>NW_027181992.1:28384261-33384261 GCF_029961685.1 Aristolochia californica | reverse complement strand
AACCCCCTAACAATAAGCATGGTGGAATTTTCTAGGAAAGGGACTTCTAATTGATCCCAACATGCTTTAGGTATGGTGGGTGTGCATGTCACAAGCATGTTGAGGATGCAAGTGGCAAAAAATTAAGGGGAGTAGAAAAAATTAAATTCTCAAGTGGTTGGATATTTACCAGAGCCAAACAACCCACTTTTCGCCTATCCTTAAAAATCACAGATACTTTTTGGACTTATCTCTCAGCATTTGTGCATTCCCATTTTGGATGTTCAAAATTTTTTTTTACAGGTCCAAACTTGTGAGTTTTCACTCTCCCATATTTCCTCGTAAACAAAAACGATATAAGATCGCAACAGAATGAAAATTTTAGAGTTCATATGTGCAAAAAAAAATGAAAACTATAATAAATAGAAAATTCTGTCACCCACTAAAAATGAACCCCAAAATCCATGTTTGGGAAATTCCACTAGTACAACCCCCTAATGATAAGCTTGGTGGAATTTTATAGATAATAGACTTCTAACTGATCCCAACATGCTTTAAGTGTGGTGGGTGTTCATGCCACAAGCATGTTGAGGATCCAAGTGGCCAAAAATTAGGGGGAGTAGAAAAAATTAAATTCTCAAGTGGTTGGAAATTTACCAGAGCCAAACAACCCACTTTTTGCCTATCCTTAAAAATCACAGATACTTTTTGGAATTAGCTCGCCCAACATTTGTGCATTCATTTTTTGGATGTTCATATTTATTTTATTTTCTGGTCCAACCTGGTGAGTTTTCACTCTCCCCCATTTTTCCTCGAAAACAAAATAGATATAAGATTGCAACAAAATTAAAATTTTAGAGTTCATGTGTGCAAAAAAATTTGAACACTATAATAAATTGGAAATTATTTCACGCACTAAAAATGATTCCCAAAATCCATGTTTGGGAAATTCCACTTGTACAACCCCCTAATAATAAGCTTGGTGGAATTATATAGGAAAGGGACTTCTAACTGAACGCAACATGCTTTAAGTGTGCCGGGTGTGCATGCCACAAGCATGTTGAGGATGCAAGTGGCCAAAAATTAGGGGGAGCAGAAAAAATTAAATTCTCAAGTGGTTGGATATTGACCAGAGCCAAACAACCCACTTTTTGCCTATCCTTAAAAATCACAGATACTTTTTGGAATTATCTCTCCTAGCATTTGTGCATTCCCATTTTGGATGTTCAAATTTTTTTTTTCAGGTCCAAACTTGTGAGTTTTCACTCTCCCCCATTTTTCCTCGTAAACAAAAAAGATATTAGATCAGAACAAAATGAAAATTTTGGAGTTCATGTGTGCAAAAAAATTTGAACACTATAATAAATAGAAAATTATTTCACGCACTAATAATGAACCCCAAAATCCATGTTTGGGAAATTCCACTAGTACAACCCCCTAATAATAAGGTTGGTGGAATTTTATAGGAAAGGGATTTCTAACTGATCCCAACATTATTTTAGTGTGGTGGGTGTGCATGCCACAAGCATGCTGAGGATGCAAGTGGCCAAAAATTAGGGGGAGTAGAAAAAATTTAAATTCTCAAGTGGTTGGTTATTTACCTAGGCCAAACAACCCACTTTTTGCCTATCCTTAAAAATTAAAGATACTTTTTGGAATTATCTCTCCCAGTATTTTTGCATTTCCATTTTCGATGTTCAATTTTTTTTTTTCAGGTCCAACCAGGTGAGTTTTCACTCTCCCCCATTTTTCCTCCTAAACAAAAAAGATATTACATCGCAACAAAATGAAAATTTTAGAGTTCATGTGTGCAAAAAAATTTGAACACTAATAAATAGAAAATTATTTCACGCACTAAAAATGAACCCCAAAATCCATGTTTGGGAAATTCCACTAGTACAACCCCCTAATAATAAGCTTGGTGGAATTTTATAGGAAAGGGACTTCTAACTGATCCAAACATGCTTTAAGTGTGGTGGGTGTGCATGCCATAAGCATGTTGAGGATGCAAGTGGCCAAAAATTAGGGGGAGTAGAAAAAATTAAATTCTGAAGTGGTTGGATATTTACCAGAGCCAAACAACCCACTTTTTGCCTATCCTTAAAAATCACAGATACTTTTTGGAATTATCTTTCCCAGCATTTGTGCATTTCAATTTAGGATGTTCAAATTTTTTTTTTTTCAGGTCCAAACTTGTGAGTTTTCACTATCCCATTTTTCCTCGTAAACAAAAAAGATATAAGATCGTAACAAAATGAATATTTTAGAGTTCATGTGTGCAGGTAATTTTGAAAACTATAATAAATAAAAAATTATTTCACGCACTAAAAATGAACCCCAAAATCCATGTTTGGGAAATTCCACTAGTACAACACCCGAATAGCTTGGTGGAATTTTATAGGAAAGAGACTTCAAATTGATCCCAACATGCTTTAAGTGTGGTGGGTGTGCATGCCACAAGCATGTTGAGGATGCAAGCGGCCAAAAATTAGGGGGAGTAGAAAAAATTAAATTCTCAAGTGGTTGGATATTTTCCAGAGCCAAACAACCCACTTTTTGCCTATCCTTAAAAATCACTGATACTTTTTGGAATTATCTCTCCCAGCATTTGTGCATTCCCATTGTGGATGTTCAAATTTTTTTATTTTTCAGGTCCAAACTTTTGAGTTTTCACTTTCCCTTTTTTCCTCGTAAATAAAAAGGATATAAGATCGCAACAAAATGAAAATTTTAGAGTTCATGTGAGCAAAAAAATTTGAAAACTATAATAAATAGAAAATTATTTCACACACTAAAAATGAACCCAAAATCCATGTTTGGGAAATTCCACTAGTACTACCCCCTAATAATAAACTTGGTGGAATTTTATAGGAAAGGGACTTCTAACTGATCCCAACATGCTTTAAGTGTGGTGAGTGTGCTTGCCACAAGCATGTTCAGGATGCAAGAGGCCAAAAAATAGGGGGAGTAACAAATATTAAATTCTCAAGTGGTAGGAAATTTACCAGAGCCAAACAACCCAATTTTTGCCTATCCTTTAAAATCACAGATAATTTTTGGAATTATATCTCCCAGCATTTGTGCATTCCCATTTTGGATGTTCAATTTTTTTTTTTTCAGGTCCAACCAGGTGAGTTTTCACTCACCCCCATTTTTCCTCGTAAACAAAAAAGATATTAGATCGCAACAAAATGAAAATTTTAGAGTTCATGTGTGCAAAAAAATTTGAACACTATAATAAATAGAAATTATTTCACGTACTAAAAATGAACCCCAAAATCCATGTTTGGGAAATTCCACTAGTACAATCCCCTAATAATAAGGTTGGTGGAATTTTATAGGAAAGGGACTTCTAACTGATCCCAACATTATTTTTGTGTGGTGGGTTTGCATGCCACAAGCATGTTGAGGATGCAAGTGGCCAAAAATTAGGGGGAGTAGAAAAAATTAAATTCTCAAGTGGTTGGATATTTACCAGAGCCAAACAACCAACTTTTTGCCTATCCTTAAAAATCACAGATACTTTTTGGAATTATCTCTCCCAGCATTTGTGCGTACCCAATTTGGATGTTCAAATTTTTTTTTTGCAGGTTCAAACTTGTGAGTTTTCACTCTCTCCCATTTTTCCTCGTAAACAAAAAAGATATAAGATCGAACCAAAATGAAAATTTTAGAGTTCTTTTGTGCAAAAAAAAATGAAAACTATAATAAATAGAAAATTATTTCACGCACTAAAAATGAATCCCAAAATCCATGTTTGGGAAATTCCACTAGTACAACCCCCTAATAATAAGCTTGGTGGACTTTTATAGGAAAGGGACTTCTAACTGATCCCAACATTCTTTTAGTGTGGTCGGTGTGCATGCCAAAAGCATGTTGAGGATGCAAGTGGCCAAAAATTAGGGGGAGTAGAAAAAATTAAATTCTCAAGTGGTTGGATTTTTACCAGAGCCAAACAACCCAGTTTTTGCCTATCCTTAAAAATCACAGATACTTTTTGGAATTATCTCTCCCAGCATTTGTGCATTCCCATTTTGGATGTTCAAATTTTTTTTTCAGGTCCAAACTTGTGAGTTTTCACTCTCCCCCATTTTTCCTCGTAAACAAAAAAGATATAAGATCGCAACAAAATGAAAATTTTAGAGTTCATGTGTGCAAAAAAATTTGAAAACTATAATAAATAGAAAATTATATCACGCACTAAAAATGAACGCCAAAATCCATCTTTGGTAAATTCCACTAGTACAACCCCCTAATAATAAGCTTGGTGGAATTTTATAGGAAAGGGACTTCTAACTGATCCCAACATGCTTTAAGTGTGGTGGGTGTGCATGCCACAAGCATGTTGAGGATGCAAATGGCCAAAAATTAGGGGGAGTAGAAAAAATTAAATTCTCAAGTGGTTGGATATTTAGCAGAGCCAAACAACCCACTTTTTGCCTATCCTTAAAAAAAACAGATACATTTTGGAATTATCTCTCCCAGCTTTTGTGCATTCCCATTTTGGATGTTTAAATTTATTTTTTTTCAGGTGCAAATTGGTGAGTTTTCACTCTCCCATTTTTCCTCGTAATTAAAAAACATATAAGATCGCAACAAAACGAAAATTATTGAGTTCATGTGTGCAAAAAAATTTGAAAACTATAATAAGTAGAAAATTATTTCACGCACTAAAAATGAACCCCAAAATCCATGTTTGCGAAATTCCACTAGTACAACTCCCTAATAATAAGCTTGGTGGAATTTTATGTGAAAGGGACTTCTAACTGATCCCAACATGCTTTAATTGTGATGGGTGTGCCTGCCACAAGCATGTTGAGGATGCAAGTGGCCAAAAATTAGGGGGAGTAGAGAAAATTAAATTCTGAAGTGGTTGGATATTTACCAGAGCCAAACAACCCACTTTTTGCCTATGCTTAAAAATCACAGATACTATTTGGAATTATGTCTCCCAGCATTTGTGCATTCCCATTTTGGATGTTCAAATTTATTTATTTTTCAGGTCCAAACTGGTGAGTTTTCACTCTCGCATTTTTCCTCGTCAACAAAAAAGTTATAAGATCGCAAGAAAATGAAAATTTTAGAGTTCATGTGTGCAAAAAAAATTGAAAACTATAATAAATAAAAAATTATTTCACGCACTAAAAATGAACACCAAAATGCATGTTTGGGAAATTCCACTTGTACAACCCCCTAATAATAAGCTAGGTGGAATTTTATAGGAAAGGGACTTCTAACTGATCCCAACATGCTTTAAGTGTGGTGGGTGTGCATGCCACAAGCATGTTGAGGATGCAAGTGGCCAAAAATTAGGGGGAGTAGAAAAAATTAAATTCTCAAGTGATTGGATATTTAGCAGTGCCAAACCACCCACTTTTTGCCTATCCTTAAAAATCACAGATACTTTTTGGAATTATCTCTCCCAGCATTTGTGCATTCCCATTTTGGATGTTCAATTTTTTTTTTTTCAGGTCCTAACTGGAGAGTTTTCACTCTCCCGTTTTTCCTCGTAAACAAAAGAGAAATAAAATCGCAACAAAATGAAAATTTTAGATTTCATGTGTGCAAAAAAATTTGAAAACTATAATAAATAGAAAATTATTTCACGCACTAAAAATGAACCCCAAAATCCATGTTTGTGAAATTCCACTAGTACAACCCGCTAATAAAAAGCTTGGTGGAATTTTATAGGAAAGGGACTTCTAACTGATCCCAACATGCTTTAAGTGTGGTGGGTGTGCATGCCACATGCATGTTGAGGATGCAAGTGGCCAAAAATTAGGGGGAGTAGAAAAAAATAAATTCTCAAGTGGTTGGATATTTACCAGTGCCAAACAACCCACTTTTTGCCTATCCTTAAAAATAACAGATACTTTTTGGAATTATCTCTCCCAGCCTTTGTGCATTCCCATTTTGGATGTTCAAATTTATTTTTTTTCAGGCCCAAACTGGTGAGTTTTCACTCTCCCATTTTTATTCGTAAACAAAAAATATAGAAGATCGCAACAAAATGAAAATTTTAGAGTTCATGTGTGCAAAAAAAATTGAAAACTATAATAAATAAAAAATTATTTCACGCACTAAAAATGAACCCCAAAATCCATGTTTGGGAAATTCCACTACTACAACCCCCTAATCATAGGCTTGGTGGAATTTTATAGGAAAGGGACTTCTAACTGATCCCAAGATGCTTTAAGTGGCGTGGGTGTGCTTGCCACAAACGTGTTGAGGATGCAAGTGGCAAAAAATTAGGGGAGTAGAAAAAATTAAATTCTCAAGTGGTTGGATATTTACCTGAGCCAAACAACCCACTTTTTGCCTATCCTTAAAAATCACAGATACTTTTCACTGTCCCATTTTTCCTCGTAATTAAAAAACATATAAGATCGCAACAAAACGAAAATTTTAGAGTTCATGTGTGCAAAAAAATTTGAAAACTATAATAAATAGAAACTTATTTCACGCACTAAAAATGAACCCCAAAATCTATGTTTGCGAAATTCCACTAGTACAACTCCCTAATAATAAGCTTGGTGGAATTTTATGTGAAAGGGACTTCTAACTGATCCCAACATGCTTTAATTGTGATGGGTGTGCATGCCACAAGCATGTTGAGGATGCAAGTGGCCAAAAATTAGGGGGAGCAGAGAAAATTAAATTCTGAAGTGGTTGGATATTTACTAGAGCCAAACAACCCACTTTTTGCCTATGCTTAAAAATCACAGATACTATTTGGAATTATGTCTCCCAGCATTTGTGCATTCCCATTTTGGATGTTCAAATTTATTTATTTTTCAGGTCCAAACTGGTGAGTTTTCACTCGCCCATTTTTCCTCGTAAACAAAAAAGATATAAGATCGCAAGAAAATGAAAATTTTAGAGTTCATGTGTGCAAAAAAAATTGAAAACTATAATAAATAAAAAATTATTTCACGCACTAAAAATGAACCCCAAAATGCATGTTTGGGAAATTCCACTTGTACAACCCACTAATAATAAACTTGGTGGAATTTTATAGGAAAGGGACTTCTAACTGATCCCAACATGCTTTAAGTGTGGTGGGTCTGCAAGCCACAAGCATGTTGAGGATGCAAGTAGCCAAAAATTAGGGGGAGTAGAAAAAATTAAATTCTCAAGTGATTGGATATTTAGCAGTGCCAAACAACCCACGTTTTGCCTATCCTTAAAAATCACAGATACTTTTTGGAATTATCTCTCCCAGCATTTGTGCATTCCCATTTTGGATGTTCAAATTTTTTTTTTTTCTGGTCCTAACTGAAGAGTTTTCACTCTCCCATTTTTCCTCGTAAACAAAAGAGAAATAAAATCGCAACAAAATGAAAATTTTAGATTTCATGTGTGCAAAAAAATTTGAAAACTATAATAAATAGAAAATTATTTCACGCACTAAAAATGAACCCCAAAATCCATATTTGTGAAATTCCACTAGTACAACCCCCTAATAAAAAGCTTGGTGGAATTTTATAGGAAAGGGACTTCTAACTGATCCCAACATGCTTTAAGTGTGGTGGGTGTGCATGCCACAAGCATGTTGATGATGCAAGTGGCCAAAAATTAGGGGGAATAAAAAAAATTAAATTCTCAAGTAGTTGGATATTTACAAGAGCCAAACAACCCACTTTTTGCCTATCCTTAAAAATCACAGGTACTTTTTGGTCTTTCTCAGCATTTGTTCATTCCCATTTTGAATGTTCAAATTTTTTTTTTTCACGTCCAAACTGGTGAGTTTTCACTCTCCCATTTTTCCTCGTAAACAAAAAAGGTATAAGAACGCAAAAAAATGAAAATTTTAGAGTTCATGTGTGCAAAAAAATTTGAAAACTATAATAAATATAAAATTATTTCACGCACTAAAAATGAACCCCAAAATCCATGTTTGGGAAATTCCACTAGTACAACCCCCTAACAATAAGCATGGTGGAATTTTCTAGGAAAAGGGACTTCTAACTGATCCCAACATGCTTTAAGTACGGTGGGTGTGCATGTCACAAGCATGTTGAGGATGCAAGTGGCCAAAAATTAAGGGGAGTAGAAAAAATTAAATTCTCAAGTGGTTGGATATTTACCAGAGCCAAACAACCCACTTTTCGCCTATCCTTAAAAATCACAGATACTTTTTGGAATTATCTCTCCTTGCATTTGTGCATTCCCATTTTGGATGTTCAAATTTTTTTTTTTCAGGTCCAAACTTGTGAGTTTTCACTCTCCCATATTTACTCATAAACAAAAACGATATAAGTTCGCAACAGAATGAAAATTTTAGAGTTCATGTGTGCAAAAAAAAATGAAAACTATAATAAATAGACAATTCTGTCACCCACTAAAAATGAACCCCAAAATCCATGTTTGGCAAATTCCACTAGTACAACCCCCTAATGATAAGCTTGGTGGAATTTTATAGATAATAGACTTCTAACTGATCCCAACATGCTTTAAGTGTGGTGGGTGTTCATGCCACAAGCATGTTGAGGATGCAAGTGGCCAAAAATTAGGGGGAGTAGAAAAAATTAAATTCTCAAGTGGTTGGAAATTTACCAGAGCCAAACAACCCACTTTTTGCCTATCCTTAAAAATCACATCTACTTTTTGGAATTAGCTCGCCCAACATTTGTGCATTCATTTTTTGGATGTTCATATTTTTTTTTTTTCTGGTCCAACCTGGTGAGTTTTCACTCTCCCCCATTTTTCCTCGAAAACAAAATAGATATAAGATTGCGACAAAATGAAAATTTTAGATTTCATGTGTGCAAAAAAATTTGAACACTATAATAAATAGGAAATTATTTCACGCACTAAAAATGATTCCCAAAATCCATGTTTGGGAAATTCCACTAGTACAACCCCCTACTAAAAAGCTTGGTGGAATTTTAAAGGAAAGGGACTTCTAACTGATCCCAACATGCTTTAAGTGTGGTGGGTGTGCATGCCACAAGCATGTTGAGGATGCAAGTGGCCAAAAATTAGGGGGAGTAGAAAAAATTAAATTCTCAAGTGGTTGGGATTTTACCAGAGCCAAACAACCCACTTTTTGCCTATCCTTAAAAATCACAGATACTTTTTGGAATTATCTCTCCCAGCATTTGTGCATTCCCATTTTGGATGTTCAAATTTTTTTTTTCAGGTCCAAACTTGTGAGTTTTCACTCTCCCCCATTTTTCCTCGTAAACAAAAAAGATATAAGATCGCAAAAAAATGAAAATTTTAGAGTTCATCTGTGCAAAAAAATTTGAAAACTATAATAAATAGAAAATTATATCACGCACTAAAAATGAACGCCAAAATCCATGTTTGGGAAATTCCACTAGTACAACCCCCTAATAATAAGCTTGGTGGAATTTTATAGGAAAGGGACTTCTAACTGATCCCAACATGCTTTAAGTGTGGTGGGTGTGCATGCCACAAGCATGTTGAGGATGCAAATGGCCAAAAATTAGGGGGAGTAGAAAAAATAAAATTCTCAAGTGGTGGCATATTTACCCGAGCCAAACAACCCACTTTTTGCCTATCCTTAAAAATAACAGATACTTTTTGGAATTATCTCTCCCAGCTTTTGTGCATTCCCATTTTGGATGTTTAAATTTTTTTTTTTTCAGGTCCAAATTGGTGAGTTTTCACTCTCCAATTTTTCTTCGTAAACAAAAAATACATAAGATCACAACAAAATGAAAATTTTGGAGTTCATGTGTGCAAAAAAAATTGTAAAC
The DNA here is from genome assembly GCF_029961685.1 of Aristolochia californica. Lineage (NCBI taxonomy): Eukaryota > Viridiplantae > Streptophyta > Magnoliopsida > Piperales > Aristolochiaceae > Aristolochia > Aristolochia californica. The sequence continues at coordinate 33,374,557 of NW_027181992.1, read as the reverse complement.
TATAATAAATAAAAAATTATTTCACGCACTAAAAATGAACCCCAAAATCCATGTTTGGGAAATTCCCCTACTACAACCCCCTAATAATAAGCTTGGTGGAATTTTATAGGAAAGGGACTTCTAACTGATCCCAACATGCTTTAAGTGTGGTGGGTGTGCTTATCACAAGCATGTTGAGGATGCAAGTGGCAAAAAATTAGGGGGAGTAGAAAAAATTAAATTCTCGAGTGGTTGGATATTTAGCAGAGCCAAACAACCCACTTTTTGCCTATCCTTAAAAATCACAGATACTTTTTGGAATTACCTCTCCCAGCATTTGTGCATTCCCATTTTGGATGTTCAAATTTTTTTTTTTAGGTCAAAACTGGTGAGTTTGCACTCTCCCATTTTTCCTCGTAAACAAAAAAGATATAAGACCGCAACAAAACGAAAATTTTAGAGTTATTGTGTGCAAAAAAATTTGAAAACTATAATAAACAGAAAATTATTTCACGCACTAAAAATGAACCCCAAAATCCATGTTTGGGAAATTCCACTAGTACAACGCCCTAATAATAAGCTTGGTGGAATTTTATGTGAAAGGGACTTCTAACTGATCCCAACATGCTTTAAGTGTGATGGGTGTGCATGCCACAAGCATGTTGAGGATGCAAGTGGCCAAAAATTAGGGGGAGTAGAGAAAATTAAATTCTGAAGTGGTTGGATATTTACCAGAGCCAAACAACCCACTTTTTGCCTATCCTTAAAAATCACAGATACTTTTTTGAATTATCTCTCCCAGCATTAGTGCATTCCCATTTTGGATGTTAAATTTTTTTTTTTTTTGAGGTCCAAACTGGTGAGTGTTTACTCTCCCATTTTTCCTTCTAAACAAAAAAGATATAAGATCGCAACAAAATGAAAATTTTAGAGTTGATGTGTGCAAAAAAAATTGAAAACTATAATAAATAGAAAATTATTTCACGCACTAAAAATGAACCCAAAAATCCATGTTTGGGAAATTTCACTAGTACAACCCCCTAATAATAAGCTTGGTGGATTTTATAGGAAAGGGACTTCTAACTGGTCCCAACATGCTTTAAGTGTGGAGGGTGTGCATGCCACAAGCATGTTGAGGATGCAATTGGCCAAAAATTAGGGGGAGTAGAAAAAATTAAATTCTCAAGTGGTTGGATATTTACAAGAGTCAAACAACCCACTTTTTGCCTATCCTTAAAAATCACAGATACTTTTTGGAATTATCTCTCGCAGCATTTGTACATTCCCATTGTGGATGTTCAAATTTTTTTTTTTCAGGTCCAACCTGGTGAGTTTTCACTCTCCGCCATTTTTCCTCGTAAGCAAAAAAGATATAAAATCGCAACAAAAAAAAATTTTTAGAGTTCATGTGTGCCAAAAAATTTGACAACTATAATAAATAGAAAATTATTTCACGCGCTAAAAATGAACCCCAAAATACATGTTTGGTAAATTCCACTAGTACAACCCCCTAATAATAAGCTCGGTGGAATTTTATAGGAAAGGGACTTCTAACTGATCCCAACATGCTTTAAGTGAGGTTGGTGTGCATGCCACAAGCACGTTGAGGATGCAAGTGGCCAAAAATTACGGGGAGTAGAAAAAATTAAATTCTCAAGTGGTTGGATATTTACCAGAGCCGAACAACCCACTTTTTGCCTATCCTTAAAAATCACAGACACTTTTTGGAATTATCTCTCTTAGCATTTGTGCATTCCCATTTTGGATGTTCAATTTTTTTTTTCAGGTCCAAACTTGTGAGGTTCACTCTCACCCATTTTTCCTCGTAAACAAAAAAGATATAAGATCGCAACAAAATGAAAATTTTAGAGTTCTTGTGTGCAAAAAAAAATGAAAACTATAATAAATAGAAAATTATTTCACGCACTAAAAATGAATCCCAAAATCCATGTTTGGGAAATTCCACTAGTACAACACCCTAATAATTAGCTTGGTGGAATTTTTTAGGAAAGGGACTTCTAACAGATCCTAACATGCTTTAAGAGTGGTGGGTGTGCATGCCATAAGCATGTTGAGGATACAAGTGGCCAAAAATTAGGGGGAGAAGAAAAAATTAAATTCTCAAGTGGTTGGATATTTAACAGAGCCAAACAACCCACTTTTTTCCTATCCTTAAAAAACACAGATACTTTTTGGAATTATCTCTCCCAACATTTGTTCATTCCCATTTTGAATGTTCAAATTTTTTTTTCAGGTCCAAAATGGTGAGTTTTCACTCTCCCATTTTTCCTCGTAAACAAAAAAGATATAAGATCGCAACAAAATGAAAATTTTTGAGTTCATGTGTGCAAAAAAATTTGAAAACTATAATAAATGGAAAATTATTTCCCGCACTAAAAATGAACCCCAAAATCCATGTTTGGGAAATTCAACTAGTACAACCCCCTAATAATAAGCTTGGTGGAATTTTATAGGAAAGGGACTTCTAACTGATCCCAACATGCTTTAAGTGTGGTGGGTGTGCATGCCACAAGCATGTTGAGGATGCAAGTGGCCAAAAATTAGGGGGAGTAGAAAAAATTAAATTCTCAAGTGGTTGGATATTTCAATAAGCCAAACAACCCACTTTTTGCCTATCCTTAAAAATCACAGATACTTTTTGGAATTATCTCTCGCAGCATTTGTGCATTCCAGTTTAGGATGTTCAAAATTTTTTTTTCCAGGTCAAAACTTGTGAGTTTTCACTATCCCATTTTTCCTCGTAAACAAAAAAGATATAAGATCATAAAAAAATGAAAATTTTAGTGTTCATGTGTGCAGGTAATTTTGAAAACTATAATAAATAGAAAATTATTTCACGCACTAAAAATGAACCCCAAAATCCATGTTTGGGAAATTCCACTAGTACAACCCCCTAATAATAGCTTGGAGGAATTTTATAGGAAAGAGACTTCTAACTGATCCCAACATGCTTTAAGTGGGGTGGGTGTGCATGCCACAAGCATGTTGAGGATGCAAGTGGCCAAAAATTAGGGGGAGTAGAAAAAATTAAATTCTCAAGTGGTTGGATATTTACCACAGCCAAACAACCCACTTTTTGCCTATCCTTAAAAATCACAGATACATTTTGGAATTATCTCTCCCAGCATTTGTGCATTCCCATTTTGTATGTTCAAATTTATTTTTTTTCTGGTCCAAACTTGTGAGTTTTCACTCTCCCATTTTTCCTCGTAAACAAAAAGATATAAGATCAAAACAAAAAGAAAATTTTAGAGTTCATGTGTGCAAAAAAATTTGAAAACTATAATAAATAGTAAAATATTTCACGCACTAAAAATGAACCTAAAATCCATATTTGGGAAATTCCACCAGTACAACCCCCTAATAATAAACTTGGTGGAATTTTATAGGAAAGGGACTACTAACCGATCCCAACCTGCTTTAAGGGTGGTGGGTGTGCATGCCACAAGCATTTTGAGGAAGCATGTGGCCAAAAAATAGGGGGAGTAGAAAAAATTAAATTCTCAAGTGGTTGGAAATTTACCAGAGCCAAACAACCCAATTTTTGCCTATCCTTACAAATCACAAATAATTTTTGGAATTATATTTCCCAGCATTTGTGCATTCCCATTTTGGATGTTCAATTTTTTTTTTCAGGTCCAACCAGGTGAGTTTTCACTCTCCCCCATTTTTCCTCGTAAACAAAAAAGATATTAGATCGCAACAAAATGAAAATTTTAGAGTTCATGTGTGCAAAAACATTTGAACACTCTAATAAGTAGTAAATTATTTCACGCACTAAAAATGAATCCCAAATTCCATGTTTGGGAAATTCCACTAGTACAACCCCCTAATAATAAGCTTGGTGGAATTTTTTAGGAAAGGGACTTCTAACAGATCCTAACATGCTTTAAGTGTGGTGGGTGTGCATGCCACAAGCATGTTGAGGATGCAAGTGGCCAAAAATTAGGGGGAGAAGAAAAAATTAAATTCTCAAGTGGTTGGATATTTAACAGAGCCAAACAACCCACTTTTTTCCTATCCTTAAAAAACACAGATACTTTTTGGAATTATCTCTCCCAACATTTGTTCATTCCCATTTTGAATGTTCAAAATTTTTTTTTTCAGGTCCAAACTGGTGAGTTTTCACTCTCCCATTTTTCCTCATAAACAAAAAAGAAATAAGATCGCAACAAAATGAAAATTTTAGAGTTCATGTGTGCAAAAAAATTTGAAAAATATAATAAATAGAAAATTATTTCACGCGCTAAAAATGAACCCCAAAATCCATGTTTGTGAAATTCCACTAGTACAACGCCCTAATAAAAAGCTTGGTTGAATTTAATAGGAAAGGGACTTCTAACTGATCCCAACAAGCTTTAAGTGTGGTGGGTGTGCATGCCACAAGCATGTTGATGATGCAAGTGGCCAAAAATTAGGGGGAGTAGAAAAAATTAAATTCTCAAGTGGTTGGAAATTTACCAGAGCCAAACAACCCAATTTTTGCCTATCCTTACAAATCACAAATAATTTTTGGAATTATATTTCCCAGCATTTGTGCATTCCCATTTTGGATGTTCAATTTTTTTTTTCAGGTCCAACCAGGTGAGTTTTCACTCTCCCCCATTTTTCCTCGTAAACAAAAAAGATATTAGATCGCAACAAAATGAAAATTTTAGAGTTCATGTGTGCAAAAACATTTGAACACTCTAATAAGTAGTAAATTATTTCACGCACTAAAAATGAATCCCAAATTCCATGTTTGGGAAATTCCACTAGTACAACCCCCTAATAATAAGCTTGGTGGAATTTTTTAGGAAAGGGACTTCTAACAGATCCTAACATGCTTTAAGTGTGGTGGGTGTGCATGCCACAAGCATGTTGAGGATGCAAGTGGCCAAAAATTAGGGGGAGAAGAAAAAATTAAATTCTCAAGTGGTTGGATATTTAACAGAGCCAAACAACCCACTTTTTGCCTATCCTTAAAAATCATAGATACTTTTTGGAATTATCTTTCCCAGAATTTGTTCATTCCCATTTTGGATGTTCAAATTTTTTTCTTATTCAGGTCCAAACTGGTGAGTTTTCACTCTCCCATTTTTCCTCATAAACAAAAAAGATATAAGATCGCAAAAAAATGAAAATTTTAGAGTTCATGTGTGCAAAAAAATTTGAAAACTATAATAAATATAAAATTATTTCACGCACTAAAAATGAACCCCAAAATCCATGTTTGGGAAATTCCACTAGTACAACCCCCTAATAATAAGCTTGGTGGAATTTTATAGGAAAGGGACTTCTAACTGATCCCAACATGCTTTAAGTATGGTGGGTGTGCATGTCACAAGCATGTTGAGGATGCAAGTGGCCAAAAATTAGGGGGAGTAGAAAAAATTAAATTCTCAAGTGGTTGGATATTTACCAGAGCCAAACAACCGACTTTTCCCCTATCCTTAAAAATCACAGATACTTTTTGGAATTATCTCTCCCAGCATTTGTGCATTCCCATTTTGGATGTTCAAATTTTTTTTTTTTTAAGGTCCAAACTTGTGAGTTTTCACTCTCCCATATTTCCTCGTAAACAAAAAAGATATAAGATCGCAACAGAATGAAAATTTTAGAGTTCATGTATGCAAAAAAATTTGAAAACCATAATAAATAAAAAATTATTTCATGCACTAAAAATGAACGCCAAAATCCATGTTTGGGAAATTCATCTACTACAACCCCCTAATAATAAGCTTGGTGGAATTTTATAGGAAAGGGACTTCTAACTGATCCCAACATGCTTTAAGTGTGGTGGGTGTGCTTATCACAAGCATGTTGAGGATGCAAGTGGCAAAAAATTAGGGGGAGTAGAAAAAATTAAATTCTCAAGTGGTTGGATATTTACCAGAGCCAAACAACCCACTTTTTCCCTATCATTAAAAATCACTGATACTTTTTGGAATTATCTCTCCCAGCATTTGTGCATTCCCATTTTGGATGTTCAACTTTTTTTTTTTCAGGTCCAAACTGGTGAGTTTTCACTCTCCCATTTTTCCTCGTAAACAAAAAAGATATAAGATCGTAACAAAATGAAAATTTTAGAGTTCAGGTGTGCAGGTAATTTTGAAAACTATAATAAATAGAAAATTATTTCGCGCACTAAAAATGAACCTCGAAATCCATGTTTGGGAAATTCCACTAGTGCAACCCCCTAATAATAAGGTTGGTGGAATTTTATAGGAAGGGGACTTCTAACTGATCCCAACATAATTTTAGTGTTGTGGGTGTGCATGCCACAAGCATGCTGAGGATGAAAGTGGCCAAAAATTAGGGGGAGTAGAAAAAATTAAATTCTCAAGTGGTTGGATATTTACCAGAGCCAAACAACCCACTTTTTGCCTATCCTTAAAAATCAAAGATACTTTTTGGAATTATCTCTCCCAGCATTTGTGCATTCCCATTTTGGATATTCAATTTTTTTTTCAGGTCCAACCAGGTCTGTTTTCACTCTCCCCCATTTTTCCTCGTAAACAAAAAAGATATAAGATCGCAACATAATGATAATTTTAGAGTTCATGTGGGCAAAAATATTTGAACACTAATAAATAGAAAATTATTTCACGCGCTAAAAATGAACCCCAAAATCCATGTTTGGGAAATTCCACTAGTACTACCCCCTAATAATAAGCTTGGTGGAATTTTATGTGAAAGGGACTTCTAACTGATCCCAACATTATTTTAGTGTGGTGGGTGTGCATGCCATAAGCATGTTGAGGATGCAAGTGGCCAAAAATTAGGGGGAGTAGAAAAAATTAAATTCTCAAGTGGTTGGATATTTACCAGAGCCAAACAACCCACTTTTTGCCTATCCTTAAAAATTACAGATACTTTCTGGAATTATCTCTCTCAGCATTTGTGCATTCCAATTTAGGATGTTCAAAAATTTTTTTTCAGGTCCAAACTTGTGAGTTTTCACTATCCAATTTTTCCTCGTAAACAAAAAAGATATAAGATCGTAACAAAATGAAAATTTTAGAGTTCATGTGTGCAGGTAATTTTGAAAACTACAATAAATAGAAAATTATTTCACGCACTAAAAATGAACCCCAAAATCCATGTTTGGGAAATTCCACTAGTACAACCCCCTAATAATAGCTTGGTGGAATTTTATAGGAAAGAGACTTCAAACTGATCCCAACATGCTTTAAGTGTGGTGGGTGTGCAAGCCACAAGCATATTGAGGATGCAAGTGACCAAAAAATAGGGGGAGTAGAAAAAATTAAATTCTCAAGTGGTAGGAAATTTACCAGAGCCGAACAACCCAATTTTTGCCTATCCTTAAAAATCACATATACTTTTTGGAATTATCTCTCCCAGCATTTGCGCATTCAATTTTTTTTTTCTGGTCCAACCTAGTGAGTTTTCACTCTCCCCCATTTTTCCTCGTAAACAAAAAAGATATAAGATCGCAACAAAATGAAAATTTTAAAGTTCATGTGTGCAAAAAAATTTGAACACTATAATAAATAGAAAATTATTTCACGCACTAAAAATGAACCCCAGAATCCATGTTTGGGAAATTCCACAAGTACAACACCCTAATAATAAGCCTGGTGGAATTTTATAGGAAAGGGAGTTCTAACTGATCCCAACATGCTTTAAGTGTGGTGGTGTGCATGCCAAAAGTATGTTGAGGATGCAATTGGCCAAAATTTCGAGGGATTAGAAAAAATTAAATTCTCATGTGGTTGGATATTTACCAGAGCCAAAAAACCAACTTTTTGCCTATCCTTAAAAATCACAGATACTTTTTGGAATTATCTCTCCCAGCATTTGTGCATTCCCATTTTGTATGTTCAAATTTTTTTTTTTTTCAGGTACAAACTGCTGAGTTTTCACTATCCCATTTTTCCACGTAAGCAAAAAAGATATATGGTCGCAAAAAAATGAAAATTTTAGAGTTCATGTGTGCAAAAAAATTAGAAAACTATTATAAGTAGAAAATTATTTCACGCACTAAAAATGAACACCAAAATCCAAGATTGGGAAATTCCAGTAGTACAACCCCCAAATAATAAGCTTGGTGGAATTTTTTAGAAAAGGGACTTCTAATTGATCCCAACATGCTTTAAGTGTGGTGGGTGTGCATGCCACAAGCATGTTGAGGATGCAAGTGGCCAAAAATTAGGGGGAGTAGAAAAAATTAAATTCTCAAGTGGTTGGATATTTACCAGAGCCAAACAACCCACTTTTTGCCTATCCTTAAAAATCACAATTACTTTTTGGAATTATCTCTCCCAGCATTTGTGCATTCCCATTTTGGATGCTCAAATTTTTTTTTTTCTGGTCCAAACTTGTGAGTATTCACTCTCCCCCATTTTTCCTCGTAAACAAAAAAGATATAAGATCGCAAAAAAATGAAAATTTTACAGTTCATGTGTGCAAAAAAATTTGAAATCTATAATAAATAGAAAATTATTTCACCCACAAAAAATGAACCCCAAAATCCATGATTGGGAAATTACACTAGTAGAACCCCTTAATAATAAGCTTGTGGAATTTTATAGGAAAGGGATTTCTAACTGATCCCAACATGCTTTAAGTGTGGTGGGTGTGCATGCCACAAGCATGTTGAGGATGCAAGTGGCCAAAATTTAGGGGGAGTAGAAAAAATTAAATTCTCAAGTGGTTGGATATTTACTACAGCCAAACAACCCACTTTTTGCCTATCCTTAAAAATCACAGATACTTTTTGGAATTATCACTCCCAGCATTTGTGCATTCCCATTTTGGATGTTCAAATTTTTTCTTTTTTTCAGGTCCTAACTTGTGAGTTTTCACTCACCAATTTTTCCTCGTAAACAAAAAAGATATAAGATCGCAACAAAATGAAAATTTTAGAGTTCATTTGTGCGGGTAATTTTTAAAACTATAATAAATAGAAAATTATTTCACGCACTAAAAATGAACCCCAAAATCCACGTTTGGGAAATTCCACTGGTACAACCCCCTAATAATAGCTTGGTGGAATTTTATTGGAAAGGGACTTCTAACTGATCCCAACATGCTTTAAGCGTGGTGGGTGTGCATGCCACAAGCATATTGAGGATGCAAGTGGCCAAAAATAAGGGGGAGTAGAAAAAATTAAATTCTCAAGAGGTTGGATATTTACCAGAGCCAAACATCCCACTTTTTGCCTATCCTTAAAAATCACAGATACTTTTTGGAATTGTCTCTCCCAGCATTTGTGCATTCCCATTTTGGATATTTAAATTTTTTTTTTCAGGTCCAAATTTGTGAGTTTTGACTCTCCCCCATTTTTCCTCGTAAACAAAAAAGATAAAAGATCGCAACAAAATTAAAATTTTAGAGTTCAAGTGTGCAAAAAAATTTGAAAACTATAATAAATAGAAAATTATTTGACACACTAAAAATGTACCCCAAAATCCATGTTTGGGAAATTGCACTAGTACAACCCCCTAATAATAATCTTGGTGGAATTTTATAGGAAAGGGACTTCTAACTGATCCCAACATGCTTTAAGTGTGATGGGTGTGCATCCCACATGCATGTTGAGGATGCAAGTGGCCAAAAATTAGGGGGAGAAGAAAAAATTAAATTCTCAAGTGGTTGGATATTTACCAGAGCCAAACAACCCAATTTTTGCCAATCCTTAAAAATGACAGATACTTTTTGAAATTATCTCTCCCAGCATTTGTGCATTCCCATTTTGGATGTTCAAATTTTTTTTTTTTCAGGTCCAAACTGGTGAGTTTTCACTCTTCCATTTTTCCTCGTAAACAAAAAAGATATAAGATCGCAACAAAACGAAAATTTTAGAGTTCATGTGTACAAAAAATTTTGAAAACTATAATAAATAGAAAATTATTTCACGCACTAAAAATGAACCCCAAAATCCTTGTTTGGGAAATTCCTCTAGTACAACTCCCTAATAATAAGCTTGGTGGAATTTTAGGGGAAAAGGGACTTCTAACTGATCCCAACATGCTTTAAGTGTGATGGGTGTGCATGGCACAAGCATGTTGAGGATGCAAGTGGCAAAAAATTAGGGGGAGTAGAGAAAATTAAATTCTGAAGTGGTTGGATATTTACCCGAGCCAAACAACCCACTTTTTGCCTATCCTTAAAAATCACAGATACTTTTTGGAATTATCTCTCCCAGCATTTGTCCATTCCCATTATGGATGTTCAAAATTTTTTTTTTTCAGGTCCAAACTGGTGAGTTTTTACTCTCCCATTTTTCCTCGTAAACAAAAAAGATATAAGATCGCAACAAAATGAAAATTTTAGAGTTCTTGTGTGCAAAAAAAATGAAAACCATAATAAATAGAAAATTATTTCACACGCAAAAAATGAATCCCAAAATCCATGTTTGGGAAATTCCACTAGTACAACCCCCTAATAATAAGCTTGGTGGAATTTTTTAGGAAAGGGCCTTCTAACTGATCCCAACATGCTTTAAGTGTGGTGGGTGTGCATGCCACAAGCATGTTGAGGATGCAAGTGGCCAAAAATTAGGGGGAGTAAAAAAAATTAAATTCTCAAGTGGTTGGATATTTGACAGAGCCAAACAACCCACTTTTTTCCTATCCTTAAAAATCACAGATACTTTTTGGAATTATCTCTCCCAGCATTTCTGCATTCCAATTTAGGATGTTCAAATTTTTTTTTTTCACGTCCAAACTTGTGAGTTTTCACTATCCCTTTTTTCCTCGTAAACAAAAAAGATATAAGATCGTAACATTATGAAAATTTTAGAGTTCATGTGTGCAGGTAATTTTGAAAAATATAATAAATAGAAAATTATTTCACGCACTAAAAATGAACCCCAAAATCCATGTTTGGGAAATTCCACTAGTACAACCCCCTAATAATAAGCTTGGTGGAATTTTATAGGAAAGGGACTTCTAACTGATCCCAACATGCTTTAAGTGTGGTGGGTGTGCATGCCACAAGCATGTTGAGGATGCAAGTGGCCAAAAATTAGGGGGAGTAGAAAAAATTAAATTCTCAAGTGGTTGGATATTTACCAGAGCCAAACAACCCACTTATTGCCTATCCTTAAAAATCACAGATACTTTTTGGAATTATTGCTCCCAGCATTTGTGCATTGCCATTTTGGATGTTCAAATTTATTTTTTTCTCAGGTCCAAACTTGTGAGTTTTCAGTCTCCCATTTTTCCTCACAAAACAAAAAAGATATAAGATCGCAACAAAATGAAAATTTCAGAGTTCGTGTGTGCAAAAAAATTTGAGAACTAAAATAAATTGAAAATTATTTCACGCACTAAAAATGAACCCAAAATCCATGTTAGGGAAATTCCACCAGTAAAACCCCCTAATAATAAACTTGGTGGAATTTTATAGGAAAGGGACTTCTAACTGATCCCAACATGCTTTAAGTGTGGTGGGTGTGCATGCCACAAGCATGTTGAGGATGCGAGTGGCCAAAAATTAGGGGGAGTAGAAAAAATTAAATTCTCAAGTGGTTGGATATTTACAAGAGCCAAACAACACACTTTTTGCCTATCCTTAAAAATCACAGATACTTTTTGGAATTATCTCTCCCTGCATTTGTGCATTCCCATTTTGGATGTTCAAATTTATATTTTTCTCAGATCCAAACTTGTGAGTTTTCACTCTCCCATTTTCCCTCGTAAACAAAAAAGATATAAGATCGCAACAAAATGAAAATTTTAGAGTTCATGTGTGCATAAAAATTTGAAAACTATAATAAATAGAAAATTATTTCACGCACTAAAAATGAACCCAAAATCCAAGTTTGGGAAATTCCACCAGTACAACCCCCTAATAATAAACTTGGTGGAATTTTATAGGAAAGGGACTTCTAACTGATCCCAACATGCTTTAAGTGTGGTGGGTGTGCATGCCACAAGCATGTGGAGCATGCAAGTGGCCAAAAGATAGGGGGAGTAGAAAAAATTAAATTCTCAAGTGGCTGGAAATTTACCAGAGCCAAACAACCCAATTTTTGCCTCTCCTTCAAAATCACAGATAATTTTTGGAATTATATCTCCCAGCATTTGTGCATTCCCATTATGGATGTTCAAATTTTTTTTTTCAGGTCCAACCAGGTGAGTTTTCACTCTCCCCCATTTTTCCTCGTAAACAAAAAATATATTAGATCGCAACAAAATGAAAATTTTAGAGTTCATCTGTGCAAAAAAATTTGAACACTATAATAAATAGAAAATTATTTCACGCACTAAAAATGAACCCCAAAATCTATGTTTGGGAAATTCCACTAGTACAACCCCCTAATAATAAGGTTGGTGGAATTTTATAGGAAAGGGACTTCTTACTGATCCCAACATTATTTTAGTGTGGTGGGTGTGCATGCCACAAGCATGCTGAGGATGCAAATGGCCAAAAATTAAGGGGAGTAGAAAAAATTAAATTCTCAAGTGGTTGGATATTTACCAGAGCCAAACAACCCACTTTTTGCCTATCCTTAAAAATCACAGATACTTTTTGGAATTATCTCTCCCAGCATTTGCGCTTTCAATTTTTTTTTTCAGGTCCAACCTAGTGAGTTTTCACTCTCCCCCATTTTTCCTCGTAAACAAAAAAGATATAAGATTGCAACAAAATGAAAATTTTAAAGTTCATGTGTGCAAAAAAATTTGAACACTATAAGAAATAGAAAATTATTTCACGCACTAAAAATGAACACAAAATCGATGTTTGGGAAATTCCACTAGTACAACGCCCTAAAAATAAACTTGGTGGAATTTTATAGGAAAGGGACTTCTAACTGATCCCCACATGCTTTAAGTGTGGTGGGTGTGCATGCCACAAGCATGTTGAGGATGCGAGTGGCCAAAAAATAGGGGGAGTAGAAAAAATTAAATTCTCAAGTGGTTGGATATTTACCAGAGCCAAACAACCCACTTTTTGCCTATCCTTAAAAATCACAGATACTTTTTTGGAATTATCTCTCCCAGCATTTGTGCATTGCCATTTTGGATGTTCAAATTTATTTTTTTCTCAGGTCCAAACTTGTGAGTTTTCACTCTCCCATTTTACCTCGTAAACAAAAAAGATATAAGATCGCAACAAAATGAAAATTTTAGAGTTCATGTGTGCAAAAAAATTTGAAAACTAAAATAAATAGACAATTATTTCATGCACTAAAAATGAACCCAAAATCCATGTTTGGGAAATTCCACCAGTACAACCCCCTAATAATAAACTTGGTGGAATTTTATAGGAAAGGGACTTCTAACTGATGCCAACATGCTTTAAGTGTGGTGGGTGTGCATGCCACAAGCATGTTGAGGATGCAAGTGGCCAAAAATTAGGGGGAGTAGAAAAAATCAAATTCTCAAGTGGTTGGATATTTACCAGAGCCAAACAACCCACTTTTTGCCTATCCTTAAAAATCACAGATACTTTTTGGAATTATCTCTCCCAGCATTTGTGCATTGCCATTTTGGATGTTCAAATTTATTTTTTTCTCAGGTCCAAACTTGTGAGTTTTCACTCTCCCATTTTTCCTCGCAAAACAAAAAAGATATAAGATCGCAACAAAATGAAAATTTTAGAGTTCGTGTGTGCAAAAAAATTTGAATACTAAAATAAATAGAAAATTATTTCGCGCACTAAAAATGAACCCAAAATCCATGTTTGGGAAATTCCACCAGTACAACCCCCTAATAATAAACTTGGTGGAATTTTATAGGAAAGGGACTTCTAACTGATCCCAACATGCTTTAGGTGTGGTGGGTGTGCATGCCACAAGCATGTTGAGGATGCAAGTGGCCAAAAATTAGGGGAAGTAGAAAAAATTAAATTCTCAAGTGGTTGGATATTTACCAGAGCCAAACAACCCACTTTTTGCCTATCCTTAAAAATCACAGATACTTTTTGGAATTATCTCTCCCAGCATTTGTGCATTCACATTTCGGAAGTTCAAAATTATTTTTTTCCAGGTCCAAACTGGTGAGTTTTCACTCTCCCATTTTTCCTCGTAAAAAAAAAAGATATAACATTGCAACAAAATGGAAATTTTAGAGTTCATGTGTGCAAAAAAATTTGAAAACTAAAAAAAATAGAAAATTTTTTCACGCACTAAAAATGAACCCCAAAATCCATGTTTGGGAAATTCCACTAGTACAACCCCCAAATAATAAGCTTGGGGGAATTTTATAGGAAAGGGACTTCTAACTGATCCCAACATGCTTTAAGTGTGATGGGTGTGCATCCCACATGCATGTTGAGGATGCAAGTGGCAGAAAATTAGGGGGAGAAGAAAAAATTAAATTCTCAAATGGTTGGATATTTTCCAGAGCCAAACAACCCAATTTTTGCCAATCCATAAAAATCACAGATACTTTTTGGAATTATCTCTCCCAACAATTGTGAATTCCCATTTTGGATGTTCAAATTTTTTTTTTTTCAGGTCCAAACTTGTGAGTTTTCACTCACCCATTTTTCCTCGTAAACAAAAAAGATATAAGATCGTAACAAAATGAAAATTTTAGAGTTCATTTGTGCAGGTAATTTTTAAAACTATAATAAATAGAAAATTATTTCACGCACTAAAAATGAACCCCAAAATCCAGGTTTGGGAAATTCCACTGGTACAACCCCCTAATAATAGCTTGGTGGAATTTTATAGGAAAGGGACTTCTAACTGATCCCAACATGCTTTAAGTGTGGTGGGTGTGCATGCCACAAGCATGTTGAGGATGCAAGCGGCGAAAAATTAGGGGGAGTAGAAAAAATTAAATTCTCAAGTGGTTGGATATTTACCTGAGCCAAACAACCCACTTTTTGCCTATCCTTAAAAATCACATATACTTTTTGGAATTATCTCTCCCAGCATTTGTGCATTCCCATTTTGGATGTTCAAATTTTATTTTTTTTCAGGTCCAAACTTTTGAGTTTTCACTCTGCCATTTTTCCTCGTAAAAAAAAAAGATATAAAATCGCAACAAAATGAAAATTTTAGAGTTCATGTGCGCAAAAAAATTTGAAAACTATAATAAATAGAATATTATTTCTCGCACTAAAAATGAACCCCAAAATCCATGTTTGGGAAATTCCACTAGTAGAACCCCCTAATAATAAGCTTGGTGGAATTTTATAGGAAAGGGACTTCTAACTGATCCCAACATGCTTTAAGTGTGGTGGGTGAGCATGCCACAAGCATGTTGAGGATCCAAGTGGCCAAAAATTAGGGGGAGTAGAAAAAATTAAATTCTCTAGTGGTTGGATATTTACCAGAGCCAAACAACCAACTTTTAGCCTATCCTAAAAAATCACAGATACTTTTTGGAATTATCTCTCCTAGCATTTGTGCATTCCCATTTTGGATGTTCAAAATTTTTTTTTCAGGACCAAACTTGTGAGTTTTCACTCTCCCATTTTTCCTCGTAAACAAAAAAGATATAAGATCACAACAAAATCAATATTTTAGAGTTCATGTGTGGAAAATTTTTTTAAAAACTATAATAAATAGAAAATTATTTCACGCACTAAAAATGAACCCCAAAATCCATGTTTTGGAAATTCCACTAGTAGAACCTCCTAATAATAAGCTTGGTGGAATTTTATAGGAAAAGGGACTTCTAACTGATCCCAACATGCTTTATGTGTGGTGGGTGTGCATGCCACAAGCATGTTGAGGATGCAAGTGGCCAAAAATTAGGGGGAGTAGAAAAAATTAAATTCTCGAGTGCTTGGAAATTTACCAGAGCCAAACAACCCAATTTTTTCCAATCCTTAAAAATCACAGATGCTTTTATGAATTATCAGTCCCAGCATTTGTGCATTCCCAATTTGGCTGTTCAAATTTTTTTTTTTTTCAGGTCCAAACTTGTGAGTTTTGACTCTCCCATTTTTCCACGTAAACAAAAAAGATATAAGATCGCAACAAAATGAAAATTTTAGAGTTCATGTGTGCAAAAAAAATTTGAAAACTGTAATAAATAGGAAATTATTTCACACACTAAAAATGAACCCCAAAATCCATGTTTGCGAAATTCCACTAGTACAACCCCCTAATGATAGCTTGGTGGAATTTTTTCGGAAAAGGACCTCTAACTGATCCCAACACGCTTTAAGTGTGGTGGGTGTGCATGCCACAAGCTTGTTGAGGATGCAAGTGGCGAAAAATTAGGGGAGTAGAGAAAATTAAATTCTCAAGTGGTTGGATATTTACAAGAGCCAAACAACCCACTTTTTGCCAATCCTTAAAAATCACAGATACTTTGATGAATTATCTCTCCCAGCATTTGTGCATTCCCATTTTGGATTTTCAAATTTTTTTTTTCAGGTCCAAACTTGTGAGTTTTCACTCTCCCATGTTTCCTCGTAAACAAAAAAGATATAAGATCGCAACAAAATGAAAATTTTAGAGTTCATGTGTGCAAAAAAATTTGAAAACTATAATAATTTGAAAATTATTTCACGCACTAAAAATGAATTCCAAAATCCATGTTTGGGAAATTGCACTAGTACAACCCCCTAATAATAGCTTGGTGGAATTTTACAGGAAAGGGACTTCTAACCGATCCCAAAATGCTTTAAATGTGGTGGGTGTGCATGCCACAAGCATGTTGAGGATGTAAGTGGCCAAAAATTAGGGGGAGTAGAAAAAATTAAATTCTCAAGTGGTTGGATATTTACCAGAGCCAAACAACCCACTTTTTGCCTATCCTTAAAAATCACAGATGCTTTTATGAATTATCTATCCCAGCATTTGTGCATTCCCATTTTGGCTGTTCAAATTTTTTTTTTTTTCAGGTCCAAACTTGTGAGTTTTGACTCTCCCATTTTTCCACGTAAACAAAAAAGATATAAGATCGCAACAAAATGAAATTTTTAGAGTTCATGTGTGCAAAAAAAATTTGAAAACTGTAATAAATAGGAAATTATTTCACACACTAAAAATGAACCCCAAAATCCATGTTTGCGAAATTCCACTAGTACAACCCCCTAATGGTAGCTTGGTGGAATTTTAGAGGAAAAGGACTTCTAACTGAGCCCAACACACTTTAAGTGTGGTGGGTGTGCATGCCACAAGCTTGTTGAGGATGCAAGTGGCGAAAAATTAGGGGGAGTAGAGAAAATTGAATTCTCAAGTGGTTGGATATTTACAAGAGCAAAACAACCCACTTTTTGCCTATCCTTAAAAATCACAGATACTTTTTGGAATTATCTCTCCCAGGATTTGTGCCTTCCCATTTTGGATGTTGAAATTTTTTTTTTTTCAGGTCCAAACTTGTGAGTTTTCACTCTCCCATTTTTCCTCGTAAACAAAAAAGATATAAGATCGCAGTAAAATGAAAATTTTAGAGTTCATGTGTGCAAAAAAATTTTAAAACTATAATAATTTGAAAATTATTTCACGCACTAAAAATGAATCCCAAAATCCATGTTTGGGAAATTCCACATGTACAACCCCCTAATAATAGCTTGGTGGAAAATTACAGGAAAGGGACTTCTAACCGACCCCAACATGCTTTAAATGTGGTGGGTGTGCATGCCACAAGCATGTTGAGGATGTAAGTGGCCAAAAATTAGGGGGAGTAGAAAAAATTAAATTCTCAAGTGGTTGGATATTTACCAGAGCCAAACAACCCACTTTTTGCCTATCCTGAAAAATCACAGATACTTTTTGGAATTATCACTCCCAGCATTTGTGCATTCCCATTTTGGATGCTCAAATTTATTTTTTTGTCAGGTCCAAACTTGTGAGTTTTCACTCTCCCATTTTTCCTCGTAAACAAAAAAGATATAAGATCGCAACAAAATGAAAATTTTAGAGTTCATGTGTGCAAAAAAAATTGAAAACTATAATAAATAGAAAATTATTTCACGCACTAAAAATGAACCCCGAAATCCTTTTTTTGGAAATTCCACTAGTACAACCCCCTAATAATAGCTTGGTGGAATTTTATAGGAAAGGGACTTCTAACTGATCCCAACATGCTTTAAGTGTGGTGGGTGTGCATGCCACAAGCATGTTGAGGATGCAAGTGGCCAAAAATTACGGGGAGTAGAAAAAATTAAATTCTCAAGTGGTTGGATATTTACCGGAGCCAAACAACCCAGTTTTTGCCTATCCTTAAAAATCACAGATACTTTTTGGAATTATCTCTCCCAACATTTGTGCATTCCCATTTTGGATGTTCAATTTTTTTTTTTTCACGTCCAAACTTGTGACTTTTCACTCTCCCATTTTTCTTCGTAAACAAAAAAGATATAAGATCGCAAAAAAATGAAAATTTTAGCGTTCATGTGCGCAAAAAAATTTTGAAAACTCTAATAAATAGAAAATTATTTTACGCACTAAAAATGAACCCCAAAATCCTTGTTTGGGAAATTCCACTAGTAGAACCCCCTAACAATAGCTTGGTGGAATTTTATAGGAAAGGGACTTCTAACTGATCCCAACATACTTTAAGTGTGTGGGTGTGCATGCCACAAGCATGTTGAGGATGCAACTGGCCAAAAATTAGGGGGAGTAGAAAAAATTAAATTCTCACGTGGTTGGATATTTACTAGAGCGAAACAACCAACTTTTTGCCTATTCCTAAAAATCACAGATACTTTTTGGAATTAACTCTCCCAGAATTTGTGCATTCCCATTTTGGATGTTCAAATTTAATTTTTTTCAGGTCAAAACTATGACTTTTCACTCTCCGATTTTTCCTCGTAAACAAAAAAGATATAAGATCGCAAAAAAATGAAAATTTTAGAGTTCATGTGCGCAAAAAAATTTGACAACTATAATAAATAGAAAATTATTTTACGCACTAAAAATGAACCCCAAAATCCTTGGTTGGGAAATTCCACTAGTAGAACCCCTTAACAATAGCTTGGTGGAATTTTATAGGAAAGGGACTTCTAACTGATCCCAACATACTTTAAGTGTGGTGGGTGTGCATGCCACAAGCATGTTGAGGATGCAACTGGCCAAATATTAAGGGGAATAGAAAAAATTAAATTCTCAAGTAGTTTGATATTTACCAGAGCCAAATAACCCACTTTTTGCCTATCCTTAAAAATCACAGATACTTTTTGGAATTTTCTCTCCCAGCATTTGTGCATTCCCATTTTGGATGTTCAATTTTTTTTTTTTTTCAGGTCCAAACTTGTGAGTTTTCACTCTCCCATTTTTCCTCGTAAACAAAAAAGACATAAGATCGCAACAAAACGAAAATTTTAGAGTTCATGTGTGCAAAAAAATTCGAAAACTATAATAAATGGAAAATTACTTCACGCACTAAAAATGAACCCCAAAATCCATGTTTGGGAAATTCCACTAGTAATACCCCCTAATAATAGCTTGGTTGAGTTTTATAGGAAAGAGACTTCTAACTGATCCATACATGCTTTAAGTGTGGTTGGTGTGCATGCCACAAGCATGTTGAGGATGCAAGTGGCCAAAAATTAGGGGGAGTAGAAAAAATTAAATTCTCAAGTGGTTTGATATTTACCAGAGCCAAATAACCCTCTTTTTCCCTATCCTTAAAAATCACAGATACTTTTTGGAATTATCTCTCCCAGGATTTGTGCATTCCCATTTTGGATGTTGAAATTTTTTTTTTTTCAGGTCCAAACTTGTGAGTTTTCACTCTCCCATTTTTCCTCGTAAACAAAAAAGATATAAGATCGCAGTAAAATGAAAATTTTAGAGTTCATGTGTGCAAAAAAATTCGAAAACTATAATAAATAGAAAATTATTTCACACACTAAAAATGAACCCCAAAATCCATGTTTGGGAAATTCCACTAGTACAACCCCCTAATAAAAGCTTGGTGGAATTTTATAGGAAAGGGACTTCTAACTGATCCCAACATGCTTTAAGTGTGGTGGGTGTGCATGCCACAAGCATGTTGAGGATGCAAGTGGCCAAAAATTAGGGGGAGTAGAAAAAATTAAATTATCAAGTGGTTGGATATTTACCAGAGCCAAACAACCCACTTTCTGCCTATCCTTAAAAATCACAAATACTTTTTGGAATTATCTCTCCCAGCATTTGTGCATTCCCATTTTGGATGTTCAAATTTATTTTTTTTCAGGTCCAAACTTGTGAGTTTTCACTCTCCCATTTTTCCTCGTAAACAAAAACGATATAAGATCGCAACAAAATGAAAATTTTAGAGTTCATGTGTGAAAAAAAATTTGACAACTATAATAAATAGAAAATTATTTTACGCACTAAAAATGAACCCCAAAATCCATGTTTGGAAAATTCCACTAGTACAACCCCCTAATAATAGATTGGTGGAATTTTATAGGAAAGGGACTTCAAACCGATCCCAACATGCTTTAACTGTGGTGGGTGTGCATGCCACAAGCATGTTGAGGATGTAAGTGGCCAAAAATTAGGGGGAGTAGAAAAAATTAAATTCTCAAGTGGTTGGATACTTACCAGAGCCAAACAACCCACTTTTTGCCTATCCTTAAAAATCACCGATACTTTTGGAATTATCTCTCCCTGCATTTGTGCATTCCCATTTTGGGTGTTCAAATTTATTTTTTTTCTGGTCCAAACTTGTGAGTTTTCCTCTCCCATTTTTCCTCGTAAACAAAAAAGATATAAGATCGCAACAAAATGAAAATTTTAGAGTTCATGTGTGCAAAAAAATTTGAAAACTATAATAAACGGAAAATTATTTCACGCACTAACAATGAACCCCAAAATCCATGTTTGGGAAATTCCACTAGTACAACCCCCTAATAATAGCTTGGTAGAATTTTATAGGAACGGGACTTCAAACTAATCCCAAAATGCTTTAAGTGTGGTGGGTGTGCATGCCACAAGCTTGTTGAGGATGCAAGTGGCCTAAAATTAGGGGTAGTAGAAAAACTTTAATTCTCAAGTGGTTCGATATTTACCAGAGCCAAACAACCCACTTTTTGCCTATCCTTAAAAATCACAGTTCCTTTTTGGAATTATTTCTCCCAGCATTTGTGCATTCCCATTTTGGATGTTGAAATTTTTTTTTTTTCAGGTCCAAACTTGTGAGTTTTCACTCTCCTATTTTTCCTCGTAAACAAAAAAGATATAAGATCGCAACAAAATGAAAATTTTAGAGTTCATGAGTGAGAAAAAAATTTTAAAACTATAATAAATAGAAAATTATTTCACGCACTAAAAATGAACCCAAAATCCATGTTTGGGAAATTCCACTAGTACAACCCCCTAATAATAGTTTGGTAGAATTTTAAAGGGAAGGGACTTCTAACTGATGCCAACATGCTTTAAATGTGGTGGGTGTGCATGCCACAAACATGTTGAGGATACAAGTCGTCAAAAACTAGGGGGAGTAGAAAAAATTAAATTCTCAAGTGGTTGGATATTTTACCAGAGCCAAACAACCCAGTTTTTGCTTATCCTTAAAAATCATAGATACTTTTTGGAATTATCTCTCCCAGCATTTGTGCATTTCCATTTTGGATGTTCAAACTTTTTTTTCAGGTCCACACTTGTGAGTTTTCACTCACTCATTTTTCTTCGTAAACAAAAATGATATAAGATCGCAATAAAACGAAAATTTTATAGTTCATGAGTGAGAAAAAAATTTTAAAACTATAATAAATAGAAAATTATTTCACGCACTAAAAATGAATCCCAAAATCCATGTTTGGGAAATACCACTAGCACAACCCCCTAATAATAGCTTGGTGGAATTTTATAGGAAAGGGACTTCTATCTGATCCCAACATGCTTCAAGTGTGGTGGGTGTGCATGCCACAAGCATCTTGAGGATGCAAGTGGGCAAAAATTAGGGGGAGTCGAAAAAATTAAATTCTCAAGTGGTTGGATATTTACCAGAACCAAACAATCCACTTTTTTCCCATTATTAAAAATCAAAGATACTTTTTGAAATTATCTCTCCCAGCATTTGTGCATTCCCATTTTGGATGTTCAATTTTCTTTTTTCAGGTCCAAACTTGGGAGTTTTCACTCTCCCATTTTTCCTCGTAAACAAAAAAGATATAAGATCACAACAAAATGAAAATTTTAGAGTTCATGTGTGCAAAACATTTTTGAAAACTATAATAAAAAGAAAATTATTTCACGCACTAAAAATGAACCCCAAAATCCATGTTTGGGAAATTCCACTAGTACAACCCCTTAATAATAGCTTGGTGGAATTTTATAGGAAAGGGACTTCTAACTGATCCAGCATGCTTTAAGTGTGGTGGGTGTACGTGCCACAAGCATGTTGAGGATGCAAGTGGCCAAAAATTAGGGGGAGTAGAAAAAATTAAATTCTCAAGTTGTTGGATATTTACCAGAGCCAAACAACCCACTTTTTGCCTATCCTTAAAAATCAGATATACTTTTTGGAATTATCTCTTCCAGCATTTGTGCATTCCCATTTTGGATGTTATAATTTATTTGTTTTTCAGGTCCAAACTTGTGAGTTTTCACTCTCGCGTTTTTCCACGTAAACTAAAAAGATATAAGATCCCAACAAAATGAAAATTTTAGAGTTCATGTGTGCAAAAAAATTTTAAAACAATAATAAATAGAAAATAATTTCACGCACTAAAAATTAACCCCAAAATCCTCGTTTGGGAAATTCCAGTAGTACAACCCCCTAATAATAGCTTGGAGGAATTTTATAGGAAAGGGACTTCTAACTGATCCCAACATGCTTTAAGTGTGGTGGGTGTGCATGCCACAAGCATGTTGAGGATGCAAGTGGCCAAAAATTAGGGGGAGTAGAAACAATTAAATTCTCAAGTGGTTGGATATTTACTAGAGCCAAACAACCCACTTTCTGCCTATCCTTAAAAATCATAGATACTTTTTGGAATTATCGGTCCCAGCATTTGTGCATTCCCATTTTGGATGTTCAAATTTTTTTTTTCAGATCCAAACTTGTGAGTTTTCACTCTTCCATTTTTCCTCGTAAAAAAAAAAGATATATGATCGCAACAAAATGGAAATTTTAGAGTTCATGTGTGAAAAAAAAATTTGAAAACTATAATAAATAAAAAATTATTCAACGCACTAAAAATGAACACCAAAATCCATGTTTGGGAAATTTCTCTAGTACAATCCCCTAATAATAGCTTGGTGGAATTTTATAGGAAAGGGACTTCTATCTGATCCCAACATGCTTTAAGTGTGGTGGGTGTGCATGCCACAAGCATGTAGAGGATGCAAGTGGCCAAAAATTAGGGGGAGTAGAAAAAATTAAATTCTCAAGAGGTTGGATATTTACCAGAGCCAAACAACCCAGTTTTTACCTATCCTTAAAAGTCATAGATACTTTTTGGAATTATCTCCACCAGCATTTGTGCATTCCCATTTTGGATGTTCAAATTTTTTTTTTTTTCAAGTCCAAACTTGTGAGTTTTCACTCTCCCATTTTTCCTCGTAAACAAAAAAGATATAAGATCGCAACAAATTGAAAATTTTTGAGTTCATGTGTGCAGGTTATTTTGAAAACTATAATAAATAGAAAATTATTTCAAATACTAAAAATGAACCCCAAAATCCATGTTTGGGAAATTCCACTAGTACAACCCCTAATAATAGCTTGGTGGAATTTTATAGGAAAGGGCCTTCTAACTGATCCCAACATGCTTTAAGTGTGGTGGGTGTGCATGCGACAAGCATGTTGATGATGCAAGTGGCCAAAAATTAGGGGGAGTAGAAAAAATTAAATTCTCAAGTGGTTGGATATTTACCAGAGCCAAACAACCCACTTTTTGCTTATCCTTAAAAATCACATATACTTTTTGGAATTATCTCTCCCAGCATTTGTGCATTCCCATTTTGGATGTTATAATTTATTTGTTTTTCAGGTCCAAACTTGTGAGTTTTCACTCTCACATTTTTCCACGTAAACTAAAAAGATATAAGATCCCAACAAAATGAAAATTTTAGAGTTCATGTGTGCAAAAAAAATTTAAAACAATAATAAATAGAAAATTATTTCACCCACTAAAAATGAACCCCAAAATCCTCGTTTGGGAAATTCCAGTAGTACAACCCCCTAATAATAGTTTGGTGGAATTTTCTAGGAAAGGGACTTCTAACTGATCTCAACATGCTTTAAGTGTGGTGGGTGTGCATGCCACAAGCATGTTGAGGATGCAAGTGGCCAAAAATTAGGGGGAGTAGAAACAATTAAATTCTCAAGTGGTTGGATATTTACAGAAGCCAAACAACCCACTTTCTGCCTATCCTTAAAAATCATAGATACTTTTTGGAATTATCGCTCCCAGCATTTGTGCATTCCCATTTTGGATGTTCAAACTTATTTTTTTTTTTAGGTCCAAACTTGTGGGTTTTTACTCTCCCATTTTTCCTCGTAAACAAAAAAGATATAAGATCGCAACAAAATAAAAATTTTAGAGTTCATGTGCGCAAAAAAATTTTGAAAACTAAAATATATAGAAAATTATTTCACGCACTAAAAATGAACCCCAAAATCCATGTTTGGGAAATTCCACTAGTACAACCCCCTATTGGTGGAATTTTATAGGAAAGGGACTTCTAACTGATCCCAACATGCCTTATGTTTGGTGGGTGTGCATGCCACAAGCATGTTGAGGATGCAAGTGGTCAAAAATTAGGGGGAGTACAAAAATTTTAATTCTCAAGTTGTTCGATATTTACCAGAGCCAAACAACCCACTTTTTGCCTATCCTTAAAAATCACAGATACTTTTTGGAATTATCTCTCCCTGTATTTGTGCATTCCCATTTTTGATGTTCAAAATTTTTTTTTCTGGTCCAAACTTTTAACTTTTCACTCTTCCATTTTGCCTCGCAAACAAAAAAGATATAAGATAGCAAAAAACTGAAAATTTTAGACTTCATGTGCGCAAAAAAATTTTAAAAACTATAATAAATAGAAAATCATTTCACGCACTAAAATTAAACCCCAAAATACATGTTTGGGAAATTCCACTAGTACAATCCCCTAATAATAGCTTGGTGGAATTTTATAGGAAAGGGACTACTAACTGATCCCAACATGCTTTAAGTGTGGTGGGTGTGCGTGGCACAAGCATGTTGGGGATGCAAGTTGCAAAAAATTAGGGGGAGTAGAAAAAATTAAATTCTCAAGTGGTTGGATATTTACGAGAGCCAAACAACCCACTTTTTGCCTATCCTTAAAAATCACATATACTTTTTGGAATTATCTCTCCCAGCATTTCTGCATTCCCATTTTCGATGGTCAAATTTATTTATTTTTCAGGTCCAAACTTGTGAGTTTTCACTCTCCTATTTTTCCTCGTAAACAAAAAAGATATAAGATCGCAACAAAATGAAAATTTTAGAGTTCATGTGCTCAAAAAAATTTTGAAAACTATAATAAATAGAAAATTATTTCACGCACTAAAAATGAACCCCAAAATCCATGTTTGGGAAATTCCACAAGTACAATCCGCTAATAATAGCTTGGTGGAATTTTATAGGAAAGGGACTTCTAACTGATCCCAACATGCTTTAAGTGTGGTGGGTGTGCATGCCACAAGCATGTTGAGGATGCAAGTGGCCAAAAATTGGGGGGAGTAGAAAAAATTAAATTCTCAAGTGGTTGGATATTTACCAGAGCCAAACAACCCACTTTTTGCCTATCCTTAAAAATCACAGATACTTTTTGGAATTATCTCTCCCTGCATTTCTGCATTCCCATTTTGGTTGTTCAAACTTTTATTTTTTTTCTGGTCCATACTTGTGGGTTTTCACTCTCCCATTTTTCCTCGTAAACAAAAAAGATATACGATCGCAACAAAATGAAAATTTTCGAGTTCATGTGTGCAGGTAATTTTGAAAACTATAATAAATAGAAAATTATTTCACGCACTAAAAATGAATTCCAACATCCATGTTTGGGAATTCCAATAGTACAACCCCCTAATAATTGCTTGGTGGAATTTTAAAGGAAAGGGACTTCTAACTGATCCCAACATGCTTTATGTGTGGTGGGTGTGCATGCCACAAGCATGTTGAGGATGCAAGTGGCCAAAAGTTAGGGGGAGTAGAAAAAATTAAATTCTCAAGAGGTTGGTTATTTACCAGAGCTAAACAACCCACTTTTTGCCTATCCATAAAAATCACATATTCTTTTTGGAATTATCTCCTCCAGCATTTGTGCATTCCCATTTTGGATGTTCAATTTTTTTTTTTTCAAGTCCAAACTTGTGAGTTTTCACTCTCCCATTTTTCCTCGTAAACAAAAAAGATATAAGATCGCAACAAAATGAAAATTTTCGAGTTCATGTGTGCATGTAATTTTGAAAACTATAATAAATAAAAAATTATTTCAAATACTAAAAATGAACCACAAAATCCATGTTTGGGAAATTCCACTAGTACAACCCCTAATAATAGCTTGGTGGAATTTTATAGGAAATGGACTTCTAACTGATCCAACATGCTTTAAGTGTGGTGGGTGTGCATGGCACAAGCATGTTGATGATGCAAGTGGCCAAAAATTAGGGGGAGTAGAAAAAATTAAATTCTCAAGTGGTTGCATATTTACTAGAGCCAAACAAGCCACTTTTTGGAATTATCTCTCCCAGCATTTGTGCATTCCCATTTTGGATGTTCAAACTTATTTTTTTTTTCAGGTCCAAATTTGTGGGTTTTTACTCTCCCATTTTTCCTCGTAAACAAAAAAGATATAAGAGCGCAACAAAATGAAAATCTTAGAGTTCAAGTGCGCAAAAAAATTTTGAAATCTATAATAAATAGAAAATTATTTCACGCACTAAAAATGAACCCCAAAATCCATGTTTGGGAAATTCCACTAGTACAACCCCCTAATAATAGCTTGGTGGAATTTTATAGGAAAGGGACTTCTAACTGATCCCAACATGCTTTAAGTGTGGTGGGTGTGCATGCCTCATACATGTTGAGGATGCAAGTGGCCAAAAATTAGGGGGAGTAGAAAAAATTAAATTCTCAAGTGGTTGGATATTACCAGAGCCAAACAACCCACTTTTTGCCTATCCTTAAAAATCACAGATACTTTATGAAATTATCTCTCCCAGCATTTGTTCATTCTCTTTTTGGATGTTCAAAATTTTTTTTTTTTCAGGTCCCAACTTGTGAGTTTTCACTCTCCCATTTTTCCTCGTAAAAAAAAAAGATATAAGATCACAACAAAATGAAAATTTTAGAGTTCATGTCTGAAATTTTTTTTTGAAAACTATAATAAATAGAAAATTATTTCACGCACTAAAAATGAACCCCAAAATCCATGTTTGGGAAATTCCACTAGTACAACCCCCTAATAATAGCTTGGTGGAATTTTATAGGAAAGGGACTTCTAACTGATCCCAACATGCCTTAAGTGTGGTGGGTGTGCATGCCACAAGCATGTTGAGGATGCAAGTGGCCAAGAATTAGGGGGAGTAGAAAAAATTAAATTCTCAAGTGGTTGGATATTTACCAGAGCCAAACAACCCACTTTTTGCCTATCCTTAAAAATCACAGATACTTTTTGGAATTATCTCTCCTAGCATTTGTGCGTTCCCATTTTGGATGTTCAATTTTTTTTTTCAGGTCCAAACTTGTGAGTTTTCACTCTCCCATTTTTCCTTATAAACAAAAAAGATATAAGATCGCAACAAAATGAAAATTTTAGAGTTCATGTATGAAATTATTTTTTGAAAACTATAATAAATAGAAAACTATTTAACGCACTAAAAATGAACCCCAAAATCCATGTTTTGGAAATTCCACTAGTACACCCCCTAATAATAGCTTGGTGGAATTTTATAGGAAAGGGACTTCAAACTGATCCAAACATGCTTTAAGTGTGGTGGGTGTGCGTGCCACAAGCATGTTGAGGATGCAAGTGGCCAAAAATTAGTGGGAGTAGAAAACATTAAATTCTCAAGTGGTTGGATATTTACCTGAGCCAAACAACCCAGTTTTTGCCTATCCTTAAAAATCACAGATACTTTTTGGAATTATCTCTCCCAGCATTTGTGCATTCCCATTTTTTATGATCAAAATTTTCTTTTTTCTGGTCCAAACTTTTGAGTTTGCACTCTTCCATTTTTCCTCGGAAACAAAAAAGATAAAAGATAGCAAAAAACTGAAACTTTTAGAGTTCATGTGTGCAAAAAAAATTTGAAAACTATAATAAATAGAAAATTGTTTCACGCACTAAAAATAAACCCCAAAATCCATGTTTGGGAAATTCCACTAGTACAATCCCCTAATAGTACCTTGGTGGAATTTTATAGGAAAGGGACTACTAACTGATCCCAACATGCTTTAAGTGTGGTGGGTGTGCGTGCCACAAGCATGTTGAGGATGCAAGTTGCAAAAAATTAGGGGGAGTAGAAAAAATTAAATTCTCAAGTGGTTGGATATTTACGAGAGCCAAACAACCCACTTTTTGCCTATCCTTAAACATCACAGATACTTTTTGGAATTATCGCTCCCAGCATTTGTGCATTCCCATTTTCGATGGTCAAATTTATTTATTTTTCAGGTCGCAACTTGTGAGTTTTCACTCTCCCATTTTTCCTCGTAAACAAAATAGATATAAGATCGCAAAAAAATGAAAATTTTAGAGTTCATGTGCTCAAAAAAATTTTGAAAACTATAATAAATAGAAAATTATTTCACGCACTAAAAATGATCCCAAAATCCATGTTTGGGAAATTCCACTAGTACAACCCCCTAATAATAGCTTGGTGGAATTTTATAGGAAAGGGACTTCTAACTGATCCCAACATGCTTTAACTGTGGTGGGTGTGCATGCCACAAGCATGTTGAGGATGCAAGTGGCCAAAAATTAGGGGGAGTAGAAAAAATTAAATTCTCAAGTGGATGGATATTTACCAGAGCCAAACAACCCACTTTTTGCCTATCCTTAAAAATCACAGATACTTTTTGGAATTATCTCTCCCAGCATTTGTGCATTCCCATTTTGGATGTTAAAATATATTTATTTTTCAGGTCAAAACTTGTGAGTTTTCGCTCTCCCATTTTTCCTCGTCAACAAAAAAGATATAAGATCGTAACAAAATGAAAATTTAAGAGTTCAAGTGTGAAAAAAAAATTTGAAAACAATAATAAATAAAAAAATATTTAACGCACTAAAAATAACCCCAAAATCCATGTTTGGGAAATTCCACTAGTACAACCCCCTAATAATAGCTTGGTGGAATTTTATAGGAAAGGGACGTCTAACTGATCCCAACATGCTTTAAGTGTGGTGGGTGTACGTGCCACAGGCATGTTGAGGATGCAAGTGGCCAAAAATTAGGGGGAGTAGAAAAAATTAAATTCTCAAGTTGTTGGATATTTACCAGAGCCAAACAACCCACTTTTTGCCTATCCTTAAAAATCACAGATACTTTTTGGAATTATCTCTCCCAGCATTTGTGCATTGCCATTTTGGATCTTCAAATTTTTTTTTTTCAGGTCCAAACTTGTGAGTTTTCACTCACCCATTTTTTCACGTAAACAAAAAAGAGATAAGATCGCAAAAAAAAGAAAATTTTAGAGTTCATGTGCGAAAAAAAACTTTGAAATCTATAATAAATAGAAAATTATTTCACGCACTAAAAATGAACCCCAAAATCCATGTTTGGGAAATTCTACTAGTACAATCCCCTAATAATAGCTTGGTGAAATTTTATAGGAAAGGGACTTCTAACTGATCCCAGCATGCTTTAAGTGTGGTGGGTGTGCGTGCCACAAGCATGTTGAGGATGCAAGTGGCCAAAAATTAGGGGGAGTAGAAAAAATTAAATTCTCTAGTGGTTGGATATTTACCAGAGCCAAACAACCCACTTTTTGCCTATCCTTAAAAATCACAGATACTTTTTTGAATTATCTCCCCCAGCATTTGTGCATTCCCATTTTCGATGCTCAAATTTTTTTTTTCAACTCCAAACTTGTGAGTTTTCACTCTCCCTTTTTTCATTGTAAACAAAAAAGATATAAGATCGCAACGAAACGAAAATTTTAGAGTTCAAGTGTGGAAAAAAAATTTGAAAACTATATTAAATAGAAAATTATTTCACACACTAAAAATGAACCCCTAAATCCGTGTTTGGGAAATTCTACAAGTACAACCCGCTAATAATAGCTTGGTGGAATTTCATAGGAAAGGGACTTCTAAGTGATCCCAACATCCTTTAAGTGTGGTGGGTGTGCATGCCACAAGCATGTTGAGGATGCAAGTAGCCAAAAATTAGGGGGTGTAGAAAAAATTAAATTCTCAAGTGGTTGGATATTTACCAGAGCCAAACAACCCACTTTTTGCCTATCCATAAAAATCACAGATACTTTTTGGCATTATCTCTCCCAGCATTTGTTCATTCCCATTTTGGATGTTCAAATTTTTTTTTTTTTTTCAGGTCCAATCTTGTGAGTTTTCTCTCTCCCATTTTTCCTCGTAAACAAAAAAGATATAAGTTCACAACAAAAAGAAAATTTTAGAGTTCATCTGTGCAGAAAATTTTGAAAACTATAATAAATAGAGAATTATGTAACGCTCTAAAAATGAACCCCAAAATCCATGTTTGGGAAAATCTACTAGTACAACGCCCTAATAATAGCTTGGTGGAATTTTATAGGAAAGGGACTTCTAACTGATCCCAACATGCTTTAAGTGTGGTGGGTGTGCGTGCCACAAGCATGTTGAGGATGCAAGTGGCCAAAAATTAGGGGGAGTACAAAAAATTAAATTCTCAAGTGGTTGGATATTTAGCAGAGCCAAACATCCCACTTTTTGCCTATCCTTAAAAATCACAGATACTTTTTGGAATTATCGCTCCCAGCATTTCTGCATTCCCATTTTGGATGTTCAAATTTTTTTTCTTTTCAGGTCAGAACTTGTGAGTTTTCACTCTCCCTTTTTTCATCGTAAACAATAAAGATATAAGATCGCAACGAAATGAAAATTTTAGAGTTCATGTGTGCAAAAAAATTTGAAAACTATAATAAAAAGAAAATTATTTCACGCACTAAAAATGAACCCCAAAATCCTTTTTTTGGAAATTCCACTAGTACAACCCCCTAATAATAGCTTGGTGGAATTTTAAAGGAAAGGGACTTCTAACTGATCCCAACATGCTTTAAGTGTGGTGGGTGTGCATGCCACAAGCATGTTGAGGATGCAAGTGGCCAAAAATTAGGGGGAGTAGAAAAAATTAAATTCTCAAGTGGTTGGATATTTACCAGAGCCAAACAACCCACTTTTCGCCTATCCTTAAAAATCACAGATACTTTTTGGAATTATCTCTCCCAGCATTTGCTCATTCCCATTTTGGATGTTGAAATTTTTTTTTTTTCAGGTCCAAACTTGTGAGTTTTCACTCTCCCATTTTTCCTCATAAACAAAAAAGATAAAAGATCACAACAAAATGAAAATTTTAGAGTTCATGTGTGCAAAAAATTTTGAAAACTATAATAAATAGAAAATTATTTAACGCCCTAAAAATGAACCCCAAAATCCATGTATGGGAAATTCTACTAGTACAACGCCCTAATAATAGCTTGGTGGAATTTATAGGAAAGGGACTTCTAACTGATCCCAACATGCTTTAAGTTTGGTGGGTGTGCGTGCCACAAGCATGTTGAGGATGCAAGTCGCCAAAAATTAGGGGGAGTAGAAAAAATTAAATTCTCAAGTGGTTGGATATTTACCAGAGCCAAACAACCCACTTTTTTCCTATCCTTAAAAATCACAGATACTTTTTGGAATTATCGCTCCCAGCATTTGTGCATTCCTATTTTGGATGTCAGAATTTTTTTTTTTTTCAGGT
Organism: Aristolochia californica; assembly: GCF_029961685.1. Classification (NCBI taxonomy): domain Eukaryota; kingdom Viridiplantae; phylum Streptophyta; class Magnoliopsida; order Piperales; family Aristolochiaceae; genus Aristolochia; species Aristolochia californica. The sequence goes on along the minus strand of NW_027181992.1, from coordinate 33,342,821 downwards.
CCAAACTTGAGAGTTTTCACTCTCCCATTTTTCTTCGTAAACAAAAAAGATATACGATCGCAACAAAACGAAAATGTTAGAGTTCAAGTGTGGAAAAAAAATATGAAAACTATAATAAATAGAAAATTATTTCATGCACTAAAAATGAACCCCTAAATTCATGTTTGGGAAATTCCACTAGTAGAACCCCCTAATAATAGCTTTGTGGAATTTTATAGGTAAGGAACTTCTAACTGATCCCAACATGCCTTAAGTGTGGTGGCTGTGCATGCCACAAACATGTTGAGGATGCAAGTGGCCAAAAAGTAGGGGGAGTAGAAAAAATTAAATGCTCAAGTTGTTGGATATTTACTAGAGCCAATCAACCCACTTTTTGCCTATCCTTAAAAATCACAGATACTTTTTGGAATTATCTCTCTCAGCATTTGTGCTTTCCCATTTTGGATGTTCAATTTTTTTTTTTTCAGGTCCAAACTTGTGAGTTTTCACTCTCCCATTTTCCACTTAAACAAAAAAGAAATAAGATCGCAAAAAAAAGAAAATTTTAGAGTTCTTGTGCGCAAAAAAACTTTGAAAACAATAATAAATAGAAAATTATTTCACGCACTAAAATGAACCCCGAAATCCATGTTTGGGAAATTCCACTAGTACAATCCCCTAATAATAGCTTGGTGGAATTTTATAGGAAAGGGACTTCTAACTGATCCCAACATGCTTTAAGTGTGGTGGGTGTGCATGCCACAAGCATGTTGAGGATGCAAGTGGCCAAAAATTAGGGGGTGTAGAAAAAATTAAATTCTCAAGTGGTTGGATATTTACAAAAGCCAAACAACCCACTTTTTGCCTATCCTTAAAAATCACAGATACTTTTTGGAATTATCTCTCCCAGCATTTGTGCAATCCCATTTTCGATGTTCAAATTTTTTTTTTTTTCAGGTCCAAACTTGTGAGTTTTCACTCTCCTATTTTTCCTCGTAAACAAAAAAGATATAAGATCGCAAAAAAATTAAAATTTTACAGTTCATGTGCTCAAAGAAAATTTAAAAACTATAATAAATTGAAAATTATTTAACGCACTAAAATTGAACCCCAAAATCCATGTTTGGGAAATCCTACTAGTACAACGCCCTAATAATAGCTTGGTGGAATTTTATAGGAAAGGGACTTCTAACTGATCCCAACATGCTTTAAGTGTGGTGGGTGTGCGTGCCACAAGCATGTTGAGGATGCAAGTGGCCAAAAATTAGGGGGAGTAGAAAAAATTAAATTCTCAAGTAGTTGGATATTTACCAGAGACAAACAACCCACTTTTTGCCTATCCTTAAAAATCACAGATACTTTTTGGAATTATCTCTCCCAGCATTTGTGCATTCCCATTTTGGATGTTCAAATTTTTTTTTTTTCAGGTCCAAACTTGTGAGTTTTCACTCTCCCATTTTTCCTTGTAAACAAAAAAGATATAAGATCACAACAAAATGAAAATTTTAGAGTTCAAGTGTGCAAAAAAAAAATTTGAAAACTATAATAAAAAAAAAATTATTTAACGCACTAAAAATGAACACCAAAATCGATGTTTGGGAAATTCCACTAGTACAACCCCCTAATAATAGCTTGGTGGAATTTTATAGGAAAGGGACTTCTAACTGATCCCACCATGCTTTAAGTGTGGTGGGTCTGCATGCCACAAGCATGTTGAGGATGCAAGTGGCGAAAAATTAGGGGGAGTAGAAAAAATTAAATTCTCAACTGGTTGGATATTTACCAGAGCCAAACAACCCACTTTTTGCCTATCCTTAAAAATCACAGATACTTTTTGGAATTATCTCTCCCAGCATTTGTGCATTCCCATTTTCGATGTTCAAATTTTTTTTTTCAGGTCCAAACTTGTGAGTTTTCACTCTCCTATTTTTCCTCGTAAACAAAAAAGATATAAGATCGCAAAAAAATGAAAATTTTAGAGTTCATGTGCTCAAAAAAAATTTGAAAACTATAATAAATAGAAAATTATTTAACGCACCAAAAATGAACCCCAAAATCCATGTTTGGGAAATCCTACTAGTACAACGCCCTAATAATAGCTTGGTGGAATTTTTAGGAAAGGGACTTCTAACTGATCCCAACATGCTTTAAGTGTGGTGGGTGTGCGTGCCACAAGCATGTTGAGGATGCAAGTGGCCAAAAATTAGGGGGAGTAGAAAAAATTAAATGCTCAAGTTGTTGGTTATTTACTAGAGCCAATCAACCCACTTTTTGCCTATCCTTAAAAATCACAGATAATTTTTGGAATTATCTCTCTCAGCATTTGTGCATTCCCATTTTGGATGTTCAATTTTTTTTTTTTTTCAGGTCCAAACTTGTGAGTTTTCACTCTCCCATTTTTCCACTTAGACAAAAAAGAAATAAGATCGCAAAAAAAGGAAAATTTTAGAGTTCATGTGCGCAAAAAAACTTTGAAAACTATAATAAATAGAAAATTATTTAACGCACTAAAATGAACCCCAAAATCCATGTTTGGGAAATTCCACTAGTACAATCCCCTAATAATAGCTTGGTGGAATTTTATAGGAAAGGGACTTCCAACTGATCCCAACATGCTTTAAGTGTGGTGGGTGTGCGTGCCACAAGCATGTTGAGGATGCAAGTGGCCAAATATTAGGGGGAGTAGAAAAAATTAAATGCTCAAGTTGTTGGATATTTACTAGAGCCAATCAACCCACTTTTTGCCTATCCTTAAAAATCACAGATACTTTTTGGAATTATCTCTCTCAGCATTTGTGCATTCCCATTTTGGATGTTCAATTTTTTTTTTTTTTCAGGTCAAAACTTGTGAGTTTTCACTCTCCCATTTTTCCACTTAAACAAAAAAGAAATAAGATCGCAAAAAAAAGAAAATTTTAGAGTTCATGTGCGCAAAAAAACTTTGAAAACTATAATAGATAGAAAATTATTTCACGCACTAAAATGAACCCCGAAATCCATGTTTGGGAAATTCCACTAGTACAATCCCCTAATAATAGCTTGGTGGAATTTTGTAGGAAAGGGACTTCTAACTGATCCCAACATGCTTTAAGTGTGGTGGGTGTGCATGCCACAAGCATGTTGAGGATGCAAGTGCCCAAAAATTAGGGGGAGAAGAAAAAATTAAATTCTCAAGTGGTTGGATATTTACAAAGCCAAACAACCCACTTTTTGCCTATCCTTAAAAATCACAGATACTTTTTGGAATTATCTCTCCTAGCATTTGAACATTCCCATTTTCGATGTTCAATTTTTTTTTTTTCAGGTCTAAACTTGTGTGTTTTCACTCTCCTATTTTTCCTCGTAAACAAAAAAGATTTAAGATCACAAAAAAATTAAAATTTTACAGTTCATGTGCTCAGAAAAAATTTAAAAACTATAATAAATTGAAAATTATTTAACGCACTAAAATTGGACCCCAAAATCCATGTTTGGGAAATCCTACTAGTACAACGCCCTAATAATAGCTTGGTGGAATTTTATAGGAAAGGGACTTCTAATTGATCCCAACATGCTTTAAGTGTGGTGGGTGTGCGTGCCACAAGCATGTTGAGGATGCAAGTGGCCAAAAATTAGGGGGAGTAGAAAAAATTAAATTCTCAAGTAGTTAGATATTTACCAGAGACAAACAACCCACTTTTTGCCTATCCTTAAAAATCACAGATACTTTTTGGAATTATCTCTCCCAGCATTTGTGCATTCCCATTTTGGATGTTCAAATTTTTTTTTTTCCAGGTCCGAAATTGTGAGTTTTCACTCTCCCATTTTTCCTTGTAAACAAAAAAGATATAAGATCACAACAAAATGAAAATTTTAGAGTTCATGTGTGCAAAAAAATTTTTGAAAACTATAATATATAAAAAATTATTTAACGCACTAAAAATGAACCCCAAAATCGATGTTTGGGAAATTCCACTAGTAGAAGCCCCTAATAATAGCTTGGTGGAATTTTATAGGAAAGGGACTTCTAACTGATCCCACCATGCTTTAAGTGTGGTGGGTGTGCATGCCACTAGCATGTTGAGGATGCAAGTGGCCAAAACTTAGGGGGAGTAGAAAAAATTAAATTCTCAACTGGTTGGATATTTACCAGAGCCAAACAACCCACTTTTTGCCTATCCTTAAAAATCACAGATACTTTTTGGAAGTATCTCTCCCAGCAATTGTGCATTCCCATTTTCGATGTTCAAATTTTTTTTTTTCAGGTCCAAACTTGTGAGTTTTCACTCTCCTATTTTTCCTCGTAAACAAAAAAGATATAAGATCGCAAAAAAATGAAAATTTTAGAGTTCATGTGCTCAAAAAAAATTTGAAAAATATAATAAATAGAAAATTATTTAACGCACTAAAAATGAACCCCAAAATCCATGTTTGGGAAATCCTACAAGTACAAAGCCCTAATAATAGCTTGGTGGAATTTTATAGGAAAGGGACTTCTAACTGATCCCAACATGCTTTAAGTGTGGTGGGTGTGCGTGCCACAAGCATGTTGAGGATGCAAGTGGCCAAAAATTAGGGGGAGTAGAAAATATTAAATTCTCAAGTAGGTTGATATTTACCAGAGCCAAACAACCCACTTTTTGCCTATCCTTAAAAATCACAGATACTTTTTGGAATTATCGCTCCCATCATTTGTGCATTCCCATTTTGGATGTTCAAATTTTTTTTTTTCAGGTCCAAACTTGTGAGTTTTCACTCTCCCATTTTTCATCGTAAACAAAAAAGAAATAAGATCGCAACAAAAGGAAATTTTAGAGTTCAAGTGTGGAAAAAATTTTTGAAAACTATAATAAATAGAAAATTATTTCACGCACTAAAAATGAACCCCTAAATCCATGTTTGGGAAATTCCACTAGTACAACCCCCTAATAATAGCTTGGTGGAATTTTATAGGAAAGGGTCTTCTAACTGATCCCAACATGCTTTAAGTGTGGTGGGTGTGCATGCCACAAGCATGTTGAGGATGCAAGTGGCCAAAAATTAGTGGGAGTAGAAAAAATTAAATTCTCAAGTGGTTGGATATTTACCACAGCCAAACAACCCACTTTTCGCCTATCCTTAAAAATCACAGATACTTTTTGGAATTATCTCTCCCAGCATTTGCTCATTCCCATTTTGGATGTTGAAATTTTTTTTTTCAGGTCCAAACTTGTGAGTTTTCACTCACCCATTTTTCCTCACAAACAAAAATGATAAAAGATCACAACAAAATGAAAATTTTAGAGTTCTTGTGTGCAAAAAATTTTGAAAACTATAATAAATAGAAAATTATTTAACGCCCTAAAAATGAACCCCAAAATCCATGTTTGGGAAATTCTACTAGTACAATCCCCTAATAATAGCTTGGTGGAATTTATAGGAAAGGGACTTCTAACTAATCCCAACATGCTTTAAGTTTGGTGGGTGTGCGTGCCACAAGCATGTTGAGGATGCAAGTCGCCAAAAATTAGGGGGAGTAGAAAAAATTAAATTCTCAAGTGGTTGGATATTTACCAGAGCCAAACAACCAACTTTTTTCCTTTCCTTAAAAATCACAGATAGTTTTTGGAATTATCGCTCCCAGCATTTGTGCTCTATTTTGGATGTCAGAATTTTTTTTTTTTTCAGGTCCAAACTTGAGAGTTTTCACTCTCCCATTTTTCATCGTAAACAAAAAAGATATAAGATCGCAACAAAACGAAAATTTTAGAGTTCTAGTGTGGAAAAAAAATATGAAAACTATAATAAATAGAAAATTATTTCATGCACTAAAAATGAACCCCTAAATTCATGTTTGGGAAATTCCACTAGTAGAACCCCCTAATAATAGCTTTGTGGAATTTTATAGGTAAGGGACTTCTAACTGATCCCAACATGCCTTAAGTGTGGTGGCTGTGCATGCCACAAGCATGTTGAGGATGCAACTGGCCAAAAATTAGTGGGACTAGAAAAAATTAAATTCTCAAGTGGTTGGATATTTACCAGAGCCAAACAACCCACTTTTTGCCTATCCTTAAAAATCACAGATACTTTTTGGAATTATCTCTCCCAGCATTTGTGCATTCCCATTTTGGATGTTCAAATTTTTTTTTTTCAGGTCCGAACTTGTGAGTTTTCACTCTCCCATTTTTCCTTGTAAACAAAAAAGATATAAGATCGCAACAAAATGAAAATTTTAGAGTTCATGTGTGCAAAAAAATTTGAAAACTATAATAAAAAAAAAATTATTTAACGCACTAAAAATGAACCCCAAAATCAATGTTTGGGATATTCCACTAGTACAACCCCCTAATAATAGCTTGGTGGAATTTTATAGGAAAGGGACTTCTAACTGATCCCACCATGCTTTAAGTGTGGTGGGTGTGCGTGCCACAAGCATGTTGAGGATGCAAGTGGCCAAAAATTAGGGGGAGTAGAAAAAATTAAATGCTCAAGTTGTTGGATATTTACTAGAGCCAATCAACCCATTTTTTGCCTATCCTTAAAAATCACAGATACTTTTTGGAATTATCTCTTTCAGCATTTGTGCATTCCCATTTTGGATGTTCAATTTTTTTTTTTTCAGGTCCTAACTTGTGAGTTTTCACTCTCCCATTTTTCCACTTAAACAAAAAAGAAATAAGATCGCAAAAAAAAGAAAATTTTAGAGTTCATGTGCGCAAAAAAACTTTGAAAACTATAAAAAATAGAAATTATTTCACACACTAAAATGAACCCCGAAATCCATGTTTGGGAAATTCCACTAGTACAATCCCCTAATAATAGCTTGGTGGAATTTTATAGGAAAGGGACTTCTAACTGATCCCTACATGCTTTAAGTGTGGTGGGTGTGCGTGCCACAAGCATGTTGAGGATGCAAGTGGCAAAAAACTAGGGGGAGTAGAAAAAATTAAATTCTCAAGTGGTTGGATATTTACAAAAGCCAAACAACCCACTTTTTGCCTATCCTTAAAAATCACAGATACTTTTTGGAATTATCTCTCCCAGCATTTGTGCATTCCCATTTTCGATGTTCAAATTTTTTTTTTTTTCAGGTCCAAACTTGTGAGTTTTCACTCTCCTATTTTTCCTTGTAAACAAAAAAGATATAAGATCGCAAAAAAATTAAAATTTTACAGTTCATGTGCTCAAAAAAAATTTAAAAACTATAATAAATTGAAAATTATTTAACGCACTAAAATTGAACACCAAAATCCATGTTTGGGAAATCCTACTAGTACAACGCCCTAATAATAGCTTGGTGGAATTTTATAGGAAAGGGACTTCTAACTGATCCCAACATGCTTTAAGTGTGGTGGGTGTGCGTGCCACAAGCATGTTGAGGATGCAAGTGGCCAAAAATTAGGGGGAGTAGAAAAAATTAAATTCTCAAGTAGTTGGATATTTACCAGAGACAAACAACCCACTTTTTGCCTATCCTTAAAAATCACAGATACTTTTTGGAATTATCTCTCCCAGCATTTGTGCATTCCCATTTTGGATGTTCAAATTTTTTTTTTTCAGGTCCGAATTTGTGAGTTTTCACTCTCCCACTTTTCCTTGTAAAAAAAAAAGATATAAGATCACAACAAAATGAAAATTTTAGAGTTCATGTGTGCAAAAAAAAATTTTGAAAACTATAATAAATAAAAAATTATTTAACGCACTAAAAATGAACCCCAAAATCGATGTATGGGAAATTCCACTAGTACAACCCCCTAATAATAGCTTGGTGGAATTTTATAGGAAAGGGACTTCTAACTGATCCAACCATGCTTTAAGTGTGGTGGGTGTGCATGCCACAAGCATGTTGAGGATGCAAGTGGCCAAAAATTAGGGGGAGTAGAAAAAATTAAATTCTCAACTGATTGGATATTTACCAGAGCCAAACAACCCACTTTTTGCCTATCCTTAAAAATCACAGATACTTTTTGGAATTATCTCTCCCAGCATTTGTGCATTCCCATTTTCGATGTTCAAATTTTTTTTTTTTCAGGTCCAAACTTGTGAGTTTTCACTCTCCTATTTTTCCTCGTAAACAAAAAAGATATAAGATCGCAAAAAAATGAAAATATTAGAGTTCATGTGCTCAAAAAAAATTTGAAAACTATAATAAATAGAAAATTATTCAACGCACTAAAAATGAACCCCAAAATCCATGTTTGGGAAATCCTACTAGTACAACGCCCTAATAATAGCTTGGTGGAATTTTATAGGAAAGGGACTTCTAACTGATCCCAACATGCTTTAAGTGTGGTGGGTGTGCGTGCCACAAGCATGTTGAGGATGCAAGTGGCCAAAAATTAGGGGGAGTAGAAAAAATTAAATGCTCAAGTTGTTGGATATTTACTAGAGCCAATCAACCCACTTTTTGCCTTTCCTTAAAAATCACAGATACTTTTTGGAATTATCTCTCTCAGCATTTGTGCATTCCCATTTTGGATGTTCAATTTTTTTTTTTTCCAGGTCCAAACTTGTGAGTTTTCACTCTCCCATTTTTCCACTTAAACAAAAAAGAAATAAGATCGCCAAAAAAAGAAAATTTTAGAGTTCATGTGCGGAAAGAAACTTTGAAAACTATAATAAATAGAAAATTATTTCACGCACTAAAATGAACCCCGAAATCCATGTTTGGGAAATTCCACTAGTACAATCCCCTAATAATAGCTTGGTGGAATTTTATAGGAAAGGGACTTCTAACTGATCCCAACATGCTTTAAGTGTGGTGGGTGTGCGTGCCACAAGCATGTTGAGGATGCAAGTGGCCAAAAATAAGGGGGAGTAGAAAAAATTAAATTCTCAAGTGGTTGGATATTTACAAAAGCCAAACAACCCACTTTTTGCCTATCCTTAAAAATCACAGATACTTTTTGGAATTATCTCTCCTAGCATTTGTACATTCCCATTTTCGATGTTCAAATTTTTTTTTTTCAGGTCCAAACTTGTGAGTTTTCACTCTCCTATTTTTCCTCGTAAACAAAAAAGATATAAGGTCGCAAAAAAATTAAAATTTTACAGTTCATGTGCTCTAAAAAAATTTAAAAACTATAATAAATTGAAAATTATTTAACCCACTAAAATTGAAACCCAAAATCCATGTTTGGGAAATCCTACTAGTACAACGCCCTAATAATAGCTTGGTGGAATTTTATAGGAAAGGGACTTCTAACTGATCCCAACATGCTTTAAGTGTGGTGGGTGTGCGTGCCACAAGCATGTTGAGGATGCAAGTGGCCAAAAATTAGGGGGAGTAGAAAAAATTAAATTCTCAACTGGTTGGATATTTACCAGAGCCAAACAACCAACTTTTTTCCTTTCCTTAAAAATCACAGATAGTTTTTGGAATTATCGCTCCCAGCATTTGTGCTCTATTTTGGATGTCAGAATTTTTATTTTTTCAGGTCCAAACTTGAGAGTTTTCACTCTCCCATTTTTCATCGTAAACAAAAAAGATATAAGATCGCAACAAAACGAAAATTTTAGAGTTCTAGTGTGGAAAAAAAATATGAAAACTATAATAAATAGAAAATTATTTCATGCACTAAAAATGAACCCCTAAATTCATGTTTGGGAAATTCCACCAGTAGAACCCCCTAATAATAGCTTTGTGGAATTTTATAGGTAAGGGACTTCTAACTGATCCCAACATGCCTTAAGTGTGGTGGCTGTGCATGCCACAAGCATGTTGAGGATGCAACTGGCCAAAAATTAGTGGGACTAGAAAAAATTAAATTCTCAAGTGGTTGGATATTTACCAGAGCCAAACAACCCACTTTTTGCCTATCCTTAAAAATCACAGATACTTTTTGGAATTATCTCTCCCAGCATTTGTGCATTCCCATTTTGGATGTTCAAATTTTTTTTTTTCAGGTCCGAACTTGTGAGTTTTCACTCTCCCATTTTTCCTTGTAAACAAAAAAGATATAAGATCGCAACAAAATGAAAATTTTAGAGTTCATGTGTGCAAAAAAATTTGAAAACTATAATAAAAAAAAAATTATTTAACGCACTAAAAATGAACCCCAAAATCAATGTTTGGGATATTCCACTAGTACAACCCCCTAATAATAGCTTGGTGGAATTTTATAGGAAAGGGACTTCTAACTGATCCCACCATGCTTTAAGTGTGGTGGGTGTGCGTGCCACAAGCATGTTGAGGATGCAAGTGGCCAAAAATTAGGGGGAGTAGAAAAAATTAAATGCTCAAGTTGTTGGATATTTACTAGAGCCAATCAACCCATTTTTTGCCTATCCTTAAAAATCACAGATACTTTTTGGAATTATCTCTTTCAGCATTTGTGCATTCCCATTTTGGATGTTCAATTTTTTTTTTTTCAGGTCCAAACTTGTGAGTTTTCACTCTCCCATTTTTCCACTTAAACAAAAAAGAAATAAGATCGCAAAAAAAAGAAAATTTTAGAGTTCATGTGCGCAAAAAAACTTTGAAAACTATAAAAAATAGAAAATTATTTCACACACTAAAATGAACCCCGAAATCCATGTTTGGGAAATTCCACTAGTACAATCCCCTAATAATAGCTTGGTGGAATTTTATAGGAAAGGGACTTCTAACTGATCCCTACATGCTTTAAGTGTGGTGGGTGTGCGTGCCACAAGCATGTTGAGGATGCAAGTGGCCAAAAATTAGGGGGAGTAGAAAAAATTAAATTCTCAAGTGGTTGGATATTTACAAAAGCCAAACAACCCACTTTTTGCCTATCCTTAAAAATCACAGATACTTTTTGGAATTATCTCTCCCAGCATTTGTGCATTCCCATTTTCGATGTTCAAATTTTTTTTTTTTTCAGGTCCGAACTTGTGAGTTTTCACTCTCCCATTTTTCCTTGTAAACAAAAAAGATATAAGATCGCAACAAAATGAAAATTTTAGAGTTCATGTGTGCAAAAAAATTTGAAAACTATAATAAAAAAAAAATTATTTAACGCACTAAAAATGAACCCCAAAATCAATGTTTGGGATATTCCACTAGTACAACCCCCTAATAATAGCTTGGTGGAATTTTATAGGAAAGGGACTTCTAACTGATCCCACCATGCTTTAAGTGTGGTGGGTGTGCGTGCCACAAGCATGTTGAGGATGCAAGTGGCCAAAAATTAGGGGGAGTAGAAAAAATTAAATGCTCAAGTTGTTGGATATTTACTAGAGCCAATCAACCCATTTTTTGCCTATCCTTAAAAATCACAGATACTTTTTGGAATTATCTCTTTCAGCATTTGTGCATTCCCATTTTGGATGTTCAATTTTTTTTTTTTCAGGTCCAAACTTGTGAGTTTTCACTCTCCCATTTTTCCACTTAAACAAAAAAGAAATAAGATCGCAAAAAAAAGAAAATTTTAGAGTTCATGTGCGCAAAAAAACTTTGAAAACTATAAAAAATAGAAAATTATTTCACACACTAAAATGAACCCCGAAATCCATGTTTGGGAAATTCCACTAGTACAATCCCCTAATAATAGCTTGGTGGAATTTTATAGGAAAGGGACTTCTAACTGATCCCTACATGCTTTAAGTGTGGTGGGTGTGCGTGCCACAAGCATGTTGAGGATGCAAGTGGCCAAAAATTAGGGGGAGTAGAAAAAATTAAATTCTCAAGTGGTTGGATATTTACAAAAGCCAAACAACCCACTTTTTGCCTATCCTTAAAAATCACAGATACTTTTTGGAATTATCTCTCCCAGCATTTGTGCATTCCCATTTTCGATGTTCAAATTTTTTTTTTTTTCAGGTCCAAACTTGTGAGTTTTCACTCTCCTATTTTTCCTCGTAAACAAAAAAGAGATAAGATCGCAAAAAAATTAAAATTTTACAGTTCATGTGCTCAAAAAAAATTTAAAAACTATAATAAATTGAAAATTATTTAACGCACTAAAATTGAACCCCAAAATCCATGTTTGGGAAATCCTACTAGTACAACGCCCTAATAATAGCTTGGTGGAATTTTATAGGAAAGGGACTTCTAACTGATCCCAACATGCTTTAAGTGTGGTGGGTGTGCGTGCCACAAGCATGTTGAGGATGCAAGTGGCCAAAAATTAGGGGGAGTAGAAAAAATTAAATTCTCAAGTAGTTGGATATTTACCAGAGACAAACAACCCACTTTTTGCCTATCCTTAAAAATCACAGATACTTTTTGGAATTATCTCTCCCAGCATTTGTGCATTCCCATTTTCGATGTTCAAATTTTTTTTTTTTCAGGTCCAAACTTGTGAGTTTTCACTCTCCTATTTTTCCTCGTAAACAAAAAAGATATAAAATCGCAAAAAAATGAAAATATTAGAGTTCATGTGCTCAAAAAAAATTTGAAAACTATAATAAATAGAAAATTATTCAACGCACTAAAAATGAACCCCAAAATCCATGTTTGGGAAATCCTACTAGTACAACGCCCTAATAATAGCTTGGTGGAATTTTGATAGGAAAGGGACTTCTAACTGATCCCAACATGCTTTAAGTGTGGTGGGTGTGCGTGCCACAAGCATGTTGAGGATGCAAGTGGCCAAAAATTAGGGGGAGTAGAAAAAATTAAATGCTCAAGTTGTTGGATATTTACTAGAGCCAATCAACCCACTTTTTGCCTATCCTTAAAAATCACAGATACTTTTTGGAATTATCTCTCTCAGCATTTGTGCATTCCCATTTTGGATGTTCAATTTTTTTTTTTTTCCAGGTCCAAACTTGTGAGTTTTCACTCTCCCATTTTTCCACTTAAACAAAAAAGAAATAAGATCGCCAAAAAAAGAAAATTTTAGAGTTCATGTGCGGAAAGAAACTTTGAAAACTATAATAAATAGAAAATTATTTCACGCACTAAAATGAACCCCGAAATCCATGTTTGGGAAATTCCACTAGTACAATCCCCTAATAATAGCTTGGTGGAATTTTATAGGAAAGGGACTTCAAACTGATCCCAACATGCTTTAAGTGTGGTGGGTGTGCGTGCCACAAGCATGTTGAGGATGCAAGTGGCCAAAAATAAGGGGGAGTAGAAAAAATTAAATTCTCAAGTGGTTGGATATTTACAAAAGCCAAACAACCCACTTTTTGCCTATCCTTAAAAATCACAGATACTTTTTGGAATTATCTCTCCTAGCATTTGTACATTCCCATTTTCGATGTTCAAATTTTTTTTTTTTCAGGTCCAAACTTGTGAGTTTTCACTCTCCTATTTTTCCTCGTAAACAAAAAAGATATAAGGTCGCAAAAAAATTAAAATTTTACAGTTCATGTGCTCTAAAAAAATTTAAAAACTATAATAAATTGAAAATTATTTAACCCACTAAAATTGAAACCCAAAATCCATGTTTGGGAAATCCTACTAGTACAACGCGCTAATAATAGCTTGGTGGAATTTTATAGGAAAGGGACTTCTAACTGATCCCAACATGCTTTAACTGTGGTGGGTGTGCATGCCACAAGCATGTTGAGGATGCAAGTGGGCAACAATTAGGGGGAGTAGAAAAAATTAAATTCTCAAGTAGTTGGATATTTACCAGAGACAAACAACCCACTTTTTGCCTATCCTTAAAAATCACAGATACTTTTTGGAATTATCTCTCCCAGCATTTGTGCATTCCCATTTTGGATGTTCAAATTTTTTTTTTTTCAGGTCCGAACTTGTGAGTTTTCACTCTCCCATTTTTCCTTGTAAACAAAAAAGATATAAGATCACAACAAAATGAAAATTTTAGAGTTCATGTGTGCAAAAAAATTTGAAAACTATAATAAAAAAAAATTATTTAACGCACTAAAAATGAACCCCAAAATCAATGTTTGGGATGTTCCACTAGTACAACCCCCTAATAATAGCTTGGTGGAATTTTATAGGAAAGGGACTTCTAACTGATCCCAACATGCTTTAAGTGTGGTGGGTGTGCGTGCCACAAGGATGTTGAGGATGCAAGTGGCCAAAAATTAGGGGGAGTAGAAAAAATTAAATGCTCAAGTTGTTGGATATTTACTAGAGCCAATCAACCCACTTTTTGCCTATCTTTAAAAATCACAGATACTTTTTGGAATTATCTCTCTCAGCATTTGTGCATTCCTATTTTGGATGTTTAGTTTTTTTTTTTCAGGTCCAAACTTGTGAGTTTTCACTCTCCCATTTTTCCACTTAAACAAAAAAGAAATAAGATCGCAAAAAAAAGAAAATTTTAGAGTTCATGTGTGCAAAAAAACTTTGAAAACTATAATAAATAGAAAATTATTTCACGCACCAAAATGAACCCCAAAATCCATGTTTGGGAAATTCCGCTAGTACAATCCCCTAATAATAGCTTGGTGGAATTTTATAGGAAAGGGACTTCTAACTGATCCCAACATGCTTTAAGTGTGGTGGGTGTGCGTGCCACAAGCATGTTGAGGATGCAAGTGGCCAAAAATTAGGGGGAGTAGAAAAAATTAAATTCTCAAGTGGTTGGATATTTACAAAAGCCAAACAAGCTACTTTTTGCCTATCCTTAAAAATCACAGATACTTTTTGGAATTATCTCTCCCAGCATTTGTGCATTCCCATTTTTGATGTTCAAATTTTTTTTTTCAGGTCCAAACTTGTGAGTTTTCACTCTCCTATTTTTCCTCGTAAACAAAAAAGACATAAGATCGTAAAAAAATTAAAATTTTAGAGTTAATGTGCTCAAAAAAAATTTAAAAACTATAATAAATTGAAAATTATTTAACGCACTAAAATTGAACCCCAAAATCCATGTTTGGGAAATCCTACTAGTACAACGCCCTAATAATAGCTTGGTGGAATTTTATAGGAAAGGGACTTCTAACTGATCCCAACATGCTTTAAGTGTGGTGGGTGTGCGTGCCACAAGCATGTTGAGGATGCAAGTGGCCAAAAATTAGGGGGAGTAGAAAAAATTAAATTTTCAAGTAGGTTGATATTTACCAGAGCCAAACAACCCACTTTTTGCCTATCCTTAAAAATCACAGATACTTTTTGGAATTATCGCTCCCAACATTTGTGCATTCCCATTTTGTATGTTCAAATTTTTTTTTTTTCAGGTCCAAACTTGTGAGTTTTCACTCTCCCGTTTTTCATCGTAAACAAAAAAGATATAAGATCGCAACAAAATGAAAATTTTAGAGTTCAAGTGTGGAAAAAAATTTTGAGAACTATAATAAATAGAAAATTATTTCACGCACTAAAAATGAACCCCTAAATCCTGTTTGGGAAATTCCACTAGTACAACCCCCTAATAATAGCTTGGTGGAATTTAAAGGAAAGGGACTTCTAACTGATCCCAACATGCTTTAAGTGTGGTGGGTGTGCATGCCACAAGCATGTTGAGGATGCAAGTGGCCAAAAATTAGGGGGAGTCAAAAAAATTAAATTCTCAAGTGGTTGGATATTTACCAGAGCCAAACAACCCACTTTTTGCCTATCCTTTGAAATCACAGGTACTTTTTGGAATTATCTCTCCCAGCATTTGTGCATTCCCATTTTGGATGTTCAAATTTTTTTCTTTTTAGGTCCAAACTTGTGAGTTTTCACACTCCTGGTTTCCACGAAAACAAAAAAGATAAAAGATCGCAACAAAACGAGAATTTTAGAGTTCATGTGTGGAAAAAATATTTGAAAACTATAATAAATAGAAAATTATTTCACGCACTAAAAAAGAACCCCAAAATCAATGTTTGGGAAATTCCACTAGTACAACGCCCTAATAATAGCTTGGTGGAATTTTATAGGAAAGGGACTTGTAACTGATCCCAACATGCTTTAAGTGTGGTGGGTGTGCATGCCACAAGCATGTTGAGGATGCAAGTGGCCAAAAATTAGGGGGTGTAGAAAAAATTAAATTCTCAAGTGGTTGGATATTTACTAGAGCGAAAAAACCCTCTTTTTGCCTATCCTTAAAAATCACGAATACTTTTTGGAATTATCTCCCCCAGCATTTGTTCATTCTCATTTTGGATGTTCAAATTTATTTATTTTTCATGTCTAAACTTGTGAGTTTTCACTCTCCCATTTTTCCTCATAAACATAAAAGATATAAGATCACAACAAAACAAAAATTTTAGAGTTCATGTATGCAAAAAAAATTTATAAACTATAATAAATAGAAAATTATTTCACGCACTAAAAAAGAACCCCAAAATCCATGTTTGGGAAATTCCACTAGTACAATGCCCTAATAATAGCTTGGTGGAATTTTATAGGAAAGGGACTTGTAACTGATCCCAACATGCTTTAAGTGTGGTGGGTGTGCATGCTACAAGCATGTTGAGTATGCAAGTGGCCAAAAATTAGGGGGAGTAGAAAAAATTAAATTCTTAAGTGGTTGGATATTTACTAGAGCGAAAAAAACCCTCTTTTTGCCTATCCTTAAAAATCACAAATACTTTTTGGAATTATCTCCCCCAGCATTTGTTCATTCTCATTTTGGATGTTCAAATTTATTTATTTTTCAGGTCTAAACTTGTGAGTTTTCACTCTCCCATTTTTCCTCGTAAACAAAAAAGATATAAGATTGCAATAGAAATGAAAATTTTAGAGTTCATGTGTGCGGGTAATTTTGAAAACTATAATAAATATAAAATTATTTTACGCACTAAAAATGAACCCATCCATGTTTGGGAAATTCCACTAGTACAAACCCCTAATAATAGCTTGGTGGAATTTTATTGGAAAGGGACTTCTAACTGATCCCAACATGCCTTAAGTGTGGTGGGTGTGCATGCCACAAGCATGTTGAGGATGCAAGTGGCAGAAAATTAGGGGGAGTAGAAAAAATTAAATTCTCAAGTGGTTGGATATTTACCAGAGCCAAACAACCCACTTTTTGCCTATCCTTAAAAATCGCAGATACTTTTTGGAATTATCACTCCCAGCATTTGTGCATTCCCATTTTGGATGTTCAAATTTCTTTTTTTTTCAGGTCCAAACTTGTGAGTTTTCACTCTCCCTTTTTTCCTCGTAAATAAAAAAAAAATAAGATCGCAACAAAATGAAAATTTTAGAGTTCATGTGTGAAAAATTTTTTTGAAAACTATAATAAATAGAAAACTATTTCATGCACTAAAAATGAACCCCATAATCCATTATTAGGAAATTCTACTAGTACAACCCCCAAATAATAGCTTGGTGGAATTTTATAGGAAAGGGACTTGTAACTGATCCCAACATGCTTTAAGTGTGGTGGGTGTGCATGCCACAAGCATGTGGAGGATGCAAGTGGCCAAAAAATTAGGGGGGGTATAAAAAGTTGAATTCTCAAGTGGTTGGATATTTACCAGAGCCAAACAACCCACTTTTTGCCTATCCTTAAAAATCACAGATACTTTTTGGAATTATCTCTCCCAGCATTTGTTCATTCCCATTTTGGATGTTCAATTTTTTTTTCTGGTCCAAACTCGTGAGTTTTCACTCTCCCATTTTTCCTCGTAAACAAAAAAGATAAAAGATCGCAACAAAATTAAAATTTTAGAGTTCATGTGTGAAAAAAATTTGAAAGCTATAATAAATAGAAAATTATTTAACGCACTAAAAATGAACCCCAAAATCCATGTTTGGGAAATTCCACTAGTACCACGCCCTAATAATAACTTGGTGGAATTTTATAGGAAATTGACTTCTAATTCATCCCAACATGCTTTAAGTGTGGTGGGTGTGCGTGCCACAAGCATGTTGAGGATGCAAGTGGCCAAAAATTAGGGGGAGTAGAAAAAATTAAATTCTGAAGTGGTTGGATATTTACCAGAGCCAAACAACCCACTTTTTGCCTATCCTTAAAAATCACAGATACTTTTTGGAATTATCTCTCCCATCATTTGTGCATTCCCATTTTGGTTGTTCAAATTAATTTTTTTTTCAGGTCCAAACTTGTGAGTTTTCGCTCTCCCATTTTTCCTCGTAAACAAAATGAAATAAGACCGCAAGAAAACGAAAATTTTAGAGTTCATGTGTGTAAAAAAAATTTCAAAACAATAATTAATAGAAATTTATTTAACGCACTAAAAATGAACCCCAAAATCCATGTTTGGGAAATTCCACTAGTACAACCCCCTAATAATAGCTTGGTGAAATTTTATAGGAAAGGGACTTCTAACTGATCCCAACATGCTTTAAGTGTGGTGTGTGTGCTTGCCACAAGCAAGTTGAGGGTGCAAGTGGCCAAAAATTAGGGGGAGTAGAAAAAATTAAATTCTCAAGTGGTTGGATATTTACCAGAGCCAAACAACCCACTTTTTGCCAATCCTTAAAAGTCACAGATACTTTTTGGAATTACCTCTCCTAGCATATGTGATTTCCCATTTTGGATGTTCAAATTTTTTTTTTTTCAGGTCCAAACTTGTGAGTTTTCACACTCCCATTTTTCCTCGTAAACATAAAAGATATAAGATCGTAACAAAATGAAAATTTTAGAGTTCATGTGTGCAAAAAAATTTGAAAACTATAATAAATAGAAAATTATTTGACGCACTAAAAATGAACCCCAAAATCCATGTTTGGGAAATTCCACTAGTACAACCCCCTAATAATAGCTTGGTGGAATTTTGTAGGAAAGGGACTTCCAACTGATCCCAACATGCTTTAAGTGTGGTGGGTGTGCGTGCCACAAGCATGTTGAGGATGCAAGTGGCCAAAAATTAGGGGGAGTAGAAAAAATTAAATTCTCAAGTGGTTGGATATTTACTAGAGCGAAAAAAACCTCTTTTTGCCTATCCTTGAAAATCACAAATACTTTTTGGAATTATCTCCCCCAGCATTTGTTCATTCTCATTTTGGATGTTCAAATTTATTTATTTTTCAGGTCTAAACTTGTGAGTTTTCACTCTCCCATTTTTCCTCGTAAACAAAAAAGATATAAGATCGCAATAGAAATGAAAATTTTAGAGTTCATGTGTGCGGGTAATTTTGAAAACTATAATAAATAGAAAATTATTTGACGCACTAAAAATGAACCCCAAAATCCATGTTTGGGAAATTCCACTAGTACAACCCCCTAATAATAGCTTGGTGGAATTTTGTAGGAAAGGGACTTCCAACTGATCCCAACATGCTTTAAGTGTGGTGGGTGTGCGTGCCACAAGCATGTTGAGGATGCAAGTGGCCAAAAATAAGGGGGAGTAGAAAAAATTAAATTCTCAAGTGGTTGGATATTTACTAGAGCCAAACAACCCACTTTTTGCCTATCCTTGAAAATCACAGATATTTTTTGGAATTATCTCTCCCATCATTTGTGCATTCCCATTTTCGTTGTTCAAATTAATGTTTTTTTCAGGTCCAAACTTGTGAGTTTTCACTCTCCCATTTTTCCTCGTAAACAAAAAAGTTATAAGATCGCAAGAAAACGAAAATTTGAGAGTTCATGTGTGCAAAAAAAATTTTAAAACTATAATTAATAGAAAATTATTTCACGCACTAAAAATGAACCCCAAAATCCATGTTTGCGAAATTCTACTTGTACAACCCGCTAATAATAGCTTGGTGAAATTTTATAGGAAAGGGACTTCTAATTGATCCCAACATGCTTTAAGTGTGGTCTGTGTGCATGCCACAAGCAAGTTGAGGGTGCAAGTGGCCAAAAATTAGGGGGAGTAGAAAAAATTAAATTCTCAAGTGGTTGGAAATTTACCAGAGCCAAACAACCCACTTTTTGCCTATCCTTTAAAATCACAGATACTTTTTGGAATTATCTCTCCCAGCATTTGTGCATTCCCATTTTGGTTGTTCAAAGTAATTTTTTTTTCAGGTCCAAACTTGTGAGTTTTTGCTCTCCCATTTTTCCTCGTAAACAAAAATGAAATAAGATCGCAAGAAAACGAAAATTTTAGAGTTCATGTGTGCAAAAAAAATTTCAAAACTATAATTAATAGAAAATTATTTAACGCACTGAAAATGAACCCCAAAATCCATGTTAGGGAAATTCCACTAGTACAACCCCCTAATAATAGCTTGGTGAAATTTTATAGGAAAGGGACTTCTAACTGATCCCAACATGCTTTAAGTGTGGTGTGTGTGCTTGCCACAAGCAAGTTGAGGGTGCAAGTGGCCAAAAATTAGGGGGAGTAGAAAAAATTAAATTTTCAAGTGGTTGGATATTTACCAGAGCCAAACAACCCACTTTTTGCCTATCCTTAAAAATCACAGAAACGTTTTGGAATTATCTCTCCCAGCATTTGTGTATTCCTATTTTGGATGATCAAATTTTTTTTTTTTCAGGTCCAAACTTGTGAGTTTTCACTCTCCCGTTTTTTCTCGTAAACAAAAAAGATATAAGATCGCAACAAAACGTAAATTTTAGAGTTCATGTGTGGAAATTTTTTTTGAAAACTATGATAATAGAAAATTATTTCACGCACTAAAAATGAACCCCAAAATCCATGTTTGGGAAATTCCACTTGTACAACCCCCTAATAATAGCTTGGTGGAATTTTATAGGAAAGGGACTTGTAACTGATCCCAACTTGCTTTAAGTGTGGTGGGTGTGCATGCCACAAGCATGTTGAGGATGCAAGTGGCCAAAAATTAGGGGGAGTAGAAAAAATTAAATTCTCAAGTGGTTGGATATTTTCCAGAGCCAAACAACCCACTTTTTGCCTATCCTTTAAAATCACAGATACTTTTTGGAATTATCTCTCCCAGCATTTGTACATTCCCATTTTGGTTGTTCAAATTAATTTTTTTTTTCAGGTCCAAACATGGGAGTTTTCCCTCTCCCATTTTTCCTCGTAAACAAAAAAGATATAAGATCGCAAGAAATCGAAAATTTTAGAGTTCATGTGTGCAAAAAAAATTTCAAAACTATAATTAATAGAAAAATATTTCACGCACTAAAAATGAACCCCAAAATCCATGTTTGGGAAATTCCACTAGTACAACCCCCTAAAAATGGCTTGGTGGAATTTTATAGGAAAGGGACTTCTAACTGATCCCAACATGCCTTAAGTGTGGTGGGTGTGCATGCCACAAGCATATTGAGGATGCAAGTGGCCAAAAATTAGGGGGACTAGAAAAAATTAAATTCTCAAGTGGTTGGATATTTACCAGAGCCAAACAACCCACTTTTTGCCTATCCTTAAAAATCACAGATACTTTTTGGAATTATCGCTCCCAACATTTCTGCATTCCCATTTTGGATGTTCAAATTTTTTTTTTTTTCAGGTCCAAACTTGTGAGTTTTCACTCTCCCATTTTTCCTCGTAAACAAAAAAGATTTAAGATCGCAACAAAATGAAAATTTTAGAGTTCATGTGTGAAAAAAAATTTGAAAACTATAATAAATAGAAAACTATTTAACGCACTAAAAACGAACCCCAAAATCCATGTTTGGGAAATTCCACTAGTACAACCCCTAATAATAGCTTGGTGAAATTTTATAGGAAAGGGACTTCTAACTGATCCCAACGTGCTTTAAGTGTGGTGGGTGTGCGTGCCACAAGCATGTTGAGGATGCAAGTGGCCAAAAATTAGGGGGAGTAGAAAAAATTAAATTCTCAAGTGGTTGGATATTTACCAGAGCCAAACAACCCACTTTTTGCCTATCCTTTAAAATCACAGGTACTTTTTGGAATTATCTCTCCCAGCATTTGTGCATTCCCATTTTGGATGTTCAAATTTTTTTGTTTTTAGGTCCAAACTTGTGAGTTTTCACTCTCCCAGTTTTCCACGAAAACAAAAAAGATAAAAGATCGCAACAAAACGAGAATTTTAGAGTTCATGTGTGGAAAAAATATTTGAAAACTATAATAAATAGAAAATTATTTCACGCACTAAAAAAAACCCCAAAATCCATGTTTGGGAAATTCCACTAGTACAACCCCGTAATAATAGATTGGTGGAATTTTATAGGAAAGGGACTTCTAAATGATCCCAACATGCTTTAAGTGTGGTGAGTGTGCGTTCCACAACAATGTTGAGGATGCAAGTGGCCAAAAATTAGGGGGAGTAGAAAAAATTAAATTCTCAAGTGGTTGGATCTTACCTGAGCCAAACAACCCACTTTTTGCCTATCCTTAAAAATCACAGATACTTTTTGGAATTATCACTCCCAGCATTTGTGCATTCCCATTTTTGAAGTTCAAATTTTTTTTTTCTGGTCCAAAACTTATGAGTTTTCACTCTCCCATTTTTCCTCGTAAACAAAAAAGATATAAGATAGCAAAAAACTGAAAATTTTAGAGTTCATGCGCGCAAAAAATTTTTGAAAACTATAATAAATAGAAAATTATTTCACGCACTAAATATTAACCCAAAAATCCATGTTTAGGAAATTCCACTAGTACAACCCCCTAATAATAGCTTGGTGGAATTTTATAGGAAAGGGACTTGTAATTGATCCCAACATGCTTTAAGTGTAGTGGGTGTGCATGCCACAAGCATGTTGTGGATGCAAGTGGCCAAAAATTAGGGGGAGTAGAAAAAATTAAATTCTCATGTGGTTGGATATTTACTAGAGCCAAAAAACCCTCTTTTTGCCTATCCTTAAAAATCACAAATACTTTTTGGAATTATCTCCCCCAGCATTTGTTCATTCCCATTTTGGATGTTCAAATTTATTTATTTTTCAGGTCCAAACTTGTGAGTTTTCACTCTCCCATTTTTCCTAATAAACAAAAAAGATATAAGATCACAACAAAACGAAAATTTTAGAGTTCATGTATGCAAAAAAATTTTATAAACTATAATAAATAGAAAATTATTTCATGCACTAAAAATGAACCCCAAAATCCATGTTTGGGAAATTCCACTAGTACAACCCCCTAATAATACCTTGGTGGAATTTTATAGGAAAGGGACTTCTAACTGATCCCAACATGCCTTAAGTGTGGTGGGTGTGCATGCCACAAGCATGTTGAGGATGCAAGTGGCAGAAAATTAGGGGGAGTACAAAAAATTAAATTCTCAAGTGGTTGGATATTTACCAGAGCCAAACAACCCACTTTTTGCCTATCCTTAAAAATCACAGATACTTTTTGGAATTATCTCTCCCAGCATTTGTGCATTCCCATTTTGGATGTTCAAATTTTTTTTTTTTTTCTGTTCCAAACTTGTGAGTTTTCACTCTCCCATTTTTCCTCGTAAACAAAAAAAATATAAGATCGCAACAAAATGAAAATTTTAGAGTTCATGTGTGAAAAAAAAATTTGAAAACTATAATAAATAGAAAACTATTTAACGCACTATAAATGAACCCCAAAATCCATGTTTGGGAAATTCCACTAGTACACTCCCTAATAATAGGTTGGTGGAATTTTATAGGAAAGGGACATCTAACAGATCCCAACATGCTTTAAGTGTGGTGGGTGTGCATGCCACAAGCATGTTGAGGATGCAAGTGGCCAAAAATCAGGGGGAGTAGAAAAAATGAACATCACAAGTGGGTGGATATTTACCAGAGCCAAACCACCCACTTTTTGCCTATCCTTAAAAATCACAGATTCTTTTTGGAATTATCTCTCCCAGCATTTGTGCATTCCCATTTTGGATCTTCTAATTTTTTTTTTCAGGTCAAAACTTGTGAGTTTTCTCTCTCCCATTTTTCCTCGTAAACAAACAAGATATAAGATCGCAACGAAATGAAAATTTTAGAGTTCATGTGTGCAAAAAACATTTTAAAACTATAATAAATAGAAAATTATTTCACGAACTAAAAATGAACCCCAAAATCCATGTTGGCGTAATTCCACTATTACAACCCCCTAATAATAGCTTGGTGGAATTTTATAGGAAAGGGACTTCTAACTGATCCCAACATGCTTTAAGTGAGGTGAGTGTGCGTGGCACAAGCATGTTGAGGATGCAAGTGGCCAAAAATTAGGGGGAGTAGAAAAAATGAACATCACAAGTGGTTGGATATTTACCAGAGCCAAACAACCCACTTTTTGCCTATCCTTAAAAATCACAGATTCTTTTTGGAATTATCTCTCCCAGCATTTGTGCATTCCCATTTTGGATCTTCTAATTTTTTTTTTCAGGTCCAAACTTGTGAGTTTTCACTCTCCCATTTTTCCTCGTAAACAAACAAGATAAAAGATCGCAACAAAATGAAAATTTTATAGTTCATGTGTGCAAAAAAAAATTTAAAACTATAATAAATAGAAAATTATTTCACGCACTAAAAATGAACCCCAAAATCCATGTTGGGGAAATTTCACTAGTACAACCCCCTAATCATAGCTTGGTGGAATTTTATAGGAAAGGGACTTCTAACTGATCCTTACATGCTTTAAGTGTGGTGGGTGTGCATGCCACAAGCATGTTGAGGATGCAAGTGGCCAAACAATAGGGGGAGTAGAAAAAATTAAATTCTCAAGTGGTTGGATATTTACCAGAGCCAAACAACCCACTTTTTTCCTATCCTAAAAAATCACAGATACTTTTTACAATTATCTCTCCCAGCATTTGTGCATTCCCATTTTGGATGTTCAAATTTATTTTTTTTTCAGGTCCAAACTTGTGAGTTTTCACTCTCCCATTTTTCCTCATAAACAAAAAAGATATAAGATCGCAACAAAATGAAAATTTTAGATTTCATGTGTCCAAAAAAATTTGAAAACTATAATAAGTAGAAAATTATTTCACGCACTAAAAATGATCTCCAAAATCCATGTTTGGGAAATTCCACTATTACAACCCCCTAATAATAGCTTGGTGGAGTTTTATAGGAAAGGGACTTCTAACAGATCCCAAAATGCTTTAAGTGTGGTGGGTGTGCATGCCACAAGCATGTTGAGGATGCAAGTGGCCAAAAATTAGGGGGAGTAGAAACAATTAAATTCTCAAGTGGTTGGATATTTACCAAAGCCAAACATCCCACTTTTTGCCTATCCTGAAAAATCACAGATACTTTTTGGAATTATCTCTCCCAGCATTTTTGCATTCCCATTTTGGATGTTAAAATTTTTTTTTTCAGGTCCAAACTTGTGAATTTTCACTCTCCCATTTTTCCTCGTAAACAAAAAAGATAAAAGATCGCAACAAAATGAAAATTTTAGAATTCATGTGTGCAAAAAAAAATTGAAAACTATAATAAATAGAAAACTGTTTCACGCAATACAAATGAACCCCAAAATCCATGTTTGGGAAATTCCACTAGTACAACCCCTAATTATAGCTTGGAGGAATTTTATAGGAAAGGGACTTCTAACTGATCCCAACATGCTTTAAGTGTGGTGGGTGTGCATGCCACAAGCATGTTGAGGATGCAAGTAGCCAAAAATTGGGGGGAGTAGAAAAAATTAAATTCTCAAGTTGTTGGATATTTACCAGAACCAAACAACCCACTTTTTGCCTATCCTTAAAAATCACAGATACTTTTTGGAATTATCACTCCCAGCATTTGTGATTTCCTATTTTGGATGTTCAAATTTTTTTTTTTTCAGGTCCAAACTTGTGAGTTTTCACTCTCCCATTTTTCCACGTAAATAAAAAAAATATAAGATCGCAACAAAATGAAAATTTTATAGTTCATGTGAGCAAAAAAATTTGAATACTATAATTAATAGAAAAATATTTAACGCACTAAAAATAAACCCCAAAATCCATGTTTGGGAAATTCCACTAGTACAACCCCCTAATAATAGCTTGGTGGAATTTTATAGGAAAGGGATTTCTAACTGATCCCAACATGCTTTAAGTGTGGTGGGTGTGCATGCCACAAGCATGTTGAGGATGCAAGTGGCCAAAAATTAGGGGGAGTAGAAAAAATTAAATTCTCAAGTGGTTGGATATATACCAGAGCCAAACAACCCACTTTTTGTTTATCTTTAAAAATCACAAATACTTTTTGGAATTATCTCTCCCAACATTTGTGATTTCCCATTTTGGATGTTCAAATTTTTTTTTTTTCAGGTCCAAACTTGTGAGTTTTCACTCTACCATTTTTCATCGTAAACAAAAAAGATATAAGATCGCAACAAAATGAAAATTTTAGATTTCATGTGTGCAAAAAAATTTGAAAACTATAATAAATAGAAAATTATTTCATGCACTAAAAATGAACCCCAAAATCCAAGTTGGGGAAATTCCACTAGTACAACCCCCTAATAATAGCTTGGTGGAATTTTATAGGCAAGGGACTTCTAACAGATCCCTACATGCTTTAAGTGTGGTGGGTGTGCATGCCACAAACATGTTGAGGATGCAAGTGGCCAAACATTAGGGGGAGTAGAAAAAATTAAATTCTCAAGTGGTTGGATATTTACAAGAGCCAAACAACCCACTTTTTGCCTATCCTTAAAAATCACAGATACTTTTTGGAAGTATCTCTCCCAGCATTTGTGCATTCCCATTTTGGATGTTCAAATTTTTTTTTTTGCATGACCAAACTTGTGAGTTTTCACTCTCCCATTTTTCCTCGTAAACAAAAAAGATATAAGATCGCAACAAAATGAAAATTTTAGATTTCATGTGTGCAAAAAAATTTGAAAACTATAATAAATAGAAAATTATTTCACGCACTAAAAATGATCCCCAAAATCCATGTTTGGGAAATTCCACTAGTACAACCCCCTAATAATAGCTTGGTGGAATTTTATAGGAAAGGGACTTCTAACTGATCCCAACATGCTTTAAGTGTGGTGGGTGTGCATGCCACAAGCATGTTGAGGATGCAAGTGGCCAAAAATTAGGGGGAGTAGAAAAAATTAAATTCTCAAGTGGTTGGATATTTACCAGAGCCAAACAACCCACTTTTTGCCTATCCTTAAAAATCACAGATACTTTTTGGAATTATCTCTCCCAGCATTTGTGCATTCCCATTTTGGATGTTCAAATTTTTTTTTTTCAGGTCCAAACTTGTGAGTTTTCACTCTCCCATTTTTCCTCGTAAACATAAAAGATAAAAGATCGCAACAAAATGAAAATTTTAGAGTTCATGTGTGCAAAAAAAATTTGAAAACTATAATAAATAGAAAACTGTTTCACGCAATAAAAATGAACCCCAAAATCCATGTTTGGGAAATTGCACTAGGACAACCCCTAATAATAGCTTGGTGGAATTTTATAGGAAAGGGACTTCTAACTGATCCCAACATGCTTTAAGTGTGGTGGGTGTGCATGCCACAAGCATGTTGAGGATGCAAGTGGCCAAAAATTAGGGGGAGTAGAAAAAATTAAATTCTCAAGTGGTTGGATATATACCAGAGCCAAACAACCCACTTTTTGTTTATCTTTAAAAATCACAAATACTTTTTGGAATTATCTCTCCCAGCATTTGTGATTTCCCATTTTGGATGTTCAAATTTTTTTTTTTTCAGGTCCAAACTTGTGAGTTTTCACTCTACCATTTTTCCTCTTAAACAAAAAAGATATAAGATCGCAACAAAATGAAAATTTTGGAGTTCATGTGTGAAAAAAAATTTGAAAACTATAATAAATAAAAATTATTTCATGCACTAAAAATGAACCCGAAAATCCATGTTTGGGAAATTCCACTAGTACAACCCCCTAATAATAGCATGGTGGAATTTAATAGGAAAGGGACTTCTAACTGATCCCAACATGCTTTAAGTGTGGTGGGTGTGCATGCCACAAGCATGTTGAGGATTCAAGTGGGCAAAAATTAGGGGGAGTAGAAAAAATGAACATCTCAAGTGGTGGGATGTTTACCAGAGAGAAACAACCCACTTTTTGCCTATCCTTAAAAGATACATTTTGGAATTATCTCTCCCAGCATTTGTGCATTCCCATTTTGGATGTTCAAATTTTTTTTTTTTCAGGTCCAAACTTGTGAGTTTTCACTCTCCCATTTTCCTTCGTAAACAAACAAGATATAAGATCGCAACAAAATGAAAATTTTAGAGTTAATATGTTCAAAAAAAAAATTGAAAACTATAATAAATAGAAAATTATTTCACGCACTAAAAATGAACCCCAAAATCCATGTTTGGGAAATTCCACTAGTACAACCCCTAACAATAGCTTGTTGGAATTTTATAGGAAAGGGACTTCTAACTGATCCCAACATGCTTTAAGTGTGGTGGGTGTGCATGGCAAAAGCATGTTGAGGATGCAAGTGGCCAAAAATTAGGGGGAGTAGAAAAAATGAACATCACAAGTGGTTGGATATTTACCAGAGCCAAACAACCCACTTTTTGCCTATCCTTAAAAATCACAGAAACTTTTTAGAATTATCTCTCCCTGCATTTCTGATTTCCCATTTTGGATGTTCAAATTTTTTTTTTTTCAGGTCCAAACTTGTGAGTTTTCACTCTCCCATTTTTCCTCGTAAACAAAAATGATATAAGATCACAACAAATAGAATATTTTAGAGTTCATGTGTGCAAAAAAATTTGAAAACTATAATAAATAAAAATTATTTCTCGCACTATAAATGATCCCCAAAATCCATGTTTGGGAAATCCCACTAGTACAACTCCCTAATAATAGCTTGGTGGAATTTTATAGGAAAGGGACTTGTAACTAATCCCAACATGCTTTAAGTGTGGTGGGTGTGCATGCCACAAGCATGTTGAGGATGCAAGTGGCCAAAAATTAGGGTAAGTAGAAAAAATGAACATCTCAAGTGGTTGGATATTTACAAGAGCCAAACAACCGACTTTTTGCCTATCCTTAAAATTCACAGATACTTTTTGGAATTATCTCTCCCAACATTTGTGCATTCCCATTTTGGATGTTAAAATTTTTATTTTTTCAGGTCCAAACTTGTGAGGTTTCACTCTCCCATTTTTCTTCGTAAACAAAAAAGATATAAGATCACAACAAAATGAAAATTTTAGAGTTCATGTGTGCAAAAAAAATTTGAAAACTATAATAAATTGAAAATTATTTCACGCACTAAAAATGAACCCCAAAATCCATGTTTGGGAAATTCCACTAGTACAACCCCTAATAATAACTTGGTGGAATTTTATAGGAAAGGGACTTCTAACTGATCCCAACTTGCTTTAAGTGTTGTGGGTGTGCGTGCCACAATCATGTTGAGGATGCCAGTGGACAAAAATTAGGGGGAGTAGAAAAAATTAAATTCTCAAGTGGTTGGATATTTACCAGAGCCAAACAACCCAATTTTTGCCTATCCTTAAAAATCACAGATAGTTATTGGAATTATCTCTCCCAGCATTTGTGATTTCGCATTTTGGAAGTTCAAATTTTTTTTTTTTTAGGTCCAAACTTGTGAGTTTTCACTCTCCCATTTTTCCTCGTAAACAAAAAAGATAAAAGATCGCAACAAAATGAAAATTTTAGAGTTCATGTGTGCAAAAACAATTGAAAACTATAATAAATAAAAATTATTTCACGCACTAAAAATGAACCCCAAAATCCATGTTTGGAAAAAATCAAATTCTCAAGTGATTGGATATTTACCAGAGTCAAACAACCCACTTTTTGCCTATCCTTAGAAATCACTGATACTTTATGGAATTATCTCTCTCAGCATTTGTGCATTTCCCATTTTTGATGTTCAAATGTTTTTTTTTTCAAATCCAAACTTGAGTTTTCACTCTCCCATTTCTCTCGAAAACAAAAAAGATATAAGGCAAGTAGATCGCAACAAAATGAAAATTTTAGAGTTCATGTATACAAAAAATTTTTCGAAGCTATAATAAATGTAAGTGAAGAAAATTATTTCACGCACTAAGAAAATGAACTCCAAGGTTTTGTTATCCATGTTTGGTAAATTCCACTAGAACAAACCCCCTAATAATTAGCTTGGTGGAATTTTGTAGGAAAAGGACTTCTAACGGAACCTAACATGCTTTAAATGTGGTGTCCATGCATGCCAGAAGCATGTTGAGGATGCAAGTGGCCTAATGATGCCAAAAATTTCAAAGAGTGGAAAAAATCAAATTCTCTAGTGGTTGGATATTTCCCATAGCCAAACAACCCACTTTTTGCCTATCCTTAGAAATCACAGATACTTTCTGGAATTATCACTCTCAGCATTTGTGCATTTCCCATTTTGGATGTTGAAATTTTTCTTTTTCAGATCCAAACTTGAGTTTTCACACTCCCTTTTCTCTCGTAAGCAAAAAAGATATAAGGCAAGTAGATCACAACAAAATGAAAATTTTAGAGTTCATGTATGCAAAAAAAAAAATTGAAAACTATAATAACTATAAGTGAAGAAAATTATTTCACGCACTACAAAAATGAACTCCAAGGTTTTGTTATCCACGTTTGGTAAATTCCACTAGTACAAACCCCCCTAATAATTAGCTTGGTAGAATTTTGTAGGAAAGGGACTTCTAACTGATCCTAACATGCTTTAAATGTGGTGTCCATGCATGCCAGAAGCATGTTGAGGATGCAAGTGGCCTTATGATGCCAAAAATTTCAAGGAGTGGGAAAAATCAAATTCTCAAGTGGTTGGATATTTACCAGAGCCAAACAACCCACTTTTTTCCTATCCTTAGAAATCACAGATACTTTCTGGAATTACCTCTTTCAGCATTTGTGCATTTCCCATTTTGGATGTTCAAATTTTTTTTTTTCATATCCAAACTTGAGTTTTCACTCTCCCATTTCTCTCGTAAACAAAAAAGATATAAGGCAAGTAGATCGCAACGAAATGAAAATTTTAGAGTTCATGTATGCAAATAAAAATTTGAAAACTATAATAAATGTAAGTGAAGAAAATTATTTCACGCACTACAAAAATGAACTCCAAGGTTTTGTTATCCTTGTTTGGGAAATTCCACTAGTACAAACCCCCTAATAATTAGCTTGGTGGAATTTTGTAGGAAAGGGACTTCTAACTGATCCTAACATGCTTTAATTGTGGTGTCCATGCATGCCAGAAGCATGTTGAGGATGCCAGTGGCCTAATGATGCCAAAAATTTCAATGAGTGAAAAAAATAAAATTCTCAAGTGATTGGATATTTACCAGAGCCAAACAACCCACTTTTGGCCAATCCTTAGAAATCACAGATACTTTCTACAATTATCTCTCTCAGCATTTGTGCATTTCCCATTTTGGATGTTCAAATGTTTTTTTTTCAAATCCTAACTTGAGTTTTCACTCTCCCATTTCTCTCGTAAACAAAAAAGATATAAGGAAAGTAGATCGCAAAAAAATGAAAATTTTAGAGTTCATGTATACAAAAAAAATTTGAAAACTACAATAAATGTAAGTGAAGAACATTATTTCACACACTACAAAAATGAATTCCAAGGTTTTGTTATCCATGTTTAGGGAATTCAACTAGTACAAACCCCCTAATAATTAGCTTGGTGGAATTTTGTAGGAAAGGGACTTCTAACTGATCCTAACATGCTTTAAATGTGGTGTCCATGCATGCCAGAAGCATGTTGAGGAAGCAGGTGAGCTTTTTGTTAGTGTGAAAAATAATGGCTCGTTTGACTCAGGTAAATATCCCACCGCACGTTCACTTGAGAATTTAATGAGCGTTTGTCATTCTCTTTATAAGGTTTGGATCCATAGATGATTTGCATCTTTAACACGTTTCAAGCATGCATATCCGTTTTTAAAGCATGTGTGGAAGAAATCTCTTTCTTATAAAATTCCAAGCTGTTAGGGTTGAACTAGTGGAATTTCCCAAACTTGCACAGCAAAACTTTTGCGTTCATTTGTGGTGTGTGAATAAATTTTATTTACTTACATTTTTTGTTGTTTTAAATGTTTTCCAAACATAAACTCTCAAATTTTCATTTTGTAGTTATCTATTTGCCTTTTTGGTTTACGGGATGAAGGCAGACCGAAAACACAAAGTATTGATTTAAGAAAAAAGAGTACATCTAAAATGGAAATGCACAATGCACAAATGTAGAGAGAGATAATTCCAAAGAGTCTCTATAATCTTTGGGGATTGTAAGCTCTTTTTAGTTTTTATATATCAGGTTTTGCAATCGTCGAGAAAAGGGGGAGGCAGGGGATTTTTAACTGAGTGTTGACTCCCAATCCATAAGTCATTTCTTAGGGTAATATAGCCCGTTATGCATGATAAATCACTTTACAGTCATCTATGATCGTTAGGTCAGCTTTTTGTAAGTGGGCAAAATAATTGCTCGTTTGACTCAGGTAAATATCCCACCGCACGTTCACTTGAGAATATAATGAACATTTGTCATTCTCTTTAAAATGTTTGGATCCTTAGGTGATTTGCATCTTTAACACGTTTCAAGCATGCATATCAATTTTTGAAGCATGTGTGGAAGAAATCTTTTTCATATAAAATTCCAAGCTGTTAGGGTTGTACTAGTGGAATTTCCCAAAGTTGGACTACAAGACTTTTCGGTTCATTTGTGGTGTGTGAATCAATTTTCTTTATTTACATTTGTTGTTGTTTTAAATTTTATCCAAACTTGAACTCTAAAATTTTCATTTTGTGGTGATTTATTTGGCTTTTTGGTTTACGGGATGAAGGGAGAGCGAAAACCCAATATTTTGATTTAAGAGAAAAGAGTACATCTAAAATGGAAATGCACAATGCACAAATGTAGAGAGAGATAATTCATGAGAGTCTCTATAATTTTTAGGGATTTTAAGCTCTTTTTAGTTTTTATATATCAGGTTTTCCAAACGTCGGGAAAAGGGGGAGGTGGGGGATTTTTAACTGAGTGTTGAATCCCAATCCATAAGTCATTTCTTAGGGTAATATAGCCAGTTACGCATGATAAATCACTTACAATCATCTATGATCGTTAGGTCAGATTTTTGTAAGTAGGCAAAATAATGGCTTGTTTGACTCGTGTAAATATCGCACCGCACGTTCACTTGAAAATTTAATGAGATTTTGTTATTCTATTTAAAAGGTTTGGATCCATAGATGATTTTCATCTTTATACCTTTTCAAGCATGCATATCCATTTGTAAAGCATGTGTGGAAGAAATATCTTTTTTATAAATTTCCAAGCTGTTAGGGTTGAACTAGTGGAATTTCCCAAACATGGACAACAAAACATTTGTGTTCATTTGTGGTGTGTGAATAAATTTTCTTTACTTACATTTGTTATTGTTTTAAATTTTTTCCAAGCATAAACTCTAAAATTTTCATTTTGTAGTGATCTATTGGCCTTTTTGGTTTACGGGATGAAGGGAGACCGACAACACAAAGTATTGATTCAAGAAATAAGAGTACATCTAAAATGGAAATGCACAATGCACAAATGTAGAGAGAGATAATTCCAAAGAGTCGCTGTAATCTTTAGGGATTGTAAGCTCTTTTTAGTTTTTATATATCAGGTTTTCCAATCGTCGAGAAAAGGGGGAGGCGGGGGATTTTTAATTGAGTGTTGACTCCCAATCCATAAGTCATTTGTTAGGGTTATATAGCCCGTTATGCATGACAAATCACTTTACAGTCATCTATGATCGTTAGGTCAGCTTTTTGTAAGTGGGCAAAATAATGGCTCGTTTGACTCAGGTAAATATCCCACCGCACGTTCACTTGAGAATATAATGAGCGTTTGTCATTCTCTTTAAAATGTTGGGATCCATAAGTGATTTGCATCTTTAACACGTTTCAAGCAAGCATATCAATTTTTAAAGCATGTGTGGAGGAAATCTTTTTCATATAAAATTCCAAGCTGTTAGGGTTGTACTAGTGGAATTTCCCAAACTTGGACTGCAAAACTTTTGGGTTCATTTGTGGTGTGTGAATCAATTTTCTTTACTTACATTTGTTGTTGTTTTAAATTTTTTCCAAACATAAACTCTAAAATTTTCATTTTGTGGTGATCTATTTGCCTTTTTGGTTTAAGGGATGATGGGAAAGCGAAAACTCAAAGTTTTGATTTAAGAAAAAAGACTACATCTAAAATGGAAATGCACAATGCAAAAATGTAGAGAGAGATAGTTTCAAAGAGTGTCTGTAATTTTGAAGGATTGTAAGCTCTTTTTAGTTTTTATATATAAGGTTTTGCAATTGTCGGGAAAAGGGAGAGGCGAGGGATTTTTAAGTGAGTGTTGCCTTCCAATGCATAAGTCATTTCTTAGGGTAATATAGGCCATTACGCTTGACAAATAAATTTAAAATCATGTATGATCGTTAGGTGTGCTTTTTGTAAGTGTGAAAAATAATGGCTCGTTTGACTCAGGTAAATATCCCACCGCACGTTCATTTGAGAATTTAATGAGCATTTGTCATTCTCTTTATAAGGTTTGGATCCATAGGTGATTTGCATCTTTAACACGTTTCAAGCATGCATATCCATTTTTAAAGCAAGTGTGGAAAAAATCTCTTTGTTATAAAATTCCAAGCTGTTAGGTTTGAACTAGTGGAATTTCCCAAACTTGCACAGCAAAACTTTTGGGTTCATTTCTGGTGTGTCAATAAATTTTCTTTACTTACATTTGTTATTGTTTTAAATTTTTTGCCAAACATAAATCTAAAATTTTCATTTTGTAGTGATCTATTTGCCTTTTTGGTTTACGGGATGAAGGGAGACCGACAACACAAAGTATTGATTCAAGAAAAAAGAGTACATCTAAAATGGAAATGCACAATGCACAAATGTAGAGAGAGATAATTCCAAAGAGTCGCTGTAATATTTAGGGATTGTAAGCTCTTTTTAGTTTTTATATATCAGGTTTTCCAATCGTCGAGAAAAGGGGGAGGCGGGGGATTTTAACTGAGTGTTGACTCCCAATGCATAAGTCATTTCTTAGGGTAATATAGCCCATTACGCATGATAAATCACTTTAAAATCATCTATGATCGTTAGGTTAGCTTTTTGTAAGAGTGAAAAATAATGGCTCGTTTGACTCAGGTAAATATCCAACCGCACATTCACTTGAGAATTTAATGAGCGTTTGTCATTCTCTTTATAAGGTTTGGATCCATAGGTGATTTGCATCTTTAACACATTTCAAGCATGCATATCCATTTTTAAAGCATGTGTGGAAGAAATCAATTTCTTATAAAATTCCAAGCTGTTATGCTTGAACTAGTGGAATTTCCCAAACTTGCACAGCAAAACTTTTGGGTTCATTTCTGGTGTGTGAATAAATTTTCTTTACTTACATTTGTTATTGTTATAAATTTTTTCCAAACATAAACTCTAAAATTTTCATTTTGTAGTGATCTATTTGCCTTTTTGGTTTATGGGATGAAGGGAGACCGAAAACACAAAGTTTTGATTTACGAAAAACGCGTACATCTAAAATGGTTGTGCACAATGCACAAATGTAGGGAGAGATAATTCCAAAGAGTCTCTGTATTCTTTAGGGATTGTAAGCTCTTTTTAGTTTTTATATATTAGGTTTTGCAATTGTAGGGAAAAGAGGGAGGTGGGGGATTTTTAACTGAGTGTTGACTCCCAATCCATAAGTCATTTCTTAGGGTACAATAGCCCGTTACGCATGATAAATCACTTTCCTATCATCTATGATCGTTTGGTCAGCTTTTTGCATGTGGGAGAAATAATGGCTCGTTTGACTCAGGTAAATATCCCACCGCACGTTCACTTGAGAATATAATGTGCGTTTATCATTCTCTTTATAAGGTTTGGATCCATAGGTGATTTGCATCTTTAACACGTTTCAAGCATGCATATCCAATTTTAAAGCTAGTGTGGAAGAAATCTCTTTCTTTTAAAATTCCAAGTTGTTAGGGATGTAGTAGTGGAATTTCCCAAACTTGGACTGTAAAACTTTTGGGTTCATTTGTGGTGTGTGAATAAATTATCTTTACTTACATTTTTTATTGTTTTAAATTTTTTCCAAACATAAACTCTAAAATTTTCATTTTGTTGTGATCTATTTGCCTTTTTGGTTTACGGGATGAAGGGAGACCGAAAGCACAATGTTTTGATATTAGAAAAAAGACTACATCTAAAATGGAAATGCACAATGCACAAATGTAGAGAGAGATAATTCCAAAGAGACTCTGTAATCTTTAGGGATTGTAAGCTCTTTTTAGTTTTTATATATCAGGTTTTGTAATTGTCCGGAAAAAGGGGAGGCGGGGGATTTTTAACTGAGTGTTGACTCCCAATGCATAAGTCATTTCTTATGGTAATATAGCCCGTTACGCATGATAAATCACTTTACAGTAATCTATGATCGTTAGGTCAGCTTTTTGTATGTGGGAAAAATAATGGCTCGTTTGACTCGGGTAACTATCCCACCGCACGTTCACTTGAGAATTTAATGAGTATTTTTTATTCTCTTTAAAAGGTTTGGATCTATAGGTGATTTGCATCTTTAACACGTTTCAAGCTTGTATATCCAATTTTAAAGCTAGTGTTGAAGAAATCTCTTTCTTTTAAAATTCCAAGTTGTTAGGGTTGTACTAGTGAAATTTCCCAAACTTGGACTGCAAAACTTTTGGGTTCATTTGTGGTGTGTGAATAAATTTTCTTTTCTTATATTTGTTATTGTTTTAAATTGTTTCCAAACATAAACTCTAAAATTTTTGTTTTCTTGTGATCTATTTGGCTTTTTGGTTTACGGGATGAAGGGAAAGTGAAAACTCAAAGATTTGATTGAAGAAAAAAGAGTACATCTAAAATAGAAATGCACATTGCACAAATATAGAGAGAGATAATTCTAAAGAGTCTCTGTAATTTTTTGGGATTGTTAGGTCTTTTTAGTTTTTATATATCATATTTTTCAATCGTCTAGAATAGGGGGAAGCGGGGGATTTTTAACTAAGTGTTGACTCCCAATCCATAAGTCATTTCTTAGGCTAATATAGCCTGTTACGCATGATAAATCACTTTACAATCATTTATGATCGTTAGGTCAGCTTTTTGTATGTGGGCAAAATAATGGCTCGTTTGACTCGGGTAAATATCCCACTGCACGTTCACTTGAGAATTTAATGAGTGTTTGTTATTATCTTTAAAAGGTTAGGATCCATAAGTGATTTGCATCTTTAACACGTTTAGAGGATGCATATCCAATTTTAAAGCTAGTGTGCAAGAAATCTCTATCTTATAAAATTCCAAGTTGTTAGGTTTGAACTAGTGGAATTTCCAAAACTTGGAAAGCAAAACTTTTGTGTTCATTTGTGGTGTGTGAATAAATTTTCTATACTTACATTTGTTATTGGTTTAAAATTTTTCCAATCATAAACTCTAAAATTTTCATTTTGTGGTAATCTATTTGTCTTTTTGGTTTACGGGATGAAGAGAGACTCAAAACTCAAAGTTTTGATTTAAGAAAAAAAGTACATCTAAAATGGAAATGCACAATGCACAAATGTAGAGAGAGATAATTCCGAAGAGTGTCTGCAATTTTTAGGGATTGTAAGCTCTTTTTTTTTTATATATCAAGTTTTACAATTGTCCGAAAGAGGGGGACGCGGGGGATTTTTAACTGAGTGTTGACTCCCAATCCATGAGTCATTTCTTAGGGGAATATAGCCCGTAAAGCATGAAAAATCACTTTACAATCATCTATGATAGTTAGGTCAGCTTTTTTTAAGTGGGAAAAATAATGGCTCGTTTGACTCAGGTAAATATCCCACCGCTCGTTCACTTGAGAATTTAATGAGCGTTTATCATTCTCTTTAAAAGGTTTGGATCCATAGGTGATATGCATCTTTAACACGTTTCAAGCATGCATATCCATTTTTAAAGCATGTGTGGAAGGAATCTCTTACTTATAAAATTCCAAGCTGTAAGGGTGGAACTAGTGGAATTTTCCAAACTTGGACAACAAAAATTTAGGGTTCATTTGTTGTGTGTGAATAAATTTTCTTTACTTACAATAGTTATTGTTTTAAATTTTTTTTAAACATAAACTCTAAAATTTTCATTTTGCGGTGATCTATTTGCCTTTTTCTTTTACGAGATGAAGGGAGACCGAAAACTCAAACTTTAGATTTAATTAAAAAGAGTACATCTAAAATGAAAATGCACAATGCACAAATGTCGAGAGAGATAATTCCAAAGAGTATCTTTAATTTTTAGGGATTGTAAGCTCTTTTTAGTTTTTATATATCAGGTTTTACAATTGTCGGGAAAGGCGGGAGGCGGGGGATTTTTAACTGAGTGTTGACTCCCAATCAATAAGTCATTTCTTAGGGTAATATAGCCCGTTACGCATGATAAATCACTTTACAATCATCTATGTTCATTAGGTCAGCTTTTTGTATGTGGGCAAAATAATGGCTCGTTTGACTCTGGTAATTATCCCCCTGCACGTTCACTTGAGAATTTAATGAGTGTTTGTTATTCTCTTTAAAAGGTTTGGATCCATAGGTGATTTGCATCTTTAACACGTTTCAAGCATGCATATCCAATTTTAAAGCTAGTGTGGAAGAAATCTCTTTCTTATACAATTCCAAGCTGTTAGGTTTGAACTAGTAGAATTTCCCAAACTTGGAAAGCAAAACATTTGTGTTCATTTGTGGTGTGTGAATAAATTTTCTTTACTTACATTAGTTATTGGTTTAAATTTTTTCCGCGCGTAAACTCTAAAATTTTCATTTTGTGGTGATCTATTTGCCTTTTTGCTTTACGGGATGAAGGGAGACTGAAAACTCAAAGTTTTGATTTAAGAAAAAAGAGTACATCTCAAATGGAAATACACAAAGCACAAATGTAGAGAGAGATAATTCCAAAGAGTGTTTGTAGTTTTAAGGGATTGTATGCTCTCTTTAATTTTTATATATCAGTGTTTGCAATTGTCGGGAAAAGGGGGAGGCGGGGGATTTTTAACTAAGTGTTGACTCCCAATCCATAAGTAATTTCTTAGGGTAATATAGCCCGTTACGCATGATAAATCACTTTACAATCATCTATGATTGTTAGGTCAACTTTTTGTAAGTGTGAAAAATAATGGCTCGTTCGACTCAGGTAAATATCCCACCGCACATTCACTTGAGAATTTAATGAGCATTTGTCATTCTCTTTAAAAGGTTTGGATCCATAAGTGATTTGCATCTTTAACACGTTTCAAGCATTCATATCCATTTTTAAAGCATGTGTGGAAGAAATCTCTTTCTTATAAAATTCCAAGCTGTTAGGGTAGAACTAGTGGAATTTCGCAAACTTGTAGAGCAAAACTTTTGGGTTCATTTTTGGTGTGTGAATAAATTTTCTTTACTTACATTTGTTATTGTTTTAAATTTTTTCCAAACATAAACTCTAAAATTTTCCTTTTGTACTGATCTATTTGCCTTTTTGGTTTACGGGATGAAGGGAGACCGAAAACACAAACTTTTGATTTAAGAAAAAAGAGTACATCTAAAATGGAAATGCACAATGCACAAATGTTGAGAGAGATAATTCTGAAGAGTCTTAGTAATCTTTAGGGATCGTAAGCTCTTTTTAGTTTTTATATATCAGGTTTTGGAATAGTCAAGAAAAGGGGCAGGCGTGGGATTTTTAACTGAGTGTTGACTCCCAATCCTTAAGTCATTTCTTACGCTGATATAGCCCGTTACGCATGATAAATCACCTTACAGTCATCTATGATCGTTAGGTCAGCTTTTTGTATGTGGGAAAAATAATGGCTCGTTTGACTCGGGTAAATATCCCACCGCACGTTCACTTGAGAATTTAATGAGTGTTTGTTATTCTCTTTAAAAGGTTTGGATCCATAGGTTATTTGCATCTTTAACATGTTTCAAGCATGCATATCCAATTTTAAAGCTAGTGTGGAAGAAATCTCTTTCTTTTAAAATTCCAAGCTGTTAGGGTTGTACTAGTGGAATTTCCCTAACTTGGACTGCAAAACTTTTGGGTTCATTTGTGGTGTGTGAATAATTTTTTTTTACTTACATTTTCTATTGTTTAAAATTTTTTCCTTGCATAAAATCTAAAATTTTCAATTTGTGGTAATCTATTTGCCTTTTTGGTTTACAGGTTGAAGGGAGACTAAAAACTCAAAGTTTTTATTTAAGAAAAAAGTGTACAACTAAAATGGAAATGCGCACAATGCACAAATGTATTGAGAGATAATTCCAAAGAGTGTCTGTAATTTTTAGGGATTGGAAGCTCTTTTTAGTTTTTATATATCAGGTTTTGCAATTGTCGAGAAAAGGGGGAGGCCGGCGATTTTTAACTGAATATTGACTCCCAATCCATAAGTCATTTCTTAGGGTAATATAGCCCGTTACGCTTGATAAATCACTTTACAATCATCTATGATCGTTAGGTCAGCTTTTTGTAAGTGGGATAAATAATAGCTCGTTTGACTCGGGTAAATATCCCGCTGCACTTTCACTTGAGAATTTAATGAGCGTTTGTCATTCTCTTTAAAAAGTTTGGATCAATAGGTGATTTGAATCTTTAACACGTTTCAAGAAAACATATCTATTTGTAAAGCATGTGTGGAAGAAATCTCTATCTTATAAAATTCCAAGCTGATAGGGTTGAACTAGAGGACTTTCCCAAACTTGGACAGCAAAACTTTTGGGTTCATTTGTGGTGTGTGAATAAATTTTCTTTACTTACATTTGTTATTGTTTTAAATTTTTTTCCAAACATAAATCTAAAATTTTCAATTTGTGGTGATCTAT
The DNA here is from genome assembly GCF_029961685.1 of Aristolochia californica. NCBI lineage: Eukaryota > Viridiplantae > Streptophyta > Magnoliopsida > Piperales > Aristolochiaceae > Aristolochia > Aristolochia californica. The sequence continues at coordinate 33,302,476 of NW_027181992.1, read as the reverse complement.
TTGCCTTTTTGGTTTACGGGATTAAGGGAGACGAAAACTCAAACTTTTGATTTAAGAAAAAAGTGTACATCTAAAATGGAAATGCACAATGCACAAATGTAGAGAGAGATAATTCCAAAGAGTGTCTTTAATTTTTAGGGATTATAAGCGCTTTTTAGTTTTTATATATCAGGTTTTGCAATTGTCATGAAAAGGGGGAGGCGGGGGATTTTTAACTGAGTGTTGCCTCCCAATCCATAACTCATTTCTTAGGGTAATATAGCCTGTTACGCATGATAAATCACTTTACAAGCATCGATGATCGTTTGGTCAGCTTTTTGTAAGTGGGCAAAATAATGGCTCGTTTGACTCAGGTTAATATCCCACCGCACCTTCACTTGAGAATTTAATGAGCGTTTGTCATTCTCTTTAAAATATTTGCATCCATAGGTGATTTGCATCTTTAACACGTTTCAAGTATGGATATCCATTTTTAATGCTTGTGTGGAAGAAATCTCTTTCTTATAAAATTCCAAGATATTAGAGTTGAACTAGTGGGATTTCCCAAACTTGGACTGCAAAACTTTTCGGTTCATTTGACGTGTGTGAATAAATTTTCTTTACTTACATTAGTTATTGTTTTAAATTTTTTCCAAACATAAACTCTTAAATTTTCATTTAGTAGTGCTATATTTTCCTTTTTGGTTTACGGGATGAAGGGAGACCGAAAACACAAAGTTTTGATTTAGGAAAAAAGAGTACATCTAAAATGGAAATGCACAATGCACAAATGTAGAGAGAGATAATTCCAAAGAGTCTCTGTATTCTTTAGGGATTGTAAGCTCTTTTTAGTTTTTATATATTAGGTTTTGCAATCGTCGGGAAAAGGGGGAGGCGGGGGATTTTTAACTGAGTGTTGACTCCCAATCCATAAGTCATTTCTTAGGGTTATATAGCCCGTTACGCATGATAAATCTCTTTACAGTCATCTATGATAGTTTGGTCAGCTTTTTGTATGTGGGAAAAATAATGGCTTGTTTGACTCAGTTAAATATCCCACCGCACGTTCCCTTGAGAATTTAATGAGCGTTTGTCATTCTCTTGATAAGGTTTGGATCCATAGGTGATTTGCTTCTTCAACACGTTTAGGGCATGCATATCAAATTTTAAAGCTAGTGTGGAAGAAATCTCTTTCTTTTAAAATTCCAAGCTGTTAGAGTTGTACTAGTGGAATTTCCCAAACTTGCACAGCAAAACTTTTGGGTTCATTTGTGGTGTGTGAATAAATTTTCTTTACTTAAGTTTGTTATTGTTTTAAATTTTTTCCATGCATAAAATCAAAAATTTTCATTTTGTGGTGATCTATTTGCCTTTTTGGTTTACGGGAAGAAGGGAGACTAAAAACTCAATGTTTTGATTTAAGGAAAAAGAGTACATCTTAAATGGAAATGCACAATGCACAAAATGTAGAGAGAGATAGTTCCAAAGAGTGTTTATAATTTTTAGGGATTGTAAGCTCTTTTTAGTTTTTATATATCAGGTTTTGCAATTGTCGGTAAAAGGGGGAGGCGGGGCATTTTTAAATGAGTGTTGACTCCCAATCCATAAGTCATTTCTTAGGGTAATATAGCCCGTTATGCATGATAAATCACTTTACAATCATCTATGATCGTTATGTCAGCTTTTTGTAAGTGGGAAAAATAATAGATCGTTTGACTCAGGTAAATATCCCACCGCACTTTCACTTGAGAATTTAATGACCGTTTGTCATTCCCTTTAAAAGGTTTGGATCAATAGGTGATTTGCATCTTTAACATGTTTCAAGCATGCATATCCATTATTAAAGCATGTGTGGAAAAAATCTCTTTCTTATAAAATTCCAAGCTGTTAGGGTTGAACAAGTGGAATTTCCCAAACTTGGACAGCAAAACTTTTGGGTTCATTTGTGGTGTGTGAATAAATTTTCTTTACTTACATTTTTTATTTGTATAAATTTTTTTCCAAACATAAATCTAAAATTTTCAATTTGTGGTGATCTATTTGCCTTTTTGGTTTACGGGATGAAGGGAGACCGAAAACACAAAGTTTTGATTTAAGAAAAAAGAGTACATCTAAAATGGAAATGCACAATGCACAAATGTAGAGAGAGATAATTCCAAAGAGTCTCTATAATCTTTAGGGATTGTAAGCTCTTTTTAGTTTTTATATATTTGGCTTTGCAATCTTCGGGAAAAGGGGGAGGCGGGCGATTTTTAACGGAGTGTTGACTCCGAATCCTTTAGTAATTTCATAGGGTAATACAGCCTGTTACGCATGATAAATCACTTTACAATCATCTATGATCGTTAGGTCAGCTTTTTGTATGTGGGAAAAATAATGGCTCGTTTGACTCGGGTAAATATCCCAGCACACGTTCACTTCAGAGTTTAATGAGTGTTTGTTATTCTCTTTAAAAGGTTTGGATCCATAGGTGATTTGCATGTTTAACACGTTTCAAGCATGCAAATCCAATTTTAAAGCTAGTGTGGAAGAAATCTCTTCCTTTTAAAATTCCAAGCTGTTCGGGATGTACCAGTGGAATTTCCAAAACTTGGACTACAAAACTTTTGGGTTCATTTGTGGTGTGTGACTAAATTTTCTTTACTTAAATTTGTTATCGTTTTAAATTTTTTCCAAGCATAAAATCTAAAATTTTCATTTTGTGGTGATCTATTTGCCTTTTTGGTTTACGGGATGAAGGGAGACTAAAAACTCAATGTTTTGATTTAAGAAAACAGAGTACATATAAAGGGGAAATGCACAATGCAAAAATGTAGAGAGAGATAGTTCCAAAGAGTGTATGTAATGTTTTGGGATTGTAAGCTCTTTTTAGTTTTTATATAACAGGTTTTGCAATTGTCGGGAAAAGGGGGAGGCGGGGGATTTTTAATTGAGTTTTGACTCCCTATACATAAGGCATTTCTTAGGGTAATATATCCCATTATGCATGGTAAATCACTTTAAAATCATCTATAATTGTTAGGTCAAGTTTTTTTAAGTGTGAAAAATAATGGCTCGTTTGACTCAAGTAAATATCCTACCGCACGTTCACTTGAGAATTTAATGAGCATTTGTCATTCTCTTTATAAGGTTTGGATCCATAGGTGATTTGCATCTTTAACACGTTTCAAGCATGCATATCCATTTTGAAAGGATGTGTGGAAGAAATATCTTTCTTATAAAATTCCAAGCTGTTAGGGCTGAACTAGTGGAATTTACCAAACATGCACAGCAAAACTTTTGGATTCATTTGTGGTGTGTGAATAAATTTTCTTTACTTACATTTGTTATTGTTTTAAATTTTTTCCAAACATAAACTCTAAAATTTTCATTTTGTAGTGATCTATTTGCCTTTTTGGTTTACGGGATGAAGGGAGACCGAAAACACAAAGTTTTGATTTACAAAAAAAGTGTACATCTAAAATGGAAATGCACAATGCACAAATGTAGAGAGAGATAGTTCCAAAGAGCCTCTGTATTCTTTAGGGATTGTAAGCTCTTTTTAGTTTTTATATATTAGGTTTTACAATCGTCGGGAGAAGGGGGAGGTGGGGGATTTTTAACTGGGTGTTGACTCCCAATCCATATGTCATTTCATAGGGTAATATAGCCTGTTACGCATGATAAATCACTTTACAGTCATCTATGATCGTTAGGCAGTTTTTTGTATGTGGGAAAAATAATGGCTCGTTTGACTCGGGTAAATATCCCAACACACGTTCACTTGAGAATTTAATGAGGGTTTGTTATTCTCTTTAAAATATTTGGATCCATAGGTGATTTGTATCTTTAACACGTTTGAAGCATGCATATCCAATTTTAAAGCTAGTGTGGAAGAAATCTCTTTCTTTTAAAATTCCATGCTGTTAGGGATGCACTAGTGGATTTTCCAAAACTTGGACTGTAAAACTTTTGGGTTCATTTGTGGTGTGTGAATAAATTTTATTTACTTAAATTTGTTATAGTTTTAAATTTTTTCCATGCATAAAATCTAAAATTTTCATTTTGTGGTGATCTATTTGCCTTTTTGGTTTACGGGATGAAGGGATACTAAAAACTCAATGTTTTGATTGAAGAAAAAAGAGTACATCTAAAATTGAAATGCACAATGCACAAATGTAGAGAGAGATAATTCCAAAGAGTGTCTGTAATTTTTAGGGATTGTAAGCTCTTTTTAGTTTCTATATATCAGGTTTTACAATTTTCGAGAAAAGGGGGAGGCGGGGAATTTTTAACTGAGTGTTGACTCCCAATCCATAACTCATTTCTTAGGGTCATATAGCCCGTTACGCATGATAAAACACTTTACAATCATCTATGATCATTAGGTCAGCTTTTTGTAAGTGTGAAAAATAATAGCTCGTTTGACTCGGGTAAATATCCCACCGCACTCTCACTTGAGAATTTATTGAGCATTTGTCATTCTCTTTAAAAGGTTTGGATCCATAGGTGATTTGCATCTTTAACACCTTTCAAGCATGCATATCCATTTTTAAAGCTAGTGTGGAACAAATCTCTTTCTAATAAAATTCCAAACTGTTTGGGTTGAACTAGTGGAATTTCCCAAACATGGACAACAAAACTTTTGGGTTCATTTGTGGTGTGTGAATAAATTTTATTTACTTACATTTGTTATTTTTGAAAAAATTTTCCCAACATAAACTCTAAAATTTTCATTTTATGGTGATCTATTTGCCTTTTTAGTTTACGGGATGAAGGGAGACTGAAAACTCAAAATTTTGATTTTTGAAAAAAGAGTACATCTAAAATGGAAATGCACCATGCAAAAATGTGGAGAGAGATAGTTCCAAAGTGTGTCTTAATTTTTAGGGATTGAAAGCTCTTTTTAATTTTTATATATCAGGTTTTGCAATTGTCAGGAAAAGGGGGAGGCGGGGGATTTTTAACTGAGTGTTGACTCCCAATCCATAAGTCATTTCTTAGGGTAATATAGCCCGTTACGCATGATAAATCACTTTACTATCATCTATGATCGTTAGGTCAGCTTTTTATAAGTGTGAAAAATAATGGCTCGTTTGAGTCAGGTTAATATCCCAGCGCACGTTCACTTGGAAATTTAATGAGCGTTTGTCATTCTCTTTAAAAGGTTTGGATCCATAGGTTATTTGCATCTTTAACACATTTCAAGCATGCATATCCCTTTTTAAAACATGTGTGGAAGAAATCTCTTTCTTATTAAATTCCACACTGTTAGGGTTGAACTAGTGGAATTTCCCAAACTTGCACAACAAAACTTTCTGGTTCAATTGTGGTGTGTGAATAAATTTTCTTTACTTACATTTGTTATTGTTTTAAATTTTTTTGAAACATAAACTCTAAAATTTTCATTTTCTAGTGATCTATTTGCCTTTTTGGTTTACTGGGTGAAGGGAGGCCGAAAACACTATGTTTTGATTTAAGAAAAAAGAGTACATCTAAAATGGAAATGCACAATGCACAAATGTAGAGAGATATAATTCCAAAGAGTCCCTATAATATTTAGGGATTGTAAGCCCTTTTTAGTTTTTATATACCAGGTTTTTCAATCGTCGGGAAAAGGGGGAGGCGGGGTATTTTTAATTGAGTGTTGACTCCCAATGCATAAGTCATTTCTTTGGGTAATATTGCCCATTACGCATGATAAATCACTTTAAAATCATCTATGATCGTTAGGTCAGCTTTTTGTAAGTGGGCAAAATAATGGCTCGTTTGACTAAGGTAAATATCCCACCGCACATTCACTTGAGAATTTAATGAGCGTTTGTCACTCTCTTTAAAATGTTTGGATCCATAGGTGATTTGCATCTTTTACACGTTTCAAGCATGCATATCCATTTTTGAAGCATGTGTGTAAGAAATCTCTTTCTTATAAAATTCCAAGCTATTAGGGTTCAACTAGGAGAATTTCCCAAACTTGGATAGCAAAACTTTTGGGATCATTTGTGGTGTGTGAATAAATTTTCTTTACTTATATTTGTTATTTCTTTAAATTTTTTCTAAACATCAACTCTAAAATTTTCATTTTGTGGTGATCTATTGGCCTTTTTGGTTTAAGGGATGAAGGGAAAGAAAAAACTCAAAGTTTTGATTTAGTAAAAAAGAGTACATCTAAAATGAAAATGCACTATGGAAAAATGTAGAGAGAGATAGTTCCAAAGAGTGTCTGTAATTTTTAGGGATTGTAAGCTCTTTTTAGTTTTTATATATCAGGTTTTGCAATTGTTGGGAAAAGGGGGAGGCGGGGGATTTTTAACTGAGTGTTGAGTCCATATGCATAAGTCATTTCTTAGGGTAATATAGCCCGTTACGCATGATAAATAACTTTACAATCATCTATGATCGTCAGGTCAGCTTTTTGTAACTGTGAAAAATAATTGTTCGTTTGACTCAGGTAAATATCCCACCACGCGTTCACTTGAGAATTTAATGAGCGTTTGTCATTCTCTTTATAAGGTTTGGATCTTTAGGTGATTTGCATCTTTAACACGTTTCAAGCATGCATATCCATTTTTAAAGCATGTGTGAACGAAATCTCTTTCATATAAAATTCCAAGCTGTTAGGGTTGAACAAGTGGAATTTCCCAAACTTGCACAGCAAAAATTTTGGGTTCATTTGTGGTGTGTGAATAAATTTTCTTTACTTACATTTTTTATTTTTTTAAATTTTTTCCAAACATAAACTCTAAAATTTTCATTTTGTAGTGATCTATTTGCCTTTTTGGTTTACGGAATGAAGGGAGACCGAAAACACAAAGTTTGGTTTAAGAAAAAAGAGTAAATCTAAAATGGAAATGCACAATGCACAAATGTAGAGAGAAATAATTCCAAAGAGTCTCTGTAATCTTTAGGGATTGGAAGCTCTTTTTAGTTTTTATATATCAGGTTTTGCAATCGTCGGGAAAAGGGGGAGGCGGGGGATTTTTAACTGAGTGTTGACTCCCAATCCAAAAGTCATTTCTTAGGGTAATATATCTCGTTACACATGATAAATTACTTTACACTCATCTATGATCGTTAGGTCTGCTTTTTGTAAGTGGGCAAAATAATGGCTCGTTTGACTCAGGTAAATATCCCACCGCATGTTCACTTAAGAATTTAATGAGCGTTTGTCATTCTCTTTAAAATGTTTGGATCCATAGGTGATTTGCATCTTTAACACGTTTCAAGCATGCATATCAATTTTCAAAGCATGTGTGGAAGAAATCTCTTTCTTATTAAATTCCAAGCTGTTAGGGTTGTACTAGTGGAATTTCCCAAACTTGGACTGCAAAACTTTTGGGTTCATTTGTGGCGTGTGAATAAATTTTTTTAACTTACATTTGTTGTTGTTTTAAATTTTATCCAAACTTAAACTCTAAAATTTTCATTTTGTGGTGATCTATTTGGCTTTTTGGTTTACGGGATGAAGGGAGAGCGAAAACTCAATGTTTTGATTTAAGAAAAAAGAGTACATCTAAAATGGAAATGCACAATGCACAAGTATAGAGAGATATAATTCCAAAGAGTGTCTTTAATTTTTCGGGATTGTAAGCTCGTTTTAGTTTTTATATATCAGGTTTTACAATTGTCGCGAAAAGGGGGAGGCGGGGGATTTTTCACTGAGTGTTGACTCCCCATCCGTAACTTATTTCTTAGGGTAATATAGCCCATTACGCATGATAAATCACTTTAAAATCATCTATGATCGTTACGTCAGGTTTTTGTAAGTGGGCAAAATAATGGCTCGTTTGACTCGGGTAAGTATCCCACCGTAGTTTCACTTGAGAATTTAATGAGCGTTTGTCATTCTCTTTAAAAGATTTGGATCCATAGGTGATTTGCATCTTTAACACGTTTCAAACATGCATATCTATTTTTAAAGCATGTGTGGAAGAAATCTCTTTCTTATAAAATTCCAAGCTATTATGGTTGAACTAGGAGAATTTCCCAAACTCTGATAGCAAAACTTTTGGGTTTATTTGTGGTGTGTGAATAAATTTTCTTTACTTATATTTGTTATTGTTTTAAATTTTTTCCAAACATCAAATCTAAAATTTTCATTTTGTGGTATTCTATTGGCCTTTTTTGTTTACGGGATGAAGGGAAAGCGAAAACTCAAAGTTTTTATTTAAGAAAAAAGTGTACATCTAAAATGGAAATGCACAATGCAAAAATGAAGAGAGAGATAGTTCCAAAGAGTGTCTGCAATGTTTAGGGATTGTAAGCTCTTTTTAGTTTTTATATAACAGGTTTCGCAATTACTAGGAAAAGGGGGAGGCGGGGAATTTTTAACTGAGTGTGACTCCCAATGCATAAGTCATTTCTTAGGGTAATATAGCCCATTACGCATGATAAATCACTTTAAAATCATTTATGATGATTAGGACAACTTTTTGTAAGTGTGAAAAATAATGGCTCGTTTGACTAAAGCAAATATCTCACCGCACGTTCACTTGAGAATTTAATGAGCATTTGTCATTCTATTTGTAAGGTTTGGATCCATAGGTGATTTGCATCTTTAACACGTTTCAAGCATGCATATCCATTTTTAAAGCATGTGTGGAAGAAATCTCTTTCTTATTAAATTCCAAGCTGTTAGGGTTGAACTAGTGGAATTTCCCAAACTTGCATAGAAAAACTTTTGGGTTCATTTGTGGTGTGTGAATAAATTTTCTTTACTTACATTTGTTGTTGTTTTAAATGTTTTCCAAACATAAACTCTAAAATTTTCATTTTGTAGTGATCTATTTGCCTTTTTGGGTTACGGGGATGAAGGGAGACTGAAAACACAAAGTTTTGATTTACGAAAAAAGAGTACATCTCAAATGGAAATGCACAATGCACAAATGTAGAGAGTGATAATTCCAAAGAGTCTCTGTATTCTTTAGGTATTGTAAGCTCTTTTTAGTTTTTATATATTAGGTTTTGCAATCATCAGGAAAAGGGGGAGGCAGGGGATTTTTAACTGAGTGTTGACTCCCAATCCATAAGTCATTTCTTAGGGTAATATAGCCCGTTACGCATGATAAATCACTTTTCAGTCATCTATGATTGTTTGGTCAGCTTTTGGTATGTCGGAAAAATAATGTCTCGTTTGACTCAGGTAAATATCCCACCGCACGTTCACTTGAGAATTTAATGAGTGTTTGTCACTCTCTTTAAAATGTTTGGATCCATAGGTGATTTGCATCTTTAACATGTTTCAAGCATGCATATCCAATTTTAAAGCTAGTGTGGAAGAAATCTCTTTCTTTTAAAATTCCAAGCTGTTAGGGTTGTACTAGTGGAATTTCCCAAACTTGGAATGCAAAACTTTTGGGTTCATTAGTGGTGTGTGAATAAATTTTCTTTGCTAAAATTTGTTATTGTTTTAAATTTTTCCATATATAAAATCTAAAATTTTAATTTTGTGGTGATCTATTTGCCTTTTTGGTTTACGGGATGAAGGGAGACTAAAAACTCAATGTTTAGATTTAAGGAAAAAAAGTACATCTAAAATGGAAATGCACAATGCACAAATGTATAGAGAGATAATTCCAAAGAGTGTCTGTAATTTTTAGGGACTGTAAGCTCTTTTTAGTTTTTTTATATCAGGTTTTGCAATTGTGGAGAAAAGGGGGAGGCGAGGGATTTTTAACTGAGTGTTGACTCCCAATCCATAACTCATTTTTTAGGGTAATATAGCCTGTTACGCAATATAAAATACTTTACAATCATCTACGATCGTTAGGTCAGCTTTTATGTAAGTGGGAAAAATAATAGCTCGTTTGACTCGGGTAAATATCCCACCGCACTTTCACTTGAGAATTTAATGAGCATTTGTCATTCTCTTTAAAATGTTTGGATCCATAGGTGATTTGCATCTTTAACACATTTCAAGCATGCATATCCATTTTTAAAGCTAGTGTGGAAGAAATCTCTTTCTTTTAAAATTCCAAGCTGTTAGGGTTGAACTAGTGGAATTTCCCAAAGTTGGACAGTAAAACTTTTGGGTTCATTTGTCGTGTGTGAATAAATTTTCTTTACTTACATTTGTTATTTTTTAAAAAAATTTCCGAACATGAACTCTAAAATTTTCATTTTGTTGTGATCTATTTGCCTTTTTTGTTTATGGGGTGAAGGGAGACCGAAAACACAGTTTTGATTTACGAAAAAAGTGTACATCTAAAATGGAAATGCACATTGCACAAATGTAGAGAGAGATAATTACAAAGAGTCTCTGTATTCTTTAGGGATTGTAAGCTCTTTTTAGTTTTTATATATTAGGTTTTGCAATCGTCGGGAAATGGGGCAGGCGGGGGATTGTTAACTGAGTGTTGACTCCCAATCCATAAGTCATTTCTTAGGGTAATATAGTCCGTTACTCATGATAAATCACTTTACACTCATCTATGATCGTTTGGTCAGGTTTTTATATGTGGGAAAAATAATGGCTCGTTTGACTTAGGTAAATATCCCACCGCACGTTCACGTGAGAATTTAATGAGCGTTTGTCATTCTCTTTATAAGGTTTGGATCCATAGGTGATTTGCATCTTTAACACGTTTAGAGCATGCATATCCAATTTTAAAGCTAGAGTGGAAGAAATCTGTTTCTTTTAAAATTCCAAGCTGTTAGGGTTGTACATGTGGATTTTCCCAAACTTGGACTGCAAAACTTTCGGGTTCATTTGTGGTGTGTGAATAAATTTTCTTTACTTAAATTTTTTATTGTTTTAAATTTTTTCCATGCATAAAATATCAAATTTTCATTTTGTGGTGATCTATTTGCCTTTTTGGTTTACGGGATGAAGGGAGACTAAAATCTCAATGTTTTGATTTAAGGAAAAAGAGTACATCTAAAATGGAAATTCACAATGCAAAAATGTAGAGAGAGATAATTCCAAAGAGTGTTTCTAATTTTTAGGGATTGTAAGCTCTTTTTAGTTTTTATATATCAGGTTTTGCAATTGTCGGGAAAAGGGGGAGGCGGGGGATTTTTAAATGAGTGTTGACTCCCAATCCATAAGTAATTTCTTAGGGATAAATCACTTTACAATCATCTATGATCGTTAGGTCAGCTTTTTGTAAGTGGGAAAAATAATAGATCGTTTGACTCAGTTAAAAATCCCACCGCACTTTCACTTGAGAAATTAATGAGCGTTTGTCATTCCCTTTAAAAGGTTTGGATCAATAGGTGATTTGCATCTTTAACACGTTTCAAGCATGCATATCCATTTTTAAAGCATGTGTGGAAAAAATCTCTTTCTTATAAAATTCCAAGCTGTTAGGGTTGAACTAGTGGAATTTCCCAAACTTGGACAGCAAAACTTTTGGGTTCATTTGTGGTGTGTGAATAAATTTTCTTTACTTACATTTTTTATTTTTATAAATTTTTTTCAAAACATAAATCTAAAATTTTCAATTTGTGGTGATCTATTTGCCTTTTTGGTTTACGGGATGAAGGGAGACCGAAAACACAAAGTTTTGATTTACGAAAAAAGAGTACATCTAAAATGGAAATGCACAATGCACAAATATAGAGAGAGATAATTGCAAAGAGTCTATGTATTCTTTAGGGATTGTAAGCTCTTTTTAGTTTTTATAAATTTGGTTTCGCAATCGTCGGGAAAAGAGGGAGGCGGGGGATTTTTAACTGAGTGTTGACTCCCAATCCATAAGTCATTTGAAAGGGTAATATAGCCTGTTATGCATGATAAATCACTTTACAGTCATCTATGATCGTTAGGTCAGCTTTTTTTATGTGGGAAAAATAATGGCTCGTTTGACTCGGGTAAATATCCCAGCACATGTTCACTTGAGAATTTAATGAGTGTTTGTTATTCTCTTTAAAATGTTTGGATCCATAGGTGATTTTCATCTTGAACACGTTTCAAGCATGCATATCTAATTTTAAAGCTAGTGTGGAAGAAATCTCTTTCTTTTAAAAATCCAAGCTGTTAGGGATGTACTAGTGGAATTTCCCAAACTTGGACTGCAAAACTTTTGGGTTCATTTGTTGTGTGTGAATAAATTTTCTTTACTTAAATTTGTTATTGTTTTAACTTTTTACCATGCATAAAATCTAAAATGTTCATTTCGTGGTGATCTATTTGGCTTTTTGGTTTACGGGATGAAGGGCGACTCAAAACTCAATATTTTGATTTAAGAAAAAAGAGTACATCTAAAATGGAAATGCACAATGCACAAATGTAGAGAGAGATAATTCCAAAGAGTGTCTGTAATTTTTAGGGGTTGTAAGCTCTTTTTAGTTTCTATATATCAGGTTTTGCAATTATCGAGAAAAGGGGGCGGCGGGGGATTTTTTATTGAGTGTTGACTCCCAATCCATAACTCATTTCTTAGGGTAATATAGCCTGTTACGCAATATAAAACACTTTACAATCATCTATGATTGTTAGGTCAGCTTTTTTTTAAGTGGGAAAAATAATAGCTCGTTTGACTCAGGTAAATATCCCACCGCTCTTTCACTTGAGAATTTAATGAGCGTTTGTCCCCTTTAAAAGGTTTGGATCCATAGGTGATTTGCATCTTTAACACCTTTCAAGCATGCATATCCATTTTTAAAGTTAGTGTGGAAGAAATCTCTTTCTTTTAAAATTTCAAGCTGTTAGGGTTGAACTAGTGGAATTTCCCAAAGTTGGACTGCAAAACTTTTGGGTTCATTTGTGGTGTGTGAATAAATTTTCTTTACTTATATTTGTTATTTTTAAAAAAAAATTCCGAACATAAACTCTAAAATTTTCATTTTATGGTGATCTATTTGCCTTTTTTGTTTACGGGGTGAAGGGAGACCGAAATCTCAAAATTTTGTTTTTATAAAAAAGAGTACATCTAAAATGGAAATGCACAATACAAAAATTTAGAGAGAGATAGTTCCAAAGAGTATCTAAATTTTTAGGGATTGTAAGCTCTTTCTAATTTTTATATATCACGTTTTGCAATTGTTAGGAAAAGGGGGAGGCGGGGGACTTTCAACTGAGTGTTGACTCCCAATCCATAAGTCATTTCTTAGGGTAATATAACCTTTTACACATCTTAAATCACTTTACTATCATCTATGATCATGAGGTCAGCTTTTTGTAAGTGCACAAAATAATGGCTCGTTTGACTTGGGTAAGTATCCCACCGCACGTTCACTTGAGAATTTAATGAACGTTTGTCATTCTCTTCAAAGGATTTGGACCCATAGATGATTTCCATCTTTAACACGTTTCAAGGATGCATATCCATTTTTAAAGCATTTGAGGAAGAAATATCTTTCTTATAAAATTCCAAGTAGTTAGGGATGAACTAGTGGAATTTCCTAAACTTGGACAACAAAACTTTTGGGTTCATTTGTGGTGTGTGAATAAATTTTTTTTACTTACATTTGTTATTGTTTTAAATTTTTTCCCAAACTTAAACTCTAATATTTTCATTTTGTGGTGTTCTATTTGCCTTTTTGGTTTACGGGATGAAGGGAAAGCGAAAACTCAATGTTTTGATTTAAGAAAAAAGAGTACATCTAAAATGGTAATGCACGATGCACAAATATAGAGAGAGATAATTCTAAAGAGTCTCTGTAATTTTTAGGGATTGTTAGCTCTTTTTAGTTTTTATATATCAGGTTTTGCAATCGTCGGGAAAAGGGGGAGGCAGGGTATTTTTAACAAAGTGTTGACTCTGAATCCAAAAGTCATTTCTTAGGGTAATATAGCCCGTTACGCATGATAAATCACTTTACAATCATCTATAATCATTAGGTCAGCTTTTTGTATGTGGGCAAAATAATGGCTCGTTTGACTCGGGTAATTATCCCCCCGCACGTTGACTTGAGAATTTAATGAGTGTTTGTTATTCTCTTAAAAAGGTTTGGATTCATTGGTGATTTGCATCTTTAACATGTTCCAAGCATGCATATCCAATTTTAAAGCTAGTGTGGAAGAAATCTCTTTCTTATACAATTCCATGCTGTTAGGTTTGAACTAGTGGAATTTCCCAAACATGGAAAGGAAAAATTTTGTGTTCATTTGTCGTGTGTGAATAAATTTTCTTTACTTACATTTGTTATTGTTTTAAATTTTTTCCAAACATAAACTCAAAAATTTTCATTTTGTAGTGATCTATTTGCCTTTTTGGTTTACGGGATGAAGGGAGACCGAAAACACAAAGTTTTGATTTATGAAAAAGAGTACATCCAAAAGAGAAATGCACAATGCAAAAATGTAGAGAGAGATAATTCCAAATAGTCTCGGTAATCTTTAGGGATTGTAAGCTCTTTATATTTTTTATATATCAGGTTTTGCAATCGTCGGGAAAAGGGGGAGGCGGGGGATTTTTAACGGAGTGTTGACTCCCAATGCATAAGTCATTTCTTACCCTAATATAGTCCGTTACGCATGATATATCACTTTACAGTCACCTATGATCGTTAGGTTAGCTTTTTGTATGAGGGAAAAATAATATCTCGTTTGATTCGGGTAAATATCCCACCGCACGTTCACTTGACAATTTAATGAGTGTTTGTTCTTCTCTTTAAAAGGTTTGGATCCATAGGTGATTTGCATCTTTAACACGTTTCAAGCATGCATATCCAATTTTAAATCTAGTGTGGAAGAAATCTCTTTCTTTTAAAATTCCAAGCTGTTAGGGTTGATCTACTGGGATTTCCAAAACTTGGACAACAAAACTTTTGGGTTCAGTTGTGGTGTGTGAATAAATCTTTTTTACTTAAATTTGTTATTGTTTTAAATTTTTTCATAAAGTAAAATCTAATATTTTCATTTTGTGGTGATCTATTTGCCTTTTTGCTTGACGGGAGAAAGAGAGACCGAAAACTCAAAGTTTTGATTTAAGAAAAAAGAGTACATCTAAAATGGAAATGAACAATGCACAAAAGTAGAGTGAGATAATTCCAAAGAGTGTCTCTAATTTTTTGGGATTGTAAGCTCTTTTTAATTTTTATATATCAGGTTTTGCAATTGTCGGGAAAAGGGCGAGGGAATTTTAACTGAGTGTTGACTCCCAATCCATAAGTCATTTCTTAGGGTAATATAGCTCGTTACGCATGATAAATTTTTTTACAATCATATATGATCGTTAGGTCAGCTTTTTGTAAGTGGGCAAAATAATGGCTCGTTTGACTCGGGTAAATATCCCACCGCACGTTCACTTGAGAATTCAATGAGCGTTTGTCATTCTCTTTAAAAGGTTTGGATCCATAGGTGATTTGCATCTTTAACATGTTTCAAGCATGCATATCCATTTTTAAAGCATGTGTGGAAGAAATCTCTTTCTTATAAAATTCCAAGCTGTTAGGGTTGAAATAGTGGAATTTCCCAAACTTGGACTACAAAAAATTTGGGTTCATTTGTGGTGTGTAAATAAATTTTCTTTACTTATATTTAATATTTTTTTAAATAGTTTCCCAAAATAAACTCTAAAAGTTTCATTTTGTGGTGATCTTTTTGTCTTTTTGGTTTACGGGATGGAGGGAAAGCGAAAACTTAAAGTTTTGATTTAAGAAAAAAGAGTACATCTAAAATGGAAATGCACAATGCACAAATGTAGAGAGAGATAATTCCAAAGAGTGTCTGTAATTTTTAGGGATTGTAAGCTCTTTTTAATTTTTATATATCAAGTCTTGCAATCGTCGGGAAAAGGGGGTGGCGGGGGATTTTTAACTGGGTGTTGACTCCCAATCTATAAATCATTTCTTTGGATAATATAGTCCATTGGGCAAGATAAATCACTTTACAATCATGTATGATCGTTAGGTCAGCTTTTTGTAAGTGGGCAAAATAATGGCTTGTTTGACTCGGGTAAATATCGCACCGCACGTTCACTTGAGAATTTAATGAGCGTTTGCTATTCTCTTTAAATGGTTTGGACCCATAGGTTATTTGCATATTTAACATGCTTCATGCATGCATATCATATTTTAATGCTAGTGTGGAAGAAATCTTTCTTTTAAAATTCCAAGCTGTTAGGGTTCAACTAGTGGAATTTCCCAAACTTGGAAAGAAAAATTTTTGTGTTCTTTTGAGGTGTGTGAATAAATTTTCTTTACTTAAATTTGTTATTGTTTTATATTTTTTCCAAACATAAACTCTAAAATTTTCATTTTGTGGTGATCTATTTGCCTTTTTGGTTTACGGGATGAAGGGAGAGTGAAACTCAAAGTTTTGATTTAAGAAAAAAGAATACATCTAAAATGGAAATTCACAATGCACAAATGTAGAGAGAGATAATTCCAAAGAGTGTCTGTAATTTTTAGGGATTGTAAGCTCTTTTCAGTTTTTATAAATCAGGTTTTGTAATTGTCAGGAAAACGGGGAGGCGGGCGATTTTTAACTGAATGTTGACTCCCAATGCATAAGTAATTTCTTAGGGTAATATAGCCCGTTATGCATTATAAATCACTTTACAATCATCTATGATCGTTAGGTCAGCTTTTTCTAAGTGGGCAAAATAATGGCTCGTTTGACTTGGGTAAATATTCCACCGCACGTTCACTTGAGAATTTAATGAGCGTTTGTCATTCTCTTTAAAAGATTTGGATTCATAGGTGATTTGCATCTTTTACACGTTTCAAGCATGCATATCCAATTTTAAAGCTAGTGTGGCCGAAATCTCTTTGTTGTAAAATTCTAAGCTGTTAGGGTTGAATTAGTGAAATTTCCCAAACTTGGAAAGCAAAACTTTTGTGTTCATTTATGGTGTGTGAATAAATTTTCTTTACTTACATTTATTAACGGTTTAAATTTTTTCCATGCATAAACTCTAAAATTTTCATTTTGTGGTGATCTATTTGCCATTTTGGTTAACGGGATGAAGGCAGAGCAAAAATCAATGTTTTGATTTTATAAAAAAGAGTACATCTAAAATGGAAATGCACAATGAACAAATGCAGAGAGAGATAATTCGAAAGAGTGTCTGTAATTTTTAGTTATTGTAAGCTCCTTTTAGTTTTTATATATCAGGTTTTGCAATCGTCTAGAAAATGGGAGGCGGGGGATTTTTAACTGAGTGTTGTCTCCCAATCCATAAGTCATTTCTTATGGTAATATAGCCCGTTACGCATGATAAATCACTTTACAATCATCAATGATCGTTGGGTTAGTTTTTTTTAAGTGGGAAAAATAATGGCCCGTTTGACTTGGGTAAATTTCCACTGCACGTTCACTTGAAAATTTAATGAGCGTTTTTTATTCTCTTTAAAAGGTTTGGATCCATAGGTGATTTGCATCTCTATACCGTTTCAAGCATGCATATCCATTTTTAAAGCATGTGTGGAAGAAATCTCTTTCTTATAAAATTCCAAGCAGTTAGGGTTAAACAAGTGGAATTTTCCAGACTTGGACAGAAAACTTTTGGGTTCATTTGTGGTGTGTGAATAAATTTTATTCACAATGCACAAATGTAGAGAGAGATAATTCCAAAGAGTGTCTGTAATTTTTAGGGATGGTAAGGTCTTTTTAGTTTTTATATATCAGGTCTTGCAATCGTCGGGAAAAGGGGGTGGCTGGGGATTTTTAACTAAGTGTTGACTCCCAATCTATAAGTCATTTCTAAGGGTAATACAGTCCATTGGGCAAGATAAATCACTTTACAATCATGTATGATCGTTAGGTCAGCTTTTTGTAAGTGGGCAAAATAATGGCACGTTTGACTCAGGTAAATATCCCACCGCACGTTCACTTGAGAATTTAATGAGCGTTTGCTATTCTCTTTAAAAGGATTGGACCCATAGGTTATTTGCATCTTTAACATGTTTCATGCATGCATATCATATTTTAATGCTAGTGTGGAAGAAATCTCTTTCTTATAAAATTCCAAGTTGTTAGGGTTGAACTAGTGGATTTTCCAAACTTGGAAAGTAAAACTATTGTGTTCATTTGTGGTGTGTGAATAAATTTTCTTTACTTACAATTGTTATTGGTTTAAATTTTTTCCATGCATAAACTCCAAAATTTTCATTTTGTGGTCATCTATTTCCCTTTTTGGTTTAAGGGATGTAGCCAGAGCGAAAACTCAATGTTTTGATTTAAGAAAAAAGAGGACATCTAAAATGGAAATGCACAATGCACAAATACAAAGAGAGATAATTCGAAAGAGTGTTTGTAATTTTAAGGGATTGTATGCTCTTTTTAGTTTTTATATATCAGGTTTTGCAATCGACGGAAAAAGGGGAGGCGGGTGATTTTTAACTGAGTGTTGACTCCCAATCCATAAGTCATTTCATAGGTAAATATAGCCCATTACGCATGATAAATCACTTTACAATCATCTATGATCGTTAGGTTAGCTTTTTGTAAGTGGGAAAATAATGGCTAGTTTGACTCGATTAAATATCCCACCTCACGTTCACTTGAGAATTTAAGGAGTGTTTGTTATTCTCTTTAAAAGGTTTGGATCCTTTGGTGATTTGCATATTTAACACATTTCGAACATGCATATCCAATTTTGAAGCAAGTGTGGAAGAAATCTCTTTCTTATAAAATTCCAAGCCGTTAGGGTTGAACTAGTGGAATTTCCCAAACTTGGAAAGCAAAACTTTTGTGTTCATTTGTGGTGTGTGAATAAATTTTATTTACTTACATTTGTTATTGGTTTAAATTTTTTCCTTGCATAAACTCTAAAATTTTCATTATGTGGTGATGGATTTGCCTTCTTGGTTTACGGGATGAGGGCAAAGAGAAAATTTAATGTTTTGATTTAAGAAAAAAGAGTACATCTAAAATGGAAATCCACAATGCACAAATGTAGAGAGAGATAATTCCAAAGGGTCTCTGTAATTTTTAGGGATTGTATGTTGTTTTTATATTTTATATATCAGGTTTTGCAATCGTCAGGAGAAGGGGAGGTGGGGGATTTTTAACTGAGTGTTAACTCCCAATCCATAAGTCATTTCATAGGGTAATATAGCCCGTTACGCATGATAAATCACTTTACAATCATCAATGATCGTTAGGTTAGCTTTTTCTAAGTGGGCAAAATCATGGCCCGTTTGACTCGGGTAAATATCCCACCTCACGTTCACTTGAGAATTTAATGAGCGTTTGTTATTCTCTTTAAAAGGTTTGGATCCATAGGTGATTTGCATCTTTAACACGTTTCAAGCATGCATATCCAATTTTAAACCTAGAGTGGAAGAAATCACTTTCTTATAAAAATCCAAGCTGTTAGGGTTGAACTAGTGGAATTTCCCAAACTTGGAAAGCAAAACTTTTGTGTTCATTCGTGGTGTGTGAAAAAAATTTCTTTACTTACATTTTTTATTGGTTTAAATTTTTTCCATGCATAAACTCTAATATTTTCATTCTTTGGTGATCGATTTGCCTTTTTGGTTTACGGGATGAAGGCAGAGCGAAAACTCAATGTTTTGATTTGAGAAAATAGAGTACATCTAAAATGGATATGCACAGTGCAAAAATGTAGAGAGAAATAATTCAAAAGAGTCTCTGTAATTTTTAGGGATTGTAAGCGCTTTTTAGTTTTTATATATCAGGTTTTGCAATTGTCGGGAAAAGGGGGAGGTAGGGGATTTTTAACTGAGTGTTGACTCCCAATCCATAAGTCATTTCTTATTGTAAGTTAGCCCGTTACGCATAATAAATCACTTTACAATGATCTATGATCGTTAGGTCAGCTTTTTGTAAGTGGGCAAAATAAAGGCCCGTTTGACTCGGGTAAATATCCCACTGCACGCTCACTTGAGAATTTAATGAGCGTTTGTATTCTCTTTAAAAGGTTTGGATCCATTGGTGATTTGCATCTTTATACCGTTTCAAGCATACATATCCATTTTTAAAGCATGTGTGGAAGAAATCTCTTTCTTATAAAATTCCAAGCTGTGAGGGTTGAACGAGTGGATTTTCCCAAACTTGGACAGCAAAACATTTGTGTTCATTTGTGGTGTGTGAATAAATTTGCTTTACTTATATTTGTTATTGGTTTTAATTTTTTCCAAACATAAGCTCTAAAATTTTCATTTTGTGGTGATCTATTTTCCTTTTTGGTTTAGGATTTGCCTTTTTGGTTTACGGGATTAAAGAAATGCACAATGGACAAATGTAGAGAGAGATACTTGCAAAGATTCTTTGTAATTTTAAGGGATTGTAAGCTCTTTTTTAGTTTTTATATATATCAGGTTTTACAATCGTCGGGAAAAGCGGGAGGCGGGGGATTTTTAACTAAGTGTTGACTCCCAATCCAAAAGTCATTTCTTAGGGTAATATAGCCCATTACGCATGATAAATCACTTTACAATCATCTATGATCGTGAGGTCAGATTTTTTTAAGTGGGCAAAATAACGGCTCGTTTGAATCGGGTAAATATCCCACTGCACGTTCACTTGAGAATTTAATGAGCGTTTGTTATTCTCTTTAAGAGGTTTGGAACCATAGGTGATTTGCATCTTTAACACGTTTCAAGCATGCATATCTAATTTTAAACCTACTGTGGAAGAAATCTCTTTCTTATAAAATTCCATGCTGTTAGGGTTGAACTAGTGGAATTTCCCAAACTTGGAAAGAAAAATTTTTGTGTTCATTCGTGGTGTGTGAATAAATTTTCTTTACTTACATTTGTTATTGGTTTAAATTTTTTCCATGCATAAATACTAAAATTTTTATTTTGTGGTGATCTATTTTCCTTTTTGATTTACTGGATGAAGGCAGAGCGAAAAATCAATGTTTTGATTTAAGAAAAAAGAGTCCATCTAAAATGGAAATGCACAATGCACAAATGCAAAGAGAGATAATCCAAAAGAGTATCTGTAATTTTTAGGGATTGCAACCTATTTTTAGTTTTTATATATCAGGTTTTACAATCGTCGGGAAAAGCGGGGGGTGGGGGATTTTTAACTGAGTGTTGACTCCCAATCCAAAAGTCATTTCTTAAGGTAATATAGCCCGTTACGCATGATAAATCACTTTACATTCATCAATGATTGTTAGGTCAGCTTTTCTTAGGTGGGCAAAATAATGGCCCGTTTTACTCGGGTAAATATCCCACAGCACGTTCACTTGAGAATTTAAAGAGCGTTTGTTATTCTCTTTAAAAGGTTTGGATCCAAAGGTGATTTGCATCTTTATACCGTTTCAAGCATGCATATCCATTTTTAAAGGATGTGTGGAAGAAATCTCTTTCTTATAAAATTCTAAGCTGTTAGGGTTGAACTAGTGGAATTACCCAAACTTGGATAGCAAAACTTTTGTGTTCATTTGTGGTGCGTGAATAAATTTTCTTTACTCACCTTTGTTATTGGTATAAATGTTTTCCATATATAAACTCTCAAATTCTCATTTTGTGGTGATCTATTTACGTTTTTGGTTTATAGGAAGAAGGAAGAGCGAAAACCCAATGTTTTGATTTAAGAAAAAAGAGTACATCTAAAATGGAAATGCACAATGCACAAATGTAGAGAGAGATAAATTTCAATGAGTCTCTGTAATTTTTTGGGATTGTAAGCTCCTTTTTGTTTTTGTTTATCTGGTTTATCAATTGTCGGGAAAAGGGGGAGGCCAGGGATTTTTAACTGAGTGTTGACTCCCAATCCATAAGTCATTTCTTAGGGTAATATAGCCCGTTACACATGATAAATCATTTTAAAATCATATATTCATTAGGTCAACTTTTTATAAGTGGGCAAAATAATTGCTCGTTTGACTCGGGTAAATATCCCACCGTACATTCACTTGAGAATTTAATGAGCGTTTGTCATTCTCTTTAAAAGATTTGGATCCACAAGTGATTTGCATGTTTAACACGTTTCAAGCATGCATATCCATTTTTAAAGCTTGTGAGGAAGAAATATCTTTCTTATAAAATTCCAAGCTGTTAGGGTTGAACTAGTGGAATTTCCCAAACTTGGACTACAAAAATTTTGGATTCATTTGTGGTGTGTGAATAAATTTTCTTGACTTATATTTTTTATTGTTTTAAATTTTTTCCAAACATAAACTCTAAAATTTTCATTTTGTGGTGATCTATTTGCCTTTTTGATTTACGGGATGAAGGCAGACCAAAAACTCAAAGTTTCTATTTAAGAAAAAAGAGTACATCTAAAATGGAAATGCACAATGCACAAATGTAGAGAGAGATAATTCCAAAGAGTCTCTGTAATTTTTAGGGATTGTAAGCTCTTTCTAGTTTTTTTATATCAGGTTTTTTAATCATCGGGAAAAGGGGGAGGCGGCGTATTTTTAACTGAGTGTTGACTCCTAATCCATAATTCATTTCTTAGGGTAATATAGCCCGCTACGCATGATAAATAACTTTACAACCATCTATGATCGTTAGGTCATCTTTTTGTAAGTGGGCAAAAATAATGGCTCGTTTGACTTCGGTAAATATCCCACCGCACGTTCACTTGATAATTTAATGACAATTGTTATTCTCTTTAAACGGTTTGGATCCATAGGTGATTTGCATCTTTAACACGTTTCAAGCATGCATATCCAATTTTAAAGCTAGTGTGGAAGAAATCTCTTTCTTATAAATTTCCAAGCTGTTAGGGTTGAACAAGTGGAATTTCCCAAACTCTTAAAGCAAAACTTTTGTGTTCATTTGTGGTGTGTGAATAAATTTTCTTTACTTACATTTGTTATTGTTTTAAATTTTTTCCATGCATAAATACTAAAATTTTAATTTTGTGGTGATCTATTTGCCTTTTTGGTTTACTGGATGAAGGTAGAGCGAAAACTCAATGTTTTGATTTAAGAAAAATGAGTACGTCTAAAATGGAAATGCACAATGTACAAATGTAAAGAGAGATAATTCCAAAGTGTCTGTAATTTTTTGGGATTGTAAGCTCTTTTTATATTTTATATATCAGGTTTTGCAATCGTCGAGAAAAGGGGAGGTGGGGGATTTTTAACTGAGTGTTGACTCCCAACCCATAAGTCATTTCTTAAGGTAATATAGCCCATTACGCATGATAAATCACTTTACATTCATGAATGATTGTTAGGTCAGCTTTTCTTAGGTGGGCAAAATAATGGCCCATTTTACTCGGGTAAATATCCCACATCACGTTCACTTGAGAATTTAAAGAACGTTTGTTATTCTCTTTAAAAGGTTTGGATCCAAAGGTGATTTGCATCTTTATACCTTTTCAAGCATGCATATCCATTTTTAAAGCATGTGTGGAAGAAATCTCTTTCTTATAAAATTCTAAGCTGTTAGGGTTGAACTAGTGGAATTACCCAAACTTGAACAAAAAAACTTTTGTGTTCATTTGTGGTGAGTGAATAAATTTTCTTTACTTACCTTTGTTATTGGTATAAATATTTTCCATATATAAACTCTCAAGTTCTCATTTTGTGGTGATCTATTTACGTTTTTGGTTTATAGGAAGAAGGAAGAGCGAAAACTCAATGTTTTGATTTAAGAAAAAAGAGTACATCTAAAATGGAAATGCACAATGCAAAAATGTAGAGAGAGATAATTCCAAAGAGTCACTGTAATTTTTAGGGATTGTAAGCTCTTTTTAGTTTTCATATATCAGGTTTTGCAATTGTCGGGAAAAGGGGGAGGCTAGGAATTTTTAACTGAGTGTTGACTCCCAATCCATAAGTCATTTCTTAGGGTAATATAGCCCGTTAAACATGATAAACCACTTTACAATCATCTATGATCGTTAGGTCAGCATTTTAGAAGTGGGCAAAATAATGGCTCGTTTGACTCGGGTAAATATCCCACCGTACATTCACTTGAGAATTTAATGAGCGTTTTTCATTCTCTTTAAAAAATTTGGATCCACAAGTGATTTGCATCTTTAACACGTTTCAAGCATGCATATCCATTTTTAAAGCATGTGAGGAAGAAATATCTTTCTTATAAAATTCCAAGCTGTTAGGGTTGAACTAGTGGAATTTCCCAAACTTGGACTGCAAAACTTTTGGATTCATTTGTGGTGTGTGAATAAATTTTCTTGACTTATATTTTTTATTGGTTTAAATTTTTTCCAAACATAAACTCTAAAATTTTCATTTTGTGGTGATCTATTTGCCTTTTTGGTTTACGGGATGAAGGCAGACCAAAAACTCAAAGTTTCTATTTAAGAAAAAAGAGTACATCTAAAATGGAAATGCACAATGCACAAATGTAGAGAGAGATAATTCCAAAGAGTCTCTGTAATTTTTAGGGATTGTAAGCTCTTTCTAGTTTTTATATATCAGGTTTTTTAATCGTCGGGAAAAGGGGGAGGCGGCAGATTTTTAACTGAGTGTTGACTCTCAATCCATAAGTCATTTCTTAGGGTAATATAGTCCGTTACGCATGATAAATCACATTAAAATCATCTATGATCGTTAGGTCAGCTTTTTGTTAGTGGGCAAAATAATGGCTCGTTTGACTCGGGTAAATATCCCACCGCACGTTCACTTGAGAATTTAATGACTGTTTGCTATTCTCTTTAAAAGGTTTGGATCCATAGGTGATTTGCATCTTTAACACATTTCAAGCTTGCATATCCAATTTTAATGCTAGTGTGGAAGAAATCTCTTCCTTATAAAATTCCAAGCTGTTAGGGTCGAACTAGTGAAATTTCCCAAACTTGAAAAGAAAAAATTTTGTGTTCATTTGGGGTGTGTGAATAAATTTTCCTTACTTACATTTGTTATCGGTTTAAATTTTTTCCATGCATAAACTCTAAAATTTTCATTTTGTGGTGATCTATTTGCCTTTTTGGTTTACGGGATGAAGGCAGAGCAAAAACTCAATGTCTTGATTTAAGAAAAAAGAGTACATCTAAAATGGAAATGCACAATGAACAAATGCAGACAGAGATAATTCGAAAGAGTGTCTGTAATTTTTGGGTATTGTAACCTCCATTTAGTTTTTATATATCAGGTTTTGCAATCGTCGGGAAAAGGGGAGGCGGGGGACTTTTAAATGAGTGTTGACTCCCAATCAATAAGTCATTTCTTAGGGTAATATAGCCCGTTACGCATGATAAATCACTTTACAATCATCAATGATCGTTAGGTTAGCTTTTTTTAAGTAGGAAAAATAATGGCCCGTTTGACTCGGGTAAATTTCCACTGCACGTTCACTTGTGAATTTAATGAGCGTTTGTTATTCTCTTTAAAAAATTTGGATCCATAGGTGATTTGCATCTCTATACCGTTTCGAGCATGCATATCCATTTTTAAAGCATGTGTGGAAGAAATCTCTTTCTCATAAAATTCCAAGCTGTTAGGGTTAAACAAGTGGAATTTGCCAAACTTGGACAACAAAACTTTTGGGTTCATTTGTGGTGTGTGAATAAATTTTATTCACTTACATATATTATTTTTTAAAATTTTTTCCAAACATAAACTCTAAAATTTTCATTTTGTGGTGATCTATTTGCCTTTTTGGTTGACGAGATGAAGGGAAAGCGAAAACTCAAAGTTTTGATTTAAGAAAAAAGAGTACATCTAAAATGGAAATGCACAATGCACAAATGTAGAGAGAGATAATTCCAAAGAGTCTCTATAATTTTTAGGGAATGTAAGCTCTTTTTAGTTTTGATATATCAGGTTTTGCAATCGTAAGGAAAAGGAAGCGGGGGATTTTAAACTGAGTGTTGACTCCAAATCCATAAGTCATTTGTTAGGGTAATATAGCCCGTTACGCATGATAAATCACTTTACAATCAACTATGATTCTGAGGTCACCTTTTGTAAGTGGGCAAAATAATGGCTCGTTCATCCCGTTAATGCACGTTCACTAAAGAATTTAATGAGCGTTTGTTATTCTCTTTAAAAGGGTTGGATCCATAGGTGATTTGCATCTTTAACACGTTTCAAGGATGCATATCCATTTTTAAAGCAAGAATGGAAGAAATCTCTTTCTTATAAAATTCCAAGCTGGTAGGGTTGAACTAGTGGAATTTCCCAAACTTGGAAAGCAAAACTTTTGTGTTCAATTGAGGTGTGTGAATAAATTTTCTTTACTTACATTTGTTATTGGTTGAAATTTTTTCCATGCATAAATCTAAAATTTTAATTTTGTTGTGATCTATTTGCATTTTTGGTTACCGGGATGAAGGGAGACCGAAAACTCAAAGTTTTGATTTAAGAAAAAAGAGTACATCTAAAATGGAAATGCACAAAGCAAAAATGTAGAGAGAAATTCCAAAGACTCTCTGTAATTTTTAGGGATTGTAAGCTCTTTTTTGTTTTTATATATCAGGTTTTGCAATTGTCGGGAAAAGGGGGAGGCGGGGGATTTTTGGCTGAGTGTTGACTTCCAATCCATAAGTCATTTCTTAGGGTAATATATCCCGTTACGCATGATAAATGACTTTACAATCATCTATGATCGTTAGGTCAGGTTTTTGTAAGTGGGCAAAATAAAGGTTCGTTTGACTCAGGTAAATATCCCACCGCACGATTACTTGAGAATTTATTGAACGTTTGTCATTCTCTTTAAAAGGTTTGGATCCATAGGTGATTTACATCTTTAACACGTTTCAAGCATGCATATCCATTTTTAAAGCATGTGTGGACGAAATCTCATTCTTATAAAATTCCAAGCTGTTAGGGTTGAACTAGTTGAATTTCAAAAACTTGGACAACAAAACTTTTGTGTTCATTTGTGGTGTGTGAATAAATTTTCTATACTTTCATTTGTTATTGGTTTAAATTTTTTCCATGGATAAACTCTAAAATTTTAATTTTGTTGTGATCTATTTGCCTTTTTGGTTTACGGGATGAAGGGAGACCGAAAACTCAATGTTTTGATTTAAGAAAAAAGTGTACATCTAAAATGGAAATGCACAATGCCCAAATGTAGAGAGAGATAATTCCAAAGACTCTCTGTAATTTTTAGGAATTGTAAGATCTTTTCAGTTTTTATATATCAGGTTTTGCAATCGTCGGGAAAATGGGGAGGCGGGTGATTTTTAACTGAGTGTTGACTCCAATCCATAAGTCATATCTTTGGGTTATATAGCCCGTTACTCATGATAAATCACTTTACAATCATCTATGATCGTTAGGTCAGCTTTTTTTAAGTGGGCAAAATATTGGCTCCTTAGACTCAGGTAAATATCCCACCGCACGTTCACTTGAGAATTTATTGAGCGTTTGTCATTCTCTTTAAATGGTTTGGATCCATAGGTGATTTAAATTTTTAACACGTTTCAAGCATGCATATCCATTTTTAAAGCATGTGAGGAAGAAATCTCTTTCTTATAAAATTCCAAGCTGTTAAGGTTGCACTAGTGGAATTTCCCAAACTTGGACAACAAAACTTTTGGGTTCATTTGTGGTGTGTGAATAAATTTTCTTTACATAAATTTGTTATTGTTTTAAATTTTTTCCAAACATAAACTCTTAAATTTTCATTTTGTGGTGATCTATTTGCCTTTTAGGTTTATCGGATGATGGGAGACCGAAAACTCAATGTTTTGATTTAATAAAAAAGAGTACATCTAAAATGGCAATGCACAATGCACAAATGTAGAGAGACATAATCTCAAAGAGTGTCTGTAATTTTTAGGGATTGTAAGCTCTTTGAAGTTTTTATGTATCGGGTTTTGAAATTATCCGAAAAAGGGGGAGGCGGGGGATTTTTAACTGAGTGATGACACCCAATCCATAAGTCTCTTTTTAGGGTAATAAAGCCCATTACGCATGATAAATCACTTTATAATCATCTATGAGCGTTAGGTCAGGTTTTTGTAAGTGGACAAAATAATGGCTCATTTGACTCGGGTAGATATCCCATCGCACGTTCACTTGAGAGTTTATTGAGAGTTTCTCATTCTCTTTAAAAGGAATGGATCCATAGGTGATTTGCATCTTTAACACGTTTCAAGCATGCATATCCATTTTTAAAGCATGTGTGGAAGAAATCTCATTCTTATAAAATTCCAAGCTATTAGGGTTGAACTAGTGGAATTTCCCCAACTTGGAAAGCAAAACTTTTGTGTTCATTTGTGGTGTGTGAATAAATTTTCTTTACTTACATTTGTCATCGGTTTAAATTTTTTTCCATGCATAAACTCTAAAATTTTAATTTTGCTGTGACCTATTTGCCTTTTTGGTTTACAGGATGAAGGGAGACCGAAAACTCAAAGTTTTTATTTAAGAAAAAAGAGTACATCTAAAATATATTTGCACAATGCACAAATATAGAGAGAGATAATTCCAAAGACTCTCTGTAATTTTTAGGGATTGTAAGCTCTTTTTAGTTTTTATATATCAGGTTTTGCAATTGTCGGCAAAAGGGGAAGGTGGGAGATATTTTACTGAGTGTTGACTCCCAATCCATAAGTCATTTCTTAGGGTAATATAGCCCTTTACGTATGATAAATCACTTTACAATCATCTATGATAGTTAGGTCAGGTTTTGGTAAGTGGGCAAAATAATGGCTCGTTTGACTCAGGTAAATATCCCACCGCACGTTCACTTGAGAATTTATTGAGCGTTTGTCATTCTCTTTAAAAGGTTTGGATCCATAGGTGATTTACATCTTTAACATGTTTCAAGCATGCATATCCATTTTTAAAGCATGTGTGGAAGAAATCTCATTCTTATAAAATTTCAAGCTGTTAGGGTTGAACTAGTGGAATTTCCCAAAATTGGACAACAAAACTTTTTTTTTTCATTTGTGGTGCGTGAATAAATTTTCTACACTTACATTTGTTATTGGTTTAAATTTTTTCCATGCATAAATTCTAAAATTTTAATTTTGTTGTGATCTATTTGCCTTTTTGGTTTACGGGATGAAGGGAGACCAAAAACTCAAAGTTTTGATTTAAGAAAAAAGAGTACATCTAAAATGGAAATGCACAATGCAACAATGTAGAGAGCGATAATTCCAAAGACCCTCTGTAATTTTTAGGGATTGTAAGGTCTTTTTTGTTTTTATATGTCAGGTTTTCCAATTGTCAGGAAAAGGGGAGGCGGGGGATTTTTGACTGAGTGTTGACTCCCAATCCATAAGTGATTTCTTATGTTAATATAGCCCGTTACACATGATAAATCACTTTACAATCATCTATGATCGTTAGGTCAGCTTTTTGCAAGTGGACAAAATAGTGGCTCGTTTGACTCAAGTAAATATCCCACCGCACGTGCACTTGAGAATTTATTGATCGTTTGTCATTCTCTTTAAATGGTTTGGATCCATAGGTGATTTGCATCTTTAACACGTTTCAAGGATACATATCCATTTTTAAAACTAGTGTGGAAGAAATCTCTTTCTTATAAAATTCCAAGCTATTAGGGTTGAACTAGTGGAATTTCCCTAACTTGGAACGCAAAACTTTTGTGTTCATTTTTGGTGTGTGAATAATTTTTCTTTACTTACATTTGTTATTGGTTTAAATTTTTTCCAAGCACAAACTCTAAAATTTTAATTTTGTTGTGATCTATTTGCCTTTTTGGATTACGGGAAAAAGTGTACATCTAAAATGGAAATGCACAATGCACAAATGTAGAGAGAGATAATTCCAAAGACTCTCTGTATTTTTTAGGGATTGTAAGATGTTTTTAGGTTTTATATATCAGGTTTTTCAATTGTCGGGAAAATGGGGAGGCGGGGGATTTTTGATTGAGTGTTGACTCCCAATCCATAAGTCTTTTCTTAGGGTAATATAGCCCGTTATGCATGATAAATCACTTTACAATCATCTATGATCGTTAGGTCAGCTTTTTGTAAGTGGGCAAAATAATGGCTCATTTGACACAGGTAAATATCCCACCGCACGTTCACTTGAGAATTTGTTGATCGTTTGTCATTCTCTTTAAAAGGTTTGGTACCATAGGTGATTTACATCTTTAACATGTTTCAAGCACGCATATCCATTTTTAAACCATGCGTGGAAGAAATCTCTTTCTTATAAAATTCCAAGCTGTTAGGTTGTACTAGTGGAATTTCCCAAACTTGGACAACAAAACTTTTGGGTTCATTTGTGGTGTGTGAATAAAATTTCTTTACATAAATTTGTTGTTATTTTAAATTTTTTTCGAACATAAACTCTTAAATATTCATTTTGTGGTGATCTATTTACCTTTTAGGTTTACGGGATGATGGGAGACAGAAAACTGAAAGTTTTGATTTAAGAAAAAAGACTACATCTAAAATGGAAATGCATAATGCACAAATGTAGAGAGACATGATTCCAAAGAGTGTCTGTAAGTTTTAGGGATTTTAAGCTCTTTTTAGTTTTTATATATCGGGTTTTGTAATTATCCAGAAAAGGGGGAGGCGAGGGATTTTTAACTGAGTGTTGACACCCGATCCATAAGTCATTTCTTAGGGCAATATAGCCCGTTACGCATGATAAATCACTTTACAATCATCTATGATAGTTAGGTCAGCTTTTTGTAAATGGGCAAAATAATGGCTCGTTTGACTCGGGTAAATATCCCACCGCACGTTCACTTCAGAGTTTATTGAGCGATTGTCATTCTCTTTAAAAGGATTGGATCCATAGGTGATATGCATCTTTAACACGTTTCAAGCATGCATATCCATTTTTAAAGCATGTGTGGAAGAAATCTCTTTTTTATAAAATTCCAAGCTGTTAGGGTTGAACTAGTTGAATTTCCCGAACTTGGAAAGCAAAACTTATGTGTTCATTTGTGGTGTGTGAATAAATTTTATTTACTTGCATTTGTTATTCGTTTAAATTTTTTCCATGCATAAACTCAAAAATTTTCATTTTGCGGTGATCGATTTGCGTTTTTGGTTTACTGGATGAAGGCAGAGACAAAACTCAATGTTTTGATTGAAGAAAAAAGAGTACATCAAAAATGGAAATGCACAATGCAAAAATTTAGAGACAGATAATTCCAAAGAGTCTCTGTAATTTTTTGGGATTGTGAGCTCTTTTTAGTTTTTATATATCAGGTTTTGAAATCGTCGGGAAAAGGGGGAGGCGGGGGATTTTTAACTGAGTGTTGACACCCAATCCAAAAGTCATTTCTTAGGGTAATATAGCCCGTTACGCATGATAATTCACTTTACAATCATCTATGATCGTTAGGTCCACTTTTTGTAAGTGGGCAAAATAATGGCTCGTTTGACTCGGGTAAGAATCCCACTGCAAGTTCACTAGAGAATTTAATGAGCGTTTGTCATTCTCTTTAAAAGGTTTGGATCCATAGGTGATTTTCATCTTTAACACATTTCAAGCATGCATATCCTTTTTTAAAGCTTGTGTGGAAGAAATCTCTTTCTTATAACATTCCAAGCTGTTACGGTGGAACTAGTGGAATTTCCCAAACTTGGCCTACAAAATTTTTGGGTTCATTTGTCGTGTGTGAAAAAATTTTCTTTACTTACATTTTTTATTGTTTTAAATTTTTTCCAAACATAAACTCCAAACTTTTCATTTTGTGGTGATCTATTTGCCTTTTTGGTTTACGGGATGATGGGAGACCGAAAAGTCAAAGTTTTGGTTAAAGAAAAAAGTGTACATCTAAAATGGAAATGCACAATGCACAAATATAGAGAGAGATAATTCCAAAGAGTGTCTGTAATTTTTAGGGATTGTAAGCTCTTTTTAGTTTTTATAAATCAGGTTTTGCAATCGTCAGGAAAAGGGGGAGGCGGGGGATTTTTAACTGAGTGTTGACTCCTAATCCATAAGTCATTTCTTAGGGTAATATAGCCCGTTACGCATGATAAATCACTTTACAATCATCTATTATAGTTAGGTAAGCTTTTTATATGTGGGCAAAATAATGGCTCGTTTGACTCAGGTAAATATCCCACCGCACGTTCACTTGAGAATTTAATGAGCGTTTGTCATTCTCTTTAAAAGGTTTGGATTCATAGGTGATTTGCATCTTTAACACGTTTCAAGCATGCATATCCATTTTTAAAGCATGTGTGGAAGAAATCTCTTTCTTATTAAATTCCAAGCTGTTAGGGTTGAACTAGCGGAATTTCCAAAATTTGGAAAGCAAAACTTTTGTGTTCATTTGTGGTGTGTGAATAAATTTTCTTTACTTACATTTGTTATTGGTTTAAAGTTTTTCCATGCATAAACTCTAAAATTTTCATTTTATGGTGATCTATTTGCCTTTTTGGTTTACAGGATGAAGGCAGAGCGAAAACTCAATGTTTTTATTTAAGACAAAAGAGTACATCTAAAATGGAAATGCACAATGCACAAATGCAGAGAGGGATAATTCGAAAGAGTTTCTGTAATTTTTAGGGATTGTAAGCTCTTTTTAGTTTTCTATATCAAGTTTTGCAATCGTCGGGAAAAGGGGAGGCAAGGGATTTTTAACTGAGTGTTGACTCCCAATCCATAAGTCATTTTCCTAGGGTACTATAGTCCGTTATGCATGATAAATCTCTTTACAATCATCAATGATCGTTAGGTCAGCTTTTTTTAAGTGGGCAAAATAATGGCCCATTTTTCTCGGGTAAATATCCCACTGCAGGTTCACTTGAGAATTTAACGAGCGTTTTTAATTATCTTTAAAAGGTTTGGATCCATAGGTGATTTGAATATTTAACACGTTTTAAGCATGCATATCCATTTTTAAAGCTTGTGTGGAAGAAATCTCTTTTGTATAAAATTCCAAGCTGTTACGGTGGAACTAGTGGAATTTCCCAAAATTGGACTACAAAACTTTTGGGTTCATTTCTGGTATGTGAATAAATTTTCTTTACTTACATTTGTTATTGTTTTAAAGTTTTTTCAAACATAAACTCTAAAACTTTTATTTTGTGGTGATCTATTTGCCTTTTTGTTTTACGGGATGAAGGGAAAGCGAAAACTCAATGTTTTGATTTAAGAAAAATGAGTACATCTAAAATGGAAACGCACAATGCACAAATGTAGAGAGAGATAAATTCCAATGAGTCTCTGTAATTTTTTGGGATTGTAAGCTCCTTTTTGTTTTTGTTTATCTGGTTTATCAATCGTCGGGAAAAGGGGGAGGCAGGGGATTTTTAACTGAGTGTTGACTCCCAATCCATAAGTCATTTCTTAGGGTAATATAACCCATTACGTATGATAAATCACTTTACGATCATCTATGATCGTTAGCTCAGATTTTTGTAAGCGGGCAAAATAATAGCCCATTTTACTCGGGTAAATATCCCACAACACGTTCACTTTAGAATTTAATGAGCGTTTGTTATTCTCTTTAAAAGGTTTGAATCCATAGGTGATTTGCATCTTTATACCATTTCAAGAATGCATATCCATTTTTAAAGCGTGTGAGGAAGAAGTCTCTTTCTTATAAAATTCTAAGCTGTTAGGGTTGAACTAGTGGAATTTCCCAAACTTAGACAGCAAAAATTTTGTGTTCATTTGTGGTGTGTGTATAAATTTTCTTTACTTACATTTTTTATTGTTTTAAATTTTTTCCATGCATAAACTCTAAATTTTTCATTTTGTGGTGATCTATTTGCCTTTTTGGTTTACTTGATGAAGGGAAAACAAACACTCAAAGTTTTGATTTAAGAAAAAAGAGTACAG
This sequence comes from Aristolochia californica, assembly GCF_029961685.1. Lineage (NCBI taxonomy): Eukaryota > Viridiplantae > Streptophyta > Magnoliopsida > Piperales > Aristolochiaceae > Aristolochia > Aristolochia californica. Next base: position 33,269,051 of record NW_027181992.1, on the reverse strand, counting down.
CTAAAAGGGAAATGCACAATGCACAAATGTAGAGAGATAATTCCAAAGAGTCTCTGTAATTTTTTGGGATTGTAAGCTCTTTATAGTTTGTATATATCAGGTTTTGCAATTGTCGGGAAAAGGGGGAGGCGGGGGATTTTCAACTGAGTGTTGACTCCCAATCCTTATGTCATTTCTTAGGGTAATATAGCCCGTTACGCATGAAAAATCACTTTACAATCATCTATGATCGTTAGGTCAGCTTTTTGTAAGTAGTCAAAGAAATGGCTCGTTTGACTCGGGTAAATATCCCACCGCATTTTCACTTGAGAATTTAATGAGCGTTTGTCATTCTCTTTAAAAGGTTTGGATCCATAGGTGTTTGCATCTTAAACACGTTGCAAGCATGCATATCCATTTTTAAAGCATGTGTGTAAGAAATCTCTTTCTTATAAAATTCCAAGTTGTTAGGGTTGAACTAGTAGAATGTCCCAAACTTGGACAGTAAAGCTTTTGGGTTCATTTGTGGTGTGTAAATAAATTTTCTTTACTTATATTTGTTATTGTTTTAAATTTTTTCCAAACATAAACTCTAAAATTTTCATTTTGTGGTGATCTATTTGCCATTTTGATTTACGGGATGAAGGGAAAGCGAAAACTCAAAGTTTTGATTTAGGAAAAAAGAGTACATCTAAAATGGAAATGCACAATGCAAAAATGTAGAGAGGGATAATTCCAAAGAGTCTCTGAAATTTTTAGGGATTATAAGCTCTTTTTAGTTTTTATATAAAAGGTCTTGCAATCGTCGGGAAAAGGGGAGGCGGGGGATTTTTAAGTGAGTGTTGACTCCCAATCCATAAGTCATTTCTTAGGGTGATATAGCCTGTTACGCATGATAAATCACTTTAAAATCATCTAAAGTCGTTAGGTCAGCTTTTTGTAAGTGGGCAAAATAATGGCTTGTTTGACTCAGGTAAATATCCCATCGCACGTTCACTTGAGAATTTAATGAGCGTTTGTTATTCTCTTTAAAAGGTTTGGATCCATAGGTGATTTGCATCTTTAACACGTTTCAAACATGCATATCCAATTTTAAAGCTAGTGTGGAAGAAATCTCTTTCTTATAAAATTCCAAACTGTTAGGGTTGAACTAGTGGAATTTCCCAAACTTGGAAAGAAAAACTTTTGTGTTCATTTGTGGTTTGTGAATAAAGTTTATTTACTTACATTTGTTATTGGTTTAAAGTTTTTCCATGCAAAACTCTAAAATTTTCATTTTGTGGTGATCTATTTGCCTTTTTAGTTTACGGGATGAAGGCAGAGCGTAAACTCAATGTTTTGATTGAAGAAAAAAGAGTACATCTAAAATGGAAATTCACAATGCACAAATGCAGAGTGAGATAATTTGAAAGAGTGTTTTTAATTTTAAGGGATTGTAAGCTCTTTTTAGTTTTTATATATCAAGTTTTGCAATCGTCGGGAAAAGGGGAGGCGGGGGATTTTTAACTGATTGTTGACTCCCAATCCATAAGTCATTTCTTAGGTAAATATAGCCCGTTACGCATAATAAATTAATTTACAATCATCTATGATCGTTTGGTCTGCTTTTTGTAAGTGGGCAAAATAATGGCTCGTTTGACTCGGGTAAATATCCCACCGCACGTTCACTTGAGAATTTAATGAGCGTTTGTCATTCTCTTTAAAAGGTTTAGATCCATAGGTGATTTGAATCTTTAACACGTTGCAAGCATGCATATCCATTTTTAAAGCATGTGTGAAAGAAATCTCTTTCATATAAAATTCCAAGCTGTTAGGGTTGAACTAGTGGAATTTCCCAAACTTGGACAGCAAAACTTTTGGGTTCATTTGTGGTGTGTGAATAAATTTTATTTACTTATATTTTTTATTGTTTTAATTTTGTTTCCAAACATAAACTCTAAAATTTTCATTTTGTGGTGATCTATTTGCCTTTTTGGTTTACAGGATGTTGGGAAAGTGAAAACTCAAAGTTTTAATTTAAGAAAAAAAGTACTTCTAAAATGGAAATGCACAATGCACAAATGTAGAGAGAGATAATTCCAAAGAGTCTCGGTAATTTTTAGGGATTCTAGGCTCTCTTTAGTTTTTATATATCAGGTTTTGCCATCGTCGGGAAAAGGGGGAGGCGAGGGATTTTTAACTGAGTGTTGACTCCCAATCCATAAGTCATTTGTTAGGGTAATGTAGCCCGTTACGCATGATAAATCACTTTACAATCATCTATGATCATTAGGTCATCTTTTTGTAAGTGGGAAAAATAATGGCTCGTTTGACTCGGTTAAATATCCCACCGCACGTTCACTTGAGAATTTAATGAGCGTTTGTTATTCTCTTTAAAAGGTTTGGATCCATTGGTGATTTGCATCTTTAACACGTTTCAAGCCTGCATATCCAATTTTAAAGCAAGTGTGGAAGAAATCTATTTCTTATAAAATTCCATGCCGTTAGGGTTGAACTAGTGGAATTTCCAAAACTTGGAAACAAAACTTTTGTGTTCATATGTGGTGTGTGAATAAATTTTCTTTACTAACATTTGTTATTGGTTTAAATTTTTTCCATGCATAAACTCTAAAATTTTCATTTTGTGGTGATCGATTTGTGTTTTTGGATTACGGGATGAAATTGCCTTGCCTCCCCATTTTCCAGACGATTGAAAAACCTATTATATAAAAAATGAAAAGAGTTTACAATCCCAAAAACTATAGACACTCTTTGGAATTATCTCTCTCTACATTTGTGCATTGTGCATTTCCCTTTTAGATGTATACTTTTTCTTAAATCAAAACTTTTAGTTTTTGCTCTCCCTTCATCCCGTAAACAAAAAAGCCAAATAGATTACAACAAAATGAAAATTTTAGAGTTTATGTTTGGAAAAATTTAAAACAACAACAAAATGTAAGTAAAGAAAATTTACTCACACGCGACAAATGAACACAAAAGTTTATTTATCCAATTTTGGGAAATTCCACTACTTCAACCCATTAAGCAAGTAATTTTATAAGAAAGAGATTGCTTCTATACTTGTTTTAAAAATGGATATGCGTGCTTGAAACATGTTAAAGAAGCGAATGACATAAGTATCCAAACCTTTTAAAGAGAATAACAAACGCTCATTAAATTCTAAACTGAACATGCGGTGGGATTTTTACCCGAGTCAAACAAACCCTTATTTTGTCCATTTACAAAAAGTTGACCTACCAATCATAGATGATTGTAAAGTGATTTATCAAGCGTAACGGGCTATATTACCCTAAGACATAACATGCTATATTTTTGTAAGACATAAGAATTGGGACTCAACACTCAGTTAAAAATCCCCTGCTTCCCCCTTTTCCTGAATATTGCACAACCTAATATATAAAAACTAAAACAAGTTTACAATCCCTAAAAATTATAGACACTCTTTGGAATTATCTCTCTCTACATTTGTGCATTGTGCATTTGCATGTTAGATGTATTTTTTTTTCAATCGAAACTTTGAATTTTCGCTCTCCCTTAATCTCATAAACAAAAAAAGCAAATTGCTCACATAAAAATGAAAATTGTAGAGCTTCTGTATGGAAAAAATTTAAAACAACAACAAAAGTAAAGAAAATTTATTCACACACCACAAATGAACACAAAAGTTTTGATATCCAATTTGGGAAATTCCACTAGTTTAACCCATTACGCTTGGAATTTTATAAGAAAGAGATTTCTTCTGCACTTGTTTTAAAAATGGATATGCATGCTTGAAACATGTTAAAGATGCAAATGAACAATGGATCCAAACCTTTTAAAGAGAATCACAAATGCTCATTCAATTCTCAAGTGAACGTGCAAGAGGATATTTACCCGAGTTAAACAAGCCATTATTTTGTCCATTTACAAAAAGTTGACCTACCAATCATAAATGATTGGAAAGTGATTTATCAAGCGTAACGGGCTATATTTTTGTAAGACATGACTTATGGATTGGGAGTCAACACTCAGTTAGAAATACCCAGCCCCCTGCCTCCCCATTTTCCAGAGGATTGATAAACCTATTATATAAAAACTAAAATGAGTTTACAATCCCTAAAAACTAAAGAAACTTTTTGGAATTATCACACTCTAGATTTTTGCATTGTGCATTTTCATTTTAGATGTATACTTTTTCTTAAATCAAATCTTTCAGTTTTCTCTCTCCATTCATCCCGTAAACAAAAAAGACAAATAGATCACAAAAAAATGACAATTTTAGAGTTTATGTATGGAAAAAATTTAAAACAACAACAAATGTACTTAAGGAAAATTTATTCACACACCACAAATGAACACAAAAGTTTTTTTATCCAAGTTTGGGAAATTCGACTACAACCCATTTCGCTAGTAGTTTTATAAGAAATAGATTTCTGCTATACTTGTTTTAGAAATGGATATTCATGCTTGAAAGATGTTAAAAATGCAAATGACCTATGGATCCAAACCTTTTAAAGAGAATAACAAAATTTCATTGAATTCTAAAGTGAACGTACGGTGGAATATTTACCCGAGTCAAACAAGCCATTATTTTGCCCATTTACCAAAAGGTTACATAAAAATCATAGATGATTGTAAAGTGATTTATCATTCGTGATGGGCTATGTTTTTGTAAGACATGACCTATGGATTGGGAGTCAACACTATGTTAAAAATCCCTCACCCCCTTTTCCTGATTATTGCAAAAACTAATATATAAAAATTAAAAAAGAGTTTACAATCCCTAAAATTTACAAACACTCTTTGGAATTATCTCTCTCTACATTTTTGCATTGTATATTTCCATTTTACATGAATAATTTTTTTTTAAATCAAAACTTTGAGTTTTCACTCTCCCGTCAATGCGTAAACAAAAAAGGCAAATAGATCACAACAAAATGAAAATTTTAGATTTTATGTATGGAAATTTTTTTATAAAAATAACAAATGTAAGTAAAGAAAATTTACTCACACACCACAAATGAAAACAAAAGAACAGTTAACCAAGTTTAGGAAATTCCACAAGTTCAACGCATTACGGTTGGAATTTGAAGAGATTTCTTCTACACATGTTTTAAAAATGGATATGCATGCTTGAAACATATTAGAGAGTCAAATGACCTATGGATCCAAACATTTTAAAGAGAATAAAAAATGCTCATTAAATTCTAAACTGAACGTCCGGTGGGATATTCACCTGAGTCAAACAAGCCATTATTTTGCTAGTTACAAAAAACTGACCTAACAATCATAGATGATTGTAAAGTGATTTATCAACCATAACGGGCTATGTTTTTTTAAGAAATGACTTATTGATTGGGAGTCAACACTTAGTTAAAAATCCCCCGCCTCCCCCTTTTCCTGACGATTGCAAAACCTAATATATAAAAACTAAAAAGACTTTACAATCCTTAAAAATTACAGACACTCTTTGGAATTATCTATCCTCAACATTTGTGCATTTTGCATTTCCATTTTAGATGTGTACATTTTTTTAAATCAAAACTTTGAGTTTTTGCTCTCCCTTCTTCCCGTAAACATAAAAGGCAAATAGATCACAACAAAATGAAAATTTTAAATTTTATGTATGGAAATTTTTTAAAAAAACAACAAATGTAAGTAAAGAAAATTTATTCACATAGCACAAACTAACACAAAAGTTTTGTTATCCAAGGTTGGGAAATTCCACTAGTTCAACAACCTATTACGCTTGTAATTTAAAAGAAATTGATTTCTTCTACACATGCTTTCTCAAGTGAGCGTGCGGTGGGATATTTACCCGAGTCAAACAAGCCATTATTTTACCCATTTAAAAAAATTTGACCTAACAATCATAGATGATTTTAAAGTGATTTATCTTGCATAACAATCATAGATGATTGGGAGTCAACAGTCTGTTAAAAATCCCTCGCCTCCCCCTTTTCCCGATGATTGCAAAACCTAATATATAAAAACAAAAAAGATTTTACAATCCCTAAAAGCTACAGACACTCTTTGGAATTATCTCTCTCTACATTTGTGCATTGTGAATTTCTATTTTACATGAATACTTTTTTCTTAAATCAAAACTTTGAGTTTTCGCTCTCCCTTCAATCTGTAAACAAAAAAGGCAAATAGATCACAACGAAATGAAAATTTTAGATTTTATGTATGGAAATTTTTTTATAAAAATAACAAATTTAAGTAAATAAAATTTATTCACACACCACAAATGAAAACATAAGAACAATTATCCAAGTTTCGGAAATTCCACTAGTTCAACCCATTACACTTGGAATTTTATAAGAAAGAGATTTCTTCTACACATGTTTTAAAAATGGATATGCATGCTTGAAAAATGTTAAAGATGCGATTGACCAATGGATCAAAACCTTTTAAAGAGAATAACAAACGCTCATTAAATTCTCCTGTGAACTTGTAGTGGGATATTTACCCAAGTCAAACAAGCCATTATTTTGCCCATTTACAAAAAATTGCCCTAATCATCATAGAATATTGTAAAGTGATTTATCATGAGTAACGGGCAATATTTTTGTAAGACATGACTTATGGATTGGGAGTACCACTCAGTTAAAAATCTCCCGTCTACCCTTTTTCCCGATGTTTTTGGAATTATCTCTCTCTACATTTGTGCATTGCGCATTTCTATTTTAAATGTATACTTTTTTTTAAATAAAAACATTGAATTTTTGCTCTCCCTTCATCCTGTAAACAAAAAAGGTAAATAGATCTCAAGAAAATGAAAATCTTAGAGTTTATGTATGGAAAAAATTTAACACAACAACAAATGTAAGTAAAGAAACTTTATTCACACACCACAAATAAACACAAAATTTTTGTTATCCATGTTTGGGAAATTCCTCTAGTTCAACCCTTTACGCTTGAAATTTTATAATAAAGAGATTTCTTCTACACATGTTACAAAAAAGGATATGCATGCTTGAAACTTGTTAAAGATGCAAATGACCTATGGATCCAAACCTTTTAAAGAGAATAAAAAACGCTCATTAAATTCTTAACTGACTATGCGGCGGGATATTTACCAGAGTCAAACAAGCCATTATTTTGCCCATTTACAAAAAGTTGACCTAACAATCATAGTTGAATTTTAAAGTGATTTATTATGCGTAAAGGGCTATATTTTAGTAAGAAATGAGTTATGGATTGGGAGTCAACACTAAGTTAATAATGCCCTGCCTCCCCCTTTTCTCGACGATTGCCAATATAAAAACTAAATAGAGTTTACAGTCCCTAAAATTTAGAGACACTCTTTGGAATAATCTCTCTCTACATTTGTGCATTGTGTATTTCCCTTTTAGATGTATCCTTTTTCATAAATAAAAACTTTGAGTTTTTGCTCTCCCTTCCTCCCGTAAACAAAAATTACAAATAGATCACAACAAGATGAAAATTTTAGAGTTTATGCTTGGAAAAACTTTAAAACAACAGAAAATGTAAGTAAAGAAACTTTAACCACAAATGAAAACAAAATTTTTGTTATCCAAATTTTCTAAATTCCACTAGTTCAACCCATTACGCTTGGAATTTTATACGAAAGATATTTCTTCTACTCATGTTTTAAAAATGGATATGTATGCTTGAAACATGTTAAAGAATCAAATGATGTATCGATCTAAACCTTTTAAAGAGAATAACAAATGCTCATTAAATTCTCAAGTGAACATGTGGTGGGATATTTACCTGAATCAAACAAGCCATTATTTTTCCCATTTACCAAAAGGTTACCTCACAATCATAGATGATTGTAAAGTAATTTATCATGCGTAACGGGCTATATTTTTGTAAGACATGACTTATCGATTGGGAGTCAAAACTGTGTTAAAAATCCCCCCTCCCCTCCCTCTTTTCCTGACGATTGTAAAAACTAATATATAAAAACTAAAAAAGTGTTTACAATCCCAAAAAATTATAGACACTCTTTGGAATTATCTCTGTCTACATTTGTGCATTGCGCATTTCCATTTTAGATGTATACTTTTTTCTTAAATCAAAACTTTGAGTTTTCGCTCTCCGTTCATCCCGTAAAAAAAAGGCAAATAAATCATGACACAATGAAAAATTTAGAGTTTATGTATGAACAAAATTTAAAACGACAACAAATCTAAGTAAAGAAAATTTATTCACACCACAAATGAACACAAAAGTTTTCTTATACATGTTTGGGAAATTCCACTTGTTCAACCCTTGATGTTTGGAATTTTATTAGAAAGCGATTTCTTATACACATGTTTTAAAAAAGGATATGTAGCCTTGAAACATGTTAAAGATGCAAATCACCTATGGATCCAAACCTTTTAAATAGAATAACAAGCGTTCACTAAATTCTCAAGTGAACATGTAGTGGGATATTTACCCGAGTCAAACAAGCCATTATTTTGCCCATTTACAAAAGGCTAACCTAACAATCATAGATGATTGTAAAGTGATTTATCATGCGTAACAGGCTATATTTTTTTAATAAATGACTTATGGATTGGGAGTCAACACTCAGTTAAAAATCCCATGCCTCCCCCTTGTCCTGACGATTGGAAAACCTAATATGTAAAAACTAAAAAGAGTTTACAATCCCTAAAAATGACAAACACGCTTTGGAATTATCTCTCTCTAAATTTTTGCATTGTGCACTTCCATTTTAAATGTATAGTTTTTTCTTAAATCAAAACTTTGCGTGTTCACTCTCCCTTTATCCCGAAAAATAAAAAGGCAAAAAGATCAAAACAAAATGAAAACTTTAGAGTTTATGTATGGAAAAAATTTTAAATAACAACTAATGTAAGTAAAGAAATTTTATTCAGACACCAACAATGAACACAAAAGTTTTGTTATCCAAGTTTGGGAAATTCCACTTGGCCAACCCAATACACTTTGAATTTTATAAGAAAGAGATTTCTTCTACACCTTTTTTTCAAATGCATCTGCTTGCTTGTAACATGTTAAAGATACAACTGAACTATGGATCCAAACCATTTAAATAGAATAACAAACGCTCATTAAATTCTCAAGTGAACGTGCAGGGAGATATTTACCCGAGTCAAACAAGCCATTATTTTGCCCATTTATAAAAAGCTTACCTACCAATCATAGATGATTGTAAAGTGATTTATCATGCGTAACGGGCTATATTTTTTTAAGACATGACTTCTGGATTGGGAGTCAACACTCAGTTAAAAATGTCTCGCCTCCCGATTTTCCATACTATTGCAACACCTAATATATAAAAACTAAAAAGAGTTTGCAATCCCTAAAAATTACAGACACTCTTTGGAATTTTTTCTATCTACATTTGTGCATTTTGCATTTCCATTTTGGATGTATGCTTTTTCTTAAACCAAAACTTTTAGTTTTTGCTCTCCCATCATCCCATAAACAAAAAAGACAAATAGATCACAAGAAAATGAAAATTTTAGAGTTAATGTATGGAAAAAATTTAAAACAACAACAAATGTAAGTAAAGAAAATTTATTCACACACCATAAGTGAAGTCAAAAGTTTTGTTATCCAAGTTTTGGATGACCCATTACGCTCGAAATTTTATTAGAAAGAGATTTCTTCTACACTTGTTTTAAAAATTGGTATGCATGCTTGAAACATGTTAAAGATGCAAATGAAGTAGGAATCCAAACCTTTTAAAGAGAATTAAAAACGCTCATTAAATTCACAAGTGAAAGTGCGGTTGGATATTTACCCGAGTCAAAAAAGCCATTATTTTCTCCATTTACATAAACCTGACTTAACAATCATAGATGATTGTAAAGTTTTTTATCAGGCATAACGTGCTATATTTTTGTAAGAAATGACTTATGGATTGGGAGTCAACACTCAGTTAAAAATCCCCCGCCTCCCCCTTTTCCAGACGATTGTAAAGCCTAATATATAAAAACTAAAGAGACTTTTCAATCCTTAAAAATTACAGATACTCTTTTGAATTATCTGTCTCTACATTTGTGCATTTTGCGTTTTCGTTTCAGATGTATACATATTTTCTTCAATCAAAACATTGAGTTTTCGCTCTCCCTTCATGACGTAAACTAAAAAGGCAAATAGATCACAACAAAATGAAAATTTTAGAGTTTATGTATTGAAAAAATTTAAAACAACAACAAATGTAAGTAAAGAAAACTTATTTACACACGACAAATGAATACAAAAGTTTTGTTATCCAAGTTTGGGAAATTCCACTAGTTCAACCCATTACGCTTGGAATTTTATAAGAAAGAGATTTCTTCTACACATGTTTTAAAAATGCATATGCATGCTTGAAGCATATTTACAATGCAAATGACCTATGGATCCAAAACTTTTAAATAGAATAACAAACGCTCATTAAATTCTGAAGTGAACATGCGGTGGGATATTTACTCGAGTCAAACAAACCATTATTTTGCCCATTTACAAAAAGCTGACCTAACAATAATAGGTGAGTGTAAAGTGATTTACCATGCGTAACGGGCTATATTTTTGTAAGACATGACTTATGGATTGGGAGTCAACATGCAGTTAAAAATCCCCCGCCTCCCCCTTTTCCTAACGATTGCAAACCCTAATATATAAAAACTAAAAAGAGTTTACAATGCCTAAAAATTACAGACACTCTTTGGAATTATCTCTCTCTACATTTGTGCATTGTCCATTTGCATTTCAGATGTATACTTTTTTCTTAAATCAAAACTTTGAGTTTTCGCTCTCCCATCATCCCGTAAAAAAAAAGGCAAATAGATCACAACAAAATGAAAATTTTAGAAATTTTGTATGGAAAAAATTTCAAACAACAACAAATGTAAGTAAAGAAAATTTAATCACGCACCACAAATGAACACAAAAGTTTTGTTAACCAAGTTCGCGAAATTCCACTGCTTCAACCCAATACGCCAGGAATTTTATAAGTAAGAGATTTCTTCTACGCATGTTTTAAAAATGGATTTGCAAGCTTGAAACATGTTAAAGATGCAAATGAATTATGGATCCAAACTTTTTAAAGAGAATAACAAACGCTCATTAAATTTTCAAGTGAACGTGCGGTGGGATAGTTACCGAGTCAAACAAGCCATTATTTTGCCCATTTACAAAAAGTTGACCTAACAATCATGGATGATTGTAAAGTTACTTTTCATGTGTAACATTCAATATTTTTTTAAGACATGACTTATTGATTGGGAGTCAACACTCCGTAAAAAATCCACCGCCTCCCCCTTTTCCCGACGATTGTAAAACCTAATATATAAAAACTAAAGAGACTTTACAATCCCTAAAAATTACAAACACTCTTTTGAATTATCTGTCTATACATTTGTGCATTTTGCATTTTTATTTTAGATGTATACTTATTTTCTTAAATCAAAACTATGAGATTTCTCTCTCCCTTCATCCCGTAAACTAAAAAGGCAAATAGATCACAACAAAATGAAAATATTAGAGATTTGTATAGAAAAAACTTATTCACAAACAACAAATGAATACAAAAGTTTTGTTATCCAAGTTTGGGAAATTCCACTAGTTCAATCCATTACGCTTAGAATTTTATAAGAAAGAGATTTCTTCTACACATGTTTTAAAAATGGATATGCATGCTCGAAACTTATTAACAATGCAAATGACCAATGGATCCAAAATTTTTAATGAGAATAAAGAACGTTCATTAAATTCTCAAGTGAACATGCGGTGGGATATTTACCCGAGTCAAACAAACTATTATTTTGCCCATTTACAAAAGGCTGACCTAAAAATCATAGATGATTGTAGAGAAATTTTTCATGCATAACAGGCTATATTTTTCTAAGAAAGGACTTATGGATTGGGAGTCAGCACTTAGTTAAAAATCTCCCGCCTGCTCCTTTTCCCGACGATTGCGAAACCTAATATATTAAAACTAAAAAGAGTTTACAATCACTAAAAATTATAGACGCTCTTTGGAATTATCTCTCTCTACATTTGTGCATAGTGAATTTCCATTTTAGATGTGTACTTTTTTCTTAAATCAAAACATTGACTTTTCGTATTCCCTTCACCTTGTAAACAAAAAAAGCAAATAGATCACAACAAAATGAAAATTTTAGAGTTTAAGTATGGTAAAAAATAAAAACAAAAAAAAATGTAAGTTAAGAAAATTTATTCACACACTACAAATGAACTCAAAAGTTTTGTTATCCAAGTTTGAGAAATTCCACTAGTTCAACCCATTACGCTCGGAATTTTATAAGAAAGAGATTTCTTCTACACATGTTTTAAAAATGGATATGCATGCTTGAAACATATTAACAATGCAAATGACCAATAGATCCAAAACTTTTAAAGAGAATAACAAACGCTCATTAAATTCTCAAGTAAACACGCGGTTCGATACTAACCCGAGTCAAACAAGCCATTATTTTGCCCATTTACAAAAAGCTGACTTATGGATTGGGAGTCAACACTCATTTAAAAATCCCCCGCCACCCCCTTTTCCCAACGATTGCAAAACCTAATATATAAAAACTAAAAAGAGTTTACAATCCCTAAAAATTACAGACACTCTTTAGAATTATCACTCTCTATATTGGAGCATTGTGCATTTCCATTTTAGATGTATACTTTTTTCTTAAGTTAAAACTTTGAGTTTTCGCTCTCCCTTTATACCCTAAACAAAAAAGAAAAATAGATCACAACAAAATGAAAAGTTTAGAGTTTATGTGTTGAAAAAATTTAAAACAACGACAAATGTAAGTAAAGAAAATTTAATCACACACCACAAATGAACTCAAAAGTTGTGTTATCGAAGATTGGAAAATTCCACTAGTGCAACCCTTTATGCTCGGATATTTATAAGAAAGAGATTTTTTCTACACATGTTTTAAAAATGGATATGCAAGCTCGAAACATGTTTTAGAGGCAAATGAAGTATAGATCCAAACCTTTTAATGAAAATAACAAATGCTCATTAAATTCTCAAGTGAACGTTTAGTTGGATATTTACCTGAGTCAAAAAGCTTTTATTTTGCCTATTTACAAAAACCTGACCTAAAAATCATAGGTGATTGTAAAGTTATTTATCAAGCATAACGGGCTATATTTTTGTAAGAAATGACTTATGGATTGGGAGTCAACACTCAGTTAAAAATCCCCCACCTCCCCCTTTTCCCGATGATTGCAAAACCTAATATATAAAAACTAACAAGAATTTAGAAACCTTAAAAATTACAGACACTCTTTGGAAATATCTCTCTCTACATTTGTGCATTGTGAATTTCCATTTTAGATGAATACTTTTCTCTTAAATCAAAACTTTGATTTTTCACTCTCCCTTTATCCCGTAAACAAAAAAGGAAAATAGATCACACCAAAATGAAAATTTTAGAGTTTATGTATGGAAAAAAATTAAAACAAAAAAATTATAATTAAATAAAATTTATTCACACACCACGAATGAACACAAAAGTTATGTTATCCAAGTTTGGGAAATTCCATTTCTTCAACCCATTGCCCTTGGAATTTTATAAGCAAGAGATTTCTTCTACACATGTTTTAAAAATGGATATGCATGCTTGAAACATGTTATAGACTTAAATTACCTATTTATCAAAACCTTTTAAAGAGAATAACAAATGCTCATTAAATTCTAAAGTGAACGAGCGGTGGGATATTTATTCAAGTCAAACAAGCCATTATTTTGCCCATTTAAGAAAAAACTGACCTAAAAATCATAGATGATTGTAAAGTGATTTATCATTTATAATGGGCTATATTTTATTAATAAATGACCTATTGATTGGGAGTCAACACTCAGTTAAAAATCCCATTCCTCCCCCTTTTCCCGTCAATTGGTAAACCCAATATATAAAAAAAAAGAGTTTACAATCCCTAAAAATTATAGACACTCTTTAGAATTATCTCTCTCTACATTTGTGCATTGTACATTTCCATTTTACATCTATACATTTTTCTTAAATCAAAAGTTTTCGCTCTCCCTTCATCCCGTAAACAAAAATTGCAAACAGATCACAACAAAATAAAAATTTCAGAGTTTATGTATGTAAAAAATTTTAAACAACAAAAAATGTAAGTAAGGAATTTTTATCCACATTCCACAAATGAACTCAAAAGTTTTGTTATCCAAGTTTGGAAAATTCCACCAGTTCAACCCACTGTGCTTAGACTTTTATAAGAAAGAGATTTCTTCTACATATGTTTTAAAAATGGATATGCATGCTTGAAACATGTTAAAAATGCAAATGAAGTATGGATCTGAACCTATTAGAGAGAATACCAAACGCACTTTAAATTCTCAAGTGAACGTGAGGTGGGATATGTACCCGAGTAAAAAACGCCATTATTTTGCCCATTTAATAAAACCTGAGCTAACAATCATAGATGATTGTAAAGGGATTTATCATGTGTAATCGATTATATTTTTGTAAGAAATGACATAAGGATTGGGTGTCAACACTCAGTTAAAAATCCCTCGCACCCCCTTTTCCCGAAAATTGAAAAACCTAATAAATAAAAAAAAAAAAGCATTTACAATCCCTAAAAATTACAAACACAGTTTTGAATTATAACTCTCTACATTTGTGCATTGTGCATTTCCATATTGGATGTATACTTTTTTCTTAAATCAAAACTTTGATTTTTCACTCTCCCTTCATCTTGTAAACAAAAAAGGAAAATAGATCACAACAAAATGAAAATTTTAGAGTTTATGTATGGAAAAAAATTAAAACAACAACAAATGTAATTAAAGATAATTTATTCTCACACCACAAATAAACTCAAAAGTTTTGTTATCCAAGTTTTGGAAATTCCACTTGTTCAACCCATTGCGCTTGGAATTTATAAACAAGAGATTTCTTATACACATGTTTTAAAAATGGATATGCATGCTTGAAACATGTTATAGTTGCAAATTACCTATCTATCCAAACCTCTTAAAGAGAATAAAAACACTCATTAAATTCTCAAGTGAACATGAGGTGGGATATTTACCCGAGTCAAACAAGCCATTATTTTGCCCATTTACAAAAACCTGACCTAACAATCATAGATGATTGTAAAGTTATTTATCTGGAACAACGGGCGATATTTTTGTAAGAAATGACTTATGGATTGGGAGTCAACACTCAGTTAAAAATCCCGCGCCTCCCCCTTTTCCCGACGATTTTAAAACCTAATATATTAAAACTAAAGAGACTTTACAATCCCTAAAAAATACATACACCCCTTGGAATTATCTCTCTCTACTTTTTTGCACTGTGCATTTCCATTTTAGATGAATACTTTTTTCTTAAATCAAAACTTTGAATTTTTTCTCTCCCTTCATCCCGCAAACAAAAAAGGCAAATAGATCACAACAAAATCAAAATTTTAGAGTTTCTGTATGGAAAAAATTTAAAACAACAACAAATGTAAGTAAAGAAAATTTATTCACACAACACAAATGAACTCAAAAGTTTTGTTATCCAAGTTTGGAATTCCACTAGTTCAACCCATTACGCTCGGAATTTTATAAGAAAGAGATTTCTTCTACACATGTTTTAATAATGGATATGCATGCTTGAAACATGTTAAAGATGCAAATGACCTATGGATCCAAACCTTTTAAAGATAATAACTAACGCTTTCTAAATTCTCAAATGAGGGGTGAGATATTTACCTGAGTCAAACCAGCCATTATTTTGCCCATTGAGAAAAAACTGACCAAACAATCATAGATGATTGTAAAGTTATTTGTCATGCATAACAGGCTATATTTTTTGCACTTAGTTAAAAATCCCCCACCTCCCCCTTTTCCTGACGATTGCAAAACCTAATATATAAAAACTAATAAGAGTTTACAATCCCTAAAAATTACAGTCACTCTTTGGAATTATTTTTCTCTACATTTGTGCATTGTGCATTTCCATTTTAGATGTATACCTTTTTCTTAAATAAAAACTTTGAGTTTTCGCTCTCCCTTTATACCGTAAACAAAAAATAAAAGTAGATCACAACAAAATGAAAAGTTTAGAGTTTATGTGTGCAAAAAATTTAAAACAACAACAAATGTATGTAAATAAAATTTATTCACACTCCACAAATGAACTCAAAAGTTGTGTTATCGAAGTTTGGGAAATTCCATTAGTTCAACCCATTACGCTCGGAATTTTTTAAGAAAGAGATTTCTTCTTCACATGTTTTAAAAATGGATATGCATGCTTGAAACATGTTAAAGAGGCAAATGAAGTAGGGATCCAATCCTTTTAAAGAGAATAACAAACGCTCATTAAATTCACTAGTGAACGTGCGGTTGGATATTTACCTGAGTCAAAAAAACCATTATTTTGCCCATTTACAAAAACCTGACCTAACAATCATAGATTGTAAAGTTATTTATCAGGCATAAAGGGCTTTATTTTTGTAAGAAATTACTTATAGATTGGGAGTCAACACTCAGTTAAAAATCCCTCGCCTCCCCCTTTACCTGACGATTGCAAAACCTAATATATAAAAACTAAAAAGAGTTTATAATCCCTAAAAATTATAGACACTCTTTTGGAATTATCTCTCTCTACATTTGTGCATTATGCATTTCTGTTTTAGATGTACACTTTTTTCTTAAATCAAAACTTTGAGTTTTCGCTCTCCCTTCATCCCGTAACCTAAAAAGGCAAATATATCACAACAAAATGAAAATTTTAGAGTTTATGTATAAAAAAATTTAAAAGAGCAACAAATGTACGTAAAGAAAACTTATTCACACACCACAAATCAATACAAAGGTTTTGTTATCCAAGTTTGGGAAATTCCTCTAGTTCAACCCATTATGCTTGGAATTTTATAAGAAAGAGATTTCTTCTACACATGTTTTAAAAATGGATATGCATGCTTGAAACACGATAATGATGCAAATGACCTATGGATCCTAACCTTTTAAAGAGAATAACAAATGCTCATTAAATTCTCAAGTGAACGTAAGGTGTGATATTTACCCGAGTCAAACAAGCCATATGAACACAAAAGTTACGTTATCTATGTTTGGGAAAAAATTTAAATAAAAAAAAAAATGTAAGTAAAGAAACTTCATTCACACTCCACATATGAACACAAAAGTTACGTTATCTATGTTTGGGAAATTCCACTAGTTCAACCCATGACACATGGAATTTTATAAGAAAGAGATTTTTTTTGCACTTGTTTTAAAAATGGATATGCATGCTTGAAACATGTTAAAGATGCAAATGACGTATGGACCCAAACCTTTTAAAGAGAATAAAAAACACTCATTAAATTCTCAAGTGAACGTGCAGATGGATATTTACCCGAGTCAAACAAGCCATTATTTTGCCATTTAAAAAAGCTGACCTAACAATCATAGATGATTGTAAAGTGATTTATCATGCGTAACGGTCTATATTTTTTTAAGACATTACTTATGGGTCAACACTCAGTTGAAAATCCCCCGCCTCCCCCTTTTCCCAACAATTGCAAAACCTAATATATAAAAAAAAAGCGTTTACAATCCCAAAAAATTATAGACACTCTTTGGAATTATCACTCTCTAAATTTGTGTATTATGCATTTCCATATTGGATGTATACTTTTTTCTTAAATCAAAACTTTGAGTTTGCGCTTTCCCTTCATCCCATAAACAAAAAGGCAAATAGATGACAACAATAGGAAAATTTTAGAGTTTATGTATGGAAAAAATTTAAAAAAACAACAAATGTAAGTAAAGAAAATTTATTAACACACCACAAATGAACACAAAAGTTTTTTTATCCAAGTTTTGGAAATTCCACTAGTTCAACCCAATACGCTTGGAATTTTATCAGAAAGAGATTTCTTCTACACATGTTTTAAAAATGGATATGCATGCTTGAAACATGTTAAAGAAGAAAATTACCATTGGATCCAAACCTTTTAAAGTGAATAACAAACACTCATTAAATTCTCAAGTGAACGTGCGGTGGAATATTTAATTGAGTCAAACAAGCCATTATTTTGCCCATTTGCAAAAAGCTTACCTAACAATCATAGATGATTGGAAAGTTATTTATCATGCATAACGACCTTTATTTTTGTAAGGCATGACTTATGGATTGGGAGTCAACACTCAGATAAAAATCCCCAGCCTCCCCCTTTTCCCGACGATTGGAAAACCTAATATTTAAAAACTAAAAAGAGTTTACAACCCCTAAAAATTATAGACACTCTTTAGAATTATCCATCTCTACATTTGTGCATTGTGCATTTCCATTTTAGATGTGTATTTTTTTCTTAAATAAAAACTTTGAATTTTCGCTCTCCCTCAATCCCGTAACCTAAAAAGGCAAATAGATCACAACAAAATGAAAATTTTAGAGTTTATGTTTGGAAAGATTTTAAAACGACAACAAATGATAGTAAAGAAAATTTATTCACACTCCACAAATGAACACAAAAGCTTTGTAATCCAAGTTTGGCAAATTCCACTAGTTCAACCCATTACGCTTGGAATTTTATAAGCAAGAGATTTCTCCTACACATGTTTTAAAAATGGATATGCATGCTTAAAACAAGTTAAAGATTCAAATGACCTATGGATCCAAACCTTTTAAAGAGAATAACAAACGCTCGTTAAATTCACAAGTGGATGTGCGGTGTAATATTTACCCGAGTCCTACAAGCCATTATTTTGCCCATTTACAAAAAGTTGACCTAACAATCATAGATGAATGTAAAGTAAATTATTATGCGCAACGGGCAATATTTTTGAATGAAATTACTAATGGATTGGGAGCCAACACTCAGTTAAAAATCCTTCGCCTCCCCCTTTTCCCGACGATTGCAAAACCTAATATATAAAAACTAAAAGGAGTTTACAATCCCTAAAAATTACTGACACTCTTTGAAATTATCTCTCTCTACATTTGTGTGTTGTGCATTTCCATTTTAGATGTATACTTTTTTCTTAAATCAAAACTTTGAGTTTTCGCTCTCCCTTTATCTCGTAAACTAAAAAGGCAAATAGATCACGACAAAATGAAAATTTTAGGGTTTATGTATGGAAAAATTTAAAACAACAAAAAATATAAGTAAAGAAAAATAATTCACACACCACAAATGAGCACAAAAGTTCTGTTATCCAAGTTTGGTAAATTCCACAAGTTCAACCCATTACGCATGCAATTTTATAAGTAAGAGATTTCTTCTCCACATGTTTTAAAAATGGATATGCCTGCTTGAAACATGTTAAAGATGCATATGACCGATGGATACAAACCTTTTAAAGAGAATAACAAACGCTCATTAAATTCTCAAGTGAACGTGCGGTGGGATATTTACCCGAGTCAAATAAGCCATTATTTTGCACATTTACAAAAAACTTACCTAACAATCATAGATGATTGTAAAGTGATTTATCATGCATAACAACAGGCTATATTTTTGTAAGACATGACTTGTGGATAGGGAGTAAACACTCAGTTAAAAATCCCCCGCCTTTCCCTTTTCCCGATGATTCTAAAACCTAATATATAAAAACTAAAAAGAGTTTACAAACCATTAAAATTATAGACACTGTTTGGAATTATCTCTCTCTACATTTTTTCATTGTGCATTGTGAATTTCCATTTTAGATGTGTACTTTTTTCTTAAATCAAAACTTTGAGTTTTTGCTCTCCCTTCAACCCGTCAACAAAAAAGGCAAATAGATCACAACTAAATGAAAATTTTAGAATTTATGTTTGGAAAAATTTTAAAACGACAACAAACGTTTGTAGAGAAAATTTATTCACTCACCTCAAATGAACAGAAATTTTTTGTAATCCAAGTTTGGCAAATTCCACTAGTTTAACCTGTTACGCTTGGAATTTTATAAGCCAGAGATTTCTGCTACACATGTTTTAAAAATGGATATGCAAGCTTGAAACATGTTAAAGAGTCAAATGGCTTATGGATCCAAACCTTTTAAAGAGAATAACAAACGCACATTAAATTCTCAAGTGAACGTGCGGTAAGATATTTACCCAAGTAAAACAAGCCATTATTTTTTCCATTTACAAAAAGCTTACCTAACAATCATAGATAATTGTAAAGTGATTTATCATACGTAATGGGCTATATTTTTGTAAGACATGACTTATGGATTGGGAGTCAACACTGAGTTAAAAATCCCCCGCCACCCTCTTTTTTCAATGATTGCAAAAATTAACATATAAAAACTAAAACGAGTTTAAAATCCATAAAAATTACATACACTCTTTGGAATTATCTCTCTCTACATTTGTGCATTGCGCATTTTCATTTTAGATGTGTACTTTTTTCTTAAATTAAAAATTTTAGTTTTCACTCTCTCTTCAACCCGTAAAGAAAAATGTCAAATAGATCACAACAAAAGGAAAAGTGTAGAGTTTATGTATAGAAAAAATTTAAAACATCAAAAAATGTAAGTGAAGAAAATTTATTCACATACCACAAACGAACACAAAGGTTTTGTTATCCAAGTTTTGGAAATTCCACTACTTCAACCCATTATGCTTCGAATTTGATAAGAAAGTAATTTCTTCTACAGATGTTTTAAAAATGGATATGCATGGTAGAAACATGATAAAGATTCAAATGACCTATGGATAAAAACCTTTTAAAGAGGATAACAAACGCACATAAAATTCTCAAGTGAACATGCGGTTGGATATGTACCCAGTCAAAACAGCCATTATTTTGCCCATTTACAAAAAGCTTACCTAACAATCATAGATGATGGTAAAGTGATCTATCATGCATAACGGGCTATATTTTTTTAAGACATAACTTATGGATTGGAAGTCAACACTCAGTTAAAAATCCCCACCTCCCTCTTTTCCCGACGACTGCAATACCTAATATATAAAAACTAAAATGAGTTTACAATCCATAAAAATTACAAACATTCTTTGGAATTATTTCTCTCTACATTTGGGCATTATGCATGTACACTTTTTTCTTAAATCAAAGCTTTGAGTTTTCTTTATCCCTTCAACCCGTAAAGAAAAAGGCAAATAGATCACAACAAAAGGAAAATTTTAGCGTTTATGTATGGAAAAAATTTAAAACAACAAAAAATGTAAGTAAAGAAAATTTAGTCACACACCACAAAAGAACACAAAAGTTTTGTTATCCAAGTTTTGGAAATTCCACTCGTTCAACCCATTATGCTTGGAATTTTTTAAGAAAGTGATTTCTTCTACACATATTTTAAAAACGGATATGCATGCTAGAAACATGTTCAAGATGAAAATGACCTAGGGATCCTAACCTTTTCAAGAGAATAACAAACGCTCTTCAAATTCTCAAGTGAACGTGCGGTAGGATATTTACTTGAGTCAAACAAGCCATTATTTTGCCCATTTACAAAAAGCTCGACTAACAATCATAGATGATTGTAAACTGATTTATCATGCATAACGGGCTACATTTTTGAAAAAAATAACTTATGGATTGGGAGTTAACACTCAATTAAAAAGCCCCTGCCTCGCCCTTTTCCTGACTGTTGCAAAACCTAATACATAAAAACTAAAAAGAGTTTACAATCCATAAAAATTACAGACACTCTTTGGAATTATCTCTCTCGACATTTTTGCATTGTGCGTTTCAATTTTACATGTATACATTTTTCTTAAATAAAAACATTGACTTTTCACTCTTCCTTCATCCAGTAAACAAAAAAGGCAAATAGATCACAACAAAATGTAAATTTTTGAGTTTATGTATGGAAAAAATTTCAAACAACAACAAATTTAAGTAAATAAAATTTATTCACACTCCAAAAATGAAAACAAAAGAGTTTTTTATCCAAGTTTGGGAAATTCCACTAGTTCAACTTAGAATTTTATAAGAAAGAGATTTCTACTACACATATTTTAAAAATGGATATGCATGCTTGAAACATGTTAAAGATGCAAATGACCTATGGATTGAAAACCTTTTAATGAGAATAACCAACGCTCGTTAAATTATCAAGGGAACGTGCGGTGGGATATTTACCAGAGTCAAACAAGCCATTATTTTTCCCATTGACAAAATGCTGACCTAACAATCATAGATGATTGTAAAGTTATTTATCATGCATAACAGGATATATTTTTGTAAGTAATGACTTATGGATTGGGAGTCAACGCTCAGTTAAAAATCCCACGCCTCCCCATTTTCTTGATGATTGCAAATCGTAATATATAAAAACTAAAAAGAGTTTACAATCCCTAAGAATTACAGACACTCTTTGGAATTATCTCTGTCAACATTTGTGCATTGTGCATTTTCATTTTAGATCTATACTTTTTTCTTAAATCAAAAGTTTGAGTTTTCGCTCTCCCTTCATCCCACAATCAAAAAAGGCAAATAGATCACAAGAAAATGAAAATTTTAGAGTTTATGTAAGGAAAAAATTTAAAAGAACAACAAATGTAAAAAAAGAAAATTTATTTACACACCACAAATTAGCAAAAAAAATTTGTTACCCAAGTTTGGGAAATTCCACTAGTTCAACCCACTATGCTTGGAATTTTATAAGCAAGATATTTCATTAACACATGTTTTAAAAATGGATATGAATGCTTGAAACATGTTAAAGATGCAAATGGCCTAGAGATCCAAACCTTTTAAAGAGAATAACAAACGCTCATTAAAATCTCAAGTGAACGTGCGGTGGGATATTTATCTGATTCAAACAAGCCATTATTTTGCCCATTTACAGAAAGCTGACCTACCAATCATAGTTAATTGTAAAGTGATTTATCATGTGTAATGGGCTATATTTTTGTAAGAAATGACTTGTGGATTGGGATTCAACAGTCAGTTAAAATTCCCTCGCCTCCCCCTTTTCCCGACGATTGCAAAACCTAATATAAAAACTAAAAGGAGTTTACAATCCCTAAAAATTACTGACACTCTTTGAAATTACCTCTCTCTACATTTGTGCATTGTGCATTTCCATTTTAGATGTATACTTTTCTCTTAAATCAAAACTTTGATTTTTCGCTCTCCCTTCATCCCGTAAACTAAAAAGGCAAATAGATCACAACAAAATGAAAATTTTAGGGTTTATGTATGGAAAAATTTTAAACAACAACAAATGTAAGTGAAGAAATTAATTCACACACCACAAATGAACACAAAATTTTTGTTATCCAAGTTTGGTAAATTCTACAAGTTCAACCCATTACTCTTGGAATTTTATAAGCAGGAGATTTCTTCTACACATGTTTTAAAAATGGATAACCATGCTTGACACATGTTAAAGATGCATATGACCGATGGATACAAACCTTTTAAAGAGAATAACAAGTGCTCATTAAATTCTCAAGTGAACGTGTGGTGGGATATTTACCCGAGTCAAACAAACCATTATTTTGCCCATTTACAAAAACCTGACCTAACAATCATAGATATTTTAAAATTATTTATCATACGTAATGGGCTTTTTTTTGTAAGACATGACTTATGGATTGGGAGTCAACACTCATTTTAAAATCCCCCGTCTCCTCCTTTTCCCCACGATTGGAAAACCCAACATATAAAAACTAAAAAGAGTTGACAATCCCTAAAAATTATAGACAGTCTTTGGAATTATCTGTCTATACGATTGTGCATTGTGCATTTCCATTTTAGATGTATACTTTTTACTTAAATCAAAACTTTGAGTTTTTGATCTCAATTCATCCAGTAAAAAAAAGGCAAATTAATCTAAACAAATTGAAAATTTTAGATTTTATGTGTGGAAAATATTTAAAACAACAAAAAATTTAAGTAAATAAAATTTATTCACACTCCAAAAATGAAAACAAAAGAGTTTTTTATCCAAGTTTGGGAAATTCCACTAGTTCAACTTAATACGCTTGGAATTTTATAAAAAAAAGATTTCTTCTACACATGTTTTAAAAATGGATATGCATGATTGAAACATGTTAAAGATGCAAATGACCTATGGATCCAAACCTTTTAAAGATAATAACAAACGCTCTTTAAATTCTCAAGTGAACGTGCAGTGGGATATTTAACCGAGTGAAACAAACCATTATTTTGCCCATTTACAAAAAGTTGACCTAAAAATCATAGATAATTGTAAAGTGATTTCTCATGCCTAACCGGCTTTATTTTTGTGAGACATGACTTATGGATTCGGAGTCAACACTCAGTTAAAAATCCCCAACCTCCCTCTTTTTCCGTAATTTACAAAACCTAATATTAAAAAACTAAAAAGTGTTTACAATCCCGAAAGATTACAGACACTCTTTGGAATTACCTCTCCCTACGTTTGTGCATTGTGCATTTCCATTTTAGATGTGTACTTTTTTCTTAAATCAAAGCTTTGAATTTTGGCTCTCCCTTCAACTCGTAAAAAACAAGGCAAATAGATCATGACAAAATGAAAATTTTAGAGTTTATGTTTGGAAAATTTTTAAAACGACAACAACTGATACTAAAGAAAATTTATTCACACTCCACAAATGCACCCAAAAGTTTTGTAATCCAAGTTTGGAAAATTCCACTAGTTCAACCCATTACGCTTGGAATTTTATAAGCAAGAGATTTCTTCTACACATGTTTTAAAAATGGATATGCATGCCTGCAACATGTTAAAGATTCAAATGACCTATGGAACCAAACCTTTTAAAGAGAATAACAAATGCATGTTAAATTTTCAAGTGAACGTGCGGTGTGATATTTACCCGAGTCAAACAAACCATTATTTTGCCCATTTACAAAAAACTTACCTAACAATCATAGATGATTGTAAAGTGATTTATCATACGTAATGGGCTATATTTATGTAAGACATGACTTATGGATAGGGAGTAAACACTCACTTAAAAATCCCCCGCCTTCCCCTTTTCTAGATGATAACAAAACCTAATATATAAGACTAAAAAGAGTTTACAATCCCTAAAAGTTACAGACACTGTTTGGAAGTATCTCACTCTACATTTGTGCATTGTGCATTTCATTTTTAGATGTGTACTTTTTTCTTAAATCAAAACTTTGAGTTTTCGCTCTCCCTTCAACCCGTAAATAGTAAAGGCAAATTGATCACAACTAAATGAAAATTTTAGAGTTTGTGTTTGGAAAAATTTTAAAACGACAACAAAAGTTTGTAAAGAAAATTTATTCACACACCACAAATGAACAGAAAAGTTTTGTAATCCAAGTTTGGCAAATTCCACTAGTTCAACCCGTTACGCTTGGAATTTTATAAACAAGAGATTTCTTCTACACATGTTTTAAAAATGGATAAGCAAGCTTGAAACATGTTAAAGAGTCAAATGACCTACGGATCCAAACCTTTTAAAGAGAATAACAATCGCTCTTTAAATTCTCAAGTGAACATGCGGTGGGATATTTACTAAAGTCAAACAAGCCATTATGTTGCCCATTTACAAAAAGCTTACCTAACAATCATAGATGATTGTAAAGTGATTTATCATGCATAACGGGCTATATTTTTTTAAGACATGACTTATGGATTGGGAGTCAACACTCAGTTAAAAATCCCCCGCCTCCCTCTTTTCCCGACTATTGCAAAACCTAGTATATAAAAACTAAAATGAGTTTACAATTCTAAAAACTACAAACACTCTTTGGAATTATCTCTCTCTACATTTGTGCACTGTGCATTTCCATTTTAGATGTGTACTTTTTCCTAAATCAAAACTTTGAGTTTTTGCTATCCCTTCAACCCGTAAACAAAAAGGCAAATAGATCACAACAAAAGGAAAGTTTTAGAGTTTAGGTATGAAAAAAATTAAAAACAACAAATAATGTAAGTAAAGAAATTTTATTCACACACCACAAATGAACACAAAAGTTTTGTTATCCATGTTATGGACATTCCACTAGTTCAACCCATTATGATTGGAATTTTGTAAGAAAGTGATTTCTTCAACACATATTTTAAAAATGGCTATGCATGCTAGAAACATGTTCAAGATGAAAATGACCTAGGGAACCTAACCTTTTCAAGATAATAACAAATGCTCATTAAATTCTCAAGTTAACGTGCGGTGGGATATTTACCTGAGTCAACCCATTTACAAAAAGCTGACTTAACAATCATAGATGATTGTCAAGTGATTTATCATGCGTAACGGGCTATATTTTTTTAAAAAATGACTTATGGATTGGAAGTTAACACTCAGTTAAAAAGCCCCCGCCACACCCTTTTCCTAACGGTTTCAAAACCTAATATATAAAAACTAAAAAGAGTTTACAATCCCTAAAAATTACAGACACTCTTTGGAATTATCTCTCTCTACATTTGTGCATTGTGCATTTCAATTTTATATGTATACATTTTTCTTAAATAAAAGCTTTGAGTTTTCACTCTCCCATCATCCAGTAAACAAAAACGGCAAATAGATCGTAACAAAATGCAAATTTTAGAGTTTATGTATGGAAAAAATTTAAAACAACAACAAATGTAAGTAAAAAAAAGTAATCCACACACCACAAATAAACACAAAAGTATTGTTATCCAAGTTTGGGAAATTCAACTAGTTCAACCCATTACGCTAGGAATTTTATAAGAAAGAGATTTCTACTACACATATTTTAAAAATGGATATGCATGCTTGATACATGTTAAAGATGCAAATGACCTATGGATTGAAACCTTTTAATAAGAATAACAAATGCTCATTAAATTCTGAAGGAAACGTGTGGTGGGATATTTACCCCAGTCAAACAAGCCATTATTTTGCCCATTTACAAAATGCTGACCTAACAATCATCGATGGTTGTAAAGTGATTTATCATGCGTAATGGGATATATTTTTGTAAGAAATGACTTATTGATTGGGAGTCAACACTCAGTTAAATATCCCACGCCTCCCCCTTTTCTTGAAGATTGCAAAACCCAATATATAAAAACAAAAAAGAGTTTACAATCCCTAAGAATTATCGACACTCTTTGGAATTATCTCTGTCTACATTTGTGCATTGTGCATTTTTATTTTAGATGTATACTTTTTTCTTAAATCAAAAGTTTGAGTTTTCGTTCTCTCTTCATCCCATAAACAAAAAAGGCAAATAGATCACAACAAAAAGAAAATTTTAGAGTTTATGTAAGAAAAAAATTTAAAAGAACAACAAATGTAAGAAAATAAAATTTATTTACACACCAGAAATTAGCAAAAAAGTTTTGTTACCCAAGTTTGTGAAATTCCACTAGTTCAACCCACTATACTTGGAATTTTATAAGCAAGAGATTTCATTGACACATTTTTTAAAAATGGATATGAATGCTTTAAACATGTTAAAGATGCAAATGGCCTAGAGATCAAAACCTTTTAAAGAGAATAACAAACGCTCATTAAAATGTCAAGTGAACGTGTGATGGGATATTTATCTGAGTCGAATAAGCCATTATTTTCCCCATTAACAAAAAGCTGGCCAACCAATCATAGATAAATTTAAAGTGATTTATCATGTGTAATGGGCTATATTTTTGTAAGAAATGACTTATGGATTGGGAGTCAACACTCAGTTAAAAATCCCAGCCTCCCTCTTTTCCTGACTATTGCAAAGCCTAATATTTTAAAACTAAAAAGAGTTTACAATCCCTAAATATTATGGACACTCTTTGGAGTTATCTCTCTCTACATTTGTGCATTGTGAATTTCCATTTTAGATGTATACTTTTTTCTTAAATCAAAACTTAGAGTTTTCGTACACCCTTCAACCCAAAGAAAAAAGACAAATAGATCACAACAAAAAGAAAATTTTAGAGTTTATGTATGGAAAAAATTTTAAACAATAAAAAATATCAGTAAAGAAAATTTATTCACACACCACAAATGAACAAAAAAGTTTTGTTATCCAAGTTTTGGAAATTTCACTAGTTCAACCCATTATTCTTGAAATTTTATAAGAAAATGATTTCTTCTACACATGTTTTAAAAATGGATATGCATGCTAGAAATATGTTAAAGATGAAAATGACCTAGGGATCCAAACCTTTTAAAGATAATAACGACCTCTCTTTAAATTCTCAAGTGAACATGCGGTGGGATATTTACTTGAGTCAAACAAGCCATTATTTTGCCCATTTACAAAAAGCTGACCTAAGAATAATAGATGATTGTAAAGTGATTTATCATGCATAATGGGCTATATTTTTGAAAGAAATGACTTATGGATTGGGAGTTAACACTCAGTTAAAAATTCTGTGATTCCCCCTTTTCCCGATTGTTGAAAAACCTAATATATAAAAACTAAATAGAGTTTACAATCCCTAAAAATTACAAACACTCTTTGGAATTATCTCTCTCTACATTTGTGTATTGTGCATTTCAATTTTAGATGTATACCTTTTTCTTAAATAAAAACTTTGAGTTTTAGCTCTCCCTTCATCCCGTAAACAAAAAGGGCAAATAGATCTCAACTAAATGCAAATTTTAGAGTTTATGTGTGGAAAAAATTTAAAACGACAACAAATGTAAGTAAAGAAAAGTAATTCACACACAGAAAATAAACACAAAATTTTGTTTTCGAAGTTTGGGAAATTCCACTAGTTCAATCCATTACACTAGGAATTTTAAAAGGAAGAGATTTCTTCTACACATGTTTTTAATATGGATATGCATGCTTGAAACATGTTAAAGATACAAATGACCTATGGATCAAAACCTTTTAATGAGAATAAAAAACGCTCATTAAATTCTCAAGGGAAGATATTTACCCAAGTCAAACAAGCCATTATTTTATCCATTTACAAAAAGCAGACCTAACAATCGTAGATGATTGTAAAGTGATTTATCATGCATAACGGGCGATATTTTTGGATGAAATTACTTATGGATTGGGAGTCAACACTCAATTAAAAATCCCACGCCTCTCCCTTTTCCCTACGAGTGCAACACCTAATAAATAAAAACTAAAAAGAGTTTACAATCCCTAAAAATTACAGACACTATTTGGAATTATCTCTCTCTACATTTGTGGATTGTGCATTTTCATTTTAGATGTATACTTTTTTCTTAAATCAAAAGTTTGAGTTTCTGCTCGCCCTGCATCCCATATTCAAAAAAGGCAAATTGATCACAACAAAATGAAAATTTTAGAGTTAATGTTAGGAAAAAATTTGAAACAAAACCAAATGTAAGTAAAGAAAATTTATATACACACCACAAATTAGCACAAAAGTTTTGCTCTGCAAGGTTGGGAAATTCCACTAGTTCAATCCGACTGTGCTTGGAATTTTATAAGCAAGAGATTTCGTCGACACGTGTTTTAAAATTGGATAAGCATGCTTTAAACATGTTAAAGATGCAAATGACCTAGAGATCCAAAACTTTTATAGAGAATAAAAAAAGCTCATTAAAATCTCAAGTGAACGTGCGGTGGGATATTTATCTGAGTCAAACAAGCCATTATTTTGAACATTTACAAAAAGCTTACCTACCAATCATAGATAATTGTAACGTGATTTATCATGTGTAATGAACTGTATTTTTGTAAGAAATGACTTATGGATTGGGAGTCAACACTCACTTAAAAATCCCCCACCTCCCCTTTTCGTGACTATTGCAAAACCTAATATTTAAAAACTAAAACGAGTTTACAATCCCTAAAAATTACAAACACTTTTTGGAATTATCTCTCTCTACATTTGTTCATTGCACATTACCATTTTATATGTATACTTTTTTCTTAAATCAAAACTTTGAGTTTTCGCTCTGCCTTCGTCCCATAAACAAAAAAAGCAAATAGATCACAACAAAATGAAAACTTAAGAGTTTATATATGGAAAAAATTTAAAACAACAAAAAATGTAAGTAAAGAAAATTTATTCACACACCACAAAGGAACACAAAAGTTTTGTTATCCACTACTTACCCCCATTACGCTCGAAATTTTATAAGAAAGAGATTTCTTCAACAGATGTTTTAAAAATTGATATGCAAGCTTGAAACATGTTAAAGAGGAAAATGACCTATGGATCCAAACCTTTTAAAGAGAGTAACAAACGCTCATTAAATTCTCAAGTGAATGTGCAGTGGGATATTTACCTGAGTCAAACAAGTCATTATTTTGCCCATTAACAAAAAGTTGAACTAAAAATCATGGATGATTGTAAAGTGATTTATCATGCATAACTGGCTATATTTTGTTTAGAAATGACTTATGGATTGGGTGTCAACACTCAGTTAAAAATCCTCTGCCTCCCCCTTTTCCTGACAGTTGCAAAATGTAATATATAAAACCTAAGAGGTGCTTACAATCCACAAAAACTTACTAACACTCTTTGAAATTATCTCTCTCTACATTTTTGGATTGTACATTTCTATTATATCTGTATACTTTTTTCTTAAATAAAAAATTTGAGATTTCACTCTCCGTTCATCCCGTAAACTAAAAAGGCCAATAGATCACAACAAAATGAAAATTTTAGAGTTTATGTATGGAAAAATTTAGAACAAGAACAAATTTAAATAAAGACAATTTATTTACACACCACAAATGACCACAAAAGTTTTGTTATCCAAGTTAGGTAAATTCCACAAGTTCAACCCATTACGCTTGGAATTTTATAAGCATGGGATTTCTTCTACAGATGATTTAAAAATGGATATGCATGCTTGAAATATGTTAAAGATGCATATGACCTACGGATACAAGCCTTCTAAAGAGAATAGCAAACGCACATTAAATTCTCAAGTGAAAATGAGGTGGCATATTTACCTGAGTCAAACAAGCCATTATTTTGCCCATTTTCAAAAAGCTAACATAACAATCATAGATGATTGTAAAGTGATTTATCATGTGTAATGGGCTATATTTTTGTAAGACATGACTTATGGATTCGGAGTCAACACTCAGTTAAAAATCCCCCGCCTCCCCCTTTTCTCGACGATTACAAAACCTAATTTATAAAAACTAAAAGGAGTTTACAATCTCTAAAAATTATAGACACTCTTTGGAATTATCTCATACTACATTTGTGCATTGAGAATTTTCATTTTAGATGCGCACTTTTTTTTTAAATTAAAACTTTTAGTTTTCGCTCTCCCTTCATCCCGTAAACATAAAAAGCAAATAGATTACTACAGAATGAAAATTTTAGTGTTTATGTCTGGAAAAAATTTAAAACAACAACAACTACAAGTAAAGAAAATTTATTGACACACCAAAAATGAATACAAAAGTTTTGTTATCCAAGTATGGGAAATTCCACTAGTTCAACCCAAATAGCTTCGAATTTTAAAAGAAAGAGATTTCTTCTACATATGTTTTAAAAATGGATATGCATGCTTGAAACATGTTAAAGATGCAAATGACCTATGGATCCAAACCTTTTAAAAAGAATAACAAACGCTCATTAAATTCTCACATGAATGTGTGGTGGGATATATACCCGAGTCAAACAAGCCATTATTTTGCCCATTTACAAAAAGCTGACCTAACAATCATGATGATTTTAAAGTAATTTATCATGCCTAACAGGCTATATTTTTTTAAGAAATGACTTATGGATTGGGAGTCAACACTTAGTTAAAAATCCCCTTGCCTCCCCCTTTTCCCGACGATTACAATACCTAATATATTAAAACTAAAAAGTGTTTACAATCCCTAAAAATTACAAACACTCTTTGGAAATATCTCTCTACATTTGTGCATTATCCACTTCCATTTTAGATGTATGTTTTTTTCTTAAATAAAAACTTTGAGTTTCCGCTCTCCCTTCATCCCGTAAACAAAAAAGGTAAATAGATCACAACAAAATAAAAATTTTAGAGTTTATGTTTGGAAAAAATTTAAAACAACCACAAATGTAAGTAAAAAAATTTATTCACACACCACAAATGAATGCAAAAGTTTTTTTATCCAAGTTTGGGTAATTCCAGTAGTTCAACCCTAGTAGTAGCTTGGAATTTTATAAGAAAGAGATTTCTTCAACACATGTTTTAAAAATGGATATGCTTGCTTGAAAAATGTTAAAGATTCAAATGTCCTATGGATCCAAACCTTTTAAAGAGAATAACAAACGCTCCTTAAACTCTCAAGTGAAAGTGAGGTGGAATATTTACATGAGTCAAACAAGCCATTATTTTACCCATTTACAAAAAGCTGACCTAAAAATCATAGATGATTGTAAAGTAATTTATCATGCGTAATGGGCTATATTTTTGTAAGAAATGACTTATGGATTGGGAGTCAATACTCAGTTAAAAATTCCCTGCCTCCCCCTTTTATGGACAATTTCAAAACCTAATATATTAAAATAAAAAGTGTTTACAATCCCTAAAAATTACAGACACTCTTTGGAATTATCTCTCTCTACATTAATGCATTGTGCATTTCCATTTTAGATGTTTTCTTTTTTCTTGAATCCAAACTTTAAGTTTTTGCTCTCCCTTTATCCCATAAATAAAAAAGGTAATTAGATCACAACAAAAATGAAAATTTTAGAGTTGATGTATGGAAAAAATTTAAAACAACAAGAAATGTAAGTAAATTAAATTTATTCACACACCACAAATGAACACAAAAGTTTTGTTATCCAAGTTTGGGAAATTCCACTAGTTCAACCCTAATAGCTAGGGACTTTATAAGAAAGAGATTTCTTCTACATATGTTTTAAAAATTGATATGCATGCTTTAAATATGTTAAATATTCAAATTACCTATGGATACAAACCTTTTAAAGAGAATAAAAAATGCTCATTAAATTCTCAAGTGAATGTGCGATGGGATATTTACCTGAGTCAAACAAACCATTATTTTGCCCATTTACGTAAAGTTGGCCTAACAATCATAGATGATTGTAAAGTTATTTATCATGCATAACGGGCTATATTTTTTTAAGAAATGTCTTATAGATTTGGAGTCAACACTCAGTTAAAAATCACCTGCCTCCCCCTTTCCCTGACAATTGCAAAACCTAATATATAAAAAATAAATAGAGTTTACTATCCCTAAAAATTATAGACATTCTTTGGAATTTTCTCTCTCAACATTTTTACATTGTGCATTTCTATTTTAGATGTATATTTTTTTCTTAAATCAAAACTTTGAGTTTTCGCTCTCCCTTCATCCCGTAAAAAAACAAAAGGCAAATAGATCACAACTAAATGAAAATTTTAGAATTTATGTATGGTAAAAGTTTAGAACAACAACAAATGTGAGTAAAGAAAATTTATTCACACACCACAAATCAACACAAATGTTTTGTTATCCAAGTTTGGGAAATTTCACTAGTTCTACCCTAATAGCTTGGAATTTCATAAGAAAGAGATTTTTTCTACACATGTTTTATAAATGGATATGCATGCTTGAAACATGTCAAAGATGAAAATGACTAATGGATCGAAACCTTTTAAAGAGCAGAACAAACGCTCATTAAATTCTCAAGTGAACCTACGGTGGGATATTTACTCGAGTCAAACAAGCCATTATTTTTCCCATTTACAAAAAGTTTTCCAACAATCATAGATGATTGTAAAGTGATTTATCATGCATAACGGGCCATATTTTTGTAAGAAATGATTTATAGATTGGGAGTCAACACTCACTTAAAAATCCCCCTGCTTCCCCTTTTTCCGACGATTGAAAAACCTAATATATAAAAACTAAAAAAAGATTACTATCCCTAAAAATTATAGACACTGTCTGTAATTATCTTTCTGTACATTTGTACATTGTGTATTTCCATTTTAGATGTATATTTTTTCTTCAATCAAAACTTTGAGTTTTTGCTCTCCCTCCATCCCGTAAACAAAAAAGACAAAAACATAACAACAAAATGAAAATTTATGACTTTATGTATGGAAAAAATTTAAAACAAGAACAAATGTAAGTCAAGAAAATTTATTCACACACGACAAATAAACACAAAAGTTTTCTTATCCAAGTTAGGGAATTGCCATTAGTTCAACGCTAATAGCTTGGAATTTTATAAGAAAGAAATTTCTTCTACATATGGTTTAAAAATTGATATGCACGCTTGAAACATGTTAAAGATGCAAAAGACCTATGGACCCAAACCTTTTAAAGAGAAGAAAAAACTCACATTAAATTCTCAAGTGAATGTGCAGTGGGAAATTTACTCGAGTCAAACAAGCCATTATTTTTCCCTTTCATAAAAAGCTGACCTAACAATTGTAGATGATTGTAAAGTAATTTATCATGCGTAATGGGCTATATTTTTGTAAGAAATGACTTATGGATTGGGAGTCAACACTCACTAAAAAATCCCCCAACCTCTCCTTTTTCCCAACGATTGCAAAACCTAATATATAAAAACTAAAAATAGTTTACAATCCTTCAAAATTATAGACACTCTTTTGAATTATCTCTCTCTACATTTTTGCATTGTGCATTTCTATTTTAGATGTATATTTTTTTCTTCAATTAAAACATTGTGTTTTTGCTCTCCCCTCATCCCATAAACAAAAAAGGCAAAAAGATCACAACAAAATGAAAATTTTAGAGTTTATGTATGGAAAAAAATGTAAAACAACAACAAACGTAAGTAAAGAAAATATATTCACACGCCACAAATGAACACAAAAGTTTTGTTATCCAAGTTTGGGAATTTCCACTAGTTCAACCCTAATAGCTTGGAATTTTATAAGAAAGAGATTTCTTCTACATATGCTTTAAAAATGGATATGCATATTTCCAACGTGTTAAAGATGCAAATGACCTTTAGATCCAAACCTTTTAAAGAGAATAAACAACACTTATTAAATTCTCAAGTGAACGTGCAGTGGGATAATTACCCGAGTCAAACAATTAATTATTTTGCCCTAAATACAAAAGCTGACCTAACTTTCATTGATGATTGTAAAGTGATTAATCATGCGTAACGAGCTATATTTTTGTAAGAAATTACATATGGATTAGGAGTCAACACTTAGTTAAAAATTCTTGTGCATCCACCTTTTCTTGATGAGTGTAAAACCTAATATATATAAACTAAAAAGAGTTTACAATCCCTAAAAATTACAGACACTCTTTGGAATTATCTCTCTCTACATTTTTCCATTGTGCATTTCCATTTTAGATGTATAATTTTTTCTTAAATCAAAACTTTGTGTTTTCACTCTCCCTTCATCCCGTAAACAAAAAGGGAAAATAGATCACAACAAAATGAAACTTTTAGAATTTACATCTGGAAAAAATTTAAATCAACAACAAATGTAAGTATAGAAAATTTATTCACACACCACAAATGAACAAAAGTTTTATTATCCAAGTTTGGGAAATTCCATTAGTTCAACCCTATTAGCTTAGAATTTTATAACAAAGAAATTTCTTGTACACATGTTTTAAAAATGGATATGTAAGCTTGAGACGTGTTAAAGATGCAAATGACCTATGGATACAAACCTTTAAAAGAGAATAACAAACGCTAATTAAATTCTCAAGTGAACGTACGATGTGATATTTACCAAAGAAAACAATCCTTTAATTTGCCCATTTACAAAAAGTTGACCTATCAATCGTAGATGATTGTAAATTGATTAATTATGCATCTATATTTTTGTAAGAAATGACTTATGGATTAGAAGTCAACACTCACTTAAAAATCCCTGTGCCTCCACCTTTTCCCGACGATTACAAAACCTAATATATAAAAACAAAAAAGATTTTATAATCCTTAAAAATTATAGACACATTTTAGAATTATCTCTCTCTACATTTGTGCATTTTTCATTTCCATTTTAGATGTTTACTTTTTTCTTAAATCAAAATTTTGAGTTTTCACTCTCCCTTCATCCCGTAAACAAAAAAAGAAAAAACATCACATCGAAAAGAAAATTTTAGAGTTTACGTATGGAAGAAAATTAAAACAACAACAAATGTAAGTAAAGAAAATTTATTCACACACCACAAATGAACACAAAAGTTTTATTATCCAAGTTTGGGAAATTCCATTAGTACAACCCGATTAGCTTAGAATTTTAAGAATGAGATTTCTTCTACACATGTTTTAAAAATGGATATGCATGCTTGAAACATGTTAAAGATGCAAATGACCTATGGATCCAAACCTTTAAAAGAGAATAACTAGTGCTCATTAAATTCGCAAGAGAGCATGCGATGGGATATTTACCCCAGTCAAACAAGCCATTATTTTGCATATTTACAGAAAGCTGACCTATTATCGTAGATGATTGTAAAGTGATTTATCATGCGTAACGGGCTATATTTTTTTAATAAATGACTTATCAATAGGGGTCAACACTCAGTTAAAAATCCCCAAGCCTCCCATTTTCCATACAATTGCAAAACCTCAAAATATAAAAACTAAAAATAATTTACAATCCCTAAAAATTACAAACACTCTTTAGAATTATCTCTCTCAACATTTGTGAACTGTTCATTTATATTTTAGATTTGTACTTTTTTCTTAAATAAAAACTTTGAGTTTTCACTCGCCCTTTATCTTGTAAACAAAAAGGCAAACAGATCACAAAAAATGAAAATTTTAGAGTTTATGTATGGAAAAAATTGAAATAACTACTAATGTAAGTAAATAAAATTTATTCACTCACCACAATGAACACAAAAGTTTTGTTATCCAAATTTTGGAAATTCCACTAGTTCAACCCTAAAAGATTGGAATTTTATAATAAAGAGTTTTCTTCAACACATGTTTTAAAAATGGATGTGCATGCTTGAAACATGTTAAAGATGAAAATGACCTATAGATTCATACTTTTTAAAGAGAATAACAAACGCTCATTAAATTCTCAATTGAACATGCGGTTGGTTATTTACCCGAGTAAAAAAATCTCTTACTCTGCCCATTTACAAAAAATTTGACCTAACAATCATTGATGATTGTAAAGTGATTTATCATGCATAACGAGCTATATTTTTTTAAGAAACGACTTATGGATTGGGAGTCAACACTCAGTTAAAATCCCTCGCCTTTTCCCGACGATTGCAAAACCTAATATATAAAAACTAAAAAGAGTTTACAATCACAAAAAATTACTCACAATCTTTGCATTTATTTCTCTCTATATATGTGCATTGTGAATTAATATTTTAGACGTATATTTTTTCATAAATAAAAACTTATGAGTTTTTGCTCCCCCTTGATCCCCCGTCAAGAAAAAAGGCAAATTAGTCAAAAAAAAAATGAAAATTTTAGGGTTAAAGAAAGGAAAAAAATTTAAAAAAAAAATGTAAGTAAAGAAATTTATTCACACACTACAAATGAACACAAAAGTTATGTTATCCAAGTTTGCCAAATTCCACTAATTCAACCCTAATTTCTTGGAATTTTACAAGAAAGATATTTCTTCTACACATGCTTTAAAAATGGATATATATGCTTGAAACATGTTAAAGATGAAAATTACCTATGGATCCAAACCTTTTAAAGAGAATAAAAAATGCTCATTAAATTCCCAAGTGAACGTGCAGTGGGATATTTACCCGAGTCTAACATGAAATTATTATGCCCATTTGCCAAAACCTGACCTAACAATCATAGATGATTGTAAAGTGATTTATCATGCGTAACAAGCTATTTTTTTTTGTAAGAAATGACTTATCGATTGGGAGTCAACACTCATTTAAAATTCCCCTTCCTTCCCCTTTTCCCGATGATTGTATAAAAAATAAAAAGAGCTTACAATCCCTAAAGATTACAGACACTCTTTGGAATTATCTCTCTCTACATTTGTGCATTGTGCATTTCCATTTTAGATGTATACTTTTTTCTTAAATATAAACTTTGTGTTTTTGCTCCCCCTTCATCCCGTAAACAAAAAAGGTAAATAGATCACAACCAAATGAAATTTTTAGAGTTTATGTATGGAAAACATTTAAAACAATAATAAATGTAAGTAATGAAAATTTATTCACACACCACAAATAAACACAAAAGTTTTGTTATCCAAGTTTTGGAAATTCCACTCGTTCAACCCTAATAGCTTGTAATTTTACAAGAAATAGATTTCTTCTAGACATGTTCTAAAAATGGATTCGCATGCTTGAAACATGTTAAAGATGAAAATGACCTATGGATCCAAAGCTTTTAAAGAGAATAACAAATGCTCATCCAATTCTCAAGTGAACATGCAGTGGGATATTTACCTAAGTCAAACAAGCCATTATTTTGCCCATTTGCAAAAAGCTGACCTAACAATCATAGATGATTGTAAAGTGATTTATCATGCGTAAAGGGCTATATTTTTGTAAGAAATGAGTTATGGATTGGGAGCCAACACTCAGCTGAAAATCCCCCGCCTCCCCCTTTTCATGACAATTGGAAAACCTGAGATATAAAAACTAAAGAGAGCTTACAATCCCAAAAAATTCCAGACACTCTTTGGAATTATATCTCTCTACATTTGTGCATTGTTCAATTCCATTTTAGATGTACACTTTTTCCCTAAATCAAAAATTTGAGTTTTCTTTATCCCTTCATCCCGTAAGCAAAAAATGCAAATAGATCACAACAAAATGAAAATTTTAGAGTTTGTGTTCGGAAAAAATTTATAACAGCAACAAATGTAAGTAAAGTAAATTTATTCACACACCACAAATGAACACAAAAGTTTTGTTATCCAAGTTTGGGAAATTCCACTAGTTCAACCCTAATAGCTAGGAATTTTAAAAGAAAGAGATTTCTTCAACACTTGTTTTAAAAATAGATATGAATGCTTGAAACATGTTAAATATGCAAATGACCTATGCATCCAAACCTTTTAAAGAGAATAAAAAACACTGATTAAATTCTCAAGTGAACGTGAGGTGGGATATTTACCAGAGTCAAACAAGCCATTATTTTGCTCATTTAAAAAAAAGTTGGCCTAACAATCATAGATGATTGTAAAGTTATTTATCATGCATAACAGGCTATATTTTTTTAAGAAATGTATTAAAGATTGGGAGTCAACACTCAGTTAAAAATACCCGCTTCCCCCTTTCCCTGACGATTGCAAAACCTAATATATATATATATATATATATATATATAAATATATATAAAGAGTTTACAATCCCTAAAAATTAAAGACATTCTTTTGAATTGTCTCTCTCAACATTTGTGCATTGTGCATTTCCATTTTAGATGTATACTTTTTTCTTCAATCAAAACTTTGAGTTTTTTCTCTTCCTTCATCCCAATACAAAAAAGACAAATAGATCGCTCCAAAATGAAAATTTTAGAGTTTATGTATGAAAAAAATTTAGAAAAACAACAAATGTGAGTAAAGAAAATTTATTCACACACCAAAAATGAACTTAAATGTTTTGTTATCCAAGTTTGGGAAATTCCACTAGTTCAATCCTAATAGCTTGGAATTTCATAAAAAAGAGATTTCTTCTACACATGTTTTAAAAATGGATATGCATGCTTTAAACACGTTAAAGATGAAAATGACCTATGGATCCAAACATTTTAAAGAGCATACAAACGTTCATTAAATTCTCAAGTGAACGTGCGGTGGGATATTTACCCAAGTCAAACAAGCCATTATTTTGCTCATTTACAAAAAGTTGTCCTAACAATCATAGAAGATTTTAAAGTGATTTATCATGCGTAACGCGCCATATTTTTTTTAGAAATGATTTATAGATTGGGAATCAATACTCACTGAAAAATTCCCCTACCTCCCCCTTTTCCCGATGATTGCAAAAGCTAATATATAAAAACTAAAAAAAGTTTACAATCCTAAAAATTATAGACACCCTTTGGAATTATCTCTCTCTACATTTGTACATTGCATTTACATTTTAGATGTATATGTTTTTCTTCAATCAAAACTTTGAGTTTTCACTCTCTCTTCTTCCCAAAAACAAATAAGGCAAAAACATAAAAACAAAATGAAAATTTAAAACTTTATGTATGGAAAACATTTAAAACAACAAAAAATGTAAGTTTTGTTCACACACGACAAATGAACACAAAAGTTCTGTTTTCCAAGTTTTAGAATTTCCACTAGTTCAACACTAATAGCTTGGAATTTTATAAAAAAGAGATTTCTTCTATGGATATGCATGCTTGAAACGTGTTCAAGATGCAAATGTCCTATGGATCCAAACCTTTTAAAGAGAAGAACAAACGCTCATAAATTGTCAAGTGAACGTGCGGTGGGATATTTACCCGAGTCAAACAAGCTATTATTTTGCCCATTCACAAAAATCTGACCTTACAATCATAGATGGTTGTAAAGTGATTTATCATGCATAATGATCTATATTTTTGTAAGAAATGGATTGGGAGTCAACATTCACTTAAAAATCCTCCTGCTTCCCCCTTTTCCCGACGATTGCAAAACCTAATACATAAAAACAGAAAAGAGTTGACAATCCCTAAAATTATAGACACTCTTTCGAATTATCTCTCTCTACATTTCACTCTCCCCTCATCTTGTAAACAAAAAAGGAAAATAGATCACAACAAAATGAAAATTTTAGAGTTTATGTGAGGAAAAATGTAAAACAAGAACAAATGTAAGTAAAGAAATGTCTTCACACACCACAAATGAACACAAAAGTTTTGTTATCCAAATTTGGGAATTTTCACAAGTTCCACCCTAATAGCTTGGAATTTTATAAGAAAGAGATTTCTTCTAAACATGCTTTCAAAATGGATATGCATGCTTAAAATGTTATAAAGATGCAAATGACCTATAGATCCAAACCTTTTAAAGAGAATAAACAATGCTCATTAAAATCTCAAGTGAACATGCAATGGGATATTTACCAAAGTCAAACAAGCCATTATTTTGCCCATTTACAAAAAGCTGACCTAACAATCATAGATGATTATAAAGTGATTAATCATGCATAACGGGCTATAATTTTGTAAGAAATGACTTATGGATTAGGAGTCAAAACTCAGTTAAAAATCCATGTGCCTCCACCTTTTCCCGACGATTGCAAAACTTAATAGGTAAAACTAAAAAGAGTTTAAAATCCCTAAAAATTACAGTCACTCTTAGGAATTATCTCTCTCTACATTTCTGCATTTGTGCATTGTGCATTTCCATTTTAGATGTATACTTTTTTCTTAAATCAAAACTTTGAGTTTTCACTCTCCCTTCATCCCGTAAAAAAAAAAAAAAAGGAAAATAGATGCCAACAAAAATGAAAATTTTAGAGTATACGCGTGGAAAAAATTTAAAACAATAACAAATTTAAGTAAAGAAAATTTATTCACACACCACAAATGAACACAAAAGTTTTATTATCCAGGTTTGGAAAATTCCATTAGTTCAACCCTATTAGCTTGAAATTTTATAAGAAAGAGTTTTCTTCTACACATGTTTTGAAAATGGATATGCATGCTTGAAATATTTTAAAGATGCAAATGACCTATGCATCAAAATCTTTAAAGGAGAATAACAAACGCTCATTAAATTCTCAAGTGAACGTGCAATGAGATATTTACCCGAGACAAAGAAGACATTATTTTTTTTAATTACAAAAAGCTGACCTATCAATCGTA
This sequence comes from Aristolochia californica, assembly GCF_029961685.1. Taxonomy (NCBI): domain Eukaryota; kingdom Viridiplantae; phylum Streptophyta; class Magnoliopsida; order Piperales; family Aristolochiaceae; genus Aristolochia; species Aristolochia californica. Next base: position 33,227,656 of record NW_027181992.1, on the reverse strand, counting down.
GATGATTGTAAAGTGATTTATCATGTGTAACGGGCTATATTTTTGTAAGAAATGACTTATCGATACGAGTCAACACTCACTTAAAAATCCCCAGCCACCCCCTTTTCCTGACAATTGCAAAACCCAATATATAAAAACTAAAAAGAGTTTACAATCCCTAAAAATTACAGACACTATTTGGAATATATCTCTCTCTACTTTTGTGAATTGTGCATTTAAATTATAGATGTATACTTTTTTCTAAAATAAAAACTTTGAGTTTTTTGCTCTCCCTTTATCCCGTAAACAAAAAGGCAAAAAGATCTTAACAAAATGAAAAATTTAGAGTTTATGTATGGAAAAAATTTAAAACAACAAAAAATGTATGTAAATAAAATTTATTCACTCACCAAAAATGAACACAAAAGTTTTATTATCCAAATTTTGGAAATTCAACTAATTCAACCCTAATAGCTTGGAATTTTATAAGAAAGAGATTTCTTCTACACATGTTTTAAAAATGGATATGCATGCTTGAAACATGTAAAAGATGCAAATGACCTATGGATCCAAACCTTTTAAAGAGAATAACAAACGCTCATTAAATTCTCAATTGAGCTTGCCGTGGAATAATTACGTGAGTCAAACAATCCATTATTTTGCCCATTTACAAAAAGCTGACCTAAAAATTATTGATTATTTTAAAGTGATTTACCATGCGTAATAAGCTATATGTTTTTAAGAAATGCCTTATGGATTGGGTGTCAACACTCAGTTAAAAATCCCTCGTCTCCCCCTTTCCCGACGATTACAAAACCTAACATATAAAAAGTAAAAAACGTTTACAATCCAAAAAAATTACACACACTCTTTGGAATTCTTTCTCTCTACATATGTGCATTGTGCCTTAACATTTTAGATGTATAGTTTTTCTTAAATAAAAACTTTGATTTTTCGCTCCCCCAACATCCCATAAACAAAAAAGGAAAATAGATCACAAAAATATGAAAATATTAGAGTTTATGTAAGGAAAAAATTTTAAACAACAACAAATGTAAGTAAAGAAAAATTATTCACGCACCACAAATGAACACAAAAGTTTTTTTATCCATGTTTCGTAAATTGCACTAGTTCAACCCTGATAGCTTGAAATTTTATAAGAAAGAGATTTCTTCTCCACATGTTTTAAATATGGATATGCATGCTTGAAATGTTTTCAAGTTGCAAATGATATGTAGATCCAAACGTTTTAAAGAGAAAACAAACACTCATTAATTTCTCAAATGAACGTCGGTGGGATATTTACCTAAGTCAAACAAGCCATTATTTTGCCCATTTACAAAAAGCTGACCAAACAATCATGGACGAGTGTAAAGTGATTTATCATGCGTAATAGGCAATATTTTTGTATGAAATAACTTATGGATAGGGAGTCAACACTCAGTTAAAAATCCCCACCTCCCCCTTTTCCCGACGATTGAAAAACCTAAATTATAAAATCTAAAAAGACTTTACAATCCCTAAAAATTATAGACACTCTTTGGAATTATCTCTTTCTACATTTTTGCATTGTGAATTTTTATTTTAGATGTATACTTTTCTCTTAAATCAAAACTTTGACTTTTCGCTTTCCCTTCATACCGTAAACAAAAAAGGCAAATAGATCGCAACAAAATGAAAATTTTAGAGTTTATGTATGTAAAAAATTTAAAACAATAAAAAATTTAAGTAAAGAAAATTTATTCACACACCACAAATGAACACAAAAGTTTTGTTATCCAAGTTTGGTAAATTCCACTAGTTCAACCCTAATAGCTTGAAATTTTATAAGAAAGAGATTTCTTCTACACATGTTTTAAAAATGGATATGCATGCTTGAAACATGTTAGAGATGCTAATGACCTATGGATCCAATCCTTTTAAAGAGAAAAACAAATATTCATTATATTCTTAAGTGAACGTATGGTGAGATATTTACCTGAGTCAAATAAGCTATTATTTTGCCCATTTACAAAAAGCAGACCTAACAATCATAGATGATTGTAAAGTGATTTATCATTAGAATGGTGTATATTTTTGTAAGAAATGACTTATGGATTAGGAGTCAACACTCAGTTAAAAACCCCCCATCCTCCCCCTTTTTCCCAAAGAATGCAAAACCTTATATAAAAACAAAAGCGAGTTTTCAATTCCTAAAAATTACAGACACTCTTTGGAATTATCTCTCTGTACATTTTTTCATTGTGAATTTCCTGTTTATATGTAAAATTTTTTCTCAAATCAAAACTTTTAGTTTTCGCTCTCCCACAATCCCGAAAACAAAAAAGGCAAATAGATCACAACAAAATCAAAATTTTAGAGTTTATCTACGGAAAAAATTTTAAGCAACAACAAATCTGAGAAAAGAAAACTTATTCACACACCATAAATGAAGACAAAAATTTTGTTTTCCAAGTTTTGGAAATTCCAGTAGTTCAACCCTAATAGCTTGGAATCTTATTAGAAACAATTTTTTTCTACACTTGTTTTAAAAATGGATATGCATGCTTGAAACATGTTAAAGATGAAAATGACTTATGGATCTAAATCCTTTCAAGAGAATAACAAACGCTCAATAAATTCTCAAGTGAACATGCGTTGGGATATTTACCCGAGTAAAAAAAGCCATTATTTTGCCCATATACAAAAAGTTGACCTAACAATTATACATGATTGTAAATTAATTTATCATGCGTAACGGGCTATATTTTTGTAAGAAATTACTTATGGGTTGGAAGTCAACACTCACTTAAAAATCCCCTTGCCTCCCCCCTTTTCTCGACGATTGCAAAACCAAATATATAAAAATTAGAAACAGTTTACACTCCCTAAAAATTACAGACACTGTTTTGAATTATATCTCCCTACATTTGTGCATTGTGCATTTCCATTTTAGATGTAAACTTTTTTCTTCAATCAAAACTTTGAGTTTTTGCTCTCCCTTCATCCCATAAATAGAAAAGGCAAATATATCACAAAAAAATAACAATTTAGAGTTTATGAATGGAAAAAATGTAAAACAACAACAAATGTAAGTAAATAAAATTTATTCACACACCACAAATGAACACAAAAGTTTTGTTATCCAATTTTGGGTAATTCCACTAGTTCAACCCTAATAGCTTGGAATTTTATAAGAAAGAGATTTCTTCTACAAATGTTTTAAAAATTGATATTCATACTTGAAACATGTGAAAGATGCAAATGACCAATGGATCCAAACCTTTTAAAGAGAATAGCAAACACTCATAAAATTCTCAAGTGAATGTGTGGTGGGATATTTACCCGAGTCAAACAAGTCATTATTTTGCCCAATTACAAAAAGCAGACCTAACAATCATAGATGATTGTAAAGTGATTTATCATGCATAACGGGCTATATTTTTGAAAGAAAATACTTATGGATTGAGATTCAACATTCAGTTAAAAATCCCCCACCACCCCATTTTCCCGACGATTGCAAAATAAAATATTTAAAAACTGAAAAGTGTTTACAATCCCTAAAAATTACAAACACTCTTTGGAATTATCTCTCTGAACATTTGTGCATTGTGCATTTCCATTTTCGATATAAACTTTTTTCTTAAATCAAGACTTTGAGTTTTTGCTCTCCCTTAATCCAGTAAATAAAAAATAGAAAAAGATCACAACAAAATGAAAATTTTAGACTTTATGTATGGAATTAATTTAAAACAACTACAAATTTAAGTCAAGAAAATTTATTCACACACCACAAATGAAGACCAAAGTTTTTTTATCCAAGTTTAAGAAATTGTACTAGTTCTACCCTTATTGCTTGGAATTTTATAAGAGAGAGATTTCTTCTACATATGTTTTAAAAATGGATAGGCATGCTTGAAACATGTTAAAGATGCAAATGACCTATGGATCCAATCCTTTTAAATAGAATCACAAATGCTCATTAAATTCTCAAGTGAATGTGTGCTGGGATATTTACCTGAGTCAACAAAGCCATTATTTTTCTCTTTTAGAAAAAGCTGACCTAACAATCATAGATGATTTTAAAGTGATTTATCATGAGTAACGGATTTTATTTTGGAAAGAAATGACTTATGGATTGAGAGTAACCACTCAGTTAAAAATCCTCTGCCTCCCCCTTTTACCGATGATTCCAAAACCTAATATATAAAAATTAAATAGAGTTTACAATCCCAAAATATTACAGACACTCTTTGGATTTATCTCTCTCTATATTTGTACATTGTTCATTTCCATTTTAGATGTATACTTTTTTCTTAAATCAAAACTTTGAGTTTTCGCTCTCCCTTCATCCCCGTAAACAAAAAAGGTAAATAGATAACCAAAAAATGAAAATTTTAGAGTTTATGAATGGAAAAAATTTAGAACAACAAGAAATGAGAGTAAAGAAAATTTATTGACACACCACAAATGAACAAAAAAGTTTTGTTATGCAATTTTGGGAAATTCCGCTAGTTCAACCCTAATAGCTTGGAATTTCATGAGAAAGAAATTTCTTCTACACATGTTTTAAAAATGAATATGCATGCTTGAAAATGTTAAAGATACAAATGACCTATGGATCATAACCTTTTTAAAGAGCATAACAAATGCTCATTAAATTCTCAAGTGAACGTGCGGTGGGATATTCACCCGAGTCAAACAAGCCATTAATTTGCCCATTTACAAAACGTTGGCCTAAAAACCATAAAAGATTGTAAAGTTATTTATCATACGTAATGGGCTATATTTTTTTAAGAAATTTCCTATAGATTGGGAGTCAACACTTAGTTAAAAATCACCCACGTCCCCCTTTCCCTGACGATAGCAAAACCTAATATATAAAAACCAAAAAGAGTTTACAATCCCTAAAAATTACAGAAATTCTTTGGAATTATCTCTCTCAACATTTGTGCATTGTGCAGTTCTATTTTAGATGTATACTTTTTTCTTAAATTAAAAATTTGAGTTTTCGCTCTCCCTTCATCTCGTAAACAAAAAAGGCAAATAGATCATAACAAAATGAAAATTTAAGAGTTCATGTATGGAAAAAATTTAGAACAACAACAAATGTGAGTAAAAAAAATTTATTCACACACCACAAATGAACACAAATGTTTTGTTATCCCTATTTTGGAAATTCCACTAGTTCATCCTTAATAGCTTGGACTTTCACAAGAAAGAGATTTCTTCTACACATGTTTTAAAAATGGATATGCATGCTTGAAACATGTTAGAGATGCAAATGCCCTATGGATCCCAACATTTTAAAGAGCATAACAAACACTCAATAAACCCTCAAGTGAACGTGCGGTGGGATATTTACCCGAGTCAAACAAGCCATTATTTTGTACATTTACAAAAAGTTGTCCTAACAATCGTAGATGATTGTAAAGTGATTTATCATGCGTAACTGGCCATATTTTTGTAAGAAGTGATTAATAGATTAGGAGTCAACATGCTATTTAAAATCCCCCAGCTTCCTCTTTTCCCATCGATTGCAAAACATAATATAAAAAAACTAAAAAGAGTTTACAATCCCTAAAAGTTACAGACACTCTTTGGAATTATCTCTCTCTACAATTTTACATTGAGCATCTCCATTTTAGATGTATATTTTTTCTTCAATATAAACTTTTAGTTTTCGCTCTCCCATCATCCCGTAAACATAAAAGGTAAATACATAACAACAAAATGAAAATTTAAGAGTTTGTGTATGGAAAAAATTTAAAACAACAACAAATATAAGAAAAAAATATATTCACACTCGAAAAATGAATACAAAAGTTTTGTTATCCGAGTTTGGGAATTTCCACTAGTTCAACGCAAATAGTTTGGAATTTCAAAAGAAAGAGATTTCTTCTACACATGCTTTAAAAATTGATATGCATGTTTGAAACGTGTTAAAGATGCAAATGACCTATGGATCCAAACCTTTTAAAGAGAAGAACAAACGTTCATTAAATTCTCAGAACGTGTGGTGGGATATTTACCCGAGTCAAACAAGCCATTATTTTGCCCATTCACAAAAAGCTGACCTAACAATCATAGATGATTGTAAAGTGAATTATCATGCGTAATGGGCTATATTTTTCTAATAAATGACTTACGGATTGGGAGCCAACACTCACTTAAAAATCCCCCTGCTTCCCCCTTTTCTCAACGATTGAAAAGCCTAATATATAAAAACTAAAAAGAGTTTAAAATCCGTAAAAATTAAAGACACTCTTTTGAATTATCTCTCTATTCATTTATGCATTGTGCATTTCCATTTTAGATGTATATTTTTTTCTTCAATCAAAACTTTGACTTTTCGCTCTCCCTCATCCTGTAAACAAAAAAGGCAAATAGATCAGAACAAAATGAAAATTTTAGAATTTATATATGTAAAAAATTTAAAAAACAACAAATGGAAGTAAATAAAATTTATTCACACACCAAAAATGAACACAAAAGTTTTGTTATCCAAGTTTGGAAATTTCCACTAGTTCAACCCTAATAGCTTGGAATTTTATAAGAAAGAGATTTCTTCTACACATCCTTTAAAAATGGATATGCATACTTGAAACGTGTTAAAGATGCAAATGATCTATGGATCCAAACCTTTTAAAGAGAATAAACGACGCACATTAAATTATCAAGTGAACGTGCAGTGGGATATTTACCCGAGTCAAACAAGCCATTATTTTTCACATTTACAAAAAGCTAACATAACAATCATAGATGATTGTAAAGTGATTAATCAAATGTAACGGGCTATATTTTTTTAAGAAATGACTTATGGATTAGGAGTCAACACTCAGTTAAAAATCCCTGTGCCTCGACCATTTTCCCACGATTGCAAAACCTAATATATAAAAACTAAGAAGTGTTTACAATCCCTAAAAATTACAGCCACTCTTTGGAATTATCTCTCTCTACATATGTGCATTAAGCGTTTTCATTTTAGATGTATACTTTTTCTTAAATCAAAACTTTGAGTTTTCACTCTCCCTTCATCCCATATACAAAAAAGGAAAATAGATCAGAATAAAATAAAAATTTTAGAGTTTACGTTTGGAGAAAATTTAAAACAACACAAATGAACACAAAAATATTATTATCCAAGTTTGGAAAATTCCATTAGTTCAACCCAATTAGCTTAGAATTTTATAAGAAAGAGATTTCTTCTACACATGTTTAACAAACGGATATTCATGCTTAAAACATGTTAAAGATGCAAATGACCTATGGATCAAAACCTTTAAAAGTTAATAAAAAACGCTCATTAAAATCTCAAGTGAATGTGTGATGGGATATTTACCCGAGTGAAACAAGGCATTATTTTGCCCATTTACAAAAAGCTAACCTATCAATCATAGATGAATGTAAAGTGATTTATCATGCGTAACGGGCTATATTTTTGTAAGAAATGACTTATCAATAGGAGTCGACACTCAGTTAAAATTCCCCCAGCCTCCCCCTTTTCATGACAATTGCAAAAGCTAATATATAAAAACTAAAAAGAGTTTACAATCCCTAAAAATTACAGACATCCTCTGGAATTATCTCTCTGAACATTTTTGAATTGTGCATTTACATTTTAGATGTATACTTTTTTCTAAAATAAAAACTTTGAGTTTTCGCTCTCCCTTTATCCTGTAAATAAAAAGGCAAATAGATCACAACAAAATGAAACTTTTAGAGTTTAATTATGGAAAAAATTTAAAACAACAGCAAATGTAAGTAAAGAAAATTTATTCACTCACCACAAATGAACACAAAAGTTTTAATATCCAAATTTGGGAAATTCCACTTCTTCAACCCTAATAGCTTGGAATTTTATAAGAATGAGATTTCTTCTACACATGTTTTAAAAATGGATATGCATGCTTGAAACATGTTCAAGATGCAAATGACCTATGGATCCAAACCTTTTAAAGAGAATAACAGACGCTAATTAAATTCTCAAGCAAACGTGCGGTGGGATATTTAGCCGACTCAAACAAGCTATTATTTTGCCCATTTACCAAAAGCTGACTAGACAATCATAGATGATTGTAAAGTGATTTATTTAGAGTAACGGGCAATATTTTTGTATGAAATGACATATGGATAGGGAGTCAACACTCAATCAACAATCTCCCGCCTCCCCCTTTTCCCGACGATTGCAAAACCTAATATATAAAAACTAAAAAGAGTTTAAAATCCCTAAAAATTACAGACACTCTTTGGAATTATCTCTATCTATATTTTTTCATTGTACATTTCTATTAAAAATAGATGTATACTTTTCTCTTAAATCAAAACTTTAAGTTTTCGCTCTCCCTTCATACCGTAAACAAAAAACGCAAATAGATCAAAACAAAATGAAAATTTTAGAGTTGATGTATGGAAAAATTTAAAACAACAACAAATGTAACTTAAGAAATTTTATTCACACACCACAAATGAGCACAAAACCTTTTTTATCCAAGTTTGGGAAATTCCACTAGTTCAACAACTAATTATGCTTGGAATTTTATAAGAAAGAGATTTCTTCTACACTTGTTTTAAAAATGGATATGCATGCCTGAAACATTTTAAAGATGCAAATAACCTATGGATCCAAAGCTTTTAAAGAGAATAACAAACGCTCATTCAATTCTCAAGTGAATGCGCGATGGGATATTTACCCGAGTCAAACAAGCCATTATTTTGCCCATTTACTAAAAGTTGACCTAACAATCATAGATGATTGTAAAGTGATTTATCTTAAGAAACTGGATATATTTTTCTAAGAAATAACATATGGATTGGGAGTCAACACAGTTAAAAATCCCCAGCCTCCCCTTTTTCCCAACGATTGCAAAACCTAATATATAAAAACTAAAAAGAGTATACAATCCCTAAAAATTGTAGACACTCTTTTGAAATTATCTCTCTCTACATTTGTGCATTGTGCATTTCTATTTTAGATGTATAATTTTTTCTTAAATAAAAACTTTGACTTTTTGTTCTCCCTTCATCCCATAAACATAAAAGGCAAATAGATCACAACAAATTGAAAATATTAGAGTTTATGTAAGGAAAACATTTAAAAGAACAAAAAATGTAAGTAAATAAAATTTATTTACACACCACAAATGAACACAAAAGTTTTGTTCTCCAAGTTTGGGAAATTCCACTAGTTCAACAACCCATTACGCTTGGAATTTAATAAGAAATAGATTTCTTCTACATATGTCTTAAAAATAGAAATGCATGCTTGAAACATATTAAAGATGGAAATGACCAACGGATCCAGACCATTTAAAGAGAATAACAAACGCTCATTAAATTCTCAAGTGAACGTGCGGTGGGATATTTACCCGAGTCAAACAAGCCATTATTTTGCCCATTTACAAAAAGCTGACCTAACAATCATAGATGATTGTAAAGTGATTTATCATGTGTAATGGGCTATATTTTCTTAAGAAATGACTTAAGGATTGGGAGTCAACACTCAGTTAAAAATCCGCCGCCTCCCCCTTGTCCCGACGATTGTAAAACCTAATATATAAAAACTAAAAAGAATTTACAATCCCTTAAAAATATAGACACTCTACATTTGTGCCCTGTGCATTTCCATTTTAGATGTATACTTTTTTTTTTTAATCAAAACTTTGAGTTTTCGCTCCCCTTCATCCCGTAAACAAGAAAGGCAAATAGATCACAAAAAAATGACAATTTTAGAGTTTATGTATGGAAAAAATTTTAAACAACAACAAATGTAAGCAAAGAAAATTTATTATCACACCACAAATGAACACAAAAGTTTTGTTATCCAAGTTTAGGAAATTCCACTAGTTCAACCATAATAACTTGGAATTATAAAAGAAAGAGATTTCTTCTACACATGTTTTAAAATTGGATATTCTTGCTCGAAACATGTTAAAGATGCAAATGACCTAAGGATCCAAATCTTTTAAAGGGAATAGCAAACGGTCATTAAATTCTCTAGTGAACGTGCGGTGGGATATTTACCCGAGTTCAATATGCCATTATTTTGCCCATTTACAAAAAGCTGACCTAACAATCATAGATGATTGTAAAGTGATTTATCATGCATAATGGACTATATTTTTGTAAGAAATGACTTATGGATTGGAGGTCAACACTCATTTAAAAATCCCCCTGTCTCCCCCTTTTACCGACAATTTCAAAACGTATTATATAAAAACTAAAAAGAGTTTAAAATATCTAAAAATTATAGACACTCTTTGGAATTATCTCTCTCTACATTTGTGCATTGTGTATTTCCATTTTAGATTATACTTTTTTCTTAAATCAAAAGTTTGAGTTTTTGCTCTCCCTTCATCCTATAAACAAAAAAGACAAAGAGATCAAAACAAAAAGAAAATTTTAGAATTTATGTAAGGAAAAAAATTAAAACAACTACAAATTTAAGTAAAGAAAATTTATTCACATAGAATAAATGATCACAAAAGTTTTGTTATCCAAGTTTGGGAAATTTCACTAGTTCAACCTTAACAGCTTGGAATTTTATACGAAAGAGATTTCTTCTATACATGTTTTAAAAATGGATATGTGATAGATGTCATATTCTAACATGAGAACTAGGTTAATTATAATAGAATAACCCTTATAATTGTGTTATAGGTGGTTATTTATCGGTTTTCAAATGAAACGTGCATTTATTGAATTTGGCATTAATCACTGTCTATAATGCATATTTTTCTCTCCTGAATTATATTTCATTGCTTTTAGGGTTTATTTCTACCTGAAATGCTTTTTATGGATTCAATTACGGAATTTCAGGAGAATTTTGGTGGAGAAGGAGATATTTACCAAAATGTCATTAGTGAAAGGGAGGTGATTTTTTAGGGCAAATCGTATTGAAAAGAAGGGGGACCGTGGACCGAAAGAGGAGAGACCGTCGACCAAAAAAGGAGACCGTCGACCGAAATGGAGGGTTGTGGACCGAAAATAGGGAAGAAACAGAGGAGGCTGCTGACCGTTCAGAGGGAAGACCCGAGAGGGCTCCCTTCGAACGCCATTCATCACCGTCATCCACCCCCATCCTGCAATCGAGAACAGACCCGAGGAGAGCTCAAGAGACTCTCCATCGTGGTGAGTTTGACGCTGCCATTTTCTACTCGCCAGGCCAAGATGTGAGCCGAGAGGGCTCCTCCGGCGCCGATTCCGCATTCCGACCATCCTCCGGCATTGATTACCCATTTCCGACCATTTCTGGAGCTATTTCAACTCCGAACGAGACTCGAGAGAGCCGGTCAGATGACTTTGGCTCCATTCCGTCGAACGCCGGTCGTCACCTCCATTCGTGGGTTTCTATCCTTCTTTGCCGGTGTCGTCTCTACCTCCGGCCACTCACTCTTGCAACCCGAAGCCATCAATTTCGGGAAATTGCAGCACCCGTGAGAACGAGCTTGTGCTGGCCAAGCGAGAGGAAGGAGAAGGGAGTAATCTATCATTTTTTAATTTAATTTTCCTATAGTTTGAACTTAGGTTTTGAATGTTTATTAAATTTGATTTGATAATTAATGTTTATCGAATATTTTTTTCCAGATATTTGATTAAATTAGCTAGTTAGGGCAGGATTGTAATTTAGGTTGGATTTTGGTATTTTAATCTGATTTCTGTCTTTCACTCTATGTGGCCTAGAGGGGCTAGCCGCAAGGATTGAGAAATCAGATAAGTGGTTACATGGCACTCGAGAGAGGCACGAATCACGATAAAATCCAGAGTTGATAATTTTAGCATCGTCACAATAGGAAATTGATTCTCTCCATTCTATTGTAATCTGGTCTCTGTCATTAATTCTAGGCGCCCGAGAGGGGCTAGACGCAAGGATTGAGAATTCGGATTCATGGTTACGTGGCACTCGAGAGAGGCATGAATCACCATAAATTCCAAAGTTGACGTTTCCTGTTGTGCAAGTAGTTAATTAGATTATTGCTTGATAATTTAGTATATAATTAGTGTTTAGTTAAGATTAATTCATCATATTTGGTTAGGCTAGTTGACTGAAGAATACACAAAATTTAGTCCTCCCTATGGATATGACCCCCGCTTCCCGCTAGATTACATGAACGATTCGTATGCTTGCGAGGTATAAAAGCCGATGTAATTAAATTTCACATCAAGTTTTTGGCACCACTGTCGGGGAGCGAACAAAACTTTTATAGGATAAATCTATTTTTCAAAAATCTTTTACTGTTGGGTAGAATGTTTTACTTTAAAACTCACGATTGCATTTGCTTCCGGTGACGCTGAGATCCAGGTGGTCAATGGGTCGGTCTTCAAAGTTAACGGTCAGAGGTTCAAACCGTATTGTGAGATGTCCCCACACCGGAGGAGGTGATGGTGATTTTCTTGGAGGAACCTGTCATTTCATCTTGACTACGTCAGAGTCTTGCTTATGACTATAAACTTAGCACATTGTGGGCAATCCCCACGTTTCTATCCCTTTGTACGTTACAGTTTTTATTTTTGGTTTATTCATTCTTATTTGGGATAACCTTTGGTGCACTCTGGTCTTGATTGATTGGAAGTCCCCTGACGATGTCGTCCCTGTCATGGACTCGGGGTACTCTCTTGCCGGCTGAGAGCGTAAATGGTTCCGGTAGTCGATGACCAGACTTTTGGTCCCTAGTTTGAGAGGTCTGTACTCAAACAACCATTCTAGGATTGACCAGTTCGTTCTTGAAGTATTGAATGAAAACCTTATGGTGAGTAACTCAAGGACTTGTGTTCAGCACGTGATTCCTGCTGCCTTCAGTGGCCAGTCACATGGAGATTTCTTCAAAGTGTGATGTGGGATAGTGGTTTCATCTACGGATGATTACCTATGGGTACAGCCGATACGAGTAAACCTTCTTCGAGGGAGACTATGTATCATTCCTGGGTGTCTTTATTGACTCTTCGGTATTATTGTTGATGACCAAACACATATGGTCCCACCTATGGATTTAGGAGCCCTGAGGGAGCTTAACCCTTACTCTACTGGAGTATAACTAGCTAAGTTGTAAGTCAACTGGAGTAGTAGCTACTAGACGAGAAGACTGGCACCAGAACCGGCGTTAAGGCCAGTAATAAATCGTCTAATAAATCAGATATTTTAGTGATTGTTAGTTGGTTTTCTTGATGTGTCATGCTCTAGGTTTGGGGGTGTTTGTTGATATTTGTTTTCCTTGCACTTTTTTGGCTTTGCTTTACTTCTTGTGTGCCAATGGAGCATGTGGTTTCCATGATTTTTATTATTCTTTAGCTATTATTCCTTTTTGTAGTCGTTTTGGTGTTTTAATTTTTCCCCATTGAGGACAATGTCAGGTTTAGGTTTGGGGGGGAAACGGCTCTTTTATGTCTTAGCAATGATTTTCTTTTGATTTTTGTTCGTGGTTTTCAAATTACTCCTCTTAGTGTGGTTAACTTTAGTAGAGTTAAAATATGTTGCTCAAATGTGTTTTAAAATTTTTCGTAAAACTGTGTAGAATATGCCTATTAGGAATCTGATATCATTTGTTGTGATCCATGAGAATTCAGTGGGATAACATACTATTGCATTAGACTTGGAACTTAGTTTCAAAAGAGAACATGTAAATCTAGTGTTGATCTATGTTAGTCTGAATAGTCTTGTATGCCTTTTTGACGCATTCCTTTTTATATCTCAGTGAAATTCCTTGTTGTAATGTATGAATGCAAATGGAAATGCTCTTGCTTGCAAAAGACAGATAACTTCAGAAACAGCTTGGGCAAACACAGGGACATGCACCGGAACAGTCGGTAACTTAAAAATAAGTGCATGTGCAGTGAAGACAAATACAAAATGGTGGTAATACCAAAAGTATTCAGTGAAACAAAAATTACGCTGGTAATAGCAAAAATGCACTGGTAATAGCGTAAAATGGGTTTAAATCTGGAAGCAATGAGTTTTCTTAACTTTGTTGATGAATTGTAAGTTAAAAAAAGTTGCAGATCAAGATTGAAATTGGTATACTTCTTTTGTGAGATTGTCAGAAAATAGGCTTACTCTACTATTTTCTCTTAATTGTGATGTGACCAGGATTTTATTGTTATTTGTTGCCTCTTTGTTCTGTTGAAGTAATTGCTTATGGGTCACATTGGTTCAGGTGGAGTAACAATGAGTGTATTTGGATTGATAATGTGCTATATTTTACATAGGTTTTCAAATTGAGCAGGGTTTTAAATGATTTGCATATATTTTACGATACTAAGTGTTAGTCATATGCTAATGAGGAGTAAATTTTCTTCACTTTTCTTTTTATATTATTGATTTAGATGAATTTTGTGGGTAAATTCCATGCAAACCCTCACGAGACATAACTCGTCCACTACTATAAAGTAGGGGTTTAACGGCTTGTTGCATGCGCTAAATGCAATCGTGTTCCCTACGAAAGTGGCATTTTGTTTTCCTAGGCTTAATTTTGGTTCTATTGTTGTTTTGCTAGGGACAAGCAAAGACTTAGGTTTGGGGGTGTGATAGATGCCATATTCCAACATGAGAACTAGGTTAATTATAATAGGTGGTTATTTATCGATTTTCAAATGAAACGTGCATTTATTGAATTTGGCATTAATCACTGTCTATATTGCATATTTTTCTCTCCTGAATTATATTTCATTGCTTTTAGGGTTTATTTCTTCCTGATATGCTTTTTATGGATTCAATTATGGAATTTCAAGAGAATTTTGGTGGAGAAGGAGATATTTACCAAAATGCCATTAGTGAGGGAGGTGATTTTTTAGGGCAAATCGTATTGAAAAGAAGGGGGACCGTTGATCGAAAGAGGAGAGACCGTTGACCAAAACAGGAGATCGGCGACCAGAACGGGGGGTCGTGGACCAAAAACAGGGGAGAAATAGAGGAGGCCACCGACCGTTCAGAGGGAAGACCTAAGAGGGTTCCCTCCGAACGCCGTTCGTCACCGTCGTCCACTCCCATCCTGCAACCGAGAACAGACCCGAGGAGTGCTCGAGAGAGTCTCCATTGCGGCGAGTTTGACGCTGCCATTTTCTTCTCGCCAGGACGACAAGTGACTTGAGAGGGCTCCTCCGGCGCCGATTCCGCATTCTGACCATCCTCCGGCGTTAATTACCCATTTCTGACATTTTCGGAGCTATTCCAACTCCGACCGAGACTCGAGAGAGCCGGTCAAATGACTTTGGCTCCATTCCGTCGAACGCTGGTCGTCACCTCCATCCGTGGGTTTCTATCCTTCTTCGTGGGCGTCATCTCTACCTCTGGCCACTCGCTCTTGCAACCCAAAGCCATCAATTTTGGGAAATTGCAGCACCCGTGAGAATGAGCATGTGCTGCCCGAGCGAGAGGAAGGGAGTAATCCATCATTTTTAAATTTAATTTTCCTATAGTTTGAACTTAGGTTTTGAATGTTTATTAAATTTGATTTGATAATTAATGTTTATCGAATAATTGTTTTCCTGATATTTGATTAAATTAGCTAGTTAGGGTAGGATTGTAATTTAGGTTGGATTTTGGTATTTTAATCCGATTTCTGTCTTTCACTCTATGCGCCCGAGAGGGGATAGACGTAAGGATTGAGAATCCGGATTCGTGGTTACGTGGTGCTCGAGAGAGGCACGAATCACGGTAAAATCTAGAGTTGACGTTCCCTGTTGTGCAAGTAGTTAATTAGATTATTGCTTGATAAT
Source organism: Aristolochia californica (assembly GCF_029961685.1). NCBI lineage: Eukaryota > Viridiplantae > Streptophyta > Magnoliopsida > Piperales > Aristolochiaceae > Aristolochia > Aristolochia californica. The sequence continues at coordinate 33,211,987 of NW_027181992.1, read as the reverse complement.
TTAGGATATAATTAGTGTTTAGTTAAGATTAATTCATCATATTTGGTTAGGCTAGTTGACTGAAGAATACACAAAATTTAGTCCTCCCTGTGGATATGACCCTCACTTCCCGCTAGATTACATGAACGATTCGTACGCTTGCAAGGTATAAAAGCCGTTGTAATTAAATTTCACATCAATATACATGCTTGAAACATGTTAAAGAGGCAAATGACCTATGGATCCAAAACTTTTAAAGAGAATACCAAACACTCATTATAATCTCAAGTGAATGTTCGGTGGGATATTTACCTGAGTCAAACAACCCATTTAAAAAAAGGTGACCTAACAATCATCGATGATTTTAAAGTGATTTATCATGTGTAACGGGTTTTATTTTTGTAAGAAATGACTTATGGATTGGGAATCAACACTCAGTTAAAAATCCCCCTACCTCACCCTTTTCCTGACGATTGCAGAACCTAATATATAAAAACTAAAAAAGAGTTTAAATTCCCTAAAAATTACATACTTTCTTTGGAATTATCTCTCTCTATATTTGTGCATTGTGACTTTCCATTTTAGATGTATACTTTTTTCTTAAATCAAGACTTTCAGTTTTCGCTCTCCCAACATTCCGTAAACAAAAATGCAAATGGATAACAACAAAATGAAAATTTTAGAACATATGGATGGACAAAATTTGAAACAACGACAAATGTAAGTAAAGAAAATTTATTCACATACCACAAATGTACACAAAATTTTTGTTTTCCAAGTTTGGAAAATTCCACTAGTTCAACTCTAATAGCTTGGAATTTTATAAGAAATAGATTTCTTCTACACATGTTTTAAAAATGGTTATGCATGCTTGAAACCTGTTCATGATACAAATGACCTGCAGATCAAAGCCTTTTAAAGAGAATAACAAACGCTCATTAAATTCTCAAGTTAATGTACGGTAGGATATTTACAAGAGTCAAACAAGTCATTATTTCACCCATTTACAAAAAGTTGACCTAATAGTCATAGATGATTGTAAAGTGATATATCATGCGTAACGGGCTACAATTTTGTAAAAAATGACTTATGGATTGGGAGTCAACCCTAAGGTTAAAATCCCCCTACCTCCCCATTTTCCAGACGATTGCAAAACCTAATATATAAAAACTAAAAGGAGTTTACGATCCCTAAAAAATACAAACACTCTTTAGAATTATCTCTGTCTACATTTGTGCATTGTGCATTTCCATTTTACATGTATACTTATTCCTGAAATAAAAACTTTGAGTTTTCGCTCTCCCGTCATTCCGTAAACAAAAAAGGCAAATAGATCACAACAAAATGAAAATTTTAGAGTTTACGTATGGAAAAAATTTAAAACAACAAAAAATGTAAGTAAAGAAAATTTATTCACACACCACAAATGAACACAAAGGTTTTGGTATTCTTGTATGGGAAATTCCACCAATTCAACCCTAAGAGCTTGGAATTTTATAAGAAAGAGATTTCTTCTTCACATGTTTTAAAAATTGATATGCATGCTTGAAACATGTTAAAGATGCAAATGACCTATGGATCCAAACCTTTTAAAGAGAATAAGAAACGCTCAATAAATTCTCGAGTGAATATGCCGTGGGATATTTACCCGAGTCAAACAAGCCATGATTTCACCCATTAACAAAAAGCCGACCTAAAAATCATAGAAGATTATGAAGTGATTTATCATGCGTAACAGGCTATATTTTTTTTAAGAAATGACTTATGGATTTGGAGTCAAGACTCTGTTAAAAATTCCCTGCCTCCCCCTTTTCTTGACGATTGCAAAACATAATATATAAAAAATAAAAAGAGTTTAAAATCCTTAAAAATTACATACTCTCTTTGGAATTATCTCTCACTATATTTTTGCATTTTGCATTTCGATTTTAGATGTATACTTTTTTATAAAATCAAAACATTAACTTTTCGCTCTCCCATCATCCCGTAAACAAAAAGGCAAATAGATCACAACAAAATGAAAATTTTAGAAGTTATGGGTGGACAAAATTTGAAACAACAACAACTACAAGAAAAGAAAATTTATTCACATCCCACAAATGAACATAAAAGTTTTGTTTTCCAAGTTTGTAAAATTCCACTAGTTCAACTCTAATAGCTTTGAATTTTATAAGAAATAGATTTCATCTTCACATGTTTTAAAAATGGATTTGCATACTTGAAACATGTTAAAGATGCAAATGACCTATGGATCCAAACTTTTTAAATAGTTAACAAACGCTCATTAAATTCTCAAGTGAATGTACTGTGAGATATTTACCTGAGTCAAAAAAGCTATTATTTCACCCATTTAAAAAAAGCTGACCTAACAATCATAGATAATTGTAACGTGATTTATCATGTGTAACGGGCTATATTTTTGTAAGAAATGACTTATGGATATGGAGTCAATTCTAAGATAAAAATCCCCTTGCCTCCCCATTTTCCCTACAAATGCAAAACCGAATATGTAAAAACATAAAAGAGTTTATAATCCCTAAAAATTATAGACACTCTTTGGAATTATCTCTGTCTACATTTGTGCATTGTACATTTCCATTTTAGATGTACACATTTTTCTTAAATCCAAACTTTGAGTTTTCGCTCTCCCTTCTTCCCGCTAACAAAAAAGGCAAATAGATCAAAACAAAATGAACATTTTAAAGTTTATGTCAGGAAAAAATATAAAACAATAACAAATGTAAGTAAAGAAAATTTATTCACACACAGCAAATGAACACGAGTTTTGTTGTCCAAGTTTGGGAAATTCCACAAGTTCAACCCTAATAGCTTGGAATTTTATAAGAAAGAGATTTCTTCTACAGTTGTTTTAAAAATGGATATGTATGCTTGAAATATGTTAAATATGCAAATGACCTATGGATGCAAACTTTTTAAAGAGAATAAGAAACGCTCATTAAATTCTCAAGTGAACGTGCTGTGGGATATTTACCCAAGTCAAACAAGCCATGATTTCAACCACTAACAAAAAGCTGACCTAACAATCATAGATGATTGTAAAGTGATTTATCATACGTAACAAGCTATATTTTTGAAAGAAATGACTTATGGATTGGGAGTCAATACTCAGTTAAAAATCCCCCTGCCTCCCCCTTTTCCCGAAGATTGCAAAACCAAATATATAAAAACAAAAAGGAGTTTCCAATCCCTAAAAATTACAGACACTCTTCTGAATTATCTATCTCTACATTTATACATTATGCATTTCCATTTTGGATGTATACTTTTTTCTTCAATCTAAACTTTGTGTTTTCGCCTTCTCTTCATCCCGTAAAAAAAAAGGCAAATAGATCATAACAAAATGAAAATTTTCGGGTTTATGTATGGTAAAAATTTAAAACAACAACAAATGTAAGTGAAGAAAATTTATTCACACACCACAAAATGAAAACAAAAGTTTTGTTATCCCAGTTTAAGAAATTCCACTAGTTCAACCCTAATAGCTTTAAATTTTATACGAAAGTGATTTCTTCTACACATGTTTTAAAAATGGATAATTTGCTTGAAACATCTTAAAGATGCAAATGACCTATGGATCCAAAACTTTAAAAGAGAATAAAAAACACTCATTAAATTCTCAAGTGAACGTGCGGTGGGATATTTACCCGAGTCAAACAAGCCATTATTTTGCCCATTTTCAAAAAGTTGACCTAACAATCATCGATGATTGTAATGTGATTTATCATGCATAACGGGCTATATTTTTGTATGAAATGACTTTTGGATTGGAAGACAACACTCAGTTAAAAATCCCCCTAACTCCCCTTTTCCCGATGATAGCAAATCCTAATGCATAAAAACTAAAAAGAGTTTAGAATCCCTAAAAATTATAGATACTCTTTGGTATTATCTCTCTATACATTTGTGCACTGTACAGTTCCATTTTAGATGTATACTTTTTTCTTAAATCAAAACTTTGATTTTTCGCTCTCCATTCATCTCGTAAACAAAAAAGACAAATAGTTCAAAATAAACTAAAAATTTTAGAGTTTATGTATGGAAAAAAATTGAAACAAAAACAAATGTAAGTGAAGAAAATTTATTCACACACCACAAATGAACACAAAAGTTTTGTTATGAGAGTTTAGGAAATTCCACTAGTTCAACCCTAATAGCTTGGAATTTTATCAGAAAGATATTTCTTCTACACATGTTTTAAAAATGGATGTGCGTTCTCAAAACATATTAAAGATGCAAATGACCTATGGATCCAAACCTTTTAATGAGAATAATAAACACTCATTAAATTCTCAAGTGAACGTGCGGTGGGATATTTACCTGAGTTAAACAAGCCATTATTTTTCCCATTTACAAAAAACTGACCTTACAATCATAGATGATTGTAAAGTAATTTATCATGCGTTATGGGCTATATTTTTGTAAGAAATGACTTATCAATTTTGTGACAACACTATGTTAAAAATCCCCCTGTCTCCCCCTTTTCCCGACGATTTCAAAATTTAATATATAAAAACTAAAAAGAGTTCACAATCCCTAAAAATTACTGACACTCTTTGGAATTATGTCTCTCTACATTTGTGCATTGTGCATTTCCATTTTAGATGTATACTTTTTTCTGAAATCCAAAGTTTGAGTTTTCACTCTCCCTTCATATTGTAAATAAAAAAGACAAATAGATCACAAAAAATGAAAATTTTAGAGTTTATGTATGGAAAAAATTAAAACAATAACAAATGTAAGTAAAGAAAATTTATTGACACACCAGAAATGATCACAAAAGTTTTGTTATCCAAATTTGGGAAATTCCACTAGCTCAAACTTAATATCTAGGAATTTTATAATAAAGGGATTTCTTCTATACATGTTTTAAAAATGGATATGCATGCTTGAAACATGTTAAAGATGCAAATGACCTATGGATCCTAACCTTTTAAAGAGAATACCAAATGCTCATTAAATTCTCAAGTGGATGAGCGGTGGGATATTTACCTGAGTCAAACAAGCTATTATTTTCCCATTTACAAAAAGCTGACCTCACAACCATCGATGATTCTAAAGTGATTTATCATGCATAACAGGCAATATTTTTGTAAGAAATGACTTATGGATTGGGAATCAACACTCTGTTAAAAATCCCCCTGCCTCCCCTTTTCTCGACGATTGGAAAACCTAATATATATAAAATAAAAAGAGTTTAAATTCCAAAAAAAATTACATACTCTATTAGGAATTATCTCTCTCTATATTTGTGCATTGAGCATTTCCATTTTAGATGTATACATTTTTCTTAAATCAAAACTTTGAGTTTTGGCTCTCCCATCTTCCCGTAAACAAAAAGGAAAATAGAACACAACAAAATGAAAATTTTAGAAGTTATAGATGGGCAAAATTTGAAACAACTACAAATGTAAGTAAAGAAAATTGATTCACATACCACAAATGAACACAAAAGTTTTTTTTCCAAGTTTGGGAAATTCCAGTTGCTCAACTCTAACAGCTTGGAATTTTATAAGAAATTGATTTCTTCTACACATGTTTCAAAAATGGATATGCATCCTTGAAACATGTTAAAGATTCAAATGACCTATGGATCAAACCTTTTAAAGAGAATAAGAAACACTCATTAAATTCTCAAGTGAACGTGCGGTGGGATATTTACCCGAGTTAAACAAGCCATTATTTTGCCCATTTACAAAAAGTTGACCTAAGAATCATCGATGATTTTAAAGTGATTTATCATACGTAACGGGCTATATTTTTGTATGAAATGACTTTTGGATAGGAAGACAACATTCAGTTAAAAACTCCCCTGCCTCTCCCTTTTCCCGACGATTGCAAATCTGTATTCATAAAAACTAAAAAGAGTTTGAATCCCTAAAAATTACAAATGCTCTTTGGAATTATCTCTCTCTACATTTGTCTATTGCACATTTCCATTTTTGATGTATACTTTTTTCGTAAATCAAAACTTTGATTTCTTGCTCTCCCCTCATCCTGTAAATAAAAAAGGCAAATAGATCACAACAAAATTAAAATTTTAGAGGTTATGTATGGAAAAAAATTTTAAAAAAAATGTAAGTAAAGAGAATTTATTCACACACCACAAATAAAAACAAAATTTTTGTTATCCATGTTTTGGAAATTCCGCAAGTTCAGCCCTAATAGCTTGGAATTTTATAAGAAAGAGATTTCTTCTACACATTTTTTAAAAATGGATATGCATGCTTGAAACATGTTAAAGATGCAAATGACATGGATCCAAACATTTTAAAGAGAATAAGAACACTCATTAAATTCTCAAGTGAATGTGTAGTGGGATATTTACCCGACTCAAACATACCATGATTTCACCAATTAAAAAAAAGTTGACGTAATAATCATAGATTATTGTAAAGTGATTTATCATGCGTAACGGGCTATATTTTTTAAGAAATGACTTATGGATTGGGAGTCAATACTCAGTTAACAATCCCCTTACCTCCCCCTTTTCTCGATGATTGATAACCTAATATATAAAAACAAAAATGAGTTTACAATCCATAAAAATTATAGACACTCTTTGGAATTATCTCTCTCTACATTTGTGCACTGTGCATTTCCATTTTGGATGTATACTTTTTTCTTGACTCAAAACTTTGTGTTTTCGCCTTCTCTTCATCCTGTAAACAAAAAAGGCAAATAGATCTCAACAAAATGAAAATTTTAGAGTTTACATATGGTAAAAATTTAAAACTACAACAAATGTAAGTGAAGAAAATTTATTCACACACCACTAATGAACACAAAAGTTTTGTTATCCAAGTTATGGAAATTCCACTAGTTCCACCCTACTTGTTTAGAATTTCGTAAGAAGAAGATTTATTTGACAAATGTTTTAAAAATGGATATGCATGCTTGAAACATGTTAATGATGCAAATTATCTACGGATCCAAACCTTTTAAAGACAATAAAAAACGCTCATTAAATTCTCTAGTAACGTGCGGAGGGATGTTTACCCATGTCAAACAAGCCATTATTTCACCCATTTACAAAAAGCTGACCTAACAATCATAGATGATTGTAAAGTGATTTATCATGCGTAACGGCCTATATTTTTGTAAGAAATGACTTATGGATTGGGAGTCAACAATAAGTTAAAAATCCCCTTGCTCCCCCTTTTCTCGACGATTGCAATACCTAATATATAAAAACTAAAAAGAGTTTATGATCCCTAAAAATTACAGACACTCTTTGGAATTATCTCAATCTACATTTGAGCATTGTGCATTTCCATTTTAGGTGTATACTTTTTCTTAAATGAAAACTTTGTGTTTTCGCTCTCCCTTCATCTCTTAAAAAAAAGGCAAATAGATCACAACAAAATGAAAATTTTAGAGTTTATGTATGGAAAAAATTTAAAACATCAACAAATGTAAGTAATTAAATTTATTCACACACCACAAATGAACACAAAAGTATGGGAAATTCCACTAGTTCAACCCTAAGAGCTTGGAATTTTATAAGCAAGATATTTCTTCTTCACATGTTGCAAAAAGGATATGCATGCTTGAAACATGTTAAAGATGCAAAAGACCTATGGATCCAAACCTATTAAAGAGAATAAGAAATGCTCATTAAATTCTCAAGTTAACGTGTTGTGGGATACTTACCCGAGTCAAACAATCCATGATTTCACACATTAAATAAAAACCTGACCTAACAATCATAGATGATTGTAAAGTGATTTATCATGCGAAACGGGCTATATTTTTGTAAGAAATAACTTATGGATTGGGAGTCAACACTCAGTTAAAAATCACACTGCCTCCCCTTTTCCCGACAATTGCAAAACCTAATATTTAAAAACTAAAAAGAGTTTACAATCACTAAAAATTGCATACTCTCTTTGGAATTATCTCTCTCAATATTTTTGTATTGTGCATTTCCATTTTAGCAGTATATATTTTTCTTAAATCAAAACTTTGAGTTTTCGCTCTCCCATCATCTCGTAAACAAAAAGGCAAATAGATCATAACAAAATGAAAATTTTAGAAGTTATGGATGGACAAAATTTGAAACAACAACAAATATAAGTGAAGAAAATTTATTCACATACCATAAATGAACACAAAAGTTTTGTTTTCCAAGTTTCCGAAATTCCACTAGTTCAACTCTAATAGCTTTGAATTTTATAAGAAATAGATTTCTTCTACACATGTTTTAAAAATGAATATGCATGCTTAAAACATGTTAAAGATGCAAATGACCTATGGATCCAACCTTTTAAAGAGAATAACAAATGCTCATTAAATTCCCAAGTGAATGTACGGTGGGATATTTAATCGAGTCAAAAAGCCATTATTTCACCCATTTACAAAAAGTTGACCTAACAATCATAGATGATTGTAAAGTGATTTATCATGCGTAACGGCCTATATTTTTGTATGAAATGACTTTTGGATTGGAAGACAACACTCAGTTAAAAATCCCCTGTCTCCCCCTTTTCCCGACGATTGCAAATCCTAATGCATAAAAACTAAACAGAGTTTAGAATCCCTAAAAGTTATAGATACTCTTTGGAATTATCTCTCTCTACATTTGTGCACTATGGTTTTCGATTTTAGAAGTATAGTTTTTTCTTAAATAAAAACTTTGATTTTTCGCCCTCCCTTCCTCCCGTAAACAAAAAGGCAATTTGATCACAACAAAATGAAAAATTTAGAAGTTATGTATGGAAAAAATTTAAAACTACAACAAATGTAAGTAAAGAAAATTTATTCACAAACCAAAATTGAACACAAATGGTTTGTTATCCAAGTTAGGGAAATTCCACTAGTTACACCCTAATACTTTTGAATTTGATAAGAAAGAGATTTTTCAACACATGTTTTAAAAAGGGATATGTATGCTCGAACCATCTTAAAGATGCCAATGACCTATGGATTAACACCTTTTAAAGAGAACAAATAACGCTCATTAAATTCTCAACTGAACGTGCAGTGGGATATTTACCCAAGTCAAACAAGCCATTATTTTGCCCATTTGCAAAAAGCTCACCTAACAATCGTAGTTGATTGTGAGTGATTTATTATGCGTAACGCACTATATTTTTTTAAAAAATGACTTGTGGATTGGGAGTCAACACTTAGGTAAAAATCCCCCGCCTCCCCCTTTTCCGACGATTGCAAAACCTAATATAAAAAAACTAAAAATAGTTTACAATCCTGAAAAATTGTAAACACTCTTTGGAAACATTTCCATTTTAGATGTATACTTTTTTCATTAACCAAAACTTTGAGTTTTCGCTCTCCCTTCATCCCATAAATAAAAAAGGCAAACAAATTACAACAAAATGAAAAATTTAGAGGTTACGTATGGAAAAAATTTAAAACAACAACAAATGTAAGTAAAGAAAATTTAATCACACACCACAAATGAAAGCAAAAGTTTTGGAAATTCCACTAGTTCCACCCTAATAGCTTGGAATTTTATAACAAAGAGATTTCTTCCACACATGTTTTATAAGTGGATATGCATGCTTGAAACATGTTAAAGATGCAAATGACCTATGGATCCAAACCTTTTATAGAGAATAAGAAACTCTCATTAAATTCTCAAGTGAACGTGTTGTGAGATATTTACCCGAGACAAACAAGCCATGATTTCACCCATTAACAAAAAGTTGACCTAAAAATCATAGATGATTGTAAAGTGATTTATCATGCGTAACGGGCTATATTTTTGTAAGAAATGACTTATGGATTGAGAGTCAACACTCAGTTAAAAATCCCCTGCCTCCCCCTTTTCCCGCCGATTGAAAAAGCTAATATCTAATAACTAAAAAGAGTTTACAACCCCTAAAAATTATAGACACTTTTTGGAATTATCTCTCTCTACATTTGTGCATTGTTCATTTCTATTTTGGATGTATACTTTTTTCTTCAATCAAAACTTTGTGTTTTCTCTCTCTCTTAACCAGTTAACAAAAAGGGCAAATAGATCACAACAAAATTAAAATTTTAGAGTTTATGTATGGTAAAAATTTAAAACAACAACAAATGTAATTGTGGAAAATTAATTTACGCACCACAAATGAACACAAAAGTTTTGTTATCCAAGTTATGGAAATTCCACTAGTTACACCGTACTTGCTTAGAATTTTATAAGAAGAAGATTTCTTTGACAAATATTTTAAAAATGGATATGATTGTTTGAAACATGTTAAAGATGCAAATGACCTACGGATCAAAACCTTTTAAAGAGAATAACAAACGCTTACTAAATTCTCAAGTGAACGTGCGGTGGGATATTTACCCGAGTAAAAAAAACCATTATTTCACCTATTTACAAAACGCTGACCTAACAATCATAGATGATTTTAAAGTGATTTATCATGCGTAACGGGCTATATTTTTGTAAGAAATAACTTATGGATTGGGAGTCAACACAAAGTTAAAAATCCCCTTATCTCCTCCTTTTCCCGAAGATAGCAAAACCTAATATATTAAAACTAAAAAGAGTTTATGATCCCTAAAAATTACAGACACTCTTTGGAATTTTGTCCCTCTACATTTGTGCATTGTGCATTTCCATTTTAGATATACACTTTTTTCTTAAATCAAAACTTTGAGTTTGCGCTCTCCCTTCATCCCGGAAACAAAAATGCAAATAGATCACAACAAAATGAAAATTTTATAAGTTATGGATGACAAATTTAATACGAAAAAAAATGTAAGTAAAGAAAATTTATTCACATAACACAAATCAACACAAAAGTTTTGTTATCCAAGTTTGGGAAATTCCACTAGTTCAACCCTAATAGATTGGAATTTTATAAGAAAGAGATTTCTTCAACACATTTTTTAAAAATGGATATGTATGCTTGAAACATGTTAAAGATACAAATGACCTATGGATCCGAACCTTTTCAATAGAATAACAAATGCTCATTAAATTCTCAAGTGAACTTGTTGTGGATATTTAACTGAGTCAAACAAGCCACTATTTTGCCCATTAACAAAAAGCTGACCTAACAATCATAGATAATTTTAAAATGATTTATCATGCGTAATGGGCTATATTTTTTTGTAAGAAATGACTTATGGATTGGGGGTCAACACTCAGTTAAAAATCCCCCGCCTACCCCTTTTCCAGACGATTGCAAAACCTAATATATAAAAACAAAAAAAAGTTTACAATCCCTAAAAATTATAGATACTCTTTGGAATTATCTCTCTTTACATTTGTGCATTGATCAATTCCATTTTAGATGTAAAATTTTTCCTTTAATCAAAACTTGGAGTTTTCGCTCTCCCTTCATCCCGTAAACAAAAAAAGCAAAAAGATCACAAAAAATGAAAATTTTAGAGTTTATGTACTAAAAAAATTTAAAAAAACAACAAATGTATGTAAAGAAAATTTATTCACGCACCATAAATGAACACAAAAGTTTTGTTATCCAAGTTTGGGAAATTCCACTAGTTCTACCCTAATAGCTTGGATTTTTATAAGAAAGAGATTTCTTCTACACATGTTTTAAAAATGGATATACATGCTTGAAACATGTTAAAGATGAAAATGACCTATGAATTCTCGCTAAAATCTGAAGTGAACGTGCGGTCGGATATTTACCCGAGTCAAACAAGCCATTATTTTGCGCATTTACAAAAAGCTGACCTAACAATAATCGATGATTGTAAAGTGATTTATCATGTATAACGGGCAATATTTTTGTAGGAAATGACTTATGGATTGGGAGTCAACACTCTGTTAAAAATCGCAATGCCTCCCCCTTTTCTCGACGATTGCAAAAGCTAATATATCAAAATTAAAAAGAGTTTACAATCCCTAAAACTTACCATACTATTTGGAATTATGTATCTCTACATTTGAGCATTGTGCATTTACATTTTAGAAGTATACTTTTTTATTATATCAAAACTTTGAGTTTCGCTCTCCCTTCATCCCGTAACAAATAAGGCAAATAGATCACAACAAAATGAATATTTTAGATGTTATCTATGGAGAAAAATTAAAACAACAAAAAATTTAAGTAAATAAAATTTATTCACATACGACAAATGAAAAAAAAAAGTTTTGTTATCGAAGTTTGGGAAATTCCACTAGTTCAACCCTAATAGCTTGGAATTTTATAAGAAAGAGATTTCTTCTACACATGTTTTAAAAATGGAGATGCATGCTTGAAACTATTAAAGATGCCAATGACCTATGGATCCAAACCTTTTAAATGGATTAAGAAATGCTCATTAAATTCTCAAGTGAACTTGCGGTGGGATATTTACCTGAGTCAAACAAGCCAATATTTTGCCCATTTAAAAAAAGCTGACCTAACAATCATATATGAATGTAAAGTGATCGTGTAACATGCTATATTTTTATAAAAAATGACTTATGGATTGGGAGTCAACACTCAGTTAAAAATCCCCCTTCCTCCCACTTTTCCCGACGATTACAAAACCTAATACATAAAAACTAAAAAGAGTTTACAATCCCTAAAATTACAGACACTCTTTGAAATTATCTCTCTCAACATTTTTTCATTACGCATCTCCATTTTAGATGTACACTTTTTTGTTAAATAAAAATTTTGAGTTTTCTCTCTCCCTTCATCCCGTAAACAAAAAAGGCAAATATTTCTCAACAAAAATAAACTTTTAGAGTACATGTATGGAAAAAATTTAAAACAACAACAAATGTAAGAAAAGAAAATTTATTCACACACCACAAATGAGAACAAAATTCTGGCTATCCAAGTTTGGGAAATTCCACTAGTTCAACCCTAATAGCTTGTAATTTTACAAGAAAGAGCTTTCTTCTACACATGTTTTAAAAATGGATATGCATGCTTGAAACATGTTAAGGATGCAAATGACCTATGGATCCAAACCTTTTAAAGAGAATAACAAACGCTCATAAAATTCTCAAGTGAATGTGCGATGGGATATTTACCTGTGTCAAACAAGCAATTATTTTTCCCATTTACAAAAAGTTGACCTAATAATCATTTGTGATTGTAAAGTAATTTATCAGGTGTAACGGGTTATATTTTTGTAAGAAATGACTTATGGATCGGGAGTCAACACTCAATGAAAAATCCTCCTGCCTCCCCCTTTTCCTGACGATTGTAAAACCTAATATATAAAAGCTAAAAAGAATTTACAATCCCTAAAAATTGTAGAATCTCCTTGGAATTATCTCTCACTATATTTGTACATTGTGCATTTCTATTTTATATGTATACATTTTTCTAAAATCTAAAGATTGAGTTTTCACTCTCCCTTCATCCCGTAAAAAAAAAAAAAGGCAAATAGATCACAACAAAATGAAAAGTGTGGAAAAATTTTAAAACAAGAAAAAATATAAGTAAAGATAATTTATTCGCACACCACAAATGAACACAAATGTTTTTTTATCCAAGTTTCGGAAATTTCACTTGTTCAACCCTAAAAGCTTGGAATTTTATAAGAAAGAGATTTCTTCTACACATGTTTTAAAAATGGATATGCATTCTTGAAACATGTTAAAGATGCAAATGACCTATGGATCCAAACCTTTTAAAGAGAATAACAAACGCACATAAAATTCTCAAGTGAACATGCGGTGGGATATTTACCCGAGTCAAACAAACCATTGTTTTGCCCATTTACAAAAAGTTGACCTAACAATCATCTGTGATTGTAAAGTGATTTATCATGCGTAATGGGCTATATTTTTGTAAGAAATGACTTAAAGATTGGGAGTCAACACTCAGTGAGAAATCCTTCAGTCTCCCCCTTTTCCCGATGATTGCAAAACCTAATATTTAAAAACTAAAAAGAGTTTACAATCCCTAAAAATTACAGACTCGCTTCAGAATTATCTCCCTACATTTTTGCATTATGCATTTCTATTTTAGATGTATACTTTTTCTTATATCAAAACTTTGTGTTTTCGCTCTCCCTTCATACCGTCAACAAAAAAGGCAAATAGATCACGACAAAATGAAAATTTTAGAGTTTATGTATGGAAAACATTTAAGACAACTACAAATGTAAGTAAAAAAAAATAATTCACACACCACAAATGAACACAAAAGTTTTGTTATCTAAGTTTGGGACATTCCACTTGTTCAACCCAAATAGCATGGAATTTTATAAGAAAGAGATTTCTTCTACACATGTTTTAAAAATGGATATACATGCTTGAAACATGTAAAGGATGCAAATGACCTATGGATCCACACCTTTTAAAGAGAATAAAAAACGCTCATAAAATTCTCAAGTGAACGTGCGGTGGGATATTTACTCGAGTCAAACAAGCCATTATTTTGCCTATTTAAAAAAAGCTAACCTTACAATCATAGATGATTGTAAAGTGATTTATCATGCGTAACGGGCTATATTTTTGTAAGAAATTACTTATGGATTGGGAGTCAACGCTCAGTTAAAAATCCCCTCCTCCCCCTTTTCCTGACAATTGCAAAACCTAATATAAAAAAACTAAAAAGAGTTTACAATCCCTAAAAATTACAGACACTCTTTGGAATTATTTCTCTTTACATTTTTGCTTGGGTATTTCCATCTTATATGGATACGTTTTTCATAAATCAAAACATTGATTTTTCGCTCACCGTTCATCTGGTAAAAATAAAGGCAAATAGATCACAACAAAAAAAAAATTTAGAGTTTATGTATGGGAAAAAATTAAAACAACAACAAATGTAAGTAAACAAAATTTATTCACATGCCAGAAATGAACACAAAAGTTTGTTATCCAAGTTTGGGAAATTCCACTAGTTCAACCCTAATAGCTAGGAATTTTTTAAGAAAGAGATTTCTTCAAAACATGTTTTTAAGATGGATATGCATGCTTGAAACATGTTAAAGATGCAAATAACCTATGGATCTAAACCTTTTAAAGAGAATAGAAAATGCTCGGTAAATTATCAAGTGAATGTGCGATGGGATATTTACCCGAGTCAAACAAGCCACGATTTTGCCCATTTCAAAAAGTTGACCTAACAATCATAGATGATTGTAAAGTGACTTATCATGCGTAACGGGCTATCTTTTTGTAAGAAATGATTTATGGATTGGGAGTCAACACTCAGTTAAAAATCCCTCGCCTCCCCCTTTTCCCAATGATTGCAAAACCTAATATCTCTCTCTACAGTTGTGCATTCTGCATTTCCATTTTAGATGTTTACTTTTTTCTTAAATCAAAACTTTGAGTTTTCGCTCTCCCTTCATCCCGTAAAAGAAAAAGTCAAATTGATCACAACAAAATTAAAGTTTATAGTTTGTGTATGGAAAAAATTTAAAACAACAACAAATGTAAGTAAAGAAATTTGGTCACACACCATAAATAAAAACTAAAGATTTGTTATCCTAATTTTGGAAATTCCACTAGTTCAACCCTAATAGCTTGAAATTTTAAAAGAAAGAGATTTCTTCTGCACATGTTTTAAAAATGGATATGCATGCTTGAAACATGTTAAAGATGCATATGACCTAAGGATCCAAACCTTTTAACGCTCATTAAATTTTCTAGTGAACGTACGGTGGGATAATTACCCGAGTCAAACAAGCCATTATTTTGCCTATTTACAGAAAGTTGACCTAGCAATCATAGATGATTTTAAGTGATTTATCAAGAATAATAGACTATATTTTTTTAAGAAATATATTATGGATTGGGAGTCAACAATCAGTTAAAAATCACCCTCTCCCCCTTTTCACGATGATTGCAAAACATAATATATATAACTAAAAAGATTTTACAATCCCTATAAATTGTAGACACTCTTTGGAATTATCTTTCTCTACATTTTTGCATTCTGCAGTTCCATTTTCTATGTATACTTTTTTCTTAACTCAAAACTTCATCCCGTAACCAAAAAAGGCAAATAGATCACAACAAAATGAAAATTTTAGAGTTTGTGTATGGAAAAATTTAAAATGACAACAAATTTAAGAGAAAAAAATTTGTTCGCACACCATAAATGAACACAAAAGTTTTATTATCCAAGTTTGGAAAATTCTACGAGTTCAACCCTAATAGCTTGAAAATTTATAAGAAAGAGATTTCTTCTGCACATGTTTTAAAAATGGATATGCATGCTTGAAACATGTTAAAGATGCAAATGACCTATGGATCCAAACCTTTTAAAGAGAATAACAAAGGCTCATTAAATTCTCAAGTGAACGTGCGGTGGGATATTTACCTGAGTAAAATAGGCCACTTTTTTGCCCATTTACAAAAACCTGACCTAGCAATAATAGATGATTGTAGAATGATTTATCATGCATAACGGGCTATATTTTTTTAAAAAATAACTTATGGATTGTGAGTCAACACTTAGTTAAAAATCCTCCGCTTCCCCCCTTTCCCGACGATTGCAAAACCAGAGATATAAAAACTAAAAAGAGTTTACAATCCCAAAAAATTACAAACACTCCTTCAAATTATCTCTCTCTACATTTGTGCATTGTGCATTTCCATTTTAGATGTATATTTTTTCTTAAATAAAAACTTTGAGTTTTTGCTCTCCCTTCATCCCATAAACAAAAAAGGCAAATAGATCACAACAAAATGAAATTTTAGAGTTTGTGTGTGGAAAAAATTTAAAACAACAAAAAATGTAAGTAAAGAAAATTTGTTCGCACACCATAAATGAACACAAAAGTTTTGTTATCCAAGTTTGGGAAAATCTACTAGTTCAACTCTAATAGCTAGAAATTTTATAAGAAAGATATTTCTTCAACACATGTTTTAAAAATGGATATGCATGGTTGAAACATGTCAAAGATGCAAATGACCTATGGATCCAAACATTTTAAACCGAATAACAAATGCACATTAAATTCTCAAGTGAACGTGCGATGAGATATTTACCCGAGTCAAACAAGCCATGATTTTGCCCTTTTACAAAAAGCTGACCTAACAATCAGAGATAATTGTAAAATTATTTATCACGAGTAACAGGCTATATTTTTGGAAGAAGTGACTTACTGATAAGGAGTTAACACTCAGTTAAAAATCCCACGTCTCCCCCCTTTTCACAACGATTGCAAAACCTAATATACAAAATTTAAAAAGAGTTTACAATCCCTAAAAATTATAGACGCTCTTTGGAATTATCTCTCTCTACATTTGTGCATTGTGCATTTCAATTTTAGAGGTAGACTTTTTTCTTAAATCAAAACTTTAATTTTTCACTCTCCGTAGCAAAAAGATCACAACAAAATGAAAATTTTAGAGTTTTTGTATGGAAAAAATTTAAAAAACAACAAAATTTATTCATACACCACAAATGAACACAAAAGTTTTGTTATCCAAGTTTCGGAAATTCCACTAGTTCATCCCTAATAGCTTTGAATTTTATAAGAAAGATATTTCTTCTACACATATTTTAAAAATGGTTATGCATGCTTGAAACATGTTAAAGATGTAAATGACCTATGGATCCAAACCTTTTAAAGAGCATCACAAACGCTCATTAAATTTTCACGTGAACTTGCGGTGGGATATTTACTCGAGTCAAACAAGCCATTATTATTCTCATTTACAAAAAACTGACCTTACAATCATAGATGATTGTAAAGTGATTTATCATGCGTAACATGTTATATTTTTGTAAGAAATGATTTATGAATTAGGAGTCAACGCACAGTTAAAAATCCCCCGCCTCCCCCTTTTACCGTCGATTGATAAACCTCATATGTAAAAACTAAAAAGAGTTTTGTAAGAAATGACTTATGGATTGGGAGTCAACAATCAATTAAAAATCCCTTGCCTCCCCCTTTTCCTGACGATAACAAAACCAAATATACAAAAACTAAAAAGAGTTTAAAATCCCTAAAAATTAGAGACACTCTTTGGAATTATCTCTCTCTATATTTGTGCGTTGTGAATTTCCATTTTAGATTTATACTTTTATCTTATATCACAACTTTGAGTTTTCACTCTCCCTTCATCCCGTTAACAAAAAAGGCAAATAGATCACAACCAAATGGAAATTTTAGAGTTTGTGTATGGAAAAAATTTAAAACAACAACAAATGCAAGTAAAGAAAATTTATTCAGACACCACAAATGAACACTAAATTTTTGTTATCCTAGATTGGGAAATTCCACTAGTTCAACCCTAATAGCTTGGAATTTGATAAGAAAGAGATTTCTTCTACACATGTTTTAAAAATGTGATATGCATGCTTGAAAAATGTTAAAGATGCAAATGAACTATGGATTCCAACCTTTTAAAGAGAATAACAAACGCTCTTTAAATTTTCAAGTGAACGTGCGGTGGGATATTTACCTCAGTCAAACAAGCCAATATTTTGCCCATTTTAAAAAAGTTGACCTAACAATCATAGATGATTGTAAAGTCATTTATCATGCGTAACGAGCTATATTTTTGTAAGAAATGACTTATGGATTTAAAGTCAACGCTCAATTAAAAATCTCCTGCCTCCCCCTTTTTCCCGATGATTGCAAAACCTAATATATAAAAACTAAAAAGAGTTTTGTAAGAAATGACTTATGGATATGGAGTCAGAAGTCAGTTAAAAATCCCCCGCCTCCCCCTTTTCCCGACGATTAAAATACCTAATATATAAAAAATGAAAAGATTTTACAATCCCTAAAAATTATAGACACTCTTTGGAATTATCTCTCTCTACATTTGTGCATTGTGCATTTCAGTTTTAGATGTGTACTTTTTTCTTAAATCAAAACTTTGAGTTTTCGGTCTCCCTTCATCCCGTTAACAAATAAGGCAAATAGATCACAACAAAATGAAAACTTTAGAGTTTGCGTTTGGAAAAAATTTAAAACAACAATAAATTTAAGTAAAGAAAATTTATTTACACACCACAAATGAACACTAAAGTTATGTTATCCATGCTTGGGAAATTCCACTAGTTCAACCATCATAGCTTGGAATTTTATAAGAAAGAGATTTCTTCTACACATGTTTTAAAAATGGATATGCATACTTGAAACATGTTAAAGATGCAAATGACCTATGTGATGAGGACATTGTGCCTGTACAGAATACTCATGTACCAACTCAAGTTCCTTTTCTCCCAGTGATCAGAGGACGAGCTAAAAGATTCAAAGAGATGCTGAATAACTTAGTTCGGAGAGGTATACAACAAGAAGAGAATGTCATCACTATGGAAGGGGAACAAAGGCTGGTCTCACTCATCAAAGTTGATCCGGAGGAAATTCATTGAGGAAGCGCATGTGGTTAGAAGATCTCGTGGGCCCAGTGACGAGAGGACGTGCTAAATGATTCAAAGAGATGCTGAATAACTTAGTTCAGAGGGTTATACAACAAGAAGAGAATATCGTCACTACAGAAGGGGAACAAAGGCTGGTCTCACTCGTCAAAGTTGATCCGGAGAAAATTCATTGAGGAAGTGCATGTGGTTAGAAGATCTCGTGGGACCCACAAGAATACTCATGAGTTGGCAATTAAATCTTGGAAGATCACATGGAACTAAGTTAGGTTTTCTATTGACATTAAGATACCTTACGTTTCTTTCATTGAATGTAATTAGGGTTTCGAAGTCCTCCACTATAAATAGGGGACTTGGACACGAATTTGGGGCTTTTGGAACATTTATGATATTGCAGAAAGTATTCTTCTAAACAAAAGAAGAGTACCAAAACTGCTCTTGTTTTTTTTTCTTTGCATATATTTTTGTGTGTGTCTAACCTTATCTGCTGAGTGTCCTAATCATGTCGTATAATCAAGGGAAAAATACTGACGAAGAGAGTCCATCCGTCGTTGTTTCGAAGCTACAAATGCAAGCATTATTGGGGGAGATGAAACGGATGATGAGGGGAGAGATGGAAGAACTGCATGGGATGTTGGTAGAAATGCATGGGAGGTCAGAATGGGTCGAAGAGGGGACACAAAGAGTGCAATCTCTACTTGTTCCAAACACCTTAGTGAGGAA
Organism: Aristolochia californica; assembly: GCF_029961685.1. Classification (NCBI taxonomy): domain Eukaryota; kingdom Viridiplantae; phylum Streptophyta; class Magnoliopsida; order Piperales; family Aristolochiaceae; genus Aristolochia; species Aristolochia californica. Next base: position 33,192,044 of record NW_027181992.1, on the reverse strand, counting down.
CAGGCTGCATCAAAGGGAAGTTGAGGATATAGGCGATTTTGAAGGTGACAATTTAGGGGAGTCTGATAGGGTTTCAGGAGTCAGCCATATGAGATACGGCCAAGATAGAGTAGCTAGGAACAGGGTAGATAGCCACTTGGGAAGTATCAAGTTGAAAATTCTTGCTTTTCAAGGGAAAAGTGACCCTGAAGTCTACCTCGAATGGGAAAAAAAGATGGAATTGGTTTTCGATTGTCACAATTATTCTGACTTGAAAAAGGTCAAGCTCGTTGTCTTTGAATTTACCGATTATGCTATTCTGTGGTGGGACTAGTTAGGCATCAATAGGAGACGGAGTGGAGAACTCCTATTGACAATTGGGATGAGATGAAGAGGGTGATGAGATGACATTTTGTATCCAGTCATTACTACCAGTATCTATACCTTAAGCTGCAAGGTCTCTATCAAGGTAACTGAAGTGCTGATGAATACTATAAGAGATGGAGATGGCAATGATTAGAGCTAATGTGGAGGAGGATCGGGACGCGACAATGGCCAGATTTTTAAATGGGTTGAATCGGGAGATTGCTAACACCATTGAATTACACCATTATGTGGAATTGGAAGAATTGGTGCATATGGCTATCAATGTTGAGAGACAACTCAAGAGAGGTGGTATACGGTAAAGAGCAGCTCCACAGAGTGCCGGTATAGTACCTTGGAGGTCAAACTACCCAAAGAAGAAAGAAACTTCATCAACCTTCAAGGACAAACCAGACCCCAAAACAGCCACTACTACCACAACTTCTCAAAGTAAATCAGTACGTCTTTTGGCTCGTCCTAGTGACGTTCGTTGTTTTAAATGTCAAGGGCATAGACACATAGCTAGCCAATGCCCGAACAAGCAACTTATGGTTATCCGGGAAAATGGGGAGATTGAGTCAAAAGACGAAGATGATTTAGTGGACATGCTACCATTGGAGGACGCTCCCATCAGAGACGAGAAGTTCGGGGCAGATCATGGTGAGATGCTTGCATTAGTTGCACGACAAGCCTTAAACTTGCAAGTTCAAGAAGAGAAAGAAGAAGTACAAAGGGAGAACATCTTTCACACTCATTGTCATGTGAAAGACAAAGTATGTAGTTTTATTATCGACGGCAATAGTTGCACTAATGTTGCTAGTACTTCTATGGTTGAAAAGTTAGTGCTCACTACACTTCAGCACCCTCGTCCATACAAGTTGAAATGGTTGAATGATAGTGGTGAAATAAGGGTCATCAATCAGGTTGTGGTACCATTTTGAATTGGTAAATATGAGGATGAAGTATTGTGTGATGTGGTACCAATGCAAATTGGACAACTACTCTTAGGAAGACCGTGGCAATTTGACCGACGTGTGCAGCATGACGGCTTCACCAACAAGTACTCATTCACACACAAGCAGAGGACCATCACTCTAGTTCCGTTGACCCCAAAACAAATCTATGATGATCAAGTGAGGTTGCAACAATTGAGTGATAAAAACAAATTGAGAGAGCAAAAGAATGAGAGTAAAAAAAAATGATGTTGTGCATAATGAGAGTGAGAGAAAAACAGAGAAAAAAGAAAGAAACTTCTATGCAAAAATGAGTGAGGTTAAGCGAGCGATGGTTTTAAAATGGCCAATGATTGTACTCATGTACAAGGAGGCTCTTTTAAACACTGACCAACTTGATGCTAGCCTGCCTAGTGTTGTTGTTTCTCTCTTGCAGGACTTCGAGGATTTATTTCCCAAGGAGGTACCACATGGGTTACCACCTCATCGAGGGATTGAACACCAAATTGATTTCATTCCCAATGCATCCAAACTGACCAGCATATAGGAGCAACCCGAAGGAGACGAAAGAACTTCAAAGGCAAATAGAAGAATTGATGGAAAAAGGGCACGTGAGAGAAAGCATGAGTCCTTGTGCAGTACCGGTGATTCTAGTGCCTAAGAAGGATGGATCATGGAGAATGTATGTTGAATGTAGGGGCCATTAACAACATCACGGTAAAGTATCGACATCCTATTCCTTGCTTAGATGATATGTTTCATGAGTTACATGGTTCTTGTGTGTTTTCAAAAATATATCTTAAGAGTGGATATCATCAAATACGAATGAAAGAAGGAGATGAATGGAAGACATAATTTAAAAGAAAATATGGATTGTATGAGTGGTTAGTAGTGCCAATTGGGTTAACTAATGCACCTAGTACTTTCATGCGTTTAATGAATCATGTTTTCGTGCTTTCATTGGAAAATTTGTTGTTGTTTACTTTGATGATATTCTCATTTATAGCAAGAATACACATGATCATGTCTCACATTTGCAGTCTATTTTGGAGGTACTTAGAAACGAGAAGTTATATGCTAACCTCCAAAAGTGTACTTTCTGCATCGATAATATTTTTTTTCTAGGTTCTGTTGTGGGTGCTAAAGGTATTGAGGTGGATAAAGAAAAGATCAAAGCCATCCAAGAGTGGCCGACACCCTCCAGTGTAGGTAATGTTCGGAGTTGTCATGGGCTTCTTAGTTTTTACAGGAGATTCGTGAAAGATTTTAGCACCATTGCGGTACCGCTTACCGAAGTTATCAAAAAGAATGTTGCATTCAAATGGGGTGAAGAACAAGAGACGGCATTTCAGCTTCTTAAGTATAAGCTTAGTCATGCTCCATTACTTGCTTTACGTAATTTTTCTCTTACATTTGAAATTGAATGTGATGCTTCTGGTGTAGGAATAGGCATTGTGCTGATGCAGGAAGGGAGACCACTTGTGTACTTTAGCGAGAAGCTCAGTGGGCTGCACTTAACTACCCCACTTATGACAAAGAGTTGTATGCCTTAATTCGAGAATTAGAGACATGGCAGCACTACCTGTGGCCAAAGGGGTTTGTGATTCGTACGGATCATGAATCCCTGAAACATTTGAAAGGTCAACACAAGTTGAACAAGAGACATGCTCGTTGGGTTGAATTCATTGAAACTTTTCCTTATGTCATTCAGTATAAACAAGGAAAGGAAAATGTGGTTGCAGATGCACTATCATGCAGGTACGCCTTACTCTCTACTCTTGAGGCTAAACTTATTGGTTTTGAGCATATTAAGGAACTTCATCAAGATGACCATGTTTTTGGGGAAATTTATAGTGCTTGTGAAAAATCTGCAGAAGCTAAGTTCTATAGGCATGAAGACTTCTTTTTTTGAGAGAATAAATTGTGTGCCTAATTGTTCAATGAGATACTTGTTAGTTTGAGAATACCATAGTGGGGGTTTAATGGGGCACTTTGGAGTCACTAAGACTCTAGCTATTTTGCAAGAGCACTTCTATTGGCCACACATGAAGTGGGAGGTTGAGAGAATTTGTGGTAGATGTGTCACTTGTAGGCAAGAAAAATCGAGGGTTCAGCCAAATGGTCTTTACACCCCCCCTACCTATTCCCAGTTCACCTTTGATTGATGTTTCGATGGACTTCGTTTTGGGTTTACCTAGGAGTCGACATGGGAGGGATTCAATTTTTGTGGTTGTAGATCGGTTTTCTAAGATGGCTCATTTTATTTCTTGTCATAAGACTGATGATGCTTCTCATGTTGCAAATTTGTTCTTTAGGGAGATTATCAGGTTACAAGGTATGCCTAGGACAATCGTTTCAGATAGGGATGCTAATTTCTTGAGTTACTTTTGGAAGACATTATAGGGAAATTTAGGAACAAAACTTTTGTTTTCTACTACTTGTCATCCTCAAACCGAAGGACAAACAGAAGTAGTTAATAGAACCTTACCCACATTGTTGAGGGCTGTCATTGGTAAGAACATTAAGACTTGGGAGGATTGTTTACCACAAGTTGAGTTTGCTTATAATTGTACCATCCATTTTGTTACTAAGTGCACCCATTTGAAAGTTTTTATGGTTTTAATCCTTTAACTCCTTTAGATTTATCACCTTTACCTGTTTCTAAGTATGTGAACTTAGATGGTCAAAAGAAGGCCAAATTTGTGAAACTCCATGAGAGGGTTTGGCTCAACATAGAGAGGAAATCCAAACAATACATCAAGCAAGCTAACAAGGGACGTCACAAGCTCATTTTTTGAGGCCGGTGATTGGGTGTGGTTACATATGAGGAAAGAAAGATTTCCAGCACAAAGACATTCTCAGTTGCTGCCCCGAGGAGACGGACCATTTCAAGTGCTAGAACAGATCAATGACAATGCTTACCGACTTGACTTTGTTATGCACACAATAACATTATTATTTTAGTTGTTTTCTTTAATTTAATTTATTTATTTCAGTTTTAGGCCACAGGGGTATTTTTTAATGTTTTATTTATAGGGGTATTTTTGGAATATTTTATTTATAGGGGCATTTTTGTAAAATTTTATCTTAAACCCAAACATGGTGAACCCTATTTAAGGGGTATGAGTAATGAGAAAGACAAGCATTGAGAATTAGGTCAAATCTATTATAAACAGGCTTAGAGTTCTTCTCAACGAGCTCTAAGGTTTTCAAGCTTCCCTTTGGCTTGATCTTCGTTCACCATTTCTCCCTACGAATCCATGTGTCAAATCTGGGACCGTAACAACTGGTATTAGAGTGGGAATACGATGAGCCAAGAAGACCCATGGTTGGCGATGCACAGACAAATCAGAGAAATGGTTGCAGTAGGTATTGCAGCGGAAAGAATACAGAAATGGCATTCATCCTGGATGAAGTATTTTTTTCCAACGATGCAATAGGAGTAGTCGATCGAGACACAGTCTAGAATTGAAAAATGGGTGACAAATTAACCACTTCATCCCATCTACCAGCCGAAGCCTCTGTGAAAAATCAATATCTCCGCGCAAGGAAATCCAAAGCCAAATGGTGATGACGATTTGGGGAAATCAGAGGGGTTTTCTGCTACCACACCGTCGGCATTGGTCAAATGGGGAGAGACCTCAAATCCGAAATCACACCAAAATGACTCACTGCAAGCGGACCACCATCCTAAACTGGAGAAAGAATATCTTCCGGAGACTATTCCGACTGGGACACAAGCGGCAAAGCCCAAAGGGCTGCCTTTCACCATCGGAGACAGAGGAGGCTTCGTCGGCACCGTTGGAAACATGTCATGTCCGGTGACTTCGGGCCTCCACCCACCACTCGCAAGCAACTTCTCGGTGGACCAGAGCAAACCCAAGTTCCAAATTAAGGGAGGGGGAGGGGGGGGGGGGGGGGGGGGGGGGGAGGAGGGGTAAGTGTCTTGGAAATTTTTTTTGTTGAGGGTCTCTATTTTTCTGTTGACTATGTGTATGTTTGTTGCCCAATTGAAAATGTGGGCAATGGAATTAGAACACTTCCTTTATTTTTTTTGCCATATGTGGGGAAGAATGAGAAGCGGTATGAGGCATTGCAGATGTTCTGTGCAGCAGAGCAACAGAACAATTTTCCTCCCATTCGGGTTTGCCTGTATAGCCTTCAAACTGGGTGTTGCAAAGCCATAAGGAGAAGGATATGGGAAGCTAATCATATGTTTTGGCACATGATTTTTACGGGTTTTAGTCCAGAGGTAGTGACATACACCTGTTGGATTGATTGCCTTTCGTGGAGTACTATAATTGGAGCTTAAGAGCATAATGGGCTTGCCTTGGAAGCTCTAAGAAGTAGGGACATGGCAGTGGCTGGATTTGGTCCAACTCAATTCAGTTTTGCCTCTTGTATTTCTGCTTGTTCTGGCTCAGTAGCTTTAGATGTTGGACGACAGTTTCATTCTTTGATGATAAAAGCTGGTTTTGGTGGAGATGTCTATGTTGGCAGCTCGGTTGTTGACATGTATGCTACATGTGGAAACATAGAGGATTCTATTTGTGCTTTTCATGGTTTCAATAATCCTACTATTGTTACCTACAACACTATGCTATCAGGACTGGCGCAGCATGGCAGAGCAGGCCAAGCAATTCAAATATTCAAAGAGTTGGAGAAAACGGAGACAGCTCCTAACAAAACAACCTTCATCTATTTTCTCACAGCCTGTAGTCATGTGGGCCTTCTACAGGAGAGCATGTTCTTCTTTGATGTGATGTGCGACCACGATAAGATTGAGCCAGAATCTGAACATTACTTATTCTTGGTTGATGTTCTTCGGTGAGCTTGAAACCTCAATTATGCATATAAAATCATTGCTGGATGCCTTTACAATGTGGGGGTTTCCGTATGGAGAACATTACTAAGTGTTTTTTGGACGTCTCAGAATGTAAGTATAGGAGTGAAATCAGCAAAAAGAGTGATCTAGTTAGAGCCTGATGATCATGCTTCTTACGTTATTCTGTCAAATCTCTACTCCGAAGCTGGGTTATTGAAAGAATCTTGGGTACTCAGGAAGAAAATGGCAAATATTGGAGTAAGAAAGGATCCCGGAAATAGCTGGGTATAAAATTTTCTTACTATTGATGAAGCACTGGATCTCATCAAGGAAATGGTGGAGAAGGGCATTGGTCCAACGGCTTCTCCATCTATAGTTTCTATCACATCTCTCTATGAGGCTCGTCTTCTCAAGGAAGCATGTGATCTGCTTGTTGACATGAGAAAAAGAGGTGTTTGTCCTAACGTTAAAACTTACACTGGTTTGATCCCTGGTTTGTTTAGAGTGGATTACTTTGAAATTGCTATTGGCTTGTTTCACAAGATGTTACAAGATAGTGTGGTTCCTAACACAGTCACTTACAATGCTTTGCTCCATGGTTTGTGGTCCGACGGAAAAGTTGGCCTTGCTAGTACAGTTTTTGATAAAATGACAAGATTCAGTTGCATGCCAAATGCTCAGACTCACAAGGAGATGATTAAGGGTTCTTGCTTATAGGGTAGAATGGACAAGGCAATGACTGTTTTTAACAAGATGTTACAGTTAGGTGCATCCCCAAATCAGATCACGTATAATACTTTGATAAATGGATATTGCAAATTGGGAAATCTGAACAATGCAATGAGATTGTTGAATTTCATGCAAGAGAATGAATGTGAACCGGATGAGTGGACATTTACGGAACGGATTTGTGGATTTTGCAAAATGGGTACGTTGAATTTGGCTTTAGATATGTTCAATAAAAGGGCAGAATGTGGATTAAATCCAAATAAGGCCAGTTATACTGCATTAATAGATGGATGTTGCAAGAGGGAGGTGATGGGGATGGTACTATCGTTGTTGGAAAAGATCAAGGAGATTGGTTGTAGACCTAATGTGCGTGCATATAATGTGATATTTAATGGATTTTTCAAACTGAATCGGTTATTAGAAGCAGAAAAGCTTTGTAGAGAAATTGCAGAACAGGGGTTGTTCCCAACTGTTGTAACCTATACACCTTTGATTGATGGATTGTGGGATCTTGCTGATGAAAGTGAATGTAAATATGATACTAACTTTCTCCAGAACTCTTGGGATATGGTAGGGGATAAATCAATATCAAAGGTAAGTCCTGGAAGTCCGCAGCAGATTACTTTTATGGTAGATCATGGTGAGGGAAATACCGAGACTTCTTTTAAAGTTGTTGGTAATGAGGAAAGATCTTCCTTTGACTATCCAGTAGTCATGTTAATGAATATTGCTGATGATATGCAGCAAGCACCGCTACCAAAGGTAGTTGAGGACCTGGGGGGCTCTATTACCTCTAATGGATGTTCTTGCACCCATGTTATCACAGGAAAAGTAAGCAGAACTATAACTTTCTGCACTACCTTGTGCTCTGGTGCTTGGATAGTCTCACCTGACTGGTTGAAAACAAGCTTCCAAGAGGGGAGATTTCTTGGTGAGTCATTGTTTGTCCGACAACATGAAGATTTTGAGCATAAGTACAGGTCTGGGGTAGTGGATGTAGTTTTCAGAGCAAAAGCAGGACGACATGCTTTGCTTAAGGGATACAAATGTCTGCATAAACCACCATGTTCAGCCTCCAGCTGACACCTTAATGGCCAGAGTCGAATCTGCTGGTGGAAATGTTTTTTGTGGACTTGAAGACATGAAAGAATTTGCATGGACAATTTTCATAGTGTGTGACTTGATGTATGGTTTTTTTGTGGCTGGGTTGAACAGTAGGACGAAGGGTCCACTGGTGGCTGCTATTACAGTACTGCATGTGTCTGCTATTCGAAGTGGCTCAGTGGCGACTGCAGAAATGAGGTGCTGCTCAACAAACTATTTCGGGAATTTCAGTGGACTTACAACAGCAACAAGTGTGAACTGTGACTCAGAGATGTCCTTCTTGGGAAAGGAGAGCAGTACAGCACTTCAACACTCCATTGTTGTCAAATTTTCAAAAAAAGTCTGATGGTTTCTTTTGTAAATGTTGCTGCCAGAGCAATCCAGAATGTACACAGGAATTATTTTGGTGTGTACTGTTCTTTTGGAATTCGCAGAGAGTTGATCAGCGAGAAGGTGAGGACAGATTCTTATAGGGCAGCTATTCTGAATAGTCCTTCTCTCATGAGCCATGCCACAGTTCTGGATGTTGGTTGTGGTATGGGAATACTAAGTTTATTTTCAGCTCAAGCACTTGGTGTATTCCTCTGCCCAGGGTTCCCTCTTGCCCTAGAAGGGGACAGAAGTGCCTACGGCAGCAAGGGATTCTCTTGGGCACACGTAGATGCGTCGGCATATAGACACTACTTCCGAGCTTGAGGACAAGCTCGTTCTTCCAGGGGGTGTAATGTTATGCACACAATAACATTATTATTTTAGTTGTTTTCTTTAATTTACTTTATTTATTTCAGTTTTAGGCCACATGGGTATTTATGGAATATTTTATTTATAGGGGTATTTTTTTAATATTTTATCGTAAATGCTAACAGGGTGAACCCTATTTAAGGGGTATGAGTAATGAGAAAGACAAGCATTGAGAATTAGGTTAAATCTAGTGTAAACAGGCTTAGAGTTCTCCTCAACGAGCTCTAGGGTTTTCAAGTTTCCCTTTGGCTTGATCTTTGTTCACCATATCTCCCTACGAATCCATGTGTCAGATCCGGGACCGTAACAGACTTACCAGCTGAGTACAATGTTAGTGCTACCTTCATTGTTACTAATTTAAGTCCTTTTGATGTGGGTGACGATTAGAGGGTAAATCCTTCTCAAGTAAAGGGGAATGATGAGGACATTGTGCCTGTACAGAATACTCATGTACCAACTCAAGTTCCAGTTGGCCCTGTGACGAGAGGATGAGCTAAAAGATTCAAAAGGGGCTGAATAACTTAGTTCGGAGAGTTATAACACAAGAAAAGAATGTCATCACTACAAAAGGGGAACAAAGGCTGGTCTCACTCTTCAAAGTTGATCCAGAGGAAATTCATTGAGGAAGCGCATGTGGTAAGAAGATCTCGTGAGCCCAGTGATGAGAGAACGAGCTAAAAGATTCAAAGAGATGTTGAATAACTTAGTTTGGAGAGTTATACAACAAGAAGAGAATGTCATCACTATAGAAGGGGAACAAAGGCTGGTCTCACTCATCAAAGTTGATCCGAAGGAAATTCATTGAGGAAGCGCATGGGGTTAGAAGATCTCATGGGCCCAGTGACAAGAGGACGTGCTAAAAGATTGAAAGAGATGCTGAATAACATAGTTTGGAGGGTTATACAACAAGAAGAGAATGTCATCACTACAGAAGGGGAACAAAGGCTGGTCTCACTCATCAAAGTTGATCAGGAGAAAATTCATTGAGGAAGCGCATGTGGTTAGAAGATCTCATGGGACCCACAAGAATACCCATGAGTTCGCAATTAAATCTTGGAAGATCACATGGAACTAAGTTAGGTTTTCTATTGACATTAAGATACCTTACGTTTCTTTAATTGAATGTAATTAGGGTTTCAAAGTCCTCCACTATAAATAGGGGCCTTGGATACGGATTTGGGGCTTTGGGAACATTTATGATATTGGAGAGAATATTCTTCTAAAAAAAAGAGTACCAAAACTGCTCTAGTTTATTTTTATTTTTATTTTTCTTTGTATATATTTTTGCGTGTGTCTAAACTTATTTACAGAGTGTCAAAATTCATGTCGTATAATCAAGGGAAAAATACGAACGTAGAGAGTCTATCGGCCGTTGTTTCAAAGCTACAAATGGAAGCATTATTGGGGGAGATGAAACGGATGGTGAGGGCAGAGATGGAAGAACTGCATGGGATGTTGGCAGAAATGTAGGGGAGGTTGGAAAGAGTTGAAGAGGGGACACAAAGTTTCCAATCTCTACTTGTTCCAAACACCTCAGTGAGTAACAGGCTGCATCATAAGGAAGTTGAGGATATGGGCGATTTTGAAGGAGACAATTTAGGGGAGTCTGATAGGATTTCAGGAGACAGCCATAGGAGATATGGCCAGGATAGAGAAGCTAGGAACAGGGTAGATAGCCACTTGGGAAGTATCAAGTTGAAAAGTTCTGCTTTTTAAGGAAAAAGTGACCCTGAAGCCTACTTCGAATGGGAAAAAAAAGATGGAATTGGTTTTCAATTGTCACAATTACTCTTACTTGAAAAGGGTCAAGCTCACTGCCATTGAATTTACCGAATATGCTATTGTGTGGTGGGACCAGTTAGGCATCAATAGGTGATGGAATGGAGAACGTCCTAATGACAATTTTTATGAGATGAAGAGGGTGACGAGACGACGTTTTGTATCCAGTCATTACTACCGGCATCTATACCTTAAGCTACAAGGTCTCTATCAAAGTAACTGAAGTGTTGATGAATAATATAAAGAGATGGAGATGGCAATGATTAGAGCTAATGTGGAAGAGGATCAGGAGGCGACAATGGCCAGATTTTTAAATGAGTTGAATCGGGAGATTGCTAACACCATTGAAATACACCATTATGTGGAATTGGAAGAATTGGTGCATATGGCTATCAAGGTTGAGAGGCACCTCAAGAGAGATGGTATGCGGTCAAGATCAGCTCCACACTGTCGGTACAGTACCTTGGAGGTCAAACTACCCAAAGAAGGAAGAAACTTCATCCACCTTCGAGGCCAAACCAGACTCCAAAACAGCCACTACTACCACAACTTGTCAAGGTAAATCAAACGCCAACATGGAATATGATCCCAGACATGTTCCAAAAGCCAAGCCTTGCCCAAAAGCAGTCTGGCCAACCAGACGTATCCACGGGCTAAAACACCTGATACAGCTCATGAAGCAGCTGATTCAGAAAAAGAGAAGCTTCGTCTACAAGACCTCCGTCCCATTGACGATCATCTCTAAAAGCTATAAAGAGACTCCGGCCTCCGTCCAGACCAGTCTTGAAGTTACACTGAAGAAACTCCTTGGAGGAAATATCCCCTTCAGCAAAACAACAAAGGAAAGCTTCTGCCAGATGGCTCAGAAGACTTTTTCTAAGGAGCACACATGTAAACTGTGCACAGAACGGCAGCTGTCCGAATGAGTAGTCAGCAGCCATGTCAACCAACTAGTCAGCAGCCACGTCAGCAGACTAGGCCCACGACGAAAACAAAGTCAGCAAAGGCGGCTCAAAAGTCCGCAATAACTGCTACTAAAAGTCATCAATGACGGCCACACCAAGTCAACAAAGATGTCTAAAAAAGATTCCTGCATGTCATCATCATGATGTCACAAGCAGAAAAGACATTTCTACCCCTGCTTTCGGCACCGAAAGGTAATAATGCAAGGGCAAAAGAGACATGCCAAAAAGACAAAAGTTACCCTTTGTCTTTAAACGCACACCTTACAATCAAGGGTAAAGGTGGAAAAGCTGAAAAATCTTCCGCTATAAATACGATGCTCCTCCAGAGGAAAGATCATCGAAACTTGGAGCAACTCACCAATAGACGAGCATTAGTTCCGAAGAAGAAGGCGATTTTCGGCGATCTTTCTCCGGCAAGTTCCTCAAGCACGGTATGTGCTTAAACAGCCGTAATGGCTGAGTAGAAAAGATGGAACCGACCGGTGCCACGGTCGGTAACTTCGGGAGTTATGTAGATAAGTAGTTTTTTCTTTTCCTTTTCTAAGGATATGTATTTTATGTTTTTGTTTTAGACAATGTTTTTATATTTCCGCATGTTTGTAATATTATGATTCGTACAGTAGTTGTTTTTACTGTTCATGTTCCATATTTATGTATTGATCTCCACAGTGTTTGTTTTTACTGTTCCATAGTTACTGTTCAAAAGTATTGTTCATTTTTACTATTCACGGTTACTATTCATGATTACTATTCATGTTTACTGTTCACTCGTCAAGAAGAAATAGTATCGAAATAGTGCCAAATAGGACAGACGCTAGAGACTTAGAATTATTCGGCTACGCTCCGAGGTAGAAAACGAAACGGAGCTGTGCTCTACCCTGCTGAAGCAGCCATGGAGCCGCAACGGTTAATAGGAACGGCTCGGGGCCCTCTGAAGACCGTGAGGACCGCATCGACGGAATTGCCCACGTGGTGGTAAGCCGGCAGGAATAGGGTCAAACCCCGAAGAAGTTCTAGGTAGCAGCAGAAGTCATGTTGGGCCTACTAGATAGCTATGACATAGACACAAACGAGTACATAACGGTGACATGTGGTAGGAAGCAGGAAAGTAGCCTAATGGTAAACTGATAGGACGGACGAAGTGTGACTATAGGAATAGTAGTGTGTGAGTCATTGTTGTTTTTCGCTGCCCGTAGATGTCATCCTCTGCCCGTAGCCCGAGACTGGCAGATAGAAGTCCCTAGGATTTTAGTTCCGCTGCCCTCTTCCCTAGGTTGTCTTCCGCTGTGTTTACAAGTCTATTAGAGACTTTGTGTTGATATCATAGCAATAGTGCTTTGGTATCAGTATCCCGCTGTCAGACTCCTTGTGTGTCATCAAAATGGTATCAGAGCAGAGTATTAGACTTGGTTTTGTATGTGTCAAAGAAGTCAAAGCTTACCTTTGATTCTTTCCTGTTTAGATATACATACTCCCAAACAGTAACGACCCATACCGGTCACATCCCAAGTAACATTTGTAAGGAACAAATGTACAAAACCAAAAGTCCATTATGGAACAAAATAGGTCTAATCCAGAGATAAGACTTATAAATTATTCGCGACTGCGAGAATATATCATGACCAGAAGGTATGATAATCAAATCGAATTCCAGAGGGTCTGGATTCGACAGTTAAAAGATCGACTCGCACGAGTTCAAGCCAAACTCAAAGAGCTCGAAGAAAATCCTTTAGTTGTAGATTATAACAACGAAGGAAGAAGAATAATCCGAGATGGACGATTCTTAGGACTCGGTCCAGTAGGATTAAAACAAGTTATCAAAGACCTGAAACACCAAATCAGGATTGAACAACTTGAACTTCAAGAATATGCTATCTAAGCAATTCTTAGAAGATTTGGTAATCATTCTGCAAAGAGAAATCTACAGAATGACCCATGAAGAAACCGTATCTCAACCTGTAGACACCGCTTCAACAGGAGAAGCCTCTACAAGTACATACGAAAAACCAGAAAAAACAAAATACTGGTATGTTGTCTTCATAGGAAGAGCAACAGGAATATATGACAGCTGGGAAGAAGCCCAAGCTCAAGTCATAGGATTTCCCGGAAATTCTCACAGAAAATTCCGGACAAAGGACGATGCTGAACAAGCCTGGATAGCATCCCGAAATAAATGATCTATCGACAAAAAACTTTTAGATCGTTTGCAACAAAAGAGAGAAGGTCTAGCCTTCACTCTCTTGCTAAGAAACATGCTTCAACTAGAAGATGAAACTACCTTAGCCAGGAAATGTACAATTTCCATTGGGAATGGTATACGAATCGCATCCATCTATTTCGATGCAAAATCGACAAAATCAAACAAAAGCTAAACCTCTTAGCTTTATAAAAATGAATGAGTTTTTCTATTTAATGGATATGGAAACTCCATTACCATTAGGCCTTCCTGACATCACCGGATGGCTTAAAAACCTAGTGTACTTTGCAACACCTTGCATAGCACCTAGAAGAAAAAAGGATCCAACACCACCTGCTTATAGGATCGCTTCAAAAGCATCATCCTCCACCGATGATGAAGTTTACGCAGAATATAATACCTTCGGTCGTCAACCGATTTATTATGTTCAAGAAGAAAAACCTTCTTCTAGTAAACAAAAAGAGCAACACGACAGTGAACCAGAAGCCTGGGAATCTGATGAAGTTACAGAAGAAAATACCAAGAAAACAGACTACTCTGCTAAAGAAAAAAAGGCAGATGATCTTGGTAAAAGGTTTCGAATGCTTCGTGGTAGTGACCATTTTGAAGCAGAAACTTCAAGGGTACGAGATACTTACATGGAAGATAGCTTTCAAGATAACTTCTGAAACCGTACTGCGGTTCATCCGCAAGAACGAGAAAGTTTCTCCCACTCCAAAATATCTTTGGGAGGACAAAGGTATTCGACAAAATACACAAATGTCAATCCTTCAAATGCTACTAAGGGACACCGAACCATAGATAGCATAAACCCTTTTGGATTTTACCTCAACTTGGATTGCCCCAGGGATGGAGAAAAAGTCCTTAAAGATTGGGAAAGAAGCATGAGCAATGCTGCAAATATGCATGAATCTTGGAACCAAGAATCAACATTTAATTTCTTAACCCATGCTTTATAGGGTAATGTAGCTCTTTGGTGGGACAACCTTCCCGAAGACCAAAAACGAGCTAATACCTCAATATCGATAGCCAACATCTTGAAAGGATTAGTGGCTAAGATATCAAAGGAATTTCTAGGAATACATCCAACCCTAGAAGCCTACAATGAGAATACTAAACAAAGAAAACGTTTAGAAACTCTTCAGAAATTAAACAAGTTACAAATCTGTAACATTTGTTTTTATGAGAAGTATTACTGCGAGTTTGCAAGTTACTTCTATAAACTGCAAAAAGAAGACCAGAAACCTTATCTGTCTATCTTTTATGCAAAATTTCCAGAACCATTTGCACATGTAGCAGAAAAAGACTACATTACAAAGTATTGGCAAAACAATCCAGAACTTGGTACTTTAACCATGGATATTTTCCTAAACATTGATACGTTAGGAAGAAGACATAGATTTGTACAAGACATGTTGACAAATCTTTGTGAAGCCCAAAAACTACAAAAGAAAAGTAGTAAGGCAAATAAACAAACATTATGTTGTTCAAACCAGAACAAAAATGTAGGAGCTTATGGTTGCAAAACCACCTCACATAAGCAACGAAAATATCCTAAGAAAAAATTTTGGATAAAAAAAAGTTCTACAACAAGGTATACTCCTAAAAATAGATACTTTCGAAAGAGAACAAATTCTGGCCCGACCACATCCAGTAAAGGGTCAAATGCATACTGCCCAAAGGGGAAAACCCCAAGCAAATGCAAATGCTGGATATGCCAGAAAGAAGGACATTTCGCCAGAGATTGTCCAAATGATAAACAACAACGGCGGTACAGTACATACATGTTACTAGCCGAAGAAAATGGATTGGAAATCATCCATTACGATGACATCCAGTCAGAAGATGAGGTGTATGAACTTCATCTCGAAACTGAGTCCTCCTCCTCGGAAAACTCAGAGAACATGTCAGACTCTTCAGGTTTCTTCTCTGAATGAGTATCCGCATAAACGCAGAGCATGTTGCATCTAGAAATTCTTATATCACGGTCATGCTTAAACTACCCGGATATATCAAATTCCATATACACGCTCTCGTAGATACATGAAGTTCATATTGTATAGCTAGACAAAATCTACTTCCCACAGATCTATGGAAACCACTTGAAGCGCCCCTTCAAGTAACAATTGGCTCCAGAGAAACTATCTCTCTTCCTGCCGAAGCCCGCAACATTCATCTCGACATTGGAGGTGAAAAATTTATGATTCCAAAACTCATTAGTTTAGGATCAAACATAAATTCCGGACCAGATTTAGTCCTAGGAAATGAATGGCTCATGTTTCATGCCCCTGTCGAGCAAACACCAGCCTACTATAAACTTCGATGTCGCACTCGACTTGAAATCGACAATACTGTTGTCTTTGTCTACGCAGTAAAACCTACTGAAGCCTATGCCATTTCTGGCAATGGAGATGTCCTCCATCAGGTCTTCAAAAAACGCAGCAAGCGTGGTGATGAGATTCCTCCCTTAGAAACTCTACTCCTCGCTGAATCCTGTGAATCTGAAGTTCAGCAACTTCTAGAATCCACTTGTTCTGAGAAACCCTTAGAATGGTGGCATAAGCAAAAACCATATGCAGACCTCGAACTTCTTGATCCTGAAAAAGAAATCCGAGAGAAACCTATGGTTTATACTCCTTCTGATGTTGAAGAATTCTCAACACAGATAAATGATTTGCTGGCTCAAGGTTTAATCCACGCAAGTCATTCTCCAGATACATCTCCTGCTTTCCTGGTAAGGAATCACGCAGAGATAAAACGAGGTAATGCTCGAATGGTCATTAACTATAAAAAGGTTAATGAAGCCACAAAAATGGATGGCTACTATCTTCCTAACAAAGAAAGATTGATAGCTGCCATAAGAGGAAAACAATGGTTTTCTAAATTTGATTGCAAATCTGGGTTTTGGCAAATTCGTCTAACCGAAAGAGCTATGCACTGTTCATTTCAGTTTTAAATGTACACTTTTTTCTTAAATCAAAACTTTGAGTTTTCTATCTCCCTTCATCCCGTAAACAAAAAAATTCAAGTAGATCACAACATAAAAAAATATTTAAGAGTTTATGGATGGAAAAAATTTAAAACAATAAAAAATGTAAGAAAAGAAAATTTATTCACACAAACCAAATTAACACCAAAGTTTTTTTATCCTAGTTTCGGGAAATTCCACTAGTTCAACCCTAATAGCTTGCAATTTTACAAGAAAGAGATTTCTTCTGGACATGTTTTAAAAAATGATATGCAAGCTTGAAACATGTTAAAGATGCAAATGACTTGTGGATGCAAAGCTGTTAAAGAGAATAAAAAATGCTCATTAAATTTTCAAGTGAAGGTGCGGTGGGATATTTACCCGAGACAAACAAACCATTATTTTGCCTATTTGCAAAAAGCTGACCTAACAATCGTAGATGATTCTAAAGTGATTTATCATGCATAACATGCTATATTTTTGTAAGAAATGACTTATGGATTGGGAGTCAACACTCAGTTAAAATTCCCCTACCTCCCCCTTTTCCAGACGATTGCAAAACATGAGATATAAAACAATAAAGTCCTTACAATCCCTAAAAATTACAGACACTCTTCGGAATTATCTCTCTCTACATTTGTGCATTGTGTATTTCCATTTTAGATGTACACTTTTTTCTTAAATCAAAACTTTGAGTTATTACTCTCCCTTCATCCCGTAAACAAAAAAGGAAAAAAGATCACAACAAAATAAAATTTAAGAGTTTATGTGTGGAAAAATTTTAAAACAATAACAAATGTAAGTAAAGAAAATTTATTCACCCAACCCAAATGAACACAAAAGTTTTGTTATCCTAATTTGGGAAATTCCACTTCTTCAAGCCAAATATCTTGCAATTTTATAAGAAAGAGATTTCTTCTACATATGTTTTAAAAATGGATATGTACGTTTGAAACATGTTAAAGATGCAAATGACCTATGGATCAAAAGCTTTTTAAAAGAATAAAAAACACTCATTAAATTCTGAAGTGAACGTGCGGTGGGATATTTACCCGAGTCAAACAAGCCATTATTTTTCCCATTTGCAAAAAGCTAACCATACAATCATAGATGATTGTAAAGTAATTCATCATGCGTAATGGGCTATATTTTTGTAAGAAATGACTTATGGATTGGGAGCCAACACTCAGTTAAAAATCCCCCGCCTCCCCCTTTTCCTTATGATTGCAAATCCTGAGATATAAAAACAAAAAAGAGCTTAAAATCCCTAAAAATAGCAGACACACTTTGGAATCATCTCTCTCTACATTTGTGCATTCTGCATTTTCATTTTAGATGTACACTTTCTTCTTAAATCAAAATTTAGAGTTTTCGTTGTCCGTTCATCCTGTAAACAAAAAAGGCAAATATATCACAACATAATGAGAATTTAAGAGTTTATGTATGGAAAAAATTTAAAACAATAACAAATGTAAGTAAAGAAATTTTTTTAACACACCCCAAATTAACACAAAAGTTTTTTTATCCTAGTTTGGGAAATTCCAATATTTCAGCCCTAATAGCTTGCAATATTACAAGAAAGAGATTTCTGCTACACATGTTTTAAAAATGGATATGCATGCTTGAAACACGTTAAAGATGCAAATGACTATGGATCCAAAGCTTTTAAAGATAATAACAAACGCTCATTAAATTCTCAAGTGAATGTGCGGTGGGATATGTTTTTGCCCATTTGCAAAAAGCTAACCTAACAATCATAGATGATTGTAAAGTGATTTGTCAAATGTAACGGGCTATATTTTTGTAAGAAATGACTTATGGATTGGGAGTCAACACTCAGTTAAAGATCCCCCGCTTCCCCCTTTTCCCGACAATTGCAAAAACTGAGATATAAAAACTAAAAAGAGCTTACAATCGCTAAAAATTATAGACACTCTTTGGAATTATCTCTCTCTACATTTCTGCGATATGCAGTTCCATTTTAGATGTACACTTTTTTCTTAAATCAAAACTTTGATTTTTCTCTCTCCCTTAATCCCATATACAAAATAGGCAAATATATCACAACAAAATGAAAATTTTAGAGTTCATGTATGAAAAAATTTAAAACAATAACAAATGTAAGTAAAGAAAATTTATTCACCCAACCCAAATGAACACAAAAGTTTTGTTGTCCTAGTTTGGGAAATTGCACTTGTTCAACCCAAATAGCTTGCAATTTTACAAGGAAGAGATTTCTTCTACACATAGTTTAAAAATGGATATGTATGCTTCAAACATGTTAAAGATGCAAAAGACCTATGGATCCAAAGCTTTTAAGAAGAATAACAAACGCTCATTAAATTCTCAAGTGAACGTGCGGTGGGATATTTACCCTAGTCAAACAAGCCATTATTTTGCCCATTTGCAACAAGCTGACCAAACAATCATTGATGATTGTAAAGTGATTTATCATGCGTAATGGGCTATATTTTCCTAAGAAATGACATATGGATTGAGAGTCAATACTCAGTTAAAAATCCCCCGCCTCCCCCTTTTCCCTACGATTGTAAAACATGAGATATAAAAACTAAAAAGAGCTTACAATCTCTAAAAATTACAGACACTCTTTGGAATTATCTCTCTCTACATTTGTGCATTGTGCATTTCCATTTTAGATGTACACTTTTTTCTTAAGTAAAAACTTTGAGTTTTCGTTGTCCCTTCATCCCGTCAACAAAAAAGGCAGAAAGAACACAACAAAATAAAAATTTTAGAGTTTATGTATGGAAAAATTTTAAAAAATAACAATGTTAAGTAAAGAAAATTTATTCACACAACCCAAATGAACACAAAAGTTTTTTTATCCATGTTTGGGAAATTCCACTAGTTTGCAATTTTACAAGAAAGAGATTTCTTCTACACATGTTTTAAAAATGGATATGCATGCTTGAAACATGTTAAAGATGCAAATGACCTATGGATCCAAAGCTTTTAAAGAGAATAACAAATGCTCATTATATTCTCAAATGAACGTGAGGTGGGATATTTACCCGAGTCAAACAAGCCATTATTTTGTCCATATTTGCAAAAGTTGATCTAACTATCATAGATGATTGTAAAGTGATTTATCATGCAGAATGGACTATATTTTTGTAGGAAATAACTTATAGATTGGGAGTCAACACACAATTAGAAATCCCCCGCCTCCCCCTTTTCTCGATGTTTACAAAACTTGAGATATAAAAACTAAAAAGAGCTCACAATCCCTAAAAATTACAGACACTCTATGGAAGTATCTCTCTCTACATTTGTGCATTGTGCATTTCCATTTTAGATGTAAACTTTTTTCTTAAATCAAAACTTTGAGTTTCGCTCTCCCTTCATCCTGTAAACAAAAAAGGCAAATAGATTACAACATGAAGAAAATTTAAGAGTTTATGTTTGGAAAAAAGTTAATACAATAACAAATGTAAGTAAATAAAATTTATTCACACAACCCAAATGAACACAAAAGTTTTTCTATCCTAGTTTAGGAAATTCCACTAGTTCAGCCCTAATAGCTTGCAATTTTAGAAGAAGGAGATTTCTTCTACACATGTTTTAAAAATGGATATGCATGCTTGAAACATGTTAAATATGCAAATGACCTATGGATCGAAAGCTTTTAAAGAGAATAACAAACGCTCATTAATTCTCAAGTGAACGTGCGGTGGGATATTTACTTGAGTCAAACAAAACATTATTTTTCCCTTTTGCAAAAAGCTGACCAAACAATCATAGATGATTGTAAAGTGATTTATCAGGTATAATGGACTCTATTTTATTATGGAATGACTTATGGATTGGGTGTCAACACTTGGTTAAAAATCCCCCACCTCCCCCTTTTCCCGACGATTGGAAAACCTGAGATATAAAAACTAAAAAGAGCTTTCAATCCCTACAAATTACAGACACACTTTGGAATTATCTCTGTCTACATTTTTTCATTGTGCATTTCCATTTTAGATGTACACTTTTTTCTTAAATCATAACTTTAAGTTTTCGGTCTCCCTGCATCTCGTAAACAAAAAAGGTAAATCGATCACAACAAAATGAAAATTTTAGTGTTTATGTATGGAAAAAACTTAAAACAATAAAAAATATAAGTAAAGAAAAATTATTCACACACCAAAAATGAACACAAAAGTTTTGTTATCGACGTTTGGGAAATTCCACTAGTTCAACCCTTATAGCTTGGAATTTTACAAGAAAGAGATTTCTTCTACACATATTTTAAAAAAGGATATGCATGGTTGAAACATGTTAAAGGAGCAAATGACCTATGGATCCAAAGCTTTTAAAGAGAATAAAAAATGCTCATTAAATTCTCAAGTGAAGGTGCGGTGGGATATTTACCCGAGTCAAACAAGCCATTATCTTGCCCATTTTCAAAAAGCTGACCTAAAAATCATAGATTATTGTAAAGTGATTTATCATGCGTAACTGGTTATATTTTTTTAGGAAGTGACTTATAGATTGGGAGTCAACTCAGTTCAAATTCCCCTTCCTCCCCCTTTTCCAGACGATTGCAAAACATGAGATATAAAAACTAAAAAGCGCTTACAATCCCTAAAAATTATAGACACCCTTTGGAATTATCTCTCTCTACATTTGTGCATTGTGCATTTCCATTTTAGATGTACACTTTTTTCTTAAATCAAAACTTTGAGTTTTCACTCTCCCTTCTTCCTGTAAACAAAAAAGGCAAATAGATCACAACAAAATGAAACTTTTAGAGTTTATGTATGTAAAAAATTTTAAAAAATGACAAATGTAACTAAAGAAAATTTATTCACACACCAAAAATGAACACAAAAGTTTTTTTATCCACGTTTGGGAAATTCCACTAGTTTAACCCTAATAGCTTGGAATTTTAAAAGAAAGAGATTTCTTCTACACATCTTTTAAAAATGGATATGCATGCATGACAAATGTTAAAGATGCAAATGACCAATGGATCCAAAGCTTTTAAAGAGAATAACAAATGCTCATTAAATTCTCAAGTGATGGTGTCGTGGGATATTTACCAGAGTTAAACAAGCCATTATTTTTCCCATTTGCAAAAAGCTTTGCTAAAAATCATAGATGATTTATCATGCGCAGCAGGCTATATTGTTGGGAAGTAATCACTTATGGATTGGGAGTCAACACTCAGATAAAATTCCCCTGCCTCCCCCTATTCAAAATGATTGCAAAAACTGAGATATAAAAACTATAAAGAGCTTATTATCCCTAAAAATTACAGACACTCTTTGGAATTATATCTCTCTACATTTGTGCATTGTGCCATTTTAGATGTACACTTTTTTCTTAAATCAAAACTTTGAGTTTTCGCTCTCCCTTCATCCCGTAAACAAAAAAGGCAAATAGATCACAACAAAATGAAAATTTCAGAGCTAATGAATGGAAAAAATTTAAGACAATAACAAATGTAAGTAAAGAAAATTTATTCACACAACCCAAATGAACACAAAAGTTTTGTTATCCTAGTTTGGGAAATTCCACTTGTTCAACCCAAATAGCTTGCAATTTTACAAGAAAGATATTTCTTCTACACATGTTTTAAAAGTGGATATGTATGTTTCAAACTTGTTAAAGATGCAAATCACCTGTAGATCCAAACATTTTTATGCGAGTAACAAACGCTCATTAAATTCCTAGGTGAACATGCGGAGGGATATTTACCCGAGTCAAACAAGCCATTATTTTGCCCATTTGATAAAAGATGACTAACCAATCATAGATGATTGAAAAGTTATTTATCATGCGTAATGGGCTATATTTTTGTAAGAAAGACTTATGGATTGGGAGTCAACACTCAATTAAAAATCCCCCGCCACCCCCTTTTCCCAACGATTGCAAAACCTGAGATATCAAATCTAAAAATTTCCTACAATCCCTAAAAATTGCAGACACTCTTGGGAATTATCTCTCTCTATATTTGTGCATTGTGCATTTCCATTTCAGACGTACAGTGTTTTCTTAAATCAAAACTTTGAGTTTTCGCTCTCCCTTCTTCCCGTAAACAAAAAAGGCAAAAAGATCATAACAAAATGAAAATTTTAGATTTTATGTATGGAAAATTTTTTAAAGAATAACAAATGTAAGTGAGGAAAATTTATTCACACACCCCGAATGAACAAAAAAATTTTGTTATCCAATTTTGGGAAATTCCAATTTATTCACACAACCCTAATTGCTTGCAATTTTACAAGAAAGAGATTTCTTCTACATATGTTTTAAAAATAGATATGCATGCTTGTAACATGTTAAAGATGTAAATGACCTATGGATCCAAAGCTTTTAAAGAGAATAACAAACACTCATTTAATTCTCAAGTGAACATGCGGTGGGATATTTACCCTAGTCAAACAAGCTATTATTTTGCCAATTTGAAAAAAGTTGACCTAACAATCATAGATGATTATGAAGATATTGATCATGCGTAACGGGCTATATTTTTGTATGAAATGACTTATGGATTTGAAGTCAACACCAGTGAAAAATCCCCCGCCTCCCCCCTTTTCCGACGATTGCAAAACGTGAGATATAAAAATTAAAAAGAGCGTACAATCCCTAAAAATTACTGACACTCTTTGGAATTATCTCTCTCTATATTTTTGCATTGTGCATTTCTTTTTTAAAAGAACACTTTTTCCTTAAATCAAAACTTTGACTTTCGCTCTCCGTTCATCCTGTAAACAAAAAATGCAAATAGATCACAACAAAATAAAAAATTTAGAGTTTAGGTATGGAAAAAATTTAAAACAATAACAAATGTAAGTAAAGAAAATTTATTCACACACCAAAAATGAGCACAAAAGTTTTGTTATCCAAGTTTGGGAAATTCCACTTGTTCAACCCTAATAGCTTGCAATTTTACAAGAAAGACATTTCTTCCACACAAGTTTTAAAAAAAGGATATGCATGCTTGAAACATGTTAAAGATGCAAATGACCTATTGATCCAATGCTTTTAAATAGAATAAAAAACACTCATTAAATTCTCAAGTGAACGTGCAGTGGGATATTTACCCGAGTCAAACAAGCCATTATTTTGCACATTTGCAAAAAGCTTACCTAACAATCATAGATGATTTTAAATTCATTTAACATGCGCAATGGGCTATATTTCTGTAGGAAATGACTTATGGATTGGGACTCAACACTCAGTTAAAAATGCCCCGCTTCCCCCTTTTCCCGATGATTGCAAAACCTGATATATAAAAACTAAAAAGAGCTTACAATCCCTAAAAATTATAGACACTCTTTGGAATAATCTCTCTCTACATTTGTGCATTGTGCATTTCCTTTTTAGAGGAACACTTTTTTCTTAAATCAAAACTTTGATTTTTTGCTCTCCCTTCATCCCGTAAACAAAAAAGCCAAATACAGCACAACAAAATGAAAATTTTAGAGTTCATGTATGGAAAAAATTTAAAACAATAACCACTAAAAGTAAAGAAAATTTATTCACACAACCCAAATGAACACAAAAGTTTAGTTATCCTAGTTTGGGAAATTCCACTAGTTCAACCCTATTAGCTTGCAATTTTACAAGAAAGAGATTTCTTCTACACATGTTTTAAAAATGGATATGTATGTTCGAAACTTTTAAAGAGAATAACAAACACTCATTAAATTCTGAAGTGAACGTGCAGAGGGATATTTACCCGAGTCAAACAAACCATTATTTTGCCCATTTGCAAAAAGTTGACCAAACAATCATAGATGATTGTAAAGTTATTTATCATGTGTAACTGGATATATTTTTGTAAGAAATGACTTATAGAATTGGAGTCAACACTCAGTTAAAAATCACCCCCACCCCCTGTTCATGTCGATTGCAAAACCTGAGATATAAAAACTAAAAAGTGCTTACAATCCCTAAAAATTACAAACGCTCTTTGGAATTATCTCTCTCTACATTTGTACCTTGTGAATTTCTATTTTAGATGTACACTTTTTTCTTAAATAAAAAATTTGAGTTTTTGCTGTCCCTTCATCCCGGAAACAAAAAAGGCATATAGATCACAACAAAATGAAAATTTAAAAGTTTAAGTATGGAAAAAATTTTAAAAAATAAAAAATTTTAAAAAAGAAAATATTTTCACTCAACCCAAATGAACACAAAAGTTTTGTTATCCAGGTGTGGGAAATTCCACTAGTTCAACCCTAACAGCTTGCAATTTTATAAGAAAGATATTTCTTTTACATTAAAAATGGATATGAATGCTTGAAAAATGTTAAAGATGCAAACGACCTATGGATCCAAAGCTTTTAAAGAGGATAACAAACGCTCATTAAATTCTCAAGTGACCATGCGGTGGGGATATTTACTAGAGTCAAACAATGCATTATTTTGCCCATTTGAAAAAAGCTGACCTAAAAATCGTAGATGATTGTAAACTGATTTATCATGTGTATAGGGCAATATTTTTGTAAGAAATGACTTATAGATTGGGAGTCAACATTCAGTTAAAAATCTCCCGCCTCCCCTTTTTCCCGACGATTGCAATACCTGAGATATAAAAACTAAAAAGAGCTTACAATCCTTTAAAATTACAGACACTCTTTGGAATTATCTCTCTCCACATTTGTTTCTTGTGAATTTCCATTTTAGATGTACACTTTTTTCTTAAATAAAACCCTTGAGTTTTCGCTCTCCCTTCATCCCGTAAACAAAAAAGGCAAATTGAACTCAACATAATGAAAATTTAAGAGTTTATGTGAGGAAAAAAATTAAAACAATAACAAATGTAAGTAAAGAAATTTTATTCACACAACCCTAATGAACTAAAAAGATTTTTTATCCTAGTTTGGGAAATTTCACTAGTTCAACCCTAACAGCATGCAATTTTACAAGAAAGATATTTCTTCTACACATGTTTTAAAAATGGACATGCATGCTTGAAACATGTTAAAGATGCATATGACCTATGGATCCAAAGCTTTTAAAGATAATAACAAATGCTCATTAAATTCTCAAGTGAACGTGCGGTGGGATATTTACCCGAGTCAAACAAGCCATTATTTTCCCCATTTGCAAAAAGCTGACCTAACAATCATAGATGATTATAAAGTGAATTATCATGTGTAACGGGCTATATTTTTGAAAGAAATGACTTATGGATTGGGAGTCAACACTCAGTTAAAAATCCCCCGCCACCCCTTGTTCCCGTTGATTGCAAAACCTGAGATATAAAAACTAAAAAGTGCATACAATCCCTAAAAATTGTAGACGCTCTTCTGAATTATCTCACTCTATATTTATGCATTATGCATTTCCATTTTAGATGTACAGTTTTTTCTTCAATCAAAACTTTGAGTTTTCGCTCTCCCTTCATCCCCTAAACAAAAGAGGCAAAAAGATCACAACAAAATGAAAATTTTAGAGTTTACGTACAAAAATAATTTAAAACAATAACAAATGTAAGTAAAGAAAATTTATTCACACACCCCAAATTAACACAAAAGTTTTGTTATCCAAGTTTGGGAAATTCCACTAGTTCAACCCTAATAGCTTACAATTTTACAAGAAAGAGATTTCTTCTACACATGTTTTAGAAAAGGATATGCATGCTTGAAACATGTTAAAGATGCAAATGACCTGTGGATCCAAAGCTTTTAAAAGAATAACAAACGCTTATTAAATTCTCAAGTGAACATCAGAGTGATATTTACATGAATCAAACAAGCCATTATTTTTCCCATTTGCAAAAAGCTGACCTAACAATCATAGATGATTGTAAAGAGATTGATCATGCGTAACGGCCTATATTTTTGTAAGACTTGACTTACATATTTGGAGTCAACACTCAGTTAAAAATCCCCCGTCTCCCCCCTTTTCCCGACGATTGCGAAACCTGAGATATAAAAACTAAAAAGAGCTTACAATCCCTAAAAATTACAGACACTCTTTGGATTTATCTCTCTCTACATTTCTGTATTGTGCATTTTATTTTTAGAGCAACACTTTTTTCTTAAATCAAAACTTTTAGTTTTCGCTCTCCCTTCATCCTGTAAACAAAAAACGCAAATAGATCACAAAAAAATAAAAATTTTAGAGTTTATGTATGGAAAAAATTAAAAACAATTACAAATGTAAGTAAATAAATTTTTTTCACATACCTCGAATGAACACAAAATTTTTTTTATCAAAGTTAGGGAAATTCCACTAGTTCAACCCTAATAGTTTGGAATTTTACAAGAAAAAGGTTTCTTCTACACATGTTTTAAAAATGGATATGCATGCTTGAAACATATTAAAGATGCAAATGACCTATGGATCCAATGTTTTTAAAGAGAATAGCAAACATTCATTAAATTCTCAAGAGCACGTACGGTGGGATATTTACCCGAGTCAAACGAACCATTATTTTGCCCATTAGCAAAAACCTGACCTAACAATCACAGATGATTTTAAAGTGATTCATCATACGTAATGGGGTTTTTTTTTGTATGAAATGACTTATGATGTGGGATTGAACACTCAGTTAAAAATCCCCCGCCTCTCACTTTTCCAGACGATTGCAAAACATTAGATATAAAAACTAAAAGCTGACCTAACAATCATAGATGATTGTAAAATGATTTATCATGCGTAACGGACTATATTTTTTTAATAAATGACTTATGGATTGGGAGTCAACACTCAGTTAAAAATCCCCCGCATCCCCCTTTTCCCGACGATTGCAAAATCCGAGATATAAAAATAAAAAAAGCTTACAATCCCTAAAAATTATAGACACTCTTTTGAATTTTCTCTCTACATTTGTGCATTGTGCATTTAAATTTTAGATGTACACTTTTTTCTTAAATCAAAACTTTGAGTTTTTGCTCTCCCTTCATCCCATAAAAAAAGGCAATTACATCACAACAAAATAAAAATTCTAAAGTTTATGTATGGAAAAAATTTAAAACAATAACAAATGTAAGGAAAGAAAATTTATTCACACACCACAAATGAACGCAAAAGTTTTGTTATCCAAGTTTCGGAAATTTCACAAGTTCAACCCTAATAGCTTGGAATTTTACAAGAAAGATATTTTTTCTACACATGTTTTAAAAATGGATATGGATGTTTGAAACATGTTAAAGATGCAAAGGACCTGTGGATCCAAAGCTTTTAAAGAGAATAACAAACGCTCATTAAATTCTCATGTAAACGTGCGGTAGGATATTTACCCGAGTGAAACAAGCCATTATTTTGTCCATTTGCAAAAAGCTGACCCAACAGTCATAAAGTATTGTAAAGTGATTTATCATGCATAACGGGCTATATTTATGTAAGAAATAACTTGTGGATTGGGAGTCAACACTCAGTTAAAAATCCCCCGCCGCCCCCTTTTCCCGACAATTGAGAAGCCTGAGATATAAAAACAAAAAAGATCTTGTTATCGCTAAAAATTATAGAAACTCTTTGAAATTATCTCTCTACATTTGTGCATTGTGCATTTCCATTTTAGATGTACACTTTTTTCTTAAATCAACTCTCTCTTCATCCCATAAAAAGAAGGCAAATATATCACAACGAAATGAAAACTTTAAAGTTTATGTATGGAAAAAATTTAAAACAATAACAAATGTAGGTAAAGAAAATTTATTCACACTCCACAAATGAACACAATTTTTGTTATCCAAGTTTGGGAAATTCCACAAGTTCAACCCAAATAGCTTGGAATTTTACAAGAAAAATATTTCTTCTACACATGTTTTAAAAATGGATATGGATGCTTGAAACATGTTAAAGATGCAAAGGACCTATGGATCCAAAGCTTTTAAAGATAATAACAAACGCTCATTAAATTCTCAAGTGAACGTGCGGTAGGATATTTACCCGAGTGAAACAAGCCATTATTTTGCCCATTTGCAAAAAGCTGACCTAACAGTCTTAGAGTATTGTAAAGTGATTTATCATGCGTAACGGGCTATATTTTTGTAAGAAATGACTTGTGGATTGGGAGTCAACACTCAGTTAAAAATCTCCCACCTCCCCCTTTTCCCGACAATTGTGAAGCCTGAGATATAAAAACAAAAAAGAGCTTGTTATCCCTAAAAATTATAGACACTCTTTGGAATTATCTCTCTCAACATTTGTGCATTGTCCATTACCATTTTAGATGAACACTTTTTTCTTAAATCAAAACTTTTACTTTTTGCTCTCCCTTCATCCCATAAAAAAAAGGCAAATATATCACAACAAAATGAAAACTTTAAAGTTTATGTATGGAAAAAATTTAAAACAATAACAAATGTAAGTAAAGAAAATTTATTCACAGTCCACAAATGAACACAAAATTTTTGTTAGCTAGTTTGGGAAATTGCACAAGTTCAACCCTAATAATAGCTTGGAATTTTACAAGAAAGAGATTTCTTCAACACATGTTTTAAAAATGGAAATGCATGCTTGAAACATGTTAAAGATGCAAATGACCTATGGATCCAAAGCTTTTAAATAGAATTACAAACGCTCATTAAATTCTTAAGTGAACGTGCGGTGGAATATTAACCCGAGTCAATTATTTTGCCCATTTGCAAAAAGCTGACCTAATAGTCATAGAGTATTGTAAAGTGATTTATCATGCGTAATGGGCTATATTTTTGTAAGAAATGACTTGTGGCTTGGGAGTCAACACTCAGTTAAAAATCCCCCGCCTCCCCCTTTTCCTGACGATTGTGAAGCCTGAGATATAAAAACTAAAAAGAGTTTATTATCCCTAAAAATTACAGACACTCTTTGGAATTATCTCTCTCTACATTTGTGCATTGTGCATTTCCATTTTAGATGTACACTTTTTTCTTATATAAAAAATGCGAGTTTTCACTCTCCCTTCATCCCATAAACAAAATAGGCAAATAGATCGCAACAAAATGAAAATTTTAGTGTTAATGTATGGAAAAAATTTATAACAATAACAAATGTAAGTAAAGAAAATTTATCCACACACAATAAAATGAACGCAAAAGTTTTGTTATCCATGTTTGGGAAATTCCACTAGTTCAAAACTTACTAGCTTTGAATTTTACAAGAAAGAGTTTTCTTCTACACATGTTTTAAAAATGGATATGCATGCTTGAAACATGTTAAAGATGCAAATGACTTATGGATCCACAACTTTTAAAGAGAATAACAAACACTCTTTAAATTCTCAAGTGAACGTGCGGTGGGATATTTACCCGAGTCAAACAAGCCATTATTTTCCTTATTTGTAAAAAGTTGACCTAACAATCATAGATGATTGAAAAGTGATTTATCTTGCGTAACAGGCTATATTTGTTTAATAAATGACATGTGGATTGGGAGACAACACTTTGTTAAAAATCCCTCGCCTCCCCCTTATCTCGACGATTGCAAAACCGGAGATATAAAAACTAAAAAGAGTTTACAATCCCTAAAAATTATAGACAATCTTTGGAAATATCAATTTCTACATTTGTGCATTGTGCATTTCCATTTTAGATGAATACTTTTTCCTAAATCAAAACTTTGAATTTTTGCTCTCCCTTCATCCCGTCAACAAAAAAGGCAAATAGATCAAAACGAAATGAAAATTTTAGAGTTCATGTATGGAAAAAATTTAAAACAATAACAAATTGATGAAAATAAAGTTTATTCACACACCACAAATGTACGCAAAATTTTTGTTATCCAACTTTTGAAAATTCCACTAGTCCAACCGTAATAGCATGGAATTTTACAAGAAAGAGATTTCTTGTACACATGTTTTAAAAATGGATATCCATGCTTGAAACATGTTAACGATGTAAATGACCTATGGATCCAAAGCTTTTAAAGTGAATAACAAATGATCATTAAATTCTTAAGTGAACGTGCGCTGGGATATTTACCCGAGTCAAACAAGCCATTATTTTGCCCATTTGTAAAAATATGACCCAACAATAATAGATGATTGTAAAGGGATTTATCATGCGTAAAAGGCTATATTTTTGTAAGAAATGACATATGGATTGGGAGTCAACACTCAGTTAGAAATCCCTCACCTCTGACTTTTCCCGTTGAATGGAAAACCTTAGATATAAAAATTAAAAAGAGCTTACAATCCTTAAAATTACAGACGCTCTTTGGAATTATCTCTCCCTACATTTTTGCATTGTGCATTTCCATTTTAGATGTACACTTTTTTCTTAAATCAAAACATTGATATTTTGCTATCCCCTCATCCCGTCAACAAAAAAGTCAAACAGATCACAACAAAATGGAAAATTTTAAAGTTTATGAATGGAAAAAATTTAAAACAAGAAAAAATTAAAGTAATGAAAATTTATCACACCACAAACGTATGAAAAATTTTTATTATCCAAGTTTTGAAAATTCTACAAGTCCCACCCTATAAGATTGGAATTTTAAAAGAAAAGAAATTCTTCTACACATGTTTTAAAATTGGATATGCATGCTTGAAACATGTTAAAGATGCAAATGACCTATGGATCCAAAGCTTTTAAAGAAAATAACAAACGCCCATTAAATTCTCAAGTAAATGTGCGGTGGGATATTTACTCGAGTCAAACAAGACATTATTTTGCCTATTTGCAAAAACCTAACATAACAATCATAGATGATTTTAAAGTGATTTATCATACGTAACGGGCTATATTTTTTTAAGAAATTACTTATGGATTGGATGTCAACACTCAGTTAAAAATCCCCCGCCTCCCTCTTTCTCAAGGATTGCAAAACCTGAGATATAAAAAATAAAAAGAGCTTACAATCCCTAAAAATTACAGACACTCTTTGAAATTATCTCTCTCTACATTTGTGCATTGTGCATTTCCATTTTAGATGTACAGTTTTTTTTTTTAAATAAAAACATTGAGTTTTCGCTCTCCCTTCATCCCCTTAAAAAAGGCAAATAAATCACAACAAAATGAAAATTTTAGACTTTATGTATGGAAAAAGTTTAAAACAATAACAAATTTAAGTAAATAAAATTTATTCACACACCACAAATGAAAAGAAAAGTTTTGTTATCCAAGTATGGAAATTCCACTAGTTCAATCCCAATAGCTTGGAATTTTACAAGAAAGAGATTTCTTCTACACATGTTTTAAAAATGGATATGCATGCTTGAAACATATTAAAGATGCAAATGACCTATGGAGCCAAAGCTTTAAAGAGAATACCAAACGCCCATAAAATTCTCAAGTGAACATGCGGTGGGATATTTACCCGAGTCAAACAAGTCATTATTTTGCCCATTTGCAAAAAGCTGACCTAACAACCATAGATTATTGTAAAGAGATTGATCATGCGTAACAGCCTATATTTTTGTAAGAAATGACATATGGATTCGGAGTCATCACTCCGTTAAAATCCCCCCGCCTCCCCCCTTTCCTGATGATTGCAAAACCTGAGATACAAAAACTAAAAAGAGCTTACAATCCCTAAAAATTATAGACACTCTTTGGAATTATCTCTCTCTACATTTGTGCTTTGTGCATTTCCTTTTTAGAGGACATTTTTTTCTTAAATCAAAACTTTTGAGTTTTCGCTCTCCTTGCTCCCCGTAAACAAAAAAGGCAAATAGATCACAACAAAATGAAAATTTTAGAGTTTATGTACGGAAAAAACTTATAACAATAACAAATGTAAGAGTAGAAAATTTATTCACACACATAAAATGAACAAAAAAGTTTTGTTATCCAAGTTTGGGAAATTCCACTAGTTCAACCCATTACGCTTGGAATTTTATAAATAGAGCTTTCTTCTACACATGTTTTAAAAATGGATATGCATGCTTGAAACATGTTAAAGATGCAAATGACCTATGGATCCAAATTTTTTCAAGAGAATAACAAACATTCATTAAATTCTCAAGTAACTATACGGTGGGATATTTACCCGAGTCAAACAATCCATTATTTTGCCCATTTACGCAAAGTTGACCTAACAATCATTGATGATTGTAAAGTGATTTATCATGCGTAACGGGCTATATTTTTGTAACAAATGACTTATGGATTGGGAGTCAACACTCAGTTAAAAATCCCCCGCTTCCCCCTTTTCCCTACGATTGCAAAACCTAATTTATAAAAACTAAAAAGAGTTTACAATCCCTAAAAATTACAGACATTCTTTGCAATTATCTCTCTCAATATTTGTTAAATGTGCATTTAGATGTATACTTTTTTTTTAAGTCAAAACTTTGAGTTTTTGCTCTCCCTGCATCCTGTAAACAAAAAAGGCAAATAGATGACATAAAAGATAAATTTTTTGAGTTTATGTATGGAAAAAATTTAAAACAACAAAAAATGTAAGTAAAGAAAATTTATTCACACACCACAAATGAACAAAAAAGTTTGGTTATCAAGTTTGGAAATCCCACTAGTTGAAAAACCATTACTCTTGGAATTTTATAAGAAATAGATTTCTTTTGCACATGTTTTAAAAATGGATATGCATGCTTGAAACATGTTAAAGATGCCAATGACCTAAGGATTGAAACCTTTTAAAAAGACTAACAAACACTCATTAAATTCTCAGGTGAACGTGCTGTGGGATATTTACCTGAGTCAAGCAAACCATTATTTTGCCCATTTACAAAAAGCTGACCTAGCAATCCTAGATGATTGTAAAGTTGCTTATCATGCGAAACGGGCTATATTTTTGTAAGAAATGACTTATGGATTGGCAGTCAACACTCAGTTAAAAATCCCCTGCTTCCCCCTTTTCCAGACGATTGCAAAATCTAATATATATAAACTAAAAAGAGTTTACAAGACCTAAAAATTACACACACTCTTTGGAATTATCTCTCTTTTCATTTGTGCATTGTGCATTTCTATTTTAGATTTATACTTTTTTCTTCAATCAAAACTTTGACTTTTCACTCTCCCTTCATCCCATAAAAAAAACACAAATAGACCAAAAAATAATGAAAATTTTAGAGTTTATGTTTGGAAAAAATTTAAAACAACAAGAAATTTAAGTGAAGAAAAAATATTCTCACACCACAAATGAACACAAAATTTTTGTTCTTCAAGTTTGGGAAATTCCACTAGTTCAACAATCCATTACGCTTGGAATTTTATAAGGAAGAGATTTCTTCTACACATGTTTTAAAAATGAATATGCATACTTGAAACATGTTAAAGACGCAAATGACCTATGGATCCAAACCTTTTAAAGAGAATTACAAAAGATCATTAAATTCTCAAGTGAACGTGCGGTAGGATATTTGTCCGAGTCAAACATGCCATTATTTTGCCTATTTACAAAAAGTTGATCTAACAATCATAGATGATTGTAAAGTGATTTATCATGCATAACGGGCTATATTTTAATAAGAAATGACTTATGGATTGGGAGTCAACACTCAGTTAAGAATCCCCTACCTCCCCCTTTTCCCCACAATTGCAAAACGAAATATATAAAAAATAAAAAAAGTTTCCAATCCCTAAAAATTACAAACTCTCTTTTGAATTATCTCTCTCTACATTTATGCATTGCACATTTTCATTTTAGATGTGTACTTTTTTCTTAAATCAAAACTTTGAATTTTCACTCTCCCTTCATCCTATAAACAAAAAAGGCAAATAGATCACTACAAAATGAAAATTTTAGAGTTTATGTATGGAAAAAATTTAAAACAACAACAAATATATGTAAAGAAAATTTATTCAAAGACCGCAAATGAACACAAAAGTTTTTTTATCCATGTTTGGGAAATTTTACAAGTTCAACAACCCATTACGCTTGGAATTTTATAAGAAAGAGATTTCTTCTACACATGTTTTTGAAATGGATATGCATGCTTGAAACATGTTAAAGAAGCAAATGACCAAAGGATCTAAACCTATTAAAGAGAATAACTAACGCTCATTAAATTCTCAAGTGAATGTGCGGAGGGATATTTTCCCAAGTCAAACAAGCGATTATTTTGTCCATTTACAAAAAGCTGACCTAATAATCATAGATGATTGTAAAGTGATTTATCATGCGTAACGGGCTATATTACTCTAAGAAATGACTTGTGCATTGGGAGTCAAACACTCAGATAAAAATCCCCCGCCTCCCCCTTTTCCCGACGATTGCAAAACCTGATATATAAAAACTAAAAAGAGCTTACAATCCCTAAAAATTACAGACACTCTTTGGAATTATCTCATTGTACATTTGTGCATTGTTCATTTCCATTTTAGATGTATATTTTTTCTTAAATAAAAACTTTGACGCTTTGCTCTCCCTTCATCCCATAAACAAAAAACGCAAATAGATCACAAAAAAATGAAAATTTTAGTGTTTATGTATGGAAAAAATTTAAAACAACAACAAATGTTTCTGAAGAAAATTTATTCCCATACCACAAATGAACACAAAAGTTTTGTTATCCAAGTTTTGGAAATTCCACTAGTTAAACAACCCATTACTCATGGAATTTAATAAGAAAGAGATTTCTTCTACACAAGTTTTAAAAATGGATATGCATGCTTAAAACATGTTAAAGATGCAAATTACCTATGGATCCAAAACTTTTAAAGTGAAGAACAAACGCTCATTAAATTCTCAAGTGAACATGCGGTGGGATATTTACCTGAGTCAAACAAGCCATAATTTGGCCCATTTACAAAACGCTGACCCAACAATCATAGATGATTGTAAAGTGATTTATCAAGCGTAACGATCTATATTTTTGTAAGAAATGACTTATTGATTGGGAGACAACACTCAGTTAAAAATCTGCCACCTTCCCCTTTTCCCTAATATTAAAAAACCTAACATATAAAAACTAAAAAGAGGTTACAATCCCTTAAAATTGCAGTCACTCTTCGAAGTTATCTCTCTCTACATTTGGGCATTCTGCATTTCCATTTTAGATCTATACTTTTTTGTTAAATCCAAACTTTGAGTTTTCGCTCTCCCTTCATCCCTTAAACAAAAAGGGCAAATAGATCACAACAAAATGAAAAATTTAGAGTTTATGTTTGGAAAAAATTTAAAACAACAACAAATGTAAGTAAAGAAAAATTATTCACAGACCACAAATGAACACAAAAGTTTTGTTATTCAAGTTTGGGAAATTCCACTAGTTCAACAACCCATTAGAATTTTATAAGAAAGAGATTTCTTCTACACATGTTTTAAAAATGGATATGCATGTTTGAAGCATGTTAAAGAAGCAAATGACCTATGGATCTAATCCTTTTAAAGAGAATAATAAAAGCTCATTAAATTCTCAAGTGAACGTGCGGTGGGATATTTACCCGAGTCAAACAAGCCATTATTATGCGAATTTTAAAAAAACTGTCCAAACAATCATAGATGATTGTAAAGTGACTTATCATGCGTAATGGGCTATATGTTTGTAACAAATGACTTATGGATTCGAAGTCCACACTCAGTTATAAATCCCCCGCCTTCCCTTTTTCCAGATGATTGCAAAACCTAATATACAAAAACTAAAAAGAGTTTACAATCCCTAAATATTACAGACACTCTTATAAATTATCTCTCTCTACATTTGTCCATTGTGCATTTCCATTTTAGATGTATACTTTTTTCTTAAATCAAAACTTTGAGTTTTCACTCTCCCTACATCCCGTAAAAAAAAAGGCAAATAGATCACAACAAAATGAAAAATTTAGATTTTATGTATGGAAAAAATTTAAAACAACAACAAATGTAATTAAAGAAAATATATTCCCCACAAATGAACACAAAATTTTTGTTATCCAAGTTTCGGAAATTTCACTAGTTCAACAACCCATTACACTTGGAATTTCATAAGAAAGAGATTTCTTCTACACATATTTTAAAAAAGGATATGCATGCTTGAAGCATGTTAAAGAAGCAAATGACCTATGGATCCAAACCTTTTAAAGAGAATAACAAACGCTCATTAAATTCTCAAGTGAACATGCAGTGGGATATTTACCCAAGTCAAACAAGACATAATTTTGCCCATTTACAAAAAGCTGACCTAACAATCAAAGATGATTGTAAAGTGATTTATCATGCGTAACGGGCTATATTTTCGTAAGAAATGACTTATGGATTGGGAGTCACCACTCGGTTAAAAGTCCCCCGCTTGAAAAACCTAATACGTAAAAACAAAAATGAGTTTACAATCCCTAAAAATTACAGACACACTTTGGAATTATCTCTCTCTACATTTGTGCATTGTTCTTTCCATTTTAGATGTATACTTTTTTCTTATTTCAAAACTTTTAGTTTTCGCTCTCCCTTCATCCCGTAAACAAAAAAGGCAATTATATCACAACAAAATGAAAAATTTAGATATTATGTGTCTAAAAAATTTAAAACCACAATAAATGTAAGTAAAGAAAATTTATTCACACACCTCAAATGTACACAAAAGTTTTGTTATCTACGGTTGGGAAATTCCACTAGTTTAGCAACCCATTACTCTTGGAATTAAATAAGAAAGAGATTTCTTCTACACATGTTTGAAAAATGAATATGCTTGCTTGAAACATGTTAAAGATGCAAATGACCTATGGATCCAAACCTTTTAAAGAGAAGAACATAAGCTCATTAAATTCTCAAGTGAACGTCCGGTAGGATATTTACCCGAGTCCAACTAGCCATTATTTTGCCCATTTACCAAAAGCTGACCTAACAATCATAGATGATTTTAAAGTGATTTACAATGCGTAATAGGCTCTATTTTTGTAAGAAATGACTTATGGATTGGGAGTCTACAGTCAATAAAAAATCCCCCTCCTCCCTCTTTTCCCGACGATTGCAAAACTTAATATGTAAAAACTAAAAAGATTTAAAATCGATAAAAATTACAAACACCCTTTGGAATTAACTCTCTCTACATTTGTGCATTGTGTATTTCCGTTTTAGATGTATACTTTTTTCTTAAATCAAAACTTTGAGTTTTCGCTCTCCCTTCTTCCCGAAAACAAAAAAGGCAAAGCGATCACCACAAAAAGAAAAAATTACAGTTTATGTATGGAAAAAACTTAAAACAACAACAAATGTAAGTAAAGAAAATTTATTCACACACCACAAATGAACACAAAAGTTTTGTTATCCAAGTCTGGGAAATTTCACTAGTTCAACTACCCATTACTCTTGGAATTTTATAAGAAAGAGATTTCTTCTACACATGTTTTAAAGAGGGATATGCATGCTTGCAACATGTTAAAGATTCAAATGACCTATGGATCCAAACCTATTAAAGAGAAGAACAAACGCTCATTAAATTCTCAAGTGAACGTGCGATGGGATATTGACCTTAGTCAAACAAGCCATTATTTTACCCATTTACAAAAAGCTGACCTAAAAATCATAGATGATTGTAAAATGATTTCTCTTACATAATGGGCTATATTTTTGTAAGAAATGACGTATGGATTAGGAGTCAAAACTCTATTAAAAATCCCCCGCCTCCCCCTTTTTCCGACGATTGCAAAACCTAATATATAGAAACTAAAAAGAGTTTACAATCCCTAAAACTTACAGACACTCTTTGGAATTATCTCTCTCTACATTTGTGCATTGTGCATTTTCATTTTACATGTATACTTTTTTCTTAAATCAAAACTTTGAGTTTTCACTCTCCCTTCAATTCGTAAATAAAAACGGCAAATAGATCACAACAAAATGAAAATTTTAGATTTTATGTATGGAAAAAATATAATAAAAATAAAAAATGTAAGTAAAAAAAATTTACTCACACACCACAAATGAAAACAAAAGAACAGTTATCCAAGTTTGGGAAATTCCATTAGTTGAACCCATTACACATGGAATTTTATAAGAAAGAGATTTCTTCTACACATGTTTTAAAAATGGATATTCATGCTTGAAACATGTTAAAGATGCAATTGACCTATGGATCCAAACCTTTTAAAGAGAATAACAAACGCTCATTAAATTCTCAAGTGAACCTGCGGTGGGATATTTACCCTAGTCAAACAAGCCATTATTTTGCCCATTTACAAAAAGCTGACCTAACCATCATAGAAGATTGTAAAGTGATTTATCATGAATAACGGGCTTTATTTTGGTAAGACATGACTTATGGATTGGGAGTAACCATTAAGTTAAAAATCCCTCGCCTCCCCTTTTTCCCAACGATTTTGGAATTATCTCTCTCTATATTTGTACATTGTGCATTTCCATTTTAAATGTATACTTTTTTTTTAAATCAAAACTTTGAGTTTTCGATCTCCCTACATCCCGTAAAAAAAAAAGAAAAATAGATCACAACAAAATTAAGATTTTAGAGTTTATGTATGGTAAAAATTAAAACAACAACAAATGTACATAAAGAAAATTGATTCACACACCACAAATGAACACAAAAGTTTTGTTATCCAAGTTTGGGAAATTCCACAACTTCAACACATTACGCTAGTAGTTTTATAAGAAATAGATTTCTTCTACACTTGTTTTAAAAATGGATATGCATGCTTGAAACATGCTAAAGATGCAAATGACCTATGGATCCAAACCTTTTAAAGAGAATAACAAACATTCATTAACTTCTAAAGTGAACGTGCAGTGGGATATTTATCCAAGTCAAGCAAGCAATTATTTTGCCCATTTACAAAAAGTTTACCTACCAATCATAGATGATTGGAAAGTGATTTATCATGCGTAATGGGTGATATTTTTGTAAAACATGACTTATGGATTGGGAGTCAACACTCATTTAAAAATCCCCTACCTCTCTTTTTTCCCGTCGATTGCTAAACCTTATATATAAAAACAAAAAGAGTTTACAATCCCCAAAAATTACAGATACTTTTTGGAATTATCTCTCTCTACATTTTTACATTGTGTATTTGCATTTTATATGTATTCTTTTTAATTAAATCAAAACTTTGAATTTTTGCTCTCCCTTCATCCCATAAACAAAAAAGGCAAATTGCTCAAAAAAAATGAAAATTTTAGAGTTTATGTTTGGAAAATTTTTAAAACATCAACAAATGTAAGTAAAGAAAATTTATTCACACACCACTAATGAGCACAAAAGTTTTGTAATCCAATTTTGGGAAATTCCATGACTTCAACCCATTACACAAGTATTTTTATAAGAAAGGGATTTCATCTACACTTGTTTTAAAAATGGATATGCATGCTTGAAACATATTAAAGATGCAAATGACCTATAGATCGAAACATTTTAAAGAGAATAAAAAACACTAATTAAATTCTAAACTGAACGTGCGGTGGGATTTTTACCCGAATCAAGCAAGACATTATTTTGCCCATTTACAAAAAGCTGACCTACCAATCATTGATCATTGTAAAGTGATTTATCATGCATAACGGGCTATATTTTTGTAAGACATATGAATTGGGACTCAACACTCAGTTAAAAATCCCCCGCCTCCCCCTTTTCCTGAATATTGCACAACCTAATATGTAAAAACTAAAACGAGTTTACAATCCCTAAAAATTACAGACACTCTTTGGAATTATCTCTCTCTACATTTGTGCATTGTGCATTTGCATGTTAGATGTATTCTTTTTTTTTCAATCAAAACTTTGAATTTTCGCTCTCCCTTAATCCCATAAACAAAAAAGGCAAACTGCTCACATAAAAATAAAAATTTTAGAGTTTATGTATGGAAAAATTTTGAAACAACAACAAATGTAAGTAAAGAAAATTTCTTCACACACCACAAATGAACACAAAAGTTATGTTATCCAAGTTTGGGAAATTGCACTAGTTCAACCCATTACACTTGGAATTTTATAAGAAAGAGATTTCTTCTGCACTTGTTTTAAAAATGGATATACATGCTTGAAACATGTTAAAGATGAAAATGAACTATGGATCCAAAGTTTTTAAAGAGAATCACAAACACTCGTTAAATTCTCAAGTGAACGTGCAGGGGGATATTTATCGGAGTTAAACAAGCCATTATTTTGCCCATTTATAGAAAGTTGACCTACCAATCATAGATGATTGGAAAGTGATTTATCAAGCGTAACGGGCTATATTTTTGTAAGACATGACTTATGGATTGGGAGTCAACACTCAGTTAGAAATACCCAGCCCCCTGCCTCCCCATTTTCCAGACAATTGATAAAACTAATATATAAAAACTAAAATGAATTTACAATCCCTAAAAACTAAAGACACTTTTTGGAATTATCACTCTCTAGATTTTTTCATTGTGCATTTCCATTTTAGAGGTATACTTTTTCTTAAATCAAATCTTTGAGTTTTCGCTCTCCCTTCATCCCGTAAATAAAAAAGACAAATAAATCACAACAAAATGAAAATTTTAGATTTTATGTATGGAAAAATTTAAAACAACAACAAATGTACTTGAAGAAAATTTATTCACACACCAGAAATGAACACAAGTTTTGTTATCCAAGTTTGGGAAATTCGACTACTTCAACCCATTTCGCTAGTTGTTTAATATGACATAGATTTCTTCTACACTTGTTTTTAAAATGGATATTCATGCTTGAAAGATGTTCAAAATGCAAATGACCTATGGATCCAAACCTTTTAAAGAGAATAACAAAAGTTCTTTAAATTCTAAAGTGAACGTACGGTGGGATATTTACCCGAGTCAAACAAGCCATTATTTGGCCCATTTACCAAAAGGTTACCTAACAATCATAGATGATTGTAAAGTGATTTATCATTCGTGACGGGCTATATTTTTTAAGACATGATTTATGGATTGGAAGTCAACACTCTGTTAAAAATCCCTTGCCTCCTCCTTTTCCTGACGATAGCCAAAACTAATATATAAAAACTAAAAAAGAGTTTACAATCCCTAAAAATTATAGAAACTCTTTGGAATTATCTATCTCTACATTTGTGCACTGTGTATTTCCATTTTACATGAATAATTTTTTCTTAAATTAAAACTGAGAGTTTTCTCTCTGCTGTCAATGCGTAAACAAAAAAGGCAAATAGATCACAACAAAATGAAAATTTTAGATTTTATGTATGGAAATTTTTTTTATAAAAATAATAAATGTAAGTAAAGAAAATTTACTCACACACCACACATGAAAACAAAAGAACAGTTATCCAAGTTTAGCAAATTCCACAAGTTCAACGCATTATGGTGGGAATTTGACAAGGAAGAGATTTCTTCTAGACATGTTTTAAAAATGGATATGCATGCTTGAAACAAATTAGAGAGTCAAATGACCTATGGATCCAAACATTTTAAAGAGAATAAAAAATGCTCATTAAATTCTCAAGTGAACATCCGGTGGGATATTTACTCGAGAGAAACAAGCCATTATTTTGCCATTTACAAAAAACTGACCT
Organism: Aristolochia californica; assembly: GCF_029961685.1. Lineage (NCBI taxonomy): Eukaryota > Viridiplantae > Streptophyta > Magnoliopsida > Piperales > Aristolochiaceae > Aristolochia > Aristolochia californica. The sequence goes on along the minus strand of NW_027181992.1, from coordinate 33,150,174 downwards.
AAGAATCATAGATGATTGTAAAGTGATTTATCAACCATAACGTGCTATTTTTTTAAGAAATGACTTATTGATTGGGAGTCAATACTTAGTAAAAAATCCCCCGCCTCCCCCTTTTCACGACTATTGCAAAACCTAATATATAAAAACTAAAAAGAGTTTACAATCCTTAAAAATTACAGACACACTTTGGAATTATCTATCCTCAACATTTGTGCATTTTACATTTCCATTTTAGATGTGTACATTTTTTTAAATCAAAACTTTGAGTTTTCACTCTCCCTTCTTCCCGTAAACAAAAAAGGCAAATAGATCACAACAAAATGAAAATTTTAAATTTTATGTATGGAAATTTTTTTTAAAAACAACAAATGTAAGTAAAGAAAATTTATTCACACAGTACAAATGAACACAAAAGTTTTATTATCCAAGTTTGGGAAATGCCACTAGTTCAACAACCTAATACGCTTGTAATTTTATAAGAAATTGATTTCTTCTACACATTTTTTAAAAATGGATATGCATGCTTTAAACATGTTAAAGATGCAAATGACCTATGGATCCAAACCTTTAAAAGATAATAACAAACACTCATTAAATTCTCAAGTGAGCGTGCAGTGGGATATTTACCCGAGTCAAACAAGCCATTATTTTACCCATTTACAAAAAGTTGACCTAACAATCATAGATGATTGTAAAGTGATTTATCTTGCTTAACAATCATAGATGATTGGGAGTCAACACTCTGTTAAAAATCCCCTGCCTCCCCCTTTTCCCGACGATTACAAAACCTAATATATAAAAACTAAAAAGAGTTTACAATCCCTAAAAACTACAGACACTCTTTAGAATTATCTCTCTCTACATTTGTGCATTGTGCATTTCTATTTTACATGAATACTTTTTTCTTAAATCAAAACTTTGAGTTTTCGCTCTCCCTTCAATCTATAAACAAAAAAGGCAAATAGATCACAACGAAATGAAAATTTTAGATTTTATGTATGGAATTTTTTTTATAAAAATAACAAATGTAAGTAAAGAAAATTTACTCACACACCACAAATGAAAATATAAGAACAGTTATCCAAGTTTGGGAAATTCCACTAGTTCAACCCATTACACTAGGAATTTTATAAGAAATTTCTTCTACACATGTTTTAAAAATGGATATGCATGCTTGAAACATGTTAAAGATGCGATTGATCAATGGATCCAAACCTTTTAAAGTGAATAAAAAACGCTCATTAAATTCTCCAGTGAACCTGTAGTGGGATATTTACCCTAGTCAAACAAGCCATTATTTTGCCCATTTACAAAAAACTGACCTAATCATCATTGAAGATTGTAGAGTGATTTATCATGAGTAACGGGCAATATTTTTGTAAGACATGACTTACGGATTGGGAGTAACCACTCAGTTAAAAATTCCCCGCCTCCCTTTTTTCCCGACGATTTTGGAATTATCTCTCTCTACATTTGTGCATTGCACATTTCTATTTTAAATGTATACTTTTTTCTTAAATAAAAACTTTGAATTTTTGCTCTCCCTTCATCCCGTAAACAAAAAAGGTAAATAGATCTCAAGAAAATGAAAATCTTAGAGTTTATGTATGGAAAAAATTTAACACAACAACAAATGTAAGTAAAGAAAATTTATTCACACACCAGAAATGAACACAAAAGTTTTGTTATCCATGTTTGGGAAATTCCTCTAGTTCAACCCTTTACGCTTGAAATTTTATAATAAAGAGATTTCTTCCACACATGTTACGAAAAATGATATGGATGCTTGAAACTTGTTAAAGATGCAAATGACCTATGGATTCAAACCTTTTAAAGAGAATAAAAAATGATCATTAAATTCTTAAGTGACTGTGCGACGAGATATTTACCAGAGTCAAACAAGCCATTATTTTGCCCATTTACATAAAGCTGACCTAACAATCATAGATGATTTTAAAGTGATTTATTATGCGTAATGGGCTATATTTTAGTAAGAAATGAGCTATGGATTGGGAGTCAACACTAAGTTAATAATGCCCTGCCTCCCCCTTTTCTCGACGATTGCCAAACCTAATATATAAAAACTAAAAAGAGTTTACAGTCCCTAAAATTTAGAGACTCTTATGAATAATCTCTCTCTACATTTGGGCATTGTGTATTTCCATTTTAGATGTATCCTTTTTAATAAATAAAAATTTTGAGTTTTCGCTCTCCCTTCCTCCTGTAAACAAAAAAGGCAAATAGATCACAACGAAATGAAAATTTTAGAGTTTATGTTTGGAAAAACTTTAAAACAACAGCAAATGTAAGTAAAGAAAATTTAACCACAAATGAATACAAAAGTTTTGTTATCCAATTTTTTGAAATTCCACTAGTTCAACCCATTACGCTTGGAATTTTATACTAAAGAGATTTCTTCTACTCATGTTTCAAAAATGGATATGTATGCTTGAAACATGTTAAAGAATCAAATGATGTATCGATCCAAACCTTTTAAAGAGAATAACAAACGCTCATTAAATTCTCAAGTGAACATGCGGTGGGATATTTACCCGAATCAAACAAGCCATTATTTTGCCAATTTACCAAAAGGTTACCTAACAATCATAGATGATTGTAAAGTAATTTATCATGCGTAACGGGCTATATTTTTGTAAGACATGACTTTTTGATTGGGAGTCAACACTGTGTTAAAAATCCCCCTCCCCCCCCCCTCTTTTCCTGACGATTGTAAAAACTAATATATAAAAACTAAAAAAGAGTTTACAATCCCAAAAAATTATAGAAATTCTTTGGAATTATCTCTCTCTACATTTGAGCATTGCGCATTTCAATTTTAGATGTATACTTTTTTCTTAAATCAAAACTTTGATTTTTCGCTCTCCCTTCATCCCGTAAAAAAAAGGCAAATAAATCACAACACAATGAAAAATTTAGAGTTTATGTACAAAAAAAATTTAAAACAACAAAAAATCTACGTAAAGAAAATTTATTCACACCACAAATGAACACAAAAGTTTTTTTATACATGTTTGGGAAATTCCACTTGTTCAACCCCTTATGTTTGGAATTTTATTAGAAAGCGATTTCTTATACACATGCATTAAAAAAGGACATGCAGGCTTGAAACATGTTAAAGATGCAAATCACCTATGGATCCAAACCTTTTAAATAGAATAACAAACATTCACTAAATTCTCAAGTGAACGTGCGGTGGGATATTTACCCGAGTCAAACAAGCCATTATTTTGCCCATTTACAAAAGGCTGACCTAACAATCATAGATGATTGTAAAGTGATTTATCATGCGTAACAGGCTATATTTTTGTAATAAATGACTTATGGATTGGGAGTCAACACTCAGTTAAAAATCCCATGCCTCCACCTTGTCCTGACGATTGCATAACCTAATATATAAAAACTAAAAAGTGTTTACAATCCTTAAAAAGGACAAACATGCTTTGGAATTATCTCTCTCTAAATTTTTGCATTGTGCATTTCCATTTTAGATGTATACTTTTTTCTTAAATCAAAACTTTGCGTGTTCACTCTCCCTTTATCCCGAAAAATAAAAAGACAAATAGAACAAAACAAAATGAAAACTTTAGAGTTTATGTATGGAAAAAATTTAAAATAACAACAAATGTAAGTAAAGAAAATTTATTCACACACCACAAATGAACACAAAAGTTTTTTTATCCAAGTTTTGGAAATTCCACTAGTTCAACCCATTACGCTTGGAATTTTACAAGAAAGACATTTCTTCTACACCTGTTTTAAAAATGGATATGCATGCTGGAAACATGTTAAAGATGAAAATGACCTATGGATCCAAAACTCTTAAAGAGAATAACAAACGCCTATTAAATTCTCCAGTGAATGTGCGGTGGTTTATTTACCCGAGTCAAGCAAGCCATTATTTTGTCCATTTACAAAAGCTGACCTATGAATCATACATGATGGTAAAGTGATTTACCAAGCGTAACGGGCTATATTTTTGTAAGACATGAATTATGGATTGGGAGTCCACACTCAGTTAAAAATACTCCGCCTCCTCATTTTCCAGACGATTGCTAACCCTATTATATAAAACCAAAAGAGTTTACTATCCCTAAAAACTAAAGACACTATTTGGAATTATCTCTCTCTACATTTGTTCATTATGCATTTCCATTTTAGATGTATACTTTTTCTTAAATCAAATCTTTGAGTTTTAGCTATCCCTTCATCCCGTAAAAAAAAAAAAAGACAAATGGATCACAACAAATTGAAAATTTTAGAGTTTATGTATAGAAAAAATTTAAAACAACAACAAATGTAAGTAAAGAAAATTTATTCACACACCACAAATGAACACAAAAGTTTTGTCATCCAAGTTTTGGAAATTCCACTACTTCAACCCATTACGCTAGTAGTTTTATAAGAAATAGATTTCTTCTACCCTTGTTTAAAAATAGATATGCATGCTTGAAACATGTTAAAGATGCAAATGACCTATGGATCCAAACCTTTTAAAGAGAATAACAAACGTTCATTAAAATCTAAAGTGAACGTACAGTGGGATATTTCCCCAAGTCATGCAAGCCATTATTTTGCCCATTTACAAAAAGTTGACCTACCAATCATAGATGATTGTAAAGTGATTGATCATGCGTAATGGGCTTTATTTTTCTAAGAAATGAATTATGGATCTGGAGTCAACACTCAGTTAAAAATCCCCCACCTTCCCCTTTTCCTGACGATTGCAAAACCTAACATATAAAAACTAAAAAGAGTTTACAATCCCTAAAAATTATAGACACTCTTTGGAATTATCTCTCTCAACATTTGTGCATTGCGCATTTACATTTTAGATGTATTCTTTTTTATTAAATCAAAACATTGAATTTTCGCTCTCCCTTCATCCCATAAACAAAAAAGGCAAATAGCTCACGAAAAATTGAAAATTTAGAGTTTATGTTTGGAAAAATTTTAAAAAAGAAAAATTTTAAGAAAGAAAATTTATTCACACACCCCAAATGAACACAAAAGTTTTGTTATCCAAGTTTGGGAAATTCCACTTGTTCAACCCATTACACTTTGAATTTTATAAGAAAGAGACTTCTTCTACACCTTTTTTTCAAATGCATATGCATGCTTGTAACATGTTAAAGATACAAATGAACTATGGATCCAAACCATTTAAATAGAATAACAAACGCTCATTAAATTCTCAAGTGAACGTGCGGGTGGATATTTACCCGAGTCAAACAAGCCATTATTTTGCCCATTTATAAAAAGCTTACCTACCAATCATAGATGATTGTAAAGTGATTTATCATGCATAACGGGCTATATTTTTTTAAGACATGACTTCTGGATTGGGAGTCAACATTCAGTTAAAAATGCCTCGCCTCCCCATTTTCCAGACTATTGCAAAACCTAATATATAAAAACTAAAAAGAGTTTGCAATCCCTAAAAATTACAGACACTCTTTGGAATTATTTCTATCTAAATTTGTGCATTGTGCATTTCCATTTTAGATGTATGCTTTTTCTTAAATCAAAAATTTTAGTTTTTGCTCTCCCATCATCACATAAACAAAAAAGACAAATAGATCACAACAAAATGAAAATTTTAGAGTTAATGTATGGAAAAAATGAAAACAACAAAAAATGTAAGTAAAGAAAATTTATTCACACACCAGTCATGAAGTCAAAAGTTTTGTTATCCAAGTTTTGGATCAACCCATTACCCTTAGAATTTTATAAGAAAGAGATTTCTTGTACACATGTTTTAAAAATTGATATGCATGCTTGAAACATGTTAAAGATGCAAATGAAGTAGGGATCCAAACCTTTTAAAGAGAATAACAAACGCTCATTAAATTCACAAGGGAAAGTGCGGTTGGATATTTACCTGAGTAAAAAAAGCCATTATTTTGCCCATTTACATAAACATAACCTAACAATCAGAGATGATTGTAAAGTTTTTTATCAGGCATAATGGGCTATATTTTTGGTAAGAAATGACTTATGGATTGGGAGTCAACACTCAGTTAAAAATCCCCCACCTCCCCCTTTTCCCAACAATTGTAAAACCTAATATATAAAAACTAAAGAGACTTTACTATCCCTAAAAATTATAGACACTCTTTTGAATTATCTGTCTCTACATTTGTGCATTTTACATTTTCGTTTCAGATGTATACTTATTTTCTTCAATCAAAACATTGAGTTTTCGCTCTCCCTTCATCACGTAAAGTAAAAGGCAAATAGATCACAACAAAATGAAAATTTTAGAGTTTATGTATTGAAAAAATTTAAAACAACAACAAATGTAATTAAAGAAAACTTATTTACACACCACAAATGAATACAAAAGTTTTGTTATTCAAGTTTGGGAAATTCCACTAGTTCAACCCATTACGCTTGGAATTTTATAAGAAAGAGATTTCTTCTACACATGTTTTAAAAATTCATATGCATGCTTGAAACATATTAATGATACAAATGACCTATGGATCCAAAGCAAACGTTCATTAAATTCTGAAGTGAACATGCGGTGGGATATTTACCCGAGGCAAACAAACCATTATTTTTCCCATTTACAAAAAGCTGACCTAACAATAATAGGTGAATGTAAAGTGATTTACCATGGGTAACGGGCTATATTTTTGTAAGACAAGACTTATTGATTGGGAGTCAACACTTAGTTAAAAATCCTCCGCCTCCCCCTTTTCCTAATGATTGCAAACCCTAATATATAAAAACTAAAAAGAGTTTACAATGCCTAAAAATTACAGACACCCTTTGGAATTATCTCTCTCTACATTTGTGCATTGTCCATTTGCATTTCAGATGTATACTTTTTTCTTAAATCAAAACTTTGAGTTTTCACTCACCCATCATCCCGTAAACAAAAAAGGCAAATAGATCACAAAAAAATGAAAATTTTAGAAATTTTGTATGGAAAAAATTTCAAACAACAACAAATGTAAGTAAAGAAAATTTAATCATGCACCACAAATGAACACAAAAGTTTTGTTAACCAAGTTTGGGAAATTCCACTACTTCAACGCATTACGCTAGGAATTTTATAAGTAAGAGATTTCTTCTATACATGTTTTAAAAATGGATTTGCAAGCTTGAAACATGTTAAAGGTGCAAATGAACTATGGATCCATACTTTTTAAAGAGAATAACAAACACTCATTAAATTTTCAAGTGAACGTGCGGTGGGATATTTACCTAAGTCAAACAAGCCACTATTTTGCCCATTTACAAAAAGCTGACCTAACAATCATGGATGATTGTAAAGTTACTTTTCATTTGTAACATTCAATATTTTTTTAAGACATGACTTATTGATTGGGAGTCAACACTCAGTAAAAAAACCCCCGCCTCCCCCTTTTCCCGACGATTGTAAAACCTAACATATAAAAACTTAAGAGACTTTACAATCCCTAAAAATTACTGACACTCTTTTGAATTATCTATCTCTACATTTGTGCATTTTGTAGTTTCATTTTAGATGTATACTTATTTTCTTAAATCAAAACTTTGAGATTTCGCTCTCCCCTCATCCCGTAAACTAAAAAGGCAAATTGATGACAACAAAATGAAAATATTAGAGATTTGTATAGAAAAAATTTAAAAAATCAACAACAAATTTAAGTAAAGAAAACTTATTCACAAACCACAAATGAATACAAAAGTTTTGTTATCCAAGTTTGGGAAATTCCACTAGTTCAAACCATTACGCTTAGAATTTTATAAGAAAGAGATTTCTTCTACACATGTTTTAAAAATGGATATGCATGCTTGAAACATATTAACAATACAAATGACCAATAGATCCAAAACTTTTAAAGAGAATAAAGACCGTTCATTAATTTCTCAAGTGAACATGTGGTAGGATATTTACCCGAGTCAAACAAACTATTATTTTGCCCATTTACAAAAGGCTGACCTAAAAATCAGAGATGATTGTAGAGAGATTTTTCATTCGTAACGGGCTATATTTTTTTTTTAAGAAATGACTTATGGATTGGGAGTCAGCACTCTATTAAAAATCCCCCGCCTGCTCCTTTTCCCGATGATTGCGAAACCTAATATATAAAAACTAAAAAGAGTTTACAAACACTAAAAATTACAGACACTCTTTGAAAATATCTCTCTCTACATTTGTGCATTGTGCATTTCCATTTTAGATGTATACATATTTCTTAAATAAAAAGTTTGAGTTTTCGCTCTCCCTTCATCCCGTAAAAAAAGGCAAAATGGATCACAACAAAATAAAAATTTTAGAGTTTAAGTATGGCAAAAAATAAAAATAACAACAAATGTAAGTTAAGAAAATTTATTCACACACCACAAATGAACTCAAAAGTTTTGTTATCCAAGTTTGAGAAATTCCACTAGTTCAATCCATTACGCTCGGAATTTTATAAGAAAGAGATTTTTTCTACACATGTTTTAAAAATGGATATGCATGCTTGAAATAGGTTAAAGATGCAAATGACCTATGGATCCATACCTTTTAAAGCGAATAACAAACACTCATTAAATTCTCAAGTGAACATGCGGTTGGATATTAACCCAAGTCAAACAAGCCATTTTTTTGCCCATTTACAAAAAGCTGACCTAACAATCATAGATGATTGTAAAGTTATTTATCAGGCGTAATGGGCTATATTTTTGTAAGAAATGACTTATGGATTGCGAGTCAACACTCATTTAAAAATCCCCCGCCACCCCCTTTTCCCGACGATTGCAAAACCTAATATATAAAAACTAAAAAGAGTTTACAATCGCTAAAAATTACAGACACTCTTTGGAAATATCTCTCTCTACATTTGTGCATTGTGAATTTCCATTTTGGATGAATACTTTTCTCTTAAATCAAAACTTTGATTTTTCGCTCTCCCTTTATCCCTTAAACAAAAAAGGAAAAAAGATCACAACAAAATGAAAATTTTAGAGTTTATGTATGGAAAAAATTTAAAACAAAAAAAATGTAATTAAAGAAAATTTATTCACATACCACAAATGAACACAAATGTTTTGTTATCCAAGTTTGGGAAATTCCACTTGTTCAACCCATTGCCCTTGGAATTTTATAAGCAAGAGATTTCTTCTACACATGTTTTAAAAATGGAAATGAATACTTGAAACATATTATAGATGTAAATTACCTGTTTATCAAAACCTTTTAAAGAGAAGAACAAACACTCATTAAATTCTAAAGTGAACGAGTGGTGGGATATTTATTCAAGTCAAACATGCCATTATTTTGCCCATTTACAAAAAAACTGACCTAACAATCATAGATGATTGTAAGTGATTTATCATGCGTAATGGGCTATTTTTTATTAAGAAATGACTTATTGATTGGGAGTCAGCACTCAGTTAAAAATCCCATGCCTCCCCCTTTTCCCGTCAATTGCATAACCCAATATATAAAAAAAAAAGAGTTTACAATCCCTAAAATTTATAGACGCTCTTTGGATTTCTCTCTCTCTACATTTGTGTATTGTGCATTTCCATTTTACATCTATATATTTTTCTTAAATCAAAATTTTTCGCTCTCCCTTCATCCCGTAAACAAAAATGGATAAAAGATCATAACAAAATAAAAATTTCAGAGTTTATGTACGTAAAAAATTTTAAACAACAATAAATGTAAGTAAGGAACTTTTATTCACATGCCACAAACGAACTCAAAAGTTTTGTTATCCAAGTTTGGGAAATTCCACCAGTTCAACCCATTACGCTCGGACTTTTATAACAAAGAGATTTCTTCTTCAAATGTTTTAAAAATGGATATGCATGCTTGAAACATGTTAAATATGCAAATGAAGTATGGATCTGAACCTATTAAAGAGAATAAAAAAGGCACATTAAATTCTCAAGTGAACGTGAGGTGGGATATTTACCCGAGTAAAAAAAACCATTATTTTTCCCATTTAATAAAACCTGACCTGACAATCATAGATGATTGTAAAGGGATTTATCATGCGTACTGGATTATATTTTTGTAAGAAATGACATAAGGATTGGGTGTCAACACTCAGTTAAAAATCCCTTGCACCCCATTTTCCCGAAAATAGCAAAACCTAATATATAAAAACAAAAAAGCGTTTACAATCCCTAAAAATTACAGACACAATTTGGAATTATAGCTCTCTAAATTTTTGCATTGTGCATTTCCATATTGGATGTATACTTTTTTCTTAAATCAAAACTTTGATTTTTTACTCTCCCTTCATCCCGTAAACAAAAAAGGAAAAAAGATCACAACAAAATGAAAATTTCAGAGTTTATGTATGGAAAAAATTGAAAACAACAACAAATGTAATTAAATAAAATTTATTAACACACCACAAATGAACACAAAAGTTCTATTATCCAAGTTTCAGAAATTCCACTACTTCAACCCATTACGCTAAGAATTTTATAAATAAGAGATTTCTTCTACACATGTTTTGAAAATGGATATATATGCTTGACACATGTTATAGTTGCAAATTACCTATTTATCCAAACCTCTTAAAGAGAATAACAAACGCTCATTAAATTCTCAAGTGAACGAACGGTGGGATATTTATTCAAGTCAATCCAGCCATTATTTTGCCCATTTACAAAAAGCAGACCTAAAAATCATAGATGATTGTAAAGTTATTTATCATGTGTAACGGGCTATAATTTTGTAAGAAATGACTTATGGATTGGGAGTCAACACTCAGATAAAAATCCCCCGCCTCCCCCTTTTCCCAACGATTGCAAAATCTAATATATAAAAACTAAAAAGAATTTACAATCCCTAAAAATTACAGACACTCTTTGGAAATATCTCTCTCCACATTTGTGCATTGTGAATTTTCATTTCAGATGTATACTTTTTTCTTCAATCAAAACTTTGATTTTTTGCTCTCTCTTCTTCCTGTAAACAAAAAAGTAAAATAGATCACAACAAAATGAAAATTTTAGAGTTAATGTATGGAAAAAATTTAAAACAACAACAAATGTAATTAAAGAAAATTTATTCTCACACCACAAATGAACTCAAAAGTTTGTTATCCAAGTTTCGGAAATTCCACTTGTTCAACCCATTGCGCTTGGAATTTATAAACAAGAGATTTCTTATACAGATGTTTTAAAAATGGATATGCATGCTTGAAACATGTTATAGTTGCAAATTACCTATCTATCCAAACCTCTTAAAGAGAATAGAAAATGCTCACTCAATTCTCAAGTGAACGTGCGGTGGGAAATTTACTCGAGTCAAACAAGCCATTATTTTGCTCATTTAAAAAAAAAACTGACCAAACAATCATAAATGATTGTAAAGTTATTTATCAAGAACAACGGGCTATATTTTTTTAAGAAATGACTTATGGATTGGGAGTCAACCCTCAGTTAAAAATCCCCCGCCTCCCCCTTTTCCCGACGATTGTAAAACCTAATATATAAAAACTAAAGAGACTTTACAATCCCTAAAAATTACACACACTTCTTGGAATTATCTCTCTCTTCTTTTTTTGCATTGTGCATTTCCATTTTAGATGTATACTTTTTTCTTAAATCAAAACTTTGAGTTTTTGCTCTCCCTTCATCCCGTAAACAAAAAAGGCAAATAGATCACAACAAAATGAAAATTTTAGAGTTTCTGTATGGAAAAAATTTAAACAACAACAAATGTCAGTAAAGAAAATTTATTCACACACCACAAATGAACTCAAAAGTTTTGTTATCCAAGTTCGGGAAATTCCACTAGTTCAACCCTTTACGCTCGTAATTTTATAAGAAAGAGATGTCTTCTGCACATGTTTTAATAATGGATATGCATGCTTGAAACATGTTAAAGATCCAAATGACCTATGGATCAAAACCTTTTAAAGATAATTACAAACGCGCTTTAAATTCTCAAATGAGCAGTGAGATATTTACCTGAGTCAAACAAGCCATTATTTTGCCCATTTAGAAAAAACTGACCAAACAATCATAGATGATTGTAAAGTGATTTGTCATGCATAACAGGCTATTTTTTTGTTAGACATGACTAATGGATTGGGAGTCAACACTCAGTTAAAAATCCCCCACCGCCCCCTTTTCCCGACGATTGCAAAACCTAATATATAAAAACTAATAAGAGTTTACAATCCCTAAAAATTACAAAGACTCTTTGGAATTATTTCTCTCTATATTTCTGCCTTGTGCATTTCCATTTTAGATGTATACCTTTTTCTTAAATCAAAACTTTGAGTTTTCGCTCTCCCTATATACCGTAAACAAAAAAGGAAAATAGATCACAACAAAATGAAAAGTTTAGAGTTTATGTGTGCAAAAAATTTAAAACAACAACAAATGTATGTAAATAAAATTTATTCACACTCCACAAATGAACTCAAAAGTTGTGTTATTGAAGTTTGGGAAATTCCACTAGTTCAACCCATTACGCTCGGAATTTTATAAGAAATAGATTTTTTCTACACATGTTTTAAAAATGGATATGCATGCTTGAAACACGTTAAAGATGCAAATGAAGTAGGGATCCTATGCTTTTAAGAGAATAACAAACGCACATTAAATTCACTAGTGAACGTGCGGTTGGATATTTACCCGAGTAAAAAAAGCCATTATTTTGCGCATTTACAAAAACTTGACCTAACAATCATAGATTGTAAAATTATTTATCAGGCATAATGGGTTATATTTTTGTAAGAAATTACTTATGGATTGGGAGTCAACACTTAGTTAAAAATCCCTCGCCTCCCCCTTTTCCAGACAATTGCAGAACCTAATATATAAAAACTAAAAAGAGTTTATAATCCCTAAAAATTACAGACACTCTTTTGGAATTATCTCTCTCTACATTTGTGCATTATGCATTTCTGTTTTAGATGTACACTTTTTTCTTAAATCAAAACTTTGAGTTTTCGCTCTCCCTTCATCCCGTAACCTAAAAAGGCAAATAGATCACAACAAAATGAAAATTTTAGAGTTTATGTTAAGAAAAAATTTAAAAGAAAGAAAAATGTATGTAAAGAAAACTTATTCACACACCACAAATCAATACAAAAGTTTTGTTATCCAAGTTTGGGAAATTCCTCTAGTTCAACCCATTACGCTTGGAATTTTATAAAAATGAGATTTCTTCTACACATGTTTTAAAAAAGGATATGCATGCTTGAAACACGATAACGATGCAAATGACCTATGGGTCCGAACCTTTTAAAGAGAGTAACAAATGTCCATTAAATTCTCAAGTGAACGTATGGTGTGATATTTACCCGAGTCAAACTAGCCATTATTGTGCCCATTTACAAAAATCTGAACTAAAAATCATAGTTGATTGTAAAGTGATTTTTCATGCTAACAGACTACTTTTTTTGTAAGAAATGACTTATGGATTGGTAGTCAACATTCAATTAAAAATCCTCCACCTCCCCCTTTTCCCGACGATTGCAAAACCAAATATATATAAAAAAAAAAGTTTACAATCACTAAAAATTACAGACACTCTTTGGAATTATCTCACTCTACATTTGTGCATTGTGAATTTCCATTTTAGATGAGTACTTTTTTCTTAAATCAAAACTTTGATTTTTCTTACTCCCTTCTTCCCGTAAACAAAAAACGCAAATAGATCACAACAAAATGAAAATTTAAGAGTTTATGTATGGAAAAAATTTAAATCAACAACAAATTTAAGTAAAGAAACTTTATTCACACTCCACATATGAACACAAAAGTTACGTTATCCAAGTTTGGGAAATTCCACTAGTTCAACCCATTACGCTTGGAATTTTATAAGAAAGAGATTTTTTCTACACATGTTTTAAAAATGGAAATGCATGCTTGAAACATGTTAAAGATGCAAATGACGTGTGGATCCAAACCTTTAAAAGAGAATAAAAAACACTCATTAAATTCTCAAGTGAACTTAATGGATATGCATGCCTGAGTCAAACAAGCCATTATTTTGCCTTTTAAAAAAGTTGACCTAACAATCATAGAAGATTTTAAAGTGATTTATCATGCGTAACGGGCTATATTTTTTTAAGACATGACTTATGGATTAGGAGTCAACACTCAGTTGAAAATCCCCCGCCTCCCCCTTTTCCCGACAATTGCGAAACCTAATATATAAAAACCAAAAAGCGTTTGCAATCCCAAAAAATTACAGACACTCTTTGGAATTATCACTCTCTAAATTTGTGTATTATGCATTTCCATATTGGATGTATACTTTTTTCTTAAATCAAAACTTTGAGTTTTCACTCTCCCTTCATCCTGTAAACCAAAAGGCAAATAGATGACGACAATAGGAAAATTTTAGAGTTTAAGTATGGAAAAAATTTAAAACAACAACAAATGTAAGTAAAGAAAATTTATTCACACACCACAAATGAACACAAAAGTTTAGTTATCCAAGTTTTGGAAATTCCACTTGTTCAACCCATTACGCCAGGCAGTTTATAAGAAAGAGATTTCTTCTACACATATTTTACAAATGGATATGCATGTTTGAAACATGTTAAAGATGCAAATGACCTATGGATCCAAAACTTTTAAAGAGAATAAAAAACTCACATTAAATTCTCAAGTGAACATGTGGTGGGATATTTACCTGAGTCAAACAAGCTATTATTTTGCCCATTTACAAGAAGCTGACCTAATAACCATAGATGATTGTAAAGTGATTTATCATGTGTAACGGGCTATATTTTTTTAAGAAATGACTCATGGATTGGGAGTCAACACTCAGTTAAAAATCCCCCACCTCCTCCTTTTCCCAATGATTGCAAAACCTAATATTATAAAACTAAAAAGAGTTTATAATCCATAAAAATTATAGACACTCTTTGGAATTATCTCTCTCAGCATTTTTCCATTTTGCATTTCCTTTTTAGATGTATACTTTTTACTTACAACAAAACTTTGACTTTTCGATCTCCTTTCATCCCGTAAGTAAAAAAGGCAAATTAATCTTAACAAAATAAAAATTTTAGTGTTTATGTATGGAAAAAATTTAAAACAACAACAAAATGTAAGTAAATAAAATTAATTCACACTCTACAAATGAACAGAAAAGTTTTTTTATCCAAGTTTTGGAAATTTCACTAGTTCAACCCAATACGCTTGGAATTTTATCAGAAAGACATTTCTTCTACACATGTTTTAAAAATGGATATGCATGCTTGAAACACGATAACGATGCAAATGACCTATGGATCCAAACCTTTTAAAGAGAATAACAAATTCCCATTAAATTCTCAAGTGAACGTATGGTGTGATATTTACCCGAGTCAAACTAGCCATTATTGTGCCCATTTACAAAAATTTGAACTAAAAATCATAGTTGATTGTAAAGTGATTTTTCATGCGTAATAGAATATTTTTTTTGTAAGAAATGACTTATGGATTGGTAGTCAACATTCAATTAAAAATCCTCTGCCTCCCCCTTTTTCCGACGATTGTAAAACCAAATATATAAAAACAAAAAAAAAGAGTTTACAATCACTAAAAATTACAGACACTCTTTGGAATTATCTCACTCTACATTTGTGCATTGTGAATTTCCATTTTAGATGAGTACTTTTTTCTTAAATCAAAACATTGAGTTTTCGTACTCCCTTCTTCCCGTAAACAACAAACGCAAATAGATCACAACAAAATGAAAATTTAAGAGTTTATGTATGGAAAAAATTTAAATCAACAACAAATTTAAGTAAAGAAACTTTATTCACACTCCACATATGAACACAAAAGTTACGTTATCCAAGTTTGGGAAATTCCACTAGTTCAACCCATTACGCTTGGAATTTTATAAGAAAGAGATTTTTTCTACACATGTTTTAAAAATGGATATGCATGCTTGAAACATGTTAAAGATGCAAATGACGTGTGGATCCAAACCTTTTAAAGAGAATAAAAAACACTCATTAAATTCTCAAATGAACTTAATGGATATGCATGCCTGAGTCAAACATGCCATTATTTTGCCATTTGAAAAAGTTGACCGAACAATCATAGATGATTGTAAAGTGATTTATCATGCGTAACGGACTATATTTTTTTAAGACATGACTTATGGATTTGAAGTCAACACTCAGTTGAAAATCCCCCGCCTCCCCCTTTTCCCGACAATTGCGAAACCTAATATATAAAAACAAAAAAGCGTTTGCAATCCCAAAAAATTACAGATACTCTTTGGAATTATCACTCTCTAAATTTGTGTATTTTGCATTTCCATATTGGATGTATACTTTTTTCTTAAATCAAAACTTTGAGTTTTCACTCTCCCTTCATCCTATAAACAAAAAGGCAAATAGATGACGACAATAGGAAAATTTTAGAGCTTATGTATGGAAAAAATTTAAAACATCAACAAATGTAAGTAAAGAAAATTTATTCACACACCAAAAATGAACATAAAAGTTTTGTTATCCAAGTTTTGGAAATTCCACTTGTTCAACCCATTACGCCAGGCAGTTTATAAGAAAGAGATTTCTTCTACACATATTTTAAAAATGGATATGCATGTTTGAAACATGTTAAAGATGCAAATGACCTATGGATCCAAAACTTTTAAAGAGAATAAAAAACTCACATTAAATTCTCAAGTGAACATGTGGTGGGATATTTACTCGAGTCAAAGAAGATATTATCTTGCCCATTTACAAGAAGCTGACCTAATAATCATAGATGATTGTAAAGTGATTTATCATGTGTAACGGGCTATATTTTTTTAAGAAATGACTCATGGATTGGTAGTCAACACACAGTTAAAAATCCCCCACCTCCCCCTTTTCCCAATGATTGCAAAACCTAATATTATAAAACTAAAAAGAGTTTATAATCCGTAAAAATTATAGACACTCTTTGGAATTATCTCTCTCAGCATTTTTCCATTTTGCATTTCCTTTTTAGATGTATACTTTTTACTTATATCAAAACTTTGTGTTTTCGATCTCCTTTCATCCCGTAAACAAAAAAGGCAAATTAATCTTAACAAAATGAAAATGTTAGAGTTTATGTATGGAAAAATTTTAAAACAACAATAAATTTAAGTAAATAAAATTAATTCACACTCTACAAATGAACAGAAAAGTGTTTTTATCCAAGTTTTGGAAATTTCACTAGTTCAACCCAATACGCTTGGAATTTTATCAGAAAGAGATTTCTTCTACACATGTTTTAAAAACGGATATGCATGCTTGAAACACGATAACGATGCAAATGACCTATGGATCTGAACCTTTTAAAGAGAATAACAAATGCCCATTAAATTCTCAAGTGAACGTATGGTGTGATATTTACCCGAGTCAAACTAGCCATTATTGTGCCCATTTACAAAAATCTGAACTAAAAATCATAATTGATTGTAAAGTGATTTTTCATGCGTAACAGACTATTTTTGTTGTAAGAAATGACTTATGGATTGGTAGTGCATTCTGGATTTCCATTTTAGATGTATACTTTTTTTTGAATCAAAACTTTGAGTTTTCGCGATCCTTTCTTCCCGTAAAAAAAACAGCAAATAGATCAAAACAAAATGAAAATTTTAGACTTTATGTATGGAAAATTTTTTAAAAAATAACAAATATATGTAAAAAAAATTTATTCACACACGTCAAATGAACACAAAAGTTTTGTTATCCAAGTTTTGGAAATTTCACTAGTTCAACTCGATTAGCTTGGAATTTTATAAGAAAGAGATTTCTTCTACACATGTTTTAAAAATGGATATCCATGCATAAAACATGTTAAAGATGCAAATGACCTATGGATCCAAGCCTTTTAAATAGAATAACAAACGATCATTAAATTCTCAAGTAAACATGAGGTGGGATATTTACTCGAGTCAAACAAGCCATTATTTTGTTCTTTTACAAAAGGCTGTCTTGACAATCATAGATGATTGTAAAGTGATTTATCACGCATAACGGGCTATATTTTTGTAAGAAATGACTTATGGATTGGGTGTCTACACTCACGTAAAAATCCCCACCTCGCCCTCTTCCCCAACATTTGGAAAACATAATATAATAAAAACTAAAAATAGTTTACAATCCCAGAAAGTTACAGAAACTCTTTGGAATTATCTCTCTCCACATTTGTGCATTGTGCATTTCCATTTTAGATGTATACTTTTTTCTTCAATCAAAACTTTGAGTTTTCGCTCCCCCTAAATCATGTAAACAAAAAAAGCAAATAGATCACAACAAAATGAAAATTTTAGAGTCTATGTATGGAAAAAATTTAAAATAGTAACAAATGTAAGTAAATAAACTTTATCCACACACCACAAATGAACACAAAAGTTTTGTTATCCAAGTTTGGGAAATTTCATTAGTTTAACCCTAATAGCTAGGAATTTTATAAGAAAGAGATTTCTTCTATACATGTTTTATAAATGGATATGCATGCTTGAAACATGTTAAAGACGCAAATGACGTATGGATCCAAACCTTTTTAAGAGAATAAGAAACGCTCATTAAATTCTCAAGTGAACGTGCGCTGGTATATTTATCCTAGTCATTATTTTTCCCATTTATAAAATGATGACCTAACAATCATAGATGATTGTAAAGTGATTTATAACGCATAACGGGCTATATTTTTGTAAGAAATGACTTATGGATTGGGAGTCAACACTCAGGTAAAAAATCCCCCGCTTCCCCCTTTTCACCGACGATTGCAAAACATAATAAATAAAAACTAAAAAGAGTTTATAATCCCTAAAAATTTTAGACACTCTTTGGAATTATCTCTCTCTACATTTTTAAATTGTGCATTTCTATTTTACATGTATACTTTTTTCTTAAATTAAAACTTACGAGTTTTCGCTCGCCCTTCATCATGGAAACAAGAAAGGCAAATAGAACACAATAAAATAATAATTTTAGAGTTTAAGAATGGAAAAATTTATAACAAAAAAAAATGAATGTAAAGAAATTTTCATCACACACCACAAATGAACACAAAATTTTTGTTATCCAAGTTTAGGAATTTCCACTTGTGCAACCCCAATAGCTTTGAATTTGATAAGAAAGAGATTTCTTCTACACATGTTTTAAAAATGGATATGCACGCTTGAAACATGTTAAAGATGCAAATGACCTACGGATCTAGGCCTTTTAAAGTGAATAAGAAACGCACATTAAATTCTCAAGTGAACGTGCGGTGGGACATTTATCCAAGTCAAACAAGCCATTATTTTCCCATTTACAAAAAGCGTACCTAACAATCATAGATGATTGTAAAGTGATTTATCACGCACATTGGGCAATATTTTTGTTAGAAATGCTTTCTAGATTGGGAGTCAACACTCAGTTAAAGATCCCCCTGCCTCCCCCTTTTCCCCCCAGGATTGGAAAACCTAATAAATAAAAACTAAAAAAATTTTAAAATCCCTAAAAGTTTTGGACACTCTTTGGAATTATTTCTCTCTACGTTTGTGCATTGTGCTTTTCCATTTTAGATGTATAATTTTTTCATAATTCAAAAATCCCTTCATCCATTAATATAAAAAGGAAAATAGATCACTAAAAAATGAAAATTTTATAGTTTATGTATGGAAAAAATTTAAAACAATAAAAAATGTGTGTAAAGAAAATTTATTCACACACCACAAATGAACACAAAATTTTTGTTATCAAAGTTTGGGAAATTCCACTAGTTCAACCCCAAAAGCTTGGAATTTTATAAGAAAAAGATTTCTTCTTCACATGTCTTAAAAATGGATAAGCATCTTTGAAACATGTTCAAGATGCAAATGAACTATGGATCCAAACCTTTTAAAGAGAATACAAATGCTCATTAAAATCTCAAGTGAACGTGCTGTAAGATATTTACCTGAGTCAAATAAGCTATTATTTTGCCTATTTACAAAAAAATCTGACCTAACCATCATAGATGATTGTAAAGTGATTTATCACGTGTAACGATGGCTTTATTTTTGTAAGAAATAACTTATGGATTGGGAGTCAGCACTCGGTTAAAAATCCCCTGCCTCTCCCTCTTCCCGACGATTACAAAACCTAATATATAAAAACAAAAAAGAGTATACATTCCCCAAAAATTACAGGCACTCTTTGGAATTATCTCTCTCTACTTTGTGCATTGTGGATTTCCATTTAAGATGTATATTTTTTTTGAATCAAAACTTTGAGTTTTCCCTCTCCCTTCTTCCCGTGAAAGAAAAACGCAAATAGATCAAAACAAAATGAAACTTTTAGACTTTATGGATGGAATTTTTTTTAAAAAATAACAAATATATGTAAAACAAATTTATTCTCACACCACAAATGAACACAAAAGTTTTTGTTATCCAAGTTTGGGAAATTTCACTATTTCAACCCGATTAGCTTGGAATTTTAGAAGAAAGAGATTTCTTCTACACATGTTTTAAAAATGGATATCCATGCTTGAAACATGTTAAAGATGCAAATGACCTATGAATCCAAGCCTTTTAAATAGAATAACAAACACTCATTAAATTCTCAAGTAAACGTGCGGTGGGATATTTATTCGAGTCAAACAAGCCATTATTTTGCCCTTCTACAAAAGGTTGTCCTGACAATCATAGATGATTGTAAAGTGATTTATCATGCATAACGGGCTATATTTTGGTAAGAAATGACTTATGGTTTGGGTGTCTACACTCATGTAAAAATCCCCACCTCCCCCTCTTCCCCGACGTTTGGAAAACATAATATAATTAAAACTAAAAAGCGTATATAATACCAGAAAGTTACAGAAAATCTTTGGAATTATCTCTCTCTACATTTGTGCATTGTCCATTTCCATTTTAGATGTATACTTTTTTCTTCAATCAAAACTTTGAGTTTTCGCTCTCCCTAAATCATGTAAACAAAAAAGGCTAATAGATCACAACAAAATGAAAATTTTAGAGTCTATGTATGGAAAAAATTCAAAACAGCAACAAATGTAAGTAAAGAAAATTTATTCACACACCACAAATGAACACAAAAGTTTTGTTATCCATGTTTGGGAAATTTCATTAGTTCAACCCTAATAGCTAAGAATTTTATAAGAAAGAGATTTCCTCTACACATGTTTTAAAAATGGATATGCATGCTTGAAACATATTAAAGATGCAAATGATGTATGGATCCAAACCTTTTTAAGAGAATAAGAAACGCTCATTAAATTCTTAAGTGAATGTGCGCTGGTTTATTTATCCTAGTCAAACAAGCCATTATTTTTCCCATTTACAAAATGATGACCTAAATATCATATATGATTGTAAAGTGATTTATCACGCATAACGGGCTATATTTTTGTAAGAAATGACTTATGGCTTGGGAGTCGACACTCGGGTAAAAATCCCCCGCTTCCCCCGTTTCACCGATGATTGCAAAACATAATAAATAAAAATTAAAAAGAGTTTATAATCCCTAAAAATTTCAGACACCCTTTGGAATTATCTCTCTCTACATTTGTGAATTGTGCATTTCCATTTTACATGTATATTTTTTTCATAAATTAAAACTTTGATTTTTCGCTCTCCCTTCATCCCTTAAACAAGAAAGGCAAATAGAACACAATAAAATGAAAATTTTAGAGTTCAAGAATGGAAAAATTTTATAACAAAAATAAATGTAAGTAAAGAAAATTTATTCACACACCACAAATGAACACAAAACTTTTGTTATCCAAGTTTAGGAAATTCCACTTGTTCAACCCCAATAGCTTGGAATTTGATAAGAAAGAGATTTCTACTACAAATGTTTTAAAAACGGATATGAATAATTGAAACATGTTAAAGATCCGAATGAGCTATGGATCCAAAACTTTTAAAGAGAACAACAAATGCTCATTAAATTCTCAAATGAACATGCGGTGGGATATTTACCCGAGTCAAACAAGTCATTATTTTGCCCATTTACAAAAAGCGGACCTAACAATCATAGATGATTGTAAAGTGATTTATCACACGTAATGGCTATATTTTTTTAAGAAATGACTTATGGAGTGGGAGTCAACACTTAGTTAAAAATCCCCTGCCTCCCCCTCTTCCCGACGATTGCAAAACCTAATACATAAAAACAAAAAAGATTTTACAATCCCTAAAAATTACAGACACTCTTTAGAATTATCTCTCTCTACTTTTGTCCGTTGTGCATTTCCATTTTAGATTTATACTTTTTTTTAATCAAAACTTTGAGTTTTCGCTCTCCCTTCTTCCCGTAAACAAAAAAGGCAAAAAGATCAAAACAAAATGAAAATTTTAGTCTTTATATATGGAAAAAAATTTTAAAAAAAAAATATAAGAAAAAAAAATTTATTCACTCACCACAAATGAACACAAAATTTTTGTTATCCAAGTTTGGGAAATTCCACTAGTTCAACCCGATTAGCCTGGAATTTTATAAGAAAGAGATTTCTTCTACGCATGTTTTAAAAATGGATATGCATGCTTGAAACATGTTAAAGATGCAAATGACCCACAGATCGAAGCCTTTTAAAGAGAATAACAAACGCACATTAAATTCTCAAGTGAACGTGCGGTGGGATACATATCCGAGTCAAACAAGCCATTATTTTCCCATTTACAAAAAGCGGACCTAACAATCATAGATGATTGTAAAGTGATTTATCACGCACATTGGGCAATATTTTTGTTAGAAATGCTTTCTAGATTGGGAGTCAACACTCAGTTAAAGATCCCCCTGCCTCCCCCTTTTCCCTCACGATTGGAAAACCTAATAAATAAAAACTAAAAAAAGTTTAAAATCCCTAAAAATTTCGGACGCTCTTTGGAATTATTTCTCTCTACGTTTGTGCATTGTGCTTTTCCATTTTAGATGAATAATGTTATCTTAATTCAAAACTCCCTTCATCCAAGAATATAAAAAGGCAAATAGATCACAAAAAAATGAAAATTTTAGAGTTTATGTATGGAAAAAATTTAAAACAATAAAAAATGTGAGTAAAGAAAATTTATTCACACACTACAAATGAACACAAAAGTTTTGTTATCTAAGTTTGGGAAATTCCACTAGTTCAACCCCAAAAGCTAGGAATTTTATAAGGAAAAGATTTCTTCTTCACATGTTTTAAAAATGGATATGCATGTTTGAAACATGTTCAAGATGCAAATGAACTATGGATCCAAACCATTTAAAGAGAATAACAAACGCTCATTAAATTTTCAAGTGATCGTGCGGTAAGATATTTACCCGAGTCAAACAAGCCATTATTTTGCCCATTTACAAACATTCTGACCTAACAATCATAGATGATTGTAAAGTGATTAATCACGCATAACGGGGGCTATATTTTAGTAAGAAATGACTTATGGATTGGGAGTCAACGCTCGGTTAAAAATCCCCTGCCTCTCCCTCTTCCTGATGATTGCAAAACCTAATATATAAAAACAAAAAAGAGTATACAATCCCCAAAAATTACAGACACTCATTGGAATTATCTCTCTCTACTTTGTGCATTGTAGATTTCCATTTTAGATATATACTTTTTTTTAATCGAAACTTTGAGTTTTTGCTCTCCCTTCTTCCCGTAAACATAAAAGGCAAATAGATCAAAACGAAATGAAAATTTTAGACTTTAAGTATGGAAAAAAATTTTAAAAATAACAAATAAATGTAAAAAAAATTTATACACACACTACAGATGAACACAAAAGTTTTGTTATCCAAGTTTGGGAAATTTCACTAGTTCAACCCGATTTGCTTGGAATTTTATAAGAAAGAGATTTCTTCTACAGATATTTTAAAAATGGATATCCATGCTTGAAACATGTTAAAGATGCAAATGACCTACGGATCCGAGCCTTTTAAATATAATAACAAACGCTCATTAAATTCTCATGTAAACGTGCGGTGGGATATTTACCCTAGTCAAACAAGCCATTATTTTGCCCTTTTACAAAAGGTTGTCCTGATAATGGATCGGGCAATATTTTTGTAAGAAATGACTTATGGATTGGGTGTCTACACTCATGTAAAATCCCCCACCTCCTCCTCTTCCCCGACTTTTGGAAAACCTAATATAATAAAAACTAAAAAGAGTTTACAATCCCAGAAAGTTACAGAAACTCTTTGGAATTATCTCTCTCTACATTTGTGCATTGTGCATTTCCATTTTAGATGTATATTTTTTTCTAAAATCAAAACTTTGAGTTTTCACTCTCCCTAAATCCTATAAACAAAAAAGGCAAATAGATCACAACAAAATGAAAATTTTAGAGTTTATGTATGGAAAAAATTTAAAACAGTAACAAATGTAAGTAAAGAAAATTTATTCACACACCACAAATGAACACAAGTTTTGTTATCCAAGTTTGGGAAATTTCATTAGCTCAACCCTAATAGCAAGGAATTTTATAAGAAAAAGATATCTTCTACACATGTTTTAAAAATGGATATGCATGCTTGAAACATGTTAAAGATGCAAATGATGTATAGATCCAAACCTTTTTAAGAGAATAAGAAACGCTCATTAAATTCTCAAGTGAACGTGCGCTAGTATATTTATCCTAGTCAAACAAGCCATTATTTTGCCCATTTACAAAATGATGACCTAACAATCATAGATGATTGTAAAGGGATTTATCACGTATAACGGGCTATATTTTTGTAAGAAATGACTTATGGAGTGGGAGTCAACACTTAGTTAAAAATTCTTTGCCTCCCCCTCTTCCCGACGATTGCAAAACCTAATATAGAAAAACAAAAAAGAGTTTAGAATCCCTAAAAATTACAAACACTCTCTGGAATTATCTCTCTCTACTTTTTTCCATTGTGCATTTCCATTTTAGATTTATACTTTTTTTTAATAAAAATTTTGAGTTTTCGCTCTCCCTTCTTCCTGTAAACAAAAAAGGCAAATAGATCAACACAAAATGAAAAATTTAGTCTTTATGTATGGAAAAAATTTAAAACAAAAACAAATATAAGTGAAAAAAATTATTCACACACCACAAATGAACACAAAAGTTTTGTTATCCAAGTTTGGGAAATTCCACTAGTTCAGCCCGATTAGCTTGGAATTTTATAAGAAAAAGATTTCTTCTACGCATGTTTTAAAAATGGTATGCATGCATGAAACATGTTAAAGATGCAAATGACCTACAGATCCAAGCCTTTTAAAGAGAATAACAAACGCTCATTAAATTCTAAACTGAACGTGCGGTGGGATATTTACTCAAGACAAACAAGCCATTATTTTTCCCATTTCCTAACAATCATAGATGATTTTAAAGTGATTTATCACACATAACGGGCTATATTTTAGTAAGAAATGACTAATGGATTGGGAGTCAACACTCAGGTAAAAATCCCCCGCCTCCCCCTCTTCCCCGACGATTGCAAAACCTAATATATAAAAATGAAAATGATTTTACAATCCCTAAAATTTAAAGGCACTCTTTAGAATTATCTTTCTCTAAATTTGTGCATTGTGCATTTCCATTTAAGATTTATACTTTTTTCTTAAATCAAAACTTTGAGTTTTTATTCTACCTTCATCCCGTAACCAAAAAAGGCAAATAGATCACAACAAAACGAAAATTTTAGAGTTTATGTATGGAAAAAATTTAAAATAAAAAAAAATCTAAGTAAAGAAAATTTATTCACACACCACAAATGAACACAAAAGTCTTTTATCTAAGTTTAGGAAATTCCACTAGTTCAACCACAATAGCTTGGAATTTAATAAGAAAGAGAATTTCTTCTACACATGTTTTAAAAATGGATTTGCATTCTTGAAACATGTTAAAGATGCAAATGACCTATAGATCCAAGCCTTTTGAAGAGAATAACAAACGCTCATTAAATTCTAAACTGAACGTGTGGTTGGATATTTACTCGAGACAAACAAGCCATTATTTTTCCCATTTACAAAAAACTATCCTAACAATCATAGATGATTGTAAAGTGATTTATCATGCATAACGGGCTATATTTTAGTAAGAAATGACGGATGGATTGGGAGTCAACACTCAGGTATAAATCCCCCGCCTCCCCCTCTTCCCCGACAATTGGATAACCTAATATAATAAAAACTAAAAAGAGTTTACAATCCCTAAAAGTTATAGATACTTTTGGAATTTTCTCTCTCTACATTTGAGCATTGTGCATTTCCATTTAGGATGTATACTTTTTTCTTAAATCAAAACTTTGAGTTTTCGCACTCCCTAATTCCAGTAAAATAAAAAGGCAAATAGATCATAACAAAGTGAAAATTTTAGAGTTTATGTATGGAAAAAATTTAAAACAATAACAAATGTAAGTAAAGAAAATTTATTCACACACCACAAATGAACACAAAAGTTACGCTCATTAAATTCTCAAGTGAACGTGCAGTGGGATATTTACCTGTCAAACAAGTCATTATTTTGCCCATTTACAAAAACCTGACCTAACAATCATAGATGATTGTAAATTTATTTATCACACATAACAGGCTATATTTTTGTAAGAAATGACTTATGGATTGGGAGTCAACACTCAATTAAAAATCCCCCGCCTCCCCATTTTCCCTGACGATTGCTAAACCTAATATATAAAAACTAAAAAGAGCTTACAATCCCTTAAAGTTTCAGACACTCTTTGGAATTATCTCTCTCTACATTTGTGCATTGTGCATTTCCATTTTAGATGTAACTTTTTTCTTTAATCAAAACTTTGTGTTGTCACTTTCCCTTCATCCCGTAAACAAAAAAGGCAAATAGATCACAACAAAATGAAAATTTTAGAGTTTATGTATGAAAAAAATTTTAAACAATAAAAAATGTAAGTAAAGAAAATTTATTCACACACCACATATGAACACAAAACTTTTGTTATCCAATTTTTGGAAATTCCACTTGTGCAACCCCAATAGCTTGGAATTTTATTAGAAAGCGATATGTTCTACACATGTTTAAAAAACGGATATGCATGCTTGAAACATGTTAATAATGCAAAAAACCTATGGTTCCAAATCTTTTAAAGAGAATAACAAATGCTCGTTAAATTCTCAAGTGAGTTTGCAATGGGATATGTACCTGAGTCTAACAAGCCATTATTTTGCTCATTTACAAAAACTTGACCTAACGATCATAGAAGATTGTAAAGTGATTTATCATGCGTAATGGGCTATAATTTTTTGTAAGGAATGACTTATAGATTGGGAGTCAACAGTCAATTAAAAATCCCCTACCTTCCCCTTTTCCCGACGATTGCAAAACCTAATATATAAAAACTAAAAAGATTTTTCAATCCCTAAAATTTATAGACACTTTTTGGAATTATCACTCTCTACATTTGTGCACTTTGCATTTCCATTTTAGAATATTACTTTTTTTCCAAGATAAAAACTTCAGTTTTCATGTCCTTTCATCTCGAAAACAAAATAGAGAAAAATGGCAGATAAATCACAAAAAAAATAATTTTTAATAGTTTATGTATGGAAAAATTTTGAAAAAATAAAAAATGTAAGCAAATAAAATTTATTCACACACCACAGATGAACACAAAAGTTTTGTTATCCAAGTTTGGGAAATTCCACAAGTTCAACCCTAATAGCTTGGAATTTCATTAGAAAGAGATTTTTCTACACATGTTAAATATGCAAATGACCTATGGATCCAAACCTTTTAAGGAGAATAACAAACTCTCATTAAATTCTCAAGTGAAGGTGCGGTGGAATTTTTACCTGACTAAAACAAGCCATTATTTTGCCCAATTGCAAAAAGCTGACGTAACGATCATAGATGATTGCAAAGTGATTTATCATGTGTAACAGGCTATAATTTTTGTAAGGAATGACTTACGGGTTGGGAGTCAACACTCAGTTAAAAATCCCCCGCCTCCCCCTTTTCCTGATGATTGCAAAACCTAAGATATAAAAACAAAAAAGAGTTTGTAATCCCTAAAAATTAATTATACTTTTTGAAATTATCTCTCTGGACGTTTGTACACTGTGGAATTACTTTTCTTCTTAAAACAAAACTTGGGTTTTCAATTTCCCTCCATCTCGTAAAAAAAATAGGGTTAAAAGGCAAATAGATCATTACAAAATGATAATTTTACAGTTTATATATGGAAAAAATTTAAAACAATAACAAATGTATGCAAAGAAAATTTATTCACACACCACAGATGAACACAAAAGTTTTGTTATCCAAGTTTGGGAAATTCCACTAGTTCAACCCTAATTGCTTGGAATTTTAAAAGAAAGAGATTTCTACACATGTTTTAAAAATTGATATGCTTACATCAAACATGTTAAAGATACAAATGACCTATGGATCCAAACCTATTAAAGCGAATAACAAACACTCTTTAAATTGTCAAGTGAGCGTGCGGTGGGATATTTACCCCTGTCAAACATGCCATTATTTTGGCCATTTACAAAAAGATGACCTAATGATCATTGATAATTGTAAAGTGATTTATCATGCATAACAGGTTATATTTTTTTTAAGTAATGTCTTACGGATTGGAAGTCAAGACACAGTTAAAAATCCCCCGCCTCCCCCTTTTCCCGACAATTGCAAAACGAAATATATAAAAAAAAAAGTTTGTACAATCCATAAAAATTACAGACACTTTTTGGAATTATCTCTCTCTACATTTGTGCACTGTGCATTTCCATTTTAGATGCATACTTTCTTTCTTGAATCAAAACTTGTGTTTTCACTTTCCCTTCATCTTGTAATAAAAAAAGAGATAAAAGGCAAATAGATCACAACAAAATGAAAATTTTAGAGTTTATGTATGGAAAAAATTTAAAAAAAAAACAAATGTAAGAAAAGAAAATTTATTCACAGACCACAGATGGAAACAAAAGTTTTGTTATCCAAGTTTGGGAAATTCCACTAGATCAACCATTATAGCTTGGAATTTTATAAGAAAGAAATTTTTGCACATGTTTTAAAAATGGATATGCATGCTTGAAACATGTTAAAGATGTAAATGACCTATGGATCCAAACCTTTTAAAGAGAATAACAAACACTAATTAAATTCTCAAGTGAGCGTATGGTGGGATATTTAACCGAGTCAAACAAGCTATTATTTTTCCCATTTACAAAAAGCTGACCTAACGATCATAGATGATTGAAAAGTGATTTGTCTAGCGTAATAGGCTATATATTTTTTTAGGAATGACTTACGGTGTGGGAGTCAACACTCAGTTCAAAATCCCCCGTGTTCCCCTTTTCCTGACGATTGCAAAACCTAACATATAAAAAATAAAATGAATTAACATTCCCAAAGATTACACTTTTTAGAATTATTACTCCCTACATTTGTGGACTGTGCATTTTCATTTTAGATGTATACTTTTTTTCTTAAATCAAAACTTGAGTTTTCACTTTGCCTTCATCTCGTAAAAAAAAAAAAAAAAAGATGTAAAAGGCAAATAGTTTTAGAGTTTAAGTATGGAAAAAATTTTAAACTATAAACAAATATAAGCAAAGAAAATTTATTCACACACCACAAATGAACACAAAAGTTTTGTTATCCAAGTTAGGGAAATTCCACTAGTTCAATCGTAATAGCTTGGAATTTTAAGAAAGAGATTTCTACACATGTTTTAAAAATGGATATGCATGTTTGAAACATGTTAAAGATGAAAATGACCTATGGATCCAAACTTTTTACACAGAATAACAAACACTCATTTAATTCTCAAGTGAGCGTGTGGTGGGATAATTATCCGAGTCAAACAAGCCGTTATTTTGCCCATTTACAAAAAGCAGACCTAATGATCATAGAAGATTGAAAAGTGATTTATCATTCGAAATGGGCTATATTTTTTTGTAAGGAATGACTTATGGATTGGGAGTCAACACTCAATTAAAAGTCCCCCGCCTCCCCGTTTTCCCGACGATTGCAAATCCTAATATATAAAAACTAAAAAGAGTTTACAATTCCTAAAAGTTACTGACACTTTTTGGAATTATCTCTCTCTACAATTGTGCACTTTACATTTCCATTTTAGATGTTTACTTTTTTTCTTAAATCAAAACTTGAGTTTTCACTTTCTCTTCATTACGTAAACACAAAAGAGATAAAAGCCAAATAGATCACAACAAAATGAAAATTTTAGAGTTTATGTATGGAAAAAATTTAAAATAATAACAAATTTAAACAAAGAAAATTTATTCACACACCACATATGAACTCAAAAGTTTTGTTAACCAAGTTTGGGAAATTCCACTAGTTAAACCCTAACAGCTTGGAATTTTATAAGAAAGAAATTTCTTCACATGTTTTAAAAATGGATACGCATGCTTGCAACATGTTAAATATTCAAATGACCTATGGATTCAAACCTTTTAAAGAGAATAACAAACACTCATTAAATTCTCAAGTGAGCGTGCGGTGGGATATTTACCCGAGTCAAACAAGCCATTATTTTGCCCATTTAAAAAAAGCTTACCTAATGATCATAGATGAGTGTAAAGTGATTTATCATGCATAATGGCTTATATGTTTTGGAAGGAATGAAATATGCATTGGTAGTCAACACTCAGTTAAAAAACTCTCGCCTCCCCCTTTTCTTGATGATTGAAAAACCTAATATATAAAAATTTAAAAGGGTTGACAATCCCTAAAAATTTGGAATTATCTCTCTCTACATTTGTGCACTATGCATTTCCATTTTACATGATTACTTTTTTTCTTAAATCAAAACTTGTGCTTTCACTTTCCCTTCATCTCGTAAACAAAATAGAGATAAAGGAAAAAATATCACAACAAAATGAAAATTTTAGAGTTTATGTATGGAAAAAATTTAAAACAATAACAAATATAAGCAAAGAAAATTTATTCACACACCACAGATGAACATAAAGTTTTGTTATCCAAGTTTGGGAAATTTCACTAGTTCAACCCTAATAGCTTGGAATTTTATAAGAAAGAGATTTCTACACAAGTTTAAAAAATGGATATGCATACTTGATACATGTTAAAGATGCAAATGACCTATGGATCAAAACCTCTTAAAGAGAATAACATATGCTCATTAATTTCTAAAGTGAGCGTGCGGTGGGATATTTACAAGAGTCAAATAAGCCATTATTTTGTCCATTTACAAAAAGCTAACCTAACTATCATAGATGATATTAAAGTGATTTATCATGTGTAATGGGCTATATTTTTTGTAAGGAATGGTGGATAGATTGGGAATAAACACTCAGTTAAAATCGCCCATTTCCCCCTTTTCTCGACGATTGCAAAACCTAATATAAAAAGAACTAAAAAGAGTTTACAATCCCAAAAAATTAAAGACACTTTTTGGAATTATCCCTCTCTACATTTGTGCAATATGCATTTCCATTTTAGATGTTTACTTTCCTTCTTTTATCAAAACTTGAGTTTTGACTTTTCCTTCATCTCGTAAACAAAAAAGAGTTAAAAGGCAAATAGATCACAACAAAATGAAAATTTTAGAGTTTATGTATGGAAAAAATTCAAAAAAATAACAAATGAAGCAAAGAAAATTTATTCACTCACCACAGATGAACACAAAAGTTTTGTTATCCAAGTTTGGGAAATTCCACTAGTTCAACCCTAATAGCTTGGAAATTTATAAGAAAGCGATTTCTACACATGTTTTAAAAATGGATATGCAAGCTTGAAACATGTTAAAGATGCAAATGACCTGTGGATGTAAACCTTTTAAAGAGAATAACAAACGCTCATTACATTCACAAGTCAACGTGCGGTGGGATATTTACCTGAGTGAAACAGGCTATTCTTTTTCCCATTTACAAAAAGCTAACCTAACGATCATAGAAGATTGTAAAGGGATTTATCATGCATAACGGGAGATAATTTTTTTGTAAGCAATGCCTTATGGATTAGGAGTCAACACTCAGTTAAAAATCCCCCGCCTCCCCCTTTTCCAGATGAATGCAAAACTTTATATATTAAAATAAAAATGAGTTCAACCCTAATAGCTTGATATTTTATACGAAAGATTTCAAGATATGTTTTAAAAATGGATATGGATGCTAGAAACATATTCAAGATGCAAATGACCTATGGATCCAAACCTTTTAAAGAGAATAACAAACGCTCATTAAATTATCAAGTGAGAGTGTGGTGGGATATTCACCCGAGTCAAACAAGCCATTATTTTGCCCACTAACAAAAGGCTGACCTAACGACCATAGACGATTGTAAAGTGATTTATCACGCGTAACGAGCTATATCTTTAATATGGAATGACTTAAGGATTGGGAGTCAACACTCAAGTAAAAATCCCCCGGCTCCCCCTTTTCCCGATGATTGCAAAACCTAATAAATAAAAACTACAAATAGTTTACAACTCCTAAATATTACAGACACTTTTTGGAATTATCTCTCTCAACATTTGTCCACTGTGCATTTCCATTTTAGATGGATTCTTTTTTTCTTAAATCAAAACTTGAGTTTTCACGTTCTCTTCATCTAGTAAACAAATAAAAGATACAAGGCAAATATATCACAACAAAATAAAAAATGTAGAGTTTCAGAATCGAAAAAATTTAAAACAATAAGAAATGTAAGAAAAGCAATTTTATTCACACACCACAGATGAACACAAAAGTTTTGTTATCCAAGTTTGGGAAATTCCACTAGTTCAACCCTAATAGCTTGGAATTTTATAAGAAAGAGATTTCTACATATGTTTTAAAAAATTGATATGCATGCTTGAAACATGTTAAAGATGAAAATGACCTATAAATCCAAACCTTTTAAAGAGAATAACAAACGCTCATTAATTTCTCAAGTGAGCGTGCAGTAGGATATTTACCCGAGTCAAACAAGCCATTATTTTGCCCATTTACAAAATGATGACCTAACGATCATAGATGATTGTAAAGTAATTTATCATGCATAACGGGCTATATTTTTTGTAAGGAATGACTTATGGATTGGTAGTCAATGCTTAGTAAAAAATCCCCACCTCCCGCATTTCCCGACGATTGTAAAACCTTATAAATAAAATCTAAAAGGAGTTTACAATCCCTAAAAACTACAGACACTTTTAGGAATTATCTCTATCCACATTTGTGCACTGTGCATTTCCTTTTTAGATGTATATTTGTTTTCTTAAATCAAAACTTGAGTTTTCACTTTTCCTTCATCTCGTAAAAAAAAAAGAGATTAAAGGCAAATAGATTACAACAAAATGAAAATTTAAAATTTTATGTATGGAAAAAATTTAATACAATAAAAAATGTAAGCAAAGAAAATTTATGCGCACACCAGATATGAACTCAAAAGTTTTGTTATCCAAGTTTGGGAAATTCCTCAAGTTCAACCCTAATAACTTGGAATTTTATAAGAAAGATATATCTATTCATGTTTTTAAACTGGATATACATGCTTGAAACATGTTTAAGATGCAAATGACCTCTCGATCCAAATCTTTTAAAGAGAATAATAAACCCTCACTAAATTCTCAATTCAACGTGCCAAACTTTTTCCCATTTACAAAAAAGCTGACCTAACGATCATAGATGATTGTAATGGGATTTATTATGCGTAATAGGCTATATTTTTTTAAGCAATGACTTCTGGATTTGGAGTCAACACTCAGTTAAAAATCCCCCGTTTTCCCCTTTTCCCGACGATTGCAAAACCAAATATGTTAAAACTAAAATTATTTTAGAATCCCTAAAAATTACAGACACTTTTTGGAATTATCTCTCTCTACATTTGTACACTAAGAATTTCCATTTAGATGTATACTTTTCTTCTTCTATCAAAACATGAGTTTTTACTTTCCCTTCATCTCTTAAACAAAATAGAGACAAAAGCCAAATAGATCACAAAAAACTGAAAATTTAAGAGATGATGTATGGAAAAAATTTAAAAGAATAAAAAATTTAAGCAAAAAATATTTATTCACTCACCACAGATGAACACAAATGTTTTGTTATCCAAGTTTGGGAAATTCCACTAGTTCAACCCTAACAACTTGGAATTTTATAAGAAAAAGATTTCTACACATGTTTTAAAAATGGATATGAATGCTTGAAACATGTTAAAGATTCAAATGACCTACGACTCCAAACCTCTTAAATAGAATAACAAATGCTCATTGAATTCTCAAAAGAGCGCGCAGTAGGATAATTACCCGAGTCAAACAAGCCATTATTTTGCCCAATTACAAAAAGCTGACCTAACGATGATAGATGATTTTAAAGTGATTTATCATGTGATACAGGCTATAATTTTTGTAAGGAATGACTAACGGATTGGGAGTCAACACTCGGTTAAAAATCCCCCGGCTCCCCCTTTTCCCGACGATTGCAAAACCTAATATATAAAAAAAAAGTGTTTACAATCCCTAAAAATTACAAACACTTTTTTGAATTATCTCTCTCTACATTTGTGCACTTGAGTTTTCACTTTCCCTTCATCTCATAAACCAAAAAGAGATTAAAGGCAAATAGGTCAAAAAAAAATGAAAATTATAGAGTTTACATATGGAAAAAATTTTAAAGAATAACAAATTTATGAATTTTAAAGAATAGCAAAGAAAATTTATTCACACATCACCGATGAACACAAAAGTTTTGTTATCCAGGTTTGGGAAATTCCACTAGTTCAACCCTAATAGTTATGAATTTTATAAGAAAGAGATTTCTACACGTGTTTTAAAAATGGATATGCAAGCTTGAAACATGTTAAAGATGAAAATGACCTATTGATCCAAAGCTTTTAAAGAGAATAAAAAAAATCATTAAATTCTAAAGTGAGCATGCGGTGGGATATTTACACGAGTCAAAAAAGCCATTATTTTGCCCATTTACAAAAAGCTGACCTAACGATCATAGATGATTACACAGTAATTTATCATGTGTAACGGTCTATATTTTTTTTTAAAGAATGACTTATGGATTGGGAGTCAACACTCAATTAAAAATCCACCGCCTCCCCCTTTTCTCGACGATTGCAAAACCTAATATATAAAAAAAAAAAAAGCTGCCAATCCCTAAAGATTACAAACACTTTTTGGAATTATCTCTCTCTACATTTGTGCACTGTACATTTCCATTTTAGATGTAAACTTTTTTTCTTAAATCAAAACTTAAGTTTTCACTTTCCCTTCATCTCGTAAACCAAAAAGAGATTAAAGGCAAATAGGTCACAAAAAAATGAAAAATTTAGAGTTTATGTATGGAAAATTTTTTAAAGAATAACAAATGTAAGCACAGAAAATTTATTCACACACCCCCGATGATCACAAAAGTTTTGTTATCTAGGTTTGAGAAATTCCACTAGTTCAACCCTAATAGCTATGAATTTTATAAGAAAGAGATTTCTACACATGTATTAAAAATGGATATGCAAGCTTGAAACATGTTAAAGATGAAAATGACCTATTGATCCACACCTTTTAAAGAGAATAACTAAAAATCATTAAATTCTAAAGTGAGCATGCGGTGGGATATTTACACGAGTAAAAAAAGCCATTATTTTGCCCATTTACAAAAAGCTGACCTAACGATCATAGATGATTGCAAAGTGATTTATCATGTGTAACGGTCTATATTTTTTGTAAAGAATGACTTATGGATTGAGAGTCAACACTCAGTTAAAAATCCACCACCTCCCCCTTTTCTCGATGATTGCAAAACCTAATATATAAATAAAAAAGAATTGCCAATCCCTAAAGATTACAGACACTTTTTGGAATTATCTCTCTCTACATTTGTGCACTGTTCATTTTGATTTTAGATGTAAACATTTTTTATTAAATCAAAACTTCAGTTTTCACTTTCCCTTCACCTCGTAAACAAAATAGAGATAAAAGGCAAATAAATCACAACAAAATGAAAATTTAAGAGTTCATATATGGAAAAAATTTAAAAAAAAAAAATGTAAGCAAAGAAAATTTATTCACATGCCACAGATGAACACAAAAGTTTTGTTACCCAAGTTCTGGAAATTCCACTAATTCAACCCTATTAGCTTGGAATTTTATAAGAAAGAGATTTCTACATAGGTTGTAAGAATGGATATGCATGCTTGAAACATGTTAAAGATGCAAATGACCTATGGATCCAAACCATTTAAAGAGAACAACAAATGCTCATTAAATTCTCAAGTGAGCGTGCGATGGGATATTTACCCGAGTTAAACAAGCCATTATTTTGCCCATTTACAAATATTTGACCTAACGATCATAGATGATTGTAAAATGATTTATCATGTGTAACGGGCTATATGTTTTGTAAGGAATGACTTATGGATTGGGAGTCAACACTCAGTTCAAAATCCCCCGCCTCCCCCTTCTCCTGACGATTGCAAAATCTAATACATAAAAACTAAAAAGAGTTTAAAATACCTAAAAATTAAAGATGCTTTTTGGAATTATCTCTCTCTACCTATGTGCACTGAGCATTTCCATTTTAGATGATAAGTTTTTTTATTAAATCAAAAGTTGCATTTTCACTTTCTCTTCATCTCATAAACAAAATAGAGATAAAAGGCAAACAAAGCACAACAAAATGAAAATTTTAGAGTTTATGTATGGAAAATTTTTAAAACAATAACAAATGTAAGCAAAGAAAATTTATTCACACACCACAGATGAACAAAAAAGTTTTGTTATCCGAGTCTAGGAAACTCTACTAGTTCAACACTAATAACTTGGAATTTTATAAGAAAGAGATTTCTACACATGTTTTAAAAATGGATATGCATGCTTGAAACACGTTAAAGATGCAAATGACCTATGGATCCAAACGTTTTAAAGAGAATAACAAAGACTCATTGAATTCTCAAGTGAGCGTGCGTTGGGATATTTAACCGAGTGACACAAGCCATTATTTTGCCCATTTAAAAAAAGCTCACCTAACGATCAT
The DNA here is from genome assembly GCF_029961685.1 of Aristolochia californica. Lineage (NCBI taxonomy): Eukaryota > Viridiplantae > Streptophyta > Magnoliopsida > Piperales > Aristolochiaceae > Aristolochia > Aristolochia californica. The sequence goes on along the minus strand of NW_027181992.1, from coordinate 33,113,343 downwards.
AAAGTATTGTAAAGTGATTTATCATGCGTACGGGCTACATTTTTTGTAAGGAATGACTTAAGCATTGGGAGTCAACACTCATTTAAAAATCCATCACGTCCCCCTTTTCCCGACGATTGCCAAAACTTATATATAAAAACTTAAATGTGTTTACATGCCCCAAAAATGATAGAAACTTTTGGGAATTATCTCTCTCTATATTTGTGCACTGTGCATTTGCATTTTAGATATATACTTTTTTTTTAAAATCAAAACTTGAGTTTTTACTTTCCCTTCATCTCGAAAGCAAAAATGATATAAAAGACAAATAAATCACAACAAAAAGAAAGTTTTAGAGTTTATGTATGGAAATAATTTAAAACAATAAAAAATTTAATTAAAAAAATTTTATTCACACACGACAGATGAACACAAAAGTTTTGTTTTCCAAGTTTGGGAAATTCCACTAGTTCAACCCTAGTAGCTTGGAATTTTATAAGAAAGAGATTTCTACACATTTTTTAAAAATGGATATGCATGCTTGAAACATGTTAAAGATGCAAATGCCCTTTGGATCCAAACCTTTTAAAGAGAATAACAAACACTAGTTAAATTCTCAAGTGAGTGTGCGGTGGGATATTTACCCGGGTCGAACAATCCATTAATTTGCCCATTTACAAAAAAGCTGACCTAATGATCATAGATGATTGAAAAGTGTTTAATCGTGCGTAATGGGCTATATATTTTGTAACGAATGACCTATAGATTGGGAGACAACACTCAGTTAAAAATCACCCCCCTCCCCCTTTTTCTCGGCGATTACAAAACCTGATGTATTAAAAATGAAAAGAGTTTACAATCCCTAAAACTTACAGACACTTTTTAGAATTATCACTCTCTACATTTGTGCACTGTGCATTTCCATTTCAGATGTTTACCTTTTTTCTTAAATCAAAACTTGATTTTGGAGTTTTCCTTCATCTCGTAAACAAAAGAGAGATAAAAAGCAAATAGATCACAACAAAATGAAAATGTAAGAGTTTATGTATGGAAAAAGTTTAAAACAAAAACAAATGTAAGCAAAGAAAATTTATTCACTCACCACAGATGAACACAAAAGTTTTGTTTTTCGAGTTTGGGAAATTCCACTAGTTCAACCCGAAGAGATTGGAATTTTATAAGAAAGATATTTCTACACATGTTTTAAAAAAGGTGAAACATGTTAAAGATGAAAATGACCTATGGATCCAAACCTTTTAAAGAGAATAACCAACGCTCATAAAGTTCTAAAGTGAGCGTGCGGAGGGATATTTGCTCGAGTCAAACAAGCAATTATTTTTCCCATTTACAAAAAGTTTACCTAACGATCATAGATGATAGTAAAGTTATTTATCATGTGTAACAGGCTATATTTTTTTGTAAGGAATGACTTATGGATTGGGAGACAACACTGAGTTAAAAATAGCCCACCTCCCCCTTTTCCCGACGATTGAAAAACCTAATATATAAAAACTAAAAAGAGATTACAATCCCTAAAAATTATTGACACTTTTTGGAATTATCTCTATCTATATTTGTGCACTTTGCATTTCCATTTTAGTTGCATACTTTTTTTCTTAAATAAAAACTTGAGTTTTCACTTTCCCTTCATCTTGTAAACTAAAAAAAAATTAAAGGCAAATAGATGACAACCAAATGAAAAATGTAGAGTTTATGTACGGAAATATTAAAACAATAACAAATGAAAGTAAAGAAAATTTATGCGCACACCACTGAAGAACACAAAAGTTTTCTTATCCAAGTTTTGGAAATTCCACCAATTCAACCCTAATAACTCTGAATTTTATAAGATAGAGATTTCTACAAATGTTTTAAAAAGGGATATATGCATGCTTGAAACATGTTAAAGATGCAAATGACCTATGTATCCAAACCTTTTAAAGAGAATAACAAAGGCTCATTAAATTCACAAGAAGGCGTACAATGGGATATTTTCCCGAGTGAAACAAGATATTAGTTTACCCATTTACAAAAAGTTGACCTAGCGATCATAGATGATTTTAAAGTGATTTAACATGCGTAATGGGCTATATTTTTTTATAAGGAAATACTTATGAATTGGGAGTCAACACTCAATTAAAAATCCCCTGCCTCTAAATTGAGCATGCGGTGGGATATTTACTAGAGTCAAACAAGCCATTATCTTGCCCATTTACAAAAAGCCGACCTAACGATCAAAGATGACACTAAAGTGATTTATCGTGTGTAACGGGCTACATTTTTTTTTAAGGAATGACTTATGGTTTCGGAGACAACACTTAGTTAAAAATCGTCTGCCTCCCCCTTTTCCCGACAATTGCAAAACCTAATATATAAATTGTAAAATGAGTTTACAATCGCTAAAAATTACAAAAAAAATTTGGAATTATCTCTTTCTACATTTTTCCACTTTTTATTTCAATTTTAGATGTAAACTTTTTTTCTTAAAACAAAACTTGAGTTTTCACTTTCCCTTCATCTCGTAAACAAAATAGAGATAAAAGGCAAATAGATCACAGCAAAATGAAAATTTAAAAGTTTATGTATGGAAAAAATTTAAAACAATAACAAAATATAAGCAAAGAAAATTTATTCACATGCCATGGAAGGACACAAAAGTTTTGTAATCCAAGTTTTGGAAATTCCACTAGTTCAACCCTATTTGCTTGGAATTTTATAACAAAGAGATTTCTACATAGGTTTTAAAAATGGATATGCATGCTTGAAACATGTTAAAGATGAAAATGACCTATGGATCCAAACCATTTAAAGCAAATAAAAAACGCTCATTAAATTCTCAAGTAAGCGTGCGGTGGGATATTTACCCGAGTCAAACAAAACATTATTTTGCACATTTACAAAAAGCTGACCTAACGATCATAGATGATTGTAAAGTGATTTATCATGTGTAATACGCTATATTTTTTGTAAGGAATGACTTATGGATTGGCAGTCAATACTCAGTTAAAAATCCCTTGCCTCCCCCTTTTCCGGGCAATTGCAAAACCTAATATATAAAAAGTAAAAAGAGTTTACAATGCCAAAAATTACTGCCCATTTTTGGAATTATCTCTCTCTGTGTTTGTGCACTGTGCATTTCAATTTTAGATGTATACTTTTTTTCTTAAATCAAAACTTGAGTTTTCACTTTCCTTTCATTTCGTAAAAAATAAAGAGATGAAAGGAAAATAGTTCGCAACAAAATGAAAATTTTAGAGGTTCTGTATGGAAAAAATTTAAAACAATAACAAATGTAAGCAAAGAAAATTTATTCACACACCACAGATGAACACAAAAGTTTTGTTATCCAAATTTTGGAAATTCCACTAGTTCAACACTAATAGCTTGGAAATTTATAAGATAGAGATTTCTACACTTGATTTAAAAAGGGTATGTATGCTTGAAACATGTGAAAGATGAAAATGACCTATGCATCCAAACCTTTTAAAGAGAATAACAAAGGCTCGTTAAATTCACAAGTGAGCGTGCATTGATATTTCCGCGAGTGAAACAAGACAATATTTTACCCATTTAAAAAAAGTTGAACTAACAATCATAGATGATTGTAAAGTGATTTATCATGCGTAATGGGCTAATTGTTTTTGTAAGGAAAGACTTATGAATTGGGAGTCAACACTCAATTAAAAATCCCTCGCCTCTCCATTTTCCCGATGATTGCAAAACCTAATATATAAAAACTAAAGTGAGTTTACAATCCCTAAAAATTATAGACACTCTTCGTAATTATCTTTCTCTACATTTGTGCACTTTGCATTTCAATTTTTGATGTATACTTTTTTTCTTCTATCAAAACTTGAGTTTTCACTTTCCCTTCATCTCGTAACCAAAAAAGTGATAAAAAGAAAATTGATCACAACATAATGAAAATTTTAGCGTTTATGTATGGAAGAATTTAAAACAATAAAAAAATTTGGCAAAAAAAATTTATGCACACACCCCAGATGGACACAAAAGTTTTGTTATCCAAGTTTGGGAAATTCCATAAGTTCAACCTAATAACTTGGAATTTTATAAGAAAGAGATTTCTACACATGTTTTAAAAATCCATATGCATGCTTGAACTTGTTAAAGATTAAAATGACGTATGGATCCAAACCTTTGAAAGAGAATAACAAACGCTCTTAAAATTCTAAATTGCCGAGTCAAACAAGGCATTATTTTGCCCATTTACAAAAAGAAAACCTAACAATCAAAGCTGATACTAATGTCATTCATCATGTGTAACGGGATACATTTTTTGTAAGGAATGACTTATGGATTGGAAGACAACACTCAGTTTAAAAATCGCCCGCCTCCCCCTTTTCCTGACAATTGCAAAGCCAAATATATAAAAAGTAAAATGAGTTTAAAATCCCTAAAAATTACAGACACATATTGGAATTATCTCTCTCTACATTTGTCCACTTGTCATTTCCATTTTCGATATAAACTTTTTTTCTTAAATCTAAACTTGAGTTTTCACTTTCCCTACATCTCATAAACAAAATAGAGATAAAAGGCAAATAGATCAAAACAAAATGAAAATTTAAGAGTTTATGTATGGAAAACATTTAAAACAATAACAAACGTACACAAAAGTTTTGTTATTCAGGTTTTGGAAATTCCACTAGTTCAACCCTTTTAGCTTGGAATTTTATGAGAAAGAGATTTTTACTTAGGTTTTAAAAATGGATATTCATGCTTGAAACACGTTAAAGATGCAAATGACCGATGGATCCAAACCATTTAAAGAGAATAACAAATGCTCATTAAATTCTGAAGTGAGTGTGGGTGGGATATTTAGCCGAGTCAAACAAGCCATCATTTTGCCCATTTACAAAAAGTTGACCTATCATGTGTAATGGGCTATATGTTTTGTAAGCAATGACTTATGGATTGGGAGTCAACACTCAGTTCAAAATCCCCCGTCTCCCCCTTCTCCCGACGATTGCAAAATCTAATATATAAAAACTAAAAAGAGTTTAAAATCCCTAAAAATTACAGACACTTTTTTGAATTATGTATCTCTACATTTGTGCACTGTGCATTTCCATTTTAGATGATTACTTTTTTTCTTAAATCAAAACTTGAATTTTCACTTTCTCTTCATCTCGTAAATAAATTAAAGATAAAAGGCAAACAAATCACAAAAAAATTAAAATTTTAGAGTTTATGCATGTAAAAATTGTAAAACAATAATAAATGTAAGCAAAGAAAGTTTATTCACACATCACAGATGAACAAAAAAGTTTTGGTATCCAAGTTTGGGAAATTCTACTAGTTCAACGCTAATAGCTCGAAATTTTATAAGAAAGAGATTTCTACACATGTTTAAAAAATGGATATGCATACTTGAAAGATGTTAAAGATGCAAATGACCTATTGATCCAAACCTCTTAATGAGAATAACAAACGTTCATTAAAGTCTCAAATGAGCTTGTTGTCGAATATTTACCCCTGTCAAACAAGCCACTATTTTGCCCTTTAACAAAAACTTGACCTCACAATCATAGTTGATTGTAAAGTGATTTATCATGAGTAACATGCTATATTTTTGTAAGGAATGACTTATGGATTGGGAGACAACACTCAGTTAAAAATTGCCCACCTCCCCCTTTTCCCAACGATTGAAAAACCTAATATATAAAAACTAAAAAGAGATTACAATCCCTAAAAATTATTGTAACTTTTTGGAATTATCTCTATATATATTTGTGCACTTTGCATTTCCATTTTAGTTGCATACTTTTTTTCTTAAATAAAAACTTGAGTTTTCACTTTCCCTTCATCTTGTAAACTAAAAAGAAATTAAAGGCAAATAGATGACAACCAAATGAAAAATTTAGAGTTTATGTATGGAAATATTAAAACAATAACAAATGAAAGTAAAGAAAATTTATGCGCACACCACTGAAGAACACAAGTTTTCTTATCCAAGTTTTGGAAATTCCACAAGTTCAACCCTAATAACTTGGAATTTTATAAGATAGAGATTTCTACAAATGTTTTAAAAAGGGATATATGCATGCTTGAAACATGTTAAAGATGCAAATGACCTATGTATCCAAACCTTTTAAAGAGAATAACAAAGGCTCATTAAATTCACAAGAAGGCGTACAATGGGATATTTTCCCGAGTGAAACAAGATATTAGTTTACCCATTTACAAAAAGTGACCTAGCGATCATAGATGATTGTAAAGTGATTTAACATGCGTAATGGGCTATATTTTTTTTATAAGGAAATACTTATGAATTGGGAGTCAACACTCAATTAAAAATCCCCTACCTCTAAATTGAGCGTGCGGTGGGATATTTACTGGAGTCAAACAAGCCATTATCTTGCCCATTTACAAAAAGCTGACCTAACGATCAAAGATGACACTAAAGTGATTTATCGTGTGTAACGGGCTACATTTTTTTTAAGGAATGACTTATGGTTTCGGAGAAAACACTTAGTTAAAAATCGCCTGCCTCCCCCTTTTCCCGACAATTGCAAAATCTAATATATAAATTGTAAAATGAGTTTACAATCGCTAAAAATTACAAACACTTTTTGGAATTATTTCTTTCTACATTTTTCCACTTTTTATTTCAATTTTAGATGTAAACGTTTTTTCTTAAAATAAAACTTGAGTTTTCACTTTCCCTTCATCTCGTAAACAAAAAAGAGATAAAAGGCAAATAGATCACAGAAAAATAAAAATTTAAGAGTTTATGTATGGAAAAAATTTAAAACAATAACAAAATGTAAGCAAAGAAAATTTATTCACATGCCATAGAAGGACACAAAATTTTTGTAATCCAAGTTTTTGAAATTCCACTAGTTCAACCCAATTAGCTTGGAATTTATAAGAAAGTGATTTCTACATAGGTTTTAAAAATGGATATGCACGCTTGAAACATGTTAAAGATGAAAATGACCTATGGATCCAAACCATTTAAATCAAATAAAAAACACTCATTAAATTCTCAAGTAAGCGTGCGGTGGGATATTTACCCGAGTCAAACAAAACATTATTTTGCCCATTTACAAAAAGCTGACCTAACGATCATAGATGATTGTAAATTGATTTATCATGTTTAATGGGCTATATGTTTTGTAAGGAATGACTTATGGATAGGGAGTCAACACTCAGTTCAAAATCTCCCGCCTCCCCCTTCTCTCGACGGTTGCAAAATCTAATATATAAAAACTAAAAAGAGTTTAAAATCCCTAAAAATTACAGACACATTTTGGAATTATCTCTCTCTACATTTGTGCATTGTGAATTTCCATTTTAGATGATTACTTTTTTTCTTAAATCAAAACTTGAGTTTTCACTTTCTCTTATGTCATAACAAAAATAGAGATAAATGGCAAACTGATCACAACAAAATGAAAATTTTAGAGTTTATGTGTGGAAAAATTTTAAAACAAAAAAAAATGTAAGCAAAGAAAATTTAATAAGAGACCACAGATGAACACAAAAGTTTCGTTATCCAAGTTTGGGAAATTCTACTAGTTCAACCCTAATAGCTTGGAATTTTATAAGAAAGAGATTTCACCACATGTTTAAAAAATGGATATGCATACTTGAAACATGTTAAAGATGCAAATGACCTATGGATCCAAACCTCTTAATGAGAATAACAAACACTCATTAAATTCCCAAGTGAGCGTGCGGTGGGATACTTAACCGAGTCAAGCAAGCCATTATTTTGCCCATTTAAAAAAAGTTGACCAAACGATCATAAATGATTGTAAATTGATTTATCATGCGTAGTAGGCTATATTTTTTGTAAGGAATTACTTACGGATTGGGAGTGAACACTCACTTAAAAATCCTCCACATCCCTCTTTGCCCGACGATTGCAAAACCTAATATATAAATACTAAAATAAGTTTACATTCCCTAAAAATAACAGACATTTTTTGGAATTATCACTCTCTACATTTGTGCACTGTGCATTTGCATTTTAGATGTATACTTTTTTTCTTAAATCAAAACTTGAGTTTTTACTTTCCCTTCATCTCGTAAACAAAAAAGATATAAAAGTCATTCAGATCACAACAAAAAGAAAGTTTTAGAGTTTATGTATGGAAAAAATTTAAAACAATAACAAATGTATGCAAAGAAAATTTATTCACACACCATAGATGAACACAAAAGTTTTGTTATCAAAGTTTGGGAAATTCCACTAGTTCAACCCTAATAGCTTGGAATTTTATAAGAAACAGATTTCTACACATGTTTTAAAAATGGATATGCATGCTTTAAACATGTTAAATATGCAAATGACCTATGGATCCAAACCTTTTAAAGAGAATCACAAACACTCATTAAATTATCAAGTGAGCGTGCGGTGGGTTGTTTACCCGAGTCAAACAATCCATTATTTTGCCCAATTACAAAAAGCTGACCTAACGATCATAGATGATTGAAAAGTTATTTATCATGCGAAACAGGCAATATTTTTTGTAAGGACTGACTTGCGAATTGGGAGTCAACACTCAGTTAAAAATCCTCAGCTTCCCCCTTTACCCGACGATTGCAAAACCTAATATATAAAAACTAAAAAGAATTTACAATCCCTAAAAATTACAGACACTTTTTTGAATTATCTCTCTCTAGATTTGTGCACTATGCATTTCCATTTTAGATGTATACTTTTTTTTCTTAAATCAAAAAACTTGAGTTTTCACTTTCCCTTCACCTCGTAGACAAAATAGAGAAAAAAAGCAAATAGATCACAACATAATGAATATTTAAGAGTTTATGCATGGAAAAAATTTCAAACAATAACAAATGTAAGCAAAGAAAATTTATTCACACGCTATAGATGAACAGAAAAGTTTTGTTATCCAAGCATTGGAAATTCCACTAGTTCAACCCTTTTATCTTGGAATTTTATAAGAAAGAGATTTCTACATAGGTTTTAAAAATGGATATGCGTTCTTGAAACATGTTAAAGATGCAAATGACTTATGGATCCAAACCATTTAAAGAGAATAATAAACGCTCATTAAATTCTCAAGTGAGCGTGCTGTGGGATAATTACCAGAGTCAAAAAAGCCATTATTTTGCCCATTTACATAAAGGTGACCTAACGATCATAGATGATTGCAAAGTGATTTATCATGTGAAATGGGCTATATTTTTGGGTAAGGAATAACTTATGGATAGGGAGTCAACACTCAGTTCGAAATCCCCCGCCTCCCCCTTCTCCGGATGATTGCAAAATCTAATATATAAAAACTAAAATGAATCCATAAAAAATAGATACACTTTTTGGAATTATCTCTCTCTACATTTGTAGTCTGTGCATTTCCATTTTTTTTTATTACTTTTTTTCTTAAATCAAAACTTGAGTTTTCACTTTTTCTTCATGTCGTAAACAAAAAAGAGATAAAAGAAAAATATATCACAACAAAATGAAAATTTAGATTTTATGTGTGGAAAAATTTTAAAACAATAAAAAATGTAATCAAAGAAAATTTATTCACACACCACAGATGAACACAAAAGTTTTGTTATCCAAGTTTGGGAAATTCCACTAGTTCAACCCTAATGGCATGGAATTTTATAAGAAAGAGATTTCTACATAGGTTTTAAAAATGGATATGCATGCTTGAAACATGTTAAAGATGCAAATCACCTATGGATCCAAACCATTTAAAGAGAATAACCAACGCTCATTAAATTCTCAAGTGAGCGTGCCGTGGGATATTCACCCGTGTCAAACAAGCCATTATTTTGCCCATTTACAAAAAGCTGACCTAACGATCATAGATGATTGGAAAGTGATTTATCATGTGTAACGGGATATTTTTTTTAAGGAATGACTTATGGATTGGGAGTCAACACTCAGTTCAAAATCCCCCGCCTCCCCCTTCTCCCGACGATTAAAAAATCTAATATATAAAAACTAAAAAGAGTTTAAAATCCCTAAAAATTTTAGAAATTTTTTGGAATTATCTCTCTCTACATTTGTGCACTGTGCAATTCCATTTTAGATGATTACTTTTTTTCTTACATCAAAACTTGATTTTTCTCTTTCTCTTCATGTCGTAAACAAAATAGAGATAAAAGGCAAATAGATCACAAAAAAATGAAAATTTTAGATTTTATGTGTGGAAAAATTTTAAAAAAATAACAAATGTAATCAAAGACAATTTATTCACACACCATAGATTAACTCAAAAGTTTTGTTATCCAAGTTTGGGAAATTCTACTAGTTCAAAGAGATTCCTACACAGGTTTAAAAAATGGATATGCATACTTGAAACATGTTAAAGATTCAAATAACCAATGGATCAAAACCACTTAATGAGAATAACAAAAACTCATTAAATTCTTAAGTGAGCATGATGTGGGAAATTTACTAACCTTGTCAAACAAGCCATTATTTTGCCCATTTACTAAAAGTTGGCCTCACGATCATAGTTGATTGTAAAGTGGTTTATCATGAGTAACATGCTATATTTTTTTAAGGAATATCTTACGGATTGGGAGTCAACACTCAATTAAAAATCCCCCACCTCCCCCTTTTCCCTACGATAGCAAAACCAAATATATAAAAAATAAAAATTTTTTACAATCCGTGCACTGTGCTTTTGCATTTTAGATGTCCACATTTGTCCACTGTGCATTTGCATTTTAGATGTATAATTTTTTTCTTAAATCAAAACTTGAATATTTACTTTCCCTTCATCTCGTAAAAAAAAAAGGTATAAAAGGCAAATAGATCACAACAAAAAGAAAGTTTTAGAGTTTATCTATGGAAAAAATTTAAAACAATAACAAATGTGAGCAATAAAAGTTTATTCACACACCACGGATGAACACAAAAGTTTTGTTATCCAAGTTTGGGAAATACCACAAGTTCAACCCTAATAGCTTGGAATTTTATAAGAAACAGATTTCTACACATGTTTTAAAAATGGATATGCATGCTTGAAACATGTTAAACATGCAAATGACCTATGGATCCAAACCTTTTAAAGAGAATAACAAACACTCATTAAATTCTCAAGTGAGCGTGCGGTGGGATATTTACCCGAGTCAAATAATCCATTATTTGGCCCAATTACAAAAAGTTGACCTAACGATCTTAGATGATTGAAAAGTTACTTATCATGCGTATCGAGCTATATTTTTTTGTAAGGAATGACTTATGGATTGGGAGTCAACACTCTATTAAAAGTCCCCCGCCTCCCCGTCTTCTCGACGATTGCAAAACTTAATATATAAAAACTACAAAGAGTTTACAACCCTTAAAAATTACAGACACTTTTTTGAATTATCTCTGTCTAATTTTGTGCACTATTCATTTCCATTTTAGATGTTTACTTTTTTTCTTAAATCAAAACTTGAGTTTTGAGTTTCCCTTCATCTCGTAAACAAAATAGAGATAAAAGCAAATAGATCACAAAAAAAATTAAAATTTAAGAGTTTATGTATGGAAAAAATTTAAAACAATAACAAATGTAAGGAAAGAAAATTTATTGACACACCACAGATGAACACAAAAGTTTTGTTATCCAAGTTTTGGAAATACCACTAGTTCAACCCTTATAACATGGAATTTTATAAGAAAGAGATTTCTACACTTGTTTTAAAAATGGATATGCATACTTGAAATGTTAAAGATGCAAATGACCTATGGATCCAAACCTTTTAAAGAGAATAAAAAACGTTCATAAAATTCTCAAGTCAACATGGGGTGGGATATTTACCCGAGTCAAAGAAGCCAATCTTTTTCCCATTTAAAAAAAGCTGACCTAACGATCATTGATGAATGTAAAGGGATTTATAATGAGTAACGATCTATATTATTTTGTCAGCAATTAATTATGGATTGGGAGTCAACACTCAATTAAAAATTCCCAGCCTCCCCCTTTTCCAGGCAATAGCAAAACCTAATGTATTGAAACTAAAATTAGTTTACAATCCCTAAAAATTTTAAACACTTTTTAGAATTATCTCTCTCTACTTTTGTGCACTGTGCATTTCCATTTTAGATGTATACTTTTCTTCTTACATAAAAACTTGAGTGTTCACTTTCCCTTCATCTTGTAACCAAAAAAGAGATAAAAGGCAAATAGATCACAACAAAAAGAAAATTTTAGAGTTTATGTACTAAAAAAATTTAAAACAACAACAAATGTTAGAAAAGAAAATTTATTCACACACCACAGATGAACACAAAAGTTTTGTTATCCAAGTTTGGGAAATTCCACTAGTTCAACCCAAATAGCTTGGAATTTTATAAGAAAGAGATTTCTACACATGTTTTAAAAATGGATATGCATGCTTGAAACTTGTTAAAGATGCAAATGACCTATGGATCCAAACATTTTAAATAGAATAACAAACACTCATTAAATTCTTAAGTGGGCATACGGTGGGATATTTAACCGAGTCAAACAAGTCATTATTTTGCCCATTTACAAAAAGCTGACCTAACGATCATAAATGATTGTAAAGTGATTTATCATGCGTAATAGGCAATATTTTTTATAAGGAATGACTTACGGATTGGGAGTCAACATTCAATTCAAAATCCTCGGTGTCCCCCTTTTCCCAACGATTGCAAAACCTAATATATAAAAACTAAAATGAGTTTACATTCTCCAAAAATTACAGAAACTTTTTGGAATTATCTCTCTGTATATTTGTGCATTGTGCATTTGCATTTTAGATGTATACTTTTTTTCTTAAATCAAAACTTAAGTTTTTACTTTCCCTTCATCTCGTAAACAATAGAGATATAAAAAGCAAATAGATCACAACAAAAAGAAAGTTTTAGAGTTGATGTATGGAAAAAAATTAAAACAATAACAAATGTAAGCAAAGAAAATTTATTCACACACTACAAATGAACACAAAAGTTTTGTTATCCAAGTTTGGGAAATACCACTTGTTCAACCCTAATAGCTTGGAATTTTATAAGAAAGAGATTTCTACAATTGTTTTAAAAATGGATATGCAAGCTTGAAACATATTAAATATGCAAATGACCTATGGATCCAAAGCTTTTAAAGAGAATAACAAACACTCATTAAATTCTTAAGTGAGCGTGCGGTGGGATATTTACCCGAGTCAAATAATCCATTATTTTGCCCATTTACAAAAAGCTGACCTAACGATCTTAGATGATTGAAAAGTTATTTATCATTCGTATCGAGCTATATTTTTTGTAACGAATGACTTATGGATTGGGAGTCAACACTCTATTACAAGTCCCCCGCCTCTACAAAGATTTTACAATCCCTAAAAATTACAGACAGTTTTTTGAATTATCTCTCTCTAATTCTGTGCACTGTTCATTTCCATTTTAGATGTTTACTTTTTTTCTTAAATCAAAACTTGAGTTTTGAGTTTCCCTTCATATCGTAAACAAAATAGAGATTAAAGGCAAATAGATCACAAAAAAATGAAAATTTAAGAGTTTATGTAGAGAAAAAATTTAAAACAATAGCAAATGTAAGCAAAAAAAAATTATTCACACACCACAGATGAACACAAAAGTTTTGTTATCCAAGTTTGGGAAATTCCACTAGTTCAACCCTTATTACATGGAATTTTATAAGAAAGAGATTTCTACACTTGTTTTAAAAATGGATATGCATTCTTGAAACATGTTAAAGATGCAAATGACCTATGGATCCAAACCTTTTAAAGAGAATAATAAATTCTCATAAAATTCTCAAGTGAACATGGGGTAGGATATTTACCCGAGTCAAACAAGCGGATCTTTTTCGCATTTACAAAAAGCTGACCTAACGATCATAGATGATTGTAAAGGGATTTATAATGCGTAACGAGATATATTTTTTTGTAAGCAATGACTTATTGATTGGGAGTCAACACTCAATTAAATATCCCCCTCATCCCCCTTTTCCCGACGATAGCAAAACCTAAAGTATTACAACTAAAATTAGTTTACAATCCTTACAAATTTTAAACACTTTTTGGAATTATCACCCTCTACTTTTGTGCACTATGCATTTCCATTTTAGATGTATACTTTTCTTCTTACATAAAAACTTGACTTTTCACTTTCCCTTCATCTTGTAACCAAGAACAAAATTTTAAAACAATAACAAACTTTAGATCCAAGTTTTAGAGTTTTTTTAACAATTTTTAGATCACAACAAAAAGAAAATTTTAGAGTTTATGTACTAAAAAAATTTAAAACAATAACAAGTTGTTGAAAAGAAAATTTATTCACACTCCACAGATTAACACTAAAGTTTTCTTATCCAAGTTTGGGAAATTCCACTAGTTCAACCCAAATAGCTTGGAATTTTATAAGAAAGAGATTTCTACACATGTTTTAAAAATGGATATGCATGCTTGAAACTTATTAAAGATGCAAATGACCTATGGATCCAAACATATTAAATAGAATAACAAACACTCATTAAATTCTCAAGTGAGCGTGCGGTGCGATATTTAACCAAGTCAAACAAGCCATTAATTTGCCCATTTACAAAAAGCTAACTTAACGATCATAAATGATTGTAAAGTGATTTATCATGCGTAACAGGCTATTGTTTTACAAGGAATGACTTACGGATTGGGAGTCAACATTCAATTCCAAATCTCCCACGTCCCCCTTTTCCCAACGATTGCAAAACCTATCACATAAAAACTAAAATGATTTTACATTTTCCAAAAATTACAGACACTTTTTTGAATTATCTCTCTCTATATTTGTGCACTATGCATTTGCATTTTAGATGTATAATTTTTTTCCTAAATCAAAACATGAGTTTTTACTTTCCATTCATCTCGTAAACAATAAAGATATAAAAGGCAATTAGATCACAACAAAAAGAAAGTTTTGGAGTTTATGTATGGAAAAAATTTGAAACAATAACAAATTTAAGCAAAGAAAATTTATTCACACACCACAAATGAACACAAAAGTTTTGTTATCCAAGTTTTGGAAATACCACTTGTTCAACCCTGATAGCTTGGAATTTTATAAGAAAGAGATTTCTACACATGTTTTAAAAATGGATATGCAAGCTCTAAACATGTTAAAGATGCAAATGACCTATGGATCCAAACCTTTTAAACTGAATAACAAACACTCATTAAATTCTCAAGTGAGCATGCAGTGGGATATTTACCCGAGTCAAATAATCCATTATTTTTCCCAATTACAAAAAGCTGACCGAACGATCTTAGATGATTGAAAAGTGATTTATCATACGTGACAGGCTATATTTTTTGTAACAAATGACTTATGGATTGGGAGTCCGCACACTATTAAAAATCCTCCGCCTCCCCCTTTTCTCGACGATTGTAAAACCTATTATATAAAAACTAAAAAGAGTTTACAATAAAAAAAAATAACAGATACTTTTTGGAATTATCTCTCTCTACATTTGTGCACTATTCATTTCGTTTTTAGATGTTTACTTTTTTTTTTAAATCAAAACATGAGTTTTGAGTTTCCCTTCATCTAGTAAACAAAATAGAGATAAAAGGCAAATAGATCACAACAAAATGAAAATTTAAGACTTTATGTATGAAAAAAATTTAAAACAATAACAAATGTAAGCAAAGAAAATTTATTCACACACCAGAGATGAACAAAACAGTTTTGTTATCCAAGTTTGGGAAATTCCACTAGTTAAACCCTAACCGCTTGGAACTTTAAAGGAAAAGATTTCTACACTTGTTTTAAAAAACTGGATATGCATACTTGAAACACGCAAAAGATGCAAATGACCTATGGATCCAAACCTCTTAAAGAGAGTAACAGACACTCAATAAATTCTCAAGTGAGCGTGCAATGGGATATTTACCCGAGTCAAACAAGCCATTATTTTGCCCAATTACAAAAAGCTGACTTAAAATCATTGATGATTGTAAAGTGATTTATCTCGCGTAACAGGCCTTATTTTTTATATGGAATGACTTACGGATTGGGAGTCAACACTCAGTTAAAAATCCCCCGCCTCCCCCTTTTCTCGATGATTGCAAAACCTAATATATAAAAACTAAAAAGAATTTACAATCCCTAAAAATTATAGACACTTTTTCGAATTATCTCTCTCTACATTAATGCACTATGGATTTCCATTTTATATGTATATTTTTTTCTTAAATCAAAACTTGAGTTTTCACTTTCCCTTCATCTTGTAAACAAAAAAGAGATAAGGCAAATAGACCACAACAAAATGAAAATATCGGAGTTTATGTATGGAAATATTTAAAACAATAAAAAATCTAAGCAAAGAAAATTTATTCAGACACCACAGATGAACACAAAAGTTCTGTTATCCAAGTTTGGGAAATTCCACTAGTTAAACCCTAATAGCTTGGAATTATATAAGAAAAGGAATTTTGCACATGTTTTAAAATTGGATATGCATAATTAAAACATGTTAAAGATGCAAATGACCTATGGATCCAAACCTTTTAAATAGAATAACAAAAGCTCATTAAATTTTGAAGTGAACGTGCGGTGGGATATTTACCCTAGTCAAACATGCCACTATTTTGCCCATTTACAAAAAACCTGACCTAATATATAAAAACTAAAAACTTGGATACTAAAAACCAGACACTTTTTGGAATTATCTCCCTCTACATTTGTGCACTATGCATTTCCATTTTAGATGATTACTTTTTTTCTTACATCAAAACTTGAGTTTTCACTTTCTCTTCATGTCGTAAACAAAATAGAGATAAAAGGCAAATAGATGTGTACAAAATGAATATTTTAGAGTTTATGTATGGAAAAATTTTAAAACAATAACAAATGTAATCAAAGAAAATTTATTCACACACCTTAGATTAACACAAAATTTTTGTTATCCAAGTTTGGGAAATTCTACTAGTTCAACCTTAATAGCTTGGAATTTTATAAGAAAGAGATTTCTACACATGTTTTAAAAATGGATATGCATGCTTGAAACATGTTAAACATGCAAATGACCTATGGATCCAAACCTTTTAAAGAGAATAACAAACACTCATTAAATTCTCAAGTGAGCGTGCTGTGGGATATTTAACCGAGTTAATCAAGCCATTATTTTTCCCATTTACAAAAACCTGACGTAACGATCATAAATGATTGTAAAGGGATTTATCATGCATAAATGGCTATATTTTTTTTAACGAATGACTTACGGATTGGGAGTCAACACTCAGTTCAAAATCCCCCACGTCCCCCTTTTCCCGACGATTGCAAAACCTAATATATAAAAGCTAAAATGAATTTAAATTCCCCAAAAATTACAGACACTTTTTGGAATTATCTGTCTCTACATTTATGCACTGTGCATTTTCATTTTTGATGTATACTTTTTTTCTCAAATCAAAACTTGAGTTCTTACTTTCCCTTCATCTCGTAAACAAAAAAAGATATAAAAGGCAAATAGATCACAACAAAAAGAAAGTTTTAGAGTTTATGTATGGAAAAAAATTAAAATAATAAGAAATGTATGTAAAGAATTTTTTTTGATACACCATAGATGAACACAATAGTTTTGTTATCCAAGTTTGGGAAATACCACTAGTTCAACTCTAATTGCTTGTAATTTTATAAGAAACAAATTTCTACACATTTTTTAAAAATGGATATGGATTCTTGAAACATGTTAAAGATTCAAATGTTCTATAGATCCAAAAGTTTTAAAGAGAATAACAAACACTCATTAAATTCTCAAGTGAGCTTGCGGTGCGATATTTACCGGAGTCAAATAATCCATTATTTTGCCCTCTTACAAAAAGCTGACCTAACGATGATACATGATGGAAAAGTGATTTATCACGTGTAACGGGATATATTTTTTGTAACGAATGACTTATGAATTGGGAGTCAACACTCAATTAAAAATCCCCCGCCTCGCCATTTTCTCGACGATCGTAAAACCTAATATATAAAAATGAAAAAGACTTTACAATCACAAAAACTTATAGACACTTTTTAGAATTATCGCTCTCTACGTTTGTGCAATGTGCTTTTCCATTTTAGATGTTTACTTTTTTTCTTAAATCAAAACTTGAGTTTTGAGTTTCCCTTCATCACGTAAACAAAATAGAGATAAAAAGCAAATAGATCACAACAAAAAAAAAAATTAGAGTTTATGTATGGAAAAAATTTAAAACAATAACAAATGTAAGCAAAGATAATTTATGCACACACCACAGATGAACACACAAGTTTTGTTATCCAAGTTTGGGAAATTCCACAAGTTCAACCCAAATAGCTTGGAATTTTATAAGAAAGAGATTTCTACATATGTTTAAAAAACGGAAATGCATACTTGAAACAAGTTAAAGATGCAAATGACCTATGGATCTCAAGTGAGCATGCGGTGGGATATTTACCCGAGTCAAACAAGCCATTATTTTGCCCAATTACAAAAAGCTGACCTAACGATCATAAATGATTGTAAAGTGAGTTATCATGTGTAACACGCTCTATTTTTTTGTAAGGAATGACTTATGGATTGGGAGTCAACACTCAGTTAAAAATCCCTCGCCTCCCCCTTTTCCAGACTATTAGAAAACCTAATATTTCAAAAGTAAAATGAGTTTACAATCCCTAAAAATACAGACACTTTTTGGAATTATCTCTTTCTACATTTGTCCACAGTGCATTTCCATTTAAATGTATACTTTTTTTCTTAAATCAAAACTTGAGTTTTCACTTTCCCTTCATGTCATGCAAAAATAGTTCACAACAAAATAAAAATTTTAGAGTTTTATGTATGCAAAAAATTTAAAACAATAACAAATGTAAGCAAAGAAAATTAATTCACAAACCACAGATGAACACAAAAGTTTTGTTATCCAAGTTTGGGAAATTTCACTAGTTCAAGCCAAATAGCTTGGAAATTTATAAGATAGAGATTTCTACACATGTTTTAAAAAGGGATATGCATGCTTGAAACATGTTAAAGAAGCAAATGACCTATGGATCCAAACCTTTTAAAGAGAATAACAAACACTCATTAAATTCACAAGTGAGCGTGCAGTGGAATATTCACCCGAGTCAAAGAAGATATTATTTCACCCATTTACAAAAATATGACCTAACGGTCATAGATTATTGTATAGTGATTTACCATACGTATTGGGCAATATTTTATTTTGTAAGGAATGACTTATGGAGTGGGAGTCAACACTCAATTAAAAATGCCCCGCCTCTCCCTTTTCCCGACGATGGCAAAACCTAAAATATAAAAACTAAAATTATTTTACAATCCCTAAAATTACAAACACTTTTCGAATGCACTTTGCATTTAAATTTTAGATGTATACTTTTTTTCTTAAATCAAAACTTGAGTTTTCACTTTCCCTTCATCTCGTAAACAAAAAAGAGATAAAAGGCAAATAGATCACAACAAAATGACACTTTTAGAGTTTATGTATGGAAAAAATTTAAAACAATAATAATTGTAAGCAAAGAAAATTTATGCATACACCACAAATGAACACAAAAATTTTGTAATCCCAGTTTGGGAAATTCCATAAGTTCAACCCAAAATAACTTGGAATTTTATAAGAAAGAGATTTCTATATATGTTTTAAAAATGGATATGCATGCTTGAAACATGTTAAAGATGTGAATGAACTATGGATCCAAACCTTTTAAAGATAATAACAAACGCTCATTAAATTCTCAAGTGAGCGTGCAGTGGGATATACCCGAGTCAAAGAAGCCATTATTTTGCCCATTTTCAAAACGCTGACTTAACGACCATAGATGATTTTAAAGTGATTTATCATGCGTAATGGCCTATATTTTTTATAAGGAATGACTTATGGATTGGGAGTCAACACTCAGTTAAAAATCCCCCACCTCCCCCTTTTCTCGATGATTGCAATACCTAATATATAAAAACAAAAATGATTTTACAATCCCTAAAAATTACAAAAACTTTTTTAAATTCTCTCTCTCTACATTTGTGCACTATGCCTTTCCATTTTAGATGTACACTTTGTTTCTTAAATCAAAACTTGAGTTTTCACATTCCCTTCATCTCATAAACAAAAAAGAGATAAAAGGCAATTAGATCACAACAAAAAGAAAATTTTAGTGTTTATGTATGGAAAAAATTTAAAACAATAACAAATGTAATCAAAGAAAATTTATTCACACACCAAAGATGAACACAAAGTTTTGTTATCCAAGTTTGGGAAATTCCACAAGTTCAACCCTAATAACTTGGAATTTTATGAGAAAGAGATTTCTACACTTGTTTTAAAAATGGATATGCATGCTTGAAACATGTTAATGATGCAAATGACCTATTGATCAAAAAGTTTTAAAGAGAATAAAAAACACTCATTAAATTCTCAAGTGAGTGTGCGGTGGGATATTAACCAGATTCAAACAACCCATTATTTTGCCCATTTACAAAATATGACCTACCGATCATAGATGATTGTAAAGTGATTTATCATGTGTAACGGGCTATATGTTTTTATATGGAATGACTTATGGATTGGGAGTCAACACTCAGTTAAAAATCCCCCCCTCACCCTTTTCCAGACCATTGCAAAACTTAATATATAAAAACTAAAAAGTGTTGACAATCCCTCAAAATTACAGACACTTTTTGGAATTATCTCTTACTTCATTTGTGGACTACGCTTTTCCATTTTAGATGATTTTTTTTCTTAAATTAAAACTTGAGTTTTCACTTTCCCTTCATCTCCTAAAGAAAAAAGAGATAAAAAGCTAATAGATATCTACAAAATGAAAATTTTAGAGTTTATGTAAGGTAAAAATTTAAAACAATATAAAATGTAAGCAAAGAAAATTTATGCACACTCCACAGATAAACACAAAACTTTTGTTATCAGAGTTTGGGAAATTCCACAAGTTCAACCCTAATAGCTTGAAATTTTATAAGAAAGTGATTTCTACACATGTTTTAAAAATGGATATGCATGCTTGAAACCTATTAAAGATGCAAATGACCTATGGATCCAAACCTTTTAAAGAGATTAACAAACGCTCATTAAATTATCAAGTGAGTGTGTGGTGAGATATTTACCCAAGTCAAACAAGCAATGTTTTGCCCATTTACAAAAAAATGACATAACGATCATAGATGATTGTAAATTGATTTACCATGCGTAACGAGCTATATTTTTTATAAGGAATGACTTATGGATTGGGAGTCAACACTTCGTTAAAAATTCCCAGCCTCCCCCTTTTGCACACTATTGCAAAACCAAATATATAAAAACTAAAACGAGTTTACAATCCCTAAAAATTACCGATAGTTTTTTGAATTATCTCTCTCTACATTTGTGCATTGTGCATTTCCTTTTTAGATGTATACTTTTTTTCTTCAATCAAAACTTGAGTTTTCACTTTCCCTTCATCTCGTAAAAAAAAATAGATAAATGGTAAATAGTTCAGAAAAAAAAGAAAATTTGAGGGATTATGTATGGAAAAAATTTAAAACAATAAGAAATGTAAGCAAAGAAAATTTATGCACACACGACAGATGAACACACAAGTTATCTTATCCAAGTTTTGGAAATTCCACAAGTTCAAGCCTAATAACTTTGAATTTTATAAGAAAGAGATTTCTACACATTTTTTAAAAATGGATATGCATGCGTGAAACATGATAAAGATAAAAATGACCTATGGATCAAAACCTTTTAAAGAGAATAACAAACGCTCATTAAATTCTCAAGTCAACGTGGGGTGGGATATTTACCCAAGTCAAACAAGCCATTCTCTTTCCCATTTACAAAAAGCTGACTTAATGATCATAGATGATTGTAAAGGGATTTATAATGAGTAATGAGCTATATTTTTGTGTAAGCAATGACTTGTGGATAGGGAGTCAATATTCAGTTAAAAATCCCCCACCCCCCCCCCTTTTCTCGACGATTGTAAAACCTAATATATTAAAAGTAAAATTAGTTTACAATCCCTAAAAATTTCAAACACTTTTTGGAATTATGTCTCTCTAATTTTGTGAATTGTGCATTTCCATTTTAGATGTATACTTTCCTTCATATATCAAAACTTGAGTTCTCACTTTCCCTTCATCTCGTAATAAAAAAAGAGATAAAAGGCAAGTAGATCACAACAAAATGAAAATTTTAGAGTTTATGTACTGAAAAAATTTTAAAAAATAACAAATGTTAGCAAATAAAATTTAATCACACACCACAGATGAACACAAAAGTTTTTTTATCCAAGTTTGGGAAATTCCACTAGTTCAACCCTAAAGGCTTAGAATTTTATAAGAAAGAGATTTCAACACATGTTTTAAAAATGGATATGCATGCTTGAAACATGTTAAAGTTGAAAATGACCTATGGATCCAAACGTTTTAAAAAGAATAACAAACGCTCATTAAATTCTAAAGTGAACGTGCGGTAGGATATTTACCCGAGTCAAACAAGCCATTATTTTGCCCATTTACAAAAAGTTGACGTAACGATCATAGATGATTGTAAAGTGATTTATCATGCATAACAGCCTATATTTTTTTTATAAGGAATGACATATGGATTGGGAGTCAACACTCCGTTAAAAATCCTCCGCCTCCGCCTTTTCCCAATGATTGTAAAACCTAATATATAAAAAGTAAAATGAGTTTACAATCCCTAAAAATTTTAAAAACTGTTTTGAATTATCTCTCTTACTTTTGTGCACTGTGCATTTTCATTTTAGATGTATACTTTTCTTCTTATATCAAAACTTTCTTTTTCACTTTCCCTTCATCTCGTAACAAAAAAAAAGAGATAAAAGGCAAATAGATCACAACAAAATGAAAATTTTAGAGTTTATGTACTGAAAGAATTTAAAACAATACAAAAATGATAGCAAAACAATTTAATCACACACCACAGATGGACACAAATTTTGTTATCCAAGTTTGGGAAATTCCACTAGTTCAACCGTAATAGCTTGGAATTTTATAAGAAAGAGATTTCTATATATGTTTTAAAAATGGATATGCATGCTTGAAACATGTTAAAGATGCGAATGAACCATGGATCCAAACCTTTTAAAGATAATAAGAAACACTTATTAAATTCTCAAGTGAGTGTGCAGTGGGATATACCCGAGTCAAAGAAGCCATTATTTTGCCCATTTTCAAAAAGCTGACTTAACGACCATAGATGATTTTAAAGTGATTTATCATGCGTAATGGCCTATATTTTTTATAAGGAATGACTTATGGATTGGGAGTCAACACTCAGTTAAAAATCCCCCGCCTCCCCCTTTTCCTAACGACAGCCAAACCTAATATATAACAACTAAAATGTGTTTACTATCCCTAAATATTACAAACAGTTTTTGGAATTATCTCTCCCTACATTTGTGCACTGTACATTTCCATTTTAGATGTATACCTTTTTTCTTAAATCAAAACTTGAGTTTTCACTTTCCCTTCATCTCGTAAACAAAAAAGAGATAAAAGGCAAATAGAGCACAACAAAATGAAAATTTTAGGGTTTCTGAATGGAAAAAATTTAAAACAATATCCAAGGTAAGCAAAGAAAATTTATTCACAAACCACAGATGAACACTAAAGTTTTGTTATCCAAGTTTGCGAAATTCTACAAGTACAACCCTAATGACATGAAATTTTATAAGAAAGAGATTTCTACACATGTTTTAAAAATGGATATTCATGCTTCAAACCTGTTAAAAAGGCAAATGACCAATGGATCCAAACCATTTAAAGAGAATAACAAATGGTCATTAAATTCTCAAGTGAGCATGCGGTGGGATATTTACCCATGTCAAACAAGCCATTATTTTGGCCATGGAAGAAAAGCTGACCTAACGATCATAGATGATTGTAAAGTGATTTATCATGTGTAATGGGCTATTTTTTTTATAAGGAATGACTTATGGATTGGGAGTCAACACTCACTTAAAAATCCCCTGCCTCCCCCTTTTCTCGATGATTGCAATACCTAATATATAAAAACAAAAATGATTTTACAATCCCTAAAAATTACAAAAACTTTGTTAAATTATCTCTCTCTACATTTGTGCACTATGCCTTTCCATTTTAGATGTACACTTTGTTTCTTAAATCAAAACTTGAGTTTTCACTTTCCCTTCATCTCATAAAGAAAAAAGAGATAAAAGGCAATTAGATCACAACAAAATGAAAATTTTAGTGTTTATATATGGAAAATTTAAAACAATAACAAATGTAATCAAAGAAAATTTATTCACACACCATAGATGAACACAAAAGTTTTGTTATCCAAGTTTGGGAAATTCCACAAGTTCAACCCTAATAACTTGGAATTTTATGAGAAAGAGATTTCTACACTTGTTTTAAAAATGGATATGCATACTTGAAACATGTTAATGATGCAAATGACCTATGGATCAAAAAGTTTTAAAGAGAATAAAAAACACTCATTAAATTCTCAAGTGAGTGTGCGGTGGGATATTAACCAGATTCAAACAACCCATTATTTTGCCCTTTTACAAAATATGACCTACCGATCATAGATGATTGTAAATTGATTTATCATGTGCAACGGGCTATATTTTTTGACAAGGAATGACTTATGGGTTGGGAGTCAACACTCAGTTAAAAATCCCCCCCTCACCCTTTTCCAGACGATTGCAAAACTTAATATATAAATACTAAAAAGTGTTGACAATCCCTCAAAATTACAGACACTTTTTGGAATTATCTCTTACTTCATTTGTGGACTACGCTTTTCCATTTTAGATGATTTTTTTCTTAAATTAAAACTTGAGTTTTCACTTTCCCTTCATCTCCTAAAGAAAAAAGAGATAAAAGGCAAATGGATCACAACAAAATGAAAATTTTAGAGTTTATGTAAGGTAAAAATTTAAAACAATATAAAATGTATGCAAAGAAAATTTATGCACACTCCACAGATAAACACAAAACTTTTGTTATCAGAGTTTGGGAAATTCCACAAGTTCAACCCTAATAGCTTGAAATTTTATAAGAAAGTGATTTCTACACATGTTTTAAAAATGGATATGCATGCTTGAAACCTGTTAAAGATGCAAATGACCTATGGATCCAAACCTTTTAAAGAGATTAACAAACGCTCATTAAATTATCAAATGAGTGTGTGGTGAGATATTTACCCAAGTCAAACAAGCAATTTTTTGCCCATTTACAAAAAAATGACATAACGATCATAGATGATTGTAAATTGATTTATCATGCATAACGAGATATATTTTTTATAAGGAATGACTTATGGATTGGGAGTCAACACTTAGTTAAAAATTCCCAGCCTCCCCCTTTTGCCGACTATTGCAAAACCAAATATATAAAAACTAAAATGGTAAGAAAGAAAGTTTATTCACACACCACAGATGAACACAAAAGTTTTGTTATGCAAGTTTTGGAAATTCCACTAGTTCAACCCTAATAGCTTGGAATTTTACAAGAAAGAGATTTCTACATATGTTTTAAAAATGGATATGCATGCTTGAAACATGTTAAAGATGCAAATGAACTATGGATCCAAACCATTTAAAGAGAATAAAAAATGCTCATTAAATTCTCAAGTGAGCGTGCGGTGGGATATTTACCCACCCCAGTCAAACATGCCATTATTTTGCCTATTTACAAAAAAGCTGACCTACCGACCATAGATGATTGTAAAGTGATTTATCATGTGTAATGGACAATAATTTTTATAAGGAATGACTAATGGATTCGGACTCAACACTCACTTAAAAATCCCCTGCCTCCCCCATTTCCCGACCATTGCAAAACCTAACATATAAAAACTAAAATGAGTTTACAATCCCTAAATATTACAGAAACTTTTTGGAATTATCTCTCTCTACATTTGTGCACTGTGCATTTCCATTTTAGATGTATACTTTTTTTCTTAAATTAAAGCTTGAGCTTTCACTTTCCCTTCATCTGATAAACAAAAAAGAGATTAAAGGCAAATAGATCACAACAAAATGAAAACTTTAGAGTTTATGTATGGAAAAAATTGAAAACAATAACAAATGTAAGCAAAGAAAATTTATTCACACACCACAGATGAACACAAATGTTTTGTTATCCAATTTTGTGAAACTCCACTAGTTCAACCCTAATAGCTTGGAATTTTATAAGAAAGAGATTTCTACACATGTTTCAAAAATGGATATGCTTGCTTGAAGCATGTTAAAGATGCAAATGACATATGGATCCAAACCTTTTAAAGAGAATAAAAAAACTCTCATTAAATTCTCAAGAGAGCTTGTGGTGGGAATTTTACCCGAGTAAAACAAGCCATTATTTTGCCCATTGACAAAAAGCTGACCTAACGACCATTGTTGATTGTAAAGTGATTTATCATGTGTAACGGGATATATTTTTAATAAGGAATGACTTATGGATTGGGAGTCAACATTTAGTTAAAAATCCCCCGCCTCCCGCTTTTCCGGACGATTGCAAAACCTATTATTTAAAAACTAAAAAGAGTTTACAATCCATAAATATTACAGACACTTTTTGGAATTATGTCTCTCTGCATTTATGCATTGTGCATTTTCTTTTTAGATGAATACTTTTTTTCTTAAATAAAAACTTGAGTTTTCACTTTCCCTTCATCTCGTAGACAAAAAAGAGATAAAAGGCAAATAGATCGCAACAAAATGAAAATTTTAGAGTTTCTAAGTGGAAAAAAATTAAAACAGTATGAAATCTAAGCACAGAAAATGTATTCACACACCACAGATGTACACAAAAGTTTTGTTATCAAAGTTTGGGAAATTCCGCTAATTCATCCCTTATAGCTTGAAATTTTATAAGAAAGAGATTTCTACACATGTTTTAAAAATGGAAATGCATGCCTGAAACGTGTTAAAGATGCAGATGACCTATGGATCCAAATCTTTTAAAGAGAATAACAAATGCTCATTAAATTCTCAAGTGAGCGTGCGGTGGGATGTTTACCCGAGTCAAACTAGCCATTATTTTGCCGATTTAAAAAAAGCTGACATAAAAATCATAGATGATTGTAAAGTGATTTATCATGCATAATGGGCAATATTTTTTATAAGGAATGACATATGGATTGGGAGTCAACACTCACTTAAAAATTTCCCGCCTACCCCTTTTCACAACGATTGCAAAACCTAATATAAGAAAACTAAAATTAGTTTACAATCCTAAATAAAAAAATCAATTTTTTGAATTATCTCTCTCTAAATTTGTGCACTATGCATTTTCATTTTAGATGTATACTTTTTTTCTTAAATCAAAACTTGAGTTTTCACTTTCCCTTCATTTCATAGACAAAAAAGAGAAAAAGACAAATTGATCACAACAAAATGAAAATATTAGAGTTTATGTATGAAAAAAATTTAAAAGAATAAAAAATGTAAGCAAAGAACACAAAAGTTTTATTATCCAAGTTTTGGAAATTCTACTAGTTCAACCCTAATAGATTGGAATTTTATAAGATAGAGATTTCTACACATGTTTTAAAAATGGATATGCATGCTTGAAACATGTTAAATATGCAAATAACATATGGATCCAAACCTTTTAAAGAGAATAAAAAACTCTCATTAAATTCTCAAGAGAGCGTGTGGTGGGATTTTTACTCGAGTAAAACAAGCCATTATTTTGCCCATTGACAAAAAGATGACCTAACGACCATTGTTGATTGTAAAGTGATTTATCATGTGTAACGAGATATATTTTTAATAAGGAATGACATATGGATTGGGACTCAACATTTAGTTAAAAATCCCCACCCTCCCCCTTTTCCCGACGATTGCAAAACGTATTATTTAAAAACTGAAAAGCGTTTACATTCCATAAATATTATAGACACTTTTTGGAATCATCTCTCTCTGCATTTGTGCACTGTGCATTTTCTTTTTAGATGTATACTTTTTTTCTTAAATAAAAACTTGAGTTTTCACTTTCCCTTCATCTCGTAGACAAAAATGAGATAAAAGGCAAAAAGATCACAACAAAATGAAAATTTTAGAGTTTCAAAATGGAAAAAATTTAAAATAGTATGAAATCTAAGCAAAGAAATTTATTTACACACCACAGATGAGCACAAAAGTTTTCTTATCAAAGTTTGGGAAATTCCACTAATTCAACCCTTATTTCTTGAAATTATATAAGAAAGAGATTTCTACACATGTTTTAAAAATGGAAATGCATGCCTGAAATGTGTTAAAGATGCAGATGACCTATGGATCCAAACCTTTTAAAGAGAATAACAAATTCTCATTAAATTTTGAAGTGAGCGTGCGGTGGGGTGTTTACCTGAGTCAAACTAGCCATTATTTTGCCCATTTACAAAATGCTGACCTAACGATCATAGATGATTGTAAAGTGATTTATCATGCGTAATGGGCAATTTTTTTTATAAGGACTGACATATGGATTGGGAGTCAACACTCACTTAAAAATCCCCCGTCTACCCCTTTTCACGACAATTGCAAAACCTAATACAAAAAAACTAAAATTAGTTTACAATCCCTAAATACAAAATATAATTTTTTGAATTATCTCTCTCTAAATTTGTGCACTATGCATTTTCATTTTAGATGTATACTTTTTTTCTTAAATCAAAACTTGAGCTTTCTCTTTCCCATCATTTCATAGACAAAAAAGAGAAAAAGGCAAATAGATCACAACAAAATGAAAATATTAGAGTTTATGTATGGAAAAAATTTAAAAGAATAACAAATGTAAGCAAAGAATATTTATTCACACCCCACAGATGATCACAAAAGTTTTGTTATCCAAGTTTTGGAAATTCCACTAGTTCAACCCTACTAGCTTGGAATTTTATAAGATAGATATTTCTACACATGTTTTAAAAATGGATATGGATGCTTGAAACATGTTAAAGATGCAAATGACATATGGATCCAAACATTTTAAAGAGAATTACAAACGCTCATTAAATTCTCAAGAGAGCGTGTGGTGGGATATTTACCCGAGTAAAACAAGTCATTATTTTGCCCATTTACAAAAATCTGACTAACGACCATAGATGATTTCAAAGTGATTTATCTTGTGTAATGGGATATATTTTTAATAATGAATGACTTATGGATTGGGAGTCAACACTCAGTTAAAAATCCCATGGCTTCCCCTTTTCCTGACGATTGCAAAACCTAATATATAAAAAATAAAAAGAGTTTACAATCCATAAATATTACAGACACTTTTTGGAATTATCTCTCTCAACATTTGCGCACTGTGCATTCCCATTTTAGATGTTTACTTTTTTTCTTAAATAAAAACTTGAGTTTTCACTTTCCCTGCATCTCGTAGACAAAAAGGAGATAAAAGGCAAATAGATCATAACAAAATTAAAATTTTAGAGTTTCTTTATGGAAAAAATTTAAAACAATATGAAATCTAAGCAAAGAAAATTTATTCACACACCACAGATGAACACAAAAGTTTTGTTATCAAAGTTTCGGAAATTCCACTAGTTCAACCCTAATAGCATGGAATTTTATAAGAAAGAGATTTCTACACATGTTTTAAAAATGGATGTGCATGCTTGAAACGTGTTAAAGATGCCAATGACCTACGGATCCAAACTTTTTAAAGAGATCCCCCGCCTCCCCCTTTTTTTGACGATTGAAAAACCTAAAATAAAAAAACTAAAATGAGTTTACAATCCCTAAATACTACAAACAATTTTTGGAATTATCTCTCTCTTTGTGCACTGTGCATTTCCATTTTAGATGTATGCTTTTTTTCTTAAATCAAAACTTGAGTTTTCACTTTCCCTTCGTCTCATAAACAAAAAAGAGATAAAAGGCAAAGAGATCACAACAAAATGAAAATTATAGAGTTTATGTATGGAAAAAATTTAAAACAATAACAAATGTAAGCAAAGAAAATTTATTCACACACCACAGCTGAACACAAAAGTTTTGTTATCCAAGTTTGGGAAATTCCACTAGTTCAACCCTAATATCTTCGAATTTTATAAGTAAGAGATTTCTACACATGTTTTAAAAATGCATATGCATGCTTGAAACATGTTAAAGATTAAAATTACCTATGGATCCAAACCTTTCAAAGAGAATAACAAACGCTCATTAATTTCTCAAGTGAGCGTGCAGTGGGATATTTAGCTGAGTCAAACAAGCCATTATTTTGCCCATTTATAAAATGCTGACCTAACGATCATAGATGATTGTCAAGTCATTTATCTAGCGTAACCGGCTATATTATTTGTAAGGAATGACTTATGGATTGAGTGTCAACACTTCACAAAAAATGCCCCACCTTCCCCTTTTCCCGATGATTGCAAAACCAAATATATAATAACTAAAAAGAGTCTACAATCCCTTAATAATATAGACACTTTTTAGAATTATCTATCTCCACTTTTGTGCACATTGCATTTCCATTTTAGATGTATACTTTTTTTCTTAAATCAAAGCTTGAGTTTTCACTTTCCCTTTTAACGCGTAAACAAAAAAGAGATAATAAGAAAAAAGATTCAACAAAGAAAAAAATTCAGAATTTATCAATGGAATTTTTTTTTTAAAATAACAAATGTAAGCAAAGAAAATTTATTCACACATCATAGATGACCACAAAAGTTTTGTTATCCAAGTATGGGAAATTCCACAAGTTCAACCCTAATTGCTAGGAATTTTATAAGAAAGAGATTTCTACATATGTTTTAAAAATGGATATGCATGCTTAAAACCTATTAAATATGCAAATGACCTATGGATCCAAACCTTTTAAAGAGAAT
This sequence comes from Aristolochia californica, assembly GCF_029961685.1. Taxonomy (NCBI): domain Eukaryota; kingdom Viridiplantae; phylum Streptophyta; class Magnoliopsida; order Piperales; family Aristolochiaceae; genus Aristolochia; species Aristolochia californica. Next base: position 33,082,617 of record NW_027181992.1, on the reverse strand, counting down.
TACAAACGCTCATTAAATTCTCAAATGAGCGTGTGATGGGATATTTACCCGAGTCAAACAAGCCATTATTTTGCCCATTTAAAAAAAAGCTGACCTAACAATCATAGATGATTGTAAAGTGATTTATCATGCGTAATGGGCTATATTTCTTATAAGGAATGACATATGGATTGGGAGTCAACACTCACTTAAAAATCCCCCACCTCCTCCTTTCTCGACAATTGCAAAACCTAATATATAAAAACTAAAGTGAGTTTACAATCCCTAAATATTACTCACACTTTTTGGAATTATCTCTCTCTACATTTGTGAACTGTGCACTTCCACTTAGATGTATACTTTTTTTCTTAAATCAAAACTAGAGTTTTCACTTTCCCTTCATCTCATAAACAAAAAAGAGATAAAAGACAAATAGATCACAACAAAATAAAAATTTTAGAGTTTATGTTTGGGAAAAATTTAAAACAATAACAAATGTAAGGAAAGAAAATTTATTCACACACCACAGACGAACACAAAAGTTTTGTTATCCAAGTTTGGGAAATTCCACTAGTTCAACCTAATAGCTTGGAATTTTATATGGAAGAGATTTCTACCCATGTTTTAAAAATGGATATGCATGCTTCAAACATGTTAAAGATGCAAACGACATATGGATCCAAACCTTTTGAAGAGAACAACAAACGCTCATTAAATTCTCTAGTGAGCGTGCAGTGGGATATTTACACGAGTAAAACAATCCATTATTTTCCAATTTACAAAAAGCTGACCTAATGACCATAGGTGATTGTAAAGTGATTTATCATGCGTAACGGGCTATATTTTTAAAATGGAATGACTTACGGATTGGGAGTCAACACTGTGTTAAAAACCCCCGCTTCCCTCTTATCCCGATGATTGCAAAACCTAATATATAAAAATTAAAAAGAGTTTACAATCCGTAAATATTATGGACACTTTTTGGAATTATCTCTCTCTACATTTGTGCTCTATGCATTTCCATTTTAGATATATACTTTTTTTCTTAAATAAAAACTTGAGTTTTCACTTTCACTTCATCTCGTAAAAAAAACAGATAAAAGGCAAATAGATCACAAAAAAATGAAAATTTTAGAGTTTCTGAATGGAAAAAAATTAAAAGAATATGAAATGTAAGTAAAGAAAATTTATTCACACACCACAGATGAACACAAAATTTTTGTTTTCGAAGTTTGGAAAATTCCACTAATTCAAACCCATAACCTTGGAATTTTATTAGAAAGAGATTTCTACATATGTTTTAAAAATGGATATGCATGCTTGAAACACATTAAAGATCAAAATGACCTATGGATCCAAACCTTTTAAAGAGAATAAAAAACTCTCATTAATTTCTCAAGTGAGCGTGCGGTGGGATATTTACCCGAGTCAAACAAGCCATTATTTTGCCCATTTACAAAAAGCTGGCCTAACGATCATAGATGATTGAAAAGTCATTTATCATGCGTAACGGGCTATATGTTTTGTAAGGAATGACTTATGGATTGGGAGTCAACACTAAGTAAAAAATCCCCTGCCTCCTCCTTTTCCCAACGATTGCAAAACCTAATATTGAAAAACTAAAATGAGATTACAATCCCTAAAAATTACAGACACTTTTTGGAATTATCTCTCTGTACATTTGTGCATTGTGCATTTCCATTTTAGATGTATACATTTTTTTCTTAAATCAAAACTTGAGTTTGCACTTTCCCTTCATCTCGTAAACAAAAAAGAAATAAAAGGCAAATAGATCACAACAAAATGAAAATCTTAGAGTTTCTTAATGGAAAAAATTTAAAACAAAATGAAACCTAAGCAAAAAAAAATTATTCACACACCACAGATGAACACAAAAGTTTTGTTATCCAAGTTTCGGAAATTCCACTAGTTCAATCCTAATCGCTTGGAATTTTGTAAGAAAGAGATTTCTACACTTGTTTTAAAAATGGATATGCATGCTTGAAACATGTTAAAGATGAAAATGACCTATGGATCCAAACCTTTTAAAAAGAATAACAAACGCTCATTAAATTCTAAAGTGAGCGTGCGGTGTGATATTTACCCGAGTCAAACAAGCCATTATTTTGCCCATTTACAAAAAGCTGACCTAACAATCTTAGATGATACTATTGTGATTTATCATGTGTAACATGCTACATTTTTTTTGTAAGGAATGACTTATGGGATGGGAGACAACACTCAGTTAAAACTCGCCTGCCTCCCCCTTTCCACGACAATTGAAATACCTAATATATAAAAACTAAGAAGAGTTTACAATCCCTAAAAACTACAAACATTGTTCACAATTATCTCTCTCTACATTTGTCCACTTTGCTTTTCCATTTTAGATGTATACTTTTTTTCTTATATCAAAAGTTTTGACTTTCCCTTCATCTCTTAATGAAAAAAGAGAAAAGCAAGTAGATAACAAAAAAATGAAAATTTTAGAGTTTATGTATGGAAAAAATTTAAAACAATAACAAATGTAAGCAAAGAAAATTTATCCATACACCAAAGATGAACACACAAGTTTGGTTATCCAAGTTTGGGAAATTCCACAAGTTCAACCCTAATAACTTGGAATTTTATAAGAAAGAGATTTCTACACATGTTTTAAAAATGGATATGCATGTTTGAAACATGTTAAAGATGCAAATGACCTATGGATCCAAATCATTTAAAGAGAATAACAGATGCTCATTAAATTCTCCTGTCAATGTGGGGTGGGATATTTAGTCGAGTCAAACAAGCCATTCTTTTTCCCATTTACAAAAAGCTGACCTAATGATCATAGATGATTTTAAAGGGAATTATCATGCGTAACGAGCTATATTTTTTTTAAGTAATGACTTAGAATTGGGAGTCAACACTCAGTTAAAAATCCCCCGCTTCACCCTTTTCCCGAAAATTGGAAAACCTAAAATATAAAAACTAAAAAGAGTTTACCATACCTAAAAATTACAGACACCTTTTGGAATTATCTCTATTTAGATTTCTCCACTTTTCATTTCCATTTTAGATGTATAATTTTTTTCTTAAATCAAAAGATGAGTTTTCACATTCCGTTCATCTTGTAAACAAAAAAGAGATAAAAGCCAAATAGATCACAAAAAAAAAAAAATTTAGAGTTTAAGTATGGAAAAAATTTAAAACAATAACAAATGGAAGCAAATAAAATTTATGCACACACCACAGATGAACACAAAACTTTTTTTATCAGAGTTTGGGAAATTCCACAAGTTTAACCCCAATAACTTGGAATTTTATAAGAAAGAGATTTCTACACATGTTTTAAAAATGGATATGCATGCTTGAAACATGTTAAAGATGGAACTGACCTATGGATCCAAACCTTTTAAAGAGAATAACAAATGCTCATTAATTCTCAAGTGAAAGTGCGGTGGGATATTTACCCGAGTCAAACAACCCCTTATTTTTTCCATTTACAAAAAGTTGACCTACGGATCATGGATGATTGTAAAGTGAGTTATCAAACGTAACGGGCTATATTTTTTGTTAGGAAAGACTTATGGATTGGTAGTCAACACTCACTTAAAAATCCCATGCCTCCCCCTCTTCCCGATGATTGCAAAACCTAATATATAAAAACTAAAATTAGTTTACAATCCCTAAAAATTACAGAAACTTTTTGGAATTATATCTCTCTACATTGTGCATATTGCATTTACGTTTTAGATGTATACTTTCCTTCTTATATCAAAACTTGAGTTTTCACTTTCCCTTCATCTCGCAAACAAAAAAGAGATAAAAGGCAAAAAGATCACAACAAAATGACAATTTTAGAGTTTATGTATGGAAAACATTTAAAACAATAACAAATGTAAGCAAAGAAAATTTACTCACACACCAAAGATGAACACAAAAGTTTGTTATCCAAGTTTTGGAAATTCCACTAGTTCAAACCTAATTGCTTGGAATTTTATAAGAAAGAGATTTCTACATATGTTTTAAAAATGGATATGCGTGCTTGAAACATTTTAAAGATGCAAATGACCTATGGATCCAAACTATATTAAGAGAATAAAAAACGATCATTAAATTCTCAAATGAACATGCTGTGGGATATTTACCCAAGTCAAACAAGCCATTATTTTGCCCATTAAAAAAAAGATGACTTAACGATCATAGATGATGGTAAAGTGATTTATCATGCGTAATGGGCTATATTTCTTATTAGGAATGACATATGGATTGGGAGTCAACACTCACTTAAAATTCCCCCGCCTCCCCCTTTTCCTGAAGTTTGCAAACCCTAAAATATAAAAACTAAAATGAGCTTATAGTCCCTAAATATTACAGACACTTTTTGGAATTTACTCTCTCTACATTTGTGCACTGTGCATTTCCATTTTAGATGTATACTTTTTTTCTTAAATCAAAACTTGATTTTTCACTTTCCCTTCATCTCATAAACAAAAAAGAGATAAAAGGAAAATAGATCATAACAAAATGAAAATTTTAGAGTTTATGAATTGAAAAATTTTAAAACAATAAAAAATGTAAGGAAAGAAAATTTATTCACACACCACAGATGAAAACAAAAGTTTATTATCCAAGTTTGGGAAATTCCACTAGTTCAACCCCAAAAACTTGGAATTTTAGAAGAAAGAGATTGCTAGACATGTTTTGAAAATGGATATGCATGCTTGAAACAAGTTAAAGATGCAAATGACCTATGGATCCAAAACTTTTAAAGAGAATAACAAACGCTCATTAAATTCTCAAGTCAAAATGGGGTGGGATATTCACCCGAGTCAAACAAGCCATTCTTTTTCCCATTTACAAAAAGCTGACCTAACAATCATAGATGATTGTAAAGGGAATTATCATGCGTAACGAGCTATATTTTTTTGTAAGCAATGACTTAAGATTTAGAGTCAACACTCAGTTAAAAATCCCCCGCCTCACCCTTTTCCCGACGATTTCAAAACCTAATATATAAAAACTAAAAAGAGTTTATAATATCTAAAAATTACAGACACTTTTTGGAATTATCTCTCTCTACATTTCTCCACTATGCATTTCCATTTTAGATGTATAATTTTTTTCTTAAATCAAAACATGAGTTTTCACATTCCCTTCATCTCATAAACAAAAAAGAGATAAAAGCCAAATAGATCATAAAAAAAAAAAATTAGAGTTTAAGTATGGAAAAAATTTAAAACAATAACAAATGTAAGCAAAGAAAATTTATGCACACACCACAGATGAACATAAAACTTTTGGTATCATAGTTTGGGAAATTTCACAAGTTCAACCCTAATAACTTGCAATTTTATAAGAAAGAGATTTCTACACATGTTTTAAAAATGGATATGCATGCTAGAAACATGTTAAAGATGCAACTGACCTATGGATCCAAACCTTTTAAAGAGAATAACAAATGCTCATTAATTCTCAAGTGAACGTGCGGTGGGATATTTACCTGAGTCAAACAACCCATTATTTTTTTGATTTACAAAAAGCTGACCTAAGGATCATAGATGATTGTAAAGTGATTTATCAAGTGTAATAGGTAATATTTTTTGTAAGCAAAGACTAATGGATTGGTAGTCAACACTCACTTAAAAATCGCTCGCCTCCCCCTTTTTTGGACGATTGCAAAACCTTATATATAAAAACTAAAACGAGTTTACAATCCTTAAAAATTATGGACACTTTTTGGAATTATCTCTCTCTACATTTGTGCATTGTGCATTTACATTTTAGATGTATACTTTCCTTCTTATATCAAAACTTGAGTTTTTGCTTTCCCTCAATCTCGTAAATAAAAAAGAGATAAAAGGTAAAAAGATCACAACAAAATGACAATTTTAGAGTTTATGTATGGAAAACATTTAAAACAATAAAAAATGTAAGCAAAGAAAATTTACTCACACACCAAAGATGAACACAAAAGTTTTGTTATCCAAGTTTTGGAAATTTCACTAGTTCAAACCTAATAGCTTGGAATTTTATAAGAAAGCGATTTCTACATATGTTTTAAAAATGGATATGCATGCTTGAAACATGTTAAAGATGCAAATGACCTATGGATCCAAACTATTTAAAGAGAATAAAAAATGCCCATTAAATTCTTAGGTGAGAGTGCGGTGGGATATTTTCCTGACTCAAACAAGCCATTATTGTGCCCATTTAGAAAAATCTGACCTTACTACCATAGATGAGTTTACAATCCCTAAAAATTACACACACTTTTTGGAATTATCTTTATGTTCATTTGTCCACTGTTCAATTCCCTTTCAGCCGTATACTTTTCTTCTTAAATCAATGCTTAACTTTTAACTTTCCTTTAATCTCGTAAACAAAAAAGTGATAAAAGGCAAATAGATCACAAAAAATGAAAATTTAAGAGTTTAAGTATCGAAAAAATTTAAAACAATAACAAATGTAAGAAAAGAAAATTTATACACACACCACAGATGAACACAAAAGTTTTGTTATCCAATTTTGGGAAATTCCACTAGTTCAACCCTTATAGCATGGAATTTTATAAGAAAGAGATTTCTACATATGTTTTAAAAATGGATATGCATGCTTGAAACATGTGAAAGATACAAATGACCTATGGATCCAAACCTTTTAAAGAGAATAACAAACGCTCATTAAATTCTCAAGTCAACGTTCGGTGGGATATTTACCCGAGACAAACTGGCAATTATTTTCCCATTTACAAAAAGCTCACCTAACGATCATAGATGTGATTTTAAAGGGATTTATCATGCGTTACGGGCTATACGTTTTTGTAAGTAATGACTTATGGATTGAGAGTTAACACTCAATTAAAAATCGTCTGCGTACCCCTTTTCTTGATGATTGTAAAACCTAATATATTAAAACTAAAATTAGTTTACAGTCCCTAAAAATTACAGATACTTTTTGGAATTATCTGTCTCTACATTTGTGCACTGTGCATTTCCATTTTAGATGTATACTTTTCTTCTCTTATCAAAACTTGAGTTATCACTTTCCTTTCATCGCGTACACAAAAAATTGATAAAACGCAAATAGATCACAACAAAATGAAAATTTTAAAGTTTATGTATGGAAAAAATTTAAAACAATAACAAATGTAAGAAAAGTAAATTTATTGACACACAACAGATGAACACAAAAGTTTTTATATCCAAGTTTGCGAAATTCCACTAGTTCAACCCTTATAGCTTGAAATTTTAAAAGAAAGAGATTTCTACAGATGTTTTAAAAATGGATATGCGTGCTTCAAACATCTTAAAGATGCAAATAACCCATGGGTCGAAACCTATTAAAGAGAATTACAAACGCTAGTTAAATTCTCAAGTTAACGTGCGGTGGGATATTTACTCGAGTCAAACAATCCATTGTTTTACCTTTTACAAAAAGCTGACCTAACGATCATAGATGATTGTAAACGGATTTATCATGTGTAACGGGCTATATTTTTTTTTTAAGCAATGACTTATGAATTTGGAGTTAACACTCAATTCAAAATCCCCCGCCTCCCCCTTTTTCCCGACGATTGCAAAACCTTATATATTAAAACTAAAAAGAGTTTAAAATCCCTAAAAATTACAAACACTTTTAGGAATTATCTCTCTCTACCTTTGTGCACTGTACATTTCCATTTTAGATGTATACATTTCTTCTTCTATCAACACTTGAGTTTTCACTTTCCCTTCATCTCGTAAACAAAAAAGAGATAAAAGGCAAAGAGATCACAACAAAATGAAAATTTTAGAGTTTATGTATTGAAAACATTTAAAAAAATAAAAAATGTAGTAAAAGAAATTTTTTTCACGCACCACAGATGAACACAAATGTTTTCTTATCGAAGTTTGGAAAATTCCACTAGTTCAACCCTAATAGCTTGGAATTTTATAAGAAACAGATTTCTACATATGTTTTAAAAATGGATATGCATGCTTGAAACATGTTAAAGATGCAAATGACCTATGGATCCAAACCTTTTAAAGATAATAACAAACGCTCATTAAATTTTCAAGTGAGCGTGCGGTGGGATATTTACCCGAGTCAAACAAGCCATTATTTTGCCCATATAAAAAAAGCTGACCTAACGACTATAGATGATTGTAAAGTGATTTATCATGTGTAATGGGCTATATTTTTTAATAAGGAATGACTTATGGATTGAGAGTCAGCACTCAAATAAAAATCCCCCGCCTTGCCCTTTTCTCGATGATTGCAAAACCTAATAAATAAAAACTAAAAAGATTTTACAATCCCTAAATATTACAAACACTTTTTGGAATTATCTCTCTCTATATTTGTGCCCTGCACATTTCCTTTTTAGATGTATACTTTTTTTCCTATATCAAAACTTGACTTTTCACTCTCCCTTCATCTCGTAAATAAGAAACAAATAAAAAGCAAATAGATCACAACAAAAAGAAAATTTTTGAGTGACTGAATGGAAAAAATTTAAAACAATATGAAATGTAAGAGAAGAAAATTTATTCACACAACACAGAGGAACACTAAAGTTTTGTTATCTAAGTTTTGGAAATTCCACTAGTTCAACACTAATAGCTTGGAATTTTAAAAGAAAGAGATTTCTACATTTGTTTTAAAAATGGATTTGCATGATTGAAACATGTTCAATATGCAAAAGACCTATGGATCCAAACCTTTTAAAGAGAATAACAAACGCTCATTAAATTCTAAAGTGAGTGTGCGGTGGGATATTTACAGGAGTTAATCAAGCCATTATTTTGCCCATTTACAAAAAACTGTCCTAATGACCATAGATGATTGTAAAGTGATTTATCATGCGTAACGGGCTATATTTTTTAAAAGGAATGACTTATGCATTGAGAGTCAGCACTCAGTTAAAAATCCTCCTCCTCTCCCTTTTCCCGACGATGGCAAAACCTAATATATAAAAACTAAAAAGAGTTTAAAATCCCTAAATATTACAAACACCTTTTGGAATTATCTCTCTCAATACATGTGCCATGAGCATTTCCTTTTTAGATGTATACTTTTGTTCTTAAATCAAAACTTGATTTTTCTCTTTACCTTCATCTCATAAATAAGAAACAGATAAAAGGTATATAGATCACAAAAAAATGAAAATTTTGAGTTCCTGAATGGAAAAAATATAAAAAATATGAAATGTAAGAAAAGAAAATTTATTCGCACACCACAAAGGAACACTAAAGTTTTGTTATCCAAGTTTGGGAAATTCCACTTGTTGAACACTAATAGCTTGGAATTTTATAAAAAAACACTCATTAAATTCTAAAGTGAGTGTGTTGTGGGATATTTACACGAGTCAAACAACCCATTATTTTGCTCATTTACAAAAAACTGACCTAATGACCATAGATGATTGTAAAGTGATTTATCTTGTGTAACGGGCTATATTTTTTTAAAGGAATTACTTATGGATTGGCAGTCAGCACTCAGTTAAAAATCTCATGCCTCTCCCTTTTCCTGACGATTTAAAAACCTAATATATAAAAACTAAAAAGAGTTCACAATTCCTAAATATTACAAACACTTTTTGGAATTATCTCTCTCTATATATGTGCCATATGAATTTCCTTTTTAGATGCATACTTTTGTTCTCAAATCAAAACTTGAGTTTTCACTTTCCCTTCATCTCGTAAATAAGAAACAGATAAAAACCAAATAGATCACAACAAAATTAAAATTTTGAGTTTCTGAATGGAAAAAATATAAAACAATTTGAAATGTAAGCAAAGAAAATTTATTCACACACCACAGAGGAAAACAAAAGTTTTGTTATCCAAGTTTGGTAAATTGCACTAGTTCAACCCTAATAGCTTGGAATTTTATAAGAAAGAGATTTTTACACATGTTTTAAAAATGGATATGCAAGTTTAAAACCTGTTTAAGATGCAAATGCCTATGGATCCAAACCTTTTAAAGAGAATAACAAACGCTCATTAAATTCTCAAGTTAGCGTGCGGTGGAATATTTACCGAGTCAAACAAGCCATTATTTTGCCCATTTACAAAAATCAGACCTAATGATCATTGATGATTGTAAAGTGATTTATCATGGGTAACGGGCTATATTTATTTGTAAGGAATGACTTAAGGATTTGGAGTCAAGACTTAGTTAGAAATCCCCTGCCTCCCCCTTTTCCCAACGATTGTAAAACCTAATATATAAAAACTAAAAAGAGTTTACAATCCCTTAAAATTACAGACACTTTTTGGAATTATCTCTCTCCACATTTCTACACTGTGCACTTCCATTTTAGATGTATACTTTTTTTCTTAAATCAAAACTTGAGTTTTCACTTTCCCTTCATCTCGTAAACAAAAAAAGAAAAAAGGAAAATAGATCACAACAAATAGAAAATTTTAGAGTTTATGAATGGAAAAACTTTAAAACAATAACAAATGTATGGAAAGAAAAATTTTGCACACACCACAGACGATCACAAAATGTTTGTTATCAAAGTTTGGAAATTCCATAAGTTCAACCCTAATCACTTGGAATTTTATAAGAAAGAAATTTCTACACATGTTTTAAAAATGGATATACTTATTGGAAACATCTTAAAGATGCAAGTGACCTTTGAATCCAAACCTTTTAAAGAGAATCACAAACGGTCATTAAATTCTCAAGTGAGCATGCGGTGGGATATTTACCCGACTCAAACAAGCCATTATTTTTCCCATTTATAAAAAGCTGACTTAAGGATCATAGATAATTGTAAATTGATTTATCATGCGTAGCGGGCTATATTTTTTGTAAGGATGGACTTACGAATTGGGAGTCAACACTCAGTTAAAAATCCCTGACCTCCCCCTTTTCCCGACGATTGCAAAACGTAATATATAAAAACTAAAAAGAGTTTACAATCCCTAAATATTACAGACACATTTTGGAATTATCGCTCTCTATATTTGTGCCCAGTGCATTTCCTTTCTAGATGTATAGTTTTCTTATTAAATCAAAACTTGATATTTCGCTTTCCCTTCATCTCGTAAATAAAAAAGAGAAAAAAGGCAAATAGATCACAGCAAAATGAAAATTTCAGAGTTTATGTACGAAAAAAATTTAAAACAATAAAAAATGTAAGCAAATAAAATTTTTGCACACACCACAAACGATCTCAAAAGTTTTGTTATCAGAGTTTGGGAAATTGCACAAGTTCAACCCTAAGAACTTGGAATTTTAGAAGAAAGAAATTTGTACACACGTTTTAAATAAGGATATGCTTGCTTGAAACATGTTAAAGATGCAACTGACCTTTGAATCCAAACCTTTTAAAAATAATAACAAAGCCTCATTAAATTCTCAAGGGAACGTGCAGTGGGATATTTACCCGAGTCAAACAAGCCATTATTTTTCCTATTTAAAAAAAGCTGACCTAAGGATCATAGATGTTTGTAAAGTGATTTATCATGCGTAACGGGCTATATTTTTTTGTCAAGAATGACTTATGGATTGGGAGTCAACACTTAGTTAAAAATCCTCTGCCTCCCCTTTTCTGGACGATAGCAAAACCTAATATATAAAAAATAAAAAGAGTTTACAATCAGTAAATATTATAGACACTTTTTGGAATTATCTCTCCCCACATTTGTGCAATGCGCATTTCCATTTTAGATGTATACTTTTTTTGTTAAATCAAAACTTGATTTTTCACTTTCCCTTAATCTCGTAAACAAAAAAGAGGAAAAAGGAAAAAATATTACAAGAAAATGAAAATTTTAGAGTTTATGAATGGGAAAAATTTAAAACAATATGAAATGTAAGCAAAGAAAATTTATTCACACACCACATATGAACACAAAATTTTTGTTATCGAAGTTTTGGAAATTCCGCTAGTTTAACCCTAATAGCTTGGAATTTTATAAGAAAGAGATTTCTACACGTGTTTTAAAACTGGTTATGCATGCTAGAAACTTGTTAAAGATGCAAATGACCTATGGATCCAAACCTTTTAAAGAGAATAACAAACACTAATTAAATTCTCAAGTGAGCGTACAGTGGGATTTACCCGAGTCAAACAAACACTATTTTGCCCATTTACAAAAAGCTTACCTAACGATCAGAGGTAATTGTAAAGTGATTTATCATGTGTAACGGGCTATATTTTTTATATGGAATGATTTATGGGTTGGGAGTCAATAATCACATAAAAATCCCCCACCTCCCCCTTTTCTCGACGATTGCAAAACCTAATATATAAAAACTAAAAAGAGTTTACAATGCCTAAAAATTACAGACACTTTTTGGAATTATCTCTCTCACCATTTGTGCACTGTGCATTTTAATTTTAGATGATTACTTTTTTTTCAAATATCAAAACTTGAGTTTTCACTTTCCCTTCATCTCGTAAAGAAAATAGCGATAAAAGGCAAGTAGATCACAAAAAAATGAAAATTTAAAAGTTTATGTATGGAAAAAATTTAAAACAATAAAAATTTTCAGCTAAGAAAATTGATTCATACACCACTGTTTATTATCCAAGTTTGGGAAATTCCACTAGTTAAACCCTAATAGCTTGGATTTTTATAAGAAAGGGATTTTTACACATATTTTAAAACTGGATATGCATGCTTTAAATATGTTAAAGATGCAAATGACCTATGCATCCAAACCTTTTAAAGAGAATAACAAACACACATTAAATTCTCAAGTGAACGTGCGGTGGGAATTTACCCGAGTCAAACAAGCGATTATTTTGCCCATTTACCAAAAGTTGACCAAACGATCATAGATGATTGTAAAGTGATTTATTATGCGTAACGGGCTATATTTTTTATAAGGAATTACTTACAGACTTGGACTCAACACTAGTTAAAAATTCCCTGCCTCCCCCTTTTCCCGACGATTGCAAAACCTAATATATAAAAACTAAAAAAAGTTTACAATCTATAAAAATTATAGACACTTTTTGGAATTATCTCTCTCAACATTTCTACACTGTGCATTTCCATTTTAGATGTATTCTTTTTTTCTTAAATCAAAACTTGAGTTTTCACTTTCCCTTCATCTCGTAAACAAAAAAGAGAAAAAAGGCAAATACATCACAACAAAATCAAAATTTTAGAGTTTATATGTGGAAAAAATTTAAAACAATAACAAATGTATGCAAAGAAAACTTTTGCACACACCACAGACGATCACAAAGTTTTGTTATCAGAGTTTGGGAAATTCCACAAGTTCAACCCTAATAGCTTGGAATTTTATAAGAAAGAGATTTCTACACCTGTTTTAAAAAATGGATTCGCGTACTTGAAACATTTTAAATATGCAACTGACCGATGGATCCAAACCTTTTAAGGAGAATAACTAACGCTCATTAAATTCTCAAGCGAGCGTGCGGTGGGATATTTAGCCGAGTCAAACAATCCCTCATTATGCCCAATTACAAAAAGTAGACCTAACGATCATAAATGATTGTAAAGTGATTTATCATGTGTAACAAGCTATTATTTTTGTAAGGATTGACTTATGGATTAGGAGTCAACACTCAGTTAAAAATCCCCTGCGTCCCCCTTTTCCGAACAATTGCAAAACCTAATATATAAAAACTAAAAAGAGTTTACAAACCCTAAAAATTGCAGACACTTTTTGGAATTATCTCTCTATACATTTGTGCACTGTGCATTTCCATTTTAGATGTATACTTTTTTTCTTAAATAAAAACTTGAGTTTTCACTTTCCTTTCATCACGTAAATAAAAAAGTGATAAAAGGCAAATAGATCACAATAATATGAAAATTTTAGAGTTTATGTAAGGGAAAATTTTTAAATAATAACAAATGTTAGCAAAGAAAATTTATTCACACACCACAGATGAACACAAAAGTTTTGTTGTCCATGTTTTGGAAATTCCACTATTTCAACCCTAAGAGCTTGGATTTTTATAAGAAAAGGATTTTGACACATGTTTTAAAAATGGATATGCATGCTTGAAATATGTTAAAGATGCAAATGACATATGGATCAAAACTTTTTAATGAGAATAACAAACACACATTAAATTCTCAAGTGAGCGTGTGGTGGGATATTTACCCGAGTCAACCAAGCCATTATTTTGCCCATTTACTCAATGCTAACCTAACGATTATAGATGACTGTAATGTGATTTATCATGTGTATCGGGATACATTTTTAGTAAGGAAAGACTTAAGGATTGGGAGTCAACACTCAGATAAAAATCCTCCGCCTCCCCCTTTTCCCGATGATTTTAAAACCTAATATATAAAAACTAAAAAGAGTAGACAATCCTAAAAATTACTGACAATTTTTGGAAGTATCTCTGTCTACATTTTTGCACTATGTGTTTCCATTTTAGATGATTACTTTTTTTCTTAAATTAAAACTTTAGTTTTCACTTTTCCTTCATCTCGTAAAAAAAAATAGAGATAAAAGGGAAATAGATCACAACAAAAAAAATTTTTAAGAGTTTATGTACGGAAAAATATAAAACAAAAACAAATGTAAGCAAAGAAAATTTATTCACATACCACAGATGAACACAAAATTTTTGTTATAAGTTTTTTGGAAATTACACTAGTTCAACGCGAATAGCTTGGAAATTTATAAGAAAGAGATTTCTATACATGTTTTAAAAAGGAATATCCATGCTTGAAACATGTTAAAGATGCAAATGACCTATGGATCCAAACATTTTAAAGAGAATAACAAACGCACCTTAAATTCTCAAGTGAGCGTGAGGAAGGATATTTACCCGAGTCAAACAAGCCATTATTTTGGCCAATTACAAAAAGCTGACCTAACGATCATAGATGTTTGTAAAGAGATTTATCATGCGTAACAGGCTATATTTTTTGTCAGGAGTGACTTAGGGATTGGGAGTCAACACTTAGTGAAAAATCCCCCGCCTCCCCCTTTTCCAGACGATTGCAAAACCTAATATATAAAAACTAAAATAAGTTTATAATCCGAAAAATTACATACAATTTTTGTAATTATCTCTCTCTACATTTGTGCGCTGTGCATTTTTATTTTAGAGGCATACTTTTTTTCTTAAATCAAAACATGAGTTTTCAGTTTGCCTTCATCTCATAAACAAAAAAGAGATAAAAGGCAAATAGATCACAACAAAATTAAAATTTCAGAGTTTATATATGAAAAAAATTTAAAATAATAAAAAATAGAAGCAAAGAAAATTTATTCACACACCACAGATGAACACAAAAATTTAGTTATTCAAGTTTGGGAAATTACAGTAGTTCAACCCTAATAGCCTTGGAATTTATAAGAAAGAGATTTCTAAACATGTTTTAAAAAGGAATATGCATGCTTTAAACATGTAAAAGATGAAAATGACCTATGGATCCAAACATTTTAAAGAGAATAACAAACGCACATTAAATTCTTAAGTGAGCGTGCTGTGGGATATTTAGCCGAGTCAAACAAGCCATTTTTTTGCCCATTTACTAAAAGATGACCTAACGACCATAGATGATTGTAATGTGATTTATCATGCAAAATGGGCTATATTTTTGTAAGGAATGACTTATGGATAGGGAGTCAACAGTAAGTTAAAAATCCCCCGCCACCCCTTTTCTCTATGATTTTAAAACCTAATATATAAAAACTAAAAAGAGTTGGTAATCCCTAAAAATTATAGACACTTTTGGGAATTAGCTCTCTCTACATTTGTGCACTATGCATTTCCATTTTAGATGATTACTTTTTTCTTAAATCAAAACTTGAGTTTTCACTTTTCCTTCATCTCGTAAAACAAAATAGAGATAAAAGGGAAATAGATCACAACAAAACAAAAATTTAAGAGTTTATGTATGGAAAAATATAAAACAATAACAAATGTAAGCAAAGAAAACTTATTCACATACCACGGATGAACACAAAAGTTTTGTTATTAGATTTTGGGAAATTACACTATTTCAACGCTAAAAGCTTGGGAATTTATAAGAAAGAGATCTTTACACATGTTTTAAAAAGGAATATGCTTTTTTGAAACATGTTAAAGATGAAAATGACCTATGGAGACAAACATTTTAAAGAGAATAACAAACACACATTAAATTCACAAGTGAGTGTGCAGTGGGATATTTACCAGAGTCGAACAAGACATTATTTTTCCCATTTACATAAAGTTGATCTAACGATCATAGATGATTGTAAAGTGATTTATCAAGGGTAATGGGCTATATGTTTTTGTAAGGAATGACTTATGGCTTGGGAGTCAACACTTAATTTAAAATCCCCTGCCTATCCTTTTCCCGATGATTACAAAACCTAATATATAAGAACTAAAATGAGTTTTCAATCCCTAAAATTACAGAATCTTTTTGGAATTATCATTCTCTACAATTGGCACTGTGCATTTCCATTTTAGATGTATACATTTCTTCTTAAATTAAAACTTGAGTTTTCACATTCCCTTCATCTCGTAAACAAAAAAGAGATAAAAGGCAAATAGATCACAACAAAATGAAAAATTTAGAGTTTATGTATCAAAAATATTTAAAACAATAAAAAGTGTAAGCAAGAAAAAATTATTAACACACCACAGATGAGCACAAAAGTTTTGATATACAAGTTTGGGAAATTCCACTAGTTCCACCCTAATAGCTTGGAATTTTATAAGAAAGAGATTTCTACATATGTTTAAAAAAAGGATATGCATGCTTGAAACATGTTAAAGACGTAAATGACCTATTGATCCAAACCTTTTAAAGAGAATAACAAACGTTCATTAATTTTTCAAGTGAGTGTGCGGTGGGATATTTACCTGAGTCAAACAAACCATTATTTTGCCCATTTTAAAAAATCTGACCTAACGATCATAGATGATTGTAAAGTTATTTATCATGTGTAACGGGCCTTTTTTTTTTTAAGGAATGGCTTTTGGATTGGGAGTCAATACTGAGTTAAAAATCCCCCGCCTCCCCTTTTTCCTGACGATAGCAAAACCAAATATATACAAACTAAAAAATGTTTACAATCCCAAAAAATTACAAACAATATTTGGAATTATCTCTCTCCACATTTGTGCACTATGCATTTCCAATTTAGATATATACTTTTTACTTAAATACACACTTGAGTTTTCACATTCCTTTCATCTTGTAAAGAAAAAAGAGATAAAAGGCAAATAGATCACAACAAAATGAAAATTGTAGAGTTTATGTATGGAAAATATTTAAAACAATAACAATTCTAAGTAAAGAAAATTTATGCACACACCACAGATGAACACTAAAGTTTTGTTATCCAAGTTTCGGAAATTCCACAAGTTCAACCCTAATAGCTTGGAATTTTATAAGAAAGAGATTTCTACACATGTTTTAAAAATGGATATGCATTCTTGAAACCTGTTAAAGATGCAAATGACCTATGGATCCAAACCTTTTAAAGAGAATAACAAACGTTCATTAAATTCTCAAGTGAGCGTGCGGTGGGATATTTACCTGAGTCAAACAAGCCATTATTTTGCCCATTTACAAACAACTGACCTAACAATCATAGATGATAGTAAAGTGATTTATCATGCGTAACAGGCTATATTTTTGTAAGAAATGACTTAGGGATTGGTAGTCAACACGCAGTTAAAAATCCCTCGCCTCCCCCTTTTCACGACGATTGCAAATACTAATATATAAAAACTAAAAACAGTTTGCAATCCCTAAAATTTACAAATAAATATTGGAATTATCTATATCCAAATTTGTGCACTATGCATTTCCATTTTAAATATATACTTTTTTTCTTAAATCAGCACTTGAGTTTTCACTTTCCCTCCATCTCGTAAAGAAAAAAGAGATAAAAAGCTAATCTATCACAACCAAATGGAAATTTTAGAGTTTATGTATGGAAAAAATTTAAAACAATAAAAAATGTAAGCAAAGAAAATTTATGCACACACAACAGATGAACACAAAAGTTTTGTTATCCAAGTTTGGAAAATTCCACAAGTTCAACCCTAATAACTTCGAATTTTATAAGAAAGAGAATTTTACACATGTTTTAAAAATGGATATGCATGCTTGAAACATGTTAAAGATGCAAATGACCTATGGATCCAAACCTTTTAAAGAGAATAACATACGCTCATTAAATTCTAGCGTCAACGTGCGGTGGGATATTTACCTGAGTCAAACAAGCCATTCTTCTTCCTATTTAAAAAAATCTGACCAAACATTCAAAGATGATTGTAAAGGGATTTATCATGCGTAACAGGCTATATTTGTTTCAAAGCAATGACTTATGGATTGGGAGTCAACACTCAGTTAAAAATCCCCCGCCTCCACCTTTTCCCGACGATTGCAAAACCTAATATATTCAAACTAAAATTAGTTTACAATCCTTAAAAATTACAGACACTTTTTGGAATTATCTCTCTCTACATTTGTGCACTGTGCATTTCCATTTTATATGTATACTTTTCTTCCTATATCAAAACTTGAGTTTTCACTTTCCTTTCATCTCGTAAACAAAAAAGAGATAAAAGGAAAATAGATCACAACAAAAAAGAAAATTTTAGAGTTTATGAATGGAAATTTTTTTAAAAAATATGAAATGTAAGCAAAGAAAATTTATTCACACACCACAAATGAACACTAAAGTTTTGTTATCCAATTTTTGGAAATTCCACTAGTTCAACACTAATAGCTTGGAATTTTATAAGAAAGATTTCTACACATGTTTTAAAAATGGATATGCATGCTTGAAACCTGTTAAAGATGCAAATGACCTATGGATCCAAACCTTTTAAAGAGAATAACAAACGCTCATTAAATTCTCAAGTGAGCGTGCGGTGGGATATTTACCCAAGTCAAACAAGCCAATATGTTGCCCATTTACAAAAAGCTGACATAACAATCTTAGATGTTTGTAAAGTGATTTATCACATGTAACAGGCTATATTTTTTTAAGAAATGACTTAGGGATTAAGAGTAACCACTCAGTTAAAAATCCCCCACCTCCCCCTTTTCCCGACGATTGCAAAAACTAATATATAAAAACGAAAAAATTTTACAGTCCCTAAAAATTACAAAAAAAATTTGGAATTATCTCTCTCCACCTTTGTGCACAATGCATTTCCTTTTTAGATATATACCTTTTTTCTTAAATCAACACTTGTTTTTCACTTTCCCTTCATCTCGTAAAGAAAAAAGAGATAAAAGGCAAATAGATCACATTAAAATAAAAATTTTAGAGTTTATGTATGGAAAAAATTTAAAACAATAACAAATGTAAGCAAAGAAAATTTTTGCATACACCACAGATGAACACAAAAGTTTTGTTATCCAAGTTTGGGAAATTCCACAAGTTCAACCCTTATAGCTTAGAATTTTCTAAGAAATAGATTTCTACACATGTATTAAAAATGGATATGCATGCTTGAAACCTATTAAAGATGCAAATGACTTATGGATTCAAACCTTTTAAAGAGAATAACAAACACTCATTAAATTCTCAAGTGTGCGTGCGGAGGTATATTTTCCCGAGTCAAACAAGTCATTATTTTGCCCATTTACAAAAAACTGACCTAACGATCTTTGATGATTGTAAAGTGATTTGTCATGCGTAACGGTCTATATTTTTTTATAAGGAATGACTTATGGATTGGGAGTCAACACTCACTTAGAAATCCTCCGCCTCTCCCTTTTCTCGATGATTGCAAAACCTAATATATAAAAAACTAAAATGAGTTTACAATCCCTAAATAATATTGACACTTTTTGGATTTATCTCTCTCTACATTTGTGCACTGTGCATTTCCACTTTAGATGTATACTTTTTTTCTTAAATCAAAACCTGAGTTTTCACTTTCCTTTCATCTCATAAACGAAAAGAGATAAAAGGCAAATAGATCACAACAATATGAAAATTTTAGAGTTTATGTATAGAAAATTTTTCAAAAATAACAAATGTAAGCAAAGAAATGTTTTTAGAGTTTTGGTATCAAAGTTGTTGAAACTCCACTAGTTCAACCCTAAGAGCTTGGAATTTTATAAGAAAGAGATTTCTACACTTGTTTTAAAACTGGATATGCTTGCTAGAAACATGTTAAAGATGCAAATGACCTGGATCCAAATGTTTGCAAGAGAATAACAAACGATCATTAAATTCTCGAGTGAGCGTGTGGTGGGTTATTTACCCGAGTCAAAC
This sequence comes from Aristolochia californica, assembly GCF_029961685.1. Classification (NCBI taxonomy): domain Eukaryota; kingdom Viridiplantae; phylum Streptophyta; class Magnoliopsida; order Piperales; family Aristolochiaceae; genus Aristolochia; species Aristolochia californica. Next base: position 33,062,475 of record NW_027181992.1, on the reverse strand, counting down.
AAGCCATTATTTTTCCCATTTACGAAAAGCTAACCTAACGATCATAGATGATTGTAAAGTGATTTATCATGTATAACATGCTATATTTTTTTGTAAGGAATGACTTATGGAATGGGAGTCAACACTCAGTTAAAAATCCCCGCCTCCCCCTTTTCCCAACCATTGCAAAACCTATTATATAAAAACTAAAAATAGTTTACAATCTCTAAAACTTATAGACACTTTTTGGAATTATCTCTCTCGACATTTCTGCACTATACATTTCCATCGTAGATGTATACTTTTTTTCTTAAATCAAAACTTGACTTTTCACTTTCCCTTCATCTCGTAAACAAAAAAGAGATAAAAGGCAAATAGATCACAACTAAATGAAAATTTTAGTGTTTATCAGTGGAAAAAATTGAAAACAATAACAAATGTAAGTGAAGAAAATTTATGCATACACCAGAGATGAACACAAACGGTTTTTTAATCAGAGTTTGGGAAATTAGACAAGTTCAACCCTAATAACTTGGAATTTTATAAGAAAGAGATTTCTACACATGTTTTAAAAATTGTATGCATGTTATAAACATGTTAAAGATGCAACTGGCCTATGGATCCAAACCTTTTAAAGAGAATAACAAGCGCTCATTAAATTCTCAAGTGAACATACGGTGGGATATTTACCTAAGCCAAACAAGCCATTATTTTTCCCGTTTACAAAAGCTAACCTAAGGATCATAGATGATTGTCAAGTGATTTATCATGCGTAACGGGCTATATTTTTTGTAAGGAATGACTGATGGACTGGGAGTCAACATTTAGTAAAAAATCCCACGCCTCCTCTTTTCCCGATAATTGCGAAACCTAATATATAAAAACTAAAAAGTGTTTACAATCCCTAAATATTACATACACTTTTTGGAATTATCTCTCTTTACATTGGTGCACTATGCATTTCCATTTTAAATGTATACTTTTTTTCTTAAATCAAAACTTGAGTTTTCACTTTCATTTCATCTCTTAAACAAAAAAAAGATTAAAGGCAAATAGATCACAACAAAATGAAAATTTTAGAGTTTATGAATGGAAAAAATTTTCAAAAATATAAAATGTAAGCAAATAAAATTTATTGACACACCACAGATGAACACAAAATTTTTGTTATCCAAGTTTGGGAAATTCCACTAGTTCAACCAAAATAGCTTGGAATTTTATATGAAAGAGATTTCCACACATATTTTAAAAAAGGATATGCATGCTTGAAAAATGTTAGACATGCAAATGACCAATGGATCCAAACCTATTAAACGCTCATTAAATTCTCAATTGAGCGTGCGGTAGGATATTTACTCGAGTCAAACAAGCCATTATTTTGCCCATTTAAAAAAACTGACCTAACGATCCTAGATGATTGTAAAGTGATTTATCATGCCTAATGGGCTACATTTTTTTATAAGGAATGACTGATGGATTGGGAGTCAACACTCAATTAAAAATCCCCCGCCTCCCCCTTTTGCCAACGATTGCAAAACCTAAAATAAAAAAACCAAAAAAGAGTTTACAATCCCTAAAAATTATAGACACTTTTTGGAATTATCTCTCTCTACATTTGGGCACTGTGCATTTCCATTTTAGATGTATACTTTTCATCTTAAATCTAAACTTGAGTTTTTACTTCCCTTCATCTCGTAAACAAAAAAGAGATAAAAGGCAAATGGATCACAAAAAATGAAAATTTAAAAGTTTATGTATGGAAAAAATTTAAAACAATAACAAATGTAAGAAAAGAAAAATTATTCACACACAAGAGATGAACACAAAAGTTTTGTTATCCAAGTTTGGGAAATTCCACTAGTTCAACCCTTATAGCTTGGAATTTTATAATGAAGAGATTTCTACTCATGTTTTAAAAATGGATATGCATGCTTGAAACATGTTAAAGATGCAAATGACCTATGGATCCAAACCTTTTAAAGATAATAACAAACACTCATTAAATTCTCAAGTGAGCATGCTTTGGGATTTTTTACCCAAGTCAAACAAGCCATTATTTTTCCCATTTACATAAAGCAGACATAACGATCATAGATGATTGTAAAGTGATTTATCATGTGCAACGGGCTATATTTTTAGTAAGGAATGACTTATGGATTGGGAGTCAGCCCTCAGTTAAAAATCCCCCACCTGCCCCTTTTCCCGATGATTGCAAAACCTAATATATAAAAACTAAAAAGAGTTGACAATCCCATAAAATTATATACACGTTTGGGAATTATCACTCTCCATTTTTCCATTGTGCTTTTCCATTTTAGATGATTACTTTTTTTCTTAAATCAAATCTTAAGTTTTCACTTTTCCTTAATCTTGTAAACAAAATAGAGATAAAAGGCAAATAGATCACAACAAAATGAAAATTTAAGAGTTGATGTATGGAAAAAATTTAAAACAATATCAAATGTAACGAAAGAAAATTTATTCACACACCATAGATGAACACAAAAGTTTTACTATCCAAGTTTGGGAAATTCCACTAGTTCAAACCCAATAGCTTGGAATTTTATAAGAAAGAGATTTCTACACATGTTTTAAAAATGGATATGCAAGCTTGAAACATGTTAAAGATGCAAGTGACCTATGGATCCAAACCTTTTAAAGAGAATAACAAACGCTCATTAAATTCTCAAGTCAGCGTAAAGTGGGAAATTTACCCGAGTCAAACATGCCCATTTACTAAAAGTTGACCTAACGATCAAAGATGATTGTAAAGTGAATTATCATGCATAACGGGCTATATTCTTTTATAAGGAATGACTTATGGATTGGGAATCAACACTCAGTTAAAAATCCCCCGCCTCCCCCTTTTCCCGACGATTGCAAAACCATATATATTAAAACTAAAATTAGTTTACAATCCCTAAAAATTACAGATACTTTTGGGAATTATCTCTCTCAACAATTGTGCACTGTGCAATTCCATTTTAGATGTATACTTTTCTTCTTATATGAAAATGTGAGTTATCACTTTCCCTTCATCTCGTAAATAAAAAAGAGATAAAAGGCAAACAGATCACAACAAAATTAAAATTTTAGAGTTTAAGAATGGAAAAAATTTTAAAAAATATAAAATGTCAGCCAATAAAATTTATTCACACACCACAAATGAACACTAAAGTTTTGTTATCCAATTTTGGTAAATTCCAGTTGTTCAACCCTAATAGCTTGGAATTTTATAAGAAAGAGAATTCTACACATGTTTTAAAAATGGATATGCATGATTGAAACTTGTTAAAGATGGAAATGACATATGGATCCAAATATTTTAAAGGCAATAACAAAGGCTCATTAAATTCTCAAATCAACATTCGGTGGGATATTTACTCTAGTCAAACAAGCCATTATTTTGCACATTTACAGAAAACTGACCTAACAATTATGGATGATTGTAAAACGATTTATCATGCGTAACGGGCTATATTTTTTTGTAAGAAATGACTTATGGATTGGGAGCAACACTCAGTTAAAATTTCTCCGCCTCCCTCTTTTCCAGACGATAGCAAAACCTAATATATAAAAACTAAAAAGAGTTTCCAATCCCTAAAAATTACAGACACTTTTTGGACTTATCTCTCTCTACATTTGTATACTGTGCATTTCCAATTTAGATATATACTTTTTTTCTTAAATCGAAACTTGAGTTTTCACTTTCACTTCATCTCGTAAACAAAAAAGAGATAAAAGGCAAATAGATCACAACAAAATGAAAAATTTAGAGTTGAAGTGTGGAAAAAATATAAAAAAAAAAATGGAGGAAAAGAAAATTTATTCACTCACCACTGATGAACACAAAAGTTTTGCTATCCAATTTTGGTAAATTTCAGTTGTTCAACCATAATAGCTTGGAATTTTATAAGAAAGAGAATTCTACACATGTTTTAAAAAAGGATATGCATGATTGAAACGTGTTAAAGATGCAAATGACTTATGGATCCAAACCTTTTAAAGTGAATAATAAAGGCTCATTAAATTCTCAAATCTACGTGCAGTGGGATATATACTCGAGTCAAACAAGCCATTATTGTGCACATTTACAAAAAGCTGACCAAACAATCATAGATGATTGTAAAGCGATTTATCATGCGTAACAGACTTTTTTTTTGGTAAGAAATGACTTATGGATTGGGAGCAACACTCAGTTAAAATTTCTCGGCCTCCCTCTTTTCCAGAAGATAGCAAAACCTAATATATAAAAACTAAAAAGAGTTTACAATCCCTAAAAATTATAGACACTTTTCGGACATATCTCTCTCTACATTTGTGTACTGTGCATTTCCAATTTAGATATATACTTTTTTTCTTAAATCGAAACTTGAGTTTTCACTTTCACTTCATCTCATAAACAAAAAAGAGATAAAAGGCAAATAGATCACAACAAAATGAAAAATTTAGAGTTGATGTGTGGAAAAAATTAAAAAAAATAATAAATGGAAGAAAAGAAAATTTATTCACTCACCACTGATGAACACCAAAGTTTTGCTATCCAAGTTTGGGAAATTCCACTAGTTCAACCCCAATAGCTTGGAATTTTATATGAAAGAGATTTCTACACATGTTTTAAAAATGGATATGCTTGCTTGAAACATGTTACAGATCCAAACGACCAATGGATCCAAATATTTAAAAAAGAATAACAAACGCTCATTAAATTCTCAAGTGAGAGGGATGTGGGATATTTACCAGAGTCAAACAAGCCATTATTTTGCCCATTTACAAAAAGCTGGCCTAATGAACATAGATGTTGGTAAAGTGAATTATCATGTGTAACAGGCAATATTATTTTGTAAGGAATGACTTAAGGATTGGGAGTCAACACTCTGTTAAAAGTCATTTGCCTCCCCCTTTTCCCAACGATTTCAAAAGCTAATATATAAAACCATAAAAGATTTTAGAATCCCTAAAAATAACAGACGTTTTTTGGAATTCTCTCTCTCTAAATTTTTGCACTGTGCAGTTCCATTTTAGATGTATAGTTTTTTTCTTAAATCAAAACTTGAGTTTTAACTTTGCCTTCATCTCGTAAACAAAAAAGAGATAAAAGGCAAATAGATCACAACAAAATGAAAATTTTAGAGTTGATATACGAAAAATTTTAAAACAATAACAAATGTAAGCAAAGAAAATTTATTCACACACCACAAATAAACACAAAGGTTTTGTTATCATAGTTTGGTAGATTTAATTAGTTCAACCATAAAATCTTGGAATTTTATTAGAAAGATATTTCTACACATGTTTAAAAATTGGATATGCAAGCTTGAAACATGTTAGAGATGCAATTGACCTATGGATCCAAACCTTTTAAAGAGAATAACAAACGGTCATTAAATTCTAAAGTAAACGTGCGGTGGGATATTTACCTGAGTCAAACAAGTCATTCTATTCCCATGTACAAAAAGCTGACCTAAAGATCATAGATGATTGTAAAGTGATTTATCATGCGTAACGGGCTATATTTTTGTAAGGAATGACTTATGGATTGGGTGTCAACACTCAATTAAAAATCCCCAGCCTCCCCCTTGTCCCGAAGATTGCAAAACCTAATATATAAAAACTAAAAAGAGTTTACAATCCCTAAGAATTACAAAAGCTTTTTGGAATTATCTCTCCCTACATTTGTGCACAGTACATTTCCATTTTAGATGTATATTTCTTTCTTAAATAAAAACTTGAGTTTTAACTTTCCCTTCATCTCGAAAACAAAAAAAGAGATAAATGGCAAATAGGTTAGAACAAAATGAAATTTTTAGAGTTAATGTATGGAAATAATTTTAAAAAATAACAAATATAAGAAAATAAAATTTATTCACACACTATAGATGAACTCAAAATTTTTTTTATCCAAGTTTGGGAAAATCCACTCGTTCAACCCTTATAGCTTGGAATTTTATAAGAAAGAGATTGCTACACATGTTTTATAAATGTATATGCATGCATGAAACATGTTAAAGATGCAAATGACCTATGGATCCAAACCTACTAAAGAGAATAGCAAACGCTGATTAAATTCTCAAGTGAACGTGTAGTGGGATATTTACCCGATTCAAACAAGCCATTATGTTGCCCATTTACAACAGGCTGACCTAACGATCATAGATGATTGTAAAGTGATTTATCATGTGTAATGGGCTATATTTTTTGTAAGGAAGGACTTATGGATTGGGAGTCAACACTCAGTTAATAATTCCCCGCCTACCCCTTGCCCCGACGATTGCAAAACCTAATATATAAAAACTAAAAAGAGTTTACAAGCCCTAAAAATTATAGACACTATTTGAAATTATCTCTATCTACATGTGTGCACTGTGCATTTCCATTTTAGATACATACTTTTTTACTTAAATAGAAACTTGACTTTTCACTTTCCCTTTATCTCATAAACAAAAAAGTGATAAAAGGCAAATAGATCACAACAAAAAGAAAACTTTAGAGTTTATGTGGAAAAAATTTAAAACAATAACAAATGTAAGCAAAAAAAAATTTACACACACCACATATGAACATAAAAGTTTTGTTATCCAAGTTTGGGAAATTCGACTAGTTCAACCCTATTAGCTTGGAATTTTATAAGAAAGAGATTTCTACACATGTTTTAAAAATGGATATGCATGTTTGAAACATGTTAAAGATGAAAATGACCTATGGATGAAAATATTTTAAAGAGAATAACATATGCTCATCAAATTCTCAGGTGAGTGAGCAATCGGCTTTTCACCCGAGTTAAAATAGCCATTATTTTACCCATTTGTAAAAATCTGGCCTAATGATCATAGATGATTGTAAAGTGATTTTTCATGCAAAACAGGCTATATTTTTTTGTAAGGAATGACATATGGATTGGGAATCAACACTCAGTTAAAAATCATCTGCCTCTTCCTTTTCCCGATGATTGCAAAACCTAATACATAAAACTTAAAAAGAGCTTACAATCCCTAAAACTTATAGACACTTGTAGGAATTATCTCTTTCTACATTTGTACTTTGTGCATTTCTATTTTATATGTATACTTTTTTTCTGAAATCAAAACTTGAGTTTTAACTTTCCCTTCATCTCATAAACAAAGAAGAGATAAAAGGAAAACAGATCAAAACAAAATGAAAATTTTAGAGTTTATGTATGGAAAAAATTTAATACAATAAAAAATGTAAGAAAAAAAAATTTATGCACACTCCACAGATGAACACAAAAGTTAGATATCCAAGTTTGGGAAATTCCACTAGTTCAACCCTAATAACACGGAATTTTATCAGCAACAAATTTCTACACATGTCGTAAAAAAGATAATTTCTTGAAACATTTTGAAGATGCAAATGACCTATGGATCCAAACCTTTTAAAGAGCATAACAAACGCTCACTAAATTCTCAAGTGAACGTGCGGTGAGATATTTACCCGAGTCGAACAAGCCATTATTTTGCCCATTCAAAAAGAGCTAACCTAACGATCATAGATGATTGTAAAGTGATTTATCATGCGTAACGGGCTATATTTCTTTGTAAGGAATGACTTATGGATTGGGTGTCAACACTTAATTGAAAATTCCCCACCTCCCCCTTTTCCCGACGATTGCAAAACCTAATATGTAAAACTAAAAAGTCTTTAAAATCCCTAAAAATTACTGACACTTTTTTGAATTTTCTCTCTCTACATTTGTGCACTGTGCATTTCCATTTTAGATATATACTTTTTTTCTTAAATCAAAACTTTCCCTTCATTTCGTAAACAAAAAAGAGATAAAAGGCAAATAGCTCACAACAAAACTTTAGAGTTGATGTGTGAAAAGAATTTAAAACTAACAAATATAAGAAAAGAAAATTTATTCATACAGTACCGATGAACACAAAAATTTTGGTATCCAAGTTTGGGAAATTCCACTAGTTCAACCCTAATTGCTTGGAATTTTATAAGAAAGAGATTTCTTCACATGTTTTAAAAATGGATATGCATGCTTGAAACATGTTAAAGATGCAAATGACCAATGGATCCAAACCTTTTAAAAAGAATAACAAACGCTCATTAAATTCTCAAGTGAGTGTGATGTGGGATATTTACCCGAGTCAAACAAGCCATTATTTTGCCCATTTACAGAAAGCAGGTCTAAAGATCATATATGAGTGTAAAGTGATTTATCATGCGTAACAAGCAATATTTTTTGGTAAGGATTGGGAATCAACACTCAGTTAAAAATCATTCACCTCCCCCTTTTCCCAACGATTGAAAAACCCTATATATAAAACTTTAAAAGAGTTTACAATCCCTAAAAATTATAGACGTTTTTTGGAATTATCTCTCCGTAAATTTATGCACTGTTCAGTTCCATTTTAGATGTATAGTTTTTTTCTTAAATAAAAAACTTGAGTTTTAACTTTGCCTTCATCTCATAAACAAAAAAGAGATAAAAGGCAAATAGATCACAACAAAATGAAAATATTCGAGTTCATATGTGGAAAAATTTTAAAACAATAACAAATGTAAGCAAAGAAAATTATTCGCACACCACAGATGAACACAAAGGTTTTGTTATCCTAGTTTGGGAAATTCCACTAGTTCAACTATACAAGCTATGAATTTTATAAGAAAGAGATTTCTGCACATGTTTAAAAATGGATATCCAAGCTTGAAACAAGTTGGAGATGCAAATGACCTATGGATCCAAACCTTTTAAATAGAATAACAAACGCTCATTAAATTCACAAGTCGGCGTACGGTGGGATATTTACCCGAGTCAAACAAGCCATTATTTTGCCCATTTACAAAAAGTTGACCTAACGATCATAGATGATTGTAAAGTGATTTAGCATGCATTACAGGCTATATTTTTTGTAAGGAATGACTTATGGATTGGGAGTCAACACTCAGTTTAAAATCATCCGCCTCCCCCTTTTCCCAACGATTGCAAAACCCATTATAATAAAAATAAAAAGAGTTTACAATCCCTAAAAATTACAGACACTTTTTGGAATTATCTCTCTGAACATTTGTACACAGTGTATTTCTATTTTAGATGTTTACTTTTTTTCTTATTTCAAAACTTGAGTTTTCACTTTCCCTTTACTTCGTAAACAAAAAAGAGATAAAAGGCAAATAGATCACAACAAAATGAAAAGTTTAGATTTTATGTACAGAAAAAATTTAAAACAATAACAAATTTAAGCAAAGAAAATTTATTCATACACCAAAGATGAACACAAAAGTTTTGTTATCCAAGTTTAGGAAATTCCACTAGTTCAACCCTAATAGCCTGGAATTTTATAAGAAAGCGATTTCTACTCACATTTTAAAATTGGATATTCATGCTTGAGACATATAAAAGATGGAAATGACCTATGGATCCAAACCTTTTAAAAAGAATAACAAACCTTTATTAAATTCTCAAGTGAATTTACGGTGGGATATTTACCCTAGTCAAACAAGCCACTATTTTGCCCATATACAAAAAGCTGACCTAATGATCATAGATGATTTTAAAGTGATTTTTCATGCATAACGGGCTATATTTTTTTGTAAGGAATAACTTTTGGGTTGGGAGTCAACACTCAGTTAAAAATCCCCTACCTCCCCCTTCTCCCAACGATTACGAAACCTAATATATAAAAACTAAAAAGAGTTTACAATCCCTAAAAATTATAGACCCTTTTTGGAATTATCTCTCTCTACATTGTGCACTGTGCATTTCCATTTTACATGTATATTTTTTATCTTAAATTAAAACTTGAGTTTTCACTTTCCCTTCATCTCTTAAACAAAATAGAGATAAAAGCCAAACAGATCACAGCAAAATAAAAATTTTAGAGTTTATGGATGGAAAAAATTTAAAACAATAAGAAATGTAAGCAAATAAAATTTATTCACACACCACAGATGAATAGAAAAGTTTTGATATCCATGTTTGGGAAATTCTACTAGTTCAACCCTAATAGCTTGGAATTTTATAAGAAAGAGATTTCTTCTACACATGTTTTAAAAATGGATATGCATGCATGAAACATGTTAAAGATGCAAATGACCAATGGATCCAAACCTTTTAAAGAGAAAAACAAACGCTCACTAAATTCTCAAATGAACATGCAGTGGGATATTTACCCAAGTCAAACATGCCATTCTTTTGCCCATTTTCAAAAAGTTGACCTAACAATGTTAGATGATTCTAAAGTGATTGGTCATGTGTAACGGGTTATATTTTTTTAAGGAAATACTTATGGATTGGGTGTCAACAGTCAGTTAAAAATTCCCCACCTCCCTCTTTTCCCGATCATTGCAAAACCTAATATATATAATCTAATACGAGTTTAGAATCCATAAAAATTATAGACACTCTATGGAATTATCTCTCTCTTCATTTGTGCACTGTGCATTTCCATTTTAGATGTATAATTTTTTTCTTAAATCAAAACTTGAGTTTTCACTTTTCCTTCATCTCGTAATCAAAAAAGAGATAAAAGGCAAGTAGATCACCACAAAATGAAAATTTTAAAGTTTATGGATGAAAAAAATTTTAAAAATAACAAATTTAAGCAAACAAAATTTATTCACACACCACAGATGAACACAAAATTTTAGTTAAGATAGTTCGGGAAATTCCTCTAGTTCAACCCTAATTTCTTGAACTTTTATAAGAAAGAGATTTCTACACATGTTTTAAAAACTGACATGCATGCTTTAAACATGTCAAAGATGCAAAAGACCAATGGATCCAACCCGTTTAAAGAGAATAAAAAATGATAATTAAATTCTCAAGTGAGTATGCAGTGGGCTATTGACCCGAATCAAACAAGGCATTATTTTGTCCTTTTAGAAAAAGTTGGCCTAACGATAATAGATGATTGTAAAGTGATTTATCATGCATAACATGCTATATTTTTTTTAAGGAATGACATATGGATTGGGAGTCAACACTCAGTTAAAAATCAACCACCTCACCCTTTTTCCTGACGATTGAAAAACATAATATATAAAACCTAAAAAGAGTTTACAATCCCTAAAAATTACAGAAAATTTTTGGAATTATCTCTCTCTACATTTCTTCACTGTATATTTCCATTTTAGATGTATACTTTTTTTCTTAAATAATAACTTGATTTTTCATTTTCCCTTCATCTCGTAAACAAAAGAGAGATAAAAGGCAAATAGATCACAACAAAATGAAATTTTAGAGTTTATGTATGGAAAAAATTTAAAACAATAACAAATGCAAGCAAAAAACAATTTATTCACGCATCACAGATGAACACAAAAGTTTTGTCATCCAAGTTTGGGAAATTCCGCTAGTTCAACCCTCATTGCTTGGAATTTTATAAGAAAGAGATTTCTACACATGTTTTAAAAATGAATATGCATGCTTGAAACATGTTAAAGATGCAAATGAACTATGGATCCAAACCTTTTAAAGAGAATACCAAATGCTCATTAATTCTCAAGTGAACGTGCGGTGGGATATTTACCCGAGTCGAAAAAGCCATTATTTTGCCCATTCACAAAAAGTTGATCTAACGATCATAGATGATTGTAAAGTGATTTATCATGTGTAACGGGGTATATTTTTTTTGTAAGGAATGACTTATGGATTGGGAGTCGACACTTAATTAAAAATTTCCCGCCTCCCCCTTTTCCCGACGATTGGAAAACCTAATATATAAAAACTAAAAAGTCTTAAAATCCCTAAAAATTATTGACACTTTTTGGAAATTTCTCTCTCTACATTTGTGCACTGTGCATTTCCATTTTATATATATACATTTTTTCTTAAATCAAAACTTTCCCTTCATCTCGTAAAAAAAAAGAGATAAAAGGCAAATAGAGCACAACAAAATGAAAACTTTAGAGTTGATGTGTGAAAAAAATTTAAAACTAAAAAATGTAAGAAAATAAAATTTATTCACATACTACCGATGAACACAAAAGTTTTATTATCCAAGTTTGGGAAATTCCACTAGTTCAACCCTAATAGCTTAGAATTTTATAAGAAAGAGATTTCTACACATGTTTTAAAAATGGATATGCATGCTTGAAACAAGTTAAAGATGCAAATGACCAATGGATCCAAACCTTTTAAAGAGAATAACAAACGCTCATTAAATTCTCAAGTGAGTGTGATGTGGGATATTTACCCGAGTCAAACAAGCCCTTATTTTGCCCATTTACAAAAAGCAGGCCTTATGATCATAGATGATTGTATAGTGATTTATCATACGTAACAGGCAATATTTGTTGTAAGGAATGACTTAAGGATTGGGAGTCAACACTCAGTTAAAAATCATTCGCCTCCCCCTTTTCCCGATGATTGCAAAACCTTATATATAAAACTTTAAAAGAGTTTACAATCCGTAAACTTTATAGATGTATTATCTCTCTCTAAATGTATGCACTGTGCAGTTCCATATTAGATGTATACTTTTTTTCTTAAATCAAAACTTGAGTTTTAATTTGCCAACTTGTCAAAAACAAAAAAGAGATAAAAGTCAAATAGATCACAACAAAATAAAAATTTTAGAGTTCATATGTGGAAAAAATAACAAATGTAAGAAAAGAAAATTTATTCACACACCACAGATTAACACAAAGGTTTTGTTATCCTAGTTTTGGAAATTCCACTAATTCAACTCTAAAAGCATGGAATTTTATAAGAAAGAGATTTCGGCACATGTTTAAAAAATTGATATGCAAGCTTGAAACATGTTGGAGATGAAAATGACCTATGGATCCAAACCTTTTAAATAGAATAACAAACGCTCATTAAATTCTCAAGTGGGCGGCGGTGGGATATTTACCCGAGTCAAACAAGCCATTATTTTGCCCATTTACAAAAAGTTGACCTAACGATCATAGATGATTGTAAAGTGGTTTATCATGCGTAACAGACTATATTTTTTTGTAAGGAATGACTAATGGATTGGGAGTCAACACTCAGTTTAAAATCATCCGCCTCCCCCTTTTCCTGACGATTGCAAAACCAATGATAATAAAAATAAAAAGAGTTTAAATCCATAAAAATTACAGACACTTTTTGGAATTATCTCTCTCTACATTTGTTCACAGTGTATTTTTATTTTAGATGTATACTTTTTTTCTTAATTCAAAACTTGAGTTTTCACTTTTCCTTTATCTCGTAAACAAAAAAGAGATAAAAGGCAAATAGATCACAACAAAATGAAAAGTTTAGAGTTTATCTACAGAAAAAATTTAAAACAATAACAAATGTAAGCAAAGAAAATTTATTCATACACCAAAGATGAACACAAAAGTTTTGTTATCCAAGTTTGGGAAATTCCACTAGTTTAACCCTAATAGCCTGGAATTTTATAAGAAAGGGATTTCTACTCACATTTTAAAAATGGACATGCATGCTTGAAACATGTTAAAATTGCAAATGACCTATGGATCCAAACCTTTTAAAAAGAATAACAAACCTTCATTAAATTCTAGAGTGAGCGTGCGGTGGGATATTTACCCGAGTCAAACAAGCCATTATTTTGCCCATTTACAAAAAGCTAACCTAATGACCGTAGATGATTGTAAAGTGATTTATCATGCGTAACTGGCTATATTTTTTTGTAAGAAATGACTTATGGATTGTGAGTCAACACTCAGCAAAAAATCCGCCATCTCTCCCTTTCTCCGACGATTGTAAAACCTAATATAGAAAAACAAAAAAGAGTTTACAATCCTTAAATACTAGTGACACTTTTTGGAATTATCTCTCTCCACATTTGTTAACTATGCATTTCCATTTTAGATGTATACTTTTTTTCTTAAATCAAAACTAGAGTTTTCACTTTCCCTTCATCTCGTAAACAAAAAGAGATAAAAGGCAAATAGATCACAACAAAATTAAAATTTTAGAGTTTATGAATGGAAAATATTTGAAACAATATGAAAGGTAAGCACAGAAATATTTTTCCCACACCATAGATGAACACTGAAGTTTTGTTATCCAAGTTTGGGAAATTCCACTAGTTCAACCCTAATTGCTTGGAATTTTATAAGAAAGAGATTTCTACACATGTTTTAAAAATGGATATGCATGCTTGAAACATGTTTAAGATGCAAATGACCGAAGGATCCAAACCTTTTAAAGAGAATAACAAACACTTATTAAATTCTCAAGTGAGTGTGCGGTGGGATATTTACCCGAGTCAAACAAGCCATTATTTTTTTGATTTACAAAAAGCTGACCTAACGATCATAGATGATTGTAAAGTGATTTATCATGCGTAACAGGCTATATTTTTTATAAGGAAGGACTTATGGATTGGGAGTCAACATTCAGATAAAAATCCCCCATCTCCACCTTTTCCCAACGATTACAAAACCTAATATATAAAACCTAAAAAGAGTTTACAATACCTAAAAATTACAGACACTTTTAGGAATTATCTCTTTCTAAATTTGTGCACTGTGCATTTCTATTTTAGATGTATACTTTTTTTCTTAAATCAAAACTTCAGTTTTAACTTTGCCTTCATCTTGTAAACAAAAAAGAGTTACAATACAAATAGATCACAACAAAATGAAAATTTCAGAGTAGATGTAATGAAAAAATTCAAAGTAATAACAAATGTAAGCAAAGAAAATTTATTCACACACCACAGATGAACATAAAGGTTTTGTTATAAAAGTTTGGGAAATTCCACTTGTTCAACCCGAATAGTTTTGAATTTTATAAGAAAGAGATTTCTACACATGTTTAAAAAATGGATATGCAAGTTTGAAGCATGTTAAAGATGCAAATGACCTATGGATCCAAAGCTTTTTAAGAGAATAACAAACACTCATTAAATTCTCAAGTGGGCTTGCGGTGGGATATTTACCCGAGTCAAACAAGCCATTATTTTGCCGATTTACAAAATGTTGGCTTAACGATCATAGATGATTGTAAAGAGATTTATCAAGCATAACAGGCTATCTTTTTTTTGTAAGGAATGACTTATGGATTGTGAGTCAAACACTCATTTAAAAATCATCCATCTCCCACTTTTCCTAACGACTGCAAAACCTAATATACAAAACAAAAAAAGATTTTACAATCCCTAAAAATTATGCACACTTTTTGGAATTATCTCTCTCTTCGCTTGTGCACTATGCATTTCTAAAAATTACGGACACTTTTTGGAATTATCTCTCCCTTCATCTCGTAAACAAAAAAGTGATAAAAGGCAAATAGATCTTTACAAAATGAAATTTTAGAATTTATGTAAGCAAATAACTTAAAACTATAACAAACGTAAGCAAAGAAAATTTATTCACACACCACATATGAACACAAAAGTTTTGTTATCCATGTTTGGGAAATTGCACTATTTCAACCCTAATAGCTTGGAATTTTATTAGAAAGAGATTTCTACACAAGTTTTAAAAATGGATATGCATGCTTGAAACATGTTAAAGATGCAAATGACCTATGGATCCAAACCTTTTAAAGAGAATAACAAACACTCATTAATTCTCAAGTGAACGTGCGGTGGGATATTTACCCGAGTCAAACACGCCATTATTTTGCCTATTTGTAAAAAGCTGACGTAACGATCATAGATGATTGTAAAGTTATTTATCAAGTGTAAAGAGCTATATTTTTTTAAAGGAAAGACTTATGGATTGGGAGTCAACACTTGGTTAAAAATCCCCCGCCTCCCCCTTTTCCCGACGATTACAAAACCTAATATATTAAAACTAAAAAGCGTTTATAGTCCCTAAAAATTACAGACACTTTTTGAAATTATCTCTCTCTACATTTGTGCACTCTGCATTTCCATTTTAGATTTATCCTTTTTTTCTTAAATCAAAACTTGAGTTTTCACTTTCCCTTTATCTCATGAACAAAAAAGAGAAAAAAGGCAAATAGATAACAACAAAAAGAAAATTTTAGAGTTTATGTTTGGAAAAAATTTAAAACAATAACAAATGTAAGAAAACAAAATTTATTCACACATTATAGATGAACTCAAAAGTTTTGTTATCCAAGTTTGGGAAATTCTACTAGTTCAACCCTAACATCTCAGAATTTTATTAGAAAGAGATTTTTCTACACATGTTTTGAAAATGGATATCCATGCTTGAAACATGTTAAAGATGGAAATGACCTATTGATCCAAAAAATTTAAAGAGAATAACAAACACTTTAAATTCTCAGTTGAACGTGCAGTGGCATATTTAACTGAGTCATACATGCCATTATTTTGTCCATTTACAAAAAGCTGACCTAACGATCATAGATGATTGTAAAGTGATTTATCATGCGTAACGGGCAATATTTTTTCTAAGGAACGACTAATGGATTGGGAGTCAACAAACAGTTAAAAATCCCCCACCTCCCCCTTTTCTCGACGATTGCAAAACCTAATTTACAAAAACTAAAAAGTTTTTACAATCCCTAAAAATTACAGCCACTTTTCGAATTATCTCTCTCTACCTTTGTGCACTATGCATTTCCATTTTAGATATATACTTTTGTTCTTAAATCAAAACTTGAGTTTTCACTTTCCCTTCATCTCGTAAACAAAAAAGAAATAAAAGGCAAATAGATCACAACAAAATAAAAAATTTAGAGTTTATGTCTTGAAAAAATTTAAAACAATAACAAATGTAAAGAATGAAAATTTATTCACACACCACTGATGAACACAAAAGTTTTGTTATCCAAGTTTGGGAAATTCCACTAGTTCAACCCTAATAGCTTGGAATTTTATAAGAAAGAGATTTCTAAATATGTTTTAAAAATGGATATGCATGCTTGAAACATTTTAAAGATGCAAATGACCATTGGAACCAAACCTCTTTAAGAGAATAACAAACGCCCATTAAATTCTCAAGAGAACGTGTGGTGGGATATTTACCCCAGTCACACAAGCCATCATTTTGCCAATTTTAAAAAAGCTGACCTAATGATCATCGATGATTGTTAAGTGATTTATCATGCGAAATGGGCTATATTTTTTGTAAGGAATGACTTATGGCTTTGGAGTCAACACTCAGTTAAAAATTCCCCTCCTCCTTTTTCCGGCGATTGCAAAACCTACTATATAAAAACTAAAAAAAGTTTACAATCCCTAAAAATTATAGACACTTTTTGGAATTATCTATCTTTACATTTGTGCACTGTGCATTTCGAATTTAGATATATATATTTTTTGTTAAATGAAAACTTGAGGTTTCACATTCCCTTCATCTCAGAAACAAAAAAAAAAATAAAAGGGAAATTGATCACCAAAAAATGAAAATTTTAGAGTTTATGTATGGAAAAAATTTAAAACAATAAAAAATGTAAGCAAAGAAAATTTATTCACACACGACAGAAGAATACCAAAATTTTATTATCCAAGTTTGGGAAATTCCACTAGTTCAACCCAAATAGATTGGAATTTTAAAAGAAAGAGATTTCTTCACAAGTTTTAAAAATGGATATGCATATTTGAAACATGTTAAAGATGCAAATGACCTATGGATCCACACCTTTTAAAGAGAATAAAAAACGCTCATTAAATCAACCACCACCCCCTTTTCCCGACGATTGCAAAACCAAATATATAAAAATTAAAAAGAGTTTAAAATCCTTAAAAATTACACATACTTTTTCGAATTATATCTCTCAAAATTTGAGCACTGTGCATTTCCATTTTAGATGTATACTTTTTTTTTAAAATCAAAACTTGAGTTTACAGCTTCCCTTCATCACGTAAACAAAAAATAAAAATAAAAGGCAAATAGATCTCAAAAGAAAGAAAATTTTAGAGTTTATGTATATAAAAAATTTAAAAAGATAAAAAATGTGAGAAAATAAAATTTATTCACACACCATAGATGAACACAAAAGTTTTGTTATCCAAGTTTTTGAAATTCCAATAGTTCAACCCTAATAGCTTGAAATTTTATAAGAAAGAGATTTCTACACATGTTTTAAAAATGGATATGCATGCTTTAAACATGTTAAAGATTCAAATGACCTATAGATCTAAACCTCTTAAAGAGAATAACAAATGCTCATTAAATTCTCAAGTGAACGTGCAGTGGGATATTTACCTGAGTCAAACAAGCCATTATTTTGCCCATTTACAAAAAGCTGACCTAACGATCATAGATGATTGTAAAATGATTTATCTTGCATAACGGGCTATATTTTTTTGTAAGGAATGACTTATAGATTGGCAATAATCATTTAGTTAAAAATTTCCTGCCTCCCCCTATTCTTGACAATTGTAAAACCTTATATATAAAAACTAAAAAGAGATTACAATCCCAAAAAATTACAAACACTTGTTGCAATTATCTCTCTCGACATTTGTGAACTATGTATTTCAATTTTAGATGTATACTTTTTTTGTTAAATCAAAACTTGAGTTTTCACTTTCCCTTCTTCTAGTAAGCAAAAAAGAGATAAAAGGCAAATAGATGACAACAAAATGAAAATTTTAGAGTTTATGAATGGAAAAAATTTCAAACAATAACAAATGTAAGCAAAGAAAATTTATTCACACACCACAGATGAACACAAAAGTTTTGTTATCCATGTTTAGGAAATTCCACTAGTTCAACCCTAAGAGCTTAGAATTTCCTAAGAAAGAGATTTCTACATATGTTTTAAAACTGGATAAGCATGCTTGAAACATGTTATAGATGAAAATAACCTATGGATCCAAATCTCTTAAAGATAATAACAAACGGTCATCAAATTCTCAAGTGAACGCGCGGTGGGATATTTACCTAAGTCAAACAACCAATTATTTTGCCCATTTACAAAAAGCTGGCCTAACGATCATAGATGATTGAAAAGTGATTTATCATGCATAATGGGCTATATTTTTTGTAAGGAATGACTTACAGATTGGGAGTCAACACTCAGTTAAAAATTCACCG
Organism: Aristolochia californica; assembly: GCF_029961685.1. Classification (NCBI taxonomy): domain Eukaryota; kingdom Viridiplantae; phylum Streptophyta; class Magnoliopsida; order Piperales; family Aristolochiaceae; genus Aristolochia; species Aristolochia californica. Next base: position 33,043,590 of record NW_027181992.1, on the reverse strand, counting down.
CCTCCCCCTTTTCCCGATGATTGCAAAACCTAATATATAAAAACTAAAAAGAGTTGACTATCCCTAAAAATTATGGACACTTTTTGGAATTATCTCTCTCTTCATTTTTGCATTGTGAATTTCTATTTTAGATGTATACTTTTTTCTTAAATCAAAACTTGAGTTTTCACTTTCCTTCATCTTGTAAACAAAAAACAGATAAAAGGCAAATAGATCACTAAAAAATGAAATTTTAGGGTTTATGTATGGAAAAAATTTAAAACAATAACAAATGTTAGCAAAGAAACTTTATTCCCACACCACAGATGACCACAAAAGTTTTGTTATCCTAGTTTGGGAAATTCCACTAGTTCAACCCTAATAGCTTGGAATTTTATAAGAAAGAGATTTCTCATCATGTTTTAAAAATGGATATGTATGTTTGAAACATGTCAAATATGCAAATGACCTATGGATCCAAACCTCTTAAAGAGAATAACAAACACTCATTAATTCTCAAGTGAACATGCGGTGGGATATTTACCCGAGTCAAACATGCCATTATTTTGCACTTTTGCAAAAAGCTGACGTAACGATCATAGATGATTGTAAAGTTATTTATCATGCATAATAGGCTATATATTTTTTAAGGAAAGACTTATGGATTGGGAGTCAACACTCAGTTAAAAATCCCCCGCCTCCCCCTTTTTCCAACGATTACAAAACCTAATATATTAAAACTAAAAAGAGTTTACAGTCCCTAAAAATTACAGACACTTTTTTAAATTATCTCTCTACATTTGTGCACTGTGCATTTCCATTTTAAATTTATCCTTTTTTTCTTAAATCAAAACTTGAGTTTTCACTTTCCCTTTATCTCATGAACAAAAAAGAGATAAAAGCAAATAGATAACAACAAAATTAAAATTTTTAAGTTGAGGTATGGAAAAAATTTAATACAATAACAAATGTAAGCAAAGAAAATATATTCACACACCACAAATGAACACAAAATTTTGTTATCCTAGTTTGGAAAATTCCACACTTCAACCCTAATAGCATGGAATTTTATAAGAAAGAGATTTCTACACATGTTTTAAAAATGGATAAGCATGCTTGAAACATGTTAAAGATGCAAATGACCTATGGATCCAAACCTTTTAAAGAGACTAAAAACCACTCTTTAAATTCTCAAGTGAACGTGCGGTGGGATATTTACACGAGTCAAACATTCCATTATTTTGCCTATTTACCAAAAAAGCTGACCTAACGATCATAGTTGAATGTAAAGTTATTTATCATTCGTAACGGTCTATAATTTTGTAAGGAATGACTTATGGATTGGGTGTCAACACTCAGATAAATATCTTCCGCATCCCACTTTTCCCAATTATTGTAAAACCTAATATATAAAAACTAAAAAGAGTTTACAATCCCTAAAAATTACTGACACTTTTTGGAATTATCTTTCTAAATTTGTGCACTGTGCATTTCCATTTTAGTTGTAAATTTTTTTCTTAAATCAAAACTTGAGTTTTCACTTTCCTTCAACTCGTAAACAAAAAAAAAGATCAAAGGCAATTAGATCACAACAAAATTAAAATTTAAGAGTTTATGTATGGAAAAAATTTGAAACAACAACAAATGTTAGTAAAGAAAATTTATTCACACATGACAGATGAACACAAAAGTTTTGTTATCCAAATTTTGGAAATTCCAAAAGTTCAACCCTAAGACCTTGGAATTTTATAAGAAAGATATTTCTACACATGTTTTAAAAATGGATATGCATGTTTGAAACATGTTAAAGAATCAAATAACCTATGGATCCAAACCTTTTAAAGAGAATAACAAACTCTCATTAAATTCTCAAGTGAACGTGCGGTGGAATATTTACCCGAATCATACACGCAGTTATTTTGTCCGTTTACAAAAAAGCTGACCTAACGATCTTAGATGATTGTAAAGTGATTTATCATGCGTAACGGGCGATATTTTTTTTAAGGAATGCCTTATGGAATGGGAGTCAACATTCAGTTTAAAAATCCCCTGCCTCCCCCTTTTCCCTACGATTGCAAAACCTAAAAAATAAAAACTAAAAAGAGTTTACAATCCCTAAAAATTACAGACAATTTTTGGAATTATCTCTCTCTACATTTGTGCACTATGTATTTCCATTGTAGATGTACACTTTTTTCTTAAATCAAAACTTGACTTTTCACTTTCTCTTCATCTCGTAAACAAAAAAGATATAAAAGGCAAATAGATCACAACAAAATGAAAATTTTAGAGTTGAAGTATGGAAAAAATTTAAAACAATAACAAATGTCAGCAAAGAAAATTTATTCACACACCACAGATGAACAAAAAAGTTTTGTGATCTAAGTTCTGGAAATTCAACTAGTTCAACCCTAATAGCTTGGAATTTTATAAGAAAGAGATTTCTACAAATGTTTTAAAAATGGATATGCGTTCTTGAAACATGTTAAAGACGAAAATAACCTATGGATTCAAATCTTTTAAAGAGAATAACAAAAGCTCATTAAATTCTCAAGTCAACAGGCGGTGGGACATTTACCCGAGTCAAACAAACCATTATTTTTCCCATTTACAAAATCGTTGACCTAATGATCATAGATCATTAATTATAAAGTGATTTATCATGTGTAACAGGCTATAATTTTTAAAGGAATGACTTTTGGATTGAGAGTTAACACTGAGTTAAAAACCCAACCTCTCCCTTTTCTCCACGATTACAAAATCTAATAGAAAAAAACTAAAATGAGTTTACGATCCCTAAAAATTACAGACACTTTTTGGAATTATCTCTCTCTACATTTGTGCACTATGCATTTCCATTTTAGATGTATACTTTTTCTTAAATCAAAACTTGAGTTTTCACTTTCCCTTCATCTCGTAAACAAAAAAGAGATAAAAGGCAAATAGATCATAACAAAATGAAAATTTTAGAGTTTATGTTTGGAAAAAATTTAAAACAATAACAAATGTAAGCAAAGAAAATTTATTCACACACCACAAATAAACACAAAAGGTTTGTTATCCAAATTTGGAAAATTCTACAAGTTCACCTCCAATAGCTTTAAATTTCATAAGAAAGAGATTTGTATACATGTTTTAAAAATGGATATGCATGCTTGATACAGGTTAAAGATGCAAATGACCTATGCATCCAAACCTTTTAAGGAGAATAACAAACGCTCATTAAATTCTCAAGTGAGTGTGCAGTGAGATATTTACCTAAATCAAACAAGCCATTATTTTGCACATTTACCCAAAGCTGGCCTAACGATCATAGATGATTGTAAAGTGATTTATCATGTGTTACTGACTATATTTTTTTGTAAGGAATGACTTAAGGATTGGGAGTCAACACTCAGTTAAAACTCATCCACCTCCCCCTTTTCCCGACAATTGCAAAACCTAATATATATAAAAAAAAGAGTTTACAATCCCTAAAAATTACCGACACTTTTTGGAATTATCTCTCTCTACATTTGTGCACTGTGCATTTCCATTTTAGATTAATACTTTTTTTCTTAAATCAAAATTTAATTTTTCACTTTCCCTTCATCTCGTTAACAACAAAGAGATAAAAGGGAAATAGATCACAACAAAATAAAAATTTTAGAGTTGATGTCTGGGAAAAATTTAAAACAATAACAAATGTAAGCTAAGAAAATGTATTCACACACCACAGATGAACACAAAGGTTTTGTTACCCAAGTTTTGGAAATTCCATTAGTTCAACACTAATAGTTTGGAATTTTATAAGAAAGAAATTTCAACACAGGTTTAAAAAATGGATTTGTAAGCTTGAAACATGTTAAAGATGTAAATGACCTATGGATCCAAACCTTTTAAAGAGAATCGCAAACGTTCATTAAATTCTCAAGTGGGCGTGCTGTGGGAGATTTACTCGAGTCAAACAAGCCATTATTTTGCCCATTTACAAAAAGCTAACCTAACGATCATAGATGATTATAAAGGGATTTATCATGTGTAATAGGCTATATTTTTTTTAAGGAATGACTTATGGATTGGGAGTCAACACTCAGTTAAAAATCATCCACCTCCCCCTTTTCCTGATGATTAAAAAACCTCATATATAAAAACTAAAAAGAGTTTACAATCCCTAAAAATTACAGAAACACTTTGGAATTATCTCTCTCCAAATTTGTGCACTGTACGTTTCCATTTTAGATGTATACTTTTTTTCTTAAAAAAAAAACTTGATTTTCAATTTCCCTTCATTCGTAAACTAAAAAGAGATAACAGGCAAAAACATAAAAATAAAATAAAAATTTTAGAGTTTACGTATGGAAAAAATTTAAAGCAATATCAAATGTAAGCAAACATAATTTATTCACACACCATAGATGAACACAAAAGTTTTCTTATCCATGTTTGTGAAATTCCACTAGTTCAACCCCAATAGTTTGGAATTTTATAAGAAATAGATTTCTACACATGTTTTAAAAATGGATATGCATGCTTGAAACATGTTAAAGATGCAAATGTCCTATGTATCCAAACCTTTTAAAGAGAATAAAAAACGCTCTTTAAATTCTCAAGTGTACATGCGGTGGGATATTTACCCGAGTCAAACATGCCATTATTTTTCCCATTTACAAAAAAGCTGACTTAATGATCATAGATGATTTTAAAGTGATTTATCATGTGTAACGGGCTATATTTTTGTTAGGAATGACTTATGGATTGGGTGTAAACACTCAGTTAAAAATCCCCCGCCTCCCCCTTTTCCTGACGATTGCAAAACCTAATATATAAAAACAAAAAAAATGTTAACAATCCCTAAAAATTGCAGACACTTTTTTGGAATTTTCTCTCTCTACATTGGTGCACTGTGCATTTCCATTTTGTATGTATACTTTTTTCTTAAATGCAGACTTGAGTTTTCACTTTCCCTTCATCTCGTCAACAAAAAAGACATAAAAGGCAAATAGATCACAACAAAATGACATTTTAGAGTATGGATGGAAAAAATTAAAAACACTAAAAAATGTCAGCAAAGAAAATTTATTCACACACCACAGATGAACACTAAAATTTTGTAATCCAAGTTTGGGAAATTCCATTAGTTCAACCCATATAGCATGGAATTCTATAAGAAAGAGATTTCGAGAAATATTTTAAAAATGGATATGCATGCTTGAAACATGTTAAAGATGCAAATGACCTATTGATTCAAACCTTTTATAGAGAATAACAAACGATCATTAAATTCTCTAGTGAATGTGCGGTGGAATTTTTACCCGAGTCAAACAAGCCATTATTATGCACATTTACTAAAAAGCTCACCTAATGATCATAGATGATTGTAAAGTGATTTATCATGTGTAGCAGGCGATATTTTTGTGAGGAATGACTTATGGATTGCAACTCAACACTCAGTCAAAAATTACTCGCCTCCCCCTTTTCCCGGCGATTGCAAATCCTAATATATAAAAACTAAAAAAATTTTACAATACCAAAAAATTACCTACACTTTTTGGTATTATCTCTCTCTAAATTTGTGCACTGTGCATTTCTATTTTAGATTTATCCTTTTTTCTTAAATCAAAACTTGAATTTTCATTTTCCCTTCTTCTCGTAAAACAAAAAGAAAAAAAAAGCAAATAGATCACAACAAAATGAAAATTTTAGAGTTGATAAAAAATTTAAAACAATAACAAATGTACGGAAATAAAATTTATTCACACACCACAGATGAACACAAAAATTTTTTATCCAAGTTTGAGAAATTCCACTAGTTCAACCCTAATAGCTTGGAATTTTATGAGAAAGAGATCTCTACACATATTTTAAAAATGGATATGCATGCTTGAAACATGTTAAAGATGCAAATGACCTTAGGATCCAAACCTTTTAAAGAGAATAACAGGCGATCATTAAATTCTCAAGTGAACGTGCGGTGAAATATTTACCTGAGTCAAAAGCCCATTATTTTGCCCATTTACAAAAAAGTTAACCTAACGCTCATAGATGATTGTAAAGTGATTGCTCATGCATGTCGGGCTATATTTTTCATACGGAATGACTTATGGATTGGGATTCAACACTCAGATAAAAATCCCCGGCCTCCCCCATTTCTCGACAATTGCAAAACCAAATATATCAAAACAAAAAAGAGTTTACAAACCCTAAAATTTAAAGACAATTTTTTGAATTATCCTTCTCTTAATTTGTGCATTGTGCCTTTCCATTTTAGATGTGTACTTTTTTCTTAAATCTAAACTTGAGCTCTCACTTTACCTTCATCTGGTAAACAAAAAAGAGATAAAAGGCAAAAATAGATCACAACACAATGAAAATTTTAGTGTTTATGTAAGGAAAAAATTTAAAACTAAAAAAAATTCCCGCAAAGAAAATTTATTCACACACAATGAATGAACACAAAAGTTTTGTTATCCAAGTTTGGGATATTCCACTAGTTCAACCCCAATAGCTTGAAATTTTATAAGAAAGAGATTTCTACACATGTTTTAAAAATGGATATATATGCTTGAAACATGTTAAAGATGCAAATGACCTTTGGATCCAAACCTTTTAAAGATAATAAAAAACACTCATAAAATTTTCAACTGAATATGCTGTGGGATATTTGCGCGAGTCAAATCCCCATTATTTTGCCCATTTGCAAAAAAGTTGGACTAACTATAACAGATGATTGTAAAGTGATTTCTCACGCGTAATGGACTATATTTTTTTTAAGGAATGGCATATGGATTGGGACTAAACTTGTAGTTAAAAATCTGCCACCTCCCCCTTTTCTCGACGATTGCAAAACCTAATATATAAAAACTAAAAAAGAGTTTACAATCCCTAAAAATTATAGAGACTTTTTTGGAGTTATCCATCTCTACATTTGTGCACTATGCATTTCAATTCTATATTTATACTTTTTTCTTAAATCAAAACTTGAGTTTTCACTTTCCCTTCATCTCGTAAACAAAAAAGGTATAAAAGGCAAAAAGATCACAAAAGAATGAAAATTTTAAAGTTTCTATATGGAAAAAATTTCAAACAATAACAAATGTCAGCAAAGAATATTTATTCACACACCACAAATGAACACAAAAGTTTTGTTATCAGAGTTTGAAAATTCCACTAGTTCAACCCAAATAGCTTGGAATTTTATAAGAAAGAGATTTCTACAAATGTTTTAAAAATGGATATGCATGTTTGAAACATGTTAAAGATGCAAATGACCAATGGATCTAAACCTTTTAAAGAAAATAAAAAACACTCATTAAATTCTCATGTGAACGTGCTGTGGGGTATTTACCCGAGTCAAACAAGCCATTATTTTGCCCATTTACAAAAAACTGACCAAACGATCATAGATGATTGTAAAGTGATTTATCATGCATAACGAGCTATTTGTTTTGTGAGGAATGACTTATGGATTGGGAGTCAACACTCAATTAAAAATCCCCCGCCTTCCCCTTTTCCCGATGATTGCAAAACCTAATAGATAAAACCAGAAAAGTGTTTACAATCCCTAAAAATTACAAAGACTTTTTGGAATTTTCTCTCTCTACATTTGTGCACTGTACATTTCCATTTTAGATGTATACTTTTTTATTAAATCAAAACTTGATTTTTCGCTTTCACTTCATCTCGTAAACGAAAAAGAGATAAAAGGCAAAAAGATCACAACAAAATGAAAATTTTGGAGTACATGAATGGAAAAAATTTAAAACAATTAAAAATGTAAGGAAAGCAAATTTATTCACACACCACAGATGAACACAAAAGTTTTGTTATCCAAGTTTTGGAAATTTCACTAGTTCAACCCTAATAGCTTGGAAGAAGAGATTTCTACACATGTTTTAAAAATGGATATGCATGCATGAAACATGTTAAAGTTTCAGTTGACTTATGGATCCAAACTTTTTAAAGAGAATAACAAACACTCATTAAATTGTGAAGTGAACGTGCGGTTGGATATTTACCCAAGCGAAACAAAGCCATTATTTTGCCCAATTAAAAAAACATGATCTAACGATCATAGATGATTGTCAAGTGATTTATCATGCGTAACGGGCTATTTTTTTGTAAGGATTTATTTATGGATTGCGAGTCAAAACTCAATTAAAAATCCCCCGCCTCCCCCTTATCTTGTTGATTGCAAAACCTAATATATAAAACTAAAATGACTTTAAAATCCCAAAAAATTACAGACACTTTTTGGAATTATCTCTCTCTACATTTGTGTAGTGTGCAATTCCTTTTCAGATGTATACACTTTTTTTAAATCAAAACTTGAGTGTTCACTTTCCCTTCATCTCGTAAACAAAAAAGAGATAACAGGCAAATAGATCACAACAAAATGAAAATTTTAGAGTTTATATAAGGAGAAAAAAAATTTAAATAACAAAGGTAAGCAAAGAAAATTTATTCACACACCACAGATGAACACAAATATTTTGTTATCCAAGTTTGGAAAATTCCACAAATTCCCAAGTTTTAACTAGAGTGTTCACTTTCCCTTCATCTCGTAAACAAAAAAGAGATAACAGGCAAATAGATCACAGAAAAATGAAAATTTTAGTGTTTATGTATGGAAAAATTTTAAAACAATAACAAATGTAATCAAAGAAAATTTTAAAACGATCATAGATGATTGTAAAGTGATTTATCATGCGTAGGAGGTTATATTTTTTTAAGGAATGACTTATGGATTGGGAGTCAACACTCATTTAAAAATCCCCCACCTCCCCCTTTTCCCGATGATTGCAAAACCTAATATATAAAAACCAAAAAGAGTATACAATCCCTAAAAATTACAGACACATTTTGGAATTATCTCTCTCTACATTTGTGCACTGTGCATTTCAATTTTTGTTGTATACTTTTTTCTCAAATTAAAACTTGAGTTTTCACTTTCCCTTCATCTCGTAAACAGAAAAGATATAAAAGGCAAATAGATCACAACAAAATGAAAATTTTAGAGTTTATGTATGGAAAAAATTTAAAACAATAACAAATGTCAGCAAAGAAAATGTATTCACACACCACAAATGAACACAAAAGTTTTTATTATCCAAGTTTGGGAAATTCCACTAGTTCAACCCTAATAGCTTGGAATTTTGTAAGAAAGAGATTTCTATAAATCTTTTAAAAATGAACATGCATGCTTGAAACATGTTAAAGATGCAAATGACCAATGGATCCAAACCTTCATTCTCAAGTGAACATGAGGTGGGATATTTACCCGAGTCAAACAAGCCATTATTTTGCTCATTTACAAAAATCTGACCTAACAATCATAGATGATTGTAAAGTGAATTACCATGCGTAACGGGCTATATATTTCGTAAGGAATGGCTTATGGATTGGGAGTCAACAATCAGTTAAAATTCCCCCGCCTTCCCCTTTTCCCGAAGACTGCAAAACCTAAAAGATAAAAACTGAAAAGTGTTTACAATCCCTAAAAATAACAAACACTTTTTGGAATTTTCTCTCTCTACATTTGTGCACTGTGCATTTCCATTTTAGATGTATACTTTCTTCTTAAATCAAAACTTGATTTTTTATTTTCCCTTCATCTAGTAAACAAAAAATAGATAAAAGGCAAATTGATCACAACAAAATAAAAATTTTAGATTTTATGTATGGAATAAATATAAAACAATAACAAATGTAGGCAAAGAAAATTTATTCACACACCACTGAAGAACACAAAAGTTTTGTCATCCAAGTTTTGGAAATTCCACTAGTTCAACCCTAATAACTTGGAATAAAGAGATTTCTACACATGTTTTTAAAATGGATATGCATGCTTGAAACATGTTAAAGTTGCCATTGACCTATGGATCCTAACCTTTTAAAGAGAATAACAAACACTCATTAAATTCTCAAGTGAACGTGTGGTGGGATATTTACCCGAGTGAAACAAAGCCATTATTTTGCCCTTTTACAAAATGTTGAGCTAACTATCATAGATGATTGTAAAGTGATTTATCATACATATATTTTTTGTATGGAATTACTTATGGATTGGGTGTCAACACTCAGTTACAAATCCCCCGCCTCCCCCTTTTCCCGACGATTGCAAAACCTAATTTGTAAAAACTCAAAAGAGTTTACAATCCCTAAAAATTATAGACACTTTTTGGAATTATCTCTCTCTACATTTGTGCACTATGCATTTCCGTTTTAGTTGTATACTTTTTTATTAAATCTATTTGAAGATAATATCAAGCGATAACGACCATGGAAGGCCAACATATGTAAGATTATTATAAGATGGGCCACTTGACCAAGGAAGGCCCACAAGATGGGCCCAAGCCCATAAGAATTAGGACCCACAATTATTACCAAGAGTTACCATACTTATCCCATTAGTTGGAAGATCAAGAAGGACTCACAAAAATATCTTTATCTTAGGTTCACGACCAAGAAGAGTTTTAGTTTAAGTTATATTTTTCTTTTATCAGTATTGAGTTATCTAATTATTTTAGGACTTACCTTAAGTGTTAGAGTTTGGGTGTAATTGGGACAATGGTAGTTTTACTGTAATTGGACTCTACTACCTTCCTCTATTATAAATAGAGGTTCATGTACTCTATTTACAACAAGTTATTGATGTCAATGAAATATTTCACTTTTCCATAAATTCAACAACATCAAAACTTGTGTTTTCACTTTCCCTTAATCTCAAAAACAAAAAAGAGATAACTCGCAAATAGATCACAACAAAATGAAAATTTTAGAGTTTACATATGGAAAAAATTTAACACAATTACAAATGTATGGAAAGAAAATTTATTCACACACCACAGATGAACACAAAAGTTCCCTAATAGATTGGAATTTTATAGGAAAGATATTTTTCATCCCTAATAGCTTCGAATTTTATAGGAAAAAGATTTTTCTCCACATGTTTTAAAAATGGATATGCATCATTGAAACATGTTAAGGATGCAAATGACTTATTAATCCAAACCTTTTAAAGATAATAACAAACGCTTATTAAATTCTCAAGTGCACGTGCGGTGGGATATTTACCCGAGTCAAACAAGTCATTATTTTGCCCATTTACAAAAAGCTGATCTAATGATCAAAGATGATTGTAAAGGGATTTATGATGCGTAATGGCCTATATTTTTGTAAGGAATGACTTATGGATTGGGAGTCAACACTCAGTTAAAAATCGCCCGCCTCCACCTTTACCCCACGATTGGAAAACCTAGTATATAAAAACTAAAAAGAATTAACAATCCCTAAAAATTATAGACACTTTTTGGAATTATCCGTCTCTACATTTGTGCACTGTTCAATTCCAATTTAGATGCATACATTTTTTACTTAAATCAAAACTTGAGTTTTCACTTTCCTTTAATCTAGTAAACTAAATGGGGATAAAAGGCAAATAGATCACAACAAAATGAAAATTTTAGAGTTTATGTAGGAAAAAAATTTAAAACAATAACAAATGTAAGCAAAGAAAATTTAGTCACACACCACTTATGAACACAAAAGTTTTGTTATCCATGTTTGGCAAATTCCACTTGTTCAACCCTAATAGCTTAGAATTTTATAAGAAAGAGATTTTTCTACACATGTTTTCAAAATGGATATGCATGCTTGAAACATGTTAAAGATGCAAATGACCTATGGATCAAAACCATTTAAAGAGAATAACAAATGCTAATTAAATTCTCAAGTGAACGTGCGGTGGGATATTTACCCGAGTAAAACAAGCCATTATTTTTTCCATTTACAAAAAGCTAACCTAAAGATCATAGATGATCGTAAAGTGATTTATCAAGCGTAACGGGATATATTTTTGTAAGGAATGACTTATGGATAGGAAGTCAACACTCAGTTAAAAATCCCCCGCCTCCCCCTCTTCCTGACCATTGAAAAAACTTATATATAAAAACAAAAAAGAGTTTACAATCCCTGAAAATTAGAAACACTTTTGGAATTATCTCTCTCTATATTTGAGCACTGTGCATTTCCATCTTAGATGTATACTTTTTTCTTAAATCAAAACTTGAGTTTTCACTTTCCCTTAATCTCGTAAAAAAAAGAGATAATAAAATGAAAATTTTAGAGTTTATGTATGGAAAAAAATTTAAAAAATTACAAATGTATGTAAAGAAAATTTATTCACGCACCACAGATGAACACAAAAGTTTTGTTATCCATGTTTTGGAAATTCCACTAGTTCAACCCTAATAGCTTGGAATTTTATAAGAAAGATATTTTTCTACACATGTTTTAAAAATGGATATGAATGCTTGAAACATGTTAAAAATGCAAATGACCTATGGATCCAAATATTTCAAAGAGAACAACAAACGCTCATTAAATTCCCATGTGAACGTGCGGTGGTATATGTACCTGAGTCAAACAACCCAATTTTTTGCCCATTTACAAAAAAGTTGACCTAACAATCATAGATGATTCTAAAGTGATTTATCATGCATAACTGGCTATATTTTGTTAAGGAATGACTTATTGATTGGGAGTCAACACTCAGTTAAAAATCCCCAGCCTCCCCCTTTTCCCGACGATTGAAAAACCTATTACATAAAAACTAAAAAGAGTTTACAATCACTAAAAATTAAAGACACTTTTTAGAATTATCTCTCTCTACATTTGTGTATTGTGCATTACCATTTTTAATGTATACTTTTTTCTTAAATCAAGACTTGAGTTTTCACTGTCCCTTCATCTCGTAAACAAAAAACAGATAAAAGGCAAATAGATCACAATAAAATGAAAATTTTAGAGTTTATGTATGGAAAATATTTAAAACCATAGCAAATGTAAGCAAAGAAAATTTATTCACACACCAAAGATGAACACAAAACTTTTTGTTATCCAAGTTTACGAAATTCCACTAGTTCAACCCTAATAGATTGGAATTTTATAAGAAAGAGATTTTTCTACACATGTTTTAAAAAGGGATATGCATGCTTGAGACATGTTAAAGATGCAAATGACCTATGGATCCAATCATTTTTAATAGAACAACAAACGCTCATTAAATTCTCAAGTGAACGTGCGGTGGGATATTTACCCAAGTCAAACAAGCCATTATTTTGCCCTTTTACAAAAAGTTGACCTAATGATCATATATGATTGTAAAGTGATTTATTATGCGTAACGGGCAATACTTTTGTAAGGAATGACTTATGGATTGGGAGTCAACACTCATTTAAAAACCCCCCACCTTCCCCTTTTTTCGACGATTGCAAAACCTAATATATAAAAACTAAAAAGAGTTTACAATCCCTAAAAACTACAGATACTTTTTTGAATTATCTATCTCTACATTTGTGCACTGTGCATTTCCATTTCAGATGTATACTTTTTTCTTCAATGAAAACTTGAATTTTCACTTTCCCTTCATCTCGTAAAGAAAAAATAGATAAAAGGCAAATTGATCACTACAAAATGAAAATTTAAGAGTTTATGTATAGAAAAAAATTTAAAAATTGACAATTTTAAGCAAAGAAAATTTATTCACACACCACAGATGAACACAAAAGTTTTGTTATCGAAGTTTGTGAAATTCCACTAGTTCAACCCTAATAGCTTGGAATTTTTTGAGAAAGTGATTTTTCTACACATGTTTTAAAAATGGATATGCATGCTTGAACATGTTAAAGATACAAATGACCTATGGATCCAAAACTTTTAAAGAGAGTAACCAACGCTCATTAAATTCTCAAGTGAGCGTGCGGTGGGATATTTACCCAAGTCAAACAAGCCATTATTTTGTCCATTTACAAAAAGCTGACCTAACGATCATAGATGATCGTAAAGTGATTTATCAAGCATCACAGGCTATATTTTTGTCAGGTATGGCTTATGGATTGGAAGTTAACACTCAGTTAAAAATCCCTCACCTCCCCCTTTTCCTGACGATTGCAAAACCTTATATATAAAAACTAAAAAGAGTTTACAATCCCTAAAAATTATAGGCACTTTTTGGAATTATCTCTCTCTAAATTTATGCACAGTGCATTTCCTTTTTAGATGTATACTTTTTTCTTAAATTAAAACTTGATTTTTCACTTTCCCTTCATCTCGTAAACAAAAAAGAGATAAAAGGCAAATAGATCACAATAAAATGAAAATTTTAGAGTTTTGTATGGAAAAAAGTTTAAACAATAAAAAATGTAAGCAAAGAAAATTTATTCACACACCACAGATGAACACAAAAGTTTTGTTATCCAAGTTTGGGAAATTCCACTAGTTCAACCCTAATAGCTCGGAATTTTATAAGAAAGAGATTTTTCTACACATGTTTTATATTGAATTTATAGAAAAGTGAAATACTTAATGGACTTTAACAACTTGTTGTAATCAGAGTATATGAACCTCTATTTATAATACAGGAAGGTAGTAGAGTCCAATTACAATAAAACTACCCTTGTCCCAATTACAGAAAAACTCTAACACTTAAGGTAAGTCCTAACACAATTAAGTAACTTAATATTGATAAAAGACAAATATAACTTAAACTAAAACTCTTTTTGGTCGTGATACTTTTGTGAGTACTTCTTGATCTTCCAACTGATGTGATTAGGATGTCAGCTGATGGTAATCGTTGTGGGTCTTACTTGTTATGGGCTTGGGCCCATCCTGTGGCCTTCCTTGACCATGTGGCCCATCTTATAATAATCTGAGATATGTGGGCCTCCCTTGGTCGTGTGGGCTTGAGCTTATCTTCTAACACTCCCCCTCAAGCTGGGGGTGAGAAAACAACATGAATTCCCAGCTTGATGCAGATGATGTATAGAATATTTTTGTATAAAATGACACATCTTCCAATATGCCTTCATCTTCCAATACTCCCCCTCCTGCTGTGGCGTCCTTCATTGATGCCCTGTGGCATAATATAAGTGAGAGTAAAAATCATTTCTAGCCGGTAGGCCATTGCTCCATATTCCATTCCTAATGCTGGATGTAGGGCACACTCTGTCTTCTATTGGAATTGTGTCTATCGGCATTACTTTGAAGTGTCCACCACTGTGTCTCCTCATAGGACAACGACACTCAAGTGGAAGGAGACATAAAATCCATTACATTGGGTGGTGGTGGTGGTGGTGGTGGTGGTGGTGGTGGTGGGGGGGGGGGGGGGGGGGGGGGGGTGGTGGGGGGAAGTGGGTAGGGAGGAATCATCTAGATATAATAAGAAGTTCCTTCATCTTGGACTTCTAACCTCAAATAATTTAGATCTTTTTGACGGGGATGAAGTTCCTCTGTCATGGACTTCCAACCACAAATAATTTTGATCTTTTTTACGGGGATGAAGTTCCTCCGTCATTGACTCCCAACCACAAATAATATTGATCTCTTTGACAGGGTAAAATAAATGAAGACATGAGGTCACCTCTTCGTCAATAATAATGTCTCCAAAGAGACATAATAGTTGCAGCTATATACAACATGACCATCTTCCAACACATATAACACGAACCAAATAATAAACTTTGTAAATGAACCCATGAAATAATCTGATATAAAAATTTCTTCTTAGATGCACAAGCTTCATCTTTTGGGCTCCCCCTTTCTTGAATATTTTGGTTACATAAACTTATTCACTACATAAGAAATAAAATACCTATTTTTTGTACATCTTCTATTTCTCCCCTCAAGTTGGGAAGTTATGGCAGTGATCCTATCTTGAACCAAATATCATAGATGTTGCGATCAACCTAAATAATAGAGATGCTTAAATAAGCTCTCAAACCATGGAGAAGTGATATATTTTCCTGATATATCAACTCAAAAAGTGACACAAAACAATTGGCATAAAATCGGATTTTTCAATATAGCAGAATACCAGCATTACCTTTAATTCTTCCTTTGTGAATATATCTTTAAATATAGATCAGATTAACATGAAATTTTCTCATTCTAAAACTACACTTAAATACCTTTCATCCAAGTATAATTTCTCTTCATAAAATATAAATATCAAAAATAAATAATCTAATAGATTTTGGTCTCTGTCATCTGGCCGAACTAAGTACCGTTTCTCTTTTTTCCAGAATGACCATTGACTCTTCCAAGATCAATATATCCTTATATAAAAGTCATACCAAGAATTGGTTGAATAGGTAAGAAAATATACTTACAGATCTTTCTTTGGATATATAATTATCCATATAAAGTCTATTTCTTGATAGCATAAAATACTTCGAAAGTTGAGGTTTTCTGCTGCCTCTCAAACCTCTTATTCAATCTAACCTTTGCTGCTTCAATTAATGATTTCACTTTGTAGATAACTCAGATAAAAAATTTTTTGAATAGTTAAAATAATAGACTTACAGATATTTCTTTTGATATATATTTTGTTGTGGACTCAATAGCACACCGAGTCACACAACGAAGGAGGCAACAACAACTCACTCAATAGGATTTATTTCTTATATTACTTTGTGTACGATTTATTTTTTATATTGTTTTAAGTAGGATTTATTTCTAATTACTTTTATATGTAAGGGCATTATGGGGAATTATTGTAACCCTAACCCTAAAACTCTATGACATGATCTATTTAAGGGAAAGGAATGGATGAAATAGGGAAGCTTTGAGATTTTAGAATAACCTAGTATCAACAGGCTGAGATCACCTATTGATCCTGAGTGTAGGGTTTACTCCAAAAATCCAACCTATCCTTCACCCTCCATTGCCCTCTATTTTCATCCACCTTCATCCACCATCATCCATAGTTGGAAGAGGAGCTTCCTGCCCCTTTTTCGAGCCCAAAGAGAGGGTCTTCCCTCCTCCTCAGCGTCAAAAACAAGTAGGGGTTCAATCCCTCTTGACGAGCAGCAAAAAGGAAGAGTTTCTAGTTCTTCCACGTGAAGGACTAGTGCAACTCCTCTTGTTATTGAATCATCATGGAAACAGAGCAAGAACAGCCATCAACGTGAGCCAAGGCTGCCCCCAAAGCTAGGCCTTCAATCCTAGCACGAGCTGCACCAAATCAGGGTTGAAACCTTGATTTACGTGAGCAAGAACAGGTATTTCTTCCATTATCTCTCCACCTGAATGAATTCCATTCTAGCTATAACTTTAGCACTAGAATGAGTTCATAAAAAGGGAGACTGATCACTGGTGGAAGATTAGCCTAAGAAGGGATCTTTAACCCTCCTTACCGAGTCCAGCAACTCAGTACCAGTGTTGGATTCACAAATACCACGCCGTGTTACTCGATCCATGACCCGGGACCGTAAAAATTTGGTATCAGAGTAGGGTAACATGGGGGATACTCTCAGCAATGAAGAAATCCAAATCACGATACAAAAAATAGAAGATAGCCTTGAAACAGCACAACCAGTGTTGGGGAAGGTTTGTGGTTTGGAAGAGGAGATGAGCTGAGTCTTCAGCATGCTAACGAAGTTGAGGGCAGAGAGACATCAGAATCCAGAGGTGAGAGAGATTCCTCAACCATATCACAAAAGAGGGGAGCAGTGGCCTGGCCGCACTGCTATCCAACGACCCCAACATTGAGGCACAGTTCTAAGGTACACCAAGTTAGAGTTTCCCTCTTTCAATGGTTCAGTTGATCCCTTAATTTGGTTCCATAGATGTGAAATTTTTTTTTGAACCAAGGGACTACTGAATGGGATAAGGTGAAACTAGCCTCTTTCCATATGACAGATGAAGCCATGTTATGGGTTACTCAAGTAGAGAAAGAGAGACCAGGGATGACTTGGGAAGAATTTAAAAATCTATGCACAGTTAGATTTGGCCCTCCCGCCAACAGCAACCCCCTGAGGGAGTTAGTCCTATTGTGACAAACTGGTTCGGTGGAACAATATAAAAAATTATTTGAGAAAAAGTTGGCTCATGCTGGTGAGAGGGTATTGGTTGACATACAGGTCTCCCTATTCACAGTAGGTCTCAATGAGTATCTACGGCTAGAGGTAGAACTCCTTATGCCTACGGATTTAGTTCATGCAATGAATATGGCCCTAGCAATGGAACAACGAAAACAGTTGCAGCAACGTAAGCTGGGTTGGTCAGGTGAGAGGAACACTTCCTCCACGTGGCAAGGGCACCGCTATACTTCATCTCAGGGAGCATCTCCAGTAGCCCCATCCAGACACACTCCAACTATGACTCAGGTAGCCGATCTCGGCGCTAGTAATCTCATACCGAAGTTTATAAAAAAAATTAATGAGTGTGGAGATGGTAGAAAGGCGGTCCAAAATTTTATGTTATAACTGCGATGAGCAGTATCGGGTAAGGCACCTATGTAGATGATTTTTTTGGCTCGAGGTGGAGGATTCAGAGGATCCAGAGGATATTATCGAGGAGGAACCACCGGAGATATCCTTGCATGCTATTACTAGGCAGAAATTGCCTAATACAATGCAAGTCCGAGCTCATGTCATCGACCGAGAACTGGTGGTACTAGTCGGCTCAGGGAGTACACATAATTTTTTGAGTTTAACAACCACACAGCATATCCAGGTCCAGATACACACTCATCTAACAGCCACCGTCTCAGTGGCCAATGGCAAGAAGGTCCCTAGCTATGGGACTAGTAAGGCGGTAACTTTTTCCATTGGCTCTACTTCGTTTGATGCTGAATTTTTTGTTATTCCCCTGGCGGGATTTGATATGGTAGTAAGCATTAAATGGTTACAAACATTGGGGCCCATTCTGTGGGACTTTTCGGCTTTAACCATGAGCTTTTATTTGGCCGGGAGTCGGGTGCTCTTACAGGGCTGTCAGGTGGACATGGCCCACCGCTTGCACACTTTGCAGACACAGGAACAACCTGACAGTACTAGTGATGGTCTGCTTGAGGATTTCTCTGACCTCTTCCAGGAGCCATTAGGTTTGCCTTCCCCGAGGCAGTAGGACCACATGATCTGTCTGAAACTAGGATTTGAGGTAGTGGTGGTACGACTGTACCATTACCCACACCTTCAGAAGGACAAGATAGAGCGTCAATGCCAGGAGATGTTGAAATAGGGTCTTATTCATCCCAGTCACTCCCCGTTCTCTTCACCTGTCTTACTTGTGAAGAAACAATATGGGACATGGAGGTTTTGCGTGGATTATCGGGAGTTGAACAAGCAGATAGTAAAAGACAAGTTTCAGATTCTGGTAGTGGATGAGCTCCTGGATGAGTTACATGGGTCATGGTTATTCACTAAACTCGACTTCCGTTCGGGATACCATCAGGTCCAGATGCACCCCTCTGATATCGAGAACACGGCATTCCGCACGCACCTTGGCCACTTTGAGTTCGTCATCATGTCATTCAGGTTATCCAATGCACCCTCCACTTTTTAAGCTTTGATGAACAAGGTATTTAGCCCCTATCTTCGAAAATTTGTTCTTGTATTTTTCGATGATATTCTTATTTATAGCAAGTCGGCAGAGGAGCACTTGGCACACTTGAGGATTGTTTTCGACTAGTTATGAGCACATCACCTCTATTTGAAATATTCCAAGTGTTCTTTTGCGGCTTCACATGTGGGGTATCTGGGACATTATCTCACATGAGGGGGTTACGGTGGATTCCGAGAAGATCTGAGTTATTCATGAGTGGCCACCGCCACAGTCTTGTTCTGCATTATGGGGTTTTTTGGGTCTTGCGGGCTAGTACCGCAAGTTTATTCAGAACTATGGGCCAGTGGTAGCATCATTGACCAGTCTACTCAAGAAAAATGCCTTTATTTGGAATGAGGAGGCCACCAAGTCGTTTGCGGCACTCAAAGCTGCGCTCGCATCCATGCCTGTATTACAACTTCCCAAATTTGACGAATTGTTTGTGTAGAGTGTGACGCTTCGGGCGTGGGCATTGGGGCCGTTTTACAGCAGCTGGGCCATCCTATTGAGTATTTTAGCAAACAGTTGACAGTCCGTCATCACAAGCTAGCAACCTATGAGCACGAATTGATTGGGTTGGCCAAAGCAGTCCAACATTGGAGGCTTTATCTCTTGGGTCGGGCTTTTCTCATACACACGGATCATTATAGCCTTAAATTCCTACTAGAACAGCATTTGATGATGTTGCCACAGCAGCACTGGATCAATAAGTTGTTGGGGTTTGACTTCTCGATGGAATATCATGTGGGCAGATTAAATAAGGTGGCAGATGCCTTGTCACGGTGTTTTGAGGATCAGCAGTTAGTCTATTCGATCAGCCAGCAGAGATTTCTCATCCTAGACTTGGTGAGAGATGCACATGCCACTGACCCTGCACCGCAGGAACTGCATCAGAAGATTTCAGAAGGGACAATGAATTCGAAGTGGTCCATCCAGAATTCACTTATTTATTACAAGCAGTGGATTTTCCTTCCACTTGAGTCCGAGTTGGTTCCAGCTATTCTCTCGGCCTAACATGACAGTACACACAAGAGGATACAGAAGACCTTGCACAAAATTCGAGCTAATTTTTACTGGCAAGCCATGAAACCCTCAATTGCGATTTATGTGGGCGATTGTCAGGTCTGCCAGCGCAACAAAGCTGAGCACTTGAGTCCAGCCGGTCTTCTCCAGCCTCTGGCCCTTCCTACGCAGGTTTGGGCTGACATTTCGATGGATTTTGTGGAAGGTCTACCCCTGTCCTCCGGCAAATCAGTACTTTTCATGGTGGTTGATAGACTCTCCAAGTACTGACATTTTATACCATTGGCTCATCTGTATATAGCAACACGAGTTGCTCAGACTTTCTTGGAGCAGATAGTCCACTTACATGGCATTCCAGAATCCATTGTGAGTGACAGAGATGCAGTTTTCATGAGCACCTTTTGGCGGGAACTGTTTCGCTTGAGTGGGACTAAATTGAATTTCTCCTCCGACTATCATCCACAGACAGACGGGCAGACAGAGGTGGTGAACCGCACCATCAAGATGTATTTACGGTGCTTGGTGGGGGATCGTCCGCGGCAATGGGTTCAGTGGCTTCCGTAGGCTGAATACTATTACAACACTTCGTTCCACTCTGCCTTGCAATCCACTCCTTTTCGGGTTATATATGGCCAAAATCCACCTCGCCTTCTCTCGTAGAACCCAGGGTCCACCCGCATGGACGCTATTGATCAGGAACTCATGGACCGGGATGTGTTGCTACAGAATATCACAGAATGGCTACGACGCGCCCAATCTCGAATGAAGGAAGTCTACGACAAAGGCCACCGAGAGGTCTCTTTTGAGGTTGGGGATTATGTGTGACTACGGCTCCAGCCCTACCGTCAACAGTCTCTTGTGGGACCTCCACGTCATAAGCTCTCTCCCAGATTTTTTGGGCCTTTTCCCATTCTTAGACGTATGGGACCAGTCGCCTACCAACTCAAACTATGGGATATGGCCAAAATTCATGATGTATTTCATGTCTTTCTTTTGAAGCCACATTCCGGGGTGCAGCCTACATCCACTCCATTCCTACCACCGGTTGATAATGGTGAGGTTATTCTTAACCCAGTCGCGGTGTTACGCTCGCGGCTGACCAATGACCATTGGGAGATTCTCGTTTAGTGGACGGACACTGACCCCGACGCTGCAACATGGGAACGTGTGGACATCTTCAACCAAGTCTACCCAGCTTTTGAGCTTGAGGACAAGCTCTTTCTCCTTGGGGAGGCAGATGTTGTGGACTCAATAGCACACCGAGTCACACAACGAAGGAGGCAACAACAACTCACTTAGAAGGATTTATTTCTTATATTACTTTGAGTAGGACTTATTTCTTATATTGTTTTAAGTAGGAGTTATTTCTAATTACTTTTATATGTAGGGGCATTATGGTGAATTATTGTATCCCTAACCCTAAAACTTCATGATGTGATCTATTTAAGGGAAAGGAATGAATGAAATAGTGAAGCTTTGAGATTTTAGAATAACCTAGTGTAAACAGGCTAAGATCACCTCTTGATCCCGAGTGTAGGTTTACTCCAAAAATCCAACCTATCCTTCACCCTCCATTGCCCTCCATCTTCATCCACCTTCATCCACCATCATCCATAGTTGGAAGAGCACCTTCCTACCCCTTTTCCGAGCCCAAAGAGAGGGTCTTCCCTCCTCAGCGTCAACAACAAGTAGGGGTTCAATCCCTCTTGACGAGCAGCAAAAAGGAAGAGTTTCTGGTTCTTCCACGTGAAGGACTTGTGCAACTCCTCTTGTTGGGGAATCATCACGGAAACAAAGAAAGAACAGCCATCAACGTGAGCCAAGGCTGCCCCCTAAGCTAGGCCTTCAATCCTAGCATGAGCTGCACCAAATCAAGGTTGAAACCCTGATTTATGTGAGCAAGAACAGGTATTTCTTCCATTATCTCTCCACCTGAATTAATTTCATTCTAGCTATAACTTTAGCACTAGAGTGAGTTCATAAAAAGGGAGACTGATCACTGGTGGAAGATTAGCCTAAGAAGGGATCTTTAACCCTTCTTACCGAGTCCAGCAACTCAGTACCTGTGCTGGATTCATAAATCCCACGCCATGTTACTCGATCCATGACCCGCGACCATAACATATTTCTCCATATAAAGTCTAGTTCATGATAGCAAAAAATACATTAGATTCTGAAGATTTCTGCTGCTTCTCGAACCTTTTGGAAATCTGACCTTTGATCATTCAAATATCAATATCCCTCTTAATATAACTCCGATTGGAACAAATCATTCTTATTTGGAAAGTAGACTCAAATATCTTTCCATCAATATTTAATTTGAAATATTAAAACTTCCGTATAGAGGTAAACAACGTAAAGAAAATTATGGGTATAGGGATAGGAAAAAATAACTACGAACCTAGACTTAGGGTTTAGGGTTTAGAGAAAAGGATCACATTACCTCTGTGAGTTGACCAAGTCAACTCACAGAACCTGCTCTGATACAATGTTGAATTGATGGAAAAGTGAAATACTTCATTGACTTCAATAACTTGTTGTAACCAGATTACATGAACCTCTATTTATAATAGAGGAAGGTAGTAGAGTCCAATTGCAATAAAACTACCCTTGTCCCAATTACACACAAACTCTAACACTTAAGGTAATTCCTAACATAATTAGGTAACTCAATATTGATAAAAGACAAATATAACTTAAACTAAAACTCTTCTTTTGTGAGTCCTTCTTGATCTTCCAACTGATGTGATAAGGATGTCAGCTCATGGTAATCATTGTGGGTCCAACTTCTTATGGGCTTGGGCCCATCTTGTGGCCTCCCTTGCTCATGTGACCCATCTTAAAATAATCTTAAATATGTTGGCCTTCCTTGGTCGTGTGGGCTTGAGCCTATCTTCTAACATTTTAAAAATGGATATGCATGCTTGAAACATGTCCAAGATCCAAATGACCTATGGATCCAAACCTTTTAAAGAGAATAACAAACGCTCATTAAATTCGCAAGTGAACGTGCGCTAGGATATTTACCCGAGTCAAACAACCCATTATTTTTCCCAATTACAAAAAGCTGACTTAACGATCATAGATGATTGTAAAGTGATTTCGCAAGCGTAACGGGCTATATTTTTGTATTGAATGACTTATTGATTGGGAGTCAACACTTAGTTAAAAATCCCCCGCCTCCCTCTTTTCCCGACGATTGCCAAATCTAATATATAAAAACTAAAAAGAGTTTACAATCCCTAAAAATTACAGACACTTTTTGAAATTATCTCTCTCTACATTTGACCACTGTGCATTTCCATTTTATATGTATACTTTTTTCTTAAATCAAGACTTGAGTTTTCACTTTCCCTTTATCTCGTAAACAAAAAAGAGATAAAAGGCAAATAGATCACAACAAAATGAAAATTTTAGAGTTTATGTATGGAAAAAATATAAAACAATAACAAATGTAAGCAAAGAAAATTTATTCATCCACCACAGATGAACACAAAATTTTTGTTATCCAAGTTTTGGAAATTCCAGTAGTTCAACCCTAATAGCTAGGAATTTTATGAGAATGATATTTTTCTACACATGTTTTAAAAATGGATATGCTTGCTTGAAACATGTTAAAGATGCAAATGACCTATGGATCCAAATCTTTCAAAGAGAACAACAAACGCTCATTAAATTCCCAAGTGAACGTGTGGTGGTATTTTTACCCGAGTCAAACAACCCATTATTTTGACCATTTACAAAAAGCTGGCCTAATGATCATAGATGATTATAAAGTGATTTATCATGCGTAACGGGCTATATTTTTTTAAGGAATGACTTATGGGTAGGGAGTCAACACTCAGTTAAAAATCCCCTGCCTCCCCCTTTTCTCGACGATTGCAAAACCTAATATATAAAAACTAAAAAGAGTTTACAATCCCTAAAAATTACAGACACTTTTTGAAATTATCAATCTCTACATTTATGCACTGTATATTTCAATTTTAGATGTATACTTTTTTCTTAAATCAAAACTTGAGTTTTCACTTTCCCTTCATCTCGTAAAAAAAAAGAGATAAAAGGCAAATAAATCACAACAAAATGAAAATTTTAGAGTTTATGTATGGAAAAAATATAAAACAATAAAAAATTTAATCAAAGAAAATTTATTCACACACCACAGATGAACACAAAAGTATTGTTATCCAAGTTTTGGAAATTCCACTAGTTCAATCCTAATAGCTTGGAATTTTATAAGAAGGACATTTTTTCTACACATGTTTTAAAAATGGATATGCATGCCTGAAACATGTTAAAGAAGCAAATGATCTATGTATCCAGACTTTTTAAAGAGAATAACAAACGCTCATTAATTTCTCTAGTGAACGTGCGATGGGATATTTACTAGAGTCAAACAAGATATTATTTTACCCATTTACAAAAAGCAGACCAAACGATCATAGATGATCATTAAGTGATTTATCATGCATAACAGGCTATATTTTTTTAAGGAATGAGTTATGGATTGGGAGTCGACACTTAGTTAAAAATCCCCCGCCTCCCCCTTTTCCTGACGATTGCAAAACCTAATATATAAAAACTCAATAGAGTTTACAATCCCTAAAATTTATGGACACTTTTTGGAATTATCTCTCTCTACATTTGTTCACTATGCATTTCCATTTTAGATGTATACTTTTTTCTTAAATTAAAACTTGAGTTTTCACTTTTCCTTCATCTCGTAAACAAAAAAGTGATAAAAGGCAAATAGATCACAACCAAATAAAATTTTAGAGTTTATGTTTGGAAAAAATTTAAAACAATAACAATTGTAAGCAAAAAAAAATTATTCACACACCACAGATGAACTCAAAAGTTTTGTTATCCAAGTTTGGGAAATTCCACTAGTAACCCTTAATAGCTAGGAATTTTATAAGAAAGAGATTTTTCTACACATGTTTTAAAAATGGATATGCATGTTTGAAACATGTTAAAGATTCAAATGACCTATGGATACAAACCTTTTAAAGAGATTAACAAACGCACAGTGGGATATTTAACCAAGTCAAACAATCCATTATTTTGCCCATTTACCAAAAGTTGACCTAATGATCATAGATGATTGTAAAGTGATTTATCATACGTAATGGGCTATATTTTTGTAAGGAATGTCTTATGGATTGGAAGACACTCAATTAAAAATCCCCTGCCTCCCTCTTTTCCCCACGATTACAAAACCAAATATATAAATGCTAAAAAGAGTTTACAATCCCTAAAAATTACAGACACTTTTCGTAATTATCTTTCACTACATTTTTGCACAGTGCATTTCAATTTTAGATGGATACTTTTTCTTAAATCAAAACTTGAGTTTTCACTTTCCCTTAATATCGTAAACAAAAAAGAGATAAAAGGCAAATAGAACACAACAAAATGAAAAATTTAGAGTTTACGTATGGAAAATATTTAAAACAATAACCAATGTATGGAAAAATAATGTATACATACACCACAAATGAACACAAAAGTTTTGTTATCCAAGTTTGGGAAATTCAACTAGTTCAACCCTAATAGTTTGGAATTTAATAAGAAAGAGATTTTTCTACACATGTTTTAAAAATGGATATGCATGCTAGACACATATTAAAGATACAAATGACCTATGGATCCAAACCTTTTAAAAAGATTAACAAACGCTCATAAAATTTTCAAGTGAACGTGCAGTGGGATATTTACCCGAATCAAACAAGCCATTATTTTGCCCAATTACAAAAAGCTGACCTAACAATCATAGATGATTGTAAAGTGATTTACCATGCGTAACAGGCTATATTTTTTAAAGGAATGACTTATGGATTGGGAGTCAACACTCAGTTAAAAATCCCCCTCCTCCCCCTTTTCTAGACGATTGCAAAACCTAATATATAAAAACTTAAAAGAGTTTACAATCCCTCAAAATTAAAGACACTGTTTGGAATGATCTCTCTTTACATTTGTGCTCAGTACATTTCCATTTTAGATGTATACTTTTTTCTTACATCAAAACTTGAGTTATCACTTTCCCTTCATCTCAGAAACAAAAAAGACAAACGACAAATAGATCACAACAAAATGAAAATTTTAGAGTTTATGTATGGAAAAAAATTTAAACAATAAAAAATGTAAAACAAGAAAATGTATTCACACACCACAGATGAATGCAAAAGTTTTGTTATCCAAGTTTGGGAAATTCCACTAGTTCAACCCTAATAGCTAGGAATTTTAAAAGAAAGAGATTTTTCTACACATGTTTTAAAAATGTATATGCATGCTTGAAACATGTTAAAGATGCAAATTACCTATGGATCCAAACCCTTTAAAGAGAATAAAAAATTCTCATTAAATTCTCAAGTGAACGTGCAGTGGGATATTTACCCGAGTCAAACAAGCCATTATTTTTTCTATTTACCAAAAGTGGACCTAACAATCATAGATGATTGTAAAGTGATTTATGAGGCATAACGGGCTATATTTTTTTAAGGAATGAATTCTGGATTGGGAGTCAGCACTCAGTTAAAAATCCCACGCCTCCCCCTTTTCCTGACGATTGCAAAACCTAATATATAAAAGCTAAAAAATAGTTTAAAATCCCTAAAAATTACATACGCTTTTTGGAATTATCTCTCTCTACATTTGTGCACTGTGCATTTCCATTTTAGATGTATATTTTTTTCTTAAAAGAAAACTTGAGTTTTCACTTTCCCTGCATCTCGTAAATAAAAAAGAGATCAAAGGCGAATCGATCACAACAAAATGAAAATTTTAGAGTTTAAATATAGAAAAAATTTAAAACAAAAAAAAATGTAAGCAAAAGAAATTTTTTCACGCACCACAGATGAACACAAAAGTTTTGTTATCCAAGTTTGGAAAATTCCTCTTGTTCAACCCTAATAGCTTAGAATATTATAAGGAAGAAATTTTTCTACACTTGTTTTCTAAATGGATATGCATGCTAGAAACATGTTAAAGATGCAAATGACTTGTGGATCCATATATTTTAAAGAGAATAACAAACGCTAATTAAATTCTCAAGTGAACGTGCGGTGGGATATTTACCCGAGTCAAACAAGCTAATATTTTGCCCATTTAAAAAAAGTTGACCTAATGATCATAGATGATCGTAAAGTGATTTATCAAGCGTAACGGGCTATATTTTTTTAAGGAATGACTTATGGATTGGGAGTCAACACTCAATTAAAAATCCCCCGCCTCCCGCTCTTCCTGACGATTGCAAAACCTAATATATATAAAAACTAAAAAGAGTTTACAATCCCTAAAAATTACACACACTTTGTAGAATTATCTCTCTCTAGATTTATTCATTGTGCATTTCCATCTTAGATGTATACTTTTTTCTCAAATCAAAACTTGAGTTTTCACTTTCTCTTCATCTCATAAACAAAAAAGAGATAAAAGGCAAATAGATCACAACAAAATAAAATTTTTAGAGTTTATGTATGGAAAAAAATTAAAAAAATAACAAATGTATGCAAAGAAAATTTATTCACACACCACAGATGAACACAAAAGTTTGGTTATCCAAATTTGGGAAATTCCACTAGTTCAACCCTAATAGCTTGGAATTTAATAAAAAAGAGATTTAGCTACACATGTTTTAAAAATGGATGTGCATGCTTGAAACATGTTACAGATGCAATGACCTATGGATCCAAACCTTTTAAAGAGAATAAAAAACACTCATAAAATTATTAAGTGAACATGCGGTGGATATTTACCAGAGTAAAACAAGTTATTATTTTGCCCAATTACAAAAAGCTGACCTAACAATCATAGATGATTGTAAAGTGATTTATCATGCTTAATGGGCTATATTTTTGTAAGGAATGACTTACGGATATGGAGTCAACACTCTGTAAAAAAGCGCCCGCCTCCCCATTTTCTCGACGATTGCAAAACCTAATATATAAAAATTAAAAAGATACAATCCCTAAAAAAAATAGACACTTTTTGGAATTATCTCTCTCTACATTTGTGCACTGTGTATTTCCATTTTAGATGTATACTTTTTTCTTATATCAAAACATGAGTTTTCACTATCCCTTCATCTCGTAATAAAAAAAGAGATAAACGGCAAATTAATCACAACAAAATGAAAATTTTAGAGTTTATGTAGGGAAAAAATTTAAAACTATAACAAATTTAAGCAAAGAAAACTTATTCAAGCACCGCAGATGAACACAAAAGTTTTGTTATCCAAGTTTGGGAAATTCCACTAGTTCAACCCTAATAGCTTGGAATTTTATAGGAAAGACACTTTTCTAGACTTGTTTTAAAAATGGATATGCATGCTTGAAACATGTTAAAGATGCAAATTACCTATGAATCCAAACAATTTCAAGAGAATAAAAAATGTTCGTTAAATTCTCAAGTGAACGTGCGGTGGGATATTTACCTGAGTCAAACGATCCATTATTTTGGCCATTTATGAAAAGCTGACCTAATGATCATAGATGATTGTAAAGTGATTTATCATGCATAATCGGCTATATTTTTGTAAGGAATGACTTATGGATGGGAGTCTACACTCAGTTAAAAATCCCCCGACCCCCCCTTTTCCAGACGATTGCAAAACCTAATATATAAAAACTCAAAAAGAGTTTACAATCCCTAAAGTTTACATACGATTTTTGGAATTATCTCTCTCTACATTTGTGCACTGTGCATTTCCATTTTAGATGTATACTTTTTTCTTAAATGAAAACTTGAGTTTTCTCTTTCCCTTCATCTCGTAACCAAAAAAAAGATCAAAGCCAAATAGATCACCACAAAATGAAAATTTAAGAGTTTAAGCATGGAAAAAATTTAATACAAACACAATTGTAAACAAAGAAAATTTATTCACACACCACAGATGGACACAAAAGTTTTGTTATCATAGTTGGGAAAATTCCACTTGTTCAACCCTAATAGCTTAGAATTTTATAAGAAAGAGATTTTTCTACACATGTTTTCAAAATAGATATGCGTGCTTGAAACATGTTAAAGATGTAAAAGACCTATGGATCGAAACCTTTTAAAGAGAATAACAAACGCAAATGAAATTCTCAAGTGAGCGTGCGGTGGGATATTTACCTAAGTTAAACAAGCCATTATTTTGCCCATTTACAAAAAGCTGACCTATCGATCATAGATGATCGTAAAGTGATTTATCAAGCGTAACAGGCTATATATTAGTAACGAATGACTTATGGATTGGGAGTCAACACTGTTAAAAATCCCCCGCCATCTCCACTTTCTGATGATTGCAAAACCTAATATATAAATCCCAAAAAATTACACACACTCTGTGGAATTATCTCTCTCTACATTTGTGCATTGTTCATTTCCATCTTAGATGTATACTTTTTTCTTAAATCAAAACATGAGTTTTCACTTTCCCTTCACCTCGTAAAAAAAAAGACATCAAATGCAAATAGATCACAACAAAATGAAAATTTTAGAGTTTAAGTATGGAAAAAATTTAAAAGAATAATAAATATAGGTAAAGAAAATTTATTCACACACCACAGATGAACACAAAACTTTTGTTATCCAAGTTTGGGAAATTCAACTAGTTCAACACTAATAGCTTGAAATTTTATAAGAAAGAGATTTTTCTTCACATGTTTTAAAAATGGATATACATGCTTGAAACATGTAAAAGATGAAAATGACCTATGGATCCAAATCATTTAAAGAGAATAAAAAATGCTCATAAAATTCTAAAGTGAACGTGCGGTGGCATATTTACCCGAGTCAAACAAGACATTATTTTGCCCAATTACAAAAAGCTGACCTAACAATCTTAGATGATTATAAAGTGATTTATCATGCGTAACGAGCTATATTTTTTAAAGGAATGACTTATGGATTGGAAGTCAACACTCAGTTAAAAATCCCCTGCCTCACCCTTTTCTCGACGATTACAAAACCTTATATATAAAAACTAAAAAGAGTTTACAATCCATAAAAATTACATGCACTTTTTAGAATTATCTCTCTTTACATTTGTGCAGTGTACATTTCTATTTTAGATTAAAACATTTTTCTTATATCAAAACTTGAGTTTTCACTTTCCCTTATCTCGTAAATAAAAAAGAGATAAACGGCAAATTGCTCACAAGAAAATGAAAATTTTAGAGTTTAGGTATGGAAAAAATTTTAAAATATAATAAATGTATGCAAAGAAAATTTATTCACACAGGACAGATGAACACAAAAGTTTTGTTATCCTAGTTTGTGAAATTCTACTAGTTCAACCCTAATAGCTTGAAATTTTATAAGAATGAGATTTTTCTACACATGTTCTAAAAATGGACATGCATGCTTGAAACATGTTAAAGATGCAAATTACCTATGGATCCAAACCTTTTAAAGAGAATAAAAACGCTCATTAAATTCTCAAGTGAACGTGCTGTGGGATATTTAGCCGAGTCAAACAAACCATTATTTTGCCCATTTACAAAAAGCTGACCCAACGATCATAGATGATTGTAAAGTGATTTTTCACGCATAACGGTCTATATTTTCGTTTGGAATGACTTATGGATTGGGAGTCAACAGTTAGTTAAAAATCCCTCACCTCCCCCTTTTCCCGACGATTTCAAAACTTAATATATAAAAACAAAAAAAGAGTTTACAGTCCCTAAAAATTACATACACTTTTTGGAATTATCTCTCTCTACCTTTGTGCACTGTGCATTTCCATTTTAGATGTATCATTTTTTCTTATATCAAAACTTGAGTTTTCACTTTCCTTTCATCTCGTAAACCAAAAAGAGATCAAAGGCAAATAGATCACAATAAAATGATAATTTTAGAGTTTATGTATGGAAAAAATTTAAAACAATAAAAAATGTATGCAATGAAAATTTATTCACACACCACAGATGAACACAAAAGTTTTGTTATCCAAGTTTGGCTAATTCCACTTGTTCAAAACTAATAGCTTAGAATTTTTTGAGAAAGTGATTTTTCTACGCATGTTTTAAAAAGGGATATGCATGCTTGAACATGTTAAAGATGCAAATGACCTATGGATCCAAAACTTTTAAAGAGAATAACAACCGCTCATTAAATTCTGAAGTGAACGTGCGGTGGGATATTTACCCGAGTCAAACAAGCCATTGTTTTCGCCATTTACAAAAAGCTGACCTAAAAATCATAGATGATTGAAAAGTCATTTATCATGCGTAACGGGCTATATGTTTTGTAAGGAATGACTTATGGATTGGGAGTCAACACTTAGCAAAAAATCCCCCGCCTCCCCCTTTTCCTGACGATTGCAAAACCTAATATTTAAAAACTAAAAAAGAGTTTACAATCCCTAAAAATTACATAAGCTTTTTGGAATTATCTCTCTCTACATTTATGCATTGTGCATTTCCATTTTAGATGTATCATTTTTTCTTATATCAAAACTTGAGTTTTCACTTTCCCTTCATCTCATAAACCAAAAGGAGATCAAAGGCAAATAGATCACAACAAAATGAAAATTTTAGAGTTTATGTATGGAAAAATTTTAAAACAATATAAAATGTATGCAAAGAAAATTTATTCACACACCACAGATGAACAAAAAAATTTTGTGATCCAAGTTTGGCTAATTCCACTTAGCTTAGAATTTTTAAGAAAGATTTTTCTACCCATGTTTTCAAAATGCATATGCATGCTTGAAACATGTTAAAGATCCAAATGAGCTAAGGATCCAAACCTTTTAAAGAGAATAACAAAATATAATTAAATTATAGTGTGAATGTGCGGTGGGATATTTACCCGAGTCAAACAAGCCATTATTTTGCCCATTTACAAAAAGCTGACCTAACGATCGTAGATGATCGTAAAGTGATCTATCAAGCGTAACGGGCTATATTTTTGTAAGGAATTACTTCTGGATTGGATTCAACACTCAGTTAAAATTCCCCGGCCTCCCCCTCTTCCTGATGATTGCAAAACCTAATATATAAAAACTAAAAAGAGTTTACAATCCCTAAAAATTACACACACTTTTTTGAATTATCTCTTTTTACATTTGTGGACTGTGCATTTCCATCTTAGATGTATATTTTTTTCTTATATCAATACTTGAGTTTTCACTTTCGCTTCATCTCGTAAAAAAAAAACAGAGATAAAAGGCAAATAGAACACAACAAAATGAAAATTTTCGAGTTTATGTATCAAATTTTTTTTAAAAAATAACAATTGAACGCAAAGAAATTTGTTCACGCACCACAAATGAACACAAAAGTTTGTTATCCAAGTTTTGGAAATTGAACTAGTTCAACCCTAATAGCTTGGAATTTAATAAGAAAGAGATTTTTCTATACATGTTTTAAAAATGGATATGCATGCACTACACATTTTAAAGATGCAAATGACCTATGGATCCAAACCTTTTAAAGAGAATAACAATCGCTCAAAAAATTCTTAAGTGAACGTGCAGTGGGATATTTACCCGAGTCAAACAAGCCATTATTTTGCCCAATTTTAAAATGCTGATGTAACAATCATGGATGATTGTAAAGTGATCTATATTTTTTGTGGAATGACTTATGGAGTGGGAGTCAACACTCATATAAAAATCCCCCGCCTCGCTTATTTCCCGAAGATTGCGAAACCTAATATATAAAAACTAAAAAGAGTTGACAATCCCTAAAAAATTATAGACACTTTGTAGAATTATCTCTCTCTACATTTATCCATTGTTCATTTCCATTTTATATGTATAATTTTTTCGTAAATCAAGACATGAGTTTTCACTTTCCCTTCATCTCGTACACAAAAAAGAGATAAAAGGCAAATAGATCACAATAAAATGAAAATTTTACAGTTTATGTATGGAAAAAATTTAAAACAATAACAAATGTAAGCAAAGAAAATTTATTCACACACCATAGATGAACACAAAAATTTTGTTATCCAAGTTTGCGAAATTCCACAAGTTCAACCCTAATAGATTGGAATTTTATAAGAAAGAGATTTTTCTACACATGTTTTAAAAATGGATATGCATGCTTGAAACATGTTAAAGATGCAAATGATCTATGGATGCAAATGTTTAAAACAAAACAACAAATGCTCAGTAAATTCTCAAGTGAACGTGAGGTGGGAAATTTACCCGTGTCAAACAAGCCATTATTTTGCCCATTTACAAAAAGCTGACATAACGATCATAGATGATTTTAAAGTGATTTATTATGCATAACGGGCTATAATTTTGTAAGGAATAATGACTTATGGATTGGGAGTCAACACTCAGTTAAAAATCCCCTACCTCCCACTTTTTCCGACAATTGCAAAACCTAATACATAAAAACTAAAAAGAGTTTACAATCCCTAAAAACTACAGATACTTTTTTTGAATTATCTATCTCTACATTTGTGCACTGTGTGTTTCCATTTTAAAATTATACTTTTTTCTTAAATGAAAACTTGAATTTTCAATTTCCATTCATCTAGTAAACAAAAAAGAGTTAAAAGGCAAATAGATCACAATAAAATGAAAATTTTAGAGTTTATGAATGGAAAAATTTAAAACAATAACAATTGTAAGCAAAGAATTTATTCACACACCACTGATGAAGACAAAAGTTTTGTTATCCAAGTTTGGAAAATTCCACTAATTTTACCCTAATAGATTGGAATTTTATGAGAAAGAGATTTTTCTGCACATGTTTTAAAAATGGATATGCATGCTTGAAACATGTTAAAGATGTAAATCACCTATGGATCTAAAACTTTTAAAGAGAATAAAAAATGCTCATTAAATTCTCAAGTGAACATGCGGTGGGATATTTACCCAAGTCAAACAAGCCATTATTTTGCCCATTTACAAAAAAACTGACTTAACGATCGTAGATGATTGTAAAGTGATTTATCAAGCATAACGGGCTATATTTTTGTAAGGAATGGCTTATGGATTGGAAGTCAGCACTCAGTTAAAAATCCCTCGTCTCCCCCTTTTTCCAGATGATTGCAAAACCTAATATATAAAAACTAAAAAGAGTTTACAATCCCTAAAAATTACAGACACTTTTTGGAATTATCTCTCTAAAAATTTATGCATTGTGCCTTTCCATTTTAGATGTATACTTTTTTCTTAAATCAAAACTTGAGTTTTCATTTTTCCTTCTTCTCGTAAACAAAAAAGAGATAAAAGGCAAATAGATCACAACAATATGAAAATTTTAGAGTCTATCTATGGAAAAAATTTAAAACAATAACAAATGTAAGCAAAGAAAATTTATTCACACACCACAGATGAACACCAAAGTTTTGTTATCCAATTTTGGGAAATTCCACTAGCTGAACCTTAATAGCTTGGAATTTTGTAAGAAAGAGATTTTTCTACACATGTTTTATGTTGAATTTATGGAAAAGTGAAATACGTGATTGACTTCAATAACCTCTTGTAGTCAGAGTACATGAACCTCTATTTATAATAGAGGAAGGTAGTAGAGTCCAATTACAATAAAACTACCCTTGTCCCAATTACACACAAATTCTAACACTTAAAGTAAGTCCTAACATAATTAGGTAACTCAATATTGATAAAAGACAAATATAACTTAAACTGAAACTTTTCTTGCTCATGATACTTTTGTGAGTCCTTCTTGATCTTCCAACTGATGTGATAAGGATGCCAGTTGATGGGTCCTACTTCTTATGGGCTTGGGCCCATCTTGTGGCCTTCCTTGACCATGTGTCCCTTCTTATAATAATTTTAGATATGTGGGCCTTCTTTAGTCTTGTGGGCTTGACCTTATCTTCTAACACTCTCCCTCAAGCTGGGGGTGAGAGAACAATATGAACTCCCAGCTTGCTTAAAATGATGTATATAATAATTTTTTATAAAATGATACATCTTCCAATACTCCCCCTCACGTTGTTGCATCCTTCATTGATGCCCTGCGGCATAATATAAGTGAGAGTAAAAATTACTCCTAGCCTGTAAGCCATTGCTCCATATTCCAGTCCTAATGCTGGATGTAGGGCACACTCTGTCTTCTATCAGAATTGTGTCTATCGGCATTACTCTGATGTGTCCACCACCGTGTCCCTCCATAGGACAACGACTCTCAAGTGGTAGGAGACATAAAAGCCATTATTGGAGGGGGGGGGGGGGGGGGGGGGGGGGGGGATCACTTAGATGTAATAATAAGTTCCTCCTTCTTGGACTTCTAAAAACAAATAATTTAGATCTTTTTTACGGGTATGAAGTTCCTCTATCATGGACTTCCAACCACAAATAATTTTGATTTTTTTGACAGGGATGAAGTTCCTCTGTCATTGACTCCCAATCACAAATAATTTTGATCTTTTTTTATGGGGTAAAATAAATAATGACATGTGGTGACCTCTTCTTCAATAATAATGTCCCCAAAGAGAAAGAATAGTTGCAGCTGAATATAACATGACCATCTTCCAACACATATAACATGAACCAAATAATAAACTTTGTAAAAGAACCCATGAAATAATCTAATATAAAAATTTCTTCTTATATGCACAAGCTTCATCTTTTGTGCTCCCCCTATCTTGAATATTTTGGTTACATAAACTTATTCACAACATAAGAAATAAAATACCTCTTTCTTGTATATCTTCTACTTCTCCCCCTCAAGCGGGGAGGTAACGACAGTGATCCTAGCTTGAACCAAATATCATAGATGTTGCGATAAACCCAAATAACAGAGATGCTTAAATAAGCTCTCAAACCATGGAGAAGTGAGATATTTTCCTGATATATCAACTCAAAAAATAACACAAAACAATTAGCATGAATTCAGATGTTTTCTTCATAAAATATAAATATTAGAAGATAAATAATCTGATAGATTTCGGTCTCTGTCATCTGGCCAAACTAAGTATTGGTTCTCCTTTTTTTCAGAATGACCATTGACTCTTCCAAGATCAATATATCCTTATATAAAAATCATACCGAGAATTGGTTGAATAGGTAAGAAAATATATTTAAAGATATTTCTTTGGATATATAACTATCCATATAAAGTCTCTGTCTTGATAGCATAAAATACCTCAGAAGTTGAGGTTTTCTGCTGCCGTTCGAACCTCTTTTTCAATCTGACCTTCGCTGCTTCAAATATCGAATTCACTTTGAAGATAACTCAGATAAAAAATTTGTTGAATAGTTCAAAGAATAGACTTATAGATATTTCTTTTGATATATATTTCTCCATATAAAGTCTAGTTCTTGATAGCAAAAAATACCTCAGAATCTGAAGATTTCTGTTGCTTCTCAAACCTTTTAGCAATCTGACCTTCGATCATTCAAATATCAATATCCCTCTTAATATAACTCCATCAATATATAATTTGAA
Source organism: Aristolochia californica (assembly GCF_029961685.1). Lineage (NCBI taxonomy): Eukaryota > Viridiplantae > Streptophyta > Magnoliopsida > Piperales > Aristolochiaceae > Aristolochia > Aristolochia californica. The sequence continues at coordinate 33,006,862 of NW_027181992.1, read as the reverse complement.
ATTTTGAAAACTCCATATAGAAGTAAACAATGCAAAGAAAACTATTGGTCTAGGGACAAAAAAAAATAACTACGAACCTAGACTTAGGGTTTAAGGTTTAGAGAAAACGATCACATTACCTCCGTGAGTTGACCAAGTCAACTCATAGAACCTGCTCTGATACCATGTTGAATTTATGGAAAAGTGAAATACTTCATTGACTTCATAAAAGCCATTATTTTGCCCACTTACAAAAAGCTGACCTATGGTCATAGATTATTGTAAAGTGATTTATCATGCGTAATGGGCTATATTTTTTTAAGGAATGACTTATGGATTGTGAATCAATACTAAGTTCAAAATCCCGCTCCTCCCCCTTGTTGAATTTATGGAAAAGTGAAATACTTCATTGACATCAATAACTTGTTGTAATCAGAGTATATGAACCTCTATTTATAATAGAGGAAGGTAGTAGAGTCCAATTACAATAAAACTACTCTTGTCCCAATTAAACCCAAACTCTAACACTTAAGGTAAGTCCTAACATAATTAGGTAACTCAATATTTATAAGAGACAAATATAACTTAAACTATAACTCTTCTTGGTCGTGACCCAAAGATAAAGATACTTTTGTGAGTCCTTGTTGATCTTCCAACTGATTCGATAAGGATGCCAGCTCCAGGTAATCATTTTGGGTCCTGCTTCTAATGGGCTTGGGCCCATCTTGTGGCCTTCCTTGGTCATGTGGCTCATCCTCTAATAATCTTAGAAATGTGGGCCTTCCTTGGTCGTGTGGGATTGAATCTTTCTTCTAACATTTTAAAAATGGATATGCATGTTTGAAACATGTTAAAGATAAAAATGACCTATGGATCCATAGCTTTTAAAGAGAATAAAAAACACTCATTAAATTCTCAAGTGAACGTTCGGTGGGATATTTACCCGAGTCAAACAAGCCATTATTTTGCCCAATTACAAAAAGTTGACCTAACGATTATAGATGATTGTAAACTGATTTATCATGCGTAATGGGCTATATTTTTGAAAAGAATGACTTATGGATTAGGAGTCAACACTCACTTAAAAATCCCCCACCTTCCCCATTTCTCGACGATTGCCAAACCTAATTCAAGTTTTGATTTAATAAAAAAGTATACATCTAAAATGGAAATGAACAATGCATAAATGTAGAGAGAGATAATTCCTAAAAGTATCCGTAATTTTTTTGGATTTTAAACTCTTTTTAGTTTTTATATATGATGTTTTGCAATCGTCGGGAAAAGAGGGAGGTAGGGAATTTTTAACTAAGTGTTGACTCCCAATCCATAAGTAATTCCTTACAAAAATATAGCCCGTTACGCTTGATAAATCACTTTACAATCGTCTATGATTGTTAGGTCAGCTTTTTATAAATGGGAAAAATAATGGCTTGTTTGACTCGGGTAAATATCCCACCGTAAGTTCACTTGAGAATTTAATTAGAGTTGTTACTCTCTTTACAAGGTTTGGATCAATAGGCCATTTCCATCTTTAACATGTTTCAAGCATGCATATCCATTTTTAAAATATGTGAATTCTGATAAAATTCAATCCTATTAGGGTTGAACCAGTGGAATTTCCAAAACTTGGATAACAAAAATTTTGTATTCATCTGTGGTGGGTGAATAAACTTTCCTTGCTTACATTTGTTATTTTTTAACATTTTTTCCATACATATACTCTAAAATTTTCAGTTTGTTGTGATCATTTGCCTTTTATCTCTTTCTTGTTTACAAGATGAAGGGAAAGTGAAAATTCAAGTTTTGATTTAAGAAAAAGGTATACATCTAAAATGGAAATGAACAATGCATAAATGTAGAGAGAGATAATTCCTAAAAGTGTCTGTAATTTTTAGGGATTTTAAAATCTTTTTATTTTTTATATATGAGGTTTTGCAATCGTCGAGAAAAGAGGGAGGCGGGGGATTTTTAACTAAGTGTTGACTCCCAATCCATAAGTAATTCCTTAGAAAAATATAGCCCGTTACACTTGATAAATCACTTTACAAACGTCTATGATCTTTTGGTCAAATTTTTTTAAATTGGAAAAATAATGGCTTGTTTGATTCATGTAAATATCCCACCGCCTGCTCACTTGAGAAATTAATGAGCTTTTGTTATTCTCTTTACAAGGTTTCGATCCATAGGTCATTTGCATCTTTAACATGTTTCAAGCATGCATATCCATTTTTAAAACATGTGTTGAAAAATCTCTTTCTTATAACTAGTGGAATTTCTAAAATTTAGATAACTAAACTTTCGTGTTCATCTGTGGTATGTGAATACATTTTCTTTGCTTTCATTTGTCTTTGTATAAATTTTTTTCCATACATAAACTCTAAAATTTTCATTTTGTTGTGATCTGTTTGCCTTTTATCTCTTTTTTGTTTACGAGATGAAGGGAATGTGAAAACTCAAGTTTTGATTCAAGAAAAACGTATACCTCTAAAATGGAAATGCACAGTTAGGGGTGGCTTCAAACCGAGTCGGCTTGCGTGCGGCTCGAGTTCGGCTCGGTGCCTGCTCGGTTCAATTCGTTATCTCTCGAGCTCGAGCTCCGAAATTGGTTCATTTAAATTAACGAGCCGAGTTCAACCAAAGCCAAGTTTGGTTCATTGGCTCGCGAGCCAGCTTGAGGTGAGTCGGGATTGGTATCGAGATAGGGATCGGGATCGGGAGCGAGGGATCGGGAGCGGGAGTGAGGGGGGGGGAAATTTTTCCTCCCCTCGTCACCGCCAAGCCCCTCCCGTCGGCTGTTGTCGCCACCTCTACCATCGTCGATAGCTGCTTGCCGGCCTCCTCTCAGGCCGCCTGTTCGATTTCTTCGTCTGGTTTCTACCTCTCCTTGCCGTCGCCTCTGTTACGTCACCACCGCTTCCTTCACCACCGCTTCTGTCGTAGCCATCATCCTCGACGAAAGGTCCTCCCTAGCGCCGTAACTCCCTTCTCTCCGAATCTTCTCGACGGAAAACCAGAACGAGTAAATTCAGGGGAGAAATAATATCCCCCCTCCCCTGCACGAAGATGATTTCGTATGTACGATTTCGCACGTACGAGATAATAAAGTAAAAAAAAAGTTTTTCCTTAAACTCTCCTTCCTCATAGCTCTTGAAAAAAATAAAAAGTACATTTTATAGAAATAAATTTCTATGAACTATTAGTATCTCATTTTTTTTAAACATTTTTCTAATTAAAAATTCTGATTAAAAATCATATAATTTTCTAAGTAAAATTTTCCTACCAAGATGGGGTAGAAAACTGTATAGAAATTTTTTAAATAAGTATTTAACAATTGATGCTGTAATACTTTTAGCATGAAGCAATTTTTTGTTTGACATTTTATTTGATTAAAAATTTATCGATAAGTATAATAATATATTAGATTGATTATTAATTTTTATTTATTTCCTGAGAACAGGTAATAAAAGGTCCATTTAACCTTCCTAAAAAAAATTTAAAATAATTCTTGTAATTTTCTAATAAGTCACTAATAGTAATAGGATTTTATTTAAAGGTTGTTTTAGGAATATGTATCATAGGAAAATATTTCTAGTTTTTCCTAGAATATTAATTTTCATCTAGGGGCACTAAGGAGGCGATAGTAAATTTGAGGCCAGATTCAAAAATTACAATACAATGTAGACAACAATTGGAGTATAAAAGATTAATATTGGTGCATTTTAATCCATTATTGAAATTCAATCCTGAACCTCCCCTATTATTTCTTTTCTTAAAAATGTATGCATAATTTTGTGTATAATTTATTCGAAGCCACCCCTACGTGCGAGATCATAAATAATGAAAAATAAATCTTTGCCCCTTCCTCATGGCTCTTGAAGAAATTGAAAAGATATTTTAATAGAAATACGTTTCTAGAGACTATTAGTGGTTTTTTTGATAAATGTTGAAAAGAAGTTTTAGTAGAAATAAAGAGATCATTAGTGCCTCATGTTTTTTGAAAATATTTTTCTAATTATAAATTCTTGTTAAAAAATCATATAATTTTCTAAGTAAGATTTTTTTGCCAAGATGGGCTAGAAAACCGTATAGAAAAAATTTGAATAAGTATTTGATAGTTGATGGTATAATACTTTTAGCATGAGGCAATTTTCATTGCAATTTTGTGTTTGAAATTTTATTTGATTAAAAAATTATCGATAAGTATAGTAATATATTAGATTAATTATTAATTATTATTTATTTTCTTAGAAAAGGCAATAAGAGGTCCATTAACTTTCCTAAGAAAAATTTAAAATATTTCTTGTAATTTTCTAGTAAGTCTCTAACAGTAATAGGATTTTATTTAAAGGATTTATAGTTTTTATTTGGGTGATTGTAAATTGATAGTGATATTTCATTTAATTTAGTTGTGTTTGATTATTGTATGGAGTTTATTCATAATGTTATGCAATGTATGGAGTGTTTAGACTATTTTATGGAGTGTATGGAGTGTATAAACAATTTCATGGAGTGTTTATGGAATGTATAGACAATTTTATGGAGTGTTTATGGAGTGTTTAGACTATTTTATGGAGTGTATGGAGTGTATAAACAATTTCATGGAGTTTTTATGGAATGTATGGACAATTTAATGGAGTGTTTATGGAGTGTTTATGCAGGTATTATGTATATAGATTATGCCCAATTTTAAGTAGAGGTCATGCCGAATTTTATATAAGTATTATATACATAGATTATGCTCAATTTTAAGTAGAGGTCATGCTCAATATTATATATGTATTATATATATAGGTTATGCCAAATTTTTATAGAGGTCATGCCCAATTTTATGTAAAATATATGCATAAATTTATATTCATTTTATTTTATATATATTTTTCAAAAATTTTAAATGTACGTTGAATCTCGAGCGCGGCTCGAAGCTCGGCTCGAACTCGGTTAAAATTTTTGGGCTCGAGCTTGATAACAATTTTAGGCTTGAGACGAGGTTTGGCTCGAAGCTCGACTCAGAATATTTACATCAAGCTCGGTTCGAACATAGGCAAGTTTGGGCTCGGCTGGGCTCCATGCCACCCCTATGCACAATGCACAAATGTAGAGAGAGATAATTCCAAAAGTGTGTAATTTTCTGGGATTGTAAAAATTTTTTATTTTTTATATATTAGGTTTTGCAATCGTCAAGAAAAGGGGGAGGCAGGAGTTTTTAACTGAGTGTTAACTCCCAATCCATAAACCATTCCTTAAAAAAATATAGCCGGTTACGCAAGATAAATCACTATACAATCATCTATGATTGATAGGTCAGCTTTTTGTAAATCGACAAAATAATGGCTTGTTTGACTCGGGTAAATATCCCACCGCACGTTCACTTGACAATTTAATGAGCGTTTGTTATTCTCTTTAAAAGGTTTGGATCCATGGGTCATTTGCATCTTTAACATGTTTCAAGCATGGATATTCATATTTAAAACATGAGTAGAAAAATCTCTTTCTTATAAAATACCAAGCTATTAGGGTTGAACTAGTGGAATTTCCAAAACTTGGATAACAAAACTTGTGTTCATCTGTGGTGTGTGAAGAAATTTTTTTGCTTACATTTTTATTGTTTTAAATTTTTTCCACACATAAACTCTAAAATTTTCATTTTGTTGTGATTTATTTACCTTTGATCTCTTTTTTGTTTACAAGATGGAGGGAAAGAAAAAAATCAAGTTTTTATTTTAGAAAAAATTATATATTTAAAATTGAAATGCACTGTGCACAAATATAGAGAGAGATAATTCCAAAAAGTGTCTGTAATTTTTAGGGATTGTAAACTCTTTTTAGTTTTTATATATTAGGTTTTCAAATCATCCGGAAAAGGGGGAGGAAGGTGATTTTTAACTGAGGGTTGACTCCCAATCCATAACTCATTCCTTACAAAACTTTATCCCGCTAAAATTAAAAATTATTTTACAATCATCTATGAAAGTTAGGTCAGCTTTTTGTAAATGGCCAAAATAATGGCTTGTTTGACTCGAGTAAATATCCCACCGCACGTTCACTTGAGAATTTAATGAGTGTTTGTTATTCTCTTTAAAAGGTTTGGATCCATGGGTCATTTGCATCTTAAACATGATTCAAGCACGAAAATTCATTTTTAAAACATGTGAAGAAAAATCTCTTTCTTAAAAAATCCGTGGCTGTTAGGGTTGAACTAGTGGAATTCCCCAAACTTGAATAACAAAACTTTTGTGTTCTTCTGTGGCATGTGAATAAACTTTCTTTGCTTACATTTGTTATTGATTTAATTTTTTTCCATACATAAACTCCAAAATTTTCATTTCGTTGTGATTTATTTACCTTTTATCTCGTTTTTGTCTACGAAATGAAGCAAAAGTGAAAACTGAATTTTTGATTTAAGAAAAAAGCATGCATCTAAAATAGAAATGAACAATGCACAAATGTAGAAAGAAATAATTCCAAAAAGTGTCTGTATTTTTAGGGATTGTAAACTCTTTTTAGTTTATGTATATTAGGTTTTGCAATCGTCGGGAAAAGGGGGATGCGGGGGATTTTTAATCGAGTGTTGGCTCCCAATCCATAAGTCATTCCTTAAAAAAAAGAATAGCCCATTACGCATGATAAATCACTTTACAATCATCTACGATCATTAGGTTAGGTTTTTGTAAATTGGCAAAATAATGGCTTGTCTCATTCGGGTAAATCTCCCACTGCATGTTCACTTGAGAATTTAATGAGCGTTTGTTATTCTCTTTAAAAGGTTTGGATCCATAGTTCATTTGCATCTTTAACATGTGTCAAACATGCTTATCCATTTTTAAAACATGTGTAGAAAAATATCTTTCTTATAAAATTCCAAGCTATTAGGGTTGAACTAGTGGAATTTCCCAAATTTGTAGAACAAAACTTTTGTGTTCATCAGTGGTGTGTGAATAAATTTTCTTTGCTTACATTTTTAATTGTTTTAAATTTTTTCCATACTTAAACTCTAAAATTTTTATTTTGTTGTGATCTATTTGCCTTTTAACTCTTTTTTGTTTATGAAATGAAGGAAAAGTGAAAACTCAAGTTTTGATTTAGAAAAAATTATACATCTATAATGGAAATGCATAGTGCACATTTGTAGAGAGAGATAATTCTGAAAAGTGTCTATAATTTGTAGTGATTGTAAACTCTTTTTAGTTTTTATATATTTGGTTTTACAATCATCGAGAAAAGGGGGAGGCGGGGGATTTATTACCAAGTGTTGACTCCCAATCCAAAAGTCATTCCTTACAAAAATATACACCGTTACACATGATAATCACTTTTCGATAAGATGTGATCGTTTGGTCAACTTTTTGTGAATGGGCAAAATAATGGCTAGTTTGACTTGGGTAAATATCCCACCGCACGTTCACTCGAGAATTTAATGATCATTTTTTATTCTCTTTAAAAGGTTTAGATCCATAGGTCATCTTCATCTTTAACATGTTTCAAGCATGCATATCCATTTTTAAAACATGTGTAGAAAAATCACTTTCTTTTAAAATTCTGAGCTATTAGGGTTGAACTAGTGGAATTTCCAAAATATGATAACAAAACTTTTGTGTTCATCTGTGGTGTGTGATTTAATTTTCTTTGTTTACATTTGTTATTGTTTTTAATTTTTTTCATACATAAACTCTAAAGTTTTTATTTTGTTGTGATCTATTTGCCTTTTATCTCTTTTTTGTTTACGAGATGAAGGAAAGCGAAAACTCAAGTATTGATTTAAGAAAAAATTTTACATCTAAAATGGAAATGTACAGTGAAAAAATGTAGAGACAAATAATTCCAAAAAGTTTCTGTAATTTTTAGGGATTTGAAACTCTTTCTAGTTTTTATCTCAAAGGTTTTGCAATCATCGGGAAAAGGGGGAGGCAGAGGATTTTTAACTGAGTGTTGACTCCCAATCCATAAGTCATTCCTTACAAAAATATAGCCCGTTATGCATGATAAGTCACTTTACAATCATCTATGATCGTTAGGTCAGGTTTTTGTAAATGGGAAAAAGAATGACTTGTCTGACTGGGGTAAATATCCCACCGCATGTTCACTTGAAAATTTAATGAGCATTTGTTATTCTCTTTAAAAGGTTTGGATCCATAGGTCATTTCCATCTTTAACATGTTTCAAGCATTCATATCCATTTTTAAAACATGTGTAGAAAAATCTCTTTCATATAAAATTCCAAGCTATTAGGGTTCAACCAGTGTAATTTCCCAAACTTGGATAACAAATCTTTTGTGTTCATCTATGGTGGGTGATTAAATTTTATTTGCTTACATTTTTTTTGGTTTTAAATTTTTTCCATATATAAACTCTAAAATTTTCATTTTGTTGTGATATATTTGCCTTATATTTGTTTTTGGTTTACGAGATGAAAGGAAAGTGAACACTAGAGTTTTGATTTAAGAAAAAAATATACATATAAAATGGAAATGCACAATGCCCTCATGTAGAGAGAAATAATTTCAAAATGCGTCTGAAATTTTTAGGGATTGTAAACTATTTTTAGTTTTCATATATTAGGTTTTGGAATTGTTGGGAAAAGGGTGGAGGCGTGGGATTTTTAACTGAGTGTTGACTCCCAATCCATCAGTCATTCCTTACCAAAATATAGCCCGTTACACATAATAAATCACTTTACAATTGTCTATGATCGTTAGGTTAGCTTTTTTTAAATGGGAAAAATAATGGCTTGTTTGACTCAGGTAAATATCCCACCACACGTTCATTTTAGAATTTATTGAACGTTTGTTATTCAATTTAAAAGGTTTGGATCCATAGGTCATTTGCATCTTTAACAAGATTCAAGCTTGCATATCCATTTTTAAAACCTGTGTAGAAAAATCTATTTCTTATAAAACTTTTGTGTCGATCTGTGGTGTGTGAATAATAAAACTTATGTGTCGATCTATGGTGAGTGAATAAATTTTCTTTGCTTACATTTGTTATTGTTTTTCATTTTTTGCATACATAAACTCTAAAATTTTCATTTTGTTGTGAGCTATTTGCCTTTGATCACTTTTTTGTTTACGAGATGAAGGGATAGAGAAAACTCAAGTTTTGATTTAAGAAAAAAATATACTTCTAAAATGGAAATGCACAACGCACAAATGTAGAGAGAGATAATTTCAAAAAGTGCATGTAATTTTTAGGGATTGCAAACTCTTTTTAGTTTTTATATATTAGATTTTGCAATCATCAGGAAAAGGGGGGGGTTAACTGAGTGTTGACTCCCAGTCCATAAGTTAAAATTAAAAATTATTTTACAATCATCTATGAACATTAGGTCGGCTTTTCGTAAATGGGCAAAATAATGGCTTGTTTGACTCAAGTAAATATCCCACCGCACGTTCACTTGAGAATTTAATTAGCGTTCGTTATTCTCTTTAAAAGTTTTGGATCCATGGGTCATTTGCATCTTTAACATGTTTCAACCATGCATCTTCATTTTTAAAACATTTGTAGAAAAATCTCTTTCTTATAAAATTCCAAGCTGTTAGGGTTGAACAAGTGGAATTTCCCAAACTTGGATAACAAAATTTTTGTGTTCTTTTGTGGTGTGTGAATAAATTTTTTGTGCTTACATTTTTTATTGTTTTAAATTTTTTGCATACATAAACTCTAATTTTTCATTTTGTTGTGATCTATTAGCCTTTTATCTCTTTTTTTTTTACGAGATGAAGGGAAAGTGAAAACTCAAGTTTTAATTCAGGAAAAAAGTATAAATCTAAATGGAAATGCACAGTGCACAAATGTAGAAAGAGATAATTCGAAAAAGTATATGTATTTTTAAGGGATTGAAAACTCTTTTTAGTTTTTATGTATTAGGTTTTGCAATGGTTGGCAAAAGGGGGGAAGCGAAGGATTTTTAACTGAATGTTGACTCCCAATCCATTAGTCATTCTATACAAAAATATAGCCCGTTACGCATGATAAATTTGTTTAAAATCATCTATGATCGTTAGGTTAGGTTTTTGTAAATGGGCTAAATAATGGCTTGTCTGTCTCGGGTCAATATCCCACCGCAAGTTCACATGAGATTTAATAAGCGTTTGCTATTCTCTGTAAAAAGTTTGGATCCTTAGGTCATTTGCATCTTAAACATGAATCCTTAGGATGCATATCCATTTTTAAAACATGCGTAGAAAAATTTATTTCTTATAAAATTCCAAGCAATTGGGGTTGAACCAGTGGAATTTCCCAAACTTCGATAACAAAACTTTTGTGTTCATCTGTGGTGTGTGAATAAATTTTCTTTGCTTACATTTTTTATTGTTTCAAATTTTTTCCATACATAAAGTCTAAAATTTTCATTTTGTTGTGTCTATTTGCTTTTTATCTCTTTTTTGTTTACGAGATGAAGGGAAAGTGAAAAATCAAGTTATGATTTAAGAAAAAAGTATACATCTAAAATGGAAATGCATAGTGCACAAATGTAGACAGAGATAATTCCAAAAAAGTTCTGTAATTTAGTTTTTATAAATTAGGTTTTTAACTGAGTGTTGACTCCCAATCCTTATGTCCTTCCTTACAAAAATATAGCCCATTACACATGATAAATAACTTTACAATCATCTACGATCATTAGGTCAGTTATTTGCAAAATGGGCAAAATAAAGGCTTGTTTAACTTGGGTAAATATCCCACTACATGTTCACTTAAGAATTTAAAGAGCGTTTGTTATTCTCTTTAAAAGGTTTGGATCCACAGGTCATTTGCATCTTTAACATGTTCCAAATATTCATATCCATTTCCTAAACATGTGTAGAAAAATATCTTTCATATAAAATTCCAAGCTATTAGGGTTGAACCAGTGGAATTTCCCAAACTTGGATAACAAAACATTTTTGTTCATCTATAATGTGTGAATAAATGTTTTTTGGTTACTTTTTATTATTTTATATTTTTTCCTTACATAAACTATATAATTTTCATTTTGTTTTTACCTATTTGCCTTTTATATCTTTTTTGTTTACGAGAAGAAGGGAAAGTGAAAACTCAAGTTTTGATTTAAGAAAATTTTTTACATCTAAATGGCAATGCACAGTGCACAAATGTAGAGAGAGATCATTCTGAAAAGTGTCAGTAATTTTTAGGGATTGTAAACTCTTTTTAGTTTTTATATATTAGGTTTTGTAATCGTCGGGAAAAGGGGGGAGGCGGGGGATTTTTAGCTGCGTGTTGACTCCCAATCCATTAGTCATTCCTTACAAAAATATAGTCCGTTATGCATGATCAATCACTTTACAATCATCTACGATTGTTAGGTCCTCTTTTTTTAAATGGGCAAAATAATGGCTTATTTGACTCGGGTAAATATCCCACCGCACGTTCACTTGAGAATTTAATGAACGTTTGTTATTCTCCTTAAAAGGTTTGGATCCATTGGTTCATTTGCATCTTTAACATGTTTCAAGCATGCAAATCCTTTTTTAAAACATGTGTAGAAAAATCTCTTTCTTATAAATTCGAAGCTATTAGGGTTGAACGAGTGGAATTTCCCAAACTTGGATAACAAAACTTTTGTGTTGATCTGTGGTGTATGACAAAATTTTCTTTGCATACTTCTTTTTTTGTTTTACATTTTTTCCATACTTAAACTCTAAAATTTTCATTTTGTTGTGATCTATTTACGTTTCATCTCTTTTTTGTTTACGAGATGAAGGGAAAGTGAAAACTCAAGTTTTGATATAAGAAAAAAATATACATCTAAAATAGAAATGCACAGTGCACAAATGAAGAGAAAGATAGTTCCAAAAAGTGTATGTAATTTTTAGGGATTGTAGACTAATTTTAGTTTTTATATATTACGTTGTGCAATCGTCGGGAAACGGGGGGAGGATGTGGATTTTTAACTGAGTGTTGAATCCCAATGCATTAGTCATTCCTCACAAAAATATAACCCGTTACGCATGATAAATCACTTTACAATCATCTATGGACATTAGGTCATGTTTTTGTAAATGGGCAAAATAATGGCTTGTCTGACTCTGGAAAATATCCCACCGCACGTTCACTTGAGAATTTAAAGAGCGTTTGTTATTCACTTTAAAAGTTTTGAGTCCACAGCTCATTTTCATCTTTAACATGTTTGAAGCATGCATATCCATTTTTAAAACATATGTAGAAAAATCTCTTGCTTCTAAAATTGAGATCTATTAGGGTTGAACCAATGGAATTTCCCAAACTTCAATAACAAAACTTTTGTGTTCATCTGTTGTGTGTGAATAAATTTTCTTTCCTTGCATTTGTTATTGTTTTAAATTTTTTCGATACTTAAACTCTAAAATATTCATTTTGTTGTGATCTATTTTCCTTTTATCTCTTTTTTGTTTACGAGATGAAGGGAAAGTGAAAACTCAAGTTTTGATTTCAGAAAAAAGTATAGATCTAAAATTGAAATGCACAGGGCACAAATATAGAGAGAGATAATTCCAAAAAAGTTTTGTAATTTTAAGGGATTGTAAAGTCTTTTTTTTTATATATTACGTTTTGCAATCGTCGGGAAAAGGGGGGAGGCAGGGGATTTTTAATAGAGTGTTGACTCCCAATCCATAAGTCATTCCTTATAAAAATATAGCCCGTTACGCATGATAAATCATTTTACAATCATCTATGATTGTTAGGTGAGCTTTTTTGTAAATGGGCAAATTAATGGCTTGTTTGAGTCGGGTAAATATCCCACAGCTCGTTCACTTGAGAATTTCAATAGAGTTTGTTATTCTCTTTAAAAGGTTTGGATCCATAATTCATTTGCATATTTAAAATGTTTCAAACATGCATATTTATGTTTAAAACATGTGTAGAAAAATCTCTTTCTTATAAAATTCCAAGCTATTAGGGTTGAACCAGTGGCATTTCCCAAACTAGGATAACAAAACTTTTGGGTTGATCTGTGGTGTGTGAATCAATTTTCTTTGTTTAACTTTTTTTTGTTTAAATTTTGTTCCATACATAAACTCTAAAGTTTTCATTTTCTTGTGATCTATTTATCTTTTATCTCTTTTTTTTTTACGAGATATAGTAAGTGAAAACTCAAGTTTTGATCTAAGAAAAAAGTATACATCTAACATGGAAATGCATAGTGCACAAATGTAGAGAGAGATAATTCCAAAAATTGTCTGCAATTTTTAGAGATTGTAAACTCTTTTTAGTTTTTATATATTAGGTTTTGCGTTCATTGGGAAAAGGGGGAGGCGGGGGATTTTGAACTGAGTGTTGACTCCTAATCCATCCGTCATTCCTTACAAAAAATATTGCTCGTTAAGCGTGATAAATCACTTTACAATCATCTATGATCGTTATGTCATGTGTTTGTAAATGGGCAAAATAATGGCTTGTTTTTCTCGGGTAAATATCCCTCTGCACGTTCACTTGAGAATTTAATGAGCGTTTGTTATTCTTTTTAAAAGGTTTGGATCCTAAGGTCTTTTGCATCTTTAACATGTTTCAAGCATGCATATCCATTTTTAAAACTTGTGTAGCAAAATCTCTTTCTTATTAAATTCAAAACTATTAGGGTTGAATCAGTGGAATTTCCAAAACTTGGATAACAATACATTTGTGGTCATCTGTGGTGTGTAATTAAATTTTCTTTGCTTACATTTGTTATTGTTTTAAATATTTTTCATAGATAGACTCTTAAATTTTCATTTTGTTGTGATCTATTTGCCTTTTATCTCTTTTTTGTTTACGAGATGAAGGAAAGTGAAAACTAAAATATTGATTTAAGAAAAAATTATACATCTAAAATGGACATGTACAGTGCAAAATATAGAGACAGATAAGTCGAAAAAGTGTATGTAATTTTTAGGGATTGTAAACTCTTTTTAGTTTTTATCTAATAGGTTTTTCAATTGTCATGAAAAGGGGGAGGGGGAGGATTTTTAACTGAGTGTTGACTCCCAATCCATAAGTCATTCCTTACAAAAATATAGACCGTTACACATGATAAATCACTTTACAATCATCTATGATGGTTAGGTCGGGTTTTTGTAGATGGGAAAAATAATGGCTTGTCTGACTCTGGTAAATATCCCACCGGACATTCACTTGACAATTTATTGAGCGTTTTTTATTCTAATTAAAAGGTTTGGATCCATAGGTCATTTCGATCTTTAACATGCTTCAAGAATTCAAATCCATTTTTAAAACCTGTGTAGAAAAATCTCTTTCATATACAATGTTCAACCAGGGTAATTTCCCAAACTTTGATAACAAAACTTTTGTGTTCATCTGTGGTGTGTGAATAAATTTTCTTTGCTTACATTTTTTATGGTTTTAAATTTTTTCCTTTCAAAAACTCTAAAATTTTCATTTTGTTGTGATTTGTTTGCCTTATATCTCTTTTTGGTTTAAGAGATGAAGGGAAAGTGAACACTCAAGTTTTGATTTAAGAAAAAAATATACATCTAAAATGGAAATGCACAGTGCACTAATGAAGAGAGAGATAATTCCATAATGTGTCTTTAATTGTTAGGGATTGTAAACTATTTTTAGTTTTCATATATTATGTTTTGCAACCGTCGTGAAAAGCGAGGAGGCGGGGGTTTTTAACTAAGTGCTGTCTCCCAATCCATCATTCATTCCTTACCAAAAATATAGCCCGTTACACATAATAAATCACTTTACAATCATCTATGATCGTTAGGTCAGCTTTTTGTAAATGGGAAAAATAATAGCTTGTTTGACTCAGGTAAATATCCCACCGCACGTTCACTTCAGAATTTAATGTGCGTTTGTTATTCACTTTAAAAGGCTTGGATCCATAGGTCATTTGCATCTTTAACATGTTTCAAGCATGCATATCCATTTTTAAACATGTGTAGAAAAAAATATTTCTTATAAAATTCAAAGCTATTTGGGTTGAACCAGTGGCATTTCCCAAACTATAATAAAAAAAAAACTTTTTTTATCGATTAGTGGTGTGTGAATAAATTTTATTTGCTTACATTTATTATTTTTTTTAATTTTTTCCAAACATAAACTCTAAAATTTTCATTTTGTTGTGATCTATTTGCCTTTGATCTCTTTTTTGTATACGAGATGAAGGGAAAGTGAAAACTCAACTTTTGATTCAAGAAAAAAGTATACATCTAAAATTTAAATGCACAGTGCAAAAATGTAGAGAGAGATAATTCCAAAAAGTGTTTGTAATTCTTAGGGATTGTAAAGTCTTTTTATTTTTTATATATTAGGTTATTCAATCATAGGGAAAAGGGGGAGATGGGGGTTTTTAACTGAGTGTTGACTCCCAATCCATAAGTCATTTCTTACAAAAATATAGCATGTTACGCATGATAAATCACTTTACAAAAATCTATGACCGTTAGGTCAGCTAATTTTAAATGGGCAAATTAATGGCTTGTCCAACTCATATAAATATCCCACCGCATGTTCACTTGAGAATTTAAAGCATTGGTTATTTTCTTTAAAATTTTTGGATCCATAAGTTATTTGCATCTTTAACATGTTTCAAGCATGCATATCAATTTTCAAAACATGAGTAGAAAAATGTCTTTCTTATAAAATTCCAAGCTATCAGGGTTGAGCTAGTGGAATTTCCCAAACTTGGATAACAAAACTTTTGTATTCATCTGTGGTGCTTGAATAAATTTTCTTTGCTTACATTTCTTAGTGTTTTAAATTTTTTCCATACATAAACTCTAAAATTTTTATTTTGTTGTGATCTATTGTCCTTTTATCTCTTTTTTTGTTAACGAGAGGAAGGGAAAGTGAAAACACAAGTTTTGATTTAACAAAAAATATACATCTAAAAAGGTGATGCATAGTGCACAAATGTAGAGAGAGATAATTCAAAAAAGTGTCTGTAATTTTTATGGGTTGTAAAGTCTTTTTAGTTTTTATATATTAGGCTTTGCAATCATCGGGAAAAGGGGGCAGTCGGGGGATTTTTAGCTGAGTGTTGACTCCCAATCCATTAGTCATTCCTTACAAAAATATTGCCCGTTCTGGAAGATAAATGACTTTACAATCATCTACGATTGTTTAGTCATCTTTTTGTAAATGGGCAAAATAATGACATGTTTAACTCGGGTAAATTTCCCACAGCACGGTCACTTGAGAATTTAATGAGTGTTTGTTATTCTCTTTAAAAGGTTTGGATCATAGCTCATTTGCATTTTTAACATGTTTCAAGCATGCATATCCATTTTTAAAACATGTGTACAAAAAAATCTCTTTCTTTTAAAATTCCAAGCTATTAGGGTTGAACCAGTTCAATTTCCCAAACTTGTTATCAAAACTTTTGTGTTGATCTGTGGTGTGTGAATAAATTTTCTTTGCTTACATTTGTTTTTGTTTTAAAGTTTTTCTATACATAAACTCTAAAATTTTAATTTTGTTGTGATCTATTTGCCTTTTATCTCTTTTTTATTTATGAGATGAAGGCAAAGTGAAAACTCAAGTTTTTATTTAAGAAATAAATGTACATCTAAAATGGAAATGCACAGTTCACAAATGTAGAGAGAGATAATTCCAAAAGGTGTAAGTAATTTTTAGGGATTTTAAACTCCTTTTATTTTTTATATATTAGGTTTTGCAATCGTCGGGGAAAGGGGGGAGGCGGGGGATTTTTAACTGAGTGTTGACTCCCAATCCATTAGTCATTGCTTACAAAAATATAGCCTGTTACGCATGATAAATCACTTTAAAATCATCTATGGTCGTTAGGTTAGGTGTTTGTAAATGGGCAAAATAATGGCTTGTCTTACTTGGGTAAATATCCCATTGCACGTTCACTTGAGAATTTAAAGTGTGTTTGTTATTCTTTTTAAAAGGTTTGGATCCATAGGTCATTTGCATCTTTAACATGTTTCAAGCATGCATATCCATTTTTAAAACGTGTAGAAAAATCTCTTTCTTATATAATTCCAAGTTATTAGGGTTGAACTAGAGGAATTTTCCAAACTTAGATAACAAAACTTTTGTGTTGATATGTTGTATGTGAACAAATTTTCTTTGCTTATATTTGTTATTGTTTTAAAGTTTTTTCCATACATAAACTCTAAAATTTTCATTTTGTCATTTATCTTTTCGTGATGATGGGAAAGTGAAAAGCCAAGTTTTTATTTAAGAAAAAAGTTTACATCTAAAATGGAAATGCATAATGCACAAATATAGAGAGAGATAATTCCAAAAAGTGTATGTAATTTTTAGGGATTGTAAACTCTTTTTAATTTTTATATGTTAGGTTTTGTAATCATCAGGAAAAGGGGGAAGCGGGGGATTTTTAATTGAATGTTGACTCCCAATCAAACAAAAATGTAGCCCGTTACGCATGATAAATCACTTTATATTCAACTATGATAGTTAGGTCAAGTTTTTCTATATGGCAAAATAATGGCTTGTCAGACTTGGATAAATATCAGACTGCCCGTTCACTTGAGAATTTCATTAACGTTTGTTATTATCTTTAAAAGGCTTGGATCTATAATTCATTTGCATCTTTAACATGTTTTAAGCATGCATATCCACTTTTAAAACATTTGTATAAAAATCTCTTTCTTATAAAATTCCAAGCAATTAGGGTTGAACTAGTTGAATTTCCCAAACTTGGATAACAATACTTTTGTGTTGATCTGTGGGGTGTGAATTAATTTTCTTTGTTTAAATTTGTTATTGTTTTAAATTTTTTCCATACATAAACTTTAAAATTTTCATTTTGTTGTGATCTATTTTCCTTTTATCTCTTTTTTTTTTACGAGATGCAGAGTAAGTGAAAACTCAAGTTTATATTTAAGGAAAAAGTATACATCTAAAATGGAAATGCACAGTGCACAAATGTAGATAGAGATAATTCTAAAAAGTTTCTATATTTTTTAAGGATTATATACTCTTTTTACTTTTTATATATTAGGTTTTTCAATCGTCGGGAAAAAGGTGGAGGCGAGGGACTTTTAACTGAGTATTGACTCCCAATCCATAAGTCATTTCTTACAAAAATATAGCATGTTACGCATGATAAATAACTGTACAAAAATATATGACCGTTAGGTTAGCTAATTTTAATTGGGCAAAATAATGGCTTGTCCAACTTAAGTGAATATCCCACCGCACGTTCACTTGAGAATTTAATGAGTGTTTGTTATTCTCTTTAAAAGGTTTGGATCCATTGGTCATTTGCATCTTGAACATGTTTCAAGCATGCATATCCATTTTTAAAACATGTGTAGAAAAATCTCTTTCTTATAAAATTCCAAGCTATTAGGGTTGAACGAGTGGAATTTCCCAAACTTGGTTAATAAAACTTTTGTGTTCGCCTGTGGTGTGTGAATAAATTTTCTTTGCTTACATTTGTTATTTTTTAAAAAAATTTCCATATATTAACTCAAAAAATTTCATTTTTTTGTGATCTATTTACCTTTTATCTCTTTTATTTTTACGAGATGAAGGGAAACTAAAAACTCATGTTTTGATTTAAGAAAAAACATATACATCTAAAATGGAAATGCACAGTGCACAAATGTAGAGAGAGATAATTCCAAAAACAATCTATGATTTTTAAGGATTGTAAACTCTTATTAGTTTTTACATATTAGATTTTTCAATCGTCGGGAAAAGGGGGGAGGTGGAGGAATTTTAACTGAGTGTTGACTCCCAATCCTTTAGTCATTACTTACACAAATATAGCCCGTCATGCAAGATAAATAACTTTACAATCATCTACTATCAGTAGGTGAGATTTTT
The DNA here is from genome assembly GCF_029961685.1 of Aristolochia californica. Taxonomy (NCBI): domain Eukaryota; kingdom Viridiplantae; phylum Streptophyta; class Magnoliopsida; order Piperales; family Aristolochiaceae; genus Aristolochia; species Aristolochia californica. Next base: position 32,988,142 of record NW_027181992.1, on the reverse strand, counting down.
GTAAATGCACAAAATAATGGATTGTTTGACTTGGGTAAATATCCCACCGCACGTTCACTTGAGAATTTAATGAGCGTTTGTGTTTCTCTTTAAAAATTTTGGATCCACAGGTCATTTGCATCTTTCACATGTTTCAAGCATGCTTATCCATTTTTAAAACATGTCTAGAAAAGTATCTTTCTTATAAAATTCCAAGGTACAAGGGTTCAACCAGTGGAATTTCAAAAAGTTGGATAATAAAACTTTTTGGTTGATCTGTGGTGTGTAAATAAATTTTCTTTGCTTACATTTGTTATTTAAAAAAAGAATATCTATACATAAACTCTTAAATTTTCCTTTTGTTGTGATCTATTTGCCTTTTTTCTATTTTTCTTTTCGTGATGATGGGAAAGTGAAAAACCAAAGTTTTATTTAAGAAAAGTTTACATCTAAAATGGAAATGCACAGTGCACAAATGTAGAGAGAAATAATTCCAAAAAGTGTATGTAATTTTTAGGGATTGTAAACTCTTTTTAGTTTATATATATTAGGTTTTGTAATCATCAGGAAAAGGGGGAAGCGGGGGATTTTTAATTGAATGTTGACTCCCAATCAAAAAAAAATGTAGCCCGTTACGCATGATAAATCACTTTATATTCAATTATGATAATTAGGTCAGGTTTTTCTATATGGCAAAAAAATGGCTTGTCTGACTCGGGTAAATATCAGACTGCACGTTCACTTGAGAATTTCATTAAGGTTTTTTATTATCTTTAAAAGGTTTGGATCCATAATTCATTTGCATCTTTAACATGTTTCAAGCATGCATATCAACTTTTAAAACATGTGTAGAAAAATCTCTTTCGTATAAAATTCCAAGCAGTTAGGGTTGAACCAGTGGAATTTCCCAAACTTGGATAACAATACTTTTGTGTTGATCTATGGAGTGTGAATTAATTTTATTTCTTTAAATTGGTTATTGTTTTAAATTTTTTCCATACAAAAACTATAAAATTTTCATTTTGTTCTGATCTATTTTCCTTTTACCTCTTTTTTTTACGAGATGCGGAGTAAGTGAAAACTCAAGTTTATATTTAAGGAAAAAGTATACATCTAAAATGGAAATACACAGTGCACAAATGTAGATAAAGATATTTCTAAAAAGAGTCTATATTTTTTCTGGATTGTATACTCTTTTTATTTTTTATATATTAGATTTTTCAATCGTTAGGAAAAGGGGGAGGCGGGGGACTTAACTGAGTGTTGACTCCCAATCCATAAGTCATTTCTTACAAAAATATAGCATGTTACGCATGATAAATCACTTTACAAAAATCTATGACCGTTAGGTCAGCTAATTTTAAATGGGAAAATAATGGCTTGCCCAAATCAGGTAAATATCCCACCGCAAGTTCACTTGAGAATTTAATGAGCGTTTGTTATTCTCTTTAAAAGGTTTAGATCCATTGGTCATTTGCATCTTGAACGTGTTTCAAGCATGCATATCCATTTTTAAAACATGTGTAGAAAAATCTCTTTCTTATAAAATTCCAAGCTATTAGGGTTGAACGAGTGGAATTTCCCAAACTTGGTTAATAAAACTTTTATGTTCACCTGCGGTGTGTGAATAAATTTTCTTTGCATATATTTGTTATTTTTTAAAAAAATTTCCGTACGTTAACTCAAAAATTTTCATTTTGTTGTGATCTACTTGCCTTTTTCCTCTTTTATGTTTACGAGATGAAGGGAAACTGAAAACTCAAGTTTTGATTTAAGAAAAAACATATACATCTAAAATGGAAATGCACAGTGCAAAAATGTGGAGAGAGATGATTCCAAAAAGTGTCTGTGATTTTTAAGGATAGTAAACTCTTATTAGTTTTTACATATTAGATTTTGTAATCGTCGGAAAAAGGGGGGAGGTGGGGGATTTTTAACTGAGTGTTGACTCCTAATCTTTTTGTCATTCCTTACCAAAATGTAGCCCATCATGCAAGATAAATCACTTTACAATCATCTACGATCGGTAGGTGAGCATTTTGTAAATGTGCAAAATAATGGATTGTTTCACTTGAGAATTTATTGATCGTTTGTTTTTCTCTTTAAAGGGTTTGGATCCACAGGTCATTTTCATCTTTCACATGTTTCAAGCATACTTATCCATTTTTAAAACTTGCCTAGAAAAATCTCTTTCTTATAAAACTCCAAGGTAAAAGGGTTGAACCAGTGGAATTTCCAAAAGTTGGATAATAAAACTTTTTGGTTGATCTGTGGTGTGTGAATAAATTTTATTTGCTTACATTTGTTATTTTTAAAAATAAATATCTACACAAAACTCTTAAATTTTCTTTTTGTTGTGATCTATTTGCCTTTTTTCTATTTTTCTTTTCGTGATGATGGGAAAGTGAAAAGCCAAGTTTTTTTTTAAGAAAAAAGTTTACATCTAAAATGTAAATGCATAGTGCACAAAAAAAGAGAGAGATAATTTCAAAAAGTGTATGTAATTTTTAGGGATTTTAAACTCTTTTTAGTTTTTATGTATTAGGTTTTGTAATCATCGGGAAAAGGGGGAAGCGGGGGATTTTTAACTGAGTGTTGGCTCCCAATCCATACGTCATTCCTTACAAAAATATAGCCCATTATGCATGATAAATCTCATTACAATCATCTACGATTGTTAGGTCATTGTGAATGGGCAAAATAATGGCTTGTTTGACTCGGGTAAATATCCCACCTCAAGTTCATTTGAGGATATAATGAGCGTTTGTTATTCTCTTTAAAAGCTTTGGATCCATAGGTCATTTGCATCTTGAACAAGTTTCAAGCATGCATATCCATTTTAAAAACATGTGTAGAAATCTCTTTCTTATAAAATTCCAAGTTATTAGGGTTGAACTAATGGAATTTGCCAAACTTGGTTAATAAAACTTTTGTGTTCATCTGTGGTGTGTGAATAAATTTTCTTTCTTTCATTTGTTATGGTTTTAAATATTTTTAATACATAAATTCTAAAATTTTCATTTTGTTGTGATCTATTTGCCTTTTATCTCTTTTTTGTTTACGAGATGAAGGGAAAGAGGAAACTCAAGTTTGAATTTAAGAAAAAAGTATAGATATAAAATGGAAATACATAGTGCACAAATGTAGAGAGAGATAATTCCAAAATGTGTCTGTCATTTTTAGGGATTGAAAACTCTTTTTTAGTTTTTATATGTTAGGTTTTGCAATCGTCAGCAAAAGGGGGAGGTGAGGGATTTTTAACTAAGTGTTAACTCCCAATCCATAAGTCATTCTTTACAAAAATATAGCCCGTTACGCATGATAAATCACTTTACAATCATCTATGATCGTTTGGTCAACTTTTTGTAAATGGGCAAAATAATGGCTTGTTTGACTCGGGTGAATATCCCACCGCACGTTCACTCGAGAATTTAATGAGTGTTTGTCATTCCATTTAAAAGGTTTGTATTGATAGGTCATTTGCTTCTTTAACATATTTCAAGAGTATATATCCATTTTTAAAAATGTGTAGAAAAATATCTTTGGTATAAAATTCCAAGTTATTAGGGTTGAACCAGTGGAATTTCCCAAACTTTGATAACAAAACTTTTGTGTTCATGTGTGGTGTGTGAATAAATTTTATTTCCTTACATTTGTTATTGTTTTAAAGTTTTTTCCATAGATAAACTCTAAAATTTTCATTTTGTAGTGAGCTATTTGCCTTTTATCTATTTCTTGTTTACGAGATGAAGGGAAAGTGAAAAATGAAGTTTTGATTTAAGAAAAAAGTATACATCGAAAATGGAAATGCACACTGCAAAAGTGTAGAGAGAGATAATTCAAAAAAGTATTTGTAATATTTAGGGATGGGAAAATCGTTTTAGTTTTTATATATTAGGTTTGGAAATCGTCGGCAAAAGGGGGGAGGCGGGGGATTTTTAACTGAGTGTTGATTCCCAACACATAAGTCATTCCTTACAAAAATACCCCATTACGTATGAAAAATCTCTTTACAATCATCAATGATTGTAAGGTCATCTTTTTGTAAATGGGAAAAATAATGGCTTGTTTGACTTGGGAAAATATGCCACCGCACGTTCACTCTAGAATTTAATGAGCGTTTGTTATTCTCTTTGAAAGGTTTGTATCCAAAGGTCATTTGTATCTTTAACATGTTCTAACCATGCATATCTATTTTTAAAACATGTGTAGAAAAATCTCTTTCATATAAAATTCCTAGCTATCAAGGTTAAACTAGTGGAATTTCCCAAACTTGGATAACAAAACTTTTGTGTTGATCTGTGGTGTGTGAATAAATTTTCTTTTCTTACATTTGTTTTTGTTTTAAATTTGTTCTATACTTAAACTCTAAAATTTTCATTTTTTTATGATCTATTTGCCTGTTATCTCTTTTTTGCTAACGAGATGAAGGGAATATGAAAACTAAAGTTTTTATTTAAGAAAGAAATATACATCTAAAATGGAAATGCACTGTGCACAAATGTAGAGAGAGATAATTCCAAATTTTTTTTGTAATTTTTAGGGATTGTAAACTCTTTTTAGTTTTTATTTATTAGGTTTGCAATGGACTGGAAAAAGGCGGAGGCAAGGGATTTTTAACTGAGTGTTGACTCCCAATCCATTAGTCATTCCTTACAAAAATCTAACCCATTACGTATGATAAATAACTTTACAATCTTCTATGATCGTTAGGTCAGGTTTTTGTAAATGGGCAAAATAAAGGCTTGTCTGACTCTGGTAAATATCCCACCGCCCGTTCACATGAGAATTTATAGAGCGTTTGTTATTCTCTTAAAAAGATTTGGATCCATAGGTCATTCGCATCTTTAACATGTTTCAAGCATGCATATCCACTTTTAAAACATGTGTAGAAAAATCTCTTTCTTATTAAATTCCAAGCTATTAGGGTTGAGCTAGTGGAATTTCTCAAACTTGGATAACAAAACTTTTTTGTTGATCTATGGTGTGTGAATAAATTTTCTTTGCTTACAGTTGTTATTGTTTTAAATTTTTTCCATACATAAACTCTAAAATATTCATTTTGTTGTGATCTATTTTCCTGGTATCTCTTTTTGATTTACAACATGAAGGGAAAGTGAAAACTCAAGTTTTGACTTAAGAAAAAAATATACTTCTAAAATGGAAATGCTCAGTTCTCAAATGTAGCGAGAGATAATTCAGGGGTGGCTGGCGATTTTTAACATAGTGTTGACTCCCAATCCATAAGTCATTCTTTACAAAAATATAGCCCGTTATGCATGATAAATCACATTACAATCATCAATGATCGTAAGGTCAAATTTTTTGTAAATGGGCAAAATAATGGCTTGTCTGACTTGGGTACATATTCCATTGCACGTTCACTTAAGAATTTAATAAGCGTTTGTTATTCTCTTTAAAAGGTTTGGATCCATAGGTCATTTGCATCTATAAGAAGTTTCAAGCTTGCATATCCATTTTCAAAACATGTGTACAAAAATGCCTTTCTTATAAAATTCCAAGCTATTAGGGTTGAACCAGTGGAATTTCCCAAACTTGGATATTAAAACTTTTGTGTTCATCTGTGGTGTGTGAAATTTTTCTTTTCTTACATTTGTTCTTTTTTAATATTTTTTCCATACATAAACTCTAAAATTTTCATTTTGTTGTGATCTTTTTGCCTTTTATCAATTTTTTGTTTACAAGATGAAGGGAATGTTAAAACTGAAGTTTTGATTTAAGAAAAAAGTATTCATCTAAAATGGAAATGCACAGTGCACAAATGTAGAGAGAGATAATTCCAAAAAGTATATGTAATTTTTAGGGATTTTAAACTCTTTTTAGTTTTTATATATTACCATTAGGAAAATGGGGGAGGCGGGGGATTTTTAATTGAGTGTTAAGTCCCAACCCATAAGTCATTCCTTACAAAACTATAGCCCATTACGCTTGAAAAATCTCTTTACAATCATTTACGATTGTTAGGTCATCTTTTCGTAAATGGGCAAAATAATGGCTTGTTTGACTCGGGTAAATATCACACCGCACGTGCATTTTATAATTTAATGAGCGTTTGTTACTCTCTTTAGAAGGTTTTGATCCATAGGACATTTGCATCTTTAACAGGTTCCAAACACGCATATCATTTTTTAAAACATATGTAGATAAATCTCTTTCTTATAAAATTCCAAGCTATCAGGGTTGAACCAGAGGAATTTCCCAAACTTGGATGACAAAACTTTGGTGTTCATCTGTGGTGTTTGAATAAATTTTCTTTTCATACATTTATTTTTTTAAAAATTTTTTTGCATACATAAACTCTAAAATTTTCATTTTGTTGTGATCTATTTTCCTTTTATCTCTTTTTTGTTTACGAGATGAAGGGAAAGTTAAAACTCAAGTTTTGATTTAAGGAAAACTAAATCTAAAATGGAAATGCACACTGCACAAATGTAGAGAGAGATACTTCCAAACAGTGTATGTAATTTTTAGGGATTGTAAACTCTTTTTAGTTTTTATATATTAGGTTTTGCAATCGTCGGGAAAAGGAAGAGGGGAGGGGGATTTTTAACTACGTGTTGACTCCCAATCCATTTGTCATTACTTAAGATAATATAGCCCGTTACGCATGATAAATCACTTTACAATCATCTATGATCGTCAGGTCAGGCTTTTTTAAAAGGGCAAAGTAATGGCTTGTCGAAGTCGGGTAAATATCCCATCGCACGTTCTCATGAGAATTTAATGAGCGTTTGTTATTCTCGTTAAATGGTTTGGACCCATAGGTCATTTGCATCTTTAACACGTTCCAAGCATGCATATCCATTTTTAAAACATGTGAAGAAAAGTCTCTTTCTTATCAAATTCCAAGCTATTAGAGTTGAACCAGTGGAATTTCCCTAAATTCGATAACAAAACTTTTGTGTTGATCTGTGGTGTGTGAATAAATTTTTTTTGCTTACATTTTTATTGTTTTAAACTTTTTCCAAACATAACCTCTAAAATATTCATTTTGTTGTGATCTATTTGGCTTTTATCTCTTTTTTGTTTATGAGATGAAGGGAAAGTGAAAACTCAAGTTTTGATTTAATAAAAAATCATACATCTAAAATGGAAATGCACAATTCTCAAATTTAGAGAGCGAAAATTCCAAAAACATTCTATAATTTTTAGGGATTGTAAACTCTTTTTAGTTTTTATATATTTGGTCTTGCAATCGTCGGGAAAAGGGGTGAGGCAGGGGATTTTTAATTGAGTGTTGACTCCCAATCCATAAGTCATTCCGTACAAAAATATAGTCCGTTACGAATGATAAATCACTTTACAATCATCTATGATCATTAGGTCAGGTTTTTGTTGAAGGGCAAAATAATGGCTTGCCTGACTCGGGTAAATATCCCACCGCATGTTCACTTGAGAATTTCATTAGCGTTTGTTATTCTCTTTAAATGGTTTGGATCCATAATTTATTTGCATCTTTAACATGTTTCAACTATGTATATCCATTTTTAAAACATATGTAGAAAATTCTCTTTCTTATAAAATTCAAGGCTATTAGGGTTGAACCAGTGGCGTTTCCCAAACTTGGATAACAAAACATTTGGGTTGATCTGTGGTGTGTGAGTTAATTTTCTTTGCTTACATTAGTTATTCTTTTAAATTTTTTTCATACTTAAACTCTAAAATTTCTTTTTGTTGTGATCTATTTGCCTTTTATCTCTTTTTTTTTTACGAGAAGAAGGGAAAGTGAAAACTCAAGTTTTGATTTAAGAAAAAAGTATACATCTAAAATAGAAATGCTTAGTGCACAAATGTAGACAGAGATAGAGATAATTCCAAAAAGTGTCAGTAATTTTTAGGGATTGTAAACTCTTTTTAGTTTTTATATATAAGGTTTTGGAATTGTCAACTCAAGTTTTGATTTAGGAAAAAAGTATACATTTAAAATGGAAATGCACAGTGCACAAATGTAGAGAGAGATAATTCCAAAAAGTGTCTGTAATTTTTAGGGATTGTAAACTCTTTTTAGTTTTTATATATTAGGTTTTGGAATCGTTAGGAAAACGGGGGAGGCGGGGGATTTTTAATTGAGTGTTGACTCCCAATCCATAAGTCATTCCTTAAAAAATATTGCCCATTACGCATGATAAATCACTTTACAATCATCTATGATCGTTAGGTCATGTTTTTGAAAATGGGCAAAATAATTGCTTGTTTGACTCTGGTAAATATCCCACCGCACGTTCACTTGAGAATTTAATGACCGTTTGTTATTCTCTTTAAAAGGTTTGCATCCATAGTTCATTTGCATTTTTAACATGTTTCAAGCATGCATATCTATTTTTAAAACATGTGTAGAAACATATATTTCTTATAAAATTCCATGCTATTAGGGTTGAACAAGTGGAATTTCCCAAACTTGGATAACAAAACTTTTGTGTTGATCTGTGGTGTGTGAATAAATTTTCTTTGCTTACATTTGTTTTAGTTTTAAATTTTTTCTTTACATAAACTCTAAAATTTTCTTTCTTTACATAAACTCTAAAATTTTCCTTTCGTTATGATATATTTTCCTTTTATCTCTTTTTTGCTGATGAGATGAAGGGAAAGTAAAAACTCAAGTTTTTATTTAATAAAGAAATATACATCTAAAATAGAAATGCACAGTGCAGAATTGTAGAGATAGATAATTCCAAAAAGTGTCTGTAATTTTTAGGGATTATAAACTCTTTTTAGTGTTTATATATTAGGTTTAACAATCGACGGGAAAAGGGGGGAGGTGGGGGATTTTTAACTGAGTGTTAACTCCCAATCCAATAGTCATTCCTTAGAAAAATATTGCCCGTTACGCATGATAAATCACTTTACAATCATCGATGATCGTTAAGGCAGCTTTTTGTAAATGGTTAAAATAATGGCTAGTTTGACTCGGGTAAATATTCCACCGCACGTTCACATGAGAATTTAATGAGTGTTTGTTATTCTCATTAAAAGGTTGGGATCCATAGGTCATTTGAATCTTCAACATGTTTCAAGCATGCATATCCATTTTTCAAACATGTGTAGAACACTCTCTTTCTTATAAAATTCCAAACTATTAGGGTTGAACCAGTGGAATTTCCCAAACTTGGATTACAAAAATTTTGTGTTCAAATGTGGTGTGTGAAAAAATTTCTTTGCTTACATTTGTTATTTTTTTAAATTTTTTCCAAACATAAACTCTAAAATTTTCATATTGTTGTGATCTATATGCCTTTTAACTCTTTTTTGTTTACAAGATGAATGGAAAGTGAAAACTCATGTTTTGATTTAAGAAAAAAGTATACATATAAAATGGAAATGCATAGTGCCCCAATGTAGAAAGAGATAATTCCAAAAAGTGTCTGTAATTTTTTGGGATTGTAAACTCTTTGTTGTTTTTATATATTACATTTTGCTATTGTCAGGAAAAAGGGGGAGGCGGGTAATTTTTAATTGAGTGTTGACTCCATATCCATAAGTCATTCCTTACAAATATATAACCCATTACGCATGATAAATCACTTTACAGTCAACTATGATCGTTAGGTGAGGTTTTTATAAATGGGCAAAATAATGGCCGGTGTGACTCGGGTAAATATCCCTGCACTTGTTCACTTGAGAATTTAATGAGTGTTAGTTATTCTCTTTAAAAGGATTGGATCCATTGGTAATTTGCAAGTTTAACATGTTTCAAGCATGCATATCCATTCTTAAAACATGTGTAGAAAAATCTCTTTCTTATAAAATTCCAAGCTATTTGGGTTGAACCAGTGGAATTTCCCAAACTTGGATAACAAAACTTTTGTGTTCATCAATGGTGTGGATAAGATTTCTTTGAGTGCATTTCTTATTTTTTAAAATTTTTCCAAACATAAACTCTTAAATTTTCATTTTGTTGAGATCTATTTGCCTTTGATCTATTTATTGTTTACGAGATGATGGGAAAGTGAAAACTAAAGTTTTGATTTAAGAAAAAAATATACATCTAAAATGGATATGCACAGTGCACAAATGTAGAGAGAGATAATTCCAAAATGTTTCTGTAATTTTTAGGGATTGTAAACTCTTTTTAGTTTTTATATATTAGGTTTTGCAATCGTCAGGAAAAGGCGGATGGTAGTGGATTTTTAACTTAGTGTTGACTCCCAATCCATAAGTCACTCCTTACAAAAAATAGCTCGTTACGCATATAAAATCACTTTAAAATCATCTATTATTGTTAGGTCATCTTTTTGTAAATGGGTAACATAATGGCCTGTCTGACTCGGGTAAATATCCCATTGCACATTCACTTGAGAATTTAATGAGCGTTTGTTATTCTCTTCAAAAGATTTGGATCTATAGGTCATTTGCATCTTTAACATGTTTCAAGCATTCATTTCCATTTTCAAAACATGTGTAGAAAAATCTGTTCTTATTGAAATTCTAAGATATTAGGGTTGAACAATTGGAATTTCCAAAACTTGGATAACAAAACTTCTGTGTTGATCTGTGGTCTGTCAATAAATTCATTTTTCTAACACTATTTATTGTTTTAAATTTTTTCCATAAAGAAATTATAAAATTTTCATTTTGAAATGATCTATTTGCCTTTTATGTCTTTTTTGTTTACGAGATGAAGGGAAAGTGAAAACTCAAGTTTTGATTTAAGAAAAAAGAATACATCTAAAATGGAAATGCAAAGTTCCCAAATGTAGAGAGAGATAATTCCAAAAAGAGTCTCTAATTTTTAGGGATTGTAAACTCTTTTTAGTTTTTATATATAAGGTTTTGCAATCGTCGGGAAAAGGGGGTAGGCAGGGGATATTTAACTGAGTGTTGACTCCCAAACCATAAGTCACTCCTTACAAAAATATAGCCCGTTACGCATGATAAATCACTTTACAATCATCTACGATCGTTAGGTCAACTTTTAGTAAATGGGCAAAATAATGCCTTGTCTGACTCGGGTAAATATCCCACTGCACGTTCACCTGAGAATTTAATGAGTGTTTGTTATTCTCTTTAAAATGTTTGGATCCATAGGTCGTTTGCATCTTTAACATTTTTCAAGCATGCAAATCCATTTTAAAAACATGTGTAGAAAAATCTATTTCTTATAAAATTCAATGATATTAGGGTTGAACCAGTGGAATTTCCCAAACTTGGATAACCAAACTTTTGTGTTCATCTATGCTGTGTGAATAAATTTTCTTTTGGGTTGATGTGTGGTGTGTGAATCTATTTTCTTTGCTTACATTTTTTATGGTTGTAAACTGTTTCTATACATAAACTCTAAAATTTTCATTTTGTTGTGATCTATTTGCCTTTTATCTCTTTTTTGTTTATGAGATGAAGGGAAAGTGAAAACTCAAGTTTTGATTTAAGAAAAAAGATTACATCTAAAATGGAAATGCACAGTGCACAAATATAGAGAGAGATAATTCTAAAAAGTGTCTGTAATTTTTATGGATTGTAAACTCTTTTTAGTTTTTATATACTAGGTTTTGCTATCGTCCGGAAAAGGGGGGAGGTGGGGGATTTTTATCTGAGTGTTGACTCCCTATCCATTAGTCATTCCTTACAAAAGAAATATAGCCTGTTACACATGATAAATCACTTTACAATCATCTATGATCATTATGTCAGCTTTTTGTAAAAGGGCAAAATAATGGCTTGTGTTACTCGGGTAAATATCCCACCGCACGTTCACTTGTGAATTTAAATAGCGTTTGTTATTATCTTTAAAAGGTTTGGATCCACATGTAATTTACATATTTAACATGTTTCAAGCATGCATATCCATTTTTAAAACATGTGTAGAAAAATCTCTTTCTTATAAAATTCCAAGCTATTATGGTTGAAGTAATGGAATTTCCCAAAACTTGGATAACAAAAAATTTTTGTTCATCTGTGGTGTGTGAATAAATTTTCTTGGCTTACATTTGAAAATTTTTTAAATTTTTTCCATACATCAACTCTAAAATTTTCATTTTGTTGTGATCTATTTGCCTTTTATCTCTTTTTGGTTTACAAGATGAAGGGAAAGTGAAAACTCAAGTTTTGATTTAAGAAACCCATATACATCTAAATTGGAAATGTATAGTGCACAAAAGTAGAGAGAGATAATTCCAAAAAAATTATGTAATTTTAGGGAATGTAAATTTTTTTTAGTTTTAATATATTAGGTTTTGCAATCGAAGGGAAAAGGGGGAGGAGAGTGATTTTGAACTGAGTGTTGAATCCCAATCCATAAGTCATTCCTTAATAAAATATAGCCCGTTACATATGATAAATCACTTTACAATCATCTATGATCATTAGGTCAACTTTTTGGAATGGGGCAAAAAAATGGCTTCTTTTAGTCGTGTAAAAATCCCACTGCACGTTCACTTGAGAATTTAATGAGCGTTTGCTATTCTCTTTAAGTTGTTTGGATCCATAGGTAGTTTGCATCTTTAACATGTTTCAAGTATGCATATCCATTTTTAAAACATTTGTAGAAAAATCTCTTTCTGATATAATTGAAAGCTATTAGGGTTGAACCAGTGGAAATTCCCAAACTTGGATAACAAAACTTTTGTTTTCATATGTGGTGTGTGAATAAATTTTCTTTGCTTACATTTCGTATTGTTTTAAATTTTTTCCATACATAAACTCTAAAATTTTCATTTTGTTGTGATCTATTTGCCTTTTATCTCTTTTTGGTTTACGAGATGAAGGGAAAGTGAAAACTGAAGTTTTGATTTAGGAAAAAAATATAGATCTAAAATAGAAATGCACAATGCTCAAATGTAGAGAGAGATAATTCCAAAAAGTTTATGTAATTTTTAGGGATTGTAAACTCTTTTTATTTTTATATATTAGGTTTTGCAGTCAACGGGAAAAGGGGGAGGCGTGGGATTTTTAATTAAGTCTTGACTCCCTATGCATAAGTCATTTCTTAAAAAAAATAGCCCGTTATGCATGACAAATTACTTTACAAATATCCATGATCTTTAGGACATGTTTTTGTAAATGGGAAAAATAATGGCTAGTTTGGTTCGAGTAAATATCCCACCGTACGTTCACTAGAGAATTTAATGAGCGTTTTTTGTTCTCCTTGAAAGGTTTGGATCCATAGGTCATTTGCATGTTTAAAATGTTTCAGGCAAACATATCCATTTTTAAAACATGTGTAGAAAAATCTCTTTCTTTTAAAATTCCAAGCTAGTCGGGTTGAACCAATGGAATTTTGGAAACTTGGATAACAGAACTAGTGTGTTGATATGTGGTGTGTGAATAAATTTTATTTTCTTACATTTTTTATTGTTTTAAATTTTTTGCACACATAAACTCTAAAATTTCCAATATTTTGTGATTTTTTTTCCTTTTATCTCTTTTTGATTTAAGAAAAAAATATACATCTAAAATGGAAATCCATAGTGCACAAATGTAGAGAGAGATAATTCCAAAAAGTGTCTGTAATTTTTAGGGATTGTAAACTCTTTTTAGTTTTTGTATATTAGGTTTTGTAATCGTAGGGAAAAGGGTGGAGGCGGGGGATTTTTAACTGAGTGTTGACTCCAAATCCATAAGTCATTCCTTACAAAAAAAAATTTACCCGTTACGCATGATAAATCACTTTACAAGCATCTATGATCGTTTGGTCATGTTTTTGTAAATGGGCAAAATAATGGCTTGTATGACTCTGGTAAATATCCCACCGAATGATCACTTGAGATTTTAATGAGCGTTTATTGTTCTCTTTAAAAGGTTTGGATCCAGAGGTTATTTGCATCTTTAACATGTTTCAAGAATGCATATCCATTTTTAAAACATGTGTAGAAAAATCTCTTTCTTATAAAATTTCAAGATATTAGGGTTGTACCAGTGGAATTTCCCAAACTCGGATAACAAACCTTTTGTGTTCATATGTGGTGTGTGAATAAACTTTCTTTGCTTACATTCGTTAATTTTTAAAAAAATTTCCATAAAACAACTTTAAAATTTTCATTTTGTTGTGATCTATTTGCCTTTTATCTCTTTTTGGTTTAAAAGATGAAGGGAAAGTGAAAACTCATGTTTTGATTTAAGAAAAAAGTATACATCTAAAATGGAAATGCATAGTGCACAAATTTAGAGAGAGATAATTCCTATAATTGTATGTAATTTTAGGGATTGTAAACTCTTTTTAGTTTTTATATATTACGTTTTGCAATCGTCGGGAAAAGGGGGAGGTGGGGGATTTTTAACTGAGTCTTGACTCCAAATCCTTAAGTCATTCCTTACAAACATACATCCCGTTACGCATGATAAATCACTTTACAATCATCTATGATCATTACGTCAGCTTTTTGTAAAGGGGCAAAATAATTGCTTCTTTACTCGTGTAAACATCCCACTGCACGTTCACTTTAGAATTTAATGAGCATTTTTTATTCTCTTTAAAAGGTTTGGATCCATAGGTAATTTTCATCTTTAACATGTTTCAAGCATGCATATCCATTTTTAAAAAATATGTAGAAAAATCTCTTTCTTATATCATTCCAAGCTATTAGTGTTGAACCAGTGGAATTTCCCAAACTTGGATAACAAAACTTGTGTTCAGTTGTGGTGTGTAAATAAATTTTCTTTGCTTACATTTTTTATTGTTTTAAATTTTTTCCACATATCAACTCTAAAATTTTCATTTTGTAGTGATGTATTTGCCATTTATCTCTTTTTGGTTTACGAGATGAAGGAAAAGTAAAAACTCAGGTATTTATTTAAGAAAAATTTATACAACTAAAATGGAAATGCACAGTGCACAAATGTAGAGAGAGGTAATTCTAAAAAGTGTATGTAATTTTAGGGATTGTAAACTCTTTTAAGTTTTTATATATTAGGTTTTCCAATCGTCGGGAAAAGGGGGAGGCAGGGGATTTTTAACTAAGTGTTGACTCCCAATCCATAAGTCATTCCTTACAAAAATATTGCCTGTAACGCATGATAAATCACTTTACAATCATCTATGATCATTAGGTCAGCTTTTTGTAATTGGGAAAAATAATGGCTTCTTTTGCTCGTATAAAAATCCTACTGCACGTTCACTTGAGAATTTAATGAGCGTTTGTTATTCTCTTTAAAATGTTTGGATGCATAGGTAATTTGCATCTTTAACATGTTTCAAGCATGGATATCCATTTTTAAAACATGTGTATAAAAATCTCTTTCTAGTATAATTCCAAGCTATTAGGGTTGAGCCAGTGGAATTTCCAAAAATTGGATAACAAAACTTTTGTGTTCATATGTGGTGTGGGAATAAATTTTCTTTGCTTACATCTGTTATTGTTTTAAATTTTTTTCATACATAAACTCCAAAATTTTCATTTTGTTGTGATCTTTTTACCTTTTATCTCTTACAGGTTTACGAGATGAAGGGAAAGTGAAAACTCAAGTTTTGATTTAATAAAAAAATATACATCTAAAATGGAAATGCATAGTGCACAAATGTAGAGAGAGATAATTCAAAAAAGTGTATGTAATTTTTAGGGATTTTAAACTCTTTTTATTTTTATATATTAGATTTTGCAATCATCGGGAAAAGGGAGAGGCGGGGGATTTTTAACTAAGTGTTGACTCCCAATGCATAAGTCATTTCTGACAAAAATATAGTCCGTTACGCTTGATAAATCACTTTACAATCATTTATAATCGTTTGGACATGTTTATGTAAATGGGAAAAATAATGGCTGGTCTGACTTAGGTAAATATCCCACCGGACGTTCACTTGAGAATTTAATTAGTGTTTGTTATTTTCTTTAAAAGGTTTGGATCCACAGGTCATTTGCATCTTTAACAAGTTTCAAGCATGCATATCTATTTTTAAAACATGTGTAGAAAAATCTCTTCGTTATAAAATTCCAAGCAATTAGGGATAAACCACTGGAATTTCACAAACTTGGATAACAAAACTTTTGTATTGATCTTTGGTGTGTGAATAATATTTATTTTCTTACATTTGTTATTGTTTTAAATTTTTTCCATACATAAACTCTAAAATTTTCATTTCCTTCTCATCTATTTGCCTTTTGTCTCTTTTTGGTTTACGAGTTGAAGGGAAAGTTAAAACTCAAGTTTTGTTTTAAGAAAAAATATACATCTAAAATGGAAATGCATAATGCACAAATTTAGAGAGATATAATTCCAAAAAGTGTCCGTAATTTTTAGGGATTGTAAACTTTTTTTTGTTTTTGTATATTAGGTTTTGCAATCGTCAGGAAAACGGGGGAGGAGGGGGATTTTTAACTAAGTGTTGACTCCCAACCCGTTAGTCATTCATTACAAAAATATTGCCCGTTACACATGATAAATAACTTTACAATCATCTATGATCATTGGTTCATGTTTTTGTAAAAGGGCAAAATAATGGCTTGTCTTACTCGGGTAAATATCCCACCGCACGTTCACTTGAGAATTTAATGAGCATTTGTTATTCTCTTTAAAAGGTTTGGATCCACAGGTCATTTGCATCTTTAACATGTTTCATGCATGCATATCCATTTTTAAAGTATATGTAGAAAAATCTCTTTCTTATAAAATTCCAAGCTATTAGGGTTAAACCAGTGGAATTTCCCAAACTTGGATAACAAAACTACTGTGTTCATATGTGATGTTTCAAAAAAATTTCATTGCTTACATTTGTTATTGTTTAATTTTTTCCATATAGAAACTCTAAAATTTTCATTTTGTAGTGATCTATTTGCCTTTTATTTCTTTTTTGTTCACGAGATGAAGGCAAAGTGAAAACTCAAGTTTTGATTTAAGAAAAAAGTATACATCTAAAATGGAAATGAAAAGTGCACAAATGTAGAGAGAGATAATTCCAAAAAGTGTCTGTAAATTTTAGGGATTGTAAACTCTTTTTTGTTTTTATATATTAAGTTTTTCAATCATCGCGAAAAGGGGGGAGGCGCGTGATTTTTAACCGAGTGTTGACTCCCAATCGCGAAAAGGGGGGAGGCGCGAGATGAAGGGAAAGTGAAAACTCAAGTTTTGATTTAAGAAAAAAATCTATATCTAAAATGGAAATGTACAGTGCACAATACAGAGAGAGATAATTCCAAAAAGTGTCTGTAATTTTTAGGGATTGTAAACTCTTTTTAGTTTTTATATATTAGGTTTTACTATCGTCGGGAAAAGGGGGGAGGCAGGGGATTTATAATTTAGTGTTGACTCCCAATCCATAAGTCACTCCTTACAAAAATATAGCCCGTTACGCATGATAAATCACTTTACAATTATCTACGATTGTTAGGTCATCTTTTGGTAATTGGGAAAAATAATGGCTTGTTTGACTTTCGTAAATATCCCACCACACGTTCACTTGACAATTTAATGAGCGTTTGTTATTCTCTTTAAACGTTTTGTATCCAGAGGTCATTTGCATCTCTAACATGTTTCAAGTATGCATATCCATTTTTAAAACATATGTGGAACATATCTTTCTTATAAAATTCCAAGCTATTAGGGTCGAACAAGCGAAATTTCCCAAACTTGGATAACAAAACTTTTGTGTTGATCTGTGCTGTGTGAATAAATTTACTTTGCTTACATTTTTTTTTTGTTTCAAAATTTTTCTATACATAAACTCTTAAATTTTCATTTTGTTATGATCTACTTGCCTTTTATCTCTTTTTTTCTTACGAGATGAAGGGAAAGTAAAAACTTAAGTTTTGATTTATGAAAGAAAGATACATCTAAAATGGAAATGCACAGTGCACAATTGTAGAGAGAGATAATTCCAAAAAGTGTTTGTATTTTTTAGGGATTATAAAATATTTTTAGTTTTTATATATTAGGTCTTGCAATCGATGGGAAAATGGGGGAAGTGGGGGATTTTTAATTGAGTGTTGACTCCCAATCCAATAGTCATTCCTTAGAAAAATATGCCCCGTTACACATGATAATTCACTTTCAGTCCTCTATGATTGTTCGGTCAGCTTTTTGTAAATGGGCAAAATAATGGCTAGTCTGACTCTGGTAAATATCCCACCACAAGTTCACATGACAATTTAATGAGCGTTTGTTATTCTCTTTAAAAGGATTGGATCCATAGGTCATTTGCATCTTTAACAGGTTTCAAGTATACATATCCATTTTTCAAACATGTGTAGAAAAATCTCTTTCTTATAAAATTCCAAACTATTAGGGTTGAACCTGTGGAATTTCCCAAACTTGGATAACAAAACTTTTCTGTTCGTCTGAGGCGTGTGAAAGATTTTCTTTGCTTACATTTGTTATTGTTTTAATTTTTTTCCATACATAAACTCTAAAATTTTCATTTTGTTGTGATCTATATGCCTTTTATCTCTTTTTTGTTTACGAGACGAAGGGAAAGTAAAAACTCAAGTTTTGATTTAAGAAAAAAGTATACATCTAAAATGGAAATTCACAGTGCCCAAATGTAGGGAGAGATAATTCGAAAAAGTGTCGGTAATTTTTAATGATTGTAAACTATTTTTGTTTTTATATATTTTATCTTGCAATTGTCAAGAAAATGGGGGAGGCGGGGGATTTTTAACTGAGTGTTAACTCCATATCCACAAGTCATTCCTTACAAAAATATAGCCCGTTACGCATGATAAATCACTTTAGAATCATTTAGGTTTGTTAGGTGAGGGTTTTGTAAATGGGCAAAATAATGGCTTGTGTGACTCGGGTAAATATCCCAGCGCATGTTCACTTGAGAATTTAATGAGTGTATGTTATTATCTTTAAAAGGTTTGGATCCTTTGGTCATTTGCATGTTTAACATGTTTCAAGCATGCATATCCATTTATAAAACATGTGTAGAAAAATATCTTTCTTATAAAATTCGAAAATTTTCGAGTTGAACCAGTGGAATTTCCCAACTGGGATAACAAAACTTTTGTGTTCAACTATGGTGTGAATAAATTTTCTTTGCTTACATTTGTTATTTTTAAAAAATTTCTATACATAAACTCTAAAATTTTCATTTGGTTGTGATCTATTTGCCTTTGATCTCTTTATTGTTTACAAGATGATGGGAAAGGAAAAACTCAAGTTTTGATTTAAGAAAAAAATATACATCTAAAATGGAAATGCACAGTGCACAAATGTAGAGAGAGATAATTCCAAAACATTTCTGTAATTTTTAGGGATTGTAAACTCTTTTTAGTGTTTATATATTAGGTTTTGCAATCGTCGGGAAAAGGGGGGTGGCAGTGGATTTTTAACTTAGTGTTGACTCCCAATCCATAAGTCACTCACAAAAATATAGCCCATTATGCATGACAAATCACTTTAGAATAATCTATGATCGATAGGTCATCTTTTTGTAAATGGGCAAAATAATGGCTTGTCTGACTCGGGTAAATTTGCCACTACACGTTCACTTGAGAATTTAATGAGTGTTTGTTATTCTCTTTAAAATATTTGGATCCATCTGTCATTTGCATCTTTAACATGTTTCAAGTATGCATATCCATTTTTAAAACATGTGTACAAAAATCAGTTTCTTATAAAATTCCAAGATATTCGAGGTTAACGAGTGGAATTTCCCAAAGTTGGATAAAAAACCTTTAGTGTTGATCTGTGGTGTGTGAATAAATTTTATTTTCTTATATTTGTTATTGTTTTAAATTTTTTCCATAAAGAAACTCTAGAATTTTCATTTTGTTGTGATCTATTTGCCTTTTATGTCTTTTTTGTTTACGAGATGAAGGGAAAAGTTTTGATTTAGGAAAAAAGAATAAATCTAAAATGGAAATGCAAAGTGCCCAAATGTAGAGAGAGATAATTCCAAAAAGTGTCTCTAATTTTTAGGGATTGTAAACGCTTTTTAGTTTTTATATACTAGGTTTTACAATCGTCAAGAAATGAGGGTAGGCAGGGGATATTTAACAGAGTGTTGACTCCCAATCCATAAGTCACTCCTTAGAAAAATATAGCCTGTTACCTATGATAAATTACTTTACAATCATCTATGATTGTTAGGTCATCTTTTTGTAAATAGGAAAAATAAAGGCTTGTTTGACTCGGGTAAATATCCCACCGCATGTTCACTTGAGAATTTAAGAAGCATTTGTTATTCTCTTTAAAAGGTTTACATCCATAGGTCATTTCCATCTCCATCATGTTTCAAGCACGCGGATCCACTTTTAAAACATGTGTAGAAAATTATCTTTCTTATAAAATTCCAAGCAATTGGGGTTAAACCAGTGGAATTTTCCAAACTTGGATAATAAAACTTTTGTGTTCATCTGTGGTGTGTGAATAAATTTTATTTTCTCACATTTGTTATTGTTTTAGTTTTTTCCATTCAGAAACTCTAAAATTTTTATTTTGTTGTGATCCATTTGCCTTTTATCTCTTTTTTGTTTACGAGATGAAGGGAAAGTGAAAATCATGTTTTGATTTAAGAAAAAAGTATACATCTAAAATGGAAATGCACAGTTCACAAATGTAGAGAGATAATTCCCAAAAGTGTCTATAATTTTTAGGGATTGTAAACTCTATTTAGTTTTAATATATTAGGTTTTGCAATTGTTGGGAAATAGAGGGAGGCGAGGGACTTTTAACTGAGTGTTGACTCCATATCCATAAGTCATTCCGTACAAAAATATAGCCCGTTACGCATGATAAATCACTTTACAATCATCTATGGTCGTTAGGTGAGGTTTTTGTAAATAGGCAAAATAATGGCTTGTCTGACTCGAGTAAATATCCCACCGCACGTTCACTTGAGAACTCAATGAGCATTTTTCATTCTCTTTAAAAGGTTTGGATCTATAGAACATTGGCATCTTTAACATGTCGCAAGCATGCATATCCATTTTTAAAACATGTGTCGAAAGATCTCTTTCTTATAAAATTCCAAGCTGTTAGGGTTGAACCAGTGGAATTTCCCAAACTTGGATAACAAAAGTTATGTGTTGATTTGTGGTGTGTGAATAAATTTTCTTTCCTTACATTTGTTTTTGTTTTAAATTTTTTCCAAACATAAACTCAAAAATTTTCATTTTGTTGTGATCTATTTGCCTTTTATTTCTTTTTTGTTTATGAAAGAAGGGAAAGTGAAAACTCAAGTTTTGATTTAAGAAAAAAATATACGTCTAAAATGGAAATGCAAAGTGCACAAATGTAGATAGAGATAATTTTTTGGGATTGTTAACTCTTTCTAGTTTTTATATATTAGGTTTTGCAATCGACAAGAAAAAGGGGGAGCGGGGTATTTTTAACTGTGTGTGGACTCCCAATCCATAAGTCATTCCTAACAAAAATATAGGCGTTACGCATGATAAATCACTTTACAATTATCTATGATCGGTAGGTCAGCTTTTTGTGAATGGGCAAAATAATGGCTTATCTTACTCCGGTAAATATCCCACCTCTCGTGCACTTGAGAATTGAATGAGCATTTGTTATTCTCTTTAAAAGGTTTGGATCCATAGGTCATTTGCATCTTGATGATGTTTCAAGCATGATTATCCATTTTTAAAACATGTGTAGAAAAATCTCTTTCTTTTAAAATTCCAAGTTATTAGGGTTGAACCAGTGGAATTTCCCAAACTTGGATAAAAAACTTTTGTGTTCTTTTGTGGTGTGTGAATAAATTTTGTTTGTTTACATTTTTTATTTTTTAAAATTTTTTTTAATACATAAATTCTAAAATTTTAATTTTGTTGTGATCTATTTGCCTTTTATCTCTTTTTTATTTACGAAGTGAAGGGAAAGTGAAAACATAAGTTTTGATTTAAGCAAAAAGTATACATCTAAAAAGGAAATGAACAGTGCACAAATGTAAAGCGAGATAATTCCAAAAAGTATATGTAATTTTTAGGGATTGTTAACTCTTTTTAGTTTTTATATATTAGGTTTTGAAATCATCGGGAAAACAGGGAGGTGGGGGGTTTTTTAACTCATTTTTGATTCCCAATCCACAAGTCATTCCTTACAAAAATATAATCCATTATGCATGAGAAATTATTTTACAATCACCTATGGTCGTTAGGACACCTTTTTGTAAATGGGCTTAATAATGGCTTCTTTTACTCGAGTAAATATTCCACTGCACCTTCACTTGAGAATTTAATGAGCATTTGTTTGTCTATTTAAATGGTTTGGATCCATAGGTCATTTGCACCTTTAACATATTTCAAGCCTGCATATCCATATTTAAACTTGTGTTGAAAAATCTCTTTCTTATAAAATTTCAAGCTATTAGGGTGAACTAGTGGAATTTCCCAAACTTGTATAACAAAAATTTTGTGTTCATCGGTGGAGTGTGAATAAATTTTCTTTGCATACATTTGTTATTGTTTTAAATTTTTTCCATACATAAGCTCTAAAATTTTCATTTTGTTGTGATCTATTTGCCTTTTCTCTATTTTTTGTTTACGATATGAAGGGAAAGTGAAAACTCAAGTTTAGATTTAAGAAAAAAATATACATCTAAAATGAATATCCACAGTGCACAAATGTAAAGAGAGATAATTCCAAAAAGTGTACGTAATTTTTAGGGATTGTAAACTCTTTTTTTTATATATTATGTTTCATAATCGTCGAGAAAAAGGAAGAGGCAGAAGATTTTTAATTGAGTGTTGACTCCATATCCATAAGTCATTCCTTAAAAAAATATAAACCGTTACACATGATAAATCAATTTACAATCATCTATAATTGTTAGGTCAGATTTTTGTCAATGCGCAAAATAATGACTTGTCTGACTTGGGTAAATATCCCACCGCACGTTCATTTCATCTTTAACATGTTTCAAGCATGAATATCCATTTTTAAAACATGTGTAGAAAAATCTGTTTCTTAAAAAATTCCAAGCTATATGGGTTGAACCAAAGGAATTTTCCAAACTTTGATAACAAACTTTTGTGTTGATCTGTGGTGTGTGAATAAATTTTCTTTGCTAACATTTCTTTTTGTTTTATTTTTTTTCCATACATAAACTCTAAAATTTTCATTTTGTTGTGATCTATTTGTCTTTTATCACTTTTTTGTTTATTAGATGAAGGGAAAGTGAAAACTCAAGTTTTGATTTAAGAAAAAAATATATATCTAAAATGGAAACGCACAGTGCAAAAATGTAGAGAGAGATAATTCCAAAAAATCCCTGTAATTTTTAGGGAAAGTAAACTCTTTTTTGTTTTTATATATTAGGTTTGGCAATCGACGGGGAAAAGGGGAAGGTGGGGGATTTTCAACTCAGTGTTGACTCCCAATCCATAAGTCATTCCTTACAAAAATATAGCTCATTACACTTGACAAATCACTTAACAATCTTTTGTGTTCGTTAGTTTTTTTAAATGGGATAATTAATGGCTTGTCTGGCTCGGGTAAATATACCACAGCACGTTCACTTGAGAATTTAATGAGCGTTTGTTATTCTCATTAAAAGGATTGGATCCATAGGTCATTTGCATCTTTAACATGTTTCAAGCATACAAATCGATTTTTAAAACATGTGTAGAAAAATCTGTTTCTTATAAAATTCCAACCTATATGGGTTGAACCAATGGAATTTTCCAAACTTGGATAACAAAACTTTTGTGTTGATCTGTGGTGTGTGAATAAATTTTCTTTGATAACATTTCTTTTTGTTTTAATTTTTTTCCATACATAAACTCTAAAATTTTCATTTTGTTGTGATCTATTTGTCTTTTATCTCTTTTTTTGTTTATTAGATGAAGGGAAAGTGAAAACTCAAGTTTTGATTTAAGAAAAAAAATTACATCGAAAAAGGAAATGCACAGTGAACAAATATAGAGAGAGATAATTCCAAAAATGTGTCTATAGTTTTTAGGGATTGTAAACTCTTTTTTAGTTTTTCATATATTAGGTTTCTCAATCCTCGGGAAAATGGGGGAGGCGGGGGATTTTTAACTGAGAGTCGACTCCCAATCCATAAGTCATTCCTTACATAAATATTGCCCGTTATGCTTGACAAATCACTTAACATTCGTTTGTGTTCGTTAGTTTTTTTAAATAGGCAAAATAATGGCTTGTCTGACACGGGTAAATATCGCACAACACGTTCACTTGAGAATTTAATGAGCGTTTGTTATTCTCTTTAAAAGGTATGGATCCATAGGTCATTTGCATATTTAACATGTTTCAAGCATGCATATCCATTTTTAAAACATGTGTAGAAAGGTCTCTTTATTATTAAATTCAAAGCAACTAGGGTTGAACTAGAGGAATTTCCAAAACTTGGTTAATAAAACTTTTTTTTTCATCTGTGGTGTGTGAATAAATTTTCTTTGCTTATATTTGTTATTGTTTTAAATTATTTCCATACATAAACTCTAAAATTTTCAGTTTTTTGTGATCTATTTGCCTTTTATCTCTTTTTTGTTTACGAGATGAAGGAAAAAGGAAATCCCAAGTTTTTATTTAAGAAAAAAATATACATCTAAAATGTAAATGCACAGTGCACAAATGTATAGAGAGATAATTCTAAAATGTGTCTATATTATTTAGGGATTGTAAACTCTTTTTAGTTTATATATATTATGTTTTTCTATCGTTGGGAAAAGGGGGGTGTTGGGGGATTTTTAACTGAGTGTTGTCTCCCAATCCATAAGACATTTCTTACAAAAATATAGCCCGTTACGCATGATAAATCACTTTACAATCATCTACGATCGTTAGGTCAGTTTTTTTATATGGGCAAAATAATGGCGTGTCTAAATCGGGTAAATATTCAATTGCACCTTCACTTGAGAATTTAATGTGTGTTTGTTTTTCTCTTTAAAAGGTTTGGTTCAATAGGTCATTTGCATCTTTAACTTGTTTCAAGCATGCATATCCATTTTTAAAATGTGTAGAACAATTTTTTTCTTATAAAATTTCAAGCTATTAGGGTCGAAGTAGTCGGAATTATCAAACTTGGATAACAAAACTTTTTGGTTGATATGTGGTGTCTGAATAAATTTTCTTTGCTAACATTTTTTATTGTTTTAATTTTTTTTCTATACATAAGCTCTAAAATTTTCACTTTTTTGAGATCTATTTGCCTTTTATCTATTTATTGTTTACAAGATGAAGCGAAAGTGTGAACTCAAGTTTTGATTTAAGAAAAAAATATACATCTTAAATGGAAATGCACAGTGCACAAAAGTAGAGAGATAATTCAAAAAATTGTAAGTAATTTATTAGGGATTGTAAACTTTTTTTAGTTTTTATATATTAGGTTTTGCAATCGTCGGGAAAAGGGGGAGGCGGGGGATTTTTAACTGAGTGTTGACTCTTAATCCATAAGTAATTCCTTATAAAAATATTGCCCGTTACATATGATAAATCACTTTACAATCATCTATAATCTTAAGGTCAGCTTTTTGTAAATGGGCAAAATAATGGCTTGTCTGACTCGGGTAAAAATCCCACCGCATGTTCACTTGAGAATTAGGGTTGAACCAGTGGAATTTCCCAAACTTGGATAACAAAACTTTTGTGTTCATCTATGGTGTGTGAATAAATTTTATTTTTGGTTGATTTTTGGTGTGTGAATCTATTTTCTTTGCTTACATTTGTTATTGTTGTAAATTGTTTCTATATATAAACTCTAAAATTTTCATTTTGTTGTGAACTATTTACCTTTTATCTCTTTTTTTTTTACGAGATAAAGGGAAAGTGAAAGCTCAAGTTTTGATTTAAGAAAAAAGTATATATCTAAAATGGAAATGCATAGTGCACAAATATAGAGAGAGATAATTCCAAAAAATATCATTAATTT
The DNA here is from genome assembly GCF_029961685.1 of Aristolochia californica. Classification (NCBI taxonomy): domain Eukaryota; kingdom Viridiplantae; phylum Streptophyta; class Magnoliopsida; order Piperales; family Aristolochiaceae; genus Aristolochia; species Aristolochia californica. Next base: position 32,962,431 of record NW_027181992.1, on the reverse strand, counting down.
TTAGGGATTGTAAACTCTTTTTAGTTTTTATATACAAGGTTTTGCAATTGTCGGGAAAAGGGGGGAGGCGGGGGATTTTTATCTGAGTGTAGACTCCCTATCCATTAGTCATTCCTTACAAAAATATAGCTTGTCACACATGATAAATCACTTTACAATCATCTATGATCATTATGTTAGCTTTTTGTAAAAGGGCAATATAATGGCTTGCGTTACTCGGGTAAATATCCCACCGCACGTTCACTTGGGAATTTAATGAGCGTTTGTTATTATCTTCAAAAGGTTTGGATCCAAAGGTTATTTACATATTTAACATGTTTCAAACATGCATATCCATTTTTAAAACATGTGTAGAAAAATCTCTTTCTTATAAAATTCCAAGCAATTTTGGTTAAACCAATGGAATTTCCAAGTGAAAACGCAAGTTTTGATTTGAGAAAAAAATATACATCTAAAATGGAAATGCACAATGCACAAATGTAATGAGATATAATACCATAGAGTGTCTATAATTTTTAGGGATTGTAAACTCTTTTTAGTTTTTATATATTAGGTTTTGCGATCGTTAAGAAAAGGGGGGAGGCGAGGGATTTTTAACTGAGTATTGACTCCCAATCTATAAGTCATTCCTTACAAAAATATTGCCCATTACGCATGATAAATCACTTTACAATCATCTATGAACGTTTGGTCATGTTTTTGTAAAAGGGCAAAATAATGGCTTATCTGACTCGGGTAAATATCCCCCCGCACGTTCACTTGAGAATTTAATGAGCATTTGTTATTCTCTTTAAAAGGTTTGGATCCACAGGTCATTTGGATCTTTAACATCTTTTAAGCATGCATATCTATGATTAAAACATGTGTAGATAAATCTCTTTCTTATAAATTCCAAGCTATAAGGGTTAAACTAGTGGAATTTCCCAAACTTGGATAACAAAACTTTTGTGTGCATCTGTGATGTGTGAATGAATTTTCATATCTTACATTTGTTATTGTTGTAAATTTTTTTCATATAGAAACTCTAAAATTTTCATTTTGTAGTGATCTATTTGCCTTTTATCTCTTTTTTTTTTTTCGAGATGAAGGATAACTGAAAAATCAAGTTTCATTTAAGAAAAAAGTATACATCTGAAATGGAAATAAAACGTGCACAAATGTAGAGTGAGGTAATTCCAAAAAGTGACTGTAAATTTTAGGGATTGTAAACTCTTTTAAGTTTTTATATATTTGGTTTTGCAATCATCGAGAAAAGGGGGGAGGTGCATGATTTTTAACCGAGTGTTGACTCCCAATCCATAAGTCATTCCTTACAAAAATATAGCCCGTTATGCAATAAAAATCACTTTACAATCATCTATAATTATTATGTCAGCTTTTTGCAAATCGGCAAAATAATGGCTTGTTTGAGTTGGGTAAATATCCCACCGCACTTTCACTTGGGAATTTAATGAGCATTTGTTATTCTATTTAAAATTTTTGATCCATAGGTCATTTGCATCTTTAGCATGTTTCAAGCATGCATATCCATTTTTAAAACATTTGTATAAAAATCTCTTTATTATAAAATTCCAAGCTATTAGTGTTGTACGAGTGGAATTTCCCAAACTTGGATAACGAAACTTTTGTGTTGATCTGTGGTGTTTGAATAAATTTTCTTTGCTTACATTTGTAATTGTTTTAAATTTTTTCCTCACATAAACTCTAAAATTTTTATTTTGTTGTGATCTATTTGCCTTTTGTCTCATTTTTGTAAACGCGATTTAGGGAAAGTGAAAACTCAAGTTTTGATTTAAGAAAAAAATTTACATCTAAAATGGAAAAGCGCAGTGCTCAAATGTAGACAGAGATAATTCCAAAAAATGTCTATAATTTTTAGGGATTGTAAACACTTTTTAGTTTTTATTTATTAAGTTTTGCAATTGTAAGGAAAAGGGGGGAGGCGGGGGATTTTTGATTGAGTGTTGACTTCCAATCCATTAGTTATTCCTTACAAAAATATTGCTAGTTACGCTTAATAAATCACTTTAAAATCATCTATGATCATTAGGTCAGGTTATTGTATATGGACAAAATAATGGTTTGTCTAACTCGGGTAAATATCCAACCGCACATTCACTTGAAAATTTATGGAGTGTTTGTTATTCTCTTTAAAAGGTTTGGAACCATAGGTCATTTGCATCTCTAACATGTTTCAAGAATGCATATCCAAGTTTAGAACCTGTGAAGAAAAATCTCTTTCTAATTAAATTCCATGCAATTAGGGCTGAACGAGTGGAATTTCCCAAATTTGGATAACAAAACTTTTGTGTTCATTAGTGGTGTGTGAATAAATTTTTTTTGCTTACATTTGTTATTATTTAAAATTTTTCCCATACAAAGACTCTTAAATTTTCATTTTGTAGTGATCTATTTGCGTTTTATCTCTTATTTGTTTACGAGATGAAAGGAAAGTGAAAACTTAAGTTTTGATTTAAGAAAAATGTTTACATCTAAAATGGAAATGAACAGTGCACAAATGTAGTGAGAGATTATTCCAAAAAGTGTCCATAATTTTAGGGATTGTAAACTCTTTTTAGTTTTTATATATTAGGTTTTGCAATCGTCAGGAAAAGGGAGAGGCGGGGGATTTTTAACTGAGTGTTGACTCCCAATCCATAAGTCATTCCTTACAAAAATATTGCCCATTAAGCATGATAAATCACTTTACAATCATCTATGACTGTTTGGTCATGTTTTTGTAAAAGGGCAAAATAATGGCATGTCTGACTCGGGTAAATATCCCCCTGCACGTTCACTTGAGAATTTAATGAGCATTTGTTATTCTCGTTAAAAGGTTTGGATCCACAGGTCATTTGGATCTTTAACATGTTTCAAGCATGCATATCCATTTTTAAAACATGTGTAGAAAAATCTTTTTCTTATAAAATTCCAAGCTATTAGGGTTGAACTTGTGGAATTTTCCAAACTTAGATAGCAAAACTTTTGCATTCATCTGTGGTGTGTGAATAAACTTTCTTTGCTAATATTTTTATTTTTCTAAATTTTTTCCTTACATAAACTCTAAAATTTTCATTTTGCTGTGATCTATTTGCCTATTATCTCTTTTTAGTTAACGAGATGAAGGGATAGTGAAAACTCAAGTTTTGATTAAGAAAAAAGTATACATATAAAATGGAAATGAACAGTGCACAAATGTAGGGAGAGATAATTCCAAAAAGTGTCTGTAATTTTTTAGGATTGTAAACTCTTTTTAGTTTTTATATATTAGGATTTGCTGTCATCCGGAAAGGGGGGAAGCGGGGGATTTTTAACTGAGTGTTGATTCCCAGTCCTTAAGTCATTCTTTACAAAAATATAGCCCGTGACGCATAAGAAATCACTTTACAATCATCTATGATTGTTAGGTCAGCCTTTTGTAAATGAGAAAAATAATGGCTTCTTTCGCTCGGGTAAATATCCCACTGCACGTTCACTTGAGAATTTAATGTGCGTTTGTTATTCTCTTCAAAAGGTTTGGATCCATAGGTCATTTGCACCTTGAACATGTTTCAAGCATGGATATCCATTTTTAAAACATGTTGAAAAATATCTTTCTTATAAAATTTCAAGCTATTAGGGTTGAGCTAGATGAATTTCCCAAACTTGTATAACAAAACTTTTGTGTTCATCGGTGGTGTGTGAATAAATTTTCTTTGCTTACATTTGTTATTTTTTTAAATTATCTCCATACATAAACTCTAAAATTTTTATTTTTTGGTGATCTATTAGCCTTTTATCTATTTTTGGTTTACAAGATGAAAGGAAAGTGAAAACTCAAGTTTTGATTTAAGAAAAAAATATACATCTAAATTAGAAAGGCACAGTGTAGAAATGTAGAGAAAGATAATTCCATAAAGTGTATGTAATTTTTAGGGATTGTAAACTCCTTTTAGATTTTATATATTAGGTTTTGCAATCGTTGGGAAATGGGGGAGGAGGGGGATTTTTAACTAAGTGTTGACTCCCAATCCATAAGTCATTTCTTAAAAAAAAATAGCCCATTATGGATGACAAATAAATTTACAATCATCTATGATCGTTAGGTCAGGTTTTGGTAAATGGGCAAAATAATGGCTTGTCTAACTCGGGTAAATATACCACCGCACGTTCACTTGAGAATTTAATGAGCGTTAGTTATTCTCTTTAAAAGGTTTGGATCCATAGGTCATTTGCATCTTTAACTTGTTTCAAGCATGCATATCTATTTTAAAACATCTGTAGAAAAATCTCTTTCTTATAAAATTTCAGGTTATTAGGGTTGAGCCAGTGGAATTTCCCAAACTTCGATAACAAAACTTTTGTGTTCATCTGTACTGTGTGAATAAATTTTCTTTCCTTACATTCGTTATTGTTTTAAATTTTTTTCATCATAAGCTCTATAATTTTCAATTTGTTGTGATCTATTTGCATTTTATCTCTTTTTTGTTTACGAGATGAAGGGAAAGTGAAAATTCAAGTTTTGATTTAAGAGAAAAATATACATAAAAAATGGAAATGCACATTGCAAAAATGTAGAGAGAGATAATTTCAAAAAGTGTCTGTAATTTTTTAAGGATTGTAAACTCTTTTTAGTTTTTATATATTAGGTTTTGCAATCTTCGGAAAAAGGGGGGAGGCGGGGGATTTTTAACTGAGTGTTGACTTCCAATCTATTAGTTATTCCTTACAAAAATATAACCCGTTACACAAGATAAATCACTTTACAATCATCTATGATTTTTAGGTTAGCTTTTTGTAAATAGGCAAAATATTGCCTTGTATGACATGGGTAAATATCCCACAGCACGTTCACTTGAGAATTTAATTGGTGTTATTTATTCTCTTTAAAAGGATTGGATACATAGGTCATCTGCATCTTTAAAACGTTTCAAGCATGCATATCCATTTTTAAAACACGTGTAGAAAAATCTCTTTCTTATAAAATTCCAAGCTATTAGGGTTGAATCAGAGCAACTTCCCTAACTTGGATAACAAAAATTTTGTATTTATCTGTGGTGCATGAATGAATTTTCTTTGCTTATTTTTTTTTTTGTTTTAAATTTTTTCCTTACATAAACTCTCAAAATTTCATTTTGTCTTGATCTATTTGCCTTTTATCTCTTTTTTGTTAATGTAATGAAGGGAAAGTGAAAACGCAAGTTTTGATTTAAGAAAAAAATATACATCGAAAATGGAAATGCACAGTGCACAAATATAGAGGGAGATAATTCCAAAAAGTGTTTATTATTTTTAGTAATTGTAAACTCTTTTTAGTTTTTATATATTAGGTTTTGCAATCGTCGGGAAAAAGGGGAGGCCGGGAATTTTTAAATCAGGGTTGACTCCCAATCCATAAGTCATTCCATAAAAAAAATATTGCCCGTTACGCATGAAAAATCAATTTATTGTCATCTATGATCGTTTGGTCAACTTTTTGCAAATGGGCCAAATAATGGCTTGTCTGACTCGGGTACATATCCCACCACACGTTCACTTGAGAATGTAATGAGCGTTTGTAATTCTCTTTAAATGGTTTAGATCCATAGGTCATTTGCATCTCTTACATGTTTAAAGCATGCATATCCATTTTTAAAACATGTGTAGAAAAATCTCTTTCTTATAAAATTCCAAGCAATTAGGTTCACATGTGGTGTGTGAATAAATTTTCTATGCTTACATTTGTTATTTTTAAAAAAAATTTCCATACATAAACTCTAAAATTTTCATTTGACTGTGATCTATTAGCCATTTATCTTTTTTTTTTTTTCAACGATGAAGGGACAGTGAAAACCCAAGTTTTGATTTAAGAAAAAAATATACATCTAAAATGGAAATGCATTGTACACAAATGTAGAGAAAGATAATGACAAAAGGAGTCTGTAATTTTTAGGGATTGTAAACTCTTTTTAGTTTTTATATATTAGATTTTGCAATCGTCCGGAAAAAGGGGGACACAGGAGATTTTTAACTGACTGTTGACTTCCTATCCATTCGTCATTCCTTACAAAAATATGGCCTGTTACGCATCATAAATCACTTTACAATCATCTATGATCGTTAGGTCAGCTTTTTGTAAATGGGAAAAAATGGCTTATCTGACTCGGGTAAATGTCCCACCGAACGTTCACTTGAGAATTTAATGAGCATTTTTTATTCTCTTTAAAAGTTTTGGATCCATAGGTCATTTGCATCTTTAACATGTTTCAAGCATGCATTTCCATTTTTAAAACATGTAAATTAAAATCTCTTTCTTATTAAATTCCAAGCTATTAGGATTGAACTAGTGGAATTTCCCAAACTTGGATAACAAAAATTAGTGTTCATATGTGGTGTGTGAATAAATTTTCTTTGCTTACATTTGTTATTTTTTTTATATTTTTGCATGCATAAACTCAAAAATTTTCATTTTGTTGTGATCAATTTGACTTTTATCCCTTTTTTGTTTATGAGATGAACGGAAAGTGAAAACTCATGTTTTGATTTAAGAAAAATATATAAATCTAAAATGGAAATCACAGTGCACAAATGTAGAGAGAGATAATTCCAAAAATTGTATGTAATTTTTAGGGATTGTAAACTCTTTTTAGTTTTTATATATTGGGTTTCTCAATCGTGGGGAAAAGGGGGGAGGCGGGGGAATTTTAACTAAGTGTTGATACCCAATCCATAAGTCATTGCTTACAAAAATATAACCCGTTACGCATGAAAAATTACTTCTACGATCGTTTGGTCAGCTTTTTTAAAAGGGAAAAATAAAGGTTTGTGTGACTCATGTAAATATCCCACCGCACTTTCACTTAAGACTTTAATGAGCGTTTCTTATTCTCTTTAAAAGGTTAGGATCAATAGATCATTTGCATCTTTAAAATGTTTCAAGCATGCATATCCATTTTGAAAACATGTGTAGAAAAATCTCTTTCTTATAAAATTCCAAGCTATTGGGGTTGATCCAGTGGAATTTCCAAAACTTAGATAACAAAACTTTTGTGTTCACATGTGGTGTGAAAATAAAATTTCTTTTCTTACATTTGATATTGTTTAAGATTTTTCCATACATAAACTCTAAAATTTTATGAGATGATCGAAAGTGGAAACTCAAGTTTTGATTTAAGAAAAAGGTATACATCTAAATAGGAAGTGCACAATGCACAAATGTAGAGAGAGATAATTCCAAAAAGTGTCTGTAATTTTTAGGATTGTAAGATCTTAATAGTTTTTATACATAAGGTTTTGTAATCGTCGGGAAAAGGGGGGAGGTGGGGGATTTTTAACTGAGTGTTGACTCCCAATTCATAAGTTATTCCTTACAAAAATATAGCCCGTTATGGATGATAAATCACTTTACAATCATCTAATTTCGTTAGGTCAGCTTTTTGTAAATGCTAAAAATAATGGCTTGTTTTACTCTGGTAAATATCCCACCTCACGGTTAGTTGAGACTTTAATGATCGTTTTTTATTCTATTTAAAAGGTTTGGATCCACAAGTCATTTGCATCTTTAACATGTTTCAAGCATGCATATCAATTTTTAATACATGTGTTGAAAAATCTCTTTCTTATGAAATTCCAAGCAATTAGGGTTGAACCAGTGGAATTTCCCAAACTTAGATAACAAAAATTTTGTGTACATCTGTGGTGTGTAAAAAATTTTCTTTACTTACATTTGTTATTGTTTTAAATTTTTCCATACTTGAACTCTAAAATTTTCATTTTATTGTGATCTATTTGCCTTCCAACTCTTTTTTGTTTACGAGATGAAGGGAAAGTGAAAACTCAAGTTTTGATTTAAGAAAAAAATATCCATCTAAAATTGAAATGCATAGTTCGCAAATGTAGAGAGTGATAATTCCAAAAAGTGTCTGTAATTTTTAGGGATTGTAAACTCTTTTTTTTTATATGTAAGGTTTTGCAATTGTCGAGAAAAAGGGGGTGGCGGCGGAATTTTAACTGAGTGTTGACTCCAAATTCATAAGTCATTCCTTACAAAAATATATCCCGTTACGCTTGATAAATCCCTACACAATCATCTATGATCGTTAGGGCCGCTTTTTGTAAATGGGTAAAATAATGGCTTGTCTGACTCGTGTAAATATCCCCCGGACATTCAATTTAGAATTAAATAAGCGTTTGTTATTCCCTTTAAAAGTTTTGGATCCATAGGTCATTTGAATCTTTAACATGTTTCAAGCATGCATATCCATTTTAAAAACTTGTGTAGAAAAATATCTTTCTAATAAAATTCCAAGCTATTAGGTTTGAACGAGTGGAATTTCTAAAACTTGGATAAAAAAAATTTTGTGTTCATATGTGGTGTTTGAATAAATTTTATTTGCATACATTTGTTTGTGTTTTAATTTTTCTCTAGACACAAACTAAAAAAATTTAATTTTGTTATGATCTATTTGCCTTTTATCTCTTTTTTGTTTACGAGATAAAGGGAAAGTGAAAACTCAAGTTTTGATTTAAGAAAAACATTTACATCTAAAATGGAAATGCATAGTGCTTTAATGTAGAGAGTGATAATTCCAAAAAGTGTCTATAATTCTTTGGGATTGAAAACTCATTTTTGGTTTTTATATATTAAGTTTTGCAATCGTCGGGAAAAGGGGGGAGGCGGGGGAATTTTAACTGAGTGTTGACACCCAATTCATAAGTCATTCCTTACAAAAATATTGCCCGTTACGTATGATAAATCACTTTACAATCATCTATCATCGTTAGGTCAGCTTTCTATAAATCGGCAAATAATAGCTTGTTTGACTCGGGTAAATATCCTAGCGCACGTTCACTTCAGAAATTAATGAGCGTTTGTTATTCTCATTAAAAAGGTTTGGATCCATAGGTCATTTGCATATTTAACTTGTTTAAAGCATGCATATCCATTTTTAAAGCATGCGTAGAAAAATCTCTTTCTTATAAAATTCCAAGCTATTAGGGTTGAACCAGTGGGATTTCCCAAACTTGGATAACAAAACTTTTGTATTAATTTGTGGTGTGTGAAAAATTTTTCGGTTGTTACATTTGTAATTGTTTTAAACTTTTTCTATACATAAACTTTAAAATTGTCTTTTTGTTGTGATCTGTTAGCCTTCTATCTCTTTTTTGTTAACGAGATGAAGGGAAAGTGAAAACACAAGTTTTAATTAAAGAAATAAGTATACATCTAAAATGGAAACGCACAGTGCACAAATGTAGAGAGAGATAATTCCAAAAAGAGTTTGTAATTTTTAGGGATTGGAAAATCTTTTTAGTTTTTATATATTAGGTTTTGTAATCGTCGGGAAAAGTGGGGAGGCAAGGGATTTTTAACTAAGTGTTGACTCCCAATCCATAAGTCATTCTTTAAAAAAATATTGCCCATTATGCATGATCAATCACTTTACAATCATCTACGATTGTTAGGTCAGGTTTTTGTAAATGGGGAAAATAATGGTTTGTTTGACTCGGGTAAATATTCCGCCACACGTTCACTTAAGAATTTAATGAGCGTTTGTTATTCACTTTAAAAGGTTTGAATCCATAGGTCATATTCATCTTTAACATGTTTCAAGCATGCATATCCATTTTTAAAACATGTGTAGAAATATCTCTTTCTAATAAAATTCCAAGCTATTAGGGTTGAACCAGTGGAATTTCCCAAACTTGGATAACAAAACTTTATGGTGTGTGAATAAATTTTATTTTCCTATATTTTTTATTGTTTTAATTTTTTTCCATTCATAAACTCTAAAATTTTCATTTGTTGCGATCTGTTTGCCTTTTATCTCGTTTTTGTTTACGAGATGAAGCAAAAGTGAAAACTCATGTTTTGATTTAAGCAAAAAATAAACATCTAAAATGGAAATTCACAGTCCAAAAACGAAGAGAGAGATAATTCCAATAAGTGTCTGTAATTTTTAGTGACTGTAAACTCTTTTTAGTTTTTATATCTTAGCTTTTACAATCGTCGGGAAAAGGGAGGGGCGGGGGATTTTTAACTGAGTGTTGCTCCCAATCCATAAGTCATTCCTTACAAAAATATAGCTCGTTACTCATGATAAATAACTTTACAATCATTTATGATCGTTTGGTCATATTTTTGTAAATGGGCAAAATAATAGCTTGTCTGATTCGGGTGAATATCCCATCGGACGTTCTCTTGAGAATTTAATGAAGGTTTGTTATTCACTTTAAAAGGCTTGGATCTGTAGGTCATTTGCATCTTTAACATGTTTCAAGCATGCATATCCAGTTTTAAAACATGTGTAGAAATATCTCTTTGTTATAAAATTCCAAGCTATTAGGTTTGAACCAATGGAATTTCCCAAACTTGGTTAACAAAACTTTTGTGTTCATCAATGGTGTGTGAATAAATTTTCTTTGTTTACATATGTTATTGTTTTAAATTGTTTCCAAACATAAACTCTAAAACTTTCCTTTTTTTGAGATGTATTTTCCTTTTATTAGTTTTTTGTTGACAAGATAATGGGAAAGTGAAAACTCAAGTTTTTATTTAAGAAAAAATTATACATCTAAAATAAAAAAGCACAGTGCACAAATGTAGAGAATGATAATTCCAAAAAGTGTCTGTAATTTTTAGGGATTGTAAGCTCTTTTTAGTTTTTATCCATTAGGTTTTGCAATCGTCGGGAAAAGGGGGGAGGCGGGGGATTTTTAACTAAGTGTTGACTTCCAATCCATAAGTTATTCCTTACGAAAATATAGTCCATTAGGCATGATAAATCACTTTACAATCATCTATGATCGTTAGGTCACCTTTTTGTGAATGGGCAAAAAAATGGCTTGTTTGACTAGGGTAAACATCCCACCGCACGTTCACTTGAGACTTTAATGAGCTTTTGTTATTCTCTTTAAAAGGTTTGGATCCATAGGTTATTTTCATCTTTATCTTGTTTCAAGCATGCATATTAATTTTTAAAACATGTGTTGAAAAAACTATTTCTTATAAAATTCCAAGCTATTAGGGTTGAACCAGTGGAATTTCCCAAACTATGATAACAAAAATTTTGTGTTCATCTGTGGTGTGTGAATAAATTTCTTATGTTACATTTGTTATTGTTTTAAATTTTTTCCCTAAATAAACTCTAAAATTTTTATTTTGTTGTCATCTATTTGCCTTTTATCTCTTTTTTTTTTATGAGATGAAGGGAAAGCGAAAACTCAAGTTTTGATTTAAGAAAAAAATATTCATCTAAAATGGAAATGCACAGTGCACAAATGTAGAGAGAGATAATTCCAAAAAGTGTTTGTAATTTTTAGGGATTTTAAATTCTTTTTAGTTTTTATATATTTGGTTATACAATTGTCAGGAAAAGGGGGGGAGACGGGGGATTTTAAACTAATTGTTGACTCCCAATCCATAAGTCATTCCTTACAAAAATATAGCCAGTTACGCATGATAAATCTTTTTACAATCAGCTATGATCGTTTGGTCACCTTTTTGTAAATGGGCAAAATAATGGTTTTCTTATTCGGGTAAATCTCCCATTGCACATTCACTTGCGAATTTAATAAGCGTTTATTATTCTCTTTAAAAGGTTTGGAATCATAGGTCATTTGCATTTTTAACATGTTTCTAGCATGAATATCCATTTTTAAAACATGTGTAGAAGAAATCTCTTTCTTATAAAATTCATAGCTATTTGGGTTGAACCAGTGGAATTTCCCAAACTTGGACAACAAAACTTTTGTGTTCATCTGTGGTGTGTGAATAATTTTTCTTTGCTTACATTTGTTATTGTTTAAATATTTTTCCATTCAAAAACTCTAAAATTTTCATTTTGTTGTGATCTTTTTACCTTTTATCTCTTTTTTGTTTACAAGATGAAGGGAAAGTGAACACTCAAGTTTTGATTTAAGAAAAAAGTATACATCTAAAATGGAAATGCACAATGCAAAAAAGTAGAGTGAGATCATTCCAAAAAGTGTCTCTAACTTTTAGGGATTTTAACCTCCTTTTAGTTTTTATATATTAGGTTTTGCAATCGTCGGGAAGAGGGAGGAGGCGGCGGATTTTTAACTGAGTGTTGACTCCCAATCCATAAGTCTTTCCTTACAAAAATATAGCCCATTACACATGATAAATCAATTTACAATCATCTATGACCGTTAGGTCAGCTTTTTGGAAAATGGGCAAAGTAATGGTTTGTCTGACTCGAGTAAATATCGCAGTGCACGTTCACTTGAGAATTTAAAGAGCGTTTGTTACTCTCTTTAAAAAGTTTGGATCCATAGGTCATTAGACCCTTAAACATGTTTCAAGAATGCATATCCATTTTTAAAACATGTGCAGAAAAATCTATTTCTTATAAAATTCCAAGCTATTATGGTTGAACCAGTGGAATTTCCAAAACTTGTATAACAAAATATTGGGTTGATTTGTGGTGTGCGAATTAATTTTCTTTGTATTCATTTGTTATTTTTTTAAAAAAATTTTATACAAAAACTCTAAAATTTTCATTTTGTTGTGATATATTTGCCTTTTATCTCATTTTTTTTAGGAGATGAAGGAAAAGTGAAAGCTCAAGTTTTGATTTAAGAAAAAATATTGATTTAAAAGGGAAATGCACAGTGCACAAAAGTACAGAGAGATAATTCCTAAAAGTGTCTGTAAGTTTTAGGGATTGTAAACTCTTTTTAGTTTTTATATATTAGGTTTTCCAATCGTCGGGAAAAGGGGGGAGGTGGGGGATTTTTAACTCAATGTTGACTCCCAATCCATAAGTCATTTCTTACAAAAATATATCATGTTACCCATGATAAATCACTTTACAATCATGTATGATCGTTAGGTCAGGTTTTATTAAATGGGCAACATAGTGGCTTGTCTGACTCGGGTAAATATCCCACCACACGTTCACTTGAGAATTTAATGAGCGTTTTTTATTCTCTTTAAAAGATTTGGATCCATAGGTCATTTGCATCTTTGTCCTGTTTCAAGCGTGCAAATGCATTTTGAAAAATGTGTTGAAAAAGATTTTTCTTCGAAAATTCCAACCAATTATGGTTGAACCAGTAAAATTTCTAAAACTTGGATAACAAAACTTTTGTGTTCATCTGTGGTGTGTAAATAAATTTTCTTTGTTTACACTGTTATTGTTTAAAATTTTTTGATACATCAACTCTAAAATTTTCATTTTCTTGTGATTTATTAGAATTTTATCTTTTTTTTTTTACGTCATGAAGGGATAATGAAAATTTAAGTTTTGATTTAAGAAAAAATATAAATCTAAAATGGAAATAAAAAGTGCACTAATGTGGAGAGAGATAATTCCAAAAAGTGTATGCAATTTTTAGGGATTGTAAACTCTTTCAGTTTTACGTATTTGGTTTTCCAATCGTCGGGAAAAGGGGGGATGTGGGGGATTTTTAACTGAGGGTTGACTCTCAATCCATAAGTCATTCGGTACAAAAATAAAGCCCGTTACGTATGATAAATCACTTTACAATCATTTATGATGGCTAGGCCATGTTTTTGTAAATGGGCAAAATAATGGCTTGTCTGACTTGGGTAAATATCCCACCACACGTTCACTTGAGAATTTTATGAGCGTTTGTTATTCTCTTTAAAAGGTTTGGATCCATAGGTTATTTGAATCTTTAAAATGTTTCAAGCATGCATATCCATTTTTAAAACATGTGTTGAAAAATCTCTTTCTTATGAAATTCCAAGCTATTAGGATTGAACAAGTGGAATTTCCCATACTTGGAGAACAAATTTTTTTTTGTTTATTTGTGGTGTGTGAAAAAATTTTCTTTGTTTACATTTTTTATTGTTTCAAATTTTTTGCATATATAAACTCTAAAATTTTCATTTTGTTGTGTTCTATTTGCCTTTTATCACTTTTTTGGTTACGAGATGAAGGGAATGTGAAAACTGAAGTTTTTATTTAAGAAAAAAATATACAACAAAAATATAAAAGCACAATGCACAAATATAGACAGGGATAATTCCAAAAAGTTTCTGTAATTTTTTTTGATTGTAAACTTTGTTTAGTTTTTATATATTAGGTTTTGCAATCGTAGGGAAAAGGTAGGAGGCGGGTCATTTTTAACTGAGTGTTGACTCCCAATCCATAAGTCATTCCTTAAAAAAAAGTTTAGCCTGTTACGCATGATAATTTAGTTTACAATAATCTATCATCGTTAGGTCAGCTTTTTTTAAATGGGCAAAGTAATGGGTTGTTTGACTCGGGTAAATATCCCAACGCACGTTCACTCGAGAAATTAATGAGAGTTTGTTATGCTCATTAAAAGGTTTGGATCCGTAGGTCATTTGTATCTTTAACATGTTTCAATCATGCATATCCATTTTTAAAACATGTGTAGAAAAATCTCTTTCTTATAAAATTCCAAGCTATTAGGTTTGAAGCAGTGGAATTTCCCAAACTTGGATAAAAAAACTTTTGTGTTCATCTGTGGTGTGTGTATAAATTTTCTTTGCTTGTATTTGTTATTGTTTTAAATTTTTCCATACATAAACTTTAAAATTTTCATTTTGTAGCAATCTATTTGCCTTTTATCTCTTTTTTGTTTATGAGCTGAAGGGAAAGGGAAAACTCAAGTTTTGATTTAAGAAAACAATATACATCTCAAATGGAAATGCACAGTGCACAAATGAAGAGAGCGACAATTCCGAAAAGTGTACGTAATTTTTAGGGATTCTAAACACTTTTTAGTTTTTATATATTAGGTTTTGCAATCATCGGGAAAAGGGGGGAGGCGGGGGATTTTTAACTGAGTGTCGACTCCCAATCCATAAGTCATTCCTTACAAAAATATTGCCCGTTACGTATGATAAATCTGTTCTACGATGTTTAGGTCATCGTCTTGCAAAAGGGAGAATTAATGGCTTGTTTGACTCGGGTAAATATCCCATCGCACGTTTATTTGAGACTTTAATGAGCATTTTTTATTCTCTTTAAAAGGTTTGGATCCACACGTCATTTGGATCTTTAAAAATTTTCAAGCATGCATATCCATTTTTATAACATGTGTAGAAAAATCTCTTTCTTATATAATTCCAAGCTATTAGGGTTGAACCAGTGGAATTTCCAAAACATGGATAACAAAACTTTTGTGTTCATCTGTGGCATGTGAATAAAATTTCTTTGCTTACATTCGTTATTGTTCAAAATTTTTTCCATGCATAAACTCTAAAATTTTCATTTTGTTGTGATCTCTTTGCCTTTTATCTCTTTTTTGCTTACAAACTCAAGTTTTGATTTAAGAAAAAAATATTCATCTAAAATGGAAATGCACTATGCACAAGTGTAGAGAGAGATAATTCCAAAAAGTTTCAGTAATTTTTAGAGATTGTAAATTATTTTTTGTTTTTATATATTAGGTTATGCAATTGTCAGGAAAAGGGGGGGAGGCTTGGGATTTTTAACTGAGTGTTGACTCCCAATCCATAAGTCATTCCTTAAAAAAAATATGGCCCATTTCGCATAATGAATCACTTTACAATCATCGAAGATCGTTAGGTCAGCTTTTTCTAAAACGGCATAATAATGGCATGTTGGACTCGGCTAAATATCCCACCGCATGTTCACTTGAGAATTTAATGAGTGTTGGTTATTCTCTTTAAAAGGTTTTGATCCATTGGTCATTTGCATCTTTAACATGTTTCAAGCATGCATATCCAATTTTAAAACATGTGCAAAAAATCTCTTTCTTATAAATTTCGAGCTGTTAGGGTTGTACGAGTGGAATTTCCCAAACTTGGATAACAAAACTTTTGTATTCTTCTATGGTGTGTGAATAAATTTTATTTCCATACATTTTTTATTGTTTTAAATTGTTTCCATACATAAACTCTAAAATTTTCATTTTGTTGTGATGTTTTTGTATTTTATCTCTTCTTTATTTACGAGATAATGGGAAAGTGAAAACTCAGGTTTTATTTAAGGAAAAAATATACATCTAAAATGGAAATGCATAGTGCACAAATTTAGAGAGAGAGAATTCCAAAAAGTGTCTGTGATTTTTAGGGATTGTAAACTCTTTTTAGTTTTTATATATTAAGTTTTCTAATCCTCTGGAAAAGGGGGGTGGCGAGGGATTTTTAACTGAGTGTTGATTCCCAATCCATAAGTCATTCCTTAGAAAAATATTGCCAGTTACACATAATAAAATTACTTTATAATCATCTATGATCCTTAGATTAGCTTTTTTTAAATGGGCAAAATAATTGGTTGCCTGACTCAGGTAAATATCCCACTACTACTTCACTTGAGAATTTAATAAGCGTTCGTTATTCTCTTTAAAAGTTTTGGATCCATAGGTCTTTTGCACCTTTAACATGTTTCTAGCATGCATATCCATTTTTAAAACATGTGTAGAAAAATCTCTTCCTTTAAATTTCCAAGCTATTAGGTTTGAACCAGTAGAATTTCCCAAACTAGGATAACAAAACTTTTGTGTTAATCTGTGGTGTGTGAATAAATTTTCTTTGCTTACATTTGTTATTGTTTAAATTTTTTTCATGCATAAACTCTTAAATTTTAATCTTGTTGTGATCTATTTGCCTTTTTCTTTCTTTTTTAGGAGATGAAGGGAAAGTGAAAACTCAACTTTTGATTTAAGAAAAGAATATACATCTAAAATGGCAATGGACAATGCACAAGTGTAGTGAGAGATAATTCCGAAAAGTGTCTATAATTTTTAGGGATTGTGAACTCTTTTTAGTTTTTATATATTAGTTTTTGCAATCGTTGGGAAAAGGGTGGAGGTAGGGGATTTTAATTGAGTGTTGACTCCCAATCAATAAGTCATTTCTTTAAAAAAAATATAGCCCGTTATGCATGATAAATCACTTTACAACCATCTACGATTGTTAGGTCATGTTTTTGTAAATGGGTAAATAAATAGCTCTTTTGACTCCGATAAATATCCCATCGCATGTTCACTTCAGAATTTAATGAGCATTTGTTATTCTCTTTAAAAGGTTTAGATCCGTGGGTCATTTGCAACTTTAACATGTTTCAAACATGCATATCCATTTTTAAAACATGTGTAGAAAAATCTCTTTCTAATAAAATTCCAAGCTATTAGGGTTAAACCAGTGGTATTTCCCAAACTTGGATAACAAGACTTTTGTGTTCATTTGTGGTGTGAGAATAAATTTTCTTTGCTTACATTTGTTATGGTTTAAAATATTTTTCATACAAAAACTCTAAAAATTTCGTTTTGTTGTGATCTATTTGCCCTTTATCTCTTTTTTTGTTTACAAGATGAAGGGAAAGTGAAAACTCAATTTTTGATTTAAGAAAAACGTATACATCGAAAATGGAAATGCATCGTGCACAAATGCAGAGAGAGATAATTCCAAAAATTTTCGGTAATTTTTAGCGATTTTAACCTCTTTTTAGTTTTAATATATTAGGGTTTGCAATCGTCGGGAAAAGGGGGGAGGCGGGAGATTTTTAACTGTGTGTTGACTCCCAATCCATAGGTCCTTCCTTACAAAAATATAGCCCGTTATAGATGATAAATCAATTTACAATTATCTATGATCGTTAGGTCAGGCTTTTGTAAATGGGCAAAATAATGGCTTGTCTGACTCGGGTAAATATCCTAGCGCACGTTCACTTGAGAATTTAAAGAGCGTTTGTTATTCTTTTTAAAAGGTTTGGATCCATAGGTCATAAGCATCTTTAACATTCTTCAAGCATGCATATCCATTTTTAAGATGTGTGTAGAAAAATCTCTTTCTTATAAAATTAAAAGCTATTAGGGTTGAACCAGTGGAACTTCCCAAACTTGGATAACAAAACTTTTGGGTTGATCTGTGGTGTATGAATAAATTTTCTTCGCTTACATTTGTTATTGTTTTAAATTTTTTCTATACATAAACTCTAAAATTTTCATTTTGTTGTGATATATTTGCCTTTTTTCTCTAGGTTTTTTACGAAATGAAGGGAAAGAGAAACTCAATTTTTGATTTAAGAAAAAAAATACATCTAAAATAGAAATGCACTGTGCAAAAAAGTATAGAGAGATAATTCCAAAAAGTGTCTTTAATTTTTAGGGATTGGAAACTCTTTTTAGTTTTTATATATTAAGTTTTGCAATCGTCGAGAAAAGGGGTGAGGCAAGGGATTTTTAACTAAATGTTGACTCCCAATCCATAAGTCATTTCTTAAAAAAATATAGCCCGTTATGCATGATAAATCACTTTACAATCATCTATGATCCTTAGGTCAGGTTTTATTAAATGGGCAAAATAATAGCTTGTCTGACTCGGGTAAATATCCCACCGCACGTTCACTTGTGAATTTCATGAGTGTTTGTTATTCTCTTTAAAAGGTTTGGATCCTTAGGTCATTTGCATTTTTATCATGTTTCAAGCATGCTTATCCAGTGGAATTTCCCAAACTTGGATAACAAAATTTTGGGTTGATCTGTGGTGTGTGAATTAATTTTCTTTGCTTACATTTGTATAGTTTTAAATTTTTCTATACATAAATTCTAAAATTTTCATTTTGTTGTGATATATTTTCCTTTTATCTCTTTTTTTTAACAAGATGAAGCGAAAGTGAAAGCTCAAGTTTAGATTTAAGAAAAAAATATTTATTTAAAATGGAAAGGCACAGTGCACAAAAGTACAGACAGATAATTCCAAAAAATGTCTGTAATTTTTAGGGATTGTAAATTCTTTTTAGTTTTTATATATTAGGTTTTCCAATCGTTTGGAAAAGAGGGGAGGCGGGGGATTTTTATCTGAATTTTGACTCCCAATCCATAAGTCTTTTCTTACAAAAATATAGACTATTACGCATGATAAATCACTTTACAATCATTTATGATCGTTAGGTCAGGTTTTATTAAATGGGCAAAATAATGGCTTGTCTAACTCGGGTAAATATCCACAACAGATTCACTTGAGAATTTAATGAGCGTTTGTTATTCTCTTTAAGTGGTTTGGATCCATAGGTCATATGCATCTTTATCCTGTTTCAAGCACGCATATCCATTTTTAAAACACATGTAGAGAAATATCTTTCTTATAAAATTCCTAGCTATTAAGGTTGAACTAGTGGAATTTCCCAAACTTGGATAACAAAACTTTTGTATTCATCCGTGGTGTGTAAATAAATTTTCTTTGCATACATTTCTTATTGTTTTAACTTTTTTCCAAACATAATCTCTAAAATTTTTATTTTGTTGTGATAAAGGGAAAGTGAAAACTTAAGTTTTGTATTAAGAAAAAGTATACATCTAAAATGGAAATGCACTGTGCACTAATATGGAGAGAGATAATTTTTAGGGATTATAAACTCTTTTTAGTTTTTATATAGTAGGTTTTGCAATCGTCGGGAAATGGGAGGAGGTGGAGGATTTTTAATTGTGGGTTGACTCCCAATCCATAAGTCATTCCGTACAAAATTAAAGCACGTTATGCATGATAAATCACTTTACAATCATTTATGATGGTTAGTCATGTTTTTGTAAAAGGGCTAAATAATGGCTTGTCTGACTTGGGTAAATATCCCACCACACGTTCACTTGAGAATTTAATTAGCGTTTGTTATTCTCTTTAAAAGGTTTGGATCCATAGGCTATTTGCATCTATAACATGTTTCAAGCATGCATATCCATTTTTAAAACATGTGTAGAAAAATCTCTTTCTTATAAATTTCCAAGCTATTACGGTTGAAGCAGTGGAATTTCCCAAACTGGGATAACAAAACTTTTGTGTTCATTTGCGGTGTGTGAATAAATTTTCTTTGTTTACATTTTTTATTGTTTTAAATTTTTTGCATACATAAACTCTAAAATTTTCATTTTGTTTTGAACCATTTGCCTTTTATCACTTTTTTGTTTACAAGATGAAGGGAAAGTGAAAACTGAAGTTTTTATTTAAGAAAAAAATATACAACTAAAATAGAAATGCACGATGCACAAATGTAGAGAGAAATATTTTCAACTGAGTGTTGACTCCCTTTCCATAAGTCATTCCTTAAAAAAATATAGCCCGTTACGAATGATAATTCACTTTACAATCATCTATCATCGTTAGGTCAACTTTTTGTAAATGGGCTAAATAATGGGTTGTTTAACTCGGGTTAATATCCCATCGCACGTTAACTTGATAATTAATGAGCGTTTCTTATGCTCATTAAAAAGTTTGGATCCATAGGTCATTTGCATCTTTAAAATATTTCAAGCATGCATATCCATTTTTAAAACATGTGTAGAAAAATCTATTTCTTACTATTAGGGTTGATACAGTGGAGTTTCCAAAACTTGGATAACAAAACTTTTGTGTTCATCAGTTGTGTGTATAAATTTTATTTGCTTCCATTTGTTATTGTTTTAAATTTTTTCCATACATAAATTTTAAAATTTTCATTTTTGTGATCTATTTGCCTTTTATCTCTTTTTTTTTTATGAGATGAAGGGAAAGTGAAAACTCAAGTTTTGATTTAAGAAAAAAATGTACATCTAAAATGAAATGCACAGTGCACAAATGTAGAGAGCGACAATTCCAAAAAGGGGGAGGCGGGGGATTTTTAATTGAGTGTTGACTCCCAATCCATAAGTCATTCCTTACAAAAATATAGCCCGTTACGCATGATAAATCTCTTCTACGATGTTAGGTCAGCTTTTTGCAAAAGGACAAAATAATGACTTGTTTGACTCGGGTAAATATCCCACCCCACGTTCACTAGAGACTTTAATGAGCATTTTTTATTCTCTTTAAAAGGTTTTTGGATCCACATGTCATTTGCATCTTTAAAATGTTTCAAGCAAGCATATCCATTTTTACAACATGTGTAGAAAAATCACTTTCTTATATAATTCGAAGCTATTAGGGTTGGTCCAGTGGAATTTCCCAAAATTTGATAACAAAACTTTTGTGTTCATCAGTGTTGTGTGAATAAATTTTCTTTGCTTACATTTGTTTTTGCTATAAATTTTTTCTATACATAAACTCTAAAATTTTCATTTTGTTGTGATCTGTTTGACTTTTATCTCTTTTTTGTTTACGAGATGATGGGAAAGCGAAAACTCAAGTTTTGATTTATCAAAATAATATTCATCTAAAATGGAAATGGACAGTGCAAAAATGTAGAGAGAGATAATTCCAAAAAGTGTCTATAATTTTTAGGGATGGTAAATTATTTTTAATTTTTATATATTAGGTTATGCAATTGTTAGGAAAGGGGGAAGGGGACTCCCAATCCATAAGTCATTCCTTAAAAATATATAGCCCATTTCTCATAATGAATCACTTTACAATCATCTAGGATCGTTAGGTCAGCTTTTTCTAAATGGGTAAAATAATGGCTTGTTGGACTCGGTTAAATATCCCACCACATGTTCACTTGAAAATTTAATGAGCATTTGTTATTCTTTTTAAAAGGTTTTGATCCATTGGTAATTTGCATCTTTAACATGTTTCAAGCATGCATATCCATTTTTTAAACATGTGTAGAAAAATCTCTTTCTTATAAAATTCCAAGCGATTAGGGTTGAACCAAAGGAATTTTCCAAACTTGGATTACAAAAATTTTGTGTTCAACTGTGGTGTGTGAATAAATTTTATTTACATAGATTTGTTATTTTTTAAAATTTTTTCCATACATAAACTCTAAAATTTTCATTTTGTTGTGATGTATTTGCATTTTATCTCTTTTTTGTTTACGAGATGATGGGAAAGTGAAAAATCAAGTTTTTATTTAAGAAAAAAATATACATCTAAAATTGAAAGGCAAAGTACGCTAATGTAGAGAGAGATAATTCCCAAAAGTATATGTAATTTTTAGGGATTGTAAACTCTTTTTAGTTTTTATATATTAGATTTTGCAATCGTTGGGAAAAGGGGGGAGGCGGGGGATTTTAACTGAGGGTTGAATCCCAATCCACAAGTCATTTCTTACAAAAATATAGCCTGGTATGCATGATAAACCACTATACATTCTTCTATGATCGTTAGGTCTGCTTTTTCTAAATGGGCAAAATAATGGCTTGTTTGACTCGAGTAAGTATCCCACCGCACGTTCACTTTAGAATTTAATGAGCGTTTGTTATTCTCTTTAAAAGGTTTGGATCCATAGGTCATTTGCATCTTTAACATGTTACAAGAATGCATATCCATTTTTAAAACATGTGAAGAAAAAATTCTTTCTTATAAAATTCCAAGCTATAAGGGTTGAACTAGTGGAATTTCCCAAACTTGGATAACAAAATTTTTTTGTTCATCAGTGGTGTGTGAATAAACTTTCTTTGCTTACCTTTTTTATTGTTTTAAATTTTCCTTACATAAACTCTAAAATTTTCATTTTATTGTGATCTATTTGCCTTTTATCACTTTTTTGTTTACGAGTTGAAGGGAAAGTGAAAACTCAAGTTATGATTTAAGAAAAAATTATACATCCAAAATGGAAATGTACAGTGCACAAATGTAGAGAGATATAATTCCAAAACGTGTCTGTAATTTTTAGGGAATGTAAACTCTTTTTAGCTTTTATATATTAGTTTTTGCAATCGTCGGGAAAAGAGGGAGGCAGGAGAATTTTAACTGAGTGTTGACTCCTAATCCATAAGTCATTCTTTACAAAAATATAGCATGTTGTGCATGATAAATCACTTTACAATCATTTATGATCGTTAGGTCTGCTGTTTCTAAATGGGCAAAATAATGGCTTGTCTCACTTGGGAAAATATCCCTCCGCACGTTTACTTGAGAATTTAATGAGTGTTTTTTATTCTCTTTAAAAGATTTGGATCCATATGTCATTTGCATCTTTAACATGTTTCAAGCATGCATATCCATTTTGAAAAAAATGTGTAAACAAATCTCTTTCTTATAAAATTCCAAGTAATAAGGGTTGACCTAGAGGAATTTTCTAAACTTGAAAAACAAAACTTTTGTGTTCATTTGTGGTGTGTGAAAAAAATTTCTTTGCTTACATTTTTATTGTTTTAAATTTTCATGAACTCTAAAATTTTCATTTTGTTGTGATCTATTTGCCTTTTATCTAATTTTTGTTTACGAGATTAAGGGAAAGTGAAAACTCAAGTATTGATTTCAGAAAAAAATATACATCTAAAATGGAAATGCACAATGGTCAAATGTTGAGAGAGATACTTCCAAAAAGTATCTGTAATTTTTAGTGTTTGTAAACTCTTTTAATTTTAATATATTAGGTTTTGCAATCTCGGGAAAAGGGGGTGGCAGGGTATTTTTAACTGAGTGTTGACTCCCAATCCATGAGTCATTCTTTACAAAAATATAGCCGGTTACGCATGATAAATCACTTTACAATCATTTATGATCGTTAGGTCAACTTTTTGTAAATGGGCAAAATAATGGTTTGTTTGACTCGTGTAAATATCCCACTGCACGTTCACTTGAGAATTTAATGAGCATTTGGTATTCTCTTTGCAAGGTTTGGATCCATATGTCATTTGCTTCTTTAACTTGTTTGAAGCATGCGTATCCATTTTTAAAACATGTGTAGAAAAATTTCATTCTTCTAAAATTCCAAGCTATTATGGTTGAACTAGTGAAATTTCTCAAACATGGATAACAAAACATTTGTGTTCATCTGTGGTGTGTGAATAAATTTTCTTTGCATTCATTTGCTATTATTTTAAAATTTTTCCATACATAAACTCTAAAATTTTGATTTTGTTGTAATCTATTTTCCATTTATTTATTTTTTGTTTATGAGATGAAAGAAAAGTGTAAACTCAAGTTTGGATTTAACAAAAAATGATAGATCTCAAATAGAAATGCACAGTGCACAAATGAAGAGAGAGATAATTCGTAAAAGTGTGTGTAATTTTTATGGATTATAAACTCTTTTTATTTTTTATAAAGTAGGTTTTGCAATCATCAAGAAAAGGGGGGTGGCCGGGGATTTTAAACTGAGTGTTAACTCTCAATCCATAAGTAATATCCCACCGCACGTTCACTCGAGAATTTTATGAGTGTTTTTTATTCTCCTAAAAAGGTCTGGATCCATAGGTCATTTGCATCTTTAACTTGTTTCAAGCATGCATATCCATTTTTAAAACAGGTGTAGAAGAAATCTCTTTCTTATAAAATTCCAAGCTCTTGGGGTTGAACAAGTGGAATTTCCCAAACTTGGATAACTAAACTTTTGTGTTCATTTGTGGTGTGTGAATAAATTTTATTTTTTAACATTTTTTATTTTTAAAAAAAAATTCCATACTTATACTTTAAAATTTTCATTTTGTTGTGATCTATTTGCCTTTTTTTTACGGATTAAGGGAGAGCGAAATCTCAAAGTTTAGATATAAGAAAAAAGTATACATCTAAAATGGAAATGCACAATGCACAAATGTAGAGAGAGATAATTCCAAAGGGTGTCTGTAATTTTTAGGGATTGTAAACTCTTTTTAGTTTTTCTATATTAGGTTTTGCAATCATCGGGGAAAAGGGTGCGGCGGGGATTTTTAACTTAGTGTTGATTCCCTTGCCATAAATCATTTCTTGCAAAAATATAGTTTGTTACACGTGATAAATCACTTTAAAATCATCTATGATTGTTAGGTCAGCTTTTCGTAAATGGGCAAAATAATGGCTAGTTTTACTTGGGTATTATCCCACCGAACGTTCAATTGATAATTTAATAAGTGTCTGTTATTCTCTTTAAAAGGTTTGGATCCATAGGTCATTTGAATCTTTTCATTGTTTCATGCATGTATATCCACTTTTAAAACATGTGTAGAAGAAATCTCTTTCTTATAAAATTCCATGCTATTAAGGTTGAACTAGTGAAACTTACGAAACTACGATAACAAAACTTTTGTATTCACTTGTGGTGTGTGAATAAATATTCTTTACTAACATTGGTTTTTACTGTAAATTGTTTCCTTACATAAACTCTAAAATTTTCATTCTGTTGTGATCTATCTACCTTTTTTGTTTACGAAATGAAGGAAGAGCGAAAACTTGAAGTTGTGATTTAAGAAAAAAGTATACGTCTAAAATGGAAATCCACAATGCACCAATGTAGAGAGAGATAATTCCAAAGAGTGTCTGTAATTTTTAACGATTGTAAATTCTTTTTTATTTTTACATATTAGGTTATGCAATCGTCGGGGAAAAGGGGAAGGCGGGGGATTTTTAACTGAGTGTTGACTCACAAACCATAAGCCATTTCTTAAAAAAATATTGCCCGTTTGACGTGATAAATCACTTTAAAATCATCTATGATTGTTAGGTCAACTTTTTGTAAATGGGAAAAATAATGGCTTGTTTGACTCGTGTAAATATCCCACCGCACGTTCACTTGAGAATTTAATGAGCGTCTGTTATTCCCTTTAAAAGGTTTGGATCCATAGGTCATTTGCATCTATAACATGTTTCAAGCATGCATATCCATTTTTAAAACATGTGTAGAAGAAATCTCTTTCTTATAAAATTCAAGCTATTGGGGCTAAACTAGCGGAATTTCCCAAACATGGCTAACAAAACTGTTGTGTTCAATTGTGGTGTGTGAATAAATTTTCTGTTCTAACTTTTGATATTTTTTAAATATTTTTCCATTCGTAAACTCTAAAATTTTTATTTTGTTGTGATCTATTTGCCTTTTTTGTTTACGGGATAAATACAGAGCGAAAACTCAAAGTTTTGATTTAAGAAAAAAGTATACATCTAAAATGGAAATTCACATCTTTTTAGTTTTTATATATTATGTTTTGCAATCATTGGGGAAAAGGGGGAATCTGGGAATTTTTAAGTGTGTGTTGAATCCCAATCCATAAGTCATTTCTTACAAAAATATAGCCCGTTACACATGCTAAATCACTTTACAATCATCTTTGATTGTTAGGTCAACTTTTTGTAAATGGGCAAAATAATGGCTTGTTTGACTTGGGTAAATTTCCCACTGCATTTTTACTTGAAAATTTAATGAGTGTCTGTTATCCTCTTTAAAAAGTTTGGATCCTTAGGTCATTTGCATCTTTAACATGTTTGAAGAAAGCATATCCATTTTTAAAACATCTGTACAAGAAAACTCTTTCTTATAAAATTCCAAGCTATTAAGGTTGAACTAGTGGAATTTCCCAAACTGGGATAACAAAACTTTTGTGTTCATTTGTGGTGGGTGAAAAAATATTCATTACTTACATTTGTTATTTTTTTAAAAATTTTCCATACATAAACTCTAAAATTTTCATATTTGTTGGGATCTATTGGCCTTTTTTTTGTTAACGGGATGAAGGGAGAGCGAAAACTTAAAATTTTGATGCAACAAAAAAGTATACATCTATAATGGAAATACACAATGCACCAACATAGAGAACGATACTTCCAAAGAGTGTCTGTAATTTTTAGAGATTGTAAACTCTTTTTAGTTTTTATATATTAGGTCTTACAATCGTCGGGGAAAAGGGGGAGGCGAGGATTTTTAATTGAGTTTTGACTCTCAATCCATAGGTCATTTCTTAAAAAAATATAGCCCGTTACATGAGATAAATCATTTTAAAATCATCTATGATTGTTAGGTCAATTTTTTTGTAAATGAACAAAATAATGGCTCGTTTGACTTGGATATTATCCCGCCGCACATTCACTTGAGTGGACGTCTGTTATTCTCTTTAAAATGTTTGGATCAATAGGTCATTTGCATCTTTATCATTTTTCAAGCATGCATATCCACTTTTAAAACATTTGTAGAAGAAATCTCTTTCTAATAAAATTTCAAGCTATTAAGGTTGTACTAGCGAAATTTCCCAAACTGGGATAAAAAACTTTTGTGTTCATTTGTGGTGTGTGAATAAATTTTATGTACATACATTTGTTATTGTTTTAAATTTTTTCCTTATTTAAACTCTAAAATTTTCATTTTGTTGTGATCAATTTGCCTTTTTTGTTTACGGGATAAAGGGAGAGAGAAAACTCAAAGTTTAGATTTAAGAAAAAAGTATACATCTAAAATGGAAATGCACAATCCACCAATGTAGAAAGAGATAATTCCAAAGAGTGTCTATAATTTTTAGCAACTGTAAACTCTTTTTTGTTTTTATATATAAGGTTTTCCAATCATCTGGGAAAAGGGGGAGGGAGGGGATTTTTAACTAAGTGTTGACTCCATATCCATAAGTCATTTCTTAAACAAATATAGCCCGTTAAGCGTGATAAATCACTTTACAATGATCTATGATTGTTAGGTCAACTTTTTGTAAATGGGCAAACTAATGGCTTGTTTGACTCGGGTAATATCCCACCGCACGTTCACTTGAGAATTTAATGAACGTCTGTTATTCTCTTTAAAAGGTTTGGATCCATAGGTCATTTGCATCTTTAACATGTTTCAAGCATGCATAGCAATTTTTAAAATATATGTAGAAGAAATCTCTTTCTTATAAAATTTGAAGCTATTAAAGTTCAACTAATGGAATTTTCCAAACTGGGATAATAAAACTTTTGTGTTTATTTGTGGTGTGTGAATAAATTTTCTTTACTTACATTTGTTATTGTTTTAAATTTTTTCCACATATAAACTCTAAAATTTTCATTTTGTTGTGATCTATTTGCCTTTTTTTTTAGGGGGTAAAGGGAGAGAGAAAAATCAAAGTTTAGATTTAAGAAAAAAGTTTACATCTAAAATGGAAATGCACAATGCACCAATGTAGAAAGAGATAATTCCAAAGAGTATCTGTAATTTTTTGCGATTGTAAACTCTTTTTCTTTTTATATATTAGGTTTTGCAATCGTCGAGGAAAAGGGGGAGGTGGGGGATTTTTAACTGAGTGTTGACTCCCTATCCATATGTCATTTCTTACAAAAATATAGCCCTTTACGCGTGATAAATCTTTTACAATCATATGTGATTTTTAGGTCAACTTTTTGTAAATGGGCAAAATAATGGCTTTTTTTGACTCAGGTAAATATCCCACTGAATGTTCACTTGAGAATTTAATGAGCGTCTGTTATTCTCTTTTAATGGTTTGGATCCATAGGTCATTTCAATCTAGAACATGTCTCAAGCATGCATATCCATTTTTAAAACATGTGTAGAAGAAATCTCTTTCTTATAAAATTCCAAGCAATTGGGGTTGAACTAGTGGAATTTTCCAAACTTGGATAACAAAACTTTTGTGTTCATTAGTGGTGTGTGAATAAATTTTCCTTACTTACATTTATTATTCTTTTAAATTTTTTCCATACTGAAACTATAAAATTTTCATTTTGTTGTGATCTATTTGCCATTTTTTTTACGAGAAGCAGGGAGAGCGAAACTCAAAATTTTTATTTAAGAAAAAAGTATACATCGAAAATAGAAATGCACAATGCACAAATGTAGAAAGACATAATTCCAAAGAGTATCTGTAATTTTTAGGGACTGTAAACTCTTTTTAGGTTTTATATATTAGGTTTTTCAATCGTTGGGGAAGAGGGGGAGGAGGTGGATTTTTAACTGACTGTTGACTCCCAAGCCATAAATCATTTCTTACAAAAATATAGCCCGTTACACGTGATAAATCACTTTGCAATCATCTATGATTGTTAGGTCAGCTTTTTGTAAATGGAAAAATAATGGCTTCGTTTACTCCAGAAATATCCCAAAGCACATTCACTTGAGAATTTAATGAGCATTTTTTATTCTCTTAAAAAGGTTTGGATCCATAGGTCATTTTCATATTTAACTTGTTTCAAGCATGCATATCCATTTTTAAAACATGTGAAGAACAAATCTCTTTCTTATAAAATTCCAAGCTATTGGGGTTGAACTAGTGGAATTTCCTAAACTTGGATAACAAAAAATTTGTATTCATTTATGGTGCATGAATAAGTTTTTTTTTTTAAATTTGTTATTTTTTTAAAATTTTTCCATACTTATACTATAAAATTTTCATTTTGTTGTGATCTATTTGCCATTTTTTTCGGATGAAGGGAGAGCAAAATCTAAGAGTTTTGATTTAAGAAAACAGTATACATCTAAAATGGAAATGCACAATGCACAAATGTAGAGAGAGATAATTCCAAAGAGTGTCTATAATTTTTAGGGATTTTAAAATCTTTTTAGGTTTTATATATTAGGTTTTGCAATCGTCGAGGAAAAGGGGGAGACGGGGGATTTTTAACTGAGTGTTGACTCCCAAGACATAAATCATGTCTTACAAAAATATAGCCTGTTACACGTGATAAATCACTTTACAATCATCTATGATTGTTAGGTCAGCGTTTTGTAAATGGGTAAAATAATGGCTTGTTTTACTTGGGTAATATCCCACCGCAAGGTCAATTGATAATTTAATGAGTGTTTGTTGTTCTCTTTAAAAGGTTTGGTACCATAGGTCATTTGCATCTTTAACATGTTTCAAGCATGTATATCCACTTTTAAAACATGTGTAGAAGAAATCTCTTCTTTATAAAATTCCATGCTATTAGGGTTGAACTAGTGGAATTTACCAAACTGGCATAACAAAACTTTTGTGTTCATTTGTGGGGTGTGAATAAATATTCTTTACTTACTTTTGTTTTTAAAATTTTTTTTCCATACATAAACTCTAAAATTTTCAATCTGTTATGATGTTTTTGACTTTTTAGTTTATGGGATGAAGGGAGAGCGAACACTTAAAGTGAAAAAAGTATACGCCTAAAATGGAAATGCATAATGCACCAATGAAGAGAGAGATAATTCCAAAGTGTGTCTGTAATTTTTAATGATTGTAAACACTTTTTTGTTTTTACATATTAGGTTATGCAATCGTCGGGGAAAAGGGGAAGGCTGGGGTTTTTTAACCGAGTGTTGACTCCCAATCCATAAACCATTTCTTAAAAAAATATAACCCGTTAAGCATGATAAATCACTTTAAAATCATCTATGATTGTTAGTTCAGCTTTTAGTAAATGGGAAAAATAATGGCTTGTTTGACATGGGTAAATATCCCACCGCATGTTCACTTGAGAATTTAATGAGCGTCTGTTATTCTCTTTAAAAGGTTTGGATCCATAGGATTTTTTGCATCTTTAACATGTTCCAAGCATGCATATCCATTTTTAAAACATGTGTAGAAGAAATCTCTTTCTTATAAAATTCCAAGCTATTGGGGTTGAGCTAGTGGAATTTCCCAAAGTTGGATAACAAAACTTTTCTGTTCATTTGTGGTTTGTGAATAAATTTTCTTTTCTAACATTTGTTATTTTTTTAAAAAAAATCCATACATAAACTCGAAAATTTTCATTTTGTTGTGATCTTTTTGCCCTTTTTGTTGACGGGATAAAGCGAGAGCGAAAACTCAAGGTTTTGATTTAAGAAAAAAGTATACATCTAAAATGGAAATGCACAGTGCACCAATGTAGAGAGAGATAATTCCGAAGAGTGTATGTAATTTTTAGAGATTGTAAACTCTTTTTAATTTTTATATTAGGTTTTGCAATCGTTGGGGAAAAGAGGGAGGCGGGGGATTTTTAACTGAGTGTTGACTCCCAATCCATAAGTTATTTCTTGCAAAAATATAGCCCGTAAGGGGTGATAAGTCACTTTACAATCATCTATGATTGTTAGGTCATCTTTTTGTAAATGGGCAAAATAATGGCTTGTTTGACTCGGGTAAATATTCCACCGCAGATTCACTTGAGAAAATAAATGAGCATTTGTTATTGTCTTTAGAAGCTTTGGATCCATTGCTCATTTGCATCTTTAACAGGTTTCAAGCATGCATATCCATTTTTAAAACATGTGTAGAAGAAATCTCTTTCTTATAAAATTCCAAGCTATTGGGGTTGCACTAGTGGAATTTCCCAAACTTGGATAGCAAAACTTTTGTGTTCATTTGTGTTGTGTGGATAAATTTTCTTTACTTACATTTGTCATTGTTTTAATTTTTTTCCACACAGAAACTAAAAAAATTTCATTTTGTTGTGATCTTTTTGCCTTTTTTATTTACGGGATGAAGGGAGAGCGAAAACTCAAAATTTTGATCTAAGAAAAAAGTATATTTCTAAAATAGAAATGCACAAAGAACAAATTTAGAGTGAGATAATTCCAAAGAGTGTCTGTATTTTTTAGGGATTGTAAACTCTTTTTTAGTTTTTATATATTCGGTTTTGCAATCATCGGGGAAAAGGGAGATTAGTGGGATTTTTAACTGTGTGTTGACTCTCAATTCATAAGTCATTTCTTAAAAAAAATAGCCCGTTATGTGTGATAAATCACATTACAATCATCTATGATTGTTAGGTCAGCTTTTTCTATACAGACAAAATAATGGCTTGTTTGGCTCGAGTAAATATCCCACCGTACGTTCAGTTGAGAATTTAATGAGCGTCAGTTATTTTCTTTAAAAGGTTTGGATCCATTGGTCAATTCTATCTTTAACATGTTTCAAGCGTGCATATCCATTTTGAAAACATGTGTAGAAGAAATCTCTTTCTTATAAAATTGCAAGCTATTAGGGTTGAACAAGTGAAATTTCCCAAACAGGGATAACAAAACTTCTGTGTTCATTTGTGGTGTGTGAATAATTTTCTTCACTTACATATGTTATTGTTTTAATTTTTTTCCAAACATAAACTCAAAAAATTTAATTTTGTTGTGATCTATTTGCCTGTTTTTTTTTTACGGGTTGAAGGGAGAGTTAAAACTCAAAGTTTTGATTTAAGAAAAAAGTATACATCTAAAATGGAAATGCACAATGAACAAATTTAGAGAGAGATAATTCCAAAGAGTGTCTGTAATTTTTAGGGATTGTAAACTCCTTTTAGTTTTTATATATTAGATTTTACAATCGTTGGGGAAAAGGGAGAGGCGGGGGATTTTTAATTGAGTGTTAACTCCCAATCCATCAGTCATTTCTTACAAAAATATAGCTCGTTACATGTGATAAATCACTTTACAATCATCTATGATTGTCAGGTCAGCTTTTTGTATATGCACAAAATAATGGCTTCTTTGACTGGGGTAAATTTCCCACCGCACGTTCAGTTGAGAATTTAATGAGCATCTGTTATTCTCTTTAAAAGGTTTGGATCCATAGGTCATTTGCATCTTCAACATGTTTCAAGCATGCATATCCATTTTTAAAACATGTGTAGAGGAAATCTCTTTTTGATAAAATTCCAAGATCTTAGGGTTGAACTAAGGAAATTTCCCAAAGTTGGATAACAAAAATTTTGTGTTCATTTGTGGTGTGTGGGAAATTTTCTTTTTTTTTACGTTTGTTATTGTTTTAAATTTTTTCCATACATAAACTTTAAAATTTTCATTTTGTTGTGATCTATTTACCTTTTTTGTTTATGGGATAAAGGGAGTGAGAACACTCAAAGTTTTCATTAAAGAAAAATGTATAAAGGTAAAGCTGAAATGCACAATGCACCAATGTAGAGAGATAATTCCAAAGACTGTCTCTAATTTTTAGCGATTGTAAACTCTTTCTATTTTTATATATAAGGTTTTGCAATCGTTAGGGAAAAGGGGGCGGCGGGGGATTTTTAACTGAGTGTTGACTCCCAATCCATAAGTCATTTCTTACAAAAATAAAGCCCGTTACGCGTGATAAATCACTTTACAATCATCTATGATTATTAGGTCAGCTTTTTATAAATGGGAAAAATAAGGCTTGTTTGACTCGGGTAAATATCCCACCGCACATTCAGTTGAGAATTTATTGAGCGTCTGTTATTCTCTTTAAAAGGTTTGGATCCATTAGTCATTTGCATCTTTAACATGTTTCAAACGTGCATATCCATTTTTAAAATAAGTGTAGAAGAAATCTCTTTGTAATAAAATTGCAAGCTATTAGGGTTGAACTAGTGGAATTTCCAAAAGTGGATAACAAAACTTTTGTGTTCATATGAGGTGTGTGAATAAATTTTCTTTACGTACATTTCTTATTGCATTAAATTTTTTCCATATATAAACTCTAAAATTTTCATTTTTTTGTGATCTATTTGCCTTTTTTGTTTACGGGTTGAAGGGATAGCGAAAAGTCAAAGTTTTCATTTATGAAAAGAGTATATATCTAAAATGGAAATGCACAATGCACAAATGTAGAGAGAGATAATTCCAAAGAGTGTTTGTATTGTAAACTCTTTTTAGTTTTTATATATTAGATTTTGCAATCATCGGGGAAAAAGGAGCGGCGAGGGATTTTTAATTGAGTGTTGACTCCCGAACCATAAATCATTTCTTACAAAAATATAACCCGTTACGAGTGATAAATCACTTTATAATCATCTCTGATTGTTAGGTCACCTTTTTGTAAATGGGCAAAATAATGGCTTGTTTGATTCGGGTAATATCCCACCGTAAGTTGACTTGAGAATTTATTGATCATTTTTTATTCTCTTTAAAAGGTTCGGATCCATAGGTCATTTTCATCTTGAACATATTTCAAACATGCATATCCACTTCTAAAACATGTGTAGAAGAAATCTCTTTCTTATAAAATTCCAAGCTATTAGGGTTGAACTAGTAGATTTTCCCAAAGTGGGATAACAAAACTTTTGTGTTCATTTGTGGTGTGTGAATAAATATTCTTTACTTACATTTGTTATTTTTTTAAAAAAATTTGATACATAAACTCTAAAATTTTCATTTTGTTGTGATCTATTTGCCTCTTTTATTTACGGGATGAAGGGAGAGCGAAAAATTAAAGTTTTGATTTAAGAAATAAGTAAACATCTAAAATAGAAATCCCCAATTCACCATTGTAGAGAGAAATAATTTCAAAGAGTGTCTATAATTTTTAGCGAATATAAACTCTTTTTAGTTTTTGAGTATTAGGTTTTGCAATCGTCGGGGAAAAGGGGGAGGTGGGGGATTTTTAACTGAATGTTGCCTCCCAATCCATAAGTAATTTCTTAAAAAAATATAACCCATTACGCGTGATAAATCACTTTACAATCATCTATGATTGTTAGGTCAGCTTTATATAAATGGGCAAAATAATGGCTTGTTTGACTCGGGTAAATATCCCACCACACGTTCACTTGAAAATTTAATGAGCGTCTATTATTCTCTTTCAAAGTTTTTGATATTTAGGTCATTTTCATATTTAACATGTTTCAAGCATGCATATCCATTTTTAAAACATGTGTAGAAGAAATATCTTTTTTATAAAATTTCAAGCTATTAAGGTTGAACTAGTGGAATTTCCCAATCTGAGAGACCAAAACTTTTGTGTTCATTTGTGGTGTGTGAATAAATATTCTTTACTAACATTTGTTATTGTTTTATAATTTTTCCATACATAAACTCTAAAATTTTCATTTTGTTGTGATCAGTTTTCTTTTTTTGTTTCCAGGATAAAGGGAGAGCGAAAACTCAAAGTTTACATTTAAGAAAAAAGTATGAATCTAGAAATGAAAAGCACAATGCACCAATGTAGAGAGGGATAATTCCAAAGAGTGTCTATAATTTTTATAAAATTTAAACTCTTTTTAGTTTTTGTATATTAGGTTTTATAATCGTCGGGGAAAAGGGCGAGGCGGGGGATTTTTAACTGAGTTTTGACTCCCAATCCATAAGTCATTTCTTACAAAAATATAGCCCGTTACGCATGATCAATCACTTTTCAATCATCTATGATTGTTTTGTCAGCTTTTTGTAAATGCGCAAAATAATGGCTTGTTTGACTCGGGTAAATATCCCACCGCACGTTCACTTGAGAATTTAATAAGCATTTGTTATTCTCTTTAAAAGGTTTGGATCCATAGGTCATTTGTATCTAGAACATGTTTCAAGCAATCATATCCATTTTAAAAACATGTGTAGAGGAAATATCTTTCTTATAAAATTGCAAGCTATAAGGGTTGAACTAGTGGAATTTCCTAATCTTGGATAACAAATTTTTTGTGTTCATTTGTGGTGTGTGAATAAATTTCTTTACTGACATTTGTTGTTGTTTTAAATTTTTTCCAAACAAAAA
The DNA here is from genome assembly GCF_029961685.1 of Aristolochia californica. NCBI lineage: Eukaryota > Viridiplantae > Streptophyta > Magnoliopsida > Piperales > Aristolochiaceae > Aristolochia > Aristolochia californica. Next base: position 32,927,547 of record NW_027181992.1, on the reverse strand, counting down.
CTCTAAAATTTTAATTTTGTTCTGATCTATTTGCCTTTTTTGTTCACATGATGAAGGGACAGCAAAAACTCAAAGTTTTGATTTATGAAAAGAGTATACATCTAAAACAGAAATGCACAATGCACAAATGTAGAGAGAGATAGTTCAAAAGAGTGTATGTATTGTAAACTCTTTTTAGTGTTTATATTTTAGGTTTTGCAATCATTGGGGAAAAGGGGGAGGGATTTTTAATTGAGTGTTGACTCCAGAGCCATAAATCATTTCTTACAAAAATATAGCACAATATGCGTGATTTACGCGTGATAAATCACTTTACAATCATCTATGATTGTTAGGTCAGCTTTTTGTAAATGGGCAAAATAATGACTTGTTTGACTCGGGTAATATCCCATCGCACGTTCACTTGAGAATTTAATGAGCGTTAGTTATTCTTTTTAAAAGGTTTTGATCCACAGGATTTGCATCTTTGACATATTTCAAACATGCCTATCCACTTTTAAAACATGTGTACAAGAAATCTCTTTCTTATTAAATTTCAAGCTATTAGGGTTGAACTAGTAGATTTTCCCAAACTGGGATAATAAAACTTTGTGTTCATTTGTGGTGTGTGAATAAATATTCTTTATGTACATTAGTTTTTTTTTAAATTTTTCCATAAAAAAACTCTAAAATTTTCATTTTGTTGTGATCTATTGGCCTTTTTTGTTTATTGGATGAAGTGAGAGCGAAAACTCAAAGTTTTCATTTAGAAAAAAAGTATACATATAAAATGGAAATGCACAATTCACCAATGTAGAGAGAGATAATTCCAAAAAGAGTCTGTAATTTTTAGCGAATATAAACTCTTTCTAGTTTTAGTATATTAGGTTTTGCATTCGTCGGGGAAAAGGTGGAGGCAGGGAATTTTTAACTGAGTGTTGACTACCAATCCTTAAGTAATTTCTTACAAAAAGTATAGCCCGTTACACGTGATAAATTACTTTACAATCATCTATGATATTTAGGTAGGCTTTTTTTAAATGGGCAAAATAATGGCTTGATTGACTCGGGTAAATATCCCACCAGACGTTCACTTGAGAATTTAATGAGCGTCTGTTATTCTCTTTAAAAGGTTTGGATCTATAGGTCATTGGCATCTTTAACATGTTTCAAGCAAGCATACCCATTTTTAAAACATCTGAAGAAGAAATCTCTTTCTTATAAAATTTCAAGTTATTAGGGTTGAACTAGTGGAATTTCCCAAACTGGGATAACAAAACTTTTGTGTTCATTTGCAGGGTGTGAAATTTTTTTTGCTAACATTTGTTATTGTTTTATATTTTTACCATAAACAAACTCTAAAATTTTCATTTTGATGTGATCTATTTGCAGTTTTTGTTAACGGGATGAAGGGAGAGCGAAAACTCAAAGTTTTGATTTAAGAAAAAAGTATAAATCTAAAATAGAAATGCACAATGCAGCAATATAGAGAGAGAAAATTCAAAAGAGTGTCTATAATTTTTAATGATTGTAAACTCTTTTTAGTTTTTATGTATTAGGTTTTGCAATCGTTGGGGCAAGGTGAGAGGCGGGGAGGTTCTTAATTGAGTGTTGACTCCCAATCCATAAGTCATTTCTTGCAAAAATATAGCCCGTTATGTGTGATAAATCACTTTACAATCATCTATGATTGTTAGGTCAGCCTATTGTATATAGGAAAAATAATAGCTTGTTTGACTCGGGTAAATATCCCAACACACGTTCACATGGGAATTTAATGAGCATCAGTTATTCTCTTTAAAAGGTTTGGATCTATAGGTCATTTGCATCTTTAACAAGGTTCAAGCAAGCATATCCATTTTTAAAACATGTGTAGTAGAAATCTCTTTCTTATAAAATTCCAAGCTATTGTGTTCATTTGTGGTATGTGAATAAAATTTTTTTCTTGCATTTGTTATTGTTTAAATTTTTTCCATACATAAACTTTAAAATTTTCATTTTGTTGTGATCTATTTGCCTTTTTTGTTTAGGGGATGAAGGGAGACCGAAAACTTAAAATTTTTATGTAAGAAAAAAGTATATATCTAAAATTGAAATGCACAATGTAGAAATGTAGAGAGACATAATTCCAAAGACTGTCTTTAATTTTTATGGATTTTAAAATCTTTTTTAGTTTTCATATAGTAGGTTTTGCAATCGTCAGGGAAAAGGGGGAGGCAGGGGATTTTTAACTGAGTGTTGACTCCCAATCCATAAATCATTTCTCAGAAAATTTTGCCCATCACGCGTGATAAATCACTTGACAATCATCTATGATTGTTAGGTTAGCTTTTTGTAAATGGGAAAAATATTGGCTTGTTTGACTCAGGTAATATCCCACCGCATGTTCACTTGAGAATTTAATGAGCGTTTGTTATTCTCTGTAAAAGGTTTGGATCCATTGGTTATTTGCATCTTTGACATCTATCAAGCAGGCATATCCACTTTTAAAACGTGTGTAGAAGAAATCTCTTTCTTATAAAATTCCAAGCTATTAGGGTTGAAGTAGTGGAATTTCCAAAACTTGGATAATAAAACTTTTGTGTACATTTGAGGTGTGCGAATACATTTTCTTTAGTTAAATTCGTTATTTCTTTAAATTTTTTCCATACATGAACTCTAAAACTTTCATTTTGTTGTGATATATTTGCCTTTTATGTTTACGGGATGAAGGGAGAGCGAAACTTAAAAGTTTTGATTTAAGAAAAAGTATACATCTAAAATGGAAACGCACAATGCACTAATATAGGGAGAGATAATTCTAAAGAGTGTCTGTAATTTTTTGGGATTGTAAACTCTTTTTAGTTTTTATATCTTAGGTTTTGCAATCGTCGGGGAAATGGGGGAGGCGGGGGATTTTTAACTGAATGTTGACTCCCAATCCATAAGTCATTTTTAACAAAAATACAAGCTGTTACGTGTGATAAATCACTTTAAAATCATCTATGATTGTTAGGTCAGCTTTTTTTAAATGGGCAAAATAATGGCTTGTTTGACTCGGGTAAATATCCCTCCACACCTTCACTTGAGAATTTAATGAGCGGTTGTTATTATCTTTAAAAGGTTTGGATCCATAGGTCATTTGCATCTTTAACATGTTTCAAGCATGCATATCCATTTTTAAAACATGTGTAGAAGAAATCACTTTCTTATAAAATTCCAAGCTATTGGGGTTGAACTAGTGGAATTTCCCAAACTTGGATAACAAAACTTTTCTGTTCATTTGTGGTGTGTGAATAAATTTTTTTGCTTACATTTTTTATTGTTTTAAAATTTTTCCATACATAAACTCTAAAATTTTCATTTTGTTGTGATCTATTTGCCTTTTTTGTTTACGGGATGAAAGGAGAGCGAAAACTCAAAGTTTTGATTTTTGATATAAGTGTACATCTAAAATGGAAATGTACAATGCACAAATGTTGAGAGAGATAATTCCAAAGAGTGTCTGTAATTTATAGGGATTGTAAATTCTTTTTTATTTTTATATATTAGGTTTTGCAATCGTTGGGGAAAAGGGGGAGGCCAGGTATTTTTAACTGAGTGTTGACTCCCAATCCATAAGTCATTTCTTTCAAAAATATAGCCCGTTACGCGTGATAAATCACTTTACAATCATCTATGATCGTTAGGTCAGCTTTTTGTTTATAGAAAAAATAATGGCAAGTTTGACTCGGGTAAATATCCCATCGCACGTTCACTTGAGAATTTAGTGAACTTCTATTACTCTCTTTAAAAGGTTTGGATCCATTGGTCATTTTCATCTTTAACATGTTTCAGGCATGCTTATACACTTTTAAAACATGTGTAGAAGAAAAAAATTCCAAGCTATTAGAGTTGAAGTAGTGGAATTTCCCAAACTGGGATAATAAAACTTTTGTGTACATTTGAGGTGTGTGAATAAATTTTCAATACATAAATTTGTTATTTCTTAAAAAAAATTCCATACATAAACTCTAAAATTTTCATTTTGTTATGATCTATTTGGTTTTTTTTTTTACGGGATGAAGGGAGAGCGAAAGCTAAAAGTTTTGATTTATGAAAAAAGTATGCATCTAAAATGGAAATGCACAATGCACAAATGTTGAGAGGGATAATTCCAAAGAGTGTCTGTAATTTTTAGGGATTGTAAACTCTTTTTGGTTTTTATATCTTAGGTTTTGCTATAGTCGGGGAAATGGGGGAGGCGGGGGATTTTTAACGGAGTGTTGTCTCCCAATCCATAAGTCGTTTCTTACAAAAATATAGCTTGTTACATGTGATAAATCACTTTACATTCATCTATGATTGTTAGGTCAGCTTTTTTTAAATAGGCAAAATAATGGCTTGTTTGACTCGGGTAAATACCCCACCACACGTTCACTTGAGAATTTAATGAACGTCTGTTATTCTCTTTAAAAGGTTTGGATCCATTGGTCATTTGCATATTTAACATGTTTCAAGAATGCATATCCATTTTTAAAACATGTGTAGAAGAAATTTCGTTCTTATAAAATTCCAAGCTATTTGGGTAGAACAAGTGGAATTTCCCAAACTAGGATGACATAACTTTTGTGTTCATTTGTGGTGTGTGAATAAATTTTCATTACTAACATTTGTTATTGCTTTAAATTTTTTCCATACATTAACTCTAAATTTTTATTTTGTTGAGATCTATTTGCCTTTTTTGTTTACGAGATGAAGGGAGAGCGAAAACTCAAAGTTTTGATTTTAGAAAAAAGTATACATCTAAAATGGAAATGCACAATTCACAAAAGTTGAGATAGATAATTCCAAAGAGTGTCTGTAATTATTAGGTTTTGCAATCGTAGGGGGAATAGGGGGAGGCACGGTATTTTGAACTGAGTGTTGACTCCCAATCCATTAGTCATTTCTTACTAAAATATAGCCCGTTACGCGTAATAAATCACTTTACAATCATCTATGATTGTTAAGTCAACTTTTTGTATATGGGCAAAATAATGGCTTGTTTGACTCGGGTAAATATCCCACCGCACTTTCACTTGAGAATTTAATAAGTGTCTGTTACTCTCTGTAAAAGGTTTGGATCCATTGGTCATTTTGATCTTTAACATGTTTCAAGCATGCATATCCATTTTTACTACATGTGTAGAAGAAGTCTCTTTCTTATAAAATTCCAAGCTATTTGGGTTGAGCTAGTGGAATTTCCCGAACTGGGATAACAAAACTTTAGTGTTCTTTTGTGGTGTGTGAATTAATTTTCTTCACTTAAATTTGTTATTGCTTTAATTTTTTTCCATATATTAACTCTAAAATTTTCATTTTGTTGTGATCTATTTGCCTTTTTTGTTTACGAGATGAAGGGAAAGCGAAAACTCAAAGTTTCCATTTAAAAAAAATGTATAAATCTAAAACTAAAATGCACAATGCACCAATGTAAAGAGAGATAATTCCAAAGAGTGTCTCCAATTTTTAGTGATTGTAAACTTTTTTTAGTTTTTATATCTTAGGTTTTGCAATCGTCGGTGAAAAGGGGGAGGCGGGGGATTTTTAAGTGAGTATTGACTCCCAATCCATAAGTCATTTCTTACAAAAATATGGCCAGTTACGCGTGATAAATCACTTTAAAATCATCTATGATTGTTTGGTCCGCTTTTTGTATATGGGCAAAATAATGGCTTGTTTGACTTGGGTAAATATCCCACCGCTCGTTCACTTGAGCATTTAATGAGCGTTTGTTATTCCCTTTAAAAGTTTTTGATCCATAGGTCATTTGTATCTTTAACATGTTTCAGGCATGCATATCCATTTTTAAAACATGTATAGAAGAAATCTTTTTCTTATAAAATTCTGAGCTATTAGGGTTGAACTAGTGGAATTTTCCAAACTGGGATAACAAAACTTTTGTTTACATTTGTGGTATGTGAATAAATTTTCATTACTTCCATTTGTTATTGCTCTAAATTTTTTCCATACATAAACACTAAAATTTTCATTTTGTTGTGATCTATTTACCTTTTTTGTTTACGGGATGAAGTTAGAGCAAAAACTCGAAGTTTCGATTTATGAAAAAAGTATACATCTAAATTGGAATGCACTATGCACAAATGTTGAGAGAGATAATTCCAAAAAGTGTCTGTAATTTTTTCGGATTTTAAACTCTTTTTATTTGTTATATATTAGGTTTTGCAATCGTCGGGGCAAAGAGGGAGGCGGGGGATTTCTAACTGAGTGTTGACTCCCAATCCAAAAGTCATTTATTTCAAAAAGGTAGACCGTTACGAGTGATAAATCACTTTGAAATCATCAATGATTGTTAGGTCAGCTTTTTGTATATGGGAAAAATAATTGCTTGTTTGACTCGGGTAAATATCCCACCGCTCGCTCACTTGAAAATTTAATGTGCGTCTGTTATTCTCTTTAAAAGGTTTGGATCCATAGGTCATTTGCTTGTTTAAGATGTTTCAAGCATGCATATCCATTTTTAAAACATGAGTAGAAGAAATCTCTTTCATAAAAATTCCAAGCTATTAGGGTAGAACTAGTGGAATTTCCCAAACTGGGATAACATAACTTTTGTGTTCATTTGTGGTGTGTGAATAAATTTTCTTTACATACATTTTTTAATGCTTTAAATTTTTTCCAATACATTAACTCTTAAATTTTAATTTTGTTGTGATCTATTTACCTTTTTTGTTTACGGGATGAAGGGAGAGCGAAAACTCAAAGTTTTGATTTAAGAAAAAAGTATACATCTAAAATGGAAATGCTCAACGAACAAATGTCGAGAGAGATAATTCTGAAGAGTGTCTGTAATTTTTAGCGATTGTAAACTCTATTTAGTTTTTATATATATTAGGTTTTGCAATCGTCGGGAAAAAGGGGGAGGTAGGGGATTTTTAAGTGAGTGTTGACTCCCAATCCATAGGCCATTTCTTACAAAAATATAGCCCGTTGCGCATTATAAATCACTTTACAATCATCTATGATTGGTAGGTTAGCTTTTTGTAAATGGGCAAAATAATGGCTTGTTTGACTCAGGTAAATATCCCACCGAACGTTTACTTCAGAATTTAATGTGTCTGTTATTCTCTTTAAAAGGTTTGGAAGCATAGGTCATTTGCATCTTTACCATTTTTCAAGCATACATATCCATTTTTAAAACATGTAGAAGAAATCTCTTTCTTATAAAATTTCCTTCTATTAAGGTTGAAATAGTGGAATTTCCCAAACTAGGATAAAAAAACTTTTGTGTTCATTTGTGGTGAGTGAATAAATATTCTTTACTTACATTTGTTATTTTTTAAAAAAATTTCCATTCTTAAACTCTAAAATTTTCATTTTGCTGTGATCTATTGGCCTTTTTTGTTTAAGGGATGAAGGGAGAGTGAAAACTTAAAGTTTTGATTTAACAAAAAAGTATACAACTAAAATGAAAATGAACAATACACCAACGTAGAGAGAGATATTTAAAAAAAGTTCCCGTAAATTTTAGCGATTGTAAGCTCTTTTTAGTTTTTATATATTAGGTTTTGTAATCCTCGGGAAAAAGAGGAGTCGGGGGATTTTTAACTGAGTGTTGTCTCCCAATCCATAAGTCATTTCTTAAAAAAATATGCCCCATTACGCTTGACAAATCACTTTACAAATCATCTATGATTGTTAGGTCAAATTTTTGTAAATGGGCAAAATAATGGCTTTTTCACTCGGGTAATAGCCCACCGCACGTTCACTTGAGAATTTAATGAACGACTGTTATTCTCTTTAAAAGGTTTGAATCCATAGGTGATTTGGATCTTTAACATCTTTCAAGCATGCATATCTATTTTTAAAACATATCTAGAAGAAATCTCTTTCTTATAAAATTTCAAGCTATTAAGGTTGAACTAGTGGAATTTCCCAAAATGGGATAACAAAACTTTTGTGTTCATTTGTGGTGTGTGAATAAATTTTCTTTACTTACATTTTTTATTGTATTAAATTTTGTCCTTATATAAACTCTAAAATTTTCATTTTGTTGTTATCTATTTGCCTTTTTTGTTTACGGCATAAAGGAGAGAAAAAACTCAAAATTTAGATTAAAGAAAAAAGTGTACATCTAAAATGGAAATGCAGAATGAACCAATGTAGAAAGAGATAATTCCAAAGTGCCTCTATAATTTTTAGCAATTGTAAACTCTTTTTTGTTTTTATATATTAGGTTTTGCAATCGTAGGGGAAAAGGGAGATTTTTAACTAAGTGTTGACTCCCAACCCATAAGTCATTTCTTAAAAAAATATAGCCCGTTACGCGTGATAAATCACTTTACAATCATCTATGATTGTTAGGTCAGCTTTTTGTAAATGGGTAAAATAATGGCTTGTTTGACTTGGGTAATATCCCACCGCATGTTCACTTGAGAATTTAATGAACATCCGTTATTCTCTTTTAAAGGTTTGTATCCTTAGGTCATTTGCATCTTTAACATGTTTCAAGCATGCATATCCATTTTTAATACATGTGTAGAAGAAATCACTTTCTTATAAAATTTCACGCTATTAAGGTTGAACTAGTGGAATTTCCCAAACTGGGATAACAAAACTTTTGTGTTCATTTTTGGTGTGTGAATAAATTTTTTTTACTTACATTTGTTATTGTTTTAAATTATTTCCTTATATAAACTCTAAAATTTTCATTTTGTTGTGATCTATTTGCCTTTTTTGTTTACGGGATATTGGGAGAGAGAAAAAAGTATACATCAAAAATAGAAATGAACAATGAACCAAGCTAGAAAGAGATAATTCCAAAGAGTGTCTATAATTTTTAGCTATTTTAAACACTTTTTTGCTTTTATTTATTAGGTTTTGGAATCGTCGGGGAAAAGGGGGACGCATGGGATTTTTTACAGAGTGTTGACTCCCAATCCATAAGTCATTTCTGACAAAAATATAGACCACTACACGTGATAAATCACTTTACAATCAGTTATGATTGTTAGGTCAACTTTTTGTAAATGGGCAAAATAATGGCTTTTTTGACTCTGGTAAACATCCCTCCACACGTTCACTTGAGAATTTAATGAGCGTCTCTTATTCTCTTTAAAAGGTTTGGATCCATATGTCATTTGAATCTTTAACATGTTTCAAGCATGCATATCCATTTTTAAAAAATATGTTTCAAGCAATTGGGATTGAACTACTGGCATTTACCAAACTTGGATAACAAAACTTTAGTGTTGATTTGTGGTGTGTGAATAAATTTTCTTTACTTAAATTTTTTATTGTTTTAAATTTTTTCCATACTTAAACTATAAAATTTTCATTTTGTTGTGTTCCTTTTGCCTTTTTTACGGGATGAAGGGAGAGAGCAAAAACTCAAAATTTTGATTTTAGAAAAAAGGAGACATCTAAAATGGAAATGCACAATGCACAAATGTAGAAAAAGATAATTCCAAAGAGTGTCTGTAATTTTTAGTAATTGTAAATGCTTTTCAGTTTTTACATATTAGGTTCTGCAATCATTGGGGAAGAGGGGGAGGAGGTGGATTTTTAAGTGAGTGTTCACTCCCAAGCCATACATCATTTCTTACAAAAATATAGCACGTTACATGTGATAAATCACTTTGCAATCATCTATGATTGTTAGGTTAGCTTTTTGTAAATGGGCAAAATAATGGCTTTTTTTATTCGGGTAATATCCCACCGCACGTTCACTTAAGAATTCAATGAGCATTTGTTATTCTCTCTAAAAGATTTTGATCCATAGGTCATTTGCATCTTTAACATGTTTCAAGCATGTATATCCACTTTTAAAACATGTGCAGGAGAAATCTCTTTCTTATAAAATTCCATGCTATTAGGGTTGAACTAGTGGAATTTACCAAACTGGGATAACAAAACTTTTGTGTTCACTTGTGGTGTGTGAATAAATATTCTTTACTAAAATTTGTTTTTTTTTAAATTTTCTCCATACATAAACTCTAAAATTTTCATTCTGTTGTGATCTATTTGCCTTTTTTGTTTATGGTTTGAAGGGAGAGCGAAAACTTAAAGTTTTGAAATGGAAAATCCACAATGCACCAATGTAGAGAGAGATAATTCCAAAGAGTGTCTTTAATTTTTAACGATTGTAAACTCGTTTTTTTTTTTACATATTAGCTTATGCAATTGTCAGGGAAAAGGGGCAGGCGGGGGATTTTTAACTGAGTATTTACACCCAATCCATAAGTCATTTCTTGCAAAAATATAGCCCATTACGCGTGTTAAATCACTTTACAATCATCTATCATTGTTAGGTCAACTTTTTGTAAATGAGAAAAATAATGGCTTGTTTGACTCGGGTAAATATCCCACCGCACATTCACTTGAGAATTTAATGAGTGTCTGTTATTCTCTTTAAAAGGTTTGGATCCATAGGTCATTAGCATCTTTAACATCTTTCAAGCATGCATAACCATTTTTAAAACATGTGTAGAAGAAATCTCTTCCTTTTAAAATTCCAAGCTATTGGGGTTAAACTAGTGGAATTTCCAAAACTTGGATAACAAAACTTTTTTGTTCATTTGTGGTGTGTGAATAAATTTTCTGTTCTAATATTTGATTTTTTTAAAAAAAATTCCCTACATAAACTCTAAAATTTTCATTTTGTTGTGATCTATTTGCCTTTTTTGTTTACGGGATAAAAGGAGAGCGAAAACTCAAAGTTTTGATTTAACAAAAAAGTATACATCTAAAATGGAAATACACAATGCACCATTGCAGAGAGAGATAATTCCAAAGAGTGTCTGAAGTTTTTAGAGATTTTAAACTCTTTTTAGTCTTTATATATTAGGTTTTGCAATGGTCAAGGGAAAAGGGGAGGCGTGCGATTTTTAAGTGAGTGTTGACTCCCAATCCATAAGTCATTTCTTACAAAAAATATAGCCAATTATGTGATTTAAATCACTTTATAATCATCCATGATTGTTAGGTCAACTTTTTGTAAATGGGAAAAATAATGGCTTGTTTGACATGGGTAAATATCCCACCGCACGTTTACTTGAAAATTTAAAGAGCGTCTGTTATTCTCTTTAAAAGGTTTGGATCCATATGTCCTTTGCATCTTTAACATGTTTCAAGCATGCATATCCATTTTTAAAACAAGTGTAGAAGAAATCTATTTCTTATAAAATTCCAAGCTATTGGGGTTAAACTTGTGGAATTTCCCAAACTTGGATAACAAAACTTTTATGTTCATTTGTGGTGTGTGAATAAATTTTCTTGAGTAAATTTTGTTATTTTTTTAAAAAAATTCCATACATAAACTCTAAAATTTTCATTTTGTTGTGATTTATTTGTTTTTTTTGTTTACGGGATAAAAGGAGAGCGAAAACTCAAAGTTTTGATTTAAGGAAAATGTATACCGCTAAAATGGAAATGCACAATGCACCAATGTAGAGAGAGATAATTCCAAAGAGTGTCTGTAGTTTTTAGAGAATGTAAACTCGTTTTAGTTTTTATATATTTTGTTTTGCAATCGTCGGGGAAAAGGGGGAGGCGTGAGATTTTTAAGTGAGTATTGACTCCCAATCCATAAGTCATTTCTTACAAAAAAATAGCCCGTTATGCGTGATAAATCACTCTACAATCATCTATGATTGTTAGGTCAGCTTTTCGTAAATGGGCAAAATAATGGCTTGTTTGACTTTGGTGAATATCCCATCGCACGTTTATTTGAAAATTTAATGAGTGTCTGTTATTCTCTTTGAAAGGTTTGGATCCTTAGGTCATTTGCATCTTTAACATTTTTGAAGAAAGCTTATCCATTTTTAAAACATGTGTACAAGAAAAATCATTCTTATAAAATTCCAAGCTATTAAGGTCGAACTAGTGGAATTTACCAAACTGGGATAACAAAACTTTTGTGTTCATATGTGGTGAGTGAACAAATATTCTTTACTTACATTTGTTATTTTTAAAAAAAATTTCATTTTGTTGTGATCTGTTGGCCTTTTTTGTTTACAAGGAAGAAGGGAGAGCGAAAACTTAAAGTTTTGATTTAACAAAAAAGTATACATCTAAAATGGAAATGCAGAATGCACCAACGTAGAGAGAGATACTTCCATCGAGTGTATGTAATTTTTAGCGATTGAAAATTCGTTTTAGTTTTTATATATTAGGTTTTGCAATCGTCGGGGAAAAGGAGGAGGCGGGGATTTTTAATTGATTGTTGACTCTCAATCCATATGTCATTTCTTAAAAAAATATAGCCAGTTATGCGTGATAAATCACTTTACAATCATCTATGATTGTTAGGTCCGCTTTTTTGTAAATGAGAAAAATAATGGCTTGTTTGACTCGGGTAATATTCCACCGCACGTTCAGTTGAGAATTTAATGGACGTCTGTTATTCTCTTTAAATGGTTTCGATCCATTGGTCATTTGGATCTTTAACATGTTTCAAGCATGCATATTCATTTTTAAAACATGTGTAGAAGAAATCACTTTCTTATAAAATTTCAAGCTATTAAGGTTGAACTAGTGGAATTTCCGAAACTGGGATAACAAAAATTTTGTGTTCATTTGTTGAGTGTGAATAAATTTTATTCACTTCCATTTGTTATTGTTTTAAATTTTTTCCTTTTATAAACTCTAAAATTTTCATTTGTTGTGATCTATTTACTTTTTTTGTTTACGGGATAAAGGGAGAGAGAAAACTCAAAGTTTAAATTTAAGAAAAAAGTTTACATCTAAAATGGAAATGCACAATGCACCAATGCAGAAAGAGATAATTCCAAAGAGTGTCTGTAATTTTTAGCGATTGTAAACTATGTTTAGTTTTTATATATTGGGTTTTCCAATCGACGGGGAAAAGGAGAAGGCGGGGATTTTTAATTGATTTTTGACTCTCAATCCATAGGTCATTTCTTAAAAACATATAGCCCTTACGCGTGATAAATCACTTTACAATCATCTATGATTGTTAGATCAGCTTTTTGTAATGGGCAAAATAATGACTTGTTTGACTCGGGTAATATCCCACCGCACGTTTACTTGAGAATTTAATGAACGTCTGTTATTCTCTTTAAAAGGTTTGGATCCATAGGTCATTTGCATCTATAATATGTTTCAAGCATACATATCCATTTTTAAAACATGTGTAGAAGAAATCTCTTTCTTATAAAATTTCCAACTATTAAGGTTTAACTAGTGGAATTTCCCAAACTAGGATAAAAAAGCTTTTGTGTTCATTTGTGGTGTGTGAATAATTTTTCTTTACATAAATTTGTTATTGTTTAAAATTTTTTTATTACATAAAATTTAAAATTTTTATTTTGTTGCGATTTTTTGCCTTTTTTGTTTACGGAATAAAGGGTGAAAGAAAACTCAAAGTTTAGATTCAAGAAAAAAGTATAGATCTAAAATGGAAATGCACAATGCACCAAAGTAGAAAGAGATAATTCCAAAGAGTGTCTTTAATTTTTAGCCATTATAAACTCTTTTTTGTTTTTATAAATTAGGTTTTTCAATCGTCGGGGAAAAGGGGGAGGCGGGGGTTTTTTAACTGAGTGTTGACACCCAATCCATAACTGATTTCTTAAAAATCTAGCCCGTTACACATGATAAATCACTTTACAATCATCTATGATTGTTAGGTCAACTTTTTGTAAATGGGCAAAATAATGGCTTGTTTTACTCGGGTAATATCCCACCGCACGTTCACTTGAGAATTTAATGAACGTTTGTTATTTTATTTAAAAGGTTTGGATCCATAGGTCATTTGCATCTTTAACATGTTTGAAGCATGGATATCCATTTTTAAAACATGTGTAGAAGAAATCTCTTTCTTATAATTTTTCAAGCTATTAAGATTGAACTAGTGGAATTTCCCAAACTGGGATAACAAAACTTTTGTGTTCATTTGTGGTGTGCGAATAAATTTTCTTTACTTACATTTGTTATTGTATTATATTTTTTCCTTATATAAACTCTAAAATTTTCATTTTGTTGTGATCTATTTGCCTATTTTGTTTACGGGATAAAGGAAGAGAAAAAACTCAAAGTTTAGATTTAAGAAGAAAGTGTACATCTAAAATGGAAATGCACAATGCACAAATGTAGAAAGAGATAATTCCAAAGAGTGTATGTAATTTTTAGGGATTTTAAACTCTTTTTAGTTTTTATATATGAGGTTTTTCAATTGTCAAGGAAGAGGGGGAGGAGGTGGATTTTTAACTGAGTGTTGACTCCCAAGCCATAATCATTTATTACAAAAATATAACTCGTTACACGTGATAAATCAATTTGCAATCATCTATGATTGTTAGGTCAGCATTTTGTAAATGGGCAAAATAATGGCTTGTTTTACTCGGGCAATATCCCACCGCACTTTGACTTGAGAATTTAATGAGTGTTTGTTATTCTCTTAAAAAGGTTTGGATACATAGGTCATTTGCATCTTTAACTTCTTTCAAGCATCCATATCCATTTTTAAAACTTGTGTAGAAGAAATCTCTTTCTTATAAAATTCCAAGCTATTGGGGTTGAACTAGACTAATTTCCCAAATGCGGATAACAAAACTTTTGTGTTCATTTTTGGTGTGTAAATAAATTTTCTTTTATGATATTTGTTATTTTTGAAAAAAATTTCCATGCTTACACTCTAAAATTTTCATTTTGTTGTGATGTATTTGGCTTTTTGTTTACGGATGAAGAGAGAGCGAAATCTCAAAGTTCTGATTTAAGAAAAAAGTATACATCTAAAATGGAAATGCACAATGCAAAAATGTAGAGAGATAATTCCAAAGAGTGTCTATAATTTTTAGAGATTGTAAACTCCCTTTAGTTTTTTTATATTAGGTTTTGCAATCGTTGGGGAAAAGGGGGAGGCGGCGGATTTTTAACTGAGTGATGACTCACAAGCCATAAATCATTTCTTACAAAAATATAGCCCTTTACACGTGATAAATCATTTTACAATCATCTATGATTGTTAGGTCAGCTTTTGGTAAATGGGCAAAATAATGTCTTGTTTTACTTGGGTTTTATCCCTCAGCATGTTCAATTGATAATTTAATGAGTGTTTGTTATTTTCTTTCAAAGGTTTGGATCCATATGTCATTTGCATCTTTAACATGTTTCAAGCATGTATATCCACTTTTAAAATATGTGTAGAAGAAATCTCTTTCTTATAAAATTCCATGCTATTAGGGTTGAACTAGTGGAATTTACCAAACTGGGAAAACAAAACTTTTGTCTTCATTTGTGGTGTGTGAATAAATATTCTTTACTTACATTTGTTTTTTTTTTTCCTTTCATAAACACTAAAATTTTCATTCTGTTGTGATGTATTTACCTTTTTTGTTTACACGATGAACGGAGAGCGAAAACTTAAAGTTCTGATTTAAGAAAAAAGTATACGTCTAAAATGGAAATGTACAATGCACCAATGTAGATAGAGATAATTCCAAAAAGTGTCTGTAATTTTTAACGATTGTTTCAAGCATCTTTAACATGTTTCAATCATGCATATCCATTATTAAAACATGTGTAGAAGAAATCTCTTTCTTTTAAAATTCCAAGCTATTGGGGTTGAACTAGTGGAATTTCCCAAACTTGGATAACAAAAATTTTGTGTTCATTTGTGGTGTGTGAATAAATATTCTTTTCTAACATTTGTTATTTTTTAAAAAAATTTCCATACATAAACTCTAAAATTTTCATTTTGTTGTGATCTATTTGCCTTTTTTGTTGACGGGATAAAGGGAGAGAAAAAACTAAAAATTTTGATTTAAGAAAAAAGTATACATCTAAAATAGAAATCCTCAATGCACCAATGTAGAGAGAGATAATTCCAAAGAGTGTCTGTAATTTTAAGAGATTGTAAACTCTTTTTTGTTTTTATATTAGGTGTTGCAATCGATGGGGAAAAGAGGGAGGCGAGGGTTTTTTAACTGAGTGTTGATTCCCAATGCATCAGTCATTTGTTACAAAAATATAGCCCGTTACAGGTGATAAATCACTTTAAAATCATCTATGATTGTTAGGTCAGCTTTTTGTAAATGAGTAAAATTATGGCTTGTTTGATTCGGGTAAATATTCCACCGCAAGTTCACTTGAGAATTTAATGAGCCTTTGTTATTGTATTTAAAAGGTTTAGATCCATTGTTCATTTGCATCTTTTACATGTTTCAAGCATGCATATCCATTTCTAAAACATATGTAGAAGAAATCTCTTTCTTATAAAATTCCAAGCAATAGGGGTTGAACTAATGGAATTTCCCAAACTAGGATAACAAAACTTTTGTGTTCATTTTTGGTGTGTGAATAAATTTTCTATACTTACATTTGTTATTGTTTTAAAATTTTTCCATACATAAACTCAAAAATTTTCATTTTGTTGTGATATTTTGGCCTTTTTTGTTTACGGAATGAAGGGAGAGCAAAAACTCAAAATTTTGATTTAAGAAAAAAGTATACTTCTTAAATGGAAATGCATAATGCACAAATTAAGAGAGAGATAATTCCAAAGAGTGTCTATATTTTTCAGGGATTGTAAACTCTTTTTAGTTTTTATATATTAGGTTTTGCAATCATCGGGGAAAAGGGAGAGGCGTGGGATTTTGAACTGAGTGTTGACTCCCAATCCATAAGTCATTTCTTAAACAAATCTAGCCAGTTACGTGTGATAAATCACTTTAGAATCATCTATGATTGTTAGGTGAGCTTTTGGTAAACATGCAAAATAATGGCTTGTTTGACTCGGGAAAATATCCCACCACACGTTCAGTTGAGAATTTAATGAGCGTCTATTATTCTCTTTAAAAGGTTTGGATCCATTGGTCATTTGCATCTTTAACATATTTCAAGCGTGCATATCCATTTTTAAAACATGTGTAGAAGATACCTCTTTCTTATAAAATATCAAGCTATTGGGGTTGAACTAGTGAAATTTACCAAACTGGGATAACAAAACTTTTGTTTCTTTTGTGGTGTGTGAATAAATTTTCTTTACTTACATTTGTTATTTTTTTAATTTTTTTCCATACATAAACTCATAAACTTTGATTTTGGTGTGATCTATTTGCCTTGTTTTTTTATGGGATGAAGGGAGAGAGAAAACTCAAAGTTTTGATTAAAGAAAAAAGTATACATCTAAAATGGAAATGAACAATGCACAAATTTAGAGAGAGATAATTCCAAAGAGTGTCTGTAATTTTAAGGGATTGTAAAATATTTTTAGTTTTTATATATTAGATTTTGCAATCGTTGGGGAAAAGGGTAGGCAGTGGATTTTAAACTGAGTGTTAACTCCCAATCCATAAGTCATTTCTTAAAAAAATATAGCCTGTTATGTGTTATAAATCAATTTACAATCATCTATGATTGTTAGGTCAGGCTTTTGTATATGGGCTAAATAATGGCTTGTTTGACTCGGGTAAATATCCCACTGCACGTTCAGTTGAGAATTTAATGAGCGTCTATTATTCTCTTTAAAAGGCTTGGATCCATAGGTCATTTACATCTTCAACATGTTTCAAGTATGCATATCCATTTTTAAAACATGTGTAGAAAAAATCTCTTTCATTTAAAATTCCAAGCTCTTTGGGTTGAACTAGTGGAATTTCCCTCTGTGGGATAACAAAACTTTTATATTCATTTGTGGTGTGTGAAAAATTTTATTTACATACATTTGTTATTGTTTTAAATTTTTTCCAAACATAAACTCTAAAATTTTCATTTTGTTGTGATCTATTTGCCTTTTTTGTTTACGCGAAAAGGGAGAGCGAAAACTCAAAGTTTTCATTTAAGAAAAACGTATAAATCTAAAACTGAAATGCACAATGCATAAATTTAGAGATAGATAATTCCAAAGAGTGTCAGTAATTTTTAACGATTGTAAACTCTTTTTACTTTTTATATATAAGGTTTTGCAATCGTTCGGGAAAGGGGGACGCGGGGGGATTTTAACAGAGTGTTGACTCCAAATCCATAAGTAATTATTTACAAAAATATAGCCCTTTACATGTGATAAATCACTTTACAATCATCAATTATTGTTTGGTCAGTTATTTATAAATGGGCAAAATTATGGCTTGTTTGACTCAAGTAAATACCCACCGCACGTTCAGTTGAGAATTTAATGAGCATCTGTTATTCTCTTTAAAAGATTTGGATCCATAGGTCATTTGCATCTTCAACTTGTTTCAAGCTTGCATATCCATTTTTAAAACATGTGTAGAAGAAATATCTTCCTTATAAAATTCCAAGCTCTTAGGGTTGAACTAGTGGAATTTCCCAAACTGGGATAACAAAACTTTTGTGTTCATTTGCGGTGTGTGAAAAATTTTCTTTCTAACATTTGTTATTGTTTTAAATTTTTTCCATACATAAACTCTAAAATTTTCATTTTGTTGTGATCTATTTGCCTTTTTTGTTTACGGGATAAAGAGAGAGCGAAACCTCAAAGTTTTCATTTAACAAAAACGTATAAATCTAAAACTGAAATGTACAATGCACCAATGTAGAGTGATATAACTCCAAAGAGTGTCTATAATTTTTAGCGATTGTAAAATCTTTTTAGTTTTTATATATTAGCTCTTGCAATCGTCGGGGAAAATGGGAGGCGGGGAATTTTTATCCGAGTGTTGACTCCCAATCCATAAGTCATTTCTTACAAAAATATAGCCCGCTACGCATTATTGGGCAAAATAAAAGCTTGTTTGACTTGGGTAAATATACCACCGCACGTTCAGTTGAGAATTTAATGAGCGTCTGTTATTCTCTTTAAAACGTTTGGATCCATAGGTCATTTACATCTTTAACTTGTTTCAAGCATGCATATCCATTTTTAAAACATGTGTAGAAGAAATCTCTTTCTTATAAAATTCCAAGCTATTGGGGTTGAACTAGTGGAATTTCCCAAACATAGATAACAAAACTTTTGAGTTCATTTGTGGTGTGTGAATAAATTTTATTTACTTACATTTGTTATTTTTTTTAAATTTTTCCATACATAAACTCTAGAATTTTCATTTTGATGTGATCTATTTGCCTTTTTTCTTATGGGAATAAGGGAGAGCGAAAACTCAAAGTTTTGATTAAAGAAAATAATATACATCTACAATGGAAATGCACAATGCAGAAATGTAGAGAGAGATAATTCCAAAGAGTTTCTGTAATTTTTAGGGATTTTAAAACTCGTTTTAGTTTTTATATATTAAGTTTTGCAATCGTCGGGGAAAGGTGAGAGGCAGTGGGTTTTTAACTGAGTGTTGACTCCCAATCCTTAAGTCATTTCTTGCAAAAATAAAGCCCGTTAAGTGTGATAAATCATTTTACAATCATCTATGATTGTTAGGTCAGCGTTTTGTATATGGGATAAATAATGGCTTGTTTGAACCAGGTAAATATCCAACCGCACGTTCAGTTGAGAATTTAAATAGCGTCCATTATTCTCTTTAAAAGGTTTCGATCCATAATTCATTTGCATCTTTAACATGTTTCAAGCATGGATATCCATTTTTAAAACATGTGTAGAAGAAATCTCTTTCTTATAAAATTCCAAGCTATAAGGGTTGAACTAGTGGAATTTCCCAAACAGGGATAACAAAACTTTTGTGTTCATTTGTGGTGTGTAAATAAATTTTCTTTGCTAACATTTGTTATTTTTTAAAATTTTTTCCATACTTAAACTCTATAATTTTCATTTTGTTGTAATCTATTTACCTTTTTTTTTAGGGGACGAAGGGAGATCAAAAGCTCAAAGTTTGGATATAAGAAAAAAGTATATATCTAAAATGGAAATGCACTATGCACAAATGTAGAGAGAGATAATTCCAAAGAGTGTCTATAATTTTTAGGTATTGTAAACTCTTTTTAGTTTTTATATATGAGGTTTCGCAATCATCGGGGGAAAAGGGGATGCGGGGGATTTTTAACTGAGTGTTGACTCCCAATCCATAAATCATTTCTCACAAAAATATTGTTCGTTACTCGTGATAAATCACTTGACAATCATATATGATTGTTAGGTCAGCTTTTTGTAAATGGGCAAAATAATGGCTTGTTTCACTCGGGTAATATCCCACCACATGTTCACTTGAGATTTTAATGAGCGTTTGTTATTCTCTACAAAAGGTTTGGATCCATAGGTCATTTGCATCTTTAACATGTTTCAAGCATGCATATCCGATTTTAAAACATGTGTAGAAGAAATCTCTTTCTTATAAAATTGCAAGTTGTAAGGGTTGAACTAGTGGAATTTCCAAAACTAGGATAATAAAAATTTTATGTACAATAGAGGTGTGTGAATAAATTTTCTTTACTTAAATTTCTTATTTCTATAAATTTTTTCCATACATAAACTCTAAAATTTTCATTTTGTTGTGATCTATTTGCCTTTTTTGTTTACGGGATGAGGGGAGAGCGATAACTCAAAGTTTTGATCTAAGAAAAAATTATACATCTAAATTGGAAACGCACATTCCACAAATGTAGAGAGAGATAATTCCAAAGAATGTCTCCAATTTTTAGGGATTGGAAACTCTTTTTAGTTTTTATATCTCAGGTTTTGCAATAGTTGGGGAAAAGGGGGAGGCGGGGGATTTTGACCTGAGTGTTGACTCCCAATCCATAAGTCTTTTGTTACAAAAATATAGTTGTTAGGTTTGATAAATCACTTTACAATCATCTATGATTTTTAGGTCAGCTTTTTGTAAATGGGCAAAATAATGGCTTGTTTGACTCGGGTAAATATCCCACCACACGTTCACTTGAGAATTTAATGAGCGGTTGTTATTATCTTTAAAAGGTTTGGATCCATAGGTCCTTTGTATCTTTAACATGTTTAAAGCATGCATATTCATTTTTAAAACATGTGTAGAAGAAATCTCTTTCTTATAAATTTCCTTGCAATAGGGGTTGAACTAGGGGAATTTCCCAAACTTGCATAACAAAACTTTTGTGTTCATATGTGGTCTGTGAATAAATTTTCTTTACCTACATTTGTTATTGTTTTAAATTTTTTTCATACATAAACTCTAAAATTTTCATTTTGTTGTGACCTATTTGCCTTTTTTGCTTACGGGATGAAGGGGGAGTGAAAACTCAAAGTTTAAATTTTTGAAAAAAGTATACATATAAAATGGAAATGCACAATGCAAAAATGTTGAGAGAGATAATTCTAAATAGTGTCTGTAATTTTTTGGGATTGTAAACTCTTTTTAGTGTTTATATATTAGATTTTGCAATCGTCGGGGAAAATGGGGAGGCGCTATATTTTTAACTGAGTGTTGACTCCCAATCCATAAGTCATTTCTTACAAAAATATACACCCTTATGCGTGATAAATCACTTTACAGTCATCTATGATTGTTAGGTCAGCTTTTTGTAAATGGGCAAAATAATGGCTTCTTTGACTCGGGAAAATATCCCACTGCACGTTCAATTGAGAATTTAATGAACGTTTGTTATTATCTTTAAAAGGTTTGGATCCATAGGTCATTTGAATCTTTAACAAGTTTCAAGAATGCACATCCATTTTTAAAACATGGGTAGAAGAAATCTCTTTCTTATGAAATTCAAAGATATTAGGGTTGAACTAGTGGAATTTTCCAAACTGGGATAAGAAAACTTTTGTGTTCATTTGTGGTGTGTGAATAAATTTTATTTACTTACATTTGTTTTTTCTTTAAATTTTTTCCATACATATACTCTAAAATTTTCATTTTGTTGTGATCTATTTGTCTTTTTTGTTTACAGGATGAAGAGTGAACGAAAACTCAACATTTTGATTCAAGAAAAAAGTATACATCTAAAATGGAAATCCACAATGCACAAATGTAGAGAGAGATAATTCCAAAGAGTGTCTATAATTTTTTGGGATTTTAAACTCTTTTTAGTTTTTTTATATTTGGTTTTACAATCGTCAGGGAAAATGGGAGGCGGGGAATTTTTAACTGAGTGTTGACTCCCAATCCTTAGGTCATTTCTTACAAAAATATAGCGCACTACGCGTGATAAATCACTTTACCATCATCTTTGATTTTTAGGTCAACTTTTTGTAAATGGGAAAAATAATGGCTTGTTGGACTCAGGTAAATATCCCACCGTACGTTCACTTTAGAATTTAATGAGCGTTTGTGATTCTCTTTAAAAGGTTTGGATCCATAGGTCATTTGCATCTTTAAGATGTTTCAAGTATGCACATCCTTTTTTAAAACATGTGTAGAAGAAATCTCTTTCTTATTAAATTCCATGCTATTAGGGTTGAACTAGTGGAATTCCCCAAACTGGGATAACAAAACTTTTGTGTACATTTGTGGTGTGTAAATAAATTTTCTTTACTTACTTTTGTTATTGCCATAATTTTTTTCTATACATAAACTCAAAAATTTTCATCATGTTGTGATCTATTTACTTTTTTTGTTTAGGGGATGAAGGGAGAGCGAAAACTCAAAGTTTTCAATTAAGAACGAGGTATACATCTAAAATGGAAATGGACAATGCACAAATGAAGAGAGAGATGATTCCAAAGAGTGTCTATAATTTTTAGGGATTTTAACCTCTTTTTAGTTTTTATATATTAGGTTTTCCAATCGTTGGGGAAAAGGGAGCGGCGGGGGATTTTTAATTGAGTGTTGACCCAATCCATAAGTCATTTCTTACAAAAATATAGCCCGTTAGATGTGATCAATCACTTTACAAACATTTATGATTGTAAGGTCAGCTCTTTGTAAATGGCCAAAATAATGGCTTGTTTGACTCGGGTAAATATTCCACCGCACGTTCACATGAGAATTTAATGAGTGTTTGTTATTCTCTTTAAAAGGTTTGGATCCATAGGTCTTTTGCATCTTTAGCATGTTTCAAGCATGCATATCCATTTTCAAAACATGTGTAGAAGAAATCTCTATCTTATAAAATTCCAAGCTATTAGGGTTGAACTAGTGGAATTTCCCAAACTAGGATAACAAAACTTGTGTTCATTTGTGGTGTGTAAATAAATTTTCTTTAGTCACATTAGTTATCGTTTTAAATTTTTTCCATACATAAACTCTAAATTTTCATTTTGTGGTCATCTATTTGCCTTTTTTTTTTTACGGGATGAAAGGAGAGCGAAAGATCAAAGTTTTATTTAAGAAAAAAGAATACATCTAAAATGAAAATGCACAATGCACAAATGTAGAGAGAGATAATTCGAAAGAGTCTCTGTAATTTTTATGGATTGTAAACTCTTTTTAGTTTTTATATATTAGGTTTGGCAATCGTCGGGGGAAAAGGGGGAGGGGGGGATTTTTAACTGAGTGTTGACTTCCAATCCATAAGTAATTTCTTAAAAAAATATGGCCCGTTACACGTGATTAATCACTTTAGAATCATCTGTGATAATTAGGTCAGCACTCTGTAAATGGGCAAAATAATGGCTTGTTTAACTCGGGTAAATATCCCACCGCACGTTCCCTTGAGAATTTAATGAGCGTTTGTTATTCTCTTTAAAACATTTGGATCCATAGGTCATTTGCGTCTTTAACATGTTTCAAGCATGCATATCCATTTTTAAAACATGTGTAGAAGAAATCTCATTCTTAAAAAATTCCAAGCTAATAGGGATGAACTAGTAGAATTTCCAAAACTAGGATAACAAAACTTTTGTCTTCATTTGTGGTGTGTGTATAAATTTTCTTTACTTCCATTTATTATTGTTTTAAATTTTGTGCATAGATAAACTCTAAAATTTTCAATTTGTTGTGATCTATTTGCCTTTCTTATTTACGGGATGAACGGGGAGCGAAAACTCAAAGTTTTCTTTTAAGAAAAAAGTATACATCTAAAATAGAAATTCACATAGCACAAATATAGATAGAGATTATTCCAAAGAGTCTCTATAATTTTTAGGGATTGTAAACTCTTTTTAGTTTTTATATGTTAGGTTTGGCATTCGTCGAGGAAAATGGGGGAGGCGGGGAATTTTTAACTGAATGTTGACTCCTTATCCATAAGTCATTTCTTACAAAAATATAGTCCATTATGGATGATTTACAAACATCTATGATTGGTAGGTCAACTCTTTGTAAATGGGCAAAATAATGGCTGGTTTGACTTGAGAATTTAATGAGCGTGTGTTATTTTCCTTAAAAGGTTTGGATCCATATGTCATTACTATCTTTAACATGTTTCAAGCTTGCAAATCCATTTTTAAAACATGTGTAGATGAAATCTCTTTCTTATGAAATTCTAAGCTATTTGGGTTGAACTAGTGAAATTTCCCAAACTGGGATAACAAAACTTTTGTGTTCATTTGTCGTGTGTGAATTAATTTTATTTACTTACATTTTTTATTGCTTTAAATTTTTTCCATACATAAACTCTAAAATTTTCATTTTGTTGTTATCTATTTGTCTTTTTTGTTTACGGGATGAAGGGAGAACGAAAACTGAATGTTTTGATTTAAGAAAAAAGTATACAACTAAAATGGAAATGTACAGTGCACAAATCTAGAGAGAGATAATTCCAAAGAGTGTCTCTAATTTTTAGGGATTTTAAACTCTTTTTAGTTTTTAAAAATTTAGGTTTTTTAACCATCGGGCAAAAGGAGGAGGCAGGGGATTTTTAACGAAGTGTTGACTCCCAATCCATAAGCCAATTCTTACAAAAATATAGCCTATTACGCATGATAAATCACTTTAAAATCATCTATGATTGTTAGGTCAGCTCTTTGTAAATAGGCAAAATAGTGGTTTGTTTTACGCGGGTAAATATCCCACCACATGTTCACTTGAGAATTTAATGAGTGATTGCTATTCTCTTTAAATGGTTTTGATCAATAGGTCATTTGCATCTTTAACATGTTTCAATCATGCATATCTATGTTTAAAACATGAGTAGAAAAATTCTCTTTCTTATAATATTCCAAGCAATTAGGGTTGAACTAGTGCAATCTCCCAAACTCAGATAACAAAACTTTTGTGTTCATTTCTGGTGTGTGAATAAATTTTATTTACTTAAATTTATTATTGTTTTAAATTTTTTCCATAAATAAACTCTAAATTTTTCGTTTTGTTCTGATCTATTTGCCTTTTTTGTTTACGGGATGAAGGGGGACCGAAAACTCAAAGTTTTGATTTAAGAAAAAAGTATACATCTAAAATGGAAATGCACAATGCACAAATGTAAAAAGAGATAATTCCAAAGAGTGTCTGTAAGTTTTAGGGATTGTTAACTCTTTTTAGTTTTTATATATTAGGTTTTTAAATCGTCGAGGAAAAGGGGGAGGTGGGGGTTTTTAACTGATTTTTGACTCCTCTTCCATAAGTCATTTCTTACAAAAATATAGCCTGTTATGCGTGATAAATCACTTTACAATAATCTATGATTGTTAGGTCAGCTCTTTGTAAATGGGCAAAATAATGACCTGTTTGACTCGGGTAAATATCCTACTGCACGTTCACTTAAGAATTTTATGAGCGCTTGTTATTCTCTTTAAAAGGTTTGGATCCATAGGTCGTTTGCATATTTAACATGTTTCAAGCATGCATATCCATTTTTAAAACATGTGTAGAATAAATCTCTTTCTTTTAAAATTCCAAGCTATAGGGGTAGAACTAGTCGAATTTCCCAAACTGGGATGACAAAAAATTTTGTGTTCATTTGTGGTGTGTGAATAAATTTTCTTTACATACATTTGTTATTGTTTGAAATTTTTTCGATACTTAAACTCTAAAATTTTCTTTCTGTTGTGATATATATGCCTCTTTTGTTTACTGGAGGAAGCGAATGCGAAAACTCAAAGTTTTTATTTAAGAAAAATGTATTCATCTAAAATGGAAATGTACAACATACAAATGTAGGGAGAGATAATTCCAAAGAGTGTCTGTAATTTTTAGGGATTGTAAACTCTTTTTAGTTTTTATATATTAGGTATTGCAATCTTCGGGCAAATGGGGGAGGCTAGGGATTTTTAACTGAGTATTGACTCCCAATCCAAAAAGTCTTTTCTTACCAAAATTTAGCCCTTTACGCGTGATAAATCACTTTAGAATAATCTATGATTGTTAGGTCAGCTTTTTGTATAAGGGCAAAATAATGCCTTGTTTGACTCTGGAAATATCTCGCCGCACGTTCACTTGAGAATTTAATGAGTGTTTGTTATTCTCTTTAAAAGGTTTGGATCCATTGTTCATTTGCACCTTTAACATGTTTCAAGCATGCGTATCCATTTTTAAAACATGTGTAGAAGAAATCTGTTTATTTTAAAATTCCAATCAATTTGGGTTGAACTAGTGGTATTCCCAAACTGGGATGACGAAACTTTTGTGTTCATTTGTGGTGTGTGAATAAATTTTCTTTACTTACATTTGTTATTGTTTTAAATTGTTTCCATACTTAAACTCTTAAATTTTAATTTTGTTGTGATCTATTTGTCTTTTTTGTTTACAGGATATAGGGAGAGCGAAAACTCGAAGTTTTCATTTAAGAAAAACGTCTAAATCTAAAACTGAAATGCACAATGCACCAATGTAGAGAGAGATAATTCCAAAGAGTGTCTGTAATTTTTAGCGATTGTCAACTCTTTTTAGTTTTATATATTAGGTTTTGAAATCGTCAGGGAAAAGGGTAGGCGAGGGATTTTTAAATGACTGTTGACTTCCAATCAAAAGTTATTTCTTAAAAAAAATATCCCGTGATGCGTGATAAATCACTTTAAAATTATCTATGATTAATAGGTCTGCTTTTTTTAAATTGGCAAAATAATGGCTTGTTAGACTCGGGTCACCAAACATTCACTTGAGAATTTAATGAACGTTTGTAATTCTCATTAGAAGGTTTGAAGCCATAGGTCATTTGCATCTTTAACAAGTTTCAAGCATGCATATCCATTTTTAAAACTTGCGGAGAAGAAATCTCTTTCATATTAAATTCAAAGCTATTAGGGTGGAACTAGTAGATTTTCCCTAACAGGGATAATAAAACTTTTGTGTTCATTTGTGGTGTGTGAATAATATCCTTTACTTACATTTGTTGTTTTTATAAAAATTTTCCATACATAAACTCTAAAATTTTCATTTGGTTGTGATCTGTTTGCCGTTTTTTTTTCACAGGATGAAGGGAGTGCGAAAACTTAAAGTTATAATTTAAGAAAAAAATATACATCTAACATAGAAATGCACAATTCACAAATGTAGAGAGAGATAATTCCAAAGAGTGTCTTTAATTTTTAGCGAATTTAAACTCTTTTTAGTTTTTGTATATTAGTTTTTGCAATCGTAGGGGGAAAGGGGGAAAGGGGGAATGGGGGGAAGGTGGATTTTTAACTGAGTGTTGACTCCCAATCCATAAGTCATTTCTTACAAAAAAATAACCTGTTACGCACGATAAATCATTTTAGAATCATCTATGATTGTTAGGTCATCTTTTTGAAAATAGGCGAAATAATGGCTTGTTTAACTCGGGTAAATATCCCACTGCATGTTCAGTTGAGGATTTAATGAGCGTCTATTATTCTCTTTAAAAGGTTTGGATCCATAGGTCATTTGCATCTTAAACATGTTTCAAGCATGCATATCCATTTTTAAAACATGTGTAGAAGAAATCTCTTTCTTATAAAATTTCAAGTTATTAGGGTTGAACTAGTGGAATTTCCCAAACTGGGATAACAAAACTTCTGTGTTCATTTGTTGTGTGTGAAAATTTTTCTTTACTTAAATTTTTTATTAATTAATAATTTTTTCCATGCCTTAACTCTAAAATTTTCATTTTTTTGTGATCTATTTGCCTTCTTTATTTAGGGGATGAAGGGAGAGCGAAAGCTCAAAGTTTTGATTTAAGAAAAACGTTTAAATCTAAAACAGAAATGCACAATGTACCAATGTAGAGAGAGATAATTCCAAAGAGTGTCTGTAATTTTTAGCGATTGTAAACTCCTTTTATTTTTATATATTAGGTTTTACAATCGTCGGGGAAAAGGGGGAGGTAGGTGATTTTTAACTGAGTGTTGACTCCCAATCCATAAATCATTTCTCACCAAAATATTGCCGGTTACGAGTGATAAATCACTTGATAATCATCTATGATTGTTAGGTCAGCTTTTTGTGAATGGGCAAAATAATGGCTTGTTTGACTCGGGTAATATCCCTCTGCATGTTCACTTAAGAATTTAATGAGCGTTTGTTATTCTTTGTAAAAGGTTTCGATCCATAGGTCATTTGTATCTTTACCATTTTTCAAGCCTGCATATCCACTTTTAAAACATGTGTAGAAGAAATCTCTTTCTTCTAAAATTTCAAACTATTAGGGTTGAACAAGTGGAATATCCAGAACTAGGATAATAAAACTTTTGTGACATTTGAGGTGTGTGAATAAATGTTATGTACTTAAATTTGTTATTTCTTTAAATTTTTTCCATACATAAACTCTAAAATTTTAATTTTGTTGTGATCTATTTGTCTTTTTTGTTTACGGGATGAAGGGAGAGGAAAACTCAAAGTTTTGATTTAGGAAAAAAGTATACATCTGAAATAGAAATGCACAATGCACAAATTTAGAGAGAGATAATTCCAAAAAGTGTTTGTAATTTTTAGGGATTGTAAACTTTTTTTTGTTTCTATATATTATATTTTGCAATTGATGGGGAAAAGGGGGAGGCGGGGGATTTTTAATTGGGTGTTGACTCCCAATCCATAAATTATTTCTTAGAAAAATATAGCCCGTTACGGGTGATAAATCAGTTTACAATCATTTATGATTGTAAGGTCAGCTTTTTGTATATAAGCAAAATAATGGCATGTTTGACTCGGGTAAATATCCCACCGCATGTTCAGATGAGAATTTAAGGAGCGTGTGTTATTCTCTTTAAAAGGTTTTGATCCTTAGGTCATTTGCATCTTCAACATGTTTCAAGAATGCATATCCATTTTTAAAACATATGTGGAAGAAATCACTTTCTTATAAAATTCCTAGCTCTTAGGGTTGAACTGGTCGAATTTCCCAAAGTTGGATAACAGAACTTTTGTGTTCATTTTTGGTGTGTGAAAATTTTTTGTTACATACAATTGCTATTGTTTAAAATTTTTTCCATACATAAACTCTAAAATTTTCATTTTGTTGTGATCTATTTGCCTTTTTTGTTAACGGGATATAGGGAGAGCGAATACTTAAAGTTTACATTTAAGGAAAAAGTATAAATCTAAAACAGAAATGCACAATGTACCAATGTAGGGAGAGATAATTCCAAAGAGTTTCAGTAATATTTAGCGATTGTAAAATATTTTTAGTTTTATATAATAGGTTTTGCAATTGTCGGGGAAAAGGGGGAGGCCGGGGGGGGGTGGTTTATCCGAGTGTTGACTCCCAATCCATAAGTCATTTCTTCCAAAAATATAGCCTTCTATGTGTGATAAATCACTTTACAATCATCTATCATTGTTAGGTTAGCTTTTTTTAAATGGGAAAAATAATGGCTTCTTTGACTCGAGTAAATATCCTACAACACATTCAGTTGAGAATTTAGTGAGCGTCTGTTATTCTCTTTAAAAAGTTTGGATCCATACGTCATTTGCATCTTCAACTTGTTTCAAGGATGCATATCCATTTTTAAAACATGTGCAGAAGAAATCTCTTTCTTATAAAATTTCAAGCTATTAGGGTTGAACTAGTAGAATTTCCAAAATTGGGATAACAAAAACTTTGTGTTCATTTGTGGTGTGTGAAAAGTTTTTTTTACTTACATTTGTTATTGTTTGATATTTTTTCCATACACTAACTGTAAAATTTTCATTTTGTTGTAATCTATATACCTTCTTTGTTTACGGATGAAGGGAGACCGAAAACTCAAAGTTTTGATTTAAGAAAAAACTATATATTTAAAATGGAAATGCACAATGCACAAATGTAGAGAGAGATAATTCGAAAGAGTGTCCATAATTTTTAGGTATTGTAAACTCTTTTTAGTTTTTATATATTTTGTTTCGCAATCGTCAGGGAAAAGGGGGAGGTTGGGGATTTTTAACTGAGTGTTGACTCCCAATCCATAAATCATTTCTCACCAAAATATTTCAGATTACGCATGATAAATCAATTGACAATCATCTATGATTGTTAGGTCAACTTTTTGTAAATGGGCAAAATAATGGCTTGTTTGACTTGGGTAATATCCCTCCGCACGTTCACTTGAGAATTTAATGAGCGTTTGTTATTCTCTGTAAAAGGTTTCGATCCATAGGTCATTTGCATCTTTAACATGTTTCATGCATGCATATGCACTATTAAAACATGTGTAGAAGAAATCTCTTTTTTATAAAATTCCAAACTATTAGAGTTGAACAAGTGGAATTTCCCAAACTGGGATAATATAACTTTTGTGTACATTTGAGGTGTGTGAATAAATTTACTTTACTTAAATTTTTTATTTCTTTAAATTTATTCCATATATAAACTCTAAAATTTTTTTTGTTGTGATCTATTTGCCTTTTTTGTTAATGGGATGAAGGGAGAGGGAAAAAGCTAAGTTTGGATTTAATAAGACATTATACATCTAACATGGAAATGCACAATGCAAAAAATTAGAGAGAGATAATTCCAAAAAGTGTCTGTAATTTTTAGGGATTGTAAACTTTTTTTAGTTTTTATATATTAGATTTTGAAATTGTCGAGGAAAAGGGAGAGGCAGGGGATTTTTAACTGAGTGTTGACTCCCAATCCATAAGTCATTTCTTACACAATTACAGCCCGTTTACGTGTGATAAATCACTTTACAATCATGTATGATTGTTAGGTAAGCTTTTTGTATATGGGCAAAATAATGGCTTGTTTGACTTGGGTAAATATCCGACCGCATGTTCAGATGAGAATTTAATGAGCGTCTATTATTCTCTTTAAAAGGTTTTGATCCATAGGTCATTTGCATCTTCAACATGTTTCACGCATGCATATCCATTTTTAAAGCATGTGTAGAAGAAATAACTTTCTTATAAAATTCCAAGCTCTTAGGGTGGAACTAGTGGAATTTCCCCAAGTGGGATAACAAAACTTTTGTGTTCATTTGTGGTGCGGAAAAAAATTTCTTTACTTAAATTTATTATTTTTTTAAATTTTTTTGATACATGAGCTCTTAAATTTTCATTTTGTTGTGATCTATTTGCCTTTTTTGTTTACAGGATATAGAGAAAACGAAAACTCAAAGTTTTCATTTAAGAAAAATGTTCAAATCTAAAACTGAAACGCACAATCAACCAATGTAGAGAGAGATAATTCGTAAGACTATTAGTAATTTTAGCGATTGTAAACTCTTTTTAGTTTTTATATATTAGGTTTTGCAATCGTTAAGGTGGAGGCGGGGGATTTTTAACTGTGTGTTGACTCCCAATCCATAAGTGACTTCTTACAAAAATATAGCCTGTTACGCGAGATAAATCACTTTACAATCATCTATGATTGTTAGGTCAACTTTTCGTAAATGGACAAATAATGGCTTGTTTGACTCGGGTAAATATCTCACCACACGTTCAGTTGAGAATTTAATGAGCATCTGTTATTCACTTTAAAAGGTTTGGATCCATAGGTCATTTGCATCTTCAGCATGTTTCAAGCATGCATATCCATTTTTAAAACATGTGTAGAAGAAATC
The DNA here is from genome assembly GCF_029961685.1 of Aristolochia californica. Lineage (NCBI taxonomy): Eukaryota > Viridiplantae > Streptophyta > Magnoliopsida > Piperales > Aristolochiaceae > Aristolochia > Aristolochia californica. The sequence goes on along the minus strand of NW_027181992.1, from coordinate 32,895,989 downwards.
ACTTGCTTATAAAATTCCAAGCACTTAGGGTTGAACTAGTGCAATTTCCCAAACTGGGATAAAAAAACTTTGGTTTTCATTTGTGGTGTGTGAATACATTGTCTTTACTTACATTTGTTATTGCTTTAAATTTTTTCCATACATAAACTCTAAAATTTTCTATTTTTTGTGATCTATTTGCCTTTTTTTTTAACGGAATGAAGGGAGAGCAAAAACTCAATGTTTTGATTTATGAAAAGAGTATAGATCTAAAATGGAAATGCACAATGCAAAAATGTAGAGAGAGATAATTCCAAAGAGTATCTATATTGTAAACTCGTTTTAGTTTTTATAAATTAGGTTTTGCAATCGTCGGGGCATGGGGGGGGCCGGGGATTTTTAACTGAGTGTTGACTCCCAAACCATAAATCATTTATTACAAAAATATAGCCCATTACATGTGATAAATCACTTTACAATCATCTATGATTGCTAGGTCAGATTTTTTTAAAATAGAAAAATAATGGCTTGTTTGACTCGTGCAAATATCCCTCTACACGTTCACTTGAGAATTTAATGACCATCTGTTATTCTCTTTAAAAGGTTTGGATCCATAGGTCATTTCCATCTTTAACATGTTTCAAGTATGCATATCCATTTTTAAAACATGTGTAGAACAAATCTCTTTCTTATCAAATTTCAAGCTATTAGGGTTGAACTAGTGGAATTTCCCAAACTGGGCTAACAAAACTTTTGTGTTCATCTGTGGTGTGTGAAAAATTTTCTTTACTTACATTTTTTATTGTTTTAAATTTTTTCCATTCCTAAACTCTAAAATTTTCATTTCGTTGTCATCTATTTGCCGTTTTTGTTTAAGGGATAAAGAGAGAGCGAAAACCCAAAGTTTTCATTTAAAAAAACGTATAAATCTAAAACTGAAATGTACAATGCACCAATGTAGAGAGATATAATTCCAAAGAGTGTCTGTAATTTTTAGCGATTGTAAAATCTTTTTAGTTTTTATATATTAGCTCTTGCAATCGGCGGGGAAAATGGGAGGCGGAGAATTTTTAACCGAGTGTTGACTCCCAATCCATAAGTCATTTCTTACAAAAAATATAGCCCGCTACGCATTATTGGGCAAAATAAAAGCTTGTTTGACTCGGGTAAATATACCACCGCTCGTTCAGTTGAGAATTTAATGAGCGTCTGTTGTTCTCTTTAAAAGGTTTGGATCCATAGGTCATTTGCATTTTTAACATGTTTCAAGCATGCATATCCATTTTTAAAACATGTGTAGAAGAAATCACTTTCTTATAAAATTCCGAGCTATGGGGGTTGAACTAGTGGAATTTCCCAAACTTGGATAAAAAAACTTTTGGGTTCATTTGTGGTGTGTGAATAAATTTTGTTTATTTGCATTGGTTATTTTTTTAAATTTTTTCCATACATAAACTCTAAAATTTTCATTTTGATGTGATCTATTTGCCTTTTTTTTTACGTGATGAAGGGAGAGCGAAAACTCAAAGTTTTGATTTAAGAAAAAAATATACATCTAAAATGGAAATGCACAATGCAGAAATGTGGAGAGAGATAATTCCAAAGAGTGTCTGTAATTTTTAGGGATAGTAAACTCTTTTTAGTTTTTATATATTTGGTTTTGAAATCGTCGGGGAAAGGTGAGAGGCGGGGGGGGGGGGGTTTTCAACTGAGTGTTGACTCCCAATCCATTAGTCATTTCTTGCAAAAATATAACCCGGTACATGTGATAAATCAATTTACAATCATCTTGAATTGTTAGGTCACCTTTTTGTATATGGGATAAATAATGGCTTGTTTGACCAGGTAAATGTCCCACCGCACGTTCAGTTGAGAATTTAAATAGCATTAGTTATTCTCTTTAAATGGTTTTGCTCTATAAGTCATTTGCATCTTTAACATGTTTCAAGCATGCATATCCATTTTTATAACATGTGTAGAAAAAATCTCTTTCTTTTAAAATTCCAAGCTATTAGAGTTGAACTAGTGAATTTCCCAAACTGGGATAAAAGAACTTTTGTGTTCATTTGTGGTGTGTGAATAAATTTTCTTTACTTAAATTTGTTATTGTTTTAAATTTTTTCCATACATATACTTTAAAATTTTCATTTTGTTGTGATTTATTTGCTTTTTTTGTTTAGGGGACGAAGGGAGAGCGAAAACTGAACGTTTTGATTTTAAAAAAAAAGTATATATCTAAAATGGAAATGCACAATGCACAAATGTAGAGTGATATAATTGCAAAGAGTGTCTATAATTTTTAGGGATTGTATATATTAGGTTTTGCAATCGTCGTGGAATAGGGGGAGGCGGGGGGTTTTTAACTTAGTGTTGACTCCCAATCCATAAATCATTTCTCACAAAAATATTGCCCGTTATGCGTGATAAATCACTTGACAATCATCTATGATCGTTAGGTCAGCTTTTTGTAAATGGGCAAAATAATGGCTTGTTTGACTCGGGTAATATCCCACCACACGTTTACTCTAGAAATTAATGAGCGTTTGTTGTTCTTTGTAAAAGGTTTGGATCCATAGGTCATTGCCATCTTTAACATGTTTCAAGCATGCATTTCCACTTTTAAAACAAGTGTAGAAGAAATCTCTTTCTTATAAAGTTCCAACCTGTTAGGGTTGAATTAGAGGAATTTCTCAAACTTGGATAATAAAACTTTTGTGTACATTTGAGGTGTGTGAATAAATTTTCTTTACTTAAATTTGTTATTTCTTAAAAACTTTTCCATTCATAAATTCTAAAATTTTAATTTTGTTGTGATCTATTTGCCTATTTTGTTTCCGGGATGAAGGGAGAGCGGAAACTGAAAGTTTTGATTTAAGAAAAAAGTATACATCTAAAATGGAAATGAACAATGCACAATTGTAGAGAGATAATTCCAAAGAGTGTCTGTTATTTTTAGGGATTGTAAACTCTTTTTAGTTTTTATGTCTTAGGTTTTGCAATCGTCGGGGAAAAGGGGGAGGCGGGGTATTTTTAACTGAGTGTTGACTCCCTATCCTTAAGTCTTTTGTTACAAAAATATAGCCCGTTACGTGTGACAAATCACTCTACAATCATCTATAATTGTGAGGTCAGCTTTATGTAAATGGGCAAAATAATGGCTTGTTTGACTCGGGTAAATATTCCACCACACATTCACTTGAGAATTTTATGAGGGGTTGTTATTCTCTTTAAAAGTTTTCGATCCATAGGTCATTTGCATCTTTAACATGTTTAAAGCATGCATATCCATTTTTAAAACATGTGTAGAAGAAATCTCTTTCTTATAAAATTCCAAGCTATAGGGGTACAACTAGTGGAATTTCCCAAACTTGGATAGCAATACTTTTGTGTTCATTTGTGGTGTGTGAATAAATTTTATTTACTTACATTTGATATTTTTTTAAAAATTTTTTTCAATACATAAACTCTAAAATTTTCATTTTTTTGTGATCTGGTTGCCTTTTTTGTTTGCGGGATGAAGGGGGAGCGAAAACTCAAAGTTCTGATTTTAGAAAAAAGTATACATCTAAAATGGAAATGCACAATACACAAATGTTGAGGTAGATAATTCCAAAGAGTGTCTATACTTTTTAGGGATTGTAAACTCTTTTTAGTGTTTCTATATTAGGTTTTGCAATCGTCGGGGAAAAAGGGGAGGCGTGGTATTTTCAACAGAGTGTTGACTCCCAATCCATAAGTCATTTCTTACAAAAATATACGCCGTTACACGTGATAAATCACTTTACAATCATCTATGATTGTTAGGTCATTTTTTGTAAATGGGAAAAAAAATGGCTTGTTTGACTCGGGTAAATATCCCACCGCACGTTCAATTGAGAATTTAATGAGCGTATGTTATTCTCTTGAAAAGGTTAGGATCCATAGGTCATTTGTATCTTTAACATGTTTCAAGCATGCACATCCATTTTTAGAACATGTGTAGAAGAAATCTCTTTCTTATGAACTTCAATGATATTAGGGTTGAACTAGTCGAATTTTCTAAACAGGGATAAGAAAACTTTTGTGTGCATTTTTGGTGTGTGAATAAATTTTCTTTACTTACATTTTCTATTTATTTAAATTTTTTTCCATACATAAACTCTAAAATTTTCATTTTGTAGTGATCTTTTTGCCTTTTTTTTATTTAAAGAATAAAGGTTGAGCGAAAACTCAAAGTTTTGATTCAAGAAAATAGTATACATCGAAAATGGAAATGAACAATGCACAAATGTAGAGAGAGATAATTCCAAAGAGTGTCTGCAATTTTTAGGGATTTTAAACTCTTTTTAGTTTTTATATACTAGGTATTACAATCGTCGGGGAAAAAGGGAGGCGGGGAATTTTTAACTGAGTGTTGACTCCCAATCCATAAGTCATTTCTTACAAAAATATAGCCCGCTATGCGTGATAAATTACTGTACAATCATCTTTGATTGTTAGGTCAACCTTTTGTAAATGGGCAAAATAATGGCTTGTTTGACTCGGCTAAATATCCCACCACACGTTCTCTTTAGAATTTAATGAGCATTTGTGATTCTCTTTAAAAGGTTTGGATCCATAGGTCATTTGCATCTTTAACATGTTTCAAGCATGCACATCCATTTTTAAAACATGTGTAGAAGAAATCTCTTTCTAATAAAATTCCATGCTATTAGGGTTGAACTAGTAGAATTTCCCAAACTGGGATAACAAAACTTTTGTGTGCATTTTTAGTGTGTAAATAAATTTTCTTTACTTACGTTTGTTATTGCTTAAAATTTTTTCCATACATAAATTCCAAAATTTTCATTATGTTGTGATCTATTAACCCTTTTTTTTACGGGATGAACGGTGAGCGAAAACGTAAAGTTTTGATTTAAGAAAAAAGTATACATCTTAAATGGAAATACACATTGCACAAATGTAGGGAGAGATAATTCCGATGTGTTTGTGTAATTTTGAGGGATTTTAAACTCCTTTTAGTTTTATATATTTGGTTTTGCAATCGTCGGGGAAAAAGGGGAGGTGGGGGTTTTTTAACAGAGTGTTGACTCCCAATCCATAAGTCACTTCTTACACAAATAAAGCTCGTTTCGTGTGATAAATCACTTTACAATCATCTATGATTGTTAGCTCAACATTTTGTAAATGGGCAAAATAATGGCTTGATTGACTCGGGTAAATATCCCACCGCACATTCACTTGAGAATTTAATGACCGTTTGTTATTCTCTTTAAAAGGTTTGGATCTATACGTCATTTGCATCTTTAACGTGTTTCAAGCATGTATATCCATTTTTAAAACATGTGTAGAAGAAATCTCTTTGTTATAAAATTCCATGCTATTGGGGGTGAACTAGTGGAATTTCCTTAACTTGGGCAACCAAACTTTTGTGTTCATTTGTGGTGTGTGAATAAATTTTATTTACTTACATTTGTTATTCTTTTTAATTTTTTCCATACATAAACTCTAAAATTTTCATTTTGTCGTGATCTATTTGCCTCTTTTGTTTACTGGAAGAAGGGAGAGAGAAAACTCAACGTTTTGATTTAAGAACAAAGTATACATCTATAATGGAAATGGACAATGCACAAATGAAGAGAGAGATACTTCCAAAGAGTGACTATAATTTTTAGGGACTGTAACCTCTTTTTAGTTTATATATATTAGGTTTTGCAATCGTCAGGGAAAAGGGAGCGGCGGGGGATTTTTAACTGAGTGTTGACTCCCAATCCATAAGTCATTTCTAACAAAAATATAGCCTGTTACACATGATCAATCAATTTACAATCATCTATGACTGTTAGGTCAGCTATTTGTAAATTGGCAAAATAATGGCATGTTTGACTCAGGTAAATATCCCACCGCACGTTGCCTTGAGAATTTAGTGAGCGTTTGTTTTTCTCTTTAAAAGGTTTGGATCCGTAGGTCATTTGCATCTTTAGCCTGTTTCAAGCATGCATATCCATTTTTAAAACATGTGTAGAAGAATTCTCTTGCTTCTAAACTTCCAAGCAATTGGGATTGAACTAGTGAAATTTCCCAAACTACGATAACAAAAAATGTGTTCATTTGTGGTATGTAAATAAATTTTCTTTAGATACATTTTTTATTGTTTTAAATTTTTTCCATACTTAAACTCTAAAATTTTCATTTTGTTGTGATCTATTTGTCTTTTTTTTTACGGGATGAAAGGAGAACAAAAGCTCAAAGTTTTCATTTAATAAAGAAGTATACATCTAAAATGGAAATGCACAATGTAGAGAGAGATAATTCCAAAGAGTCTCTGTAATTTTTATGGATTGTAAACTCTTTTTAGTTTTTATATATTAGGTTTTTCAAAAGTCGGGGAAAAAGGGGAGGCGGGAGATTTTTAACTGAGTGTTGACTCCCAACCCATAAGACATTTCTTAAAAAAATATGACCCATGATGCGTGATTAATCACTTTACAATCATCTATGATTTTAGGTCAGCACTTTGTAAATGGGCAAAATAATGGCTTGTTTGACTCAGGCAAATATCCCACCGCACGTTCCCATAAGAATTTAATGAGTGTTTGTTATTCTCTTAAAAATATTTGGATCCATAGGTCATTTGCATCTTTAACATGTTTTGAGCATGCATATCCATTTTTAAAACATGTGTAGAAGAAATCTCTATTTTATAAAATTCCAAGCTATTAGGGATGAACTAGTGGAATTTCCCAAACTTGGACAACAAAACTTTTGTGTTCCTTTGTTGTGTGCAAATAAATTTTATTTACTTACATTTGTTATTGTTTTAAATATTTTGCATACATAAACTCCAAAATTTTCATTTTGTTGTGATCTATTTGCCTTTGTTGTTTACAGGATGAAGGGAGAGCGAAAACTCAAAGTTTCCTTTTAAGAAAAAAGTATACATCTAAAATGGAAATGCACAATGCAAAAATGTACACAGAAATTATTCCAAAGAGTCTCTGTAATTTTTTGGGATTGTAAACTCTTTTTAGTTTTTATATATTAGGTTTTGCAATCGTGGGGGAAAAAGGGGGAGACGGGGGATTTTTAACTCAGTGTTGACTTCCAATCCATAAGTCATTTCTTACAAAAATATAGCCCGTTACACATGATAAATCCCTTTACAACATCTATGATTGTTAGGTCAACTCTTTGTAAATGGGCAAAATAATGGCTGGTTTGACTCGGCTAAATATCCCACCCCACGATCACTTGAGAATTTAATGAGTGTTTGTTATTTTCTTTTAAAGGTTTGGATCCATAGGTCATTATCATCTTGAACATGTTTCAAGCATGCATATCCAATTTTAAAACATGTGTAGAAGAAATCTCTTTCTTATGAAATTCCAAGCTATTAGGGTTGAACTAGTGGAATTTTCCAAACTGGGATAACAAAACTTTTGTGTTTATTTGTGGTGTGTGAATAAATTTTCTTTACTTACATTTGTTATTGCTTAAAATTTTTTCCATACATCAACTCTTAAAATTTCATTTTGTTGTGATCTATTTGCCTTTTTTGTTTACAGGATGAAGGGAGAGCGAAACCTCAAACTTTTGATTTAAGAAAATTGTATACATCTAAAATGGAAATGCACAAGGTACAAATTTCAAGAGAGATAATTCCAAAGAGTGTCTCTAATTTTTAGGGATTGTAAACACTTTTTAGTTTTTAAATATTAGGTTTTTAAATCGCCTGGGAAAAGTGGGCGGCTGGGGATTTTTAACTGAGTGTTGACTCAACTTCCAAAAGTCATTTATTACAAAAATATAGCCCATTACACGTGATAAATTATTTTACCATCATCTATGATTGTTAGGTCAGCTCTTTGTAAATGGGTAAAATAATGGCTTGTTTGACTCGGGGAAATATCCCACCGCACGTTCCCTTGAGAATTTAATGAGCGTTTGTTATTCTATTTAAAACAATTGGATTCATAGGTCAGTTTCATCTTTAACATGTTTCAAGCATGCATATCCATTTTAAAAACGTGTAGAAGAAATTTCTTTCTTATAAAATTCCAAGCTATTAGGGTTGAACTAGTGCAATTTCCCAAATTGGGATAACAAACATTTTGTGTTCATTCTTGGTGTGTGAATAAATATTCTTTACTTAAATTTTTTATTTATTTAAATCTCTTCCATACATAAACTCTAAAATTTTAATTTTTTTGTGATATATTTGCCTTTTTTTATTACAGGATGAAGGGAAAGCAAAAACTCAATGTTTTGATTTATGAAAAAAATTTACATCTAAAATAGAAATTCACAATGGAAAAATGTGGATAGAGATACTTCCAAAGAGTGTCTCTAATTTTTAAGTATTGTAGACTCTTTTTTAGTTTTTATATATTAGGTTTTGCAATCTTCGGGGAAATGGTGGACGCAGGGGATTTCTAACTTAGTGTTGACTCCCAATCCATAAGTCATTTCTTACAAAAATATAGCCCACTACGCATGATAAATCACTTTACAATCATCTATGATTGTTAGGTCAACTTTTTGTAAATGGGCAAAATAATGGCTTGTTTGACTCGGGTAAATATCCCACCGCACGTTGACTTGAGAATTTGATGAGCGTTTGTTATTCTCTTTAAAAGGTTTGGATACATTGGTCATTTGCATCTTTAACATGTTTCAAACATGCATGTCCATTTTTTAAAAATGTGTAGAAGAAATATTTTTCTTATAAAATTCCAAGCTAATAGGTTTGGACTAGTGGAATTTCCCAGACTGGGATAACCAAACTTTTATGTATATTTGTAGTGTGTGAATAAATTTTCTTTTCTAACATTGGTTATTGCTTTAAATTTTTTCCATCCATAAACTCTAAAATTTTCATTTTGTTGTGATCAATTTGCCTTTTTTTTTTACAGGATCAAGGGAGAGCGAAAATTCAAAGTTTTGATTTAAGAAAAAAGTATACATCTAAAATGGAAATGCAAAATTCACAAATGTAGAGAGAGATAATTCCAAAGTGTGTTTGTAATTTTTAGGGATTGTAAAATCTTTTTAGTTTTTATATATTATGTTTTGTAATTGTCGGGGAAAAGAGGGACGCGGGGGGATTTTTAACTGAGTGTTGACTCCCAATCCATAAGTCATTTCTTACAAAAACATAGCACGTTACACGTGATAAATCACTTCACAATCATATATGATTGTTAGCTCAACTTTTAGTAAATGTGCAAAATAATGGCTTGTTTGACTCGTGTAAATATCCCACCGCACGTTCACTAGAGAATTTAACGAGCGTTTGTTATTCTCTTTAAAAGGTTTGGATCCATTGGTCATTTGCATCTTTAACAAGTTTCAAGCATGCATATCCATTTTTAAAACATGTGTAGAAGAAATCTTTTTCTTATAAAATTCCAAGCTATTGGGGTTGGACTAGTGGAATTTCCCAAACTTGGATAACAAAACTTTTGTGTAAAATTGTGGTGTGTGAATAAAATATCTTTACTAACATTTGCTATTGCTATAAATTTTTTCCATACATCAACTCTAAAATTTTCATTTTGTTGTGATCTATTTACCTTTTTGTTTTTCGGGATGAAAGGATAGAGCAAACTCAAAGTTTTGATTTAAGATAAAAGTATACAAATAAAATGGAAATGCACAATGCACAAATATAGAGAGAGATAATTCCAAAGATTGTCTGTAAATTTTATGGATTGTAAACTCTTTTTAGCTTATATATATTAGGTTTTGCAATCGTCGGGCAAAAGGTGGGGGTGGGGGATTTTAACTGAGTGTTGACTCCCAATCCATAAGTCAATTCTTACAAAAATATAGCTCGTTATGTGTGATAAATCACTTTACAATCATCTATGATTGTTAGGTCAGCCTTTTGTAAATGGGCAAAATAATGGCTTTTTTGACTCGGGTAAATGTCCCACCGCAAGTTCACTTGAGAATTTAATGAGCGTTTGTTATTCTCTTTGAAAGCTTTGGATCCATAGGTCTTTTGAATATTTAACGTGTTTCAAGGCTGCATATACATTTTTAAAACATGTGTAGAATAAATCTCTTTCTTATAAAATCCCAAGCTATAAGGGTTGAACTAGTGGAATTTCCCAAACTAGGATAACAAAACTTTTGTATTTAATTGTGGTGTGTGCATCAAATTTCTTTACTTACATTTGTAATTTTTTAAATTTTTTCCATACACAAACTCTAAATGTTTCATTTTGTAGTGATCTATTTGCCTTTTATGTTTACGGGATGAAGGGAGAGCGAAAACTCAAAGTTTTGATTTACAAAAAAAGTATACATCTAAAATGGAAATGCACAATGCACAAATTTGGAGAGAAATAATTTCAAGGAGTGACTTTAATTTTTAGGGATTGTAAACTCTTTTTAGTTTTTATATATTTCATTTTTCAATCGTCGGGGAAAAGGGGGAGGCGGGGATTTTTAACTGAGTGTTGACTCCTAATCCATTAGTCATTTCTTATAAAAACTTTATCCTGTTACGCATGATAAATCACTTTACAATCATCTATGATTTTTAGGTCAACTTTAGGTAAATGGGCAAAATATTGGCTTGTTTGACTCGGGTAAATATGCCATCGCACGTTCACTTGAGAATTTAATGAGCGTTTGTTTTTCTCTTTAAAAGGCTTGGATCCATAGGTCATTTGCATCTTTAACAAGTTTCAAGCATGCATATCCATTTTTGAAACATGTTTACAAGCAATCTCTTTCTTTTAAAATTCCAAGCTATTGGAGTTGAAATAGTGAAATTTTGTGTACTTTTGTGGTGTGTGAAAAAAATTTCATTAATTACATTTTTTTTGCTTTAAATTCTTTCCATACATAAACTCTAAAAGTTTCATTTTTTTGTGAACCTTTTTTGTTTACGGGATGAAGGGAGAGTGAAGACTCAAAGTTTTGATTCAAGAAGAAAGTATACATCTAAAATGGAAATCACCAAGCATAAATGTAGAGAGACATTATTCCAAAGAGTGTCTAGAATGTTTAGGGATTGTAAACTCTTTTTAGTTTTTATATGTTAGGTTTTGCTATCGTTGGGGAAAGGGGGAGGCGGGAATGTTTTAACTGAGTGTTGACTCCCAATCCATAAGTTATTTCTTACAAAAATATAGCCCAGTACGCGTGATAAATCACTTTACAATCATCTATGCTTGTTAGGTCAGCTTTTTGTAAACTGGCAAAATAATGGCTTGTTTGACTTGGGTAAATATCCCACCGCACGTTCACTTGAGAATTTAATGAGCATTTTTTATTCTCTATAAAAGGTTTGGATCCATAGGTCATTTTCATCTTTAACTGGTTTCTAGCATGCATATCCATTGTTAAAACATATGTAGAAGAAATCTCTTTCTTATAAAATTCCAATCAATAGGGGTTGAACTAGTGGAATTTCCCAAACTTGGATAACAAAACCTTTGTGTTCATTTGTGGTGTGTGAATAAGTTTTCTTTACTTACATTTGTTATTGTTTAAAATTTTTTCCATTCATAAACTCTAAAATTTTCATTTTGATGTGATCTGTTTGGCTTTTTTATTTACAGGATGAAGGGAGAGCGACAACTCAAAGTTTTGATTTAAGAAAGTAGTATACATATAAAATTGAAATGGACAATGCTCAAATGTAGAGAGAGATAATTCCAAAGAGTGTCCATAATTTTTATGGATTGTAATCTCTTTTTTGTTTTTATATATTAGGTTTTGTAATCATCGGGGAAAAGGGGGAGGAGCGGGATTTTTAACTTACTAATAACTGCCAATCCATAAGTCATTTCTTACAAAAATATAACCGTTTACGCGTGATCAATCACTTTAAAATCATCTATGATTGTTATGTCAGCTTTTTGTAACTAGGAAAAATAACGACTTGTATAACTCGGCTAAATATCCCATCGCACGTTCACATCAGAATTTAGTGGGCGTTTCCTATTCTCTTTAAAAGGTTTGGATCCATAGTTCATTTGCATCTTCAACCTTATTCAAGCATGCATATCCATTTTTAACACATGTGAAGAAGAAATATCTTTCTTATAAAATTCCAAGCTATTAGGTTTGAACTAGTGGAATTTCCCAAACTGGGATAACAAAACTTTTGTGTTCATTTGTGCTGTGTGAATAAATTTTCTTTCCTTACATTGGTTATTGTTAGAAAATTTTTTCATACATAAACTCTAATATATTCAATTTGTTGTGACCAATTTGCCTTTTTTGTTTACGAGATGAAGGGAGAGCGAAAACTCAAAGTTTTGATTTAAAAAAAATTATTCATCTAAAATGGAAATGCACAATGCACAAATGTGGAGAGAGATAATTCCTAAGAGTGTCTGTAGTTTTTAGGGATTGTAAACTCTTTTTAGTTTTATATATTGGGTTTTGTAATCGTTGGGAAAAAGGGAGAGGCGAGGGATTTTTAACTGAGTGTTGACTCCCAATCCATAAGTCATTTCTTAACAAAATATAGCCTATTACGCGTGATAAATCACTTTACAATCATATCTGATTCCTAGGTCTGCTTTTTGTAAATTGGCAAAATAATGACTAGTTTGACTCGGGTAAATATCCCACCGCACGTTCACTTGAAAATTTAATGAGTGTTTGTTATTCTCTTTAAAATGTTTGGATCCATAGGTCATTTGCATCTTTAACATGTTTCAAGCATGCATATCCAATTTTGAAACATGTGTAGAAGAAATCTCTTTCTTTTAAAATTCCAAGCTATTAGGGTTGAACTAGTGGAATTTCCCAAACTAGGATAACAATACTTTTGTGTTCATTCATGGTGTGTGAATATATTTTATTTTCTTACATTTGTTATTTTTTTAAAAAATTTCCATACAAAACTCTTAAATTTTCATTTTGATTAGATCCATTTGCCTTTTTTGTTTACGGGATGAAGGGAGAGCGAAAACTCAAAGTTTTGATTTAAGAAAAAATTATACATCTAAAATGGAAATGCACAATGCAAAAATTTAGAGAGAGATAATTCCAAAGTGTGTCTATAATTTTTAGGGATTGTAAACTCTTTTTATTTTTTATATATTAGGTTTTGCGATCATCGGGGAAAAGGAGGAGGTGGGGTATTTTTAAATGAGTGTTGACTCCCAATCCATAAGTCATTTCTTACAAAAATGAAGCTAGTTACGCTTGATAAATCACTTTACAATCATCTATGATTGTTAAGTCAGCTTTTTGTAAAAGGGCAAAATAATGGCTTATTTGACTCAGGTAAATATCCGGCAGTAGTTATTTCTTACAAAAATGAAGCAAGGTATGTGCGATAAATCACTTTACAATCATCTATGATTATTAGATCAGCTTTTTGTAAATGGGCAAAATAATGACCTTTTTGACTAGGGTAAATATCCGTCCGCATGTTCTCTTGAGAATTTAATGAGCGTTTGTTATTCTCTTTAAAAGGTTTGTATCCATAGGTCATTTACATCTTTAACATGTATCAAGCATGCATATCCATTTTTAAAACATGTTTAGATGAAATCTCTTTCTTATTAAATTCCTAGCTATTTGGGTTGAACTAGTCGAATTTCCCAAACTGAGATAACAAAACTTTTTTGTACGTTTATGGTGTGTGAAAATATTTTATTTACTTACATTTTTTATTTCTTTAAATTCTTTCCCTACATAAACTCTAAAATTTTCATTTTGTTCTGAACATTTTATGCTTACGGGATGAAGGGAGAACGAAAACTCAAAGTTTTGATTTAAGAAAAAAGTATACATGTAAAATGGAAATGCACCATGCACAAATTTAGAGAGAGATAATTCTAAAAAGTGTCTATAATGTTTAGGGATTGTAAACTCTTTTTAGTGTTTATATGTTAGGTTTTGCAATCGTCGGGGAAAAGGGAGAGGCGGGGGATTGTAAATTGAGTGTTGACTCCCAATCGATAAGTCATTTTTACAAAAATATATCTCATTACATGTGATAAATCACTTTATAATCATTTATGATTGTTAGGTCAGCTTTTTGTAAATGGGCATAATAATGGCTTGTTTGACTCGAGTAAATATCCCACCGCACGTTCACATGAGAATTTAATGAGAGTTTGTTATTCTCTTTAAAAGGTTTGGATCCATAGTTGTTTGCATCTTTCACATGTTTCAAGCATGCATATCCAATTTTAAAACATGTGTTGAAGAAATCTCTTTCTTATAAAATTCCAAGCTATTAGGGTTGAACTAGTGCAATTTCTCAAACTAGGATAACAAAACTTTTTTTTTCATTTGTGGGGTGTGAATAAATTTCCTTTACTTATATTTGTTATTGTTTTAAATTTTTTTCATACATAAACTTTTTTCTTTACAGGATGAAGGGAGAGAGAAAAACTCAAAGTTTTGATTTAAGAAAAAATTATACATCTAAAATGGAAATGCACAATGCACAAATGTGGAGAGAGATAATTCTAAACAGTGTCTGTAATTTTTTGGGATTGTAAACTCTTTTTAGTTGTTATACATTAGGTTTTGCAATCATAGGGGAAAAGGGGGAGGCGGGGGAAATCTCTTTCTTATAAAATTCCAAGCTATTAGGGTTGAACTATTGGAATTTCCCAACTTGGGATAATAAAACTTTCGTGTTCATTTGTGGTGTGTGAATAAATTTTCTTTACTTAGATATATTATTGCTTTAAATTTTTTCCATACATAAACTCTAAAATTTTAATTTTTTTGTGATCTATTTGCTTTTTTTTTTACAGGATGAAGGGAGAGCGAAAACTCAAAGTTTTGATTTAAGAAAAATGTATACTTCTAAAATGGAAATTCACAATGCACAGATCTTCAGAGAGACAATTCCAAAGTGTGTCTGTAATTTTTAGGGATTGTTAACTCTTTTTGGTTTTTATATATTAGGTTTTGCAATCGTTGGGGGAAAGGGGGAGACAGGGGATTTTTAACTGAGTGTTCACTCCAAATAAAAAAGTCATTTCTTACAAAAATATAGCCCGTTACCCGAGATAAATCACTTTACAATCATCTATGATTGTTAGGTCAGCTTTATTTTAATGGGCAAAATAATGCCTTGTTTGACTAGGGTAAATATCCCACCGCACGTTCACAAGAGAATTTAATGAGCGTTTGTTATTCTCTTTAAAAGGTTTGGATCCATAGGTCATTTGCATCTTTAACATGTTTCAAGCATACATATCCATTTTTAGAACATGTGTAGAAGAAATCTCTTTCTTATAAAATTCGAAGCTATTTGGGTTGAACTGGTGGAATTTCCCAAACTTGGATAACCAAACTATTGTGTTCATTTGTGGTGTGTGAATAAATTTTCTTTACTTACATTTGTTATTGTTTTAAATTTTTTCCATACTTAAACTCTAAAATTTTCATTTTGTTGTGATCTATTTGCCTTTTTTGTTTACAAGATGGCGGGAGAGCGAAAACTCAAAGATTTGATTTAAGAAAAAAGTATACATCTAAAATGGAAATGCACAATGCACAAATGTAGAGAAAGATAATTCAAAAGAGTGTCTTTAATTTTTAGGGATTGTAAATTATTTTAAGTTTTTATATATTAGGTTTTACAATCGTTGGGGAAAAGGGGGAGGCAAGGGATTTTTAACTGAGTATTGACTCCCAATCATTAAGTCATTTCTTACAAAAAGAGTGTATGTAATTTTTAGGGATTGTAAACTCTTTTTAGTTTTTATATATTAGGTTTGCAATCGTCAGGGAAAAGTGGGAGGCTTGGGATTTTTAACGGTGTGTTGACTCCCAATCCATTAGTCATTTATTAAAACAATATAGCCTGTTATGCGTGATAAATCATTTTACAATCTTCTATGATTGTTTCGTCTACTTTTTGTAAATGGGCAAAATAATGGCTTGTTTGACTAGGGTAAATATCCCACTGCACGTTCACTTAGGAATTTAATGTGCATTTGTTATTCTCTTTAAAAGGTTTGGGTCCATAGGTCATTTGCATATTTAACTTGTTTCAAGCTTGCATATCCATCTTTAAAACATGTGTAGAAGAAATCTCTTTCTTATAAAATTCCAAGCTATTAGGGTTGAACTTGTGGAATTTCCCAAACAGGGATAACAAAACTTTTGTGTTCATTTGTGGTGTGTGAATAAATTTTCTTTACTTACATTTGTTATTGTGTTAAAATTTTTCCATACCTAAACACTAAAATTTTCATTTTGTTGTGATCTATTTGCCTTTTTTTTATGGGATGAAGGGAGAGAGAAAACTCAAAGTTTTGATTTAAGAAAAAAGTATACATCTAAAATGGAAATGTACAATTCACAAATGTAGAGAGAGATAATTCCAAAGAGTCTCTGTAATTGTTAGGGATTTTAAACTCTTTTAAGTTTTTATATATTAGGTTTTGCAATTGTCGGGGAATTGGGGGAGGCGGGGGATTTTTAACTGAGTGTTGACTCCCTATCCATAAGTCATTTCTTACAAATATAGCCCGTTATGCGTGATAAATCACTTTACAATCATCTATTATTGTTAGGTCAGGTTTTTGTAAATGGGCAAAAGAATGGGTTCTTTGACTCAGGTAATTATCCCACTGCACATTCACTTGAGAATTTAAATGAGCGTTTGTTATTCGCTTTAAAAGGTTTGGATCCATAGGTCATTTGCATCCTGAACATGTTTCACGCATGCTTATCCATTTTTAAAACATGTGTAGAAGAAATCTCTTTCTTATAAAATTCCAAGCTATTAGGGTTGAACTAGTGGAGTTTCCCAAATTGGGACAACAAAACTTTTTTGTACATTTGTGGTGTGTGAATAAATTTTCTTTACTAACAATTGTTATTGCTTTAAAGTTTTTCCATACATAAACTCTAAAATTTTCATTTTGTTGTGATCTATTTTCCTATTTTGTTTATGGGATGAAGGGTGAGCGACAACTCAAAGTTTTGATATAAGAAAAATGTATACATTTTAAAATGGGAGTGGACAATGCACAAATGTAGAGAGAGAAAATTTCAAAGAGTGTCTTTAATTTTTAGGGATTGTAAACTCATTTTAGTTTTTATCTATTCGGTTTCCCAATCGTTGGGGAAAAGGGGGTGGCGGGGGATATTTAACTGAGTGTTGACTCCTAATCCATAAGTCATTTCTTAAACAAATATATCCCGTTACGCGTGATAAATCAATTTACAATCACCAATGATTGTTAGGTCAGCTATTTGTAAATGGCCAAACTAATGGCTTGTTTGACTTGGGTAAATATCCCACCACACGTTCACTTTAGAATTTAATGAGCGTTTGTTATAATCTTTAAAAGGTTTGGATCCATAGGTCATTTCAATCTTTAACATGTTTCAAGCATGCATATCCATTTTTAAAACATGTGTAGAAGAAATCTCTTTTTGATTAAGTTTCAAGCTATTACGGTTGAACTAGTGGAATTTCCCAAACTCGGATAACAATACTTTTGTGTTCATTTGTGGTGTGTGAATAAATATTCTTTACTTAAATTTTTTATTGTTTTAAATTTTTTCCATACAAAACTCTAAAATTTTCATTTTGTTGTGATTTATTTACCTTTTTTGTTTACGGGATGAAGGGAGAGCGAAAAACTCAAAGTTTTGATAGAAGAAAAATGTACACATCTAAAATGGAAATGGACAATCGACAAATATAGAGAGAGATACTTCCAAAGAGTGTCTGTAATTTTTAGGGACTATAAACTCATTTTAGTTTTTATATATTAGGTTTTCCAATCCTCAGGGAAAAGGGGAAGGCAAGGGATTTTTAACCGAGTGTTGACTCCCAATTCATAAGGCATTTCTTAAAAAAAAAATAGCCCATTACATGTGATAAATCAATTTACAATCATATATGATTGTTGGGCCAGCTTTTTGTAAATAGACAAAATAATTGGCTTGTTTGACTCGGGTAATAATCCCAACGCACATTCACTAGAGAATTAAATGAGCGTTTGTTATTCTATTTAAAAGGTTTGGATCCATTTCCATTTTTAACTTGTTTCAAGCATGCATAACCATTTTTAAAACATGTGTAGAAGAAATCACTTTCTTATAAAATTTCAAGCTATTACGGTTGAACTAGTGGAATTTCCCAAACTGGGATAACAAAATTTTTGTTTTCATTTGTGGTGTGTGAGTAAATTTTCTTTACTTACATTTTTTATTTTTTAAAATTTTTTCCATACATAAACTCTAAAATTTTCATTTTGTTGCGATCTATTAGCCATTTTTGTTTATGGAATGCAGGGCGAGCGAAAACTCAAAGTTTTGATTTAAGAAAAAAGTATACATCTAAAATGGAAATGCACAATGAAAAAATGTAGAGAGAGATAATACCAATGAGAGTCTGTAATTTTTAGGGATTGTAAAGTCTTTTTAGTTTTTATATATTAGGTTTTACAATTGTCGGGGAAAAGGGGGAGGCGGGCATTTTTAACTTAGTGTTGACTCCATTTCCATCAGTCATTTCGTACAAAAATATAGCCCGTTATGTATGATAATTCACTTTAAAATCATCTATGATGGTTAGGTCAACTTTTTGTAAATGGGCAAAATAATTGCTTGTTTGACTCGGGTAAATATCCCACCGCATGATCTTTTGAGAATTTAATGAGTGTTTTTTATTCTCTGTAAATGTTTTGGATCCATAGGTCATTTCCATCTTTAACATGTTTCACGCAAGCATATCCATTTTAAAAACATGTGTAGAAGAAATCCTTTTCTTATAAAATTCCAAGCTATTAGGGTTGAACTAGTGGAATTTTCCAAACTAGGATAACAAAACTTTTGTGTCCATTTGTGGTGAGTGAATAAATTTTCTTTACTTACATTTCTTATTTCTTCAAATTTTTCCTATACGTAAATTCTTAAATTGTTATTTTGTTGTGATCTATTTGCCTTTTTTTTTTTACGGAATGAAGGGAGAGCGAAAATTCAAAGTTTTGATTTAAGAAAAAAGTATACATCTAAAATTGAAATGTACAATGTACAAATGTAGAGAGAGATAATTCCTAACAATATCTGTAAATTTTAGTGATTGTAAACTCTTTTTAGTTTTTATATATTCGGTTTTGAAATCGTCGAGGAAAAGGGGGAGGCGGGGAATTTTTAACTGAGGGTTGACTCCCAATCCATAAGTCATTTCTTGCAAAAATATAGCCCGTTACCCGTGATAAATCATGTTACAATCATCTATGATTGGTAGGTCCGTTTTTTGTAAATGGGCAAAATAATGGCTTGTTCGACTGGGGTAAATATCCCACCGCACGTTCATTTGAGAATTTAATGAGTGTTTGTTATTCTTTTTAAAAGGTTTGGATCCATAGGTCATTTGCATCTGGAACATGTTTCAAGCATGCATATCCATTTTTAAAACATGTGTAGAAGAAATCACTTTCTTATCAAAATTCCAAGCTATTAGGGTTGAACTTGTGGAATTTCCAAAATTGGGACAAGAAAACTTTTTTATACATTTTTTGTGTGTGAATAAATTTTCTTTACTTACATTTGTTATTGCTTTAAGATTTTTCCACACATAAGCTCTAAAATTTTCATTTTTTTTTATCTATTTGCCTTTTTTGTATATGGGACGAAGGGATAGCGAAAACTCTTAAGTTTTGATATAAGAAAAAAGTATACATCTAAAATGGAAGTGGACAAATATAGAGAGAGAAAATTCCAAAAAGTGTCTGTAATTTTTAGGGATTGTAAACTTTTTTTATTTTTTATATATTAGATTTAGCAATTGTCGAGGAAAAGGGAGAGGCAGGGGATTTTTAACTGAGTGTTGACTCCCAATTCATAAGTCATTTCTTACACAATTAGAGCCCGTAATGTGTGATAAATCACTTTACAATCATCTATGATTGTTAGGTAAGCTTTTTGTATATGGGCAAAATAATGGCTTGTTTGACTTGGGTAAATATCCCATCGCATGTTCAGATGGGAATTTAATGAGCGTTTGTTATTCTCTTTAAAAGGTTTTGATCCATAGGTCATTTGAATCTTCAACATGTTTCAAGCATGTATATCCATTTTTAAAACATGTGTAGAAGAAATTACTTTCTAATAAAATTCCAAGCTCTTAGGGTGGAACTAGTGGTATTTCCCCAAGTGGGATAACAAAACTTTTGTGTTCATTAGTGGTGCGTGAAAAATTTTCTTTACTTATATTTGTTATTTTTTAAAATTTTTTTGATACATGAGCTCTAAAATTTTCATTTTTTTGTGATCTATTTGTCTTTTTTGTTTACGGGATATAGAGAGAGCAAAAACTCAAAGTTTTCATTTAAGAAAAATGTTCAAATCTAAAATTGAAACGCACAATGAACCAATGTAGAGAGAGATAATTCGTAAGACTATCAGTAATTTTAGCGATTGTAAACTCTTTTTAGTTTTTATATATTAGGTTTTGCAATCGTCGGGGAAAAAGGGGAGGCGGGGGATTTTTAACTGTGTGTTGACTCCCAATCCATAAGTCATTTCCTACAAAAATATAGCCCGTTACGCATGATAAATCTCTTTATGTAAATGGGCAAATAATGGCTTGTTTGACTCAGGTAAATATCTCACCGCACGTTCAGTTGAGAATTTAATGAGCGTCTATTATTCACTTTAAAAGGTTTGGATCCATAGGTCATTTGCATCTTCAGCATGTTTCAAGCATGCATATCCATTTTTAAAACATGTGTAGAAGAAATCACTTTCTTACAAAATTCCAAGCTCTTAGGGTTGAACTAGTGCAATTTCCCAAACTGGGATAAACAAACCTTTGTTTTCATTTGTGGTGTGTGAATACATTGTCTTTACTTACATTTGTTGTTGCTTTAAATTTTTTCCATACATAAACTCTAAAATTTTCTATTTTTTGTGATCTATTTGCCTTTTTTGTTTACGGAATGAAGGGAGAGCGAAAACTCAATGTTTGGATTGATGAAAAGAGTATTGATCTAAAATGGAAATGCACAATGCAAAAATGTAGATGAGAGATAATTCCAAAGAGTGTCTATATTGTAAACTCCTTTTAGTTTTTATAAATTAGGTTTTGCAATCGTCGGGGCATAGGGGGAGGCCGGGATTTTTAACTGAGTGTTGACTCCCGAACCATAAATCATTTCTTACAAAAATATAGCCCCTTACATGTGATAAATCACTTTACAATCATCTATGATTGTTAGGTCAGCTTTTTGAAAATGGGCAAAATAATGGCTTGTTTGACTCGGGTAATATCCCACCGCACGTTGACTTGGGAATGTAATGAGCATTTTTTATTCTCTTTAAAAGGTTTGGAACCATAGGTCATTTGCATCTTTAACATATTTCAAGCATGCATATCCACTTTTAAAACATGTGTAGAAGAAATCTCTTTCTTCACAATTCCAAGCAATTAGGGTTGATCTAGTAGATTTTCCCAAACAGGGATAAGAAAACTTTTGTGTTCATTTTTTGCGTGTGAAAAAATACTCTTTACATACATTTGATATTTTTTAAAAAAATTTCCATACATAAACTCTAAAATTTTCATTTTGTTGTGATCTATTTGCCTTTTTTATTTACAGGATGAAGGGAGACCGAAAACTTAAAGTTTTGATTTAAGAAAAAGTATACGTCTAAATTGGAAATGCACAATTCACCAATATAGAGAGAGATAATTCCAAAGAGTATCTATAATTTTTAGTGAATTTATACTCTTTTGAGTTTTTTTATATTTGGTGTTGCAATCGTCCGGGGAAAAAGGGGAGGCAGGGGATTTTTAACTGAGTGTTGACTCCCAATCCATAAGTCATTTCTTACAAAAATATATCCCATTACGTGTGATAAATCACTTTACAATCATCTATGATTGCTAGGTCAGATTTTTGTAAATGGGCAAAATAATGGTTTGTTTGACTCGTGTAAATATCCCTCTGCGTTCACTTGAGAATTTAATAAGCATCTGTTATTCTTTTTAAAAGGTTTGGATCCATAGGTCATTTACATCTTTAACATGTTTCAAGCATGCATATCCATTTTTAAAACATGTGCAGAACAAATCTCTTTCTTATCAAATTTCAAGCTATTAGGGTTGAACTAGTGGAATTTCCCAAACTGGGCTAACAAAACTTTTGTGTTCATTTGTGGTGTGTGAAAAATTTTCTTTACTCACATTTTTTATTGTTTTAAATATTTTCCATACATAAACTCTAAAATTTTCATTTTCTTGTGACCTATTTGCCGTTTTTGTTAAGGGATAAAGAGATAGCGAAAACCTAAAGTTTTCATTTACAAAAATGTATAAATCTAAAACTGAAATGTAAAATGCACCAATGTAGAGAGATATAATTCCAAAGAGTGTCTGTAATTTTTAACGATTGTAAACTCTTTTTAGTTTTTATATATTAGGTTTTGCAATTGTCGGGGAAAATGGGAGGCGGGGAATTTTTAACTGACTGTTGACTCCCAATCAATAAGTCATTTCTAACAAAAATATAGCCCGCTACGCGTGGTAAATCACTTTACAATCATCTTTGATTTTTAGGTCAGCTTTTTGTAAATGGGCAAAATAATGGCTTGTTAACTCGAGGTAAATATCCCACCACACATTCACTTGAGAATTTAATGAACGTTTGTCATTCTGTTTAAAAGGTTTGGGTCCATAGCTCATTTGAATCTTTAACATATTTGAAGCGTGCATATCCATTTTTGAAACTTCTATAGAAGAAATCTCTTTCTTTTAAAATTCCAAGCTATTAGAGTTGAACTGGTGAATTTCCCAAACTGGGATAAAAAAACTTTTGTGTTCATTTGTGGTGTGTGAATAAATTTTCTTTACTTAAATTTGTTATTTTTTTAAATTTTTTCCCTACATAAACTTTAAAATTTTCATTTTGTTGTGATCTATTTGCCTATTTTTTTCCTGGATGAAGGGAGAGCGAAAACTCAAAGTTTTGATTTAAGAAAAAGTATACATCTAAAATGGAAATGAACAATGCACAATAATAGGGAGAGATAATTCCATAGATTGTAAACTCTTTTTAGTTTTTATATCTTAGGTTTTGCAATCGTCGGGAAAAGGGGGAGGCGGGATATTTTTAACTGAGTGTTGACTCCCTATCCTTAAGTCTTTTGTTACAAAAATATAGCCTGTTACGTGTGACAAATCACTCTTCAATCATCTATAATTTTTAGGTTAGCTTTTTGTAAATGGGCAAAATAATGGCTTGTTTGACTCGGGTAAATATCTCACCACACGTTCACTTGAGAATTTTATGAGGGGTTGTTATTCTCTTTAAAAGGTTTGGATCCATAGGTCATTTGAATCTTTAACATGTTTAAAGCATGCATATCCATTTTTAAAACATGTGTCTTATAAAATTCCAAGCTATAGGGGTAGAACTACTGGAATTTCCCAAACTTGGATAACAAAACTTTTGTGTTCATTTGTGGTGTGTAAATAAAATTTATTTACTTACATTTGTTATTGTTTTAAATTTTTTCAATACATAAACTCTAAAATATTCATTTTTTTGTGATCTATTTGCCTTTTTTGTTTACGGGATGAAGGGGGAACGAAAACTCAAAGTTCTGATTTTAGAAAAAAGTATACATCTAAAATGGAAATGCACAATGCACAAATGTTGAGGGAGATAATTCCAAAGAGTCTCTGTATTTTTTAGGGATTGTAAACACTTTTTAGTGTTTTTATATTAGGTTTTGCAATCGTCGGAGAAAAAGGGGAGGCGTGGTATTTTTAACTGAGTGTTGACTCCCAATCCATAAGTCATTTCTTACAAAAATTTACGCCGTTACACATGATAAATCACTTTACAATCATCTATGATTATTAGGTCAACTTTTTGTAAATGGATGAAATAATGGCTTGTTTGACTCGAGTAAATATCCCACGACACGTTCAATTGAGAATTTAATGAGCGTTTGTTATTCTCTTGAAAAGGTTTGGATCCATAGGTCATATGTATCTTTAACATGTTTCAAGCATGCACATCCATTTTTAAAACATGTGTAGAAGAAATCTCTTTCTTATGAAATTCAAAGCTATTAGGGATGAACTAGTGAAATTTTCCAAACAGGGATAAGAAAACTTTTGTGTGCATTTGTGGTGTGTGAATAAATTTTCTTTACTTACATTTGCTATTTCTTTAAATTTTTTTCCATACATAAACTCTAAAATTTTCATTTTGTAGTGATCTATTTGCCTTTTTTGTTTAAAGGATAAAGGGTGAGCGAAAACTCAAAGTTTCCTTTTAAAAATAAGTATACATCTAAAATGGAAATGCACAATGCAAAAATCTAGACAAAAATTATTCCAAAGAGTCTCTGTAATTTTTTGGGATTGTAAACTCTTTTTAGTTTTTATATATTAGGTTTTGCAATCGTGCGGGAAAAAGGGGAGATGGCGGATTTTTAACTCAGTGTTGACTGCCAATCCATAAGTCATTTCTTACAAAAAAATAGCTAGTTACGCATGATAAATCCCTTTACAAACATCTATGATTGTTACGTCAGGTCTTTGTAAATGGGCAAAATAATGGCTGGTTTGACTCGGCTAAATATGCCACCGCACGATCACTCGAGAATTTAATGAGCGTTTGTTATTTTCTTTAAAAGGTTTGGATCCATAGGTCATTATCAACTTTAACCTGTTTCAAGCATGCATATCCAATTTTAAAACATGTGCAGAAGAAATTTCTTTCTTGTGAAATTCCAAGCTATTAGGGTTGAACTAGTGGAATTTCCCAAACTGGGATAACAAAACTTTTGTGTTCATTTGTGGTGTGTGAATAAATTTTCTTTACTTACATTTGTTATTGCTTAAAATTTTTTCCATTCATCAACTCTAAAATTTTCATTTTGTTGTGATCTATTTGCCTTTTTTTTTTACGGGATGAAGGGAGCGCGAAACGTCAAACTTTTGATTTAAGAAAATAGTATACATCTAAAATGGAAATGCACAATGCGCAAATTTCAAAGAGATAATTCGGAAGAGTGTCTCTAAATTTTAGGGATTGTAAACACTTTTTAGTTTTTAAATATTAGGTTTTTAAATCGTCAGGGAAAAGGGGGAGGCTGGGGATTTTTAACTGAGTGTTGAGTCCACTTCCATAAGTCATTTATTACAAAAATATAGCCCGTTACGCGTGATAAATCAGTTTACCATCATCTATGATTGTTAGGTCAGCTCTTTGTAAATGGGCAAAATAATGGCTTGTTTGACTGGGGGAAATATCCCACCGCACGTTCCCTTGAGAATTTAATAAGCGTTTGTTATACTATTTAAAACAATTTGATTCATAGGTCATTTGCATCTTTAACATGTTTCAAGCATGCATATCCATTTTTAAAAGATGTGTAGAATACATTTCTTTCTTATGAAATTCCAAGCTATTAGGGTTGAACTAGTGCAATTTCCCAAACTGGGGTAAAAAACATTTTGTGTTCATTTTTGGTGTGTGAATAAATATTCCTTACCTAAATTTTTTATTTATTTAAATATTTTCCATACATAAACTCTAAAATTTTAATTTTTTTGTTATCTATTTGCCTTTTTTGATTACGGGATGAAGGGAGAGCAAAAAACTCAAAGTTTTGATTTATGAAAAAAGTTTACATCTAAAATAGAAATTCACAATGAACAAATGTGGATAGAGATAATTCCAAAGAGTGTCTCTAATTTTTAGGAATTTTAAACTTTTTTTTTTTTTATATATTAGGTTTTGTAATTGTCGGGGACAAGAGGGACGCGGGGGGATTTTTAACTGAGTGTTGACTCTCAATCCATAAGTTATTTCTTAAAAAAACATAGCACGTTACGCGTTATAAATCACTTCACAATCATATATGATTGTTAGATAAGCTTTTTGTAAATGTGCAAAATAATGGCTTGTTTGACTGTTGTAAATATTCCACCGCACGTTCACTAGAGAATTTAATGAGCGTTTGTTATTCTCTTTAAAAGGTTTGGATCCATTGGTCATTTGCATATTTAACATGTTTCAAGCATGCATATCCATTTTTAAAACATGTGTAGAAGAAATCTCTTTCTTATAAAATTCCAAGCTATTGTGGTTGGACTAGTGGAGTTTCCAAAATTGGGATAACAAAAATTTTATATTCATTTGTGCTGTGTGAATAAATTTTCTTTACTTACATTTATTTTTTAAAAAACTTTTTACAAACATAAGCTCTAAAATTTTCATTTTGTTGTGATCTATTTGCCTTTTTTGTTCACGGGATGAAGGGAGAGCGAAATCTCAAAGTTTTGATTGAAGAAAAAAGTATACATCTAAAATGGAAATACACAATGCAAAAATGTAGAAAGAGTTAATTCCAAAGAGTGTAGGTAATTTTTAGGGATTGTAAACTCTTTTTAGTTTTTATATACTAGGTTTTGCATTCGTCAGGGAAAAGGTGGAGGTGGGGGATTTTAACTGAGTGTTGACTCCCAATCCAAAAGTCATTTCTTACAAAAATATAGCCCGTTACACGTGATCAATCACTTTACAATCATCTATGATTGTTAGGTCAACTTTTTGTAAATGGACGAAATAATGGCTTGTTTGAATGCGGGTAAATATCCAACAACACGTTCACTTAAGAATTTAATGAGCGTTTGTTAATCTCTTTAAAAGGTTTGGATCCATCGGTCATTTGCATCTTTAACATGTTTCAAGCATGCATATCAATTTTTAAAACATGTGAAGAAGAAATCTCTTTCTTATAAAATTCCAAGCTATTTGGGTTGAACTAGTGGAACTTCCCAAACTGGGATAACAAAACTTTTGTGTACATTTGTGGTGTGTGAAAAAAAATCCTTTACTTACATTTGTTATTGTTATAAAAAAATTTCGTACATCAACTCTAAAATTTTCCTTTTGTTGTGATCTATTTACATTTTTTGTTTTCGGGATGAAAGGACAGAGCAAACTTAAAGTTTTGATTTAAGATAAAAGTATACATCTAAAATGGAAATGCACAATGCACAAATATAGAGAGAGATAATTCCAAAGATTGTCTATAAATTTTAGGGATTGTAAACTCTTTTTAGTTTATATATATTAGGTTTTGCAACCGTCGGGCAAAAGGTGGAGGTGGGGGATTTTAACTGAGTGTTGACTCCCAATCCGTAAGTCATTTTTAAAAAAAATATAGCTCGTTATGTGTGATAAATCACTTTACAATCATCTATGATTGTTAGGTCAGCCTTTTGTAAATGGGCAAAATAATGGCTTTTTTGACTCGGGTAAATGTCCCACCACACGTTCACTTGAGAATTTCATGAGCTTTTGTTATTCTCTTTAAAATGTTTCGATCCATAGGTCATTTTCATCTTGAATATGTTTCAAGCATGCATATCCATTTTTAAAACATGTTTAGAAGAAATCTCTTTCTTATAAAATTCCAAGCTATTAGGGTTGAACTAGTGGAATTTCCCAAACTGGAATAACAAAACTTTTATGTAGATTTTTGGTGTGTGAATAAATTTTCTTTACTTACATTTCTTATTTCTTTAAATTTATTCCATACATAAACACTAAAATTTTCATTTTTTTTGTTATCTTTTTTCCTTTTTTGTTTATGGGATGAAGGGAGAACGATAACTCAAAGTTTTGATTTAAAATAAAGTATACATCTAAAATGGAAATGCACCATACACAAATGTAGAGAGAGATAATTCCAAAGAGTATCTTTAATTTTTTGGGATTGTAAACTCTTTTTAGTTTTAATATATTACGTTTCCAATCGTTGGGGAAAGAGGGAGGCAAGGAATTTTTAACTAAGTGTTGACTCCCAATCCATAAATCATTTCTTACTAAAATATAGCATGTTATGTGTGATAAATCACTTTACAGTGATCTATGAATTTTAGGTCAGCTTTTTGTAAATGGGGAAAATAATGGGTTGTTTGACTCGGGTAAGTATCCCACATCACGTTCACTTGGGAATTTAATGAGTGTTTGTTATTCTCTTTTAAAGGTTTGGATCCATAGGTCATTTGCATATTTAACATGTTTCAAGCATGCATATTCATTTTTAAAACATGTGTAGAAGAAAGCTCTTTCTTTTCAAATTCCAAGCTAAAAGGATTGAACTAGTGGAATTTCCCAAACTGGGATAACAAAACTTTTGTGTACATTTGTGGGGTGTAAATAAAATTTCTTTACTTACATTTGTTAATGCTTTAAATTTTGTCCATACATAAACTCTAAAATTTTCATTTTGTTGTGATCTATTTGTTTTTTTTGTTTACGGATGATGGCAGACCGAAAACTCAAAATTTTAATTTATGAAAAAGTATACATCTTAAATGGAAATCCAAAATGCACAAATGTAGAGAGAGATAATTCCAAAGAGCGTCTGTAATTTTTATGGATTGTGAACTCTTTTTAGTTTTTCTATATTAGGTTTTGCAATCGTCAGGAAGGAGGGGGAGGTGGGGGATTTTTAACTGAGTGTTGACTCCCAATCCATAAGTCATTTCTTACAAAAATATAGCCTGTTAGGCATGATAAATCACTTTCCAATCATCTATGATTGTTAGGTCAGCTTTTTTTTTAATAGGCAAAATAATTGCTTGTTTGATTCGGGTAAATATCCCACTGCACATTCACTTGAGAATTTAATGAGCGTTTGTTATTCTCTTTAAACGCTTTGGATCCATAGGTCTTTTGAATCTTTAACTTGTTTCAAGGCTGCATATACATATTTAAAACATGTGTAGAACAAATCTCTTTCTTATAAAATTCCAAGCTATAAGGGTTGAACTAGTGGAATTTCCCAAACTGGGATAACAAAACTTTTGTATTTAATTGTGGTGTGTGCATAAAATTTCTTTACTAACATTTGTAATTTTTAAAAAAAATTTCCATTCACAACCTCTAAATGTTTCGTTTTGTAGTGATCTATTTGCCTTTTATGTTTATGGGATGAAGGGAGAGCTAAAACTCAAATTTTTGATTTAAAAAAAAAGTATATATCTAAAATGGAAATGCACAATGCACAAATTGGGAGAGAGATAATTTCAAAGAGTGACTGTAATTTTTAGGGATTGTAAATTCTTTTTAGTTTTTATATATTTCGTTTTCCAATCGTCGGGAAAAGGGGGAGGCGGGGATTTTTAACAGAATGTTAACTCCCAATCCATTAGAAATTTCTTACAAAAAATTTATCCCATTACGCATGATAAATCACTTTACAATCATCTATGATTTTTAGGTCAACTTTTTGTAAATGGGCAAAATATTGGCTTGTTTGACTCAGGCAAATATCCCACTGCATGTTCACTTGAGAATTTAATGAGCGTTTGTTTTTCTCTTTAAAAGGCTTGGATCCATAGGTCATGTGCATCTTTAACATGTTCCAAGCATGCATATCCATTTTTAAAACATGTTTAGAAGCAATCTCTTTGTTTTAAAATTCCAAGCTATTGGGGTTGAACCAGTGAAATTTCCCAAACTGGGATAACAAAACTTTTGTGTACTTTTGTTGTGTGTGAATAAATTTTCATTAATTACATTTTTTATTGCTTTAAATTATTTCCATACATAAACTCTAAAAGTTTCATTTTGTTGTGAACCTTTTTTATTTACGGGATGAAGGGAGATCAAAGACTCAAAGTTTTGATTTAAGAAGAAAGTATACATCTCAAATGGAAATGCACCAAGAACAAATGTAGAGAGACATAATTCCAAAGATTGTCTAGAATGGTTAGGCATTGTAAACTCTTTTTAGTTTTTATATGTTAGGTTTTGCTATCATCGGGGAAAAGGGGGAGGCGGGAAAGTTTTAACTGAGTGTTGACTCCCAATCCATAGGTTATTTCTTGAAAAAATATAGCCTAGTACGTGTGATAAATCACTTTACAATCATCTGTGCTTGTTAGGTCAGCTTTTTGTAAACTGGCAAAATAATGGCTTGTTTGACTTGGGTAAATATCCCACCGCACGTTCATGTGAAAATTTAATGAGTGTTTGTTATTCTCTTTAAAATGTTTGGATCCATAGGTAATTTGCATCTTTAACATGTTTGAAGCATGCATATCCAATTTTGAAACATGTGTAGAAGAAATCTCTTTCTTTTAAAATTTCAAGCTATTAGGGTTGAATTAGTGGAATTTCCCAAACTAGGATAACAATACTTTTGTGTTCATTTGTGGTGTGTGAATATATTTTATTTTCTTACATTTGTTATTTTTTAAATTTTTTTCCATTCAAAACTCTTAAATTTTCATTTTGTTGTGATCCATTTGCCTTTTTTGTTTACGAGATGAAGGGAGAGCGATAACTCAAAGTTTTGATTTAAGAAAAAAATATACATCTAAAATGGAAATGCAGAATGCACAAATTTTGAGAGAGATAATTCCAAAGTGTGTCTGTAATTTTTAGGGATTGTAAACTCTTTTTATTTTTTATATATTAGGTTTTGCGATTGTCAGGGAAAAGGGGGAGGTGGGAGATTTTTAAATGAGTGTTGACTCCCAATCCATAAGTCATTTCTTACAAAAATGAAGCTAGTTATGCGTGATAAATCACTTTATAATCATCTATGATTGTTAAGTCAGTTTTTTGTAAAAGGGAAATTTTTTTGATTATTTGACTCAGGTAAATATCCGACCGCAGTTATTTCTTAAAAAAATGAAGCTAGGTATGCGCAATAAATCATTTTACAATCATCTATGATTGTTAGACCAGGTTTTTGTAAATGGGCAAAATAATGGCTTATTTGACTAGGGTAAATATCCGACCACATGTTCTCTTGAGAATTTAATGAGCGTTTGTTATTCTCTTTTAAAGGTTTGTATCCATAGGTCATTTACATCTTTAACATGTTTCAAGCATGCATATCCATTTTTAAAACATGTTTAGAAGAAATCTCTTTCTTATAAAATTCCAAGCTATTTGGGATGAACTAGTCGAATTTCCCAAACTGAGATAACAAAACTTTTTTGTACGTTTGTGGTGTGTGAAAATATTTTATTTGCTTACATTTTTTATTTCTTTAAATTCTTTCCCTGCATAAACTCTAAAATTTTCATTTTGTTCTAAACATTTTATGCTTACGGGATAAAGGGAGAGCGAAAACTCAAAGGTTTGATTTAAGAAAAAAGTATACATCTAAAATGGAAATGCACCAAGCACAAATGTAGAGAGAGATAATTCTAAAGAGTATCTATAATGTTTAGGGATTGTAAACTCTTTTTAGTTTTTATATGTTACGTGTTGCAATCGTCGGGGAAAAGGGAGAGGTGGGGTATTTTTAACTGAGTGTTGACTCCCAATCGATAAGTCATTTTTACAAAAATATATCCCATTACATGTGATAAATCACTTTATAATCATTTATGATTGTTAGGTCAGCTTTTTGTAAATGGCCAAAATAATAGCTTGTTTGATTCGGGTAAATATCCCAGCGCACGTCAACTTGAGAATTTAATGAGAGTTTGTTATTCTCTTTAAAAGGTTGGGATCCATAGGTTATTTGCATCTTTAACATGTTTCAAGCATGCATATCCAATTTTAAAACATGTGTTGAAGAAATCTCTTTCTTATAAAATTCCAAGCTATTAGGGTTGAACTAGTGAAATTTCTCAAACTAGGATAACAAAACTTTTTTTTTCATTTGTGGGGTGTGAATAAATTTTCTTTACTTACATTTGTTATTGTTTTAAATTTTTTCCATACATAAACTCTAAAATATTCATTTTGTTGTGATCTATTTGCCTTTTTTTGTTTACGGGATGAAGGGAGAGAGAAAAACTCAAAGTTTTGATTTAAAAAAAAAAAGTTTATATCTAAAATGGTAATGCACAATGCACAAATGTGGAGAGAGATAATTCCAAAGAGTGTCTGTAATTTTTTGGGATTTTAAACTCTTTTTAGTTGTTATACATTAGGTTTTGCAATCGTAGGGGAAAAGGGGGAGGCCGGGGATTTATAACGAAGTGTTGACTCCCAATCCATAAGTCATTTCATACAAAAATATAGCCCCCTACATGTGATACAACACTTTAAAATCATCTATGATTGTTAGGTCAGCTTTTTGCAACTAAGAAAAATAAAGGCTTGTTTGACTCGGCTAAATATCTCACCGCTCGTTCACTTCAGAATTTAGTGGGCGTTTGTTATTCTCTTTAAAAGGTTTGGATCAATAGTTCATTTGCATCTTTAACTTATTTCAAGCATGCATATCCATTTTTAAAACATGTGTAGAAGAAATTTCTTTCTTAAAAAATTCCAAGCTATTAGTGTTGAACTAGAGGAATTTCTCAAACTGGGATAACAAAACTTTTGTGTTCATTTGTGGAGTGAAAATAAATTTTCTACACTTACATTTGTAATTTTTTTAAAAAAATTTCATACATAAACTCTAAAATATTCATTTTGTTGTGATCAATTTACCTTTTTTGTTTACGGGATGAAGGGACAACGAAAACTCAAAGTTTTGATTTTAAAAAAAATACACAACTAAAATCGAAATGCACAATGCACAAATGTGGAGAGAGATAATTCCAAAGAGTGTCTATAATTTTTAGGGATTGTAACCTATTTTTAGTTTTAATATATTAGGTTCTTTACTAACATTTGTTATTGCTTTAAATTTTTTCCATTCACAAACTTTAAAATCTTTATTTTGTTGTGATCTATTTGCCTTTTTTGTTTACGGAATGAAGAGAGACCGAAAACTCAAAATTTTTATTTAAGAAAAAAGTATACATCTAAATTGGAAATGCACAATGCACAATTGTTGAGAGAGATAATTCCTAAGAGTCTCTCTAATTTTTATCGATTGTAAACTTTTTTTAATTTTTATAAATTAGGTTTTGCAATCGTCTGGGAAAAGGGGGAGGCAGGGGATTTTAAACTGAGTGTTCACTCCCAATCCATAAGTAATTTCTTACAAAAGTATAGCCCGTTATGCGTGATAAATCACTTTGCAATCATCTATGTTTGTTAGGTCTACTTTTTATAAATTGGAAAAATAATGGCTTGTTTGACTCGGGAAAATATCCCACCGCACGTTCACTTGAGAATTTAATGAGCGCTTGTTATTCCCTTTAAAAGGTTTGGATCCATAGGTTATTTGCATCTTTATCATCTTTCAAGCGTGCATACCAATTTTTAAAACATGTGTAGAAGATATCTCATTCTTATTAAATTCCAAGCTATTAGGGTTGAACTAGTGGAATTTCCCAAACTGGGATAACAAATTTTTTGTCTACATTTGTGGAAAGTGACTAAATTTTCTTTAGTTACATTTTTTATTTCTTTAAATATTTTCCTTACATTAACTCTAAAATTTTCATTTTTTTGTAATCTATTTGAGCGTCTGTTATTCTCTTTAAAAGGTTTGGATCCATAGGTCCTTTGTACCTTTAACTTGTTTCAAGCATGCATATCCATTTTTAAAACATGTGTAGAAGAAATCTCTTTCTTATAAAATTCCAAGCTTTTGGGGTTGAACTAGTCGAATTTCCTTAACTCTGGTAACAAAACTTCTGTGTTGATTTGTGGTGTGGGAATAAATTTTATTTACTTATATTTTTTATTCTTATATAATTTTTCCATACATAAACTATAAAATTTTCATCTTGTTGTGATCTATTTGCCTTTTTAGTTTACGGGATGAAGGGAAAGCGAAAACTCAAAGTTTTGATTTAAGAAAAAAGTATACATCTAAAATGGAAATGCACAATGCACAAATGTTGAGAGAGATAATTCCAAAGAGTGTCTGTAATTTTTAGCCATTGTAAACTCTTTTTAGTTTTTATATATTTGGTTTTGCAATCGTCGGGGAAAAGAGGGAGGCGGGGGATTTTTAACTGAGTGTTGACTTCCAATCCATAAGTCATTTCTTAAAAAAATTTAGCCCGTTACACGAGATAAATCACTATAAAATTATTTATGATTGTTAGGTAAGCTTTTTGAAACTGGCAAAATAATGGCTTGTTTGATTCGGGTAAATATCCCACCGCACGTTCACTTGAGAATTTAATGCGCGTCAGTTTATCTCTTTAAAAGGTTTGGATCCATAGGTCATTTGTATCTTTAACATGTTTCATGCATATCCATTTTCAAAACATGTGCAGTAGAAATCTCTTTCTTATAAAATTTAAAGCTGTTAGGGTTGAACTAGTGGAATTTCCCAAACTGGGTTATCAAAACTTTTGTGTTCATTTGTGGTGTGCTAATAAATTTTCTTTACAAACATTTTTTATTGTTTTAAATTTTTTCCATACACAAATTCTAAAATTTTCTTTTTGTTGTGATCTATTGGCCTTTTTTGTTTAGGGGATGAAGGGTGAGTGAAAATTCAAAGTTTTGATTTAAGAAAAAGGTGTACATCTAAAATTGAAATGAACAATACACAAATGTAGAGAGAGATAATTCGAAAGAGTGTCTTTAATTTTTAGGGATTGTAAAGTCTTTTCAGATTTGATATCTAACGTTTTCCAATCGTTAGGGAAAAGGAGTAGGGAGGGATTTTTAACTGAGTGTTGACTCTCAATCCATAAGTCATTTCTTTAAAAATATAGCCCGTTACGCGTGATAAATCACTTTACAATCATCTATGATTGTTAGGTCAGCTTTTTTTATATGGGAAAAATAATGGCTTGTTTGACCCAAGTAAATATCCCACCACACGTTCACTTGTGAATTTAATCAGCGTCTTTTATTCTCTTTAAAAGGTTTGGATCCATAGGTCATTTGCACCTTTAACATGTTTCAAGCATGCATATCCATTTTTAAAACATGTGTAGAAGAAATCTCTTTCTAATAAAATTCCAAGTTATTAGGGTTGAACTAGTGCAACTTCCAAACGGGGATAACAAAACTTTAGTGTACATTTCAGCTGTGTAAATAAATTTTCTTTACTTCAATTTTTTATTGCATTAAAATTTTTCAATTCATAAACTCTAAAATTTTCATTTTGTTGTGATCTATTTGCCTTTTTTGTTTTCGGAATGAAGGGAGAGCGAAAACTCAAAGTTTTTATTTAATAAAAAAGTATAAATCTAAAATGGAAATTCACAATGCACAAATGTAGAGAGAGATAATTCCAAAGAGTGTCTGTAATTTTTAGGGATTGTAAACTCTTTTTTGTTTTTATATATTAGGTTTTGCAATCGTTGGGGAAAAAGGGGAGGTGGGGATTTTTAACTGAGTGTTCACTCCCAATACATAAGTCATTTCTTACAAAAATATAACCTGTTACGCAAGACAAATCACTTTACAATCATCTATGATTGTTAGGTCAGCTTTTTGTAAATGGGAAAAATAATGGCTAGTTTGACTCGGGTAAATTTCCCACCGCACGTTCACTTGAGAATTTAATGAGCATTTTTTATTCTCTTTGAAGGGTTTGCATCCATAGGTCATTTGGATCTTGAACAAGTTTCAAGCATGCATATCCATTTTTAAAACATGTGATGAAAAAATCTCTTTCTTATAAAATTCCAAGCTATTGGGGTTGAACTAGTGGAATTTGCAAAACTTAGATAAAAAAACTTTTGTGTTCATTTGTGGTGTGTGAATAAATTTTCTTTACTTACATTTCTTATTGTTTTAAATTTTTTCCATACATAAAATCTTAAATTTTCATTTTGTTGTGATCTATTTGCCTTTTTTATTTACGGGATGAAGGAAGAGAGAAAACCCAAAGTTTTGATTTAAGAAATAAGTATACATCTAAAATGGAAATGCACAATGCACAAATGTAGGAAGAGATAATTCAAAAGAGTGTCTATAATTTTTAGCGATTGTTAACTCTCTTTAGTTTTTATATATTAGGTTTTTGCAATCGTCGAAGAAATAGGGAGGCGAGGGATTTTTAACTGTATGTTGACTCCCAATGCATAAGTTATTTCTGACAAAAATGTAGCCCGTTAGGCGTAATAAATATGTTTACAATCATCTATGATTTTTAGGTCAGCTTTTTGTGGATGGGCAAAATAATGGCTAGTTTGACTTGGGTAAATATCCCACCGCATGTTCACTTGAGAATTTAATGAGCGTTTGTTACTTTCTTCAAAAGGTTTGGATCCAAAGGTCGTTTGCTTCTTTAACATGTTTCAAGCATGCATTTCCATTTTTAAAACATGTGTAGAAGAAATATCTTTCTTATTAAATTCCAAGCTATTAGGGTTGAACTAGTGGAATTTCCCAAACTGGGATAACAAAATTATTGTGTTCATTTGTTCTGTGTGAATAATTTTTTTTTACTTACATTTTTTATTGCTTTAAATTTTTTCCATACATAAACTGTAAAATTTTCATTTTGTTGTGATCTATTTGCCTTTTTTTTTAAGAGATGAAGAGAGAGCGAAAACTCAAAGTTTTGATTTAAGAAAATAGTAATCATCTAAAATGGAAAAGCACAATGCACAAATGTAGAGAGAGATAATTCCAAAGAGTGTCTGCAATTTTTATGGATTGTAAACACTTTTTAGTTTTTATATCTTAGGTTTTGCAATCGTAGGAGAAAAGGGGTTGCGGGGGATTTTTAACTTAGAGTTGATTCCCAATCCATAAGTCATTTCTTACAAAAGTATTGGACATTACACGTGATAAATCACTTTACAATCATCTATGATTGTTACGTCAGATTTTTGTAAATGGGAAAAATAAAAGCTTGTTTGACTCGGGTAAATATCCCACCACATGTTCACTTGACAATTTAACGAGCGTTTGTTATTCTCTTTAAAAGGTTTGGATCCATAGGTCATTTGGACCTTTAACATGTTTCAAGCATGCATATCAATTTTTAAAACATGTGTAGAAGAAATCTCTTTCTTATAAAATTCCAAGGTATTAGCGTTGAACTAGTGGAATTTCCCAAACTAGGATAACAAATCTTTTGTGTTCATATGTAGCGTGCGTATAAATTTTATTTACTTACATTTTATTTTGTTTTAAATTTTTTCCTTTCATAAACTCTAAAATTTTCATTTTGTTGTGAACTATTTGCCTTTTTTGTTTATGGGATGAAGAGAGAGCGCAAACTCAAAGTTTTTATTTAAGAAAAAAATATACATCTAAAATAGAAATGCACAATGCACAAATGTAGAGAGAGAGATTTCCAAAGAGTGTCTGTAATTTTTAAGTATTGTAAACTCTTTTTAGTTTTTATATATTAGGTTTTCCAATCGTCGGGGAAAAGGTGGGAGGCGGGGGATTTTTAACTGAGTGTTGACTCCCAATCCATCAGTCATTTCGTACAAAAATATAGCCCGTTTTCTGTGATACATCACTTTACAATCATCTATGATAGTTGGGTCAGTTTTTTGTTAATGGGCAAAATAATGGCTTGTATGATTCGAGTAAATTTCCCACCGCCTGTTCACTTGAGAATTTAATGACCATTTGTTATTCTCATTAAAAGGTTTGGATCAAAAGGTCATTTGAACCTTTAACATGTTTCAAGCAAGAATATCCATTTTTACAACATGTGTCGAAGAAATCTCTTCTATAAAATTCCAAGCTATTCTGGTTGAACTAGTGGAATTTCCCAAACTGGGATAATAAAAATTTTGTCTACATTATTGGTGTGTGAAAAAATTTTCTTTCCTTACATTTGTTTTTTCTTTAAATTTATTCCATACATAAACTCTAAAATTTTCATTTTTTTGTGATCTATTTGCCTTTTTTGTTTACGGGATGAAGGGAGAGCGAAAACTCAAAGTTTTGATTTAAGAAAAAATTATACATCTAAAATGGAAATGCACAATTCACAAATGTAGAGAGAGATAATTGCAAAGAGTGTCTGTAATTTTTAGGGATTGTAAACTCCTTTTAGTTTTTATATATTTGGTTTACCCATCATCGGGGAAAAGCGAGAGGCGGGGGATTTTTAATTGTGTGTTGACTCTCAATCCATAAGTCATTTCTTAAAAAAATATAGCCCATTACGCGTGATAAATCACTTTACAATCAGCTACTGTTAGGTCAACTTTTTGTAAATGGGCAAAATAATGGCTTGTTTCACTCGGGTAAATATTCCACCGCACGTTCAATTGAGAATTTAATGATCGTTTGTTATTCTCTTTAAAAGGTTGGATCCATTGGTCATTTGCATATTTAACATGTTTGAAGCATGCATATCCATTTTTAAAACATGTGTAAATGAAATCTCTTTCTTATAAAATTCCTAGCTATGAGGGTTGAACTATTGGAATTTCCCAACTTGGGATAATAAAACTTTTGTATTCATTTGTGGTGTGTGAAAAAATTTCCTTTACTTAGATTTATTATTGCTTTAAATTTTTTCCATACATAAACTCTTAAAATTTTATTTTTTTGTGATCTATTGACCTTTTTTTTTACAGGATGAAGGAAGAGCGAAAACTCAAAGTTTTGATTAAGAAAAATGTATACATCTTAAATGGAAAAGCACAATACAAAAATCTTCATAGAGACAATTCCAAAGTGTGTCTGTAATTTGTAGGGATTGTAAACTCTTTTTGGTTTTTATATATTAGGTTTTGCAATCGTTGGGAGAAAGAGGGAGGCAGAGGATTTTTAACTGAGTGTTCACTCCCAATACACAAGTCATTTCTTACAAAAATATAGCCCGTTACACAAGATAAATCACTTTAAAATCATCTATGATTGTTAGGTCAGCTTTTTTTAATGGGCAAAATAATGCCTTGTTTGACTCGGGTAAATATCCCTCCGCACGTTCACTAGAGAATTTAATGAGCGTTTGTTATTCTCTTTAAAAGGTTTGGATCCATAGGTCATTTGCATCTTTAACATGTTTCAAGCATGCATATCCATTTTTAGAACATGTGTAGAATAAATCTCTTTCTTATAAAATTCGAAGCTATTGGGATTGAACTGGTGGAATTTACCAAACTTGGATAACAAAACTATTGTGTTCATTTGTGATGTGTGAATAAATTTTCTTTACTTACATTTGTTATTTTTTTAAAGTTTTTCCATACATAAACTCTAAAATTTTCATTTTTTTGTGATCTATTTGCCTTTTTTGTTTACGAGATGGCGGGAGAGCGAAAACTCAAATATTTGATTTAAGAAAAAAGTATATATCTAAAATGGAAATGCACAATGCACAAATGTGGAGAAAGATAATTCAAAAGAGTGTCTTTAATTTTTAGGGATTGTAAATTCTTTTAAGTTTTTATATATTAGGTTTTACAATCGTTGGGGAAAAGGGAGGCAGGGGATTTTTAACTGAGTATTGACTCCCAATCATTAAATCATTTCTTAAAAAAATATGGTCTGTTACACGTGGTAAATCGCTTTACAATCATCAATGATTGTTAGGTCAACTTTTAATAAAAGGGCAACATAATGGCTTGTTTTACTCGGGTAAATATCCCACCGTGTGTTCACTTGAGAATTTTATGAGCGTTTTTTATTCTCTTTAAAAGGTTTGGATGCATAGGTCATTTGCATCTTTAACTTGTTTCATGCATGCATATTCATTTTTAAAATAAGTGTAGAAGAAATCTCTTTCTTATAAAATTCAAGGCTATTAGGGTTGAACTAGTGGAATTTCCCAAACTGGGATAACAAAACTTTTGTGTACATTTGTGGTGTGTGAATAAATTTTCTTTACTAACATTTGTTATTTCTTAAAAATTTTTCCTTACATAACCTCTAAGATTTAAATTTTGGTTTAATCTATTTGCCTTTTTTGTTTACGGGGTGAAGGGAAAACGAAAACTCAAAGTTTTGATTTAAGATAAAAGTTTAAATCTTAAATGGAAATGGACAATGCACAAATGTACAGAGAGATAATTCCAAAGAGTGTCTGTAATTTTTAGGGATTGTAAACTCTTTTTAGTTTTTATATATTAGGTTTTGCAATCGTCAGGGAAAAGTGGGAGGCTTGGGATTTTTAACGGTGTGTTGACTCCCAATCCATAGTCATTTATTAAAATAATATAGCCAGTTACGCATGATAAATCACTTTACAATCTTCTTTGATTGTTTCATATGCTTTTTGTAAATGGGCAAAATAAATGCTTGTTTGACTCGGGTAAATATCCCACCGCACGTTCACTTGGGAATTTAATGAGAGTTTTTTATTCTCTTTAAAAGGTTTGGATCCATAGGTCATTTGCATCTTTAACATGTTTCAAGCTTGCATATCCATCTTTAAAACATGTGTAGAAGAAATCTCTTTCTTATAAAATTCCAAGCTATTAGGGTTGAACTAGTTAAATTTCCCAAACAGGGATAACAAAACTTTTGTGTTCATTTGTGGTGTGTTAATAAATTTTATTTACTTTCATTTGTTATTGAGTTAAATTTTTTCTATACATAAACTCTAAAATTTTCATTTTTTTGTGATCTATTTGCCTTTTTTGTTTATGGGATGAAGGGAGAGAGAAAACTCAAAGTTTTGATTTAAGAAAAAAGTTTACATCTAAAATGGAAATGTACAATTCACAAATGTAGAGAGAGATAATTCCAAAGAGTCTCTGTAATTTTTAGGGATTGTAAACTCTTTTAAGTTTTATATATTAGGTTTTGCAATCATCAGGGAATTGGGGGAGGCGGGGGATTTTTAACTGAGTGTTGACTCCCTATCCATAAGTCATTTCTTACAAATATAGCCCGAACGCGTGATAAATCACTTTACAATCATCTATGATTGTTAGGTCAGGTTTTTGTAAATGGGCAAAAAATGGGTTCTTTGACTCGGGTAATTATCCCACTGCACATTCACTTGAGAATTTAAATGAGCGTTTGTTATTCGCTTTAAAAGATTTGGATCCACAGGTCATTTGCATCCTGAACATGTTTCAAGCATGCATATCCATTTTTAAAAAATGTGTAGAAGAAATCTCTTTCTTATAAAATTCCAAGCTATTAGGGTTGAACTAGTAGAATTTCACAAACTGGGACAACAAAACTTTTTTGTACATTTGTGGTGTGTGAATAAATTTTCTTTACTAACAATTGTTATTGCTTTAAAGTTTTTCCATACATAAACTCTAAAATTTTCATTTTGTTGTGATCTATTTTACTTTTTTGTTTATGGGATGAAGGGTGAGCGACAACTCAATGTTTTGATATAAGAAACATGTATACATTTAAAATGGGAGTGGACAATGCACAAATGTATAGAGAGAAAATTTCAAAGAGTGTCTGTAATTTTTAGGGATTGTAAACTCATTTTAGTTTTTATCTATTAGGTTTCCCAATCCTTGGGAAAAATGGGGAGGTGGGGGATTTTTAACTGAGTGTTGACGCCTAATCTATAAGTCATTTCTTAAAAAAAGATATCCCGTTACAAGTGATAAATGAATTTACAATCATCTATGATTGTCAGGTCAACTATTTGTAAATGGGCAAACTAATGGCTTGTTTGACTTGGGTGAATATCCCACCACACGTTCACTTGAGAATTTAATGAGCGTTTGTTATTCTCTTTAAAAGGTTTGGATCCATAGGTCATTCCAATCTTTAACATGTTTCAAGCATGCATATCCATTTTTAAAACATGTGCAGAAGAAATCTCTTTCTGATAAAATTTCAAGCTATTACAGTTGAACTAGTGGAATTTCCCAAACTCGGATAACAATACTTTTGTGTTTATTTGTGGTGTGTGAGTAAATTTTCTTTACTTACATTTTTTATTGTTTTAAATTTTTTCCATACATAAACTCTAAAATTTTCATTTTGTTGTGATCTATTTGCCTTTTTTGTTTATGGAATGCAGGGCTAGCGAAAACTCAATTTTTTTATTTAAGAAAAAAGTATACATCTAAAATGGAAATGCACAATGAAAAAATGTAGAGAGAGATAATTCCAAAGAGTGTCTATAATTTTTTGGGATTGTAAACTCATTTTAGTTTTTTTTATATTAGGTTTTCCAATCATTGGGGAAAAGGGGGAGGCAATGTATTTTTAACTGAGTGTTGACTCCCAATCCATAAGTCATTTCTTAAAAAACATATAGCCCATTACGCATGTTAAATCACTTTGCAATCATCTATGATTGTTAGGTCAGCTTTTTGTAAATGGGCAAAATAATGGCTTGTTTGACTCGGGTAAATATCCCACCACACGTTCACATGAGAATTTAATGAGCATTTGTAATCTCTTTAAAATTTTTGGATCCATAGATCATTTCCATCTTTAAATTGTTTGAAGCATGCATAAAAATTTTTAAAATATGTGTAGAAGAAATCTTTTTTTTATAAAATTTCAAGCTTGTACAGTTGAACTAGTGGACTTTCCCAAACTGGGATAACCAAATTTTTGTGTTCATTTTTATTGTGTGAATAAATTTTCTTCAATTACTTTTTTTATTGTTTTAAATTTTTTCCTTACATAAACTCTCAAATTTTCGTTTTGTTGTGATCTATTTGCCTTTTTTGTTTATGGAAAGCAGGGAGAGCGAAAAATCAAAGTTTTGATTTAAGAAAAAAGTTTACATCTAAAATGTAAATGTACAATGCAAAAAAATAGAGAGAGATAATTCCAATGAGACTCTGTAATCTTTAGGGTTTGTAAACTCTTTTTAGTTTTTATATATTAGGTTTTGCAATCGTCGGGGAAAAGGGGGAGGCGGGGATTTTTA
This sequence comes from Aristolochia californica, assembly GCF_029961685.1. Taxonomy (NCBI): domain Eukaryota; kingdom Viridiplantae; phylum Streptophyta; class Magnoliopsida; order Piperales; family Aristolochiaceae; genus Aristolochia; species Aristolochia californica. The sequence continues at coordinate 32,853,476 of NW_027181992.1, read as the reverse complement.
ATTGACTGTTGACTCCATATCCATCAGTCATTCATAACAAAATATAGCCCGTTACGCGTGATAAATCACTTTACAATCGTCTATAATTGTTAGGTCAACTTTTTGTAAATGGGCAAAATAATGGCTTGTTTGACTCAGGTAAATATCCCACCGCATGTTCAATTGAAAATTTAATGACCGTTTGTTATTCTATTTAAAAGGTTTGGATCCATTTGTCATTTGCATCTTTATCATGTTTCAAGCATGCATATCCATTTTTAAAACATGCGTAGCTAAAATCTCTTTCTTATAAATTCCAATCTATTAGGGTTGAACTTGTGGAATTTCCCAAACTGGAATAACAAAAATTTTGTGTTCATTTGTGGTGTGTGAATAAATTTTCTTTATTTACATTTTTTATAAACTCTAAAACTTTAATTTAGTTGTGATCTATTTGCCTTTTTTGTTTACATGATGAAGGGAGAGCGAAAACTCAAAGTTTCTATTTAAGAAAAAAGTATACATCTAAAATGGAAATGCACAATGTACAAATGTAGAGAGAGATAATTCCAAAGAGTGTCTGTAATTTTTATGGACTGTAAACTCATTTTAGTTTTTATATATTAGGTTTTGCAATCGTCGGTGGAAAGGGGGAGACGGGGTATTTTTAACAGAGTGTTGACACCCAATCCATAAGTCATTTCTTACAAAAATACAGCCTGTTACACGTGATAAATCACTTTACAATCATGAATAATTATTAGGTCAACTTTTTGTAAATGGGCCAAATAATGGCTTGTTTGACTCAGGTAAATATCCCACCGCATGTTGACTTGAGAATTTAAAGAGCGTTTGTTATTCTCTTTAAAAGGTTTGGATCCACTGGTCATTTGCATCTTTATCATGTTTCAAGCATGCATATTCATTTTTAAAACTTGTGTAGAAGAAATCTCTTTCATTAAATTTCCTAGCTATTAGGGTTGAACTAGTGGAATTTCCCAAAACCAAACAGGTTTAACAAAACTTTTATGTTCATTTGTGGTGTGTGAATAAATTTTCTTTACTTACATTTGTTAATGCTTTAAATATTTTCCATACTAAAACTCTAAAAATTTTGTTTTGTTGTGATCTCTTTGCCTTATTGGTTTACGGGATGAAAGAAGAGTGAAAACTCAAAGTTTTGATTTAATAAAAAAGTATACATCTAAATTGGAAATACACAATGCACAAATGTAGAGAGAGATAATTCCAAATTGTGTCCGTACTTTTTAGGGATCGAAAACTATTTTTAGATTTTAGAAATTTGGTTTTCCAATCGTAGGAGAAAAAGGGGAGGTGGGGGATTTTTAACGGAGTGTTGGCTCTCAATCCATAAGTAATTTCTTACAAAAAATATAGCCAGTTATGCGTGATAAATCACTTTACAATAATCTGTGATTGTTAGGTCAGCTTTTTCTAATTGGGCAAAATAATGGCTTGTTTGACTCAGGTAAATATCCCACCGCACATTCTCTTGAGAATTTAATGAGGGTTAGTTATTCTCTTTAAAAGGTTTGGATCCATAGGTCATTTGTATTTTTAACATGTTTCAGGCATGCATATCCATTTTTAAAACATGTGTAGAAGAAATGTCTTTCTTATAAAATTCCAAGCTATAAGGGTTGAACTAGTGGAATTTTCAAAACTGGGATAACAAAACTTTTTTGTTCATTTGTGGTGTGTGAATAAATTTTCTTTACTTACAATTGATATTGCTTTAAATTTTTTCATACATAAACTCTAAAATTTCATTTTGTTGTGATCTATTAGCCTTTTTTGTTTACGAGATGAAGGGAGAGCGAAAACTCAAAGTTTTGATTTAAGAAAAAAGTATACAACCAAAAAGGAAATGCACAATGCACAAATGTAGAGAGAGATAATTCCAAAGAGTGCCTGTAATTTTTAGGGATTCTAAATTGTTTTTAGTTTTTATATATTAGGTTTTGGAATCATCGAGGAATAGGGGGAGGGGAAAGATTTTTAACTGAGTGTTGAATCCCAATTCTTAAGTCATTTCTTAAAAAAATATAGCATGTTACGTGTGATAAATCACTTTACCATCATCTATGATTGTTAGGTCAGTTTCTTTTTAAGTGGGCAAAATAATGGCTTGTTTGACACGGGTAAATATCCCACCGCACGTTCACTTGAGAATTTAATGAATGTTTGTTATTCTCTTTAAAAGGTTTGGATCCATAGGTCATTTACATCTTTAACATGTATAAATTCATATCCTTTTTTAAAACATGTGTAGAAGAAATCTCTTGCTTATAAAATTCCAAGCTATTAGGGTTGAACTAGTGGAATTTCCCAAACTGGGATAACAAAACTTTTGTGTTCGTTTAAGGTGTGTGAATAAATTTTCTTTACTTACATTTGTTATTGTTTTAAATATTTTCGATACATAAACTCTTAAATTTTCTTTTTGTTGTCATCTATTTGCCTTTTTTGTTTACTAGATGAAGGGAGAGCGAAAACTCAAAGTTTTAATTTAAGAAAAAAGTATAGATCTAAAATGGAAATTCATTATCCACAAATGTAGAGAGAGATAATTCCAAATTGTGTCCGAAACATTTAGGGACAAAAAACTATTTTTAGATTTTAAAAATTTGGTTTTGCAACCATAGGGGAAAAGGGGGAGGTGGGGGATTTTTAACGGAGGGTTGACTCTCAATCCATAAGTCATTTCTTACAAAAATATAGCCCGTTACGCGTGATAAATGACTTTACAATAATCTGTAATTGTTAGGTCAGCTTTTTCTAAATGGGCAAAATAATGGCTTGTTTGACTCGGGAAAATATCCCACCGCATGTTCACTTGAGAATTTAATGAGGGTTATTTATTCTCTTTAAAAGGTTTTGATCCATAGGTCTTTTGCATCTATAAAATGTTTCACACATGCATATCCAATTTCAAAACTTGTGTACAAGAAAATTCTTTCTTATAAAATTCCTAGCTATTTGGGTTGAATTAGTGGAATTTCCCAAACTGGTAAAGAAAAAATTTGGTGTACATTTTTGGTTTGTGAATAAATTTTCTTTACTTAAATTTTTTATTGCTTTAAAATTTTTTGATACGTAAACTCTAAAATTTTCATTTTTTGTGATCTATTTGCCTTTTTTGTTGACGAGATGAAGGGAGAGCAAATACTCAAAGTTTTGATTTAGGAAAAAAAATATACATCTAAAATGGAATTTTACAATGAACAAATGTTGAGAGAGATAATTCTAAAGAGTGTCTGCAATTTTTAGGGATTGTAAACTCTTTTTAGTTTTTATATATTAGGTTTTGCAATCGTCGGGGAAAAGGGGGAGGCGGGGGATTTTTAACTGAGTGTTGACTCCCAATCCATAAGTCATTCCTTACAAAAATATTGCCCGTTACGCATGATAAATCACTTTACTATCATCAATAATTGTTAGGTCAGCTTTTTGTAAATGGGCAAACTAATGGCTTGTTTGACTCGAGTAAATATCCCACCACATGTTCACTTGTGAATTTAATGAGCGCTTGTTATTCTCCTTAAAAGTTTTGGATCCATAGGTCATTTGCATCGCTAATCATGTTTCAAGCATGCATATGCTTTTTTAAAACTTGTGTAGAAGAAATCTCTTTCTTATAAAATTCCAAGCTATTAGGGTTGAACTAGTGGAATTTCCCAAACTTGGCTAACAAAACTTTTTTGCTCATTTGTGGGGTGTGAATAAATTTTCTTTACTTACATTTATTAGTGCTTTAAATTTTATACATACATAAACCCTAAAATTTTCATTTGTTGTCATCTAATTGCCTTTTTTATTTAAGGGATAAAGAGAGGGTGAAAACTCAAATTTTTTATTTAAGAAAAAAGTATACATCTAAAATGGAAATTCACAATGCATAAATGTAGAGTGAGATAATTCCAAAGAGTGTCTCTAATTTTTAGGGATTGTAAACTGTCTTTACATTTTATAAATTTGGTTTTGCAATTGTAGAGGAAAAGGGGGACGCAGGGGATTTTGAACTGAATGTTGACTCCCAATGTAGAAGTCATTTCTGACAAAAATATAGCCTGTTAAGTGAGGTAAATCAATTTACAACCATCTATAATTGTTAGGTCAAATTGTTTTACATGCGCAAAATAATGGCTTGTTTCACTCGAGTTAATATCCCACCACATGTTCACTTGAGAATTTAATGAGTGTTTGTTATTTTCTTTTAAAGGTTTGGAAACACTGGTCATTTGCATCTTTATCAAGTTTCAAGCATGCATATCCATTTTTAAAACATGTGCAAAAGAAATCTCTTTCTAATAAAATTCCCAACTATTAGGGTTGAACTAGTGGAATTTCCAAAACTCGGATAACAATATTTTTGTGTTCATTTGTGGGGTGTTAATAAATATTCTTTAATTACATTTGCTATTGCTTTAAAAAAATTTCATTCATTAACTCTAAAATTTTCATTTTGTAGTGATCTATTTGCCTTTTTTGTTTACTGGATCAAGGGAGAGCGAAAACTGAAAGTTTTGATTTAAGAAAAAAGTATACATCTAAAATGGAAATGCACAATGCAAAAATGTAGAGAGAGATAATTCCAAAGTGTGTCTATAATTTTTAGGGATTTTAAACTCATTTCAGTTTTTAGATATTAGGTTTTGCAATCGTCGGCGAAAAGGGGGAGGCGGATGATTTTTAATTGAGTGGTTATACCCAATCCATAAGTCATTTCTTATGAAAATATAGCCCGTTACATGTGATCAATCACTTTACAATCATCAATGATTGTTAGGTCAACTTTTTGTAAATCGGGAAAATAATGGCTTGTTTGACTTGGGTAAATATCCCACCGCATGTTCACTTGAGAATTTAATGAGCGTTTGTTATTCTCTTTAAAAGGTTTAAATCCATAGGTCTTTTGCATCTATAACATGTTTCACACATGCATATCCATTTTCAAAACATGTGTAGAAGAAACCTCTTTCTTATAAAATTCCAAGCTATTAAGGTTGAACTAGTAGAATTTCCCAAACTCGGATAACAAAAGTTTTGTGTTCATTTGTTGGGTGTGAATAAATTTTCTTTACTTACATTTGTTATTGCTTTAAATTTTTTATATACATAAAGTCTAAAATTTTCATTTTGTTGTGACCTATTAGCCTTTTTTGTTTACAGGATGAAGGTAGAGCGAAAACTCAAAGTTTTTATTTAAGAAAAAAGTATACTTCTAAAAAGGAAATGCACAATGCACAAATGTAGAAAGAGATAATTCCAATGTGTGTCTGTAATTTTTAGAGATTTTAAACTCTTTTTAGTTCTTATATTAGGTTTTGCAATCGTAGGGGAAAAGGGGGAGGCGGGGGATCTTTAACTGAGTGTTGACTCCCATTCCATAAGTCATTTATTACAAAAATATAGCGTGTTACGTGTGATAAATCACTTTACAATCATCGATGATTGTTAGGTCAACATTTTTTTATATTGGAAAAATAATGGTTTGTTTGACACGGGTAAATACCCACCGCACGTTCGCTTGAGAATTTAATGAACGTTTGTTCTTCCCTTTAATAGGTTTGGATCCATATGTCAAATCCATCTTTAACATGTTTCACGCATGTATATAAATGGTTAAAACTTGTGTAGAAGAAATCTTTTTGTGATAAAATTCCAAGCTATTAGGATTGAACAAGTGGAATTTCCCAAACTTGGATAACAAAACTTTTGTGTTTATTTGTGGTGTGTGAATAAATTTTCTTTACTTACATTTGTTATTGCTTTAAATTGTTTCCATACATAAATTCTAAAATTTTCATTTTGTTGTGATCTTTTTGCCTTTTTTCTTTACAGGATGAAGGGAGAGCGAAAACTCAAAGTTCTGATTTAAAAAAAAAAGTATACATCTAAAACTGAAATGCACTATGCACAAATGTAGAGAGAGATAATTCCAAATAGTGTCTATAATTTTTAGGGATTGTAAACTCTTTCTAGTTTATATATATTAGGTTTTGAAATCATGAGGGAAAAGGGCGAGGCGGGGGGTTTTTAACTGAGTGTTGACTCCCAATCCATAAGTCATTTCTAAAAAAAATATTGCCTGTTACGCATGATAAATCACTTTACAATCATCTATGATTGCTAGGTCAGCTTTTATTAAATGGGCAAAATAAAGGCTTGATTTACTCGGGTAAATATCACACCGCACGTTCACTTGAGAATTTAATGAACGTTAGTTATTCTCTTTAAAAGGATTGGCTCCATAGGTCATTTGCATCTTTATCATATTTCAAGCATGGATATCCATTTTTAAAACATGTGTAGAAGAAATCTCTTTCTTATAAAATCCGAAACTATTAGGGTAGCACTAGTGGAATTTCCCAAACTGGGATAACAAAACTTTTGTGTTCATTTGTGGTGTGTGAATAAACTTTATTTTTTTACACTTGTTATTGTTTTAAATATTTTCCGTACATAACTCTAAAATTTTCATTTTGTTGTGATCTATTTCATTTTTTTTTAACTAGATGAAGGGAGAGAGAAACCTCATAGTTTTGATTTAAGAAAAAAGTATACATCTAAAATGGAAATGCACAATGGACAAATGTAGGGAGAGATAATTCCAAAGAGTGTCTATAATTTTTCGGAAATGTAGACCCTTTTTAGTTTTTTTATATTAGGTTTTGCAATCATCAGGGAGAAGGGGGAGGCGAGGGATTTTTAACTAAGTGTTGCCTCACAATCCATAAGTCATTTCTTACAAAAATATTGCCCGTTACGTGTGATCAATCACTTTACAATTATCTATGATTGTTAGGTCAACTTTTTGTAAATGGGCAAAATAATGGCTTGTTTCACTCGGGTAAATATCCCACCGCACATTCATTTAAGAATTTAGTGGACATTTGTTATTCTCTTTAAAAGGTTTGAATCCATAGGTCATTTGCATATTTAACATGTTTCAAGCATGCATATCCATTTTTAAAAAAATTTTAGAAGATATCTCTTTCTTATTAAATTCCAAGCTTTTAGGGTTGAACTAGTGGAATTTCCCAAACTTCGATAACAAAACTTTTGTGTTCATTTGTGGGGTGTGAATAAATTTTTTTTACTTACATTATTTATTACTTTAAATTTTTTCAATACATAAACTTTAAAATTTCATTTTGTTGTGATCTATTAGCCTTTTTTGTTTACGTGATGAAAGGAGAGTGAAAACTCAAACTTTTGATTAAATAAAAAAGTATACATCTAAAATGGAAATGCACAATGCACAAATTTAGAGAGAGATAATTCCAAAAAGTGCCGATAATTTTTAGGGATTGTAACCTATTTTTAGTTTTAATATATCAGGTATTGTAATCGTCAGCGAAAAGGGGGAGGCAAAGGATTTTTAACTGTGCTACCTCCCAGTCCATATGTCATTTCTTAAAAAAAAAATAGCCCTTTACGTGTGATAAATCACTTTACAATCATCTATGATTGTTAGGTCAACTTTTTTTTAAATGGGAAAAATAATTGCTTGTTTGACACGGGTAAATATCCCACCGCACATTCACTTGAGAATTTAATGAATGTTTGTTATTCGCTTTAAGAGGATTGGATCCATAGGTCATTTGCACCTTCAAGCATGCATATCCATTTTTAAAACATGTGTAGAAGAAATCTCTTTCTTATAAAATTCCAAGCTATTAGGGTTGAACTAGTGGAATTTCCCAAACTGGGATAACAAAGCTTTTGGTTCATTTGTGGTGTGTGAATAATTTTTCTTTTCTTACATTTCTTATTGTTTTAAATTTTTTCCATACATAAACTCTAAAATTTTCATTTTGTTGTGATCTATTTCCATTTTTGTTTACTGGATCAATGGAGAACGAAAACTCAAAGTTTTGATTTTAGAAAAAAGTATACATCTAAAATGGAAATGCTCAAAGCACAAATGTAGAGAGAGATTATTCCAAAGAGTGTCTATAATTTTTAGCGATTGTAAACTCTTTTTAGTTTTTATAAATTAGGTTTTGCAATCGTTGAGGAAAGGGGGAGGCGAGGGATTTTTTACTGAGTCTTGAATCCCAATCCATAAGTCATTTATTACAAAAATATAGCCCGTTACATGTGAAAAATCAATTTACATTTATGATTGTTAGGTCAGTTTGTTGTACATGGGCAAAATAATGGCTTGTTTGACTAGAGGAAATATCCTACCGCACGTTCACTTCAGAATTTAATCAACGTTTGTTATTCTCTTTAAAAGGTTTGGAAACAAAGGTCATTTGCATCTTTATCATGTTTCAAGCATGCATATCCATTTTCAAAACATGTGTAGAAGAAATCTCTTTCTAACAAAATTCAAAGCTATTAGGGTTGAACAAGTGGAATTTCCAAAACTCGGATAACAAAACTTTTCTGTTCATTTGTGGTGCGTGAATAAATTTTCTTTACTTACATTTATTTTTTCTTTAAAAAAATTTCATTCATTAACTCTAAAATTTTCATTTTGTTGGATCTATTTGCCTTTTTTGTTTACAGAATGAAGGGAGAGCAAAAACTAAAAGTTTTGATTTAAGAAAAAAGTATACATCTAAAATGGAAATGCACAATGCAAAAATTTAGAGAGAGATAATTCCAAAGAGTGTGTAATTTTTAGGGATTTTAAACTCATTTTAGTTTTTAGATATTAGGTTTTGCAATCGTCGGGGAAAATGGGGAGGCGGATGATTTTTAACTGAGTGTTGACTCCCAATCCATAAGTTACACGTGATAAATCACTTTACAATCATCTATGATTGTTTGGTCACCTTTTTGTAAATGGGCAATATAATGGCTTGTTTGATTCGGGTAAATATTCCACCACATGTTTATTTGACAATTGAAAGTGTTTGTTATTCTCTTTAAAAGGTTTGGATCCAAAACGTCATTTGCATCTTTATCATCTTTCAAGCATGCATATCCATTTTTAAACCGTGTAGAAGAAATCACATTCTTATAAAATTTCTAGCTATTAGGGTTGAACTAGTAGAATTTCCCAAGCTGGGATAACAAAACTTTTGTGCTCATTTGTAGGGTGTGAATAAATTTTCTTTACTTACATTTGTTATTGCTTTAAATTTTTTCCACATTTAAACTCCAAAATTTTCATTTTTTGTGATCTATTAGCCTTTTTTGTTTACAGGATGAAGGGAGAGCGAAAACTCAAAGTTTTGATTTAAGAAAAAAGTATTCCACTAAAAAGGAAATGCATAATGCAAAACTGTAGAGAGAGATAATTCCAAAGTGTGTCGGTAATTTTTAGGGATTTTAAACTCTTTTTAGTTTTTATATATTAGGATTTGAAGTCGCCGGGGAAAAGGGGGAGGCGGGGTATCTTTAATTGAGTTTTGTCTCCCATCCATAAGTCATTTCTTACAAAAATATAGCCCGTTATGTCTGATAAATCACTTTACAATCATCTATGATTGTTAGGTCAGCTTTTTTTAAAATTGGAAAAATAATGGCTTGTTCGACACGGGTAAATACCCACCGCACGTTTACTTGAGAATGTAAACAACATTTGTTAATCTATTTAATAGGTTTGTATCCATAGGTCATTTGCATCATTAAAATGATTCACGCATGCATATCCATTTTTAAAACATGTATAGAAGAAATCTCTTCCAGATACAATTCCAAGCTATTAGGGTTGAACAAGGGGAATTTCCGAAACTGGGATAACAAAACTTTTGTCTACATTTGTGGTGTGTCAATAAAGGGGGAGGCGGGGGGATTTTTAATTGGGTGTTGACTCCCAATCCATAAATCATTTCTTACAAAAATATAGCATGTTATGCGTGATAAATCACTTTAGAATCATCTATAATTATTAGGTCAGCTTTTTGTAAATGGGCAAAATAATGGCTTGTTTGTCTCACGCAAATATCCCATCCATGTTCAGTTGAGAATTAAACGAGCGTTTCTTATTCTCTTTAAAAGGTTTGGATACAGTCATTTTGATGTTTATCATGTTTCAAGCATGCATATCCATTTTTAAAACATGTGTAGAAGAAATCTCTTTCCTATAAAATTCCAAGCTATTAGTGGAATTTCCCAAATTGGGAAAACAAAACTTTTGTGTTCATTTGTGGTGTGTGAATAAATTTTATTTACTTACATTTTTTATTGCTTTAAATTTTTTCCATACATAAACTCTAATATTTTAATTTTGTTGTGATCTATTTTCCTTTTATGTTTACGGGATGAAGGGAGAGAAAAAACTCAAAGTTTTGATTTAAGAAAAAAGTATACATGTAAAATGGAAATGCACAATGCCCAAATGTAGCTAGAGATAATTCTAAAGAGTGTGTGTAATTTTAAGGGATTGTAAACTGTTTTTAGTTTTTAGATATTAGGTTTTAGAATCGTCGGGGAAAAGGGGGACACAGGGTATATTTAACTGAGTGTTGATTCCCAATCCATAAGTCATTTCTTACAAAAATATAGCCCGTTACACGTGATAAATCACTTTACAATCATCTATGATTGTTTGGTCAGCTTTTTGTAAATGGGCAAAATAATGGCTTGGATGACTCGAGAAAATATCGCACCGCACATTCACTTGAGAATCTAATGAGCGTTTGTTATTCTCTTTAAAAAGTTTGGATCCATAGGTCATTAGCATCTTTAGCATGTTTCACGTATGCATATCCATTTTTAAAACATGTGTAGAAGAAATCTTTTTCTTATAGAATTCCAAGCTATTAGGGTTGAACTAGTCGAATTTTCCAAACTGGGATAACAAAACTTTTGTGTACAATAGTGGTGTGTGAATAAATTTTCTTTACTTACATTTGTTTTGCTTTAAATTTTTTCCATACAAAACTCTAAAATTTTCATTTTTTTTGTGATCAATTTACCTATTTCTTTATGGGAAGAAGGGCAAGCGAAAACTCTAAGTATTGATTTAAGAAAAAAGTATACATCTAATGTGGAAATTCACTATGCACAAATGTAGAGAGAGATAATTCCAATGAGCGTCTATAATTTTTAGGGATTTTAAACACTTTTTAGTTTTTATATATTAGGTTTTGCCATCGTCGTGGTAAAGGGGAAGGCGGGGGATTTTTAACTGATTGTTGACTCCTAATCCATAAGTAATTTTCACAAAAATATAGTCCTTTTGCGCGTGAGAAATCACTTTATAATCATCTATGATTGTTAGGTCAACTTTTTGTAAATGGGAAAAATAATGGCATGTTTGGCTCGAGTAAATATCCCACTACACGTTCACTTGAGAATTTAATGAATGTTTGTTATTCTCTTTAAAAGGTGGGTCATTTGCATATTTAACATGTTTCAAGCATGCATATTCATTTTTAAAACATGTGTAGAAGAAATCTCTTTCTTATAAAATTTCAAGCATTAAGGGTTGAACTAATGGAATTTTCCAAACTGGGATAACAAAAATTTTATGTTAATTTGTGGTGTGTGAATTAATTTTCTTTACTTACATTTGTTATTGTTTTAAATTTTTTCCATACATAAACTCTAAAATTTTCATTTTGTTCTGATCGATTTGTAGTTTTTTTTACGGAATGATGGGAGAGCAAAAACTGAAAGTTTTGATTTAAGAAAAAGGTATACTTACAAAATGGAAATGCACAATGCACAAATTTAGAGAGTTATAATTCCAAAGGGTCTATGTAACTTTTAGGGATTTTAGAATCTTTTTAGTTTTTATATATTAGGTTTTGCAATCGTCAGGGAAAAGGGGGAGGCGAGGGATTTTTAACTGAGTGTTGACTCCCAATCCATAAGTCATTTGTTAAAAAATTGTAGCCCATTACATGTGATAAATCACTTTACAATCATTTATGATTTTTAGGTCAGATTTTTGTAAATGGGCAAAATAATGGCTTGTTTGAGTCGGGTAAATATCCCACAACACGTTAACTTGAGAAATTAATGAGCGTTTGTTATTTTCTTTAAAAGGTTTTGATCCATAGGTCATTTGCATCTTTAACATGTTTCAAGCATGCATATCCATTTTTAAAACATGTGTAGAAAAAATCACTTACTTATAAAATTCCAATCTATTAGGGTTGAACTTGTGGAATTTCCCAAACTGGGATAACAAAACTTTTATGTTCATTTGTGGTGTGTGAATAAATTTTCTTAACTTACATTTGTTTTTGTTTTAAATTTTTTACATACATAAACTCTAAAATTTTCTTTTTGTTGTGGTCTATTTGCCTTTTTTGTTTACGACATGAAGGGAGAGCGAAAACATAAAGTTTTGATTTATGAAAAAAGTATAGATCTAAAAACGAAATGCACTATGCACAAAAGTAGGGAGAGATAATTCCAAAGAGTGTCTGTAATTTTTAGGGATTGTAAACACTTTTTATTTTTCATATATTAGGTTTTGCAATCGTCGGGGAAAAGGGGGAGGCGGGGGATTTTTATCTGATTGTTGACTCTCAATCCATAACTCATTTCTTAGAAAAAATAGCCCTTTTTGTAGATGGGCAAAATAATGGCATGTTTGGCTCGGGTAAATATCCGACCACAAGTTTACTTGAGAATTTAATGAGCGTTTCTTATCCTATTTAAAAGGTTTGGATCCAAAGATTATTTGCATCTTTAACATGTTTCAAGCACGCATATCCATTTTTAAAACATGTGTAGAAGAAATCTCTTTCTTATAAAATTCCAAGCTATTAGGATTGAACTAGTGGAATTTCCCAAACTGGGATAACAAAACTTTTGTGTTAATTTGTGGTGTGTGAATAAATTTTCTTTACTTACATTTGTTATTTCTTAAAAAAAATTCCATACATAAACTCTCAAATTTTCACTTTGTAGTGATCTATTGGCCTTTTTTGTTTACGGGAAAAAGGGAGAGCAAAAACTCAAAGAATACATCTAACAAAAGAAAAAAGAATACATCTAAAATGGAAATGCACAATGCACACATGAAGTGAGAGATAATTTGAAAGAGCGTCTTTAAGTTTTAGGGATTGTAAACTCTTTTTACTTTTTTTTATGTTAGGTTTTGCAATCGTCGGGGAAAAGGGGAAGGTGGGGGATTATTAACAGACTGTTGACTCCCAATCAATAAGTCATTTCTTAAAAAATTATAGCCCGTTATGTATGATAAATCACTTTACAATCATCTATAATTTTTAGGTAAGCTTTTTGTAAATGGGAAAAATAATTTCTTGTTTGACTCGGGTAAATATCCCACCGCATGTTCACTTGAGAATTTAAAGAGCGTTCGTTATTCTCTTTAAAAGGTTTGGATCCATTGGTCATTTGCATCTTTATCATGTTTCAAGCATGCATATACATTTTTAAAACATGTGTAGAAGAAATCTCTTTCTTATAAAATTCAAAGCTATTGGGGTTGAGCTAGTGGAATTTCTCCAACTGGGATAACCAAACTTTTGTGTTCATTTGTGGTGTGTGAATAAATTTTCTTTACTTACATTTGTTATTGCTTTAAATTTTTTCCATACATAAACTCAAAAATTTTAATTTTGTTGTGATCTATTTGCCTTTTTGGTTTACAGGATGAAGGGAGAGTGAAAACTCAAAGTTTTGATTGAAGAAAAAAATATACATCTAACATGGAAATACACAATGCACAAATGTACAGAGAGATAACTCCACAGAGTGTCTGTAATTTTTAGGGACTATAAACTCTTTTTAGTTTTTATATATTAGGTTTTGCAATCATAGGGGAAAAGGGGGAGGCAAGGGATTTTTAACAGAGTGTTGACTCCCAATCCATAAGTCATTTCTTAAAAATATATAGCTAGTTACGCATGATAAATCACTTTAGAATCATTTTTAGGAAAGCTTTTTGTAAATGGGCAAAATAATGTCTTGTTTGACTCAAGTAAATATCCCACCGCATGTTCACTTGAAAATTTAATGAGCGTTTGTTATTCTCTTTAAAAGGTTTGGATCCATAGGTCATTTGCATCTTTACCATGTTTCACGCATGCATATGCATTTTCAAAACACGTGTAGAAGAAATCTCTTTCTTATAAAATTCAAAGATATTGGGGTTGAGCTAGTGGAATGGCCCCATCTGGGAGAACAAAACTTTTGTGTCCGTTTGTGGTGTGTGAATACATTTTCTTTACTTACATTTGTAAATGCTTTAAATTTTTTCGATATGTAAACTCTAAAATTTTCATTTTGTTGTGATCTATTTGCCTTTTTTGGTTACGGGATGAAGGGAGAGGGAAAAATCAAAGTTTTGATTTAAGAAATAAGTATATATCTTAAATGGAAATGCACAATGCAAAAATGTACAGAGAGATAATTCCAAAGAGTGTCTGTAGTTTTTGGGGATAGTAAACTCTTTTTAGTTTTTATATATTAGGTTGTGCAATCGTCGGGGAAAAGAGGGAGGTGGGGGATTTTTAATTGAGGGTTGACTCCCAATGCATAAGTTATTTCTTACAAAAATATAGTCCGTTATGCACGATAAATCACTTTAGAATCATCTATCATTCTTAGGTCAGCTTTTTGTAAATGGGAAAAATAATGGCTTGGTTTACCCGAGTAAATATCCCACCGCACGTTCACTTGAGAATTTAATGAGCGTTTGTTATTCTCTTTAAAAGGATTGGATCCATAGGTCATTTGGATCTTTAACATGTTTCACGCATGCATATCCATTTTTAAAACATGTGTTAGAATAAATCTTTTACTTAAAATTCCAAGCTATTAGTATTGAACTAGTGGAATTTCCCAACCTGGGATAACAAAATTTTTGTGTACATTTGTGGTGTGTGAATAAATTTTCTTTACTTACATTTATTTTGCATAAAAGTGTTTCCATACATAAAATCTCAAAGTTTTGATTTAAGAAAAATGTATACTTCTAAAATGGAAATGCACAATGCAAAAATGTAGAGAAAGATAGCTCCAAAGAGTGTCTGTAATTTTTTGGGATTTTAAACTCTTTTTAGTTTTTATATATTACGTTTTGCAATCGTCTGGGAAAAGGGGGCGGCGGGGGATTTTTAACTGAGTGTTAACTCCCAATCCATAAGTCATTTCATACAAAAATATAGCCCGTTACGCATGATAAATCACTTTACAATCATCTATAATTGTTAGGTCAGCTTTTATTAAATGGGAAAAATAATGGCTTGTTTGTCTCGGGTAAATCTCCTACCATATGTTCACTTTTAGAATTTAATGAGCGTTTATTATTCTCTTTAAAATGTTTGGATCCGTAAGACATTTGCATCTTTATCATGTTTCAAACATTCATATTCATTTTTAAAACAGTTGTAGAAGAAATCTTTTTCTTATAAAATTCCAAGCTATTGGGGTTGAACTAGTGGAATTTCCCTAACTGGGATAACAAATTTTTTGTGTTCATTTGTGGTGTGTGAATAAATTTTATTTACTAAAAATTTTTATTGCTATAAATTTTTTCCATACTTAAACTCTAAAATTTTCATTTTGTTGTGATCTATTAGCCTTTTTTGTTTACGGGATGAAGGGAGAGCAAAAACTCAAAGTTTTGATTTTCCAAAAAAGTATACATCTTAAATGGAAATTCATAATGCACAAATGTAGAGAGAGATAATTCCAAAGAGTGTCAGTAATTTTTAGGGATGGTAAACTCTTTTTAGTTTTTAGATATTAGTTTTTGGAATCGTTAGGGAAAAGGGGGAGGCGGGGTATATTTAACTGTGTGTTAACTCCCAATCCATAAGTCATTTCTTACAAAAATATAGCCTGTTGCACGTGATAAATCACTTTACAATCATCTATGATTATTTGGTCAGCTTTTTTGTCAATGGGCAAAATAATGGCATGGTTGTGTCGAGTAAATATCCCACCGCACGTTCACTTAAGAATTTAATGAGTGTTTGTTGTTCTCTTTAAAAGGTTGGGATCCATATGTTATTTGCATCTTTAACTTATTTCACACATGCATATCCAATTTTAAAACATGTGTAGAAGAAATCTCTTTCTTATAAAATTCCATGCTAGTAGGGTTGAAATTGAGGAATTTTCCAAACTGGGATAACAAAACTTTTATGTACATTTGTGGTGTGTGAATAAATTTTCTTTACTTAAAATTTGTTATTGCTTTAAATTTTTTCCATACATAAATTCTAAAATTTTCATTTAGTTGTGATCTTTTTGCCTTTTTAGTTTACGGGATGAAGGGAGAGCGAAAACTCAAAGTTTTGATTTAAGAAAAAAGTATACATCTAAATTGGAAATGCACTATGCACAAATGTAGAGAGAGATAATTCCAAAGAGTGTCTGTAATTTTTAGGGATTGTAAAATCTTTTTAGTTTTTATTTATTAGGTTTTGAATTCGTCGGGGAAAAGTTGGAGGCGGGGGATTTTTAACTGAGTCTCTACTCCCAATCCATAAGTCATTTCTAACAAAAATATAGCCCGTTACGCTTGATAAAGCACTTTATAATTATCGATGATAGTTAGTTCTGCTTTTTATAAATGGGTAAAATAATGGCTTGATTGCCTTGGATACACGTTCACTTGAGAATTTAATGAACGTTTGATATTCTCTTTAAAAAGATAGGATCCATAGGTCATTTGCATCTTTAACATGTTTCAAGCATACATATCTATTTTGAAAACATGTGTAAAATAAATCTCTTTCTTATAAAATTCCAAGCTATTAGGGTTGAACTAGTGGAATTTCCCAAACTTGGATAACTAATCTTTTGTGTTCATTTTTGGTGTGTGAATAAATTTTCTTTACTAATATTTTTTTTGCTTTATATTTTTTCCATACTTAAACTCTAAAATTTTCAATTTGTTGTAATCCATTAGCCATTTTTATTTAAGGGATGAAGGGAGAGCGAAAACTCAAAGTTTTGATTTACGAAAAAAGCATACATCTGAAATGGAAATACACAATGCACAAATGTAGAGAGAGATAATTCCAAAGAGTGTCTCTAATTTTTAGGAATTGTAAACTTCTTTCCGTTTTTATATATTAGGTTTTGCAATCGTCAGGGGAAAGGGGGAGGGGCGGGATTTTTTACTGAGTGTTGACTCCCAATCCATAAGTCATTTCTTACAAAAAATATATCCCGTTACACGTGATAAATCACTTTGCAATCATCTATGATTTTTAGGTCAGCTTTTTGTAAATGGGCAAAATAATGGCTTGTTAACTCGAGGTAAATATCCCACGACACATTCACTTGAGAATTTAATGAACGTTTGTCATTCTATTTAAAAGGTTTGGGTCCATAGCTCATTTGCATCTTTAACATATTTGAAGCATGCATATCCATTTTTGAAACTTCTATAGAAGAAATATATTTCTTATAAATTCCAAGCTATTAGGGATGAACTAGTGGAATATCCCAAACTGGGATAACAAAACTTTTGTGTTCATTTGTGGTGTGTGAATAAATTTTTTTTACTTAATTTTTTTATTGTTTTCAATTTTTTCAATCCAAAAACTCTAAAAGTTTCATTTTGTTGTGATCTATTTGCCATTTTTGTTTACAGGATGAAGGGAGAGCAAAAACTCAAAGTTTTGATTTAAGAAAAAAATATACATCTAAAATGAAAATTAACATTGCACAAATGTAGAGAGAGATAATTCCAAAGTGTGTCTGTAAATTTTAGGGATTATAAACTCTTTTTAGTTTTTATATATTAGGTTTTGCAATCGTTGGGGAAAAAGGGGTGGCGGGGAGAATTTTTAACTGAGTGTTGACACTCAATCCAAAAGTCATTTCTTACAAAAATATAGGCTGTTATGCATGATAAATCACTTTACAATCATCTATAATTTTTAGGTCAGCTTTTATTAAATGAGCAAAATAATGGCTTGTTTGATTCGGGTAAATATCCGCCTGTATGTTCACTTGAGCATTTAATGAGAGTTTGTTATTCTCTTTAAAACATTTGGATCCATAGGTCATTTATATCTTTATCATGTTTCAAGCATGCATTTCCATTTTTAAAACATGTGTAGGAGAAATTTCTTTCTTATAAATTTCCAAGCTATTAGGGTTGAACAAGTGGAATTTCCTAAACTGGGATAAAATAATTTTTGTGTTCATTTGTGGTGTGTGAATAAATTTTCCTTACTAACATTTTTATTGGTTTAAATATTTTTCATACAAAAACTCGAAAACTATGATTTTTTTGTGATCTATTAGCCTTTTTTGTTTACGGGATGAAGGGAGAGCAAAAAATCAAAGTTTTGATTTAGGAAAAAAGTATACATGTGAAATGGAAATGCAGAATGCGCAAATGCAGAGAGAGATAATTTCAAAGAGTGTCTGTAATTTTTAGGGATCGCAAACTCTTTTTAGTTTTTACATATTAGGTTTTGCAATCGTCGGGGAAAGGGGGGAGGGGGGGGGTGGGGGGGTGGATATTTAACTGAGTGTTGAATCCCAATCCATAAGTCATTTCTTACAAAAATATAGCCCATTACGAGTGATAAATAAATTTACAATCATCTATGATTGTTAGATTAGCTATTTTTTTATGGGCAAAATAATGGCTTGTTTGACTCGGGTAAATATCCCACCGCACGTTCACTTGAGAATTTAATGAACGTTTGTTATTCTCTTTAAAAGGTCATATTCTTCTTTAACATGTTTCAAGCATGCATATCCATTTTTAAAACATGTGTAGAAGAAATCTCTATCTTATAAAATTCCAAGCTTTTAAGGTTTACCTAGTGGAATTTCCCAAACTGGGATATCAATACTTTTGAGTTCATTTGTCGTGTGTGAATAAATTTTCTTTTCTTACGTTTTTAATTATTTAAATTTTTTCTATACATAAACTCTAAAATTTTCATTTTGTTGTGATCTATTTACCTTTTTTTGTTACGGGATGAAGGGAGAGCGAAAACTCAAAGTTTTCATTTAAGAAAAAAGTATACATCTAAAATGGAAATTCACAATGCACAAATGTAGAGAGAGATAATTCCAAAGAGTGTCTCCAATTTTTAAGGATTTTAAACTCTTTTTAGTTTTATATATTAGGTTTAGCAATCGTCAGGGAAAAGGGGGAGGGTGGGGGAATTTTAACTGAGTGTTGACTCCCAATCCACAAGTTATTTCTTACAAAAATATAGCCTGTTACGCGTGATAAATCACTTTACAGTCATCTATAGTTGTCAGGTAAGCTTTTTGTAAATGGGCAAAATAATGGCTTGTTTGACTCAGGTAAATATCCCATGTCATGTTCGCTTGATAATTTAATGAGTGTTTGTTACTCTCTTTAAAAGGATTGGATACATAGGTCATTTTCATGTTTATCATGATTCACGCATGCACATCCATTTTTAAAACATGTGTATAAGAAACCTATTTCCTATAAAATTCCATGCTATTAGTGGAATTTCCCAAACTCGGATAAAAAAACCTTTGTGTTCATTTGTGGTGTGTGAATAAATTTTCTTTACTTACATTTGTTATTGCTTTAAATTTTTTTCCATACATAAACTCTAAAATTTTCATTTTTTTTAATCTATTTCCCTTTTTTGTTTACGGGATGAAGGGAGAGCGAGAACTCAAAGTTTTGATTTGAGAAAAAAGTATACATCTAAAATGGAAATGCACAGTGCCCAAATGTAGAGAGATATAATTCCAAAGAGTCTGTGTAATTTTTAGGTATTGTAAACTCTTTTTATTTTTTAGATATTAGGTTTTGAAATCATCAGGGAAAAGGGGGAGGCGGGTTATATTTAACAGAGTGTTGACTCCCAATCCATAAGTCATTTCTTAAAAAAATATAGCTTGTTACACGTGATAAATCATTTTACAATCATCTATGACAGTTAGTTTAGCTTTTTGTAAGTGGGCAAAATAGTGGCTTGGTTGACTCGGGGAAATATCCCACCGCACGTTCACTTGAGAATTTAATGAACGTTTGTTATTCTCTTTAAAAGGTTTGGATCCATAGGTCATTTGCATCTTTAACATGTTTCACGCATGCATATCCATTTTTAAAAAATGTGTAGAAGAAATCTCTTTCTTAAAATTCCAAGCTATTAGTATTGAACTACTGGAATTTCCCAAACTGGGATAACAAAATTTTTGTGTACATTTGTGGTGTGTGAATAAATTTTCTTTACTTACATTTATTTTGCTTTAAATTTTTTCCATACATAAAATCTAAAATTTTCATTTTTTTGTGATCAATTTGCCTTTTTTGTTTACGGGTTGAAGGGAGAGCGAAAACTCATAGTTTTGATTTAAGAAAAAAGTATACATCTAAAATGGAAATGCACTATGCACAAATGTAGAGAGAGATAATTGCAAAGAGTGTCTGTAATTTTTAGGGATTGTAAACACTTTTTAGTTTTTATATATTAGGTTTTTCAATCGTCGTGGTAAAGGGGGAAGCGGGGGATTTTTAACTAATTGTTGACTCCCAATCCATAAGTAATTTCTTACAAAAAAATAGCCCTTTACAGTTGATAAATCACTTTACAATCATCTATGATTGTTAGGTCAGCTTTTTGTAAATGGGAAAAATAATGGCTTGTTTGACTCGAGTAAATATCCCACTGCACGTTCACTTGAGAATGTAATGAGCGTTAGGTATTCTCTTTAAACGGTTTGGATCCATAGGTCATTTCCTTCTTTAACATGTTTCAAGCATGCATATCCATTTTTAAAACATGTGTAGAAGAAATCTCTTTCTTATAAAATTCCAAGCTATTAGGGTTGAAGTAGAGGAATTTCCCAAACTAGGATAACAAAACTTTTATGTTCATTTGTGGTGTGTGAATTGATTTTATTTACTTACGTTTTTTATTGTTTTAAATTTTTTCCATACACTATATAATTTTCATTTTGTTGTGATCTATTTGCCGTTTTTGTTTACGGGATGAAGGGAGAGAAAAAACTCAAAGTTTTGATTTAAGAAAAAAGTATACATATAAAATGGAAATGCATAATGTACAAATTTAGAAAGAGATAATTCCAAAGGGTGTCTGCAATTTTTAGGGATTGTACACACTTTTTAGTTTTTATATATTAGGTTTTGCATTCGTCGGTGAAAAGGGGGAGGCGGGTGATTTTTAACTTATTGTTGACTCCCAATCCATATGTCATTTCTTACAAAAATATAGCCATTTACGTGTGATAAATCACTTTACAATCATCTATGATTGTTAGGTTTGCATTCTGTAAATGAGCAAAATAATGGCATGTTTGGCTCGGGTAAATATCCCACCACAAGTTCACTTGAGAATTTATTGAGTGTTTCTTATCCTATTTAAAAGGTTTGGATCAAAAGGTCTTTTGCATCTTTAACAAGTTTCAAGCATGCGTATCCTTTTTTAAAATATGTGTAGTAGAAATCTCTTTCTAATAAAATTCCAAGCTATTAGTGTTGAACTAGTGCAATTTCCCAAACTAGGAGAGCAAAATTTTTGTGTTCATTTGTGTGTGTGAGTAAATTTTCTTTACTTACATTTATTATTTTTTAAAATTTTTTCCATGTATAAACTCTAAAATTTTCATTTTGCTGTGATCTATTTGCCTTTTTTGTTCATGGGATGAAGGGAGAGCGAAAACTCAAAGTTTTCATTAAAGAAAAAATTATACATCTAAAATGGAAATGCACAATGCACAAATGTAGAGAGAGATAATTCCAAAGAGTGTCAGTAAATTTTAGGGATTGTAAACTCTTTTTAGTTTTCATATATTAGGTTTTGCAATCGTCGGGGAAAAGGGGGAGGCGGGGGATTTTTAACTGAGTGTTGACTCCTAATCCATAAGTAATTTCTTACAAAAACATTGCCCGTTACCCATGATAAATCACTTTACAATCATCTATAATTGTTGGGCCAAATTTTTCTAAATGGGCAAAACAATGGCATGTTTGGCTTGGGTAAATATCCCACCACAATTTCACTTGAGAATTTAATGAGTGTTTCTTATCCTATATAAAAGGTTTGGATCCAAAGGTCATTTGCATCTTTAACGTGTTTCAAGTTTGCATTTCCATTTTTAAAACATGCATAGTAGAAATCTCTTTCTAATAAAATTCCAAGTTATTAGGGTTGAACTAGTGGAATTTCCAAAACATGGATAACCAAACATTTGTGTTCATTTGTGGTGTGTGAATAAATTTTCTTTACTAATTTTTATTATTTTTTAAAATTTTTTCCATACAGAAACTCTAAAATTTTCATTTTGTTGTGATCTATTTGCCTTTTCTATTCACGGGATGAAGGGAGAGCGAAAATCAAAGTTTTGATTTAAGAAAAAAGAATACATATAAAATGGAAATGAACAATGCACAAATGTAGAGTGAGATAATTCCAAAGAGTGTCTGTAAATTTTAGGAATTTTAAATGCTTTTTAGTTTTTATATATTAGGTTTTGCAATCGTCGGGGAAAAGGGGGAGGCGAGAGATTTTTAACTGAGAGTTGACTCCCAATCCATAAATCATTTCTTACAAAAAAAATAGCTCGTTACCCGTGATAAATAACTTTACAATCATCTATGATTGTTACGTCAGCTTTTTGTAATTGGGAAAAATAATGGCTAGTTTGACTCGGGTAAATATCCCATACCACGTTCACTTAAGAATTTAATGAACGTTTGTCATTCTATTTAAAAGGTTTGGATCCATAGGTCATTTTCATCTTTAACATGTTTCAAACATGCATATCCATTTTTAAAACATGTGTTGAAGAAATCTCTTTCTGATAAAATTCCAAGCTATATGGATTGAACTAGTGAAATTTCCCAAACTTGGATGACAAAACTTTTGTGTTCATTTGTGATGTGTAAATAAATTTTCTTTACTTAAATTTGCTATTGCTTTAAATGTTTTCCATACATAAACTCAAAAAATTTCATTTTGCAATGATTGATTTCCCTTTTTCTTTTACGGGATGAAGGGAGAACAAAAACTCAAAGTTTTTATTTAAGAAAAAATTATACATCTAAAATGGAAATGCAAAATGAAAAAATGAAGAGAGAGATAATTCGAAAGAGTGTCTGTAATTTTTAGGGATTGCAAACTCTTTTTAGTTTTTATATATTAGGTTTTGCAATCGTTGGGGAAAAGGGGGAAGCGGGGGATTTTTAATAGAGTGTTGACTCTCAATCCATAAGTCATTTCTTACAAAAATATAGCCTGCTACGCGTGATAAATCAATATACAATCATCTATAATTGTTAGGTCAGTTTTTTGTCAATGGGCAAAATAATGGTTTGTTTGACTCGGGTAAACATCCCACTACATGATCACTTGAGAATTTAAGGAGCATTTGTTATTCTCTTTAAAAAGGTTTGGATTCATTGGTCATTTGCATATTTATAATGTTTCAAGCATGCATATCATTTTTTTAAACATGTGTAGAAGAAATTTCTTTCTTATAAAATTCAAAGCTATAAGGGTTGAACTAGTGAATTTCTCCCACTGCGACAACAAAACTTTTGTGTTCATTTGTGGTTTGTTAATAAATTTTCTTTACTTACATTTGTTATTGATTTAAATTTTTTCCATACATAAACTCTAAAATTTTAATTTTATTGTGATCTATTTGCCTTTTTGATTTACGAGAAGAAAGGAGAGTGAAAACTCAAAGTTTTGATTTAAGAAAAAAGTGTACATCTGAAATAGAAATACACAATGCACAAATGTAGAGAGAGATAATTCCAAAGAGTGTCTATAATTTTTAGGGACTGTAAACTCTTTTTAGTTTTTATATATTAGGTTTTTCAATCGTAGGGGAAAAGGGGAGGTGGGGGATTTTTAACTGAGTAGTGACACCCAACCCATAAGTCATTTCTTACAAAAATATTGCCAGTTACGTGTGATAAATCACTTTACAATCAACTTTGATTGTTAGGTCAGCTTTTTGTAAATGGGTAAAATAATGGCTTGTTTCCGTCGAGTAAATATCCCACTGCACGTTCATTTGAGAATTTAATAAGCGTTTGTTATTCTCTTTAAAAGGTTTGGATCCATAGGCCATTTGCATCTTTAACATGTTTCAAACATGCATATCCATTTTTAAAACATGTGAAGAAGAAATCTCTTTCTTATAAAATTCCAAGCTATTAGTGTAGAACTAGCTGAATTTCCCAAAATGGGATAACAAAACTTCTGTGGTCATTTGTGGTGTGTGAATAAATTTTCTGCACTTATATTTGTTATTTCTTAAATTTTTTTCCATACATAAATTCTAAAATTTTATTTGTTAAAATTTTCATCTACAATGGAAATGCACAATGCACAAATGTTGAGAGAGATAATTCCAAAGAGTGTCTGTAATTTTTAGGGATTGTAAACTCTTTTAGTTTTTATATATTAGGTTTTGCCATCGTCGGGAAAGGGGGGACGCGGGGGCTTTTTAACTGAGTGTTGACTCCCAGTCCATAAGTCATTTCTTACAAAAATTTAGCCATTACGCATGATAAATAACTTTAAAATCATCTATGATTGTTAGGTCAGCTTTTTTGTAAATGGGCATAATAATGGCTTGTTTGTCTCGGGTAAATATCCCACCGCACGTTCACTTGAGAATTTAATGAACGTTTGTTATTATGTTTAAAAGGTTTGGATCCATAGGTCATTTGTATCTTTAACATGTTTCAAGCATGCATATCCATTTTTAAAACATGTGTAGAAGAAATCTCTTTCTTATAAAATTCCAGGCTACAAGGTTTGAACTAGTGGAAATTTCCAAACTGGGATACCAAAACTTTTGTGTTGATTTGTGGTGCGTGAATAAATTTTCTTTACTTTCATTTCTTATTGTTTTAAATTTTTTCCGTACATAAACTCTAAAATTTTCATTTTGTTGTGATCTATTTGCCTTTTTTGTTTTCGGGATGAAGGGAGAAC
Source organism: Aristolochia californica (assembly GCF_029961685.1). Lineage (NCBI taxonomy): Eukaryota > Viridiplantae > Streptophyta > Magnoliopsida > Piperales > Aristolochiaceae > Aristolochia > Aristolochia californica. Next base: position 32,828,649 of record NW_027181992.1, on the reverse strand, counting down.
GAAAATTCAAAGTTTTGATTTAAGAAAAATGTATACATCTAAAATGGAAATGCACAATGCAAAAATGTAGAGAGAGATAATTCCATAGAGTGTCTGTAATTTTTTGGGATTGTAAACTCTTTTTAGTTTTTTTATATTAGGTTTTACAATCATCGGGGAAAAGGGGGTGGCGGGGGCTTTTTAACTGAGTGTTGACTCCCAAGCCATAAGTCATTTCTTACAAAAATATATCCCGTTATGCATGATAAATCACTTTACAATCATCTTTAATTTTTAGGTCAGCTTTTATTAAATGGGCAAAATAATGGCTTGTTTGACTCGGGTAAATATCCCACCATATGTTCACTTGAGAATTTACTCAGCGTTTGTTATTCGCAATAAAAGGTTAGAATCCATAGGTCATTTGCATCTTTATCATGTTCAAGCATGTATATCAATTTTTAAAACATGTTTAGAAGACACTCTTTCTTATAAAATTCCAAGCAATTATGGTTGAACTAGTGGAATTTCCAAAACTGGGATAGCAAAACTTTTGTGTTCATTGTGAATAAATTTTATAAACTAAAATTTGTTATTGCTTTAATTTTTTTCCATGCATAAACTCTAAATTTTTCATTTGGTTGTGAGCTATTAGCCATTTTTGTTTCTAGGATGAAGGGAGAGAGAAAACTAAAAGTTTTGATTTACAAAAAAAGTATACATCTAAAATGGAAATGCACAATGTACAAATGTAGAAAGAGATAATTCCAAAGAGCGTCTTTAATTTTCAGGGATTTTAAACTCATTTTAGTTTTTATTTATTAGGTTTTGCAATCGTCGGGGAAAAGGGGAGGCGCTGGATTCTTAACTAAGTGTTCACTCCCATTTCATAAGTCATTTCAAACAAAAATGTAATCCGTTATGCTCGATAAATTACTTTACAATCATCTTTGATTATTATGTCAGCTTTTTTTTTTAAATGGGCAAACTAATGGCTTGTTTGACTCGGGTAAATATCCCATGCACGTTCACTTGAGAATTTAAAGAACGTTTGTTATTCTCTTTAAAATGTTTGGATCCATAGTTCATTTTCATCTTTAGCATATTTCAAGCATGCATATTCATTTTTAAAGCATGTATAGAAGAAATCTCTTTCTTATAAAATTCCAAGCTTTTCGGATTGAACTAGTGGAATTTCCCGAACTTGGATAACAAAACTTTTGTGTTCGTTTGTCGTGTGTGAATAACTTTTTTTTCTTACATTTTTTATTGTTTTAAATTTTTTCCATACATAAACTATAAAATTTTCATTTTATTGTGTTCTATTTGCCATTTTTGGTTACGGGATGAAGGGAGAGCGAAAACTCAAAGTTTTGATTTAAGAAAAAATCATACAACTTAAATGGTTTTTCACAATGCAAAAATGCAGAGAGATAATTCCATAGAGTGTCACTAATTTTTAGGGATTTTAAACTCTTTTTCGTTTTTATATATTAGGTTTTGCAATAGTCTAGGAAAAGGAGGAGGCAGGGGATTTTTAACCGAGTGTGGACTCCCAATCCCTACGTCATTTCTTACAAAAATATAGCCTATCACTTTACAATCATCTATAAATGTTAGGTCATCTTTGATTTAATAAATGACTTATGGATTGGGAGACAAAACTCAAAGTTTTGATTTAACAAAAAAGTATGCATCTAAAATGGAAATGCACAATACACAAATGTAGAGATAGATAATTCCAAAGAGTGTATGTAATTTTTAGGGATTGTAAACTCTTTTTAGTTTTTAGATATTAATTTTTGGAATCGTAGGGGAAAAGGGCGAGGAGGCGTATATTTAACTGAGTGTTGACTCCCAATCCATAAGTCATTTCTTACTAAAATATAGCCCGTTACACGTGATAAATCACTTTTCAATCATCTATGATTGTTAGGTCAGTTTTTTGTAAATGTGCAAAATAAATGCTTGGTTGTGTCAGGTAAATATCCCACCGCACGTTCACTTGAAAATTTAATGAGCATTTTTTATTCTCTTTAAATGGTTTGGATCCTTAGGTCATTTGCATCTTTAACATGTTTCACGAATGCATATCCATTTTTAAAACATGTGTAGAAGAAATCTCTTTCTTATAAAATTCCAAGCTATTAGGGTTGAACTAATGGAATTTCCCAAACTAGGACAACAAAACTTTTGTGTACATTTGAGGTGTGTGAATAAATTTTCTTTACATACATTTGTTATTGCTATAAATTTTTTCCATACATAAATTCTAAAATTTTCATTTTGTTTTGATCTATTTCCTTTTTTGCTTACTAGATGAAGGGAGAGAGAAAACTTATAGTTTTGATTTAAGAAAAAAGTATACATCTAAATTTGAAATACACAATGCACAAATGTAGAGAGAGATAATTCCGAACAATGTCTGTAATTTTTAGGGATTGTAAACTCTTTTTAGTTTTATATATTAGGTTTTTGGAATCGTCGGCCAAAAGGGGGAGGCGGGGGATTTTTAACTGAGTGTTGACTCCCAATCCATAAGTCATATCTTATAAATATATAGCTCGTTACGCATGATAATTCAATTTACAATCATCTATGATTGTTAGGTCATCTTTTTGTATGTGGACCAAATAATAGCTTGATTGAATCAGGTACACGTTCACATAAAATTTAATGAACGTTTGTTATTCTCTTTAAAACGATTGGATCCACAGGTCATTTGCTTCTGTAACATGTTTCAAGCATGGATATCCATTTTAAAAACATGTGTAGAAGAAATATCTTTCTTTTAAAATTCCAAGCTATTAGGGTTGAACTAGTGGAATTTCCCAAACTGGGCGAACAAAACTTTTGTGTTTATTTGTGGTGTGTGAATAAATTTTCTTTACTTACATTTGTTATTGCTATAAATTTTTCCGTACAAAACTCTAGAAGTTTCAAATTTTTGTGATCTTTTTGCCTTATGTGTTTACGGGATGAAAGGAGAGCGAAAACGCAAAGTTTTTATTTAAGAAAAAAGTATACATCTAAAATGGAAATCCACAATGCGCAAATGTAGAGAAAGATAATTCCAAAGAGTGTCTGTAATTTTTAGGGAATGTAAACTCTTTTTAGTTTTTAGATATTAGGTTTTGGAATCGTCGGGGAAAAGGGACAGGCGGGCTATATTTAACTGAGTGTTGACTCCCAATCAATAAGTCATTTATTAAAAAAATATAGCTCGTTACACATGATAAATCACTTTACAATCATCTATGATTGTTAGGTCAGGTTTTTATAAATGGGCAAAATATTGGCTTGGTTGACTCGGGTAAATATCCCATCACATGTTCACTTAAAAATTTAATGAGCGTTTGTTATTCTCTTTAAAATGTTGGGATACATAGGTCGTTTTAATCTTTATGTTGTTTCAAGCATGCATATCCATTTTTAAAACATGTGTAGAAGAAATCTCTTTCTTATAAAATTCCAAGCTATTGGGGTTGAACTAGTGGAATTTCCCAAACTAGGATAACAAAACTTTTCTGCACATTTGTGGTGTGACTAAATTTTTTTTACTTACATTTGTAATTTTTTAAAATTTTTCCATACAGAAACTCTAAATTTTTTTTTTTGTTGTGATCTATTTGCCTTTTTGGTTTACGGGATGAAGGGAGAGCGAAAACTCAAAGTTTTAATTTAAGAAAAAAGTATATATCTAAAATGGAAATGCACAATGCAAAAATGTGGAGAGAGATAATTCCAAAGAGTTACTATAATTTTTAGGGATTTTAAACTCATTTTAGTTTTTACATATTAGGATTAGCAATCGTTGGGGAAAAGTGGGAGGCGGGAAGGTTTTTAACTGAGTGTTGAGTCCCAATCCATAAATCATTTCTTAAAAAAAATAGCCCGTTACGCGCGATAAATCACTTTACAATCATCAATGATTGTTAGGTCAGCTTTTTGTAAATGGCCAAAATAATTGCTTGTTTGACTTGAGTAAATATCCCACCGTACGTTCACTCGAGAATTTAATGAGCGTTTGTTATTCGTTTCAAAAGGTTTGGATCCATAGCTCACTTGCATCTTTAACGTGTTTCAAGCATGCATATCCATTTTTGAAACATGTGTAGAAGAAATATCTTTTTTATAAAATTCCAAGCTATTGCGGTTCAACTAGTGGAATTTCCAAAACTTGGATAACAAAACTTTTGTGTTCATTTGTGATGTGTGAATAAATTTTCTTTACTCACATTTGTTATTGTTTTAAAGATTTTCCATACATAAACTCTAAAAGTTTCATTTTTTTGTGATTTGTTTGCATTTTTTGTTTACAGGATGAAGGGAGAGCGAAAACACAAAGTTTTGATTTACGAAAAAAGTGTACATCTAAAATTGAAATGGACAATGCAAAAATGAAGAGAGAGATAATTCAAAAGAGTGTCTGTAATTTTTAGGGATTGTAAACACTTTTTTTTATATATAAGGTTTTTCAATCGTTGGGGAAAAGGGGGAGGTGGGGGATTTTTAACTAAGTGTTGACTCCCTATCTATAAGTCAATTCTTACATAAATATAGCCCGTTACGCGTTATAAATCAGTTTACAATCATCTCTTTTTGTTAGGTCAACTTTTTGTAAATGGGCAAAATAATGGCTTGTTTGACTCTGGTAAATATCCTACCACATGTTTACTTGAGAATTTAATGAGTGTTTCTTATTCTCTTTAAAAGGTTTGGATCCATAGGTCATTTGCATCTTTAACATGTTTCAAGCATGTATATCCATTTTGAAAACATTTATAGAAGAAATCTCTTTCTTATAAAATTCCAACCTATTAGGGTCGAACTAGTGGAATTTCCCAAACGTGGATACCAAAATTTTTGTGTTGATTTGTGGTGTGTGAATAAATATTCTTTACGTACATTTGTTATTGCTTTAATTTTTTTCCCTTCATAAACTCTAAAATTTTCATTTTGTTGTGATCTATTTGCCTTATTTGTTTACGTGATGAATGGTGAGCGAAAAGTCAAAGTTTTTATTTAAGAAAAAAGTATACATCTAAAATAGAAATGCACAATGCACAAATATAGAGAGATAATTTCAGAAAGTGTCAATAATTTTTAGGGATTGTAAACTCTTTTTAGTTTTTATAGATTAGGTTTTGCAATCATCGGGGAAAAGAGGGAGAAGGAGGAGGAGGGAGGGGAGGGATTTGTAACTGAGTATTGACTCCGAATCCATAAGTTATTTTTAAAAAAATTATAGCCCGTTACGCATGATAAATCACTTTAGAATCATCTATGATTGTCAGGTCAGCTTTTTGTAAATGGGCAAAATAATTGCTTGTTTGACTCGGGTAAATATCCCACCACACGTTCACTTGAAAATTTAATGAGCGTTTGTTATTCTCTTTAAAAGGTTTTGATCTGTAGGTCATTTGTGTCCTTAACATGTTTCAAGCATGCATATCGATTTTTAAAACATGTGTAGAAGAAATCGCTTTCTTGTAAAATTTCAAGGTATTAGGGTTGAACTAGTGAAATTTCCCAAACGATAACAAAACTTTTATGTTCATTTGTTGAGTGTGAATAAATTTTCGTTGCTTAGATTTTTTATTGCTTAAATTTTTTATTTACATAAAATCAAAAAATTTCAATTTGTTATGATCTATTTGCCTTTTTTGTTTACAGGATGAAGGGAGAGCGAAAACTCAAAGTTTTAATTGAAGAAAAAAGTATACATGTAACATGGAAATGGACAATGAACAAATGTAGAAAGAGATAATTCCAAAGACTCTCTGTAATTTTTAGGGATTGTAAACTATTTTTAGTATTTATATATTTGGTTTTGCAATCGTCGGGGAAAATGGGGAGGCGGTGGATTTTTAACTGAGTGTTGACTCCCAATCCATAAGTCATTTCTTAAAAAAATATAGCTCGTTACGCGTGATACATCACTTTAGAATCATCTATGATTCTTAGGTCAAATTTTTGTAAATGGGCAAAATAATGGCTTGTTTGACTCGGGGCACCCCACGTTCACTTGAGAATTTTATGAGCGTTTGTTATTCTCTTTAAAAGGTTTGGATCCATAGGTCATTTGAATCTTTAACATGTTTTAGGCATGCATATCCATTTTTAAAACACGTGTAGAACAAATCTCTTTCTTTTAAAATTCTAGGCTTTTGGGGTTGAACTAGTGGAATTTCCCAAACTTTTGTGTTCATTTTTTATGTTTGAATAAATTTTCTTTACTTACATTTGTTATTGTTTTAAATTTTTTCCATACATAAAATCTAAAATTTTCATTTTGTTGTGATCTATTTGCCTTTTTAGTTTACGTGATGAAGGGAGAGAGAAAACTCAAATTTTTGATTTAAGAAAAAAGTATACATCTAAAATGGAAATGCACAATGCACAAATGTAGTGACAGATAATTCCAAAGAGTGTCTGTAATTTTTAGGGATTGTAAACTCTTTTTCGTTTTTATATATTAAGTTATGCAATCATCGGGGAAAAGGGGAAGGCAGGGGATTTTTAACTAAGTGTTCACACCCAATCCATAAGTCATTTCTTACAAATATATAGCCCATTACGCGTGATAAATCACTTTACAATCATCTATTATTGTTATATCAGGATTTTTTAAATGGGCAAAATAATGGCTTGTTTGACTTGGGAAAATATCCCACCGCACGTTAGCTTGAGAATTTAATGAGAATTTGTTATTCACTTTAAAAGGTTTGGATCCATAGGTGATTTGCATCTTTGACATGTTTAGAGCATGCATATCCATTTTTAAAACATGTGTCGAAGAAATCTCTTTCTTATAAAATTTCAAGCTATTAGGGTTGAACTAGAGGAATTTCCCAAAATGGGATATCAAAACTTTTGTGTTCATTTGTGGTGTGTCAATAAAATTTCTTTCCTCACATTTGTTATTGTTTTAAAATTTTTCTAAACATAAACTCTAAAATTTTCATTTAGTTGTGATCTGTTTGCCTTTTTTGTTTACGTGATGAAGGGAGAGCGAAAACTCAAAGTTTTGATTTAAGAAAAAAGTATACATCTAAAATGAAAAACAAAAATGCACAATTGTAGTGAGAGATAATTCCAAAGAGTGTCTGTAATTTTTATGGATTGTAAACTCTTTTTCATTTTTATATATTAGGTTTTGCAATCATCGGGGAAAAGGGGGAGGCGGGGGATTTTTAACTGAGTGTTGACTCCCAATCCATAAGTCATTTCTTAAAAAAATATAGCCCATTACACGTGATAAATCACTTTACAATCATCTATGATTGTTAGGTCAGGATTTTGTAAATGGGCAAAATAATGGTTTGTTTGACTCGAAAAAATATCCCACCGCACGTTCAATTGACAATTTAAAGAGTGTTTGTTATTCTCTTTAAAAGGTTTGGATCTGTAGATCATTTGCATCTTTAACAAGTTTCAAGTGCGCATATGCATTTTTAAAACATGTCTAGAAGAAATATCTTTCTTATAAATATCCAAACTACTAGGGTCGAACTAGTTGAATTTCCCAAACGTGGATAACAAAACCTTTGCGTTCATTTGTGGTGTGAATAAATATTCTTTACATACATTTCTTATTGCTTTAATATTTTTCCCTACATAAACTCTAAAATTTTCATTTTGTTCTGATCTATTTGCCTTATTGGTTTACGGGATGAAGGGAGAGTGAAAAGTCAAAAGTTTTCATTTAAGAAAAAAGTATACATCTAAAATGGAAATGCACAATGCACAAATGTAGAGAGAGATAATTCCAAAAAGTGTCTATAATTTTAAGGGATTGTAATCTCTTTTTAGTTTTAATATATTAGGTTTTGAAATCGTGGGGGAAAATGGGAAGGTGAAGGATTTTTAACTGAGTGTTGACTCCCAATCCATAAGTCATTTCTTACAAAACTATAGCCCGTTATGCATGATAAATCACTTTCCAATCATCTATGATGGTTCGGTCACTTTTTGTCAATGGGCAAAATAAACGCTTGTTTTACTCGGGTCACCGCACGTTCAATTGAGAATGTAGTGAGGGTTTGTTATTCTCTTTAAAAGGTTTGGATCCATATGTCATTTGTATCTTTAACATGTTTCAAGCATGAATATCTATTTTTAAAACATGTGTAGAAGAAATCTCTTTCTTTTAAAATTCCCGGCTTTTGGGGTTGAACTAGTGGAATTTCCCAAACTAGGATAACTAAACTTTTGTGTTCATTTGTGGTGTGTGAATAAATTTTCTTTTCTTACATTTGTTATTGTTTAAAATTTTTTCCATACATAAAATCTAAAATTTTCATTTTGTTGTGATCAATTTGCCTTTTTTGTTTACGGGATGAAGGGAGAGGGAAAACTCAAAGTTTTGACTTAAAAAAAAAGTATACATCTAAAATGGAAAGGCACAATGCACAAATGTAGAGAGACATAATTCCGTAGAGTGTCTGTAATTTTTACGGATTCTAAACTCTTTTTAGTTTTTATATAGTAGGTTTTGCAATCGTCGTGGAAAAGGGGGAGGCGGGGGATTTTTAATTGAGTGCAGACTCCCTATACATAAGTCATTCTAACAAAAATATAGCCCTTTATGCATGGTAAATCACTTTAAAATATTCTATGATTGTTTGGTTAACTTTTTGTTAATGGGGAAATTAATGGCATGTTTGACTCGAGTAAATATCCCACCGCATGTTCACTTGAGAATTTAATGAGCATTTGTTATTCTCTTTAAAAGGTTTGGATCCATAGGTTATTTATATCTTTAACATGTTTCAATCATGCATATCCATTTTTATAACATGTGTAGAAGAAATCTCTTTCTTTTAAAATTCCCAGCATTTGGGGTTGAACTAGTGGAATTTCCCAAACTTGGATAACAAAACTTTTGTGTTCATTTGTGGTGTGTGAATAAATTTTTTTTACTTGAGAATTAATTGTGCATTTGTCATTCTCTTTAAAAGGTTTGGATCCGTAGCTCATTTTCATCATGAACATGTTTCAAGCATGCATATCCATTTTTAAAACATGTGTAGAAGAAATCTCTCTCTTATAAAATTAGAAGCTATTTGGGTCGAACTAGCGGAATTTTGAAAATGAGGATAACAAAACTTTTGTGTTCATTTGTTGTGTGTGAATAAATTTTCATTACTTAAATTTGTTATTGCTTTAATTTTTTTCCATATATAAACTCTAAAATTTTCATTTTGTTGTGATCTATTTGCCTTTTTTGTTTACAGGAAGAAGGGAGAGCGAAAACTCAAAGTTTTGATTTAGGAAAAAAGTATACATCTAAAATGGAAATGCACCATGCAAAAATGTAGAGAGAGATAATTCTAAAGAATGTCTTTAATTTTTAGAAATTGTAAAATCTTTTTAGTTTTTACATATTAGGTTTTGCAATCGTCGGTGAAAAGGGGGAGGTGGGGGGTTTTTAACTGAGTGTTGACTCCTCTTCCATAAGTCATTTCTTACAAAAATATAGCCCGTTACACGTGATAAATCACTTTAAAATAATCTATGATTGTTAGGTCAGCTCTTTGTCAATGGGCAAAATAATGGCCTATTTGACTCAGGTAAATATCCCACCGCACGTTTACTTGAGAATTTAATGTGCGTTTGTTATTCTGTTTAAAAGGTTTGGATCCATAGGTCATTTGTATCTTTAAAATGTTTCAAGCATGCATATCCGTTTTCAAAATATGTGTAGAAGAAATCTCTTTCTTATTAAATTCCAAGGTATTAAGGTTGAACTAGTGGAATTTCCTAAACAAGTATAACAAAAATTTTGTGTTCATTTGTGGTGTGTGAATAAATTTTATTTACATACATTTGTTATTTTTTTTAATTTTTTTCGAACATAAACTCTATAGTTTTCATTTTTTTGTGATGAAGGGAGAGTGAAAACTCAAAGTTTTGATTTAAGAAAAAAGTATACATCTAAAATGGAAATGCACAATGCACAAATGTAGAGAGAGATAATTCAAAAGAGTGTCTAAAATTTTTAGGGATTGTAAACTCTTTTTAGTTTTTATATATAAGGTTTTTCAATCGTCTAGGAAAAGGGGGAGGCTGGGGATTTTTAACTGAGTGTTGACGCCAAATCCATAAGTCTATCTTACAAAAATATAGCCCATTATGCTTGAAAAACCAATTTTCAATCATATATGATTGTTAGGTCTGTTTTTTTTGTAAATGGCCAAAATAATGGATTGTTTGACTCGGGTAAATATCCCACTGCACGTTCACTTGACAATTTAAGGAGAGTTTATTATTCTCTTTGAAAGGTTTGGATCCATAGGTCATTTGAATCTTGAACATGTTTCAAGCATGCATATCCATTTTTAAAACATGTGTAGAAGAAATCTCTTTCTTATAAAATTCCAAGCTATTCTAGTTGAACTAGTGGAATTTCCAAAACTTGGATACCAAAACTTTTGTGTTCATTTGGGTTTGTGAATAAATTTTCTTCACTTACATTTATTATTGTTTTAATTTTTTTCCGTGCATAAACTCTAAAATTTTCATTTTGTAGTGATCTATTTACCTTTTTTGTTTAGAGGATGAAGGCAGAGCGAAAACTCAAAGTTTTGATTTAAGAAAAAAGTATACATCTAAAATGGAAATGCACAATGCACAAATGTGGAGAGAGATCATTCCAAATAGTGTCTATAACTTTTAAGGATTGTAAACTCTTTTTTAGTTTTTATATATTAGGTTTTGCAATCGTCGTGGAAAAGGGGGTGGCGGGGGATTTTTAACTGAGTGTTGACTCCCAATCCATAAGTCATTTCTTAAAAAAATATAGCCCGTTACGCGTGGTAAATCACTTTACAATCATCTATGATTGTTAGGTCAGATTTTTGTAAAAGGGAAAAATAATGGCTAGTTTGACTCAGGTAAATAACCCACTGCACGTTCACTTGAGAATTTTATGAGCGTCTGTTATTCTCTTTAAAAGTTTTGGATCCATGGGTCATTTGTATCTTTAACATGTTTTAAGCATGCATATCCATTTTTAAAACATGTGTAGAAGAAATCTCTTTCTTATAAAATTCCAAGCTATTATGTTTGAACTAGTGGAATTTCCCAAACTTGCATAACAAAACTTTTGTGTTCATTTGGGTTTGCGATTAAATTTTATTTACTTACCTTTGTTATTGTTTTAATGTTTTTCCATGCTTAAACTCAAAATTTTTTATTTTGGTGTGATCTATTTGACTTTTTTGTTTACAGGATGAAGGCAGAGTGAAAACTCAAAATTTTTATTTTAGAAAAAAGTATACATCTAGAATGGAAATGCACAATATAAAAATGTAGAGAGAGATAATTCCAATGAGTGTCTGTAATTTTTAGGGATTTAAAACTCTTTTTAGTTTTTATATTGTAGGTTTTGCAATAGTCGGGGAAAAGGGGGAGGCGGGGGAATTTTTACTGAGTGTTGACTCCCCATCCATAAGTCACTTCTTACAAAAATATAGCCTGTTACGCATGGTAAATCACTTTACAATCATCTATGATTGTTAGGTCAGATTTTTTGAAAAGGGCAAAATAATGTCTAGTTTGACTCGGGTAAATATCCCACTGCACGTTCACTTGAAAATTTAATGAGCGTTTGTTATTCTCTTTAAAAGGTTTGGGTCCATAGGTCATTTGTATCTTTAACATGTTTCAAGCATGTATATCCATTTTTAAAACATGTGTAGAAGAAATCTCTTTCTAATAAAATTCCAAGCTATTATGTTTGAACTAGTGGAATTTCCCAAACTTGGATAACAAAACTTTTGCGTTCATTTTTATTCTCTTTAAAAGGTTTGGATCCATAGGTCATTTGGATCTTTAACATGTATCGAGGATGCATATCCCATTTTAAAACATGTGTAGAAGAAATCTCTTTCTTATAAAATTCCAAGCAATTAGAATCGAAATAGTTGTATTTGCTAGACTTGGATAACAAAACTTTTGTGTTCATTTGTTTTGTGTGAATAAATTTTATTTTCTTTCATTTTTATTGTTTTTAATTTTTTCCGTACATAAACTCTAAAATTTTCATTTTTTTGTGATATTTTTGCTTTCTTTGTTTACGGGATGAAGGGAGAGCGAAAACTCAAAGTTTTTATTTCAGAAGAAAGTATACGTCTAAAATGGAAATGCACAATGCACAAATATAGAGAGAGATAATTCCAAAGTATTTCTGTAATTTTTGGGTGTTGTAAACTCTTTTTAGTTTTTATATAGCAGGTTTTTCAAACGTCGGGGAAAAGTGGTAGGCGGGGGATTTTTAACTGAGTGTTGACTCCCAATCCATAACTATTTTCTTACAAAAATAGAGTCTGTTACGCATGATAAATCACTTTACAATCATCTATGATTGATAGGTCAGATTTTTGTAAATGGGCAAAATAATGGCTTGTTTCACGTGGGTAAATATCCCACCGTTCACTCGATAATTTAATGAGGGTTTGTTCTTCTCTTTAAAAGATTTTGATCCACAGGTCATTTGGATATTGAACATGTTTCAAGCATGCATATCCATTTTTAAAACATGTGTAGAAGAAATCTCTTTCTTATAAAACTCCACGCTATTAGGGTTGGACTAGTGGAATTTCCCTAACTTGGATAACAAAACTTTTGTGTTCATTTGTGGTGTGAGAATAAATTTTTTTTATTTACATTTGTTATTGTTTAAATTTTTTTCAGTCCATAAACTCAAAATTTTGATTTAAGGAATAAAGTACACATCTAAAATGGAAATGCACAATTCACAAATTCAGAGAGAAATAATTCCAAAGAGTGTCTGTAGTTTTTAGGGATTCTAAACTATTTTAAATTTTTTTATAGTTGGTTTTGTAATCGTCGGGGAATAGGGGGAGGCGGGGGATTTTTAACTGAGTGTTCACTCCCAATCTATAACTCATTTCTTACAAAAAAAAAGCCAGTTACGCAGGATAAATCACTTTATAATTATCTATGAGTGTTAGGTCAGTTTTTTTTTAAATGTGCAAAATAATGGCTTGATTGACCCAGGTAAATATCCCACCACACATTCACTCGAGAATTTAATGAGCATTTTTTATTCTCCTTAAAAGGTTTGGATACATAGGTCATTTGCATCTTTAACATGTTTCAAGCATGCATATCAATTTTTAAAACATGTGTAGAAGAAATCTCTTTCATGTAAAATTCCAAGCTATTAGGGTTGAACTAGTGGAATTTCCAAAACTTGGATAACAAAACTTTTGTGTTTATTTATGGTGTGTGAATAAATTTTCTTTACATACATTTGTTATTGTTTTAAATTTTTTATGTCCATAAACTCTAAAATTTCAATTTCGTTCTGGTCTTTTTGCCTTTTTTGTTTAAGGGATGAAGGGAGAGAGAAATTCAAAGTTTTGATTTAAGAAAAAAGTATACATCTAAAATGGAAATGCACAGTGAAGAAATGTAGAGAGATAATTCCTAAGAGTGTCTGTAATTTTTAGGGATTGTAAACTCTTTTTAGTTTTTACATATTAGGTTTTGCAATCGTTGGGGAAAAGGGGGAGTTGGGGGATTTTTAACTGAGTGTTGAGTCCCAATACATAAGTCATTTCTTATAAAATATAGCCCGTTACGCGTGATAAATAACTTTACAATTATCTAAGACTATTAGGTAAGCTTTTTGTAAATGTTCACAATAATGGCATGTATGACTCGGGTAAATATCCCGTTGCATGTTCACTTGAGATTTAATGAGCGTTTGTTATTCTCTTTAAAAGGTTTGGATACATAGGTCATTTGCATCTTTAACATGTTTTGAGCATGCATATCAATTTTTAAAACATGTGTAGAAGAAATCTGTTTCTTATAAAATTCCAAGCAATTAGGGTTGAACTAGTAGAATTTCCCAAACTTGGATAACAAAACTTTTGTGTTCATTTGTGGTTTGTGAATAAATTTTATTTACTTACATTTGTTATAGTTTTAAATTTTTTTCGTTCATAAACTCTAAAATTTTCAGTTTGTTGTGATCTTTTTGACTTTTTTGTTTAAGGGATGAAGGAAGAGCGAAAACTCAAAGTTTTGATCTAAGAAAAAAATATACATCTAAAATAGAAATGGACAATGCAAAAATTTAGAGAGTGATAATTCCAAAGAGTGTCTTAAATTTTTAGGGATTGTAAACTCTTTTTAGTTTTCATATATTAGGTTTTGAAGTCGTCGGGGAAAAGGGGGAGGCACAAGATTTTTAACTGAGTGTTGAGTCCCAGTCCATAAGTCCTTTCTTACAAAAATATAGCCCGTTACACATGATAAATCACTTTACAATCATCTATGTTTGTTAGGTAAGCTATTTGTAAATGGGCAAAATAATGGCCTGTTTGACTTGGGAAAATATACCACTGCATGTTCACTTGAGAATTCAATGAGCGTTTGTTATTCTCTTTAAATAGTTTGTATCTATAGGTCATTTTCATCTTTAACATGTTTCATGGATGCTTATCCATTTTTAAAACACGTGTAGAAGAAATCTCTTTCTCATAAAATTCCATGCAATTATGGTTGAGCTAGTGGAATTTACCAAACTTGGATAACAAAACTTTTGTGTTCATTTGTGGCGTGTGAATAAATTTTCTTTACTTACATTTGTTATAGTTTTAAAATTTTTCAGTACATAAACTCTAAAATTTTCATTTCGTTGTGATCTATTTGCCTTTTTTTGTTTACGGGATGAAGGGAGAGCGAAAACTCAAAGTTTTGATTTAAGCAAAAAGTATACATCTAAAATAGAAATGCACAATGCAGAAATGTAAAGAGAGATAATTCCAAAGAGTGTCTGTAATTTTTAGGGATTGTAAACTCATTTTAGTTTTTATATATTAGGTTTTGCTATCGTCGGGGAAAAGGGGGAGGCGGTAGATTTTTAACTGAGTGTTGACAATCCATAAGTCATTTCTTACAAAAATATTGCCCGTTACGCGTGATAAATTACTTTACAATCATCTATGATTGTCAGATCATCTTATTGTAAATGGGCAAAATAATGGCTTGTTTGACTTGTGTAAATATCCCTCCGCACGTTCACTTGAGAATTTAATGAGCGTTTGGTATTTTCCTTAACTGGTATGGATCCATAAGGTCATTTGCATCTTTAACATGTTTCAATCATGCATATCCATTTTTAAAACATGTGTAGAAGAAATCTCTTTCTTAGAAAATTCCAAGCTATTAGGGTTGAACTGGTGGAATTTCCCAAACTTGGATAACAAATCTTTTTTGTTCAATTATGGTGTGTGAATAAATTTTCTTTACGTACTTTTGTGATTGTATAAAATTTTATCCATACATAAACACTAAAATTTTCTTTTTGAAGTGATCTATTTGCCGTTTTATTTTACGGGAAGAAGGGAGAGCGAAAAATCAAAGTTTTCATTTAAGAAACAAGAATACATCTAAAATAAAATGCACAATGCACAAATATGGAGAGAGATAATTCCAAAGAGTGTCTATAATTTTTACGGATTGTAAACTCTTTTTAGTTTTTATATATTAGGTTTTCCAATCGTCAGGGAAAAGGGGGAGGCCGGGGATTTTTTATTGAGTGTTGACTCCCAATCCATAAGTCCTTTCTTACAAAAATATAGCCCGTTACACATGATAAATCACTTTACAATCATCTATGATTGTTAGGTCAGTTTTTTGTAAATGGGCAAAATAATGGCTTGTTTGACTCGGGTAAATATCCCACCGCACTTCACTTGAGAACTTAATGAGCTTTTTTTATTCACTTTAAAACGTTTGGATCCATTGGTGATTTGCATATTGAACATGTTTCAAGGATGCATATCCATTTTTAAAAATGTTTTGAAGAAATCTCTTTCATATAAAATTCCAAGCAATGATGGTTTAACTAGTGGAATTTCCCAAACTTGGATAACAAAACTTTTGTGTTCATTTGTGGTGTATGAATAAATTTTCTTTACTAAATTTTTTATTGTTTTAAATTTTTTCACTTCATAAACTCTAAACTTTTCATTTTGTTGTGATCTATCAAGCTTCTTTGTCTAGGTGATGAAGGGAGAGCGAAAACTCAAAGTTTTGATTTAATAAAAAAGTATAAATGTAAAATGGAAATGCACAATGCCCAAATGTTGAGAAAGATAATTCCAAAGAGTGTCTATAATATTTAGGGCTTGTAAACTCTTTTTAGTATTTATATATAAGGTTTTTCAATCGTCGGGGAAAAGGGGGAGTTAGGGGATTTTTAATTGAGTGTTGACTCCAAATCCATAAGTCATTTCTTACAGAAATAGAGCCCGTTACGCATGATAAATCACTTTACAATCATCTATGATTGTTAGGTCAGCTTTTTGTAAATGGGCAAAAAAATGGCTTGTTTGACCCAAGTAAATATCCCACCACACGTTCACTCAAAAATTTAATAAGTGTTTGTTATTTTCTTTAAAAGGTTTGGATACATAGGTCATTTGCATCTTTAACATGTTTCAACCATGCATATCCATTTTTAAAACATGTGTAGATGAAATCTCTTTCTTATAAAATTCCAAACTATTAGGGTTGAACTAGTGAAATTTCCCAAACTTGGATAACAAAACTGTTGTGTTGATTTGTAGTGTGTGAATAAATTTTCTTTACTTGCATTTGTAATAGTTTTAAATTTTTTTCGTTCATAAACTCTAAAATTTTCATTTTTTTGTGATCTACTTACCTTTTTTCTTTAAGGGATGAAGGGATAGCAAAATATTAAAGTTTTGATTTAAAAAAAAGTATACCTCTAAAATGGAAATGCACAGTGCAGAAATGTAAAGAGAAATAATTCCAAAGAGTGTCTGTGAGTTTTAGGGATTGTAAACTCTTTTCAGTTTTTATATATTAGGTTTTGCAATCGATATGGAAAAGGGGGAGTCGGAGGATTTTTAACTGAGTGTTGACTCCCAATCCATAAATCATTTCTAACAAAAATAGAGCCCATTACGCATGATAAGTCACTTTAAAATCATCTAAGATGGTTAGGTCAGCTTTTTGTAAATGAGCAAAATAATGACTTGTTTGACCCGGGTAAATATCCCACTGCACGTTCACTCAAGAGTTTAATGAGCGTTTGTTATTCTCTTTAAAAGGTTTGGATCCCTAGGTCATTTGCATCTTTAACATGTTTCAAGCATGCATATCCATTTTTAAAACATGTGTAGAAGAAATCTCTTTCTTATAAAATTCCAAGCTATTAGGGTTGAACTAGTGGAATTTCCCAAACTTGGATAACAAATTTTTTGTGTTCATTTGTGGTGTGTAAATAAATTTTCTTTACTTACATTTTTTATAATTTTAAATTGTTTCCGTTAATAAACTCTAAAACTTTCTTTTTGTTGTGATCTATTTGCCTTTTTTGTTTAAGGGATGAAGGGAGAGCAAAAATTTAAAGTTTTGATTTAAGAAAAAAGTATACGAAAATGGAAATCCACAATGCAGAAATGTAAAGAGAAATAATTCCAAAGAGTGTCTATAAGTTTTAGGGATTGTAAACTCTTTTTGGTTTTTATATATTAGGTTTTGCAATCGTCGGGGAAAAGGGGGAATCATGGGATTTTTAACTAAGTGTTGACTCCCAATCCATAAGTCTTTTCTTACAAAAATATAACCCATTGCGCATGATAAATCACTTTACAATTATCTAAGATTGTTAGGTCAGCTTTTTGTAAATGGGTAAAATAATGGCTTGTTTGACTCGGGAAAATATCCCTCTGCACGTTCACTTGAGAATTTAATGAGCGTTTGTTATTTTCTTTAAAATATTTGGATCCATTAGTAATTTGCATCATTAATATGTTTCAAGCATGCATATCCTTTTTTAAAACATGTGTACCGGAAATCTCTTTCGTATAAAATTCCAAGCTATTAGGGTTGAACAAGTAGAATTTCCAAAACTTGGATAAGAAAACTTTTGTGTTCATTTGTGGTGTGTAAAAATTTTATTTAGTTAAATTTGTTATTTTTTAAAATTTTTTCCATACTTAAACTCTAAAATTTTCATTTTGTTGTGATCCTTTTGCCTTTTTTGTTTACGGGATGAAGGGAGGACGAAAACTCAAAGTTATGATTTAAGAAAAAAGTATACAACTAAAATGGAAATGCACTATGCAAAAATATAGAGAGAGATAATTCATAAGAGTGTCTGTAATTTTTAGGGATTGTGTACTCTTTTTAGTTTTTATATAGCTGGTTTTGCAATCGTCGAGGACAAGGGGGTGGCAGGGGATTTTTAACAGAGTGTTGACACAGAATCCATAAGTCATTTCTGACAAAATATAGCCCGTTATGCGTGATAAATCACTTAACAATGATCTAAGATTGTTAGGTCAGTTTTTTGAAAATGAGCAAAATAATGGCTTCTCTGACACAGGTAAATATCCCACTACACGTTCACTTGAGAATATAATTAGCGTTTCTTATTCTCTTTAAAAGGTTTGGATCCATATGTCATTTACATCTTTAACATGTTTCAAGCATGCATATCCAGTTTTAAACCATGTGTGGAAGAAATCACTTTCATATAAAATTTCAAACTATTAGGGTTGAACTAGTGGAATTTCCCAAACTTGGTGAACAAAACTTTAATGTTCAGTTGTGGTGTGTGAATAAATGTTCTTTACTTACATTTGTTATTTTTCTAAATTTCTTTCGGACATAAACTCTAAAATTTTCATTTTGTTGTAATCTATTTACCTTCTTTGTTTACAAGATGAAGGGAGAGTGAAAACTCAAAGTTTTGATTGAAGAAAAAAGAATACATCTAAAATGGAAATGCACAATGCACAAATATAGAGAGAGATTATTCCAAAGAGTGACAGTAATTTATAGGGATTGTAAACTCTTTTTAGTTTTTATATAGTAGGTTTTGCAATCATCGGGGAAAATGGGGAGGCGGGGGATTTTTAACTGAGTGTTGACTCCCAATACATAAGTCATTTCCTAGAAAAATATAGCCTGTTACGCGTGATAAATCACTTTACAATCATCTATGATTGTTAGGTCAGCTCTTTGTAAATGCGCAAAATAATGGCTTGTTTGACTCGGTTAAATATCCTACCGCACTTTCACTTGTGAATTAATGGGCATTTGTTATTCTCTTTAAAAGATTTGGATCCACAGGTCATTTGCATCTTTAACATTATTCAAGCATGCATATCAATTTTTAAATTATGTGTAGAAGAAATCTCTTTCTAATTAAATTCCAAGCTATTGGGGTTGAATAAGTGGAATTTCCAAAACTTGGATAAGAAAACTTTTCTGTTCATTTCTGGTGTGTGAATAAATTTTCTTTAACTACATTTATTATTTTTTAAAATTTTTTCCGTACATAAACACTAAAATTTTCATTTTGTTGTGATCTAATTGCCTTTTTTATTTACAAGATGAAGGAAGAGCGAAAACTCAAAGTTTTGAAATATGGAAAAAAGTATACATCTAAAATTGAAATGCAAAATGCACAAATGTAAAGAGAGATAAATCCAAAGAGTGTCTGTAATTTTAAGGGATTGTAAACTCTTTTTAGTTTTTATATATTAGGTTTAACAATCATCAGGGAAAAGGGGGTGGTGGGGGATTTTTAACTGAGTGTTGACTTCCAATCCACATGTCATTTCCTACACAAATATAGCCTGTTACACGTGATAAATCACTTTACAATCATCTATGATTGTTAGGTCAGCTTTTTGTAAATGGGCAAAATAATGGCTTCGTTGACTCGGGTAAATATCCTATCGCACGTTCACTTGAGAATTTAATGAGCATTTGTTGTTCTCTTTAAAAGATTTGGATCCATAGGCAATTTTCATCTTCAACATTATTCAAGCATATACATCAATTTTTAATATATGTGTTGAAGAAATCTCTTTCTGATAAAATTCCAAGCTATTAGGGTTGAACAACTGGAATTTCCAAAACTTGGATAAGAAAACTTTTCTCTTCATTTGTGGTGTGTGAATAAATTTTCTTTACCTACATTTCTTATTATTAATTTTTTTTCAACCATACATAAAATCTAAAACTTTCATTTTGTTGTGATCTAATTGCCTTTTTTGTTTACAGGATGAAAGGAGAGCAAAAAGTCAAAGTTTTGAATAAGGAAAAAAGTTTATATCTAAAATGGAAATGCATAATGCACAAATGTAGAGAGACATAAATCCAAAGAGTGTCAGTAATTTTAAGGGATTGTAAACTCCTTTTAGTTTTTATATATTAGATATAGCAATCAGCGAGAAAAAGGGGGAGGCGGGGGATTTTTAAGTGAGTGTTAACTCCCAATCCATAAGTCATTTCTTACAAAAATATTGC
Organism: Aristolochia californica; assembly: GCF_029961685.1. NCBI lineage: Eukaryota > Viridiplantae > Streptophyta > Magnoliopsida > Piperales > Aristolochiaceae > Aristolochia > Aristolochia californica. Next base: position 32,808,336 of record NW_027181992.1, on the reverse strand, counting down.
CCGTTGCACATGATAAATCACTTTATAATCATCTATGATTGTTAGGTCAACTTTTTGTAAATGGGCAAAATAATGGCTTGTTTGACTCAGGTAAATATCCCACCGCACGTTCATTTGAGAATTTAATGAGCGTTTGTTATTCTCTTTAAAAGGTTTCGATCCATAGGTCATTTGCATCTTTAACATGTTTCAAGCATGCATATCCATTTTTAAAACATGTGTAGAATAAATTTCTTTCTCATAAAAATCCAAGCTATTAGGCTTGAACTAGTGGAATTTCCTAAACTTGGATAACAAACATTTTGATTTCATTTGTGGTGTGATCTATTTGCCTTTTTTGTTTACAAGATGAATGGAGAGCGAAAATTCAAAGCTTTGATTTAAGAAAAAAGTAAACATCTAAAATGGAAATGCACAATGCAGAAATGTAGAGAGAGATAATTCCGAAGTGTGTCTGTAATTTTTAGGGTTGTAAACTCGTTTTAGTTTTTATAAATTAGGTTTTTCAATTGTCGGGGAAACGGGGGAGGCAGGGGATTTTTAACTGAGTGTTGACTCCCAATCCATAAGTCATTTCTTACAAAAATATAGCCCGTTACACGTGATAAATCTCATTGTAATCATCTATGATTGTTAGGTCAGCTTTTTGTAAATGGGCAAAATAATGGCTTATTTGACTTGGGTAAATATCCCACCATACGTTCACTTGAGAATTTAATGAGCGTTTGTTTCTCTTTAAAAGGTTTGGATCCATAGGTCATTTGCATCTTTAACAAGTTTCAAGCATGCATATCCTTTTTTAAAACATGTGTAGAAGAAATCTTTTTCTTATAAAATTGCACGCTATTAGAGTTAAGATAGAGGAATTTCCCAAATTAGGATAACAAAACTTTTGTGTTCATTTTTGGTGTGTGAATAAATTTTCTTTACAGACACTTGTTATTTTTTTAAATTTTTTCCATACTTAAACTTTAAAATTTTCATTTTTTTGTGATCTATTTGCCCTTTTTTTTACCGGATGAAAGGCGAGGTAAATCTCAATGTTTTTATTTAAGAAAAAAAGTATACATCTAAAATGGAAATTCACAATGCACAAATGTAGAGAGAGATAATTCGAATGAGTGTATGTAATTTTTAGGGATTGTAAACTCTTTTTAGTTTTTATTCATTAGGTTTTGCAATCGTTGGGGAAAAGGGGAGGCGGGGGATTATTAACTGAGTGTTGACTCCCAATCCATATGTCATTTCTTACATAAATATAGCCCATTATACGAGATAAATCACTTTACCATCATCTGTGATTATTAGATCAGCTTTTTGTAAATGGGAAAAATAATGGCTTGTTTGACTCGGGTAAATATCCCACCGCATGTTCACTTCAGAATTTAATGAATGTTTGTTATTATCTTTAAAAGGTTTGGATCCATAGGTCATTTGAATCTTTAACATGTTTCAAGCATGCATATCCCTTTTTAAAACATGTGTAGAAGAAATCTCTTTCATATAAAATTCCAAGCTATAAGGGTTGAACTAGTGGAATATCCCAAACTTGGATAACAAAAATTTTCTGTTCATATGTGGAGTGTGAATAAATTTTATTTACCTACATTAGTTATTGTTAGAAATTTTTTCCGTACATAAACTCTAAAATTTAAATTTTGTTGTGATCTATTTGCCTTTTTTGTTTATGTGATGAAGGGAGAGCGAAAACTCAAAGTTTAAATTTAAGAAAAAAAATACATCTAAAATGGAATTGCACAATACACAAATGTAGAGATAGATTATTACAAAGAGTGTTTGTAATTTTTAGGGATTGTAAACTCTTTTTAGTTTTTATATAGTAGGTTTTGCAATCGTCAGGGAAAAGGGGGAGGCGGGGGAATTTTAATTGAGTGTTGACTTCCAATCCATAAGTCATTTCCTACAAAAATATAGCCCGTTACACGTGTAAATCACTTTAAAATCATCTATGATTGTTAGCTCAGCTTTTTGTAAATCGGGAAAATAATGGCTTGTTTGACTTGGGTAAATATCCTATCGCACGCTCACTTGAGAATTTAATGAGCATTTGTTATTCTCTTTAAAATATTTGAATCCATAGGTGATTTGCATCTTTAACATTATTAAAGCATGCATATCAATTTTTAAAATATGTGTAGAAGAAATCGGTTTCTTAGAAAATTCCAAGCTATTAGGGTTGAACTTGTGGAATTTCCCAAACTTGGATAAAAAAACTTTTGTGTTCATTTGTGGTGTGTGAATAAATTTTATTTACCTACATTTCTTATTATTTTAAAAATTTTCTGTACATCAACTCTAAAATTTTCATTTGGTTGTGATCTAATTGCTTTTTTTGTTTACTGGATGAAGGGAGCGCGAAAACTCAAAGTTTTGATGAAGGAAAAAAGTATACATCTAAAATGGAAATGCACAATGCACAAATGTTGAGAAAGATAATTCCAAAGAGTGTCTGTAATTTTAAGGGATTGTAAACTGTTTTTAGTTTTTTTATATTAGGTTTTGCAATCATCGAGGAAAACGGAGAGGCGGGGGATTTTTAACTGAGTGTTGAATCCCAATCCATAAGTCATTTCTTACAAAAATATAGCTAGTAACGCATGATAAATGACTTTACAATCATCTATGATTGTTAGGTCAGTTTTTTGCAAATGGACAAAATACTGGCCTTTTTGACTCGGGTAAATATGCCATCTCATGTTCATTTGAGAATTTAGTGAGCGTTTGTTATTCTCTTTAAAAGGTTTGGATCCATAGATCATTTGCATCTTTAACAAGTTTAAAGCATGCATATCCTTTTGTAAAACATGTGTAGAAGAAATCTCTTTATTATAAAATTTCATGCTATTTGAGTTAAACTAGAGGAATTTCCCAAACTGGGATAACAAAAATTTTGTGTTCATTTGTGGTGTGTGGAGAAATTTTTTTTTACTTACACTTGTTATTTTTCTAAATTTTTTCTATACAAAAACTCTAAAATTTTCATTTTGTTGTGATCTATTTGCCTTTTCTTTACGGGATGAAGGGCGAGCGAAAACTCAAAGTTGTTATTTAAGAAAAAAGAATACATATAAAATGGAAATGCACAATGCACAAATGTAGAGAGAGATAATTCCAAAGTGTGTCTGTAATTTTTATGGATTGTAAAGTCTTTTTAGGTTTTATATATTAGGTTTTGCAATCATCGGGGAAAAAGGGGAGGTGGGGGATTTTTAAGTAATTGTTGACTCCCAATCCATAAGTCATTTCTTAAAATAATATTGCCTGTTATGCATGATAAATCACTTTATAATCATCTATGATTGTTAGGTCAAGTTTTTGTAAATAGGCAAAAAAATGGCTTATTTGACTCAGGTAAATATCCCACCGCACGTTCATTTCAGAATTTAATGAGCGTTTGTTATTCTCTTTAAAAGGTTTGGATCCAAAGGTCATTTGAATCTTTAACATGTTTCATGCTTGCATATCCATTTTTAAAACATGTATAGAAGAAATTTCTTTCTCATAAAATTCCAAGCTAAAAGGGTTGAACTAGTGGAATTTCCCAAACTTGGATAACAAAATTTTTTTGTTCATTGGTGGTATGTGAATAAATTTTATTTACATATATTTGTCATTGTTTTAAATTTTTTCCATCCATAAACTCTAAAATTTTCATTTTGGTGTGATGTATTTGCCTTTTTTTTGTTTACAAAATGAAGGGAGAGTGAAAACACATAGTTTTTTATTTAAGAAAAAAGTATACATCTAAAATGGAAATACACAATGCACATATGTAGAGAGAGATAATTCAGAAGTGCGTCTGTAATTCTTAGGGTTTTAAACTTGCTTTATTTTTTATATATTAGGTTTTTCAATCGTCGGGGAAAAGGGGGAGGCGTGGGATTTTTAACTGAGTGTTGACTACCAATCCATTAGTCATTTCTTACAAAAATATAGCCTGTTACACTTGATAAAGCACTTTACAATCATCAATGATTGTTAGGTCAGCTTTTTAAAAATGGGTAAAATAATGGCTTATTTGACTCGGGTAAATTTCCCATCGGACGTTCACTTGAGAATTTAAAGAGCGTTTTTTTTCTCTTTAAAATGTTTGGATCCATAGGTAATTTGCATCTTTCATAAGTTTCAAGTATGCATATTCTTTTTTAAAACATGTGTAGAAGAAATCTGTTTCTTATAAAATTCCAAGCTATTCGAGTTAAACTAGACGAATTTCCCAAACTGGGAGACAAAACTTTTGTTCTCATTTGTGGTGTGTGAATAAAATTTTTTTACATACACTTGTTATTTTTCTAAATTTTTTCCTTACTTAAAGTCTAAAATTTTCATTTTTTTGCAATCTATTTGCCTTTTTTTTTTACGGGATGAAGGGTGAGCGAAAACACAAAGTTTTGATTGAAGAAAAAAGTGTACATCTAAAATGGAAATTCACAATCCAAAAATGTAGAGAGAGATAATTCCGAAGAGTATATGTAATTTTTAGGGATTGTAAACCCTTTTTAGTTTTTATATATTAGGTTTTGCAATCGTCTGGGAAAAGGGGGAGGCTGGGGATTGTTAACTGAGTGTTGATCCATAAGTCATTTCTTACAAAAATATAGCCCATTACGCGTGATAAATCACTTTACAATCATTTATGATTGTTAGGTCAACTTTTTGTAAAAGGGCAAAATAATGGCTTGTTTGACTCGGGTAAATATCCTACCGTCCCTTCACTTGCGAATTTAATGAGCGTTTGTTATTCTCTTTAAAATATTTGGATCCATTGGTCATTTCCATCTTTAACATTATTCAAGCATGCATATCTATTTTTAAAACATGTGTAGAAGAAATCTCTTTCTTATAAAATTCCAAGCTCTTAGGGTCGAACAAGTGGAATTTCCCAAACATGGATGACAAAACTTTTGTGTTCATATGTGGTGTGTGAATAAATTTTATTTACCTACATTTCTTATTATTTTAAAAATTTTCAATACAAACTCTAAAATTTTCATTTTGTTGAGATCTATTTGCCTTTTTTGTTTATGTGATGAAGGGAGAGCGAAAACTCAAAGTTTTGATTTTAGAATAAAGAATACATCTAAAATGGAAATGCACAATCCAAAAATGTAGAGAGAGATAATTCCAAAGTGTGTCTGTAATTTTTATGGATTGTAAAGTCTTTTGAGTTTTTATATAAGTGGTTTTGCAATCGTCGGGGAAAAGGGGGAGGCGGGGGAGTTTTAACTGAGTGTTGACTCCCAATCCATAAGTCATTTCTTACAAAAATATAGTCCGTTATGCGTGATAAATCTCTTTACAATCATCTAACTTTGTTAGGTCATCTTATTATTAAATGGGCAAAATAATGGCTTGTTTCACTCGGGTAAATATCCCACTGCACGTTCACATGACAACTTAATGAACGTTTTTTATTCTCTTTAAAAGGTTTGGATCCATATGTCATTTGCATTTTTTACATGTTTCAAGCATGCATATCCATTTTTATAACATGTGTAGAAGAAATTTCTTTCTTATTAAATTCCAAGCTATTAAGGTTGAACTTGTGGAATTTCCCAAACTTGGATAGCAAAACTTTTGAGTTCATTTATGGTGTGTGAATAAATTTTCTTTACTTAAATTTGTAGTTGTTTTAAATTTTTTCCGTAGATAAACTTTAAAATTTTCATTTGGTTGTGATCTATTTGCCTTATTGGTTTACAGGACGAAGGGAGAGCGAAAACTCACTGTTTTGATTTAAGAAAAAAGTATACATCTAAAATGGTAGTGCACAATCCAAAAATGTAGAGAGAGATAATTCCAAACAGTGTCTTTAATTTATAGGGATTGTAAATTTTTTTAGTTTTTATATATTAAGTTTTGCAATCATCGGGGAAAAGGGGGAGGCGGGGGATTTTTAACTGAGTGTTGACTCCCTATCCATAAGTCATTTCTTACAACAATATAGCCTGTTATGCGTGATAAATTACTTTACAATCATCTAAAATTGTTAGGTCCGCTTTTTGTAAATTGGTTAAATAATTGCTTGATTGACTCGGGTAAATATCCCACCACACGTTCACTTGAGAATTTAATGAACGTTTTTTATTCTCTTTAAAAGGTTTGGATCCATTGGTCATTTGCATCTTTAACATGTTTCAAGCATGCATATCCATTTTTAAAACATTTGTAGAAGAAATCTCTGTCTTATTAAATTCCATGCTGTTAGGGTTGAACTAGTGGAATTCCCCAAACTAGGATAACATAATTTTTGTGATCATTTGTGGTGTGTGAATAAATTTTTTTTACTAAAATTTGTCTTTGTTTGAAATTTTTTCCGTACATAAACTCTTCAATTTTCATTTTTTTGTGATGAATTTACTTTTTTTTTTACGGGATGAAGGGAGAGCGAAAAATCAAAGTTTTGATTTTTAAAAAAATTATACTTCAAAAATAGAAATGCACAATGCACAAATGTAGAGAGAGATAATTCCAAAGAATGTCTATCATTTTTAGGGATTCTAAACTCTTTTTAGTTTTTATATACTAGGTTTTGCAATCATCGAGGAAAAGGGGGAGGCGGGGGATTTTTAACTGAGTGTTGACTCCCAATCCATAAGTCATTTCTTAAAAAAATATAGCCCGTTATGCGTGGTAAATCACTTTACTATATTCTATGATTGTTAGGTCAGCTTTTTGTAAATGGGCAAAATATTGGTTTGTTTGACTCGGGTAAATATTCCACCGCACGTTCACTTGAGAATTTAATGAGTGTTTGTTATTCGCTTGAAAAATCTTGGATCCATAAGTCATTTGCATCTTGAACATGTTTCAAGTATGCATAATCGTTATTAAAACATGTGTGGAAGAAATCTCTTTCGTAAAAAATTCCAAGCTTTAAGGGTTGAACAAGTGGAATTTACCAAACTTGGATAACAAAACTTTTGTATTCATTTGTGGTGTATGAATAAATTTTCTTTACTTACATTTGTTATTTTTTTAAAATTTTTCCACACATAAGCTCTAATTTTTTATTTGGTTGTGATCTATTTGACTTTTTGGTTTACGGTATGCAGGGAGAGTGAAAACTCAAAGTTTTGATTAAAGAAAAAAGTATACATCTAAAATGGAAATGCACAATTCACAAATGTAGAGAGAGATAATTCCAAAGAGTCTATAATTTATAGGGATTGTAAACTCTTTTTAGTTTTTATATATTAGGTTTTGCAATCGTGCGGGAAACGGGGGAGGTGGGGGATTTTAAACTGAGTGTTGACTCCCAATCCATGAGTCATTTCTTAAAAAAATATAGCCCGTTACGTGTGATAAATCACTTTACAATCATCTAACATTGTTAGGTCACCTTTAATTAAATGGGTAAAATAATGGCTTGTTTGAGTCGGATAAATATCCCACCGCACGTTCACTTGACAATTTAAAGAGTGTTTTTTATTCTCTTTAAAACATTTGGATCTATAGGTTATTTGCATCTTTAACATGTTTCAATCATGAATATCCATTTTTTAAACATGTGTTGAAGAAATCTCATTCTTCTAAAATTCCAAGCAATAAGGGTTGAACTAGTGGAATTTCCCACACTTGGATAAGAAAACTTTTGTGCTCATTTGTGGTGTGTGAATAAATTTTCTTTACATACATTTTTTATTTTTTTAAATTTATTCTGTACATAAACTATAAAATTTTTATTTGTTGTGATCTATTTGTTTTTTTATTGGATGAAATGAGAGCGAAAACTCAAAGTTTTGATTATAGAAAAATGTATACATCTAAAATGGAAAAGCACAATGAAAAAATTTAGAGAGATAATTCCAAACAGTGTCATTAATTTTTAGGGATTGCAAACTCTTTTTATTTTTTATATATTAGTTTTTGAAATCGTCAGGGAAAACGGGGAGGCGGGGATTTTTTAACTGAGTGTTGACACCCAATCCATAAGTCATTTCTTACAAAAATATAGCCCGTTACACTTGTTAAATCACTTTACTATCATCTATGATTGTTAGGTCAGCTTTTTGTAAATGGGCAAAATAATGGCTTGTTTGACTCGGGTAAATATCCCACTGTACGTTCACTTGAGAATTTAATGAGGGTTTTTTATTCTTTTTAAAACGTTTGGATCCTTAGGTCATTTGCATCTTTAACATTATTCAAGCATGCATATCCATTTTCAAAATATGTGTAGAAGAAATCTCTTTCTTATAAAATTCCAAGCTATTAGGGTTGAACTATTGGAATTTCCCAAACTTGGATAAGAAAACTTTTGTGTTCATTTGTGGTGTGTGAATAAATTTTGCTTTACCAAAATTTCTTATTATTTAAAAAATTTTCCATTCCTAAACTCCAAAATTTTCATTTTGTTGTGATCTATTTGCTTATTTTGTTTATAGGATGAGGGGATAGCGAAAACTCGAAGTTTTGTTTAAGGAAAATAGTATACTTCTAAAATGGAAATGCACAATGCACATATGTAGAGAGAGATAATTCCAAAGTGTGTCTATAATTTTAAGGGATTGTAAGCTCTTTTTAGTTTTTATATATTAGGTTTTGCAATCGTCGGGGAAAAGGGAGAGGCGGAGGATTTTAACCTGATTGTTGACTTCCAATCTATAAGTAATTTCTTACAAAAATATAGCCCGTTACGCATGATAAATCACTTTACTATCATCTATGACTATTTGGTCAGCTTTTTGTAAATGGGCAAAATAATGGCTTGTTTGACTCGGGTAAATATCCCACCGCACATTCACTTGAGAATTTAATGATTGTTTGTTATTCTCTTTAAAAGGTTTGGATCCATAGGTCATTTGCATCTTTAACATGTTTCAAGCATCCATATCCATTTTTAAAACATGTGTAGAAGAAATCTTTTTCATATAAAATTCCAAACTATAAGGGTTGAACTAGTGGAAATTCCCAAGCTTGGATAACAAAACTTTTGTGTTCATTTGTGGTGTGTAAATAAATTTTCTTTACTTACATTTGTTATTGTTTTAAATTTTTTTCATACATAAACTCTAAAATTTAAATTATGTTGTGATCTATTTGTCTTTTTTTTTTTACCGGATGAAGGGCGAGCGAAAACTCAAAGTTTTGATTTGAGAAAAAAGAATACTACTAAAATGGAAATGCCCAAAGTACAAATGTAGAGAGAGATAGTTTCAAAGAGTGTCTTTAATTTTTATGGATTGTCAACTCTTTTTAGTTTTTAAATATTAGGTTTTGCAATCATCAGGGAAAAGGGGGAGGCGGGGGGTTTTTAACTCAATGTTGACTTCCAATCGATAAGTCATTTCATACAAAAATATAGCTTGTTATTCATGATAAATCACTTTACAATCATCTATGATTGTTAGATCAGAATTTTTGTAAATGGCCAAAATAATGGCTTGTTTGACTCGGCTAAATATCCCACCGCACGTTCACTTAAAATTTTAATGAGCGTTTGTTATTCTCTTTAAAAGGTTTGGATCCATAGGTCACTTGCATCTTTAACATGTTTCAAGCATGCATATCCATTTTTAAAAAATGTGTGGAAGAAATCTCTTCCTTATAAAACTCCCAAGCTATAAGGGTTGAACAAGTGGAATTTCCCAAACTAGGATAAAAAAACTTTTGTGTTCATTTTTGGTGTGTAAATAAATTTTCTTTACTTACATTCATTATTGTTTTAATTTTTTTCCATACATAAACACTAAAATTTTCATTTTGGTGTGATCTATTTGCCTTTTTTGTTTACTGGAGGAAGGGAGATGGAAAATCAAAGTTTTGATTTAGGAAAAAAGTATACTTCTAAAATGGAAATGAGCAATGCACAAATGTATCGAGAGATAATTCAAAATAGTGTCTTTAATTTATATTGATTGTAAACTCTTTTTAGTTTTTATATATTAGGTTTTGCAATCGTCGGCGAAAAAAAGGAGCCAGGGATTTTTAACTCAGTGTTGACTCCCTACCCATAAGTAATTTCTTACAAACATATAGCCCATTACGTGTGATAAATCACTTTACATTCGTCTAAAATTTTTAGCTCAGCTTATTGTAAATGGTAAAAATAATGGCTTGTTTGACTCGGGTAAATATCCCATCCCTCATTCACGTGAGAATTTAATGAGCGTTTGTTATTCCCTTTAAAAGGTTTGGATCCATTGGTCATTTGCATCTTTAACATGTTTCAAGCATGCATATCCATTTTTAAAACATGTGTAGAAGAAATCTCTTTCTTATAAAATTCCAAGTTGGTAGGGTTGAACTAGTGGAATTTTCCAAACTAGGATAACATAACTTTTGTGATCATTTGTGGTCTGTGAATAATTTCTATTTACTAAAATTTGTTATAGTTTGAAATTTTTTTCGTACATTAACTCGTAAATTTTCATTTTGTTGTGATCAATTTACTTTCTTTGTTTACGGGATGAAGGGAGAGCGAAAACTCAAAGTTTTGATTTTAGAAAAAAATATACATATAAAATGTAAATGCACAATGCAAAAATGCAGAGAGAGATAATTCCAAAGAGTGTCTGTAATTATTAGGGATTGGAAACTCTTTTTAGTTTTTATATAGTTGGTTTTGCAATCGTAGGGGAAAAGGGGGAGACGTGGGATTTTTAACTGAGTGTTGACTCCCAATCCATAACTAATTTCTTAAGAAAATATGGCCCGTTACACGTGGAAAATCACTTTACTACATTCTATGATTGTTAAGTCAACGTTTTGTAAATGGGCAAAATAGTGGCTTGTTTGACTCGGGTAAATATCCCACTGCACGTTCACTTGAGAATATAATGAGCGTTTGTTATTCTCTTTAAAAGGTTTGGATCCATAGGTCATTTGCATCTTTAACATGTTTCAAGCATGCATATCCATTTTTAAAACATGTGTGGAATAAATCTCTTTCTTATAAAATTCCAAGCTTTAAGGGTTGAACAAGTGGAATTTCCCAAACATGGATAAGAAAACTTTTGTGTTCATTTGTGGTGTGTGAATAAATTTTCTTCACTTACATTTGTTATTTTTTTAATTTTTTTCCGCACATAAACTCTAAATTTTCCATAGGTTGTGATTTTTTTGCCTTTTTGGTTTACGGGATGAAGGGAGAGCAAAAACTCAAACTTTTTATTTAAGAAAAAACTATACATCTAAAATAGAAATGCACAATGCACAAATGTAGAGAGAGATAATTCCAAAGAGTCTCGGTAATTTATAAGGACTTTAAACTCTTTTAAGTTTTTATATATTAGGTTTTGCAATCGTTGGGGAAAAGGGGGAGGCGGGGGATTTTTAACTGAGTGTTGACTCCCAATCCATAAGTCATTTGTTACAAAAAATATAGCCCGTTACGCGTGATCAATCACTTTACAATCATCTAACATTGTTAGGTCAACTTTTTATTAAATGGGCAAAATAATGGCTTGTTTGACTCGGATAAATATCCCACTGCACGTTCACTTGACAATTTAATGAACATTTTTTATTCTCTTGAAAAGGTTTGGATCCATAACTCATTTGCATCTTTTATATGTTTCAAGCATGCATATCCATTTTTAAAACTTGTGTAGAAGAAATCTCTTTCTTATAAAATTCCAAGCAATTAGGGTTGAACTAGTGGAATTTCCCAAACTTGGATAACAAAACTTTTCTGTTCATTTGTGGTGTGTGAACAAATTTTCCTTACTAAAATTTTTTATTGTTTTAAATTTTTTCCCCACATAAACTCTAATATTTTAATTTGGTTGTGATCTATTTGCCTTCTTGGTTTACAGGATGAAGGGAGAGCGAAAACTCGAAGTTTTGATTTACGAAAAAAGTATACATCTAAAATGGAAATGCACAATGCACAAATGTAGAGAGAAATATTTCTAGACATTGTCTTTAATTTATAGGGATTGTAAACTCATTTTAGTTTTTATATAATAGGTTTTGCAAACGTTGAGGAAAAGGGGGAGGCGGGGGATTTTTAACTCGGTGTTGACTCCCTATCCATAAGTCATTTCTTAAAAAAATATAGCCCATTAGACGTGATAAATTACTTTACAATCGTCAATGATTGTTAGGTCACTTTTTTGTAAATGGGCAAAATAATGGCTTGTTTGACTCGGGTAAATATCGTACCGCACGTTCACTTGAGAATTTAACGAGCATTTTTTATTCTCTTTAAAATATTTGGATCCATAGGTAATTTTCATTTTTAACATTATTCAATCAAGCATATCCATTTTTAAAATATGTGTAGAAGAAATCTATTTCTGATAAAATTCCAAGCTATTAGTGTTGAACAAGTGGAATTTCCCAAATTTGAAAAAGAAAAATTTTGTGTTCATTTGTGCAGTGTGAATAAATTTTCTTTACTTACATTTGTTATTATTTTAAATTTTTTCCATACATAAACTCTAAAATTTTCATTTTGTTGTGATTGATTTGCCTTTTTTGTGTACATGATGAAGGGAGGGCGAAACCTCAAAGTTTTGATTAAGGAAAAAAGTATACATCTAAAATGGAAACGCACAATGCACAAATGTAGAGAGAGATAATTCCAAAGAGTGCCTGTAATTTTATGGGATTGTAAACTCTTTTTAGTTTTTATATATTATGTTTTGCAATCGTCGGGGAAAATGGAGAGGCAGGGGATTTTTAACTGAGTGTTGACTCCTAATCCATAAGTCATTTCTTAAAAAAATATAGCCCGTTACATGTGATAAATCACTTTACCATCATCTATGATTGTTAGGTCAGCTTTTTGTAAATGGGCAAAATAATGGCTTGTTTGAGTTGGGTAAATATCCCAACTGCACATTCACTTGAGAATTTAATGAGTGTTTGTTATTCTCTTTAAAAGGTTTGGTTCCATTCGTCATTTGCATCTTTAACATGTTTCAAGCATCCATATCCATTTTTAAAACATGTGTAGAAGAAATCTCTTTGTTATAAATTCCAAGTTTTTAGGGTTGAACCAGTGAAATTTCCTAAACTAGGGTAACATAACTTTTGTGATCATTTGTGGTGTGTGAATAAATTTTTTTACCTACATTTGTTATTGTTTGAAATTTTTTCCGTACATAAACTCTTAAATTTTCATTTTGTTGTGATCAATTTGCCTTTTCCATTTACAGGATCAAGGGAGAGCGAAAACTCAAAGTTTTGATTTAAGAAAAAAGTATACAACTAAAATGGAAACGCACAATGTACAAATGTCGAGAGAGATGATTCCAAAGAGTGTCTGTAATTTTTAGTGATTTTAAACTCTTTTTAGTTTTTATATTGTAGGTTTTGCAATCGTCGGGGAAAAGGGGAGGCGGGGGATTTTTAATTGAGTGTTGACTCCCAATCCATAAGTCATTTCATTAAAAAACATAACCCATTAGTTGTGATCAAGGACTTTACAATCATCTATTTGTAAATGGGAAAAATAATGGCTTATTTTACTCGAGAAAATATCCCACTGCAAGTTAACTAGAGAATTTAATGAGCATTTGTTAGTGTCTTTAAAAGTTTCGGATCCATAAATCATTTTCATATTTAACATGTTTCAAGCATGCATATCCATTTTCAAAACATGTGTATATAATATCTATTTCTTATAAAATTCCAAGCAATTTGGGTTGAACTAGTAGAATTACCCAAACTTGGATAAGAAAACTTTTGTGTTCATTTGTGGTGTGAATAAGTTTTCTTTACTAACATTTATTATTGTTTAAATTTTTTTCCGAAACATAAACTCTAAAATTTTCATTTTGTTGTGTTCTATTGGCATTTTTTTACGGGATGAAAGGAGTGCGAAAACTCAAAGTTTTGATTTAAGAAAAAATAATATATCTAAAATGGAAATGCACAATGCACAAATTTAGAGAGAGATAATTCCAAAGAGTGTCTATAATTTTTAGGTATTGTAAACTCTTTTTAGTTTTTAAATAGTAGGTTATGCAATCGTCGGGGAAAAGGGGGAGGCTGGGGATTTATAACTAAGTGTTGACTCCCAATCCAAAAATCATTTCTTACAAAAATATAGCCCGTTACGTGTGGTAAATCACTTTACAATCATCTATGATTGTTAGGTCAGATTTTTGTAAATGGGCAAAATAATGGCTTGTTTGACTCGGGTAAATATCCCACTCACGTTCACTGTAGAATTTAATGAGCATTTGTTATTCAATTTAAAAGGTTTGGATCCATAGGTCATTTCCATCTTTGACATTTTTCATGCATGCATTTCGATTTTTAAAACATGTGTAGAAGAAATCTCTTTCTTATAAAATTCCAAGTTATTAGGGTTGATCTAGTGGAATTTCCCAAACTTGGATAACAAAAATTTTGTGTTCATTTGTGGTGTGTGAAAAAAAAAATTTCCTTACATTTTTTCTTGTTTTAAAAAATTTTTGCACATAAACTCTAACATTTTCATTTTATTGTGATCTATTTGCCTTGTTTGTTTACGGGATGAAGGGAGAGAAAAAACTCAAAGTTTTGATTTTAGAAAAAAGTATACATCTAAAATCTAAATGCACAATGCACAAATGTAGAGAGAGATAATTACAAAGAATGTCTATAATTTTAAGGGATTGTAAACTCTTTTTTAGTTTTTATATAGCTGGTTTTGCAATCGTCGAGGAATAAGGGGGGGCGGGGGAATTTTAACTGTGTGTTGACTCCCAATCCATATGTCATTTCTTACAAAAATATAGCCAGTTACATATGGTAAATCAGTTTACAATCATTTATGATTGTTTGGTTAGATTTTTATAAATGGGCAAAATAATGGCTTGTTTGACTCAGGTAAATATCCCACTGCACGTTCACTTGAGAATTTAATGAGCTTTTGTTATTCTCTTTAAATGGTTTGGATCCATAGGTCATTTAAATCGTTAACATGTTTCAAGAATGCATATCCATTTTTAAAACATGTGTAGAAGAAATATCTTTCTTATAAAATTCCAACCTATTAGGGTTGAACTAGTGGAATTTCCCAAACTTGGATAACAAAAATTGTCTTCATTTGTAGTGTGTGAATAAATTTTCTTATTACTTACATCTGTTATTTTTTTAAATTTTGTCTGTACATAAACCCTAAAACTTTCATTTTTTTGTGATCTATTTGCCTTTTTTGTTTACGGGATGAAGGGAGAGCGAAAACTCAAAGTTTTGATTTCAGAAAAAATTATACATCTAAAATAGAATTGCACAATGCAAACTTGTTGAGAGAGATTATTCCAAAGAGTGTCTGTAATTTTTAGGGATTGTAAACTCTCTTCAGTTTTTATATTATAGGTTTTACATTCGTCGGGAAAAGGGGGAGGCGGGGGATTTTTAACTCAGTGTTGACTCCCAATCCTTAAGTAATTTCTTATAAAAATATAGCCCGTTACGCTTGATAAATCATTTTACAATCATTTATGATTGTAAGGTCTTCTTTTTGTAAATGGGCAAAATAATGGCTTGTTTGACTTGGGAAAATATCCCACCACACGTTCACCTGAGAATTTCATGAGTGTTTGTTATTCTCTTTAAAAGGTTTGGATCCATAGGTCATTTGCATATTTAACATGTTTCAAGCATTCGTATCCCTTTTTAAAACATGTGTAGAAGAAATCTCCTTCTTATAAAATTTCATGCAATTAGGGTTGAACTAGTAGAATTTCCCAAACTTGGATAAGAAAACTTTTGTGTTCATTTGTAATGTTTGAATAAATTTTCTTTACTTACTCTAAAATTTTCATTTTTTCAAATCTTTTTGCATTTTTTTTACAGGAAGAAGTGTAAGCGAAAACTCAAAGTTTGGATTTAAGAAAAAGGTGTACATCTAAAATGGAAATGCATAATGCACAAATGTAGAGAGTGATAATTCAAAAGAGTGTCTATAATTTTTAGCGATTGTAAACTCTTTTTAGTTTTTATATATTAGGTTTTCCAATTATCGGGGAAATGGGGGAGGTGGGGGATTTTTAACTGAGTGTTGACCCCATATCCATATGTCATTTCTTAAAAAAATATAGCCCGTTACGAGTGATAAATAAGTTTACAATCATCTATGAATGTATGGTCAGATTTTTGTAAATGGGAAAAATAAGGACATGTTTGACTCGATTAATTTCCCACCGCATGTTCACATGAGAATTTAATGGGTGTTTGCTATTCTCTTTAAAAGGTTTGGATCCATAGGTCATTTTGATCTTTAACATGTTTCAAGCATGCATATCCATTTTTAAAACATGTGTAGAAGAAATCTCTTTCTTATAAAATTCCAAGCTATTAGGGTTGAACTAGTGGAATTGCCCATACTTGGATAACATAACTTTTGTGTTCATTTGTGGTGTGTGAATAAATTTTCTTTACTTACAATTTTTATTATTTTAAATTTCTTCCCTACATAAACTCTAAAATTTTAATTTTGTTGTGCTCTATTTTCCTTTTTTGTTTTTGGGATGAAGGGAGAGCGAAAACTCAAAAGTTTTGATTTAAATAAAAAGTATACATCGAAAATGGAAATGCACAATGCAGAAATGTAGAGAGATAATTCAAAAAAGTATCTGTAATTTTTAGGGATTGTAAACTCTTTTTAGTTTTTATATAGTAGGTTTTGAAATCGTAGTGGAAAAGGGGGAGGCGGGGGATTTTTACCTGAGTGTTGACTCCCAATCCATAAGTCATTTCTTACAAAACTATAGCCCATTACGCGTGATAAATCACTTTACAATCATCTATGATTATTATGTCAGCTTTTTATTAATGGGCAAAATAATGGCTTGTTTGACTCAGGTATATATCCCACCGCACGTTCACTTGACAATTTAATAAATATTTGTTTTTCTCTTTAGAAGGTTTGGATCCATCGGTCATTTGCATCTTTAACATGTTTCAAGAATGCATATCCATTTTTAAAACATGTGCAGAAGAAATCTCTTTCTTAAAAAATTCGAAGCTATTAGGTTTTAACTAGAGTAATTTCCCAAACTTGGATAACAAAATTTTTGTGTTCATTTGTGGTGTGTGAAAAAGTTTTCTTTCCATACATTTGTTTTTGTTTTAAATTTTTTCCACATATAAACTCTAAAATTTTCATTTGGTTGTGATCTATTTGCCTTTTATGTTTACGGAATGAAGAGAGCGAAATTTCAAAGTTTTTATTTATGAAAAAAGTATACATCTAAAATGGTAATACACAAATCACAAATGTAGAGAGAGATAATTCCAAAGAGTGTCTGTAATATTTAGGGATTGTAAACTCCTTTTAGTTTTTATATATTAGGTTTTGCAATCATTGAGGAAAAGGGGAACCGGGGAATTTTTAACTAAGTGTTGACTCCCAATCCATAAATCATTTCTTACAAAAATATAGCCCATTATGCGCTATAAACCACTTTACAATCATCTATGATTGTTAGGTCAGATTTTTGTAAATGAGCAAAATAATGGGTTGTTTGACTCGGGTAAATATCCTACAGTACGTTCAGTTGAGAATTTAATGAGTGTTTGTTATTCTTTTTAAAAGTTTTGGATCCATAGGTCATTTGCTTATTTAATATGTGTCAAGCAAGCAAATCCATTTTTAAAACATGTGTAGAAGAAATCTCCTTCTTATCAAATTCCAAGTAATTAGGGTTGAACTAGTGGAATTTCCCAAACTTGGATAAAAAAAGTTTTGTGTTTATTTGTGGTGTGTGAATAATTTTTCTTTACTTACCTTTGTTATTGTTTTAAATTTTTTCAGTTCATAAACTCAAAAATTTCATTTTGTTGTGATCTATTGGCCTTTTTTTTTACGGGAAGAAGGTTGAGCGAAAACTCAAAGTTTTGATTTAAGAAAAAAAGTATACATCTAAAATAGAAATGCACAATGCGGAAATGTGGAGAGAGATAATTCCAAAGAGTGTCTATAATTTGTTGGGATTGTAAACTCTTCTTAGTTTTTATATATTAGGTTTTGTATCGTCGGGGAAAAGGGGGGGGGGATTTTTAATTGAGTGTTGACTCCATATCCATAAGTCATTTCTTACAAAAATATAGACTATTACGGGTGATAAATCACTTTACAATCATCTATGATTGTTAGGTCAGCTTTCGCATGTTTGACTCGGGTAAATATCCCACCACATATTCACTTGAGAATTTAATGGGCATTTGTTATTCTCTTTAGAAGGTTTGGATTCATAGGTCATTTACAACTTTAACTTGTTTCAAACATGCATATCCTTTTTTAAAACATGTGTAGAAGAAATCTCTTTCTTATAAAATTCCAAGCTATTAAGGTTGAACAAGTGGAATTTCCAAAACATGGATAACAAAACTTTTGTGTTCATTTGTGGTGTGTGAATAATTTTTCTTTACTTAGATTTTTTATTGTTTTAATTTTTTTCAGTACATAAACTCTAAAATTTTAATTTGGTTGTGATCTATTTGCCTTTTTTGTTTACGTGATGAAGGTAGAGAAAAACTCAAAGTTTTGATTTAAGAAAAAAGTATACATCTAAAATAGAAATGCACAATTCACAAATGTAGCGAGAGATAAGTCCAAGCTGAGTGTTGACTCCCAATCCATAAGTCTTTTTTGTTTTTATATATTAGGTTTTGCAATCGTCAGGGAAATGGGGGAGGCGGGAGATTTTAACTGAGTGTTGACTCCCAATCCATAAGTCTTTTTTGTTTTTATATATTAGGTTTTGCAATCGTCAGGGAAATGGGGGAGGCGGGAGATTTTAACTGAGTGTTGACTCCCAATCCATAAGTCTTTTTTGTTTTTATATATTAGGTTTTGCAATCGTCAGGGAAATGGGGGAGGCAGGAGATTTTAACTGAGTGTTGACTCCCAATCCATAAGTCATTTCTTACAAAAAAATAGCCCGTTACGCGTGGTAAATCACTTGACAATCATATAACATTGTTAGGTCAGCTTTTTGTAAATTGGCAAAATAATGGCTTATTTGACTCGGGTAAAGATCCCACTGCATGTTCACTTGACAATTTAGTGAGCGTATTTTATTCTCTTTAAAAGGTTTAGATCCATAGGTCATTTGCATCTTTAACATGTTTTAAGCATGCATATCGATTTTTAAAACTACTGTAGAAGAAATCTCTTTCTTATAAAATTCCAAGCTATTAGGGTTGAACTAGTGGAATTTCAAAATTTGGATAACAAAACATTTGTGTTCATTTGTGGTGTGTGAATAAATTTTCTTTACTTACATTTTTTTTCTAAAATGTTTTCGTAAGTAAACTCTAAAATTTTCATTTTATTGTGATCCATTTGCCTTTTTTATTTACGGGATGAAGGGAGAGCAAAAACTCAAAGTTTTGATTGAAGAAAATGGAAATGCACAAAGCACAAATGTAGAGAGAGAATATTCCAAAGTGTGTCTGTCACTTTTAGCGATTTTAAATTCTTTTAGTTTTTATATAGTAGGTTTTGCAATCCTCAGCGAAAAGGGGGAGGCGAGGGATTTTTAACTGAGTGTTGACTCCCAATCCATAAGTCATTTCTTGCAAAAATATAGCCCGTTAAGCGTGATAAATCACTTTACAATCATCTATGATTGTTAGGTCATCTTTTTGTAAATGGGTAAAATAATGGCTTGTTTGACTCAGGAAAATATCCCACTGCACGCTCACCTGAGAATTTAATGAGCGTTTGTTATTATCTTTAAAAGGTTTGGATCCATAGGTCATTTGCATATTTAACATGTTTCAAGCATGCATATCCATTTTTCAAAAATGTGTAGAAGAAATCTCTTTCTTATAAAATTCCAAGCATTTAGGGTTGAACCAGAGGAATTTCCCAAACGTGGATAAGAAAACTTTTGCGTTCATTTGTGGTGTGTGAATGAATTTTCTTTACTAACTTTTGCTATTGTTTTAAATTTTTTCAGTACATAAACTCTAAAATTTTCATTTTGTTATGATCTATTTGCATTTCTTTTACAGGATGAAGGGGGAGCGAAAACTCAAAGTTTTGATTTAAGAAAAAAGTGTACATCTAAAATGGAAATGCACAATGCACAAATATGGAGAGAGATAATTCCAAAGAGTGTCTGTAATTTTTATGGATTGTGAACTCTTTTTAGTTTTTATATAATAGGTTTTGCAATTCTCGGGGAAAAGGGAGAGGCGGGGGATTTTTAACTCAGTGTTCACTCCCAATCCATCAATCATTTCTTTTACGCGTGATAAATCACTTTACAATGATCTATGATTGTTTGGTCAGCTTTTTGTAAATGGGAAAATAATGGCTTGTTTGACTTGGGTAAATACCTACCGTACGTTCACTTGAGAATTTAATGTGCATTTGTAATTCTCTTTAGAAGGTTTGGATCCATGGGCCATTTGCAAATTTAACATTATTCAAGCATTCATATCCATTTTTAATACATGTGGAGAAGACATCTCTTTCTGATTAAATTCCAAGCTATTGGGGTTGAACAAATGGAATTTCCAAAACTTGGATAAGAAAACTTTCCTGTTCATTTGGGGTGAGTGAATAAATTTTCTTTACCAAAATTTCTTATTATTTACATTTTTTTCCAGTCATAAACTCCAAAATTTTCATTTTGTTGTGATCTAATTGCCTTTTTTTTTTACCGGATGAAGGGAGAGCGAAAACTCAAAGTTTTGAATAAGGAAAAAAGTATACATCTAAAATGGAAATGCACAATGCACAAATGTAGAGAGAGATAAATCCAAAGAGTGTCTGTAATTTTAAGGGAGTGTAAACTCTTTTTAGTTTTTATATATTCGGTTTTACAATCGTCAAGGAAAAGGGGGTGGCAGGGGATTTTTAACTGAGTGTTGACTCCCAATCCATAAGTCATTTCTTACAAAAATATAGCCCATTATGTGTGATAAATCACTTTACAATCATCTATGATTGTTTGGTCAGCTTTTTGTAAATTGGCAAAATAATGGCTTATTTGACTCGGGTAAATATCCCACCGCACGTTCACTTGAGAATTTAATGAGCGCTTGTTATTCTCTTTAAAAGCTTTGGATCCATAGGTCATTTGAATCTTTAACATGTTTCAAGCATGCATATCCATTTTTAAAACATGTGTAGAAGAAATCTCTTTCATATAAAATTCCAAGCAATAAGGGTTGAACTAGTGGAATCTCCCAAACTTGGATAACGAAAATTTTGTGTTCATTTTTGGTGTGTGTTCAACCTTATTGGCTTGGAATTTGATATGAAAGAGATTTCTAATTGATCCTAACATGTTTAAAATATGGATATGCATGATTGAATCATGTTAAAGTGTCAAATGCCCTATGGATCCAAAACTTTTAAAGTGAACGTTCGGTGGGATATTTACCTGAGTCAAACAAACCATTATTTTTCCCATTTACAAAAAGTTGACCTAACAATCACAAATGATGTATAAAATGATTTATTTGTCTATCATGGATAACAGGGTATGTTTTTGTAAGAAATAACTCATGGATTTGGAGTCAACACTCAATCAAAACTCCCCTACCTCCCGCTTTTCCCGATCATTTTGAAACCTAATATATCAAAACTAAAAGAGTTTGCAAACCCTAAAAGTAACATAGACTTTTTGGAATTATCTCTCACTACATTTGTGCATATCCATTCCATTTTAGAAGTACCCTTTTTCTTAAATACAAACTTTGTGTTTTCACTTTCTGATTCTCTTGTAAATATGAAGATTAAGGTCAAATGGATCCCAACAAAATTAAAATTTAAGAGTTTAAGTAAGGAAAAAATTAAAATCAAAAAATTTATTCACACACCACAACTGAATACAAAATTTTGTTGTCCAAGTTTGGGAAATTCCACTAGTTCAACCCTAATGGCTTGGAATTTGGTAAGCAAGATATTTCTAATTGATCCTAAAATATTTTAAATATGGATATGCATGATTTAAACATGTTAAAGATTCAAATGTCCTATGGATCCAAACCTTTAAAGCGAACAACAATTGCTCATTAAATTCTCAAGTGAACGTGCGTTGGGATATTTACCCAAGTCAAACAAGCCATTATTTTGCCCTTTTACAAAAAGCTGACCAAACAATCATTGATGATTTCTAAAGTGATTTATCGGTCAATCATGCGTAATGGGCTAAGTTTTTTCTAAGAAATGACTTATGATTTATCGGTCAATCCGCCTCTCTCTTTTCCCGATCTTTGCAAAACCTAATATATTAAAAATAAAAGAGTTTGTAGTCCCTAAAAGTTATAGAGATTGGAAATATCTCTCTTACCATTTGTGCATTTCTATTCCATTTTAGATGTACATTTTTTTCTTAAATAAAAACTATGAGTTTTCACTTTTCGATTCTCCCGTAAACAAGAAGATAAAGGCAAAATAGATCACAACAAAATGAAAATTTTAGAGTTTAGGTATACAAAAATATAAAAAAATAAAAAATTTAAGTAAAGAAAATTTATTCACACACAATAGATGAACAGAAAAATTTTGTTCTCCAAGTTTGTGAAATTCCACTAGTTCAACCCTAATGGCTTGGAATTTGATAAGAACAAGATTTCTAACTCATCCTAACATGTTTTAAATATGAATATGCATGCTTGAAACATGTTAATCATACAAATTCCATATGGATCAAACCATTTTAAAGCGAACAACAAATGCTCATGAAATTCTCATGTGAACGTGCGGTAGGATATTTACCAGAGTCAAACAAGCCATTATTTTGCTGATTTACAAAAAGATGACCTAACTATCACAGTTGATTTGTGAAGTTATTTATAGGTCAATCATGCATAACGGGCTATGTTTTTGTAAGAAATTACTTATGGATAGGGATTCAACACTCGGTTAAAAATCCCCCGCCTCCCCCTTTTCCCGATCATTGCAAAACCTAATATATAAAAACTAAAACAGTTTGCAGTCCCTAAAAGTTACAGAAACTTTTATGAATTATCTCTCTCCTCGTTTGTGCATTGCCATTCTATTTTAGATTTAAACTTGTATCCTAAATCAAAACTTTGAGTTTTGACTTTCCGATTCTCTCATCAACAAGAAGATAAAGGCAAAATAGATCACAACAAAAAGAAAATTTTAGAGTTTATGTATGGAAAAAATAAAAAATAATAAAAAATGTAAGTAAAGAAAATTAATTAACACACCACAAACAAACACAAAATTTTTGTTGTCCAAGTTTGGCAAATTCTGCTAGTTCAACACTAAGGGCTTGGAATTTGATAAGAAAGAGATTTCTAATTGATCCTAACATGTTTTAAATATGGATATGCATGCTTGAAACTTGTTAAATATGCAAATGCCCTCTGGATCCAAACCTTTTAAAGTGATCAACAAATGTTCATTAAATTCTCAAGTGAATGTGCAGTGGGATATTTACCCGAGTCAAACAAGCCATTATTTTGCCAATTTAAACAAAGCTGACGTAACGATCACAGATGATTTGTAAAGTGAGTTATCAGTCAATCATTCGTAACGGGCTATGTTTTGTAAAAAATGAACTATTGATTACGAGTCAACACTCAGTTAAAAATCCGTTGCCTCCCTCTTTTTCCCGATCATTGCAAAACCTAATATTTAAAAACTAAAAGAGTTTGCAGTGGCTAAAAGTTACAAGGACTTTTTGGAATTATCTCTCTCAAATTTGTGCATTTCCTTTCCATTTTAGATGAACATTTTTTTCTTAAATCAAAACTTTGAGTTTTCACTTTCTGATTCTCTCGTAAAAAAAAAGATTAAGGCAAAATAGATCCTCTCTCTCAACCTTTGTGCATTTCCATTCAATTTTAGCTGAAATTTTTTTTCTTAAATAAAAACTTTAAGTTTTCACTTTCCGATTCTCTCATAAAAAAAAAAAGATTAAGGCAAAATAGATCACAACATAATGAAAATTTTACAGATTATGTATGGAAAAAATAAAAACATTGACAAATGTTAGTAAAGATAATTTATTCACACACCACAAATGAACACGAAATTTTTGTTGTCCAAGTTTTGGAAATTCCACTAGTTCAACCCTAATGGGATGGAATTTGATAAGAAAGAGATTTCTAACTGATCCTAACATGTTTTAAATATGGATATGCAATCTTTAAACATGTTAAAGATTCTAATGCCCTATGGAACCAAACCTTTTAAACTGAATAACAAATGCTCAATAAATTCTCAAGTGAACGTGTGGTGGGATATTTACCTGAGTCAAACAAGCTTTTATTTTGCCCATTTACAAAAAGCTGACCTAACAGTCATATATCATTTGTAAAGTGATTTATCGGTCAATCATGCATAACGGGCTATGTTTTTGTAAGAAATGACTTATATATTGGGAGTCAACACTCAGTTAAAAATCCCCCGCCACCCCCTTTTCCTGATCATTAAAAAACCTAATATATAAAAACAAAAAGAGTTTGCAGTCTTTAAAAGTTACAGAGACTTTTTGGAATTATCTCTCTCCACATTTCCGCTTTTCTATTCCATTTTTTATTTAAACTTTTCTCTTAAATCAAAAATTTGAGTTTTCACTTTCCGATTCTCTCGTAAACAAGAAGATAAAGGCAAAATAGATCACAACAAAAGGAAAATTTTATAGTTTATGTATGGAAAAAATTAAAAACAATAACTTTTGTAAGTAAAGAAAAATTATTCACACACCACAAACGAACACAAGTTTAATTGTCCAAGTTTGGGAAATTCCATTGGTTCAACCCTAATGGCTTGGAACTTGATAAGAAAAAGATTTCTAACTGATCCTAACATATTTTAAATATGGGTATGCATGCTTGAAACATGTTAAAGATTCAAATACCCTATGGATCCAAACCTTTTAAAGTGAACGAGCGGTGGGATATTTACTTGAGTCAAACAAGCTATTAGTTGGCCCATTTACAAAAAAGATGACCTAACAATCACAGATGATTTTTAAATTGATTTATTGGTCAATCATACGAAATGGGCTATGTTTTTGTAAGAAATGACTTATGAATTGGGAGTCAACACTCAGTTAAAAATCCCCCGCCTCCCCCTTTTTCTGATCATTGCAAAACCTAATATATAAAAACTAAAAGAGTTTGCAGTCCCTAAAAGTTATAAAGACTTTTTGGAATTATCTCTCTCGAAATTTGTGCATTTCCATACCATTTTAGAAGTACATTTTTTTCTTAAATACAAAATTTTAGCTTTAATTTTTCGATTCTCTCGTAAACAAGAAGATAAAGGCCAATTAGATAACAACAAAATGAAAATTTTAGAATTTATATATGGAAAAAATGAAAAACAATAACAAATGTAATTAAAAAAAATTTATTCACACACCACAAACGAACACAAAAGTTTTGTTGTCAAAGTTTGGGAAATTCCACTAGTTCAACCCTAATGCCTTGGAATTTGATGAGAAAGAGATTTCTAACTGATCCTAAGATGTTTTAAGTATGGAGACGCATGGTTGAAACATGTTAAAGATGCAAAAGCCTTATGGATCCAAAAATTTTATAGCAAACAAAAAATGCTCATTAAATTCGCAAGTGAACTTGCGGTGGGATATTTACCCAAGTCAAACAAGCCATTACTTTGCTCGTTTACGAAAAGCTGACCTAACAATCACAGATGATTTGTAAAGTGATTTATCAAGCAATCATGCGTAACGGGCTATGTTTTGGGACAAAATGAGTTATGGATTGGGAGTCAACACTCAGTTAAAAATCCCCCGCCTCCCCCTTTTCCCAATCATTGCAAAACATATTACATAAAAACTAAAAGAGGTTGCAGTCCCTAAAACTTACACAGAGTTTTTTGGAATTATCTCTTTCTACATTTGTGCATTTCCATTCCATTTTAGATGTACACTTTTGTCTTAAATCCAAACTTTGAGTTTTCATTATCCAAGTCTTAAACACAATAACAAATGTAAGTAAAGAAAATTTATTAACACACCACAAACGAACACAAAAGTTTTGTTGTCCAAGTTTGGGAAATTCCACTAGTTCAACCCTAATGGCTTGGAATTTGATAAGAAAGAGATTTCAAACTGATCCAAACAAGTTTTAAATATGAATATGCATGCTTGAAACATGTTATAGTTGCAAATTCCCCATGGATCCAAACCTTTTAAAGCAAACAACAAATGCTCATTAAATTCTCAAGTGAACGTGCGGTGGGATATTTATTCGAGTCAAACAAGCCATTATTTTTCCCATTTACAAAAAGTTGACCTAACAATCACAGATGATTTGTAAAGTGATTTATCGGTCAATCATGTTTCTGGCTATAATTTTGTAAAAAATGATTTATAGGTTTGGAGTCATCACTCAGTTAAAAATCCCCCACCTTGCCCTTTTCCTGGTCATTGCAAAACCTAATATATAAAAACTAAAAGAGTTTGTAGTCCCTAAAAGTAAAGACTTTTTGGAATTATCTCTCTCTACATTTGTGCATTTCCTTTCCATTTTAGATGTACACTTTTTTCTTAAATCAAAACTTTGAGTTTTCACTTTCCAATTCTCTCATAAACAAGAAGATAAAGGCAAAATAGATCTCAACAAAATGAAAAGTTCAGAGTTTATGTATGGAAAAAATTAAAAACAATAACTAATGTAAGTAAAGAAATTTTTTTGACACACCACAAACGAACACAAAAGTTTTGTTGTCCAAGTTTGGGAAATTCCACTAGTTCAACCCTTATGGCTTGGAATTTGATAAGAAATGGATATCTAACTGATCCTAACATGTTTTAAATATGGATATGCAAGCCTGAAAAATGTTAAAGATGCAAATGCTTTATTTATCCATACCTTTTAAAGTGAACAACAAATGCTCATTAAATTCCCAAGTCAACGTGCGGTGGGATATTTACCGGAGTCAAACAAGCGATTATCTTGCCCATTTACAAAAAAAATTGACTTAACAATCACAAATGATTTGTGAAGTGATTTATGGGTCAAACATGTGTAACGGGCTATGTTTTTGTAAGAATTGACTTATGGATTGGTAGTCAACACTCTGTTAAAACTGCCCCGCCTCCTCCTTTTCCCGATCATTGCAAAACCTAATATATAAAAAATAAAAGAGTTTGTAGTCCCAAAAAGTTCTAGAGACGTTTTGGAATTATCTCTCTCTACATTTGTGCATTTCCTTTCCACTTTATATGTACACTTTTTTCTTAAATTAAAACTTTGAGTTTTCACTATCCGATTCTCTCGTAAACAAGAAGACAAAGGCAAAACAGATCACAACAAAAAGAAAATTTTAGGGTTTATGTATGGATAAAATTAAAAACAATAAAAAATGTAAGAAAGCAAATTTATTCACACACCACAAACAAACACAAAAATTTTGTTGTCGAAGAATAAGAAATTCCGCTAGTTCAACCTTAATGGCATGGAATTTGATAAGAAAGAGATTTCTAACTGATCCTAACATGTTTTAAACATGGATATGCATGCTTGAAACATGTTAAAGAAGCAAATGCAATATGGATCCAAACCTTTTAAAGCCAACAACAAATGCTCATTAAATTCTCAAGTGCACGGGCCGAGGGATATTTACCCAAGTCAAACAAGCCATTATTTTGCCAAAAAGCTGACCTAATCACTGATGATTTGTAAAGCGATTTCTCGGTCAATCATACGTAATAGGCTATGTTTTTTTAAGATATTACTTATGGATTGGGAATCCCCCGCCTCCCCCTTTTTCCCCTTCATTGCAAAACCTCATATATAAAAACTAAAATAGTTTGCTGTCCCTAAAAGTTACAGAGACTTTTTGGAATTATCTCTCTCTACATTTGTGCATTTCCATTCCATTTTAGAGCTACAATTTTTTCTTAAATCAAAAATTTGTGTTGTCACTTTTCGATTCTCTCGTAAACAAGAAGATAAAGGCAAAATAGATCACAACAAAATAAAAATTTTAGAGTTCATGTGTGGAAAAAATGAAAAACTAAAACAAATTTAAGTAAAGAAAATTTATTCACACACCACAAGAGAGCACAAAAGTTTTGTTGTCGAAGTTTGGGAAATTCCACTAGTTCTTCCCTAATGGCTTGGAATTTGATAAGAAAGGGATTTCTAACTGATCCTAACATGTTTTAAATATGGATATGCATGCCTGAAACATGTTAAAGATGCAAATGCCCTATAGATCCAAACATTTTAAAACGAACAACAAATGCTCATTAAATTGCCAAGTCAACGTGCGGTGGGATATTTACCTGAGTGAAACAAGCCATTATTTTGACCATTTAAAAAATGTTGACCCAACAATCACAGATGATTTGTAAAGTGATTTATGGGTCAATCATACGTAACGAGCTATGTTTTTGTAAGAAATAACTTAAGGATTGGTAGTCAACACTCAGTTAAAAATCCCCGCCTCCCCTTTTCCCGTTCATTGCAAAACCTAATATATAAAAGCTAAAATAGTTTGCAGTCCCTAAAAGTTATAGAGACTGTTTGGAATTATCTCTCTCTAAATTTGTGCATTGCTATTCCATTTTAGATCTACAATTTTTTCTTAAATCAAAACATTGAGTTTTCACTTTCCGACTCTCTCATAAACAAGAAGACAAATGCAAAATAGATCATAACAAAATGAAAATTTTAGAGTTTATGTACAGATAAAATTAAAAACAAAAGCAAATGTAAGAAAGAAATTTATTCACACACCACAAACAAACACAAAACTTTTGTTGTCGAAGTTTAGGAAATTCCACTATTTCAGCCCTAATGGCCTTGAATTTGATAAGAAAGAGATTTCTAACTAATCCTAACATGTTTTAAATATGGATATGCATACCTAAAACATGTTGAAGATGTAAATGCCCTATGGATCCAAACCTTTTAAAGCGAACAACAAATTCTCATTAAATTTTCAAGTGAACATGCGGTGGGATATTTACCCGAGTCAAACAAGCCATTAGTTGGCCCATTTACAAAAAGCCGACAATCACAGATGATTTGTAAATTGATTTATTGGTCAATCATGCATAACGGGCTATGTTTTTGTAAGAAATGACTTATGGATTGGGATTCAACACTCAGTTAAAAGTCCCCCGCCTCCATCTTTTTATGATTATTGCAAAACCTAATATATTAAAACTAAAAGAGTTTGCAGTACCTAAAAGTTACAAAGACATTTTGGAATTATCTCTCTCTACATTTGTGTATTTCAATTCCATTTTAGATGTACAATTTTTTCTTAAATCTAAACTTTGAGTTTTCACATTGCGATTCTCTCATAAACAAGATAATAAAGACAAAATAGATCACAAAAAAAATGCCATTTTAGGGTTTATGTATGTAAAAAATTCAAAATAATAACAAATGTAAGTAAAGAAATTTTATTCACACACAACAAACGAACAAAATTTTTTTCTTGTCCAAGCTTGGGAAATTCGACTAGTTCAACCCAAATGGCTTGGAATTTGATAAGAAAGAGATTTATAACTGATCCTTACATGTTCTAAACATGGATATGCATGCCTGAAACATGTTAAAGATGCAAATGCCCTATGGATCCAAACCTTTTAAAGCGAACAACAAATGCTCATTAAATTCTCAGGTGAACGTGTGGTGGGATATTTACCCGTGTCAAACAAGCCATTATTTTGCCCATTTACAAAAAGCTGAGCTAACAATCACAGATGATTTGTAAAGTGATTTATCTCTCAATCATGCATAACGGGCTATGTTTTTGTAAGAAATGACCTATGGATTGGGAGTTAAAACTCAATTAAAAATCCCCAGCCTCCCACTTTTCCTGATCATTGCAAAACCTAATATATAAAAACTAAAAGAGTTTGCAGTCCCTAAAAGTTAAAAAGATTTTTTGGAATTATCTGTTTTTACATTTGTGCATTTCCATTCCATTTTAGATCTACTCTTTTTTCATAAATCAAAACTTTGAGTTTTCACTTTCCGATTGTCTTGTTAACAAGAAGACAAAGGCAAAATAGATCATAAAAAAAATGATAAATTTTAAAGTTTATGTATGAAATTTTTTTTAAAAAATAACAAATGTTAGTAAAGAAAATTTATTCACACACCACAAACAAACAAAAAAGTTTTGGTGTCCAAGTTTGGGAAATTCCACAAGTTCAACCCTAATGGCTTGGAATTTGATCAGAAAAATATTTCTAATTGATCTTAACCTGTTTTAAATATGGATATGCATGCTTGAAACATGTTAAAGATGCAAATGCCCTATGGATCCAAACCTTTTAAAGTGAACAAAAAATGCTCATTAAGTTCTGAAATGAACGTGTGGTGGGATATTTACCCGAGTCAAACAACCCATTATTTTTCCCATTCACAAAAAGTTGACCTAACAAATACAAATGATTTGTAAAGGGATGTATCGGTCAATCATGCATAACGGGCAGTGTTTTTTTAAGAAATGACTTATGGATTGGGAGTCAACACTCAGTTAAAAATCCCCTACCTCCCCCATTTCCTGATTATTGAAAAACCTAATATAAAAAAACTAGAAGAGTTTGTAGTCCTTAAAAGTTACAGAGACTTTTTGGAATTATCTCTCTCTACATTCATTTTTTTTCCATTCTATTTTAGATGTACTCTTTTTTCTTAAATCAAAACTTTATGAGTTTTCACTTTCCGATTCTCTCGTAAACAATAAGATAAAGGCAAAATAGATCACAACGAAATGAAAATTTTATAGTTTATGTATGGAAAAAATTAAAAACAATAGTAAATGTAAGTAAAGAAAATTTATTTACACACTACAAACGAACATAAAAGTTTTTTTGTCGAAGTTTTGGAAATTCCACTTGTTCAGCCCGAATGGCTTGGAATTTAATAAGAAAGAGATTTCCAAATGATCCTAACATATTTTAAGTGTGGATATGCATGCTTGAAGCATGTTAAAGATGCAAATGCCCAATGGATCCAAACCTTTTAAAGTGAACATCAAATGCTCATTAAATTCTCATGCAAACGTGCGGTGGGATATTTACCCGAGTCAAACAAGACATTATTTTGCCCATGTACAAAAAGCTGACCAAAAAATCACATATGATTTGAAAAGTGATTTATCGGTCAATCAAGCTTAACGGGCTGTGTTTTGGTAAGAAATGACTTATGGATTGGGTGTCAACACTCAGTTAAAAATCCCCCACCTGCCCCTTTTCCCGATGATTGCAAAACCTAATATATAAAATCTAAATGAGTTTGCAGACCCTAAACGTTATGGAGAATTTTTGGAATTATCTTTCTCTACATTTTTCCATTTCCATTCCATTTTAGATGTACACTTTTTTCTAAAATCAAAACTTTTAGTTTTCACTTTCCGATTCTCTCGTAAACAAGCAGATAAAGACAAAATAGATCATAAAAAAATTAAAATTTTAGAGTTTATGTAATGAAAAAATTAAAAACAATAACAAATGTTAGTAAATGAAATTTATTCACACACCACAAATGAACACAAAAGCTTTGGTGTCCATGTTTGGAAAATTCCACTTGTTCAACACTAATGGCTTGAAATTTGACATGAAAGAGATTCCTAACTGATCCTAACCTGTTTTAAATATGGATATGCGTCTTGAAACATGTTAAGATGCAAATGCACTATGGATCCAAACCTTTTAAAGAGAACAAGAAATTCTAATTAAATTATCAAGTGAACATGTGGTGGGATATTTACTCGAGTCAAACAAGCCATTATTTTGCCCACTTACAAAAAGCTTACCTAACAATCACAAATTATTTGTAAAGTGATTTATTGGTCAATCATGCTTAACGGGCTGTGGTCAATTTTCCTTTTTTTTATAGGATGAAGGGAGAGCGAAAACTCAAAGTTTTGATTTAAGAAAAAAGTATAGATCTAAAAAGGAAATGCACAATGCACAAATATAGAGAGAGGTAAATCCAAAGAGTGTCTATAATTATTAGAGATTTTAAACTCTTTTTAGTTTTTATATATTAGGTTTTTCAATCATCGGGGAGAAGGGGGAGGGGGAGGAGGGATTTTTAATTGAGTGTTGACTCCTAATCCATAAGTCATTTCTTACCAAAATATAGCCCGTTACCCGTGAAAAATCACTTTACAATCTTCTATGATCTTTAGGTCAGCTTTTTTGTAAATAAACAAAATAAGGGCTTGTTTGACTCGGGTAAATATCCCACCGCACGTTCACATGAGAATTTAATGAATGTTTTTTATTCTCTTTAAAAGGTTTGGATTCCTAGGTCATTTCCATCTTTAACATGTTTCAAGCATGCACATCCATTTTTAAAACATGTGTAGAAGAAATCCCTTTCTTATAAAATTACAAGCTATTAAACTTTTGTGTCCATTTGTGGTGTGTGAATAAATTTTTTTTCCTTACATTTGTTATTTTTTAAAATTTTTGTCATACATAAACTGTAAAATTTTCATTTTGAAGTGATCAATTTGCCGTTTTTGTTTACGGGATGAAGGGAGAGAGAAAACTCAAAGATTAGATATAAGGAAAAAGTATACATATAAAATGAAAATTCACAATGAACAAATGTAGAGAGAGATAATTCCAAAGAGTGTCTATAATTTTTAGGGATTGTAAACTGTTTTTACTTTTTATTTATTTGGCTTTCCAATAGTCGGGGAAAAGGGGGAGGGGGAGGATTTTTTACTGAGTGTTGACACCCAATCTATAAGTCATTTCTTACAAAAATATAGCTCGTTACATGTGATAAATCACTTTACAATCATCTATGATTGTTAGGTCAGTTTTTTTTTAAATCGGCATAATAATGGCTTGTTTGACTCAGGTAAATAACCGGCTGCACGTTCACTTGAGAATTTAATGAACGTTTGTTATTCTCTTTAAAATGGTTGGATCCATAGGTCATTTTCATCTTCACAATGTTTCAAGAATGGATATCCATTTTTAAAACATGTGTAGAAGAAATGTCTTCCTTATAAAATTCCAAGCTATTTGGGTTGTACTAGTGGAGTTTCCCAAACTTGGATAACAAAACTTTTATGTTCATTTGTGGTGTGTGAATAAATTTTCTTTACTGACATTTTTTACTATTTTAAAATTTGTCCATACATAAACTCTAAAATTTTCATTTTGATGTGATCTATTTGCCATTTTTGTTTACCAGATGAAAGGAGAGCAAAAAAAATTTTATTTAAGAAAAATGAATACTCTTAAAATGGAAATGCACAATGCCCAAATGTAGAGTGAGATAATTCCAAAGAGTGTCTGTAATTTTTAGGGATTGTACACTTTTTTTAGTTTTTATATATTAGGTTTTACAATCATCGGGGAAAAGGGGGAGGCGGGTGATTTTTAATTGAATGTTGAATCCCAATCCATAAGTCATTTCTTACAAAAATATAGCCTGTTAAGCGTGAAAAATCACTTTACAATCATCTATGATTGTTAGGTCAGCTTTTTGTAAATTGGGAAAATAATGGCTTGTTTGATTCGGGTAAATATCCCACCGCACGTTCACTTGAGAATTTAATTAGCGTTTTTTATTCTCTTTAAAAGGATTGGATCCAAAGGTTATTTTCATCTTTAACATATTTCAAGCATGCATATCCATTTTTAAAACATGTGCAGAAGAAATCGCTTTCTTATAAAATTCCAGGCTATTAGGGTTGAACAAGTGGAATTTCTCACACTTGGATTACAAAACTTTTGCTTTCATTTGTGGTGTGTGAATAAATTTTCTTTACTTACATTTGTTATTTTTTTAAATTTTTTCCATATATAAACTCTAAAATTTTCATTTTGTTGTGATCTATTTGCCGTTTATGTTTAAGGGATGAAGGGACAGCGAAAACTCAAAGTTTTGATTTAAGAAAAAAGTATACCTCTAAATTGGAAATGCACAATGTAAAAATGTAGAGAGAGATAATTCCAAAGAGTGTCTGTGATTTTTAGGGATTGTAAACTCTTTTTAGTTTTTATATATTAGGTTTTGCAATCGTCGAGGAAAAGGTGGAGGCGAGGAATTTTTAACTGAGTGTTGACTCCCAATCCATAAGTCATTTCTTTTGAAAATATTGCCATTACACGTGATAAATCACTTTACAATTATCTATGATTGTTAGGTCAGATTTTTTGTAAATGGGAAAAATAATGGTCTGTTTGACTCGAGTAAATATCCCACCACACATTTACTTGAGAATTTAATGAGCGTTTGTTTTTCTCTTTAAAAGATTTGGATCCATAGGTTATTTGCATCTTTAACATGTTTCAGGCATGCATATCCATTTTTAAAACATGTGTAGAAAAATATCTTTCTTGTAAAATTCCAAACTATTAGGGCTGTACTAGTGGAATTTCCCAAAATTGGATGACAAAACTTTTGTGTTCATTTGTGGTGTGTGAATAAATTTTCTTTACTTACATTTGTTAGGGATTGTACACTCTTTTTAGTTTTTATATATTAGATTTTGCAATCGTCGGGGAAAAGGGGGAGGCGAGGGATTTTTAACTGAGTGTTGACTACATATCCATAAGTCATTTGTTACAAAAAAAATACCCCTTATGCATGATAAATCAGTTTACAATCATCTATGATTTTTAGGTGAGGTTTTTTGTAAGTGGGAAAAATAATGGCTTGTTTGACTCTGGTAAATATCCCACAGAACGTTCACTTCAGAATTTAATAAGCGTTTTTTTTAATGGAATTCATCATTAGGTCATTTGCATCTTTAACATGTTTCAAGCATGCTTATCCATTTTTAAAAACTGTGTAGAAGAAATCTCTATCTGATAAAATTCCAAGCTATTAGGGTTAAACTAGTTGAATTTCCCACACTTGGATAACAAAACTTTTCTGTTCATTTGTGGTGTGTGAATAAATTTTCTTTACTTATATTTTTTATTGTTTTAAATTTTTTCCATACATAAACTCTAAAATTTTCACTTTGTTGTGATCTATTTTCCTTTTTTGTTTACGGGTTGAAGGGAGAGCAAAAAATCATAGTTTTGATTTAAGAAAAAAATGTACATCTAAAATGGAAATGCACAATGCACAAATGTAGAGAGGGATAATTCCAAAGAGTGTCTGTAATTTTTGAGAATTGTAAATTCTTTTAGTTTTTATATATTAGGTTTTGCAATTGTCGAGGAAAAGGGGGAGGCGAGGGATTTTTAACTGAGTGTTGACTTCTAATCCATAAGTCATTTCTTATAAAAAAAATCTCGTTACGCGTGATAAATCACTTTACCATCATCTATGATTGTTAAGTCAACTTTTTGTAAATGGGCAAAATAATGTCTTGTTTGACTCCGGTAAATATCCTACCATACGTTCAATTGAGAATTTAATGAACTTTTTTTATTGGCTTTAAAAGGTTTGGATCCATAGGTCATCTTTAATATGTTTCAAGCATGCATATCCATTTTTAAAGCATGTGTAGAAGAAATCTCTTTCTTATAAATTTCCAAGGTATTAGGGTTGAACTAGTGGAATTTCCCACAATTGGATAACAAAACATTTGTGTTCATTAGAGGTTTGTGAATAAATTTTATTTATTTAAATTTGTTATTGTTGTGATCTATTTGGCTCTTTTGTTTACGTGATGAAGGGAGAGCGAAAACTCAAAGTTTTGGTTTAATAAAAAAGTATACATTTAAAATGGAAATGCACAATGCGCAAATATAGAGAGAGATATTTTCAAAGGGTGTCTGTAATTTTTAGGGATTGTAAATTCTTTTTAATTTTTATATATTAGGTTTTGCAATCGTTGGGGAAAAGGTGGAGGCAGGGGATTTTTAACTGAGTGTTGACTCCCAATCTAAAAGTCATATCTTACAAAAATATAGCCCGTTACGCATGATAAATCACTTTACAATCGTCTATGATTGTTAGGTAAACTTTTTTGTAAATGGCCAAAATATTGCCTTGCTTGACTCGGTTAAATATCCCACCGCACGTTCACTTGAGAATTTATTTGGTGTTTGTTATTCTCTTTGAAAGGTTTGGATCCATAGGTCATTTGAATCTTTAACATGTTTCAAGCATGCATATCCATTTTTAAAAGATGTGTAGAGAAAATCTCTTTTATATAAAATTCCAAGATATTCTGGTTGAACTAGTGGAATTTCCCAAACTTGGATAACAAAACTTTTGTGTTCATTTGTGGTGTGTGAATAAATTTTATTTACTAACATTTGTTATTGTTTTAAAATTTTCCCATACATAAACTATAAAATTTTCATTTTGTTGTGATCTATTTGCTTTTTTTGTTTACGGGATGAAGGGAGAGCGAAAAACTCAAAGTTTTGATTTAAGAAAAAATTATAGAGCAAAAAAGGAAATACAAAATTCAAACATGTAGAAAGAGATAATTCCAAAGAGTGTCTATAATTTTTTTGGATTGTAAACTCTTTTTAGTTTTTATATATTAGGTTTTGAAATCGTCCAGGAAAAGGGGGCGGCGAGGGATTTTCAACTGAGTGTTGACTCCCAATCCGTAAGTCATTTCTTAAAAAAATATAGCTCATTACGAGTGATAAATCACTTTACAATCATCTATGATTGTTAGGTCTTCGTTTTTGTAAATGGGCAAAATAATGGCTTGTTTAACTCGGGTAAATATCCCACCGCACATTCAGTTGTGAATTTAACAAGTGTTTATTATTCTCTTTAAAATGTTTGGATCCATAGGTCATTTGTATCTTTAACATGTTTCAAGCATGCATATCCATCTTTAAAACATGTGTAGAAGAAATCTTTTTCTGATAAAATTCCAAGATATTAGGGTTGAACAAGTGGAATTTCCCAAACTTGGATAACAAAACTTTTGTGTTCATTTGTGGTGTATGAATAAATTTTTTTTACTTACATTTTTTATTTTTTAAAATTTTTTCCATATATAAATTCTAAAATTTTCATTTTGTTGAGATCTATTTGCCTATCTATTTCCCTTTTTTTTTACGGGATGAAGGGAGAGCGAAAACTCAAAGTTTTGATTTAAGAAAATAGTATACATCTAAAATGGAAATGCACAATGCACAAATGTAGAGAGAGATAATTCCAAAGAGTGTATGTAATTTATAGGGATTGTAAACTCTTTCTAGTTTTAATAGATTAGGTTTTGCAATCGTCGGGGAAAAGGGGGAGGCGGGGTTTTTTAACTGAGTGTTGACTCCAAATCCATCAATCATTTCTTACATAAATATAGCCCTTTACGTGTGATAAATCACTTTACAATCTTCTATGATATTTAGGTCAGCTTTTCTGTAAGTGGTCAAAATAATGGCTTGTTTGACTCTGGTAAATATCCCACAGCACGTTCACTTGAGAATTTAATGAATGTTTGTTATTGTCTTTAAAAGGTTTGGATCCATAGGTCATCTGAATCTTTAACATGTTTCAAGCTTGCATATCCCTTTTTAAAACATGTGTAGAAGAAATCTCTTTCTCATAAAATTCCTTGCTATTAGGGTTGAACTTGTGAAATTTCTCAAACTTGGATAACAAAACTTTTGTGTTCTTTTGAGGTGTGTAAATAAATTTTCTTTACGTAAATTTATTATTATTTTAAATTTTTTCCACACAAAACTCTAAAATTTTCATTTTGTAGTGATCTGTTTGCCTTTTTTGTTTACGGGATGATGGGAAAGCGAAAAGTCAAAGTTTTGATTTAATAAAAAAGTATATATCTAAAATGGAAATGCACAATGCACAAATGTAGAGAGAAAAAATTTCAAAGAGTGTCTTTAATTTTTAGGGATTGTAAATTCTTTTTAGTTCTTATATATTTGGTTTTACAATTGTCGGGGAAAAGGGGGCGGCAGGGGATTTTTAACTGAGTATTGACTCCCAATCCACAAGTCACTTTACAATCGTCTATGATTGTTAGGTCAGCTTTTTTTTGTAAATAGGCAAAATAATGACTTGTTTGATTTGGGTAAATATCCCACTGCACGTTCACTTGAGAATTTATTGAGCGTTTGTTATTCTCTTTAAAAGGTTTAGATCCTTAGCTTATTTTTATCTTCAACATCTTTCAAGCGTGCATATCCATTTTTAAAACAAGTCTAGAAGAAATCTCTTTCTTATAAAATTCCAAGCTATTAGGGTTGAACTAGTGGAATTTCCCAAACTTGGATGATAATTTTTTGTGTTCATTTGTGGTGTGTGAATAAATTTTCTTTACTTACATTTGTTATTGTTTTAAATTTTTTCCATACATAAACTCTAAAATTTTCTTTTTGTTGTGATCTACTTGTCTTTTTTTAAGGGATGAAGCGAGTACGAAAACTCAAAGTTTTTATTTAATAAAAAAGTATACATTTAAAAGGGAAATGCACAATGCACAAATGTAGAAAGAGATAATTCCTAAGAGTGTCTATAATTTTTAGGGATTGTAAACTCTTTTTAGTTTTTATATATTAGGTTTTGCAATCGTTAGAGAAAAGGGGGAGGCATGGGATTATTAACTGATTGTTGACACCAAATCCATAAGTCATTTTTTGCCAAGATATAGCCCATTACGCTTGATAAATCATTTTACAATCATATATGATATTTAGGTCAGCTTTTTTGCAAATGGGCAAAATAATGGCTTGTTTGACTCCTGTAAATTTCCCACCGTACGTTCCCTTGAGAATTTAATGAATGTTTGTTATTATCTTTAAAAGGTTTGGATCCATAGGTCATTTGCATCTTTAACATGTTTCAAGCATGCATAACTATTTTTAAAACATGTGTAGAAGAAATCTCTTTCTTATAAATTTCCAAGCTGTTAGGGTTGAACTAGTGGAATTTCCCAAACTTGGATAACAAAACTTTTTTGTTCATTTGAGGTGTGTGAATAAATTTTCTTTACTTACATTTGTGATTTAAAAAAAAAATTTCCACACAAAACTCTAAAATTTTCATTCTGTTGTGATCTATTTACCTTTTTCGTTTATGGGATGAAGGGAGAGCGAAAACTCAAAGTTTCTATTTAAGAAAAAAGTATGCAACTAAAATAGAAATGCACAATGCACAAATTTAGAGAGATATAATTCCATAGAGTTTCTGCAATTTTTAGGGATTGTAAACCTTTTTAGTTTTTAACTGAGTGTTGACTCCCAATCTATAAGTGATTTCTTACAAAAATATAGCCCATTACGCATGATAAATCACTTTACAATCATCAAAGATTGTTAGGTCAGCTTTTTTCTAAATCGGCAAAATAATTGCTTGTTTGACTCGGGTAAATATCCCACCGCATGTTCACTTGAGAATTTAATCAGCGTTTGTTATTCTCTTTAAAAGATTTTAATCTTGAACATGTTTCAAGCTTGCTTATCCATTTTTAAAACATGTGTAGAACAAATCTCTTTCTTATAAAATTCCAAGCAGTTAGGGTTGAACTAGTTGAATTTCCAAAACTTGGATAACAAAACTTTTGTGTTCCCTTCTGGTGTGTGAATAAATTTTCTTTACTTACATTTGTTTTTATTTTAAATTTTTTCCATACCTAAACTATGAAATTTTCATTATGTTGTGATCTATTTGCCTTTTTTGTTTATTGGAAGAAGGGAGAGCGAAAACTCAAAATTTTGATTTAAGATAATTCCAAAGAATGTCTATAATTTTTAGGGATTGTAAACTCTTTTTAGGTTTTATATATTAAGTTTTGCAATTGTTGGGGAAAAGGGGGAGGTGGGGGGATTTTAACTGAGTGTTGACTCCCAATCCATAAGTCGTTTCTTACACAAATATAGCCCGGTACGCATGATAAATCACTTTACAATCCTCAATAATTGTTAGGTCAGCTGTTTTCTAAATGGGCAAAGTAATTGCTTGCTTGATTCATGTAAATATCCCAACTCACGTTCACTTGAGAATTTAATCAGCGCTTTTTATTCTCTTTAAAAGGTTTGGATCCATTGGTCATTTGCATCTTTATCATGTTTCAAGCATGCATATACATTTTTAAAACATGTGTAGAAGAAATCTCTTTCTTATGAAATTCCAAGCTATTAGCGTTGAACTAGTGGAATTTCCCGAATTTGGATATCAAAACTTTTGTGTTCATTTGTGGTGTGTGAATAAATTTTCTTTACTTAAATTTTTTATTGTTTTAAATTTTTGCCATACATAAACTCTTAAATTTTCATTTTGTTGTGATCTGTTTGCCTTTTTTGTTTACGGGATGAAGGGAGAGCGAAAACTAAAATTTTTGATTTAAGAAAAAAGTAGACATATAAAATTGAAATGCATAATGCACAAATGTAGAGAGAGAGATTTCCAAAGTGTGCCTGTCATTTTTAAGGATTGTAAACTCTTTTAAGTTTTTATATATTAGGTTTTACAATCGTTGTGGAAAATGGGGAGGCGGGGGATTTTTAACTAAGAGTTGAGTCCCAATCCATAAGTCATTTGTTACAAAAATATAGCCCGTTACAAGTGATAAATCACTTTACAATCATCTATGATTGTTAGGTCAGATTTTTTGTAAATTTGAAAAATAATGGCTTGTTTGACTCGGGTAAATATCCCACCTCACGTTCACTTGAGAATTTAATGAGCGTTTATTATTTTCTTTAAAAGGTTTGGATCCACAGGTCATTTGCGTCTTTAACATGTTTCAAGCATGCATATCCATTTTAAATACATATGTAGAAGAAATCTCTTTTTTATAAAATTTCAAGTTGTTAGGGTTGAACTAGTGGAATTTTCAAAACTTGGATAACAAAACTTTTGTGTTCATTTGTGGTGTGTGACTAAGTTTTCTTTTCTTACATTTGTTATTGTTTTAAATTTTTTCCATACATAAACTCTAAATTT
The DNA here is from genome assembly GCF_029961685.1 of Aristolochia californica. Classification (NCBI taxonomy): domain Eukaryota; kingdom Viridiplantae; phylum Streptophyta; class Magnoliopsida; order Piperales; family Aristolochiaceae; genus Aristolochia; species Aristolochia californica. Next base: position 32,767,638 of record NW_027181992.1, on the reverse strand, counting down.
TCATTCTATTGTGATCTATTTGTCTTTTTTGTTTACGGGATGAAGGGAAAGCAAAAACTCAAAGTTTTGATTTAAGTAAAAATATACATCTAAAATAAAAATGCACAATGCACAAATGAAGACAGAGATAATTCCAAAGAGTGTCTGTAAATTTTAGGGATGGTAAACTCTTTTTAGTTTTTATATATAAGGTTTTGCAATAGTCGGGGAAAAAGGGGAGGCAGGAGATTTTTAACTGAGTCTTGACTCCCAATCCATAAGTCATTTCTTACACAAATATAGCCCGTTATGCATGATAAATCACTTTACAATCATCTATGATTGTTAGGTCAGCTTTTTTTTTAAATTGGCAAAGTAATTGCTTGCTTGACTCGGGTAAATATCCCACCGCACGTTCACTTGAGAATTTAAGGAGCATTTTTTATTCTCTTTAAAAGGATTGGATCCATAGGTCATTTGCATCTTTAACATGTTTCAAGCATGCATATACATTTTTATAACATGTGTAGAAGAAATCTCTTTCTTATGAAATTCCAAGCTATTAGGGTTGAACTAGTGGAATTTCCCGAATTTGGATATCAAAACTTTTGTGTTCATTTGTGGTGTGTGAATAAATTTTATTTACTTAATTTTTTTATTGTTTAAAATTTTTTCCATACAAAAACTCTAAAATTTTCTTTTTGTTGTGATCTATTTGCCTTGTTTTGTTTACGAGATGAAGGGAGAGCAAAAACTCAAAGTTTTGATTTAAGAAAAAAATATACATCTAAAATGGAAATGCGTAATGCACAAATGTAGAGAGAGATAATTCCAAAGAGTGCCTGAAATTTTTAAGGATTGTCAACTTTTTTTTGTTTTTATATATTAAGTTTTGCAATTGTTTTGGAAAAGGGGAGGCAAGGGATTTTTAATTGAGAGTTGAGTCCTAATCCATAAGTCATTTGTTACAAAAATATAGCCCGTTACGCTTGATAAATCACTTTAAAATCAACTATGATTGTTAGGTCAGATTTTTTGTAAATGGGCAAAATAATGGCTTGTTTGACTCGAGTAAATATCCCACCTCACGTTCACATGAGAATTGAATGAGCATTTGTTATTCTCTTTAAAAGGTTTTGATCCATAGGTCATTTGTGTCTTTAACATGTTTCAAGCATGCATATCCATTTTAAAAACATATGTATAAGAAATCCCTTTCTTATAAAATTCCAAGCTATTAGGGTAGAAATAGTTGAATTTCCAAAAATTGGATAACAAAACTTTTGTGCTCATTTGTGGTGTGTGAATAAATTTTATTTACTTACATTTTTTATTCTTTAAATTTTTTCCATACATAAACTCTAAATTTTCATTCTGTTGTGATCTATTTTTTTTTTTTGTTTTGGGATGAAGGGTGAGCGAAAACTCAAAGTTTTGATTTAAGATAAAATATACATCTAAAATGAAAATGCACAAGGCACAAATGTAGACGGAGATAATTCCAAAGAGTGTCTCTAAATTTTTGGGATTTTAAACTCTTTTTAGTTTTTATATATTAGGTTTTGCAATTGTCGGGGAAAAGGGGGAGGCGGGGGATTGCCCAAACTTGGATAAAAAACTTTTGTGTTCATTTGTGGTGTGTGAATAAATTTTCTTTACTTAATTTGGTTATTTTTTAAAAAAATTTCCACAGATAAACTCTAAAATTTTCATTTTGTTGTGATTTATTTGCCTTTTTTGTTTACGGGATGAAGGGAGAGCAAAAATTCAAAGTTTTGATTTAAGAAAAAAGTATACATCTAAAATAGAAATTCACAATGCACAAATGTAGAGTGAGATAATTCCAAAGAGTGTCTCTAATTTTTAGGGATTTTAAACTCTTTTTTTTTTTTTTTAATTAGGTTTTGCTAACGATGGGGAAAAGGGAGAGGCGGGGGATTTTTAACTGATAGTTGACTCCAAATCCATGAGTCATTTCTTACATAAATATAGCCCTTTACACATGATAAATCAATTTATAACCTTCTATGATATTTAGGTCAGCTTTTTTGTAAATGGGCAAAATAATGACTTGTTTGACTCGGGTAAATATCCCACCGCACGTTCACCAGAGAATTTATTGAGCGTTTGTTATTCTCGTTAAAAGGTTTGGATCCATAGGTCATTTGCATCTTTAACATGTTTCAAGCATGCATATCCATTTTTAAAACATGTGTAGAAGAAATCTATTTCTTATAAAATTCCAAGCTATTAGGGTTGAACTAGTCGAATTTCCCAAACTTGGATAACAAAACTTTTGTGTTCATTTGTGGTGTGTGAATAAATTTTCTTTCCTTACATTTGTTATTGTTTTAAATTTTTTCCGTACATAAACTCTAAAATTTTCATTTTGTTGTGGTCTATTTATGTTTTTTGTTTACAGGATGAAGGGAAAGCAAAAACTCAAAGTATTGATTGAAGAAAAAAGTTTACTTTTAAAATGGAATTGCACAATGTACAAATGTAGAGAGAGATACTTCCAAAGAGTGCCAGCAAGTTTTAGGGATTGTCAACTCTTTTTAGTTTCTATTTATCAGGTTTTGCAATTAACTGAGTGTTCACTCCCAATCCATTAGTCATTTCTTAAAAAAATAATGCCCGTTACGCGTGATAAATCCCTTTACAATCATCTAGGAACTTTAGGTCAGCTTTTTTTTAAATGGGCAAAATAAAGAGTTGTTTGACTCATGTAAATATCCCACCGCATGTTCACTTCAGAATTTAATCAGTGTTTATTCTTCTGTTTAAAAGGTTTGGATCCATAAGTCATTTGCATCATTAACATGTTTCAAGCATGCATATCCATTTTTAGAACATGTGTTGAAAAAAACAATTTCTTATAAAATTCAAAGATATTAGGGTTCAACTGGTGGAATTTCCCAAACTTTGATAACAAAACTTTTGTGTTCATTTGTGGTGTGTGAATAAATTTTCTTTACTTACAATTGTTTTTGTTTTTAATTTTTTACATACATAAACTCTAAAATTTTCATTTTGTTGTGATCTATTTGTCTTTTTTGTTTACGAGATGAAGGGAGAGTGAAAACTCAAAGTCTTTATTTGAGAAAGAGAGATAATTCCAAAGAGTGTCTATAATTTTTAGGGATTGTAAACTCTTTTAAGTTTTTATATGGTAGGTTTTGTAATCGTTGAGGAAAAGGGGGAGGCGGGCATTTTTAACCGAGTGTTGACTCCCAATCCATAAGTCATTTCTTACAAAAATATAGCCCGTTACATGTGATAAATCACTTTCCAATCATCTATGACTATTAGGTAAGCTTTTTTGTTAATGGGCAAAATAATGGCTTGTTTGACACGGGTAAATATCCCACTGCACGTTCACTTGAGAATTTAATGAGCATTTGTTATTCTCTTTAAAAGGTTTGGATCCATAGGTCATTTTCATCTTTATCATGTTTCAAGCATGCATATCAATTTTTAAAACATGTGTAGAAGAAATCTCTTTCTTATAAAATTCCAAGCCATTAGGGTTGAACTAGTGGAATTTCCCAAACTTGGATTATAAAACTTTTGGTTCATTTGTGGTGTTTGAATAAATTTTGTTTACTTACGTTTGTTATAGTTTAAAATTTTTTCCATATATAATCTCTAACATTTTCATTTTGTTGTGATCTATTTGCCTTTTTTGTTTACAGGATGAAGGGAGAGCGAAAACTCAAAGTTTTAATTTAAGAAAAAATAAACATCTAAAATGGAAATGCACAAATGAAGAGAGAGATAATTCCAAAGTGTGTCTATAATTTTTAGGGATTGTAAACTCTTTTTATGTTTTAAATATTAGGTTTTGCAATCATCGGGGAAAATGGGGAGGTGGGGGATTTTTAACTGAGTGTTGACTCCGAATCCATAAGTCATTTCTTACAAAAATATAGCCCGTTAGGCCTGATAAATCACTTTACCATCATCTATGATTGTTAGGTAAGCTTTTTTGTAAATGGGCAAAAAAAATGGCTTGTTTGACTCGGGTAAATATCCCACCGCACATTCACTTGAGACTTTAATGATCGTTTGTTATTCTTTTTAAAAGGTTTGGATCCATAGGTCATTTGCCTCTTTAACATGTTTCAAGAATGCATATCCATTTTTAAAACATGTGTAGAAGAAATCTCTTTCGTATAAAATTCCAAGCTGTTACGGTTGAACTAGTGGATTTTCCCAAACTTGGACAATAAAAATTTTGTGGTCATTTGTGGTGAGTGAATAAATTTTCTTTACTTACATTAGTTATTGTTTTAAATTTTTGCCATATATAAACTCTAAAATTTTCATTCTGTTGTGATCTATTTGGCTTTTCCGTTTACGAGATGAAGGGAGAGCAAAAACTTAAAGTTTATATTTAAGGAAAAAGTATACTTCTAAAATGGAAATGCACAATGCACAAATGTAGAGAGACATAATTCCAAAGAGTGACTGTAAAGTTTTTATATATTAGGTTTGTCAATTGTTGGGGAAAAGGGGGAGGTGGGGGATTCTTAACAAGGGGTTGACTCCCAATCAATAAGTAATTTCAGACAAAAATATAAACCGTTACGCCTGATAAATCCCTTTACAATCATCTATTATTTTAAGGTCAGTTTTTTTGTAAATGGGCAAAATAATGGCTTGTTTGACTCGGGAAAATATCACGTCGCTCGTTCATTTGAGAATTTAATGAGCATTTGTTATTCTCTATAAAAGGTTTGGATCCATTGGTAATTTGCATCTTTAACATGTTTCAAACATGCATATCCATTTTTAAAACATGTGTAGAAGAAATCTCTTTCGTATAAAATTCCAAGCTATTTGGGTTGAACTAGTGAAATTTCCCAAACTTGGATAACCAAACTTTTGTGTTCATTTGTAGTGTGTGAATAATTTTTCTTTACTTACATTTGTTATTGATTTAAATTTTTTCCATACATAAAATCTAAAATTTTAATTTTGTTGTGATCTATTTGCCTTTTTTTTTTACGGGGTGAAGGGAGAGCGAAAGCTCAAATTTTTTATTTAAGAAAAAAGTATACATCTAAATTGGAATTGCACAATGCACAAAGGTAGAGAGAGATAATTCCAAAGAGTGTCTATAATTTTTAAGGATTTTAAAATATTTTTAGTTTTTATATATTATGTTTTAAGTTATTTTTGAATGAGTATTGACTCAATTTCTTACAAAAATATAGCCTATTACGCATGATAAATCACTTACCAATCATCTATGATTGTTAGGTCAGCTTTTTTGTAAATGACCAAAATAATGGCTTGTTTGACTCCGGTAAATATCCCTACGCATGTTCACTACAAAATTTAATGAGCATTTGTTATTCTTGTTAAAAGGTTTGGATCCATAGGTCATTTGCATCTTTAACTTGTTTTAAGAATGCATATACATTTTTAAAACATGTGAAGAAAAAATCTCTTTCTAATAAAATTCCAAGTTATTAGGGTTGAACTAGTGGAATTTCCAAAACTTGGATGACTAAACATTTGTGTTCATTTGTGGTGTGTGAATAAATTTTCTTTACTTACATTTGTTATTCTTTTAAATTTTTTCCATAAACTCTTAAATTTTCATTCTGTTGTGAATTATTTGTCTTTTTGTTTACGACATGAAGGGAGACCGAAAAATCAAAGTTTTTACTTAAGAAAAAAGTGTACATCTAAAATGGAAATGCACAATGCACATATGTGAATAGAGATTATTCCAAAGAGTGTCAGTAATTTTTAGGGATTGCAAACTCTATATAGTTTTTATAAATTAGGTTTTGCAATCGTCGTGGAAAAGGTGGAGGAGGGGAAGTTTTACCTGAGTGTTGACTCCTAATCCATAAGTAATTTCTTAAAAAAAAATAGCCATTACGCGTGGTAAATCACTTTACAATCATTTATGATTGTTAGGTTAGCTTTTTTTGTAAATGGGCAAAATAATGGCTTGTTTGACTCGGGTAAATATCCCAACGCACGTTCACTTGAGAATTTAATGAGCGCTTTTTATTCTCACTAAAAGGTTTCAATCCATAGGTCATTTGCATATTTAATATCTTGCAAGCATGCATATCTATTTTTAAAATATGTGTAGAAGAAATCTCTTTCTTATAAAATTCCAAGCTATTAGGGTTGAACTAGTGGAATTTCCAAAATTTGGATAACAAAACTTGTGTGTTCATTTGTGGAGTGTGAATAATTTTTCTTTACCAACATTTCTTATTTTTAAAATTTTTTTCCATACATAAACTCTAAAATTTTCATTATGTTGTGCTCTATTTTCCTTTTTTGTTTACGGGATGAAGGGAGAGCGAAAACTCAAAGTTTTGATTTAAGAAAAAAGTATACATCTAAAATGGAATTCCACAATGCACAAAGGTAGAGAGAGATAATTCAAAAGAGTGTCTATAATTTTTAGGGATTGTAAACTCTTTTTAGTTTTTATATGTTACATTTTGCAATCGTCGGGGAAAACGGTGAGGTAGGGTATTTTGAAATGAGTGTTGACTCCCAATCCATAAGTCATTTCTTATAAAAAATATAGCATGTTAAGCGTGATAAATCACTTAACAATCATCAATGATTGCTAGGTCATCTTTTTTGTAAATGGGCAAAATAATGGCTTGTTTGACTCTAGTAAATATCCCACCGCACGTTCACTAGATAATTTAATGAGCATTTGTTATTCTCCTTAAAAGGTTTGGATCCATAGGTCATTTGCTTCTTTAACATGTTTTAAGCCTGCATAACCATTTTTAAAACATGTGTAGAAGAAATCTCTTTCACATAAAATTCCATGCAATTAGAGTTGAACTAGTGGAATTTCCCAAACTTGGATAAAAAAAATTTTGTGTTCATTTGTGGTATGTGAATAAATTTTATTTACTTACATTTGTTATTGTCTTAAATTTTTCCATAAATAAACTCTAAAATTTTAATTTTCTTGTGATCTATTTGTCTTTTTTGTTTACGAGATGAAGGAAGAGCGAAAACTCAAAGTTTTGATTTTAGAAAAAGGTATACATCTAAATTGGAAATGCACAACGAACAAATGTCGGGAGAGATAATTCCAAAGAGAGACTATAATTTTTAGGGATAGTAAACTCTCTTTAGTTTTTATACATTAGGTTTTGCAATCGTGGGCGAAAAGGGGTTGCGGGCGATTTTTAATTGAGTGTTGACTCCCAATCCATAAGTTATTTCATATAAAAATATAGCCCGGTACACGTGATAAATCACTTTACAATAAGCTATGATAGTTTGGTCAGCTTTTTTGTAAATGGCAAAATAATGGCTTGTTTGACTCGGGTAAAGATCCACTTTAAAAGGTTTAATGAGGGTTTGTTATTCACTTTAAAAGGTTTGGATCCATAGGTCATTTTCATCTTTAAAATGTTTCAAGCATTCATATCCATTTTTAAAACATGTGTAGAAGAAATCTCTTTCTTATAAAATTCCAAGCTATTTGGGTCGAATTAGTGGAATTTCCCAAACTTGGATAACATAACTTTTTTGTTCATTTGTGGTGTGTGAATAAATTTTCTTTACTTACGTTTGTTATTGTTTTAAATGTTTTTCGTACATCAACTCTAAAATTTTCATTTTCTTGTGATCTATTTGTCTTTTTTTGTTTACTGGATGAAGGGAGAACGAAAACTCAAAGTTTTCATTGAAGAAAAAACTATACATCTAAAATGGAAATTCACAATGCACAAATGTAGAGTGAGATAATTCAAAAGAGAGTCTATAATTTTTAGGGATTGTAAACTCCCTTTAGTTTTTATATATTAGGTTTTGCAATTGTTGGGGAAAACGGGGAGGCGGAGGATTTTTAACTGAGTGTTGACTCCCAATCCATAAGTCATTTCTTACCAAAATATAGCCCATTATGCGAGATAAGTCACTTTACAATCATCTATGATAGTCAGGTCAGATTTTTGGTAAATGGGCAAAATAATGGCTTGTTTGAATCGGGTAAATATCCCACCACACGTTCACTTGAGAATTTAATGAGCGTTTGGTATTCTCTTTAAAAGGTTTGGATCCATAGGTCATTTGGATCTTTTAGATGTTTCAAGCATGCATATACATTTTTAAAACATGTGTAGAAGAAATCTCTTTCTTATAAAATTCAAAGCTATTAGAGTTGGGCAGGTGGAATTTCCCAAACTTGGATAACAACACTTTTGTGTTCATTCTTGGTGTGTGAAGAAATCTTCGTTACTTAAATTTGTTATTGTTTTAAATTTTTTCCATACGTAAACTCCAAAATTTTTCATTTTGTTGTAATCTATTTATCTTTTTTGTTTATGAGATGAAGTGTGAAAACTCAATGTTTTGATGTAAGAAAAAAGTATAAATCTAAAATGGAAATGCACAATGCACAAATGTTGAGAGAGATAATTCCAAATAGAGTATGTAATTTTTAGGTATTTTAAACTCTTTTTAGTTTTTATATATTAGGTTTGGCAATCGTCAGCGAAAAGGGGGAGGCGGGCGATTTTTAACTAAGTGTTGACTCCCAATCCATAAGTTATTTTTTACAAAACAAAAGCCCGTTACGCGTGAAAAATCACTTTAAAATCATCTATGATTGTTAGGTCAGCTTTTTTGTAAATGGGAAAAATAACGGCTTGTTTGTCTCGGCTAAATATCCCACCGCATGTTCACTTGAGAATTTAATGAGCGTTTGTTATTCTCTTTAGAAGGTTGGGATCCATAGGTCATTTGCATCTTTAACATGTTTCAAGCATGCATATCATTTTTTAAAACATGTGTAAAGGAAATCTCTTTCTTATAAAATTCCAAGCAATTAGGGTTGATGTAGTGGAATTTCCCAAACTTGGATAACAATACTTTTGTGTTCATTTGTAGTTTTTAAATAAATTTTATTTACTTACATTTGTTACTGTTTTAAATTTTTTCCATACATAAACTCTTAAATTTTCATTTTGTTGTGATCTATTTGCCTTTTTCATTTACGGAATGAAGGGAGAGCCAAAACTCAAAGTTTTGATTTAAGAAAAAACTATACATCTAAAGAGGAAATGCACAATGCACAAATGTAGAGTGAGGTAATTCCAAAGAGTGTCTGTAATTTTTAGGGATTGTAAATTCTTTTTTTTTATATATTAGGTTTTTCAATTATTGGGGAAAAGGGGGAGGCGGGGAATTTTTAACTGAGTTTGAATCCCAATCCATAAGTCATTTGTTACAAAAAAAAAGCCCGTTACATGTGATAAATCAGTTTACAATAATCTATGATTTTTGGGTCAGCTTTTTTTTAAATGGAAAAATTATGGCTTGTTTGATTCGGGTAAATATCCCACCGCACGTTCAGTTGAGAATTTAATGAGGGTTTTTTATTCACTTTAAAAGGTTTGGATCCATAGGTCATTTTCATCTTTAAAATGTTTCAAGCATTCATATCCATTTTTAAAACATTTGTAGAAGAAATCTCTTTTTTATAAAATTCCAAGCTATTTGGGTCGAATTAGTGGAATTTCCCAAACTTGGATAACAAAACTCTTTTGTTCATTTGTGGTGTGTGAATAAATTTCTTTACTTAAGTTTGTTATTGTTTTAAATGTTTTCCATACATAAACTCTAAAATTTTCATTTTTTTGTGATCTATTTGTCCTTTTTGTTTACAGGATGAAGGGAGAGCGAAAACTCAAAGTTTTGATTTAAGAAAAAACTATACATCTAAAACGGAAATTCACAATGCACAAATGTGGAGTGAGATAATTCCAAAGAGTGTCTATAATTTTTTGGGATTCTAAACTCTCTTTAGTTTTTATATATTAGGTTTTGCAATCGTTGCAGAAATGGGGGAGGGGAGGGATTTTTAACTGAGTGTTGAGTCCCAATCCATAAGTCATTTCTTACAAAAATATAGCCCGTTACGCAAGATAAATCACTTTACAATCATCTATGATAGTAAGGTTAGATTTTTGGTAAATGGGCAAAATAATGGCTTGTTTGACTTGGGTAAATATCCCACCGCACGTTCACTTGAGAATTTAATGAGCGTTTGGTATTCTCTTTAAAAGGTTTGGATCCATAGGTCATTTGCATCTTGTAGATGTTTCAAGCATGCTTATCCATTTTTAAAACATGTGTAGAAGAAATCTCTTTCTTATAAAATTCAAAGCTATTACCGTTGGACTGGTGCAATTTCCCAAACTTGGATAACAAAACTTTTGCATTCATTATTGGTGTGTGAAGAAATTTTCTTTACTTAAATTTGTTATGTTTTTAAATTTTTTCCATACATAAACTCTAAAATTTTCATTTTCTTGTGATCTATTTGTCTTTTTTTTATGAGATGAAGGGAGTGCGAAAAATCAATGTTTTGAATTAAGAATAAAAGTATACATCTAAATTGGAAATGCAAAATGCACAAATGTTGAGAGAGATAATTCCAAAGAGAGTCTGTAATTTTTAGGGATTGTAAACTCTTTTTAGTTTTTGTATATTTGGTTTGGTAATCGTCGGCGAAAAGGGGGAGGTCGGCGATTTTTAACTAAGTGTTGACTCCCAATCCATATGTTATTTCTTAAAAAAATATAGCCCGTTACGCATGAAGGAGCACTTTAAAATCATCTATGATTGTTAGGTCAGCTTTTTTGTAAATGGGAAAAATAATGGCTTGTTTGACTCGGGTAAATATCCCACCGCACGTTCACTTGAAAATTTATTGAGGGTTTTTTATTCTCGTTAAAAGGTTTGGATCCATAGGTCATTTGCATCTTTAACATGTTTCAAGCATGCACATCCTTTTTTAAAACATGTGTAGAAGAAATCTCTTTCTTATAAAATTCCAAGCAACTAGGGTTGAAGTAGTGGAATTTCCCAAACTTTGATAACAATACTTTTGTTTTCATTTGTGGTGTGTAAATAAATTTTATTTACTTAAATTTGTTATTGTTTTAAATTTTTTCCATACATAGACTCTAAAATTTTCATTCTATTGTGATCTTTTTGCCTTATTCGTTTACGATATGCAAGGAGAGCGAAAACTCAAAGTTTTGATTTAAGAAAAAACTATACATCTAAAGTGAAAATGCACAATGCACAAATGTAGAGAGAGGTAATTCCAAAGAGTGTTCTTAACTTTTAGGGATTGTAAATTCTCTTTTGTCTTTATATATTATGTTCTTAATTTTTAGGGATTGTAAATTCTCTTTTGATTTTATATATTAGGTTTTCAAATTATTGGGGAAAAGGGGCAAGCGGGGAATTTTCAAATGAGTGTTGAATCCCAATCCATAAGTCATTTGTTACAAAAATAAAGCCCGTTACGCGTGATTAATCACTTTACAATAATCTATGATTTTTAGGTCAGTTTTTTTGTAAATGGGTAAAATAATGGCTTGTTTGACTTGGGTAAATATCCCACCGCATCACTAGGGAATTTAATGAGGGTTTGTATTCTCTTTAAAAGGTTTGGATCCATAGGTCATTTTCATCTTTAAAATTTTTCAAGCATGCATATTCATTTTTAAAACATTTTTAGAAGAAATCTCTTTCTTATAAAATTCCAAGCTTTCAGGGTCGAACTAGTGGAATTTCCCAAACTTGGATAACAAAACTTTTGTGTTGATTTGTGGTGTGTGAATAAATTTTATTTACTTACGTTTGTTGTTGTTTTAAATTTTTTCCATACATAAACTCTAAAATTTTCATTTTCTTGTGATCTATTTGCGTTTTTTTTTTACGGGATGAAGCGATAGCGAATACTCAAAGTTCTGATTTAAGCAAAAATTATACATGTAAAATGAAAATTCACAATGCAAAAATGTAGAGTGAGATAATTCCAAAGAGTGTCTGTAAATTTTAGGGATTTTAAACTCTTTTTAGTTTTTATATATTAGGTTTTGCAATCGCAAGGGAAAATGGGCAGGCGGGCGATTTTTACCTGAGTGTTGATTCCCAATTCATAAGTCATTTCTTACAAAAATATAGCCCATTACGCGTGATAAATCACTTTACAATAATCTATGATTGTTAGGTCAGCTTTTTATGAAATGGGCAAAATAATGGCTTGTTTGACTCAGGTAAATATTCCACCACACGTTCACTTGAGAATTTAATGAGTGTTTGTTATTCTCTTTAAAAGGTTTGGATCCATAGCTCATTTGCATCTATAACATGTTTCAAACATACATATCCATTTTTAAAACATGTGTAGAAGAAACCTCTTTCTTATAAAATGCGAAGCTCATAGGGTTGAACTAGTGGAATTTCCTAAACTTGGATATCAAAACTTTTGTGTTCATTTGTGGTGTGTGAATAAATTTTCTTTACTTACATTTTTTATTGTTTTAATGTTTTTCCTTACATAACTCTAAAATTTTTATTATGTTGTGATCTATTTGCATTTTTTCTTTACGGGATGTAGGGAGAGCGAAAACTCAAAGTTTTGATTTGAGAAAAAAGTATACATCTAAAATGGAATTGCACAACGCTCAAAGATAGAGCAAGATAATTCCAAAGAGTGTCGGTAATTTTTAGGGATTGTAAACTCTTTTTAGTCTTTAAATATTACGTTTTGTAATTGTTGAGGAAAAGGGGGAGGCTAAGGATTTTTAAATGAGTGTTGACTCCCAATCCATAAATCATTTACTACAAAAATATAAACTGTTACGTGTGATAAATCACTTTACAATCATCTATGATTGTTAGGTCAGTTTTTTTGTAAATGGGAAAAATAATTGCTTGTTTGACTCGGGTAAATATCCCACCGCACGTTCAGTTGAGAATTTAGTGAGCGTTTGTTAGTCTCTTTAAAAGGTTTTGGATCCATAGGACATTTGCATATTTAACATATTTTAAGCATGCTTTTCCCTTTTTAAAACATGTGTAGAAGAAATCTCTTTCTAATAAAATTCCAAGCTATTAGGGTTGAACTAGTGGAATTTCCCAAACTTGGATAACAAAACTTTTGTTTTCATTTGTGGTGTGTAAATAAATTTTCTTTACTTACATTGGTTGTTGTTTTAATTTTTTTTCCATACATTAACTCTCAATTTTTCATTTTTGTTTTGATCTATTTGTCCTTTTTGTTTACGAGATGAAGGGAGAGATAATTCCAACGAGTGTATGTAATTTTTAGGGATTGTAAACTCTTTTTATTTTTTATAAATTAGGTTTTGCAATCGTCGGCGAAAGGGGGAAGGTGGGGGATTTTTAACTGCGTGTTGACTCCCAATCCATAAGTCATTTCTTACAAAAATATAGTCTGTTATACGTGATAAATCACTTTACAATCATCTATGATTGTTATGTCCGATTTTTTGTAAATGGGATAAATAATGGATTGTTTGACTCAGGTAAATATCCACTGCACATTCACTTGAGAATTTAATGAGCGTTTGTTATTCTCTTTAAAAGGTTTGCTTCCATAGATCATTTGCATATTTAACATGTTTCAAGTATGCATATCCATTTTTAAAACATGTGTAGAGGAAATCTCTTTCTTATAAAATTCAAAGCTATTAGGGTTGAACTAGTGGAATTTCCAAACTTTGGATAACAAAACTTTTGTGTTCGTTTGTGGTGTGTAAATAAATTTTCTTTATTTAACATGTGTAGAGGAAATCTCTTTCTTATAAAATTCAAAGCTATTAGGGTTGAACTAGTGGAATTTCCAAAACTTGGATAACAAAATTTTTGTGTTTATTTGTGGTGTGTAAATAAATTTTCTTTATTTACACTTATTATTGTTTTAAATTTTTTCCTTACGTAAACTCTACAATTTTCATTCTCTTGTGATCTATTTGTGTTTTTTGTTTACGGGATGAAGGGAGAGCGAAAACTCAATGATTTGATTTAAGTAAAAATTTTACATCTAAAATGCAAATGCGCAATGCAAAAATGTAGAGAGAGATAATCCCAAAGAGTGTCTGTAATTTTTAGGGATTGTAAACTCTTTTTAGTTTTTATATATTAGATTTTGTAATCGTTGGGGAAAAGGGGGAGGCGGGGATTTTTGACTAAGTATTCACTCCCAATCCATAAATCATTTCTTACAAAAATATTGCCCATTACGTGTGATAAATCACTTTACAATCATCTATGATCGTTAGGTCAGTTTTTTTGTCAATGGGCAAAGATAATGGCTTGTTTGACTCGGGTCAATATCCCACCACACGTTCACTTGAGAATTTAATGAGCCTTTATTAATCTCTTTAAAAGGTTTGGATCCATAGGTCATTTGCATCTTTAACATGTTTTGAAGCATGCATATACGTTTTTAAAACATGTGTAGAAGAAATCTCTTTCTTACAAAATTCCAAGGTATTAGGGTTGAACTGGTGGAATTTCCCAAACTTGGATAACAAAACTTTTGTGTTTATTTGTGGTGAGTAAATAAATTTTCTTTACTTACATTGGTTATTTTTTTAAATTTTTTCCATACATAAACTTTAAAATTTTTATTTTGTTGTGATCTTTTTGTCTTTTTTGTTTACAAGATGAAGGGAGAGCGAAAACTCAAAGTTTTGATTTTAGAAAAATGTATACATCTAAAATGGAAATGCACAATGCACAAATGTCGAGAGAGATAATTCCAAAAAATGTATGTAATTTTTAGGGTTTTTAAACTCTTTTTAGTTTTTAAATATTAGGTTTTACAATCATCGACGAAAAGGGGGAGGCGGGCGATTTTTAACAGTGTATTGACTCCCAATCCATAAGTCATTTCTTACAAAAATATAGCCCATTACACGTGAAAAATCACTTTACAATCATTTATGATTGTTAGGTCAGCTTTTTTTGTAAATTGGCAAAATAATGGTTAGTTTGATCCGGGTAAATATCCCACCGCACGTTCACTTGAGAATTTAATGAGCCTTTGTTAGTCTCTTTAAAAGGTTTAGATCCGTAGGTCATTTGCATCTTTAACATGTTTTGAAGCATGCATATCCGTTTTTAAAACATGTGTAGAAGAAATCTCTTACTTACAAAATTCAAAGGTATTAGGGCTGAACTAGTGGAATTTCCCAAACTTGGATAACAAAACTTGTGTTCATTTGTGGTGTTTAAATAAATTTTCTTTACTTACATAAGTTATTGTTTTAAATTTTTTCCATACATAAACTCTAAAATTTTTATTTTGTTGTGATCTTTTTGTCTTTTTTTTTTACGAGATGAAGGGAGAGCAAAAACTCAAAGTTTTGATTTAGGAAAAATGTATACATCTGAAATTGAAATGCACAATGCCCAAATGTCGAGAGAGATAATTCCAAAGAGTGTATGTAATTTTTTTATTTTAAACTCTTTTTAGTTTTTATATATTAGGTTTTACAATCGTCGCCGAAAAGGGGGAGGTGGGCGATTTTTAACTAGGTGTTGACTCCCAATCCATAAGTCATTTCTTACCAAACTATAGCCCGTTACGTGTGATAAATAACTTTTCAATATTCTATGATTGTTAGGTAAGCTTTTTTGTAAATGGGAAAAATAATGGATTGTTTTACTAAGGTAAATATCCACCGCACGTTCACTTAAGAATTTAATGTGCAATTGTTATTCTCTTTAAAAGGTTTGGATCCATAGGTCATTTGCATCTTTAACCTGTTTCAAGCATCCATATCCATTTTTAAAACATGTGTAGAGGAAATCTAATTCTTATAAAATTAAAAGTTATTAGGGTTGAACTAGTGGAATTTCCAAAACTTGGATAATAAAACTTTTGTGTTCATTTGTGGTGTGTAAATAAATTTACTTTTCATTTGTTATTGTTTAAAATTTTTTCCATACATAAACTCCAAAATTTTCATTCTGTTGTGATCTATTTGCCTTTTTCGTTTACGGGATGTAGGGAGAGCGAAAAATCAATGTTTTTATTTAACTAAAAAGTTTGCATCTAAAATAGAAATGCACAATGCACAAATGTAGAGAGAGATAATTCCAAAGAGTGTCTGTAATTTTTAAGGATTGTAAACTCTTTTGCGTTTGTATATATTATGTTTTGCAATCATCAGGGAATAGGGGGACGCGGGGATTTTAGACTGAGTGTTCACTCCCAATCCATAAGTCATTTCTTGCAAAAATATTGCCCATTATGTGTGATAAATCACTTTAAAGTCATTTATTATCGTTAGGTCAACTTTTTTTGTAAATGGGCAAAATAATGGCTTGTTTGACTAGGGTAAATATCCAACCGCACGTTCGCTTGAGAATTTAATGAGCGTTTGTTAGTCCCTTTAAAATGTTTGGATCCATAGGTCATTTGCTTCTTTAACATGTTTTGAAGCATGCATATCCATTTTTAAAACATGTGTAGAAAAAATCTCTTACTTACATAATTCCAATGTATTAGGGTTGAACTAGAGGAATTTCCTAAACTTGGATAACAGAACTTTTGTGTTCATTTGTGGTTTGTAAATAAATTTACTTTACTTACATTGGTTATTATTTTAAATTTTTTCCATACATAAACTCTAAAATTTTAATTTTGTTGTGATCTATTTGTCTTTTTTGTTTAGGAGAAGAAGGGAGAGCGAAAACTCAAAGTTTTGATTTAAGAAAAATATATACATCTAAAATGGAAATGCACAATGCACAATTGTCGAGAAAGATAATTTCAAAGAGTGTATGTAATTTTTAGGGATTTTAAACTCTAGTTTTTATATATTAGGTTTTGCAATCGTCGGCGAAAAGGGGGAGGCGGGCAATTTTTAATTGAGTGTTAACTCCCAATACATTACTCATTTCTTACAAAAATATAGCCCGTTCCATGTGATAAATCACTTTAAAATCATCTATAATTGTTTCGTCAGATTTTTTGTAAATTGGCAAAATAATGGATTTTTTGACTCAGGTAAATATCCACTGCACATTCACTTGAGAATTTAATGAGGGTTTGCAATTCTCTTTAAAATGTTTGGATCCATAGGTCATTTGCACATTTAACATGTTTCAAGCATGCATATCCATTTTCAAAACATGTGTAGAGGAAATCTCTTTCTTATAAAATTCCAAGCTATTAGGGTTGAACTAGTGGAATTTCAAAAACATGGATAACAAAACTTTTCTGTTCATTTGTGGTGTGTAAATAAATTTTCTTTACTTACATTTGTTATTGTTTTAAATTTTTTCCTTAGAAAAACTGTAAAATTTTATTCTGTTGTGATCTATTTGCCTTTTTCGTTTACGGGATGAAGGGAGAGTGAAACCTCAATGTTTTGATTTAAGTAAAAAGTTTACATCTTAAATGGAAATGCACAATGCACAAATGTAGAGAGAGATAATTCCAAAGCGTGTCTGTAATTTTTAGGGATTTTAAACTCTTTTTAGTTTTTATATATTAGGTTTTGCAATCATCGGGGAAAAGGGGGAGGCGGGGATTTTTGACTGAGTGTTAACTCCCAATCCATATGTCATTTCTTACAAAAGTATTACCCGTTACACATGATAAATCACTTTACAATCATCTATAATTGTTAGGTCAGTTTTTTTTAAATTGGTAAAATAATGTATTTTTTGACTCAGGTAAATATCAACTTCACGTTCACTTGAGAATTTAATGAGCGTTTGTTATTCTCTTTAAAAGGTTTGGATCCAAAGGTCATTTGCATCTTTAGCATGTTTCAAGCATGCATATACATTTTTAAAACTTGTGTAGAAGTAATCTCTTTCATATAAAATTCCAAGCTATTAGAGTTGAACTAGTGGAATTTCGCAAACTTGGATAACAAAACTTTAGTCTTCATTTTGCGGTGTGTGAATAAATTTTCTTTACTTACATTGGTTATTGTTTTAAATTTTTTATTCATAAACTCTAAAATTTTCATTTTGTTGTGATCTATTTGCCTTTTTTATTTACAAGATGAAAGGAGAGTGAAAACTGCAAGTTTTGATATAAGAAAAAAGTATTCATCTAAAATGGAAATTCGCAATGCAATATTTGGCTTTGAAATCGTCTGGGAAATGGGGGAGGCGGGTGATTTTTAACTGAGTGTTGACTCCCAATCCATAAGTCATTTCTTACAAAATTATTGCCCATTACGCGTGATAAATCAATTTAAAATCATGTATGATTCTCAGGTCTTGTTTTTTGTAAATGGTCAAAATAATGGCTTGTTTGACTCGGGTAAATATCCCACCACACCTTCACTTGAAAATTTAATGAGCATTTGTTATTCTCTTTAAAAGGTTTGGATCAATAGGTCTTTTGCATCTATAACAAGTTTCAAGCATGCATTTCCATTCTTAAAACATGTGTCATGAAATCTTTTTCTTATAAAATTCCAAGCTATTATGGTTGAACTAGTGGAATTTCCCAAACGTGGATAACAAAACTTTTGTGTTCATTTTGTGTTGTGTGAAAATTTTCTTTACTTTCATTTGTTATTGTTTTAAAGTTTTTGCAAACATAAACTCTAAATTTTCATTTTATTTATTTATTTGCCTTTTTTTTATGGGATGAAGGGAGAGCTTAGACTAAAATTTTCATTTAACAAAAAAAATTATATCTAAAATAGAAATGCACAATACACAAATGTCGAGAGAGATAATTCCTAAGCGTGTATGTAATTTTTAGGGATTGTAAACTCTTTTTAGTTCTAATATATTAGGTTTTGCAATTGTTGGGGAAAAGGGGGAGGCTATTGATTTTTAACTGAGTGTTGACTCCCAATCCATAAGTCATTTCTTACAAAAATATAGCCCGTTATGTGTGATAAATTACTTTTCAATCATCTATGATTGTTAGGTCAGCTTTTTTGTAAATGGCCAAATTAATGGCTTGTTTGACTCGGGTAAATATCCCACCGCACGTTCACTTGAGAATTCAATGAGCGTTTGTTTTTCTCTTGAAAAGCTTTGGATCCATAGGTCTTTTGCATCTTTAACATGTTTCTAGCATGCATATCCATTTTTAAATCATTTGTACATGAAATCTCTTTCTTTAAAATTCCAAGCTATTAGGGAAGAACAGTGGAATTTCCCAAACTTGGATAACAAAACATTTGTGCTCATTTGTGGTGTTTGAATAAATTTTCTTTAAATATATTTTTTATTGTTTTAAATTTTTTCCATACATAAACTCTAAAATTTTCATTTTGTTGTGATCTATTTGCCTTTTTTGTTTACAGAAGGAGGGGACATCGAAAACTCAAAGTTTTGATTAAAGAAAAATGTATACATCTAAATTGAAAATGCACAATGTACAAATGTAGAAAGAGAAATTTCCAAAGAGTCTCTGTAATTTTAAGGGATTGTAAACTCTTTTTAGTTTTTATATTTAAGGTTTTGCAATCGTAGAGGAAAAGGGGGAGGTACGGAATTTTTAACTAAGTGTTGACTCCCGAATCATAAGTCATTTCTTACAAAAATATAGCCCATTACGTGTGATAAATCACTTTACAATCATCTATGATTGTTACGTCAGTTTTTTGTAAATGGGCAAAATATTGGCTTGTTTGACTCGGGTCAAAATCACACCCCACGTTCACTTGAGAATTTAATGAGCGTTTGTTAGTCTCTTTAAAAGGTTTGGATCCATAGGTCATTTGCATCTTTAACTTGTTTTGAAGCATGCATATCCATTTTTGAAACATGTGTAGAAGAAATCTCTTACTTACAAAATTCAAAGGTATTAGGGTTGAAGTACTGGAATTTCCCAAACTTGGATAACAAAACTTTTGTGTTCATTTTGTGGTGTGTAAATAAATTTTCTTTACTTACATTGGTTATTTGTTAAAAAATATTCCATACATAAACTATACAATTTTCATTTTGTTGTGATCTATTTGCCTTTTTTGTTTACGGGTGGAGGGGAGAATGAAAAATCAAAGTTTTGATTTAAGAAAAATGTATACATCTAAAATGGAAATGCACAATGTACAAATGTTGAGAGAGATAATTTCAAAGAGTGTCTATAATTTTTGGGGATTGTAACCTCTTTTTAGTTTTTATATATAAAGTTTTGCAATCGTCAGGGAAAAGGGGGAGGCGGGTGATTTTTAACTGAGTGTTGACTCCCGAACCATAATTCATTTCTTACACAAATATAGCCCGTTACGTGTGATAAATATCCCACCGCACGTTCACTTGAAAATTTAATGAGTGTTTGTTATTCTCTTTAAAAGGTTTGGATCCATAGGTCATTTGCATCATTAACATGTATCAAGCAAGCATATCCATTTTTAAACCATGTATAGAAGAAATCTGTTTCTAATAATATTCCAAGCTATTAGGGTTGAACTAGTGGAATTTCCCAAACTTGGATAACAAAACTTTTGTCATCATTTGTGGTGTCTGAAAATTTTCTTTACTTTCATTTGTTATTTTTTAAAATTTTTTCCATACATAAACCCTTAAATTTTCATTTTTTTTATCTTTTTAGCTTTTTTGTTTATTGGATGTAGGGAGAGCGAAAACTCAAATTTTTTATTTAACAAAAAAGTATACATCTAAAATTGAAATGCTCAATGCACAAATGTGGAGAGAGATAATTCCAAAGAGTGTTTGTAATTTTTAGGAATTGTAAACTCTTTTTAGTTTTTATATATTAAGTTTTGCAATCGTCGGGGAAAAGGGGGAGGCGGGGGATTTTTAACTGAGTGTTGACTCCCTATCCATAAGTCATTTCTCACAAAAATATAGCCCGTTACACGTGATAAATAACTTTACAATCATTAATGATTGTTAGGTCAGCTTTTTTGTAAATGGGCAAAATATATGCTTGTTTGACTCAGGTAAATATCCTCACCGTAGGTTCACTAGAGAATTTAAGGAGAGTTTGTGATTCTCCTTAAAAGGTTTGGTTCCACAGGTCATTTGCATCTTTAACATGTTTCAAGCATGCATATCCATTTTTAAAACGTGTAGAAGAAATCTCTTTCTTATAAAATTCCAAGCTAATAGGGTTGTACTAGTGGAATTTCCCAAACTTGGATAAAAAACCTTTTGTGTTCATTCGTGGGGTTTGAATAAATTTTCTTTAATTAAATTTTTTATTGTTTTAAATTTTTTCCAGACATAAACTCAAAAATTTTCATTTTGTTGTGATCTATTTGCCTTTTTTGTTTACGGGAGGAGGGGAGAGCGATAACTCAAAGTTTTGATTTAAGAAAAATGTATACATCTAAAATGGAAATTCACATTGCACAAATGTAAAGAGAGGTAATTCCAAAGAGTGTCTGTAATTTTTAGGGATTCTAAACTCTCTTTAGTTTTAATATATTAGGTTTTGCAATCATCGGGGAAAAGGGGGAGGTGGCGGATTTTTAACTGAGTGTTGACTCCCAATCCATATGTCATTTCTTACAAAAATATAGCCCATTCCATGTGATAAATAACTTTTCAATCCTCTATGATTGTTAGGTCAGATTTTTTGTAAATGGGCAAAATAATGGCTTGTTTGACTCAGGTAAATATCCCACCGCACGTTCACTTGACAATTTAATGATCGTTTAGTTTTCTATTTAAAAGGTTTTGATCCATAGTCTTTTGAATCTTTAACATTTTTCTAGCATGCATATCCATTTTTAAAACATTTGTAGAAGAAATCTCTTTCTTATAAAATTCCAAGCTATTAGGGTTGAACTAGTGGAATTTCGAAAACGTGGATAATAAAACTTTTGTGTTCATTTGTGGTGTGTGAATAGATTTTCTTTACTTACATTTTTTTCTATTTAAAATTTTTTCCGTAGAAAAACTCTAAAATTTTCATTTTTTTGTGATCTAATTGCCTTTTTTGCTTACAGGATGAAGGTAGAGCGATATCTCAAAGTTTTGATTTAAGAAAAAAGTATAAATCTAAAATGGAAATGCACAATGCACAAATGTAGAGATAGATAATTCCAAAGAGTGTCTGTAATTTTTTGGGATTGTAAACTCCTTTTTGTTTTTATATATGAGGTTTTGAAATCGTCGGGGAAAAAGGGGAGGCGGGGGATTTTTAACTGAATGTTGACTCCCAATCCATAAGTCATTTCCTACAAAACTATAGCCTGAACAAGTGATAAATCACTTTAAAATCATCTATGATTGTTAGGTCACCTTTTTTTTAAATGGGCAAAATAATGGTTTATTTGACTCTGGTAAATATGCCACCGCACGTTCACTTGAGAATTTAATGATCCTTTGTTATTCTCTGTAAAAGGTGTGGATCCTTAGGTCTTTTGCATTGTTAACATGTTTCAAGCATGCATATCCAATTTTAAAACTTGGGTAGAAGAAACCTCTTTCTTATAAAATTCCAAGCATTTAGGGTTAAACTAGTGGAATTTCCCAAACTTGGAAACCAAACTTTGTGTTCATTTGTGGTGTGTGAATAAATTTTCTTTACTAACATTTGTTATTTTAGTTATTTTTTTCCAAACATAAACTGTAAAATTTTCATTTTGCCTTTTTTTTTTACAGGATGAAGTGAGAGCGAAAACTCAAAGTTTTGCTTTAAGAAAAAGTATACATCTAAAATCGAAATAAACAATGCACAAATGTAGAGAGAGATAATTTCAATGAGTGTGTGTAAGTTTTTGGGATTGAAAACTCCTTTTAGTTTATATATATTAGGTTTTGCAAACTCCAGGGAAAAGGGAGAGGCGGGGGATTTTTAATTGAGTGTTGACTCTATTTCCATAAGTCATTTCTTACAAAAATATAGCCCGTTACGTGTGATAAGTCACTTTACTATCATCTATGATTCTTAGGTGAGATTTTTGTAAATGGGCAAAATAATGGCATGTTTGACTCGGGTAAATATCCCTCCGCATGTTCACTTGAGAATTTAATGAGCATTTGTTATTCTCTGTAAAAGGCTTGGATCCATAGGTCATTTGCATCTTTAAAATGTTTCAAGCATGCATATCCATTTTTAAAACAAGTGAAGAAGAAACCTCTTTCTTATAAAATTTCAAGCTATTAGGGTCGATTTAGTGGAATTTCCCAAACTTAGATAACAAAAATTTTGTGTTCATTTGTGGTGTGTGAATAAATTTACTTTACTTACATTTGTTATAGTTTTAAATTTTTTCCATACATAAACTCTAAAATTTTCATTTTTTTGTGAGCTATTTGCCTTTTTTGTTTACGGGATGAGGGGAGAGTGAAAACTCAAAGTTTTGATATAAGAAAAAAGTTTACGTCAAAAATGGAAATGCACAATGCAAAAATGTTGATAGAGATAATTCCAAAGAGTGTCTGTAATTTTTAGGGATTTTAAACTCTTTTTAATCTTTATATAAAAGGCTTTGCAATCGTCTGGGAAAAGGGGGAAGCGGGGGATTTTTAACTGAGTGTTGACTCCTAATCCATAAGTTATTTCTTACTAAAATAGTACCCGTTATGCATGATAAATAATTTTACAGTCATCCATAATTATTAGGTCAACTTTTTTGTAAATGGGCAAAATAATGGCTTGTTTGACTCTTGTAAATATCCCACCGCACGTTCACTTGAGAATTTAATGAGCGTTTGTTATTCTCTTTAAAAGGATTGGATCCATAGGTCATTTGCATCTCTAACATGTTTGAAGCAAGCATATGCATTTTTTAAACATGTGTAGAAGAAATCTCTTTCTTATAAAATTCCATGCTATCAGGGTTGAACTCGTGGAATTTACCAAATTTGGATAACAAAAATTTTGTGTTCATTTGAGGGGTTTGAATAAATTTTCTTTAAAAACATTTGTTATTGTTTAAAATTTTTTACATACATAAACTCTAAAATTTTCACTTTGTTGTGATCTATTTGTCTTTTTTTTACGGGAGGAGGGGAGAGTGAAAACGCAAAGTTTTGATTTAAGAACAATGTATACATATAAAATGGAAATGCACAATGCACAAATGTAGAGAGATATAATTCCAATTAATGTTTGTAATTTTTTTGGGATTGTATACTCTTTTTAGTTTTATTCATTACGTTTTGCAATCGTCAGGGAAAAGGGGGAGGCGGGGGAGTTTTAAGGGAGTGTTGACTCCAAATCCATAAGTCATTTCTTACAAAAATATAGCCCGTAATGCGTGATAAATCACTTTACAATCATCTATGATTATTAGGTCAACGTTTTTGTAAATGGGCAAAATAATGGCTTGTTTTACTTGGGAAAATATCCCACCGCACGTTCACTTGAGAATTTAAGGAGCGTTTGTTATTCTCCTTAAAAGGTTTGGATCCATAGGTCATTTGCATCTTTAACATGTTTCAAGCATGCATATCAATTTTTAAAACATGTGTAGAAGAAATCTATTTCTTATTAAATTCCAAGCTATTAGGGTTGAACTAGTGGAATTTCCCAAGCTTGGATAACAAAAATTTTGTATTCATTTGTGGTGTATGAATAAATTTTCTTTAATTAAAATTTTTATTGTTTTAATTTTTTTCCATACATAAACTCTAAAATTTTCATTTTGTTGTGATCTATTTGCCTTTTTTTTTACATGAGGAGGGGAGAGCGAAAACTCAAAGTTTTGATTTAAGAACAATGTATTATGTAGAGAGAGATTATTCCAAAGAGTGTCTGTAATTTTTATGGATTGTAAACTCTTTTTGGTTTTTATATATTAGGTTTTGCAATCGTCGGGTAAAAGGGCGAGCAGGGGGATTTTTAACTGAGTGTTGACTCCCAATCCATAAGTCAATTTTTAAAAAAATATGGCCCGTTACGTGTGATAAATCACTTTACAATCATCTATGATTGTTAGGTCAGCTTTTTGTAAAAGGGAAAAATAATGGCTTGTTTGACTCAAGTAAATATCCCACCGCACGTTCACTTGAAAATTTAATGATCGTTTGTTATTCTCTATAAAAGGTTTCGATCCTTAGGTCTTTTACATCTTTAACATGTTTCCAGCATGCATACCCAATTTTAAAACATGTGTAGAAGAAATCTCTTTCATATAAAATTCCAAGCATTTAGGGTTGAACTAGTGGAATTTCCCAAACTTGGAAACCAAACTTTTGTGTTCATTTGTGGTGTGTGACTAAATTTTCTTTACTCACATTTGCTATTGTTTTAAATTTTATCCATACATAAACTCTAAAATTTTCATTTTGTTTTGATCTATTTACCTTTTTTGTTTATGGGATGAAGCGAGAGCGAAAACTCAAAGTTTTGATTTAAGAGAAAAATATACATCTAAAATGGAAATGCACAATGCACAACTATAGAGAGAGATAATTCCAAAGAGTGTCTGTAATTTTTTGGGATTGTAAACTCCTTTTAGTTTTTATATATTAGGTTTTGCAATCGTTGGGGAAAAGGGGGAGGCGGGGGATTTTTAACTGAGTCTTGGCTTCCCATCCATAAGTCATTTCTTACAAAAATATAGGTTGTTACGCATGATAAATGACTTTACAATCATATATGATTGTCAGGTAGAATTTTTTGTAAATAGGCAAAATAATGGCTTGTTTGACTCGGGTAAATATCCCACTGCAAGTTCTCTTGAGAATTTAATGAGTGTTTGTTATTCTCCTTAAAAGGTTTGGATTCATACGTCATTTTCATATTTAACATGTTTCAAGCATGCATATCCCTTTTTAAAACATGTGTAGAAGAAATCTCTTTCTTATTTAATTCCAAGCTATTAGGGATGAACTAGTCGAATTTCCCAAACTTGGATAACAAAAATTTTGTGTTCATTTGTGGTGTTTGAATAAATTTTCTTTACTTACATTGGTTATTTTTTTAAATTTTTTCCATACATAAACACTAAAATTTTCATTTTGTTGTGATCTTTTTGCCTTTTTTAGTTTAGAAGATGAAGGGAGAGCGAAAACTAAATGTTTTTATTTACGAAAAAAGTATACATCTAAAATGGAAATGCACAATGCATAAATATAGCGAGAGGTAATTCAAAAGAGTGTCTGTAATTTTTAGGGATTGTAAACTCTTTTTAGTTTTTAAATATTAGGTTTTGCAATTGTTGGGGAAGAGGGAGTGGCGGGGGATTTTGAACTGAGTGTTGACTCCCAATCCATAAGTCATTTCTTAAAAAAATATAGCCCATTACACGTGTTAATCACTTTACAATAATCTATGATTCTTAGGTCACTTTTTTAGTAAATAGGCAAAATAATGGCTTGTTTGACTCGGGTAAATATCCCACCGCATGTTCTCTTGAGAATTTAATGAGATTTTGTTATTCTCCTTCAAAGGTTTGGATCCATAGGTCAATTGCATATTTAACATGTTTAAGGCATGCATATCCATTTTAAAAACATGTGTAGAAGAAATCTCTTTCATATAAAATTCCAAGCTATTAGGGTTGAACTAGTCGAATTTCCCAAACTTGGATAACAAAAATTTTGTGTTGATTTGTGGTGTTTGAATAAATTTTCTTTAATTACATTTGTTGTTGTTTTAAAATTTTTTTATACATAATCTCATAAATTTTCATGTTATTGTGATTTATTTGCCTTTTTTGTTTACGGTAGGAGAGGAGAGCGAAAACTGAAAGTTTTGATTTAAGAAAGAAGTATACATCTAAAATGGAAATGCACAATGCACAAATGTCGAAAGAGATAGTTCCAAAGAGTGTCTGTAATTTTTAAGGATTGTAAACTCTTTTTAGTTTTTATATATTTGCTTTTGCAATCGACGGGGAAAAGGGGAGGTGGGGGATTTTTAACAGAGTGTTGCCTCCCAATCCATAAGTCATTTCTTACAAAAATATAGCCCTTACGCATGATAAATGACTTTACAATCATCTGTGATTGTTAGGTAAACATTTTTGTAAATGGGCAAAATAATGGCTTGTTTGACTAGGGTAAATATCCCCCTGCAAGTTCTCTTGAGAATTTAATGAGTGTTTGTTATTCTCCTTAAAAGGTTTGGATTCATACGTCATTTTCATATTTAACATGTTTCAAGCATGCATATCCCTTTTTAAAACATGTGTAGAAGAAATCTCTTTCTTATTTAATTCCAAGCTATTAGGGATGAACTAGTCGAATTTCCCAAACTTGGATAACAAAAATTTTGTGTTCATTTGTGGTGTTTGAATAAATTTTCTTTACTTACATTGGTTATTTTTTTAAATTTTTTCAATACATAAACACTAAAATTTTCATTTTGTTGTGATCTTTTTGCCTTTTTTAGTTTAGAAGATGAAGGGAGAGCGAAAACTAAATGTTTTTATTTACGAAAAAAGTATACATCTAAAATGGAAATGCACAATGCATAAATATAGCGAGAGGTAATTCAAAAGAGTGTCTGTAATTTTTAGGGATTGTAAACTCTTTTTAGTTTTTAAATATTAGGTTTTGCAATTGTTGGGGAAGAGGGAGTGGCGGGGGATTTTGAACTGAGTGTTGACTCCCAATCCATAAGTCATTTCTTAAAAAAATATAGCCCATTACACGTGTTAATCACTTTACAATAATATATGATTCTTAGGTCACTTTTTTAGTAAATAGGCAAAATAATGGCTTGTTTGACTCGGGTAAATATCCCACCGCATGTTCTCTTGAGAATTTAATGAGATTTTTTTATTCTCCTTCAAAGGTTTGGATCCATAGGTCAATTGCATATTTAACATGTTTAAGGCATGCATATCCATTTTAAAAACATGTGTAGAAGAAATCTCTTTCATATAAAATTCCAAGCTATTAGGGTTGAACTAGTCAAATTTCCCAAACTTGGATAACAAAAATTTTGTGTTGATTTGTGGTGTTTGAATAAATTTTCTTTAATTACATTTGTTGTTGTTTTAAAAATTTTTTGTACATAATCTCATAAATTTTCATGTTATTGTGATTTATTTGCCTTTTTTGTTTACGGTAGGAGAGGAGAGCGAAAACTGAAAGTTTTGATTTAAGAAAGAAGTATACATCTAAAATGGAAATGCACAATGCACAAATGTCGAAAGAGATAGTTCCAAAGAGTGTCTATAATTTTTAGGGATTGTAAACTCTTTTTAGTTTTTATATATTTGCTTTTGCAATCGACGGGGAAAAGGGGAGGTGGGGGATTTTTAACAGAATGTTGCCTCCCAATCCATAAGTCATTTCTTACAAAAATATAGCCCTTACGCATGATAAATGACTTTACAATCATCTGTGATTGTTAGGTAAACATTTTTGTAAATGGGCAAAATAATGGCTTGTTTGACTAGGGTAAATATCCCCCTGCATGTTCACTTGATAATTTAATGAGCATTTATAATTCTCTTTAAAAGGTTTGGATCCATAGGTCTTTTGCATCTTTAACATGTTTCAAGCGTGCATATCCATTTTTAAAACATGTGTAGAAGAAATCTCTTTTTTATAAAATTCCAAGCTATTAGGATTGAACTAGCTGAATTTCCCAAACTTGGATACCAAAACTTTTGTGTTCATTTGTAGGGGGCGAATAGATTTTCTTTACTTACATTGTTATTGTTTTAAATTTTTTCCATACATAAACTCTAAAATTTTCATTTTGTTGTGATCTATTTGCCTTTTTGGTTTACGGGAGAAGGAGAGAGCGAAAACTCAAAATTTTGATTTAAGAAAAATGTATACAAAAAATGGAAATGCACAATGCACAAATGTAGTGAGAGATAATTCCAAAGAGTGTCTGTAATTTTTAGGGATTTTAAACTCTTTTTATTTTTTTATATATTAGGTTTTTCAACTGTCGGGGAAAAGGGAGCAACGGGGGATTTTTAACTGAGTGTTGACTCCCAATCCATAAGTCATTTCTTACAAAACTATAGCTTGTACAAGTGATAAATCACTTTACAATTATCTATGATTTTTAGGTCAGCTTTTTTGTAAATGGAAAAAATAATGGCTTATTTGACTCTGGTAAATATGCCAGCACAAGTTCACTTGAGAGTTTAATGATCATATTTTATTCTCTTTAAAAGGTTTGGATCCATGGGTCTTTTGCATCTTTAACATGTTTCAAGCATGCATATCTAATTTAAAACATGTGTAGAAGAAATCTCTTTCTTATAAAATTCCAAGTAATTAGAGTTGCACTAGTGGAATTTCTCAAACGTGGAAATCAAACTTTTGTGTTCATTTGTGGTGTGTGAATAAATTTTCTTTACTTACATTTGTAATTGTTTGAAATTTTTTCCATACATAAACTCAAAATTTTTCATTTTGTTGTGATCTATTTACCTTCTTCGTTTATGGGATGAAGGGAGAGCAAAAACTCCAAGTTTAGATTTAAGAAAAAAGTATACATCTTAAATAGAAATGCACAATGCACAAATGTAGAGAGAGATAATCCCGAAGTGTATGTAATTTATTGGGATTTTAAACTCCTTTTAGTTATTATATATTAGGTTCTGCAGTCGTCCGAGAAAAGGGGGAGGCAGGGGATTTTTAACTGAGTCTTGAATCCCAATCCATAAGTCATTTTTTACAAAAATATAGCCCGTTACGTGTGGTAAATCACTTTACAATCATCTATGATTGTTATGTCAGATTTTTTGTAAATGGGCAAAATAATGGATTGTTTGACTCGGCTAATTATCCCACCACACGTTCACTTGAGAATTTAGTGAGAGTTTGTTATTCTCCTTAAAAGGTTTGGATCCATAGGTCATTTGCATATTTAACATGTTTCAAGCATGCATATCCATTTTTAAAACATGTGTAGAATGAATCTCTTTCTTATAAAATTCCAAGCTATTAGGGTTGAACTAGTCGAATTTCCCAAACTTGGACAAAAAACTTTTGTGTTCATTTGTGGTGTGTGAATAAATTTTGTTTACTAACATTTGTTTTTGTTTTAAGATTTTTCCATACATAATCTTTAAAATTTTTCTTTTGTTGCGATCTATTTGCCTTTTTTTTACGGTAGGAGAGGAGTGCGAAAACTCAAAGTTTTGATTTAAGAAAAATGTATACATCTAAAATGAAAATGCACAATGCACTAATGTAGAGAGAGATAATTCCGAAGTGTCTGTAATTTTTAGGGATTGTAAAATCTTATTAGTTTTATACATTAGGTTTTGCAATCTTCGGGGAAATGGGGGAGGCGGGGCATTTTTAACTGAGTGTTGGCTCCCTATCCATATGTCATTTTTTACAAAAATATAGCCCGTTACGCATGATAAATCGCTTTACAATCATCTAGGATTGTTTGGTCTGCTTTTTTGTAAATGGACAAAATAATGGCTTGTTTGACTCGGGTAAATATCCCACCGCACGTTCACTTGAGAATTTAATGAGCCTTTGTTTTTCTCTTGTAAAGGTTTGGATCCATAGGTCATTTGCATCTTTAGCATTTTTGAAGCATGCATATCCATTTTAAAACATGTGTAGAAGAAATCTCTTTCTTATAAAATTCCAAGCTATTAGGGTTGAACTAGTAGAATTTCCTAATCTTGGA
Organism: Aristolochia californica; assembly: GCF_029961685.1. Classification (NCBI taxonomy): domain Eukaryota; kingdom Viridiplantae; phylum Streptophyta; class Magnoliopsida; order Piperales; family Aristolochiaceae; genus Aristolochia; species Aristolochia californica. The sequence goes on along the minus strand of NW_027181992.1, from coordinate 32,737,352 downwards.
TAAAAAAAACTTTTGTCTTCATTTGTGGTGTGTGAATTAATTTTCTTTACTTACATTTGTTATTGTTTTAAATTCTTTCCATACATAGACTCTATAATTTTCATTTTGTTGTGATCTATTTACCTTTTTTGTTTATGGGATGAAGGGAGATTAAAACTGAAAGTTTTTATTTCAGAAAAAAGTATACGTCTAAAACGGAAATGCTCAAATGTACAGAGAGATAATTCCAAAGAGTGTCAGTAATTTTTAGGGATTGTGAACTCTTTTTAGATTTTATATATTAGGTTTTACAATCGTCGGGGCAAAGGGGGAGGCAGCAGATTTTTAACTGAGTGTTGACTCGGAATCGATAAGTCATTTCTTACAAAACTATAGCCCGTACACGTGATAAATCACTTTACAATCATCTATGATTGTTGGGTCAACTTTTTTGTAAACGGGGAAAATAATTGCTTGTTTGACTCGGGTAAATATCCCCCCGCACTTTCACTTGAGAATTTAATGAGCGTTTGTAAATTCTCTTTAAAAGGTTTGGATCCATAGGACTTTTGCATCTTTAACATGTTTCATCCATGCATATCCATTTTTAAAACATGTGTAGAAGAAATCTCTTTAGTATAAAATTCCAAGAAATTAGGGTTGAACTAGAGGAATTTCCCAAACATGGATAACAAAACTTTTGTGTTCATTTGTGGTGTGTGAATAGATTTTATGTACTTGCATTTGTTATTGCTTTAAATTTTTTCATACATAAACTCTAAAATTTTCATTTTGTTATGATCTATTTGCCATTTTTGTTTACAGGAAGAAGGGAGAACGAAAACTCAAATTTTGATTTAAGAAAAAAGTATACATCTAAGCTGGAAATGCACAATGGACAAATGTAGAGAGCGATAATTCCAAAGAGTGCCTGTAATTTTTAGGGATCGTAAACTCTTGAGTAAATATCCCACTGCACATTGACTTGAGAATTTAATGAGCGTTTTTTATTCTCTTTAAAAGGTTTGGATCCATAGGTCATTTGAATCTTTAGCATGTTTCAAGCATGCATATCCATTTTTAAAACATGTGTAGAAGAAATCTCTTTCTTATAAAATTCCAAGATATTAGGGTTGAACTAGTGGAATTTCCCAAACATGGATAACAAAAATTTTGTGTTCTTTTCTGGTGTGAGAAGAAATTTTCTTTACAAACATTTGTTATTTTTTAAAATTTTTTCCATACATAAACTCTAAAATTTTCATTTTGTTATGATCTATTTGCCATTTTTGTTTACGGGATCAAGGGAGAGCGAAAACTCAAAGTTTTGATTTAAGAAAAATGTATACGTCTAAAATGGAAACGCACAATGCACAAATGTTGAGATAGGTAATTCCAAAGAGTGTCTCTAATTTTTAGGGATTGTAAACTCCTTTTAGTTTTTATATATTAGGTTTTCCAATCATCAGGGAAAAGGGGGAGGCGGGGGATTTTTAACTGAGTGTTGACTCCCAATCCATAAGTCATTTCTTACAAAAATATAGCCCGTTACGTGTGATAAATCAGTTTACAATCATCTATGATTGTTATATCAGTTTTTTTGAAAATGGGCAAAATAATGACTTGTTTGACTCGGGTAAATATCCCACCGCACGTTCACTTGAGAATTTAATGAGTGTTTGTTATTCTCTTCAAAAGGTTTGGATCCATAGGTCATTTGAATCTTTAACATGTTTCAAGCATGAATATCCATTTTTAAAACATGTGTAGATGAAATCTCTTTCTTATAAAATTCCAAGCTATTCAGGTTGAACTAGTGGAATTTGCCAAACTTGGATAACAAAACTTTTTTATTCATTTTTGGTGTGTAAATAAATTTTCTTTAATTAAATTTGTCATTGTTTTAAATTTTTTCCGTAGATAAACTCTAAAATTTTCATTTAGATGTGATCTATTTGCCTTTTTTGTTTACGGGATGAAGTGAGAGCGAAAACTCAAAGTTTTGATTTATGAAAAAAGTATATATCTCAAATGGAAATGCACAATGCACAAAGATAGAGAGAGATAATTCCAAAGAGTGTCTGTAATTTTTAGGGATTGTAAACTCCTTTTAGTTTTTATATATTAGGTTTTACATTCGTCGGGGCAAAGGGGGAGGCTGGGGATTTTTAACTGAGTCTTCATTCCCAATCCATAAGTCATTTCATACAAAAGTATAGGCTGTTATGCGTGATAAATCATTTTACAATCATCTATGATTGTTAGGTTAATTTTTTTGTAAATAGGCAAAATAATGGCTTGTTTGACTCGGATAAATATCCCAACGCAAGTTCTCTTGAGAATTTAATGAGTGTTTGTTATTCTCCTTAAAGGTTTGGATCCATATGTCATTTTCAAATTTAACATGTTTCAAGCATGCATATCCATTTTTAAATCATGTGTAGAAGAAATCTCTTTCTTATAAAATTCCAAGCTATTAGGGATGAACTAGTCGAATTTCCCAAACTTGGATAAAAAAACTTTTGTGTTCATTTGCGGTGTTTGAATAAATTTTCTTTACTTACATTGGTTATTGTTTTAAATTTTTTCCATACATAAACTCTAAAATTTTCCTTTTGTGGTGATCTTTTTGCCTTTTTTAGTTTATAGGATGACGGGAGAACGAAAACTCAAAGTTTTTTTTTAAGAAAAAAGTATAGATCTAAAATGGAAATGCACAATGCACAAATGTAGGGAGAGGTAATTCAAAAGAGTGTCTGTAATTTTTAGGGATTGTAAACTCTTTTTAATTTTTATAAATTAGGTTTTGCAATCGTTGGGGAAGAGGGAGTGGTGGGGGATTTTGAACTAAGTGTTGACTCCCAATCCATAAGGCAATTCTTAAAAAAATATAGGACGTTACACGGGTTAAATCACTTTACAATAATCTATGATTGTTAGGTCACTTTTTTTGTAAATGGGCAAAATAATGGCTTGTTTGACTCAGGTAAATATCCAACCGCATGTTCTCTTGAGAATTTAATGAGAGTTTGTTATTCTCCTCAAAAGGTTTGGATCCATAGGTCAATTGCATATTTAACATGTTTCAAGCATGCATATCCATTTTTTAAACATGTGTAGAAGAAATCTCTTTCTTAAAAAATTCGAAGCTATTACGGTTGAACTAGTCTAATTTCCCAAACTTGGATAACAAAACTTTTGTGTTCATTTGTGGTCTTTGAATAAATTTTCTTTAATTACATTTGTTGTTGTTTTAAAAAATTTTCATATATAATCTCTTAAATTTTCATTTTATTGTGATTTATATGCCTTTTTTGTTTACGACAGAGTGGAGAGCGAAAATAAAAATTTTTAATTTAAGAAAGAAGTATACGTTTAAAATGGAAATGCACAATGCACAAATGTCGAGAGAGATAGTTCCAAACAATGTCTATAATTTTTAGGGATTGTAAACTCTTTAGTTTTTATATATTTGGTTTTTCAATCAACGGGGAAAAGGGGGGGTGAGGGATTTTTAATTGAGTGTTGCCTCCCAATCCATAAGTCATTTCTTACAAAACTATAGCCCTTACACTTGATAAATGACTTTACAATCATATGTGATTGTTAGGTCAACTTTTTTGTAAATGGGCAAAATAATGGCATGTTTGACTAGGGTAAGTATCCCCCCGCATGTTCACTTGATAATTTAATGTGCGTTTGTAATTCTCTTTAAAAGGTTTGGATCCATAGGTCTTTTGAATCTTTAACATGTTTCAAGCATGCATATCCATTTTTAAAACATGTGTAGAAGAAATCTTTTTCTAATAAAATTCCAAGCAACTAGGGTTAAACTAGCTGAATTTCCCAAACTTGGATAACTAAACTTTTGTGTTCATTTGTGGTGGGTGAATAGATTTTTTTTTACTTAAATTGCTATTGGTTTAAATTTTTTCCATACATAAACTCTAAAATTTTCATTTTGTTGTGATCTATTTGCCTTTTTGGTTTACGGGAGAAGAGGAGAGCGAAAACTCAAAATTTTGATTTAAGAACAATGTATACATAAAAAATGGAAATGCACAATGCACAAATGTAGAGAGAGATAATTCCAAAGTGTGTCTATAATTTTTAGGGATTTAAAGCTATTTTTAGTTTTTATATATTAGGATTTGCAATCGTCGGGGAAAAGGGAGCGGCAAGGAATTTTTAACTGAGTGTTGACTCCGAATCCATAAGTAATTTCTTAAAAAACTATGGCATGTACAAGTCATGAATCACTTTAAAATCATCTATGATTGTTAGGTCAGCTTTTTGGTAAATTGGCGAAATAATGGCTTATTTGACTCTAGTAAATATGCCACCGCACGTTCACTTGAGAATTTAATGATCGTTTGTTATTCTCTTTAAAAGTTTTGGATCCATAGGTCTTTTGCATCTTTAACATGTTTCAAGCATGCATATCAAATTTTAAAACCTGTGTAGAAGAAATCTCTTTCTTATAAAATTCCAAGCAATTTGAGTTGAACTAGTGGAATTTCCCAAACTTGGAAATCAAACTTTTGTGTTCATTTGTGGTGTGTGTGAATAAATTTTCTTTACTTACATTTGTAATTGTTTGAAATTTTTTCCATACATAAACTCTAAAATTTTCATTTTGTTTTGATCTATTTGCCTTTTTTGTTTATGGGATGAAGGGAGAGCAAAAACTCAAAGTTTTGATTTAAGAAAAAAGTATACATGTAAAATAGAAATGCATAATGCAAAAATGTAGAGAGAGATAATTCTAATGAGTGTCTGTAATTTATAGGGATTGTAAAATCCTTTTAGTTTTTATATATTAGGTTTTGCAGTCATCGCAGAAAAGGGGGAGGTGGGGGATTTTGAACTAAGTCTTGACTCCCAATCCTGAAGTCATTTTTTAAAAAAATATAGCCTGTTATGTGTGATAAATCACTTTACCATCATCTATGATTGTTATGTAAGATTTTTTGTAAATGGGCAAAATAATGGCTTGTTTGACTCAAGTAAATATCTCACCGCACGTTCACTTGAGAATTTAATGAGAGTTTTTTTATCTCCTGAAAAGGTTTGGATCCATAGGTCATTTGCATATATAACATGTTTCAAGCATGCATATCCATTTTTAAAACATGTGTAGAATGAAACTCTTTCTTATAAAATTCCAAGCTATTAGGGTTGAATTAGTCGAATTTCCTAAACTTGGATAACAAAACTTTTTTGTTCATTTATGGTGTTTGAATAAATTTTCTTTAATTACATTTTTTATTGTTTTAAGATTTTTCCAAACATAATCTTTAAAATTTTCATTTTGTTGCGATCTATTTGCCTTTTTTGTTTACGGCAGTAGAGGAGTGCAAAAACTCAAAGTTTTGATTTAAGAAAAATGTTTACATCCAAAATGGAAATGCACAACGCACTAATGTAGAGAGAGATAATTCCAAAGTGTCTATAATTTTTAGGGATTGTAAACTCTTTTTAGTATTTATATATTAGGTTTTGCAATCTACGGGGAAAAGAGGGAGGTGGGGCATTTTTAACTGAGTGTTGACTCCCTATCCATAAGTCATTTTTTACAAAAATATTTCCCGTTACGCATGATAAATCACTTTACAATCATCTAGGATTGTTTGGTCAGCTTTTTTGTAAATGGGCAAAATAACGGCTTGTTTGACTCGGGTAAATATCCCACAACACGTTCACTTGAGAATTTGATGAGCCTTTGTTATTGTCTTTAAAAAGTTTGGATCCATAGGTCATTTGAATCTTTAGCATATTTGAAGCATGCATATCCATTTTAAAACATGTATAGAAGAAATCTCTTTCATATAAAATTCCAAGCTATTAGGGTTGAACTAGTAGAATTTCCCAATCTTGGATAACAAAACTTTTGTCTTCATTTGTGGTGTGTGAATTAATTTTCTTTACTTACATTTGTTATTGTTTTAAATTCTTTCAATACTTAGACTCTATAATTTTCATTTTGTTGTGATCTATTTGCCTTTTTAGTTTACGGGATGTAGGGAGAGTGAAAACTGAAAGTTTTTATTTAAGAAAAAAGTATACGTCTAAAACGGAAATGCACAAATGTTGAAAGAGATAATTCTAAAGAGTGTCTGTAAGTTTTAGGGATTGTGAACTCTTTTTATTTTTTATATATTAAGTTTTGCAATCATCAGGTCAAAGGGGGAGGCAGGGGATTTTTAACTAAGTGTTGACTCGGATTCCGTAAGTTATTTCTTACAAAACTATAGCCCGTACACTTGATAAATCAGTTTACAATCATCTATGATGGTTGGGTCAACTTTTTGTAAATGGGGAAAATAATTGCTTGTTTGACTCGGGTAATTATCCCCCCCGCACTTTCACTTGTGAATTTAATGAGCGTTTGTAAATTCTCTTTAAAAGGTTTGGATCCATAGGTATTTTGCATCTTTAACATGTTTGATGCATGCATATCCATTTTTAAAACATGTGTAGAAGAAATCTCTTTGTTATAAAATTCCAAGCAATTAGGGTTGAACTAGAGGAATTTCCCAAACATGGATAACAAAACTTTAGTGTTCATTTGTGGTGTGTGAAAATATTTTATTTAAAAACAATTATTTTTGTTTTAAATTTTTTCCATACATAAACTCTAAAATTTTCATTTTGTTATGATTTATTTGCCTTTTTTGTTTGCAGGAAGAAGGGAGACCGAAAACTCAAATTTTAATTTAGGAAAAAAGTATACATCCAAAATGGAAATGCACAATGGACAAATGTAGAGAGCAAGAATTCCAAAGAGTCCCTATAATTTTTAGGGATTGTAAACTCTTTTTAGTTTTTATATATAGGGTTTTGCTAACGTCGGGGAAAAGTGGAAGCAGGAGATTTTTAAGTGAGTGTTGACCTTCAATCCATAAGTCATTTCGTACAAAAATAAAGCCCGTTACACGTGATAAACCACTTTACAATCATTTATGATTGTTAGGTCCATTTTTTGGAAATGGGCAAAATAATGGCTTGTTTTACTTGAGTAAATATCCCACTGCATGTTCACTTGAGAATTTAATGAGCGTTGTTTATTCTCTTTAAAAGGTTTGGCTCCATAGGTCATTTGCATCTTTAGCATGTTTCAAGCATGCATATCCATTTTTAAAACATGTGTAGAAGAAATCTCTTTCTTAAAAAATTCCAAGATATTAGGGTTGAACTAGTGGAATTTCCCAAAAATGGATGACAAAACTTTTGTGTTCATTTGTGGTATTAATAAATTTTCTTTACAAAAATTTGTTATTGTTTTAAATTTTTTCCATACATAAACTCTAAAATTTTCATTTTGTTGTGATCTATTTGCCATTTTTGTTTAGGGGATCAAAGGAGAGCTAAAACTCAAAGTTTTGATTTAAGAAAAACGTCTACATCTAAAATGGAAATGTACAATGCACAAATGTTGAGACAGGTAATTCAAAAGAGTGTCTCTAATTTTTAGGGATTGTAAACTCTTATTAGTTTTTATATATTATGTTTTGCAATCGTCGGGGAAAAGGGGGAGGCGGGGGATTTTTAACTAAGTGTTGACTCCTAATCCATAAGTCATTTCTTTCAAAAATATAGCCCGTTACGCGTGATAAATCACTTTACAATCATCTATGATTGTTATATCAGTTTTTTTGAAAATGGGCACAATATTGGCTTGTTTGACTTGGGTAAATATCCCACTGCACGTGCACTTGAGAATTTAATGAGTGTTTGTTATTCTCTTTAAAATGTTTGGATCCATAGGTCATTTGAATCTTTAACATGTTTCAAGCATGAATATCCATTTTTTAAACATGTGTAGATGAAATCTCTTTCTTATGAAATTCCAAGCTATTCAGGTTGCACTAGTGGAATTTTCCAAACTTGGATAAAAAAACTTTTGCAATCATTTTTGGTGTGTGAATAAATTTTCTTTACTTAAATTTGTTATTGGTTTAAATTTTTTGCATACAAAAACTCTAAATTTTCATTTTTTGTGATCTATTTCCCTTTTTTCTTTACGGGATGAAGGGAGAGTGAAAATTCAAAGTTTTATTTAAGAAAAAAGTATACATCTAAAATTGAAATGCACAATGCACAAACGTAGAGAGAGATAATTCCAATGAGTGTCAGTAATTTTTAGGGATTGTAAACTGTTTTTAGTTTTTATTTATTAGGTTTTGCAAACGACGGGGAAAAGAGGGAAAAGGGGAATTTTTAACTGAGTGTTGACTCCCAATCCATAATTCATTTCTTACAAAAAGTTAGCCCATTACACATGATAAATCACTTTACAATCATCTGTGATTGTTAGGTCAGCTTTTTGAAAATGGGCAAAATAATGGCTTGTTTGACTTGGATTAATATCCCACCGAACGTTCACTTGAGAACTTAATGAGTGTTTGTTATTCTCTTTAAAAGGTTTTCATCCATAGGACATTTGAATCTTTAACAAGTTTCACGCATGCATATCCTTTTTAAAACATGTGTAGAAGAAATCTCTTTCTTTTAAATTCCAAGCAATTTGGGTTGAACTAGTGGAATTTCCCAAACTTGGATAACAAAACTTTTGTGTTCATTTGGGATGTGTGAATAAATTTTCTTCACTTACATTTTTTATTGTTTTAATTTTTTTCCATTAAAAAACACTAAAATTTTCATTTTGTTGTGATCATTTTGCCTTTTTTGTTTACAAGATGAATGGAGAGCGAAAACTCAATGTTTTGATTTAAGAAAAAGTATACATCTAAAATTGAAATGCACAATGCACTAATGTAGAGAGAGATAATTGCAAAGAGTCTCTATAATTTTTAGGGATTTTAAACTCTTTTTAGTTTTTTATAAATTAGGTTTTTTAAACGTTGGCGAAAAGAGGGAGGGGGGGGGGGGGGGATTTTTAATTGAGTGTAGACTACCAATCCATAAGTCATTTCTTATAAAAATATAGCCTATTACGCGTGATAAATCACTTTACACTCATATATGATTGTTAGGTCAGCTTTTTGTAAATGGGTAAAATAATGGCTTTTTTTACTTCGGGAATATCCCACCGCACGTTCCCTTGAAAATTTAACGAGCATTTGTTATTCTCTTTATATTATTTGGATTCATAGGTCATTTTCATCTTTAACATGTTTCAAGTATGCATATCCATTTTTGAAATATGTGTAGAATAAATCTTTTTCTTATAAAATTCCAAGCTATTAAGGTTGAAGTAGAGGAATTTCCCAAACTCGGATAACAAAACTTTTGTGTTCATTTGTGGTGTGTGAATAAAATTTATTTACTTACTTATGTTATTGTTTTAAATTTTTTCCATACATAAATTCAAAAATTTTCTTTTTGTTGTGATATATTTGCCATTTTTGTTTACTGGATGAAGGGAGAGCGAAAACTCAAAGTTTATATTTAAGAAAAAGGTATACATCTAAAATGGAAATGAACAACGCACAAATGTAGAGGGAGATAATTCCATAGAGTGTCTATAATTTTTAGGAATTGTGAACTCTTTTTAGTTTTTATATATTAGGTTTTGCAATCGTCGGGGAAAAAGGGAGTTGGGGGATTTTTAATTGAGTGTTGTCTCCCAAGCCATAAGTCATTTTTCTAAAAAAATGTAGCCAGTTACATGTGATAAATCACTTTACAATCATCTATGATTGTTAGGTCAGCTTTTTGTAAATGGGCAAAATAATGGCTTGTTCAACTCGTGTAAATATCCCATCGTACGTTCACTTGAGAATTTAATGAGCATTTGTTATTTTCTTTAAAAGGTTTGGATTCATAGGTGATTTGCATCTTTAACATGTTTGAAGCATGCATATCCATTTGTAAAACATGTGTAGAAGAAATCTTTTTCTTATAAAATTCCAAGCAATAAAGGTTGAACTAGAGGAATTTCCCAAACTCGGATAACAAAACTTTTTTGTTCATTTGTGGTGTGTGAATAAATTTTCTTTAGTTACACTTGTTATTGTTTTAAATTTTTTTCCATATATAAAGTCTAAAATTTTCATTTTGTTGAGATATATTTGCCATTTTTGTTTACGGGATTATGGGAGAGTGAAAACTCAAAGTTTTAATTTTAGAAAAGGTATACATCTAAAATGGAAATGCACAACGCACAAATGTAGAGTGAGATAATTCCATAGAGTGTCTGTAATTTTTAGGAATTGTGAACTCTTTTTAGTTTTTATATATTAGGTTTTGCATTCGTCGGGGAAAAGGGGGAAGCGGGGGATTTTTAATTGAGTGTTGACACCCAATCCATAATTCATTTCCTACAAAAATGTAGCCCGTTACACGTGATAAATTACTTTACAATCATCTATGCTTGTTAGGTCAGCCTTTTGTAAATGGGCAAAATAATGGCTTGTTTGACTCGGGTAAATATTCCACCACACGTTCACTTGAGAATTTAAAGAGCGTTTGTTATTCTCTTTAAAAGGTTTGGTTACATAAGTCATTTGCATCTTTAACAAGTTTCAAGCATGCATATCACCTTTTAAAACTTGTGTAGAAGAAATCTCTTTCTTATAAAATTCCAAGATATTTGGGTTGAACAAGTGGAATTTCCCAAACTAGGATAAAAAAACTTTTGTGTTCATTGGTGGTGTGTGAATAAATTTTCTTTACTTACATTTGTTATTGTTTCAAATTTTTTCCTTACATAAACTCTAAAATTTTCATTTTGTTGTGATATATTAGCCATTTTTTGTTAATTGGGTGAAGGGAGAGCGAAAACTCAAAGTTTTGATTGAAGAAAAAGGTATACATATAAAATGGATATTCACAATGCACAAATGTAGAGGGAGATAATTCCATAGAGAGTCTGTAATTTTTAGGAATTGTGAACTCTTTTTAGTTTTTATATATTAGGTTTTGCAATTATCGGGGAAAAGGGGGAGGCATGGGATTTTCAATTGAATGTTGACTCTCAATCCATAAGTCATTTCATAAAAAAATGTAGCCCGGTATACGTGATAAATCACTTTACAATCATTTATGATTGTTAGGTCAGCCTTTTGTAAATGGGCAAAATAATGGCTTATTTGACTCAGGTAAATATCCCACCGCACGTTCACTTGAGAATTTAATGAGAATTTTTTATTCTCTTTAAAAGGTTTCGATTCATATGTCATTTCCATCTTTTACATGTTTCAAGCATTCATATCCATTTTTAAAACATGTGTAGAAAAAATCTCTTTCTTATTAAATTCCAAGCTATTGGGGTTGAACTAAAGGAATTTTCCAAACTCAGATAACAAAAATTTTGTGTTCATTTGTGGTATGTGAATAAATTTTATTTACTTACATTTATTATTTTTAAATTTTTTTTCCATACAAAAACTCTGAAATTTTCATTTTGTTGTGATATATTTGCCATTTTTGTTAATGGGATGAAGGCAGAGCGAAAACTCAAAGTTTTGATTTAAGAAAAAGGTATATATCTAAAATGGAAATGCACAATGCACAAATGTAGAGGGAGATAATTCCATAGTGTCTGTAATTTTTAGGAATTGTGAACTCTTTTTAGTTTTTATAAATTAGGTTTTGCAATCGTCGGGGGGGAGGTGGGGGATTTTTAATTGAGTGTTGATTCCCAATCCATAAGTCATTTCCTACAAAAATGTAGCCCGTTACATGTGATAAATCACTTTACAATCAACTATGATTGTTAGGTCAGCCTTTTGTAAATGGGCAAAATAATTGCTTGTTTGACTCGGGTTAATATCCCACCGCACGTTCACTTGAGAATTTAATGAACATTTGTTATTCTCTTTAAAAGGTTTGGATCCACAGGTCATTTGCATTTTTAACATGTTTCAAGCATGAATATCCACTTTTAAAACATGTGTAGAAGAAATCTCTTTTGTATATAATTCCAAAATATTTGGGTTGAACAAGTGGAATTTCCTAAACTTGGATAACAAAAATTTTGTGTCCATTTGTGGTGTGTGAATAAATTATCTTTACTTATACTCTTTATTGTTTTAAATTTTTTCCAAAAATAAACTCTAAAATTTTCATTTTGTTGTGATCTATTTGCCTTTTTTGTTTTCAAGATGAAGGGAGAGTGAAAACTCAAAGTTTTGAATTAAGAAAAAAGTATAATGCACAATGCACAAATGTAGAGAGAGATAATTCCAAAGAGTTTCTGTTATTGAGTGGATTTTTAATTGAGTGTAGACTCCCAATCCATAAGTTATTTCTTACAAAAATATAGCTCGTTACGCGTGATAAATCACTTTACAATCATCTATGATTGATAGGTCAGCTTTTTGTTAATGGGCAAAATAATGGCTTGTTCGATTTGGGTAAATATACCTCTGCACGTTCATAGGAGTATTAAATGAGCATTTGTTATTATTCTCTTCAAAAGGTTTGGATCCAATGGTCATTTGCATCTTTAACATGTTTCAAGCATGCATATCCATTTTTAAAACATGTGTAGAGGAAATCTCTTTCTTATAAAATTCCAAGCTATTAGGGTTGAACTAGTGGAATTTTCCGAACGTGGATAACAAAACATTTGTGTTCATTTGTGGTGTGTGAATAAATTTTCTTTACTAACATTTGTTATTGTTTTAATTTTTTTTCCACACATAAACTCTAAAATTTTCATTTTGTTGTGATCTATTTGCCTTTTTTGTTTTCGGGATGAAGGGATAGCGAAAACTCAAAGTTTTGATTTAAGAAAAAATTATATATAAAAAATGCAAATGCACAATGCACAAATTTAGAGAGAGATAATTCCAAAGAGTTTCTATAATTTTTAGCGATTGTAAAATATTTTTAGGTTTTATATATTAGGTCTTGCAATCGTTGGGGAAAAGGGGGAGGCGGGGGATTTTTAACTAAGTGTTGACTGCCAATCCATAAGTCATTTCTTACAAAAATATAGCCCGTTACATGGGATAAATCATTTTACAATCATCTATAGTTGTTAGGTATGCTTTTCGAAAGTGGGAAAATTAATGGCTTGTTTGACTCGGGTAATAAAACTTTTGTGTTCATTAGTGGTGTGTGAATAATTTTTCTTGTTGTTGTGATCTATTTGCCTTTTTTGTTTACGGGATGAAGGAAGAGCTAAAACTAAAAGTTTTGATTTAAGAAAAAAGTATACATATAAAATACAAATGCATAATGCACAAATGTAGAGAGAGATAATTCCAAAGAGTGTTTGTTATTTTTAGGGATTTTAAACACTTTTTAGTTTTTATATATTAGGTTTAGCAATCACCGTGGAAAAGGGGGAGGCAGGGGATTTTTAACTGAGTGTTCACTCCCAATCCATAAGTCATTTCTTACAAAAATATAGCCCGTTACCCGTGATAAATCACTTTACAATCATCTATGAGTGTTAGGTCAGCTTTTTGTAAATGGGCAAAATAATGGGTTGTTCGACTCGGGTAAATATCCCACTACACATTCACTGAAGAATTTAATGAGTTTTTGTTATTATACTCTTAAAAAGGTTTAGATCCATTGGTCATTTGCATCTTTAACATGTTTCAAACATGCATATCCATTTTTAAAAGATGTGTAGATGAAATCTCTTTCTTATAAAATTCCAAGTTATTAGGGTGGAACTAGTGGAATTTCCGAAACTTGGATTACAAAACTTTTGTGTTCATTTGTTGTGTGTGAATAAATTTTATTTACTTACATTTTTATTATTTTAAGATTTTCCCATACAAAAACTTAAAAATTTTCAATTTGTAGTGATCTATTTTCCTTTTTTGTTTATGGGATGAAGGGAGAGCGAAAACTCAAAAATTTGATTTAAGAAAAAAATACACATCTAAAATGGAAATACACAATGAACAAATGTAGAAAGAGATAATTCCAAAGAGTGTCTATAATTTTAAGGGATTGTAAACTATTTTTAGTTTTTATATATTGGGTTTTGCAATCGTCGGAGAAAAGGGGGAGGCGGGGGATTTTTAACTGAGTGTTGACTGCCAATCCATAAGTCATTTCTTACAAAAATATAGCCCATTACGCCTCATAAATCACCATACAATCATCTATAGTTCTTTGGTCAGATTTTTGAGAATAGGCAAAATAATGGTTTGTTTGACTCGGGTAAATATCCCACCACACGTTCACTTGAGAATTTAATGCGCGTTTTTATTATCTTTAAAAGGTTTGGATCCATAGGTCATTTGCTTTAACATGTTTCAAGCATGCATATCCATTTTTAAAACATGTGTAGAAGAAATCTCTTTCTTATAAAATTCCAAGCTATTAGGGTTGAACTAGTGGCCTTTCCCAAACTTGGATAACAGAACTTTTGTGTTCATTTGAGGTGTGTGAATAAATTGTCTTTACTTACATTTTTTTTTGTGTTAAATTTTTTCCATACATAAACTCTAAAATTTTAATTTTTTTTGTGATCTTTTTGCTTTTTTGTTTATGGGATGAAGGGAGAGCGAAAACACAAAGTTGTGCTTTAATAAAAAGTATACATCTAAAATGGAAATGCACAACGAACAAATGTAGAGAGAGATAATTCCAAAGAGTGTCTATAATTTTAAGGGATTGAAAACTCTTTTTAGTTTTTATATATTAGGTTTTGGCAATCATCGAAGAAAAGGAGGAGTGGGATTTTTAACCGAGTATTGACTCCCAATCCATAAGTTATTTCTTACAAAAATATAGCCCGTTATGCGTGATAAATCACTTTACCATCATCTATGATTGTTAGGTCAGCTTTATATAAATGGGCAAAATAATGGCTTGTTTCACTCGAGTAAATATCCCACCGCAAGTTCATTTGAGAATTTAATTAACGTTTGTTATTCTCTTTAAAACGTTTTGTTTCCATAGGTCATTAGCATCTTTAACATCTTTCAAGCATGCATATCCATTTTTAAAACATGTGTAGAAGAAATCCCTTTCTTATAAAATTCCAAGCTATTAGGTTGAACTAGTTGAATTTCCCAAACTTGGATAACAAAACTTTTTTGTTTGTGTGAATAAATTTTCTTTACTTACATTTGTTGTTGTTTTAAATTTTTTCCATACATAAACTCTAACATTTTCATTTTGTTGTGATCTATTTGCCATTATAGTTTACAGGATTAAGACAGAGAGACAAATCAATGTTTTGATTTAATAACAAAGTATACATCTAAAATGGAAATGAAGAATGCACAAATGTAGAGAGAAATAATTCCAAAGAGTGTCTATAATGTTTACAGATTTTAAACTCTTTTTAGTTTTTATATATTAGGTTTTGCAATCGTCGCAGAAAAGGGGGAGGCAGGGGATTTTTAACTGAGTGTTGACTCCCAATCCATAAGTCATTTCTTACCAAAATATAGCCCATTTTGCGTGATAAATCATTTTACAAACATCTATGATTGTTAGGTCAGCTTTTTGTAAATGGGCAAGATAATTGCTTGTTTGACTCAGTAAATATCCTACCGCACGTTCACTTGAGAATTTAATGAGCATTTGTTATTCTCTTTAAAAGGTTTGGATCCATAGGTCATTTGCATCTTTAACATGTTTTAAGCATGCAATTCCTTTTTTAAAACTTGTGGAGAAGAAATCTCTTTCTATTAAAATTCCTTGCTATTAGGGTTGAACAAGTGGAACTTCCCAAACTTGGATAACAAAACTTTTGTGTTAATTTGTGGTGTGTGAATAAATTTTCTTTACTTACATTTGTTAATGTTTTAAATTTTTTCCATACATAAACTCTAAATTTTTCATTTTGTTGTGATCTATTTGCCTTTTTTGTTTATAGGATGAAGGGAGAGGGAAAACTCAAAGTTTTTATTTAAGAAAAGGTATACATCTAAAAGGGTAATGCACAATGCACAAATGTAGAGGGATATAATTCCTTAGAGTGTCTGTAATTTTTAAGAATTGTGAACTCATTTTAGTTTTTATATTTTAGGTTTTGCAATTGTCAGGGAAAAGAGGGAGGCGAGGGATTTTTAACTGAGAGTTGACTCCCAATCCATAAGTCATTTATTACAAAAATATATCCCATTACGCATGATAAATCCCTTTACAATCATCTATGATTGTTAGGTCAGATTTTTCTAAATGATCAAAATAATGGATAGTTCGACACAGGTAAATATCCCAATGCACGTTCACTTGGGAATTTAATGAGAGTTAGTTATTATTGTCTTAAAAAGGTTTGGATCCATCGGTCATTTGCCTCTTTAACATGGTTCAAGCATGCATATCCATTTTTAAAACATGTGTAGAAGAAATCTCTTTCTGATAAAATTCCAATCTATTAGGGTTGAACTTGTGGAATTTCCCAAACTTGGATAACAAAACTTTTGTGTTCATTTTTGGTGTGTGAATAAATTCTCTTTACTTACATTTTTTATTGTTTTAAATTGTTTCTATACATAAACTCTAAAATTTTTACTTTTTTGTGATCTATTTGCCTGTTTTGTTTACGGGTTGAAGGGAGAGCGAAAACGCAAAGTTTTGATTTAATAAAACAGTATACATCTAAAATGGAAAGGCACAATGCAAAAATTTAGAGAGATATAATTCCAAAGAGTGTCTCTAATTATTAGAGATTCTAAATTTTTTTTAGTTTTTATATATTAGGTTTTGGCAATCGTCAGGGAAAAGGGGGAGGTGGGGGATTTTTAACTTAGTGTTGACTCCCAATCCATGAGTCATTTCTCACAAAAATATAGCCCGTTATGCATGATAAATCTCTTTACATTTATCTATGATTGTTTGGTAAGCTTTTTGTAAATGGGAAAAATAATGGCTTGTTTGACTCGAGTAAATATCCCACCGCACGTTCACTTCAGAATTTAATGAATGTTTGTTTTTCTCTTTAAAAGGTTTGGATCCATAGGTCATTTTAATCTTTAACATATTTCAAGCATGCATATCATTTTTTAAAACGAGTGTAATAGAATTCTCTTTCATATAAAATTCCAAGCTACTAGGGTTGAACTAGTGGAATTTCCCAAACTTGGATAATAAAACTTTTTTGTTCATTTGATGTGTGTGAATAAATTTTCTTTACTTACATTTGTTATTGTTTTAAATTTTTTCCACACATACACTCTAAAATTTTCATTTTTTTGTGATCTATTTTCCTTTTTTGTTAATGGGATGAAGGAAGAGCGAAAACTCAAAGTTTTGATTTAAGAAAAAAGTAAACATCTAAAATGGAAATGCACAATGCAAAAATGTAGATAGAGATAATTACAAACACTGTATGTAATTTTTAGGGATTGTAAACTCTTTTTAGTTTTTTTATATTAGATTTTACAATTGTCGGGGAAAAGGGGGAGGCGGGGGATTTTTAACCGATTGTTGACTCCCAATCCATAAGTCATTTCTTACAAAAATATAGCCCGTTACGCGTGATAAATCACTTTACAATCATATATGATTGTTCAGGCAGGTTTTATTAAATGGGCCAAATAATTACATGTTGGACTCAGGTAAATATCCCTCTGCACGTTCACTTGAGAATTTAATGAGCGTTTATTATTCTCGATAAAAGATTTGGATCCATAGTTCATTTGCATCTTTAACATGTTTCAAGCATGTATATCCATTTTTAAAACATGTGTAGAAGAAATCTCTTTCTTATAAAATTCCAAGCTATTAGGGTTGAACTAGTGGAATTTCACAAACTTCGATAACAAAACTTCTGTGTTCATTTGTGGTGTGTGAATAAATTTTCTTTACTTACATTTGTTATCGTTTTAAATTTTTTTCATACATTAATTCTAAATTTTTCATTTTGTTATGATTTATTGGCCTTTTTTATTTACGAGCTGAAGAGAGAGCGAAAACTGAAAGTTTTGATTTAATAAAAAAGTGTACATCTAAATGGAAATGCACAATGCACAAATGTAGAGAGAGATAATTCCAAAGATTGTCTGTAATTTTTAGGGATTGTAAACTCTTTTTTGTTTTTACATTCTAGGTTTGGCAATCGTCTAGGAAAAGGGGGAGGTGGGGGATTTTTAATTGAGTGTTGACACCCAATCCATAAGTAATTTCTTAAAAAAATATAGTCTGTTACATGTGATAAATCACTTTCCAATCATCTATGAGTGTTGGGTCAACTTTTTATAAATGGGCAAGATAATGGCTTGTTTGATTCGGGTAAATATGCCACCGCACGTGCACTTGAGAATTTTATGATCGTTTGTTATTCTCTTTAAAAGGTTTGGATCCATAGGTCTTTTGCATCTTTAACCTGTTTCAAGCATGCATAGGAATTTTTATATCCATTTGTATAAGAAATCTATTTCTTATAAAATTCGAAGCTATTAGGTTTGAACTAGTGGAATTTCCCTAACTTGGATAACAAAACTTTTGTGTTCATTTGTGGTGTGTGAATAAACTTTCTTTACTTACATTTGTTATTGTTTTAAATTTTTTCCATACATAAACTATAAAATTTTCATTTTGGTGTGATCTATTTGCTTTTTTTCTTTACAGGATGAAGGGAAAGCAAAAACTCAAAGTTTTGATGTAAGAAAAAATTATACATCTAAAATGAAAATGCACAATGCACAAATTTGGAGAGAAATAATTCCAAAGAGGGTCTATAATTTTTAGGGATAGTAAACTCTTGTTAGTTTTTATATATTGGGTTTTCCTATCGTCGGGGAAAAGGGGGAGGCGGGGGATTTTTAACTGAGTGTTGACTCCTAATACATTAGTCATTTCTTACAAAAATATATCATGTTTCGTGTTATAAATCACTTTACAATCATTTATGATTGTTTGGTAAGCTTTTTTTAAATGGGCAAAATAATGGCTGGTTTGACTCTGGTAAATATCCCACAGCATGTACATCGGAGAATTTAATGAGCGTTTTTTATTCACTTTAAAATGTTTGGATCCATCGGTCATTTGCATCTTTAACATGTTTCAAGCATGCATATTCACTTTTAAAACATGTGTAGAAGAAATCTCTTTCTTACAAAATTCTAAGCAATTAGGGTTGAACTAGTGGAATTTCCCAAAGTTGGATAAAAAATCTTTTGTGTTCATTTGCGGTGAGTGAATACATTTTCTTTACTTAAATTTGTTATTGTTTTAAAATTTTTCCATACATAAACTATAAAATTTTCTTTTTGGTGTGATCTATTTGCCTTTTTTGTTTTTGGGATGAAGGGAGAGGGAAAACTCAAATTTTTGATTAAAGAAAGAGGTATAAATCTAAAATGCAATGGCAAAATGCACATATTTAGAGAGAGATGATTCAAAAGAGTGTCTGTAATTTTTATGGAATGTAAACTCTTTTTAGTTTTAAATTAATTGGGTTTGCAATCGTCGGGGAAAAGGGGGAGGCGGGGGATTTTTAACTAAGTGTTGACTCCCAATACATTAGTCATTTCTTACAAAAATATAGCCCGTTATGCTTGATAAATCACTTTACATTCATCTATGATTGTTAAGTCAACTTTTTGTAAATGGGAAAAAAATGGCTTGTTTGACTCGGGTAAATATCCCACCACACATTCACTTGAGAATTTAATGTGTGTTTGTTATTCACTTTAAAAGGTTTTAATCCATAGGTCATTTGCATCTTTAACATGTTTCAAGCATGGATATCCATTTTTAAAACATGTGTAGAAGAAATCTCTTTCTTATAAAATTCCAAGCTCTTCGGATTCAACTAGTGGAATTTCCCAACCTTGGATAACAAAACTTTTGTGTTCATTTGTGGTGTGTGAATAAATTTTATTTACTTACATTTGTTATTGTTTTAAATGTTTTCCATACATACACTCTAAAATTTTATTTTGTTGTGATCTATTTGCCTTTTTTGTTAACGGGATCAAGGGAGGGCGAAAACTCAAAGTTTTGATTTAAGAAAAAGGTATACATCTAAAATGGAAATGCACAATGCACAAATGTTGAGAGAGATAATTCCAAAGAGTGTCTGTAATTTTTAGAGATTGTAAACTCTTTTTTGTTTTTTTATATTAGATTTTGCAAACGTCAGGGAAAAGGGGAAGGCGTGGGATTTTTAACCGATTCTTGACTCTCAATCCATAAGTCATTTCTTACAAAAATATAGCCCATAACGCGTGATAAATCACTTTAAAGTCACCTATGAGTGTTAACTCAGCTTTTTGTAAATGGGCATGATAATGCCTTGTTTGACTTGGGTAAATATCTCACTGCAAGTTCACTTGATAATTTTATGATCGTTTGTTATTCTCTTTAAAAGGTTTGGATTCTTAGGTCATTTGCATCTTTAACATGTTTCAAGCATGCATATAGATTTTTATATCCATTTGTAGAAGAAATCTCTTTCTTATTAAATTCGAAGCTATTAAGGTTGTACTAGTGGAATATCCCAAACTTGGATAACAAAACTTTGTGTTCATTTGTAGTGTGTGAATAAATTTTCTTTTCTTACATTTGTTATTGTTTTAAAATTTTTCCTTACATAAACTATAAATTTTCATTTTGGTGTGATCTATTTGCCTTTTTTTGTTCTTGGGATGAAAGGAGCGAAAACTCAAAGTTTCGATTTAAGAAAAAAACATACATCTAAAATGCAAATGCACAATGCACAAAAGTAGTGTGAGATAATTCCAAAGGGTGTCCGTAATTTTTAGGGAATGTGAACTCTTTTTAGTTTTTATATATTAGGTTTTGCGATCGCCGGGGAAAAGGGGGAGGCGAGGGATTTTTAACCTAGTGTTGACTCCCAATCCATAAGTCATTTCTTACAAAAATATAATATGTTACTTGTTATAAATCACTTTCCAGTCATCTATGATTCTTTGGTCAACTTTTTGTAAATGGGCAAAATAATGTCTTGTTCGACTCTGGTAAATATCCCACAACACGTTCACCTGAGAATTTAATGAGCATTTTTTATTCTCTTTAAAAGGTTTGGATCCATCGATCATTTGCATCTTTAACATGTTTCAAGCATGCATATCCCTTTTTAAAACATGTGAGGAAGAAATATCTTTATAATAAAATTCCAAGCTATTAGGGTTGAATTAGTGGAATTTACCATACTTGGGTAACAAAACTTTTGTGTTCATTTATGGTGTGTGAATAAATTTTTTTTACTTACATTTGTCATTGTTTTAAATTTTTTCCATACATAAACTCTAAAATTTTCATTATGTAGTGATCTTTTTGCCTTTTTTGTTTACGGGATGAAGGGAGAGTTAAAACTCAAAGTTTTGATTTGAGAAAAAAGTATACATCTAAAATACAAATGCACCATGCACAAACTTAGAGAGAGATAATTCCAAAGAGTATATGTAATTTTAGGGTGTTTAAACTCTTTTTAGTTTTTATATATTAGGTTTTGCAATCATCGGGGAAAAGGGGGACGCGGGGGATTTTTAACCGAGTGTTGACTCCATATCCATAAGTCATTTCTTACAAAAATATAGCATGTTACATGTTATAAATCACTTTACAATCATCTATGATTGTTTGGTCAGCTTTTTGTAAATGGGCAAAATAATGGCTTGTTTATCTCTGGTAAATATCCCACTACATGTTCACCTGAGAATTTAATGAGCGTTAGTTATTCCCTTTAAAAGGTTTGGATCTATCGGTCATTTGCATCTTTAACATGATTCAAGCATGCATATCCATTTTTAAAACTTGTGTAGAAGAAATCTCTTTATTATAAAATTCCAAGCTATTAGGGTTGAATTAGTGGAATTTCCCAAACTTGGATAACAAAACTTTTGCGTTCATTTGTGGTGTGTGAATAAATTTTGTTTGCTAACATTTGTTATTGTTTTAAATTTTTTCCATACATCAATTTTGAAATTTTCATTCTGATGTGATCTAATTGCCTTATTTGTTTTTGGGATGAAGGGAGAGCGAAAACTCAAAGTTTTGATTTAAGAAAAAAGTATACATCTAAAATGGAAATGCACAATGAACAAATGTAGATAGAGATAATTCCAAAGAGTGTCTGTAATTTGAAGGGAATGTGAACTCTTTTTAGTTTTTATATATTAGGTTTTGCAATCGTCGGGGAAAAGGGGTAGGCGGGGGGATTTTTAATCGAGTGTTGACTCCCAATTTATAAGTTGATTCATACAAAAATATAGCATGTTATGTGTTATCAATCACTTTACAATCATCTATGATTGTTTGATCAGTTTTTTTTAAATGGGCAAAATAATGGCTTGTTTGACTCTGGTAAATATCCCACATCACGTTCACCTTAGAATTTAATGAGCATTTTTTATTCTCTTTAAATGGTTTGGATCCATCGGTCATTTGCATCTTTAACATGTTTCAAGCATGCATATCCATTTTTAAAACATGTGTAGAAGAAATCTATTTATTATAAAATTCCAAGTTGTTAGGGTTGAATTAGTGGGATTTCCCAAACTTGGAAAACAAAACTTTTGTGTTCATTTATTGTGTGTCAAAAAAAATTCTTTACTTAGATTTGTCATTTTTTAAAATTTTTTCCATACATAAACTCTAAAATTTTCATTTTGTAGTGATATATTTGCCTTTTTTGTTTACGGGATGAAGGGAGAGTTCAAAACCAAAGTTTTGATTTAAGAAAAAACTATATGTCTAAAATGCAATGACACAATGCACAAATGTAGAGAGAGATAATTCCAAAGAGTGTCTGTAATATTTATGGAATTTAAACTCTTTTTTGCTTTTATATATTTGGTTTTGCAATCGTCAGGGAAAAGGAGGAGGGGGAGGAGGATTTTTAATTGAGTGTTGACTCCCAATACATATGTCACTTCTTACAAAAATATAGCCCCGTACGTCCTATAAATCACTTTACAATCATTTATGATTCATAGGTCAGCTTTTTGTAAATGGGTAAAATAATAGCTTGTTTGACTCGGCTAAATATCCCTCCTCACGTTTACTTCAGAATTTAATAAGTGTTTGTTATTCTCTTTAAAAGGTTTTCATCCATAGGTCATTTGCATCTTTAACATGTTTCAAACATGCATATGCATTTTTAAAACATGTGTAGAAGAAATCTCTTTCTTATAAAATTCCAAGCTCTTCGGGTTGAACTAGTGGAATTTCCCAAACTTGGATAGCAAAACTTTTGTGTTCATTTGTGGTGTGTGAATAAATTTTCTTTACTTACATTTGTTATTGTTTTAAATTTTTTCCATACATACACTCTAAAATTTTCATTTTGTTGTTATCTAATTTGCCTTTTTTGTTGGCAGGATGAAGGGAGAGCGAAAACTCAAAGTTTTGATTTAAGAAAAAAGTATACATCTAAAATGGAAATGCATAATGCGCAAATGTTGAGAGAGATAATTCCAAATAGTGTCTGTAATTTTTAGAGATTGTAAACTCTTATTAGTTTTTTTATATTAGTTTTTGCAATTGTCGGGGAAAAGGGGAAAGCGAGGGATTTTTAACCGATAATTGATTCCCAATCCATACGTCATTTCTTACAAAAATATAACCCGTTACCCATGATAAATCACTTTAAAATCATCTATGAGTGTTTGGTCGGCTTTTTGTAAATGGGCAAGATAATGGCTTGTTTGACTTGGGCAAATATCCTACCGTACGTTCACTTGAGAATTTTATGATCGTTTGTTATTCTCTTTAAAAAGTTTGGATCCATTGGACATTTGCATCTTTAACGTATTTTTATATCCATTTGTAGAATAAATCTCTTTCTTATAAAATTCGAAGCTATTAGGGTTGAACTAGTGGAATTTCCCAAACTTAGATAACAAAACTTTTGTGTTCATTTGCGGTGTGCGAATAAATTTTCTTTACTTTCATTTGTCATTGTTTTAAATTTTTTCCATACATAAACTATAAAATTTTCAATTTGGTGTGATCTATTTGCCTTATTTGTTTTTGGGATGAAGCGAGAGCGAAAACTCAAAGTTTTGATTTAAGAAAAAAGTATACATCTAAAATAAAAATGCACAATGCACAAATGTCGATAGAGATAATTCCAAAGAGTGTCTGTAATTTTGAGGGAATGTAAACTCTTTTTAGTTTTTATATATTCGGTTTTACCATCGTCATGGAAAAGAGGGAGGTGGGGGATTTTTAACCGAGTGTTGACTCCCAATCCATAAGTCATTTCTTACAAAAATATAGCATGTTACATGTTATGAGTCATTTTACAATCATCTATGATTATTTGGTCAGCTTTTTGTAATTGGGCAAAATAATGGCATGTTTACCTCTGGTAAATATCCCACAGCACGTTCACCTAAGAATTTAATGAGCGTTTGTTATTCTCTTTAAAAGGTTTGGATCCATCGGTTATTTGCATCTTTAACATGTTTCAAGCATGCATATCGATTTTTAAACCATGTGTAGAAGAAATCTCATTTTAATAAAATTTCAAGCTATTAAGGTTGAATTAGTGGAATTTCCCAAACTTGGATAACAAAATTTTTGTGTTCATTTTTAGTGTGTGAATAATTTTTTTTACTAATATTTGTTAGTGTTTTAAATTTTTTCCATACATAAACTCTAAATTTTTCATTTTGATGTGATCTATTTGCCTTTTTGTGTTTGGGATGAAGGGAGAACGAAAAGTCAATGTTTTGATTTAAGAAAAAAGTATACATCTAAAATGCAAATGCACAATAAACAAATGTAGAGAGAGATAATTCCAAAGAGTGTCTGTAGTTTTTTGGGAATGTGAAATCTTTTTAGTTTTTATATATTAGGTTTTGCAATTGTCGGGGAAAAGGTGGATGTGGGGGATTTTTAACCGAGTGTTGACTCCCAATCCATAAGTCATTTCTTACAAAAATATAGCATGTTACGTGTTATAAATCACTTTACAATCATCTATGATTCTTTGGTAAGCTTTTTGAAATGGGTAAAATAATGGCATGTTTGACTCAGGTAAATATCCCACTGCACATTCACCTGAGAATTTAATGAACGTTTGTTATTCTCTTTATAAGGTTTGGATCCCTCGGTCATTTGCATCTTTAACATGTTTCAAGCTTGCATATCCATTTTTAAAACATGTATAGAAGAAATCTCTTTATTATCAAATTTCAAGCTATTAGGGTTGAATTAGTGGAATTTCCCAAACTTGGATAACAAAACTTTTGTGTTCATTTGTGTGTGTGAAAAAAATTTCTTCACAAACATTTGTTATTGTTCTAAATTTTTTCCATACATAAACTCTAAAATTTTCATTTTGTTGTGATCTATTTGCCTTTTTTGTTGACGGGATGAAGGGAGAGTTAAAACTCAAAGTTTTGATTTAAGAAAAAAAGTATACATCTAAAATGCAATGGAACATTGTACAAATGTAGAGAGAGATAATTCCAAAGAGTGTCTGTAGTTTTTATGGAATGTAAACTCTTTTTAGTTTTTATATATTTAGTTTTTCTATCGTCGGGGAAAAGGGGGCGAGGGAGATTTTTTACTGAGTGCTGACTCCCAATCCATAGGTCATGTCTTACAAAAATATAACTTGTTACATGTGATAAATCACTTTACAATCATTTATGATTGTGAGGTCAGTTTTTGTAAATGGGCAAAATAATGTCTTGTTTGACTCGGGTAAATATCCTACCGCATGTTCACTTGAGAATTTAATGAGTGTTTGTCATTCTCTTTAAAAGGTTTTTATCCATAGGCCATTTGCATCTTTAACATGTTTCAAACATGCATATCCATTTTTAAAACATGTGTAGAAGAAATCTCTTTCTTATAAAATTCCAAGCTCTTCGGGTTGAACTAGTAGAATATCCAAAACTTGGATAAAAAAACTTTTGTGTTCATTTGTGGTGTGTGAATAAATTTTATTTACTTACATTTTTTATTGTTTTAAATTTTTTCAATACTAAAACTCCAAAATTTTCATTTTGTTGTGATCTATTTGCCTTTTTTGTTAATGGGAAGAGGGAAGTGCGAAAACTGAAAGTTTTTATTGAAGAAAAAAGTTTACATTTAAAATGGAAATGAACTATGCACAAATATAGAGAGAGATAATTGCAAAGAGTGTCTATAATTTTTAGAGATTGTAAACTCTTGTAGGTTTTTTATATTAGATTTTGCAATCATCGGGGAAAAGGGGGAGGCAGGGGATTTTTAATTGATTGTTGACTCCCAATCCAAAAGTCATTTCCTACAAAAATATAGCCCATTACGTGTGATAAATCCCTTTACAATCCTCTATGATTGTTAGCTCTTCTTTTTTAAATGGGAAAAATAATTACTTGTTGGACTCGAGTAAATATCCCACCGCACGTTCACTTGAGAAGTAAATAAGCATTTTTTATTCTCTTTAAATGTTTTTGATCCATAGGTCATTTGAAAATTTAACATGTTTCAAGCATGAATATCCATTTTTAAAACATGTTTGGAAGAAATCTCTTTCTCGTAAAATTCCAAGCTCTTCGGGTTGAACTAGTGGAATTTCCCAAACTTGGATAACAAAACTTTTGTGTTCATTTGTGGGGTGTGAATAATTTTTCTTTTTTCACATTTTTTATAGTTTTAAATTTTTTCCATACATAAACTCTAAAATTTTCTTTTTGTTGTGATCTATTTGCCTTTTTTGTTAACGAGATGAAGGGAGAGCGAAAACTCAAAGTTTTAATGAAAGAAAAAAGTGTACATTTAAAAAGGAAATGCACAGTGCAAAAATGTAGAGAGAGATAATTCAAAAGTGTGTCTATAATTTTTAGGGATTGTAAACTCGTTTTAATTTTTTTATATTAGGTTTTGCATTTGTCGGGGAAAAGGGGGAGGCGGAGGATTTTTAACCGAGTGTTGACTCCCTTTCCATAAGTCATTTCTTACAAAAATATAGCCCATTACGTGTGGTAAGTCACTTTAGAATGATATATTATAGTAAGGTCAGATTTTTTAAAATGGGCAAAATAATGGCTAGTTAGACTCAGGTATATATCCCACCGCACGTTCACTTGAGAATTTAATGAGCGTTTATTATTCTCTTTAAAAGGTTTGGAACCATAGGTCATTTGCATCTTTAACATGTTTCAAGCATGCATATCCATTTTTAAAACATGTGTAGAAGAAACCTATTTCTTATAAAATTCCAAGCTGTTAGGGTTGAACTAGTTGAATTTCCCAAACTTGGATAACAAAACTTGTGTCCATTTGTGGTGTGTGAATAAATTTTCTTAACTTACATTTGTTATTGTTTTAAATTTTTTCCATACATCAACTCTAAAATTTTCATTTTGTTGTGATCTATTAGCCTTTTTTGTTTACGGGATGAAGAGAGAGCGAAAACTCAAAGTTTTTATTTAATAAATAAGTATATATCTAAAATGGAAATGCACAATGCAAAAATGTAGAGAGAGATAATTCCAAAGAGTGTCTGTATTTTTTAGGGATTGTAAACTCTTTTTTTGTTTTCACATACTTGGTTTTGCAATCGTCAAGGAAAAGGGAGAGGCGGGGGAGTTTTAAATGAGTGTTGAGTCCCAATCCATAAGTCATTTCTAACAAAAATATAGCCTGTTACACGTGATAAATCACTTTACAATCATCTATGAATGTTAGGTCAGCTTTTTTTAAATGGGCAAGATAATGGCTTGTTTTACTCGGGTAAATATCCCACTGTACGTTCAATTGGGAATTTATTGAGCATTTGTTATTCTCTTTAAAAGGGTTGGATCCATAAGTAATTTGCATCTTTAACATGTTTCAAGCATGCATATGCATTTTTATAACCGTTTTTAGAAGAAATCTCTTTCTTTTAAAATTCGAAGCTATTAGGGTTGAACTAGTGGAATTTCCAAAACAAGGAAAACAAAACATTTGTGTTCATTTGTGGTGTGTGAATAAATTTTCTTTACTTACATTTGTTATTGTTTTAAATTTTTTCTGTACATAAACTCTAAAAGTTTTATTTTGTTGTGATCTATTTGCCTTTTTTGTTTACGGGATGAAACGAGAGCATAAACTCAAAGTTTTGATTTATGAAAAAAGTATACATCTAAAATGCAAATGTACAATACACAAATGTAGAGAGATATAATTCCAAAGAGTGTCTATAATTTTTAGGGATTGTAGACTCTTTTTAGTCTTTATATATTAGGTTTTGCAATCGTTGAGGGAAAGGGGGAGGAGGGGGATTTTTAACTGAGTGTTGACTACCAATCCATAAACTATTTTATACAATAATCTAGCCTGTTACGCGTGATAAATCACTTTACAATCATCTACGATTGTTAGGTCAACTTTTTGTAAATGGCAAAATAACGGTTTGTTTGACTCGGGTAAATATCCCACCGAACGTTCACTTAAGAATTTAATGAGGGTTTGTTATTCTCTTTAAAAGGTTTTGATCCATAGGTCATTGTCATCTTTAAAATGTTATAAACATGCATATCCATTTTTAAAACATGTGTAGAAGAAATCTCTTTCATATAAAATTCCAAGCTATTAGGGTTCAACTAGTGGAATTTCCCAAACTCTGATAACAAAACTTTTGTGTTCATCTGTGGTGTGTGAATAAATTTTCTATACATACATTTGTTATTGTTTTAAATTTTTTCAATACAAAAACTCTAAAATTTTCATTTTGTTGTGATCTATTTGCCTTTTTTGTTTACAGGATGAAGGGTGAGCGAAATCTAAAAGTTTTGATTTAATAAAAAAGTATACATCTAAAATGGAAATGCACAATGCACAAATGTAGAGAGAGATAATTACAAAGAGTGGATTTAATTTTAAGGGATTTAAATTTTTTTTGAGTTTTTATATATTAGGTTTTGCAATCGTCGGGAAAATGGGGAGGGGGGGGATTTTTAACTGAGTGTTGACTCCCAATCCATATTTCAGTTCTTTAAAAAATATAGCCCATTACGCGTGATAAATCATTTTACAATCATCTATGATTGTTAGGACAAGTATTTTGTAAATGGGCAAAATAATGGCTTGTTCGACTCAGGTAAATATCCCACAACACGTTCATTTGAGAATTTAATGAGGGTTTTTTATTCTCTTTAAAAGGTTTGGATCCATAGGTTATTTGCATCTTTAACATGTTTCAAGCATGCATATCCATTTTAAAAACTGGTGTAGAATAAATCTCTTTCTTATAAAATTCCATGCTATTAGGGTTGAACAAGTGGAATTTCCCAAACTTGGATAACAAAAGTTTTGTGTTCGTATGTGGTGTGTGAATAAATTTTCTTTACTTAAATTTGTTATTTTTTTAAATTTTTTCAATACAAAAACTCTAAAATTTTCATTTTGGCGAGATCTATTTGCCTTTTTTGTTTACGGGATGAAGGGAGAGCGAAAAATCAAAGTTTTGATTTAAGAAAAAAGTATACATCTAAAATTGAAATGTACAATGCAAAAATTTAGAGAGAGATAATTCCATAGAGTGTCTGTAATTTTTAGGGAGATTAAACTCATTTTAGTTTTTATATACTAGGTTAGGCTATCGTCGGGGAAAAGAGGGAGGCGGGGGATTTTTAACAGAGTGTTGACTCCCAATCCAAAAGTCATTTCTTACAAAAATATAGCCCGTTACGCGTGATAAATCACTTTACAATCATTTATCATTTTTAGGTAAGCTTTTTGTCAATGGGCAAAATAATGGCTTGTTTGCCTCGGGTAAATATCCCACCGCACGTTCACTTGAGAATTTAATGAGCGTTAGTTATTCTAATTTAAAGGTTTGGATCCATAGGTCATTTGCATCTTTAACATGTTTCAAGCATGCATATCCACGTTTAATACTTGTGTAGAAGAAATCTCTTTCTTAGAAAATTCCAAGCTATTAGGGTTGAAGTTTTGGAATTTCCACAACTTGGATAACAAAACTTGTGTGTTCATTTGTGCTGTATGAATAAATTTTCTTTACTTTAATTTGTTATTGTTTTAAATTTTTTCCATACATAAACTCTAAAATTTTCATTTTGTTGTGATCTATTTGCCTTTTTTGCTTACGGGATGATGGGAGAGCGAAAACTCAAAGTTTTTATTAAATAAAAAAGTAGACAACTAAATTGGAAATGCACAATGCTCAAATGTACAGAGAGTGTCTGTAATTTTAGAGAGTGTCTGTAATTTTTAGGGATTGGAAACTCTTTCTAATTTTTATATATTAGGTTTTGCAATCGTCGGGAAAAAGGGGAGGCAGCGGATTTTTAACTGGGTGTTGACTCCCAATCCATAAGTCATTTCTAAAAAAAATATAGCCCATTACGCATGATAAATCACTTTACAATCATCTATGATTGTTAGGTCAACTTTTTTTGTAAATGGGCATAATAATTGCTTGTTCGACTCGGGAAATATCCCACCGCACGTTCACTTGAGAATATAATCAACGTTTGTTATTCTATTTAAAATGTTTTGATCCATAAGTCATTTACATCTTTAACATGTTTCTAGCATGCATATCCATTTTAAAAACATGTATAGAAGAAATCTCCTTCTTATAAAATTCCAAGCTATTAGGATTGAATTAGTGGAATTTCCCAAACTTGGATAATAAAACTTTTGTGTTCATCTATGGTGTGTGAATAAACATTCTTTACATACAGTTGTTGTTTTTTTAAATTTTTTCAATACAAAAACTCTAAAATTTTCATTTTGGTGTGATCTATTTGCCTTTTTTCTTTCCAGGATGAAAGGAGAGCGAAAACTCAAACTTTTGATTTAAGCAAAAATTATACATCTAAAATGGAATTGCACAATGCACAAATGTAGAGAGAGATAATTCCGAAGAGTGTCTGTAATTTTTATGGATCGTAAACTCTTTTTAGTTTTTATATATTAGGTTTTGCTATCGTCGGAGAAAACGGGGAGGCAGGAGATTTTTAACTAAGTGTTGACTCCCAATCCATAAGTCATTTTTTACAAAAATATAGCCCGTTACACATGTTAAATCACTTTACAATCATCTATGATTGTTAGATCAACTTTTTGTAAATGGGCAAAATAATGGCTTGTTTGACTCGAGTAAATATCCCACTTCACGTTCACTTAAGAATTTAATGAGAGTTTGTTATTCTCTTTAAAATGTTTGGATCCATAGGTCATTTGCATCTTTAACATGTTTCATGAATGCATATCCATTTTTAAAACTTGTGTAGAAGAAATCACTTTTTTATAAAATTCCAAGCTATTAAGGTTGAACTAGTGGAATTTCCCAAACTTGGATAACAAAACTTTTGTGTTCATTTAGGGTGTGTGAATAAATTTTCTTTACTTACAATTGTTATTGTTTTAAATTTTTTCCATACATAAACTCTAAATTTTTTATTTTGTTGTGATCTACTTGCCTTTTTTGTTTACGGGATGAAGGGAGAGCGAAAATGTATACATCTAAATTGGAAATGCACAATGCACAAATGTAGAGAGAGAAACTTTAAAAATGTGTCTATAATTTTTAGGGATTGTAAACTCTTTTTAGTTTTTTTATATTAGGTTTTGCAATCGTCGGAGAAAATGGGGAGGCAGGGGATTTTAAACTAAGTGTTGATTCCCAATCCATAAGTCATTTACATGAAAAATATAGCCAGCTACGTTTGATAAATAACTTTACAATCATCTATTATTGTTAGATCAGGTGTTTTATAAATGGGCAAAATAATTGCTTGTTCGACTCGGGTAGATATCCCACCGCAAGTTCACTTGAGTATTTAATGAGCGTTTGTTGTTCTCTTTAAAAGGTTTGGTTCCATAGGTCATTTGCATCTTTATCATGTTTCAAGTATGCACATCCATTTGTAAAACATGTGTAGAAGAAATCTCTTTCTTATAAAATTCCAAGCTATTAGTGTTGAATTAGTGGAATTTCCCAAACTTGGATAACAAAACTTTTGTGTTCATCTGTGTTGTGTAAATAATTTTCTTTACTTACATTTTTTAGTGTTTTACATTTTTTCGATACATAAACTCTAAAATTTTCATTTTCTAGTGATCTATTCGCCTTTTTTGTTTACGGGATGAAGGGAAAGCGAAAAATCAAAGTTTTGATTTAAGAAAAAGGTATACATCTAAAATGGAAATGCACAATGTACAAATGTAAAGAGAGATAATTGCTACGAGTGTCTGTAATTTTTAGGGATTGTAAACTCTTCTTTCTTTTTATGTATTAGGTTTTGCATTTGTCGGGAAAAGGGGGAGGCAGCGGATTTTTAACCGAGTGTTGACTCCCAATCCAAAAGTCATTTCTTACAAATATTTGCCCATAACGCAAGAGAAATACTTGACAATCATCTATGATTGTTAGATCAGCTTAGAAATGGGCAAAATAATGACTTGTTCGACTCGGGTAAATATCCCACCGCACGTTCACTAGAGAATTTAATGATCGGTTTTTATTCTTTTTAAAAGGTTTGGATCCATTGGTCATTTGCATGTTTAACAAGTTTCAAGCATGCATATCCATTTTTGAAACATGTGTAGAAGAAATCTCTTTCTTATCAAATTCCAAGCTAATAGGGTTGAACTAGTGGAATTTTCCTAACTTGGATAACAAAAGATTTGTGTTCGTTTGTGGTGTGTGAATAAATTTTATTTACTTATTTGTTATTGTTTTAAATTTTTTCCATACATAAACTCTAAAATTTTCATTTTGGTGTGATCTATTTGCCTTTTCTTTTACGGGATGAAGGTAGAGCAAAAACTCAGAGTTTTTGTTTCAGAAAAAAGTATATACCTAAAATGGAAATGCACAATGCACAAATGTAGAGAGAAATAATTCCAAAGATTGTCTGAATTTTTTAAGGATTGTAAACTATTTTTATTTTTATATATTAGGTTTTGCAATCGTCGGGGAAAAGGCGGAGGCGAGGGATTTTTAACTGAGTGTTGACTCCCCATCCATAAGTTATTTCTTAAAAAAACTATATCCCGTTACGAGTGATAAATCACTTTACAATAATCTATGATTGTTAGGTCAGCGTTTTGTAAATGGGAAAAATAATGGATTGTTCATTGGAGAATTTAATGATTATTTGCAATTCTCTTTAAAAGGTTTGGATCCATAGGTCATTTGCATCTTTGACATGTTTCAAGCATGCATATCCATTTTTAAAACAAGTGTAGAAGAAATCTTTATCTTATAAAATTCCAAGCTATTAGGGTTGAACTAGTGGAATTTCCAAAACTTTGATAACAAAACTCTTGTGTTCATTTGTGGTGTGTGAATACATTTTCTTTACTAACATTGGTTATTGTTTTAAATTATTTCCTTAGATAAACTCTTACATTTTCATTTTTTTCTGATCAAAATGGCTTTTTTGTTTACGAGATGAAGGGAGAGCGAAAACTCAAAGTTTTGATTTAAGAAAAAAGTATCAAACTAAAATGCAAATGCACAATGCACAAATGTGGAGAGAGATAATTCCAAAGAGTGTCTATAATTTTTAGGGATTGTAAACTCTTGTTAGTTTTTACATATTAGGTTTAGCAATCGTCGGGAAAAAGGGAGAGGCGAGGGATTTTTAACTGAGTGTTGACTCCCAACCCATAAGTCATTTCTTACAAAAACATATCCCTTTACGGTTGATAAATAACTTTACAGTCAGCTATGATTATTAGGTCAGTTTTTTTTAAATGGGCAAAATAATAGCAAGTTTGCCTCGGGTAAATATCCCACTGCACCTTCACTTGAGAATTTAATGAGCGTTTGTTATTTTCTTTAAAAGGTTTGAATCCATAGGTCAGTTGCATCTTTAACATGTTTCATGCATGCATACGAATTTTTACATCCATTTGTAGAAGAAATCTCTTTCTTATAAAATTCGAAGCTATTAGGGTTGAACTAGTGGAATTTACCAAACATGGATAACAAAACTTTTGTATTCATTTGTGGTGTGTGAATAAATTTTCTATACTTCCATTTGTCATTGTTTAAAATTTTTTCCATACATAAACTCTAAAATTTTCATTTTGGTGTGATCTATTTGCCTTATTTTGGGAGAGGATAAACTCAAAGTTTTGATTTAACAAAAACTGTATACACCAAAAATTGAAATGCACAATGCACAAATGTACAGAGAGATAATTCCGAAGAGTGTCTGTAATTTTGGGGGATTTTACACTCTTTTTTGTTTTTATATATTAGGTTTTGCAATCGTTGGGGAAAAAGGGGAGGCAGTGGATTTTTAACTGTGTGTTGACTCCCAATTGTGGTGTGTGAATAAATTTTCCTTACTTACATTTTTTATTGTTTAAATTTTTTCCAAGCAAAAACTCTAAAATATTCTTTTTGGTGTGATCTATTTGCCTTTTTTTTATACGGGATGAAAGGAGAGCGAAAACTCAAAGTTTTGATCTAAGAAAAAAGTATACACCTAAAATGGAAATGCACAAAGCACAAATATAGAGAGAGATAATTCCAAATCGTGTCTGTAATGTTTAGGGATTGTAAACTCTTTTTAGTTTTAATATATTAGGTTTTGTAATAGTTGGGAAAAGGGGGAGGCGGGGAATTTTTAACTGAGTGTTGACTCCAATTCCATAAGTCATTTCTTACAAAAATATAGCCCATTACGCTTGATAAATCACTTTACAATCATCTATGATTGTTAGGTCAACTTTTTTGTAAATGGGTAAAATAATTGCTTGTTCAACTCGCGTAAATATCTAAATGCACGTTCACTTGAGAATTTAAGAAGCATTTGTTATTCTCTTTAAAAGGTTTGGATCCATAGGTCATTTGCATTTTAACATGTTTCAAGCATGCATATCCATTTTTAAAACATGTGAAGAAGAAATCTCTTCTTATAAAATTCCTAGCTAATAGGGTTGCACTAGTGGAATTTCTCAAACTTGGATAACAAAACTTTTGTGTTCATTTGTGGTGTGTGAATAAATTTTCTTTACTTACATTTGTTATTGTTTTAAATTTTTTCCATACATAAACTCTAAAATTTTCATTTTTGTGTGATCCATTTGCGTTTTTTTTTTTTCGGGATGAAGGGAGAGCGAAAATCAAAGTTTTGATTTAAGAAAAAAGTTTACTACTTAAATGCAAATGCACAACACACAAATGTGAAAACAGATAATTCCAAAGAGTGTCGGTAATTTTTAAGGATTTTAAACTCTTTTTAGTTTTTATATATAAGGTTTTGCAATCGTTGGGGAAAAAGGTGCGACGGTGGTTTTTTAGCTGAGTGTTGACTTCCAATCCATAAGTCATTTCTTATAAAAATATAGCCTGTTACGCATGATAAATCACTTTACAATCATCTATGATTGTTAGTTAGCTTTTTGTAAATGGGCAAAATAATGGCTTGTTTGACTCGGGTAAATATCCCACCGCAAGTTCACTTGAGAATTTAATGAGCGGTTGTTATTCTCTTTAAAAGGTTTGGATCCATAGGTCATTTGCATCTTTATCATATTTCAAGCATGCATATCCATTTTTAAAACATGTGTAGAAGAAATCTCTGTCTTATAAAATTCCAAGCTATTAGTGTTGAACAAGTGGAATTTCACAAACTTGGATAACAAAAATTATGTGTTCATTTGTGGTGTCCGAATAAATTTTCTTTACTTACATTTGTTATTGTTTTAAATTTTTTCCATACATAAACTTTTAAATTTTCATTTTGTTGTGATCTATTTGCATTTTTTGTTTACTGGATGAAGGGAGAGCGAAAACTCAAAGTTTTGATTTAAGAAAAAAGTACATATCTAAAATGAATGCAAATGTCCAAAGCACAAATGTAGAGGGAGATAATTCCAAATAGTGTCTGTAGTTTTTAGGGATTGAAAACTCTTTTCAGTTTTTATATATAAGGTTTTGCAATCGTCGGGGAAAAGGGGGAGGCAGTGGATTTTTAACTGAGTGTTGACTCCCAATCCTTAAGTCATTTCTTACAAAAATATAGCATGTTATGCGTTATAAATCACTTTACAATCATCTATGATTATTAGGTCAGATTTTTGTAAGTGGGCATAATGATGGCTTGTTTGACTCTGGTAAATATCCCACAACACGTTCACCAGAGAATTTAATGCTCGTTTGTTATTCTTTTTAAAATGTTTGGATCCATCGGTCATTTGCATCTTTAACATGTTTCAAGCATCCATATCCTTTTTTAAAAAAATGTGTACACGAAATCTCTTTAATATAAAATTCAAATCTATTAGCGTTGAACTAGTGGAATTTCACAAACTTGGATAACAAAACTTTTGTGTTCATTTGTGGTGTGTGAATAAATTTTCTTTACTTACATTATTTATTTTTTTCAATAAAGTTTCATACACAAACTCTAAAATTTTCATTTTGTTGTGATCTATTTGCCTTTTTTGTTTACGAGATGAAGGGAAAGCAAAAACTCAAAGTTTTGATATAAGAAAAAAGTATTCATCTAAAATACAAATGCACAATGCACAAATGTAGAGAGAGATAATTCCAAAGAGTGACTATAATTTTTAGGGATTTTAAACACTTTTTTGTTTTTACATACTAGGTTTTGCAATTGTCGACGAAAAGGGGGAGGCGGGGGATTTTTAAGTGAGTGTTGAGTCCCAATCCATGGGTCATTTCTTACAAAAATATAGCCCGTTACACGTGATAAATCACTTTACAATCACCTATGAGTGTTAGGTCATCTTTTTATAAATGGGCAAGATAAAGGCTTGTTTGACTCGGGTAAATATCCCACCGCACGTTCACTGGAGAATTTAATGAGCGTTTGTTATTCTCATTAAAAGGTTTGGATCCATAGGTCATTTCCATCTTTAACATGTTTCAAGCATGTAAATGCATTTTTATATCCATTTGTAGAAAAAATCTCTTTCTTATAAAATTTGAAGTTATTAGGGTTGAACTAGTGGAATTTCCCAAACATGGATAACAAAAATTTTGTGTTCATTTGTGGTGCATGAATAAATTTTCTTTACTTACATTTGTTATTGTTTTTAATTTTTTCCATACATAAACTCTAAAATTTTCATTTTGTTGTGATATATTTACCTTTTTTTTTACGGGATGAAGGGAGAGCAAAAACTTAAAGTTTTGTTTGAAGAAAAAAGATTAAATCTAAAATGCAAATGCACAATGCACAAATGTAGAGTAAGATAATTCCAAGGAGTGTCTGTAATTTTTACCGATTGTAAAGTCTTTACATATTAGGTTTTGCAATCTTCGGGGAAAAATGGTTGGTGGGGGATTTTTAACAGAGTGTTGACTTCCAATCGATAACTCATATTTTACAAAAATATAGCCCGTTACGCGTTAAAAATTAAGTCAGCTTTTAGTAACTGGGGAAAATAATGGCTTATTTGACTGGGATAAATATCCTACCGCACGTTCACTAGAGAATTTAATGAGCGTTTGTTATTATCTTAAAAAAGTTTGGATCCATAGGTCATTTGCATCTTTAACATGTTTCAAGTATGCATATCCATTTTTAAAACATGTGTAGAAGAAATCTCTTTCTTATTAAATTCCATGCTATTAGGGTTGAACTTGTCGAATTTCCCCAACTTCGATAACAAAACTTTTGTGTTCATTTCTGGTGTGTGAATAAATTTTCTTTACTTACATTTAGTATTGTTTTAATTTTTTTCATACATAAAGACTAAATTTTTCATTTTGTTGTGATCTTTTTGCCTTTTTGTTTCCAGGATGAAGCGTGAGTGAAAACTGAAAGTTTTGATTTGAGAAAGAAGTATACATCTAAAATGGAAATGCACAATGCACAAATGTAGAGAGAGATAATTTCAAAGAGTGTCATTAATTTTTTGGGATTGTAAAATATTTTTAGTTTTTATATATTAGGTTTTGCAATCATCGGGGAAAAGGGGGAGGCGGGGGATTTTCAACTGAGTGTTGACTCCCAATCCATAAGTCATTTCTTACAAAAATATTGCCCGTTACGCGTGAAAAATCACTCGACAATCATCTATGATTGTTAGGTCAGTTGTTTTGTAAATAGGCAAAATAATGGCTTGTTCGACTAAGGTAAATATCCCACAGCACATTCACTTAAGAATTTAATGAGTGTTTGTTATTATTTTTAAAAGCTTTGGATCCTTAGGTCATTTGCATCTTTAACAGGTTTCAAGCATGCAGATCAATTTTTAAAACTTGTGTAGAAGAAATCTCTTTCTTATAAAATTCCAAGCTATTAGGGTTGAACTAGTGGAATTTCCCAAACTTGGATAACAAAACTTTTGTGTACATCTGTGGTGTGAATAAATTTTCTTTACTTACATTTGTTATTCTTTAACAATTTTCCATACATACACTCTAAAATTTTCATTATGTTGTTATCTATTTGCCTTTTTTGTTTACGAGGTGAAGGGAGAGCGAAAAATCAAAGTTTTTATTTAAGAAAAAATTATACACCTAAAATGGATATGCACAAAGCACAAATGTAGAGAGTGATAATTTGGAAGAGTATTTGTAATTTTTAGGGATTGTAAACCTCTTTTTAGTTTTAAATATTAGGTTTTGCAATTGTCTGGGAAAAGGGGGAGGCGAGGGATTTTTAACTGAGTGTTGACTCCCTATCCAGAAATCATTTATTAAAAAAATATAGCCTGTTACGGGTGATAAATCACTTTACAATCATCTATGATTGCTAGGTCAACTTTTTTTAAATGGGTAAAATAATGGCTTGTTTGACTCGGGTAAATATCGCACCGTACTTTCACTTGAGAATTTAATGAGCTTTTTTAATT
Organism: Aristolochia californica; assembly: GCF_029961685.1. Taxonomy (NCBI): domain Eukaryota; kingdom Viridiplantae; phylum Streptophyta; class Magnoliopsida; order Piperales; family Aristolochiaceae; genus Aristolochia; species Aristolochia californica. Next base: position 32,698,778 of record NW_027181992.1, on the reverse strand, counting down.
CTCTTTAAAAGGATTGAATCCATAGGTCATTTGCATCTTTAACATTTTTCAAGCATGCATATCCATTTTCAAAACATGTGTAGAAGAAATATCTGTCTTATAAAATTCTATTTTTAATAAAATAGCTCCGTTGAACTAGTGGATTTGCTGAAACTTGGATAACAAAACATTTGTGTACAGCTGCGGTGTGTGTAATTTTCTTTAAATACATTTATTATTGTTTAAAAAAATTTCCATACATAAACTCTAAAATTTTCATTTTGTTGTTATCTTTTTGCCTTTTTTGTTTCCAGGATGATGGGAGACCGAAAACTCAAAGTTTTGATTTAAGAAAAAAGTATACATCTAAAATGGAAATGCACAATGCACAATTGTAGAGAGAGATAATTCCAAAGAGTGTCGGTAATTTTTAGGGGTAATAAAATCTTTTAACTTTTTATATATTAGGTTTATCAATCATCGATGAAAAGGGGGAATTGGGGATTTTTAACTGAGTGTTGACTCCCAATCCATAAGTCAATTCTTACAAAAATATAGTCTGTTACGCATGATAAATGATTTTACATTCATCTATGATTGTTAGGTCAGTTTTTTGTAACTGGGCAAAATAATGGCGTGTTTGACTCGGTTAAATATCCCACCGCACATTCACTTGAGAATTTAATGAGCGTTTCTTATTCTGTTTAAACGGTTTGGATCCATAGGTCATTTGCATCTTTAACATGTTTCAAGCATGCATATCCATTTTTAAAACATGTGTAGAAGAAATCTCTTTCTTATAAAATTCCAAGCTATTTGGGTTGAACTAGTGGGATTTCCCAAACTTGGATAACAAAACTTTTGTGTTCATTTGTGGTGTGTGAATGAATTTTCTTTACTTACATTTTTTATTGTTTAAATTGTTTCCATACATAAACTCTAAACTTTTCATTTTGTTTGTGATATTTTCCTATTTTGTTTACGGGATGAAGAGAGAGCGAAAACTCAAAGTTTTGATTTTTTAAAAAAGTATACATCTAAAATTGAAATGCACAATGCACAAATGTAAAGAGAGATAACTCCAAAGAGTGTTTGTAATTTTTAGGGATTGTACACTCTTTTTAGTTTTTATATATTAGGTTTTGCAATCAACGGGAAAAAGGGGGAGGCGAGGGATTTTTAACTGAGTGTTGACACCCAATCCATAAGTCATTTCTTACAAAAATAGAGCCTATTAAACTTGCTAAATCACTTTATAATCATCTATGATTTTTAGGTCAGCTTTTTGTAAATGGGTAATATAATGGCTTGTTCGACTTGGGTAAATATACCACCTCACTTTCACTTGAGAATTTAATGAGCATTTGTTATTCTCTTGATAAGGTTTGGATCCATAGGTCATTTGCATTTTAACATGTTTCAAGCATGCAGATCCATTTTTAAAACATGTGAAGAAGAAATCGCTTTCTTATAAAATTCCAAGCTATTAGGGTTGAACTTGTGGAATTTCACAAACTAGCATAACAAAACTTTTGTGTTCATTTGTGCTGTGTGAATAAAATATCTTTACTTACATTTGTCATTATTTTAAATTTTTTCAATACATAAACTCTAAAAGTTTCAATTTGTTGTGATCTATTTGGGTTTTTTGTTTACGGGGTGAATGGAGAGCGAAAACTCAAAGTTTTGATTTAAGAAAAAAGTATACATCTAAAATGGAAATACACAATGCACAAATGTAGAGAGAGATAATTCCAAATGGAGTCTGTAATTTTTAGGGATTGTAAACTCTATTTAGTTTTTATATATTAGGCTTAGCAATAGTTGGGGAAACAGGAGGGGGGGGGGGGGGGGGGGGGGGTGCACGAGGGATTTTTAACTGAGTGTTGACTCCCAATCCATAAGTCATTTCTTAAAAAAAATATAGCCTATTACACTTGCTAAATCACTTTACAATCATCTATGATTTTTAGATCAGCTTTTTTTAAATGGGCAATATATTGGCTTGTTCGAGTCGGGTAAATATCCCACTGCTCTTTCACTTGAGATTTAATGAGCGTTGTTTATTCTCTTTAAAAGGATAGCATCCATAGGTCATTTGCATGTTTAACATGTTTCCAACATGCATATCCATTTTTAAAACATGTGTAGAAGAAATCTCTTTTTGATAAAATTCCAAGCCATTAGGGTTGAACTAGTGGAATTTCCAAAACTTGGATAACAAAACTTTTGTGTTCATCTGTGGAATGTGAATAAATTTTTTTTACTTGCATTTGTTATTGTTTTAAATTTTTTCCATACATAAACTCTAAAATTTTCATTTGGTAGTGATCAATTTGCCTTTTTTTTTACGGGATGAACGGAGAGCGAAAACTCAAAGTTTTCTTTTAAGAAAAAAATATACATCTAAAATGGAAATTCACAATGAAAAAATTTAGAGAGAGCTAATTCCAAAGAGTGTCTATAATTTTTAGGGATTGTAAACCCTTTTTAGTTTTTATATATTAGGTTTTGCAATAGTTGGGGAAAAAGGGGTGGCTGTGGATTTTTAACTGAGTGTTGACTCCCAATCCAAAAGTCATTTCTTATAAAAATATAGCCCATTACACGTGATAAAACACTTTACAATCATCTATGATTGTTAGCTAAGCTTTTTTTACATGGATAAAATAATGCCTTGTGTGATACGGGTAAATATACCACTGCACCTTCACTTGATAATTTAATGAACATTTTTTATTCGCTTTATAAGGTTTGGATCTATAACTCATTCGCATCTTTAACATGTTTCAAGCATGCATATCCATTTTTAAAACATGTGTAGAAGAAATCTCTTTCTTATAAAATTCCAAGCTATTAGGATTGAACCAGTGGAATTTCTCAAACTTTGATAGCAAAAATTTTGTGTTCATTTGTGGTGTGTGAATAAATTTTATTTACTTACATTTTTAAAATTTTAAATTATTTCCGTACATAACTCTAAAATTTTCATTTTGGTCTGATCTATATGCCTTTTTTGTTTACGGGATGAAAGGAGAGCGAAAGCTCAAATTTTTGACTTAGGAAAAAAGTATACATCTAAAATTGAAATGCACAATGCAAAAATGTAGAGAGAGATAATTCAAAAGAGTGTCTATAATTTTTAGGGATTGTAAACTCTTTTTAGTTTTTATATATTAGGTTTTGCAATCGTCAGGGAAAAGGGGAGGCGGTGGATTTTTAACTGAGTGTTCACTCCCAATCCATAAGTCATTTTTTGTAAAAATATAGCCCGTTACACGTGATAAATCACTTTAATCTAATTTATGATTGTTAGGTCAGCTTTTTGTAAATGGGCAAAATAATGGATTGTTTGACTGGGTAAATATCCTACCCCTCATTCATTTGAGAATTTAATGAGCGTTTGTTATTCTCTTTAAAAGGTTTGGATCCATAGGTCATTTGCATCTTTAACATGTTTAGAGCATGCATGTCCATATTTAAAGCATGTGTAGATGAAATCTCTTTCTTATAAAATTCAGAGCTATTAGGGTTAAACTAGTGGAATTTCCCAAACTAGGATAAGAAAAATTTTGTGTTCATTTTTTATGTGTGAATAAATTTTCTTTACTTACATTTGTTATTGTTTAAAATTTTTTCCATAAAAAAACTCTAAATTTTCATTTTGGTGTGATCTATTTGCCTTTATTATTTACGGGATGAAGGGAGAGCGAAAACTTAAAGTTTTGATTTTAGAAAAAAGTATACATCTAAAATGGAAATGCAGAATGCAAAAATGTAGAGAGACATAATTCCAAAGAGTGTCTTTAATTTTTACGGATTGTAAACTCTTTTTTGTTTTTATATATTAGGTTTTGTAATCGTCTGGGAAAAGGGGGAGGCGGTGGATTTTTAACTGAGTGTTGACTCCCAATCCATAAGTCATTTCTTATAAAAATATAGCCATTACACGTGATAAAACACTTTACAATCATCTATGATTGTTAGCTAAGCTTTTTGTACATGGGTAAAATAATGCCTTGTGTGATACGGGTAAATATCCCACTGCACCTTCACTTGATAATTTAATGAACATTTTTTATTTGCTTTATAAGGTTTGGATCTATGACTCATTCGCATCTTTAACATGTTTCAAGCATGCATATCCATTTTTAAAACATGTGTAGAAGAAATCTCTTTCTTATAAAATTCCAAGCTATTAGGGTTGAACCAGTGGAATTTCTCAAACTTTGATAGCAAAAATTTTGTGTTCATTTGTGGTGTGTGAATAAATTTTATTTACTTACATTTTAAAATTTTTAAATTATTTCCGTACATAACTCTAAAATTTTCATTTTGGTCTGATCTATATGTCTTTTTTGTTTACGGGATGAAAGGAGAGCGAAAGCTCAAATTTTTTACTTAGGAAAAAAGTATACATCTAAAATTGAAATGCACAATGCAAAAATGTAGAGAGAGATAATTCAAAAGAGTGTCTATAATTTTTAGGGATTGTAAACTCTTTTTAGTTTTTATATATTAGGTTTTGCAATCGTCAGGGAAAAGGGGAGGCGGTGGATTTTTAACTGAGTGTTCACTCCCAATCCATAAGTCATTTCTTGTAAAAATATAGCCCGTTACGCGTGATAAATCACTTTAATCTAATCTATGATTGTTAGGTCAGCTTTTTGTAAATGGGCTAAATAATGGATTGTTTGACTGGGTAAATATCCTACCCCTCATTCATTTGAGAATTTAATGAGCGTTTGTTATTCTCTTTAAAAGGTTTGGATCCATAGGTCATTTGCATCTTTAACATGTTTAGAGCATGCATGTCCATATTTAAAACATGTGTAGATGAAATCTCTTTCTTATAAAATTCAGAGCTATTAGGGTTAAACAAGTGGAATTTCCCAAACTAGGATAAGAAAAATTTTGTGTTCATTTTTTATGTGTGAATAAATTTTCTTTACTTACATTTGTTATTGTTTAAAATTTTTTCCATAAAAAAACTCTAAATTTTCATTTTGGTGTGATCTATTTGCCTTTTTTATTTACGGGATGAAGGGAGAGCAAAAACTTAAAGTTTTGATTTTAGAAAAAAGTATACATCTAAAATGGAAATGCAGAATGCAAAAATGTAGAGAGACATAATTCCAAAGAGTGTCTTTAATTTTTACGGATTGTAAACTCTTTTTTGTTTTTATATATTAGTTTTTGTAATCGTCTGGGAAAAGGGGGAGGCTGTGGATTTTTAACTGAGTGTTGACTCTCAATCCATAAGTCATTTCTTACAAAAATATAGCCCATTACGTGTGATAAATCACTTTACAATCATCTATGATTGTTAGGGCAGTTTTTTTGCAAATGTGCAAAATAGTTAGGTGTTTGACTCTGGTAAATATCCCACAGCACATTCACTTGAGAATTTAATGAGCGTTTGTTATTTTTATTAAAAGGTGTGGATCCATAGGTCATTTGCATCTTTAAAATGTTTCAAGAATGCATATCCATTTTTAAAACATATGTAGAAGAAATCTCTTTGTTATAAAATTTCAAACTGTTAGGGTTGAACTAGTGGAATTTTGAAAACTTAGAAAACAAAACTTTTGTGTTTATTTGTGGAGCGTGAATAAATTTTATTTATTTAAATTTTTTATTGTTTAAATTTTTTCCATAGATAAACTCTAAAATTTTCATTTTGTTATGATCTATTTGCCTTTTTTGTTTACGGGATGAAGAGAGAGCGAAAACTCAATGTTTTGATTGAAGAAAAAATATACATCTAAAATGGAAATACAAAATGCACAAATGTAGAGAGAGATATTTCAAAAGAGTGTTTGTAATTTTTAGGGATTTTAAACTCTTTTTAGTTTTTATATATTAGGTTTTGCAATCGTTTGGGAAAAGGGAGAGGTGATGGATTTTTAACTGAGTGTTGACTCCTAATCCATAAGTCATTTCTTGAAAAACTATAGCCCATTACACGTGATAAATCACTTTACTATCATCTATGATTGTTAGGTCAGCCTTTTGTAAATGGGCAATATAATGGCTTGTTCGACTCGGGTAAATACCCATCGCACTTTCACTTGAGATTTAATGAGCGTTTTTTATTCTCTTTAAAACAGGTGTAGAAGAAATCTCTTTCTTATAAAATTCCAAGCTATTAGGGTTGAACTTGTGCTATTTCCCAAGCTTGGATAACAAAACATTTGTGTTCATTTGTGGTGTGTGAATATATTTTCTTTACTTACATTTTTTTTTTAATTTTTTCCATACATAAACTCTAAAATTTTCATTTTGGTGTGATCTATTTACCTTTTTTGTTAACGGGATGAAGGAAGAGCGAAAACTCAAAGTTCTGATTTAAGAAAATAGTATACACCTAAAATGGAAATGCACAATGCACAAATGTAGAGTGAGATAAATTAGAAGAGTGTCTATAATTTTTAGGGATTCTAAACTCTTTTTAGTTTTTATATATTATGTTTTGCAATCGTCCGGGAAAAGGGGGTGGTGTGGGATTTTAAATTGAGTGTTAACTCCCAATCCATAGGTCATTTCTTCCAAAAATATAGCAAGTTACGCGTGATAAATCACTTTACAATCTTCTATGATTGTTAGATCAGCTTTTAGTAATTGGGCAAAATAATGGCTACTTCGACTCGGGTAAATTTCCCACCGCACGTTCAGTGGAAAATTTAATGAGCATTTGTTATTCTCTTTAAAAGGTTTGGATCCATAGGTCAGTTGAACTTATAACATGTTCCAAGCATGCATATCCATTTTTCAAACATGTGTAGAAGAAATCTCTTTCTAATAAAATTCCAAGTTATTAGGGTTGAACTAGTGGAATTTCCCAAACTTGGATAACAAAACTTTTGTGTTCATCTGTGGTGTGTGAATAAATTTTATTTACTTGCATTGGTTATTTTTTTACATTTTTTCCATACATAAACTCTTAAATTTTCATTTTGTAGTGATCTATTTGCCTTTTGTTTTACGGGATGAAGGGAGAGCGAAAACTCAAAGTTTTTATTGAAGAAAAAAGTACAGATCTAAAATGGAAATTCACAATGCACAAATGTAGAGAGAGATAATGCCAAGGAGTGTCTGTAATTTTTTGGGATAGTAAAATCTTTCTCGTTTTTCTATGTTTGGTTTTGCAGTCGATGGGGAAAAGGGGGAGGCGAGGGATTTTTAACTGAGTGTTGAGTCCAAATCCTTAATTAATTTCTTAAAAAAAAAATTTCCTTCACATGTGTTAAATCACTTTACAATCATCTGTGATTGTTAGGTCAGCTTTTTGTAAATGGGCAAAATAATGGCTTGTGCGACTCCAGTAAATATCCCACCGTACATTCACCAGAGAATTTAATGAGCATTTGTTATTTTCTTCAAAAGGTTTGGATCCAATGGTCATTTGCATCTTTAACATGTTTCAAGCATGTATATCCATTTTTAAACCATGTGTAAAAGAAATCTCTTTCTTATAAAATTCCTAGCTATTATGGTTGAACTAGTGGAATTTACCAAACTTGAATAGGAAAACTTTTGTATTTATTTGTGGTATGTGAACAAAATTTTTTTACTTACATTTTTTATTGTTTTAAATTTTTTCCGTACATAAACTCTAAAATTTTCATTTTGGTGTGATCTATTTGCCTTTTTTTAACGGGATGAAAGGAGAGCGAAAACTCAAAGTTTTGATTTAAGAAAAAAGAATACATCTAAAATTGAAATGTACAATACAAAAATGTAGAGAGAGATAATTCCAAAGAGTGTCTATAATTTTTAGGGACAGTAAACTCTTTTTAGTTTTTATAAAGTAGGTTTTGCTATAGTCAGGGAAAAGAGGGAGGCGGTGGATTTTTAACTGAGTATTGACTCCCAATCCATAAGTCATTTCTTCCAAAAATATAGCCCGTTACGTGTGATTAATCACTTTAATATAATCTATGATTGTTAGGTCATATTTTTGAAAATGGGCAAAATAATGGCTTGTTTGACTCGAGTAAATATCCCACTGCATGTTCAATTGAGAATTTAATGAGCATTTGTTATTCTATTTAAAATTTTTGGATCCATAGGTTAGTTTCAATCAAGCAAATCCATTTTTAAAATATGTGTAAATGAAATCTCTTTCTTATAAAATTCCAAGCTATTAGGGTTGAACTAGTGAAATTTCCCAAACTTTGATTAAAAAATTTTGTGTTCATTTATGAAGTGTGAATAAATTTTCATTACTTAAAATTTTTATTTTAAAAATTTTTTCCATACAAAAACTTTCAAATTTTCATTTTGGGGTGATCTATTTGCCTTTTTAGTTTACGGGATGACGGGAGAGCGAAAACTTAGAGTTTTGATTTAAGAAAAAAGTATGCATAAAAAATGGAAATGCACAATGCAAAAATGTAGAGAGAGATAATTCCAAAGAGTATCTTTAATTTTTATGGATTGTAAACTCTTTTTTCTTTTTATATATTAGGTTTAGTAATCGTCGGGGAAAGGGGGAGGCGGTGGATTTTTAACTGAGTGTTGACTCCCAATCCATATGTCATTTCTCACAAAAATATAGCCAGTTACGCGTGATAGATCTCTTTACCCTAATCTATGATTGTTAGGTCAGGTTTTTTTAACTGGTCAAAATAATGGCTTTTTTGATTCGGGTAAATATCCCACTGCACGTTCACTTTAGAACTTAATGAGTGTTTTTTATTCTCTTTAAAAGTTTATATCCATAGGTCATTTGCATCTATAAAATTTTTCAAGCATACATATCCATTTTTAAAACATGTGTAGAAGAAATCTCTATCTTATAAAATTCCAAGCAATAAGGGTTAAACTAGTGGAATTTCCCAAACTTGAATAGTAACAATTTTGTGTTCATTTTTGGTGTGTGAATAATTTTTATTTACTTACATTTTTTATTGTTTTAAATTTTTTCCTTAAATATACTCCCAAATTTTCAATTGGTTTTGATCTATTTGCCTTTTTTGTTTACGAGATGAAGGGAGAGTGAAGACTCAAAGTTTTGATGTAAGAAAAAAGTATACATCTAAAATAAAAATGCACAATGAAAAAATTTAGAGAGAGATAAATCCAAAGAGTGTCGGTAATTTTTAGGGATTGTAAACTCTTTTTAGTTTTTATATATTATGTTTTGCAATCGTCGGGGAAAAGGGGGAGACGGGGGATTTTTAGCTGAGTGTTGACTCCCAATCCATAAGTTATTTGTAACAAAAATATAGCCCATTACATGTGATAAATCGCTTTAAAATCATCTATAATTGTTAGGGCAGCTTTCTTGTAAATGTGCAAAATAAATGCTTGTTTGACTCTGGTAAATATCCCACCGTACGTTCATTTGAGAATTTAATGAGCATTTTTTATTCTCTTTAAAAAGGTTTGGATCCATAAGACATTTGCATCTTTAACATGTTTCAAACAAGCATATCCATTTTTTAAACATGTGAATAAGAAATCTCTTTCTTATAAAATTCCAAGCTGTTAGGGTTGAACTAGTCGAATTTCGCGAAATTGGATAACAAAAGTTTTGTGTTCATTTGTCGTGTGTGAATAAATTTTCTTTACTTACATTTGTTATTGTTTTACATTTTTTCCATACATAAACTTTTAAATTTTCATTTTGTTGTGATCTATTTGCCTTTTTTGTTTACGGGATGAAGAGAGAGCGAAAATTCAGAGTTTTGATTTTTTTTAAGAGTAAACATCTAAAATGAAAATACACAATGCACAAATGTAGAGAGAGATAACTTCAAAGAGTGTCTGTAATTTTTAGGGATTATACTCTCTTTTTAGTTTTTATATAATAGGTTTTGCAATCGTCTGGGAGAAGGGGGAGGTGGCGGATTTTTAACTAAGAGATGCCTCCCAATCCATAAGTAATTTCGTACAAAAATATAGCCCGGTACATGTGGTAAATCACTTTACAATCTTCTATGATTGATAGGTCAGATTTTTTGTAAATGGGCAAAATAATTGGTTGTTAGACTCGGGTAAATATCCAAATGGAAGCTCAATTGAGAATTTAATGAGCGTTTGTTATTCTCTTTAAAAGGTTTGGATCCATAGGTCATTTGCATTTTAACATGTTTCAAGCATGTATATCCATTTTTAAAACATGTGTAGAAGAAATCTCTTTCTTATAAAATTCCAAGCTATTAGGGTTGAAGTAGTGGAATTTACCAAACTTGGATAACAAAACTTTTGTGTTCATTTGTGGTGTGTGAATATATTTTTTTTACTTGCATTTGTTATTGTTTTAAATTTTTTCCATACATAAACTCTAAAATTTTCATTTTGTAGTGTTCTATTTGCCTTTTGTTGTACGGGATGAAGGGAGAGCGAAAACTAAAAGTTTTCATTTCAGAAAAAGTATACACCTAAAATAGAGTTGCACAATTAAAAAATTTTAAGAGAGATAATTCCAAAGAGTGTCTGTAATTTTTAGTGACTGTAAACTTTTTTTAGTTTTTATATATTAGGTTTTGCAATCGTTGGCGAAAAAGGGGAGGCGTTGGATTTTCAACTGAGTGTTGACTCCCAATCCATAAGTCATTTCTTATAAAAATATAGTCTGTTACACGTGATAAAACACTTTACAATCATCTATGATTATTAGATAAGCTTTTTGTAAATGGGCAAAATAATGGCTAGTGTGGCTCGGGTAAATATCCCACTGCATGCTCACTTGATAATTAAATGAGCATTTTTTATTCTTTTTAAAAGGTGTGGATTTATAGGTCATTTGCATCTTTAACATGTTTCAAGTTTGCATATCCATTTAAAAAACAGGTGTAGAAGAAATCTCTTTCTAATAAAATTCCAAGCTATTAGGGTTGAACTAGTCGTATTTCCCAAACTTGGATACCAAAACATTTGTGTTTATTTCTGGTGTGTGAATAAATTTTCTTTACTAACATTTTTTATTGTTTTAAATTTTTTTCGTACAATAACTCTAAAATTTTTATTTTGGGGTGATCTATTTGCCTTTTTAGTTTACGAGATGACGGGAGAGCAAAAACTCAAAGTTTTGATTTAAGAAAAAAGTATACATAAAAAATGGAAATGCACAATGCAAAAATGTAGAGAGAGATAATTCCAAAGAGTGTCTATAATTTTTAGGGATTGTAAACTCCTTTTTGGTTATATATATTAGGTTTTGTAATCGTCGGGGAAAGGGGGAGGCGGTGGATTTTTAACTGAGTGTTGACACCCAAACCATATGTCATTTCATACAAAAATATAGCCTGTTACGCGTGATAAATCTCTTTACCCTAATCTATGATTGTTTGGTCAGCTTTTTTTAAATGGTTAAAATAATGGCTTGTTTGATTCGGGTAAATATCCCACCGCACGTTCAATTTAGAATTTATTGAGCGTTTGTTATTCTCTTTAAAGGTTTGGATCCATAGGTCATTTGCATCTATAACATGTTTCAAGCATACATATCCCTTGTTAAAACATGTGCAGAAGAAATCTCTATCTTATAAAATTCCAAGCAATAAGAGTTAAACTAGTGGAATTTCCTAAACTTGGATAGTAAAATTTTTGTGTTATTTTTTGGTGTGTGAATAAATTTTATATATTTACATTTTTTATTGTTTTAAATTTTTTCCTTAAATATACTCCCAAATTTTCAATTGGTTTTAAAATATTTGCCTTTGTTGTTTATGAGATGAAGGAAGAGTGAAAACTCAAAGTTTTGATGTAAGAAAAAAGTAGACATCTAAAATAAAAAGGCACAATAAAAAAATTTAGAGAGAGATAAATCCAAAGAGTATCTGTAATTTTTAGGGATTGTAAACTCTTTTTAGTTTTTATATATTATTTTTTGAAATTGACGGGGAAAAGGGGGAGACGAGGGATTTTTAGCTGAGTGTTGACTCCCAATCCATAAGTTATTTCTAACAAAAATATAGCCCGTTACGTGTGATAAATCACTTTACAATCATCTATGATTGTTAGGGCTGCTTTTTTGTAAATGTGCAAAATAATGCTTTGTTTAACTATGGTAAATATCCCCTCCATACGTTCATTTGAGAATTTAATGAGTGTTTGTTATTCTCTTTAAAAGGTTTGGATCCATAGGACATTTGCATCTTTAACATGTTTCAAGCATGCATATCCATTTTTAAAAATGCGAAGAAGAAATCTCTTTCTTATAAAATTCCAAGCTATTATGGTGGAACTAGTCGAATTTCGCAAACTTGGATAACAAAACTTTTGTGTTCATTTGTGGTGTGTGAATAAATTTTCTTTACTTACATTTGTTATTGTTCAAAATTTTTTCCATACATAAACTCTAAAATTTTCATTTTGTTGTGATCTATTTGCCTTTTCTATTTACGGGATGAAGAGAGAGCGAAAACTCAAAGTTTTGATTTTTTTAAAAAGTATACATCTAAAATGGAAATGCACAATGCACAAATGTAGAGAGAGATAACTCCAAAGAGTATCTATAATTTTAATGGATTGTACTCTCTTTTTAGTTTTTATATAATAGGTTTTGTAATCGTCTGGGAGAAAGGGGAGGTGGGGGATTTTTAACTGAGTGATGCCTCCCAATCCATAAGACATTTTATACAAAAATATAGCCCGGTACGTGTGGTAAATCACTTTACAATCTTCTATGATGGATAGGTCATCATTTTTGTAAATGGGCAATATAATGGCTTGTTCGATTCGGGTAAATATCCCACCGCACTTTCACTTTAGATATAATGAGCTTTTTTTTTTCTCTTTAAAAGGTTTGGATCCATAGGTCATTGCATCTTTAACTTGTTTCAAGCATGCATATCCATTTTTAAAACATGTGTAGAAGAAATCTCTTTCTTATAAAATTCCAAGCTATTAGGGTTGAACTAGAGGAATTTCCCAAACTTGGATAACAAAACTTTTGTGTTCATCTGTGGTGTGTGAATAAATTTTCTTTACTTGCATTTGTTATTGTTTTAAATGTTTTCCATACATAAACTCTAAAATTTTCATTTTGTAGTGATCTATTTGCCTTTTTTGTTTAGGTATGAAGGGAGACCGTAAATTCGAAGTTTTGATTTAAGAAAAAAATATACATCTAAAATGGAAACGCACAATGCAAAAATGTAGAGAGAGATAATTCCAAAGAGTTTCTTTAATTTTTAGGGATTTTAAACTCTTTTTTGTTTATATATATATTAGGTTTTGCAATCGTTGGGGAAAAGGGGGAGGCGGTGGATTTTTAACTGAGTGTTGACTCCCAATCCATAAGTCATTTCTTACAAAAATATAGCCCGTTACGTGTGATAAATAAATTTACACTAATCTCTTATTGCTAGGCTGGCTTTTTTTAAATGCTCAAAATAATGGCTTGTTTGACTCGGGTAAATATCCCACCGCACGTTCACTTTAGAATTTAATGAGCGTTTGTTGTTCTCTTTAATGGTTTGGATCCATAGGTCATTTGCATCTTTAACATGTTTCAAGAATGCATATCCATTTTTAAAACATATGTAGAAGAAATCTCTTTCATATAAAATTCCAATGTATAAGGGTTGAAGAAGTGGAATTTCCCATACTTGGATAGTAAAACTTTTGTGCTCATTTTTTGTGCGTGAATAAATTTGATTTACTTAGATTTGTTATTGTTTTAAATTTTTTTCCTTACATAAACTCCCAAATTTTCATTTTGTTTTGATCTATTTGCCTTTTTTGTTTACGAGATGAAGGGAGAGTGAAAACTCAAAGTTTTGATGTAAGAAAAAAAAGTATACGTCTAAAATCGAAATGCACAATGCAAAAAATAAAGAGAGAGATAATTCCAAAGAGTGTCTGCAATTTTTAGGGATTGTGAACTTTTTCTAGTTTTTATATATTAGGTTTTGCAATCGTCGTGGAAAAGAGGGAGGTGGGGGATTTTTAACTGAGTGTTGACTCCGAATCCATAAGTCATTTCTAACAAAAATATAGCCCGTTTCGTGTGATAAATGACTTTACAACATCTATGATTGTTAGGGCAGCTTTTTTGTAAATGTGCAAAATAATGGCTTGTTTGACTGTGGTAAATATCCCACCGCACGTTCACTTGAGAATTTAATGAGTGTTTTTTATTCTCTTTAAAAGGTTGGGATCCATAGGTCATTTGCATCTTTAACATGTTTAAAGTATGCACATCCATTTTTAAAACATGTGTAGAAGAAATCTCTTTCTTATCAAATTCCAAGCAATTAGGGTTGAACTAGTGGAATTTCGCAAACTTGGATAACAAAACTTTTGTGTTCATTTGTGGTGTGTAAATAAACTTTCTTTACTTACATTTGTTATTGTTTAAATTTTTTCCATACATAAACTCTAAAATTTTCATTTTGTTGTGATCTATTTGCCTTTTTTGTTTACAGGATGAAGAGAGAGCGAAAACTCAAAGTTATGATTTTTAAAAAAAGTATACATCTAAAATGGAAATGCACAATGCACAAATGTTGAGAGAGATAACTCCAAAGAGTGTCTATCATTTTTAGGGATTGTACTCTTATTTTAGTTTTTATATAGTAGGTTTTGCAATCGTGGGGGAAAAGGGGGAGGTGGGGGATTTTTAACTGAGTGATGCCTCCCAATCAATAAGTCATTTCTGACAAAAATATAGCCCGGTACGTGTGATAAATCACTTTACAATCACCTATGATTGTTAGCTCAGCTTTTTTTAAATGGGAAAAATAATTGCTCGTTCGACTCAGGTAAATATCCAAACGCACGCTCACTTGAGAATTTAGTGAGCGTTTTTTATTCTCTTTAAAAGGTTTGGATCCATAGGTCATTTGCATTTTAACATGTTTCAAGCATGCAGATCCCATTTTGAAACATGTGTAGAAGAACTCTCTTTCTAAAAAAATTCCAAGCCATTAGGGTTGAACTAGTGGAATTTCCAAAATTTGGATTACAAAAATTTTGTGTTCATCTGTGGTATGTGAATAAATTTTCTTTACTTGCATTTGTTATTGTTTTAAATTTTTTCCATACATAAACTCTAAAATTTTCATTTGGTAATGATCAATTTGCCTTTTTTTTTACGGGATGAAGGGAGAGTGAAAACTCAGAGTTTTCATTTAAGAAAATAAGTATACATCTAAAATGAAAATGTTCAATGAAAAAATTTAGAGAGAGATAATTCCCAAGAGTGTCTTTAATTTTTAGGGATTGTAAACTCTTTTTAGTTTTTATATATTAGGTTTTCCAATAGTTGGGGAAAAAGGGGTGGCGGTGGATTTTTAATTGAGTGTCGACTCCCAATCCATCAGTCATTTCTGATAAAAATTAACCCGTTACGCGTGATAAAACACTTTACAATCATCTATGATTGTTAGGTTAGCTTTTTGTAAATGGGCAAAATAATGGCTTGTGTGACACGGGTAAATATCCCATTGCACCTTCACTTGATAATTTATTGAGCATTTGTTATTCGCTTTAAAAGGTTTTGCTCCATGGCTCATTCGCATCGTTAACATGTTTCAAGCATGCATATCCATTTTTAAAACATGTGTAGAAGAAATCTCTTTCTTATAAAATTCCAAGCTATTTGGGTTAAACTAGTGGAATTTCCCAATCTTTGATAGCAAAAATTTTGTGTTCATTTCTGGTGTGTAAATAAATTTTCTTTACTTACATTTGTTATTTTTTTAAATTTTTCCCGTACATAAATCTAAAATTTTCATTTTGGTCGGATCTATATGCCTTTTTTGTTTAAGGGATGAAAGGAGAGCGAAAACTCAAAGTTTTAATTTTGGAAAAAAGTATACATCTAAAATTGAAATGCACAATGCAAAAATGCAGCGACAGATATTTCAAAAGAGTGTCTATAATTTTTAGGGATTGTAAACTCTTTTTAGTTTTTATATATTAGGTTTTGCAATCGTCGGGGAAAAGGGGGAGGCGGTGGATTTTTAACTGAGTGTTTACTCCAGATCCATAAGTCATTTCTTGTAAAAATATAGCCCATTACGCGTGATAAATCACTTTAATCTAATCTATGATTGTTAGGTCCGCTTTTTGTAAATGGGAAAAATAATGGATTGTTTGACTCGGCTAAATATCCCACTCCTCGTTCATTTGAGAATTTAATGAGCGTATGTTATTCTCTTTAAAAGGTTTGGATCCATTGGTCATTTGCATCTTTAACATGTTTCAAGCATGCAAGTTCATTTTTAAAACATGTGTAGATGAAATCTCTTTCTTATAAAATTCCAAGCTATTAGGGTTGAACTAGTGGAATTTCCCAAACTTGGATAACAAAAATTTTGTGTTCATTTATGATGTGTGAATAAATTTTCTTTACTTACATTTATTATTGTTTAAAATTTTTTCCATAAAAAAACTCTTAAATTTTCATTTTGGTGTGATCTATTTGCCTTTTTTGTTTACGGGATGATGGGAGAGCGAAAACATAAAGTTTTGATTTAAGAAAAAAGTATACATCTAAAATGGAAATGCATAATGCAAAAATGTAGAGAGACATAATTCAAAAGATTGACTTTAATTTTTAGGGATTGTAAACTCTTTTTTTTTTTATGTATTAGGTTTTGTAATCATTGGGGAAAAAGGGGAGGTGGTGGATTTTTAACTGAGTGTTGTCTCCCAATCCATATGTCATTTCTTACAAAAATATATCCCGTTACGCATGATAAATCACTTTACACTAATCTATGATTGTTAGGTCAGCTTTTTTTAAATGGTCAAAATAATGGCTTGTTTGATTCGGGTAAATATCCCACCACACGTTCACTTTAGAATTTAAAGAGCGTTTGTTATTCTCCTTAAATGTTTGGATCCATAGGTCATTTGTATCTTGAACATGTTTCAAGCATGCATATCCTTTTTTAAAACATGTGTGGAAGAAATCTCTTTCTTATAAAATTCCAAGCTATAAGGGTTGAACTAGTGGAATTTCCCAAACTTGGATAGTAAAACTTTTGTGTTCAATTTTAGTGTGTGAATAAATTTTGTTTAAAATTTTTTCCTTAAGTAAACTCCCAAATTTTTTTTTTTTTTATCTATTTGCCTTTCTTGTTTACAAGATGAAGGGAGAGCAAAAACTCGAAGTTTTGATGTAAGAAAAAAGTATAAATCTAAAATAGAAATGCACAATGCAAAAATTTAGAGAGGGATAATTCCAAAGAGTGTC
Source organism: Aristolochia californica (assembly GCF_029961685.1). NCBI lineage: Eukaryota > Viridiplantae > Streptophyta > Magnoliopsida > Piperales > Aristolochiaceae > Aristolochia > Aristolochia californica. The sequence goes on along the minus strand of NW_027181992.1, from coordinate 32,681,641 downwards.
TGTAATTTTTAGGGTTTGTAAACTCTTTTTAGTTTTTATATATTAGGTTTTGCAACCAACGGGGAAAAGGGGGAGGCGGGGGATTTTTAACTGAGTGTTGACTCCCAATCCATAAGTCATTTATAACAAAAATATAGCCCATTACGTGTGATAAATCACTTTACAATCATCTATGATTGTTAGGGTAGCTTTTTTGTAAATGTGCAAAATAATGGCTTGTTTGACTCTTTTAAATATCCCACAACACGTTCACTTGAGAATTTAATGAGCGTTTGTTATTATCTTTAAAAGGTGTGGATCCATAGGTCATTTGCATCTTTAAAATGTTTCAAGGTTGCATATCCAAATTTAAAACATGTGTAGAAGAAATCTCTTTGTTATAAAATTTCAAGATCTTAGGGTTGAACTAGTGGAATTTCGTAAACTTCGAAAACAAAACTTTTGTGTTCATTTGTGGTGTGTGAATAAATTTTATTTACTTAAATTTTTTATTGTTTAAATTTTTTCCATACATAAACTCTAAAATTTTCCTTTTGTTGTGATCTTTTTTCTTTTTTTGTTTACGGGATGAAGAGAGAGCGAAAGCTCAAAGTTTTGATTTTTTAAAAAAGTATCCATCTAAAATGGAAATTCACAATGCACAAATGTAGAGAGAGATAACTCCAAAGAGTGTCTGTAATTTTGAGGGATTGTTCTCTCTTTTTAGTTTTTATATATTAGGTTTTGAAATCGTTGGGGAAAAGGGAGAGGCGGGGGTTTTTAACTGAGTGATGCCACCCAATCCATAAGTCATTTCTTACAAAAATATAACCCGGTATGTGTCATAAATCACTTTATATTCATCTACGATTGATAGGTAAGATTTTTTGTAAATGGCAAAGTAAATTCTTGTTCGACTTAGGTAAATATCCAAATGCACGCTCACTTGAGAATTTAATGAGTGTTTGTTATTCTCTTTAAAAAGGTTTGGATCCTTAGGTCATTTTCATTTTAACATGTTTCAAGCATGCATATCCATTTTTAAAACATGTGTAGAAGAAATCTCTTTTTTATAAAATTCCAAGCTATTAGGGTTGAACTTGTGGAATTTCCCAAACTTGGATAACAAAACTTTTGTGTTCATTTGTGGTGAGTGAATAAATTTTATTTACTTAAATTTTTTATTGTTTTAAATTTTTTCCATACATAAACTCTAAAATTTTCATTTTCTTGTGATCTATTTGGCTTTTTTGTTTATTGGGTGAAGGGAGAGTGAAAACTCAAAGTTTTGATTTAAGAAAAAATATACATCTAAAATGGAAATACACGATATACAAATGTAGAGAGAGATACTTCCAAAGAGTGTCTATAATTTTTAGGGATTGTAAACTCTTTTTAGTTTTTATATATTTGGTTTTGCAATAGTTGGGGAAAAGGGAGAGGTGATGGATTTTTAACTGAGTGTTGACTCCCAATCCATAAGTCATTTCTTACAAAACTATAGCCCGCTATGCGTGATAAATCACTTTAAAATCATCTGTGATTGTTAGGTCAACTTTTTTTAAATGGGCAATTTAATGGCTTGTTCGACTCGGGTAAATACCCACCGCACTTTAACTTGAGATTTAATGAGCATTTTTTATTCTCTTTAAAAGGTTTTGATCCATAGATCTTTTGCATCTTTAACATGTTTCAAGTATGCATATCCATTTTTAAAATAGGTGTAGATGAAATCTCTTTCTTATAAAATTCCAAGCAATTAGGGTTGAACTTGTGGTATTTCCAAAATTTGGATAACAAAACATTTGTGTTCATTTTGTGGTTTGTGAATATATTTTCTTTACTTACATTTTTTATTGTTTTAAATTTTTTCCTTACATAAACTCTAAAATTTTCATTTTGGTGTGATCTATTTGCCTTTTTTGTTAACGGGATGAAGGGAGAGCGAAAACTCAAAGTTTTTATTTAAGAAAATAGTATACACCTAAAATTGAAAAGCACAATGCACAAATGTAGAGAGAGATAAATCCAAAGAGTGACAGTAATTTTTAGGGATTTTAAAGTCTTTTTAGTTTTTATATATTATGTTTTGCAATCGTCCGGGAGAAGCGGGTGGTGCGGGATTTTTAACTGAGTGTTAACTCCCAATCCATAGGTCATTTCTTCCAAAAATATAGCAAGTTACGTGTGATAAATCACTTTACAATCATCTATGTTTGTTAGATCAGCTTTTTGTAATTGGGAAAAATAATGGCTGCTTCGACTCGGGTAAATTTCCCACCGCACGTTCAGTGGAAAATTTAATGAGCATTTGTTATTCTCTTTAAAAGGTTTGGATCCATAGGTCATTTGAACCTTTAACATGTTTGAAGCATGCATATCTATTTTTAAAACATGTGTAGAAGAAATTTCTTTCTAATAAAATTCCAAGCAATTAGGGTTGAACTAGTGCAATTTCCCAAACTTGGATAACAAAAATTTTGTGTTCATCTGTGGTGTGTGAATAAATTTTATTTACTTGAATTGTTTTTTTTTTTACATTTTTTCCTTACATAAACTCCAAAATTTTCATTTTGTAGTATTCTATTTGCCTTTTGTTTTACGGGATGAAGGGAGAGCGAAAACTAGAAGTTTTAAATGAAGAAAAAAGTACACATCTAAAATGGAAATTCAAAATTCACAAATGTAGAGAAAGAGATAATGCCAAAGAGTGTCTATAATTTTTAGGGATAGTAAAATATTTCTAGTTTTTCTATGTTAGGTTTTGCAGTCGACGGGGAAAAGGGGGAGGCGAGGGATTTTTAACTGAGTATTGACTCCAAATCCTTAATTAATTTCTTAAAAAAATTCTGCCCTTTACATGTGTTAAATCACTTTACAATCATCTATGATTGTTAGGTCAGCTTTTTGTAAATGGGCAAAATAATGGCTTGTGCGACTCCAGTAACTATCCCACCGCATGTTCACCTGAGAATGTAATGAGCGTTTGTTATTGTCGGTTTGGATCCAATGGTCATTTGAATCTTTAACATGTTTCAAGCATGCATATCCATTTTTAAACCATGTATAGAAGAAATCTCTTTCTTATAAAATTCCAAGCAATTAGGGTTGAACTAGTGGAATTTACCAAACTTGGATAGCAAAACTTTTTTATTCATTTGTGGTGTGTGAATAAAATTTACTTACTTACATTTGTTATTTTTTAAAAAAATTTTCGTACATAAACTCTAACATTTTCATTTTGGTGTAATCTATTTGCCTTTTTTTTTTTTACAAGATGAAAGCAGAGCGAAAACTCAAAGTTTTGATTTAAGAAAAAAGTATACATCTAAAATTGAAATGTACAATGCAAAAATGTAGAGAGAGATATTTCCAAAGAGTATCTATAATTTTTAGGGACTGTAAACTCTTTTTAGTTTTTATATAGTAGGTTTTTTTATCGTCAGGGAAAAGGGGGAGGCGGTGGATTTTTAACTGAGTGTTGACTCCCAATCCATAAGTCATTTCTACCAAAAATATAACCGGTTACGCGTGATTAATCACTTTAATCTAATCTATGATTGTTAGGTCAGCTTTTTGTAAATGGGAAAATAATGGCTTGTTTGACTCGTGTAAATATCCCACTGCACGTTCAATTGAGAATTTAATGAGCATTTGTTATTCTGTTTAAAAGGTTTGGATCCATAGGTCAGTTGCATCTTTAACATGTTTCAAGCATGCATATCTATTTTTAAAATATGTGTAGATGAAATCTCTTTCTTATAAAATTCCAAGCTATAAGGGTTGAACTAGTGGAATTTCCCAAACTTGGATAACAAAACATTTTTGTTCATTTGTGGTGTGTGAATAAATTTTCTTTACTTACATTTGTTATAGTTTTAAATTTTTTCCATACATAAACTCTAAAATTTTCATTTTGGGGTGACCTATTTGCCTTTTTAGTTTACTGGATGACGGGAGAGCTAAAACTCAAAGTTTTGATCTAAGAAAAAAGTATACATAAAAAATGGAAATGCACAATGCAAAAATGTAGAGAGAGATAATTCAAAAGAGTGTCTTTAATTTTTAGGGATTGTAAACTCTTTTTTGTTTTTATATATTAGGTTTTGTAATCGTCGGGGAAAGGGGGAGGCGGTGGATTTTTAACTGAGTGTTGACTCCAAATCCATTTGTCATTTCTTACAAAAATATTGCCTGTTACGCGTGATAAATCTCATTACCCTAATCTATGATTGTTAGGTCAGCCTTTTTTAAATGGTCAAAATAATTGCTTGTTTGATTCTGGTAAATATCCCACTGCACGTTCACTTTAGAATTTAATGAGTGTTTGTTATTCTCTTTAAAGGTTTGGATCCATAGGTCATTTGCATCTATAACATGTTTCAAGCATGCATATCCAGTTTTAAAACATGTGTAGAAGAATCTCTATCTTATAAAATTCCAAGCAATAAGTGTTAAACTAGTGGAATTTCCCAAACTTGGATAGTTAAACTTTTGTGTTCATTTTTGGTGTGTGTAAAAATTTTATTTACTAACTTTTTTTATTTTTTAAAATTTTTCCATAAATATACTCCAAAATTTTCAATTAGTTTTGATCTATTTGCCATTTTTGTTTGCGAGATGAAGGGTGAGTGAAAACTCAAAGTTTTGATGTAAGAAAAAAGTATACATCTAAAATAAAAATGGACAATGAAAAAATTTAGAGAGAGATAAATCCAAAGAGTGTTTGTAATTTTTAGGGATTGTAAACTCTTTTTAGTTTTTATATATTAGGTTTTGCAATCGTCGGCGAAAAAGGGGAGACAGGGGATTTTTAGCAGAGTGTTGACTCCCAATCCATAAGTTATTTCTAACAAAAATATAGCCCGTTACGTGTGATAAATCACTTTACAATCATCTATGATTGTTAGGGAACCTTTTTTTTAAATGGGCAAAATAATGGCTTGTTTGACTATGGTAAATATCCAACCGTACGTTCATTTGAGAAATAAATGAGCATTTTTTATTCTCTTTAAAAGGTTTGGATCCATAGGAAAATGGCATCTTTAACATGTTTCAAGCATGCATATTCATTTTTTAAACATGTGAAGAAGAATTCTCTTTCTTATAAAATTCCAAGCTGTTAGGGTTGAACTAGTCGAATTTCGCAAACTTCGATAACAAAACTTTTTTGTTCATGTGTGATGTGTGAATAAATTTTCTTTACTTACATTTGTTATTGTTTAAATTTTTTCCATACATAAACTCTAAAATTTTCATTTTGTTGTGATCTATTTGCCTTTTCTGTTTACGGGATGAAGAGAGAGTGAAAACTCAAAGTTTTGATTTTTTTAAAAAGTATACATCTAAAATGGAAATGCAGAATGCGCAAATATAGAAAGAGATGACTCCAAAGATTGTTTGTAGTTTTTAGGGATTTTACTCTCTTTTTAGTTTTTATATAATAGGTTTTGCAATCATCTGGGAGAAGGGGGAGGTGGGGGATTTTTAACTGAGTGATGCCTCCCAATCCATTAGTCATTTCGTACAAAAATATATCCCGGTACGTGTGGTAAATCACTTTACAATCTTCTATGATTGATAGGTCAACTTTTTTGTAAATGGGCAAAATAATTGCCTATTCGACTCGGGTAAATATCCAAACGGACGCTCACTTGAGAATTTAATGAGCATTTGATATTCTCTTTAAAATTTTTGGATCCATAGGACATTTGCATCTTTAACATGTTTCAAGCATGCATATCCATTTTTAAAAAAGGTGTAGAAGAAATCTCTTTCTTATAAAATTTCAAGCTATTAGGGTTGAACTAGTGGTAGTTCCCAAACTTGGATAACAAAACATTTGTGTTCATTTGTGGTGTGTGAATAAATTTTCTTTACTAACATTTTTTATTGTTTTAAATTTTTTCCATACATAAACGCAAAATTTTCATTTTGGTGTGATCTATTTCCCTTTTTTTTACGAGAAGAAGGGAGAGCGAAAACTCAAAGTTTTGATTTAAGAAAAAAGTACACCTAAAATGGAAATCCAAAATGCACAAATGTAGGGAGAGATAAATCCAAAGAGTGTCCGTAATTTTTAGGGATTGTAAACTCTTCTTAGTTTTTATATATTGGGTTTTGCAATCGTCGGGGAAAGGGGGAGGTGGGGGATTTTTAAGTGAGTGTTAACTCACAATCCGTAGGTCATTTCTTAGAAAAAGATAGCAAGTTACGCGTGATAAATCACTTTACAAACATCTATGATTGTTAGGTCAGCTTTTTGTAATTAGGAAAAATAATGGCTTGTTCGACTCGGGTAAATATCCCACCGCACGTTCAATGGAAAATTTAATGAGCGTTTGTTATTATCTTTAAAAGGTTTGGATCCATAGGTCATTTGAACCTTTAACATGTTTGAAGCATGCATATCCATTTTTAAAACATGTGTAGAAGAAATCTCTTTCGAATAAAATTCCAAGCTATTAGGGTTGAACTAGTGGAATTTTCCCAAACTTGAATAACAAAACTTTTGTGTTCATCTGTGGTGTGTGAATAAACTTTCTTTACATGAATTTGTTATTTTTTTAAAATTTTTCCATACATAAACTCTAAAATTTTCATTTTGTTGTGATCTATTTGCCTTTTGTTTTACGGGATGAAAGGAGAGTGAAAACTAAAAGTTTCGATTTAAGAAAAAAGTACACATCTAAAATGGAAATGCACAATGCACAAATGTAGAGAGGGATAATGCCAAACAGTGTTTGTAATTTTTATGGATACTAAATCTTTCTACATTTTCTATGTTTGGTTTTACAGTCATCGGGGATAAGGGGGAGGCGAGGGTTTTTTAACTGAGTGTTGACTCCCAATCCTTAATTAATTTCTTAAAAATATATTTCCCTTTACATGTGTTAAATCACTTTACAATTGTCTATGATTGTTAGGTCAGCTTTTTGTAAATGGGCAAAATAATGGTTTGTTCGACTCCGGTAAATATCCCACCGCACGTTCACTTGAGAATTTAATGAGTGTTTGTCATTCTCTTTAAAAGGTTTGGATCCATGGGTCATTTGCTTCTTTAACATGTTTCAAGCATGCATATCCATTTTTAAAACATGTGTAGAAGAAATCTCTTTCTTATAAAATTCCAAGCTATTAGGGTTGAACTAGTGGAATTTCCCAAACTTGGATAGCAAAACTTTTGTGTTCATTTGTGGTGTGTGAATAAATTTTCTTTACTTACATTTGTTATTGTTTTAAATTTTTTCCATACATAAACTCTAAATTTTTCATTTTGGTGTGATCTATTAGCCATTTTTGCTTACGGGACGAAAGGACAGCGAAAACTGAAAGTTTTGTTATAACAAAAAAGTATACATCTAAACTTGAAATGCACAATGCAAAAATGTAGAGAGAGTAATTCCAAAGAGTGTCTATAATTTTTAAGGATTGTAAACTAATTTTAGTTTTTATTTTTTAGGTTTTGCAATCGTCGGGGAAAAAGGGGAGGCAGTGGTTTTTTAACTGAGTGTTGACTCTCAATCCATAACTCATTTCTTGCAAAAATATAGCCCATTACGCATGATAAATCAATTTAATCTCATCTATGATAAATAATGGCTTGTTTGATGCGGGTAACTATCCCACCCCTCGTTCGTTTGAGAATTTAATGAGCGTATCTTATTCTCTTTAAAAGGTTTGGATCCATAGGTCCTCTGCATCTTTAACATATTTCAAGCATGCATGTCCATTTTTAAAACATGTGCAGATGAAATCTCTTTCATATAAAATTCCAACCTATTAGGGTTGAACTAGTGGAATTTCCCAAACTTGAATAGCAAAACTTTTGTGTTCATTTATGATGTGTGAATAAATTTTCTTTACATACATTTGTCATTTTTTTAAAAAAATTTCATACAAAAACTCTAAAATTTTCATTTTGTGTGATTTATTTGCCTTTTTTGTTTAGGGATGAAGGGAGACCGAAAACTCAAAGTTTTGATTTAAGAAAAAAGTATACATCTAAAAGGGAAATGCAAAATGCAAACATTTAGAGAGAGATAATTTCAAAGAGTTTCTTTATTTTTTAGGGATTGTAAACTCTTTTTTGTTTATATATATTAGGTTTTGAAATTGTCGGGGAAAAGGGGGAGGCAGTGGATTGTTAAGTGAGTGTTGACTCCCAATCCATAAGTCATTTCTTAAAAAAATATAGCCCATTACACGTGATAAATAACTTTACACTAATTTATTATTGTTAGGTCAGCTTTTTTTAAATGGTCAAAATAATGGCTTGTTTGACTCGGGTAAATATCCCACCGCACGTTCACTTTAGAATATAATGAGCGTTTGTTATTCTATTTAAAGGTTTGGATCCATAGGTCATTTGAATCTTTAACATGTTTCAAGAATGCATATCCATTTTTAAAACATATGTACAAAAAATCTCTTTCTTATAAAATTCCAATCTATAAGGGTTGAACTAGTGGAATTTCCCAAACTTGGATAGTACAACTTTTGTGTTCATTCATGATGTGTGAATAAATTTTATTTAAATAAATTTTTTTTTTTAAAATTTATTCCATACAAAAACTCTAAAATTTTCATTTTGGTGTGATTTATTTGCCTTTTTTGTTTAGGGATGAAGAGAGACCGAAAACTCAAAGTTTTTGTAGAATTTAGGATCTCATGAAAAGAACTTTAGATCAACAAGAATGAAGAAGAAGAATAAGAAAGAAGGAGAAGACAAGAAGAAGAACGTGGAAGGAGAGAGTTTGGATTAAGGAAGAAGAGGGTTGCGTCAAAAAGAAAAATGAGGGCTGGACGAATTTGTGGAAAGAGAAGAGAGTGCTTCAATGCCCTACCTCTTAGCCAATGCCTTTATTTATAGTTTTACAATGCCCTTAGGGCTACAACTTGATAAAACAAGAGACATAAAAGAACACATATTTACACTTCTATGCCATCTTTATGGAAAGTACTATATTTTACACATATGCCACTCCTTTGACGTGTGGGCTTCTTGTCTTGAGCTCGTGGGCTTGAGCCCATCTTCCAACACTACCCCTCAAGCTGGAGGAGAAAAGACATCATAAATACCCAGTTTGCCACATATAAACGATAGGATTTTAGATGTAACGGGTTTAGTGAGAATATCAGCTACTTGCTCTTGAGATGACGCATGTTTGAGAGAGATTATTCCTGCTTGAAACTTCTCCCGTATAAAATGACAATCCACCTCAATATGTTTAGTTCTTTCATGAAAAACTGGATTTGAAGTGATATGAATGGCTGCTTGATTATCACAATGCAGATTCATGGACCGCTTTTTATAAAAACCTAGTTCAGTAAGAAGGGTCTTGATCCAAAAAAGTTCACTAACGGTATGGGCCATAGCTCTGTATTCTACTTTGGCACTAGATCTTGCAACCACATTTTGCTTCTTAATTTTCCATGTAACCAAGTTTCCCCCAACTAGAGTACAATATCCTGATGTAGATTTTCTATCATCAAGAGATCCAGCCCAATCTGCATCTGAGAAGCCTTCTATGTTGAAGTGCCCATGTTTTTTATACAGCAATCCTCTTCTTGGAGCTCCTTTTAGGTAACGTAATATTCTCTCTAAAGCCTGCCAATGGGTAATTTGTGGTTTGTGCATGAATTGACTCACCACACTTACAGCATATGATATGTCTGGCCTAGTTACTGTGAGATAAATCCATTTTCCCACGAGCCTTTGATATTTTCCAATGTCAATATCTTCTTCATTTGTGGCACATAATTTTACATTTGTATCCATAGGTGTGTCAACTGGTCTACAACCCTTCATTCCTATTTCTTTAAGGAGATCCAAGACATATTTCCTTTGAGACAATATTATCCCATGTTTGGATTGAAGAACTTCTATACCCAAAAAATATTTAAGCATACCAAGGTCTTTAGTCTTGAATTCCTAACATATCATCTGCTTCACCTCTTGTATGCTCAAAGCATCATCACCAATTAAGATAATATCATCCACGTATATGGCCAATAATATTTTCCCTTCGACCGTATCTTTATAATATACGAAATGATCAACTGAGTACCGATGAAAACCAAACCGTAGGAGTGTTTGACTAAATTTATCAAACCAAGCCCGAGGTGACTGCTTAAGCCCATATAAAGACTTTTTTAACCGGCATACTGTCTCCCCCTCAACCACATAACCAGGTGGTTGAACCATATAAATTTCTTCACTGATATCACCATTTAAAAAAGGATTTTTAACATCCAACTGATAGACGGGCCATGAGGAGTTAGCAGCAATAGATAAGATGATGCGTACCGAATTCAATTTTGCAACAGGAGAGAAGGTCTCCTCATAATCTATCCCATAGCATTACGTATAGCCCTTAGCAATTAGTCAAGCTTTAAGACGAGCAACCGATCCATCCGGATTATGTTTCACCGAAAAAACCCATCGACAACCAACCGATCTTTTACCTTTCGGGAGTGATGTTAAGGACCAGGTTTGGTTTTCGTATAAGGCGTGCATTTCTTCATCCATAGCCGCCTTCAATCCTAGATGTCTCAGAGCCTCCTGATATGACTGCGGAACGGAAGTAGAAGAAAGGGACGCAAGAAACTAAAAACACTCGGAAGACAAGCGATGGTGAGACATAAAATTTGAGATAGGATGCGAAGTAGTACATGAGCGACGTTCTTTTCTTAAAGCAATAGGCCGAGTATCAAATTCAGGCCCATACATAGGAGGAGAAGGACTTACCTCGGGTGGATCCGACAACTCCACAGGTGAAGGTACGGCCAGTGCATCAGGGGATGGATCCACTTCAAGATTGAACGGCACAAGTGGACAAGGAGTAGTAGAAGGACAAGTCCATCTTGGAGGATCATCATGGGAGGAGTAGAAGGGAGTGTCCTCAAAAAAAGTCACATCCCTAGAGATAAACATCATCCGAAGGGTAGGATTGTAACAGACATAACCTTTCTGGGTGCGAGAGTATCCCAAACAAATGCATTTCATAGACCGAGGATCAAGTTTATTTTTATGTGGAGATGTAACATGAACAAAACATGTACATCCAAACACTTTCAAAGGAAGAGAAAAAGGATTTTCACCATTAAATAACACAGAGTAAGGAGTTTTATGATGAAGGACTGATGAAGGTAACCTATTAATGACAAAGCATGATGTATGTATAGCATGAGGCCAATAGAAATAGGGTACCTTCATGGAGTAGAGGAGGCCCCGAGCAACTTCAAGAAGATGACAATTTTTCCTTTCAACAACACCATTTTTATGAAGAGTATAGGCACATCATGTTTGATGAATAAGCCCATTACTCTCACAAAATGATTTGAAGTCATGAGACATGTATTCCTTAGCATTATCAGATCTAAGGGTTGGAATTTTCTTCCCAAATTTTGTCAAGACCATAGCATGAAAATTTTTAAACAAAGGAAAAATTTTAGAACGCTCTTTAAATAGATATAACCAAGTCACTCGAGTAAAATCATCAACAAAAATGACAAAATATTTAACTTGGGAAATATTTGAGACAGATAAAGGGCCCCATACATCAGAATTTATTAGCTCAAATGGAGCAGTACTTGTAGTTGTAAGACGAGGAGAATATGTACTCCTGACATGTTTACTTAATTGACAAACCTCACAACCGAAATTAGAAAGTCCTTTTAAAGTTGGAACCAAAGAACGAAGTGAAGGGGTAGACGGATGACCAAGTCGGTTGTGCCAAAGTTGGGCCTCAGATGTAGTGGACGATAATGCAACTAATGGTGGAAGAGTGAAGTAGTACAAACCCCCCTTTTCATGGCCGCCACCAATCACCCGCTTCATAGTGAGATTCTGAAAGACACAAGAAGACGGTGAGAAGGTGATAGAGCAATTCAATTGTTTGGTCAATTGGCTAACCGAGAGCAAATTTAAAGGAAATTGAGGAACAAACAAAACATCTTGAAGGGGAATAGATGAAGTAAGAGAGGAGGAAAATTTTCCAAGGACCTTGGTTTGGGTACCATCAGCAATAGTAACGAATTTATGAGGATAACAAGGAGATAAGGACTGCAACAAGTGTTCGTTACCTAATAGATGTTCGGAGGCCCCAGAGTTGATGATCCAAGAGGAAGAGGAAGAAGAGGAAGGAAGAATACCTGAGCCAATAGTAGTGGCAGCAGTAGATGATGAAGGAATAGAGGATTCCATGAAGGACTTCATTTTCTGAAATGCAGCATAGTCCTCAACCATAAGAGTCACATTTTCGGATGATGATTCAGCCTTATTTTCATTTTTCTCAACTTTAACCGAGAACTGGGTTAGCAGTGGCCCAATCAGGCTTGCCATGAAGTTTCCAGCATGATGCCACAAGGTGGTTCTGACGGCCACAATAAGTGCAAAGTTGAGACTCAGTACGAAAAGAATTCTGACCGTTCTACCACCTCTATTTTCAACCCCTCTCATAGTTCGACCCCCTCTCATATTTCTGCCTCGTCTTCGGGATGAGAAAGATGTTCCCCGATTTCCAGATAACATCGCCGATGGAGCATCAATAGGAGAAGGAGGGGATGGATCCGGTATCCGAAGTACTGTAGCACTAATATCATCGAAGGATGGAAGAGCAGAAGAACATAGAAGCTGAGTTTTGGCCACCTCAAGGTATGGTCTAATATTTGATAAGCAAATGGCTGCTGCCAAAGCTTCTCTTTGTCGTTCTTGAACGGCAATATCAGTGGAATATGGCTGAGATAGTTTCCATTCTTGAAGAATACCTCAAAACCATGCCAAAAATTCGTGAATATTATCTCCATGTTTCATATGCAGCATGTTTTGTAATACATCATATATTTTTTGTAATGAAGCAGTGCTAGAGTAAAGCTTGGCACAAGTGTCCCATATGTTCTTGGCGGTTTCCAAGTGGACCACATTGTTGGCCACCTGCTCTTCCATGCTATTAATGAGCCAACTTATCACCATGTTATCATTCTTAACCCACTTGTGGTAGGACGCATCTTCTTCATCAATCGGAGGAGGAAAGTTAACAACGTGGCTCAAGAGGTCACGAGTAATATAAACCCTCTGAACCGATTGTGACCAGCTCATGTAATTGGAGAGACCTCTAAGTGGAATTGTAGTAATATGGAGTATATCACTCTTATTACTATTGTATCCAATCTCCATGATGAGGCAAGTAAAATATGGAGGTCAAGGGAAAAAATTTTCTTCAAAGAACAATTACTCAATGTAATTTGAAGAACCCGTAAACCTAAATCAATCACCAACAAAAGAGAACAAGAACCAATTTCTTTCATAAGGGCAAGCACCAAATTATCAACAAATTTGTGCCTTTAGAAAGTGATAATAACATCCAGCCATCACTCAACTTCTCTTGTATTCATAAGAACAAAGAGAAGAAAGTAGATCCAACCGATTAGGCCTTAATTCAAACTCCAACACAAACGACCAATAGACAAAAAATTAGAGAAGATTTAATGACAAACCAAGACACTTGGAAGAGATTTATCTTCAACTCATGGGAGACTTCAACGTAAAAAAAATAAAAATTCAATTGTTGAAGTTAAAAAAAACTGAACTACAAAGGGTAAATGACTGCTGGAATTTCATCAAACATATAATGGGCGTCCAACAACATAACACAAACCCATGAGAAACCTTAAGTAGGAGAAGATACAACAACATGTGCTGGAATTCTACCTCAAATGAGATGGATTCAAATTACATAAAGGTAATTGAATTTTTACCCATCAATCTTAATAAGATGCAAACAACAAATGATCTTGATCACTCTTGTAATTGATTTACAAGGAGTCAAGATTATAACATCAATTTAGTCATAAAAATAAATCTTTACAACATATAAAGATTTATTTTGACTTGATGTGACTCAAAATTCAAGAAGTAAAGAAAAACAGTAACAAGGACTATGTAAATAAGAAAAGGAAACAAAAAAAAAGTAAATAAGAAGAGTATGAACTTATCTCTTCATGATTGAACTCCTTTAACAACTTCTTGAACAGATTTCATAATAACTCCTTGAAAAGATCCTAAACTCCTTGCTCTGATACCATGTAGAATTTAGGATCTCATGAAATGAACTTTAGATCAACAAGAAAGAAGAAGAAGAAGAAGAGAGAAGGAGAAGAAAAGAAGAAGAACGTGGAAGGAGAGATTTTGGATTAAGGAAGAAGAGGGTTGCATCAAAAAGAAAAATGAAGGCTGGACAAATTTGTGGAAAGAGAGGAGAGTGCTTCAATGCCCTACCTCTTAGCCAATGCCTTTATTTATAGTTTTACAATGCCCTTAGGGCTACAACTTGGTAAAACAAGAGACATAAAAGAACACATATTTACACTTCTATGCCATCTTTATGGAAAGTACCATATTTTACACATATGCCACTCCTTTGACGTGTGGGCTTCTTGTCTTGAGCTCGTGGGCTTGAGCCCATCTTCCAACAGTTTTGATTTAAGAAAACAGTATACATCGAAAATGAAAATGGACAATGCAAAAATGTAGAGAGAGATAATTCCAAAGAGTTTCTTTAATTTTTAGGGATTGTAAACTCTTTTTTGTTTATATATATTAGGTTTTGCTATCGTCGGGGAAAAGGGGGAGGCGGTGGATTTTTAACTGAGTGCTGACTCCCTATCCATAAGTCATTTCATACAAAAATATAGCCCGTTACGCGTGATAAATAACTTTACACTAATTTATGATTGTTAGGTCAGCTTTTTTTAAATGCTCAAAATAATGGCTTGTTTGACTCAGGTAAATATCCCACCGCACGTTCACTTTAGAATTTAATGAGTGTTTGTTGTTCTCTTTAAAGGTTTGGATCCATAGGTCATTTGCATCTTTAATATGTTTCAAGAATGCATATCCATTTTTAAAACATGTGTAGAAGAAATCTCTTTCTTATAAAATTCCAATGTATAAGTGTTCATGTAGTGGAATTTGCCATACTTGGATAGTAAAACTTTTGTGTTCATTTTTGGTGTGTGAATAAATTTGATTTACTTATATTTTTTATTTTTTTAATATTTTTCCTTACATAAACTCCCAAATTTTCATTTAGTTTTGATCTATTTGCCTTCTTTATTTACGAGATGAAGGGGGAGGGAAAACTCAAAGTTTTGATGTAAGAAAAAAGTATGCGTCTAAAATCGAAATGCACAATACAAAAATATAGAGAGAGATAATTCCAAAGAGTGTCTGTAATTTTTAGGGATTTTAAAATCATTCTAGTTTTTATATATTAGGTTTTGCAATCGTCGGGGAAAAGAGGGAGGCAGGGGATTTTTAATTGAGTATTGACTCCAAATCCATAAATCATTTCTAACAAAAATATAGCCCGTTACATGTGATAAATCACTATACAATGATCTATGATTTTTAGGGCAGCTTTTTTTGTAAATGTGCAAATTAATAGTTTGTTTGACTCTGGTAAATATCCCACGCACGTTCACTTGAGAATTTAAGGAGTATTTTTTATTCTCTTTAAAAGGTTTCGATCGATAGATCATTTGCATCTTTAACATGTTTAAAGCATGCACATCCATTTTTAAAACATGTGTAGAAGAAATTTCGTTTTTTATAAAATTCCAAGCTATTAGGGTTGAACTTGTGGAATTTCCCAAACTTGGATAACAAAACTTTTGTGTTCATTTGTGGTGTGTGAATAAATTTTCTTTACTTACATTTTTTTTTGTTTTAATTTTTTTCCATACATAAACTCTAAAATTTTAATTTTCTGGTGATCTATTTGACTTTTTTGTTTACAGGGTGAAGGGAGAACGAAAACTCAAAGTTTTGATTTAAGAAGAAAGTATACATCTAAAATGGAAATACACAATGCAAAAATGTAGAGGGAGATATTTCCAAAGAGTGTCTGTAATTTTTAGGGATTTTAAACTCTTTTTAGTTTTTAAATATTAGGTTTTGAAATCTTTGGGGAAAACGGAGAGGCGAAGGATTTTTAACGAAGTGTTGGCTCCCAATCTATAATTCATTTCTTAAAAAAATATAGACCGTCACTTTACATTCATCTATGATTGTTAGGTCGATTTTTGTAAATGGGCAATATAATGGCTTGTCTGACTCGGGTAAATATTCCACCGCACTTTCACTTGAGATTTAATGAGAATTTTTTATTCTCTTTAAAAGGTTTGGATCTATAGGTCATTTCCATCTTTAAAATTTTTCAAGCATGCATATCCATTTTTCAAACATGTGTAGAAGAAATCTCTTTCTTATAAAATTCCAAGCTATTAGGGTTGAACTAGTGGAATTTCCCAAATTTGGATAACAAAACTTTTGTGTTCATCTGTGGTATGTGAATAAATTTTCTTTACTTTCTCTTGTTATTGTTTTAAATTTTTTAAATACATAAACTCTAAAATTTTCTTTTTTTAGTGATAAATTTTCCTTTTTTTTTACGGGAAGAAGGCAGAGGGAAAAGTCAAAGTTTTCATTTAAGAAAAAAGTAAACATCTAAAATGGAAATGCACAATGAAAAAATTTAGAGAGAGATAATTCCAAAGAGTGTCTGTAATTTTTAAGGATTGTAAACTCTTTTTCATTTTTATATATTAGGTTTTGCAATCGTTGGGGAAAAAGGGAAGGCAGTGGATTTTTAACTAAGTGTTGACTCCCAATCCATAAGTCATTTCTTATAAAAATATAGCCCGTTTCGCGAGATAAAACACTTTAGAGTCATCTATGATTGTTAGCTAAGCTTTTTGTAAATGGGCAAAATAATGGCTTGTTTGACTCGGATAAATATCCCACAGCACATTCACTTGAGAATTTAATGAGAATTTGTTATTCTCTTCAAAAATTTTGGATCCATAGGTCTTTTGCATATTTAACATGTTTCAAGTATGCATATCCATTTTAAAACATGTGTGGAAGAAATCTTTTTCTTATAAAATTCCAAGCTATTAGGCTTGAACTAGTGGTATTTCCCAAACTTGGATAACAAAACATTTGTGTTCATTTGTGTGTGTGAATAAATTTTCTTTACTTAAATTTTTTATTGTTTTAAATTTTTTCTATACATAAACTCTAAAATTTTCATTTTGGTGTGATGTATTTGCCTTTTTTGTTTACGGGATGAAGGGAGAGCGAAAATTCAAAGTTTCGATTTAAGAAAAAAGAATACACCTAAATATAAAAGCATAATGCACAAATGTAGAGAGAGACAAATCCAAAGAGTTTTTGTAATTTTTAGGGATTGTAAACTCTTTTTAGTTTTTATATATTAGGTTTTGCAATCATCGGGGAAACAGGGGAGGCGGGGGATTTTTAACTGAGTGTTAACTCCCAATCCATTGGTCATTTCATACAAAAATATAGCATGTTACGTGTGATAAATCACTTTGCAATCATCTATGACTGTTAGGTCAGCTTTTTGTAATTGGGCAAAATAATGTCTTGTTCGACTCGGGTAAATATCCCACAGCAGGTTCACTGGAGAATTTAATGAGCATTTGTTATTCTCTTTAAAAGGTTTGGATCCATAGGTCATTTGAACCTTTAACATGTTTGAAGAATGCATATCCATTTTTAAAACATGTGTAGAAGAAATCTCTTTCTAATAAAATTCTAAGCTATTAGGGTTGAACTAGTGGAATTTCCCAAATTGGATAACAAGATTTTTGTGTTCATCTGTGGTGTGTGAAGTAAATTCCTTACTTGCATTTTTTATTGTTTTAAATTTTTTCCATACAAAAACTCTAAAATTTTCATTTTGTAGTGGTCTATTTGCCTTTTGTTTTATGGGATGAAGGGAGAACGAAAACTCAAAGTTTTGATTTAAGAAAAAAGTACTCATCTAAAATGGAAAAAAGTGTCTGTAATTTTTAGGGATACTAAAATCTTTCTAATTTTTATATGTTAGGTTTTGCAGTCATTGGGGAAAAGGGAGAGGCGAGGGATTTTTACTTGAGTCTTGACTCCCAATCCATAATTAATTTCTTAAAAAAATATTTCCCTTTAGATGTGTTAAATCACTTTACAATCATCTATGATTGTTAGGTCAGCTTTTTCTAATTGGGCAAAATAATGGCTTGTTCGACTCAGGTAAATATCCCACTGCACGTTCACTTGGGCAGTTAATGAGCGTTTGTTATTCTATTTAAAAGGTTTGGATCCATAGGTCATTTGCATCTTTAACATGGTTCAAGCATGCATATCCATTTTTAAAACATGTGTAGAAGAAATCTCTTTCTAATAAAATTCCAAGCTATTAGGGTTGAACTAGTTGAATTTCCAAAACTTGTTTAACAAAACTTTCGTGTTCAATTGTGGTGTGTGAATAAATTTTGTTTACTTACATTTTTTTTAAAATTTTTCCATACAAAAACTCTAAAATTTTCATTTTGATGTGATCTATTTGCCTTTTTTGTTTACGAAATGAAGGAGAGCGAAAACTCAAAGTTTTATTTTAGAAAATAGTATATATCTAAAATGGAAAAGTACAATAAAAAAATTTAGGGAGAGATAATTCCAAAGAGTGTCTGTAATCTTTAAGGATTTTAAACTCTTTTTAGTTTTTATATATTAGGTTTTTCAATCGTTGGGGAAAAAGGAAAGGCGGTAGATTTTTAACTGAGTGTTGAGTCCCAATCCATAAGTCATTTCTTATTAAAATATAGCCCGTTATACGTGATAAAACACTTTACAATCATCTAGGATTGTTAGGTCAGCTTTTTGTAAATGGGCATAATGATGGCTTGTTTGACTCGGGTAAATATCCCACTGCACGTTCACTTGAGAATTTAAAGAGCATTTTTTATTCTCTTTCAAAAGGTTTGGATCCATAGCCCATTTGCATTTTTAACATGTTTCAAGCATTCATAACAATTTTTAAAACAAGTGTAGAAGAAATCTCTTTCTTATAACATTCCGAGCTTTTAGGGTTGAACTAGTGGTATTTCCCAAACTTGGATAACAAAACATTTTTGTTCATTTGTGATGTGTGAATAAATTTTCTTTACTTACATTTTTAATTTTATAAATTGTTTCCATACATAAACACTAAATTTTTCTTTTGGTGGGATCTTTTTGCCTTTTTTGTTTACGGGATGAAGGGAGAGCGAAAACTCAAATTTTTTATTTAAGAAAAAATTACACACCTAAAATGGAAATGCACAATGCACAAATGAAGAGAGAGACATATCCAAAGGGTGTCTGTAATTTTTAGGGATTGTAAACTTTTTTTAGTTTTTATATATTAGATTTTGCAATCGTCGGGTAAAAGGGGGAGGCGGGGGATTTTTAATTGAGTGTTAACTCGCAATCCATCAGTCATATCTATCAAAACTATAGTATGTTACGCGTGATAAATCACTTTACAATCATCTATGATTGTTAGGTCAGCCTTTTGTAATTCGGAAAAATAATGGCTTCTTCGACTCGAGTACATATCCCACCTCAAGTTCACTGGAGAATTTTATGAGTATTTGTGATTCTCTTTAAAAGGTTTGGATCCATAGGTCCTTTGAATCTTTAACATGTTTCAAGCATGCATTTCCATGTTCAAAATAGGTGTACGAGAAATCTTTTTCTTATAAAATTTCAAGCCATTAGGGTTGAAATACTGGAATTTCCCAAACTTGGATTACAAAACTTTTGTGTTCATTTGTGGTGAGCGAATAAATTTTCTTAACTTTCACTTGTTTTTTTTATAATTTTTTCCATAAAAAAACTCTAAAATATTTATTTTGGAAGGATCTATTTGCCTTTTTTGTTTGGTGGATGAAAGGAGAGCGAAAACTCAAAGTTTTGATTTATGAAAAAAGTATACATCTAAAATGGAAATGCACAATGCAAAAATGTAGAGAGAGATAATTCCAAAGAGTGTCAGTAATTTTTAGAAATTGAAAACTCTTTTAAGTTTTTAAATATTAGGTTTTGCAATCATCGGGGAAAAGGGGGAGGCAGGGGGTTTTTAACTAAGTGTTGAGTCCCATTCCATAAGTTATTTCTTACAAAAATATAGCCGTTACGTGTGATAAATCACTTTAGAATTATCTATGATTGTTAGGTTAGCTTTTTGTAAATAGGCAAAATAATTGCTTATTCAACTCGGGTAAATATCCCAATGGACGTTCACTGGAGAATTTAATGAGCGTTTGTTATTCTCTTTAAAAGGTTTGGATCCATAGCTCATTTGCATCTTTAACATTTTTCAAGCATGCATATCCATTTTTAAAACATGTGTAGAAGAAATCTCTTTCTTATAAAATTCCAAGCTATTTGGGTTGAACTACTGGAATTTCCCAAACTTGGATAACAAAACTTTCTTGTTCATTTGTGGTGTGTAAATAAATTTTCTTTACTTAAATTGGTTATTGTTTTAAATTTATTCCATACAAAAACTCTAAAAGTTTAGTTTTGGTGTGATCTATTTGCCTTTTTTCTTTATGGGATGAAGGGAGAGCGCAAACTCAAAGTTTTGATTTAAGAAAAAAGTATACATCTAAAATGGAAATGCACAATCAAAAAATGAAGAGAGAGATAATTGCAAAGAGTGTCTGTAATTTTTAGGGATTGTAAACTCTTTTTAGTTTTTATATATTAGGTTTTTGCAATCGTTGGGGAAAAGGAGGAGACGGTGGATTTTTAACTAATTGTTGACTCCCAATCCATAAGTCATTTCTTACAAAAATATAGCCTATTACACTTGCTAAATCACTTTACAATCATCTATGATTTTTAGGTCAGCTTTTTGTAAATGGGCAATATAATAGCTTGTTCGACTCGGGTAAATATCCAACCGCACTATCACTTGAGAATTTAATGAGCATTTGTTATTCTCTTTAAAAGGTTTGGATCCATAGGTCATTTGCATTTTAATATGTTTCAAGCATGCAGATCCATTTTTAAAACAAGTGTAGAAGAAATCTCTTTCTTATAAAATTCCAAGATATTAGAGTTGAACTAGTGGAATTTGACAAACTTGGATAACAAAACTTTTGTGTTCATTTGGCGTGTGTGATTAAATTTTTTTTACTTACATTTGTTATTATTTTAAATTTTTTCAATACATAAACTCTAAAAGTTTCATTTTGTTGTGATCTATTTGGGTTTTTTGTTTACGGGGTGAAGGGAGAGAGAAAACTCAAAGTTTTGATTTCAGAAAAAATTTTACATCTAAAATGGAAATACACAATGCACAAATGTAGAGAGAGATAATTCCAAAGAGAGTCTGTAATTTTTAGGGATTGTAAACTCTATTTAGTTTTTATATATTAGGCTTAGCAATCGTTGGGGAAAAGGGGGAGGCGAGGGATTTTTAACTGAGTGTTGACTACCAATCCATAAGTCATTTCTTACTAAAATATAGCCTATTATACTTGCTAAATCACTTTACAATAATCTATGATTTTTAGGTCAGCCTTTTGTAAATGGGCTATATAATGGCTTGTTCGAGTCGGTTAAATATCCCATCGCACTTTCACTTGAGACTTAATGAGCTTTTTTTATTCGCTTTAAAAGGATTGGGTCCATAGGTCATTTGCATCTTTAACATGTTTCCAACATGCATCTCCATTTTTAAAACATCAGTTGAAGAAATCACTTTCTGATAAAATCCCAAGCCATTAGGGTTGAACTAGTGGAATTTCCAAAAATTGGATAAGAAAACTTTTTTGTTCATTTGTGGTATGTGAATACATTTTCTTTACTTGCATTTGTTATTGTTTTAAATTTTTTCCATACATAAACTCTAAAATTTTCATTTGGTAGAAATAAATTTGCCTGTTTTTTTTACGGGATGAAGGGAGAGCAAAAACTCAAAGTTTTCATTTAAGAAAAAAGTATACATCTAAAATGGAAATGCATAATGAAAAAATTTAGAGAGAGATAATTCCAAAGAGTGTCTTTAATTTTTAGGGATTGTAAACTCTTTTTAGTTTTTATATATTAGGTTTTCCAATAGTTCGGGAAAAAGGGGTGGCGGTGGATTTTTAATTGAGTGTTGACTCCCAATTGATCAGTCATTTCTTATAAAAATATAGCCCGTTACGCATGATAAAACACTTTACAATCATCTATGATTGTTAGCTAAGCTTTTTGTAAATGGGAAAAATAATGGCTTGTGTGACACGGGTAAATATCCCACTCCACCTTCACTTGATAATTTAATGAGCATTTGTTATTCACTTTAAAAGGTTTGGGTCCATAGCTCATTCGCAGCTTTAACATATTTCAAGCATGCATATCCATTTTTAAAACATGTGTAGAAGAAATCTCTTTCTTATAAAATTCCAAGCTATTTGGGTTGAACCAATGGAATTTCCCAAACTGTGATAGCTAAACTTTTGTGTTCATTTGTGGTGTGTGAATAAATTTAATTTATTTATATTTATTATTTTTTTAAATTTTTTCCATACCTAACTCAAAAATTTTCATTTTGGTCTGATCTATATGCCTTTTTTGTTTACGGGATGAAAGGAGAGCGAAAACTCAAAGTTTTGATTTAGGAAAAAAGTATACATCTAAAATTGAAATGCACAATGCAAAAATGTAGAGAGAGATAATTCAAAAGAATGTCTATAATATTCAGGGATTGTAAAATCTGTTTAGTTTTTATATATTAGGTTTTGCAATAGTCGGGGAAAAGGGGGAGGCAGTGAATTTTTAATTCAGTGTTAACTCCCAGTCCATAAGTCATTTCTTGTAAAAATATAGCCCGTTACGAGTGATAAATCACTTTAATCTAACCTATGATTGTTAGGTCAGCTTTTTGTAAATGGGCAAAATTATGGATTGTTTGACTCGGGTAAATATCCCACCCCTCGTTCATTTGAGAATTTAATGAGAGTATGTTATTGTCTTTAAAAAGTTTGGATCCATAGGTCATTTGCATCTTTAACATGTTTCAAGCATGCATGTCCATTTTTAAAGCATGTGTAGATGAAATCTCTTTCTTATAAAATTCCAAGCTATTAGGGTTGAACAAGTGGAATTTCCCAAACTTGGATAAGAAAATTTTTTTTTTCATTTATGATGTGTGAATAAATTTTATTTACTTACATTTGTTATTGTTTAAATTTTTTTCCTTACAAAAACTCTAAAATATTAATTTTGGTGTGATCTATTTGCCTTTTTTGTTTACGGGATGAAGGGAGAGCGAAAGCTTAAAGTTTTGATTTAAGAAAAAAGTATACATATAAAATGGAAATGGACAATTCAAAAATGTAGAGAGACATAATTCCAATGAGTGTCTTTAATTTTTAGGGATTGTAAACTCTTTTTTGTTTTTGTATATTAGGTTTTGTAATCGTCAGGGAAAAGGGGGAGGTGGTGGAATTTTAACTGAGTGTTGACTCGCAATCCATATGTCATTTCTTACAAAAATATAGCCCGTTACACGTGATAAATCACTTTACACTAATCTATGATTATTAGATCAGCTTTTTTTAAATGGTCAAAATAATGGCTTATTTGACTCTTGTAAATATCCCGCCGCACGTTCACTTTAGAATTGAATGAGCGTTTGTTATTCTCTTTAAAGGTTTGGATCCATAGGTCATTTGTATCTTTAACATGTTTCAAGCATGCATACCCTTTTTTAAAACATGTGTAGAAGAAATCTCTTTCTGAAAAATTCCAAGCTAAACGGGTTGAACTAGTGGAATTTACCAAACTTGGATAGTAAAAATTTTGTTCATTTTTAGTGTTAATAAATTTTTAAAATTTTTTTCCTTAATTAAACTCCCAAATTGTCATTTTTTTTATCTATTTTCCTTTTTTGTTTACGAGATGAAGGGAGAGCAAAAATTCGACATTTTGATGTAAGAAAAATGTATACATCTAAAATAGAATTGCACAATGCAAACATTTAGAGAGGAATAATTCCAAAGAGTGTATGTAATTTTTAGGGATTGTAAACTCTTTTTAGTTTCAATATATTAGGTTTTGCAATCGATGGGCAAAAGGGGGTGGCGGGGGATTTTTATCTGAGTCATTTCTAACAAAAATATAGCCCATTACGTGTGATAAATCACTTTACAATCATATATGATTTTTAGGGCAGCATTTTTGTAAATGAGCAAAATAATGACTTGTTTGACTATGGTAAATATCCCACAGCACGTTCACTTGAGAATTTAATGAGCGTTTGTTATTCTCTTTAAAAGGTATGGATCCATAGGTCATTTGCATCCTTAAAATGTTTCAAGCATGCATATCCATTTTTAAAACATGTGTAGAAAAAATCTATTTGGTATAAAATTTCAAGCTGTTAGGGTTGAACTAGTGGAATTTCGAAAACATGGAAAACAAAATTTTTTTGCTCATTTGTGGTCTGTGAATAAATTTTCTTTACTTAATTTTTTTATTGTTTAAATTTTTTCCATACATAAACTCTAAATTTTCATTTTGTTGTGATCTATTTGCCTTTTTTGTTTACAGGATGAAGAGAGAGCGAAAACTCAAAGTTTTGATTTTTTAAAAAAGTATACATCTAAAATGGAAATGCACAATGGACAAATGTAGAGAGAGATAACTCCAACGAGTGTCTGTAATTTTGAGGGATTGTACTCTCTTTTTAGTTTTTATATATTAAGATTTGAAATCGTCAGGGAAAAGGGAGAGATGGGGATTTTTAATAGAGTGATGCCTCCCAATCCATAAGTCATTTCTTAAAAAAATATAACCCAGTAAGTGTGATAAATCACTTTACAATCATCTATGATCGTTAGGTCAGCTTTTTGTAAATGGGCAATATAATGGCTTGTTTGACTCGGGTAAATACCCACCGCACTTTCACTTGAGATTTAATGAGCGCTTTTTATTCTCTTTAAAAGGTTTGGATCCATAGGTCATTTGCATCGTTTACATGTTTCAAGAATGCATATCCATTTTTAAAATAGGTGTAGATGAAATATCTTTCTTATAAAATTCCAAGCTATTAGGGTTGAACTTGTGGTATTTCCCAAACTTGGATAACAAAATATTTGTGTTCATTTGTGGTGTGTGAATATATTTTCTTTACTTACATTTTTTTTGTTTTAAATGTTTTCCATACATCAACTCTAAAATTTTCATTTTGGTGTGATCTATTTGCCTTTTTTGTTAACGGGATGAAGGGAGAGCGAAAACTCAAAGTTTTGATTTAAGAAAATAGTATACACCTAAAATTCAAACACACAATGCACAAATGTAGAGAGAGATAATTCCAAAGAGTGTCTGTAATTTTTTGGGATTGTAAACTCTTTTTATTTTTATATCTTATGTTTTGCAATTGTCCGGGAAAAGGGAGTGGTGCGGGATTTTTAACTGAGAGTTAACTCCCAATCCATAGGTTATTTCTTCCAAAAATATAGCAAGTTACGTGTGATAAATCACTTTACAATCATCTATGATTGTTAGATCAGGTTTTTGTAATTGGGAAAAATAATGGCTGCTTCGACTCGGGAAAATTTCCCACCGCACGTTCAATGGAAAATTTAATGAGCATTTGTTATTCTCTTTAAAAGGTTTGGATCCATAGGTCATTTGAACTTTTAACATCTTTCAAACATGCATATCCATTTTCAAAACATGTGTAGATGAAATCTCTTTCGAATAAAATTCCAAGTTATTAGGGTTGAACTAGTGGAATTTCCCAAACTTGGATAACAAAACTTTTGTGTTCATCTATGGTGTGTGAATAAATTTTCTTTACTTGCATTGGTTATTGTTTTACATTTTTTCCATACATAAAGTCTAGAACTTTCATTTTGTAGTGATCTATTTGCCTTTGGGAGAGCGAAAACCCAAATTTTTTTTTTAAGAAAAAAGTACACATCTAAAATGGAAATTCACAATGCACAAATGTAGAGAGAGATAATGCCAAAGAGTGTCTATAATTTTTAGGGATAGTAAAATCTTTCTAGTTTTTCTATGTTAGGTTTTGCAGTCGACAGGGAAAAGGGGGAGGCGCGGGATTTTTAACCGTGTTGACTCCAAATCCTTAATTAATTTCTAAAAAAAATTCTGCCCATTACATGTGTTAAATCACTTTACAATCATCTATGGTTGTTAGGTCAGCTTTTTGTAAATGGGTAAAATAATGGCTTGTGCGACTTAGATTAAAATCCCACCGCACGTTCACCTGAGAATTTAATGAGCGTTTGTTATTGTCTTTAAAAGGTTTGGATCCAATGGTCATTTGCGTCTTTAACATCTTTCAAGCATGCATATCCATTTTTAAACCATGTGTAGAAGAAATCTCTTTCTTATAAAATTCCAAGCTATTAGGGTTGAACTAGTGGAATTTGCCAAACTTGGATAGCAAAACTTTTGTATTCATCTGTGGTGTGTGAATAAAATTTCTTTACTTACATTTGTTATTGTTTTAAATTTTTTTCTGTACTGAAACTCAAAAATTTTCATTTTGGTGTGATCTATTTGCATTTTTTTTACGGGATGAAAGGAGAGCGAAAACTCAAAGTTTTGATTTAAAAAAAAGTATACTCCATTTAGGGAGAGATAATTCCAAAGAGTGTCTATAATTTTTAGGGACTGTAAACTCCATTTAGTTTTTATATAGTAGGTTTTGCTATCGTTAGGGAAAAGGGGGAGGCAGCGGATTTTTAACTGAGTGTTGACTCCTAATCCATAAGTCATTTCTTGCAAAAATATTGCCTATTACGCGTGATTAATCACTTTAATCTAATCTATGATATTTAGGTCAGATTTTTGTAAATGGGAAAAATAATGGCTTGTTTAACTCGAGTCAATATCCCACTGCATGTTCAATTGAGAATTTAATGAGCATTTGTTATTCTGTTTAAAAAGTTTGGATCCACAGGTCAGTTGCATCTTAAACATGTTTTAAGCATGCATATCCATTTTTAAAATATGTGTAGATGAAATCTCTTTCATATAAAATTCCAACCTATTGGGGTTGAACTAGTAGAATTTCCCAAACTTCGATTAAAAAAATTTGTCTTCATTTATGAAGTGTGAATAAGTTTTATTTACTTACATTTGTTATTGTTTAAGTTTTTTCCATACAAAAACTCTAAAAGTTTCATTTTGGGGTGATCTATTTGCCTTTTTAGTTTACGTATGAACGGGATCGCGAAAACTCAAAATTTTAATTTAAGAAAAAAGTATACATAAAAAATAGAAATACATAATGCAAAAATGTAGAGAGAGAAAATTCCAAAGAGTGTCTTTAATTTTTAGGGATTGTAAACTCTCTTTTGTTTTTATATATTCGGTTTTGTAATCGTCGGGGAAAGGGGGAGGCAGTGGATTTTTAACTGAGTGTTGACTCCCAATCCATATGTCATTTCTTACAAAAATATAGTCGTTTACGCGTGATAAATCTCTTTACCCTAATCTATGATCATTAGGTCAGCTTTTTTTAAATGGTCATAATAATGGCTTGTTTGATTCGGGTAAATATCCCACCGCACATTCACTTTAGAATTTAATGAGCGTTTGTTATTCTCTTTAAAGGTTTGGATCCATTGGTCATTTGCATCTATAACATGTTCCAAGCAATAAGGGTTAAACCAGTGGAATTTCACAAACATGGATAGTAAATCTTTTGTGTTCATTTTTGGTGTATGAATAACTTTAATTTAATTAAAATTTTTATTGTTTAAAGTTTTTCCTTAAATATACTCCCAAATTTTCAATTGGTTTTGATCTATTTGCCTTTTTTGTTTACGAGATGAAGGGAGAATGAAAACTCAAAGTTTTGATGTAAGAAAAAAGTATACATCTAAAATAAAAATGCACAATGAAAAAATTTAAAGAGAGATAAATCCAAAGAGTGTCTATAATTTTTAGGGATTTTAAACTCTTTTTAGTTTTTATATATTAGGTTTTCTAATCGTCGGGGAAAAGGGGGTGACGGGGGATTTTTAACTGAGTGTTGACTCCAAATCCATAAGTTATTTCTGAAAAAAATATAGCCTTTTACGTGTGATAAATAACTTTACAATCACCTATGATTGTTAGGGTAGCTTTTTTGTAGATGTGCAAAATAATGGCTTGTTTGACTCTGGTAAATATCCCACCGTACGTACATTTGAGAATTTAATGAGCGTTTGTTATTCTCTTTAAAAGGTTTGGATCCATAGGACATTTGCTTCTTTAACATGTTTCAAGCATGCATACCCTTTTTTTAAACATGTGAAGAAGAAATCTCTTTCTTATAAAATTCCAAGCTGTTAGGGTTGAACTAGTCGAATTTCGCAAACTTGGATAACAAAACTTTTGTGTTCATTTTTGGAGTGTGAATAAATTTTCTTTACTTACATTTGTTATTGTTTAAATTTTTTCCTTACATAAACTCTAAAATTTTCATTTTGTTGTGATCTATTTGCGTTTTCTGTTTACGGGATGAAGAGATAGCGAAAACTTAAAGTTTTCATTTTTTTCAAAAGTATACATCTAAAATGGAAATGCACAATGCACAAATGTAGGGAGAGATAACTCCAAAGAGTGTATGTAATTTTTAGAGATTGTACTCTCTTTTTAGTTTTTATATAATAGGTTTTGCAATCGTCTGGGAGAAGGGGGAGGTGGGGGATTTTTAACTGAGTGATGCCTCCCAATCCATGCCTCCCAATCAATAAGTCTTTTCGTAAAAAAATATAGCCCGGTACGTGTGGTAAATCTCTTTACAATCTTCTACGATTGATAGGTCAGCTTTTTTGTAAATGGGCAAAATAATTGCCTGTTCGACTTGGCTAAATATCCAAACGGACCCTCAATTGAGAATTTAATGACCGTTTGTTATTCTCTTTAAATGGTTTGGATCCATAGGTCATTTTCATTTTAACATGTTTCAAGCATGCATATCCATTTTTAAAACATGTGTAGAAAAAATCTCTTTCTTATAAAATTCCAAGCTATTAGGGTTGAACTTGTGGAATTTCCCAAACTTGGATAATAAAATATTTGTGTTCATTTGTGGTGTGTGAATAAATTTTATTTTCTTACATTTGTTATTGTTTTAAATTTTTTCCATACATAAACTCTAAAATTTTAATTTTGTTGTGATCTATTTGGCTTTTTTTTTACGGGGTGAAGGGAGAGTGAAAACTCAAAGTTTTGATTGAAGAAAAAAGTATACATCTAAAATAGAAATACACAATGCAGAAATGTAGAGAGAGATATTTCCAAAGAGTGTCTGTAATTTTTAGGGATTGTAAACTCTTTTTAGTTTTTATATATTAGGTTTTACAATCGTTTGGGAAAAGGGAGAGGCGAGGGATTTTTAACTGAGTGTTGACTCCCAATCCATAAGTCATTTCTTACGAAAATATAGCCCGTTACGCGTGATAACTCACTTTAAAATCATCTATGATTGTTAGCTCAGCTTTTTGTAAATGGGCAATATAAGGGCTTGTTCGACTCGGGTAAATATCCCACCGCACTTTCACTTGAGATTTAATGAGCGTTTTTTATTCTCTTTAAAAGGTTTGGATCCATAGGTCATTTGCATCTTTAACTTGTTTCAAACATGCATATCCATTTTTAAAACATGTGTAGAAGAAATCTCTTTCTTATAAAATTCCAAACTATTAGGGTTGAACTAGTGGAATTTCCCAAACTTGGATAACAAAACTTTTGTGTTCATCTGTGGTGTGTGAATAAATTTTCTTTACTTGCATTTGTTATTGTTTTAAATTTTTTCCATTAAAAAACTCTAAAATTTTCATTTTGTAGTGATCTATTTGCCTTTTCTTTTACGGGATGAAGGAGAGCGAAAACTCAAAATTTTCATTTAAGAAAAAAGTACACATCTAAAATAGAACTGCAAAATGAAAACATTTAAAGAGAGGTAATTCCAAAGAGTGTCTATAATTTTTAGGGATTGTAAACTTTTTTTAGTTTTTATACATTAAGTTTTGAAATCGTTGGGGAAAAAGGGGAGACGTTGGATTTTTAACTGACTGTTAACTCCCAATCCATAAGTCTTTTCTTATAAATATATAGTCCGTTACACGTGATAAAACACTTTACAATCTTCTATGATTGTTAGATAAGCTTTTTGTAAATGGGCAAAATAATGGCTAGAGTGGCTCGGGTAAATATCCAACTGCATGCTCACTTGATAATTAAATGAGCATTTTTTATTGTCTTTAAAAGGTTTGGATCCATAGGTCATTTGCATCTTTAACATGTTTCAAGCTTGCATATCCATTTTTAAAACAGGTGTAGAAGAAATCTCTTTCTTATAAAATTCGAAGCTATTAGTGTTGAACTAGTGGTATTTCCCAAACTTGGATAACAAAACATTTGTGTTCATTTGTGGTGCGTGAATAAATTTCCTTTACTTACATTTTTTATTGTTTTAAATTTTTTCCATACATAAACTCTAAAATTTTCATTTTTGGGTGATCTATTTGCCTTTTTAGTTTACGGGATGACGGGAGAGCGAAAAGTCAAAGTTTTGATTTAAGAAAAAAGTATACATAAAAAATGGAAATGCACAATGCAAAAATGTAGAGAGAGATAATTCCAAAGAGTATCTTTAATTTTTAGGGATTGTAAACTCTTTTTGTTTTTATATATTAGGTTTTGTAATCGTCAGGGAAAGGGGGAGGCAGTGGACTTTTAAATCAATGTTGACTCCCAATCCATTCGTCATTTCCTAAAAAAATATAGCATGTTACGCGTGATAAATCTCTTTACCCAAATCTATTATTTTTAGGTCAAATTTTTTTAAATGGTCAAAATAATGGCTTGTTTGATTCGGGTAAATATTCCACCGCATGTTCAGTTTAGAATTTAATGAGCGTTTGTTATTCTTTTTAAAGGTTTGGATCCATAGGTCATTTGCATCTATAACATGTTTCAAGCATACATATCCATTTTTAAAACATGTGTAGAAGAAATCTCTATCTTATAAAACCCAAGCAATAAGGGTTAAACTAGTGGAATTTCCCAAACTTGGATAGTAAAACTTTTGTATTCATTTTTGGTGAGTGAATAAATTTTATTTACTTACATTTTTTATTGTTTTAAATTTTTTCCTTAAATATACTCCCAAATTTTCAATTGGTTTTGATCTATTTGCCTTTTTTGTTTATGAGATGAAGGGAGAGTGAAAACTCAAAGTTTTGATGTAAGAAAAAAGTATACATCTAAAATAAAAATGCACAATGAAAAAATTTAGAGAGAGATAAATCCAAAGAATGTCTGTAATTTTTAGGGATTGTAAACTCTTTTTAGTATTTACATATTATGTTTGCAATCGACGGGAAAAAGGGGGAGACGGGGAATTTTTAGCTGAGTGTTGACTTCCAATCCATAAGTTCTTTCTAAAAAAATTATATCCCGTTATGTGTGATAAATCACTTTACAATCATCTATGATTGTTAGGGTAGCTTTTTTGTAAATGTGCAAAATAATGGCTTGTTTGACTTAGGTATATATCCCACCGTACATTCATTTGAGAATTTAATGAGCGTTTGTTATTCTCTTTAAAAGGTTTGGATCCATAGGACATTTTCATCTTTAACATGTTTCAAGCATGCATATCCATTTTTTAAACAAGTGAAGAATAAATCTCTTTCTTATAAAATTCCAAGCTGTTAGGGTTGAACTAGTTGAATTTTGCAAACTTGGATAAAAAAAATTTTGTGTTCATTTGTGGTGTGTTAATAATTTTTCTTTACTTACATTTGTTATTGTTTAAATTTTTTCCATACATAAAATCTAAAATTTTCATTTTTTTGTGATCTATTTGCCTTTTTTGTTTACAGGAGGAAGAGAGCAAAAAATAAAAGTTTTGATTTTTTAAAAAATTATACATCTAAAATGGAAATTCACAATACACAAATGTAGAGAGAGATAACTCCAAAGAGTGTCTGTAATTTTTAGTGATTGTACTCTCTTTTTAGTTTTTATATAATAGGTTTTGCAATCGTCTAGAAGAAGGGGGAGGTGGGGGATTTTTACCTGAGTGATGCCTCCCAATCCATAAGTCATTTCATACAAAAATATAGCCCGGTACGTGTGGTAAATAACTTTACAATCTTCTATAATTGATAGGTAAGTTTTTTTTAAATGGGCAAAATAATTGCTTGTTCGACTCGGGTAAATATTCAAACGGAAGCTCAATTGAGAATTTAATGAGCATTTGTTATTCTGTTTAAAAGGTTTGGATCCATAGGTCACTTGCATTTTAACATGTTTCAAGCATGCATATCCATTTTTATAACATGTGTAGAAGAAATCTATTTCTTATAAAATTCCAAGCTATTAGGATGGAACTTGTGGAATTTCCCAAACTTGGATAACAAAAATTTTATGTTCATTTGTGGTGTGTGAATAAATTTTCTTTACTTACATTTGTTATTGTTTTAAATTTTTTCCATACATAAACTCTAAAATTTTCATTTTGTTGTGATCTATTTGGCTTTTTTGTTTACGGGGTAAAGGGAGAGCAAAAACTCAATGTTTTGATTTAAGAAAAAAGTATACACCTAAAATGGAAATACACAATGCAAAAATGTAGAGAGAGATATTTCCAAAGAGTGTCTATCATTTTTAGGATTATAAACTC
Source organism: Aristolochia californica (assembly GCF_029961685.1). Taxonomy (NCBI): domain Eukaryota; kingdom Viridiplantae; phylum Streptophyta; class Magnoliopsida; order Piperales; family Aristolochiaceae; genus Aristolochia; species Aristolochia californica. The sequence continues at coordinate 32,649,116 of NW_027181992.1, read as the reverse complement.
TTTTAAGTTTTGATATATTAGGTTTTACAATCGTTGGGAAAAAGGGAGAGGCGAGGAATTTTTAATTGCGTGTTGACTCCCAATCCATAAGTCATTTCTTAAGAACATATAGCCCGTTACGCGTGATAACTCACTTTACAATCATCTATGATTGTTAGCTCAGCTTTTTGTAAATAGGCAATATAAGGGCTTGTTCGACTCGGGTAAATATCCCACCGCACTTTCACATGAGATTTAATGAGCGTTTTTTATTCTCTTTAAAAGGTTTGGATCCATAGGTCATCTGCATCTTTAACTTGTTTCAAGCATGCATATCCCTTTTTAAAACATGTGTAGAAGAAATCTCTTTCTTATAAAATTCCAAGCTATTAGGTTTGAACTAGTGGAATTTCCCAAACTTGGATAACAAAACTTTTGTGTTCATCTGTGGTATGTGAATAAATTTTCTTTACTTGCATTTGTTATTGTTTTAAATTTTTTCCATACAAAAACTCTAAAATTTTCATTTTGTAGTGATCTATTTCCCTTTTCTTTTACGGGATGAAGGAGAGCGAAAACTCAAAGTTTTCATTTAAGAAAAAAGTATACATCTAAAATAGAATTGCACAATGAAAAAATTTAAAGAGAGATAATTCCAAAGAGTGTCTATAATTTTTAGGGATAGTGAACTTTTCTTAGTTTTTATATATTAGGTTTTGAAATCGTTGGGGAAAAAGGGGAGGTGTTGGATTTTTAACTGAGTGTTGACTCGCAATCCATAAGTCATTTCTTATAAAAATATAGTCCATTACGCAAGATAAAATAATTTATAATCATCTATGATTGTTAGATAAGCTTTTTGTAAATGGGCAAAATAATGGCTAGTGTGGCTCGTGTAAATATCCCACTGCATGCTCACTTGATAATTAAATGAGCATTTTTTATTCTTTTTAAAAGGTTTGGATCCATGGGTCATTTGCATCTTTAACATGTTTCAAGCATGCATATCCATTTTGAAAACAGGTGTAGAAGAAATCTCTTTCTTATAAAATTCGAAGCTATTAGGGTTGAACTAGTGGTATTTCCCAAACTTGGATAACAAAACATTTGTGTTCATTTGTGGTGTGTGAATAAATTTTCTTTACTTACATTTTTTATTGTTTTAAATTTTTTCCATACATAAACTCTAAAATTTTCATTTTGTTGTGATCTATTTGGCTTTTTTGTTTACGGGGTGAAGGGAGAGCAAAAACTCAATGTTTTGATTTAAGAAAAAAGTATACACCTAAAATGGGAATACACAATGCAGAAATGTAGAGAGAGATATTTCCAAAGAGTGTGTGTCATTTTTATGGATTGTAAACTCTTTTTAGTTTTGATATATTAGGTTTTTCAATCGTTGGGAAAAAGGGAGAGGCGAGGGATTTTTAATTGAGTGTTGACTCCCAATCCATAAGTCATTTCTTGCAAAAATATAGTCCGTTACGCGTGGTAACTCACTTTAAAATCATCTATGATTGTTAGCTCAGCTTTTTGTAAATGGGCAATATAAGGGCTTGTTCGACTCGGGTAAATATCCCACCGCACTTTCACTTGAGATTTAATGAGCGTTTTTTATTCTCTTTAAAAGGTTTGGATCCATAGGTTATTTGCATCTTTAACTTGTTTCAAACATGCATATCCATTTTTAAAACATGTGTAGAAGAAATCTCTTTCTTATAAAATTCCAAGCTATTAGGGTTGAACTAGTGGAATTTCCCAAACTTGGATAACAAAACTTTTGTGTTCATATGTGGTGTGTGAATAAATTTTCTTTACTTGCATTTGTTATTGTTTAAAATTTTTTCCATAAAAAAACTCTAAAATTTTCATTTTGTAGTGATCTATTTGCCTTTTCTTTTACGGGATGAAGGAGAGCGAAAACTCAAAGTTTTCATTTAAGAAAAAAGTATACATCTAAAATAGAATTTCACAATGAAAAAATTTAAAGAGGAGATAATTCCAAAGAGTGTCTATAATTTTTAGGGATAGTGAACTATTCTTAGTTTTTATATATTAGGTTTTGAAATCTTTGGGGAAAAAGGGGAGGTGTTGGATTTTTAACTGAGTGTTGATTCCCAATCCATAAGTCATTTCTTATAAAAATATAGTCCATTACGCGTGATAAAATAATTTATAATCATCTATGATTGTTAGATAAGCTTTTTGTAAATGGGCAAAATAATGGCTAGTGTGGTTCGTGTAAATATCCCACTGCATGCTCACTTGATAATTAAATGAGCATTTTATATTCTCTTTAAAAGGTTTGGATCCATGGGTCATTTGCATCTTTAACATGTTTCAAGCATGCATATCCATTTTTAAAATAGGTGTAGAAGAAATCTCTTTCTTATAAAATTCCAAGCTATTAGGGTTGAACTAGTGGTATTTCCCAAACTTGGATAACAAAACATTTGTGTTCATTTGTGGTGTGTGAATAAATTTTCTTTACTTACATTTTTTATTGTTTTAAATTTTTGCCATACTTAAACTCTAAAATTTTCATTTTGGTGTGATCTATTTGCCTTTTTTTTTACGGGATGAAGGGAGAGCGAAAACTCAAAGTTTTGATTTATGAAAACAGTACACCTAAAATTGAAATGCACAATGCACAAATATACAGAGAGATAAATGTAAAGAGTGTCCGTAATTTTTAGGGATTGTAAACTCTTTTTAGTTTTTATATATTAGGTTTTGCAATCGTTGGGGAAAAGGGGGAGGCGGGGGATTTTTAACTGAGTGTTAATACCCAATCCATAGGTCATTTCTTAGAAAAAGATAGCAAGTTACGTGTGATAAATCACTTTACAAACATCTATGATTGTTAGGTTAACTTTTTGTAATTGGGAAAAATAATGGCTTGTTCGACTCGGGTAAATATCCCACCGCACGTTCAGTGGAAAATTTAATGAGTGTTTGTTATTCTCTTTAAAAGGTTTGAATCCATAGGTCATTTGAACCTTTAACATGTTTCATGCATGCATATCCATTTTTAAAACATGTGTAGAAAAAATCTCTTGTAATAAAATTCAAAGCTATTAGGGTTGAACTAGTGGAATTTTCCCAAACTTGGATAAAAAAAACTTGTGTTCATCTGTGGTGTGTGAATAAATTTTCTTTACTTGCATTTCTAATTTTTTAAAATTTTTTCCATACATAAACTCTAAAATTTTCATTTTGTAGTGATCTATTTGCCTTCTTTTTTAAGGAATGAAAGGAGAGTGAAAACTCAAAGTTTAGATTTAAGAAAAAATTACACATCTAAAATGGAAATGCACAGTGTACAAAATGTTGAGAGGGATAATTCCAAAGAGTGTCTGTAATTTTTATGGATAGTAAACTCTTTCTACTTTTTCTATGTTAGGTTTTACAGTCATCGGGGATAAGGGGGAGGGGAGGGATTTTTAATTGAGTGTTGACTCCCAATCCTTAATTAATTTCTTAAAAATATATTACCCTTTACATGTGTTAAATCACTTTACAATCGTCTATGATTGTTAGGTTGGCTTTTTGTAAATGGACCAAATAATGGCTTGTTCGACTCTAGTAAATAACCCACCGCATGTTCACTTGAGAATTTAATGAGCATTTGTTATTCACTTTAAAAGGTTTGGATCCATAGGTCATTTGCTTCTTTAACATGTTTCAAGCATGCATATCCATTTTTAAAACATGTGTACAAGAAATCTCTGTCTTATAAAATTCCAAGCTATTAGGGTTGAACTAGTGGAATTTCCCAAACTTGGATAGCAAAATTTTTGTGTTCATTTGTGGCGTGTGAATAAATTTTCTTTACTTACATTTTTTATTTTTTAAAATTTTTTCCGTATATCAACTCTTAATTTTCATTTTGGTGTGACCTATTAGCCCTTTTTGTTTACGGGACGAAAGGAGAGCGAAAACTCAAAGTTTTGTTTTAACAAAAAAGTATACATCTAAAATTCAAATGCACAATGCAAAAATGTAGAGAGAGTAATTCCAAAGAGTGTCTATAACTTTTAGGGACTGTAAACTATTTTAAGTTTTTATATTTTAGGTTTTGCAATCGTCAGGGAAAAAGGGGAGGCGGTGGATTTTTAACTGAGTGTCCATAAGTGATTTCATGCAAAAATATAGCCCATTACGCATGATAAATCAATTTAATCTAATCTATGATAAATAATGGCTTGTTTGACGTGGGTAAATATCCCACCCCTCGTTCATTTGAGAATTTAATGAGGGTATCTTATTCTCTTTAAAAGGTTTGGATCCATAGGACATTTGCATCTTTAACATGTTTCAAGCATGCATGTCCACTTTTAAAACATGTGCAGATGAAATCTCTTTCTTATAAAATTCCAAGCTATTAGGGTTGAACTAGTGGAATTTCCCAAACTTGGATAGCAAAACTTTTTTGTTCATTTATGATGTGTGAATAAATTTTATTTACACACATTTGTCATTTTTAAAAAAAATTTCCATACAAAAAACTCGAAAATTTTCATTTTGGTGTGATTTATTTGCCTTTTTTGTTTAGGAATGAAGGTAGACCGAAAACTCAAAGTTTTAATTTAATAAAAAAGTATACATCTAAAATGGAAATGCATAATGCAAAAATGTAGAGAGAGATCATTCCAAAGAGTGTCTTTAATTTTTAGGGATTGTAAACTCTTTCTTGTTTATATATATTAGGTTTTGCAATCGTCGGGGAAAAAGGGGAGGCGGTGGATTTTTAACTGAGTGTGGACTCCAGATCCATAAGTCATTTCTTGTAAAAATATAGACCGCTACGCGTGATAAATCACTTTAATCTAATCTATGATTGTTAGGTCCGCTTTTTGTAAATGGTCAAAATAATGGCTTGTTTGACTCGAGTAAATATCCCACCACACGTTCACTTTAGAAAATAATGAGCGTTTGTTATTCTATTTAAAGGTTTGGATCCATAGGTCATTTGAATCTTTAACATGTTTCAAGAATGCATATCCATTTTTAAAACATATGTAGAAGAAATCTCTTTCTTATAAAATTCCAATCTATAAGGGTTGAACTAGTGGAATTTCCCAAACTTGGATAGTAATGCTTTTGTGTTCATTTATGATGTGTGAATAAATTTTCATTACATAAATTTGTTATTTTTTAAAATTTATTCCATTCAAAAACTCTAAAATTTTCATTTTCGTGTGATTTATTTGCCTTTTTTGTTTAGGGATGAAGGGAGACCGAAAACTCAAAGTTTTGATTTAAGAAAAAAGTATACATCTAAAATGGATATACACAATGCAAAAATTGAGAGAGAGATAATTCCAAAGAGTTTCTTTAATTTTTAGGGATTTTAAACTTTTTTTTGTTTATATATATTAGGTTTTGCAATCGTCTGGGAAAAGGGGGAGGCGGTGGATTTTTAACTGAGTGTTGACTCCCAATCCATAAGTCATTTCTTAAAAAAATATAACCCGTTATGCGTGATAAATAACTTTACACTAATCTATAATTGTTAGGTCAGCTTTTTTTAAATGCTCAAAATAATGGTTTGTGTGACTCGGGTAAATATCCCACCGCACGTTCACTTTAGAATTTAATGAGCGTTTGTTGTTCTCTTTAAAGGTTTGGATCCATAGGTCATTTGCATCTTTAACATGTTTTAAGAATGCATATACATTTTTAAAACATGAGTAGAAGAAATCTCTTTCTTATAAAGTTCCAATGTATAAGGGTAGAACTAGTGGAATTTTCCATACTTGGATAGTAAAACTTTTGTGTTCATTTTTGGTGTGTGAATAAATTTGATTTACTTAGATTTTTTATTGTTTTAAATTTTTTCATTACTTAAACTCCAAAATTTTCATTTTGTTTTGATCTATTTGCCTTTTTTGTTTACGAGATGAAGGGAGAGCGAAAACTCAAAGTATTGATGTAAGAAAAAAGTATGCGTCTAAAATCGAAATGAACAATGCAAAAATTTAGAGAGAGATAATTCCAAAGAGTGTCTGTAATTTTTAGGGATTGTAAACTTTTTCTAGTTTTTATATATTAGGTTTTCTAATCGTCGAGGAAAAGAGGGAGGCGGGGGATTTTTAACTGAGTGTTGACTCTGAATCCATAAGTCTTTTCTAATAAAAAATATAGCCCATTACATGTGATAAATCACTTTACAATCATCTATGATTGTTAGGGCAGCTTTTTTGTAAATGTGCAAAATAATGGCTTGTTTGACTCTGGAAAATATCCCACCGCACGTTCCCTTGAGAATTTAATGAGCGTTTTTTATTCTCTTTAAAAGGTTTGGATCCATAGGTCATTTGCATCTTTAACATGTTTAAAGCATGCACATCCATTTTTAAAACATGTGTAGAAGAAATCTCTTTCTTATAAAATTCTTACCAATTAGGGTTGAACTAGTGGAATTTCGCAAACTTGGATAACAAAACATTTGTGTTCATTTGTGGTGTGTGAATAAAATTTATTTACTTACATTTGTTATTGTTTAAATATTTTTCCATACACAAACTCTAAAATTTTCATTTTCTTGTGATCTGTTTACCTTTTTTGTTTATGAGATGAAGAGAGAGCGAAAACCCAAAGTTTTGATTTTTTTAAAAAGTATACATCTAAAGTGGAAATGTACAATGCACAAATGTAGAGAGAGATTACTAGAAAGAGTGTCTGTAATTTTTAGGGATTGTACTCTCTTTTTAGTTTTTATAAATTAGGTTTTGCAATCGTCGGGGAAAAGGGGGAGGCGGGGGATTTTTAACTGAGTGATGCCTCCCAATCAATAAATTATTTCCGATAAAAATGTAGACCAGTACGTGTCATAAATCACTTTATAATGACCGATGATTGTTAGGTCAGCTTTTTTTAAAATGGGAAAAATAATTGCTTGTTCGACTCAGGTAAATATCCAAATGCACGCTCACATGAGAATTTAGTGAGCGTTTGTTATTCTCTTTAAAAGGTTTTGATCCATAGGTCATTTGCATTTGAACATGTTTCAAGCATGCATATCCATTTTTAAAACATGTGTAGAAGAAATCTCTTTCTTATAAAATTCCAAGCTATTAGGGGTTGAACTTGTGGAATTTCCCAAATTTGGATAACTAAACTTTTGTGTCCATTTGTGGTGTGTGAATAAATTTTCTTTACTTACATTTGTTATTGTTTTAAATTTTTTTCTTACATAAACTCTAAACTTTTCATTTTGTTGTGCTCTATTTGGATTTTTTTGTTTACGGGGTGAAGGGAGAGTAAAAATTCAAAGTTTTGATTTAAGAAAAAAGTATATATCTAAAATGGAAATACACAAGGAAAAAATGTAGAGGGAGATATTTTCAAAGAGTGTCTGTAATTTTTAGGGATTGTAAACTCTTTTTAGTTTTTAAATATTAGGTTTTGCAATCGTTGGGGAAAAGGGAGAGGCGAGTGATTTTTAACTGAGTGTTGACTCCCAATCCATTAGTCATTTCTTACAAAATTATAGACCGTTACGCATGATAAATCACTTTAGAATCATCTATGCTTGTTAGGTCAGCTTTTTTGTAAATGGGCAATATAATGGCTTGTCCGACTCGGGTAAATATTCCACCGCACTTTCACATGAGATTTAATGAGCATTTTTTATTCTCTTTAAAAGGTTTGGATCCATAGGTCATTTCCATCTTTAACATTTTTCAAGCGTGCATATCCATTTTTAAAACATGTGTAGAAGAAATATCTTTCTAATAAAATTCCAAGCTATTGAACTAGTGGAATTTCCCAAACTTGGATAACAAAACTTTTGTGTTCATCTGTGGTATGTGAATAAATTTTCGTTACTTGCACTTGTTATTGTTTTAAATTTTTTCCTTACATAAACTCTAAAATTTTCATTTTGTAGTGATAAATTTTCCTTTTTTTTACGTGAAGAATGCAGAGAGAAAACTCAAAGTTTTCATTTAAGAAAAAAGTATAACACTAAAATGGAAATGCATAATGAAAAAATTTAGAGAAAGATAATTCCAAAGAGTGTCTATAATTTTTAACGATTGTAAACTCTTTTTCATTTTTATATATTTGGTTTTGCAATCGTTTGAGAAAAAAGGGGAGGCGGTGGATTTTTAACTGAGTGTTGACTCCCAATCCATAAGTCATTTCTTATAAAAATATAGCCCGTTACGCGTGATAAAACACTTTACAATCAACTATAATTGTTAGCTAAGCTTTTTGTAAAAGGGGAAAATAATGGCTTGTTTGACTTGGGTAAATATCCCATAGCACGTTCATTTGAGAATTTAATGAGTATTTTTTATTCTCTTTAAAAGGTTTGGATCCATAGGTCTTTTGCATCTTTAACATGTTTCAAGTATGCATATCCATTTTTAAAACATGTGTGGAAGAAGTCTTTTTCTTATAAAATTTCAAGCTATTAGGGTTGAAGTAGTGGAATTTCCCAAACTTGGATAACAAAACTTTTGAGTTCATCTGTGGTGTGTGAAGTAATTTTCTTTACTTGCATTTGTTATTTTTTTAATTTTTTTCCATACAAAAACTCTAAAATTTTCATTTTGTAGTGATCTATTTGCCTTTTGTTTTACGGGATGAGGGGAGAACGAAAACTCAAAGTTTTGATTTAAGAAAAAAATACTCATCTAAAATGGAAATGGACAATGCCCAAATGTAGAGAGAGATAATGCCAAAGAGTGTCTGTAATTTTTAGGGATATTAAAATCTTTCTAGTTTTTATATGTTAGGTTTTGCAGTCATCGGGGAAAACGGGGAGGCGAGGGATTTTTACTTGAGTGTTGACTCCCAATCCATAATTAATTTCTTAAAAAAATATTGCCCTTTACATGTGTTAAATCACTTTACAATCATCTATGATTGTTAGGTCAGCTTTTTGTAAATGGGCAAAATAATGGCTTGTTCGACTCGGGTAAATATCCCACCGCAACTTCACTTGGGAATTTAATGAGCGTTTGTTATTCTATTTAAAAGGTTTGGATCCATAGGTCGTTTGCATCTTTAACATGTTCCATGCATGCATATCCATTTTTAAAACATGTGTAGAAGAAATCACTTTCATATAAAATTCCTAGCTAATAGGGTTCAACTAGTTGAATTTCCAAAACTTGGTTAACAAAACTTTTGTGTTCATTTGTGGTGTGTGAAAAATTTTCTTTACTTACCGTTTTTTATTTTTTAAAATTTTTTTCCATACAAAAACTCTAAAATTTTCATTTTGATGTGATCTATTTCCCTTTTTTGTTTACGAAATGAAGGGAGAGCGAAAAAAGTATATTTCTTAAATGGATATGTGAAATGAAAAAATTTAGAGAGAGATAATTCCAAAGAGTGTCTATAATGTTTAGGGATTTTAAACTCTTTTTAGTTTTTATATATTAGGTTTTGCAATCGTTGGGGAAAAAGGAAAGGCGGTAGATTTTTAAGTGAGTGTTGAGTCCCAATCCATAGGTCATTTCTTATAAAAATATAGCCCGTTATGCAAGATAAAACACTTTACAATCATCTATGATTGTTAGGATAGCTTTTTGTAAATGGGCAAAATAATGGCTTGTTTGACTCGGGTAAATATCCCACTGCACGTTCATTTGAGATTTTAATGAGCATTTGTTATTCTCTTTCAAAAGGTTTGGATCCATATGTCATTTGCATCTTTAACATGTTTCAAGCATGCATAACCATTTTAAAACATGTGTAGAAGAAATCTCTTTCTTATATCATTCCGAGCTATTAGGGTTGAACTAGTCGTATTTCCAAAAATTGGATAACAAAACATTTGTGTTCATTTGTGGTGTGTGAATACATTTTCTTTAGTTACATTTTTTATTGTTATAAATTTTTTCCATACATGAACACTAAATTTTTCTTTTTGGTGGGATCTTTTTGCCTTTTTTGTTTACGGGATGAAGGGACAGCGAAAACACAAAGTTTTGATTTAAGAAAAAAGTATGCACCTAAAATGGAAATGCACAATGCAAAAATTAATAGAGAGATAAATCCAAAGGGTGTCTATAATTTTTAGGGATTGTAAACTCTTTTTCGTTTTTATATATTAGGTTTTGCAATCGTCGGGGAAAAGGGGGAGGCGGGGGATTTTTAACTGAGTGTTAAATCCTAATCCATCAGTCATATCTAACCAATATATAGCAAGTTATACGTGATAAATCACTTTAAAATCATCTATTATTGTTAGGTCAGCCTTTTGTAATTGGGAAAAATAATGACTTGTTCGACTCGAGTAAAAATCCCACCGCACGTTGACTGGAGAATTTAATGAGTGTTTTTTATTCTCTTTAAAAGGTTTGGATCCATAGGTCATTTGAATCTTTAAAATGTTTCAAGCATGCATGTCCATGTTCAAAAAATGTGTAGGAGAAATCTTTTTCTTATAAAATTTCAAGCCATTAGGGTTGAAATACTCGAATTTCCAAAACTTGGATAACAAAAATTTTGTGTTCATTTGTGGGGAGCGAATAAGTTTTTTTACCTTTCATTTGTTTTTGTTTAACATTTTTTTCCATACAAAAACTCTAAAATATTCATTTTGGAGGAATCTATTTGCCTTTTTTGTTTGTAGGATGAAAGGAGAGCGAAAACTCAAAGTTTTGATTTATGTAAAAAGTATACATCTAAAAAATAAATGCACTATGCAAAAATGTAGAGAGATAATTCCAAAGAGTGTCGGTAATTTTTAGGGATTTAAAACTCCTTTTAGTTTTTAAATATTAGGTTTTGCAATCATCGAGGAAAAGGGGGAGGCAGGGGATTTTTTACTAAGTGTTGACTCCCAATCCATAAGTTATTTCTTACAAAAATATAGCCCGTTACGTGTGATAAATCACTTTAGAATTATCTATGATTGTTAGGTTAACTTTTTCTAATTGGGCAAAATAATTGCTTATTCAACTCGGGAAAATATCCCACCAGACGTTCACTGGAGAATTTAATGAGCGTTTGTTATTCTCTTTAAAAGGTTTGGATCCATAGCTCATTTGCATCTTTAACATGTTTCAAGCATGCATATCCATTTTTAAAACATGTGTAGAAGAAATCTCTTTCTTATAAAATTCCAAGCTATTTGGGTTGAGCAACTGGAATTTCCCAAACTTGGATAAAAAAACTTTTGTGTTCATTTTTGGTGTGTAAATAAATTTTCTTTACTTACATTGGGTATTGTTTTAAATTTTTTTCATACAAAAACTCTAAAATTTTCATTTTGGTGTGATCTATTTTACCTTTTTTCTTTACGGGATGAAGGGAGAGTACAAACTCAAAGTTTTGATTTAAGAAAAAAATATACATCTAAAATGGAAATGCACAATGAAATAAAGAAGAGAGAGATAATTCCAAAGAGTGTCTATAATTTTTAGGGATTGTAAACTTTTTTTTTTTTATATATTAGGTTTTGCAATCGTTGAGGAAAAAGGGGAGGCGGTAGATTTTTAACTGAGTGTTGACTCCCAATCCATAAGTCATTTCTTACAAAAATATAGCCTATTACACGTGATAAATCACTGTAAAATCATCTATAATGGTTAGGTCAGCTTTTTGTAAATGGGCAAAATAATGGCTTGTTTGACTCGGGTAAATATCCCACCGCATGTTCACTTGAGAATTTAATGAGCGTTTGTTATTCTCTTCAAAAGGTTTGGATCCATAGGTCATTTTCATCTTTAAATTGTTTCAAGCATGCATATCCATTTTTAAAACATGTGTAGAAGAAATCTCTTTCTTATAAAATTCCAAGTAATTAGGCTTGAACTAGTGGAATTTCCTAAACTTGGATAACAAAACTTTTGTGTTCATTTGTGGTGTGTGAATAAATTTTCTTCACTTACATTTGTTATTGTTTTAAAGTTTTTCCATACATAAACTCTAAAATTTTTATTTTGTTGTGATCTATTTGCCTTTTTTTTTATAGGATGAAGGGACAGCAAAAACTCAAAGTTTTGATTTAAGAAAAAAGTATACACCTAAAATTGAAATGTACAACGTACAAACGTTGAGAGAGATAATTCAAAAGAGTGTTTGTAATATTTAGGGATTGTAAATTCTTTTTGGTTTTATATTTATTAGGTTTTGCAATCGTCGGGGAAAAGGGGGAGCCAGGGGATTTTTAAATGAGTGTTGACTCCCAATCCATAAGTGATTTCTTAAAAATATATAGCCCGTTATGCGTGATAAATCACTTTTCAATCATCTATGATTATTAGGTCAGCTTTTTGTAAATGGGCAAAATAATGGCTTGTTCGACTCGGGAAAATATCCCACTACACATTCCCTGGAGAATTCAATGAGCTTTTGTTATTCTCTTGAAAAGTTTTGGATCCATAGGTCATTTGCATCTTTAACATGTTTCAAGCATGCATATCCATTTTTAAATCATGTGTAGAAGAAATCTCTTTCTTATAAAATTCCGAGCTATTAGGGTTGAACTAGTGGTATTTCCCAAACTTGGATAACAAAACTTTTGTGTTCATCTGTGGTGTGTGAATAAATTTTCTTTACTTACGTTTGTCATTGCTTTAAATTTATTCCAAACATAAACTCTAAAATTTTTCTTTTGTTGTAATCTTTTTGCCTTTTTGGTTGTCGGGATGAAGGGAGAGCAAAAACTCAAAGTTTTGATTTAAGAAAAAAGTATACATCTAAAATGGAAAAGCACAATGCACAAATGTAGAGAGAGAAAATTACAAAGAGTATCTGTAATTTTTAGGGATTTTAAACTGTTTTTAGTTTTTATATATTAGGTTTTGAAATCGTCAGGGAAAAGGGGAAGGCGGGGGACTTTTAACTGAGTGTTGACTCCCAATCCATAAGTTATTTCTAACAAAAATCTTGATCGTTATGCGTGATAAATCACTTTACAATCATCTATGGTTGTTAGATCAGCTTTTTGTAAATGGGCAAAATAATGGCTTGTTTAACTTGGGTAAATTTGCCACCGAACGTTCACTTAAGAATTTAATGAGCGATTGTTATTCACATAAAAAAAGTTTTGGATCCATAGGTCATTTGAATCTTTAACATGTTTCAAGCATGCATATCCATTTTTAAAACATGTGTAGAAGAAATCTCTTTCTTATAGAATTCCACGCTCTTAGGGTTGAACTAGTGGAATTTCCCAAACTTGGATAACAAAACTTTTGTGTTCATTTGTGGCGTGTGAATAAATTTTATTTACTTAAATTTGTTATTGTTTAAAATTTTTTCTATAAAAAACTCTTAAATGTTCATTTTGGTGTCATCTATTTGCCTTTTTTGTTTACAGGATGAAGAGAGAGTGAAAACTCAAAGTTTTGATTTAAGAAAAAAACATACATCTTAAATGGAAATGCACAATGCAAAAAAGTAGAAAGAGATAATTCCAAGGAGTGTCTTTAATTTTTAGGGATTCTAAAATCTTTTTAGTTTTTATTTAAAAGGTTTTGCAATCGTCGGAGAAAAGGGGGAGCCGGTGGATTTTTAACTGAGTGTTGACACCCAATCCATAAGTCATTTTTACAAAATATAGCCCGTTACTTGTGATAAATCACTTTACAATCATCTATGATTGTTAGGTCAGCTTTTAGTAAATGGGAAAATTAATGGCTTTTTTGCCTTGGGTAAATATCCCACCGCACATTCACTTGAAAATTTAATGAGTGTTTGTTATTCGCTTTTAACGGTTTGGATCCATAGGTCATTTTCACCTTTAACCTATTTCAGGCATGCATATCCATTTTTAAAACATGTGTAGAAGAAATCTATTTCTTATAAAATTCCAAGCTATTAGGGTTGAACTAGTATAATTTCTCAAACTTGGATAACAAAACTTTTGTGTTCATCTGTGGTGTGTGAATAAATTTTCTTTACTTACATTTTTATTTCTTTAAATTTATTCCAAACATAAACTCTAAAATTTTCATTTTGTTGTGAACTTTTTGCCTTTTTTTGTTTACAGGATGAAGGGAGAGCAAAAACTAAAAGTTTTGATTCAAGAAAAAAGTATTTATAGAAAATGGAAATGCACAATGCACAAATGTAGAGAGAGAAAATTCCAAAGAGTATCTATAATTTTTAGGGATTGTAAACTCTTTTTAGATTTTATATATTAGGTTTTGAAATCGTCTGGGAAAAGGGGGAAGCAGGGGATTTTTAATTGAGTGTTGACTCCCAATCCATAAGTTATTTCTAACAAAAATCTTGCCCGTTATGCGTGATAAATCACTTTACAATCATCCGTGGTTGTTAGATCAGTTTTTTGTAAATGGGAAAAATAATGGCTTGTTTGACTAGGGTAAATATGCCACCTCACGTTAACTTTAGAATTTAATGAGCATTTGTTATTCTCTTCAAAAAAATTTGAGTCCATAGGTCATTTGAATATTTAACATGTTTCAAGCATGCATATCCATTTTTAAAACATGTATAGAAGAAATCTCTTTCTTATAAAATTCCAATCTATTAGGGTTGAACTACTGGAATTTCCCAAACTGGGATAATAAAACTTTTGTGTTCATTTGTGGTGTGTGAATGAATTTTCTTTACTTACATTTTTTATTATTTAAAATGTTTTCCATAAAAAAACTCTAAAATATTCATTTTGGTGTGATCTATTTGCCTTTTCTGTTTACAGGATGAAGGGAGAGCGAAAACTCAAAGTTTTGATTTTAGAAAAAAGTATACATCTAAAATGGAAATGCACAATGCAAAAATGTAGAAAGAGATAATTCCAAAGAGTGTCTGTGATTTTGAGGGATTCTAAAATCTTTTTAGATTTTATATATAAGGTTTTGAAATCGTCAGAGAAAAGGGAGAGCCGATGGATTTTTAACTGAGTGTTGACACCCAATCCATAAGTCAATTTTACAAAAATATAGCCCGCTACTTGTGATAAATTACTTTACAATCATCTATGATTGTTTGGTCAGCTTTTTGTAAATGGGCAAAATAAAGGTTTTTTTGACTTGGGTAAATATCCCATCGCACGTTCACTTGAAAATTTAATAAGCGTTTGTAATTATCTTTTAAAGGTTTGTATCCATAGGTCATTTGCACCTTTAACATGTTTCAGGCATGTATATCCATTTTTAAAACATGTGTAGAAGAAATCTATTTCATATAAAATTCAAAGCTATTAGGGTTAAACTAGTCGAATTTCCCAAACTTGGAAAAAAAACTTTTGTGTTCATATGTGGTATGTGAATAAATTTTATTTACTTAAATTTTTTATTGCTTGCAATTTATTCCAAACATCAACTCTAAAATTGTCATTTTGTTGTGATCTATTTGCCTTTTTTGTTTACGGGATGAAGGGAGAGCGAAATCTCAAAGATTTGATTTAAGAAAAAAGTATACGTCTAAATTTGAAATGCACAATGCACAAATGTAGAGAGAGAAAATTTCAAAGTGTATCTATAATTTTTACGGATTGTAAACTCTTTTTAGTTTTAATATATTTGGTTTTGAAATCGTCAGGGAAAAGGGGGCGGTGGGTGATTTTTAACTGAGTGTTGACTCCCAATCCATAAGTTATTTCTAACAAAAATCTTGCCCTTTATGCATGATAAATCACTTTACAATTATCCATGGTTTTTAGATCAGTTTTTTGTAAATGGGCAAAATATTGGCTTGTTTGACTCAGGTAAATATGCCACCGCACGTTCACTTGACAATTTAATGAGCGTTTGTTATTCTCTTCAAAAAGGTTTGGATCCATAGGTCATTTGAATCTTTAACATGTTTCAAGCGTGCATATCCATTTTTAAAACATGTGTAGAAGAAATCTCTTTCTTATAGAATTCCAAGCTATTAGGGTTGAATTAGTGGCATTTCCCAAACTTGGATAACAAAACTTTTGTTTTCATTTGTGGTGTGTGAATAAATTTTCTTTACTAAGATTTGTTGTTGTTTAAAATTTTTTCCATACATAAACTTTAAAATTTTCATTTTGTTGTGATCTTTTTGCCTTTTTTGTTTACGGGAAGAAGGGAGAGCGAAAACCCAAAGTTTTGATTTCAGAAAAAAGTATTCATCTAAAATGGAAATGCACAATAAACAAATGTAGAGAGAGATAACTCCAAAGGTTGTATGTAATTTTTAGGTATTGTACACTCTTTTTAGTTTTTATATATTAGTTTTTGCAGTCGTCGAGGAAAAGAGGGAGGCAGGGGATTTTTAAATGAGTGTTCACTCCCTATTCATTAGTCATTTCTTACAAAAATATAGCCTGTTACGCGTGATAAATCACTTTACAGTCATCTATGATATGTAGATCACTTTTTGTAAATGGGCAAAATAATGGCTTGTTCGACTCGGGTAAATATCCCACCGCACATTCAATGGAGAATTTAATGAGCATTTGTTCATCCCTTTTAATGGTTTGGATCCATAGGTCATTTGCATCTTTAACAAGTTTCAAGCATGCATATCCATATTTAATACATGTGTAGAAGAAATCTCTATCTTATAAAATGCCAAGCTATTAGGGTTTAACTAGTGGAATTTCCCAAACTTGGATAACAAAACTTTCGTGTTCATTTTTGGAGTGTGAATAAATTTTCTTTACTTACATTTGGTATTGTTTTATATTTTTTTCATACATAAACCCTTAAATTTTTATTTTGTTGTGATCTATTTGCCTTTTTTGTTTGTGGGATGAAGGGAGAGCTAAATATCAAAGCTTCGATTTAAAATGCAAGTATACATCTAAAATGCAAATGCACAATGCACAAATGTAGAGAGAGATAATTTTTAAGAATATCTGTAATTTTTTTGGGATTGTAAAATATTTTTTAGTTTTAATATATTAGGTTTTGCAATCATCGGGGAAAAGGGGAGGTGGGGGATTTATAACTGAGTGTTCACTCCCAATCCTTAAGTCATTTCTTACAAAAGTGTAGCCCGTTATGCGTGATAAATCACTTTACAATCATCTATCATTGTTGGGTCTGCTTTTCGTAAATGGGCAAAATAATGGATTGTTTGACTCGGGTAAATATCCCACTGCACGTTCACTTGAGAATTTAATGAGAGTTTGTTATTCTCTTCATAAAGGTTTCGATCCATAGGTCATTTGAATCTTTAACATGTTTCAAGCATGCATATCCATTTTTAAAACATGTGTAGAAGAAATCTCTTTCTTATAAAATTCCAAGCTATTAGGGTTGAACTAGTGGAATTTTTCAAACTTGGATAACAAAACTGTTGTGTTCATTTTTGGTGTGTGAATAAATTTTCTTTACTTAGATATGTTATTGTTTAAAATTTTTTCCATACATAAACTTTAAAATTTTCATTTTGTTGTGATCTTTTTGGCTTTTTTGTTTACGGGGTGAAGGGAGAGTAAAAACCCAAAGTTTTGATTTCAGAAAAAAGTATTCATCTAAAATGGAAATGCACAATGCACAAATGTAGAGAGAGATAATTCCAAAGATTGTATGTAATTTTTAGGGATTGTAAGCTCTTGTTAGTTTTGATATATTAGTTTTTACAATCGTCAGGGAAAAGTGGGAGGCATGGGATTTTTAATTGAGCGTTGACTCCGTATCAATAAGTCATTTCTTACAAAAATGTAGCCTGTTACGCGTGATAAATCACTTTACAGTCATCTATGATATTTAGGTCACTTTTTGTAAAGGTGAAAAATAATGGCTTGTTTGACTCGGGTAAATATCGCACCACACTTTCAATGGAGAATTTAATGAGCATTTGTTCTTCTCTTGTAAAGGTTTGGATCCATAGGTCATTTGCATCTTTAACAAGTTTCAAGCATGCATATCCTTATTTAAAACATGTGTAGAAGAAATCTCTTTCTTATAAAATTCCAAGCTATTAGGGTTGAACTAATGGAATTTCCCAAACTTTGGTAAAAAAACTTTCGTGTTCATTTTTGGTGTGTGAATAAATTTTTTTTACTTACATTTGGTATTGTTTTAAAATTTTTCCATACATAAACTCTAAAATTTTCATTTTGTTGTGATCTATTTGCCATTTTTGTTTGTGGGATGAATGGAGAGCTAAAAATCTAAGCTTTGATTTAAGATGAAAGTATACATCTAAAATGCAAATGCACAATGCAAAAATATAGAGAGAGATAATTTTGAAGAATATCTGTAATTTTTTTGGGATTGTAAACTCTTTTTTAGTTTTAATATATTAGGTTTTGCAATCGTCAGGGAGAAGGGGGAGGAGGGGGATTTATAACTGAGTGTTCACTCCCAATCCATAAGTCATTTCTTACAAAAGTATAGCCAGTTACATGTGATAAATCACTTTACAATCATTGATCATTGTTAGGTCAGCTTTTTGTAAATGGGCAAAATAATGGATTGTTTGACTCGGGTAAATATCCCACTGCACCTTTACTTGAGAATTTAATGAGCATATGTTATTCTCTTTAAAAGGTTTGGATCCATAGGTCTTTTGCATCTTGAATATATTTCAAACATTCATATCCATTTTTACAACATGTGTAGAAGAAATCTCTTTCTTATAAAATTCCACGCTATTTGGGTTGAACAAGTGGAATTTCCCAAACCTGGATTCAAAAAATTTGTGTTTATTTGTGGTGTGTGAATAAATTTTCTTTTATTATTGTTTTAAATTTTTTCTATACATAAACTCTAAAATATTTATTTTGTTGTGATCTACTTGCCTTTTTTGTTTATAGGATGAAGGTAGAGCGAAAACTCAAAGTTATGATTTAAGAAAAAGTTCACATCTAAAATGCAAATGCACAATGCAAAAATGTAGATAGAGATAATTTCGAAGAATATCTGTAATTTTTTTGGGATTGTAAAGTATTTTTTATTTTTAATATATTAGTTTTTGCAATCGTTGGGGAAAAAGGGGAGGAGGGGGATTTATAACTGAGTGTTCACTCCCAATCCATACGTCATTTCTTACAAAAGTATAGCCCGGTACGCGTGATAAATCAGTTTACAATCATCTATCATTGTAAGGTCAGCTTTTTGTAAAAGGGCAAAATAATGGATTGTCTAACTCGGGTAAATATCCCATTGCCTGTACACTTTAGAATTTAATGAGCATTTGTTATTCTCTTCAAAAAGTTTTGGATCCATAGGTCATTTGAATCTTTAACATGTTTCAAGCATGCATATCCATTTTTAAAACACGTGTAGATGAAATCTCTTTCTTATAAAATTCCAATCTATTAGGGATGAACTAGTGGAATTTTCCAAACTAGGATAATAAAACTTTTGTGTTCATTTGTGGTGTGTGAATAAATTTTCTTTACTTACATTTGTTATTGTTTAAAAAGTTTTCCATAAAAAAACTCTAAAATGTTCATTTTGGTGTGATCTATTTGCCTTTTCTGTTTATAGGATGAAGGGAGAGCGAAAACTCAAAGTTTTGATTTTAGAAAAAAGTATACATCTAAAATGGAAATGCACAATGCAAAAATGTAGAAAGAGATAATTCCAAAGAGTGTCTGTGATTTTTTGGGATTCTAAAATATTTTTAGATTTTATATATAACGTTTTGAAATCGTCAGAGAAAAGGGGGAGCCGGTGGATTTTTAACTGAGTGATGACACCCAATCCATAGCTCATTTTTACAAAAATATAGCCCGCTACGTGTGATAAATTACTTTACAATCATCTATGATTGTTTGGTCAGCTTTTTGTAAATGAGCAAAATAAAGGCTTTTTTGACTTGGGTAAATATCCCACCGCACGTTCACTTGAAAATTTAATGAGCGTTTGTAATTATCTTTTAAAGGTTTGTATCCATAGGTCATTTGCACCTTTAACATGTTTCAGGCATGCATATCCAATTTTAAAACATGTGTAGAAGAAATCTATTTCATATAAAATTCAAACAATTAGGGTTAAACTAGTCAAATTTCCCAAACTTGGATAACAAAACTTTTGTGTTCATCTCTGGTGTGTGAATAAATTTTTGTTACATACATTTTTTATTGCTTGATATTTATTCCAAACATAAACTCTAAAATTTTTATTTTGTTGTGATCTATTTGCTTTTTTTGTTTACGGGATCAAGGGAGAGCGAAAACTCAAAGTTTTGATTTAAGAAAAAAGTATACGTCCAAATTTGAAATGCACAATGCACAAATGTAGAGAGAGAAAATTCCTTAGAGTATCTATAATTTTTAAGGATTGTAAGCTCTTTTTAGTTTTAATATATTAGGTTTTGAATTCGTTAGGGAAAAGGGGGAGGCGGGGGATTTTTAACTGAGTGTTGACTCCCTATCCATAAGTTATTTCTAACAAAAATCTTGCTCTTTATGCATGATAAATCACTTTACAATCATCCATGGTTTGTAGATCAGCTTTTTGTAAATGGGCAAAATAATGGCTTGTTAAACTCAGGCAAATATGCCACTGCACGTTCACTTTAGAATTTAATGAGTGTTTGTTATTCTCTTCAAAAAGGTTTGGATCCATATGTCATTTGAATCTTTAACATGTTTCAAGCATGCATATCCATTTTTAAAACATGTGTAGAAGAAAATTCTTTCTTATAAAATTCCAAGCTATTAAGGTTGAACTAGTGGAATTTCCCAAACTTGGATAACAAAACTTTTGTGTTCATTTGTGGGGCATGAATAAATTTTATTTACTTAGATTTGTTATTGTTTAAAATTTTTTCCATACGTAAACTTTAAAATTTTCATTTTGTTGTGATCTTTTTGCCTTTTTTGTTTACGGGATGAAGGGAGAGCGAAAACGCAAAGTTTTGATTTAAAAAAAAAGTATTCATCTAAAATTGAAATGCACATTGCACAAATGTAGAGAGAGATAATTCCAAATATTGTATGTAATTTTTAGGGATTGTAAACTCTTTTTAGTTTTTACATATTAGTTTTTGCAATCGTCGGGGAAAAGAGGGAGGCAGGGGATTTTTAAATGAATGTTGACTCCCTATCCATAAGTCATTTCTTAAAAAAATATAGCCTGTTACGCGTGATAAATCACTTTACAGTCATCTATGATGTTTAGTTCACTTTTTGTAAATGGGAAAAATATTGGCTTGTTCGACTCGGGTAAATATCCCACCGCATGTTCAATGGAGAATTTAATGAGCATTTGTTCTTCTCTTTTAATGGTTTGGATCCATAGGTCATTTGCATCTTTAACAAGTTTCAAGCATGCATATCCATATTTAATACATGTGTAGAAGAAATATCTATCTTATAAAATTCCAAGCTATTAGGGTTTAACTAGTGGAATTTCCAAAAGTTGGATAACAAAACTTTCGTGTTCATTTTTGGTGAGTCAATAAATTTTCTTTACTTACATTTGGTATTGTTTTATTTTTTATCCATACAAAAAATCTTAAATTTTCATTTTGTTGTGATCTATTTGCCTTTTTTGTTTGCGGGATGAAGGGAGAGCTAAAAATCTAAGTTTCGATTTAAGATGAAAGTATACATCTAAAATGCAAATGCACAATGCAAAAATGTAGAGAGAGATAATTTCGAAAAATATTTGTAATTTTTTTGGGATTGTAAACTTTTTTTTAGTTTTAATATATTAGGTTTTGCAATCGTCGGGGAAAAGGGGGAGGAGGGGGATTTGTAACTGAGTGTTCACTTCGAATCCATAAGTCATTTCTTACAAAAGTGTAGCTCATTATGCGTGATAAATCACTTTACAATCATCTATCATTGTTAGGTAAGCTTTTTTTAAATGGGCAAAATAATGGATTGTTTGACTTGGGTAAATATCCCACTGCACGTTCACTTGAGAATTTAATGAGCGTTTGTTATTCTCTTCAAAAAGGTTTCGATCCATAGGTCAATTGAATCTTTAACATGTTTCAAGCATGCATATCCATTTTTAAAACATGTGTAGAAGAAATCTCTTTCTTATAAAATTCCAAGCTATTAGGGTTGATCTAGTGGAATTTTCCAAACTTGGATAACAAAACTTTGGTGTTCATTTGTGGTGTGTGAATAAATTTTCTTTACTTAGATTTGTTATTGTTTAAATTTTTTTCCATACATAAACTTTAAAATTTTCATTTTGTTGTGATCTTTTTGCCTTTTTTGTTTACGGGATGAAGGGAGAGCGAAAACACAAAGTTTTGATTTTAGAAAAAAGTATTCATCTAAAATGGAAATGCACAATGCACAAATGTAGAGAGAGATAATTCCAAAGATTATATGTAATTTTTAGGGATTGTAAACTCTTTTTAGTTTTGATATATTAGTTTTTCCAATTGTCGGGGAAAAGAGGGAGGCATGGGATTTTTAACTGAGTGTTGACTCCCTATCCATTAGTCATTTCTTACAAAAATATAGCCTGTTACGCGTGATAAATCACTTTACAATCATCTATGATATTTAAGTCACTTTTTGTAAAGGTGCAAAATAATGGCTTGTTCGACTCGGGTAAATATCCCACCGCATGTTCAATGGTGAATTTAATGAGCATTTGTTCTTCTTTTGTAAAGGTTTGGATCCATAGGTCATTTGCATCTATAACAAGTTTCAAGCTTGCATATCCATATTTAAAACATGTGTATAAGAAATCTCTTTCTTATGAAATTCCAAGCTATTAGGGTTGAACTAATGGAATTTCCCAAACTTTGGTAACAAAACTTTCGTGTTCATTTTTGGTGTGTGTGAATAAATTTTCTGTACTTACATTTGGTATTTTTTTAAACTTTTTCCATACATAAACTCTAAAATTTTCATTTTGTTGTGATCTATTTGCCATTTTTGTTTGCGGGATGAAGGGAGAGCTAAAAATCTAAGTTTTGATTTAAGATGAAAGTATACATCTAAAATGCAAATGCACAATGCAAAAATATAGAGAGGGATAATTTTGAAGAATATCTGTAATTTTTTTGGGATTGTAAACTCTTTTTTAGTTTTAATATATTAGGTTTTGCAATCATCGGGGAAAAGGGCGAGGAGGGGGATTTATAACTGAGTGTCCACTCCCAATCCATAAGTCATTTTTTACAAAAGTATAGCCAGTTACGCGTGATAAATCACTTTACAATCATTGATCATTGTTAGGTTAGATTTTTGTAAATGGGCAACATAATGGATTGTTTGACTCGGGTAAATATCCCACTGCTCATTCACCTGAGAATTTAATGAGTGTATTTTATTCTCTCTAAAAGGTTTGGATCCATAGGTCTTTTTCATCATGAACATATTTCAAACATTCATATCCATTTTTACAACATGTGTAGAAGAAATCTCTTTCTTATAAAATTCCACACTATTAGGGTTGAACAAGTGGAATTTCCCAAACCTGGATTAAAAAAAAATTGTGTTCATTTGTGGAGTGTGAATCAATTTTTCTTTAATTACATTTATTTATTTTTTAAAATTTTTCCATACACAAAATCTAAAATTTTCATTTTTGTTGTGATCTTTTTGCCTTTTTTGTTTACGGGATGATGGGAGAGCGAAAACTCAATGTTTTGATTTAAGAAAAAAGTATACATCTAAAATAGAAATACACAATGCAAAAATGTAGAGAGAGATAATTCCAAAGAGTGTCTGTAATTTTTAGGGATTGTAAAATCTTTTTAGTTTTTGTATATTAGTTTTGCAATCCTCAAGGAAAAGGGGGAGGCATGGGATTTCTAACTGAGTGTTGTTTCCCAATCCATAAGTCATTTCTTAAGAAAATATAGCCCGTTACGTGTAATAAATAACGTTACAATCATCTATGATTGTTAGGTCAACTTTTTGTAAATGGGCAAAATAATGGTTTGTTTGACTCGCGTAAATATCCCACCGCACGTTCAGTTCCGAATTTAATGAGCGTTTGTTATTCTTCTTAGAAGGTTTGGATGCATAGGTCATTTGCATCTTTAACAAGTTTCAAGCATGCATATCCATTCTTAAGACATGTGTGAAAGAAATCGTTTTTTTTTATGAAATTCCAAGCTATTAGGGTTGAACTAGTGGAATTTCCCAAACTTCGATAACAAAACTTTTGTGTTCATTCGTGGTGTGACAATAATTTTTCAGTACTTACATTAGTTATAATTTTAAAAATTTTCCACACTTAAACTTTAAAATTTTCATTTTGTTGTGATCTTTTTCCCTTTTTTGTTTACCGGATGACGGGAGAGCGAAAACTCCAAGTTTTGATTTAAGAAAAAAGTATACATCTAAAATGGAAATGTACAATGCAAAAATGTAGAGGGAGATAATTCCAAAGAGTGTTTGTAATAGGTGTAAACTCTTTTTAGTTTTTATGTGTTAGGTTTTGCAATCGTCGGGGAAAAGGGGGAGGCAGGGGATTTTTAACTTAGTGTTGACTCCCAATCCAAAAGTCATTTCTTATAAAAAATAGCCCGTTATGCGTGATAAATTGTTTTAAAATCATCTATGATTGTTAGGTAAGCTTTTTGTAAAAGGGGAAGGTAATGGCTAGTTTGACTCGGGTAAATATTCCACCACATGTTCACTTGAGAATTTAATGTGGTTTTGTTTTTCTCTTTAAAAGTTTTTTATCCACAGGTCATTTGCGTCTTTACCATGTTTCAAGCATGGACATCCATTTTTAAAACATGTGTAGAAGAAATCCCTTTCTTATAAAATTCCAAGCTATTATGGTTGAACTAGAGGTATTTCCAAAACTTGGATAACAAAACTTGTGTTTTCATTTGTGGTGTGTGAATAAATTATCTTTACGTACATGAGTTATAATTTAAAATTTTTCCATACTTAAACTCTAAAAATTTCATTTTGTTGTGATCTATTTGCCTTTTTTGTCTACGGGATGAAGGGAGAGCAAAATCTTATAGTTTTGATTTAAGAAAAAAGTATACATCTAAAATTGAAATGTACAATGCACAAATGTAGAGAGAGATAATTCCAAAGAGTGTCTATAATTTTTGGGGATTATAAACTCTTTTTAGTTTTTATATATTACGTTTTACAATCCTCATAAAAAAGGGGGGCGGGGGATTTTTAACTGAATGTTGACTCCCAATCCATAAGTCATTTCTTACAAAAACTATAGGCCGTTATGCGTGATAAATCACTTTATAATCATATATGATTGTTAGGTCAACTTTTCATAAAAGGGCAAGGTAATGGCTTGTTTGACTCAGGTAAATATTCCACCGCACATTCACTTGAGAAGTTAATGAGCGTTTGTAATTCTCTTTAAAAAATTTGGATCCTTAGGTCATTTGCATCTTTAACATGTTTCAAGCATGCATATCCATTTTTAAAACATGTGTAGAAGAAATCTCTTTCTTAAAAAATTCCAAACTATTAGGGTTGAACTAATGGAATTTCCAAAACTTGGATAACAAAACTTTTGTGTTCATTTGTGGTGTGTGAATAAATTTTCTTTACATACATTTTTATTCTTTTAATTTATTTCCATACATAAACTCTAAAATTTCATTCACTTGTGATCTATTTTGCCGTTTTTATTTACGGGATGAAGGGAGAGCGAAAACACAAAGTTTTGATTTGAGAAAAAAGTACACATCTAAAATGGAAATGCATAATGCAAAAATGTGGAAAGAGATAATTCCAAAAGTGTCGGTAATTTTTAGGTGTTTTAAACTCTTTTCTATTTTTATATATTAGGTTTTTCAATCGTCGGGGAAAATGGGGAGGCAGGGGATTTGTAACTAAGTGTTAACTCCTAATCTATAAGTCATTCCTTAAAACAAATATAGACCGTTACGCGTGATAAATCACTTTACAATCATCTATGATTGTTTGGTCAGCTTTTTGTAAATGGGCAAAATAATGGCTTGTTTGACTCGGGTAAATCTCCCATCGCACGTTCACTTGAGAGTTTAATGAGCATTTTTATTCTCTTTAAAAGGTTTGGATCCACAGTGTCATTTGAATCCTTAACATGTTTGAAGCATGCATATCCATTTTTAAAACATGTATTGAAGAAATCTCTTTCGAATGAAATTCCAAGCTATTAGGGTTGAACAAGTGGAATTTCCCAAACTTGGATAACAAAACTTTTGTGTTCATTTGTGGTGTGTGAATCAATTTTTCTTTACTTACATTTATTTATTTTTTAAAATTTTTCCATACATAAACTCTAAAAATTTTATTTTGTTGTGATCCTTTTGCCTTTTCTGTTTATGGGATGATGGGAGAGCGAAAACTCAATGTTTTGATTTAAGAAAAAAGTATACATCTAAAATAGAAATACACAATGCAAAAATGTAGAGAGAGATAATTCCAAAGAGTGATTGTAATTTTTAGGGATTGTAAAATCTTTTTAGTTTTTGTATATTAGTTTGGCAATCCTCTAGCAAAAGGGGGAGGCAGGGGATTTCTAACTGAGTGTTGTCTCCCAATCCATAAGTCATTTCTTACAAAAATATAGCCCATTACGTGTAATAAATCACTTTACAATCATCTATGATTGTTAGGTCAACTTTTTGTAAATGGGCAAAATAATGGTTTGTTTGACTCGCGTAAATATCCCACCGCACGTTCACTTCCAAATTTAATGAGCATTTGTTATTCTCCTTAGAAGGCTTGGATGCATAGGTCATTTGCATCTTTAACAAGTTTCAAGCATGCATATCCATTCTTAAAACATGTGTGAAAGAAATCTTTTTTTTATGAAATTCCAAGCTATTAGGGTTGAACTAGTGGAATTTCCCAAACTTGGATAACAAAACTTTTGTGTTCATGCGTGGTGTGACAATAATTTTTCAATACTTACATTAGTTATAATTTTAAAAATTTTCCATACTTAAACTTTAAAATTTTCATTTTGTTGTGATCTTTTTGCCTTTTTTGTTTACCAAATGACGGGAGAGCGAAAACTCCAAGTTTTGATTTAAGAAAAAAGTATACATCTAAAATGGAAATGTACAATGAAAAAAATGTAGAGAGAGATAATTCCAAAGAATGTTTGTAATTTTTAGGGATTGTAAACTCTTTTTAGTTTTTATATATTAGGTTTTACAATCGTCGGGGAAAAGGGGGAGGCGGGGGATTTTTAACTTCGTGTTGACTCCCAATCCATATGTCATTTCTTAAAAAAATATAGCCCGTTATGCTTGATAAATCATTTTACAATCATCAATGATTGTTAGGTCAGCTTTTTGTAAAAGGACAAGATAATAGCTTGTTTGACTCGAGTAAATATTCCACCACATGTTGACTTGAGAATTTAATGAGCTTTTGTTTTTCTCTTTAAAAGGTTTTTATCCAGAGGTCATTTGCATCTTTAACATGTTTCAAGCATGGATATCCATTTTTAAAACATGTGTAGAAGAAATCCCTTTGTTATAAAATTCCAAGCTATTAGGGTTGAACTAGAGGTATTTCCAAAACTTGGATAACAAAACTTGTGTTTTCATTTGTGGTGTGTGAATAAATTTTCTTTACTTACATGAGTTATTATTTTAAATTTTTTCCATAATTAAACTCTAAAATTTTCATTTTGTTGTGATCTATTTGCCTTTTTTGTTTACGGGATGAAGGGAGAGCGAAAACTTATAGTTTTGATTTAAGAAAAAAGTATACATCTAAAATTGAAATGTACAATGCACAAATGTAGAGAGAGATAATTCCAAAGAGTGTTTGTAATTTTTTGGGATTATAAACTCTTTTTATTTTTTATATATTAGGTTTTACAATCGTCAGAAAAAAAGGGGGAGGCAGGGGGTTTTTAACTGAATGTTGACTCCCATTCCATAAGTCATTTATTACTAAAACTATAGGCCATTATGCGTGATAAATCACTTTATAATCATATATGATTGCTAGGTCAGCTTTTTTTAAAATGAAAAGATAATGGTTTGTTTGACTCGGGTAAATATTCCACCACACATTCACTTGAGAAGTTAATGAGCGTTTGTAATTCTCTTTAAAAAATTTGGATCCATAGTTCATTTGCATCTTTAACATGTTTCAGGCATGCATATCCATTTTTAAAACATGTGTAGAAGAAATCTCTTTCTTAAAAAATTCCAAACTATTAGGATTGAACTAGTGGAATTTCCAAAACTTGGATAACGAAACTTTTGTGTTCATTTGTGGTGTGCGAATAAATTTTCTTTACAAATATTTTTTATTCTTTTATTTTTTTCATACATAAACTCTAAAATTTCATTTGGTTGTGATCTATTTTGCCTTTTTTATTTACAGGATGAAAGGAGAGCGAAAACTCAAAGTTTTGATTTGAGAAAAAAATATACATCTAAAAAGGAAATGCATAATGCAAAAATGTGGAGAGAGATAATTCCAAAAGTGTCAGTAATTTTTAGGTGTTTTAAACTCTTTTTTATTTTTATATATTATGTTTTGCAATCGTCGGGGAAAATGGGGAGGCAGGGGATTTTTAACTGAGTGTTAACTCCTAATCTATAAGTCATTCCATAAAAAAAAAGAACGTTATGCGTGATAAATCACTTTACAATCATCTATGATTGTTTTGCTAGCTTTTTGTAAATGGGCAAAATAATGGCTTGTTTGACTCGGGTAAATCTCCCACCGCACGTTCAGTTGAGAGTTTAATGAGCGTTTTTATTCTCTTTAAAAGGTTTGGATCCATAGTGTCATTTGAATCTTTAACTTGTTTGAAGCATGCATATCCATTTTTAAAACTTGTATCGAAGAAATCTCTTTCGAATGAAATTCCAAGCTATTAGGGTTGAACAGGTGGAATTTC
Organism: Aristolochia californica; assembly: GCF_029961685.1. Classification (NCBI taxonomy): domain Eukaryota; kingdom Viridiplantae; phylum Streptophyta; class Magnoliopsida; order Piperales; family Aristolochiaceae; genus Aristolochia; species Aristolochia californica. The sequence goes on along the minus strand of NW_027181992.1, from coordinate 32,620,509 downwards.
CCAAACTTGGATAACAAAACTTTTGTGTTCATTTGTGGTGTGTGAATCAATTTTCTTTACTTACATTTGTTATTGTTTTAAATTTTTTCCATACATAAACTCTAAAATTTTCATTTTGTTGTGATCTTTTTGCCTTTTTTGTTTTCGGGATGATGGGAGAGCGAAAACTCAATGTGTTTATTTAAGAAAAAAGTATACATCTAAAATAGAAATACAAAATGCACAAATGTGTAGAGAGATAATTCCAAAGAGTGTCTGTAATTTTTAGGGATTGTAAAATCTTTTTAGTGTTTGTATATTAGGTTTTGCAATGCTCAAGGAAAAGGGGGCGGCAGGGGATTTCTAACTGAGTGTTGTCTCCCAATCCATAAGTCATTTCTTACAAAAATATAGCTCGTTACATGTAATAAATCACTTTACAATCATTTATGATTGTTAGGTCAACTTTTGTAAAGGGGCAAAATAATGGTTTGTTTGACTCGGGTAAATATACCACCGCACGTTCACTTCTGAATTTAATGAGCGTTAGTTCTTCTCCTTAGAAGGTTTGGATGCATAGGTCATTTTCATCTTTATCAAGTTTCAAGCATGCATATCCATTCTTAAAACATGTGTGAAAGAAATTTGTTTTTTATGAAATTCCAAGCTATTAGGGTTGAACTAGAGGAATTTCCCAAACTTGGGTAACAAAAATTTTGTGTTCATTTGTGGTGTGTGAATAAATTTTCTTTACTTTCATTTGTTATTGTTTTAAATTTTTTCCATACATAAAATTTTAAATTTTCATTTTGAAGTGATTTATTTGCCTTTTTTGTTTACATAATGAAGGCAGAGCGAAAACTCAAACTTTTGATTTAAGAAAAAAGTATACATCTAAAAACGAAATGCACAATGCACAAATGTAGATAGAGATAATTCTGAAGAGTGTCTATAATGTTTAGGTATTTTAAAACTTTTTATTTATTTATTAGGTTTTGCAATCGTCGGGGAAAAGGAGGAGGCATGGGAATTTTTAATTGAGTGTTGATTCCCAATCCATAAGCCATTTCTAACAAAAAAAAAAAGCCCGTTACGCATGATAAAATACTTTACTTTCATCTATGATGGTCAAATCAGCTTTTTGAAATGGGCAAAATATTGGCTTGTCTGACTTGACTAAATATCCCACTGCATGTTCACTTGAGAATTTATTGACGTTTGTTATTTTTTTTTAAAGGTTTGGATCCATAAGTCATTTGCATCTTTTACATGTTTAAAGCATGCCTATCATTTTTTTGTAGAAGAAATATCTTCCTTATAAAATTCTGAGCTATTAGGGTTGAACTAGAGGAATTTCCCAAACATGGAATTTAAAACTTTAATGTTCATTTGTGGTGTGTCAATAAATTTAATTTACTTACATTTGTTATTTTTTTAAATTTTTTCCATACATAAACTTTAAAACTTTCATTTTGTTGTGATTTGTTTTGCCTTTTTTGTTTACAGATGAAGGGAGAGCGAAAACTCAAAGTTCTGATTTAAGAAAAAAGTATATATCTAAAAAAGAAATGCACAGTGCACAAATGTAGAGGGAGATAATTCCAAAGAGTGTCTATAATTCTTAGGGATTTTAAAATCTTTTTAGTTTTTATATAATAGTTTTTGCAATCGTTGGAGAAAAGTGAGAGGCGGGGGAATTTTAACTGAGTGTTGACACGATATCCATAACTCATTTCTAACAATAAAGTAGCCCATTACGCGTGATCAAACACTTTACAATCATCTATGAACGTTAGGTCAGCTTTTTGTAAATGGGCAAAATATAGGCTTGTTTGACTTGGGTAAATATCCCACTGCAAGTTCACTTGAGAATTTAATGAGCGTTTGTCATTCTGTTTAAAAGGTTTAGATCCATAGGTCATTTGTATCTTTACCATGTTTCAAGAATGCATATCTCTTTTTAAAACATGTGTAGAAGAAATCTCTTTCTTATAAATTCCAAGCTATTAGAGTTGAACTAGAGGAATTTTCCAACTTGCATAACAAAACTTTTGTGTTCATTTGGGGAGTGTGAATAATTTTTCTGAACTTACATTTGTTATTGTTTTCAAATTTTTCCATACATAAACTCTAAAATTTTCATTTTGTTGTGATCTATTTGCCTTTTTTGTTTACGGGAAGAAAGGAAAGCGAAAACTCAAAGTTTTGATTTAAGAAAAAAGTATACATCTAAAATGGAAATGCACAATGCACAAAGGTAGAGAGAGAAAATTCCCAAGAGTGTCTGTTATTTTTAGGGATTGTAAACTCTTTTTAGTTTTTATATATTAGGTTTTTCAATCGTCGGGCAAAAGGGGAAGGCGGGGGATTTTTAACTGAGTGTTACATCCCAATCCATAAGTCATTTCTTACAAAACTATAGCCTGTTACATGTGATAATTCACTTTACAATCATCAACGATTGTAAGGTTAACTTTTTGTAAATGGGCAAAATAATGGCATGGTTGACTCAGGTAAATGTCCCACCGCACATTCATTTGAGAATTTAATGAGCGTTTGTTATTCTCTTAAAAAGGTTTGGATCCATAGATCATTCGCATCATTACCATGTTTCAAGCATGCATATCCATTTTTCAAACAAGTGTAGAAGAAATCTCTTTCTTATAAAATTCCAAGCTATTAGGGTTGAACTAGTGGAATTTCCAAAACTTGGATAACAAAACTTTTGGGTTCATTTGAGGTGTGTGAATAAATTTTCTTTCCTTACAATTGTGATTGTTTTAAATTTTTTCCATACATAAAATCTAATATTTTCATTTTGTTGTTATCTATTTGCCTTTTTTTTACGGGATAATGGGAGAGCGAAAACTCAAAATTTTGATATAAGAAAAAAGTATACGTTTGAAAAGGAAATGCAATTTGCACAAATGCAGAGAGAGATAATTCCAAAGAGTGTCTGCAATTTTTAGGGATAGTAAACTCTTTTTAGTTTTTATATATTAGGTTTTGCAATCGTCGAGGAAAAGGGGGAGGCGGGGGATTTTTAACCGAGTGTTGACTCTGAATCCATAAGTCATTTCTTACAAAAATATAGCCCGTTATGCGTGATAAATCAGTTTACAATCATCTATGATTATTAGGTCAGCTTTTTGTAAATGGGCAAGATAATAGCTTGTTTGACTCAGGTAAATGTTCCACCGCACGTTCACTTGAGAATTTAATGAGCATTTGTTAATCTCTTTAAAATGTTTTGATCCATAGGTCATTTGACTCTTCAACATGTTTCAAGCATGCATATCCATTTTTAAAACATGTGTAGAAAAAATCCTTTTCTTATAAAATTCCAAGCTATTAGGGTTGAACTAGTGGCATTTCAGAAACTTGGATAAGAAAACTTTTGTTTTCATTTGTGGTGAGTGAATAAATTTTCTTTACTTACATTACTTATAATTTTAAAATTTCTCCTTTCATAAACTCTTAAATTTTCATTTTGTTGTGATCTATTTGCATTTTTTGTTTACCGAATGATGGTAGAGCGAAAACTCAATGTTTTGATTTAAGAAAAAAGTATACATCTAAAATGGAAATGTACAATGCACAAATGTAGAGAGATAATTCCAAATATTGTGTTTAATTTCAAGGGGTTGTAAACAATTTTTAGTTTTTATTTATTAGGTTTTGCAATCGTCGTGGAAAAGGGAAGGGTGGGTGATTTTGAAGTGAGTGTTGACTCCCAATCCATAAGACTTTTCTTACAAAAATATTGCCCGTTATGCGTTATAAATCACTTCACCATCATCTATGTTTGTTTGGTCATCTTTTTGTAAATGGGAAAAATAATGGCTTGTTTGACTCGGGTAAATATCCCACTGCACATTTACTTCTGAATTTAATGAGCATTTGTTATACTCTTTAAAAGTTTTGGATCCATAGGTCATTTGCTTCTTTAACATGTTTCAAACATGCATATCCATTTTTAAAATATGTGTAGAAGAAATCTCTTTCTTATAAAATTCCAACCTATTAGGGTTGAACTAGTGGAATTTCGAAAACTTGGATAACATAACTTTTGTGTTCATTTGTGGTGTGTGAATAAATTTTATTTACTTATATTTGTTATTAGTTCAATTTTTGTCGATACATAAACTCTAAAATTTCATTTGGTTGTGATCTATTTTACCTTTTTTGTTTACGGAATGAAGGGAGAGCAAAAACTCAATGTTTTGATTTGAGAAAAAAGTTTACATCTAAAATGGAAATGCATAATGCACAAATGTGGAGAGAGATAGTTCCAAAAAGTGTCGGCAATTTTTAGGGGTTGTAAACTCTTTTTAATTTTTATATATTAGGTTTTGCAATCGTCAGGGAAAATGGGGAGGCGGGGGATTTTTTACTGAGTGTTAACTCCTAATCCATATGTCATTTCTTACTAAAATATAGTTCGTCACTTGTGATAAATCACTTGACAATCATCTAAGATTGTTAGGTCAGCTTTTTGTAAATGGGCAAAATAATGGCTTGTTTGACCCTTGCAAATATCCCACCGCACGTTCACTTGAGAATTTAATGAGCGTTTGTTATTCTATTTAAAAGCTTGGGATACATAGGTCATTTGCAACTTTAACTTGTTTTAAGCATGCATATCCATTTTAAAAACATGTGTAGAAGAAATCTCTTTCTTATAAAATTCCTAGTTATTAGGGTTGAACTAGTGGAATTTCCCAAACTTGGATAACAAAACTTTTGTGTTCATTTGTGGTGTGTGAATAAATTATATTTACTTACATTTGTTATTGTTTTAAATATTTTCCATTCATAAACTCTTAAATTTTCATTTTGTTGAGATCTATTGTGCCTTTTTTGTTTACGGGAAGAAGGGAGACTGAAAAGTCAAAGTTTTGATTTAACAAAAAAAGTATACATATAAAATGGAAATGCACAATGTAAAAATGTAGAGAGAGATAATTCCAAAGTGTGTCTGTAATTTTTAAGGATTGTAAACTCTGTTTAGTTTTTATATATCAGGTTTTGCAATTGTCGGGGAAAAGGGGGAGGCAGGGGATTTTTAACTGAGTGTTGACTCCCAATCAATAACTCATTTCTAACAAAAATGTAGCCTATTACGCATGATAAAAGACTTTACAATCACCTACGATTGTTAGGTTAGCTTTTTGTAAATGGGTAAAACAATGGATTGTTTGACTCGGGTAAATATCCCACCGCACGTTCACCTGAGAATTTAATGAACGTTTGTTATTCTATTTAGAAGGTTTGGATACATATGTCATTTGCATCTTTAACATGTTTTAAGCGTGCATATCCATTTTCAAAACATGTGTAGAAGAAATCTCTTTCTTACAAAATTCCCAGCAATTAGGGTTGAACAAGTGGAATTTCCCAAACTTTGATAACAAAACTTTTGTGTTCATTTGTGGTTTGTGAATAAATTTTATTTACTTACATTTGTTATTTTTTTAAATATTTTCCATTCATAAACTCTAAAATTTTAATTTGGTTGTGATCTATTTTGCCTTTTTTGTTTACGAGATGAAGGGAGAGCGAAAAGTCAAAGTTTTTATTTAAGAAAAAAGTATACATCTAAAATGGAAGTGCAAAATGGACAAATGTACAGAGAGAAAATTCCGAACAGTGTCTGTAATTTTTAGGGATTGTAAACTCTTTTTAGTTTTTATATATTAGATTTTGCAATCGTCGGAGAAAAGGGGGAGGCGGGGGATTTTTAATTGAGTATTGACTCCCAATCCATAAGTCATTTCTAACAAAATATAGCCCATTACGCGAGATAAAACACTGTAAAATAATCTATGATTGTTAGGTCAACTTTTTGTAAATGGGCAAAATAATGCCTTGTTTAACACAGGTAAATAGCCCACCGCACATTCAGTTGAGAATTTATTGAGAGTTTGTTATTCTCTTTACAAGGATTGGATCCATAGGTCATTTTCATATTTACCATGTTCCAAGCATGTGTATCCATTTTTAAAACATGTGTAAAAAAAATCACTTTCTTAAAAATTCCAAGCTATTAGGATTGAACTAGTGGAAGTTCCCAAACTTGGATAACAAAACATTTGTGTTCATATGTGGTGTGTGAATAAATTTTCTTTACTTACATTTGTTATTGTTTTAAATTTTTTCCATACATAAACTATAAAATTTTCATTTTGTTTTTATCTTTTCGCCTTTTTTGTTTATGGGATGAAGAAAAAGCGAAAACTCAAACTTTTGATTTAAGAAAAAAGAATACATCTAAAAAGGAAATCCACAATGCACAAATGTAGAGAGAGATAATTCCAAAGAGTGTCTATAAAATTTAGGGATTGTAAAACTCTTTTTATTTTATATTTATTAGGTTTTGCAATCGACTGGGAGAAGGGGGAGGCGGGGGATTTTTAATTGAGTGTTGACTCCCAATCCATAAGTCATTTCTTACAAAAATATAGCCCGTTATGCTTGATAAATGACTGTACAATCATCTATGATTGTTATGTCAACTTTTTCTAAATGGGAAAAATAATGGCTTGTTTGACTTGCGTAAATATACCACCGCACGTTCACTTGAGAATTTAATGAGTGTTTGTTATTCTCTTTAAAAGGTTTTAATCCATAGGTCCTTTGTATCTTTGACATGTTTCAAGCATGCATATCCATTTTTAAAACATGTGTAGAAGAAATATCTTTCTTATAAAATTCCAAGCTATGAGGGTTGAACTAGTGGAATTTTCCAAACTTGGATCACAAAACTTTTGTGTTCATTTGTGGTGTGTGAATAAATTTTATTTACTTACATTTTTTATAATTTTAAATTTTGTTGTGATCTATTTGCCTTTTTTTTATGGGAAGAAGGGAGAGCAAAAACTCAAAATTTTGATTTAAGAAAAAAATATACATCTAAAATAGAAATGTTCTATGCAAAAATATAGAGAGAGATAATTCCAAAGAGTGTTTGTAATTTTTAGGGAATGTAAACTCTTTTTAGTTTTTATGTATTTGATTTTGAAATCGTATGGGAAGAGGGGGAGGCGGGGCATTTTTAACTGAGTCTTGGCTCCCAATCCATAAGTCATTTCTTACAAAAATATACCCCGTTACGGGTGATAAATCATTTTATAATCATCTATGATTATTAGGTCAACTTTTTGTAGAGGGGCTAAATAATGGCTTGTTTGACTCTGGTAGATATCCCATCGTACGTTCCCTTCAGAATTTAATGTGCGTTTTTTATTCTTTTTAAAAGTTTTGGATCCATAGGTCATTTGCATCTTTAACATGTTTGAAGCATGCATATCAATTTTTAAAACATGTGTAGAAGAAATCTCTTTCTTATAAAATTCCAAGCTATTAGGGTTGAACTAGTGGAATTTCCCAAACATGGATAACAAAACTTTTGTGTTCATTTGTGGTGTGTGAATAAATTTTCTTTACTAATATTTGTTATTGTTTTAAATTTTTTCCATACATAAACTCTAAAATTTTCATTCTGTTGTGATCTATTTGCCTTTTTTGTTTACGGTATGAAGGGAGAGCGAAAACTCATAGTTTTGATTTAATAAAAAAGTGTACATCTAAAATGAAAATGTACAATGCTCAAATGTAGAGCGAGATAATTTCAAAGAGTGTCAATAATTTTCAGGGATTGTAAACTCTTTTTAGTTTTTAAATATTAGATTTTGGAATCGTCGGGGAAGAGGGGGAGGTAGGGGATTTTTAACAAAGTGTTGACTCCCAATCCATAAGTCATTTCTTAAAAAAATATAGCCCGTTATGCCTGATAAATCACTTTACAATCATCTATGATTGTTAGGTCAGCTTTTTGTAGATGGCAAAATAAATGTTTGTTTCACTCGGGTAGATATCCCACCACGAGTTCCCTGGAGAATTTAATGTGCGTTTGTTATTCTCTTTAAAAGGCTTGCATTCATAGGTCATTTGCATCTTTAAAAATTTTCAAACATGCATATCAATTTTTAAAACATGTGTAGAAGAAATCTCTTTCTTATAAAATTCCAAGCTATTAGGGTTGAACAAGTTGAATTTCCCAAACGTGGATAACAAAACTTTTGTCTTCATTTGTGGTGTGTGAATAAATTTTCTTTACTTACATTTGTTATTGTTTTAAATTTTTTCCATACATAACGTCTAAAATTTTCATTTTGTTGTGATGTATTTGCCTTTTTTGTTTATGGTATGAAGTGAGAGCGAAAACTCAAAGTTTTGATTTTAGAAAAAAGTGTATATATAAAATAGAAATGCACAATGCACAAATGTAGAGAGAGATAATTCCAAAGTGTATCTTTAATTATAAGGGATTGTAAACTCTTTTTGGTTTTTATATAGTAGGTTTTGAAATCGTTGGGGAAAAGGGCGTGACGGGGAATTTTTAACCGAGTGTTGACTCCGAATCCATAAGTCATTTCTTAAAAAAATATAGCACATTATGCGTGATAATTCACTTGACAATCATCTATGATTGTTAAGTCAGCTTGTTGTGAATGGGCAAAATAATGGCTTGTTTGAGTCGGGTAAATATCCCACCACGGGTTCACTTGATAATTTAATGAGCGTTTGTTATTCTCTTTGAAAGGTTTGGATCCATAGGTCATTTTCACCTTCAATACGTTTCAAGCATGCATATCCATTATTAAAACATGTGTAGAAGAAATCTCTTTCTTATAAAATTCCAAGATATTAGAGTTAAACTAGTGGAATTGCCCAAAATTGTATAACAAACTTTTGTAATATTTTGTGTTGTGTGAATAAATTTTCATTACTTACATTTTTTATTATTTTAAATTTTTTCTATACATAAACTCTAACATTTTATTTTTCTTGTCTTCTATTTGCCTATTTTGTTTAAGGGATGAAGGGAGAGCGAAAACTCAAAGTTTTGATTTAATAAAAAAGTATACATATAAAATAGAAAAGCCCAATGAAAAAATGTAGAGAGAGATAATTCCAAAGAGTTTCCGGAATTTTTAGGGATTGTAAACTCTTTTTAGTTTTTATATATTAGGTTTGCAATCGTCGGGGAAAAGGGGGGGGCGGGGGATTTTTAACTGAGTGTTCACTACCTATCCATAAGTCATTTCTTATAAAAAATATAGCCCGTTATGCATGATAAATCACTTTACAATCATCTATGATTGTAAGGTCAGCTTTTCGTAAATGGGCAAAATAGTGGCTTGTTTGACTAGGGTAAATATCCCACCGCGCGTTCACTTGAACTTTTAATGAGAATTTTTTATTCTCTTTAAAAGGTTTGGAGCCATAGGTCATTTTCACCTTTAAGACGTTTCAAGCATGCATATCCATTTTTAAAACATGTGTAGGAGAAATCTCTTTCTTTTAAAATTCCAAGCTATTAGGTTTGAACTAGTGGAATTTCCAAAACTAGGATAACAAAACTTTTGTGTTCATTTGTGGTGTGTGAACAAATTTTCTTTACTTACATTTGTTATAATTTAAAAGTTTTTCCATACATAAACTCTAAATTTTTTTATTTTCTTGTGATCTATTTGCCTTTTCTGTTTACAGGATGAAGTGAGAGTGAAAACTCAAAGTTTTGATTGAAGAAAAAAGTATACATCTAAAATTGAAATGTAGAACGAACAAATGTAGAGAGAGATAATTCCAAAGAGTGTCTATAATTTTTAGGGATTGTAAACTCTTTTTAGTTTTTTTGTATTAGTTTTTGCAATCGTTGGGGAATAGGGGGAGGCAGGGGATTTTTAATTGAGTGTTGACTACCAATCAATAAGTCATTTCTTAAAAAAATATATCCCTTTACATGACAAAAATCACTTTACAATCATCTATGATTGTAAGGTCAGGTTTTTGTAGATGGGCAAAATAATGACTTGTTTGACTCGAGTAGATTTCCCACCGCACGTTCACTTGAGAATTTAATGAGCGTTTGTTATTCTCTTTAAATGGTTTGGATCCATAGGTCATTTGCATCTTTAACATGTTTCCAGCATACATATCCATTTTTAAAACATTTGTAGAAGAAATCTCATTCTTATAAAATTCCAAAGTATTAGGTCTGAACTAGTGGAATTACCCAAACTTGGATAACAAAACTTTTGTGTTCGTTTGTGGTGTGTGAATAAATTTTCTTTACGTCCATTTGCTATTGTTTTAAATTTTTTCCATTCATAAACTCTAAAATTTATATTTTGATGTGATCTTTTTTCTTTTTTGTTTATAGTATGAAGGGAGAGCGAAAACTCAAAATTTTCATTTAAGAAAAAATTAAACATCTAAAATGGAAATGCACAATGCAAAAATATAGAGAGAGATAATTCCAAAGATTTTATGAAATTTTTAGGGATTGTAAACTCTTTTTTATTTTAATATCTAAGGTTTTGCAATCGTCAGGGAAAGGGGGGAGGCAGGGGATTTATAACTGAGTGTTGATTCCCAATCCACAAGTCATTTCTTAGAAAAAAAAATAGCCCTTTACGCGTCATAAATCAATTTACAATCATCTATGATTGTTAGGTCAGTTTTTTGTAAATGGGCAAGATAATGGCTTGTTTGACTCGGGTAAATATCCCACCACACGTTCACTTGTGAATTTAATGAGTATTTTTTATTCTCTTTAAAAGTTTTGGCTCCATAAGTCAATTACTTCTTTAACATATTTCAAGCACGCATATCCATTTTTAAAACATGTGTAGAAGAAATCTCTTTCTTATAAAATTCCAAGCTATTAGGGTTAAACTAGTGGAATTTCCCAAATTTGGATAATAAAACTTTTGTGTTCATATGTGGTGTGTGCTTAAATTTTCTTTACTTACATTAGGGATTTTTTAAAATTTTTTCCATACATAAACTCTAAATTTTTTATTTTGTTGTGATCTATTTGCCTTTTTTGTTTACGGGATGAAGGGAGAGCGAAAACTCAAACTTTCGATTTAACAAAAATGTATGCATCTAAAATGGAAATGGACAATGCAGAAATGTAGAGAGAAATAATTCAAAAGTGTGTCTATAATTTTTATGGATTGTAAACTCTTTTTAGTTTTTATATATTAGGTTTTGCAATCGTCATGGAAAAGGGGGAGGCGGGGGATTTTTAACAGAGTGTTGACTCCCAATCCATAAGTCATTTCTTACAGAAATATAGCCCGTTACGCATGATAAATCACTTTACAATCATCTATGATTGTAAGTCAACTTTTTGTAAATAGGAAAAATAATGGCTTGTTTGTCTCGGATAAATATCCCACCGTATGTTCACTTGAGAATTTAATGAGCGTTTTTTATTATCTTTAAAAGGTTTGGATCCATAGGTCATTTGCATCTTTTAAAATTTTAAAGCATGCATTTCCATTTTTAAAACATGTGTAGAAGAAATCTTTTTCTTATAAAACTCCCAAGCTAATTAGGGTTGAACTAGTGGAATTTCAAAAACATGGATAACAAAACTTTTGTGCTTATTTGTGGTGTGTGAATAAATTTTCTTTACTTATATTTGTTATTTTTTTAAGTTTTTTCCAAACAAAAACTCTAAAATGGTCATTTTCGGGCGATCTCTTTGACTTTTTTTTTTACGGGATGAAGGTAGAGCGAAAACTCAACGTTTTTATTTACAAAAAAAATATACATCTAAAATGGAAATGTACAATGCACAAATGTAAAGAGAGATAACTCCAAAGAGTATATGTAATTTTTAGGGATTGTAAACTTTTTTTAGTTATTATATATTAGGTTTTGCATTCGTCGGGGAAAAGGGGGAGGCAGGGGATTTTTAACCGAGTATTGACTCCCTCTCGATAAGTCATTTCTTACAAAAATATAGCCCGTTATGCGTGATAAATCACTTTTAAATCATCTACGATTGTTAGGTCAACTTTTTGTAATTGAGAAAAATAATGGCTTGTTCGACTCAGGTAAAAATTCCACCGCACGATCACTTGAACTTTTAATGTGCGTATGTTATTCTCTTTAAAAGGGTTCGATCCATAGGTCATTTGCTCCTTTAACACACTTCAAGCATTCATATCCATTTTTAAAACAAGTGTGAAAGAAATCTCTTTCTTATAAAATTCCAAGCTATAAGGGTTGAACTAGTGGAATTTCCCAAATTTGGATAACAAAACTTTTGTGATCATTTGGGGTGTGTGAATAAATTTTCTTTACTTAAATTAGTTATTTTTAAAAAAAATTTCCATACATAAACTCTAAAATTTTCTTTTTGTTGTGATCTATTTGCCTTTTTTGTTTACAGGATGAAGGGAGAGCGAAAAATCAATTTTTTTATTGAAGAAAGAAGTATACATCTGAAATGGAAATGCACAATGCAAAAATGTAGAGGGAGATAATTCCAAAGATTGTATGTAAATTTTAGGGATTTTAATCACTTTTTAGTTTTTATATCTTTGGTTTTGCAATCGTCGAGGAACAGGAGGAAGCATGGGTTTTTAACTGAGTGTTGTCTCCCAATCCATAAGTTATTTCTTACAAAAATATAGCCCTTTTACACGTGATAAATCACTTTACAATTATCTATGATTGTAAGGTCAGCTTTTTGTAGATGGGTAAAATAATGGCTTGTTTGACTCGGGTAGATTTCCCACCGCACGTTCACTTGAGAATTTAATGAGCGTTTGTTATTCTCTTTAAAAGGTTTGGATCCATAGGTCATTTGCATCTTTAACATGTTTCCAACATACATATCCATTTTTAAAACATGTGTAGAAGAAATCTCTTTCTTATAAAATTCCAAGCTATTAGGTTTGAAATTGTGGAATTACCCAAACTTTGATAACAAAACTTTTGTGTTCATTTGTTGTGTGTGAATAAATTTTCTTTACTGACATTTTTTATTGTTTTATATTTTTTGGATTCATAAACTCTTAAATTTTCTTTTTGTTGTGATTTTTTTTTTTTTGTTTATAGAATGAAGGGAGAATGAAAACTCAAAGTTTTGATTTAAGAAAAAATTATACATCTAAAATGGAAATGCACAACGCACAAATGTAGAGAGAGATAATTTCAAAAAGTATCAGTAATTTTTAGGGATTGTAAACTCTTTTTAGTTTTTATATAGTAGGTTTTGCAATCGTCGGGGAAAAGGAGGAGGCGGGGGATTTTTAACCGAGTGGTTACTCCCTATCCCTAAGTCATTTCTTACAAACATATAGCCCGTTACGTGTGACAAATCACTTTACAATCATCTATGATTGGTAGGTCAACTTTTTGTAATTGAGCAAAATAATGGCTTGTTTGACTCGGGTAAATATCCCACCGCACGTTCACTTGAACTTTTAATGTGGGTTTGTTATTCTCTTTAAAAGGTTTGGATCTGTAGGTCATTTGCTCCTTTAACAAGTTCCAAGCATTCATATCCATTTTAAAACATGTGTAGAAGAAATCTCTTTCTTATAAAATTCTAAGCTATTAGGGTTGAACTAGTGGAATTTCCCAAACATGGATCACAAACCTTTTGTGTTCATTTGGGGTGTGTGAATAAATTTTTTTTACTTATATTTTTTATTGTTTTAATATTTTTCCATACATAAACTCTAAATTTTTCTTTTTCTTGCGATCTATTTGCCTTTTTTGTTTATGGGATCAAGGGAGAGCGAAAACTTAAATTTTTGATTTAAGAAAAAAGTATACATCTAAAATGGAAATGCACATTGCACAAATGTGCAGAGAGATAATTCCAAACATTGTATGTAATTTTTAGGGATTGTAAAGTCTTTTTAGTTTTTATATCTTAGGTTTTGCACGCATCGGGGAACAGGGAGAGGCAGGGAATTTTTAATTGAGTGTTGAATCCAAATCCATAAGTCATTTCTTACAAAAATATTGCCCGTTACGCATTGTAAATCAATTTAAAATCATCTATGATTGTTAGGTCAACTTTTTGTAAATGGGCAAGATAATGGCTTGTTTGACTCGGGTAAATATCCCACCGCACATTCTCTTGAGAATTTAATGAGCATTTGTTATTCTCTTCAAAAGGTTTGGCCCCATAGGTCATTTACATCTTTAACATATTTCAAGCATGCATATCCATTTTTAAAACATGTGGAGAAGAAATCTCTTTCTTGTAAAATTCCAACCTATTAGGGTTGAACTAGTGGAATTTCCAAATCTTGGATAACAAAAATTTTGTGTTCATATGTGGTGTGTGAATAAATTTTATTTACTTAAATTTGTTATTGTTTTAAATTTTTTCCATACATAAACTCTAAAATTTTCATTTTGTTGTGATCTATTTGCCTTTTTTTTCTACGGGATGAAGGGAGAGCGAAAACTCAGAGTTTTGATGTAACAAAAAAGTATACATCCAAAATGGAAATGCACAATGCAATAATGTAAAGAGAGATAATTCCATAGAGTATCTATAATTTTTAGGGATTGTAAACTCTTTTTAGTTTTTGTATATTAGGTTTTGCAATCGTCGGGGAAAAGGGGGAGGTGGGGGATTTTTAACAGAGTGTTGACTCCCATTCCATAAGTCATTTCTTACAAAAAGATAACCCGTTACGTGTGATAAATTACTTTACAATCATCTATAATTATTAGGTCAGCTGTTTTTAAATGGGAAAAATAATGGCTTGTTTATCTCGGGTAAATATCCAACCGTACGTTCACTTCAGAATTTAATGTGCAATTGCTATTATCTTTATAAGGTATGGATCCATAGGTCATTTGCATCTTTAACATGTTTCAAGCATGCATATCCTTTTTGAAAATATGTGTAGAAGAAATCTCTTTCTTATAAAAATCCCAAGCTATTAGGGTTGAACTAGTGGAATTTCCCAAACATGGATAACAAAATTTGTGTTCATTTGTGGGGTGTTAATAAATTTTCTTTACTTACATTTGTTATTGTCATAAATTTTTTCCATATAAAAACTCTAAAATGTTCATTTTGGTGCGATCTCTTTGCCTTTTTTGTTTAAGGGTTGAAGGGAGAGCGAAAACTCAAAGTTTTGATTTAAGAACAATGTATACATCTAAAATGGAAATGTACAATGCACAAATGTAGAGAGAAATAATTCCAAAGAGTGTCTGTAATTTTTAGGGATTGTAAACTCTTTTTAGTTTTTATATATTAGGTTTTGCAATCGCCGGGAAAAGGGGCAGGCGGGGGATTTTTAAAAGAGTGTTGATTTCCAATCAATAAGTCATTTCTTATAAAAATATAGCCCTTTACACGTGATAAATCACTTTACAATCATCTATGATTGTAAGGTCAGCTTTTTATAAATGGGCAAATTAATTGCTTGTTTGACTCGTGTAGATTTCCCACCGCATGTTCACTTTAGAATTTAATGAGCGTTTTTTATTCTCTTTAAAAGGTTTCGATCCATAGGTCATTTGCATCTTTAACATGTTTCCAGCATACATATCCATTTTTTAAACATGTGTAGAAGAAATCTCTTTCTTATAACATTCCAAGATAGTAGGTTTGAACAAGTGGAATTACCCAAACTTGGATAACAAAACTTTTGTGTTCGTTTGTGGTGGGTGAAGATATTTTTTTTATTTATATTTGTTATTGTTTTAAATTTTTTCCATTCATAAATTCTTAAATTTTCAGTTTGTTGTGATCCTTTTGCCTTATTTTTTTTTATAGTATGAAGGGAGAGAAAAAATTCAAAGTTTTGATTTAAGAAAAAATTATACATCTAAAATAGATATGCACAATGCACAAATGTTGAGAGAGATATTTCCAAAGAGTATCTATAATTTTTAGGGATTGTAATAACTTTTAAGTTTTTATATATTAGGTTTTACAATGGTCGGGGAAAAGGGGGAGGCGGGGGATTTTTAACCGAGTGTTGATTCCCTATCCATAAGTCATTTCTTTCAAAAATATAGCCCGTTACGCGTGATAAATCACTTTACAATCATCTAAGATTGTCAGGTCAGCTTTTTGCAATAGAGCAAAATAATGGCTTGTTTGACTCAGGTAAATATCCCACCGCATGTTCACTTGAAATTTTAATGAGCATTTTTTATTCTCTTGAAAAGGTTTGGATACATAGGTCATTTGATCCTTTAACATATTTCAAGCATTCATATCTATTTTTAAAACATTTGTAGAAAAAATCTCTTTCTTATAAAATTCCAAGCTATTAGGGTTGAACAAGTGGAATTTTTTAAACATGGATAACAAAGATTTTTTGTTCATTTGGGGTGTGTGAATAAATTTTTTTTACTTACATTTTGTTAATTTTTTAAAATTTTTCCATACTTAAACTCTAAAATTTTCTTTTTATTGTGATCTATTTGCCTTTTTTGTTTACGGGGTGAAGGAACAACAAAAACTCAAATTTTTGATTTAAGAAAAAAGTATACATCTAAAATGGAAATGCACAATGCACAACTGTAGGGAGAGAAAATTCCAAAGATTCTATGTAATTTTTAGGGATTCTAAATCTTTTTAGATTTTATATCTTAGGTTTTGCAATCGTTGGGGAAAAGGAGGAGGCAGGGATTTTTAACTGAGTGTTGACTCTCAATCCATAAGTCATTTCTTACAAAATTATCGCTAGTTATGCTTGATAAATCAATTTACAATCATCTATGATTGTTAGGTCAGCTTTTTGTAAATGGGCAAGATAAGGGCTTGATTGACTCAAATAAATATCCCACCGGACGTTCACTTGGAAATTTTATGAGCATTTGTTATTCCCTTTAAAAGGTTTGGCTCCATAGGTCATTGACTTCTTTAACATATTTCAAGCATGGATATCCATTTTTAAAACATGTGTGGAAGAAATCTCTTTCTTATAAAATTCCAAGCTATTAGGGTTTAAATAGAGGAATTTCCCAAACTTGGATAACAAAAACTTTTGTGTTCATATGTGGTTTGTGAAAAAAATTTCTTTACTTACATTTGTTATTGTTTAAAATTTTTTCCACACATAAACTCCAAAATTTTCATTTTGTTGTGATCTATTTGCCTTTTTTGTTTACGGGATGAAAGGAGAGTGAAAACTCATAGTTTTGATTTAAAAAAAAAGTATACATCTAAAATGGAAATGCACAATGCAAAAATGTACAGAGAGATAATTCCAAAGAGTGTCTATAATTTTTAGGGATTTTAAACTCTTTTTAGTTTTTATATATTAGATTTTGCAATCGCCAGCGAAAAGGGCGAGGCGGGGATTTCTAACAGAGTGTTGACTCCCAAATCATAAGTCATTTCTCACAAAAATATAGCCCGTTATGCGTGATAAATCACTTTACAATCATCTATGATTGTTAGGTCAGCTTTTTGTAAATGGGCAAAATAATGGCTTGTTTGTCTTAGGTAAATATCCCACCGTACGTTCACTTGAGAATTTAATGAGCCATAGGTCATTTGCATCTTTAATATGTTTCAAGCATGCATATCCATTTTTAAAACATGTGAAGAAGGTATCTCTTTCTTATAAAACTCCCAAGATGTTAGTGTTGAACTAGTGGAATTTCCCAAACATGGTTAACAAAACTTTTGTGTTCATTTTTGGGGTGTGAATAAATTTTCTTTACTTACTTTTGTTATTGTTTTAAATATTTTCCTTACATAAACTCTAAAATTTTCATTTAGTTGTGACCTATTTTCCTTTTTTGTTTACGGTGTGATAGGAGAGCGAAAACTCAAAGTTTTGATTGAATAAAAAGGTATACATCTAAAAAGGAAATGCACATTGCACAAATGTAGAGAGAGATAATTCCAAAGTGTATCGGTAATTTTTAGGGATTGTAAACTCTTTTTAGTTTTTATACATAAGGTTTTGGAATCGTCAGGGAAAAAGGGAGGCGGGGGATTTTCAACTGAGTGTTGACTCCCAATGCATAAGTCATTTCTTACAAAAATATAGCCCGTTACACGTGATAAATCACATTACAATCAACTATGATTGTTAGGTCAGCTTTTTGTAAATGGGGCTTGTTTGACTCCAGTAAATATCCCACTACACGTTCACTTGAGAATTTAATGAGCATTTGTTATTCTCTTTAAAAGGATTGGATCCATAGGTCATTTACATCATTAAAATGTTTCAAGTAGCCATATCCATTTTTAAAACATGTGGAGTAGAAATCTCTTTCTTATCAAATTCCATGCTAATAGGGTTGAACTAGTGCAATTTCCCAAACTTGGATAACAGAACTTATGTGTTTATTTGTGGTGTGTGAATAAATTTTATTTACTTACATTTGTTATTTTTTTACATTTTTTCCATACATAAACTCTAAAATTTTCATATTCTTGTGATCTATTTGACTTTTTTTTACGGGATGAAGGGAGAGGGAAAACTCAAAGTTTTGATTTAATAAAAAATATATGTAAAAAATGGAAATGCACAATGAACAAATGTAGAGAGAGATAATTCCGAAGTGTGTATCTAATTTTTTGTAATTGTAAACTCTTTTTAGTTTTTATTTGTTAGCTTTTGCAATCGTTGGGAAAAGGAGGGGGGGGGGGGGGGGGGGGGGGGGGGGGGTTGTGTTGACACCCAATCCATAAGTCATTTCTTAAAAAAATATAGCCCGTTACGCATGATAAATCACTTTACAATCATCTATGATTGTTAGGTCAGCTTTTCGTAAATGGGCAAGATAATAGGTTGTTTGACTTAGGTAAATATCCCACAACACGTTCACTTGAGAATTTAAAGAGCGTTTGTTATTCTCTTTAAAAGGTTTGGCTCCATAGGTCATTTGCATCTTTAACATGTTTCAAGCATGCATATCCATTTTTAAAACATGTGTAGAAGAAATCTCTTTCTTATAAAATTCCAAGCAATTAGGGTTGAACTAGTGGAATTTCCAAAACATGGATAAAAAAACTTTTGTATTCATTCGTGGTGTAAGAATAATTTTTATTTACTAACATTTGTTATTGTTTTAAATTTTTACCGTACATAAACTCTAAAATTTTCATTTTGCCTTTTTTGTTTATGGGAGGAAGGGAGAGCGAAAACTCAAAGTTTTGATATAAGAAAAAAGTATGCATCTAAAATAGAAATGTACAATGCACAAATGTAGAAAGAGATAATTCCAAAGGGTGTTTGTAATTTTTAAGGTGTAATTTCTTTTTAATATTTATATAATAGGTTTTGGAATCGTCAGGGAAGAGGGAGAGGCGGGGGATTTTTAACTGAGTGTTGACTCCCAATCCATAAGTAATTTCTTACAAAAATATAGCCCATGACGCGTGAATAATCACATTACAATCATCTCTGATTGCTAAGTCAACTTGTTGTAGATGGGCAAAATAATGGCTTGTTTGACTCGGGAAGATATCCGACCGCACGATCTCTTGAGAATTTAATGTGCGTTTATTATTTTATTTAAAAGGTTTGGATCCATAGGTCATTTGCATCTTTAACATGTTTCAAGTATGCATATCCATTTTTAAAACATGTGTAGAAGAAATCTCTTTCTTATATAATTCCATGCTATTAGGGTTGAACTAGTTGAATTTCCCAAACATGGATAAAAAAACTTTTGTGTTCATTTGTGTTGTGTGAATAAATTTTGTTTAATTACATTTATTATAGTTTAAAATTTTTTCCATCCATAAACTCTAAAATTTTAATTTGAAGTGATCTATTTGCCTTTTTTGTTTACAGGAAGAAGGGAGAGCGAAAATTCAAAATTTTGATTTAAGAAAAAAGAATTCATCTACAATTGAACTGCACAATGTACAAATATACAGAGAGATAATTCCAAAGAGTATCAGTAATTTTTAGGAATTTTAATGCTCTTTGTAGTTTTTATATATTAGGTTTTTCAATTGTTGGGGAAGAGGGGGAGGTGGGGAATTTTTAACTGAGTCTTGACTCCCAATCCATAAGTCATTTCTTACAAAAATATATCCCATTACACATGATACATCACTTTACATTCATCTACGAATTTTAGGTTAGCTTTTCGTAGATGGGAAAAATAATGGCTTGTTTGACACGGGTAGAGATCCCACTGCACGTTTACTTGAGAATTTAATGAGCGTTTGTTATTCTCTTTAAAAGGTTTGGATCGATAGGTCATTTGAATCTTTAACATGTTTCAAGCATGCATATCCATTTTTAAAACATGTGTAGAAGAAATCTCTTTCTTATCAAATTCTAAGCTATTAGGGTTGAACTAGTGGAATTTCCCAGACTAGGAGAACAAAAATTTTGTGTTCATTTGTGGTGTGTGAATAAATTTTATTTACTTAGATTTGTTATTATTTTAATTTTTTTTCCATACATAAAATCTAAAATTTTCTTTTTGTAGTGATTTTTTAGCCTTTTTTTTATACGGGATGAAGGGTCAGTGAAAACTCAAAGTTTTGATTTAAGAAAAAAATATACTTAAAAAATGGAAGCACACAATGCACAAATGTATAGGGAGATAATTCCAAAGAGTGTTTGTAATTTTTAGGGATTTTAAAACTCTTTTTAGTTTTAATATATAAGGTTTTGCAATCGTCGGGGAAAAAGGGGAGGCAGGGGATTTTTAACTGAGTGTTGTCTCCCAATATATATGTCATTTCTTAAAAAAATATAGCCCGTTACTCGTGATTAATCACTTTACAATCATCTATGATAGTTAGGTCAAATTTTTTGTACATGGGCAAAATAATGGCATGTTTGACTCGGGTAAATATCCCACCGCACTTTCACTTGAGCATTTAATGAGCATTTGTTATTCTCTTTAAAAGGTTTAGATAAATATTTCATTTGAATCATTAACATGTTTCAAGCATGCATATCCTTTAACATATCCATTTTTAAAACATGTGTAGAAGAAAACTTTTTCTTATAAAATTCCAAGCTATTAGGGTTGAACTAGTGGAATTTCCCAAACTTGGATAACAAAACTTTTGTGTTCATTTGTGGTGTGTGAATAAATTTTCTTCACTTAAATTTCTTATTATTTTAATTTTTTTCCATCCATAAACTCTAAAATTTTCATTTGAAGTTATCTATTTGCCTTTTTTGTTTACGTAATGAAGGGAGAGCGAAAATTCAAAATTTTTATTTAAGAAATATGCATACATTTAAAATGGAAATGCACACTGAAAAAATGTAGAGAGAGATAATTCCAAAGAGTGCCAGTAATTTTTAGGAATTTTAAAGCTCTTTTTAGTTTTTATATATTTGGTTTTGCAATCGTCAGGGAAAAGGGGGAGGTGCGGGATTTTTAACTGAGTGTTGTCTCCCAATCCATATGTTATTTCTTACAAAAAGATAGCCCGTTATGCGTGATAAATCACTTTACAATCATCTATGAATGTTAGGTCAACTTTTTGTAAAAGGTCAAAACAAAGGCTTGTTTGACTCAGGTAAATATCCCACCACATGTTCACTTGAGAATTTAATGAGCGTTTGTTATTCTCTTTAAAAGGTTTTGATCCATATTTCTTTTGCATCTTTAACATGTTTCAAGCATGCATATCCATTTGTAAAACATGTGTAGAAGAAATCTCTTTCTTATAAAATTCAAAGCTATTAGGGTTGAACTAGTGGAATTTCCCAAACTTGGATTACAAAACTTTTGTGTTAATTTGTGGTGTGTGAATAAATTTTCTTTACTTACATTTGTTATTGTTTTAAAATTTTTCCATACATAAACTCTAAAATTTTCATTTTTTTGTGATCTATGTTACCTTTTTTGTTTACGAGATGAAGAGAGAGAAAAAACTCAAAGTTTTGATTTAAGATCTAAAATGGAAATGCACAATGCAAATATTTAGAGAGAGATAATTCCAAAGAGCATCTATAATTTTTAGGGATTGTAAACTCTTTTCAGTTTTTATATATTAGGTTTGCTATTCGTCGGAGAAAAGGGAGAGGCGGGAGATTTTTAACTGAGTATTGACTCCCAAATCATAAGTCATTCCTTACAAAAATAAAGCCCATAATGCATGACAAAACACTTTCCAATCATCTATGATTGTTAGGTCAGCTTCTCTTAAATGGGCACAATAATGGCTTGTTTGACTCGATTAAATATCGTACTGCACGTTCACCTCAGAATTTAATGAGCATTTATTATTCTCTTTAAAATTTTGGATGATAGGTCATTTCCATCTTTAACATGTTTCAAGCAGGCATATCCCTTTTTAAAACATGCGTAGAAGAAATCTCTTTCTTATGAAATTCCAAGCTATTAGGGTTGAACTAGTGGAATTTCCCAAACTTAGATAACAAAACTTTTGTGTTCATTTGTGGGGTGTGAATACATTTTCTTTACTTACATTTGTTATTGTTTTAAATTTTTTCCATATATAAACTCTAAATTTTTTATTTTGTTGTGATCAATTTGCCTTTTTTGTTTACTGGATGAAGGGAGAGCGAAAACTCAAAGTTTTGATTTAAGAAAAAAGTATATATCTAAAATGGAAATGCACAATGCACAAATGTAAAGAGAGATAATTCCAAAGGGTGTCTTTAATTTTTAGGAATTGTAAACTCTCGTTAATTTTTATGTATTAGGTTTTGCAATCGTCGAGGAAAAGGGGGAGGCGGGGGATTTTTAACTGAGTATTGACTCCCAATCCATAAGTCATTTCTTACAAATATATAGCCTGTTACACGTGATTAATCACATTAAAATCACCTATGATTGTTAGGTTAGCTTTTTGTAAATGGGAAAGATAATGGCTTGTTTGACTCGGGTAAATATCCCACCACACGTTCAGTTGAGAATTTAATGAGTGTTAGTTATTCTCTTTAAAAGGTTTTGATCCATAAGTCATTTGCATCGTTAGCATGTTTCAAGTAGGCATATCCATTTTTAAAATATGTGTAGAAGAACTGTCTTTCCTATAAAATTCCAAGCTATTAGGGTTGAATAAGTGGAATTTCCAAAACTTGGACAACAAAACTTTTGTGTTCATTTGCGGTGTTTGAAAAAATTTTATTTATTTACATTTGTTATTGTTTAAATTTTTTTCCATACTTAAGCTCTAAAATTTTCATTTTGTTGACATCTATTTGCCTCTTTCTTTACGGGATGAAGGGAGAGCGAAAACTGAAAGTTTTGATTTAAGAAAAAAGTATACAGCTAAAATGGAAATGCACAATGGACTAATAAAGAGAGATAATTCCAAAGTGTGTCTATAATTTTTAGGGATTGTAAACTCTTTTAGTTTTTATATATTTGGTTTTTAAATCTTCCGGGAAAAGGGGGGGGGGGGGGGGCGATTTTAACTAATTGTTGACTCCCAATCGATAAGTCATTCCTACAAAATTATAGCCTGTTTCCCGTCATAAATCACTGAACAATCATCTATGAATGTTACGTCAGCTTTTTGTAAATGGGAAAAATAATGGCTTGTTTTATTCGGGTTGATATCCCACTGCACGTTCACTTGAGAATTGAATGAACGTTTGTTATTCTCTTTAAAACTTTTGGATCCATAGGTTATTTGCATCTTTAACATGTTTCAAGCGTGCATATCAATTTTTAAAACATATGTAGAAGAAATCTCTTTCTTATAAAATTCCAAGCTATTAGGGTTTAACTAGTGGAATTTCCTTAACTTGGATAACAAATCTTTTGTGTTCATTTGTGGTGTGTGAATAAATTTTATTTACTTAAGTTTATTATTTTTAAAATTTTTTTCCATCCATAAACTCAAAAATTTTCATTTGAAGTGATCAATTTGCCTTTTTTGTGTACGTTATGAAGGGAGAGCGAAAATTCAAAATTTAGATTTCAGAAAAAAGTATACATGTAAAATGGAAATGCACAATGCACAAATGTAGAGAGAAATAATTCCAAAGAGTGTCAGTATTTTTTAGGAATGGTAAAACTCTTTTTAGTTTTTATATATTAGGTTTTGCAATCGTCGGGGAAAAGGGGGAGGTGCGTAATTTTTAACTAAGTGTGATCTCCAAATCCATGTGTCATTTCCTACAAAAAGATAGCCCATTACGAGTGATAAATCACTTTACAATCATCTATGAATGTTAGGTCAACTTTTTGTAAATGGATAAATAAAGGCTTGTTTGGCTCAGGTAAATATCCCACCTCACGTTCACTTGAGAGTTTTTTGAGCATTTGTTATTCTCTTTAAAATGATTTGATCCATATTTCAATTGCATCTTTAACATGTTTCAAGCATGAATTTCTATTTTTAAAACATGTGTAAAATAAATCTCTTTCTTAAAAAATTCAAAGCTACTAAGGTTGAACTAGTGGAATTTCCCAAACTTGGATTACAAAACTTTTGAGTTCATTTGTGGTGTGTGAATATATTTTCTTTACTTACCTTTGTTATTGTTTTAAAATTTGTCCATACATAAACTCTAAAATTTTCATTTTTTTGTGAAGTATTTTGCCTTTTTTGTTTACGAGATGAAGCGAGAGAGAAAACTCAAAGTTTTGATTTAAGAAAAAAGTATAGATAAAAAATGGAAATGCACAAAGCACAAATGTCGAGAGAGATAATTCCAAAGAGTGTCTGTAATTTTTAGGGATTGTAAAATCTTTTTAGTTTTTATATATTAGGTTTTGGAATCATCGGGGAAGAGGGGGAGGCGGGGGATATTTAATTGAGTGTTGACTCCCAATCCATAAATCATTTCTTACAAAAATATAGTCTGTTACACATGATACATCACTTTACAATCATCTATGAATTTTTGGTCAGCTTTTTGTAGATGGGCAAAATAATGGCTTGTTTGACTCGGGTAGATATCCCACCTCACGTTCACTTGAGAATTTAATGAACGTTTGTTATTCTCCTGAAATTTTTTGGATCCATAGGTCATTTGGATCTTTAACTTGTTTCCAGCATGCATATCCATTTTTAAAACATGTGTAGAAGAAATCTCTTTCTTATAAAATTCCAAGCTATGGTTCAACTAGTATAGTTTCCAAAACTTGGATAACAAAAATTTTGTGCTCATTTGTGGTGTGTGAATAAATTTTCTTTACTTACATTTGTTATTGTGTTACTTTTTTCCATACATAAACTCTAAAATTTTCTTTTAGTTGTGAATTATTTGCCTTTTTTTTTTACGGGAAGAAGGGAGAGCGAAAAATCAAAGTTTTGATTTAAGAAAAAAGTATACATCTAAAATGGAAACACACAATGCACAAATGTAGAGGGAGATAATTCCGACGGGTGTTCTTAAATTTTAGGGATTTTAAAACTCTTTTTAGTTATTATATATTTGGTTTTGCAATCGTCGGGGAAAAGGGGGAGGCAGGGGATTTTTAACAGAGTGTTGTCTCCCAATCTATATGTCGTTTCTTACAAAAATATAGCTCGTTATGCGTGATAAATCACTTTACAATAATCTATGATTGTTAGGTCAACTTTTTGTAAATGGGCAAAATAATGGCATGTTTGACTCGGGTAAATATCCCACCGCACGTTCACTTGAGAATTTAATGAGCGTTTGTTATTTTCTTTAAAAGGTTTTGAAAAATATTTTATTAGCATATTTAACATGTTTCAACCTTGCTTATCCATTTGTAAAACAAGTGTAGAAGAAATCTCTTTCTTATAAAATTCAAAGCTATAAGGGTTGAACTAGTGGAATTTCCAAAACTTGGATTACAAAACTTTGTTCTAATTTTTGGTGTGTGAATAACTTTTATTTACTTAAATTTCTTATTGTTTAAAATTTTTTCCATACATAATCTCTAAAATATTCATTTTGTTGTCATTTATTTGCCTTTTTCTTTACGGGACGAAGAGAGAGCGAAAACTCAAAGTTTATATTTAAGAAAAAAGTATAGATCTAAAATGGAAATGCAAAATGCACAAATGTAGAGAGACATAATTCCAAAGAGTGTCTGTAATTTTTAGGGATTGTAAACTCTTTTTAGTTTTTATATATTAGGTTTTCCAATCGTCGGGGAAAAGGGGGAGGCGGGGATTTTTAACTGAGTTTTAACTCCCTATCCATAAGTCATTTCTTACAAAAATATATCCCGTTATGCATGATAAATCACTTTAAAATCATCATTTCTTACAAAAATATATCCTATTTTGCGTGATAATTCATTTTACAATCATCTATGATTGTTAGGTCAGTTTTTTTAAATGGAATGGCTTGTTTGAATCGGGTAAATATCCCACCGCACGTTCACTTGAACTTTTAATGACCGTTTGTTATTTTCTTTAAAAGGTTTGGATCCATTTTTTTTCTTTAAAAGGTCATTTTCACCTTTAACACTTTTCAATCATGTGGAGAAGAAATCTGTTTCTTATAAAATTCCATGCTATTAGGGTTGAACTAGTGGAATTTCCCAAACTTGGATAACAAAACTTTTGTATTCATTTGTGGAGTGTGAA
This sequence comes from Aristolochia californica, assembly GCF_029961685.1. Lineage (NCBI taxonomy): Eukaryota > Viridiplantae > Streptophyta > Magnoliopsida > Piperales > Aristolochiaceae > Aristolochia > Aristolochia californica. The sequence goes on along the minus strand of NW_027181992.1, from coordinate 32,594,249 downwards.
TAAATTTTCTTTACATACGTTTGTTATTATTTTAAAATTTTTCCATACATAAACTCTAAAATTTTCATTTTTTTGTGATCCAATTTGCCTTTTTTGTTTACGGGATGAGGCGGGAGCGAAAACTCAAAGTTTTGATATAAGAAAAAAGTATACATCAAAAATTGCAATGCACAATGCACAAAGGTAGAGAGAGATAATTTTCAAAGAGTGTCTGTAATTTTAAGGGATTGTAAACTCTTTTTAGTTTTCATATATTAGATTTTGGAATCGTCGGGGAAGAGGGGGAGGCGGGGGATTTTTAACTGAGTCTTGACTCCCAATCCCTAAGTCATTTCTTACAAAAATATAGCCCGTTACGACTGAGAAATTACTTTACAATCATCTATGATTGTTAGGTCAACTTTTTGTAGATGTGCAAAATAAGGGCTTGTTCGACACAGGTAGATATCTCACCGCATGTTCACTTAAGAATTTAATGTGCGTTTGTTATACTCTTCAAAAGGTTTGGATCCATTGGTCATTTGCATATTTAACATGTTTCAAGAATGCATATCCATTTTTTCAACATGTGTGGAAGAAATCTCTTTCTTATAAAATTCCAAGCTAATAGGGTTGAACTAGTGGAATTACCCAAACATGGATAACAAAACTTTTGTATTCATTTGTGGTGTGTGACTAAATTTTCTTTAGTTACATTAGTTATTGTTTTAAATTCTTTCCATACATAAACTCTAAAATTTTAATTTTGCCTTTTTTTTTACGGGATGAAGGGAGAGCGAAAACTTAAAGGTTTGATTTTAGAAAAAAGTATACATCTAAAATGGAAATCTACAATGCACAAATTTAGAGAGAGATAATTCCAAACAGTGTCTAGAATTTTTAGGGATTGTAAACTCTTTTTAGTTTTTATGTATTAGGTTTTGGAATCGTCGGGGAAGAAGGGGAGGCTGGGGATTTTTAACTGAGTGTTGACTCCCAATCAATAAGTCATTTGTTACAAAAATATAGCCCGTGACGCGTGAATAATCACTTTACAATCATCTATGATTGTTAGGTCAGCTTTTTGTAGATGGGCAAAATAATGGCTTGTTTGACTCGGGTAGATATCCCACTGCACGTTCCCTTGAGAATTTAATGTGCGTTTGTTATTCTCATTAAAATGTTTGGATCTATTGGTCATTTGCATCTTTAACATGTTTCAAGCATGCATAACCATTTTAAAAACATGTGTAGAAGAAATTTCTTTCTTATAAAATTCCATGCTACTTGGGTTGAACTAGTGGAATTTCCCAAAAAAGGATAAAAAAACTTTTGTCTTCATTTGTTGTGTAAAAAATTTCTTTACTTACATTTATTATTGTTTAAAATTTTTTCCATCCATAAACTCTAAAATTTTCATTTGAAGCGATCTATTTGCCTTTTTTGTTTACAGGATGAAGGGAGAGAAAAAATTCAAACATTTTTGAGTTAAGAAAAAAGTATTTGTCTAAAATTGAAATGCACAATGCACAAATGTAGAGGGAGATAATTCCGAAGGGTGTCAGTAAGTTTTAGGAATTGTAAAGGTTTTTTTAGTTTTTATATATTAGGTTTTGCAATCATCGGGGAAAAGGGGGAGGTGCGGGATTTTTAACTGAGTGTTGTCTCCCAATCCATATGTCATTTCATACAGAAAGATTGCCCGTTACGCTTGATAAATCACATTACAATCATCTATGAATGTTAGCTCAACTTTTTGTAAATGGGCAAAACAAAGGCTTGTTTGACTTGTGTAAATATCGCACCTCACGTTCACTTGAGAAGTTAATAAGCGTTTGTTATTATCTTTAAAGGGATTTTATCCACATTTCATTTGCATCTTTAACATTTTTCAAGCATGCATATCTATTTTTAAAACATGTGTAAATAAAATCTCTTTCTTATAAAATTATAAGCTACTAGGGTTGAACTAGTGGAATTTCCAAAACTTGGATTAGAAAACTGTTGAGTTCATTTGTGGTGTGTGAATAGATTTTCATTAGTTACATTTTTTATTGTTTTAAAATTTTTCCATACATAAACTCTAAAATTTTCACTTTGTTGTGATCTATTTTACCTTTTTTGTTTACGAGATGAAGGGAGAACGAAAACTCAAAGTTTTGATTTAAGAAAAAGGTATTGATCAAAAATAGAAATGCAAAATGCACAAATGTCGAGAGATATAATTCCAAAGTGTGTCAGTAATTTTTAGGGATTGTAAACTCTTTTTAGTTTTTATATATTAGGTTTTGGAATCATTGGGGAAGAGGGGGAGGCGGGGGATTTTTAACTGAGTGTTGACTCCCAGTCCACAAGTCATTTCTTACAAAAATATAGCCCGTTACGCATGATACATCACTTTACAATCATCTATGGTTGTTAGGTCAGCTTTTTGTAGATGGGCAAAATAATGGCTTATTTGACTCGGGAAGATATCCCACCGCACGTTCACTTGAGAATTTAATGAGCGTTTGTTATACTCTTTAAAAGGTTTGGATCTATAGGTCATTTGCATCTTTAACATGTTTCAAGCATGTATATCCATTTTTAAAACATGTGTAAAAGACATCTCTTTCTTATAAAATTCCAAGCTATTAGAGTTGAACTAGTGGAATTTGCGAAAATTGGATAACAAAAATTTTGTGTTCATTTGTGGTGTGTCAATAAATTTTCTTTACTTAAATTTGTTATTGTTTTAATTTTTTTTCCATACATAAACTCTAAAATTTACTTTTTGTTGTGATTTATTTGCCCATTTTGTTTACGGGATGAAGGGAGAGCGAAAACACAAAGTTTTGATTTAAGAAAAAAGTATACATCTAAAATGGAAACGCACAATGCACAAATGTAGAGGGATATAATTCAAAAGTCTGTCTGTAAATTTTAGGGATTGTAAAACTCTTTTTAGTTATTATATATTAGGTTTTGCAATCGTCCGGGAAAAGGGGGAGGTGGGGGATTTTTATCTGAGTGTTGTCCCCTATTGTATATGTCATTTCTTATAAAAATATAGCCCGTACACGTGATAAATCACTTTACAATCATCTATGATTGTTAGGTCAACATTTTGTAAATGGGCAAAAGAATGGGCATGCTTGACTCAGGTAAATATTCCACCGCACGTTCACTTGAGAATTTAATAAGCGTTTGTTATTCTCTTTAAAAGGTTTTGGTCCATATTTCATTTTCATATTTAACATGTTTCAAGCATGCATACCCATTTGTAAAACATGTGTAGAACAAAAATCTTTCTTATCAAATTCAAAGCTATTAGGGTTGAACTAGTGGAATTTCCCAAACTTGGATTACAAAACTTTCGTGTTAATTTGTGGTGTGTGAATAAATTTTATTTACTTACATTTGTTATTTTTTAAAAATTTTTCCATACATAAACTCTAAAATTTTCATTTTGTTGTCATTTATTTGCCTTTTTCTTTACGGGATGAAGTGAGAGCGAAAACTCAAAGTTTTGGTTTAAGAAAAAAGTATACTTCTAAAATGGAAATACAAAATGCAAAAATGTAGAGAGAGATAATTCCGAAGAGTGTCTGTAATTTTTAGGGATTGTAAAGTCTTTTTATTTTTTATATATTAGGTTTTGTAATCGTCGGGGAAAAAGAGGAGGCGGGGGATTTTTAACTAGGTTTTGATTGCCAATCCAGAAGTTATTTCTTACAAAAATATATCCCATTATGTGTGATAAATTACTTTACAATCATCTATGATTGGTAGGTCAGCTTTTTGTAAATGGGCAAAATAATGGCTTGTTTGAATCAGGTAAATATCCCACCGCGCGTTCACTTGAACTTTTAATGAGCGTTTGTTATTTTCTAAAAAGGTTTGGAGCCAAAGGACATTTCCACCTTTAACACGTTTCAAGCATGCAAATCCATTTTTAAAACATGTGTAGAAGAAATCTCTTTCTTATAAAATTCCAAGTTATTAGGGTTGAACAAGTGGAATTTCCCAAACTTTGATAACTAAACATTTGTGTTCATTTGTGGTGTGTGAATACATTTTTTTACTTACATTTGTTATTATTTTAAAATTTTTCCATACGTAAAATCTAAAATTTTCATTTTGTTGTGATCTATTTTGCCTATTTTGTTTACAAGATGAAGGGAGCGCAAAAAATCATAGTTTTGATAGAATAAAAAAGTCTACACAAAAAATGGAAATGCACAATGCACAAATGTAGAGAGAGATAATTCCAAAGAGTGTCTGTAAATTTTAGGGATTGTAAAATCTTTTTAGTTTTCATATATTAGGTTTTTGAATCGTCGGGGAAGAGGGTGAGGCGGGGGATTTTTAACTGACTGTTGACACCCAATCCATAAGTGATGTCTTACAAAAATATAGCCCGTAACGCGTGATAAATCACTTTACAATCATCTATGATTGTTAGGTCAGTTTTTTGTAAATGCTCAAAATAATGGCTTGTATGACTCGGGTAGATATCCCACCGCACGTTCCCTTAAGAATTTAATGTGCATTTGTTATACTCTTTAAAAAGTTTCGATCCATTGGTCATTTGAATCTTTAACATGTTTCAAGCATGCATATCCATTTTTAAAAATGTGTAGAAGAAATATCTTTCTGATAAAATTCAAAGCTATTAGGGTTGAACTAGTGGAATTTCCCAAAGATTGATAACAAAACTTTTGTATTCATTTGTGGTGTGTGAATAAATTTTATTTACTTACATTTTTTTTTGTTTTAAATATTTTCCATACATAAACTCTAAAATTTTCATTTTGCCTTTTTTGTTTACGGGATGAAGGGAGAGTGAAAACTCAAAGTTTTTATTTAAGAAAAAAGTATACTTCTAAAATGGAAATTTTTAATGCTCAAATGTAGAGAGAGATAATTCCAAAGAATGTCTGTAATTTTTAGGGATTGTAAACTCTTTTCAGTTTTTATACATTAGGTTTTGGAATCGAGGGGGAAGAAGGGGAGGCGGGGAATTTTTAACTGAGGGTTGACTCCAGATCCATAAGTCATTTCTGACAAAAATATGGCCCGTGTCGCATGAATAATCACTTTACAATCATCTATGATTGTTAGGTCAGCTTTTTGTAGATGGGACAAATAATGGCTTGTTTGACTCGGGTAGATATCCCACCGTACGTTCCCTTGAGAATTTAATGTGCGTTTTTTATTCTCTTTAAAAATTTTTGATCCATAGGTCATTTGCCTCTTTAACATGTTTCAAGCATGCATAACCATTTTTAAAACATGTGTAGAAGAAATTTCTTCTTATAAAATTCCAAGCTATTAGGGTTGAACTAGTGGAATTTCCAAAACATGGATAAAAAAACTTTTGTGTTCATTTGTTGTGTCAACATAAACTTTCTTTACTTTCATTTATTATTGTTTAAAATTTTTTCTATCCATAAACTCTAAAATTTTCATTTGAAGTCATCTATTTGCCTTTTTTTTTCACGGGATGAAGGGTGAACGAAAATTCAAATTTTAGATTTAAGAAAAAATTATACATCTAAAATGAAAATGCACATTGCACAAATGTACAAAGAGATAATTCCAAAGAGTGTCAATAATTTTTAGGAATTTTAAAGCTCTTTTTAGTTTTTATATATTAGGTTTTGCAATCGTCAGGGAAAAGGGGGTGGTGCGGGATTTTTAACAGAGTGTTATCTCCCAATCCATATGTCATTTCTTACAAAAAGATAGCCCGTTACGCGTAATTAATCACTTTACAATCATCTATGAATGTTTGGTCACCTTTTTGTAAATGGGAAAAATAAAGGCTTGTTTGACTCAGGTAAATATCCCACCTCACGTTCATTTGAGAATTTAATGAGCGTTTGTTATTCTCTTTAAAAGGATTTGATCCATATTTCATTTGCATCTTGAACTTGTTTCAAGCATGCATATCTATTTTTAAAACATGTGTAAAAGAAATCTCTTTTTTATAAAATTCATAGCTACAAGGGTTGAACTCGAGGAATTTCCCAAACTTGGATTACAAAACTTTTGAGTTCATTTGTGGTGTGTGAATAAATTTTCTTTACTTAATTTTTTTATTGTTTTAAAAATTTTCCATATATAAACTCTAAAATTTTAATTTTGTTGTGATCTATTTTGCCTTTTTTGTTTACGAGATGAAGGGATAGCGAGAACTCAAAGTTTTGATTTAAGAAAAAAGTATAGATCAAAAATTGAAATTCACAGTGCATAAATATCGAGAGAGATAATTCCAAAGAGTGTCTATAATTTTTAGGGATTGTAAACTCTTTTTAGTTTTTATATATTAGGTTTTGGAATCATCGGGGAAGAGGGGGAGGCGGGGGATTGTTAACTGAGTGTTGACTCCCAATCCACAAGTAATTTCTCACAAAAATATAGCCCGTTACGCATGATACATCACTATACAATCTTCTATGATTGTTAGGTCAGCTTTTTGTAGAAGAAATCTCTTTCTTATAAAATTCAAAGCTATTAGGGTTGAACTAGTGGAATTTCCAAAACTTGGATTACAAAACTTGTGTTAATTTGTGGTGTGTGAATAAATTTTCTTTACTTACATTTAATATTGTTTTAAAATTTTTCCAAACATAATCTCTAAAATTTTCATTTTGTTGTGATATATTTTGCCTTTTTTGTTTACGAGATGAAGAGAGAGCAAACACTCAAAGATTTCATTTAAGAAAAAAGTAAACATCTAAAATGGAAATGCACAGTGCAAAAATTTAAAGAGAGATAATTCCATAGAGCGTCTATAATTTTTAGGGATTCTAAACTCTTTTTAATTTTTATATATTAGGTTTACTAATCGTGGAAGAATAGGGAGAGGCGGGGGATTTTTAACTGAGTGTTGACTCTCAAATCATAAGTCATTTCTAACAAAAATATAGCCCGTTACGCGTGATAAACACTTTCCAATCATCTATGATTGTTAGGTCAGCTTTTCTTAATTGGGCAAAATAATGGTTTGTTTGACTCGGTTAAATACCCCACCACACGTTTACTTGAGAACTTAATGAGCGTTTATTATTCTCTTTAAAAGGTTTGGATGCATAGGTCATTTCCATCTTTAACATGTTTCGAGCAGGCATATCCATTTTTAAAACATGTGTAGAAGAAATCTCTTTCTTATGAAATTCTAAGCTATTAGGGTTGAACTAGTGGAATTTCCCAAACTTGGATAACAAAACTTTTATGTTTATTTGTGGGGTGTGAATAAATTTTCTTTACTTACATTTGTTATTGTTTTAATTTTTTTCATTACATAAACTCTAAATTTTTTATTTTGTTGTGATCAATTTGCCTTTTTTGTTTATGGGATGAAGGGAGAGCGAAAACTCAAAGTTTTGATTTAAGAAAAAAGTATACATCTAAAATGGAAATGCATAATGCACAAATGTAAAGGGAGATAATTCCAAAGAGTGTCTGTAATTTTTAGGAATAGTAAACTCTTTTTAATTTTTATTTATTAGGTTTTACAATTGTCGAGGAAAAAGGGGAGGTGGGGGATTTTTAACTGAGTATTGACTCCTAATCCATAAGTCATTTCCTACAAATATATAGCCCGTTATGCGTGATTAATCACATTAAAATCCCCTATGATTGTTAGGTTAGCTTTTTGTAAATGGGGAAGATAATGACATGTTTGACTCAAGTTAATATCCCACCGCACGTTCACTTGAGAATTTAATTAGAGTTTGTTATTCTCTTTAAAAGGTTTTGATCCATAAGTCATTTGCATCTTTAGCATGTTTCAAGCAAGTATATCCATTTTTAAAATATGTGTAGAAGAACTCTCTTTCTTATAAAATCAAAGCCATTATGGTTGAACTTGTGGAATTTCCCAAACTTTGACAACAAAACTTTTGTGTTCATTTGTGGTGTTTGAATAAATTTTATTTACTTACATTTGTTATTGTTTAAAATTTTTTCCATACATAAACTCTAAAATTTTATTTTTGTTGTCATCTATTTGCCTCTTTCTTTACGGGATGAAGGGAGAGCGAAAACTTAAAGTTTTGATCGAAGAAAAAAGTATACATCTCAAATGGAAATGCACAATGCACAAATGAACAAAGAGATAATTCCAAAGTGTGTCTGTAATTTTTAGGGATTTTAAAAACTCTTTTAGTTTTTATATATTTGGTTTTTAAATCTTCGTTGAAGAGGGGGAGATGGGGGATTTTTAACTAATTGTTGACTCCCAATCCATAAGTCATTTCTTACAAAATTATTGCCTGTTTTGTGTCATAAATCACTGAACGATCTATGATTGTTAGGTTAGCTTTTTGTAAATGGGCAAAATAATTGCTTGTTTGACTCGGGTAGATATCCCACCGCACGTTCACTTGAGAATTGAATGAGCGTTTGTTATTCTCTTTAAAAGGTTTGGATCCATAGGTTAATTGCATCTTTAACATGTTTCAAGCATGCATATCCATTTTTAAAACATGTGTAGAAGAAATCTCTTTCTTATAAAATTCCAAGCTATTAGGGTTGAACTAGTGGAATTTCCCAAACTTGGATAAGAAAAATTTTGTGTTCATTTGTGGTGTGTGAATAAATTTTATGTACATACATTTGTTATTGTTTAAATTTTTTTCCCAACATATACTTTTAAATTTTCATTTTGTTGTCATCTATTTACCTTTTTCTTTACGGGATGAAGGGAGAGTGATAACTCAAAGTTTTGATTTAAGAAAAAAGTATACATCTAAAAATGGAAATGCATAATGCACAAATGAAGAGAGAGATAATTCCAAAGAGTATCTGTAATTTTTAGGAATTGTAAACTCTTTTTTATTTTTATATATTAGGTTTTGCAATCGTTGGGCAAAAGGGGGAGGCGGGGGATTTTTAACTAATTGTTGACTCCCAATCCATATGTCTTTTCTTATAAAAATATAGCCCGTTTTGGTTATAAATCACTGAACAATCATCTACGATTGTTAGGTCAGCTTTTTGTAAATGGGTAAAATAATGGCTTGTTTGACTCGGGTAGATAGCCCACCACACGTTCACTTGAGAATTGAATGAGCGTTTGTTATTCTCTTTAAAAGGTTTGGATCCATAGGTTATTTGCATCATTAATATGTTTCAAGCATGCATATTCATTTTTAAAACTTGTGTAGAAGAAATCTCTTTCTTATAAAATTCCAAGCTATTAGGGTTGAACTAGTGGAATTTCCCAAACTTGGATAAGAAAACTTTTGTGTTCATTTGTGGTGTGTGAATAAATTTTATTTACTTACATTTGTTATTGTTTAAAAAAATTTCCCAACATAAACTTTAAAATTTCCATTTTGTTGTCATATTTTTACCTTTTTCTTTACGGGATGAAGGGAGAGTGATAACTCAAAGTTTTGATTTATGAAAAAAGTACACATCTAAAATGGAAATGCATAATGCACAAATGAAGAGAGCGATAATTCCAAAGTGTGTCTGTAATTTTTAGGGATTGTAAACTCTTTTTAGTTTTTATATAATAGGTTTTGCAATCTACGTGGAAAAGGGGGAGGCGGGGGATTTTTAACTAATTGTTGACTCCCAATCCAAAAGTCATTTCTTACAAAAATATTGCCTGTTTCGTGTCATAAATCACTGAACAATCATCTATGATTGTTAGTTCATCTTTTTGTAAATGGACAAAATAATGGCTTGTTTGACTCGGGTAGATATCCCACCGCACGTTCACTTGAGAATTGAATGAGCATTTGTTATTCTCTTTAAAAGGTTTGGATACATAGGTCATTTGCATTTTTAACATGTTTCAAGCATGCATATCCATTTTTAAAACTTGTGTAGAAGAAATCACTTTCTTATAAAATTCCAAGCTATTAAGGTTGAACTAGTGGAATTTCCCAAAGTTGGATAACAAAACTTTTGTGTTCATTTGTGGTTTGTGAATAAATTTTATTTAGTTAACTTTTTTATTGTTTAAATTTTTTTCCTTACATAAACAATAAAATTTTCATTATGTTGTCATCTATTTACCTTTCTCTTTACGGGATGAAGGGAGAGTGAAAACTCAAAGTTTTGATTTAAGAAAAAAGTATAAATCTAAAATGCAAATGCATAATTCACAAATGAAGAGAGAGATAATATCTATAATATTTAGGGATTGTAAACTCTTTTTAGTTCTTGTATATTCGGTTTGGCAATCTTCGGGGAAAAGGGGGAAAAGGGGGATTTTTAACTGAGAGTTGACTCCCAATCCATAAGTCATTTCTTACAAAACTATAGCCCGTTATGTGATAAATCACTTTACAATCATTTATGATTGTAAGGTCAGCTCTTTTTAAATGTGCAACATAATGGCTTGTTTGAATCGGGTAAATATCCCACCGAAAGTCCACTTGAGAATTTAATGAGCATTTGTTATTATCTTTAAATGGTTTGGATCCATAGGTCATTTGCATCTTTAACATGTTTCTAGCATGCATATCAATTTTTAAAACATGTGTAGAAGAAATCTCTTTCTTATAAAATTCCATGCTATTGGAGTTGAACAAGTGGAATTTCCCAAACTTGGATAACAAAAATTTTGTGTTCATTTATGGTGTGTGAATAAATTTTATTTACTTACTTTTTTAGTTGTTTACAGTATGAAGGGAGAGCGAAAACTCAAAGTTTTGATTTAAGATAAAAGTATATATCTAAAATAGAAACGCACAATGCACAAATGTAGAGAGAGATAATTCCAAAGAGTATCTATAATTTTTAGGGATTGTAAAATCTTTTTAGTTTTTATATATTAGGTTTTGCAATTGTTGGGGAAAAGGGGAAAAAGGGGGATTTTATACAGAGTGTTGACTCCCAATCCATAAGTCACTTCTTACAAAAATATAACCCGTTATACGTGATAAATCACTTTACAATCATCTATCATTGTTAGGTCAGCTTTTTGTAAATGGGCAAAATAATGGCATGTTTGACTCGGGTAAATATCCCATCGCATGTTCACTTGAGAATTTTTTGAGCATTTCTTATTCTCTTTAAAAGGTTTGGATCAATAGGTCATTTGCGTCTTTAACATGTAAAAAACATGCATATCCATTATTATAACATGTGTAGAAGAAATCTCTTTCTTATAAAATTCCAAGCTATTAGGGTTGAACTAGTGGAATTTCCCAAACTTGGATAACAAAACTCTTGTATTCATTTATGGAGTGTGAATAAATTTTCTTTACCTAAATTTGTTTTTGTATTAAATTTTTTCCATACATAAACTCTAAAATTTTCATTTTGTTGTGATCTATTTGTCTTTTTTTTTTACAAGATGAAGGGAGATCGAAAACTCAAAGTTTTGATTTAAGAAAAAAGTAAACATCTAAAAAGGAAATGCACAATGCACAAATGTAGAGAGAGATAATTCCAAAAAGTGTCCGTAATTTTTAGGGTTTGTAAAACTCCTTTTAGTTTTTGTATATTAGGTTTTGAAATTGTCAGGGAAAAGGGGCAGGCGGGGGATTTTTAATTGAGTGTTGACTCCCAATCCTTTAGTCATTTCTTAAAAAAATATAGCCCGTTACATGTGATAAATCACTTTACAATCATCTATGATTGTTAGGTCAGCTTTTGGTAAATGGGCAAAATAATGGGTTGTATGGCTCGGGTAAATATCCCACCGCTCATCACGTGAGAATTTAATGAGCATTTGTTATTCTCTTTAAAAGGTTTGGATCCATAGGTCATTTGCATCTTGAACATGTTTCAAGAATGCATATCCATTTTTAAAACATGTGTATAAGAAATCTCTTTCTTATAAAATTCCATGCTATTAGGCTTGAACAAGTGGAATATCCCAAATTTGGATAACAAAAAATTTGTGTTCATTTGTAGTGTGTGAATAAATTTTCTGTACTTACATTTGTTATCGTTTTAAATTTCTTCCATACATAAAATCTAAAATTTTCATTTTTTTATAATCTATTTGCCTTTTTTTTTACAGGATGAAGGGAGAGCGAAAACTCAAAGTTTTGATTTAAGAAAAAAATATACATCTAAAATGGAAATGCACAATGCAGAAATTTAGAGAGAGGTAATTCCAAAGAGTGTCTGTAATTTTCAGGGATTGTTAACTCTTTTTAGTTTTTATATATTTGGTCTTGCAATCATCAGGAAAAAGGGGGAGGTGGGGGATTTTTAACTGAGTGTTGACTCCCAATCCATAAGTCATTTATTAAAAATATATAGCCCATTACACATGATAAATCACTTTACAATCCATCAATGATTGTAAGGTCAACTTTTTATAAATGGGCAACATAATTGCTTGTTTGACTCGGGTAAATATCCCACCGCACGTCCACTTGAGAATTTAATCAGGGTTTGTTATTCTCTTTAATAGGTTTGGATCCATAGGTCATTTGCATCTTTAATGTGTTTCAAACAGGCAAATCTATTTTTAAAACATGTGTAGAAGAAATCTTTTTCTTATAAAATTCAAAGCTATTAGGGTTGAACAAGTGGAATTTCCCAAACTTCGATAAAAGAACTTGTGTGTAAATTTTTGGTGTGTGAATAAATTTTTTTTACTTACATTTGTTGTTGTCATAATTTTCTTTTTGTTGTGATCTATTTTCCTTTTTTGTTTTCAGGATGAAGGGAGAGCGAAAAGTCAATGTTTTGATTAAGGAAAAAGTATACATCTAAAATAGAAATGCACAATGCACAAATGTAGAGAGAGATAATTCCAAAGAGTGTCAGTAATTTTTAGGGATTGTAAACTCTTTTTAGTTTTTATATATTAGGTTTTGCAATTGTCGGGGAAAAGGGGGAGGCGGGGGATTTTTAACTGAGTGTTGACTCCAAATCCATAAGTCATTTCTTACAAAAATATAGCCCGTTACACATGATAACTTTACAATCATCTGTGTTTGTAAGGTTAGCTTTTTGTAAATGGCCAAGATAATGGCTTGAATGACTAGGGTAAATATCCCACCGCACGTTCACTTGAGAATTTACTGAGGGTTTGTTATTCTCTTTAATAGGTTTGGATCCATAAGTGATTTGCATTATTAACATGTTTCAAACATGCATATCCATTTTTAAAACTTGTGTCGAAGAAATCTCTTTCTTATAAAATTCCAAGCTATTTGGGTTGAACTAGTGGAATTTCCCAAACTTGGATAACAAAACTTTTGTGTTCATTTCTGATGTGTAAATAAATTTTCTTTACTGACATTTGTTATTGTTTTAAATTTTTTCCATACATAAACTCCAAAAGTTTCATTTTTTTTATTTATTTGCCTTTTTTTTTTACGGGATGAAGGGAGAGCGAAAACTCAATGTTTTGATTTCATAAAAAAGTATACATCTAAAATGGAATTGCACAATGCACAAATGTAGAGAGAGATAATTCAGAATAGTGTCTATAATTTTTAAGGCTTGTAAAACTCTTTTTAGTTACTATATATTAGGTTTTGAATTCGGCGTGGACAGGGGGACGCGGGGTTCTTTTTCAAAAATGTAGCCCATTACGTCAACTTTTTTTAAATGGGCCAAATAATTGTTATGTTTGTTGTGTCAACTTTTTGTAAATGGGCAAAATAATGGCATGTTTGACTCGGGTAAATATCCCACCGCACGTTAACTTGAGAATTTAATGAGAGTTTGTAATTCTCTTTAAAAGGTTTAGATCTATATTTCATTTGCATCTTTAACAAGTTTCAAGCATGCATATCCATTTGTAAAACATGTGTAGAAGAAATATCTTTCTTACAAAATTCAAAAGCAATTACGGTTGAACTAGTGGAATTTTCCAAACTTGGATTACAAAACTTTTGTGTTAATTTGTGGTGTGTGAATAAACTTCTTTACTTACATTTGTTATTTTTTTAAATTTTTTCCAAACTTAAACTCTAAAATTTTCATTTTGTTGTGAACTATTTTGCCTTTTTTGTTTATGGGATGAAGGGAGAGCGAAAACTCAAAGTTTTGATTTAAGAAATAAATATACATCTAAAATGGAAATGGACAATGCACAAATATAGAGAGAGACAATTCCAAAGAGTGTCTGTAATTTTTAGGGATTGTAAACTCTTTTTAGTTTTTATATATAAGGTTTTCTAATCGCCAGAGAAAAGGGAGAGGCGGGGGATTTTTAACTGAGTGTTGACTCCTAAATCATAAGTAATTTTTTACAAAAATATAGCCCGTTACGCATGATAAAACACTTTCCAATCATCTATGATTGTTAGGTCACACTTTTTAAATGGGCAAGATATTGGCTAGTTTGACTCGGGTAAATATCCCACCACACGTTCACTTGAGAATTTAATGAGCATTTGTTATTCTCTTTAAAAGTTTTGGATCCATAGGTCATTTGCATCTTTAACATGTTTCAAGTATGCATATCCATTTTTAAAACATGTGTAGAAGAAATCTCTTTGTTATAAAATTCCAAGCTATTAGGGTTGAACTAGTGGAATTTCCCAAACTTGGACAAAAAAACTTTTGTGTTCATTTGTGGTGTGTGAAAAAATTATATTTACTTACATTTGTTATTGTTTAAAATTTTTCCATATATAAACTCTAAAATTTTCATTTTGTTGTCATCTATTTGCCTTTTTCTTTACAGGATGAAGGTAGAGCAAAAACTCAAAATTTTTGTTTTATAAAAAAGTATACATCTAAAATGGAAATGCACAATGCACAAATGTAGAGAGAGATAATTCTAAGAGTGTCTGTAACTTTTATGGATTAAAAACTCTTATTAGTTTTTAAATATTAGGTTTTGCAATCTTCGGGGAAAAGGGGGAGGCGGGGAATTTTTAACTGATTGTTGACTCCCAATCCATAAGTCATTTTTTACAAAAAAAATAGCCCGTTTCACATCATAAATCACTGAAAAATCATCTACGATTGTTAGGTTAGCTTTTTGTAAATGGATAAAATAATGGGTTGTTTGACTCGTGTAGATATCACTGCACAATCACTTGAGAATTGAATGAGCGTTTGTTACTATCTTTAAAATATTTTGATCCATATGTCATTTGCATCTTTAACATGTTTCAAGCATGCATATCGATTTTTAAAACATGTGTAGAAGAAATCTCTTTTTGATAAAATTCCAAGCTATTAGGGTTGAACTAGTGGAATTTCCCAAACTTGGATAACAAAACTTTTGTGTTCAATTGTGGTATGTGAATAAATTTTGTTTACCTACATATGTTATTTTTTAAAAAAAATTCCACACATAAACTCTAAAATTTTCATTTTGTTGTCATCTATTTTCCTTTTTTTTTTACGTGATGAAGGGAGAACGAAAACTCAACATTTTGATTTATGAAAAATGTATACATCTAAAATGGAAATGCACAATGGACAAATGTTCAGAGAGATAATTCCAAAGAGTATCCGTAATTTTTAGGGATTGTAAACTCTTTTAAGTTTTTCTATATTTGGTTTTGCAATCGTCTGGGAAAAGGGGGAAGTGGGGGATTTTAAACTGAGTGTTGACTCCCAATAGAAAAGTCTTTTCTTAGAAAAAATTAGCATGTTACTCGTGGTAAATCACTTTACAATCATCTATGATTGTTAGGTCAACATTTTGTAAATGGGCAAAATAATGGCTTGTTTGACTCGGGTAAATATCCGACCGAACGTTCACTTGAGAATTTAATGAGCGTTTTTTAATCTCTATAAAAGGGTTGGATTCATAGGTCATTTGCATCTTTAACATGTTTCAAGGATGCATATCCATTTTTAAAACATGTGTTGAAGAAATCTCTTTCTTATAAAATTCCAACCAACTTGGGTTGAATTAGTGGAATTTCCAAAACTTGGATAACAAAACTACTGTGTTCATTTGTGGTGTGTGAATAAATTTTTTTTACTTACATTTGTTTTTGTTTTAAATTTTTTACATACATTAACTCTAAAATTTTCATTTTATTGTGATCTATTTGGCCTTTTTTGTTTACGGGATGAAGGGAGAGTGATAACTCAAAGTTTTTATTGAATAAAAAAGTAAATATCTAAAATGGAAATGCACAATGCACAAATGTAGAGAGTGATAATTACAAAGTATGGATGTAATTTTTAGGGATTTAAATTTTTTTTTTTGTTTATATTAGGTTTTGTAATCGTTGGGAAAAAGGGGAGGCGGGTGATTTTAAACTTAGTGTTGACTCCAAGTCCATAAGTCATTTCTTATAAAAATATAGCCCATTAAGCGTGATAAAACACTTTACAATGATATATGATTGTTAGGTCAGCTTTTTTTAAATGGGAAAAATAATAGCTTGTTTGACTCGGGTAAATATCCCCCCGCACATTCACTTGACAATTTAATGAGCGTTTTTTATTATCTTTAAAAGGTTTGGCTCCATAGTTTATTTGCATCTTTAACATTTTTCAAGCATGCATATCCATTTTTAAAACATGTGTAGAAGAAATTTCTTTCTTATAAAATTTCATGCTATTAGGGATGAACTAGTGGAATTTCCCAAACATGGATAACAAAAATTTTGTATTCATTTTTGGTGTGCGGATTATTTTTCTTTACTTACATTGGTTATTGTTTTAAAATTTTTCCATACCCAAACTCTAAAATTTTCATTTTTTCTCGATTTGTTTGCCTTTTTTGTTCAAAGGATGAAGGGTGAGTGAAAAATCAAAGTTTTTATTTAAGAAAAAAGTATACATCTAATATAAATTCACAATGCACAAATGTTGAGAGAGATAATTCCAAAGAGTGTCTATAAATTTTAGGGATTGTAAACTCTTTTTTGTTTTTATATATTAAGTTTTGCAATCGTCAGGGAAAACGGGGAGGAGGGGGATTTTTAACTGAGTGTTGACTCCCAATCCAGAAGTCACTTCTTACAAAAATATAGCCCGTTACGCGTGACAAATCACTTTACAATCATCTATCATTGTTAGGTCAACTTTTAGTAAATGGGCAAAATAATGGCATGTTTGACTCGGTTAAATATCCCACTGCATGTTCACTTGAAAATTTATTGAGCAATTGTTATTCTCTTTAAAAGGTTTGGATCCAAAGGTCATTTGCATCTTTAACATTTTGCAAACATGCATATCCACTATTAAAACATTTGTAGAAGAAATCTC
Source organism: Aristolochia californica (assembly GCF_029961685.1). Classification (NCBI taxonomy): domain Eukaryota; kingdom Viridiplantae; phylum Streptophyta; class Magnoliopsida; order Piperales; family Aristolochiaceae; genus Aristolochia; species Aristolochia californica. The sequence goes on along the minus strand of NW_027181992.1, from coordinate 32,577,170 downwards.
TTTCTTATAAAATTCCAAGCAATTAGGGGTGAACTAGTGGAATTTCCCAAACTTGGATAACAAAACTTTGGTGTTCATTTGGGGTGTATGAATAAATTTTCTTTACCTAAATTTGTTGTTGTTTTAAATTTTTTCCTTACATGAAACCTAAAATTTTCATTTTGTTGTGGTCTATTTGCCTTTTCTGTTTGCAGGATGAAGGGAGAGCAAAAACTCAAAGTTTTCATATAAGAAAAAAGTATACATAAATATTGGGAAATGCACAATGCACAAATATAGAGAGAGATAATTCCAAAGAGTGTCTGTAATTTTTTAGGATTGTAAACTCTTTTTAGTTTTTATATATTGGGTTTTGCGATCGTCGGGGAAAAGGGGAAGGCAGGGGATTTTTAACTGAGTGTTGACTCCCAATCCATTAGTCATTTCTTACAAAGATATAGAAAAATAATGGCTTGTTTGACTCAGGTAGATATCCCACCGCACGTTCACTGGAGAATTTTATGAGCGTTTGTCATTCTCTTTAAAAGGTTTGGATCCATCGGTCATTGTCATCTTTAACATGTTTCAAGGATGTATATCCATTTTTAAAACATGTGTAGAAAAAATCTCTTTCTTATAAAATTCCAAGCTATTAGGGTTGAAATAGCAGAATTTCCCAAACTTGGATAACAAAATATTAGTGTTCATTTATAGTGTGTGAATAAATTTTATTTACTTACATTTGTTATTGTTTGAAATTTTTGCCAGACATAATCTCTAAAATTTTCATTTTGTTGTGATCTATTTGCCTTTTTTGTTTACAGGATGAAGGTAGAGCAAAAATTCAAAGTTTTGATTTAAGAATAAAGTATACATTTAAAATGGAACTGCACAATAAACAAATGTAGAGAGAGATAATTCCTAATAGTGTCTGTAATTTTTAGGGATTGTAAACTCTTTTTAGTTTTTATATATTAGGTTTTGCAATCTTCGGGGAAAAGGGGGAGGTGGGAGTTTTTAACTGATTGTTGACTCCCAATCCATAAGTCATTTCTTACAAAAATATAGCCTGCTTAGCATCATAAATCATTGAACAATCATTTATGATTGTTAGGTTACCTTTTTGTTTGACTCGTGTAGATATCCCACCGCATATTCACTTGAGAATTGAATGACCTTTTTTATTCTTTTCAAAAGGTTTGAATCCATAGGTCATTTGCATCTTTAACATGTTTTAGGCATGCATATTCTATTTTTAAAAATGTGTAGCAGAAATCTCTTTCTTATAAAATTCCAAGCTATTGGGGTTGAACTAGTGGAGTTTCCCAAACTTGGATAACAAAAATTTTGTGTTCAATTGTGGTGTGTGAATAAATTTTGTTTACAAACATTTGTTATTTTATTTTTAAAAATTTATACTTATACTCTAAAATTTTCATTTTGTTGTCATCTATTTGCTTTTATTTACGAGATGAAGGGAGAGCGAAAACTCAAAGTTTTGATTCATGAAAAAGTATACATTTAAAATGGAAATGCACAATGCAAAAAAGTTGAGAGTGATAATTGCAAAGAGTATCCTTAATTTTTTGGGATTGTAAACTCTTTTTAGTTTTTATATATTAGGTTTTGCAATCGTCGGGGAAAAGGGGGAGGCAGGGGATTTTTCACTGAGTGTTGACTCCCAATAGAAAAGTCATTTCTTACAAAAATGTAGCCCGTTACGCGTGATAAATCACTTTACAATCATCTATGATTTTTAGGTCAGCATTTTGTAAATGGGCAAAATAATGGCTTGTTTGACTTGGGTAAATATCCCACCGCACGTTCAGTTGAGAATTTAATGAGCATTTGTTATTCTCTTTAAAAAGTTTCGATCCATAGGTCATTTGCATCTTTAACATGTTTCAAACAGGCATATCCATTTTTAAAACATGTGTAGAAGAAATCTCTTTCTTATAAAATTCCAAGCTATTTGGTTTGAACTAGTAGAATTTCCCAAACTTGGATAACAAAACATTTTTGTTCATTTGTGGTGTGCTAATAAACTTTTTTTACTAACATTTTTTATTGTTTTAAATTTTTTCCATACATAAAATCTAAAATTTTCATTTTCTTGTGATATATTTGCCTTTTGTGTTTAAGGGATGAAAGGAGAGCGAAAACTCAAAGTATACATCTAAAATAGAAACGCACAAGGCACAAATATTGAGAGAGATAATTCCATAGAGTGTATGTAATTTTTAGGGATTGTAAACTCTTTTTAGTTTTTTAATATAAGGTTTTGCAATTGTGGGGGAAAAGGGGGAGGCGGGGCACTTTTAACTGAGTGTTGACTCCCAAATCATAAGTCATTTCTTACAAAAATATAACCCATTACGCATGATAAATCACTTCACTATCATCTATGAATGTTAAGTCAGGTTTTTGTAAATGGGAAAAATAATGGCTTGTTTGACTCAGGTAGATATCCCACCGCACGTTCACTTGAGAATTTAATGAGCAATGAGCATTTGTTGTTCTCTTTTAAAGGTTTGAATCCATAAGTCATTTTAATCTTTAACATGTTTCAAGCATGTATATCCATTTTTAAAACATGTGTAGAAGAAATCTCTTTCTTACAAAATTCCAAGCTATTAGGGTTGAACTAGTAGAGTTTCCCAAACTTCGATAACAAAACTTTTGTGTTCAATTGTGGTGTGTGAATAATTTTTTTTACTTACATTTGTTATTTTAAAAAAAAAATCAAACATAAACTCTAAAATTTTCATTTTGTTGTCATCTATTTGCCTTTTTTTTACGGGATGAAGGGAGAGCGAAAACTCAAAGTTTTGATTGTTGGAAATGCACAATGCAAAAATTTTGAGAAATATAATTCCAAAGAGTATCGGTAATTTTTAGGGATTGTAAACTCTTTTTTGTTTTTATATATTAGGTTTTGCAATCGTCGGGGAAAAGGGGGAGGCAGAACTGAATGTTGACTCCCAATAGAAAAGTCATTTATTACAAAAAAATGTAGCCCTTTACGCATGATAAAGCACTTTACAATCATCTATGATTGTTAAGTCAACATTTTTTAAATGGGAAAAATAATGCCTTGATTAACTCGAGTAAATCTCCCACTGCAGGTTCACTTGAGAATTTAATGAGCGTTTTTTATGCTCTTTAAAAGGTTGGGATCCATAGGTCATTTGCATCTTTAATATGATTCAAGCATGCATATCCATTTTTAAAACATGTGTACAAGAAATTTCTTTGTTATAAAATTCCAAGCAATTAGGGTTGAACTAGTGGAATTTCCCAAACTTGGATAACAAAACTCTTGTGTTCATTTGTGGTTTTTGAATAAATTTTCTTTACTTAAATTTGTTTTTGTTTTAAATTTTTTACATACATAAACTCTAAAATTTTCATTTTATTGTGATCTATTTTGCCTTTTTTGTCTGCGGGATGAAGGGAGAGTGAAAACCAAAGTTTTGATTGAATAAAAAAGTATATATCAAAAATGTAAAAGCACAAGGCACAAATGCAGAGAGTGATAATTCCAAATTATGTATGTAATTTTTAGGGATTGTAAACTCTTTTTTGTTGATATTAGGTTTTGTAATTGTCAGGGAAAAGGGGGAGGCGGGGGATTTTTAACTGAGTGTTGACTCCCAATCCATAAATCACTTCTTACAAAAATATTGCCCGTTACACGTGATAAATCACTTTAAAATCATCTATCATTGTTAGGTCAGCTTTTTGTAAATGGGCAAAATAATGGCTTGTTTGACTCGGGTAAATATCCCAAAGCACATTCACTTGAGAATTTAAAAAGCGTTTTGTATTCTCTTTAAAATATTTGGATCCATACGTCATTTGCATCTTTAACATGTTTCAAGCATGCATATCCATTTTTAAAACATGTGTAGAAGAAATCTCTTTCTTATAAAATTCCAAGCAATTAGAGTTGAACTAGTGGAATTTCAAACACTTGGAAAACAAAACTCTTGTGTTCATTTGTGGTGTCTGAATAAATTTTCTTTACTTACATTTGTTTTTGTTTTAAAATTTTTACATACATAAACTCTAAAATTTTCAATTTATTGTGACCTATTTTGCATTTTTTGTCCACGGGATGAAGGGAGAGTGAAAACTCAAAGTTTTGATTGAATAAAAATGTATATATCTAAGAGGGAAATTCACTATGCACAAATGTAGAGAGTGATAATTTCAAAGTATGTATGTAATTATTATGGATTGTAAACTCTTTTTTGTTTATATTAGGTTTTGTAATCGTCGGGGACAAGGGGGAGGCACCGGATTTTTAACTGAGTGTTGACTCCCAATCCATAAGTCACTTCTTACAAAAATATAGCATGTTACGTGTGATAAATCACTTTACAATCATCTATCATTGTTAGGTCAGCTTTTTATAAATGGGCAAAATAATGGCTTGTTTGACTCGGGTAAATATTGTACCGAACGGTCACTTGAGAATATAATGAGTGTTTGTTATTCTATTTAAAAGGTTTGGATCCATAGGTCATTTGCATATTTAACATGTTTCAAGCGTGCATATCCATTTTTAAAACATGTGTAGAAGAAATCTCTTTCTTATAAAATTTCATGCTATTAGGGTTGAACTAGTGGAATTTTGCAAACTTGGATAACAAAACTTTTGTGTTCATTTATGGTGTGTGAATAAATTTAATTACTAACATTTTTTATTGTTTAAAATTTTTTCCATACTTAAACTCTAAATTTTTTATTTATTTGTGATCCATTTTCCTTTTTGGTTTACGGTATGATCAGAGAGCGAAAAATCAATGTTTTGATTCAAGAAAAAAGTATAAATCCAAAATGGAAACGTACAATGCACAAATGTGGAGAGCGATAATTCCAAAGAGTATCTGTAATTTTTAGGGATTGTAAACTCTTTTTAGTTTTCATATATTAGGTTTTTCAATTGTTGGGGAAAAGGGGGGAAAGGAGGATTTTATAATGAGTGTTGACTCCGAATCCATAAGTCACTTCTTACAAAAAAATAGCCCATTACGCATGATAAATCACTTTACAATCATCTATCATCGTTGGGTTAGCTTATTGTAAATGCGTAAAATAATGGCTTGTTTGACTCAGGTAAATATCCCACCGCACGTTCACTTGAGAATTTAATGAGTGATTTTTATTCTCTTTAAAAGTTTTGGATCCATAGGTCATTTGCATCTTTAACATGTTTCAAGCATGCATATCCATTTTAAAAACATGTGTAGAAGAAATCTCTTGCTTTTAAAATTCCAAGCAATTAGGGTTGAACTAGTGGAATTTCCCAAACTTGGATAACAAAAATCTTGTGTTCTTTTGTGGTGTAGGAATAAATATTATTTTCTTACATTTTATTTTGGTTCAAATTTTTTACATACATAAACTCTAAAATTTTCATTTTATTGTGGTCTATTTAGCCTTTTTTGTTTACGGAATGAAGGGAGAGAGAAAACTCAAAGTTTTGATTGAATAAAAAAGTATTTATCTAAAATGGAAATGCACAATGCACAAATGTAGAGAGTGATAATTCCAAAGTATGTATCTATTTTTCATGGATTTTAAACTCTTTTTTGTTTATATTAGGTTTTGTTATCGTCGGGGAAAAGGGGAGGCAGGGAATTTTTTACTGGGTGTTGACTCCCAATCTACAAGTCATTTCTTAAAAAAATATAGCCCGTTAAGCGTAATAAAACACTTTACAATAATCTATGATTGTTTGGTCAGCTTTTTGTAAATCGAAAAAATAATGGCTTGTTTGACTCGAGTAAATATCCCACCGCACGTTCACTTGAGAATTTAATGAGCGTTTGTTATTCTCTTTAAAAGGTTTTGATCCATACGTCATTTGCATATTTAACATGTTTCAAGCAGGCATATCCATTTTTAAAACATGTGTAGAAGAAATATCTTATTTATAAAATTCCAAGCTATTAGGGTTGAACTAGTGGAATTTCCCAAACTTGGACAACAAAACTTTTGTGTTCATTTTTTGTGTATGAATAGATTTTATTTACTTACATTTGTTATTGTTTAAAATTTTTTCCATACGTAAACTCTAAAATTTTCATTTTGTTGTCATCTATTTGCCTTTTACTTTACGGGATGAAGGTAGAGCGAAAACTCAAAGTTTTGATTTAAGAAAAAAGTATGCATCTAAAATGGAAATACACAATGCACAAATGTAGAGAGAGATAATTCCTAAGAGTGTTTGTAAACTCTTTTTAATTTTTCTATCTTAGGTTTTGCAATATTCGGGGAAAAAGGGGAGGCAGGGAATTCTTAACTGATTGTTGAGTCCCAATCCATAAGTCATTTCTTACAAAAATATAGCCCGTTTTGCATCATAAATCACTGAAAAATTATCTATGATTGTTAGGTTAGCTTTTTGTAAATAGGCAAAATAATGGCTTGTTTGACTCATGTAGATATCCCATCGCACATTCACTTGAGAATTGAATGAGCGTTTGTTATTCTCTTTAAAAGGCTTGGATACATAGGTCATTTGCATATTTAACATGGTTCAAGCATGCATATCCATTTTTAAAACATGTGTAGAAGAAATCTCTTTCTTGTAAAATTCAAAGCTATCAGGGTTGAATTAGTGGAGTTTCCCAATCTTGGATAAATAAACTTTTATGTTCAATTGTGGTGTGTAAATAAATTTTGTTTACTTTGTTACTTTTTTAAAAAACTTTTATACATAAACTCTAAAATTTTCATTTTGTTGTGAACGATTTGACTTTTTTTATACGTGATGGAGTGAGAAAACTCAAAGGTTTGATTTATGAAAAAAGTATACATCTAAAATGGAAATGCACAATGTACAAATGTTGACAGAGATAATTCCAAATAGTATCGGTAATTTTTAGGGATTGTAAACTCTTTGTAGTTTTTATATATTAGGTTTTGCAATCGTCAGGGAAAAGGGGGAGGCAGGGGATTTTTAACTGAGTGTTGACTCCCAATAGAAAAGTCATTTCTTAAAAAAATGTAGCCTGTTATGCATGATAAATCACTTTACAATCATCTATGATATTTAGGTCAGCATTTCTTAAATGGGCAAAATAATGGCTTGTTTGACTAGGGTAAATATCCCACCGCACGTTCACTTGAGAATTTAATGAGGATTTTTTATTCGCTTTAAAAGGTTTGGATCCATAGGTCATTTGCATCTTTAACATGTTTCAAGCATGCATATCCATTTTTAAAACATGTGTAGAAGAAATCTCTTTCTTATAAAATTCCAAGCAATTAGGGTTGAACTATTGGAATTTCCAAAACTTGGATAACAAAACTCTAGTGTTCATTTGTGGTGTGTGAATAAATTTTCTTTATTTACTTTTTTTTTTGTTTAAAAAGTTTTACATACATAAACTCTAAAATTTTCATTTTATTGTGATCTATTTTGCCTTTTTTGTGTACGGGATGAAGGGAGAGCGAAAACTCAAAGTTTTGATTGATTAAAAAAGTCTATATCTAAAATGGAAATGCACAACGTACAGATGTAGAGAGTGATAATTCCAAACTATGTATGTAATTTTTAGGGATTTTAAACTCTTTTTTGTTTATATTAGGTTTTGTAATCGTCGGGGAAAAGGGGGATGCGGGGGATTTTTAACTGAGTGATGACTCCCAATCCATAAGTCATTTCTTACAAAAATATAGGCAGTTAAGCGTGATAAAACACTTTACAATGATTTATGATATTTTGGGCAGCTTTTTGTAAATGGGAAAAATAATGGCTTGTTTGACTGAGGTAAATATGTCACAGCACGTTCACTTGACAATTTAATGAGCGTTTTTTATTATCTTTAAAAGGTTTGGCTCCATAGGTCATTTTCATCTTTAACATGTTTCAAACATGCATATCCTTTTTAAAAACGTGTGTAGAAGAAATCTCTTTCTTATAAAATTCCAAGCTAATAGGATTTGTGGCGTGTGAATAAATTTTCTTTACTAACATTTGTTATTGTTTTAAATTTTTTTAGTACATAAACTCTCAAATTTTCATTTTGTTGTGGTATATTTGCCTTTTTGATTTACGGGAAGAAGGGAAAGCAAAAACCCAAAGTTTTGATTTAAGAAAAAAGTATACATCTTAAAAACACACAATGCACAAATGTAGAGAGAGATAATTCGAAAGAGTGTCTGTAATTTTTAGGGATTGTAAAGTCTTTTTGTTTTTATATATTGGGTTTTGCAATCGTCAGGGAAAAGGGCGAGGAGGGGGATTTTTAGCTGAGCGTTGACTCCCTATCCATAAGTCATTTCTTACAAAAATATAGTCCGTTACACAATGTACATCACTTTACAATCATCTACGAATGTTAGGTCAGCTTTTTGTAAATGGGCAAAATAATGGCTTGTTTAACTCGGGTAGATATCCCACCACACGTTCACTTGAGATTTTAATGAGCGTTTGTTATTCTCTTTAAAAGGTTTGAATCCATAGGTCATTTTCATCTTTAACATGTTTCAAGCATGCATATACATTTTTAAAACATGTGTAGAAGAAATCTCTTGCTTATAAAATTCCAAGTTATTAGGGTTGAACTAGTGGAATTTCCAAAAATTGGATAACAAAAATTTAGTGTTCATTTGTAGTGTGTGAATAAATTTTATTTTGTTACATTTGTTATCTTTTAAAAATTTTTCCATACATAAACTTTAAATTTTTTATTTTGTTGTGATCTATTTACCTTTTTTGTTTACGGGGTGAAGGGAGAGTGAAAACTCAAAGTTATGTTTTAAGAAAAAAGTATACATCTAAAATGGAAATGCACAATGCACAAATGTAGAGAGAGATTATTCCAAAGTGTCTATAATTTTTAGGGATTGTAAACTCTTTTTAGTTTTTATATATTAGGTTTTGCAATCATCGGGGAAAAGGGGGAGTCAGGGGATTTTTAACTAAGTGTTGACTCCCAGTACATAATTCATTTCTTACAAAAATATAGCACGTTACACGTGATAAATCAATTTAAAATCATCCATGATTGTATGGTCAACTTTTAGTAAAGGGGCAACATAATGGCTTGTTTGACTCGGGTAAATTTCCCACCGCACGCCCACTTGAGAATTTAATGAGTGTTTGTTATTCTCTTTAAAAGGTTTGGATCCATAGGTCATTTGCATCTTTAACATGTTTCAAACATGCATATCCATTATTAAAACATGTGTAGAAGAAATCTCTTTCTTATAAAATTCCAAGCTATTAGGGTTGAACTAGTGGAATTTCCTAAACTTCGATAACAAAACTCTTGTGTTCATTTGTGGAGTGTGAATAAATTTTATTTACCTAAATTTTTTATAGTTTTAATTTTTTTCTATTCATAAACTCTAAAATTTTCATTTTGTTCTGATCTATTTACCTTTTTTGTTTACAGGATGAAGGGAGAGCGAAAACTCAAAGTTTTGCTTTAAGAAAAAAGTATACATCTAAAATGGAAATTCACAATGCACAAATGTAGAGTGAGATAATTCCAATGAGTGTCTATAATTTTTAGGTATTTTAAAACTCTTTTTAGTTTTTATATATTAGGTTTTGCAATTATCAGGGAAAAGGGGGAGGCGGGGGATTTTTAATTGAGTGTTGACTCCCAATCCATAAGTCATTTCTAATAAATTTATAGCACGTTACTGTGATAAATCACTTTACAATCATCTATGATTGTTAAGTCAGATTTTTTTAAATGGGAAAAATAAAGGCTTGTTTCACTCGGGTAAATATCCCATCGCACGTTCACTTGAGAATTTAATGAGCATTTGTTATTCTCTTTAAAAGGTTTTGATCCATATATCATTTGCATCTTGAACATGTTTCAAGCATGCATATCCATTTTTAAAACATGTGTAGAAGAAATCTCTTTCTTATAAAATTCCATGCTTTTATGGTTGTACGAGAGGAATTTCCCAAACTTGGATAACAAAACTTTTGTGTTCTTTTATGGTGTGATAATAAATTTTATTTACTTACATTTCTTATTGTTTTAAATTTTTTCCATACATATACTCTAAAATTTTCATTTATTTCTGATCTGTTTGCCTTTTTGGTTTACAATATGAAGGGAGAGCGAAAACTCAAAGTTTTGATTTAAGAAAAAAGTATATATCTAGAATGGAAATGCACAATGTACAAATGTAGAGAGAGATAATTCCAAAGCGAATCTGTAATTTTTAGGCATTGTAAACTCTTTTTAGTTTTTATATATTAGGTTTTGCAATCTTCGAAGGAAAGGGGGAAGTAGGGAGTTTTAATTGAGTGATGACTTCCAATCCGTAAGTCGCTTCTTAAAAAAATACAGCCTGTTACGCGTGATAAATCCATTTACAATCATGTATGATTGTATGGTCAGCTTTTTGTGAATGGGCAACATAATGGCTTGTTTGACTCGGGAAAATTTCCCACTACACGTGCTCTTGAGAATATAATGTGCGTTGGCTATTCTCTTTAAAAGGTTTGGATCCATAGGTCATTTGCGTCTTCAACATGTTTCAAGCATGCATATCCATTTTTAAAACATGTGTCGAAGAAATCTCTTTCTTATAAAATTCCATGCAATTAGGGTTGAACTAGTGGTATTTCCCAAACTTGGATAACAAAACTTTTGTGTTCATTTATGGTGTGTGAATAAATTATATTTACTTACATTTTTTATCATTTTAAATTTTTTCCATACATAAACTCTAAAATTTTCATTTATTTGTGATCTATTTGCCTTTTTGGTTTACGGTGTGAAGGGAGATCGAAAACTCAAAGTTTTAATATAAGAAAAAAGTATACATCAAAAATGGAAATGCACAATGCACAAATAGAGAGAGAGATAATTCAAAAGAGTATCTGTAATTTTTATTGATTTTAAACTCTTTTTAGTTTTTTATATATTAGGTTTTGCAATTGTCGAGGAAAAGGGGGTGGCGAGGGATTTTTAACTGAGTGTGATTAGTCAATTCTTACAAAAATATTGCCCGTTACGCGTGATTAATCACTTTACAATCATCCATCATTGTTTGGTCAGCTTTTTGTAAATGGGCAAAATAATGGCATGTTTGACTCTAGTAAACATCCCGCCGCACGTTCAGTTGAGAATTTAATGAGCATTTGTTATTCTTTTTAAAAGGTTCGGCTCCTGAGGTCATTTGCGTCTTTAACATGTTTAAAACATGCATATCCATTATTAAAACATGTGTAGAAGAAATTTCGTTCTTATAAAATTCCAAGCTATTAGGATTGAACTAGGGGAATTTCCCAAACTTGGATAATAAAACTATTGTGTTCATCTGTGGTGAGTGAATAAATTTCCTTTACAAACATTTGCTATTGTTTTAAATTTTTTTCATACACAAACTCAATAATTTTCATTTTGTAGTGATCTATTTGCCTTTTTTGTTTATGGGATTAAGGGAGAGCGAAAACTCAAAATTTTTATTCTAGAAAAAAGTATACATCTAAAATGGAAATGCATAATGCACAAATGTAGAGAGAGATAATTCCAAAGAGTATCTGTAATTTTTAGGGATTGTAAACTCTTTTTATTTTTTATATATTAGGTTTTGCAATCGTTGAGGAAAAGGGGGAGGCGGGGGATTTTTCACTAAGCGTTGACTCCCAATCCATAAGTCACTTTTTACAAAAATAAAGACCGTTACGCGAGATAAAACACTTTACAATCATCTATGATTGTTAGGTCAGCTTTTTGTAAATGGTCAAAATAATCGCATGTTTGACTCGGGTAAATATCCCACTGCACGTTCACTTGAGAATTTAATAAGCATTTGTTATTCTCTTTCAAAGGTTTGGATCCATAGGTCATTTGCATCTTTAACATGTTTCAAGCATGCATATCCATTATTAAAACATGTGTAGAAAAAATCTCTTTCTTATAAAATTTCAAGCTATAAGGGTTGAACTAGTAGAATTTCACAAACTTGGATAACAAAACTTTTGTGTTCATTTGTGGTGTGTGAATAAATTTTCTTTACTTACATTTGTTATTGTTTAAAATTTTTTCCGTACATAAACTCTTAAATTTTCATTTTCTTGTGATCAATTTCCTATTTTTTGTTTACGTTATGAAGGGAGAGCGAAAACTCAAAGTTTTGATTTAAGAAAAAAGTAAACATCTAAAATGGAAAGGCACAATGCACAAATGTAGAGAGATAATTCTAAAGACCATCGGTAATTTTTAGGGATTTTAAATTCTTTTTAGTTTTTATCTATTAGGTTTTGCAATCGTCGGGGAAAAGGGGGAGGTGGGGATTTTAACTGAGTGTTGACTCTCAATCCATAAGTCATATATGATTGTTAGGTCAGCTTTTGTAATGGGCAATATATTGGCTTGTTTGACTTGGATAAATATCCCGCCGCAAGTTCTCTTGAGAATTTAAGGAGTGTTTTTTCTTTTCTTTAAAAGGTTTGGATCCATGGGTCATTTGCATCTTTAACATGTTTCAAGCATGCATATCCATTTTTAAAACATGTGTAGAAGAAATCTCTTTCTTGTAAAACTCCAAGCAATTAGGGTTGAACTAGTCGAATTTCCCAAACTTATATAACAAGACTCTTGTGTTCATTTATGGTGCGTGAATAAATTTTCTTTACTAACTTTTGTTTTCGTTTAAAATTTTTTACATACATAAACTCTAAAATTTTCACTTTATTGTGATCTATTTTACCTTTTTTGTTTACGGGATGAAGGGAGAGCGAAAACTCAAAGTTTTGATAGATTAAAAAGTATATATCTAAAATGGAAATGCAAAATGCACAAATGTAGAGAGTGATAATTCCAAACTATGTATGTGATTTTTAGGGATTGTAAACTCTTTTTTGTTTATATTAGGTTTTGTAATCATTGGGGAAATGGGGGAGGTGGGGGATTTTTACCTAAGTGTTGAATCCCAATCCATAAGTAATTTCTTACAAAAATATAGCCCGTTAAGCATGACAAAACACTTTACAAAGATCTATGATAGTTAGGTCAGCTTTTTCTAAATGGGAAAAATAATGGCTTGTTTGACTCGGGTAAATATCCCACCGCACATTCACTTGACAATTTAATGAGTGTTTGTTATTTTCTTCAAAAGGTTTGGCTTCATAGGTCATTTGCATCTTTAACTTGTTTCAAGCATGCATATCCATTTTTAAAACTTGTGTAGAAGAAATTTCTTTCTTATAAAATTCCAAGCAATAAGGGTTGAACTAGTGGAATTTCCCAAACTTGGATAACAAAACTTCTGTGTTCATTTGTGGTGTGTGAATTAATTTTATTTACTTACATTTTTTATTATTTTAAATTTTCTCCATACATAAACTCTAAAATTTTCATTTTGTTGCGATCTATTTGCCTTTTTTGTTCATAGGATGAAGGGCGAGCGAAAACTCAAAGTTTTGATTTAAGAAAAAAGTATACATAAAAAATGGAAATGCACAATGCAGAAATGTAAAAAAAAAATAATTCCAAAGAGTGTCTATAAATTTTACGGATTTTAAATTCTTTGTAGTTTTTATATATTAAGTTTTGCAATCGTCGGCGAAAAGGGGGTGGCAGGGGATTTTTAACTGAGTGTTGACTCCCTATCCATAAGTCATTTATTAAAAGAATATATCCTGTTACGTGTGATAAATTACATTAAAATCATCTAAGGTTGTTAGGTCAGGTTTTTTTAAATGGGCAAGATAATGGCTTGTTTGATTCCGGTAAATATCCCACTGCACGTTCACTTGAGAATTTAAGGAGCCTTTGTTATTCTCTTTAAAATATTTGGATCCATAGGTCATTTGTATCTTTAACATGTTTCAAGCAGGCATATCCATTTTTAAAACATGTGTAGAAGAAATCTCTTTCTTATAAAATTTCAAGCTATTAGGTTTGAACTAGTAGAATTTCCCAAACTTGGATAAAAAAACATTTGTGTTCATTTGTGGTGTGTGAATAAATTTTCTTTGCTAACATTTGTTATTGTTTTAAATTTTTTCCAAACATAAACTCTCAAATTTTCATTTGTTGTGGTCTATTTGCCTTTTTGATTTACGGGAAGAAGGGAGAGCGAAAATTCAAAGTTTTGATTTGAGAAAAAAGTATACATCTAAAATGGAAACGCACTATGCATAAATGTAGCAAGAGATAATTCCAAAGAGTGTCTGTAATTTTTAGGGATTGTAAACTCTTTTTAGTTTTTATATATTAGGTTTTGCAATCGTCGGGGAAAAGGGGGAGGCAGGGGATTTTTAACTGAGCGTTGACTCCCAATCCATAATTCATTTATTACAAAAATATAGCCCGTTACGCATGATAAATCACTTTACAATCATCTATGAATGTAAGGTCAGCTTTTTGTAAATGGGCAAAATAATGGCTTGTTTGATTCGGGTAGATATCCCACCGCACGTTCACTTGAGAATTTAGTGAGCGTTTGTTATTCTCTTTAAAAGGTTTGGATCCATTGGTCATTTTCATCTTTAACATGTTTCAAGGATGCATATACATTTTTAAAACATGTGTAGAAGAAATCTCTTTCTTATAAAATTCCAAGCTATTAAGGTTGAACTAGTGGAATTTCCCAAACTTGGATAACAAAAATTTAGTGTTCATTTGTAGTGTGTGAATAAATTTTATTTAGTTACATTTGATTTTTTTTAAATTTTTTCCATACATAAACTCTAAAATTGTCATTTTGTTGTGATCCATTTACCTTTTTTTTTTACGGGATAAAGGGAGTGCGAAAACTCAAAGTTTTGATTTAAGAAAATAGAATACATCTAAAATGGAAGTGCACAATGCACAAATATAGAGAGAGATTATTCCAAAGAGTGTCTATAATTTTTAGGGATTGTAAACTCTTTTTAGTTTTTATATATTAGGTTTTGCAATCGTTGGGGAAAATAGGGAGGCGGGGGATTTTTACAAGAGTGTTGACTCCCAATCCAAAAGTCATTTCTTACAAAAATATAGCCCGTTACACGTGATAAATAACTTTACAATCATTTATGATTGTAAGGTCAGCTTTTATTAAATGGGCAACATAATGGCTTGTTTGACTCGGGTAAATTTCCCACCGCACGTCCACTTGAGAATTTAATGAGCGTTTGTTATTATCTTTTAAAGGTTTGGATCCATAGGTCATTTGCATCTTTAACATGTTTCAAGCGTGCATATCCATTTTTAAAACATGTGTAGAAGAAATCTCTTTCTTATAAAATTCCATGCTATAAGGGTTGAACTAGTTGAATTTCGCAAACTTGGATAACAAAACATTTGTGTTCATTTGTGGTGTGTGAATAAATTTTCTTTGCTAACATATGTTATTATTTTAAATTTTTTCCATACATAAACTCTCAAATTTTCATTTTGTTTTGGTCTATTTGCCTTTTTGATTGACGGAATAATGGGAGAGCGGAAACTCAAAGTTTTAATTTAAGAAAAAAGTATACATCTAAAATAGAAATGCACAATGCACAAATGTAGAGAGAGATACTTCTAAAGAGTATCTATAATTTTTAGGGATTGTAAACTCTTTTTAGTTTTTATATAATAGGTTTTGCACTCGTTGGTGAAAAGGGGAAAAAGGAAGATTTTATACTGAGTGTTGACTCCCAATCCATATGTCACTTCTTACAAAAATATAGCCCGTTACGCGTGATAAATCACTTTACAATCATCTACCATTGTTTGGTCAGCTTTTTGTAAATGGGCAAAATAATGGCATGTTTGACTCGGGTAAATATCCCACCGCACGTTCACTTGAGAGTTTATTGACCATTTGTTATTCTCTTTAAAAGGTTTGGATCCATAGGTCATTTGCATCTTTAAAATGTTTCCAACATGCATATCCATTATTAAAACATGTGTAGAAGAAATCTCTTTCTTATAAAAGTCCAAGCTGTTGGGTTGAACTAGTGGAATTTCCCAAACTTGGATAACAAAACTCTTGTGTTCATTTTTGGTGGGTGAATAAATTTTCTTTACCTAAATTTTTTATTTTTTAAAATTTTTTTCATACATGAACTCTAAAATTTTCGTTATGTTGTGATCTATTTGGCTTTTTTGTTTCTAGGATGAAGGTAGAGCGAAAACTCAAAGTTTTAATTTAAGAAAAAAGTATACATCTAAAATGGAAATGCACAATGCACTAAGGTAGAGAGAGATAATTCCAAAGAGTTTCTGTAATTTTTAAAGATTGTAGAACTCTTTTTATTTTTTATATATTAGGTTTTGCAATTGTCGGAGAAAAGGGGGATGCGTGGGATTTTTAATTGAGTGTTGACTCCCAATCCATAAGTCACTTCTTACAAAAATACAGCCCATTACGCGTTATAAATCACTTTACAATCATCTATGATTGTATGGTCAGCTTTTTGTGAATTGGCAACATAATGGCTTGTTTGACTCGGGTAAATTTCCCACCGTATGTCCTCTTGATAATTTAATGAGCGTTTGTTATTCTCTTTAAAAGGTTTGGATCCATAGGTCATTTAAATCTTGAACATGTTTCAAGCTTGCATATCCATTTTTAAAACATGTGTAGAAGAAATCTCTTTCTTATAAAATTCTATGCAATTAGGGTTGAACTAGTGGAATTTCCAAAACTTGGATAACAAAACTTTTGTGTTCATTTATGGTGTGTGAATAAATTTTATTTACTTACATTTGTTGTCGTTTTAAATTTTTTCCATGCATAAACTCTAAATTTTTCATTTATTTGTGATCTATTTGCCTTTTGGGTTTACGGTGTGAAGGGAGAGCGAAAACTCAAAGTTTTGATTTAAGAAAAAAGTATACATCGAAAATGGAAATGCACAATGCACAAATATAGAGAGAGATAATTCCAAAGAGTATCTATAATTTTTAGGGATTGTAAACTCTTTTTAGTTTTTATATATTAAGTTTTGCAATCATCGAGGAAAAGAGGGAGGTGGGAGATTTTTAATCGAGTGTTGACTCCCAATCGATAAGTCAGTTCTCTCAAAAATATTGCCCGTTACGCGTGATAAATCAATTTACAATCATCTATCATTGTTAGGTCAGCTTTCAGTAAATGGGCAAAATAATGGCATGTTTGATAAGAGTAAATATCCACAGCACGTTAACTTGAGAATTTAATAAGCATTTGTTATTCTATTTAAAACGTTTGGATCCATAGGTCATTTGCATCTTTAACATGTTTCAAACATGCATATTCATTATTAAAGCATGTGTAGAAGAAATCTTTTTCTTATAAAATTCCAAGCTATTAGGGTTGCAGTTGGATAACAAAACTCTTGTGTTCATTTGTTGTGAGTGAATAAAATTTCTTTATAAACATTTTCTATTGTTTTAAACTTTTTCCATAGACAAAATCTAAAATTTTCTTTTTGTTGTGATCTATTTGCTTTTTTTGTTTACGGGATGAAGGGAGAGCAAAAACTCATATTTTTTTTTCCAGAAAAAAGTATACTTCTAAAATGGAAATGCACAATGCAAAAATGTAGAGAGAGATAAATGCAAAAAGTATCTCTAATTTTTAGGGATTGTAAACTCTTTTATTTTTATATATTAGGTTTTGCAATCATCGAGGAAATGGGGGAGGTGAGGGATTTTTAATTGAGTGTTGACTTTGAATCCATAAGTCACTTTTTACAAAAATATTGCCTGTATCATGTGGTAAAACACTTTACAATCATCTGTCATTGTTAGGTCAACTTTTTTTATATGGGCAAAATAATGGCATGTTTGACTCGGGTAAATATCCCACAACACATTCACTAGAGAATTTAATGAGCATTTGTTATTCTCTTTAAAAGGTTTGGATCCATAGGTCATTTGCATCCTTAACATATTTCAAGCATGCATATCCATTATTAAAATATATGTAGAAGAAATTTCTTTCTTATAAAATTCCAAGCAATAAGGGTTGAACTAGTGGAATTTCCCAAACTTGGATAACAGAACTCCTGTGTTCATTTGTGGTGAGTGAATAAATTTTCTTTACCTACATTTGTTAATGTTTTAAATTTTTTCCATACATAAACTTTAAAATTTTCATTTTGTTGTGATCTATTTGCCTTTTTTGTTTACGGGTTGAAGGGATAGCGAAAACTCAAATTTTTTATTTAAGAAAAAATTATACATCTAAAATGGAAATGCACAATGCACAAATGAAGAGAGAGATAATTCCAAAGAGTGTCTGTAATTTTTAGGGATTGTAAACTCTTTTTAGTTTTTAAATAATAGGTTTTGCAATCGTCTAGGAAAACGGGGAGGCGGGGGATTTTTAACTGAGTGTTGACTCCCAATCCATAAGTTATTTCTTACAAAAATATAGCCCGTTACACGTGATAAATAACTTTACAATCACCTATGATTGTTAGGTCAACTTTTTGTAAATGGGCCATATAATGGCTTTTTTGACTCGGGTAAATATATCCCACAACACGTTCACTAGATAATTTGATGAGAATTTGATATTCTGTTTAAAAGGTTTGGATCCATAGGTCATTTGCATCTTTAACACGTTTCAAGCATGCATATCCAGTTTTAAATCATGTGTAGAAGAAATCTCTTTGTTATAAAATTCCTAGGTATTAGGGTTGAACTAGTGGAATTTCACAAACTTGAATAACAAAAATTTTGTGTTCATTTGTGGTGTGTGAATAAATTTTCTTCACTTACATTTGTTATTGTTTAAAATTTTTTCCGTACATAAACTCTAAAATTTTCATTTTGATGTGATCAATTTGCATTTTTTGTTTACGTTATGAAGGGACAACAAAAACTCAAAGTTTTGATTTAAGAAAAAAGTATACATCTGAAATGGAAAGGCACAATGTAAAAATGTAGAGAGAGATAATTCTAAAGAGCATCTGTAATTTTTTGGGATTTTAAACTCTTTTTAGTTTTTATATATTAGGTTTTGCAATCGTCGGGGAAAAGGGGGAGGAGGGGGATTTTTAACTGAGTGTTTTTTATTTTCTTTAAAAGGTCATTTGCATCTTTAACATATTTCTAGCATGCATATCCATTTTTAAAACATGTGTAGAAGAAATCTCTTTCATATAAAATTCCAAGCTATTAGGCTTGAACTCGTGGAATTTCCCAAACATGGATAACAAAAGTCTTGTGTTCATTTGTGGTGTGTGAATAAATTTTCTTTACTTACATTCGTTATTGTTTTAAATTTTTTCCATTCATAAACTCTAAAATTTTCATTTTGTTGTGATCTATTTGCTTTTTTTGTTTACAGGATGAAGGGAGTGCGAATACTCAAAGTTTTAATTGAAGAAAAAAGTATAGATATAAAATTGAAATGCCGAATGCACAAATGTTGAGAGAGATAATTCGAAAGAGTGTCTGTAATTTTTAGGGACTGTAAACTCTTTTTAGTTTTTATATATTAGGTTTTACAATCGTCGGTAAAAAAGGGAAGGTGCGGATTTTTAACTTAGTGTTGACTCCCAATCCAAAAGTCATTTCTTAAAAAAATATAGCCTATTACATGTGATAAATTACTCTACAATCATCTACGATTGTTTGGTCAGATTTTTGTAAATGGGCAAAATAATGGTTTGTTTGACTCGGGTAAATATCCCTCTGCACGTTCACTTGAGAATTTAATGAGCGTTTGTTTTTCTCTTCAAATGGTTTGGATCCATGCATCTTTCACACGTTTCAAGCATGCATATCCATTTTTAAAACATGTGTAGAAGAAATCTCTTTCTTATAACTAGTGGAATTTCCCAAACTTCGATAACAAAACATTTGTGTCCATTTGTGGTGTGTGAATAAATTTTCTTTACTTACATTTGTTATTGGTTTAAATTTTTTCCATACATAAACTCTAAAATTTTCATTTTGTTGTGATCTATTTGCCTTTTTTTTTTACGTTATGAAGGGAGAGCGAAAAATCGAAGTTTTCATTTCTGAAAAATGTATACATAAAAAATGGAAATGCACAATGCACTGATGTAGAGAGAGATAATTATAAAGAGTATTTGTAACTTTTAAGGAATTGAAACTCTTTTTGTTTTCAAATATTAGGTTTTGCAATCGTCAGGGAAAAAGGGGAGGCGTGGGATTTTTAACTGAGTGATGACTCCATTTCCTTAGGTAATTTCTTAAAAAAACATATACCGTTATGCGTGAAAAATCACTTTACAATCATCAAAGATTGTAAGGTCAGCTTTTTCTAATTGGGCAAGATAATGGCTTGTTTGACTCAGGTAAATTCCCACTGCATGTTCACTTGAAAATTTAATGAGCGTTTTTTATTCTCTTTAAAAGGTTTGCATCCATAGGTCATTTGCATCTTTTACATGTTTCAAACATGCATATCCATTTTAAAGCATGTGTAGAAGAAATCTCTTTCTTATAAAATTAAGAGCTATTAGGGTTAAGCTAGTGGAATTTCCAAAACTTGGATCACAAAACTTTTGTGTTCATTTGTGGTGTGTGAATAAATTTTCTTTACTTATATTTGTTATTTTTTAAAGTTTTTTCCATACATAAACTCTAAGATTTTCATTTTGTTGTGATCTATTTGCCTTTTTTGTTTAAGGGATGAAGGGAGAGCGAAAACTCAAAGTCCTGATTTAATAAAAATTATACATCTAAAATGGAAATGCACAATGCACAAATGTAGAGAGAGATAATTCCAAAGATTGTCTGTAATTTTTAGGGATTGTAAACTCTTTTTAGTTTTTATATATTAGGTTTTGCAATCATCAGGGAAAAGCAGGAAGAGAGGGATTTTTATCTGAGTGTTGATTCCCAATCCATAAGTCATTTCTTCCAAAAAATATAGCTCGTTATGCTCGATAAATCACTTTACAATCATCTATGATTGTTAGGTCAGCTTTTTGTAAATGGGCAAAGATAATGGCTTGTTTGATTCGGGTAAATTTCCCACAGCTCGTTCACTTGAGCATTTAATGAGCATTTGTTATTCTCTTTAAAGGTCTGGACCCATAGGTCATTTATATCTCTAAATTGTTTCAGGCATGCATATCTTTTTTTAAAACATGTATAGAAGAAATCTCTTTCTTATAAAATTCCAAGATATTAGGGTGGAACTAGTGGAATTTCCCAAACGTGGATAACAAAACTTTTGTGTTCATTTCTGGTGTGTGAATAAATTTTATTATCCTACATTTGTTATTGTTTTAAATTTTTCCCTACATGAACTCTAAAATTTTCATTTGTTGTGATCTATTTGCCTTTTTTGTTTACGGGATGAAGGGAGAGCGAAAACTCAAATTTTGATTTAAGAAAAAAGTATACATAAAAAATGGAAATGCACAATGCAGAAATGTTGAGAGAGATAATTCCAAAGAGTGTCTTTAATTTTTAAGGATTGTAAACTCTTTTTAGTTTTTAAGTAATAGGTTTTGTAATCGTTGGGGAAAAGGTAGAGGCAGGGGATTTTTAACTGAATGTTGACTCCCAATCCATAAGTCATTTCTTACAAAAATATAGCCTGATACGCTTGATAAATCACTTTACAATCAGCTATGATTGTTAGGCCAGCTTTTTATAAATGGGCAAGATAATGTCTTGTTTGACTTGAGTAAATATCCCACCACACGTTCACTGGAGAATTTAATGAGTGTTTATTATTCTCTTTAAAAGGTTTGGATCCATAGGTCATTTGCATCTTTAACATGTTTCAAGCATGCATATCCATATTTAAAACATGTGTAGAAGAAATCTCTTTCTTATAAAATTCCTAGCTATTTGGGATGAACTAGTGGAATTTCCCAAACTTGGTTAACAAAAATTTTGTGTTCATTTGTGGTGTGTGAATAAATTTTCTTAACTTACATTTGTTATGGTTTCAAATTTTTTCCATACATAAACTCTAAAATTTTCATTTTGTTGTAATCTATTTGCCTTTTTTGTTTACGAGATGAAGGGAGAGTGAAAACTCAAAGTTTTGATTTAAGAAAAAAGTATACATCTAAAATGGAAATACCCAGTGCACAAATGTAGAAAGATAATTCCAAAGAGTGTTTGTAATTTTTAGGGATTGTAAACTCTTTTTAGTTTTTATATATTAGGTTTTGCAATTGGCAGGGAAAAGGAGGAGGCAGAGGATTTTTAACTGAGTGTTGACTCCCAATCCATAAGTCATTTCTTACAAAAATATAGCCAGTTACGCATGATAAATCACTTTCCAATCATCTATGATTGTAAGGTCAGCTGTTTGTAAATGAGCAAGATAATGGCTTGTTTCTCTCAGATAAATATCCCACTGCACGTTCACTTGAGAATTTAATGAGCGTTTGTTATTCTCTTTAAAAGGTTTTGTTTCATATGTCATTTGCATCTTTAACATGTTTGAAGCATGCATATCCATTTTTAAAACATGTGTAGAATAAATCTCTTTCATATAAAATTCCAAGCAATTAGGGTTGAACTAGTGAAATTTCCCGAACTTGGATATCAAAACTTTTGTGTTCATTTCTGGTGTGTGAATAAATTTTCTTTACTTACATTTGTTATTGTTTTAAATTTTTTCCATACGTAAACTCTAAAATTTTATTTTTCTTGTGATCTATTTGCCTTTTTTGTTTACGGGATGAAGGGAGAGCGAAAACTCATATTTTTGATTTAATAAAAAAGTATACATATAAAATTGAAATGCACAATGTACAAATGTGGAGAGAGATAATTCAAAAGAGTGTCTGTAATTTTTAGGGATTTTAAACTCTTTTTAGTTTTTAAGTATTAGGTTTTGCAATCGTCGGGGAAAAGGGGGAGGCGGGGGATTTTTAACTGAGTGCTGACTCCAAATCCATAAGTCATTTCTTACCAAAATATTGCCCATCACGTGTGATCAATCACTTTACAATCATCTATGATTTGTTAGGTCAGCTTTTTGTAAATGGGCAAGATAATGGCTAGTTTGACTTAGGTAAATATCTCATCGCATGTTCACATGAGAATTCAATGAGCGTTTGTTATTCTATTTAAAAGGTTTGGATCCATAGGTCATTTGCATCTTTAACATGTTTCAAGCATGCATTTCCACTTTTAAAACATCTGTTGAACAAATCTCTTTCTTATAAAATTCCACTCTATTAGGGTTGACCTAGTTCATTTTCCAAAACTTGGGTAACAAAACTTTTGTGTTCAATTGTGGTGTGTGAATAAATTTTCTTTAGTTACATTTTTTATAGTTTTAAATTTTTTCCATACATTAACTCTAAAATTTTATTTTTGTTGTGATATGTTTCCCTTTTTTGTTTACGAGCTAAAGGGAGAGCGAAAATTCAAAGTTTTGATTTAAGAAAAAGGTATACATGAAAAATGGAAATGCACAATGCACAAATGTAGAGAGAGATAATTCCAAAGAGGGTATGTAATTTTTAGGGATTGGAAACACTTTTTAGTTTTTATATATTAGGTTTTGCAATCGTCGGGGAAAAGGGGGAGGCGGGGGATTTTTAACTGAGTGTTAACGCCCAATCCATAAGTCATTTCTTACAAAAATATAGGCCATTACGCATGACAAATCCCTTTACAATCATCTATGTTTGTAAGGTCAGCTTTTTGTAAATGGGACACATAATGGCTTGTTTGACTCGGGTAAATATCCCACCACACGTTCACTTGAGAATTTAATGAGCGTTTCTTATTTTCTTTAAAAAGTTTGGATCCATAGGTCATTTGCACCTTTAACATGTTTCAAGAATGCACATCCATTTTTAATACATGTGTAGAGGAAATCTCTTTCATATAAAATTTCAAGCAATTTGGGTTTAACTAGTGGAATTTCCCAAATTTGGATAACAAAACTTTTGTTTTCATTTCTGGTGTGTGAATAAATTTTCTTTACTTCACATTTGTTATTGTTTTAAATTTTTTCCATTCATAATCTCTTAAATTTTCATTTTGTTGTGTTCTATTTGCCTTTTTTTTTACGAGATGAAGGGAGAGCAAAAACTCAAAGTTTAATTTAATAAAAAAGTATACATCTAAAATGGAAATTCACAATACACAAATGTAGAGGGAGATAATTCCTAAGAGTGCCTGTAATTTTTAGGGATTGTAAACTCTTTTTAGTTTTTATATATTAGGTTTTGCAATCGTTGGAGAAAAGGGAGAGGCGGGGGATTTTCAACTTAGTGTAAACTCCCAATCCATAAGTCAATTCTTACAAAAATATAGCCCGTTACGCGTGATAAATTACTTTACAATCATCTATGATTGTTAGGTCAGGTTTTTTTTAAATGGGCAAAATAATGGCTTGTTTGACTCAGGTAAATATCCAACCGCACGTTCACTTGAGAATTTAATGAGTGTTTGTTATTCTCTTTAAAATGTTTGGATCCATAGATCATTTGCATCTTTAGCACGTTTCAAGCATGCATATCAATTATTAAAACATGGGGAGAAGAAATCTCTTTCTTATAAAATTTGAAGCTATTTGGGTTGAACTACTGGATTTTCCCAAACGTGGATAACAAAACTTTTGTGCTCATTTCTGGTGTGTGAATAAATTTTCTTTACACACATTTGTTATTGTTTTAATTTTTTTCCATACATAAAATCTAAAATTTTTATTTTGTTTTGAACTATTTGCCTTTTTTGTTTACTGGATAAAGGGAGAGCGAAAACTCAAAGTCTTGATTTAAGGAAAAAGTATCCATCAAAAATGGAAATGCAAAATGCACCAAAGTGGAGAGAGATATTTCCAAAGAGTGTCTGTAATTTTTAGGGATTGTAAACTCTTTCTAGTTTTTATATATTAGGTTTTGCAATCGTCAGGGAAAGTGGGAGGCTGGGATTTTTAACTGAGTGTTGACTCCCAATCCATAAGTCATTTCGTACAAAAATATAGCCTATTACGCATGATATATCATTTTACAGTCATCTATGACTGTTAGGTCAGGTTTTTGTAAATGGGCAAGATAATGGCTTGTTTGACTCGGGTAAATATCCCACCGCACGTTCACTTGAGAATTTATGAGCGTTTGTTATTCTCTTTGAAAGGTTTGCATCCATAGGCCATTTGCATCTTTAACATGTTTTAAGCAGGCATATCCATTTTTAAAACATCGGTAGAAGAAATCTTTCTGATAAAATTCCAAGCTATTAGGGTTGAAATAGTTGAATTTCCCAAACTTGGATAACAAAACTTTTGTGTTCGTTTGTGGTATGTGAATAAATTTTCTTTAGTGACATTTGTGATGGTTTTTAATTTTTTCCATACATAAACTCCAAAATTTTCTTTTTGTTGTGATCTATTTTAGTTATGTTGTTATAAAATTCCAAACTATTTCGGCTGAACTAGTGGAATTACCCAACCTTGGATAACAAAAATTTTGTGTTCATCTGTGGTGTGTGAATAAATTTTTTTTGCTAACATTTGTTATTGTTTTTATTTTTTTCCATACAAAACTATAAAATTTTCATTTTGTTGTGATCTATTTGCCTTTTATCTCTTTTTAGTTTACGAGATGAAGGGAAAGTGAAAACTCTACTTTCGATTTAGGAAAAAAGTATACATCAAAATTTGAAATGCACTGTGCAAAAATGTAGAGAGAGATAATTCCAAAAAGTGGCTGTAATTTTTAGGGATTGTAAACTCTTTTTAGTTTTTATATATTAGGTTTTGCAATCGTTGGGAAAAGGGGGAGGCGGGGGATTTTTAACCTAGTGTTCATGCCCAGTCCTTAAATCATTCTATAAAAAATTATAGCTTATTACGTATGATCAATCAGTTAACAATCATCTATGATCGGTAGGTCAGCTTTTTCTAAATGGGCAATAAATGGCTTGTTTGACTCATGTAAATATCCCTCCGCACGTTCACTTGTGAATTTAATCAGTGTTTGTTGTTCTCTTTAAAGGTTTGGATCCATAAGTTATTTACATCTTTAACATGTTTCAAGCATGCATATCCATTTTAAAACATGTGTAGAAAAATCTCTTTCTTATAAAATTCCAAGCTTTTAGGGTTGAACTGTGGAATTTCCAAAACTTGGATAACAAAACTTTTGTCTTCATATGTGGTGTATGAAAAAAATTTATTTGCTAACATTTTTATTTTTTAAAATTTTTTCCTTACTTCAACTTTAAAATTATCATTTTGTTGTGATCTATTTGCCTTTTCTCTCTTTTTTGTTTACGAGAAGAAGCGAAAGTGACAACTCAAGTTTTGATTCAAGAAAAAAGTATACATCTACAATGGAAATGCACAAAGCACAAATGTAGAGAGAGATAATTCCAAAAAGTGTCCTGTATTTTTAGGGATTATAAACTCTTTTTAGTTTTTATATGTTAGGTTTTGCAATCGAGGTAGGGGATTTTTAATTGAGTGTTGACTACCAATCAATAAGTCATTCTTTATAAAAATATAGCCCTTTATGCATGATAAATCACTTTACAATCATCTATGATCGTTAGGTCAACTTTTTGTAAATGGGCAAAACAATGGTTTGTTTGACTTGGATAAATATCCCACCGCACTTTCACTTGAGAATTTAATGAGAGTTTGTTATTCTCTTTAAAATTTTTGAATCCATGGGTCATTTGCATCTTTAATATGTTTCAAGCATGCATATCCATTTTTCAAACATGTGTACAAAAATCTCTTTCTTACAAAATTCCAAGCTATTAGGGTTGAACAGTGGAATTTCCCCAACCTAGATAACAAAAATTTTTTGTTCATCTGTGGTGTGTGAAGAAATTTTCTTTGCTTACATTTTTTGTTGTTTTAAGCTTTTTCCATATATAAACTTTAAAATTTTAATTTTGTTGTGATCTATTTGTCTTTTATCTCTTTTTTGTTTACGAGATGAAGAGAAAGTGAAAACTCAAGTTTTGATTTAAGAAAAATGTATACATCTAAAATGGAAATGCACAGTGAAAAAGTGTAGAGAGATATAATTCCAAAATGTGTTTGCAATTTTTAGGGATTGTAAACTCTTTTTAGTTTTTTAATATTAGGTTTTGCAATTGTAGGAAAAGAGGGTGGCGGGGGATTTTTCACTCAGTGTTGACTCCCAATCCATAAGTCATTCCTTACAAAAATATAGCCTGTTACGCATGTAAATCACTTTACAATCATCTCCTACCGTTATGTCAGCTTTTTGTAAATGGGCAAAACAATGGCATGTTTGACTCGGGTAAATATCCCACCGCACGTTCACTAGAGAATTTAATCAGCGTTTCTTATTCTCTTTAAAAGGTTTGGATCCATAGATCATTTGCATCTTTAATTTGTTTCAAGCATGCATAACCATTTTTAAATCATGTGTAGAAAAATCTCTTACTTATAAAATTCCAAGCTATTAGAGTTGAACTTGTGGAATTTCCAAAACTTGGATAACAAAACTTTTGTGTTCATCAGTGGTGTGTCAATAAATTTTCCTTGGATACAATTGTTATTATTTTTATTTTTTTAATACATTAACTCTAAAATTTTCATTTTGTTGTGATCTATTTTTGCCTTTTATCTCCTTTTCGTTTACGAGATGAAGGATGAGTGAAAACTCAAGTTTTGATTTAAGAAAAAAGTATACATCTAAAATGAAAGTGTACAATGCACAAATGTAGAGAGAGATAATTCCAAAAAGTGGTTGTAATTTTTAGGAATTGTAAAATCTTTTTAGTTTTTATATATTAGGTTTTGCAATCATCGGGAAAATGGGGAGGCAGGGGATTTTTAATTGAGTGTTGTCTCCCAATCCAAAAGTCATTCCTTAAAAAAATATAGCTCGTTATGCTTGACAAATCACTTTACAATCATCTACGATCGGTAGGTCAGCTTTTTGTGAATGGGCAAAACAATGACTTGTTTGACTCGGGTAAATATCCCACCGCACCTTCACTTGAGTATTTAATGAGAGTTTTTTATTCTCTATAAAAGGTTTGGATCTGTAGGTCATTTGCATCTTTAACATGTTTCAAACATGCATATCTATTTTTAAAACATGTGTAGAAAAATCTCCTTCTTTTAAAATTTCAAGCTATTAGAGTTGAACTAGTGGAATTTCCAAAACATGGATAACAAAACTTTTGTGTTCATCTGTGGTGTGTGAATAAATTTTCTTTGCTTACATTTGTTATTATTTTAATTTTTTTCCATTCATAAACTCTAAACTTTTCATTTTGTTGTGATCTATTTTTTCCTTTTATCTCTTTTTTTTATTAGATGAAGGGAAAGTGAAAACTCAAGTTTTGATTTAAGAAGTATACATCTAAATTGCAAATGCATAGTGCACAAATGTAGAAAGTGATCATTCCATAAATTTTCTGCAATATTTAGCGATTGTAAACTCTTTTTAGTTTTTACATATTAGGTTCTGCAATCGTGGGCAAAAGGGAAGGGAGAGAGGGGGGGGGGGGGGGGGGGGGGGGGTTATAGATTGGGTGTTGACTCCCAATCCATAAGTCATTCCTTGAAAAAATATAGCCTGTTACGCATGATAAATCCCTTTTCAATCATCTATGATCGTTAGGTCAGCTTTTTGTAAATGGGCAAAACAATGGCTTGTTTGACTCGGGTAAATATCCCAACGCTAGTTCACTTGAGAATTTAATGAGCATTTGTTATTCTCTTTAAAAGGTTAGGATCCATAGGTTATTTCCATCTTTAACATGTGTAGAAATTTCTCTTTCTTATAAAATTCAAAGCTATTAGGGCTGAACTAGTGGAATTTCCCAAACTTGGATAACAAAATTTTTTTGTTCATCTGTGGTGTGTGAATAAATTTTCTTTGCATACATTTGTTATTGTTTTAAATTTTTTCCATACGTAAAATCTCAAATTTTCGTTTTATTGTGATCTATTTGGCTTTTATCTCTTTTTTGTTTATGACATGAAGGGATAGTGAAAACTCAAGTTTTGATTTAAGAAAAAAGTATACATCTAAAATGGAAATGTTCAGTGCACAAATTTAGAGAGAGATAATTCCAAAATGTGTCAGTAATTTTAAGGGATTGTAAAATATTTTTAGTTATTATATATTAGGTTTTGTAATTATTGGGAAAAGGGGGTGGCAGGGGATTTTTAATTGAATTTTGACACCCAATCCATATGTCATTCCTTACAAAAATATAGCCCATTATGCATGATAGATCTCTTTACAATCATCTATGATCGTTAGGTCAGTTTTTATTAAATAAGAAAAACAATGTCTTGTTTGACTCGGGTAAATATCCTACCGCACGTTCACTTGAGAATTTAATAAGCGTTTTTTTTTCTTTTTAAAAGGTTTGGTACTATAGGTCATTTACATCTTTAACATATTTCAAGCATGCATATCCATTTTTAAAACATGTGTAAAGAAATTTGTTTCTTATAAAATTCCAAGCTATTTGGGCTGAACTAGTTGAATTTCCAAAACTTGGATAACAAAACTTTTGTGTTCATCTGTGGTGTGTGAATATATTTTTTTTGCTAACATTTTTTATTGTTTTTAATTTTTCCATACAATACTATAGAATTTTCATTTTGTTGTGATCTATTTTCCTTTTATCTCTTTTTTGTTTATGAGATGAAGGGAAAGTGAAAACTCACGTTTTGATTTTAGAAAAAAGTATGGATCTAAATTGGAAATGCATAGTCCACAAATGTAGGGAGAGATAATTCCATAAACTGTGTGTAATTTTTAAGGATTCTAAACTCAGTTTAGTTTTTAAATATTAGGTTTTGCAATCGTCGGGAAAATGGGGTGGTGGGGGATTTTTAACTGAGTGTTGACGCCCAATCCATAAGTCATTTCTTAAAAAAATATGGCCCATTACGTATGATCAATCACTTAACAAATTTCTATGATCGTTAGGTCAGTTTTTTCTAATTGGGCAATACAATGGCTTGTTTGACTCAGGTAAATATCTCACCGCGCATTCACTTAAGAATTTAATGAGCATTTTTTATTCTCTTTAAAAGGATTGGATCCATAGGTCATTTCCATGTTTAACATGTTTCAAGAATGCATATCAATTTTTAACTAAGTGTTGACTAACAATCCATAAGTCATTCCTTACAAAAATGTAGCCTGTTATGCATGTTAAATCACTTTAAAATCATCATTCATCGTTTGGTCAGCTCTTTGTAGAAGGGCAAAACAATGGCTTCTTTGACTGAGGTAAATATCCCACCGCACTTTCACTAGAGAATTTAATGAGCTTTTGTTATTCTCTTTAAAAGGTTTGGATCCATAGGTCATCTGCATCTTTAACATGTTTCAAGCATGCATATCCATTTTTAAAACATGTGTAGAAAAATCTCTTTCTTATAAAATTCCAAGCTATTAGGGTTGAACTAGTGGAATTTTCCATACTTGGATAACAAACATTTTGTGTTTATCTGTGGTGTGTGAATAAATTTTATTTGCTTACATTTGTTATTGTTTTAAATCTTTTCCATAAATAAACTCTAAAATTTTCATTTTGTTGTGTTCTGTTTACCTTTTTTCTCTTTTTTGTTTACGAGATGTAGGGAAAGTGAAAACTCAAGTTTTGATTTAAGAAAAAAGTATCGATCTAAAATTAAAATTCACAGTGCACAAATGTAGAGAGAGATAATTCGAAATTGTGTTTATAATTTTTAGAGATTGTAAACTCTTTTAGTTTTTATATATTAGGTTTGCAATTGTCGGGAAAAGGGGGAGGCAGGGGATTTTTAACTAAGTGTTGATTCCCAATACATAAGTCATTCCTTAAAAAAATATATCTCGTTGCACATGATAAATCACCTTACAATCATCTATGAGGTTTAGGTCAGCTTTTTGAAAATGGGCAAAACAATGGCTTGTTTGAATCGGGTATATATCCCATCACACGTTCACTTGAGAATTTAATGTGCATTTTTTATTCTCATTAAAAGGCTTGGATCCATAGGTCATTTTCATCTTTAACATGTTTCTAGCATGCATATCTATTTCTAAAACATGTGTAGAAAAATATCTTTGTTATAAAATTTCAAGCTATTAGGGTTGAAAAAGTGAATTCCAAAACTTCGATAACAAAACTTTTGTGTTCATCTGTGGTGTGTAAATAAATTTTCTTTGCTTACATTTTTTATTTTTTAAAATTTTTTCCGTACATAAACTCAAAATTTTCATTTTTTTGTGATCTATTTTTGCATTTTATCTCTATTTTGTTTATGAGAAGAAGGGAAAGTGAAAACACAAGTTTTGATTTAAGAAAAAAGTATTCTTCTAAAATGGAAATTCAAAGTGAAAAAATGTTGAGAGTGATAATTCCAAAAAGTGTCTGTAATTTTTAGGGATTGTAAGCTCTTTTTATTTTTTATATATTAGGTTTTGGAATCGTCGGGAAACAGGGGAAGCGAGGGATTTTAACTGAGTTTTGACTCCCAATCCATAAGTCATTCCTTGAAAAACTATAGCCCATTACGCATGATAAATCACTTTACAATCATCTATGATCGTTAGGTCAACTTTTTGTAAATGGGCAAAATAATGGCTTGTTTGACTCGGTAAATATCCCACCGCACGTTCACTTGAGAATTTAATGGGTGTTTGTTAGAACTCAAGTTTTGATTTAATAAAAAAGTATATTTCTTATATGGAAATACATAGTCCACAAATATAAAGAGAGATAATTCAAAAAAGTGTCTATAATTTTTAGGGATTGTAAACTCTTTGTAGTTTTTATATATTAAGTTTTGCAATCGTCGAGAAAAGTTGGAGGCAGGGGATTTTTAAATGAGTTTTGACTCCCTATCCATAAGTCATTCTTTATAAAAATGTAGCCCGTTATGCATGATAAATCACTTTAGAATCATCTATGATCGTTCGGTCAACTTTTATTAAAATGGGCAAAACAATGGCTTGTTTGAATCGGGTAAATATCCCACTGCACGTTCACTTGAGAATTGAATGAGTGTTTTTTATTCTCTTTAAAATGTTTGGATCCTTAGGTCATTTGCATCTTTAACATATTTCAAGCATGCATATCCATTTTTAAAACATGTGTAGAAAAATATCTTTCTCATAAAATTCAAAGCTATTTGGGTTGAACTAATGGAATTTCCCAAACTTGAATAACAAAAATTTTGTGTTCATCTGTGGTGTGTGAATACATTTTCTTTGCATACATTAGTTATTGTTTTAAATTTTTTCCATACATCAACTCTAAAATTTTCATTTTGTTGTGATCCATTTGCGTTTTATCTCTTTTTTGTTTACATGATGAAAGGAATGTAAAAACTCAAGTGTTGATTTAAGAAAAAAGTATACATCTAAAATGGAGATGCTCAGTGCACAAATGTAGAGAGAGAAAATTCCAAAAAGTGTCTGTAATTTTTAGGGACTGTAAACTCTTTTTAGTTTTTATATATTAGGTTTTGCTATCGTCGGGAAAATTGAGGTGGGGAATTCTTAACTGAGTGTTGACTTCCAATCCTTAACTCATTCCTTACGAAAATATAGCCCGTTATGCATATTAAATCACTTTACATTCTTCTATGACCATTAGGTCAGCTTTTTGTAAATGGGCAAAACAACGGTTTGTTTGACTCAGGTAAATATCCCACTGCACGTTCACTTGAGAATTTAATGAGTGTTTGAAAGGTTTGGATCCATAGGTCATTTGCATCTTGAACATATTTCAAGCTTGCATATCCATTTTTAAAACATGTGTTGCAAATCTCTTTCTTATAAATTTCCAAGCAATTAGGGTTGAACTGGTGGAATTTCCCAAACTTTAATAACAAAATTTTTGTGTTCATCTGTGGTGTGCGAATAAATTTTATTTGCTTACATTTTTAATTGTTTACAATTTTTCCATACATAAACACTAAAATTTTCATTTTGTTGTGATCCATTTGCCTTTTATCTCTTTTTTTTTTACGAGATGAAGGAAAATTGAAAACCTATGTTTTGATTTAAGAAAAAAGTATACATCTAAAATGGAAATGCATAGTGCACAAATGTAGAGAGAGCTAATTAAAAAAAGTGTCTGTAATTTTTAAGGACTGTAAACTCTTTTTAGTTTTCAAATATTAGGTTTAGCAATTGTGGGAAAAGGAGGAGGCTGAGGATTTTTAACTTAGTGTTGACTCCCAATCCATAAGTCATTCCTTACCAAAATATAGCCCGTTACGCATGATAAATCACTTTACAACCATCTATGATCGTTAGGTCACCTTTTTGTAAATGGGCAAAACAATGGCTTGTTTGACTCGGGTAAATATCCCACTGCACGTTCACTGGAGAATTTAATGAGCGTTTGTTATTCTCTTTAAAAGGTTTGGATCCATAGGTCATTTTCATCTTTACCATGTTTCAAGCATACATATCCATTTTTAAAACATGTGTAGAAAAATCTCTTTCTTATAAAATTCCAAGCTATTTGAGTTGAACTAGTGGAATTTCCCAAACTTGGATAACAAAACTTTTGTGTTCATCTATGGTGTGTGAATAAATTTTCTTAGCTAACATTTTTTATGGTTTTAAATTATTTCCATACATAAACTCTAAAATTTTCTTTTTGTTGTGATCTATTTGCCTCTTATCTCTTTTTTGTTTACGAGATGAAGGGAAAGTGAAAACTCAAGTTTTGATTTAAGAAAAAAGAATACATCTAAAATGGAAATGCAAAGTGCACAAATGTTGAGAGAGATAATTCCAAAATGTGTTTGTAATTTTGACGGATTGTAAACTCTTTTTAGTTTTTATTTATTAGTTTTTGCAATCGTCGGGAAAAGGGGGAGGCGAGGGATTTTTAAATGAGTTTTGACTCCAAATCCATAAGTCATTCCTTAAAAAAATATAGCCCGTTATGCATAATAAATCACCTTACAATCATCTAAGATCGTTAGGTCAAATTTTATTAAATGGGCAAAACAATGGCTTGTTTACCCTTGGTATATATCCCACCACACGTTCAATTGAAAATTTAATGAGCGTTTGTTATTCTCTTTAAAAGTTTGGGATCCTTTAACATGTCTCAAGCTTGCATATGCATTTTCAAAACATATGTAGAAAAATATCTTTCTTATAAAATTCCAAGGTAATCGGGTTGAATGGTGGAATTTCCCAAAAATTGAATAACAAAACTTTTGTGTTTATCTTTGGAGTGTGAATAAATTTTCTTTACTTACATTTGTTAATGTTTTAAATTTTTTCCTTACTTAAACTCAAAAATTTTCATTTTGTTGTGATCTATTTTCCTTTTATCTCTTTTTTGTGATGAGATGAAGGGAAAGTGAAAACTCAAGTTTTGATTTAAGAAAAAGTATACATCTAAATTGGAAAGGTACAGTGAACAAATGTAGAGAAAGATAATTCTAAAAAGTGTCATTAATTTTAGGGGATTGTAAACTCTTTTAAATTTTAATATATTAGGTTTTGCAATCGTCGAGAAAAGGGGGGGAGGGCAGGAGATTTTTAACTGAGTGTTGAGTGCCAATCCAAAAGTCATTCCTTACAAAAATATTGCCTGTTACGCGTGATAAATCACTTTAGTATCATATATGATCGTTAGGTCAACATTTTGTAAATGGTCAAAACAATGACTTGTTAGACTCAGGTAAATATCCCACCGCATGTTCACTTGAGAATTTAATGAGCGTTTGTTATTCCCTTTCAAAGGTTTTGATCCATAGGTCATTTGCATCTTTAACATGTTTCAAGCATGCATATCCATTTTTAAAACATGTGTAGAAAAATCTCTTTCTTATAAAATTCCAAGCTATTAAGGTTGTACTAGTGGAATTTCCCAAACTTGGATAACAAAATTTTTGAGTTCATTTGTGGTGAATGAATAAATTTTCTTTCCATACATTTTTTGCTGTATTAAATTTTTTCCATACATAAACTCTAAAATTTTCAATTTGTTGTGATCTATTTGCCTTTTATCTCTTTTTGTTTACGAGATGAAGGGAAAGTGAAAACCAAAGTTTTGATTTGAGAAAAAAAGATACATCTAAAATGGAAATGCACAGTGCGCAAATGTAGAGAGAGATAATTCCAAAAATATTCTGTAATTTTTAGGGATTGTAAACTCTTTTTAGTTTTTATATATTAGGTTTTGCAATCGTCAGAAAAAGGGGGAGGCGGGGGATTTTTAACTGAGTGTTGAGTCCCAATCCATCAGTTATTCCATACAAAAATATAGCCCATATCGAATGATAAATTAATTTACAATCATCTATGATTGTTAGGTCTGCTTTTTGTAAATGGGCAAAATAATAGCATGTTTGACTCGGGTAAATATCCCACTGCACGTTCACTTGAGAATTTAATGTGTGTTTTTTATTCTTTTTAAAAGTTAGGATCCATAGGTGATTTGAATTTTAACATGTTTTAAGCATTCATATCCATTTTTAGAACAAGTGTGGAAAAATCTCTTTCTTATAAAATTCATAGCTATTAGGGTTCAACTTGTAGAATTTCCCAAACTTGGATAACAAAACTTTTGTGTGCACCTGTGGTGTGTGCATAAATTTACATTGTTTCCTTTGTTAATGTTTTAAATTTTTTTCATACATAAACTCTAAAATTTTCATTTTGTTGTGATCTATTTTTGCATTTTCTCTCTATTATGTTTACGAGATGAAAGGAAAGTGAAAACTCAAATTTTGATTTAAGAAAAAAGTATTCCCCTAAACTGGAAATGCACAAGGGACAAATGTAGAGAGAGATAATTCCAAAAAGTGCCAAAAGTTTTTTGGGAATGTAAACTCTTTTTAGTTTTTATATATTTGGTTTTGGAATCATCGGGAAAAAGGGGAGGTGTGGGATTTTTAACAAAGTGTTGACTCCCAATCCATAAGTCATAAATCATTCTTTAGAAAAATATAGGCCGTTACGCATAATAAATCACTTTACAATCGTCTATAATCCTTTGATCAGCTTTTTGTAAACGGACAAAACAATGGCTTGTTTGACTCTAGTAAATATCCCACCGCACGTTCACTTGAGAATTTAATGAGCATTTGTTGTTCTCTTTGAAAGGTTTGGATCCATAGGTCATTTGCATCTTTAACATGTTTCAAGCATGCATATCCATTTTAAAACTTGTGTAGAAAAGCCTCTTTCTTATAAAATTTCAAGCTATTAGGGTTGAACTACAGAAATTTTCCAAACTTGGATAACAAAACTTTTGTGTTCATTTGTGGTGTGCGAATAAATTTTCTTTGCTTGTATTTGTTGTTGTTTAAAATTTTTTCCATACAAAAACTCTTAAATTTTCATTTTGATGTGATCTATTTGCCTTTTATCTCTTTTCTGTTTACGAGATGAAGGGAATGTTGAAATCAAGTTTTGATTTAAGAAAAATGTATACATCTAAAATGGAAAGTCACAGTGCACAAATGTAGAGAGAGATAATTCCAAAAAGTGTCTATAATTTTTAGGGATTTTAAACTCTTTTTAGTTTTTATATATTAGTTTGTGCAATCGACGGGAAAAGGTGGAGGCGGGGTATTTTTAAATGAGTGTTGAATCCCAATCCATAAATCATTCCTTAAAAAAATATAGCTATTACGCATGTTAAATCACTTTTCAATCATCTATGATCGTTAGGTCAACTTTTTGTAAATGGGCAAAACAATGGCTGGTTTGACTCGGGTAAATATACCACCGCATGTTCACTTGAGAATTTAATGAGAGTTTTTTATTCGCTTTAAAAGGTTTGGATCCATAGGTCATTTGCATCTTTAACAAGTTTCAAGCATGCATATCCATTTTTAAAACATATGTAGAAAAATCTCTTTCTTATAAAATTCCATGCTTTTAGGGTTGAACAGGTGGATTTTCCAAAACTTGAATAAAAAACATTTTGTGTTCATCTATGGTGTGTGAAGAAATTTTCAATTTGTTGTGATATATTTGACATTGATCTCTTTTTTGTTTACGCGATGAAGGGAAAGTGAAAACTCAAGTTCTGATTTAAAAAAAGTTTTACATCTAAAATGGAAATGCACAGTGCACAAATATAGAGAGAGATAATTCCAAAAAGTGTTTTTAATTTTTAGGGATTGTAAACTCTTTTTAGTTTATATATATTAGTTTTTGAAATCGACGGGAAAAGGTGGAGGGGGGGATTTTTTACTGAGTGTTGAGTCTCAATCCATAAGTTATTCATTACACAAATATAGCCCGTTACGCATGACAAATCACATTACTATCATCTATGATCATTAGGTCAGCTTTTTGAAAATGGGGAAAACAATGGCTTGCTAGACTCGGGTAAATATCCCACCGCACATTCACTTGAGAATTTAATGAGCATTTTTTATTCTCTTTAAGAGATTTGGATCCATAGGTCATTTGCATCGTTAACATGTTCCAAGCATGCATATCCATTTTTAAAACATGTGTACAAAACTTTCTTTGTCATGAAATCCCAAGCTATTAGGGTTGAACTAGTGGAATTTCCCAAAATTGGATAACCAAAATTTTGTGTTCATATGTGGTGTGTGACTAAATTTTCTTTCCTTACATTGGTTATTTTTGTAAATA
Source organism: Aristolochia californica (assembly GCF_029961685.1). NCBI lineage: Eukaryota > Viridiplantae > Streptophyta > Magnoliopsida > Piperales > Aristolochiaceae > Aristolochia > Aristolochia californica. The sequence goes on along the minus strand of NW_027181992.1, from coordinate 32,539,747 downwards.
TTTTTCATACATAAACTCTAAAATTTAATTTTTTTTATCTATTTTTGCATTTTATCTCTTTTTTGTTTGCGTGATGAAGGGAAAATGAAAACTCAAGTTTTGATTTAAGAAAAAAGTATACATCTAAAATGGAAATGCACAATGCACAAATGTAGAGAGAGATAATTCCAAAAAGTGTCTTTAATTTTTAGGGATTGTAAAATCTTTTTAGTTTTTATATATTAGGTTTTACAATCGTCGAGAAAAGGGGCCCGCGGTGGATTTTAAATCAGTATTGACTCCCAATCCATAAGTCATTCCATACAAAAATATAGCCCGTTAATAAATCACTGTGCAATCATGTTTGATCGTTAGGTCTGCTTTTTGTATATGGGCAAAATAATGGTTGGTTTGACTGGGGAAATATCCCTCCGCACATTCACTTGAGAATTTTAATGAGCATTTGTTATTCTCTTTAATAGTTTTGGATCCAAATGTCATTTGTATCTTTATCATGTTTCAAGCGTGCATATCCATTTTTAAAACATGTGGAGAGAAATCCTTTTCTTATAAAATTCCAAGCTATTAAAGTTAAACTAGTGGAATTTCCCAATCTTGGATAACAAAAATTTTGTGTTCATCTGTGGTGTATGAATAAATATTCTTTGCTTAAATTTGTTATTGTTTTAAAAATTTTCCATAGATAAACTCTAAAATTTTCTTTTTCTTGTGATCTATTTTTGCATTTTATCTCTTTTTTGTTTATGAGATGAAGGGAAAGTGAAAACTCAAGTTTTCACTTAAGAAAAAAGTGTATATCGAAAATGGAAATGTACAGTGAAGAAATCTAGTGAGAGATAATTTCAAAAACTGTCTGTAATTTTTAGGGATAGTAAAATTTTTTTAGTTTTTATATATTAGGTTTTGCAATCGTCAGGAAAGGGGGCGCCGGGGGATTTGTAAACTCTTTTTAGTTTTTATATATTAGGTTTTACAATTGTAGGGGAAAAGGGTAGGCGGGGCATTTTTAACTGAGTTTTGACTCCCAATCCATAAGTCATTTCTTACAAAAATATAGCCCGTTACGCATGATAAATCACTTTACAATCATCTATGATTGTTCGGTCAACTTGTTTTAAATGGGAAAAATAATGGCTTGTTTGACTCGGGTAAATATCCCACCGCACGTTCACTTGAGAATTTAAAGAGCGTTTGTTATTCTCTTTAAAAGGTTTGGATCCCTAGGTCATTTGCATCTTTGACATGTTTGAAGCATGCATATCAATTTTTAAAATGTGTTGAAAAATCTCTTTCTTATAAAATTCATAGCTATTAGAGTTGAATTAGTGGAATTTCCCCAACCTAGATAACAAAACTTTTGTGTTCATCCGTGGTGTGTGAATAAATTTTCTTTGCTTACATTTGTTGTTGTCGAAAACTTTTTCCATACATAAACTCTAAAATTCTACTTTTGTTGTGATCTATTTTCCTTTTATCTCTTTTTTTGTTTACGAGATGAAGGGAAAGTGAAAACTCAAGTTTTTATTAAAGAAAAAAGTATACATTTAAAATGGAAATGCATAGTGCACATATGTAGAGAGATTTAATTCCAAAAAGTGTCTACTATTTTTAGGGATTGTAAACTCTTTTTAGTTTTTTAATATTAGGTTTTACAATCATCGGGAAAAGGGGGAAGCGGAGGATTTTTAACTGAGTGTGTTGACAACCAATCCATATGTCATTCCTTACAAAAGCATAGCCTGTTATGTATGATAAATTACTTTACAATCATCTATGATCGTTATGTCAGCTTTTTGTAGATGGGTAAAACAATGGCCTGTTTGACTTGGGTAAATATTGCACCACACGTTAACTTGAGAATTTAATGAGCGTTTGCTATTCTCTTTAAAAGGTTTGGATCCATAGGTCATTTGCATCTTTAATATGTTTCAAGCATGAATATCAATTTTTAAAACATGTGCGGAGAAATCTCTTTTTTAGAAAATTCCTTGCTATTAGGGTAGAACTGGTGGAATTTCCAAAAGTAGAAAAAAAAAACTTTTGTGTTCGTCTGTTGTGTGTGAATAAATTTTCTTTGCGTACATTTGTTATTGGTTTAAGTTTTTTCTACTCTGAAACTCTAAAATTTTCATTTTTTTGTGACATATTTGCCTTTTACCTCTTTTTTATTGACGAGATGATGGGAAAGTCAACACTAAAGTTTTGATTTAAGAAATGCATAAAAAATGGAAATGCACAGTGCACAAATGTAGAAAGAGATAATTCCAAAAAGTGTCTGCAATTTTTAGGGATTGTAAATTTTTTTTTGTTTTTATATATTAGGTTTTGCAATCGTAGGGAAAAGGGGGAGGCAGGGGATTTTTAACTGAGTGTTGACTCCCAATCCATAAGTAATTCCTTACAAAAATATAGCCCGTTGTGCAAGATAAATGACTTAACAATCATCTATGATTGTTCGGTCAACTTTTATTAAATGGGCAAAACAATGGCTTGTTTGACTCGGGTAAATATCCCAACGCACGTTCACTTGAGAATTTGATGAGCATTTTTTTATTCCCTTTAAAAGGTTTGCATCCATAGGTCATTTGCAATTTTAACATATTTCAAGCATGCATATCCATTTTTAAAACATGTGTAGAAAATATCTTCCTTATAAAATTCAAAGCTATTAGCGTTGAACTAGTGGAATTTCCCAAACTTGAATAACAAAACTTTTGTTCATCTGTGGTGTGTGAATAAATTTTCTTTGCTTACAGTAGTTATTGTTTTAAATTTTTTCCATACATTAACTCTAAAATTTTCATTTTGGTGTGATCCAATTGCCTTTCATCTCTATTTTGCTTATGAGATGAAGGGAAAGTGAAAATTCAAGTTTTGATTTAAGAAAAAAGTATACATCTAAATGGAAATGCTCTGTGCACAAATGTAGAGAGAGATAATTCCCAAAAATGTTTGTACTTTTTAGGGATTCTAAACTCTTTTTAGTTTTTTTGAATTAGGTTTTGCAATCGTCGGGAAAAGGGGAGGCGGGGAATTTTAAACTGAGTGTTGGCTTCCAATCAAAGTCATCCCTTAGAAAAATATAGCCCATTACTCAATATAAATCACTTTACAATCATCTATGATCGTTAGGTCAGCTTTTTGTAAATGGGGTAAACAACGGCTTGTTTGACACAGGTAAATATCCTACCGCACGTTCACTTGAGAATTTAATGAGCGTTTGTTATTATGTTTAAAAGGTTTGGATCCATAGGTCATTTGCATCTTTAACATGTTCAAGCATGCATATCCATTTTTAAAACATGTGTAGAAAAATCTATTTCTTATAAAATTCCAAGCTACTAGGGTTGAATGATGGAATTTCCAAAACTTGAATAATATAACTTTTGTGTTCATCTGTGGTGTGTGAATAAATTCTATTTTCTTACATTTTTTTTTGTTATACATTTTTTGTTTCCATAAACTCTAAAATTTTCATTTTGTTGTGATCTATTTGCTTTTTATCTTTTTTTTGTTACGAGATGAAGGGAAAGTAAAAACTCAAGTTTTAATTTAAGAAAAAAATATACATCTAAAACGGAAATGCTCAGTTCACAAATATAGAGAAATATAATTCCAAAAAGTGTCTATAATTTTTAAATATTGTAAACTCTTTTTAGTTTTTACATATTAGGTTTTGCAATCGTCGGGAAAAAGGGAGGCATGGGATTTTTAACTGAGTGTTGACTTCCAATCCATCAGTCATTCCTTAGAAAAATATAGCCTGTTACTCATTATAAATCACTTTACAATCATCTATGATTGTTAGGTCAACTTTTTGTAAATGGGCAAAACAACGACTTGTTTAACTCGTGTAAATATCCTACCGAGCGTTCACTTGAGAATTTAATGAGCATTGATTATTCCGTTTAAAAGGTTTGGATCCATAGGTCATTTGCATGTTTAACATGATTCAAGCATGCATATGCATTTTTAAAATATGGGTAGAAAAACTTCTTTCTTATAAAATTCCAAGCTATTAGGGTTGAATGATGGAATTTCCCAAACTTAAATAATATAACTTTTTTCTTTATCTGTGGTGTGTGAATAAATTTTCTTTGCTTACATTTGTTATTGTTTTAAATTTTTTCCTTTCATAAACTCTAAAATTTTCATTTTGTTGAGATCTATTTGCCTTTTATCTCTTTTTTTTACGTGATGAAGGGAAAGTGAAAACTCAAGTTATGAATTAAGAAAAAAGAATACATCTAAAATGGAAAAGTACAATGAACTAATGTAGAGAAACAAAATTCCAAAAAGTGTCTATAATTTTTAGGGATTGTAAACTCTTTTTAGTTTTTATTTATTAGGTTTTGCAATCGTCGGGAAAAGGGGGAGGCGGGGGATTCTCCCATTCTATAAGTCATTCCATACAAAAAGATATCATGTTATGCTTCATAAATCACTTTACAATCTTCTATGATCGTTAGGTCAGCTTTTTGTAAATGGGAAAAACATTGGCTTGATTGATTTGGGTAAATATCCCACTGCACATTCACTTCAGAATTTAATGAGCGTTTGTTAGTCTCTTTAAAAGGTTTGGATCCATAGGTCATTTGCATCTTTAACATGTTTCAAGCATGCATATCCATTTTTAAAACATGAGTAGAAAAATCTCTTTCTTATGAAATTCCAAGCTATTAGGGTTGAACTAGTGGAATTTCCCCTACTTGGATAACTAAACTTTAGTGTTCATCTGTGGTGTGTGAATAAATATTCTTTGCTTACATTTGTTATTGTTTTCAATTTTTTTCCATACTTAAACTACAAATTTTTCATTTTGTTGTGATATATTTCCCTTTTATCTCTTTTTTGTTTACGAGGTGAAGGGAAAGTGAAAACTCAAGTTTTGATTTAAGAAAAAAGTATACATCTTATATGGAAATGCACTTTGAAACAATGTAGAGTGAGATAATTCCAAAAAGTGTCTCTAATTTTTAGGGATTGTACAGTATTTTTAGTTTTAATATATTAGGTTTTGCAATAGTGAGGAAAAGGGGGAGGTGTGCGATTTTTAAATGAGTTTTGACTCCCAATCCATAAGTCATTCCTTACAAAAATATTGTCTGTAATGCATGATAAATCACTTTACATTCATCTATGATCGTTCGGTCAAGTTTTATTAAATGGGCTTAACAATAGCTTGTTTGACTCACATAAATATCCCACTTCACGTTCACTTCAGAATTTCATGAGTGTTTTTTATTATCGTTAAAGGGTTTGGATCCATACGTCATTTACATCTTTAACATATTTCAAGCATGCATATCCATTTTCAAACAATGAGTAGAAAAATCTTTCTTTTAAAATTCCAAGCTATTAGGGTTGAACTAGTTGAATTTCCTAAACTTGAATAACAAAACTTTTGTGGTCATCTTTGGTGTGTGAATAAATTTTCTTTTCTTACATTAGTTATTTTTTAAAATTTTTTCCATATATAAACTCTAAAATTTTCATTTTGTTGTGATCCATTTGCCTTTTATCTCTTTTTTGTTTATGAGATGAAGGGAAAGTGAAAACTCCAGTTTTAATTTAAGAAAAAAGTATACATCTAAAATTGAAATGCTCAGTGCACAAATGTAGAGAGAGATAATTCCAAAAAGTGTTTGTAATTTTAAGGGATTGTAAACTCTTTTTAGTTTTTATATATTAGGTTTTGCAATCGTCCGAAAAAGAGGAGGCGGGGGATTTTTAACTGAGTGTTGACTTCCAATCCATAAGTCATTCCTTAGAAAAAATAGCCCGTTACTCATTATAACTCACTTTACAATCATCTATGATCGTAAGGTCAGCTTTTTGTAAATGGGCAAAAGAACGACTTGTTTTACTCGGGTAAATATCCCACCGCACGTTTACGAGAGAATTTCATGAGTGTTTCTTATTCTCTTTAAAAGGTTTGGATCCATAGGTCATTTGCATCTTTAATATGTTTCAAGCATGCATATCCATTTTTTAAACATGTGTAGAAAAATCTCTTTCTTATAAAATTCCAAGCTACTAGGGATGAATTAAGGAATTTCCAAAACTTGAATAATAAAAATTTTGTGTTCATCTGTAGTGTGTGAATAAATTTTCTTTGCTTACAATTGTTATTGTTTTAAATTTTTTCCTTGCAAAAACTCTAAAATTTTTATTTTGTTGTGATCTGTTTGCCTTTTATCTCTTTTTTGTTACGAGATGAAGGAAAGTGAAAACTCAAGTTATGATTTAATAAAAAAGTATACATCTAATGCAAAGGTACAGTGAACAAATGTTAAGAAAGATAATTCCAAAAAGTGTCTATAATTTTTATGGATTGTAAACTCTTTTTAGTTTTTATATATTCGGTTTTGTAATCGTCGGGAAAAGGGGGAGGTAGGGGATTCTCCCATTCCATAAGTTATTACTTACACAAAAATAGCCCGTTATGCATGATAAATCACTTTACAATCATCTATGATCGTTAGGTCAGTTTTTGTAAATGGGCAAAACATTGGTTTGTTTGACTCGGGTAAATATCCCTCCGCACGTTCACTTGAGAATTTAATGAGCGTTTGTTATTTTCTTTTAAAGGTTTGGATCCATTGGTCATTTGCATCTTTAACATGTTTCAAGCATGCATATCCTTTTTTGAAGCATGTGTAGAAAAATCTCTTTCTTATAAACTTCCATGCTATTAGGATTGAATTGGACGAATTTCCAAAACTTCATTAACAAAACTTTTGTGTTCAACTATGGAGTGTGAATAAATTTTCTTTGCTTACATTTGTTATTGTTTTAAATTTTGTTCATACATAAACTCTAGAATTTTCATTTTGTTGTGATCCATTTGCCTTTTATCTCTTTTTTCTGTACGAGATGAAGGGAATGTGAAAAATCAAGTTGTGAGTCAAGAAAAAAGTATACATCTAAAATGGAAATGCACAGTGTACAAGTGTAGCGGGAGATAATTCCAAAAAGTGCCTATAATGTTTAGGGATTGTAAACTCTTTTTATTTTATATATATTAGGTTTCGCTATTGTCGAGAAAAGGGTGTGGCGGGGGATTTTTAACTGAGTGTTGACTCCCAATCCATAAGTCATTCCTTACAAAAACATTGCCTATTACACGTGATAAATGACTTTACAATCATATATGATCGTTAGGTTTGCTTTTTGTAAATGTGCAAAACAATGGCTTCTTAGACACGGGTAAATATCCTACCGCACGTTCATTTGAGAATTAAATGTGCGTTTGTTATTCTCTTTAAAAGGTTTGAAAGCATAGGTCATTTGCATCTTTAACTTGTTTCAAGCATTCATATCCATTTTTAAAACATGTGTAGAAAATTCTCTTTCTTAAAAAATTCCAAGCTATTATGGTTGAACTAGTGGAATTTCCCAAACTTTGATAACAAAACTTTTGTGCTCGTCTGTGGTGTGTGAATAAATTTTCTTTTCTTAAATTTGTTATTGTTTTAAAATTTTCCCATAATTTAGCTCTAAAATTTTCATTTTGTAGTGATATATTTGCCTTTTATCTCTTTTTTGTTTACGAGATGAAGAAAAAGTAAAAAATCAAGTTTAGATTTAAGAAAAAAGTCTAATTCTAAAATGGAAATGCACAGTGCACAAATGTCGCGAGAGATAATTTCAAAAAGTGTCTGTAATTTTTAGGGATTGTAAACTCTTTTTTTTAGTTTTTTATATATAAGGGTTTGCAATGGTCGGGAAAAGGAGGAGGCGGGGGATTTTTAACTGATTGTTGACTCCCAATCCATAAGTCATTCCTTCCAAAGATATAGCCCATTATGCATGATAAATCACTTTACAATCATCTATGATCGTTAGGTCAGCTTTTTGTAAATGGGAAAAACAAAGGCTTGTTTGACTCGGGTAAATATCCCATTGCACGTTCACTTGAGAATTTAATGAGCGTTTGTTAGTCTCTTTAAAAGGTTTGGAACCATAGGTCATTTGCATCTTTAACATGTTTCAAGCTTGCATATCCATTTTTAAAACATGTGTATAGAAATTCCAAGCTATTAGGGTTGAAGTAGTGGAATTTCGCAAACTTGGATAACAAAACTTTTGTGTTCATCTGTGGTGTGTGAATAAATTTTCTTTGCTTACATTTGCTATTGTTTTAAATTTTCTTTGCTTACATTTGCTATTGTTTTCATTTTGTTGTGTTATAGTTGCCTTTTATCTCTTTTCGTTTACGAGATGAAGCGAAATGGAAAACTCAAGTTTTGATTTAAGAAATAAGTATACATCTTAAATGGAAAAGCACAGTGAAGAAATGTTGAGAAAGATAATCCCAAAAAGTTTCTATAATTTTTAGGGATTGTAAAATCTTTTTAGTTTTTTTATATTAGGTTTTCCAATCTTCGGGAAAAGGGGGAGGAAGGGGATTCTGCCTATCCATAAGTCATTCCTTAAAAAAATATAGCTCGTTATGCATGATAAATCACTTTACAATCATCTATGATCGTTAGATAAACTTTTATTAAATGGGCAAAACACTGGCTTGTTTGACTCGGGTAAATATCCCACCAGACGTTCAGTTGAGAATTTAATGAGCATTTTTTATTCTCTTTAAATGGTTTGGATTCATAGGTCCTTTGCATCCTTAACATATTTCAAGCATGCATATCCATTTATAAAACATGTGTAGAAAAATCTCTTTCTTATAAAATTCCAAGCTATTAGGGTTGAACTTGTGGAATTTCCCAAACTTGAATAATAAAACTTTTGTGTTCATCTGTGGTGTGTGAATAAATTTTATTTTCTTACATTAGTTATTGTTTTAAATTTTTTCCATAGATAAATTCTAAAATTTTCATTTTGTTGTGATCCATTTGCCTTTTATCTCTTTTTTTATTATGAGATGAAAGAAAAGTGAAAATTCAAGTTTTGAATTTAGAAAATAGTATACATCTAAAATGGAAATGCACAGTGCACAAATGTGGAGAGAGATAATATGAAAAAGTGTCTGTAATTTTTAGGGATTCTAAACTCTTTTTAATTTTTAAATATTAGGTTTCGCCATCGTCGGCAAAAGGAGGCAGGGGATTTTAAACTGAGTGTTGACGCCCAATCCATAAATCATTTATTTCAAAACTATAGCCCGTTACATATGACAAGTCACTTTACAATCATCTATGACCGTTAGGTCAGATTTTTGTAAATGGGCAAACCAATGGTTTGTTTGACTTCGGTAAATATCCCCCCGCACTTCACTTGACAATTTAATGAGTTTTTGTTATTCTCTTTAAAAGGTTTGGATCCATAGGTCATTTGTATCTTTAACATGTTTCAAGCATGCACATCCCTTTTTATAACATGTGTAGAAAAATGTATTTCTTATAAAATTCCAAGCTATTAAGGTTGAACTGGTGGAATTTCCGAAAGTTGGATAACAAAACTTTTGTGTTCATATGTGGTGTGTGAATAAATTTTCAATGCTTACATTTGTTCTTGTTTTAAAAAATTTCCATATTGAAACTCTCAAATTTTCAAGTTTTAGTTAAGAAAAAAGTATACATCTAAAATGGAAATGCACAGTGCACAAATGTAGAAAGAGATAATTCTAAAAAGTATTTGTAATTTTTTTGGGATTGTAAACTCTTTTTAGTTTTTACATATTAGGTTTTGCAATCGTCGGAAAAAGGGGGAGGTGGGGGATTTTTAATTGAGTATTGACTCCCAATCCATATGTCATTCCTTAACAAAATATAACCCGTTATGCATGATAAATTACTTTACAATCATCTATGATCGTTAGGTTAGATTTTTGTAAATGGGTAAAACAATGACTTGTTTGACTCGGGTAAATATCCCTCCGCACGTTGACTTGAGAATTTATTGAGTGTTTGTTATTCTCTTTAAAAGGTTTGGATCCATAGATAACTTGCATCCTTAACATGTTTCAAGTATGCACATCTATTTTTAAAACATGTGTAGAGAAATCTCTTTCTTATAAAATTACAAGCTATTAGGGTTGAACTAGTGGAATTTCCGAAACTTGGATAACAAAACTTTTGTGTTCATATGTGGTGTGTGAATAAATTTTCTTTGCTTACATTTGTTTATGTTTTAAAAATTTTCCATACTTAAACTCTAAAATTTTCATTTTGTTGTGATCTAATATCCTTTTATTTCTTTTTCGAGATGAAGGGAAAGTGAAAACTAAAGTTTTCATTTATGAAAAAATCTTACATCTAAAATGGAAATGCAAAGTGAACTAATGTTGTTAGAGATAATTCAAAAAAGTGTCGTGAATTTTTAGGGATTGTAAACTCTTCTTAGTTTTTTATTTATTAGGTTTTGCAATCGTCGGGAAAAAGTGAAGGCAGGGGATTTTTAACTGAGTGTTGACTCCAAATCCATAAGTAATTCCTTCAGAACATATAGCCCGTTATGCATGATAAATCAGTTTACAATCAACTATGATCGTTACGTCAGCTTTTTGTAACTGGGCAAAACAATTGCTTGTTTGACAAGGGTAAATATCCCACCGCAAGTTCACTTGAGAATTTAAGGAGTGTTTGTTATTCTCTTTAAAACGTTCGGATCCAAAGGTCCTTTTCATCTTTAACATGTTTCAAGCATACATATCAATTTTTAAAACAAGATTAGAAAAATCTCTTTCTTATAAAATTCCAAGCCATTTGGGTTTAACAAGTGGAATTTCCCAAACTTGGATAACAAAACTTTTGTGTTCATCTCTAGTGTGTGAATAAATTTTCTTTGCTTACATTTTTATTGTTTGAAATTTTTTCCATACTTAAACTCTTAAATTTTTATTTTGTTGTGATATTTTTTCCTTTTATCTCTTTTTTGTTTACTAGTTGAAGGAAAAGTGAAAACTTAAGTTTTGATTTAATAAAAAAGTATACATCTAAAATGGAAATGCACAGTGCACAAATGTAAAGAGAGATAATTCTAAAAAGTGTTAGTATTTTTTGGGATTGTAAACTCTGTTTAGTTTTTATATTCGGTTTTGCAATTGTCGGGAAAAGGGGGAGGGATTTTTAATTAACTGTTGACACCCAATCCATAAGTCATTCCTTACAAAAATATTGCCTATTACGTGGGATAAATGACTTTACAATCATCTATGATCGTTAGGTCAGTTTTTTGTAAATGGGTAATGCAATGGCCTGTTAGACTCGGGTAAATATCCCACCACACGTTAACTGGAAAATTTAATGAGCATTTGTTATTCTCTTTAAATGGTTTGGAACCATAAGTCATTAACATCTTTAACATGTTTCAAACATTCATATCCATTTTTAAAACATGTGTAGAAATTCCAAGCTATTAGGGTTGAACTAGTAGAATTTCTGAAACTTGGATAACAAATTTTTGTGTACATATGTGGTGTGTGAATAAATTTTCTTTCTTACATTTGTTATTGTTTTAAATTTTTTCCATACTTAAACTCTTAAATTTTCATTTTGTTGTGATATACTTGCCTTTCATCTCTTATTTGTTTACGAGATGAAGGGAAAGTGAAAACTCAAGTTTTGATTTAAGAAAAAAGTATACATCTAAAATGGAAATGCACAGTGCACAAATGTAGAGAGAGGTAATTCAAAAAAGTATTGGTAATTTTTAGGGATTGTAAATTGTTTTTAGTTTTTATATATTTCGTTTTGCAATCGTCCGAAAAAGTAGGAGGTGGGGGATATTTAACTGAGTGTTTACTCCCAGTCCATAAGTCATTCCTTCAGAAAATAAAGCCCGTTACGCATGATAAATCACTTTACAATCATCTATGAATGTTAGGTCAACTTTTTGTAAATGGGCAAAAGAATGGCTAGTTTGACTCGGGTAAAAATCCTACCACATGTTCATTTGAGAATTTAACAACATTTCTTATTCTTTTTAAAAGGTTTGGATCCATAGGTCCTTTGCTTCTTTAACATGTTTCAAGCATGCATATCCATCTTTAAAACATGTGTAGAAAAATCTCTTTCTTATAAAATTTCAAGCTATTAGGGTTGAACGGGTGGAGTTTCCTAAACTTGTATAACAAAACTTTTGTTTTCGTCTGTGGAGCGTGAATAAATTTTCTTTGCTTACATTTGTTATTATTTTAAATTTTCCCATACATCAACTCTAAAATTTTCATTTTGTTGTGATCCATTTACCTTTTATCTCTTTTTTGTTTACGAGCTGAAGGGAAAGTGAAAACTCAAGTTTTGATTTAAGAAAAAAGTATACATCTAAAATGGAAATGCATAGTGCACAAATGTAGAGAGTGATAATTCGAAAAAGTGTCTGTAATTTTTAGGGACTGCAAACTCTTTTTAGTTTTTATATATTAGGTTTTTCAATCGTCTGGAAAAGGGGGATGTGGGGGATTTTTAACTTAGTGTTGACTCCCAATCCATAAGTGATTCCTCATAAAAATATAGCCCGTTACGCATGATAAATAAGTTTACAATTGTCTACGATCGTTAGGTCAGGTTTTTATAAATGGGCAAAGCAATGCCTTGTTGGACTCGAATAATATCCCACCTCATTTTCACTTGAGAATTTAATGAGCGTTTGTTATTCTCTTTAAAAGGTTTAGATCCATAGGTCATTTGCATCTTTAACATGTTTCAAGCATACATATCGATTTTTAAAACATGTGTAAAAAAAATCACTTTCTTATAAAATTCCAAACTATTAAGGTTGAACAAGTGGAATTTCCAAAACTTTGATAACAAAACTTTTGTGGTCATCTGTGGTGTGTGAATAAATTTTCTTTGCTTACATTTGTTATGGTTTTAAAATTTGTCCATACATAACTCTAAAATTTTCATTTTGTTGTAATCTTTTTGGCTTTTATCTCTTTTTTGTTTACGAGATGAAGGGAAAGTGAAAACTCAAGTTTTTATTTATGAAAAAAGTATATATATAAAGTGGAAATGCACAATGCACAAATTTCGAGAGAGATAATTCCAAAAAGTGTCTATAATTTTTAAGGATTGTAAACTCTTTTTAGTTTTTATATATTAGGTTTTGCAACCGTCGGGAAAAGGAGGAGGCTTGGGATTTTTAACAAAGTGTTGAAACCCAATCCATATGTCATTCCTTCAGAAATTATAGCCCGTTACGCATGATAAATGACATTACAATCATCTATGATCGTTAGGTTAGCTTTTTGTAATTGGGCAAAACAATGGCTTGTTTTACTCGGGTAAATATCTCACTGCACGTTCTCTTGAGAATTTAATGAGTATTTGTTATTCTCTTGAAAAGGTCATTTGCATCTTCAACATGTTTCAAGCATACATATCGATTTAAAAACATGTGTAGAAAAATCTCTTTCTTATAAATTTCCAAGCTATTAGGTTTGAGCTAGTGGAATTTCCCAAACTTGGATAACAAAACTTTTGTGTTCCTCTGCGGAGTGTGAATAAATTTTCTTTGATTACATTTATTATGCTTTAAAATTTTTTCCATACATAAACTTGAAAATTTTCATTTTGTTGTGATCTATTTGCCTTTTATCTCTTTTTTGTTTACGAGATGAAGGGAAAGTGAAAACTCAAGTTTTGATTTAAGAAAAAAATATACATCTAAAATGGAAATGCATAGTGCACAAATGTAGAGAGAGATAATTCCAAAAAGTGTTTATAATTTTTAGGATTGTAAACTCTTTTTTAGTTTTTATATATTAGGTTTGGCAATCGTTGGGAAAAGGAGGAGGCGGGGGATTTTTAACTGAGTCTTGAGTCCCAATCGAAAAGTCATTGCTTACAAAAATATTGCGTGTTACGTTTGATAAATCACTTTATAATCATCTATGATCATTACGATAGTTTTTTATAAAAGGGCAAAACAATGGCATGCAAAACTCGGGTAAATATCCCACCATACGTTCACTTGAGAATTTAATGAGCATTTTTTATTCTCTTTCAAAGGTTTGGATCCATCGGTCATTTGTATCTATAACATGTTTTAAGCATACACATCGATTTTGAAAACATGTGTAGAAAAATCTCTTTCTTATAAAATTCCAAGTTATTAAGGTTGAACTAGTGGAATTTCCCAAAATGGGATAACAAAACTTTTGTGTTCAGTTGTGGGGTGTGAATAAATTTTCTTTGCTTACATTTGTTATTGTTTTAAATTTTTTCCTTACTTAAACTCTAAAATTTTCATTTTGTTGTGATATATTTTCCTTTTATCTCTTTTTTTTTACGAGATGAAGGAAAAGTGAAACTCAAGTTTTGATTTAAGAAAAAAGTATACATCTAAAATGGAAATGCACAGTGCACAAATGTATAGAGAGATAATTCAAAAGTGTTTTTAATTTTTAGGGATTGTAAACTCTTTTTAATTTTTATATATTAGGTTTATCAATCGTTGGGAAATGGGGGTGGCGAGGGATTTTTAGCTGACTATTGATTCCCAATCGATATGTAATTCCTTGCAAAAATATAGCCCGTTACGCATGATAAATCACTTTACAATCATCTATGATCGTTAGGTTCGCTTTTTGTAAATGGGCAAAACAATGACTTCTTTGACTCGGGTAAATATCCCATCGCACGTTCACTTCTGAATTTAATGAGTGTTTGTTATTCCCTTTAAAAGGCTTTGATCCATAGGTCATTTGCATCTTTAACATTTTTCAAGAATGCCTATCTATTTTTAAAACATGTGTAGAAAAAACTCTTTCATATAAAATTCCAAGCTATTAGAGTTGAACTTGTGGAATTTCCCAAACTTGGCTAACAGAAAGTTTTGTGTTCATCTGTGGTGTGTGAATAAATTTTCTTTCCTTACATTTGATATTTTTTAAAAAATTTTCCTTATGTAAACTCTTAAAATTTCATTTTGTTGTGATCTATTTGCCTTTTATCTCTTTTTTACTTTCGAGATGAAGGGAAAATGAAAACTCAAGTTTTGTTTTAAGAAAAAAGTATACATCTAAAATGGAAAGGTACAGAGCACAACTTTAGAGAGAGATAATTCCAAAAAGTGTCTGTAATTTTAAGGGATTGTAAACTCTTTTAATTTTTAAATATTAGGTTTTGCAATCGTCGGGAAAAGGGGGAGGCGGGGTATTTTTACCTGAGTGTTGCTCCCAATCCATAAGTTATTCCTTACAAAAATATTGCCCGTTACGTGTGATAAATCACTTTAAATTCATCTATGATCGTTAGGTCAGCGTTTTGTAAATGGGCAAAACGATGGCTTGTTAGACTCCGGTAAGTATCCCACCGCATGTCCACTTGAGAATTTAATGAGTGTTTTTTATTCTCTTTAAAAGGTTTGGATCCATAGGTCATTTGAATTTTAAACATGTTTCAAGCATGTATTTCCATCTTACAAAAATATTGCCCGTGACGCGTGATAAATCACTTTACAATTATCTATGATTGTTAGCTTAGTTATTTTGTAAATGGGCAAAATAATGGTTTGTTTGACTCGAGTAAATATCCCACCACACGTTCACTTGAGAATTTGATGAGCGTTTGTTACTCTCTTTAAAATGTTTGGATCCATAGGTCATTTGCATCTTTAACCTGTTTCAAGCATGCATATCCATTTTTAAAACATGTGTAGAAGAAATCTCTTTCTTATAAAATTCAAAGCTATTAGGGTTGAAGTAGTGGAATTTCCCAAACGTGGATAACAAAACTTTTGTAGTCATCTATGGTGTATGAATAATTTTTATTTACTTACATTTGTTAATGTTTTAAATTTTTTCCATACATAAACTCTAAAATTTTTATTTTGTTGTGGTCTATTTGCCTTTTTTGTTTACGGGATGAAGGGAGAGCGAAAATTCAAATTTTTCATTTAAGAAAAATGTATACACCTAAAAAGGAAATGCATAATGCACAAATTTAGAGAGAGATAATTCCAAATAATTTATGTAATTTTTAGGGATTTTAAACTCTTTTTAGTTTTTAAATATTTGGCTTTGCAATCGTCGAGGAAAAGGGGGAGGTGAGGGATTTTTAACTAAGTGTTGACCCCCAATCCATAAGTCATTTCTTACAAAAATTTTTTTTGGATAACAAAACTTTTGTAGTCATCTATGGTGTATGAATAATTTTTATTTACTTACATTTGTTAATGTTTTAAATTTTTTCCATACATAAACTCTAAAATTTTTATTTTGTTGTGGTCTATTTGCCTTTTTTGTTTACGGGATGAAGGGAGAGCGAAAATTCAAATTTTTCATTTAAGAAAAATGTATACACCTAAAAAGGAAATGCATAATGCACAAATTTAGAGAGAGATAATTCCAAATAATTTATGTAATTTTTAGGGATTTTAAACTCTTTTTAGTTTTTAAATATTTGGCTTTGCAATCGTCGAGGAAAAGGGGGAGGTGAGGGATTTTTAACTAAGTGTTGACCCCCAATCCATAAGTCATTTCTTACAAAAATAAAGCTCGTTACTCATGATAAATCACTTTACAATCTTCTAGGGTTGTTTGGTCAGTTTTTTGTAAATGGTCAAAATAATGGCTTGGTTGACTCGGGTAAATATCCCGCCGCACGTTCACTTGAAAATTTATTGAGCGTTTTTTATTCTCTTTAAAAGGTTTGGATCCATAGGTCATTTGCACCTTTAACATGTTTCAAACATGCATATTCATTTTTAAAACATGAGAAGAAGAAATCTCTTTCTTATAAAATTCCATGCTATAAGGGTTGAACTAGTGGAATTTCCCAATCTTGGATAACAAAACATTGGTGTGTGATTAAATTTTCTTTACTTACATTTGTTATTGTTTAAAATTTGTTCCATATATAAACTCTAAATTTTTCATTTCGGTGTGATCTATTTACCTTTTTTGTTTAAGGGATGAAGGGAGAGTGAAAACTATAAGTTTTGATTTAAGAAAAAAGTATACACCTAAAATGGAAATACACAATGCACAAATATAGAGAGAGATAATTCCAAAGAGTGTCTATTATTTTTAGGGATTGTAAACTATTTTTAGTTTAAATATATTAGGTTTTGCAATCGTTGACTCCCAATCTATATGTCATTCCTTCAAAAACTTAAAGCCCATTATGCATTATAAATCACTTTCTACTCATCTATGATTGTAGGTTAGATTTTTGTAAATGGGCAAAATAATGCCTTGTCCAACTCAGGTAAATATCCCACCCCACGTTCAATTGAGAATTTAAGTTATTCTCTTTAAAAGGTTAGGATCCATAGGTCATTTTCACCTTTAAAATGTTTCAAGCATGCATATCCATTTTTAAAACAAGTGTATAAGAAATATCTTCTTATAAAATTCCAAGCTATTAGGGTTGAACTAGTGGAATTTCCCATACTTGGATAACAAAACTTTTGTGTTCATTTGTGGTGTGTGAATAAATTTTCTTTACTTAAATTTGCTATTGTTTTAAATTTTTTACATACATAAACACTAAAATTTTCATTTTGGTGTGATCTATTTACCTTTTTTGTTTACGGGATGAAGGGAGAACGAAAACTCAAAGTTTTGATTTAAGAAAAAAGTATACATCTAAAATGGAAATACACAATTCAAAAATGAAGAGAGAGATAATTCAAAAGAGTGTCTGTAATTTTTATGGATTGTAAACTCTTTTTTGTTTTTATATATTAGGTTTTGCAATCCTCGGAGAAAAGGGGGAGGCGGTGGATTTTTAACTGAGTGTTGACTCCCAGTCCATAAGTCATTTCCTACAAAAATATAGCCCGTTACTCGTGATAAATCACTTTACAATCATCTACGATCGTTAGGTCAGCTTTTTGTTAGTGGGCAAAATAATGGCTTGTTTGACATGACTAAATATCCCTGTGCACGTTCACTTGAGAATTTAATCAACGTTTACTATTCTCTTTAAAAGGTTTGGATTCATAGGTCATTTGCATCTTTAACATGTTTCAAGCAAGCATATCCATTTTTAAAACATGTGTAAAAGAAATCTCTTCCTAATAAAATTCCAAGCTATTAGGGTTGAACTAGTGGAATTTCCCAAACTTGAATAACAAACTTTTGTGTTCATTTGTGGTGTGTAAATAAATTTTTTTACTTACATTTGTTATTTTTTTAAATTTTTTCCATACATAAACTCTAAAATTTTCATTTTGTTGTGATTTCTTTTTGCCTTTTTTTTTTACTGGATGAAGGGAGAGCGAAAACTCAAAGATTTGATTTAAGAAAAAAGTATACTTAAAAAATGGAAATGCACAATGCAGAAATGTAGAGAGAGAAAATTTCAATGAGTGTTTATAATTTTTAGGGATTGTAAACTCTTTCTAGTTTATATATATTAGGTTTTACAATCATCGGGGAAAAGGGGGAGGCGGGGGATTTTTAACTGAGTGTTGACACCCAATCCATAAGTCATTTCTTACAGAAATATAGCCCGTTATGCGTGATAAATCACTTTACAATCATCTATGAATGTTAGGTCAGCTTTTTTTTAAATGGGCAAAATAATGGCTTGTTCGACTCAGATAAATATCCGACCGCACGTTCACTTGAGAATTTAATGAGCGTTTGCTATTCTTTTTTAAAGGTTTGGATCCATAGGTCATTCTCACCTATAACATGTTTCAAGCATGCATATCCATTTTTAAAACATGTGTAGAAGAAATCTCTTTCTTATAAAATTCCAAGCCATTAGGGTTGAACTAGTGAAATTTCCCAAACTTGGATAACAAAACTTATGTGTTCATCTATGGTGTGTGAAAAAAATTTCATTACTTTAATTTTTTATTATTTTAAATTTTTTCCATACATAACTATAAAATTTTCATTTTGTTCTGATCCATTTGTCTTTTTTTTTTACAGGATGAAGGGAGAGCAAAAACTCAAAATTTTGATATAAGAAAAAAGTAAACAAAAAAAATGGAAATACACAATGCACAAATGTAGAGAGAGATAATTCCAAAGAGTGTCTGTAATTTTTAGGGATTGTAAACTCTTTCTAGTTTTTATATATAAGGTTTTGCAATTGTCGGGGAAGGGGGGAGGCGAGGGATTTTTAACTTAGTGTTCACTCCCAATCCATAAGTCATTTCTTACAAAAATATTGCCCGTTATACGATATAAATCACTTTACAATCATCTATGATTGTTAGGTTAGCTATTTTGTAAATGGGCAAAATAATGGCTTGTTGGACTCGGGTAAGTATCCCTCCGCACGTTCACTTGAGAATTTGATGAGCATTTGTTATTTTCTTTAAAAGGCTTGGATCCAAAGGTCATTTGCATCTTTAACATATTTGAAGCATGCATATATGCATTTTTAAAACATGTCTAGAAGAAATATCTTTCTTATAAATTCCAAGCTATTAGTGTTGAACTAGTGGAATTTCCCAAACTTAACTAACAAAAATTTTGTGTTCATCTATGGTGTGTGAATAAATTTTCTATACTTACATTTGTAATTGTTTTAAATTTTTTCAATACATAAAATCTAAAATTTTCATTTTGTTGTGGTCTATTTAAATTTTTTTTACGGGATAAAGGGAGACCGAATATTCAAAGTTTTGATTTAAGAAAAAAGATTACTGCTAAAATGGAAAGCACAATGCACAAATGTAGGGAGAGATAATTCCAAAGAGTGTTAGTAATTTTTAGGGATTGTAAACTCTTTTTAGTTTTTATATATTAGGTTTTGCAATCGCCGGGGTAAAGGGGGAGGTGGGGGATTTTTAACTGAGTGTTGACTCCCAATCCATAAGTCATTTCTTACAAAAATATAGACAATTACGTGTGATAAATCACTTTAGAATCATGTATGATTGTTACGTGACCATTTTGTAAATGGGAAAAATAATGGGTTGTTCGACTCGGGTAAATATCTGACCACACCTTCAGTAGAGAATTTAATCAGCGTTTGTTAAAAGGTTTGGATCCATAGCTCATTTGTACCTTTAACATTTTTCAAGCCTGCATATCCATTTTTAAAACATGTGAAGAAAAAATGTCTTTCCTATAAAATTCCAAGCTATTAGGGTCGAACAAATGGAATTTCCCAAACTTGGATAACTAAACTTTGGCTTTCATTTGTGGTGTGTGAATAAATTTTCTTTACTTACATTTGTAATTGCTTATAAAAACTCTAAAATTTTCATTTTGGGGTGATCTATTTGCCTTTTTTGTTTACGAGATGAAGGGATAACGAAAACTCAAAGTTTTGTTTTAAGAAAAAAGTATACATATTAAATTGAAATGCACAATGCAAAAATTTCAAGAGAGATAATTCCAAAGAGTGTCTGTAATTTTTAGGGATTGTAAACTCTTTTTAGTTTTTATATATTAGGTTTTGCAATCGTCGGGGAAAAAGGGGAGGCAATGGATTTTTAATTGAATGTTGACTCCCAATCCATAAGTCATTTCTTAAAAAATAAATAGCCCGTTACACATGATAAATCACTTTACAATCATCTATGTTTGTTAGGTAAGCTTTTTTGTAAATGAGCAAAATAATGGCTTGTTCGACCCAGGTAAATATCCCACCGCACGTTCACTTGAGAATTTAATGAGCGTTTGTTATTCTCTTTAAAAGGTTTGGATCCATAGCTCATTTGATACTTTAACATGTTTGAAGCAAGCATATCCATTTTAAAAACATGTGTAGAAGAAATCTCTTCCATATAAAATTCCAAGCTATTGAACTAGTGCAATTTCCCAAATTTGTACAACAAAACTTTTGTGTCCATTTTTGGTGTATGGATAAATTTTCTTTACATACATTCGTTATTGTTTAAAAATTTTTGCATACAAAAACTCTAAAAGTTTCATTTTGGGGTGATCAATTTACCTTTTTTGTCTACGGGATGATGGGAGAGCGAAAAATGGAATTTTTGATTTAAGAAAAAAGTATACATCTAAAATTGAAATCCACAATGCAAAAATGTAGAGCGAGATAATTCAAAAAAGTGACTGTAATTTTTAGGGATTTTTAACTCTTTTTAGTTTTTATATATTAGGTTTTGCAATCGTCGGGGAATAGGAGGAGGCGGTGGATTTTTAACTGAGTGTTGACTCCCAATCCATCAGTAATTTCTTACAAAAATATAGCCCATTATGTGAGATTAATCACTTTACAATCATCTGTGATTGTTAGGTCAACTTTTTGTAAATGGGCAAAATAATGGCTTGTTTGACTCGGGTAAATATCCCACCGCACGTTCACATGAGAATTAAATGTGCGTTTGTTATTCACTTTAAAAGTTTTGGATCCATAGGTCATTTGCATCTTTAACATGTTTCAAGCATGTATATCCATTTTTAAAACATGTGTAGAAGAAATCTCTTTCTTATAAAATTCCAAGCTGTTAGGGTTGAACTAGTGAATTTCCAAAACTTGGAAACAAAACATTTTTTTTCATTTGTGGTGTGTGATTAAATTTTCTTTACTTGAATTTGTTATTGTTTTAAATTTTTTCCATACATAAACTCTAAACTTTTTATTTTAGTGTGATCTATTTGCCTGTTTTGTTTACGGTATGAAGGGAGAGCGAAAACTCAAAGTTTTTATTTAAGAAAAAAGTATACACCTGAAATGGAAATGAACCAATCACAAATGTGGAGAGAGATAATTCCAAAGAGTGTGTAATTTTTAGGGATTGTAAACTCTTTTAATATTTTATATATTTGGTTTTGCAATCATCGGGGAAAAAGGGGAGGCATGGGACTTTTAACTGAGAGTTGACTTCCAATCCTTCAGTCATTTCTTACAAAAATATAGCCGATTACATGTGGTAAACAACTTCACAATCCTCTATTATTGTTAGGTTAGCTTTTTGTAAATGGGCAAAATAATGGCTTATTCGACTCGAGTAAATATCCCACCGCACGTTCACTAGAGAATTTAATGAGTGTTTGTTAGTCTCTTTAAAAGGTTTGGATCCATAGGTAATTTGCATCTTTAACATGTTTCGAGCATTCATATCCATTTTTAAAACCTGTGTAGAAGAAATCTCTTTCTTATAAAATTCCAAGCTATTCGGGTTGAACTTGTCGAATTTCCCAAATTTGGATAACAAAACTTTTGTGTTCATTTGTGGTGTATGAATAATTTTTTTTTCTTATATTTGTTTTTTTTTAAAAATTTATACATTAAAAAATTCTAAAATTTTAATTTTGGTGTGATCTATTTTCCTTTTTTGTTTACAGGATGAAGGGAAAGAGAAAACTTAAAGTTTTGATTTAAGAAAAAAGTATACATCTAAAATTGAAATGCTCAATGCAAAAATGTAGAGAGAGATAATTCCAAAAAGTGTCTGTAATTTATATGGATTTTAAACTCTTTTTAGTTTTTTTATATTAGGTTTTGTAATCATCGGGGAATAGGGGGAGGCAGTGGATTTTTTACTGAGTGTTGACTCCGAATTCATAAGTCATTTCTTACCAACATATAGCCCGTTACACATGATAAAAAACTTTAAAATCACTAGAGAAATTAATAAAAAAATTTTATTCTCTTTAAAAGGTTTGGATCCATAGGTCAGTTGAACCTTTAATAGGTTTCAAGCATGCATATTCATTTTTGAAACTTGTGTAGAAGAAATCGCTTTCTTATAAAATTCCAAGCTATTAGGGTTGAACAAGTTGAATTTCCAAAACTTGAATAACAAAACTTTGTAGTCATCTGTGGTGTGTGAATAAATTTTCCTTTCTTACATTTGTTATTCTTTTGAATTTTTTCCATACATAAACTCTAAAATTTTAATTTTGTTGTGATCTATTTTCCTTTATTTGTTTATGGGATGAAGGGAGAACGAAAAATCAAAGTTTTGATTTAAGTAAAAAGTATACCCCTAAAATGGAAATTCACAATGCCCAAATGTAGAGAGACATAATTCCAAAGAGCGTTTGTAATTTTTAGGGATTTAAAACTCTTTTTAGTTTTTGTATATTAGGTTTTGCAATCGTCAGGGAAAAAGAGTAGGCGATGGATTTTTAACTGAGTCTTGACTCCCAATTCATAAGTCATTTCTTACATATAGCCAATTACACATAATAAACCACTTTACAATCATCTATGATTGTTAGGTCAACTTTTTGTAAATGGGTAAAATAATGGCTTGTTCGACTCTGGTAAATATCCGACCGCACATTCACTGGAGAATTTATTGAGCGTTTGTTATTCTCCTAAAAAGGTTTGGATCCATAACACATTTTTATCTTTAACATGTTTCAAGCATGCATATCCATTTTTCAAACATGTGTAGAAGAAATCTCTTTCTTTTAAAATTTCAAGCAAATGAACTAGTGGAATTTCCCAAACTTGGATAACAAACCTTTTGTGTTCATTTATTGTGTGTGAATAAATTTTCTTTACTTACATTCGTTATTGTTTAAAATTTTTGCATACAAAAACTCTAAAATTTTCATTTTGGGGTGATCAAATTGCCTTTTTTGTTTACGGGATGAAGGGAGAGGGAAAACTGGAAGTTTTCATTCGAGAAAAAAGTATACATCTAAAATGGAAATGCACAATGAAAAAATGTAGAGAGAGATAATTCCAAAGAGTGTCTGTACTTTTTAGGGATTGTAAAATCTTTTTAGTTTTTATATATTAGGTTTTGCAATCGTCGGGGAAAAGGGGGAGGTGGTGGATTTTTAACTGAATGTTGACTCCCAATCCATAAGTCATTTCTTTCAAAAATATAGCCCATTAAGCGTGATAAATCACTTTACAATCATCTATGATTGTTAGGTGAGCTTTTTTTAAAAGGGCAAAATAATGGCTTATTCGACTCCGGTAAATATCCCACTGCACATTAACTGAAGAATTTAATGAACGTTTGTTATTCTATTTAAAAGGTTTGGATCCATAGGTCATTTGCATCTTTAAGATTATTCAAGCATGCATATCCATTTTGAAAACAAGTGTAGAAGAAATCTCTTTCTTATAAAATTCCAATCTATAAGTGTTGAACTAGTGGAATTTCCCAAACTTGGATAACAAAAATTTTGTGTTGATCTGTGGTGTATGAATAAATTTTCATTACTTACATTCGTTATTGTTTAAATTTTTTTCCACACATAAACTCTAAAATTTTTATTTTTGTGTGATCTATTTGCCTTTTTTGTTTACTGGATGAAGGGAGAGAGAAAACTTAAAGTTTTTATTTAAGAAAAAAGTATACACCTAAAATGGAAATGCACAATGCACAAATGTAGAGAGAGATAATTCCAAAGAGTGTCGGTAATTTTTAGGGATTGTAAAATCTTTTTAGTTTTAAATATAAGGTTTTGCAATCATTAGGGAAAAGGGGGAGGCAGGGGATTTTTAACTGAGTGTTGACTCCCAATCCATAAGCCATTTCTTAGAAAAATATAGCCCGTTACACATTATAAATCACTTTACAATCATCTATGATTGTTTAGTCAAGTTTTTGTATATGGGCCAAATAATGGCTTGTTCGACTCGGGTAAATATCCCACTGCACGTTCACTTGAGAATTTAATGAGCGTTTGTTATTCTCTTTAAAAGGTTAGGATCCATAGGTCATTTGCATATTTACTATGTTTCAATCATGCATATCCATTTTTAAAACATGTGTAGAAGAAATCTCTTTCTTATAAAATTCCAAGCTATTAGGGTTGAATTAGTGGAATTTGCCAAACTTGGATAACAAAACATTTGTGTTCTTTTTTGGTGTGTGAATTAATTTTTTTTACTTAAATTTGTCATTGTTTTAAAGTTTTTCCGTACATGAACTCTAAAATTTTCCTTTTGGAGTGATCTATTTGCCTATTATGTTAACGGGATCAATGGAGAGCGAAAACTCAAAGTTTTGGTTTAGGAAAAAAGTATACTCCTAAAATGGAAAAAACAATGCACAAATGAAGAGAGAGAAAATTCCAAAGAGTGTCTATAATTTTTATGGATTGTAAACTCTTTTTATTTTTTATATATTAGGTTTTGCAATCGTCAGGGAAAAGGGGGAGGCGATGCATTTTTAACTAAGTGTTGACTCCCAATTCATAAATCATTTCTTAAAAAAATAAAACCAATTACATGTCATAAACCACTTTACAATCATCTATGATTGTTAGGTCAGCTTTTTGTAAATGGGCAAAATAATGGCTTCTTCGACTCTGGTAAATATCCCACTGCACGTACACTGGAGAATTTATTGAGCGTTTGTTATTCTCTTTTAAGGGTTTGGATCAATAATTCATGTGTATCTTTAACATGTTTCAAGCATGCATATCCATTTTTAAAATATGTGTAGAAGAAGTCTATTTCTTATAAAATTCCAAGCAATTGAACTAGTGGAATTTCCAAAACTTGGATAACAAAACTTTTGTGTTCATTTATGGTGTGTGAATAAATTATCTTTACTTACATTCGTTATTGTTTAAAAATTTTTCCATACAAAAACTCCAAAATTTTCATTTTGGGGTGATCTATTTGCCTTTTTTGTTTACGGGATGAAGGGAGAGCAAAAACTGGAAGTTTTGATTCAAGAAAAAAGTATACATCTAAAAGGGAAATGCACAATGCAAAAATGTAGACTGAGATCATTCCAAAGAGTGTCTGTACTTTTTAGGGATTGTAAACTTTTTAGTTTTTATATATTAGGTTATGCAATCATCGGGGAAAAGGGGAAGGCAGTGGATTTTTAACTGAGTGTTGACTCCCAATCACTTCACAATCATCTATGATTGTTAGGTCAGCTTTTTGTAAATGGGCAAAATAAGGGCTTGTTTGACTCGGGTCGATGTACCACCGCACGTTCACTTGAGAATTTCATAAGCGTTTGTTATTCTCTTTAAAAGGTTTGTATCCATAGGTCATTTGCATCTTTAACATGTTTCACGCATGCATATCCATTTTTAAAACATGTGTAGAAGAAATCTCTTTCTTATAAAATTCCAAGCTATTGGGGTTGAACTAGTGGAATTTCCCACTCTTGGATAACAAAACATTTGTGTTCATTTGTGGTGTGTGATTAAATTTTCTATACATAGATTTGTTATTGTTTTAAATTTTTTCCATACTTAAACTCTAAAATTTTCATTTTGGCGTGATCTATTTGCCTTTTTTGTTTATGGAATGAAGGGAGAACGAAAACACAAATTTTTCCCTTAATAAAAAAGTATACATAAAAAATGGAAATGCACAATGTAAAAATGTAGAGAGAGATAATTCCAAAGAGTGTCTGAAATTTTTAAGGATTGTAAACTCTTTTTACTTTTTAAATATTAGCTTTTGCAATCGTCGAGGAAAAGGGGGAGGCGGTGGGTTTTTAACTGAGTGTTGACTCCCAATCCATAATTCATTTCTTACAAAAAAAATGCCCATTTGTCATGGTAAATCACTTTATAATCATCTACGATTGTTATGTCAGCTTTTTGTAAACGCGGAAAATAATGGATTGTTTGACTCGAGTAAATATCCCACCGCATGTTCACTTGAGAATTTAATGAGCGTTTGTTATTCTATTTTAACGGTTTGGATCCATAGGTCATTTGCACCTTGAACATGTTTCAAGCATGCATATTCATTTTAAAAACTTGTGTAGATGAAATCTCTTTCTTATAAAATTCCAAGCAATTAGGGTTGAACAAATGGAATTTCCCAAACTTGGACAACAAAACTTTCGTGTTCATCTCTGGTGTGTGAATAGATTTTCTTTACTTACATTTCTTATTCTTTTAAATTTTTCCATACAATAACTCTAAAATTTTCATTTGGTTCTGATCTATTAGCCTTTTTTGTTTACGGGATGAAGGGAGAGCGAAAACTCAAAGTTTTGATTTAATAAAAAAGTATAAATCTAAAATGGAAATGCACTATGCACAAATGTAGAGAGAGATAAGTCCAAAGAGTGTCTTTAATTTTTAGGGATTTTAAACTACTTCTCGTTTTTATATATTAGGTTTTGCAATAGTTGGGGAAAAGGGGGAGGCGAGGGATTTTTAACGGAGTGTTGACTCCCAATCCATAAGTCATTTCTTACAAAAATATTGCCTGTTACGCATGATAAATCACTTTACAATCAGCTATGATTGTTGGGTCAGCTTTTTGTAAAAGGGTAAAATAATGGCTTGTTCGACTCGGGTAAATATCCCACCGCACGTTCACTTGAGAATTTAATGAGCGTTTTTTATTATCTTTAAAACGTTAGGATCCATAGGTCATTTGCATCTTTAACATGTTTCAAGCATGCATATCCATTTTTAAAACACGTGTAGAAGAAATCTCTTATAAAATTCCAAGCTATTAGGGTTGAACTAGTGGAATTCCCCAAAATTTGATAACAAAACTTTTGTGTTCATTTATGGTGTGTGAATAAATTTTCTTTACATACATTTGTTATTCTTTTACATATTTTCCATACATAAACTCTAAAATTTTTATTTTTTTGTGATCCTTGTGCCTTTTTTGTTTACGGGATCAAGGGAGTGGAAAACTCAAAGTACTTGTTTAAGAAAAAAGTATACATATAAAATGGAAATATACAATGCACAAATGTAGAGAGAGATAATTCCAAAGAGTGTCAGTAAGTTTTAGGGATTGTAACCTCTTTTTAGTTTTTATATAGTAGGTTTTGCAATCGTCAGGCAAAAGGGGGAGGTAGGTGATTTTTAACCAAGTGTTGACTCCCTACCCATAAGTCATTTCTTACAAAAATATAGCCCGTTACGCTTGATAAATCACTTTCCAATCATCTACGAATGTTAGGTCAACTTTTTGTAAATGGGCAAAATAATGGCTTGTTCGACTCAGGTAAATATCCCACTGCACATTAACTGGAGATTTTAATGAACGTTTGTTATTCTATTTAAAAGGATGGGATCCATAGGTCATTTGCATCTTTAACATTATTCAAGCATGCATATCCATTTTTAAAACTTGTGTTGTAGAAATCTCTTTCTTATAAAATTCTAAGGTATAAGGGTTCAACTAGTGGAATTTCAAAACATGGATAACAAAACTTTCGTGTTCATCTGTGGTGTATAATTAAATTTTCTTTACTTACATTTGTTATTGTTTAAAAATTTTTCCATACATAAACTCTTAAATTTTCATTTTGATGTGATCAATTTACCTTTTTTGTGTTACGGGATTAGGGGGTGCGAAAACTCAAAGTTTTTGTTTAGGTAAAAAGTATACACCTAAAATGGAAATGCACGATGTACAAATGTAGAGAGAGAGACGTCCAAAGAGTGTCTGTATTTTTTAGGGATTGTAAACTCTTTCTTGTTTTTATATATTAGGTTTTCCAATCGTTGGGGAAAAGGGGGAGGTGGGGAATTTTTAACTGAGAGTTGAGTCCCAATCCATAAGTGATTTCTTACAAAAATATTGCCCGTTACACGTTATAAATCACTTTACAATCATCTATGATTTTTAGGTCAGCTTTTTGTTACAGAGTAAAATAATGGCTTGTTCGACTCTGGTCAATATCCCAACGCACGTTCACTTAAGAATTTAATGAGCGTTTGTTATTCTCCTTAAAAGGTTTGGATCCATAGGTCATTTGCATCTTTAAAATGTTTCAAGCATGCATATCCATTTTTAAAACATGTGTAGAAATAATCTCTTTCTTATAAAATTCCAAACTATTGGGGTTGAACTAGTGGAATTCCCCAAAATTCGATAAAAAAAATTTTGTGTTCATTTGTGGTGTGTGAATAAATTTTCTTTACTTACATTTTTTATTGTTTTACATATTTTCCATACATAAACTCTAAAATTTTCTTTTTGTCGTGATCTTTTTGCTTTTTTTATTTACAGGATGTAGGGAGAGCAAAAATTCAAAGTATTTGTTTAAGAAAAAAGTATACATCTAAAATGGAAATGCAGAGTGCACAAATGTAGAGAGAGATAATTCCAAAGAGATTAAGTAATTTTTAGGGATTTTAAACTCTTTTTTGTTTTTATATATTAGGTTTTGCATTCGTCATGGAAAAGGGGGAGGTAGGTGATTTTTACTTGAGTGTTGACTCCCTATCCATAAGTCATTTCTTACAAAAATATAGCCCGTTACGTATGATAAATCACTTTTCAATCATCTACGAATGTTAGGTCAGCTTTTTGTAAATTGGCAAAATAATGGTTTGTTCGACTCAGGTAAACATCCCACTCCACATTAACTGGATAATTTAATGAACGTTTTTTATTCTCTTAAAAGGTTTGGATCCATAGGTCATTTGCATCTTTAACATTATTCAAGCATGCATATCCATTTTTAAAACATGTGTAGAAGAAATCGCTTTCTTACAAAATTCCAAGCTATAAGGGTTGAAGTAGTGGAATTTACAAAACTTAGATAGCAAAACTTTTGTGTTCATCTGTGGTGTATGAATAAATTTTCTTTTCTTACATTTTTTATTTTTTAAAATTTTTTCTTACAAAAACTCTAAAATTTTCTTTTTGGTGTGATCTATTTGCCTTTTTTGTGTTACGGGATGCAGTGAGTGCGAAAACTCAATGTTTTGATTTAAGAAAAAAGTATACACCTAAAAGGGAAATGCACAATGTAAAAATTTAGAGAGAGATAATTTTAAAGAGTGTCTGTAATTTTTAGGGATTGTAAACTCTTTTTAGTTTTTCTATATTAGGTTTTGAAATCGTCGGGGAAAAGGAGGAGGCTATGGATTTTTAACCGAGTGTTGACTCCCAATCCATAAGTCATTTCTTACAAAAATATCACCCTTTACGCATGATAAATCACTTTACAATCATCTATGATTGTTAGGTCAACTTTTTTGTAAATGAGTAAAATAATGTCTTGTTCGACTCAGGTAAATATGCCACCGCACGTTCACTGGAGAATTTAATGACCATTTTTTATTCTCTTTAAAAGGTTTGGATGCATAGGTCATTTGCATCTTTAACATGTTTCAAGTATGCATATCCTTTCTTAAAACATGTGTAGTAGAAAACATTTTCTTATAAAATTGCAAGCTATTAAAGTTGAACTAGTGGAATTTCCAAAACTTGGAAAACAAAACTTTTGTCTTAATTTTTGGTGTGTAAATAAATTTTCATTACTTACATTCATTATTGTATTAAATTTTTTCCATACAAAAACTCTAAAATTTTCATTTTGTTGTGATCTATTTGCCTTTTTTGTTTACAGGATGAAGGGAGAGCGAAAAGTCAAAGTTTTGATTTAAGAAAAAGTATACACCTAAAATGGAAATGCACAATGCGCAAATGTAGTGAGTGATAGTTCCAAAGAGTGTTTGTAATTATTAGGGATTGTAAAATCTTTTTAGTTTTAATATATTAGCTTTTGCAATCGTCGTGGAAAAGGGAGAGGCAAGGGATTTTTAAGTGAGTGTTGACTCCCAATCCATAAGTGATTTCTTACAAAAATATAGCCCGTTACGTGTGATAAATTACTTTACAATCATCTATGATTGTTAGGTCAGCTTTTTTGTAAATGAGCAAAATAATGGCTTGTTCGACTCAGGTAAATATCCCACCGCACGTTCACTTGAGAATTTAGTGAGTGTTTGTTATTCTCTTTAAAAGGTTTGGATCCAAAGGTCATTTGCATCTTTAACATGTTTCAAGCATCAATATGCATTTTTAAAACATGTGTAGAAGAAATCTCTTTCTTATAAAATTCTAAGCTATTAGGGTCGAACTAATGGAATTTCCCAAACTTGGATAACAAAACATTTGTGTTCATTTGTGGTGTGTGAATTAATTTTCTTTACTTACATTTGTTATTTTTTCAAATTTTTTCCATACGTAAACTCTAAAATTTTCATTTTGGTGTGATCTATTTGCCTTTTTTGTTTACTGGATTAAGGGAGTGCGAAAACTCAATGTTATGATTTAAGAAAAAAGTATACACCTAAAATTGAAATGCTCAATGCACAAATGTAGAAAGAGATAATTCCAAAGAGTGTCTACAATTTTTAGCAATAGTAAACTCTTTTTAGTTTTTCTATAATAGTTTTGCAATCGTCAAAGAAAAGGGGGAGGCGGTGGATTTTTAATAGTCTTGACCCCCAATCCATGAGTCATTTCTTACAAAAATATCACCCGTTATGAGTTATAAATCACTTTACAATCATCAATGATTGTTATGTCAGCTTTTTATAAATGGGAAAATAATGCTTTGTCCGACTCCAGTAAATATCCCACCGCACGTTCACTGGAGAATTTAATGAGCGTTTGTTATTCTTTTTAGAAGGTTTGGATCCATAGCTCATTTGCATCTTTAACATGTTTCAAGCGTGCATATTCATTTTTAAAACATGTGTAGAAGAATACTCTTTCTTATAAAATTCCAAGCTATTAGGGTTGAACTAGTGGAATTTCCCAAACTTGGACTAAAAACTTTTGTGTTCATTTGTGGTGTGTGAATAAATTTTCTTTACTTATAGTTGTTATTTTTTAAATTTTTTTCCATAAAAAGACACTTAAATTCATTTTGGTGTGATCTATTTACCTTTTCGGTTTACAGGAAGAAGGGAGAGCAAAAACTCAAAGTTTTGACTTAAGAAAAAAGTATACATCTAAAATGGAAATGCACAATGCAAAAATGTAGAGAGAGATAATTCCAAAGAGTGTCTGTAATTTTTAGGGATTGTGAACTCTTTTTACTTTTTATATATAAGCTTTTGCAATTGTCGGGAAAAAGGGGGAGACGGTGG
The DNA here is from genome assembly GCF_029961685.1 of Aristolochia californica. Taxonomy (NCBI): domain Eukaryota; kingdom Viridiplantae; phylum Streptophyta; class Magnoliopsida; order Piperales; family Aristolochiaceae; genus Aristolochia; species Aristolochia californica. The sequence goes on along the minus strand of NW_027181992.1, from coordinate 32,508,153 downwards.
ATTTTTAACTGACTGTTGACTCCCAATCCATAAGTCATTTCTTACAAAAATATAGCCCATTTCTCATGATAAATCACTTTACAATCATCTACGATTGTTAGGTCAGCATTTTGTAAACGGGCAAAATAATGGATTGTTTGGCTCTGGTAAATATCTGATCGCACGTTCACTTGAGAATTTAATGAGCGTTTTTTATTCTATTTAAAAGGTTTGTATCCATAGGTCATTTGCACCTTTAACATGTTTCAAGCATGCATAATCATTTTTAAAACTTGTGTAGAAAAAATCTCTTTCTCATAAAATTCCAACCAATTAGTGTTGAACAAGTGGAATTTCCCAAACATTGATTACAAAACCTTAGTGTTCATCTGTGGTGTGTGAATAGATTTTCTTGACTTACATTTTTTATTCTATTAAATTTTTTCCATACATAAACTCTAAAATTTTCATTTGGTTGTAATCTATTTGCCTTTTTTGTTTACGGGATGAAAGGAGAGCGAAAACTCAAAATATTTATTTAAGAAAAAAGTATACTTCTAAAATGGAAAAGCACAATGCACAAATGTAGAGAGAGATAAGTCCAAACAGTGCCTGTAATTTTTAGGGATTGTAAACTCTTTCTTGTTTTTATATATGAGGTTTTGCAGTCGTCGGGGAAAAAGGGGAGGCGAGGGATTTTTAACTGAGTGTTGACTCCCAATCCATAAGTCATTTCTTACAAAAATATTGCCCGTTACGCATGATAAATCACTTTACAATCATCTATGAGTGTTAGGTCAGCTTTTTGTAAAAGGGTAAAAAATGGCTTGTTCGACTCGGGTAAATATCCCACCGCACGTTCAATTGCGAATTTAATGACCGTTTGTTACTCTCTTTAAACGGTTTGGATCCATAGCTCATTTCCATCTCTAACATGTTTCAAGCATGCATATCCATTTTTAAAACATGTGTAGAAGAAATCTCTTTCTTATAAAATCCAAGCTATTAGGGTTGAGCTAGTGGAATTCCCAAAAATTCGATAACAAAACTTTTGTGTTCATTTGTGGTGTGTGAATAAATTTTCTTTACTTACTTTTGTTATTTTTTTACATTTTTTCTATACATAAACACTAAAATTTTCATTTTGTTGTGATCTTTTTGCCTCTTCTATTTACGGGATCAAGGGAGAGGAAAAGTTCAAGGTATTTGATTAAGAAAAAAGTATACATCTAAAATGGAAATGCACAATGTACAAATGTTGAGAGAGATAATTCAAAAAAGTGTCAATAATTTTTAGGGATTTTAAACTCTTTTTAGCTTTTATATATTAGGTTTTACAATCATCAGGGAAAAGGGGGAGGCGGGGGACTTTTAACTGAGTGTTGACTCCCTATCCATAAGTTATTTATTACAAAAATATAGCCCATTACGCATTATAAATAACTTTACAAACATCTATGAATGTTAGGTCAGGTTTTTGTAAATGGGCAAAATTATGGCTTGTTCGACTCAGGTAAATATCCCACCGCACATTAACTGGAGAATTTAATGAGCGTTTGTTATTCTATTTAAAAGGTTTGGATCCACAGGTCATTTGCATCTTTAACATTATTCAAGCATGCATATCCATTTTTAAAACATGTGTAGAAGAAATCTCTTTTTTATAAAATTCCAAGCTTTTAGGGTTGAACTAGTGGAATTTCCAAAACGTGGATAACAAAACTTTTGTGTTAATTTTTGGTGTGTGAATAAGTTTTCTTTTCTTACATTTTTTATTTTGTAAAATTTTTTTCATGCAGAAACTCTAAAATTCTCATTTTGTTGTGTTCTATTTGCCTTTTTTCTTTACGGGATGAAGGGAGAACGAAAACTCAAAGTTATGATTTAAGAATAAAGTATACATCTAAAATGGAAATTCACAATGCAAAAATGTATTGAGAGATAATTCCAAAGTATGTTTTTAATTTTTAGGGATTGTAAACTCTTTTTAGTTTTTATATAATAGCTTTTGCAATCGTTGGAGAAAAGGGGGAGGCTGGGGATTTTTAACTGAGTGTTGACTCCCGTTCCATAAGTCATTTCTTAAAAAAAATAGCCCATTACACGCGATAAATCACTTCACAATCATCAATGATTTTTAGGTCAGCTTTTGCTAAATGGGCTAAATAATGGCTTTTTCGACTCGAGTTAATATCCCACCGCACGTTCACTGGAGAATTTAATGAGCGTTTGTTATTCTCTTTAAAATATTTGGATCCATAAGTCATTTGCATCTTTAACATGTTTCAAACATGCATATCCATTCTTAAAACATGTGTAGAAGAAATCTCTTTCTTATAAAATTCCAAGCCATTAGGGTTGAACTAGTGGAATTTCCCAAACTTGGATAAAAAAACTTTGTTTTAATTTTTGGTGTGTGAATAAATTTCCTTTACTTACATTTGTTATTTTTTAAAAAAATTTCCATACATAAACTCTGAAATTTTCATTTCGTTGTAATCTATTTGCCTTTTTTGTTTACGGGATGAAGGGAGAGCGAAAACTCAAAGTTATGATTTAAGAAAAAAGAATACATCTAAAATGGAAATGCACAATGCAAAAATGTAGTGAGAGATAATTCCAAAGTGTGTTAATAATTTTTAGGGATTGTAAACTCTTTTTAGTTTTTATATATTAGCTTTTGCAATCGTCGGAAAAAAGGGGTAGGCGGGGGATTTTTAACTAAGTGTTGTCTTCCAATCCATAAGTCATTTCTTAAAAAAATATAGCCTGTTAAGCGTGATAACTCACTTTACAATAATCTATGATTATTAGGTCACCTTTTTTCTAAATGAGCAAAATAATGGCTCTTTCGACTAAGGTTAATATCCCACTGCACGTTCACATGAGAATTTAATGAGCATTTGTTATTCTCTTTAAAATGTTTGGATCCATAGGTCATTTGCATCTTTAACATGTTTCAAACATCAATATCCATTTTTAAAACATGTGTAGAAGAAATCTCTTTGTTATAAAATTCCAAGCTATTGGGGTTGAACTAATGGAATTTCCCAAACTTGGATAACAAAATATTTGTGTTCATGTGAATAAATTTTCTTTACTTACATTTGTTATTGCTTTAAATTTTTTCTAGAAGTAAACTCTAAAATTTTCATTTTGGTGTGATCTTTTTGCCTTTTTTGTTTACTGGATGAAGGGAGAGCAAAAACTCAAAGTTATGATTTAAGAAAAAGTATACACGTAAAATGGAAATACACAATGCACAAATGTAGAGAGAGATAATTCCAAAGAGTGTTTGTAATTTTTTGGGATCGTAAACTCTTTTTAGTTTTTATGTATTTGGTTTTGCAATCATCGGGGAAAAGGGGGAGGCAGGGGATTTTTAACTAAGTGTTCACTCCCAATCCGTATGTCATTTCTTACAAAAATATAGCCAATTACACGTGATAAAGCACTTTACAATCATCTATGATTGATAGGTTAGCTTTTTGTAAATGGGCAAAATAATGGCTTGTTCGACTCAGGTAAATATCCCACAGCACGTTCACTGGAGAATTTATTGAGCGTTTGTGCTTCTCTTTAAAAGGTTTGGATCCATAGTTCATTTGCATCTTTAACATGTTTCAAGCGTGCATATCAATTTTTAAAACATGTGAAGAACAAATCTCTTTTTTATAAAATTTCAAGCTATTGAACTAGTGGAATTTCCCAAACTTGGATAACAAAACTTTTGTGTTCGTTTGTGGTGAGTGAATAAATTTTCTTTACTTACATTCGTTGTTGTTTAAAATTTTTCCATACAAAAACTTTAAAATTTTCATTTCGGGGTGATCTATTTGCATTTTTTATTTAAAGGACGAAGGGAGAGAGAAAACTGGAAGTTTTAATTCAAGAAAAAACTATACTTCTAAAATGGAAATGCACAATGAAAGAATGTAGAGAGAGATAATTCCAAAGAGTGTAAGTAATTTTTAGGGATTTTAAAATATTTTTAGTTTTTATACATTAGGTTTTGCAATTGTCGAAGACAAGGGGGAGGCGGTGGATTTTTAACTGATTGTTGACTCCCAATCCATAAGTAATTTCTTACAAAAATATAGCTCCTTACGTGTGGTAAATCACTTTACTATCATCTATGATTGCTAGGTCTGCTTTTTGTAAATGGGCAAAATAATGGCTTGTTTAACTCGGGTAAATATCCCACCGCACGTTCACTTGAGAATTTAATGATCGTTTGTTATTCTCTTTAAAAGGTTCGGATCCATAGGTCATTTGAATCTTTAACTTGTTTCAAACATGCATATCTATTTTTAAAACATGTGTAGAAGAATTCTCTTTCATATAAAATTCCAAGCTATTAGGGTTGAACTAGTGGAATTTCCAAAACTTGGATAACAAAATATTGTGTTCATTTGTGGTGTGTGATTAAATTTTCTTTACTTATATTTGTTATAGTTCTTAATTTTTTTCATACATAAATTCTAAAATTTTCATTTAGGTGTTATTTATTTGCCTTTTTTGTTTACGGGATGAAGGGAGAGCGAAAACTCAAAGTTTTGATTTAAGAAAAAAGTATACATCTAAAAAGGAAATGCTCAATGCAAAAATGTAGAGTGTGGTAAGTCCAAAGAGTGTCTTTAATTTTTAGGGATTGTAAACTCTTTTTAGTTTTTATATATTAGGTTTTGCAATCAATAGGGAAAAGGGGGAGGTAGGGGATTTTTAACTGAGTGTTGACTCGCAATCCATAAGTCATTTCTGACAAAAATATAGCCCGTTATGCGTGATAAATCATTTTACACTCATCTATGATTGTTAGGTTAGCTTTTTTGTAAATGGGAAAAATAATGGCTTGTTCGACTCAGGTAAATATTCCACCGCATGTTAACTTGGGAATTTAATGAGCGTTTGTTATACTCTTTAAAAGGTTTGGATCCATAGATCATTTGCACCTTTAACATGATTCAAGCATGCATATCCATTTTTAAAACATGTGTAGAAGAAATCTCTTTCATATAAAATTCCAAGCTGTTAGGGTTGAACTAGTGGAATTTCCAAAATTTGGATTAGAAAACTTATGTGTTCATCTGTGGTGTGTGAATAAATTTTCCTTACTTAAATTTGTTATTATTTAAAATTTTTTCTATACATAAACTCTAAATTTTTCATTTTGTTGTGATCTTTTTGCCTTTTTTTATAGGAGGAAGGTAGAGCGAAAAATCAAAATTTTGATTTAAAAAAATGTATACATCAAAAATGGAAAAGCACAATGCAGAAATGTAGAGAGAGATAATTCCAAAGAGTGTCTGTAATTTTTAGCGATTGTAAATTGTTTCTTGTTTTTATATATTAGGTTTTGCAGTCGTCAGGGAAATGGGGGAGGCGAGGGATTTTTAACTGAGTGTTGATTCCCAATCCATAAGTCATTTCTCACAAAAATATTGCCCATTACGTGTGATAAATCACTTTATAATCATCGATGATTGTTAGGTCATCTTTTTTGTAAATGGGCAAAATAATGGCTTGTTTGACTCGGGCAAATATCCCACCACACGTTCACTTGAGAATTTGATTCTTTAACATATTTGAAGCATGCATAGCCATTTTTAAAACATGTCTAGAAGAAATCTCTTTCTTATGAAATTCCAAGCTATTAGGGTTGAACTAGTGGAATTTCCCAAACTTGGATAACAAAACTTTTGTGTTCATCTGTGGTTTATGAATAAATTTTCTTTACTTACATTTGTTATTGTTTTAAATTTTTTCCATACATAAACTCTAAAATTTCATTTTGTTGTGATCTATTTGAATTTTTTTACGGGATTATGGCAGAGCGAAAAGTCAAAGTTTTGATTTAAGAAAAAGTATACACCTAAAATGGAAAAGCACAATGCATAAATGTAGAAAGAGATAATTCAAAAGTGTGTCTGTAATTTTTAGGGATTGTAAACTCTTTTTATTTTTTATATATTAGGTTTTGCAATCGTCGGGGTCAATGGGGAGTCGGGGGATTTTTTACTGAGTGTTGACTCCCAATCCGTAAGTCATTTCTAACAAAAATATAGACCGTTACTTGTGATAAATCACTTTACAATCATCTATGATTGTTAGGTCACAATTTTGTGAATGGGGAAAATAATGGCTTGTTCGACTCGGGTAAATATCCCACCACACCTTCACTGGAGAATTTAATGAGAGTTTGTTAAAAGGTTTGTATCCATAGCTCATTTTTACCTTTAACATGTATCAAGCCTGCATATCCATTTTTAAAACATGTGTAGAAAAAATGTCTTTCCTATAAAATTCCAAGATAGCAGGGTCGAACAAGTGGAATTTCCAAAACATAGATAACTAAATTTTTGTGTTCATTTGGGGTGTGTGAATAAATTTGCTGTATTTACAATTATTATTGTTTAAAATTTTTTCCGTACAAAAATTCTAAAATTTTCATTTTGGGGTGATCTAATTGCCTTTTTTTGTTTACAGGATGAAGGGAGAGCGAAAACTCAAAGTTTTGATTTAAGAAAAAAGTATACATCTAAAATGGAAATGCACAATGCCAAAATGTTGAGAGAGATAACTCCAAAGGGTGTTTGTAATTTTTAGGGATTGTAAACTCCTTTTAGTTTTTACATATTAGGTTTTGCAATCGTCGAAGAAAAGGGGGAGGCGGTGAATTTTTAATTGAGTGTTGACTCCCAATCCATAAGATTTCATACAAAAATATAGTCCGTTACACGTGATAAATCACTTTATAATCATCAACGATTATTAGGTCAGTTTTTTGTAAATGGGCAAAATAGTGGCTTGTTTGACTCGGGTAAAAATCCCACCACACGTTCACTTTGAGAATTTAGTGGGCGTTTGTTATTCTCTTTAAAAGGTTTGAATCCATAGCTCATTTTCATCTTTAACATGTTTAAAGCATGCATATTCATTTTTAAAACATGTGTAGAAGAAATCTCTTTCTTATAAAATTCCAAGTTATTAGGGTTGAACTACTGGAATTTCAAAAACTTGGATAACAAAACTTTTGTGTTCATATGTGGTTTGTGAATAAATTTTATTTCCTTACTTTTGATATATTTTAAATTTTTTTCCATACATAAACTCTAATATTTTCTTTTTTTGTGATGTATTTGCCTTTTTAGTTTACGGGATGAAGGGTGAGCGAAAACTCAAAGTTTTGATTTAGGAAAAAATTATTCATCTAAAATGGAAATTCACAATGCACAAATGTAGAGAGTGATAAGTCAAAAGAGTGTCTATATTTTTTAGGGATTGTAAACTCTTTCTTGTTTTTATATATTAGGTTTTGCAATCGTCGGGGAAAAGGGGAAGGCAAGAGATTTTTAACTGAGTGTTGAATCCCAATCCAGAGGTCATTTCTTACAAAAATATTGCCCCTTACGGGTGATGAATCACATTACAATAATCAATGATTTTTAGGTCAGCATTTTGTAAATGGGCAAAATAATGGCTCGTTCGACTCGGGTAAATATCCCATTGCACGTTCAATTGAGAATTTAATGAGTGTTTTTTATTCTCTTTAAAAGGTTTCAAGCATCCATATCCATTTTTAAAACATGTGTAGAAGAAATCTTTTTCTAATAAAATTCCAAGCTATTTGGGTTGAACTAATGGAATTTCCCAAACTTGGATTACAAAAGATTTGTGTTCATTTGTGGTGTGTGAATAAATTTTCTTTACTTACATTTCTTATTATTTTAAATTTTTTCCATACTTAAACTCTAAAAATTTTTATTTTGGTGTGATCTATTTGCCTTTTTTTTTACAGGATCAAGACAGAGCGAAAACTCAAATTTTTGATTTAAGAAAAAAATATACACCTAAAATGAAAATTCACAATGCACAAATATAGAGAGCGATAATTCCAAAGAGTGTCTATAATTTTTAGGGATAGTAAAGTCTTTTTAGTTTTTATGTATTTGGTTTTGCAATAAACGGTGAAAAGGGGGAGCTGGGGATTTTTAACTGAGTGTTGACTCCCAATCCATCAATCATTTCTTACATAAATATAGCCAATTACACATGATAAACAACATTACAATCCTCTATGATTGTTAGGTCAGCTTTTTGTAAATGGGCAAAATAATGGCTTGTTCGACTCGGGTAAATATCCCACCGGATGTTCACTTGAGAATTTAATGAGCGTTAGTTATTCTCTATAAAACGTTTGGATTCATAGTTCATTTGCATCTTGAACATGTTTCAAACAAGAATATCCATTTTTAAAACATGTGTAGAAGAAATATTTTTCTTATAAAAATCCAAGCAATTGATCTTGCGGAATTTCCCAAACTTGGATAAAAGATTTTTTGTGTTCATTTGTGGTGTGTGAATAAATTTTCTTTCAATACATTCGTTATTGTTTAAAAAATTTTCTATACAAAAACTCTAAAATTTTCATTTTGGGGTGATCTATTTGCCTTTTTAGTCTACGGGATGAAGGGAGAGCAAAAAGTGGAATTTTTTATTTAACAAAAAAGTATACATCTAAAATCGAAATGTACAATGCAAAAATGTAGAGAGTCAATGTAATTTTTAGGGATTGTTAACTCTTTTTAGTTTTTATATATTAGGTTTTGCAATCGTTGGGGAATAGGGGGAGGCGGTGGATTTTTAACTAAGTGTTGACTCCCAATCCATAAGTCATTTCTTTCAAAAATATAGCCCGTTACGCGAGATAAATCACTTTACAATTATCTATGATTGTTAGGTCAACTTTTTGTGAATGGGAAAAATAGTGGCTTGTTTGACTCGGGTAAATATCCCACTCCACATTCACTTTAGAATTTAATGAGCGTTTGGTATTCTCTTTAAAAAGTTTGGATCCATAGGTCATTTGCATCTTTAACATGTATCAAGCATGGATATCCATTTTCAAAACATGAGTAGATGAAATCTCTTTCTTATAAAATTCCAAGCAATTGAACTTGTGGAATTTCCCAAACTTGGATAACAAAAATTTTGTGTTCATTTGTGGAGTGTGAATAAATTTTCTTTCAATACCTTTAAAATTTTTTCTATACAAAAACTCTAAAATTTTCATTTGGGGATGATCTATTTGCCGTTTTAGTCTACGGGATGAAGGGAGAGAGAAAAGTCGAATTTTTTATTTCAGAAAAAAGTATACATCTAAAATGGAAATGTATAATGAAAAAATGTAGAGCGAGATAATTCCAAAGAGTCACTGTAATTTTTAGGGATTGTTAACTCTTTTTAGTTTTTATATATTAGGTTTTGCAATCGTTGGGGAATAGGGGGAGGCGGTGAATTTTTAACTAAGTGTTGACTCCCTATCCATAAGTCCTTTCTTACAAAAATATATCCCATTACGCGAGATAAATCACTTTACAATCATCTATGATTGTTAGGTCAACTTTTTGTAAATGGGAAAAATAATAGCTTGTTTGACTTGGGTAAATATCCCACTGCACGTTCACTTGAGAATTTAATGAGCGTTTGGTATTCTCTTTAAAAAGTTTGGATCCATAGGTCATTTGCATCTTTAACATGTATCAAGTATGCATATCCATTTTTAAAACATGTGAAGAAGAAATCTCTTTCTTATAAAATTCCAAGCTATTAGGGTTGAACTAGTGAATATTCCCAAACTTGGAAACAAAACATTTGTGATCATTTGTGGTCATTTGTGGTGTGTAATTAAATTTTCTTTACTTACATTTGCTATTGTTTTAAATTTTTTCCATACATAAACTCTAATTTTTTTATTTCGGTGTGATCTATTTGCCTTTTTATTTTACGGGATGAAGCGAGAGAGAAAACTCAAAGTTTTGATTTTAGAAAAAAGTATACACCTAAAATGGAAATGCGAAATGCACAATGCACAAATGTAGAGAGAGATATGTCAAAAGAGTGTCTGTAATTTTTAGGGATTGTAAACTCTTTCTAGTTTTTATATATTAGGTTTTGCAATCGTCTGGGAAAAGGGAGAGGCGAGGGATTTTTAACTGAGTGTTGACTCCCAATCTATAAGTGATTTCTTAAAAAAATATTGCTCGTTACTCGTGATAAATCACTTTCCAATCATCTAAGATTGTTAGCTCAGCTTTTTGTAAATGGGCAAAATAATGGCTTGTTCGACTCTGGTAAATATCCCACCGCACGTTCACTTGAGAATTTAATGAGCGTTTGTTATTCTCTTTAAAAGGTTTGGATCCATAGGTCATTTTCCTCTTTTACATGTTTCAATAATGCATAGCCATTTTTAAAACATGTGTAGAAGAAATCTCTTTCTTATAAAATTCCAAGCTATTAGGGTTGAACTAGTGGACTTTCCCAAAATTGGATAACAAAACATTTGAGTTCATTTATGGTGTGAATTATTATTTTTTTACTTAGATTTGTTTTTTTAAAATTTTTTTCCATACATATACTCTTAAATATTCATTTCAGTGGGATGAATGGAGAGCGAAACTCATTTTTTATTTAGGAACACCTAAATTGGAAATGCAGAATGCACAAATGTAGAGAGACATAATTCCAAATAGTGTCTGTAATATTTAGAGATTGTAAAATCTTTTTAGTTTTTATATATTAGGTTTTGCAATTGTTAGGGAAAAGGCGGAGGTGATGGATTTTTAACTGAGTGTTGACTCCCAATTCATAAGTTATTTCTTACAAAAATATAGGCAATTACACATGAAAAACAACTTTACAATCATCTATGATAGTTAGGTCAGCTTTTTGTAAATGGGCAAAATAATGCACAATGCCAAAATGTGGAGAGAGATAATTCCAAAGGGTGTCTGTAATTTTTAGGGATTGTAAACTCTTTCTTGTTTTTATATATTAGGTTTTGCAATCGTTGGGGAAAAGGGGGAGGCAAGGGACTTTTAACTGAGTGTTGACTCCCAATCCATAAGTCATTTCTTACAAAAATATTGCCTGTTACGCATGATAAATCAGTTTACAATCATCTATGATTGTTAGGTCAGCTTTTTGTAAAAGGCTAAAATAATGGCTTGTTCGACTCAGGTAAATATCCCACCTCACGTTCACTAGAGAATTTAATATGCTTTTGTTATTCTCTTTAAAAGGTTTGGGTCCAGAGGTCATTTGCATCTTTAACATGTTTCAAGCATGCATATCCATTTTTAAAACATGTGTTGAAAAAATATATTTCTAATAAAATTCCAAGCTATATGTGTTGAACTAGTGGAATTTCCTAAAATTCCATAACAAAACTTTTGTGTTCATTTTTGGTGTGTGAATAAATTTTCCTTACTTACATTTGTTATTGTTTTACATTTTTTCCATACATAAACCCTAAAATTTTCATTTTGTTGTGATCTATTTGCATTTTTTGTTTACGGGATGAAGGGAGAGCAAAAACTCAAAGTATTGATTGAAGAAATAAGTATGCATCTAAAATGGAAATGTACAATTCAAAAATGTAGAGAGATATAATTCGAAAGAGTGTTAGTAATTTGTTGGGATTTTAAACTCATTTTAGTTTTTTATATATTAGGTTCTGCAATCGTCAGGGAAAAGAGGGAGGTGGGGGGTTTTTAACTGAGTGTTGACTCCCCATCCATAAGTCATTGCTTAAAAAAATATAGCCCGTTACATGTGATAAATCACTTTACAATCATCTATGAGTGTTAGGTCAGCTTTTTATAAATGGGCCAAATCATGGCTTGTTTGACAAAGGTAAATATCCCACCGCACATTAATTGGAGATTTTAATGAGTGTTTGTTATTCTATTTAAAAGGTTTGGATCCATAGGTCATTTGCATCTTTTACATTATTCAAGCATGCATATCCATTTTTAAAACATGTGTAGAAGAAATCTCATTCTTATAAAATTCCAAGCTATTAGGGTTGAACTAGTGGAATTTTCCAAACTTGGATAACAAAACTTTTGTGTTCATCTATGGAGTTTGAATAAATTTTATTTACTTAAATTTGTTATTGTTATAATTTTTTCCATACTTAAACTCTAAAATTTTCATTTTGGTGTGATCTATTTGCCATTTTTGTTTACAGAATAAAGGGAGAGTGAAAACTCAAAGTTTTGATTTAAGAAAAAAGTATACACCTAAAATGGAAATGCATAATGTAGAAATGTAGAGAGAGATAATTCTAAAGAGTGTCTATAATTTTTAGGATTGTCAACTCTTTTTAGTTTTTATCTATTAGGTTTTGGAATCGTCAAGTAAAAGGGGGAGGCTGGGGGTTTTCAACTGAGGGTTGACTTCTAATCCATAAGTCATTTCTTACAAAAATATAGCCTGTTATGCGTGATAAATCACTTTACAATCATCTATGATTGTTAGGTCAACTTTTTGTAAATGGGCAAAATAATAGCTTATTCGACTCGGGTAAATATCCCACCGGATGTTCACTTGAGAATTTAATGAGCGTTTGTTATTCTCTATAAAATGTTTGGATCCATAGGTGATTTGCATCTTTAACATGTTTCAAGCATCGATATCCATTTTTAAAACATGTGTAGAAGAAATCTCTTTCTTATAATGTTTCAAGCTATTAGGGTTGAACTAATTGAATTTCCCAAACTTAGATAACAAAACTTTTGTGTTCATTTGTGGTGTGTGAATAAATTTCTTTACTTACATTTATTATTGTTTTAAATTTTTTCCATATGTAAACTCTAAAATTGTCATTTTGGTGTGATCTTTTTGCCTTTTTTCTTTATTGGATGAAGGGAGAGCAAAAACTCAAAATTATGATTTAAAAAAAAAGTAAAGACCTTAAATAGAAATGCATAATGCACAAATGTAGAGAGAGAGAATTCCAAAGAGTGTCTGTAATTTTTAGGGATTGTAAACTCTTTTTAGTTTTTATGAATTTGGTTTTGCAATCATCAGGGAAAAGGGGGAGGTGGGGCATTTTTAACTTAGTGTTGACTCCCAATCCATAAGTCACTTCTTACCAAAAATAGCCAATTACACATGATAAACCAATTTACAATTATCTATGATTGCTTGGTCTGCTTTATGGAAATGGGCAAAATAATGGCTTGTTGGACTCAGCTAAATATCCCACCGCACGTTCACTGGAGAATTTATTGAGCGTTTGTTATTCTCTTTAAAGGGTTTGGATCCATAACTTATTTTCATCTTTAACATGTTTCAATCATGCATATCAATTTTTATAACATGTGTAGAAGAAATCTCTTTCTTATAAAATTCCAAGCTATTGAACTAGTGGAATTTCCCAAACTTGGATAACAAAACTTTTGTGTTAATTTGTGGTGTGTGAATAAATTTTCTTTACTTACATTCGTTATTGCTTAAAACTTTTTCCATACAAAAACTCTAAAATTTTTATTTTGGGATGATCTATTTGGCTTTTTTGTTTACGGGATGAAGGGAGAGCGAAAACTGGAAGTTTTGATTCTAGAAAAAAATATACATCTAAATTTAAATTGCACAATGCAAGAATGTAGAGATGATAATTGCAAAGAGTGTATGTAATTTTTAGGGATTGTAAACTCTTTCTATTTTTTATATATTAGCTTTTGCAATCATCAAAGAAAAGGGAGAGGCGGTGAATTTTTAACTGAGTGTTGACTCCAATCCATAAGTCAATTCTTACAATAATATAGGCCGTTACGCGTGATAAATCACTTTACTATCATCTATGATTGTTAGGTGAGCTTTTTGTCAATGGGCAAAACAATGGCTTGTTTGACTCGGGTAAATATCCCACCGCACGTTCACTTGAGAATTTAATGAGCATTTGTTATTCTCTTTAAAAGGTTCGGATCCATAGGTCATTTGCATCTTTCACATGTTTCAAGCATGCATATCCATTTTTAAAACATGTGTATAAGAAATCTCTTTCTTATAAAATTCCATGTTATTAGAGTTGAACTAGTGGAATTTTCCAAACTGGGATAACAAAACATTTGTGTTCTTTTGTGGTGTGTGATTAAATTCTCTTTACTTACATTTCTTATGGTTTTCAATTTTTTCCATACATAAACTCTAAAATTTTCATTTTGGTGTGATGTATTTGCCTTTTTTTTTACGGGATGAAGGGAGAGTGAAAACTCAAAGTTTTGATTTAAGAAAAAAGTATACACCTAAAATGGAAATGCACAATGCACAAATGTAGAGAGAGATAATTGCAAAGAGTTTTTGTAATTTTTTGGGATTATAATTTTTTTTTAGTTTTTATATATTTGGTTTTTCAATCGTCAGGGAAAAGGGGGAGGCAGGGGATTTTTAATTGAGTGTTGACTCCCTATCCATAAGTCATTTCTTACAAAAATATAGCCCGTTACGCATGATAAATCACTTTACAATCATCTATGATTGTTAGTCAACTTTTTGTAAATGGGCAAAATAATGGCTTGTTTGACTCGGGTAAATATCCCACCGCACGTTTTCTTGAGAATTTAATGAGTGTTTGTTATTCTCTTTAAAAGGTTTGGATCCATTGGTCATTTTCACATTTAACATGTTTCAAGCATGCATATTCATTTTTAAAACTTGTGTAGAAGAAATCGCTTTCTTATAAAATTCCATGCTATTAGGGTTGAACTAGTGGAATTTTCCAAACTGGGATAACAAAACATTTGTGTTCTTTTGTGGTGTGTGATTAAATTCTCTTTACTTACATTTCTTATGGTTTTCAATTTTTTCCATACATAAACTCTAAAATTTTCATTTTGGTGTGATGTATTTGTCTTTTTTTTTTACGGGAAGAAGGGAGAGTGAAAACTCAAAGTTTTGATTTAAGAAAAAAGTATACACCTAAAATGGAAATGCACAATGCACAAATGTAGAGAGAGATAATTCCAAAGATTGTTTGTAATTTTTTGGGATTATAAATTTTTTTTAGTTTTTATATATTTGGTTTTTCAATCGTCAGGGAAAAGGGGGAGGCAGGGGATTTTTAACTGAGTGTTGACTCCCTATCCATAAGTCATTTCTTACAAAAATATAGCCCGTTACGCATGATAAATCAATTTACAATCATCTATGATTGTTAGTCAGCTTTTTGTAAATGGGCAAAATAATGGTTTGTTTGACTCGGGTAAATATCCCACCGCATGTTCTCTTGAGAATTTAATGAGCATTTGTTATTCTCTTTAAAAGGTTTGGATCCATTGGTCATTTTCACATTTAACATGTTTCAAGCATGCATATTTATTTTTAAAACTTGTGTAGAAGAAATCTCTTTCTTATAAAATTCCAAGCTATTAGGGTTGAACAAATGGAATTTCCCAAACTTCGATAAAAAAACCATTTTTGTTCATTTGTGGTGTGTGAATAAATTTTCTTTACTTAAATTTTTTATTGTTTTAAATTATTTCCATACGTAAACTCTAAAATTTTCATTTTGGTGTGATCTTTTTGCCTTTTTTATTTACTGGATGAAGGGAGAGCGAAAACTCAAAGTAATGATTTAAGAAAAAAGGTATTCACCTAAAATGGAAATGAACAATGCACAAATATAGACAGAGATAATTCCAAAGAGTGTATGTAACTTTTAGGGATTGTAAATTCTTTTTAGTTTTTATGTATTTGGTTTTGCAATAGTCAGGGAAAAAGGGGGAGGCGGGGCATTTTATACTTAGAGTTGACTCCCAATCCATAAGTCATTTCTAACAAAAATATAGCCAATTACACTTGATAAGCCAATTTACAATCTACTATGATTGTTTGGTTAGCTTTTTGTAAATGGGTAAAATAGTGGCTTGTTTAACTCAGGTAAATATCCCACCGCACATTCATTGGAGAATTTATTGAGCGTTTGTTATTCTCTTTAAAAGGTTTGGATCCATAGCTCATTTGCATCTTGAACATGTTTCAAACATGCATATCAATTGTAAAACATGTGTAGAAGAAATCTCTTTCTTATAAAATTCCAAGCTATTGAATTAGTGAAATTTCCAAAACTTGGATAACAAAACTTTTGTGTTCATTTGTGCCGTGTGAATAAATTTTCTTTACTTACATTCGTTATTGTTTAAATTTTTTTCCATACAAAAACTCCAAAATTTTCATTTTGGGGTGATCTATTTGCCTTTTTTGTTTACGGGATGAAGGGAGAGCGAAAACTGGAAGTTTTGATTCAAGGAAAAAGTATACATCTAAAATGAAAATGCACAATGCAAGAATGTACAGAGACATAATTCCAAAGTGTGTCATTAATTTTTAGGGATTGTAAACTCTTTTAAGTTTTTATATATCAAGTGTTGCAATCGTCGAAGAAAAGGGGGAGGCTGTGGATTTTTAACTGAGTGTTGACTCCCAATCCATAAGTCATTTCTTATAAAAATATAGGCCATCACGCATGATAAATAACTTTACTATCATTTATGAATTGTAGGTCAGCTTTTTGTAAATGGGCAAAATAATGCCCTGTTCAACTCGAGTAAATTTCCCACTGCACGTTCACTAGAGAATTTAATGAGAGTTATTTATTCTCTTTAAAAGGTTTGAATCCATAGCTCATTTGCATCTTCAATATGTTTCAAGCATGCATATCCATTTTTGAAACATGTGTAGAAGAAATCTCTTTCTTATAAAATTCAAAGCTATTAGGGTTGAACTAGTCGAATTTCCAAAACTTGGATAACAAAACTTTTGTGATCATTTGTGGTGTGTGAATAAATTTTCTTTACTAACAGTTGTTATTGTTTAAAATTTTTTCTATAAAAAAACTTTAAAATTTTCATTTTGGTGTGATCTATTAGCCTTTTTTGTTTACAGGATGAAGGGAGAGCGATAAGTCAAGAGATAAGTCAAGAGAGTGTCTGAAAAGGAAATGTACAATGCAAAATTGTAGAGAGAGATAAGTCAAGAGAGTGTCTATAATTTTTAGGGAATGTAAACTCTTTCTAGTTTATATATATTAGGTTTTGCAATCGTTGGGGAAAAAGGGGAGGCAGTGGATTTTTAACTGAGTGTTGACTCCCTCTCCATAAGTCATTTCTTACAAAAATATAGCCCGTTACGCGTGATAAATCACTTTACAATCATCTACGATTGTTAGGTCAACTTTTTGTAAATGGGCAAAATAATGGCATGTTTGACTCGGGTAAATATCCCACCGCTCGTTCACTTGAGAATTTAACGAGCATTTGTTATTCTCTTTAAAAGGTTTGGATCCATTGGTCATTTGCACCTAACAAGTTCCAAGCATGCATATTCATTTTTAAAACTTGTGTAGGAGAAATCTCTTTCTTATAAAATTCCACGCTGTTAGGGTTGAACAAGTGAAATTTCCCAAACTTGGATAAAAAATTTTTTGTGTTTATCTATGGTGTGCGAATAGATTTTATTTACTTACATTTGTTATTTTTTTAAATTTTTTTCATACATAAAATTTAAAATTTTCAATTTGTTGTGATCTATTTAACTTTTTTGTTTACAGGATGAAGGGAGAGCAAAATCTCAAAGTCTTGATTTAAGAAAAAATTCTACATCTAAAATGGAAATGCACTAAGCACAAATGTAGAGAGAGATAAGTCCAAAAAGTGTCTGTAATTTTTAGGAATTGTTAACTCTTTCTAGTTTTTATATTTTAGGTTTTGCAATCATCGGGGAAAAGGGGGAGGAGAGGGATTTTTAGCTGAGTGTTGACCCCCAATCCATAAGTCATTTCTTACAAAAATATTGCCTGTTACGAGTGGTAAATCTCTTTACAATCATTTATGATTGTTAGGTCAGCATTTTGTAATAGGGCAAAATAATGGCTTGTTCGACATGGGTAAATATCCCACCGCACGTTCACTTGAGAATTTTATGAGCGTTTGTTATTCTCATTAAAAGGTTTGGATCCTTAGGTCATTTGGATCTTTAACATATTTCAAGCTTGCATATCCATTTTTAAAATATGTATATAAGAAATCTTTTTCTTATAAAATTCCAAGCTATTAGGGTTGAACTAGTGAAATTTCCGAAAATTGGATAACAAAACTTATGTGTTCATTTATGGTGTGTGAATAAATATTTTTTACTTACATTTGCTATTGTTTTAAATTTTTTCCATACATAAACTCTAAAATTTTCATTTTCTTGTGATCTATTTGCCTTTTTTGTTTACAGAATGAAGGGAGAGCGAAAACACAAAGTTTTGATATATGAAAAAAGTATGCATCTAAAACAGAAATGCATAGTGGACAAATGAAGAGAGAGATAATTCCAAAGAGTGTCTATAATTTTTAGGGATTGTAAACTCTTTCTAGTTTTTATATATTAGGTTTTGCAATCGTCGGGGAAAAGGGGGATGCTAGGGATTTTTAACTGAGTGTTGATTCCCAATCCATAAGTCATTTCTTAAAAAAAATATAGCCCATTACGAGTGATAAATCAATTTACAATCATCTACCAATGTTAGGTCAGCTTTTTGTAAATGGGCAAAATAATGGCTTGTACAAGTAAGGTAAATATTCCACTACACATTCGCATGAGAATTTAATGAGCATTTTTTATTCTCTTTAAATGGTTTGGATCCATAGGTCATTTGCATCTTGAACATGTTTCAAGCATGCATATCCATTTTTAAAACAAATGTAGAAGAAATCTCTTTCTTATAAAATTCCAAGCTGTTAGGGTTGAACAAGTGCAATTTCCCTAACTTGGATAACAAAACTTTTGTGTTCATCTGTGGTTTGTGAATAAATTTTCTTTACTTAGATTTGTTATCAGTTTAAATTTTTTCCATACATAAACTCTAAAATTTTTATTTTGGTGTGATCTATTTGCCTTTTTTGTTTACAGGATGAAGGGAGAACGAAAATCAAAGTTTTGATTTAAGAAAAAAGTATACAACTAAAAAGGAAATGCACAATGCAAAAATGTAGGGAGAGATAATTCCAAAGTGTGTTTGTAATTTTTAGAGATTGTAAACTCTCTTTAGTTTTTATATATTAGCTTTTGCAATCGTCGGGGAGATGGGGAATTTTTAACTGAGTGTTGACTCCCATTCCATAAATCATTTCTTACAAAAATATAGGCCATTACGAGTGATAAATCACTTTACAATCATCTACGATTTTTAGGTCAATTTTTTGTAAATGGGAAAAATAATGGCTTCTTCGACTCGAGTTAATATACCACCGCACGTTCAGTTGAGAATTTAATGAGCGTTTGTTATTCTCTTTAAATGTTTTGGATCCATAGGTCATTTGCATCTTTAACATGTTTCAAGCATGCATATCCATTCTTAAAACATGCGTAGAAGAACTCTCTTTCTTATAAAATTCCAAGCTATTAGGGTTTATCTAGTGGAATTTCCCAAACTTGGATAGCAAAACTTTTGTGTTAATTTGTGGTGTGTGAATAAATTTTAGTTACTTACATTTGTTTTTGTTTTAAATTTTTTCCATAATTAAACACTTAAATTTTCAATTTTGTTGTGATCTATTTCCCTTTTTTGCTTACGGAGTGAAGGGAGAGCGAAAAATCATGTTCATTTAAGAAAAAAGTATGCACTGAAAATGGAAATGTACAATGCACAAATATAGAGAGAGATAATTCCAAAGAGAGTTTGTAATTTTTAGGGATTGTAAACTCTTTTTAGTTTTTAAATATTAAGTTTTGCAATCGTCGGGGAAATGGGGGAGGTGGGGGATTTTTAACTGAATGTTGACTCCCAATCCATAAGTCATTTCTTACAAAAATATATCCCATTACACGTGATAAATCACTTTACAATCATCTATGATTGATAGGACAACTTTTAGTAAATGGGCAAAACAATGGCTTGTTGGACTTGTGTAAATATCCCACTGCAAGTTCACTTGTGAATTTAAGGAGCGTTTGTTATTATTTTTAAAAGGTTTAAATGAATTGCTCATTTGCTTCTTTAACATGTTTCAAGAATGCATATCCATTTTTAAAACATGTGTAGAAGAAATCTCTTTCTTCTAAAAATCCAAGCAATTAGGGTTGAACTAGTGGAATTTTCGAAACATTGATAACAAAACATTTGTGTTCATTTGTGGTGTGTGAATAAAGTTTCTTTACTTATATTTGTTATTTTTTTTAAAAACTTTCCATACATAAACTCTAAAATTTTCATTTTGGTGTGATCTATTTGCCTTTTTTGTTTATGGACGAAGAGAGAGCGAAAACTCAATA
Organism: Aristolochia californica; assembly: GCF_029961685.1. Taxonomy (NCBI): domain Eukaryota; kingdom Viridiplantae; phylum Streptophyta; class Magnoliopsida; order Piperales; family Aristolochiaceae; genus Aristolochia; species Aristolochia californica. The sequence continues at coordinate 32,488,065 of NW_027181992.1, read as the reverse complement.
TTTTAATTTAAGAGAAAAGTATATGCCTAAAATGAAATCCACAATGTACAAATGTAGAGAGAGATAATTCGAAAGAGTGTCTGTTATTTTTAAGGATTGTAAAATCTTTTTAGTTTTAATATATTAGGTTTTGCAATCGTCGGGGAAAAGGGGGAGGAGGGGGATTTTTAACTGAGTATTAACTAGCAATCCATAAGTCATTATTAAAAAATATAGCCCGTTACACGTGATAAATCACTAAATAATCATCTATGATTGGTAGGTTAGCTTTTTGCAAATGGGCAAAATAATGACTTGTTCGACTCAGGTAAATATCTCACCGCAGGTTCATTGGAGAATTTATTGAGCGTTTGTTATTCTCTTTAAAAGGATTGGATCCAGTGGTCATTTGCACCTTTAACATGTTTCAAGCTTGCCTATTCATTTTTAAAACTTGTGTAGAAGAAATCTCTTCCCTATAAAATTCCAAGCAATTAGGGTTGAACAAGTGAAATTTCCCAAACTTGGATAACATAACTTTTGTGTTCATCTATGGTGTGTGAATAGATTTTCTTTACTTACATTTGTTAATGTTTTAAATTTTTTCCAAACGTAAACTCTAAAATTTTCATTTTGTTTTGATCTATTTAACTTTTTTATTTACAGGATGAAGAAAGAGAGAAAACTCAAAGTCTTGATATAAGAAAAAATTATACATCTAAAATTGAATTGCACTAAGCACAAATGTAGGGAGAGATAAGTCCAAAGAGTGTCTGTAATTTTTATGGATTATTAACTCTTTCTAGTTTTTATATTTTAGGTTTTCCAATTGTCGGGGAAAAGGGAGAGGCGAGGGATTTTTAACTGAGTGTTGACTCCCAATCCATAAGTCATTTCTTAAAAAAATATTGCCTGTTACGCATGGTAAATCACTTTACAATCATTTATGATTGTTAGGTCAACTTTTTGTAACCAGGCAAAATAATGGCTTGTTCGACTTGGGTAAATATCTCACCACACGTTCACTTGAGAATTTAATGTGCATTTGTTATTCTCATTAGAAGGTTTGGATCCATAAGTCATTTGCATCTTTAACTTGTTTCAAGCTTCCATATCCCTTTTTAAAACATGTGTAGAAGAAATATCTTTCTTATAAAATTCCAAGCTATTAGGGTTGAACAAATGGAATTTCCCTTACTTGGATAACAAAACTTTTATGTTCATTTGCGGTTTGTGAAAAAAAAATTCTTTACTTAGATTTTTTATCGTTTTAAATTTTTTCCATACATAAACTCTAAAATTTTCATTTTGGTGCGATCTATTTGCCTTTTTTCTTTACGGGATGAAGGGAGAGCGAAAATAAAAGTTTTGATTTAACAAAAAAGTATAGACCTAAAATGGAAATGCACAATCCAAAAATGTAGAGAGAGATAATTCCAAAGTGTGTTTGTAATTTTCAGGGATTGTAAACTCTTTTTAGTTTTTATATATTAGGTTTTGCAATCGTGGGAGAAAAGGGGGAGGTGGGGGATTTTTAACTGAATGTTGACTCCCATTCCATAAATTATTTCTTACAAAAATATAACCCGTTACAAGTAACAAATCACTTTACAACATCTACGATTTTTAGGTTAGTTTTTTGTAAATGGGAAAAATAATGGCTTCTTCGACTCGAGTTAATATCCCACTGCACGTTCACTAGAGAATTTAATGAGCGTTTGTTATTCTCTTTAAATGGTTTGGATCCATAAGTCATTTGGATCTTTAACATGTTCCAAGCATGCATATCTTTTCTTAAAACATGTGTAGAAGAAATCTCTATCTTATAAAATTCCAAGCTATTAGGGTTTAACTAGTGGAATTTCCCAAACTTGGATAGCAAAACTTTTGTGTTAATTTGTGGTGTGTGAATAATTTTTATTTACTTACATTTTTTTTTCTTTTAAATTTTTTCCATACTTAAACTCATCAATTTTCATTTTGTTGTGATCTATTTGCCTTTTTTGTTTACGAGGTGAAGGGAGAGCAAAACCTCGTTTTCATTTAAGAAAAAGTGTACACTTAAAATTGAAATGCACAATGCAGAAATATAGAGAGAGATAATTTCAAAGTGTGTTTCTAATTTTTAGGGATTGTAAAATCTTTTTAGTTTTTAAATATTAAGTTTTTTAATCGTCGGGGAAAAGGGGGAGGTGGGGGATTTTTAACTGAATGTTCACTCCCAATCTATAAGTCATTTCTTACAAAAATATATCCCGTTACACGTGATAAATCACTTTACAATCATCTATGATTGTTAGGACTGCTTTTTGTAAATGGGCAAAATAATGGCTTGTTGGACTTGTGTAAATATTCCACTGCAAGTTAATTTGTGAATTTAATGAGCGTTTTTTAGTATTTTTAAAAGGTTCGGATGTATTGCTCATTTGCATCTTTAACATGTTTCAAGAATGCATATCCATTTTTAAAACATGTGTAGAAGAAATCTCTTTCTTATAAAAATCCAAGCAATTAGGGTTGAACTAGTGGAATTTCTGAAACTTTGATAACAAAACATTTGTGCTCATTTGTAGTATGTGAATAAAGTTTCTTTACTTATATTTGTTATTTTTTAAATAAAATTCCTTACATAAACTCTAAAATTTTCATTTTGGTGTGATCTATTTGCCTTTTTTGTTTATGGATAAAGAGAGAGCGAAAACTCAAAGTTTTGATTTAAGAGAAAAGTATACACCTAAAATGGAAATCCGCAATGCACAAATGTAGAGAGAGATAATTTGAAAGAGTGTCTGTTATTTTTAGGGATTGTAAACTCTTTTTAGTTTTAATATATTAGGTTTTGCAATCGTCGGGGAAAAGGGGAGGAGGGGGGTTTTTAACTGAGTGTTAACTCCCAATCCATAAGCCATTTATTAAAAAATATAGCCCGTTACACGTGATAAATCACTAAAAAATCATCTATGATTGGTAGGTCAGCTTTTATCAAATGGGCAAAATAATGGATTGTTCGAGTCGTGTAAATAACCTCCGCACATTCACTAGAGAATTTAATGAGCGTTTGTTATTCTCTTTAAGAGGTTAGGATCCATAGGTCATTTGCATCTTTAAACATTTTCAAGCATGCATATCCATTTTTAAAACATGTGGGGAAGAAATCTGTTTCTTATAAATTTCCAAGCTATTTGGGTTGGACCAGTCGAATTTCCCTAACTTGGATAACAAAATTTTTGTCTTCATCTGTTATGTGTGAAAATTTTGTTTTAAATTTTTACCCTACATAAACTCTAAAATTTTCATTTTGGTGTGATCTATTTGCCTTATATAATTTTTTTACGGGATGAAGGGAGAGTGAAAAATCAAAGTTTTTATTAAAAAAAAAATAGTACATATAAAAAGGAAATGAATAATGCACAATTGTAGAGAGAGATAATTCCAAGCAGTGTCTGTAATTGTATGGGATTGTAAATGCTTTATAGTTTTTATATTTTAGGTTTTGCAATTGTAGAGGAAAAGGGGAAGGCGAGGGATTTTTAATTGAGTATTGACTCCTAATCCATATGTCATTTCTTACAAAAATATAGTCCATTACTTGTGATAAATCACTTTAAAATCATCTAAGATTTTTAGGTCAGTTTTTCATAAATGGGAAAAATAATGGTTTGTTCGACTCGGGTAAATATCCCACTGCACGTTCGCTGGAGAATTTAATTAGCATTTGTTATTCTCTCTAAAAGGTTTGGATCCATAGGTCATTTGCATCTTTAACATGTTTCTAGCATCAATATCCATTTTTAAAACATGTGTAGAAGAAATCTCTTTCTTATAAAATTCCAAGCTATTAGGGTTGAACTAATGGAATTTCCCAAACTTGGATAAAAAGACATTTGTGTTCATTTGTGGTGTGTGATTAAATTTTTTTCTAAAATATTTTCCGTATGTAAACTCTAAAATTTTCATTTTGGTGTGATCTATTTGCCTTTTTTGTTTACTTGATGAAGAGAGACAGAAAACCAAAAGTTTTGATCTAAGAAAAAAGTATACACCTAAAATGGAAGTGCACAGTGCACAAATGTAGAGAGAGATAATTCCAAAGAGTGTCTGTAATTTTTAGGGATTGTAAACTCTTTTTAGTTTTTATGTATTTGGTTTTGCAATTGTCGGGGAAAAGGGGGAGGCGGGAGATTTTTAACTTAGTGTTCACTCCCATTCCATAAGTCATTTTTTAAAAAAATATAGCCCGTTGACTGCCAATCCATAAGTCATAGCCAATTACACATGATATACCACTTTACAATCATCTATGATCGTTACGTCAGCTTTTTGTAAATGGAAAATATAATGGCTTGTTCGACTGAGGTAAATAACCCACCGCACGTTCACTGCAGAATTTATTGAGCGTTTGTTATTCTCTTTAAAAGGTTTGGATCTAGTGTTCATTTGCATCTTTAACACGTTTCAAGCATTCAAATCCATTTTTAAAACATGAATAAAAGAAATCTCTTTCTTATTAAATTCCAAGGTAATGAACTAGTGGAATTTCCCACACTTGGATAACAAAACTTTTGTGTGCATTTGTGGTGTGTGAATAAATTTTATTTACATACATTCGTTATAGTTTAAAAAATTTTCCAAACAAAAACTCTAAAATTTTCATTTTGGGGCGATCTATTTGCCTTTTTTGTTTACGGGACGAAGGGAGAGCTAAAATAGGAAGTTTTGATTCAAGAAAAAATTATACATGTAAAATGGAAATGCACAATGAAAAAATGTAGGGAAAGATAATTCCTAAGAGTGTCTATAATTTTTAGGGATTGTAAACTCTTTTTAGTTTTTATATAATAGCTTTTGCAATCGTCGGGGAACAGGCGGAGGCGTTTGATTTTTAACTGAGTATTGCCTCCAAATCCAAAAGTCATTTCTTACAAAAATATATCCCGTTAAGCGTGATAAACCACTTTACAATCAACTATGATTGTTAGGTCATCTTTTTGTAAATGGGCAAAATAATGGCTTATTTTAATTGGGTAAATATCCCACCGCACTTGAGAATTTTATTTGTTATTCTCTTTAAAAGGTTTGGATCCATAGGTCATTTGCATCTTTAACGTGTTTCAAGCGTGCATATCCATTTTTAAAATATGTGTAGAAGAAATCTCTTTCTTATAAAATTTCAATCTCTTAGGGTTGAACCAGTGGAATTTCCCAAACTTGGATAACAAAACATTGGTGTTCATTTGTGGTGTGTGATTAAATTTTCTTTACTTAAATTTGTTATTGTTTTAAATTTTTTCCACACATAAACTCTAAAATTTCGTTTGGGTGCAATCTATTTGCCTTTTTTGTTTACGGGATGAAGGGACAGCGAAAACTCAAAGTCTTGATTTAAGAAAAAAAGTATACTCCTAAATTGGAAATGCACAATGCACAAATGTAGAGAGAGATAATTCCAAAGTGTGTTTGTAATTTTTAGGGATTGTAAACTCTTTTTAGTTTTTAAATATTAAGTTTTGCAATAGTCAGGGAAAAGGGGGAGGTGGGGGATTTTTAAAACATGTGTAGAAGAAATCTCTTTCTTATAAAATTCCAAGCTATTAGGGTTGAACAAGTGGAATTTTCCAAACTGGGATAAAAAAACATGTGTTCATTTGTGTGTGTGAATATATTTTATTAACTTAAATTTCTTATGGTTTTCAATTTTTTCTATACATAAAATATAAAATTTTCATTTTGGTGTGATCTATTTGCCAATTTTGTTTACGGGATGAAGGGAGACTAAAAACTCAAAGTTTAGATTTAAGAAAAAATTATAAACCTTCAATGGAAATGCACAATGTATAAATGTAGAGAAAGATAATTCCAAAGAGTGTCTGTAATTTTTAGGGATTGTAAATTTGTTTTAGTTTGTATATATTAGGTTTTGCAATCGTCAGGGAAAAGGAGGAGGCGAGGGATTTTTAACTGAGTGTTGACTCCCAATCCATAAGGCATTTCTTACAAAAATATAGAACGTTACACTTTATAAATCGCTTTATATGATCTATAATTTTTAGGTCAGCTTTTTTTAAATGGGCAAAATAATGCCTTGTTCAACTTGGGCAAATTTCCCACCGCACGTTCACTAGAGAATTAAATGAGGGTTTGTTATTCTCTTTAAAAGGTTTGAATCCATAGCTCATTAGCACCTTTAATATGTTTCAAGCATGCATATCGATTATTGAAACATGTGTAGAAGAAATCTCTTTCTTATAAAATTCAAAGCTATTAGTGTTGAACTAGTTGAATTTCCCAAACTTGGATAACAAAACTTTTGTGTTCATTTGTGGTGTGTGAATAAATTTTTTTTACTTACAGTTTTTTTTTAAAATTTTTTTCCATAAAAAAGCTCTAAAATTTTCATTTTGGTGTGATCTATTTGCCTTTTTTGTTTACAGGATGAAGGGAGAGCGAAAACTCAAAGTTTTGATTTACGAAAAAAGTATACATCTAAAAAGGAAATGCAAAATGCAAAAATGTAGATAGAGATATGTCAAAAGAGTGTCTATAATTTTTAGGGATTATAAACTCTTTCTTGTTTATGTATATTAGGTTTTGTAATCGTCGAGGAAAAGGGGGAGGCGGTGAATTTTTAACTGAGTGTTGACTCCCTATCCATAAGTCATTTCTTACAAAAATATAGCCCGTTACGCATGATAAATCACTTTACAATCATCTATGATTGTTAGGTCAGCTTTTTTTAAGTGGCCAAAATAATGGCTTATTTGAGTCGGGTAAATATCCCACCGCACGTTCACACAAGGATTTAATGAGCGTTTGTTATTCTCTTTAAAAGGTTTGGATCCATTGGTCATTTGCACCTTTAACATGTTTCAAGCTTGCCTATTCATTTTTAAAACTTGTGTAGAAGAAATCTCTTTCTTATAAAATTCCAAGCAATTAGGGTTGAACAAGTGAAATTTCCCAAACTTGGATTACAAAACTTTTGTGTTCATCTATGGTGCGTGAATAGATTTTCTTTACTTACATTTTTTATTTTTTAAAATTTTTTCCATACATAACCTCTAAAATTTTAATTTTGTTTTGATCTATTTAACTTTTTTGTTTACAGGATGAAGGGAGAGAGAAAACTCAAAGTCTTGATTTAAGAAAAAATTATACATCTAAAATTGAAATGCACTAAGCAAAAATGTAGAGAGAGATAAGTCCAAATAGTGTCTGTAATTTTTTTGGATTGTTAACTCTTTCTAGTTTTTATATTTAGGTTTTGCAATCGTCGGGGAAAAGGGAAAGGCGATGGATTTTTAACTGAGTGTTGACTCCCAATCCATAAGTAATTTCATACAAAAATATTGCTTGTTACGCGTGGTAAATCACTTTACTATCATTTATGATTGTTAGGTCAACTTTTTATAACAGGGCAAAATAATGGCTTGTTCGACTTGGGTAAATATCCCACCACATGTTCACTTGAGAATTTAATGTGCGTTTGTTATTCTCATTAAAAGGTTTGGATCCATATGTCATTTGAATCTTTAACTAGGTTCAAGCTTGCATATCCCTTTTTAAAACATGTGTATAAGAAATCTCTTTCTTATAAAATTCCAAGTTATTAGGGTTGAACTATTGAAATTTCCCTAACTTGGATAACAAAACTTTTGTCTTCATTTTTGGTGTGTGAATAAATTTTCTTTACTTACATTTTTTATTGTTTTAAATTTTTTCCACACATTAACTCTAAAATTTTCATTTTGTTGTGATTTATTTGCCTTTTTTGTTTAAAGAATGAACGGAGAGCGAAAACTCAAAGTTTTCATACAAGAAAAAAGTATACATCTAAAACTAAAATTCACAATGCACAAATGAAGAGAAAGATAATACCAAAGAGTGTCTATAATTTTTTGGGATTGTAAACTCTTTCTAGTTTTTATATATTAGGTTTTGCAATGGTCGGAGAAAGGGGGAGGCGAGGGATTTTTAACTAAGTGTTGATTCCCAATCCATAAATCATTTCTTAAAAAAATATAGCCCGTTACGCGTGATAAATCACTTTACAATCATCTACGAATGTTAGGTCAGCTTATTGTAAATGGGCAAAATAATGGCTTGTTCGACTCGGGTAAATATCCCACCGCACGTTCACATGAGAATTTAATAAGCATTTTTTATTCTCTTTAAAATATTTGGATCCATAGGTCATTTGCATATTGAACATGTTTCAAGCATGCATATCCATTTTTAAAACATGTGTAGAAGAAATCTCTTTCTTATAAAATTCCAAGCTATTAGGGTTGAACAAGTGGAATTTCCCTAACTTGGATAACAAAACTTTTGTGTTCATCTGTGGTTTGTGAAAAAAAAATTCTTTACTTAGATTTGTTATTTTTTTTAATTTTATCCATACATAAACTCTAAAATTTTCATTTTGGTGTGATCTATTTGCCTTTTTTGTTTACGGGATGAAGGGAGAGCGAAAATAAAAGTTTTGATTTAAGATAAAAGTATACACCTAAAATGGAAATGCACAATGTAAAAATGTAGGGAGAGATAATTCCAAAGTGTGTTTGTAATTTTTAGGGATAATAAACTCTTTTTAGTTTTTATATATTAGGTTTTGCAATCGTCGGGGAAAAGGGGGAGGTGGGGGATTTTTAACTGACTGTTGACTCCCATTCCATAAATCATTTCTTACAAAAATATAGCCCGTTACGAGTGATAATTCACTTTACAATCATCTACGATTTTTAGGTCAGTTTTTTGTAAATGGGAAAAATAATGGCTTCTTTGACTCGAGTTAATATCCCACCGCACGTTCACTTGAGAATTTAATGAGCTTTTGTTATTCTCTTTAAATGGTTTGGATCCATAGGTCATTTGCATCTTTAACATGTTTCAAGTATGCATATATTTTCTTAAAACATGTGTAGAAGAAATATCTTTCTTAAAAAATTCCAAGCTATTAGGGTTTAACTAGTGGAATTTCCCAAACTTGGATAGCAAAACTATTGTGTTAATTTGTGGTGTGTGAATAAATATTATTTACTTACATTTATTTTTGTTTTAACTTTTTTCCATACTTAAACTCTTCAATTTTCATTTTGTTGTGATCAATTTGCCTTTTTTGTTTATGAGGTGGGAGAGCGAAAACGTGTTTTCATTTAAGAAAAAAGTATACCCTTAAAAAGGAAATGCACAATGCTCAAATGTAGAGAGAGATAATTCCAAAGAGTGTTTTTATTTTTTTGGGATTATAAACTCTTTTTAGTTTTTAAATATCAAGTTTTACAATCGTCGGGGAAAAGGGGGAGGTGGGGGGTTTTTAATTGAATGTACACTCCCAATCTATAAGTCATTTCTTACAAAAATATATCCCGTTACGCGTGATAAATTACTTTACAATCATCTATGATTGTTAGGACAACTTTTTGTAAATGGGCAAAATAATGGCTTGTTGGACTTGTGTAAATATCCCACCGCAAATTAATTTGTGAATTTAATGAGTGTTTTTTATATGTTTAAAAGGTTTGGATGCGTTGCTCATTTGCATCTTTAACATGTTTCAAGAATGCATATCCATTTTTAAAACATGTGTAGAAGAAATCTCTTTCTTAAAAAAATCCAAGCAATTACGGTTGAACTAGTGGAATTTCCGAAAATTTGATAACAAAACATTTGTGTTCATTTGTGGTATGTGAATAAAGTTTCTTTACTTATATTTGTTATTTTTTAAAAAACATTTCCATATAGAAACTCTAAAATTTTCATTTTGGTGTGATCTATTTGCCTTTTTTGTTTACGGGATGAAGCGAGAGCGAAAATAAAAGTTTTGATTTAAGAAAAAAGTATACACCTAAAATGGAAATGCACAATGCAAAAATGTAGGGAGAGATACTTCCAAAGTGTGTTTGTAATTTTTAGGGATTGTAAACTCTTTTTAGTTTTTATATATTTGGTTTTGCAATCGTCGTGGAAAAAGGGGAGGTGGGGGATTTTTAACTGACTGTTGGCTCCCATTCCATAAATCATTTCTTACAAAAATATAGCCCGTTACGAGTAATAAATCACTTTACAATCATCTACGATTTTTAGGTCAGTTTTTTTGCAAATGGGAAAAGGAATGGCTTCTTCGACTCAAGTTAATATCCCACCGCACGTTCACTAGAGAATTTAATGAGCTTTTGTTATTCTCTTTAAATGGTTTGGATCCATAGGTCATTTGCATCTTTAACATGTTTCAAGCATGCATATCTTTTCTTAAAACATGTGTAGTAGAAATCTCTTTCTTAAAAAATTCCAAGCTATTAGGGTTTAACTAGTGGAATTTCCCAAACTTGGATAGCAAAACTATTGTGTTAATTTGTGGTGTGTGAATAAATTTTATTTACTTACATTTTTTTTTTTTTAAGTTTTTTCCATACTTAAACTCTTCAATTTTCATTTTGTTGTGATCTATTTGCCTTTTTTGTTTACGAAGTGGGAGAGCGAAAACTCGTTTTCATTTAAGAAAAAAGTATACCCTTAAAATGGAAATGCACAATGCACAAATGTAGAGAGAGGTAATTCCAAAGAGTCTTTGTAATTTTTAGGCATTGTAAACTCTTTTTAGTTTTTAAATATTAAGTTTTGCATTAGTCGGGGCAAAGGGGGAGGTGGGGGATTTTTAACTGAATGTTCACTCCCAATCTATAAGTCATTTATTACAAAAATATATCCCGTTACGCATGATAAATCACTTTACACTCATCTATGATTGTTAGGACAACTTTTTGTAAATGGGCAAAAATAATGGCTTGTTGGACTTGTGTAAATATCTCACCGCAAATTAATTTGTGAATTTAATGAGCGTTTTTTATTATTTTTAAAAGGTTTGGATGCATTGCTCATTTGCATCTTTAACATGTTTCAAGAATGCATATCCATTTTTATAACATGTGTAGAAGAAATCTCTTTCTTATAAAAATCCAAGCAATTAGGGTTGAACTAGTGGAATTTCCGAAACTTTGATAACAAAACATTTGTGTTCATTTGTGGTATGTGAATAAAGTTTCTTTACTTATATTTGTTATTTTTTAAAAAAAGTTTCCATTCATAAACTCTAAAATTTTTATTTTGGTGTGATCTATTTGCCTTTTTTGTTTATGGATGAAGAGAGAGCGAAAACTCAAAGTTTTGATTTTGGAGAAAAGTATACAACTAAAATGGAAATCCACAATGCACAAATGTAGAGAGAGATAATTCGAAAGAGTGTCTGTTATTTTTAGGGATTGTAAAGTCTTTTTAGTTTTAATATATTAGGTTGCGCAATCGTCGGGGAAAAGGGGAGGAGGGGGATTTTTAACTGAGTGTTAACTCCCAATCCATAAGTTATTTATTAAAAAATATAGCCCGTTACATGTGATAAATCACTCAACAATCATCTATGATTGATAGGTCAACTTTTTGCAAATGGGCAAAATACTGGATTGTTCGACTCGTGTAAATAACCTCCACACATTCACTAGAGAATTTAATGAGTGTTTTTTATTCTCTTTGAAAGGTTTGGATCCATAGGTCATTTGCATCTTTAAAAAAATTCAAGCATGGATATCCATTTTTAAAACATGTGTGGAAGAAATCTGTTTCTTATAAATTTCCAACCTATTTGGGTTGAACTAGTGGAATTTCGCAAACTTGGATAACAAAAATTTTGTCTTCATCTGTTATTTGTGAAAATTTTGTTTTAAATTTTTACCATACATAAACTCTAAAATTTTCATTTTGGTGTAATCTATTTGCCTTATTTTTTTTTTTTAAGGAATGAAGGGAGAGCGAAAAATCAAAGTTTTTATTTTAAAAAAATTGTACATATAAAAAGGAAATGAATAATGCACAATTGTAGAGAGAGATAATTCCAAAAAGTGTCTGTAATTGTTTGGGATTGTAAACTCTTTTTAGTTTTTATATTTTAGGTTTTGCAATTGTAGGGGAAAAGGGGAAGTCGGGGGATTTTTAATTGAGTGTTGACTCCCAATCCAAAAGTCATTTCTTTGCAAATATAGTCCATTACCCGTGATAAATCACTTTACAATCATCTATGATTTTTAGGTCAGTTTTTCGTAAGTGGGAAAAATAATGGCTTGTTTGACTCGGGTAAATATCCCACATCACGTTCATTGGAGAATTTAATTAGCGTTTGTTATTCTCTAAAAGGTTTGGATCCATAGGTCATTTGCATCTTTAACATGTTTCTAGCATCAATATCCTTTTTTAAAACATGTGTAGATGAAATCTATTTCTTATGAAATTCGAAGCTATTAGTAGGGGAAAAGGGGAAAAGGGGGATTTTTAATTGAGTGTTGACTCCCAATCCATAAGTCATTTCTTTGCAAATATAGTCCATTACCCGTGATAAATGACTTTACAATCATCTATGATTTTTAGGTCAGTTTTTCGTAAGTGGGCAAAATAATGGCTTGTTCGACTCGGGTAAATATCCCACATCACGTTCATTGGAGAATTTAATTAGCGTTTGTTATTCTCTCTAAAAGGTTTGGATCCATAGGTCATTTGCATCTTTAACATGTTTCTAGCATCAATATCCTTTTTTAAAACATGTGTAGATGCAATCTCTTTCTTATGAAATTCGAAGCTATTAGGGTTGAACTAATGGAATTTCCCAAACTTGGATAAAAAAACATTCGTGTTCATTTGTGATGTGTGATTAAATTTTTTTCTTACATTTGTTATCGTTTTAAATTCTTTCCCTACGTAAACTCTAAAATTTTCATTTTGGTGTGATCTATTTGCCTTTTTTGTTTACTTGATGATGGGAGACCGAAAACTAAAAGTTTTGATCTAAGAAAAAAATATACACCTAAAATGGAAGTGCACAGTGCACAAATGTAGAGAGAGATAATTCCAAAGAGTGTCTGTAAATTTTAGGGATTGTAAACTCTTTTTGGTTTTTATGTATTTGGTTTTGCAATCATCGGGGAAAAGGGGGAGGCGGGGGATTTTTAACTTAGTGTTCACTCCCATTCCATAAGTCATTTCTTAAAAAAATATAGCCCATTGACTGCCAATCCATAAGTCATTTCTTACAAAATATAGCCAATTACACGTGATATACCACTTTACAATCATCTATGATTCTTACGTCAGCTTTTTGTAAATGGGAAATATAATGGCTTGTTCGACTGAGGTAAATAACCCACCGCACGTTCACTGGAGAATTTATTGAGTGTTTGTTATTCTCTTTAAAAGGTTTGGATCCAGAGTTCATTTGCATCTTTAACATGTTTCAAGCATTCAAATCCATTTTTAAAACATGAGTAGAAGAAATCTCTTTCTTATTAAATTCCAAGGTAATGAACTAGTGGAATTTCCCAAACTTGGATAACAAAACTTTTTTGTTCATTTGTGGTGTGTGAATAAATTTTCTTTACTTACATTCGTTATAGTTTAAAAATTTTTCCGAACAAAAACTCTAAAATTTTCAATTTGGGGCGATCTATTTGCCTTTTTTGTTTACGGGACGAAGGGAGAGTGAAAATTGGAAGTTTTGATTCAAGAAAAAATTATACATGTAAAATGGAAATGCACAATGAAAAAATGAAGAGAAAGATAATTCCAAAGAGTGTCTATAATTTTTAGGGATTGTAAACTCTTTTTAGTTTTTATATAATAGCTTTTGCAATCGTCGGGGAAAAGGCGGAGGCGTTTGATTTTTAACTGAGTATTGAGTCCCAATCCTTAAGTCATTTCTTACAAAAATATATCCCGTTATACGTGATAAACCACTTTACAATCAGCTATGATTGTTAGGTCAGCTTTTTGTAAATGGGAAAAATAATGGCTTGTTTTACTTGGGTAAATATCCCATCGCACTTGAGAATTTAATGAGTGTTTTTTATTCTCTTTAAAAGGTTTGGATCCATAGGTCATTTGCATCTTTAACGTGTTTCAAGCATGCATATCCATTTTTAAAACATGTGTAGAAGAAATCTCTTTCTTATAAAATTCCAATATCTTAGGGTTGAACTAGTGGAATTTCCCAAACTTGGATAACAAAACATTGGTGTTCATTTGTGTTGTGTGATTAAATTTTCTTTACTTACATTTTTTATTGTTTTAATTTTTTTCCACACATAAACTCTAAAATTTTCATTTGGGTGTAATCTATTTGCCTTTTTTGTTTACGGGATGAAGGGACAGCGAAAACTCAAAGTCTTGATTTAAGAAAAAAGTATACTCCTAAATTGGAAATGCACAATGCACAAATGTAGAGAGAGATAGTTCCAAAGAGTGTCTGTAATTTTTAGGGCTTGCAAATTCTTTTTAGTTTTTATATATTAGGTTTTGCAATTGTCAGGGAAAAGGGGGAGGCGGGAGATTTTTAACTAAGTGTTGACTCCCAATCTTTAAGTCATTTCTTACAAAAATATAGCCCGTTAAACTTTATAAATCACTTTACAATCCTCTATGATTGTTAGGTCAGTTTTTTGTAAATGGGCAAAATAATGCCTAGTTCAACCCGGATAAATATCCCACCGCACGTTCACTTGAGAATTGAATGAGTGTTTGTGATTCTCTTTATTGGTTTGGATCCAAAGGTCATTTTCATCTTTAACATGTTTCAAGAATGCATATCCATTTTTAAAACATGTGTATAAGAAATCTCTTTCTTATAAAATTCCAAGCTATTAGGGTTGAACTAGTGGAATTTCCCAAACTCTGATAACAAAATTTTGTGTTCATTTGTGGTGTGTGAATAAATTTTCTTTACTTACATTTGTTATTTTTTTACATTTTTTCCATACATAAACTCTAAAATTTTCATTTTGTTTACGGGATGAAGGGAGAGCGAAAACTCAAAGTTTTGATTTAAGAAAAAAGTATACATCTAAAATGGAAATGCACAATGCCCAAATGTAGAGAGATACTTCCAAAGAGTGTCTGTTTTTTTTTGGGATTGTAAATTTTTTAATTTTTATATATTAGGATTTGCAATCATTGGGGAAAAGGGAGAAGTGGGGGATTTTTAACTGAGTGTTGACTCCCAATCTATATGTTATTTCTTACAAAAATATAGCCCGTTACGCTTGATAAATCACTTTTCAATTATCTATGATTATTAGGTTAGCTTTTTGTAAATGTGCAAAATAATGGCTTTTTCGACTCTGGTAAATATCCCACTGCACGTCCACTAGAGAATTTAATGAGTGTTTGTTATCCTCTTTAAAAGGTTTGGATCCATAGGTCATTTGCATCTTCAACATGTTTCAAGCATGCATATCCATTTTTAAAACATGTGTAGAAGAAATCTCTTTCTTTTAAAATTCCAAACTATTAGGGTTGAACTAGTGGAATTTCCCAAACTTGGATTACAAAACTTTTGTGTTCATCTGTGGTGTGTGAATAAATTTTGTTTACTTACATTTGTTACTATTTTAAATTTTTTCCATACATAAACTCTTTAATTTTCAGTTTTTTTTTATCTATTCGCCTTTTTTGTTTACAGGATGACAGGAGAGCGAAAACTCAAAGGTTGTATTTAAGAAAAAAGTATACATCTAAAATTGAAATGCACAATGCACAAATGTAGAGAGAGATAATTCCAAAGAGTGTCATTAATTTTTAAGGATTGTAAACTCTTTCTTGTTTTTATATATTAGGTTTTGCAATCATCGGGAAAAAGGGGGAGGCAAGGGATTTTTAACTTAATGTTGACTCCAGATCCATAAGTTATTTCATAAAAAAATATTGCCCGTTACGCTTGATAAATCAATTTACAGTCATCTATGATTCTTAGGTCAGATTTTTGTAAATGGGCAAAATAATGGCTTGTTCGACTCGGGTAAATATCCCACTACACGTTCACTAGAGAATTTCATGAGCGTTTGTTATTCTCTTGCAAAGGTTTGGATCCATAGGTCATTTGTACCTTTACCATGTTTTGAAGCATGCATATCCATTTTTCAAACATGTGTAGAAGAAATCGTTTTCTTATAAAATTCAAAGCTATTAGGGTTGAACTAGTAGAATTTCCCAAACTTGGAAAAAAAAACTTTTGTGTTCATCTGTGGTCTGTGAATAAATTTTCTTTACTTACATTTTTTAGTGTTTTAAAATTTTTCCATATATTAACTCTAAAACTTTCATTTTATTGTGATCTATTTGCCCTTTTTGTTTACGAGATGAAGGCGAGCGAAAACTCAAAGTTTTGATTTAAGAAATAAGTATACATCTAAAATGGAAATGCACAATGCACAAATATAGAGAGAGATAAGTCCAAAGAGTGTCTGTAAATTTTAGGGAATGTAAACTCTTTCTAATGTTTATAAATTTGGTTTGTCAATCGTAGAGGAAAAGGGGGAGGCGAGGGATTTTTAACTGAGTGTTGACTCCCAATCCATATGTCATTTCTTACAAAAATCTTGTAAATTACACATGATAAATCACTTTACAATCATCTATGATTGTTAGGTGAGCTTTTTGTAAATGGGAAAAATAATGGCTTGTTCGAATCAGGTAAATATCCCACCTCATGTTCACTTGAGAATTTAATGAGCATTTGTTATTCTCTTGAAATGGTTTGAATCCATAGGTCAGTTGCATCTTTAACATGTTTCAAGCACGCATATCCATTTTTAAAACATGTGTAGAAGAAATCTCTTTCTTATAAAATTCCAAGCTATTAGGGTTGAACTAGTGGAATTTCCCAAACTTGGATAACAAAACTTTTGAGTTGATTTGTGGTGTTTGAATAAATTTTATTTACTTACATTTTTTATGTTTTAAATATTTTCCATACATAAACTTTTAAATTTTTATTTTTTGTGATTATTTTGCCTTTTTTGATTACAGGATGTAGGGAGAACGAAAACTCAAAGTTTTGATTTAAGAAAAAAGTATACATCTAAAATGGAAATGCACAATGCACAAATGTGGAGAGAGATAAGTTCAAAGAGTATCTGTAATTTTTAGGGATTGTAAACTCTTTCTAGATTTTTAATGTTAGGTTTTGCAATTGTCAGGGAAAAGGGGCAGGCGCGGGATTGTTAACTGAGTGTTGACTTCCAATCCATAAGTCATTTCTTACAAAAATATTTTCGATTACGTGTGATAAATCATTTTACAATCATCTAAGATTGATATGTCAGCTTTTTGTAAATGGGAAAAATAATGGCTTGTATGACTCTTTAAAAGGTTTAGATCCATAGGTCATTTGCATCTTTAACATGTTTCAAGTAGGTATATCCATTTTTAAAACACGTGTAGAAGAAATCTCTTTCTTATAAAATTCCAAGCAATTAGGGTTGAACTAGTGGAATTTCCCAAACTTGGATAACAAAACATTTGTGTTTTGTGGTGTGTGAATAAATTTTCTTTACTTAAATTTATTATATTTTTAAATTTTTTCCATACATTAACTCTAAAATTTTAGTTTTGGTGTGATATATTTGCCTTTCTGTAATTTTTAGGGATTGTAAACTCTTTTAAGTTTTTATATATTAGGTTTTGCAATCGTCGGGGAAAAGGGGGGGGGGGGGGGGGCATTTTTAACTGAGTGTTGACTCCCAATCCATAAGTCATTTCTTATAAAAATATAGCCCGTTAGCGTGATAAATCACTTTACAATCAGCTATGGTTTTTAGGTCAGCTTTTTATAAAGGGGAAAA
This sequence comes from Aristolochia californica, assembly GCF_029961685.1. NCBI lineage: Eukaryota > Viridiplantae > Streptophyta > Magnoliopsida > Piperales > Aristolochiaceae > Aristolochia > Aristolochia californica. Next base: position 32,470,432 of record NW_027181992.1, on the reverse strand, counting down.
ATAACGGTTTGTTCGACTCAGGTTAATATCCCACCGTACATTCACTTGAGAATTTAATAAGCGTTTGTTATTCTCTTTAAAATGTTTGGATCCATAGGTCATTTGCATCTTAACATGTTTCAAGCATGCATATCCATTTATAAAATATGTGTAGAAGAAAACTATTTCTTATAAAATTTCAAGCTATTAGGGTTGAACAAGAGGAATTTCCCATACTTGGATAACAAAACTTTTGTGTTAGTTTGTGGTGTGGGAATAAATTTTATTTACTTACATTTGTTATTTTTTAAAATTGTTTCCATACATAAACTCTAAAATTTTCATTTTGTTGTGATCTATTTGCCTTTTTTGTTTACGAGAGGAAGGGAGAGAGAATACTCAAAGTTTTGATTTAAGAAAAAAGTATACACCTAAAATGAAAATGCACAATACACAAATGAAGAGAGATATAATTCAAACAATGTTTGTAATTTTTAGGGATTTTAAACTCTTTTTAGTTTTTATATATTAAGTTTCGCAATCATCAGCTAAAAGGGGGAGGCGGGGGATTTTTTAACTGAGTGTTGACTCCCAATCCATAAGTCATTTCTTACAAAAATATAGCCCGTTACGTGTGTTAAATAACTTTACAATCATCTACGATGTTTAGGTTAGCGTTTTGCAAATGGGCCAAATAATGGTTTGTTTGACTCGGGTAAATCTCCTACCGCACGTTCACTTGAGAATTTAATGAGCATTTGTTATTCTTTTTAAAAGGTTTGGATTGATAGATCATTTGCATCTTTAAAATGTTTCAAGCATGCATATCCATTTTTAAAACAAGTGTAGAAGAAATCTCTTTCTTATAAAATTCTAAGCTATTAGGGTTGAACTAATGGAATTTCCCAAACTTGGATAACAAAATTTTTGTGTTCATCTTTGGTGTGTGAATAAATTTTCTTTACTTACATTTGGTATTGCTTTAAATTTTTTCCACGCATAAAATCTAAAATTTTCATTTTGTTGTGAGCTATATGCTTTTTTTGTTTATGGGGGATGAAGGGAGAGCGAAAACTCAAAGTTTATATTTAAGAAAAAGTATACACCTAAAATGGAAATGCACAATGCACAAATGTATAAATAGATAATTCCAAAGAGTGTCTATAATTTTTAGGGATTTTAAACTCTTTTTAGTTTTTATATATTAGGTTTTGCAATCATCAGGGAAAAGGGGGAGGCAAGGGATTTTTAAGTGTGTGTTTACTCCCAATCCATTGGTCATTTCTGAAAAAAATATTGCCCGTTATGCGTGATAAATCACTATACAATCATCTATGATGGTAGGTCAGCTTTTTGTAAATGCACAAAATAATTGCTTGTTCGACCCGGGTAAATATCCCACCGCATATTCACTAGAGAATTTAGTTTGTTATTCTCTTTAAAAGGTTTGGATCCATAGGGAATTTGCATCTTTAACATGTTTCAAGCATGCATATCCATTTTTAAAACATATGTAGAAGAAATCTCTTTCGTATAAAATTCCAAGCTGTTAGGGTTGAACTAGTGGAATTTCCCAAACTCTAATAACAAAACTTTTGTCTTCATCTATGGTGTGTGAATAATTTTTCATTACCTAAATTTGTTATTGTATAAATTTTTTTCATACATTCTCTAAAATTTTCATTTTGTTGTGATCTTTTTGCCTTTTTGTTTACTGGATGAAGGGAAGCGAAAATTGAAACTTTTGATTTAAGAAAAAAGAATACATCTGGAAATGCGTAATGAAAAAATGTAGAGAAAGATAATTCGAAAGAGTGTCTGTACTTTTTAGTGATTGTAAACTCTTTTTAGTTTTTATATATTAGGTTTTGCAATTGTTGGGAGAAGGGGAGGCGGGGGATTTTTCACTGAGGGTTGACTCCAAATCCATAAGTCATTTCTTAAAAAAATATAGCCCGTTACACGTGATAAATCACTTTACAATCATCTATGATTGTAGGTAAGCTATTTTGTAAGTGGGCAAAATAAGGGCTTGTTGGACTAGAGTAAATATCCCACTACTCGTTCATTTGAGAATTTGATGAGTATTTGTTATTCTCTTAAAAGGTTTGGATCCAAAGGTCATTTACATCTTTAACATGTTTCAAGCATGCATATCCATTTTGAAAACATGAGAAATCTCTTTCATATAAAATTCCAAGCTATTAGGGTTGAACTAGTGGAATTTCCCAAACTTGGATAACAAAACTTTTGTGTTCATTTGGGGTGTGGGTACAAATTTTCTTTACTTACATTTGTTATTGTTTTAGATTTTTTCCATACCTAAACTCAAAAATTTTCATTTTGTTGTGATCTTTTTTCCGTTTTTTTTTACTGGATGAAGTGAGAACGAAAACTCAAAGTTTTGATTTAAGAAAACTGTATACACCTAAAAAGGAAATGCACAATGCAAAAATGTAGAGAGAGATAATTCAAAAGAGTGCCTGTAATTTTAACGGATTGTAAACTCTTTTTAGTTTTTATATGTTAGGTTTTGCAATCGTCGGGGAAAAGGAGGAGGCGAGGGATTTTTAACTAAGTGCTAACTCCAAATCCATATGTCATTTCTTGAAAAAATATAGCCCGTTACACGTGATAAATCACTTTACAATCCTCTATGATTGTTAGGTAAGCGTTTTGTAAATGGGCAAAATAATGGCTTGTTTGACTCGGGTAAATATCCCACCTCACGTTCACTTGATAATTTAATGAGCGTTTATTATTCTTTTTGAAATGTTTGGATCCATAGGTCATTTGCGTCTTTAACATGTTTCAAGTATGCATATCCATTTTTAAAACATGTATATAAGAAATCTCTTTCTTATAAATTCCAAGCTATTAGGGTTGACTTAGTGGAATTTCCCCAACTTGGATAACAAAAGTTTTGTGTTCAATTGTGGTGTGTGAATAAATTTTCATTACTTACATTTGTTATTTTTTTAAATTTTTTCCATACAAAAACTCTAAAATATGCATTTTGGTGCGATCTCTATGCCTTTTTTGTTTTCTGGAGAAAGAGACTCTGAAAACTGAAAGTTTTGATTTTAGAAAAAAGTATACATCTAAAAAGGAAATGCACAATACAAAAATGTAGAGAAAAATAATTCCAAAGAGTGTCTATAATTTTTAGGGATTGTAAACTCTTTTTAGTTTTTACATATTAGGTTTTGCAATCGTCGAGGAAAAGGGGGAGGCGGGGGATTTTTAACTGAGTGTTGACTCCCAATCCATAAGTCATTTCTTAAAAAAATATAGCTCGTTGCGCGTGATAAATCACTTTAGAATCATCTATGATTGTTAGGTCAGCTTTTTTGTAAATGGGCAAAATAATTGCTTGTTGGACTCAGGTAAATATCCCACCGCAAGTTCACCTGAGAATTTGATGAGCGTTTCTTATTCTCTTAAAAGGTTGGGATCCATAGGTCATTTGCATCTTTAACATGTTTCAAGCATGCTTATCCATTTTTAAAACATGTGTAGAAGAAATCTCTTTCATATAAAATTCCAAGCTATTAGGGTTGAACTAGTGGAATTTCCCAAACTTGGATAAAAAAACTTTTCTGTTCATATGTGGTGTGTGAATAAATTTTATTTACATACATTTATTATTGTTTTAAATTTATTCCATACATAAAATCTAAAATTTTCATTTTGTTGTGCTCTATTTGCTTTTTTTGTTTACGGGATGAAGGGAGAGCGAAAACTCAAAGTTTTGATTTTAGAAAAAAAAATACATCTAAAATGGAAATACACAATGGTCAAATGTAGAGAGAGATAATTCCAAAGAGTGTCTATATTTTTTAGGGATTGTAAACTCTTTCTAATTTTTATATATTAGGTTTTCCAATCGTCAGGAAAATGGGGGAGACAGTGGATTTTTTTCTTAGTATTGACTCCCAATCATAAAGTCATTTCTTATAAAAATATAGCCCGTTATGCGAGATAAATGACTTTACAATCATCTATGATTTTTATGTCAGCTTTTTGTAAATGCACAAAATAATGGCTTGTTCAACGAGGGTAAATATCTCGCCGCACGTTTACTTTAGAATTTAATGAGCGTTTGTTATTCTCTTTAAAAGGTTTGGATCCATAGGTCATTTGAAACTTTAACATGTTTCAAGCTTGCATATCCATTTTTAAAACATGTGTAGAAGAAATCTCTTTCTTATAAAATTCCAAGCTATTAGGGTTGAAGTAGTTGAATTTCCCAAACTTGGATAACGAAGCTTTTGTGTTCATTTGTAGTGTGTCAATAAATTTTCTCCACATACATTTGTTCTTGTTTTAAAGTTTTTCCATACGAAACTATAAAATTTTCATTTTGTTTTGATCTTTTTACCTTTTTTGTTAACAGGATGAAGGGAGAGTGAAAACTCAAAGTTTTGATTTAAGAAAAATGTATACACCTAAAATGGAAATGCACATTCCACAAATGTAGAGAGAGACAATTCCAAAGAGTGTCTGTAATTTTTAGGGATTGTAAACTCCTTTTACTTTTTATATATTAGGTTTTGCAATCATCGGGGAAAAGGGGGAGGTGGGGGGACTTTTAACTGAGTGTTGACTCCCAATCCAAAAGTCATTTCTTACAAAAATATAGCCCAATACGCGTGATAAATCAGTTTACAATCTTCTATTATTATTAGGTCTGCTTTTTCTAAATGAGCAAAATAACGGCATGTTTGACCTCGGAAAATATCCCACCGCACGTTCACTTGAGAATTTAATAAGTGTTCGTTATTCCCTTTAAAAGGTTTGGATCCATAGGTCATTTTCATCTTTAACATGTTTCAAGCATGCATATCCATTTTAAAAACAAGTCCAGAAGAAATCTCTTTCTTATAAAATTCCAAGCAATTAGAGTTGAAGTAGTGGAATTTCCCAAACTTGGATAACAAAAATTTTGTGTTCATTTGTGGTGCGTGAATAAATTTTCTTTACTTACATTTACTTATTGTTTTAAAGTGTTTTCATACATAAAATCTACAATTTTTATTTTTTTATGGTTTATTTGTCTTTTTTTTTTTTACGGGATGAAAGGAGAGCGAAAAGTCAAAGTTTTGATATAAGAAAAAAGTATACATCTAAAATGGAAATGTGCATTGCACAAATGTAGAGACTGATAATTCCAAAGTGTGTCTTTAATTTTTAGGGATTCTAAACTCTTTCTAGTTTTTACACATTAGGTTTTCCAATCGTCGAGGAAAATGGGGAGGCTGGGGATTTTTAACTGAATATTGACTCCCAATCCATAAGTCATTTCTTAAAAAAATATAGCCCGTTACACATGATAATTCACTTTACAATCATCTATGATTGTTAGGTAAGTTTTTTTGTAATTGGGCAAAATAATGGCTTGTTTGACTCAGGTAAATATCCCACCGTGTGTTTACTTGAGAATTTAATGAACATTTCTTATTCTCTTTAAAAGGTTTGGATCCATAAGTCATTTGCACCTGTAACATGTTTCAAACATGTATATCCATTTTTAAAACATGTGTAGAAGAAATCTCTTTCTTATACAATTCCAAGCTATTAGAGTTGAACTAGTGGAATTTCCCAAACTAAGATAACAAAACTTTTGTGTTCATATGTGGTGTGTGAATAAATTTTTTTAACATACATTTGTTATTTTTTAAAAATTTTTCCATACATAAACTCTAAAATTTTCATTTTGTTGTGATCTATTTGCCTTTTTGTTTACGGGATGAAGGGAGAGCGAAAACTCAAACTTTTGATTTAAGAAAAAAGTATACATCTAAAATGGAAATGCACAATGCATAAATGTAGAGAGAGTTAATTTCAAAAAGTGTCTGTAGTTTTTAGGGATTGTAAACTCTTTCTATTTTTTATATATTAGGTTTTCCAATCGTCGGGAAAAGGGGGAGGCGGGGGATTTTTAACTGAGTATTGACTCCATATCCATAAGTCATTTCTTACAAAAATATAGACTATTATGCATGATAAATCACTTTACAATCATCTATGATTGCTAGGTCAGCTTTTTGTAAATGGGCAAATTAATGGGTTGTTTGACTCAGGTAAATATCCCACCGCATGTTCACTTGAGAATTTAATAAGCATTTTTTATTCTTTTTAAAATGTTTGGATCCATAGGTCATTTGCGTCTTTAACATGTTTCAAGCATGCATATCCATTTTTAAAACATGTGTAGAAGAAATCTCTTTCTTATAAAATTCCAAGCTATAAGCATTGAACTAGTGGAATTTTCTAAACTTGGTTAACAAAACTTTTGTGTTCAATTGTGGTGTGTAAATTAATTTTATTTACTTACATTTTTTATTGGTTTTTTTTTCCATACTTAAATTTTAAATTTTTCATTTTGTTGTGATCTATTTGCCGTTTTTGTTTATCGGATGAAGGTAGAGCGAAAACTCAAAGTTTTGATTTTAGAAAAAAGTTTATTTCTAAAATGGAAATGCACAATGCAAAAATGTAGAGAGATATAATTCCAAAGAGATTCTGTAATTTTTAGGGATTGTAAACTCTTTTTAGTTTTGATATATTACGCCTTACAATCGTCAGGGAAAAGGGGTAGGCAGGGGATTTTTAATTGAGTATTAACTCCCAATTCATAAGTCATTTCTTACAAAAATATAGCCTGTTACGCGTGATAAATCACTTTACAATCATCTATGATTGTTTGGTCACCTTTTTGTAGATGGGTAATATAATGGCTTGTTTATTTCGGGTAGATATTCCACCGCACGTTCAGTTGAGAATTTAATGAGCGTTTGTTATTCTCTTTAATAGGTTAGGCTCCATAGGTCATTTGCATCTTGAACATGTTTCAAGCATGCATATCCATTTTAAAAACATGTGTAGAAAAAATCTCTTTCTTATAAAATTCAAAGTGATTAGGGTTGAAATAGTGGAATTTCCCAAACTTGGATAACAAAACTTTTGTGTTCATTTGTGGTGTGTGAATAAATTTTCTATACATACATTTGTTATAATTTTAAACTTTTTCCATATATAAACTCTAAAGTTTTCATTTTGTTGTGATCTATTTGCCTTTTTTGTTTACGGGATGAAGGGAGAGCGAAAACTCAAAATTTTGATTTAAGAAAAAAGTATAGATCTAAAGTAGAAATGTTCAATGCGCAAATGTGGATAGAGATAATTCCAAATAGTGTTTGTAATATTTTGGGATTGTAAACTCTTTTTCATTTTTATATAGTAGATTTTGCAATCGTCGGGGAAAAGGGGGAGGTGGGGGATTTTTAACTGAGTGTTGACTCCTAATCCATAAGTCATTTCTTAAAAAAATATAGCCCGTTACGCATGATAAATCACTTTACAATCATCTATGATTGTTAGGTCACCTTTTTCTAGATGGGCAAAATAATGGCTTGTTTTACTCGGGTAGATATTCCACCGCACTTTCATTTGAGAATTTAATGAGCATATGTTATTCTCGTTAAAAGTTTTGGCTCCATAGGTCATTTGCATCTTGAACATGTTTCAAGCATGCATATCCATTTTAAAACATATGAAGAAAAAATATCTTCCTGATAAAATTCCAAGCTATTAGTGTAGAACTAGTGGAATTTCCCAAACTTGAATAACAAAAATTTTTTGTTCATTTGTGATCTTTGAATATATTTTCTTTACTTACATTTGTTGTTATTTAAAATTTTTTCCATACATATACTCTTAAATTTTCATTTTGTTGTGATCTATTTGCCTTTTTGTTTACGATATGAAGGGGGAGCTTAAATTCAATGTTTTGATTTAAGAAAAAAGAATACATATAAAAAAGAAATGCACAATACACTAATGTAGAGAGATATAATTCCCAAGAGTATCTGTAATTTTTAGGGATTGTAAACACTTTTTAGTTTTTATACATTAGGTTTTGCAATCGTCGGGAAAAAGGGGGAGGTGGGGGATTTTTAACTGAGTGTTGACTCCCTATCCATAAGTCATTTCTTACAAACATATAACCCGTTACGCATGATAAATCACTTTACAATAATCTATGATTGTTAGGTCAACTTTTGGTAGATGGGCAAAATAATGGCTTGTTTTACTCGGGTAGATATTCCTCCGCATGTTCACTTGAGAATTTAATGAGCGTTTGTTATTCTCTTTAAAAGGTTTGAATCCATAGGTCATTTGCATCTGTAACATTTTTCAATCATGCACATCCATTTTTAAAACATGTGTAAAAAATATCTCTTTCTTATAAAATTCCAAGCTATTACGATTTAACTAGTGGAATTTCAAAAACTTGGATAACAAAACTTTTGTGTTCATTTGTGGAGTGTGAATAAATTTTCTTTACTTACATTTGTTATTTTTTTAAATTTTTTCCATACATAAACTCTAAAATTTTCTTTTTGTTGTGATCTACTTACCTTTTTTTTTACGGGATGAAGGGACAGCCAAAACTCATAGTTTTGAGGTAAGAAAAAAGTATACATCTAAAATGGAAATGCACAATTCATAACTGTAGAGAGAAAATTTTTCAAAGTGTGTATGTAATTTTTAGGGATTATAAACTCTTTTTAGTTTTTATATAATATGTTTTGCAATTGTCCGGGAAAAGGGGGAGGTGGGGGATTTTTAACTAAGTGTTGACACCCAATCCATAAGTCATTTCTTCCAAAAAATAACCGGTTATGCGTGAAAAATCACTTGACAATCATCTATGATTGTTAGGTCAGCTTTTTGTAAATGGGCAAGATAAAGCTTGTTTGACTACGGTAGATATCGCACCGCATGTTCACTTGAGAATTTAATATGCATTTGTTATTCTCTTTAAAAGGTTTGGCTCCATTGGTGATCTGCATCTTTAACATGTTTCAAGAATGCATATCTATTTTTAAAACATGTGTAGAATAAATCTGTTTCTTATAAAATTCCAAACTATTAGGGTTGAACTAGTCGAATTTCCACAACTTGGATAACAAAACTTTTGTGTTCATTTGTGGTGTGTGAATAAATTTTCTCTACTTACATTTGTTCTTGTTTTAAATTTTTTCCATACATAAACGGTAAAATTTTCATTTTGTTGTAATCTATTTGCCTTTTTTATTTACAGGATAAAGGGAGAGCAAAAACTCAATGTTTTGATTTAAGAAAAACGTTTACACCTAAAATGGAAATGTACAATGCACAAATGTAGACAGAGATAATTCCAAAAAGTGTCTTTAATTTTTAGGGATTGTAAAATCTTTTTAGTTTTTATATATTAGTTTTTGCAATCGTCGGGGAAAAGCGGGAAGCAGGGGATTTTTAACAGAGAGTTGACTCCCAATCCACAAGTCATTTCTAACGAAAATACAGCCCTTGTGCATAACAAATCACTTTACAATCATCTATGATTGTTATGTCATTTTTTTGTCAATTGGTAATATAATGGCTTGTTTGACTAGGGTAAGTATTCCACCGCACGTAAACTTGAGAATTTAATGAGCGTTTCTTATTCTCTTTAAAAGGTTTTGATCCATAGATCATTTGCATCTTTAACATGTTTCATGCATGCCTATCCTTTTTTAAAACATGTGAAGAATAAATCTATTTCTTATAAAATTCCAAGCTATTAGGGTTGAACTAGTGGAATTTCCCAAACTTGCATAACAAAACTTTTGTGTTCAATTGTGGTGAGTGAAAAAATTTCCATTACTTACATTTGCTATTATTTTAAATTTTTTCCATACATAAACTCTTAAATTTTTATTTTTTTGTGATCTATTTCCCTTTTTTGTTTACGGGATAAAGGGAGAGCGAAAACTCAAAGTTTATATTTAAGAAAAAATTATACATCTAAAATTGAAATGCACAATGCAGAAATATAGAGGGAGATAATTCATAAGAGTGTCTGCTATTTTCATGGATTTTAAACTCATTTTAGTTTTTATATATTAGGTTTTGCAATCTTTGAGGAAAAGGGGAAGGAGGGGGATTTTAAACTGAGTGTTGACTCCCAATCCATAAGACATTTCTAACAAAAAATAGCCCATTTTGCATAATAAATCACTTTAAAATCTTGTATGATTGTTAGGTCAGCTTTTTGTAAATGGGCAAAATAATGGCTTGTTTGACTCAGGTAGATATCCCAACGCATGTTCCCTTGAGAATATAACGAGTGTTTGCTATTCTCTTTAAATGGGTTGGATCCATAGGTAATTTGCATCTTTAATATGTTTCCAGCATGCATATGCATTTTTAAAACATGTGTAGAAGAAATCTCTTTCTTATAAAATTCCAAGTTATTAGTGTTCAAAATAGTGGATTTCCCAAACTTGGATAACAAAAATTTTGTGTTCATTTGAGGTGTGTGAATAAATTTTCTTTACTTACATTTGTTGTTTTTTAAATTTTTTCCATACATTACTCTAAAATTTTCATTTTGTTGTTATCAATTTGCCTTTTTTGTTTATGGGATGAAGGGAGAGCGAAAACTCAAAGTTTTGTTTTAAGAAAAAAATATACTTCTAAAATGGGAATGTACAATGGAAAAATTTAGAGAGAGATAATTCCAAAGTGTGTTTGTAATTTTTAGGGATTGTAAACTCTTTTTATTTTTTATATATTAGGTTTTGCAATCATTGAGGAAAAGAGGGAGGCGCGGGATTTTTAACTGAGTGTTGACTCCCGATCCATAAGTGATTTCTAACAAAAATATAGGCCGTTATGCGTGATAAATCACTTGACAATCATCTATGATTGTTAGGTCAGCTTTTTGTAAATGGGCAAAATAATGGCTTGTGTGACTCGGGTAAATATCACACCGTACATTCACTTGAGAATTTAATGAGCATTTGTTATTTTTTTTAAAAGGTTTGGATCCATAGGTCATTTGCATCTTTAACATGTTTCAAGCATGCATATCCATTTTTGAAACATGTGTAGATGAAATCTCTTTCTTATAAAATTCCAAGCTATTTGGGTTGAACTAGTGGAATTTCCCAAACTTGGATATAAAAACTTTTGTGTTCATTTGTCGTGTGTGAATAAATTTTCTTTACTTACATTTTTAATTGTTTTAAATTTTTTTCATACATAAACTCTACAATTTTCATTTTGTTTTGATCTATTTACCTTTTTTGTTTACGGGATGAAGGGAGAGAGAATACTCAAAGTTTTGATTTAAGAAAAAAGTATACATTTAAAATGGAAATACACAATGTACAAATATAGAGAGAGATAATTCCAAAGAGTGTCTATAATTTTTAAGGATTGTAAATTCTTTTAGTTTTTATATATTAGGTTTTGCAATCGTCGGGGAAAAGGGGGAGGTGGGGGATTTTTAACTGAGTGTTGACTCCATATCCTTAAGTCATTATCTTACAAAAATATACTCCATTGCGTGTGATAACTCAATTTACAATCATCTATGATTGTTAGGTCAGCTTTTTTGTAAATGGGCGAAATAATGGCTTGTTTGACTTCAATAAATATCCCACCGCACGTTCACTTGAGAATTTAATGAGCGTTTGTTATTCTCTTTATATTTTTTGGATCCATAGGTCATTTGCATATTTAACATGTTTCAATTATGCATATCCATTTTTAAAACATGTATAGAAGAAATCTCTTTCTTATAAAATTCCTAGCAAATAGGGTTGAACTAGTGGAATTTCTCAAACTTCAATAAAAAAACTTTTGTGTTCATTTCTGGTGTGTGAATAAATTTTCTTTGCTAACATTTGTTATACTTTAAAATATTTTCCAAACATAAACTCTAGAATTTTCTTTTTCCTGTAATCTATTTGCTTTTTTCGCTTATGGGATGAAGGGAGAGCGAAAACTCAAAGTTTCGATTTAAGAAGAAATATTACATATAAAATGGAAATGCAAAATGTACAAATGATGAGAGAGATAATTCCAAAGAGTGTCTGTAATTTTTATGGATTCTAAAACTCTTTTTTGTTTTAATATATAAGGTTTTGCAATCGTCTGGGAAAAGGGGGAGGCGGGGGATTTTTAACTAAAATTTGTCACCCAATCCTTAAGTCATTTCTTACAAAAAAATAGCCCGTTACATGTGATAAATCACTTTACAATCATCTATAATTGTTAGGTCAGCTTTTTGTAAATGGGAAAAATAATGGCTTGTTTGACGCGGGTAAATATCCCATCGCACGTTCACTTGAGAATTTAATGAGCGTTTGTTATTCTCTTTAAAAGGTTTGGATCCATAGGTCATTTGCATCTTTAACATGTTTCAAGTATGCATATCCATTTTTAAAACTTGTGTCGAAGAATTCTCTTTCTTATAAAATTCCAAACTATTAGGGTTGATCTAGTGGAATTTCCCAAACTTGAATAAAAAAATTTTTTTGGTGATTTGTGGTATGAGAATATATTTTCTTTATTTACATTTTGTTGTAATCTTTTTTTGTTTTTTGTTTATGGGATGAAGGGAGAGCGAAAACTTAAAATTTTGAATTAAGAAAGAAGTATACATATAAAATGAAAATGTACAATGCACAAATGTAGAGAGAGATAATTCCAAAGAGTGTCTATAATTTTTATGGATTGTAAAACTCTTTTTTTTTAAATATTAGGTTTTGAAATTTTCGGGGAAAAGGGGAGGCGGGGGATTCTTAACTGAGTGTTGAATCCCAATCCATAACTCATTTCTTACAAAAATACAACCCGTTACGCGTGATAAATTACTTTACAATCATTTATGATTGTTAGGTCGTCTTTTTTTAGATGGGCAAAATAATGGCTTGTTTGAATCGGGTAAATATCCCACCACACGTTCACTTGAGAATTTAATGAGAATTTGTTATTCTCTTTAAAAGGTTTGGATCCATAGTTCATTTGCATCTATAACATGTTTCAAGCATGCATATCCACTTTTAAAACAGGTGTAGAAGAAATCTGGTTCTTATAAAATTCCAAGCTATTAGGGTTGAACTAGTGGAATGTCCAAAAATTGGATAATAAAACTTTTGTGTTCATTTGTGGTCTGTGAATAAATTTTCTTTACTTAAATATGTTATAATTTTGAATTTTTTTCATACGTAAACTCTAAAATTTTCATTTTGTTGTGTTCTTTTTGCCTTTTTTGTTTATGCGATGAAGGGATAGTGAAAACTCAAAGTTTTGATTTATGAAAAATGTATACATATAAAATGGAAATGCACAATGCACAAATGTAGAGAGAGATAATTCCAAAGAGTCTCTATAATTTATAGGGATTGTAAAACTATTTTTTATTTTTATATATAAGGTTTTACAATCGTCGGGGAAAAGGGGGAGGGGGGGATTTTTAACTAATAGTTGACACCCAATCCATAAGTCATTTCTTACAAAAATACAGCCCGTTACACGTGATAAATAACTTTACAATCATCTACGATTTTTAGGTAAGATTTTTAAAATTTTTCAAAATAATGGCATGTTTGACCCGGGTAAATATCCCGCAGCACGTTCACATGAGAATTTAATGAGCGTTTGTTATTCTTTTTGAAAGGTTTGGACCCATAGGTCATTTGCATCTTTACATGTTTCAAGCATGCATATCCATTTTTAAAACATGAGTAGAAGAAATCTCTTTCTTATAGTATTCCAAGCTATTAGGGGTTAACTAGTGGAATTTCCCAAACTCTGATAACAAAACTTTTGTGTTCATTTTTGGTGTGTCAAATTAATTTTTTCCATATATAAACCCTAAAAGTTTCATTTTGTTGTGATCTATTTACCTTTTTTATTTACGGGATGAAGGGAGAGCGAAAACTGAAAGTTTTGATTTAAGAAAAAGTATACATCTAAAGTGGAAATGCAAAATGCAAAAATGTATAGAGAGATAATTTCAAAGAGTGTCTAAAATTTTTAGGGATTGTAAACTCTTTTTAGTTTTCATATATTAGGTTTTGCAATCGTCGGGGAAAAGTGGGATGCGGGGGATCTTTAACTGAGTGTTGACTTCCAATCCATATGTCATTTCATAAAAAAAAAATATAGCCCATTATGCATGATAAATCACTTTACAATCATCTATGATCGTTAGGTCAGCTTTTTTGTAAATGGGCAAAATAATGGCTTGTTGACTTGGGTAAATATCCCACCGCACGTTCACTTGTGAATTTAATGGGCGTTTGTTATTCACTTTAAAAGGTTTGTATCTATAGGTCATTTGCATCTTTAACATGTTTCGAGCATGCATATCCATTTTCAAAACATGTGTAGAAGAAATCTCTTTCTTATAACATTCCAAGCTATTAGGGTTGAACTAGTGGAATTTTTCGAACATGGATAACAAAACTCTTGTGTTCATTTTTGGTTTGTGAATAAATTTTCTTTACGTACATTTGTTATTGTTTTAAATTTTTGCCATTCATAAACTCTAAAATTTTCATTTTGTTGTGATCTATTTGCCTTTTTTGTTTTCAGGATGAAGGGAGAGCGAAAACTCAAAGTTTTAATTTAGGAAAAAAGTATACATCTAAAATAGAAATACACAATGCACAAATTTTGAGATAGATAATTCCATAGTGTGTCTATAATTTTTAGGGATTGTAAACACTTTTTAGTTTTTATATATTAGGTCTTGCAATCGTCGGGGAAAAGGGGGAGGCGGGGGATTTTTAAATGAGTGTTAACTCCCAATCCATAAGTCATTTCTTAAAAAAATATAACCAGTTATGCCTGTTAAATCACTTCACAATCATCTATGATTGTTATGTCAGCTTTTTGTAAAAGGACAAAATAATGGCTTGTTTTACTCGGGTAAATATCCCACTGCTTGTTCACTTGAGAATTTAATGAGCGTTTGTTATGCTCTTTAAAAGGTTTGGATCCATAGGTCATTTGCATCTTTAACACGTTTCAAGCATGCATATCCATATTTAAAACATGTGTAGAAAAAATCTCTTTCTTTTAAAATTCCAAGCAATTAGAGTTGAACTAGTGGAATTTCCAAAACTTGGAAAACCAAACTTTTGTGTTCATTTTTGGTGAGTGAATAAAATTTCTTTACTTACACTTTTTCTTGTTTTAAGTTTTTTATTTTTTTGTGAACTTTTTGCCTTTTTTATTTTCGGGATGAAGGGAGAACGAAAAATCAAATTTTTGATTTAAGAAAAAAGTATGCATCTAAAATGAAAATGCGCAATGCACAAATGTAGAGAGAGATAATTCCAAAAAATGCCTGCAATTTTTAGGCATTGTAAACTCTTTTATGTTTTTATATATTAGGTTTTGCAATCGCCGGGGTAAAGGGGGAGGCGGGGAATTTTTAACTGAGTGTTGACTCCCAATCCATAAGTCATTTCTTACAAAAATATTTCCCGTTACGCTTGACAAATCACTTTACAATCATCTATGATGGTTAATTAATGGCTAATTTGACTCTGGTAACTATCCCACCGCACGTGCACTTGCGAATTTAATGAACGTTTGTTATTCTCATTAAAAGGTTTGGGTCCATAGATCATTTGCATCCTTAACACGTTTCAAGCATGCATATCCATTTTTAAAACATGTGTATAAGAAATCTCTTTCTTATAAAATTTCAAGCTTTTATGGTTGAACAAGCGGAATTTTCCAAACTTGGATAACAAAACTTTTGTGTTCATTTGTGGTGTGTAAATAAATTTTCTTTATTTTCATTTGTTATAGTTTTATAATTTTTTCAAAAAAAAATTCTAAAATTTTCATTTTGTGGTGAACTATTTACCTTTTTTGTTTACGATATGAAGGGAGAGCGCAACATCAAAGTTTTGATTTAAGAAAAAAGTATATATGTAAATGGAAATGCACAATGGACTAATGTAGAGAGAGATATTTCTAAAGAGTATCTGTAATTTTTTCGGGATTGTCAACTCGTTTTAGTTTTTATATATTAGGTTTTTCAATCGTCGAGGAAAAGGGGGAGGTTGGGGGTTTTTTAACTGCGTGTTGACTCCATTTCCATAAGTCATTTCTTACAAAAATATAGCCCGTTATGCGTGATAAATCACTTTACAATCATCTATGATTGTTAGGTCAGCTTTTTGTAAATGGGCAAGATAATGGCTTGTTTGACTCATGTTAATTCCCACCACATGGTCACTTGAAAATTTAATGAGCGTGTGTTACTCTATTTAAAAGGTTTGGATCCGTAGCTCATTTGCATCTTTAACATGTTTCAAGCATGCGTATCCATTTTCAAAACATGTGTAGAAGAAATCTCTTTCTTATGAAATTCCAAGTTATTAGGGTTGAACAAGTGGAATTTCCGAAACTTGGACAACAAAACTTTTGTGTTCATTTGTGGTGTGTGAATAAATTTTATTTACTTACATTTGTTGTTGTTTTAAATTTTTTCCATACCTAAACTCTAAAATTTTCATTTTGTTCTGATCTATTATTCTTTTTTGTTTACGGGGTGGAGGGAGAACGAAAACTCAAAGTTTTGATTTAATAAAAAAGTATACATCTAAAATGGAAATGCACCCTGCACAAATGTAGAGAGAGATAATTCCGAAGAATGTCTGTAATTTTTAGGGATAGTTAACTCCTTTTAAGTTTTATATATTAGGTTTTGAAATTGTCGGGGAAAAAGGCGAGGCGGGGGATTTTTAACTGTGTGTTGACTCCAATCCATAAGTCATTTTTTACGAAAAAAAGTGCATGTTACGTGTGATAAATTACTTTACAATCATCTATGATTGTTAGGTCCGCTTTTTGTAA
Source organism: Aristolochia californica (assembly GCF_029961685.1). NCBI lineage: Eukaryota > Viridiplantae > Streptophyta > Magnoliopsida > Piperales > Aristolochiaceae > Aristolochia > Aristolochia californica. The sequence goes on along the minus strand of NW_027181992.1, from coordinate 32,453,755 downwards.
ATGGGCAAGATAGTGGCTTGTTTGACTAAGGTAAATATCCTACTGCACATTCACTTGAGAATTTAATGATCGTTCGTTATTCTCTTTAAAAGGTTTGGATTCATAGGTCATTTTTAAAACATGTGTAGAAGAAACATATAAAATGGAAATGCACAATGCACAAATGTAGAGAGAGATAATTCCAAAGAGAGTCAGTATTTTTTAGGGATTGTAAACTCTTTTTAGTTTTTATATATTAGGTTTTGCAATCGTCGGGGAAAAGGGGGAGGTGGGGGATTTTTAACCAAGTGTTGACTCCCAATCCATATGTCATTTCTTACAAAAATAAAGCATGTTACGTGTGATAAATCATTTTACAATCATCTATCATTGTTAGATCGGCATTTTGTAAATGAGCAAGATAATGGCTTGTTTGACTTAGGTAAATATCACATCGCACGTTCACTAAAGAATTTAATGAGCGTTTGTTATTCTCTATAAAAGGTTTGGTTCCATAGGTCATTTTCATCTTTCACACGTTTCAAGCGGGCATATCCATTTTTAAAACATGTGTAGAAGAAACCACTTTCTTAAAAAAATCTAAGCTATTAGGGTTGAGGCGGGTGATTTTTAACTGAGTGTTGACTCCCAATCCTTAAGTCATTACATACAAAAATACAGCCCGTTATGCGTGATAAATTAGTTTTTAATATTCTATGAATGTTAGGTCAACTTTTTATAAATGGGCAAGATAATGGCTTGTTTGGCTCGAATAAATACCCCACCGCACGTTCACTTGAGAATTTAATGAGTATTTGTTATTCTCTGTAAAAGGTTTGGTTCCATAGGTCATTTGCATCTTTAACACGTTTCAAGTGTGCATATCCATTTTCAAACAATGAGTAGAAGAAACCTCTTTTTGATAAAATTCTAAGCTATTGGGGTTGAACTAGTGGAATTTCCCAAACGTGGATAACAAAAATTTTGTGTTCACTTGTGGTGTGTGAATAAATTTTCTTTACTTACATTTTTTATTGCTTTAAATTTTTTCCTTACATAAACTCTAAAATTTTTATTTTGTTTTGATCTATTCGCCTTTTTGGTTTATGGGATGCAGAGAGAACGAAAAATCAATATTTTAATTTAAGGAAAAAGTATACATCTAAAATGGAAATGCACAATGCACAAACGTAGAGTGAGATAATTCCAAAGAGTGTCAATCATTTTTAGGGATAGTAAACTCTTTTTAGTTTTTATATATTAGGTTTTTGCAATCGTCAGGGAAAAGGGGGAGGCGGGGGATTTTTAACTGAGTGTTGACACCCAATCCTAAACTCATTTGTCACAAAAATATAGCCCGTTACGCGTGATAAATCACTTTACAATCATCTATGATTGTTAGGTCAACCTTCTCTAAATGGGCTAGATAATGGCTTGTTTGACTCGGGTAAATATCCCACCACACGCCCACATGAGAATTTAATGAGTGTTTGCTATTCTCTTTAAAAGATTTGGATCCATAGGTCATTTGCATCTTGAACATGTTTCAAGCATGCATATCCATTTTCAAAACAGGTGTAGAAGAAATCTCTTTCTTATAAAATTCCAAGCTATTAGAGTTGAACTAGTGGAATTTCCCAAACTTGGATAACAAACTTTTGTGTTCATTTGGTGTGTGTGAATAAATTTTATTTACTTATATTTTTTATTGTTTTAATTTTTTTCCATACATAAACTCTACTATTTTCATTTTGTAGTGATCTATTTGCCTTTTTTTTATGGGATGATGGGAGAGTGGAAACTCAAAGTATTGATTTAAGAAAAAAGTATACATTAAAATAGAAACGCACAACGAACAAATGTAGAGAGAGATAATTCCAAAGAGTGTTTGTTTTTTTTAGGGATTATAAACTCTTTTCAGTTTTTATATATTAGGTTTTGTAATGGTCTGGGAAAAGGGGGAGGCAGGGGATTTTTAACTTAGTGTTGAATCACAATCCATAAGTCATTTCTTACAAAAATAAAGCCCGTTACACGATCTAAATCACTTTACAATCATCTATGATTGTTAGGTTAGCTTTTTGTAAAAGGGCAAGATAATGGCTTGTTTGACTTGGGTAAATATGTCATTGTACGTTCACTTGAGAATATAATGAGCATTTGTTATGCTCTGTAAAAGGTTTGGTTCCATTGGTCATTTCCATCTTTAACATGTTTCAAGCGTGCATATCCATTTTTAACACATGTGTAGAAGAAACCACTTTCTTATAAAATTCTAAGGTATTAGGGTTGAACTAGTGGAATTTCCCAAACTTGGATAACAAAACTTTTGTGTTCATTTTTGGTGTGTGAATAAATTTTCTTTACTTACATTTGTTATTGTTTAAAATTTTGTCCATTCATAAACTCTTAAATTTTCATTTTGTTGTGATCATTTGCCTTTTTTGTTTACGGGATGAAGGGAGAGCAAAAACTCAAAGTTTTTATTTAAGAAAAAAGTATGCTTCTAAAATGGAAATGCACAATGCAAAAATGTAGAGAGCGATAATTCAAAAGTGTGTCTGTAATTTTTAGGGATTGTAAACTCTTTTTAGTTTTTATATATTAGGTTTTGCAAACGTTGGGGAAAAGGGGGAGGTGGGGGATTTTTAACTGAGTGTTGACTCCAAATCCCAAAGTCAATTGGTACAAAAATATAGCCCATTATGCATGGTAAATCACTTTAAAATCATCTATGATTGTTATGTCATCTTTTTGTTAATGGGCAAGATAATGGCTTGTTTGATTCGGGTAAATATGCCACCGTACGTTCACTTGAGAATTTAATGAGCGTTGGTTATTCTTTGTAAAAGGTTTGGTTCCATAGGTCATTTGCATCTTTAACACGTTTCAAGCATGCATATCCATTTTTAAAACATGTGTAGAAAAAACCACTTTCTTATAAAATTCTAAGGCATTAGGGTTGAACTAGTGGAATTTCCCAAACTTGGATAACAAAAATTTTGTGTTCATTTGTGGTGTGTGAATACTTTTCCTTTACTTACATTTGTTATTTTTTAAAATTTTTTCCATTCATAAACTCTAAAATTTTCATTTTGTTCTGATCTTTTTGCCTTTTATGTTTACGGGACGAAGGGAGAGCGAAAACACAAATTTTTTATTTAAGAAAAAAGTATGCATCTAAAATGGAAATCCACAATGCACAAATATAGAGAGAGATAATTCCAAGAGTGTCTATAATTTTTAGGGATTCTAAACTCTTTTTAGGTTTTATATAGTAGGTTTTGCAAATGTCGGGGAAAAGGGGGAGGTGGGGGATTTTTAACTGAGTGTTGATTCCCAATCGAAAAGTCATTTTTTATAAAAATATAGCCCATTACGCGTGATAATCACTTTACAATCATCTATGTTTGGTACATCAGGTTTTTGTAAATGGTTAAAATAATGGCTTGTTTGACTCGGGTAAATATCCCACCGTACGTTCACTAGAGAATTTAATGAGCGTGTGTTGTTCTCTTTAAAATGTTTAGATCCATAGGTCATTTGCATCTATAACACGTTTCAAACATGCATATCCATTTTTAAATCCTTTGTAGAAGAAATCTCTTTCTTGTAAAATTCCAAGTTAATAGGATTGAACTAGTGGAATTTCCCAAACTTGGATAACAAACTTTTGTGTTCATTAGTGGTGTGTGAAAAAATTTTCTTTACTTACATTTGTTATTGTTTTAAATTTTTTCCTTACGTAAACTCTAAAATTTTCAATTGTTTTGATCTATTTGCCATTTTTGTTTTCGGGATGAAGGGAGAGCGAAAACTCAAAGTTTTGATTTAAGAAAAACGTAAATAGCTAAAATTGAAATGAACAATGCACAAATGCAGAGAGACATAATTCAAAAGAGTGTTTGTAATTTTTAGGGATTCTAAACTCTTTTTAGTTTTTATATAGTAGGTTTTGAAAATGTCGGGGAAAAGGGGGAGGTGGGGGATTTTTAACTAAGTGTTGATTCCCAATCGAAAAGTCATTTGTTAGAAAAATATAGCCCATTACGCGTGATAATCACTTTACAATCATCTATGTTTGGTACATCAGGTTTTTGTAAATGGTTAAAATAATGGCTTGTTTGACTCGGGTAAATATCCCACCGTACATTCACTAGAAAATTTAATGAGCGTTTGTTATTCTCTTTAAAATGTTTAGATTCATAGGTCATTTGCATCTATAACACGTTTCAGACATGCATATTCATTTTTAAATCCTTTGTAGAAGAAATCTCTTTCTTGTAAAATTCCAAGTTAATAGGATTGAACTAGTGGAATTTCCCAAACTTGGATAACAAACTTTTGTGTTCATTAGTGGTGTGTGAAAATTTTTTCTTTACTTACATTTGTTATTGTTTTAAATTTTTTCCTTACGTAAACTGTAAAATTTTCAATTTGTTGTGATCTATTTGCCATTTTTGTTTTCGGGATGAAGGGAGAGCGAAAACTCAAAGTTTTGATTTAAGAAAAACGTAAATAGCTAAAATTGAAATGAACAATGCACAAATGCAGAGAGACATAATTCAAAAGAGTGTTTGTATTTTTTAGGGATTGTAAACTCTTTTTATTTTTTATATATTAGGTTTTCCAATCGTCGGGGAAAAGGGAGAGGCGGGGGATTTTAAACTGAGTGTTGACTCCCAATCCATAAGTCATTTCTTACAAAAATAAAGCCCGTTATGCGTGCTAAATCACTTTACAATCATCTATGATTGTTAGCTCAGTTTTTTGTAAATGGGCAAGATAATGGCTTGTTTGACTCGGGTAAATATGCCACGATACGTTTACTTGAGAATTTAATGATATTTTTTTATTCTCTATAAAAGGTTTGGTTCCGTAGGTCATTTGCATCTTTAATACATTTCAAGCGTGCATATCCATTTTTAAAACATGTGACAAGAGAAGTCTTCCTTGGTTATGTTGTTTTGACATTTTTCAGCAGCAGGCGCAGCATAGCCCCCCCGCCCCCCCCCCCCCCCCCCCCCCCCCCCCTTGCTACAAGGGCAGCAGACTGATAAGAGTGCCCTACATTGGGCTTGTGCGCTAGACTAGCTTTATAGTCCTGGGGTGCGAATGCAGCACACCACTTTCTTATAAATTTTTAAGGTATTAGGGTTTAACTAGTGGAATTTCCCAAACTAGGAAAACAAAACTTTTGTGTTCATTTGTTGTGTGTGAATAAATATTCTTTACTTATAATTGTTATTGTTTTAAATTTTTTTGATGCATACACTCTAAAATTTTAATTTTTTGTGATCTATTTGCCTTTTTGGTTTACAAGATGAAGGGAGAGCGAAAACTCAAATTTTTATTTAAGAAAAAAGTATATATCAAAAATAGAAATGCACAATGCACAAATGTAGAGAGAGATAATTCCAAAGAGTGTCTATAATTTTCAGGGATTGTAAACTCTTTTTAGTTTTTATATATTAGGTTTTGCAATCGTCGGTAAAAGTGGGAGGCTGGGGATTTTTAACTGAGTGTTGTCTCCCAATCCATAAGTCATTTCGTACAAAAATATAGCCCATTATGCGTGATAAATCACTTTACAATCATCTATGATTGTTAGGTCAGCTTTTTGTAAAAGGGCTAGATAATGGCCTGTTTGACTTGGGTAAATATCCCACCGCATGTTTGCTTGAGAATTTTATGACCGTTTTTTATTCTCTGTAAAAGGTTTGGTTCATTAGGTCACTTTCATCTTTAACAAGTTTCAAGCATGCATATCCATTTTTAAAACATGTGTAGAAGAAACCTCTTTCTTATAAACTTCTAAGCTATTAGGGTTGAACGAGTGGAATTTCCCAAACTTGGATAACAAAACTTTTGAGTTCATTTCTGGTGTGTGAATAAATTTTCTTTACTTAAAATTGTTATCGTTTTAAATTTTTTCCATACATAAATTCTAAAATTTTCATTTTGTTGTGATCTATTTGCCTTTTTTGTTTACGGGATGAAGGGAGAGCGCAAAGTCAAAGTTTTGATTTAACAAAAAAGTATACATCTAAAATCGAAATTCACAATGCACAAATGTAGAGAGAGATAATTCCAAAGAGTGTCTGTAATTTTTAGGGATTGTAAACTCTTTTTAGATTTTATATATTAGGTTTTGCAATTGTCGGGGAAAAGGGGGAGGTGGGGGATTTTTAACTGAGTATTGACTCCCAATCCATAAGTCAAATCTTACAAAAATATAGCCCGTTACACGTGATAAATCACTTTACAATCATCTATGATTGTTAGGTGTGCTTTTTGTAAATGGGCAAAATAATGGCTTGTTTTACTAGGGTAAAAATCCCACCGCAAATTCACTTGAGAATTTAATTAGCGTTTGTTATTCTCTTCCAAATGTTTGGATCCATAGGTCATTTGTATCTTTAACATGTTTCAAGCATCCATATCCATGTTTAAAACATGTGTTGAAGAAATCACTTTCTTATAAAATTCCAATCTATTAGGGTTGAACTAGTGGAATTTCCCAAACTTAGATAAAAAAACTTTTGTGTTCATTTGTGGCGTGTGAATAATTTTTCTTTACATAAATTTGTTATTTTTAAAAAATTTTCCTTACATAAACTCTAAAATTTTCATTTTGTTGTGATCTATTTGCCTATCCGGTTTACGGGATGAAGGGAGAGCGAAAACTCAAAGTTTTTATTTAAGAAAAAAGTATTCATCGAAAATGAAAATGCAAAATGCAAAAATTTAGAGAGAGATAATTCCAAAAAGTGTCACAATTTTTTAGGGATTGTAAACTCTATTTAGTTTTTATATATTAGGTTTTGCAATCGTCGGGGAATTGGGGGAGGTGGGGGATTTTTAACTGAGTGTTGACTCCCAATCCATAAGTCATTTCTTAAAAAAATAAAGCCTGTTACAAGTGATAAATCACTTTACAATAATCTATCATTGTTAGGTCAGCTTTTTGTAAATGAGCAAGATAATGGCTTGTTTGACTCGGGTAAATATCACACCACACGTTCACTTGAGAATTTAATAAGCGTTTGTGATTCTCTGTAAAAGGTTTGGTTCCATAGGTCATTTGAATCTTTAACACGGTTGAAGAGGGCATATGCATTTTTAAAACATGTGTAGAAGAAACCACTTTCTTATAAAATTCTAAGCTATTAGGGTTGAACTAGTCGAATTTCCCAAACTTGGATAATAAAACTTTTGTGTTCATTTGTGGTGTATGGATTAATTTTCTTTACTTACATTCGTTATTGTTTTAAATTTTTTCCATACATAAACTCTTAAATTTTCATTTTGTTATGATCTGTTTACCTTTTTTGTTTACGGGATGATGGAGAACGAAAACTCCAAGTTTTGATTTAAGAAGAAAGTATATATCTAAATTGGAAACGCACAATGGACAAATGTAGAGTGTCATTAATTTTTAGGGATCGAAAACTCTTTAAAGTTTTTATATATTAGGTTTTACAATCCCAGGGGAAAAGGGTAAGGGGGACTTTTAACTGAGTGTTGACTCCCAATCCTTAAGTCATTTCTTACAAAAATATAGCCCGTTACTCGTGATAAATCACTTTACAATATTCTAAGTTTGTAGGTCAGCTTTTTGTAAATGGGCAAGATAATGGCTTGTTTGACACAGGTAAATATCCCACCGCACATTCACTTGAGTATTTAATGACCGATTGTAATTCTCTTTAAAAGGTTTGGATCCATAGGTCATTTGCATCTTTAACATGTTTCAAGCATGCATATCCATTTTTAATACATGTGTAGAAGAAATCTCTTTCTTATAAAAATCCAAGCTATTGAGGCAAAACTAGTGGAATTTCCCAAACTTGGATAACAAAACTTTTGTGTTCATTTCTGGTATGTAAAAAATTTTCCTTACTTACATTTTTTATTGTTTAAAATTTTTTTTATTCATCAATTCTAAAATTTTTATTTTGATGTGATTTATTTGCCTTTTTTGTTTATGGGATGGAGGGAGAGCGAAAACTCAAAATTTTGATTTAAGAAAAAAGTATACATCTAAAATGAAAATGCACAATGTACAAATTTTTAGAGAGATAATTCCAAAGAGTGTTTGTAAGTTTTAGGGATTGTAAACTCTTTCTAGTTTTTATATATGAGGTTTTGCAATCGTCAAGGAAAAGGGGGAGGCGGGGGATTTTTAATTGAGTGTTGACTCCCAATCCATAAGTCATTTCTTAAAAAAATATAGCCCGTTACGTGTGATAAATCACTTTACAATCATCTATGATTGTTAGGAATACTTTTCTAAAATGGGGAAGATTATGGCTTGTTAGACTCGGGTAAATATCCCACCACACGTTCACTTGAGAATTTAAGGATCTTTTGTTATTCTCTTTTAAAGGTTTGGATCCATAGGTCATTTCCATCTTTAACATATGGGGGGGTTAGTCAACTTGAAGGACAAGATGATCTTCAACCACATAACGCCCTTCTCCACTTGAAGTCGTTAGTGGAGCGCAGATGAAGCTTCATCTCGATGTAGGGGATGAAGGGGCCCTTCATCTCCACGATTTAATTTCAATCATGTGGAAGAAGGCCCATTTTGATCTTCTTCGAATTGAAGGACGGGCGACGCCCTCGGCCTCGCTCTCTCTCCTCGCACCCCCCCATCGCGCGTCGTTTTTTGTTTTTTCTTCCTCTCTCCCGCACTCCCTTCCCTCTCTCGTCTCCCTGCACCCACGACATTGTTCTCGGCCTTCGTCTCCCTGCGTCCCCGACGTTGATCTCGGCCACTATCTCAGTTCCCTCTCGTCTCCGGCTTCAACTCTCGGTCTTCTCTCGGCCTCACCCTCTCTGTCGCACCCCCTCTCTCATCTCCGTGACTCCCTCTCTTCTCTCGGACAAGCTCTCTCTCGCTTCTCTCTCTCTGTTCCCTCCCGACCTCCCTTTCTTCTCTGTCTTCTCCCTCTCTTCTCCCTTTCGGCCTCCCACTCTCTTATCTCTCTGGCTAGTCTCGATTAGGCATCGATTTCACCCTTCGGCTTCGGATTTCCCCCTTTGGCTTCACCCTTCGGCTTCGGATTTCCCCTTCGATTTCACCCTTCGGCTACGGATTTCCCCAAATTTCAGAAGGTATGCCTAAACCCGATTTTTTTATAATTAAATTAGTGTTTTATTTGATTAAATTTATTTTCAGTGCGTAATTGGGGGTTATTTGTGCATTATTTTGGGATTTAGGGTTATGGTTTAGGGTTTATGGTATTTTAGGGATTAGGATTTAGGGTTTAGTGCGTAATTAGGGTTTATGGTTAAGGGTATTTTAGGGATTAGGGTTTTAAAGGTTTAGGGGGTTTAGGGTTTTTAAGCTATAAGGTTTTTTGGGTTTAGGGTTTGGAATTAGGGTGTAGGGTTTAGGGCTTTTAATGTATTAAGTCCTGGAATTAGTGTTTAGAGTTTAGAGTTTAGTAGGTGATAGGGTTTAGGGTTTGATGGTTTAGTTTTTTTTTTATGGTTTGTGTTTCGGATAAGGTTTAGGCTAGGGGTTTATGGTATTTTAGGGATTATAATTTTTAAGGTTTAGGGGGGTTTATGGTTTTTAAGGTTTAGGGGGTTTTGTGTTTTTATGCTCTAGGGTTTTTTAGGTTTTTTTTGGGGGGTGGTTTGGGGTTTACGGTTTTGGGCTTTTAAGGTATTAAGTTCTGGAATTAGTGTTTAGGGGTTTTTAGTCCAATTCAAACAAGGTTGAGTCGCCTACACGGGCGTCCATTAGCCAACGAAACCCGACCCCCATCACTGACGAGGTACAGTTCATAGTGACTGCGAAGTTATATGGGGCTCTACCATGGGGTCTTCGGTGAATTTGGATTTGATGTGTGTGTGTTTTCATTGTTTAGTGCATATGCATTAGTGAAAACAATTTAATTAATTTTGAAATGTGTGAGAATGTTGTGGAGAATTTTTGAAGTGCTATGAAATATTTTTGCCATGTGGTGAGGAGATTCGGGTATTATACATATCCACCACATGGTATTTTTTTTATGGTTTGTGTTTCGGGTTTACGGTTTAGGCTAAGGGTTTAGGGTATTTTAGGGATTAAGATTTTTAAGGTTTAGGGGGTTTATGGTTTTTAAGATTTTGGGGGTTTTGTGTTTTCAAGCTCTAGGGTTTTTTAGGTTTTGGGGAAGGGGGGGGGGGGGGGGGGGGTTAGGGTTTAGGGTTTTGGGCTTTTAAGGTATTAAGTTCTGGAATTAGTGTTTAGGGGTTTTTAGTCCAATTCAAACAAGGTTGAGTCACCTACACGGGCGTCCATTAGCCAACGAAACCCGACCCCCATCACTGACGAGGTACAGTTCATAGTGACTGCAAAGTTATATGGGGCTCTACCAGGGGTCTTCGGTGAATTTGGATTTGATGTGTGTGTGTTTTCTTTGTTTAATGCATATGCATTAGTGAAAATAATTTAATTAATTTTGAAATGTGTGAGAATGTTGTTGAGAATTTTTGAAGTGCTATGAAATGTTTTTGCCATGTGGTGAGGAGAGTCGGGTATTATAGATATCCACCACATGGTATTTTTTTTTATGGTTTGTGTTTTCGTGACGAGTAAAGGTTGTCTGATAAAGTTTTTTCCGTGAGGACCGTATCGGATTTAGATTATACATGGCTGCAAGAAGACAACCAAGTGGTCGAACATATGATATTTGGACATTCGATGATGATAGCAAAATGCTCGATCTCTTGGTCGAGCAGGTCAATCTAGGGAACAAGTTGCCTAACGGGGTGTGGAAGCATGAGGTATACATGGACTGTGTAAATAAGTTCAATGAAGACACAGTCATGAAAAAAACTGTTGAGCAGGTGAAGAATCGAACAAGAGCATGGAAGAAAACATACCAAACGGTAACGAGCTGTATCAACACTAGTGGGTTTGGTTGGGATGCAACCACACAACGAGTTACTGCATGTAATTCTGTATGGCTTGATTACATAAAGGTCAATAAATCTGTATGGCTCGACTATATGATGTACTATAAAATATTTTTTATGTTTTTCGCGTTAGTATAACTCTATTCCAAGACATCTAAATGATGTTTTATTCTTGTAGGAGCATAAAGATGCTGAGAAGTACAGACGTGAAGGCTGCCCCCTATACGACAAATTAGCTATGGTGGTGGGAAACACAATAGCGGTAGGGTCAGGAGTTGCAACCTTTGTAGATCAGGGCGATGAGGTGATCCATGAATCGGAACATGTCCCGATGGATGAGCCAGCGGATGTTGATATAGTTAGGGATACTCCATCACCATTATTAAGCATGGATGAGTCTCTAGGTAATCAATCTGAAAGAAGTAAATGGTCATCTTCAAGTCGTCGTAGAAAGAGAACCGAAATGCCCGATAACGACACTAGTAGCAGAATTTTTGATGCAATAGATCGAATTGCTCAGACATTTCAGAATTTCATGATGAAAGACGATATTGTAAGAGGTTGCGTCAACGCCCTCAGGGAAATCCCGGACTTGCCTACAGAATTGAAGTATCGCACTCCTTCATGGTTGGATACACCAACTAAGAAGGTCATGTTTATGGAAATGATAGTGGAAGAGCGGGTTGAGTGGCTTAAATTTTGTTTTGAAAACTAATTGTAATGCGTTATAAATACACTATTTTTTTGGAATATTATTATGTAGTAGACATGATATTTGAATTATGACGTTGCAAAACTTATTAGTATGGTTTGTATTTAAATTTGATATGTTGTTGTGTTTATATATTGCATAGATAGATATGGTGTTTTGAGTATGGATGTGGAATGTGATTGAATGTAGGATGTGGATGAATGTAGGATGTGATTGAATGTAGGATGTGGAATGTGGATGAATGTAGGATGTGATTGAATGTAGGATGTGTAAATGTGGATGAATGTAGGATGTGATTGAATGTAGGATGTGGGAATGGGGATGAATGTAGGATGTGATTGAATGTAGGATGTGGGAAGTGGATGAATGTAGGATGTGGGAATGTCGATGAATGTAGGATGTGATAGAATGTAGGATGTGGGAATGGGGATGAATGTAGGATGTGATTGAATGTAGGATGTGTGAATGTGGATGAATGGAGGATGTGATTGAATGTAGGATGTGGGAATGTGGATGAATATGGTTGTTTATAGGTGTGATTGCAAATAGGTTATGATTGAAGATTGATGTTTACTCGTGTTTATGAATTTTAGGCGATTGAATTTGTGGATTTCCATGGATACTATGACAGACGATGAAAAGGTTGCAATTATGGTTACCACAACTTTGATGATCACCATGGAAAGATACTATATGTACCATTGCAACAAACGTGTACCACATTCTTGTGGGATGAATGGTCCATTGTATTTGCAAAAGGCACTAGACAAATCTCCAGTTAAATTTCGTAAAGTGTACAGGATGAACCAACTGGTATTTCACAAATTCGCAGATATACTTTCTAGTAAAGGGTTTTTATCAGCCACAAAGACCATCTCAGTTGAAGAACAACTTGCATATTTCCTCCTAACTGTTGGTCAAGGACAAGTGTATAGTGTCACAGCAGAGATGTTTGATAGATCAAACTGGACGATAAGTAAGTATTTCAACAAGGTGTTGGATGCAATCCTCAAACTTCACTCTGATTACGTCAAACGGCCTTCGGAACGCACACACTCGAAGATTTTAACAAATTCAATGTTTTATCCCTACTTCAAGGTAACATCACTTCCTATAACTAAATAATTTTACATTAATATACAAAGTTAGTAAATATTAATTGAAAATGTATAATTAGGATTGTATTGGAGCTATTGATGGAACTCATATCAAAACCAACATTCCACTTGAAGATCAACCAAGGTTTTGGAATAGAAAAGGTTATCTCTCACAAAATGTGATGGCTGCATGTTCATTAGATATGCAATTCACTTATGTACTTGCTGGATGGGAGGGGTCAGCAGCCGATTCCCGTGTATTAAAGGATGCATTGACTCGTCAAGATAAAATCTTTGTACCTGAAGGTAAGTAATATATTTTTATGCAGTACTTTTTTATCTATTTTATCTTCAATTATTTTATGTGGTATATAATTTTTATTATAGGAAAATATTATCTAGTCGATGCTGGTTATGCAAATCTTTAGGGATTTTTGGCTCCATATCGAGGAACCCGATATCATCTGCAAGAATTTGGAGATAATATTCCTAGAAATGAAAAAGAATTATTCAACCGAAGACATTCATCTTTACGGAATATTATTGAGCGAACTTTTGGTGCTTTAAAAGCTCGATTTCAAATTTTAAAAGGCACTCCTCCATTTTCTTTTAAGATCCAGGTGAAAATTGTACATGCTTGTTGCATATTGCACAATTATATACGTGCAGAAGATTATGATGATATATTTGAAGATGAAGCTGATGATTCGGGTAGCGAGCTCGGTGGAGGAGGTGATGCGGTCCAATTAGGTGCAATGGATGATACAGACAGTGACGATTGTGATGATCTTGAGGATGTGGGTAGCCAAGTAACAAGCATTCGGAGGCAGAGTGCATTAGAATCCACAAGAGCCGCATAATTTCGAGATGCCATATCGACATCCATGTGGAACGATAAATGATAGTTTACTCTTATTACTTTTGAACATGCATAATTTATATGTACTAAACTTGTAACTCGTTGATTGTAATATTAAAGGCACGAACTCGTTATTTGAATAATTTTTTTTAGGTTATTTTAAAAGTTGTATATGTATTTATTTATTATTTTATTTTATTTTATTACTATATTAAACTTCATATTTAAGTCTTTGGTAAATAAAATATAATTAAAGTATGCATTTGATTAATATATCATAATTAATTATGACAAAATATATTATTAATTAATACAATACAAATCTATCTTATGTTATTAATATAACATTTTTTATTCATTAATCAGAAATTTTTTTATTCACTCTATTGTATTAGTGATTTAATAGTGGTAATTAAAATATTGTTAACTCAGACACTTTGGTTTAATTAGTTCATTTTTATAATTATTAAAATCAATAATTTTAAATTTCTATAAGATGAAGATGAAGATGAAGTTGTCTTGACTAACACCCTATTTCAAAGATTTCGAAGATGAAGTTGTCTTGACTAACACCCATTTCGAAGATGAAAATCATGTAGATACATAAGATGAAGATGAAGATGAAGATGAAGATGAAGATCAAATTTTCATTTTGTTGACTAACCCCCCTATATCAAGCATGAATATCCATTTTTAAAACCTGTGTAGAAGAAATCTCTTTCTTACAAAATTTCAAGCTATTGTGGTTGAACTAGTGGAATTTCTGACACTTGGATAACAAAAATTGTTTTCATTTGAGGTGTGTGAATAAATTTTCTTCACTTCAATTTTTTATTGTTTTTAATTTTTTCCATACGTAAATTCTAAACTTTTATTTTTTTGTGATCTATTTGCCTTTTTTGTTTATGGAATGAAGGGAGAGCGAAAACTCAAAATGCTGATTTAATAAAAAAATATACATCTAAAATGAAAATGCACAATGCACAAATGTAGAAAGATATAATTTCAAAGAGTGTCTATAATTTTTAGGGATTGTATACTCTTTTTAGTTTTTATATATTGGATTTTGCAATCATCGGGGAAAAGGGGGAGGCGGGGGATTTTTAACTAAGAGTTGGCTCCCAATCCATAAGTTATTTCTTACAAAAATATAGCATGTTACGCTTGATAAATCACTTTACAATCATCTATGATTGTTAGGTCAGTTTTTTGTAAATGGTCAAGATAATGGTTTGTTTGACTCGTGCAAATATCCCACCGCATATTCACTTGAGAATTTAATGAGCATTTTTTATGTCCTTTAACAGGTCTGGATCCATAAGTCATTTGCATCTTTAACATGCTTCAAACATGCATATCCATTTTAAAAACATGTGTAGAAGAAATCTCTTTTTTGTAAAATTCCAAGCTATTAGGGCGGAAGTAATGGAGTTTCCCAAACTTGGATAATTAAACTTTTGTGTTCATTTCGGGTGTGTGAATAAATTTTCTTTACTTACATTTGTTATTGTTTTAAATTTTTTCCATACATAAACTCTAAAATTTTCATTTTGATGTGATCTATTTGCCTTTTTTGTTTACAAGATGAAGGCAGAGCGAAATCTCAAAGTTTAGATTTAAGAAAAATGTATACAGTTAAAATGGAAATCCACAATGCTCATATGTAGAGAGAGATAATTCCAAAGAGTGTTTGTAATTTTTAGGGAGTGTAAACTCTTTTTAGTTTTTAAGTATTAGGTTTTGCAATCGTCGGGGAAAAGGGGGAGGCGGGGGATTTTTAACTGAGTGTTGACTCCCAATCCAAAAGTCATTTGTTACAAAAATATTGCCTTTTATGCGTGATAAATCATTTTACAATGATCTATGATTGTTAGGTCAACTTTTTTTAAATGGGCAAGATAATGGCTTGTTTGACTCGGGTAAATATCCCACCGCACGTTCACTTGAGAATCTAATGAGTGTTTGTTATTCCCTTTAAAAGGTTTGGATCCATAGGTCATTTGCATCTTTAACATGTTTCAAGCACGCATATCTATTTTTTAAACATGTGTAGAAGAAATCTCTTTCTTATAAAATTCCAAGCTATTAGAGTGGAACTAGTGGAATTTTGCAAACTTGGATAACAAAAATTTTGTGTGCATATCTGGTGTTTGAATAAATTTTTTTTTCTTACATTTTTTATTGTTTAAAATTTTTTCCATACATAAATTCTAAAATTTTCATTTTGTTGTGATCTATTTGCCTTTTTTGTTTACGGGATGAAGGGAAACCGAAAACTCAAAGTTTTGATTTAAGAAAAAAGTGTACATCTAAAATGGAGTTGCACAATGCACAAATGTAGAGAGAGATAATTCCAAAGAGTGACTCTAATTTTTTGGGATTGTAAACTCTTTTTAGTTTTTATATTTTAGGTTTTGCAATCGTCGGGGAAAACGGGGAGGCGGGGGGATTTTTAACCGAATGTTGACTCCCAATCCATAAGTAATTTCTTACAAAAATATAGCCCGTTATGCGTGATAAATATCTTTACAATCATCTTGGATTGTTAGGTCAGTTTTTAATAAATGGGCAAGATAATGGCTTGTTTGACTAGGGTAAATATCCCACCGCACGTTCACTTGAGAATTTATTGAGCGTTTGTAATTCTCTTTAGAAGGTTTGGATCCATAGGTCATTTGTATCTTTAACATGTTTCAAGCATGCATATCCATTTTTAATACATGTGTATAAGAAATCTCTTTCCTATAAAATTCCAAGCTATTTGGGTTGAACTCGTGGAATTTGCATAACTTGGATAACAAAACTTTTGTGTTCATTTCTAGTGTGCGAATAAATTTTCTTTACTTACATTTGTTATTGTTTAAAATTTTTTCCAGACATAAATTCTAAAATTTTCATTTTGTTGTGATCTATTTGCCTTTTTAATTTACGGGATGAAGGGAGAGCAAAAACTCAAGGTTTTGATTTAAGAAAAATGTATACATCTAAAATGAAAATGCACAATGCTCATATGTAGAGAGAGATAATTCCGAAGAGTTTCTGTAATTTTAAGGGATTTAAAACTATTTTTAGTTTTTATATATTAGGTTTTGCAATCGTCGGGGAAAAGGGGGAGGCGGGGGATTTTTAACTGAGTGTTGACTCCCAATTCACAAGCCATTTCTTACCAAAATATAGCCTGTTACACGTGATAAATCACTTTACATTCATCTATGATTGGTAGGTCAGCTTTTTGTAACTGGGCAAGATAATGGCTTGTTTCACTTGGGTAAATATCCCCCCGCATGTTCATTTAAGAATTTAATGAGCGTTTGTTGTTCTTTTTAAAAGGTTTGGATCCATAGGTCATTTGCATCTTTAACATGTTTCAAGCATGCATATCCATTTTAAAAACATGTGTAGAAGAAATATCTTTTTTATAAAATTCCAAGCTATTTGGGCGGAACTTGTGGAATTTCCCAAACTTGGATAACAGAACTTTTGTGTTAATTTTAGGTGTGTGATTAATTTTTCTTTAGTTAGATTTGTTATTGTTTTAAATTTTTTCCATACATAAACACTAAAATTTTCATTTTGTTGTGATATATTTACCTTTTTTGTTTACGGGATCATGGGAGAGAGAAAACTCAAATTTTTTATTTAATAAAAAAATATACAACTAAAATTAAAATGCCCAATGTACAAATATAGAGAGATATAATTCCAAAGAGTGTCTATAATTTTTATGGATTGTAAACTCTTTTTAATTTTTTTATATTAGGTTTTGCAATCGTCGGGGAAAAGGGGGAGGCAGGGGATTTTTAACTGATTGTTGACTCCCAATCCATAAGTCATTTCTTACAAAAATATCGCCCGTTACGTGAGATAAATGGCATTACAATCATCTATGATTTTTGGGTCAACTTTTTGTTAATGGGCAAGATAATGGCTTGTTTGACTCGGGTAAATATCCCACCGCACATTCACTAGAGAATTTAATGAGTGTTTGTTGTTCTCTTTAAAAGGTTTGGATCCATAGGTCATTTGCATCTTTAACATGTTTCAAGCGTGCATATCCATTTTTAAAACATGTGTAAAAGAAATCTCTTTCTTATAAAATTCGATGCTATTAGGGTGGAACTACTGGAATTTCCAAATCTTTGATAAAAAAAACTTTTATATTCATTTCTGGTGTGTGAATAAATTTTCTTTATTTACATTTCTTATTTTTTTAATTTTTTTCCATACATAAACTCTAAAATTATCATTTCGTTGTGATCTTTGCCGTTTTTGTTTACGGGTTGAAGGGAGAGTGAAAACTCATAGTTTTGATTTAAGAAAAAAATATACCTCTACAATGGAAATGCACAATGCTCAAATTTAGAGAGAGATAATTTCAAAGAATGTTTGTAATTAGTAGGGATTGTAAACTCTTTTTAGTTTTTATATATTAGGTTATGCAATCATCATGGAAAAGGGGGAAGCGGGGTTTTTTAACTGAGTGTTGACTCCCTATCAATAAGTCATTTCTTACAAAAATATAGCCCGTTACACGTGACAAATCACTTTACAATCATTTATGATTGTTAGGTCAATTTTTTGTCAATGGGCCAAATAATGGCTTGTTTGACTCGTGTAAATATCCCATCGCACATTCACTTGAGAATTTAATGAGCGTTTGTTGTTCTCTTTAAAAGGTTTGGATCCATAGGTCATTCGAATCTTTAACATGTTTCAAGCATGCATATCCATTTTTAAAACATGTGTAGAAGAAATCTCTTTCTTCTAAAATTCCAAGCTATTAGGGTGGAAGTAGTAGAAATTCCAAAATTTGGATAACTAACCTTTTGTGTTCATTTCTGGTGTGTGAATAAATTTTCTTTACTTACATTTGTTTTTTTATTAAAAAATTTTCCATACATAAACTCTAAAATTTTCATTTTGTTGTGATCTATTTGCCTTTTTTATTTACGGGATGAAGGGAGAGCGAAAACTTAAATTTTTTATTTAAGAAAAAAGTATACATGTAAAAAGAAAATGGGCAATGCACAAATTTAGAGAGAGATAATTCCAAAGAGTGTCTATAATTTTTAGAGATTGTAAACTCTTTTTAGTTTTTATATATTATGTTTTGCAATCGTCGGGGAAAAGGGGGAGGCGGTGGATTTTTAACTCAGTGTTGACTACCAATCCATAAGTCTTTTCTTACAAAAATATAGCCCGTTACACCTGATAAATCACTTTACAATCATCTATTATTGTTAGGTCATCTTTTTGTAAATGCGCCAGATAATGGCTTGTTTGACTCATGTCAATCTCCTGTTAGTGTATCAATGCCCACCTCTCTCAAGTTACCGTTAATGTAATGTATTCACTGGCCCCCAAGTATGAGGAGCGCCATTGTCGATAGTGAGTAATTAGCTAACGGTTCCAGCTTAGATGCTGATGAGGTCAAATTGTGATCGCAATGGTTACTTGTGAAGAAACTGTAAAACGGATAGTAGGGTTCGGGGCGTCAGCCCCGACGGTGGTCTAAGGGGGCTGACCCCACGGTATGCACGTGTCACGATTGCATCACCAAGTACCAAAGTGGAGGACAACTAGATGGCATGCTCTACAAGCTTCCTAGATGGTGTGCTCTACAAGTTTCCTAGATGGCTTGCTCTACAAGCTTCCTATATGGTGTGCTCTACAAGCTTCCTAGATGGCTTGCTCTACAAGCTTCCTAGATGGTGTGCTCTACAAGCTTCCTAGATGAAAAACACTTATAAATAGAGGTGTTCTTCAGCAGCATTGGGATGCAGAAAATGAGAGCAATTCTTTCTTCATTACTCTGTTTTATTGTTTAGTTTCTTCTTGTAATTTCTGTTCAGTCAAGAAACCATTGAAGCTCTTCTAGAGCGTGTGGTGGGACGAAGTTTCTTATCGTATTTGTAATAGATCATTGTTGGCTTTCTTCTTGATTGTTGTTTAGATGTTCCTGGGCTGAGCTTACTCTGTTTTACATCTCCCACCGCACGTTCACAAGAGAATTTATTGAGCGTTTGTTGTTCTCTTTAAAAGGTTTGGATCCATAGGTCATTTGAATCTTTAACATGTTTCAAGCATGCATATCCATTGGTAAAACATGTGTCGAAGAAATCTCTTTCTTATAAAATTCCAAGCTGTTGGATTTGAACTAGTGGAATTTCCCAAACTTGGATAACAAAACTTTTGTGTTCATTTCTGGTGTGTGAATAAATTTTCTTTACTTACAGTTGTTATTGTTTAAAATTTTTCCATTCATAAATTCTAAAATTTTCATTTTTTTGTGATCTATTTGCCTTTTTTGTTTAAGGGATGTAGGGAGAGCGAAAACTCAAAGTTTTGATTTAAGAAAAAAGTATACATCTAAAAAGAAAAACTCAATGCACAAACGTTGAGAGAGATAATTCAAAAGAGTGTTTGTAATTTTTAGGGATTGTAAACTCTTTCTAGTTTTTATATATGTGGTTTTGCAATCGTCGAGGAAAAGGGGGAGGCGAGGGATTTTTAACTGAGTGTTGACTCCCAATCCATAAGTCATTTCTTACAAAAATATAGCCCTTTACGCGTGATAAATCACTTTACAATCATCTACAATTGTTAGGACAACTTTTCGAAAATGGGCAAGATAATGGCTTGTTTAACTCGGGTAAATATCTCACCGAACGTTCACTTGAGAATTTAATGATCGTTTGTTATTCTCTTTTAATGGTTTGGATCCATTGGTCATTTCCATCTTTAACATATATCAAGCATGAATATCCATTTTTAAAACATGTGTAGATGAAATCTCTTTCTTACAAAATTCCAACCTATTGGGGTTGAACTAGTGGAATTTCCCAAACTCTGATAACAAAAATTGTGTTCATTTGTGGTGTGTGAATAAATTTTCTTGACTTACATTTATTATTATTTGTTTTATTTTTTCCATACATAAACTATAAAATTTTCATTTTTTTGTGATCTATTTGCCATTTTTGTTTACAAGATGAAGGGAGAGCGAAAACTCAAAGTTCTGATTTAATAAAAAAGTATACTTCTAAAATGGAATTTCACAATGCACAAATGTAGATAAAGATAATTCCAAAGAGTGTCTGTAATTTTTAGGGATTCTATACTCTTTTTTAGTTTTTATATATTAGGTTTTGCAATCGTCGGGAAAAAGGGGGAGGCGGGGGATTTTTAACTGAGATTTGACTCCCAATCCATAAGTCATTTCTAACAAAAATATAGCCCGTTACGAGTGATAAATCACTTTACAATCATCTATGATTTTTAGGTCATTTATTTTGTAAATGGGTAGGATAATGGTTTGTTTGACTCAGGTAAATATCTCACAGCACATTCACTTGAGAATTTAATGAGCGTTTTTTATTCTCTTTAAAAGGTTTGGATCTATAGGTCATTTGCATCTTTAACGTGTTTCAAGCATGCATATCCACTTTAAAAACATGTGTAGAAAAAACTCTTTTTTATAAAATTCCAGGCTGTTAGGGCGGATCTAATGGAATTTTCCAAACTTGGATAACGAATCTTTTGCGTTCATTTGTGGTTTGTGAATAAATTTTATGTACTTACATTTGTTATTTTTTAAAATTTTTTCCTTACATAAACTCTAAAATTTTCATTTTGGTGTGATCTTTTTGCCTTTTTTTTTTTACGGGATGAAGGGAGAGCGAAAACTCATAGTTTTGATTTAAGAAAAAAGTATATATCTAAAATGGAAATGCACAATGCACAAATGTAGAGAGAGATAATTCCATAGAGTATCTGTAACTTTTAGCGATTGAAACCTCCTTTTGTTTTTTATATATTTGGTTTTGCAATCGTCGGGGAAAAGGGGGAGGCGGGGGATTTTTAACTGAGTATTGACTCCCAATCCATAAGTCATTTCTTAAAAAAATTTAGGCCGTTTCGCGTGATAAAGTACTTTACTATCTTCTAAGATTGTTAGGACTGCTTTTTCTAAATGGGCAAAATTATTGCTTTTTTTACATGGGTAAATATCCCACCGCACGTTCACTTGAGAATTTAATGAGCGTCTGTTATTCACATTAAAAGGTTTGGATCCATAGGTCATTTGCGTCTTTAACATGTTTCAAACATGCATATCCATTTTTAATACATGTGTAGAAGAAATCTCTTTCTTAGAAAATTCCAAGCTATTGGGTTTGAACTAGTGGAATTTCCCAAACTTGGATAACAAAACTTTTGTTTTCATTTATGGTGGGTGAATAAATTTTCTTTACTTACAGTATTTTTAAAATTTTTGCCATACAAAACTCTAAAATTTTCAATTTGTTGTGATCTGTTTGCCTTTTTCGTTCTAATGGATGAAGGCTGAGCGAAAACTCAAAGTTTTGATTTAAGAAAAAAGAATACATCTAAAAATGAAATGCACAATGCACAAATGTACAGAGAGATAATTCCAAAGAGTGTCAGTAATTTTTAGGAATTGTAAATCTCTTTTTAGTTTTTATATATTAGGTTTTGCAATCGTCCGACAAAAGGAGGAGGTTCGGGATTTTTAACCAAGTGTTGTCTCCCAATCCATATGTCATTTCTTACAAAAAGATAGCATGTTACGCGTGATAAATCACTTTACAATCATCTATGAATGTTAGGTCAACTTTTTGTAAATGGGCAAAAAAAAGGCTTGTTTGACTCGAGTAAGTATCCCACCTCACGTTCACTTGATAATTTAACGAGCGTTTGTTATTCTCTTCAAAAGGATTTCATCCATATTTCAGTTGCATCTTTAACATGTTTCAAGCATTCATATCCATTTTTAAAACATGTGTAAAAGAAATCTCTTTCTTATAAAATTCAAAGCTACTAGGGTTGAGCTAGTGGAATTTCCCAAACTTGGATTACAAAACTTTTGAGTTCATTTGTGGTGTGTGAATAAATTTTCTTTACTTAAATTTTTTATTGTTTTAAATTTTTCCATACATAAACTCTACAATTTTAATTTTGTTGTGATCTATTTTGCCTTTTTTGTTTACGAGATGAAGGGAGGGCGAAAACTCAAAGTTTTGATTTAAGAAAAAAGTATAGATCAAAAATGGAAATGCACAATACCTAAATGTCGAGAGAGATAATTCCAAAGAGTGTCTATAGTTTTTAGGGATTTTAAAATCTTTTTAGTTTTTATATATTAGGTTTTGGAATCATCGGGGAAGAGGGGGAGGCGGTGGATTTTTTAACAGAGTGTTGACTCCCAATCCACAAGTCAATTTTTTAAAAAATATAGCCCGTTACGCATGATTCATCACTTTACAATCATCTATGATTGTTAGGGCAACTTTTTGTAGATGGGCAAAATAATGGGTTGTTTGACTCGGGTAGATATCCCACCGCAGGTTCACTTGAGAATTTAATGAGCATTTGTTATTCTCTTTAAAAAGTTTGAATCGATAGGTCATTTGCATCTTTGACATGTTTCAAACATGCATATCCAATTTTAAAACATGTGTAAAAGAAATCTCTTTCATGTAAAATTCCAAGATATTAGGGTTGAACTAGTGGAATTTCCTAAACTTGGATAAAAAATATTTTGTGATCATTTGTCATGTGTGAATGAATTTTCTTTACTTATATTTTCTTTTGTTTTAATTTTTTGCCATAAACTCTAAAATTTTCTTTTTCTTGTGATTTATTTTCCTTTTTTGTTTATGGAATGAAGGGAGAGCGAAAACTCAAAGTTTTGATTTTAAAAAAAAAAGATACATCTAAAATGGAAAGGCACAATGCACAAATTTAGTGGGAGATAATTCCAAAGAGTATCTGTAATTTTTAGGGATTGTAAAACTCTTATGTGTTATTATATATTAGGTTTTTCTGTCATCGGGGAAAAGGGGGAGGCGGGGGATTTTTAACTTAGTGTTGTCTCCCAATCTATATGTAATTTCTTACAAAATATAGCCCATTACGCGTGATAAATCACCTTATAATCATCTATGATTGTTAGATCAACTTTTTGTAAATGGGCAAAATAATGACATGTTTGACTTGGGTAAATATCCCACCGCTCGTTCACTTGACAATTTAATGAGCGTTTATTATTCTCTTTAAAAGGTTTTGATCCATATTTCATTTGCATCTTTAACATGTTTCAAGCATGCATACCCATTTGTAAAACATGTGTAGAAGAAATCTCTTTCTTATCAAATTCAAAGCTATTAAGGTGGAAGTAGTGGAATTTCCCAAACTTGGATTAAAAAACTTTTGTGTTAATTTGTGGTGTGTGAATAAATTTTCTTTACTTACATTTGTCATTGTTTTAAAATTTTTCCAAACATAAACTCTAAAATTTTTATTTTGTTGTCATCTATTTTGCCTTTTTTTGTTTACGAGATGAAGAGAGAGCAAAAACTCAAAGTTTTGATTTCAGAAAAAAGTAAACATCTAAAATGGAAATGCACAATGCAAAAATTTAGAGAGAGATAATTCCAAAGGGCGTCTATAATTTTTAGGGATTAAAAACTCTTTTTAGTTTTTATAAATTAGGTTTACTAATCGTCGGAGAAAAGGGAGAGGCGGGGGATTTTTAATTGAGTGTTGACTCCCAAATCATAAGTCATTTCTTACAAAAATATAACCCGTTACGCGTGATGAAACACTTTCCAATCATCTATGATTGTTAGGTCAACTTTTTTTAAATGGGCAAAATAATGGCTTGTTTGACTCGGTTAAATATCCCACTGCATGTTCACTTGAGAATTTAATGAGCGTTTATTATTCTCTTTAAAAGGTTTTGATGCATAGGTCATTTCCATCTTCATCATGTTTCAAGCAGGCATATCCATTTTTAAAACGTGTGAGGAAGAAATCTCTCTTTCTTATGAAATTCCAAGCTATTAGGGTTGAACTAGTGGAAGTTCCCAAACTTGGATAACAAAAGTTTTGTTTTCATTTGTGGGGTGTGAATAAATTTTCTTTACTTACATTTGTTATTTTTTTCAATTTTTTCCATACATAAACTTTAAAATTTTTATATTGTTGTGATCAATTTGCCTTTTTTGTTTACGGGATGAAGGGAGAGCGAAAACTCAAAGTTTTGATTTAAGAAAAAAGAATACATCTAAAATGGAAATGCACAATGCACAAATGTAAAGAGAGATAATTCGAAAGAGTGTCTGTAGTTTTTAGGAATTGTAAACTCTTTTTAAATTTTATATATTAGGTTTTGCAATCGTCGAGGAAAAGGGGGAGGTGGGGATTTTTAACTGAGTATTGACTCCCAATCCATAAGTCATTTCTTACAAATATATAGCCCGTTACGCGTGATTAATCACATTAAAATCACCTATGATTGTTAGGTTAGCTTTTGTAAATGGGCAAGATAATGGCTTGTTTGACTCGCGTAAATATCTCACCGCACGTTCACTTGCGAATTTAATGAGCGTTGGTTATTCTCTTTAAAAGGTTTTGATCCATATTTCATTTAAATTTTTCCTTAACATTTTTCAAGCATGCATATCCATTTCTAAAACATGTGAAGAAGAAATCTCTTTCGTATAAAATTCAAAGTTATTAGGGTTGAACTAGTGGAATTTCCCAAACTTTGATTAGAAAACTTTTGTGTTAATTTGTGGTGTGTGAATAAATACTTTCTACCTACATTTGTTATTTTTTAAAAAAATTTCCATACATAAACTCTAAAATTTTCATTTTTTTGTCATTTATTTGCCTTTTTCTTTACGGGATGAAGTGAGAGAGAAAATTCCAAAGAGTGTCTGTAAGTTTTAGAGATTGTAAAGTCTTTTTAGTTTTTTTATATTAGGTTTTGCAATCGTCGGGGAAGAGGGGGAGGCGGGGGATTTTTAATTGAGTTTTGACTCCCTATCCATAAGTTATTTCTTCCAAAAATATGTCCCGTTATGCGTGATAAATTACTTTACAATCATCTATGATTGTTAGGTCAGATTTTTGTAAATGGGCAAAATAATGGCTTCTTTGACTTGGGTAAATATCCCACCGCATGTTCACTTGAGAGTTTAGTGAGCGTTTCTTATTCTCTTTAAAAGGTTTGGATCCACAGGTTATTTGCATCTTTAACATGTTTCAAGCATGCATATCCATTTTTAAAACATGTATAGAAGAAATCTCTTTCTTATAAAATTCCAAGCTATTAGGGTTGAACAAGTGGAATTTCCCAAACTTGGATAACAAAACTTTTGTGTTCTTTTGGGGTGTGTGAATATATTTTATTTACTTACATTTAATATTATTTAAATTTTTTACCATCCATAAACTCTAAAATTTTCATTTGAAGTGATATATTTGTCTTTTTTGTGTACGGGATGAAAGCAGAGCGAAAATTCAAAATTTTGATTTAAGAAAAAAGTATGCATCTAAAATGGAAATGCACAATGCAGAAATGTAGAGAGATAATTCGAAAGAGTGTCAGTAATTTTTAGGAAATGTAAAGCTCCTTTTAGTTTTTATATATTAGGTTTTGCAATCGTCAGGGAAAAGGGGGAGGTGCGGGATTTTTAACTGAGTGTTGTCTCCCAATCCATATGTCATTTCTTAAAAAAAGATAGCTCGTTATGCGTGATAAATCACTTTACAATCATCTATGAATGTTTGGTCAAATTTTTGTTAATGGGAAAATAAAGGCTTGCTTTACTTGGGTAAATATCCCACCTCACGTTCACTTGAGAATTTAATGAGCGTTTGTTATTCTCTTTAAAAGGATTTGATCCATATTTCATTTGCATCTTTAACATGTTTCAAGCATGCATATCCATTTCTAAAACATGTGTAAAAGAAATCTCTTTCTAATAAAATTCAAAGCTACTAGGGTTGATCTAGTGGAATTTCCCAAACTTGGATTACAAAACTTTAGATTAAATTTGTGGTGTGTGAATATATTTTCTTTACTTACATTTGTTATTGTTTTAAAACTTTTCCATACATAAACTCTAAAAATTTATTTTTTTGTGATGTATTTTGCCTTTTTGTGTACGATATAAAGGGAGAGTGAAAACTCAAAGTTTTGATTTAAGAAAAAAGTATAGATAAAAAATGGAAATGAACAAAGCACAAATGTCGAGAGAGATAATTCCAAAGAGTGTCTGTAATTTTTTGGGATTGTAAACTCTTTTTAGTTTTTATATATTATGTTTTGGAATCATCGGGGAAGAGGGGGAGGTGGGGGATTTTTAACTAAGTATTGACTCCCAATCCATAAGTCATTTCTTACAAAAATATAGCCCGTTACACATGATACATCAATTTACAATCATCTATGAATTTTAGGTCAGCTTTTTGTAGATGGGCAAAATAATGGCTTGTTTGACTTGGGTAGATATCCCACCGCACATTCACTTGAGAATTTAATGAGCATTTGTTATTGTATTAAAAAGGTTTGGTTCCATAGGTCATTTGCATCTTTAAAATGTTTCAAGCATGCATATCAATTTTTAAAACATGTGTAGAAGAAATCTCTTTTTTATAAAATTCCAATCTATTAGGATCGAACTAGTGGAATTTCCCAAAGTTGGATAACAAAAATTTTGTGTCCTTTTGTGGTGTGTGAATAAATTTTCTTTACTTACTTTTGTTATGTTTTTAATTTTTTTCCATACTTAAACTCTAAAATTTTGTTTTTGTTGTGATTTATTTGCCTTTTTTGTTTACGGGATGAAGGGAGAGCGAAAACTCAAAGTTTTGATTTAAGAAAAAAGTATACATCTCAAAAGGAAACACACAATGTAAAAATGTAGAGGGAGATAATTCGAAAGAGTGTTTGTCATTTTTAGGGATTGTAAAACTCTTTTTAGTTATTATATATTAGGTTTTGCAATCGTCGGGGAAAAGGTGGAGGCAGAGGATTTTTAACTGAGTGTTGTCTCCCAATCTATATGTCATTTCTTACAAGAATATAGCCTGTTACGCGTGATAAATCACTTTACAATCATCTATGATTGTTAGTCAACTTTTTGTAAATGGGCAAAATAATGGCATGTTTGACTCGGTAAATATCCCACCGCACGTTCACTTGAGAATTTAATGAGCGTTTGTTATTCTCTTTAAAAGTTTTTGATCCTTATTTCATTTGCATATTTAACATGTTTCATGCATGCATATCCATTTGCAAGACATGTGTAGAAGAAATCTCTTTCTTATAAAATTCAAAGCTATTAGGGTTGAACTAGTTTTTAACATGTTTTTACTTATTAGGTTTTGCAATCGTCGGGGAAAAGGGGGAGGTGGGGGATTTTTAACTATGTTTTGACTGCCTATCCAGAAGTTATTTCTTACAAAAATATATCTCGTTATGCATGATAAATTACTTTACAATCATCTATGATTGTTAAGTCAGTTTTTTGTAAAACGCCAAAATAATGGCTTGTTTGAATCGGGTAAATATCCCACCGCACATTCACTTGAACTTTTAATGAGCATTTGTTATTTTCTTTAAAATGTTTGGATCCAAAGGTCATTTACACCTTTAACACGTTTCAAGCATGCAAATCCTTTTTTTAAACATGTGTAGAAGAAATCTCTTTCTTCTAAAATTCCAAGCTACTAGGGTTGAACTAGTGGAATTTCCCAAACTTGGATAACAAAATTTTGTGTTCATTTGTGGTGTGTGAATAAATTTTCTATACTTAAATTTTTTATTATTTTAAAAAATTTCCATACATAAAATCTAAAATTTTCATTTTGTTGTGATCTATTCTGCCTATTTGTTTACGGGATGAAGGGAGAGCGAAAACTCAAAGTTTTGATAGAAGAAAAAAGTATAAATCAAAAATGGAAATTCACATGCACAAATGTAGAGAGAGATAATTCCAAAGAGTGCTGCTAATTTATAGGGATTGTAAACCCTTTTTAGTTTTCATATATTAGGTTTTGGAATCGTCGGGGAAGAGTGGGAGGCGGGGGATTTTTAACTGACTGTTGACTCCCAATCCATAAGTCATTTCATAATAAAATATAGCTTGTAACATGTGATAAATCACTATACAATCATCGATGATTGTTAGGTCAGCTTTTTGTAGATGTGCAAAATAATGGCTAGTATGACTCGGGTAGATATCCCACCGCACGTTCCCTTAAGAATTTCATGTGCGTTTGTTATACTCTTTAAAAGGTTTGGATCCATTGGTCATTTGCATCTTTAACTTGTTTCAAGTATGCATATCCATTTTTAAAACATGTGTAGAAGAAGTCTCTTTCTTGTAAAATTCCAAGCTATTAGGGTTGAACTAGTGGAATTTCCCAAACATGGATAACAAAACTTTTGTATTCATTTGTGGTGTGTGAATAAATTTTTTTTACTTAAAATCAAAACTTTGAGTTTTCGCTAAAAAGTTCACATCTAAAATGGAAATGTACAATGCACAAATGTAGAGAAAGATAATTCCAAAGAGTTTTTGTAATTTTTAGGGATTGTAAACTCTTTTTTGTTTTTATATATTCGGTTTTGGAATCGTGCGAGAAGAAGGGGAGGCGGGGGATTTTTAACTGAGTGTTGACTCCAGATCCATAAGTCATTTCTTAATAAAATATAGCATGTGATACGTGAATAATCACTTCACAATCATATTTGATTGCTAGGTAAGCTTTTTGTAGATGGGACAAATAATGGCTAGTTTGACTCGGGTAGATATCCCACGACTCGTTCCCTTGAGAATTTAATGTGCGTTTGTTATTCTCTTTAAAAGGTTTGGATCCGTAGATCATTTGCATCTTTAACATGTTTCAAGCATGCATATCCTTTTTTAAAACATGTGTAGAAGAAATCTCTTTCTTATACAATTCCAAGCTATTAGGGTTGAACTAGTGGAATTTCCCAAACAAGGATAAAAAAGCTTTTGTGTTCATTTTTTGTGTTAGAATAAATTTTCTTTACATACATTTATTATTGTTTTAAATTTTTTCTATCCATAAAATCTAAAATTTTCATTTGAAGTGATCTATTTGCGTTTTTTTTCACAGGATGAAGAGAGAGCGAAAGTTCAAAATTTTGATTTAAGAAAAAAGTATACATCTAAAATGGAAATGCACAATGCACAAATGTTGACAGAGGTAATTCCAAAGAGTGTCGGTAATTTTTAGGGATAGTAAATTCTTTTTAGTTTTTATATAATAGGTTTTGCAATCTTCAGGGAAAAGGGGGAGGCGGGGGATTTTTAACTAATTGTTGACTCCCAATCCGTTAGTCATTTCTTAAAAAAATATAGCCCGTTTTGCCTCATAAATCACTGAACAATCATCTATGATTGTTAGGTCAGCTTTTTGTAAATGGCAAAATAATGGCTTGTTTGACTCGAGTAGATATCCAACTGCACGTTCACTTGAGAATTTAATGAGCGTTTGTCATTCTCTTTAAAAGGTTTGGATCCATAGGTCATTTTCATCTTTAACATGTTTGAAGCATGTATATCCATTTTTAAAACATGTGTAGTAAAAATCTCTTTCTTATAATATTCCAAGCTATTAGGGTTGAACTGGTGGAATTTCCCAAACTTGGATAACAAAACATTAGTTTTCATTTGTAGTGTGTGAATAAATTTTATTTACTTACATTTGTTATTGTCTGAAATTTTTGCATACATAATCTCTAAAATTTTCTTTTTTTTGTGATCTATTTGCTTTTTTTGTTAGAGGATGAAGGGAGGGCAAAAACTCAAAGTTTTGATTTAAGAAAAAAGTATACGTCTAAAATAGAAATGCATAATGCACAAATGAAGAGAGAGATAATTCCAAAGAGTGTCTGTAATTTATAGGGATTGTAAACTCTTTTTAGTTTTTATATAATAGGTTTTGCAATCTTCGGGGAAAAGGGGGAGGGGGGGATTTTTGACTAATTGTTGACTCCCAATCCATAAGTCATTTCTTACAAAAATATTGCAAGTTTCACGTTATAAATCACTGAACAATCATCTATGATTGTTAGTTCAACTTTTTGTAAATGGGCAAAATAATGGCTTGTTTGACTCGGGTAGATATCCCACCGCACGTTCACTTGAGAATTGAATGAGTGTTTGTTATTCTCTTTAAAAGGTTTGGATCCATAGGTCATTTGCATTTTTAACATGTTTCAAACATGCATATCGATTTTTTAAATTTGTGTAGAAGAAATCACTTTCTTATAAAATTCCAAGCTATGAAGGTTGAACTAGTGGAATTTCCAAAACATGGATAACAAAACTTTTGTGTTCATTTGTGGTATGTGCATAAATTTTCTTTACTTACATTTTTTATTGTTTTAATTTTTTTCCATACATAAACTCTAAAATTTTCATTTTGTTGTCATATATTTACCTTTTTCTTTTTTGGATGAAGGGAGAGTGAAAACTCAAAGTTTTGATTTAAGAAAAAAGTATACATCTAAAATGCAAATGCATAATGCACAAATGAAGAGAGAGATAATTCCAAAGAGTATCTGTAATTTTTAGGGATTGTAAACTCTTTTTAGTTTTTATATATTAGGTTTGGCAATCTTCGGAGAAATGGGGGAGTCAGGGGATTTTTAACATAGAGTTGACTCCCAATCCGTAAGTCATTTCTTACAAAAATATAGCCCATTAAGTGATAAATCACTTTACAATCATTTATGATTGAAAGGTCAGCTCTTTTTAGATGGGCAACATAATGGCTTATTTGAATCGGGTAAAAATCCCACCGCACGTCCACTTGAGAATTTAATGAGCGTTTGTTATGATTTTTAAATGGTTTGGATCCATAGGTCATTTGCATCTTTAACATATTTCAAGCATGCATATCAATTTTTAAAACATGTGTAGAAGAAATCTCTTTCTTATAAAATTCCATGCTATTGGGGTGAAACTAGTGGAATTTCCCAAACTTGGATAACAAAACTTTTTTGTTCCTTTATGGTGTGAAAATAAATTTTATTTACTTACTTTTTTAGTTGTTTAAGATTTTTTCCATACTTAAACTCTAAAATTTTCTTTTATTTGTGATCTATTTCCCTTTTTGGTTTACGGTATGAAGGGAGAGCAAAAACTCAAAGTTTTGATTTAAGATAAAAGTATACATCTAAAATAGAAATGCACAATGAACAAATGTAGAGAGAGATAATTCCAAAGAGCATCTGTAATTTTTAGGGATTGTAAACTCTTTTTAGTTTTTATATATTAGGTTTTGCAATCGTTGGGGAAAAAGGGGAAAAGGGGAATTTTATACTGAGTATTGACTCCCAATCCATAAGTCACTTCTTACAAAAATATAGCCTTTTGTATAAATGGGCAAAATAATGGCATGTTTGACTCGAGTA
Source organism: Aristolochia californica (assembly GCF_029961685.1). Lineage (NCBI taxonomy): Eukaryota > Viridiplantae > Streptophyta > Magnoliopsida > Piperales > Aristolochiaceae > Aristolochia > Aristolochia californica. Next base: position 32,421,932 of record NW_027181992.1, on the reverse strand, counting down.
AATATCCCACTGCACCTTCACTTGAGAATTTCTTGAGAATTTCTTAGTTTCTTTAAAAGGTTTGGATCCATAGGACATTTGCATCTTTAACATGTTAAAAACATGCATATCCATTATTAAAACATGTGTAGAAGAAATCTCTTTCTTATAAAGTTCCAAGCTATTAGGGTTGAACTAGTGGAATTTGCCAAACTTGGATAAAAAAACTCTTGTGTTCATTTGTGGAGTGTGAATAAATTTTCTTTACCTAAATTTGATATTGTATTAAATTTTTTCCATACTTAAACTCAAAAATTTTCATTTTGTTGTGATCTATTTGTCTTTTTTGTTTACAAGATGAAGGGAGATCGAAAACTCAAAGTTTTGATTTAAGAAAAAAGTAAACATCTAAAAAGGAAATGCACAATGCACAAATGTAGAGAGAGATAATTCCAAAGAGTGTCTGTAATTTTTAGGGAATGTAAAAATCCTTTTAGTTTTTATATCTTAGGTTTTGAAATTGTCAGGGAAAAGGGGAGGCGGGGGATTTTTAATTGAGTGTTGAATCCCAATCCATAAGTCATTTCTTACAAAAATATAGCCCGTTACGTGTGATAAATCACTTTAAAATCATCTATGATTGTTAGGTCAACTTTTTGTAAATGGACAAAATAATGACTTGTATGACTCGGGTAAATATCCCACTGCTCATTCACCTGAGAATTTAATGAGCGTTTCTTCTTCTCTTTAAAAGGTATGGATCTATAGGTCATTTGCATCTTGAACATGTTTCAAGCATGCATATCCATTTTTAAAACATGTGTAGAAGAAATCTCTTTCTTGTAAAATTCCATGCTATTAGGCTTGAACAAGTGGAATTTCCCAAACTTGGATAACAAAACTTTTGTATTTATTTGTAGTGTGTGAATAAATTTTCTTTATTTACATTTCTTATCATTTTAAATTTTTTCCATACATAAACTCTAAAATTTTCATCTTGTAGTGATCTATTTGCCTTTTTTGTTTACGGGATGAAGGGAGAGCGATAACTCAAAGTTTTGATTTAAGAAAAAAGTATACATCTAAAATGTAAATGCACAATGCAGAAATTTAGAGAGAGATAATTCCACTTGTAATTTTTAGGGATTGTTAACTCTTTTTAGTTTTAATATATTAGGTTTTGCAATAGTCAGGGAAAAGAGGGAGGTGGGGGATTTTTAACTGAGTGTTGACTCTCAATCCATAAGTCGTTTCTTAAAAATATATAGCCCATTACACATGATAAATCACTTTACAATCATCAAAGATTGTAAGGTCAACTTTTTGTAAATGGGCAACATAATTGATTGTTTGACTCGGGTAAATATCCCACCGCACCTCCACTTGTGAATTTAATCAGGGTTTGTTATTCTCTTTAAAAGGTTTGGATCCATAAGTCATTTGCATCTTTAACGTGTTTCAAGCAAGTAAATCTATTTTTAAAACATGTGTAGAAGAAATATCTTTCTTATAAAATTTAAAGCTATTAGGGTTGAACAAGTAGAATTTCCCAAACTTGGATAAAAGAACTTGTGTGTTAATTTGTGGTGTGTGAATAAATTTTCTTTACTTTTTTTGGTGTCTTAATTTTTTTTTTGTTGTGATCTATTTGCCTTTTTTGTTTACGGGATGTAGGGAGAGCGAAAAACTCAATGTATTGATTTAAGAAAAAAGTATACATCTAAAATGGAAATGCACAATGCACAAATTTAGATAGAGATAATTCTAAAGAGTGTCAGTAATTTTTAGGGATTGTAAACTATTTTTAGTTTTTATATATTAGGTTTTGCAATTGTCGGGGAAAAGGGGGAGGTGGGGGATTTTTAACAGAGTGTTGACTCCCAATCCATAAGTCATTTCTTACAAAAATATAGCCCGTTACACATGATAAATCACTTTACAATCATATATGATTGTAGGGTTAGCTTTTTGTAAATAGCCAAGATAATGGCTTGAATGACTAGGGTAACTATCCCACCGCACGTTCACTTGAGAATTTACTCAGCGTTTGTTATTCTCTCTCAAAGGTTTGGATCCATAGGTCATTTGCATTATTAACATGTTTCAAACATGCATATCCATTTTTAAAACATGTGTAGAAGAAATCTCTTTCTTATAAAATTCCAAGATATTTGGGTTGAACTAGTGGAATTTCTCAAACTTGGATAACAAAACTTTTCTGTTCATTTCTGATGTGTAAATAAATTTTTGTTTACTTACATTTTTTATTGTTTTAAATTTTTTCCATAGATAAACTCTAAAATTTTCATTTCGTTGTGATTTATTTGCCTTTTTTGTTTACGGGATGAAGGGAGAGCGAAAACTCAAAGTTTTGATTTAATAAAAAAATATACGTCTAAAATGGAAACGCACAATGCACAAATGTAGCGAGAGATAATTCCAAAGACTATCTGTAATTTTAAAGGCTTTTAAAACTCTTTTTAGTTTCTATATATTAGGTTTTGAATTCGGCGGGGAAAGGGGGACGCAAGGGATTTTTAACTTAGTGTTGTCTCCCAATCCATATGTCATTTCATGCAAAAATATAACCCGTTATGCGTGATAAATTACTTTACAATCATCTATGATTTTTATGTCAACTTTTTGTAAATGGGCAAAATATTGCATGTTTGACTCTGGTAAATATCCCACCGCACGTTCACTTGAAAATTTAATGGGCGTTTTTAATTCTCTTTAAAAGGTTTAGATCCATATTTCATTTGCATCTTTAACATGTTTCAAGCATGCATATCCATTTTAAAACATGTGTAGAAGAAATATCTTTCTAATAAAATTCAAAAGCTATTAGGGTTGAACTAGTGGAATTTCCCAAACTTGGATAAAAAAACTTTTGTGTTCATTGTGGTGTGTGAATAAATTTTCTTCTCTTACATTTTTTATTGTTTTACAATTTTTCCTTACATAAACTCTAAAATTTTCATTTTGTTGTGATCTATTTGCATTTTTCTTTTACGGGATGAAGGGAGAGGGAAAACTAAAATTTTTGATTTAAGAAAATAATATACATCAAAAATGGAAATTCACAATGCACAAATGTAGAGAGAGATAATTCCAAAGTGTGGCTGTAATTTTAAGGGATTGTAAATTTTTTTTATTTTTTATATATTAGATTTTGCAATTGTCGCTGAAAAGGGGAAGGCGGGCGATTTTTAACTGAGTGTTGACACCGGATCCATAAGTAATTTCTAACAAAAATATAGCCTGTTACGCGTGATAAATCACTTTACAATCGTCTATGAATGTTAGGTCAGCCTTTATTTAAATGGGCAATATAATGGCTTGTTTGACTTTGGTAAATATCCCACCGCATGTTCATTTGAGAATTGAATGAGCGTTTGTTATTCTCTTTGAAAGGTTTTGATCCATAGGTCATTTGCATCTTTAACATCTTTCAAGCATGCATATCCATTTTTAAAACATGAGTAGAAGAAATCTCTTTCTTATAAAATTCTAAGCTATTAGGGTTCAACTAGTGGAATTTCCCAAACTTGGATAGCTAAACTTTTGTGTTCAATTGTGGTCTGTGAATAGATTTCTTTACTTACATTTTTTAATTTTTTAATTTTTTTCCATACATAAACTCTAAAATTGTCATTTTGTTGTGATCTATTTGCCTTTTTTGTTTACCGGATGAAGGGAGAGCGAAAACTCAACGTTTTAATTTAATAAAAAAGTATACATCTAAAATGAAAATGCACAATGCCCAAATGTAGACAGAGATAATTCCAAGGAGTGTATGTAATTTTTTTGGATTCTAAACTCTTTTTAGTTTTTATGTATTAGGTTTTCCAATCTTCGGGGAAAAGGGGGAGGGGGAGGATTTTTAACTGAGTGTTGAATCCCAATCCAAAAGTCATTGCTTACAAAAATATAACCCGTTACCTGTGATAAATCACTTTACAATCATTTATGATTGGTAGGTCAGCTTTTTGCAAATGGGCAGGATAATGGCTTGTTTTACCTGGGCAAATATCCCACCGCAAGTTCACTTGAGAATTGAAAGCGTTTGTTATTCTCTTTAAAAGGTTTGGCTCCATAGGTCATTTGCATCTTTAACATATTTCAAGCATGCATATCCATTTTTAAAACATGTGTAGAAGAAATCTCTTTCTTATAAAATTCCAAGCTGTTAGGTTTGAACTAGTAGAATTTCCCAAACTTTGATAACAAAACATTTGTGTACATTTGTGGTGTGTGAATAAATTTTCTTTACTAACATTTGTTTTTGTTTTAAATTTTTTCCATACATAAACTCTAAAATTTTCATTTTGTTTTGGCTATTTGCTTTTTTTATTTACATGATGAAGGGAGATCGAAAACTCAAATTGTTTATTTAGGAAAAAAGTATACATCTAAAATGGAAACGCACAATGAAAAAATGTAGAGAAAGATAATTCCAAAGTGTATCTGTAATTTTTAGGGATTGTAAACTCTTTTCAGTTTTTATATGTTAGATTTTTCAATCGTGGGGGAAAAGGGGGAGGCGGGGGATTTTTAACTGAGCGTTAACTCCCAATCCATAAGTCATTTCTTACAAAAATATAGCCCATTATGCTTGATAAATCAATTTAAAATCATCTATGAATGTTACGTCAGCTTTTTGTAAATGGGAAAAATAATGGCTTGTTTGACTCGAGTAGATATCCCACCGCGGGTTCACTTGAGAATTTAATGAGTGTTTTTATTATCTTTAAAAGGTTTGGATCCATAGGACGTTTTCATCTTTAACATGTGTAGAAGAAATCACTTTCTTAAAAAATTCCAAGCTATTAGGGTTGAACTAGTGGAATTTCCCAAACTTGGATAAAAAAACTTTAGTGTTCATTTGCAGTGTGTGGATAAATTTTATTTACTTACATTTGTTATCATTTTAAATTTTTTCCAAACATAAACTCTAAAATTTTCATTTTTTAGTGATCTAGTTGCCTTTTTTGTTTACGGGATGAAGGGAGAGTGAAAACTCAAAGTTTTGATTTAAGAAAAAAGTATACATCGAAAATGGAAATGCACAATGCACAAATGTAGATAGAGATAATTCCAAAGAGTGTTTTTAATTTTTAGGGATTGTAAAATTTTTTTTTTATATATTAGGTTTTGCAATCGTTAGGGAAAAGGGGGAGGCAGGGGATTTTTAACAGAGTGTTGACTCCCAATCCATAAGTCATTTCTTACCAAAAAATGGTCCGTTACACGTGATAAATCACTTTACAATCATCTATGATTGTAAGGTCAGCTTTTTGAAAATGGGCATCATAATGGCTTCTTTGACACGGGTAAACATCCCACCGCACGTCCACTTGAGAATTTAATGAGCGTTTGTTATTAGCTTTAAAATGTTTGGATCCATAGGTCATTTGCATATTTAACATGTTTCAAGCATGCATATCCATTTTTAAAACATGTGTTGAAAAAATCTCTTTGTTATAAAATTCCATGCTATAGGGTTGCACTAGTGGAATTTGACAAACTTGGATAACAAAACTTTCATGTTCATTTATGGTGTCTGAATAAATTTAATTGCTTACATTTTTTATTGTTTAAAATTTTTTCCATACTTAAACTATAAATTTTTCATTTATTTGTGATCTATTTCCCTTTCTGGTTTACGGTATGGTGGGAGAGCGAAAACCCAAAGTTTTAATTTAAGAAAAATGGACAAAACTTTGAGTTTTAGCATTCCCTTCATCCCGTAAAAGAAAAGAAAACAGATCACAACAAAATGAAATTTTTACAGTTTATGTATGGAAACAATTTAAAACAAAAACAAATGTAAGTAAATAAAATTTATTCATACACAACAATTGAACACAAAAGTTTTGTTATCCAAGTTTGGGAAATTCCAATAGTTCAACCCTAATAGCTTGGCATTTTATAAGAAAGAGATTTCTTCTACACATATTTTAAAAATGGATATGCATGCTTGAAACAAGTTAAAGACGCAAATGACCTATGGATCCAAACCTTTTAAAGAGAACAACAAACCCTCATTAAATTCTCAAGTGAATGGGCGGTGGGATATTTACCCGAGTCAAACAAGCTATTATTTTGCCCATTTACAAAAAGTTGACCTAACAATCATAGATGATCGTAAATTAATTCATCACGTGTAACGGGCTATATTTTTTTAAGAAATGAGTTATCGATTGGGAGTCAACACTCTATTAAAAATGCCCCGCCTCTCCCTTTTCCCTGACGAAAGAAAAACCTAATATTTAAAAACTAAAAATAGTTTACAATCCCTAAAAATTACAAACACTCTTCGGAATTATCTACCTCTACATTTGTGCATTGTGCATTTCCATTTTAGATGTATACTTTTTTCTTAATTCAAAACTTTACGTTTTCGCTCTCCCTTCATGTCGTAAACAAAATAAGCAAATAGATCACAACAAAATGAAAATTTTAGAGTTTATGTATGGAAAAAATTGAAAACAGAAACAAATATAAGTAAAGAAAATTTATTCACACACGAAAAATGAACACAAAAGGTTTTGTTATCCAAGTTTGGGGAATTCCACTAGTACAAGCCTAATTGCTTGGAATTTTATAAGAAAGAGATTTCTTCTACACTTGTTTTAAAAATGGAAATCCATGCTTTAAATATGTTAAAATGTACATGACCTATCGATCCAAACCTTTTAAAGAGAATAAAAAATGCTCATTAAATTCTCAAGTGAACGTGCGGTCGCATATTTACCTGAAGCAAAAAGCCATTATTTTGTCCTTGTACAAAAAGTTGACCTAACAGTCATAGGTGATTGTAAATTGAATTATCACACGTAGCGGGCTATATTTTTGTAAGAAATCACTTATGGATTGCAAGTCAACACTCAGTGAAAAATCCCCTGCCTCCCCCTTTTCCTCGACGATTGCAAAACCTAATATATAAAAACTAAAAAGTGTTTACAATCCCTAAAAATTGCATACACTCTTTGGAATTATCTCTCTCTACATTTGTGCATTGTTCATTTCCTTTATAGATGTATACTTTTTTCTTAAATCAAAACTTTGAGTTTTCGCTTTCCCTTCATCTCGTAAATATAGAAGGCAAATAGATCACAAAGAAAAGAAAATTTTAGAGTTTATGTATGTAAAAAATTTTAAAAAATAACAAATGTAAGTAAAGAAAATTAATACACAGATCACAAATGTACACAAAAGTTTTGTTTTCAAAGTTTGGGAAATTCCACTAGTCCAACTTTAATAGCTTGGAATTTTATAAGAAAGAGATTTCTTCTACACATCTTTTAAAAATGGATATGCATGCTTGAATCATGTTAAAGATGCAAATGACCTATGGATCCAACACTTTTAAAGAGAATCACAAACGCTCATTAAAATCTCAAGTGAACATGCTGTGGGATATTTACTCGAGTCCTACAAGCCATTATTTTGCCCATTTACTAAAAACTAACCTAACAATCATAGATGATTATAAAGTGATTTATCACACTTAACGGGCTACATTTTTGTAAGAAATAACTTAGGATTTGGAGTCTACACTCAGTTAAAAATCCCCCGCCTCCGCGTTTTCCTCGATGATTGCAAAACCTAAAATATAAAAACTAAAAAGAGTTTAAAATCCTTAAAAATTACAAACACTCTTTAGAATTATCTTTATCTACATTTTTGCATTGTGTATTTCCATTTTAGATGTATACTTTTTCTTAAATCAAAACTTTGAGTTTTCACTCTCAATTCATCCTGTAAAAAAAAAGGCATATAGATCACTAAAAAATAACAATATTGGAGTTTATGTAACAAAAAAATTTAAAACTATAACAAACGTAACTAAGAAAATTTATTCACACTCCACAAATGAACACAAAAGGTTTTGTTATCAAAGATTAGGAAATTCCACTAGTGCAACCCTAATAGCATGGAATTTTATAAGAAAGAGATTTCTTCTACACTTGTTTTAAAAATGGATATACATGCTTGAAACATGTTAAAGATGAAAATGAACTATGGATCGAAACCTTTTTCTGAGAGTAACAAATGGTCATTACATTCTCAAGTAAACGCGCGGTGGGATATTTACCAGAGTCAAACAAGCCATTATTTTGCCCATTTACAAAAAGCTGACCAAACAGTCATCGATGATTGTATAGTGATTTATCATGTGTCACAGGCTATCTTTTTGTAAGCTATGACTTATGGATTGGGAGTCAACACTCAGTTAAAAATCCCCATCCTCCCTCTTTTCCCCGATGATTGCAAAACAAAATATAAAAAAACTAAAAAATGTTTACAATCCCTAAATATTGAAGACACTCTTTGGAATTATCTCTCTGTACATTTGTGCATTATGCATTTCCATTTTAGATGAATACTTTTTTCTTAAATCAAAACTTTGTGTTTTAGCACTGCCTTCATCCCGAAAAAAAAGTAAACAGATCACAACAAAATGAAAATTTTAGAGTTTATGTATGGAAACAATTTAAAACAATAACAAATGTAAGTAAAGAAAATTTATTCACACAACATTTGAACACAAAAGCTTTGTTATCCATGTTTTGGAAATTCCACTAGTTCAAACCTTTATAAGAAAGAGATTTCTTCTACACATTTTTTAAAAATGGATATGCATGCTTGAAACATGTTAAAGACGCAAATGACCTATGGATCCAAACCTTTTAAAGAGAACAACAAATGCTCATTAAATTCTCAAGTGAACGTGCGGTGGGATATTTACCCGAGTCAAACAATCCATTAGTTTACCTTTTTACAAAAAGCTGACCAAACAATCATAGATGATTGTAAAGTGTTTTATCACATGTAACAGGCAATTTTTTTGTATGAAATGACTTAGGTTTGGGAGTCTACCCTCAGTTAAAAATCCCCCACCTCCCCCCTTTCCCCGACTATTACAATACCTAATATATAAAAACTCAAAAGAGTTTACAATCCCTAAGAATTACAAACACTCTTACGAATTATCTCTCTCTACATTTGTGCATTGTGCATTTCCATTTTAGATGTTTACTTTTTTGTTAAATAAAAACTTTGAGTTTTCGCTCTCCCTTCATCCCGTAAAGAAAAAAAGGCAAATAAATCACAAAAAAATGAAAATTTTAGAGTTTATGTATGGAAAAAATTTAAATCAATTACAAATGTAAGCAAAATGTTTTGTTATCCAAGTTTGGGAAATTCCACTAGTTCAACCCTATTAGCTTGGAATTTTATTAGAAAAAGATTTCTTCTACACATGTTTTAAAAAAGGATATGCATGCTTGAAACCTTTTAAAGGGAATAACAAATTCTGGTTAAATTCTCAAGTGAAGGTGCGGTGGGATATTTACCTAAGTCAAACAAGGCATTATTTTGCCCATTTACAAAAATCTGACCTAACAATCATAAATGATTGTAACGTAATCTATAACATGTAACGGACTATATTTTTGTAAAAAATGACTTATGGACTGGGAGTCAACTCTCAGTTAAAAATTTCCTGCCTCCCCCTTTTCGCTGACGATTGCAAAACCTAATATACAAAAACTAAAAAGAGTTTGCAATCCAAAAAAATTACAGACACTCTTTGGAATTATCTCTCTCGACATTTTTAAATTGTGCATTTCCATTTTAGATGTATACTTTTTTCTTAAATCAAAACATTGAGTTTTCACTCTCCCTTCATCCCGTATACAAAAAAGGGTAATAGATCGCAACAAAATGAAAATTTTAGAGTTTATGCATAGAAACAATTTAAAACAACTACAAATGTAGGTAAATAAAATTTATTTACACACCACGATTGAACACAAAAGTTTTGTTGTCCAAGTTTGGGAAATTCCACTAGTTCAACCCTAATAGCTTGGAATTTTATAAGAAAGAAATTTATTCTATACATATTTTGAAAATGGATATGCATGCTTGAAACATGTTAAAGTTGCAAATGACCTATTGATCCAAACCTTTTAAAGAGAACAACAAACGCTCATTAAATTCTCAAGTGAACGTGCGGTGGGATATTTACCCGAGTCAAACAAGCAATTATTTTGCCGATTACCAAAAGCTGACCTAACAATCATAGATGATTGTAAAGTGATTTATCACGTGTAACGGGCTATATTTTTGAAAGAAATGACTTATAGATTGGGCGTCAACACTCATAGAAAAATCCCTCGCCTCCCTCTTTTCCTTGACGATTGATAAACGTAATATATAAAAACTAAAAAGAGTTTACAAACCCTAAACTTTACAGGCACTCATTGGAATTATTTCTCTCTACATTTGTGCATAGTGTATTGCAATTTTAGATGTATACTTTTTTCTTAAATCAAACTTTGAGTTTTCGCTTATCCTTCATCCTGTAAATAAAAAAGGCAAATAGATCACAAAAAAATGAAAATTATAGAATATGTATGGAAAAAATTTTAAACAATAACAAATGTAAATAAATAAAATTTATTCACACAGTACAAATGAACACAAATTTTTTTAATCCAAGTTTGGGAAATTCCACTAGTTCAACCCTAATAGCTTGGAATTTTACACGAAACAGATTTCTTCTACGCATGTTTTAAATATGGATATGCATGCTTGAAATATGTTAAAAATACAAATGACCTACGGATCCAAACCTTTTAAATAGAATAACAAACACTCATTAAATTCTAAAGTGAATGTGCGGTGGGATATTTACTTGAGTCAAGCAAGCCATTTTTTTACCCATTTACAAAAACCTAACCTAACAATTATAGATGATTGTAAAATAATTTATCGCGCGTAATGGACTATATTTTTGTTAGAAATGACATATCGATTGGGAGTCAACACTCAGTTAAAAATCCCCCTTCTCCCCCTTCTCCCCGATGATTGCAAAACCTAATATATAAAAACTAAAAAGAGTTTACAATCCCTAAAAGTTACTGACACACTTTGGAATTATCTCTCTCTACATTTGTGCATTGTGTATTTCCATTTTAGATGTATACTTTTTCTTAAATAATAACTTTGAGTTTTCGTCCTCTCCTCATCTCATAAACAAAAAAGGCAAATAGATCACAACAAAATGAAAATTTAAGAATTTATTTATGGAAAATTTTTTAAACAATAACAAATGTAAGTAAAGAAAATTTATTCACTCACCACAATTGAACAAAAATGTTTTGTTATCCAAGTTTAGGAAATTTCACAAGTTCAATCCTAATAGCTTGGAATTTTATAAGAAATAGATTTCTTCTACCCGTTTTTTAAAAATGGATTTGCACGCTTGAAACATGTTAAAGATGTAAATGATCTATAGATCCAAAACTTTTAAAGAGAACATCAAACGCTCATTAAATTCAAGAGTGAACGTGAGGTGCAATATTCACCGAGTCAAACTAGCCATTATTTTGCCCATTTACCAAAAGCTGATCTAACAATCATAGATAAATGTAAAGTGATTTGTCACGTGTAAGGGGCTATATTTTTGTAAGAAAAACTTTTGGATTGGGATTAACACTCAGTTAAAAATCCCCCGCGTACCCCTTTTCCCCGACGATTGAAAAACCTAAAATATACAAATAAAAAGAGTTTGCAATCCCTAAAAATTACTGACACTCTTTGGAATGATCTCTCTCCACATTTGTGCATTGTGGATTTCCATTTTAGATCTATACTTTTTTCTTAAATCAAAACTTTGAGCTTTTGCTCTCCCTTCATCCTAAAAAATGTTTCTTCTACACATGTTTTAAAAAAGGATCTGCATGCTTGAAACATGTTAAAGATGCAAATGACCTATGGATCCAAACCTTTTAAAGAGAATAACAAATGCTCGTTAAATTCTCAAGTGAAGGTGTAGTGGGATATTTACCTAAGCCAAACAAGGCATTATTTTGTCCATTTACAAAAAGTTGTCCTAACAATCATAAATGATTGTAAAATGATTTATCAAGTGTAACGGGCTATATTTTTGTAAAAAATGACTTATGCATTGGGAGTCAACACTCAGTTAAAAATCCCATGCGTCCCCCTTTTCCCTGACTATTGTAAAACCTAATATACAAAAACTAAAAAGAGTTTGCAGGCAATCTTTGGAATTATCTCTCTCCACATTTGTGCATTGGGCATTTCAATTTTAGATGTATACTTTTTTCTTAAATAAAAAGTTTGAGTTTTCACTCTCCCTTCATCCTGTAAAAAAAAGGCAAATACATAAAAAAAAATGAAAATTATAGAGTTTATGTATGGAAAAAATTTAAAACAATAAAAAATTTAATTAAAGAAAATTTATTCTCGCACCAAAAATGAACACAAACGTTTTGTTATCTGAGTTTCGAAAATTCCACTAGTTCAATACTAATAGGTTAGAATTTTATAAGAAAGAGATTTCTTCTACACTTGTTTTAAATGTCGATACGCATGCTTGAAACATGTTAAATATGCAAATAACCTATGGATCCAAACCTTTTAAAGAGAATAACAAACGCTCATTAAATTCTCATGTGAACATGCAGTGGGAAAATAACCTTTGTCAAACAAGCCATTATTTTGCCCATTTACAAAAAGCTGACCTGACAATCATAGATGATTGTAAATTAATTTATAATGTGTAACGTGCTATATGTTGGTAAGAAATCACTTATAGATTGGGTGTCAACACTCAGTTAAAAAATCCCCCGCTCCCCCTTTTCCCCGATGATTGCAAAACTTAATATGTAAAAACTAAAAAGAGTTTGCAATCCCTAAAAATTACAAACACTTTTTAAAATTAGCCATCTCTACATTTGTGCATTGTGGATTTCCATTTTATGTGTATACTTTTTTCTTAAATCAAAACTATGAGTTTTCACTCTCCCTTCATCCCTTAAACAAAAAAGGCAAATACATCACAAGAAAATGAAAATTTTAGAGTTGATGTAAGGAAAAAAATTAAAACAATAACAAATATATGTAAAGAAAATTTATTCACAGACCATAATTGAACACAAAAGTTTTGTTATCCAAGTTTGGAAAATTCCATTAGTTCAACCCTTATAGCTTGGAATTTTATAAGAAAGAGATTTCTTCTTCACATGTTTTAAATGTGGATATGCATGCTTGAAACATGTTAAATATGCAAATGACCTATGGATCAACACCTTTTAAAGAGAATAACAAACGCTCTTTAAACGTGCGGTGGGAAATTTACCTGACTCAAACAAGCCATTATTTTGGCCATTTACAAAAAGTTAACCTAACTATCATAGATGATAGTAAATGAATTTACCATGCTAAATGGGCAATATTTTTTAAAGATATGACTGATGGATTGGGAGTCAACACTCATTTAAAATTCCCCTGCCTCCCCCTTTTCCCCAACGATTGCAAAACCTAGTATATGAAAAACAAAAAATAGTTTACTATCCCTAAAAATTATTAACACACTTTGGAATTATCTCTTTCTTCATTTGTGAATACCTCATTTCCATTTTAGATGTATACTTTTTTCTTAAATCAAAACTAATAGTTATCGCTCACCCTTCATCTTGTAAACAAAAAAGGCAAATAGATCACAACAAAATGAAAATTATAGAGTTTATGTATGTAAAAAATTTAAAACATTAAAAAATGTAAGTAAAGAAATTTTATTTACACACCACAAATGAACACAAGTTTTCTTATACAAGTTTGGGAAATTCCACTAGTTCAACCCTAATAGCTTGCAATTTTTTAAGAAAGAGATTCCTTCTTCACATGTTTTAAAAATGGATATGCATGCTTGAATCACGTTAAACACGCAAATGACCTATGGATCCTAAAATTTTAAAGAGAATAAAAAATGCTCATTAAATTCTCAAGTAAACGTGCGGTGGGATATTTACTAGAGTCAAACAAGCCATTATTTTGCCCACATACAAAAGTTGACCTAACAATCATAGATGATTCTAAAGTGATTTATCACATGTAACGGGCTATATTTTTGTAAGAAATGACTTATGGATTGGGAGTCAACACTATGTTAAAAATCCCCCGCCTCCCCCTTTTCCCCGACCATTGCAACACCTAACAAATAAAAACTAAAGAGTGTTTACAATCCCTAAAATTTATAGACACTCTTTGGAATTATCTCTCTCTACATTGGTGCATAGTGCATTTCAATTTTAGATGTATACTTTTTTCTTTAATCAAAACTTTGAGTTTGCGCTCACCCTTCATCCTGTGAGCAAAAAAGGCAAATAGATCACAACAAAATGAAAATTAAAGAGTTTATGTATGGAAAAAATTTTAAACAATAACAAATGTAAGTAAAGAAAATTTATTCACACACCACAACTGAACACAAAAGTTTTGTTATCCAAGTTTGGGAAATTCCACTAGTTAAACCCTAAAGCTTGGAATTTTATAAGAAAGGGATTTCTTCTACACATGTTTTAAATATGGATATGCAAGCTTGAAATATGTTAAAGATGCAAATGACCCATGGATCCAAACCTTTTAAATAGAATAACAAACGCTCATTAAATTCTAAAGTGAATGTGCGGGGGGATATTTACCCGAGTCAAACAAGCCATTATTTTGCCCATTTAAAAAGAGCTGACCTAACAATCATAGATGATTGTAAATTCATTTATCACGTGTAACGAACTATTTTTTTTTCAGAAATGACTTATGGATTGGGAGTCAACACTCAGTTAAAAATCTCCCGCCTCCCCCTTTTCCCCGACGATTGCAAAACCTAATATATAAAAACTAAAAGTGGCTTACATTCCCTAAAAATTATTGACATACTTTGGAATTATCTCTCTCTACATTTGTGCATTGTGTATTTCCATTTTAGATGTATACTTTTTTTTTCAATAACAACTTTGAGTTTTCCCCCTCCCTTCATCTCGAAAACAAAAAAGGCAAATAGATCACAACAAAATGAAAATTTTAGAGTTTATGTATAGGAAAAATTTAAAACAGTAAAAAATGTAAGTAAATAAAATTTATTCACTCACCATAATTGAACAAAAATGTTTTGTTATCCAAGTTTGGGAAATTCCACTTGTTCAACCGTAATAGCTTGGAATTTTATAAGAAAGAGATTTCTTCTACTCATGATTAAAAAATGCATTTGCATGCCTGGAACATGTTAAAGATGCAAATGACCAATGGATTCAAAATTTTTAAAGAGAACAACAAACACTCATTAAATTCTCAATTGAACGTGCGGTGCGATATTTACCGAGTCAAACTAGCCATTATTTTGCCCATTTACAAAAAGCTGACCTAACAATCATAGATGAATGTAAAGTGATTTATCACGTGTAAGGGTCTATATTTTTGTAAGAAAAAACTTTTGGATTGGGATTCAACACTCAGTTAAAAATCCCCCGCTTCCCCCTTTTCCCTGACGTTTGAAAAACCTAAAATATACAAATAAAAAGAGTTTACAATCCCTAAAAATTACTGACACTCTTTGGAATTATCTCTCTCTACATTTGTGCATTGTGCATTTCCATTGTAGATGTATACTTTTTTCTTAAATCAAAACTTTGAGTTTGCGCTCTCCCTTCATCCCCGTAAACAAAAAAAAGGCAAATAGATCTAAAAAATGAAAATTTTAGAGTTTATGTATGGAAAAAATTTAAATCAATTAGAAATGTAAGTAAAGAAAATAGATTCTGACACCACAAATGAACACCAAACGTTTTGTTATCCAAGTTTGGGAAATTCCACTAGTTCAACCCTATTAGCTTGAAATTTTATAAGAAAAAGATTTCTTCTACACATGTTTTAAAAAAGGATATGCATGCTTGAAATATGTTAAAGATGCAAATGACCAATGGATCCAAGCCTTTTAAAGAGAATAACAAATGCTCGTTAAATTCTCAAGTGAAGGTGCAGTGGGATATTTACCTAAGCCAAACAAGGCATTATTTTGCCCATTTACAAAAAGTTGTCCTAACAATCATAGATGATTGTAAAGTGATTTATCAAGTGTAACAGGCTATATTTTTGTAAAAAATGACATATGGATTGGCATTCAACATTCAGTTAAAAATCCCACGCCCCCCCCCCCCCCCCCCCCCCCCCCCCCCCTTTTCTTTGATGATTGCAAAACCTAATATACAAAAATTAAAAAGAGTTTACAATCCCTAAAATTTACAGAAAATCTCTGGAATTATCTCTCTCTACATTTGTGCATTGTGCATTTCAATTTTAGATATCTACATTTTTATTAAATCAAAAGTTTGAGTTTTCACTCTCCCTTCATCCTGTAAAAAAAAGGCAAATACATAAAAAGAATAAAAATTATAGAATTTATGTATGGAAAAAATTTAAAACAATAAAAAATGTAATTAAAGAAAATTTATTCTCACACAAAAAATGAACACAAATGTTTTGTTATCCAAGTTTCGGAAATTCCACTAGTTCAATCCTAATAGCTTAGAATTTTATAAGAAAGAGATTTCTTCTACAGTTGTTTTAAATGTCGATATGCATGCTTGAAACATGTTAAATATTCAAATAACCTATGGATCCAAACCTTTTAATGAGAATAACAAACGCTCATTAATAGCTTGGAATTTTAAAAGAGTGATTTTTCTACACATGTTTTAAAAATGGATATCCATGCTTGAAACTTGTTAAAGATGCAAATGACCTAAGGATCCAAACCTTTTAAAGAGAATAAAAAATGCTCATTAAATTCTCAAGTGAACGTGCGGTGGGATATTTACCCAAGTCAAACAAGCTATTATTTTTCCCATTTACAAAAAGGCTGACCTTACAATCATAGATGATTGTAAAGTGATTTATCGTGCGTAACGGGCTATATTTTTGTAAGGAATGACTTATGGATTCGAAGCCAACACTCAATTAAAAATTCCCCGCCTGCCCCTTTTCTCGTTGATTGCAAAACCTAATTTATAAAAACTAAAAAGAGTTTACAATCCCTAAAAATTATATACACTTTTTGGAATTATCTCTCTCTACATTTGTGCACTGTGCATTTTCATATTTGATGTATATTTTTTTCTTAAATCTATTGGATGATAAGTTCAAGCCCAAACGATGAAGGAAGGCCCACATATGTAAGACTATTATAAGATGGGCCACATGACCAAGGAAGGCCCACAAGATGGCCCAAGCCCATAAGAAGTAGGACCCACAATGATTACCAAGAGCTGGCATCCTTATCACATCAGTTGGAAGATCAAGAAAGACTCACAAAAGTATCTTTATATTAGGGTCATGAACAAGAAGAATTTTAGTTTAAGTTATATTTGTCTTTTATCAATATTGAGTTACCTAATTATGTTAGGACTTACCTTAAGTGTTAGACTTTGGGTGTAATTGGGACAAGGGTAGTTTTATTGTAATTGGACTCTACTACCTTCCTCTATTATAAATAGAGGTTCATATACTCTGATTACAACAAGTTATTGATGTCAATGAAGTATTTCACTTTTCCATAAATTCAACCAAATCAAAACTTGAGTTTTCACTTTCCATTCATATCGTAAAAAAAAAAAAGAGATAAAATACAAATAGATCACAATAAAATGAAAATTTTAGAGTTTACGTATGGAAAAAGTTTAAAAAAATAACAAATGTATGCAAATAAAATTTATACACACACCACAGATGAACACAAAAGTTTCATTATCCAAGTTTGGGAAAAACTAGTTCAACCCTAATAGCTTGGAATTTTATAAGAAAGAGATTTTTCTACACAGGTTTTAAAAATAGATATGCATGCTTGAAACATGTTAAAGATGAAAATGACCTACGAATCCAAACCTTTTAAAGAGAATAACAAACGCTTATTAAATACTCAAGTGAACCTGCGGTGGGAACTTTACCTGTGTCAAACAAGCCCTAAAAATTACTGAAACTTTTTGGAATTACCTCTCTCTACATTTGTGCACTGTGCATTTCACTTTTAGATGTAGACTTTTTTCTTAAATTAAAACTTTAGTTTTCACTTTCCCTTCATCTCGAAAACAAAAAAGAGATACAAGGCAACTAAATCACAACAAAATGAAAATTTTAGAGTTTATGCATCGAAAAAATTTAAAACAATTACAAATGTAAGCATAGAAACTTTATTCGCTCACCACAGATGTACACAAAAGTTTTGTAATCCAAATTTGGGAAATTCCACTAGTTCAACCCTAATAGCTTGGAATTTTATAAGAAAGAGATTTTTCTACACATATTTTAAAAATGGATATGCATGCTTGAAACATAATAAAGATGAAAATGACCTATGGATCCAAACCTTTTAAAGAGAATAACCAACAATCAATAAATTCTCAAGTGAACGTGTGGTGGGATATTTACTCGAGTCAAACAAGCCATTATTTTTCCCATTAACAAAAAGCTGACCTAACTATCATAGATGATCGTAAAGTGATTTATCATGCGTAACGGGTTTTATTTTTGTTAGAAATGACTTTTGGATTGGGAGTCAACACTTTGTTAAAAATCCCCCACCTCCCCCTTTTCCTGACGATTGCAAAACCTAATATATAAAAACCAAAAAGAGTTTACAATCCCTAAAAATTACAAACACTTTTTGGAATTATCTCTCTCTACATTTATGCACTGTGCATTTCCTTCTTAGATGTATACTTTTTTGTTAAATAAAAACTTGAGTTTTCACTTTCCCTTCATCTCGTGAACGAAAAAGAGATAAAAGGCAAATAGATCACAACAAAATGAAAATTGTAGAGTTTATGTATGAAAAAAATTTAAAACAATAACAAATGTAAGCAAAGAAAATTTATTCACACACCATAGATGAACACAAAAGTTTTTTTATCCAAGTTTGGGAAATTCAATTACTTCAACCCTAATAGCTTTGAATTTTATAAGAAAGAGATTTTTTTACACATGTTTTAAAAATGGATATGCATGCTTGAAACATGTCAAAGACGCAAATGACCTATGGATCCAAAGCTTTAACGGAGAATAACAAACACTCATAAAATTCTCAAGTGAACGTGCAGTGGGATATTTACCCAAGTCAAACAAGCCATTATTTTGCCCAAATACAAAAAGTTGACCTAACGATCATAGATGATTTTAAAGTGATTTATCAAGCGTAACACGATATATTTTTGTAAGGAATGACTTATGGATTGGAAGTCAACACTCAATTAAAAATACCACCCCCCCCCCCCCTCCCCCCCTCCCCCTTTTCCTGACTATTGCAAAACCTAATACATAAAAACTAAAATGAGTTCACAATCCCGAAAAATTAAAGACACTTTTTGGAACATGTCAAAGACGCAAATGACCTATGGATCCAAAGCTTTAACGGAGAATAACAAACACTCATAAAATTCTCAAGTGAACGTGCAGTGGGATATTTACCCAAGTCAAACAAGCCATTATTTTGCCCAAATACAAAAAGTTGACCTAACGATCATAGATGATTTTAAAGTGATTTATCAAGCGTAACACGATATATTTTTGTAAGGAATGACTTATGGATTGGAAGTCAACACTCAATTAAAAATACCACCCCCCCCCCCTCCCCCCCTCCCCCTTTTCCTGACTATTGCAAAACCTAATACATAAAAACTAAAATGAGTTCACAATCCCGAAAAATTAAAGACACTTTTTGGAATTATCTCTCTAAATTTATGCACGATGCATTTCCATTTTAGATGTCTACTTTTTTCTTAAATCAAAACTTGAGTTTTCTCTTTGCCTTCATCTCGTAAAGAAAAAAGAGATAAAAGGCAAATAGATCACGACAAAATGAAAATTTTAGAGTTTATGTATGGAAAAATTTTAATACAATAACTATTGTAAGCAAAGAAAATTTATTCACACACCACTAATGAACACAAAAGTTTTGTTATCCAAGTTATGGAAATTCCACTAGTTCAACCCTTATAGCTTGGAATTTTATGAGAAAGAGATTTTTCTACACAAGTCTTAAAAATGGATATGAATTCTTGAAACATGTTAAAGATGCAAATGACCTATGGATCCAAACCTTTTAAAAAGAATAACAAACGCTTCTTAAATTCTCAAGTGAACGTGCGGTGGGATATTTAACCGAGTCTAACAAGCCATTATTTTACCCATTTACAAAAAGCTGACCTAACGATCATAGATGATCGTAAAGTGATTTATCAAGTATAACGGGCTATATTTTGGTAAGGGATGACTTATGGATTGGAAGTCAACACTCAGTTAAAAATTCACCACCTCCCCCTTTTCCTGACGATTGCAAAACCTATTATATAAAAACTAAAAAGAGTTTACAATCCCTAAAAATTAAAGGCACTTTTTGGAATTATTTCTCTCTAAATTTATGCACTGTGCAATTCCATTTTAGATATAAACTTTTTATGTAAATCAAGACTTGAGTTTTCACTTTCTCTTCATCTCGTAAAAAAAAAGAGATAAAAGGCAAATAGATCACAACAAAATGAAAATTTTAGAGTTTATGTATGGAAAAATTTAAAATAATAACAGATGTAAGCACAGAAAATTTATTCACACACCACAGATGAATACAAAAGTATTGTTATCCAAGTTTGGGAAATTCCACTAGTACAACCCTAATAGTTTGCAATTTTAAAAGAAAGAGATTTTTCTACACATGTTGTAAAAATAGATATGCATGCTTGAAACATGTTAAAGATGCAAATGACCTATGGAACCAAACCTTTTAAAGAGAATAACAAACGCTCATTAAGTTCTCAAGTGAACATGGGTAGGATATTTACCCGAGTCAAACAAACCATTATTTTGCCCATTTACAAAATTCTGACCTAACAATCATAGATGATCGTTAAGTGCTTTAACATGCGTAACCGAATATATTTTTGTAAGGAATGACTTATGGTCTAGGAGTCAACACTCGGTTAAAATTCTCACGCCTCCCCCTTTTTCCGACGATTGCAAAACCTAATATATAAAAACTAAAAATAGTTTACAATCCCTAAGAATTATAGACACTTTTTGGAATTAACTCTCTCTACATTTGTGCACTATGTATTTCCATTTTAGATCTATACTTTTTTCTTAAATCAAAACTTGAGTTTTCACATTCACTTCATCTCGTAAACAAAAAAGAGATAAAAGGCAAATAGATCACAACAAAATGAAAATTTTAGAGTTTCTGTATGGAAAAAATTTAAAACAATAACAAATGTAAGCAAAAAAAATTTATTCACACACTACAGATGAACAAAAAACTTTTGTTATCCCTGTTTTGGAAATTCCACTAGTTCAACCCTAATAGCTTGGAATTTTATGAGAAAGATTTTTCTACACATTTTAAAAATGGATATGGATGCTTGAAACATGTTAAAGATGCAAATGACCTATGGGTCCAAACCTTTTAAAGACAATAACAAACGCTCATTAAATTCTAAAGTGAACATGCGGTGGGATATTTACCCGTCATACAAGCCATTATTTTGCCCATTTTCAAAAAGCTGACCTAACAATCATAGATGATTGTAAAGTGATTTATCATGCGTAACGGGCTATATTTTTGTTAGGAATGACTTATGGATTGGGAGTCAACCCTCAGTTAAAAATCCCCCACCTCCCCCTTTTCCCGACGATTGTGAAACCTAATTTATAAAAACTAAAAAGAGTTTACAATTGCTAAAAATTACGACCACTTTTTAGAATTATCTCTCTCTACATTTGTCCACTGTGCATTTCCATTTTAGATGTAAACTTTTTTCTTTAATCAAAACTTGAGTTTTCACATTCCCTTCATCTTGTAAACAAAAAAGAGATAAAAGGCAAATAGATCACAACAAAATGAAAATTTTAGATTTTATGTATGAAAAAAATTTAAAACAATAATAAGGAAATAAAATTTATTCACACACCACAGATGAACACAAAAGTTTTGTTATCCTAGTTTGGGAAATTCCACTAGTTCAACCCTAATAGCTACGAATTTTATAAGAAAGAGATTTTTCTACGCATGTTTTAAAAATGGATATGCATGTTTGAAACATGTTAAAGATGAAAATGACCTATGGATCCAAACCTTTTAATGAGAATAACAAACCCTCATTAAATTTTCGAGTAGACGTGCGGTGGGATATTTACCTGAGTCAAACAAGCCATTATTTTGCCCATTTACAAAAACCTGACCTAAATGTTGAATTTATGGAAAAGTGAAATACTTCATTGACATCAATAACTTGTTGTAATCAGTGTACATGAACCTCTATTTATAATAGAGGAAGGTAGTAGAGTCAATAAAACTACCCTTGTCCCAATTACACCCAAACACTAATAGTTAAGGCAAGTCCTAACCTAATTAGGTAACTCAATATTGATAAAAAAAACAAGTATAACTTAATCTAAAACTCTTCTTGGTCGTGACCCTAAGATAAAGATACTTTTGTGAGTCCTTCTTGATCTCCCAACTGATGTGATAAGGATGCCAGGTCTTGGTAATCATTGTGGGTCCTACTTCTTATGGGCTTGGTTCTATCTTGTGAGCCTTCCTTGGTTATGTGGCCCATCTTATAATAATCTTAAATAAGTGGGCCTTCCTTGGTTGTTTGGGCTTGATCTTATCTTCCAACACTCCCCCTCAAGCTCGGGGTGAGAGAACAACATGAACTCCCAGCTTGCTGCAAATGATGTATAAAATATTTTTGTATAAAATGGCACATCTTCCAATATGCCTTCATCTTCCAACATTCCCCCTCACATTGTTACGTCCTTCCATGAGGCCCTATGGCATTATAAGTGAGAGTAAAAATCACTCGTAGCAGGTAAGCCATTGCTTCATTCTCCAATCTTAATGCTGGATGTAGGGCACACTCCACTGCTATCGGTAGTGTGTCTCTCGGCATTGCTCTGAAGTGTCCACCACTGTGTCCCTCCACAGGACAACGACTCTCAGTGGTAGAAGACATAAAAGCCATTACAGGGGGATAACATAGATGCAATCATAAGTTCCTCCGTCATGGACTTCCAACCACAAATAATTTTCATCTTTTTGACGGGGATGAAGTTCCTCTGTCGTGGACTCCCAACCACAAATAATTTTCATCTTTTTTACGAGGATGAAGTTCCTCCATCATGGACTTCCAACCACAAATAATTTTCATCTTTTTGACGGGGATGAAGTTCCTCCATCGTGGACTCCCAACCGCAAATAATTTCATCTTTTTGACAGGGATGAAGTTCCTCCGTCGTGGACTCCCAACCACAAATAATTTCATATTTTTGAAGGGGATGAAGTAAATGATGACATGAGGCCACCTCTTATCCAATAATAATGTCCCCAAAGAGACATAATAGATGAAGCAGAATATAACACGACCATCTTCCAACACATTTAACACGAACCAAATAGTAAACTTTATCAAAAAACCCATGAAATGATCCGCTATAAAAATTTCTTATTTGATGCACAAGCTTCATCTTTTGTGTTCCCAATTTCTTGAATATTTTGGTCACATAAACTTATCCACAACATAAGGAATAAAGTACTTCTTTCTTGTTCTTCTTCCACTTCTCCCCTCAAGCTGGGAGGTAATGGCAGTGATCCCAGCTTGAACCAATTATCATAGAAGTAGCAATAATCCAAAATAACAGAGATTTGTAAATAAGCCATCAAACCAGGGAGAAGTGAGATATTTTCCAGATATATCAACTCAAACAGTGACGCAAAACAATCGGCATAAATTCGGATTTTTCAATACAACAGGATACCAGCATGACCTTTGATTCTTCCAATTCGAATATATATCAGTTTGACATGAATTTTTTTCCTTCTGAAACTATACTTAAATACCTTTCCTTCAAGTATAACATCACTTCATAAAATATAATTATCAGAAGATAAATAATCTGATAGGTTTCGGTCTCTGTCATATGGCCGAACTAAATACTGTTTCTCCTATTTTTCCACAATGACCAATGACTCTTCAAAGATCAATATCTCCTTATAAAAAAATCATATAGAAAATTGGTTGAATATGTAAGAAAATATAATTATGTATCTTTCGTTTGATATATAATTCTCCTATAAAGTCTCTTTATTGATAGCAAAAAATATCTCTGAATCTGAAGATTGCCGCTGCTGCTTGAACCTTTTTTGCAATCTGACCTTCGCTCATACAAATATCAATATCTCTCTGTAGATAACTCTGATTGGAACAAATATGTTTTATTTGGAAAGTAGACTCAAATATATTCATGTAAATATATAATTTTTAACATTAAAAACTATGTACAGAGGTAAAATGTGAAAACCAAACTATTGGTGCAGGAATTGAAAAAAAATATGTGAGAACCTGCTCTGATACCATGTTGAATTTATGGAAAAGTGAAATACTTCACTGACATCAATAACTTGTTTTTTTCAAAGTACATGAACCTCTATTTATAATAGAGGAAGGTAGTAGAGTCCAATTACAATAAAACTACCCTTGTCCCAATTACACCCAAACTCTAACATTTAAGGTAAGTCTTAACATAATTAGGTAACTCAATAGTGATAAAAGACAAATATAACTTAAACTAAAACTCTTCTTGGTCGTGATCCTAAGATAAAGATACTTTTGTGAGTCCTTCTTGATCTTCCAACTGATGTGATAAGAATGCTAGCTCTTGGAAATCATTGTGGGTCCTACTTCATAAG
Source organism: Aristolochia californica (assembly GCF_029961685.1). Taxonomy (NCBI): domain Eukaryota; kingdom Viridiplantae; phylum Streptophyta; class Magnoliopsida; order Piperales; family Aristolochiaceae; genus Aristolochia; species Aristolochia californica. The sequence goes on along the minus strand of NW_027181992.1, from coordinate 32,397,346 downwards.
GGCTTGGGCCCATCTTGTGGGCCTTCCTTGGTCATGTTGCCCATCTTATAATAATCTTACATATGTGGCCTTTCCTTGGTCGTTTGGGCTTGATCTTATCTTCCAACACTAACGATCATAAATGATTGTAAAGTGATTCATCATGCGTAACGGGCAATATTTTTGTAAGGAATGACTTATGGATTGGGAGTAAACACTCATTTAAAAATCCCCCACCTCCCCCTTTTTTCGACAATTGCAAAACCTAATATATAAAAACAAAAAAGAGTTTACAATCCTTAAAAATTATAGACACTTTTTGGAATTATCTCTCTCTATATTTGTGCACCATGCATTTGCATTTTAGATCTATATTTTTTTCTTAAATCAAAACTTGAGTTTTCACTTTCCCTTATCTCGAAAACAAAAAAGAGATAAAAGGCAAATAGATCACAATAAAATAAAAATTTTAGAGTTTATGTATGGAAAAAAATTAAAACAATAACAATTGTAAGCAAATAAAATTTATTGACACACCACAGATGAACACAAAAGTTATGTTAATTAAGTTTGGGAAATTCCACTAGTTCAACCCTAATAGCTTGGAATTTTATAAGTAAGAGATTTTTATACACATGTTTTAAAAATGGATATGCATGCTTGAAACATGTTAAAGATGCAAATGACCTATGGATCCCAACCTTTTAAAGAGAATAACAAACGCTCATTAAATTCTCAAGTGAACGTGCGGTGGGATATTTACCCGAGTCAAACAAGCCATTATTTTGCCCATTGACAAAAAGCTGACCTAACAATCATAGATGATTGTAAAGTGATTTATCATGTGTAACGGGCCATATTTTTTTCAGGAATGATTTATGGATTGGGAGTCAACACTCAGTTAAAAATCCCCCACCTCCCCCTTTTCCCGACGATTGCAAGACCTAATAAATAAAAACTAAAAAGAGTTTACAATCCCTAAAAATTACTGACACTTTCTGGAATTATCTCTCTCTACATTTGTGCACTGTGCATTTCCATTTTAGATGTATACTTTTTTCTTAAATCAAAGCTTTAGTTTTCACTTTCCCTTCATCTCGTAAACAAAAAAGAGATAAAAGGCAAATAGATTTGTTATGGTCCCCAATCTGACACAAGGATTCGTTGTTAAGGTTCCGGTTTGGCCATGGGGAATTGTAGAAAGACATGGTGGAATTGTAGGGAGACATGGAGAGGAAGATGAAAATCAAACCAAAGGAATGTTTGAAAACCCTAGAGCTCATTGAGGAGAACTCTAAGCCTATTTACCCTAAAATTAACCTAAAATCATTGCTTGTCTTTCTCATTACTCTTACCCCTTAAATAGGGTTCACCTTGTTAGGGTTTAATATAAAATATTACAAAAAGACCCCTATAAATAAAATATTCCAAAAATACCCCTGTGGCCTAAAAAAGAAATAATTAAAGTAAATTAAAGAAAAAAATAAAAATAATAATATTATTGTGTTCATAACATTACACCCCCTAGAAGAATGAGCTTATCCTCAAGCTCGAAGGTAGGCTGCTTGTTCGTGCCGATGTCTCCATCCATTCTCAAGCATCAACCGCGGTATCTGTGTGAGCTCTCTGGGCTACAAACTAGAGCATCCAACCAGAGAAGAAAAAAAGTTTTTTTTTTTTTTTTTTGGTGTTTGTTGTTGACTCAACCAACTCTGGTCAAAATTTCGGATCTCCCAGTTGTAGTTCATGTTTCCCGTCTAGACCTCCTTGGTCGTGGGGCAACACCATCTTCCTTCTCATTTTTATCTTCCTTGTCACCACTAGTTCCTTGTTTGTCCCCTTCAACTTCAGAGCTTTTCTTTTTCTTAAGTGGTACTGGACTAGCCCCCAAGGAAAACCCTAAAAGTGACTGTTACAAGGACAACAACCAAGGAGACCAGAATGCCAATAGGAAGGTTAGGCTGACGCCCTCCCATCTCAATGACATCAATGATCATGAACTTATATGTTGCCAAGAAAGAAATATCTTCAATCCGGTAGAGCACATCAAAGACCTTCTGATGAACACTAGAAAGTCCACCAGATGCTGCAAAGTCCGCTTTCTGCCGCATTTCCTTCTCCAATTCAAACTTAGGCTTCCATGCAGTCATCCTGACAGATTCTGCAGTCTCTTTATCCCCAGCTAGCAAAATTGTGTAAAACAATACCCCATCCTGCATCATCCCTATCTCAAATCCAATAGCTGCAATGGGCTCAAAGTCAGGTTTAACAAGCTTGAAGTACTCAGGGTTAGGAATCTACCTAACTTTTGAATGGTCTTCGAACAGAAATAGGAACTTCCTGTGCTGAGAAGTTGGAATGAACGGGTCAGTATACTCTGCCAGAATTGCTGGTATGGGCAGCACTATTTTGTAAACAGCAATCAAAAGGACAATATCACGCAACTTCAAAATTTGCAAGTGGTCCTGAAATCCAGAAATTGCATCACTATGATAGATAGAAATAAATCTATCATGCAAGCTAACCCCAGCAATAATAACAGGAAAACCTGCAGTGGAGGCAGCTTATCTGACAGCACTACTGTCAAAGTGCATCATGACAATTATATTAGCGTATCCTTCGACCTGTCATATGATAGCTTCAAGCGTTTCTATTAACAAAATTTCTAAGCCTCTGTGATAAATAAGCCCTTTTTCAAACAGAGGAGGAACAACTTCGTTGATCCCATTATCAATGGCATTCAGCTCCCTCCAACTCACTCCAGAAATTCCAACAGAATTTCCTTCAGGCAACTGAGTCATGGACAGCAATGAAAAAGGAGAGGTAAAAGATGATTCCAATTTCTGTGGTCTCACTTGCAGTGCATAATGACAACCTTTCGTGCATCAGTGCACAACTGCCTGCCCAGTTATTACCTCTTGAATTCTTTGTAACATGCATAGAAGCTCTTTTTACGAAATGCCCTGAAAGTGCCGCCAACTGTTACTGAATCAGGAATGATAGTGTAAGCACTACTTCCATTGATGTGGGACACTGAAACCACCTGTGAATCTAGAGGATTTGCCTCCCTTGAGACAAGTTGTTGTAAGCTGATTACTGAAGATGATGCTGCCGAAATAGGGTCAACTGAAAATTGTGGAATAGCTGCATGGCCTCCATTTCCACTAATCTTTGCTTGGAAGTGTCCACAGCCAGCCAAGAAGTCTTCAGTTTTTAAAGCCACTACACCTGTGGGATAGTGAAACCCCAAGTGAATGCCAAAAATAGCCTCTACATTTTCCAACACCTCTTCTTTGATCATTTTCCAAGCTCCTGTTCCTTGTTCCTCAGCAGGTTGAAATATAAGAACAACTATTCCCTGTAATGTACTGCTGAGTTGTTGAAGTATCCTTGCAGCTCCAAGGAGCATGCTAACCTGTGCATCATGCCCACAAGCCTGCATTTTCCCTGCTATTTTGCTTTTATGCTCCCATTCTACCAATTCCTGGATTGGTGAAGCATCCATGTCTGCTCTGAGAGCGATGAATGGAGGAGAACCAGAGCCAATAAATGCCACAACGCCGGTTCCAGTGACGGGTCATCGATAACGAATACCCATCTTGTCCAGCTCCCATCTGATGAGACTACTGGTTCAGAATTCTTCATAAGCCAACTCTGGGTATTCATGAATCTCCCTTCTTATATTTTTTTTCCACTTGACTATCTTGGGCAAGTTAGCCAATCGAACTATCTCTTCGATTATGGACGAATCCTCGAGTAGGCTGCTTTGGTTCACTGAGTTGGACCAAACGTCACCATTTTCACTGGAATTGGATGTTTCCGTTTGCTCACCTTGGAGAGCAGTAGCACCGGTGACAAGGAGAAGCAGTAGGGCTAACAGGGCCTGAGCAGCAGCACACATATTATCATAAAAAATATATACAATGAATTCAAGTGGACAATGAACAGACGCATCGGTGTTGTTCTCATTAACCGAAAAATTAATCAGCAGCCACAGTCTTCCATTCCCGGAACCCCCAAAAAATTTCCCTCTTGCGTCTTAGCCCCAAAATTTTCACGAAACAATTTCAACGTAATTGTAGAAAAATTATTCAAAACATAGAGGGATAGGAGAAAAGAGAAGACGAAATTCGGAGAAATTTGTCTCAGGAGTTTACCCCAAATTTTGTGGAAGTTCGTGTGCCACTGTGCTGCCGAGACTGAGTATGAGCGGAAATTTCGCCGACGGACCTGACAGAGTCTCCTGCTTCTTCAGTGATGAATCGCAGCCCGTTTGGGCTTCACCGCTTGGAGAGTTTTTGAGACAGAGGGTTCTTAGAAACACGACCAGGTCGAACCCGGCGCCATAAAAATTTCCATTCTCCTATTCCCCTCCGATTTTCCGTCCGATTGTGAGAGTGCGGGGAGCTTTACCCATTCCCGATTTTCTGACGAAGGGTGTGCTGAATACCCTTCCGTTTTTGGAATTTCTGAATCCCCAAAGTCGGATGTCGCCGCCACTGGAGATACAAAGAACTCTTCGAGTTCTTGCATCTTCTGTTCATCTGAGAGAGCGTCTCCCACAACGATTTTATCTACCGCAACAATGAGATGAGGATTTCCGCCCAAGAGGGCGTCTGTTGCCTCTTGTGTGAATTTTTCTTGCTCGGAGATGTGTGGGACCTTTTCAGCGGAAGCCAATTGATTCCTTGAAAGAAATATTTTCACGTAGGCTGCACGCCATTCCCGTATTTTTTCCTCTTCAATGCCAATCCACCGCATTTCTTTGATTTATCTGTGCATCGCCATCCATTCTTCTAGGGATTTTTCTCTGTGCATCGCCATCCATTCTTCTAGGGATTTTTCTCTATGCATTGCCATCCATTCTTCTAGGGATATAGAATGGCTCATTGTGTTCCTGCTCTGATATCATTTGTTATAGTCCCGGATCTGACACAAGGATTCGTTGTTAAGGTTCCGGGTCAGCCATGGGGTATTGTAGAAAGACATGGTGGAATTCTAGGGAGACATGGAGAGAAAGATGAGAATCAAACCAAAGGAAAGCTTGAAAACCCTAAAGCTCGTTGAGGAGAACTCTAAGATTTACCCTAAAATTAACCTAAAATCAAAGTTTGTCTTTCTCATTATTTTTACCCCTTAAATAGGGTTCACCCAGTTAGGGTTTAATATAAACTATTAAAAAATACCACTATATATAAAATATTCCAAAAATACCCCTGTGGCCTAAAACAGAAATAATTAAATTAAATTAAAGAAAAACAATAAAAATAATAATGTTATTGTGTTCATAACAAGATCACAATAAAATAAAATTTTTAGAGTGTATGTATGGAAAAAATTAAAACTATAACAAATGTAAGCAAAAAAAATTTATTCACACACCACAAATTAACACAAACTTTTTGTTATCCAAGTTTGGGAAATTCCACTAGTACAACCCTAATAGGTTGGAATTTTATAAGAAAGAGATTTTTCTACACATGTTTTAAAAATGGATATGCATGCTTGAAACATGTTAAAGATGCAAATGACCTATGGATGCAAACCTTTTAAATAGAATAACAAACACTCATTAAATTCTCAAGTGAACGTGCGGTGGGATATTTACCGAAGTGAAACAAGCCATTATTTTGCCCATTTAAAAGGATCCTACCTAATGACCATAGATGATTGTAAAATGATTTATCATCCATAACGGGTTACATTTTTGTAAGGAATGACTTATGGATTGGGAGTCAACACTCAGTTAAAAATCCTCTGCCTCCCCCTTTTCTCGACGATAGCAAAACCTAATATATAAAAACTAAAAAAAGTTTAGAAACCCTAAAAATTACAAGCACTTTTTTGGAATTATCTCTCTCTACATTTGTGCACTGTGCATTTCCATTTTAGATGTATACTTTCTTCTTAAATCAAAACTTGAGTTTTCACTTTTCCTTCATCTCGTAAACAAAAAAGAGATAAAAAGTAAATAGATCACAAAAAAATGAAAATTTTAGAGTTCATGTATAGAAAAATTTTAAAACAATAACAAATGTAAGCAAAGAAAATTTATTCACACACCAAAAATGAACACAAGTTTTCTTATCCAAGTTTGAGAAATTCCACTAGTTCAACCTTAATAGCTTCAAATTTATAAGAAAGAGATTTTTCTACACATGTTTTAAAAATGGATATGCAAGCTTGAAACATGTTAAAAATGCAAATGACCTATGGATCCAAACCTTTTAATGAAAATATTAAACTCTCATTAAATTCTCAAGTGAATGTGCGGCGGGATATTTACCCGAGTCAAACAAGCCATTATTTTGACCATTTACAAAAAGCTGACCTAACAATCATAGATGATTGTAAGTGATTTATCATGCGTAACGGACTATACTTTTGTAAGGAATGACTTATGGATTTGGAGTCAACACTCAGCTAAAAATCCCATGCCTCCCCCTTTTCCCGACGATTGCAAAACTTAATATATAAAAAATAAAAAGATGTTACAATCCCTAAAACTTACAGATACTTTTTGGAATTATCTCTCTCTACATTTGTGAACTGTGCATTTCTATTTTAAATGTATACTTTTTTCTTAAATCAAAACTTGAGTTTTCACTTTCCCTTCATCTCGTAAAAAAAAACAAGAGATAAAGATAAACAGATCACAAAAAAAAATAGAGTTTTTGTATGGAAAAAATTTAAAATAATAACAAATGTAAGAAAAGAAAATTTATTCACACACCATAGATGAACACAAAAGTTTTGTTATCCAAGTTTTGGAAATTCCACTAGTTCAACCCTAATAGCATGAAATTTTACAAGAAATAGATTTTTCTGCACATGTTTTAAAAATGGATATGCATGCTTGAAACATGTTGAAGATGCAAATGACCTATGGATCCGAACCTTTTAAAGAGAATAAAAAACACTCATTAAATTCTCCAGTGAACGTGCGATGGGATATTTACCCGAGTCAAACAAGCCATTATTTTGCCCATTTAAAAAAAACTGACCTAACAATCATAGATGAACGTAAAGTGATTTATCATATGTAACGGGCTATATTTTTGTTAGAAATGACTTTTGGATTGGGAGTCAACACTCAGTTAAAAATCCCCCGCCTCCCCCTTTTCCTGACGATTGCAAAACCTAATATATAAATAATAAAAAGAGTTTACAATCCCTAAAAATTACAGACACTTTTTGGAATTATCTTTCTCAACATTTGTGTACTATGCATTTCCATTTTAGATGTATACTTTTTTCTTAAATCAAAACTCAAGTTTTCACTTTCCCTTCATCTCGTAAAAAAAAAAAGAGATGAAGGCAAACAGATCACAAAAAAAATAAAAAAATTCGAGTTTATTCACTCACCATAGTTGAACACAACTGTTTTGTTATCCAAGTTTGGGAAATTCCTCAAGTTCAACCCAAATTGCTTGGAATTTTATAAGAAAGAGATTTTTCTACATATGTTTTAAAAATGGATATGCATGCTTGAAACATGTTAAAGATGCAAATGACCTATGGATCCAAACCTTATAAAGAGAATAACAAACTCTCATTAAATTCTCGAGTGAACGTGTGGTGGGATATTAACCCGAGTCAAACAAGCCATTATTTTGTCCATTTACAAAAAGCTGACCTAATGATCATAGATGATTGTAAAGTGATTTATCATGCGTAACGGGCTATATTTTTTTAAGGAATGACTTATGGATTGGGAGTCAACACTCAGTTAAAAATCCCCCGCCTCCCCTTTTTCCCGACGATGGCAAACACTAATATAAAAAATAAATATATTTTAAAATCCTTAAAAATTAAAGACACTTTTAGGAATTATCTCTTTTGACATTTGTGCACTATGCATTTCCATTTTTTATGTATACTTTTTTCTTAAATCAAAACTTGAGTTTTCACTTTCCCTTCATCTCGTAAACAAAAAAGACATAAAAGGCAAATAGATCACAACAAAATGAAAATTTTAGAGTTGATGGATTGAAAAAAATTTAATACAATAATAATGTAAGCAAAGAAAATTTATTCACACATCACAGATGAACACAAAAGTTTTGTTATCCAAGTTTGGGAAATTCCGCTAGTTCAACCCTAGTAACTTGGAATTTTATTAGAAAGAGATTTTTCTAAACTTGTTTTCAAAATGGATTTACATTCTTGAAACATGTTTAAGATGCAAATGACCTACGGATCCTAACCTTTTAGACAGAATTACAAACGCTCATTCAATTCTGGTGTGAATGTGCAGTGGGATATTTACCCGTATCAAACAAGCCATTATTTTGCCCATTTACAAAAAGCTGACCTAGCGATCATAGATGATTGTAAAGTTATTTATCATGTGTTACTGACTGTATTTTTGTAAGGAAAGAATCCCCCGCCTCCCCCTTTTCATGACTAAAGTTTACAAAACTTAATATATACAAAGTAAAAAGAGTTTACAATCCCTAAAAATTACAGACACTTTTTGGAATTGTCTCTCTCTACATTTGTCCACTGTGCATTTCCATTTTAGATGTACACCTTTTCTTAAATCAAAACTTGAGTTTTCACTTTCCCTTCATCTCGTAAACAAAAAAGAGATAAAAGGTAAATAGATCACAATAAAATTAAAATTATAGAGTTTATGTACAGAAAAAAATTTAAACAATAAAAAATGTAAGAAAAGAGAATTTATTCACACACCACAGATGAATACAAAAGTCTTGTTATCCAAGTTTCAGAAATTCCACTAGTTCAACCCTAATAGCTTGGAATTTTATAAGAAAGAGATTTCTACACATGTTTTAAAAATGGATATGCATGCTTGAAACATGTTAAAGATGCAAATGACCTATGGATCCAAACCTTTTAATGAGAATAAAAAATACTCATTAAATTCTCAAATGAACGTGCGGTGTAATATTTACTCGAGTCAAACAAGCCATTATTTTGCCCATTTACAAAAAGCTGACCGAACCATCATAGATGATTGTAAAGTAATTTATCATGCGTAACAAGCTATATTTTTGTAAAGATTGACTTATAGATTGGGAGTCAACACTCAATTGAAAATCCCCCGCCTCCCCCATTTCCCAACGGTAACAAAACCAAATATATAAAAATTAGAAAGACTTTACGATCCCTAAAAATTACAGACACTTTTTTGAATCATCTCTCTCTACATTTGTCCACTGTGCATTTCAATTTTAGATGTATACTTTTTTCTTAAATGAAAACTTGAATTTTCACTTTCCCTTCATCTCGTCAACAAAAAAAGAGATAAAAGGCAAATACATCACAAAAAAATGAAAATTTAAGAGTTTATTGATGGAAATAATTTAAAACAATAACAAATGTAAGCAAAGAAAATTTATTCACACACCTCAGATGAGCACAAAAGTTTCGTTATCTAGGTTTCGGTATTTCCACTATTTCAACCCAAATAGCTTCAAATTTTATAAGAAAGAGACTTTTCTACACATGTTTAAAAAATGGATATGCATGCTTGAAACATTTTCAAGATGCAAATCACCTATGGAGCCAAACCTTTTAAAGAGAATAACAAACGCTCATTAAATTCTCAAGTGAATGTGCGGAGGGATATTTACCTGTGTCAAATAGGCCATTATTTTGCCCATTTACAAAAAGCTGAACTAAAGATCATAGATAATAGTAAAGTGATTTATCATGCGTAACGGGCTATATTTTTGTAAGGAATGACTTATGGATTTGGAGTCAATGCTTAGTAAAATATCCCCCGCCTCCCTCTTTTCCCAACGATGGCAAAACCTAATATATAAAAACTAAAAAGAGTTTACAATCCCTAAAAATTACATACAATTTTTTGAATTATCTCTCTTTAAATATGTGCACTGTACATTTCCCTTTTAGATGTGCAATTTTTCGTTAAATCAAAACTTGAGTTTTCTCTTTCCCTTCATTTCGTAAACAAAAAAGAGATAAAAGCCAAATAGATCACAAAAAATGAAAATCTTCGAGTTTGTGTATGGAAAAAATTTAAAACAATAACAAATATAAGCAAAGAAAATTTATTCACACACCACAGATGAACAAAAGTTTTGTTATCCAAGTTTGGGAAATTCTACTAGTTCAACCCTAAAAGCTTGGAGTTTTATAAGAAAGAGATTTTTCTACACATGTTTTAAAAATGGATATGCATGCTTCAAACAAGTTAAAGATGCAAATAACCTATGGATCCTAACCTTTTAAAGAGAATAAAAAAACTCATTAAATTCTCAAATGAACGTGCAGTGGGATATTTACCCAAGTCAAACAAACACTTATTTTGCCCATTTACAAAAAGCTGAACAAACAATCATAAATGATAGTAAAGTGATTTATCATGCGTAAAGGGCTATATTTTTATATGGAATGACTTATGGATTAGGAGTCAACACACAGTTAAAAATCCCCTGCCTCCCCCTTTACCCTAAAAATTACAGACACTTTTTTAAATTATCACTCTCTACATTTGTGGACTGTGCATTTCCATTTTAGATGTACACTTTTCCTTATATCAAAACTTGAGTTCTCAATTTCCCTTCATCCCGTAAACAAAAAAGAGATAAAAGCAAATAGATCACAAAAAAATGAAAATTTTAGAGTTTCTGTATGGAAAAAATTTAAAACTATAACAAATGTAAGAAAAGAAAATTTATTCACTCACCACAGATGAACACAAAAGTTTTGTCATCCAAGATTGGGAAAATCCATTAGTTCAAACCTAATAACTTGGAATTTTATAAGAAAGAGATTTTTCTTTACATGTTTTAAAAATAGATATGCATACTTGAAACATGTTAAAGATGCAAATGACCTATGGATCCAAACTTTTTATAGAGAATAACAAACTCTCAATAAATTCACGAGTGAACATGCGATGGGGATTAAATATATAAAAACTAAATATAATTTACAATCCCTAAAAAATTAAAGACACTTTGAAGAATTATCTCTATCTACATTTGTGCACTATGCATTTCCATTTTAGATGTATACTTTTTTCTTAAATCAAAACTTGAGTTTTCACTTTCCCTTCATCTCTTAAACAAAAAAGACATAAAAGGCAAATAGATCACAACAAAATGAAAATTTAAGAGTTTATGAGTGAAATTTTTTATAAAAATAACAAATGTTAGCAAATAAAATTTATTCACACTCCACAGATGAACACAAAAGTTTTGTTATCCAAGTTTTTGAAATTCCACTAGTTCAACAATAGTAGCTTGGAATTTTATACGAAGGAGATTTTTCTACACATGTTTTGAAAATGGATCTACATTCTTAAAACATGTTAAAGATGAAAATGACCTATGGATCCTAACCTTTTAAAGAGAATAACAAATGCTCATTAAATTCTCGAGTGAACGTACGGTGGGATATTTACCCGTGCCAAACCAGCTATTATTTTGCCCATTTACAAAAAGCTGACCTAACGATCATAGATGATAGTAAAGTGATTTATCATGCGTAACGAGCTATAATTTTGTAACAAATGACTTATGGATTGGGAGTCAACACTTACTTAAAAATCCCCTGCCTTCGCCTTTTCCCGACGATTGCAAAACCTAATATATAAAAACTAAAAAGAGGTTTCAATCCCTAAAAATTATAGACACTTTTTTGGAATTATCTCTCTCTACATTTGTGCACTGTGCATTTCTATTTAGATGGGTACTTTTTTCTTAAATCAAAACTTGAGTTTTCACTTTCCCTTCATCTTGTAAACAAAAAAGAGATAAAAGGCAAATAGATCACAACAAAATGAAAATTATAGAGTTTATGTCTGGAAAAAATTTGAAACAATAAAAAATGTAAGGAAAGAAAATTTATTCACACACCACTGATGAACACAAAAGTTTTGTTATCCAAGTTTTGGAAATTCCATTAGTTCAAACCTAATAGCTTGGAATTTTATAAGAAAGAGTTTTTTCTTCACATGTTTTAAAAATGGATATGCATGCTTGAAACATGTTAAGGATGCAAATGACCTATGCATCCAAACCTTTTCAACAAAATAACTAATGCTCATTAAATTAACAAATGAACGTGTAGTGGGATATTTACCTAAGTCAAACAAGCCATTATTTTACCCATTTACAAAAAGCTAACCTAACGATCATAGATGATTTTAAAGTGATTTATGATGCGTAACGGGCTATATTTTTGTAAGGAATGACTTATGGATTGGGAGTCAACACTTAGTTAGAAATTCCCCGCCTCCCCCATTTCCCCAGCAATTGCAAAAACTAATATAAAAAAACTAAAGAGACTTTACAATCCCTATACATTATAGACACTTTTTGGAATTATCTCTCTCTACAATTGTGCTCTATACATTTCAATTTTAGATGTATACTTTTTTCTTAAATCAAAAACTTGATTTTTCACTTTCCCTTAATCTTGTACACAAAAAAGAGATAAAAGGCAAATCGATCACAATAAATGAAAATTTTAGAGTTTATGGATGGAAATAATTTAAAACAATAAAAAATGTAAGCAAAGAAAATTTATAAGACACCACAGATGAAGACAAAATTTTTGTTATCCAAGTTTGGGAAATTCCTCTGGTTCAACCCAAATTGCTTTGAATTTTAAAAGAAAGAAATTTTTCTACACATGTTTTAAAGATGAATATGCATGTTTGAAACATTTTAAAGATGCAAATGACCTATGGATCCAAACCCTTTAAAGAGAATAACAAACGCTCATTAAATTGTCAAGTGAATGTGCGGTGGGATATTAACCCTAGTCAAACAAACCATTATTTTGCCCATTTAAAAATAGCTGACCTACCTATCATAGAAGATAGTAAAGTGATTTATCATGCGTAATGGGCTATATCTTTGTAAGGAATGAGTTATGGATTCGGAGTCAACACTCACTTAAAAATCCCACGCCTCCCCCTTTGACCGACGGTTGCAAAACCTAATATATAAAAACTAAAAAGAGTTGAAAATCCCTAAAAATTATAGTCACTTTTTGGATTTATCTCTCTTGATTTTTGCACTGTGCATTTCTATTTTAGGAGTATACTTTTTTCATAAATCAAAACTTGAGTTTTAACTTTCCCTTCATTTCGTAAACAACAAGGAGATAAACGGTAAAGATCACAACAAAAAGAAAATTTTAAAGTTTATGTATGGAAAAAATTTAAAACAATAACAAATGAAAGCAAAGAAAATTTATTCACTCATCATAGATGAACACATAAGTTTTGTTATCCAAGTTTGGGAAATTCCTCTAATTGAACCCAAATAGCTTTGAATTTTATGAGAAAGAGAATTTTCCACACATGTTTTAAAAATGGAAATGCATGCTTGAAACATGTTATAGATGCAAATGACCTAAGGATCCAAACCTTTTAAAGAGAATAACAAACTCTGATTAAATTCTCGAGTGAACGTGCACTAGGATATTAACCCGAGTCAAACAAGCCATTACTTTGCACATTTCCAAAAAGTTGACCTAAATATCATAGATGATTGTAAAGTGATTTATCCTGCGTAACGGGCTATATTTTTGTAAGGAATGACTTATGGATTAGGAGTCAACAGTCACTTAAAAATCCCCCGCCTCCCACTTTTCCCGATGATTGCTAAACCTAATATATAAAAACTAAATATATTTTACAATCCCTAAAAATTAATGACACTTTTAGGAATTATCTCTCTCTACATTTTTGCACTATGCATTTCCATTATAGATCTATACTTTTTTCTAAAATCAAAACTTGAGTTTTCACTTTCCCTTCATCTCGTAAACAAAAAAGAGATAAAAGGCAAATAGATCACAACAAAATGAAAATCTTAGAGTTTATGTATGGAAAAAATTTAAAACAATAACAAATGTAAGCAAAGAAAATTGATTCCACTAGTTCAACCATAATAGCATGGAATTTTGTAAGAAAGAGATTTTTCTACACAAGTTTTAAAAATGGATCTACATTCTTGAAACATGTTGAAGATGCAAATGACCTATGGATCCAGACATTTTAAAGAGAATAACAAACACTCATTTAATTCTCGAGTGAAAATTGCGTTGGGATATTTACCCATGTCAAACAAGTCATTATTTTGTACATTTACTAAAAGCTGATCTAACGATCATAGATGATTGTAAAGTTATTTATCATGCGTAACGGGCTATATTTTTGTACGGAATGACTTATGGATTGGGAGTCAACACTCAGTCAAAAATCCCCTGCCTCCCCGTTTTCACAATCCATTAAAATTATAGACACTTTTTTTGGAATTATCACTCTCTACATTTGTACACTGTGCATTTCCATTTTAGATTTATACTTTTTCATAAATCAAAACTTGAGTTTTCACTTTCCCTTCATCTCGTAAACAAAAATGAGATAAAAGGCAAATAGATCACAACAAAATGAAAATTATAGAGTTGATATATGGAAAAAATTTAAAACAATAAAAAATGTTAGAAAAAAGTTTTATTCGCACACCATAGATGAACACAAAAGTTTTGTTACCAAAGTTTAGGAAATTCCACTAGTTCAACCCTAGTAGCTTGGAATTTTATAAGAAAGAGATTTTTCTACACATGTTTTAAAAATGGATATGCTTGCTTGAAACATGTTAAAGATGCAAATGACCTATGGATCCAAACCTTTTAAAGGGAATAACAAATGCACATTAAATTCTTAAATGAACGCGTGGTGGGATATTTACTTGAGTCAAACAAGCCATTATTTTTCCCATTTACAAAAAGCTGACCTAACGATCATAGACGATTGTGAAGTGATTGATCATGCGTAACGGGCTATCTTTTTGTAAGGAATGACTTATGAATGTGGAGTCAACATTCGGTTAAAAGTCCCCCATCTCCCCCATTTCCTGAAGATTGTAAAAACTTATATATAAAAACTAAAAAGACTTTACAATCCCTAAAAATTACAGACACTTTTTGGAATTATCTCTCTCTACATTTGTGCATTGTGCATTCCAATTTTAGATGTATATTTTTATCTTAAATCAAAACTTGAGTTTTCACTTTCCTTCAATCTCGTAAACAAAAAAGAGATAAAAGGCAAATAGAACAATAAAAAATGAAAATTTTAGAGTCTATAGATTGAAAGAATTTAAAACAATAACAAATGTAAGCAAAGAAAATTTATTCACAATCCACAGATGACAAAATTTTTGTTATCCAATTTTAGGAAACTCCTCTATATCAACCCAAAAAGCTTGGAATTTTATAAGAAAGAGATTTTTCTACACATTTTTAAAAATGGATATGCATGCTTGAAACATGTTAAATATGCAAATGACTTATGGATTGAAACCTTTTAAAGAGAATCACAAACGCTCATTAAATTCTCAAGTGAACATGCTGTAGGATATTTACCCGAGTCAAACAAGCCATTATTTTGCGAATTTACAAAAAGCTGACCAAACGATCATAGATGATTGTAAAGTGATCGATCATGCATAATGGGCTATATTTTTGTAAGAAATGACTTATGGATTGGGAGTCAACATTTTGTTAAAAATCTCCCGCCTCCCTCTTTTCCTGACGATTGCAAAACCCTATACGTAAAAACTAAAAAGAGTTTACAATCCCTAAAAATTACAGACACTTTTGGGAATTATCTCTCTCTAGATTTGTGCAATGTGCATTTCCATTTTAGATGTATACTTTATTCTTAAATCAAAACTTGAGTTTTTACTTTTCCTTCATCTCGTAAACAAAAAAGAGATTAAAGGCAAATAGATCACAACAAAATGAAAATTTTAGAGTTTATGTATGGAAAAAAATTAAAACAATAACAATTGTAAGAAAAGAAAATTTATTGACACACCACAGATGAACACAAAAGTTTTGTTATTCAAGTTTGGGAAATTCCACTAGTTCAACCCTAATAGCTTGGAATTTTATAAGAAAGAGATTTTTCTACACATGTTTTAAAAATGGATATGCATGCTTGAAACATGTTAAAAATGCAAATGAGTTATGGATCCAAACCCTTAAAAGAGAATAAAAAACGCTCATTAAATTCTAAAATGAACGTGCGGTGGGATATTTACCTGATTCAAAGAAGCCCTTATTTTGCCCATATTCAAAATGCTGACCTAATGAACATAGATGATTGTAAAGTGATTTATCATGTGTAACAGGCTACATTTTTGCAAGGAATGACTTATGGATTGGGAGTCAACACTCAGTTAAAAATCCCCCACCTCCCCCATTTCCCGACGATTTCAAAACCTAATATATTAAAACTAAAAAGAGTTTATAATCCTTAAAAATTGTAGTCACTTTTTGGATTATCTCTCTCTACATTTTTGAACTGTACATTTCAATTTTAGATATATACTTTTTTCTTAAATCAAAATTTTAGTTTTCACTTTCCATTCATCTCGTAAACATAAAAAGAGATATAAGGCAAACAGATCACAAAAAAATAAAATTTTAAGAGTTTATGGATGGAAATAATTTAAAACACTAAAAAATGTAGGCAATGAAAATATTTTCTCACACCACTGATGAACACAAAATTTTTGTTATCCAAATTTGGGAAATTCAACTAGTTCAACCCAAAGAGCTTAGAATTTTATAAATACGAGACTTTTCTACACAAGTTTTTAAAATGGATTTGCATGCTTGAAACATTTTAAAGATGCAAATGAGCTATGGATCCAAACCTTTTTAAGAGAATAAAAAATTCTCATTAAATTCTCAAGTGAAGTTGCTATGGGATATTTACCGGAGTCAAACAAGCCCTTATTTTGTCCATTTAAATAAAGCAGACCAAACTTTCATAGAAGATAGTAAAGTGAATTATCATGTGTAATGGGCTATATTTTTATAAGGATTGACTTATGGATTGGGAGTCAAGACTTAGTTAAAACTCCCCCGCCTCCCCCTTTTCCCGACGATTGCAAAAAAAAATATATAAAAACTAAAAAGAGTTTACATTGCCTTGAAATTACAGACAATTTTTTGAATTATCTCTCTCTACTTTTGTGCACTGTGCATTTCCATTTTAGATATATATTTTTTCCTTAAATCAATACTTGAATTTTCACTTTCCCTTCATCTTGTAAACAAAAAAAGCAAAAAAGGCAAATTGATCACAACAAAATTAAAATTTTAGAGTTTATGTATGGAAAAATATTTATAACTATAATAAATGTAAGAAAAGAAAATTTATTCACACACCACAGATGAACAAAAACGTTTTGTTATCCAAGTTTGGGAAATTCCACTAGTTCAATCCTAATAGCTTGGAATTTATAAGAAAGAGATTTTTCTACACAAGTTTTAAAAATGGATATGCATGCTTGAAACATGTTAAAGATTCAAATGACCTATGGATCCAAACCTTTTAAAAATAATAAAAAACGTTCATTAAATTCTCAAATGAACGTGCGATGTGATATTTACCCGAGTCAAACAATCCATTATTTTGCCCATTTACGAAAAGCTGACCTAACAATCATAGATGATTGTAAAGTGATCGATCATGCGTAATGGGCAATTTTTTTGCAAGAAATGACTTATGGATTGGGAGTCAACACTCAGTTAAAAATCCACCGCCTCCCCCTTTTCCTGAGGATTGCAAAACCTAATATATAAAAACTGAAATGACTTTACAATCCCTAAAAATTACAGAAACTGTTTAGAATTATCTCTCTCTACATTTGTGCACTGTGCATTTCAATTTTAGATGTTAACTTTTTTATTAAATCAAAACTTGAGTTTTCACTTTCCCTTCATCTCGTAAACAAAAAAGAGAAAAATGGAAAATAGATCACAACAAAATGAAAGTTTTAGAGTCTATGGATTGAAATAATTTGAAAAAATAACAAATGTTAGAAAAGAAAATATATTCACACACCACAGATGAACACAAAAGTTTTGTTATCAAAGTTTGGGAAATTCTACTTGATCAACACTAATAGCTTGGAATTTTATAAGAAAGAGATTTTTCTACACATGTTTTAAAAATTGATCTACATTCTTCATACATGTTAAATATGAAATGGACCTATGCATCCTAAACTTTTAAAGAGAATAACAAACGTTCAATAAATTCTTGAGTGCACGTGCAGTGGGATATTTACCCGGGTCAAACAAGACATTATTTGGCCCATTTACAAAAAGCTAACCCAACAATCATAGATGATTGTAAAGTTATTTATCATTCATAACGGGCTATATTTTTGTAAGGAATGACTTAAAGATTGGGAGTCAACACTCAGTTAAAAATCCCTCGCCTCCCCCTTTTCCCGACGATTGCAAAACATCATATATAAAAAATAAAAAGAGTTTACAATCCCTAAAAATTACAAAAACTTTTTGGAATTATCTCTCTCTACATTTGTACACTGGGCTTTTCCATTTTAAATTTATACTTTTTTCTTAAATCAAAACTTGAGTTTTCACTTTCCCTTCATCTCGTAAACAAAAAAGAGAAAAAGGTAAATAGATCACAACAAAATGAAAATTATAAAGTTTATGTTCGAAAAAAATTTAAACCAATAAAAAAATAAGCAAATAAAATTTATTCATTCACCAAAGATGAACACAAAATTTTTATTATCTAAGTTTGGGAAATTTCACAAGTTCTGCCCTAATAGCTTGGAATTTAATAAAAAAGAGATTTTTACACACATGTTTTAAACATGGATATGCATGCTTGAAACATGTTCAAGATGCGAATGACCTCTGGATCCAAACATTTTAAAGAGAATAACAAACACTCATTAAATTCTCCAATGAATGTGCAGTGGGATATTTACCTGAGTCAAACATGCCATTATTTTGCCCATTTATAAAAATCTGACCTAACGATCATAGATGATTGTCAAGTGATTGATCATGCGTAACGGGCAATACTTTTGTAAGGAATGACTTATGGACGTGGAGTCAACACTCAGTTAAAAATCCCCCACCTCCCCCAATTCCCAACGATTGCAAAACCTAATATATAAAAATAAGAAGACTTTACAATCCCTAAAAATTATAGACACTTTTTGGAATTATCTCTCTCTACATTTGTGCATTGTGCATTTCAATTTTAGATGTATACTTTTATCTTAAAACAAAACTTGAGTTTTCAATTTCCTTTCATCTCGTAAACAAAAAAGAGACAAAAGGCAAATAGAACACAAAAAAATGAAAATTTGAGATTCTATGGATTGAAATAATTTAAAACGATAACAAATTTAAGCAAAGAAAATTTATTCACACACCACATATAAACACAAAAGTTTTGTTATCCAAGTTTGGGAAACTCCACTAGTTCAACCCAAATAGCTTGGAATTTTATAAAGTAGAGATTTTTCAAAACATTTTTAAAAATGGATATGCAAGCTTGAAACATGTTAAAGATGCAAATGACCTGTGGATCTAAGCCTTTTAAAGAGAATAACAAACGCTCATTAAATTCTCAAATGAACGTACTGTGGGATATTTACTCGAGTCAAACAAGCCATTATTTTTCCCAATTACAAAAAGTTGACCTAACGATCATAGATGATTGTAAAGTGATTGATCATGTGTAATGGGCTATATTTTTGTAAGAAATGACTTATGGATAGGGAGTCAACACTCAATTAAAAATCCCCCGCCTCCCCCATTTCCCGACGATTGCAAAACCCAATATATAAAAACTAAAAATACTTTGCAATCCCTAAAAATTACAAAAACTGTTTGGAATTATCTCTCTCTACATTTGTGCACTGTGCATTTCTATTTTAGATGTATACTTTTTTATTATTTCAAAACTTGAGTTTTCACTTTCCCTTCGTCTCGTAAACAAAAAAGAGATAAAAGGCAAATAGATCACAACAAAATGAAAATTTTAGAGTGTATGGATTGAAATAATTTAAAAAAAAACAAATGTAAGAAATAAAAATTAATTCACACACCATTTATGAACACAAAAGTTTTGTTATCAAAGTTTGGGAAATTCTACTAGTTGAACACTAATAGCTTGGAATTTTATGAGAAAGAGATTTTTCAACTCATGTTTAAAAATTGATCTACATTCTTGAAACATGTTATAGATGCAAATGACCTATGCATCGTAAACTTTTAAAGAAAATAACAAACGCTCAATAAATTCTCGAGTGAACGTGCGGTGGGATATTTACCAGTGTCAAACAAGACATTATTTGGCCCATTTACAAAAAGCTGACCTAAATATCATACTTGATTGTAAAGTTATTTATCATGCATAACGGGCTATATTTTTGTAAGGAATGACATATGGATTAGGAATCAACACACAGTTAAAAATTCCCCGCCTCCCCATTTTCCCGATGATTTCAAAACCTCATATATAAAAAGAAAAAAGAGTTTACAATCCCTAAAAACTACAAACACTTTTTAGAATTATCAGTCTCTATATTTGTGCATGTGCATTTCCATTTTAGATTTATACTTTTTTCTTAAATACAAACTTAACGTTTCACTTTCCCTTCATCTCATAAACAAAAAGAGATAAAAGGCAAATAGATCAAAACAAAATGAAAATTATAGAGTTTATGTATGGAAAAAATTTAAACCAATAAAAAATGTAAGCAAAGAAAATTTATTCACCCACCTCTGATGAACACAAAAGTTTTGATATCCAAGTTTGGGAAATTCTACTAACTCAACCTTAATAGCTTGGAATTTTATAAGAAAGAGATTTTTCTACACATGTTTTAAACATGGATATGCATGCTTGAAACATGTTCAAGATGAAAATGACATCTGGATCCAAACCTTTTAAAGAGAATAACAAACACTCATTAAATTCTCAAATGAACGTGCGGTGGGATATTTACCCGAGTCAAACAAGCCATTATTTTGCCCATTTACAAAAAGCTGACCTAACGATCATAGATGATTGTAAAGTGATTTATCATGCATACCGGGCTATATTTTTGTAAGGAATGACTTATGGATTGGGAGTCAACACTCAGTGAAAAATCCCATGCCTCCCCTTTTCCCGACGATTGCAAAACGTAATATATAAAAACTAAAAAGATTTTGCATTCCCTCAAA
Source organism: Aristolochia californica (assembly GCF_029961685.1). Lineage (NCBI taxonomy): Eukaryota > Viridiplantae > Streptophyta > Magnoliopsida > Piperales > Aristolochiaceae > Aristolochia > Aristolochia californica. Next base: position 32,376,337 of record NW_027181992.1, on the reverse strand, counting down.
ATTACAGAAACTTTTTGGAATTATCTCTCTCTTTATTTGTGCACTATGCATTTCAATTTTAGAAGTATACTTTTTTCTTAAATAAAAACTTGAGTTTTCACTTTCCCTTCATCTCATAAACAAAAAAGAGATAAAAAGTAAATTGATTGCAAAAAAAATGAAAATTTTAGATTTTATTGATGGAAATAATTTAAAACAATAAAAAATGTAAGCAAAGAAAATTTATTCACACACCACAGATGAACACAAAAGTTTTGTTGTCCAAGTTTGGGAAATTCCACTAGTTCAACCCTAACAGCTTGAAATTTTATAAGAAAGAGATTTTTCTACACATGTTTTAAAAATGGATATACATGCTTGAAACATGTTAAAGATGCTAATGACCTATGGATCCAAACCTTTTAAAGAGAATAACAAACTCTCATTAAATTCTCTAGTGGACGTGCGGTGGGATATTAACCTGAGTCAAACAAGCCATTATTTTGTCCATTTAAAAAATGTCGACCTAAAAATCGTAGATGATTGTAAAGATATTTATCATGTGTACCGGGCTATATTTTTGTAAGGAATGACTTATGGATTGGGAGTCAACACTCAGTTAAAAATCTCACGCCTCCCCCATTTCCCGACGATTGGAAAACCTAATATATAAAAACTAAATATGTTTTACAATCCTAAAAAATTAAAGACACTTTTAGGAATTATCTCTTTCTAAATTTATGCACTGTGAATTTCCATTTTAAATGTATAATTTTTTCATAAATCAAAACATGAGTTTTCACTTTCCCTTCATCTCGTAAGCAAAAAAGAGAAAAAAAGGCAAATAGATCACAAAAAATGAAATTTTTAGAGTTTATGGATGGAAATAATTTAAAACAATAACCAATGTAAGCAAAGAAAATTTATTCACACATCTCAGATGAACACAAAAGTTTTGTTATCCAAATTAAGGAAATTCCACTATTTCAACCCATATAGCTTGTAATTTTATAGGAAAGAGATTTTTTTACACATGTTTTAAAAATGGATATGCATGCTTGAAACATTTTAAAGATGCAAATGACCTATGGATTCCAACCTTTTACAGAGAATAACAAACTCTCATTAAATTCTCGAGTGAACGTGCGGTGGGATATTAACCCGAGTCAAACAAGGCATTATTTTTCCCATTTACAAAAAGCTTACCTAACATTCATAGATGATTGTAAAGTGATTTATCATGCGTAACGGGCTATATTTTTTCAAGGAATGACTTATGGATTGGGAGACAAAACTTAGTTAAAAATCCCCTGCCTCCCCCTTTTCCAGACGATTGCAAATCCTAATATATAAAAACTACCTATATTTTACAATCCCTAAAAATTAAAGACACTTTTAGGAAATATCACTCTCTACATTTGTGCACAGTGCATTTCCATTTTAAATGTATATTTTTTTCTTAAATGAAAACTTGAGTTTTCTCTTTCCCTTCATCTCGAAAAAAAGAAAGAGATAAAAGGCAAATAGATCACAAAAAATGAAAATTTTAGATTTTATGTATAGAAAAAATTTAAAACAATAACAAATGTAAGCAAAGAAAATTTAGTCACACAACACAGATGAACACAAAATTTGTTATCAAGGTTTGGGAAATTCCACTAGTTCAACCCTAAGAGCTTGGAATTTAATAAGAAAGAGATTTTTCTACACATGTTTTAAGAATGGATATGCATGCTTTAAACACGTTAAAGATTCAAATGACCTATGGATCCAAACCTTTTAAAGAGAATAACAAACGCTCATTAAATTCTCAAGTGAACATGCGGTGGGATATTTACCCAAGTCAACCAACCCATTATTTCGCCCATTTACAAAAAGCTTACTTAGTGGCCATAGATGATCTTAAAGTGATTGATCATGGGTAACGAGCTATATTTTTTGAAGGAATGACTTATGGATCAGGAGTCAACACTCAGGTAAAAATTCCCCGCTTCCCCTTTTCCCCGACGAGTGCAAAACGTAATATATAAAAACTAAAAATAGTTTACAGTCCCTAAAAATTCAAGATAGTTTTTGGAATTATCTCTCTCTACATTTTTGCACTGTGCATTTCCTTTTTAAATGTATACTTTTTTCTTAAATCAAAACTTCACTTTTCACTTTCCCTTCATCTCGTAAACAAAGAAGAGATAAAAGGCAAATAGATAGCAACAAAATAAAAAATTTTAGAGTTTATGTATGGAAAAAATTTAAAACAATAACAAATGTAAGCAAAGAAAATGTATTCACTCACCACAGATGAACACAAAATTTTTGTTATCCAAGTTTGGGAAATTCCACTAGTTCAAACCTAATAGCTTGAATTTTATAAGAAAGAATAACTTGTTTAAAAATGGATATGCATGCTTGAAACATGTTAAAGATGCAAATGACCTATGGATCCAAACCTTTTATAGAGTATAACAAACTCTCAATAATTTGACGAGTGAACGTACGATGGGATATTAACCCGAGTCAAACAAGCCATTATTTTGCCCATTTACAAAAACCTGACCCAATGTTCATAGATGATTGAAAAGTGATTTATCATGCATAATAGGCTATATTTTGTTTAAGGAATGACATATGGATTGGGAGTCAACACTTGTTTAAAAATCCCCCACCTCCCCCTTACCCCGACGATTGCAAATCCTAATATGTAAAAACTAAATATATTTTACAATCCCTAAAAATTAAAGACACTTTTAGGAATTTTGTTTCTCTACATTTTTAAAGTGTGCATTTCCATTTTAGTTGTATACTTTTTTCTTAAATGAAAACTTGAGTTTTCACTTTCCCTTCATCTCGTAAACAAAAAAGAGATAAAAGGTAAATAGATCACAACAAAATGAAAATTTTAAAGTTTATGTATGGAAAAAATTTAAAACAATCACAAAGGTAACCAAATAAAATTTATTCACACACCACAAACTAACACAAAATTTTTGTTATCGAAGTTAGGGAAATTCCACTTCTTCAACCCTAATTGCTTGGAATTTAATAAGAAAGAGATTTTTCTACACATGTTTTATGAATGGATATGCATGCTTTAAGAAGTTAAAGATGCAAAAGACCTATGGATCCAAACCTTTCAAAGAGAATAACAAACGCTCATTAAATTCTCAAGTGAACGCGCGGTGGGATATTTACCCGAGTCAAACAAGCCATTATTTTACCCATTTACAAAAAGCTGACCTAACGATCATAGATGATTGTAAAGTGATTTATAACGCGTAACGGGCTATATTTTTTGAAGGAATGACTTATGGATTGGGAATCAACACTCAATTAAAAATTCCCCGCTTCCCCCTTTTTTCGACGATTGCAAACCGTAATATATAAAAACTAAAAAGATTTTACAATCCCTAAAAATTCAAGACAGTTTTTGGAATTATCTCTCTCACCATTTGTGTACTGTGCATTTCATTTTTAGATGTATACTTTTTTTCATAAATCCAAACTTGAGTTTTCACTTTCCCTTCATCTCGTAAACAAAAAAGAGATAAAAGGCATATAGATCACAACAAAATGAAAAATTTAGAGTCTACGTATGGAAAAAAATTAAAACAATAAAAAATGTAAGCAAAGAAAATTTATTCACACACCACAGATGAACACAAAAGTTTTGTTATCCAAGTTTTGGAAATTCCACTAGTTCAACCCTAATAGCTTGGAATTTTATACGAAAGATACTTTTCTACACATGTTTTGAAAATGGATCTACATTCTTGAAACATGTTTAAGATGCAAATGACCTATGGATCCAAACCTTTTAAAGAGAATAACAAACTCTCATTAAATTCTCGAGTGAACATGCGGTCGGATATTAACCCGAGTCAAACATGCTATTTTTTTGCCCATTTACAAAAAGCTGACCTATCGATAATGGATGATTGTAAAGTGATTTATCATGCGTATCTGGCTATATTTTTGCAAGGAATGACTTAAGGATTGGAAGTCAACACTCAGTTCAAAATCCCCCACCTCCCCCTTTTCTCGACGATTACAAAACCTAATATATTAAAACTAAATATATTTTAAGATCCCTAAAAATTAAGGACACTTTTAGGAATTATCTCTTTCTACATTTAGGCACTGTCCATTTTCATTTTAGGTGTATATTTTTTTTTAAATGAAAACTTGAGTTTTCACTTTCCCTTCATCTCGTAAACAAAAAAGACATAAAAAGGCAAATTGATCACAACAAAATTAAAATTTTACAGATTATGTATGGAAAAAAATTTAATACAATAATAAATTTAAGAAAAGAAAATTTATTCACACACCACAGATGAACACAAAAGTTTTGTTATAGAAGTTTGGAAAATTCCACTTGTTCAACCCTAATAGCTTGGAATTTTATAAGAAGTAGATTTATCTACTCATGTTTTCAAAATGGATCTACATTCTTGAAACATGTTTAAGTTGAAAATGACCTATGGATCCTAACCTTTTAAAGAGAATAACAAACGCTCATTAAATTCTCGAGTGAATATGCAGGGGGATATTTACCCGTATCAAACAAGCCATTTTGCCCATTTACAAAAAGCTAACCTAATGATCATAGATGATTGTAAGGTTATTTATCATGCGTTACTGGCTATATTTTTGTAAGGAAAGACTTGTGGATTGGGACTCAACAGTTATTGAAAAATCCCCACCATCCCACTTTTACCGACGTTTGAAAAACCTAATAAATAAAAACAAAAAAGTTTTTAAAATCCCTAAAAATTACAGTCATTTTTTGGAATTATCTCTCTCTACATTTGTGCAATGTGCATTTCCATTTTAGATGTACACTTTTTTCTTAAATCAAAACTTGAGTTTTCACTTTCCCTTCATCTCGTAAACTAACAAGAGATAAAAGGCAAATAGATCTCAACAAAATGAAAATTATAGAGTTTTTTTATAGAAAAAATTTAAAACAATAAAAAATGTAAAAAAAGAAAATTTATTCACACACCACAGATGAACACAAAAGTTTTGTTATCCAAGTTTGGGAAATTCCACTAGTTCAACCCTTTTCTACACATGTTTTAAAAATGGATATGCATGCTTGAAACATGTTAAAGATGCAAATGACCTATGGATCCAAATCTTTTAAAGAGAATAACAAACAATCAATAAATTCTCAAGTGAACGCGCAATGGGATATTTACCCATATCAAACAAGACACTATTTGGCCCATTTACAAAAAACTGACCTAACGATCATAGATGATTGTACAGTTATTTATCATGCGTAACAGGCTATATTTTTTTAGGGAATGACTTATGGATTGGGAGTCAACACTCAATTAAAAATCCCTCGCCTCCCCCTTTTCCCGATGATTGCAAAACCTTATAATTAAAAATGACAAAGAGTTTACAATCTCAAAAAATTACAAACACTTTTTGGAATTATCTCTCTCTACATTTTTGCACTGTCCTTTTCCATTTTAGAAGTATACTTTTTTCTTAAATCAAAACTTGAGTTTTCACTTTCCGTTCATCTCGTCAACAAAAGAAAGATAAAAGGCAAATAGATCACAACAAAATGAAAATTATAGAGTTTATGTTTGGAAAAAATTTAAACCAATAAAAAAAGTAAGCAAAGAAAATTTATTCACACACCACTGATGAACACAAAAGTTTTTTTATCCAAGTTTGGGAAATTCCACTAGTTCAACCCTAATAGCTTGGAATTTTATAAGAAAGAGATTTTTCTACACATGTTTTAAACATGGATATGCATGCTTGAAACATGTTCATGATGCAAATGACCTTTGGATCCAATCCTTTTAAAGAGACTAAAAACGCTCATTAAATTCTCAAATGAACGTGTGGTGGGATATTTACCCGAGTCAAACATGCCATTATTTTTCCCATTTACAAAGAGCTGACCTAACGATCATAGATGATTGTCAAGTGATTGATCATGCATAACGGGCTATCTTTTTGTAAGGAATGACTTATGGATGTGGAGTCAAAACTCAGTTAGAAATCCCCCGCCTCCCCCATTTCTCGACGATTGCCAAACCAAATATATAAAAACTAAAAAGACCTTACAATCCCTAAAAATTACAGACACTATTTGGAATTATCTCTCTCTACATTTTTGCATTGTGCATTTCAATTTTAGATGTATACTTTTATCTTACATCAAAACTTGAGTTTTCACTTTCCTTTTATCTCGTAAACAAAAAAGAGATAAAAGGCAAATAGAACACAAAAAAATTAAAATTTTAGAATCTTTGGATTGAAATAATATAAAACAATAACAAATGTAAGCAAAGAAAATTTATTCACACACCACAGATGAACACAAAAGTTTTGTTATCCAAGTTTTGGAAACTCCACTAGTTCAACCCAAATAGCTTCGAATTTTATAAGATAGAGATTTTTCTACACATCTTTTAAAATGGATATGCATGCTTGAAACATATTAAAGATGCAAATGACCTATAGATCCAAACCTTTTAAAAAGAATAACAAATGCTCATTAAATTTTAAAATGAACGTGCGGTGGGATATTTACCCGAGTCAAACAAGCCATTATTTTGCCCATTTACAAAAAGCGGACCTAACGATAATAGATGATAGTAAAGTGATTTATCATGCGTAAAAGGCTATATTTTTGTAAGGAATGACTTATGGATTGGTAGTCTACGCTCAGTAAAAAATCCCCCGCCTCCCCCTTTTCCCGACGATTGCAAAACCTAATATATAAAAACAAAAAAGAGTTTACAATAACTAAAAATTATAGAAAGTTTTTTGAATTATCTCTCTCTACATTTGTGCATTGTGCATTTCCATTTTAGATGTACAAATTTTCCTTAAATCAAAACTTGAGTTTTCACTTTCCCATCATCTCGTAAACAAAAAAGAGATAAAAGGCAAATAGATCACAAAAAAAAAACAAAATTTTAGAGTGTATGTAAGGAAAATTTTAAAAAAATAAATAATATAAAAAAATTAAATTTATTCACACACCACAGATGAACACAAAAGTTTTGTTATCCAAGTTTTGGAAATTCTACTAGTTCAACCCTAAAAGTTTGGAGATTTATAAGAAAAAGATATTTCAAGACATGTTTTAAAAATGGACATGCATGCTTGAATCAAGTTAAATACGCAAATGACCTATGGATGCAAACCTTTAAAAGAAAATAATAAACGCTCATTAAATTCTCAAGTGAACGTAGGGTGGGATATTTACCCGAGTCAAACAAGCCCTTATTTTGCCCATTTACAAAAAGCGTACCTAACGATCATAGATGATTGTAAAGTAATTTATAATGCGTAACGGGCCATATTTTTGGAAGGAATGACTTATGGATTGGGAGTCAACACTACGTTAAAAATTCCCCGTTTCCCCTTTTTCCCAACGATTGCAAACCATAATATATAAAAACAAAAAAGATTTTACAATCCCTAAAAATTAAAGACAGTTTTTGGAATTATCTCTCTCAACATTTTTGTACTGTGCATTTCCTTTTTAGATGTATACTTTTTTCTTAAATCGAAACTTGAGTTTTCACTTTCCTTTCACCTCGTAAAGAAAAAATAGATAAAGGCAATAAGATTGCAATAAAATGAAAATTTTAGAGTTTATGTATGGAAAAAAATTATAACAATAAAAAATGTAAGGAAAGACAATTTAATCACTCACCACAGATGAACACAAAAGTTTTGTTATCTAAGTTTGGGAAATTCCACTAGTTCAACCCTAATAGCTTGGAATTTTATAAGAAATAGATTTTTCTACACATGTTTCAAAAATGGATATGCATGCTTGAAACATATTAAAGAGGGAAATGACCTATGGATCTAGACCTTTTAAAGAGAATAACAAACTCAAATTAACTTCTCGACTGAACATGCGGTGCGATATTAACCTGAGTCAAACAAGCCATTATTCCCCACTTACAAAAAGCTCACCTAACGTTCATAGATGATTGTAAAGTGATTTATCATGCATAACGGGCTAAATTTTTGTAGGGGATGACTAATGGATTTGGAATCAACACTGAGTTAAAAATCCATGGCCTCCCCCTTTTCCCGATGATTGAAAATCCTAATATACAAAAAAAATAAATATATTTTACAATCCCTAAAAATTAAAGACAGTTTTAGGAATTATCTCTCTCTACATTTGTGCACTGTTCATTTCCATTTTAGATGTATGCTTTTTTCTTAAATGAAAACTTGAGTTTTCACTTTCCCTTCATCGCATAAACAAAAAAGAGATAAAAGGAAAATAGATTAGAACAAAAAGAAAATTTTAGAGTTGATGTATGGAAATTTTTTTTAAAATAAAAAATGTAAGCAAAGAAAATTTATTCACACACCACAGATGAACACAAAAGTTTTGTTATCCAAGTTTGGGAAATTCCACGAGTTCAACCCTAGTAGCTTGGAATTTTATAAGAAATAGATTTTTCTACACATGTTTTAAAAACGGCTCTACATTCTTGAAACATGTTAAAGATGCAAATGACCTATGGATCCTAACCTTTGAAAGAGAATAACAAACACTCATTAAATTCTCGAGTGAACGTGCGGTGGGATATTTTCCCGTGTCAAACCAGCCATTATTTTGCCCATTTTCAAAAACCTGACCTAATGATCATAGATGATTGTAAAGTTATTCATCATGTGTAACGGGCTATATTTTTGTAAGGAAAGACTTATGGATTGGGAGTCAACACTATGTTAAAAATTCCCCGCCTCCCCCTTTCCTCGACGATGGCAAAACCTAATATATAAAAACTAAAAAGACTTTAAAATCCCTAAAAATTATAGACACTTTTTCGAATTATCTCTCTCTACGTTTGTGCACTGTGCATTTCTATTTTAGATGTACACTTTTCTCTTAAAATGTAAACAAAAAAGAGATAAAAGGCTAATAGATCACAACAAAATGAAAATTATAGAGTTTATATATGGAAAAAAAATAAAACAATAAAAAATGTAAGGAAAAAAATTTATCCACACACAACAGATGAACACAAAAATTTTGTTATCCAAGTTAAGGAAATTCCACTAGTTCAACCCTAATAGCTTGAAATTTTATAAGAAAGATATTTTTCTCCACAGGTTTTAAAAATGGATATGCATACTTGAATCTTGTAAAAGATGCAAATAATTTATGGATCCAAATCTTTTAAAGAGAATCACAAACGCTCATTAAATTCTCAAATGAACGTGCGGTGGTATATTTTCCAGAGTCAAACAAGCCATTATTTTGCCCATTTACAAAAACCTTACCTAACGATCATAAATGATTTTAAAGTGATTAACATGTGTAATGGGCAATATTTTTGTAAGGAATGAGTTATGGATTGGGAGTCAACACTCAGTTAAAAATCCCCCACCTCCCCCATTTCTCGACAATTACAAAACCTAATATAAAAAAACAAAAAAGACTTTACAATCCCTAAAAATTACAAACACTTTTTGGAATTATCTCTCTACATTTGTGCACTGTGCATTTAAATTTTAGATGTATACTTTTTTCTTAAATCAAAACCTTGAGTTTTCACTTTCCCTTCATCTTATAAACAAAAAAGAGATAAAAGGCAAATAGATCACAAAAAAATGAAAATTTAAGAGTTTATATATGGAAAAATTTAAAACAATAACAAATGTAAGCAAGGAAAATGTATTCACTCACCACAGATGAACACAAAAGTTTTGTTATCCAAGTTTGGGAAATTCCATTAGTTCAACCCTAATAGCTAGGAATTTAATGAGAAAGAGATTTTTCTACACATGTTTTAAAAATGGATAGGAATGCTTGAAATATGCTAAAGATGCAAATCACCAATGGATCCAAACCTTTTAATGAGAATATCAAACTATCATTAAATTCTTGAGTGAACGTGCGGTGGGATATTAACCTGAGTCAAACAAGCCATTATTTTGCCTATTTATAAAAAGCTGACCTAACGATCATAGATGATTGTAAAATGATTTATCATGCGTAACAAGCTATATTTTTGTAAGGAATGACTTATGGATTGGGAATCAACACTCAGTTAAAAATCCCCTGCCTCCCCCTTTTCCCGACGATTACAAAACCAAATAATAAAAACTAAATATAGTTTACAATCCCTAAAAATTAAAGACACTTTTAGGAATTATCTCTTTCTACATTTATGCACTGTGCATTTCCATTTTAGATGTATACTTTTTTCATAAATCAAAACTTGAGTTTTCACTTTCCCTTCATCTCAGAAACAAAAAAGAGATAAAAGGCAAATAGATCACAAAAAAATGAAAATTTAAGAGTTTATATATGGAAAAATTTAAAACAATAACAAATGTAAGCAAGGAAAATGTATTCACTCACCACAGATGAACACAAAAGTTTTGTTATCCAAGTTTGAGAAATTCCATTAGTTCAACCCTAATAGCTAGGAATTTAATGAGAAAGAGATTTTTCTACACATGTTTTAAAAATGGATAGGAATGCTTGAAATATGCTAAAGATGCAAATCACCAATGGATCCAACCTTTTAATGAGAATAACAAACTATCATTAAATTCTTGAGTGAACGTGCGGTGGGATATTAACCTGAGTCAAACAAGCCATTATTTTGCCTATTTATAAAATGCTGACCTAACGATCATAGATGATAGTAAAATGATTTATCATGCGTAACGAGCTATATTTTTGTAAGGAATGACTTATGGATTGGGAATCAACACTCAGTTAAAAATCCCTCGCCTCCCCCTTTTCCCGACGATTACAAAACCTAATATATAAAAACTAAATATATTTTACAATCCCTAAAAATTAAAGACACTTTTAGGAATTATCTCTTTCTACATTTATGCACTGTGCATTTCCATTTTAGATGTATACTTTTTTCATAAATTAAAACTTGAGTTTTCACTTTCCCTTCATCTCGTAAACAAAAAAAGAGATAAAAGGCAAATAGATCACAAAAAAAATTAAATTTTAGAGTTTATGGATGGAAATAATTTAAAACCATAACAAATGTAAGCATAGAAAATTTATTCACACACCTTAGATGAACACAAAAGTTTTGTTATCCAAATTTGGGAAATTCCACTAGTTCAACCCAAATAGCTTGGAATTTTATAAGAAAGAGATTTTTCTACACATGTTTTAAAAATGGATATGCATGCTTGAAACATGTTAAAGATGCAAATTACCTATGGAGCAAATCTTTTTAAAGAGAATAACAAACGCTCATTAAATTCTCAAGTGAACGTGCGGTGGGATATTTACCCGAGTCAAACAAGCCATTATTTTGCCCATGTACAAAAACCGGACCTAACGATCATAGATGATAGTAAAGTAATTTATCATGTGTAACGGGCTATATTTTTGTGAGGAATGACTTACGGATTGGGAGTCAACGCTCAGTAAAAAATCCCCAGCCTCCCCCTTTTCCCGACGATTGCAAACCCTACTATATAAAAACTAAAAAGAGTTTATAATCCCTAAAAATTATAGACACTTTTAGCAATTATCTCTCTCTACATTTGTGCATTGTACATTTCCATTTTATATTTACAATTTTTCCTTAAATCAAAACTTGAGTTTTCACTTTCCCTTCATTTCGTAAAAGAAAAAGAGATAAAAGGCAAATAGATCACAAAAAAATGAAAATTTTAGAGTTTATGTAAGGAAATTTTTTTTAAAAAAAACAATATTAGAAAAGACAATTTATGCACACACCACAGATGAACACAAAACTTTTGTTATCGAAGTTTTTGAAATTCTCCTAGTTCAACCCTAAAAGCTTGGAGTTTTATAAGAATGAGATTTTTCTACACATATTTTAAAAATGGATATGCGAGCTTGAATCAAGTTAAAGATGCAAATGACCTATGGATCAAAACCTTTAAAAGAGAATAACAAACGGTCACTAAATTCTCAAGTGAATGTTGGGTGGGATATTACCCGAGTCAAACAAGCCCTTATTTTGCCCATTTACAAAAAGCTGACCTAACGATCATAGATGATAGTAAAGTGATTTATAATGTGTAACGGGCTATAATTTTGGGAGTCAACAATAAGTTAAAAATACCCCGCCTCCCCCTTTTCCTGACGATTGCAAAACCTAATATATAAAAACTAAAAGGAGTTTACAATCCCTAAAAGGAGAGATAAAGGGCAAATAGATCATAACAAAATGAAAATTTTAGAGTTTATGTATGGAAAATATTTAAAACAATAGCAAATGAAATGTATTCACTCTCCAAAGATGAACACAAAAGTTTTGTTATCCAAGTTTGGGAAATTCCACTAGTTCAAACCTAATACCTTGGAATTTTACAAGAAAGAGATTTTTCTTCACATGTTTTAAAAATGGATATGCATGCTTGAAACATGTAAAAGATGCAAATGACCTATGGATCTAAGCCTTTTATAGAGAATAAGAAACTCTCATTAAATTCTCTAGTGAACGTGTGGTGGGATATTAACCCGACTCAAACAAGCCATTATTTTGCCCATTTACAAAAAGTTGACCTAACGTTCATAGATGATTGTAAAGTGATTTATCATGTGTAACGAGCTCTATTTTTATAAGGAATGACTTATGAATTAGGAGTCAACACTTAGTTAAAAATCCCCCGCCTCCTCCTTTTCGCGACGATTGCAAATCCTAATATATAAAAACTAAATATATTTTAGAATGCCTAAAAATTAAAGATACTTTTAGGAATTATGTCTCTCTACATTTGTGCACTGTGCATTTCCATTTTAGATGTACACTTTTTTCTTAAATCAAAGCTTGAGTTTTGACTTTCCCTTCATCTCGTAAACAAAAAAAAGATAAAAGCCAAATAGATCACAACAAAATGAAAACTATAGAGTTTATGTATGGAAAATTTTTAAAACATTTAAAAATATAAGCAAAGAAAGTTTTTTCACACACCACAGATGAACACAAAAGTTTTGTTATCGGAGTTTGGGAAATAGCATTAGTTCAACCCTAATAGCTTGGAATTTTATAAGAAAGAGATTTTTCTACTTAGGTTTTAAAAATGGATATGCATGCTTGAAACATGTTAAAGATGCAAATTACTAGTGGATTCAAACCTTTCGAAGAGAATAAAAAACGCTCATTAAATTCTAAAATGAACGTGCGGTGGGATATTTACCAAAGTCAAACAAACCCTTATTTTGCCCATTTACAAAATGCTGACCTAAAAAACATTGATGATTGTAAAGTGATTTATCATGCATAACGGGTTATATTTTTTGCAAGGAATGACTTATGGATTGGGAGTTAAAACTCAGTTAAAATTCCCCCACCTCCCCCATTTCCCGATGATTGCAAAACCTAGTATATAGAAACTAAAAAGAGTTTACAATCCCTAAAAAGTACAGACACTTTTTGGAATTATCACTCTCTATATTTGTGCACTGTACATTTCAATTTTAGACATATGCTTTTTTCTTAAATCAAAACTTTAGTTTTCACTTGCCATTCATCTCCTAAACAAAAAAGAGATAAAAGGCAAATAGATCACAGAAAAATAAAAATTTTAGAGTTTATGGATGGAAATAATTTAAAACATTAACAAATGTAAGCACAGAAAATATTTTCTCACACCACTGATGAACACGAAAGTTTTGTTATCCAAGTTTTGGAAATTCCTCTAGTTTAACCCAAATAGCTTAGAAATTTATAAATAAGAGATTTTTCTACACTAGTTTTAAAAATGGATATGCATGCTTGAAACATTTTAAAGATGCAAATGACCTATGGATCCAAACCTTTTAAACGGAAAACAAACGCTCATTAAATTCCCAAGTGAACTTGCTGTGGGATATTTACCCGAGTCAAACAAGCCATTATTTTGTCCATTTACAAAAAGCTGATCTAACGTTCATAGATGATAGTAAAGTTAAATATCATGCGTAACGGGCTATATTTTTGTTAGCAATGACTCCCCTGCCTCCCCCTTTTCCTGAAGATTGCAAAAACAAATATATAAAAACAAATAAGAGTTTACAATCCCTTAAAATTATAGACAGTTGTTTGAATTATTTCTCTCTACTTTTGTGCATTGTGCATTTCCATTTTACATGTATAATTTTTCCTTAAATCAATACTTGAGTTTTCACTTTCCCTTCATCTCGTAAACAAAAAAGAGATAAAAGGCAAATAGATCACAAAAAAATGAAAATTTTAGAGTTTATGCTGGAAAAAATTTAAAACAATAACAAATGTAAGCAAATAAAATTTATTCACTCACCACAGACGAACACAAAAGTTTTGTTATCCAAGTTTGTGAAATTCCACTAGTTCAACCCTAGTAGTTTGGAATTTTATCAGAAATATTTTTCTACACATGTTTTAAAAATGGATATGCATGCTTGAAACATGTTAATGAGGCAACTGACCTATCGATCCAAATCTTTTAAAGAGAATAACAAACTCTCATTAAATTCTCGAGTGAATGTGCGGTGGGATATTAACCGGAGTCAAACATGCCATTATTTTTCCCATTTACAAAAAGCTGACCTAACGATCATAGATGATTGTAAAGAGATTTAACATGCGTACCACGCTATGTTTTTGTAAGGAATGACTTATGGATTGGGAGTCAACACTCAGTTAAAAATCCCCCGCCTACCCCTTTTCCCAACAATTACAAAACCTATTATATAAAAACTAAATATATTTTATAATCCCTAAAAATTAAAGACACTTTTAGGAATTATCTCTTTCTACATTTATGCACTGTGAATTTCCATTTTAGATGTATACTTTTTTCTTATATCAAAACTTGAGTTTTCACTTTCCCTTCATTTCGTAAACAAAAAAGACATAAAAGGCAAATAGATCACAACAAAATTAAAATTTTAATGTTTCTGTATGGAAAAATTTTAAAAAAATAATAAATGTAAGAAAAGAAAATTTATTCACACACCACAGATGAACACAAAAGTTTTGTTATCCAAGTTTGGGAAATTCCACTTGTTCAACCCTAATAGCTTGGAATTTTATAAGAAAGAGATTTTTCTACACATGTTTTCAAAATGGATCTACATTATTGAAAGATGTTTAAGATGCAAATGACCTTTGGATCCTAACCTTTTAAAGAGAATAACAAACGCTCATTAAATTCTCGAGCAAACTGAAAGTGGGATATTTACCTGTTTCAAACAAGCCATTATTTTGTCCATTTACAAAAAGCTGACCTAATGATCTTAGATGATTGTAAGGTGTTACTTGCTATATTTTTGTATGGAAAGACTTATGGATTGGGAGTCAACAGTTACTTAAAAATCCCCAACCTCCCACTTTTCCCGACATTTAAAAAACCTAATATAAAAAAACTAAAAAGAGTTTACAATCCCTAAAAATTATAGACACTTTTTGGAATTATCTCTCTCTACATTTGTACATTGTGCATTTCCATTTTAGATGTACACTTTTTTCTTAAAGCAAAACCTGAGTTTTCACTTTCCCTTCATCTCATAAACAAAAAAGAGATAAAAGGCAAATAGATCTCAACAAATTGAAAATTTAGGAGTTTATGTATAGAAAAAATTTTAAACAATAAAAAGTGTAAGCAAACAAAGTTTCTTCACACACCACAGATGAACACAAAAGTTTTTGTTAACCAAGTTTGGAAAATCCCACTAGTTCAATCATAATACCTTCGAATTTTATAAGAAAGAGATTTTTCTACACATGTTTTAAAATGGATATGCATGTTTTAAACATGTTAAAGATACAAATGACCTATGGATCCAAACCTTTTAAAGAGAATAAAAAACACTCATTAAATTCTCAAATGAACGTGCGGTGTGGTATTTAACCGAGTCAAACAAGCCATTATTTTGCCCATTTACAAAAAGCTAACCTAACGATCATAGATGATTGTAAAGTGATTGATCATGCGTATGTTTAAAAAATGGATATGCCTGCTTGAAACATGTTAAAGATGAAAATGACCTATGGATCCAAACCTTTCAAAGAGAATCAAAAACGCTCATTAAATTCTAAAATGAATGTGCGATGGGATATTTACCCGAGTCAAACAAGCCCTTATTTTGCCCATTTACAAAATGCTGACCTAACGAACATAGATGATTGTAAAGTGATTTATCAAGTGTAACAGGCTATTTTTTTTTGCAAAGAATGACTTATGGATTGGGAGTTAACACTCAGTTAAAAATCCCCCGCCTCCTCAGTTCCTAACGATTACAAAACCTAATATATAAAAACTAAAAAGACTTTACAATCCCTAAAAATTACAGACACTTTTTGGAATTATCTATCTCTACATTTGTGCACTTTACTTTTCAATTTAAGATGGATACTTTTTTCTTAAATCAAAACATTAGTTTTCACTTTCCATTCATCTCGTAAACAAAAAAGATATAAAAGGCAAATAGATCACAAAAAATGAAAATTTTAGAGCTTATGGATGGAAATAATTTAATAAAATATTTTCTCACACCACTGATGAACACAAAATTTTTGTTATCCAAGTTTGGGAAATTTCACTAGTTTAACCCAAATAGCTTAGAATTTAATAAATAAGAGATTTTTCTACACAAGTTTTAAAAAGGGATATGCATTCTTGAAACATTTTAAAGAAGCAAATGACCTATGGATCCAAACCTTTTAAAGAGAATAACAAACGCTCATTAAATTCTCAAGTGAACTTGCTGTGAGATATTTACCCGAGTCAAACAAGCCATTATTTTGTCCATTTACAAAAAACTGATTTAACGTTATCAGGCGTAACGGGATATAATTTTGTAGGGAATGACTTATGGATTGGGAGTCAACACTTAGTTAAAACTCCCCCGCCTCCACTTTTTCTCGACGATTGCAAAAACAAATATATAAAGACTAAAAAAAGTTTACAATACCTTAAAATTATAGACAATTTTTTGAATCATCTCTCTCTACATTTGTGCATTGTGCATTTCCATTTTAGATGTATAATTTTTCCTTAAATCAAAACTTGAGTTTTCACTTTCCCTTCATCTCATAAACAAAATAAAAAATAAAAGGCAAATAGATCACAAAAAAATTCAAATTTTAGAGTTGATGTATGGAAAAAAAATTGAAAACAATAATAAATGTAAGAAAAGAAAATTTATTCAAACACCACATATGAACACAAAAGTTTTGTTATCAGAGTTTTGGAAATTCTACTAGTTCAACCATAATAGCGTGGAATTTTATAAGAAAGAGATTTTTCTACACGTTTTCAAAATGGATCTACATTCTTGAAACATGCCTAAGATGCAAATGACCTATGGATCCTAACCTTTTAAAGAGAATAACAACGCTCATTAAATTCTCAATTGAACATGCGGTGGGATATTTACTCGTATCAAACAAGCCATTATTTTGCCCATTAACAAAATGCTGACCTAATGATCATAGATGATTGTAAGGTTATTTATCATGCGTTGCGGGTTATATTTTTGTAAGGAAAGACTTATGGATTGGGA
Source organism: Aristolochia californica (assembly GCF_029961685.1). Classification (NCBI taxonomy): domain Eukaryota; kingdom Viridiplantae; phylum Streptophyta; class Magnoliopsida; order Piperales; family Aristolochiaceae; genus Aristolochia; species Aristolochia californica. Next base: position 32,358,870 of record NW_027181992.1, on the reverse strand, counting down.
GTCAACAGTTACTTAAAAATCCAAAGCCTCCCACTTTTCCCGACGTTTAAAAACATAATATATAAAAACTAAGAAGAGTTTACAATCCCTAAAAATTACAGACACTTTTTGGAATTAAATCTCTCTACATTTGTGCACTGTGCATTTCCATTATAGATGTACCCTTTTTTCTTAAATCAAAACCTGAGTTTTCACTTTCCCTTCATCTCATAAAAAAAAAAAGAGATAAAATGTAAATAGATCTCAACAAAATGAAAATTATAGAGTTTATGTATGGAAACAAGTTTAAAGCAATAAAAAATGTAAGCAAAGAAAATTTATTCACACACCACAGATGAACACAAAAGTTTTGTCATCCAAGTTTGGGAAATTCCACTAGTTCAACCCTAATAGCTTGAAATTTTATATGAAAGAGATTTTTCTACACATGTTTTAAAATGGATATGCATGCTTGAAACATGTTAAAGATGTAAATGACCCATGGGTCCAAACCTTTTAAAGAGAATAACATACACTCATTAAATTCTCAAATGAACTTGCGGGGTTGATATTTACCCGAGTAGAACAAGCCATCGTTTTACTCATTTACAAAAAGCTGACCGAACCATCATAGATTATTATCAGGTGATTTATCATGCGTAACATGCTATATTTTTGTAAGGAATGACTTATGGATTGGGAGTCAACACTCAGTTAAATATCCCCCATCTCCCCATTTCCTGACGATTACAAAACCGAATATATAAAAACTAAAAAGACTTTACAATCCCGAAAAATTACAAACACTTTTTGGAATTATCTATCTCTACATTTGTCCACTGTGCATTTCAATTTTAGATGTATACTTTTTTCTTAAATCTAAACTTGAGTTTTCATTTTCCCTTCATCTCGTAAACAAAAAAAGAGATAAAAGGCAAATAGATCACAAAAAAATTAAAATTTTAGAGTTTATGGATGTAAGCAAAGAAAACTTATTCAAACACCTCAAACGAACACAAAAATTTTGTTATCCAAGTTTGGGAAATTCCACTAGTTCAACCCAAATAGCTTAGAATTTTATAACAAAGAGATTTTTCTACATATGTTTTAAAAATGGATATACATGCTTGAAACATTTTAAAGCTGCAAATGACCAATGGATCCAAACCTTTTAAAGAGAATAACAAACGCTCATTAAATTCTCAAGTGAACGTGCGGTGGGATATTTACCCCAGTCAAACAAGCCATTATTTTGCCCTTTTACAAAAAGCTTACCTAACGATCATAGATGATAGTAAAGTGATCTATCAAGCGTAACCCCTTTTCCCGACGTTTCCAAAATCTAATACATAAAAACTAAAACAGAGTTTACAATCCCTAAAAATTACAGGCACTTTTTTGAATTATCTCTCTCTACATTTGTGCACTGTGCATTTCCATTTTAGATGTACAATTTTTCCTTAAATCAAAACTTGTGTTTTCACTTTCCCTTTTTCTCGTAAACAAAACCGAGATAAAAGGCAAATAGATCACAAAAAAATGAAAATTTTAGAATTTATATATGGAAAAAATTTAAAACAATAACAAATGTAAGCAAAGAAAATTTATTCACTCACCACAGATGAACACAAAAGTTATGTTCTCCAAGTTTGGGAAATTCCACTAGTTCAACCCTAATAGCTTGGAATTTTATAAGAAAGAGATTTTTCTACATATGATTTAAAAATGGATATGCATGCTTGAAACATATTAAAGATGCAAATGATCGATGGATCCAAACCTTTCAAAGAGAATAACAAACTCTCATTAACTTCTCGAGTGAACCTGCGACGGGATATTAATCGGAGTCAAACAAGCCATTATTTTGCCCATTTACAAAAAGTTGGCCTAACGATCATAGATGAATGTAAAGTGATTTATAATGCCTAATGGGCTATATTTTTTTTAGGAATGACTTATTGATTGGGTGTGAACACTCAGCTCAAAATCCCCCACCTCCCCCTTTTCCCGACTATTGGAAAAGCAAATATATAAAAACTAAAAAGACTTTACAATCGCTACAAATTACAGACACTTTTTGGAATTGTCTCTCTCTATATTTGTGCACTGTGCATTTCAATTTTAGAAGTATACTTTTTTCATAACTAAAAAATTTGAGTTTGAACTTTCCCTTCATCTCGTGAACAAAAAAGAGACTAAAGGCAAATAGATCACAAAAAAATAGAAATTTTAGAGTTTATGGATGGAAATAATTTAAAACAATAACAAATGTAAGCAAAGAACCTTTTTCACACACCACAGATGAACACAAAAGTTTTGTTATCCAAGTTTGGGAAATTCCTCTAGTTCAACCCAAATAGCTTAGAATTTTATAAGAAAGAGATTTTACTACACATGTTTTAAAAAAGGATATGCATGCTTGAAAAATTTTAAAGATGCAAATGACATATGGATCCAACCCTTTCAAAGAGAATAACAAATGCTCATTAATTACTCAAGTGAACGTGCGGTGGGATATTCACCCAAGTCAAACTAGCCCTTTTTTTGCCCATTTACAAAAAGCTCACCTAAGGATCATAGATGATAGTAAAGTTATTTATCAAGCATAACGGGCTATATTGTTTTAAGGAATGACTTATGGATTGGGAGTCAACACTCAGTTAAAAATCCCCCGCCTTCCCCTTTTCCCTACGATTGCTAAACTTAATATATAAAAACTAAAAAAGAGTTTAGAATCCCTAAAAATAAAACACAGTTTTTTGAATTATCTCTCTCTACATTTTTGAACTATGCATTTCCATTTTGGATGTATAATTTTTCCATAAATCAAAACATGAATTTTCACTTTCCCTTCATCTCGTAAACAAAAAAGACATAAAAGGCAAATAGAACACAATAAAATGAAAAATTTAGAGTTTATGTATGGAAAAAATATAAAACAATAACAAATGTAAGCAAAGAAAATTAATTCACACACCACATATGAACACAAAAGTTTTGTTATCCAAGTTTTGGAAAATCCACTAGTTCAACCCTAATAGCTTGGAATTTTATAAGAAAGGGATTTCTCTACACATGTTTTAAAAATGGATCTACATTCTGGAAACATGTTAAAGATGCAAATGACATATGGATCCTAACCTTTTAAAGAGAAAAATAGACCCTCATTAAATTCTCGAGTGAACGTGCGGTGGGATATTTACCCGTGTCAAACAAGCCATTATTTTTCCCATTTACAAAAAGCTGACCTAGCGATCATAGATGATTGTAAAGTGATTTATCATGCCTAACGGGCTATATTTTTGTAAGGAATGACTTATGGATTGGGAGTCAACACTCAGTTAAAAATCCCCAGCCTCCCCCTTTGCCAGACGATTCCAAAATCTAATATATAAAAACTTAACATATTTTAAAATCCCTAAAAACTTTTAGGAATTATCTCTCTCTACATTTTTGCACTATGCATTTCAATTTTAGAAGTATACTTTTTTCTTAAATCAAAAACTTGAGTTTTCACTTTCACTTCATCTCGTAACAAAAAAGAGAAAAAGGCAAATAGATCACAAAAAAATGAAAATTTTAGAGTTTATGGACGGAAATAATTTAAAACAATAACAAATGTAAGCAAAGAAAATTTATTCACACACCACAAATGAACACAAAAGTTTGGTTATCCAAGTTTGTGAAATTCCTCTAATTCAACCCAAATAACTTGGAATTTTATAGGAAATAAAATTTTCTACTCATATTTTAAAAATTGAAATGCATGCTTGAAACATTTTAAACATGCAAATGAGATATGGATCCAAACCTTTTAAACAGAATAACAAACGCTCATTAAATTCTCCAGTGAACGTGCGGTAGGATATTTACCCAAGTCAAACAATCCATTATTTTACCCATTTACAAAAAGCTCACCTAATGATATAGATGATAGTAAAGCTATTTATCATGCGTAACGGGCTATACTTTTGTAAGAAATGACTTATGGATTGGGAGTTAACATTCATTTAGAAATCTCCGGCCTCCCCCTTTTCCCGATGGTTACAAAACCTAATATATAAAAAATAAAAAAGAGTTTATAATCGCTAAAAATTACAGACAATGTTTTGAATTATCTCTCTCTACAATTGTGCACATTGTATTTCCATTTTAGATGTATAATTTTTCCTTAAATCAAAACTTCAGTTTTCACTTTCCCTTCATCTCGTAAACAAAAAAGAGATAATAGGCAAATAGATCGAAAAAAAAGGAAAATTTTAGAGTTTATGTATGGAAAAAAATTAAAAAAATAAAAAATGTAAGCAAAGAAAATTTATTCACTCACCATAAATGAACACAAAAGTTTTGTTATCCAAGTTTGGGAAATTTCACTAGTTCAACCCTAATAGCTTGGAATTTTATAAGAAAGAGATTTTTCTACACATGTTTTAAAAATGGATCTACATTCTTGAAACATGTTAAAGATGCAAATGACCTATGGATCCTAACCTTTTAAAGAGAATAAAAAATGCTCATTAAATTCTTGAGTGAATGTGCGGTGGGATATTTACTCGTATCGAACAATCCATTATTTTGCCCATTTACAAAAAGCTGACCTAACGATCAAAGATGATTGTAAAGTTATTTATCATGCGTAACGGGCTATATATTTGTAAGGAATGACTTATGGATAGGGAGTCAACACTTAGTTAAAAATCCCTTGCCTCCCCATTTTCCCGATCATTGCAAAACCCAATATATAAAAACTAAAAAGAGTTTACAATCTCTAAAACTTACAAACACTTTTTTGAAATATCTTTCTCTACATTTGTTTATTGTGCATTTCCATTTTAGATGTATACTTTTATATTAAATCAAAACTTGAGTTTTCACTTTCCATTCATCTCGTAAACAAAATAGAGATAAAAGGAAAATAAATCACAAAAAATTAAAATTATAGGGTTTATGAATGGAAAAAATTTAAAACAATAAAAAATGTATGCTAAGAGCATTTATTCACACACCACAGGTGAACACAAAAGTTTTGTTATCCAAGTTTATGAAATTCCACTAGTTCAACCCTAATAGCTTGGAATTTTATAAGAAAGAGATTTTTCTACACATGTTTTTAAAATGGATCTACATTCTTGAAACATGTTAAAGATGCAAATGACCGATAGATCCTAACCTTTTAAAGAGAAAAACAAACGCTCATTAAATTCTCAAGTGAACGTGCAGTGGGATATTTACCCGTATCAAATGAGCCATTAGTTTTCCCATTTATAAAAAGCTGACCTAACGATCATTGACGATTGTAAAGTGCTTTATCATGCGTAACAGACTATATTTTTGTAAGGAATGATTGATGGATTGGGAGTCAACACTTTGTTAAAAATCCCCCGCCTCCCCCATTTCCAAATGATTGCAAAACCTAATCTATCAAAACGAAAAAGACTTTACAATCCCAAAAAATTAAAGACACTTTTTTGGAATTATCTCTCTCTACATTTGTGCACTGTGCATTTAAATTTTAGATGTATACTTTTTCTTTAATCAAAACTTGAATTTTCATTTTCTGTTCATCTCGTAAACAAAGAGAGATAAAAGGCAAAAAGATAAAAATAAAATAAAAATTTTATAGTTTATGGATGGAAATAATTTAATATAATAAAAAATGTTTGCAAAGAAATTTTTTTCACACACCACAGATGAACACAAAAGTTTTGTTATCCAAGTTTGGGAAATTCATTTAGTTCAACCGAAATTGCTTGGAATTTTATACGAAAGAGATTTTTCTACACATTTTAAAAAAAATGGATATGCATGTTTGAAATATTTCAAATAGGCAAATGACCTATGGATCCAAACCTTTTAAAGATAATAACAAACGCCCATTAAATTCTCAAGTGAACGTACGGTGGAATATTTACCCGAGTGAAACAAGCCATTAATTTGCCAATTTACGAAAGGTTAACCTAACGATCAAAGATGATAGTAAAGTGATTAATCAAGCATAAAGGGCTATATTTTTGTAAGGAATGACTTATGTATTGGGAGTCAACACTCAGTTAAAAATTCCCAACCTCCCCCTTTTCCCGACGATTGCAAAACCTAATATAGAAAAACTAAAAATAGTTTACAATCCCTAAAAATTACAGAGAATTTTTTGAATTATCTCTTTCTACATTTTTGCACTGTGCATTTCCATTTTAGATGTATAATTTTTTCATAAATCAAAAATTGAGTTTTTATTTTCCCTTCAACTTGTAAAATGAAAATTTTAGAGTTTATGGATGGAAATAATTTTAAAAAATAAAAAATGTAAGCAAAGAAAATTTATTCACACACCACAAATGAACACAAAAGTTTTGTTATCCAAGTTTGGAAAACTCCTCTAGTTCAACCCAAATAGCTTGGAATTTTATAAGAAAGAGATTTTCCAACACGTGTTTTAAAAATGGATATGAATGCTTGAAATATTTTAAAGATGCATATGACATATGGATCCAAACCATTTAAAGAGAATAAAAAATGTTCATTAAATTCTCAAGTAAACGTATAGTGAGATATTTACCCTACTCAAACAAACCATTATTTGGCCCATTTACAAAAGGCTCACCTAACGATCATAGATGGTAGTAAAGTTATTTATCATGCGTAACGGGGTATATTTTTTTAAGCAATGACTTATGGATTGGGAGTCAACACTTAGTTAAAAATCCCCTACCTCCCCCTTTTCCCAACAATTGCAAAACCTAATATATAAAAACTAAAAAAAAATTAAAATTCTCTAAAAATTACTGACAGTTTTTTGAATTATCTCTCTCTATATTTGTGCATTGTGCATTTCCATTTTAGATGTATAATTTTTCCTTAAATAAAAATGTGAGTTTTCACTTTCTCTTCATCTCGTAACCAAAAAAGAGATAAAAAGCAAATAGGTCACAAAAAATGAAACTTTTAGAGTTTATGTACGAAAAAAAATTAAAACAATAACAAATGTAAGAAAGAAAATTTATTCACTCACCACCAATGAACACAAAAGTTTTGTTATCCAAGTTAGAAAAATTCCATTAGTTCAACCCTAATAGCTTCGAATTTTATAAGAAAGAGATTTTTCTACACATGTTTTAAAGATGGATATGCACGTTTGAAACATGTTAAAGATGCAAATGACCTATGGATCCAAACCTTTTAAAGAGATTAGCAAACTATCATTAACTTCTCGAGTGAACCTGCTGTGGGATATTAACCCCACCCAAACAAGCCTTTATTTTGACCATTTACAAAAAGTTGACCTACGGATCATAGATGATTGTAAAGTGATTTATCATGCGTAATGGGCTACATTTTTGTAAGGAATGACTTTTGAATTGGGAGTCAACACACAGTTAAAAATCCCCCGCCACCCCTTTTTCCCGACAGCTGCAAAACATATAAAAACTAAATATATTTTACAATCCCTAAAAATTTAAGTCACTTTTTGGAATTATCTCTCCGTACATTTGTGCACTGTGCATTTCAGTTTTAGAAGTATAATTTTTTCTTAAATTAAAAACTTGTGTTTTCACTTTCCCTTCATCTCGTAAACAAAAACGAGAGAAAAGGCAAGTAGATCACAAAAAAATGAAAATTTTAGAGTTTATGGATGGAAATAATTTAAAACAATAACAAATGTAAGCAAAGAAATTTTTTTGACACACCAAAGATGAACACAAAAGTTTTGTTATCCAAATTTTAAAAATGGATGTGCATGATTGAAACTTTTTAAAGATGCAAAATGACATATGGATCCAAATCTTTTAAAGAAAATTACAAACGCTCATTAAATTCTGAAGTGAACTTTGGCGGGATATTTACCTGAGTCAAACAAGCTATTGTTTTGCCCATTTAAAAAAAACTCATCTATCGATCATAGATGATAGAAAACTTATTTATCATGCGTAACGGGCTATATTTTAGTAAGGAATGACTTATGGATTGGGAGTCAACACTCAGTTAAAAATCCCCTGCCTTCCCTTTTTCCTGACAATTGCAAAATCTAATAAATAAAAACTAAAAAATAGTTTATATCCCTACAAATTACAAACTGTTTTTTGAATCATCTCTCTCTACATTTGTGCACTGTGCATTTACAATTTAGATGTATAATTTTTCCTTAAATCGAAACTTGAATTTTCACTTTCTCTTCATCTCATAAACAAAAAAGATACAAAAGGCAAATAGAACACAATAAAATGAAAATTTAAGAGTTTATGTATGGAAAAAATATAAAACAATAACAAATTTAAGCAAAGAAAATTTATTTATACACCACAGATGAACACAAAAGTTTTGATATCCAAGTTTTGGAAATTCCACCAGTTCATCGCAAATACCAAGGAATTTTATAAAAAAGAAATTTTTCTACACATGTTTTAAAAATGGATCTACATTCTTTAAACATATTAAAGATGCAAATGACCAATGGATCCTAACCTTTTAAAGAGAAAAACAAACGCCTATTAAATTCTCGAGTGAACGTGCAGTGGGATATTTACCCGTATCAAACAAGCCATTATTTTGCCCATTTACAAAAAGCTGACCTAACGATCATAGATGATTGTAAAGTAATTTATCATGCGTAACGGGCTATATTTTTTTAAGGAATGACTGATGGATCGGGAGTCAACACTTAGTTAAAAATCCCCCGCCTCCCCCATTCCCAACGATTGCAAAACCTAATATATAAAAACTAAAATGAATTTACAATCCCAAAAAATTAAAGAAACTTTTTGGAATTATCTCTCTCTACATTTGTGCACTGTGCATTTCAATTTTAGATGTATACTTTTTTCTTTAATCAAAACTTGATTTTTCATTTTCTCTTCATCTCGTAAACAAAAAAGAGATAAAAGGCAAATAGATCACAAAAAGGTGAAAATTTTATAGTTTATGGATGGAAATAATTTAAAACAATAACGAATGTAAGCAAAAAAAAAATTATTCACACACCACTGTTAAACACAAAAGTTTTGTTATCCAAGTTTGGGAAATTCATCTAGTTCAACCAAAATTGCTTGGAAATTTATAAGAAAGAGATTTTTCTACACTTGTTTTAAAAATGGATATGCATGCTTGAAATATTTTAAAGATGCAAATGACCTATGGATCCAAACCTTTTAAGGATAATAAAAAATGCCCATTAAATTCTGAAGTGAATGTGGAGAGGGATATTTACCTGAGTCAAACAAGCCATGATTTTACCCATTTACAAAAAGTTAACCTAACGATCAAATATGATAGTAGAGTGATTAATCATGTGTAATGGGCTATATTTTTTTAATGAATGACTTATGGATTGGGTGTCAACACTCAGTTAAAATAACTCTACCTCCTCTTTTCCCGATGATTGCAAAACCTAATATATAAAAACTAAAAAGAGTTTACAATCCCTAAAAATTACTGAAATTTTTTGAATTATCTCTTTCTACATTTGTCCACTGTGCATTTCCATTTTAGATGTATAATTTTTTCATAAATTAAAACTTGAGTTTTCACTTTCCCTTCATCTCGTAAACAAAAAAGAGATGAAAGGAAAAAAGATTAAAAAAAAATGAAAATTTTAGAGTTTATGGATGGAAATAATTTAAAAAAAAAGTATGCAAAGAAAATTTATTCACACACCAGAGATGAACACAAAAGTTTTGTTATCCAAGTTTTGAAATTCATCTAGTTCAACCCAAATAGCTTGGAATTTTATAAGAAAGAGATTTTTCAACACATGTTTTAAAAATGGATATGAATGCTTGAAACATTTTAAAGATGCAAATGACCTATGGATCCAAACCTTTTAAAGAGAATAACAAACGCTCATTAAATTCTCAAGTGCACGTGTGGTGGGCTATTTACCCGCGTCAAACAAGCCATTATTTTGGCCATTTACAAAAATCTCACCTAACGATCATAGATGATAGTCAAGTTATTTATCATGCGTAATGGGCTATATTTTTGTAAGAAATGACTTATGGATTGGGAGTAAACACATTTAAAAATCCCATGCCTCCCCCTTTTCCCAATGATTACGAAACCAAATATATAAAAACTAAAAAGTGTTTACAATCCCTAAAAATTATAGAAACTTTTTTGAATTATCTATCTGAACATTTGTGCACTATGCATTTCCATTTTTAAATGTATAATTTTTCCTTAAATAAAAACTTGTGTTTTCACTTTCCCTTCATCTCGTAAACAAAAAAGAGATAAAAGGCAAATAGATCACAAAAAAAATGAAAATTTTAGAGTTTATCGATGGAAAAAATTTTAAAAAAATAATAAATGTAAGCAAAGATAATTTATTCACACACCACAGAGGAACACAAAAGTTTTGTTATCCAAGTTTTGGAAATCCTCTAGTTCAACCCAAATAGCTTAGAATTTTATAAGAAAGAGATTTTTCTCCACATGTTTTAAAAATGGATATGCATGCTTGAAACATTCTAAAGATGCAAATGACATGGATCCAAACCTTTTAAAGAGAATAACAAACGCTCATTAAATTCTTAAGTAACCGTGCACTGGGGTATTTACCCGAGTCAAACAAACCATTATTTTGCCCATTTACAAAACGCTCAGCTAACGATCATAGATGATAGTAAAGTTATTTATCATACGTAACGAACTATATTTTTATAAGGAATGACTTATGGATTGGGAGGCAACGCTCAGTTAAAAATCCCCCACCTTCCCCTTTTCCCAATGATTGAAAAACCTAATATATAAAAACTAAAAAAAAAATTACAATCCCTAAAAATTACAAACTTGTTTTGGAATTATCTCTCTCTACACCTGTTCACAATGCATTTCCATTTTATATGTATAATTTTTCCCTAAATTAAAACTTGAATTTTGACTTTCCCTTAATCTCGTAAACAAAAAAGAGATAAAAGGCAAATAGAACACAATAAAATAAAAATTTTAGAGTTTATGTATGGAAAAAAAATTTACAACAATAACAAATGTAAGCAAAGAAAATTGATTCACACACCACAGATGAACACAAAAGTTTTGTTATCCAAGTTTTGAAAATTCCACAAGTTCAACCCTAATAGCTTGGAATTTTATAAGAAAGAGATTTTTCTACACATATTTCAAAAATGGATCTACATTCTTGAAACATCTTAAAGATGCTAATGACCAATGGATCCTAACCTTTTAAAAAGAATAACAAACGTTCATTAAATTCTCAAGTGAACGTGCGGTGGGATATATACCCGTGTCTAACAATCAATTATTTTTCCCACTTACAAAAAGCTGACCTAACGATCATAGATGATTGTAAAGTGATTTATCGTACGTAACGGACTATATTTTTGTAAGGAATGACGTATGGAATGGGAGTCAATACTCAGTTAAAAATCCCCCGCCTCCCCCTTTTCCCGACGATTGAAAAACCTAATATATAAAAACTAAATATATTTTACAATCCCTTAAAATTAAAGACACTTTTAGGAATTATCTCTCTCTACATTTGAGCACTGTGCATTTCAATTTTTGAAGTATACTTTTTTCTTAAATCAAAAACTTGAGTTTCCACTTTCCATTCATCTCGTAAACAAAAAAGAGATAAAAGGAAAATCGATCACAAAAAAATGAAATTTTTTTAGTTTATGGATGAATATAATTTTAAAAAATAACAAATGTAATCAAAGAAAATTTATCCACACACCACAGATGAACACAAAAGTTTTGTTATCCAAGTTTGGAAAATTTCACTAGTTCAACTCAAATAGCTTGGAATTTTATTGAAAGAGATTTTTCTACACATGTTTTAAAAATGGATATGCATGCTTGAAACATTTTAAAGATGCAAATGACATATGGATGCTAACCTTTTGAAGAGAATAATGAACGCTCATTAAATTCTTGAGTGAACGTGAGGTGGGATATTTACCCATGTCAAACAAGCCATTCTTTTGCCCATTTACAACAAGCAGACCTAACGATCATAGATGATTTTAAAGTTATTTATCATTCGTAACGGGCTATATTTTTGTACGAAATGACTTATGGATTGGGAGTCAACACTTAGTTAAAAATTCCCTGTCTCTCCCTTTTCCCGACGATTGCAAAAACTAATATATAAAAACTAAATATATTTTGAAATCCCTAAAAATTAAAGAAACCCTTAGGAATTATCTCACTCTACATTTGTGCATTGTGCTTTTCAGTTTTAGATCTATTCTTTTTTCTTAAATCAAAACTTGAGTTTTCACTTTCCCTTCATCTCGTAAACAAAAAAGAGATAAAAGGCAAATAGATCACAACAAATTGAAAATTTTATAGTTTATGTATGGAAAAAAGTTAAGAAATAACAAATGTAAGCAAATAAAATTTATTCACACACCACAGATGAACACAAAAGTTTTGTTATCCAAGTTTGGGAAATTCTACTAGTTTAACCCTAGTAGCTTCGAATTTTATAAGAAAGAGATTTTTCTACACATGTTTTAAAAAGGGATCTACATTCTTGAAACATGTTAAAGATGCAATAACAAAAGCTCATTATATTCTTGAGTGAACGTTCGGTGGGATATTTACCTGTGTCAAACCAGCCTTTATTTTGCCCATTTACAAAAAGCTGACCTAACGATCATATATGATTGTAAAGTTATTTATCATGCGTAACGGGCTATATATATGTATGGAATGACTTATGGATTGGGAGTCAACACTTAGTTAAAAATCCCCGACCTCCCTTTTTTCCCGATGATTGCAATACCTATAATATAAGAACTAAAAAGAGTTTACAATCCCTAAAAATTATTGACACTTTTTGGAATTATCTCTCTCCACATTTGTGCACTGTGCATTTCCATTTTAGAAGTATATTTTTTTCTTAAATCAAAACTTGAGTTTTCACTTTCCCTTCATCTTGTAAACAAAAAAGAGATATAAGGCAAATAGATGACAACAAAAAGAAAATTATAGAGTTTATGTATGGAAAAAAATTAAAACAATAAAAAATGTAAGCAAAGAAAATTTATTCGCACACCAGAGATGAACACAAAAGTTTTCTTATCCAAGTTTGGGAAACTCCACTAGTTCAACCGTAATAGCTTGAAATTTTATAAGAAAGAGATTTTTCTGCACATGTTTTAAATATTGATATGCATGCTTGAAACATGTTAAAGATGAAAATGACCTGTGTATCCAAACCTTTTAAAGAGAATAACAAACGCTCATTAAATTCTCAAATGGACGTGAGGTGGGATATTTACCTGAGGCAAACAAGCCATTATTTTGCCCATTTAGAAAAAGCTAACCTATCGATCATAGATGATTGTAAGTGATTTATCATGCGTACCGAGCTATATTTTTTTAAGGAATGACTTCTGGATTGGGTGTCAACACGCTGTTAAAAATCTCTGCCTCCCTCATTTCCCAATGATTGCAAAACCTAATATTTAAAAACTAAAAAGACTTTACAATCCGAAAAAATTATAGACACTTTTTGGATTTATCTCTCTCCACATTTATCCAATGTGCATTTCAATTTTAGATGTACACTTTTTTCTTAAATAAAAAACTTGAGTTTTCACTTTCCCTTCATCTCGTAAACAAAAAAGAGATAAAAGGCAAAAAGAGCACAAAAAACTGAAAATTTTAGAGTTTATGGATGGAAATAATTTAAAAGAATAACAAATGTAAACAAAGAAAATTTATTCACACACCATAGATGAACACAAAAGTTTTATTATTCAAGTTGGGGAAATTCCACTAGTTCGTACCAAATAGCTTGGAATTTTATAAGAAAGATAATTTTCTACACATGTTTTAAAAATGGATATGCATGTTGGAAGCATTTTAAAGATGGAAATGACCTATGGATCCAAATATTTTAAAGAGAATAACAAACACTCATTAAATTCTCTTGTGAACATGCTGTGGGATATTAACCCAAATCAAACCAGCCATTATTTTGCCCATTTACAAATAGCTGACCTAACTATCGTAGATGATTGTAAAGCAATTTATCATGTGTAACGGGCTACATTTTTTTAAGGAATGACTTATGGATTGGGAGTCAACACTCAGTTAAAAATCCCCCGCCTCCTCCTTTTCCCGACGATTGCAAAACCCAATATATAAAAACTAAATATATTTTACAATCCCCCATTTCCATTTTAGATGTATACTTTTTTCTTAAATCAAAACATGAGTTTTCACTTTCCCTTCATCTCATAAACAAAAAAGAGATAAAAAGGCAAATAGATCACAAAAAAATGAAAATTTTAGAGTCAATGGATTGAAAAAATTTAAAACAATAAAAAAGGTAAGCAAAAAAAATTTATTCACACACCACAGATGAACACAAGTTTTGTTATCCAAGTTTGGGAAATTCCACAAGTTCAACCCAAATAGCGTGGAATTTTATAAGATAGTGATTTTTCTACACATGTTTTAAAAATGGATATGCATGCTTGAAACATGTTAAAGATGCTTGCTTGAAATGACCTATGGATCGAAAACTTTTGAAGAGGATAACAAACGATCATTAAATTCTCAAATGAACGTGCCATGGGAGATTTACCCCAGTGAAACAAGCCATTATTTTGCCTGTTTACAAAAAGCTGACCTAACGATCATAGATGAATGTAAAGTGGTTGATCATGCCTAACAGACTATATTTTTGTAACGAATGACTTATGGATTGGGAGTCAACACTCAGGTAAAAACCCCCGCCTCCCCCTTTTCCCTACGATTGCAAATTCTAATATATAAAAACTAAAAAGATTTTTAAATCCCTAAAAATTAAAAAAAGTTTTTGGAATTATCTCTCTCTAAATTTGTGCACTGTGCATTTCAATTATAGATGTATACTTTTTTCTTCAATCAAAACTTGAGTTTTCACTTTCCCTTCATCTCGTAAACAAAAAAAAGATAAGAGGCAAATTGATCACAACAAAAAAAAATTTGTAGAGTCTATGGATTGAAATAATTTAAAACAATAACAAATGTAAGCAAAGAAAATTTATTCACACACCACAGATGAACACAAAAGTTTTGTTATCCAAGTTTGGGATATTCCACTAGTTAAACCCTAATAGCTTGGAATTTTATTAAAAAGAGATTTTTCTACACATGTTTTAAAAATGGATCTACATTTTTTAAACATGTTAAAGATGCAAATGACCTATGGATCCTAACTTTTTAAAGAGAATAATAAACGCTCATTACATTCTCGAGTGAACGTGTGGTGGGATATTTACCCATGTCAAACAAGACATTATGTTGCCCATTTACAAAAAGTTTACCTAACGATCATAGATGATTGTAAAGTTATTTATCAGGTGTAACGGGCTATATTTTTGTAAGGAATGACTAATGGATTGGGAGTCAACACTCAGTTAAAAATCCTCCGCCTCCCCCTTTTCCCTCCAGATGCAAAACCTAATATTTAAAAACTAAAAAGAGTTTACTATCCCTAATAATTATAGACACGTTTTTGAATGATTTCTCTCTACATTTGTGCACTTGCATTTCCATTTTAGATGTATATTTTTTTCTTAAATCAAAACTTGAGTTTTCACTTTTACTTCATCTCGTAAACAAAAAAGAGATAAGAGGCAAATAGATCGCTACAAAATGAAAATTTTAGAGTTTATGCATGGAAAAAAATTAAAAGAATAAAAAATGTAAGTAAAGAATATTTATTCACACACCACAGATAAACACAAAAGTTTTGTTATCCAAGTTGGGGAAATTCCACTAGCTTGGAATTTTATATGAAAGAGATTTTTCTACACATGTTTTAAAAATTTATATGCATGTTTGAAACATGTTAAAGATGTAAATGACCTATGGATGCAAACCTTTTAAAGAGAATTACAAACGCCCTTTAGATTCTCAAGTCAACATGCGGTGGGAAATTTACCTGAGTACAACAAGCCATTAGTTTGCCCATTAACAAAAAACTGACCAAACGATCTTATCTGATTGTACAGTGATTAGTAATGCATAACGGGCTATACTTTTGTAAGGAATGACTTATGGATTGGGAGTCAACACTCAGTTAAAAATACCCCGCCTCCCCATTTTCCCGTCGATTCCAAAACATAATATATAAAAACTATAAAGACTTTATAATCCCTAAAAATAACATACACTTTTTGGAATTATCTCTCTCCGCATTTGTGCACCGTGCATTTCCATTTTAGATATATATTTTTTCCTTAAATCAAAACTTGAGTTTTCACTTTCGCTTCATCTCGTAAACAAAAAAGAGATAAAAGGCAAATATATCACAAAAAATGAAAATTTTAGAGTTTATTGATGGAAATAATTTAAAACAATAACAAATGTAAGCAAAGAAAATTTATTCACAAACCACAGATGAACACAAACGTTTTGTTATCCAAGTTTGGGAAATTCCTCTAGTTCAACCCAAATAGCTTGGAATTTTATAATAAAGAGATTTTTCTACACATGTTTTAAAAATGGATATGCATGCTTGAAACATTTTAAAGATGCAAATGACATATGGATCCAAACCTTTTAAAGAGAATAACAAATACTCATTAAATTCTCAAGTGCACAAGCGGTCGGATATTTACTCGAGTCAAACAAGCCACTATTTTGCACATTTACAAAAAGCTCACCTAACGATCATATATGATAGTAAAGTTATTTATCATACGTAACAGGCTATATTTTTTTGTAAGGAATGATTTATGGATAGGGAGTCAACACTCAATTAAAAATTCCCCACCTCCCTCTTTTCCAGGCAATTGCAAAACCTAATACATAAAAACTAATAAAGAGTTTACAATCCCTTAAAATTATAGACAGTTTTTTGAATTATCTCTCTCTACATTTGTGTACAGTGTATTTCCATTTTAGATGTACAATTTTTCCTTAAATCAAAACTTGACTTTTCACTTTCCCTTCATCTTGTAAACAAAAAAGAGATAAAAGGCAAATAGATCACTAAAAAATTAAAATTTTAGAGTTTATGTCTGGAAAAAATTTAAAACAATGACAAATGTAAGCACAGAAAATTTATTCACTCACCACAGAGGAACACAAAAGTTTTGTTATCCAAGTTTGGGAAATTCCACTTGTTCAACCCTAATAGCTAGGAATTTTATAAGAAAGAGATTTTTCTACACATGTTTTAAAAATGGATATGCATGCTTGAAACATGTTGAAGATGCAAATGACCAATGGATCCAAACCTTTTAAAGAGAATAACAAACTCTCATTAACTTCTCTAGTGAACCTGCGGTGGGATATTAACCCGAGTCAAACAAGCTATTAATTTGCCTATTGACAAAACACTGACCTAACGATCATAGATGATCGTAAAGTGATTTATCATGCGTAACGGGCTATATTTTTGTAAGGAATGACTTATGGATTTGGAGTTAACACTCAGTTAAAAATCCCTCGCCTCCCCTGATTGCAAAACTAAATATATTTGACAATCCCTAAAAATTAAACACACTTTTAGGAATTATAGCTCTATACATCTGTGGAGTGTGCATTTCTATTTTATATGTATAACTTTTTGTTAAATCAAAACATGAGTTTTCACTTTCCCTTCATCTCGTAAACAAAAAAGAGATAGAAGGCAAATAAAGCCCAACAAAATAAAAATTTTAGAGTTGATGTATGGAAAAAATTTAAAACAATAACAAATGTAAGCAAAGAAAATTGATTCACACACCATAGATGAACACAAAAATTTTGTTATCCAAGTTTTGGAAATTCCTCTACTTCAACCCTAATAGATTCGAATTTTATAAAAAAGTGATTTTTCTACACAAGTTTTAGAAATGGATCTACATTCTTGAAACATGTTAAAGATGCAAATGACCTATGGATCCTATCCTTTTAAAGAGAATAACAAACGCTCATTAAATTCTCGAGTGAACGTGTGGTGATGTATTTACCCTTGTCAAACAAGCCATTATTTTGACCATATACAAAAACCTGACCTAACGTTCATAGATGATTGTAAAGTTATTTGTCATGTGTAACGGGCTATATTTTTGTTAGCTATTACTTATGGATTGGGTGTCAACACTCAGTTAAAAATACCCCGCCTCCCCCTTTTCCCGTCGATTGCGAAACGTAATATATAAAAACTAAAAAGACTTTACAATCCCTAAAAATAACATTCACTTTTTGGAATTATCTCTCTCCCCATTTGTGCATTGTGCATTTCCATTTTAGATATATACTTTTTCCTTGAATCAAAACTTGAGTTTTCACTTTCGCTTCATCTCGTAAACAAAAAAGAGATTGAAGGCAAATAGATCACAAAAAAATGAATATTATAGAGTTTATGGATGGAAATAATTTAAAACAATAACAAATGTAAGCAAATAAAATTTATTCACACACCATAGATGAACACAAAAGTTTTGTTATCCAAGTTTTGGAAATTCCTCTAGTTCAACCCAAATAGCTTGGAATTTTATAAGAAAGAGATTTTTCTACACATGTTTTAAAAATAGATATGCATGCTTGAAACATTTTAAAGATGCAAATGACATATGAATCCAAACCTTTTAAAGAGAATAACAAACGGTCATTAAATTCTCAAGTGCACGAGCGGTGGGATATTTACTCGAGTCAAACAAGCCATTATTTTGCCCATTTACAAAAAGCTCACCTAACGATCATAGATGATAGTAAAGTTATTTATCATGCGTAATGGGCTATATTTTTTTGTAAGGAATGACTTATGGATAGGGAGTCAACACTCAATTAAAAATCCCCCGCCTCACTCTTTTCTAGACGATTGCAAAACCTAATACATAAAAACTAATAAAAAGTTTACAATCCCTTAAAATTATAGATAGTTTTTTGAATTATCTTTCTCTACATTTGTGCACAGTGCATTTCCATTTCAGATGTACAATTTTTCCTTAAATAAAAACTTGAGTTTTCACTTTCCCTTCATCGTGTAAACAAAAAAGAGATAAAAGGCACATAAATCACAAAAAAATGAAAATTTTAGAGTTTATGTCTAGAAAAAATTTAAAACAAAGACAAATGTAAGCAAAATAATTTATTCACTCACCACAGAGGAACACAATAGTTTTGTTATCCAAGTTTGGGAAATTCCACTTGTTCAACCCTAATAGCTTGGAATTTTATAAGAAAGAGATTTTTCTACAAATGTTTTAAAAATGGATATGCATGCTTGAAACATGTTAAAGATAGACCTATGGATCCAAACCTTTTAAAGAGAATAACAAACTCTCATTAACTACTCTAGTGAACCTGCGGTGGGATATTAACCTGAGTTGAACAAGCCATTATTTTGCCTATTTACAAAACGCTGACCTAACGATCATAGATGATCATAAAGTGATTTATCATGCGTAACAGGCTATATTTTTGTAAGGAATGACTTATGGATTTGGAGTTAACACTCAGTTAAAAATCCCCCGCCTCCCATGATTGCAGAACTAAATATATAAAAACTAAATATATTTGAGAATCCCTAAAAATTAAACACACTTTTTGGAATTATAGCTCTCTACATTTGTAGAGTGTGCATTTCTATTTTATATGTATAGTTTTTTCTTAAATCAAAACATGAGTTTTCACTTTCCCTTCATCTCGTAAACAAAAAAGAGAAAAAAGGCAAATAGAACACAACAAAATGAAAATTTTAGAGTTGATGTATGGAAAAAATTTAAAACAATAACAAATGTAAGTAAAGAAAATTGATTCACACGCCACAGATGAACACAAAAATTTTGTTATCCAAGTTTTGGAAATTCCTCTACTTCAACCCTAATAGATTCGAATTTTATAAGAAAGTGATTTTTCTACACAAGTTTTAAAAATGGATCTACATTCTTTAAACATGTTAAAGATGCAAATGACCTATGGATCCTATCCTTTTAAAGAGAATAACAAACGCTCATTAAATTCTCGAGTGAACGTGTGGTGGTATATTTACCCATGTCAAACAAGCCATTATTTTGACCATTCACAAAAATCTGACCTAACGTTCATAGATGATTGTAAAGTTATTTGTCATGTGTAACGGGCTATATTTTTGTTAGGTATGACTTATGGATTGTGTGTCAACACTCAGTTAAAAATACCCTGCCTCCCACTTTTCCCGTCGATTGCAAAACGTAATATATAAAAACTAAAAAGACTTTACAATCCCTAAAAATAACATTCACTTTTTGGAATTATCTCTCTCCCCATTTGTGTACTGTGCATTTCCATTTTAGATATATACTTTTTCCTAAAATCAAAACTTGAGTTTTCTCTTTCGCTTCATCTCGTAAACAAAAAAGAGATAAAAGGCAAATAGATCACAGAAAAATGAATATTTTAGAGTTTATGGATGGAAATAATTTAAAAAAATAACAAATGTAAGCAAAGGAAATTTATTCACACACCACAGATGAACACAAACATTTTGTTATCCAAGTTTGGGAAATTCCTCTAATTCAACCCAAATAGCTTGAAATTTTATAAGAAAGAGATTTTTCTACACATGTTTTAAAAATGGATATGCATGCTTGAAACATTTTAAAGATTCAAATGACATATGGATCCAAACCTTTTAAAGAGAATAACAAACGCTCATTAAATTCTCAACTACACGTGGCGTGGGATATTTACCCGAGTCAAACAAGCCATTATTTTGCCCATTTACAAAAAGTTCACCTAACGATCATAGATGATAGTAAAGTATTATCATGCGTAACGAGCTATATTTTTTTGTAAGGAATGACTTATGGATAGGGAGTCAACACTCAGTTACAAATCCCCCGCCTTTTTCTTTTCCCGACAATTGCAAAACCTAATACATAAAAACTAATAAAGAGTTTTCAATCCCTTAAAATTAGATAATTTTTTTGAATTATCTCTCTCTACATTTGTGCACAGTGCATTTCCATTTTAGATGTATAATTTTTCCTTAAATCAAAACTTGAGTTTTCACTTTCCCTTCATCTCGTATACAAAAAAGAGATAAAAGGCAAATAGATCACAAAAAAATGAAAATTTTAGAGTTTATGTCTGGAAAAAATTAAAAACATTTACAAATGTAAGCAAATAATTTATTCACTCACCACAGAGGAACACAAAAGTTTTGTTATCCAAGTTTGGGAAATTCCACTTGTTCAACCCTAACAGCTTGGAATTTTATATGAAAGAGATTTTTCTACACATGTTTTAAAAATGGATATGCTTTCTTAAAACATGTTAAAGATGCAAATGACCTATGGCTCCAAACCTTTTAAAGAGAATAACAAATTCTCATTAACTTCTCTAGTGAATTTGTGGTGGGATATTAACCCGAATCAAACAAGCCATTATTTTGCCCATTTACAAAACATTAACCTCAGATCATAGATGATCATAAAGTGATTTATCAGACGTAACGGGATATATTTTTGTAAGGAATGACTTATGGATTTGGAGTTAACACTCAGTTAAAAATCCCCCGCCTCCCCTGATTGCAAAACTAAATATATAAAAACTAAATATATTTGACAGTCCCAAAAAATCAAAGAAACTTTTAGGAATTATAGCTCTCTACATTTGTGGACTGTGCATTTCTTTTCTATATGTATAGTTTTTTTCTTCAATAAAAACTTGAGTTTTCAGTTTCCCTTTATCTCGTAAACAAGAAAGAGATAAAAGGCAAATAGAACACAACAAAATGAAAATTTAGAGTTGATGTAGGGAAAAAATTTAAAACAATAACAAATGAAAGCAAAGAAAATTGATTGTCTCACCACAGATGAACAAAAAAGTTTTGTTATCCAAGTTTTTGAAATTCCTCTTGTTCAACCCTAATAGTTTCGAATTTTATATGGAAGTGATTTTTCTACACATGTTTTAAAAACGGATCTACATTCTTGAAACATGTTAAAGACGCAAATGACCTATGGATCCTAACCTTTTAAAGAGAATAACAAACGCTCATTAAATTCTCAAGAGAACGTGTGGTTTAGGGTTTAGGGTGGTATATTTACCCGTGTCAAACAAGCCATTATTTTGCCCATTTACAAAAAGCTGACCTACCTTTCATAGGTGATTGTAATGTTAATTGTCTTGCGTAAAGGGGTATTTTTTTTAGGTATGACTTATGGATTGGGTGTCAACACTTCGTTACAAATCCCCCGGCTCCCCCTTTTCCTGATGATTGGAAAACGTAATATATAAAAACTAAAAAGAGTTTACAATCCCTAAAAATTATAGACACATTTTTGAAATATCTCTCTCTACATTTGTGCACTATGCATTTCCATTTTAGATAAATACTTTTTTATTAAATCAAAACTTGAGTTTTCACTTTCCCTTCATCCCGTAAACAAAAAAGAGATAAAAGGCCATTAGATCACAACAAAATGAAAATTATAGGGTTTATGTATGGATAATATTTGAAAACAATAAAAAATGTAAGCAAAGAAAATTTATTCACACACCACAAATGAACACAAGTTTTGCTATCCAAGTTTGGGAAATTCCACTAGTTCAACCCTAATAGCTTGGAATTTTATAATAAAGAGATTTTTCTACACATGTTTTAAAAGTGTATATGCGTGCATGAATCATGTCAAAGATGCAAATGACTTATGGATCCAAACCTTTTAAATAGAATAAAAAACTCTCATTAACTTCTCGAGTGAACCTACGGTAGGATATTAACCCGAGTCAAACAAGCCATTATTTTGCCCATTTACAAAAAGCTGACCTAATGATCATAGATGATTGTAAACTGATTTATCGTGCGTAAAGGGCTATATTTTTTTAATGAATGACTTATGGATTGGGAGTCAACACTCAGTTAAAAATCCCCTGCCTCCCCCTTTTCTCAAAGATTGCAAAACGTAATATATAATCCCTAAAAATTACAGACACTTTTTTGAATTATTTCTCTCTACATTTGTGCACCGTGTATTTCCATTTTAGATGTATACATTTTCCTTGAATCAAAACTTGAGTTTTCACTTTCCCTTCAAATCCTAAACAGAAAAGAGATAAAAGGCAAATAGGTCACATAAAAATGAAAATTTAAGAATTTATGTACAGAAAAATTTAAAACAATAACAAATGTAAGCAAAGAACACAAAATTTTATACTCACACCATTGATGAACACAAAAGTTTTGTTGTCCAAGTTTGGGAAATTCCACTAGTTCAACGGAAATAGCTTGGAATTTTATAAGAAAGAGATTTTTCAACACATGTTTTAAAAAATTGATATGCATGCTTGAAAAATTTTAAAGATGCAAAAGACCTATGGATCCAAACCTTTTTAAGAGAATAACAAACACTCATTAAATTCTCAAGTGAACGTGCGGTGGGATATTTACCCGAGTCAAACAAGCCATTATTTTGCCTATTTCCAAAATTCTCACCTGCCGATCATAGATGATAGTAAAGTTATTTATCATGCATAACGGGCCATATTTTTGTAATGAAACTTATGGATTGGGAGTCAATACTCAGTTAGAAATCCCCCGCCTCCCCCTTTTCTCGACGATTGCAAAACCAAATATATAAAAACTAAAAAGGGTTTACAATCCCTAAAAATTCCAAACATTTTTTTGAATTATCTCTCTTTACATTTGTGCATTGTGCATTTATATTTTAGATGTATAATGTTTCCTTAAATTAGAACTTGAGTTTACACTTTCCCTTCATCTCGTAAACAAAAAAGAGAAAAAAGGCAAATAGATCACAAAAAATGAAAATTTTAGAGTTTATGTGTGGAAAAAATTTTAAACAATAACAAATGTAAGAAAAGAAAATTTATTCACTCACCACAGATGAACACAAAAGTTTAGTTATCCAAGTTTTGGAAATTCCACTAGTTCAACCCTAATAGCTTGGAATTTTATAAAAAAGAGATTTTCTACACATGTTTTAAAAATGAGTATACATCCTTGAAACATGTTCAAGATGCAAATGACCGATGGATCAAAACCTCTTAAGAAGAATAACAAACTCTCATTAACTTCTCTAGTGAACCTACGGTGGGATATTAACCCAAGTCCAACAACCCATTATTTTGCCCATTTACAAAAAGCGGACCTAACGATCATATATGATTGTAAAGTGATTTATCATGCGTAACAGGCTATATTTTTTTAAGGAATGACTTATGGATTGGGAGTCTACACTCAATTAAAAATCCCCCGCCTCCCCCATTTCCTGACGATTGCAAAACCTAATATATAAAAACTACAAAGACTTTACAATTTCTAAAAATTACAAAAACTTTTTGAAATTATTTCTCTCTACATTTGCGCATGGTGCATTTCAATTTTAGAAGTATATTTTTTTCTTAAATAAAAAACGTGAGTTTTCACTTTCCCTTCATCTCGTAAACAAAAAAGAGATAAAAGGCAAATAGATCACAAAAATGAAAATTTTAGAGTTTATGGATGGAAATAATTAAAAAACAATAACAAATGTAACCAAAGAAAATTAATTCACACACCACAGACGAAAACAAAAGTTTTGTTATCCAAGTTTTGGAAATTCCTCTAGTTCAACCCAAATAGCTTGGAATTTTATAAGAACGAGATTTTTCTACACATGTTTAAAAATGCATATGTATGCTTGAAACATTTTAAAGATGCAAATGACATATGGATCCAAACCTTTTAAAGAGAATAACAAATGCTCATTAAATTCTCAAGTGAACGTGCGGTGGGATATTACTCTAGACAAACGAGACATTATTTGCCCATTTACAAAAAGCTTACCTAACAATCACAGATGATAGTAAAGTTATTTATCATGCGTAACGGGCTATATTATTGTAAAGAATGATTAATG
Source organism: Aristolochia californica (assembly GCF_029961685.1). Lineage (NCBI taxonomy): Eukaryota > Viridiplantae > Streptophyta > Magnoliopsida > Piperales > Aristolochiaceae > Aristolochia > Aristolochia californica. The sequence goes on along the minus strand of NW_027181992.1, from coordinate 32,334,094 downwards.
GATTGAGAGTCAACACTCAGTTAAAAATCCCCTGCCACCCCTTTTCCCGATGATTGCAAAACCTAATATATAAAACCAAAATATATGTTACAATCCCTAAAAATTAAAGACACTTTTAGGAATTATAACTATCTACATTTGTGCACTGTGCATTTCCATTTTAGATGTATACTTTTTTCTTAAATCTAAACTTGAGTTTTCACTTTCCCTTCATCTCGTAAACAACAAAGAGATAAAAGGCAAAAAGATCACAACAAAATGAAACTTTTAGAGTTTATGTATGGAAAAAATTTAAAACAATAACAAATGTAAGCAAAGAAAATTTATTGACATCTCACAGATGAACACAAAAGTTTTGTTATCCAAGTTTTGGAAATTCTGCTAGTTCAACCCTAATAGCTTGGAATGTTATAAGAAAGAGATTTTTCTACACATGTTTTAAAAATGGATCTGCATTCTTGAAACATGTTAAAGATGCAAATGACCTATGGATCCTAACCTTTTAAACAGAATAACAAACCCTCATTAAATTCTCTAGTGAACGTGCAGTGGTATATTTACCTATGTCAAACAAGCCATTATTTTGCCCATTTACAAAAAGCTGACCTAATGATCATATATGATTGTAAAGTTATTTGTCATGCGTAATGGTCTATATTTTTGTTAGGTATGACTTATGGATTGGGCTATATTTTTTTAAGAAATGACTTATGGATTGGGAGTCAACACTTAGTTAAAAATCCCCGCTTCCCCCTTTTCCCGACGATTGCAAAACCAAATATATAAAAACTAAAAAAAGTTTACAATCCCTAAAAGTTACAGACACTTTTTGGAAATATCTCTCTCAACATTTGTGCACTGTGCATTTCTATTTTAGATGAATATTTTTTTATTAAATCAAAACTTGAGTTTTCACTTTCCCTTCATCTCGTCTAGAAAAAAGACATAAAAAACAAATAGATCACAACAAAATGAAAATTTTAGGGTTTATGCATGGAAAAAATTGAAAACCAAAAAATGTAAGCAAAGAAAATTTATTCACACACCACAGATGAACACAAAATTTTTGTTATCCAAGTTTGGGAAATTCCACTAGTTCAACCCTAATAACTTGGAATATTATAAAAAAGTGATTTTTCTACACATGTTTTAAAAAAGGATATGCGTCCTTGAATCATGTCAAAGTTGCAAATAACTTAGGGATCCAAACCTTTTAAAGTGAATAACAAACTCTCATTAACTTCTCGAGTGAACCTGCGGTGGGATATTAACCCGAGTCAAACAATTCATTATTTTGCCCATTTACAAAAAGTTGACCTAACGATCATAGATGATTGTCAATTGATTTATCATGTGTAACGGGCTATATTTTTATAATGAATGACTTATGGATTGGGAGTCAACACTCAGTTAAAAATCCCCCACCTCCCCCATTTCCCGACGATTGCAAAATGTAATATATAATCTCTAAAAACTGCAGACACTTTTTTGAATTATCTCTCTCTACATTTGTGCACTGTGTATTTCCATTTTATGTGTATACTTTTGCCATAAATCAAAACTTCAGTTTTCACTTTCCCTTCAATTCCTAAACAAAAAAGAGATAAAAGGCAAATAGATCACAACAAAACGAAACTTTTAGAGTTTATGTATGGAAAAAATTTAAAACAATAACAACTTTAAGCAAAAAAAATTTATTCACACACCATAGATGAATACAAAATATTTGTTATCCATGTTTGGGAAATTCCACTAGTTCAATGGAAATAGCTTAGAATTTTATAAGAAAGATTTTTCTACACATGTTTTAAAAATACTTATGCATGCTTGAAACATTTTAATGATGCAAATGACCAATGGGTCCAAAACTTTTAAAGAGAATAACAAACATTCATTAAATTCTCAAGTGAACGTGCGGTGAGATATTTACCCAAGTCAATTTTATCATAGATAATTGTAAAGTGATTTATCATGCGTAACCGGCTATATTTTTGTAAGGAATGACTTATGGATTGGGAATCAACAGATAATTGTAAAGTGATTTATCATGCGTAACGGGCTATATTTTTGCAAGGAATGACTTATGGATTGGGAATCAACAGTCAGTTAAAAATCCCCCGCCTCCCCCATTTCTCAACGAATGCAAAACCTAATATATAAAAACTAAAAAGATTTTACAATCCCTAAAAATTACAGACACATTTTGGAATTATCTCCCTCTACATTTGTGCACTAGGCATTTCAATTTTAGATGTATAATTTTTTCTTAAATAAAAAACTTGAGCTTTCACTTTCCCTTCATCTCGTAAACAAATAAGAGATAAAAGGCAAAAATTTCTCAAAAAATTGAAAATTTTGGAGTTTATGGATGGAAATAATTTAAAACATTAACAAATGTAAGCAAAGAAAATTTATTCTCACACCACAGATGAACACAACAGTTTTGTTATCCAAGTTTGGGAAATTCCACTAGTTTAACCCAAATAGCTTATAATTTTATAAATAAGATATTTTTCTACACATGTTTTAAAAATGCATATGCATGCTTGAAACGTTTTAAAGATGCAAATGACCAATGGATCGAAACCTTTTAAAGTGAATAACAAACGCTCATTAAATTCCTATGGGATATTTACCTGGGTCAAACAAGCCATTATTTGACCTATTTACAAAAAGCTGACCTAACGTTCATAGATGATTGTAAAGTCATTTATCATGCATTTTTGGTTATCTTTTTGTAAGGAAAGACTTATGGATTGGGAATCAACATTTACTTAAAAACCCCTCACCTCCCCCATTTCCACACGTTTACAAAACCTAATAAATAAAAACTAAAAAGAGTTTACAATCCCTAAAAATTACTGACACTTTTTGGAATTGTCTCTCTCTACATTTGTGCACTGTGCATTTCCATTTTAGATGGACACTTTTTTCTTAAATCAAAACTTGAGTTTTCACTTTCCCTTCATCTCGTAAACAAAAAGGAGATAAAACGCAAATAGATCACAACAAAATGAAAATTACAGAGTTTATGTATGGGAAAATTTTAAAACGATAAAAAATGTAAGAAAAGAAAATTTATTCACACACCACTGATGAACACAAAAGTTTTGTTACCCAAGTTTCGAAAATTTCACTAGTTCAACCCTAATTGCTTGGAGTTTTATAAGAAAGAGATTTTTCTACACTTGTTTTAAAAATGGATATGCATACTTGAAACATGTTAAAGATGCAAATGACCTATGGATCCAAACCTTTTAAAGAGAATAACAAACTCTCATTAAATTCTCAAATGAACATGTGGTGTGATATTTACCCAAGTCAAACAAGCCATTATTTTTTCCATTTACAAAAAGCTCACCGAACCATCATAGATGATTGTAAAGTGATTTCTCATGCGTAACGGGCTATATTTGTTTTAGGAATGACTTATGGATTGGGAGTCAACACTGAATTAAAAATCCCCCGCCTCCCCCATTTCCCGACGATTACAAAACCAAATATATAAAAACTAGAAAGACTTTACAATTCCTAAAAATTACAGTCTCTTTTTGGAATTATCTCTCTCAACATTTGTCACTGTGCATTTCAATTTTAGATGTATACTTTTTTTTAAATCAAAACTTGAGTTTTCACTTTCCCTTCATCTCGTTAACAGAAAAAGAGATAAAAGGCAAATACATCACAAAAAAATGAAACTTTAAGAGTTTATTGATGGAAATAATTTTAAAAAAAAAAATGTAAGCAAAGAAATTTTATTCACTGACCTCAGATGAACACAAAAGTTTAGTTATCCAGGTTTTGGAATTTCCACTCGTTCAACCCAAATAGCTTGAAATTTTATAAGAAAGAGATTTTTCTACACGTTTTAAAAATGGATATGCATGCTTGAAACATTTTAAAGATGCAAATGACCTATGGATCCAAACCTTTTAAAGAGAATAACAAATACTCATTAAATTCTCAAGTAAACGTGTGGTGGGATATTTACCAGAGTCAAACAAACCCTTATTTTGCCCATTTACAAAAATCTGAGCTAACGATTATAGATGATAGTAAAGTGATTTATCATGTGTAACGGGCTATATTTTTGTATGGAATGACTTATGGATTGGGAGTCAACACTCAGTTACAAATCCCTTGCCTCCCCCTTTTCCTGACGATAGCAAAACTTAATATATAAAAACTAAAAGGAGTTTACAATCCCTAAAAATTACATAAACTTTTTTGAATTATCACTCTCTACATTTTTTCTTTGTGCATTTCCATTTTAGATGTATACTTTTTCCATATATCAAAACTTGAGTTTTCAATTTCCGTTCATCTCGTAAACAAAAAAGAGATAAAAGGCAAATAGATCCCAAAAAAATGAAAATTTTAGATTTTATGTATGGAAAAATTTTAAAATAATAACAAATGTATGCAAAGACAATGTATTTACTCACCACAGATGAACACAAAAGTTTTGTTATTCAAGTTTGGGAAATTCCACTAGTTCACACCTAATAGCTTGGAATTTTATAAGAAAGAGATTTTTCTTCACATGTTTTAATAATAGCTATGTATGTTTGAAACATTTAAAGGCGCAAATAACCTATGGATCCAAACCTGTTACAGAGAATAACAAACTCTCATTAAATTCACAAGTGAACGTGCGATGGAATATTATCCCGAGTCAAACAAGCCATTATTTTGCCCATTTACAAAAAGTTGACCTAATGTTCATAGATGATTGAAAAGTGATTTATCATGCGTAACGGGCTATATTTTTTTAAGTAATGACATATGGATTGGGAGTCAACATTTAGTTAAAAATCCCCCGCTTCCCCCTTTTCCCGACAGTTGCAAATCCTAATATATAAAAAATAAATATAATTTACAATCCCTAAAAATTAAAGACACTTTAAGGAATTATCTCTATCTACCTTTGTGCACTGTACATTTCCATTTTAGATGTATACTTTTTTCTTAAATCAAAACTTGAGTTTTCACTTTCCCTTCACCTCGTAAACACAAAAGAGATAAAATGCAAATAGATCACATCAAATTGAAAATTTTGTAGTTTATCTATGGAAATTTTTTTAAAAATAACAAATGTTTGCAAAGAAAATTTATTCACACTCCACAGATGAACACAAAAGTTTTGTTATCCAAGTTTGGGAAATTCCACTAGTTCAACTCATGTAGCTTGGAATTTTATAAGAAAGAGAATTTTCTACACATGTAGTGAAAATAGATCTAAATTCTAGAAACATATTAAAGGTGCAAATTACCTATGGATCCTAACCTTTTAAAGACAATAATAAAAGCACATCAAATTCTCTAGTGAACGTGTGGTGGGATATTTATCGGTGTCAAACGAGCCATTATTTTGTCCACTTACAAAAAGCTGACCTAATGATCATAGATGATTGTAATGTTATTTATCATGTGTAATGGGCTATATTTTTGTTAGGAATGACTTATGGATTGGGAGTCAACAGTTAGTTAAAAATCCCCTGCCTCCCCCTTTTCCCATCGATTGCAAAACATAATATATAAAAACTAAAAAGAGTTTACAATCCCTAAAAATTACAGACACTTTTTGGAATTATCTCTCTCTACATTTTTGCATTGTGCATTTCTTTTTTAGATGTATACTTTTTTCTTAAATCAAAACTTGAGTTGTCATTTTCCCTTCATCTTGTAAACAAAAAAGAGATAAAAGGCAAATTGATCAAAACAAAAGGAAAATTGTAGAGTTTATCACTGGAAAAATTAAAAATAATAAAAAATGGAAGGAAAGAAAATTTATGCACACACCACTGATGAACACAACAGTTTTGTTATCCAAGTTTTGGAAATTCGACTAGTTCAACCCTAATAGATTGGAATTTTATAAGAAAGAGTTTTTTTCTACACATGTTTTAAAAATGGATATGCATTCTTGAAACATGTTAAGGATGCAAATGACCTATAGATCCAAACCTTTTAAAAAGAATAACAAACGCTCATTAAATTCACAAATGAATGTGTGGTGGGATATTTACTCGAGTCAAACAAGCCATTATTTTGCCCATTTACACAAAGCTGACCTTACGATCATAGATTATTATAGAGTGATTTATCAAGCGTAACGGGTTACATTTTTGAATGAAATGACTTATGGATTGGGAGCCAACACTCAGTTAAAAATCCCGCTCCTCCCCCTTTTTCCGATGATTGCAAAACCTAATATATAAAAACTAAAAAAGAGTTTACAATCCCTAAAAATTACAGACACTTTTTGGAATGATATCTCTCTACATTTGTGCACTGTGTATTTCCATTTTAGATGTATACTTTTTTCTTAAATCAAAAACTTGAGTTTTCACTTTCCCTTCATATCGTAAACTTTTCTTAAATCAAAAACTTGAGTTTTCACTTTCCCTTCATCTCGTAAACAAAAAACAGATAAAAGGCAAATAGATCACAACAAAATGAAAATTTTAGAGTTTATGTATGGAAAAAATTTAAAACAATAAAAAAGGTAAGCAAATAAAATTTATCACACACCACAGATGAACACAAAAGTTTTGTTATCCAAGTTTGCGAAATTCCACTAGTTCAACCCTAATAGCTAGGAATTTTATTGAAAGAGATTTTTCTACACTTGTTTTAAAAATGGATATGCTAGATTGAAACATGTTAAAGATGCAAATGACTTATGGAACAAAAACTTTTAAAGAGAATAACAAATGGTCATTAAATTCTCAAATGAACGTGAGGTGGGATATTTACCTGAGTGAAACAAACCCTTATTTTTCCCATTTACAAAAAGCCGACCTAACAATCATAGATGATTGTAAAGTGATTTATCATCCGTAACGGGCAATATTTTTGTAGGGAATGACTTATGGATTGGGAGTCAACACTCAGTAAAAAATCCCTCGCCTCGTCCTTTTCCCAACGATTGCAAACCCTAATATATAAAAACTAAAACGATTTTACAATCCCTAAAAATTAAAGACACTTTTAGGAATTATCTCTCTCCACATTTGTGCACTGTACATTTCCATTTTAGATGTATTCTTTTTTCTTAAATCAAAACTTGAGTTTTCACTTTCCCTTCATCTCGTATACAAAAACGAGATAAAAGGCAAATATTTAGAGTTTATGTATGGAAAAAATTTAAAACAATAAAAAATGTAAGCAAAAAACATTTATTCACTAACCACGGATGAACACAACATTTTTGTTATCCAAGTTTCTGAAATTCCACTAGTTCAACCCTAACAGCTTGGAATTTTATAAGAAAAAGATTTTTCTACGCATGTTTTAAAAATGGATATGCATGCATGAAACATTTTAAGGATGCAAATGACCTATGGATCCAAACCTTTTAAACAGAATAACAAACGCTCATTAAATTCTCGAGTGAAAGTGCGGTGGGATATTTGCCTGAGTCAAACAAGCCAATAGTTTGCCCATTAGAAAAAGCTGGCCTAATGATCATAGATGATTGTGAAGTGATTTATCATGTGTAATGGGCTATATTTTTGCATGGAGTGACTTATGGATTGGGAGACAACACTCATTTAAAAATCCCCCGCCTCCCCTTTTTCCCGACGATTGCAAAACCTAATATATAAAAACTAAAAAGAGTTTACAATCCATAAAAATTAATGACACTTTTAGGAATTGTGCACTGTGCAATTCCATTTTAGATGTATTCTTTTTTCTTAAATCAAAACATCAGTTTTCACATTCCCTTCATCGCATAAACAAAAAAGAGATAAAAGGCAAATAGATCACAACAAAATGAAAATTTATAGTTGATGTATGGAAAATATTTAAAACAATAACAACTGTAAGCAAAAAAAATTTATTCACACACCATAGATGAAAAAAAAAGTTTTGTTCTCCTAGTTTGGGAAATTCCACTTGTTCAACCCTAATTGCTTGGAATTTTATAGGAAAGAGATATTTCTACACATGTTTTTATAATGGATATGCATGGTTGAAACATGTTATAGATGCAAATGACCTATGGATCCAAACCTTTTTAAAGAGAATAACAAACGCTTATTAAATTCTCGAGTGAACATGTGGTGGGATATTTACACGAATAAAACAAGCCATTATTTTCCAATTTAAAAAAAGCTGACCTAACGATCATAGCTGATTGTAAAGTGATTTATTATGTGTAATGGGCTATATTTTTGTAAAGAATGACTTATGGATATGGAGTCAACACTCAATTAAAAATCCTCCGCCTCCCCCTTTTCCCGATGATTGAAAAACCTAATATATAAAAACTAAAAAGAGTTTACAATCCCTAAAAAATAAAGACACTTTTTGGATTATCTCTCTCTACATTTGTGCACTGTGCATTTCCATTTTAGATGTATACTTTTTTCTTAAATGAAAACTTGAGTTTTCACTTTCCCTTCATCTCTTAAACAAAAAAGAGATAAAAGGTAAATAGATCACAACAAAATGAAAATTTTAGAGTTTATGTATGGAAAAAATTTAAAACAATAACAAATGTAAGCAAAGAAAATTTATTCACACACAACAAATGAACACAAAATTTTTGTTATAAAAGTTTGGGAAATTCCACTAGTTCAACCATTACAACTTGGAATTTTATAAGAAAGAGCTTTTTCTACACATGTTTTAAAAATGGATATGCATGCTTTAAACATGCTAAAGATGCAAATGCCCTATGGATCCAAACCTTTTAAAGAGAATAACAAACGCTTATTAAATTCTCAAGTGAATGTGCGATGAGATATTTACCCGAGACAAACAAGCCAATATAATGAACATTTACAAAAATCTGACCTAATGATCATAGATGATTGTAAAGTCATTTATCACTCGTAACGGGATATATTTTTGGAAGGAATGACTTATGGATTGGGAGTAAACACTCAGTTAAAAATTCCACACTTTCCCCCTTTCCCGATGGTTGCAAAACCTAATATATAAAAACTAAAAAGAGTTTATAATCCCTAAAAATTAATGACAGTTATTTGAATAATCTCTTTGTACATTTTTGCACTGTGCATTTCCATTTTAGATGTATACTTTTTTCTTAAATAAAAACTTGAGTTTTCACTTTCCCTTCATCTCATAAACAAAGAAGAAATAAAAGGCAAATCGATCACAACAAAATGAAAATTTTAGAGTTTATGTATGGAAAAAATTAAAAAAAAATAACACATGTATGCAAAGAAAATTTATTCATTCACTACAAATGAAAAAAAAAAGTTTTGTTATCCAAGTTTGGGAAATTCCACTAGTTCAACCATAATAGCTTGGAATTTTATAAGAAAGAGATTTTTCTAGACAAGTTTTAAAAATGGATGCAACCATGAAACATCTTAAAGATGCAAATGACCCATGGATCCAAACCTTTTAATGAGAATAAAAAAATCTCATTAAATTCTTGAGTGAACGTGTGGTGGGATATTAACCCAAGTCAAACAAGCCATTATTTTGCCTATTTATGAAGAGTTGACCTAAACATCATAGATGAATGTAAAGTGATTTATCATGCATAACAGGCTATATTTTTTTAAGGAATGACTTATGGATTGGGAGTAAACACTCAGTTAAAAATCCCTCGCCCTCCACCCTTTCTCGATGAATCCCAAACCTAATATATAAAAAACTAAATATATTTTACAATCCCTTAAAATTAAAGAAACTTTTAGGAATTATCTCTCTCCACTTTTGTGCACTGTGCATTTCCATTTTAGATGTATACTTTTTTTTCAAATCAAAACTTGAGTTTTCACTTTTCCTTGATCTCGTAAACAACATAGAGATAAAAGGTAAATTGATCACAACAAATTGAAACTTTTAGAGTTTATGTATAGAAAAAATTGAAAAAAATAACAAATTTAAGCATGGAAAATTTATTCTGATACCACAGATGAACACAAAAGTTTTGTTATCCAAGTTTGGGAAATTCCACTAGTTCGACCTTAATGGCTTGGAATTTTATAAGAAAGAGATTTTTCTACACATGTTTTAAAAATGGATATGCATGCTTGAAACATGTTAAAGATGCAAATGACCTAAGGATCGAAACCTTTTAAAGAGAACAACAAACACTCATGAAATTCTCAAATGAACGTGCGGTGGGATATTTTCTTGAGTGAAACAAACCCTTATTTTGCCCGTTTACAAAAAGCTGACTTAACGATCATAGATAATTGTAAAGTGATTAATCATGCGTAACGGGCGATATTTTTGTAAGGAATGACTTAAGGATTGGGAGTCAACACTCAGTTAAAAATCCCCCACCTCCCCCTTTTCCCGACGATTGCCAAACCTAATATATAAAAACTAAATACATTTTACAATCCCTTAAAATTAAAGACACTTTGAGGAATTAGCTCTCTCTACATTTGTGCACTGTGCATTTAAATTTTAGACGTATACTTTTTTTCTTTATTAAAAATCTTGAGTTTTCAGTTTCCGTTCATCATGTAAACAAAATAGAGATAAAAGGCAAATAGATAAGAAAAAAATGAAAATTTTAGAGTTTATGTATGGATATAATTTAAAAAATTAACAAATGTAAGCAAATAAAATTTATTCTCACACCACAGATGAACACAAAAGTTTTGTTATCCAAGTTTGGGAAATTGCACTAGTTTAACCCAAATAGTTTATAATTTTATAAATAAGATATTTTTCTACACATGTTTTAAAAATGCATATGCATGCTTGAAACATTTTAAAGATGCAAATGACCTATGGATCTAAACCTTTTAAAGAGAATAACAAACGGTCATTAAATTCTCAAGTGAACTTGCTGTGGGATATTTATCCGAGTCCAACAAGCCATTATTTTGCCCATTTGCAAAAAGCTGACCTAACATTCATAGATGATAGTAAAGTGATTTATCAAGCATAACTGGCTATCTTTTTGTAAGGAATGACTTACGGATATGGAGTCAACACTCAGTTAAAAATCCCCTGCCTCCCCCTTTTCTGGATGATTGCAAAACCATATATATAAAAACTAAAAAGAGTTTACAATCCCTTAAAATTATAGACAATGTTTTGAATTATCTCTCTCTACATTTTAGCACTGTGCACTTCCATTTTAGATGTATAATATTTCCTTTAATCAAAACTTGAATTTTCACCTTCCATTCATCTCGTAAACAAAAAAGAGATAAAAGGCAAATAGATCACAAAAAAATGAAAATTTTAGAGTTTACGTGTGGAAAAAATTTAAAACAATAACAACGGTAAGTAAATAAAATTTATTCACTCACCACAGATGAGCACAAAAGTTTTGTTATCCAAGTTTGGGAAATTCCTCTAGTTCAACCCTAATAGCTTGGAATTTTATAACAAATAGATTTTTCTACACATGTTTTAAAAATGGATATGCATACTTGAAACATGTTAAAGATGCAAATGACCTTTGGATCCAAACCTTTTAAAGAAAAAAAAAAACTCCCATTAAATTCTCGAGTAAACATGTGGTGGGATATTAACCCGAGTCAAACAAGCCATTATTTTGCCCATTGACAAAAGGCTGACCTAACGATCATAGATGATTATAAAGTGATTTATCATGCGTAACGGGCTATATTTTTGTAAGGAATGACTGATGGATTGGGAGTAAACACATAGATAAAAATTCTCAGCCTCCCCCTTTTCCTGACGGTTGCAAAACTTAATATAAAAAAAATAAATATATTTTACAATCCCTAAATATTAAAGACACGTTTAGAAATTATCTCTTTCTACATTTGTGCACTGTGCATTTTCATTTTTTATGTATACTTTTTTCTAAAATCAAAACTAGAGTTTTCACTGTCCCTTCATCTCATAAACAAAAAAGACATAAAAGGCAAATAGATCACAACAAAATGAAAATTTTAGAGTTGATGTGTAGAAAAAAATTTAAAACAATAATAAATGTAAGCAAAGAAAATTTATTCACACGCCACAGATGAACACAAAAGTTTTGTTATCCAAGTTTTGGAAATTCGACTAGTTCAACCCTAATAGCTTTAAATTTTATTGGAAAGAGATTTTTCTACACATGTTTTCAAAATGGATCTACATTCTTGAAACATGTTTAAGATGCAAATCACCTATGGATCCTAAAATTTAAAAGAGAATAAAAAACGCTCATTAAATTCTCGAGTGAACGTGCGGTGGGATATTTACCCGTATCAAACAAGCAATTATTTTGCCCATTTACAAAAAGCTGACCAAACGATCATAGATGATTGTAAAGTAATTTATCATGTGTTACTTGCTATATTTTTGTAAGGAAAGACTTATGGATTGGTAGTCAACAGTTACTTAAAAATACCCCGCCTCCCCCTTTTCCAGACTAAAGTTTACAAAACCTTATATATACAAACTAAAAAGAGTTTACAATTCCTAAAAATTACAAACACTTTTTGGAATTGTCTCTCTGTACATTTGTTCACTGTGCATTTCCATTTCAGATGTACACTTTTTTCTAAAATCAAAACTTGAGAGTTTTCACTTCCCTTCATCTCGTAAACAAAAAAGATATAAAAGGCAAATAGATCACAACAAAATGAAAATTATAGTGTTTATGAATGGAAAAAATTTAAAACAACAAAAAATGTAAGAAAAGAAAATTTGTTCACACACAACAGATGAACACAAAGGTTTTGTTATCCATGTTTCAGAAATTCCACTAGTTCAACCCTAATAGTTTGGAATTTTAGAAAAAAGATATTTTTCTACACATGTTTTAAAAATGGATATGCATGCTTGAAACATGTTAAAGATGCAAATGACCTAGGGATCCAAACCTTTTAAGGAGAATAACAAACGCTCATTAAATTCTGAAATGAACATGCGGTGTGATATTTACCTGATTCAAACAAGCCATTATTTTTCCCATTTACAAAAAGCTGACCGAATCATCATAGATGATTGTAAAGTGATTTATCATGCGTAACGGGCTATATTTTTTTAACAAATGACTTATGGATTGAAATTCCCCCGCCTCCCCCATTTCCCGACGGTAACAAAACCTAATATATAAAATCTAGAAAGACTTTACAATCGCTAAAAATTATTGACACTTTATGGAATTATCTCTTTCTACATTTGTCCTCTGTGCATTTCAATTTTACATGTATACTTTTTTCTTAAATCTAAACTTGAGTTTTAACTTTCCCTTCATCCTGTAAACAAAAAAAGAGATAAAAGGAAAATACATCGCAAAAAAATGAAAATTTTAGAGTTTATGGATGGAAATAATTTAAAAAAATAACAAATGTAAGCAAAGAAAATTTATTCACACACCTCAGATGAACACAAAAGTTTTGTTATCCAGGTTTGGGAATTTCCACTGGTTCAATCCAAATAGCTTGAAATTTTATAAGAAAGAGATTTTTCTACACATGTTTTAAAAAATGGATATGCATGCTTGAAACATTTTAAAGATGCAAATGACCTATGGAGACAAACCTTTTAAAGAGAATAACAAACGCTCATTAATTTCTCAAGTGAACGTGCGGTGGGATATTTACCCATGTCAAACAGTCCATTATTTTGTCCATTTACAAAAAGCTGACCAAACGATCATAGATAATAGTAAAGTGATTTATCATGCGTAACGGGCTATACTTTTGTAAGGAATGACTTATGGATTTGGAGTCAACGCTCAGTAAAATATTCCCCGCCACCCCCTTTTCCCGACGATTGCAAAACCTAATATATAAAAACTAAAAAGAGTTTTCAATCCCTAAAAATTGCATATAGTTTTTTGAATTATCTCTGTCTAAATTTGTGCACTACTCATTTCCATTTTAGATGTACAATTTTTCCTTAAATAGAAACTTGAGTTTTCACTTTCCCTTCATCTCCTAAACAAAAAAGAGATAAAAGGCAAATAGATCACAAAAAAATGAAAATGTAAGAGTTTGCGTTTGGGAAAAATTTAAAAAAATTACAAATATAAGCAAAGAAAATTTATTCACACACCACAGATGAACACAAATTTTTTGTTATCCAAGTTTGGGAAATTCTACTAGTTCAACCCTAAAAGCTTGGCGTTTTGTAAGAAAGATTTTTCGACACATGTTTTAAAAATGGATATGCATGCCTGAAACAAGTTAAAGATGCAAATGACCTATAGATCCAAACCTTTTAAAGAGATTAAAAAAATCACATTAAATTCTCAAGTGAACGTGCGGTGGGATATTTACCCGAGTCAAACAAACCCTTATTTTGCCCATTTACAAAAAGTTCACCTTATGATCATAGATGAAAGTAACGTGATTTATTATACGTAACGGGCTATATTTTTTTATGGAATGACTTATGGATTGGGAGTCAACACACAGTTAAGAATCGTCTGCCTCCCCCTTTTCCCTACAATTGCGCAACTTAATATATAAAAACCAAAAGGAGTTTACCCTAAAAATTAAAGAAACTTTTATGAATTATCACTCTCTACATTTGGGGACTGTGCATTTCCTTTTTAGATGTATACTTTTTCCTTATATCAAAACTTGAGTTTTCAATTTCCCTTCATCCCGTAAACAAAAAAGAGATAAAAGCAAATAGATCACAAAAAAATTAAAATTTTTGAGTTTATGTATGGAAAAAATTTAAAACGATAACAAATTTGAGCAAAGAAAATGAACGTAAAAGTTTTGTTATCCCAGTTTGGGAAATTCCACTAGTTCAAACCTAATAGCTTGGAATTTTATAAGAAAGAGATTTTTCTTCACATGTTTTAAAAATGGATATGCATACTTGAAACATGTTAAAGATGCAAATGACCTATGGATCCAAACCTTTTACAGAGAATAACAAACTCTCATTAAATTCACGAGTGAACGTACGATGGGATATTAACCCGAGTCAAACAAGCCATTATTTTGTCCATTTACAAAAAGCTGACCTAAAGTTCATAGAAGATTGAAAAGTGATTTATCATGCGTAATGGGCTATATTTTTTTAAGGAATGAAATATGGATTGGGAGTCAACACTTAGTTAAAAATCCCCCGCCTCCCCCTTTTTTCGACGATTGCAAATCCTAATATATAAAAACTAAATATAATTTAGAATCCATATTTCTCTATCTACATTTGTGCATTGTGCATTTCCATTTTAGATGTATACTTTTTTCTTAAATAAAAACTTGAGTTTTCACTTTCCCTTCATCTCTTAAACAAAAAAGCGATAAAAGGCAAATAGATCACACAAAAAATGGAAATTTAAGAGTTTATGCGTGGAAAATATTTTAAAAGAACAAATGTTAGCAAATAAAATTTATTCACACTCCACAGATGAACACAAAAGTTTCGTTATCCAACTTTGGGAAATTCCACTAGTTTAACCCTAGTAGCTTGGAATTTTATAACAAAGAGATTTTTCTACACATTTTTTGAAAATGGATCCACATTCTTAAAACATATTAAAGATGCAAATGACCTATGGATCCTAACCTTTTAAAGAGAATAACAAATGCTCTTTAAATTCTCGAGTGAATGTGCAGTGGGATATTTACCCGTGTCAAACCAGCCATTATTTTGCCCATTTTCAAAAAGCTGACCTAATGATCATAGATGATCGTAAAGTTATTTATCATGCGTAATGGGCTATATTTTTGTAAGGAATGACTTATGGATTGGGAGTCAACACTTAAAAATCCCCCGCCTCCCCCTTTTCCCGACGATTGCAAAACTAATATTGAAAAGCTAAAAAAAGATTACAATCCATAAAAATTACAGACACTTTTTGGAATTATCACTCTCTACATTTGTACACTATGCATTTCCATTTTAGATTTATACTTTTTTCTTAAATAAAAACTTGAGTTTTCACTTTCCTTTCATCTTGTAAACAAAAAAGAGATAAAAGGCAAATAGATCACAACAAAATGAAAATTATAGGGTTTATGTTTGGAAAAAATTTAAACCAATAAAAAATGTAAGCAAAGACAATTTTTCCACACACCACTGATGAATACAAAAGTTTTGTTATCCAAGTTTGGCAAACTCCACTAGTTCAACCCAAATAGCTTGGAATTTTATAAGAAAGAGATTTTTCTACACACGTTTTAAAAATGGATATGCATGCTTGAAACATGTTCAAGATGAAAATGACCTCTAGATCCAAACCTATTAAAGACAATAACAAACGCTCATTAAATTCTCAAATGAACGTGCGATGGGATATTTACCCGACTTAAACAAGCCATTATTTTGCCCATTTAAAAAAAGCTGACCTAATGATCATAGATGATTGTCAAGTGATTGTTCATGCGTAACGGGCTATATTTTTGTAAGGAATGACTTATGGATGTGGAGTCAACACTCAGTAAAAAATCCCCCACCTCCCCCATTTCCCGACGATTGCAAAACCTAATATATAAAAACTAAAAAGACTTTACAATCCATTTAAATTTCACACACTTTTTGGAATTATCTCTCTCTACATTTGTGCACTGTGCAATTCAATTTTAGATGTATACTTTTATCTTAAATCAAAACTTGAGTTTTCACTTTTCTTTCATCTCGTAAACAAAAAAGAGATAAAAGGCAAATTGAACACAAAAAAATGAAAATTTTAGAGTCTATGGATTGAAATAATTTAAAACAATAACAAAAGTAAGCAAAGAAAATTTATTCACACTCCACAGATGAACACAAAAGTTTTGTTATCCAAGTTTGGGAAACTCCACTAGTTCAACCCAAATAGCTTGGAATTTTATAAGAAAGAAATTTTTCTACCCATGTTTTAAAAATGGAAATGCATGCTTGAAATATTTTAAAGATGCAAACGACATATGGATCCAAACATTTTAAAGAGAATAAAAAACGCTCATTAAATTCTCAAGTGACCATGCACTGGGATATTTACCCGAGTCAAACAAACCATTATCTTCCCCATTTACAAAAAGCACACCTAACGATCATAGATGATTGTAAAGTGATTGATCATGTGTAATGGGCTATATTTTTGTAAGAACTGACTTATGGATTGGGAGTCAACACTTAGTTAAAAATCCCCCGCCTCCCCCATTTCCCGAAGATTGCAAAACCTAATATATAAAAACTAAAAAGACTTAACAATCCCTAAAAATTACAGAAACTGTTTGGAATTATCTCTCTCTACATTTGTGCACTGTGCATTTCAATTTTAGATGTATACTTTTTTATTAAATCAAAACTTTAGGTTTCACTTTCCTTTCATCTCGTAAACAAAAAAGAGATCAAAGGCAAATTGAACACAAAAAAATAAAAATTTTAGAGTCTATGGATTGAAATTATTTAAAACAATAACAAATGTAACCAAAGAAAATTTATTCACACACCTCAGATGAACACAAAAGTTTTGTTATCCAAATTTTGGAAATTCCACTAGTTCAACCCAAATGGCTTGGAATTTTATAAGAAAGAGAAATTTCTACACATGTTTTAAAAATGGATATGCATGCTAGAAGCATTTTAAATATGCACATGACCTATGAAGCCAAACCTTTTAAAGAGAATAACAAAGGCTCATTAAATTCTCAAGTGAACGTGCGGTGAGATATTTACCCGAGTCAAAGAAGCCATTATTTTGCCCATTTACAAAAAGCGGACCTAAGGATCATAGATGATAGTAAAGTGATTTATCATGTGTAACGGCTATATTTTTATAAGGAATGACTTATGGATTGGGAGTCAACGCTCAGTAAAAATTCCCCCGCCTCCCACTTTTCTCAACGATTGCAAAACGTAGTTTACAATCCCTAAAAATTATAGACAATTTTTTGAATTATCTCTGTCTTCATTTGTGCGTTATGCATTTCTATTTTAGATGGAAAATTTTTCCTTAAACCAAAACTTGAGTTTTCACTTTCCCTTAGTCTCGTCAACAAAAAAGAGATAAAAGGCCAATAAATGACAAAACAATGAAAATTTTAGAGTTTATGTAAGGAAAAATTTTAAAACAATCACAATTATATGCAAAGAAAATTTATTCACACACCGCAGATGAACACAAAAGTTTTGTTATCCTATTTTTGGAAATTCTACTAGTTGAACCCTAAAAGCTTTGAGTTTTATAAGAAAGAGATTTTTTTACACATGTTTTAAAAATGGTATGCATGCTTGAATCAAGTTAAAGATTGAAATGACCTATGGATCCAAACCTTTAAAAGAGAATAACAATCGCTCATTAAATTCTCTAGTGAACGTGGGGTGGGATAATTATCCGAATCAAACAAGCCCATATTTTGCCCATTTACAAAAAGCTGACGTAATGATCGTTGATGATAGAAAAGTGATTTATCATGCGTAACGGGCTATAATTTTGTAAGGAATGACTTATGGATTGGGACTCAACACTCAGTTAAAATCCCCCTGCCTCCCCCTTTCCCCGGCGATTGCAAAACCTAAGACATAAAAACTAAATGGAGTTTACAATCCCTATAAATTACAGAAACTTTTTTGAATTATCTCTCTCTACATTTGTGCACTATGCATTTCCATTTTAAATGTATACTTTTTCCTTATATCAAAACTTGAGTTTTCACTTTCCCTTCAACTCGTAAACAAAAAAGAGATAAAAGGCAAATAGATCATAAAAAAAGGAAAATTTTAGAGTTTATGTATGGAAAAAATTTAAAACAATAAAAAATGGAAGCAAATAAATTGTATTCACTCACCACAAATGCACACAAAATTTTTGTTATCCATGATTGGGAAATTCCACTAGTTCAAACCTAATAGCTTGAAATTTTATAAGAAAGTTATTTTTCGTCACATGTTTTAAAAATGGATATGCATGCTTGAAAACTGTTAAAGATGCAAAAGACCTATGGATCGAAACCTTTTTAGAGAATAACAAACTCTCATTAAATTCTCGAGTGAACGTGTGGTGGGATATTAACCCGAGTCAAACAAGCAATTATTTTGCCCATTTACAAAAAGCTGACCTAACGTTCATAGATGATTGTAAAGTGATTTATCATGCGTAACGGGTTATATTTTTTTAAGGAATGACTTATGGATTGGGAGTCAACACTTAGTTAAAAAATCCTTCGCCTCTCCCTTGTCATGACGATTGAAAATCCTAATATATAAAAACTAAATTTATTTTACAATACGTAAAAATTAACGACACTTATAAGAAATATCTCTCTCTACATTTGTGCACTCTACATTTTCATTTTAGATGTATACTTTTTTCTTAATTGAAAACTTTATTTTTCACTTTCCCTTCATCTCGAAAACAAAAAAGAGATAAAAGGCAAATAGATCACAACAAAATGAAAATTTTAGAGTTTACGTATGGAAAAAATTTAAAACAATATCAAATGTAAGCAAAGAAAATCTATTCACACACCACAGATGAACACAAAAATTTTGTTATCATAGTTTGGGAAGTTCCACTAGTTCAACCCTATTAGCTTAGAATTTAATAAGAAAGAGATTTTTCTACACATGTGTTAAGAATGGATATGCATGCTTTAAACATGTTAAAGATTCAAATGACCTATGGATCCAAACCTTTTAAAGTGAATAACAAACGCTCATTAAATTCTCAAGTGAACGTGCGGTGGGATATTTACTCGTGTCAAACAAGCCATTATTTTGCCCATTAACAAAATGCTTACCTAACGATCATAGATGATTTTAAAGTGACTTATCACGCGTAACGGGCTAAATTTTTGGAAGGAATGACTTATGGTTTGGGAGTCAACATTCAGTTAAAAATACCCCGCTTCTCCCTTTTCCCGACGATAGCAAAACATAATATATAAAAACTAACAACAATTTACAATCCCTAAAAATTCAAGACAGTTTTAGGAATTATCTCTCTCTACATTTTTGCACTGTGCATTTCCTTTTTAGATGTATACTTTTTTCTTAAATCAAAACTTCAGTTTTCACTTACCCTTCATCTCGTAAACAAAAAAGAGATAAAAGGCAAATAGATCGCAAAAAAATGAAAATTTTAGAGTTTATGTATGGAAAAAAATTAAAACATTAAAAAATGTAAGCAAAGAAAATTTATTCACACACCACAGATGAACACAAAAGTTTTGTTACCCAAGATTGGGAAATTCCACTAGTTCAATCCTAATAGATTGGAATTTTATAACAAAGATATTTTTCTACACATGTTTTAAAAATGGATATGCATGCTTGAAACATGTTAAAGATGCAAATGACCAACGGTCCAAACCTTTTAAAGAGAATAACAAACTCTCATTAAATTTTCGAGTGAATGTGCAGTGGGATATTAACCCGAGTCAAACAAGCCATTATTTTGCCCATTTACAAAAAGCTGACTTAACGATCACAGATGATTGTAAAGTAATTTATCATGCGTACCGGGCTATATTTTTGTAAGGAATGATTATGGATTGGGAGTCAACACTCAGTTAAAAATCCCCCGCCTCCCCCTTTTCCCGACAATTACAAAACCAATTATATAAAAACAAAATATATTTTCCAATCCCTAAAATTTAAAGACACTTTCAGGAATTATCTCTTTCTACATTTATGCACTCTGCATTTCCATTTTAGATGTATACTTTTTTCTAAAATCAAAAGTTGAGTTTTCACTTTCCCTTCATCTCGTAAAAAAAAAAAGATATAAAAGGCAAATTGATCACAACAAAATTAAAATTTTAGAGTTTATGTATGGAAAAAAATTTATAACAATAAGAAATGTAAGAAAAGAAAATTTAATCACACACCATAGATGAACACAAAAGTGTTGTTATCCAAGTTTGGGAAATTCCACTAGTTCAACCCTAATAGCTTGGACTTTTATAAGAAAGAGATTTTTCTACACATATTTTCAAAATGTATCTACATTCTTGAAACATGTTTAAGATGCAAATGACCTATGGATCCTAATCTTTTAAAGAGAATAACAAACGCTCATTAAATTCTCGAGTGAACGTTCGGTGGGATATTTACCTGTATCAAACAGGCTATTATTTAGCCCATTTACAAAAAGCTAACCGAATGATCATAGATTGTTGTAAGGTTATTCATCATACGTTACTAGCTATATTTTTTTAAGGAAAAACTTATGGATTGGGAGTCAACAGATACTTAAAATCCTCCAGCCTCCGACTTGTCCCGACGTTTAAAAAAAGTAATATATAAAAACTAAATATATTTTACAATCCCTAAAAATTAAAGACACTTTTAGAAATTATGTCTCTCTACATTTGCGCCCAATGCATTTCCATTTTAGATGTATAATTTTTTCTTAAATTAAAACTTGAGTTTTCACTTTCCCTTCATCTCGTAAACAAAAAAGAGATAAAAGGCAAATAGAACACAACAAAATGAAAGTTTTAGAGTTTACGTGTGGAAAAAATTAAAAAAAATAAGAAATGTAACCAAAGAAAATTTATTCACACACCACAGACGAACAAAAAATTTTTGTTATCGAATTTTGGGAAATTGCACTTGTTCAACCCTAATAGCTTGGAATTTAATAAGAAAGAGATTTTTCTACACATGTTTTAAAAAAGGATATGCATGCTTTAAAGAAGTTAAAGATGAATAAGACCTTTGGATCCAAACCTTTCAAAGAGAATAACAAACACTCATTAAATTCTCAAGTGAACGTGCGGTGGGATATTTACCCAAGTCAAACAAGCTATTATTTTGCCCATTTACAAAAACCTGACCTAACGATCATAGATGATTGTAAAGTGATTTATAACATGTAAGGGGCTATATTTTTGGAAGGAATGACTTATGGATTGGGATACAACACTCAGTTAAAAATTCCCCGCTTCCCCGTTTTCTCAACGACTTCAAACCGTAATATATAAAAACAAAAAAGAGTTTACAATCCTTAAAAATTCAAGACAGTTTTTGTAATTATCTCTCCAAAAAAATTTTTTTTTGCATTTCCTTTTTAGATGTATACTTTTTTCTTAAATCAAAACTTGAGTTTTCACTTTTCCTTCATCTCATAAACAAAAAAGAGATTACAGGCAAATAGATCGCTACAAAATAAAAAATTTAGAGTTTATTTATGGAAAAAAATTAAAACAATAAAAAATGTAACAAAGAAAATTTATTCACACACCACAAATGAACACAAAAGTTTTGTTATCCAAGTTTGGGAAATTCCACTAGTTCAACCCTAATAGTTTTGATATGCATGCTTGAAACATGTTCAAGATGCCAATGACCTATGAATCCAAACCTTTTAAAGAGAATAACAAACTCTCATTAAATTCTTGAGTGAACGTGCGGTGGGATATTAACCCAAGTCAAACAACCATTATTTTTCCTATTTACAAAAAGCTGACCTAACGATCAAAGATGATTGTAAAGTTATTTATGAAGGGTAACGGGTTATATTTTTGTATGGAATGACTTATGGATATGGAGTCAAGACTTAGTTAAAAATCCCCCATCCCCACCCCCCCCCCCCCCCCCCCCCCCCCCCCCCCCCCCCTTCTCCCTCCTTTCCCAACGATTGCAAAACCTAATATGTAAAAACTAAAAAGAGTTTACAGTCGCTAAACATTACAGATAGTTTTTTGAATTATCTCTCTCTACATTTGTGCACTGTGCATTTCCATTTTCTATGTACAATTTTTCCTTAAATCAAAACTTGAGTTTTCACTTTCCCTTCATCTCGTAAACAAAAAAGAGATAAATGGCAAATAGATCTAAAAAAAAAGAAAATTTTTGAGTTTATTTAAGGAAAAAATTTAAAACAATAATAAATATAAGCAAAGAAAATTTATTCACACACCTCAGATGAACACAAATTTTTTTTTATCCAAGTTTTGGAAATTTTACTAGTTCAACCCTAAAAGCTTGGAGTTTTATAAGAAAGAGATTTTTCTACACATGTTTTAAAAATGGATATGCATGCTTGAAACAAGTTAAAGATGCAAATGACCTATGGATCCAAACCTTTTGAAGAGAATAACAAGCACACATTAAATTCTCAAGTGAACGTGCGGTGGGAGTTTTTCCTGAGTCAAACAAGACCATGCTTGAAACAAGTTAAAGATGTAAATGACCTATGGATCCAAACCTTTTGAAGAGAATAATAAGCACACATTAAATTCTCAAGTGAACGTGCGGTAGGAGTTTTTCCCGAGTCAAACAAGCCCTTATTTTGCCCATTTACAAAAAGTTGACCTAACGATCATAGATGATAGTAAAGTGATTTATCATGAGTAACGGGCTACACTTAGATAAAAATCCCCCGCCTCCCGCTTTTCCCAACAATTGTAAAACCCAATATATAAAAACTAAAAGGAGTTTACAATCCATAAAAATTTTAGACACTTTTTTGAATTATCTCTCTCTACAGTTGTGTACTATTCATTTCACTTTTAGTTGTATACTATTTTTTTAAATAAAAGCTTGAGTTTTCACTTTCCCTTCATCTCGTAAACAAAAAAGAGATAAAAGGAAAATAGATAAAAAAAAATTTAGAGTTTACGTATGGAAAAAATTTAAAACAATAATAAATGTAAGCAAAGAAAATTTATTCACTCACCACAGATGAACACAAAATTTTTGTTATCCAAGTTTGGGAAATTCCACTAGTTCAACCATAATAGCTTGGAATTTTATACGAAACAGATTTTTCTACACATGTTTTAAAAATGGGTATGCAGGCTTGAAACATGTGAATGATGCAAAAGACCTATGGATCCAGACCTTTTAAAGAGAATAACAAACTCAAATTAACTTCTCGAGTGAATCTGCGGTGGAATATTAACCCGAGTCCAACAAACCATTATTTTTCCCATTTACTAAATGCTCACCAAACGTTCATAGATGATTGTAAAGTGATTTATCATGCATAACAGGGTATATTTTTGTAAGGAATGACTTATGGATTGGGAATCAACACTTAGTTAAAAATCCCCCGCCTCCCCCTTTTCCCGACGATTGCAAATAATAATATGTAAAAAATAAATATATTTTAAAATCCATAAAAATTAAAGACACTTTTAGGAATCATCTCTCTCTACATTTGTGCACTGTACATTTCCTTTTCAGATGTATACTTTTTTCTTAAATCAAAACTTGAGTTTTCACTTTCCATTCATCTCGTAAACAATAAAGAGATCAAAGGCAAATAGATCCAAACAAAATGAAAATTTTAGAGTTTATGTATGGAAATTTTTTTTAAAAATAACAAATGTAAGCAAAGAAAATTTATTCACACACCACAAATGAACACAAAAGTTTTGTTATCCAAGTTTGGGAAATTCCACTAGTTCAACCCTTGTAGCTTAGAATTTTATAAGAAAGATTTTTCGACACATGTTTTAAAAATGGATCTACATTCTTGAAACATGTTAACGATGCAAATGACTTATGGATCCTAACCTTTCAAAGAGAATAAAAAACGCTCATTAAATTCTCGAGTGAACGTGTGGTGGGATATTTACCCGTGTTAAACCAGCTATTATTTTGCCCATTTTCAAAAAGCTAACTAATGATCATAGATGATTGTAAAGTTATTCATCATGCGTAATGGGCTATATATTTGTAAGGAATGACTTATGGATTGGGAGCAACACTTAGTTAAAAATCCCCAGCCTCCCCCTTTCCTCGACGATTGGAAAACCTAATATATAAAAACTAAAAAGAGTTTACAATCCCTAAAAATTACAGACACTTTTTGGAATTATCCCTCTCCAAATTTGTGCACTTTGCATTTCCATTTTAGATGTATACTTTTTCTTAAATCAAAACTTGAGTTTTTACCTTCCCTTCCTCTCGTAAACAAAAAAGAGATAAAAGGCTAATAAATCACAAAAAAATGAAAATTATAGAGTTTCTGTATGGAAAAAAATTAAAACAATAAAAAATGTCAGCAAAGAAAAATATATTCACATACAATAGATGAACACAAAAGCTTTGTTATCCAAGTTTGGGAATGTCCATTAGTTCAACCCTAATAGCTTGGAATTTTATGAGTAAGAGATTTCCAACACATGCTTTAAAAATGGATATGAATGCTTGAAATATGTTAAAGATGCAAATCACCTATGGATCCAAACCTTTCAAAGAGAATAACAAAATATCATTAAATTCTCGAGTGAAAGTGTCCAAGGATATTAACCCGAGTCAAACAAGCCATTATTTTGCCCATTTACAAAAAGCTGACCTAACGATCGTAGATGATTTTAAAATGATTTATCATGTGTAACGGGCTATATTTTTGTAAGGAATGACTTATGGATAGGGAGTCAACACTCACTTAAAAATCGCCCGCCTCCCCCTTTTCTCGACGATTACAAAACTGTATATATAAACACTAAAAATATTTTACAATCCCTAAAAATTAAAGACACTTTTAGGAATTATCTCTCTTTACATTTGTGCACTGTGCATTTCCATTTTAGATGTATTCTTTTTTCTTAAATCAAAACTTGAGTTTTCACTTTCCCTTCATCTCGTAGAAAAAAAAGAGATAAAAGGCAAATAGATCACAAAAAAATGAATATTTTAGAGTTTATGTATGGAAAAAATTTAAAAGAATAACTAATATAAGAAATTCCACTAGTTCAACCCTAATAGCATGGAATTTTGTAAGATAGAGATTTTTCTACACAAGTTTTAAAAATAGATTTACATTCTAGAAACATGTTAAAGATGCAAATGACCTATGGATCCTAACCGTTTAAAGAGAATAAAAAATGCTCATTTAATTCTCGAGTGAACGTGCGGTGGGATATTTACCCGTGTCAAACAAGCCATTATTTTGCCCATTTACAAAAAGCTGACCTAACGATCATAGATGATTATAAAGTTATTTACCATGCGTAACGGGCTATATTTTTTTAAGCAATGACTTATGGATTGGGTGTCAACACTCAGTGAAAATTCCCCCGCCTCCCCCTTTTCCCGACGATTGCTAAGCCTAATATGTAAAAACTAAAAAGGGTTTACAATCCATGAAAATTACAGACACTTTTTGAAATTATCACTCTCTTCATTTGTGCATTGTGCATTTCCATTTTAGATGTATACTTTTTTCTCAATCAAAACTTGGGTTTCACTTTACCTTCATCTCGTAAACAAAAAAGAGATAAAAGGCAAAAAGCTCACAACAAAATGAAAATTATAGAGTTGATTTATGGAAAAAATTTAAAACAATAAAAAATATAAGCAAAGAAAATTTATTCACTCACCACAGATGAACACAAAAGTTTTATTATCCAAGTTTGGGAAATTCCACTAGTTCAACCCTAATAGCTTGGAATTTTATAAGAAATAGATTTTTCTACACATGTTTTAAAAATGGATATGCATGCTTGAAACATGTTAAAGATGAAAATGACCTATGGATCCAAACCTTTTAAAGAGAATAACAAACACTCATTAAATTATGAAATGAACGTATGTTTGGATATTTAGCCGAGTCAAACATGCCATTATTTTGTCCATTTTCAAAAAGCTGACCTAACGATCATAGATGATTGTCAAGTGATTGATCTTGCATAACTGGCTATATTTTTGTAAGGAATGACTTATGGATGTGGAGTCAACATTCAGTTAAAAATCCCTCGCCTCCCCCATTTCCCTACGATTGCAAAACCAAATATATAAAATCTAAAAAGACTTTACAATCCCTAAAAATTACAGACATTTTTTGGAATTATCTCTCTCTACATTTGTGCATTGTGCATTGCAATTTTAGATTTATACTTTTATCTTAAATTAAAACATGAGTTTTCACTTTCCCTTCATCTTGTAAACCAAAAAGAGATAAAAGGCTAATAGATCACAAAAAAATGAAAATTTTAGAGTCTATGGATTGAAATAATTTAAAAAATTAACAAATGTAAGCAAACAAAATTTATTCACACACCCCAGATAAACACAAAAGGTTTGTTATCCAAGTTTTGGAAACTCCTCTATTTCAACCAAAAGTGCTTGGAATTTTATAAGATATAGATTTTTCTACACATGTTTTAAAAATGGATATGCCTGCTTGAAACATGTTAAAGATGCAAATGACCTATGGATCCAAACCTTTTAAAGAGAATAACAAACGCTCATTAAATTCTCAAACGAACGTACGGTGGGATATTTCCCCATGTCAAACAAGCCATTATTTTTCCCATTTACAAAAAGCTGACTTAACGATCATATATGATTGTAAAGTGATTGATCATGCGTAACGGGCGATATTTTTGTAAGGAATGACTTATGTATTGGGAGTCAACACTCAGTTAAAAATTCGCCGCCTCCCCCATTTCCCAATGATTGCAAAACCTAATGCATAAAAACTAAAAAGACTTTACAATCCCTTAAAATTATAGAAATTGTTTGGAATTATATCTCTCTACATTAGTGCACTATGCATTTCAAAAAGAGATAAAAGGCCAATAGATCACAACAAAATGAAAATTTTAGAGTCTATGGATTGAAATATATTAAAACAAAAAGAAATGTAAGAAAAGAAAATTTACCCACACACCACAGAAGAACACAAAAGTTTTGTTAACCAAGTTTGGGAAATTCCACTAGTTCAACCCTACTCGTTTGGAATTTTATAAGAAAGAGATTTTTCTACACATGTTTTAAAAATGGATCTACATTCTTAAAACATGTTCAAGATTCAAATGACCTATGGATCCTAAACTTTTGAAGAAAATAAAAACTGATCATTAAATTCTCGAGCGAACGTGCGGTGGGATATTTACCCGTGTCAAACAAGACATTATTTTTCCCATTTACAAAATGCTGACCTAACGATCATAGATGATTGTAAAGTTATTTATCATGTGTAATGGGCTATATTTTTTTAAGGAATAACTTATGGATTAGGAGTCAAAACCCTGTTAAAAATCCCCTGCCTCCCCCCTTTTCCCGACGATTGCAAAACCTCATATATAAAAACTAAAAAAAGTTTACAATCCCTAAAAATTACAGACCCTTTTTGGAATTATCTCTCTCTACATTTACGCACTGTGTATTTCCATTTTAGATGTATACTTTGTTCTTAAATCAAAATTTGAGTTTTGACTTTCCCTTCATCTCGTAAACAAAAAAGAGATAAAAGGCAAATAGATCACAACAAAATGAAAATTTTAGAGTTTATGTATGGAAAAAGTTTAAACCAATAAAAAATGTAAGCAAATAAAATTTATTCACACACCACAGATGAACACAAAAGTTATCAGAGGTTAGGAAATTCTACTAGTTGAACCCTAAAAGCTTGGAATTTTATTAGAGAGAGATTTTTCTCCACATGTTTTAAAAATGGAGATGCATGCTTGAAGCATGTTCAAGATGCAAATGACCTCTGGATCCAAACCTTTTAAAGAGAATAACAAACGCTCAT
Organism: Aristolochia californica; assembly: GCF_029961685.1. Taxonomy (NCBI): domain Eukaryota; kingdom Viridiplantae; phylum Streptophyta; class Magnoliopsida; order Piperales; family Aristolochiaceae; genus Aristolochia; species Aristolochia californica. Next base: position 32,305,797 of record NW_027181992.1, on the reverse strand, counting down.
TAAATTCACAAATGAACGTGCCATTATTGGAATTATATCTCTCTACATTAGTGCACTATGCATTTCAAAAAGAGATAAAAGGCCAATAGATCACAACAAAATGAAAATTTTAGAGTCTATGGATTGAAATATATTAAAACAAAAAGAAATGTAAGAAAAGAAAATTTACCCACACACCACAGAAGAACACAAAAGTTTTGTTAACCAAGTTTGGGAAATTCCACTAGTTCAACCCTACTCGTTTGGAATTTTATAAGAAAGAGATTTTTCTACACATGTTTTAAAAATGGATCTACATTCTTAAAACATGTTCAAGATTCAAATGACCTATGGATCCTAAACTTTTGAAGAAAATAAAAACTGATCATTAAATTCTCGAGCGAACGTGCGGTGGGATATTTACCCGAGTCAAACAAGCCATTATTATTTCCATTTACAAAAAGTTGACCTAATGATCATAAAAGATTTTAAAGTGATTTGTCATGTGTAACGGCCTATATTTTTTTAAGGAATGACTTATGGATTGGGCGTCGACACTCTGTTAAAAATCCCCCGCCTCCCCATTTCCTGACGATTGCAAAACCTAATATATAAAAACTAAAAAAAGTATACAATCCCTAAAAATTACAGACACTTTTATGAATTATCTCTCTCTTCATTTTTTCAATGTGCATTTCAATTTTAGAAGTACACTTCTTTATTAAATCAAAAACTTGACTTTTCACTTTCCCTTGATCTCATAAAGAAAAAAGAGATAAAAGGCAAATGGATCACAAAAATTTGAAAATTTTAGAGTTTATGGATGGAAATAATTTAAAAAAAATAACTAATGTAAGCAAAGAAAATTTATTCACACACCACAGATGAACACAAAAGTTTTGCTAACCAAGTTTGAGAAATTCCACTAGTTCAACCCAAATAGCTTGGAATTTGATAAGAAACATATTTTTCTACACATGTTTTAAAAATGGTTATGCATGCTTGAAATATTTTTATGATGCAAATGACTTATGGATCCAAACCTTTTAAAGAGAATAAAAAATGCTCATTAAATTCTCAAGTGAACGTGCGGTGGGATATTTACCCGAGTCAAACAAGCCATTATTTATCCCATTTACAAAAAGCTCACCTAACGATCATAGATGATAGTAAAGTTATTTATCAAGTGTAATGGGCAATATTTTTGTAAGGAATGACTTATGGATTGGGTGTCAAAGCTTAGATAAAAAATCCCTTCCCTCCCCCTCTTCCTGACGATTGCAAAACCTAATATATAAAAATTAAAAAAAATTTACAATCCCTAAAAATTACAGACAATTTTTTGAATTATCAGTCTCTACATTTGTGCACAATGCCTTTCCTTTTTAGATGTATAATATTTCCTTAAATCAAAACTTGAATTTTCACTTTCGCTTCATATCGTAAACAAAAAAGAGATAAAAGGCAAATAGATCACAAAAAAAGACAATTTTAGTGTTTATGTATGGAAATAATTAAAAACAGTAACAAATGTAAACTAAGAAAGTTTATTCACTTAGCACAGATGAACACAAAAGTTTTGTTACCCAAGTTTGGGAAATTCCACTAGTTCAACCCTAATAGCTTGGAATTTCTAAGAAAGAGATTTTTCTACACATGTTTTAAAAAATGGATATGCTTGCTTGAAACATGTTAAAGATGCAAATGACCTATGGATCCAAACCTATTAAAGAGAATAACAAACTCTCATTAACTTCTTGAGTGAACCTGCGGCGGGATATTAACGTGAGTCAAACAAGCCATTATTTAGCCCATTTACAAAAAGCTGACCTAACGATCATAGATAATTGTAAAGTGATTTATCATGCGTAACGGGCTATATTTTTGTAGGGAATGACTTATGGATTAGGAGTCAACACTCTGTTAAAAAACCCCGCCTCCCCCTTTTCTCAACGATTGCAAAACCTAATATATAAAAATTAAAAAGACTTTACAATCCCTAAAATTTACTGACAATTTTTGGAATTATCTCTCTCTACATTTGTGCACTGTGCATTTCAATTTTAGTTGTATACTTTTTTCTTAAATCAAAACTTGAATTTTCACTTTCTCTTCATCTCGTAAACAAAAATGAGATAAAAGGCAAATAGATCACAAAAAAATGAAAATTTTAGAGTTTATGGATGGAAATAATTTAAAACAATATTAAATGTAAGCAAACAAAATTTATTCACACACCATAGATGAACACAAAATTTTTGATATCGAAGTTTGGGAAATTAATCTAGGTCAACCTAAATAGCTTGGAAATTTATAAGATAAATTTTTCTACACATGTTTGAAAAATTTATATGCATGCTTGAAATATTTTAAAGATACAAATGACCTATGGATCCCAACCTTTTAAAGATAATAACAAACGCTCATTAAATTCTCAAGTGAACGTTCAGTGGGATATTTACCCGAGTCAAACATGCCATTATTTTGCCCAATTACAAAAAGCAGACCTACCAATCATAGATGATTCTAAAGAGATTTATCATGCGTTTCGGGCTATATTTTTGTAAGGAATGACATATGGATTGGGAGTCAAGACTCAGTTAAAAATGCCCCGCCTCCCCCTTTTCCCGACGATTGCAAAACCTAATATATAAAAACTAGAAAGAGTTTACAATCCCTAAAAATTACAAATAGTTTTTGGAATTATCTCTTTCTACATTTGTCCACTATGCATTTTGATTTTAGATGTATAATTTTTCCTTAAATCAAAACTTGAGTTTTCATTTGCCCTTCATCTCGTAAACAAAAAAGTTATAAAAGGAAAAAAGATTAGAAAAAAATGAAAATTTTAGAGTTTATTGATGGAAATAATTTAAATCAATAACAAATGTAAGCAAAGAAAATTTATTCACACACCACAGATGAACACAAATGTTTTGTTATCCAAGTTTGGGAAATACATCTAGTTCAATCGAAGTAGCTTGGAATTGTATAAGAAAGAGATTTTTCTAGATATGTTTTAAAAATGGATATGCATGCTTGAAACATTTTAAAGATAAAAAAGGCCTCTGGATCCCAACCTTTTAATGATAATAACAAACGCTCATTAAATTCTTAAGTGAACGTGCGGTGGGATATTTACCCAAGTCAAACAAGCCATTATTTTGCTCATTAACAAAAAGTTGACCTAACGATCATAGATGATAGTAAAGAGATTTATCATGCCTAACGGGCTATATTTTTGTAAGGAATGACTTATGGATTGGGAGTCAAGACTCAGTTAAAAATCCCCTACCTTCCCCTTTTCCCGACAATTGCAAAACCTTATATATAAAAACTAGAAAGAGTTTACAATCCCTAAAAATTACAGACAGTTTTTATAATTATCTCTTTCTACATTTGTGCAGTGTGCATTTAGATTTTAGATGTATAATTTTTCCTTAAATCAAGACTTGAGTTTTCATTTACCCTTCATCTCGTAAACAAAAAAGTTATAAAAGGAAAAAAAATTAGAAAAAAATGAAAATTTAAGAGTTTATTGATGGAAATAATTTAAATCAATAACAAATGTATGCAAAAAAATTTATCGACACACCATAGATGAATACAAAAGTTTTGTTATCCAAGTTTGGAAAATACATCTAGTTCAACCGAAGTAGCTTGGAATTGTATAAGAAAGAGATTTTTCTACATATGTTTTAAAAATTGATATGCATGCTTGGAACAATTTAAAGATAAAAATGACCTCTGGATCCCAAGTTTTTAATGATATTAACAAACACTCATTAAATTCTCAAGTGAACATGCGGTGGGATATTTGCCCGAGTCAAACAAGCCATTATTTTGCTCATTAACAAAAAGCTGACCTAACGATCATATATGATTGTAAAGAGATTTATCATGCCTAACGGGCTATATTTTTGTAAGGAATGACTTATGGATTCCCAGTCAAGACTTTGTTAAAAATCCACCACCTCTGCCTTTTCCCAACGATTGCAAAATCTAATATATAAAAACTAAAAAGAATTTACAATCCCTAAAAATTTCAGACAGATTTTTGAATTATCTCTTTCTAAATTTGTGACCTGTGTATTTAAATTTTAGATGTATAATTTTTCCTTAAATCAAAACTTTTAGTTTTCACTTACCCTTCATCTTGTAAAGAAAAATAAATAAAATGAAAAAAATTACGAAAAAATGAAATTTTTAGAGATTATGGATGGAAATAATTTGAAAGAATAACAAATGTAAGCAAAGAAAATTTATTGACACACCACAGATGAACACAAAAGTTTTGTTATCCAAGTTTTGGAAATTCCACAATTTTAACCCAAATAGCTTGGAATTTTATAAGAAAGTGATTTTTCTACACATGTTTTAAAAATGGATATACATGCTTGAAACATTTTAAAGATGAAAATGACCTATTGATCCAAACCTTTTAAAGAGAATAACAAACTCTCATTAAATTCTCAAGTGAACGTATGGTGGTATATTTACCCATGTCAAACAAACCATTATTTTGCCCATTTTACAAAAAACTGACTTAGCGATCATAGATGATTCTAAAGTTATTTATGATGCGTAACAGGCTATATTTTTTGAAGGAATGACTTATGGATTGGGAGTCAACACTTAGTTAAAAATCCCCCGCCTCCCCCTTTTCCTGACGATTGTAAAACCTAATACATAAAAACTAAAAAAGAGTTTACAATCCCTAAAAATTACAGACACTTTTTTCAAATATCTCTCTCTACATTTGTGCACTGTGCATTTCCATTTTAGACGTATAATGTTTCCTTAAATCAAAACTTGAGTTTTCACTTTCCCTTCATCTCGTAAAAGAAAAAGAGATAAAAGGCAAATAGATCACAAAAAAATGAAAATTTTAGAGTTTATGAATGGAAAAAATTTAAAACAATAACAAATGTAAGGAAAGAAGATTTATTCACTCACCACAGATGAATACCAAAGATTAGTTATCCGAGTTTGGGAAATTCCACTAGTTCAACCCTAATAGCTTGGAATTTTATCAGAAAAAGATATTTCTACACATGTTTTAAAAATAGATATGCAGGCTTGAAACATTTTAAAGATGCAAATGACCTTTGGATCCAAACCGTCTAAAGAGAAGAACAAACTCTCATTAATCTCTCGAGTGAACCTGCAGTGGGATATTGACCGAAGTCAAACAAGCCATTATTTTGCCCATTTACGAAAAGCTGACCTAATGATCATAGATGATTGTAAAGTGATTTATCATGTGTAACAGGCAATATTTTTGTAAGGGATGACTTATGGATTGGGAGTCTGCACTCTGTTTAAAATCCCCCGCCTCCCCCTTTTTCGGTGATTGGATAACCTAATATATTTAACAATCCCTAAAAATTAAAGGCACTTTTAGGAATTATAGCTCTCTACATTTGTGCAATGTGCATTTCCATTTTAGATGTATACATTTTTCTTAAATTAAAACTTGAGTTTTCACTTTCCCTTCATCTCGTAAACGAAAAAGAGATAAAAGGCAAATTGAACACAACAAAATAAAAATTTTAGAGTTTATGTATGAAAAAAATTTAAAACAAAAACAAATGTAAGCAAACAAAATTTATTCACACACCACAGATGAACTCAAAAGTTTTGTTTTCCAAGTTTGGGAAAATCCTCTACTTCAACAAAAATAACTTGGAATTTTATAAGCAAGAGATTTTTCTACACATGTTTTAAAAATGGATATGCAAGCTTGAAACATTAGAAAGATACAAATGACATATGGATCCAAACCTTTTAAAGAGAATAACAAACGCTCATTAAATTCTGAAGTGAAGATACGGTGGGATATTTACCCGAGTCATATAAACCATTATATTGCCCATTTACAAAACATCTCGCGTAACGATCATAGCGGATAGTAAAGTTATTTATGATGCGTAATGGCGATATTTTTTTAAGGAATGACTTATGGATTGGGAGTCAACACTCAATTGAAAATCTCTCGCCTCCCCTTTTTCCCAACGATTGCAAAACCTAATACATAAAAACTCATAAAGAGTTTGCAATCCCCAAAAATTACATACACTTTTAGGTATTATAGCTCTCTACATTTGTGCACTGTGCATTTCAATTTTAGAAGTCTACCTTTTGCTAAAATAAAAAACTAGAGTTTTCACTTTCCCTTCGTCTCGTAAACAAAAAAGAGTTAAAAGACAAATAGATCACAACAAAATGACAAGGATAGGGTTTATGTATGGAAAAAAAATTAAAACACTAAAAAATGTAAGCAAATAAAATTTATTCACACCCCACTGTTGAACACAAAATTTTTGTTATCTAAGTTTGGGATATTCCAATAGTTCAACCCTAATAGCTTGGAATTTTATAAGAAAGAGATTTTTCAACACATGTTTTAAAAATGGATATGCGTGCTTGAAACATGTTAAAGATGCAAATGACCAATGGATCCAAACATTTTAAAGAGAATAAGAAACGCTCATTAAATTCTCAAATGAACGTGCGGTGGGATATTTACCCTAGTCAAACAAGACATTATTTTGCCCATTTACAAAAAGGTGACCTAACGATCATAGATGATTGTAAAGTGATTTATCATGCGTAACGGGGTATCTTTTTGTAAAGAAAGACTTATGGATTGGGAGTCAACACTAAGTTAAAAATTCTCCGCCTCCCCCTTTCCCCGACGATTGCAAAAGCTAATATATAAAAACTAAAAAAGAGTTTGAAATCCCTAATAGAGACCCACACTTTTTTGAATTATCTCTCTCTACATTTGTGCACTACGCATTTTTATTTTAGAAGTATAATTTTTCCTTTAATCAAAACTTAAGTTTTCACTTTCCCTTCATCTCGTAAACAAAAAAGAGATGATAGGGAAACGAATCACAAAAAAAATGAAAATTTTAGAGTTTATATGGAAAAAATTTAAAACAATAACAAATATAAGCAGAGAAAATTTATTCACTCACCACAGATGAACACAAAAGTTTTGTTATCCAAGTTTGGGAAATTCCACTAGTTCAACCCTAATAGCTTGAAATTTTATAAGAAAGAGATTTTTCTTCACATGTTTTAAAAATGGATATGCATGCTTGAAATATGGTAAAGATGAAAACGACCTATGGATCTAAACCTTTTAAAAAGAATAACAAATGCTCAATAAATTCTCAAGTGAACGTGTGGTGGGATATTTATCCGAGTCAAACAAGATTTACAAAAAGCAAACCTAACGATCATAGATGATTGTAAAGTTTATCATACATAACGGGCTATATTTTTTTAAGGAATGACTTATGGATTGGGAGTCTACACTCAGTTAAAAATCCCTCACCGCCCCCTTTTCCTAACGATTGCAAAACATAATATATAAAAACTAAATATATTTTATAATCACTAAAATCTAAAGACAGTTTTAGGAATTATAGCCCTCAAGATATGTGCACTGTGCATTTCCATTTTAGATATATACTATTTTCTTAAATCCAAACTTGAGTTTTCACTTTCCCTTCATCTCATAAACAAAAAAGAGATAAAAGGCAAATAGAACACAACAAAATGAAAATTTTAGAGTTTATGTATGGAAAAAATTTAAAACAATAAAAAATGGAAGCAAAGAAAATGGATTCACACACCACAGATGAACAAAAAAGTTTTGTTATCCATATTTTTGAAATTCCACTAGTTCAACCCTAATAGCTTGGAATTTTATAAGAAAGAGATTTTTCTACACATGTTTTAAAAATGGATACGAGTGCTTGAAACATGTTAAAGATGCAAATTACCTGTGGATCCAAACCTTTTAAAGAGAATAAAAAACATTCATTAAATTTTCAAATGAACGTGCGGTGGGATATTTACCAAAGTTAAACAAGCCAATATTTTGCCCATTTACAAAAAGCTGACCTAACAATCATGGATGATAGTAAAGTAATTTATCATGCGTAACGGGCTATATTTTTGTAAGGAATGACTTATGGATTGGGAGTCAACACTCAGTTAAAAATCCTTTGCCTCCCCCTTTTTCCGACAATCACAAAACCTAATATATAAAAACTATAGAGAGTTTACTATCCCTAAAAATTATAGCCACTTTTTTGAATTATTTCTCTCTTCTTTTGTGCACTATGCATTTCCATTTTTGATGTATACTTTTTCCTTAAATCAAAACGTGAGTTTTCACTTTCCCTTCAACTCGTCAACAACAAAGAGATAAAAGGCAAAAAGATCACTAAAAAATGAAAATTTTAAAGTTTATGTATGGAAAAAATTTAAAACAATAAAAAATGTAAGCAAAGAAAACTTATTCACACACACCAGATGAAAACAAATGTTTTGTTATCCAAGTTTTGGAAATTCCACTAGTTCAACCCTAATATATTGGAATTTTATAAGATAGATATTTTTCTACACATGTTTTAAAAATGGATATACATCCTTGAAACATGTTAAAGATGCAAATGACCTATGGATCCAAACCTTTTAAAGAGAATAACAAACGGTCATTTAAATCTCAAGTGAACATGCGGTGGGATATTTACTAGAGCCAAACAAGCAATTATTGATCCATTTTCAAAAAGCTGACCTAACGATCATAGATGATTGTAAAGTGATTTGTCATGACTAACGGGCTGTATATTTGTAAGGAATGACTTATGGATTGGGAGTCAACCCTCAGTAAAAAATCCCCTGCCTCCCCCTTTTCCCAACAATTGCAAAACCTATTATATAAAAACTAAAATTAGTTTACAATCCCTAAAAATTATAGACACTTTTTTGAATTATCTTTCTCTACATTTGTGCACTATGCATTTCAGTTTTAGATGTATAATTTTTTCTTCAATCAAAACTTGAGTTTTCACTTTCCCTTCATCTCGTAAACAACAAAGAAATAAAAGGCAAATAGATCACAACAAAATGAAAAATTTAGAGTTTATGTATGAAAAAAATTTAAAACAATAAAAAATGTAAGCAAAGAAAATTTATTCACACACCACAGATGAACGTAAAATTTTTGTTATCCAAGTTTGGGAAATTCCACTAGTTCAACAAAAATAGCTTGGAATTTTATAAGAAAGAGATTTTTCTACACATGTTTTAAAAATTGATATGCATGCTTGAAACTTGTAAAAGATGCAAATGACCTATGGATTTTCCCGAGTCTAAAGGGCCATTATTTTCCCATTTCCAAAAAGCTAACTTAACGATCATAGATAATTGTAAAGTCATTTATCAAGCATAACGGGCTATATTTTTTCAAGGAATGACTTATGGATAGGGAGTCAACACTCACCTAAAAATCCCCCGCCTCCCCCATTTCCTGATTATTGCAAAACCTAATATGTAAAAACTAAAAAGGCTTTACAATCCCTAAATATTACAGACACTTTTTTGAATTATCTCCCTCTACAATAGAGCATTGTGCATTTCTATTTTAAATGTATAATTTTTTCTTAAATCAAAACTTGCGTTTTCACTTTCCCTTCATCTCGTAAACAAAAAAGAGATAAAAGACAGAAAGATCAGAAAAAAATTAAAATTTTAGTGTTTATGTATGGACAAAATTTAAAACAATAACAAATGTAAGCAAAGAAAATTGATTCATACACCACAGATGAACACAAGTTTTGTTATCCAAGTTTGGGAAATTCCACTCATTCAACCCTAATAGCTTGGAATTTTATAAGAAAGATATTTTTCTACACATGTTTTAAAAATGGATATGCATGCTTGAAACAAGTTAAAGATGCAATTGACCTATGGATCCTAACCGTTTGAAAGAGAAAAATAAACCCTCATTAAATTCTCGAGTGAACGTGCGGTGGGATGTTTACCCGTCTCAAACAAGCCTTTATTTTTCCCATTTACAAAAAGCTGACCTAACCATCATAGATGATTTTAAAGAGATTTATCATGTATAACGGGCAATATTTTTGCAAGGAATTACTTATGGATTGGGATTCTACACTCAGTTAAAAATCCCTCGCCACCCCTTTTCCCAATGATTGCAAAACCTAATATATAAAAACTAAATATATTTTACAATCCCTAAAATCTAAAGACACTTTTAGGAATTATAGAACATAATCAAAACTTAAGTTTTCACTTTCCCTTCATCTAGTAAACAAAAAAGAGATAAAAGGCAAATAGAACATAATCAAATGAAAATTTTAGAGTTTATGTATGGAAAAAAATTAAAACAATAACAAATTTAAGCAAAGAAAATTGATTCACACACCACAGATGTTCACAAAAGTTTTGTTATCCAAGTTTTGGAAATTCCACTAGGTCAACCCTAATTGCATGGAATTTTAATAGAAAGAGATTTTTCTACACAAGTTTTAAAAATGGTTCTACATTCTTGAAACAACGTGCGGTGGGATATTTACCCGTGTCAAACTAGCCATTATTTTGCCCATCTACAAAAAGCTGACTTAACGATCATAGATGATCGTAAAGTGATTTATCAATCGTAACGAGCTATATTTTTTTAAAGAATGACTTATGGATATGGAGTCAATACAAAGTTAAAAATCCCCCACCTCCCCCTTTTCCCAACAATTGCAAAACCTAATATATAAAAATTGAAAAGAGTTTACAATCCCTAAAAATTACAGGCACTTTTTTGAATTGTCTCTCACTACATTTGTGCACTGCGCATTTCCATTTCAGATTTAAACTTTTTCCTTAAATCAAAACTTGAGGTTTCACTTTCCCTTCATCTCGTAAACAATAAAGAGATAAAAGGCAAATAGATCACAAAAAAATGAAAATTTTTACAGTTTATGTATGGAAAAAATTTAAAACAATTACAAATGTAAGGAAAGAAAATTTATTCACACACCACAGAAGAATACAAAAATTTTGTTATCCAAGTTTTGCAAATTCAACTAGTTCAACCCTAATAGCTTGAAATTTTATAAGAAAGAGATTTTTCTACACATGATTTAAAAATGTATATGCTTGCTTGAAACATGTTAAACATGCAAATGACCTATGGATCCAAACTTTTTAAAGAGAATAATAAACGCTCATTAAATTCTCAAGTGAACTTTAGGTGGGATATTTACCCGAGTCAAACAAGCCATTATTTTGCCCATTTACAAAAAAACTAACCTAATGATCATAGATGACTGTAAAGTGGTTTATCATGTGTAACGGGCTATATATTTTTAAGGAATGACTTATGGATTGGGAGTCAACACTCAGTTAAAAATCACCTGCCTCCCCCTTTTTCCCAATGATTTCAAAACCTAATATATAAAAATTAAAAAGAGTTTACAATCCCTAAAAAATACAGACACTTTTTGGAATTATCTCTCTCCACATTTGTGCATTGGGTATTTCCATTTTAGATGTATACTTTTTTCTTAAATCAAAACTTGAGATTTCACTTTCCGTTCATCTCCTAAACAAAAAAGAGATAAAAGGCAAATAGATCACAAAAAAATGAAAATTTTAGAGTTTAGGGAAGGAAATAATTTAAAACATTAACTAATGTAATCAAAGAAAATTTATTCACAAACCACAGATGAACAAAAAAGCTTTGTTATCCAAGTTTGGGAAATTCCACTAGTTCAACCCAAATAGCTTGGAATTTTATAAGAAAGAGATTTTTCTACACATGTTTTAAAAATGGATATGCATGCTTCAAACATTTTAAAGATGCAAATGACCTATGGATCCAAACCTTTTAAAGAAAATATTAAACACTCATTAATTTCTCAAGTGAACGTGAAGTGGGATATTTACCTGAGTCAAACAAGCCCTTATTTTGCCCAATTATAGAAAGATGACCTAACGATCATAGATGATAGTAAAGTGATTTAACATGCGTAACGGGCAATATTTTTTGTAAGGAATGACTTATGGATTTGGATTCAACACTCAGTTAAAAATCCCCCGCCTCCCTCTTTTCTGGACGATTGCAAAACCTAATATATAAAAATCAAAAAGAGTTTACAATCCCTAAAAATTATAGACAGTTTTTTGAATTATCTCTCTCTACATTTGTGAACTGTACATTTCCATTTTTTGATGTATAATTTTTCCTTAAATCCAAACTTGAGTTTTCAGTTTCCCTTCATCTCATCAACAATAAAGAGATAAAAGGTAATTAGATCACAAAAAAATGAAAATTTTAGAATTTATGTGTGGAAAAAATTTAAAACAATAACAAGTATAAGAAAAGAAAATTTATTCACACACCACAGATGAACACAAACATTTTGTTATCCAAGTTTGGGAAATTCCACTAGTTCAACCCTAATAGCTTGGAATTTTATAAGAAAGAGATTTTTCTACTCATGTTTCAAAAAGGATGTGTATGCATGAAACATGTTAAAGATGCAAATGACCTATGGATCCAAACCTTTTAAAGAGAATAACAAATGCTCATTAATTTCTCAAGTGAACATGCGGTGGGATATTTACTCGAGTTAAACAAGAAATTATTTTGCCCATTTAAAAAAAGTTAACCTAACGATCATAGATCGTTGTAAAGTGATTTTTCATGTGTAATGGGCTATATATTTGTGAGGAATGACTTATGGATTGGGAGTCAACACTCAATTAAAAATCCCCCGCCAACCCCTTTTCCCGATGATTGCAAAACCTAAAATATAAAAACTAAAAAGAGTTTACAATCCCTAAAAATTATAGACACTTTTTTGAATTATCTCTCTCTACTTTTGTGCAATGTGCATTTGCATTTTAGATGTATAGTTTTCCTTAAATCAAAACTTGAGTTTTCACTTTCCCTTCATCTCCTTAAAAGAAAAGAGATAAAAGGCAAATTGATAAAAAAAAAAATTAAAATTTTAGAGTTTATGCATGGAAAAAATTTAAAACAATAACTAATGTTAGCAAAGAAAATTAATTCACACACCACAGATGACCCCAAAATTTTGGTTATCCAAGTTTGCGAAATTCCATTATTTCAACCCAAATAGCTTGGAATTTTATTATAAAGAGATTTTTCTTAACATGTTTTAAGAATTGATGTGCATGCTTGAAACTTTTTAAAGATGCAAATGACCTATGGATTTATCTGAGTCAAACAAGCCATTATTTTTCCCATTTACAAAAAACTGACCTAACGATCATAGATGATTGTAAAGTGATTTATCATGCGTAACGGGCTATATTTTTGTAAGGAATAACTTATGGATTGGGAGTTAACACTAAGTTAAAAACCCCTTGCCTCCCCCTTTTCCCTACGATTGTAAAACCTCATATATAAAAACTCAAAAGAGTTTACAATCCTTAAAAATTACAAACACTTTTTGGAAATATCTCTCTCAACTTTTGTGCACTGTGCATTTCAATTTTAGAAATATAATTTTTTCCTAAGTCAAACACTTGAGTTTTCATTTTCCCTTCATCTCGTAAACAAGAAAGAGATAAAAGGCAAATAGATCACAAAAAAATGAAAATTTTAGAGTTTATGTATGGAAATAATTTTAAAACATAACAAATGTATGTAAAGAAAATTTATTCACACACCACAGATAAAAACAAAAGTTTTGTTATCCAAGTTTGGAAAATTCCTCTAGTTCAACCCAAATAGCTTGGAATTTTATAAGAAATAGATTTTTTTACACATGTTTTAAAAATGGATATGCATGCTTGAAACATTTTAAAGATGAAAATGACATATGGATCCAAACATTTTAAAGAGAATAACAAACGGTAATTAAATTCTCAAGTGAACGTGCGGTGGGATATTTACCTGAGTCAAACAAGCCATTATTTTGCCCATTTACAAACAGCTCACCTAACGATCATAGATGATAGTAAAGTTATTTATCATGTGGAACAGGTTATACTTTTGTAAGGAATGAGTTATGGATGAGGAGTCAACACTCAGTTAAAAATCCTTCACCTCCCCCTTTTCCTGACGATTGCAAGACCTAATATATAAAAACTAAAAAAGAGTTTGCAATCCCTAAAAATAACATGCACGTGTGCAAATCCATTTTAGATGTATAATTTTTTTTTAAATCAAAACTTGAGTTTTCACTTTCCCTTCTTCTCGCAAAAAAAAAAAAAAAAGAGATAAAAGGCAAATAGATCACAAAAAAATTAAAATTTTAAAGTTTATGTATGGAAAATTTTAAAACAATAACAAATGTAAGCAAAGAAAATCTATTCACACACCACATATGAAAACAAAATTTTTGTTATCCTAGTTGGGGAAATTCCACTAGTTCAACCCTAATAGCTTGGAATTTTAAAAGAAAGAGATTTTTCTACACATGTTTTAAAAATGGATATGCAAGCTTGAAACTTGTTAAAGATGCAAATGACCTATGGATCCAAACCTTTTAAAGAGAATAATAAACGCTCATTACATTCTCACGTGAACGTGCGGTGGGACATTTACCCGAGTCAAACAAGCCATTATTTTGCCCAATTAAAAAAACCAGACCTAACGATCATAGATGATTGTAATGTGATATATCATGCATAACGGGCTATATTTTTTTAAGGAATGACTTATAGATTGGGAGTCAATACTCAGTTAAGAATCCCCCGCCTCCCCTTTTTCCCTACGATTATGAAACCAAATATATAAAAACTAAAAGAGTCAATATCTCTCTCTACATTGTGTACTATGCATTTCCATTTTAGATGTATACTGTTTCCTTAAATCAAAACTTGAGTTAGCAGTTTCCCTTCATCTTGAAAACAAAAAAGATATAAAAGGCAAATAGATCTCAACAAAATGAAAATTTTAGTGTTTATGTATTGAAAAGCTTAAAACAATAACAAATCTAAGCAAATAAAATTTATTAACACTACACAGATGAACATAAAAGTTTTGTTATCCAAGTTTGGGAAATTTCACTTGTTCAACCCTAATAGCTTGGAATTTTTTAAGAAAGATATTTTTCTACACTTGTTTTAAAAATGGATATGCATGCTAGAAATATGTTAAAGATGCAAATGACCTATGGATCCAAACATTTTAAAGAGAATAACAAACGCTCATTCAATTATCAAGTGAACATGTTGTGGGATATTTACACGAGTCAAACAAGTAATTATTTTGCCCATTTACAAAAAGTTAACCAAACCATCATAGATGATTTTAAAGTGATTTATTATGTGTAACGGGCTATATTTTTTTAAGAAATTACTTATGGATTGAGAGTCAACATTCAGTTAAAATCCCCCGCCTCCCCCTTTTCCCAACGATTGCAAAACCTTATATATATAAACTAAAAAGACTTTACAATCTCAAAAAATTACAGACACCTTTCAGAATTATCTCTCTCTACATTTGTGCACTGTGCATTTCCATTTTAGATGTATACATTTTTCTTAAATCAAAACTTGAGTTTTCACTTTCCCTTCATCTCGTAAACAAAATAGAGATAAAAGGCAAATAGATCACAACAAAATGAAAATTTTAGAGTTTATGTACAGAAATAATTTACCAAAATAACAAATGTATGCAAAGAAAGTTTATTCACACACCACAAATGAACACAAAAGTTTCGTTATCCAAGTTTGGGAAATTCCACAAGTTCAACCGTAATAGCTTGGAATTTTATAAGAAAGAGATTTTTCTACACATGTTTTAAAAATGGATATGCATGCTTGAAACGTGTTAAAGATTCAAATGACCTATGCATCAAAAACTTTTAAAGAGAATAACAAACGCCCATTAAATTCTCATGTGAACGTGCGGTGGGATATTTTCCCGAGTCAAACGAGCCATTATTTAGCCCATTTGCAAAAAGCAGACCTAACGATCATAAATGATTGTAAAGTGAGTTCTCTTGCGTAATGGGCTATGTTTTTGTTTGGTATAACTTATCGATAGGGAGTGAACTCTCTGTTAAAATTACCTCGCCTCCACCTTTTCCCGACGATTGCAAAACCTAATATAAAAACTAAAAAGAGTTTACAATCCCTAAAACTTACAAACAATTTTTTGAATTTTCTCTGTCTACATTTGTGCACTGTGCATTTCCATTTTGGATGTATACTTTTTCCTTAAAGCAAAACTTGAGTTTACACTTTCCCTTCATCTCATAACAAAAAAGAGATAAAAGGCAAATAGATCACAACAAAATGAAAATTTTAGAGTTTATGTATGGAAATAATTTAAAACAATAAAAAATGTAAGCAAATATAATTTATTCACACACCACAGATGAACACAAAAGTTTAGTTATCCAAATTTCAAAAATTCCACTAGTTCAACGTTAATAGCTTGGAATTTTATAACACAGAGATTTTTCTACACATGTTTTAAAAATGGATATGCATGCATGTGATATGTTAAAGATGCAAATGACCTATGGATCCAAACCTTTTAAAGAGAATAAAAAACCGCTTCTCGTGAACATGCAGTGGGATATTTACCAGAGTCAAACAAGCAATTATTTTGCCCATTTACAAAAAGCTGACCTAACGGTCATATATGATAGTAAAATGATTTATCATGCGTAACAGGCTATATTTTTGTAAGAAATGACTTATGGATTGGGAGTCCACACTCAGTTAAAAATCACCCGCTGCCACCTTTTCCCACTGATTGAAAAACCTAATATATAAAATATAAAAATACTTTACAATCCCTAAAAATTACCGACACTTTTTGAAATTATCTCTCTCTACATTTGTGCAGTGTGCATTTCCAATTTACATGTATACTTTTTTCTTAAATCAAAAGATGAGTTTTCAGTTTCCCTTCATCTTGTCAACAAAAAAGAGATAAAAGGCATTTAGATCACAAGAAAAAGAAAAATTTAGAGTTTATGTTTGGAAATAATTTAAAACAATAACAAATGTAAGGAAAGAAAATTTATTCACACACCACAGATGAACACAAAAGTTTTGTTATCCAAGTTTGGAAAATTTCACTAGTTCAACCCTAATAGGTTGGAATTTTATAAGAAAGAGATTTTTCTACACATGTTTTTAAAATGGATATGCATGCTTGAACATGTTAAAGATGCAAATGACCTATGGATCCAAAATTTTTAAAGAGAATACCAAACGCTCATTAAATTCTCATGTGACGTGCGGTGGGATATTTTCCTGAGTGAAACAACCCATAATTTTGCCCATTTACAAAAAGTAGACCTAACAATTATAAATAATTGTAAAGTGAGTTATCATGCGTAACGAGCTAAATTTTTTTAAGGAATGATTTATGGATTGGGAGTGAACTCTAAGTTAAAAAAACCCCGCCTCCCCCTTTTCCCGATGATTAGAAAACCGAATATATAAAGTAAAAAGAGTTTACAATCCCTAAAAATTACAGACAATATTTGAATTATTTCTTTCTACATTTGTGCACTGTGCATTTCCATTTTAGATGTATACTTTTTCTTTCAATCGAAACTTGATTTTTCACTTTCCCTTCATGTCGTAAACAAAAAGGAGATAAAAGGCAAATAGATCACAAAAAAATAAAAATTTTAGAGTTTATGTATGGAAATAATTTAAAACAATAACAAATGTAAGCAAATAAAATTTATTCACACACGACGGATGAACATAAAAGTTTTGTAATCCAAGTTTTGGAATTTCAACTAGTTCAACCCTAATAGCTTGGAATTTTATAAGAAAGAGATTTTTCTACACATGTTTCAAAAATGGATATGCATGCTTGAAACATGTTAAATATTCAAATGACCTATGGATCCAAACCTTTTAAAGAGACTAACAAACGCTGGTTAAATTCTCTAGTGAACGTGCGGTGGGATATTTACCCGAGTCAAACAAGCCATTATTTTTCCCATTTAAAAAAAGATGACCTAACTATCAAAGATGATTGTAAAGTGATTTATCATATGTAACGGGCTATATTTTTGTGAGGAATGATTTATGGATTGGGAGTCTACACTCAGTTAAAAATCCCCCGCCTCCCCCTTTTCCAGACGATTGCAAAACCTGATATATGAAAACTAAAAAGAGTTTAAAATCCCTAAAAATTATAGGCACTTGTTGGAATTATCTCTCCGTACATTTGTGCACTATGCATATCCATTATAGATGTATAGGTTTTTTTAAAAAAATCAAAACTAGAGTTTTCACTTTCCTTTCTTCTCGCAAACAAAAAAGAGATAAAAGGCAAATAGATCACAACAAAATGAAAATTTTAGAGTATACAAATGGAAAAAATTTAAAAAAAAACAAAAGTACTCAAATAAAATTTATTCACACATCACAGATGAACATAAAAGTTCTGTTATCAGACTTTGGGAAATTTCATTAGTTCAACCCTAATAGCTTGGAATTTTATAAGAAAGATATTTTTCTTCACATGTTTTAAAAATGGACTTGCATGCTTGAAACATGTTAAAGATGGATATGACCTATGGATCCAAACCTTTTAAAGAGAATAACAAATGCTCAATAAATTCTCAAGTGAACGTGCAGTGGGACATTTACTCGAGTCAAACAAGCCATTATTTTGCCCATTTACAAAAAGCAGACCTAACGATCATTCATGATTGTAAAGTGATTTATCATGTGTAACAGGCTATATTTTTGTAAGGAATGACTTATGGATTGGTAGTCAACACTCAGTTAAAAATCCCCCGCCTCCCCCTTTTCACGACGATTGCAAAACCTACTATATAAAAACTAAAAAGAGTTTACAGTCCCAAAAAATTACAGACACTTTTTGGAATTATCTCTCTCTACATTTGTGCACTATGCATTTCCATTTTAGATGTATACTTTTTCCTATAATATAAACCTGAGTTTTCACTTTCCCTTCACCTCGTAAACAAAAAAGAGATAAAAGGCAAATAGACGACAACAAAATGAAAATTTTAGAGTTTATTTATGGAGAAAATTTAAAATAATCACAAATCTATGCAAAGAAAATTTATTCACACACCATAGATGAGGACAAAAGTTTGGTTATCCAAGTTTGGGAAATTCCACTAGTTCAACCCTTATTGCTTGGAATTTTATAAGAAAGAAATTTTTCTGCACATGTTTTAAAAATGGATATGCATGCTTGAAACAAGTTAATGATGCAAATGACTTATGGATCCAGACCTTTTAAAGAGAATAACAAACGTTCATTAAATTCTCGAGTGAACGTGCGGTGGGATATTTACCCGAGTCAAACAAGCCATTATTTTTCCCATTCACAAAAAGCTGACCTAACTATCAAAGATGATTGTAAAGTGATTTATCATATGTAAAGGGCTATATTTTTGTGAGGAATGATTTATGGATTGGGAGTCAACACTCAGTTAAAAATCCCCCGCCTCCCCCTTTTCCAGACGATTGCAAAACCTAATATATCAAAACTAAAAAGAGTTTACAATCCCAAAAAATTACAGCTACTTTTTGGAATTATCACTCTCTACAATTGTACACTGTGCTTTTCCATTTTAGATGTATATTTTTTCCTTAATTCAAAACTTGAGTTTTCTCTTTCCCTTCATCTTGCACACAAAAAAGAGATAAAAGGCAAATAGATCACAGCAAAATGAAAATTTTAGAGTTTATGTATGGAAATAATTTGAGAAAATAACAAATGTAAGCAAAAAAAATTTATTCACACTCCATAGATGAAGACAAAATTTTTGTTATCCAAGTTTGCAAAATTCCACTAGTTCAACCCTTATAACTTGGAATTTTATAAGAAAAATATTTTTCAACACTTGTTGTAAAAATGGATATGCATGCTTGAAACATGTTAAACATGCAAATGACCTATGGATCCAATCATTTTAAAGAGAATCACAAACGCTCATTAAATTCTCAAGTGAACGAGCGGTGGGATATTTACCCGAGTCATACAATCCATTATTTTGCCCATTTAAGAAATGTTGACCTAACGATCATATAAGATTGTAAAGTGATTTATCTTGAGTAATGGGCTATATTTTTTAAGGAATGACTTATGGATTGGAAGTTAACACTCAGTTAAAAATCCCCCGCCTCCCCCTTTTCCCGACGATTGCAAAATCTAATATATAAAAACGAAAAAGAGTTTACAATCCCTATAAATTACAGACAATTTTTGGAATTATCTCTCTCTGCATTTGTGCACTGTGCATTTCCATTTTAGATGTATAGTTTTTCCTTAAATCAAAACTTGAGTTTTCACTCTACTTCATCTCGTAAAAAAAAAAAAAAGAGATAAAAGGCAAATAGATCACAACAAAATCAAAATTTTTGACATTATGTATGGAAAGAATTTAAAAGAATAACAAATGTATGCAAAGAAAATTTATTCACACACGACAGATGAACACAAAAGTTTTGTTATCAAAGTTTGGGAAATTCCACTAGTTCAACCCTAAAAGCTTGAAATTTTATAAGAAAGAGATTTTTCTACACATGTTTTAAAAATGGATATGCATGCTTGAAACATGTTCAAGATGCAAATAACTTATGGATCCAAACCTTTAAAGAGAATAACAACCGCTAGTTAAATTCCCAATTGAACGTGCGGTCGGATATTTACCTGACTCAAACAAGCCATTATTTATCCCATTTACAAAAAGTTGACCAAACGATCATAGATGATTCTGATTCCAATGTTATTTATCATGTGTAATGGGCTATATTTTTGTAAGGTATGAGTTATGGATTTGGTGTCAACACTCAGTTAAAAATCCCCTGGCCCCCCCCTTTTCCGGACGATTGCAAAACAAAATATATAAAAACTAAAAAGAGTTTACAAGCCCTAAAAATTATAGGCACTTTGTTGGAATTATCTCTCTCTACATTTGTGCAATGTGCACATCCATTATAGATGTATACCTTTTTTCTTAAATCAAAACATGAGTTTTCACTTTCCCTTCTTCTCGCAAACAAAATAGAGATAAAAGGCAAATAGATCACAACAAAATGAAAACTTTAGAGTATATGTATGGAAAAAATTTAAAACAATTGCAAAAGTAAACAAAGAAAATTTATTCACACACCACAGATGAACACAAAAGTTTTTTAATCCAAGTTTGGGAAATTCCACTAGTTCAACACTAATAGGTTGGAATTTTATAAGAAAGAGATTTTTCTACAAATGTTTTAAAAATGGATATGTATGCTTGGAACATGTTAAAGATGCGTATGACCTACAGATCCAAACCTTTTAAAGAGAAAAGCAAACACTCATTAAATTCTCAAGTGAACGTGCGGTGGAATATTTACCCGAGTTAAACAAGCCATTATTTTGCCCATTTGCAAAAAGCTGACCTAACGATCATAGATGATCGTAAAGTGATTTATCATGTGTCACAGGCTATATTTTTGTAAGGAATGACTTATGGATTGGGAGTCAACACTCAGTTAAAAATCCCCTACCTCCTCCTTTTCCCGACGATTGCAAAACCTAATATATAAAAACTAAAAAGAGTTTACAATCCCTTAAAACTAGAGACACATTTTGGAATTATCTCTCTCTACAATTGTGCACAGTGCATTTTCATTTTAGATGTATACTTTTTCCTTAAATCAAAATTTGAGTTTTCACTTTCCCTTTATCTCGTAAACAAAAAAAAGATAAAAGGCTAATAGATCACAACAAAATGAAAATTTTAGAGTTTAATTATGGAAAAAATTTAAAACAATAACAAATGTATGTAAAGAAAATTTATTGACACACCACTGTTGAGCATGAAAGTTTGGTTATCCAATTTTGAAAAATTCCACAAGTTCTAAGAAAGAGATTTTTCTACACATGTTTTAAAAATTGATATGCATGCTTGAAACTAGTTAAAGATGGAAATGACCTATGGATCCTAACCTTTTAAAGAGAATAACTAACGCTCATTAAATTCTCAAGTGAATGTGCGGTGGGATATTTACCCGAGTCAAACAAGCTATTATTTTGTCCATTTACAAATAGGGGACCTAACTATCATAGATGATTGTAAAGTGATTTATCATGTGTAACAAGCAATATTGTTGTGACAAGTTAATGATTGGGAGTCAACACTCAGTTAAAAATTCCCTGCCTCCCCCTTTTCTAGACGATTGCAAAACCCAATATATGAAAACTAAAAAGAGTATACAATCCCAAAAAAATATAGGCACTTGTTGGAATGGTCTCTCTCTACATTTGTGCACTATGAATATCCATTATAGATGTATACCTTTTTTTTCTAAATAAAAACTAGAGTTTTCACTTTCCCTTCTTCTCGCAAATAAAAAAGAGATAAAAGGCAAATAGATCACTACAAAAAGAAATTTTGTAGAGTATACGTATGGAAAAATTTTAAAACAAAAACAGAAGTGCTCAAAGAAAATTTATTCACACATCACAGATGAACACAAAAGTTTTGTTATCAGACTTTGGGAAATTTCATTAGTTAAACCCTAATAGCTTCGAATTTTATAAGAAATATATTTTTCTACACATGTTTTAAAAATGGATATGCATGCTTGAAACATGTTAAAGATGGATATGACCTATGGATCCAAACCTTTTAAAGAGAATAACAAACGCTCATTAAATTCTCAAGTGAACGTGCGATGGGAAATTTACTCGAGTCAAACAAGCTATTATTTTGTCCATTTACAAAAAGCAGACCTAACGATCATTCATGATTGTAAAGTGATTTATCATGTGTAATGGGTTATATTTTTGTAGGGAATAACTTATGGATTGGGAGTCAACACTCAGTTAAAAATCCCCCGCCTGCCCCTTTTAACGACGATTGCAAAACCTAATAGATGAAAACTAAAAAGAGTTTACTGTCCCAAAACATTATAGACACTTTTTTGGAATTATCTCTCTCTTCATTTGTGCACTGTGCATTTCCATTTTAGATGTAAATTTTTTCCTAAAATCAAAACCTGAGTTTTCACTTTCCCATCATCTCGTAAACAAAAAAGAGATAAAAGGCAAATAGATGACAATAAAATGAAAATTTTAGAGTTTATTTATGGAAAAAATTTAAAAAAATAACAAATCTATGCAAAGAAAATTTATTCACACACCACAGATGAGGACAAAAATTTGGTTATCCAAGTTTGGGAATTCCACTAGTTCAACCCTTATAGCTAGGGATTTTATAAGAAAGAGATTTTTCTTCACATGTTTTAAAAATGGATATTCATGCTTGAAACAATTTAATGATGCAAATGGCCTATGGATCCAGACCTTTTAAAGAGAATAACAAACGTTCATTAAATTCTCGAGTGAACATGCAGTGGGATATTTACCTGAGTCAAACAAGCCATTATTTTTCCCATTTACAAAAAGTTGACCTAACTATCAAAGATGATTGTAAAGTGATTTATCATACGTAACGGACTATATGATTGTGAGGAATGATTTATGGATTGGGAGTCAACACTCAGTTAAAAATCCCCTGCCTCCCTCTTTTCCAGACAATTGCAAAACCTAATATATGAAAACTAAAAAGAGTTTACAATCCCAAAAATTAAAACCACTTTTTGGAATTATCACTTTCTACAATTGTACACTGTGCTTTTTCATTTTAGATGTATATTTTTCCTTAAATATAAACTTGAGTTTTCTCTTTCCCTTCATCTCGTACACAAAAAAGAGATAAAAGGCAAATAGATCACAACAAAATTAAAATTTTAGATTTTATGTATGGAAAAAATTTATGAAAATAAAAAATGCATGCAAAGAAATTGTTTCATACACCACAGATGAACGCAAAAGTTTTGTTATCCAAGTTTGCGAAATTCCACTAGTTCAACCCTAATAACTTGGAATTTTATAAGAAAGAGATTTTTCTACACATGTTTTAAAAATAGATATGCATGCTTGAAACATGTTAAAGATGCAAATGACCTATGGATCCAATCCATTTAAAGAGAATAACAAACGCTCATTAGATTCTCAAGTGAACATGCAGTGGGATATTTACTCGAGTCAAACAAGCCATTATTTTGCCCATTTACAAAAAATCGACCTAACGATCATTGATGATTGTAAAGTGATTTAACTTCCATCATGGGCTCTATTTTAGTAAGGAATGACTTATCAATTGGGAGTCAACATTTAGTTAAAAATCCCTAGCCTCCCCCTTTTCCCAATGATTGCAAAACCTAATATATAAAAGCTATAAAGAGTTTACAATCCCTATAAATTACAAACACTTTTTGGAATTATCTCTCTCTGCATTTGTGCACTGTTCATTTCCATTTTAGATGTATACTTTTTCCTTAAATCAAAACTTGATTTTTAACTTTCCCTTCATCACGTAAAAAACAAAAAGAGAGATAAAAAGCAAATAGATCACAACAAAATGAAAATCTTAGACATTATGTATGGAAAAAATTTAAAAGAATAACAAATGTAAGCAAAGAAAATTTATTCACACACCACAGATGAACACAAAAGTTTTGTTATCCAAGTTTGGGAAATTCCACTAATTCAACCCTAATAGCTTGTAATTTTATAAGAAAGAGATTTTTCTACACATGTTTTAAAAATGGATATGCATGTTTGAAACATGTTCAAGATGCAAATGACTTATGTATCCAAACCTTTTAAAGAGAATAACAACCGCTCATTAAATTCCAAAGTGAATGTGCGGTGGATATTTACTTGAGTAAAACAAGCCATTATTTTGCCCATTTACAAAAAGCTGACCTAACGATCATAGATCATTCGAAACTTATTTATCATGTGTAACGGGCTATATTTTTGTAAGGTATGAGTTGTGGATTTGGACTAAACAGACTTTTAAAAATCCCCCAGCCGCCCTTTTCCTGACGATTCCAAAAAAAAAAAATATAAAAACTAAAAAGGTATACAATCCCTTAAAATTATAAGCACTTGTTGGAATTATCTCTCTCTACATTTGTGCACTGTGCACATCCATTATAGATGTATACTTTTTTTTTTAAATCAAAACATGAGTTTTCACTTTCCCTTCTTCTCTCAAACAAAATAGAGATAAAAGGCAAATAGATCACAACAAAATGAAAATTTTAGAGTATACGTATGGAAAAAATTTAAACCAATAACAAAAGTAACCAAAGAAAATTTATTCACACTCCAAAAATAAACACAAAAGTTTTTTTATCCTAGTTAGGGAAATTCCACTAGTTCAACCCAAATAGCTTGGAATTTTATAAGAAAGACATTTTTCTACACATGTTTTAAAAATGGATATGCATGCTTGAAACATGTTAAAGATGCATATGACCTACGGATCCAAACCTTTTAAAGAGAATAACAAACGCTCATTCAATTCTCAAGTGAATGCGGTGGGATATTTACCCGAGTCAAACAAGCCATTATTTTGTCCACTTACAAAAAGCTGACCTAACGATCATAGATGATCGTAAAGTGATTTATCATGTGTCACGGGCTATATTTTTGTAAGGAATGACATATGGAATGGGATTCAACACTTAGTTAAAAATCTCATGCCTCCCCCTTCTCCTGACGATTGCAAAACCTAATATATAAAAACTAAAAAGAGTTTATAATCCCTAAAAATTACAGACACTTTTTGAAATTATCTCTCTCTACAATTTTGCACTGTGCATTTTCATTTTAGATGTATACTTTCTCCTTAAATTAAAACTTGAGTCTTCACTTTCCCTTCGTCTCGTAAAGAAAAAAGTGATAAAAGGCAAATAGATCACAACAAAATGAAAATTTTAGAGTTTATGTATGGAAAAAATTTAATAGAATAACAAATGTAGACAAAGAAAGTTTATTCACACACCATAGATGAACACAAAAGTTTTGTTATCCAAGTTTGCGAAATTCCACTAGTTCAACCCTAATAACTTAGAAATTTATAAGAAAGAGATTTTTCTACACATGTTTTAAAAATGGATATGCATGCTTGAAACATGTTAATGATGCAAACGACCTATGAATCCAAACCTTTTAAAGAGAATAAAAAACGCTCATTAAATTCTCAAGTGAATGTGCGGTGGGATATTTACCCGAGTCAAACAAGCCATTATTTTGCCATTTACAAAAAGCTGACCTAACGATTATAGATGATTGTAAAGTGATTTATCTTGTGTAAGGGGCATTATTTTTTTAAGGAATAACTTATGGATTGGGAGTCAACACTTAGTTAAAAATCCCATGCCTCCCCCTTTTCCTGGCGATTGAAAAACCTAATATATAAAAAGTAAAAAGAGTTTACAATCCCTATAAATTACAGACACTTTTTGGAATTATCCCTCTCTGCATTTGTGCACTGTGCATTTCCATTTTAGATGTATACTTTTTCCTTAAATCAAAAATTGAGTTTGCACTTTCCCTTCATCTGGTAAACAAAAAAGAGATAAAAGGCAAATAGATCACAACAAAATGAAAAATTTAGAGTTTATGTATGGAAAAAATTCAAAAAATTAACAAATGTATGCAAAGAAAATTTATTGACACACCACAGTTGAGCACAAAAGTTTAGTTATCCAAGTTTGGGAAATTCCACTAGTTCAACCCTAATTGCTTGGAATTTTATAAGAAAGAGATTTTTCTACACATGTTTTAAAAATCGATATGCATGCTTGAAACAAGTAAAAGATTGAAAAGACCAGTGGATCCAAACCTTTTAAAGAGAATAACTAACGCTCATTAAATTCTCATGCGAACGTGCAGTAGGATATTTACTCGAGTCAAACAAGCCATTATTTTTCCCTTTTACAAATAGGTTACCTAACTATCATAGATGATTGTAAAGTGATTTATCATGCGTAACGGGCAATAATTTTGTGAGGAATGACTTAATGATTGGGAGTCAACACTCAGTTAAAAATCCCCCGCCTCCCCCTTTTCCTGACGTTTATAAAACCTTATATATGAAAACTAAAAAGAGTTTACAATCCCTAAAAATTATAGGCACTTGTTGGAATTATCTCTCTCCACATTTGTGCAATGTGCATATCAAATGTAGATGTATACTTTTTATTTTTAATTCAAAACTAGAGTTTTCACTTTCCCTTCTTCTCGGAAACAAAAAAGAGATAAAAGGAAAATAGATCACAACAAAATGAAAATTTTAGAGTATAAGTATGGAAAAAATTAAAAAAAAAACAAAAGTACACAAAGAAAATTTATTCACACGCCACATTTGAACGCAAAAGTTTTGTTATCAGAGTTTGGAAAATTCCATTAGTTAAACCCTAATAGCTTGGAATTTTATAAGAAAGACATTTTTCTACACATGTTTTAAAAATGGATATGCATGCTTGAAACATGTTAAAGATGCATATAACTAATGGACCCAAACCTTTTAAAGTGAATAAAAAACCTTCATTCAATTTTCAAGTGAACGTGCGGTGGGATATTTACTCGAGTCAAACAAGCCACTATTTTGCCTATTTACAAAATGCTGACCTAACGATCATTGATGATCGTAAAGTGATTTATCATGTGTAACAGGCTATATTTTTGTAAGGATTGACTTATGGATTGGGAGTCAACACTCAGTTAAAAATCCCCCGCTTCCCTCTTTTAATGACGATTGCAAAACCTAATATATAAAAACTAAAAAGAGTTTACAATCCCAAAAACATACAAATACTATTTGGAATTATCTCTCTCTACATTTGTGCACTGTGCATTTCCATTTTACATGTATACTTTTTCTTAAAATCAAAACTTAATATTTCATGTTCCCTTCATCTCGTAAACAAAAAAGAGATAAAAGGCAAATAGATCAAAACAAAATGAAAATTTTAGAGTTTATGTATGGAAAAAATTTAAAACAATAACAAATGTATGCAAAGAAAATTTATTCACACACCACAGATGGGCACAAAATTTTGGTTATCCAAGTTTGGGAAATTCCACTAGTTCAACCCTAATAGCTTGGAATTTTATAAGAAAGAGATTTTTGTACACATGTTTTAAAAATGGATATGCATGCTTGAAACATGTTAATGATGCAAATGACATATGCATCCAAACCTTTTAAAGAGAATAACAAACGCTCATTAAATTCTCAAATGAACGTGCGGTGGGATATTTACCTGAGTCAAACAAGCCATTATTTTTCCCATTTAAAAAAAGCTGATCTAAATATCATAGATGATTTTAAAGTGATTTATCTTGTGTAACGGGCTATATTTGTATGAGGAATGATTTATGGATTGGGGGTCAACACTCAGTTAAAAATTCCCCACCTCCCCCTTTTCGCAACGATTGCAAAACCTAATAGATGAAAACTAAAAAGAGTTTGCAATCCCTAAAAATTACAGCCACTTTTTCGAATTATCTCTCTCTACAATTGAACACTGTGCTTTTCAATTTTAGATGTATATTTTTTCCTTAAATCAAAACTTGAGTTTTCTATTTCCCTTCATCTCATACACAAAAAAGAGATAAAAGGCAAATAGATCACAACAAAATGAAAACTTTAGAGTTTATGTATGGAAAAATTTTAAGAAAATAAAAAATGTATGCAAAGAAATTTTATTCACACACCACTGATGAACACAAAATTTTTGTTACCCAAGTTTGCGAAATTCCACTAGTTCAACCCTAATAACTTGGAATTTTATAAGAAAGTGATTTTTCTACACATGTTTTAAAAATGGATATGCATGTTTGAAACATGTTAAAGATGCAAATGACCTATGGATCCAATCCATTTAAAGAGAATAGCAAGCGCTCATTAAATTCTAAATTGAACATGAGGTGGGATATTTACCCGAGTGAAACAAGCCATTATTTTGCCAATTTACAAAAAGTTGACCTAACGATCATAGATGATTGCAAAGTTATTTATCATGTGAAACGGGCTATATTTTTGTTAGGTATGACTTATGGATTTGGAGTCAACACTCAGTTAAAATTCCCTTGGGCCCCCCTTTTCCCAACGAATGCAAAACAAAAATATATAAAAACTAAAATGAGTTTAAAATACCTAAAAATTATAGGCACTTGTTGGAATGATCTCTCTCTACATTTGTGCACTGTGCCTATCCATTATAGATGTATATTTTTATTAAATCAAAACTTGACTTTTCACTTTCCCTTCTTCTCGCAAAAAAAATAGAGATAAAAAGCAAACAGATCTCAACAAAATGAAAATTTTAGAGTATAAGTATGGAAAAAATTTTAAACAATAAAAAAAGTAACCAAAGAAAACTTATTCGCACACCACAAATGAACACAAAAGTTTTCTTATCCAAGTTTGGAAAATTCCACTAGTTCAACCCTAATAGCTTGGAATTTTATAAGAAAGAGATTTTTCTACACATGTTTTAAAAATGGATATGCATGCTCAAAACATTTTAAAGATGGAAATGACCTTTGGATCCAAACCTTTTAAAGAGAATAACTAACGCTCATTAAATTCTCAAGTGAACGTGCGGTGGGATATTTACCCGAGTCAAACAAGCCTTTATTTTGCCCATTTACAAATAGGTGACCTAACTATCATAGATGATTGTAAAGTGATTTATAATGCGTAATGGGCAATATTTTTGTGAGGAATGATTTTTGGATTGGGAGTCAACACTCAGTTAAAAATCCCCTGCCTCCCCCTCTTCCCGACGATTGCAAAACTTAATATATGAAAACTAAAACGAGTTTACAATCCCTAAAAATTACAACCACTTTTTTGAATTATCTCTCTATACAATTGTACACTGTGCTTTTCCATTTTAGATTTATATTTTTTCCTTAAATCAAAACTTGAGTTTTCTCTTTCCCTTCATCTCATACACAAAAAAGAGATAAAAGGCAAAAAGATCACAACAAAATGAAAATTTTAGAGTTCATGTATGGAAAAAATTTAAGAAAATGACAAATGTAAACAAAGAAATTTTATTTACACACCATAGATGAACACAAAAGTTTTGTTAACCAAGTTTGCCAAATTCCACTAGTTCAACCCTAATAACTTGGAATTTTATAAAAAAGAGATTTTTCTACACATGTTTTAAAAATGGATATGCATGCTTGAAACATGTTAAAGATGCAAATGACCTATGGATCCAATCCATTTAAAGCGAATAACAAAATCTCATTAAATTCTCAAGTGAACGTGCGGTGGGATATTTACCCGAGTCAAACAAACCATTATTTTGCAAATTTAAAAAAAGCTGACCTAACAATCATAGATGATTGCAAAGTTATTTATCATGTGTAACGGGCTATATTTTTTTAAGGTATGACTTATGGATTGGGAGTCAACACTCAGTTAAAAATCCAACCCCCCCCTCCCCCTTTTTTCGACGATTGCAAAACCTAATATTTGAAAAGTAAAAAGATTTTAAAATCCCTAAAAATTATAGGCACTTGTTGAATTATTATCTCTACCTTTATGCACTGTGCATGTCCATTATAGATGTATAATTTTTTTTTAAATCAAAACTAAAGTTTTCACTTTCACTTCTTCTCGCAAACCAAAAAGAGATAAAACGCAAATAGATCACAACAAGATGAAAATTTTAGAGTATACGTGTGGAAAAAATTTAAAACAAAAACAAAAGTACACAGAAAATTAATTCACACACCACCTATGAACACAAAAGTTTTGTTATCAGAGTTTGGGAAATTCCACTCGTTAAACCCTAATAGCTTGGAATTTTATAAGAAAGAGATTTTTCTACACATTTTTTAAAAATGGATATGCATGCTTGAAACATGTTAAAGATTCATATGACTAATGGATCCAAATCTTTTAAAGAGAATAACAAACGCTCATTAAATTCTCAAGTGAACGTGCGGTGGGATATTTATTCGAGTCAAACAAGCCATTATTTTGCCCATTTACAAAAATCAGACCTAACGATCATAGAGGATCGTAAAGTGATTAATCATGTGTAACGAGCTATATTTTTGTAAGGAATGAGTTATGGATTGGGAGACAACAATCAGTTAAAAATCCCCCGCCTCCCCCTTTTCAATACGATTGCAAAACCTATTATATAAAAACTAAAAAGAGTATACAATCCCAAAAAATTACAAGCATGTTTTGGAATTATCTCTATCTACATTTTTGCAGTGTGTATTTCCATTTAAGATGTATACTTTTTCCTAAAATCAAAACTTGAGTTTTCACTTTCCCTTCATCTCATAAACAAAAGAGATAAAAGGCAAATAGATCACAACAAAATAAAAATTTTAGAGTTTACGTATGGAAAAAGTTTAAAACAATAACAAATGTATGCAAAGAAAATTTATTCACACACCACAGATGAGCACAAAAGTTTAGTTATCCAAGTTTGGGAAATTCCACTAGTTCAACCCTAATAGCTTGGTATTTTATAAGAATTTTTTTTTTCTACACATGTTTTAAAAATGGATATGCAAGCTTGAAACATGTTAATGATGCAAATGACCTATGGATCCAGACCTTTTAAAGAGAATAAGAAACGCTCATTAAATTCTCAAGTTAACGTGCGGTGGGATATTTACCTGAGTCAAACAACCCATTATTTTTCCCTTTTACAAAAAGCTGACCTAACTATCATAGATGATTGTAAAGGGATTTATCATGCGTAACGGGCTATATTTTTGTGAGGAATGATTTGTGGATTGGGAATCAACACGCAGTTAAAAATCTCTGTTTTCCCCCTTTTCCCGACGATTGCAAAACCTAATATATGAAAACTAAAAAGAGTTTACAATCCATAAAAATTACAACTACTTTTTGGAATTATCTCTCTCTACAATTGTACACTGTGCTTTTCATTTTAGATGAATATTTTTTCCTTAAATCAAAACTTGAGTTTTCTTTTTTCCTTAATCTCGTACACAAAAAAGAGATAAAAGGCAAATAGATCACAACAAAATGAAAATTTTAGAGTTCATGTATGGAAAAAATTTAAGAAAAAATTTAAGCAAAGAAATTTTATTCACACACCTCATATGAACACAAATTTTTTGTTATCCAAGTTTACGAAATTCCACTAGTTCAACCCTAATAACTTGGAATTTTAAAGAAAGAGATTTTTCTACATATGTTTTAACAATGGATATGCATGCTTGAAACATGTTAAAGGTGCAAATGACCTATGGATCCAATCCTTTAAAAGAGAATAACAAACGCTCATTAAATTCTCAAGTGAACGGGCGGTGGGTTATTTAACTGAGTCAAATAAGCCATTATTTTGCCCATTTACAAAAAGCTGACTTAACGATCATAGATGATTGTAAAGTGATTTATCTTGCATAATGGACTATATTTTTGTAAGGAATGACTTGTCGATTGGGAGTAAACACTCAGTTAAAAATTCCCCGCCACCTCTTTTTCCTGACAATTGCAAAACCTAATATATAAAAACTAAAAAGAGTTTACAATCCCTATAAATTACAGAATTTTATTTGAATTATCTCTCTCTACATTTGTGAATTGTGCATTTCCATTTGAGATGTGTACTTTTTCCTTAAATCAAAACTTGAGTTTTCACTTTTCCTTCTTCAAAAAAAAAAAAGAGATAAAAGGCAAATAGATCACTACAAAATGAAATTTCAGAGATTATGTATTGAAAAAATTTAAAAGAATAACAAATGTAAGCAAAGAAAATTTATTCACACACGACAGATGAACACAAAAGTTTTGTTACCCAAGTTGGAGAAATTCAGCTAGTTCAACCCTAGTAGCATGGAATTTTATAAGAAAGAGATTTTTCTACACATGTTTAAAAAATGGATATGCATGCTTGAAACATGTCCAAGATGCAAATGACTTATGGATCCAAACCTTTTAAAGAGAATAACAACTATTCATTAAATTCCCAAGTGAACGTGCGGTGGGATATTTACTTGAGTCAAGCAAGCCATTATTTTGCCCCTTTACAAAAGGCTGACCTAACGATCATAGATGATTGCAAAGTTATTTATCATGTGTAACGGGCTATATTTTTGTAAGGTATGACTTATGGATTGGGAGTCAACACTCAGTTAAAAATCCAACCCCCCCCCTCCCCCTTTTTTCGACGATTGCAAAACCTAATATTTGAAAAGTAAAAAGATTTTAAAATCCCTAAAAATTATAGGCACTTGTTGAATTATTATCTCTACCTTTATGCACTGTGCATGTCCATTATAGATGTATAATTTTTTTTTAAATCAAAACTAAAGTTTTCACTTTCACTTCTTCTCGCAAACCAAAAAGAGATAAAACGCAAATAGATCACAACAAGATGAAAATTTTAGAGTATACGTGTGGAAAAAATTTAAAACAAAAACAAAAGTACACAGAAAATTAATTCACACACCACCTATGAACACAAAAGTTTTGTTATCAGAGTTTGGGAAATTCCACTCGTTAAACCCTAATAGCTTGGAATTTTATAAGAAAGAGATTTTTCTACACATTTTTTAAAAATGGATATGCATGCTTGAAACATGTTAAAGATTCATATGACTAATGGATCCAAATCTTTTAAAGAGAATAACAAACGCTCATTAAATTCTCAAGTGAACGTGCGGTGGGATATTTATTCGAGTCAAACAAGCCATTATTTTGCCCATTTACAAAAATCAGACCTAACGATCATAGAGGATCGTAAAGTGATTAATCATGTGTAACGAGCTATATTTTTGTAAGGAATGAGTTATGGATTGGGAGACAACAATCAGTTAAAAATCCCCCGCCTCCCCCTTTTCAATACGATTGCAAAACCTATTATATAAAAACTAAAAAGAGTATACAATCCCAAAAAATTACAAGCATGTTTTGGAATTATCTCTATCTACATTTTTGCAGTGTGTATTTCCATTTAAGATGTATACTTTTTCCTAAAATCAAAACTTGAGTTTTCACTTTCCCTTCATCTCATAAACAAAAGAGATAAAAGGCAAATAGATCACAACAAAATAAAAATTTTAGAGTTTACGTATGGAAAAAGTTTAAAACAATAACAAATGTATGCAAAGAAAATTTATTCACACACCACAGATGAGCACAAAAGTTTAGTTATCCAAGTTTGGGAAATTCCACTAGTTCAACCCTAATAGCTTGGTATTTTATAAGAATTTTTTTTTTCTACACATGTTTTAAAAATGGATATGCAAGCTTGAAACATGTTAATGATGCAAATGACCTATGGATCCAGACCTTTTAAAGAGAATAAGAAACGCTCATTAAATTCTCAAGTTAACGTGCGGTGGGATATTTACCTGAGTCAAACAACCCATTATTTTTCCCTTTTACAAAAAGCTGACCTAACTATCATAGATGATTGTAAAGGGATTTATCATGCGTAACGGGCTATATTTTTGTGAGGAATGATTTGTGGATTGGGAATCAACACGCAGTTAAAAATCTCTGTTTTCCCCCTTTTCCCGACGATTGCAAAACCTAATATATGAAAACTAAAAAGAGTTTACAATCCATAAAAATTACAACTACTTTTTGGAATTATCTCTCTCTACAATTGTACACTGTGCTTTTCATTTTAGATGAATATTTTTTCCTTAAATCAAAACTTGAGTTTTCTCTTTTCCTTAATCTCGTACACAAAAAAGAGATAAAAGGCAAATAGATCACAACAAAATGAAAATTTTAGAGTTCATGTATGGAGAAAATTTTAGAAAAAATTTAAGCAAAGAAATTTTATTCACACACCTCATATGAACACAAATTTTTTGTTATCCAAGTTTACGAAATTCCACTAGTTCAACCCTAATAACTTGGAATTTTAAAGAAAGAGATTTTTCTACATATGTTTTAACAATGGATATGCATGCTTGAAACATGTTAAAGGTGCAAATGACCTATGGATCCAATCCTTTAAAAGAGAATAACAAACGCTCATTAAATTCTCAAGTGAACGGGCGGTGGGTTATTTAACTGAGTCAAATAAGCCATTATTTTGCCCATTTACAAAAAGCTGACTTAACGATCATAGATGATTGTAAAGTGATTTATCTTGCATAATGGACTATATTTTTGTAAGGAATGACTTGTCGATTGGGAGTAAACACTCAGTTAAAAATTCCCCGCCACCTCTTTTTCCTGACAATTGCAAAACCTAATATATAAAAACTAAAAAGAGTTTACAATCCCTATAAATTACAGAATTTTATTTGAATTATCTCTCTCTACATTTGTGAATTGTGCATTTCCATTTGAGATGTGTACTTTTTCCTTAAATCAAAACTTGAGTTTTCACTTTTCCTTCTTCAAAAAAAAAAAAGAGATAAAAGGCAAATAGATCACTACAAAATGAAATTTCAGAGATTATGTATTGAAAAAATTTAAAAGAATAACAAATGTAAGCAAAGAAAATTTATTCACACACGACAGATGAACACAAAAGTTTTGTTACCCAAGTTGGAGAAATTCAGCTAGTTCAACCCTAGTAGCATGGAATTTTATAAGAAAGAGATTTTTCTACACATGTTTAAAAAATGGATATGCATGCTTGAAACATGTCCAAGATGCAAATGACTTATGGATCCAAACCTTTTAAAGAGAATAACAACTATTCATTAAATTCCCAAGTGAACGTGCGGTGGGATATTTACTTGAGTC
The DNA here is from genome assembly GCF_029961685.1 of Aristolochia californica. NCBI lineage: Eukaryota > Viridiplantae > Streptophyta > Magnoliopsida > Piperales > Aristolochiaceae > Aristolochia > Aristolochia californica. Next base: position 32,270,428 of record NW_027181992.1, on the reverse strand, counting down.
AAGCAAGCCATTATTTTGCCCCTTTACAAAAGGCTGACCTAACGATCATAGATGATTGCAAAGTTATTTATCATGTGTAACGGGCTATATTTTTGTAAGGTATGACTTATGGATTGGGAGTCAACACTCAGTTAAAAATCCCCCGCCTCCCCCTTTTCCTGACAATTGCAAAACCTAATATTTAAAAACAAAAAAGTTAAAATTCTCTATAAATTAAAGATACTTTTTTGAATTATCTCTCTCTGTATTTGTGCATTGTGCATTTCAATTTTAGATGTATACTTTTCCTTAAATCAAAACTTGAGTTTTCACTTTTCCTTCATCTCATAAAAAAAAAGAGATAAAAGGCAAATAGATCACAACTAAATAAAAATTTTAGAGATTATGTATGAAAAAAATTAAAAGAATAAAAAATGTATGCAAAGAAAATTTATTCACACACAACAGATGAACACAAAAGTTTTGTTATCCAAGTTTGGGAAATTCCACTAGTTCAACCCTAATTGCTTGGAATTTTATAAGAAAGAGATTTTTCTACACACGTATTAAAACTGGATATACATGCTTGAAACATGTCCAAGATGCAAATGACTTATGGATCCAAACCTTTAAAAGAGAATAACAACCGCTCATTAAATTCCCAAGTGAACGTGCGGTGGGATATTTACTCGAGTTAAACAAGCCATTATTTTGCCCATTTACAAAAAGCTGACCAAACGATCATTGATAATTGCAAAGTTATTTATCCTGTGTAATGGGCTATAATTTTTTAAAGTATGACTAATGGATTGGGAGTCAACACTCAGTTAAAAATCCCTTGACCAAACGATCATTGATAATTGCAAAGTTATTTATCCTGTGTAACGCGCTATAATTTTTTAAAGTATGACTCATGGATTGGGGGTCAACACTCAATAAAAATCCCTCTGCCCCCACTTTTCCCAACGATTGCAAAACAAAATGTATAAAAACTAAAAAGAGTTTACAATCCCTAAAAATTACAACCACTTTTTTGATTTATCTCTCTCTACAATTGTGCAATGTGCATTTCCATTTTAGATGTATACTTTTTCCTTAAATTAAAATTTGAGTTTTCACTTTCCCTTCATCTCGTATACAAAAAAGAGATAAAAGACAAATAGATCGCAAGAAAATGAAAATTTAAGCGAATATGTATGAATTTTTTTTTGAAATAACAACAAATCTATGCAAAGAAAATTTATTCACACACCACATATGAACAAAAAAGTTTTGTTATCCAAGTTTGGGAAATTCCACTAGTTCAACCCTTATAGCTTGGAATTTTATAAGAAAGAAATTTTTCTACATATGTTTTAAAAATGGATACGCATGCTTGAAACATGTTAAAGATGCAACTGACCTATGAATCCAAACCTTTTAAAGAAAATAATAAACACACTTTAAATTCTCAAGTGAACGTGCAGTGCGATATTTACCCTAGTCAAACAAGCCATTATTTTGCCCATTTACAAAAAGTTGACCTTACGATCATAGATTATTGTAAAGTGATTTATCAAGCGTAACGGGCAATATTTTAGTATGGAATGACTTATGGATAGGGAGTCAACACTCAGTTAAAAATCCCCTGCCTCCCCCTATTGCCGACGATTTCAAAACCTAATGTATAAAAACTAAAAAGAGTTTACAATCCCTAAACTTACATAATTTTTTTTGAATTATCTCTCTCTACATTATTACACTGTGCATTTCCATTTTAAATGGATACTTTTTTCTTAAATAGAAACTTGAGTTTTCACTTTCCCCTCATCTCGCAAACTAAAAAGAGATAAAAGGCAAATAGATCACAATTAATTGAAAATTTTAGAGTATACGTATGGAAAAAATTTAAAACAATAACAAAAGTAGGATAAGAAAATTTATTCACACACCACAGATGAACAAAAAAGTTTTGTTATCCAAGTTTTAGAAATTCCAGTAGTTCAAGCCTAATAGCTTGGAATTTTATAAGAAAAAGATTTTTGTACACATGTTTTATAAATGGATATGCATGCTTGAAACATCTTAAAGATGCAAATGACCAATGGATCCAAACCTTTTAAGTAGATTAAAAAACGCTTATTAAATTCTCAAGTGAACGTGTTGTGGGATATTTACCCGAGTCAAACAAGCCCTTATTTTGCCCATTTACAAAAAGCTGACCTAACAATCATAGATGATCCTAAGTGATTTTTCATGCATAACGGGCTACATTTTTGTAAGGAATGACTTATGGTTTGGGTGTCAACGCTCAGTTAAAAATCCCACGCCTCTCCCTTTTCCCGACGATTGCAAAACCTAATATATTTAAACCAAATAGAGTTTACAATCTCTACTAATTACGGACACATTTTTGAATTTCCATTTTATGTATACTTTTTCCTTAAATAAAAACTTGAGTTTTCACTAGCCCTTCATCTCGTAAACAAAAAAGAGAAATAAGGCAAATCGATCACAACATAATGAAAATTTTAGAGTTTATGTATGGAAAAAAATTTAAAACAATAACAAATGTATGCAAAGAAAATTTATACACACACCACAGATGAACACAAAAGTTTTATTATCAGAGTTTTGGAAATTCCACTAGTTCAACCCTAATAACTTGGAATTTTATAAGAAAGAGATTTTTCTACACATGTTTTAAAAATGAAAATGCATGGTCGAAACATGTTAAAGATGCATTTGACCTACGGATCCAAAGCTTTTAAAGAGAATAACAAACGCTCATTAAATTCTCAAGTGAATGTGCGGTGGGTTATTTACTCGAGTCAAACAAGCCATTATTTTGTCCATTTACAAAAAACTGATCTATATATCATAAATGATCGTAAAGTGATTTATCATGTGTAACGAGCTATATTTTTGTACGGAATGACATATTGATAGGGAGTCAACACTCAGTTAAAAATCTCGTGCCTCTTCCTTTTCCTGACGATTGCAAAACCTAATATATTAAAAATAAAAAGAGTTTACAATGCCTAAAAATTACAAACACTTTTTTGAATTATCTCTCTCAATATTTGTGCACTGTGCATTTTCATTTTAGATGTATACTTTTTTTTTAAATCAAAACTTAAGTTTTCACTTTCCCTCCTTCTCACAAACTAAAAAGAAATAAAAGGCAAATTGATCACAACAAAATAAAAATTTAAGAGTATACGTATGAAAAAAATTTAAAACAATAAAAAAAGTAAACAAAGAAAATTTATTCACACACCACAATTGAACACAAAAGTTTTGTTATCCAAGTTTGGGAATTCCACTAGTTCAACCCGAATAACATGGAATTTTATAAGAAAGAGATTTTTACACACATGTTTTAAAAATGGATAAGCATGCGTGAAACATGTTAAAGATGCAAATGACCTATGGATCCAAACCTTTTAAAGAGAATAACAAACGCTCATTAAATTCTCAAGGGAATGTGGGTGTGATATTTACTCGAGTGAAACAAGCCATTAATTTGCCCATTCACAAAAAGCCGAACTAACGATGATAGATGATTGTAAAGTGATTTATCATGCGTAACGGGCTATATTTTTGTAAGGAATGACTTATGGATTGGCAGTCAACACTAAGTTAAAAATCCCCCGCCTCCCCCTTGTCCTCTAAGATATAAAAACTAAAAAGCGTTTACAATACCTAAAAATTACAGACACCTTTTTGAATTATCTCTCTTTACATTTGTGCACTGTGCATTTCCATTTTGGATGTATACTTTTTCCTCAAATCAACACTTGAGTTTTCACTTTCCGTTCATCTCGTAAACAAAAAAGAGATACAAGGCAAATGGATCACAAGAAAATGAAAATTTTATTGTTTTTGTATGGAAAAAATCTAAAATAAAAACAAAAGAATGCAAAGAAAATTTATTCACACACCATAGATGAGCACAAAAGTTTGGTTATCCAAGTTTGGGAAATTTCACTAGTTCATCCCTAATAGCTTGGAATTTTATTAGAAAGTAATTTTTCTACACATGTTTTAAAAATGGATGTGCATGCTTGAAACATGTTAAACAAGCAAATGACCCATGGATCCAAACCTTTTAAAGAGAATAATGAACGCTTATTAAATTCCCTAGTGAAAGTGCGGTGGGATATTTACTCGAGTCAAACAAGTCATTATTTTTCCCATTTACAAAAAGCTGACCTAATGATCATAGATGATCGTAAAGTGATTTATCATGTGTAACGGGCTATATTTTTTTAAGGAAGGGCTTATGGATAGGTAGTCAACACTCAGTTAAAAAACCCCCGCCTCCCCCTTTTCCCGACAATTGTAAAACCTAATATATAAAAACTAAAAAGATTTTACAATCCCTAAAAATTATAGACACTTGTTAGAATTAGCTCTCTCTAAATTTGTGCACTTTACCTTTCCGTTTGAGATGTAGACTTTTTTTAAAAATCAAAACTTGAGTTTTCACTTTCCCTTCTTCTCGCAAACAAAAAAAGAGATAAAAGGCAAATAGATCACAACAAAAAGAAAATTTTAGAGTATATGTATGGTAAAAATTTAAAACTATAAAAAAAGTAGGAAAAGAAAATTTATTCACTCCCCACAGATGAACACAAAAGTTTTGTTATTAGAGTTTGGGAAATTCCACAAGTTCAACCCTAATAGCTTGGAATTTTATAAGAAAGAGATTTTTCTACACATGTTTTAAAATTGGATATGCATGCTTTAAACATGTTAAAGATTCATATGACCTATGGATCCAAACCTTTTAAAGAGATTTACAAACGCTCATTAAATTCTCAAGTGAATGTGCGGTGGGTTATTTCCCCGAGTCAAACAATCCATTATTTTGCCCATTTACAAAAAAGCTGACCTAACAATCATAAATGATTGTAAGGTGCTTTATCATGCTAAACGGGCTATATTTTTTTAAGGAATGATATATTGATTGGGATTCAACACTCAGTTAAAAATGTTGTGCCTCTCCCTTTTCCATATGATTGCAAAACCTAATATATAAAAACTAAAAAGAATTTACAATCCCTAAAAATTACAGACACTTTTTTGAATTATCTCTCTCTATATTTGTGCAATGTGCATTTTCACTTTAGATGTATACTTTTTTCTTAATTCAAAACTTGAGTTTTCATTTTCCCTTCATATCACAAATAAAAATGAGATAAAAGGCAAATAACTCACAACAAAATGAAAATTTAAGGGTTTACGTATGGAAAAAATTTAAAACAATAACAAAAGCAAGGAAAGAAAATTTACTCACACACCACAGATGAACACAAAAGTTTTGTTATCCAAGTTTTGGAAATTCCATTAGTTCAACCCTAATAGCTTGGAATTTTATAAGAAAGAGATTTTTGTACACATGTTTTTAAAATGGATATGCATACTTGAAACATGTTAAAAATGCAAATAACCTATGGATCCAAACCTTTTAAAGAGAAAAACAAATGCTCATTAAATTCTCAAGTCAACGTGCGGTGGGATATTTACCCAAGTCAAACAAGACATTATTTTGACCATTTACAAAAAGCTGGCCTAACGATCATAGATGATCGAACAGTGATTTATAATGCGTAACGGGCTTTATTTTTGTGAGGAATGACTTGTGGATTGGGAGTCAACACTCAGTTAAAAATCCCATGCCTCCCCCTTTTCCCAACGATTGTAAAACCTAATATTTAAAAACTAAAAAGAGTTTACAATCCCAAAAAATTATATACACTTTTTTGAATTATCTCTCTCTACATTTGTGCACTGTGCATATCCATTTTAGACGGATACTTTTTTCTTAAATCAAAACTTGTGTTTTCACTTTCCCTTCATCTCGTAAACAAAAAAGAGATAAAAGGCAAACAGATCACAACAAAATGAAAATTTTAGAGTTTATGTATGGAAAAATTTTAAAACAATAACAAATGTATGCAAAGAAAATTTATTCGCACACCACAGATGAACACAAAAGTTTTCTTACAAGAGTTTGGGAAATTCCAATAGTTCAACCCTTATAGCTTGGAATTTTATAAGAAAGATATTTTTAAACACATGTTTTAAAAATGGATATGCATGGTTGAAACATGTTAAAGACGAATATGACCTATGGATCCAATAAGCAATAAGGCAGAACAAGGCCAAGGCCTTATTTATTTTATTTTATTTTTTAACTTGAGATTCTGCGCAAAAAAACTATTCTATGCGCAGACGTGAAACCTCTATCGAGATTTGCATTCTAATCCGCCTATTTAGAGAGGCTCGAGAGACCTCGTCTGAGAACCGCCATTCACGCACGAAACGGAGAGAACCTAAAATGCAGGTGCCCGCGGGCTCCCTCTCTCCCCCTTTTTTAGCCAACACCATCTAACACTGTTGGGCAAAGCCAAAAATCTGATGAATAGAAGGAGATCAGAAAGATACGCGGACGACTTGACTATAGTATAGGTCGGATGTTTCCGTGAGCAGTAAGCAGCAGATCTCCCCTTTTTTTGGGAAAGCTTGTGGCCCTTTGGGCGTGTGAATTCTTTCAAGGGGTGGCCTGATTCGTTCGGTAGATCCGGTCGAGGTGGTTTTCGTTTACCAGCGCGTAGGTGGTCTAAGTTCCTATGACCGAGTCTTTCTGGCCCCTGTGAACATCTTTTCTTAATGTATTAAAGAGGGCCTAAACCGCATTCAGTATAAGCTCAAGGCACATAAGTGCTCTAACCATGTTTCGACTTGTGATCAATCCATAAATACCGATAGAAAAGAAATAGGCACTCAAAACAAGTCCATGTTCGAGCATCATTGACTAACTCCTCATCAATCTCGATTCATTTCAATATGAACAACAATTTTATAACCGATTTGATTGACTCGAATATAACAAGTGCGTAACAAACGAAAGCATTGGCAATGGATAGAACTAAACCTTTTATTATTTGGGGAATGCGCGTGCAGGAATCGAGGTCCCACAGGATCACAGGCTCGACAGCAACTAGAGCCTGGAAAGCTAATCACTTGGCGAGGGTTGGTGTGGCCTATCAAAATCAGTCTATGAGCTATTGAACTTAGACTTAACAGCTCTAAGAGACGCACCGAAAGGTGAAATCCAGCCCTCTGGCACCGCAGACAAATTTCTTTAAGTCCGGGATAATACCATAAAATACCTACGGATGCCATGAGCTAAAAAACTGGAGTTCATTAACAGGATGCTGTTGAGGGATTGGATGAACATAGCGGATCATTCCCCAAGAAGAAAGACAGCAAAAATCTGTTGTAGGTCGGGATCCTGATGCCTGCTGCTTGGCAACACCAGCCTTGCTGAGTAGTTCTACACCCAGCTGCGTCAAACAAGTCATTATTTTCCCATTTATAAAAAGTAGACCAGACGATCATAATGGCCGTAAAGTGATTTATCATGCGTATCGGGCTATTTTTTTGTAAGGAATGACTTATGGGTTGGGAGCCAACACTTAGTTAAAAATATCACACCTCTCCCTTTACCCGACGATTGGAAAAACTTATATATAAAAACTAAAAAGAGTTTACAATCCCTAAAAATTAAAGACACTTTTTTGAATTATCTCTCTCTAAATTTGTGCACTGTGCAATTTCATTTTAGATGTATATTTTTTTCTTAAATCAAAACTTTAGTTTTCAGTTTCTCTTCATAGCGCAAACAAAAAAGAGATAAAAGGCAAATAGATCACTACAAACTGGAAATTATAGAATTTATGTGTGGAAAAAATTTAAAAGAATAACAAATGAAAACAAAGAAAATTTATTCACACACCAAAGATGAACACAAAAGTTTTGTTATCCAAGTTTGGGAAATTCCACTAGTTCAACCCTAAGAGCTTGGAATTTTATAAGAAAGAGATTTTTGTACACATGTTTTAAAAATTGATATGCATGCTTGAAACAGGTTAAAGATGCAAATGACCTATGGATCCTAACCTTTTAAATAGAATAACAAACGCTCATTAAATTCTCAAGTGAACGTGCGGTGGGATATTTACCTGAGTCAAACAAGCCATTATCTCGCCCATTTACAAAAAACTGACTTAACAATCATAGATGACCGTAAAGTGATTTATCATGCGTAACGGGATATATACTTTGTAAGGAATGACTTATCGATTGGGAGTCAGCACTCAGTTAAAAATCCCACACTTCCCCCTTTTCTCGACGATTGCAAAACCTAAGATATAAAAACTAAAAAGAGTTTACAATCCCTTAACATTACAGACAGTTTTTGAATTATCTCTCTACATTTTTGCACAGTGCATTTCCCTTTTAGAAGTATACTTTTTCCTTAAATCAAAACATGAGTTTCACTTTCCCTTCATCTCGTAAACAAAAAAGAGATAAAATGCAAATAGATCACAACAAAAAGAAAATTTTATACTTTATGTATGGAAAAAATTTAAAATAATAACAAATGTATGCAAAGAAAATTTATTCACACACCACAGATGAGCGCAAAAATCTGGTTGTCCAAGTTTGAGAAATTCAACTTGTTCAACCCGAATAGCTTGGAATTTTATAAGAAAGAGATTTTTGTACACATGTTTTTAAAATGGATATGCATACTTGAAACATGTTAAAAATGCAAATAACCTATGGATCCAAACCTTTTAAAGAGAAAAACAAATGCTCATTAAATTCTCAAGTCAACGTGCGGTGGGATATTTACCCAAGTCAAACAAGACATTATTTTGACCATTTACAAAAAGCTGGCCTAACGATCATAGATGATCGAACAGTGATTTATAATGCGTAACGGGCTTTATTTTTGTGAGGAATGACTTGTGGATTGGGAGTCAACACTCAGTTAAAAATCCCATGCCTCCCCCTTTTCCCAACGATTGTAAAACCTAATATTTAAAAACTAAAAAGAGTTTACAATCCCAAAAAATTATATACACTTTTTTGAATTATCTCTCTCTACATTTGTGCACTGTGCATATCCATTTTAGACGGATACTTTTTTCTTAAATCAAAACTTGTGTTTTCACTTTCCCTTCATCTCGTAAACAAAAAAGAGATAAAAGGCAAACAGATCACAACAAAATGAAAATTTTAGAGTTTATGTATGGAAAAATTTTAAAACAATAACAAATGTATGCAAAGAAAATTTATTCGCACACCACAGATGAACACAAAAGTTTTCTTACAAGAGTTTGGGAAATTCCAATAGTTCAACCCTTATAGCTTGGAATTTTATAAGAAAGATATTTTTAAACACATGTTTTAAAAATGGATATGCATGGTTGAAACATGTTAAAGACGAATATGACCTATGGATCCAATAAGCAATAAGGCAGAACAAGGCCAAGGCCTTATTTATTTTATTTTATTTTTTAACTTGAGATTCTGCGCAAAAAAACTATTCTATGCGCAGACGTGAAACCTCTATCGAGATTTGCATTCTAATCCGCCTATTTAGAGAGGCTCGAGAGACCTCGTCTGAGAACCGCCATTCACGCACGAAACGGAGAGAACCTAAAATGCAGGTGCCCGCGGGCTCCCTCTCTCCCCCTTTTTTAGCCAACACCATCTAACACTGTTGGGCAAAGCCAAAAATCTGATGAATAGAAGGAGATCAGAAAGATACGCGGACGACTTGACTATAGTATAGGTCGGATGTTTCCGTGAGCAGTAAGCAGCAGATCTCCCCTTTTTTTGGGAAAGCTTGTGGCCCTTTGGGCGTGTGAATTCTTTCAAGGGGTGGCCTGATTCGTTCGGTAGATCCGGTCGAGGTGGTTTTCGTTTACCAGCGCGTAGGTGGTCTAAGTTCCTATGACCGAGTCTTTCTGGCCCCTGTGAACATCTTTTCTTAATGTATTAAAGAGGGCCTAAACCGCATTCAGTATAAGCTCAAGGCACATAAGTGCTCTAACCATGTTTCGACTTGTGATCAATCCATAAATACCGATAGAAAAGAAATAGGCACTCAAAACAAGTCCATGTTCGAGCATCATTGACTAACTCCTCATCAATCTCGATTCATTTCAATATGAACAACAATTTTATAACCGATTTGATTGACTCGAATATAACAAGTGCGTAACAAACGAAAGCATTGGCAATGGATAGAACTAAACCTTTTATTATTTGGGGAATGCGCGTGCAGGAATCGAGGTCCCACAGGATCACAGGCTCGACAGCAACTAGAGCCTGGAAAGCTAATCACTTGGCGAGGGTTGGTGTGGCCTATCAAAATCAGTCTATGAGCTATTGAACTTAGACTTAACAGCTCTAAGAGACGCACCGAAAGGTGAAATCCAGCCCTCTGGCACCGCAGACAAATTTCTTTAAGTCCGGGATAATACCATAAAATACCTACGGATGCCATGAGCTAAAAAACTGGAGTTCATTAACAGGATGCTGTTGAGGGATTGGATGAACATAGCGGATCATTCCCCAAGAAGAAAGACAGCAAAAATCTGTTGTAGGTCGGGATCCTGATGCCTGCTGCTTGGCAACACCAGCCTTGCTGAGTAGTTCTACACCCAGCTGCGTCAAACAAGTCATTATTTTCCCATTTATAAAAAGTAGACCAGACGATCATAATGGCCGTAAAGTGATTTATCATGCGTATCGGGCTATTTTTTTGTAAGGAATGACTTATGGGTTGGGAGCCAACACTTAGTTAAAAATATCACACCTCTCCCTTTACCCGACGATTGGAAAAACTTATATATAAAAACTAAAAAGAGTTTACAATCCCTAAAAATTAAAGACACTTTTTTGAATTATCTCTCTCTAAATTTGTGCACTGTGCAATTTCATTTTAGATGTATATTTTTTTCTTAAATCAAAACTTTAGTTTTCAGTTTCTCTTCATAGCGCAAACAAAAAAGAGATAAAAGGCAAATAGATCACTACAAACTGGAAATTATAGAATTTATGTGTGGAAAAAATTTAAAAGAATAACAAATGAAAACAAAGAAAATTTATTCACACACCAAAGATGAACACAAAAGTTTTGTTATCCAAGTTTGGGAAATTCCACTAGTTCAACCCTAAGAGCTTGGAATTTTATAAGAAAGAGATTTTTGTACACATGTTTTAAAAATTGATATGCATGCTTGAAACAGGTTAAAGATGCAAATGACCTATGGATCCTAACCTTTTAAATAGAATAACAAACGCTCATTAAATTCTCAAGTGAACGTGCGGTGGGATATTTACCTGAGTCAAACAAGCCATTATCTCGCCCATTTACAAAAAACTGACTTAACAATCATAGATGACCGTAAAGTGATTTATCATGCGTAACGGGATATATACTTTGTAAGGAATGACTTATCGATTGGGAGTCAGCACTCAGTTAAAAATCCCACACTTCCCCCTTTTCTCGACGATTGCAAAACCTAAGATATAAAAACTAAAAAGAGTTTACAATCCCTTAACATTACAGACAGTTTTTGAATTATCTCTCTACATTTTTGCACAGTGCATTTCCCTTTTAGAAGTATACTTTTTCCTTAAATCAAAACATGAGTTTCACTTTCCCTTCATCTCGTAAACAAAAAAGAGATAAAATGCAAATAGATCACAACAAAAAGAAAATTTTATACTTTATGTATGGAAAAAATTTAAAATAATAACAAATGTATGCAAAGAAAATTTATTCACACACCACAGATGAGCGCAAAAATCTGGTTGTCCAAGTTTGAGAAATTCAACTTGTTCAACCCGAATAGCTTGGAATTTTATCAGAAAGAGATTTTTCTACACATGTTGAAAAAAGGATACGCATGCTTGAAACATGTTAAAGATGCAAATGACCTAAGGATCCAAACCTTTTAAAAAGAATAACAAACTCTCATTAACTTCTCGAGTGAACCTACGGCGGGATATTAACGTGAGTCAAACAAGCCATTATTTTGCCCATTTACAAAAAGCTGACCTAACGATAATAGATGATTGTAAAGTGATTTATCAGGCGTAACGGGCTATATTTTTTTAGGGAATGACTTATGGATTGGGAGTCAACACTCAAATAAAAACCCCCACCACCCCCTTTTCTCAACGATTGCAAAACCTAATATATAAAAATTAAAAAGACTTTACAATCCCTAAAAATTACTGACTTTTTGGAATTATCGCTCTCTACATTTGGGCATTGTGCATTTCAGTTAAAAATTCCTCTCCTCCCCCTTTTCCCGATGATTGCAAAAACTAATATATAAAAACTAGAAAGAGTTTACAATCCCTAAAAGTTATAGACAGTTTTTGAATTATCTCTTTCTACATTTGTGCACTATGCATTTTGATTTTAGATGTATAATATTTCCTTAAATCAAAATTTGAGTTTTCATTTACCCTTCATCTAGTAAACAAAATAGAGATAAAAAGCACTGTGCACTGTGCACTGTGCACTGTGCGGTGGGATATTTACTCGTGTAAAACAAGCCATTATTTTGCCCATTTAAAAAAAGTTGACCTAGCGAACAATGATGATTGTAAAGTTATTTATCATGTCTAACGAGCTATATATTTGTAAGAAATGACTTATGGATTGGGAGTCAACACTTAGTTAAAAGTCTCACGCCTCCCCCATTTCCCGACCATTGCAAAACCTAATATCTAAAAACTAAAAAGAGTTTACAATCCCTAAAACTTACAGACACTTTTTTGAAATATCTTTCTCTACATTTTTGCATTGTGCATTTCCATTTTAGATGTATATTTTTTTATTAAATCATAACTTGTGTTTTCACTTTCCATTCATCTCATAAAAAAAAAAGAGATAAAAGGAAAATAAATGACAAAAAACATGAAAATTATAGGGTTTATGAATGGAAAAAATTTAAAACAATAAAAAATGTAAGCTAAGAAATTTTTTTAACACACCACAGATGAACACAAAAGTTTTGTTATCCAAGTTTGGGAAATTCCACTAGTTCAACCCTAATAGCTTGGAATTTTGTTAGAAAAAGATTTTTGTACACATGTTTTAAAAATGGATATGCGTGCATGAATCATGTTCAAGATACAAATGACCTATGGATCAAAAAAATTTAAAGAGAATAACAGACTCTCATTAACTTCTAGAGTGAACCTGCGGTGGGATATTAACCCGAGTCAAACAAACCATTATTTTGCCCATTTACAAAAAGCTGACGTAACGGGTTATAATTTTTTAGGAATGACTTATGGATTGGGAGTCAACACTCTGTTGAAAATCCCCCGCCTCCCCCATTTGCCAATGATTGTAAAACCTAATATATAAAAACTAAAAAGACTTTAATATCTCTAACAATTATAGACACTTTTTGGAATTATCTCTCTCTACATTTGTCCACTATGCATTTCAATTTTAGATGTATACTTTTTTCTTAAATCAAAACTTGATTTTGTACTTTCTCTTCAGCTTGCATACAAAAAAGAGAAAAGGCAAATAGATCAATAAAAAATGAAAATTTTAGAGTTTATGGATGGAAATAATTTAAAACAATAACAAATGTAAGCAAAGAAAATTTATTCTCACCCCATAGATGAACACACAAGTTTTGTTATCCAATTTTGGGAAATTCACCTAGTTCAACCGAAATAGCTTGGAATTTTATAAGAAAGAGATTTTTCTACACATGTTTTAAAAATGGATATGCATGCTTGAAATATTTTAAAGATGCAAATGACCTATGGATCCAAACCTTTTAAAGATAATAACAAACACCCATTAAATTCTCAAGTGAAAGAGTGGTGGGATATTTACCCGAGTCAAACAAGCCATTATTTTACCCATTTAAAAAAGTTAACCAAACGATCAAAGATGAAAGTAAAGTGATTAATCATGCGTAACGGGCTATATTTTTATAAGGAATGACTTACGGATTGGGAGTCAACACTCAGTTAAAAATCCCCTGCCTCCCCCATTTCCCAACGATTGCAAAACCTAATATATAAAAACTAAAAAGAGTTTACAATCCCTAGAAATTACAGACAACTTTTTGAATAATCTCGTTTTACATTTGTGCATTGTGCATTTCCAGTTTAGATGTATAATTTTTTCATAAATCAAAACTAGAGTTTTCTCTTTCCCTTCATCTCGTAAACAAAAAAGAGATAAAAAAAAAATTGATTACAAAAAAATGAAAATTTTAGATTTTATGGATGGAAATAAATTAAAACAATAAAAAATGTAAGCAAAGAAAATTTATTCACACACCACAGATGAACACAAAAGTTTTATGAAATTCCAAGTTCAACCCAAATCGCTTGGAATTTTATAAGAAAGAGATTTTTCTACACAAGTTTTAAAAATGGATATGCATGCTTGAAACATTTTAAAGATGCAAATGACCTATGGATCCAAACCTTTTAAAGAGAATAACAAATGCTCACTAATTCTCAAGTGAATGTGCGGTGGGATGTTTACCCGTGTCAAACAAGCCATTATTTTGCTCAACTACAAAAAGATCACCTAACGATCATAGATGATAGTTAAGTTATTTACTATGCGTAACGGACTATATTTTTGTAAGGAATGACCCATGGATTGGCAGTCAACTCTCAGATAAAAATCCCCCCTCTCCCCCTTCTCCCGATGATTGTAAAACCTAATATATAAAAACTAAGAAGAGTTTACAATCCCCAAAAATTAGAGACAGTTTTTTTAATTATCTCTCACTTCATTTGTGCACTGTGCATTTCCATTTTATATGTATAATTGTTTCTTAAATCAAAACTTGAGTTTTCACTTTCCCTTCATCTCGTAAACAAAAAAGAGATAAAAAGCAAATAGACCACAAAAAAATGAAAATTTTAGAGTTTATTTAAGGAAAAAATTTAAAACAATCACAAATGTAAGCAAAGAAAAATTTATTCACTCACCACAGATGAACACAAAATTTTTATTATCCAAGTTTTGGAAATTCCACTAGTTCAACCCTAATAGCTTGGAATTTTTTAAGAAAGAGATTTTTCTACATGTGTTTTAAAAATGGATATGCATGCTTGAAACATGTTAAAGATGCAAATGCCTGATGTATCCAAAACTTTTAAAGAGAATGACAAACTCTTATTAACTTCTCGAGTGAACCTGTGGGGGGATATTAACCCGAGTCAAACAAGCCATTATTTTGCCCATTACCAAAAAAGCTGACCTAACGATCATAGATGATTTTAAAGTGATTTATCATGTGTAAAAGGCTATATTTTTGTAAGGAATGACGTATGGATTGGGAGTCAACACTCAGTTTAAAATCCCCCGCCTCCCCCATTTCCCGACGATTAAAATACCTAATAAATAAAAACTAAAAAGACTTTACAATCCCTAAAAACTACAGACACTTTTTGGAATTGTATCTCTTGACATTTGTGCACGGTGCATTTCAATTTTAGAAGTATAAATTTTTCTTAAATCAAAAACTTGTGTTTTCACTTTCCCTTCATCTCGTAAACAAAAAAGAGATAAAAGGCAAATAGATCACAAAAAAATGAAAATTTTAGAGTTTATGGATGGAAAATTTTTTAAACACTAACAAATGTAAGCAAAGAAAATTTATTTACACACCTTAGATGAACACAAAAGTTTTGTTATTCAAGTTTGGGAAATACTTCTTGTTCAACCCAAATTTCTAGGAATTTTATAAGAAAGAGATTTTTCAACACATGTTTTAAAAATGGAGATGAATGCTTGAAACATTTTAAAGATGCAAATGACATATGGATCCAAACCTTTTAAAGAGAATAAAAAATATTCATTAAATTCTCAAGTGAACTTGAGGTGGGATATTTACCCAAGTCAAGCAAACCATTATATTGACCATTTACAAAAAGCTCACCTAACGATCATAGATGGTAGTAAAGTTATTTATCATGCATAACGGGCTATATTTTTGTAAGGAATGACTTATGGATTGGGAGTCAACACTCAGTTAAAAATCCCCTACATCCCCCTTTTCACGATGATTGCAAAACCAAATATATAAAAAATAAAAATAAATTTACAATCCCTAAAAATTATAGACAATTTTTTGAATTATCTCTCTCTACATTTGTGCACTGTGCATTTCCATTTTAGATGTATTATTTTTCCTTAAATCAAAACATGAGTTTTCACTTTCCATTCATCTCGTAAACAAAAAAGAGATAAAAGGCAAATAGGTCACAAAAAAATGAAACTTTTAGAGTTTATGGATGGAAAAAATTTAAAACAATTACAAAAGTTTGCGAAATTCCACTAGTTCAATCCTAATAGCTTGAAATTTTATGAGAAAGAGACTTTTCTACACATGTTTTAAAAATGGATATGCATGCTTGAAACATGTTAAAGATGCAATTGACCTATGGATCAACACCTTTTCAAGAGATTGGCAAACTCTCATTAACTTCTCGAGTGAACCTGCGGTGGGATATTAACCCGAGTCAAACAAGCCATAATTTTGCCCATTTACAAAAATTTGACCTAACGATCATAGATGATTGTAAAGTGATTTATCATGCGTAATGAGCTACATTTTTGTAAGGAATGACTTATGGATTGGGAGTCAACACTCAGTTAAAAATCCACCGTGTACCCTTTTTCCCCACAATTTCACAACCTAATATATAAAAACTAAAAATATTTTACAATCCCTAAAAATTAAAGTCACTTTTAGGAATTATGTCTCCCTACATTTGTGCACTGTACATTTCAAATTTAGAAGTATAATTGTTTGTTAAATCAAAACATGAGTTTTCACTTTACCTTCATTTCGTAAACAAAAAAGAGAGAAAAGGCAAGTAGATCACAAAAAAATGAAAATTTTAGAGTTTATGGATGGAAATAATTTAAAACAATAAAAAATTTAAGCAAAAAAAATTTATTCACACACCAAAGAAGAACACGAAAGTTTTGTTATCCAAATTTTGGAAATTCCTCTAGTTCAACCCTAATAGCTTGGAATTTTATAAGAAAGATATTTTTCAACACATGTTTTAAAAATGGATATGCATGCTTGAAACATTTTAAAGACACAAACGACATATGGATCAAAACCTTTTAAAGAGAATAAAAAACTCTCATTAAATTCTGAAGTGAACTTGCGGTGGGATATTTACCTGGGTCAAACAAGCCATTATTTTGCCCATTTACAAAAAGATCACCCAACGATCATAGATGATAGAAAAGTTATTTATCATGCGTAACGGGCTATATTTTTGTAAGGAATGACTAAAGGATTGGGAGACAACACTCAGGTAAAAATCCCCTGTCGTCCCCTTTTCCTGACGATTGCAAAACCTAATATATTAAAACGAAAAAAGAGTTTACAATCCCTACAAATTACTGATAGTTTTTTGAATTATTTATCTCTACATTTGTGCACTGTGCATTTGCATTTTAGACGTATAATTTTTCCATAAATCAAAACATGAATTTTGACTTTCCCTTCATCTCATAAACAAAAAACAGATAAAAGGAAAATAGAACACAATAAAATGAAAATTTTCGAGTTTATGTAAGGAAAAAATTTTAAACAATAACAAATGTAAGCAAAGAAAATTGAGTCACACACCACAGAAGAACACAAAAGTTTTGTTATCCAAGTTTTGAAAATTCCACTAGTTCTCCACTAGTTCAACCCTAATAGCTTGGAATTTTATAAGAAAGAGATTTTTCTACACATGTTTAAAAAATGGATCCACATTCTTGAAACATGTTAAAGATTCAAATGTCCAATGGATCCTAACCTTTTAAAGAGAAAAACTAACGCTCATTAAATTCTCAAGTGAACGTGCAGTGAGATATTTACCCATGTCAAACAAGCCGTTATTTTGCCCATTTACAAAAATCTGACCTAACGATCATAAATGATTGTAAAGTGATTTATCATGCGTAACGGGCTATATGTTTTTAAGGAATGATTGATGGATATGGAGTTAACACACAGTTAAAAATCCCCCGCCTCCCTATTTCCCGATGATTGCAAAACCTAATATATAAAAACTAAAAAGACTTTACAATCACATAAAATTAAGGACACTTTTTGGAATTATCTCTCTCTACATTTGTGCACTGTGCATTTCAATTTTAAATGTATACTTTTTTCTTTAATCAAAACTTTATTTTTCATTTTCTCTTCATCTCGTAAACAAAAAAGAGATAAAAGGCAGATAGATCACAAAAAAAATGAAAATTTTATAGTTTATGGATGGAAATAAATTAAAACAATAACAAATGTAAGCAAAGAAAATTTATTCACACACCACAGATGAACACAAAAGTTTTGTTATCCAAGTTTGGGAAATTCATCTAGTTCAACAGAAATAGCTTGGAATTTTATAAGAAAGAGATTTTTCTACACATGTTTTAAAAATGGATTTGCATTCTTGAAACATTTTAAAGATGCAAATAACATATGGATCCTAACGTTTTAAAGATAATAACAAACATTCATTAAAATTCTCAAGTCAACGTGCGGTGGGAAATTTACCCGAGTCAAACAATTATTTTGCCCATTTACAAAAAGGGTACCTAACGATCGAAGATGATAGTAAAATGATTTATCATGAGTAACGGGTTATATTTTTTTAAGGAATGACTTATGGATCAGGAGTCAGCACTCAGTTAAAAATCCCCGCCTCCCCTTTTTCCCAACAATTGCAAAACCTAATATATAAAAACTAAAAAGAGTTTACAATCCCTAAAAATTACAGACAATTTTTTGAATTATCTCTTTCTGCAGTTGTGCACTGTGCATTTCCATTTTAGATGTATAATTTTCCCATAAATCAAAACTTGAGTTTTCACTTTCCCTTCATCTCATAAAAAAAGAGATAAAAACAAAAAAGATTACAAAAAATTGAAAATTTTAGAGTTTATGCATGGAAATAATTTAAACGATTAACAAATGTAAGCAAAGAAAATTTATTCACATACCACATATGAACACAAATTTTTGTTATCAATGTTTGGGAAATTCCACTAGTTCAACCCAAATAGCTTGGAATTTTATAAGAAAGAGCTTTTACTACACATGTTTTAAAAATTGATATGCATGCTTGAAACATTTTAAAGATGCAAATGACCTATGGATCCAAACCTTTTAAAGAGAATAACAAACGCTCATTAAATTCTCAAGGGAACGTGCGGTGGGCTTTTTACCCGTGTCAAACAAGCCATTATTTTGCCCATTTAAAAAAATATCACCTAACGATCATAGATGATAGTTAAGTTATTTATCATGTGTAACGGGCTATATTTTTGTAAGGAATGACTTATGGATCGGGTGTCAACACTCAGTTAAAAATACCCCGCCTCCCCTTTCCCCAACGATTGAAAAACCTAATATATAAAAACTAAAAAGTGTTTACAATCCCTAAAATTTACAGACAATTTTTTGAATTATCTCTTTCTACATTTGTGCACTTTACATTTCCATTTTAAATGTATAATTTTTGCTTAAATAAAAACTTGAGTTTCCACTTTCCCTTCATCTCATAAAAAAAAAAGGGATAAAAGGCCAATAGATCACAAAAAGTGAAAATTTTAGAGTTTATGGATGGAAATAATTTCAAACAATAACAAATGTAAGCAAAGATAATTTATTCAGACACCACAGATGAACACAAAAGTTTTGTTATCCAAGTTTGGGAAATTCCTCTAGTTCAACCCAAATAGCTTGGAATTTTATAAGAAAAATATTTTTCTACACATGTTTTAAAAATGGATATGCATGCTTGAAACATTTTAAAGATGTAAATGACATATTGATCCAAACCTTTTAAAGAGAATAACAAATGCTTATTAAATTCTCAAGTGACCGTGCGCTGGGATATTTAGTCGAGTCAAACAAACCATCATTTTGCCCATGTACGTAAAGCACACCTAACGATCATAGATGACAGTAAAGTTATTTATCATATGTAATGGGCTATATTTTGTTAAGGAATTACTTATGGATTGGGAGTCAACGCTCAGTTAAAAATCCCCCGCCTTCCCCTTTTCCCAATGATTGCAAAACCTAATATATAAAAACTTACACAGAATTTACAATCCCTAAAAATTACAGAATGGTTTTTGAATTATCTCTCTCTACATCTGTGCACAATGCATTTCCATTTCATATGTATAATTTTTCCTTAAATCAAAACTTGATTTTGACTTCCCCTTCATCTCGTAAACAAAAAAGAGATAAAAGGAGAATAGAACACAATAAAATAAAAATTTTAAAGTTTATGTATGGAAAAAAATTAAAATAACAACAAATGTAAGCAAAGAAAATTGATTGACACACCACAGATGAACACAAAAGTTTTGTTATCCAAGTTTTGGAAATTCCACTAGTTCAACCCTAATAGTTTGGAATTTTATAAGAAAGAGATTTTTCTATACATGTTTCAAAAATGGATCTACATTCTTGAAACATGTTAAAGATGCAAATGACCTATGGATCCTAACCTTTTAAAAAGAATAACAAATGCTCATTAAATTCTCGAGTGAACGTGCGGTGGGATATTTACCCGTGTCAAACAATCCATTATTTTTTCCATTTACAAAAAGCTTACTTGACAATCATAGATGATTGTAAAGTGATTAATCATGAGTAACGGACTATATTTTTGTAAGAGATGACTTATGGAATAGGAGTCAAAACTCAGTTAAAAATCCTCCACCTCCCCCTTTTCCTGCCGATTGCAAAACCTAATATATAAAAACTAAAAATATTTTACAATCTATAAAAATTAAGGACACTTTTAGGAATTATCTCTCTCTACATTTGAGCACTGTGCATTTCAATTTTAGAAGTATACTTTTTTTCTTAAATCAAAAACTTGAGTTTTCACTTTCCATTCATCTCATAAACAAAAAAGAGATAAAAGGCGAATAGATCCCAAAAAATGAAAATTTTAGAGTTCATGGATGGAAATAATTTAAAATAATAAAAAATTTAAGCAAAGAAAATTTGTTCACACCCCACAGGTGAACACAAAAGTTTTGGTATCCAAGTTTGGAAAATTCCTCTTGTTCAACCCAAATAGCTTAGCTTGGAATATTATAAGAAAGATATTTTTCTGCACATGTTTTAAAAATGGATATGCTTGCATGAAACATTTTAAAGATGCAAATGACATATGGATCCTACCCTTTTAAAGAGAATAACAAATGCTTATTAAATTCTCGAGTGAACGAGCAGTGGGATATTTACACATGTCAAAAAAGCCATTCTTTTGCCCATTTACAAAAAGTTGACCTAACGATCATAGATGATTGTAAAGTTATTTATCATTCGTAACGGGCTATATTTTTGTAAGGAATGACTTATGGATAAGGAGTCAACAATTAGTTAAAAATCCCCCGCCTCCCCCTTTTCCCGACGATTGCAAAGTCAAATATATAAAAACTAAATATATTTTAAAATCCCTCAAAATTAAAGAAACTTTTAGGAATTATCTCTGTCTACATTTTTGCAATGTGCTTTTCCATTTTAGATGTATTCTTTTTTCTTAAATCAAAACTTGAGTTTTCACTTTCCCTTCATCTCGTAAACAAAAAAGAGATAAAAGGCAAATATCACAAAAAAATGAAAATTTTAGAGTTTATGTATGGAAAAAAGTTAAAAAATTACAAATGTAAGCAAAGAAAATTTATTCACACACCATATATGAACACAAAATTTTGTTATCCAAGTCTGAGAAATTCCACTAGTTTAACCTTAGTAGCTTCGAATTTTATAAGAAGAGATTTTTCTACTTATGTTTTAAAAATGGATCTACATTCTTGAAACATGTTAAAGATGCAAATGACCTATGGATCCTAACCTTTTAAAGAGAATAACAAATGCTCATTAAATTCTCGAGTGAACGTGCAGTGGGATATATACCCGTGTCAAACCAGCCTTTATTTTGCCCATTTACAAAAAGCTGACCTAACGATGATAGATGATTGTAAAGTTATTTATCATGCATAATGGGCTATATTTATGTAAGGAATGACTTATGGATGTGGAGTCAACACTTAGTTAAAAATCCCTCGCCTCCCCCTTTTCTCAACGATTGCAAAACCTAATATATAAAAAATAAAAAGAGTTTACAATCCCTATAAATTACTGACACTTTTTGGAATTATCTCTATCTACATTTGTGCACTGTGCATTTCAGTTTTAGCTGTATACTTTTTTCTTAAATCAAAACTTGAGTTTTCACTTTCCCTTCATCTTGAAACTAAAGAGATATAAGGCAAATAGATGACAACAAAATGAAAATTATAGATTTTATGAAAAAATTTTAAAAAATAAAAAATGTAAGCAAAGAAAATTTATTCACACTCCACAAATGAACACAAAAGTTTTGTTATCCAAGTTTGGGAGATTCCACCTGTTTAATCGTAATAGCTTGGAATTTTATCAGAAAGAGACTTTTCTACACGTGTTTTAAATATTGATATGCATGCTTGAAACATGATAAAGATGAAAATGACCTGTGGATCCAAACCTTTTAAAGAGAATAAAAAATGCTCATTAACTTGTCAAATGAACGTGCGGTGAGATATTTACCCGAGTCAAACAAGCATTATTTTGCCCATTTACAAAAGGCTGACCTAACGATCAAAGATGAGTGTAAAGTGATTTATCATGCGAAAAGAGCTTTATTTTTGTAAGAAATGACTTATGGATTGGGTGTCAACACACAGTTAAAAATCCCCCGCCTCCCCCATTTCCCGACGATTGCAAAACCTAATATTTAAAAACTAAAAAGACTTTACAATCCGAAAAAATTACAGACACTTTTTGGATTTATCTCTCTCCACATTTTTCCAATGTGCATTTCAATTTCAGATGTATACTTTTTTCTTAAATCATAAACTAGAGTTTTCACTTTCCCTTCATCTTGCAAACCAAAAAGAGATAAAAGGCAAAAAGATCACAAAAAAATGAAAATTTTAGAGTTTATGGATGGAAATAATTTAAAACAATAACAAATGTAATCAAAGAAAATTTATTCACACACCACAGATGAACACAAAAGTTTGTTATCCAAATTGGGGAAATTCCACTAGTTCGACCCAAATAGCTTGGAATTTTAAAAGAAAGATATTTTTCTACACATGTTTTAAAAATGGATACGCATTTTGGAAACATTTTAAAGATGGAAATGATCTATGGATCCAAACCTTTTAAAGAGAATAACAAACACTCATTAAATTCTCAAGTGAACGTGCAGTGGGATATTTACCCGAGTAAAAAAAGCCATTATTTTGCCCAATTTCAAAAAACTGACCTAACGATCATAGATGATAGTAAAGTTATTTATCATGCGTAACGGGATATATTTTTTTAAGGAATGACTTATGGATTGGGAGTCAACACTCAGTTAAAAATACCCCGCCTCCCCCTTTTCCCGACGATTACAAAACCTAATTAATAAAAACTAAAAATAGTTTACAAACCCTAAAAATTACAAATAGTTTTTTGAATTATCTCTCTCTAGATATGTGCACTATGCATATTTATTTTAGATGTATAATTTTTCCTTAAATCAAAACTTGAGTTTTGACTTTCCCTTCAACTCGTAAATAAAAAAGAGAAAAAAGGCAAATAGATCACAAAAAAATGAAAATTTTAAAGTTTTTTGTATAGAAACAATTTAAAATAACAACTAATGTAAAAAAATAAAATTTATTCACTCACCACAGATGAAAACAAAAGTTATATTTTCTAAGTTTGGGAAATTCCACTAGTTCAACACCCTAATAACTTAGAATTTTATAAGAAAGAGATTTTTCTACACATGTTTTAAAAATGGATATGCATGCTTGAAACATGTTAAAGATGCAAATTACCTATGGATCCAAACCTTTTAAAGAGAATACAAACTCTCATTAAATTCTCGAGTGAACATGTTGTGGGATAATTACCCGAATCAAACCAGCCATTATTTTGCCTATTTACAAAT
Source organism: Aristolochia californica (assembly GCF_029961685.1). Taxonomy (NCBI): domain Eukaryota; kingdom Viridiplantae; phylum Streptophyta; class Magnoliopsida; order Piperales; family Aristolochiaceae; genus Aristolochia; species Aristolochia californica. The sequence continues at coordinate 32,246,563 of NW_027181992.1, read as the reverse complement.
AGCTGACCTAACGATCGTAGATGATTGTAAAGTGATTTATCATGCGTAACAGGCTATATTTTTTTAAGGAATGACTTATGGATTGGGAGTCAAGACTCAGTTAAAAATCCCCCGCCTCCCCCTTTTCCCAATGATTGCAAATATCAATATATAAAAAATAAATATATTTTAGAATCCCTAAAAAACAAAGACACTTTTAGGAATTATCTCTCTCTACATTTGTGCACTGTGCATTTCCATTTTAGATGTATACTTTTTCCTTAAATCAAAAATGAGTTTTCACTTTCCCTTCATCTCGTAAACAAAAAAGAGATTAAAGGCAAATAGGTCACAACAAAATGAAAATTTTAAAGTTTATGTATTAAAAAATTTAAAACAATAACAAATATTTGCAAAGAAAATTGATTCACGCACCACAGATGAACACAAAAGTTTTTTTATCCAAGTTTGGGAAAATCCACTAGTTCAACCCTAATAGCTTGGAATTTTATTAGAAAGAGATTTTTCTACACATGTTTTAAAAATGGATCTACATTCTGGAAACATGTTAAAGAGGAAAATGACCTATGGATCCTAACCTTTTAAAGAGCATAACAAACACTCATTTTATTCCCGAGTGAACTTGCGGTGGGATATTTACCCCTGTCAAACAAGCCATTATTTTTCCCATTTACAAAAAGCTGACCTAACGATCATAGATGATTGGAAATTTTTTTATAATGTGTAACCGGCTATATTTGTTTAAGGAATGACTTATGGATTGGGAGTCAACACTCAGTCAAAAATCCCCCGCCCCCCTCTTTCCCCGACGATTGTAAAACCATATATGTAAAAACAAAAAAATTGTTTCAATCCCTAAAAATTATAGACACTTTTTGGAATTATCACTCTATACATTTGTGCATTGTGCATTTTCCATTTTAGATGTATACTATTTTCTTAAATCAAAACTTCAGTTTTCCCTTTGCCTTCATCTCGTAAACAAAAAAAGAGATAAAATGAAAATAGATCACAACAAAATGAAAATTATAGAGTTTATGTATGGAAAATATTGAAAACAATAAAAAATGTATGCAAATAAAATTTATTCACACACCACAGATGAATAAAAAAGTTGTGTTATCCAAGTTTGGGAAATTCCACTTGTTCAACCCTAATAGCTTGAAATTCTATAAGAACGAGATTTTTCTGCACATGTTTTAAAAAATTGATAAGCATGCTTGAAACGTGTTAAAGATGCAAATGGCTTATGGATCGAAACCTTTTAAAGAGAATAACAAACGCTCGTTAAATTCTCAAATGAACGTGTGGTGGGATATTTACCCAAGTCAAAGAAGCCCTTATTTTGCCTATTTACAAAAAGCTCACCTAACGATCATAGATGAATGTAAAGTGATTGATCATGCGTAACTGACTATATTTTTGTAAGGAAAGACTTACGGATTGGGAGTCAACACTCAGTTAAAAACCCCTGCCTCCCCCTTTTCCCTACAATTGCAAAACCTAATATGTAAAAACTAAACAAACTTTACAATCCCTAAAAATTACAGACACTTTTTGGAATTATCTCTCTCTACATTTGTGCACTGTGCATTTCAATTTTAAATGTATACTTTTTCCTTAAATCAAAACTTGAGTTTTCATTTTCCCTTCATATCGTAAACAAAAAAGAGATAAAAGGCAAATAGATCACAAAAAAATGAAAATTTTAGAGTCTATGGATTGAAATAATTTAAAATAATAACAAATGTAAGCAAAGAAAATTTATTGACAGACCACAGATGAACAAAAAAGTTTTGTTATCCATGTCTTGGAAATTCCACTAGTTCAACCCAAATAGCGTGGAATTTTATAAGATAGTGATTTTTCTACACATGTTTTAAAAATGGACTTGCATGTTTGAAACATGTTAAAGATGCAAATGACCTATGGATCAAATCCTTTTAAAGAGAATAACAAACGCTCATTAAATTCTCAAATGAACGTGCGAAGGGATATTTACCCGAGTCAAACAAGCCATTATTTTTCCCATTTATAAAAAGCTGACCAAATGATCATAGATTAATGTAAAGTGGTTGATCATGCGTAATAGGCTATAATTTTGTAAGGAATGACTTATGGATTGGGAGTCAACACTCAATTAAAAACCCATGCCTCCCCCATTTCCCTACGATTGCAAAACCTTATATGTAAAAACTAAAAATATTTTAAAATCCCTAAAAATTACTGAAACTTTTTGGAATTATCTCTCTCTACATTTGTGCACTGTGCATTTCAACTTTAGATGTATACTTTTTTCTTAAATCAAAACTTGAGTTTTCACTTTCCCATCATCTCGTAAACAAAAAAGAGATAAAAGGCAAATAGATCACAACAAAATGAAAAATTTAGAGTCTATGGATTGAAATAATTGAAAACAATAACAAATGTAAGCAAAGAAAATTTATTCACAAACCACAGATGTTCACAAAAGTTTTGCTATCCAAGTCTGGGAAATTCTACTAGTTAAACCCTAATAGCTTGGAATTTTATAAGAAAGAAATTTTTCTACACATGTTTTAAAAATGGATTTACATTTTTTAAACATGTTAAAGATGCAAATGACCTATGAATCCAAACTTTTTTAAGAGAATAATAAACGCTCATTAAATTCTCGAGTGAACGTGTGGTGGGATATTTACCCTTGTCAAACAAGACATTATGTTGCCAATGTAGAAAAAGTTGACCTAACGATCATATATGATTGTATAGTTATTTATGATGCGTAACGGGCTATATTTTTGTAAGGAATGACTTATGGATTGGGAGTCAACACTCAGTTAAAAATGCTCCGCCTCCCCATTTTCCCTCTGGTTGCAAAACCTAATATTTAAAAACTAAAAAGAGTTTACAATCCCTAAAAATTATAGACACTTTTTTGTTTTATCTCTCTCTAAATTTGTGCACTTGCATTTCTATTTTAGATGTATACTTTTTTCTTAAATCAAAAGTTGAGTTTTCGCTTTCACTTCATCTCGTAAACAAAAAAGAGATAAAAGGCAAATAGATTGCTACAAAAAAAATTTAGAGTTTATGCATGGAAAAAATTTAAAAGAATAAAAAATGTAAGTAGAGAAATTTTTTTCACACACCATAGATGAAAGTTTTGTTATCCAAGTTTGGGAAATTCCACTAGTTCAACCCTAAGAGCTTGGAATTTTATATGAAAGAGATTTTTCTACACATGTTTTAAAAATTGATATGCATCCTTGAAACATGTTAAAGATGCAAATGACCTATGGATCCAAACCTTTTAAAGAGAATAACAAACACTCATTAAATTCTCAAGTCAACGTGCGGTGGGATATTTACCCGAGTCCAACAAGCACTTATTTTGCCAATTTACAAAAAGTTAACCTAACGATCATAGATGATTGTAAAGTGATTAGTCATGTGTAACGGGCTACATTTTTGTAAGGAATAAGTTATGGATTGGGAGGCAATAGACAGTTAAAAATAACCCGCCTCCCTCTTTTCCCGACGATTGCAAAACGTAATATATAAAAACCAAAATGACTATATAATCCCAAGAAATAACATACACTTTTTGGAATTTCCAATTTAGTTATATACTTTTTCCTTAAAACAAAACTTTATTTTTCACTTTCGCTTCATCTCGTAAACAAAAAAGAGATAAAAAGCAAATAGATCACAACAAAATGAAAATTTTAAAGTTTATGGATGGAAATAATTTTAAACAATAAAAAATGTAAGCGAAGAAACTTTATTCACACACCACAGATGAACACAAAAGTTTCGTTATCCAAGTTTGAGAAATTTCACTAGGTCAACCCTAATAGATTGGTATTTTATAAGAAATAGATTTTTCTACACATGTTTTAAAAATGGATATGCATGCTTGAATCATGTCAAAGATGCAAATGACATTAACCCGAGTCAAACAAGCCATTATTTTGCCCATTTACAAAAAGCTGACCTAATGATCATAGATGATTGTAAAGTGATTTATCATGTGTATCGGGCTATATTTTTGTAAGGAATGACTTATGGATTGGGAGTCAACACTCAGTTAAAAATCCCCGCCTCCCCCATTTCCCAACGATTGCAAAACCTAATATATAAAAACTAAAAAGACTTTACAAACCCTAAATTTTACGGACACTTTTTGGAATTATCTATCTCTACATTTGTGTACTGTGCATTTCAATTTTAGAAGTATACCTTTTTCTTAAATAAAAAACTTGTGTTTTCACTTTCCCTTCATCTCGTAAACAAAAAAGAGATAAAAGGCTAATAGGTTACAAAAAAAAGAAAATTTTTGAGTTCATGGATGGAAATTATTTAAAAAAATAAAAAATGTAAGCAAAGAAAATTTATTCACACACCACAGATGAACACAAAATTTTTGTTATCCAAGTTCTGGAAATTCCACTAGTTCAACCCAAATAGCTTGGAATTTTATAAGAAAAAGATTTTTCAACACATGGTTTAAAAATGGATAAGCATGCTTGAAACATTTTAAAGATGCAAATGACCTATGGATCTAAACCTTTTAAAGAGAATAACAAACGCTCATTAAATTCTCAAGTGAACGTGCGGTGGGATATTTACCAGAGTCGAACAAGCCATTATTTTGCTCATTTTCAAAAATCTGACCTAACGATCATAGATCATAGTAAAGTTATTTACCTTGCGTAACGGGTAATATTTTTGTAAGGAATGACTTATGGATTGGGAGTCAACAATCAGTTAAAAATCTCCTGCCTCCCCCTTTTCCCGATGATCGCAAAACCTTATAAATAAAAACTATAAAGAGTTCACAATCCCTAAATATTACTGACAATTTTTTGAATTATCACTCTCTACATTTGTGCATTTCGCATTTCCATTTTAGATGTATATTTTTTCCTAAAATCAAAACTTGAGTTTTCACTTTCCCTTCATCTCGTAAACAAAAAAGAGATAAAAGGCAAATAGATCTCTTAAAAATGAAAATTTTAGAGTTTATGTATAGAAATTTTTTTGAAACAATAACAAATGTAAGGAAAGAAAATTAATTCACTCACCACAGATGAACACAAAATTTTTGTTATCCAAGTTTCTGAAATTCCACTAGTTCAACCCTTATAGCTTAAATTTTATATGAAAGAGATTTTTTAACACATGTTTTAAAAATGGATATGCATGCTTGAAACATGTTAAAGATGCAAAAAACTAAAGGATACAAACCGTTTAAAGAGAATAACAAATTCTCATTAACTTCTCAAGTGAACCTGCAGTGGGATATTAACCCGAGTCAAACAAGCCATTATTTTGCCAATTTACAAAAAGCTGACCCAACGATAATAGATGATTGTCAAGTGATTTTTCATGCGTAACAGGCTATATTTTTGTAAGGAATGAGTTTTGGATTGGGAGTCAACACTCAGTTAAAAATCCCCCTCCTCCCCCATTTCCCGATGATTCCAAAACCTAATATATAAAAATTAAAGAGACTTTACAATCCAAAAAAATTACAAACACTTTTTGGAATTATCTCTCTCTACATTTGTGCACTGTGCTTTTCAATTTTAGAAGTATACTTTTTTCTTAAAGAAAAAACTTGAGTTTTCACTTTGCCTTCATCTCGTAAACAAAAAAGAGATTGAAGGGAAATAGATCACAAAAAAATGAAAATTTTAGAGTTTTTGGAAGGAAATAATTTAAAACAATAAAAAATGTAAGCAAAGAAAACATATTCACACTCCACAGATGAACACAAAATTTTTGTTATCCAAGTTTGGGAAATTCCTCAAGTTCAACCCAAATAGCTTGGAATTTTATAAGAAAGAGATTTTTCTACACATGTTTTAAAAATGGATATGCATGCTTGAAACATTTTAAAGATGCAAATGACTTATAGATCCAAATATTTTAAAGAGAACAACAAACGCTCATTAAATTCTCAAGTGAACTTGCGGTGGGATATTTACGCGATTCAAACAAGCTATTATTTTGCCCATTTACAAAAAGCTCACCTAACGATCATAGATGATAGTAAAGTTATTTATCATGCATAACGGCCTATATTTTTTTAAGGAATGACTTATGGATTGGGAGTCAACACTCAGTTAAAAATTCCCCACCTTCCCCTTTTCCCAACGATTGCAAAACCTAATATATAAAAACTAAAAAACAGTTTACAATCTTAAAAATTAAAGACAATTTTTTGAATTATCTCTCTCTACATTTGTGCACAGTGCATTTCCATTTTAGATGTATAATTTTTCCTTAAATCAAAAACTTGAGTTTTCACTTTCCCTTCATCTCGTAAAAAAAAAAGAGATAAAAGACAAATAGATCACAAAAAAATGATTTTTTTTAAAAAAAATTACAAATGTAAGCAAACAAAATTTATTCACTCACCACAAATGAACAAAAAAGGTTTGTTATCCATGTTTGGGAAATTCCACTAGTTCAACCCTAATAGCTTGGAATTTTATATGAAAGAGATTTTTCTACACATGTTTTAAAAATGGATATGTATGCTTGAAACATGTTAAAGATGGAAATGATCAATGGATCCAAACCTTTTAAAGAGAATAAAGAATTCTCATTAACTTCCCAAGTGAACCTGCGGTGGGATATTAACCCGAGTCAAACAAACCATTATTTTCCCATTTACAAAAAGCTGACGTAACGATCATAGATGATTGTTAAGTAACTTATCATACGTCACTTGCTATATTTTTTTAAGGAATGTCTTATGGTTTGGGAGTAAACTCTCAGTTAAAAATCACACGCTTCCCCTTTGTCCCGATGATTGCAAAACTTAATATATAAAAACTAAATATATTTTAAAATCCCTAAAAATAAAAGACACTTTTGGGAATTATAGCCCTCTACATTTGTGCGATGTTCATTTCCATTTTAGATGTATACTTTTTTATTAAATCAAAACTCGAGTTTTCACTTTTCTTTCATCTCGTAAAAAAAAGAGATCAACGACAAATAGAACACAACAAAATGAAAATTTTAGAGTTTATTTATGGAAAAAATTTAAAACAAAAACAAATGTAAGCAAAAAAAATTGATTCACACACCACAAATGAACACAAAAGTTTTGTTATCCAAGTTTTGGAAATTCCACTAGATCAAGCTGAATAGCTTGGAATTTTATAAGAAAGAGCTTTTTCTACACATATTTAAAAAATGGATCTACATTCTTGAAACATGATCAAGATGCAAATGACCTATGGATCCTAACCTTTTAAAGATAATAAAAAATGCTCAAAATTTTCTTGAGTGAACGTGCGGTGGGATATTTACCCGTGTCAAACAAGCCATTATTTTGCCCATTAACAAAAAGCTGACCTAACGATTATAATTGATTGTAAAGTTATTTATCATGTGTAACGGGCTATGTTGTTTTAAGGAATGACTTATGGATTGGGAGTCAACACTCAATTAAAAATCCCCCGCCTCCCCCTTTTCCAAACGATTGCAAAACCAAATATACAAAAACTTAAAAAGAGTTTACAATCCCTAAAAATTACTGAAAGTTTTTTGAATTATCTCTCTCAACATTTGTTCATTGTACATTTCCAGTTTAGATGTATAATTTTTCCTTAAATCAAAACTTGAGTTTTCACTTTCCCTTCATCTCGTAAACAAAAAAGAGATAAAAGGAAAATAGAACACAACAAAATGAAAATTTTAGAGTTTATGTATGAAAAGAAATTAAAAAAATAACAAAATTAAGCAAAGAAAATTGATTCACACACCACAGATAAACACAAAAGTTTTGTTATCCAAGTTTTGGAAATTCCACTAGTTCACCCCTAATAGCTTAGAATTTTAAAGAGAGAGATTTTTCTACACGTGTTAAAAATGGGTCTACATTCTTGAAACATGTTAAAGATGCAAATGACCTATGGATCCTAACCTTTTAAAGACAATAACAAACGCTCATTAAATTTTCGAGTGAACGTGCGGTGGGATATTTACCCATGTCAAACAAGCCATTATGTTGCCCATTTAAAAAAAGCTGACTTATCAATCCTAGATGATTGTAAAGTTATTTATCATGTGTAACGGGCTATGTTTTTGTAAGGAATGACTTATGGATTGGGATTCAAGACTCAGTTAAAAATCCCGTGCTCCCCCATTTCCCGACGGTTGCAAAACCTAATAAATAAAAACTAAAAAGACTTAACAATCCCTAAAAAGTATAGAAATTTTTTGCAATTATCTCTCTCTACATTTGTGCACAGTGTATTTCAATTTTAGATGTATACATTTTTCTTAAATCAAAAACTTGAGTTTTCACTTTCCCTTCATCTCGTAAACAAAAAAGAGATAAAAGGCAAATAGATGACAAAAAAATGAAAATTTTAGAGTTTATGGATTAAAATAATTTAAAACAATAAATAATGTAAGCAAAGAAAATTTATTCACACAACACAGATGAACACAAAATTTTTGTTATCCAAGTTTGGGAAATTCCCCTAGTTGAACCCTAATGGCTTGGAATTTTATAAGAAAGAGATTTTTCTACACATGTTTTAAAAATGGATATGCAAGCTTGAAACATGTTAAAGATGCAAAATTTTTTCCTTAAATCAGAACTTGAGTTTTCTCTTTCCCTTCATCTTGTACACAAAAAAGAGATAAAAGGCAAATAGATCACAACAAAATGAAAATTTTAGAGTTTATGTATGGAAAAAATTTAAGAAAATAACAAATGAAAGCAAAGAAATTTTATTCACACACCACTGATGAACAAAAAAGTTTTGTTACCCAAGTTTACGAAATTCCACTAGTTCAACCCTAATAATTTGGAATTTTATAAGAAAGTGATTTTTCTACACTTGTTTTGAAAATGGATATGCATGCTTACAACATGTTAAAGATGCAAATGACCTATGGATCCAATCCATTTAAAGAGAATAGCAAGTGCTCATTAAATTCTAAAGTGAACGTGCGGTGGGATATTTACCCGAGTGAAACAAGCCATTATTTTGCAAATTTACAAAAAGCTGACCTAACGATCATAGATGATTGCAAAGTTATTTATCATGTGTAACGGGCTATATTTTTGTTATGTATGACGTATGGATTTGGAGTCAACACTCAGTTAAAAATCCCCTGGCCCCCCCTTTTCCCAACGAATGCAAAACAAAAATATTTAAAAACTAAAAAGAGTTTAAAATACCTAAAAATTATAGGCACTTGTTGGAATTATCTCTCTCTACATTTGTGCACTGTGCATATCCATTACAGATGTATATTTTTTTTTAAATGAAAACTTGAGTTTTCACTTTCCCTTCTTCTGGCAAACAAAATAGAGATAAAAGGCAAACAGATCTCAACAAAATGAAAATTTTAGAGTATACGTATGGAAAAAATTTAAAACAATAACAAAAGTAACCAAAGAAAACTTATTCACACACCACATATGAACACAAAAGTTATGTTATCCAAGTTTTGGAAATTCCACTAGTTCAACCCTAATAGCTTGGAATTTTATAAGAAAGAGATTTCTCTACACATGTTTTAAAAATGGATATGCATGCTCGAAACAAGTTAAAGATGGAAATGACCTTTGGATCCAAACCTTTTATAGAGAATAACAAATGCTCATTAAATTCTCAAGTGAACGTGCGGTAGGATATTTACCCGAGTCAAACAAGCCTTCTTTATTTTGCCCATTTACAAATAGGTGACCTAACTATCATAGATGATTGTAAAGTGATTTATCAAGCGTAACTGGTAATATTTTTGTGAGGAATGATTCATGGATTGGGAGTCAACACTCAGTTAAAAATCCCCCGCCTCCCCCTTTTCCCGACGATTGCAAAACCTAATATATGAAAACTAAAACGAGTTTACAATCCCTAAAAATTACAGCCACTTTTTGGAATTATCTCTCTCTACAATTGTACACTGTGCTTTTCCATTTTAGATGTATATTTTTTCTTTAAATCAAAACTTGAGTTTTCTCTTTCCCTTCATTTCATACACAAAAAAGAGATAAAAGGCAAAACGATCACAACAAAATGAAAATTTTAGAGTTTATGTATGGAAAAAATTTAAGAAAATAACAAATGTAAGCAAGAAATTTTATTTACACACCACATATGAACACAAAAGTTTTGTTATCCAAGTTTGCGAAATTCCACTAATTCAACCCTAATAACTTGGAAGTTTATAAAAAAGAGATTTTTCTACACATGTTTTAAAATTGGATATGCATGCTTGAAACATGTTAAAGATGCAAATGACCTATGGATCCAATCCATTTAAAGCGAATAACAAAAGCTCATTAAATTCTCAAGTGAACGTACGGGGGGATATTTACCCTAGTCAAACAAGCCATTATTTTGCGAATTTACAAAAAGCTGACCTAACGATCATAGATGATTGCAAAGTTATTTATCATGTGTAACGGGCTATATTTTTGTAAGGTATGACTTATGGATTGAGAGTCAACACTCAGTTAAACCCCCTCACCCCTCCCCCTTTTCGGAGTATTGTAAAACCTAATATTTGAAAACTAAAAAGATTTTACAATACCTAAAAATTATAGGCACTTGTTGGAGTTATTATCTCTACATTTGTGCACTGTGCATATCCATTATAGATGTATACTTTTGTTTTAGATCAAAACTAGAGTTTTCACTTTCCCTTCTTCTCGCAAACCAAAAAGAGATAAAACGCAAATAGATCTCAACAAAATGAAAAGTTTAGAGTATACGTATGGAAAAAATTTAAAACAAAAAAAAAGTGCACAGAAAATTTATTCACACACCACCGATGACAACAAAAGTTTTGTTATCAAAATTTGGGAAATTCCACTCGTTAAACCCTAATAGCTTGGAATTTTATAAGAAAGAGATTTTTCTACACATTTTTTAAAAATGGATATGCATGCTTGAAACATGTTAAAGATACATATGACCTATGGATCCAAACCTTTTAAAGAGAATAACAAGCGCTCATTAAATTCTCAAGTGAACGTGCGGTGGGATATTTACTCGAGTCAAACAAGTCATTATTTTGCCCTTTCACAAAAAGCTGACCTAACGATCATAGATGATCATAAAGTGATTTATCATGTGTAATGGGCTATATTTTTGTAAGGATTGACTTATGGATTGGGAGACAACACTCAGTTAAAAATCCCCCGCCTCCCCTTTTTACGACGATTGCAAAACCTATTATATAAAAACTAAAAAGAGTATACAATCCCAAGAAATTACAGACACATTTTGGAATTATCTCTATCTATATTTGTGCACTGTGCATTTCCATTTTAGATGTATACTTTTTCCTAAAATCAAAACTTGAGTTTTCACTTTCCCTTCATCTCGTAAACAAAAGAGATAAAAAGCAAATAGATCGCAACAAAATGAAAATTTTAGAGTTTATGTATGGAAAAAGTTTAAAACAATAACAAATGTATGCAAAGAAAATTTATTGACACACCACAGATGAGCACAAAAGTTTAGTTATCCAAGTTTATGAAATTCCACTAGTTCAACCCTAATAGCTTGGAATTTTATAAGAAAGAGATTTTTATACACATGTTTTAAAAATGGACATGCAAGCTTGAAACATGTTAATGATGCAAATGACCTATGGTTCCAGTCCTTTTAAAAAGAATAACAAACACTCATTAAATTCTCAAGTTAACGTGCGGTGGGATATTTACTCGAGTCAAACAAGCTATTATTTTTCCCATTTACAAAAAGTTGACCTAACTATCATAGATGATTGTAAAGGGATTTATCATGCGTAACGGGCTATATTTTTGTGAGGAATGATTTGTTGATTGGGAATCAACACTCAGTTAAAAATCCCCCGCCTCCCCCTTTTCCCGACGATTGCAAAACCTAATATATGAAAACTAAAAAGAGTTTACAATCCCTAAAAATTACAACCACTTTTTGTAATTATCTCTCTCTAAAATTGTACACTGTGCTTTTCATTTTAGACGTATATTTTTTCCTTAAATCAAAACTTGAGTTTTCTCTTTCCCTTCATCTCGTACACAAAAAAGAGATAAAAAAGCAAATAGATCACAACAAAATGAAAATTTTAGAGTTTATGTATGGAAAAATTTTAAGAAAAAAAAAATATTAGCAAAGAACTTGTATTCACACACCACATATGAACACAAAAGTTTTGTTATCCAAGTTTACGAAATTCCACTAGTTCAATCCTAATAACTTGGAATTTTAAAGAAAGAGATTTTTCTACACATGTTTTAAAAATGGATATGCATGCTTGAAACATGTTAAAGGTGCAAATGACCTATGGATCCAATCCTTTTAAAGAGAATAACAAACGCTCATTAAATTCTCAAGTGAATGGGCAGTGGGTTATTTACCAGATTCAAACAAGCCATTATTTTGCCCATTTACAAAAAGTTGACTTAACGATTATAGATGATTGTAAAGTGATTTATCTTGCGTAATGGGCTATATTTTTGTAAGGAATGACTTATCGATTGGGAGTCAACACTCAGTTAAAAATCCCCCGCCTCCCCTTTTTCCCGACGATTGAAAAACCTAATATATAAAAACTAAAAAGAGTTTACAATCCCTATAAATTACAGAAACTTATTTGAATTATCTCTCTTTGCATTTGTGCACTGTGCAATTCCATTTTAGATGTGTACTTTTTCCTTCAATCAAAACTTGTGTTTTCACTTTCCCTTCATCTCGTAAAAAAAAAAGAGATAAAAGGCTAATAGATCACAACAAAATAAAAATTTCAGAGATTATGTATTGAAAAAATTTAAAAGAATAACAAATGTAAGCAAAGAAAATTTATTCATACATGACAGATGAACACAAAAGTTTTGTTATCCAAGTTTGGGAAATTCCACTAGTTCAACCCTAATTGCTTGGAATTTTATAAGAAAGAGATTTTTCTACACACGTTTAAAAATTGGATACGCATGCTTGAAACATGTCCAAGATGCAAATGACTTATGGATCCACACCTTTTAAAGAGAATAACAATCGTTCTTTAAATTCCCAAGTGAACGTGCGGTGAGATATTTACTCGAGTCAAACAAGCCATTATTTTGCCCATTTACAAAATGTTGACCTAACGATCATAGATGATTGCAAAGTTATTTACCATGTGTAACGGGCTATAGTTTTGTAAGGTATGACTTATGGATTGGGAGTCAACACTCAGTTAAAAATCCCCCGCCTCCCCCTTTTCCCGACAATTGCAAAACCTAATATATAAAAACAAAAAAAGTTAACAATCTCTATAAATTAAAGACACTTTTTTGAATTATCTGTCTCTGCATTTGTGCACTATGCATTTTCATTTTAGATGTATACTTTTCCTTAAATCAAAACTCGAGTTTTCACTTTTCCTTCATCTTGTGAAAAAAAGAAATAAAAGGCAAATATATCACAAAAAAATGAAAATTTTGGAGATTATGTATGGAAAAAATTTAAAAGAATAAAAAATGTATGCAAAGAAAATTTATTCACACACCATAGATGAACACAAAAGTTTTGTCATCCAAGTTTGGGAAATTCCACTAGTTCAACCCTAATTGCTTGGAATTTTATAAGAAAGAGATTTTTCTACACATGTATTAAAACTAGATATACATGCTTGAAACATGTCGAAGATGCAAATGACTTATGGATCCAAACCTTTTAAAGAGAATAACAACCGCTCATTAAATTCCCAAGTGAACGTGCGGTGGGATATTTACCCAAGTAAAACAAGCCATTATTTTGCCCATTTACAAAAAACTGACCAAACAATCATTGATAATTGCAACGTTATTTATCCTATGTAACGGGCTATAATTTTTTAAAGTATGACTAATGGTTTGGGAATCAACACTCAGTTAAAAATCCCTGGGCCCCCACTTTTACCGACGATTGCAAAACAAAATATATAAAAACTAAAAAGAGTTTACAATCGCTAAAAATTACAGACACTTTTTTTATTTATCTTTCTCTACAATTGTGCACTGTGCATTTCCATTTTAGATGTATACTTGTTCCTTAAATTAAAATTTGAATTTTCACTTTCCTTTCATCTCATAAACAAAAAAGAGATAAAAGGCAAATAGATCGCTAGAAAATGAAAATTTAAGAGATTATGTATGAATTTTTTTTAAATAACAAAAAATCTATGCAAAGAAAATTTATTCACACACCATAGATGAACAAAAAAGTTTTGTTATCCAAGTTTGGGAAATTCCACTAGTTCAACCCTTATAGCTTGGAATTTTATAAGAAAGAGATTTTTCTACATATGTTTTAAAAATGGATATGCATGCTTGAAACATGTTAAAGATGCAACTGACCTGTGAATCCAAACCTTTTAAAGAGAATAATAAATGCACTTTAAATTCTCAAGTGAACATGCGGTGTCATATTTACCCTAGTCAAACAAGCCATTATTTTGCCCATTTACAAAAGGTTGACCTTACGATCACAGATGATTGTAAAGTGATTTATCATGCGTAACGGGCAATATTTTAGTATGGAATGACTTATGGATTGGGAGTCAACACTCAGTTAAAAATCCCCTACTTCCCCCTATTGCCGACAATTGCAAAACCTAATTTATAAAAACTAAAAATAGGTCACATTCCCCAACCTTACAGAAACGTTTTTGAATTATCTCTCTCTACATTATTACATTGTGCAATTCCATTTTAAATGAATACTTTTTTCTTAAATAGAAACTAGAGTTTTCACTTTACCCTCATCTCACAAACTAATAAGAGATAAAAGGCAAATAGATCACAATCAATTGAAAATTTTAGAGTATACGTATGGAAAAAATTTAAAACAATAACAAAAGTAGGCAAAGAAAATTTATTCACACACCACAGCTGAACAAAAAAATTTTTGTTATCCAAGTTTGGGAAATTCCACTAGTTCAAGCCTAATAGGTTGGAATTTTATAAGAAAGAGATTTTTGTACACATGTTTTATAAATGGATATGCATGCTTGAAACATCTTAAAGATGCAAATGACCAATGGATCCAAACCTTTTAAGTAGAATAAAAAACGCTCATTAAATTCTCAAGTGAACGTTTGATGGGATATTTACCCGAGTCAAACAAGCCCTTATTTTGCCCATTTACATAAAGCTGACCTAACGATCATAGATGATCGTAAAGTGATTTTTCATGCGTAATGGGCTACATTTTTGTAAGGAATGACTTATGGATTGGGTGTCAAGACTCAGTTAAAAATCCCACGCCTCCCCCTTTTCCCGACGATTGCAAAACCTAATATATTTAAACAAAATAGAGTTTACAATCTCTAAAAATTACAGACACATTTTTGAATTATCTCTCTCTACAGTTGTGCATTGTGAATTTTCATTTTATGTATACTTTTTCCTTAAATAAAAACTTGAGTTTTCACTTTCCCTTCATCTCGTAAAAAAAAAAAGAGAAATAAGGCAAATCGATCAAAACAAAATGAAAATTTTAGAGTTTATGTATGGAAAAAAATTTAAAACAATAACGAATGTATGCAAAAAAAATTTATACACACACCACAGATGAACACAAAAGTTTTATTATCAGAGTTTTGGAAATTCCACTAGTTCAACCCTAATAGCTTGGAATTTTATAAGAAAGAGATTTTTCTACACATGTTTTAAAAATGGAAATGCATGGTCGAAACTTGTTAAAGATGCATTTGACCTAAGGATCCAAAGCTTTTAAAGAGAATAACAAACGCTCATTAAATTCTCAAGTGAATGTTCGGTGGGTTATTTACTCTAGTCAAACAAGCCATTATTTTGTCCATTTACAAAAAAACTGATCTATATATCATAAATGATCGTAAAGTGATTTATCATGTGTAACGGGTAATATTTTTGTATAGTATGACATATTGATAGGGAGTCAACACTAAGTTAAAAATCTCGCGCCTCTCCCTTTTCCCGACGATTGTAAAACCTAATATATTAAAAATAAAAAGACTTTACAATCCCTAAAAATTACAAAAACTTTTTTGAATTATCTCTCTCAATATTTGTGCACTGTGCATTTTCATTTCAGATATATACTTTTTTCTTCAAATCAAAACTGAAGTTTTCACTTTCCCTCCTTCTCGCAAACTAAAAAGAGATAAAAGGCAAATTGATCACAACAAAATAAACATTTAAGGAAATTCCACTAGTTCATCCCTAAAAGCTTGGAATTTTATTAGAATGAAAAATTTATACACATGTTTTAAAAATGGATGTGCATGCTTGAAACATGTTAAACATGCAAATGACCTATGGATCCAAACCTTTTAAAGAGAATAACAAATGCTCATTAAATTCCCTAGTGAAAGTGCGGTGGGATATTTACCCGAGTCAAACAAGTCATTATTTTGCCCATTTACAAAGAGCTGACCTAACGATCATAGATGATCATAAAGTGATTTATCATGTGTAACGGGCTATATTTTTGTTAGGAAGGGCTTATGGATAGGTAGTCAACACTCAGTTAAAAATCCCCCGCCTCCCCCTTTTCCGGACGATTGTAGAACCTAATATATAAAAACTAAAAAGAGTTTACAATCCCTAAAAATTATAGACACTTGTTGGAATTATCTCTCTCTACATTTGTGCACTTTACCTTTCCTTTTTAGATAAACGCTTTTTTTTAAAATGAAAACCTGAGTTTTCACTTTCCCTTCTTCTCGCAAACAAAAAAAGAGATAAAAGGCAAATAGATCACAACAAAATGAAAATTTTAGAGTATACGTATGGTAAAAATTTAAAACTATAACAAAAGTAGGAAAAGAAAATTTATTCACTCCCCACAGATGAACACAAAAGTTTTATTATTAGAGTTTGGGAAATTCCACAAGTTCAACCCTAATAGCTTGGAATTTTATAAGAAAGAGATTTTTCTACACATGTTTTAAAAATGGATATGCATGCTTGAAACATTTTAAAGATTCATATGACCTATGGATCCAAACCTTTTAAAGAGATTTACAAACGCTCATAAATTCTCAAGTGAACGTGCGGTGGGTTATTTCCCCGAGTCAAACAATCCATTATTTTGCCCATTTACAAAAAGCTGACCTAACGATCATTAATGGTCGTAGGGTGATTTATCATGCTTAACGGGCTATATTTTTGTAAGGAATGACATATTGATTGGGAGTCAACACTCAGTTAAAAATGTCGTGCCTCTCCCTTTTTCTTAATTCAAAACTTGAGTTTTCATTTTCCCTTCATATCACAAATAAAAATGAGATAAAAAGCAAATAGCTCACAACAAAATGAAAATTTAAGAGTTTATGTATGGAAAAAATTTAAAACAATAACAAAAGTAAGCAAAGAAAATTTACTCACACACCACAGGTGAACACAAAAGTTTTGTTATCCAAGTTTTGGACATTCCATTAGTTCAACCCAAATAGCTAGGAATTTTATAAGAAAGAGATTTTTGTACACATGTTTTGAAAATGGAAATGCATACTTGAAACATGTTAAAAATGCAAATGACCTATGGATCCAAACCTTTTAAAGAGAAAAAAAATGCTCATTAAATTCTCAATTCAACGTGCAGTGGGATATTTACCCTAGCCAAACAAGTCACTTTTTTTACCATTTACAAAAAGTTGGCCTAACGATCATAGATGATCGAACAGTGATTTATCATGCATAACGGGCTATATTTTTGTGAGGAATGACTTGTGGATTTGGAGTCAATACTTAGTTAAAAACCCCCCACCTCCCCCTTTTCCCGACGATTGTAAAACCTAATATTTAAAAACTGAAAAGAGTTTACAATCCCGAAAAATTATGTACACTTTTTTGAATTATCTCTCTCCACATTTGTGCATTGTGCATTTCCATTTTAGATGGATACTTTTTTCTTAAATCAAAACTTGTGTTTTCACTTTCCCTTCATCTCGTAAACAAAAAAGAGATAAAAGGCAAACAGATCACAACAAAATGAAAATTTTAGAGTTTATGTATGGAAAAAATTTGAAACAATAACAAATATATGCAAAGAAAATTTATTCACACAACAAAGATGAACACAAAAGTTTTCTTACAAGAGTTTGGGAAATTCCACTAGTTCAACCCTAATAGCATGGATTTTTATAAGAAAGATTTTTAAACACATGTTTTAAAAACGGATATGCATGGTTGAAACATGTTAAAGACGAGTATGACCTATGGATCCAAACCGTTTAAAGAGAATAACAAACGCTGATTAAATTCTCAAGTGAACGTGCGCTGGGTTATTTATCCGAGTCAAACAAGCCATTATTTTCCCATTTATAAAAAGTAGACCTGACGATCATAATGACCGTAAAGTGATTTATCATGCGTATCGGGCTGTATTTTTGTAAGGAATGACTTATGGGTTGGGAGCCAATACTCAGTTCAAAATATCGCGCCTCTCCCTTTACCTGACGATTGGAAAACTTTATATATAAAAACTAAAAAGATTTTACAATCCCTAAAAATTAAATACACTTTTTTGAATTATCTCTCTCTAAATTTGTGCACTATACAATTTCATTTTAGATGTATATTTTTTTCTTAAATCAAAACTTTAGTTTTCACTTTCTCTTCATAGCGCAAACAAAAACGAGATAAAAGGCAAATAGATCACTACAAAATGAAAATTATAGAATTTATGTGTGGAAAAAATTTAAAACAATAACAAATGAAGCAAGGAAAATTTATTCACACACCAATGATGAACACAAAAGTTTTGTTATCCAAGTTTGGGAAGTTCCACTAGTTCAACCCTAATACGTTGGAATTTTATAAGAAAGAGATTTTTTTAAAAATGCATATGCATGCTTGACACATGTTAAAGATGAGAATGACCTATGGATCCTAATCTTTTAAAGAGAATAACAAACGCTCATTAAATTCTCAAGTAAATATGTGGTGGGATATTTACCTGAGTCAAACAAGCCATTATCTTGCCCATTTACAAAAAAACTGACTTAACAATCATAGATGACCGTAAAGTGATTTATCATGCGTAATGGGATATATGCTTTATAAGGAATGACTTATCGATTGGGAGTCAGCACTCAGTTAAGAATCCCACACTTCCCCCTTTTCTCGACTATTGCAAAACGTAAGATATAAAAACTAAAAAGATTTTACAATCCCTTAACATTACAGACACTTTTTGAATTATCTCTCTCTACATTTTTGCACAGTGCATTTCCATTTTATATGTATACTTTTTCCTTAAATCAAAACTTGAGTTTTCACTTTCCCTTCATCTCGTAAACAAAAATAGATAAAAGAAAAATAGACAACAACAAAAAGAAAATTTTATAGTTTATGTATGGAAAAAATTTAAAATAATAACAAATGTATGCAAAGAAAATTTATTCACACACCACAGATGAGCGCAAAAGTTTGGTTATCCAAGTTTGAGAAATTCCACTTGTTCAACCTGAATGGCTTGGAATTTTATCAGAAAGAGATTTTTCTACACATGTTTAAAAAAGGATACGCATGCTTGAAACATATTAAAGATGCAAATGACCTATGGATCCAAACCTTTTAAAGAGAATAATGAACAATCATTAAATTCTCAAGTGAACGTGTAGTGGGATATTTACCCGAGTCAAACAAACCAATATTTTCCCATTTACAAAAAGCTGACCTAACGATCATAAAAGATTGTAAAGTGATTTATCATGCGTAACGAGCTATATTTTTGTAAGGAATAACTTATTGATTGGGAGTCAACACTCAATTAAAAATTCCCTGCCTCCCCCTTTTCCCCACGATTGAAAAACCTAATATATAAAAACTAAAAAGAGTTTACAATCCCTAAAAATTACAGACACTTGTTGGAATTGTCTCTCTCTACATTTTTGCACTGTGCATTTCCATTTTAGATGTATACTTTTATTTTTTAAATCCAAACTTTAGTTTTCACTTGCCCTTCTTCACGCAAACAAAAAAGAGATAAAAGGCAAATTGATCACAACAAAATGAAAATTTTAGAGTTTATGTAAGGAAAAAATTTAAACAATAAAAAAAGTAAGCAAGGAAAATTTTCTCACACACTACAGATGAACACAAAAGTTTTGTTTTCCAAGTTTGGGAAAAAGTTGTAGTTCAACTATAATTGCTTGGAATTTTATAAGATAAAGATTTTTCTACTCATGTTTTAAAATGGACATGCATGCTTGAAACATGTTAAAAATGCAAATGATCTATGGATCCAAACCTTTTAAAGAGAAAAGGAAATGCTCATTAAATTCTCAAGTCAACATGCGGTGGGATTTTACCCGAGTCAAACAAGCCATTATTTTTCCCATTTACAAAAAGTTGACCTAACGATCATAGATGATGGTAAAGTGATTTATCATGCGTAACGGGCTATATTTTTGTAAGGAATGATTTATGGATTGGGAGTCAACTCTCAGTTAAAAATCCCCCGCCTCCCCCTTTTCCCAACGATTGCAAAACCTAATATTTAAAAATTGAAAAGTGTTTACAATCCCTAAAAATTATGTTTACTTTACGAATTATCTCTCTCTACATTTGTGCATTGTGCATTTCCATTTTAGATGTATATTTTTTTCTTAAATCAAAACTTGTGTTTTCACTTTCCCTTCGTCGCTCAAACACAAAAGAGATTAAAGGCACATAGATCACAAAAAAATGAAAAGTTTAGATTTTATGTATGGAAAAAATTTAAAACAATAACAAATGTAAGCAAAGAAAAGTTATTTACACACCACAGATGAACACAAAAGTTTTGTTATCCAAGTTTTGGAAATTCCACTAGTTCAACCCTAAGCTTGGTATTTTATAAGAAAGAGATTTTTGTTCACATGTTTTAAAAATGGATATGCAAGCTTGAAACATGTAAAAGATGCAAATGACCTATGGATCCAAACCTTTTAAAGAGAATAATGAGTGCTCATTAAATTCTCAAGTGAACATGTCATGGGATATTTACCTGAGTCAAATTAGCCATTATTTTGCTCATTTTCCAAAAAGCTTGGAATTTGGGAAATTCCACTACTTCAACCCTAATAGCTTGGAATTTTATAAGAAAGAGATTTTTCTAGAATGTTTTAAAAATGGATAAGCATACTTCAAACATGTTAAAAATGAAAATGACCTATGGATCCAAACATTTTAAAGAGAAAAACAAACGCTCTTTAAATTCTCAAGTCAACGTGTGGTGGGATATTTACCCTAATCAAACTAGCCATTATTTTGCCAATTTACAAAAAGCTGACCTAACGATCATAGATGATCGTAAAGTAATTTATCATATGTAATGGGCTATTATTTTGTAAGGATTTACTCATGAATTTGGAGTCAACACTTAGTTAAAAATCCCCCGTCTCCCCCTTTTCCCGACAATTGCAAAACCTTATATTTAAAAACTGAACAGTGTTTACAATCCCTAAAAATTATGTACACTTTTTTGAATTATCTCTCTCTTAATTTGTGTACTGTGCATTTCCGTTTTAGATGTATACTTTTTTCTTAAATGAAAAGTTGAGTTTTCACTTTCCCGTCATCGCGCAAAAACAAAAGAGATAAAAAGGCAAATAGATCACACCAAAATGAAAATTTTAGATTTTATGTAAGGAAAAAACTATTAAAAAATAAAAAATGTAAGCAAAGAAAATTTATTCACACACCACAAATGAACACAAAAGTTTTTTTATCCAAGTTTGGGAAATTCCACTTGTTCAGTTGTCATAGCTTGGAATTTTATAAGAAAGAAATTTTTAAAAATGGATATGCATGCTTGAAACAATTTAAAGATGCAAATGACCTATGGATCCAAACCTTTTAAGGAGAATAACAAACACTCATTAAATTCTCATGGTAACGTGTGGTGGGATATTTACCTGATTCAAAGAGGCCATTATTTTGCCCATTTACAAAAAGCTGACCTAACGATCATAGATGATCGTAAAGTGATTTATCATGCATAAAGGGCTATATTTTTTTAAGGAATGACTTATGGATTGGGAGTCAACACTTAGTTAAAAATCCCCCACCTCCCCCTTTTCCCAACGATTGCAAAACCTAATATACAAAAAATAAAAAGAATTTACAATCCCTAAAAATTACTGACACTTTTTGAAATTATCTCTGTCTACTTTTGTGCATTGTGCATTTGCATTTCAGATGTATACTTTTTTCTTAAACACAATCTTCAGTTTTCAATTTCCCTTCATCGCACAAACAAAAAAGAGATAAAAGGCAAAAATATCACAAAAAAATGAAAATTTTAGAGTTTATGTAAGGAAAAAAATTAAAACAATAAAAAATATAAGCAAATAAATTTTATTCGCACATCACAGATGAACACAAAAGTTTTGTTATCCAAGTTTGGGAAACTCCATTAGTTCAACCCTAATTGCTTGGAATTCTATAAGAAAGAGATTTATCTACACATGTTTTAAAAATGGATATGCATGCTTCAAACATGTTAAAAATGCAAATGACCTATGGATCCAAACCTTTTCAAGAGAAAAATTAATCCTCATTAAATTCTCAAGTCAAAGTGCGGTGGGATTTTACCCGAGTCAAACAAGCCATTATTTTTCCCATTTACTAAAACCTAATCTAACGATCATAGATGATCGTAAATTGATGTATCATACGTAACGGGCTATATTTTTTTAAGGAATGACTTATGGATTGGGAATCAACACTCAGTTAAAAATCCACCACCTCCCCCTATTCCCGACGATTGCAAAACCTAATATATAAAACCTAAAAAGAGTTTACAATCCCTAAAAATTAAAGACACTTTTTCGAATTATCTCTCTCTACATTTGTGCACTGTGCATCCCATTTTAGATGTATAGTTTTTTCTTAAATCAAAACTGGAGTTTTCACTTTCCATTCATCGCGAAAACAAAAAAGTGATAAAATGCAAATGGAACACAACAAAATGAACATTTTAGAGTTTATATATGGAAAAAAATTAAAACAATAACAAATGTATGCATTGAAAACTTATTCACACACCTACGATGACCACAAAAGTTTGTTATCCAAGTTTGGGAAATTCCACTACTTCAACCTTAATAGCTTGGAATTTTATAAGAAAGAGAATTTTCAACACATGTTTTAAAAATGGATATGCATGCATGAAACATGTTAAAGATGCATATGACCAATGGATCCAAACCTTTTAAAGAGAATAACAAACGCTCATTAAATTCTCAAGTCAACGTGCGGTGGGATATTTACCCGAGTCAAACAAGCCATATTTTGCCAATTTTAAAAAAGCTGACCTAGCGATCATAGATGACCGTAAAGTGATTTATCATGCGTAAAGGGCTATATTTTTGTAAGGAATGACTTATGGATTGGGTGTCAACACTCAGTTAAAAATCCCCCACCTCCTCCTTTTCCCAACGATTGCAAAACCTAATATATTAAAACCAAAAAGAGTTTATAGTTCCCAAAAATTACTGACACTTTTTGGAATTTTCTCTGTTTACATTTGTGCATTGTGCATTTCCATTTGAGATGTATACATTTTTCTTAAATCAAAACTTGAGTTGTCACTTTCCCTTCATCTTGCAAACAAAAAAGAGAAAAAGGCAAATAGATCACAACAAAATGAAAATATTAGAGTATATGTATAGAAAAAATATAAAAGAATAACAAAAGTAAGCATAATAAATTTATTCAAACACCACTGATGAACACAAAAGTTTTGTTATCCAAGTTTGGGAAATTCCAGTAGTTCAACCATAATAGCTTGGAATTTTAAAGAAAGAGATTTTTCTTCACATAGTTTAAAAATGGATATGTAAGCTTGAAATATTTATAAGATGCAAAAGACCTATGGATCGAAACTTTTAAAGAGATTAACAAATGCTCATTGAATTCTCAAGTGAATGTGTTGTGGGATATTTACCTGAGTCAAACTAGCCATTATTTTGCCCATTTCCAAAAAGCTGACCTAACGATCATAGATGATCGTAAAGTGATTTATCATGCATAAAGGGCTATATTTTAGTAAGGAATGACTTATGGATTGGGAATCAACACTCAGTTTAAAATCCACGTCCTCCCCTGTTCCCAACGATTGCAAAACCTAATATATAAAAACTAAAAATAGTTTACAGTCCCTAAATATTACAAACACTTTTTTGAATTATTTATCTCTACATTTGTGCACTTTGCATTTCCATTTTAGATGTATACTTTTTCGATATATCGAAACTTGAATTTTCACTTTCCCAACATCTCGTAAACAAAAAAGAGATAAAACGCGAATAGATTGCAACAAAATGAAAATTTTAGAGCTCTTGAATGGAAAAAATTTAAAATAATAAAAAATTTAAGCAAAGAAAATTTATTCACGCACCACAGATGAACACCAAAGTTTTGTTATCGAAGTTAGGGATTTCCACTAGTTCAACCCTAATAGGTTGGAATTTTATAAGAAAGAGATTTTTCTACACATGTTTTAAAAATGGATATGCAAGGTTGAAACATGTTAAAGATGCAAATGACCTATGGATCCAAACCTTTTAAGGAGAATAACAAACGCTCATTAAATTATAAAGTGAACGTGCGATGAGAAATTTACCCAAATCAAACAATCCGTTATTTTGCTATTTAAAAAAAGCTGACCTAACGATCATAGATGATCGTAAAGCGATTTATCATGCATAACAGGCTATATTTGTGTAAGGAATGACTTATGGATTGGGAGTCAACACTCAGTAAAAAATCCCCCACCTCCCCTTTTCCCGACGATTGCAAAACCTGATATATATAAAAACTAAAAAGAGTTTACGATCACTAAATATTACATACACTTTTTTGAATTATTTCTCTCTTCATTTGTGCACTGTGCATTTCCATTTTAGATGTATACTTTTTTCTTAAAAGGAAACTTGTGTATTCGCATTCCCTTCATCTCACAAACAAAAAAGAGATAAAAGGCAAATAGTCCACAAAAAAATGAAAATATGAGAGTATATCTACGGAAAACATTTATAACAATAACAAAAGTCAGCAAAGAAAATTTATTCACACACCATAGATGAAAATAAAATTTTGTTATCGAAGTTTGGGAAATTCCACTAGTTCAAACCTAATAGCTTCGAATTTTATAAGAAAGAGATTTTTCTTCACATGTTTAAAAAATTGATATGCATGCTTGAAACATGTTAAAGATGCAAATGACATATGGATCCAAACATTTTAAAGAGAATAAAAAATGCTCATTAAAATCTCAATTGAACCTGCGGTGGGATATTTACCTGAGTCAAACAAGCCCATTTACAACAAGCTCACCTAACGATCATAGATGATCGTAAAGTGATTTATCATGCCTAACAGGTAATATTTTTGTGAGGAATGACTTATGGATTGGGCGCCAACACTCAGTTAAAAATCCCCCGCCTCCCACTTTTCTCGACGATTGCAAAAGCGAATATAAAAACTAAAAAGAGTTTACCATCCCTAAAACTTATGCAAACTTTTTTGAATTATCTCTCTCTACATTTGTGCACTTGCATTTCCATTTTAGATGTATACTTTTTTCTTAAATCAAAACTTTAGTTTTCAATTTCCTTTCATCGCGCAAACAAAAAAGAGATAAAAGGAAAATAGATCACAACAAAATGAAAATTTTAGAGTTTATGTATGGAAAAAAATTAAAACAATAACAAATATAAGAAAATAAATTTTATTCGCACACCACAGATGAACACAAAAGTTTTGTTATCCAAGTTTGGGAAATTCCACTAGTTCAACCCTAATAGCTTGGAATTCTATTAAAAAGAGATTTTTCTACACATGTTTCAAAATGGATATGCAAGCTTGAAACATGTTAAAGATGCAAATGACCTATGGATCCAAACATTTTAAAGAGAATAACAAACGCTTATTAAATTCTCAAGTCAACGTCCGGTGGGATATTTACCCGAGTCAAATAAGCCATTATATTTCACTTTTAAAAAAAGCTAGCCTAACGATCATAGACGATTGTAAAGTGATTTATCACGAACAAAGGGCTATATTTTTGTCAGGAATGGCTTGTGGATTGGGAGTCAACATTCAGTTAAAAATCATCCGCCTCCCCCTCTTCCCGACGATTGCAAAACCTAATATATAAAAACCGAAAAGA
The DNA here is from genome assembly GCF_029961685.1 of Aristolochia californica. NCBI lineage: Eukaryota > Viridiplantae > Streptophyta > Magnoliopsida > Piperales > Aristolochiaceae > Aristolochia > Aristolochia californica. The sequence goes on along the minus strand of NW_027181992.1, from coordinate 32,220,443 downwards.
GTTTACAATTCCAAAAAATTAAAGACACTTTTTGGAATTATCTCTTTCTAAATTTGTGCACTGTGCCTTACCAATTTAGATGTATACTTTTTTGTTAAATGGAAACTTGAGTTTTCACATTCTCTTCATCCCACAAATAAAAAAGAGATAAAGGCAAATAGATCACAGCAAAATGAAAATATCAAAGTATATGTACGGAAAAAATTTAAAACAATAACAAAAGTCTGCAAAGAAAATGTATTCACACACCACAGATGAACACAAAAGTTTTGTTATCCAAGTTTGGGAAATTCCACTAGTTCAACCCTAATAGCTTGGAATTCTATAAGAAAGAGATTTTTCTACACATGTTTTAAAAATGGATATGCAAGCTTGAAACATGTTAAAGATGCAAATGACCTATGGATCCAAATCTTTTAAAGAGAATAACAAACGCTCATTAAATTCTCAACTCAACGTGCGGTGGGATATTTACCTGAGTCAAACAAGCCATTATTTTTCCCTTTTAAAAAAAGCTAACCTAATGATCATAGACGATTGTAAAGTGATTTATCACGAGCAAAGGGCTATAGTTTTTACAGGAATGACTTGTGGATTGGGAGTCAACATTCAGTTAAAAATCATCCGCCTCCCTCTTTTCCCGATGATTGCAAAACATAATGTATAAAAACTAAAAAGATTTTACAATTCCAAAAAATTACCGACACTTTTTGGAATTATCTCTTTCTAAATTTGTGCATTGTGCCTTACCAATTTAGATGTATACTTTTTTCTTAAATGAAAACTTGAGTTTTCACATTCTCTTCATCCCACAAATAAAAAAGAGATAAAAGGCAAATAGATCACAACAAAATGAAAATATCAGAGTATATGTATGGAAAAAATTTAAAACAATAACAAAAGTCAGCAATGAAAATGTATTCACACACGATAGATGAACACAAAAGTTTTGTTATATAAGTTTGGGAAATTCCACTAGTTCAACCCTAATTGCTTGGAATTTTAAAAGAAAGAGATTTTTCTACACATGTTTTAAAAATTGATATGCATGCTTCAAACATGTTAAACATGGCAATGACCTATGGATCCAAACATTTAAATGAAAATAACAAATGCTCATTAAATTCTCAAGTCAATGTGCAGTGGGATATTTACCCAACTCAAACAAGCCATTATTTTGCCCATTTACAAAAAAATTAACCTAACTATCATAGATGATTGTTAAGTGATTTATCATGCGTAATGGGCTATATTTTTGTAAGGAATGATTTATGGATTCCACCGCCTCCCCCTTTTCCCGACGATTGAAAAACCTAATATATAAAATCTAAAATGAGTTTCCAATCCCTTAAAATTATAGACACTTTTTGGTATTATCTCTCTCTACATTTGTGCACTGTGCATTTCCATTTTAGATGTATACTTTTTTCTTAAATCAAAACTTGAGTTTTAACTTAACCTTCATGTCGCAAACAAAAAAGATATAAGAGGCAAATATATCGCAACAAAATGAAAATTTTAGAGTTTACGTATGGAAAAATTTAAAACAATAACAAATGTAAGCAATGGAAATATATTCACACACCATAGATGAACACAAAAGTTTTGTTATCCAAGTTTGGGAAATGCCACAAGTTGAACCCAAATGGCTTGGAATTTTACAAGAAAGAGATTTTTCTTCACATGTTTTAAAAATGGATATGCATGCTTGAAACATATTAAAGATGCAAATGACCTATGGATCCAAACCTTTTAAGGAGAATAACAAACGCTCATTAAACTCTCAAGTGAATGTGCGGTGGGATATTTACCCGAGTCAAACATGCCATTGTTTAGCCCATTTAGAAAAAGCTGACCTAACGGTGATAGATGATTGTAAAGTGATTTATCATACATAACGGGCTAAGTTTTTTTAAGGAATGACTCATGGATTGGGAGTCAACACTCAGTTAAAAATCCCCCATCTCCCCCTTTTCCCGATGATTGCAAAAACTGATATATAGAAACTAAAAAGAGTTTACAATCCCAAAACATTACAGACACTTTTTGGAATTATCTCTTTCTACATTTGTGCACTGTGCATTTCTATTTCAGATGTATACTTATTTATTAAATGGAAACTTGAGGTTTCACATTCCCTTCATCTCGCAAACAAAAAAGAGATAAAAGGCAAATAGATCACAACAAAATGAAAATATCAGAGTATATGTATGGAAAAAATTTTAAAAAATAACAAAAGTAACCAAAGAAAATTTATTCACACACCATAGATGAACACAAAAGTTTTGTTATCCAAGTTTGGGAAATTCCACTAGTTCAACCCTAATAGCTTGGAATATATAAGAAAGAGATTTTTGTACACATGTTTTAAAAATGGATATGCATGGTTGAAACATGTTAAAGATGCAAGTAACCTATGGATCCAAACCTATTAAAGAGAATAAGAAACGGTCATTAAATTCTCAATTGAACCTTCGGTGGGATATTTACCTGAGTGAAACAAGCCATTATTTTTCCCATTTACAAAAAGCTGACCTAACGATCATAGATGATTTTACAATTATTTATCATGCGTAACGGGCTATATTTTTGTAAGGAATGACTTATGGATTGGGAGTCAACACTCAGTTAAAAATCCCCTGCCTCCCCCATTTCCCTACGATTGCAAAACCTAATGTATAGAACTAAAAAGAGTTTACAATCCCTAAAAATTATTGACACCTTTTTGAATTATCTCTTTCTTCACTTGTCCACTTTCATATCCATTTTAGATGCATACCTTTTTCTTAAATCCAAACTTGAGTTTTCACTTTCCCTCCATCTCGCAAACAAAAAAGAGATAAAAAGCAAATAGCACACAAGAAAATGAAAATTTTAGAGTTTATGTATGGAAAAATTTTAAAACAACAACAAATAGAAGCAAAGAAATTTTATTCACACACCACAGATGAACACAAAAGTTTTGTTATACAAGTTTGGGAAATTCCACTAGTCCAGCCCTAATAGCATGGAATTTTATAAGAAAGATTTTTCCACACATGTTTTAAAAATGGATATGCATGCTTGAAACATGTTAAAGATGCAAATGACCTACGGATCCAAACCTCTTAAAGAGAATAACAAACATTTATTAAATTCTCAAGTCAACGTGTAGTGGGATATTTACCCGAGTCAAACAAACCATTCTTTTGTCCATTTAAAAAAAGCTGACCTAACGATCATTGACGATTGTAAGGTTATTTATCATGCGTAACGGGCTATATTTTTTTAAGGAATGACTTATGGAATGGGAGTCAACACTCAGTTAAAAATCCCTCTCCTCCCCCTTTTCCTGACGATTGCAAAACCTAATATATAAAAACTAAAAAGAGTTTACAATCCAAAAAAATTACAGCCACTTTTTGGAATTATCTCTTTCTATATTTGTGCACCGTGCATTTCCATTTTAGATTTATGCTTTTTTATTAAATGGAAACTTGAGTTTTCACATTCCCTTCATCTCACAAACAAAAAAGAGATAAAAGGCAAATAGCTCACAACAAAATGAAAATATCAGAGTATATGTACGAAAAAAATTTAAAACAATAACAAAAGTAAGCAAAGAAAATTTGTTCACTCACCACAGATGAACACAAAAGTTTTGTTATCCAAGTATGGGAAATTCCTCTAGTTCAACCCTACTAGCTTGGAATTTTACAAGAAAGAGATTTTTGTACACATCTTTTAAAAATGGATATGCATGCTTGAAACATGTTAAAAATGCAAATGACCTATGGATCCAAACCATTTAACGAGAGTAACAAACGCTCATTAAATTCTCAAGTGAACGTGCGGTGGGATATTTACCCGAGTCAAACAAGCCATTATTTTGCCCTTTTATAAAAAGCTGACCTAACGATCATTTATGATTGTAAAGTAATTTATCATGGGTAATGTGCTATATTTTTGTAAGGAATGACTTATGGATTGGGAGTCAACACTCAGTTACAAATCCCCTGCCTCCCCCTTTTCTCGACAATTGCAAAGCCAAATATATAAAAACTAAAAGGAGTTTACATTCCCTAAAAATTACAGACACTTTTTTGAAATATCTCTCTCTACTTTTGTGCATTGAGCATTTCCCTTTTAGATGTATACTTTTTTCTTAAATCAAAACTTGACTTTTCACTTTCCCTTCATCTCGCATACAAAAAATAGATAAAAGGCAAATAGATCACAACAAAATGAAAAATTTAGAGTATATGTATGGAAAAAATGTAAAACAATAACAAAAGTAAGCAAAGAAAATTTATTCGAACACCACAGATGAACACAAAAGTTTTGTTATCCAAGTTTGGGAAATTCCACTAGTTCAACCCTAATAGTTTAGAAATTTATATGAAAGAGATTTTTCTACACATGTTTTGAAAATGGATATGCATGCTTGAAACATGTTAAAGATGCAAATGACCTATGGATCCAAACCTTTTAAAGAGAATAACAAAGACTCATTAAATTCTCAAGTGAACGTGTGGTGGGATATGTACCCGAGTCAGACAAGCAATTATTTTGCCCATTTACAAAAACCTAACCTAACGATCATAGATGATAAAGTAACTTATCATATGTAACAGGATAAATTTTTATAAGGAATGACTTATGGATTGGGAGTCAATGCTCAGTTAAAAATCCCTTGCCTCCCCCTTCTCCCGACGATTGCAAAACCTAATATATAAAACCTAAAAAGAGTTTACAATCCCTAAAAATTACAGAGACTATGGAATTATCTCTGTCTACATTTGTGATATGTGCATTTCCATTTTAGATATATACTTTTTTATTAAATCAAAACTTGACTTTTCACTTTCCCTTCATCTCGCAAACAAAAAAGAGAAAAAAGGCAACTAGATCGCAACTAAATGAAAATTTTAGAGTTTATGTATGGAAAAATTTAAAACAATAACAAATTTAAGAAAATAAAATTTATTCACACACCACAGATGAACACAAAAGTTTTGTTATCCAAGTTTTGGAAATTCCTCTAGTTCAACCCTGATAGCTTGGAATTTTATAAGAATGAGATTTTTTTACACATGTTTTAAAAATGGATATGCGCGCTTGAAACATGTTAAAGATGCAAATGACCTATGGATCCAAACCTTTTAAAGAGAATAACAAACACTCATTAAATTCTCAAGTGAACGTACGGTGGGATATTTACCCGAGTAAAACCAGCCTTTATTTTGCCCATTTACAAAAAAATAACCAAACGATCATAGATGATTATAAAGTGATTTATCATGCGTAATGGGCTATATTTTTGTAAGGAACGACTTACGAATTCCCCCGCCTCCCCCTTTTTGAGACGATTGCAAAACCTAATATATAAAATCTAAAAAGATTTTACAATCCCTAAAAATTACAGACACTTTTTGCAATTATCTATCTCTACATTTGTGCACTGTGCATTTCCATTTTAGATGCATACTTTTTTTTTAAATCAAAACTTGAGTTTTCACTTTCTCTTCATCTCGCAAACAAAAAAGAGATAAACGGCCACTAGGTCGCAACAAAATGAAACTTTTAGAGTTTATGTATAGAAAAATTTAAAACAATAACAAATGTAAGCAAAGAAAATTTATTCACACACCACAGATGAACAAACAAGTTAAAGAAGAAAATGACCTATGGATCCAAACCTTTTAAAGAGAATAACAAACGCTCAATAAATTCTCAAGTGAACGTGTAATGGGATATTTACCCGAGTCAAACAAGCCATTATTTTACCCATTTACAAAAACTGACCTAACGATCATAGAAGATTGTAAACGGATTTATCATGCGTAATGGGCTATATTTTTATAAGGAATGACTTATGAATTGGGAGTCACCACTCAGTTAAAAATCCACCGCCTCCCCCTTTTTTCGACGATTGCAAAACCTAATATATACAAATTAAAAGGAGTTTACAATCCTTAAAAATAACAGACACTCTTTCCAATTATCTCTCTCTACATTTGTGTATAGTGCATTTCCCTTCTAGATGTATACTTTTTCCTTAATTGAAAACTTGAGTTTTCACTTTCCCATCATCTCGCACACAAAAAAGAGATAAAAGGGAAATAGGTCGCAACAACATGAAAATTTTAGAGTTTATCTTTTGAAAAAATTTAAAAAAATAACAAAAATAAACTAAGAAAATTTGTTCACACACCACAGATGAACACAAAATTTTTGTTATCCAAGTTTCGGAAATTCCACTAGTTCAACCCAAATATTGTGGAATTTTACATAAAAGAGATTTTTCCACAAATATTTTAAAAATGGATATGCATACTTGAAACATGTTAAATATGCAAATGGCCTATGGATCCAAACCATTTAAAGAAAATAACAAACGCTCACTAAATTCTCAAGTGAACGTGTGGTGGGATATTTAACTGAGTCAAACAAGCAATAATTTTGCCCATTTACAAAAAGCTGACCTAACGATCATAGATGATTGTAAAGTGATTTATCATACGAAATGGGCTATATTTTTGTAAGGTATGACCATTGGATTGGGAGTCAACACTCAGTTAAAAATCCTCGCCTTCCCCTTGACTCGACGATTGCAAAACCTAATATCTAAAAACTAAAACGCGTTTACAACCCCAAAATATTACAGAAACTTTTATGAATTATCTCCCTCTACATTTTTGCATTGTGCATTTCCATTTTAGATGAATACTTTTTTCTTAAATCAAAACTTGAGTTTTCAGTTTCCCTTCATCTCGCAACCAAAAAAAGAGATAAAGGCAAATAGATCACAACATAATGAAAAATTTAGAGTTTATGTATGGAAAAAATTTAAAACAATAACAAAAGTATGCAAAGAAAATTTATTCACACACCACAGATGAACACAAAAGTTTTGTTATCCAAGTTTGGGAAATTCCACTAGTTCAACCCTAATAGTTTAGAAATTTATATGAAAGAGATTTTTCTACACATGTTTTGAAAATGGATATGCATGCTTGAAAATTGTTAAAGATGCAAATGACCTATGGATCCAAACATTTTAAAGCGAATAACAAATGGTCATTAAATTCTCAACTGAACGTGCGGTGGGATATGTACCCAAGTCACACAAGCCATTATTTTTCCTATTTACACAAAGCTGACCTAACGATCATAGATGATTGTAAAGTGAATTATCATGTGTAACAGTCTACATTGTTATAAGGAATCACTTATGCATTGGGAGTTAACACTCAGTTAAAAATCCCTTGCCTTCCCTTTTTCCTGACGATTGCAAAACCTAATATATAAAACTAAAAAGAGTTTACAATCCCTAAAAATTACAGACACTTTTTGGAAATATCTCTCCCTACATTTGAGCACTGTGCATTTTCATGAGTTTTCTCTTTCCCTTCATCTCACAAACAAAAAAGATATAAAAGGCAACTAGATCGCAACAAAATGAAAATTTTAGAGTTTGTGTATGGACAAATTTAAAACAATCACAAATGTATGCAAAAAAATTTAGTCGCACACCCCAATTGAACACAAAATTTTTGTTATCCAAGTTTGAGAAATTCCACTACTTCAACCCTAATAGCTTAAAATTTTATAAGAAAGAGATTTTTCTACACATGTTTTAAAAATGGATTTGCATGCTTGAAACTGGTTAAATATGCAAATTACCTATAGAATCAAACCTTTTAAAGAGAATAACAAAAACTCATTAAATTCTCATGTGGACGTGCGGTGGGATATTTACCTGAGTCAAACAAGCCATTATTTTGCCCATTTACAACAAATTAACCTAACCATCATAGATGATTGTAAAGTGATTTATCATGCATAATGGGCTATATTTTTTGTAAGGAATGACTTATGGATTCCCCCGCCTCCCCCTTTTCTATAAGATTGCAAAACCTAATATATAAAATCTAAAAAGAGTTTACAATCCCTAAAAATGACTGATACTTTTTGGAATTATCTATGTCTACATTTGTGCACTATGCATTTCCATTTTAGATATATACTTTTTTCTTAAATCAAAACTTGAGTTTTCATTTTCCCTACATATAGCAAACAAAAAAAAAGAAGATAAAAGGCAACTAGATCGCAACAAAATGAAAATTTTAGAGTTTATGTATGAAAAAATTTAAAATAATAACAAATGTAAGCAAAGAAAATTTATTCACACACCACAAATGAACACAAAAGTTTTGTTATCCAAGTTTGGGAAATTCTACTAGTTCAACACTAATAGATTGGAATTTTATAAGAAAAGTATTTTTTTACACATGTTTTAAAAATGGATATGCATGTTTGAAAGATGTTACAGATGCAAATGACCTATGGATCCAATCCTTTTAAGAGAATAACAAACGCTCATTAAATTCACAAGTGAACGTGCGGTGGGAAATTTACCCGAGTCAAACAAGCCATTATTTTGCCCATTTACTAAAAGCTGACCTAGCGATCATAGATGATTGTAAAGTGATTTATCATGCATAATGGGCAATGTTTTTGTAAGGAATGACTTTTGGATTGGGAGTCAACACTCAAGTAAACATTCCCCGCCTCCCCCTTTTCTCGACGATTGCAAAACCTAATATATAAAAACTAAAAGGCGTTTACAATCCCTAAAATTATAGACACTTTTTGGAATTATCTCTCTCTACATTTGTGCACTTTGCATTTCCCTTTTAGATGTATACTTTTTTCTTAAATCAAAACTTGAGTTTTCAGTTTCCCTTCATCTCACAAACAAAAAAGAGATAAAAGGCAAATAGATCACAACAAAATGAAAATTTTAGAGTTTATGTTTTGAAAAAAACTTAAAACAATAACAAAAGTAAGCCAAGAAAATTTATTCACACACTATAGTTGAACACAAAAGTTTTTTTATCCAAGTTTGGGTAATTCCACTAGTTCAACCCTAATAGCGTGGAATTTTATATGAAATAGATTTTTCTTCACATGTTTTAAAAATGGATATGCATGCTTGAAACATGTTAAAGATGCAAATGACCTATGTATCCAAACCTTTAAAGGGAATAACAAACACTCATTAAATTCTCAAGTGAACGTGCAGTGGGATATTTACCCTTGTCAAACAAGCCATTATTTTTCCCATTTACAAAAAACTGACCTAACGATCATAGATGATTGTAAAGTGATTTATCATGCATAACAGGCTTTATTTTTGTAAGGAATGACTTATGGATTGGGAGTCAACAATTAGTTAAAAAAGAGTTTACAATCCCTAAAAATTTCAAACACTTTTTGGAACTGTCTCTCTTTACATTTGTGCACTGTGCATTTCCATTTTAGATGTTTACTTTTTTCTTAAATCAAAACTTGAGCTTTCACTTTCTCTTCATGTCGCAAACAAAAATGAGATAAAAGGTAAATAGATCACAAAAAAATGAAAATTCTAGAGTTTAAGTATGGAAAAAATTTAAAACAATAACAAATGTAAGAAAAGAAAATTTATTCACACACCACAAATGAATACAAAAGTTTTGTTATCCAAGTTTGGGAAATTCCACTAGTTCAACACCAATAGCTTGGAATTTTATAAGAAAGATTTTCCTACACATCTTTTAAAAATTGATATACATACTTGAAACATGTTAAAAATGCAAATGACCTATGGATCCAAACCTTTTTTAAAGAGAATAACAAACGCTCAATAAATTCTCAACTAAATGTTCAGTGGGAAATTTACCCGAGTCAAACAAGTGATTACTTTACCCATTTAAAAAAAGCTGACTTACGATCATAGATGATTGAAAATTGAATTATCATACGTAACAAGCTATATTTTTTTAAGGAATGACGTACGGATTGGGAGTCAACACTCAGTTAAAAATCCCCCGCCTCCCCCTTTTCCCGACGATTGCAAAACCTGATATATAAAATCTTAAAAGAGTTTACAAGCCCTACAAATTAAAGACACTTTTTGGAATTATCTCTCTCTAAAATTGTGCACTGCACATTTCCATATTAGATGTATACTTTTTTCTTAAATCAAAACATGTGTTTTTAATTTCCCTTCATCTCGCAAACGAAAAAGAGATAACAGGCAAATATATCACAACAAAATGAAAAATTTATAGTTTATGTATGGAAAAAAAAATTAAAATAAAAAAAGTACGCAAAGAAAATTTATTCACACACCACATATGAACACAAAAGTTTTGTTATCCAATTTAAGAAAATTCAACTAGTTCAACCCTAATAGCTTGGAATTTTATAAGAAATAGATTTTTCAACACATGTTTTAAAAGTGGATATGCATGTTTGAAACATGCTCAAGAAGCAAATGGCCTATGGATCCAAACCTTTTAAAGAGAATAACAAAAGCTTACTAAATTCTCAAGTGAACGTGCGGTGGGATATTTACCCAAGTCAATCAAACCATTATTTTGCCCATTTAAAAAAAGTTGACCTAACGATCATAGATGATTGTAAAGTGATTTATCATGCATAATGGGCTATATTTTTATAAGGAATGACTTATGGATTAGGAGTCAACACCGAGTTAAAAATCCTCCGCGTCCCCCTTTTCCCGATGATTGCAAAACCTAATATATAAAAACTAAAAAAATTTACAGTCCCTAAAACTTACAGATATTTTTTGGAATTATCTCTCTGTACATTTGTGCACTGTGCATTTCTATTTTAGATGTATAATTTTTTTCTTAAATGAAAACTTGAGTTTTCATTTTCCCTTCATCTCGTACACAAAAAAGAGATAAAAGGCAAAATGATCACAACAAAATGAAAATTTTAGATTTTATGTATGGAAAAAATTTAAAACAATAACAAATGTAAGAAAAGAAAAGTTATTCACACACCACATATTAACACAAAAGTTTTGGTATCCAAGTTTGGGAAATTATACTAGTTCAACCCTAATAGCTAGGAATTTTATAAGAAAGTGATTTTTCTACACATGTTTTAAAAATGGATATGAATGCTTGAAATATGTTAAAGATGAAAATGACCTATGGATCCAAACCTTGTTTAAAAAGAATAACAAACGCTCATTAAATTCTCAAGTGGACGTGCGGTGGGATATTTACCCGAGTCAAACAAACCATTATTTTGCCCATTTACAAAAAAGCTGACCTAATGATCATAGATTATTGCAAAGTGATTAATCATGCGTAATGGGCTATATTTTGGTAAGGAATGACTTATGGATTGGGAGTCAACACTCAGTTAAAAATCTCCCGCCTCCCTTTTTCCCAAAGATTGCAAAACTTAATATATAAAAACTAAAAAGAGTTTACAATCCCTAAAAATTACAGACACTTTTTGGAATTATTTCTCTTTACATTTGTACATTGTGCATTTCCATTTTGGATGTATATTTTTTTCTTAAATTAATACATGAGTTTTCACTTTCCCTTCATCTCGTAAACAAAAAAGAGATAAAAGTCAAATAGATCACAACAAACTAAAAATTTTAGAGTTTATGTATGGAAAAAATTAAAACAATAACAAATGTGAGCAAAGAAAATTTATTCACACACCACAGATGAACACAAAAGATTTGTTATCCAAGTTTGGGAAATTCCACTAGTTTAACCCTAATAGCTTGGAATTTTTTAAGAAATAGATTTTTCTACACATGTTTTAAAAATGGATTTGCATGCTTGGAACATGTTAAAGATGCAAATGACCTATGGATCCAAACCTTTTAAAGAGAATAAAAAACGTTCATTAAATTCTCAAGTGAATGTGCGGTGGGATATTTACTTGAGTCAAACAAGACATTATTTTGCTCATTTACAAAATGCTGACCTAACGATTATAGATGATTGTAAAGTGATTTATCATATGTAACGGGCTATATTTTGGTAAGGAATGACTTATAGATTGGGAGTCAACACTCAATTAAAAATCCCCTGCCTCCCTCTTTTCTGGATGATTGCAAAACGTAATATATAAAAACTAAAAGGAGTTTACATTCCCTAAAAATTATAGACACTTTTTGGAATTATCTCCTATACATTTGTGCACTATGCATTTCCATTTTAGATGTATACTTTTTGTAAAATAGAGTAAGCTCAACCCATGAACGTCTAAACAACAATCGGGAAGAAAGTCAGCACTGATCTTTATTGAAATACAAACTGATTTCGCCCCACCACATGCTCTTAGAAGAGCTTCAATGGTATATGGACTTACAGAAGAAGAAACTAAAAATAAAAAGAACAAGGAAGATGTATGATCTTGGATTCTGATTGTTGCTGAAGAACACCTCTATTTATAGGTGTTTTGCAGCACTCAATCGAGGAAGACAACTGGGAGACAGCTATGGAAATGATGGTAGAAAGCTTCCTTTCTCTTCCGGCGCCGATGGAGGCCTCTGTCCGCTGCGACGGTCAGTAAAGAGTGCGCCTCTATTTTTTGCCCCAAACCCCCGTCTTCCTTATTCATTTTCAAGTTTCTTCACAAATGACCATTGCGGTCACAATTTGACCTCATCAGCTTCTAAGCCGAAACCGTTAACTAATTTACTCACTATCGACATTGGCGCTCCTCATAATTTGGGGCCAGTGAATACATTACATTAACAGTAACTTGTGTGAGGTGAGCATTGACACACTAACACTCCCCACCTCATTTAAACTAAGTTCTTGGGCCAACGCCCAAGCCACGAAGATGCTTGTTCATTTGAGCACTCCCTAATGCTTTGGTAAAAATGTATGCATGGTTGTCTTTTGTATGGCAATACTTCATGTATATAATCTCCTCTTCAATCAGTTCTCTTACATAGTGATACTGAATCTCTGTGTTTAGTTCTAGCATGGAATATTGGGTTCTTCGCCATAGCTATGCAACTTTGACTGTCACAATTTAAGGTAGTTGACTCGGTCAAAGGAATACCTATATGAGTCAAAATGTGTCGTAGACACAGCTTCATAGGCTGCTACACAAGCAGCTTTGTACTCTGCTTCGGTTGATGAGAGTGCAATTTTTTGTTGCTTCTTACTAGCCCATGAGATGATACCACTTCCAAACATGAATCCGTAGCCAGTAACGGATTTCCTTGAGTCAATATCTTCAACCCAATCTGAGTCACAATACCTAGATAAAATTTCTCGTGATGTGTAAGATAATCCAAAAGTTAAATTACCATTGAGATATTTGAGGATTCACAATCTAGCTTGCCAGTACGTTTTTCTTGGATTGTTAGAAAAACGACTGAGTACTCCCACAACATAACTAATGTCAGGTCTTGTGTTACAAAGGAAGATTAAACTTCCAACTAATTTTCTCTAGAGCTTGTTGTCAACCTGTTCAGAGGGGTCATTGATTAACAGCTTTGCATTCACTTCCATTGGGGTGACTACTAGATTACTTTCAGTCATGCCAAAAGTAGATAACAATTCTCGAGTATAACGTTCCTAAGAAATAAAGATATGATAAGATTTTTGCCCTACCTCAATTCCCAAGCAGTAATGAAGAAGGCCCAAGTCTGTCATGTCGAACTCTTGGCTCAACCATTCCCGAGTCTTCACAATGTTGTCTTCATGGTCACCAGTGATTACCAGGTCCTCTACATAGAGTACTACAATGACTCTTTTCTCATGTTCACAAAGAACATACAAGTTTGCTTCAGATTTACTTCTATAGAACCCGCGTTCGAAGAAGAAAGAGTCGATACGTTTGTACCAGGCTCGTGGTGCCTGCTTTAGACCATACAAGGACTTTTTTAATTTACATACCTTCTCCTCTGCATTTGGTAGGTCAAAGCCTTGTGGTTGTGCAACGTAGACTTCTTCCTCAAGTTGCCCATTCAGAAAGGCAGATTTTACATCCATTTGATGTACCATCCACCCGTAATGAGCAAAAGCTGCAAGAACTACCCGTATTGTTGTCATCTTTGCTGTTGGAGTGAAGGTCTCATCAACATCAAAACCTTCAATTTGTGAGAATCCCTGTGCAACAAGGCGTGCTTTGTATTTTTCAAGAGTACCATCAGCCTTGTACTTTGTTTTCCAGATCCATTTGCTGGCAATGATCTTTCGGTTAGGAGGTTTGTCAACAATCTCCCAAGTATCATTCTTTATGATACTATCATACTCTGTTTGCATTGCAGCTCTCCATTTTGGATCTGACATGGCTTCCTCCACACTTACTGTTCTTTTACCGCCATGATGATTTGAGTCATCAAAGCCATGTTCAAAAGTTGTTGTCCTGCTTTGTTCTGCTCTTCTATTCTCTTTGATCGTCTAAGCCCATCAGGACAAGGACTTTTATCTTCAACTTCTGGAGTTCTATCATCAAAGAGCTGGTGCACCCATCTTGGTTGTGTCTTCCATGGAGGTGCAATAGGTTGGCTTGTTGTTTCTTTTTTAACAGAAACATCTTTATAATCACTTACTGGCTTTTCAGCAGGCACTTGGTGAGTTACTTCATCGGTTGGTGACAAAATGGTAGGATCATTATCCTCCATTGAGAGTGGCCGCCAAGCGGGCCAGCCCCCTTGGACCCCGTCTTCCTCATTCATTTTATAGTTTCTTCACAAATAAACACTGCGGTCACAATTTGACCTCATCAGCGTCTAAGCCAGAACCGCTAACTAACAGTAACTTGTGAGAGATGGGCATTGACACACTAACACTTTTTTCTTAAATCAAAACTTGAGTTTTCACTTTCCCTTCATCTCGCAAACAAAAAAGAGATAAAAGGCAAATAGATCACAACAAAATGAAAATTTTAGAGTGTAAGTATAGAAAAAATTTAAAACGATAACAAAAGTAAGCAAAGAAAATTTATTCACACACCACAAATGAACACAAAAGTTTCAATATCCAAGTTTTGGAAATTTCACTAGTTCAACCCTAATAGAGTGGAATTTTAAAAGAAAGCTTTTTCTACACATGTTTTTAAAATGGATATGCAAGCTTGAAACAAGTTAAAGAAGCAAATGACCTATGGATCCAAACCTTTTAAAGAGAATAACAAACGCTCATTAATTTCTAAGGTGAACGTGCGGTGGGATATTTACCCGAGTCAAACAAGCCATTATTTTGCCCATTTACAAAAACCTGACCTAATAATCATAGATGATTGTAAAGTGATTTATCATGCGTAACAGGCTATATTTTTGTAAGAAATGACTTATGGATTGTGAGTCAACACTCAGTTAAAAATCCCCTGCCTCCCCCTTTTCCCGACGATTGCCAAACCTAATATATAAAAACTAAAAAGAGTTTACAATCCCTAAAAATTACAGACACTTTTTGGAATTATCTCTCTCTAAATTTGTGCACTGTGTATTTCTATTTTAGAAGTATACATTTTTCTTAAATCAAAACTTGAGTTTTTACTTTCCCTTCATCTCGCAAACAAAAAAGAGATAAGAGGCAAATAGATCACAACAAAATGAAAATTTTAGAGTTTATGTATGGAAAAAAATTAAAAGAATTAAAAAAATAAACAAGGAAAATTTATTCACACTCCACAGATGAACACAAAAGTTTTGTTATCCAATGTTGGCAAATTCTACTAGTTCAACCCTAATAGCTTGGAATTTTATAAGAAAGACATTTTTCAACACATGTTTTAAAAATGGATATGCATGCTTGAAACATGTTACAAATGACCTATGGATCCAAACCTTTTAAAGAGAATAACAAACTCTCATTAAATTCTCAAGTGAACGAGCAGTGGGATATTTACCCGAGTTAAACAAGCCTTTCTTTTGCCCATTTACAAAAAGCTGACCTAACGATCATAGACGATTGTAAAGTGATTTATCATGTGTAATGGGCTATATTTTTGTAAGGAATGACTTATGGATTGCAAGTCAACACTCAGTTAAAACTCCCCAGCCTCCCCCTTTTCCTGACGATTTCAAAACCAAATATATAAAATCTAAAAAGAGTTTACAATCCCTAAGAAATACAGACACATTTTGGAATTATATCTCTCTAAATTTGTGCACCGTGCTTTTCCATTTTAGATGTATACTTTTTCTTAAATCAAAACTTGAGTTTTCACTTTCCCTACATCTCGTAAACAAAAAAGAGATAAAAGGAAAATAGATCACAACAAAATGAAAATTTTAGAGTTTTTGTGCTGAAAAATTTTAAAACAATAACAAATGTAAGCAAAGAAAATTTATTCGCACGCCACAGATGAACACATAAATTTTGTTATCCAAGTTTGGGAAATTCCACTAGTTCAACCCAATAGTTGGAATTTTATAAGAAAAAGATTTTTCTACACATGTTTTAAAAATGAAAATGCATGCTTCAAACATGTTAAAAATGACCTAAGGATCCAAACCTTTTAAACAGAATAACAAACACTCATTAAATTCTCAAGTAAACTAGCGGTGGGATATATACCCGAGTCGAACAAGCCATTATTTTGCCCATTTACAAAAAGCTGACCTAACGATCATAGATGATTGTAAAGTGATTTATCATGTGTAATGGGCTATATTTTTGTAAGGAGTAATTTTTGGATTGGGAGTCAACACTCAGTTAAAAATCCCCCACCTTCCCCTTTTCCCGACAATTTCAAAACCTAATATGTAAAAACTAAAAAATGTTTACAATCCCTAAAAATTATAGACACATTTTGGAATTAAATCTCTCTACATTTGTGCATTGTGCATTTCCATTTTAGATGTATACTTTTTTCTTATATCAAAACTTGAGTTCTCACTTTCCTTTCATCTCGTAAACAAAAAAGAGATAAAAGGCAAATAGTTCACAACAAAATATAAAATTAATAGTTTATATATGGAAAAAATTTAAAAAAATAACAAATGTAAGCAAAGAAAATTTATTCACACACCACATATGAACAGAAAAGTTTTATTAACCAAGTTTAGGAAATTCCACTAGTTCAACCCTAATAGCTTGGAATTTTATAAGAAAGATATTTTTCTACACATGTTTTTAAAATGGATTTGCATGCTTGAAACATGTTATAGATGAAAATGACCTATGG
Organism: Aristolochia californica; assembly: GCF_029961685.1. NCBI lineage: Eukaryota > Viridiplantae > Streptophyta > Magnoliopsida > Piperales > Aristolochiaceae > Aristolochia > Aristolochia californica. The sequence continues at coordinate 32,203,484 of NW_027181992.1, read as the reverse complement.
ATCCAAATGTTTTAAAGAGAATGACAAACGCTCATTAAATTCTGAAGTGAACGAGAGGTCAGATATTTACCCGAGTCAAACAAGCCATTATTTGGCCCATTTACAAAAAGCAAACCTAACGATCATATATGATTGTAAATTTATTTATCATGCGTAACGGGCTATATTTTTGTAAGGAATGACTTATGGATTGGGAGTTAACACTCAGTTAAAACTCCCCCGCCTCCCTCTTTTCACGACGATTGCAAAACATAATATATAAAAACTAAAAGGAGTTTACAATCCCAAAAAATTATAGACTCTTTTTGGAATTATCTCTCTCTACATTTGTGCACTATGCAATTTAGATGTATACTTTTTTTCTTAAATCAAAACTTGAGATTTCACTTTCCCTTCATCTTGTAAATAAAAAAGAGATAAAAGGACAAAAGTTCGGAACAAAACGAAAATTTTAGAGTTTATGTATGGAAAATATTTAAAACAATAACAAATTTAAGCTAAGAAAATTTATTCACACACCACAAATGAACACAAAAGTTTTGTTATCCATGTTTGGTAAATTCCAGTAGTTCTACCATAATAGGTTGGAATTTTATAAGAAAAATATTTTTCTACACATGTTTTAAAAATGGATATGCATGCTTGAAACATGTTCAAGATGCATGGATCCAAACACATTAAAATAATAACAAAAGCTCATTAAATTCTCAAGTGAACGTGCAGTGGGATTCTTACCCGAGTCAAACAAGCCATTATTTTTCCCATTTACAAAAAGTTGACCTAACGATCATAGATGATTGTAAAGAGATTTATCATGCGTAACGGGCTATATTTTTGTAAGGAATGACTTATGAAAATGGAGTCAACACTCAGTTAAAAATCCCCTGCCTCCCCTTTTTCCCAACGATTGCAAAACCTAATATATAACAACTAAAAAGATTTTACAATCCCTAAAAATTACAGACACTTTTTGGAATTATCTCCCTCTATATTTGTGCACTATGCATTTCTATGCATTTCCATTTTAGATCTATACTTTTTTCTTAAATCAAAACACGAGTTTTCACTTCACCTTCATCTCGCAAACAAAAAGGATATCAAAGGCGAATAGATCACAACAAAATGAAAAATTTAGAGTTTAAGTATGGGAAAAATTTAAAAGAATAACAAAACTAAGCAAAGAAAAATTATCCAGACACCACAGAAGAACACAAAAGTTTTTTTATCCAGGTTTGGCAAATTCCACTAGTTCAACCCTAATAGCTTGGAATTTAATAAGAATGATATTTTTCTACACATTTTTTACAAATGACCTATGGATCCAAACCTTTTAAAGAGAATAACAAACGCTCATTAAATTCTCAAGTGAACGTACGGTGGGATATTTACCCGAGTCAAAGAAGCCATTATTTTGCCCATTTACAAAAAGCTGACCTAATGATCATAGATGATTGTAAAGTGATTTATAATGTGTAATGACCTATATTTTTTTAAGGAATGACTTATGGATTGGGAGTCAACACTCTGTTAAAAATCCCCCGCCTCCCCCTTTTCCCGACGATTTCAAAACCTTATAAATAAAAACTAGAGAGAGTTTACAATCCCTAAAACATACAGACACATTTTGGAATTACCTCTCTCTACATTTGTGCATTGTGCTTTTCCATTTTGGATCTATACTTTTTTCTAAAATCAAAACTTGAGTTTTCACTTTCCCTTCATCTCATAAACAAAAATGAGATAAAAGGCAAATAGATCACAAAAAAATGATAATTATAGAGTTTATGTATGGAAAAAATTAAAAAAAATAATAAAATTTAAGCAAAGAAACTTTATTCACACACCACAGATGCACACAAAAATGTTTTATTATCCATGTTTGGGAAATTCCACTAGTTCAACCCTAATAGCTTGGAATTTTACAAAAACGAAATTTTCCTTCACATATTTTAAAAAAGGATATTCATGATTGAAACATGTTAAAGATGCAAATGAGCTATGGATCCAAACCTTTTAAAGAGAATAACAAACGTTGATTAAATTCTCAAGTGAACGTGCGAAGGGATATTTACCCGAGTCAAACAAGCCAATATTTTGCCCATTTACAAAATGATGTCCCAACCATCATAGATGATTGTAAAGTGATTGATCATGTGTAACGAGCTATATTTTTTTAAGGAATGACTTATGGATTGGGAGTCAACACTCAATTAAAAATGCCCCTCCTCCCTTTTTCCCAACAATTGGAAAACCTAATATATAACAATTAAAAAGAGTTTACAATCCCTAAAAATTACAGACACTTTTTGGAATTATCTCTCTCTACATTTTTGCATTGTGCATTTCCATTTTAGATGTATACTTTTTTTTTTAAATCAATACTTGAGTTTTCACTTTCCCTTAATCTCGTAAACAAAAAAGAGAAAAAAGGCAAATAGATGACAATAAAATGAAAATTTAAGAGTTTATGTATGGAAAATTTTTAAAAAATAACAAATGTAAGGAAAGAAAATTTATTCACTCACCATAGATGAACACAAAAGTTTTGTTATCCAAGTTTGGGAAATGCCGCAAGTTCAACCCTAATAGCTTGGAATTTTATAACAAAGAGATTTTTCTACACCTGTTTTAAAAATGGATTTACATGCTTGAAAGATGTTAAAGATGCAAATGACCTATGGATCCAAACCATTTAAAGAGAATTAAAAACGCTCATTAAATTCTCAAGTGAACGTGAGATGGGATATTTACCCGAGTCAAACAAGCCATTATTTTGCTCATTTACAAAAAACTGACCTAACGATCATAGATGATTGTAAAGTGATATATCATACATAACGGGCTATATTTTTGTAAGGAATGACTTATGGATTGGGAGTCAATACTCAGTTAAAAATCCCTAGCCTCCCCCTTTCCCTGACGATTACAAAACCTCATATATAAAAACTATAAGGAGTTTACAATCCCTAAAAATTATGGACACTTTTATGAATTAGCTCTCTCTCTATTTGTGCACTATGCATTTCTATTTTAGATGTATACTTTTTTCTTAAATCAAAACACGATTTTTCACTTCACCTTCATCTCGCAAACAAAAAAGAGATAAAAGGCAAATAGATCACAAAAAAATGAAAATTTTAGAGTTTAAATACGGAAAAATTTAAAACAATAACAAAAGTAAGCAAAGAAAATTTATTCACACACCACAGATGAGCACAAAAGTTTTTTTATCCATGCTTGGAAAATTTCACTAGTTCAACCCTAATAACGTGGAATTTTATAAGAAAGAGATTTGTCGACACATGTTTTAAAAATGGATATGCATGTTTGAAACATGTTAAAGATGCAAATGGCCAATGGATCCAAACCTTTTAAAGAGAATAACAAACACTCATTAAATTCTCAAGTGAACGTGCGGTGGGATATTTACCCGAGTCAAACAAGCCATTATTTTGCCCATTTATAAAAAAACTGAAATAATGGCTTGTTTGACTCGGGTAAATATCCCACCGCATGTTCACTTGAGAAGTTAATGAGTGTTTGTTATTTTTTTTCAAAGGTTTGGATCCATATGTCATTTGTAACATATTTCAAGCATGCATATCCATTTTTAAAACATTTGAAGAAAAATTACTTTCTTAAAAAATTCCAAGCAATTAGGGTTAAACTAGTGGAATTTACCAAACTTGGATAACAAAACATTTGAGTTCATCTGTGGTGTGAATAAATTTTCTTTTGATATATTTGTTATTTTTTAAAAAAGTTTTGATTAAAAAACTCAAAATTTTTTATTTTGTTGTGATCTATTTGCTTTTTAGCTCTTTTTTGTTTACGAGATGAAGGGAAAGTGAAAAATCAAGTTTTGATTTAATAAAAAGTATACGTCCAAAATGGAAATGCACAGTGCAAAAATTTATGAAGAGATAATTCCAAAAAGTGTCTCTAATTTTTAGGGATTGTAAACTCTTTTTAGTTTTTATATATAAGGTTTGGCAATCGTCAAGAAAAGGGGGAGGCAGGGGATTTTTAACTGAGTGTTGACTCCCAATTCATAAGTCATTCCTTAAAAAAATATAGCCAGTTACGCATGATAAATCCCTTAGCATCTATGATCATAAGGTCAACTTTTTGTAAGTGGGCAAAATAATGGCTTGTTTGAGTCGGGTAAATATCCCACTGAACATTCACTTGAGAATTTAATGAGTGTTTGTTATTCTCTTTAAAAGATTTGGATCTATTGGCCATTTGCATCTTTAACATATTCCAAGCATGCATATCCATTTTTAAAAACATGTGTATAAAAATCTCTTTCTTATAAAATTCCACGCAATTAGGGTTGAACTAGTGGAATGTCCCAAACTTGGATAAAAAAACTTTTGTATTCATCTGTGGTGTGTTAATAAATTTTCTTTGCTTACTTTTGTTATTTTTTTAAATTTTTTCCATAAACTCTAAAATTTTCATTTTGTTGTGATTTATTTGCCTTTTATCTCTTTTTTCTTTGCGAGATGAAGGTGAAGTGAAAACTCGTGTTTTGATTTAAGAAAATAGTATACATCTAAAATTGAAATGCATAGTGCACAAATGTTGAGAGAGATAATTCCAAAAGTGTCTATAATTTTTAGGGATTGTAAACTCCTTTTAGTTTTTATATATGAGGTTTTGCAATCGTCAGAAAAACAGGGGAGGTTGGGGATTTTTAACATAGTATTGACTCCCAATCCATAAATCATTCCTTACAGAAACGTAGCCCGTTACATTTGATAAATCACTTTACAATATCCAAGGTCAGTTTTTTGTAAATGAGCAAAATAATGGCTTGTTTGACTTGGGTAAATATCCCACCGCACGTTCACTTGAGAATTTAATGAACGTTTGTTATTCTCTTTAAAATGTTTGGACCCATAGGTCATTTGCATCTTTAACATGTTTCAAGCACACAAATCCATTTTTAAAACATGTGTAGAAAGGTCTCTTTCTTATAAAATTCCAAGCTATTAGGGTTGAACTAGTGGAATTTCCCAAGCTCTGTGGTGTGTGAATAAATTTTCTTTTCTTACATTTGTATTGTTTAAAATTTTTTCCATACAAAAACTCTAAAATTTTCATTTTTTTTGTGATCTATTTGCTTTTTATCTCTTTCTTGTTCATGAGATGAAGGGAAAGTGAAAACTCAAGTATTGATTAAAGAAAAAGCATACATAAAAAATGGAAATGCACAGTGCACAAATGTAGAGAGTGATAATTCCAAAAAGTATCTGTAATTTTTATGGATTGTAAACTCTTTTAAGTTGTTAACTATTAGGTTTTGCAATCGTTGGGAAAAAGGGGAGGCATGGGATTTTTAACTAAGTGTTGACTCCCAATCCATAAGTCATTCCTTACAAAAATATAGCTCGTTAAGCATGATAAATCACTTTACAATCATCTATGATTGTTAGGTCAGTTTTTTGTAAACAGTCAAAATAATGGCTTGTTTGAATCGGGTATATATCCATCCGCACGTTCACTTGAGAATTTAATGAGCATTTGTTATTCTCTTTAAATGGTTTGGTTCCATAGGTCTTTTTCATGTTTAACTTGTTTCAAGCATGCATATCCATTTTTAAAACAAGTGTAGAAAAAACTATTTCTTATAAAATTCTAAGCTATTAGGGTTGAACTAGTGGTATTTACAAAACTTGGATAACAAAAATTTTGTGTTCAAATGTGGTGTGTGAATAAATTTTATTTGCTTACATTTGTTATTGTTTTAAATTTTTTCCATTAAAAACTCTAAAATTTTCATTTTGTTGTGTTCTATTAGCCTTGTATCTCTTTTTTGTTAATGAGATAATGGGAAAGTGAAAACTCAAGTTTTGATTTAAGAAAAAAGTATACATCTAAAATGAAATTCACACTCCACAAATGTCGAGAGAGATAATTCAAAAATGTGTCTGTAATTTTTAGGGATTGTAAACTCATTTTAGTTTCTATATATTTTGTTTTTGCAATCGTCGGGAAAAGGGAGAGGCGGGGGATTTTTAACTAAGTGTTGACTCCCAATCCATAAGTCATTCCTTACAAAAAAATATAGCCTGTTACGCATTATAAATCACTTTACAATCATCTATGATCGTTAGGTCAGCTTTTTGTAAATGGGCAAAATAATGGGTTGTTTAAGTCGAGTAAATATCCCACCACACGTTCACTTGAGAATTTAATGAGCGTTTGTTATTCTCTTTAAAAGGTTTGGATCCATAGGTCATTTGCATCGTTAACATGTTCCAAGCATGCACATCCATTTTTAAAACATGTGTTGAAAAGTCTATTTCTTATAAAATTCCAAGCTATTAGGGTTGAAATAGTGGAATTTTCCTAACTTGGATAACAAAACTTTTGTGTTCATTTGTGGTGAGTGAATAAATTTTCTTTGCTTACATTTTTTATTGATTTAAATTTTTTCCATACATAAACTCCAAATTTTTATTTTGTAGTGATCTATTTGCCTTTTATCTCTTTTTTTTTTTACAAGATGAAGGGAAAGTGAAAACTCAAGTTTTGATTTAAGAAAAAAATTTACATCAAAAATGGAAATGCACAATGCACAAATGTAGAGAGAGATAATTCCAAAAAGTGTCTACAATTTTGAGGGATTGTAAACTCTTTTTATTTTTTATATATTAGGTTTTGCTATCGTCGGGAAATGGGGGAGGAAGGGCATTTTTAACTGAGTGTTGATTCCCAATCCATAAGTCATTCCATAAAAAATATAGCCCGTTATGCATGATTAATCACCTTACAAGGCAAAATAATGGCTAGTTTGACTCAGGTAAATATCCCACTGCACGTTCACTCGAGAATTTAATTAGCATTTGTTATTCTCTTTAAAAGGTTTTGATCCATAGGTAATTTGCATCTTGAACATGTTCCAAGCATGCACATCCATTTTTAAAACATGTGAAGAAAAATCTTTCTTAGAAAATTCCAAGCTATTAGGGTTGAACTATTGGAATTTCCCAAACATGGATAACAAAACTTTTGTGTTCATCTGTGGTGTGTGAATATATTTTCTTTGCTTAAATTTTCTATTATTTTAAATTTTTACCATACATTAACTCTAAATTTTTTATTTTGTTGTGATCTATTTGCCTTTTAAGTCGTTTTTATTTACGAGATGAAGGGAAAGTGAAAACTCAAGTTTTGATTTAAGAAAAAAGTCCACATCTAAATCGGAAATGCACAGTGCACAAATGTAGAGAGAGATAATTCCAAAAAGTGTTTGGAAATGGGAAAATAATGGCTTGTTTAACACGGGTAAATATCCCACCGCACGTTCACTTGAGAATTTAATGAGCATTCGTTAATCTCTTTAAAAGGTTTGGATCCATAGGTCATTGCATCTTTAACATTTTCAAGCATGCATTTCCATTTTTAAAACATGTGTTGAAAAATTTCTTTCTTATAAAATTCCAAGCTACAGGGGTAGAACTAGTGGAATTTCCCAAACTTGGATAACCAAAATTTTGTGTTCATCTGTGGTGTGTGTGAATAAATTTTCTTTGCAAACATTTGTTATGGTTTTAAATTTTATCCATACATAATCTCTAAAATTTTCATTTTCTTGTGATCTATTTCCCTTTTATCTCTTTTTTGTTTACAAGATTAAGGCAAAGTCAAACTCAAGTTTTGATTTAAGAAAAAAGTATACATCTAAAATGGAAATACACAGTGCACAAATGTAGAGAGAGATAATTCTAAAAAGTGTTTGTAATTTTTAGGGATTGGAAACTCTTTTTAGTTTTTATATATAAGGTTTTGCAATCGTCGAGAAAGGAGGAGGTGGGAGATTTTTAACTGTGTGTTGACTCCCAATCCATACGTCATTGCGTACAAAAATATAGCCCATTATGTATGATAAATCACTTTACAATCATCTATGATTGTTAGGTCAGCTTTTTGTAAATGGGAAAATAATGGCTTGTTTGAGTCGGGTATATATCCCAGCGCATGGTCACTTGAGAATTTAATGAGCGTTTGTTATTCTCTTTAAAATGGATGCATAGGTCATTTGCATCTTTAACATGTTTCAAGCATGCATATCCATTTTTAAAACATGTCTAGGAAAAGCTCTTTCTCATAAAATTTCTAGCTATTATGGTTGAACTAGTGAAATTTCCTAAACTTGGTTCACAAAAATTTTGTGTTCATCTTTGGGGTGTGAATAAATTTTCTTTGCTTACATTTGTTAATGTTTTAAATTTTTTCCCTACATAAACTCGAAAAAATTTCATTTTTTTGTGATCTATTTGGCTTTTATCTCTTTTTTCTTTACAAGATGAAGGCAAAGTGAAAACTCAAGTTTTGATTTAAGAAAAAAGTATATATCTAAAATGGAAATGCACAGTGCACAAATATAGAGAGAGATAATTCCAAAAAGTGTCTGTAATTTTTAGGTATTGTAAACTCTTTTTAGTTTTTATATATTAGGTTTTGCAATCGTCGAGAAAAGGGGGAGGCGGTGGATTTTTAACTGAGTTTTGACTCCCAATCCATAAGTCATTCCTTACAAAAATATAGCCCGTTACGTATGATAATTCACTTTACCATCATATATGATCGTTAGGCCAGATTTTTGTAAATGGACAAAATAATGGCTTGTTTGACTCGTGTAAATATCCCACCGCACGTTCACTTGAGAATTTAATGAGCATTTGTTATTCTCTTTAAAAGGTTTGGATCCATAGGTCATTTGCATCTTTAACATGTTTCAAGCATGCATATCCATTTTTAAAACATGGGTAGAAAAATATCTTTCTTATAAAATTCCAAGCTATTCGGATTGAACTAGTGGAATTTCCAAAACTTGGATATACAACATTTTGTGTTCATAACTTAGGAAAAAATTTAATCGGGTAACAACGTCGTCTTCAACCTTCCTCCTTCTGCCGATTTCTGAACAGTATGGCGTTGGTAAATTTGGGAAATCTGTTGCCAACTGATCTTCTCTCAAGGCACCGTATATGGGGGCCGACGTCGTCTTTTTCTCTCGCGGCACCGAACAGAGGCGAAAGACTGTCTTTGTCTTCCTCACGACACAATCCAGTGGTTTTACGATGATAAAGGAACGTCCGATTTGCCTTCTTAAAGCTCGGTGATAATCCGACGTACTCAGAGGTTGTAAATTTTTTTTTTCTTCATCTTCTTCGGCAACAGATCCGACCAGAACTTCTCCTTCTCTTGCGATGGCGTTGAGAAGGCTTCTCCTTCTTCGACAACGCATGAGCAGAGAAGTGCTTCGCGAGCCTTCACAGCAACATTTCTCTCTCTCTCTCTTTTTTTCTCGGCCTAGGCTAAATCAATCGTTCTTCTTTTTTTTTTTTCTTTTCTCCTCGTCGGGAAAGACTAAAACAGTCATTTTCTTCTTCTTTTTCTTTTTCATGACAATGACTAAAAAAATTGTTCTTGTTCTTCTTTTTTTGTCGGATTTTTTTTCCACCTTCTCGGCAACGCCTAAATCAGACGTTCGTCTCCTCTTATTATTTTTGGATTTTTTTATAAAAAAATAAAACAAAAAGGATAGACAAACCTAAGAAACCGAAGCTTGGATACCAACTGATATGAACCATGTCAACTTGTGACGAAACCCGATACCAAATCTGGTAATCGTCCCGAAGACCTTTCAAGTTTGGATGGAAACCGCGACCCATTGCTTAGCAAAGCAAGAACCTTGGTATAGTGAAGACGCCACAAACGGGGATGGAGAATCCGTTTGATAAGTCGATATTGAACGCCAAAAGGAAATCCTTGATAAATTCGAAAAGTTCTTTCAAGAACTCAAGAAGAATAAATTTCAATGTCAATAATGATAAATGGTTTTTTTCAATCCTTGTACAAATCCTTTATTTATAATGGAGGACGTGGTAGAATCTAGGTAAATAAATCTCTACCCCTAATTATATTCAATTAAAGGAAAACTAAAGTAACTTGCCTAAAAATAGAAACCAAATTTAATTCCAAAGTGATCTTCTAAGATAAGATGCCAACTCATGGATATTGTGGTGGATTCCATGAGATCTTCTAAGATAAGTTACCAACTCGTGGATATCCTTGTGGGTCCCACAACATCTCGTGGTGGTCCCACCAGTTTGTGTCACCATCGTCGGTCCCATGTTTTAGTAAAGTAAATCTTGCTCATGTTCTCATGGTGGGTCCCACTAGCTTGTACCTCCATGATGGGTCCCACATTATAACCGAGTAAAACCAACCCTTGTGGGTGGGTCCCAGTATCTTGTCACTCCATTGAGGGTCCCACAAGATAATAGTATAAAACCAACATTGGTTCGCATCATGTGGTGTGTAAAAAAAATTTCTTTGCTTACATTTGTTATTGTTTTAAATTTTTTTCCATACATAAACTCTAAAATTTTCCTTTTGTTGTAATCTATTTGCCTTTTATCCCATTTTTGTTTACGAGATGAAGGGAAAGTGAAAACTCAAGTTTTGATTTAAGAAAAAAGTATACATCTAAAATGGAAATGAAAAGTGCACAAATGAAGAGAGAGATAATTCCAAAAAGTGTCTGTAATTTTTAGGGATTGTAAGCCCTTTTTAGTTTTTATATATTAGTTTTTGCAATCGACGGGAAAATGGCAGGCGAGGGATTTTTAACTCAGATTTGACTCCCAATCCATTACACATTCCTTAAAAAAACATAGCCCGTTAAGCATGATAAATCACTATACAATCATCTATGATCGTTAGATCAGCTTTTTGTAAATGGGGAAAATACTAGCTTGTTTGACTCGGGTAAATATCCTACCGCACGTTCACTTGAGAATTTAATGAGCGTTTGTTATTTTCTTTAAAAGGTTTGGATCCATAGGTCATTTGTATCTTTAACATGTTTCAAGCATGCATATCCATTTTTAAAACATGTGTAGAAAAATCTCTTTCTTATAAAATTCCAAGCCATTAGGGCCGAACAAGTGAAATTTCACAAACTTGCTCAACAAAACTTTTGTGTTCATTTTTGTTGTGTGAATAAATGTTCTTTGGTTACATTTGTTGTTGTTTTAAATTTTCTCTATACATAAACTCTAAATTTTTTATTTTGTTGTGATCTATTTGCCTTTTATCTCATTTTTGTTTACGAGATGAAGGGAAAGTGAAAACTCAAGTTTTGATTTAAGAAAAAAGTATACATCACAAATGGAAATACACAGTGCACAAAAGTAGAGAGAGATAATTCCATAAAGTGTCTGTAATTTTTAGGGATTGTAAACTCTTTTAAGTTTTTATATATAAGGTTTTGCAATCGTCGGCAATAGGGGGAGGCGGGGGATTTTTAACTGAGTGGTGACTCCCAATCCATAAGTCATTCCTTAAAAAAATATAGCCAGTTATGCATGATAAATCCCTTTAAAATCATTTATGATCGTTAGGTCAGCTTTTTGTAAATGGGAAAAATAATTGCTTGTTTAACTCTGATAAATATCCCACCGCATGTTCACTTGAGAATTTAATGAGCGTTTGTTATTCTCTTTCAAAGGATTGGATCAATAGGTCATTTGCATCTTTAACATGTTTCAAGCATGCATATCCACTTTTAAAACATCTGTAGAAAAATCTCTTTATTATAAAATTCCAAGCTAATAGGGTTGAACTAGTGGAATTTCCCAAACTTGGATAACAAAACTTTTGTGTTCATCTATGGTGTGTGAATAAATTTTCTTTGCTTACATTTGGTATGGTTTAAAATTTTTTTCCATACATAAAATCTAAAATTTTCAATTTGTTGTGATCTATTTGCCTTTTATCTCTTTTTTGTTTTAGAGAGGATGGGAAAGTGAAAACTCAAATTTTGATTTAAGAATAAAGTATACATCTAAAATGGAAATCCATAGTGCACAAATGTAGAGAGAGATAATTCCAGAAAGTGTCTGCAATTTTAAGGGATTTTATACTTTTTTTAGTTTTTATGTATATGGTTTTGCAATCGTCGGGAAAATTGGGAGGCGACGGATTTTTAACTAAGTGTTGACACCCAATCCATAAGTCATTCCTCACAAAAATATATCCCATTATGCACGATAAATCACTTTACAATCATCTGTGATCATTAGGTCAGCTTTTTCTAAATGGGCAAAATAATGGCTTGTTTGACTCTGGTAAATATCCCACTGCAAGTTCACTTGAGAATTTAATGACCGTTTGTTATTCTCTTTAAAAGTTTTGGATCCATAGGTCATTTGAATCTTTAACATGTTTTAAGCATGCATATCTATTTCTAAAACATGTGTAGAAAAATCTTTTTCTGATAAAATTCCAAGCTATTAGGGTTAAACTAGTGGAATTTTCCAAACTTGGATAACAAACTTTTGTGTTCATCTGTGGTCGATGAATAAATTTTTTTTGCTTACATTTGTTATTTTTTAAATTTTTTTCCATTGATAAACTCTAAAATTTTCATTTTGTTGTGATCAATTTGCCTTTTTTCTCTTTATTGTTTACAAGATGAAGGGAAAGTTAAAATTCAAGTTTTGATTTAAAAAAAAGTATACATCTAAAATGGAAATGCACAGTGCACAAATGTAGAGAGATAATTCCTAAAAGTGTCATTAATTTTTAGGGATTGTAAACTCTTTTTAGTTTTTATATATTAGGTTTTGCAATCGTCAGGAAAAGGGGGAGCCGAGGGATTTTTAACTAAGTGTTGACTCCCAATCCATAAGTCATTCCATACAAAAATATAGCCCATTACGCATGATCAATCACTTTAAAATCATCTATGATCGTTATGTCAGCTTTTTGTAAATGGGCAAAATAATGGCTTGTTTGACTGAGGTAAATATCCCACCACACGTTCACTTGAGAATGTTATGAGCGTTTGTTATTCTCTTTAAAAGGTTTGGATCCATAGGTCATTTGCATCTTTAACATATTTCGAGCATGCATATCCATTTTAAAAACATGTGAAGAAAAATCTCTTTCTTATAAAATTCCAATCTATTAGGGTTGAACTATTGGAATTTCCCAAATATGGATAACAAAAATTTTGTGTTCATCTGTGGTTTGTGAATATATTGTCTTTGCTTACATTTGCTATTGTTTTAAATTTTTACCATACATAAACTCTAAAATTTTCATTTTGCTGTGATCTATTTACCTTTTATCTCTTTTTTGTTTACGAGATGAAGGGAAAATGAAAAATCAAGTTTTTTTTCAAGAAAAAAGTATACTTCTAAAATGGAAAAGCACAGTGCACAAATGTAAAGAGAGATAATTCCAAAAAGTGTCTATAATTTTAGTTTTTATATATTAGGTTTTGCGATCGTCGGGAAAAGGGGAAGGCGGGGATATTTAGCTATGTGTTGACTCCTAATCCATAAGTCATTCTTTACAAAAATATAGCCCGTTACGCATGATAAATCACTTTACAATCATCTATGATTGTTGGGTCAGTTTTTTGTAAATGGGCAAAATAATGGTTTGTTTGACTCGGATAAATATCCCACCGCACGTTCACAGGAGAATTTAATGAGCGTTTTTTATTCTCTATAAGAGGTTTGGATCCAAAGGTCATTTGCATCTTTAACATGTTTAAAACATGCATATCCATTTTTAGAACATGTGTAGAAAAATCTCTTTCTTCTAAACATCCAAGCTATGGGGTGAACTAGTGGAATTTTCAAAACAAGGATAATAAAAATTTTGTGTTCATATGTGGTGTGTGAATAAATTTTTTTTGCTTATATTTGTTATTGTTTTAAATTTTTTCCAAACATAAACTCTAAAATTTTCATTTTGTTGTGATATATTTGCCTTTTTTCTCTTTTTTGTTTACAAGATGAAGGGAATGTGAAAACTCAAGTTTTGATTTAAGAAAAAAGTATACATCTAAAATGGAAATTCACTGTGCACAAATACAGAGAGATAATTCAAAGAAGTGTCGGTAAATTTTTGGGATTGTAAACTCTTTTTTGTTTTTATATATTAGGTTTTGCAATCGTTAGGAGAAGGGGGAGGTGGTGGTATTTTAACTGAGTGATCACTTTACAATTATCTATGATCGTTAGATCAACTTTTAGTGTATGGGCAAAATAATGGCTTGTTTGACTTGGGTAAATATCCCACCGCACATGCACTTGAGAATTTAATCAGCGTTTGTTATTCTCTTTAAAAGGTTTGGATACATATGTCATTTGCATCTTTAACATGTTTCAAGCATGCATATCCATTTTTAAAACGTGTGTTGAAAAATCTCTTTCTTTTAAAATTCCTAGCGATTACGGTTGAACTAGTGGAATTTCCCAAACTTGGATAACAAAACTTTTAGGTTCATCTATGGTGTGTAAATAAATTTTCTTTGCCTACATTTTTTATTGTTTTAAATTATTTCCATACATAAACTCTAAAATTTTCATTTCATTGTGGTCTATTTGCCTTTTATCTCTTTTTTGTTTACGAGATGAAGGAAAAGAAAAAAGTCAAGTTTTTATTTAAGAAAAAGTATACAACTAAAATGGAAATGCACTGTGCACAAATGTAGAGAGAGATAATTCTAAAAAGTGTCTATCATTTTTAGGGATTGGAAACTCTTTTTTAGTTTTATATATTAGGTTTTGCAATCGTCGGGAAAATGGGGAGGCGGGGGATTTTTAACTGAGTGTTGACTCCCAATCCATAAGTCTTTCCTTACAAAAATGTAGCCCATTACGCATGATAAATCACTTTACAATCATCTATTATCGTTAGGTCAACTTTTTGTAAATGGGCAAAATAATGGCTTGTTTGACTCGAGTAAATATCCCACTGCACGTTCACTTGAGAATTTAATGACAGTTTGTTATTCTCTTTAAAGGTTTGGATCCATAGGTCAATTGCATCTTTAACATGTTTCAAGCATGCATATCCATTTTTATAACATGTGTAGAAAAATCTCTTTCTGATAAATTCCAAGCTATTAGGGTTGAACTAGTGGAATTCCACAAACATTGATTACAAAACTTTTGTGGTCAACTGTGGTGTGTGACTAAATTTTCTCTACTTACATTTGTTATTAGTATAAATTTTTTCCATACATTAACTCTAAAATTTTCATTTTTTTGTGATCTATTTGCATTTTATCTCTTTTTTGTTTACGAGATGAAGGGAAAGTGAAAACTCAAGTTTTGATTTAAGAAAAAAGTATACATCTAAAATGGAAATGCATAGTGCACAAATGTAGAGAGAAATAATTCCAAAACGTGACTGTAATTTAGAGGGATTGTAAACTCTTTTTATTTTTTATATATTATGTTTCGCAATCGTCGAGATAAGGGGGAGGCGGGCGATTTTTAACTGAGTGTTGACTCCCAATCCATAATTCATTCCTTAGAAAAATAGACCCCTTAACGCTTGATAAATCACTTTACAATCATCTATGATCGTTAGGTTAGCTTTTACAAAAATGGGAAAATAATAGTTTCTTTGACTTCTGTAAATATCCCACCGTACGTTCACTTGAGAATTTAATGAGCGTATGTTATTCTCTTTAAAAAGTTTGGATACATAGGTCACTTGCATCTTTAACATGTTTCAAGCATGCATATCCATTTTTAAAACATGTGTAGAAAAATATATATGTTATAAAATTCCAAGCTATAGAGTTGAACTAGTGGAATTTCCCAACCTTGGATAACAAAACTTTTGTGTTCATCTGTGGTTTGTCAATAAATTTTCTTTGCCAACATTTGTTATTATTTTAAAGTTTTTGAATACTTCAACTCTAAAATTTTCATTTTATTGTGATCTATTTGCCTTGTAGCTCTTTTTTGTTTACGAGATGAAGGGAAAGTGAAAACTCAAGTTTTGATTTAAGAAAAAAGTATACATCTAAAATGGAAATGCATAGTGCACAAATGTTGAGAGAGATAATTCGAAATTTTTTTTGTAATTTTAAGGGATTTTAAACTCTTTTTAGTTTATATATATTAGGTTTTGCAATTGTCTGGAAAACAGGGAGGCGGGGGATTTTTAACTGAGTGTTGACTCCCAATCCATCTGTCATTCCTCACTAAAATTTAGCCCGTTACACATGATAAATATCTTTACAATCATCTATTATCGTTAGGTCAGCTTTTTTTAAATGGGCAAAATAATGGCTTGTTTGACTCGGGTAAATATCCCATCGCAAGTTCACTTGAGAATTTAAAGTGCATTTTTTATTCTCTTTAAAAGGTTAGGAGCCATAGGTGATTTGCATCTTTAACATGTTTCAAGTATGCATATCCATTTTTAAAACATGTGTAGAAAAATTTCTTTCTTATAAATTTCCAAGCTACTAGGGTTGAACTAGTGGAATTTCCCAAACACGAATAACAAAACTTTTGTGTTCATCTGTGGTGTGTGAATAATTTTTTTTTTCTTACATTTGTTATTGTTTTAAATTTTTTCCATACATAAAATAAAAAATTTTCATTTTGTTGTTATCTATTTGCTTTATATCTCTTTTTTGTTTACGAGATTAAGGGAAAGTCAAAATTCAAGTTTTGATTTAAGAAAAAAGTATACATCTAAAATGGAAATGCACAGTGCACAAATGTAAAGAGAGATAATTCTAAAAAGTGTCTGTAATTTTGAGGGATTGTAAACTCTTTTTAGTTTTTATATATTAGGTTTTGCATTTGTCAGGAAATGCAGGGAGTGGGGGATTTTTAACTCAGTGTTGACACCCAATCCATAAGTCATCCTAACTAAAATATAGCCCTTTACACTTGATAAATCACTTTTAATGTTTCCATGATTGTGAGGTTAGCTTTTAGTAAATGGGCAAAATAATGGCTTGTTTGAGTCAAGTAACTATCCCAACGCAGGTTCAGTTGAGAATTTAATGAGCGTTTGTTATTCTCTTTAAAATGTTTGGATCCATAGGTCATTTGGATCTTTAACATGTTTCAAGCATACATATCCATTTATAAAACATGTATAGAAAAATCTCTTTCTTTTAAAAATCCAAGCTATTAGGGTTGAACTAGTGGAATTTCCCAAACTTGGATATCAAAACTTTTGTGTTCATCTGTGGTGTGTGAATAAATTTTCTTTGCCTACATTTTTTTGTATTAAATTTTCTCCATACATAAGTTCTAAAATTTTCATTTTATTGTGATCTATTTGCCTTTTATGTCTTTTTTGTTTACGAGATGATGGGAAAGTGAAAACTTAAGTTTTGATTTACGAAAAAAGTATACATCTAAAATGGAAATGCATAGTGCAGAAATGTAGAGAGTGATAATTCCAAAAAGTCTCTGTAATTTTAAGGGATTTTAAAATATTTTTAGTTTTTATATAGTAGATTTTCCAATTTTCGAGAAAAAAGGGAGGCGGGGGATTTTTAACTGAGTGTTGACTCCCAATCCATAAGTCATTCCTTACAAAAATATAGTCAGTTATGCATGATGAATTGGTTTATAAGCATCTATGATCGTTAGGTCATCTTTTTGTAAATGGGCAAAATAATGGCTTGCTCGACTCGGGTAAATATCCCACCGCACGTTCACTTGAGAATTTAATGAGCATTTTTTATTCTCATTAAAAGGTTTGGATCCAAAGTTCATTTTCATCTTGAACATATTTCAAGCATGCATATCCATTTTTAAAACATGTGTAGAAAAATCTCTTTCTTATAAATTTCCAAGCTAATAGGGGTTAACTAGTGGAATTTCACAAACATTGATAACAAAACTTTTGTGTTTATCTGTGGTGTGTGAATAAATTTTCTCTACATACATTTGTTATTGTTTTAAATTTTTCCATACTTAAACTCTAAAATTTTCATTTTGTTGTGATCTTTTTACCTTTTATCTCTTTTTTGTTTACTAGATGATGGGAAAGAGAAAACTCAAGTTTTGATTTTAAAAAAAAGTATACATCTAAAATGGAAATGCACGGTACACAAATGTAGAGAGAGATAATTCCAAAACTTTTCTGTAATTTTAGGGATTGTAACTGCTTTTTAGTTTTTATATATTAGGTTTTACAATCGTCGGGATAAGGGGGAGGCATGAGATTTTTAACTAAGTGTTGACTCCCAATCCATAAGTCATTCCATACAAAAATGGACCCCTTTACGCATGATAAATCACTTTACAATAATCTATGATTCTTAGGTTACCTTTTAGTAAAAGGCAAAAATAAACGCTTGTTTGACTCGGGTAAATATCCCACCGAATGTTCACTTGAGAATTTAATGAGCGTTTGTTATTCTCTTTAAAAGGTTTGGATACATAGGTTATTTGCATCTTTAACATGTTTCAAGCATGAATATCCATTTTTAAAACATGTGTAGAAAAATATCTTTCTTATAAAATTCCAAGCTATTAGGGTTCATCTGTGGCGTGTGAATAAATTTTCTTTGCCTACTTTTGTGATTGTTTTAAATTTTTTCAATACATAAACTCTAAAATTTTCATTTTATTGTGATCAATTTGCCTTTTAGCACTTTTTTGTTTACATGATGAAGGGGAAGTGAAAACTCAAGTTATGATATAAGAAAAAAGTATACATCTAAAATGGAAATGCATTGTGCACAAATATTGAGAGAGATAATTCCAAATTTTTTTTGTAACTTTAAGGGATTATAAACTATTTTTTGTTTTTATATATTAGGTTTTTGCAATCGTCTGGAAAAGGGGGAGGTTTTTTCATTCCTCACTAAAATATAGCCCGTTACACATGATAAATTACTTTACAATTATCTATTATCGTTAGGTCAGCTTTTTGTAAATGGACAAAATAATGGCATGTTTGATTCGGGTAAATATCCCATTGTACGTTCACTTGAGAATTTAAAGAGCGTTTTTTATTCTCTTTAAAAGGTTTGGATCCATAGGTCATTTGCATCTTTAACATGTTCCAAGCATGCATATCCATTTTTAAAAAATGTGTAGAAAAATTTCTTTCTTATAAATTTCCAAGCTATTATGGTTGAACTAGTGGAATTTCCCAAACATGGATCACAAAACTTTTCTGTTCATCTGTGGTGTGTGAATAAATTTTCTTTGCTTACATTTTTTATTGTTTTAAATTTTTTCCATAAACTCTTAAATTTTCATTTTGTTGTGATCTACTTGCCTTTTATCTCTTTTTTGTTTACGAGATGAAGGGAAAGTCAAAACTCAGGATTTGAATTAATAAAAAAGTATACATCTAAAGTGGAAATTCACAGTGCACAAATGTAGAGAGAGATAATTCTAAAAAGTGTCTGTAATTTTTAGGGATTGTAAACTCTTTTTAGTTTTTATATATTAGGTTTTGCATTTGTCGGGAAAAGCAGAGAGTGGGGTTAGCTTTTAGTGAATGGGCAAAATAATGGCTTGTTTGACTCAGGTCAATATTCCACCGCACATTCACTTGAGAATTTAATGAGCGTTTGTTATTCTCTTTAAAAAGGTTTGGATCCATAGGTCATATGCATCTTTAACATGTTTCAATCATGCACATCCATTTTTAAAAAATATGTAGAAAAATCTCTTTCTTTAAAATTCCAAGCTATAGGGGTTGAACTAGTGGAATTTCCCAAACTTGGATAACAAAAATTTTGTGTTCATCTATTGTGTTTGAATAAATTTTCTTTGCTTACATTCGTTATTATTTTAAATTTTTTCCATACATAAAATCTAAAATTTTCATTTTGTTGTTATGAGATGAAGGGAATGTGAAAACTCAAGTTTTGATTTAAGAAAAAAGTATGCATCTAAAATGGAAATGCATTGTGAAGAAATGTAGAGAGAGATAATTCCAAAAAGTGTCTGTAATTTTTAGGGATTGTAAACACTTTTTAGTTACTATATATTAGGTTTTGCAATCATTGGGAAAAGCGAGAGGCGGGGGATTTTAAACTTAGAGTTGTCTCTTAATCCATAAGTCATTCCTTACAAAAAATAGAGCCATTTACTCTTGATAAATCAATTTACTTCATCGTTAGGTCAGCTTTTAGTAAATGGGCAAAATAATGGCTTGTTTGACTTGGGTAAATATCCCACCGCTCCTTCATTTGAGAATTTAATGACCGTTTGTTATTTTGTTTAAAAAGGTTTGGATCCATAGGTCTTTTGAATCTTTAACATGTTTCAAGCATGCAAATTCATTTTTAAAACATGTGTAGAAAAATTTCATTCTTATAAAAATCCAAGCAATTAGGTTTGAACTAGTGGAATTTCCCAAACATGGATAACAAAACTTTTTTGTTCATCTGTGGTGTGTGAATAAATTTTCTTAGATTACATTTTTTATTGTTTTAAATTTTTTCCTTACATAAACTCTAAAATTTTTATTTTGTTGTGATCTATTTGCCTTTTATCTCATTTTTGTTTACGAGATGAAGGGAATGTGAAAACTCAAGTTTGGATATAAGAAAAAAGTATACATCTAAAATGGAAATGCACAGTGCACAAATGTAGAGAGAGATAATTCCCAAAAGTGTCTATAATTTTTATGGATTGTAAACTCTTTTAGTTTTTATATATTAAGTTTTACAATCGTCTGGAAAAGGGGTAGGCGAGGGATTTTTAAATGTGTGTTGACTCCCAATCCACAAGTCATTACTTAAAAAAATATTACTTGTTACGCATGATCAATCACTTTACAATCATCTATGATTGTTTGGTCAACTTTTGGTAAATGGGCAAAATAATGGTTTGTTTGACTTGGGTAGATATCCCACTGCACGTTCACTTGAGAATTTAATGAGCGTTTTTTGTTCCATTTTAAAGGTTTGGATCCATAGGTCATTTCCATCTTTAACTTGTTTCAAGCATGCATATCCATTTTTAAAACTTGTGTAGAAAAATCTCTTTTTTATAAAATTGTGGAATTTCCCAAACTTTGATAAAAAATTTTTGTATTCATTTGTGGTGTGTGAATATATTTTCTTTCCTTACAATTGTTATTGTTTTAAAAATTTTCCATACATAAACTCTAAAATTTTCATATTGTTGTGATTTATTTGCCTTTTATCACTTTTTTGTTTACGAGATGAAGGGCAAATGAAAACTCAAGTTTTGATTTGAGAAAAAAGTATACATCTAAAATGGAAATGCACAATGTACAAATGTAGAGAAAAGTAATTCCAAAACGTGTCAGTAAATTTTAGGGATTGT
The DNA here is from genome assembly GCF_029961685.1 of Aristolochia californica. NCBI lineage: Eukaryota > Viridiplantae > Streptophyta > Magnoliopsida > Piperales > Aristolochiaceae > Aristolochia > Aristolochia californica. The sequence goes on along the minus strand of NW_027181992.1, from coordinate 32,182,365 downwards.
AAACTCTTTTTAGTTTTTATATATTAGGTTTGCAATCGCCGGGATAAGGGGGAGGCGGGGGATTTTTTACTGAGTGTTGACTCCCAATCCATAAGTCATTCCTTAACAAAATAGACCCCTTTACGCATGATAAATCACTTTACAATCATCTATGATCCTTAGGTTAGCTTTTTGTAAATGGGCAAAATAGTGGCTTGTTTGACTCGGGTAAATATCCCACCTCACGTTCACTTGAGAATTTAAGGAGCGTTTGTTATTCTCTTTAAATGGTTTGGATCCATAGGTCATTTGCATCTTTCTCATGTTTCAAACAAGCATATACATTTTTAAAACATGAGTAGAAAAATCTCTTTCTTATAAAATTCCAAGCTATTAGGGTTGAACTTATGGAATTTCCCAAACTTGGATAACAAAACTTATGTGTTCATCTGTGGTGTGTGAATATATTTTCTTTGAATACATTTGTTATTGTTTTTAATTTTTTCTATACAAAAACTCTAAAATTTTCATTTTATAGTGATCTTTGCCTTTTAGCTCTTTTATTTTTATGAGATGAAGGGAAAGTGAAAAACTGAAGTTTTGATTTAAGAAAAACGTATACATCTAAAATGGAAAGGCATAGTGCACGAATGTTGAGAAAGATAATTCCAAAAAATGTTTGTAATTTTAATGGATTTTAAACTTTTTTTAGTTTTTATATATTAGGTTTTGCAATCGTCTGGAAAAGGGGGAGGCGGTGGATTTTTAACTTAGTGTCGACTCCCAATCCATAAGTCATTCCTCACTAAAATAGAGCCCATTACACATGATAAATCATTTTACAATTATCTATTATCGTTAGGTCAGATTTTTTTAAATGGGCAAAATAATGGCTTGTTTGACTCGGTAAATATCCCACCATACGTTCACTTAAGAACTTAATGAGCGTTTTTTATTCTCTTTAAATGGTTTGGATCCATAGGTCATTTGCATCTTTAACATGTTTCAAGCATCCATATCCATTTTTAAAACATGATTAGAAAAATATCTTTCTTATAAATTTCCCGACTATTAGGGTTGAACTAGTGGAATTTCCCAAACACGGATAACAAAACTTTTGTGTTCATCTGTGCTGTGTTAATAAATTTTATTTGCTTACATTTGTGATTGTTTTAAATTTTTTCCATACATAAACTCTAAAATTTTCATTTTCCTATGATCTATTTGTCTTTTTTCGTTTTTTTGTTTACAAGATGAAGGGAAAGTCAAAACTCAAGTTTTGATTTAATTAAAAAGTTTTCATCTAAAATGGAAATGCACAGTGCTCAAATGTAGAGAGAAATAATTCCAAAAAGTGTCTGTAATTTTTAGGGATTGTAAAATCTTTTTAGTTTTTATATATTAGGCTTTGATATCGTAGGGAAAAGCAAAGAGTGGGGGATTTTTAACTCAGTGTTGACACCCAATCCATTAATTTTTGATTTAATTAAAAAATTTACATCTAAAATGGAAATGCATAGTGCACAAATGTAGAGAGAGATAATTCCAAAAAGTGTTTGTAATTTTTAGGGATTGTAAACTCTTTTTAGTTTTTATATATTAGGCTTTGATATCGTCGGTAAAAGCAAAGAGTGGGGGAATTTTTAACTCAGTATTGACACCCAATCCATTAGTCCTTCCTTAAAGAAATATAGCCCTTTACACTTGAAAAATCACTTTTCAATCTTCTATGATTGTTAGGTTAGCATTTAGTAAATGGGCAAAATAATGGCTTGTTTGACTCGGGTAAATATCCCAACGCACGTTCACTTGAGAATTTAATGAGCATTTGTTATTCTCTTTAAAATGTTTGGATCCATAGGTCATTTGCATCTTTAACATGTTTTAAGCATGCATATCCCTTTTTAAAACATGTCTAGAAAAATCTCTTTCTTTTAAAATTCCAAGCAATTAAGGTTGAACTAGTGGAATTTCCCAAACTTGGATATCAAAACTTTTGTGTTCATCTGTGGTGTGTGAATAAATTTTCTTTGCTTACATTTTTTATTATTTTAATTTTTTTCCATACTGAAACTCTAAAATTTTCATTTTGTTGTGATCTAATTGCCTTTTGTCCCTTTTTTTTTACGAGATGAAGGGAAGGTGAAAACTCAAGTTTTGATTTAAGACAAAAGAATACATCTAAAATGGAAATGCATAGTGCACAAATGTAGAGAGAGATAATTCTAAAAATTGTCTATAATTTTTAGGGATTGTAAACTCTTTTTAGTTTTTATTTATTAGGTTATGCAATTGTCGAGAAAAGGGGGAGGTGGTGGAATTTTAACTGAGTGTAGACTCCCAATCCATAAATCATTCCTTCCAAAAATAAAGCCTCATACGCATGATAAATCACTTTACAATTAGAAAAGCTTTTAGTAAATGGGCAAAATAATGGTTGTTTGACTCGGGTAAATAGCCCATCGCACGTTCACTTGAAAATTTAATGAGCGTTTATTATTCTCATTAAAAGGGTTGGATCCATAGGTCATTTGCCTTTTTAACATGTTTCAAGCCTGCATATCCATTTTTAAAACATGTGTAGAAAAATCTCTTTCTTATAAAATTCCAAGCTATTACGGTTGAACTAGTGGAATCTCCCAAACTTGGATAATAAAACTTTTGTGTTCATATGTGGTGTGTGAATAAATTTTCTTTGCCTACATTTTTTATTGTTTTAAATTTTTTCCATATATAAACTCTAAAATTTTCATTTTATTGTGGTCAATTTGCCATTTATCTCATTTTTGTTTACGAGATGAAGGGAAACTGAAAACTGAAGTTTTGATTTAAGAAAAAAGTATACATCTAAAATGGAAATGCACAGTGCACAAATGTAGAGAGAGATAATTCTAAAAAGTGTCTATAATTTTTAGGGAGGCAGGGGATTTTTAACTGAATGTTGACTCCAATTCTATAAGTCATTCCTTACCAAAATATAGCCCATTACGCATGGTAAATCACTTTCCAATCATCTATGATCGTTTGGCTAGCTTTTTTTAAATGGGCGCAATAATGGCTTGTTTGACTCTGGTAAATATGCCACTACACGGTCACTTGAGTATTTAATGACCGTTTGTTATTATCTTTAAAAGGTTTTTATCCATAGGTCATTTGCATCTTTAACATGTTTCAAGCATGCATATCCATCTTTAAAACATGTGTAAAAAAATCTCTTCCTTACAAAATTCCAATCTATTAGGGTTGAACTAGTGGAATTTCCCAAACTTTCATAACAAAACTTTTGTGTTCATCTGTGTTGTGTGAAAAAAAATTTCTTTGCTAACATTTTTTATTGTTTAAAATTTTTTCCTTGCATAAACTCTAAAATTTTCATTTTGTTGTCATCTATTTGCCTTTTATCACTTTCTCGTTTACGAGATGAAGGGAAAGTGAAAACTCAAGTTTTGATTTAAGAAATCATTATACATCTAAATTAGAAATGCACAGTGCACAAATGTAGAGAGAGATAATTCCAAAACGGGTCTGTAACTTATAGGGATTGTAAACTCTTTTTAGTATTTATATATTAGGTTTTGTAATCGTCGGAAAACGGGGAGGCGGGGGATTTTTAACTGAGTGTTGACTTCCAACCCATAAGTCATTCCTTAAAAAAATAGAGCCCTTTACGCATGATAAATAATTTTTCCATTATCAATAATCGTTAGGTCAGCTTTTAGTAAATGCGCAAAATAATGGATTGTTTAACTCTAGTAAATATCCCACAGAACGTGCACTTGAGAATTTAATGAGCCTTTGATCTTATCCTTAAAAGGTTTTGATCCATTGGTCATTTGCATCTTTAACATGTTTCAAGCATGCATATCCATTTTTAAAACATGTGAAGAAAAATCCCTTTCTTATAAAATTCAAAGCTATTAGGGTTGAACTAGTGGAATTTCCCAAACTTGGATAAAAAAACTTTTGTTGTAATCGATGGTGTGTGAATAAATTTTCTTTGCATATATTTGTTATTGTTTTAATTTTTTTCCATACATTAACTCGAAAATTTTCATTTTGTTGTTATCTATTTTCCTTTTATCTCTTTTTTTTACGAGATGAAGAGAAAGTGAAAACTCAAGTTTTTAGTTAAGAAAAAAGTATACATCTAAAATGGAAATGCACAGTGCACAAATGTTGAGAGAGATAATTTCAAAAAAATGTATGTAATTTTTAGGGATTGTAAACTCTTTTTAGTTTTTATATATTAGGTTTTGTGATCGTCAGGAAAAGGGGGAGGCAGGGGATTTTTAACCGAGTGTTGACTCCAATTCCCTAAGTCATTCCTTAAAAAAATATGGCCCTTTACGCATGATAAATCACTTTACAATCATCTATGATCGTCAGGTTAGCTTTAAGTAAAGGGGCAAAATAATTGTTTGTTTGACTCGGGTAAATATCCCACACCACATTCACTTGAGAATCTAATAAGCGTTTTTTATTCTCTTTAATAGGTTTGGATCCATAGGTCAATTGCATCTTTAACATGTTTCAAGCATGCATATCTATTTTTAAAACGTGTGTGGAAAAATCTCTTTCTTATGAAATTCAAAGCTATTTGGGTTGAACTAGTGGAATTTCAAAAACTTGGATAACAAAACTTTTGTGTTCATCTGTGGAGTGTGCATAAATTTTATTTGCCTACATTTGTTATTGTTTTAAATTTTTCCCATAGATAAAGTCTAAAATTTTTATTTTTTTGTGATCTATTTTCTTTTTATCTCTTTTTTGTTTACGAGATGAAGGGAAAGTTAAAACTCATGTTTTGAATTAAGAAAAAAGTATACATCTAAAATGGAAATGCTCAGTGCACAGTAGAGAGAGATAATTCCAAAAAGTGTCTGTAATTTTTAGGGATTGTAAACTCTTATTATTTTATTTTTAACTGAGTGTTGACTCCCAATACGTAAAGTCATCCCTTAAAAAATATAGCCCTTTTACTCATGATAAATCACTTTATAAGCTTCTATGATCGTTAGGTCAGCTTTTTGTAAATGGGCAAAATAATGGCTTGTTTGACTCGGGTAAATATCCCACTGCACGTTCACTTGAGAATTTAATGAGCGTTTGTTAGTCTCTTAAAGGTTTGGATCCATAGGTCATTTGCATCTTTAACATGTTTCAAGCATGCATATTCATTTTTAAAACATTTGTAGAAAAATCACTTTCTTATAAAATTCCAAGATATTAGGGTTGAACAAGAGGAATTTCCCAAACTTGGATAACTGAATTTTGTGTTCATCTGTGGTGGGTAAATAAATTATATTTTCTTACTTTTGTTATTGTTTTAATTTTTTTCCAGACATTAAACTCTAAAATTTTTATTTTGTTGTGATCTGTTTTCCTTATATCTCTTTTTTGTTTACGAGATGAAGGGAAAGGGAAATGTATACATCTAAAATGGAAATGCACAGTGCACAAATGTAGGGAGAGATAATTCCAAACAGTGTTTGTAATTTTTTGGGATTGTAAGATCTTTTTTTAGTTTTTATATATTTAGTTTTGCAATCGTTGAGAAAAGGGGGAAGCGGGTTATTTTTAACTGAGTATTGACTCCCAATCCGTAAGTCATTCCGAAAAAAAATATAGCCCGTTATGGATGATAAATCACTTTACAATCATCTATGATAGTTAGGTCAGCTTTTTGTCAATGGGAAATATAATGGCTTTTTTATTTGGGTAAATATCCCACCGCACGTTCACTTGAGAATTAAGCGTTTGTTATTCTCTTTAAAAGGTTTGGATCCATACGTCATTTGCATCTTTAACATGTTTAAAGCATGCATATCCATTTTTAAAACATGTGTAGAAAAATCTCTTTCTTCTAAAATTCCAAGGTATTAGTGTTGAACTAGTGGAATTTCCCAAACTTGGATGACCGAACTTTTGTGTTCATCTGTGGTGTGTGAATAAATTATGTTTGCTTAAATTTGTTATTGTTTTAAATTTTCTCCATACATAAACACTAAAATTTTCATTTTGTTGTGATCTAATTGCCTTTTATCTCTACTTTGTCTACGAGATGAAGGGAAAGTGAAAACTCAAGTTTTGATTTAAGAAAAAAGTATACATAAAAAATGGAAATGCACAGTACACAAATGTAGAGAGATAATTCCAAAAAGTGTCTGTAATTTTTTGGGATTGTAAGATCTTTTTAGTTTTTATGTATTTAGTTTTGCAATCGTTGGGAAAAGAGGGAGGCAGGTTATTTTTAACTGAGTGTTGACTCCCAATCCGTAAGTCATTCCGAAAAAAAATATAGCCAGTTATGCATGATAAATCACTTTACAATCGTCTATGATCGTTAGGTCAACTTTTTGTAAATGGGAAATGTAATGGCTTTTTAGACTTGGGTAATTATCCCACTGCACGTTCACTTCAGAATTAATTAGCGTTTGTTGTTTTCTTTAAAAGGTTTGGATCCATAGGTCATTTGTATCTTTAACATGTTTCAAGCATGCATATCCATTTTTAAAACATGTGTAGAAAAATCTCTTTCTTATAAAATTCCAAGGTATTAATGTTGAACAAGTGGAATTTCCCAAACTTGGATGACCAAACTTTTGTGTTCATCTGTGGTGTGTGAATAGATTATGTTTGCTTAAATTTGTTATTGTTTTAAATTTTCTCCATACATACACACTAAAATTTTCATTTTGTTGTGACCTATTTGCCTTTTATCTCTATTTTGTCAACGACATGAAGGGAAAGTGAAAACTCAAGTTTTGATTTAAGAAAAAAATTATGCATAAAAAATGGAAATGCACAGTACACAAATGTAGAGAGATAATTCCAAAAAGTGTCTGTAATTTTTTGGGATTGTAAGATCTTTTTTAGTTTTTATATATTTAGTTTTGCAATCGTTGGGAAAAGGGGGAGGAGGTTTATTTTTAACTGAGTGTTGACTCCCAATCCATAAGTCATTCCGGACAAAAATAACACTTTACAATCATCTATGATCATTAGGTCAACTTTTTTGAAAATGGGAAATATCATGGCTTTTTAGACTTGGGTAATATACCACCGCACATTCATTTCAGAATTAATTAGCATCTGTTATTTTCTTTAAAATTTTTGGATCCATAGGTCATTTGCATCTTTAACATGTTTCAAGCATGCATATCCATTTTTAAAACATGTGTAGAAAAATCTCTTTCTTATAAAATTCCAAGGTTAATATGTTGAACTAGTGGAATTTCCCAAACTTGGATGACCAAACTTTTGTGTTCATCTGTGGTGTGTGAATAAGTTTTGTTTGCTTAAATTTGTTATTGTTTTAAATTTTCTCCATACATAAACACTAAAATTTTCATTTTGTTGTGATCTATTTGCCATTTATCTCTATTTTGTCTACGAGATGAAGGGAAAGGAAAAACTCAAGTTTTGATTTAAGAAAAAAGTATACATAAAAAATGGAAATGCACAGTACACAAATGTAGAGAGATAATTCCAAAAAGTGTCTATAATTTTTAGGGATTGTAAAATATTTTTAGTTTTTATATATTAGGTTTTGTAATCGTCGAAAAAAGGGGGAGGCGGGGGATTTTTATTTGACTTTTTACTCCCAATCCGTAAGTCATTCCTAACAAAAATATAGCTCGTTACGCATGATAATTCACTTTACAATCATCTATGATCATTAGGTCAGCTTATTGTTAATGGGCAAAATAACGACCTGTTTGACTCATGTAAATATCCCACCACAAGTTCACTTGAGAATTTAATGAGAGTTTGTTATTCTGTTTAAAATGTTTGGATCCATAGGTCATTTGCATCTTTAACATGTTTCGAGCATGCATATCCATTTTTAAAACATGTGTAGAAAAACCTATTTCTTGTAAAATTCCAAGCCATTATGGTTGAACTAGAGGAATTTCCCAAACTTGGACAGTAGAACTTTTGTGTTCATTTGTGGTGTGTGAATAAACTTTCTTGGCTTACATTTGTTATTATTTTAATTTTTTTCCATACATAAACTTTAAAATTTTCATTTTGTTGTGATCTATTTGTCATTTATCTCTTTTTTGTTTACGTGATGAAGGGAAAGTGAAAACTGAAGTTTTGATTTAATAAAAAATTATACATCTAAAATGGAAACGCACTGTGCACCATTGTAGAGAGAGATAATACCGAAAAGTGTCTGTAATTTTTAAGGATTGCAAACTCTTTTTTGTTTTTATATATTAGGTTTTGCAATGGTCAGGAAAAGGGGGAGACATGGTATTTTTAATTGAGTGTTGACTCCATATCCGTAAGTCATTCCTTACAATAATATAGCCCCTTATGCCTGATAAATCACTTTAAAATCATCTCTGGTCGTTAGTTCAGCTTTTTGTTTTTGGGCAATATAATGTCTTGTTTTACTTGAATAAATATCCCATCGCACGTCACTTGAGAATTTAATTAGCGTTTGTTAGTCTCTTTAGAACGTTTGGATCCATATATCATTTGCCTTTTTAACATGTTTCAAGCATGCATATCAATTTTCAAAACATGTGTAGAAAAATCTATTTCTTATAAAATTCCAAGCAATTAGGGTTGAACTAATGGAATTTCCCAAACTTAGATAACAAAACTTTTGTGTTCATATGTGGTGTGTGAATAAATTTTCTTTGCTTACATTTTTTATTGTTTTAAATTTTTTCCATACATAAAGTCTAAAATTTTCATTTTGTAGTGATCTATTTGCCTTTTATATCTTTTTTGATAACGAATGAAGTAAAAATGAAAACTCAAGTTTTGACTTAAGAAAAATGTATATATCTAAAACGGAAGTGCACAATGCACAAAGGTAGAGAGAGATAATTCCAAAAAGTGTCTGTAATTTTTAGGGATTGTGAACTCTTTTTAGATTTTTTTAACTGAGTGTTGACTCCCAATCCGTAAATCATTCCTTACAAAAATATATCCTGTTACGCATGATAAATCACTTTACAATTATCTATGATTGTTAGGTCGGCTTTTTGAAAATGGGCAAAATAATGGCTGTTTTGGCTAGGGTAAATATCCCACCGCACGTTCACTTGAGAATTTAATGAGCAATTGTTATTCTCTTTAATAGGTTTGGATCCATAGGTCATTTGCATCTTTAACATGTTTCAAGCATGCATAACCATTTTTAAAACATGTGTAGAAAAATCTCTTTCTTATAAAATTCCAAGCTATCAGGGTTGAACAAGTAGAATTTCCAAAACTTGGATAACAAAACTTTTGTGTTCATCTATGGTGTGTGAATAAATTTTCTTTGCTTACATTTTTTATTGTTTTAAATTTTTTCCATACATAAACTCTAAAATTTTCATTTTTTAGTGATCTATTTGCCTTTTATCTCTTTTTTTATTACGAGATGAAGGGGAAGTGAAAACTCAAGTTTTGATTTAAGAAAAAAGTATACATCTAAAATAGAAATGCACAATGACTAATTGTATAGAGAGATAATTCCAAAAAGTGTTTGTAATTTTTAGGGATTTTGAACTCTTTTTAAATTTTTTTAACTATGTGTTGACTCCCAATCCGTAAATCATTCCTTACAAAAATATAGCCTTTTAGGCATGATAAATAACGTTACAATCATCTATGATCGTTAGGTCAGCTTTTTGTAAATGGGCAAAATAATGGCTGCTTTGGCTTGGGTAAATATCCCACCGCATGTTCACTTGAGAATTTAATGAGCGTTTGTTATTCTCTTTAAAAGGTTCGAATCCATAGGTCATTTGCATCTTTAATATGTTTCAAGCATGCATATCCATTTTTAAAACAAGTGTAGAAAAATGACTTTCTTATAAAATTCCAAGCTATTAGGGTTGAACTTGTGGAATTTCCCAAACTTGGATAACCAAACTTTTTTTTCATATGTGGTGTATGAAAAAAATTTCTTTGCTTACATTTGTTATTGTTTTAAATTTTTTGCATACATAAACTCTAAAATTTTCATTTTCTTGTGATCTATTTGAGTATTATCTCTTTTTTTGTTTACGAGACAAAGGGAAAGTGAAAACTCAAGTTTTTAATTAAGAAAAAAATATACATCTAAAAAGGAAATGCACAGTGGACAGAGAGATAATTCCAAAAAAAGTCTGTAATTTTTAGGGATTGTAAAATCTTTTTAGTTTTTATATATTAGGTTTTGCAATCGTCGTAAAAAGGGGGAGGCGGTGGACTTTTAAATGAGTGTTGACTCCCAATCCATAAGTCATTCCTTACTAAAATATAGCCTGTAACGTCTGATAAATCTTTACAATCATGTATGATCGTTAGGTTAACTTTTTTTAAATGGGTAAAATAATGGGTTGTTTGACTCAGGTAAAAGGTTTGGATCCATAGGTCATTTGCATCTTTAACGTGTTTCAAGCATGCATATCCATTTTTAAAACATGTGTAGAAAAATCTCTTTCTTAGAAAATTCCAAGCAATTAGGTTTGACACAAGTGGAATTTCCCAGACTTGGATAACAAAAGTTTTGTGTTCATCTGTAGTGTGTGAATAAATTTTCTTTGCTTACCTTTGTTATTGTTTTAATTTTTTTCCTTACATAAACTCTAAAATTTTCATTTTGTTGTGATCTATTTGCCTTTTATCTCTCTTTTGTTTACAAGATGAAGGGAAAGAGAAAAATCAATTTTTTATTTAAGAAAAAAGTATACATCTAAAATGGAAATGCATAGTGCACAAATGTAGATAGAGATATTCCAAAAAGTGTCTGCAATTTTTAGGGATTGTAAACTCTTTTCAGTTTTTATATATTAGGTTTTGCAATCATCGGGAAAGGGGGAGGCGATGATTTTTAACTAAATGTTGACTCCCAATCCTTAAGTCATTCCTTACAAAAATATAGTCCGTTACGCACGATAAATCACTTTACAATCATTTTTTTATAGTTAGGTCAGCTATTTGTCAATGGATAAAATAATGGCTTGTTTGACTTGGGTAAATATCCCATTACACGGTCCCTTGAGAATTTAATGGGCGTTTGTTATTCTCTTTAAAAAGGTTTGGATCTATAGGTCATTTACATCTTTAACATGTTTCAAGCATGCATATCCATTTTTAAAACATGTGTAGAAAAATCTATTTCTTATAAAATTCCAAGCTATTAGGGTAGAACTAGTGGAATTTCCCAAACTCGGATAACAAAACTTTTGTGTTCATCTGTGGTGTGTGAATAAATTTTATTTGCTTACATTTGTTATTTTAAAAAAAAAAATTCCATAGATAAACTCTAAAATTTTCATTTTGTTGTGATTTATTTGCCTTTTATCTCTTTTGTGTTTACGAGATGAAGGGTAATTGAAAACTGAAGTTTTAATTTAAGAGAAAAGTATACATCTATAATGGAAATCCAAAGTGCACAAATGTTGAGAGATAATTGAAAAAAGTGTCTATAATTTTTAGGGATTGTAAACACTTTTTAGTTTTTATATATTAGGTTTTGCAATCGTCGGAAAAAGGGGGAGGCAGGGGATTTTTAACTGAGCGTTGACTCCCAACCCATAAGTCATTCCTTACAAAAAATATAGCCCGTTACTCATGATAAATCACTTTACATCATCTATGATCATTAGGTCAGCCTTTTGTAAATGGGCAAAACAATGGCTTGTCTGACACGGGTAAATATCCCACCGTACATTGACTTGAGAATTTAATGAGCGTTTGTTATTCCCTTTAAAATGTTTGGCTCCATAGGTGAATTGCATCTTTAACATCTTTCAAACATGCATATCCATTTTTAAAACATGTGTAGAAAAATCTCTTTCTTATGAAATTCAAAGCTATTAGGGTTGAACTAGTGGAATTTCCCAAACTTGGATAGCAAAACTTTGGTCTTCATCTGTGGTGTCTGAATTAATTTTCTTTGCTTAAATTTTTTATTGTTTAAAATTATTTCCATAGATAAACTCTAAAATTTTCATTTTGTTGTGATCTATTTGCCTTTTTTTCTCTTTTTTGATTACGAGATGAAGGGTAAGTGAAAACTCAAGTTTTTATTTTAGAAAAACGTATCCATCTAAAATGGAAATGTACAACACACAAATGTAGAGAGAGATAAATGCTAAAAGTGTCTATAATTTTTAGGGATTGTAAACTCTTTTCAGTTTTTATATATTAGGTTTTGCAATCTTCGGGAAAAGGGGGAGGCGGGGGATTTTTAATTGAGTGTTGACACACAATCCATAAGTAATTCCTTAAAAAAAAACAGCCCGTTACACATGATAAATCACTTTACAATCATCTATGATTGTTTGGTCCGGTTTTTGTAAATAGGCAAAATAATGACTTGTTTGACTCAGGTAAATATCCCACCGCACATTCACACTAGAATTTAATGAGCGTTTGTTATTTTCTTTAAAAGGTTTGGATCAATAGGTCATTTGCATCATTAACATGTTTCAAGCATGCATATCCTTTTTTAAAACATGTGTTCAAACATCTCTTTTTATAAAATTCCAAGCAATTAGTGTTGAACTAGTGGAATTTCCAAAACTTGGATAAAAAAACTTTTGTGTTACTCTATTTTGTGTGAATAAATTTTCTTTGCATACATTTTTTATTGTTTAAAATTTTTTATATAGATAAACTATAAAATTTTCATTTTTTTTAATCTATTTGCCTTTTATCTCTTTTTTGTGTTCGAGATAAAGGGAAAGTGAAAATTCAAGTTTTTATTTAAGGAAAAAGTATACATCTAAAAAGGAAATGCACAGTGCACAAATGTAGAGAGCGATAATTCCAAAAATTGTTTGTAATTTTTACGTATTGTAAACTCTTTTTATTTTTTTATATATTAGGTTTGGCACTCGTCGGGAAAAGGGGGAGGCGGGGGATTTTTAATTGAGAGTTGACTCCCAACCCATAAGTCATTCCTTACAAAAATATAGCCCGTTACTCATGATAAATCACTTTACAATCATCTATGATTGTTAGGTCAGATTTTTGTAAATGGGCAAAACAATGGCTTGTCTGACACGGGTAAATATCCCACTGTACATTCACTTGAGAATTTAATGAGCGTTTGTTATTCTCTTTAAAAGGTTTGGGTCCATAGGTCAATTGCATCTTTAACATCTTTCAAGCATGCATATCCATTTTTAAAACATGTGTAGAAAAATCTCTTTCTGATGAAATTCAAAGCTATTAGGGTTGAACTAGTGGAATTTCCCAAAATTGGATAACAAAACTTTGGTGTTCATCTGTGGTGTGTGAATTAATTTTCTTTGCTTAAATTTTTTATTGTTTAAATTTTTTTCCATAGATAAACTCTAAAATTTTCATTTTGTTGTGATCTATTTGCCTTTTTTCTCTTTTTTGATTACGAGATGAAGGGAAAGTGAAAACTCAAGTTTTTATATTAGAAAAACGTATCCATCTAAAATGGAAATTTACAGTGCACAAATGTAGAGAGAGATAATTGCTAAAGGTGTCTATAATTTTTAGGGATTGGAAACTCTTTTTAGTTTTTATAGATTAGGTTTTGCAATCGTCGGGAAAAGGGGGAGGCGGGGGATTTGTAACTGAGTGTTGACACACAATCCATAAGTAATTCCTTACAAAAAAACAGCCCGTTATGCATGATAAATCACTTTGCAATCTTCTATGATTGTTTGGTCAGCTTTTTGTAAATGGGCAAAATAATAGCTTGTTTGACTTGGGTAAATATCCCACCGCACGTTCACACTAGAATTTAATGAGCGTTTGTTATTCTCTTTAAAAGGTTTGGATCAATAGGTCATTTGCATCTTTAACATGTTTCAAACACGCATATCCTTTTTTAAAACATGTGTTCAAACATCTCTTTTTATAAAATTTCAAGCAATTAGTATTGAACTAGTGGAATTTCCCAAACTTGGATAACAAAAATTTTGTGTGAATAAATTTTCTTTGCATACATTTGTTATTGTTTTAAATTTTTTATATATGTAAACTATAAAATTTTCATTTTGTTTTAATCTATTTGCCTTTATCTCTTTTTTGTGTTCGAGATAAAGGGAAAGTGAAAACTCAAGTTTTTATTTAAGAAAAAAGTATACATCTAAAATGGAAATGCACAGTGCACAAATGTAGAGAGAGATAATTCCAAAAAGTGTTTGTAATTTTTAGCGATTGTAAACTCTTTTTAGTTTTTTATATATTAGGTTTTGCACTCGTCGGGAAAAGGGAGAGGCGGGGGATTTTTAACTTGTTGTTGACTCCCAATCTATAAGTCATTCCTTACAAAAAAAATAGCCCATTACGCAGGGTAAATCACTTTACAATTGTCTACGATCATTAGGTAAACTTTTTTATGTGGGCAAAAAAACGGCTTGTTTGACACGGGTAAATATCCCACCGCACATTCAGTTCAGAATTTATTGAGCGTTTGCTATTCACTTTAAAAGGTTTGGATCCGTAGGTCATTTGCATCTTTAACATGTTTCAAGCATGCATATCCATTTTTTAAACATGTGTAGAAAAATCACTTTCTAATAAAATTCCAAGCTATTATGGTTGAACAAGTGGAATTTCCCAAACTTGGATCACAAAACTTTTGTGTTCAACTATGGTGCGTGAATAAATTTTCTTTTCGTAAATTTGTTATTGTTTTAAATTTTTTCCATACATAAACTCTTAATTTTATTTTTGTTGTGATCTATTTGCGTTTTATCTCTTTTTTTTTTACGAGATGAAGGAAAAATGAAACATCAAGTTTTGATTTAAGAAAAAAGTATACATCTAAAATGGAAATGCATCGTGCACAAAAGTAGAGAGAGATATTTCCAAAAAGTGTCTATAATTTTTTGGGATTGTAAACTCTTTTCAGTTTTTATATATATCGTTTTGCAATCGTCGGGAAAAGGGGGAGGCGGGGCATTTTTAACTGAGTGTTGACTCCCAATCCGTAAGTAATTCCTTACAAAAATATAGTCTGTTACGCATGAAATATCACTTTACAATTATCTATGTTCATTAGGTTAGATTTTTGTAAATGGGAAAATAATGGCTTGTTTGACTCGGGTAAATATCCTAATGCACGTTCACTTGAGAATTTAATGACCATTTGTTATTCTCTTTAAAAGGTTTGGATCCATAGGTAATTTTCATCTTTAACATGTTTCAAGCATGCATATACATTTTTAAAATATGTGTTGAAACACCTCTTTCTTATAAAATTCCAAGCTATTAGGGTTGAACTAGTTGAATTTCCCAAAGTTGGATAACAAAATTTTTGTGTTCATCTATGTTGTGTGAAAAAAAAATTTTGGTTACATTTGTTATTGTTTAAAATTTTCATTTTGTTTTGATCTATTTGCCTTTTATCTCTTTTTTGTGTTTGAGATGAAGGAAAAGTGAAAACTCAAGTTTTTATTTAAGAAAAAAGTATTCATCTAAAATGGAAATGCACAGTGCACAAATGTAGAGAGAGATAATTTCAAAAAGTGTCTATAATATTTAGGGATTGTAAACTCTTTTTGGTTTTTATATATAAGTTTTTGCACTCGTTGGGAAAAGGGGGAGGTGGGGGAATTTTAACTTATTGTTGACTCCCAATGTATAAGTCATTCCTTAAAAAAATATATCCCATTACACTGGATAAATCACTTTGCAATTGTCTATGATCATTAGGTCAACTTTTTCAAATGGGCAAAAAAATGGCTTGTTTGACTCAAAAAAATATCCCACCGCACTCACTTTAGAATTTATTGAGTGTTTGCTATTCACTTTAAAAGGTTTGGATCCATAGGTCATTTGGATCTTTAAGATGTTTCAAGCACGGACATCCATTTTTAAAACATGTGTAGAAAACTATTTTTCTTATAAAATTACAAGCTATGAGGGTTGAACTAGTGGAATTTCCCAAACTTGGATAAAAAAACTTTTGGGTTCATCTGTGGTGTGTGAATAAATTTTCTTTGCTTTCATTTGTTATTTTTTTAAATTTCTTTAATACATAAACTTTAAATTTTTCATTTTGTTGTGATCTATTTGCCTTTTATCTCTTCTTTGTTTACGTGATGAAAAGAAAGTGAAAACTCAAATTTTTATTTAAGAAAAAAGAATACATATAAAATTTAAATGCATAGTGCCCAAATGTAGAGAGAGATAACTCTGTAATTTTTTGGGATTGGAAACTCTTTTTAGTTTTTATATATTAGGTTTTGTAATTGTCGGGAAAAGGATGAGGCTGGTGATTTTTAACTTAGTGTTAACTCCCAATCCGTAAGTCATTCCGTACAAAAATATACCCTTTTACGCATGATAAATCACTTTACAATCATCTATGATCGTTAGGTCAACTTTTTTTAAATGGGCAAAATAATGGCTTGTTTGACTCGGGTAAATATCCAACTGCACGTTCACTTGAGAATTTAATGAGCATTTTTTATTCTCTTTAAAAGGTTTTTATCCATAGGTCATTTGCATCTTTAACATCTTTCAGGTATGCATATCAATTTTTAAAACATGTGTAGAAAAATCACTTTCTTAAAATTCCAATCTATTAGGGTTGAACTAGTGGAATTTTAAACTAGGATAAAAATACTTTTGAATTCATATGTGGTGTGTGAAAAATTTTCTTTGCTGACATTTATTATTGTTTTAAATTTTTTCCCTACATAAACTCTAGAATTTTCATTTTCTTGTGATCAATTTGCCTTTTATCTCTTTTTTGTTTACGAGAAGAAGGGAAAGTGAAAGCTCAAGTTTTGATTTAACAAAAAAATATACATCTAAAATGGAAATTCACAGTGCACAAATGTAGAGAGAGATAATTCCAAAAAGTGACTGTAATTTTTAGGGATTGTAAATTGTTTTTAGTTTTTATATATATATTTTTTTGCAATGGTCTGGAAAAGCGGGAGGCGGGGGATTTTTAACTGAGTGTTGACTCCCAATCCATAAGTCATTCCTTACAAAAATATAGCCCGTTATGTATGATAAATAATTTTACAATCATCTATGATCGTTAGGTCAGCTTTGTGTAAATGGGCAAAATAATGGTTTGTTTGACTCGGGTAAATATCCCACCACACGTTCACTTGAGAATTTAATGAGCATTTGTTATTCTTTTTAAAGGGTTTGGATCCATAGGTCATTTGCACCTTTAACATGTTTCGAGCATGTTTATCCATTTTTAAAACATGTGTAGAAAAATCTCTTTCTAATAAAATTCCAAGGTACCATGGTTGAACAAGTAGAATTTCCCAAACTTGGATAACAAAACTTTTGTGTTCAACTGTGGTGTGTGAATAAAATTTCTTCGCCTACATTTGTTAGTGTTTTAAATTTTTTCCATACATAAACTCTAAAATTTTCTTTTTCTTGTGATCTATTTGCCTTTTATCACTTTTTTGTTTACGAAATGAAGGAAAAGTGAAAACACAAGTTTTGATTGAAGAAAAAGTCTTCATCTAAAATGCAAATCCATAGTTCACAAATGTCGAGAGAGTTAATTCCAAAAAGTGTCTGTAATTTTTTGGGATTGTAAACTTTTTTAGTTTTTATATATTAGGTTTTGCAATCATCGGGAAAAGGGGGAGGTGGGGGATTTTTAACTAAGTGTTGACTCCCAATCCATAAGTCATTCCTTAAAAAAATATAGCCCGTTACATATGATAAATCACTTTACAATCATCTATGATCTTTAGGTCAGCTATTTTTAAATGGGCAAAATAATGGCTTGTTTGACACGTGTAAATATCCCACCACATGTTCACTTGAGAATTTAATGAGTGTTTGTTATTCTTTTTAAAAGGTTTAGATCCATAGGTCATTTGCATCTTTAACATGTTCCAAGTATGCATATCCATTTTTAAAACATGTGTAGAAAAATATTTCTTATAAAATTCCAAGCTATTAGGGCTGAACTAGTGGAATTTCCAAAACTTGGATAACAAAACTTTTGTGTTCATCTATGTTGTGTGAACAAATTTTCTTTGCTTACATTTGTTATTGTTTTAAATTTTTTATATACATAAACTCTAAAATTTTTATTTTGTTGTGATGTATTTGCCTTTTATTTCTTTTTAGTTTTCGAGATGAAGGGAAAGTGAAAACTCAAGTTTTGATTTAAGAAAAAAGTATACATCTAAAATGGATATGCACAGTGGACAAATTTAGAGAGAGATAATTCCAAAAAGTGTCTATAATTTTTTTGGATTGTAAAGTCTTTTTAGTTTTTATATATTAGGTTTTGAAATCATCGGGAAAAGGGGGAGGCTCGGGATTTTTAACTTAGTGTTGACTCCCAATCTAATATTCATTCCTTACAATAATATAGCCCGTTATGTAGGATAAATCACTTTACAATCGTCTATGATGGTTAGGTCAACTTTTTTGTATATGGGCAAAATAATGACTTGTTTGACTCGGGTAAATATCCCACCGCATGTTCACATGAGAATTTAATGAGTGTTTGTTAATCTCTTTAAAAGGTTTGGATCCATAGGTTATTTGCATCTTTAACTTGTTTCAATCATGGATATCCATTTTTAAAACATGTGTAGAAAAATCTATTTCTTATAAAATCACAAGTTGTTAGGGTTGAACTAGTGGAATTTCCCAAACTCTGATAACAAAACTTTTGTGTTCATCTGTGGTGTGTGGATAAATTTTCTTTGCTTTCATTTGTTATTCTTTTAAATTTTTTCCATATATAAACTCTAAAATTTTCATTTTGTTGTGATCTATTTGCCTTTTATCTCTTTTTTTTTACGAGAAGAAGGGAAAGTGAAAAATCAAGTTTTGATTCAAGATAAAAGTATACATCTAAGATGGAAATACCCAGTGCACAAATTTTGAGAGAGATAATTACAAAAAGTGTCTGTAATTTTTAGGGATTGTAAACTCTTTTTAGTTTTTATATAGGTTTTGCAAATGTCAGGAAAAGGGGGGGGGGATTTTTAGCTGAGTGTTGACTCCCAATCCAAAACTCATTCCTTACAAAAATATAGCCCGTTACACACGATAAATCACTTTACATTCATATTATCATTAGATCAACATTTCGTAAATGGGCAAAATATTGGCCTGTTTGACTCGGGTAAATATCGCAGTGCACATTCACTTAAGAATTTAATGAACGTTTTTTATTCTCTTTAAAAGGTTTTGATCCCTAGGTCATTTGCATCTTTAACATGTTTCAAGCATGCATATCCATTTTTAAAATTACAAGCTATTAGGGTTGAACTAGTGGAATTTCCCAAACTTGGATAACAAAACTTTTGTGTTCATCTATGGTGTGTGAACATCCCTTCTTTGCTTACATTTGTTATTGTTTTAAATTTTTTCCATACATAAACTCTAAAATTTTCTTTTTGTTGTGATCTATTTGCCCTTTATCTCTTTTTTTTTTTTGAGATTAAGGAAAAGTGAAAACTCAAGTTTAGATTAACGAAAAAAGTATACATCTAAAATGGAAATGCGCCATGCGCAAATGTACAGAGAGATAATTCCAAAAAGTGTCTGTAATTTTTTGGGATTGTAAACTCTTTTTAGATTTTTTATATTAGGTTTTGCAATTGTCCAGAAACGGGGGAGGTGGAGGATTTTTAATTGAGTGTTGACTCCCAGTCCAGAAGTCATTCCTTAAAAAAATATAGCCCGTTATGCATAATAAATCACTTTACAATGATCTATAATTGTTAGGTCAGCTTTTCGTAAATCGACAAAATAATGGCTTGTTTGATTCGTTTAAATATCCCACCGCACGTTCACTTGAGAATATAATGAGCATTTTTTATTCTCTTTAAAAGGTTTGGATCCATAGGTCATTTACATCTTTAACATGTTTGAAGCATACCAATCCATTTTTAAAACATGTGTAGAAAAATCGTTTTCTTATAAAATTCCAAGCTATTAGGGTTGAATTAGTGGAATTTCCCAAACTTTGATAAAAAAACTTGTGTTCATCTGTGGTGTGTGATTAAATTTTCTTTGCTTTATTTGCTATTGTTTTAAATTTTTTCCATACATAAACTCTAGAATTTTCATTTTGTTGTGATCTATTTTCCTTTTATCTCTTTTTTGTTGATGAGATGACGGGAAAGTGAAAATTGAAGTTTCGATTTAAGAATAAAGTATACATCTAAAATGGAAATGCACAATGCACAAATGTAGAGAGATAATTCCAAAAAGTGTCTGTCATTTTTAGGGATTGTAAACTCATTTAGTTTTTATATATTAGGTTTTGTGATCTTCGGGAAAAGGGGGAGGCAGGGGATTTTTAACTGAGTGTTGACTTCGAATCCATAAGTCATAGCTTACAAAAAATATAGCCCGTTAAGCATGATAAATAAGTTTACAATCATCTATGATCGTTAGGTCAGCTTGTTATAAATGGGCAAAATAATTGCTTGTTCGACTCGGGTAAATATCCTACCGCACGTTCACTTGAGAATTTATTGAGCGTTTGTTATTCTCTTGAAAAGGTTTGGATTCATACGTCATTTGGATCTTTAACATGTTTCAAGCATGCATATCCATTTTTAAAACCTGTGTAGAAAAATATCTTTCTTATAAAATTCCAAGCTATTAGGGTTGAACTAGTGGAATTTCCCGAAGTTGGATACCTAAACTTTTGTTTTCATATGTGGTGTGTGAATAAATTTTATTTTTTTACATCTGTTATTGTTTAAAATTATTTCCATACATAAACTCTAAAATTTTCATTTTGTTGTGATCTATTTGCCTTTTATCTCTTTTTTGTTTACGAGATGAAGGGAAAGTGAAAACTCAAGTTTCGATTTAAGAAAAAAGTATCCATCTAAAATGGAAATTCACAGTGCACAAATGAAGAAGATAGATAATTCCAAAAAGTGTCTATAAATTTTAGGGATTTTAAACTCTTTTTAGTTTTTATATATTTTGTTTTGCAATCGTCGGGAAAAGGGGGAGGCGGGGATTTTTAACTGAGTATTGTTTCCCAATCCGTAAGTCATTCCTTAAAAAAATATAGGACGTTACAATCATCTATGATCGTTAGGGTTAGATTTTTGTAAATGGGAAAATAATAGCTTGTTTGACTCGGGTAAATATCCTACTGCACATTTACTTGAGAATTTAATGAGTGTTTGTTATTCACTTTAAAAGGTTTGGATCCATAGGTCATTTGCATCTTTAACATGTTTCATGTAAAACAGAGTAAGCTCAACCCAGGAACATCTAAACAACAATCAAGAAGAAAGTCAACACTAATATTTATTGAAATACAAAACTGATTTCGTCCCACCACACGCTCTTAGAAGAGCTTCAATGGCTTCTTGACTTACATAAGAAGAAACTAAAATATAACGAACAAGGATGATGTATGATTCTGGATATTTTCTTGTCGCTGAAGAACACCTCTATTTATAGGTGTTTTGTAGCACTCAGTTGAGGAAGACAACTTGGAGACACTACGGAAAAGATGGTAGGAAGCTTCCTTTCTCTTCCGGCGCCGATGGAGGCCTCTGTCCGCTGCTACGGTCAGAACAGAGTGCACCTCTGTTTTTTGCTGCTTCCATTAATTCCCGTTTGGACTTGGGTGATTCATTTTTCTGTTCATACTAGAGTCCCAAACCCCGCCACCAAGGCGGCCAGGCCCCTTGGACCCCCATTGGGGTTGACGCCCCGAACCCGTCTTCTTTATTCATTTTACAGTTTCTTCACACATAACCATTGCGGTCACAATTTGACCTCATCAGCGTCTAAGCCGGAACCGCTAACTAATTTACTCACTATCGACATTGGCGCTCCTCATAATTGGAAGCCAGTAAAAACATTACATTAACAGTAACTTGTGAGAGGTGGGCATTGACACACTAACATTTCAAGCACTCATATCTATTTTTAAAACATGTGTAAAAAAATATCTTTCTTATAAAATTCCAAGCTATCAGGGTTGAACTAGTGGAATTTCCCAAACTTGGATAACAAAACTTTTGTGTTCAACTGTGGTGTGTGAATAAATTTTCTTTGCTTACATTTGTTATTGTTTTAAATTATTTCCATACATAAACTCTAAATTTTTCATTTTGTTGTGACCTATTTGCCTTTTATGTCTTTTTTGTTTACGAGATCGAGGGAAAGTGAAAAGTCATGTTTATATTTAAGAAAAAAGTATCCATATAAAATGGAAATTCACAGTGCACAAATGAAAAGGAGAGATAATTCCAAAAAGTGTCTGTAATTTTTAGGGATTGGAAACTCTTTTTATTTTTTATATATTTGGTTTTGCAATTGTCAGTAAAAGGGGAAGGTGGGGGATTTTTAACTGAGTGTTGTCCCCAAATCTGTAAGTCATTTCTTACAAAAATATGACCTGTTACACATGATAAATCACTTTACAATCATCTTTGATTGTTAGGTCAGATTTTTGTGAATGGGAAAAATAATGGCTTGTTTGACTCGGGTAAATATCCCACTGCACGTTCGGTAGAGAATTTAATGAGTGTTTGTTGTTCTATTTAGAAGGTTTGGATCCATAGGTCATTTGCAGCTTTAACATGTTTCAAGCATCCATATCCATTTTTAAAACATGTATGGAAAAATCTCTTTCTTATAAAATTCCAAGCTATTAGGGTTGAACTTGAGGAATTTCCCAAACTTGGATAACAAAACTTTTGTGTTCATTTGTGGTGTGTGAATAACTCTTATTTACTTACATTTGTTATGATTTTAAATTTTTTCCACACATCAACTCTAAAGTTTTCATTTTTTTGTGATCTAATTGCCTTTTATCTCTTTTTTGTTTATGAGATGAAGGGCAAGTGAAAACACAAGTTTTGATTTAAAAAAAAAAAATATACATCTAATATGGAAAGGCACAGTGCACAAATGTAGAGAGAAAATTCAAAAAAGTGTCCGCATTTTTTAAGGCTGGTAAACTTTTTGTTGTTTATTTAAGTGAATGTTGACTCCCAATCCGTAACTCATTCTTTAAAAAAATATAGGCAGTTACACATGATAAAACACTTTACAGTCATCTTTGATCCTTAGGTTAGCTTTTTTTAAATGGGCAAATTAATGCCTTGTTTGATTGGGGTAAATATCCCTCCGCACGTTCACTTGAGAATTTAATGAGTGTTTGTTATTCTCTTTAAAAGGTTTGGATCCATAGGTCATTTGCATCTTTAACATGTTTCAAGCATGCATGTCCATTTTTAAAACATGTGTAGAAAAATCTCTTTCATATAAAATTCCAAGCTATTACCGTTGAACTAGTGAAATTTCCCAAACATGGATAACAAAACTTTTGTGTTCATCTGTGGTGTGTGAATAATTTTTCTTTGCTTATATTTGTTATTGTTTTAAATTTTTTCCATACATAAACTCTAAAATTTTCATTTTTTTGTGATCTATTTGCCTTTTATCTTTTTTTTGTTTACGGGATGAAGGGAAAGTGAAAACTCAAGTTTTGATTTAAGCAAAAAGTATACATCTAAAATGGAAATGCACATGCACAAATGTACAGAGAGATCATTCAAAAAAACTCTCTATAAATATCCCACTGGACATTCACTTCATATTTTAATGAGTATTTGTTATTCTCTTTAAAAGGTTTGGATCCATAGGTCATTTGCATCTTGAACATGTTTGAAGCATACATATCCATTTTTAAAACATGTGTAGAAAAATCTCTTTCTTATAAAATTCCAGGCTATTAGGGTTGAACTAGTGATATTTCCCTAACATGGATAACAAAACTTTTGTGTTCATCTGTGGTGTGTGAATAAATTTTCTTTTCTTACATTTGTTATTGTTTTAAATTTTTTTAAAACATAAACTCTAAAATTTTTATATTGTTGTGATCTATTTGCCTTTTTTTTCTTTTTTGCTTACGAGATGAGGGGAAAGTGAAAACTCATGTTTGGATTTAAGAAAAAAGTATAGATCTAAAATGGAAATGCACAGTGCAAAAATATAGAGAGAGATATTTCCTAAAAGTGTCTGTCATTTTTAGGTGTTGAAAACTTGTTTTTAGTTTTTATATATTTGGTTTTGTAGTCATCAGGAAAAGGGGGAGGCCAGGGATTTTTAACTGAGTGTTGACTCCCAATCCATAAGTCATTCCTAACAAAAATATAGCCCGATACTCATGTTAAATCACTTTACAATCATCTATGATCGTTAGGTCATTTTTTTGTAAATGGGCAAAATAAAGTCTTGTTTGACTAGGGTAAATATCCCACCGCAAGTTCACTTGAGAATTTAATTTGCGTTTGTTATTCTCTTTAAAAGGTTTGGATTCATAGGTTATTTGCATCTTTAATATGTTTCAAGCAAGCATATCCATTTTTAAACATGTGTAGAAAAATCACTTTCTTAGAAAATTCCAAGCTATTAGGGTTGAACTTGTGGAATTTCCCAAACTAGGATAAGAAAACTTTTTTGTTCATCTGTGGTGGGCGAATAATTATTCTTTACTTACTTTTGTTATTGTTTTAAAAAATTTCCATACAAAAACGCTTAAATTTTTGTTTTGTTGTGATCTATTTGTCTTTTTTCTCTTTTTTGTTTACGAGATGAAGGGAAAGTGATAACTCAAGTTTTGATTTAATAAAAAAGTAAACATCTAAAATGGAAATGCACAGTGCACAAATGTAGAGAGAGATAATTCCAAAACGTGTCTCTAATTTTTCGGGTTTGTAAACTCTTTTAAGTTTTTTAAACTGAGTGTTGACTCCCAATCCGTAAGTCATGCCTTAATAAGATATAGCATGTTAAGCAAGATAAATCACTTTCGAATGATGTAGGATCGTTAGGTCAGCTTTTTGTAGTGGGCAAAATAATGGCTTGTTTGACTCGAGTAAATATCCCACCGCACGTTCACTGGAGAATTTAAAGAGAGTTTATTTTTCTCTTTAAAAGGTTTGGGTCCATAGGTCATTTGCATCTTTATCATGTTTCAAGTATGCATATCCATTTTTAAACCATGTGTAGAAAAATCTCTTTCTTATAAAATTCCAAGCTATTAGGGTTGAACTAGTGGAATTTCCCAAACTTGGATAAAAAATTTTTTGAGTTCATCTGTGGGGGGTGAATAAATTTTCTTTTCATACATTTGTTATTATTTTATATTTTATCGATACATAAACTCTAAAATTTTCATTTTTTTGTGATCTATTTGCCTTTTATCTCTTTGTTGTTTACGAGATGAAGGGAAAGTGAAAATTCAAGTTCCGAATTAAGAAAAAAATATACATCTAAAATAGAAATGCACTGTGCACAAATGCAAAGATAGATAATTCCAAAAATTTTCTTCAATTTTTAGGGAATGTAAACTCTTTGTAGTTTTTATGTATTAGGTTTTCCAATCATTTGGAAAAAGGGGAGTCGCGGGATTTTTAACAGAGAGTTGACTCCCAATCTATAAGTCATTCCTTGAAAAAAATAAAACCCGTTACGCAAAATCACTTTATAATCATATATGTTCATTAGGTCAGTTTTTTGTAAATGTGCAAAATAATGGCTTGTTTGACATAGGTAAATATCCCACTGCACGTTCACTTGAGAATTTAATGAGTGTTTGTTTTTTTCTTTAAAAGGTTTGGATCCATTGGTCATTTGCATCTTTAACACGTTTCAGGCATGCATATCTTTTTCTAAAGAATGTTTAAAAAACTCAGTTTCTTATAAAATACCATGCTATTATGGTTGAACTAGTGGAATTTCCTAAACTTGGATAACAAAACTTTTGTGTTCATCTGTGGTGTGTGAATAAATTTTCTTTGCTTAGATTTGTTATTGTGTTAAATTTTTTCCGTACATAAACTCTAAATTTTCATTTTGTTGTGATCTATTTGCCTTTTATCTTTTTTTTCTTTACGAGGTGAAGGGAAAGTGAAAACTCATGTTTTTATTTAAGAAAAAAGTATTCCTCTAAAATTGAAATGCACAGTGCACAAATGTAAAGAGAGATAATTTCAAAAAGTGTCTGTAATTTTTAGGGATTGTAAACTCTTTCTTGTTTTTATATATTAGGTTTTGGAATCGTCGGGAAAAGGGGGAGGTGGGGGATTTTTAACTTAGTGTTGACTCCCAATCCATAAGTTATTCCTTACAAAAATTTAGCCCGTTTCGCATGATAAATCACTTTACAATCATCTATGATCGTTAGGTCAGCTTTTTGTAAATGGGCAATATAATGGCTTATTTGACTTGGGTAAATATTCAACCGCACGTTCACTTGAGAATTAAACGAGCGTTTGTTATTCTCTTTAAAAGGTTTGGATCCATAGGTCATTTGCATCTTTAACATGTTTCAAGTATGCATATCCATTTTTAAACCATGTGTAGAAAAATCTCTTTCTTTTAAAATTCAAAGCTATTAGGGTTGTACAAGTGGATTTTCCCAAACTTGGATAACAAACCTTTTGTGTTCATCTATGGTTTGTAAATAAATTTTCTTTCCTTACAGTTGTTATTGTTTTAAATTTTTTATTTACATAAACTCTAAAATTTTCATTTTGTTGTGATTTATTTCGCTTTTATCTCTTTTTTGTTTACAAGATGTAGGGTAAGTGAAAACTCAGGTTTTGATTTAAGAAAAAAGTATACATCTAAAATATAAATGCACATTGCACAAATGAAGAGGGAGATAATTCCAAAAAAAGTCTGTAATTTTTAGGGATTGTAAACTCTTTTTAGTTTTTATATATTGGGTTTTGTAATCATCGGGAAAAGGAGGAGACATGGGATTTTTGACTGAGTGTTGACTCCCAATCCGTAAGTCATTCCTTACAAAAAATATAGCCCATTAGGCATGATAAATCACTTTACAATCATCTATGATCGTTAGGTCAACTTTTTGTAAATGCGCAAAATAATGGCTTGTTAGACTCGGGTAAATATCCCACGGTACGTTCACTTGAGAATTTAATGAGCGTTAGTTATTCTCTTTAAAAGGTTTAGATCCATAGGTCATTTGTATCTTCAACATGTTTCAACCATGCATATCCATTTTTAAAACATGTGTAGAAAAATCTCTTTCTTATAAAACTACAAGCTCTTAGGGTTGAACTAGTGGAATTTACCGAAATTAGATAACAAAACTTTTGTGTTCATCTTTGGTCTGTGAATAAATTTTCTTTGCTTACATTTGTTATTGTTTTAAATTTTTTCTATACACAAACTATGGAATTTTCATTTTGTTGTGATCTATTTGCCTTTTATCTCATTTTTGTTTACGAGAAGAAGGGAATGTGAAAACTCAAGTTTTGATTTAAGAAAAAGATTTACATCTAAAAATGAAATTCACAATGCACAAATGTAGAGAGATATAATTCAATAAAGTGTTTGTAATTTTTAGGGATTGTAAACTCTTTTTAGTTTTTATATTTAAGGTTTTGTAATCGTCGGGAAAAGGGGGAGGCGAGGCATTTTAAATGAGTGTTGACTCCCAATCCATAAGTCATTCCTTACAAAAATATAGCCTGTTACGTATGATAAATCACTTTATATTCATCTATGATCGTTAGGTTAGCATTTTTTAAATATGCAAAATAAAGGCTGGTTTGACTTGGGTAAATATCCCATTTCAGGTTCACTTGAGAATTTAATTAGCTTTTGTCATTCTCCTTAAAAGGTTTGGATCCATAGGTCATTTGCATTTTTAACATGTGTCAAGCAAGCATATCCATTTTTAAAACATGTGCAAAAAAATCACTGTCTTTTAAAATTCCAAGCTATTATGGTTGAACTAGTGGAATTTCCCAAAGTTGGATAGCAAAACTTTTGTGTTCATCTGTGGAGTGTGAATAATTCTTCTTTACTTACTTTGGTTATTGTTTTAAAATTTTTCCATACATAAACTCTAAAATTTTCATTTTGTTGTGTTCTATTTACTTTTTCTCTTTGTTTTGTTTACGAGATGAAGGGAAAGTGATAACTCAAGTTTTGATTTAAGAAAAAAGTATACATCTAAAATGGAAATGCACAGTGCACAAATGTCGAGAGAGATAATTCCAAAAAGGGTTTGTAATTTTTAGAGGTTGTAAACTCTTATTAGTTTTTTTTAACTGAATGTTGACTCCCATTCCGTAAGTCATTCCTTAATAAAATATAGCCTGTTAAGCAAGATAAATCACTTTACAATCATGTAGGATTGTTAGGTCAGCTTTTAGTAAATGGGCAAAATAATGGCTTGTTTGACTCAGGTAAATTTTCCACCGCACGTTCACTTGAGAATTTAATGAGCGTTTATTTTTCTCTCTAAAAGGTTTGGATCCATAGGTCATTTACATCTTTAACATGTTTCAAGTATGCATATCCATTTTGAAACCATGTGTAGAAAAATCTCTTTCTTATAAATTTCCATGCTATAAGGGTTGAACTAGTGGAATTTCCCAAACTTGGACATCAAAACTTTTGTGTTCATCTATGGTGTGTGAATAAATTTTCTTTGCTTACATTTGCTATTGTTTTAAATTTTTTTAATACATAAACTCTAAAATTTTCATTTTGTTGTGATCTTTTTGCCTTTTGTCTCTTTTTTGTTTACGAGATGAAGGGAAAGTGAAAACTCAAGTTTGGATTTAAGAAAAAAGTATACATGTAAAATAGAAACACACAGTGCACAAATGTGGATAGAGATAATTCCAAAAAGTGTTTGTCATTTTTGGGATTGGAGACTCTTTTTTAGTTTTTATATATTAGGTTTTGCAATCATCTAGAAAAGGGGCAGGCAAGGGATTTTTAAGTGAGTGTTGACTCCCAATCCATAAGTCATTGCTTACAAAAATATAGCCCGATACGCATGTTAAATCACTTTACAATCATCTATGATCGTTAGGTCAACTTTTTGTAGATGGGCAAAATTAAGGTTTGTTTGACTCGGGTAAATATGCCACTGTAGGTTAACTTGAGAATTTAATTAACGTTTGTTTTTCTCTATAAAAGGTTTGGATGCATAGGTCATTTGCATCTTTAACATGTTTTAAGCAAGCATGTCCTTTTTTAAAACATGTGTAGAAAAATCACTTTCTTATAAAATTCCAAGCTATTATGGTTGAACTAGTGGAATTTCCCAAACTTGGATAAAAAAACTTTCGTGTTCATATGTGGTGTGTAAATAATTCTTCTTTACTTACTTTTGTTATTGTTTTAAAATTTTTCCTTACATAAACTCTAAAATTTTCATTTTGTTGTGTCTATTTGCATTTTTTCTCTTATTTGCTTACGAGATGAAGGGAAAGTGATAACTCAAGTTTTGATTTATGAAAAAAGTATACATCTAAAATGGAAATGCACAGTGCAAAAATGTAGAGAGAGATAATTCCAAAATGTGGCTTTAATTTTGAGGGATTGTAAACTCTTTTTAGTTTTTTTTAACTAAGTGTTGACTCCCAATCCGTAAGTCATTCCTTAATAAAACACAGCCTGTTAGGAAAGATAAATCAATTTACAATCATGTAGAATCGTTAGGTCAACTTTTTGTAAATAGGCAAAATAATGGCTTGTTTGAATTGGGTAAATATCCCACTGCACGTTCACTTGAGAATTTAATGAGCGTTTTTTTTTCTCTTTAAAAGGTTTGGATCCATAGGTCATTTGCATCTTTAACATGTTTCTAGTAGGCATATCCATTTTTAAACAATGTGTAGAAAAATCTCTTTCTTATAAAATTTCAATCTATTAGGGTTGAACTATTGGAATTTCGAAAACTTCGATAACAAAATTTTTGTGTTCATCTGTGGCGTGTGAATAAATTTTCTTTGCTTATATTTGTTGTTGTTTTAAATTTTATCGATACATAAACTCTAAAATTTTTATTTATTTTTATCTATTTGCCTTTTATGTCTTTTTTGTTTACGAGATGAAGGGAAAGTCAAAACTCAAGTTTTTATTTAAGAAAAAAGTGTACGTCTAATATAGAAATGCACTGTGCACAAATACAGAGAGAGATAATTCCAAAAAGTGTGTGCATTTTTTTGGGATTGTAATCTCTTTTCAATTTTTATATATTAGGTTTTGCAATCGTCAAGAAAAAGGGGAGTCGGGGGATTTTTAATTGAGTGTTGACTCCCAATCCATAAGTCATTCCTTGCAAAAATATAGCCCATTACGCAAGATAAATCACTTTACAATAATCAATGTTTGTTAGGTCAGTTTTTTGAAAATGAACAAAATAATGCCTCTTTTGATTAGGGTAAATATCCCACTACTCGTTCACTTGAGAATTTAATGAGCAATTTTTTTTCTTTAAAAGGATTGGGTCCATAGGTCATTAGCATCTTTAACACGTTGCAAGCATGCATATCCATTTCTAAAACATGTTTAGAAAAATGTATTTCTTAAAAAATTCCAAGCTATTCTGATTGAAGTAGTGGAAATTCCTAAACTTGGATAACAAAACTTTTGTGTTCATCTATGGTTTGTGAATAAATTTTATTTGCTTAGTTTTGTTATTGTTTAAATTCTTTCCATACATAAACTCTAAAATTTTCATTTTCTTGTGATCTATTTGTCTTTTATCTCTTTTTTGTTTACGAGGTGAAGGGAAAGTGAAAACTCATGTTTTGATTTAAGAAAAAAGTATTCATCTAAAATGGAAATGCACAATTCACAAATGTAGAAAGAGATAATTTCAAAAAGTGTCTGTAATTTTTAGGGATTGTAAACTCTTTTTAGTTTTAATATATTAGTTTTTGTAATTGTCAGGAAAAGAGGGAGGCAGAGGATTTTTAACTTAGTGTTGACTTCCAATCCCTAAGTCATTCATTACAAAATATAGCATGTTACGCATGATAAATCACTTTACAATCATCTATGATCGTTAGGTCAACTTTTTGTAAATGGGCAAAATAATGGCTTGTTTGACTCAGGTAAATATCCCACCGCACATTCACTTGAGAATTAAATGAGCGTTTGTTATTCTCTTTAAAAGGTTTGGATCCATAGGTCATTTGCATCTATAACATGTTTCAAGAATGCATATCCATTTTTAAACCAAGTGTAGAAAAATCTCTTTCTTATAAAATTCCAGGCTATTAGGGTTGAACTTGTGGATTTTCCCAAACTTGGATAACAAAACTTTTGTGTCCATCTGTGGTGAGTGAATGAATTTTCTTTGCATACATTTTTTTTGTTTTAAAGTTTTTATTTACATAAACTCAAAATTTTTCATTTTGTTGTGATCTATTTCCCATATATCTCTTTTTTGTTTAAGAGATGAAGGGAAAGTGAAAACTGAGGTTTTGATTTAAGAAAAAAGTATACGTCTAAAATGGAAATGCACAGTGCACAAATGTAGAGAGAGATAATTCCAAAAAAAGTTTTTAATTTTTATGGATTGTAAACTCTTTTTTAGTTTTCATATATTAGGTTTTGCAAACGTCAGGAAAAGGGGGAGGCGGGGGATTTTTAACTGAGTGTTAACTCCCAATCCGTAAGTCATTCCGTACAAAAATATAGCTCGTTAGGCATGATAAATTACTTTAAAATCAACTATGATCAGTAAGTCAACTTTTTGTAAATGGGCAAATTAATGGCTTGTTTGACTCGGGTAAATATCCCACCGCATGTTCACTCGAAAATTTAATGAACGTTTGTTATTCTCTGTAAAAGGTTGGGATCCATAGGTCATTTGCAACTTTAACATGTATCAAGCATGCATATCCATTTTTCAAACATGTGTAGAAAAGTCTCTTTTTTATAAAATTACAAGCTCTTAGGGTTGAACTAATGGAATTTCCAAAACTTGGATAACAAAACTTTTGTGTTCATCTATGGTGTGTGAATAAATTTTCTTTGCTTACATTTGTTATTGTTTTAAAATTTTCCATACATAAACTCTAGAATTTTAATTTTGTTGTGATCTATTTGGCTTTTTTCTCTTTTTTGTTTACGAGAAGAAGGGAAAGTGAAAACTCAAGTTTTGATTTAAGAAAAAATTTTAAGTCTAAAATGGAAATTCACAGTGCACAATTGTAGAGAGAGATAATTCCAAAAAAGTGTCTTGAATTTTTAGGGATTGTAAACTCTTTTTGTTATTATATATTAGGTTTTGCCATCGTCCAGAAATAGGGGAGGCTAGGGATTTTTAAATGAATGTTGACTCCCAACCCATAAGTCATTCCTTACAAAAATATAACCCGTTAGGTATGATAAATCACTTTACAATCATCTATGAAATTTAGGTCAGCTTTTTGTTAATGGGCAAAATAATGGCTTGTTTGACTTGGGTAAGTATCCCACCACACGTTCACTTGAGAATTTAATGAGCGTTTGTTATTCTCTTTAAAATGTTTGGATCCATAGGTGATTTGCTTCTTTAACATGTTTCAAGCATGCATATCCATTTTTAAAACTTGTGTAGAAAAATCTATAAGGGTTGAACTAGTGGAATTTCCCAAACTTGGATAACAAAAAATTTTTGTTCAACTGTGGTGTGTGAATAAATTTTTGTCACATAAATTTGTTATTATTTTAAATTTTTCCTTAAACTCAAAAATTTTCTATTTGATATTTGCCTTTTATCTCTTTTTTGTTTACGAGATGAAGGAAAAGTGAAGGCTCAAGTTTTGATTTAAGAAAAAAGTATACATCTAAAATGGAAATGCACAATGCACAAATTTAGAGAGAGATAATTCCAAAAAGTGTCTGTAATTTTTTGGGATTTTAAACTCTTTTTAGTTTTTATATATTAGGTTTTCTAATGGTCGGGACAAGGGGGAGACAGCGGATTTTTAACTGACTCCCAATCCATAACTCATCCCTTACAAAAATATACCCCGTTACGCATGATAAATCACTTTTCAATCATCTATGATTGTTAGGTCAACTTTTTTTCAATGAGAAAAATAATGGCTTGTTCGAGTCGGGTAAATATCCTACCACACGTTCACATGAGGATGTTTTGAGCATTTGTTATTCTCTTTAAAAGGTTTGGATCCATAGGTCATTTGCATCTTTAACTTGTTTCAAGCAAGCATATCCATTTTTAAAACATGTGTAGAAAAATCTTTGTCTTAAAAAATTCCAAGCTATTTGGGTTGAACTTGTGGAATTTCCAAAACTTGGATAACAAAACTTTTGTGTTCATTGTGGTGCATGAATAAAGTTTCTTTGCTGAAATTTGTAATTTTTTAAAATTTTTTCCATACATAAACTCTAAAATTTTCATTTTGTTATGGTCTATTTGCCTTTTATCTCTTTTTTGTTTACGAGATGAAGGGAAAGTGAAAACTCAAGTTTTGATTTAAGAAAAAAGTATACATCTAAAATGGAAATGCACAATGCACAAATGTAGAGAGAGATAATTCCAAAAAGTGTCAATAATTTTTAGGGATTTTAAACTCTTTTTAGTTTATTTGTATTATGTTTTACAATCATAGGGAAAAGGGGCAGGTGGGGGGACTTTAAGTGAGTGTTGACTCCTAATCCATAAGTCAATCAATTCAAAAATAAAGCCCCTTACACATGATAAATCATTGTACTATCATCTATGATCGTTAGGTTAGCTTTTTGTAAATGGGTAAAATAATGGCTTGTTTGACTCGGGAAAATATCCCACCGCACGTTCACTTGAGAATTTAATGAGTGTTAGTTATTCTCTTTAAAAGTTTTGGATCGATAAGTCATTTGCTTCTTTAACATGTTTCAAGCGTGCATTTCCATTTTTAAAATATGTGTAGAAAAATATCTTTCGTATAAAATTCCAAGTTATTAGGGTTGAACCAGTGGAATTTCCTAAACTTTGATAACAAATCTTTTGTGTTCATCTGTGGTGTGTGAATAAATTTTCTTTGCTTACATTTTTTATTGTTTTAAATTTTTTCCATATATAAACTCTAAATTTTTTATTTTGTTGTGATCTATTTGCCTTTTATCTCTTTTTTGTGTACGAGATGAAGGGAAAGTGAAAACTCAAGTTTTGATTTAAGAAAAAAGTATACATCTAAAATGGAAATTCAAAGCACAAATGAAGAAGAGAGATACTTCCAAAAAGTGTTTGTAATTTTTAGGGATTGTAATCTCTTTTTAATTTTTATATATTTTGTTTTACAATCGTCGGGAAAAGAGGGAGGAGGGGGATTTTTAACTGAGTGTTGTCACCAAATCCTTGATAAAATATATCCCGTTACACATGATAAATCACTTTACAATCATCTATGATCATTAGCTCAGTTTTTTGCAAATGGGCAAAATAATGGCTTGTTTGACTAGGGTAAATATCCCACCGCACGTCCACTTGAGAATTTAATGAGCATATGTTTTTTTTATTAAAAGGTTTGGATGCATAGGTCATTTCCATCTTTAACACGTTTCAAGCAAGCATATCCATTTCTAAAACATTAGTAGAAAAATCTCTTTCTTATAAAATTCCAAGCTATTAGGGTTGAACTAGAGGAATTTCCCAAACTTGGATAACAAAACTTTTGTGTTCATCTGTGGTGTGTGAATAAATTTTCTTTGCTGATATTTGTTAGGGTTTTAAATTTTTTCCATACATAAACTCTTAAATTTTTATTTTTTTGTGATCTATTTACCTTTTATCTCTTCTTTCAAATTTACGAAATGAAGGGAAAGTGAAAACTCAAGTTTTGATTTAAGAAAAAAGTACATATCTAAAATGGAAATTGCACAGGGCAAAAATGTTAAGAGAGATAATTCCAAAAAGTGTCTATAATTTTTAGGGATTGTAAACTCTTTTAGTTTTTATATATTAGGTTTTGCAATCGTCGGGAAAAGGGGGAGGCGAGGGATTTTTAACTGAGTGTTGACTCCCAATCAATAAGTCATTCCATACAAAAATATAGCCCATTACGAATGATAAATCACTTTACAGTCATATATGATCGTTAGGTCGGCTTTTTGTAAATGGGAAAAATAATGGCTTGTTTGACTCGGGTAAATATCCCACCGCAGATTAACTTTAGAATTTAATGAGCCTTTGTTATTCTCTTTAAAAGGTTTGGATCCATAGGTCATTTGCATCATTAACATGCTTCAATCATGCATATAAGTAGAATTTCCCAAACATGGACAACAAAACTTTTGTGTTCATCTGTGGAGTGATAATAAATTTTCTTTGCTTACATTTGTTATTGTTTTAAAAATTTTCTATACATAAACTGTAAAATTTTCATTTTGTTGTGATCTATTTGCATTTTTTCTCTTTTTTGCTTACGAGATGAAGGGAAAGTGATAACTCAAGTTTTGATTTAAGAAAGAAGTATACTTCTAAATGGAAATGCAGAGTTCACAAATCTAGAGAGAGATAATTCCGACAAGTGTTTTAAATTTTTAGGGATTGTGAACTCTTTTTATTTATTTTTAACTGAGTGTTGACTCCCAATCCATAAGTCATTCCTTAATAAAATATAGCTTTTTAAGCAAGATAAAACACTTTACAATCATGTAGGATCGTTAGGTCAGCTTATTGTAAATGAGCAAAATAATGGCTTGTTTTACTCAGGTAAATATGCCACCGCACGTTCACTTGAGAATTTAATGAGCATTTGTTTTTTTCTTTAAAATGTTTGGATCCATAGGTTATTTGCATCTTTAACATGTTTCTAGTATGCATATCCATTTTTAAACCTTGTGTAGAAAAATCACTTTCTTAAAAAATTCCAAGCTCTTAGGGTTGAACTAGTAGAATTTCCCAAACTTGGATAACAAAACTTTTGTGTTCATCTATGGTGTATGAATAAATTTTCTTTTCTTACATTTTTTATTGTTTTAAATTTTTTCCATACTTAAACTCTAATATTTTCATTTTGTTGTGATCTATTTGCCTTTTATCTCTTTCAAGTTTACAAGAAGAAGGGAAAGTGAAAACTCAAGTTTTGATTTAAGAAAAAAGTATATATCAAAAATGGAAATGCACAGGGCAAAAATGTTAAGAGAGATAATTCCAAAAAGTGTCTATAATTTTTAGGGATTGTAAACTCTTTTAGTTTTTATATATTAGGTTTTGCAATCGTCGGGAAAAGGGGGAGGCGAGGGATTTTTAACTGAGTGTTGAATCCCAATCAATAAGTCATTCCATACAAAAATATAGCCCGTTACGAATGATAAATCACTTTACAATCATATATGATCGTTAGGTCGGCTTTTTGTAAATGGAAAAAATAATGGCTTGTTTGACTCGGGTAAATATCCCACCGCAGATTAACTTTAGAATTTAATGAGCCTTTGTTATTCTCTTTAAAAGGTTTGGATCCATAGGTCATTTGCATCATTAACATGTTTCAAGCATGCATATCCATTTTTAAAACATCTGTAGAAAAATCTTTTTCTTATAAAATTCCAAGTTATTAGGGTTGAACAAGTAGAATTTCCCAAACTTTGATAACAAAACTTTTGTGTTCATCTGTGGAGTTATAATAAAATTTTCTTTGCTTACATTTGTTATTGTTTTAAAATTTTTCTATACATAAACTCTAAGTTTTTCATTTTGTTGTGATCTATTTGCCTTTTATCTCTTTTTTGTTTACGAGATGAAGGGAATTTTTTACACATGTGGTGTGTGAATAAATTTTCTTCACTTACATTTGTTATTATTTTTAATTTTTTCCTTACTTAAACTCTAAAATTGTCTTTTTTATATTTTCCTTTTGTCTTTTTTTTGTTTACGAGATGAAGAAAAGTGATTGCTCAAGTTTTTATTTAAGAAAAAAGTATATATCCAAAATGGAAATGCATAGTTCCCAAATGTAGAGAGAGATAATTCCAAAAAGTGTTTGTAGTTTTTTTGGATTGTAAACTCTTTTTAATTTTTATTTATTAGGTTTTCTAATCGTCGGGACAAGGGGGAGACTACAGATTTTTAACTGAGCCTTCACTCCCAATCCATAAGTCATCCCTTACAAAAAATATAGCCTGATTCACATGATAAATCACTTTACAATCATCTATGATCGTTACATCAAATTGTTTTCAATGGGCAAAATAATGGCTTGTTCGAGTCGGATAAATATCCTACCACAAGTTCACTTGAGGATTTTTTGAGCATTTGTTATTCTCTTTAAAAGGTTTAGATCCATAGGTCATTTGCATCTTTAACATGTTTCAAGCAAGCATATCCATTTTTAAAACATGTGTAGAAAAATCTCTTTCGTAAAATATTCCAAGCTATTTGGGTTGAACTAGTGGAATTTCCCAAACTTTGATCACAAAACTTTTGTGTTGATCTGTGGTGTGTGAATAAATTTTCTTTTCTTAAATTTTTTATTGTTTTAATTTTTTTCCATACATAAGCTCTAAAAGTTTCATTTTGTTGTGGTCTATTTGCCTTTTATCTCTTTTTTGTTTACGAGATGAAGGGAAAGTGTAAACTCAAGTTTTGATTTAAGAAAAAAGTATACATCGAAAATTGAAATGCAAAGTGCACAAATGTAGAGAGAGATAATTCCAAAAAGTGTCTATAATTTTTAGGGATTTTAAAATATTTTTAGTTTTTATGTATTAGGTTTTACAATTGTCGTAGAAAAGGGGGAGGTTGGGGATTTTTAATTGAGTGTTGACTCCTAATCCAAAAGTCAATCCATACAAAAATATAGACCGTTACACATGATAAATCATTGTACTATCATCTATGATTGTTAGGTTAGTTTTTTGTAAATGGGTAAAATAATGGCTTGTTTGACTCGGGAAAATATCCCACCGCACGTTCACATGAGAATTTAATGAGTGATTGTTATTCTCTTTAAAATGTTTGGATTGATAGGTCATTTTGTTCTTTAACATGTTTCAAGAGTTCATATTCATTTTTAAAACATGTGTAAAAAAATATCTTTCGTATAAAATTCCAAGTTATTAGGGTTGAACCAGTGGAATTTCCCAAACTTTGATAACATAACTTTTGTGTTCATCTGTGGTGTGTGGATAAATTTTCTTTGCTTACATTTTTTATTGTTTTAAATTTTTTCCATATATAAACTCTAAAATTTTCATTTTGTTGTGATATGTTTGCCTTTTATCTCTTTTTTGTGTACGAGATGATGGGAAAGTGAAAACACAAGTTTTGATTTAAGAAAAAAGAATACATCTAAAATGGAAATGCACAGTGTACAAATGTAGATAAAGATAATTCCAAAAAGTGTCTGTAATTTTTAGGGATTGTAAACTCTTTTTAGTTTTTATATATGACGTTTTGCAATCGTCGAGAAAAGGGGCATGCCAGGGATTTTTGACTGAGTGTTGACTCCCAATCCGTAAGTCATTCATACAAAAATATAACCCATTACGCATGATAAATCATTTTCCAATCATCTATGATCCTTAAGTCAACTTTAAGTAAATGGGTAAAATAATGGCTTATTTGACTCGGGTGAATATCCCACCGCACATTCACTTGAGAAATTAATAAGCGTTTGTTATTCTCTTCAAAAGGTTTGGAACTATAGGTCATTTGCATCTTTAACATGTTTCAAGCATGCATATCCAATTTTAAAACATGTGTAGAAAAATATCTTTCTTATAAAATTCCATGCTATTAAGGTTGAACTAGTGGAATTTCCCAAAGTTCTATAACTAAGCTTTTTCTTTCATCTGTGGTGTGTGGATAAATTTTCTTTGTTTACATTTGTTATTTTTTAAAATTATTTCCATACATAAACTCTAAAATTTTCATTTTGTTGTGATCTATTTGCCTTTTATCTCTTTTTTATTTTTGAGATGAAGGGATAATGAAAACTGAAGTTTTGATTTAAGAAAAAACCTATGCATCTAAAATGGAAATTCAAAGGGCATAAATGAAGAAGAGAGATACTTCCAAAAAGTGTCTTTAATTTTTAGGGATTGTAATCTCTTTCTAGTTTTTATTCATTTGGTTTTGCAATCGTCGGGAAAAGGGGGAGGCGGGGGATTTTTAACTGAGTGTTGTCTCCCAATCCATAGGTCATTCCTTAAAAAAATATAGCCTATTACACATGATAAATCACTTTACAATCATCTATGATCGTTAGCTCAGTTGTTTGTAAATGGGCGAAATAATGGCTTGTTTGACTAGGGTAAATATCCCACTGCACATCCACTTGAGAATTTAATTAGCGTATTTTTTTTTCATAAAAAAGGTTTGGATCCATTGGTCCTTTCCATCTTTAACACGTTTCAAGCATGCATATCCATTTATAAAACATGTGTAAAAAAATCTCTTTCTTATAAAATTCCAAGCTGTTAAGGTTGAACTAGAGGAATTTCCCAAACTTGGAAAACAAAACTTTTGTGTTCATCTGTGGTGTGTGAATAAATTTTCTTTGCTGATATTTGATTTGGTTTTAAATTTTTTCCATATAGAAACTCTTAAGTTTTAATTTTGTTGTGATCTATTTACCTTTTATCTCTTCTTTGTTTACGAGATGAAGGGAAAGTGAAAACTCAAGTTTTGAGTTAAGAAAAAAAATATACATCTAAAACGGAAATGCACAATGCATAAATGTAGTGAGAGATAATTCCAAATAGTGTCTAAAATTTTTAGGGTTGTAAACGTTTTTTAGTTTTTTTTTAATTGAGTGTTGACTCCCAATCTGTAACTCGTTCCTTACAAAAATATAGCCCATTACGCATAATAAATCACTTTACAATCATCTATGATCATTAGGTCAGCGTTTTATAAATGGGCAAAGTAATGGCTTGTTTGACTCGGGTAAATATCCCTCCACACGTTAACTTGAGAATATAATGAGCGTTTTTTATTCTCTTTAAAAGGTTTGGATCCATAGGTCATTTGCATCTTTAACTTGTTTGAAGCATGCATATCCATTTTTAAAACATGTGTAGAAAAATCTCTGTCTTATAAAATTCCAAGCTATTAGGGTTGAACAAGTAGAAATTCCCAAACTTGGATAACAAAACTTTTGTGTTCATTTGTTGTGTGTGAATAAATTTTCTTTGCTTACATTTTTTATTGTTTTAAATTTTTTCCATACATAAACTCTAAAATTTTCATTTTGTTGTGATCTATTTGCCTTTTATCTCTTTTTTGTTTACGAGATGAAGGGAAAGTGAAAACTCAAGTTTTGATTTAAGAAAAAAGTATATATCTAAAATGGAAATGCACAGTGCAAAAATGTAAAGAGTGCTAATTCAAAAAAGTGTCTATAATTTTTAGGGATTGTAAACTTTTTTAGTTTTTATATATTAGGTTTTGCAATCGTTGGGAAAAGGGGGAGGCGGGAGATTTTTAATTGAGTGTTGACTCCCAATCCATAAGTCATTCCTAACAAAAATATGGCCCGTTACGAATGATAAATCGCTTTACAATCATTTATGATCGTTAGGTCAGCTCTTTGTAAATGGGAAAAATAATGGCTTGTTTGACTCGGGTAAATATCCCACCGGAGATTCACTTTAGAATATAATGAGCGTTTTTTTTTCTCTTTAAAAGGTTTGGATCCATAGGTCATTTGCATCTTTAACATGTTTCAAGCATGCATATCCATTTTTAAAACATGTGTAGAAAAATCCCTTTCCTATAAAATTCCATGCTATTAGGGTTGAACTAGGGGAATTTCCCAAACTTAGTTAACAAAACTTTTGTGTTCATCTGGGGTGTGTGAATAAATTTTCTTTGCTTACATTTTTTATTGTTTTAATTTTTTTTACGACATAAACTCTAAAATTTTCATTTTGTTGTGATCTATTTGCCTTTTATCTCTTTTTTGTTTACGAGATGAAGGGAAAGTGAAAACTCAAGTTTGGATTAAAGAAAAAAATATACAGATAAAATGGAAATGCACAGTGCACGAATGTAGAGAGAGATAATTCCAAAAAGTGTCTGTCATTTTTAGTGATTGAAAACTCTTTTATAGTTTTTATATGTTAGGTTTTGCATTGGTCAGCAAAAGGGGGATGCGGGGGATTTTTAACTGAGTGTTGACTCCCTATCCATAAGTCATCCGTAAAAAAATATAGCCCATTACGCATGATAAATCACTTTGCAATCATCTATGATCGTTAGGTCAGCTTTTTATAAATGGGCAAAATAATGGCTTGTTTGTCTCAGGTAAATATCCAACCGCATGTTCACTTGATAATTTAATTAGTGTTTGTTATTCTCTATAAAAAGTTTGGATCCATAGGTCATTTGCACCTTTAACATGTTTCAAGCATGCATATCCATTTTTAAACCATGTGTAGGAAAATTAGATTTTTATAAAATTCCAAGCTATTAGGATTGAACTAGAGGAATTTCACAAACTTGGATTAAAAAACTTTTGTTTTAATCAGTGGTGTGTGAATAATTTTTCTTTGCTGACATTTTTTACAGTTTAAAATTTTTTCCATACATAAACTCTAAAATTTCCATTTTGTTGTGCTCTATTTGACTTTTATCTCTTTTTTCTTTACGAGATGAAGGGAAAGTGAAAAGTCAAGTTTTGATTTAAGAAAAAAGTATACATCTAAAATGGAAATGCACAGTGCACATATGTAGAAACAGATAATTCCAAAAAGTGTCTGTAATTTTTAGGGATTGTAAACTCTTTTTAGGTTATATATATTAGGTTTTGTAATCATCGGGAAAAGGGGGAGGTGGGGGATTTTTAATTGAGTGTTGACACCTAATCCATAAGTCAATCCTTACAAAAATATAGCCCATTACACATGATAAATCATTGTTCTATCATCTATGATCATTAGGTCAACTTTTTGTAAATGGGTAAAATAATGGCTTGTTTGACTCGGGAAAATATCCCATCGCACGTTCACTTGAGAATTTAATGAGTGTTTGTTATTGTCTTTAAAAGGTTTCTATCGATAGGTCATTTGTTTCTTTAACATGTTTCAAGCGTGCATATCCATTTTTAAAACATGTGTAAAAAAAATCTTTCGTATAAAATTCCAAGTTATTAGGATTGAATCAGTGGAATTTCCAAAATTTTAATAACAAAACATTTGTGTTCATCTGTGGTGTGTGAATAAATTTTATTTGCTTACATTTGTTGTTGTTTTAAATATTTTCCACACGTAAACTCTAAAATTTTCATTTTGTTGTGATCTATTTGCCTTTTATCTCTTTTTTGTTTAAGAGAAAAAGGGAAAGTGAAAACTCAAGTTTTGATTTAAGAAAAAAGTATACATCTAAAATAGAAATGCACAGTGCACAAATGTAGAGAGGGATAATGCATAAAAGTCTCTGTAATTTTTAGGGATTGTAAACTCTTTTTAGTTTTTATATATGTGGTTTTGCAATCGTCGAAAAATGGGGGAGGCCGGGGATTTTTAACTGAGATTGACTCCCAATCTGTAAGTC
Source organism: Aristolochia californica (assembly GCF_029961685.1). Classification (NCBI taxonomy): domain Eukaryota; kingdom Viridiplantae; phylum Streptophyta; class Magnoliopsida; order Piperales; family Aristolochiaceae; genus Aristolochia; species Aristolochia californica. The sequence goes on along the minus strand of NW_027181992.1, from coordinate 32,140,196 downwards.
ATTCCATACAAAAATATAGCCCATTATGCGTGATAAATCACTTTATCATCATCTATGATCATTAGGTCAGCTTTATGTAAATGGGCAAAATAATGTGTTGTTTGACTCGGGTGAATATCCCACCACACGACCACTTGAGAAATTAATGAGCGTTTGTTATTCTCTTTAAAAGGTTTGGATCCATAGGTCATTTGCATCTTTAACATGTTTCAAGCATGCATATCAATTTTTAAAACATATGCAGAAAAATATCTTTCTTATAAAATTCCAAGCTATTAAGGTTGAACTAGTGGAATTTCCAAAAGTTGGATAACTAAACTTTTGTTTTCATCTGTGGTGTGTGAATAAATTTTCTTTGTTTAAATTTTTTTATGTTTTAAATTATTTTCATGCATAAACTCTAAAATTTTTATTTTGTTGTGATCTATTTGTGTTTTATGTCTTTTTATTTACGAGATGAAGGGATAGTGAAAACTCAAGTTTTGATTTAAGAAAAAAGCATCCATCTAAAATGGAAATTCATAGTGCACAAATGAAGAAGAGAGATAATTCCAAAAGGTGACTATAATTTTAGGGATTGTAAACTCTTTTTAGTTTTTATATACGAGGTTTTGCAATCGTCAGGAAAAATGGGGCAGGTGAGGGATTTTTAACTGAGTGTTGACTCCTAATCCATAAGTCATTCATTAGAAAAATATAGCCCGTTAAATATGATAAATCACTCTACAATCATCTATGATTGTTAGGTCAGCTTTTTGTAAATGGGCAAAATAATGGCTAGTTTGGCTCGGGTAAATATCTCACCGCCGATTCACTCGAGAATTTAATAAGCGCTAGTTATTCTCTTTAAAAGGGTTGGATCTATAGGCCATTTGCATCTTTAACATGTTCCAAGCATTCAAATTCATTTTTAAACCATGTGTAGAAAAATCACTTTCTTATATAATTCCAAGCTATTAGGGTTGAAGCAGTGCAATTTCCCAAAGTTTGATTCCAAAACTTTTGTGTTCATCTGTGGTGTGTGAATAAATTTTCTTTGCTAACATTTGTTATTATTTTAAATTTTTTCCATACATAAACTCTAAAAGTTTCATTTTGTAGTGATCTATTTTCCTTTTATCTCTTTTTTGTTTACAAGATGAAGGGAAAGTGAAAACTCAAGTTTTGATTTAAGAAGAAAGTATATATCTAAAATTGAAATACTGAGTACAAAAATGTAAAGAGAGATAATTACAAAAGTTTCTATATTTTTTAGGGATTGTAAACTCTATTAGTTTTTATATATTAGGTTATGCAATCGTCGGGAAAAGGGGGAGGCTATGGATTTTTAACTGAGTGTTGACTTCCAATCCATAAATCATTTCTTACAATAATATAGCCTGTTAGGCATGATAAATCACTTTACAATCATCTATGTTCATTACGTTAGCTTTTTGTAAATGGGCAAAATAATTGCTTATTTGACTCAGGTAAATATCCCAGCGCAGGTTTACTTGAGAATTTAATTTGTATTTTTTATTCTCGTTAAAAGGTTTGGATCCATTGTTCATTTGCATCTTTAACATGTTTCAAGCATGCATATCCATTTTTAAGCCATGTGTAGAAAAATATCTTTCTTATAAAATTCCAAGCTATAAGGGTTGAACTAGTGGAATTTCCCAAAGTTGGATAACTAAACTTTTGTTTTCGTCTGTGGTGTGTGAATAAATTTTCTTTGTTTACATTTGTTATTGTATTAAATTATTTCTATACATAAACTCTTAAATTTTCATTTTGTTGTGAGCTATTTGCCTTTTATCTCTTTTTTGTTTACGAGATGAAGGGATAGTGAAAACTCAAGTTTTGATTTAAGAAAAATGTATCCTTCTAAAATGGAAATTCACAGTACACAAATGAAGAAGAGAGATAATTCCAAAAAGTGTCTATAATTTTTAGAGATTGTAAACTCATTTTAGTTTTTATATATTTGGTTTTGCAATCGTCGGGAAAAGTGGGATGCGGGGCATTTTTAACTGAGTGTTGTCTCCCAATTCGTAAGTCATTCCTTAAAAAAATATAGCCCATTACATATGATAAATCTCTTAACAATCATCTATGATCGTTAGGTCATATTGTTGTAAATGGGCAAAATAATGGCTTGTTTGACTCGGGTAAATATCCCAGCTCACGTTCAATTGAGAATTTAATGAGTGTTTGTTATTCTCTTTAAAAGGTTTGGATCCATAGGTCATTTGTATCTTTAACATGTTTCAAGCATGCATATCAACTTTAAAACATGTGTGGAAAAATCATTTTCTTATAAAATTCCAAGCTATTTGGGTTGAACTAGTGGAATTTCCCAAACTTGGATAACAAAACTTTTTGTGTTTATATGTGGTGTGTGAATAAATTTTCTTCGCTTACATTTGTTATTGTTTTAAATTTTTTCCATACATAAACACTAAAATTTTCATTTTGTTGTGATCAATTTGCCTTTTATCTCTTTTTTGTTTATGAGATGAAGGGAAGGTGAAAACTCAAGTTTTGATTTAAGAAAAAATTATACATCTAAAATGGAAATGCACCGTGCACAAATGTAGAGAGAGATAATTCCAAAAAGTGTCAATAATTTTAAGGAATTGTAAACTCTTTTTATTTTTTATTTATTAGGTTTTGTAATCGTCGAGAAAAGGGGAAGGAAGGGGATTTTCAACTTAGTGTTGAGTACCAATCCATAAGTCATTCCTTGCAAAAATATAGCCCGTTACACATGATAAATCACTTTACAATCATCTTTGATCGTTAGCTCATTTTTTTGTAAATGGGCAAAATAATGGTTTGTTTGACTAGGGTAAATATCCCACTGGTCGTCCACTTGAGAATTTAATGAGTGTTTGCTATTCTCTTTAAATGGTTTGGATCCATAGGTCATTTCCATCTTTAACACGTTTCAAGCATGCATATCCATTTCTAAAACATGTTTTGAAAATTTTCTTTCTTATCAAATTCCAAGCTATTAGGGTTGAACTAGAGGAATTTCCCAAACTTAGATACCAACACTTTTGTGTTCATCTGTAGTGTGTGTTTAAATTTTCTTTGCTGACATTTGTTTTGGTTTTAAATTTTTTCATTACATAAACTATAAATTTTTTATTTTTTTGTGATCTATTTGCCTTTTATCTCTTCTTTGTTTACGAGATGAAGGGAAAGTGAAAACTCAAGTTTTGATTTAAGAAAAAAATATACATCAAAAATAAAAATGCACAGTACACTAAGGTAGAGAAAGATAACTCCCAAAAGTGTCTGCAATTTTTAGGATTCTAAACTTTTTTTAGTTTTTTTTAAGTGAGTGATGAATCCCACTCCTTAACTTATTCCTTAAAAAAATATTGCCTGTTAGGCATGATAAATCACTTTACAATCATCTACGATCGTTAGGTCAGCTTTTTTTAAATGGGCAAAGTAATGGTTTGTTTTACTCAGGTAAATATACCTCCAAACCTTCACTTGAGAATTTAATGAGTGTTTGTTATTCTCTTTAAATTTTTTGGATCCCTAGCTCATTTGCATCGTTAACATGTTTCAAGCATGCATATCCATTTTTAAAACAAGTGTATAAAAATCTATTTTTTATAAAATTCCAAGCTATTAAGGTTGAACTAGTGGAATTTCCCAAACTTGGATAAAAAAAACTTTTGTGTTTATCTGTGGTGTGTGAATAAATTTTTTTTGCTTTCATTTGTTATTGTTTTAAATTTTTTCCATACATAAGCTCTTTAATTTTCATTTTGTTGTGATCTATTTGCCTTTTATCTCTTTTTTGTTTATGAGATGAAGGGAAAGTGAAAAGTCAAGTTTTGATTTATGAAAAAAGTATACATCTAAAATGGAAATGCACAATGCAAAAATACAAAGAGAGATAATTCCAAAAATTTTCTATAATTTTTAGGGATTGTAAACTCTTTTAGTTTTTATATATTAGGTTTTGCAATCGTTGGGAAATGGGGGAGGCATGGGATTTTTAACTATGTGTTGACTCCCAATCCATAAGTCATTCCTTGCAAAAATATAGCCCGTTACGCATGATAAATCACTTTAAAATCATCTATGTTCGTTAGGTCAGCTTTTTTTAAATAGGTCAAATAATGGCTTGTTTGACTCGAGTAAATATCCCACCACAGGGTCACTTGAAAATTTAATTAGTGTTTGTTATTCTCTTTAAAAGGTTTGGATCCATAGGTCATTTGCATCTTTAACTTGTTTCAAGCATGCATATCCATTTTTAAACCATGTGTAGAAAAATCACTTTCTTATACAATTCCAAGTTATTAAGGTTGATCTAGAGGAATTTCCCAAACATGGATAAGAAAACTTTTGTGTTCATCTGGGGTGTGGGAACAAATTTTTTTTCTTTCATTTGGTATTGTTTTAAATATTTTAAATACATAAACTCCAAAATTTTCATTTTGTTGTGATCTATTTGCCTTTTATCTCTTTTTTTTTTACAAGATGAAGGGAAAGTGGAAACTCAAGTTTGGATTTAAGAAAAAAGTATACATATAAAATGGAAATGCATAGTGCACAAATGTAGAGAGAGATAATACCAAAAAGTGTCTGTCATTTTTAGGGATTGAAAAGTATTTTTTAGTTTTTATATGTTAGGTTTTGCAATCGTCAGCAAAAGGCTGAGGCGAGGGATTTTTAACTGAGTAATGACTCCCAATCCATAAGTGATTCCTTACAAAAATATAGCCCGTTACGCATGATAAATCACTTTACTATCATCTATGATCGTTAGGTCAACTTTTTGTAAATGGGTAAAATAATGGCTTGTTTGACTTGGGTGATTATCCCACCGCACGTTCACTTGAGAATTTAATGAGTGTTTGTTATTCTCTTTAAAAGGTTTATATCGATAGGTCATTTGCTTCATTAACATGTTTCAAGAGTGCATATCCATTTTAAAAACATGTGTAGAAAAATATATTTCAGATTTCCAATTATTAGTGTTGAATGAGTGGAATTTCCCAAACTATGGTAACAAAACTTTTGTGTTCATCTGTGGTGTGTGAATAAATTTTCTTTCCTAACATTTTGTTATTGTTTTAAATATTTTCCAAACATTAACTTTAAAATTTTCATTTTGTTGTGATCTATTTGCCTTTTATCTCTTTTTTTTAAGTGATGAATGGAAAGTGAAAACTCAAGTTTTGATTTAAGAAAAATGTATACATCTAAAATGGAAATGCACAGTGCACAAATGTAGAGAGATATTTCCAAAAAGTTTCTGTAATTTTTAGGGATTGTAAACTCTTTTTAGTTTTTATATATGTGGTTTTGCGATCGTCGGGAAAAGGGGAGGCTTGGGATTTTTAACTGAGTGTTGACTCCCAATCCGTAAGTCATTCCATACAAAAATATAGCCCATTACGCATCATAAATCACTTTAGAATCATCAATGATCGTTAGGTGAGCTTTATGTACATAGGCAAAATAATGGCTTGTTTGACTCGGGTGAATATCCCACCGCACATTCACTTGAGAAATTAATGAGCGTTTTTTTTTTCTCTTTAAAAGGTTTGGATCCATAGGTCATTCGCATCTTTAACATGTTTCAAGCATGCATATCAATTTTTAAAACAAGTGTAGAAAAATATCTTTCTTATAAAATTCCAAGCTATTTGGGTTGAACTAGTGGAATTTCGCAAAGTTGGATAACTAAACTTTTGTTTTCATTTGTGGTGTGTGAATAAATTTTGTTTATTTACATTTGTTATTGTTTTAAATTATTTCCGTACATAAACTCTAAAATTTTCATTTTTTTGTGATCTATTTGCTTTTTAGCTCTTTTTTGTTTACGAGATGAAGGGATAGTGAAAACTAAATTTTTATTTAAGAAAAAAGTATCCATCTAAAATGGAAATTCAGAGTGCACAAATGAAGAAGAGAGATAATTCCAAAAAGTGTCTATAATTTTTATGGATTGTAAACTCTTTTAAGTTTTTATATATTTGGTTTTGCAATCGTTGGGAAAAGGGGGAGGCCGGGAATTTTAAACTGAGTGTTGTCTCCCAATCTGTAAGTCATTCCTTACAAAAGTATAGCCCGTTACACATGATAAATTAGGTCAAATTTTTGTAAATGGGCAAAATAATGGCTTGTTTCACTGGGGTAAATATCCCACCTCGCGTTCACTTGAGAATTTAATGAGTGTTTGTTATTCTCTTTAAAAGGTTTGGATCTATAGGTCATTTGCATCTTTAACCTGTTGCAAGCATGCATATCAATTTTTAAAACACGTGTAGAAAAATCACTTTCTTATAAAATTTCAAGCTATTTGGGTTGAACTAGTGGAATTTCCCAAACTTGGATAACAAAATTTTTGTGTTCATCTGTGGTGTGTGAATAAATTTTCTTTGCTTAGGTTTGTTATTGTTTTAAATTTTTTCCATACATGAACTCTAAAATTTTCATTTTGTTGTGATCAATTTGCCTTTTATCTCTTTTTTGTTTACAAGATGAAGGAAAGGTGAAATGTCAAGTTTTGATTTAGTAAAAAATTTTACATCTAAAATGGAAATGCACAGTGCACAAATGTAGAGAGAGATAATTCCAAAGCATGTCTGTAATTTTTAGGAATTATAAACTCTTTTTCGTTTTTATTTACTAGGTTTTGCAATAATCGGGAAAAGAAGAAGGCAGGGGATTTTAAACTTAGTGTTGAGTCCCAATCCATAAGTCCTTCCTTATAAAAATATAGCCCGTTACACATGATAAATCACTTTTCAATCATCTATGAACGTTAGTTCAGTTTTTTATAAATGGGCAAAATAATTGTTTGTTTGACTAGGTAAATATCCCCCCGCTTGTCCCCTTGAGAATTTAATGAGTGTTTGCTATTCTCTTTAAAGGGTTTGGATCCATAGGTCATTTCCATCGTTAACACGTTTCAAGTATGCATATCCTTTTCTATTACTTGTGTAGAAAAATTTCTTTCTTATAAAATTCCAAGCTATTAAGGTTGAACTAGAGGAATTTCCCAAACTTAGATAACAAAACTTTTGTGTTCATCTATGGTGTGTGAATAAATTTTCTTTGCTGACATTTGTTATGGTTATCAATTTTTTCATTACATAAACTCTTAAATTTTCATTTTGGTATGATCTATTTACCTTTTATCTCTTCTTTGTTAAAGAGATGAAGGGAAAGTGAAAACTCAAGTTTTTATTTAAGAAAAAACATATACATCTAAAATGGAAATGCACAGTGCACAAATGTAGAGAGAGATAATTCCAATTTTTAGGCTAGTAAACTTTTTTTAGATTTTTTTTAAGTGTGTTGACTCCAAATCTGTAAGTCATTCCTTAAAAAAATATAGCTCATTCAGCATGATAAATCTCTTTATAATCATCTATGATTGTTAGGTGAACTTTTTATAAATGGGCAAAGTAATGGCTTGTTTGACTCAGGTAAATATCCCTCCGCACGTTCAGTTGAGAATTTAATGAGTGTTTGTTATTCCCTTTAAAAGGTTTGGATCCACATGTCATTTATGTCTTTAACATGTTTCAAGCATGCATATCCTTTTTTAAAACATGTGTAGAAAAATCTCTTTCTTATAAAATTCCAAGCTATTAGGGTTGAACTAGTGGAATTTCCCAAACTTGGATTACAAAACTTTTGTGTTTATCTGTGGTATGCGAAAAAGATTCCCTTTCTTACAATTGTTTTTGTTATAAATTTTTTCCATAAATAAACTCTAAAATTTTCTTTTTGTTGTGTTCTATTTGCCTTTTATCTCTTTATTATTTACGTGATGATGGGAAAGTGAAACTCCAGTTTTGATTTAAGAAAAATGTATATATCTAAAATAGAAATGCAAAGTACAAAAATGTAAAGAAAGATAATTCCAAAAAGTTTCTATAATTTTTTGAGATTGTAAACTCTTTTAGTTTTTATTTATTAGGTTTTGCAATCGTCGGGATAAGGGGGAGGCCAGAGATTTTTAACTGAGTGTTGACTCCCAATCCATAAATCATTCCTTACAAAAAATATAGCCCGTTACGCATGATAAATCACTTTACAATCATCTATGATCGTTAGGTCAGTTTTTTGTAAATGGGCAAAACAATGGCTAGTTTGACTCGGGTAAATATCCCACCGCAGGTTCACTTGAGAATTTATTTAGCGTTTGTTATTTTCTTTAAAAGGTTTGGATCCATAGCTCATTTGCATTTTTAACATGTTTCAAGAATGCATATCCATTTTTAAACCATGTGTAGAAAAATCATTTTCTGATAAAATTCCAAGCTATAAGGGTTGAACCAGTGGAATTTCCCAAACATTTATAACAAAACTTTTGTGTTCATCTCTGGTTGTGAATAGATTTTCTTTGCTTACATTATTTATTGTTTTAAATTTTTTCCATACATAAACTCTAAAATTTTCATTTTTTTGTGATCTATTTTCCTTTTATCTCTTTTTTGTTTACGAGATGAAGGGAAAGTGAAAACTCAGGTTTTGACTTAAGCAAAAAGTATATATCTAAAATGGAAATGCATAGTGCAAAAATGTAAAGAGAGATAATTCCAAAAAGTTTCTATAATTTTTAGGGATTGTAAACTCTTTTCATTTTTATATATTAGGTTTTGCAATCGTTGGGATAAGGGGGAGGCGAGGGATTTTTAACTGAGTGTTGAGTTCCAATCCATAAGTCATTTCTTACAAAAATATAGATCGTTACACAAGATAAATTACTTTACAATCAACTATGTTCGTTAGGTCAACATTTTGTAAATCAGGAAAATAAGTGCTTGTTTGACTCGGGTAAATATTCCACCACAGGTTCACTTGAGAATTTAATTAGCGTTTGTTATTCTCTTTAAAAGGTTTGGATCCATAGGTCATTTGCATCTTTAACATGTTTCAAGCAGGCAATCCATTTTAAAACTATGTGTAGAAAAATCACTTTCTTATAAAATTCCAAGTTGTTAGGGTTGCTCTAGTGAAATTTCCCAAACGTGGATAACAAAAATTTTGTGTTCATTTGTGGTGTGTGAATAAACTTTCTTTGCTTACATTTGATATTGTTTAAAAAAAATTAATACATAAACTCTAAAATTTTCATTTTGTTGTGATCTATTTGCATTTTATCTCTTTTTTGTTTATGAGATGAAGGCAAAGTGGAAACTCAAGTATGGATTTAAGAAAAAAGGATACATCTAAAATGGAAATTCACAGTGCACAAATGCAGAGAGAGATAATTCCAAAAAGTGACTGTAATTTTTATGGATTGTAAATTATTTTTAGTTTTTATATATTTTTTGTTTTGCAATCATCTGGAAAAGGGGGAGGCGGGGGATTTTTAACTGAGTGTTGACTCCCAATCCATAAGTCATTCCTTAAAAAAATATAGCCCATTACGCATGATAAATCACATTACAATCATCTATTATTGTTAGGTCATCTTTTTGTAAATGGGATAAATAATGGCTTGTTTGACTCAGGTAAATATCCCACTGCAGGTTCACTTGAGAATTTAATTAGCATTTGTTATTCTCTTTAAAAGGTTTGCATCCATAGGTCATTTTCATCTTTAACATGTTTCATGCATGCATATCCATTTTTAAGCCATGTGTAGAAAATTCACTTTCTTATAAAATTCCAAGCTATTAGAGTTGAACTAGTGGAATTTCCCAATCTTGGATCACAAAACATTTGTGTTCATCTGTGGTGTGTGAAAATTTCTTATTTACTTACTTTTGTTATTGTTTTAAAAATTTTCCATACATAAACTCTATAATTTTTATTTTGTTGTGATCTATTAAACTTTTGTCTCTTTTTTGTTTACGAGATGAAAGAACAGTGATAACTCAAGTTTTGATTTAAGAAAAAAGTATACATCTAAAATGGAAATGCACAGTGCACAAATGTGGAGAGAGATAATTCCAAAAAGTGTCTGTAATTTTTAGGGATTGTAAACTTTTTTAAATTTTTTTTAACTGAGTGTTGACTACCAATCCATAAGTCATTCCTTAAAAAAAATATCCTGTTAAGCAAGATAACTCACTTTACAATCATGTATGATTGTTTGGTCTACTTTTTTAAAATTGATAAAATAATGGCTTGTTTGAATCGGGTAAATATCCCCCCGCACGTCCACTTGAGAATTTAATGAGCTTTTGTTATTCTCTTTAAAAGGTTTGGATCCATAGGTCATTTGCATCTTTAACATATTTCCAGCATTCATATCCATTTTTAAAACATGTGTTGAAAAATCTCTTTCTTATAAAATTCCAAGCTATTAGGGTTGAACAAGTAGAATTTCCCAAACTTGGATAACAAAACCTTTTTGTTCATCTATGGTGTGTGAATAAATTTTCTTTGCTTACATTTCTTATTGTTTTAAATTTTTTCCATACATAAACTCTAAAATTTTCATTTTGTTGTGATCTGTTTGCCTTTTATCTCTTTTTTGTTTACGAGATGAAGGTAAATTGGAAACTCAAGTTTTGATTTAAGAAAAAAGTATACACCTCAAATAGAAATGCACAGCATACAGATGCAGAGAGAGATAATTCCAAAACGTCTCTGTAATTTTTAGGGATTGTAAACTCTTTTTAGTTTTTATATATTACGTTTTGCAATTGTCAAGAAAAAGGGGGAGTCGGGGGATTTTTAACTGAGTGTGACTCCCAATCCACTATTCATTTCTTAGAAAAAATATAGCCCATTACACAAGATAAATCACTTTACAATAATCTATGATCGTTAGGTCAGTTTTTTGTAAATGGGCAAAATAATGACTTGTTTGACTAGGGTAAAAATCCCACCGCACGTTCACTTGAGAATTTAATGAGCGTTTGTTTTTTTTTAAAGGGTTGGATCCATATGTCATTTGCAACTTTAACACGTTTCATGCATGCATATCCATTTCTAAAACATGTGTAGGAAATCTCTTTCTTATAAAATTCCAAGCTATTAGGGTTGAACTAGTGGAATTTCCACTACTTGGATAACAAAACATTTGTGTTCAACTGTGGTGTGTGAATAAATTTTCTTTGCATACTTTTGTTACTCTTTTAAATTTTTTCCATGCATAAACTCTAAAATTTATTTTTTCTATTTTCCTTATATCTCTTTTTTGTTTACAAGATGAAGGAAAAGTGAAAACTCAAGTTTTTATTTAACAAAAAAGTATACGTCTAAAATGGAAATGCACTACGCACAAATGTAGAGAGAGATAATTCCAAAAAGTGTCTGTAATTTTTTGGGATTGTTAACTCTTTTTAGTTTTTATATATTAGGTTTTGCAATCGTCTGGACAAGGGGGAGACGGGGCATTTTTAACGAACTGTTAACTCCCAATCCATAAGTCATTCATTAAAAATCCCTTTACGGATGATAAATCACTTTACAATGATCTATGATTGTTAGGCCAGGTTTTTTTAAATGGGCAAAATAATAGCTTGTTTGACTCGGGTAAATATCCCACCACACGTTCACTTGAGAATTTTATGAGCATTTTTTATTCTCTTTAAAATGTTTGGATCCATAGGTTATTTGCATTTTTAACATGTTTCAAGCATGCATATCCATTTTTAAAACAAGTGTTGAAAAATCTTTCTTATAAAATTCCAAGCTATTAAGGTTGAACTAGTTGAATTTCCGAAACTTGAATTACAAAACTTTAGAGTTCATCTGTGGTGTGTGAATAAATTTTTTTTGCTTACATTTTTTATTGTTTTAAATTTTTTCCTTACATAAACACTAAATTTTCCATTTCGTGCTGATCTATGTGCCTTTTATCTCTTTTTTATTTACGAGATGAAGAGAAGTGAAAACTCAAGTTTTGATTTAAGAAAAAAGTGTACATCTAAAATAGAAATGCATAGTGCACAAATGTAGAGAGAGATAATTCCAAAAAGTGTCTGTAATTTTTAGGTATTTTAAACTCTTTTTAGTTTTTATATATGAGGTTTTGCACTAGTCGGGAAAAGCGGGAGCCGGGGGATTTTTAACTGAGTGTTGACTCCCAATCCGTAAGTCATTTCTTAAAAAAATATAGCCCGTTACGCATGATAAATCACCTTACAATTATATATGATCTTAAGGTCAGCTTTTTGTAAACGGGCAAAATAATGGCTTGTTTGACTCGGGTAAATATCCCTCCAAATGTTCACTTGAGAATTTAATGAGCGTTTGTTATTCTATTTAAAAGGTTTGGATCCATAGGTCATTTGCATCTTTAACTTGTTTCCAGCATGCACGCCCATTTTTAAAACATGGGTAGAAAACTATCTTTCTTATAAAATTCCAAGCTATTAGGGTTGAACTAGTGGAATTTCCCAAAGTAGCATAACATAACTTTTGTGTTTATTTGGGGTGTGTGAAAATTTTCTTTGCTTAAATTTGTTTTTGTTTAAAATATTTCCATACATAAACACTAAAAGTTTCATTTTGTTGTAATCTTTTTGCCTTTTCTCTCCTTTTTGTCTACAAGATGAAGGGTAAGTGAAAACTCAAGTTTTGATTTTAGAAAAAAGTATACATCTAAAATGGATATTCACAATGTACAAACGAAGAAGATAGATAATTCCAAAAAGTGTCTATAATTTTTAGGGATTGTATACTCTTTTTAGTTTTTATATGTTAGGTTTTGCAATCGTCAGGAAAAGGGGGAGGCAGGGGATTTTTAACTGAGTGTTGACTCCCAATCCGTAAGTCATTCCTTAAAAAAATATAGCCCGTTAAATATGATAAATCACTTTACTGTCATCTATTATTGTTAGGTCATCTTTTTATAAATGGGCAAAATAATGGCTTGTTTGACTCGGGAAAATATCCCACTGCACGTTCACTTGTGAATTTAATGAGCGTTTGTTATTCTCTTTAAAAGGTTTGCATCCATAGGTAAATTGCAACTTTAACATGTTTCAAACATGCATATCCATTTTTAAACTTTGTGTTGAAAAATATCTTTCTTATAAAATTCCAAGCTATTAGGGTTGAACTAGTGGATTTTCCAAAACTTGGATAACAAACCTTTTGTGTTCATATATGGTGTGTGAATAAATATTATTTGCATACATTTGTTATTATTTTAAACTTTTATTTAAATAAACTTTGAAATTTTCATTTTGTTGTGATCTATTTGCCATTTATCTCTTTTTTCTTTACCAGATGACGAGAATGTGCAAACTCAGGTTTTGATTTAAGAAAAAGGTATACATCAAAAATGGAAATGCACATCGCACAAATGTAGAGAGATAATTCCAAAAACTGTCTGTAATTTTTAGAGATTGTAAACTCTTTTATTTTTTATATATTAGGTTTGTCAATCGTCAGGAAAGGGGGAGGAGGGGGAATTTTAACTGAGTGTTGACTCCCAATCTGTAAGTCATTCCTTACAAAAATATAGCCCGTTATGCATGATAAATCTTTGTACTATCATCAATGATCGTTAGGTCAACTTTTTGTAGATGGGCAAAAGAATGGCTTGACTCGAGTAAATATCCCACCACACATTCACTTGAGAATTTAATGAGCGTTTTTAATTCTCTTTAAAAGGTTTGGACCCATAGGTCATTTGCATCTTTAACATTTTTCAAGCATGCATATCCATTTTTGAAATATGTGTTGATTAGAAGCTATTAGGGTTGAACTAGTGGAATTTCCCAAACTTGGATTAAAAAACTTTTGTGTTTATCTATGGTGTGTGAATAAATTTTCTTTGCAAACATTTGTTATTATTTTAAATTTTTCCTAACATAAACTCTAGAATTTTCATTTTGATGTGATCTATTTGCCTTTTTCTCTTTTTTGTTTACGAGAAGAAGGGAAAGTGAAAAGTCAAGTTTTGATTTAAGAAAATAGTATCCATCTAAAATGGAAATTCATAGTGCACAAATGAATAGAGAGTTAATTCCAAAAAGTGTCTGTAATTTTTAAAGATTGTAAACTCTTTTTAGTGGTTATATATTAGGTTTTGCAATCGTCGGGAAAAGGCGAGGAAGGGGAATTTTACCTGAGTGTTGACTCCCAATCCATAAGTTCCTTACAAAAATACAGTCCATTACATATGATAAATCACTTTACAATCATCTATGATCGTTAGGTGAGCTTTTTGTAAATGGGCAAAATAATAATTTGTTTGACTCGGGTAAATTTCCCACCGCACGTTTGCTTGAGAATTTATTGAGCATTTGTTATTCTCTTAAAAAGGTTTGGATCCATAGGTCTTTTGCATCTTTAACATGTTTCAAGCATGCATATCCATTTTTAAAATATGTGTAGACTAATCTCTTTCTTATAAAATTCCAAGCTGTTAGGGTTGAACTAGTGGAATTTCCACAACTTGGAAAACAAAACTTTTGTGTTCAACTGTGGTGTGTGAATAAATTTTCTTTGCTAACATTTATTATTTTTTGAAATTTTTTCCATACCTAAACTCTAAAATTTTATTTTTGCTATCTGCCTTTTTTCTCTTTTTTGTTTACGAGATGAAGGAAAAGTGAAAACTAAAGTTTTGATTTAAGAAAGAAGAACATATCTAAAATGGAAATGCACGGTGCATAAATATAGAGAGAAATAATCCCAAAAAGTGTCTGTAATTTTTTGGGATTGAAAACTCTTTTTAGTTTTTTTAGATTAGGTTTTGCAATCGCCCGGACAAGGGGGAGACAGGGGATTTTTAACGGAGTCTTGACTCCCAATCCATAAGTCATTCATTACAAAACTATAACCCGTTACGCATGATAAATCACTTTACAATCATCTATGATCGTTAGGTCAGCTTTTTTTAAATGGGCAAAATAATAGATTGTTTGACTCGGGTAAATATCCCACCGCATCACTTGTGAATTTTATGAGCGTTTGTTATTCTCTTTAAAAGGTTTGGATCCATAGGTCATTTGCATCTTTAACATGTTTCAAGCATACATATCCATTTTTAAAACAAGTGTAGAAAAATCTCTTTCTTATAAAATTCCAAGCTATTAGGGTTGAACTAGTTGAATTTCCCAAACTTGAATAACAAAACTTTAGTGTTCATCTGTGGTGTGTGAATAAATTTTCTTTTCTTACATTTGTCATTATTTTAAATTTTTTCCTTACATAAACACTAAATTTTCTCTTTTGTGCTGATCTACGTGCCTTTTATCTCTTTTTTATTTACGAGATGAAGGGAAAGTGTTTTGATTTAAGAAAATGTGTACATCAAAAATGGAAATGCACAAAGCACAAATGTAGAGAGAGATAATTCCAAAAAGTGTCTGCAATTTTTAGGGATTGTAAACTCTTTTTAGTTTTTATATATGAGGTTTTGCAATAGACGGGAAAAGGTGGAGGCGAGGAATTTTTAACTGATTCTTAACTCTCAATCCATAAGTCATTTCTAACAAAAATATAACCCGTTACGCATGATAAATCACCTTACAATCATCTATGATCATTAGGTCAGCTTTTTGTAAATTGGAAAAATAATGGCTTGTTTGACTCGGGTAAATATCCCTCCAAACCTTCCCTTCAGAATTAAATGAGCATTTGTTATTCCTTTTAAAAGGTTTGGATCCATAGGCCATTTGCATTTTTAACTTCTTTCAAGCATACGTATCCCTTTTTAAAACATGTGTACAAAACTATCTTTCATATAAAATTGCAAGCTATTAGGGTTGAACTAGTGGAATTTCCCAAAGTTGCATAACAAAACTTTTGTGTTAATTTGTGGTGTGTGAATAAATTTTCTTTTCTTAGTTATTGTTTTAAATTATTTCCATAAAAAACTCTAAAATTTTCATTTTGTTGTGATCTATTTGCCTTTTCTCTCCTTTTTGTTTACAAGATGAAGGGTATGTGAAAATTCAAGTTTTGATTTTAGAAAAAAGTTTACATCTAAAATGGAAATTCACAGTGCACAAATGAAGAAGAGAGATAATTCCAAAAAGTTTCTGTAATTTTTAGGCATTGTATATTCTTTTTAGTTTTTATATGTTAGGTTTTGCAATCGTCGGGAAAAGGTGGAGGTGGGGAATTTTTAACTGTGTGTTGACTCCCAATCCGTAAGTCATTCCTTAAAAAAATATAGCCCTTTACACATGATAAATCACTTTACAATCATCTATGATTTAATGGTCAGCTTTTTGAAAATGGGCAAATTAATGGTTTGTTTGACTCGGGCAAATATCCCACTGCATGTTCACTTGAGAATTTAATGAGCATTTGTTATTCTCTTTCAAAAATTGGATCCATAGGTCATTTGCATCGTTAACATGCTTCGAGCATGCATATCCAATTTTAAAATGTGTGAAGAAAAATCAATTCCTTATAAAATTCCAATCTATTAGGGTTGAACTTATTTAATTTCCCATACTTGGATAACAAAACTTTTGTGTTTATCTGTGATGTGTGAATAAATTTTCTTTGCTCATATTTGTTATTGTTTTAATTTTTTTTCATACATAAACACTAAAATTTTCATTTTTTTGTGATCTATGTGCCTTTTATCTCTTTTTTGTTTACGAGATGAAGGGAAAGTGAAAACTAAAGTTTCGATTTAAGAAAAAAGGATACATCCAAAATGGAAAAGCATAGTGTAAAAATGTATGGAGAGATAATTCCAAAAAGTATTAGTAATTTTTAGGGATTGTAAACTCTTTTTAGTTTTTATGTAATAGGTATTGCAATCGTCGGGAAAAAGGGGGAGGTGGGGGATTTTTAACTGAGTGTTGACATTCAATCCATACGTGATTCGTTACAAAAATATACCCCTTACGCATGATAAATCACTTTACAATCATCTATGATTGATAGGTAAGCTTTTTGTAAATGGGCATAATAATGGCTTGTTTGACTCGGCAAAATATCCCACTGCACGTTCATTTGAGAATTTAATGAGCATTTGTTACTCTTTAAAAGTTTTGGATCCATAGGTCATTTGCATCTTTAACATGTTTCCAGCATGCATATCCATTTTTAAAACATGTGTAGAAAAATCTCTTTCATATAAAATTTCAAGCTATTAGGGTTGAACTACTGGAATTTCCAAAACTTGGATAACAAAACTTTTGAGTTCATCTGTGGTGCGTGAATAAATTTTCTTTGCTTAAATTTTTTATTGTTTTAAATTTTTTCCATATATAAACTCTAAAATTTTTATTTATTCGTGATCTATTTTCCTTTTATCACTTTTTTGTTTACGAGATGAAGGGAAAGTGAAAACTAAAGTTTTGATTTAAGAAAAAATATACATCTAAAATAGAAATGCACAATGCACAAATGTAGAGAGAGATAATTCAAAAAGTGTCTGTAATGTTTAGGGATTGAAAACTCATATTAGTTATTATATATTAGGTTTTGCAATCGTCGAGAAAAGGGGGAGACGTAGGATTTGTAAGTGAGTGTTGACTCTCAATCTACAGCTCAATCCTTAAAAAACTATACCCCCTTACGTATGATAAATCACTTTATAGTCATCTATGACCTTTAGGTCAACTTTTTGTAAATGGGTAAATTAATTGCTTGTTTGACTCTGGTAAATATCCCTCCAAACGTTCACTTGAGAATTTAATGTGTGTTTTTTATTCTCTTTAAAAGGTTTGGATCCATCAGTCAATATCATCTTTAACAAGTTTCAAAATGCATATCCATTTAAAAAACATGTGTAGAAAAATATCTTTGTTATAAAATTCCAAGCTATTAGCGTTGAACTAGTGGAATTTCCCAAATTTGGATAACAAAACTTTTGTGTTCATCTGTGGTGTGTGAATAAATTTTCTTTGCCTACATTTTTTATTAGTTTAAATTTTTTCCATATTAAACTCTAAAATTTTTATTTAGTTGTGATCCATTTGCCTTTTATCACTTTTTTGTTTACGAGATGAAGGAAAAGTGAAAACTGAAGTTTTGATTTAAGAAACAAGTATGCATTAAAATGGAAATTCACAGTGCACAAATGAACAAAAGAGATAATTCCAAAAAGTGTTTGTAACTTTTAGGGAATGTAAACTCTTTTTAGTTTTTATATATTAGGTTTTGCAATTGTTGGGAAAAGGGGGAGGCGGGGGATTTTTAACTGAGTGTTGGTTCCCAATCTGTAAGTCATTCATTAGTAAAATATACCCCTTACACATGTAAATCACTTTACAATCATCTATGATCGTTAGGTCAGCTTTTTGTAAATGGGCAAAATAATGGCTTGTTTGACTCTACAAAATATCCCACTGCATGTTCACTTGAGAATTTAATGAGCATTTGTTATTCTCTTTAAATGTTTTTGATCCATAGGTCATTTGCATCTTTAACATGTTTCCAGCATGCATATCCGTTTTTATAACATGTGTAGAAAAATCTCTTTCTTATAAAATTCCAAGCTATTAGGGTTGAACTTGTGGCATTTCCCAGACTTGGATAACAAAACTTTGGTGTTCAACTGTGATGTGTGAATAAATTTTCTTGGCTTACATTTTTTATTGTTTTAAAATTTTTCCATAGATAAACTCTAAAATTTTCATTTAGTTGTCATCTATTTGCCTTTTATCACTTTTTTGTTTACGAAATGAATGGAAAGTGAAAACTAAAGTTTTGATTTAAGAAAAAATATACATCTAGAATAGAAATGCACAAAGCACAAATGTAGAGAGAGATAATTCCAAAAAGTGTCGGTAACTTTTAGGGATTGTAAACTCTTTTAAGTTATTATATATTAGGTTTTGAAATCGTCGAGAAAAGGGGGACACGGGGGATTTTTAACTGAGTGTTGACTCTGAATCCATAAGTAATTCCTTAAAAAAATATAGCCCCCTTACGCTTGATAAATCACTTTATAGTCATCTATGATCTTTAGGTCAACTTTTTGTAAATGGGCAAAATAATTGCTTGTTTGACTCGGGTAAATATCCCTCCACACGTTCACCTGAGAAGTTAATGAGTGTTTGTTATTCTCTTTAAAAGGTTTGGACCCATAAGTCATTTACATCTTTAACATGTTTCAAGCATGCATTTCCATCTTGAAAACATGTGTAGAAAAATATCTTTCTTATAAAATTGCAAGCAATTAGGGTTGAACTAGTGGAATTTCCCAAACATGGATAACAAAACTTTTGTGTTCATCTGTGGTGTGTCAATAAATTTTCTTTGCCTACTTTTTTTATTTTTTTCATTTTTTCCATACATAAACTCTAAAAATTTTATTTAGTTGTGATCTATTTGCCTTTTATTGCTTTTTTATTTCCGAGATGAAGGGAAAGTAAAAAATCAAGTTTCGATTTAAGAAAAAAGTATACATCTAAAGCAGAAATGCACAGTGCACAAATGTAGGGAGAGATAATTCCAAAAAGTGTCAGTAATTTTTAGGGATTGTAAACTCTTTTTAGTTTTTATATATTAGGTATTTCAATCGTCGGGAAAAGGGGGAAGGGGAGATTTTTAATTGAGTGTTGACACCCAATCCGTAAGTGATTTGTTACAAAAATATACCCCTTACGCATGATAAATCACTTTAAAATCATCTATTATCATTAGGTCAGCTTTTTTTAAATGGGCAAAATAATGGCTTGTTTGACTCGGCAAAATATCCCACCGTACGCTCACTTGAAAATTTAATGAGCGTTTGTTATTCTCTATAAAAGGTTGGGATCCATATGTCATTTGCATCTTTAACATGTTTCTAGCATGCATATCCATTTTTAAAACATGTGTAGAAAAATCTCTTTCTTAGAAATTTCAATCTATTAGGGTTGATCTACTCGATTTCCCAAACTTGGATAACAAAATTTTTCTGTTCATTTGGGGTGTGGGAATAAATTTTCTTTTCATACATTTGTTATTGTTTTAAATTTTTTCCATACATAAACACTAAATTTTCTATTTTGTGGTGATCTATCTGCCTTTTTTCTCTTTTTTAGTTTTCGAGATCAAGGGAAAGTCAAAACTAAAGTTTTGATTTAAGAAAAAAATATACATCTCAAATGGAAATGCATAGTGCACAAATGTAGAGCGAGAAAATTTCAAAAAGTGTCAGTAATTTTTTGGGATTGTAAACTCTTTTTAGTTTTTATATATTAGCTTTTGCAATCATCAGGAAAAGGGGGAGTCAGGGGATTTTTAACTGAGTGTTGTCTCCCAATCCATAAGCCATTCCTAACAAAAATATAGCCTGTTCCGCATGATAAATCACTTTACAATCATCTATGATATTTAGGTCAGCTTTTTGAAAATGGGCAAAATAATGGCTTGTTTGACTTGGGTAAATATCCCACCGCACGTTCACTTGAGAATTTAATGAGCGTTTGATATTCTCTTTAAAAGGTTTGGATCCATACATCATTTGAATCTTTAACATGTTTCAACAAAGACGCATATCCATTTTTAAAACATGTGTAGAAAAATATCTTTCTGATAAAATTCCAAGCTATAGGGTTGAACTAGTGGAATTTCCCAAACTTGGATAACTAAACTTTTGTGTTCTTCTGTGGTGTGTGAATAAATTTTCTTAGCTTACATTTGTAATTGGTTTAAATTTTTTCCTTACGTAAACTCTAAAATTTTCATTTTGTTGTGATCGATTTGCCTTTTAACTCTTTTTTGTTTACGAGATGAAGGGAAAGTGAAAAATCAAGTTTTGATTTAAGAAAAAAGTATACATCTGAAATGGAAATTCATAGTGCACAAATGAAGATGAGAGAATTACAAAAAGTGTCTGTAATTTTTAGGGATTGTATACTCTTTTTAGTTTTTATATAAAAGGTTTTGCAATCGTCAGGAAAAAGGAGTGGTGGGGGATTTTTAACTGAGTGTTGACTCCCAATCCATAAGGCATTCCTTAAAAAAATATAGACCGTTACGCATGATAAATCACTTTACTATCATCTATAATCGTTAGGTCAGATTTTTGTCAATGGGCAAAATAACGGTTTGTTTAACACGGGTAAATATCCCACCGCAAGTTCACTTGAGAATTTACTGAGCATTTGTTATTCTCTTTAAAAGGTTTGCATCCATAGGTCATTTGCATCTTTAAGATGTTTCAAGAATGCATATCCATTTTTAAAACATGTGAAGAAAAATCTCTTTCTAATAAAATTCTCGGCTATTAGGGTTGAAATAGTGGAATTTCCCAATTTTGGATAACAAAACTTTTGTGATCATCTGTGGTGTGAATAAATTTTTTTTGCTTACATTTGTTATTATTTAAAATTTTTTCCTAACATAAACTCTAGAATTTTCATTTTGTTGTGATCTATTTGCCCTTTATCTCTTTTTTGTTTACGAGAAGAAGGGAAAGTGAAAAGTCAAGTTTTGATTTAAGAAAATAGTATACATCTAAAATGGAAATTCACAGTGCACAAATGTATAGAGAGTTAATTCCAAAAAGTGTCTATAATTTTTACTGATTGTAAACTCTTTTTTGTTGTTATATATTAGGTTTTGCAATCGTCGGGAAAAGAGGGAGGAGGGGGAATTTTACCTGAGTGTTGACTCCCAATCCATAAGTCCTTCCTTATAAAAATATAGCCCGTTACTAATGATAAATCACTTTACAATCATCTATGATCGTTAGGTCAGATTTTTTTAAATTGGCAAAATAATTGCTTCTATGACTCGGGTAAAGATCCCTCCGCACGTTCACTTGAGAGTTTAATGATTATTTGTTATCTCTTTAAAAAGGTTTGGATCCTTAGGTCATTTGCATGTTTAACATGTTTCAACAACGATGCATATCCATTTTTAAAACGTGTAGAAAAATATCTTTCTTATAAAATATCAAGGTATTAGATTTGAACTATTGGAATTTACGAAACTTTTGCTTTCATCTGTGGTGTGTGAATAAGTTTTTTCCTTACATTTGTTATTGTTTTAAATTTTTTCCATACATAAAATCTTAAATTTTCATTTTATTGTGATCCATTTACCTTTTATCTCTTTTTTGTTTACGAGATGAAGGAAAAGTGAAACTCAAGTTTTGATTTAAGAAAAAAGTATCCATCAAAAATAGAAATAAATAGTGCACAAATGAAGAAGAGAGATAATTCAAAAAAGTGTCTGTAATTTTTAGGGATTGTAAACTCTTTTTAGTTTTTATATATTACGTTTTCCAGTCAGTGGGAAAAGGGGGAGGCGGGGATTTTTATCTAAGTGTTTACTGCCAATCCGTAAGACATTCTGTACAAAAATATAGCCGGCTACACATGATAAATCACTTTACAATCATTCATGATCGTTAGGTCAGATTTTTGTAAATGGGCAAAATAATGGCTTCTTTGACTCTGGTAAAAATCCCATCGCACGTTCATTTGAGAATTTAATGAGTGTTTGTTATGCTCTTTAAAAGGTTTGGATCCATAGGTTATTTGCATCTTTAACATATTTGAAGCATGCATATCCATTTATAAAGCATGTGTAGAAAAATATTGGTTCTTATAAAATTCCAAACTTTTACGGTTGAACTATTGGAATTTCCCAAACTAGGATAACAAAAAATTTAGTTCATCTTTGGTGTGTGAATAAATTTTCTTTTCTTACATTTTTTTATTTAAATTTTTTCTATACATAAACTTTAAAATTTTCATTTAGTTGTGACGTATTTGCCTTTTATCTCTTTTTTGTTTACAAGAAGAAAAGAAAGTGAAAACTAAAGTTTTGATTTAAGAAAAAAATGTACATCTAAAATGAAAATGCACAGTTTACAAAAAGGGGGAGGCGGGAGAGATGATTCGAAAAAGTATGTGTAATTTTTAGGGATTGTAAACTATTTTTAGTTTTTATATATTAGGTTTTGGAATCGTCAGGAAAAGGGGGAGGCGGGCGATTTTTAACTCAGTGTTGACTCTCAATCCATAAGTCATTCCCTACAAAAAAATAAGTCAATACAATCATCTATGATCTTTACGTCAGCTTTTTGTAATTGAGAAAAATAACTGCTTGTTTGACCCGGGTAAATATCCCTCCAAACGTTCACTTGAGAATTTAATGAGCAATTGTTATACACTTGAAATTTTTTGGATCCATAGGTCATTGGCATCTTTAACATGTTTCAATCATGCATGTCCATTTTTAAAACATGTGAAGAAAAATATTTTTCATATAAAATTCCAAGATATTAGGGTTGAACTAGTGGAATTTCCAAAAGTTGGATAACAAAACTTTTGTATTCATATGGGGTGTATGAATAAATGTTCTTTGCTTACATTTTTTATTATTTTAAATTATTTCTACACATAAACTCTAAAATTTTCATTTTGTTGTGATCTATTTGCCTTTTCTCTCTTTTTTGTTTACAAGATAAAGGGAAAGTGAAAACTCAAGTTTTGATTTAAGAAAAAAGTATACATCTAAAATAGAAATTCACAGTGCACAAATGAAGAAGAGAGATAATTCCAAAAAGTGTCTGTAATTTTTAGGGATTGTAAACAACTTTTAGTTTTTATATATTAGGTTTTGCAATCGTCGGGAAAAGGGGGAGGCAGGTGTTTTTTAAGTGAGTATTAACTCCCAATCCGTAAGTCATTCCTTACAAAAATATAGCCAGTTACGCATGATAAATCACTTTACAATCATCTATGATCGTTAGGTTAGCTTTTTGTAAATGGGCAAAATAATGACTTGTTTGACTCGGGCAAATATTCCTGCGCAGGTTCACTTGAGAATTTAATGAGCGTTTGTTATTCTCTTTAAAAGGTTTGGATCCATAGGTCCTTTGCATCTTTAACATGTTCCAAGCATGCATATCCATTTTTAAAACATGTGAAGAAAAATCTTTTTCTTATAAAATTCCAAGCTATTAGGGTCAAACATGTTGAATTTCCCAAACTTGGATAAGAAAACTTTTTTGTTCATCTGTGGTGTGTGAATAAATTATCTTTGCTTACATTTGTTATTCTTTAAAAAAATTTCCTTACATTAATCCTAAAATTTTCATTTTGTTGTGATCTATTTGGCTTTTAACACTTTTTCGGTGACGAGATGAAGAGAAAGTGAAAGATCAAGTTTTGATTTAAGAAAAAGCTATACATCTAAAATGGAAATTCACAGTGCATAAATGAAGATGATAAAATTCCAAAAAGAGTCTGTAATTTTTAGTGATTGTAAACTCTTTTTAGTTTTTATATATTAGGTTTTGCAATCGTCAGGAAAAGGAAGTGGGGGATTTTTAACGGAGTGTTGACTCCCAATCCATAAGTCATTCCTTACAAAAATATAGCCTGTTACACATGATAAATCAATTTACAATCATCTATGATCGTTAGGTCAGCTTTTTTAAATGGGCAAAATAATAGCTTGTTTGACTCGGGTAAATATCCCACAATACGTTCACTTGTGAATTTTATGAGTGTTTGTTATTATCTTTAAAAGGTTTGGATCCATAGGTCATTTGCATCTTTAACATGTTTCAATCATGCATATCCATTTTTAAAACATGTGTAGAAAAATCTCTTTCTTATAAAACTCCAAGCTATTAGGGTTGAACTAGTTAAGTTTCCCAAACTTGAATAACAAAACCTTTGTGTTCATCTGTGGTGTGTGAATAAATTTTCTTTGCATACATTTGTTATTGTTTTAAATTTTTTCCATACATAAACTCTAAAATTTTCGTTTTTTGTTATCTATTTGCCTATTATCTCTTTTTTGTTTACGAGATGAAGGGAAAGTCAAAAATCAAGCTTTGATTTAAGAAAAAAGTGTACATCTAAAATGGAAATGCTCAGTCCATAATTGTAGAGAGAGATAATTCAAAAAATTGTCTATAATTTTTAGGGATTGTAAACTCTTTTTTATTTTTATATATGAGGTTTTGCAATAGTCCAGAAAAAGGGGAGGCAGAGGATTTTTAACTGAGTGTTGAATCCCAATCCGTAAATCATTCCATACAAAAATATAGCCCATTACGCATGATAAATCACTTTACAATCTATGATCGTTAGGTCAGCTTTTTGTAAAGGGGCAAAATAATGGCTTGTTTGACTCTGGTGAATATCCCACCGCACGTTCACTTCATAATTTAATGAGTGTTTGTTATTCTCTTTAAAAGGTTTTGATCCATAGGTCATTTGCATCTTTAACATGTTTCAAGAATGAATATCCATTTTTAAAACATGTGTAGAAAAATCTCTGTCTTAAAAAATTCTCGGCTATTAGGGTTGAACTAGTTGAATTTCCCAAACTTGGATAACAAAACTTTTGTGTTCATCTGTTGTGTGTGAATAAATTTTTAGTGCTCACATGTTTTATTGTTTTAATTTTTTCCATACATAAACACTAAAATTTTCATTTTGTTGTGATCTATTTGCGTTTTATCTCTTTTTTGGTTACGAAATGAAGGGAAAGTGAAAAATAAAGTTTTGATTTAAGAAAAAAATATACATCTAAAATGGAAACGCACAATGCACAAATGTAGAGAGAGATAATTCCAAAAAGGGATTGTAATTTATAGGGATTTTAAATTTTTTTATTTTTTATATATTAGGTTTTACAATCGCCAGGAACAGGGGGAGCTGGGGAATTTTTAACTGAGTGTTGACTCCGTCCATAAGTCATTCCTTACAAAAATATAGCCCGTTATGCATGATTAATCATTTTACAATCATCTATGATCGTTGGGTCAGATTTTTTAAAATTGGCAAAATAATTGCTTGTTTGACTCGGGTAAATATCCCTCCGTACGTTCACTTGAGAATTTAATGAGTGTTTGTTATTCTCATTAAAAGGTCTGGATCCTTAGGTCATTTGTATTTTTAACATGTTTCTACAAAGATGCATATCCATTTTTAAAACGTGTTGAAAAATATCTTTCTAAAAAAATTCCAAGGTACTAGGGTTGAAATAGTTGTATTTCCCAAACTTGGATAACAAAACTTTTGTGTTTATCTGTGATGTGTGAATAAGTGTTTTTGCTTACATTTGTTATTGTTTTAATTTTTTCCACATATAAACTCTAAAATTTTCATTTTGTTGTGATCCATTTGCCTTTTATCTCTTTTTTATTTACGAGATGAAGGGAAAGTGAAAAAGAAAGTTTTGATTTAAGAAACAAGTATGCATCTAAAATGGAAATATATAGCGCAGAAATGAAGAAGAGAAATAATTCAAAAAAATTTCAGTAATTTTTAGGGATTGTAAACTCTTTTTAGTTTTTATATATAGGTTTTGCAATCGATGGGAAAAGGGGGAGGCGGGAGATTTTTATCTGAGTGTTGACGGCCAATCTATAAGTCATTCCTTAAAAAAATATTGCCGGTTACACATGATAAATAACTTTACAATCATCCATGATCGTTTGGTCAGATTTTTGTGAATGGGTAAAATAATGGCTTCTTTGCTCGGGTAAATATCCCACCGCACGTTCACTTGAGAATTTAATAAGCGTTTGTTATTCTTTTTAAAATTTTTTGATCCATTGGTCATTTGCATCTTTAACATATTTCAAGCATGCATATCCATTTGTAAAACATGTGTAGAAAAATCTCTTTCTTATAAAATTCCAAACTATTAGGGTTGAACTAGAGGAATTTCCCAAACTAGGATAACAAAACATTTGTGTTCATCTGTGGTGTATGAATAAATTTTCTTTGCTTACATTTGTTATTATTTTAAAATTTTTCCAACCAAAAACTCTAAAATTTCCATTTTGTTGTGGTCGATTTCCCTTTTATGTATTTTTTGTTTACAAGATGAAGGGAAAGTGAAAACTCAAGTTTTGAATTAAGAGAAAAATATACATCTAAAATGGAAATGCACTGTGCACAAATGTAGTGAGAGATAATTCCCAAAAGTGTGTGTAATTTTTAAGGATTGTAAACTCTTTTTAGTTTTTATATATTAGGTTTTGCAATCATCGGGAAAAGGGGGAGGCGGGGGATTTTAAACTGAGTATTGACTCACAATCCATAAGTCATTTCTAACAAAAATTATAGCACGTTACGCATGATAAATCACCTTACAATCATCTATGATCTTTAGGTCAGATTTTTATAAATGGGCAAAATAATGGCTTGTTTGACTCGGGTAAATATCCCTCCAAACGTTCACTTGAGAATTTAATGAGTGTTTGTTATTCTATTTAAAATGTTTGGATACATAGGTCATTTGCATTTTTAACATGTTTCAATCATACATATCCATTTTTAAAACATGTGTAGAAAACTATCTTTCTTATAAAATTCCCAGCTATTTGGGTTGAACTAGTGGAATTTCCCAAAGTTGCATAACAAAACTTTTGTGTTCATCTGTGGTGTGTCAATAAATTTTGTTTTCTTACATTTATTTTTGTTTTAAATTATTGTCATACATAAACTCTACAATTTTCATTTTGTAGTAATCGATTTGCCTTTTCTCTCATTTTTTTTTACAAGATGAAGGGTAAGCGAAAACTCAAGTTTTGATTTTAGAAAAAAGTATACATCTAAAATGGAAATTCATAGTGCACAAATGAAGAAGAGATATAATTCCAAAAAGTGTCTGTAATTTTTAGGGATTGTATACTCTTTTAAGTTTTTATATGTTAGGTTTTACAATCGTCGGGAAATGAGGAAGACGGGGGATTTTTAACTGAGTGTTGACTCCCAATCTGTAAGTCATTCCTTACAAAAATATAGCCCGTTATACATAATAAATCACTTTACAATCATCTATGATCGTTAGGTCAACTTTTTGTAAAAAGGCAAAATAATGGCTTGCATGACTCGGACAAATATCCCTCTACACGTTCACTTGAGAATTTAATGAGCATTTGTTATTCTCTTTCAAAGGTTTGGATCCATAGGTCATTTGCATCTTTAACATGGTTCGAGAATGCATATCCAATTTTAAAACGTGTGATGAAAAATCTATTCCTTATAAAATTCCAAATTATTAGGGTTGAATTTATAGATTTTCCCAAACTTGGATAATAAAACTTTCGTGATCATCTATGGTGTGTGAATAAATTTTTTTATCTCACATTTTTAATAGTTTTAATTTTTTTCCATACTTAAACACTAAAATTTTCATTTTGTTGTGATCTATTTGCCTTTTATCTCTTTTCTGTGTACGAGATGAAGGGAAAGTGAAAACTGAAGTTTCGATTTAAGAAAAATGTATACATCTAAAAAGGAAATGCACAGTGCACAAATGTAGGGAGAGATAATTATTAAAAATGTCAGTAATTTTTAGGGATTGTAAACTCTTTTTAGTTGTTATATATTAGGTATTGCAATCATCGGGAAATGGGGGAGGCAGGGGATTTTTATGTGAGTGTTGACACCCAATCCATAAGTGATTCGTTACAAAAATATACCCCTTACGCTTGATAAATCACTTTACAATCATCTATGATCGTTAGGTCAGCATTTTGCAAATGGGCAAAATAATGGCTTGTTTGACTTGGCAAAATATCCCACCGCACGTTCACTTGAGAATTTAATTAGCATTTTTTATTCTCTTTAAAAGTTTAGGATCCATAGGTCATTTGCATCTTTAACATGTTTCAAGCATTCATATCCATTTTTAAAACATTTGTAGAAAAATCTCTTCCTTAAAAAATTTCAAGCTATTAGGGTTGAACTACTGGAATTTCGCAAACTTGCATAACAAAACATTCGTGTTCGTCCATGGTGTGTGAATAAATTTTCTTTGCTTACATTTGTTATAGTTTTAAATTTTGTCCATACATAAACTCTAAAATTTCCATTTTTTTGTGATCTATATGCCTTTTTCTTTTTTTTGTTTACGATATGAAGGGAAAGCTCAAGTTTCAATTTAAGAAAAAAGTATACATCTAAAACTGAAATGCACGGTGCAAAAATGTAGGGAGATAAAATTCCAAAAAGTGTCAGTAATTTTTAGGGATTGTAAACTCTTTTTAGTTTTTAAATATTAGGTATTGCAATTGTCGGGAAAAAGGGGAGGCGGGGAATTTTTAACTGAGTGTTGACTCGCAATCCATAAGCCATTCATAAAAAAAATATTGCCTGTTCCGCATGATAAATCACTTTACAACCATCTATGATCGTTAGGTCAAATTTTTGTAATTGGGCAAAAATAATGGCTTGTTTGACTCGGGTAAATATACCACCGCACGTTCACTTCAGAAATTAATGGGCGTTTGATATTCTCTTTAAAAGATTTGGATCCATAGGTCATTTGCATCTTTAACATGTTTCAACAAAGATGCATATCCATTTTTAAAACATGTGGAGAAAAATATCTTTCTTATAAAATTCCAAGCTATTAGGGTTGAACTAGTGGAATTTCCCAAACTTGGATAACTAAACTTTTGTGTTCTTTTGTGGTGTGTGAATAAATTTTCTTTGCTTACATTTTTTATTGTTTTTAATTTTTTCCATACATAAACTCTAAAATTTTCATTTTGTTGTGATCTATTTGCCTTTTAACTCTTGTTTTTTTACGAGATGAAGGGAAAGTGAAAAATCAAGTTTAGATTTACGAAATGGAAATTAACAAAGCACAAATGAAGATGAGAGAATTCCAAAAAGTGTCTGTAATTTTTAGGGATTGTAAACTCTTTTTAGTTTTTATATATTAGGTTTTGCAATTGTCGAAAAAAGGAATTGATGGGGGATTTTTAACCAAGAGTTGACTCCCAATCCATAATTCATTCCGTACAAAAATATAAACCGTTACATATGATAAATCTCTTTACTATCATCTATGATCGTTAGGTAAGATTTTTGTAAATGGGCAAAATAACAGCTTGTTTGACTCGGGTTGAACTAGTGGAATTTCCCAAACTTGGATAACTAAACTTTTGTTTTCATCTGTGGTCTGTGAATAAATGTTTTTGCTTAAATTTGTTATTGTTTTAAATTTTTTCCATACATAAACTCTAAAATTTTCATTTTGTTGTGATCCATTTGCCTTTTATCTCTTTTATGTTTACGAGATGAAGGGAACGTGAAAACTCAAGTTTTGATTTAAGAAAAAAGTATCCATCTAAAATGGAAATTTTCACTACACAAATGAAGAAGAGAGATATTTCTAAAAAGTGTCTGGAATTTTTAAGGAATGTAAACTCATTTTAGTTTTTATATATTAGGTTTTGCAATCGGTTGGAAAAGGGGGAGGCGGGGGATTTTTATCTGAGTGGTGACTCCCAATCCGTAAGTAATTTCTTACAAAAATATAGCCTGTTATACATGATAAATCACTTTACAATCATCCATGATCGTTAGGTCAGATTTTTGTAAATGGGCAAAATAATGGGTTCTTTGACTTTAGTAAATATCCCACCGCAAGTTCACTTGAGAATTTATTGAGCGTTTGTTATTCTCTTTAAAAGGTTTGGATCCATAGGTCATTTGCATTTTTAACATGTTTCAAGCATGCATATCCTTTTTTTAAACATGTGTAGAAAAATCTTTTTCTTATAAAATTCCAATCTATTAGGGTTGAACTAGTGGAATTTCCCAAACATGGATAAAAAAACATTTGAGTTCATCTGTGGTGTGTGAATAAATTTTATTTGCTTACATTTTTTATTGATTTAATTTTTTTCCATACATAAACTCTAAAATTTTCATTTAGTTGTTGCCTTTTTGCCTTTTATGTCTAAAGTTTTGATTTTAGAAAAAAATATACATCTGAAATGGAAATGCACAGTGCACAAATGTAGAGAGAGATACTTCCAAAAAGTGTCTTTAATTTTTAGGGATTTTAAACTCTTTTTAGTTTTTATATATTAGGTTTTGGAATCGTGAGGAAAAGGGGGAGACATGGGATTTTTAACTGAGTGTAGACTCTCAATCCATAAGTCATTCCTTACAAAAATATAGCCCGTTACGCATGATAAATCATATTACAATCATCTATGATCTTTAGGCCAGCTTTTTGTAAATGGGCAAAATAATTGCTTGATTGACTCGGGTAAATATCCCCCCAAACGTTCACTAGAGAATTTAATGAGCGTTTGTTATTCTCTTTAAAAGGTTTGAATCCATAGGTCATTTGCATCTTTAACATGTTTCAAGAAAGCATATTCATTTATAAAACATGTGTAGAAAAACAACTTTCTTATAAAACTCCAAGCTATTAGGGTTGAACTAGTTGAATTTCCTAAACTTTAATAACAAAATTTTTGTTTTCATCTGTGGTGTGTGAATAAATTTTCTCTTCTAACATTTGTTATTGTTTTAAATTTTTTACATACATAAACTCTAAAATTTTAATTTTGTTGTGGGCCATTTGCCTTTTATCTCTTTTTTGTTTACGAGATGAAGGGAACGTGAAAACTCAAGTTTTGATTTAAGAAAAAAGTATCCATAAAAAATGGAAATATACAGTACACAAATGAAGAAGAGATATATTTCAAAAAATTGTCTGTCATTTTTAAGGATTGTAAACTCTTTTTAGTTTTTATATATTAGGTTTTGCAATTGGTGGGAAAAGGGGGTGGTGGGGGATTTTTATCTGAGTGTTGAATCCCAATTCGTAATTGATTCCATACAAAAATATAGCATGTTACACATGATAAATCACTTTACAATCGTCCATGATCGTTAGGTCAGATTTTTGTAATTGGGCAAAATAATGGCTTCTTTGACTTGGGTAAATATCCTACCGCACATTCACTTGAGAATTTAATGAGCGTTTGTTATTCTCTTTAAAAGGTTTGGATCCATAGGTCATTTGCATCTTTAACATGTTTCAAGCATGCATATGCATTTTTAAAACATGTGTAGAAAAATCTCTTTCTTATAAAATTCTTATCTATTAGGGTTGAACTAGTGGAATTTCCAAAACATGGATAAAAAAACATTTGTGTCATCTGTGGTGTGTGAATAAATTTTCTTTGCTTACATGTTTTTATTGATTTAAAATTTTTCCATACACAAACTCTAAAATTTTCATTTAGTTGTTGCCTTTTTGCCTTTTATTTTTTTGTTTACGAGATAAAGGGAAACGGAAAACTATAGTTTTGATTTAAGAAAAAAATAAACATCTAAAATGTAAATGCACTATGCAAAAATGTAGTGAAAGATAATTCCCAAAAGTGTTTGTAATTTTTAAGAATTGTAAACTCTTTTTAGTTTTTATAAATTAGGTCTTGCAATCGTCGGGAAAAGGGGGAGGTGGGGGATTTTTAACTGCATGTTGACTCTCAATCCATAAGTCATTTCTAAAAATAATATATCCTGTTACCCATGATAAATTACCTAACAATCATCTATGATCTTAACGTCAGCTTTTTTGTAAATGGGCAAAATAATGGCTTGTTTGACTTGGGTAAATATCCCTCCAAACGTTCAGTTGAGAATTTAATGAGCGTTTGTTATTTTCTTTAAAAGGTTTGGATCCAAAGGTCATTTGCATCTTTAACATGTTTCAAGCATGCATATCCATTTTTAAAACATGTGTTGAGAACTATCTTTCTTATAAAATTTACAAAAGTTGCATACCAAAACTTTTGTGTTCATCTGTGGTGTGTGAATAAATTTTATTTTCTAACATTTGTTATTGTTTTAAATTATTTCCATACATAACTCTAAAATTTTCAATTTGTTGTAATCTATTTGCCTTTTCTCTCCTATTTTTTACAAGATGAAGGGTAAGCGAAAGCTCAAGTTTTGATTTGAGAAAAAAGTATTCATCTAAAATGGAAATTCACAGTGCACAAATGAAGAAGAGAGATAATTCCAAAAAGTGTCTGTAATTTTTAGGGATTGTAAACTCTTTTTAATTTTTCTATGTTAGGTTTTGAAATCATCGGGAAAAGGGGGAGGCGGGGGATTTTTAACTGAGTATAGACTCTCAATCCGTAAGTCATTCCTTACAAACAAATATAGCCCGTTACGCATGATAAATCACTTTACAATCATCTATGGTCTTTATGTCAGCTTTTTGAAAATGGCAAAATAATGGCTTGTTTGACTCTGGCAAATATCCCACTGCATGTTCACTTGAGAATTTAATGAGCGTTTGTTATTCTCTTTCAAAGGTTTGCATCCGTAGGTCATTTGCATCTTTAACATGCTTCGAGCATGCATATCCAATTTAAAAATGTATGAAGAAAAATCTATTCCTTATAAAATTCCAAGCTAATAGGGTTGAACTTATTAAATTTCCCAAACTTAGATAACAAAACTTTTGTGTTCATCTGTGGTGTGTGAATAAATTTTGTTTGGTCACATTTGTTATTTTTTTATTTTTTTATTTTTTTCCATACATAAAGACTAAAATTTTCTTTTTGTTGTGATCTATTTGCCTTTTATCTCTTTTTTGTTTACGAGATGAAGTGAAAGTGAAAACTCAAGTTTCGATTTAAGAAAAAGGTATACATCTAAAAGGGAAATGCATATAGCACAAATGTAGGGGGAGATAATTATAAAAAAGGTCAGTAATTTTAGGGATTGTAAACTATTTTTAGTTTTATATATTGCAATCGTCGGGAAAGGGGGGTGGCGAGGGATTTTTAACTGAGTGTTGACACCTAATCCGTAAGTGATTCCTTAAAAAAATATACCCCTTACGCACGAAAAATCTCTTCACAATCATCTTTGATCGTTAGGTCAGCTTTTTGTAAATGGGCAAAATAATGGGTGGTTTGACTCGGCAAAAAATCCCACCGCACATTCACTTGAGAATTTAATGAGTGTTTGTTATTCTCTTTAAATGTTTTGGATCCATAGGTCATTTGCCTCTTTAACATGTTTCAAGCATGCATATTCATTTTTAAAACATGTGCAGAAAATTCTCTTTCTTATAAAATTTCAAGCTATTTGGGTTGACCTACAAGAATTTCACAAACTTGCATAACAAAACTTTTGTGTTCATCTGTGGTGTAAATTTTCTTTGCTTACATTTGTTATTGTTTTAAACTTTTTTCCATTCATAAACTCTAAAAGTTCCATTTTTTTGTTGATCTATTTGCCTTTTATCTCTGTTTTGTTTCTGAGATGATGGGAAAGTGAAAACTCAAGTTTCGATTTAAGAACAAAGTATACATCTAAAACGGAAATGCATAGTTCACAAATGTAGGGAGAGATAATTTCAAAACGTGTTAGTAATTTTTAGAAATTGTAAACTCTTTTTAGTTTTTATATATTAGGTATTGCAATAGTCGGGAAAAGGGGTAGGCGGGGGATTTTTAACTGAGTGTTGACACCCAATCCGTAAGTGATTCATTACAAAAATATACCCCTTACACATGATAAATCACTTTACAATCATCTATGATCGTTAGGTCAGCTTTTTGTAAATGGGCAAAATAATGGCTTGTTTCACTCGACAAAATATCCCAACACATGTTCACTAGGGAATTTAATGAGCGTTTGTTATTCTCTTTAAAAGTTTTGGATCCATAGGTCATTTGCATCTTTAACATATATCAAGCATGCATATCCATTTTTAAAACATGTGTAGAAAACTCTCTTTCTTATAAAATTTCAAGCTATTAGGGTTGATGTACTCGATTTCCCAAACTTGGATGACAAAACTTCTGTGTTCATCTGTGGTGTGGGAATAAATTTTTTTTGCATACATTTTTTATTGTTTAAAATTTTTTCATTCATAAATACTAAATTTTCCATTTTGTGGTGATCGATGTGCCTTTTTTCTCTTTTTTAGTTTACGAAATGAAGGGAAAGTGAAAACTAAAGTTTTGATTTAAGAAAAAAATATACATCTAAAATGGTAATGCACAGTGCACAAATGTAGAGCGAGAAAATTGCAAAAAGTGTCTATAATTTTTAGGAATTGTAAACTCTTTTTAGTTTTTATATATTAGGTTTTGCAAACATAGGGAAAAGGGGGAGGCGGGGGATTTTTAACTGAGTGTTGACTCCCAACCCATAAGCCATTCCTAACAAAAATATAGCCCTTTCTGCATTATAAATCATTTTACAATCATCTATGATCATTAGGTCAGCTTTTTGTAAATGGGCAAACCAATGGCTTTTTTGACTCGGGTAAATATACCACCGCATGTTCACTTGAGAATTTAATGAGCGTTTGATATTATCTTTAAAAGGTTTGGATCCATAGGTCATTTGCTTCTTTAATGAGCTGTCCGAATGAGCAGTCAGCAGCCACGTCGGCAGACTAGTCAGCAGCCATGTCAGCAGACTAGTCAGCAACCACGTCAACAGACTAGGCCCACGACAAAATCAAAGTCAGCAAAGGCGCCTAAAAGGTCCGCAAAGGACGCTACAAAAGTCATCAATGACGGCTGCACCAAGTCAACAATGATGGCTCAAAAAGATTCCTCCACGTCATCATCATGATGTCACCAGTAGCAAAGACATTTCTACCCCTGCTTTCGGCGCCGAAAGGTAATAATGCAAGGGCAAAAATGACAAGCCAAAAAGACAAAAGTTACCCTTTGTCTTTAAACACACACCTTTCAATCAAGGGTAAAGGCGGAAGACCTGAAAGATCTTCAACTATAAATTTGACGCTCCTCCAGAGGATGGATAATCAAAACTTGGAGCAACTCAAAAATTGACGAGCATTAGCATCCGAAGAAGAAAGCGATTTCCGGCGATCTTTCTCCGACAAGTTCCTCAAGCACGGTATGTGCTTAAACAACCGTAATGGCTGAGTAGAAAAGACGGAACCGATCGGTGCCACGGTCGGTAACTTCGGGAGTTATGTAGATAAGTAGTTTTTTCTTTCCCTTTTTTTAAGGGTATGTACTTAGTTATTTTCTTATGTTCCGAACAATGTTTTTATATTTTCCGCATGTTTGTAATATTGTGATTCGTACAGTATTTGTTATTACTGTTTACTGTTCATGTTCCGCATATATAAATATGATCTCCACAGTAGTTGTTATTACTGTTCATGTTCCGCATCTATAAATATGATCTCCACAGTGTTTGTTTTTACTGTTCCAAAGTTACTGTTCAAAAGAACTGTTCATTTTTACTATTCATGGTTACTATTCATGTTTACTGTTTACTCGTCAAAAAATAAATAGTATCGAAATAGTGCCAAATAGGACAGAAGCTAGAGACTTGGAATTATTCGGCTACACTTCGAGGTAGAAAACGAAACGGAGCTGTGCTCTACCCTACTGAAGCAGCCATGGAGCCGCAACGGTTAATAGGAATGGCTTGGGGCCCTCTGGAGACCGTGAGGACCGCATCGACGGAATTGCCCACTTGGTGGTAAGCCGGCAGGAATAGGGTCAAACCCCGAAGAAGTTCTAAGTAGCAGCAGAAGTCATGTTGGGCCTACTAGATAGGTATGACATAGACACAAATGAGTATATAACAGTGACATGTGGTAGGAAGCAGGAAAGTGATATGATGGTAAACTGATAGGACTGACGAAGTGTGACTGTAGGAATAGTATTGTGTGAGTCATTGTTGTTTTCCGCTACTCGTAGATGTTTTTCCACTGCCTGTAGCTCGAGACCGGCAGGTAGAAGTCCCTAGGAATCTAGTTCCGCTACCCTCATCCCTAGGTTCTCTCCCACTGTGTGCAAGTCTATTAGAGACTTTGCGTCGTTGATATCATAGCAATAGTGCTTTTGGTATCAGTATTCCGCTGTCAGAGTCTGCTAGAGACTCGCTACTGTGTTCTCCGCTGTCAGAGTATGTTAAAGACTCGTTGTTGTGTTCTAAATGGTATCTGTAGCCAACAAACCCGAGACCTAGTCGGGTATTGCATCCATTGGGAACTCTCGCTTGTGATATGTGTAGCGAAGCAGGACTCTCCGCCCTTGGGTGTTGGCATCCCTTAGGTAAGGATGGCCGGTCGGTGCAGGTAGGTATCACTCGCTGCTACGCTGCTATGCCCTCCTTTGCTAACATCATTGGAGCATTTTAATGGCGTCTTAACCCACAACGTGGCATTGGTGGTATCTAGGGAAATGGTATCAGAGCTATTAGGGTAGAACTAGTGAAATTTCCCAAACTTGGATAACTAAACTTTGTGTTCTTCTGTGGTATGTGAATAAATTTTCTTTGCTTACATTTGTTATTGTTTTATATTTTTTCCATACATAAACTCTAAAATTTTCATTTTGTTGTGATATATTTAGCTTTTAACTCTTTTTAGTTTACGAGATTAAGGGAAAGTGAAAAATCAAGTTTTGATTTAAGAAAAAAATATACATCTAAAATGGAAATTCACAATGCATAAATGAAGATGAGAGAATTCCGAAACATGTCTGTAATTTTTAGGGATTGTAAACTCTTTTTAGTTTTTATATATTAGGTTTTGTAATCATCGGGAAAAGGGTGTGGAGGGGGATTTTTAACTGAGTGTTGACTCCCAATCCATAAGTCATTCCTTAAAAAAATATAGACCGTTACGCATGATAAATCACTATACTATCATCTAAGATCGTTAGGTCAGATTTTTGTAAATGGTCAAAATAACGGCTTGTTTGACTCGGGTAAATATCCTAGCGCAAGTTCACTTCAGAATTTAATGAGCGTTTGTTATTCTCTTTAAAAGGTTTGGATCCATAGGTCATTTGCATGTTTAACATGTTTCAAGCATCAATATCCATTTTTAAATTATGTGTAGAAAAATAAATTACTAATAAAGTTCACGGCTATTAGGGTTGAACTAGTGGAATTTCAAAAACTTGGATAACAAAATTTTTGTGTTCATCTGTGGTGTGAGAACAAATTTTTTTTGCTCACATTTGTTGTTGTTTTAAATTTTTTCCGTTTATAAACTCTAAAATTTTCATTTTGTTGTGATCTATTTGCCTTTTATCTCCTTTTTGTTTACGAAATGAAGGGAAAGTGAAAACTAAAGTTTTAATTTAAGAAAAAAATATACATCTAAAATGGAAATACACAGTGCACAAATGTAGAGAGAGATAATTCCAAAAAGTGATTGTAATTTATAGGGATTGAAAACTCTTTTTAGTTTTTATATATTTGGTTTTGCAATCGTCTGGAAAAGGGGGACGCGGGGGATTTTTAACTGAGTATTGAATCTGAATCCATAAGTCATTCCTTACGAAAATTTAGCCTGTTACGCATAATAAATCACTTCGCAATCATCTATGATCAATAGGTCAACTTTTTGTAAATTGGCAAAATAATTGCTTGTTTGACTAGGGTAAATATCCCTCCGCACGTTCACTTGAGAATTTATTGAGCATTTGTTATTTTCTTTAAAAGGTCATTTGCATCATTAACATGTTTCAACAAAGATGCATATCCATTTTTAAAATGCGTAGAAAAATACCTTTCTTAAAAATTTCTAAGGTATTAGGGTTGAACTAGTGGAATTTCCCAAATATGGATAAAAAAACTTTTGTGTTCATCTGTGGTGTGTGAATAAATTTTTTTTCATACATTTGTTAATGTTTTAAATTTTTTCCATACATAAACTCTAAAATTTTCATTTTGTTGTGATCCATGTGCCTTTTATCTCTTTTTTGTTTACGAGATGAAGGGAACGTGAAAACTCAAGTTCTGATTTAAGAAAAAAGTATCCATCTAAAATGGAAATATACAGTACACAAATGAAGAAGAGAGATAATTCAAAAAAGTGTCTGTAATTTTTAGGGATTGTAAACTCTTTTTAGGTTTTATATATTATGTTTTGCAATCGGTGGGAAAAGGGGGAGGCGGGGGATTTTTATCTGAGCGTTGACTACCAATCCGTAAGTCATTCCTTACAAAAATACAGCCTGTTACACAAGATAAATCACTTTACTATCATCCATGATCGTTAGGTCAGATTTTTGTAAATGGGCAAAATAATGGGTTCTTTGACTCGGGTAAATATCCCACCTCTCATTCACTTGAGAATTTAATGAGCGTTTGTTATTCTCTTTAAAAGGTTTGGATCCATAGGTCATTTGCATCTTTAACATGTTTCAAGCATGCATATCCATTTTTAAAACATGTGTAGAAAAATCTCTTTCTTATAGAATTCCAAACTATTAAGGTTGAACTAGTGGAATTTCCAAAACTTGGATAAAAAAACATTTGAGTTCATCTGTGGTGTGTGAATAAATTTTCTTTGCTTACATTTTTTATTGATTTAAATTTTTTCCAAACATAATCTCTAAAATTTTCAATTAGTTGTTGCCTATTTGCCTTTTATCTCTTTTTTGTTTACGAGATGAGGGAAAGTGAAAACTAAAGTTTTGATTTAAGAAAAAAATATACATCTAAAATGGAAATGCACTGTGCACAAATGTAGAGAGAGATAATTCCAAAAAGTGTTTGTAATTTTTAGGGATTGTAAACTCTTTTTAGTTTTTATATATTTGGTTTTGGAATCGTTGAGAAAAGGGGGAGCCGGGGAGTTTTTAACTGAGTGTTGGCTCTCAATCCATAAGTAATTTCTAACAAAAATATAGCATGTTACACATGATAAATCACCTTACAATCATCTATGACCTTTAGGTCAGCTTTTTGTAAATGGACAAAATAATGGCTTGTTTGACTCGGGTAAAGATCCCTCTAAATCTTGACTTGAGAATTTAAATAGCGTTTGTTATTCTCTTTTAAAGGTTTGGATGCATAGGTCATTTGCATCTTTAACATGTTTCAAGCATGCATATCCATTTTTAAAACATGTGTAGAAAACTATCTTTCTTATAAAATTCCAAGCTCTTAGAGTTGAACTAGTGGAATTTCCCAACGTTGCATAACAAACTTTTGTGTTCATCTGTGGTGTGTGAATAAATTTTCTTTTCTTACATTTGTTATTGATTTAAATTATTTCCAGACATAAACTCTAAAATTTTCATTTTGTTGTAATCTTTTTGCCTTTTCTCTCCTTTTGTTTACAAGATGAAGGGTAAGCGAAAACTCAAGTTTTGGTTTTAGAAAAAAGTATACACCTAAAATGGAAATTAACAGTGCACAAATGAAGAAGAGAGATAATTCCAAAAAGTGTTTGTAATTTTTAGGGAGTATATACTCTTTTTATTTTTTATAAGTTAGGTTTTGCAATCGTCGAGAAAAGGAAGAGGTGGGCGATTTTTAACTGAGTGTTGACTCCCAATCCGTAAGTCATTCCTCACAAAAATATACCCCGTTACGTATGATAAATCAATTTACAATCATCTATGATCATTAAGTCGGTTTTTTGTAAATGGGCAAAATAATGGCTTGTTTGACTCAGGCAAATATCCCACTGAATGTTCACTTGAGATTTTAATGAGCGTTTGTTATTCTCTTTCAAAGGTTTGAATCCAAAGGTTATTTGCATCTTTAACATGCTTCGAGCATGCATATCCAATTTTAAAACGTGTGAAGAAAAATCTATTCCTTATAAAATTCCAAGCTATTAGGGTTGAACTTATTGAATTTCCCAAAATTGGATAACAAAACTTTTGTGTTCATCTGTGGTGTGTGAATAAATTTTCTTTGCTCACATTTGTTATTGTTTTAATTTTTTTCATACAAAAACACTAAAATTTTCATTTTGTTGTGATCTAATTGCCATTTATCTCTTTTTGATTACGAGATGAAGGGAAAATCAAAACTCAAGTTTCGATTTAAGAAAACAATATCCATCTAAAATGAAAATGCACAATGTACAAATGTAGGGAGAGATAATTATAAAAAATGACAGTAATTTTAAGGGATTGTAAACTCTTTTTAGTTTTTATAATTTAGGTATTGCAATCGTGGGGAAAAGGGGGAGGCGGGGGATTTTTAGCTGAGTGTTGACACCCAATCCATAAGTGATTCCTGACAAAAATATACCCCTTACGCATGATAACTCACTTTACAATCATCTATGATTGTTAGGTCAGCTTTTTGTAAATGAGCAAAATAATGGCTGGTTTGACTTGGCAAAATATCCCACCGCACGTTCACTTGAGAATTTAATGAGCGTTTGTTACTCTCTTTAAAATTTTTGGATCCATAGGTCATTTGCATCTTTAACATATTTCAAGCATGCATATCCATTTTTATAACATGTGCACAAAAATGTTTGTCTTATGAAATTCCAAGCTATTATGGTAGAACTAGTGGAATTTCCTAGACTTGGATTACAAAACTTTTGTGTTCATCTGTGGTGTGTGAATAAATTTTCTTTGCACACTTTTTTATTTATTTTATTTTTTTCCATACATTAACACTAAAATTGTCATTTTTTGTGATCTATTTGCCTTTTATCTCTATTTTGTTTATGACATGAACGGAAAGTGAAAACTCAAGTTTTGATTTAAGAAAAAAGTATACATCTAAAACAGTAATGCACAATGCACAATTGTAGGGAGAGATAATTCCAAAACGTGTCAGTAATTTTTAGGGATTGTAAACTCTTTTTAGTTTTTATATATTAGGTATTACAATCGTGGGAAAAAGGGGGAGGTGGGGGATTTTTAACATAGTGTTGACACCCAATCTGTAAGTGATTCGTTAAAAAAATATACCCCTTACACATGATAAATCACTTTACAATCATCTATGATCGTTAGGTCAGCTTTTTGTATATGGGCAAAATAATGGATTGTTTGACTTAGGTTAATATCCCACCGCAGGTTCACTTGAGAATTTAATAATCGTTTGTTATTCTCTTGAAAAGGTTTGGATCCATAGGTCGTTTGCATCTTTAACAAGTTTCAAGCATGCATATCCATTTTTAAAACATGTGTAGAAAAATATCTTTCTTATAAAATTCCAAGCTATTAGGGTTGAACTAGTGGAATTTCTCAAA
This sequence comes from Aristolochia californica, assembly GCF_029961685.1. Taxonomy (NCBI): domain Eukaryota; kingdom Viridiplantae; phylum Streptophyta; class Magnoliopsida; order Piperales; family Aristolochiaceae; genus Aristolochia; species Aristolochia californica. The sequence continues at coordinate 32,098,637 of NW_027181992.1, read as the reverse complement.
GTTGGATAATCAAACTTTTGTGTTCATCTATGATGAGTGAATAAATTTTCTTTGCTTACATTTGTTTTTGTTTAAATTATTTCCATACAAAAACACTAAAATATTCATTTTGTTGTGATCTATTTGCCTTTTTTTCTCTTTTTTGTTTACGAGATGAAGGCAAAGTGAAAACTCAAGTTTTGTTTTAAGAAAAAAGTATACATCTAAAATGGAAACTCACAGTGCACAAATAAAGAAGTGAGATAATTCCAAAAAGTGTCTGTAATTTTTAGGGATTGTAAACTCTTTTTAGTTTTTATATATTAGGTTTTGCGATCGTCAGGAAAAGGGGGAGGCGGGGGATTTTTACTTGAGTGTTGACTCCCAATCCGTAAGTCATTCATTACAAAAATATAGACCATTACATATGATAAATCACTTGACTATCATCTGTGATCGTTAAGTTAGCTTTTTGTAAACAAGTAAAATAATGGCTTGTTTGACACGGAAAAATATCCCACTGCACGTTTACTTGAGAATTTAATGAGAGTTTGTTATTCTTTTTAAAAGGTTTGGATCCATAGGTCGTTTGATTCTTTAACATGTTCCAAGCGTGCATATCCATTTTTAAAACATGTGTAGCAAAATATCTTCCGTATAAAATTCCAAACTGTAAGGGTTAAACCAGTGGAATTTCCCAAATTTTGATAACAAAAGTTTTGTGTTCATCTGTGGTGTGTGAATAAATTTTATTTGCTTACATTTGTTTTGTTTTAAATTTTTTCCATACATAAACTCTAATATTTTCGTTTTATTGTGATCTATTTGCCTTTTATCTCTTTTTTGTTTACGAGGTGAAGGGAAAGTGAAAACTCAAGTTTTTATTTAAGAAAAAACTATACATCTAAAATGGAAATACACAGTGCATAAATGTAGAGAGAGATAATTCCAAAAAGTGTCAGTAATTTTTATGAATTGTAAACTCTTTTTTGTTTTTATATATTAGGTTTTGCAATCATTGGGAGAAGGGGGAGGTGGGGGATTTTAAGCTGAGTGTTGACTCCGAATCCGTAAGTCATTCCTTAGAAAAATATAGCCCGTTACGCATGATAAATCACTGTACAATCATCCATGATCGTTAGGTCAGATTTTTTGTAAATGGGCAAAATAATGGCTTGTTTTACTCGGGTAAATATCCCACCGCAAGTTCACTTGAGAATTTAATGTGCATTTTTATTCTCATTAAAAGGCTTGGATCCATAGGACATTTCCATCTTTAACATATTTCAAGCATGCATATCCATTTTTAAAACTTGTGTACAAAAATCTCTTTCTTATAATATTCCAAGCTATTTGGATTGAACAAGTGGAATTTGCCAAACATGGATAAGAAAGATTTTGTGTTCAACTCTGGTGTGTGAATAAATTTTATTTGCTAACATTTGTTATTGTTGTAAATTTTTTCCATACATAAACTCTTTAATTTTCATTTAGTTGTGAGCTATTTTCCTTTGATCTATTTTTTGTTTACGAGATGAAGGGAAAGTGAAAACTCAACTTTTTTTTAAGATAAAACTATACATCTAAAAAGGAAATGCATAGTGCACAAATGTAGAGAGAGATAATTTCAAAAAGTGTCTGTCACTTTTACAAATTGTAAATTTTTTTTTTTATATATTAGGTTTTAGAATCGTAGGGAAAAGGGGGGGGGGGGGGGGGGGGGGGGGGGTTTAACTGAGTGTTGATTCCCAATCCATAAGTCATTCCTTACAAAAATATAGCTCGTTACGCATGATAAATCACTTTACAATCATCTATGATCGTTAGGTCAGCTTTTGGTAAATGGGCAAAATAATGGCTTGTTTGACTCGGGAAAATATCCCACCGCACGTTCACTTGAGAATTTAATGAGCGTTTGTTATTCTCTTTAAAGGGTTTGGATCCATAGGTCATTTGCATCTTTAACATGTTTTGAGCATGCATATCCATTTTTAAAACATGTGTAGAAAAATATCTTTCTTATAAAATTCCAAACTATTAGTGTTGAACTAGTGGAATTTCCAAAAGTTGGAGAACAAAACTTTTGAGTTCATCTATGGTGAGTGAATAAATTTTCTTTGCTTACATTTGTTATTGTTGTAAATTATTTCCATACATAAATTCTAAAATATTCATTTTGTTGTGAACTATTTGCCTTTTCTCTCTTTTTGTTTACGAGATGAAGGGAAAGTGAAAAATCAAAATTTGGTTTAAGAAAAAAATATAGATCTAAAATGGAAATTCACAGTGCACAAATGAAGAAGAGAGATAATTCCAAAAAGTGTCTGTAATTTTTAGGGATTGTAAAGTATTTTTAAGTTTTATATATTAGGTTTTGCTATCGTTGGGAAAAGGGGGAGGCGACGGATTTTTACCTGTGTGTTGACTCCCAATCCATAAGTCATTCCTTACAAAAATATAGCCCGTTGAACTAGTGGAATTTCCAAAAGTTGGAGAACAAAACTTTTGAGTTCATCTATGGTGAGTGAATAAATGTTCTTTGCTTACATTTTTTATTGTTTTAAATTTATTCCATACATAAACTCTAAAATTTTCATTTTGTAGTGATCTATTTGCCTTTTATCTCTTTTTTGCTTACGAGATAAAAGGAAAGTGAAAAGTCATGTTTTGATTTAAGAAAAAAGTATACATCTAAAATGGAAATTCACAGTGCACAAATGAAGATGAGAGATAATTCCAAAAAGTATCTATAATTTTTTGGGATTGTAAACTCTTTTTATTTTTTATATATTAGGTTTTGCAATCGTCGGGAAAAGGGAGAGGTGGGGGATTTTTCACTGAGTGTTGACTCCCAATCCATATGTCATTCCTTACAAAAATATAGACCGTTACGCATGATAAATCACTTTACTATCATCTTATGAACGTTAGGTCAGATTTTTGTAAATGGACAAAATAACGGCTTGTTTGATTCGGGTAAATATCCCATCGCATGTTCACTTGAGAATTTAATGAGTTTGGTATTCTCTTTTAAAGGTTTGGATCCATAGGTTATTTGCATCTTTAACATGTTTCAAACATGCATATCCATTTTTAAACAAGTGTAGAAAAATCTCTTTCTTAAAAAATTCCAAACTATTAGGGTTGAACTTGTGGGTTTTCCTAAACTTAGATAACAAAAATTTTGTGTTCATTTATGGTGTGTGAATAAATTTTTTGTGCTTAAATTTTTTGCCTTTTATCCCTTTTTTTGTTTACGAGATGAAGGGAAAGTGAAAACTCAAGTTTTGATTTAAGAAAAAAGTATACATCTAAAATGGAAATTATCTGTGCACAAAAGTAGAGAGAGGTAATTCCAAAATGTGTTTTTAATTTTTAGGGATTGTAAACTCTTTTTAGTTTTTACATATTAGGTTTTGCAATCTTCGGGAAATGGGGGAGGGAGGAGATTTTCAATTGAGTGTTGACTCCCAACCCATAAGTCATTCCTTACAAAAATATAGCCCGTTACGTATGATAAATCACTATACTATCATCTATTATCGTTAGGTCAGCTTTTTGTAAATGGGCAAAATAATGGCTTGTTTGGCTAGGGAAAATATCCCACCGCGCGTTAACTTGAGAATTTAATGGGCATTTGTTATTCTCTTGAAAAGGTTTGAATCCATAGGTCACTTGCATCTTGAACATGTTTTAAGCGTGCATATCCATTTTTAAAACATGTGTAAAAAAATATCTTTCATATAAAATTCCAAGCAATTAGAGTTGAACCTGTGGTATTTCCCAAACTTGGATAACAAAACTTTTGTGTTCATATGTGGTGTATGAATAAATTATCTTTGCTTACATTTGTTTTTGTTTTAAATTTTTTCTTTACATAAACTCTAAAACTTTCATTTTGTTGTGATCGATTTGCCTTTTATCTCTTTTTTTTTACTAGATGAAGGGAAAGTGAAAACTTAAGTTTTGTTTGAAGAAAAAAATATACATCTAAAATGGAAATCCACAGTGCACAAATGTAGAGAGAGATAATTCTAAAAAGTGTCTGTAATTTTTAGGGATTGTAAACTCTTTTTAGTTTTTATAGATTAGGTTTGGCAATCGTCGAGAAAAGGGGGATGCATGGGATTTTTAACTGAGAGTTGACTCCCAATCCACAAGTCCTTCCCTACAAAACTATAGCCCTTTACGCATGATAAATAATTTTACAATAATGTATTATCTTTAGGTCAGCATTTTGTAAATAGGTAAAATAATTGCTTGTTTGAATCAGGTTAATATCCCTCCACACGTTCACTAGAGAATTTAAAGAGCGTTATTCTCTTTAAATGGTTTGGATCCATAGGTTATTTTCATCTTGAACATCTTTCAAGCATGCATATCCATTTTTAACACGTGTAGAGGAATATCTTTCTTATAAAATTCCAAGCTATTAGGGTTAAAATAGTGGAATTTCCCAAAGTTGGATAACAAAACTTTTATGTTAATCTGTGGTGAGTAAATAAATTTTCTTTGCTTATATTTGTTTTTTTTTAAATTATTTGCATACATAAACTGTAAAATTTTCATTTTGTTGTGAGCTATTTTCCTTTTCTTTCTTTTTTGTTTACAAGATGAAGGGAAAGTTAAACATCAAGTTTTGATTTAGGAAAAAAGTATACATCTAAAATGGAAATTCACAGTGCACAAATGAAGAAGGGAGATAATTCAAAAAAATGTCTGTAATTTTTGGGGATTGTAAACTCTGTTTAGTTTTTACATATTAGGTTTTGCAATTGGCGCGAAAAGGGAGAGGCGGGTGATATTTAACTGAGTGTTGACTCCCAATCCGTAAGTTATTCCTTACAAAAATATAGCCCGTTACACATCATAAATCACTTTACAATCATCTATGATCGTTAGGTCAGATTTTTGTAAATGGGCAAAATAATGGCTTGTTTGACTTAGGTAATTATCCCACCGCATGTTCACTTGAGAATTTAATGAGTGTTTTTTATTCTCTTTAAAAGGCTTGGATCCATAGGTCGTTTGCATCTTTAACATGTTTAAAGCATGCATATCCATTTTTGAAACAAGTATATAAAAATATTTTTCTTATAAAATTCCAAGCTATTTGGGTTGAACATGTGGAATTTCCCAAACTTGGATAACAAAACTTTTGTGTTCATATGTGGTGTGTGAATAATTTTTTTTTGCTTACATTTGTTTTTGTTGTAAATTTTTTCCATACATAAACTCTAATATTTTCATTTTGTTCTTATCTATTTGCCTTTTATCTCTTTTTTGTTTTTGAGATGAAGGGAAAGTGAAAACTCAAGTGTTTATTTAAGAAAAAACTATACATCTAAAATTGAAATGCACAGTGCACAAATGTAGAGAAAGATAATTCCAAAAAGTTTTTATAATTTTTACGAATTGTAAACTCTTTTTAGTTTTTATATATTAGGTTTTGCAATCGGCAGGAAAAGGGGGTGGTGAGGGATTTTTAACTGAGTGTTGACTCCCAATCCGTAAATCATTCCTTACAAAAATATAGCTTGTTATGCCTAATATCATAGATGAGTCTAATCTAAAATGGAAATGCACAGTGCACAAATGCAGAGAGAGATAATTCAAAAAAATTTCTATAATTTTTAGGGATTTTATACTCTTTTGGGTATTTATATATTAGATTTTACAATCGTCGGGAAAAGGAGGGAGGCTGGGGATTTATAACTAAGTGTTGACACCCAATCCATAAGTCACTCCTTATAAAAATATTGCCCGTTACGCATGATCAACCACATTACAATAATTTATGATCGTTTGGTCATGTTTTTGTAAATGGGCAAAATAATGGCTTGTCTGACTCGGGTCAATATCCCTCCGCACGTTCACTTGAGAATTTAATTAGCGTTTGTTATTCTCTTTAAAAGGTTTGGATCCATAGGTCATTTGCATCTTTAACAAGTTTCAAGCATGTAATCAATTTTTGAAACATGTGAAGAAAAATCTATTTCTTATAAAATTCCAAGCTATTAGGCTTGAACTAGTTGAATTTACGATACTTGGCTAACAAAACTTTTGTATTCATCTGTGGTATGTGAATAAATTTTCTATGTTTACGTTTGTTATTGTATTAAATTTTTTCCATATCTAAACTCTAAAATTTTCATTTTGTTGTGATCTATTTGCCTTTTATCTCTTTTTTGTTTATGAGATGAAGGGAAAGTGAAAACTCAAGTTTTGATTTAAGAAAAAAGTATATATCTAAAATGGAAATGCACAGTGCACAAATGTAGAGAGAGATAATTCCAAAAAGTGTATGTAATTTTTAGGGATTGTAAACTCTTTTTAGTTTTTATATAATAGGTTTTACAATCGTCAAGAAAAGGGAGGGCCGGAGGATTTTTAACTGAGTGTTGAATCCCAATCCATAAGTCATTTGTTACAAAAATATACCCCTTATGCATGATAAATCACTTTACAATCATCTTTGATCGCTAGCTCAGCTTTTTGTATATAGGAAAAATAATGGCTTGTTTGACATGCATAAATATCCCACCACACCTTCACTTGAGAAAATTTTGTGTTCATCTGTGGTGTGTGAATAAATTTTCTTTGCTTACATTTGTTATAGTTTAAAATGTTTTCCATAAATAAACTCTATAATTTTCATTTTGTTGTGATCTATTTGCCTTTTATCTCTTTTTTGTTTATGAGATGAAGGGAAAGTGAAAACTCAAGTTTTTATTTAAGATAAAACTATACATCTAAAATGGAAATGCACAATGCACAAATGTAGAGTGAGATAATTCCAAAAAGTGTCTTTAATTTTTTTCGAATTGTAAACTCTTTTTAGTTTTTATATATTAGGTTTTACAATCGTCGGGAAAATGGGGAGGCGGGGGATTTTTAACTGAGTGTTGACTCCCAATTCATAAGTCATTCCTAACAAAAATATAGCCCGTTATGCATGATAAATCATTTTACAATCATCTATGATCGTTAGGTCAGCTTTTTGTAAATGGGCAAAATAATGGCTTGTTTGACTCGACCAAATATTCCACCGCACGTTCACTTGAGAATTTAATGAGCTTTCGCTATTCTCTTTAAAAGGTTTGGATCCATAGCTCATTTGCATCTTTAACAAGTTTCAAGCATGCATATACATTTTTAAAACCTATTTGTAATAAAATTCCAAGCTATTAGGGTTGAACAAGTTGAATTTCCCAAACTAGGATAAAAAAAACTTTTGTGTTCATTTGTCGTGTGTGAATAAATTTTCTTTGCTTACATTTTTTATTGTTTTTAATTTTTTCCACACATAAATTTTTATATTTTCATTTTGTTGTGATCTATTTGCCGTTTATCACTTTTTTGTTGACAAGATGATGGGAAAGTGAAAACCCATGTATTGATTTAAGAAAAAAGTATACATCTAAAAAGGAAATGCACAGTGCACAAATGTAGATAAAGATAATTCCAAAAAGTGTCTGTAATTTTTATGGATTGTAAACTCTTTTTATTTTTTATGTATTAGGTTTTGCAATAGTTGGGAAAAGGGGGAGGCGGAGGATTTTTAACTGAGTGTTGAATCCCAATCTGTAAGTCACTCATTACAAGAATATTCCCCTTACGCGTGGTAAATCACTTTACAATCATCTATGATCGTTAGGTCAGCTTTTTGTAAATGGGTAAAATAATGGCTTGTTTGACTCGAGTAAATATCCCACCGCATGTTCACTTGAGAATTTAATGAGCGTTTTTTATTCTCTTTAAAAGGTTTGGATCCATAGGTCATTTGCATCTTTAACTTGTTTCAAGCATGTATATCCATTTTAAAACATGTGTAGAAAAATATCTTTCTTATAAAATTTCAAGCTATTAGGGTTGAACTAGTGGAATTTCCAAAAGTTTGATAAGAAAACTTTTGTGTTCATCTGTGATGAGTGAATAAATTTTCTTTGCTTACATTTGTTGTTGTTTAAAATTATTTCCATACATAAACTTTAAAATTTTCATTTTGGATGTGATGTATTTGCATTTTCTCTTTTTTTGTTTACAAGATGAAGGGAAAGTTAAAACTCAAGTTTTGATTTAAGAAAAAACTATTCATATAAAATGGAAATTCACAGTGCACAAATGTAGAAGTGAGATAATTCAGAAAAAGTGTTTGTAATATTTAGGGATTTTAAACTCTTTTTAGTTTTTATATATTAAGTTTAGCAATCGTTGGGAAAAGGGAGAGGCTGGGGATTTTTAATTGAGTGTTGACTCCCAATCCATAAGTCATTCCTTAAAAAAATATAGACCGTTACACATGATAAATCACTTTACAATCATATGTGATCGTAAGGTCAGCTTTTTGAAACAGGTAAAAAATTGACTTGTTTGACTCGAGAAAATATCCGACAGCACGTTCACTTGAAAATATAATGTTATTCTCTTTAAAAGATTTGGATCCATAGGTCATTTGCTTCTTTAACATGTTTCAAGCATGCATATCGATTTTTAAAACATGTGTAGAAATATATCTTTCGTATAAAATTCCAAGCTATTACGGTTAAACTAGTGGAATTTCCCAAACTTTGATAACAAAACTTTTGAGTTCATCTGTGTGTGTGAATAAATTTTCTTTGCTTACATTTTTTTTGTTTTAAATTTTTTCCATAAACTCTAAAAATTTCATTTTATTATGATATGTTTGCCTTTTATCTCTTTTTTGTTTATGAGGTGAAGGGAAAGTGAAAACTCAAGTTTTTATTTATGAAAAAACTATACATCTGAAATGGAAATGGACAGTGCAAAAATGTAGAGAGAGATAATTCCAAAAACTTTCAGTAATTTTTATGAATTGTAAACCCTTTTTAGTTTTTATATATTAGGTTTCGCAATCGTTGTGAAAAGGGGAAGGCGGGGGATTTTTAATTGAGTGTTGACTCCCAATCCGGAAGTTATTCCTTAGAAAAATATAGCCCGTTACGCAAGATAAATCACTTTACAATCATCTATGATCGTTTGGTCAACTTTTAGTAAATGGGTGAAATAATGGCTTGTTTGACTCGGGCAAATAACCCACCACACGTTCACTTGAGAATTTAATGAGAATTTAATGAGCGTTTGTTATTCTCTTTAAAAGATTTGGATCCATAGGTCATTTAGATCTTTAACAAGTTTCAAGAATGCATATCCATTTTTAAAACATGTCAAGTAATATCTTTTTCTTTTAAAATTCCAAGCTATTAAGGTTGAACAAGTTGAATTTCCCAAACTTGGATGACAAAACTTTTGTGTTCATCTATGGTGTGTGAATAAATTTTATTTGCCTACATTTTTTATTGTTTTAAATTTTTTCCATACATAAACTATTAAATTTTCTTGTTTTGTGATCTATTTGCCTTTAATCTCTTTTTTGTTTACAAGATGAAGGGAAAGTGAAAACTCATGTTTTGGTTTATGAAAAAATTATACATCTGAAATGGAAATGTGCAGTGCACAAATGTAGAGAGATATAATTCCAAAAAGTGTTTGTAATTTTTAGCGATTGTAAACTCTTTTTATTTTTTATATATAAGGCTTTCCAATAGTTGGGAAAAGGGGGAGGCGGGGGATTTCTAACTGAGTGTTGAATTCCAATCCGGAAGTCATTCGTTACAAAAATATTCCCCTTACGCATGATAAATCACTTTACAATCATCTATGATCGTTAGGTCAACTTTTTGTAAGTGGGCAAAATAATTGCTTGTTTGACACGGGTAAATATCCCACCGCACGTTCACTTGGAATTTCCCAATGTTTGGTAACAAAACTTTTGTGTATATCTGTGCTGAGTGAATAAATTTTCTTTGCTTACATTTGTTATTGTTTAAAATTATTTCCATACATAAACTCTAAAATTTTCATTTTGTTGTGATCTATTTGCCTTTGCTCTCTTTTTTCTTTACGAGATGAAGGGAAAGTGAAAACTCAAGTTTTGATTTAAGAAAAAAGTATACATCTAAAATGGAAATTCATAGTGGACAAATGAAGAAGAGAGATAATTCCAAAAAGTCACAATGATTTTTAGGGATTGTACACTCTTTTTAGTTTTTATATATTAGGTTTTGCAATCGTCAGGAAAAGCGGGAGGCTGATAATTTTTAACTGAGTTTTGACTCCCAATCCGTAGGTCATTCCTTACAAAAAATATAGATCGGTACACATGATAAATCACTTTACTATCATTTGTGATCGTTAGGTCACCTTATAGAAATGGGTAAAATAATGGCTTGTTTGACTCGAGAAAATATCCCACCGCAAGTTCACTTTAGAATTTAATGAGCGTTTTTTATTCTCTTTAAAAGTTTTGGATCCATAGGTCATTTGCTTTTTTAACATGTTTCAAGCATGCATATCCATTTTTAATACATGTGTAGAAAAATATCTTTAGTATAAAATTCCAAGCTATTAGGGTTAAACCAGTGGAATTTCCCAAACTTTGATAATAAAACTTTTGTGTTCATCTGTGGCGTGTGAATAAATTTTATTTCCTTACATTTGTTATTGTTTTTAATTTTTTTCATACATAAACTCCTAAATTTTCATTTAGTTGTGAGCTATTTGCCTTTTATCTCTTTTTTGTTGACGAGGTAAAGGGAAAGTGAAAACTCAAGTTTTTATTTAAGAAAAAACTATACATCTCAAATGGAAATGCACAGTGCACAAATGTAGAGAGAGATAATTCCAAAAAAGTGTTCGTAATTTTTACGAATTGTAAACTCTTTTTAGTTTTTATATATTAGGTTTTGCAATCATTGGGAAAAGGGGGAGGCGGGGGATTTTTAACTGAGTGTCGACTCCCAATCCATAAGTCATTCCTTACAAAAATATAGCCTGTTAAGCATGATAAATCACTTTACAATCATCTATGATCGTTAGGTCAGCTTTATGTAAAAGGGCACAGTAATGGCTTGTTTGACTCGGGAAAGTATCCCGCCACAGATTCACTTGAGAATTTAATGAGAGTTTGTTATTCTCTTTAAAAGGTTTGGATCCATAGGTCAATTGCATCTTTAACATGTTTCAAGCATGCATATCCACTTTTAAAACATGAGAAGAAAAATCTATTTTTTATAAAATTCTAAGCTATTAGGGTTGAACAAGTTGACTTTCCCAAACTTGGATAACAAAACTTTTGTGTTCATCTGTGGTGTGTGAATAAATTTTCTTTGCTTACATTTTTTTTTATTTTTTATTTTTTCCATACATAAACTCTAAAATTTTCATTTTGTTGTGATCTATTTGCTTTTTATCTCTTTTTTCTTTACGAGATGAAAGGAAAGTGAAATATCAAGTTTTGATTTAGGAAAAACGTATACATCTAAAATGGAAATGCACAGTGCAAAACTGTATAGAGAGATAATTCCAAAAAGTGGTTGTAATTTATAGGCATTGTAAACTCTTTTTAGTTTTTATATATTAGGCTTTACAATCATTGGGAAAAAGGGGAAGCAGGGATTTTTTACTGAGTGTTGAATCTGAATCCGTAAGTCATTCGTCACAAAAATATTCCCTTTACACATGATAAATCACTTTATAGTCATCTATGATCCTTAGGTGAGCATTTCTTAAATGGGCAAAATAATGGATTGTTTGACTCGGGTAAATATCCCACCTCACATTCACTTGAGAATTTAATGAGTATTTATTATTCTCTTTGAAAGGTTTTGATCCATTAGGTCATTTGCATCTTTAACATGTTTCTGGCATGCATATCCATTTTTAAAACATGTGTAGGAAAATCACTTTCTTATAAAATTCAAAGGTGTTCGGGTTGAACTAGTGGAATTTCCCAAATTTGGATAACAAAACTTTTCTGTTCATTTGTGGTGAGTGAATAAATTTTCTTTGCTTATATTTGTTATTGTTTTAAATTATTTCCATACATAAACTCTAAAATTTTCATTTTGTTGTGATCTATTTGCCTTTTATCTCTTTTTTGTTTATGAGATGAAGGGAAAGTGAAAACTCAAGTGTTTATTTATGAAAAAATTATACATCTAAAATGGAAATGCACAATGCACAAATGTAGAGAGAGATAATTCCAAAAAATGTCTGTAATTTTTAAAAATTGTAAACTCTATTTAGTTTTTATATATTAGGTTTTGCAATCGGCGGGAAAAGAGGGAGGCAGGGGATTTTTAAGTGAGTGATGACTCCCAATCCGTAAGTCATTCCTTACAAAAATATAGCCTGTTATGCCTAATAAATCACTTTACAATCATCTATAATATTTAGGTCAGCCTTTTATAAATAGGCTAAATAATGGCTTGTTTGACTCGGGTAAATATCCCTCGCACGTTCACTTGAGAATTAAATGAGCGTTTGTTATTCTCTTTAAAAGGTTTGGATCCATAGGTCATTTGCATCTTTAACAAGTTTCAAACATGCAATCCATTTTTAAAAGATGTGAAGAAAAATCTATTTCTTACAAAATTCCAAGCTATTAGGGTTGAACTAGTTGAATTTCCGAAACTTGGATAACAAAACTTTTGTATGCATCTGTGGTGTGTGAATAAATTTTCTATGCTTACATTTGTTATTGTTTTAAATTTTTTCCATACCTAAACTCTAAAATTTTCATTTTGTTGTGATCTATTTGCTTTTTATTGGTTTTTTGTTTACGAGATGAAGGGAAAGTGAAAAATCAAGTTTTGATTTAAGAAAAAAGTATACATCTAAAATGGAAATGCACAGTGCAGAAATGTAGAGAGAGATAATTCCAAAAAGTGTATGTAATTTTTAGGGATTATAAACTCTTTTTAGTTTTTATATATTAGGTTTTGATAGCATTGGGAAAAGGGAGAGGCGGGGGATTTTTAACTGAGTGTTGACTCCCAATCCATAAGTCATTCCTTACAAAAATGTAGATCGTTCCGCAAGATAAATCACTATACTATCATCTCTGATCGTTAGGTCAGATTTTTGTAAATTGGCAAAAAAACGGCTTGTTTGTCTCGGGTAAATATCCCACAGCACGTTCACTTGAGAATTTAATTAGCATTTATTAGTCTCTTTAAAAGGTTTGGATCTATAGGTCATTTGAATCTTTAACATGTTTCAACCATGCACATCCATTTTTAAAACATGTGTAGAAAAAATCTCTTTCGTATTAAATTTCAAGCTATTAGGGTTGAACTAGTTGAATTTCCCAAACTTGGATAACAAAACTTTTGTGTAAATCTATGGTGTGTGAATAAATTTTATGTGCTTACATTTGTTATTTATTTAAATTTTTTCCATAAATAAACTCTAAAATTTTCTTTTAGTTGTGATCTATTTGCTTTTTATCTCTTTTGTTTTTACGAGATGGAGGAAAAGTGAAAACTCAAGTTTTGATTTAAGAAAAAAGTATACATCTAAAATGGAAATGCACAGTGCACCAATATAGAGAGAGATAATTCCAAAAAGTTTCTGTAATTTTTAGGGATCGTAAACTCTTTTTAGTTTTTATATATTAGGTTTTTCAAACGTCGGGAAAAGGGGGAGGCGGGGGATTTTTAATTGTGTATTAAATCCCAATCCATAAGTCATTCCTTACAAAAATATTGCCCGTTACGCTTGATAAATCAATTTACTATCATCTATGATCATTAGGTCAGCTATTTATAAACGGAAAAAATAATGGCTTGTTTGACTCGGGAAAATATTCCACCGAACATTCACTTGAGAATTTAATTAGCATTTGTTATTCTCTTTAAAAGGTTTGGATCCATAGGTCATTTGCATCTTTAACATTTTTCAAGCGTCCATATCCGTTTTTAAAACTTGTGTAGAAAAATATCTTTCATATAAAATTCCAAGTTAATTGGGTTGAACCAGTGGAATTTCCCAAACTTGGATAACAAAACTTTTGTGTTCATGTGTTGTGTGTGAATAATTTTTTTTTTCTTACATTTGTTATTGTTTTAAAAATTTTCCATACTTAAACTCTAAAATTTTCATTTTGTTGTGATCTATTTGCCTTTTATCTCTTTTTTGTTTACGAGATGAAGGGAAAGTGAAAACTCAAGTTTTGATTTAAGAAAAATTATACATCTAAAATGAAAATACACAATGGAAATTTTTGGAGAAAGATAAATCCAAAAATTGTCTATAATTTTTAGGGATTGTAAACTCTTTTTATTTTTTAGATATTAGGTTTTGCAATCATCGAGAAAAGGAGGACGCAAGGGATTTTTAACTGAGAGTTGAATCCCAATCCATAAGTCATTCGTTACAAAATATATACCCCTTACGCATGATAAATCACTTTACAATCATCTACGATCGTTTGGTCAACTTTTTCTAAATGGGCAAAACAATGGCTTGTTTGACTTGGTAAAATATCCCACTGCGCGTTCACTTGAGAATTTAATGAGCGTTTTTTATTCTCTTTAAAAGGTTTGGTTCAATAGGTCATTTGCATCTTTAACATGTTTCAAGCATGCAAATCTATTTTTGAAACATGTGTAGAAAAATCGTTTTCTTATAAAATTCCATGCCATTAGGGTTGAACTTGTTGAATTTCCCCAACTTGGATTACAAAACTTTTGTGTTCATCTATGGTGTGTGAATAAATTTTCTTTGTTTACATTTGTTATTGTTTTAAATTTTTCCCATACATAAACTCTAAAATTTTCATTTTGTTGTGATCTATTTGCCTTTTTTCTCTTTTTTGTTTACGAGACGATGGGAAAGTGAAAACAAAAGTTTCGATTTAAGAAATAAATATACATCTAAAATGGAAATGCACAGTGCAAAAATGTAAAGAGAGATAATTCCAAAAAGTGTCTTTAATTTTTAGGCATTGTAAACTCTTTTTAGTTTTTATATATTAGGTTTTGCAAGCGTCGGGAAAAGGGAGAGGTGGGGGATTTTTAGCTAAGTGTTGACTCCCGATCCATAAGTCATTCCTTACAAAAATATAGACCGGTACGCATGATAAATCACTTTACTATCATTTATGATTGTTGGATCAGGTTTTTGTAAATGAGCAAAATAATGGCTTGTTTGACTTGGGAAAATATCCCACCGATAATTCACTTGAGAATTTAATGAGCGTTTGTTATTCTCTTTAAAAGGTTCGAATCCATAGGTCATTTGCATCTTGAACATGTTTCAAGCGTGCATATCCATTTTTAAAACATGTGTAGAAAAATATCTTTCATATAAAATTCTAAGCTATTAGGGTTGAACCAGTGGAATTTCGCAAACTTGGATAACAATACTTTTGTGTTCATATGTGGTGTGTGAATAAATTTTGTTTTGCTTACATTTCTTATTGTTTTAAATTTTTTCCACACATAAACTCTAAAATTTTCATTTTGTTGAGATCTATTTGCCGTTTATCTATGTTTTTGTTTACGAGATGAAGGGAAAGTGAAAAACTCAAGTTATGATTTCAGAAAAAAGTATAAATCTAAAATGGAAATACATAGTGCACAAATGCAGAGAGAGATAATTCCAAAAAATGACTGTAATATTTACGAATTGTAAGCTCTTTTGAGTTTTTATATCTTCGATTTTGCAAACGTAGGGAAAGGGGAAGGCGGGGGATTTTTAACTCAGTGTTGAATCCCAATCCGTAAGTCATTCCTTACAAAAATATAGCCCGTTATGGAAGATATATCACTTTACAATCATATATGATCGTTACGTCATCTTTTTGTAAATGGGCAAAATAATGGCTTATTTGACTCCAGTAAATATCCCACCGTACGTTCACTTGAGAATTTAATGAGCGTTTATTATTCTCTTTATAAGGTTTGGATCCATAGGTCATTTGCATCTTTAACATGTTTCAAGCATGCATATGCATTTTTAAAACATGTGTAGAAAAATCTCTTTCTTATAAATTTCCAAGTTATTAGGGTTGAACTTGTGGAACTTCCCAAACTTGGATAACAAAATTTCTATGTTTACATTCGTTATTCTTTTAATTTTTTTCCATACATAGACTCTAAAGTTTTTCATTTTGTGGTGATCTATTTGCCTTTTATCACTTTTATGTTTACGAGATGAAGGGAAAGTGAAAACTCAAGTTTTGATTTAAGAAAAAAGTATACATCTAAAATGGAAATGCACAGTGCACAAATGAAGAAGAGAGATAATTCCAAAATGTGTCTATAATTTTTAGGGATTGTAAATTCGTTTTAGTTTTTATATGTTAGGTTTTGCAATCATCGGGAATAGGGGGAGGCAAGGGATTTTTTCCTGAGTGTTGACTCCCAATCCGTAAGTCGTTCCTTACAAAAATATAGCCCGTTACACATGATAAATCATTTTACAATCATCAGTGATCGTTATCTCAGATTTTTTTAAACCGGTAAAATAATGGCTTGTTTGTCTCGGTTAAATATCCCAAAACACGTTTGCTTGAGAATTTAATGAGCTTTTGTTATTCTCTTTAAAAGGTTTGGATCGATAGATCATTTGCATCTTTAACATGTTTCAAGCATGCATATCCATTTTTATAACATGTGTAGAAAAATCTATTTCTTATAAAATTCCAAGCTATTAGGGTTTAACCAGAGGAATTTCCCAAACTTGGATAACAAAACTTTTGTTTTCATCTATGATGTGTGAATAAATTTTTTGTGCTTACATTTTGTTGTTTTTTAAAATTTTTTCCAAACATAAACTCTAAAATTTTGATTTTTTTGTGATCTATTTGCCTTTTATCTCTTTTTTGTTTATGAGTTGAAGGGAAATTGAAAACTCAAGTTTTGATTTAAGGAAAAAGTATACATCTAAAATGGAAATGCAAAGTGCACGAATGTAGAGAGAGATAGTTCCAAAAAGTGTGTTTAATTTTTAGGGATTGTAAACTCTTTTTAGTTTTAATATATTAGGTTTTACAATCGTACGGAAAAGGGGGAGGCGGCGTATTTTTAACTGAGTGTTGAATCCAAATCCGTAAGTCATTTGTTACAAAAATATACCCCATTTGCATGAAAAATCACTATACAATCATCTATGATGGTTAGGTCAGCGTTTTGTTAATAGGCAAAATAATGGAATGTTTGACTCGGGAAAATATCCTGTCGCACGTTCACTTGAGAATTTAATGAGCGTTTGTTATTCTCTTTAAAAGGATTGGATCAATAGGCCATTTGAATCTGTAACATGTTTCAAGCGTGCAAATCCATTTTTAAAACATCTGTAGAAAAATATCTTTCGTATAAAATTCCAAGCTATTAGGGTTGAACCAGTGGAATTTCCCAAACTTGGATAACAAAACTTTTGTGTTCATATGTGGTGTGTGAATAAATTTTCTTTGCTTACATTTGTTATTGTTTTAAATTATTTCCGTACATAAACTCTAAAATTTTCATTTTGTTATGATCTATTTGCCAATTATCTCTATTTTTGTTTATAAAATGATGGGAAAGTGAAAACTCAAGTTTTTATTTATGAAAAAACTATTCATCTAAAAATGAAATGCACAGTGCACAAATGTTGAGAAAGATTATTCAAAAAAGTGTCTGTAATTTTTACGAATTGTAAACTCCTTTTAGTTTTTATATATTAGGTTTTGCAATTGTCAGTAAAAGGGGGAGGGGAGGGATTTTTAACTGAGTGTTGACTCCCAACATTCCTTACAAAAATATAGCCCGTTATGCATGATAAATCACTTTACAATCACCGATAATCATTAGGTCAGCTTTTTGTAAATGGACAAAATAATGGCTTGTTTGACTCGGGTAAATATCCCACCCCAAGTTTACTTGCGCGTTTGTTATTCTCTTTAAAAGGTTTTGATCCATTGGTCATTCGCATCTTTAACATATTTCAATCATGCATATCCCTTTTTAAAACTTGACTAGAAAAATCTCTTTCTTTGAAAATTCCAAGCAATTAGGGTTGAACAAGTGGAATTTCCAAAACTTGGATAACAAAACTTTTGTGTTCATCTGTGGTGTGTGAATAAATTTTCTTTTCTTACATTTGTTATTGTTTTTAATTTTTTCCATACAAAAACTCTAAAATTTTCATTTTGTTTGGATCTATTTGCCTTTTATATCTTTTTTGTTTACGATAAGAAGGGAAAGTGAAAACTCAAGTTTTGATTTAATAAAAAAGTATACATCTAAAATGGAAATGCACAGTGCACATATCTAGACAGAGATAATTACAAAAAGTGTCTATAATTTTTAGGGATTGTAAGCTCTTTTTAGTTTTTATATATTAGGTTTTGCAATCGTCGAAAAAACGGTGAGGCAGGGATTTTTAACTGAGTTTTGACTCTTAATCATAAAGTCATTCCTTAAAAAAATAGCCCGTTACGCATGATAAATCACTTGACAATAATCTAAGATCATTAGGTCAGCTTTTTTTAAATGGGCAAAAGAATGGTTGTATGACTCAGTTAAATATCCCACCGCACGTTCACTTGATAATTTAATGAGCTTTTGGTATTCTTTTTAAAGGGTTTGGATCAATATGACATTTGCATCATTATCATGTTTCAAGCATGCATATCCATTTTTAAAAAATGAGTAGAAAAATCTCTTTCTTATAAAATTACAAGCATTAAGGGTTGAACTAGTGGAATTTCCCAAACTTGGCTAAAAAAACGTTTTTGTTCATATGTGGTGTGCGAATAAATTTTCATTGCTTAGATTTGTTATTGTTTTAAATTTTTTCCATACATAAACTCTAAAATTTTCATTTTGTTGTGATCTTTTTGCCTTTTATCTCTTTTTTGTTTACAAGATGAAGGGAAAATGAAAACTCAAGTTTTGATTTAAGAAAAAAGTATACATCTAAAATGGAAATGCACAATGCACAAATGTAGAGAGAGATAATTACAAAAAGTGTCTGTAATTTTTAGGGATTGTAAACTCCTTTTAGTTTTTATATATTTGGTTTTGCCATCATCGAAAAAAGGGGGAGGCGAGGGATTTTTAATTGAGTGTTGACTTCCAATCCATAAGTCATTCCTTACAAAAATATAGCCCGTTATGCATGATAAGCTTTTTGTAAATGGGCAAAATAATGGCTTGTTTGTCTTAGGAAAATATCCCACTGCACGTTTAGTTGAGAATTTAATGAGCGTTTTTTATTTTCTTTATAATATTTGGATCCTTAGGTCATTTGCATCTTTAACATATTTCAAGCTTGCATATCCATTTTTAAAACATGTGTAGAAAAATCTCTTTCTCATAAAATTCCAAGCTCTTAGGATTGAACTAGTGGAATTTCCTAAAATTGGATAACAAAACTATTGTCTTCATCTTTGGTGTGTGAATACATTTTCTTTACTTACATTTGTTATTGTTTTAAATATTTTCTATACATAAACTCTAAAATTTTCATTTTGTTGTGAACTATTTGCTTTTTATCACTTTTTTGTGTATGAGATGAAGGGAAAGAGAAAACTCAAGTTTTTATTTAAGAAAAAAGCATACATAAAAAATGGAAATACATAGTGCACAACTGTGGAGAGAGATAATTCAAACACGTGCCTGTAATTTTTAGGGATTGTAAACTTTTTTTAGTATTTATATATTAGGCTTTACAATCGTCAAAAAAAGGGGGAGGTGGGCGAATTTTTACTAGAGTGTTGACTCCCAATCCATAATTCATTCCTTACAAAAATGTAGCCCGTTACACATGAGAAATCACTTTACAATCATTTATGATCGTTAGGTCAGCTTTTTGTAAATGGGCAAAACAATGGCTTGTTTGACTGGGGTAATTATCCCACCGCACGTTCACTAGAGACTTTCAATAGCGTTTGTTATTCTCTTTAAAAGTTTTGGATCCATAGGTCTTTTGCATCTTTAACATGTTTCAAGCAAGCATATCCATTTTTAAAACATGTGTAAAAAAATCTCTTTCTTATAAAATTCCATTCTATTAAGGCTGAAGTAGTTGAATTTCCCAAACTTGGATAACAAAACTTTTGTGTTCATCTGTGATGTGTGAATAAATTTTCTATGTTTACATTTGTTATTGTTTTAAATTTTTCCTTACATAAACTCTAAAATTTTCATTTTGTTGTGATCTATTTGCCTTTTATCTCTTTTTTGTTTACGAGATGAAGGGAAAGTGAAAACTCAAGTTTTGATTTAAGAAAAAAGTATACATCCAAAATGGAAATGCACAATGCACAAATGTAGAGAGAGATAATTACAAAAAGTGTCTGTAATTTTTAGGGATTGTAAACTCTTTTTAGTTTTTATATATTTGGTTTTGCCATCGTTGGGAAAAGGGAGAGGTGATGGATTTTTAATTGAGTGTTGACTTCCAATCCATAAGTCATTCCTTACAAAAATATAGCCCGTTACGCATGATATGCTTTTTGTAAATGGGCAAAATAATGGCTTGTTTGTCTAGGGAAAATATCCCACTGCACGTTTAGTTGAGAATTTAATGAGCATTTTTTAATCTCTTTATAATGTTTGTATCCTTTGGTCATTTGGATCTTTAACATATTTCAAGCTTGCATATCCATTTGAAAACATATGTAGAAAAATCTTTCTTATAAAATTCCAAGCTCTTTGGGTTGAAGTACTGGAATTTTCCAAAATTGGATAACAAAACTATTTTCTTCATCTTTGGTGTGTGAATACATTTTCTTTACTTATGTTTGTTATTGTTTTAAATATTTTCTATACATAAACTCTAAAATTTTCATTTCGTTGTGAACTATTTGCCTTTTATCACTTTTTTGTTTACGAGATGAAGGGAAAGTGAAAACTCAAGTTTTTATTTAAGAAAAAAGTATACATCTAAAATGGAAATACATAGTGCACAACTGTAGAGAGAGATAATTCCAAAATGTGTCAGTAATTTTTAGCGATTATAAACTCTTTTAAGTTTTTATATATTAGGCTTTGCAATCATCAAGAAAAGGGGGAGGCGGGGGAATTTTTACTGAGTGTTGACTCCCAATCCATTAGTCATTCCTTACAAAAATATAGCCCATTACACATGATAAATCATTTTACAATCATTTATGATCGTTAGGTCAGCTTTTTGTAAGTGGGCAAAACAATGGCTTGTTTGACTAGGGTAATTATCCCACCGAACGTTCACTTGAGACTTTAATTAGCATTTTTTATTTGCTTTAAAAGTGTTGGATCCATAGGTCTTTTGCATCTTTAACATGTTTCAAACAAGCATATCCATTTTTAAAACATGTGTATAAAAATCTCTTTCCTATAAAATTCCATGCTATTTGGGCTGAACTAGTTGAATTTCCCAAACTTGGATAATAAAACTTTTGTGTTCAACTGTGATGTGTGAATAAATTTTCTATGTTTACATTTGTTATTGTTTTAAATTTTTCCATACATAAACTCTAAAATTTTCCTTTTGTTGTGATCTATTTTCCTTTTATCTCTTTTTAGTTTACGAGATGAAGGGAAAGTGAAAACTCAAGTTTTGATTTAAGAAAATGTATACATCTAAAATGGCAATGCACAGTGCACAAATGAAGAAGAGAGATAATTCCAAAAAGTATCTATAATTTTTAGGGATTTTAAATTCTTTTTATTTTTTATACATTAGGTTTTGAAATCGTCGAGAAAAGGGGGAGGCAGGGGATTTTTAACTGAGTGTTGAATCCCAATCCGAAAGTCATTCATTACAAAATAATTCCCCTTAAGCATGATACATCACTTTACAATCATCTATGATTGTTAGGTCAGCTTTTAATGTGCGTTTGTTATTCTCTTTAAAAGGTTTGGATCCATAGGTAATTTGCATCTTTAACATGTTTTAAGCATGCATATCCATTTCTAAAACATGTGTAGAAAAATCTCGTTCTTATAAAATTCCAAGCTATTAGGGTTGAACTAGTGGAATTTGCCAAACTTGGTTAACAAAAATTTGGTGTTCATCTGTGGTGTATGAATAATTTTTCTTTGCTTACATTTGTTACTGTTTTTAATTTTTTCCGTACATAAATTCTACAATTTTCATTTTGTTGTGATCTATTTGCCTTTTATCTCTTTTTTGTTTACGAGTTGAAGGGAAAGGGAAAACTCAAGTTTTGATTTAATAAAAAAGTATACATCTAAAACGGAAATACACAGTGCACAAATGAAGAGAGACATAATTCCAAAAGGTGTCTGTATTTTTTAGGGATAGTAAACTCTTTTTAGTTTTTATGTATTAGGTTTTGCAATCGTCGGGAAAAGGTGGATGCGGGCGATTTTTAACTGAATCTTTACTACCAATCCATAAGTCATTCCTTAAAAAAATATAGCCCGTTTCGCATGATAAATCACTTTACAATCATCTATGATCATTAGGTTAGCTTTTTGTAAATGGGAAAAATAAGCGCTTGTTTTACTCTGGTAAATATCCCACTGCACGTTCACTTGTGAATTTAATGAGCGTTTGTTATTCTCTTTTATTGAATATAGTATCCCTTTTCCATGATCATGAACAAGAGAATGAAGAAAGAAAGCCGAGAAAAGGGGAGGAAATCTCTCGATAGAGAAGAGAAAAAAATAAAAGGAGAATAGTGGGCTGCGCCATGTATGGATAGGGAGACAGATAACCAACTCGGGATTGAATGTGTGACTTAATTAATTTTGACTTACAAGACCTGTCTTTATAGTGGAGGAAGAGGTAGAGTCCTTATACAACTTATCATTCAATCCTAATTACATTCCAACTCTAACTCTTCAATATAAGTAAGTCTATTTAAACTAAACAACTACAGAACCAACTTGAGTTGCACTAGGAGTCCTTTATTATTCACGTGAGGAGAAAGGATAAGCCAGCTCGTAGCCTTATCCTTGTGGGCCCCTCATGATCACCCTGTGCATCTTGATAAGAGTGCCAACTCATGAGATCTTTGTGGGTCCTACTTGATCTTCAAGTCTTCTAAATAAATTCGGCTTGTGTTTCTTGCTTTCTTAACTAATGCTTGCTTTGAGAGAGGAGTCTTCTTGGTATCCCATGTCCTCTAGGACTCTTCTAGATGACCTACATCCTTATGGTGGGTCCCACCAGCTTGATCACTATGGTTGGTCCCACATTGTAACACTGCCCCTCAAGCTGGGAGTGAGAAGACATCATAAATGCCCAGCTTGTTGCATATGGTAGACATAATCTTGCGAGTGATTGGTTTGGTGAGGATGTCTGCAACTTGATTTTGTGATGAGATGTACTTCAGGGATAAGAGTCCAGCTTGGAATTTTTCTCATAAAAAGTGGCAATCAACCTCAATGTGCTTTGTCCTCTCATGGAAGACTGGATTAGATGCAATATGTATTGCTACTTGATTATCACGGTATAGATCAATTGAAGCTTCTTTATAAAATCCCAATTTAGTGAGAAGAGACCTTATCCATAAATGTTCACTTACAGTGTGTGCCATGGCTCTGTATTCTGCTTCTACACTTATCCCCAAATTTCCTCCAACCATCATGCAGAAACAAGAAGTCGACTTTCTATCATCTGGGGATCCAGCCCAGTCCGCATCCACGAATCCCTCAATGTTGAAGTGACCATGTTTTTTATAGAGGAGACCCCTTCCAGGAGTATCCTCTCAAGTGCTTGCCAATGACTAAGTTGTGGCTTGTGAATATACTGACTTACCACACTTACTGCATATGAAATGTCTGGCCTCGTTACACATAAGTAAATAAGTTGTCCCACTAACCTTTGATATTTTCCAATATCGACATCTTCTCCTGTGCCTCCACATAATTTTCTATTTGCATCCATAGGAGTGTCTACCGGTTTGCATCCCATCATACATGTTTCTTCTTGTAGATCAAGGGCATATTTTATTTGGTATAGAATAATCCCATGTCTCGATTGTAAGACCTCAATACCTAAGGAGTATTTAAGTAATCCAAGATCCTTTGTCTTGAATTCAGCACATATTCTCTCTTTTATTTTCTGAATGCCCTCAGAATCACTCCTAGTTAAAATAATATCAACAACATAAATAGCTAGAATCACCTTACCTCTTGTTTTTTTCTCAATAAATACTGAGTGGTTTGTAGAGCATCTGTAAAAATCTGCCCGTATGATGGCTTGACTAAATTTCTCAAACCATGCCCGTGGGGATTGCTTCAGTCCATATAGAGATTTTTTAAGATGACATACGGACTCCCCTTGAACCACATATCCAGGTGGTTGTTGCATATAAATCTCTTATTTGATATCACCATTGAGAAATGCATTTTTTATATCCAGTTGATATATTGACCATGATGAATTAGCTGCCAAGAATAATAATATACGTATCGAGGTCATTTTTGCCACTGGAGAGAATGTTTCATCATAATCAATGCCATAGCATTGAGTGTATTCATTTGCAACCAATCAAGCCTTCAGTCGTGCAATAGTCCCATCTGGATTATGTTTTACTGTATAAACCCACTTGCAACCAACGGGTTTTTTAATTGTAGGTAGAAGAACCAGTGACCATGTATGATTATCATTGAGTGCCTTCATTTGTTCATCCATTTCTGCCTTCCACCCAGGATGTTGGAGAGCCTCCTAATATGACTGTGGAACATATATGGAGGAAATAAAAGCAAGAAACTGACAACATAAAGGTGAGAGGCGATGATGAGACACAAAATTTGAGATAGGATGAGAAGTAGAAGGCTGAGTGCATGAACGAGGTTATATTCTTATAGCAATAGGATGAATATCAAATTCAGGACAAAAAACGACTGGTGATGAAGGACTTACATTTGGTGGATCCGACAACTCGGCAAGTGTGGTATCGTCCATTGTCTCTGGGGGCTGAACAATCTATGTATCACGAGGCAAAACCGGTCGAGGAGAACTTGGTACTAAAGACATACCAGTTGGAGCGTTATCAGAATAATATGAGGAGTCTTCAAAGAATGTTACATCCCTGGGACATAAATAAACGTTGCAAAGAGGGACTATAATAAACATAACCTTTTTGTGTGTGAGTGTATCCCAAAAAGATACACTTTATAGATTTAGGATCAATTTTGTTGTGTCTAGGTAAAGTCTTATGAAAAAAACATTGACAACCGAAGATTTTCAATGGTAATGGAAATGGATTATCATGTGGTAATAGTTTAGAGTATGGGGGATTTATTCCCAAGAATAGTAGACGATATACGATTTATAAGAAAACATGTTGTAAGGACAGAATGGGGCCAACAAAAATATGGTACTTTCATGGCATATAATAGAACTCGAGCTACCTCAAGAATAAGATGATTTTTTTGTTCGGCTACACCGTTTTGTTGAGGAGTGTAGGCATATGATGTCTGATGGATAATGCCATTCTCTTTACAAAAGGAGTCAAGGTCTTTTGAAATATATTCTTTGGCATTATCAGACTGGAAGATTTTTATCTTTTGACCAAATTGTGTGAGTACCATCGCATAAAAAGATTTAAAAATAGATGGTATCTCAGAACGCTCTTTAAAAATAAACAACCAAATTGTACTAGTGCAATCATCAATAAAAGTGATAAAATATTTGGCTTGAGAAATATTAGAGACACTCAAAGGCCCCCAAACTTCTTGATGAATCAATGAAAAAGGAATGTTACTTTTGATTTTTGAACGAGGAGAGTACGTACTCCTTTGATGTTTGCTTAACTGACACACCCCACAACTGAATTCTGACCTTATCTTAAGAGATAGAAACATATGATGAAGAGATTGTATGGAAGGATGTCCCAACCAATTGTGCCATAATCATGTCTCATTCTCAGTAGTAGACACCATATTGACCTTTAGCACACTCAAGTATTAGATCCCCCCTTGTTCATGGCCTCCACCAATCACCTACTTTGTTATAAGATCCTGAAAAAATAGATGAAATAGGTGAGAAGGTAATCGAGCAATCAAAATATTTTGTAAGCTGACTCACAGAGAGCAAGTTTAAAGGAAAGGAAGGAACAAAAAGAATATCTTTGAGCGGAAGTGATGGGGTGACAGAAGTGGAACCTGTTGGAAGATAAGATCAAGTTTTGATGGTCTGTGAATAAATTTTATGTGCTTACATTCATCTATGGTGTGTGAATAATTTTTTTGTGCTTACATTTGTTATTGTTTTAAATTCTTTCCATACATAAACTCTAAAATTTTCATTTTGTTGCGATATATTTGGCTTTTATCTCTTTTTTGTTTACGAGATGAAGGGAAAGTGAAAACTCAAGTTTTGATTTAAGAAAAAAGTATACATCTAAAATGGAAATGCTCTGTGCACAAATGTAGAGAGATATAATTCCAAAATGTGTCTATAATTTTTAGGGATTTTAAACTTTTTTTAGTTTTTATATATTAGGTTTTGCAATCTTCGGGAAATGGGGGAAGCGGTGGATTTTTCATTGAGTGTTGACTCCCAACCCATAAGTCATTCCTTAGAAAAATATAGTCCGTTACGCATGATAAATCACTTTACTATCATCTATGATCGTTTGGTCACTTTTTTGTAAATGGGCAAAATAATGGCTTGTTTAACTCGGGAAAATATCCCACCGCGCGTTCACTTGAGAATTTAATGGGCGTTTGTTATTCTCTTGAAAAGGTTTGGATCCATAAGTCATTTGTATCTTGAACATGTTTCAAGCGTGCATATCCATTTTTCAAACATGTGTAAAAAAATATCTTTCATATAAAATTCCAAGCAATTAGGGTTGAACCTGTGGAATTTCCAAAACTTGGATAACAAAAATTTTGTGTTCATATGTGGTGTGTGAATAAATTTTATTTGCATACATTTGTTTTTGTTTTAATTTTTTTCCATACATAAACTCTAAATTTTCATTTTGTTGTGATCGATTTGCCTTTTATCTCTTTTTTGTTTGCGAGATGAAGGGAAAGGGAAAACTTAAGTTATGTTTGAAGAAAAAAATATACATCTAAAATTGAAATGCACAGTGCACAAATGTAGAGAGAGATAATTCCAAAAAGTGTCTGTAATTTTTATGGGTTGTAAACTCTTATTAGTTTTTATTTATTAGGTTTGGCAATCGTAGAGAAAAGGGGGAGGCGGGGGATTTTTAACTTAGAGTTGACTCCCTATCCACAAGTCCTTACAAAACTACAGCCCTTTATGCATGATAAATCACTTTACAAAAATCTATGATCGTTAGGTCAACATTTTTTAAACAGGCAAAATAATTGCTTGTTTGACTCAGGTAAATAAGCATGCATATCCATTTTTAAAACATGTGTAGAGGAATATCTTTCTTATAAAATTCCAAGCTGTTAGGGTTGAAATAGTGGAATTTCCCAAAGTTGGATAACAAAACTTTTGTGTTTATCTGTGGTCAATAAATAAATTTTCTTTGCTTATATTTTTTATTTTTTTAATTATTTCCATACATAAACTCTAAAATTTTCATTTTGTTGTGATCTATTTGCCTTTTCTTTCTTTTTTATTTACGAGATGAAGGGAAAGTGAAACCTCAAGTATTGATTTAAGAAAATAGTATACATCTAAAATGGAAATTCACAATGGACAAATGAAGAAGGGAGATAATTCCTAAAATTGTCTATAATTTTTTGGGATTGTAAACTTTGTTTAGTTTTTATATATTAGGTTTTGCAATCATCGGGAAAAGGGGGAGGCGGGTGATATTTAACTGAGTGTTGACTCCCAATCCGTAAGTCATTCCTTACAAAAATATATGAGTTTTTGTTCACTTGAGGCGGGGGATTTTTAGCTGAGTGTTGACTCCATATCCGTAAGTTATTCCTTACCAAAATATAGCCCGTTACGCATGATAAATCACTTTACAATCATCTATGATCGTTTCGTCAGCTTTTTGTAAATGGGCAAAATAATGACTTGTTTGACTTGGGCAAATATCCCATCGCACGTTCACTTGAGAATTTAATGAGCGTTTGTTATTCTCTTTAAAAGGTTTGGATCCATAGGTCATTTGGATCTTTAACAAGTTTCAAGCATGCATATCCATTTTTAAAAACATGTGAAGTAATATCTTTTTCTTTTAAAATTCCAAGCTATTAGGGTTGAACAAGTTGAATTTCCCAAACTTGGATGACAAAACTTTTGTGTTCATCTGTGGTGTGTAAATAAATTTTCTTTGCTTACATTTTTTATTGTTTTAAATTTTTTCCATTCATAAACTCTAAAATTTTCATTTTGTTGTGATTTATTTGCCTTTTATTTCTTTTTTGTTTACGAGATGAAGGGAAAGTGAAAACTCATTTATGATTTAAGAAAAAAGTATACATCTAAAATGGAAATGCAGAGTGCACAAATGTAGAGAGAGATAATTCCAAAAAGTGTTTGTAATTTTTAGGGATTATAAACTCTTTTTAGTTTTTTTATATTAGGTTTTGCAATAGTTGGGAAAAGGGGGAGGCAGGGGATTTTTCACTGAGTGTTGAATCCCAATCCGGAAGTCATTCATTAAAAAAATATTCCTCTTGCGCAAGATACATCACTTTATAATCATATATGATAGTTAGGTCAGTCTTTTTGTAAATGGGCAAAATAATGGTTTGTTTGACACAAGTAAATATCCCACCGCACGTTCACTTGAGAATTTAGTGAGCGTTTGTTATTCTCTTTAAAATTTTTGGATCCATAGGTCATTTGCATCATTAACTTGTTTCAAGCATGCATATCCATTTTTGAAACATGTGTAGAAAAATATCTATCTTATAAAATTCCAAGCTATTCGGGTTGAACTTGTGGAATTTCCCAATGTTTGATAACCAAACTTTTGTGTTCATTTGTGATGAGTGAATAAATTTTCTTTGCTTACATTCGTTATTGTTTAAAATTATTTCCATACATAAACTCTAAAATTTTCATTTTGTTGTGATCTATTTACCTTTGCTCTCTTTTTTGTTTACGAGATGAAGGGAAAGTGAAAACTCAAGTTTTGATTTAAGAAAAAAGTATACATCTAAAATGGAAATTCATAGTGCACAAATGAAGAAGAGAGATAATTCCCAAAAGTCTTTATAATTTTTCGGGATTGTAAACTTTTTTTAGTTTTTATCTATTAGGTTATGCAATCGTCAGGAAAAGGGGGAGGCGAATGATTTTTAACTGAGTGTTGACTCCCAATTCGTAAGTCATTCATAAAAAAAAATTAAATAGTTACACATGATAAATCACTTTACTATTATCTGTTATCGTTAGGTCAGCTTTTAGAAACGGGTAAAATAATGGCTTGTTTGACTCGGGAAAGCCTACCGCACGTTCACTTTAGAATTTAATGAGCATTAGTTATTCTCTTTAAAAATTTTGGATCCATTGGTCATTTGCTTGTTTAAAATGTTTCAAGTGTGCATATCCATTTTTAAAACATGTCTAGAAAAATATCTTTCGTATAAAATTGCAAGCTATTAGGTTAAACCAGTGGAATTTCTAAAACTTTGATAATAAAAATTTTGTGTTTATCTATGGCGTGTGAATAAATTTTCTTTGCATACATTTGTTATTTTTTTTAATTTTTTCCATATTTAAACTCCTAAATTTTCATTTAGTTGTGAGCTATTTACCTTTTATCTCTTTTTTGTTGACGAGGTGAAGGGAAAGTGAAAACTCAACTTTTTATTTAAGAAAAAACTATACATCTAAAATGGAAATGCACAATGCACAAATGTAGAGAGAGATAATTCCAAAAAGTGTCTGTAATTTTTACGAATTGTAAACTCTTTTTAGTTTTTATCTATTAGGTTTTGCAATCATTGGGAAAAGGGGGAGGCGGGGGATTTTTAACTGAGTGTCGGCTCCCAATCCATAAGTCATTCCTTACAAAAATATAGCCTGTTAAGCATGATAAATCACTTTACAATCATCTATGATCGTTAGGTCAGATTTTTGTGAAAGGGCAAAATAATGGCTTGTTTGACTCAGGAAATTATATCGTCGCAGGTTCACTTGAGAATTTAATGAGCGGTTGTTATTCTCTTTATAATGTTTGGATCCTTAGGTCATTTGCATCTTAATCATATTTCAAGCTTCCATATCTATTTTTAAAACATGTGTAGAAAAATCTCTTTCTTATAAAATTCCAAGCTCTTAGGGTTGAACCAGTGGAATCTCGCAAACTTGGATAACAAAACTTTTGAATTCATCTATTGTGTGTGAATAAATTTCCTTTGCTTACATTTGTTATTGTTTTAAATTTTTTCCATACATAAACTTTAAATTTTTCATTTTGTTTTGATCTATTTGCCTTTTATCTCTTTTTTTGTTTACGAAAAGAAGGGAAAGTGAAAACTCAAGTTTTGATTTATGAAAAAAGTATATATCTAAAATGGAATTGCACAATGCACAAATTTAGAGAGAGATAATTCCAAAGAGTGTCTATAATTTTTTGGGATTGTAAACTCTTTTTAGTTATTATATATTTTTATATGAGTGTTGTCTCCCAATCCATAAGTCATTCCTTACAAAAATATATTCCTTTACGCATGATAAGTCACTTTACAATCTTCTATGATCGTTAGGTCAACTTTTTGTAAATGGGCAAGATAATGGCTTGTTTGACGCGGGTAAATATCCCACCGCACGTTCACTTCAAAATTTAATGAACGTTTGTTATCTTCTTTAAAAGATTTGGATCCATAGGTCATTTATATCTTGAACATGTTTCTAGCTTGCATATCCAATTTTAAAACATATGTAGAAAAATCTCTATCTTATAAATTTGTAAGCTATAGGGTTGAACTAGTGGAATTTCCAAAAATTGGATAACAAAAATATTTTCTTCATCTCTAGTGTGTGAATAAAGTTTCTTTACTTACATTTGTTATTGTTTTAAATTTTTTCTATACATAAACTCTAAAATATTCATTTTGTTGTGAACCATTTAACTTTTATCACTTTTTTGTTTACGAGATGAAGGGAAAGTGAAAACTCAAGTTTTTATTTAAGAAAAAAGTATACATCTAAAATGGATATCCATAGTGCACAACTTTACAGAGAGATAATTCCAAAATATGTCTGTAACTTTTAGAGATTGTAAACTCTTTTTAGTTTTTATATATTAGGTTTTGTAATCGTCAAGAAAAGGGGGAGGCAGGGGAATTTTAACTGAGTGTTGACTCCCAATCCATAAGTCATTCCTTAAAAAGATATAGCCCGTTACACATGATAAATAACTTTACAATCATCTATGATCGTTAGGTCAGCTTTTTGTAAATGGGCAAAACAATGGCTTGTTCGACTAGGGAAATTATCCCACCGCACGTTCACTTCAGATTTTCATTAGTGTTTGTTATTCTCTTTAAAAGTTTTGGATCCATAGGTCATTTTCATCTTTAACATGTTTCAGGCATACATATCCATTTTTAAAACATGTGTAGAAAAATCTTTTTCTTATAAAATTCCAAGCTATTTGGGCTGAACTAGTTGAATTTCCCAAACTTGGATAACAAAACTTTTGTGTTCATCTGTGACGTGTGAATAAATTTTCTACGTTTACATTTATTATTGTTAAAAAAATTTTCCATACATAAACTCAAAAATTTTCAAATTGTTGTGATCTATTTGCCTTTTATCTCTGTTTTGTTTACGAGATGAAGGGAAAGTGAAAACTCAAGTTTTTATTTAAGAAAAAAGTAAACATCTAAAATGGAAATGCACAATGCACAAATGAAGAAGAGATAATTCCTAAAAGTGTCTATAATTTTTTGGGATTGTAAATTCTTTTTAGTTTTTATATATTTGGTTTTGCAATCGTCGGGAAAAGGGGGAGGCGGGGGATTTTTAACGGAGTGTTGATTCCCAATCCACAAGTCATTCCTTACAAAAATAGAGCCCGTTACGCATGATAAATCACTTTACAATCATCAATGATCGTTTGGTTAGCTTTTTGTAAATGGGTAAACTAATGGCTTGTTTGACTCGAGTAAATAATCCACCTCACATTCACTTGAGAATTTAATGAGTGTTTGTTATTCTTTTTAAAAGGTTGGGATCCATAGGTCATTTGCACCTTTAACATGTTTTAAGCATGCATATCCATTTCTAAGACATGTGTAGAAAAATATCTTTCTTATAAAATTCCAAGCTATTAGAGTTGAACTAGTGGAATTTGCCAAACTTGGTTAACAAAAGTTTTGTGTTCATCTGTGGTGTATGAATAAATTTTCTTTCTTGCATTTGTTATTTTTTTTACTTTTTTCCATACATAAATTCTAAAATTTTCATTTTGTTGTGATCTATTGGCCTTTTATCTCTTTTTTGTTTACGAGATGAAGGGAAAGTGAAAATTAGTGTTTTGATTTAAGAAAAAAATATACATCTAAAATGGAAATACACAGTGCACAAATGAAGAGAGACATAATTTCAAAAGGTGTCTGTATTTTTTAGGGATTGTAAACTCTTTTTAGTTTTTATATATTAGGTTTTGCAATCTTCAGGAAAAGGGGGATGCGGAGGATTTTTAACTGAATCTTTACTCCCAATCCATAAGTCATTCCTTAAAAAAATATAGCCTGTTACCCATGATAAATCACTTTACAATCATCTATGATCATTAGGTTAGCTTTTTGTAAATGGGAAAAACAAGGGCTTGTTTTACTAGGGTAAATATCCCACTGCACGTTCACTTGTGAATTTAATGAGCATTTGTTATTCTCTTTTGTTGAATATAGGATCCCTTTTCCATGACCATGAACAAGAGAATGAAGAAAGAAAAACGAGAAAAGGGGAGGAAATCTCTTGGTAGAGAAGATAAAAAAATAGAAGGAGAATAGTGGGCTACGCCATGTATGGAGAGGGAGAGAGATAACCAACTCGGGATTGAATGTGTGACTTAATTAATTTCGACTTAAAATACCTCTCTTTAGAGTAGAGGAGGAGGTAGAGTCCTTATACAACTTATCATTCAATCCTAATTACATTCCAACTCTAACTCTTCAATATAAGTAAGTCTATTTAAACTAAACAACTACAGAACCAACTTGAGTTGAACTAGAAGTCCTTTATTATTCACGTGAGGGGAATGGATAAGCCAGCTCATAGCCTTATCCTTGTGGGCCCCTCATGATCTCCCTGCTCATCTTGATAAGAGTGCCAACTCATGAGATCTTTGTGTGTCCTACTTTGAGAGAGGAGTCTTCTTGGTATCCCATGTCCTCTAGGACTCGTCTTGATGACCTACATCCTTATAGTGGGTCCCACCAGCTCAATCACTATGGTGGGTCCCCCATTGTAACACTCCCCTCAAGCTGGGAGTGAGAAGACATCATAAACGCCCAACTTGTTGCATATGATAGACATAATCTTGTGAGTGATTGGTTTGGTGAGGATGTCTGCAACTTGATTTTGTGATGAGATGTGCTTCAGGGATAAGAGTCCATCTTGGAATTTTTCTCGTATAAAGTGGCAATCTACCTCAATGTGCTTTGTCCTCTCATGGAAGACTGGATTAGATGCAATATGTATTGCTGCTTGATTATCATAGTATAGATCCATTGAAGCTTCTTTATAAAATCCCAATTCAGTGAGAAGAGACCTTATCCATAAGAGTTCACTTATAGTGTGTCCCATGGCTCTGTATTCTACTTCTGTACTTATCCCCAAATTTCCTCCAACCATAGTACAAAAACAAAAAGTCGATTTTCTATCATCTGGGGATCCAGCCCAGTCTGCATCCACAAATCCCTCAATGTTGAAGTGACCATGATTTTTATAGAGGAGACCCCTTCGAGGAGTATCCTCTCAAGTGCTTTCCAATGACTAAGTTGTGGCTTGTGCATATACTGACTTACCACACTTACTGCATATGAAATGTCTGGCCTCGTTACACATAGGTAAATAAGTCATCCCACTAACCTTTGATATTTTCCAATATCGACATCTTCTCCTGTGCCTGCACATAATTTTGTATTTTCATCCATAGGAGTGTCTACCGGTTTGCATCCCATCATACCTGTGTCTTCTTGTAGATCAAGGGCATATTTTTCTTTGGGATAGAATAATTCCATGTCTGGATTGTAAGACCTCAATACCCAAAAAGTATTTCAGTAATCCAAAATCCTTTGTCTTGAATTAAGCACATATTCTCTATTTTATTTTCTGGATGCCCTCAGAATCACTCCTAGTTAAAATAATATCATCAACATAAATAGCTATAATCACCTTACCTCTTGATTGTTTTCTCAATAAATACTAAGTGGTCTGCAGAGCATCTGTAACAACCTGCCCATATGATGGCTTGAATAAATTTCTCAAACCATTCCCGTGGGGATTGCTTTAGTCCATATAGATATTTTTTAAGACGGCATACGGACTCCCCCTCAACCACATATCCAGGTGGTTGTTGCATATAAATCTCTTCTTTTATATCACCATTGAGAAATGCGTTTTTTACATCCAGTTGATATATTGACCATGATGAATTAGCTACCAAGGATAATAATATACGTACCAAGGTCATTTTTGCCACTGGAGAGAATGTCTCATCATAATCAATGCCATAGCATTGAGTGTATCCATTTGCAACCAGTCAAGCCTTCAGTCGTGCAATAGTCCCATCTGGATTATATTTTATTGTATAAACCCACTTGCAATCGACGGGTTTTTTAATTGTAGGTAGAGGAACCAATGACCATGTATGATTATCATTGAGTGCCTTCATTTCTTCATCCATTGCTGCCTTCTACCCTGGATGTTGGAGAACCTCCTGATATGACTGTGGAACATATATGGAGGAAATAGAAGAAAGAAACTGACAACATAAAGGTGAGAGGCGATAATGAGACACAAAATTTGAGATAGGATGAGAAGTAGAAGGCTGAGTGCATGAACGAGGTTATATTCTTATAGCAATAGGACAAATATCAAATTCAAGACAAAAAATGACTGGTGATGAAGGACTTATATTTGGTGGATCCGACAACTCGGCAGGTGTGGTATCGTCCATTGTCTCTGGGGGCTGAACAATCTATGTATCACGAGGTAAAACTGGTCGAGGAGAACTTGGTACTAATGACATACCAAGTGGAGCGCTATCAGAATAATATGAGGAGTCTTCAAAGAATGTTACATCCCTGGACACAAATAAACGTTGCAAAGAGGGACTATAATAAACATAACCTTTTTGTGTGTGTGAGTATCCCAAAAAGATACGCTTTATAGATTTAGGATCAAGTTTGTTGTGTCTAGGTAAAGTCTTATGAACAAAACATTGACAACCGAAGACTTTCAATGGTAATGCAAATGGATCATCCTGTGGTAATAGTTTAGAGTAGGGCAATTTATTCCCAAGAACAGAAGACGATAGACGATTTATAAGAAAACACGCTATAAGGACAGCATGGGGCCAATAAAAATATGGAACTTTCATGGCATATAATAGAACTTGAGCTACCTCAAGAATATGATGATTTTTTTGTTCTGTTACACCATTTTGTTGAGGAGTGTAGGCACATGATGTCTGATGGATAATGCCATTCTCTTGAAAAAAGGAGTCAAGGTCTTTTGAAATATACTCTTTGGCATTATCAGATCGGAGGATTTTTATTTTCTAGCCAAATTGTGTGTGTACCAATCGTATAAAAAGATTTAAAAATAGATGGTATCTTAGAACGTTCTTTAAAAATAAACAACCAAGTTGTTTGAGTGAAATCATCAATAAAAGTGATAAAATATTTGGCTTGTGAAATATTAGAGACACTCAATGGCCCCCAAACATCCTCATGAATCAATGAAAAAGGAATGTTACTTTTGAGTTTTGGAGGAGGAGAGTACGTACTCCTTTCTGACCTTATCTTAAGAGATGGAATCATATGATGAAGATATTGTATGGAAGGATGTCCCAACCGATTGTGTCATAATCATGTCTCATTCTCAGTAGTAGACACCATATTGACCTTTGGCATGTCCAAGTATTAGAACCCCCTTTGTTCATGGCCTCCACCAATCACCTGCTTCATTATAAGATCCTGAAAAACACATGAAGTAGGTGAGAAGGTAACCGAGCAATTAAAATATTTTGTAAGCTGACTCACAAAGAGCAAGTTTAAAGGAAAGGAAGGTACAAAAAGAATATCATTGAGTGGAAGTGATGGGGTGACAGAAGTGGAACCTGTTGGGAGATAAGATCAAGCCCAATCGACCAGGGATGGCCTACATATGTAGGATTTTTATAATATGGGCCACATGACCAAGGAAGGCCCACAAGATGGGCCCAAGCCCATAAGAAGTAGGACCCACAATGATTACCAAAAGCTGGCATCCTTATCACTTCAGTTGGAAAATCAAGAAGGATTCACAAAAGTATCTTTATCTTAGGGTCACGACCAAGAAGAGTTTTAGTTTAAGTTATATTTGTCTTTTATCAATATTGAGTTACCTAATTATTTTAGGACTTACCTTAAGTGTTAGAGTTTGGGTGTAATTGGGACAAGGGTAGTTTTATTTTAATTGGACACTACTACCTTCCTCAATTATAAATAGAGGTTCATGTACTCTGATTACAACAAGTTATTGATGTCAATGAAGTATTTCACTTTTCCATAAATTCAACATGGTATCAGAGCAGGTTCTGTGATCCTTTTCTCTAAACCCTAATCCCTAGGTCTAGGTTCGTAGGTTTTTTTTTCAGTCCCTACACCTGTAGTTTTCATTGCGATTTTCACCTCTATACTTAGTTTTTAATATTATAAGTTATATATTGACGGAAATACATTTGAGTCTACTTTCCAAATAAGAATGATTTGTTCCAATCGGAGTTATCTCCAGAGAGATATTGATATTTGAATGAGCAAAGGCCAGATTGCAAAAAGGTTCGAGCAGCAGCAGCAATCTTCAGATTCCGAGGTATTTTTTGCTACCAAGAACTAGAATTTAGATGGATAAATGTATATAAAAGTAAAGATAGGTAATTATATTCTTTTACCTATTCAACCAATTTTTTATCTGATTTATGTACAAAGAGAAATCGATATTTGAAGCAGGAAAGGTCAGATTGAACAGAGGTTCGAGCGGCAGCAGAAAGCCTCAAATTCCGAAGTATTTTAAGCTATCAAGAAAGAGACTTTATATGGATAATTATATATCAAGATAAAGGTATGTAAGCCTATTTTCTTAAATATTCAACAAATTCTTGGTATGATTGTTTTATAAGGAGATATTGATCTTGGAAGAGTCAATGGTCGTTCTGGAAAAACAAGAGAAACAGAACTTAGTTCGGCCAAATGACAGAGACCGAAACCTATCAGATTATTTATCTTCTGATAACTATATTTTTTGAAGCGATGTTATATTTGGATGAAATTTATTTAATTTTACTTTCAAAAGGAAAAAGATTCATGTCAATCTGATCTATATTGAAAGATATATTCGAATTGGAAGAATCAAAGGTCATGCTGGTATCCAGTTATATTGAAAAATCCGAATTTATGTCGATTGTTTTGCATCACTGTTTGAGTTGATATATCAGGAAAATATCTCACTTCTCCCTGGTTTGAGGGTTTATTTACAAATCTCTATTATTTTTTATTATTTCTACTTCTATGATATTTAGTTCAAGCTGGGATCACTGCCATTACCTCCCAGTTTGAGGGGAAGAAGTAGAAGAAGAACAAGAAAGAGGTATTTTATTCCTTATATTGTGGATAAGTTAATGTGACCAAAATATTCAAGAAATATGAAGCTTGTGCATCAAAGAAGAAATTTTTATATCAGATTATTTCATGGGTTCTTTGACAAAGTTTACTATTTGGTTCGTGTTATTTGTGTTGGAAGATGGTCATGTTATATTCAGTTGCAGCTACTATGTCTCTTTGGGGACATTAGTAATGAATAAGAGGTGGCCCCATGTCATCATTTATTTTACCCCGTCAAACAGATCAAAATTGTTTGTGGTTGGGAGTCCATGACGGAGGAACTTCATCCCCATCAAAAAGATGAAAATTATTTGTGGTTGGGAGTCCACGACGGATGAACTTCATCCCCATCAAAAAGATGAAAATTATTTGTGGTCAGGAGTCCACAAAGGAGAAACTTCATCCCCGTCAAAAAGATGAAAATTATTTTTGGTTGGAAGTCCATGACAGAGGAACTTATGATTACATCTAAGTTATCCTCCCCCCACCGCGCGCGCCCCCCCCCACCCCCCCCCCCCCCCCCCCCCCCTCCTCCCCCTCTCCCTGTAATGGCTTTTATGTCTCCTACCACTTGAGAGTCGTCCTGTGGAGGGACACAGTGGTGGACACTTCAGAGCAATGTTGATAGACACACTACCGATAGCAGTGGAGTGTGCCCAACATCCAACATTAAGACTGGAGTATGAAGCAATGGCTTACCGGCCAGGAGTGATTTTTACTCTCACTTATAATGCCGCAGGGCCTCATGGAAGGACGCAACAGCATGAGGGGCAATGTTGGAAGATGAAGGTATATTGGAAATGTGCCATTTTATACATCATTTGCAGCAAGCTGGGAGTTCATGTTGTTCTCTCACCCCTAGCTTGAGGGGGAGTGTTGGAAGATAAGATTAGCCCAAATGGCCAAGGAAGGCCCACATATGTAATATTATTAAATTATGGACCACATGACCAAGGAAGGCCCACAAGATGGGCCCAAGCCCATAAGAAGTAGGACCCACAATGATTACCAAAAGCTGGCATCCTTATCACATCAGTTGGAAAATCAAGGACTCACAAAAGTATCTTTATCTTAGGGTCACGACCAAGAAGAATTTTAGTTTAAGTTATATTTGTCTTTTATCAATATTGAGTTACCTAATTATTTTAGGACTTACCTTAAGTGTTAGAGTAATTGGACTCTACTACCTTCCTCTATTATAAATAGAGGTTAATGTACTCTGATTACAACAAGTTATTGATGTCAATGAAGTATTTCACTTTTCTGTAAATTCAACAGAACCTTTTCCTTGGACTTTGGTTTGAGAACCGTCAGCTATGGTAACAAACTTGTGTGAAAGACTCAGAGATAAAGAATGTAATAAAGGTTTGTTACCTGTAAGATGCTCGGAGGCTCCTACATCAATTATCCAAGATGAAGAGGAAACTAAACAACTAGAGCACCTACTTGAGAAGAACTAGGAGTCCTTTATTATTCATGTGAGGGGAATGGATAAGCCAGCTTGTAGCTTTATCCTTGTGGGCCCCTCATGATCTCCCAGCGCACCTTGATAAGAGTGCCAGCTCGTGAGATCTTTGTGGGTCCCACTTGATCCTCAAGTCTTCTAAATCAATTCAGCTCGTGCTTCTTGCTTCCTTAACTCGTTCTTGCTTTGGGAGAGGACTCTTCTTGGTGTCCCACGTCCTCTAGGACTCTTCATGATGACCTACATCCTTATGGTGGGTGCCACCAGCTTGAGCACCATGGTGGGTCCCACATTGTAACTCTCTTTAAAAGATTTGGATACATAGCTCATTTGCATCTTTAACATATTTCAAGCATGCATATCCATTTTAAAAACATATCTATAAAAATATCTTTCTTATAAAATCCCAAGCTATAAAGGTTAAACTAGTGGAATTTCCAAAACTTGGATAACAAAACTTTTGTGTTCATCTGTGGTGTGTGAATAAGTTTTCTTTGATTACATTTGTTATTGTTTTAAATTTTTTTCATACCTCAACTCCAAAATTTTCATTTTGTTGTAATCTATTTGGCTTTTATCTCTTTTTTGTTTACGAGATTAAGGGAAAGTGAAAATTCAAGTTTTGATTTAAGCAAAAATAATACATCTTAAATGGATATGCATAGTGAACAAATGTAGAGAGAGATAATTCCAAAAAGTGTGGGAAATTTTTATGGATTGTAAACTCTTTTTAGTTTTTATATCTTAGGTTTTGAAATTGTCGAGAAAAGGGGGGAGGCGAGGGATTTTTAGCTGAATGTTGGCTCCCAATCCATTAGTTATTCCTTACAAAAATATAGCGCGTTACACATGATAAATCACTTTACAATCATCTACGATTGTTACGTCATTTTTTGTAAATGGGCAAAATAATGGCTTGTTTGACTCGGGTAAATATCCCACCACACATTCATTTGAGAATTTAATGAGCGTTTGTTATTCTCTTTAAAAGGTTTGGATCCATAGGTCATTTGCATCTTTAACATGTTTCAAGCATGCATATCAGTTTTTAAACATGTGTAGAAAAATCTCTTTTTTATAAAATTCAAAGCAATTAGGGTTGAACGAGTGGAATTTCCCATACATGGATAAAAAAACTTTTGTGTTCATCTGTGGTGTGTGAATAAATTTTCTTTTTGCTTACATTTGTTATTTTAAAAAAAATTTCCTTACATAAACTCTAAAATTTTCATTTTGTTGTGATCTATTTGCCTTTTATCTCTTTTTTGTTTACAAGATGAAGGGAAAGTGAAGTCGTTAGGTCATGTTTTTGTAAATGGGCAAAAAAATGGCTTGTCTGACTCGGGTAAATATCCCACCGCACGTTCACCTCAGAATTTAATGAGCGTATGTTATTCTCTTTAAAAGGTTTGAGTCCATAGGTCATTTGCATCTTTAACATGTTTCAAGCTTGCATATCCATTTTTAAAACATATGTAGAAAAATCTCTTTCTTATAAAATTCCAAGCTATTAGGGTTGAACCAATGGAATTTCCCAAACTTCGATAAAAAAACTTTTATGTTCATCTGTTGTGTGTGAATATTTTTTTTTGCTTACATTTGTTATTTTTTTAAATTTTTTCCATACATAAACTCTAAAATTTTCATTTTATTGTGATTTATTTGCTTTTTATCTCTTTTTTGTTTAGGAGATGAAGGTAAAGTGAAAACTCAAGTTTTGATTTAAGAAAAAAGTATAGATCGAAAATCGAAATGCACTATACACAAATGTAGAGAAAGATAATTCCAAAAAAGTTCTGTAATTTTTAGGGATTGTAAAGTCTTTTTAGTTTTTATATATTACGTTTTGCAGTCATCGGGAAAAGTGGGGAGGCAAGGGATTTTTAATTGAGTGTTGACTCCTAATCCATAAGTCATTCCTTACAAAAATATAGCCAGTTACGCATGATAAATCACTTTACAATCATCTATGATTGTTAGGTTAGCTTTTGTAAATGAGCAAAATAATGGCTTGTCTGACTCGGGTAAATATCCCACCGTTTGTTCACTTGAGAATTTCATTAATGTTTGTTATTCTCTTTAAAAGGTTTGGATCCATAATTCATTTGCATATTTAACATGTTTCAGGCATGCATATCCATGTTTAAAACATGTGTAGAAAAATCACTTTCTTATAAAATTCCAAGTTATTGGGGTTGAACCAGTGGCATTTCCCACACTAGGATAATCAAACTTTTGGGTTGATCTGTGGTGTGTGAATTAATTTTCTTCGTTTAACTTTGTTGTTGTTTTAAATTTTTTCCATACATAAATTCTAAACTTTTCATTTTGTTGTGATTTATTTGTCTTTTATCTCTTTTTTGTTTACGAGATGAATAGTAAGTGAAAACTCAAGTTTTGATTTATGAAAAAAGTACACATCTAACATGGAAATGCATAGTGCACAAATGCAGAAAGAGATAATTCCAAAAAGTGTCTATAATTTTTAGGGATTGTAAACGCTTTTTAGTTTTTATATATTAGGTTTTGCATTCGTCTGGAAAAGGGGGGAGGCGGGGGATTTTCAACTGAGTGTTGACTCCTAATCCATAAGTCATTCCTTACAAAAATATTGCTCGTTACGCGTGATAAATCACTTTACAATCATCTATGATCGTTAGGTCAAGTTTTTGTAAATGGGCAAAATAATGGCTTGTTTTACTCGGGTAAATATCCCTCCGCACGTTCTCTTGAGAATTTAATGAGCGTTTTTTATTCTCTTTAAAAGGTTTGGATCCTGAGGTCATTTGCATCTTTAACATGTTTCAAGCATGCATATCCATTTCTTAAACATGTGTAGAAAAATCTCTTTCTTATTAAATTCAAAACTATTAGGGTTGAACCACTGAAATTTCCAAAACCTGGATAACAAAACTATTGTGTTCATCTGTGGTGTGTGAATAAATTTTCTTTGCTTCCATTTTTTATTGTTTTAAATTTTTTTCATACATAAACTCTAAATTTTTCATATTTTGTGATCTATTTGCCTTTTTCTCATTTTTGTTTACAAGATGAAGGGAAATTTAAAAATCAAGTTTTGATTTAAGAAAAAAATGTACGTCTAAAAGGGAAATGCACAGATCACAAATGTAGAAAGAGATAATTCCAAAAAGTGTCTGTAATTTTTAGGGATTGTAAACTCTTTTTAGTTTTTATATATTAAGTTTTGCAATCGTCGGGAAAAGGGGGGAGGCAGGGGATTTTTAACTGAGTGTTGACTCCCAATCCATATGTCATTCCTTATAAAAATATTGCCCGTTACGCATGATAAACCACATTACAATAATTTATGATCGTTTGGTCATGTTTTTGTAAATGGACAAAATAATGGCTTGTCTGACTCGGGTAAATATCCCTCCGCACGTTCACTTGAGAATTTAATGAGGGTTTGATATTCTCTTTAAAAGGTTTGGATCCATAGGTCATTTGCATCTTTAACATGTTTCAAGCAAGCATATCCATTTTTAAAACATGTGTAGAAAAACCACTTTCTTATTAAATTCAAAGCTATTTGGATTGAACCAGTGGAATTTCCCAAACCTGGATAACAAAAATTGTGTTCATCTGTGGTTTGTGAATAATTTTTTTTCTTACATTTGTTATTTTTTTAAAATTTTTTTCATACATAAACTCTAAATTTTTCATTTTGTTATGATCTATTTGCCTTTTATCTCTTTTTTTTTACGAGATGAACAGAAAGTGAAAACTCAAGTTTTGTCTTAAGAAAAAAATATACATCTAAAATGGCATTGCACAGTGCATAAATGTAGCGAAAGATAATTCCAAAAGTATCTATAATTTTTAGGGATTGAAAACTCTTTTTAGTTTTTATATATTAGGTTTCGCAATCTTCAGGAAAAGGGGGGAGGCAGGGAATTTTTATCCGAGTGTTGACTCCCAATCCACTAGCCATTCCT
Source organism: Aristolochia californica (assembly GCF_029961685.1). NCBI lineage: Eukaryota > Viridiplantae > Streptophyta > Magnoliopsida > Piperales > Aristolochiaceae > Aristolochia > Aristolochia californica. The sequence goes on along the minus strand of NW_027181992.1, from coordinate 32,055,717 downwards.
TACAAAAATATTACCCGTTACGCATGATAAATCACTTACAATCATCTATGATCATTAGGTCAGATTTTTGAAAATGGGCAAAATAATGGCTTGTCTGCCTTGGATAAATATCCCACCGCACGTTCACTTGAGAATTTAATGAGCGTTGGTTATTCTCTTCATAAGGTTTGGATCCATAGTATATTTGCATCTTTAACCTGTTTCAAGCATCCATGTCCATTATTAAAACATGTGTAGAAAAATCTCTTTCTTATAAAATTCCAAGCTATTAAGGTTGAACCAGTGGAATTTCCCAAACTTGGATAATAAAACTTGTGTGTTCATTTGTGGTGTGTGAATAAATTTTCTTTTCTTACATTGGTTATTTTTTAAAAGATTTTCCATACTGAAACTCTAAAATTTTCATTTTATTGTCATCTATTTTCCATTTATCTCTTTTTTGTTTATGAGATGAAGGGAAAGTGAAAACTCAAGTTTTGATTTAAGAAAAAAGTATACATCTAAAATGGAAATGCACAGTGCACAAATGTAGAGAGAGATAATTCCAAAAAGTGTCTGCGATTTTTAAGGATAGTAAACTCTTATTATTTTTTATATGTTAGCTTTTGCAATCGTCGAGAAAAGGGGGGAGCCAGAGGATTTTTAACTGACTGTTGACTCCCAATCCATTAGTCATTCCTTACAAAAATGTTTCCAGTTAAACATGATAAATCAATTTATAATCATCTACGATCGTTAGGTCAGCTTTCTATAAATGAGCCAAATAATGGCTTGTTTGACTTGGGTAAATATCCCACCGCACGTTCGCTTGAGAATTTAATGAGTGTTTGTTATTCTCTTTAAAAGGTTTGGATCCACAGGTCATTTGCATCTTTAACATGTTTCAAGCATGCATAACCATTTTTAAAACATTTGTAGAAAAATCTCTTTCTTATAAAATTCCAAGCTATTAGGGTTGAACCTGTGGAATTTCCCAAACTTGGATAACAAAACTTTTTGGTTGAACTGTGGTGTGCGAATAAATTTTCTTTGCTTACATTTCTTATTTTTTTTAAAATTTTTCTATTCATAATCTCTTAAATTTTCTTTTTGTTGTGATCTATTTGCCTTTTTTCTATTTTTTGTTTACGAGATGATGGGAAAGGGAAAACTGAAGTTTTTATATAAGAAAAAAGTATACATCTAAAATAGAAATGCACAGTGCACAAATGTAAAGAGAGATATTCCAAAAAGTTTATGTAATTTTTAGGGATTCTAAAATCTGTTTAGATTTGATAGATTAGGTTTTACAGTCATTGGGAAAAGGGGGAGGCGGAGGATTTTTAACTGAGTGTTGAGTCCCAATCCATTAGTCATTCATTAGAAAAATATAGCCCGTTACGCATGATAAATCAATTTATAATCATCTATGATCGTTAGGTCAGCTTTTTGGAAATGGGCAAAATACTGACTTGTCTACCTCGGATAAATATCTCATCGCACATTTACTTAACAATTTAATGAGCGTTTGTTATTCTCATTAAAAGGTTTTGGATCCATTGGTCATTTGCATCTTGAACATGTTTCAAGCATTCATATCCATTTTTAAAACATGTGTAGAATAATATCTTTCTTTCAAAATTCCAAGCTATTAGGGTTGAACGAGTGGAATTTCCCACACTTGAATAACAAAACTTTTGTGTTCACCTATGATGTGTGAATAAATATTCTTTGCTTACATTTGTTATTTTTTAAAATTTTTTCCTTACATAAACTCTAAAATTTTCATTTTGTTGTGATCTATTTGCCTTTTATCTCTTTTTTGTTAGGGAAAGTGAAAACTCAAGTTTTGATTTATGAAAAGAGTATAAATCTAAAATAGAAATACACAGTGCACAAATGTAGAGAGAGATAATTCCAAAAAGTGTCTGTGAATTTTAAGGATAGTAAACTCGTATTAGTTTTTATATATTAGGTTTTGCAATCGTCGAAAAAAGGGGGGAGGTGGGGGATTTTTAACTGAGTGTTGACTCCCAATCCATGAGTCATTCCTTACAAAAATGTAGCCCGTTATGCAAGATAAATCACTTTACAATCATCTACGATTGTTAGGTGATCTTTTTGTCAATGCACAAAATAATGGATTGTTTGACTTGGGTAAATATCCCACCGCACGTTCAATTGAGAATTTAATGAGCGTTTGTTTTTCACTTTAAAAAGTTTGGATCCACTGGTCATTTGTATCTTTAACATGTTTCAAGCATGGATATCCATTTTTAAAACATGTGTAGAAAAATCTCTTTCTTATAAAATTCCAAGGTATTAGGGTTGAACCAGTGGAATTTCCCAAACTTGGATAATAAAACTTTTTGGTTGATCTGTTGTGTGTGAATAAATTTTCTTTGCTCACATTTGTTATTTTAAAAAAAAAAATCTATACATAAACTCTTCAATTTTATTTTTGTTATGATTTATTTGCCTTTTTTCTATTTTTGTTTACAAGATGATGGGAAAGTGAAAGGTCAAGTTTTTATTTAAGAAAAAAGTATACATCTAAAATGGAAATGCACAGTGCACAAATGTAGAGAGAGATAATTCCAAAAAGTGTATGTAAATTTTAGGGATTGTAAACTCTTTTTAATTTTTATATATAATATTAGGTTTTGTAATCATCGGGAAATGGAGGAAGCAGGGGATTTTTAACTGAGTGTTGACTCGCAATCCATACGTCATTCCTTAAAAAAATATAGCCCGTTACACATGATAAATCACTTTACAATCATCTATGATTGTTAGGTCATCTTTTTGTGAATGGGCAAAATAATGGCTTGCTTGACTCGGGTAAATATCCCATCGCATGTTCACTTGAGAATTTAATGAGCATTTGTTATTCTCTTTAAAAGTTTTGGATCCATAGGTCATTTGCATCTTTAACATGTTTCAAGCATGCATATCCATTTTTAAAACTTGTGTAGCAAAATATTTTTCTTATAAAATTCCAAGCTATTAGGGTTGAACCAGTGGAATTTCCCAAACTTGGATAACAAAACTTTTGTGTTGATCTGTCGTGTGTGAATAAATTTTAATTGCTTACAACTATAAAATTTTCATTTTGTTGTGATCTTTTTGGCTTTTATCTCTTTTTTGTTTATGAGAAGAAGGGAAAGTGAAAACTGAAGTTTTTATTTAAGAAAAATGTATAAATCTAAAATGGAAATGCACAGTGCAAAAATGTAGAGAGAGATAATTCCAAAAAGTGTATGAAATTTTTAGGGATTGAAAACTCTTTTTAGTTTTTATAGATTAGTTTTTGCAATCGTCAGGAAAAGGGGTAGGCGGGGATTTTTAATTGAGTGTTGACTCCCGATCCATTAGTCATTCCTTAAAAAAATATAGCCCGATACGAATGATAAATCACTTTAAAATCATCTATGATTGTTAGGTCATCTTTTTGTAAGTGGGAAAAATAATGGCTTGTTCGACTCAGGTAAATACACCACCGCACCTTCACTCTAGAATTTAATGAGCGTTTGTTATTCTCTTTAAAAGGTTTGGATCCATAGGTTATTTGCATCTTTAACATGTTCTTAGCATGCATATCCATTTTTAAAACATGTGTAGAAAAATCTCTTTCTTATAAAATTCCTAGCTATCAGGGTTGAACCAGTGGAATTTCCCAAACTTGGATAACAAAACTTTTCTGTTGATCTGTGGTGTGTGAATAAATTTTCTTTGCTTACATTTCTTTTTGTTTTAAATTTGTTCTATACTTAAATTCTAAAATTTTCATTTTGTTATGATCTATTTGCTTGTTATCTCTTTTTTGCTAACGAGATGAAGGGAAAATGAAAACTCAAGTTTTGATTTAAGAAAGAAATATACAACTAAAATGGAAATGCATAGTGCACAAATGTAGAGAGAGATAATTCCAAAAAGTGTCTGTAATTTTTAGGGATTGTAAACTCTTTTTAGTTTTTATAAATTAGGTTTTGCAATCGACGGGAAAAGGGAGGAGCGGGGGATTTTTAACTGAGTGTTGACTCCCATTCCATTAGTCATTCGTTCCAAAAATATAGCCTGTTACGTGATAAATCACTTTACAATCTTCTATGATCGTTAGGTCAGGTTTTTGTAAAGGGGCTAAATAATGCTTGTCTGACTCATGTAAATATCCCACTGCACATTCTCATGAGAATTTAATGAGCGTTTGTTATTCTCTTTAAATGGTTTGGATCCATAGGTCATTTGCATCTTTAACATGTTCCAAGCACGCATATCATTTTTTAAAACATGTGTAGAAAAATCTCTTTCTTATAAAATTCCAAGCTATCAGGGTTGAACTAGTGGAAATTCCAAAACTTCGATAACAAAACTTTGGTGTTCATCTATGGTGTGTGAATAAATTTTCTTTGCTTACATTTTTTTTTTGTTTTAAATTTTTTGTTTACATAAACTCTAAAATTTTCATTTTGTTGTGATCTATTTTCCTTTTATTTCTTTTTTGTAAGTTAAAACTAAAGTTTTGATTTAAGAAAAAAATATACATCTAAAATGGAAGTGCACAATGCCCAAATTTAGAGAGCGATAAATCCAAAAAAGTTCTGTAATTTTTAGGGATTGAAACGTTTTTTTAGTTTTTATATATTTGGTCTTGCAATTGTCAGGAAAAGGGGAGAGGCGGGGGATTTTTAACTGAGTGTTGACTCCAAATTCATATTTCATTCCTTACAAAAATATTGCCCGTCACAAATGATAAATCACTTTACAATCATCTATGATCGTTAGGTCAGGTTTTTGTAGAAGTGGAACATAATGGCTTGTCAGACTCGGGTAAATATCCCACCGCATGTTCACTTGAGAATTTCATTAGCGTTTGTTGTTCTCTTTAAATGGTTTGGATCCATAATTCATTTGCATCTTTAAAAAGTTTCAAACTTGTCTATCCATTTTTAAAACATGTGTAGAAAAATCTCGTTCTTATAAAATTCAAGGCTATTGGGGTTGAACCAGTGGCATTTCCCAAACTTGGATAACAAAACATTTGGGTTGATCTGTGAAGTGTGAATTAATTTTCTTTGCTAACATTTGTTATTATTTTAAATTTTTTCCATACATAAACTCTATTGGGGTTGAACCAGTGGCGTTTCCCAAACTTGGATAACAAAACATTTGGGTTGATCTGTGAAGTGTGAATTAATTTTCTTTGCTAACATTTGTTATTATTTTAAATTTTTTCCATACATAAACTCTAAAATTTCATTTTGTTGTGATCTATTTTCCTTTTTCTCTTTTTTTTTTACGAGAAGAAGGGAAAGTGAAAACTCAAGTTTTGATTTAAGAAAAAAGTTTTCATCTAAAATGGAAATGCACAATGCACAAATGTAGAGAGAGATAATTCCAAAAAGTGTCTATAATTTTTAGGGATTGTAAACTCTTTTTATTTTTTATATATTAGGTTTCGGAATCGTCAACTCAAGTTTTGATTAAGGAAAAAAGTATACATATAAAATGGAAATGAACAGTGCCCAAATGTAGATAGAGATAATTCCAAAAATTGTCTGTAATTTTTAGGGATTGTAAACTTTTTTTAGTTTTTATATATTAAGTTTTGGAATCGTCAGGAAAAGGGGGGAGGCGGGGGATTTTTAACTGAGTGTTGACTTCCAATCTATAAGTCATTCCTTACAAAAATATTGCCCATTACGCATGATAAATCACTTTACAATCATCTATGATCGTTAGGTCATGTTTTTGTAAATGGGCAAAATAATGGCTTGTCTAACTCGGGGAAATAACCCACCGCACGTTCACTTGAGAATTAAATGAGCATTTGTTATTCTCTTTAAAAGGTTAGGATCCATAGGTCATTTGCATCTTTAACATCTTTCAAGCATGCATATCCATTTTTAAAACATGTGTAGAAAAATCTCTTCCTTATTAAATTGAAAGCTATTAGGGTTGAACCAGTGGAATTTCCAAAACTTGGATAAAAAAACTTTTGTGTTCATTTGTGGTGTGTGAATAAATTTTGTTTGCATACATTTTTTATTGTTTTAATTTTTTTTCATACATAAACTCTAAAATTTTCGTTTTTTTGTGATCTATTTGCCTTTGATCTCTTTTTTGTTTATGAGATGAAGGGAAAGTGAAAACTTAAGTTTTGATTTAAGAAAAATTTTTTAATCTAAAATGGAAATGCACAGTGCACAAATGCAGAGAGAGATAATTCAAAAAAATTTCTATAATTTTTAGGGATTTTAAACTCTTTTGGGTATTTATATATTAGATTTTACAATCGTCAGGAAAAGGGGGGAGGCTGGGGATTTATAACTGAGTGTTGACACCCAATCCATAAGTCACTCCTTACAAAAATATAGCCCGTTACGCATGATAAATCACTTTACAATTATCTATGATTGTTAGGTCTTCTTTTTGTAAATGGGCAAAATAATGGATTGTTTGACTCGGGTAAATATCCCACCATATGTTCACTGGAGAATTTAATGAGTGTTTGTTATTCTCTTTAAAACTTTTGCATCCATAGGTCATTTGCATCTCTAACATGTTTTAAGTATGCCTATCTATTTTTAAAACATGTGTATAAAAATATATTTCTTATAAAATTCCAAGCTATTAGGGTTGAACAAGTGGAATTTCTCAAACTTGGATAACAAAACTTTTGTGTTGATGTGTGGTGTGTGAATAAATTTTCTTTGCTTAGATTTTTTTTGTTATAAATTTTTTCTATACATAAACTCTAAAATTTTCATTTTGTTATGAACTATTTGCCAATTATCTCTTTTTTGCTTACGAGATGAAGGGAAAGTGAAAACTCAAGTTTTGATTTAAGAAAGAAATATATATCTAAAATGGAAATGCTCAGTGCACAATTGTAGAGAGAGAGAGATAATTCAAAAAAGTGTTTGTAATTTTTAGGGATTATAAACTCTTTTTAGTTTTTATATATTAGGTTTTGCAATCGACGGGAAAAGGGGGGAGGTGGGGGACTTTTAACAGAGTGTTGACTCCCAATCCAATAGTCGTTCCTTAGAAAAATATAGCCCGTTACGCATGATAAACCACTTTCCAATCATCTATGATTGTTAGGACAACTTTTTGTAAATGGGCAAAATAATGGCTAGTATGACTCGGGTAAATATCCCACCACACGTTCATATGAGAATTTAATGAGCGTTTGCTATTCTCTTTAAAAGGTTTGGATCCATAGGTCATTTGCATCTTTAACATGTTTAGAGCATGCATATCCATTTTTCAAACATGTGTAGAAAAATCTCTTTCTTATAAAATTCCAAACTATTAGGGTTGAACCAGTGGAATTTCCCAAACTTGGATAACAAAACTTTTGTGTTCATTTGTGGTGTGTCAAATATTTTCTTTGCTTACATTTGTCATTGTTTTAAATTTTTTTCAAACATAAACTCTAAAATTTTCGTTTTGTTGAGATCTATATGTCTATTATCTCTTTTTTGTTTACGAGATGAAGAGAAAGTGAAAACTCAAGTTTTGATTTAAGAAAAAATTATACATCTAAAATGGAAATGCACAGTGCCCAAATGTAGAGAGAGATAATTCCATAAAGTGTCTATAATTTTTAGGGATTGTAAACTCTTTTTTCTTTTTATATATTAGGTTTTGCAATTGTCGGGAAAAATGGGGAGGCGGGGGATTTTTAACTGAGTGTTGACTCCATATCCATAAGTCATTCCGTACAAAAATATAGCCCGTTACGCATGATAAATCACTTTACAATCAACTATGATCGTTAGGTGAGGTTTTTATAAATGGGCAATATAATGGCTTGTGTGACTCGGGTAAATATCCCAGTGCATGTTCAGTTGAGAATTTAATGAGTGTATGTTATTCTCTTTAAAAGGTTTTGATCCATTGGTCATTTGCATGTTTAACATGTTTCAAGCATGCATATCTATTTTTAAAACATGTGTAGAAAAATCTAAGAATTATAAAATTCCTAGATTTTAAGGTTGAACCAGTGGAATTTCCCAAACTTGGATAACAAAAATTTTGTGTTCATCTGTGGTGAGAACAAATTTTCTTTGCTTACATTTGTTTTTTTTTTAAATTTTTCCATACATAAACTCTTAAATTTTCATTTTGTTGTGATCTATTTGCCTTTGAACTCTTTATTGTTTATGAGATGATGGGAAAGTGAAAACTCAAGTTTTGATTTAAGAAAAAAATATTTATCTAAAATGGAAATGCACAGTGCACAAATGTAGAGAGAAAAAATTCCATAACGTTTCTGTAATTTTTAGGGATTGTTAACTCTTTTTAGTTTTTATATATTTGGTTTTGCAATCGTCGGGAAAAGGGGGGTTGCAGTGGATTTTTAACTTAATATTGACTCCCAATCCATAACTCACTCCTAAAAAAATATAGCCCGTTACGCATGAAAAATCACTTTACAATCATCTATGTTCATTAGGTCATCTTTTTGTAAATAGGCAACATAATGGATTGTCTGACTCTGGTAAATATCCCACTGCGCGTTCACTGGAGAATTTAATGAGCGTTTGTTATTCTCTTAAAAAGATTTGGATCCATAGGTCATTTGCATCTTTAACCTGTTTCAAACATGCATATCCATTTTTAAAACATGTGTAAAAAATCTGTTTCTTATAAAATTCCAAGATATTAGGGTAGAATGAGTGGAATTTCTCAAACTTGGATAACAAAACTTTTGTGTTGATCTGTGGTGAGTGAATAAATTTTATTTGCTTACTTTGTTTATTGTTTTAAATTTTTCCATAAAAAAACTCTAAAATTTTCAATTTTTTGTGATCTATTTGCCTTTTATGTCTTTTTTGTTTACGAGATGAAGGGAAAGTGAAACCTCAAGTTTTGATTTTAAAAAAAAAATAATACATCTAAAATGGAAATGTAAAGTGCCCAAATCTAGAGAGAGATAATTCCAAAAAGTGTCTCTAATTTTTAGGGATTGTAAACTCTTCTTAGTTTTTATATATTAGGTTTTGCAATCGTTGGGAAAATGGGGTAGGCAAGGGATATTTAACTGAGTGTTGACTCCAATACATAAGTCACTCCTTACAAAAATGTAGCCCGTTACGCATGATAAATCACTTTAAAATCATCTATGATTGTTAGGTCATTTTTTTGTAAATGGGCAAATAATGGCTTGTTTGACTCGGGTAAATATCCCACTGCACGTTCACTTCAGAATTTAAGGAGCGTTTGTTATTCTCTTTAAAAGGTTTGCATCTATAGGTCATTTGGATCTATATCATGTTTCAAGCACGCATATCCATTTTTAAAACATGTGTAGAAAAATCTCTTTCTTATAAAATTCCAAGCTGTTAGGGTTGAACCAGTGGAATTTCCGAAACTTGGATAACAAAACTTATGTGTTGATCTGTGGAGTGTGAACAATTTTTCTTTCCTTACATTTGTTTTTGTTTTAAATTTTTTCCTTACATAAACTCTAAAATTTTCATTTTGTTGTGATCTATTTGCCTTTTATGTCTTTTTTGTTTACGAATGAAGGGAAGTGAAAACTCAAGTTTTGATTTAAGAAAAAAATATACATCTAAAATTGAAATGTGCAGTGCACAAATGTAGAGAGAGATAATTCCAAAATGTGTTTGTAATTTTTTGGAATTGTTAACTCATTCTTGTTTTTATATATTAGGTTTTGCAATCGACAGGAATAGGGGGGAGGTGGGGGATTTTTAATTGTGTGTTGACTCCCAATCCATAAGTCATTACTTACAAAAATATAGCCGTTACGCATGATAAATCACTTTACAATCATCTATGATCGTTAGGTCAACTTTTTGTAAATGGGCAAAATAATGGCTTGTCTTACTTGGGTAAATATCCCACAGCACGTGCTCTTGAGAATTGAATGTGCGTTTGTTATTCTCTTTGAAAGGTTTGGATCCATAGGTCATTTGCATCTTGAACATGTTTCAAGCATGCATATCCATTTTTAAAACATGTGTAGAATAATGACTTTCTTATAAAATTCCAAGTTATTAGGGTTAAACCAGTGAAATTTCCCATACTTGGATAAAAAAAATTTTGTGTTCTTCTGTAGTGTATGAAGAAATTTTCTTTGCTTACAATTGTTATTTTAAAAAAAAATTAATACACAAATTCTAAAATTTTTCGTTTTGTTGTAATCTATTTGCCTTTTATCTCTTTTTTGTTTTCGAGATGAAGGGAAAGTAAAAACTCAAGTTGTGATTTAAGAAAAAAGTATACATCTAAAATGGAAATGACAGTGCACAAATGTAGAGAGAGATATTTCCAAACGTATATGTAATTTTTAGGGATTATTAACTCTTTTTAGTTTTTATATATTTGGTTTTGCAATAATCGAGAAAAGGGGGAGGCGGGGGTTTTTTAACTCAATGTTGACTCCCAATCCACAAGTCATTCGTTAAAAAAATATAGTTTGTTACGAATGATAAATCATTTTACAATTATCTATGGTCGTTAGGTCAACTTTTTTTAAATGGGCTCAATAATGGCTTCTGTTACTCGGGTAAATATCTCACTGCACCTTCATTTGAGAATTTAATGAGCGTTTGTTAGTGTCAATAAAAGGTTTGGATCTATAGGTCATTTGCACCTTTAACATGTTTCAAGCCTGCATATCCATTTTTAAAGCTTGTGTTGAAAAATCTCTTCCTTATTAAATTGAAAGCTATTAGGGTTGAACTAGTGGAATTTTCTAAACTTGGATAACAAAACTTTTTTGTTGATCTGTGGTGTGTGAATAAAATTTCTTTGCTTACATTTGTGTTTGTTTTAATTTTTTTCCATACATAAACTCTAAAATTTTCAGTTTGTTGTGATCTATTTGTCTTTTATCTCTTTTTTGTTTATTAGATGAAGGAAAAGTGAAAACTCAAGTTTTGATTTAAGAAAAAATATAAATCTAAAATGGAAACACACAATGCACAAATGTAGAGAGAGATAATTCCAAAAAGACCCTGTAATTTTTAGGGACTGTAAACTCTTTTTAGTTTTTATATATTAGGTTTGGCAATTGATGGGAAAAGGGGGGAGGCGGGGGATTTTTAACTGAGTGTTGACTCCCAATCCATAAGTCATTCCTTACAAAAATATAGCCTGTTACTCGTGATAAATCACTTTACAATCATTTATGACCGTTAGGTCAGCTTTTGGTAAATGGGAAAAATAATGGCTTGTCTAACTTGGGTAAATATCCCACCGCACGTTCACTTGAGAATTTGATGAGCGTTTGTTATTCTCTTTAAAAGGTTTCGATCCATAGGTCATTTGCATCTTTAACAGGTTTCAAGCATGCATATCCATTTTTAAAAAATGTGTAGAAAAATCTGTTTCTTATAAAATTCCATGTTACTAGGGTTGAACCAGTGGAATTTCCGAAACTTGGATAACAAAACATTTGTGTTCATCTGCGGTGTGTGAATAAATTTTCTTTGCTTACATTTGTATTGATTTAAATTTTTTCCTTACATAAACTCTAAAATTTTCATTTTGTTGTAGTCTATTTGCCTTTTATGTCTTTTTGGTTTACGAGATGATGGGAAAGTAAAAAGTCAAGTTTTGATTTATGAAAAAAATATAAATCTAAAATGGAAATGCACAATGCACAAATATAAAGAGAGATAATTCCAAAAAGGGTTTGTAGCTTTTAGAGATTGTAAACCCCTTTTTAGTTTATTAACTATTAAGTTTGTCAATCGTCTGGAAAAGAGGGGAGGCGGGGGATTTTTACTTGAGTGTTGACTCCCAATCCATAAGTCATTCCTTACATAAACATTGCCCGTTACGCTTGAAAAATCACTTAACAATCATCTGTGTTCGTTAGGTCATGTTTTTATAAATGGGCAAAATAATGGCTTGTCTGACTCGGGTAAATATCCCACCGCACGTTCACTTGAGAATTTAATGAGCGTTTGTTATTCTCTTTAAAATGTTTGGATCCATAGGTCATTTGCATATTTAACATTTTTCAAGCATGCAAATCCATTTTTAAAACATGTGTAGAAAGGTCTCTTTCTTATTAAATTCAAAGCTATTAGGGTTGAACCAGTGGAATTTCCTAAACTTGGATAACAAAACTTTTGTGTTCATCTGTGGTGTTTGAATAAATTTTCTTTGCTTACATTTCTTATTGTTTTAAATTTTTTCCATACATAAACTCTAAAATTTTCATTTTTTTTGTGATCTATTTGCCTTTTATCTCTTTTTTGTTTACGAGATGAAGGGAAAGTGAAAACCCAAGTTTTTATTTAAGAAACAAAATATACATCTAAAATGGAAATTCACAGTGCACTAATGTAGAGAGAGATAATTCCAAAATGTGTCTGTAATGTTTAGGGGTTGTAAACTCTTTTTAGTTTTTATATATTATGTTTTTCTATCGTCGGGAAAAGGGAGAGCTGGGGGATTTTTAACTGAGTGTTGCCTCCCAATCCATAAGTCATTCCTTACAAAAATATAGCCCGTTATGCATGATAAATCACTTTTCAATCATCTGCGATCAATAGGTCGGCTTTTTGTAAATGGGCAAAATAATGGCTTGTCTAAATCAAGTACATATTCCACTGCACATTCACTTGAGAATTTAATGAGCGTTTGTCATTCTCTTTAAAAGGTTTGGATCAATAGATAATTTGCATCTTTAACTTGTTTCAAGCATGCATATCCATTTTCAAAAATATGTAGAAAAATTTCTTTCTTATAAAATTTGAACCAGTGGAAATTATCAAACTTGGATAACAAAACTTTTGGGTTGATATGTGGTGTCTGAATAAATTTTCTTTGCTTAGATTTGTTATTGTTTTAATTTTTTTCTTTACATAAGCTCTAAATTTATTTATTTTTTTGAGATCTAATTGGCTTTCATTTATTTATTGTTTACGAGATGAAGCGAAAGTGTAAACTCAAGTTTTGATGTTAGAAAAAATATACATCTGAAATGGAAATGCACAGTTCACAAAAGTAGAGAGATAATTCAAAAAAGGGTATGTAATTTTTATGGATTGTAAACTCTTTTTAGTTTTTATATATTTGGTTTCGCAATCATCAAGAAAAGGGGGAGGCGGGGGATTTTTAACTGAGTGTTGACTCCCAATCCATCAGTCATTCCTTACAAAAATATAGCCCGTTACGCATGATGGCATCACTTTACAATCATCTACAATCTTAAGGTCAGCTTTTTTTAAATGGGCAAAATAATGGCATGTCTGTCTCGGGTAGAAATCCCACTGCATGTTCACTTGAGAATTTAATGAGAATTTATTATTCTCTTTAAAAGGTTTAGATCCATAGGTCATTTGCATCTTTAACTCGATTCAAGCATGTAGATCCATTTTTAATAGATGTGAAGAAAAATCTCTTTCTTATAATTCCAATCTATTAGGGTTGAACCTATGGAATTTCCAAAACCTGGATAGCAAAACTTTTTTGTGCTCTTCTGTGGTGTGTGAATAAATTTTCTTTGCTTACATTTCTTATTGTTTTAATTTTTTTCCATACATAAACTCTAAAATTTTCATTTTGTTGTGAACTATTAACGTTTGATCTCTTTTGGGTTTACGAGATGAAGGGAAAGTGAAAATTCAAGTTTTGATTTAAGAAAAAAATATGCATCTAAAATGGAAATGCACAGGGCACAAATATAGAGAGAGATAATTCCAAAAAGTGTCTGTAATTTTTAGGGATTGTAAACTCTTTATAGGTTTTGCAATCGTCGGGAACGGGGGGGGGGGGGGGGGGGGGGGGTGGTGGTGGTGTGGGATTTTTAACTGAGTGTTGACTCCCTATCTATAAGTCAATCTTTAAAAAAATATAGTCCATTACGTCTGTAAATTAATCTACAATCATCTATGATCATTAGGTAAACGTATAGTAAATGGGCAAAATAATGCCTTGTCTGACTCTGGTAAATATCCCACCGCACGTTCACCTGAGAATTTAATGAGTGTTTGTTATTCTCTATAAAATGTTTGGATCCATAGGTCGTTTGCATCTTTAACATGTTTCAAGCATGCATATCCAATTTTAAAACATGTATAGAAAAATCTATTTCTTATAAAATTCGAAGTTAATAGAGTTGAACCAGTGGAATTTCCCAAACTTGGATAACAAAACTATTGTATTCATCTTTAGTGTGTGAATAAATTTTCTTTTGTGTTGATCTGTGGTGTGTGAATCTATTTTCTTTGCTTACATTTGTTATTGTTGTAAATTATTTCTATACATAAACTCTAAAATTTTCATTTTGTTGTGATCTATTTGCCTTTTATCTCTTTTTTGTTTACGAGATGAAGGGAAAGTGAAACTCAAGTTTTGATTTAAGAAAAAGTATATGTCTAAAAATGAAATGCACAATGCACAAATATAGAGAGAGATAATTCCAAAAAGTGTCTATAATTTTTAGGGATTGTAAACTCTTTTTAGTTTTTATATACTAGGTTTTGCAATCGTCGGGAAAAGGAGGGAGACGGGGAATTTTTATCTGAGTGTTAACTCCCTATCCATTAGTCATTCCTTAAAAAAATATAGCCTATTACTCATGATAAATCACTTTACAATCATCTATGATCATAATGTCAGCTTTTTGTAAAAGGGCAAAATAATGGTTTGTGTTACTCTGGTAAATATCCTACCGCACGTTCACTTGTGAATTTAATGAGCGTTTATTATTGTCTTTAAAAGGTTTGGATCCATAGGTCATTTACATATTTAACGTCTTTCAAGCATGCATATCAATTTTTAAAACATGTGTAGAAACATCTCTTTCTTATAAAATTCCACGCTATTATGGTTGAGCCAATGGAATTTCCAAAACTTGGATAACAAAACTTTTGTGTTCATCTGCGGTGTGTGCATAAATTTCTTTTGCTTACATTTTTTATTGTTTTAAATTTTTTCCATACATAAACTCTAAAATTTTCATTTTGTTGTGATTTGTTTGCCTTTTATCACTTTTTTGTTTACGAGATGAAGGGAGAGTGAAAGCTCAAGTTTTGATTTAAGAAAAAAGGATACATCTAAAATGGAAATGCATAGTGCACAAATGTAGAGAGAGATAATTCCAAAAATTGTATCTAATTTTAGGGATTGTAAACTCTTTTTAGTTTTTATATATTAGGTTTTGCAATCGTCGGGAAAAGGGGGAGGCGGGGGATTTTTAACTGAGGCTTGACACCCAATCCTTAAGTCATTCCTTAGAAAAATATAGCCCGTTACGCATGATAAATCACTTTACAATCATCTATGATCATTAGGTCAGCTTTTTGTAAAGGGGCAAAATAATTGCTTCTTTTACTCGTGTAAAAATCCCACTGCACTTTCACTTGAGAATTTAATGAGCGTTTGTTATTCTCTTTAAAAGGTTTGGATCCATAGGTAATTTGCATCTTTAACATGTTTCAAGCATGCATATCCATATTTAAAACATATGTTGAAAAATCTCTTTCTTATATAATTCCAAGCTATTTTGGTTGAACCAGTGGAATTTCCCAAACTCTGATAACAAAACTTGTGTTCATCTGTGGTGTGTGAAAAAATTTTCTTTGCTTACATTTGTTATTGTTTTAAATTTTTTCCATGCATCAACTCTAAAATTTTCATTTTGTAGTTATCTGCTTGCCATTTATCTCTTTTCTGTTTACGAGATGAAGGAAAAGTAAAAACTCATGTTTTTATTTAACAAAAATATATACAACGAAAATGGAAATGCACAGTGAACAAATGTAGAGAGAGGTAATTCTAAAAAGTATATGTAATTTTATGGATTGTAAACTCTTTTTGGTTTTCATATATTAGGTTTTGCAATAGTCAGGAAAAGGGGGTGGCATGGGATTTTTAACTAAATGTTGACTCCCAATACATAAGTCATTTCTTACAAAAATATAGCCCGTTACTCATGATAAATCACTTTACAATCATTTCAGATCCTATGGACATGTTTTTTTAAATCGGCAAACTAATGGCTTGTCTAACTCGGGTAAAAATCTCACCAGATGTTCACTTGAGAATTTAATGAGCGTTTGTTATTCTCTTTAAAAGGTTTGGATCCATAGGAAATTTGCATCATTAACTTGTTTCAAGCATGCATATCCATTTTTAAAACTTGTGTAGAAAAATCTCTTTCTGATATAATTCCAAGCTATTAGGGTTGAACCAATGGAATTTCCAAAAATTGGATAACAAAACTTTTTTGTTTATATGTGGTGTGTGAATAAATTTTCGTTGCTTACATTTGTTATTGTTTTAAATTTTTTTCATACATCAAGTCTAAAATTTTCATTTTGTTGTGATCTTTTTGCCTTTTATCTCTTTCAGGTTTACGAGATGAAGGGAAAGAGAAAACTCAAGTTTTCATTTAAGAAAAAATATACATCTAAAATGGAAATGCACAGTGCACAAATTTAGGAGAGATAATTCCAAAAAGTTTATGTAATTTTTAGGCATTGTAAACTCTTTTTATTTGTATATATTAGGTTTTGCAATCGTCGGGAAAAGGGGGAGGCGGGGGATTTTTAACTAAGTGTTGACTCCGAATGCATAAGTCATTTCTTACAAAAATATAGCCCATTACGCATGATAAATCACTTTACAATCCTTTCTGATCCTTTGGACATGTTTTTTTAAATGGGCAAACTAATGACTTGTCTGAATCGGGTAAATATCCCACCGAACATTCACTTGAGAATTTAATGAGCGTTTGTTATTCTCTTTAAAAGGTTTGGATTCACAGGTCATTCGCATCTTTAACATGTTTCAAGCTTGCATATCCATTTTTAAAACATGTGTAGAAAAATCTCTTCATTATAAAATTCCAAGCTATTAGGGATGAACCAGTGGAATTTCATAAACTTAGATAACAAAACTTTTGTGTTCATCTCTGGTGTGTGAATAATATTTCTTTGCTTACATTTGTTATTGTTTGAAATTTTTTCCATACATAGACTCTAAAATTTTCATTTTATTGTGATCTCTTTGCCTTTTATATCTTTTTGGTTTACGAGATGAAGGGAAAGTGTAAACTCAAGTTTTGATTTAAGAAAAAAATATACATCTAAAATGGAAATGCACAATGCACAAATGTAGAGAGATAAAATTCCAAAAAGTGATTGTAATTGTTAGGGATTGTAAACTCTTTTTTAGTTTTTATATATTAGGTTTTGCAATCGACGGGAAAAGGGGGGAGACAGGGGATTTTTAACTGAGTGTTGACTCCCAATCCATTAGTCATTCGTTACAAAAATATAGCCCGTTAAGCATGATAAATCACTTTACAATCATCTATGATCGTTAGGTCAGTTTTTGTAAATGGACAAAATAATGGCTTGTCTGACTCAGGTAAATATCCCACCGCACGTTCACATGAGAATTTAATGACCATTTGTTATTCTCTTTAAAAGGTTTGTATGGACATGTCATTTGCATCTTGAACAAGTTTCAAGTATGCATATTTATTTTTAACACATGTGAGGAAAAATCTCTTTCTTATAAAATTCCAAACTATTTGGGGGATTTTTAACTGAGTGTTGACTCCATATCCATAAGTCATTCCGTACAAAAATGTAGCCCGTTACGCATGTAAATCACTTTAGAATCATCTATGATCGTTAGGTGAGGTTTTTGTAAATGGGCAAAATAATTGCTTGTCTGACCTGAGTAAATATCCCACCACACGTTCACTAGTGAACTTAATGAGCGTTTGTTATTCTCTTTAAAAGGCTTGGATCTATAGGACATTGGCATCTTTAACATGTTTCAAGCATGCATATCCATTTTTAAGACATGTGTAGAAAGATCTCTTTCTTATAAAATTCCAAGTTGTTAGGGTTGAACTAGTGGAAAACTTGGATAACAGAAGTTATGTGTTGTTCTATGGTGTGTGAATAATTTTTTTTTCATTACATTTGTTTTTGTTTTAAATTTTTTCCATATATAAGCTCTAAAATTTTCATTTTGTTGTGATCTCTTTGCCTTTTATCTATTTTTTGGTTACGAGATGAAGGGAAAGTGAAAACTCAAGTTTTGATTTAAGAAAAAAATATACATCTTAAATGGATATACACAGTGCACAAATGTAAAGAGTGATATTTTCAAAAAGTGTACTTAATTTTTAGGGATTGTAAACTCTTTTTATTTTATATATTAGGTTTTGAAATCGTCGAAAAAAAGGGGGAGGCGGGGGATTTTTAATTGAGTGTTGACTCCATATCCAAAAGTCATTCCTTAAAAAAATATAAGCCGTTATGCATGATAAATCATTTTACAATCATCTATGATCGTTAGGTCAGCTTTTTGTCAATGCGTAAAATAATGGCTTGTCTGACTTGGGTAAATATCTCACCGCACGTTCATTTGAAAATTCAATGAGCATTTCTTATTCGCTTTAAAATGATTGGATCCATAGGTCATTTGAATCTTTAACATGTTTCAAGCATACATATCCATTTTTAAAACATGTGTAGAAAAATCAGTTTCTTATAAAATTCCAAGCTATATGGGTTGAACCAGTGGAATTTTCCAAACTTGGATAACAAAACTTTTGTGTTGATCTGTGGTGTGTGAATAAATTTTCTTTGCTTACTTTTGTTTTTGTTTCAATTATTTTCCATACATTAACTCAAAATTTTTCATTTTGTTGTGATATATTTGTCTTTTATCTCTTTCTTTTTTATTAGATGAAGGGAAAGTGATAACTCAAGTTTTGATTTGAAAAAAATAAATAAATCTAAAATGGAAATGCACAGTGCACAAATGTAGAGAGAGATAATTCCAAAAAGTCCCTGTAATTTCTAGGGAATGTAAACTCTTTTTAGTTTTTATATATTAAGTTTGGCAATCGACGGGAAAAAGGGGAAGGCAGGGGATTTTTAACTGAGTGTTGACTCCTAATCCATAAGTCATTCCGTACAAAAATAAAGCCCGTTATGCTTGATAAATCACTTTACAATCATCTATAATCGTTAGCTGTGCTTTTTGTAAATGGTCAAAATAATGGCTTGTCTGACTCGGGTAAATATCCCACCGCACGTTCACTTGAGAATTTAATGATCATTTTTTATTCTCTTTAAAAGTTTTGGATCCATAGGTCATTTGCATCTTTAGCAGGTTTCAAGCATGCATGTCCATTTTTAAAACATGTGTAGAAAAATATGTTTCTTATAAAATTCCAAGTTATTAGGGTTGAACCAGTAGAATTTCCAAAACTTGGAAAACAAAACTTTTGTGTTCATCTACGGTGTGTGAATAAAATTTTTTTGCTTACATTTGTTATTGTTTTAATTTTTTTCCTTACATAAACTCTAAAATTTTCATTTTGTTGTAATCTATTTCGATTTTATGTCTTTTTTGTTTACGAGATGAAGGGAAAGTGAAAAGTTAATTTTTGATTTAAGAAAAAAATATACATATAAAATGGAAATGCATTGTGCACAAATGTAGAGAGAGCTAATTCCAAAAAGTGTTTGTAGTTTTTAGGGATTGTAAACTCTTTTTTAATTTTTTATATATTAGGTTTCTCAATCGTCAGGAAAAGGGGGGAGGCGGGGGATTTTTAACTGAGTGTTGACTCCCAATCCATATGTCATTCCTTACATAAATATTGCTCATTACGCTTGATAAATCACGTCAATTTCATCTGTGTTCATTAGGTCATGTTTTTGTAAATGGGCAAAATAATGGCTTGTCTGACTCGGGTAAATATCCCACTGCATGTTCACTTGAGAATTTAAAGAGCGTTTGTTATTCTCTTTAAAAGGTTGGGATCCATAGGTCATTTGCATATTTAACATGTTTCAAGCATGCATATCCCTTTTTAAAACATGTGTAGAAAGCTCTCTTTCTGATTAAATTCAAAGCTATTAGGGTTGAACCAGTAGAATTTCCCAAACTTGGATAACAAAACTTTTGTGTTCATCTGTGGTGTGTGAATAAATTTTCTTTGCTTACATTTGTTATTGTTTTAAATTTTTTCTATACTTAAACTCTAAAATTTTCATTTTGTTGTGATCTATTTGCCTTTTATCACTTTTTTGTTTACGAGAAGAAGGGAAAGTGAAAGCCCAAGTTTTTATTTAAGAAAAAACTATACATCTAAAATTGAAATGCATTGTGCACAAATGTAGAGAGAGATAATTCCAAAACGTGTCTGTAATTTTTAGGGATTGAAAACTCTTTTTAGTTTTTATATATTATGTTTTTCTATCGTCGAGAAAAGGGGGGAGGCGATCTCCCAATCCATAAGTCATTCCTTACAAAATATAGCCCGTTACGCATGATAAATCACTTTAAAATCATCTACGATCGTTAGGTTAGCTTTTTGTAAATGGGCAAAATAATGGCTTGTCTAAATCAGGTAAATATTCCACTGCACGTTCACTTGAGAATTACATGAGCGTTTGTTATTCTCTTTAAAAGGTTTGGATCAATAGATTATTTGAATCTTTAACTTGTTTCAAGCATGCATATCTATTTTTAAAAATGTGTAGAAAAATTTCCTTCTTATAAAATTTCAAGCTATTAGGGTCGAACCAGTGGAAATTATCAAACTTGGATAACAAAACTTTTTGGTTGATATGTGGTGTCTGAATAAATTTTCTTTGCTTACATTTGTTATTGTTTTAATTTTTTTCTATATATAAGCTCTAAAATTTTCATGAGATGAAGCGAAAATGTAAACTCAAGTTTTGATTTAAGAAAAAAATATACATCTTAAATGGAAATGCACAGCGCACAAAAGTAGAGAGATAATTCCAAAAAGTGTATGTAAAATTTAGGGATTGTAAACTCTTTTTAGTTTTTATATATTAGGTTTTGCAATCGTCGGGAATAGGGGCAAGCGGGGGATTTTTAACTGAGTGTTGACTCCCAATCCATAAGTTATTCCTTAAAAAAATATAACCCGTTACGCATGATAAATCACTTTACAATCATCTATTATCTTAAGGTCAGCTTTTTGTAAATGGGTTTACGAGATGAAGGGAAAGTGAAAACTCAAGTTTTGATTTAACAAAAAAATATACATCTAAAATGGAAATGCACAGGGTACAAATGTAGAGAGAGATAATTCCAAAAAGTGTCCGTAATTTTTAGGGATTGTAAACTCTTTTTAGGTTTTGCAATCATCGGGAAAAGGGGGGAGGCACGGGATTTTTAACTGAGTGTTGACTCCCTATCCATTAGTCAATCTTTACAAAAATATAGCCTATTACGTCTGATAAATTAATCTACAATCATCTGTTATCGTTAGGTCAACTTTTTGTAAATGGGCAAAATAATGGCTTATCTAACTCGGGTAAATATCCCACCGCACATTCACTTGAGAATTTAATGAGTGTTTGTTATTCTCTTTAATATATTTGGATCCATAGGTCGTTTGCATCTTTAACATGCTTCAAGCATGTATATCCATTTTTAAAACATGTGTAGAAAAATCTATTTCTTATAAAATTCAAAGTGATTAGGGTTGAACCAGTGGAATTTCCCAAACTTGGATAACAAAATTTTTGTGTTCATCTATGGTGTGTGAATAAATTTTCTTTTGGTTTGATCTGTGGTGTGTGAATCTATTTTCTTTGCTTACCTTTGTTATTGTTGTAATTTTTTTCTATACATAAACTCTAATATTTTCATTTTGCAGTGATGTATTTGCCTTTTATCTCTTTTTTGTTTACGAAATGAAGGGAAAGTGAAAACTCACGTTTTTATTTAAGAAAAAAGTATACATCTAAAATGGAAATGCACAGTGCACAAATATAGAGAGAGATAATTCCAAAAACTGTTAGTAATTTTTAGGGATTGTAAACTCTTTTTAGTTTTTATATACAAGGTTTTGCAATCGTCGGGAAAAGAGGGGAGATGGGGGATTTTTATCTGAGTGGTGAATCCCTATCCATTAGTCATTCCTTAGAAAAATATAACTCATTCCTTACACAAATATAGCCTGTTACGCATGATAAATCACTTTACAATCATCTATGATCATTATGTCAACTTTTTGTAAAAGGGAAAATAATGGCTTGTGTTACTCGGGTAAATATCCCACCGCACGTTCACTTGTGAATTTAATGAGCATTTGTTATTATCTTTAAAAGGTTTGGATCCATAGGTCATTTACATATTTAACATGTTTAAAGCATGCATATCAATTTTTAAAACATGTGTAGAAAAATCTCTTTCTTCTAAAATTCAAACCAATTATGGTTGAACCAATGGAATTTCCCAAACTCTGATAACAAAACTTTTGTGTTCATCTTTGGTGTGTGCATAAATTTTCTTTAATTACATTTGTTATTGTTTTAAATTTTTTCCTTCATTGCCTTTTATCTCTTTTTGGTTTACGAGATGAAGGGAAAGTGAAAACTCAAGTTTTGATTTAAGAAAAGAATATACATCTAAAATGGAAATGCATAGTGCACAAATGTAGAGAGAGATAATTCAAAAAATTGTATGTAATTTTAGGGATTGTAAACTCTTTTTAGTTTTTATATATTAGGTTTTTCTATCATCGGGAAAAGGGGGAGGCGGGGGATTTTTAACTGAATCTTGACCCCCAATCCTTAAGTTATTCCTTTCAAAAATATAGCCCGTTACTCGTGATAAAACACTTTACAATCATCTATGATCATGAGGTCAGCTTTTTGTAAAGGGGCAAAATAAATGCTTCTTTTACTCGTGTAAAAATCTCACTGCATGTTCACTTCAAAATTTAATGAGTGTTTTTAATTCTCTTTAAAAGGTTTGGATCCATAGGTAATTTGCATCTTTAACATGTTCCAATCATGCATATCCATTTTCAAAACATATGTAGAAAAATCTTTTTCTTATATAATTCAAAGCTAATAGGGTTGAACCAATGGAATTTCCCAAACTAGGATAACAAAAATTTTGTGTTCATCTGCGGTGTGTGACTAAATTTTCTTTCTTTACATTTGTTATTGTTTTAAATTTTTTCCATACATCAACTCTAAAATTTTCATTTTGTAGTGATCTATTGGCCTTTTATCTCTTTTTGGTTTATGAGATGAAGGAAAAGTGAAAGCTCAGGTTTTTATTTAAGAAAAATATATTCAACTAAAATGGAAATGCACTATGCACAAATGTAGAGAGTGATAATTCTAAAAAGTGTATGTAATTTTATGCATTGTAAACTCTTTTTAGTTTTTATATATTAGGTTTTGCAATCGTCAGGAAAAGGGGGAGGCTGGGGATTTTTAGCTAAGTGTTGACTCCCGATCCAGAAATCATTCCTTACAAAAATATAGGCCGTTACGCATGATAAATCACTTTACAATCATCTATTATCATTAGGTCAACTTTTTGTAATGGGGCAAAATAATGGCTTCTTTTGCCCGTGTTAAAATCCCACTACACGTTCACTTGAGAATTTAATGAGCGTTTGTTATTCTCTTTAAAAGGTTTGGATCCATAGGTAATTTTCATCTTTAACATGTTTCAAGCATGCATATCCCTTTTTAAAACGTGTGTAGAAAACTCCCTTTCTTATATAATTCAAAGCTATTAGGGTTGAACCAGTGGAATTTCTCAAAAGTGTTGACTCCCAATGCATAAGTCATTTCTTAAAAAAATATTGACCGTTACGCATGATAAATCACTTTACAATCATTTATGATCGTTTGGACCTGGTTTTTTTAAATGGGCAAAGTAATGGCTTGTCTGACTTGGGTAAATATCCCATCGGACGTTCACTTGAGAATTTAATGAGCGTTTGTTATTTTCTTTAAATAGTTTGGATCCACTGGTCATTTGCATCTTTAACAAGTTTCAAGCATGCACATCCATTTTTAAAACATGTGTAGAAAAATTTCGTAGTGATAAAATTCCAAGCTTTTAGGGTTAAACCAGTGGAATTTCCCAAACTTGGATAACAAAAAATTTGTATGCATCTGTGATGTGTGAATAAATTTTCACTGCTTAATTTTTTTATTGTTTTAAATTATTTCCAAATAAAAACTCTAAAATTTGCATTTTTTAGTGATCTATTTCCCTTTTATCTCTTTTTTGTTTACGAGAAGACAGGAAAGTGAAAACTCAAGTTTTGATTTAAGAAAAAAGTATACATCTAAAATGGAAATGAACAGTACACAAATGTAGAGAGAGATAATTCCAAAAAGTGTCTGTAAATTTTAGGGATTGTAAACTCTCTTTAGTTTTTATATATTAGGTTTTGCAATCATCGGGAAAAGGGGGGAGGCGTGTGATTTTGAACTGAGAATTGACTCCCAATCTGTAAGTCATTCCTTACAAAAATATAGCCCGTTACACATGATAAATCACTTTTCATCTATGAGCATTAGGTCAGCTTTTTCTAATGGGGCAAAATAATGCCTTCTTTTAGTCGTGTAAAAATCCCACTGCACTTTCACTTCAGAATTTAATGAGCGTTTGTTATTCTCTTTAAAAGGTTTGGATCCACAGGTAATATGCATCTTTAACATGTTTCAAGTATGCATATCCATTTTTAAAAAATGTGTAGAAAAATCTCTTTCTGATATAATTCCAAGCAATTAGGGTTGAACCATTGGAAATTCCCAAAGTTGGATAACAAAACTTTTGTTTTCATCTATGGTGTGCGAATAAATTTTCTTTTCTTAAATTTGTTATTGTTTTAAATTTATTCCATACATAAACTCTAAAATTTTCATTTTGTTGTGATGTATTTGCCTTTTATCTCTTTTTGGTTTATGAGATGAAGGGAAAGTGAAAACTCAAGTTTTGATTTAAGAAACAACTATACATCTAAAATGGAAATGCACAGTGCTCAAATGTAGAGAGAGATAATTCAAAAAAGTTTTTGTAATTTTTAGGGATTGTAAACTTTTTTTATTTTTATATATTAGCTTTTGCAATAATCAGGAAAAGGGGTAGTCGTGAGATTTTTAACTAAGTGTTGACTCCCAATGCATAAGTCATTTCTTTAAAAAATATAGCCCGTTACGCATGATAAATTACTTTACAATCATGCATGATCTTTATGACAGGTTTGTGTAAATGGGCAAAATAATGGCTTGTCTGGTTCGGGTAAATATCCCACCGCACGTTTACTTGAGAATTTAATGAGCGTTTGTTATTCTCCTTGAAAGATTTGGATCTATAGGTTATTTGCATCTTTAAAATGTTTAAGGCATGCATATCCATTTTTAAAACATGTGTAGAAAAATCTCTTTCATTTAAAATTCCAATCTAGAAGAGTTGAACCAGTGGAATTTCAAAAACTTGGATAGCAGAACTAGTGTGTTGATCAGTGGTGTGTGAATAAATTTTATTTGCTTACATTTGTTATTGTTTAAAATTTTTTCCACACATAAACTCTAAAATTTTCATTTTTTTGTGATCTATTTGCCTTTTATCTCTTTTTTCTTTACGAGATGAAGAGAAAGTGAAAACTCAAGTTTTGATTTAAGAAAAAAATATAAATCTAAAATGGAAATGCAAAGTGCACAAATGTAGAGAGAGATAATTCCAAAAAGTTTCTATAATTTTTAGGGATTGTAAACTCTATTTAGTTTTTATATTTTAGGTTTTGCAATCGTCGGGAAAAGGGTGGAGGGGGGAGATTTTTAACTGAGTGTTGACTCCAAATCCATAAGTCATTCCCTACCAAAATATTGCCCGTTATGCATGATAAATCACTTTACAATCATCTTTGATCGTTTGGTCATGTTTTTGTAAATGGGCAAAATAATGGCTTGTCTGACTCGGGTAAATATCCCACCAGATGATCACTTGAGATTTTAACGAGCGTTTTTTATTCTCTTTAAAAGGTTTTGATCCATAGGTCATTTGCATCTTTAACATGTTTCAAGCATGCATATCCATTTTTAAAAAATGTGTAGAAAAATAACTTTCTTAAAAAATTCCAACCTATTAGGGTTGTACCAGTGCAATTTCCAAAACTTGGATAACAAAACTTTTGTGTTCATCTGTGCTGTGTGAATAAATTTTCTTTGCTTACATTTGTTAATTTTTAAATTTTTTTCCATCATTGCCTTTTATCTCTTTTTGGTTTACGAGATAAAGGGAAAGTGAAAACTCAAGTTTTGATTTAAGAAAGGAGTATACATCTAAAATGGAAATGCATAGCACACAAATGTAGAGAGAGATAATTCCAAAAATTGTATGTAATTTTAAGGATTGTAAACTCTTTTTAGTCATTATATATTAGCTTTTGCAATCGTCTGGAAAAGGGGGAGGCGGGGGATTTTTAACTGAGTCTTGACTCCCAATCCTTAGGTTATTCCTTACAAAAATATAGCCCGTTACGCGTGATAAATTACTTTACAATCATCTATGATCATTAGGTCATCTTTTTGTAAAGGGGCAAAATAATGGTCTCTTTTACTCGTGTAAAAATCCTGTTGCACGTTCACTTCAGAATTTAATGAGCATTTGTAATTCTCTTTAAAAGGTTTGGATCCATAGGTAATATGCATCTTTAACATGTTTCAAGCATGCATATCCATTTTTAAAACATATGTAGAAAAATCTCTTTCTTATATAATTTCAAGCTATTAGGGTTGAACCAGTGGAATTTCCCAAACTTGGATAACAAAACTTTTGTCTTCATCTGTGGTGTGTGAATAAATTTTCTTTCCTTACATTTGTTATTGTTTTAAATTTTTTCCATACATCAACTCTAAAATTTTCATTTTGTAGTGACCTATTTGCCTTTAATCTCTTTTTGGTTTACAAGATGAAGGAAAAGTGAAAACTCTGGTTTTTATTTAAGAAAATTATATACAAAAAAAATGGAAATGCACAGTTCACAAATGTAGAGAGAGGTAATGCTAAAAATTGTATGTAATTTTAATGAATTGTAAACTCTTTTTATTTT
Source organism: Aristolochia californica (assembly GCF_029961685.1). Classification (NCBI taxonomy): domain Eukaryota; kingdom Viridiplantae; phylum Streptophyta; class Magnoliopsida; order Piperales; family Aristolochiaceae; genus Aristolochia; species Aristolochia californica. The sequence continues at coordinate 32,028,860 of NW_027181992.1, read as the reverse complement.
TTATATATTAGGTTTTGCAATCGTCGGGAAAAGGGAGAGGCTGGGGATTTTTAACTAAGTGTTGACTCCCAGTCCAGAAATCATTCCTTAAAAAAATAGCCCGTTACACATGATAAATCACTTTTCAATCATCTATGATCATTAGGTCAGCTTTTTGTAATGGGGCAAAATAATGACTTCTTTCTCTCGTGTAAAAATCCCACTACACGTTCACTTGAGAATTTAATGAGCGTTTGTTATTCACTTTAAAACATTTGGATCCATAGGTAATTTGTATCTTTAAAATGTTTCAAGCATGCATATCCATTTTTAAAACATGTGTAGAAAAATCTTTTTCTGATATAATTCCAAGCTATTAGGGTTGAACCAGTGGAATTTCTCAAAATTGGATAAAAAAACTTTTGTGTTCATCTGTGGTGTGTGAATAAATTTCCTTTACATTGCCAGTTAGGCATGATAGACCGCTAAATCACTTTACAAATAATCTGTGATTGTTAGGTCAACTTTTTGTAAATGGGTAAAATAATGACTTGTTTTAGTCGGGTTAATATCCCACTGCACTTTGACTTGAGAATTTAATGAGCATTTGATTTTTGTGTTAAAAGGTTTGGATCCATAGGGTATTTCCATCTTTAACATGTTCCAAGCTTGAATATCCATATTTAAAACATGTTAGGATTAGTAAGAAATCTCTCTCTTATCAAATTCCAATCCATTTCGGTTGAACTAGTGGAATTTCAAAAATTTCGACAACAAAACTTTCGTGTTCGTTTGTGGTGTGAATAAATTTTCTTTACTTACATTTGTTATTGTTTTTAATTTTTCCCATACTTAAACTCAAAAATTTTCATTTTGTTGTGATCTCTTTTGCCTTTATCTTCATGTTTACGAGAAAATCGGAAAGTGAAAACTCAAAGTTTTGCTATTAGAAAAAAGTGTACGTCTAAAATGGAATACAAATGCACAAATTTAGAGAGAGATAATTCCAAAAAGTCTTTGAAACTTTTAGGGACTGGAAACTCTTTTAGTTTTTATATATTAGATTTTGCAATGATCGGGAAGAGGGGGAGACAGGGGATTTTTAACTGAGTGTTGACTCCCAATCCTTTAGTCATTTCTTACAAAAACATCGCCCGACACGTATGATTGACCGATAAATCACTTTAAAAATCATTTGTGATTGGTAGGTCAGCTTTTTTGTAAATGGGCAAAATAATGGTTTGTTTGACTCGGGTAAATATACCACTCCACGCTCACTTGAGAATTTAATGAGCATTTTTTTCACTTTAAAAGGTTTTGATCCATAGAGCATTTGCATCTTTAACATGTTTCAAGCATGCATATCCATATTTAAAACATGTTAGGATTTGTTAGAAATCGTTTTCTTTTAAAATTCAAACCATTAGGGTTGAACTAGTGGAATTTCCCAAACTTGGACAACAAAAATTTTGTGTTCGTTTGTGGTGTGTGAATAAATTTTCTTTACATACATTTTTTATTTTTTTTGAATTTTTCCCGTACATAAACTCCAAAATTTTTATTTTGTTGTGATCTATTTAGCCTTTATCTTCTTGTTTACGAGAGAATCGGAAAGTGAAAACTCAAACTTTTGATTTAAGAAAAAATTGTCTATCTAAAATGAAATAGAAATGCACAAATTGAGAGAGAGATAATTCCAAAAAGTCTCTGAAACTTTGAGGGACTACAAACTCTTTTAGTTTTTATATATTAGTTTTGCAATGATCGAGAAAAGGGGGAGACGGGGGATTTTTAACTGAGTCTTGACTCCCAATCCATATGGCATTTCTTACAAAAACGTAGCCCGTTATGCATGATTTACCAATAAATCACTTTACAAATCATGTGTGATTGTTAGGTCGGCTTTTTTTAAATGAGCAAAGTAATGGCTTGCTATAATCGGGTAAATATCCCACTGCACGTTCACTTGAGAATTTTATGAGTATTTTTTTGTGCTTTAAAGGGTATTGATCCATAGGGCATTTGCAACTTTAACATGTTTCTGGAATGCATATCAATATTTAAAACATGTTAGGAATAGTTATAAATGTTTTTCTTATACAATTCAAAGCCATTAGGGTTGAACTAATGGAATTTCCCAAACTTGGACAACAAAACTTTTGTGTTCGATTGTGGTTTATGAATAAATTTTCTTTACTTATTTTTTTTATTGTTTGTAATTTTTTTCCATACAAAAACTCTTAAATTTTCATTTTGTTGTGACCTATTTTGCCTTTATCTTCTTGTTAACAAGAGAATCGGAACGTGAAAACTCAAAGTTTTGATTTAATAAAAAAGCGTACTTCTAAAATGGAATGAAATGCACAAATGTAGAGAGAGATAATTCCAAAAAGTCTTTGTAACTTTTAGGGACTGCAACCTCTTTTAATTTTTGTATATTAGGTTTTGCAATGATTAGGCAAAGGGGTTGGCGGAGGATTTTTAACTAAGTGTTGAATCTTCTTTTTTACGAGAGAATTGGAAATTGAAAACTCAAAGTTTTGATTTAAGAAAAAAGTGTACATCTAAAAAAGAAATGAAAATGCACAAATGAAGAGAGATAATTCCAAAAACACTTTATAACTTTTAGGGACTGCTAACTCTTTTACTTTTTATATATTAGGTTTTGTAATGATCAGGAAAAGGGGGAGGCGAGGGATTTTTAACTGAGTGTTGACTCCCAAGCCATAAGGCATTTCTTAAAAAAACATAGCCCGTTACGTATGATTGACCGATAAATCACTTTACAAATCTCTTTCGTATCAAATTCCTAGCCATTAGGGTTGAACTACTGGAATTTCGCAAACTTGGACAACAAAACTTTTGTGTTCGTTTGTGGTGTGAGTATAAATTTCTTTACTTACATTTATTTTTTCTTTTAATTTTTTCCATACATAAACTCTAAATTTTCATTTTTTTGTGATCAATTTTTCCTTTAAGATTTTGTTTACGAGAAAATTGGAAAGTGAACACTCAAAGTTTTGATTTAAGAAAAAAGCATACTTCTAAAATGGAATGGAAATGGACAAATGTAAAGAGAGATAATTCCAAAAAGTCTCTATGACTTTTAGGGACTGCATACTATTTTAGTTTTTATATATTATGTTTTGCAAGAATTTTTAACTGAGTGTTGACTCCCAATCCATAAGTCATTTCTTACAAAAACATAGCCCATTATGCATGATTGATCGATAAATCACTTTAAAAATCATCTGTGATTGTTAGTTCAACTTTTTGTCAATGGGTATAATAATGGCTTTTTTGAGTCGGGTAAATATCCCACCGCACATTCACATGAGAATTTAATGAGCATTTGTTGTTCACTTTAAATGGTTTGGATCAATAGGGAATTTGCATCTTGAACATGTTTCAAGCATGCATATCCCTATTTAAAAATCATTTGTGATTGTTAGTTCAACTTTTTGTAAATGGGTATGATAATGGTTTTTTGACTCATGTAAATATCCCACCGCATGTACACTTGAGAATTTAATGAGCATTTATTGCTCGCTTTAAATGGTTTGGATCCATTGGGCATTTGCATCCTTAACATGTTTCAAGCATGCATATCCCAATTTAAAACATGTTAGGACCAATTAGAAATCTCTTTCTTATCAAATTCCAAGCCATTAGGGTTGAACTAGTGGAATTTCCAAAACTTGGACAACAAAAGTTTTGGGATCGTTTGTGGTGTGTGAATAAATTTTATTTACTTATATTTTTTATTTTGGTTAATTATTTCTATACATATACTCTCAAATTTTCCTTTTATTGTAATCTATTTTGCCTTTATCTTCTTGTTTACGAGAGAATTGGATGGTGAAAACTCAAAGCTTTGATTTAAGAAAAAAATGTACATCTAAAATGAAATATAAATGCAAACATTTAGAGAGATATAATTAGAAAAAGTCTCTGAAACTTTTAGGGATTACAAACTCTTTTAGTTTTTATATATTAGGTTTTGCAATGATCGGGAAAAAGGGGGGCGGGGGATTTTTAACTGAGTCTAGACTCCCAATCAATTAGTCATTTCTTACCTAAACATAGCCCATTACGCATGTTTGACTGATAAATCACTTTACAAATCATCTGTGATTGTTATGTCAGTTTTTTGTAAATGGGCAAAATAATGGCTTGCTTGACTCGGGTAAATATCCCATTGCACGTCCACTTGAGAATTTAATGAGCACTTATTTTCGCTTCAAAAGGTATTGGTCCATAGGGCATTTGCATCTTTAACATGTTTGAAGCATGAATATCCATATTTAAAACATGTTAGATTCAGTTATAAATCTTTTTCTTCTGCAATTCAAAGTCATGAGGGTTGAACAAATAGAATTTCCAAAATTTGGACAACAAAACTTTTGTGTTCGTTTGTGGTGTGAGAATAAATTTTCTATACTTAATTTTTTTTATTTTTTTTAATTTTTTCCTTTCTAAAACTCTGAAATTTTCATTTTGTTGTGATCTATTTTGCCTTTATCTTCTTGTTTACAAGAGAATCGAAAAGTGAAAACTGAAAGTTTTGATTTTAGAAAAAAGTGTACATCTAAAATGGAATGAAATGCACAAATATAGAGAGAGATAATTCCAAAAAGTCTCTGTAACTTTTAGGGACTGGAACATCTTTTAGATTTTATATATTAGGTTTTGCAATGATCAATAAAAGGTGGTAGCGGAGGATTTTTAATTGAGTGTTGACTCCCAGTCCATAAGTCATTTCTCACAAAAACATTACCCGTTACGCATGATTGGCCGATAAATCACTTTACAAATAATCTGTGATTGTTAGGTCAGCTTTTTGTAAATGGGTAAAATAATGACTTGTTTTACTCGGGTAAATATCCCACTGCACTTTCACTTGAGAATTTAATGAGCATTTGTTGTTCGTGTTAAAAAGTTCGGATCCATAGGCCATTTGCATCTTTAACATGTTCCAAGCTTGAATATCCATATTTTAAACATGTTAGGATTAGTAAGAAAACTCTTTCATATCAAATTCCAATCCATTTGGATTGAACTAGAGGAATTTCACAAACTTGGACAACAAAACTTTCTTGTTCGTTTGTGGTGTGTGAATAAATTTTCTTTACTTACATTTTTTATTGTTTTTTAATTTTTCCCATACTTAAATTCTAAAATTTTCATTTTGTTGTGAACTCTTTTGCCTTTATCTTCTTGTTTACGAGAGAACCGAAAAGTGAAAACTCAAAGTTTTGATTTCAGAAAAAAGTGTACATCTAAAATGGAATGCAAATGCACAGATTTAGAGAGAGATAATTCCAAAATTTCTCTGAAACTTCTAGGGTCTGGAAAATCTTTTAGTTTTTATATATTAGGTTATTGCGAAACCTAATATATAAAAACTAAAAGTAGTATACAATCCCTAAAAGTTACAAACACTCTTTGGAATTATTTCTCTATATATTTGTGCATTTTGCATTTCTATTTTAGACGTTTACTTTTTCATAAATCGAAACTTTGAGTTATCAATCTCTCATCATCCTGTAAACAAAAAAGGCAAAAAGATCACAACGAAATGAAAATTTTAGTGTTTATGTATTGTGTAATTTTAAAACAATAAAACATTTAAGTAAAGAAAATTGATTCACACACCACAAATGAACACAAAATTTTTGTTATCCATGTTTGGGAAATTCCACTAGTTTAACCCTAATTGCTTGGAATTTTATAAGAAAGAGAATTCTTCTTCACATATTTTAAAAATGGATGTGCATGCTTGAAAATATGTTCAAGATGCAAATGACCTATGGATCCAAACCTTTTATAGAGAATACCAAACGCTCATTAAATTCTCAAGTGAACGTCCGGAGGGATATTTTCCCGAGTCAAACAAGCCATTATTTTGCCCTTTCATAAAAAACTGACATAAAAATCATAGATGATTGTAAAGTGATTTATCACACATTACTGGCTATATTTTTGTAGGAAATGACTTATGGATTGGGAGTCAACACTCAGTAAAAACTCCCCCGCCTCCCCATTTTCCCCGACGATTTCAAAACCTAATATATTAAAACTAAAAGGAGTTAAAGTCGATAAAAGTTATAGACACTCTTTGGAATTATCTCTCTATATATTTGTGCATTGTGCATTTCCATTTTCGATGAATACTTTTTCCTTAAATCAAAACTTAGAGTTTTCGCTCTCCCTTCATCCCATAAACAAAAAAGGTGAACAGATCACAACAAAAGGAAAATTTTAGAGTTTATGTATGGACAAAATTTAAAATAAAAACAAATGTATGTAAAGAAAATTTATTCACACACAACAAATGAACACAAAAGTTTTGTTATCCAAGTTTGTGAAATTCTACTAGTTTAACCCTAATAGCTTGGAATTTTATAAGAAAGAGATTTCTTCTACACATGTTTTAAAATGGATATGCATGCTTGAACCATGTTAAAGATCCAAATGACCAATGGATCCAAACCTTTTAAAGAGAATAACAAACTCTCAATAAATTCTTAAGTGAATGTGCGGTGGGATATTTACCCGAGTCAACAAGCAATTATTTTGCCCATTACTTAAAAGAAGATCTAACAATCAAAGATTATTGTAAAGTGATTTAACACGCGTAACGGTCGATATTTTTATAAGAAATAACTTATGGATTGGGAGTCAACACTTAGTTAAAAATCCCCCGCGTCCACTTTTTTCCCTATGATTGCAAAACCTAATATATAAAAATTAAAAGGAGTTTAAAATCCCAAAAATTACAGACAATATTAGGAATTATCTCTCTCTATATTTGTGCATTGTGCATTTCAATTTTGGATGTAAACTTTTTTCTTAAATCAAAACTTGGAGTTTTCGTTCTCCCTTCATCCCATAAAAAAAAAAGGCAAACTGATTACAATAAAATGAAAATTTTAGAGTTTATGTATGGAAAAAAATTAAAATAATAAAAAATATAAGTAAAGAAAATTTATTCACACACCAAAAATGAACACAAAAGTTTTCTTATCCATGTTTGCGAAATACCACAAGTTTAACCCTAATAGCTTGGAATTTTATTAAAAAGAGATTTCTTCTACACATGTTTTAAAAATGGTTATGCATGCTTGAAACATGTTAAAGATTCAAATGACCTATGGATCCAAACCTTTTAAAGAGAATAACAAACGCTCATTATATTTCTCAAGTGAACGTGCAGTGGGATTTTTACCTGAGTCAAACAAGCCATTATTCTGCCCATTTAGAAAAAGCTGACCTAACAATTTTAGATGATTTTAAAGTGATTTATCATGAGTAACAGGCTATATTTTTGTAAGAAATGACTTTTGCAATGGGAGTCAACACTCAATTAAAAATCCCCCACCTCCCTCCTTTCCCCGACGATTGCGAAACCTAATATATAAAAACTAAAAAGATTATATAATCCCTAAAAGTTACAAACACTCTTCGGAATTATTTCTCTATAAATTTGTGCATTTTGCATTTCTATTTTAGATGTTTACTTTTTTCATAAATCAAAACTTTGAGTTATCGCTCTCTCATCATCCCGTAAACAAAAAAGGCAAAAAGATCACAACAAAATGAAAATTTTAGTGTTTATGTATTGTAAAATTTTAATACAATAACAAATTTAAGTAAAGAAAATTGATTCACACACCACAAATGAACACAAAATTTTTGTTATCCATGTTTGGGAAATTCCACTAGTTTAACCCTAATTGCTTGGAATTTTATAAGAAAGAGATTTCCTCTACACATATTTTCAAAATGGATATGTATGCTAGAAACATGTTAAAGATGCAAATGACCTATGGATCCAAACCTTTCAAAGAGAATACCAAACGCTCAATAAATTCTCAAGTGAACATGCGGTGGGATATTTTCTCGAGTCAAACAAGCCATTATTTTGCCCGTTCACCAAAAGCTGACCTAACAATCATAGATGATTGTAAAGTGATTTATCATGCATCACGGGCTATATTTTTGTAGGAAATGACTTTTGGATTGGGAATCAATACACAGTTAAAACTCCCCTGCCTCCCCCTTTTCCCCGACGATTTCAAAACCTAATATATAAAAACTAAAAGGAGTTTAAAGTCCATAAAAGTTATAGACACTCTTGGGAATTATCTCTCTCTATATTTCTGCATAGTGCATTTCCATTTTAGATGTATACTTTTTTCTTAAATCAAAACTTTGAGTTTTCGGTCTCCCTTCATCCCGTAAACAAAAAAGGTGAACAAATCACAACAAAAGGAAAATTTGAGAGTTTATGTATGGACAAAATTGAAAATGAAAACAAATGTATGTAAATAAAATTTATTCACACACCACAAATGAACACAAAAGTTTTGTTATCCAAGTTTGCAAAATTCTACTAGTGTAACCCTATTAGCTTGGAATTTTAAATGAAAGAGATTTCTTCTACACTTTTTTTAAAAATGGATATGCATGATTGAAACATGTTAAAGATGCAAATGACCTATGGATACAAACCTTTTAAAGAGAATAACAAACGCTCATTAAATTCTCAAGTGAACGTGCGGTGGGACATTTACCTGAGTCGAACAAGCCATTATTTTGCCTATTTACAAAAAGCTGACCAAATAATCATAGATGATTGTAAAGTGATTTAACATGCATTACGGGCTATATTTTTGTAAGAAATAACTTATGGATTTGGAGTCAACACTCAGTTAAAAATCCCCAGCCTCCCCTTTTTCCCCTACAATTTCAAAACCTAATATATAAAAAATAAAAGCAGTTTAAAATCCCTTAAAGTTTTAGACACTCTTTTGGATTATCTCTCTCTATATTTTTGAATTGTGCATTTCCATTTTAGATCTATACTTTCTTAAATCAAAACTTTGAGTTTCGCTCTCCCTTCTTCCCGTCAACAAAAAAGGCAAACAGATCACAACAAAAGGAAAATTTAGAGTTTATGTTTAGAAAAAATTAAACTAATAACAAATATATGTAAAGAAAATTTATTCACACATCACAAATGAACACAAATGTTTGTTATCCATGTTTTGGAAATTCCACTAGTTTAACCCTAATAGCTTGGAATTTTATAAGAAAGAGATTTCTTCTATACATGTTTTAAAAATGGATATGCATGCTTGAAACATGTTAAAGATGCAAATGACCTATGGATCCAAACCTTTTAAAGAGAATAAAAAATTCTCATTAAACTCTCAAGGGAACATGCGGTGGGCTATCTACTCGAGTCAAACAAGCAATTATTTTGCCCATTTAAAAAAAGTACACCTAACAATCATAGATGATAGTAAAATGATTTAACACGAGTAATGGGCTCTAGTTATGTAAGAAATAACTTATGGATTAGGAGTCAACACTCAATTAAAAAGCCCCCGCCTCCCCCTTTTCCCAGACGATTGCAAAACCTAATATATAAAAATTAAAAGGATTTTACCATCCCTAAACATTACAGACACTCTTTGGAATTATCTCTCTCTACATTTGTGCATTGCGCGTTTCCATTTTAGATGTATACTATTTTTTTTAAATCAAAACTTTGGGTTTTCGCTCTCCATTCATCCCGTAAACAAAAAAGACAAACAGATCACAACAAAATGTAATTTTTTGAACAACAACAAATGTAAGTAAATAAAATTTATTCAGACACCACAAATGAACACAGAAATTTTGTTATCAAAGTTTGAAAAAATCAACTAACTTAACCCTAATCGCTTGGAATTTTATAAGAAATAGATTTCTTCTACACATGTTCTAAATATATATATATGCATGCTTGAAATATGTTAAAGATGCCAATGACCTATGGATCCAAACCTTTTAAAGAGAATAACAAACGCGAATTAAATTCTCAAGTGAACGTGTGGTGGGATATTTAACCAAGTCAAACAAGCCATTATTTTGCCCATTTACAAAAAGCCGATGTAAAAATAATAGATGACTATAAAGTGATTTATCATGCGTAACAGGCTATATTTTTTGTAAGAAATTACTTCTGGATCGGGAGTCAACATTCAGTTAAAACTCCCTTACCTCCCCTGTTCCCTGACGATTGCAAAACCTAATAAATAACTAAAAGGAGTTCAAAATCCCCAAATGTTATAGACACTCTTTTGAATTATCTCTCTCTACATTTGCGCATTGTGCATTTCCATTTTCGATGTATACTTTTTTCTGAAATCAAAACTTTGAGTTTTTGCTCTCCCTTCATCCTGTACACAAAAAAGGCTAACAAATCACAACAAAATGAGTATTTTAGAGTTTATGTATGGAAAAAATTTAATACAATAACAAATTTAAGTGAAGAAAATTTATTCACACACCACAAATGAACACAAAAGTTTTTTTATCCGAGTTTGGGAAATTCCGCTAGTTCAACCCTTACAGCTTGGAATTTTATAAGAAAGAAATTTCTTCAACACTTGTTTTAAAATTTGAGATGCATGGTTGAAACATGTTGAAGATGCAAATGACCTATGGATCCAAACCATTTAAAGAGAATAACACACGCTCCTTAAATTCTTAAGTGAATGTGCGGTTGGATATTTACACAAGTGAAACAAGCCATTATTTTGCCCATATAGAAAATGCTAACCTAAGAATCATAGATGATTGTAGAGTGATTTATCAAGCGTAACGGGCTATACTTTTGTAAGAAATGACTTATGGATTGGGAATCAACACTCAGTTAAAAATCCGCTGCCTCCCCCTTTTCCCCGATGATTGCAAACCTAATATATAAAAACAAAAAGGAGTTTTCAATCCCTAAAAGTTATAGAAACTCTTTGGAATTATCTGTCTCTACATTTTTGCAATGTGCATTTCCATTTTAGATGTATAGTTTTTTCTTAAATAAAAACTTTTAGTTTTCTCTCTCCCTTCAACTCATAAACTGAAAAGGCAAATACATCACAACATAATGAAAATTTTAGAGTTTATGTATGGAAATAAATTAAAACAATAACAAATGTAAGTAAATAAAATTTATTCACACACCACAAATGAACACAAAAGTTTTATTATCCAAGTTTTGGAAATTCCTCTAGTTCAACACTAATAGCTTGGAATTTTATAAGAAGAGACTTCTTCTACACAAGTTTTAAAAATGGATATACATGCTTCAAACATGTTAAAGATGCAAATGACCTATGGATCCAAACCTTTTAAAGAGAATAACAAACGCTCATTAAATTCTCTAGTGAACTTGCGGTGGGATATTTACCCGAGTCGAATAAGCCATTCTTTTTTCCATTTCAAAAAAGCAAACCTAACAATCATAGATGATTGTAAAGTGATTTATCACGCGTAACCAGCTATGTTTTTGTAAGAAATGACTTATGGATTGGGAGTCAACACTAAGTTTAAAATCCGCCGCCTCCACCTTTTCCCGGAAGATTACAAAACCTAATATATAAAAACTAAAAAGAGTTTACAATCCCTAAAAATAACAAACACACTTTGGAATTATCTCTCTCTACATTTTTTCATTGTACATTTCCATTTTAGATGTATACTTTTTTTAAAATCAAAACTTTGAGTTTTCGCTCTCTCTTCATCCCGTAAACTAAATAAGCAAATAGATCACAACAAAATGAAAATTTTAGAGTTTATGAATGGAAAAAATTTAAGACAATAAAAAATGTAAGTAAAGAATATTTATTCACACACCACAAATGAACACAAAAGTTTTGTTTTCCTAGTTTGGGAAATTCCACTAGTTCAACCCTAATTGCTTGAAATTTTATAAGTAAAAGATTTCTTCTACACATGTTTTAAAAATGGATATGCACGCTTGAAACATGTTAAAGATGCAACTGACCTGTGGATCCAAACCTTTTAAAGTGAATAACAAATGGACATTAAATTCTCAAGTGAACGCCCGGTGGGATATTTACCCGAGTTAAACAAGCCATTATTTTGCCCATTTACAAAAAGCTGACCTAACAATCATAGATGATTTTAAAGTGATATATCACGCATAACAAGATAAATTTTTGTAAGAAATGACTTATGGATCGGGAGTCAACACTCAGTTAAAACTCCCCCGCCTGCCCCTTTTCCCCGACGATTGCAAAACCTAATAAATAACTAAAAGGAGTTTAAAATTCCTAAACGTTACCGACACTCTTTTGAATTATCTCTCTCTACATTTGCGCATTGTGCATTTCAATTTTAGATGTATACTTTTTTCTGAAATCAAAACTTTGAGTTTTCACTCTCCCTTCATCCAATACACAAAAAAGGCAAACAAATCACAACAAAATGAATATTTTAGAGTTTATGTATGGAAAAAATTTAAAACCATAACAAATGTAATTAAAGAAAATTTATTCACACAACACAAATGAACACAAAAGTTTTGTTATCCATGTTTGGGAAATTCCACTAGTTCAACCCTAATAGTTTGGAATTTTTAAAGAAAGAAATTTCTTCAACACTTGTTTTAAAATTTGATATCCATGGTTGTAAGATGTTAAAGATCCAAATGACCTATGGATCAAAACCATTTAAAGAGAATAAAAAACGCTCATTAAATTCTTAAGTGAATGTGCGGTTGGATATTTTCACGAGTCAAACAAGCCATTATTTTCTCCATATTCAAAAAGCTGACCTAAGAATCATAGATGATTGTAGAGTGATTTATCAAGCGTAACGGGCAACACTTTTGTAAGAAATGACTTATGGATTGGGAGTCAACACTCAATTAAAAATCTACTGCCTCCCCCTTTTCCCCGATGATTGCAAACCTAATATACAAAAAAAAAATGGAGTTTTCAATCTCTAAAAGTTATAGATACTGTTTGGAATTATCTCTCTCTACATTTTTTCATTGTGCATTTCCATTTAGATGTATAGTTTTTCCTTAAATAAAAACTTTTAGTTTTCGCTCTCCCTTCATCCCGTAAAAAAAAAGGCAAATAGATAAAAAAAAATGAAAATTTTAGAGTTTATGTACGGAAATAATTTAAAACAATAAAAACTGTAATTATAGAAAATTTATTCACACACCACAAATGAACACAAAAGTTTTGTTATCCAAGTTTGGGAATTTCCACTAGTTCAACAATAATAGCTTGGAATTTTATAAGCAGAGACATCTTCTACACAAATTTTAAAAATGGATATACATGCTTCTAACATGTTAAAGATGCAAATGACCTACGAATCCAAACCATTTGAAGAGAATAACAAACGTCATTAAATTCTCTAGTGAACTTTCGGTGGGATATTTACCCGAGTCAAATAAGCCATTATTTTGCCCATTTACAAGAAGCTGACCTAATTATCAAAGATGATTGTAAAGTGATTTATCACGCGTACTAGGCCATATTTTTGTAAGAAATGACTTATGGATTGGGAGTCTACACAAAGTTAAAAATCCCCCACCTCGTCCTTTTCCCTGACCATTACAAAACCTAATATATAAAAACTTAAAATAGTTTATAATCCCTAAAAATTACAAACACTCTTTGGAATTATCTCTCTCTACATTTGTGCATTGTGCATTTCCATTTTAGATGCATACTTTTTTCTTCAATCAAAACTTTGAGTTTTCGTTCTCCATTCATCCCATAAACAAAAAAGACAAACAGATCACAACAAAATGTAAATTTTAGAACAACAACAAATTTAAGTAAATAAAATTTATTCACCCACCACAAATGAACTCAAAAGTTTTGTTATCAAAGTTTGAAAAAATCTACTAAGTTAACCCTAATAGCTTGGAATTTTATAAGAAAGAGATTTCTTCTACACATGTTCTAAATATATATATATGCATGCTTGAAACATGTTAAAGATGCAAATGACCTATGGATCCAAACCTTTTAAAGAGAACAACATACGCTAATTAAATTCTCAACTGAAAGTGCGGTGGGATATTTAACCAAGTCCAATAAGCCATTATTTTGCCCATTTACAAAAAGCTGGCGTAACAATAATAGATGATTGTAAAGTGGTTTATCACACGTAACGGGCTATATTTTTGTAAGAAATGACTTATGGATCGGGAGTCAACACTAAGTTAAAACTCCTCTGCCTCCCTTGTTCCCCCACGATTGCAAAACCTAATAAATAACTAAAAGGAGTTTAAAATCCCCAAACAATACAGACACTCTTTTGAATTATCTCTTTCTACATTTGCGCATTGTGCATTTCCATTTTCTAGGTATACTTTTTTCTGAAATCAAAACTTTGAGTTTTCGCTCTCCCTTCATTTTGTACACAAAAAAGGCTAACAAATCACAACAAAATGAATATTTTAGAGTTTATGTATGGAAAAAATTTAATACAATAAAAAATTTAAGTGAAGAAAATTTATTCACACACCACAAATGAACACAAAAGTTTTGTTATCCAAGTTTGGGAAATTACACTAGTTCAACCCTTATAGCTTGGAATTTTATAAGAAAAAAATTTCTTCAACACATGTTTTAAAATTTGAGATGCATGGTTGAAACATGTTGAAGATGCAAATGACCTATGGATCCAAACCATTTCAAGAGAATAACAAATGCTCATTAAATTCTTAAGTGAATGTGCGGTTGGATATTAACACAAGTGAAACTAGCCATTATTTTGCCCATATACAAGATGCTAACCTAAGAATCATAGATGATTGTAGAGTGATTTATCAAGCGTAACAGGCTATACTTTTGTAAGAAATGACTTATGGATTGGGAGTCAACACTCAGTTAAAAATCTGCAGCCTCCCCCTTTTCCCCGATGATTGCAAACCTAATATATAAAAAAAAAAATGGAGTTTTCAATCCCTAAAAGTTACAGAAACTCTTTGGAATTATCTCTCTCTAAATTTTTGCAATGTGCATTTCCATTTTAGATGTATAGTTTTTTCTTAAATAAAAACTTTTAGTTTTCGCTCAGCCTTCAACCCGTAAACTAAAAAGGCAAATACATCACGACATAATGAAAATTTTAGAGTTTATGTATGGAAATAAATTAAAAAAATAAAAAATGTAAGTAAAGAAAATCTATTCACACACCACAAATGAACACAAAAGTTTTTTATCCAAGTTTGGGAAATTCCACTAGTTCAACACTAATAGCTTGGAATTTTATAAGAAGTGACTTCTTCTACACAAATTTTAAAAATGGATATACACACTTCAAACATTATAAAGATGCAAATGACCTATGGATCCAAACCTTTTAAAGAGAATAACAAACGCTCATTAAATTCTCTAGTGAACTTGCGGTGCGATATTTACCCCAGTCAAATAAGCCATTATTTTTTCCATTTCAAAAAAGCAGACCTAACAATCATAGATGATTGTAAAGTGATTTATCACGCTTAAACGGCTATATTTCTGTAAGCAATGACTTATGGATTGGGAGTCGACACTAAGTTTGAAATCCCCCGCCTCCCCCTATTCCCGGATGATTACAAAACCTAATATAAAAACACTAAAAAGAGTTTACAATCTCTAAAAAGTATAAACACACTTTGGAATTATCTCTCTCTACATTTTTGCATTGTGCATTTCCATTTTAGATGTATACTTTTTTTTTAAATCAAAACTTTGAGTTTTCACTCTCTCTTCATCCCGTAAACAAAAAAAGCAAATAGATCACAAAAAAAAGAAAATTTTAGAGTTTATGAATGGAAAAAATTTAAAACAATAAAAAATGCAAGTCAAGAATATTTATTCACACACCACAAATGAGCACAAAAGTTTTGTTTTCCTAGTTTGGGAAATTTCACTAGTTCAAACCTAATAGCTTGGAATTTAAAAATGGATATGCATGCTTGAAATATGTTAAAGATGCAACTGACCTATGGATCCAAACCTTTTAAAGTGAATAACAAACAGTCATTAAATTCTCAAGTGAACATCCGGTGGGATATTTACCCGAGTCAAACAATCCATTATTTTGCCCATTTACAAAAGCTGACCTACAATCATAAATGATTGTAAAATGATTTATCACGAGTAACAGGATAAATTTTTGTAAGAAATGACTTATGGATTGGGAGTCAACACTCAGTTAAAACTCCCCCGCCTGCCACTTTTCCCCTACGATTGCAAAACCTAATAAATAACTAAAAGGAGTTTCAAATTCCTAAACGTTACAGACACACTTTTGAATTAGCTCTCTCTACATTTGCGCATTGTACATTTCTATTTTAGATGTATACTTTTTTCTGAAATCAAAACTTTGAGTTTTCACTCTCCCTTCATCCTATACCACTAAAAAGGCAAACAAATCACAACAAAATGAGTATTTTAGAGTTTATGTATAGAAAACAATTTAAACCATAACAAATGTAAATAAAGAAAATTTATTCACACAACACAAATGAACACAAAAGTTTTGCTATCCAAGTTTAGGAAATGGATATACATGCTTCTAACATGTTAAAGATGCAAATGACCTATGGATCCAAACCTTTTGAAGAGAATAACAAACATCGTTAAATTCTCTAGTGAACTTGCGGTGGGATATTTAACCGAGTCAAATAAGCCATTATTTTGCCAATTTACAAAAAGCTAACCTAACAATCACAGATGATTGTAAAGTGATTTATCACGCGTAACCGGCCATATTTTTTTAAGAAATGACTTATGGATTGGGAATCAACACAAAGTTAAAAATACCCCACCTCGCCCTTTTCCCCGACGGTTACAAAACCTAATATATAAAAACTTAAAATAGTTAACAATCCCTAAAACTTACAAACACTCTTTGGAATTATCTCTCTCTACATTTTTGCATTGTACATTTCCATTTTAGATGTATACTTTTTTCTTATATCAAAACATTGAGTTTTCGCTCTCCCTTCATCCCGTGAACAAAAAAGGCAAAAAGATCACAACAAAATGAAAATTTTAGAGTTTATGAATGGAAAAAATTTAAAAAAATAAAAAATTTAATTAAAAAAAATTTATTCACACACCACAAATAAACAGAAAAGTTTTGTTATCCAAGTTTGGGAAATTCCACTAGTTCAACCCTAATAGCTTGGCATTTTATAAGAAAGAGATTTCTTCTACACATGTTTTAAAAATGGATATGAATGTTTGAAACATGTTAAAGATGCAAATGACCTATCAATCCAAATCTTTTAAAAAGAATAACAAACGCTCATTAAATTCTTAAGTGAACGTGCGGTGGGGTATTTACCCGAGTCAAACAAGTCATTACTTTGCCCATTTACAAAAGCTGACCTAACAATCATAGATAATTGTAAAGTGATTTATCACACGTAACTAGCTATATTTTTGAAAGAAATGACTTACGGATTGGGAGTCAACACTAAGTTAAAAATCCCCCTCCTCCCCTTTTCCTCGACGACTCCAAAACCTCATATATAAAAACTAAAAAGAGTTTACAGTGCCTAAAAATTACAGACACTCTTTGGAATAATGTCTCTCTACATTTTTGCATTGTCCATTTCTATTTTAAATTTTTTAATTTTTTTTTAAATCAAAACTTTGAGTTTTCACTCTCCCTTCATCCCATAAATAAAAAAGGCAAAAAGAGCACTACAAAATGAAAATTTAAGACTTTATGAATGGAAAAAATTTAAAATAATAACCAATGTAATAAAGAAAATTTATTCATACACCACAAATGAACACAAAATTTTTGTTATTCAAGTTTGGGAAATTCCACTAGTTCAACCATAATAGCTAGGAATTTTAAAAGAAGAGACTTCTTCTACACATGTTTTAAAAAGGGTTATGCATGCTTCAAACATGTTAAAGATGCAAACGACCTATGGATCCAAACCTTCTAAAGAGATTAACAAACGCTCATTAAATTCTCAAGTGAATGTGTGGTGGGATATTTAATCAAGTCAAACAAACCATTATTTTTTCCATTTAGAAAAAGTTGACTTAACAATCATAGACGACTGTAAAGTGATTTATCATGCATAACGGGCTATATTTTTATAAGAAACGACTTATGGATTGGGAGTGAACACTTGGTTAAAAATCCCAGCCTCCCCCTTTTCCCCGATGATTGCAAAACCTAATATATAAAAACTAAAAAGAGTTCACAATCCCTAAAAAAGTACAGACACTCTTTGGAATTATCTCTCACTACATTTGTGCATTGTGCATTTCAATTTTACATGTATACTTTTTTGTTAAATCAAAACTTTTGAGTTTTCAAATTATTCACACACCACAAATGAACACAAAAGTTTTTTTATCCATGTTTGGGAAATTCCACTAGTTCAACCCTAATAGCTTGGAATTTTATAAGAAAGAGATTTATTCTAAACATGTTTTAAAAATGGATATGCATGTTTGAAGCATGTTAAAGATGCAAATGACCTTTGGATCAAAACCTTTTAAAGAGAATAACAAACGCTCATTGAATTCTCAAGTGAACGTGCGGTGGGATTTTTACCCGAGTTGAACAAGTCATTATTTTGGCCATTTATAAAAAGTTGACCGAACAATCACAGATGATTGTAAAGTGATTTATCATGCGTAACGGGCTATATTTTTGTAAGAAATGACTTTTGGATTGGGAGTCAACACTAACTTAAAAATCCTCCATCAACACCTTTTCCCCGACGATTGTAAAACCAAATATATAAAAACTAAAAAGAGTTTAAAATGCTTAAAAATTACAGAAACTCTTTGGAATTATATCTCTCAACATTTGAGTATTGTTTATTTCCATTTTAGATGAAAACTTTTTTAAAAATCAAAACTTTGAGTTTTCGCTCTTCCTTCATCCTGTAAACTAAATAGGCAAATAGATCACAACAAAATGAAAATTTTAGAGTTTATGTATGGAAAAAATTTAAACAAAAACAAATGTAAGTATCAAAAATTTATTCACACACCACAAATGTACACAAATGTTTTGTTTTCCTAGTTTGGGAAATTCCACCAGTTCAACCCTAATAGCTTGGAATTTTATAAGTAAGAGATTTCTCCTACACATGTTTTAAAAATGGATATGCATGCTTGAAACATGTTAAAGATGCAAATGACCTATGGATCCAAAAATTTTATAGAGAGTAACAAACGCTTATTAAATTCTCAAGTGAACGTCCGGTGGCATATTTACCCGAGTCAATTAAGCCATTATTTTGCGCATTTAAAAAAAGCTGACCTAACAATCGTAGATGATTTTAAAGTGATTTATCACGCGTAATGGGATATATTTTTTTAAGAAATGACTTATGTATTGGGAGTCAACACTCAGTTAAAACTCCTCCACCACCCTATTTTCCCCGACATTTGCAAAACCTAATAAATAACTAAAAGGATTTAAAAATCCTTAAACGTTAAAGACATTCTTTTGAATTATCTCTCTCTACATTTGTGCATTGTGTAATTCCATTTTAGATGTATACTTTTTTCTGAAATCAAAACTTTGAGTTTTTGCTCTCCCTTCATCCTATACACAAAAAAGGCAAACAAATCACAACAAAATAAATATTTTAGATTTTATGTAAGGAAAAAATTTAAAGCAATAACAAATTTAAGTGAAGAAAATTTATTCACACACCACAAATGAACACAAAAGTTTTGTTATCCAAGTTTGGGAAATTCCACTAGTTCAACCCTGATTGCTTGGAATTTTATAAGAAAAAAATTTCTTCAGCACATGTTTTAAAATTCGATATGGATGGTTGAAACATGTTAAAGTTGCAAATGACCTATGGATCCAAACCTTTTAAAGAGAATAACAAACGCTCATTAAATTTTTATGTGAATGTGCGGTTGGATATTTACACGAGTCAAATAAGCCATTATTTTGCCCATATTCAAAAACTTGATTTAAGAATCATAGATGATTGTAGAGTGATTTATCAAGCGTAACGGGCTATACTTTTGCAAGAAATGAGTTATGGATTGGGAGTCAACACAGTTAAAAATCCACTCCCTCCCCCTTTTCCCCGACTATTGTACGCCTAAAATATAAAAACTAAAAGGAGTTTTCAATCCCTAAAATTTACAGACTCTTTTTGGAATTATCTCTCTCTACATTTGTGCATTGTGCATTTTCATTTAAGATGTATAGTTTTTTCTTAAATAAAAACTTTTAGTTTTCGCTGTCCCTTCATTCCGTAAATAAAAAAGGCAAATTGATCACAAAAAAATGAAAATTTCAGAGTTTATGTATGGAAATAATTTAAAACAATAACAAATGTAAGTAAAGAAAATTTATTCACACAAAAAAAATGAACACAAAAGTTTTCTTATCCAAGTTTTGGAAATTCCACTAGTTCAACACTAATAGCCTGGAACTTTATAAGAAGAGACTTCTTCTACACAAGTTTTAAAAATGGATATACATGCTTCAAACATGTTAAAGATGCAAATGACCTATGGATCCAAACCTTTCAAAGAAAATAAACAACGCTCATTAAATTCTCTAGTGAACTTGCGGTGGGATATTTACCCGAATCAAATTAGCCATTATTTTGCCCATTTATAAAAAGCAGACCTAACAATCGTAGATGATTGTAAAGTGATTTATCACGCGTAGCTGGCTATATTTTTGTAAGAAATGACTTATGGATTGGGAGTCAACACTAGGTTAAAAATCCCCTGCCTCTCCTCTTTTCCCCGACAATTACAAAACCTAATATATAAAAACAAAAAAGAGTTTACAATGCCTTAAAATTACAAACACTCTTTGGAATTATCTCTCGCTACATTTTTGCATTGTGCATTTCCATTTTAGATGTATACTTTTTTCTTAAATCAAAACTTTGAGTTTTCACTCTCCCATCATCCCGTAAAGAAGAAAGGCACAAAGATCACATCAAAATAAAAAAAATAGATTTTATGTATGGAAAAAATTTCAAACAATAACAAATGTAACTAAATAAAATTTATTCACATGCCACAAATGAACAGAAAAGTTTTGTTATCCAAGTGTGGGAAATTCCACTAGTTCAACCCTAATAGCTTGGCATTTTATAAGAAAGAGATTTCTTCTACACACGTTTTAAAAAAGGATATGCGTGTTTGAAACATGTTAAAGATGCAAATGACCTATCGATCCAAACCTTTTAAAGAGAATAACAAATGCTCATTAAATTCTCAAGTGAACATGCGATGGGGTTTTTACGCCAGCCAAACAAGCCATTATTTTGCCCATTTACAAACGCTGACCTAAAAATCATAGATGATTGTAATGTGTTTTGTCATGCGTAACCGGCTATATTTTCGAAATAAATGACTTATGGATTGGGAGTCAACACTAAGTTAAAAATCCCCTGCCTCCTACTTTTCCCTAACGATTGAAAAACCTTATATAAAAAAACTAAAAAGAGATTACAATCCCTAAAAATAAGAGACACTCTTTGGAATTTTGTCTCTATACATTTTTACATTGTGCATTTCTATTTTAGATGTTAACTTTTTTTTTTCAATCAAAACTTTGAGTTTTTGCTCTCCCTTCATCGCGTAAACATAAAAGACAAAAAAATCACAACAAAATGAAAATTTAAAACAATAACAAATGTAAGTAAAGAAAATTTATTCACGTACCACAAATGAACACAAAATTTTTGTTATTCAAGTTTTGGAAATTCCACTAGTTCAACCCTAATAGCTTGGAATTTTAAAAGAAGATACTTCTTCTACACATGTTTTAAAAAGAGATTTGCATGCTTCAAACATATTAAAGATGCAAATCACCTATGGATCCAAACCTTTTAAAGAGATTATCAAAAGATCATTAACTTCTCAAGTGAACGTGTGGTGGGATATTTAGCCAAGTCAAACAAGCCATTATTTTGTCCATTTAAAAAAAGCTGACCTAACAATCATAGATGACTGTAAAGTGATTTATCACGTGTAACGGGCTATATTTTTGTAAGAAATAACTTATGGAATTGGAGTCAACACTCAATTAAAAATCCCCGCCTCCCCTTTTTCCCCGACGATTGCAAAACCTAATATATAAAAACTAAAAAGATTTTACAATCCCTAAAAAGTACAGACACTCTTTGGAATTATCTCTTTCTACATTTTTGCATTGTGTATTTCAATTTTAGATGTGTACTTTTTTCTTAATTCAAAATTTTAAGTTTTCGCTCTCCCTTCATCCCGTAAAAAAAAGGCTAACTGATCACATCAAAATGAAAATTTTAGAGTTTATGTTTTGAAAATTTTTTTAAAAATAACAAATGTGAGAAACAAAAAATTATTCACACACCACAAATGAACACAAAAGTTTTGTTATCCATGTTCTGGAAATTCCACTAGTTTATCCCTAACAGCTTGGAATTTTATCAAAAAAAAGATTTATTCTATACATGTTTTAATAATGGATATGCATATTTGAAACATGTTAAAGATGCAAATGACGTATGTATCCAAACCTTTTAAAGAGAATAACAAATGCTCATGAAATTTTCAAGTGAACGTGCGGTGGGATATTTACCCGAGTTAAACAAGACATTATTTTGGCTATTTATAAAAAGTTGACCAAACAATCACAAATGATTGTAAAGTTATTTATCAAGCGTAACGGGCTATATTTTTGTAAGAAATGACTTTTGGATTGGTAGTCATCACTAAGTAAAAAAACCTCAACCTCCCCCTTTTCCTCGATGATTGCAAAACCTAATATATAAAAACTATAAAGAGATTACAATCCTTAAAAATAACAAAAACTCTTTTGAATTATCTCTCTCAACAATTGTGTATTGTGCATTTCCATTTTAGATGTATACTTTTTTTTTTAATCAAAACCTTGAGTTTTCGCTTACCCTTCATCCCGTAAACTAAATAGGCAAATAGATCATAACAAAATGAAAATTTTAGAGTTTATGTGTGGAAAAAATTTAAAACAATAACAAATGTAAGTAAAGAAAATTTATTCACACACCACAAATGAATACTAAAGTTTTGTTTCCCTAGTTTGGGAAATTCCACTAGTTCAACCCTAATAGCTTGGAATTTTTTAAGTAATAGATTTCTTCTACATGTTTCAGGAATAGATATGCACACTTGACACATGTTAAATATGCAAATGACCAATGGATAACCACCTTTTAAAGAGAATAACAAACGATCATTCAATTCCCAAGTGAACGTTTGGTGGGATATTTACCCGAGTCAAACAAGCCATAATTTTTCCCATTTTAAAAAAGTTGACCTAACAATCATAGATTATTGTAAAGTGATATGTCATGTGGGGTATATTTTGTAAGAAATGACTTATGGATTGGGAATCAACACTCAGTTAAAAATCCCCCGCCTCCCCCTTTTCCCCGACGATTGGAAAACCTAATAAATAACTAAAAGGAGTTTAAAATCCCTAAACGTTACAGACACTCTTTTGAATTATCTCTCTCTACATTTGTGCATTAAGCATTTCCATTTTAGATGTATAATTTTTTCTGAAATCAAAACTTTGAGTTTTCGCTCTCCCTTCTTCCTGAACACAAAAAAGGCAAACAAATCAGTACAAAATGAATATTTTAGAGTTTATGTATGGAAAAAATTTAAAACAATAACAAATGTAAGTGAAGAAAATATATTCACAGACCACAAATGAACACAAAATTTTTGTAATCCAAGTTTGGGAAATTCCTCTAGGTCAACTCTAATAGCTTGGAATTTTATAAGAAAGAAATTTCTACAACAAATGTTTTAAAATTTGATATGCATGGTTGAAACATGTTAAAGATGCAAAAGACCTATGGATCCAAACCTTTTAAAGAGAATAACAAACGCTCATTAAATTCTTAAGTGAATGTGTGGTTGGATATTTACACGCGTCAAACAATCCATTATTTTGCCATATACAAAAAGCTGACCAAAGAATCATAGATGATTGTAGAGTGATTTATCACGCATAATGGGCTATACTTTTGTAAGAAATGACTTATGGATTGGGAGTCAACACTCAGTGAAAAATCTACTGCCTCCCCCTTTTCCACGACGATTGCAAACCTAATATATAAAAATGAAAAGGAGTTTTCAAGCCCAAAAAGTAACAGATACTCTTTGGAATTATCTCTCTCTACATTTGTTCATTGTGCATTTCTACTTTAGATGTATTGTTTTTTCTTAATTAAAAACTTTTAGTTTTCACACTCCCTTCATCCCGTAAACAAAAAAGGCAAATAGATCACAACAAAATGAAAATTTTAGAGTTTATGTGTGGAAAAAATTTAAAACAATAACAAATTCAAGTAAAGAAAATTTATTCACACACCACAAATGAACACAAAATTTTTGTTATCCAAGTTTGAGAAATTCCACAAGTTCAACCCTAATAGCTTGGAATTTTATAAGAAGAGATTTCTTCTACACATGTTTTAAAAATGGATATGCATGCTTGAAACATGTTAAAGATGAAAATGACCTATGGATCCAAACCTTTTAAAGAGAATAACAAACGCTCATTAAATTTTCAAGTGAACGTGCGGTGGGATATTTACCCGAGTCAAATAAGCCATTATTTTGCCCACTTATAAAAAGCTAACCTAACAATCATCGATGATTGTAAAGAGATTTAACATTCGTAACCGGTTATAGTTTTGTAAGAAATGACGCATGTATTGGGAGTGAACACTAAGTTAAAAATCCCCCGCCTCGCCCTTTTCCCCGACTATTAAAAAACCTAATATATAAAAACAAAAAAGAGTTTAAAATCCTTAAAAGTTAATGACACTCTTTGGAATTATCTCTCTCAACATTTGTGTATTGTGCATTTCCATTTTAGATGTATACGTTTTTCTTAAATCAAAACTTTTTGCTCTCCCTTCACCCCGTAAACAAAAAGGCAAATGGATCACAACAAAATGAAAATTTTAGAGTTTATGTATGGACAAAAATTTAAAACAATAACAAATGTAATTAAATAAAATTTATTCACACACCACAAACGAACACAAAAATTTTGTTATCCTAGTTTGGGAAATTCCACTAGTTCAACCCTAATAGCTTTGAATTTTATAAGTACGAGATTTTTTTCTACATATGTTTTAAAAATGGGTATGCACGCATGAAACTTGTTAAAGAAGCAAATGACCTATGGATCTAAACCTTTTAAAAAGAATACCAAACGGTCATTAAATTCTCAAGTGAACGTCCGGTGGGATATTTACCCGAGTCAAACAAGCCATTATTTTGCCCATTTACAAAAAGCTGACCTAACAATCATACATGATTGTAAAGTGATTTATCACGCATAACGGGCTAAATGTTTTTAAGAAATGACTTATGGATTGGGAGTCAACACTCAGTTAAAACTCCCCTGCCTCCATCTTTTCCCCGACGATTGGAAAACCTAATAAATAACTGAAAGGAGTTTAAAATCCCTAAATATTACAGACACTCTTTTAAATTATCTCTCTCTACATTTTCGCATTATGCATTTCTATTTTAGATGTATACTTTTTTCTGAAATCAAAACTTCTAGTTTTCGCTCTCCCTTCATCCTGTACACAAAAAAGGCAAACAAATCACAACAAAATGAATATTTTAGAGTTTATGTATGGAAAAAATTTAAAACCATAACAAATTTAAGTGAAGAAAATTTATTCACTCACCACAACTAAACAGAAAAATTTGTTATCCAAGTTAGGGAAATTCCACTAGTTCAACCCTAATAGCTTGGAATTTTATATGAAAGAAATTTCTTCAACACATGTTTTAAAATTTGATATTCATGGTTGAAACATGTTAAAGATGCAAATGACCTATTAATCCAAACCTTTTAGAGAGAATAAGAAACGCTCATTAAATTCTTAAGTGAATGTGCGGTTGAATATTTACACGAGTCAAACAAACCATTATTTTACCATATACAAAAACCTGACCTATGAATCATAGATGATTGTAGCGTGATTTATTAAGCGTAACGGGCTATACTTTTGTAAGAAATGACTTATGGATTGCGAGTCAACACTCGATTAAAAATCCCCTGCCTCCCCCTTTTCCCCGACAATTATAAAACCTAATACATAAAAAAAAAGAGTTTTCAATCCCAAAAAGGTGCAGATACTCTTTGGAATTATCTCTCTCTAACTTTCTGCAATGTCCATTTCCTTTTTAGATGTATAGGTTTTTCTTAAATCAAAACTTTTAGTTTTCGCTCTCCCTTCATCCTGTAAACAAAAAAGGCAAATAGATCACAACAAAATGAAAATTTTAGATTTTATGTATGGAAATAATTTAAAACAATAACAAATTTTAGTAAAAAAATTTATGCACACACCACAAATGAACACAAAAGTTTTGTTATCCAAGTTTGGGAAATTCCACTAGTTCAACACTAATAGCTTGGGATTTTATAAGAAGAGAAGTCTTCTACACAAGTTTTAAAAATTGATATACATGCTTCAAACATGTTAAAGATGCAAATGACCTATGGATCCAAAACTTTTAAAGAGAATAACAAACACTCATTAAATTCTCTAGTCAACTTGCGGTGGGATATTTACCCGAGTCAAATAAGCCATTATTTTGCCCATTTACAAAAAGTTGACCTAACAATCATAAATGGCTGTAAAGTGATTTATCACGCGTAACGGGCTATATATTTGTAAGAAATAACTTATGGATTGGGAGTCAAGACTCAGTTAAAAATCTCCGCCTCCCCCTTTTCCCTGACGATTGCAAAGCCTATAATATAAAAACTAAAAAGAGTTTACAATCCATAAAAAGTACAGACACTCTATGGAGTTATCTATCTCAACATTTTTGCATTGTGCATTTCAATTTTAGATATATAATTTTCTCTTAAATCAAAACTTTGAGTTTTCACTCTCCCTTCATCCTGTAAACAAAAAAGGCTAACGAATCACATCAAAATGAAAATTTTAGAGTTTATGTCTGGAAAAATTTTAAAACAAAAACAAATGTAAGAAACCAAAATTTATACATACACCAGAAATGAACACAAAAGTTTTGTTATCCAAGTTAGGGAAATTCCACTAGTTCACCCCTAATGGCTTGGACTTTTATAAGATAGAGATTTCTTCTACAAAAGTTTTAAAAATGGATATGCATGCTTGAAACATGTAAAAGATGCAAATGACTTATGGATCTAAACCTTTTAAAGAAAATAACAAATGCTCATTAAATTTTCAAGTGAACGTGGGGTGGGATATTAAACCGAGTCAAACAAGCCATTATTTTTCCCATTTACAAAAAGCTGACCAAACAATCATAGATGATTGTAAAGTGATATCACACGTAACTGGGCTATATTTTTGTAAGAAATGACTTATGGATTGGGATTCAACACTCAGTTAAAAGTTCTCCACCACCCCCTTTTCCCCTACGACTGCAAAACCTAATATATAAACACTAAAAAGAGTTTACAATCCAAAAAATTACAGACATTTTTTGGAATTATCTCTCTCTACATTTGTACATTCTACATTTCCAATTTAGAGGTATACATTTTTCTTAAATCAAAACTTTGAGTTTTCGCTCTCCCTTCATCCCGTAAACAAAAAAGGCAAACAAATGACAAAAAAATGAAAAATTTAGAGTTTATGTGTGGAAAAAATTTCGAACAATAACAAATGTAAGTAAATAAAATTTATTCACACACCACAAATGAACATAAAACTTTTGTTATCAAAGTTTGGGGAATTCCACTAGTTCAACCCTAATAACTTGGAATTTTATAACAAAAGAGATTTCTTCTACACATGTTTTAAAAATGGATAACTATGCTTGAAACATGTTAAAGATGAAAATGACCTATGGATCCAAACCTTTTAAAGAGAATAACTAATTCTCATTAAATTCACAAGTGAACATGCTTTGGGATATTTACCCGAGTGAAACAAGCCATTATTTTACCCATTTACAAAAAGCTGACCTAACAGTCATAGATGATTGTAAATTAATTTATGATGCGTAACGGGCTACATTTTTTTAAGAAATGACTTATGGGTTGGGAGTCAACACTTAGTTAAAAATCCCCACCACCCCCTTTTCCCCGATGATTAAAAAACCAAATATATATAAAAAAAAAAGATTACAATCCCTAAAAATTAAAGACACTCATTGGAGTTATCTCTCTCTACATTTGTGCATTATTCATTTCAATTTTAGATATATACTTTTTTCTTAAATCAAAACTTTGAGTTTTCGCTCTCCCTCAATCCCGAAAACAAAAAAGGCAAATAGTTCACTACAAAATGAAAAAGAGTTTATGTATATAAAAAAATTTAATACAATAACAAATGTAAAAAAACAAAATTTATTCACACACCACAAATGAACACAAAATCTTTGTTATCCAAGTTTTAGAAATTCCACTAGTTCATCCCTAATTGCTTGGAATTTTATAAGAAAGAGATTTCTCCTACACATGCTGTAAAAATGGATATGCATGTTTGAAACATGTTAAAGATGCAAATGACCTATGGATCGAAACCTTTTAAAGAGAATAACAAATGCACATTAAATTCTCAAGTGAACGTGTGGTGGGATATTTAACCGAGTCAAACAAGCCATCATTTTGCCCATTTACAAAAAGCTGACCTAACAATCATAGATGATTGTCAAGTGATTTGTTGCACGTCACGGGCTAAATTTTTGTAAGAAATGACTTAAGGATTGGGAGAAAAGACATAGTTAAAAATCCCTCGCCTCCCCCTTTTCCCCGACAGTTGCAAACCAAATATATAAAAACAAAAAAGAGTTTACAATCCCCAAAAATTACAAACACTCTTTGGATGTATACTTTTTTCTTAAATCAAAACTTTCAGTTTCGCTCTCCCTTCATCCTGTAAAAAAAAAAAATCAAATAGATCAGAATAAAATGAAAATTTTAGAGTTTAGGTATGGAATTTTTTTAAAAAAAATAACAAATGTAAGTAAAGCAAATTTATTCACACACCACAAATGAACACAAAAGTTTTGTTTTCAATGTTTGGGAAATTCCACTAATTCAACCCAAATAGCTTGGAATTTTATAAGAAAGAGATTTCCTCTACACATGTTTTAAAAATGGATATGCATGTTTGAAACATGTTAAAGATGCAAATGACTTATGGATCCAAAATTTTAAAGAGAATAACAAATGCTCATTAAATTATCAAGTGAACGTCCGGTGGGATATTCACTCGAGTCAAACAAGCCATTATTTTGCGCATTTACAAAAAGCTGACCTAACAATCATAGATGATTGTATAGTGATTTATGACTTGTAATAGGCTACATTTTTGTAAGAAATGACTTATAGATTGGGAGTCAACACTAGGTTAAAAATCCCCCGCCAGCCCCTGTTCCCTGACGATTGCCAAACCAAATATATAAAAACAAAATGAGATTACAATCCCTAAAAAATAAAGACACTCTTTGCAATTATCTCCTTCTTCATTTGTGCATTGTGTATTTCAATTTTAGATGTATACTTTTTTCTTAAATCCAAACTTTGAGTCTTCGCTCTCCCTTCATCCCGTAAACAAAAAAGTAAATAGTTCATAGCAAAATGAAAATTTTAGAGTTTATGAATATTAAAAAGTTTTAAAATAACAAATTTTTGAAAATAAAATTCATTCACACACCACAGATGAACACAAAAGTTTTTGTTATCCAAGATTGGGAAAATCCACTAGTTCAACCCTAATAGCTTGAAATTTTATAAGAAAGAGATTTCTTCTACACATGCTTTAAAAATGGATATGCATGCTTGAAACATGTTAAAGATGCAAATGAGCTATGGATCCAAACTTTTTAAAGAGAATAACAAATGCTGATTAAATTCTCAAGTGAAGGTGCGGTGGGATATTTACCCGAGTCAAACAAGCCATTATTTTGCCCATTTATAAAAAGCAAACCTAACAATCATAGATGATTGTAAAGTGATTTATCACGCATATCGGGCTAAATTTTTTTAAGAAATGACTTATGGATTGGGAGTCAACACTCAGTTAAAAATCACCCGCCTCCCCCTTTTCTCCTATGATTGCAAAATCTAATATATAAAAACTAAAATGAGTTTAAAATTCCTAAAAGTTACAGACACTCTTTGGAATTATCTCTCTCTACATTTGTGCATTTTGAATTTTAATTTTAGCTGTATAATTTTTTCTTAAAACAAAACTTTGAGTTTTCACTCTTCCTTCTTCCCGTGACAAAAAAAGGCAAACTGATCACAACAAAATGAAAATTTTAGAGTTTAGGTATGGAAAACATTTTAAACAAAAAAAAATCAAGTAAAGAAAATTTATTCACACACCACAAATGTACACAAAAGTTTTGTTACCTGAGTATGGGAAATTCCATTAGTTCAACCCTATTAACTAGGAGTTTTATAAGAAAGAGATTTCTTTTGCACATATTTTACAAATGGATATGAATGCTTGAAACATGTTAAAGATCCAAATGACCTATGGATCCAAACCTTTTAAAGAGAATAACAAATGCTCATTAAATTTTCAAGTGAACGTGTGGTGGGATATTTACCCGAGTCAAACAAGCCATTATTTTGCCCATATATAAAAAGAAGACCAAATAATCATAGATGATTGTAAAGTGATTTATCACGCGTAACGGGTGTCAACACTCAGTTAAAAATCCACCGCCTCCGCCTTTTCCTCGACGCTTCCAAAACCAAATATATAACCACTAAAAAGAGTTTACCATCTCTAAAAATTACAGACACTCTTCGGAATTATCTCTCTCTACATTTGTACATTGAGCATTTCCATTTTAGATATATACTTTTTTCTTAAATCAAAACTTTGAGTTTTCGTTCTTCTTCATCCCGTAAAGAAAAAAGGCAAATAGATCACAACAAAATGAAAATTTTAGAGTTTATGTATGGAAAAAATTTAAAACATTAAAAAAAGTAAGTGAAAAAAAATTATTCTCACACCACAAATGAACACAAAATTTTTGTTATCCAAGTTTGGGAAATTTCACTAGTACAACTCTAATAGCTTGGAATTTTATAAGAAAGAAATTTCTTTTACACATGTTTTAAAAAAGGATATGCACGCTTGAAACATGTTAAAGATCCAAATGACCTATGGATCCAAACCTTTTAAAGAGAATAATAAACGCTAATTAAATTCTCAAGTGAACGTGCGGTGGGATATTTACCGGAGCCAAACAAGCCATTATTTTGCCCATTTATAAAAAGCAGACCAAACAATCATAGATGATTGTAAAGTGGTTTATCAAGCTTAACGGGCTATATTTTTGTAAGAAATGACTTATGGATTAGGAGTCAACACTCAGTTGAAAATCCCCTGCCTCCCCCTTTTCCCGACGATTGCAAAACCTAATATATAAAAACTAAAAAGAGTTTATAATCCCAAAAATAACAGACATTCTTTGGAATTATCACTCTCTACTTTTGTGCCTTCTGCATTTCCATTTTAGGTGTATACTTTTTTCTTAAATCAAAATTTTGAGTTTTGGCTGTCCATTCATCCTGTAAACAAAAAAGGCAAACAAATCACAACAAAATGAAAATTTTAGAGTTCATTTGTGGAAAAAATTTAAAACAATAACAAATGTTAGTAAATAAAATATATTCACACACCACAAATGAACACATAAGTTTTCTTATCCAAGTTTGGGAAATTCCACTAGTTCAACCCTTGGAGCTTGGAATTTTATATGAAAGAGATTTCTTTTACACATGTTTTAAAAATGGATATGCATGCTTGAGAAATGTTAAAGATGCAAATTACGTATGGATCCAAACATTCTAAAGAGAATAACAAACGCTCATTAAATTCTCAAGTGAACGTACAGTGGGAAATTTACTTCAGTCAAACAAGCCATTATTTTGCCCATTTATAAAAAGCAGACCTAACAATCATAGATGATTGTAAAGTGCTTTGTCACGCGTAATAGGCTATATTTTAGTTAGAAATGCCTTATGGATTGGGAGTCAACACTCAGTTAAAAATCCCCCACCTCCCCCTTTTCCCCGACGATTGCAAAACCTAATATATAAAAACTAAAAAGAGTTTACAACCCCTAAAAATTACAGACACTCTTTGGAATTTTCTCTCTCTAAATTTGTGTTTTGTGCATTTCCATTTTAGATTTATACTTTTTTCTTAAATAGAAACTTTGAGTTTTCGCTCTCCCTTCATCCTGTAAACAAAAAAGACAAATAGATCACAACAAAATGAAACTTTTAGAGTTTATGGATGGAAAAAATTTTAAACATTAGAAACTGAAAGTAAAGAAAATTTAATCACACACCACAAATGAACACAAAAGTTTAGTTATCCAAGTTTGGGAAATTCCACTAGTTTAACCCTAATAGCTTTGAATTTTATAAGAAATAGATTTCTTCTACATATGTTTTAAAAATGGATATGCATGCTTGAAACATGTTGAAGATGCAAATGACCTATGGATCCAAACCTTTTAAAGAGAATAACAAGGGCTCATTAAATTCTCATACCAACGTGCGGTGGGATATTTACTCGAGTCGAACAAGCCATTATTTTGACCATTTATAAAAAGCAGACCGAATGATCATTGATGATTGTAAAGTGATTTCTCACACATAACGATCTATATTTTTGTAAGAAATGACATATGGATTGGGAGTCAACACTCAGTTAAAAATCCCCCGCCTCCCCCTTTTCTCCAACAATTGCAAAACCTAATATATAAAAACTAAAAAGAGTTTACAATCCCTAAAAATTATAGACATTCTTTGGAATTATCTCTCTCTGCATTTGTGCATTGTGCATTTCCATTTTTGATTTAATATTTTTTCTTAAATCAAAACTTTCAATTTTCGCTCTCCCTTCATCCCATAAACAAAAAATGTAAATATATCACAACAATATGAAAATTTTTGAGTTTATGTATGGAAAAAATTTAAAACTAGAACAAATTTAAGTATATAAAATTTATTCACACACCACAAATGAACACAAAAGTTTTGTTATCCAAGCTTGACAAATCCCACTAGTTCAACCTTAATTGCTTGGAATTTGATAAGAAATTAATTTCTACTATAGAAGTTTTACAAATGGATATGCATGCTTGAAACAAGTACAACATGCAAATAACCGATGGATCCAAACAATTTAAAGAGCGCTCATTAAATTCTCAAGTGAACGTGCGGAGGGATATTTACCCAAGTCAAACAAGCCATTATTTTGCCCATTTACCAAAAGCTGGCCTAACAATCATAGATCATTGTAAAGTGATTTATCACGCGTAACAGGCTATATTTTTTGAAGAAATGACTTATGGATTGGGAGTCAACACTCAATTAAAACTCCCCCACCTCCCTCTATTCCCCTACGATTGCAAAATCTAATATATAAAAACTAAAATGAGTTTAAAATCCCTAAAAGTTACCGACACTCTTTGGAATTATCTCTCTCTACATTTGTGCATTGTGCATTTCTATTTTAGATATATACTTTTTTCTTAAATCAAAACTTTGAGTTTTTGCTCTTCCTTCTTCTCGTGACCAAAAAAGGCAAACCGATCACAACAAAATGAAAATTTTAGAGTCTATGTATGTTAAAAATTTTAAACAATAAAAATGTAAGTAAATAAAATTTATTCACACACCACAAATGAACACAAAAGTTTTGTTATCAATGTTTCGGAAATTCCACTAGTTCAACCCTAATACTTTGGAATTTTATAAGAAAGAGACTTCTTTTACACATATTTTAAATGATATTAATTCTTGAAACATGTTACAGATCCAAATAACCTATGGGTCCAAACCTTTTAAAGAGAATAACAAACGCTCATTAAATTCTCAAGTGAACGTGCAGTGGGATATTTACCCAAGTCAAACAAGCCACTATTTTGCCCATATATAAAAAGCAGACCAAACACTCATAGATGATTGTCAAGTGATTTATCACGAGTAACGGGTGACAACACTCAGTTAAAAATCCCCCGCCTCCCCCTTTTCTCCACCAATTGTAAAACCTAATATATAAAAACTAAAAAGAGTTTAAAATCCCTAAAAATTACAGACACTCTTTGGAATTATCTCTCTCTACATTTGTGCATTGTGCATTTCCATTTTAGATATATACTTTTCTCTTAAATCAAAACTTTGAGTTTTCGCTCTCCCTTCATTCTGTAAATAAAAAAGGCAAATAAATCACAACAAAATGAAAATTTTAGAGTTTAAGTATGGAAAAAATTTAAAATAATAAAAAATGTAAGGAAAAAATTTTTATTCTCACACCACAAATGAATACAAAAGTTTTATTATCCAAGTTTTGGAAATTCCACTAGTTCAACCCTAATAGCTTGGAATTTTATAAGAAAGAAATTTCTTTTACACATGTTTTAAAAATGGATATGCATGCTTAAAACATGTTAAAGATCCAAATGACCTATGGATCCAAACCTTTTAAAGAGAAAACAAAACGCTCATTAACTTCTCAAGTGAACGTACGGTGGGATATTTACCCGAGTCAAACAAGCCATTATTTTGCCCATGCATAAAAAGCAGACCGAAAGATCATATATGATTGTCAAGAGATTTATCACACGTAACGGGCGACAACACTCAGTTAAAAATCCCCTGCCTCCCTAAAAATTACAGACACTCTTTGGAATTATCTCTCTCTACATTTGTGGATAGTGCATTTCCATTTTAGATATATACTTTTTTCTTAAATCAAAACTTTGAGTTTTCTCTCTCCCATCAACCCGAAACAAAAAAGGCAAATAGATCACAACAAAATGAAAATTTTAGAGTTTATGTATAGAAAAAATTTTAAAAAATAATTATTCTCACACCACAAAAGAACACAAAAGTTTTATTATCCAAGTTTGGGAAATTCCACTAGTTCAACCCTAATAGCTTGAAATTTTATAAGAAAGAAATTTCTTTTACACATGTTTTAAAAATGGAAATGCATGTTTGAAACATGTTAAAGATCCAAATGACCTATGGATCCAAACCTTTTAAAGAGAATAGCAAACGCTCATTAAATTCTCAAGTGAACGTGCGGTGGGATATTTACCCAAGTCAAACAAGCCATTATTTTGCCCACTTATAAATATCATACCAAACACTCATAGATGATTGTAAAGTGAGTTATCATACGTAACGGGCTATATTTTTGTAAGAAATGACTAATGGATTGGGAGTCAACACTTAGATAAAAATCCTCGCTTCCCCCCTTTCCCCGACGATTGCAAAACCTAATATATAAAAACTCAAAAGAGTTTACAATCCCAAAATTACAGACATTGTTTGGAATTATCTCTCTCTTCATTTGTGCATTTTGCATTTCCATTTTAGATGTATACACTTTTCTTAAATCAAAACTTTGAGTTTTTGCTCTCCCTTCTTCCCTTAAAAGAAAAGGGCAAACAAATCGCAACAAAATGAAAATGTTAGAGTTTATG
The DNA here is from genome assembly GCF_029961685.1 of Aristolochia californica. Classification (NCBI taxonomy): domain Eukaryota; kingdom Viridiplantae; phylum Streptophyta; class Magnoliopsida; order Piperales; family Aristolochiaceae; genus Aristolochia; species Aristolochia californica. The sequence continues at coordinate 31,993,566 of NW_027181992.1, read as the reverse complement.
TATGGAAAAAATTTAAAACAATAACAAATGTTAGTAAATAAAATTTTTTCACACAACACAAATGAACACAAAAGTTTTGTTAACCAATTTTTGGAAATTCCACTAGTTCAACCCTAATTGCTTGGAATTTTATAAGAAAGAGATTTCTTCTACACATGTTTTAAAAATGGATGTGCATGCTTGGAACGTGTTAAAGATGCAAATGACCTATGGATCAAAACCTTTTAAATAGAATAACAAACCTTCCTTAAATTCTAAAGTGAACGTGAGGTGGGATATTTACCCAAGTAAAACAAGCCATTATTTTGCCCAATTTCAAAAATTTGACCTAACAATCTTAGATAATCGTAAAGTGGTTTATCATGTGTAAATGGTTGTAGTTTTTTAATAAATGACTTATGGATTGGGAGTCAACACTCAGGTAAAAATCCCCCGCCACCCCCTTTCCCCGAAGATTTCAAAACCTAATATATAAAAACTAAAAAGAGTTTACAATCCCTAAAAATTACAGACACTCTTTGGAAGTATCCCTCTCTACATTTTTCCATTGCGCATTTCCATTTTAGATATATACTTTTTTCTAAAATCAAAACTTTGAGTTTTCACTCTCCCATCATCCAGTAAACAAAAAAGGAAAATAGATCACAACAAAATGAAAATTTTACAGTTTATGTATGGAAAAAATGTAAGTAAATTTTTTTTCACACACCACAAATGAACACAAAAATTTTATTATCCATGTTTGGGAAATTCCACTAGTTCAACCCTAATAGCTTGGAATTTTATAAGAAATAAATTACTTTTCAAGTGAACATGCGGTGGGATATTTACCCGAGTCAAACAAGCCATTATTTTGCCCATTTATAAAAGGCAGACCAAACAATCATAGATGATTGTAAAGTGATTTATCACACGTAATGGGCAATATTTTTTTAAGAAATGACTAATGGATTGCGTGTCAACACTCAGTTAAAGATCCCCGCCTCCCTCTTTTCCCCGACGATTGCAAAACCTAATATATAAAAACTAAAAAGAGTTTACAATCCAAAAAATTACAAACATTCTTTGGAATTATCTCTCTCTAAATTTGTGCATTCTGCATGGCCATTTGAGATGTATACTTTCTTCTTAAATTAAAACATTGAGTTTTCGCTCTCCCTTCATCCCGTAAACAAAAAAGGCAAACAAATTGCCACAAAATGAAAATTTTAGAGTTTATGAATGGAAAAAATTTAAAACAATAACAAATGTTAGTAAAGAAAATTTATTCACACAGCACAAATGAACAAAAAAATTTTGTTATCCAAGTTTAGGCAATTCCACTAGTTCAATCCTAATAGCTTGGAATTTTATAAGAAAAAGATTTCTTCTACACATGTTTTAAAAATGGATGTGCATGCTTGAAACGTGTTAAAGAGGCAAATGACCTATGGATCCAAACTTTTTAAATAGAATAACAAACACTCCTTAAATTCTAAAGTGAACGTGCAGTGGGATATTTACCCAAGTAAAACAAACCATTATTTTGCACTTTTTAAAATATTTGATCAAACAATCATAGATAATCGTAAAATGGTTTATCACACGTAAAGGACTATAGTTTTTTAAAAAATGACTTATGGATTCGGAGTCAACACTCAGTTAAAAATCCCCCACCTCCCCCTTTTCCCCGACGATTATAAAACCTTATATATAAAAACTAAAAAGAGTTTACAATCCCTAAAAATTATAGACACTCTTTGGAAGTATCTCACTCTACATTTGTGCATTGTGCATTTCCATTTTAGATATTTACTTTGTTCTTAAATCAAAACTTTGAGTTTTCGCTCTCCCTTCATCTCGTAAACAAAAACGGCAAGTAGATCACAAGAAAATGAAAATTTTAGAATTTAAGTGTGGAAAGAATTTAAACTATAAAAAATGTAAGTAAAACCAATTAATTCCCACACCACAAATGAACACAAAAGTTTTGTTATCCAAGTTTTGGAAATTCCACTAGTTCAACCCTAATAGGTTAGAATTTTATAAGATTTTTTTTTTACACATGTTTTAAAAATAAATATGCATGCTTGAAACATGTTAAAGATCCAAATGACCTATGGGTCCAAACCTTTGAAAGAGAATAACAAACACTCATTAAATTCTCATCTGAACGTGCGGTGGGATATTTACCCGAGTCAAACAAGCCATTATTTTGCCCATTTATAAAAAGCAGACCTAACAATCAAAGATGGTTGTAAAGTTATTTATCACGCGTATCGAGCTATTTTTTTGTAAGCAATGACTTATGGATTGGGAGTCAATACTCAGTTAAAAATCCTACACGTCCCACTTTTATCTAGCGATTGCAAAACCAAATATATCAAAACTAAAAAGAGTTTAAAATCCCTAAAAATTATAGACAATCTTTGGAATTATCTCTCTCTACATTTGTGCATTGTGCATTTCCATTTTAGAAGTATAATTTTTTCTTAAATCAAAACTTTGAGTTTTCGCTCTCCCTTCATCCCGTAAAAAAAAGGGCAAATAGATCACAACAAAATGAAAATTTGGGAAATTCACACACCACAAATGAACACCAAAGTTTTGTTGTCCATGTTTTGGAAATTCCACTTGTTCCACCCTAATATCTTGGAATTTTATAAGAAAATGATTTCTTCTAGACATGTTTTAAAAATGGATATGCATGCTTGAAACATGTTAAAGATGCAAATGACCTATGGATCCAAACCTTTTAAAGAATAACAAATGCTAATTAAAATCTCGAGTGAATGTGCGGTGGGATATTTACCCGAGTCAAACAAGCCATTATTTTTCCCAGTTACAAAAATCTGACCTAACAATCATAGATGATTGTTAAGTGATTTATCACACGTAACGGGCATTTTTTTTTTTAAGAAATGGCTATGGATTGGGAGTCAACACTCAGTTAAAAATCCCCTGCCTCCCCCTTTTCCCAGACGATTGCCAAACTTAATATATAAAAACTAAAAACGGATTACAATACCTAATAATTACATACACTCTTTGGAATTATCTCTCTCAACATTTGTGCATTATGCATTTCCATTTTAGATGTATACTTTTTTATTAAATCAAAACTTTGAGTTTTCACTCTCCCTTTATCCCCAAAACAAAAAAAGCAAACAGATTACAACAAAATAAAAATTTTAGAGTTTATGTGTGGGAAAAATTTTAAACATTAACAAATGTAAGTAAAGAAAATTTATTCACACACCACAAATGAACACAAAAGTTTTTTTATCCAAGTTTGGAAAGTTTCACTACTTCAACCCTAATAGCTTGGAATTTTATAAGAAAGAGATTTCTTTTACACATGTTTTAAAAATGGATATGCATGCTTGAAACATGTTAAAGATGCAAATGATGTATGAATCCAAACCTTTTAAAGAGAATAAAAAACGCTCATTAAATTCTCAAGTGAACGTGTGGTGAGATATTTAACCGACTCAAACAAGCCATTATTTTGCCCAATAACAAAAAGTTGACCTAACAATCATAGATGATTGTCAAGTGATTTATCGCGTGTCACGGGCTAAATGTTTGTAAGAAATGACTTATGGATTGGGAGTCAAGACTCAGTTAAAAATCCCCCTTATCCCCCTTATCCCCGACAAATGCAAAACCTTATATATAAAAACTAAAAAGAGTTTACAATCCCCTAAAATTACAGACGCTCATTGGAATTATCTCTCTCTACATTTGTGCATTCTGCATTTCCATTTTAGATGTATATTTTTTTCTTAAATCAAAACATTGAGTTTTCGCTCACCCTTCATCCCGTAAACAAAAAAGGCACACAGATCACAACAAAATGAAAATTTTAGAATTTATGTATGGAAACAATTTAAAACAATAAGGAATGTAAGTAAAGAAAATTTATTCACACACCACAAATGAACACAAAAGTTTTGTTCTCAAAGTTTGGGAAATTCCACTAGTTCAACCCTAATAGCTTGGAATTTTATAAGAAAGAGATTTTTTCTACACATGTTTTAAAAATGGATATGCATGCTTGAAACATGTTAAAGATGCAAATGACCTATGGATCCAAACCTTTTAAAGAGAATTACAAATGCTCATTAAATTCTAAAGTAAACGAGTGATGGGATATTTACCCGCGTCAAACAAGCCATTATTTTGCCCATTCACAAAATGTTGACCTAACAAGCATAGATGATTCTATAGTGATTTATGACGCATAACGGGCTACATTTTTATAAGAAATGACTTATGGATTGGGAGTCAACGCTCAGTTAAAAATCCCCTGCCACCCCCTTTTCCCTGACGATTGCAAAACCTAATATATAAAAGCAAAAAAGAGATTACAATCCCTAAAAATTAAAGACACTCTTTGGAATTATCTCCCTCTACATTTGTGCATTGTGTATTTCCATTTTAGATGTTTACTATTTTCTTAAATCAAAGCTTTGAGTTTTCGCTCTCCCTTCATCCCATAAACAAAACAGGTAAATAGTGTACTGCAAAATGAAAATTTTAGAGTTTATGTATATAAAAAAAATTATAAAAAAAAGCCATTATTGTCCCCATTTAAAAAAAGCTGACCTACCAATCGTACATGATTGTAAAGTGATTTATCACGCGTAACGGGCTCTATTTTTTTAAGAAATGTCTTATAGATTGGGAGTCAGTTAAAAATCCCCCGCCCCCTCCCTTTTCCCCGACAAATGCAAAGTCTAATATATAAAAACTAAAAAGAGTTTACAATCCCTAAAAATTACAGACACTCTTTGCAATTATCTCTCTCTACATTTATGCATTGTGCATTTCCATTTTAGATGTATACTTTTTTCTTAAATGAAAACATCGAGTTTTCGCTCTCCCTTCATCCCGTAAACAAAAAAGGCAAACAGATCACAACAAAATAAAAATTTTAGAGTTCAAGAAATGAACAAAATTAAAAAAAAAAATGTATGTAAAGAAAATTTATTCACACACCACAATATAACTCAAAAGTTTTGTTATCCAATTTTTGGAAATTCCACTAGTTCAATCCTAATAGTTTGGAATTTTATAAGAAAGAGATTTCTTCTACACATGTTTTAATAATGGATATGCATGCTTGAAACATGTTAAAGATGCAAATTAACTATGGATCCAAACCTTTTAAAGAGAATTACAAACGCTCATTAAATTCTTAAGTGAACCTGTGATGGGATATTTACCCAAGTCAAACAAGCCATTATTTTTCCCATTTATAAAAAGCATACCTAACAAGCATAGGTGATTGTAAAGTGATTTATCATGAGTATCGGGCTATATTTTATGAAGAAATGACTTAGGGATTGGGAGTCAACACTCAGTTAAAAATCCCCCGCCTCCCCCTTTTCTCTGACGATTGCAAAACCTAATATATAAAAAATAAAAAGAGTTTACAATCCCAAAAAATTAATGACAATCTTTAGAATTATCTCTCTCTACATTTGTGCATTGTGCTTTTTAATTTTAGATGTATTCTTTTTTCTTAAATCAAAACTTTTAGTTTTCGCTCTCCCTTCATCCCGTAAACAAAAAAGGCTAACAGGTCACAACAAAATGAAAATTTTGGAGTTGATGTGTGGAAAAAATTTAAAACAATAACAAATGTTAGTAAAGAAAATTTATTCACACACCAGAAATGAACACAAAAGTTTTGGTTTCCTAGTTTTTTAAATTACATTACTTCAACCCTAATAGCTTGGAATTTTAATGAAAGAGATTTCTTGTACACATGTTTTAAAATGGATATGCATGCTTCAAACATTTTAAAGGTGCAAATAACTTATGGAGCCAAAACTTTTGAAGAGAATAAAAAACGCACATTAAAATCTCAAGTGAACGTGTGGTGGGATATTTAACTGAGTCAAACAAGCCATTATTTTGCCCATTTACAAAATGCTGACCTAATAATCATAGATGATTGTAAAGTGATTTATCACGCCTAACAGGCTATATTTTTGTAAGAAATGACTTATGGATTGGGAGTCAACACTCAGTTAAAAATCCCCCGCGTCCCCCTTTTCCCTGACTATTGCAAAACCTAATAAATAAAAACTAAAAAGAGTTTACAATCCCCAAAAATTATAGACACTCTTTGGAATTATCTCTCTCTACATTTGTGCATTGTGCATTTCCATTTTAGATGTATACTTTTTTCTTAAATCAAAACTTTGAGTTTTTCGCTATCCCTTCTTCCCCGTAACCAAAAAATGGAAACAGATCATGACAAAATGAAAATTTTAGAGTTTATGTATGGAAAAAAATTAAAACAGCAACACATGTAAGTAAAGAAATTAATCAAACACCACATATGAAAACAAAAGTTTTCTTATCCAATTTGGGGAAATTCCACTAGTTCAACCCTAATTGCTTGGAATTTTATAAGAAAGAGATTTCTTCTACACATGTTTTAAAAACGGATACGCATGCTTGAAACATGTTAACGAAGCAAATGACGTATGGATCCAAACCGTTTAAATAGAATAAAAAATGCACCTTAAATTCTGAAGTGAATGTACGGTGGGATATTTAATCGAGTCAAACAAGCCATTATTTTGCCCATTTACAAAAAGCTGACCTAACAATCATAGATGATGGTAAAGTGATTTATCACGCCTAACAGGCTATATTTTACTAAGAAATGACTTATGGATTGGGTGTCAACACTAAGATAAAAATCCCCCGCCTCCCCTTTTCCCCGACTATTGAAAAACCTAATACATAAAAACTAAAAAGAGTTTACAATCCCCAAAAATTACAGACACTCTTTGGAATTATCTCTCTCTACATTTGTGCATAGTGAATTTCCATTTTAGATGTACACTTTTTTCTTAAATATAAACCTTGAGTTTTCACTATCCCTTCTTTCCCGTAAACAATACCAAATATAAGTAAATAAAATTTATTCACAAACCAGAAATGAACACAAAAATTTTGTTATGCTAGTTTGGGAAATTCCACTAGTTCAACCCTAATTGCTTGGAATTTTATAACAAAGAGATTTCTTTTACACATGTTTCAAAAATTGATATGCATGCTTGAAACATGTTAAAGATGCAAATGACCTATTGATCCAAACCTTTTAAAGATAAAAAAAAAACACTCATTAAATTTTCAAGTGAATGTGAGGTGGGATATTTACCCGAGTCAAAAAAACCATTATTTTGCCCATTTAAAAAAAGCTGACCTAACAATCAGAGATGATTGTAAAGTGATTTATCCCGTAAAGGGCTATATTTTTATAATAAATGACTTATGGATTTGAAGTCAACACTCAGTTAAAAATCCCCCGTCTCGCCCTTTTCCCCGACGATTGCAAAAGCTAATATACAAAAAATAGAATGAGTTTACAATCCCTTAAAATTACAGACACTCTTTGGAATCATCTCTCCCAACATTTTCACATTGTGCATTTCCATTTTAGATGTATACTTTTTTCTTAAATAAAAACTTTGAGTTTTCGGTCTCCCTACATCCTGTTAACAAAAAAGGTAAAAAGATCACAACAAAATGAAAATTTTAGAATTTATGTATGGAAAAAAATTTTAAAAAAAATGTAAGTAAAGAAAATTGATTCAAACATCACAAATGAACACAAAAGTTTTGTTATCCAAGTTTAGGAAATTCCACTAGTTCAACCCCAATAGCTTGGAATTTTATAAGAAAGAGATTTCTTCTACACATGTTTTAAAATTGGATATGGATGATTGAAACATATTAAAGATTCAAATGACGTATGGCTCCAAACCTTTTAAAGTGAATAACAAACGCTCATTAAATTCTCAAGTGAACATGTGGTGGCATATTTACTCGACAAACAAGCCATTATTTTGCCCTTTTACAAACAACTGACCTAACAATCATAGATGATTGTAAAGTGATTTATCATGCGTAATGGGCAAAATTTTTAAAAGAAATGACTTATGTATTGGGAGTCAACACTCAGTTAAAAATCCCTCGCCTCCCCCTTTTCCCCGACAATTGCAAAACCTAATATATGAAAACTAAAAAGAGTTTAAAATCCCTAAAAGTTATAGACACCCTTTGGAATTATCTCTCTCTACATTTGTGCATTGTGCATTTCCATTTTAGATATATACTTTTTTCTTAAATCAAAACTTTGAGTTTTTCGCAATCCCTTCATCCCGTAAACAAAAAAAGGCAAATAGATCACAACAAAATGAAAATTTTAGAGTTTATGTATGGAAAAAACTTAAAACAATAAGTATAGAAAATTTATTCATACACATCAAATGAACACAAAATTTTTATTATCCAATTTTGGAAAATTCAACTTGTTCAACCCTAATTAACGTGGAATTTTATACGAAAGAGATTTCTTCTACATATGTTCTAAAAATTGATATGCATGCTTGAAACATGTTGAAGATGCAAATGACCTATGGATCCGAACCTTTTAAAGTGAATAACAAACGATCATTAAATTCTCAACTGAACGTGCGGTGGGATATTTACCTAAGCCAAACAAGCCATTATTTTGCTCATTTACAAAAAGCTCACCTAAAAATCTTAGATGATTGTAAAGTGATTTATCACACGTAACAGGCTATATTTTAGTAAGCAATGACTTATGGATAGGGAGTCAACACTCAGTTAAAAATCCCCCGCCTCCCCCTTTTCCCCGACAATTGCAAAACCTAATATATAAAAACTAAATGGAGTTTACAATCCCTAGAAGTTACAGACACTATTTGGAATTATCTATCTCTACATTTGTGCATTATGCATTTCCATTTTATATGTATAATATTTTCTTAAATCAAAACTTTGAGTTTTCGCTCTGCCTTCATCCCGTAAACAAAAAAGGCAAATAGATCACAACAAAATGAAAATTTTAGAGTTTTGTATGAAAAAAATTTTAAAAAATAACAAATGTAAGTAAAGAAAATTTATTCACACACCACAAATGGACACAAAAATTTCGTTATCGAAATTTGGGAAATTCCACTACTCAAGCCTTGAAATTTTATAAGAAAGAGATTTCTTTTACACATGTTTTAAAAATGGATATGCATGCTTGAAACATGTTAAACATGCAAATGACCTATGGATCCAAACCTTTTAAAGAGAATAACACACACTCATTAAATTTTCAATTGAACGTGTGGTGGGATATTTACCTGTCAAACAAGCCATTATTTTACCCATTTATAAAAAACCGACCTAGCAATCATAGATGATTGTAAAGTGATTTATCACATGTAATGAGCAATATATTTTTAAGAAATTACATATGGATTGGGAGTCAACACTCAGTTAAAAATCTCGGCCTCCCCCTTTTCCCCGTCAATTGTAAAACCTAATATATAAAAACTAAAAATAGTTTCCAATCACTAAAAATTACAGTTACTCTTTGGAATTATCTCTCTCTACATTTGTCCATTGTGCCTTTCCATTTTAGATATCTACTTATTTCTTCAATCAAAACTTTGAGTTTTCGCTCTCCCTTCATCCCGCAAATAAAAAAGGCAAAAATATCACAATAAAATGAAAAATTAAGAGTTTATGAATGGAAAAAATTTAAAACAATAACAAATGTAAGTGATGAAAATTTATTCACAAACCACAAATGTACACAAAAGTTTTGTTTTCCAAATTTGGGAAATTCCACTAGTTCAACCCCAATTGCTTGGAATTTTATAAGACATAGATTTCAACTACACATGTTTTAAAAATAGATATGCATGCTTGAAACATGTTAAAGATGCAAATGACCTTTCGATCCAAACCTTTTAAAGAGAATAAGAAATGCACATTAAATTCTCAAGTGAACGTGTGGAGGGATATTTACCCGGGTCAAACAACCCATTATTTTGCCCATTTATAAAAAGCAGACCTAACAGTCATAGATGATTGTAAAGTGATTTATCACGCCTAACATGATTTATTTTTATTAGAAATGACTTATGTATTGGGAGTCAACACTAAGTTAAAAATCCCCCGCCTCCTCCTCTTCCCCGATGATTGCAAAACCTAATATATAAAAACTAAAAAAAGTTTACAATCCCTAAAAATTACAGACACATTGTGAAATTATCTCTCTTAACATTTGTGCATTGTGCATTTCCATTTTAGATATGTACTTTTTTCTTAAATAGAAACTTTTCAGTTTTCTCTCTCACTTCTTCCCGTAAAAAAAAAAGGTAAATAGATCACAACAAAATGAAAGTTTAATAGTTTATGTATGGAAAAAATTTAAAACAATTAAAAATGTAAGTGAAGAAAATTTATTCACACACCACAAATGAACACAAAAGTTTCCTTATCCAAGTTTGGGAAATTCCACTGGTTCAACCCCAATAGCTTGAAATTTTATAAGAAAGAAATTTCTACTACACATCTTTTAAAAATTGATATGCATGGTTGAAACATGTTATAGATCCAAATGATCTATGAATCCAAACCGTTTAAAGAGAATAACAAACGCTCATTAAATTCTCAAGTGAACGAGCGGTGGGATATTTACCCAAGTTAAACAAGCCACTATTTTGCACATTTATAAAAAGAAGATCTAACAATCATAGATGATTGTAAATTGGTGTATCATGCATAAAGGGGTTTATTTTAGTAAGAAATGACCTATGCATTCGGAGTCAACACTCAGTTAAAAATCACCCGCCTCCCCCTTTTCCCCGACGATTGCAAAACCTAATATATAAAAACTAAAAGGAGTTTACAATCCCAAAAAATTAACGGAAACTCTTTGGAATTATCTCTCTCCACATTTGTGCATTGTGAATTTCAATTTTAGATATATACTTTTTTCTTAAATCAAAACTTTGAGTTTTCACTCTCCCTTCATTCTGTAAACAAAAAAGGCAAAAAGATCACAACAAAATGAAAATTTAAGAGTTTATGTTTGGAAAAAATTTAAAACAATAACAAATGTAAGTGAAGGAAATTCATTCACACACCACAATTGAACATAAAAGTTTGTTATCCAAGTTTGGGAAATTCCACTAGTGCAACCCCAATAGCTTGGAATTTTATAAGAAAGGGATTTCTACTACACATGTTTTAAAAATGAATATGCATGCTTGAAACATGTTAAAGATGCAAATGACCTATGGATCCAAACCTTTTAAAGAGAATAACAAACGCTCATTAAATTCTCAAGTCAACGTGCGGAGGATATTTACCCGAGGCAAAGAGGCCATTATTTTGCCCATTTATAAAAGCAGAACTAACAATCATAGTTGATTGTCAAGTGATTTATCACGCGTAGTGGGGTATATTTTTGTAAGAAATGACTTACGGATTCGGAGTCAACACTCAATTAAAAATCCCCCGCCTCCCCCTTTTCCCTGATGATTTCCAAACCTAATATATATCAACAAAAAAGAGTTTACAATCCCTAAAAATTATAGACACTCTTTTGAATTATCTCTCTGTACATTTGTGCATTGTGCATTTCCATTTTAGATATTTACTTTTTTCTTAAATCAAAACTTTGAGTTTTCGCTCTCCCTTCATCCCATAAACAAAAAAGACAAATAGATCACAACAAAATGAAAATTTTGGAGTTAATGTATATAAAAAAATTTTAAACAATAAAAATTGTAAGTAAAAATTTTTTATTAACACACCACAAGTGGACGCAAAAGTTTTATTATTCAAGTTTGGGAAATTCCACTAGTTCACCCGAAATATTTTATAAGAAGAGTCTTCTTCTACACATGTTGTAAAAATGGATATGAATGTTTCAAACATGTTAAAGATGCAAATGACCTAAGATCCAAACCTTTTAAAGAGAATAACAAATGCTCATTAAATTCTCAAGTGAACGTGCGGAGGGATATTTACCTGAGTCAAACAAGCCATTATTTTGTCTATTTACATAAAGCTGACCTAAGAATCATAGATGATTGTAAAGTGATTTATCATGTGTAGCGGGCAATATTTTTTTAAGAAATGACTTATGGATTGGGAGTCAAAACTTAGTTAAAAATCCCCCGCCTCCCCCTCTTCCCTGACGATTGAAAAAACTAATATATAAAAACTAAAAGGATTTTACAACCCCTAAAAGTTACAGACACTCTTTGGAATTATCTCTCGCTACATTTCTGCATTGTGCATTTCCATTTTAGATGTATACTTTTTTCTAAAAGAAAAACTTTGAGTTTTCCCTCTCCCTTCATCCCGTAAACAAAAATGGCAAATACATCACAACAAAATGAAAATTTTAGAATTTATTTATGAAAAAAATTTATAACAGTAACAAATGTAAGTAAAGAAAATTTATTCACACACCACAAATGAACATAAAATTTTTGTTATCCAAGTTTGGGAAATTTCTTCTACAAATGTTTTAAAAATGGATATGCAAGCATGAAACATGTTAAAGATGCAAATGACCTATGGATCCAAACCTTTTAAAGAGAATAAAAAATGCTAATTAACTTCTCAAGTGAACGTGCGAAGGGAAATTTACCCGAGTCAAACAAGCTATTATTTTGCCCATTTACAAAAATCTGACCTAACAATCATAGATGATTGTAAAATGATTTAACATGCATAGCAGGCTATATTTGTTTAAGAAATGACTTATGGATTGGGAGTCAACACTCAGTTAAAAATCCCCCACCTCCCCCTTTTCCCCTACAATTGAAAAACCTAATATATAAAAACTAAAAAGAGTTTATAATCCCTGAAAATTACAGAAACACTTTGGAATTATCTCTCTCTACATTTGTGCATTGTGCATTTCCATTTTAGATATATACTTTCTTCTTATATCAAAACTTTGAGTTTTCTCTCTCCCTTCATCCCGTAAACAAAAAAGGCAAATAGATCACAACAAAAAGAAAATTTTAGAATTTATTTATGGAAAAAATTTAAAACAATAAACAAATATAAGTAAAGAAAATTTATTCACACACCACAAATGAACACAAAAGTTTTGTTATCCAAATTATGGAAATTCCTCTAGTTCAACCCCAATAGCTTGGAATTTTATAATAAAGAGATTTCTTCTACACATGTTTTAAAAATCGATATGCATGCTTGAAAGATATTAAAGATTCAAATGACCTATGGATCCAAACCTTTTAAAGAAAATAAAAAACGCTCATTAAATTCACAAGTGAATGTGCGGTGGGATATTTACACGAGTCAAACAAGCCATCATTTTGGCTATTTATAAAAAAGCAGACCTAACATACATAGATGATTGTAAAGTGACTTATCACGTGTAATAGGGTATATTTTTGTAAGAAATGACTTATGGATTGGTAGTGAACACTCAGTTAAAAATCCTCTGCCACCCCCTTTTCCTCGACGATTGGAAAACCTATTATATAAAAACTAAAAAGTGTTTAAAATTCCTCAAAATTACAGACACTCTTTGGAATTATCTCTCTCTACATTTGTGCATTGTGCATTTCCATTTTAGATATATATTTTTTTCTTAAATCAAAACTTTGAGTTTTCGCTCTCCCTTCATCCCATAAACAAAATAGGCAAAAAGATCACAACAAAATGAAAATTTAAGAGTTTATGTATGGAAAAAAGTTAAAGCAATAACAAATGTAAGTGAAAAAAATTTATCCACACACCACAAATGATCAAAAAGGTTTTATTATCCAAGTTTGGGAAATTCCTCTAGTTCAACCCCAATAGCTTAGAATTTAAAAAAAAAAAGAGATTTCTACTACACAAGTTTTAAAAATGGATATGCATGCTTGAAACATGTTAAAGATGCAAATGACCTATGGATCCAAACCTTTTAAAGAGAATAAAAAACGGTCATTAAATTCTCAAGTGAACGTGCGGTTGGATGTTTACCCGAGTTAAACAAGCCATTATTTTGCCTTTTTATAAAAAGCAGACCTAATAATCATAGATGATTCTAAAGTGATTTATCACACGTAACAGAGTATATTTTTGTAAGAAATGACTTATGGATTAGGATTCAACACACATTTAAAAATCCCCTGCCTCCCCCTTTTCCCCAACGATTGCAAAATTTAATATATAAAAACAAAAAAGAGTTTACAATCCCTAAAAATTACAAACACTCTTTGGAATTATCTTTCTCTACATTTGTGCATTGTGCATTTCCAATTTAGATACATACTTTTTTCTTAAATCAAAACTTTGAGTTTTCGCTCTCCATTCATCCCATAAAAAAAAAGGCAAATAGATCACAACAAAATGAATATTTTAGAGTTTATTTACATAAAAAATTTAAAACAATAACAAATGTAAGAAATGAAAATTTATTCAAACACCACAAATGGACACAAAAGTTTTGTTGTCCAAGTTTGGGAAATTCCACTAGTTCAACCCAAATAGCTTAGAATATTATAAGAAGAGACTTCTTCTACACATGTTTTAAAAATGGATATGCATGTTTCAAACATGTTAAAGATGAAAATGATCTAAGATCCAAACCTTTTAAAGAGAATAACAAATGCCCATTAAATGCTCAATTGAACGTGCGGTGGGATATTTAATCGAGTCGAACAAGCCATTATTTTGCCCATATACAAAAAAGATGACCTAACAATCACAAAATTGTAAAGTGATATATCATGCGTAACGGGCAGTATTTTTGTAAGAAATGACTTATGGATTGGGAGTCAACACTCAGTTAAAAATCTCCCGCCTCCCCCTTTTCCCTGACGATTGCAAAACCTAATATATAAAAACTAAAAGGAGTTTACAATCCCTAAAAGTTACAGACACTCTTTGGAATTATCTCTCTACATTTTTGCATTGTGCATTTCCATTTTAGATGTATACTTTTTTCTTAAATAAAAACTTTGAGTTTTCGTTCTCCCTTTATCCCGTAAACAAAAAAGGCAAATAGATGACAACAAAATGAAAATTTAAGAGATTATGTATGGAAATAATTTAAAACAATAAAAAATGTAAGCAAAGAAAATTTATTTACTCACCACAAATGAACACAAAAATTTTGTTATCCAAGTTTGGGAAATTCCACTAGTTCAACCCTAATAGCTTGGAATTTTATATGAAAGAGATTACTTCTTCACATGTTTTAAAAACTGATATGCAATCTTGAAACATATTAAAGATGCAAATGACCTATGGATCCAAACCTTTTAAAGAGAATTACAAACACTCATTAAATTCTCTTGTGAACGTGCGGTGGGATATTTACCCGAGTCAAAGAAACCATTATTTTGCCCATTTATAAAAAGTTGACCTAACAATTATAGATGATCATAAAGTGATTATGACGCGTAATGGGCTACATTTTTTTAAGAAATGACTTATGGATTGGGAGTCAACACTCAGTTAAAAATCCCCCACCTTTCCCTTTTCCCCGACGATTGCAAAACCTAATATATAAAAACTAAAAAGAGTTTACAATCCCTAAAAATTATAGACACTCTTTGGAATTATCTCTCTCTACATTTGTGCATTTTGAATTTCAATTTTAGGTAAGTATTTTTTTGTTAAATAAAAACTTTGAGTTTTCGTTCTCCCTTCATCCCGTAAACAAAAAGGGCAAATAGATCACAACAAAATGAAAAATTTACAGTTTATGTGTAGAAAAAATTTAAAATAATAACAAATGTAAGCAAATAAAAGTTATTCACACACCACAAATGAACACAAAAGTTTTTCTATACAAGTTTGGGAAATTCCACATGTTCAACCCAAATAGCTTGGAATTTATAAGAAAGAGATTTCTACTAAACATTTATATAAATGGATATGCATGCTTGAAACATGTTAAAGATGCAAATAATGTATGGATTCAAACCTTTTAAAGAGAAGAACAAGCGGACTTTAAATTCGCATGTGAACGTTCACTGGGATATTAAACCGAGTCAAACAAGCCATTATTTTGCCCATTTACAAAAATCTTACCTAACAATCATAGATGATTGTAAAGTGATTTATCATGCATAACGGGCTATATTTTTGTAAGAAATGACTTATGGATTGGGAGTCAACATTCAGTTAAAAATCCCCTGCCTCCCCCTTTTCCCCGATGAATGCAAAACCTAATATAAAAAAACTAAAAAGAGTTCACAATCCCTAAAAAATACAGGCACTCTTTGGAATTAACTCTCTCTACATTTGTGCATTGTGCATTTCCATTTTAGATGTAAACTTTTTTCTTAAATAAAAACTTTGAGTTTTCGCTCTCCCTTCTTTCCCGTAATCAAAAAAGGCAATCAGATCACTACATAATGAAAATTTTAAAATTTATGTATGGAAAAAACAATAAAACAAGAACAAATGTAAGTAAAGAAAATTTATTCAGACACCAAAAATGAACACAAAAATTTTGTTTTCCAAGTTTTGGAAATTCCATTAGTTCAACCCTAATTGTTTGGAATTATATAAGAAAGAGATTTCTTCTACACATGTTTTAAAATTGGATATGCATGCTTGAAACATGTTAAAGATGCAAATGACCTATGGATCCAAACCTTTTTAAAGAGAATAACAAACACTCATTAAATTCTCAAGTGAACGTGCGGTGGGATATTTACCCAAGCCAACAAACCATTATTTTGCCCATTTACAAAAGGCTTACCTAAAAATCATAGATGATTGTAAAGTTATTTATCACGCGTAAAGGGCTATACTTTTGTAATAAATGACTTATGGATTGGGAGTCAAGACTCAGTTAAAAATCCCCTGCCTCTGCCTTTTCCCCGACGATTGCAAAACCTAATATATAAAAAATAGAAGGAGTTTACAATCCCTAAAAATTAAAGACACTCTTTGGAATTAACTCTCTCAACATTTGCACGTTGTGTATTTCCATTTTAGATGTATAATTTTTTCTTATATCAAAACTTTGAGTTTTCTCTCTCCCTTCATCTCGTAAACAAAAATGGCAAACTGATCACAACAAAATGAAAATTTTAGAGTTTATGTTTGGAAAAACTTTAAAACAATAAAAAATGTATGTAAAGAAAATTTATTCACACATCACAAATGCAGACAAATGTTTTGTTATAAAAGTTTGGGAAATTTCACTAGTTCAACCCTAATAGCTTGGAATTTTATATGAAAGAGATTACTTCTTCACATGTTTTAAAAACTGATATGCATTCTTGAAACATATTAAAGATGCAAATGACCTATGGATCTGAAGCTTTTAAAGAGAATTACAAACACTCATTAAATTCTCTTGTGAACGTGCGGTGGGATATTTACCCGAGTCAAACAAACCATTATTTTGCCCATTAACAAAAAATTGACCTAACAATTATAGATGATCATAAAGTGATTTATGACGCGTAATGGGCTACATTTTTGTAAGAAATGACTTATGGATTGGGAGTCAACACTCAGTTAAAAATCCCCCACCTTCCCCTTTTCCCCGACGATTGCAAAATCTAATATATAAAAACTAAAAAGAGTTTAGAATCCCTAAAAATTACTGACACTCTTTGGAATTATCTCTCGCTACATTTGTTCATTCTGCATTTCCATTTTAGATGTATTCATTTTTCTTAAATCAAAACTTTGAGTTTTCGCTCACCCTTCATCCCATAAAATAAAAAGCCAAACAGATCAGAACAAAATAAAAAATTTAGAGTTTAAGTGTGGAAATTTTTTTAAAAATTAACAAATATAAGTAAAGAAAATTTATTCGCACACCACAAATGAACACAAAAGTTTTGTTATCCAAGTTTGGGAAATTCCACTAGTTCAACCCTAATAGCTTGGAGTTTTATAAGAAAGAGATTTCTTCTAAACATGTTTTAAATATGGATATGCATGCTTGAAACTTGTTAAAGATGCAAATGACCAATGGATCCAAACCTTTTAAAGAGAATAACAAACACTCATTAAATTCTTACCCGAGTCAAACAAGCCATTATTTTGCCCATTTACAAAAAGATGACCAAACCATCATAGATGATTGTAAAGTGATTTATGATGCGTAATGGACTACATTGTTGTAAGAAATGATTTATGGACTGGGAGCACACACTCAGTTAAAAATCCCCCGCCTCCCCCTTTTCCCCGATGATTACAAAACCTCATATATAAAAACAAAAACGGAGTTTACAATCCCTAAAAGTTACTTACACTCTTTTAAATTATCTCTCACTACATTTTACATTGTGCATTTCCATTTTAGATCTATACTTTTTTCTTAAATCCAAACTTGGAGTTTTTGTTCTCCCCTCATCCTGTAAACAAAAAAGGCAAATAGATCACAACAATATGAAAATTTAAGAGTTTATGTATATAAAAAAATTTAAAACAATAAAAAATATAAGTAAATAAAATTTATTCAAACACCACAAATGAACACAAAAGTTTTGTTATCCAAGTTTGGGAAATTCCACTAATACAACGCTAATAGCTTGGAATTTTATAAGAAAAAGATTTCTTCTACACATGCTTTAAAAGTGGATATGCATGCTTGAAACATGTTAAAGATGCAAATGACCTATGGATCCAAACCTTTTAAAGATAATAACAAACTCTCATTAAATACTGAAGTGAACGTGCGGTGGGATATTTACCCAAGTGAAACAAGCCATTATTTTACCCATTTATAAAAAGCAGACCTAACAATCATAGATGATTGTAAAGTGATTTATTACGTGTAACGGGGTATATTTTTTTAAGGAATGACTTATGGATTGGGTGTGAACACTCAGTTAAAAATCCCCCACCTCCCCCTTTTCCCTGACGATTGCAAAACCTAATATTAAAAGACTAAAAATAGTTTACAATCCCTAAAAATTACAGTCACTCTTTCGAATTATCTCTCTCTACATTTGTGCATTGTGCATTTCCATTTTAGATGTATTCTTTTTTCTTAAATCAAAACTTTGAGTTTTCGCTCTACCTTCATCCTGTAAAATAAAAAGGCAAATAGATGACAACAAAATGAAAATTTTAGAGTTTATCTATGGAAACAATTTCACACAATAACAAATGTAAGTAAATAAAATTTATTTACACACAACAAATGAACACAAAAGTTTTGTTATCCAAGTTTGGGAAATTCCACTAGTTCAACCCAAATAACTTGGAATTTTATAAGAATGAGATTTCTACTACACATGTTTTAAAAATGGATATGCATGCTTGAAATATGTTCAAGATGCAAATGACCTAAGGATACAAACCTTTTAAAGAGAATAACAAAGCGTCGTTAAATTCTCAAGTGAATGTGCAGTGGAAAATTTTGTCGAGTCAAACAAGCCATTATTTTGCCCATTTAGAAAAAGTTAACCTAACAATCATAGATAATCATAAAGTGATTTCTCACACGTAAAGGGATATATTTTTTTAAGAAATAACTTATGGATTGGGAGTCAATACTCAGTTAAAAATCCCCCTCCACCCCCTTTTCCCCGATGATTGGAAAACCTAATATATAAAAACTAAAAGGAGTTTAATATCCCTAAAAGGTACTGACACAAGTTGGAATTATCTCTCTCTACATTTTTACATTGTACATTTCCATTTTAGATGTATACTTTTTTCTTAAACCAAAACGTTGAGTTTTCTCTCTCCCTTCATTTCGTAAACAAAAAAGGCAAACAGATCGCAACAAAATGAAAATTTTAGAGTTTATGTATGGAAAAAATTTAAAACAATAACAACTATAAGTAAAGAAAATTTATTTACACACCACAAATGAAAGCAAGTGTTTTGTTATCCAAGTTTGGAAAATTCCACTAGTTCAACACTAATAGCTTGTAATTTTATAAGAAAGAGTTTTCTTCTACACTTGTTTTAAAAATGGATGTGCATGCTTGAAACGTGTTAAAGATGCAAGTGACCTATGGATCCAAACCTTTTAAAGAGAATAATAAACGCTAATTAAATTATGGAGTGAATGTGCGGTGGGATATTTACCCGAGTAAAATAAACCATTATTTTGCCCATTTACAAAAAGTTGACCTAACAATCATAGATAATCGTAAAGTGATTAATCATGCATCAAGGTCTATGTTATTTTAAGAAATGACTTATGGATTGGGAGTCAAGACTCAGTTAAAAATCCCCCGCCTCCCCTTTTTTCGCCACGATTGCAAAACCTAAAATATAAAAACTACAATTTATCTCTCTCTACATTTTTGCATTGTTCATTTCAATTTTTAGATGTATCCTTTTTTCTTAAATCAAAACTTTTTGAGTTTTTTCTCTCCCTTCATCCCTTAAACTAAAAAGGCAAATAGATCACAACAAAATGAAAATTTTAGAGTTTATGTGTCAAAAAAAATTTAAAACAATAATAAATTTAAGTAAAGAAAATTTATTCACAAACTCAAATGAACACAAAAGTATTGTTATCCATATTTGGGAAATTCCACTAGTTCAACCATAATAGCTTTGAATTTTATAAGAAAGAGATTTCTTTTACACATGTTTTAAAAATGGACATGCATGACTGAAATATGTTAAAGATGCAAATTACCTATGGATCCAAACCTTATAAAGAGAATAACAAACGCTCATTAAATTCTCAAGTGACGTGCGGTGGGATATTTACCCCATTAAAATAAGCCATTATTTTGCTCATTTATAAAAAGAACACCTAACAATCATAGATGATTGTAAAGTGATTTATCACGCGTAACAGGCTATATTTTTGTAAGAAATGACTTATGGATTGGAAGTCAACACACAGATAAAAATCCTTCGTCTCCCCCTTTTCCTCGACGATTCCAAAATCTAATTTATAAAAACTAAAAAGGGTTTACAATCCCTAAAAATTATAGACACTCTTTTGAATTATCTCTCTCTACATTTGTGCATTTTGCATTTCCTTTTTAGATATATACTTTTTTCTTAAATCAAAACTTAGAGTTTTTTCTCTCCCTTCATTCCGTAAAAAAAAAGGCAAATAGATCACAACAAAATGAAACTTTTAAAGTTTATGTATGGAAAATATTTTAAAAAATAACAAATTTAAGTAAAGAAAATTTATTCACACACCACAAATGAACACAAAAGTTTTTTTATCCAAGTTTGGGAAATTCAACTAGTTCAACCCTAATAGGTTGGAATTTAATAAAAAAGAGTTTCTTCTACACATGTTTTAAAGACGGATTCGTATGCTTGAAACATATTAAAGATGCAAATGACCTATGGATGAAAACTTTTTAAAGAGAATAACAAACGCACATTAAATTCTCAAGTGAACGTGCAGTGGGATATTTAACCGAGTCAAACAAGCCATTATTTTGACTATTTACAAAAAGCTGACCTAAGAATCATAGATGATTGTAAAGTGATTTGTCACATGTAATGGGCAATATTTTAATGAGAAATGATGTATGGATTGGGCGTCAACACTCAGTGAAAAATCCCCGCTCCCCCTTTTCCCCCGACGATTGTAAAACCTAATATATAAAAAGTAAAAAGAGTTTAAACTCCCTAAAAATTGCAGACACTCATTGGAATTATCTATTTCTACATTTGTGCATTGTGCATTTACATTTTAGATTTATACTATTTTCTTTAAATATACCTTTGAGTTTTCGCTCTCCTTTCATCCCGACACATAAAAGGCAAACAAATCACAACAAAATGAAAATTTTAGAGTTTATGTGAGGAAAAAATAAAAAAAATAAAAAATTTAAGTAATGACAATTTATTCACACACGACAAATGAACACAAAAGTTTTGTTATCCAAGTTTGGGAAATTACACTAGGTCAAGCCTAATAGCTTGGAATTTTATAAGAAAGAGATTTCTTCTACACGTTTTAAAAATGGATATGCATGCTTGAAACATGTTAAAGATTCAAATGACCTATGGATCAATACCTTTTAAAAACAATAACCAACACTAATTAAATTGTCAAGTGAACGTGCAGTGGGATATTTACCCAAGCCAAACAAGCCATTATTTTGCCCATTTAAAAAAAGCTGACCTAACAATTATAGATAAATTTAAAGTGATTTATTACGCGTAACGGGCTATATTTTTTAAGAAATGACTTATGGATTGGGAGTCAACACTCAGTTAAAAATCCCCGCCTCCCCCTTTCCCCGACGTTTGCAAAATCAAATATATAAAAACTAAAAAGAGTTTACTATCCCTAAAAATTACAAACACTCTTTAGTATTATCTCTCTCTATATTTGTGCATTGTGAATTTTTATTTTAGATGTATACTTTTTTATTAAATCAAAACTTTGAGTTTTCGCTCTCCCTTCATCCGGTAAACAAAAAAGGCTAACAAATCACAAAAAAATGAATATTATAGAGTTTATGTTTGGAAAAAATTTAAGACAATAACAAATTTAAATAAAGAAAAATTATTCACACACCACAAATGAACACAAAAGTGTAGTTATCCAAGTTTTGGAAATTTTCCTATTTCAACCTTAATTGCTTGGAATTTTATAAGAAGAGATTTCTTCTATACATGTTTTAAAAATGGATATGCAAGCTTCAAACATGTTAAAGATTCAAATGACCTATGGATCCAAACCTTCGAAAGAGAATAACATACGCTCATTAAATTCTCAAGCGAACGTGCGGTGGGATATTTAACCGAGTCAAACAAGCCATTATTTTGCCCAATAAGAAAAAGCTGACCTAACAATCACAGATAATCGTAAAGTGATTTATCACGTGTAAAGGTCTATATTTTTTTAATAAATGACTTATAGATTGGGAGTCAACACTAAGTTACAAATCCCCGCCTCCCCCTTTTCCCCGACGATTGCAAAACAAAATAAATAAAAACTAAAAAGAGTTTACAATCCCTAAAAATTACAAACACCCTTAGGAATTATATCTCTCTATATTTTGTGTATTGTGAATATCTATTTTAGATGTATACTTTTTTCTTCAATCAAAACTTTGAGTTTACGCTCTCCCTTCATCCCGTAAACAAAAAAGGCAAACAGATCACAACAAAATGAAAATTTTGGAGTTTATGTGTGGAAAAAATTTAAAACAATAACAAATGTAAGTAAATAAAATTATTCACACACCACAAATGAATACAGAAGTTTTGTTATCCATGTTTGGGAAATTCCACTAGTTCAAATCTAATAGCATGGAAATTTATATGAAAGAGATTTTTTCTACACATGTTTAAAAAATAGATATGCATGTTTGAAACATGTTAAAGATGCAAATGACCTATGGATCCAAACCTTTTAAAGAGAATAACAAACGCTCATTAAATTCTCAAGTGAACGTGCGGTGGGATATTTACCCGTGTCAAACTAGCCATTATTTTGCTCATTAACGGAAAGCGGACCTAACAATCATAGATGATTGTAAAGTGATTTATCTCGCGTAACAGGCTATATTTTTTAAAAAAGGGACTTATGGATTGGGAGTCAACACTCAGTTAAAAATCCCCCACCTCCCCCTTTTCCCGACGATTGCAAAACCTAATTTATAAAAACTAAAAGGAGCTTAAAATCCCTAAAAGTTACAGACACTCGTTGGAATTATCTCCCTCCACATTTTTACAATGTGCATTTCCATTTTAGATGCATATTGTTTTCTTAAATCAAAACTTTGAGTTTTCTCTCTCACTTCATCCCGTAAATAGAGAAGCCAAACAGATCGCAACAAAATGAAATTTTTTGAATTTCAGTACAGAAAAAATTTAAAAGCATAACAAATGTAAATAAAGAAAATTTATTCACAGACCACATATGAAAACAAAACTTTTGTTATCCAAGTTTGGGAAATTCCACTAGTACAACACTAATAGCTTGAAATTTTATAAGGAAGAGATTTCTTTTACACATGTTTTAAAAATGGATGTGCATGCTTGAAACGTGTTAAAGATGCAAATGGCCTATGGATCCAAACCTTTTAAAGAGAATAACAAACGCGCATAAAATTCTGAAGTGAACGTGCGCTGGGATATTTACCCGAGTAAAACAAACCACTATTTTGCCCACTTACAAAAAGCTGACCTAACAATCATAGATAATCGTAAAGTGATTTATCATGCATCAAGGTCTATATTATTTTAAGAAATGACTAAAGGATTGGGAGTCAACACTCATTTAAAAATCCCCCGCCTCCCCCTTTTCCCCCACGATTGCAAAACCTAATATATAAAAACTAAAAGGAGTTTACAATCCCTAAAAATTACAGACACTCTTAGCAATTATCTCTCTCTACAGTTTTTGCATTGTGCATTTCCATTTTAGATATTTACTTTTTTCTTAAATCAAAACTTTGAGTATTTGCTCTCCATTCATCCCTAAAACTAATCAGGCAAATAGATCACAACAAAATGAAAATTTTAGAGTTTGTGTGAAAAACATTTAAAACAATAAAAAATTTAAACAAAAAAAATTTATTCATAAACTCAAATGAATAAAAAAGTTTTGTTATCCATATTTTGGAAATTTCACTAGTTCAACCCTAATAGCTTGGAATTTTATAAGAAAGAGATTTCATTTACAGTTGTTTTAAAAATGGATATGCATGCTTGAAACATGTTAACGATGCAAATGACCTATGGATCCAAACCTTTTAAAGAGAATTACAATCGGTCATTAAATACTCAAGTGAATGTGCGGTGGGATATTTACCCATGTCAAACAAGCCATTATCTTGCCCATTTACAAAAAGCTGATTAAATTCTCAAGTGAACGTGCGGTGGAATACTTTTGCCCTTCTATAAAAAACAGACCTAACAATCATAGATGATTGTAAAGTGATTTACCACGCGTAACGAGCTATATTTTTGTAAGTGATGACTTATGGATTGGGAGTCATAACTCAGTTAAAAATCCCCCGCCTCCCCCTTTTCCCCAACAATTGAAAAACCTAATTCATAAAAACAAAAAAAAATTTGAAATCCCTAAAAATTACAGACACTCTTTGGAATTATCTCTCTCTACATTTGTGAATTGTGAATTTCCTTTTTAGATATATACTTTTTTCTTAAATCGAAACTTAGAGTTTACGCTCACCCTTCATCCCGTAAAAAAAAGGCAAATAAATCACAAAAAAATGAAACTTTTACAGTTTATGTATAGAAAAAATTTAAAACAATACCAAATTTAAATAAAGAAATTTTTTTCACACACCACAAGTGAACACAAAAATTTTCTTACCCAAGTTTGGGAAATTCCACTAGTTCAACCCCAACAACTTGGAATTTTATAAGAAAGAGATTTCTTCTAAAAATGTTTTAAAAATGGATATGGATGCTTGAAACATATTAAAGATGCAAATGACCTATGGATCAAAACCTTTCAAAGAGAATAACAAATACACATTAAATTCTCAAGTGAACGTGCAGTGGGATATTTACCCGAGTAAAACAAACCATTATTTTGCCCATTTATAAAAAGTAGACCTAACAATCATAGATAATCGTAAAGTGATTTATCACGAGGAAAGGTCTATATTTTTTTAAGAAATGACTTATGGATTGGGAGTCAACACTCAGTTTAAAATCCCTCGCCTCCCCCTTTTCCCCGACGATTGCAAAACCTAATTTATAAAAACTAAAAATGGTTTACAATACCTATAAATTAAAGACACTCTTTGGAATTATCTCTCTCGAAATTTGTGCATTGTGCATTTCCTCTTTAGATATATACTATTTTCTTAAATCAAAACTTAGAGTTTACACTCCCTTCATCCCGTAAAAAAAAGGAAAATAGATCACAACAAAAAGAAAATTTTAGAGTTTATGTATGGAAAAAATTTAAAACAATAACAAATGTAAGTCAAGAAAATTTATTAATACACCACAAATGAAAAGAAAATTTTTTTTATCCAAGTTTGGAAAATTCCACCTGTTCAACCCTAACAGCTTGGAATTTTATAAGAACGAGATTTCTGCTACACATGTTTTAAAAATGGATATGCATGCTTGAAACATGTTAAAGATGCAAATGGCCTGTGGATCCAAACCTTTTAAAGTGAATAACAAACGCTCATTAAATTCTCAAGTGAATGTGCGTGGGGATTTTTACCCGAGTCAAACAAGCCATTATTTTGCCTTTTTATAAAAAGAACACCTAAAAATCATAGATGATTTTATAATGATTTATCATGCATAACGGGCTATATTTTTTGTAAGAAATGACTTATGGATTGGGAGTCAACACTCAGTTAAAAATCCCCCGCCTCCCCCTTTTCCGCAACGATAGCAAAACCTAATATATAAAAACTAAAAAGAGTTTACAATCCCTAAAAATTACAGACACTATTTGGAATTATATCTCTCTACATTTGTGCATTGTGCATTTCCATTTTAGATATAAACTTTTTTCTTATATCAAAACTTTGAGTTTTCGCTCTCCCTTCATCCCGTAAACAAAAAAGGCAAATAGATCACAACAAATTGAAAATTTAGAGTTTATGTATGGAAAAAAATTTAAAACTATAAGAAATATAAGTAAAGCAAATTATTCACACACCACAAATGAGCACAAAAGTTTTGTTGTCCAATTTTTGGAAATTCCACTAGTTCAACCCTAATAGCTTGAAATTTTATAAGAAAGAGATTTCTTCAACACATGTTTTAAAAATGGCAATGCATAATTGAAATATGTTAAAGGTTCAAATGACAAATGGATCCAAACCTTTTCACGTGCGATGGGATGTTTACCTGAGTCAAACAAGCCATTATTTTGCCCATTTACAAAAAGCTGACCTAACATTCATAGATGATTGTAAAGTGATTTATCACGTGTAACGGGCCATATTTTTGTAAGAAATGACAGATGGATTGGGAGTGAACACTCAGTTAAAAATCCCATGCCTCCCCCTTTTCCCCGACGACTGCAAAACCTTATACATAAAAACAAAAAGGAGTTTTCAATTCCTAAAAGTTACAAATACTCTTTGGAAATATCTCTTTCTACATTTGTACATTGTGCATTTTCATTTTAGATGTATACTTTTTTCTTAAATCAAAACCTTGAGTTTTTTCTCTCCCTTCATCCTGTAAACAAAAAAGGCAAATAGATCACAACAAAATGAAAATTTTAGAGTTTATGTATGGAAAAAATTTAAAACATTAATAAATATAAGTAAAGAAAATTTATTCATGCACCACAAATGAACACAAAAGTTTTGTTATCCAAGTTTTGGAAAGTGATTGTAAAGTGATTTATCATGAGTAACGGGCAATATTTTTGAAAGAAATGACTTATGGATTTGGAGTCAACACCCAGTTAAAAATCCCGTGCCTCCCCCTTTTCTCCAACGATTGCAAAACCTAATATATAAAAACCAAAAGGAGTTTTCAATCCTGAAAGTTACAAATAGTCTTTGGAATTATCTCTCTTAACATTTCTGCATTGTGCATTTCCATTTTAGTTGTATCTCTTAAATCAAAACTTTCAGTTTTTGCTCACCCTTCATCCCATAAACAAAAAAGGCAAACAGTTCACAACAAAATGAAAATTTTAGTGTTTATGTATGGGAAAAATTTAAAACAATGACAAATGTAAGTAAAAAAAAATTACTCACACACCACAAATGAACACAAAAGTATTGTTATCCAAGTTTGGGAAATTCCACTAGTTCAACCATAATAGCTTCAAATTTTTTAAGAAAGAGATTTCTACTACACATTTTTAAAAAATGGATATGCATGCTTGAAACATGTTAAAGATGCAAATGACCTATGGATCCAAACCTTTTAGAGAGAATAACAAACGCCCATTAAATTCTCAATTGAACGAGCGGTGGGATATTTACCCCAGTCAAACATGCCATTATTTGGCCCTTTTACAAAAATTTGACCTAACAATCATAGATAATTGTAAAGGTATTTATCACACTTAATTGGCTATATTTTTTAAGAAATGACTTATGGATTGGGAGTCAACACTCAGTTCATAATTCCTCGCCTCCCCCTTTTCCCCGACTATTGCAAAACCTAATATATAAAAACTAAAAAGAGTTTACAATCAATAAAAATTACAGAGACTCTTTGGAATTATCTCTCTCTACATTTGTGCAATGTGCATTTCCATTTTAGATGTAGACGTTTTTTTAAATCAAATTTTTGAGTTTTCCCTCTGCCTTCATCCCGTAAACTTAAAAGGAAAATAGATCACAACAAAATGAAAATTTTAGGTTTATGTATGGACAAAATTTAAAACAATAATAAATGAAAGTGAAGAAAATTTATTCACTTACCACAAATGAAGACAAAAGTTTTGTTGTCCAAGTTTTGGAAATTCAACAAGTTCAACCCTAATAGCTTGGCATTTTATAAGAAAGAGATTTCTACTCCACTTGTTTTTAAAATGGATATACATGCTTGAAACATGTTAAAGATGCAAATCACCTATGGATCCAAACCTTTTAAAGAGAATAACAAATGCTCATTAAATTCTCAAGTGAACGTGCGGTGGGATATGTGGGATATTTACCCGAGTCAAACAAGCCATTATTTTTCCCATTTATAAAAAGTAGACCTAACAATCAATTTATCACCCTTAATGGGCTATATTTTTGTAAGAAATGCCTTATGGATTGGGAGTCAATACACAATTAAAAATCCCCCGTCTCCCCCTTTCCCCCGACTACTACAAAACCTAATATATAAAAACTAAAAAGATTTTACAATCCCTAAAAATTACAGACACTGTTTGGAATTATTTCTCTCAACATTTGTGTAATGTGCATTTCCTTTTTAGAAATATATTTTTTTCTTAAATCAAAACATTGAGTTTTCGCTCTCCCTTCATCTAGCAAACAAAAAAGGCAAATAGATAAAAACCAAATGAAAATTTTATAGTTTATGTATGGAAAAATTTTAAATCAATAACAAATGTAAGTAAAGAAAATCAATTCACACAAAAGTTTTGTTATCCACGTTTGGGAAACTCCACGAGTTCAACCCTAATAGCATGGAATTTTATAAGAAAGAGAGTTCTACTATATATGTTTTAAAAATGGATATGCATGCTTGAAACATGTTAAAGATGCAAATGACCTATTGATCCAAACCTTTTAAAGAGAATAACAAACGCTCATGAAATTCTTAAGTGAACGTGGAGTGAAATATTTACCTGAGTCAAACATGCCATTATTTTGCCCATTAACAAAAAGCTAACCTAACAATCGTAGATGATTGTAAAGAGAGTTATCATTTGTAACGGGCAATATTTTTGAAAGAAATGACTTATGGATTGGGAGTTAACACTCATTTAAAAATCCCCTGCCTCCCCCTTTTCCCTGACAATTGCAAAACCTAATATTTAAAAAAAAAGGAGTTTTCAATCCCTAAAAGTTACAAATAATCTTTGGAATTATCTCTCTTTACATTTGTGCATTGTGCATTTCCATTTTAGTTGTATACTTTTTTCTTATATAAAAACTTTGAGTTTTTTTATCTCCCTCCATCCCATAAAAAAAAAGGCAAACAGATCACAACAAAATGAAAATTTTGGAGGTTATGTATGTGAAAAATTTAAAACAATAACAAATGTAAGTAAAAAAATTTTATTCACACAACACAAATGAACACAAAAGTTTTGTTATCGAAGCATTAGTTCAACCCTAATAGGTTGGAATTTAATAAGAAAGAGATTTCTTCAACACATGTTTTAAAAATGGATATACGTGCGTGAAATAAGTTAAAGATTCACATGACCTATGGATCCAAACCTTTTAAAGAGAATAACAAACGCTCATTAATTTCTCAAGGGAACGTGCGGTGCGATATTTACCCAAGTCAAACAAGCCATTATTTTTCCAATTTACAAAAATCTGACCTACCAATCATACATGATTGTAAAGTGATTTATCACACGTAACAGGCTATATTTTGTTAAGAAATAAATTATGGATTGGGAGTCAACACTCAGTTATAAATCCCCTACCTCTTCTTTTTCCCCGACGATTGCAACACCTAATATATAAAAACAAAAGGAGTTTTCAATCGCTAAAAGTTACAAATACTCTTTGGAATAATCTCTATTTACATTGGTGCAATGTGCATTTCCATTTTAGTTGTACACTTTTTTCTTAAATTAAAACTATGAGTTTTTGATCTCCCTTCATCCCGTTAAAAAAAAAACAAATATATCACAAAAAAATAAAAAATTTAGAGTTTATGTATGAAAAAAATTTAAAACATTAACAAATGTAAGTAAAGAAAATTTATTCGCACACCACAAATGAACATAAAAGTTTTGTTATACAAGTTTGGGAATTTCCACTAGATCGACCCTAATAGCTTGGAATTTTATAAGAAGAGACTTCTTCTACGTATGTTTTAAAAATGGATATGCATGCTTCAAACAAGTTCAAGATGCAAATGACCTATGGATCTAAACCTTTTAAAGAGAATAACAAAGGCCTCATTAAATTTTCAAGTGAACTTGTGATATTTAACCAAGTAAAACAAACCATTATTTTCCCCATTTACAAAAAGCTGACCTAACAATCATCGATGACTGTAACGTGATTTATCACACGTAACGAGCTATATTTTTGTAAGAAATGACATATGCATTGGGAGTCAACACTCAGTTAAAAATCCCCCGCCTCCCCATTTTCCCCGATGATTACAAAACCTAAAATATAAAAACTAAAAGGAGTTTACAATACCTAAAAATTACAGACACTCTTTGGAATTATCTCTCTCTACATTTTTGCATTGTGCATTTCCTTTTTAAAAAAAAAACAAATGTAAGTAAAGGAAATTTACTCAGACCCCACAAATGAACAAAAAAATTTTGTTTTCCGAGTTTGGGAAATACCACTAGTTCAACCCTAATAGTTTAGAATTTTATAAGAAAGAGATTTCAACTACACATGCCATTATTTTGCCCATTAACAAAAAGCTGACCTAACAATCGTTGATGATTGTAAAGAGATTTATCATGCGTAATGGGCAATATTTTTGAAAGAAATGACTTATGGATTGGGAGTTAACACTCAGTTAAAAATCCCCTGCCTCCCCCTTTTCTCCGACTTTTACAAAACGTATTATTTAAAAAAAAAGGAGTTTTCAATCCCTAAAAGCTACAAATAGTCTTTGGAATTATCTCTCTTTACAATTGTGCATTGTGCATTTCCATTTTATTTGTATACTTTTTTCATAAATGTAACCTTTAAGTTTTTTATCTGCCTCCATCCCATAAAAAAAAAAGGCCAACAGATCACAACAAGATGAAAATTTTAGAGGTTATGTATGTAAAAAATTTAAAACAAAAAAAATGTAAGTAAAAAAAATTTATTCACACACCACAAATGAACACAAAAGTTTTGTTACCCAAGCACTAGTTCAACCCTAATAGCTTGGAATTTAATAAGAAAGAGATTTCTGCAACACTTGTTTTAAAAATGGATATGCGTACTTGAAGCAAGTTAAAGATTCAAATGACCTATAGATCCAAACCTTTTAAAAAGGAAAACAAACATTCATTAAATTTTCAAGTGAACGTGCAGTGGGATATTTTACCGAGTCAAACAAGCCATTATTTGCCCATTTACAAAAAGCTAACCTACCAATCATAGATGACTGTAAAGTGATTTATCTCGTGTAATGGACTATATTTTTGTAACAAATGACTTATATATTGGGAGTCAACACTCAGTTAAAAATCCCGCCTCCTCCTTTTCCCCGACGATTGAAAAACCTAATATATAAAAAATAAAGAGAGTTTACAATCCCTAAAAATTACAGACTCTCTTTGGATTTATCTGTCTCAACATTTGTGCATTGTTCATTTCCATATTAGATGTATACTTTTTCCTTAAATCAAAACGTGGAGTTTTCGCTCTCCCTTCATCCCGTAAAAAAACAAAAGGCAAACAAATCACAACAAAATGAAAATTTTAGAGTTTACGTATGGAAAAAAAATTAAAAAAATAAAAAAATTAAGTAAAGAAAATTTATTCACACACCACAAATGAACACAAAAGTTTTGTTATCCAAGTTCGGAAAATTCCACTAGTTCACCCCTAATAGCTTGGACTTTTAGAAGAAAGAGATTTCTTCTACACATGTTGCAAAAATGGATATGCATGCTTGAAACTTATTAAAGGTGCAAATGACCTTTGGATCCAAACCTTTTAAAGAGCATAACAAACGCTCATTAAATTCTCAAGTGAACTTGTGGTGGGATATTTGCCCAAGTCAAACATGCCATTATTTTGCCCATTTACAAAAAACTGACCTAACAATCATAGATGATTGTAAAGTGATTTATCATGCATAGCCGGCTGTATTTTTTTAAGAAATGACTTATGGATTGGGAGTCAACACTAAGTTAAAAAATCCCCCGCCTCCCCCGTTTGCCCGACAATTGCAAAACCGAATATTTAGAAACTAAAAAGAGTTTACAATCCCTAAAAATTAATGACACTCTTTGGGATTACATATCTCAACATTTGTGCATTGTGCAATTCCATTTTAGATGTATACTTTTTTCTTAAATCAAAATTTGAGTTTTCACTCTCCCCTTATCTCGTAAACAAAAAAGGCAAAAAGATCACAACAAAATAAAAAATTTAGATTTTATGTATGGAAAAAATTTAAAGCAATAAAAAATGTAAGTAAAGAAAATTTATTCAGACACCACATATGAACACAAAAGTTTTGTTATCTAAGTTTGGGAAATTCCACTTGTTCAACCCTAATAGCTTGGAAATTTATATGAAAGAGATTTCTTCTACACATGTTTTAAAAATGGATATGCATGCATGAAACATGTTAAAGACGCAATTGACCTATGGATCCAAACCTTTTAAAGAGAACAACAAACGTCATTAAATTTTCAAGTGAACGTGCGGTGGGATATTTACCAGAGTCAAACAAGCCATTATTTTGCCCATTTACAAAAAGCTGACATAGTAATCATGGATGATTGTAAAGTGATTTATAATGAGTAACGAGCAATATTTTTGTTAGAAATGACTTTTGGATTGGGAGTCAACATTCAGTTATAAATCTCCCACCACCCCTTTTTTCGGACGATTACAAAATCTAATATCTATCAACAAAAAGAATTTTTCAATCCCTAAAAGTTACAGGCACTCTTTGGAATTATCTCTTTCAACAATTGTGCATAGTGCATTTCCATTTTAGATGTATACTTTTTTCTTAAATCAAAACTTTGAGTTTTCGCTCTCCTTTCATCCCGTGAAAAAAAAAGACAAATAGATCACAACAAAAGGAAAATTTTAGAGTTTATGTATGGAAAAAATTTAAAACAAAATCAAATGTAAGTAACGGAAATTTATTCACATACCACAATTGAAGACGAACGTTTTTGCATCCAAGTTTAGGAAATTCCACTAGTTCAACCCAAATAGCTTTTGGAGTTTATAAGAAAGAGATTTCTTCTACACATGTTTTAAAAATTGATTTGCATGCTTGAAACTTGTTAAAGATTCAAATGACTTATGGATCCAAACCTTTTAAATAGAATAACAAACGCTCATTAACTTCTCAAGTGAACGTGCTGTGGGATTTTTAATCGAGTCAAACAAGCCATTATTTTACCAATTTACAAAAAGCTGACCTAACAATCGTAGATAATTGCAAATTCATTTATCACGCATAACAGGCTATATTTTTTTAAGAATTGACTTATGGATTGGGAGTCAACACTTAGTTAAAACTCCCTGCCTCCCCCTTTTCTCCGACGATTGCAAAACCGAATACATCAAAACAAAAAAGAGTTTACAATCCCTAAAAATAATTGACACTCTTTGGAGTAATCTCTCTCTACTTTTGTGCATTGTGAATTTCCATTTTAGATGTATACTTTTTTAGTAAATCAAAACTTTGAGTTTTCGCTCTCCCTTCATCCCATAAACAAAAAAGGCAAATAGATCACAACAAAATGAAAATTTTAGAGTTTATGTATGGAAACAATTTAAAACAATAACAAATGCAGGTAAAGAAAATTTATTGACACACCACAAATGAACACAAAAGTATTGTTATCCAAGTTTGGGAAATTCCACTAGTTCAACCATAATAGCTTGGAATTTTATAAGAAAGAGATTTCTTATACACATGCTTTAAAAAAGGATATGCAAGGTTCAAACATGTTGAAGATGACCTATGGATCCAAACCTTCTAAAGAAAATAACAAACACTCAGTAAATTCATTTTTTTCCCATTTACAAAAAGATGACCTAACAATCATAGACGATTGTAAAGTGATTTATCACACGTAATGGGCAATATTTTTGTAAGAAATTACTTATGGATTGGGAGTCAAAACTCACTTAAAAATCCCCCCCCCCCCCTCCTTCCTCTTTTCCCCGACGATTGAAAAACCTAATATATAAAAGCTAAAAGGAGTTTACAATCCCTAAAAAATTATAGACACTCTTTAGAATTATCTCTCTCTAATTTTTTTCATTGTGCATTTCCATTTTAGATGTATACCTTTTTCTGAAATCAAAACTTTGAGTTTTCGCTCTCCCTTCATCCTGTAAACTAAAAAGGCAAATAGATCACAAAAAAATGAAAATTTTAAAGTTTAAGTTTGGAAAAAATTTACAATAATAAAAAATGTAAGTAAAAAAAATTTATTCACACACCACAAATGAACACGAAAGTTTAGCTATCCAAGTTAGGGAAAATCCCTGCCATATAGCTTGGAATT
Source organism: Aristolochia californica (assembly GCF_029961685.1). NCBI lineage: Eukaryota > Viridiplantae > Streptophyta > Magnoliopsida > Piperales > Aristolochiaceae > Aristolochia > Aristolochia californica. The sequence goes on along the minus strand of NW_027181992.1, from coordinate 31,959,023 downwards.
TTGTAAAAAGAGATTTCTTCTACACGTGTTTTAAAATGGATATGCATGCTTCAAACATGTTAAAGATGCAAATGATCTATGAATCCAAACCTTTTAGAGAGAATAACAAACGTTCGTTAAAAAAGTAGACATCTAAAATGGAAATGCACAATGCGCAAATGTAAAGAAAGATAATTTCTAAGAGTGTTTATAATTTTTAGGGTTTACAAACTCTTTTTAGTTTTTATATATAAGGTTTTGCTATCGTCAGGGAAAAAGGGGAGGCGGGGGATTTTTAACTGTTTTGACACCCAATCCAAAAGTCATTTCTTACAAAAATATAGCCCGTTACGCGTGATAAATCACTTTACAATCATCTATGATTGTTAGGTCACGCTTTTTGTAAATGGCCAATATAATGGATTGTGTTACTCGGGTAAATATCCCACCTCACGTTCACTTGAAAATTTAATGAGCCTTTGTTGTTCTCTTTGAAAGGTTTGGATCCATAGCTCATTTGCTTTTTTAACATGTTTCAAACATGCATATCCATTTTTAAAAGATGTGTAGAAGAAATCTCTTTCTTATAAAATTTAAAGCTATTTGGGTTGAACTAGTGGAATTTTCGAAACTTGGATAACAAAACTTTTTTGTTCATTTGTGGTGTGTGAATAAATTTTTTTACTTACATATGTTATTGTTTTAAATTTTTTAAATACATAAACTCTCAAATTTTCATTTTGTTGTGATCTATTTGCCTTTTTTGTTTACGGGATGTAGGGAGAGCGAAAACTAAAACTTTTGATTTAAGAAAAAAGTATACATCTAAAATGGAAATGCACAGTGCAAAAAATTTAGAGGAAGATAATTCCAATGTGTGTCGTTAATTTTTAGGGATTGTAAACTCTTTTTAGTTTTATATATTAGGTTTAACGATCGCCGGGGAAAAGGGGGAGGTGGATGATTTTTAACTGAGTGTTGACTCCCAATCCTTAAGTCATTTGTCACAAAAATTTACCCCCGTTACGTGTGATAAATCACTTTACAATCATCTATGATTGTTAGGTCAGCATTTTGTGAATGGGTAAAATAATGGCTTGTTTCACTGGTGTAAATATCCCGTCATACGTTCACTTGAGAATTTAATAAGTGTTTGTTATTCTCTTTAAAATGTTTGGATCCCTAGGTCATTTGCATCTTTAACATGTTTCAAACATGGATATCCATTTTTAAAACATGTGTAGAAGAAATTTGTTTCTTATAAAATTCCAAGCAATTAGGGGTTGAACTAGTGGAATTTTCTAAACTTGGATAACAAAACTTTTGTGGTCATTTGTGGTGTGTGAATAAATTTTCTTTGCCTACATTTTTTATTGTTTAAAGTTTTTTCCATACATAAACTCTAACATTTTCATTTTGTTGTGATCTATTTGCTTTTTTTGTTTACGGGATGAGGGGAGAACGTAAACACAAAGTTTTGATTTAAGAAAAAAGTATACATCTACAATGGAACTGCACAATGCACAAATGTAGAAAGAGATAATTCCAATGAGTGTCTATAAATTTTAGGGATAGTAAATTAGTTTTAGTTTTTATATATTAGGTTTTGCAATCGTCGGGGAAAAGGGGGAGGTGGGGGATTTTTAACTGAGAGCTGACTCCCGATTCATAAGTCTTTTCTAACAAAAATATAGACCGTTACACGTTATAAATCACTTTACAATCATCTATGATTGTCAGGTCTGTTTTTTCTAAATAGGCAAAATAATGCCTTGTTCGACTCGGGTAAATATCCCACCGCACGTTCAGTGGTGAATTTAATGAGCGTTTGTTATTCTCTTTGAAAGGTTTGGATCCACTCGTCATTTGCATCTTTAACATGTTCCAAGCATGCATATCCATTTTTAAAACATGTGTAGAAGAAATCTCTTTCTTATAAAATTCAAGCTATTGGGGTTGAACTAGTGGAATTTCCCAAACTTGGATAACAAAACTTTTGTGTTCATTTGTGGTGTGTGAATAAATGTTTTTACTTACATATGTTATTGTTTTAAATTTTTTCCATACATAAACTCTAAAATTTTCATTTTGTTGTGACCTATTTGCCTTTTTGCTTTACGGGATGAAGGGAGAGCGAAAACTCAAAATTTTAATATAAGAAAAAAATGTACATCTAAAATGGAAATGCACAATGCACAAATGTAAAGAGATATAATTCCAAAAAGTGACTGTAATTTTTAGGGATTGTAAACTCTTTTTAGTTTTTGTAAATTAGGTTTTGCAATCGATAGGGAAAAGGGGGAGGCAGGAGAATTTTAATTGAGTGTTGACTCCTAATCCAGAAGTCATTTCTTAAAAAAATATATCCCGTTACGTGTAATAAATCACTTTACAATCATCTATGAAGTTTAGGTCAACTTTTTGTAAATGGGCATAATAATGGCTTGTTTGACTCGGGTAAATATACCACCGCACGTTAAGGGGAGAATTTATTGAGCATTTGTTATTCTATTTAAAAGGTTTGGATCCATAGGTCATTTGCATCTTTAACATGTTTCAAATATGCATATCTTTTTTAAAAACATGTATAAAAGATATTTATTTCTTATAAAATTCCAAGCTATTAGGGTTGAACTATTGGAATTTCCCAAACTGGGATGACAAAAATTTTGTGTTCATTTGTGGTGATTTAATAATTTTTGTCATGATCTATTTGCCTATTTTGTTTACAGGATGAGGAGAGAGCGAAAACTCAAAGCTTTGATTTAAGAAAAAAGTATATATCTAAAATGGAAATGCATAATGCACAAATGTAGAGAGAGATAATTCCAAAGAGTATCTGCAATTTTTAGGGATTGTAAACTCTTTTTAGTTTTTATATATTAAGTTTTGCAATCGTCAAGGAAAAGGGGAAGGCGGGGATTTTTAACTGAGTGTTGACTCCCAATCCAGAAGTCATTTTTGACAAAAATATAGCCAGTTACGCGTGATAAATCACTTTACAATCATCTATGATTGTTAGGTCAGATTTTTGTAAATGGGCATAATAATGGCTTGTTTGACTCAGGTAAATATCCCACTGCACGCTCCCTTGAGAATTTAGTGAGCGTTTCTTATTCTCTTTAAAAGGTTTCGATCCATAGGTCATTTGCATCTTTAACATGTTTCAAGCATGTATATCCATTTTTAATACATGTGTAGAAGAAATCTCTTTCTTATAAAATTCCAAGCTATTAAGGTTGAACTAGTGGAATTTCCCAAACTTGGATAACAAAATTTTTGCATTCATTTGGGTGTGTGAATAAATTTTTGGTACTTACATTTCTTATTGTTTTAAATTTTTTCAATATATAAACTCTAAAATTTTCATTTTGTTGTGATCAATTTGCCTTTTGTTTTAACGGGAAGAAGGGAGCGCAAGAACTCAAAGTTTTGATTTAAGAGAAAAGTATACATCTAAAATAGGAATGCACAATGCAAAAATGTAGAGAGAGATAATTCCAAAGAGTGTCTATAATTGTTAGGGATTGTAAACTCTTTTTAGATTTTATATATTAGGTTTTGCGATCATCAGAGAAAAGGGGGAGGGTGGGGGATTTTTAATTGAGTGTTGACTCCCAATCCAAAAGTCATATCTTACAAAACTATAGCACGTTACGCGTGACAAATCACTTTAAAATCATCTATGATTGTTAGGTTAACTTTTTGTAAATGGCCAATATAATGGCTTGTGTTACTCGGGTAAATATCCCACCACACGTTCACTTGAAAATTTAATGAGCCTTTCTTATTCTCTTTAAAAGGTTTGGATCCATAGGTCATTTGCATCTTTAACATGTTTCAAGCATGCATATCCATTCTTTAAACATGCGCAGAAGAAATCTCTTTCTTATAAAATTCTAAGCTATTGGGCTTGAACTAGTGGAATTTCCCAAAGTTGAATAACAAAACTTTTGTGTTCATTTGTGGTGTGTGATTAAATTTTCTTTACTTTCATTTTTTATTGTTTTAAATTTTTTCCATACATAAACTTTAAAATTTTCATTTTGTTGTGATCTATTTGCCTTTTTTGTTTACGGGATGAAGGAAGAGCGAAAACTCAAAGTTTTGATTTAAGAAAATAGTATACATCTGAAATGGAAATGCACAATGCACAAATGGAGAGAGAGATAATTCAAAAGAGTGTCTGTAATTTTTAGGGATTGTAAAAAAATTTTAGTTTTTATATATTTGGTTTTGGAATAGTTAGGGAAAAGGGGCAGGCGGGGGATTTTTAACTGAGTGTTGACTCCCATTCCATTTTTAATTTATGACAAAAATATAGCCCGTTACGTGTGATAAATCCCTTTACAATCATCTATGATTGTTAGGTCAGATTTTTGTAAATGGGCAAAATAATGGCTCTTTTGATTCGGGTAAATATCCCTCCGCATGTTCACTTGAGATTTTAATGGGCGTTTGTTATTCTCTTTAAAAGGTTTGGATCCATAGGTCATTTGCATCTTTAACATGTTTCAACCATGCATATCCATTTTTAAAACATGTGTAGAAGAAATCTCTTTCTTATAAAATCCAAGCAAATAGGGGTTGAACTAGTGGAATTTTCCAAACTTGGATAACAAAACTTTTGTGGTCATTTATTGTTTAAAAATTTCATTTATTTGTGATATATTTGCCTTTTTAGGTTATGGGATGAAGGGAGAGGGAAAACACAAAGTTTTGATTTTAGAAAAAAGTATACATCTACAAAGGAAATTCAGAATGCACAAATGTTGAGAGAGATTATTGCAAAGAGTGTCTGTAAATTTTAGGAATAACTACTCTGTTTAGTTTTTATATATTAGGTTTTGCAATTGTCAAGGAACAGAGGGAGACAGGGGGATTTTTAACTGAATGTTGACTCCCAATCCTTAAGTCATTCGTGACCAAAATTTTACCCATTACTTGTGATAAATAACTTTACAATCATCTAAGATTGTTAGGTCAGCATTTTGTAAATGGGAAAAATAATGGCTTGTTTTACTTGGGTAAATATTCCACCGCATGTTCACTTAAGAATTTAATGACCGTTTGTTATTCTCTTTAAAATGTTTGGATCCATAGGTCATTTGCATCTTTAGCATGTTTCAAGCATTCATATCCATTTTTAAAACATGTGTAGAAGAAATTTCTTTCTAATAAAATTCCAAGCTATTAGGGTTGCAAACTAGGATAACAAAACTTGTCTGTTCATTTGTGATGTGTGAATAAATTTTCTTCACTTACATTTTTTATTGTTTTAAATTTTTTCCATTCATAAACTGTAAAATTTTCATTTTGTTGTGATTTGTTTGCCTTTTTTTTACGAGATTAAGGGAGAGCTAAAACTCAAAGTTTTGATTTAAGAAAAAAGTATACATCTAAAAATGGAAATGCACAATGCACAAAGAGTGTCTATAATTATAAGGGATTGTAAACTCTTTTCATTTTTTATTTATTAGGTTTTGCAATCGATGGGGAAAAGGGGGAGGTGGGGAATTTTTAACTGAGTGTTGACTCCTAATCATTAAGTCATTTGTCACAACAATTTAGCCCGTTACGTGTGATAAATCACTTTAAAATCATCTATGATTGCTAGGTCAACATTTTGTTCAGGGTAAAATAATGGCTTGTTTGACTTGAGTAAATATCCCACCGTACGTTCGCTTGAGAATTTAAAGAGCGTTTGTTATTCTCTTTCAAATGTTTGGATCCATTGGTTAGTTGCATCTTTAACATGTTTAAAACATGTATATCCATTTTTAAAACATGTGTTGAAGAAATCTCTTTCTTATAAAATTCCAAGCTATTCCGGTTGAAAAAGTGGAATTTCGCAAACTGGGATAAGAAAACTTTTGTGTTCATTTTTGGTGTGTGAAGAAATATTCTTTACATACATTTGTTATTTTTTAAATATTTTCCATACATAAACTCTAAAAGTTTCTTTTTCTTGTGATCTATTTGACTTTTTTGTTTATGGGATGAAGGGAGAGCGAATACTCAAAGTTTTGATTTAAGAAAAAAGTATATATCTAAAATAGAAATGCACAATGCACAAATGTAGAGAGAGGAAAAAAGGGGGAGGCGGGGGATTTTTAATTGAGTGTTGATTCCCATTCCAGAAGTTATTTCTTACAAAAATATAGCCAGTTGCGCGTGATAAAGCACTTGACAATCATCTATGATTGTTAGGTCAGATTTTTTTAAATGGACATAATAATGGCTTGTTTGACTCTGGTAAATACACCACCGCATGTTCACTTGTGAATTGAATGAGCGTTTGTTATTCTCTTTAAAGGTTTGGCTCCATAGGTCATTTACATCTTTAACATGTTTCAGGTATGCATATCTATTTTTAAAACATGTGTAGAAGAAATCTCTTTCTTGTAAAATTCCAAACTATTAGGGTTGAACTATTGGAATTTCCCAAACTGGGATAACAAAACTTTTCTGTTCATTTGTGGTAAGTTAATAAATTTTCTTTACTTATATTTTTTACTGTTTTAAATATTTTCAATAGATAAACTCTAAAATTTTCATTTTGTTGCGATCTATTTGCCTATTTTGTTTACAGGATGAAGGGAGTGCAAAAACTCAAAGTTTTGGTTTAAGAAAAAGTATACATCTAAAATGGAAATGCACAATGCACAAATGTAGAGAGAGATATTTCCAAAGCGTGTCTGTAATTTTTAGGGATTGTAAACTCTTTTTAGTTTTTGTATATTAGGTTTTCCAATCGAAAGGGAAAAGGGGGAGGCGGAGGAATTTTAACTGATTGTTGACACCCAATCTAGAAGTCCTTTCTTAAAAAAACATAGCCTATTGCACGTGATAAATCACTTTACAATCATCTATGATTGTTAGGTTTGCTTTTTGTAAATGGGCATAATGATGACTTGCTTCACTTGCGTAAATATTCCACCGGACGTTCACTTGAGAATTTAATGAGCATTTTTTATTCTCTAAAAAAAGTTTGGATCCATAGGTCATTTGCATCTTTAGCATGTTTCAAGCATTCATATCCAAGAAATCTCTTTCTTATAAAATTCCAAGCTTTTAGGGTTGAACTAGTGGAATTTCCCAAACTAGGATAACAAAACTTTTGTGTTCATTTCAGGTGTGTGAATAAATTTTCTTTACTTACATTTTTTATAGTTTTAATTTTTTTCCACTCATAAACTCTAAAATTTTCATTTTGTAGTTATCTATTTGACTTTTTTTTTTTACGGGAAGAAGGGAGAGCAAAAACTCAAACTTTTGATTTAAGAAAAAAGTATACATCTAAAATGGAAATGCACAATGCACAAATGTAGACAGAGATAATTCCAAAGAGAGTCTATAATTTTTATGGATCATAAACTCTTTTTATTTTTTGTATATTAAGTTTTGCAATCATAAGGGAAAAGGGGGAGGCGGGGGGCTTTTAACTGAGTGTTAACTCCAATTCCATAAGTTATTTCTTACAAAAATATTGCCCGTTGCGCGTGATAAATCCCTTCACAATCATCTATGATTGTTAGGTCAGATTTTTTTAAATGGGCATTATAATGGCTTGTTAGACTCGGTTAAATACACCACCGCAGGTTCATTTGAGAATTTAATGAGTGTTTGTTATTCTCTTTAAAAGGTTTGGATCCATAGGTCATTTGCATCTTGAACATGTTTCAAGCATGCATATCCATTTTTAAAACATGTGTAGAAGAAATCTCTTTCTTATAAAATTCCAAGCAATTTGGGGTTGAATTGGTGGATTTTTCAAAACTTAGAGAACAAAACTTTTGTGGTCATTTGTGGTGTGTGAATAAATTTTCTTTACTTACATTTTTTATTGTTTAAATTTTTTTCCATACATAAACTCTAAAATATTCATTTTGTTGTGATCTATTTGCCTTTTTTGTTTAAGGGATGAAGGGAGAGCTAAAACACAAAGTTTTTATTTAAGAAAAAATTATACATCTAAAATTGAAATGCACAATGCACAAATGTGGAGAGAGATAATTTGAAAGATTGTCTGTAATTTTTAGGGATAGAAAACTCTTTATAGTTTTTTTATATTAGGTTTTACAATCATCGATGAAAAGGGGGAGGCAGGGGATTTTTAACTGAGTGTTGACTCCCAATCCTTAAGTCATTTGTCACAAAAATTAAACCTGTTACGCGTGATAAGTCACTATACAATCATATATGGTTGTTAGGTCAGTATTTTTTAAATGGAAAAAATAATGGCTTGTTTCACTTGGGTAAATATTCCACCGAACGTTCACTTGAGAATTTAATGAGTGTTTGTTACTCTCTAAAAAAAGTTTGGATCCATAGGTCATTTGCATCTTTAGCATGTTTCAAGCATTCATATCCATTTTTAAAACAAGTATAGAAGAAATCTCTTTCTTATAATTAGGGTTCAACAAGTGGAATTTCCCAAACTTGGATAACAAAACTTTTGTGTTCATTTCAGGTGCGTGAATAAATTTTCTTTACTTACATTTTTTATTGTTTTAAATTTTTTCCATTCATAAACTCTAAAATTTTCATTTTGTAGTTATCTATTTGCCTTTTTTTTACGGGATGAAGGGAGAGCAAAAACTCAAACTTTTGATTTAAGGAAAAAGTATACATCTAAACTGGAAAAGCACAATGCACAAATGTAGACAGAGATAATTCCAAAGAGAGATTGTAATTTTTAGGGATTGTAAACTAATTTTATTTTTTGTATCTTAAGTTTTGCAATCGTAAGGGAAAAGGGGGAGGCAGGGGATTTTTAACTGAGTGTTGACTCCCAATCCAGAAGTCATTTCTTACAAAAATATAGAACATTACATGTGATAAATCACTTTACAATCATCTATGACTGCTAGGTCAACATTTTGTAAATGGGCAAAATAATTGCTTGTTTGACTTGGGTAAATATCCCTACGCAAGTTCATTTGAGAATTTAATTAGCGTTTGTTATTCTCTTTAAAAGGTTTGGATCTGTAGGTCATTTGCGTCTTTAACATGTTTCAAGCATGCATATCCATTTTGAAAACATGTGTAGAAGAAATCTCTTTCTTATAAAATTCCAAGCAATTGGGGTTGAACTAGTGGAATTTCCCAAACTTGGATAACAAAAAATTTGCATTCATTTGTGTTGTGTGAATAATTTTTCTTTACTAACATTTGTTATTGTTTTAAATTTTTTCCGTACATAAACTCTAAAATTTTCATTTTGTTGTGTTCTATTTGCCTTTTTTGTTTTTGGAATGAAAGGAGAGCAAAACCGCATAGTTTTCATTTAAGAAAAAAGTATACATCTAAAATCGAAAAGCACTGTGCAGAATTGGAGAGAGAGATAATTCCAAAGAGTGTCTGTAAATTTAGGGATTGTAAACTCTTTTTAATTTTTATATATTAGGTTTTGTAATCGTTGGGGAAAAGGGGGAGGCGGGGGATTTTTAACTGAGTTTTGACTCCTAATCATTAAGTCATTTGTCAGTAAAATTTAGCCCGCTATGTGTGATAAATCACTTTACAATCATCTATGATTGTTAGGTTAGCTTTTTGTAAATGGGCAAAATAATGACTTGTTTAACTCGGGTAAATATCCCACAACACGTTCACTTGAGAATTTAATGAGTGTTTGTTATTCTCTTTAAAAGGTTTGGATCCATAGGTTGTTTGCATCTTTAACATGTTCCAAACATGCATATCCATTTTTAAAACATGTGTAGATGAAATCTATTTATGATAAAATGACAAGCTATTGGGGTTGAACTAGTGAAATTTCCCAAACTTGGATAACAAAACTTTTGTGTTCATTTGTGGTGTGTGAAAATTTTTTCTTTACTTACATTATTTATTGTTTTAAATATTTTCCATACATAAAATTTATTATTTTCCTTTTTTTGTTATTTGTTTGCCTTTTTTTTTTACGGGATGAAGGGAGAGCAAAAGCTCAAAGTTTTGAATTAAAAAAAAGTATTCTTATAAAATGGAAATGCACAATGCTCAAATGTAGAGAGAGATAATTCCTAAGAGCTTCTGGAATTTTTAGGGATTGTAAACTCTTTTTAGTGTTTATATATTAGGTTTTACAATCGTTAGGGAAGAGGGGAGGCGGGGGATTTTGAACAGAGTGTTGACTCCCAATCCATAAGTCATTTCTTACAAAAATATTGACTGTTACACATGATAAATCACTTTACAATCATCTATGATTGTTAGGTCTACTTTTTGTAAATGGGCAAAATAATGTCTTGTTTGACTCGAGTAAATATCCCACCGCACGTTCACTTGAGAATTTATTGAGCATTTGTTATTCTCTTTAAAAGGTTTGGATCCATAGGTCATTTGCATCTTTAACATGTTTCAAGCATGCATATCCATTTTTAAAACATGTGTAGAAGAAATCTCTTTCTTATAAAATTCCAAGCTATTGGGGTTGATGTAGTGAAATTTCCCAAACTTGGATAACAAAACTTTTGTGTTCATTTGTGGTGTGTGTATAAATTTTCTTTACTTACATTTTTTTTTCCAATCATAAACTCTTTAATTTTCATTTTGTTGTTATCTATTTACCTTTTTTGTTTACTGGATGAAGGGAGTACGAAAATTTAAAGTTTTGATTTAAGAAAAATGTATACTTCTAAAATGGAAGTGCACAATGCACAAATATAGAGAGAGATAATTCCTAAGAATGTCTGTAATTTTTAGGGATTATAAACTCTTTTCAGTTTTTATATAATAGGTTTTGCAATCGTTGGGGAAAAGGGGGAGGCGGGGGATTTTTAACTTAGTGTTAACTCCCAATCCATAAGTCATTTCATACAAAAACATAGCCCATTACGCATGATAAATCACTTGAAAATAATCTATGATTGTTTGGTCAGCTTTTTGTAAAAGGGAAAAATAATGGCTTGTTTGACTCGGGTAAATATCCCACCGCATGTTCACTAGAGAATTTAATGAGCGTTTATTATTCTCTTTAAAAGGTTTGGATCCATATGTCATTTGCATCTTTATCATGTTTCAAGCATGCATATCCATTTTTAAAACTTGTGTAGAAGAAATCTCTTTCCTATACAAGTCCAAGCTATTTGGGTTGAACTAGTGGAATTTTCCAAACTTGGATAGCAAAACTTTTCTGTTCATTTGTTGTGTGTGAATAAATTTTCTTTACTTAAATTTTTTTTGTTTAAATTTTTTCCATACAGAAACTCTAAAATTTTCATTTTTGTTGTGTTCTGTTTGGCTTTTTATTTTACGAGATGAAGGGAGAGAGAAAAATCAAAGTTTTTATTTATGAAAAATGTCTACATCTAAATTGGAAATGAATAATGCACAAAAGTAGAGAGGGTTAATAACAATGAGTGTCTGTAATTTTTAGGGATAGTAAACACTTTTTAGTTTTTATATATTAGGTTTTGCGATGGTGGGGGAAAACCAGGAGTGGGGGATTTTTAATGGAGTGTTGACTCCCAATCCATAAGTCATTTCTTACAAAAATATAGCATGTTACATGTGATAAATGACTTTACAATCATCTATGATTGTTAGGTTAGCTTTTTATAAATGGGCAAAATAATGGCATGTTTGACTCGGGTAAATATCCCACCGCACGTTCACCTGAGAATTTAATGAGCGTTTGTTATTATCTTTAAAAGGTTTGGATCCTTAGGTCATTTGCATCTTTAACTTGTTTCAAGCATACATATCCATTTTTAAAACATGTGTAGAAGAAATCTCTTTCTTATAAAATTCCAAGCTATAGGGATTGAACTAGTGGAATTTACCAAACATGGATAACAAAACTTTTGTGTTCATTTATGGTGCGTGTATAAATTTTGCTTATTTATATTTCTTATTGTTTTAAATTTTTTCCATTCATAAACTCTAAAATTTTCATTTTTTGTGATCTATTTGCCTTTTTTTTTCCGGAATGAAGGGAGAGCCAAAACTCAAAGTTTTGATTTAAGAAAAAAGTATACATTTAAAATGGAAATGCACAAATGTAGAGAGAGATAATTCCAAAGAGTGTCTGTAATTTTTAGGGGTAGTAAACTCTTTTTAGTTTTTATATATTAAGTTTTGCAATCGTTGGGAAAAAGGGGGAGGCGGGGGATTTTAACTGAGTGTTGACTCCAATTCGTTAAGTCATTTGCCACAAAAATTTATCCCGTTACGTGTAATAAATCACTTTACAATCATCTATGATTTTTAGGTCAGCATTTTGTAAATGGGCAAAATACTGGCTTGTTTGACTCCGGTAAATATCCCACCGCACGTTCACTTGAGAATTTAATGAGCGTTTGTTATTCTCTTTAAAAGGTTTGGTTCCATAGGTCATTTGCATCTTTAACATGTTTCAAGTATGCATATCCATTTTTAAAACACGTGTAGAAGAAATCTCTTTCTTTTAAAATTCCAAGCTATTGGGGTTGAACTAGTGAAATTTTGCAAACTTGGATAACAAAACTTTTGTGTTCATTTGTGTTGTGTGAATAAATTTTCTATACTTACATTTGTTATTGTTTTAATTTTTTTCCTCACTTAAACTATAAAATCTTCATTTTGTTGTGATCTATTTGCCTTTTTTGTTTACGGGACGAAGGGAGAGAAAAAAATCAAAGTTTTGATTTAGGAAAAAAGTATACATCTAAAATTGAAATGCACAATGCAAAAATGTTGACAGAGATAATTCCGAAGAGTGTATGTAATTTTTAGGGGATGTAAAATCTTTTATGTTTTTATAAATTAGGTTTTCGAATTGTCAGGGAAAAGGGGGAGGCGGGGGATTTTTAACTGAGTGTTGACTCCTAATCATTAAGTCATTTGTCTCAAACATTTAGCCCGTTACATGTGATAAATCACTTTACAATCATCTATGATTGTTAGGTCAGCATTCTGTAAAGGGCAAAATAATGGCTTGTTTCACATGGGTAAATATCCCACCGCACGTTGACTTGTGAATTTAATGAACGTTTGTTATTCTCTTTAAAAGGTTTGGATCAATAGGTGATTTGCATCTTTTACATGTTTCAAACATGCATATCCATTTTTAAAATATGTGTAGAAGAAATCTCTTTCTTATAAAATTCCAAGCTATAAGGGTTGAACTAGTGGAATTTTCCAAACTTGGATAGCAAAACTTTTCTTTTCATTTGTGGTGTGTGAATAAATTTTCTTTACTTACATTTTTTATCGTTTAAATTGTTTCCATACATAAACTCTAAAATTTTCATTTTTGTTGTGATATGTTTGCCTTTTTTGTTTATGGGATGAAGGGAGAGTGAAAACTCAAAGTTTTGATTTTATAAAAAAGTATACATCAAAAATGGAAATGCACAATGCACAAATGCAGACATGGATAATAACAATGAGTGTCTGTAATTTTTAGGGATAGTAAACTCTTTTTAATTTTTATATATTAGGTTTTGCAATCATGGGTGAAAAGGGGGAGGCGGGGGATTTTTAACTAACTATTGACTCCCAATCCATAAGTCATTTCTTAAAAAAAAAATAGCCAGTTACGCGTGATAAATCGCTTGGCAATCGTCTAGGATTGTTAGGTCAGCTTTTTGAAAATGGGCAAAATAATGCCTTGTTTGGCTCGGGTAAATAGCCCACCGCCCGTTAACTTGAGAATTTAATGAGCCTTTGTTATTGTCTTTCAAAGGTTTGGATCCATAGGTCATTTGCATCTTTAACATGTTTCAACATGCATATCCTGTTTTTAAAACATGTGTAGATTAAATCTCTTTCTTATAAAATTCCAAGCAATAGGGGTTGAACTAGTGGAATTTTCCAAACATGGATAACGAAAATTTTGTGTTCATTTATGGTGTGTGTATAAATTTTCTTTACTTATATTAGTTAATGTTTTAAATTTTTTCCAAACATAAACTATAAAATTTTCATGTTGTTGTGATCTATTTACCGTTTTTGTTTACGAGATGAAGGGAGAGCGAAAACTCAAAATTTTGATTTAAGAAAAAATTATATATCTTAAATGGAAATGCACAATGCACAAATGTAGAGAGAGATAATTCCAAAGAGTGTCTATAATTTTTAGGGATTGTAAACTATTTTTAGTTTTTATATATTAGGTTTTGAAATCAATGAGGAAAAGGGGGGGCGGGAATTTTTAACTGAGTGTTGACTCCCAATCCAGAAGTCATTTCTTACAAAAATATAGTCCATTACGCGTGATAAATCACTTTACAATCATCTATTATTGTTAAGTCAGCTTTTTGTAAATAGGCAAAATAATGGCTTGTTTGTCCTCGGGTAAATATCCCACCGCATGTTGATTTGAGAATTTAATGGGTGTTTTTTTTCTCTTTAAAAGGTTTGAATCCAGAGGTCATTTGCATATTTAACATGTTTCATGTATACATATCCATTTTTAAAACATGTGAAATCTCTTTCTTAAGAAATTCCAAGCTATTAGGGTTGAACTAGTGAAATTTCGAAAACATGGATAACAAATCTTTAGTGTTCATTTGTAGTGTGTGAAAAAATATTCTTTTCTTATATTTGGTATTGTTTGAAAGTTTTTCCGTACATAAAATCTAAAATTTTCATTTTGTCGTGATCTATTTGCCTTTTTATTTTACTGGATGAAGGGAGAGCGAAAACACAAAGTTTTTATTTAAGAAAAAAGTATACATCTAAAATGGAAATTCACAATGCACAAATTGAGATAGAGATAATTCCTTAGAGTGTCAGTAATTTTAAGGGATTGTAAACTCTTTTTAGTTTTTATATATTAGGTTTTTCTATTGTCAAGAAAAAGGGGGAGGCAGGGGGTTTTTAACTAAGTGCGGACTCCCAATCCATAAGGCATTTCTTAAAAAAATATAGCCCATTACGTGTGATAAATCACTTTAGAATCATCTATGATTGTTAGGTCAGCTTTTTGTAAATGGGCAAAATAATGGCGTGTTTGACTCGGGTAAATATCCCACTGTACGTTCACTTGAGAATTTAATAAGCATTTGTTATTCTCTTTAAAAGATTTGGATCCATAGTTCATTTGAATCTTTAACATGTTTCAAGCATACATATCCATTTTTAAAACATGTGTAGAAAAAATCTCTTTTTTTATAGAATTCCAAGCTATTAGGGTTGAACAAGTGGAATTTCCCAAACTGGGATAACAAAACTTATGTGTTCATTTGTAGTGTGTGAATAAATTTTCTTTACTTACTTTTATTTTTGTTTTAAATTTTTTCAATACATAAACTCTAAAATTTTCATTTTGTTGTGATAGATTTGCCTTTTTTGTTTACGGGATGAAAGAACAACGAAAACTCAAAGTTTTGATTTCAGGAAAAAGTATACATCTAAAATGGAAATGCACAATGCACATATGTAGAGAAAGATAATTCCAAAGAGTGTTGACTCCCAATCCAGAAGTCATTTCTTACTAAAATATAGCCCGTTACGCGTGATAAATTACTTTAAAATCATCTATGATTGCTAGGTCTGCTTTTTGTAAATAGACATAATAATTACTTGTTTGACTCGGGTAAATATACCACCACACGTTCACTTGAGAATTTAATGAGCTTTTTTTATCCATAGGTCATTTTTATCTTTAACATGTTTCAAACATGCATCTCTATTTTTAAAACAAGTGTAGAAGAAATCTCTTTCTTATAAAATTCTAAGCTATTAGGGTTGAACTAGTGGAATTTCCCAAACGGGGATAACAAAACTTTTGTATTCATTTGTGGTGAGTTAATAAATTTTTTTTACTTATATTTTTTATAGTTTAAAATTTTTCCAATACATAACTCTAAAATTTTCATTTTGTGTGATATATTTGACAATTTTGTTTGAAGGATGAAGGTAGAGTGAAAATTTAAAGTTTTGATTTAAGAAAAAAGTATACATCTAAAATGGAATTTCACAATGCACAAATGGAAAGAGATTTAATTCGAAAGTGTGTTTGTAATTTATAGGGATTGTAAACTCTTTTTAGTTTTTACAGATAAGGTTTTGCAATAGTCAGGGAACAAGGGGGGGCGGGGGATTTTTAACTGAGTGTTGACTCCCAATCCAGAAGTTATTTCTTACAAAACTATAGCCCGTTACACATGATAAATAGCATTACGATCATCAATGATTGTTAGGTCAGCTTTTTTTAAATAGGCAATATAATGGCTTGTGTTACTTGGGTAAATAACCCACCGCACGTTCACTTGAGAATTTAATGAGCATTTTTTATTCTCTTTAAAAGGTTTGGATCCATAGGTCATTTGCATCTTTAACATGTTTTAAGCATGCATATCCATTTTTAAAACATGTGTAGAAGAAATCTTTTTCTTATAAAATTCCAAGCTATTGGAGTTGAACTAGTGGAATTTTCCAAACTTGGATAATAAAACTTTTGTGTTCATTTTTTATGTGTGAATAAATTTTATTTACTTACATTTGTTATTATTTTAAATTTATTCCATACATAAACTCTAAAATTTTCATTATGTTGTGATATATTTGCCTATTTTGAAAATGGGATGAATGGAGAGCAAAAGCTCAATGTTTTGAATTAAGAAAAAAGTATACATCTAAAATGGAAATGCACAATGCACAAATGTAGAGAAAGATAATTTCAAAGAGTGTTTTTAATTTTTAGGGTTTGCAAAATCTTTTTTGTTTTTATATATAAGTTTTTTCAATCGTCAGGGAAAAAGGGGAGGCGGGAGATTTTTAACTTTGGCTCCCAATCCAAAAGTCATTTCTTACAAAAATAGAGCCCGTTACGCGTGATAAAAAAACTTTACAATCAGCTTTTTGTAAATGGGCAAAATAATGGCTCTTTTGATTTGGGTAAATATCCCTCTGCACGTTCACTTGAGAATTTAATGAGCGTTTGTTATTCTTTTTGAAAGGTTTGGATCCATAGGTCATTTGCATCTTTAACATGTTTCAAGCATGCATATCCATTTTTAAAACAAGTGTAGCAGAAATCTCTTTCTTATAAAATTTAAAGCTATTAGGGTTGAACTAGTGGAATTTCCCAAACTTGGATAAATAAACTTTTGTGTTCATTTGTGGTGATTGAATAAATTTTTTTAGTGACATTTGTAATTTAAAAAAAAAATTCAATACATAAACTCTCAAATTTTCATTTTGTAGTGATCTATTTGCATTTTTTGTTTACGGGATGTAGGGAGAGCGACAACTAAAAGTTTTGATATAAGAAAAAAGTATACATCTAAAATGGAAATGCCCAATGCAAAAATGTAGAGGGAGATAATTACAATGTGTGTCTGTAATTTTTAGGGATTGTAAACTCTTTTTAGTTTTTATATATTAGGTTTTCTGATCGTTGGGGAAAAGGGGGAGGTGAAGGATTTTTAACTGAGTGTTGTCTCCCAATCTGTTGTGGACTCAATAGCACACCGAGTCACACAACGAAGAAGACAACAACAACTCACTCAATAGGATTTAATTTTTATATTTCTTTGAGTAGGATTTATTTCTTATATTGTTTTAAGTTGGATTTATTTCTTATATTGTTTTAATTAGGAGTTATTTCTAATTACTTTATATGTAAGGGCATTATGGGGAATTATTGTAACCCTAACCCTAAAACTCCCTATTTAAGGGATAGGTATGAATGAAATAGGTAAGCTTCGAGATTTTAGAATAACCTAGTCTAAACAGGTTGAGATCACCTCTTGATCTCGAGTTTAGGGTTTACTCCAAAAATCCAACCTATCCTTCACCCCCCATTGCCATCCATCTTCACCCAAATTCATCCTCCATCATCCATACTAAGAAAATGAGCTTCCTGCCCCTTTTCCATGCCCAAAGAGAGGGTTCTCCCTCTTCATCAACTTCAGCCACCATCAAGGGGTCTAACCCTCTTGACGAGTAGCAAGTGGAGAGTTTTCTGGTCATTCACGTGAAGGAGATTAATTGTTGTTCCTAAGCTTGGAGCCAGCAAGGAAAGAGAGGATAATCATTCATGCACGTGGGCCAAGGCTTGCTACAAGTTAGGTGTACATAGCTTGCCTTGCTACAACCAAATCAAGGGAGGAAACCCTGATTTCCGTGAGAAGAAAGAAAGGTATTCTCCTTACTTATTTCTGGTCAATATTGATAGCTTAACTTCATATATTTAGCAATCAAGATATTGTATCCATCAAGTCTTGTCCACGTGATAGAAAACCAGCAAGGAAGATTTTTGTTTACACTCATACCGAGTCCAGCAACTCAGTACCAGTGCCGGATTCGCAAATCCCACACCGTGTTACTCGATCCAAGACTCGGGACCGTAACAACTTGGTATCAGAGCAGGGTAACATGGGGGTAATATCAGCAATGAAGAAATCAAAATCAGGATACAAAAGATAGAAGATAGCCTTGAAACAGCACAACCAGTGTTGGGAAAGGTTTGTGGTTTGGAAGAAGAGATGAGCCGAATCATTAGCATGCTACTGGAGTTGAGGACAGAGAGACATCAGAGTCCAGAGGTGAGAGAGGTTGCTCAACCATATCAATGAAGAGGGGAGCAGTGGCCTGGGTGCACTGCTGTCCAAGCACCTCAGCATGGAGTCACAATCCCAAGGTACACCAAGTTAGAGTTTCCCTCTTTCAATGGTTCTGTGGATCCCGTAATTTGGTTGCATAGATGTGAATTTTTTTTTTTGAACCAAGGGACTACTGAATGGGATAAGGTGCAACTAGCCTCTTTCCATATGACAGATTAAGCCATTTTATGGGTGACTCAAGTAGAGAAAGAGAGACCGGGAATGACTTGGGGAGAATTTAAAAATCTATGCACAGTTAGATTTGGGCCTCCCGCCAACAGCAACCCCTTGGGAGAGTTAGTCCTATTGAGACAAACGGGTTCGGTGGAACAATATCAAAAACTATTCTAGGAAAAGTTGGCTAGTGCTGGAGAGAGGGTATCGGTTGACCAACAGGTCTCCTTATTCACAGCAGGTCTCAATGAGTATTTACGGCTAGAGGTAGAACTCCTTATGCTCACGGATCTAGCTCATGCCATGAATATGGCCCGAGCAATGGAACAACGACAAAAGTTGCAGCAACGTAAGCCGGGTTGGTCGAGTGAGAGGAACACTTCCTCCACGTGGCAAGGGCGCCGCTATAATTCATCTCAGGGAGCATCTACAACAGCACCATCCAGACACACTCCGACTACGACTCGGGTAGCCGATCCCCACCCTAGTAATTCCCTACCGAGCTTTATAAAAAAATTGACGAGTGCGGAGATGGCAGAAAGGCGGTCCAAAAATCTCTGTTATAACTGCGATGAGCAGTATCTAGTCGGACACCAATGTAAACGATTATTTTGGCTCGAGATGGAGGATTTAGAGGATTCAGAGGAACCAGAGGATATTATCGAGGAGGAACCACCAGAGATATCCTTGCATGCTATTACTGGGCAGAAATCGCCTACTACAATGCAAGTCCGAGCTCATGTCATCGACCGAGAACTGGTGGGACTAGTCGACTCAGGGAGTACACACAATTTTCTGAGTTTGATAGCCGCACAGCATCTCCAGCTCCAGATACACACTCATCCGACAGCCACCGTCTCAGTGGCCAATGGCGAGAAGATCCCTAGCTATGGGATTAGTAAGGCGGTAACTTTTTCCATTGGATTTACTTCATTTAATGCGGATTTTTTTGTTATTCCCCTAGCGGGATTTGATATGGTTTTAGGCATTAAATGGTTACAAATGTTGGGGCCCATTCTGTGAGACTTTTCGGCTTTAACCATGAGCTTTGATTTGGCTGGAAGTTGGGTGCTCTTACAGGGTTGTCAGGTGGACAGGGCCCACCGCATACACACTTTGCAGACACAGGATTAGCCTGACAGTACTAGTGATGGTCTGGTTGAGGAGTTCTATGACCTCTTCCAGGAGCCTTCGGGGTTGCCTCCCATGAGGCCCTGTGACCACATGATCGGTCTGAAACCAGGTTCTGAGGTAGTGGTCGTGCGACCATACCGTTACCCACACCTTTAGAAGGACGAGATAGAGCGTCAGTGCCATGAGATGTTGAAACAGGGTCTTATTCGTCCCAGCCGCTCCCCGTTCTCTTCATCCGTCTTACTTGTGAAGAAACATGATGGGACATGGAGGTTCTGCGTGGATTATCGGGAGTTGAACGTGCAGACAGTAAAAGACAAGTTCCCAATTCTGGTAGTGGATGATCTTCTGGATGAGTTACATGGGTCGTGGTTATTCACTAAACTCGACCTCCGTTCGGGATACCATCAGATCCGGATGCACCCCTATGATATCGAGAAGACGGCGTTCCACACGCACCATGGCCACTTTGAGTTTGTTGTCATGCTGTTCGGGTTATCCAATGCACCCTCCACTTTTCAAACTTTGATGAACGAGGTATTTAGTCCCTATCTTCAAAAAAAATTTCTTGTATTTTTCGATGATATTTTGATATATAACAAGTCGGTTGAGGAGCACTTGGCACACTTGAGGATTGTTTTCGACTTGTTAAGAGCACATCAGCTCTATTTGAAACACTCCAAGTGTTCTTTTGCGGCTTCACATGTGGGATATCTGGGACACATTATCTCACATGAGGGGCTTACAGTGGATCCCGAGAAGATCCGAGCTATTCACGAGTGGCCGCAACAACAGTCGTGTTCTGCATTACGGGGTTTTCTGGGTCTTGCGGGCTACTACCGCAAATTTATTAAGAACTATGGGCTAGTGGCAGCACCATTGACGAGTTTACTCAAGAAAAATTCCTTTATTTGGAATGAGGGGGCCACCACTTCGTTTGTGGTACTCAAAGCTGCCCTCGCATCTGTGCTAGTATTACAACTTCCCAACTTCAACGAATTGTTCGTGGTAGAGTGTGATGCTTCGGGCGTGGGCATGGGGGCCATTTTACAGCAACTGGGTCATCCTATTGCGTATTTTAGCAAATAGTTGGGAGGCCACCATCACAAACTGGCAGCCTATGAGCGCGACTTGATTGGGTTGGCCAAAGCAGTCCAACATTGGAGGCCTTAACTCTTGGGCCGGGCTTTTCTCATACGCACGGATCACTACAGCCTTAAATTCCTACTAGAACAACGTTTGACGACGTCGCCACAGCAGCACTAGATCAGTAAGTTGTTGGGGTTTGACTTCTCGGTGGAGTATCATGCAGGGAGATTAAATAAGGCGGCAGATGCCTTGTCACGATGTTTTGAAGATCATCAGTCGATCTATTCTATCAGCCAGCCGAGATTTCTCATCATGGACTTGGTGCGAGAAGCACATGCTACTAACCCTGCACTGCAGGAACTGCATTAGCAGATCTCAGAAGGGACAATGAATGTAAAGTGGTCCATCCAGGATTCACTTATTTATTACAAGCAGCGGATTTTCCTTCCACCTGAGTCCAAGTTGATTCCAGCTATTCTCTTGGCCTACCACGACAGTACACACGAGGGGATCCAGAAGACCTTGCACAGAATTCGAGCTGATTTTTACTGGCAATCCATGAAACCCTCTATTGTGACTTATGTGGGCGACTGGCAGGTATGCCAGGGCAACAAAGCCAAGCACTTGAGTCCAGCCGGTCCTCTCCATCCTCTGGCCCTTCCTACGTAGGTTTGGGCCGACATTTCAATGGATTTTGTGGAAGGCCTACCCCTGTCAGCCGACAAATCCGTACTTTTCGTAGTGGTTGATCGATTCTCCAAGTATGGGCATTTTATACCGATGGCTCATCCGTATACAGCAACACGGGTTGCTCAGACTTTCCTGGAGCATATAGTCCGCTTACGTGGCATTCCAGAATCCATTGTGAGTGATAGATATGCAGTTTTCACAAGTACCTTTTGGCGGGAACTGTTTCGCTTGAGTGGGACGAAATTGAAGTTCTCCTCTGCCTATCATCCACAGACAGACGGGCAGACTGAGCTCGTGAACCGCACCATCGAGATGTATCTACGGTGATTGGTGGGGGATCCTCCGCGACAATGGGTTCAATGGCTTCCATGGGCCGAATACTGTTACAACACTTCGTTCCACTCTGCATTGTAATCCACTCCTTTTCGGGTTATATATGGCCGGGATCCACCTCGCCTCCTCTCGTACAACCCAGGGTCCACCCGCGTGGACACGATTGATCAGGCACTCATGGACAGGGATCTACTGCTACATAATATCACAGAACGGCTACGACGCACCCAAGCTCGGATGAAGGATGTATACGACAGAGGCCACTGTGAGGTCTCTTTTGCGGTTGGAAAGTATGTGTGGCTACAGCTCCAGCCCTACCATCAGCAGTCTCTAGCGGGACCTCCACGTCATAAGCTCTCACCCAGATTTTTTGGGCCGTTTTCCATTCTTCGACACGTGGGACCAGTCGCCTATCAACTCAAATTACCGGACACAGCCAGAATTCACGATGTGTTTCATGTCTCTCTTTTGAAGCCGCATTCTGGAGCACAGCCTACATCCACTCCATTCCTACCACCGGTTGATCATAGCGTGGTTATTCTTAACCCAGATGCGGTGTTACGTGCACAGCTGACCAATGATCATTGGGAGATTCTCGTTCAGTGGATGGACACTGACCCCGATGCTGCAACATGGGAACGTGTGGACATCTTCAAACAAGTCTACCCACCTTTTGAGCTTGAGGAAAGCTCTTTCTCCATGGGGAGGCAGATGTTGTGGACTCAATAGCACACCGAGTCACACAACGAAGAAGACAACAACAACTCACTCAATAGGATTTAATTCTTATATTTCTTTGAGTAGGATTTATTTCTTATATTGTTTTAAGTTGGATTTATTTCTTATATTGTTTTAAGTAGGAGTTATTTCTAATTACTTTATATGTAAGGGCATTATGGGGAATTATTGTAACCCTAACCCTAAAACTCCCTATTTAAGGGATAGGTATGAATGAAATAGGTAAGCTTTGAGATTTTAGAATAACCTAGTCTAAACAGGTTGAGATCACCTCTTGATCTCGAGTTTAGGGTTTACTCCAAAAATCCAACCTATCCTTCACCCCCCATTGCCATCCGTCTTCACCCAAATTCATCCTCCATCATCCATACTAAGAAAAGGAGCTTCCTGCCCCTTTTCCAAGCCCAAAGAGAGGGTTCTCCCTCTTCATCAACTTCAGCAACCATCAAGGGGTCTAACCCTCTTGACGAGCAGCAAGTGGAGAGTTTTCTGGTGATTCACGTGAAGGAGATTAATTGCTGTTCCTAAGCTTGGACCTGCAAGGAAAGAGAGGATAGTCATTCATGCACGTGGGCCAAGGCTTGCTACAAGCTAGGTGTACATAGCTTGCCTTGCTACAACAAAATCAAGGGAGGAAACCCTGATTTCCATGAGAAGAAAGAAAGGTATTCTCCTTACTTATTTCTGGTCAATATTGATGGCTTAACTTCATATATTTAGCAATCAAGATATTGTATCCATCAAGTCTTGTCCACGCGAGAGAAAACCATCTAGGAAGATTTTTGTTTACACTCATACCGAGTCCAGCAACTCAGTACCAGTGCTGGATTCACAAATCCCACACCGTGTTACTCGATCCATGACTCGGGGACCCTAACACAATCCTTAAATCATTTGTCACAAAAATTTACCCCCGTTACGTGTGATAAATCACTTTACAATCATATATGATTGTTAGGTCAGGATTTTGTTAATGGGCAAAATAATGGCTTGTTTCACTCGTGTTAATATCCCGCCGTACGTTCACTTGAGAATTTAATGATTATTTTTTATTCTCTTTAAAATGTTTTGATCCATAGGTCATTTGCATCTTTAAAATGTTTCAAGCAAGCGTATCCATTTTTAAAATACATGTAGAAGAAATCTGTTTCTTATAAAATTCTAAACAATTAGGGGTTGAACTAGTGGAATTTTCCAAACTAGGATAAAAAAACTTTTCTGGTCATTTGTGGTGTCTGAATAAATTTTCTTTATCTTTAGTTTTTATAGTTTAAAGTTTTTTCCATACATAAACTCTAAAATTTTTATTTTGTTGTGATCCTTTTGCCTTTTTTGTTTATGGGAAGAAGGGAGAGCGAAAACTCAAAATTTTTTATTTAAGAAAAAATTATACATCTAAAATGGAAATGCACAATGCACAAATGTAGAGAGATATAATTCCAAAGAGTGACTGTAATTTTTAGGATTTTTAAACTCTTTTTAGTTTTTGTTTATTAGGTTTTGCAATCGAAATGGAAAAGGGGGAGGCGGGGGAATTTTAACTGAGTGTTGACACCCAATCCAGAAGTCATTTCTTACAAAAATATAGGCCGTTACATGTGATAAATCACTTTACAATCATCTATGAAGTTTAGGTCAGCTTTTTGTAAATGGGCATAATATTGGCTTGTTTGACTCAGGTAAATATACCACCGCATGTTCACTTGAAAATTTAATGAGTGTTTATTATTCTCTTTAAAATGTTTGGCGCCATAGGTCATTTGCATCTTTAACATGTTTCAAGCATGCATATGATTTTTTAAAACAAGTGTATAAGACATCTCTTTCTTATAAAACTCCAAGCAATTAGGGTTGAACTTGTGGAATTTCCAAAACTGGGATAACAAAACTTTTCTGTTCATTTGTGGTGAGTTAATAAATTTTATTTACTTATATTTGTTATTGTTTTAAATTTTTTCAATGCATAAACTCTAAAATTTTCATTTTGTCGTGATCTATTTGTCGATTTTAATTTCGTGATGAAGGGAGAGCGAAAACTCAAAGTTTAGATTTAAGAAAAAAGTATACATCTAAAATGGAAATGCACAATGCAAAAATGTAGAAAGAGATAATTCCAAAGAGTGTCTGCAATTTTTAGGGATTGTAAACTCTTTTTAGTTTTTATATATTAGGTTTATCAATCGTCAGGGAAAAGGTGGAGGCTGGGGATTTTAACTGAGTGTTGACTCCCAATCCAGAAGTCATTTCTTACAAAAATATTGCCAGTTATGAATGATAAAGCACTTTACAATCATCTATGATTGTTAGGTCAGCTTTTGGTAAGTGGGCATTGTAATGGCTTGTTTGACTCAGGTAAATATCCTACCGCACGTTCACTTGAGAATTTAATGAGCGTTTCTTATTCTCTTTAAAGGGTTTGGATCCATAGGTCATTCGCATCTTTAATATGTTTCAAGCATGTATATCCATTTTTAATACATGTGTAGAAGAAATCTCTTTCTTATAAAATTCCAAGCTATTAGGGTTGAACTAGTGGAATTTCCCCAACTTGGATAACAAAATTTTTACGTTCATTTGTGTGTGAATAAATTTTTTGTACTTACATTTTTTATTGTTTTAAATTTTTTCAATACATAAACTCTAAAATTTTCATTTTGTTGTGATCAATTTGCCTATTATTTTACTGGATGAAGGCACAACGAAAACTCAAATATTAATTTAAGAAAAAAATATACATCTAAAATGGAAATGCACAAGGCACAAATGTAGAGAGAGATAATTCAAAGAGTGTCTGTAATTTTTAGGGATTGTAAACTCTTTTTAGTTTTTATTTATTAGGTTTTGTGATCGTCATAGAAAAAGGGGAGACGGGGGATTTTTAACTGAGTGTTGACTCCCAATCCAAAAGTCATTTCTTACATAAATATAGCCCGTTATGCGTGATAAATCACTTTACAATCATCTATTATTGTTAGGTCAGCTTTTTGTAAATGGGCAAAATAATGGCTTGTTTGACGTCGGGTAAATATCCCACCGCACGTTCATTTGAGAATTTAATGGGTGTTTGTTTTTCTCTTTAAAAGGTTTAGATCCATAGGTCATTTGCATCTTTAACATGTTTCAAGCATACATATCCATTTTTAAAACATGTGTAGAAAAAACCTCTTTCTTTAGAAATTCCAAGCTATTGGGGTTGAACTAGTGGAATTTCCAAAACTTGGATAATTAAACTTTTGTGTTCATTTTTGGTGTGTGAATAAATTTTATTTACTTACTTTTGTTATTGTTTTAATTTTTTTCATACATAAACTCTTAAATTTTCATTTTGTTGTGATCTATTTGCCTTTTTTGTTTACGGGATGAAAGGAGAGCAAAAAAGTATACATCTGAAATAGAAATGCACAATGCACAAATGGAGAGAGAGATAATTCAAAAGAGTGTTTGTAGTTTTTAGGGATTGTAAAATATTTTTAGTGTTTTTAAATTTGGTTTTGTAATCGTCAGGGAAAAGGGGAGGCGAGGGATTTTTAACTGAGTGTTGACTCCCAATCAATAATTCTTTTATGAAAAAAATATAGCCCATTACGCATGATAAATATCTTTACAATCATTTATGATTGTTAGGTCAGATTTTTTTTAAATGGGCAAAATAATGGCACTTTTGATTTGGGTAAATATCCCTCTGCACGTTCACTTGTGAATTTAATGAGGGTTTGTTATTCTCTTTGAAAGGTTTGGATCCATAGGTCATTTGCTTCTTTAACTTGTTTCAAGCATGCATATCCATTTTTAAAACATGTGTAGAAGAAATCTCTTTCTTATAAAATTCAAAGCAATTACGGGTTGAACTAGTGGAATTTTCCAAACTTGGATAACAAAACTTTTGTGTTCATTGGTGGTCATTTGTGGTGTGTGAATATATTTTCTTCACCAAAAATTTTTATTGTTTAAATTTTTTTCCATACATAAACTTTTAAATTTTCATTTTGTTCTGATCTATTTGCCTTTTTAGTTTACGGGATGAAGGGAGAGGGAAAACACAAAGTTTTTATTTAAGAAAAAAATATTCATCTACAAAGGAAATTCACAATGCACCAATGTAGAGAGAGATTATTTCAAAAAGTGTCTGTAATTTTTAGGGATAACTACTCTGTTTATTTTTTATATATTAGGTTTTGCAATCATCGAGGAAAAGGGGGTGACGGGGGATATTTAACTGAGTGTTGACTCCCAATCCTTATGTCATTTGTGACAAAAAATTTACCCGTTAGTCGTGATAAATCACTTTACAATCATCTATTATTGTTAGGTCAGCATTTTGTAAATGAGCAAAATAATGGCTTGTTTCATTCGCGTAAATATTCCACCGCATGTTCACTTGAGAATTTAATGACCGTTTGTTATTCTCTTTAAAATGTTTGGATCCTTAGGTCATTTGCATCTTTAGCATGTTTCAAACTTTCATATCCATTTTTAAAACATGTGTAAAAGAAATTTCTTCCTTATAAAATTCCAAGCTATTAGGATTGAACTAGAGGAATTTCCCAAATTGGGATAAAAAAACTTTTGTGTTCATTTGTGGTATGTGAACAAATTTTCTTTACTTACATTTTTATTGTTTTAAATTTTTTCCAATCATAAACTCTAAAATTTTCATTTTGTTGTGAATTGTTTGCCTTTTTTTGTTTACGGGATGAAGGGAGAGCAAAAACTCAAAGTTTTGATTTAAGAAAAAAGTATACATCTAAAAATGGAAATGCACAATGCACAAATGAACAGAGATAATTCCTAAGTATGTCTGTAATTTTAAGGGATTGTAAACTCTTTTTATATATTAGGTTTTGCTATCGTCAGGGAAAAGGGGGAGGTGAGGGATTTTTAACTGAGTGTTGACTCCCAATCCAGAAGTCATTTCTTACAAAAATATAGCCAGTTATGAGTGATAAATCACTTTACAGTCATCTCTGATTGTTGTGTCAGCTTTTTGTAAATGGGCAAAATAATGGCTTGTTTGACTCGAGTAAATATCCCACTGTACGTTCGATTGAGAATTTAATGAGTGTTTGTTATTCTCTTTAAAAGGTTTGGATCTATTGGTCATTTGCAAATTGAACATGTTTAAAGCATGCATATCCATTTTTAAAACATGTGCAGAAGAAATCTCTTTCTTATAAAATTCCAAGCTATTCGGGTTGAAATAGTAGAATTTCGTAAACTAGGATAAGAAAAATTTTTTGTTCATTTTTGGTGTGTGAAGAAATATTCTTTACTTACATTTGTTATTGTTTAAAATTTTTTCCATACATAAACTCTAAAAGTTTCATTTTGTTGAGATCTATTTGTATTTTTTGTTTATGGGATAAAGGGAGAGCGAATACTCATAGTTTTGATTTAAGAAAAAATGTATATCTAAAATGGAAATGCACAATGCAATAAAGTAGAGAGAGATAATTCCAAAGAGTGTCTGTAATTTTTAGGGTTTGTAAACTCTTTTTAGTTTTTGTATATTAGGCTTTCCAATCGAAAGGGAAAAGGGGGAGGAAGGGGAATTTTAACTTAGTGTTGACTCCCAATCCTGAAGTCAATTCTTACAAAAATATAGCCCGTTGCGTGTGTAAATCACTTTACAATCTATGATTTTTAGGTCAATTTTTTTAAATGGGCATAATAATGGGTTGTTTGACTCAGGTAAATATACCACCACACGTTCACTTGAGAATTTAATGAGCGTTTGTTGTTCTCTTTAAAGGTTTGGATCCATAGGTCATTTTCATCGTTAACATGTTTCAAGCATGCATATCTATTTTTAAAACATGTGTAGAAGAAATCTCTTTCTTATAAAATTTCAAGCTATTAGGGTTGAACTATTGGAATTTCCCAAACTAGGATAACAAAACTTTTGTGTTCATTTGTGGTAAGTTAATAAATTTTATTTACTTTTATTTGTTATTTTTTTAAAAATTTTCAATACATAAACTCTTAAATTTTCATTTTATTGTGATCTATTTGCCTATTTTTTTAGGGGTTGAAGGGAGTGCGAAAACTCAAAGTTTTGACTTAAGAAAAAAATATACATCTAAAATGCAAATGCACAATGCAAAAATGTAGAGAGAGATAATTCCAACGAGTGTCTGTAATTTTTAGGGATTGTAAACTTTTTTTAATTTTTATATATTAGGTTTTGCAATCGCCAGGGAAAAGGGGGAGGCTGGGGATTTTTAACATAGTGTTGACTCCCAATCCAGAAGTCATTTCTTACCAAAATATAGCCCATTACGCGTGATAAATCACTTTACAATCATCAATGATTCCTAGGTCAGGTTTTTGTAAATGGGCATATTAATGGCTTGTTTGACTCGAGTAAATAACCCACCGCTCATTCATTTAAGAATTTAATGAACGTTTGTTATTCTCTTTAAAAGGTTTGGATCCATAGGTCATTTGCATCTTTAACATGTTTCAAACATGCATATCCTTTTTTAATACATGTGTAGAAGAAATCTCTTTCTTATCAAAATTCCAAGCTACTAGGGTTGAACTAGTGGAATTTCTGAAATTGGCATAACAAAACTTTTGTGTTCATTTGTGGTGTGTGAATAAATTTTCTTTACTAACATTTGTTATTGTTTTATATTTTTTCAATACATGATTTCTAAAATTTTCATTTTGTTGTCATCAATTTGCCTATTTTTTTTACGGGATGAAGGGAGAGTGAAAACTCAAAGTTTTGATTTAAGAAAAAAGTATGCATCTAAAATGGAAATGAACAATGCACAAATGTAGAGATAGATAATTCCAAAGAGTGTCTGTAATTTTTAGGGATTGTAAACTCTTTTTAGTCTTTATGTATTAGGTTTTGTGATCGTCAGGGAAAAGGGGGAGGCGGGGGATTTTTAACTGAGTGTTGACTCCTCATCCAGAAGTCATTTCATACAAAAATCTAGCCCGTTACGCATGATAAATCACTTTAAAATCATCTATGATTGTTACGTAATCTTTTTGTAAATGGGCATAATAATTGCTTGTTTTTAAATATCCCACCGCACGTTCATTTTAGAATTTAATGAGCGTTTTTTATTCTCTTTGAAAGGTTTGGATCCCTAGGACATTTGCATTTTTAACATGTTTCAAGCATGCATATCCATTTTTCATACATGTGTAGAAGAAATCTTTTTCTTATAAAATTCCAAGCCATTGTGGTTGAACTAGTGGAATTTACAAAACTGGGATAACAAAACTTTTGTGTTCATTTGTGGTGTATGAATAAATTTTATTTACTAACATTTGTTATTTTTTTAAATTTTTTCAATGCATAAACTCTAAAATTTTCATTTTGTTCTGATCAATTTGCTTTTTTTTTTTTTACGGGATGAAGGTAGATTGAAAACTCATAGTTTTGGTTTAAGAAAAAAGTATACATCTAAAATGGAAATGCACAATTCACAAATGTAGAGAGAGATAATTCCAAAGAGTGTCTATAATTTTTAGGGATTGTAAACTCTTTTTGTTTTTATATATCAGGTTTTGCGATTGTCAGGGAAAAGGGGGAAGCAGGGGATTTTTAACTGAGTGTTGACTCCCAATCCAGAAATCTTTTCTTACAAAAATATAGCCCGTTACGCCTGATAAATCACTTTACAATCATCTATGATTCTTAGGTCAGCTTTTTGTAAATGGGCAATATAATGGCATGTGTTACTCGGGTAAATATCCCACCACACGTTCACTTGAGAATTTAATGAGCATTTATTATTCTCTTTAAAAGATGTTTATCCATAGGTCATTTGCATCTTTAACATGTTTCAAGCATGCATATCCATTTTTAAAACATGTGTAGAAGAAATCTTTTTCTTATAAAATTCCAAGCTATTGTGGTTGAACTAGTGGAATTTCCCAAACTTGGATAACAAAAATTTTGTGTTCATTTGTGGTAGGAGAATAAATTTTATTTACTTACATTTCTTATTATTTTAAATTTATTCCATACATAAACTCTAAAATTTTCATTTGGTTGTGATATATTTGCTTATTTTTAAACCAGATGAAGGGAGAGAGAAAACTCGAAGTTTTGATTTAAGAAAAAAGTAAACATCTAAAATGGAAATGCACAATGCGCAAATGTAGAGAAAGATAATTTCAAAGAGTGTTTGTAATTTTTAGGGTTTGCAAAATCTTTTTTGTTTTTATATATAAGGTTTTGTAATCGTCAGGGAAAAAGGGGAGGCGGGGGATTTTTAACTGAGTGTTGACACCCAATCCAAAAGTCATTTCTTACAAAAATATAGCCCGTTACGCATGATAATTCACCTTACAATTATCTACGATTGGTAGGTCAACTATTTGTAAATGGGCAAAATAATGGCTTGTTTGACTCGGATAAATATTGTACAGCACGTTTACTTAAGAATTTAATGAGCCTTTTTTATTTTCTTTAAAATGTTTGGATCCATAGGTCATTTGCGTCTTTAACATGTTTCAAGCATGCACATCCTTTTTTAAGACATGTGTAGAAGAAATCTCTTTCTTATAAAATTCCAAGTTATAAGGGTTGAACTAGTGGAATTTCCAAAACTTGGATAAGAAAAGTTTTGTGTTCATTTGAAGTGTGTGAATAAATTTTCTTTACCTACATTTGTTATTGTTTTAAATTTTTTCCATAGATAAACTCTAAAATTTTCATTTTGTTGTCATCTATTTGCCTTTTATGTTTATGGGATGAAGGAAGAGCGAAAACTCAAAGTTTGGATATAAGAAAATAGTATATGTCTGAAATGGAAATGCACAATGCACAAATTTAGATAAAGATAATTCCAAAGAGTGTCTGTAATTTTTAGGGATAGTAAAAAATTTTTAGTTTTTATATATTTTGTTTTGAAATCGTTGGGGAAAAGGGGGAGGCGGGGAATTTTTAACTAAATGTTGACTCCCAATCCATAAGTCATTTCTAACAAAAATAGCCTGTTACATGTGATAAATCACTTTACAATCATCTATTTGTAAATGGGCAAAATAATGACTTGTTTGACTCGGGTAAATATCCCACTGCACGTTCACTTGAGAATTTAATGAGTGTTTGTTATTCTCTTTAAAAGGTTTGAATCCATAGGTCATTTGCATCTTTAACATGGTTCAAACATGCATATCCATTTTTAAAACATGTGTAGAAGAAATCTCTTTCTTATAAAATTTTAAGTTATTGGGGTTGAACTAGTGGAATTTCCCAAACTTGGATAAGAAAACTTTTCGGTTGATTTGTGGTGTGTGAATAATTTTTCTTTACTTACATTTGTTATTGTTTTAATTTTTTTTCCGTACTTAAACTCTAAAATTTTCATTTTGTTGTGATCTATTTGCCTTTTTTTTTTTGCAAGATGAAGGGAGAACAAAAACTCGAAGTTTTGATTTAAGAAAAAAGTATACATCTAAAATGGAAATGCAGAATGAAAAAATGTAGAGAGAGATAATTCTAAAGAGTGTCTGTAATTTTTAGGGATTGTAAACTCTTTTAAGTTTTTATATATTCGGTTTTGCAATTGCCGGGGAAAAGGGGGAGGCATGGGATTTTTAACTGAGGGTTGACTCCCAATCATTAATTCATTTGTCACAAAAATGTGGCCCGTTACGAGTGATAAATCACTTTACAATCATCTAGGATTGTTAGGTCAGCATTTTTTAAAGGAAAAAATAATGGCTTGTTTGACTCGGGTAAATATCCTACCGCATGTTCACTTGTGAATTTAATGAGCGTTTGTTATTCTTTTTAAAAGGTTTGGATCCATTGGTCATTTGCATCTTTAACACGTCCGAAGAATTCATATCCATTTTTAAAACATTTATAGAAGAGATCTCTTTCTTTAAAATTCCAAGCTATTGGGGTTGAACTAGTGGAATTTTCCAAACTTCGATACCAAAACTTTTCTATTCATCTGTGGTGTGTGAATAAATTTTCTTTACTTACATTTTTTATCGTTTAAATTTTTTCCATACATAAACTCTAAAATTTTCATTTTTGTTGTGATCAATTTGCCTTTTTATTTTACTGGATGAAGAGAGAGCGAAAACACAAAGTTTTGATTTAAGAAAAAAGTATACATCTAATATGGAAATGCACAATGCACAAATATAGAGAGTGATAATTCCAAAGAGTGTCTGTAATTTTTAGGGATTGTAAGCTCTTTTTAGTTTTTAAATATTAGGTTTTGCAATTGTGGGGGAAAAGCGAGCAAATAATGCCTTGTTTGAATCGGGTAAACAGCCCACCGCACGTTTACTTGAGAATTTAATGAGCCTTCGTTATTCTCTTTCAAATGTTTGGATCCATAGGTCATTTGCATCTTTAGCATGTTTCAAGCATGCATATCCATTTTTAAAACATGTGTAGATGAAATCTCTTTCTTATAAAATTCCAAGCAATAGGGGTTGAACTAGTGGAATTTTCCAAACATGGATAACGAAATTTTTGTGTTCATTTATGGTGTGTGTATAAATTTTCATTACTTATATTAGTTAATGTTTTAAATTTTTTCCAAACATAAACTCTAAAATTTTTATTTTGTAGTGATCTATTTACCTTTTTTGTTTACGGGATGAAGGGAGAGCGAAAACTCAAAGTTTTGATTTAAGAAAAAAATATACATCTTAAATGGAAATGCACAATGCACAAATGTAGAGAGAGATAATTCCAAAGAGTGTCTCTAATTTTTAGGGAATGTAAACTCTTTTTAGTTTTTATATATTAGGTTTTGCAATCGTCATGGAAAAGCAGGAGGCGGGGGATTTTTTACTGAGTGTTGACTCCCTATCCAGAAGTCATTTCTTACAAAAATATTCCCCGTTACGCCTGATAAATCACTTTACAATCATCTATGATTGTTAGGTCAGTGATAGATGCCATATTCTTACATGAGAACTAGGTTAATTATAATAGAATAACCTTTATAATTGTGTTATAGGTGGTTATATATCGGTTTTCAAATGAAATGAGCATTTATTGAATTTGGCATTAATCACTATCAATATTGCATATTTTTCTCTCCTGAATTATATTTCATTGTTTTTAAGGTTTATTTCTTCCTGATATGCTTTTTATAGATTCAATTATGGAATTTCAGGAGAATTTTGGTGGAGAAAAAGATATTTACCAAAATGCCCTTAGTGAAATGGAGGTGATTTTTAGGCCAAATCGTTTTAAAACAAATAAGATGGTATTAAAGGAAAAGAAGAGCGTCGAAGGGAGGGGGAGAGTGTCAAGAGAAAATAGAGCATCGAACAAAACAGAGCACGACCGTCGACCGAAACAGGGGAAGACCCGAGAGGAGTTTCCCACCGTCGTTCGCCGTGCCACTGTCATCCACAGCCGTCCACCGCCGTCCAGAAACCGAGAACAAACCCGAGGAGAGCTCGAGAGAGTCTCCGTTGAGGTGAGTTCGACAGTACTAGTTTCCACTCGCTAGGCCGAGAAGTGATCTGAGAGGGCTTCTCCGGTGCCAATTCCGCTTTCCGACCATCCTCTGGCGTCGGTTACGTATTTTCGACCATTCCCGGAGCTATTCCGACTCCGACCGAGACTCGAGAGAGCCGGTTAGAGAACTTCATCTCTGTTTCATTCTTCGCCGAACGTCACCTCCATCCGTCGGCTTCTATCCGTCGTCGTCGGCGTCGTCTCTACCTCCGGCCACTCACTCTTGCTACCCGAAGCCATCAATTTCGGGAAATTGCAACACCCATGAGAACGAGTTGCTGCCCGAGCGAGAGGAAGGAGAAGGGGAGTAATTTGTCATTTTTGAATTTCATTTTTTATATAGTTTGAACTTAGGTTTTGAATGTTTATTGAATCTGATTTGATAATTAATGTTTATTGAATATTTGTTTTCCGGATATTTGATTAAATTGACTAGTTAGGGTAGGAATATAATTTAGGTTGGATTTTGGTATTTTAATTCGATTTCTGTCTTTCACTCTATGCGCCCTAGAGGGTCTAGACGCAAGGATTGAGAAATCGGATCCGTGGTTACGTGGTGCTCGACAGAGGTACGAATCACCATAAAATCCAGAATTGATGTTTCCTGTTGTGCAAGTAGTTAACCAGATGATTGCTTGACAATTTAGGATATAATTAGTGTTTAGTTCATATTAATTCATCATATTTGGTTAGGCTAGTTGACTGAAGAATACACAAAATTCAGTCCTCCCTATGGATATGACCCTCACTTCCCGCTAAATTACATGAACGATTCGTACGCTTTCAAGGTATTAAAGCCGATGTAACTAAATTCTACATCAAGTTTTTGGCGCCGTTGCCGAGGAGGCACGTATTAAGTGTATTTCTTTGTTTTCCATGGTCTTAGGTTAGATTTATTTTATTTATTTATTTTTTAATTTATTTATTTTTATTTTTTTATTTCTTAATTTTAGCTTGGTGATTTTTTATGGAATTATTTTTATTTCTTCTAGTTAGTTCATATTTTTAGTAGTGAGTTTGTTAGCTTAATTTGATAGTTCGTTTTGTTTCTTTTTGTGTTTTTAAGCACGGGCATCACTCCCTAGGTGGACCATTAGCTCCCTTTGTTGAAGCGGTAGAACATATTTGTAGGAAAACACCCAAAGTCGAGTAAGGAGCTACCATGGGCAATCAGGGCGAACTATTACAGTTACCTGTAGTAGGTGACCGTAGAGCCCTGAGGGATTATTCTATCCCATCCCACTTCACATCACCTTCTTGCATTATATTGCCACCCACTACTGCAGCCAGTTATGAGTTGAAACCGGATGTGATCCAACTCCTCCCTACATTCGATGGGTTGGAGAAGGAGGACCCATATTACCACATCAAGGAATTCTTAGATATTTGTGCAACTTTCAAATTCCAGAATTTCTCAGATGACTCTATTCGGTTAAGACTTTTTCCATTTTCACTTAAGGATAAGGCCAAGTCTTGGCTTAATTCCTTAGAGGTGGGCATCATTACTTCATGGAACACATTAGTCACAAAATTTTTATCCAAGTACTTTCCCATTCAGAGAACTACAGCCCTCAGGAGAGAAATCTTCAACTTTATGCAGCAGGAGGGTGAACACTTTTATGAGGCTTGGGAGAAATGGAAGGATTTGATCCGTAGGTGTCCGCATCATGGGTTTGAGAAACGGCATTTAGTGCAATACTTTTATCAAGGTCTTACACCCTAGGTTAGATCCATGGTAGATGCAACGAGTGGTGGGAGTTTGATGGGTAAGAGTGCTAGTGAGTCGTGGGACTTCTTTGAATCGTTGAGTGATCAATCTCAGCAATGGGGTTCATCATTTAATGTTGATAGGAGATCCCATGAAGCCAAAAGAGGGGGTCTCTACGAGGTTAGTGAAACACCTATGCTCATGGCCAAGATTGAGGGGTTGACTAGAAAAATTGATGCCCTTATGGTGTCCAAGAGTTCACCTGCTCCTAACCCATCTACTGTCTGTGCCATATGCTCTGGTTCATCTCATCCCACACAAATGTGTCCATCTAGTTCATCCTACCTAGAGCTCATTGAGGACTTGAATGCAGTCCAGAATTTTCATAGACCAAACCGGAACGATCCTTTTTCAGAAACATATAATCCGGGTTGGGCTAGGCACCCAAATTTCTCATGGTCCAAGGGCCCACAGCTTGGGGGTCCTCCAGGGTTTACTCAACCCCAAGCTCCGCGCCCACACTTCACTCAACAGCCATTGATTCCACAAAAACCTTCACTTGAGGATACACTTCAATTATTCATGCAGAATACACAGTCCTCCATTGCTAAACTTGAAATGCAAGTGAATCAGTTGGCCAGCCACATGAGTGAACAAGCACAAAATAGACTCCCGAGTCAAACCATTCCTAACCCCAAAAGCACACATGAGAGTGGGTTGAGTTCCAAACCCCACCATGAGCAAGCCAAAGCCATAACCACCCTTAGGAGTGGTCGTGAGTTGAACAATGGGGTAGGGACCACTAAGTCTAAGGAGTCAAAGGATGACAATGGGGACACATCATTGAGTGAAGAACCTCCAAGTTCTCCACCAACAGCCAAGTAGATCCCTAACCAAGTCCCACTAGCTCCTTATCCGCAGAGGTTATCGGGCCACCTAAAAAAGGAGATAGCATGCTTGAAACGTTGGAACTGTTTAGTAAGGTTCACATTAACATTCCACTTCTTGATGCTATTACGCAAGTCCCTGCCTATGCCCGATTTTTGAAAGACCTTTGTACACAGAAGAGAAAACAACATGTTAACAAAAAGGTCTTTCTTACTGAGAATGTAAGCTCAATTCTGAAGCATAAGACTCCTCCTAAAGTTAAAGATCCTGGATGTCCCACAATTTCATGTGTCATTGGTGAACATACCATCCAGAGAGCTCTTCTTCACTTAGGGGCAAGTGTGAATTTGCTTCCTTTCTTTGTGTACCAGCAATTAGGTTTGGGGGAATTGAAGCCTACTCCCATCACACTTCAACTACCTGACAGTTCTGTCAAGATACCACGAGGAATAGTTGAAGATGTTTTGATAAAAGGGGACAAATTTCTGTTCCCAGTTGACTTTATTGTTCTTGATACAGAACCAGTAGTCAATGTGACCAACCAAATTCATGTCATCCTAGGACGTCCCTTCTTAGCCACATGTAATGCTATCATTCATTGTAAAAGTGGTGAGTTGGAGTTGTCTTTTGGAAATTTTAAGGTCTCATTGAATGTATTTAATGCCGGGTACCACCCACTTGAGGTTGATGATCTGAGTCTTGCATTTAAGATAGAAACTATTATGCTTGATAACGAATCCACTCTTGAATCTTTTGAGTTTTGCATAACATCTTTAGACATGGACTATTTTGATGAGGAAACATATTTCAGAGAGGTTGATTCTTTACTCAATTTTGTACCTCTGTTGGAGGAAGCTTGTGAGGTTATCACAACTGATCATACACAGGATCTTCCTCTTGACTTGGACAAACCTCATGAAACTTCCAAGCTAGATCTTAAGCCACTTCCTCCCACGTTGAAGTATGCATCCTTGGGGCCCATGAACTCATTACCAGTCATTATTTCCTCTGATTTGAGTACTGAGTAGGAGGAACAATTGACTGAAGTTTTACAAGCACACAGAGAGGCATTGGGGTGGACTCTTGATGCCTTAAAAGGGATTAGCCCCTCCATATGCATGCATCGTATTCATTTGGAGGAGGGGACTAAAGCCTCACATGATATGCCACGTAGGTTAAATCCCCATATGCTGGAGGTTGTGAGAGAAGAAGTCATCATGTTGCTTGTGACAGGAATCATTTCCCTATTTCCGATAGCACCTGGGTGAGTCCAATTCAAGTTGTCCCTAAGAAAGGGGGGATAACGATAATGAAAAATGAGAGTGGTGAATTGATTCCCACAAGAACTACCACCAAGTGGCGTGTCTGCATTGACTATAGAAAACTTAATTCCGCCACTAGGAAGGATCACTTCCACTACCTTTTATTGATCAGGTACTAGAGCGATTGGCAGGCCACAATTTTTATTGCTTTTTAGATGGATACTCCGGCTACAATCAAATTCCCATTGCTCCAGAAGACCAGGAAAAGACCACATTCATGTGTCCGTTTGGCACCTATGCTTACAGACGCATGCCTTTTGGTTTATGCAATGCGCCCGCCACTTTCCAACGGTGCATGATGAGTATCTTTTCTGACATGATTGGTGACTTTTTAGAGGTCTTTATGGATGACTTTTCTTTGTTTGGCTCTAGTTTTGATACATGTCTGCACAATCTTTCACTCGTATTGTCCCGTTGCATTAAGTCCAATTTAGTCTTGAATTGGGAGAAATGCCACTTCATGGTAAAAGAAGGAATTGTTTAGGACATGTAGTGTCTGAGAGGGGTGTAGAAGTGGACAAAGCCAAGGTTGACCTAATTGCCAATCTGCCACCACCTACTTCTGTGAAGGGGGTGCATTCTTTCATTGGCCATGCTGGGTTCTATAGTCATTTCATTAAAGACTTTAGCAAAATTTCTCATCCTTTGACGAATTTGCTTGCTCAAGATGTTGGTTTTGCCTTTGACGATGCTTGTATTCATGCTTTTGAGACACTGAAGAAATGTTTGTCCACTGCACCCATTGTCCAACCCCCTATTTGGTCTTTGCCTTTTGAGTTGATGTGTGATGCCTCTGACTATGCATTGGGGGCTGTTTTGGGGCAAAAGACGGATAAAATGCCCTGTGTCATTCAGTATGCTAGCCGCACTCTTCATGATGCTCAATTGAATTACACTACCACTGAGAAGGAGTTGCTAGCTGTTATGTTTGCCTTGAACAAATTCAGATCATATATGTTAGGGTCAAAGGTTATAGTGTTCACTGATCATTCTGCTTTGAAGTACTTATTATCCATCAAGGACACTAAACCTCGCTTGATTAGATGGATCTTGCAATTGCAAGAATTTGACCTTGAGATTCGAGATAAGAAGGGTTGTGAGAATGTTATTGCTGATCATCTATCTAGGATCTGTGTAGCACCTCAGGAAGGATTCCTTCCTTTAAATGATTCCTTCCCTGATGAACAACTTCTCCAAGTATCCCAGTTGCCTTGGTTTGCTGACATAGTCAACTATCTTGTAACTCATAAGATTCCTGATTATTGGAGTAAACAAGATCGGTTGAAATTCTTTTCCCAAGTCAAACATTTTTTTTGGGATGACCCTTATTTGTTCAAGGTGTGTTCTAACCAAGTCATTAGGCGTTGTGTACATGAGCAAAGCTTTGCCAACATTCTTGAATTTTGTCATTCCCACGCATGTGGTGGACATTTTGGTGCTAGAAAGACCGCGGCTAAAGTCTTGCAATGTGGTTTCTATTGGCCTTCATTATTTAGAGATGCCCATGAGTTTTTTCAGGTGTGTGATAAATGCCAACGGACTGGTTGTTTGTCTAGGAAGAACATGATGCCTCTTAACCCTATTCTTATTGTTGAATTGTTTGATGTATGGGGTATTGATTTCATGGGTCCTTTTCCTGTCTCGTTCGGCTATCAATACATCCTTGTTGTTGTTGAATATGTCTCTAAATGGATTGAAGCTATATCATGTAAGACAAATGATCACAAAGTGGTGGTAAAGTTTTTAAAAGAAAATATCTTTAATCGGTTTGGTACCCCGAGAGCGATCATCAGTGATGGGGGATCTCATTTTTGTAACAGAGCATTTGAGACCTTATTAAAGAAATATTCCATCACTCATCGGGTGTCCACTCCGTACCACCCGCAAACTTGTGGTCAAGTGGAAATCTCTAATAGGGAGATCAAACGGATTTTGGAGGAGTCGGTTCGCTTTGATAGGAAAGATTGGTCCACTCGATTGGACGATGCTTTATGGGCCTATCGAACCGCTTATAAGACACCTATTGGGATGTCTCCATTTCGCCTAGTGTTCGGCAAAGCATGTCATCTACCTGTTGAGCTTGAGCATAGAGCTTATTGGGCCATTAAGGCTTTGAATTTTGATTTAACTCAAGCGGGTGAGGAGAGAAAGTTGCAATTGAATGAGTTGGAGGAGATAAGTCATGATGCTTATGAGAATGCCAAACTGTAAAAGGAGCGAACAAAGCTTTTACATGATAAATCTATTTTTTGCAAGTCTTTTACTGTTGGGCAGAATGTTTTACTTTATACCTCATGATTGCATTTGTTTCTAGGGAAGCTAAGATCCAGGTGGTCCGGTCCATTTGAAGTTACACAGGTGTTTCCTCATGGCGCTATTGAGATCCGCAATCACAGAGACTGGTCGGTTTTCAAAGTTAACAGTCAAAGGCTCAAACCATATCTTGAGAATGTCCCCGCACCGGAGGAAGTGATGGTGATTTTCTTGGAGGAACCTATCATTTCATCTTGAATGCGTCAGACTCTTGCTTACGACTATAAACTTAGCATATTGTGGGAAATCCCCACGTTTCTATCCCTTTGTACATTACAATTTTTTTTCTTTTTTTCGTCTATTCATTCTTATTTGCCGGCTGAGAGAATAAATGGTTCCGGTAGTCGATGACCAGACTTTTGGTCCCTAGTTTGAGAGGTCTGTACTCAAACAACCGTTTTGGGATTGACCAGTTCGATCTTGAAGTATTGAATGAAAACCTTATGGTGAGTAACTTAAGGACTTGTGTTCAGCGCATGATTCATGTTGCCTTCAGTGGCCAGTCACACGGAGATTTCTTCAAAGTGTGATGTGGGATAGTGGTTTCATCTACGGATGATTACCTACGGGTACGGCTGATACGAGTAAACCTTCTTCGAGGGAGACTATGTATCATTCCTGGGTCTTTATTGACTTTTTGGTATTATTGTTGATGACCAAACACATATGGTCCCACCTATGGATTTAGGAGCCCTGAGGGAGCTTAACCCTCACCCTGCTAGAATATAACTAGCTAAGATGTTATTCCTTTTTTGTAGTCGTTCCGGTGTTTTAACTTTTCCCCATTGAGGACAATGTCAGATTTAGGTTTGGGGGGGGGGGGGGGGGGGGGGGGGGGGGGGGGGGTGTGAATGGCTCTTTTATGTCTTAGCAATAATTTTCTTTTGATTTCTGTTCGTGGTTTTCAAATTACTCCTCTTAGTATGTGGTTAACATTAGTAGAGTTAAAATAAGTTGCTCAAATGTGTTTCAAAATTTTTCGTAAAACTGTGCAGAATATGCCTATTAGAAATCTGATATCATTTGTTGTGATCCATGAGAATTCAGTGGGATAACTTACTATTGCATTAGACTTGGAACTTAGTTGCAAAAGAGAACATGTAAATCTAGTGTTGATCTATGTTAGTCTGAATAGTCTTGTATGCCTGTTTGAACTCATTCCTTTTTATACCTCAGTGAAATTCCTTGTTGTAATGTATGAATGCAAATGGAAATGCTCTTGCTTGCAAAAGACAGATAACTTCAGAAACAGCCTGGGCAAACCTAGGGACATGCGCCGGAACAGTCGGTTACTTAAAAATAAGTGCATGTGCAGTGAAGACGAATACAAAATGGTGGTAATACCAAAAGTATTCAGTGAAACAAAAATTACGCTGGTAATAGCAAAAGTACGCTGGTAATAGCATAAAATAGTTTTAAATCTGGAAGCAATGAATTTCCTTAACTTTGATGATGAATTTTAATTTGAAAGAAGTTGCAAGTCAAGATTGAAATTGGTATATTTATTTTGTGAGATTGTTAGACAACATGCTTACTCTACTATTTTCTCTTAATTGTGATGTGACCAGGATTTTATTGTTATTTGTTGCCTCTTTGTTCTGTTGAAGTAATAGCTTATGGGTCACATTGGTTCAGGTGGAGTAACAATGAGTGTATTTGGATTGATAATAGGCTATAT
Organism: Aristolochia californica; assembly: GCF_029961685.1. Lineage (NCBI taxonomy): Eukaryota > Viridiplantae > Streptophyta > Magnoliopsida > Piperales > Aristolochiaceae > Aristolochia > Aristolochia californica. Next base: position 31,916,980 of record NW_027181992.1, on the reverse strand, counting down.
TTTACACAGGTTTTCAAATTGCGCAAGATCTCATATAATTTTCAGATATTTTACGATACTAAGTGTTAGTCATATGCTAATGAGGAGTAAATTTTCTTCAGTTTTTCTTTTTTATATTATTGATTTAGATGAATTTTGTGGGTAAATTCCATGCAAACCCTCACGAGAGATAACTCGTCCACTACTGCAGAGTAGGGGTTTAACGGCTTGTTGCATGTGCTAAATGCAATTGTGCTCCCTACGAAAGTGGCATTTTGTTTTCCTAGGCTTAAGTTTGGTTCGATTGTTGTTTTGCTAGGGACTAGCAAAGATTTAAGTTTGGGGGTGTGATAGATGCCATATTCTGACATGAGAACTAAGTTAATTATAATATAATAACCTTTATAATTGTGTTATGGGTGGTTATTTATCGGTTTTCAAATGAAATGAGCATTTATTGAATTTGGCATTAATCACTGTCGATATTGCATATTTTTCTCTCCTGAATTATATTTCATTGTTTTTAAGGTTTATTTCTTCCTGAAATGCTTTTTATAGATTCAATTATGGAATTTCAGGAGAATTTTGGTGGAGAAGGAGATATTCACCAAAATGCCCTTAGTGAAATGGAGGTGATTTTTAGGGCAAATTGTTTTAAAACAAATAAGATGGTATTAAAGGAAAAGAGGAGCTTCGAAGGGAGGGGGAGAGCGTCAAGAGAAAACAAAGCATCGACCAAAACAAAGCACGATCGTCGACCGAAATAGGGGAAGACCCGAGAGGAGTTTCCCACTGTCGTTTGCCGCGCCACCATCATCCACCGCCGTCCACCGCTGTCTAGCAACCAAGAACAAACCCGAGGAGAGCTCGAGAGAGTCTCCGTCGAGGTGAGTTCGACGGTGCTAGTATCCGCTCGCCCAGTCGAGAAGTGATCCGAGAGGGCTTCTCCGGTGCCAATTCTCATTTCCGACCATCCTCCGGCGTCGATTACGTATTTCCGACCATTCCCAGAGCTATTCCGACTCTGACCGAGACTCGAGAGAGCCAGTTATAGAACTTCATCTCTGTTTCGTTCTTCATCGGACATCATCTCCGTCCGTCGGCTTCTATCTGTCGTCCCCGACATCGTCTCTACCTTCGGCCACTCACTCTTGCTACCCGAAGCCATCAATTTTGGGAAATTGCAACACCCGTGAGAACGAGTTGCTGCCCGAGCGAGAGGAAGGAGAAAGGGAGTAATTCGTCATTTTTGAATTTCATTTTTTATATAGTTTTAACTTAGGTTTTGAATGTTTATTGAATTTGATTTGATAATTAATGTTTATTGAATATTTGTTTTCCAGATATTTGATTAAATTGACTAATTAGGGTAGGAATATAATTTAGGTTGGATTTTGGTATTTTAATCCAATTTCTGTCTTTCACTCTATGCGCCCGAGAGGGTCTAGACGCAAGGATTGAGAAATCCGATCCGTGGTTATGTGGAGCTCGAGAGAGGCTCGAATCACCGTAAAATCCAGAATTGACATTTCCTGTTGTGCAAGTAGTTAACCAGATGATTGTTTGACAATTTAGGATATAATTAGTGTTTAGTTCATATTAATTCATCATATTTGGTTAGGCTAGTTGACTGAAGAATACACAAAATTCAGTCCTCCCTATGGATATGACCCTCGCTTCCCGCTAAATTACATGAACGATTCGTACGCTTGCGAGGTATTAAAGCCGATGTAACTAAATTCTACATCAGTCAGCTTTTTGTAAATGGGCAAAATAATGGCTTGTTTGACCTCGGATAAATATCCCACCGCACGTTCGTTTGAGAACTTAATGGGCGTTTTTTATTCTCTTTAAAAGTTTTGGATCCATACGTCATTTTCAACTTTAACATGTTTCAAGCATGAATATCCATTTTTAAAACATGTGTAGAAGAAAACTATTTTTTAAAAAATTCCAATCTAATGGGGTTGAACTAGTGGAATTTCCCAAAATTGGATAAATAAACTTTTGTGTTCATTTTTGTTGTGTGAATAAATTTTCTTTACTTACTTTTGTTATTGTTTTAAATTTTTTCCATACATAAACTCTAAAATTTTCATATTGTTGTGATCTATTTGCCTTTTTTGTTTATGGGATGAAGGGAGAGCGAAAACTCAAAGTTTTGATTTAAGAAAAAAGTAAACATATAAAAGGGAAAAGCTCAATGCACAAATGTAGAGAGAGATAATTTCAAAGAGTGTCTGTAATTTTTAGGGATTGTAAACTCTTTTTTGTTTTTATATATTAGGTTTTGCAAACGTAGGGGAAAGGAGTGAGGCAGGGGATTTTTAACTGAGTGTTGACTCCCAATCCATAAGTCATTTCTCACAAAAATATAAATCGTTACACATGATAAATCACTTTACTATCATCTATGATTGTTAGTCAGCTTTTTGTAAATGGGCAAAATAATGGCTTGTTTGACTCGAGTAAATATCCCACCACACGTTCACTGGAGAATTTAATAAGCGTTTGTTATTCTATTTTAAAAGTTTGGATCTATAGGTCATTTGCATGTTCAACATGTTTCAAGAATGCATTACCTTTTTTAAAACATGTGTACAAGAAATCTTTTTCTTATAAAATTCCAAGCTATTCGGGTTGAACTAGTGAAATTTCCAAAACATTGATAACAAATCTTTTGTGTTCATTTGTGGTATGTGCTGAAATTTTCTTTTCTTACATTTGTTATTGTTTTAAATTTTTTTCATACGTAAACTCTGAAATTTTAATTTTGTTGTAATCTATTTACCTTTTTATTTTACTGTAAGAAGGGAGAGCGAAAACACAAAGTTTTGATTTAAGAAAAAAGTATACATCTAAAATGGAAATGCACAATGGACAAATGTAGATAGAGATAAGTCCTAAGAGTGTCTGTAATTTAAAGGGATTACAAACTCTTTTTAGTTTTTATATATTAGGTTTTGCAATCATCAAGGAAAAGGGGAAGGCGAGGGGTTTTTAACTGAGTGCGGGCTCCCAATCCATAAGTAATTTCTTACAAAAATATAGCCTGTTACATGTGATAAATCACTTTACAATCATCTATTTGTAAATGAGCAAAATAATGGCTTGTTTGACTCGGGTAAATATCCCACTGCATGTTCACTTGAGAATTTAATGAGTGTTTGTTATTCTCTTTAAAAGGTTTGAATCCATAGGTCATTTGCATCTTTAACATGTTTCAAGCATACATATCCATTTTTAAAACATGTGTAGAAGAAATCTCTTTCTTATAAAATTCCAAGCTATTAGGGTTGAACAAGTGGAATTTCCTAAACTGGGATAACAAAACTTCTATGTTCATTTGTTGTGTGTGAATAAATTTTTTTACTTACATTTGTTATTGTTTTAAATTTTTTCAATACATAAACTTTAAAATTTTCATTATGTTGTGATCGATTTTGCCTTTTTTCTCAAAGGATGAAAGAACAATGAAAACTCAAAGTTTTGATTTAAGAAAAAAGTATACATCTAAAATGGAAATGCACAATGCACAAATGTAGAGAGAGATAATTCAGAAGAGTGTTTGTAATTTTTAAGGATTGTAAACTCTTTTTAGTTTTTGTATATTAGGTTTTGCAATCGTGAGGGAAAAGGGGGAGGCGGGGAATTTTTAACTGAGTGTTGACTCCCAATCCAGAAGTCATTCATACAAAAATATAGCCCGTTACGTGTGAGAAATCACTTTAAAATCATCAATGATTGTTAGGTCAGCTTTTTCTAAATAGAGATAATAATTACTTGATTGACTCGGGTAAATACACCACCGCACGTTCACTTGAGAATTTAATGAGCGTTTTTTATCCGTAGGTCATTTGCATCTTTAACTTCTTTCAAGCATGCGTATCTATTTTGGAAACATATGTAGATGAAATCTCTTTCTAATAAAATTCCAATCTATTAGGGTTAAACTAGTGGAATTTCCCAAACTGGGATAACAAAACTTTTGTATTCATTTGTGTTGAGTTAATAAATTTTCTTTACTTATGTTTTTAATAGTTTTAAATTTTTTCAATATATAAACTCTAAAATTTTCATTTTTTGTGATCAATTTGACAATTTTATTTACGGGATGAACTGAGAGCGAAAATTCAATGTTTTGATTTAGGAAAAAAGTATACATCTAAAATTAAATTGCACAATTCACAAATGGAGAGAGAGATAATTCCAAAGAGTGTCTGTAATTTTTAGGGATTTTAAACTCTGTTTAGTTTTTATACATAAGGTTTTGTAATCGTCAGGGAATAGGGGGAGCCGGGGGATTTTTAATTGAGTGTTGACTACCAATCCAGAAGTCATTTCTTAAAAAAATATAGGCCGTTACGCATGATAAATAACTTTACTATCACCTATGATTGTTAGGACAACTTTTTTTAAATGGGCAATATAATGGCTTGTGTTACTCGGGTAAATAACCCACTGCACGTTCACTTGAGAATTTAATGAGCATTTGTTATTCTCTTTAAAAGGTTTGGATCCGTAGGTCATTTGCATCTTTAACATGTTTCAAGCATGCATATCCATTTTTAAAACATGTGTTGAAGAAATCTCTTTCTTTTGAAGAAATCTCTTTCTTTTAAGATTCCAAGTTATTGGGGTTGAACTAGTGGAATTTCCCAAACTTGGATAACAAAACTTTTGTGTTCATTTGTACTGTGTGAATAAATTTTCTTTACTTACAATTTTTATTGTTTAAAAATTTTTCCATACATAAACTCTTAAATTTTCATTTTGTTGTGATATATTTGCTTATTTTGTTTACGGGATGAGGGATAGCGAAAATTCAAAGTTTTCATTTAAAAAAAAAGTATACATCTAAAATGGAATTGTACAATTCACAAATGGAGAGAGAGATAATTCCGAAGAGTGTCTATAATTTTTAGGGATTGTAAATTCTTTTAGTTTTTATACATAAGGTTTTGAAATCTTCAGGGAACAGGGCGAGCCAGGGGATTTTTAACTGAGTGTTGACCCCCAATCCAAAAGTCATTTCTTACAAAAATATAGCCCGTTACGCATGATAAATCACTTTACAATCATCTTTGATTGTTAGGTCAGTTTTTTGTAAATGGGCAAACTAATGGCTCTTTTGATTCAGGTAAATATCCCTTCGCACGTTCACTTGAGAATTTAATGAGCGTCTGTTATTCTCTTTGAAAGGTTTGGATCCATAGGTCATTTGCATCTTTAACATGTTTCAAGCATGCATATCCATTTTTAAAACATGTGTACAAGAAATCTCTTTCTTATAAAATTTAAAGCTATTGAGGTTGAACTAGTGGAATTTTCCAAACTTGGATAACAAAACTTTTGTGTTCTTTTGTGGTGTGTGAATAATTTTTTTTTACTTACATTTGTAATTTAAAAAAAAAAATTCAATACATAAACTCTCAAATTTTCATTTTGTTGTGATCTATTTGCGTTTTTTTGTTTACGGGATGTAAGGAGAGTGTAAACTAAAAGTTTTGATTTAAAAAAAAGTATACATCTAAAATGGAAATGCACAATACAAAAATGTAGAGGGAGATAATTCCAATGTGTGTCTATAATTTTTAGGGATTGTAAACTCTTTTTAGTTTTTATATAATAGGTTTTGCGATCGTCGGGGAAAAGGGGGAGGTGAAGGATTTTTAGCTGAGTGTTGACTCCCAATCCTTATGTTATTTGTCACAAAAATTTGCCCCCGTTACGTGTGATAAATCACTTTACAATCATCTATGATTTTTAGGTCAGCATTTTGTAAATGGGCAAAATAATGGCTTGTTTCACTCGTCAAAATATCCCACCGTTCGTTCACTTGAGAATTTAATGACTGTTAGTTATTCTCTTTAAAAGGTTTGGATCCATAGGTCATTTGCATCTTTAACATGTTTGTAGCATGCATATCCATTTTTAAAACACGTGTAGAAGAAATCTATTTCTTATAAAATTCCAAGTAATTAGGGGTTGATCTTGTGGAATTTTGAAAACTTGGATAACAAAACTTTTGTGGTCATTTGTGGTATGTGAATAAATTTTCTTTACCTACATTTTTTATTGTTTAAAGTTTTTTCTATACATAAACTCTAAAATTTTCATTTTGTTGTGATCTATTTGCCTTTTTTGTTTACGAGATGAAGGGAGAACGAAAACACAAAGATTTGATTTAAGAAAAAAGTATACATCTACAATGGAATTGCCCAATGCACAAATGTAGAGAGAGGTAATTCCAAAGAGTATTTGTAAATTTTAGGGATAGTAAATTAGTTTTAGTTTTTATATATTTGGTTTTGCAATCGTCGGGGAAAAGGGGCAGGTGGGGGATTTTTAACTGAGAGCTGACTCCCAATCCTTGAGTCATTTCTCACAAAAATTTAACCCATTATGTATGATAAATCACTTTACAATCATCTATGATTGTTACGTCAGCATTTTTTAAATGGGCAAAATAATGGCTTGTTTCACTCGGGTAAATATTCCACCGCACGTTCACTTGAGAATTTTATGAGCGTTTGTTATTCTCATTGAAAGGTTTGGATCCATAGGTCATTTGCATCTTTAACAGGTTCCAAGCATGCATATCCATTTTTAAAACATGTGTAGAAGAAATCTCTTTCTTCTAAAATTTCAAGCTACTAGGGTTGAACTTGTAGAATTTCCAAAACTTGGATAACAAAACTTTTGTGTTCATTTGTGGTCTGTGAATAAATTTTCTTTACTTAAATTTGTTATTTTTTAAATTTTTTCCATACATCAACTCTAAAATTTTCATTTTGTTGTGATCTATTTGCCTTTTTTGTTTACGGGATGAAGGGAGAGCGAAAACTTAAAGTTTTGATTTAAGAAAAAAGTATACATCGAAAAATGGAAATGCACAATTCACAAATGAAGAGAGAGATAATTCCAAAGAGTGTCTGTAATTTTAAGGGATTGTAAACTCTTTTTAGTTTTTATATATTAGGTTTTGCAATCGTCGGGAAAAAGGGGGAGGGGAGGGATTTTTAACTGAGTGTTGACTCCCAATCCAGAAATCATTTCTTACAAAAATATAGACTGTTATGAGTGATAAATCACTTTACAATCATCTCTGATTCTTAGGTCAGCTTTTTATCAATGGGCAATGTAATGGGTTGTGTTTCTCGGGTAAATATCCTCTGCATGTTCTCTTGAGAATTTAATGAGCATTTATTTTTCTCTTTAAAAAGTTTTCATGCATAGGTCATTTGCATCTTTAACATGTTTCAAGAATGCAAATCCATTTTTAAAACATGTGTAGAAAAAATCTCTTTCTTATAAAATTTCAAGCAATTAGGTTGAATTAGTGAAATTTCCAAAACTTGGATAAGAAAATTTTTGTGTTCATTTGAAGTTTGTGAATAAATTTTCTTTACCTAAATTTATTATTTTTTTAAATTATTTCCATACATAAACTCTAAAATTTTCATTTCGTTGTGATCTATTTTCCTTTTTTGTTTACAGGATGAAGGAAGAACGAAAACTCAAAGTTTTGATTTAAAAAAAATATTATATGTCTGAAATGGAAATGTACAATGCACAAATTTAGAGAGAGATAATTCCAAAGAGTGTCTTTAATATTTAGGGATTGTAAACAATTTTTAGTTTTTATATATTTCGTTTTTGAAACGTCGGGGAAAAAGGGGAGGCAGAGGATTTTTAACTGAGTGTTAACTCCCAATCCATAAGTCATTTCTAACAAAAATATTGCTCATTCGCGTGTTAAATCACTTTACAATCATGTATGATTTTTAGGTCAACTTTTTGTAAATGGGCAAAATATTGGCTCTTTTGATTCGGGTAAATATCCCTCCGCAAGTTCACTTGAGAATTTAATGAGCGTTTGTTATTCTCTATAAAAGGTTTGGATCCATAGGTCATGTGCATCTTTAACATGTTTCAAGCATGCATATCCATTTTTAAAGCATGTGTAGAAGAAATCTCTTTCTTGTAAAATTTTAAGCTATTGGGGTTGAACTAGTGGAATTTCCCAAACTTGGATAAAAAAACTTTTGTGTTCTTTTGTGGTGTGTAATAAATTTTTTTTACTTGCATTTTTTATTGTTTTAAAATTTTCAATACATAAACTCTCAAATTTTCATTTTGTAGTGATTTATTTGTCTTTTTTGTTGACAGGATGAAGGGAGAACGAAAACTCAGTTTTGATTTCAGAAAAAAGTATACATCTAAAATGGAAATGCACAATACATGAATGTAGAGAGAGATAATTCCAAAGAATGTTTGTAATATTTTGGGATTGTAAACTCTTTTTATTTTTTGTATATTAGGTTTTGCAATTGAAAGGGAAAAGGGGGAGGCGGGGGATTTTTAACTAAGTGTTGACTCCCAATCCAGTAGTCATTTCTTTCAAAAATATAGCCCATTACACATGATAAATTACTTTACAATCATCTATGACTGTTTTGTCAGCTTTTTGTTAATGGGCAAAATAATTGCTTGTTTGACTCGGGTAAATATCCCTCCGTATGTTCACTTGAGAATTTAATGAGCGTTTGTTATTCTCTTTAAAAGGTTTGGACCCGTAGGTCATTTGCGTCTTTAACATGTCTCAAGCATGCATATCCATCTTTAAAACTTGTTTAGAAGAAATCTCTTTCTTATAAAATTCCAAGCACTTGGGGTTGAAGTAGTGGAATTTCCCAAACTTGGATAACAAAACTTTTGCATTCATTTGTGGTGTGTGAATAAATATTCTTTACTTAAATTTGTTATTGTTTTTAAATTTTTTTCATACATAACCTCTAAAATTTTAATTTTGTTGTGATCTATTTGCCTTTTTTGTTTACGGGATGAAAGGAGAGGAAAAACTCAAAGTTTTGATTTAAGAAAAAAGTATACATCTAAAATGGAAAAGCACAGTGCAAAATTGGAGAGAGAGATAATTCCAAAGAGTGTCTGTAATTTTAGGGGTTGTAAAATCTTTTTTGTTTTTATATAATAAGTTTAGCAATTGTCGGAGAAAAGGGGGAGGCGCGGGATTTTTAACTGATTGTTGACACCCAATCCATAAATCAATTTCCAATCATCTATCATTGTTAGGTCAACTTTTTGTAAATGGGCAATATAATGGCCTGTTTGACTCTGGTAAATATCCCACCACAGGTTAACTTGAGAATTTAAAGAGCGTTTGTTATTCTCTTTAAAAGGTTTGGATCCATAAGTCATTTGCATCTTTAACACGTTCGGAGCATGCATATCCATTTTTAAAACATGTATAGTAGATATCTCTTTCTTTAAAATTCCAAGCTATATGTGTTGAACTAGTGGATTTTTCCAAACTTGGATACCAAAAATTTTTTGTTCATCTGTGGCGTGGGGATAAATTTTCTTTACTTACATTTTTTATCATCTAAATTTTTTCCATACATAAACTCTAAAATTTTCATTTTTCTTGTGATGTGTTTGCCTTTTTATTTTACAGGACGAAGGGAGAGCGAAAACTCAAAGTTTTGATTTAAGAAAAAAGTATACATCTAAAATTGAAATGCACAATGCACAAATGTAGTGAGGGATAATAACAATGAGTGTCGGAAATTTTTAGGGATAGTAAACTCTTTTTAGTTTTTATATATTAGGTTTTGCAATTGTGAAAAGGGGGAGGCGGGGGATTTTTAACTGAGTGTTGACACCCAATCCATAAGTCATTTCTTACAAAAATATAGCCCGTTACTCGTGATAAATCACTTTACAATCATCTATGATTGTTAGGTCAGCTTTTTGTAAATGGGCAAAATAATGGCTTGTTTGACTCGGGTAAATATCCCACCGCACGTTCACTTGAGAATTTAGTGAGCGTTTGTTATTCTCTTTAAAAGGTTTGGATCCATAGGTCATTTTCATCTTTAACTTGTTTCAAGCATGCATATCCATTATTAAAACATGTGTAGAAGAAATCTCCTTCTTATAAAATTCCAACCTATTAGGGATGAACTAGTGGAATTTCCCAAACTGGGATAACTAAACCTTTGTGTTCATTTGTGGTGTGTGAATAAATTCTCTTTACTTAAATTTTTTATTGTTTGAAATTTTTCCATACATAAACTCTAAAATTTTCATTTTGTTGTGATCTATTTGCATTTTTTGTTGACGGGACAAAGGGAGAGTGAAAGATTAAAGTTTGATTTATGAAAAAGTATACATCTAAAATGGAAATGCACAATGGACAAATGTAGAGAGAGATAATTCCCACCGCACTTTCACTTGAGAATTTGTTGAGGGTGTGTTATTCTCTTTAAACGGTTTGGATCAATAAGTCATTTACATCTTTGACATGTTTCATTTTTAAAAAAAGTGTAGAAGAAATATCTTTCTTATAAAATTCCTAGCTTTTAGGGTTGAATTAATGGAATTTCCCAAACCGGGATAACAAAACTTTTGTGTGCATTTGTGGTGTGTAAATAAATTTTCTATACTTTCATTTGTCATTGTTTTAAATTTTTTCCATACATAAACTCTATAATTTTTTGTTTGTTGGGATCTATATGCCTTTTTTGTTTACTGGATGAAGGGAGAGCGAAAACTCAAAGTTTTGATTAATGGAAAAAGTATACATCTAAAATGGAAATGCACAATGCACAATCCACAAATGAAGAGAGAGATAATTCCAAAGAGTGTCTGTAATTTTTAGGGAATGTAAACTCTTTTTAGTTTTTATTTATTAGGTTTTTCAATCGTCGGGGAAAAGAGGGAGGAGGGGGAATTTGAACTGAGTGTTGACTCCTTATCCATAAGTCATTTCTTACAAAAATAAAGCCAGTTACCTGTGATAAATCACTTTGCAATCATCTACGATTGTTAGATCAGGTTTCAGTAAATGGTTAAAATAACGGTTTGTTTGACTCGGGTAAATATCCCACCGCACGTTCTCTTGAGAATTTAATGAGCGTTTGTTATTCTCTTTAAAAGGCTTGGATCCATAGGTCATTTGGATCTTTAACTTGTTTCAAGCATGCATATATATATTTTAAACATGTGTAGAAGAAATATCTTTCTTATAAAATTCCAAGCTTTTAGGGTTGAACTAGTGGAATTTCCCAAACTGGGATAACAAAACTTTGTGTTCATTTGTGTTGTGTGAATAAATTTTATTTACTTACATTTGTTATTGTTTTAAACTTTTTTCTTACATAAACTCTTAAATTTTTATTTTGCTGTGATCTATTTGCCTTTTTTGTTTACGAGATGAAGGGACAGTGAAAACTCATAGTTTTGATTAAGGAAAAAGTATATATCTAAAATGGAAATGCACAATGAACAAATGTAGAGAGATATAATTGCAAATAGTGCCTATAATGTTTAGGGATTGTAAACTCTTTTTAGTTTTTATATATTAGGGTTTTCAATTATCGAGGAAAATGGGGAGGTCGGGGATTTTTAACTGAGTGTTGACTCCCAATCCATAAATCATTTCTAAAAAAAATATAGCACGTTATGCGTGATAAATCACTTTACAATCATCTATGATTGTTAGGTCAGCTTTTTGTAAATGGGCAACATAATGGCTTGTTTGACTCTAGTAAATATCCCACCACAATTTAAAAGGTTTGGATCCATAAGTCATGTTCATCTTTCACATGTTTCAAGTTTGCTTATCTATTTTTAAATCATGTGTAGAATAAATCTCTTTCTTATTAAATTCCAAGCTATTACGGTTGAACTTGTGGAATTTCCCAAGCTGGGATAACAAAACTTTTGTGTTCATTTGTGGTGTGTGAATAAATTTTCTTTACTTACATTTTTTATTGTTTTAAATTTTTTCCAAACAAAAACTCTAAAATTTTCAGTTTGTTGTAAACTATTTACCTTTTTTTTTTACTGGAGGAAGGGAGAGCGAAAACTCAAAGTTTTTATTTAACGAAAAAGTATACTTCTAAAATGCAAATGAACAATGCACAAATGTGGAGAGAGATAATTCCAAAGAGTGTCTATAATTTTTAGGGAATGTAAACTCTTTTTAGTTTTTATATATTAGGTTTTGCAATTGTCGAGGAAAAGGGGAGGCGGGGGATTTTTATCTGAGTGTTGAATCCCAATCCATAAGTCATTTCTTACCAAAATATAGACCATTACGCGTGATAAATCACTTCACAATCATCTATGATTGTTAGGTCAGGTGTTTGTAAATGGGCAAAATAATGGCTTGTTTGAGTCAGGTAAATATCCCACCACTCGTTCATTTGAGAATTTAATGAGAGTTTGTTATTACCTTAAAAAGGTGTGGATCCATAGGTCATTTGAATCATTAACATGTTTTATGCATGCATATCCATTTTTTAAACATGTGTAGAAGAAATCTCTTTCTTATAAAATTCCAAGCTATTAGGGTTGAACTAGTGGAATTTCCCAAACTTGGATAACAAAACTTTTGTAATCATTTGTGGTGTGTGAATAAATTTTCTTTACTTAAATTTTTTATTTTTAAAATTTTTTTCCTTACTTAAACTCTTAAATTTTCATTTTGTTGTGACGTATTTGCCTTTTTTGTTTAGAGGATGAAGGGAGAGCAAAAACTCAAAGTTTTGATTTAAGAAAAAAGTATACATAAAAAATGGAAATGTACAATGCACAAATGTAGAGAGAGATAATTCCAAAGAGTGTTTGTAATTTTTAGGGATTGTAAACTCTTTTTAGTTTGTATATATTAGGTTTTGCAAATGTCGGGGAAAAGAGGGGAGGCGGGGGATTTTTAACTCAGTTTTGACTCTCAATCAAAAGTCATTTCTTACAAAAATATAGTTCGTTACGCGTGATAAATCACTTTACAATCATCTATGATTTTTATGTCAACGTTTTGTAAATGGGCAAAATAATGGGTTGTTGGACTCGGGTAAATATCCCACCACACGTTTGCTTGAGAATTTAATGAGTGTTTGTTATGCTCTTTGAAAGGTTTGGATCCATAGGTGATTTGCATCTTTAAAATATTTCAAGCATGCATATCCATTTTGAAAACATATGTAGAAGAAATCTCTTCCTTATAAAATTCCAAGCTATTAAGGTTGAACTAGTGGAATTTCCCAAACTTGGATAACAAAACTTATGTGTTCATTTGTGGTGTGTGAATAAATTTTCTTTACTTACATTTGTTATAGTTTTAAATTTTTTCCATATATAACCTCTAAAATTTTCATTTAGCTGTGATGTATTTGCCTTTTTTGTTTACGGGATGAAGGGAGAGCGAAAACTCAAAGTTTTGATTTGAAGAAAAAATTATACATCTAAAATAGAAATGCACAATGCACAAATGTTGAGAGAGATAATTCGAAAGAGTGTCTGTAATTTTTAGGGAATGTAAACTGTTTTTAGTTTTTATTTATTAGGTTTTACAATCGTCGGGGAAAAGGGGGAGGCGGGGGATTTTAAATTAGTGTTGACTCCCAATCCATAAGTCATTTCTTACAAAAATATAGCCCATTACGCGTGATAAATCACTTTACAATCATCTATGATTCTTAGTGAGCTTTTTGTTAATGGGTAAGATAATGGCTTGTTTGACTCGGGTAATTATCCCACCGGACGTTCACTAGAGAATTTAATGAGCGTTTGCTATTCTCTTTAAAAGGTTTGGATCCATATGTCTTCCTCATCTTTCACATGTTTCAAGCGTGCATATCCATTTTTAAAACATGTGTATAAGAAAGCTCTTTCTTATAAATTCCAAGCTATTCATGTTGAACTAGTGCAATTTCTCAAACAGGGATAAAAAAACTTTTGTGTTCATTTGTGGTATTTGAATAAATTTTCTATACTTACATTTGTTATTATATTAAATTATTTCCAAACTGAAACTCTTAAAATTTTCATTTTGTTGTGATCTATTTGCCGTTTTTGTTTACAGGATGAAGGGAGAGTGAAAACTCAAAGTTTTGATTTAAGAAAAAAGTATACATCTAAAATGGAAATGCACAATGCAAAAATTTCGAGAGAGATAATTCTAAAGAGTGTCTGTAACTTTTAGGGAATGTAAACTCTGTTTAGTTTTTATATATTAGGTTTTGCAATCTTCGGGGAGAAGGGGGTGGGGGGGGGGGGGGGGGGGGGGATTTTTAACTGAGTGTTGACTCCCAATCCATAAGTCATTTCTTATAAAAATATAGCCCGTTACGCGTGATAAATCACTTTACAATCATCTATGATTCTTAGTGAGCTTTTTCTAAATGGGTAAAATAATGGCTTGTTTGACTCGAGTAATTATCCCACCGCACGTTCACTAGAGAATTTAATGAGCGTTTGCTATTCTCTTTAAAAGGTTTGGATCCATATGTCTTGCTCATCTTTCACATGTTTCAAGCATGCATATCCTTTTTTAAAACATGTGTACAAGAAAGCTCTTTCTTATAAATTCCAAGCTATTCGTGTTGAACTAGTGGAATTTCTCAAACAGGGATAAAAAAACTTTTGTGTTCATTTGTCGTGTTTGAATAAATTTTATATACTTACATTTGTTATTGTATTAAATTATTTCCAAACTTAAACTCTTAAAATTTTCATTTTGTTGTGATCTATTTGCCGTTTTTGCTTACGGAATGAAGGAAGAGCGAAAACTCAAAGTTTTGATTTAAGAAGAAAGTATACATCTAAAATGGAAATGCACAATGCAAAAATTTGATAATTTTAAAGAGTTTCTGTAATTTTTAGGGAATGTAAACTCTTTTTAGTTTTTATATATTAGGTTTTGCAATCGTCGGGGAAAAGGGGGAGCATGGGGGGGGGATTTTAACTGAGTGTTGACACTCTATCCATAAGTCATTTATTACAAAAATATAGCCCGTTATGCGTCATATATCACTTTACAATCATCTTTGATTGTTAGGTCAGCTTTTTGTAAATGGACAACATAATGGCTTATTTAACTCGGGTAAATATCCCACCGCGCGTTCACTTGAGAATTTAATGAGCGTTTGTTATACTCTATGAAAGGTTTGGATGCATAGGTCATATGCATCTTTAACATTATCCAAGTGTGCATATCCATTTTTAAAACATGTGTAAAAGAAATCTCTTTCTTAAATAATTCCAACCTATTAGGGTTGAACTAGAGGAATTTCCCAAACTGGGATGACAAAACTTTTGTGTTCATCTATGGTGTGTGAATAAATTTTATTTACTTACATTTGTTATTGATTAAATTATTTCCAAACATAAACTCTTAAAATTTTCATTTTGTTGCGATCTATTTGCCTTTTTTTTTAGGATGAAGTGAGTGAGAAAAGTAAAAGTTTTGATTTAAGAAAAAAGTATACATATAAAAAGGAAAATCATAATGCACAAATGTAGAGAGAGATAATTCCAAAGAGTGTCTGTAATTTTTATGGATTGTAAACTCTTTTTAGTTTTTATATATATTAGGTTTTGCAATCGTCGGGGAAAAGGGGGAGGCGGGGGATTTTTAACTGAGTGTTGACTCCCAATCCATAAGTCGTTTCTTACAAAAATATAGCCCATTATGCATGATAAATCACTTTACAATCATATATGATTGTTAGGTCAGCTTTTTGTAAATGGACAAAATAGTGGCTTGTTTGACTCAGGAAAATTTTTCACCGCACGTTCACTTGAGAATTTAATGAGTATTTGTTATTCTCTTTAAAAGGTTTCGATCCATAGGTCATTTTAATCGTTAACATGTTTCCAGCATGCATCCATTTGTAATACATGTGTAGAAGAAATCTCTTTCTTATAAAATTCCAAGCTATTAGGGTTGAACTAGTGGAATTTCTGAAACTGGGATAACAAAACTTTTATGTTCATTTGTGGTGTGTGAATAAATTTTCGTTACTAACATTTGTTATTGTTTTAAATTTTTTCCACACATAAACTCTAAAATTTTCATTTTTTTTGTGTTCTATTTGCCTTTTTTGTTTAGGGGATGAAGGGAGAGCGAAAACTCAAAGTTTTGATTTAAATAAAACGTAAACATCTAAAATGGAAATGCACAATGCACAAACATAGAGAGATATAATTCCAAAGAGTGTCTATAATTTTTAGGGATTGTAAACTCTTTTTATTTTTTTTTATATATTAGGTTTTTCAAAGGTCGGGGAAAAGGGGGGAGGGGGTGGGGGGATTTTTAACTGAGTGTTGACTCCCAATGCATTAGTCATTTCTTAGAAAAATATAGCCCGTTACCCGTGATAAATCACTCTACAATCATCTATGATTTTTAAGCCAACGTTTTGTAAATGGGAAAAATAGTGGCTTGTTTGGCTCGAGTAAATATCCCACCCCAAGTTCACTTGTGAATTTAGTGGGCGTTTGTTATTCTTTTTAAAAGGTTTGATTCCATAGGTCATTAGCATCTTTAACATGTTTCAAGCATGCTTATCGCTTTTTAAAACATGTCTAGAAGAAATCACTTTCTTAAAAATTCCAAGCTATTAGGGTTGAACTTGTGCAATTTCCCAAACTGGGATAACAAAACTTTTGTGTTCATTTTTGGTGTGTGCATAAATTTTCCTTACTTACAATTTTTATTGTTTTAAATTTTTTTCTTAAATAATCTCTAAATATTTCATATTTTTGTGATCTATTTGCCTTTTTTGTTTACTGATGAAGGTAGTGCGAAAACTCAAAGTTTTGATTTAAGAAAAATGTATACATCTAAAATGGAAATGCACAAGGAAAAAATTTAGAGAGAGATAATTCCAAAGAGTGTCTGTAATTTTTAGCGATTGTAAACACTTTTTATCTTTTATATATTAGGTTTGGCAACCGTCGGGAAAATGGGGGAGGCGGGGGATGTTTAACTGAGCGTTAACTCCCAATTGATAAGTCATTTCTTAGAATAATATAGCCCATTACGCGTGATAAATCTCTTTACAATCATTTATGATTGTAAGGTTAAGTTTTTGTAAATGGGCAAAAAAAGGGCTTGTACGAGCCTAGTAAATATCCCACTGCACGTTTACTTGAGAATTTAATGAGCGTTTGTTTTTCCCTTTAAATGGTTGGATCCATAGGTCATTAGAATCTTTAACATGTTTCAAGCATGCATGTCCATTTTTAAAACATGTGTAGAAGAAATCTCTTCCTTATAAAATTCTAAGCTATTAGAGTTGAACTAGTGGAATTTCCAAAACTGGGATAACAAAACCTTTGTATTCATTTGTGGTGTGTGAATAAATTTTATTTACTTACATTTGCTATTGTTTTAAATTTTTTCAATACATAAACTCTAAAATTTTATTTTTGTTGTGATCTATTTGCCTTTTTTGTTTACGGGATGAAGGGAGAGCAAAAACTAAAATTTTTTATTTAAGAAAAAAGAATACATATAAAATGGAAATGCACAGTGCACAAATATAGAGAGAGATAATTCCAAAGATTGTCCGTAATTTTTAGGGATTGTAAACTGTTCTTAGTTTTTATATATTTGGTTTTGCAATCGTCGGTCAAAAGGGGGAGGGGGGGGGGGGGGGGATTTTTAACTGAGTGTTTACTCCCAATCCATAAGTCATTTCTATCAAAACAATAGCCCATTACGTGTGATAAATTACTTTACAATCATCTATGATTGTTTCGTCAGCTTTTTGTAAAAGGGCTAAAAGGTGGCTTGTTTGACTCGGGTAAATATCCCACCGCACGTTCACGTGAGAATTTAGTGAGCGTTTATTATTTTCTTTAAAAGGTTTGGATTCATAGGTCATTTGCATATTTAACATGTTTCAAGCATGCATATCCATTTTAAAAACATGTGTAGAAGAAATCTCTTTCTTTTAAAATTTCAAGCTATTAGGTTTGAACTAATAAAATTTCCCAAACTGGTATAAGAAAACATTTGTGTTAATTTGTGGTGTGTGACTAAATTTTTTTTACTTAAATTTTTTTACTTTAAATTTTTTCCATATATAAACTCAAAAAAATTTATTTTGTTGTGATCTATTTGACTTTTTTGTTTACGGGATGAAGGGAGAGCAAAAATTCAAAGTTTTTTATTTAACAAAAAAGTATACATCTAAAATGGAAATGCACAATGCACAAATTTATAGAGTGATAATTCCTAACAGTGTCTGTAATTTTTAGGGATTGTAAACTTTTTTTATATTTTATATCTTAGGTTTTGCAATCGTCGGAGAAAAGTAGGAGGCGGGGGCTATTTAACTGAATGTTGAGTCCCAATCCTTAAGTCATTCCTCATAAAAATATAGCCCGCTACGTGTGATAAATCACTTTACAATCATCTATGATTGTTAGGTCAGCTTTTTGTAAATGGGCCAAATAATGGATTGTTTGACTCGGATAAATATCCCATCGCACGTTCACTTGCGAATTTAATGAGCGTATGTTATTCTCTTTAAAACGTTTGGATCCATAGGTCATTCGAATCTTTAACATGTTTCAAGAATGCATATTCATTTCTAAAACATGTGTTGAAGAAATCTCTTTCTTATAAAATTCCAAGCTATTGGGGTTGAACTAGTGGAATTTCCCAAACTGGGATAACAGAACTTTTGTGTACATTTCTGGTGGGTGAACAAATTTTATTTACTTACATTTGTTATTATTTTAAATTTTTTTCTCCCATAAACTCTAAAATTTTCATTTTGTGGTGATCTATTTGCCTTTTTTGTTTACGGGATGAAGGGAGAGCGAAAACTCAAAGTTTTGATTTAAGAAAAAAGTATACATCTAAAATGGAAATTCACAATGCACAAATGTAGAGAGAGATAATTCCTAAGAGTGTCTATAATTTTAAGGAATTGTAAACTCTTTTTAGTTTTTATATATTAGGTTTAACAATCGTCGGGGAAAAGGGGGAAAAGGGGGAAAAGGGGGATTTTTAACTGAGTGTTGAGTGCCAATCCTTTAGTCATTCCTTACAAAAATATAGCCCGTTATGCGTGATAAATCACTTTATAATCGTCTATGATTGTTAGGTTCGCTTTTTTTAAATGGGCAAAAATAATGGATTGTTTGACGAGGGTAAATATGCCAGTGCACATTCATTTGAGAATTTAATAAGCGTTTGTTATTCTGTTTTAAAGGTTTGGATCCATAGGTCATTTTATTTTTTAACATATTTCAAGCATGCTGATCCTTTTTTAAAACATGTGTAGGAGAAATCTCTTTCTTATAAAATTCCAAGCTATAAGGGTTGAACAAGTGGAATTTTCAAAACTGGGATAAAAAAATTTTGTGTTCATTTGTAGTGTGTGAATAAATTTTCTTTACAAAATTTTTTTATTGCTTTAAATTATTTCCATACATAAATTATAAAATATTCATTGTGTTGTGATCTATTTACCTTTTTTGTTTACGGGATGAAGGGAGAGCGAAAAATCAAAGTTTTGATTTAAGAAAAAAGTATACATCTAAAATGGAAATGCACAATGAACAAATTTAGAGAGAGATAATTCCAAACAGTGTCTATAAGTTTTAGGGATGGTAAACTCTTTTTAGTTTTTATATATTAGGTTTTACAATCGTCGGGGAAAAGGGAGAGGCGGAGGATTTTTAACTGAGTGTTGACTCCCAATCCATAAATCATTTCTTAAAAAAATATAGCATGTTATGTGTGATAAATCACTTTACAATCATCTATGATTGTTAGATCATCTTTTTGTAAATGGGCAAAATAATGACTTGTTTGACTGGGGTAAATATCCCACCGCATGTTAACTTGAAAGCTTAATGAGTGTTTGTTATTCTCTTTAAAAGGTTGGGATCCATAGGCCATTTGCATCTTTAACATGTTTCAAGCATGCATCTCCAATTTTAAAACATGTGTAGAAGAAATCTATTTCTTTTAAAATTCCAAGCTATTAGGGTTGAACTAGTGGAATTTCCCAAACTAGGATGAAAAACTTTTGTGTTCTTTTGTGGTGTGTGAAAAAATTTTATTTACTTACATTTGTTATTTTTAAAAATTTTTTTCTTACATAAACTCTTAAATTTTCATTTTTTTTATCTGTTTGCCTTTTTTGTTTACGGGATGAAGGGAGACCGAAAACTCAAAATTTTGATTTAACAAAAAATTATATATCAAAAATGGAAATGCACAGTGTAAAAATGTAGAGAGAGATAATTTCGAAGAGTGTTTGTAATTTTTAGGGCTTGTAAACTCTTTCTTAGTTTTTATATAATAGGTTTTGCAATCATCGTGCAAAAGGGGGAGGTGGGGGATTTTTAAGTGAGTGTTGACTCCCAATCCATAAGTCATTTCTTTCAAAAATGTAGCCCGTTACGCGTGATAAGTTACTTTACAATCATCTATGATTGTTAGGTCAGCTTTTTGTAAATCGGCAAAATAATGGCTTGTTTGACTCAGGTAAATTTCCCACCGCATGTTCCCTTAAGAATTTTATGAGCATTTGTTATTCTCTTAAAAAGGTTTGGATCCATAGGTCATTTGCATCTTTATCATGTTTCAAGCATGCTTACCCACTTTTAAAACATGTGTAGAAGAAAACTCTTTTTAGTTTTTATATATTAGGTTTTGCAATCGTCGTGGAAAATGGGGAGGTGGGGGATTTTTAAAAGAGTGTTGACTCCCAATCGATATGTCATTTCTTCCAATAATATAGCCCGTTACACGTGATAAATCACTTTACAATCAATAAAGATTGTTAGGTAAACTTTTTGTAAATGGGCAAAATAATGCCTTGTTTGACTCTGGTAAATATCCCACCGCATGTTCACTTGAGAATTTAATTATATTTTCTTATTCTATTTAAAAGGTTTGGATCCATAGGTCATTTGCATCTTTAAAATGTTTCAAGCATGCATATCCACTTTTAAAACATGTGTAGAAGAAATCTCTTTCTTATAAAATTTCAAGCTATTAGGGTTGAACTAGTGGAATTTCCCAAACTGGGATAACAAAACTTTTGTGTTCATTTGTGGTGTGTGAATAAATTTTCTTTACTTACATTTGTTATTGTTTTAAATTTTTTCCATACATAAACTCTAAAATTTTCATTTTGTTGTGATCTATTTGCCTTTTTTTTACGGGATGAAGGGAAAGCGAAAACTCAAAGTTTTGATTTAAGAAAAAAGTATACATCTAAAATGGAAATGCACGATCCCTAAAAGCAGAGAAGGATAATTCCAAAGAGTGTCTGTAATTTTTATGGATTGTGAACTCCTTTTAGTTTTTATATATTAGGTTTTGCAATAGTCGGGGAAAAGGGGGAGGTGGGGGATTTTTAACTGAGTGTTGACTCTTAGTCCATAAGTCATTTCTTACAAAAATATAGCCCGTTACGCATGATAAATCACTTTAAAATCATCTATGATAGTTAGGTCAGCTTTTCTTAAATGGGCAACATAATGGCTTGTTAGACTCGGGTAAATATCCCACTACACGTTCACTTGAGAATTTAATGAGATTTTGTTATTCTCTTAAAAAGATTTGGATCCATAGGTCATTCGCATCTTTAACTTGTTTAAAGTATGTATATCTATTTTTAAAACATGTGTAGAAGAAATCTCTTTCTAATAAAATTCCAAGCTATTAGGGTTGAACTGGACGAATTTCCAACACTTGGATAACAAAAATTTTGTGTACATTTGGGGTGTGTGAATAAATTTTCTTTACTTACATTTCTCATTTCTTTAAATTTTTTACACACATAAACTCAATAATTTTCATTTTCTTGTGATCTAGTTACCTTTTTTTTTACTGGATGAAGGGAGAGAAAAAACTCAAATTTTTTATTTAAAAAAAAAGTATACATATAAAGTGGTGAGAGAAAATTCCAATGAGAATCTTTAATTTTTTGGGATAGTAAACTCTTTTTAGTTTTTATATATTAGGTTTTACAATCGTTGGGGAAAAGGGGGAGGTGGGGGATTTTTAACTGGGCGTTGACTCCCAATCCATAAATCATTTCTTACAAAAATATAGCCCGTTACACGTTGTAAATCACTTTAAAAATATCTATGATTGTTAGGCCTGATTTTTGTAAATGGGCAAAAGAATGGCTTGTTTGACTCAGGTAAATATCCTACCGCATGTTGACTTGCGAATTTAATATGCGTTAGTTATTCTCCTTAAAAGGTTTGGATCCATAGGTCATTTGGATCTTTATCATGTTTCAAGCATGCATATCCATTTTTAAAAAATGTGTAGAAGAAATCTCTTTCTTATAAAATTCCAAGCTATTAGGGTTGAACAAGTGGAATTTACCAAACTGGGAGAACAAAACTTTTGTGTTCATTTGTGGTGTGTGAATAAATTTTCTTTACTTACATTTTTTATTTCTTTAATTTTTTTCCCAATATTAACTCTAAAATTTTCATTTTGTTGTGATCTATTTGCCTTTTTTGTTTATGGGATTAAGGGAGAGCGAAAACTCTTAAGTTTTGATTGAAGAAAAAAGTATACATCTAAAATGGAAATGCACAATGCACGTTTTTTGAGAGAGATAATTCCAAAGAGTGTCTGTAATTTTTATGGATTCTAAACTCTATTTCGTTTCTATATATTAGGTTTTGCAATCGTCGGGGAAAAGGGGGAGGCAGGGGATTTGTAGCAGAGTGGTGACTCCCAATCTAAAAGTCATATCTTACAAAAATATAGACCGTTACACATGACATATCATTTTACAATCATCTATGATTTTTAGGTCAGCTTTTTGTAAATGCGCAAACTAATGGCGTGTTTAACTCGGGTAAATATCTCACTGCACGTTCACTTGAGAATTTAATGAGCATTTTTTATTCTCTTTAAAAGGTTTGGATCAATAGGTCAATTGCATCTTTAACATGTTTCAAGCAAGCATTTCCATTTTTAAAACATGTGTGCAAGAAATCTCTTTCTTATAAAATTCCAAGCTATTAGAGTTGAACTAGTGCAATTTCCCAAACTTGGATAACAAAACTTTTGTGTATATTTGTGGTGTGTGAATAAATTTTCTTTACTTACATTTTTTCTTTCTTTAAATTTTTCCCATACATAAACTCTAAAATTTTAATTTTGTTGTGATCTATTTGCCTTTTTTGTTTACAGGATGAAGGGAGAGCGAAAACTCAAAGTTTCAATTTGAGAAAAAAGTATACATCTAAAATGGAAATGCACAATGCACGTTTGTTGAGAGATATAATTCCAAATTGTCTATAATTTTTTTGGGATAGTAAAGTCTTTTTAGTTTTTACATATTAGATTTTGCAATCGTCGAGGAAAAGGGGGTGGCGAGGGATTTTTAACTGAGTGTTCACTCCCAATCCATAAGTCATTTCTTGAAAAAATATAGCCCGTTACGCATGATAAATCACTGTAAAATCATCTATGATTGGGTCATCGGCTTTTTGTAAATGGGCAAAGTAATGACTTGTTTGACTTGGGTAAATATTCCACCGCACATTGACTTGTGTTCATTTGTGGTGAGTGAATAAATTTTCTTTATTTAAATTTGGTAATGTTTTAAATTTTTGCCATACATAAATTCTAAAATTTTAATTTTGTTGTGATCAATTTGCCTTTTTTGTTTATGGGATGAAGGGAGAGAAAAAACTCAAAGTTTTGATTTTAGAAAAAAGTATACATCTAAAATGGAAATGCACAATGCACAAATGTAGAGAGAGATAATTCCAAAGTGTGTCTTTAATATTTAGGGATTGTAAACTCTTTTTAGTTTTTATATATTAGGTTTTGCAATCATAGGGGAAAAGGGGGATGTGGGGGATTTTTAACTGAGTGTTGACTCCCAATCCTTATGTCATTTCTTACTAAAATATAGCCCGTTACGCATGATAAATACTTTTACAAACATCTATGATTGTTAGGTCAGCTTTCTGTAAATGGGCAAAATAATGGCTTGTTTGGATCGGGTAAATATCCTACCATACGTGCACATGAGAATTTAATGAGCGTTTGTTATTCTCTTTAAAAGGTTTGTATCCATAGGTCATTTGCATCTTTAACATGTTTCCAGCATGCATCTCCATTTTTAAAACTTGTGTAGGAGAAATCTCTTTGTTATAAAATTCCAAGCTATTCGGGTTGAACTAGTGGAATTTCCCAAACCTGGATAACCAAACTTTTGTGTTCATTTGTGGTGTGTGAATAAATTTTATTTACTTAAATTTGGTCCTGTTTTTAATTTTTTCCATACATAAACTCTAAAATTTTCATTTTGATGTGATCTAGTTGCCTTTTGTGTTTATGGGATGAAGGGAGAGCAAAAACTCAAAGTTTTGATTTAAGAAAAAAGTATACATCTAAAATGGAAATGCACAATGCACAAATGTGGAGAGAGATAATTCCAAAGAGTGTCTGTAATTTTTAGGGATTGTAAACTCTTTTTAGTTTTTATATATTAGGTTTGCAATCGTCGGGGAAAAGGGAGAGGCCGGTGATTTTTAACTGAGTGTTGCCTCCCAAACCATAAGTCATTTCTTGTAACAATATAGCCCGTTACATGTGATAAATCACTTTACAATCATCTATGATTGTTAGGTCTTCTTTTTGTAAATGGGCAAAATAATGGTTTGTTTGACTCAAGTAAATATCCCACCGCATGTTTACTTGCGAATTTAATATGCGTTAGTTATTCTCTTTAAAAAGTTTGGATCCATAGGTCATTTGAATCTTTATCATGTTTCAAGCATGCATATCCATTTTTAAAACTTGTGTAGAAGAAATTTCTATCTTATAAATTTCCAAGCTATTAGGGTTGAACTAGTGGATTTTCCCAAACTGGGAGAACAAAACTTTTGAGTTCATTTGTGGTGTGTGAATAATTTTTTTTACTTACATTTTTTATTGCTTTAATTTTTTTCCATACATAAACTCTAAAATTTTCATTTTGTTGTCATCTATTTTCCTTTTTTGTTTACGGGATGAAGGGAGAGCGAAAAATGAAAGTTTCATTTTAAGAAAAAAGAATATACCTAAAATGGAAATGCATAATGCACAAATGTAGACAGAGATAATTCCAAAGAGTGTCTGTAATTATTAGGGATTGTAAACTCTTTTTAGTTTTTTTATATTCGGTTTTGGAATCGTAACAAAAAAGGGGGAGGCGGGGGATTTTTAACTGAATGTTGACTCCAATCCATATGTCATTTCTTAAAAAAATATAGCCCGTTACGCGTGATAAATACTTTTACAATCATCTGTGATTGTTGGGTCAGCTTTTTGTAAATGGGCGAAATAATGGCTAATTTGAATCGGGTAAATATCCTACCGCAAGTTCACTTGACAATTTAATGCACATTTGTTATTCTCTTTAAAAGGTTTGGATCCATAGGTTATTTGCATCTTTAACATGTTTCCAGAATGCATCTCCATTTTTAAAACATGTGTAGAAGAAATCTCTTTCTTATAAAATTCCAAACTATTAGGGTTGAACTAATGGAATTTCCCAAACTGGGATAAAAAAACTTTTGTGTTCATTTGTGGTGTGTGAATAAATTTTCTTTACTTACATTTGCTATTGTTTTAAATTTTTTCCATACATACACTATAAAATTATCATTTTGTTATGATCTAATTGCCTTTTTTGTTTACGGGATGAAGGGTGAGTGAAAACTCAAAGTTTTGATTTAAGAAAAAAGTGTACATCTAAAATGGAAATGCACAATGCACCGATGTTGAGAGAGATAATTCCAAAGTGTGTCAATAATTTTTAATGATTCTAAACTCTTTTAAATTTTTCTATATTAAGTTTTGCAATCGCAAGGGAAAAGGGGGACGTGGGCAAGTTTTAACTGAGTGTTGACTCCCAATCCATCAGTCATTTCTTACAAAAATATAGCCCGTTATGTGTGGTAAATAACTTTATAATCATCTATGACTTTTAGGTCAGCTTGTTGTAAATGGGACAAATAATGGTTGGTTTGACTCGGGTAAATATCCCATCGTACGTTCACATGAGAATTTAATGAGCGTCTGTTATTCTCTTTAAAAGATTTGGATCCTTAGGTCATTTGCATCTTTAACTTGTTTCAAGCATGCATATCCATTTTTAAAACATGTGTAGAAGAAATCTCATTCTTATAAAATCCCAAGCTATTCGGGTTGAACTTGTGGAATTTCCCAAACATGGATAACCAAACTTTTGTTTTCATTTGTGGTATGTGAATAAATTTTACTTACTTACATTTGTTATTGTTTTAAATTTTTTCCATACATAATCTCTAAAATTTTCATTCTGTTGTGATCTATTTCCCATTATTGTTTATGGGATGAAGGGATAGCGAAAAGTCAAACTTTTGATTTGAGAAAAAAGTATACATCTAAAATGGAAATGTACAATGCACAAATATAGAGAGAGATAATTCCAAAGAGTGTCTATAATTTTTAGGGATAGTAAACACTTTTTAGTTTTTATATATTAGGTTTTGCAATCGACG
The DNA here is from genome assembly GCF_029961685.1 of Aristolochia californica. Classification (NCBI taxonomy): domain Eukaryota; kingdom Viridiplantae; phylum Streptophyta; class Magnoliopsida; order Piperales; family Aristolochiaceae; genus Aristolochia; species Aristolochia californica. Next base: position 31,890,649 of record NW_027181992.1, on the reverse strand, counting down.
GGGAAAAGGGGGAGGCAGGGGACTTGTAACTGAGTGTTCACTCCCAATCCATAAATCATTTCTTAACAAAATATAGCCTGTTATGCGTGAATAAAACACTTTAAAACCTTCTATGATTAGTAGGTCAACTTTTTGTAAATGGGCAAAGTAATGGCTTGTTTGACTCGGGTAAATATCCCACAACACGTTCACTTGAGAATTTAATGAGCGTTTTTTATTCTCTTTAAAAGGTTTGGATCCATAGGTCATTTGCATCTTAAACATGTTTCAAGAATTCATATCCATTTTTAAAACATGTGTAGAAGAAATCTCTTTCTTATTAAATTCCAAGCTATTTCGGTTGAACTAGTGGAATTTCCCAAACTGGGATAACGAAACTTTTGTGTTCATTTGTGGTGATTGAATAAATTTTATTTACATACATTTATTATTGCTTTAAATTTTTTCATTACATAAACTCTAAAATTTTCATTTTGTTGTGATCTATTTGCCTTTTTTTTTACTAGATGAACGGAGAGCGAAAAGTCAAAGTTTTGACTTAACAAAAAAAGTATACATCTAAAATGGCACAATGCAAAAATGTAGAGAGAGATAATTCCAAAGAGTGACTGTAATTTTAGAGGATTGTAAACTCTTTTTAGTTTTTATATATTTGGTTTTGGAATCATCGAGGAAAAGGGGGAGGTGGGGGATTTTTAACTGAGTGTTGACTCCCAATACATAAGTCATTTCTTGCAAAAATATAGCCCGTTACGCGTGATAAATCATATTACAATCATCTATGATTGTTAGATCTGCTTTTTGTAAATGGGCAAAATAATGGATTGTTTGACTCGGGTATATATCTCACCCCATGTTCACTTGTGTATTTAATGTGCGTTAGTTATCTCTTTAAAAGGTTTGGATCCATAGTTCATTTGCATTTGTATCATGTTTCAAGCATGCATATCCATTTTTAAAACATGTGTAGAAGAAATCTCATTCTTATAAAATTCCAAGCTATTAGGGTTGAACTTGTGGAATTTCCAAAACTGGGAGAACTAAACTTTTGTGTTCATTTGTGGTGTCTGAATAAATTTTCTTTACATACATTTTTTATTTCATTAAATTTTTTCCAAATATAAACTCTAAAATTTTCATTTTGTTCTGATCTATTGCCTTTTTTGTTTACGGGATGAAGGGAGAGCGAAAACTCAAAGTTTTGATTGAAGAGAAAACTATACATCTAAAATGGAAAAGCACAATGCACCAATGTTGAGAGAGACAATTCCAAAGAGTTTCTGTAATTTTTAGGAATTCTAAACTCTACTTAGTTTTTATATATTAGGTTTTCGGAATCGTTGGGGAAAAGAAGGCGGGGGATTTTTAACTGAGTGGTGACTCCCAATCCATAAGTCATTTCTTACAAAGATATAGCCCGTTACGTGTGATAAATCACTTTACAATCATCTATGTTTTTTAGGTCAGCTTTTTGTAAAAGGGAAAAATAATGGTTGGTTTGACTCGGGTAAATATCCCATCACACGTTCGCATGAGAATTTAATGAGAGTCGTTTATTCTCTTTAAAAGGTTTGGATCCTTAGGTCATTTGCATCTTTAACTTGTTTCAAGCATGCATATCCACTTTTAAAACATGTGTAGAAGAAATCTCATTCTTATAAAATTCCAAGCTATTAGGGTTGAACTTGTGGAATTTCCCAAACTTTTGTGTTCATTTGTGGTGTGTGAATAAATTTTTTTTACTTACATTTTTTATTGTTTTAAATTTTTTTCATACATAAACTCTAAAATTTTCATTCTGTTGTGATCTATTTACCTTTATTGTTTACGGCATGAAGGGATAGCAAAAATTCAAAGTTTTTATTTGAGAAAAAAGTATACATCTAAAATGGAAATGTACAATGAACAAATGTAGAGAGAGATAATTCTGAAGAAGGTCTATAATTTTTAGGGATAGTAAACTCTTTTTAGTTTTTAGATATTAGGTTTTGCAATCGTCCAGGGAAAGAAGGAGGCGGGGAACATTTAACTGAGTGTTCACTCCCAATCCATAAATCATTTCTTAACAAAATATAGCCCGTTATGCGTAATAAATCACTTTACAATCATCTATGATTAGTAGGTCATATTTTTGTAAATGGGCAAACTAATGGCGTGTTTAACTCGAGTAAATATCCCACTACACTTTCACTTGAGAATTTAATGAGCACTTTTTACTCTCTTTAAAAGGTTTGGATCCATAGGTCAATTGTATTTTTAACATGTTTCAAGCATGCATATCCATTTTTAAAACTTGTGTAGAAGAAATCTCTTTCTTATAAAATTCCAAGCTATTATGGTTGACCTAGTGGAATTTCCCAAACTTGGATAACAAAAATTTTGTGTACATTTGTGGTGTGTGAATAAATTTTCATTACTTACATTTTTGATTTCTTTAAATTTTTTCCATACATAAACTCTAAAATATTCATTTTGTTGAGATCTTTTTGCCTTTTTTGTTTACGGGATGAAGGGAGAGCGAAAACTCAAAGTTTCCATTTGATAAAAAAGTATACATCAAAAAAAGAAATGCACAATGCTCAAATGTTGAGAGAGATAATTCCAAAGTGTCTATAATTTTTAGGGATAGTAAACACTTTTTAGTTTTTTTATATTAGGTTTTGCAATCGTCGGGAAAAAGGGGGTGGCGAGGGATTTTTAATTGAGTGTTCACTCCCAATCCATAAGTCATTTCTTGCAAAAATATAGCCCGTTACGCATGATAAATCACTTTACAATCATCTATGACTGGGTGGTAAGCTTTTTGTACATGCGCAAAGTAATGGCTTGTTTGACTCTGGTAAATATTCCACCGACCGTTCACTTGAGAATTTATTGAGAATTTGTTATTCTCTTTAAAAGGTTTGGAACCATAGGTCATTTGAATCTTTAACATGTTTCAAGCATCCACATCCCTTTTTTAAAACATGTGTAGAAGAAATCTCTTTCTAATAAAATTCCAAGCTATTCGGGTTGAACTAGTGGAATTTCCCAAACTTGGATAACCAAACTTTGGTGTTCATTTGCGGTGTGTGAATAAATTTTCTTTACTTAAATTTGGTATTTTTTGAATTTTTTTTCACACTTAAACTCTAAAATTTTCATTTTGTTGTGATCGATTTGCCTTTTTTGTTTATGGGATGACGGGAGAGCAAAAACTCAATGTTTTGATTTAAGAAAAAAGTATACATGTAAAATGGAAATGCACAATGCACAAATGTAGACAGAGATAATTCCAAAGAGTGTCTGTAATTTTTAGGGATTCTAAACTCTTTTTAGTTTTTATATATTAGGTTTTGCAATCATAGGGGGAAAGGGGGATGCGGGGGATTTTTAACTGAGTGTTGACTCCAATCCATATGTCATTTCATACAAAAATATAGCCTGTTATGCGTGATAAATACTTTTAAAATCATCTATGATTGTTAGGTCAGGTTTTTGTAAATGGGCAAAATAATGGCTTGGGAAAATATCCTACCGCAAGTACACTTGAGAATTTAATGCGCGTTTGTTATTCTCTTTAAAAGGTTTGGATCCATAGTTTATGTGCATCTTTAACATGTTTCCAGCATACATCTCCATTTTTAAAACATGTGTAGAAGAAGTCTCTTTCGTATAAACTTCCAAACTATTAGGATTGAACTAATGGAATTTCCCAAACTGGGATAACAAAACATTTGTGTTCATTTGTGGTGTGTGAATAAATTTGCACTTACATTTGTTTTGTTTTAAATTTTTTCCATACATACACTATAAAATTATTATTTTGTTCTGATCTATTTGCCTTTTTGTTTACGGGATGAAGGGAGAGCGAAAACTCAAAGTTTTGATTTAAGAAAAAAGTTTACATCTAAAATGGAAATGCACAATGCACCAATGTTGAGAGAGATAATTCCAAAGAGTGTCTGTAATTTTTAGGGATTCTAAACTCTTTTTAATTTTTCTATATTAAGTTTTGCAATCACCAGGGAAAAGGGGGAAGTGGGCGATTTTTAACTGAGTGTTGACTCCCAATCCATAAGTAGTTTCTTACAAAAATATAGCCCATTACGTGTGATAAATCACTTTACAATCATCTATTCTGTTTAGGTCAGCTTTCTGTAAATGGTCAAAATAATGGTTGGTTTGACTCGGGGTAAATATACCATCGCACGTTCACATGGGAATTTAATGAGCATCTTTTATTCTCTTTAAAAGGTTTGGATCCTTAGGTCATTTGCATCTTTAACTTGTTTCGAGCATGCATATCCATTTTTAAAACATGTGTAAAAGAAATCTCATTCTTATAAAATTCCAAGCTATTCGGGTTGAACTTGTGGAATTTCCCAAACTTTGATAAAAAAAACTTTTGTGTTCATTTGTGTTGTGTGAATAAATTTTTTTTACTTACATTTTTTATTGCTTTAAATTTTTTCCATACATAAACTCTAAACTTTTCATTTTGTTGTGATCTATTTCCCTTTATTGTTATGGGATAAAGGGAGACCAAAAATTGAAAGTTTTGATTTGAGAAAAAAGTATACATCTAAAATGGAAATACACAGTGCACAAATATAGAGAAAGATAATTCCAAAGAGTATCTATAATTTTTAGGGATAGTAAACTCTTTTTAGTTTTTATATATTAGGTTTTGCAATCGTCGGGGAAAAGGGGAAGGGGGGAGTGTTTTAACTGAGTGTTCACTCCCAATCTATAAATCATTTCTTAAAAAAATATAGGCCGTTATGCATAATAAATCCCTTTACAATCATCTATGATTAGTAGGTCAGCTTTTTGTAAATGGGCAAAGTAATGACTTTTTTGACTCGGGTAAATATCCCACTGCACGTTCACTTGAGAATTTAATGAGCGTTTTTTATTCTCTTTAAAAGGTTTGGATCCATAGGTCATTTGAATCTTTAACATGTTTCAAGAATTCATATCCATTTTTAAAACATGTGTAGAAGAAATCTCTTTCTTATTAAATGCCATGCTATTAGGGTTGAACTAGTGGAATTTCCCAAGCTTGGATAACAAAACTTTTGTGTTCATTTGTGGTGATTGAATAAATTTTATTTACATACATTTGTTATTGTTTAAAATTTTTTCATTACATAAACTCTAAAATTTTCATTTTGTTGTGATCTATTTGCTTTTTTTTGTTTACAGGATGAGGGAGAGTGAAAAGTCAAAGTTTTGACTTAAGAAAAAAGTATACATCTAAAATGGAAATGCACAATGGAAAAATGTAGATAGAGATAATTCTAAAGAGTGTCTATATTTTTGAAGGATTATAAACTCTTTTTAGTTTTTATATATTTTTTTTGGAATCGTCGAGGAAAAGGGGGAGGTGGGGGATTTTCAACTAAGTGTTAACTCTGAATCCATAAGTCATTTCTTGCAAAAATATAGCCCGTTACGCGTGATAAATCACTTTACAATCATCTATGATTCTTAGGTTTGTTTTTGTAAGTGGGCAAAATAATGGCTTGTTTGACTCGGGTAAATATAACTCCGCATGTTCACTTGCAAATTTAATGTGCCTTAGTTATTCTCTTTAAAATGTTTGGATCCATTGGTCATTTGCATCTTTATCATGTTTCAAGCATGCATATCCATTTTTAAAACATGTGTTGAAGAAATCTCTTTCTTATAAAATTCCAAGCTATAAGGGTTGAACTAGTGGAATTTCCCAAACATGGATAACCAAACTTTTGTGTTCATTTGTGGAGTGTGAATAAATTTTATTTACTTACATTTATTATTTTTTTAATTTTTTCCATACATAAACTCTAAAATTTTCATTTTGTTGTGATCTATTTCCCTTTATTGTTTACGGGATGAAGGGAGACCAAAAATTCAAAGTTTTGATTTGAGAAAAAAGTATACATCTAAAAAGGAAATGCACAATGCAGATATGTAGAGAGAGATAATTCCAAAGAGTGTTTATAATTTTTAGGGATAGTAAACTCTTTTTAGTTTTTATATATTAGGTTTTCCAATCATCGGGGAAAAGGGCGAGGCGGGGGACTTTTAACTGAGTGTTCACTCCCAATCCATAAATCATTTCTTAACAAAAATAGCCCGTTATGCGTGATAAATCACTTTACAATCATCTATGATTAGAAGGTCAGCTTTTTGTAAATGGGCAAAGTAATGGCGTGTTTAACTCGGGTAAATATCCCACTACACGTTCACTTGAGAATTTAATGAGCGTTTTTTATTCTCTTTAAAAGGGAAGGCGGGGTATATATTACTGAGTGTTGACTCCGAATCCATAAGTCATTTCTTACAAAAATATAGCCCATTACTTGTGATAAATCACTTTATAATCATGTATGATTGTTAGGTCAGCTTTTTGTAAAAGGGCAAATAAAGGCTTGTTTGACTCGGGTAAATATCCCAACGCACATTCACTTGAGAATTTAATGAATGTTTCGTATTATCTTTAAAAGGTTTGCATCGATAGGTCATTTGCATCTTTAACATGTTTCAAGCATGCATATCCATTTTTAAAACATGTGTAGAAGAAATCTCTTTCTTATAAAATTCCAAGCTATTAGGCTTGAACTAGTGAAATTTCCCAAACTTTTGTGTTCATTTGTGGTGTGTGAATAAATTTTATTTACTTAAATTATTATTATTTTAAATTTTTTCCATACATAAACTCTTAAATTTATATTTTGTTGTGATCTATTTGCCGTTTTTTTGTTTACGAGATGAAGGGAGAGCGAAAACTCAAAGTTTTGATTTAAGAAAAAAGTATACATCGAAAATGGAAATGCACAATGCAAAAATGTGGAGAGAGATAATTCCAAAGAGTGTCTGTAATTTAGAGGGTTTGTAAAAACTTTTTTTTTATATATTAGGTTTTGCAATCGTCGGGGAAAAGGGGGAGGCAGGGGATTTTTAACTGAGTGTTGACTCCCAATCCATAAGTCATTGCTTACAAAAATATAGCCTGTTACGCATGATAAATCACTTTACAATAATCTATAATTGTGTGGTCAGCTTTTATTAAATGGACAAAATAATGGTTTGTTTGACTCGGGTAAATATCCCACTGTATGTTCACTTGTGAATTTACTCAGCATTTGTTATTCTCTTTAAAAGGTTTGGATCCATTGGTCATTTGCATCTATATCATGTTTCAAGCATGTATATCAATTTTTAAAACATGTGTAGAAGAAATCTCTTTCTTATTAAATTCCAAGCAATTAGGATTGAACTAGAGGAATTTCACCAACTGGGATGACAAAAATTTGGAGTTCATTTGTGGTGTGTAAATAAATTTTCTTTACTTACATTTTTTTTGTTTTAAATTATTTCCATACATTAACTCTAAAATTTTCATATTGTTGTGATCTATTTGCCTTTTTTGGTTATGGGATGAAGGGAGAGCGAAAACTCAATGTTTTGATATAAGAAAAAATTATACATCTAAAATGGAAATTCTCAATGCAAAAATGTAGAGAGAGATAATTCCAAAGAGCGTCTCTAATTTTTAGGGTTTGTAAACTCTTTTTAGTTTTTATATATTAGGTTTTGCAATCATCGTTGAAAAGGGGGAGGCGGGGGATTTTTAAATGAGTGTTGACTCCCAATCCATAAGTCACTTCTTAAAACAATATAGCCCATTACACGTGATAAATCACTTTACAATCATCTATGATTGTTAGGTCAGCTTTTTGTAAATGGGCAAAATAATGGCTTATTTGACTCGGGGCAATATCCCAACGCATGTTCACTTGAGAATTTAATGAACGTTTCTTGGTATCTTAAAAATGTTTGGATCCATCGAACATTCAATTAAAAATCCTCCGCCTCCCCCTTTTCCCGACGATTGCAAAACTAAATATATAAAAATAAAAAAAAAAGAGTTTAAAATTACTAAAAATTACAGACACTCTTTGGAATTATCTCACTCTACATTTTTGCATTGTGAATTTCCATTTTAGATGAGTACTTTTTTCTTAAATCAAAACTTTGAGTTTTCGCACTCCCTTCTTCCCGTAAACAAAAAACGCAAATAGATCACAACAAAATGAAAATTTAAGAGTTTATGCATCGAAAAAATTTAAATCAACAACAAATTTAAGTAAAGAAACTTTATGCACACTCCACATATGAACACAAAAGTTACGTTATCCAAGTTTGGGAAATTCCACTAGTTCAACCTATTACGATTGGGATTTTATAAGAAAGAGATTTTTTCTACACATGTTTTAAAAATGGATATGCATGCTTCAAACATGTTAAAGATGCAAATGACGTGTGGATCCAAACCTTTTAAAGAGAATAAAAAACACTCATTAAATTCTCAAGTGAACTTAATGGATATGCATGCTTGAGTCAAACAAGCCATTATTTTGCCATTTAAAAAAGTTGACCTAACAATCATAGATGATTGTAAAGTGATTTATCATTCGTAACGGGCTATATTTTTTTAAGACATTACTTATGGATTAGGAGTCAACACTCAAATGAAAATCCCTCGCCTCCCCCTTTTCCCGACAATTGCGAAACCTAATATATAAAAACAAAAAAGCGTTTGCAATCCCAAAAAATTACAGACACTCTTCGGAATTATCATTCTCTAAATTTGTGTATTATTCATTTCCATATTGGATGTATACTTTTTTCTTAAATCAAAACTTTGAGTTTTCACTCTCCCTTCATCCTGTAAACCAAAAGGCAAATAGATGACAACAATAGGAAAATTTTAGAGTTTATGTATGGAAAAAATTTAAAACAACAACAAATGTAAGTAAAGAAAATTTATTCACACACCACAAATGAACACAAAAGTTTTGTTATCCAAGTTTTGGAAATTCCACTTGTTCAACCCATTACGCCAGGCAGTTTATAAGAAAGAGATTTCTTCTACACATATTTTAAAAATGGATATGCATGTTTGAAACATGTTAAAGATGCAAATGACCTATGGATCCAAAACTTTTAAAGAGAATAAAAAACTCACATTAAATTCTCAAGTGAACATGTGGTGGGATATTTACCCGAGTCAAACAAGCTATTATTTTGCCCATTTACAAGAAGCTGACCTAATAATCATAGATGATTGTAAAGTGATTTATCATGTGTAACGGGCTATATTTTTTTAAGAAATGACTCATGGATTGGGAGTCAACACTCAATTAAAAATCCCCCACCTCCTCCTTTTCCCAATGATTGCAAAACCTAATATTACAAAACTAAAAAGAGTTTATAATCCGTACAAATTATAGACACTCTTTGGAATTATCTCTCTCAGTAGTTTTCCATTTTGCATTTCCTTTTTAGATATATACTTTTTACTTATATCAAAACTTTGAGTTTTCGATCTCCCTTCATCACGTAAACAAAAAAGGCAAATTAATCTTAACAAAATGAAAATTTTAGAGTTTATTTATGGAAAAAATTTAAAACAACAATAAATGTAAGTAAATAAAATTAATTCACACTCTACAACTGAACAGAATTTTTTTTTTATCCAGGTTTTGGAAATTCCACTAGTTTAACCCAATACACTTGGAATTTTGTCAGAAAGAGATTTCTTCTACACATGTTTTAAAAATGGATATGCATTCTTGAAACTTGTTAAAGATACAAATGACCTATGGATCCAAACCTTTCAAAGTGAATAACAAACACTCATTAAATTCTCAAGTGAACGTGTGGTGGAATATTTAACTGAGTCAAACAAGCCATTATTTTGCCCATTTGCAAAAAGCTTACCTGATAATCAGAGATGATTGTAAAGTTATTTATCATGCATAAAGGCCTTTATTTTTGTAAGACATGACTTATGGATTGGGAGTCAAGACTCAGTTAAAAATCCACAACCTCCCCCTTTTCCCGATTATTGGAAAACCTAATATTTAAAAACTAAAAAAAGTTTACAACCCCTAAAAATTATAGACACTCTTTAGAATTATCTATCTCTACATTTGTGCATTGTACATTTCCATTTTAGATGTGTACTTTTTTCTTAAATAAAAACTTTGAATTTTGGCTCTCCCTTCATCCCGTAACCTAAAAAGGCAAATAGATCACAACAAAATGAAAATTTTAGAGTTTATGTTTGTAAAGATTTTAAAACGTCAACAAATGAAAGTAAAGAAAATTTATTCACACTCCACAAATGAACACAAAAGCTTTGTAATCCAAGTTTGGCAAATTCCACTCATTCAACCCATTACGATTGGAATTTTATAAGCAAGAGATTTGTTCTACACAAGTTTTAAAAATGGATATGCATGCTTGAAAAAAGTTAAAGATTCAAATGACCTATGGATCCAAACCTTTTAAAGAGAATAACAAACGCTCGTTAAATTCTCAAGTGAACGCACGGTGTGATATTTACCCGAGTCAAACAAGCCATTATTTTGCCCATTTACAAAAAGTTGACCTAACAATCATAGATGAATGTAAAGTAATTTATCATGCATAACGGGCAATATTTTTGTAAGAAATTACTAATGGATTGGAAACCAACACTCAGTTAAAAATCCTTCGCCTCCCCCTTTTCCCGATGATTTCAAAACCTAATATATAAAAACTAAAAGGAGTTTGCAATCCCTAAAAATTACTGACACTCTTTAAAATTATTTCTCTCTACATTTGTGCGTTGTGCATTTCCATTTTAGATGTATACTTTTTTTTTAAATCAAAACTTTGAGTTTTCGCTCTCCCTTTATCCCATAAACTAAAAAGGCAAATAGATCACAACAAAATGAAAATTTGAGGGCTTATGTATGAAAAAATTTAAAACAACAAAAAATGTAAGTAAAGAAAATTAATTCACACACCACAAATGAACACAAAAGTTTTGTTATCCTAGTTTGGTAAATGCCACAAGTTCAACCCATTACGCATGGAATTTTATAAGTAAGAGATTTCTTCTACACATGTTTTAAAAATGGATATGCCTGCTTGAAACATGTTAAAGATGCATATGACCGATGGATACAAACCTTTTAAAGAGAATAACAAACGCTCATTAAATTCTCAAGGGAACGTGCGGTGGGATATTTATCCGAGTCTAACAAGCCATCATTTTGCATTTACAAAAAGCTAACCTAACAATCATAGATGATTGTAAAGTGATTTATCATGCGGAACAGGCTATATTGTTGTAAGACATGACTTATGGATAGGGAGTAAACACTCAATTAAAAATCCCCCACCTTTCCCTTTTCTCGATGATTGCAAAACCAAATATATAAAAACTAAAAAGAGTTTACAAACCCTAAAAATTATAGACACTATTTGGAATTATTTCTCTCTACATTTTTGCATTGTGCATTGTGCATTTCTATTTTAGACATGTACTTTTTTCTTAAATCAAAACTTTCGGTTTTCGCTCTCCCTTCAACCCGTAAACAAAAAAGGCAAATAGATCACAACTAAATGAAAATTTTAGAGTTTATGTTTGGAAAAATTTTAAAACAGCAAATTTATTCACACACCACAAATGAACAGTAATTTTTTGTAATCCAAGTTTGGCAAATTCCACTAGTTCAATCCGTTGCGCTTGGAATTTTATAAGCCATAGATTTTTTCCACACATGTTTTAAAAATGAATGTGCAAGCTTGAAACATGTTAAAGAGTCAAATGACCTATGGATCCAAACTTTTTAAAGAGAATAACAAACACTAATTAAATTCTCAAGTGAACGTGCAGTAAGATATTTACCCAAGTCAAACAAGCCATTATTTTGCCCATTTACAAAAAGCTTACCTAAAAATCATAGATAATTGTAAAGAAATTTATCATACGTAATGGGCTATATTTTTGTAAGACATGACTTATGGATTGGGAGTCAACACTCAGTTAAAAATCCCCCGCCTCCCCCTTTTCCCAATGATTGCAAAAATTAATATATAAAATCAAAAACGAGTTTAAAATCCATAAAAATTACATACACTCTTTGGAATTATCTCTCTCTACATTTGTGCATTGTGCATTTTCATTTTAGATGTGTACTTATTTCTTAAATTAAAATTTTGAGTTTTCGCTCTCTCTTCAACCCGTAAAGAAAAATGGCAAATAGATCACAACAAAAGGAAAAGTTTAGATTTTATGTATAGAAAAAAATTAAAACATAAAAAAATGTAAGTGAAGAAAATTTATTCACATACCACAAACGAACACAAAGGTTTTGTTATCCAAGTTTTGGAAATTTCACTACTTCAACCATTATGCTTGGAATTTGAAAAGAAAGTGATTTCTTCTACAGATGTTTTAAAAATGGATATGCATGGTAGAAACATGTTAAAGATTCGAATGACCTATGGATAAAAACTTTTAAAGAGAATAACAAACACTCATAAAATTCTCAAGTGAACATGCGGTGGGATATTTACTCGAGTAAAAAAAGCCATTATTTTGCCCATTTACAAAAAGCCTACCTAACAATCATAGATGATTGTAAAGTGATTTATCATGCATAACGGGCTATATTTTTGTAAGACATGACTTATGGATTGGGAGTCAACACTCAGTTAAAAATCCCCTGCCTCCCTCTTTTCCCGACGATTGCAAAACCTAATATATAAAAACTAAAACAAGTTTACAATCCATAAAAATTACAAACACTCTTTGGAATTATCTCTCTCTACATTTGGGAATTATGCATTTCAATTTTAGATGTATACTTTTTTCTTAAATTAAAACTTTGAGTTTTCTCTATCCCTTCAACCCGTAAAGAAAAAAGGCAAATAGATCAGAACAAAAGGAAAATTTTAGCGTTTATGCATGGAAAAAATTTAAAACAACAAAAAATGTAAGTAAATAAAATTTATTCACTCACCACAAATGAACACAAAAGTTTTGTTATCCAAGTTTTGGAAATTCCACTCGTTCAACCCATTATGCTTGGAATTTTTTAAGAAAGTGATTTCTTCTACACATATTTTAAAAATGGAAATGCATGCAAGAAACATTTTCAAGATGAAAATGACCTAGGGATCCTAACCTTTTCAAGAGAATAACAAACGCACTTCAAATTCTCAAGTGAACGTGCGGTGGGATATTTACTTGAGTCAAACAAGCCATTATTTTTCCCATTTACAAAAAGCTCGACTAACAATCATAGATGATTGTAAAGTGATTTATCATGCGTAATAGGTAATATTTTTGTAAAAAATAACTTATGGATTGGGAGTTAACACTCAGTTAAAAAGCCCCCGCAACGCCCTTTTCCTAACGGTTGCAAAACCTAATATATAAAAACTAAAAAGATTTTACAATCCCTAAAAATTACAGACACTCTTTGGAATTATATCTCTCCACATTTGTGCTTTGTGCATTTCAATTTTATATGTATACATTTTTCTTAAACAAAAACATTGAGTTTTTACTCTCCCTTCATCCAGTAAACGAAAAAGGCAAATAGATCACAACAAAATGTAAATTTTAGAATTTATGTATGGAAAAAATTTCAAACAACAACAAATGTAAGTAAACAAAATTTATTCACACATAAACACAAAAGTATTGTTGTCCAAGTTGGGGAAATTCCACTAGTTAAACCCTTTACGCTAGGAATTTTATAAGAAAGAGATTTCTACTACACATATTTTAAAAATGGATATGCATGCTTGAAACATGTTAAAGATGCAAATGACCTATGGATTGAAAACCTTTTAATGAGAATAACAAACGCTCATTAAATTCTCAAGGGAACGTGCGGTGGGATATTTACCCGAGTCAAACAAGACATTATTTTTCCCATTGACAAAATGCTGACCTAACAATCATAGATGATTGTAAAGTTATTTATCATGCATAATGGGATATATTTTTTTAAGAAATGACTTATGGATTGGGAGTCAATGCTCAGTCAAAAATTTGAGTTTTCGCTCTCCCTTCATCCCATAAACAAAAAAGGCAAATAAATCACAAAAAAATGAAAATTTTAGAGTTTATGTAAGGAAAAAATTTAAAACAACAACAAATGTAATAAAAAAAATTTATTTACACACCACAAATTAGCAAAAAAGTTTTTTTACCCAAGTTTGGGGAATTCCACTAGTTCAACCCACTATGCTTGGAATTTTATAAGCAAGATATTTCATTGACACATGTTTTAAAAATGGATATGAATGCTTTAAACATGTTAAAGATGCATATGGCCTAGAGATCCAAACCTTTTAAAGAGAATAACAAACGCTCATTAAAATCTCTAGTGAATATGCGGTGGGATATTTATCTGAGTCCAACAAGCCATTATTTTATCCATTTACAAAAAGCTGACCTACCAATCATAGATAATTGTAAAGTGATTTATCATGTGTAATGGGCTATATTTTTTTAAGAAATTACTTGTGGATTGGGATTCAACACTCAGTTAAAATTCCTTCACCTCCCCCTTTTGAGTTGATGTGTGATGCCTCTGACTATGCATTGGGGGCTGTTTTGGGGCAAAAGACGGATAAAATGCCCTATGTCATTCAATATGCTAGCCGAACTCTTCATGATGCTCAATTGAATTACACTACCACTAAGAAGGAGTTGCTAGCTGTTGTGTTTGCCTTGAACAAATTCAGATCATATCTGTTAGGGTCAAAGGTTATAGTGTTCACTGATCATTCTGCTTTGAAGTACTTATTATCCATCAAGGACACTAAACCTCGCTTGATTAGATGGATCTTGCAATTGCAAGAATTTGACCTTGAGTTTCGAGATAAGAAGGGTTGTGAGAATGTTGTTGCTGATCATCTATCTAGGATCTGTGTAGTACCTCCGGAAGGATTCCTTCCTTTAAATGATTCCTTCACTGAATATGATTCCTTTTTTTGTAATCCAAGTTTGGCAAATTCCACTAGTTGAACCCATTACGCTTGGAATTTTATAAGCAAGAGATTTCTTCTACACAAGTTTTAAAAATGGATATGCATGCCTGACACATGTTAAAGATTCAAATGACCTATGTATCCAAACCTTTTAAAGAGAATAACAAATGCCCATTAAATTTTCAAGTGAACGTCCAGTGTGATATTTACCCGAGTCAAACAAGCCAGTATTTTGCCCATGTACAAAAAGCTGACCTAACAATCATAGATGTTTGTAAAGTGATTTATCATACGTAACGGGCTATATTTCTATAAGACATGACTTATGGATAGGGAGTAAACACTCAGTTAAAAATCCTCTGCCTTCCCCTTTTCCCGATGATAACAAAACCTAATATATAAGACTAAAAAGAGTTTACAATCCCTAAAAGTTACAGACACTATTTGGAATTATCTCTCTCTACATTTGTGCATTGTGCATTTCCATTTTAGATGTGTACTTTTTTCTTAAATCAAAACTTTGAGTTTTTGCTCTCCCTTCAACCCGTAAATAAAAAATTCAAATAGATCACAACTAAATTAAAATTTTAGAGTTTGTTTTTGGAAAAATTTTAAAATGACAACAAATGTTTGTAAAGAAAATTTATTCACACACCACAAATGAATAGAAAAGTTTTGTAATCCAAGTATGGCAAATTCCACTAGTTCAACCCGTTACGCTTGGAATTTTATAAGCAAGAGATTACTTCTACACGTGTTTTAAAAATGGATATGCAAGCTTGAAACATGTTAAAGAGTCAAATGACCTTTGGATCCAAACCTTTTAAAGAGAATAATAAACGCTCATTAAATTCTCAAGTGAACATGCGGTGGGATATTTAGCAGAGTCAAACAAGCCATTATTTTGCCCATTTACAAAAAGCTTACCTAACAATCATAGATGATTGTAAAGTGATTTATCATGCATAACGGGCTATATTTTTGTAAGACATGACTTATGGATTGGGAGTCAACACTCAGTTAAAAATCCCCCGCCTCCCTCTTTTCCCGACTATTGCAAAACCTAGTATATAAAAACTAAAATGAGTTTACAATCCCTAAAAATTACAAACACTCTTTGGAATTATCTCTCTCTACATTTGCGCACTGTGCATTTCCATTTTAGATGTGTACTTTTTCTTAAATCAAAACTTTGAGTTTTTGTTATCCCTTCAACCCGTAAACAAAAAAGGCAAAAAGATCACAACAAAAGGAAAGTTTCAGAGTTTATGTATGGAAAAATTTAAAACAGCTAATAATGTAAGTAAAGAAAATTTATTCACACACCACAAATGAACACAAAAGTTTTGTTATCCAAGTTATGGAAATTCCACTAGTTCAACCCATTATGATTGGAATTTTGTAAGAAAGTGATTTCTTCAACACATATTTTAAAAATGGCTATGCTTGCTAGAAACATGGTCAAGATGAAAATGACCTAGGGAACCTAACCTTTTCAAGAGAATAAAAAATACTCTTTAAATTCTCAAGTGAACATGCGGTGGGATATTTGCCTGAGTCAACCCATTTACAAAAAGCTGACCTAACAATCATAGAGGATTGTAAAGTGATTTATCATGCATAACGGGCTATATTTTTTTAAAAAATGACTTATGGATTGGAAGTTAACACTCAGTTAAAAAGCCCCCGCCTCACCCTTTTCCTGACGGTTGCAAAACCTAATATATAAAAACTAAAAAGAGTTTACAATCCCTAAAAATTACATACACTCTTTGGAATTATGTCTCTCTCTCTCTACATTTGTGCATTGTGCATTTCAATTTTATATGTATACATTTTTCTTAAATAAAAATTTCGAATTTTTGCTCTCCCATCATCCAGTAAAAAAAAAAAGGCAAATAGATCATAACAAAATGCAAATTTTAGTGTTTATGTATGGAAAAAATTTAAAACAACAACAAATGTAAGTAAAGAAAAGTAATTCACACACTACAAATAAACACAAAAGTATTGTTATCCAAGTTTGGGAAATTCCACTAGTTCGACCCATTACGCTCGGAATTTTATAAGAAAGAGATTTCTACTACACATATTTTAAAAATGGATATGCATGCTTGATACATGTTAAAGATGCAAATGACCTATGGATTTAAACCTTTTAATGAGAATAAAAAACGCTCATTAAATTCTCAAGGAAACGTGTGGTGGGATATTTATCCCAGTCAAACAAGCCATTATTTTGCCCATTTACAAAATGTTGACCAAACAATCATCGATGATTGTAAAGTGATTTATCATGCGTAATGGGATATATTTTTGTAAGAAATGACTTATTGATTGGGAGTCAACACTCACTTAAAAATCCCACGCCTCCCCCTTTTCTTGATATTTGCAAAACCTAATATATAAAAACTAAAAAGAGGTTACAATCCCTAAGAATTATCGACACTCTTTGGAATTATCTTTGTCTACATTTGTGCATTGTGCATTGTGCATTTTCATTTTAGATGTATACTTTTTTCTTAAATCAAAAGTTTGAGTTTTCACTCTCCCTTCATCCCATAAACAAAAAAGGCAAATAGATCACAACAAAATTGAAATTTTAGAGTTTATGTAAGGAAAAAATTTAAAACAACAACAAATGTAAGAAAATAAAATTTATTTACACACCACAAATTAGCAAAAAAGTTTTGTTACCCAAGTTTTTGAAATTCCACTAGTTCAACCCACTATACTTGGAATTTTATAAGCAAGAGATTTCATTGACACATTTTTTTTAAAATGGATATGAATGCTGTTGAAGATGCAAATGGCCTAGAGATCCAAACCTTTTAAAGAGAATAACAAACGCACAATAAAATCTCAAGTGAACGTGCAGCGGTATATTTATCTTAGTCAAACAAGCAATACTTTGCCCATTTACAAAAAGCTGACCAACCAACCAATCTTTTTAGTCAAACAATCATAGCTCCCTCTTTTCCTGACTAATGCAAAACCTAATATTTTAAAAATAAAAAAAGTTTACAATCCCTAAATATTATAGATACTCTTTGGAGCTATCTCTCTCTACATTTTTGCAATGCGAATTTCCATTTTAGATGTATACTTTTTTCTTAAATCAAAACTTAGAGTTTTCGCACACCCTTCAACCCATTAAAAAAAGGCAAATAGATCACAACAAAAAGAAAATTTTAGAGTTTATGTATGGAAAAAATTTTAAACAACAAAAAATATCAGTAAAGAAAATTTATTCACACACCACAAATGAACACAAATGTTTTGTTATCCAAGTTTTGGAAATTTCACTAGTTCAACCCATTATGCTTGAAATTTTATAAGAAAATGATTTCTTCTACACATGTTTTAAAAATGGATATGCATGCTAGAAACATGTTAAAGATGAAAATGACCTAGAGATCCAAACCTTTTAAAGATAATAATGACCGCTCTTTAAATTCTCAAGTGAACATGCGGTGGGATATTTACTTGAGTCAAACAAGCCATTATTTTGCCCATTTACAAAAAGCTGACCTAAGAATCATAGATGATTGTAAAGTTATTTATCATACGTAATGGGCTATATTTTTGAAAGAAATGACTTATGGATTGGGAGTTAACACTTGGTTAAAAATCCCGCGATTCTCCCTTTTCCCGACGGATGAAAAACCTAATATATAAAAACTAAATAGAGTTTACAATCCCTAAAAATTACAGACACTCTTTGGAATTATCTCTCTCTACATTTGTGCATTGTGCATTTCAATTTTAGATGTATACCTTTTTCTTAAATAAAAACTTTGAGTTTTAGCTCTTCCTTCATCCCGTAAACAAAAAAGGCAAATAGATCTCAACTAAATGCAAATTTTAGAGTTTATGTATGGAAAAAATTTAAAACGACAACAAATGTAAGTAAACAAAAGTAATTCACACACAGAAAATAAACACAAAAGTTTTGTTTTCCAAGTTTGGGAAATTCCACTAGTTCAACCCATTACACTAGGAATTTTAAAAGGAAGAGATTTCTTCTACACATGTTTTTAATATGGATATGCATGCTTGAAACACGTTAAAGATACAAATGACCTATGGATCAAAACCTTTGAATGAGACTAACAAACGCTCATTAAATTTTCAAGGGATCGTGCGGTGGGTTATTTACTCGAGTCAAACAAGCCATTATTTTATCCATTTACAAAAAGCAGACCTAACAATCGTAGATGATTGTAAAGTGATTTATCATGCATAAGGGGTGATATTTTTGGAAGAAATTACTTATGGATTGGGAGTCAACACTTAGTTAAAAATCCCATGCCTCCCCCTTTTCCCTACGAGTGCAAAACCTAATAAATAAAAACTAAAAAGAGTTTACAATCCCTAAAAATTACAGACACTATTTGGAATTATCTCTCTCTACATTTGTGCATTGTGCATTTTTATTTTAGATGTATACTTTTTTCTTAAATCAAAAGTTTGAGTTTTCGCTCTCCCTTCATCCCATATACAAAAAGGCAAATTGATCACAACAAAATGAAAATTTTAGAGTTAATGTTTGGAAAAAATTTAAAACAAAACCAAATGTAAGTAAAGAAAATTTATATACACACCACAAATTAGCACAAAAATGTTTCTATCCAAGGTTGGGAAATTCCACTAGTTCAACCCGACTATGCTTGGAATTTTATAAGCAAGATATTTCGTCGACACATGTTTTAAAAATGGATAAGCATGCTTTAAACATGTTAAAGATGCAAATGACCTAGCGATCCAAAACTTTTATAGAGAATAAC
Organism: Aristolochia californica; assembly: GCF_029961685.1. Lineage (NCBI taxonomy): Eukaryota > Viridiplantae > Streptophyta > Magnoliopsida > Piperales > Aristolochiaceae > Aristolochia > Aristolochia californica. The sequence continues at coordinate 31,871,048 of NW_027181992.1, read as the reverse complement.
AAAAGCTCATTAAAATCTAAAGTGAACGAGTCAAACAAGCCATTATTTTGCACATTTACAAAAAGCTGACCTACCAATCATCGATAATTGTAAAGTGATTTATCATGTGTAATGAGCTATATTTTTGTAAGAAATGACTTATGGATTGGGAGTCAACACTCAATTAAAAATCCCCCGCCTCCCCTTTTCTCGACTATTGCAAAACCTAATATTTAAAAACTAAAAAGAGTTTACAATCCCTAAAAATTAAAAATACTCTTTGGAATTATTTCTCTCTACATTTTTTCATTGCACATTACAATTTTAGATGTATACTTTTTTCTTAAATCAAAACTTTGAGTTTTCGCTCTCCCTTCATCCCGTAAACAAAAAAGGCAAATAGATCACAACAAAATGAAAACTTAAGAGTTTATATACGGAAAAAATTTAAAACAATAACAAATGTAAGTAAAGAAACTTTATTCACACACCACAAAGGAACACAAATGTTTTGTTATCCAAGTTTGGGAAATTCCACTAGTTACCGCCATTACGCTCGAAATTTTATAAGAAAGAGATTTCTTCTACAGAGGTTTTAAAAATGGATATGCAAGCTTGAAACATGTTAAAGAGGAGAATGACCTATGGATCCAAACATTTTAAAGAGAGTAACAAACGCTCATTAAATTCTCAAGTGAACGTGCGGTGGGATATTTACCCGAGTCAAACAAGCCATTATTTTGCCCATTTACAAAAAACTGAACTATAAATCATGGATGATTATAAAGTGACTTACCATGTGTAACTGGCTATATTTTTTTTAGAAGTGACTTATAGATTGGGTGTCAACACTCAGTTAAAAATCCTCTGCCTCCCCCTTTTCCTGACAGTTGCAAAATGTAATATATAAAACATAAAAGGTGCTTACAATCCACAAAAACTTACTGACACTCTTTCAAATTATCTCTCTCTACATTTGTGGATTGTGCATTTCTATTATATCTGTATACTTTTTTCTTAAATCAAAACTTTGAGTTTTCGCTCTCCGTTCATCCCGTAAACAAAAAAGGCCAATAGATCACAACAAAATGAAAATTTTAGAGTTTATGTATGGAAAAATTTAGAACAAGAACAAATTTAAATAAATAAAATTTATTCACACACCACAAATGAACACAAATGTTTTGTTATCCAACTTTGGTAAATTCCACAAGTTCAACCCATTATGCTCTGAATTTAATAAGCATGAGATTTCTTCTACAGATGATTTAAAAATGGATATACATGCTTGAAATATGTTAAAGATGCATATGACCTACGGATACAAACCTTCGAAAGAGAATAAACGCTCATTAAATTCTCAAGTGAACATGCGGTGGCATTACCTGAGTCAAACAAGCCATTATTTTGCCCATTTTCAAAAAGCTAACATAACAATCATAGATGATTGTAAAGTGATTTATCACGCGTAATGGGCTATATTTTTGTAAGACATGACTTATGGATTGGGAGTCAACACTCAGTTAAAAATCCCCCGCCTCCCCCTTTTCCCGCGATTGAAAAACCTAATTTATAAAAACTAAAAAGAGTTTACAATCCCTAAAAATTATAGACACTCTTTGGAATTATCTCACACTACATTTGTGCATTCAGAATTTCCATTTTAGATACGTACTTTTTTCTTAAATTAAAACTTTTAGTTTTCGCTCTCCCTTCATCACGTAAACAAAAAAAGCAAATAGACTACTACAAAAAGAAAATTTTAGAGTTTATGTCTAGAAAAAATTTAAAACAACAACAACTAAAAGTAAAGAAAATTAATTGACACGCCAAAAATTAATACAAAATTTTTGTTATCCAAGTATGGGAAATTCCACTAGTTCAACCCTAATAGCTTGGAATTTTAAAAGAAAGAGATTTCTTCTACACATGTTTTAAAAATGGATATGCAGGCTTGAAACTTGTTAAAGATGCAAATAACCTATGGATCCAAACCTTTTAAAGAGAATAACAAACGCTCATTAAATTCTCATATGAATGTGCTGTGGGATATTTACCCGAGTCAAACAAGCCATTATTTTGCCCATTTACAAAAAGCTGATCTAACAATCATGATGATTTTAAGGTAATTTATCATGCCTAACGGGGTATATTTTTGTAAGAAATGACTTATGGATTGGGAGTCAACACCCAGTTAAAAATCCCCCTGCCTCCCCCTTTTCCTAACGATTGCAATACCTAATATATAAAAACTAAAAAGTGTTTACAATCCCTAAAAATTACAAACACTCTTTGGAAATATCTCTCTACATTTGTGCATTATCCATTTCGATTTTAGATGTATGTTTTTTTCTTAAATAAAAACATTGCGTTTCCGCTCTCTCTTCATCCCGTAAACAAAAAAGGTAAATAGATCACAACAAAATAAAACTTTTAGAGTTTATGTTTGGAAAAAATTTAAAAAAACCACAAATGTAAGTAAACAAAATTTATTCACACACAACAAGTGAACACAAAAGGTTTTTTATCCAAGTTTGGGAAATTCCAGTAGTTCAACCCAAGTAGCTTGGAATTTTATAAGAAAGTGATTTCTTCAACACATGTTTTAAAAATGGATATGCATGCTTGAAAAATGTTAAAGATGCAAATGTCCTATGGATCAAAACCTCTTAAAGAGAATAAAAAACGCTCCTTAAACTCTCAAGTGAAAGTGAGGTGGAATATTTACCTGAGTCAAACAATCCATTATTTTACCCATTTATAAAAAGCTGACCTAACAATCATAGATGATTGTAAAGTGATTTATCCTGCATAACGGGCTATATTTTTATAAGAAATGACTTATGGATTGGGAATCAACACTCAGTTAAAAATTCCTCGCCTCCCCCTTTTACGGACAATTGCAAAACCTAATACATAAAAACTAAAAAGTCTTTACAATCCCTAAAAATTACCGACACTCTTTGGAATTATCTCTCTCTATATCAATGCATTGTGCATTTCCATTTTAGATGTTTTCTTTTTTCTTAAATCCAAACTTTAAGTTTTTGCGCTCCCTTTATCCTGTAAATAAAAAAGGCAAATAGATCACAACAAAATGTAAATTTTAGAGTTGATGTATGGAAAAAAATTAAAACAACAAGAAATGTAAGTAAATTAAATTTATTAACACACCACAAATGAACACAAAAGTTTTGTTATCCAAGTTTGGGAAATTCCACTAGTTCAACCCTAATAGCTAGGGACTTTGTAAGAAAGAGATTTCTTCTACATATGTTTTAGAAATTGATATGCATGCTTGAAACATGTTAAAAAAGCAAATTACCTATGGATACAAACCTTTTAAAAAGAATAAAAAACGCTCATTAAATTCTCAAGTGAATGTGCGGTGGGATATTTACCCGAGTCAAACAAGCCATTATTTTGCCCATTTACAAAAAGTTGGCCTAACAATCATAGATGATTGTAAAGTTATTTATCATGCGTAATGGGCTATTTTTTTTAAAGAAATGTCTATAGATTGGGAGTCAACACTCAGTTAAAAATCACCTGCCTCCCCCTTTCCCTGACGATTGCAAAACCTAATATATAAAAAATAAAAATAGTTTACTATCCCTAAAACTTATAGACATTCTTCGGAATTATCTCTATCAACATTTTTACATTGTGCATTTCCATTTTAGATGTATCCTTTTTTCTTAAATAAAACTTTGAGTTTTTGCTCTCCCTCCATCTCGTAAAAAAAAATGCAAATAGATCACAACAAAATGAAAATTTTAGAATTTATGTATGGAAAAAATTTAGAACAACAACAAATGTGAGTAAGGAAAATTTATTCACACACCACAAATGAACACAAATGTTCTGTTATCTAAGTTTGGGAAATTCCACTAGTTCAACCCTAATAGCTTGAAATTTCAAAAGAAAGAGATTTTTCTACATATGTTTTAAAAATGGATATCCATGCTTGAAACATGTCCAAGATGAAAATGACTAATGGATCAAAACCCTTTAAGGAGCATAACAAACGCTCATTAAATTATCAAGTGAATGTGCGGTGGGATATTTACTCGAGTCAAACGAGCCATTATTTTTCCCATTTACAAAAAGTTTTCCTAACAATCATAGATGATTGTAAAGTGATTTATCATACATAACGACCCATATTTTTGTAAGAAATGATTTATAGATTGGGAGTCAACACTTATTTAAAAATCCCCCTGCCTCCCCCTTTTCCCGACGATTGAAAAACCTAATATATAAAAACTAAAAAAAAGATTACTATCCCTAAAAATTAGAGACACTGTTTGTAATTATCTTTCTCTACATTTGTACATTGTGCATTTCCATTTTAGATGTATATTTTTTCTTCAATCAAAACTTTGAGTTTTCGCTCTCCCTTCATCCCGTAAACAAAAAAGGCAAAAACATAACAACAAATTGAAAATTTAAGACTTTATGTATGGAAAAAATTTAAAACAACAAAAAATGTAAGTCAAGAAAATTTATTTACACACGACAAATGAACACAAAAGTTTTTTTATCGAAGTTAGGGAATTGCCACTAGTTCAACGCTAATAGCTTTGAATTTTATAAGAAAGAGATTTCTTCTACATATGGTTTAAAAATTGTTATGCATGCTTGAAACGTGTTAAAGATGCAAAAGACCTATGGACCGAAACCTTTTAAAGAGAAAAACAAACTCACATTAAATTCTCAAGTGAACGTGCGGTGGGATATTTACTCGAGTCAAACAAGCCATTATTTTGCCCTTTCACAAAAAGTTGACCTAACAATTGTAGATGATTGTAAAGTAATTTATCTTGCGTAACGGGCTATATTTTTGTAAGAAATGACTTATGGATTGGGAGTCAACACTTAGTAAAAAAACCCCCAGCCTCCCCTTTTTCCCGATGATTGCAAAACCTAATATATAAAAACTAAAAAAAGTTTGCAATCCCTCAAAATTATAGACACTCTTTTGAATTATCTCTCTCTACGTTTTTGCATTGTACATTTCTATTTTAGATGTATATTTTTTTCTTCAATCAAAACATTGAGTTTTCGCTCTCCCCTCATCCCGCAAACAAAAAAGGCAAAAAGATCACAACAAAATGAAAATTTTAGAGTTTATGTATGGAAAAAATGTAAAATAACAACAAACATAAGTAAATAAAATATATTCACACGCCACAAATGAACACAAAAGTTTGTTATCCAAGTTTGGAAATTTCCTAATAGCTTGGAATTTTATAAGAAAGAGATTTCTTTTACATATGCTTTAAAAATGGATATGCATGCTTCCAACGTGTTAAAGATGCAAATGATCTTTAGATCCAAACCTTTTAAAGAGAATAAACAACACTCAGTAAGTTCTCAAGTGAACGTGCAATGGGATAATTACCCGAGTCAAACAAGCCATTATTTTTCCCATTTACAAAATCTGACCTAACATTCATTGATGATTGTAAAGTGATTAATCATGAGTAACATGCTATATTTTTTTAAGAAACTACATATAAATTAGGAGTCAACACTCAGTTAAAAATTCCTGTGCATCTACGTTTTCCTGATGAGTGTAAAACCTAATATATAAAAAATAAAAAGAGTTTACAATCCCTAAAAATTACAAACACTCTTTGGAATTATCTCTCTCTACATTTTTGCATTATGCATTTCCATTTTAGATGTAAAATTTTTTCTTAAATCAAAACTTTGAGTTTTCACTCTCCCTTCATCCCGTAAACAAAAAGGGAAAATAGATCACAACAAAATGAAACTTTTAGAATTTACGTTTGGAAAAAATTAAAATCAACAACAAATGTAAGTATAGAAAATTTATTCACACACCACAAATGAACAAAAGTTTTATTATCCAAGTTTTGGAAATTCCATTAGTTCAACCCTATTAGCTTAGAATTTTATAACAAAGAGATTTCTTTTACACATGTTTTAAAAAAGGATATGTAAGCTTGAGACGTATTAAAGATGAAAATGACCTATGGATACAAACCTTTAAAAGAGAATAACAGATGCTAAATAAATTCTCAAGTGAACGTACGATGAGATATTTACCCGAGCAAACAAACCTTTATTTTGCCCATTTACAAAAAGCTAACCTATCAATCGTAGATGATTGTAAATTGATTAATCATACATAACGAGCTATAATTTTGTGAGAAATGACTTATGGATTAGGAGTCAACACTCACTTAAAAATCCCTGTGCCTCCACCTTTTACCGATGATTACAAAACCTAATATATAAAACTAAAAAGAGTTTACAATCCTTAAAAATTATAGAAACACTTTGGAATTATCTCTCTCTACATTTGTGCATTGTTCATTTCCATTTTAGATATATACTTTTTTCTTAAATCAAAACTTTTAGTTTTCACTCTCCCTTCATCCCGTAAACAAAAAAATAAAAAACATCACATCAAAAAGAAAATTTTAGAGTTTACGTATGGAAAAAAATTAAAACAACAACAATTGTAAGTAAAGAAAATTTATTCACACACCACAAATGAACACAAAAGTTTTATTATCCAAGTTTGGGAAATTCCATTAGTACAACCCTATTAGTTTGGAGTTTTAAGAATGAAGTTTCTTCTACACATGTTTTAAAAATGGATATGCATGCTTGAAACAAGTTAAACATGCAAATGACCTATGGATCCAAACCTTTGAAAGAGAATAACTTGTGCTCATTAAATTCGCAAGAGAACGTGCGATGGGATATTTACCCCAGTCAAACAAGCCATTATTTTGTATATTTATAGAAAGCTCACCTATTATCGTAGATGATTGTAAAGTGATTTATCATGCGTAATGGGCTATATTTTTTTAAGAAATGACTTATCGATAGGAGTCAACACTCGGTTAAAAATCCCCAAGCCTCCCCTTTTCTTGACAATTGCAAAACCTAAAATATAAAAACAAAAAAGAATTTACAATCCATAAAAATTACAAACACTCTTTGGAATTATCTCTCTCAACATTTGTGAATTGTGCATTTAAATTTTAGATGTATTCTTTTTTCTTAAATAAAAACTTTGAGTTTTCGCTCGCCCTTTATCCTGTAAACAAAAAGACAAATAGATAAAAAAAAAACTGAAAATTTTAGAGTTTATGTATGGAAAAAATTAAAACAACAACAAATGTAAGTAAATAAAATTTATTCACTCACCACAATGAACACAAAAGTTTTGTTATCCAAATTTTGGAAATTCCACTAGTTCAACCCTAAAAGCTTGGAATTTTATAATAAAGAGTTTTCTTCTACACATGTTTTAAAAGTGGATGTGCATGCTTGAAACATGTTAAAGATGAAAATGACCTATCGATTCAAACTTTTTAAAGAGAATAACAAACGATCATTAAATTCTCAATTGAACATGCGGTTGGTAATTTACCCGAGTCAAAAAATCTATTATTATGCCCATTTACAAAAAGCTGACCTAACAATCACTGATGATTGTAAAGTGATTTATCATGCATAACGAGCTATATTTTTTTAAGAAACGACTTATGGATTGGGAGTCAACAATCAGTTAAAAATCCCCCGCCTCCCCCTTTTCCAGACGATTGCAAAACCTAATATATAAAAACTAAAAAGATTTTACTATTCTCTATATATGTGCATTCTGCATTAACATTTTAGATGTATACTTTTTTCATAAATAAAAACTTTGAGTTTTTGCTTCCCCTTGATCCCGTAAACAAAAAATGCAAATTAGTCACAAAAAATGAAAATTTTAGAGTTAATGTAAGGAAAAAAAATTTAAAACAACAACAAATGTAAGTAAAGAAAATTTATTCACACACCACAAATGAACACAAAAGTTATGTTGTCCAAGTTTGGCAAATTCCACTAATTCAACCCTAATTTCTTGGAATTTTACAAGAAAGAGATTTCTTCTACACATGCTTTAAAAATGGATATACATGCTTGAAACATGTTAAAGATGCAAATTACCTTTGGATCCAAACCTTTTAAAGAGAATAAAAAATGCTCATTAAATTCCCAAGTGAACGTGCAGTAGGATATTTACCCGAGTCTAACATGCAATTATTATGCCCTATTGTCAAAAGCTGACCTAACAATCATAGATGATTGTAAAGTGATTTCTGTAACGAGCTATTTTTTTGTAAGCAATGACTTATCGATTGGGAGTCAACACTCATTTAAAAATCCCCTTCCTTCCCCTTTTCCCGACGATTGCAAAACCCGAGATATAAAAAATAAAAAGAGCTTACAATCCCTAAAAATTACAGACACTCTTTGGAATTATCTCTCTCTACATTTGTGCATTGTGCATTTCCATTTTAGATGTACACTTTTTTCTTAAATATGAACTTTGTGTTTTTGCTCTCCTTTCATCCCGTAAACAAAAAAGGTAAATAGATCACAACTAAATGAAAATTTTAGAATTTTTGTATGGAAAAAATTTAAAAAAATAATAAATATAAGTAAAGAAAATTTATTCACACACCACAAATAGACACAAAAGTTTTGTTATCCAAGTTTTGGAAATTCCACTCGTTCAACCCTAATAGCTTGTAATTTAACAAGAAAGAGATTTCTTCTAGACATGTTCTAAAAATGGATTCACATGCTTCAAACATGTTAAAGATGAAAATGACCTATGGATCCAAAGCTTTTAAAGAGAATAACAAACGCTCATCAAATTCTCAAGTTAGCGTGCGGTGGGAAATTTACCTAAGTCAAACTAGCCATTATTTTGCCCATTTGCAAAAAGTTATCCTAACAATCATAGATGATTGTATAGTGATTTATCATGTGTAATGGGCTATATTTTTGTAAGAAATGAGTTATGGATTGGGAGCCAACACTCAGTTAAAAATCCCCCGCCTCCCCTTTTTCTCGACGATTGCAAAACCTGAGATATAAAAACTAAAGAGAACTTACAATCCCTAAAAAGTACAGACACTCTTTGGAATTATATCTCTCTACATTTTTACATTGTTCAATTCCATTTTAGATGTACACTCTTTTCCTAAATCAAAACTTTGAGTTTTCTTTATCCCTTCATCCCGTAAGCAAAAAAGGCAAATAGATCACAACAAAATGAAAATTTTAGAGTTTGTGTATGGAAAATATTTATAACAGCAACAAATGTAAGTAAAGTAAATTTATTCACACACCACAAATGAACACAAAAGTTTTGTTATCCAAGTTTGGGAAATTCCACTAGTTCAACCCTAATAGCTAGGAATTTTAAAAGAAAGAGATTTCTTCAACACTTGTTTTAAAAATAGATATGAATTCTTGAAACATGTTAAAGTTGCAAATGACCTATGCATCCAAACCTTTTAAAGAGAATAACAAACACATTAAATTCTCAAGTGAACGTGAGGTGGGATATTTACCCGAGTCAAACAAGCCATTATTTTACTCATATAAAAAAAGCTAGCCTAACAATCATAGATGATTGTAAAGTTATGTATCATGCATAACGGTCTATATTTTGTTAATAAATGTATTAAAGATATGGAGTCAACACTCAGTTAAAATTACCTGCCTCCCCCTTTCCCTGACGATTGCGAAACCTACTATTTATATAAAAAAAAGAGTTTACAATCCCTAAAAATTAAAGACATTCTTTTGAATTGTCTCTCTCAACATTTGTGTATTTTGCATTTCCATTTTAGATGTAAACTTTTTTCTTCAATCAAAACTTTGAGTTTTTTCTCTCCCTTCATCCCATAAACAAAAAAGACAAATAGATCGCTACAAAATGAAAATTTTAGAGTTTATGTATGGAAAAAATTTAGAACAACAACAAATGTGAGTAAAGAAAATTTATTCACACACCACAAATGAACACAAATGTTTTGTTATCCAAGTTTGGGAAATTCCACTAGTTCAATCCTAATAGCTTGGAATTTCATAAGAAAGAGATTTCTTCTACACATGTTTTAAAAATGGATATGCATGCTTGAAACATGTTAAAGATGAAAATGACCTATGGATCCAAACATTTTAAAGAGCATAACAAACGCTCATTAAATTCTCAAGTGAACATGCGGTGGGATATTTACCCAAGTCAAACAAGCCATTATTATGCCCATTTACAAAAAGTTGTCCTAACAATCATAGATGATTTTAAAGTGATTTATCATGCGTAACACACCATATTTTTGTTAGAAATGATTTATAGATTGGGAATCAACACTCACAGAAAAATCCCCCTACCTCCCCCTTTTCCCGATAATTGCAAAAGCTAACAAATAAAAACTAAAAAAAGTTTACAATCCTAAAAATTACAGACACCCTTAGGAATTATCTCTCTCTACATTTGTACATTGCATTTCCATTTTAGATGTATATTTTTTTCTTCAATCAAAACTTTGAGTTTTCGCTCTCCCTTCATCCTATAGACAAAAAAGGCAAAAACATAACAACAAAATGAAAATTTAAGAGTTTATGTATGGAAAAAATTTAAAACAACAGCAAATTTAAGTTTTGTTCACACACGACAAATGAACACAAAAGTTTTGTTATCCAAGTTTTAGAATTTTCACTAGTTCAACGCTAATAGCTTGGAATTTTATAAAAAAAGAGATTTCTTCTACGGATATGCATGCTTGAAACGTGTTCAAGATGCAAATGTCCTATGGATCCAAACCTTTTAAAGAGAAGAACAAACGCTCATAAATTCTCAAGTGAACGTGCGGTGGGATATTTACCCGAGTCAAACAAGCCATTATTTTTCCCATTCACAAAAAGCTGACCTTACAATCATAGATGATTCTAAAGTGATTTATCATGCGTAATGATCTATATTTTTGTAAGAAATCACTTATAGATTGGGAGTCAACATTCACTTAAAAATCCCCCTGCCTCCCCCTTTTCCCGACGATTGCAAAACCTAATACATAAAAACAGAAAAGAGTTGACAATCCCTAAAATTATAGACACTCTTTCGAATTATCTCTCTCTACATTTCGCTCTCCCCTCATCCCGTAAACGAAAAAGGCAAATAGATCACAAAAAAATGAAAAATTTAGAGTTTATGTAAGGAAAAATGTAAAACAACAACAAATGTAAGTAAAGAAAATGTATTCACACACCACAAATGAACACAAAAGTTTTGTTATCCTAGTTTGGGAATTTCCACAAGTTCAACCCTAATAGCTTGGAATTTTATAAGAACGAGATTTCTTCTAAACATGCTTTAAAAATGGATATGCATGCTTGAAATTTTATAAAGATGCAAATGACCTATGGATCCAAACCTTTTAAAGAGAATAAACAATGCTCATTAAAATCTCAAGTGAACGTGCAGTGGGATATTTACCCGAGTCAAACAAGCCATTATTTTGCCCATTTACAAAAAGTTGACCTAACAATCATAGATGATTATAAAGTGATTAATCATGCGTAACGGGCTATAATTTTGTAAGAAATGACTTTTGGATTAGGAGTCAAAACTTAGTTAAAAATCCATGTGCCTCCACCTTTTCCCGACGATTGCAAAACTTAATATATAAAACTAAAAAGAGTTTAAAATCCCTAAAAATTGCACTCACTCTTAGGAATTATCTCTCTCTACATTTTTTCATTGTGCATTTCCAATTTAGATGTATACTTTTTTCTTAAATCAAAATTTTGAGTTTTCACTCTCCCTTCATCCCGTAAACAAAAAAGGAAAATAGATCCCAACGAAAATGAAAATTTTAGAGTTTACGTGTAGAAAAAATTTAAAACATCAACAAATTTAAGTAAAGAAAATTTATTCACACACCACATATGAACACAAAAGTTTTATTATCTAGGTTTGGGAAATTCCATTAGTTCAACCCTATTAGCTTGAAATTTTATAAGAAAGAGATTTCTTCTACACATGGTTTGAAAATGGATATGCATGCTTGAAACATTTTAAAGATGCTAATGACCTATGGATCCAAATCTTTAAAGGAGAATAACAAACGCTCATTAAATTCTCAAGTGAACGTGCAATGAGATATTTACCCGAGTCAAACAAGACATTATTTTTCTTAATTACAAAAATCTGACCTATCAATCGTAGATGATTGTAAAGTGATTTATCATGTGTAACGGGCTATATTTTTGTAAGAAATGACTTATCGATACGAGTCAACACTCACTTAAAAATCCCCAGCCACCCCCTTTTCCCGACAATTGCAAAACCTAATATATAAAAACTAAAAAGAGTTTACAATCCCTAAAAATTACAGACACTATTTGGAATATATCTCTCTCTACTTTTTTGAATTGTGCATTTACATTTTAGATGTATACTTTTTTCTTAAATAAATTTTTTTTGCTCTCCCTTTATCCCATAAACAAAAAGGCAAAAAGATCTTAACAAAATGAAAATTTTAGAGTTTATGTATGGAAAAAATTTAAAAACAACCAAAAATGTTCGTAAAGAAAATTTATTCACTCACCACAAATGAACACAAAAGTTTTATTATCCAAATTTTTGAAATTCAACTAATTCAACCTTAATAGCTTGGAATTTTATAAGAAAGAGATTTCTTCTACACATGTTTTAAAAATGGATATGCATGCTTGAAACATGTAAAAGATGCAAATGACCTATGGATCCAAACCTTTTAAAGAGAATAACAAACGCTCATTAAATTCTCAATTGAACTTGCCGCAAAGTATTTACCTGAGTCAAACAAGCCATTATTTTGCCCATTTACAAAAAGCTGACCTAAAAATCATTGATTATTTTAAAGTCATTTACCATGCGTAACGAGCTATATTTTTTTAAGAAATGCCTTATGGATTGGGTGTCAACACTCAGTTAAAAATCCCCCACCTCCCCCTTTTCCCGACGATTACAAAACCTAATATGTAAAAACTAAAAAGCGTTTACAATCCCAAAAAATTACACACTCTTTGGAATTCTTTCTCTCTACATATGTGCATTGTGCATTAACATTTTAGATTTATATTTTTTCTTAAATAAAAACTTTCAGTTTTCGCTCCCCCATTATCCCGTAAACAAAAAAGGGAAATAGATCACAAAAATATGAAAATATTAGAGTTTATGTAAGGAAAAAATTTAAAACAACAAAAAATTTACGTAAAGAAAATTTATTTACGCACCACAAATGAACACAAAAGTTTTGTTATCCAAGTTTCGTAAATTGCACTAGTTCAACCCTGATAACTTGGAATTTTATAAGAAAAAATTTTCTTCTCCACATGTGTTAAATATGGATATGCATGCTTGAAATATTTTCAAGTTGAAAATGACCTATAGATCCAAAAATTTTAAAGAGAAAACAAACACTCATTAATTTCTCAAGTGAACGTACGGTGGGATATTTACCTGAGTCAAACAAGCCATTATTTTGCCCATTTACAAAAAGCTGGCCTAACAATCATGGATGATCGTGAAGTGATTTATCATGTGTAATGGGAAATATTTTGGTATGAAATAAATTATGGATAGGGAGTCAACACTCAGTTAAAAATCCCCCGCCTCCCCCTTTTCCCGACGATTGCAAAACCTAATTTATAAAAACTAAAAATACTTTACAATCCCTCAAAATTACAGACACTCTTTGGAATTATCTCTATCTACATTTTTGCATTGTGAATTTCTATTTTAGATGTATACTTTTCTCTTAAATCAAAACTTTGACTGTTCACTTTCCCCTCATACCGTAAACAAAAAAGGCAAATAGATCGCAACAAAATGAAAATTTTAGAGTTTATGTATGAAAAAAATTTAAAACAACAAAAAATGTAAGTAAATAAAATTTATTCACACACCACAAATGAACACAAAAGTTTTGTTTATCCAAGTTTGGTAAATTCCACTAGTTCAACCCTAATAGCTTGGAATTTTATAAGAAAGAGATTTCTTCTACACATGTTTTAAAAATGGATATGCATGCTTGAAACATGTTAGAGATGCAAATGACCTATGGATCCAATCCTTTTAAAGAGAATAACAAATGCTCATTATATTCTTAAGTGAACGTATGGTGAGATATTTACTTGAGTCAAACAAGCCATTATTTTATCCATTTACAAAAAGCTGACATAACAATCATGGATGATTGTGAAGTGATTTATCATGCGTTGCCCCACAATATTTTTGTACGAAAGAACTTATGGATAGGGAGTCAACACTCAGTTAAAAATCCCCCACCACCCCCTTTTCCCGACGAATGCAAAACCTAATTTATAAAAACTAAAAAGACTTTACAATGCCTAAAAATTAATTATCTCTATCTAAATTTTTGCATTGTGAATTTCTATTTTAGATGTATACTTTTCTCTTAAATCAAAACTTTGACTTTTTGCTTTCCCTTCATACTGTAAACAAAAAAGGCAAATAGATCGCAACAAAATGAAAATTTTAGAGTTTATGTATTGAAAAAATTTAAAACAACAAAAATGTAAGTAAAGAAAATTTATTCACACACCACAAATGAACACAAAAGTTTTGTTATCCAAGTTTGGTAAATTCCACTAGTTCAACCCTAATAGCTTGGAATTTTATAAGAAAGAGATTTCTTCTACACATGTTTTAAAAATGGATATGCATGCTTGAAACATGTTAGAGATGCAAATGACCTATGGATCCAATCCTTTTAAAGAGAATAACAAATGCTCATTATATTCTTAAGTGAACATATGGTGAGATATTTACCTGAGTCAAACAAGTCATTATTTTGCCCATTTAAAAAAAGCAGACGTAACAATCATAGATGATTGTAAAGTGATTTATCATGTAGAACGATCTATATTATTGAAAAGAAATGACTTATGGATTGGGAGTCAACACTTGGGAGTCAACACTTAGTTAAAAACCCCGCATCCTCCCCCTTTTCCCAAAGAATGCGAAACCTTATATATAAAAAAAACGCGAGTTTTCAATCCCTAAAAATTATAGACACTCTTTGGAATTATCTCTCTGTACATTTTTTCATTGTGCATTTCCTGTTTGTATGTATACTTTTTTCTTAAATCAAAAATTTTTGCTTTTGCTCTCCCATAATCCCAAAAACAAAAAAGGCAAATAGATCACAACAAAATCAAAATTTTAGAGTTTATCTACGGAAAAAATTTTAAACAACAACAAATCTGAGTAAAGAAAATTTATTCACACACCATAAATGAAGACAAAAATTTTGTTTTCCAACTTTTGAAAATTCCAGTAGTTCAACCCAAATATCTTGGATTTTTATAAGAAATTTTTTTTTTCTACACTTGTTTTAAAAATGGATATGCATGCTTGAAACATGTTAAAGATGCAAATGACTTATGGATCCAAATCCTTTCAAGAGAATAACAAACGCTCAATAAATTCTCAAGTGAACATGCATTGGGATATTTACTTGAGTAAAAAAAGTCATTATTTTGCCCATATACAAAAAGTTGACCTAACAATTATACATGATTGTAAAGTAATTTATCATGCGTAATGGGCTATATTTTTGTCAGAAATTACTTATGGATTGGAAGTCAAAACTCACTTAAAAATCCCCCTGCCTCCCCCTTTTCTTGACGATTGCAAAAACTAATATATAAAAATTAAAAAGATTTTACAATCCCTAAAAATTACAGACACTGTTTGGAATTATCTATCCCTACATTTGTGCATTGTGCATTTCCATTTTAGACGTAAACTTTTTTCTTCAATCAAAACTTTGTGTTTTTGCTCTCCCTTCATCCCATAAATAAAAAAGGCAAATATATCACAAAAAAATTAAAATTTAGAGTTTATGAATGGAAAAAATGTAAAACAACAACAAATGTAATAAATAAAATTTATTCACACACCACAAATGAACACAAAAGTTTTGTTATCCAATTTTGGGAAATTCCACTAGTTCAACCCTAATAGCTTGGAATTTTATAAGAAAGTGATTTCTTCTACAATTGTTTTAAAAATTGATATTCATTCTTGAAACATGTGAAAGATGCAAATGACCAATGGATCCAAACCTTTTAAAGAGAATAGAAAATACTCATAAATTTCTCAAGTGAACGTGTGGTGGGATATTTACCCGAGTCAAACAAGCCATTATTTTGCCCATTTACAAAAAGCTGACCTAACAATCATAGATGATTGTAAAGTGATTTATCATGCATAATGGGCTATATTTTTGAAAGAAATTATTTATGGATTGGGAGTCAACATTCAGTTAAAAATCCACCGCCTCCCCCTTTTCCTGACGATTGCAAAACCAAATATTTAAAAACTGAGAAGGGTTTACAATCCCTAAAAATTACAGACACTCTTTGGAATTATCTCTCTCAACATTTGTGCATTGTGCATTTCCATTTCCGATATAAAATTTTTTCTTAAATCAAGACTTTGAGTTTTCACTCTCCTTTAATCCAGTAAACAAAAAAGGGAAAAAGATCACAACAAAATGAAAATTTTAGACTTTATGTATGGAAATAATTTAAAACAACAACAAATTTAAGTGAAGAAAATTTATTCACACACCAAAAATGAAGACCAAAGTTTTTTTATCCAAGTTTAGGAAATTGTACTAGTTCTACCATTATTGCTTGGAATTTTATAAGAGAGACATTTCTTCTATATATGTTTTAAAAATGGATAGGCATGCTTGAAACATGTTAAAGATGCAAATGACCTATGGATCCAATCCTTTTAAAGCGGATCACAAATGCTCATTAAATTCTCAAGTGAATGTGTGGTGGGATATTTACCTAAGTCAACAAAGCCATTATTTTTCTCTTTTAAAAAAAGCTGACCTAACAATCATAGATGATTGTAAAGTGATTTATCATGAGTAACGGGTTTTATTTTGGAAAGAAATGACTTATGGATTGGGAGTAACCACTCAGTTAAAAATCCCATGCCCCCCCTTTTCCCGATGATTCCAAAACCTAATATATAAAAACTAAATAGAGTTTACAACCCCAAAATATTACAGACACTCTTTGGATTTATCTCTCTCTACATTTGTACATTGTGCATTTCCATTTTAGATGTATACTTTTTTCTTAAATCATAACTTTGAGTTTTCGCTCTCCCTTCATCTTGTAAACAAAAAAGGCAAATAGATAACAACAAAATGAAAATTTTAGAGTTAATGAATGGAAAAAATTTAGAACAACAAGAAATGCGAGTAAACAAAATTTATTGACACACCACAAATGAACAGAAAAGTTTTGCTATGCAAGTTTGGCAAATTCCACAAGTTCAACCCTAATTGCTTGGAATTTCATGAGAAAGAAATTTCTTCTACACATGTTTTAAAAATGAATATGCATGCTCAAAAATGTTAAAGATGCAAATGACCTATGGATCATAACCTTTTTAAAGAGCATAACAAACGCTCATTAAATTCTCAAGTGAACGTGCGGTGGGATATTTACCCGAGTCAAACAGGCCATTATTTTGCCCATTTACAAAAAGTTGGCCTCAAAATCATAGAAGATTGTAAAGTTATTTATCATGTGTAACGGGCTATATTTTTTTAAGAAATGTCTTATAGATTGGGAGTCAATACTCAGTTAAAAATCACCCGCCTCCCTCTTTCCCTGACAATTGCAAAACCTAATATATAAAAACCAAAAAGAGTTTACAATCCCTAAAAATTACAGAAATTTTTTGGAATTATCTCTCTCAACATCTGTGCATTGTGCAGTTCCATTTTAGATTTATACTTTTTTCTTAAATTAAAACTTTGAGTTTTCGCTCTCCCTTCATCTCGTAAACAAAAAAGGCAAATAGATCACAACAAAATGAAAATTTAAGAGTTCATGTATGGAAAAAATTTAGAACAACAACAAATATGAGTAAAGAAAATTTATTTACACACCACAAATGTACACAAATGTTTTGTTATCCACGTTTTGGAAATTCCACTAGTTCATCCTTAATAGGTTGGACTTTCATAAGAAAGAAATTTCTTCTACACATGTTTCAAAAATTGATATGCATGCTTGAAAAATGTTAGAGATGCAAATGCCCTATGGATCCCCTTTTATAGAGCATAACAAACGCTCAATAAACTCTCAAGTGAACGTGCGATGGGATATTTACCCGAGTTAAACAAGCCATTATTTTGTACATTTACAAAAAACTGTCCTAACAATCGTAGATGATTGTAAAGTGATTTATCATGCGTAACTGGCCATATTTTTGTAAGAAATGATTAATAGATTGGGAGTCAACATGCACTTTAAAATCCCCCTGCCTCCCCTTTTCCCGTCGATTGCAAAACCTAATATAAAAAAAACTAAAAAGAGTTTACAATCCCTAAAAGTTACAAACACTCTTTGGAATTATCTCTCTCTACATTTTTACATTGAGCATTTCCATTTTAGATGTATATTTTTTTCTTCAATCAAAACTTTGAGTTTTTGCTCTCCCTTCATCCCGTAACCATAAAAGGTAAATACATAGCAACAAAATGAAAATTTAAGAGTTTGTGTATGTAAAAAATTTAAAACAACAACAAATGTAAGAAAAAAATATCTTCACACTCGACAAATGAGTACAAAAGTTTTGTTATCCAAGTTTGGGAATTTCCACTAGTTCAACGCAAATTGCTTGAAATTTTATAAGAAAGAGATTTCTTCTACACTTGCTTTAAAAATGGATATGTATGTTTGAAATGTGTTAAAGATGCAAATGACCTATGGATCCAAACCTTTTAAAGAGAAGAACAAACGTTCATTAAATTCTCACGTGAGCGTGTGGTGGGATATTTACCCAAGTCAAACAAGCCATTATTTTGCCCATTCACAAAAACCTGACCGAACAATCATAGATGATTGTAAAGTGATTTATCATGCGTAATGGGCTATATTTTTGTAAGAAATGACTTATGGATTGGGAGTCAACACTCACTTAAAAATCCCCTTGCCTCCCCCTTTTCCCAACAATTGAAAAACCTAATATATAAAAACTAAAAAGAGTTTAAAATCCCTAAAAATTTTAGACACTCTTTTGAATTATCTCTCTATTCGTTTGTGCATTGAGCATTTCCATTTTAGATGTATATTTTTTTCTTCAATCAAAAATTTGTGTTTTCGCTCTCCCTCATCCTGTAAACAAAAAAGGCAAATAGATCAGAAGAAAATGAAAATTTTAGAGTTTGTGTATGTAAAAAATTTAAAAAAATAAACAAATGAAAGTAAATAAAATTTATTCACACACCAAAAATGAACACAAAAGTTTTGTTATCCAAGTTTGGGAATTTCCACTAGTTCAACCCTAATAGCTTGGAATTTTATAAAAAAAAGATTTTTTCTACACATGCTTTAAAAATGGATATGCATGCTTGAAACGTGTTAAAGATGCAAATGACCTATGGATCCAAACCTTTTAAAGAGAATAAACAACACTCATTAAATTATCAAGTGAAGGTGCAATGGGATATTTACCCGAGTCAAACAAGGCATTATTTTGCACATTTACAAAAAGATGACCTAACAATCATAGATGATTGTAAAGTGATTAATCAAATGTAACGGGCTATATTTTTTTAAGAAATGACTTATGGATTAGGGGTCAACACTTAGTCAAAAATCCCTGTGCCTCGACCATTTCTTGACGAATGCAAAACCTAATATATAAAAACTAAGAAGTGTTTACGATCCCTAAAAATTGCAGACACTCTTTGGAATTATCTCTGTCTACATATGTGCATTAAGCATTTCCATTTTAGATGTATATTTTTTCTTAAATCAAAAGTTTGAGTTTTCACTCTCCCTTCATCCCATATACAAAAAAGGAAAATAGATCAGAATAAAATGAAAATTTTAGAGTTTACGTATGGAGAATATTTAAAACAACACAAATGAACACCAAAGTTTTATTATCCAAGTTTGGGAAATTCCATTAGTTCAACTCAATTAGCTTAGAATTTTATAAGAAAGAGATTTCTTCTACACATGTTTTATAAATGGATATTCATGCTTAAAACATGTTAAAGATGCAAATGACCAATGGATCCAAACATTTAAAAGTGAATAAAAAAACGCTCATTCAAATCTCAAGTGAATGTGTGATGGGATATTTACCCGAGTGAAACAAGGCATTATTTTGCCCATTTACAAAAAGTTAACCTATCAATCGTAGATGATTGTAAAGTGATTTATCATGCGTAACAGGCTATATTTTTGTAAGGGAACATGCGGTGGGATATTTACCTGAGTCAAACAAGCCATTATTTATCCCATTTACTAAAAGTTGACCTAACAATCATATATGAATGTAAAGTAATTTATCCTGCGTAATGGGCTATATTTTTGTAAGAAATGACACATGGATTGGTAGTTAATATTCAGTTCAAAAAACTAAAAAGATTTTACAATCCCTAAAAATTACAGACACTTTTTGGAATTATCTCTCTCTACATTTGTGCATTGTGCATTTCCATTTTAGATGTATACTTTTTTATTAAATCAAAACTTTGAATTTTTGCTCTCCCTTCATCCCGTAAACAAAAAAGGAAAATAGATCACAACAAAATGAAAATTTTAGAGTTTGTGTATCAAAAAAATTTAAAACAACAACAAATTTGAGTAAAGAAAATTTATTCACCCAACCCAAATGAACACAAAAGTTTTGTTATCCAAGTTTGGGAAATTCCATAAGTTCAATACAAATAGCTTGGAATTTTATAAGAAAGATATTTCTTCTACTCATGTTTTTAAAAAGGATATGCATTCTTCAAACATGTTAAAGATGCAAATGACCTATGGATCCAAACCTTTTAAAGAGAATAAAAAACCGTCATTAAATTCTCAAGTGAAAGTGTGGTGGAATATTTACCTGAATCAAACAACCCATACTTTTGCCCATGTAAAAAAAGCTGACCTAACCTTCATAGATGATACTCAAGTGATTTATCATGCGTAATGGGATATATTTTTGTAAGAAATGACTTATGGATTGGTAGTCAACACTCACTTAAAAATCCCCCGCCTCCCCTTTTTCCCGACGATTGCAAAACCTAATATATAAAAACTAAAAATATTTTACAATCCTGAAAAATTATAGACATTCTTTGGAATTATCTCTCTCCACATTTGTGCATTGTGCAGTTTGATTTTAGATGTATACTTTTTTCTCAAATCAAAACTTTGAGTTTTCGGTCTTCCTTCATCCTATAAAAAACAAAAGCCAAATAGATCACAACAAAAAAAAAAATTTAGAGTTTGTGCATGGAAAAAATATTAAATAACAATAAATGTAAGTAAAGTAAATTTCTTCACACACCACAAATGAACACAAAAGTTTTGTTATCCAAGTTTTGGAAATTCCACTAGTTCAACCCTAATAGCTTGGAATTTAATACGAAAGAGATTTTTTCTACACATGTTTTAAAAATGGATATGTATGCTTGAAATATGTTAAAGATGGAAAACACCTATGGATCCAAACCTTTTAAAGAGAATAACAAAAGCTCATTAACTTCTCAAGTGAACGTGCTACGGGATATTTACTCGAGTCAAACAACACATTTTTTTGCCCATTTACAAAAAGCCGACGTAACAATCATCGATGATTGTAAAGTGATTTATCGTGTGTAATGGGCTATATTTTTGTAAGAAATGACATATGCATTGGGAGTCAACACTCAGTTAAAAATCCCCCACGTCTCCTTTTCCAGATGATTGCAAAACCTAATACATAAAGACTAAAAAGAGTTTAAAATCCCTAAGAATTATAGACACTCTTTGCAATTATCTCTCTTTACACTTGTGCATTGTGCATTTCCATTTTAGATGTATACTTTTTTCTTTAATTAAAATTTTGAGTTTTCATTTTCCCTTCATCCTGTATAAAAAAGGCAATTAGATCACAACAAAATGAAAATTTTAGAGTTTGTGTATGGAAAAATTTTAAAATAACAACAAACGTAAGGAAATAAAATTTATTCACACACAACTAATGAACACAAAAGTTTTGTTATCCAAGTTTGGGAAACTCCACTAGTTCAACCCTAATAGCTTGGAATTTCATAAGAAAGAGATTTCTTCTACACATATTTTAAAAATGGATATGAATGCTTGAAACATGTTCAAGATGCAAATGACCTTTGGATCCAAAACTTTTAAAGAGAAATAAACGCTCATTAAATTCCCAAGTGAACGTGCAGTGGGATATTTACCCGAGTCACACAAGCCATTATTTTTCCCATTTACAAAAAGTTGACCTAACAATCATAAATGATTATAAAGTGATTTATCATGATTAACGGACTATATTTTTGTAAGAAATGATTTATGGATTGGGAGTGAACATTCAGTCAAAAATCCCCCGCCTCCCCCTTTTCCCTACGATTGCAAAACCTAATATATAAAAATGAAAAAGTGTTTAAAATCCCTTAAAATTACAGACACTTTTTGGAATTATCTCTCTCTACATTTGTGCACTGTGCATTTTCATTTTAGATGTAAATTATTTTTTTAAATCAAAATTTTTATTTTTCTTTCTCCATTCCTCCTGTAAACAAAAAAGGCAAATAGATCACAACAAAAACAAAATTTTAGCGTTTGTGTATGGAAAAAATTTAAAACAACAACAAATGTTTGTATAGAAAATTTATTCACACACCATAAATGAACACAAAAGTTTGGCAAATTCCAATAGTCCAACCCCAATAGCTTGGAATTTTATAACAAAGAGATTTCTTCTACACGTGTTTTAAAAATGGATATGTATGTTTGAAACATGTTAAAAATGAAAACAACCTATGGATCCAAACCTTTTAAAGAGAATAACAAACTCTCATTAAATTCTCAAGTGAGAGTGCAGTGGGATATTTACTCGAGTCAAACAAGCCATTATTTTGCCCATTTACAAAAAGCCGACTTAACAATCACAGATGATTGTAATGTGATTTATCATGTGTAATGGGCTATATTTTTTTAAGAAATGTCTTATGGATTAGGAGTCAACCCTCAGTTAAAAATCCCCCGCCTCCCGCTTTTACCGACGATTGCAAAACCTAATATATAAAAATTAAAAAGAGTTTAAGATCTCTAAAACTTACTGACACTCTTTGGAATTTTCTCTCTCTACATTTTTCCACTGTGCATTTCCATTTTAGATGTAAACTTTTTTATTAAATAAAAACTTTGAGTTTTCTCTCTCCATTCACCCCGTAAACAAAAAAGTCAAATAGATCATAACAAAAAGAAAATTTTAGAGTTTGTGTATGGAAAAAATTTAAAACAACAAAAAATTTAAGTAAAAAAAATTATTCACACACCACAAATGAATACAAAAGTTTTGTTATCCAAGTTTGGAAAATAAAGGATATGCATTCATCAAACATGTTAACGATGCAAATGACCTATGGATGCAAACCTTTTTAAGAAAATAAAAAACGCTCATTAAATTCTCGAGTGAACGTTTGGTGGGATATTTACCCGAGTCAACCAAGCCATTGTTTTGCCTATTTACAAAAAGCTGACCTAACCATCTTAGACGATTGTAAAGTCATTTATCATGCATAGCGGGCTATATTTTTGTAAGAAACGACTTAAGGATTGGGAGTCAACACAGTTAAAAATCCCCCGCCCCCTCTTTTCCCGACGATTGAAAAACCTAATATATAAAAACAAAAAAGAGTTTACAATTCCTAAAAATTATAGACACTTTTTGGAATTATCTCTCTCTATAGTTGTCCATTTTGCATTTACATTTTAGATGTATATTTTTTTCTTAAAACAAAACTTTGAGTTTTCATTCTCCCTTCATCCTGTAAACAAAAAAGGCAATTATATCCCAACAAAATGAAAATTTTAGACTTTGTGTATGGAAAAAATTTAAAGCAACAACAAATGTTTGTAAAGAAAATTTATTCACACACCACAAATGAACACAAAAGTTTCGTTATCCAAGTTTGGAAAATTCCACTAGTTCAACAAACCATTACACTTCGATTTTATAAGAAAAAGATTTCTTCTACACATTTTTTAAAAATTGTATGCATTCTTGATACATGTTAAAGATGCAAATGACCGATGGTTCCAAACCTTTTCTAGAGAATAATAGACGCTCACTAAATTCTCAAGTGAACATGCGGTGGGATATTTACTCGAGTCAAACAAGCCATTATTTATCAAATTTACTAAAAGTTGACCTAACATTCATAGATGATTGTAAAGGAATTTATCAAGCGTAATGGGTTATATTTTTGTAATAAATGACATATGGATTGGGAGTTAAGACTCAGTTTAAAAAACTAAAAAGATTTTACAATCCCAAAAAATTACAGACACTTTTTGGAATTATCTCTCTCTACATTTGTGCATTGGATATTTCTATTTTAGATGTATACTTTTTTCTTAAATAAAAAATTTGAATATTCGCTCTCCCTTCATCCCGTAAACAAAAAAGGAAAATAGATCACAACAAAATGAAATTTTTAGAGTTTGTGTATCAAAAAAATTTAAAACGACACAAATGAACACAAAAGTTTTGTTATCCAAGTTTGGGAAATTCCATTAGTTTAACTCTAATAGCTTGGAATTTTATAAGAAAGATATTTCTTCTACACATGTTTTAAAAAAGGATATGCATTCTTCAAACATGTTAAAGATGCAAATGACCTATGGATGTAAACCTTTTGAAGAGAATAACAAACACATTAAATTCTCAAGTGAATGTGTGGTGGGGTATTTGCCCACTTACAAAAAGCCGACCTAACCATCATAGATGACTGTAAAGTGGTTTATCATGCATAATGGGCTATATTTTTGTAAGAAATGACTCAAGGATTGGGTTCCAACACTCAGTTAGAAATCCCCCACCTCCCCCTTTTCCCGATGATTGCAAAACCTAATAAATAACAACTAAAAAGAGTTTTCAATCCTGAAAAATTATAGAAACTCTTTGGAATTATCTCTCTCTACATTTGTGCATTGTGCATTTTGATTTTAGATGTATAATTTTTTCTTAAATCAAAACTTTGAGTTTTCGCTTTCCCTTCATCCTATAAAAAAAAACCCAAATAGATCACAACAAAACGCAAAATTTTACAGTCTGTGTATGGAAAAAATTTAAAATAACAAAAAATGTAAGTAAAGTAAATTTATTCACACACCATAAATTAACACAAAATTTTTGTTATCCAAGTTTGGTAAATTCCACTAGTTCAACCCTCATAGTTTGGAATTTAACAAGAAAGATATTTCTTCTACAAAAGTTTTAAAAATGGATATGCATGCTTGAAACTTGTTAAATATGTACATGAACTATGGATCAAAACCTTTTAAAGAGATTAAAAAACGCTCATTAAATTCTCAAGTGAACGTGCTATGGGATATTTACTCGAGTAAAACAAGCCATTATTTTGCCCATTTACAAAAAGTCGATGTAACAATCATAGCTGATTGTAAATTTATTTACCATGCATAAATGGCTAGATTTTTGTTAGAAATGACATATGGATTGGGTGTCAACACTCAATTAAAAATTCCCCACCTCCCCCTTTTCCCGATGATCGCAAAACCTAATATATAAAAAATAAAAAGAGTTTAAAATCCCTAAAAATTATAGACACACCTTGGAATTATCTCTCTCTACACATGTGCATTGTGCATTTCCATTTTAGATGTATATTTTTTCTTAAATCAAAACTTTGACTTTTCGCTCTCCCTTCATCCTGTATACAAAAAAGGCAATTAGATCACAACAAAATGAAAATTTTAGAGTTTGTGTATGGAAAAATTTTAAAACAACAACAAAAGAAAGGAAAGAAAATTTATTCACACACCACTAACGATCACAAAAGTTTTGTTATCCAAGTTTTGGAAATTCCACTTGTTCAACCCTAATAGCTTGGAATTTTCTAAGAAAGATTTCTTCTACACGTGTTTTAAAAATGGATCTGCATGCTTGAAACATGTTAAAGATGCAAATGACCTATGGATCCAAAACTTTTAAAGAGAATAACAAACGCTTATTAAATTCCCTAGTGAACTTGTGGTGGAATATTTACCCGAGTCAAACAAGTAATTATTTTGCCCATTTACAAAAAGCTGACTTAACAATGATAGAAGATTGTAAAGTGATTTATCATGAGTAACGGGCTATATTTTTGTAAGTAATGACTTATGGATTGGGAGTTAACACTCAATTAAAAATCCCTTGCCTCCCCCTTTTCCCTACGATTGCAAAACCTTATATAGAAAAACTAAAAAGAGTTTTCAATCCTTTAAAATTACAGATACTCTTTGACATTATCTCTCTCTACATTTGTGCACTATGCATTTTCATTTTAGCTGTATACTTTTTTCTTAAATCAAAACTTTGAGTTTTCACTCTCTCTTCATCCCGTAAACAAAAAAGGCAAATAGATCACAAAAAAAAGAAATTTTTAGAGTTTGTGTATGGAAAAAATTTAAAAAAATAAAAAATGTTTGTAAAGAAAATTTATTCACACACCACAAATGAATACAAAAGTTTAGTTGACTAAGTTTCGAAAATTCCACTTGTCCAACGCTAATTGCTTAGAATTTTGTAACAAAGAGATTTCTTCTACACATGTTTTAAAAATGGATATGCATGCTTGAAGCATGTTAAAGATGAAAATGACCTATTGATCCAAATCTTTTAAAGTGAATAACAAATGCTCATTAAATTCTCAAGTGACTGTGCAGTGGGATATTTACCCAAGTCAAACAAGCCATTATTTTGCCCATTTACAAAAAGCCAACGTAAAAATCATAGATGATTGTAATGTGATTTATCATGTGTAATGGGCTATATTTATGTAAGAAATGTCTTGTGGATTAGGACTTAAACATCAGTTAAACCGCCCCCCCCCCCCCCCCCCCCCCCCCCCCCACTCCCCCCTTTTCCCGATGATTGCAAAACCTAATATATAAATACTAAAAAGAGTTTATAATCTCTAAAAATTATAGACACTCTTTGGAATTATCTCTCTCTAAAGTTGTGCATTGTGCATTTCCATTTTAGTTGTATAAATTTTTCTTAAATCCCTCCATCCCGTAAACAAAAAAGGCAAATAGATCACAACAAAATAAAAATTTAGAGTTTATGTATCGAAAAAATTTAAAACAAAAAAAAGTAAATAAATAAAAATTATTCACACACCACAAATGAACACAAAAGTTTTGTTGTCCACGTTTGGAAAATTCCACAAGTTTAACCCTAGTAGCTTGGAATTTTATAAGAAAGAGATTTCTTCTACACAAGTTTAAAAATGGATATGCATGCTTGAAACATGTTAAAGATGAAAATGACCTATGGATCCAAATCTTTTAAAGTGAATAACAAATGGCCATTAAATTCTCAAGTGAACGTGAGGTGGGATATTTACCGAAGTCTGACAAACCATTATTTTGCCCATTTATAAAAAACTGACCTAAGAATCATAGATGATTGTAAAGTGATTTATAATGCGTAATGGGATATATTTTTGTAAGAAAATGGATATGCATGCTTGAAACATGTTAAAGATGTGAATGACCTATGGATCCAAACCTTTTAAAGAGAAAAAAAAGCCCTCATTAAATTCTCAAGTGAACGTGCAGTAGGATATTTACTCGAGTCAAACAAACCATTATTTTGCCCATTTACAAAAATTTGACCTAACAATCATAGATGATTGTAAAGTGATTTATCACATGTAACAGTCTATATTTTAGAAGAAATGATTTATGGATTGGGAGACAACACT
Organism: Aristolochia californica; assembly: GCF_029961685.1. Taxonomy (NCBI): domain Eukaryota; kingdom Viridiplantae; phylum Streptophyta; class Magnoliopsida; order Piperales; family Aristolochiaceae; genus Aristolochia; species Aristolochia californica. The sequence continues at coordinate 31,843,404 of NW_027181992.1, read as the reverse complement.
TAGTTAAAAATCCCCCGCCTCCACCTTTTCCCGACGATTGTAAAACCTAATATATAAAATCTAAAAAGAGTTTACAATCCCTAAAAATTACATACACTATTTGTAAATATCTCACTATACATTTGTGCATTGTGCATTTCCATTTTAGATGTCTATTTTTTTTTTAAATGAAAACTTTGGGTTTTCGCTCTCCTTTTATCCCGTAAACAAAAAATGAAAATAAATCACAGAAAAATGAAAATTTTTGAGTTTTTATATGGAAAAAATTTAAAACAACAAAAAATGCTAGAAAATAAAATTTATTCACACACCACAAATGAACACAAAAATTTTGTTATGCAAGTTTTTGAAATTGCACTAGTTCAACCCTAATACTTGGAATTTAATAAGAAAGAGATTTCTTCTAGACATGTTTTAAAAATGGATATGCATGCTTGAAACATGTTAAAGATGCAAATGACCTATGGATCCAAACCTTTTAAAGAGAATAACAAACACTCATTAAATGCTCAAGTGAACGTGCGATGGGATCTTTACCCGAGTCAGTGGGATCTTTACCCGAGTCAAACAAGCCATTATTTTGCCCATTTACAGAAAGCTGACCTAACAGTCATAAATGATTGTAAAGTGATTTATCATGCGTAACGAGCTATATTTTTTTAAGAAATGACTTATGGATTCAGAGCGAACACTTAGTTAAAGATCCCACGCCTCCCCCTGTTCCCAACGATTACAAAACCTAATATATAAAAACTAAAAAGAGTTTATAATCCCTAAATATTACAGACACTCTTTGGAATTATCTCTCTCTAAATTTGTGCAATGTGCGTTTCAATTTTAGATGTATACCTTGTTCTTAAATGATAACTTTGAGTTTTCGCTTTCCGTTCATCTTGTAAAGCAAAAAGGCAAAAAAATTTCAAAAAAATAAAAATTTAAGAGTTTGTGTGTGGAAAAAATTTAAAACAAGAACAAATGTAAGTAAAGAATTTTTTTTCACACACCACAAATGAACACAAAAGTTTTTTTATCCAAGTTTGGGAAATTCCAATATTTCAACCCTAATAGCTTGCAATTTTATAAGAAAGAGATTTCTTCTACACGTGTTTTAAAAATGGATATGCATGCTTAAAACATGTTAAAGATGTAAATGACCAATGGATCCAAACCTTTTAAAGAGAATAACAAACGGTCATTAAATTCTCAAGTGAACGTGTGGTGAGATATTTACCCGAGTCAAACAAAACATTATTTTACCCATTTACAAAAAGTAGACCTAACAATAATAGATGATTGGAAAGTGATTTATCATGCATTACGGGCAATAGTTTTGAAAGAAATGACTTATGGATTGGGAGTCAAAACTCAGTTAAAAACCCTCTCCTCCCCCTTTTCCCGACGATTGCAAAACCTAATATATAAAAACTAAAAAGAGTTTAAAATCCCTAAAAATTACAGACACTCTTTGGAATTATCTCTCTCTACAGTTGTGCATTGTGAATTTCCATTTTAGATGTATACTTTTTTCTGAAATCAAAACTTTGAGTTTTCGCTCTCCCTTCATCCCGTAAACAAAAAAGGCAAATAGATCACAGCAAAATGAAAATTTTAGAGTTTGTGTATGGAAAATATTTAAAACATCAACAAATGTACGTAAAGAAAAATTATTCTTACAAAACAAATGAACACAAAAGTTTTGTTATCCAAGTTTGGGAAATTCCACTAGTTCAACCCTAATAGCTTAGAATTTTATAAGAAAGAGATTTCTTCTAGACATGTTTTAAAAATGGATATGCATGCTTGAAAAATGGTAAAGATGTAAATGACCTATGGATCAAAACATTTTAAAGAGAATAACAAACAATCATTAAATTCTCAAGTGAACGTGCGGTGGGATATTTACCCGAGTCAAACAAGCCATTATTTTGCCCATTTACAAAAAGCTCACCTAACAGTCATAGATGATTTTAAAGTGATTTATCATGCGTAATGCGTTATATTTTGGTAAGAAATGACATATGGACTGGGAGTCAACTCTTAGTTAAAAATCCCACGCCTCCCCCTTTTCTCGGCGATAGCAAAACCTAATATATAAAAACTAAAAAGAGTTTACAATCCCTAAAAATTATAGACACTCTTTGGAATTATCTCTCTTTAAATTTTTGCATTGTGAGTTTCAAATTTTAGATGTATACTTTTTTCTTAAATCAAAACGTTGAGTTTTCGCTTGCCCTTCATCCCGAAATCACAAAAGGCAAATAGATCAAAACAAAATGAAAATTTTAGAGTTTGTATTTGGAAAAAATTTAAAACAAAAAAAAATTTAAGTAAATAAAATTTATTCACACACCAAAAATGAACACAAAACTTTTGTTATCAAAGTTTTGGAAATTCCAATAGTTCAACCCTAATAGCTTGGAATTTTATAAGAAAGAGATTTCTTCTAGACGTGTTTTAAAAATGGATATCCATTCTTGAAACATGTTGAATATGCAAATGACCTATGGATCCAAACCTTTTAGAGATGATAACAAACACTCATTAAATTCTGAAGTGAACATGCGGTGGGATATTTACCCTAGTCAAACAAGCCATTATTTTGCCCATTTACAAAAAGCTGACCTAATAGTCATAGATGATTGTAAAGTGATTTATCATGCGTAACGGGCTATATTTTTGAAAGAAATGACTTATGGATTGGGAGTCAACACTCAGTTAAAAATCCCATGCCTCCCCCTTTTCCTGACGATTGCAAAACCTAAATTATAGAAACTCTTTGGAATTATGTCTCTCCAAATTTGTGCAATGTGCATTTCAATTTTAGGTGTATACTTTTTTCTTAAATCAAAACTTTGAGATTTCGCTCTCACTTCATCTCGAAAACAAAAAAGGTAAATAAATCACAACAAAAATAAAATTATAGAGTTTGTGTGTAGGAAAGTTTTTAAAAAACAACAAATGTAAGTAAAGAAAATTTATTCATACACAACAAATGAACACAAAAGTTTTGTTATCATAGTTTGGCAAATTCCACTAGTTCAACCCTAATAGCTTGGAATTTTATAAGAAAGAGATTTCTTCAACACATGTTTTAAAAATGGATATGCATACTTCAAACATGTTAAAGATGAAAATGACCTATGGATCAAAACCTTTTCAATAGAATAACAAAAACTCATTAAATTCTCAAGTGAACGTGCGGTGGAATAGTTACTTGAGTCAAACAAGCCTATATTTTGCCCATTTAAAAAAAGCTGACCTAACAATCATAGATGATTGGAAAGTGATTTATCAAGCGTAATGTGCTATATTTTTGTAAGAAATGACTTATGGATTGGGAGTCAACACTCAGTTAAGGATCCCCTGCGTCCCCCTTTTCCCGATGATTGGAAAACCTAATATATAAAAACTAAAAAAAGTATAAAATTCCAAAAAATTATAGACGCTCTTTGGAATTATCTATCTCTACAGTTGTGCATTGTGTATTTCCATTTTAGATGTATACATTTTTCTGAAAACAAAACTTTGAGTTTTCGCTCTCCCTTCATCCAGTAAACAAAAAAGGCAAATACATCACAAAAAAATGAAAATTTTAAAGTTTGTTATTAAAAAAATTCAAAAAAACAACAAATGTAAGTAAAATAAATTTATTCACACATCACAAATGAAGGCAAAAAATTTTTATCCATGTTTGGGAAATTCCACTACTTCAACCGTAGTAGCTTGGAATTTTATAAGAAAGAGACTTCTTCTACACAAGTTTTAAAAATGGATATGGATGCTTGAAACATGTTAAAGATGCAAATGATCTATGGATCCAAACCTTTTAAAGAGAATAACAAACGCTCAATAAATTCTCAAGTGGACGTGCGGTGGGATATTTACCTGAGTCAAATAAGCAATTATTTTGCCCATTTACAAAAATCTGACCTATCAATCATAGATGATTGTAATGTGATTTGCCATGCAGAACGGGCTATATTTTTGTAAGAAATGACTTATGCATTGGGAGTCAATGCTTTGTTAAAAATCTCATGTCCCTTTTTCCGACGATTGCAAAACCAAATAGATAAAAACTAAAAAGAGATTAAAATCACTAAAAAGTATAAACACTTTTTTGAATTATCTCTCTATACAATTGTGCATTTTTCATTTCAATTTTACATATATACATTTTTCTTCAATCAAAACTTTGGGTTTTCGCTCTCCCTTCCTCCTGTAAACAAAAAAGGCAAATAGATCACAACTTAATGAAAATTTTAGAGTTTGTGTATGGAAAATTTTTAAAACTACAACAAATGTAAGTAAAGAAAATTTATTCACACACCAAAAATGAACACAAAAGTTTTGTCGTCATAGTTTTGGAAATTCCAATAGTTCAACCCTAATAGCTTGGAATTTTATAAGAAAGAGATTTCATCTAGACGTGTTTTAAAAATGGATATCCATTCTTGAAACATGTTGAATATGCAAATGACCTATGGATCCAAACCTTTTAAAGATAATAACAAACACTCATTAAATTCTCAAGTGAGCATGCGGTGGGATATTTACCCTAGTCAAATAAGCCATTATTTTGCCAATTTACAAAAAGCTGACCTAACAGTCATAGATGATTGTAAAGTGATTTATCATGCGTAACATGCTATTTTTTTGTAAGAAATGACTTATTGATTGAGAATCAACACTCAGTTAAAAATCCCATGCCTCCCCCTTTCCCGACGATTGCAAAACCTAATATATAAAAACTAAAAATTATTTACAATCCCTAAAAATTGCAAACACTCTTTGGAATTATGTCTCTCTAAATTTGTGCATTGTACATTTCAATTTTAGATGTATAATTTTTTCTTAAATAAAAACTTTGAGATTTCGCTCTCACTTCATCTCGTAAACAAAAAAGGTAAATAAATCACAAAAAAAAAACAATTTTTAGAAAAATTTTTAAAAAACAACAAATGTAAGCAAAGAAAATTTATTCACACAAAACAAATCAACACAAAAGTTTTGTTATCATAGTTTGGGAAATTCCACTAGTTCAACCCTTTGCTTGGAATTTTATAAGAAAGAGATTTCTTCAACACATGTTTTAAAAATGGATATGCATGCTTCAAACATGTTAAAGATGCAAATGACCTATGGATCAAAACCTTTTCAATAGAATAAATTCTCAAGTGAACGTGTTGTGGGACTCATTAAATTCTCAAGTGAACATGCGGTGGGACATTTGCTCGAGTCAAACAAGCCTTTATTTTGCCCATTTAAAAAAAGTTAACCTAACAATCATAGATGATTGGAAAGTGATTTATCAAGCATAACGTGCTATATTTTTGTAAGAAATGACTTATGGATTGGGTGTCAACACTCAGTTAAAAATCCCCCGCGTCCCCCTTTTCCCGACGATTGGAAAACCTAATATATAAAAACTAAAAAAAGTAAAAAATTCCTAAAAATTATAGACACTCTTTGTAATTATCTCTTTCTACAGTTGTGCATTGTGTATTTCCATTTTGGATGTATACTTTTTTCTGAAATCAAAAGTTTGAGTTTTCACTCTCCCTTCATCCAGTAAACAAAAAAGGCAAATACATCACAACAAAATGAAAATTTTAGAGTTTGTTAATGAAAAAATTCAAAAAAACAACAAATGTAAGTAAAATAATTTTATTCACACATCACAAATGAAGGCAGAAAATTTTTTATCCATGTTTGGGAAATTCCACTACTTCAACCGTAATAGGTTGGAATTTTATAAGAAAGAGAATTCTTCTACACAAGTTTTAAAAATTGATATGGATGCTTGAAACATGTTAATGATGCAAATGACCTATGGATCCAAACCTTTTAAAGAGAATAACAAACGCTCATTATATTCTCAAGTGAACGTGTGGCCCACCACAAGCAATTATTTTGCCCATTTGCAAAAAACTGACCTATCAATCATAGATGATTGTAAAGTGATTTTCCATGCAGAATGGGCTATTTTTTTTTGTAAGAAATGACTTATGGATTGGGAGTCAACACTTTGTTGAAAATCCCCTGCCCCTTTTCCCAAAAATTTAAAAACCAAATAGATAAAAACTAAAAAGAGTTTAAAATACTAAAAAATACAGACACTCTTTTGAATTATCTCTCTATACATTTGTGCATTTTTCATTTCCATTTTACATGTATACATTTTTCTTCAATCAAAACTTTGGGTTTTCGCTCTCCCTTCCTCCCGTAAACAAAAAAGGAAAATAGATCACAACTTAATGAAAATTTTAGAGTTTGTGTATGGAAAAAAATTTAAACAACAACAAATGTAAGTAAAGAAAATTTATTCACACACCGAAAATGAATGCAAAAGTTTTGTTATCAAAGTTTTGGAAATTGCACTAACTACCCCCTAATAGCTTGGAATTTTATAAGAAAAAGATTTCTTCTACACATGTTTTAAAAATGGATATGCATGCTTGAAACATATTAAAGATGCAAATGACCAATGGATCCAAACCTTTTAAAGAAATTAAAATTCTCAAGTGAACGTGCGGTGGGTAATTTACCCTAGTCAAACAAGCCATTGCTTATCCCATTTACTAAAAGTCAACCTAACATTCATTGATGTTTGTAAAGTGATTTATCATGTGTAACTGGCTACCTTTTTTAAATAAATGGCATATGGATTGGGAGTCAACACTCAGTTAAAAATCCCCCGCCTCCCCCTTTTCCCAACGATTGCAAAACCTAATATATAAAAACTAAAAAGAGATTACAATCCCTAAAAAGTATAGACACTCTTAGGAATTATCTCTCTCTACATTTGTCCATTGTGAATTTCCATTTTAGCTGTTTTCTTTTTTCTTAAATCAAAACTTTGAGTTTACGCTCGCTCTTCATCCTGTAAAATAAAAAGGCAAATAGATCAGTACAAAATGAAAATTTTAGAGTTTGGGTATGGAAAAAATTTAAAACAACAACAAATTTAAGTAAAGTAAATTTATTCACACACACAAATGAACACAAAAGTTTTGTTATCCAAGTTTAGGAAATTGCACTAGTTCAACCCTAATAGCTTGGAATTTTACAAGAAAGAGATTTCTTCTATTGTGAAAAATTGATATGCATGCTTGAAACATGTTAAAGATGAAAAAGACCTATGGATCCACACCTTTTAAAGGGAATAACAAACGCTCATTAAATTCTCAAGTAAAAATGCGGTGGGATATTTACCCGAGTCGAACAAGTCATTATTTTGCCCATTTACTAAAAGCCGATGTAACAAACATAGATGCTTGTGAAGTGATCTATCATGCGTAACAGGTTATATTTTTTTAAGAAATTAGTTATGGATTGGGAGTTTAAAAAAACTAAACTAAAAAGAGTTTAAAATCCCAATGATTACAAAATCTTATATCTAAAAACTAAAAAGAGTTTAAAATCCATAAAAATTACATACACACTTTGGAATTACCTCTCTCTACACTTGTGCATTGTGATTTTCCATTTTAGATGTGTGCTTTTTTCTTATATCAAAACTTTGACTTTTCTCTCTCCCTTCATCCCATAAACATAAAAAGCAAATAGATCACAAGAAAATGAAAATTTTGGAGTTTGTGTATGGAAAAAATTTATAACAATTAAAAATGTTAGTAAAGAAAATTTATTCACACAGCACAAATGAACGTAAAAGTTTTGTTATCGAAGTTTGGGAAATTCCACTAGTTCAAGCGTAATAGCTTGGAATTTTATAAGAAAGAGATTTCTTCTAGACATGTTTTAAAATTGGATATGCATGCTTGAAACAAGTTAAAGATGCAAATGACCTATTGATCCAAACCTTTTAAAGCGAATTACAAATGGTCATTAAGTTCTCAAGTGAACGTGGGGTGGGATATTTACGCGAGTCAAACATGCCATTATTTTGCCCATTTACAAAAAGCTGACCTAACAATGATAGATAATTGTAAAGTGATTTATCATGCATAATGGGCTATATATTTGTTAGAAATGACTAATGGATTGGGAGTCAACACTTACTTAAAAATCCCATGCCTCCCCCTTCTCCAGACAATTGCCAAACCTAATAAACAAAAACTAAAAAGAGTTTACAATACCTAAAAATTACAGACACTCTTTGGAATTATCTCTCTCTAAATCAAAACTTTGAGGTTTAGCTTTCCCTTCATCCCTTAAAAAAAGGCAAATAGATCTAACCAAAATGAAAATTTTGGAGTTTTTGTATGGAAAAGAATTTAAACAACAACTAACGTAAGTAAAGAAAATTTATTCACACACCACAAATGAACACAAAAGTTTAGTTATCCAAGTTTGGTAAATTTCATTAGTTCAACCCTAATGGCATGGAATTTTAGAAGAAAGAGATTTCTTCTAGACGTGTTTTAAAAATGGACATGCATGCTTGAAGCATGTCAACGAAGCAAATGACCTATGGATCCAAATCTTTTAAAGAGAATAAAAAACGCTCATTAAATTCTCAAGTGAAAATGCGGTGGGTTATTTAGCCGATTCGAACAAGCCATTATTTTAGCCATTTACTAAAAATGATGTAACAAACATAGATAAGTGTAAAGTGGTTTATCATGCGTAATGGGCTATATTTTTGTAAGAAATTACTTATGGATTGGGAGTCAACACTCAGTTAAAAATCCCTCGGGTCCCCCTTTTCCCGACGATTGCAAAATCTAATATCTAAAAACTAAAAAGAGTTTAAGATCCATAAAAATTACAGACACTCTTTGGAATTATCTCTCTATATTCTTGTGCATTGTGCTTTTAAATTTTAGATATATTCTTTTTTCTTAAATCAAAACTTTTAGTTTTCGCTCCCCGTAAACAAAAAATGCAATTTGATCACAACAAAATGAAAAATTTAGAGTTTGTGTATGGAAAAAATTTAAAACAAGAACAAATGTAAGTAAAGAAAACTTATTCACACACCACTAATAAACACAAAAGTTTTGTCATCCAAGTTTCGGAAATTCGACATGTTCAACCCTAATAGCTTGGAATTTTATAAGCAAGAGATTTCTTCTACACATATTTTAAAAATGGATCTGCATGCTTGACACATGTTAAAAATTCAAATGACCTATGGATCTAAGCCTTTTAATGAGAATAACAAACGCTCATTAAATTCTCAAGTGAACATGCGGTGGGATATTTACCCGAGTCACACAAGCCATTGTTTATCCCATTTACTAAAAGTTGACCTAACAAACATAGATGGTTGTAAAGTGATTTATCATGTGTAACGGGCTACATTTTGGTCAGAAATGATATATGGATTGGGAATCAACACTCAATTAAAATTCCCCCACCTCCCCCTTTTCCCGACAATTGCAAAACCTCATATATAAAAACTAAAAAAAGTTTACTATCACTAAAAATTATAGACACTCTTTGGATTTATCTCTCTCTACATTTGTGCCTTGTGCATTTACATTTTAGATGTTTACTTTTTTGTTATATCAAAACTTTGAGTTTTCAGTCTCCCTTAATCCCATAAACATAAAAGGCAAATAGATCACAAAAAAAAAAATTTGGAGTTTGTGTATGGAAAAAATTTAAAACAACAACAAATGTTAGTAAAAAAAATTTATTCACACAAGACAAATTATCACAAAAGTTTTGTTATCCAAGTTTGGGAAATTCTACTAGTTCAACCCTAATACCTGGGAATTTTATAAGAAAGAGATTTCTTTTAGACATGTTTGAAAAATGGATATGCTTGCTTGAAACAAGTTAAAGATGTAAATGACTTATGGATCCAAACCTTTTAAAAAGAATAACAACACTCATTAAATTCTCCAGTGAACGTGCGGTGGGATATTTACTCAAGTCAAACAAGCCATTATTTTGGCCATTTACAAAAAGATGACGTAACAGGCATAGATGATTGCAAAGTGATTTATCACGAATAACGGGCTATATTTTTTTAAGAAATGATTTATAGATTGGGAGTCAACACTCAGTTAAAAATCCCATGCCTCCCCTTTTTCCAGACGATTGAAAAACCTAATATATAAAAAATAAAAAGATTTTACAATCGCTAAAAATTACAGAAACTCTTTGGAAATATGTCTCTCTAAATTTGTGCATTGTGAGTTTCAATTTGAGAAGTATAATTTTTTATTAAACCAAAACATTGATGTTTCGCTCTCCCTTATCCTGTAAAAAAAAAGGCAAATAGATCACAAACAAAATGAAAATTTTGGAGTTTTTGTATGGAAAAAATTTAAAAAAACAATAAATGAAAGTAAAGAAAATTTATTCACACACCACAAATGAACACAAGTTTTGTTATCCAAGTTTGGAAAATTCCACTAGCATGGAATTTTAGAAGAAAGAGATTTCTTCTAGACATGTTTTACAAATGGATATGCATGCTTGAAGCATGATAACGAAGCAAATGACCTATGGATCCAAACCTTTTAAAGAGAATAAGAAACACTTATTAAATTCTCAAGTGAACGTTCGGTGGGATATTTACCCAAGTCCAACAAGCCATTATTTTGCCCATTTACCAAAAGCTGACATAATAGTCATAGATGATTCTAAAGTAATTTATCATGCGTAACGGGCTTTATATTTTTAAGAAATGACTTATGGATTGGGAGTCAACGCTCAGTTAAAAATCCCAAGCCTCCCCCTTTTCCCGATGATTGCAAAACCTAATATATAAATACTAATAAGAGTTTACTGTCCCTAAAAATTACAAACACTCATTGGAATTATCTCTCTCTAAATTTGTGCATTGTGCATTTAAATTTTAGACATATACTTTTTTTCTGAAATTAAAACTTTGAGTTTTCGCTCTCCCTTCATCCCGTAAAAAAAGAGGCAAATAGATCACAACAAAATGAAAATTTTACAGTTTGTGTACGGAAAAACTTAAAAAAAAAACAACGTAAGTAAAGAAAATTTATTCACACACCACAAATGAACACAAAAGTTTTGTTATTAAAGTTTTTGAAATTCCACTAGTTCAACACTATTAGCTTGGAATTTTATAAGAAAGAGATTTCTTGTAGACATGTTTTAAAAATGGATACGCATGCTTGAAACATGTTAAAGAAGAAAATGACCTATGGATGCAAACCATTTAAAGAGAATAACAAACACTCATTAGATTCACAAGTAAATGTGCGGTGGGATATTTACCCGAGTCATACAAGCCATTATTTTACCCATTTACAAAAAGCTAACATAACAGTCATAGATGATAGTAAAGTGATTTATCATGTGTAAAAAGCTATATTTTTGTAAGAAATGACTTATGGATTGGGAATTAACACTCTGTTAAAAATCCCACGCCTATCCCTTTTCCGGACGATTGCAAAACCTAATATATAAAAACTAAATAAAGCTTACAATCCCTAAAAATTACAGACACTCTTTAGGTCTCCAAATTTGTGCATTGTACGTTTCAATTTTAGAACTATACTTTTTTCTTAAATCAAAACTTTGATTTTTCGCTCTCCCGTCATCCCGTAAACAAAAATGACAAATAGATCACAACAAAAAGAAAATTTTTAAGTTTGTGTATGGAAAAAATTTAAAACAACAGCAAAGCTAAGTAAAGAAAATTTATTCAAACACCACAAATGAACACAAAAGTTTTGTTATCCTAGTTTTGGAAATTCCACTAGGTCAACCCTAATAGCTTGGAATTTTTGAAGAAAGTGATTTCTTTTAGACATGTAGTAAAAATGGATATGCTTGCTAGAAGAATGTTAAAGAAACAAATGACCTATGGATCAAAACCTTATAAAGAGAATAAGAAACGCTTTTTAAATTCTCAAGTGAACGTGTGATGGGATATTTACCTAAGTCAAACAAGCCATTATGTTTCCCATTTACAAAAAGCTGACCTAACAATCATAGATGATTGTAAAGTGATTTATCGTGCATACCGGGCTTTATTTTTGTAAGAAATGACTTATAGATATGGAGTCAACCCTCTGTTAAAAATTCCTCTCCCCTTTTCCAGACTATTGCAAAAACTAATATATAAAAACTATAAAGTGCTTAAAATCCCTAAAAATTACAGACACTTTCAAATTATCTCTCTCTACATTTGTGCATTGTGCATTTCCATTTTAGATGTATACCTTTTTCTTAAATGAAAACTTTGAGTTTTCTCTCTCCCTTCCTCCCATAAACAAAAAAGGCAAATAAATCACAACAAAATGAAAATTTTAGAGTATGTGTATGGAAAAATTTAAAACAACGACAAATATAAGTAAAGAAAATTTATTCACACACCACAAATGAACAAAAAAGTTTTGTTATCCAAGTTTGGCAAATTCCACAAGTTAAACCCTAGTAGCTTGGAATTTTATAAGAAAGAGATTTCTTGTAGACATGTTTTAAAAATGGATACTCATGCTTGAATCACGTTAAAGAGGCAAATGACCTATGGATGCAAACTTTTTAAAGAGAATAAGAAACACTCATTAAATTCTTAAATGAACGTCCGGTGGGATATTTCCCTAGTCAAACAAGCCATTATTTTGCCTATTTACAAAAAGCTGATCTAACTGTCGTAGATGATTGTGAATTGATTTATCATGCGTAACGGCCTATATTTTTGTAAGAAATGACATATGGATTGTGAGTCAACAATCAGTTAAAAGTGCCCCGCCTCCCCCTTTTCCCTTCGATTGCAAAACCTAATATACAAAAACTAATGAGAGTTTGCAATCCCTAAAAATTACAGAAACTCTTTGGAGTTATCTCTCTCTACATTTGTGCATTGTGCATTTTCATTTTAGATGTATACTTTTTTCTTAAATCAAAAATTTTAGTTTTTCCTCTCCCTTCACACCGTAAACCAAAAAAGGAAAATAGATCACAACTAAATGAAAATTTTAGAGTTTGTGTATGGAAATTTTTTTAAAACAACAACAAATGTTTGTAAGGAAAATTTATTCATACACCACAAATGAGCACAAAAGTTTTGTTATCTAAGTTTGGGAAATTCCATTAGTATAACCCTAATAGCTTGGGATTTTTTCATAAAGAGATTTCTTCTATACATGTTTTAAAAACGGATATGCATGCTTGAATCATTTTAAAGGTGCAAATGACCTATGGATCCAAACCTTTTAAAGAGAATAAAAAACGCTCATTAAATTCTCAAGTGAACGTGCGGTGGGATATTTACCTGAGTCAAACAAGCCATTGTTTATCCCATTTACTAAAAGTTGACCTAAAAATGATAGATGGTTGTAAAGTGATTTATCATGCGTAATGGGCTACATTTTTGTAAGAAATGACATATGGATTGGGAGTCAACACTTAGTTAAAAATCCCCCGCCTCCCCCTGTTCCCGAAGATTGCAAGACCTAATATATAAAAAATAAAAAGAGTTTACAATCCCTAAAAATTACAGACAATCTAAGGAATTATCTCTCTCTACATTTGTCCATTGTGCATTTCCATTTTAGCTGTATGCTTTTTTCTTAAATCAAAACTTTGAGTTTTCGCTCTCCCTTCATGCTCTAAAATAGAAAGGCAAATAGATCACTACAAAATGAAAATGTAAGAGTTTGTGGATGGAAAAAATTTAAAACAACAACAAATGTAAGTAAAGTAAATTTCTTCACATACCACAAGTGAACACAAATTTTTTGTTATCCAAGTTTGGGAAATTGCACTAGTTCAACCCTACTAGCTTGGAATTTTATAAGAAAGAGATATCTTCTACACATGTTTTAAAAATGGATATGTGTGTGTGAAACATGTTAAAGATGCAAATGACCTATGGATCCAAACCTTTTAAAGAGAATAACAAATGCTCATTAAATTCTCAAGTGAACGTGCATTGGGATATTTACCCGTCTCATACAAGCCATTATTTATGCGGGCTATATTTTTTTAAGAAATGACTTATGGATTGGGAGTCAACACTCAGTTAAAAATCCCCCGCCTCACCCTTTTCCCGACGATTGCAAACCTAATATATAAAATCAAAAAAGAGTTTACAATCCCCTAAAAATTACAGACACTCTTTCGAATTATCTCTCTCTAGATTTTTCCATTGTGCATTTCCATTTTAGATATATACTTTTTTCTTAAATCAAAACTTTGAGTTTTCACTCTCCCTTCATCCTGTTAACAAAAAAGGCAAATAGATCACAACAAATTGAAAATTTTCGAGTTTGTGTATGGAAAAAATTTAAAACAACAAAAAATTTAAGTAAAGAAATTTATTCACACACGACTAATGAACACAATAGTTTTGTTATCCAAGTTTGGGAAATTCCACTATTTCAACCATAATAGCTTGGAATTTTGTAAGAAAGAGATTTCTTCTACACATGTTTTAAAAATGGATATGCATACTTGAAACATGTTAAAGATGCAAATGACCGATAGATCAAAACCTTTTAAAGAGAATAACAAACACCCATTAAATTCCAAAGTGAACGTGCGGTGGGATATTTATCCAAGTCAAACAAGTCATTATTTTGCCCATATACAAAAAGTTGACATAACCTTCATAGATGATTGTAAAGGTATTTATCATGAGTAACGGGCTATATTTTTGTAAGAAATGACATATGGATTGGAAGTCAACACTCAGTTAAAAATCCTCCGCATCCCCTATTTCCCGACGTTTGCAAAACCTGAGATATAAAAACTAAAAAGAGCTTACAATCCCTAAAAATTACAGACACTCTTTGGAATTATCTCTCTCTACATTTGTGCATTGTGCATTTCTATTTTAGATGTAGACTTTTATCTTCAATCAAAACTTTGAGTTTTCGCTCTCCCTTCATCCCGTAAACAAAAAAGGCAAATAGATCGCAAAAAAATGAAAATTTTAGAGTCTGAGAATGGAAAAAAATTTAAAAAACAACAAATATAAGTAAAGAAAATTTATTCACACACCAAAAATGAACACAAAAGTTATGTTATCCAAGTTTGGGAAATTCCAATAGTTGAACCCTAATAGCTTGGAATTTTATAAGAAAGAGATTTTTTCTAGACATGTTTTAAAAATGGACAAGTTAAAGATGCAAATGACCTATGCATCCAAACCTTTTAAATAGAATAGCAAACACTCATTAAATTCTCAAGTGAACGTGCGGGGGAAATTTACCCGAGTCAAACATGCCATTATTTTGCCAGTTAACAAAAAGCTGACCTAACAGTCATAGATGATTGTAAAGTGATTTATCATGCATAACGGGCTATATTTTTGAAAGAAATGACTTAGGGATAGGTAGTCAACACTCAGTTAAAAATCCCTCGCCTCCACTATTACCCGACGTTTGAAAAACCTATGATATAAAAACTTAATAGAGCTTACAATCCCTAAAAATTACTGACACTCTTTGAAATTATCTATCTCTACATTTGTGCATTGTGCATTTCCATTTTAGATGTACAATTTTTTCTTAAATCAAAACTTTGAGTTTTCACTCCCCTTTCATCCCGTACACAAAAAAGGCAAATAAATCAAAACAAAATGAAAATTTTAGAGTTTGTGTATGGGAACAGTTTTAAACAACAAAAAATGCAAGTAAAGAAAATTTATTAACACGCCACAAATGAACACAAAAGTTTTGTTATCCAAGTTCGGGAAATTGCACTAGTTCAACCCTAATAGCTTGGAATTTTATAAGAATGAGATTTTTTCTACACACATTTTAAAATTTGATATGCATGCTTAAAACATGTTAAAGATGCAAATGACCTCTGGATCCAAACCTTTTAAAGAGAATAACAAACGATCATTAAATTCTCAAGTGAAGGTGCGGTGGGATATTTACTCGTGTCAAACAAGCCATTATTTTGCCCATTTACAAAAAGCTGACCTTACAATCATAGATGAATGTAATGTGATTTATTATGCATAATGGGCTTTTTTTTAGTAAGAAATGACTTATAGGTTGGTAGTCAACACTCAATTAAAAATCCCCCGCCTCTCCCATTTCTCGACGATTACAAAACCTAATATATAAAAACAAAAAAGAGATTATAATCCCTTAAAAATTACAGAAACTCTTTCTAATTATCTCTCTCTACATTTGTGCATTGTGCATTTCCATTTTAGATGTATACTTTTTTCTTAAATCAAAACTTTGTGTTTTTCGTTCTCCCTTCATCCTGTACAAAAAAGGCAAATAGATCACAACAAAATGAAATTTTTAGAGTTTGAGAATGGAAAAAATTTAAAACAAAAATAAATGTAAGTATTAAAAATTTATTCACACACCACAAATGAACACAAAAGTTTTGTTATCCAAGCTTTGGAAATTGCACTAGTTCAACCCTAACAGCTTGGAATTTTATAAGAAAGAGATTTCTTCTACACGTTTTTTAAAAATGGATATGCATGCTTGAAACATGTTAAAGATGCAAATGACCTATGCATACAAACCTTTCAAAGAGATTAAAAAACACTCATTATATTCTCAAGTGAATGTGCAGTCGGAAATGTACCCGAGTCAAACAATCCATTATTTTGCCCATTTACAAAAAGCTGACCTAACAGTCATAGATGATTGTAAAGTGTTTGATCATGTGCAACGTGCTATATTTTTTTAATAAATGACTTATGGATTGGGAGTCAACACTCATTTAAAAATCCCACGCCTCCCCCTTTCCCAATTGATTGGAAAACCTAATATATAAAAAATAAAAAGCGTTAACAATCCCTAAAAATTACAAGCACTCTTTGGAATTATCTCTCTCTAAATATTTTCATTGTGCGTTTCATTTTTAGATGTATACTTTTTTCTGAAATCAAAACTTTGAGTATTCACTCTCCCTTCATCACGTAAAAAAAAAGCAAATAGATCAGAACAAAATGAAAATTTTAGAGTTTATGTATGGAAAAAATTTAAAACAATAACAAATGTAAGTAAAGAAAATTTATTCACACACCACAAATGAACACAAAAGTTTTTTTGTCCAAGATTGGGAAATTCCACTAGTTCAACCCTAATAGCATGGAATTTTACAAGAAAGAGATTTCTTCTACACATGTTTTAAAAATGGATATGCGCGCTTGAAACACGTTAAAGATGCTAATGACCTATGAATCCGAATCTTTTTAAGATAATAACAAATACTTATTAAATTCTCAAGTGAACGTGCGGTGGGATATTTTCCCTACTCAAACAAACTATTATTTTCCCCATTTCAAAAAGCTGACCTAATAGTCATAGATGATTGTAAAGTTATTTATCTTTCGTAATGGGCTATAGTTTTTTAAGAAATGGCTTATGGTTTGGGAGTCAACACTTAGTTAAAAATCCCCCGCCTCCCCTATTTCCAGACGTTTGCAAAACCTGAGATATAAAGACTAGAAAGTGCTTACAATCCCTAAAAATTACAGACACTCTTTGGAATTATCTCTCTCTACATTTGTGAATTTTGTATTTCCATTTTAGATGTACAATTTTTTCTTAAATAAAAAATTTGAGTTTTCGCTCTCCCTTCATCCCGTAAACAAAAAAGGCAAATAAATCACAACGAAATGAAAATTTTAGAGTTTGTGTATGGAAAAAATTTTAAACAACAACAAATGTAAGTAAAGAAAACTTATTCACACAACTCAAATGAACACAAAATTTTTGTAATCCAAGTTTGGGAAATTCCACTAGTTCAACCCGAATAACTTGGAATTTTATAAGAAAGAAATTTCTTCTACACACGTTTTAAAAATGGATATGCATACTTAAAACATGTTAAAGAAGCAAATGACCTCTGGATCCAAACCTTTTAAAGAGTATAAAAAACGATCATTAAATTCTCAAGTGAACGTGCGGTGGGATATTTACTTGACTCAAACAAGCCATTATTTTGCCCATTTACAAAAAGCTAACATAACAATCATAGATGTTTGTAATGTTATTTATCATGCGTAATAGGCTATGTTTTAGCAAGAAATGACTTATGGATTGGTAGTCAACACTCACTTAAAAATCCCCCGCCTCTCCCTTTCCCAATGATTTCGAAACCTAATATATAAAAAAAAAAACAAAGTTTACAATCCCCTAAAAATTACAGAAACTCTTCCGAATTATCTCTCTCTACATTTATGCATTGTGCATTTCCATTTTAGATGTATATTTTTTTCTTAAATCAAAACTTTGAGTTTTCGCTCTCCCTTCATCATGTAAAAAAAAAGGCAAAATGAAAATTTTATAGTTTGAGAATGGAAAAAATGTAAAACAACAACTAATTTAACTATAAAATTTTTTTTCACACACCACGAGTGAACACAAAAGTTTTGTTATCCAAGCTTTGGAAATTGCACTAGTTGAACCCTAATAGCTTGGAATTTTATAAGAAAGAGATTTCTTCTAGACATGTTTTAAAAATGGATATGCATGCTTGAAACATGTAAAAGATGCAAATTACTTGTGCATCCAAACCTTTTAAAGAGATTAAAAAACACTTAATAAATTCTCAAGTGAACGTGCGGTGGGATATTTACCCGAGTCAAACAATCCATTATTTTGCCTATTTACAAAAAGCTGAACTAACAGTCATAGATGATTGTATAGTGTTTTATCAAGCGTAACGTGCTATATTTTTTTAAGAAATGACTTATGGATTCAGAGTCAACACTCACTTAAAAATCCCACACCTCCCTCTTTTCCAATTGATTGGAAAACCTAATATATAAAAACTAAAAAGTGCAGGCACTCTTCAAAATTATCTCTCTCTAAAGTTTTGCATTGTGCGTTTCATTTTTAGATGCATACTTTTTTCTGATATCAAAACTTTGAGTTTTCACTCTCCCTTCATCACGTAAAAAAAAGGCACATTGATCACAACAAAATGAAAATTTTAGAGTTTATGTATGGAAATTTTTTAAAAAAATAACAAATTTAACTGAAGAAATTTTATGCGCACACCAGAAATGAACACAAAAGTTTTGTTATCCAAGATTGGGAAATTCCACTAGTTCAACCCTAATTGCTTGGAAGTTTACAAGAAAGAGATTTCTTATACACATGTTTTAAAAATGGATATGCATGCTCGAAACATGTTTATGGTGCTAATGACCTACGGATCTAAACCTTTTAAAGAGAATAAAAAATACTCATTAAATTCTCAAGTCAATGTGCGGGTGGGATATTTACCCGAGTCAAACAAACAATTATTTTGCCCATTTCAAAAAGCTGACCTAACAGTCATAGATGATAGTAAAGTGATTTATCATGCGTAACGGGCTATATTTTTGTAAGAAATGACTTTTTTTTTGGGAGTCAACACTCAGTTAAAAATCCCCCGCCTCCCTTTATCCCTACATTATTAAAACTTCAGATATAAAAACTAAAAAAAAGCTTACAATCCCTAAAAATTACAGACACTCTTTGGAATTATCTCTCTCTACATTTGTGCATTATGCATTTCCATTTTAGATGTATACTTTTTTCTTAAATCAAAACTTTGAGCTTTCACTCTCTCTTCATCCCGTAAACAAAAAAGGCAAATGGATCACAACAAAATGAAAATTTTATAGTTTATGTAAAGAAAAAATTTAAAACAATAACAAATGAAGTAAATAAAATTTAATGACACACCACAAATGAACACAAAAGTTTTGTTATCCTAGTTTGGGAAATTCCACTAGTTCAACCCTAATCGCTGGAATTTTACAAGAAAGAGATTTCTTTTGCACATGTTTTAAAAATGGATATGCATGCTTGAAACATGTTAAAGATGCTAATGACCTATGGATCCAAAGCTTTTAAATATAATAACAAATGCTCATTAAATTCTCAAGTGAACGTGCGATGGGATATTTATCAGAGTCAAACAAGCATTATTTTCCCCATTTACAAAAAGCTGATCTAACAGTCATAGATGATTGTAAAGTGATTTATCATGCGTAACGGGCTATATTTTTATAAGAAATGACTTATGGATTGGGGGTCAACACTCAGTTAAAAATCCCCGCCTCCCTTATTTTTCGAAGTTTGCAAAACCTGAGTTATAAAAACTAAAAAGAGCTTACAATCCCTAAAAATTACAGATACTCCTTGGAATTATCTCTCTCTACATTGGTGCATTGTGCATTTCCATTTTAGATGTACACTTTTTTCTTAAATCAAAACTTTGTGTTTTTCGCTATCCCTTCATCCCCTAAACAAAAAAGGCAAATAGATCACTATAAAATGAAAATTTTAGAGTTTATGTATGGAAAAAATTTAAAAAAATAACAAATGTAAGTGAAGAAAATTTATTGACACACCACAAATGAACACAAAACTTTTGTTATCCTAGTTTGGGAAATTTTACTAGTTCAACCCTAATAGCTTGGAATTTTACAAGAAAGAGATTTCTTCTGCACATGTTTTAAAAATGGATATCCATGCTTGAAACTTGTTAAAGACGCTAAAGACCTATGGATCCAAATCTTTTAAAGAGAATAACAAATGTTCATTAAATTCTCAAGGGAACGTGCGGTGGGATATATACCCGAGTCAAACCAGCTATTATTTTCCCCTTTGACAAAAAGCTGACCTAACAGTCATAGATGATTGTAAAGTGATTTATCATGTGTAATGGGCTATATTTTTGTAAGAAATAACTTATGGATTGGGAGTCAACACTCAATTAAAAATCCCATGCCTCCTCTATTTCTCGACCCTAAGATATAAAAACTAAAAATAGCTTACAGTCCCTAAAAATTACAGACACTCTTTGGAATTATCTCTCTCTACATTAGTGCATTGTGCATTTCCATTTTAGATGTACACTTTTTTCTTAAATAAAAACTTTGATTTTTCGCTCTCCCTTCATCCTGTAAACAAAAAAGGCAAATAGATCACAACAAAATGAATATTTTAGAGTTTATGTAAGGAAAAAATTTAAAACAAAAACAAATGTATGTGAAGAAAATTGATTCACACACCACAAATGAATACAAAAGTTTTATTATCCAAGTTTGGGAAATTCCACAAGTTCAACCCTAATAGCTTTGAATTTTACTAGAAAGAAATTTCTTCTACACATGTTTAAAAAATGGATATGCATGCTTCAAACATGTTAAAGATGCTAATGACCTATGGATCCAAAGCTTTTAAAGAGAATAACAAACGCTCATTAATTTCTCAAGTGAACGTGCAGTGGGATATTTACCTGACTCAAACAAGCCATTATTTTGCCCATTTACAAAAACTTGATGTAACTGTCATAGATGATTGTAAAGTTATTTATCATGCATAACGAGCTATATTTTTGTAAGAATTGACTTATGGATTGGGAGTCAACACTCAGTTAAAAATCCACTGCCTTCCACAAAACTAGAGATATAAAAACTAAAAAGAACTTACAATCCCTAAAAATTACAGACACTCTTTGAAATTATCTCTCTCTAAATTCTTGCATTGTTCATTTAAATTTTTGATGTATACTTTTTTCTTAAATCAAAACTTTGAGCTTTCGCTCTCCCCTCATCCCGTAAACAAAAAAGGCAAATAAATCACAACAAAATGAACATTTTAGAGTTTGTGTATGGAAAAGTTTTAAACAACAACAAATGTAAGTAAATAAAATTTATTCACACACTACAAATGAACACAAAAGTTTTGTTATCCAAGTTTTGGAAATTCCACTCGTTCAACCCTAATAGCTTGGAATTTTTTAATGAAGAGATTTCTTCTAAACATGTTTTAAAAATGGATATGCATGCTTCAAACATGTTAAAGATGCAAATGACCTCTGGATCCAAACTTTTTAAAGTGAATAACAAATGCTCATTAAATTCTCAAGTGAACGTGCGGTGGGATATTTACCCGAGTCAAACAATCCATTATTTTGCCCAATAAATAAAAACTGACCTAACAATCATAGATGATTGTAAAGTGATTTATCATGAGTAACGGGCTATATTTTTGTACGAAATGACTTATGGATTGGGATTCAACGCACATTTAAAAATCCCCCGCCTCACCCTTTTCCCGACAATTGCAAAACCTAATATATAAAAACCAAGAAGAGTTTACAATCCCTAAAAATTACAGACACTCTTTGGAATTATCTCTCTCTAAATTTTTGTATTTTTCATTTCTATTTTATATGTATAATTTTTTCTTAAATCAAAACTTTGAGTTCTCGTCTCCCTTCATCCCGTAAACATAAAAGGTACATAGATCACAGAAAAATGAAAATTTTAGAGTCTATGTATGGAAAAAATTTAAGACAACAACAAATGTATGTAAAGAAAATTTATTCGCACCCCACAAATCAACACAAGAGTTTTGTTATCCAAGTTTGGGAAATTCTACTAGTTCAACCATAATAGCTAAGAATTTTATAAGAAAGGGATTTCTTCTACACATGTTTTAACAATCAATATACATGCTTAAAAAAATTCAAAGATGCAAATGACCTATGGATCCAAACCTTTTAAAGAGAATAACAAACGCTCATTAAATTCTAAAGTGAACGTGCAGTGAGATATTTACCCGAGTCGAACAAGCCATTGTTTTGCCCATTTACAAAAAACTGACCTAACAATCATAGATGATTGTAAAGTGATTTATCATGCGTCATGGGCTATATTTTGTAAGAAATGACTTATGGATTGGGAGTCAACGCTCAGATAAAAATCCCCTGCCTCCCCCTTTTCCCGACTATTCAAAAACCAAATATATAAAAACTAAAAAGAGTTTACAATCCCTAAAAATTACAGACACTCTTCAGAATTATCTCTCTCTACATTTGTGCATTGTGCCTTTCCCTTTTAGATGTATTCTTTTTTCTTAGATCAAAACATTGATTTTTTGCTCTCCCTACATCCCGTAAACATAGAAGGCAAATCGATCACAAAAAAATTAAAATTTAAGGGTTTCTAATGGAAAAATTTTAAAACAAAAACAAATGTCAGTAAAGAAAATTTATTCGAACACGACAAATGAATACAAAAAGTTTTTTTATCCAAGTTTGGGAACTTCCACTAGTACAATCCTAATAGTTTAGAATTTTATGAGAAAGTGATTTCTTCTACACATGTTTTAAAAATGTATATGCATTCTTGAAACATGTTAAAGATGGAGCTGACCTATGGATCCAAACCTTTTAAAGAGAATAACCAACACTCATTAAATTCTCAAGTGAACATGCGGTGGGATATTTACCCGAGTGAAACAAGTAGATACTTTGGCCATTTAAATAAAGCTTACCTAAGATTCATAGATTATTGTAAAGTGATTTATCATGCGTAACGGGCTATATTTCTTAAGAAATGAATTATGGATTGGGAGTCAACGCTCAGTTAAAAATTCCCCGCCTCCCCCTTTTTCCGACTATTGCAAAACCTAGTATATAAAAACTAAAAAGAGTTTAAAAATCCTTAAAAGTTAAAGATACTCTTTGGAATTATCTCTATATACATTTGTGCATTGTGCATTTTCATTTTAGATGTATACTTTTTTCTTAAATAAAAACTTTCAGTTATCGCTCTCCCTTCATCCCATAAAAAAAAAGGTTAATAGATCAACACAAAATGAAAATTTTAGAGTTTATGTACGGAAAAAAATTAAAAAAACAAGAAAAGCAAGTAAAAGAAATTTATTCGCACACCACAAATGAACAAAAAAGTTTTGTGATCCAAGTTTTAGAAATTCCACTACTTCAATCCTAATTGCTAGGAATTTTATAAGAAAGAGATTTCTTCGACACATGTTTTAACAATGGATATGCATGCTTGAAACATGTTAAAGATGCAAATGACCTATGGATCAAAACCTTTTAAAGATAAAAGTATACGCTCATTAAATTCTCAAGTGAACGTGCGGTTGGATATTTACCCGAGTTAAACAAGCCATTATTTTGCCCATTTACAAAAAGCTGACCTAAAAATCATAGATGATTGTAAAGTGAGTTATCAAGTGGAACGGGCTATATTTTTGTACGAAATGACTTATGGATTGCGAGTCAATGATCAGTTACCATCCTTAAAAATTAGAGACACTCTTTGCATTTGTGCATTTTTCATTTCCATTTTAGATGTATTATTTTTTCTTAAATCAAAACTTTGAGATTTCATTTTCTCTTCATCTCATAAAAAAAGGCAAATAGATAACAACAAATATAAGTAAAGAAATTTTTTTCGCATACCACAAATGAACACAAAAGTTTTGTTCTCCAAGTTTGGTAAATGCCACTAGTTCAAACCTAATAGCTTGGAGTTTTATAAGAAAGAGAGTTCTTCTACACATGTTTTAAAAATGGATATGCATGCTTGAAACATGTTAAGGATGAAAATGACCTATGGATACAAACCTTTTAAGGAGAATAACTAACGCTCATTAAATTCTCAAGTAAACATGCGGTGGGATATTTACCCGAGTCAAACAACCATTATTTTGACCATTTACAAAAAGCTGAGCTAACAATCATAGATGATTGTGAGGTGATTTATCATGTGAAACAGGCCATATTTTTGTAAGAAATGACTTATAGACTAAGAGTCAACGCTCAATTAAAAATCCGCCGCCTCCCCTTTTTCCCGACGATTGCAAAAACTAATATATAAAATTCAAAAAAAGTTTAAAATACCTAAAAATTACAGACGCTCTTTGGAATTCTCTCTTCTACATTTGAGCATTGTGAATTTCCATTTTAGATGTATACTTTTTTCTTAAATCAAAACATTTAGATTTCGCTCTTCATTCATACTGTAAACAAAAAAGGCAAATAGAACACAACAAAATGAAAATTTTAGAGTTTATGTATGGATAAAATTTTAAACAACAAAAAATATAAGTAAAGAAAATTTATTCGCACACAAAAAATGAACACAAAAGTTTTGTTATCCAAGTTTGGAAAATTCCACTAGTTCAACCCTAATAGCATGGAATTTTATAACAAAGAGATTTTTTCTACACATGTTTTAAAAATGGATTTGCAAGCTTGAAACATGTTAAATATGAAAATGACCTATGGATCCAAACCTTTTAAAGAGAAAAACAAATGCGTATTAAATTCTCAAGTGAACGTGCAGTGGGAAATTTACTGGAGTCAAACAAGCCATTATTTTACGCATTTAGAAAAAGCTGACCTAACAATCATAGACGATTGTAACGTGATTTATCATGCATAATGGGCTATATTTTTGTAAGAAAAGACTTATGGATTGGGAGTCAAAGCTCAGTTAAAAGTCTTCCGCCTTCCCCTTTTCCCGACGATTGCAAAAACTAATATATAAAAACTAAAAAGAGTTTACAATACCTAAAAATTACAAACACCCTTTAGAATTATCTCTCTCTACATTTGTGTATTGTGCATTTCCATTTGATATATATACTTTTTTCTTAAATCACTACTTTGAGTTTTTGCTCTCCCATCATCCCGTAAAAAAAAAAGGCAAATAGATCACAACAAAATGAAAATTTTAGAGTTTATGTAAGGAAAAAATTTAAAACATCAGAAAATTTAAGTAAAGAAAATTTATTCACACACCACAAATGAACACAAAAGTTTTGTTATCGAAGTTTGGGAAATTCCACTTGTTCAACCCAAATAGCTGGGAATTTATAAGAAAGAGACTTCTTCTACACATGTTTTAAAAATGGATATGCATGCTTGAAACATGTTAAAGATGCAATTGACTTACGGATCCAAACCTTTTAAAGAGAATAGCAAGCGCTCATTAAATTCCGAAGTGAACGTGCGGTGGGATATTTACTCGAGTTAAACAAGCCATTATTTTGCCCATTTACAAAAAGTTGACCTAACAATCATACTTGATTGTAAAGTGATTTATCATACGTAACGGGCTATATTTTTGTAAGAAATGACTTATGGATTGGGAGTCAACACTCCGTTCAAAATCCTCCGCCTCCCCC
Organism: Aristolochia californica; assembly: GCF_029961685.1. Lineage (NCBI taxonomy): Eukaryota > Viridiplantae > Streptophyta > Magnoliopsida > Piperales > Aristolochiaceae > Aristolochia > Aristolochia californica. Next base: position 31,817,578 of record NW_027181992.1, on the reverse strand, counting down.
TTTTCCCCACGATTGCAAAAACTAATATATAAAAAAAAAGAGTTTACGATCCCTAGAAATTACCCACAATCTTTGTAATTATCTCTCTCTACATTTGTTCAATGTGCATTTCCTTTTTAGATGTATACTTTTTTCTTAAATCAAAACTTTCAGTTTTCGGTCTCCCTTCATCCCGTATACAAAAAATGCAAATAGATCACAACAAAATGAAAATTTAAGAGTTTTCGTATGCAAAAAAATTACAAAAAAAAAAAAATGTTTGTGAAGAAAATTTACTTGCAAAAGTTTGTTGTCCAAGTTTGGGAAATTCCACTAGTTCAACCCCAATAGCTTAGAATCTTATAAGAAAGATATTTCTTCAACACATGTTTTAACAATGGATATGCATCCTTGAAACATGTCAAAGATGACCTTTTTAAAGAGAATAACAAACACTCATTAAATTCACAAGTGAACGTGGGGCGGGATATTTACCCGAGTCAAACAAGTCATTATTTTGCCCATTTACAAAAAGCTTACCTAACAATCTTAGATGATTGTAAAGTGATTTATCAAGCATAACGGGCTATTTTTTTTGTACGAAATGACTTATGGATTGCGAGTCAATGCTCAATTAAAAATCTCCCGCCTCTCCCTTTTCCCGTCGATCGCAAAACCTAATCAATAAAAACTAAAAAGAGTTTACCATCCTTAAAAATTACAAACACCCTTTGGAATTATCTCAATCTAATTTTGTGCATTGTGCATTTCCATTTTAGATGTATTCTATTTTCTTAAATCAAAACTTTGAGATTTCACACTTTCTTCATACCGTAAAATAAAAGGCAAATAGATCACAACAAAATGAAATTTTAAGAGTTTATGTATGGAAATTTTTTTAAAAAACAACAAATATAAGTAAAGAAAATTTATTCGCACACTACAAATGAACACAAAAGTTTTTTTATCGAAGTTTGGGAAATTCCACTAGTTCAACCCTAATAGCTTGGAATTTTATAAGAAAAAGAGTGCTTCTACACATGTTTTAAAAATGATATGCATGCTTGAAACATGTTAAAGATGCAAATGACCTATGGATCCAAATATTTTAAGGAGAATAACAAACTCTCATTAAATTCTCAAGTGAGTATGCGGTGGAATATTTACGCGAGTCAAACAAGCCATTATTTTGCCCATTTACAAAAATCTGACCTAACAATCATAGATGATTGTAAGGTGATTTATCATGCTTAACGATCTATATTTTGATAAGAAATGACTATATACTGGGAGTCAACGCTTAGTTAAATATCCCTCACCTCCCCCTTTTCTCGACGATTGCAAAAACTAATATATAAAAACCAAAAATAGTTTACAATACCTAAAAATTATAGAAACTCTTTGGCATTATCTCTCTCTACATTTGTGCATTGTGCATTTCTATTTTAGATGTATATTTTTTTAATAAATCAAAACTTTGAGATTTTACTCTCCCTTCATCCCATAAACAAAAAAGGCAAATAGATCACTACAAAATGAAAATTTAAGAGTTTATGAATGGACAAAATTTAAAACAACAACAAATTTAAGTAAAGGAAATTTATTCTCACACTACAAATGAACACAAAAGTGTTGTTATCCAAGTTTTGGAAATTCCACTAGTTCAACCCTAATAGCTTGGAATTTTATAAGAAAGAGATTTCTTCTACACATGTTTTAACAATGGATATGCTTGCTTGGAACATGTTAAAGATGCAAATGAACTATGGATCCTAACCTTTTCAAAAGAATAACAAATGCTTATTAAATTCTCAAGTGAACGTGGGGTGGGAAATTTACCCAAGTCAAAGAAGCCATTATTTGGGCCATTTACAAAAGGTTGACCTAACAATCATAGATGATTGTAAAGTGATTTATCATGCGTAACGGGCTATATTTTTGTAAGAAATGACTTATGGATTGGGAGTCAATGCTCAGTAAAAAATCCCACGCCTCTCCCTTTTCCTGACGAATGCAAAAACTAATATTTAAAAACTAAAAAGAGTTTACCTAAAAATTATCAACACTCTTTGGTGTCTCCCTCTACATTTTTGAATTGTGCATTTCCATTTTATATATATATATATATATACTTTTTTCTTCAATCAAAATTTTGAGTTTTCGCTCTCCCTTCATCTTGTAAACTAAAAAAGAAAATAGCTCACAAAAAAATGAAAATTTTAGAGTTTAAGTATGGAAAAAATTTATAACAACAAAAAATATAAGTAAATAAAATTTATTAACACACCACAAATGAACACAAAGGTTTTGTTATCCAATTTTGGGAAATTCCACTAGTTCAACCCTAATAACTTGGAATTTTATATGAAAGAGATTTCTTTGACACATGTTTTAACAATCGATATGCATCTTCAAACATATTAAAGATGCAAATGACCCACGGATCCAAACCTTTTAAAAAGAATAGCAAACGCTCATTAAATTCTCATGTGAATGTGCGGTGGGGTATTTACCTGAGTCAAACAAGCCCTTATTTTGGCCATTTACAAAAAGCTGCCCTAACAATCACAGATGATTGTAAAGTGAGTTATCATGCCTAACAGGCTTTATTTCTGTAAGAAATGACTTATGGATTGGGAGTCAATACTCAGTGAAAATTCCCCGGCCTCCCCCTTTTCCCGACAATTATAAAAACTAATATATTAAAATTAAAAAGAGTTGATAATCCCTAAAAATTACAAACACTCTTTGCAATTGTCTCTCTCCACATTTGCGCATTGTGCATTTCCATTTTAGATATATACTTTTTTCTTAAATCAAAACTTTGAGTTTTCACACTCCCTTCATCTCGTATACAAACAAGGCAAATAGATCACAACAAAATGAAACTTTTAGAGTTTATGTATGGAAAAAATTGAAAACAACATCAAATGTTAGTAAATAAAATTGATTCGCACACCACAAATGAACACAAAAGTTTTTTAATCAGAGTTTTGGTAATTCAACTCGTTCAACCCTAATAGCTTGGAATTTTATAAGAAAGAGATTTCTTCTACGCATGTTTTAAAAATGGATATGCATGATTGAAACATGTTAAAGATGCAAATACCTATGGATCCTAACTTTTTTTATTTAAACAGAATAACAAACGTTCAATAAATTTTCAACGAACATGCAGTGCGGTATTTACTCCAGTCAAACAAGCTATTATTTTGCCCATTTACAAAAACCTGACCTAACAATCTTAGATGATTGTAAAGTGATTTATCAGGCATAACAGGCTATATTTTTGTAAGAAATGACTTATGGATTGCGAGTCAATGCTCAGTTAAAACTCCCCCACTGCCCCCTTTTCCCTACTTTTGGATAACCTATAATATAAAAACTTAAAAGAGTTTACAAACCCTAAAAATTATAGACACTCTTAGGAATTATCTCTCTCTACTTTTGTGCATTGTGCATTTCCACTTTAGATGTATACTTTTTTCTTAAATCAAAACATTGAGATTTCGCTGTCCCTTCATCCTGTAAACCAAAAAGGCAAATAGATCACAACAAAATGAAAATTTTACAGTTTATGTATGGAAAAAAATTAAAACAACAACAAATATAAGTAAAGAAAATTTATATGCGCACACCACAAATGAACACAAAATTTTGTTATCCAAGTTTGGGAAATTCCACTAGTTCAACCCTAAAAGCTTGGAATTTAATAAGAAAGAGATTTCTTCTACACATGTTCTAAAAATGGATATGTATTCTTGAAACAAGTTAAAGATGCAAATGACCTATGGATCCAAACCTTTTAAAGAAAATAACAAACGCTCAATAAATTCTCAAGTGAATGTGCGGTGGGAAATTTACCCTAGTCAAACAAACCATTATTTGCCCATTTACAAAAAGTTGACCTAACAATCATAGATGATTCGAAAGTGATTTATCATGCGTAACAGGCTATATTTTTTTTGTTAGAAATGACTTATAGATTGGGAGTCAACTCTCAGTTAAAAATCCCTCGCCTCCCCCTTTACCCGACGATTGCAAAAACTAATAGATAAAAACTAAAAAGAGTTTACAATCCCTAAAAAATGTAGATACTCTTTGGAAAAATCTCTCTATACATTTGTGCATTACACATTTCCATTTTAGATGTAAACTTTTTTCTTAAATCAAAACTTTGAGTTTTCGCTCTCCCTTCATCCTGTATACAAAAAAGGCAAATAGATCACAACAAAATGAAAATTTTAGAGTTTATGTATAGAAAAAATTTAAAACAACAACAATGTAAATAAAGAAAATTTATTCGCGCACAACAAATGAACACAAAATTTTTGTTATCCAAGTTTGGGAAATTCCACTAGTTCAACCCTAATTGCTTAGAATTTTATAAGAAAGAGATTTCTTCTACACATGTTCTAACAATGGATATGCATGCTTAAAGCATGTTAAAGAGGCAAATGACCTATGGATCCAAACCTTTTAGAGAATAACAAATGCTCGTTAAATTGACAAGTGAACCTGCGGTGGGATATTTACCTGAGTCGAACAAGCCATTATTTTGCCCATTTACAAAAAGCTGACCTAAAAATCATAGATGATTGTAAAGGGATTTATCAAGCGTAACGGGCTATATTTTGTTAAGAAATGACTTACGGATTGGGAAAAAAGCTGATGATTGCCCATTATTTTGCCCATTTACAAAAAGCTGACCCCACCCTTTTCGTGATGATTGCAAAAACTAATATATAAAAACTAAAAAGAGTTTACAATCCATAACAATTATAGACACTCTTCAGAATTATCTCTCACTACATTTGTGCATATTGCATTTCCATTTTAGATGTATAATTTTTATTAAATCAAAACTTTGAGTTTTCACTCTCCCTTCATCCCGAATACAAAAAAGCCAAATAGATCACCAAAAAATGAAAATTTGAGAGTATATGTATGGAAAAAATTTAAAACAACAAAAAATTTTAAGTAAAGAAAATTTATTCGCACACCACAAATGAACACAAAAGTTTTGTTATCCAAGTCTTGGAAATTCCACTTGTTCCACCCTAATAACTTAGAATCTTTTAAGAAAGAGATTTCTTCTACACATGATTTTCCAATGGATATGCATGCTTCAAACATGTTAAAGATGAAATGACCAATGGATCCAAACCTTTTAAAGAGAATAACAAACGGTGATAAAATTCTCAAGTGAATGTGTGGTGGGATATTTACCCGAGTCGAACAAGCCATTATTTTGCCCATTTACAAAAAGCTAACCTAACAATCATAGATGATTGTAAAGTGATTTATCATGAGTAACGGGCTATATGTTTGATAGCAATGACTTATGGATTGCGAGTCAATGCTCAGTTAAAAATCCCCCGCCTCCCCCATTTCCTGACCATTGCCAAACCTAATATATAAAAACTAAAAAGCATTTACCATCCCTAGAAATTATAGACACTCTTTGGAATTATTTCTCTCTACCATTGTGCATTGTGCATTTCCATTTTAGATCTATTAGTTTTTTTTAAATCAACACTTTGAGATTTCTCTCTCTCTTCATCCCGTAAAAATAAAATGCAAATAGATCAAAACAAAATAAAAATTTTAGAGTTTATGTATGGAAAAAATTTAAAACAACAACAATTACAAATAAATAAAATTTATTCGCACACCACAAATGAACACAAAATTTTTCTTATCCAAGTTTGGGAAATTCCTCTAGTTCAACCTTAATAGCTTGGAATTTTATATGAAAGAGATTTCTTCTACACATGTTAACACTGGTGCATGCTTGAAACATGTTAAAAATGCAAATGACCTATGGATCCAAAATTTTTAAAGAGAATAACAAATGCTCATTAAATTCTCAAGTGAACGTGCGGTGGGATATTTTCCCGAGTCAAACAAGCCATTATTTTTCTCATTTAAAAAAAGCTGACCTAAGAATCATAGGGGAATGTAAAGTCATTTGTCATGAGTAACGGACTATATTTTTATAAGAAATGATTAATGGATTAGGCGTCAATGCTCAGTTAAAAATCCCTCGCCTCCCCCTTTTCTCGAAAATTGCAAAAACTAATCTATATCTATATATATATATATATATATATATATATATATATATATATATATATATATATATATATACATATATATACATATATATATAAACTAAAAAGAGTTTACAATCCCTAAAAAATACTGGCACAGTTTGGAATTAACACTCTCTACATTTGTGCATTGTGCATTTCCATTTTAGATGCTTCATCTTTTCTTAAATAAAATTTTTGAGTGTAGAAAATTTATTCGCACACCACAAATGAACACAAAAGTTTTTTTGTCCAAGTTTTTGAAATTCGACTAGTCCAACCCAAATAGCTTGGAATTTTATAAGAAAGAGAATTCTTCTAGAAATGTTTTTAAAATGGATATGCATGCTTGAAACATGTCAATGATGTAAATGACCTATGGATCCAAACCTTTCAAACAGAATAATAAACGCTCATTAAATTCTCAAGTGAACATCCGGTGGGATATTTACTCGGGTCAAACAAGCCATTATTTTGTTCATTTACAAAAAGCTGACCTAGCAATCATAGAAGATTGTAAAGTTATTTATCATGCGTAACGGGCTATATTTTTAAGAAATGACTTATGGATTGGGAGTCAACGCTAAGTGAAAAATATATAAACAGTAAAAAGATTTTACAATCCCTAAAAATTACAGACACTCTTTGAAATTATCTCCCTCAACATTTGGGTATTGTGCATTTCCTTTTTAGATTTATACTTTTTTCTTTAATCAAAACTTTGATTTTTTGCTCTCCCTTCATTCCGTAAACAAAAAAGGCAAATAGATCACAACAAAATGAAAGTTTTAGAGTTTATATATGGAAAAAATTTAAAACAACAATAAATATAAGGAAAGGAAATTTATTCGCACACCACAAATGAAGACAAAAGTTTTGTTATACAAGTTTCGAAAATTCAACTAGTTCACCCCTAACAGGTTGGAGTTTTATAAGAAGGAGATTTCTTCTACATATGTTTGAAAAATGGATATGCATGCTTGAAACATGTTAAATAAACAAATGACCTATGGATAAAAATATTTTAAAGAGAATAAAAAAACTCTTTAAATTCTCAAGTGAACGTGCGGTGGGATATTTACGCGAGTGAAACAAGTCATTATTTTGCCCATTTACAAAAAGCTGCCTACCAATCATAGATGATTGTAATGTGATTTATCATGTGTAATAGACTATATTTTTGTAAGAAATGATTTATGGATTCGGAGTCAACGCTCAGTTAAAAATCCCTCGCCTCCCCCTTTTCCCGACGATTTCAAAAACTAATATATAAAAACTAAAAAGTGTTTACAATCCCTAAAACATACAGATACTCTTTGGAATAATCTCTCTTTACATTTGTGCATTGCTCATTTCCATTTTAGATGTATACTTTTATCTTAAATATAAACTTTGAGTTTTCGCTCTCCCTTCATCCCGTATACAAAAAAGGCAAATAGATCACAACAAAATGAAAATTTTAAAGTTTATGTATGGAAAAAATTTTAAATAACAACAAATTTAAGTAAAGAAAATTTATTCGTGCACCACAAATGAACACAAAAGTTTTTTTATCCAAGTTTGGGAAATTCCACTAGTTCAACCCTAATTGCTTAGAATTTTATAGAAAGAGATTTCTTCTACACATGTTCTAACAATGGATATGCATACTTAAACCATGTTAAAGAGGCAAGTGACCTATGGATCCAAACCTTTTAAAGAGAATAACAAACACTCGTTAAATTCTCAAGTGAACCTGCGGTGGGATATTTACGTGAGTCGAACAAGCCATTATTTTGCTCATTTACAAAAAGCTGACCTAACAATCATATATGATTGTAAAGTGATTTATCAAGCGTAACAGGCTATATTTTTGCAAGAAATGACTTACGAATTGGCAGTCAACACTCAGTTAAAAATCCCCCGCCCCACCCTTTTCCTGACGATTGCCAAACCTAATATATAAACACTAAAAAGCGTTTACCAGCCCTAAAAATTATACACACTCTTTGGAATTATTTTTTTCTACCTTTTGTGCATCACACATTTCCATTTTAGATGTATTTTTTTTTAAATCAACACTTTGAGATTTCTCTCTCCCTTCATCCCGTAAAAATAAAATGCAAATAGATAAATATAAAATTAAAATTTTAGAGTTTTTGTATGGAAAAAATTTAAAACAGCAACAATTATAAGTAAAGAAAATTTATTCGCACACCACAAATGAACACAAATTTTTTTTATCCAAGTTTGGGAAATTCCTCTAGTTCAACCCTAATAGCTTGGAATTTTATATGAAAGAGATTTCTTCTATACTTGTTTTAACAATGGATATGCATGCTTGAAACATGTTAAATATGCAAATGACCTATGGATCCAAAACTTTTAAAGAGAATAACAAACGCTCATTAAATTCTCAAGTGAACTTGCGGTGGGATATTTGCCCGAGTCAAACAAGCCATTATTTTTCTCATTTACAAAAAGCTGACCTAAGAATCATAGATGAATGTAAAGTCATTTATCATGAATAATGGGATATATTTTTGTAAGAAATGATTAATGGATTAGGCGCCAACGCTCAGGTTAAAAATCCTCTGTTTGTGCATTGTGCATTTCCCCCTTTTCCCGAAAATTGCAAAAACTAGAAAGAGTTTACAATCCCTAAAAATTACTGGCACAGTTTGGAATTATCTCTCTCTACATTTGTGCATTGTGCATTTCCATTTTAGATGCTTCATTTTTGTTAAATAAAAATTTTGATTTTTCGCTCTTTCTTCATCCCGTAAAGAAAGAATGCAAATAGATCGCAAAAAAATGAAAATTTTAGAGTTTATGTATAGAAAAAATTTAAAACATCAACATATGTCACTAAAGAAAATTTAATCGAACACCATAAACGAACACAAAAGTTTTGTTATCCAAGTTTGGGAACTTCCACTAGTTCAACCCTAATAGCTTTGAATTTTATAAGAAAAAGATTTCTTCTACACATGTTTTAAAAATGTATATGCACGCTTGAAACATGTTAAAGATGCAAATGACCTATGGATCCAAAATTTTTAAAGAGAATAACAAACGCTCCTTAAATTCTCATGTGAACGTGCGGTGGGATATTTACCCGAGTGAAACAAGCCATTATTTTGGCCATTTACAAAAAGCTGACTTAACAATAGTAGATTATTGTAAAGTGATTTATCATGCGTAACATGCTATATTTTTGTAGGAAATGACTTGTGGATCTAGAGTCAACACTCTGTTAAAAATCCCCCACCTCCCCCTTTTCCCGACAATCGCGAAACCTGAGATATAAAAACTAAAAAGAGCTTACCATCCCTAAAAACTACAGGCACTCTTTGGAATTGTCTCTCTCTACATTTGTGCATTGTGCATTTCCATTTTAGTTGTATACTTTTTTCTTAAATCAAAACTTTGAGATTTCTCTCTCCTTTCATCCAGTAAACAAAAAAGGCAAATAGATCACAAGAAAATGAAAAGTTTAGAGTTTTTGTATGGAAAATATTGAAAACTACAACAAATATAAGTAAAGAAAATTTATTCGCACACCACAAATGAAGAAAAAATTTTTGTTATCCATGTTTAGAAAATTCCACTAGTTCAACCCTAATAGGATGGAATTTTATAAGAAACTGATTTCTTCTACTCGTGTTTTAAAAATATTTATGCTTGCTTGAAACATGTTAAAGATGCAAATGACCTATGGATCCAAACCTTTTCAAGAGAATAACAAATGGTCATTAAATTCTCAAGTGAACGTGCGGTGGGATAATTAGACGAGTCAAACAAACTATTTTTTTGCCCATTTTCAAAAAGCTGACATAACTATCATTGATGATTGTAAAGTGATTTATCATGCATAACAGGCTATATTTTTGTAAGAAATGACTTATGGATATGGAGTCATCGCTATGTTAAAAATCTCCCGCCTCCCTCTTTTCCCAACGATTGCAAAAACTAATATATAAAAACTAGAAGGAGTTTACAATCCGTAAAAATTAGAGACACTCTTAGGAATTATCTCTCTCTACATTTGTGCATAGTGCATTTCCATTTTAAATGTATACTTTTTTCTTAAATCAATACTTTGAGTTTCCGCTCTCCCTTCATCCCGTAAATAAAAAAGGCGAATACATCACAACAAAATTAAAATTTTAGAGTTTAGGTAAGGAAAAAATTTAAAACAACAATAAATATAAGTGTAGAAATTTTTTTCGCACACCACAAATGAACACAAAAATTTTTTTATCCAAGTTTTTGAAATTCCACTAGTTCAACCCAAATAGCTTGGAATTTTATAAGAAAGAGATTTCTTCTACAAATGTTTTAAAAATGCATATGAATGCTTGAAACATGTTAAAGATGTAAATGACCTATGGATCTGAACCTTTCAAATAGAATTGGAAACGCTCATTAAATTCTCAAGTGAACGTCCGGTGGGATATTTACTCGAGTCAAACAAATCATTATTTTGCCCAATTGAAAAAAACTGACCTAGCAATCATAGAAGATTGTAAAGTGATTTATCATGCATAACGGGCTATATGTTTGTAAGAAATGACTTATGGATTGCGAGTCAATGCTTAGTTAAAAATCCCCCACCTCCCCCTTTACCCGACTATTGCAAAAACTAATATATAAAAACTAAAAAGAGTTTACAATCCCTAAAAATTATAGAAACTCTTTCAAATTATATCTCTCTACATTTGTGCATTGTGCATTTCCATTTTTCATGTATACTGTTTTCTTAAATAAAAAATTTGGGATTTGGTTCTACCATCATCTCGTAAAAAAAAAAAGGCAAATAGATCACAAGAAAATGAAAATTTTAGAGTTTATATATGGAAAATATTTAAAAAAACAACAACTAAAAGTAAATAAATTTTATTCGCACCCCACAAATGAACACAAAAGTTTTGTTATCCAAGTTTGGAAAAGTCAACTAAGTCAACCCTAATAGACAGGAATTTTGTAAGAAATAGATTTATTTTACACATGCTTTAAAAATGGATACGCATGCATGAAACATGTTAAAGTTGCAAATGACCTATCGATCCAAACCTTTTAAATAGAATAAAAAATGCTCATTAAATTCTCAAGTGAACGTGCGGTGGGATATTTACCCATTTACAAAAAGCTGACCTAACAATCATTGATGATTGTAAAGTGATTTATCATGTGTAATGGGCTATTTTTTTGTACGAAATGACTTATGGATAGGGAGTCAACGCTTTTTTAAAAATCCTCCGCCACCACCTTTTCCCTACAATTGGAAAACCTAATAAATAAAAACTTAAAAGTATTTACATACCCTAAATTTACAAATACTCTTTGAAATTATCTCTTTCTACATTTGTGCATTGTACATTTCCATTTAAAATGTATTGTTTTTTCATAAATCAAAACTTTAAGATTTTGCTCTTCCTTCATTCTGTAAACAAAAAAGACAAAATAGATCACAAAACAATGAAAAATTTGGAGTTTATGTATGGAAAATATATAAAACAACAACAAATATAAACAAAGAAAATTTATTCACACACCGTAAATGAACACAAAAGTTTTGTTATCCAAGTTTTGGAAATTCCACTAGTTCAACCCTAATAGCTTGGAATTTTATAAGAAAGAGATTTCTTCAACAGATGTTTTAAAAATGTTTATGCATGCTTGAAACATGTTAAAGATGAAAATGACCTATGGATCCAAACCTTTTTAAAGAGAATAACAAACACTCATTAAATTCTCAAGTGAATGTGCGGTGGGAAATTTACCTGAGTCAAACAAGCCATTATTTTGCCCATTTTGAAAAAGCTGACCTAACAATAATAGATGCCTGTAAAGTGATCTATCATGTGTAATGGGCTATATTTTTGTAAGAAATGACTAATGGATTGGGAGTCAACACTCATATAAAATTGTTTGCGTCCCCTTTTTCCCGACGACTGCAAAACCTGGGATATAAAAACTAAAAAGAGCTTACAATCCCTAAAAATTACTGACACTCTTTGGAACTATCTCTCTCTAAATTTTTGCTTTGTGCCTTTCCATTTTAGATGTTTACATTTTTCTTAAATCAAAACATTGAGATTTCGCTCTTCCTTCATCCCGTAAACAAAAAAAAGCAAATAGATCACAACAAAATGAAATATTTTTGAGTTTGTGTATGAAAAAAATTAAAAACAACAACAAATATAAGTAGTGAAAGTTATTCGCAAACCACAAATGAACGCTAAAGTTTTGTTATCCAAGTTAGGGAAATTTCAATTATTCTACCCTAATATGTTGGAATTTTTTAAGAAAGAGATTTCTACACACAAGTTTTAAAAATGGATATGCAACCTAGAAACATGTTAAAGATGCAAATGACCTATGGATCCAAACCTTTTTAAAGAGAATAAAAAATGCTCATTAAACTCTCAAGTGAATGTGCGGTGGAAAATTTTCCTGAGTCAAACAAGCCATTATTTTGCCCATTGACAAAAAGTTGACCTAACAATCATAGATCATTATAAAGTGATTTATCATACGTAACGGGCTATAGTTTTGTAAGAAATGACTTATGGATTGCGAGTCAATGCTCAATTAAAAATCCCCTACTTCCCCCTTTTCCCGACTATTGGAAAAACAAATATATAAAAACTAAACAGAGTTTACAATCCCTAAAAATTACAGAAACTCTTTCAAATCATATCTCTCAACAATTGTGCAATGTGCTTTTCCATTTTACATGTATACTTTTTTCTTAAATAAAAACTTTGATATTTGGCTCTCCCATCATCGCGTAAACAAAAAAGGCAAATAGATCACAACAAAATAAAAATTTTAGAGTTTAAAAGAACAACAACTATAAGTAAGGAAAATTTATTCGCAAACCACAATTGAACACAAAAGTTTTATATCCAAGTTTGGGAAATTCCACTAGTTCAACCCTAATAGGTTGGAATTTTATAAGAAAGAGATTTCTTCTACACATGTTTTAAAAATGGATATGAATGCTTGAAACATGTTAAATATGCAAATGACTTATGGATCCAAACCTTCGAAAGAGAATAACAAACGCTCTTTAAATTCTCAAGTGAACATGCAGTGGGATACTTACCCGAGTCAAACAAGCCATTATTTTGCCCATTCACAAAGAGCTGACCTAACAATCATAGATGATTGTAAAGTTATTTATCATGCGTAACGGGCTATATTTTTTTAAGAAATTACTTATGGATTGTGAGTCAACGAACAATTAAAAATCCCCCACCTCCCCCTTTTCCCGACTATTGGAAAACTAATATATTACATCTAAAAAGAGTTTACAATCCCTAAAAATTACAGACACTGTTTCTAATTAAATTACTCTACATTTGGGTATTGTGCATTTCCATTTTACATTTATACTTTTTTCTTAAATCAAAACTTTGAGATTTTGCTCTCCCTTCATCCCGAAAACAAAAAAGGCAAATAGATCAATACAAGATGAAAATTTTAGAGTAATGAAAATTTTAGAGTTTATGTATGGAAAAAATTTATAACAACAAGAAATATAAGTAAAGAAAATTTATTCGCACACCACAATTGATCACAAAACTTTTGTTAACCAAGTTCGGGCAATTCAACAAGTTTAACCCTAATAGCTTGAAATTTTATTAGATAGAGATTTTTTCTACACATGTTTTGAAAATGAATATGCCTACTTGAAATATGTTAAAGATGCAAATGACCTATGGATCCAAACCTTTTAAAGAGAATAAAAAACTCTCTTTAAATTCTCAAGTGAACGTACGGTGGGATATTTACTCGAGTCAAACAAGCCATTATTTCCCCCATTTACAAAAAGCTGACCTAACAATTATAGATAATTGTAAAGTGATTTATCATGCGTAGCGAGCTATATTTTTGTAAGAAATCACTTATGGATTGGGAGTCAATGCTCAATTAAAAATCCCTCGCCTCCCCCTTTTCCCGACGTTTGTAAAAACTATTATATAAAAACTAAAAATAGTTTCCAATCCCTAAAAATTACAGACACTCTTTGGAATTATCTCTCTCGACATTTGTGAATTGTGCATTTCCATTTTAGATGTATAATTTTTTCTTAACTCAAAGCATAGAGTTTTTGCTCTCCATTCATCCCGTCAACAAAAAAGGAAAGTATATCACAACTAAATGAAAATTTTAGAGTTTATGTATGAAAAAGATTTAAAACAATAACAAATGTAAGTTAAAAAATTTATTCGCACACCACAAATGAACACAAAAGTTTTGTTGTGCTAGTTTGGGAAATTCCACTAGTTTAACCCTAAGAGATTTGAATTTTGTAAGAAAGGTATTTCTTCTACACATGTTTTAAAAATGGATAAGCATGCTTGAGACATGTTCAAGATGCAAATGACCAATGGATCCAAACCTTTCAAAGAGAATAACAAACATTGATTAAATTCTCAAGTGATCGTGCGGTTGGATACCCAAGTCAAACAAGCCATTTTTTGTCCATTCAAAAATAAGTTGACCTAACGTTCATAGATGAATGTAAAGTGATTTATCATGCATTACGGATTATATTTTTTTAAGAAATGACTTATGGATTGGGAGTCAATGCTCGGTTAAAAATCCCCCGCCTCCCTCTTTTCCTGACGATTGCAAAACTAAATATTTAAAAAATAAAAAGAGTTTACCAATTAATGCTCGGTTAAAAATCCCCCGCCTCCCTCTTTGGAGTTATCTCTCTCTACATTTGTGCGTTGTGCATTTCCATTTTAGATGTATTCTTTTTTCTTAAATCAAAACTTTGAGTTTTCTCTCTCCCTTCATCCCGTAAACAAAAAAGTCAAATAGATCACAACAAAATGAAAATTATAGAGTTTATGTAAGGAAAAAAATTAAAACAAAAACAAAAGTAAGTAAAGATAATTTATTCGCACATCACAAATGAACAGAAAAGTTTTGTTATCCAAGTTTCTGAAATTCCACTACTTCAACCCTAATAGCTTGGAATTTTATAAGAAAGAGGTTTCTTCTACACATGTTTTAAAAATGGATATGCATGATTGAAAAAAGTTAAAGATGCAAATGTCCTACGGATCAAAACCTTTTAAAGAGAATAACAAATGTTCATTAAATTATCTAGTGAACGTGCGGTGGGATATTTACACGAGTCGAACATGCCATTATTTTGCCCATTTACAAAAATCTGACCTAATAATCATAGATGATTGTAAAGTGATTTATCATGGGTAACGGGCTAAATGTTTTTAAGAAATGACTTTTGGATTGTGAGCCAATGCTCAGTTGAAAATCCCTCACTTCCCCCTTGTCCCGACGATTGCAAAACCTAATATATAAAAACTAAAAAGAGTTTACTATCCCTAAAAATTACAAACACTCTTTGGAATTATCTCTCTCTACATTTGTGCATTGTGCATTACCATTTTGGATGTATTCTTATTTCTTAAATCAAAACTATGAGATTTCACTCTTCCTTCATCCCGTAAAAAAAAAAAGGCAAAAAGATCACAACAAAATGAAAATTTTAGATTTTATGTATGGAAAAAATTTAAAACAACAACAAATATAAGTAAAGAAAATTTATTCGCACACCACAAATGAACACAAAATTTTTATTATCCAAGTTTTGTAAAATCCACTAGTTCAACCCTTATAGCTTGGAATTTTATATGGAAAAGATATATTCTACACATGTTTTAACAATGGATATGCATGCTTGAAAAATGTTAAAGATGCAAATGACCTAAGGATCCAAAAATTTTAATGAGAATAGTGAACGCTCATTAAATTCTCAAATGAATGTACGGTGGGATATTTACCCGAGTAAAACAAGCCATTATTTTGCCAATTTACAAAAATCTGACCTAACAATCATAGATGATTATCTAGTGATTTATCATGCATAATGAGCTATATTTTTTAAAGAAATAACTTATGGATTGGGAGACAACACTCTGTTAAAAATCCCCCGCCTCCCCTTTTTCCCAACGATAGCAAAAACTAATATCTAAAAACTAATACGAGTTTACAATCTCCAAAAATTACATACACTCTTTGGAATTATCACTCCCTATATTTTTGCATTTTGCATTTATATTTTAGATGTATACCTTTTTCTTAAATCAAAACTTTGAGTTTTCGCTCTCCATTCATCCCGTAATAAAAAAAGGCAAATATATCACAACAAAATAAAAATTTTAGAGTTTATGTATGGAAAAAAATTTTAAAAAAATTAAATGTAAGTAAAGAAAATTTATTCACACACCACAAATGAACACAAGTTTTGTAATCCAAGTTTGGGAAATTCCACTAGTTCAACCCTAATAGCTTGGAATTTTATTAATAACAGATTTCTTCTGCACATGTTTTAAAAATGGATATGCTTTACTGAAACATGTTTAAGATGCAAATGACCTATGGATCCAAACCTTCGAAAGAGACTAAAAAACGTTCAATAAATTCTCACGTGAACATGTAGTGGGATATTAACCCGAGTCAGACAAGCCATTATTTTTCCCATTTACAAAAAGCTGACCTAACAATCATAGATGATTGTAAAGTGATTTATCATGTGTAACGGGCTATATTCTTGTAAGAGATGACTTATGGATTTGGAGTCAACGTTCATTTAAAAATCACTCGCTGCCCCCTTTTCTCTACAATTCCAAAACCTAATATCTAAAAACTAAAAAGAGTTAACAAACCCTAAAAATTACAGACACTCTTTGGAATTATCTCTCTCAACATTTTTGCAATGTTCATTTCCATTTTAGATGTATACTTTTTTCTTAAATCAAAACTTTAAGATTTTGCTCTCCCTTCATCCAGTAAACAAAAAAGTCAAAATAGATCACACAAAAATAAAAATTTTAGAGTTTATGTATGGAAAAATTTTAAAACAACAAAAAATATAAACAAAGAAAATTTATTCGCACACCTCAAAAGAACACAAAAGTTTTGTTATCCAAGTTTTGGAAATTCCACTAGTTCAACCATAATAGCTTGGAATTTTATAAGAAAGAGATTTCTTCTACACATGTTTTATAATTGGATATGCATGCTTGAAACATGTTAAAGATGAAAATGACCTATGGATCCACACATTTTAAAGAGAATCATAACCTCTCATTAAATTCTCAAGTGAACATTCGGTGGGAAATTTACCCGAGCCAAACATGACATTATTTTGCCCATTTAAAAAAAGCTGACTTAACAAGCCTAGATGATTGTAAAGTGATTTATCATGCGTAACGGGCTATATTTTTGTAAGAAATGACTTATGGATTGGGAGTCACCGCTCAGTTAAAAATCCCCCACCTCCCCCATTTCCCGACGATTGCAAAAACTAATATATAAAAACTAAAAAGAGTGTACAATCCCTAAAAATTACAGACACACTTTGGAATTATCTCTCTCTACATTTGTGCATTGTGCATTTAAATTTTACATATTTAATTTTTCTTAAATCAAAACATTGAGATTTCGCTCTCCCTTCATCCCGTAAAAAAAAAAGGCAATTAGATCACAAAAAATGAAAATTTCAGAGTTTATGTATGGAAAACATTTAAAACAACAACAAATATAACTAAAGAAAATTTATTCGCACACCACAATTGAACACAAAAATTTTGTTATCCAAGTTAGGGAAATTCCACTAGTTCAAACCAAATTGATTGAAATTTTATAAGAAAGAAATTTCTTCTACACATGTTTTAAAAATGGATATACATGCTTGAAACATGTTAAAGAAGCAAATGACCTATGGATCCAAACCTTTTAAGGAGAATAACAAACACTCATTAAATTCTCAAGTGAACGTGTGGTGGGATATTTACCCAAGTCAAACAAGCCATTATATTGCCCACTTACAAAAAACTAACCTAACAAGCATAGGTGAATGTATAATGATTTATCATGCGTAACGGGCAATTTTTTTGTAAGAAATGACTTATGGATTGGGAGACAACACTCACTTAAAAATCACCCTCCTCCCCTTTTTTCCCAATGATTGCAAAACCTGAGATATAGAAACTAAAAAGAGCTCACAATCCCTAAAAACTACAGACACTCTTTGGAATTGTCTCTCTCTACATTTGTGCATTATGCATTTCCATTTTAGATGTATACTTTTTTTATAAATCAAAAACTTGAGATTTCACTCTCCCTTCATCCCATAAACAAAAAAGGCAAATAGATCACAAGAAAATGAAAAATTTAGAGTTTTTGTATGGAAAAAATTGAAAACAACAACAAATATAGCTAAAGAAAATTTATTCGCACACCACAATTGAACACAAAATTTTTGTTATCCAAGTTTGAGAAATTCCACTAGTTACCCCCAAATAGCTATGGATCCAAACCTTTTAAAGAGAATAACAAACGCTGATTAAATTCTCAAGTGACTGTGCGGTGGGATATTTACTCGAGTCAAACAAGTCATTATTTTTCCCATTTAAAAAAAGTTGACCTAACAATCATAGATGATTGTAAAGTGATTTATCATGTGTAACGGGCTATTTTTTTTTAAGAAATGACATATGGATTGGGAGTCAACTCTCAGTTAAAAATCCCCCGCCACCCTCTTTTCCCGACGATTGCAAAACCTAATATATAAAAACTAAAAAGACTTTACAATCCCTAAAAATTACAGACACTCGTTGGAATTATTTCTCTCTACATTTATGCATTGTGCATTTCTATTTTAGATGTATACTTTTTCCTTAAATTAAAATTTTGATTTTTCGCTCTCTCTTCATCCCGTAAACAAAAAAGGCAAATAGATCACAACAAAATGTAAATTTAAGAGTTTATGTAAGGAAAAAATTTTAAACAACAACAAATATAAGTAAATAAAATTTATTCGCACACCACAAATAAACACAAAAGTTTTATTTTCCAAGTTTGGGAAATTCCACTAGTTCAACCCTAATAGAGAGGAATTTTATAAGAAATAGATTTCTTTTACACATGCTTTAAAATTGGATATGCATGTTTGAAACATGTTAAAGATGCAAATGACCTATCGATCCAAACCTTTTAAATAAAATAAAAAACACTGATTAAATTCTCAAGTGAACGTGCGGTGATATATTTACTTGAGTCAAACAAGTAATTATTTTGCCCATTTACAAAAAGTTCACCTAACAGTCATAGATGATTGTAAAGTGATTTATCATGTATAACGGGCTATATTTTTGTAAGAAATGACTTATGGATTGGGATTCAACGCTCATTTAAAAATCCCCTGCCACCCCCTTTTCCCTACAATTGTAAAACCTAATATATAAAAACTTAAAAGAGTTTACAAACCCTAAAATTGTAGACACTCTTCGGAGTTATCTCTCTCTACATTTGTGCATTGTACATTTCAATTTCAGATGTATATTTTTTTCATAAATCAAAACTTTAAGATTTCCATCTCCCTTCCTCCTGTAAACAAAAAAGACAAGATAGATCCCAAAAAAATGAAAATTTTAGAGTTGAAGTATGAAATTTTTTTGAAAAAACAACAAATATAAAAAAAAGAAAATTTATTTGCACACTGAAAATGAACACAAAAGTTTTGTTATCCAAGTTTGGGAAATTCCACTAGTTCAACCATAATAGCTTGGAATTTTATAAGAGAGAGATTTCTTGTACACATGTTTTAAAAGTGTTTATGCATGCTTGAAACATGTTAAACATGCAAATGACCTATGGATCCAAACCTTTTTTTAAAGAGAATAACAAACACATTAAATTCTCAAGTGAATGTGCGATGGGAAATTTACCCGAGTTAAACAAGCCATTATTTTGCCCATTTTGAAAAAGCCGACCTAACAATCAAACATGACTATAAAGTGATTTATCATACGTAGCGGGCTATATTTTTTGTAATAAATGACTTATGGATTGGGAGTCAACACTCATTTAAAAATCCCCTGCCTCCCCCTTTTCCCGAAGATTGCAAAACCTGGGATATAAAAACTAAAAAGAGCTTACAATCCCTAAAAACTATTGACACTCTTTGGAATTATATCTCTCTACATTTGTGCTTTGTACCTTTCCATTTTAGATGTTTATTTTTTTCTTAAATCAAAACTTTGAGATTTCTTTCTCCCGTCATCTCGTAAACAAAAACGGCAAATAGATCACAACAAAATGAAATATTTTAGAGTTTATGTATGGAAAAAATTTTAAACTACAACAAATATAAGTAGTGAAAATTTATTCGCACACCACCAATGAACACAAAAGTTTTGTTATCGAAGTTTTGGAAATTTCAATAGTTCAACCCTAATAGGTTGGAATTTTATAAGAAAGAGATTTCTACTACACATGTTTTAAAAATGGATTTGCATGCTAGAAACATGTTAAAGCTGCAAATGACCTATGGATCCAAACCTTTTTAAAGAGAATAACAAACGCTCATTAAATTTTCAAGTGAATGTGCGGTGGGAAATTTACCCAAGTCAAACAAGCCATTAGTTTGCCCATTGACAAAAAGCTGACCTAACAATCATAGATCATTAAAAAGTGATTTATCATGCGTAACGAGCTATATTTTTGTGAGAAATGACAAATGGATTGTGAGTCAAAGCTCAGTTAAAAATCCCCTGTCTCCCCCTTTTAACGACGATTGTAAAAACTAATATATAAAAACTAAAAAGAGTTTACAATCACTAAAAATTACAGACACTCTTTCAAATTATATCTCTCTAAATTTTTGCATTGTTCATTTCCATTTTACATGTATACTTTTTTCTCAAATAAAAACTTTGAGATTTGGCTCTCCCTTCATCCCGTAAACAAAAAAGACAAATAGATCACAACGAAATGAAAATTTTAGAGTTTGTGTATGGAAAAAATTTAAAACAACAACAACTATAAGTAAAGAAAATTTATTCGCACTCCACAATTGAACACAAAAGTTTTGTTATCCAAGTTTGGGAAATTCCACTAGTAGCTTGGAATTTTATAAGAAAGATATTTCTTCTACACATGTTTTAATAAATGATATGAATGCTTGAAACATTTTAAATATGCAAATGACCTATGGATCCAAACTTTTTAAAGAGAATAACAAACACTCTTTCAATTCTCAAGTGAACGTGCAGTAGGATACTAACCTGAGTCAAACAAGCCATTATTTTGCCCATTCACAAAAAGTTGACCTAACAATGATAGATGATTGTAAAGTGATTTATCATGCGTAAGGGGCTATATTTTTGTAAGAAATTACTTATGGTTTGCGAGTCAACGCTTAATTAAAAATCCCCAGCCTCTCCCTTTTCCCGAATATTGCAAAAACTAATATATTAAATCTAAAAAGAGTTTACAATCCCTAAAAATTACAGACACTCTTTGGAATTATATTACTCTATATTTGTGCATTGTGCATTTCCATTTTACATGTATACTTTTTTTTTCAATCAAAACATTAAGATTTTGCTCTCCCTTCATCCCGAAAACAAAAAAGGCAAATAGATCAACACAAAATGAAAATTTTAGAGTTCATATATGGAAAAAATTTTAAAAAAACAAATATAAGTAAAGAATATTTATTTGCACATCAAAATTGAACACAAAATTTTTGTTGACCAAGTTTGGGAAATTCAACTAGTTTAACCCTAATGGCTTGGAGTTTCATAAGATAGAGATTTCTTCTGCACATGTTTTAAAAATGAATATGCCTGCTTGAAACATGTTAGAGATGCAAATGACCTACGGATCCAAACCTTTTAAAGAAAATAACAAAATCTCTTTAAATTCTCAAGTGAACGTGCGGTGGGATATTTACCCAAGTCAAACAAGCCATTATTTTTCCCATTCACAAAATGCTGACCTAACAATCATAGATGATTGTAAAGTGATTTATCATGCATAACGGGCCATATTTTTGTAAGAAATGACTTATGGATTGGGAGTCAACGCTCAATTAAAAATCCCTCGCCTCCCCCTTTTCCCGACGTTTGCAAAAACTAATATATAAAAAATAAAAATAGTTTCCAATCCCTGAAAATTACAAACACTCTTTGGAATTATCTCTCATGACATTTGTGCATTGTTCATTTCCATTTTAGATGTATACTTTTTTCTTAAATAAAAACCTAGAATTTTCGCTCTACCTTCATCCCATAAACAAAAAAGGCAAAAATTTCACAACTAAATGAAAATTTGAGAGTTTATGTGTAGAAAATATTTAAAACAACAACAAATGTAAGTTAAAAAAATTTATTCGCACACCACAAATGAACACAAAATTTTGTTTTCCTAGTTTGGAAAATTCCACTAGTACAACCCTAAGAGATTTGAATTATATAAGAAAGATATTTCTTCTACACATGTTTTAAAAATGGATATGCATGCTTGAAACATGTTCAAGATGCAAATGATTTATGGATCCAAACCTTTTAAAGAGAATAAAAAACACTCATTAAATTCCCAAGTGATCGTGCGGTGGGATATTTACCCGGGTCAAAAACCCCATTATTGTGCCCATTCACAAAAAGCTGACCTAACAATCATAGATGAATGTAAAGTGATTTATCATGCGTAACGAATTATATTTTTGTAAGAAATGACTTATGGATTGGGAGTCAACGCTCGGTTAAAAATTCCCCGCCTCCCTCTTTTCCCGACGATAGCAAAACCAAATATATAAAAACTAAAAAAAGCTTACCATCCCAAAAAAATTATAGAGACTCTTTGGAATTATCTCTCTCTACATTTGTGCGTTGTGCATTTCACTTTTAGATGTATACTTTTTTCTTAAATCACAACTTTGAGTTTTCTCTCTCCCTTCATCCCATAAACAAAAAAGTCAAATAGATCACTAAAAAATGAAAATTTTAGAGTTTATGGAAGGAAAAAATTTAAAACAACAACAAAAGGAAGTAAAGATAATTTATTCGCACACCACTAATGAACACAAAAGTTTTTTTATCCAAGTTTCTGAAATTCCACTACTTCAACCATAATAGCTTGGAATTTTATAAGAAATAGATTTCTTCAACACATTTTTTAAAAATGGATATGCATGATTGAAACAAGATAAAGATGCAAATGTCCTATGGATCCAAACCAACGGTGGGATATTTACACGAGTCGAACAAGCCATTATTTTGCCCATTTACAAAAAGTTGTCCTAATAATCATAGATGATTGTAAAGTGGTTTATCATGCATAACGGGCTATATTTTTGTAAGAAATGACATATGGATTGCGAGTCAATGCTGAGTTAAAAATCCCCTACATCCCCCTTTTCCTGATGATTGCAAAACCTAATATATAAAAACTAAAAAGAGTTTACCATCCCTAAAAATTACAGACACTCTTTGGAATTATCTCTCTCTACATTTGTGCATTGTGCATTACTATTTTGGATGTATTCTTTTTTCTTAAATCAAAACTTTGAAATTTCGCTCTTCCTTCATCCAGTAAACAAAAAAGGCAAAAAAATTACAACAAAATCAAAATTTTAGATTTTATATACACAAAAATTTAAAACTACAACAAATATAAGTAAAGGAAATTTATTCGTGCACCACATATGAACACAAAATTTTTGTTATCTAAGTTTTGGAAATTCCACTAGTTCAACCCTAATTGTTTGGAATTTTATACGAAAGAGATTTATTCTACACATGTTTTAACAATGGATATGTATGCTTGAAAACTGTTAAAGATGCAAATGACCTATGGATCCAAACATTTTAATGAGAATAGCAAACGCTCATTAAATCCTCAAGTGAATGTGCGGTGGGATATTTCCCTGAGTCAAACAAGCCATTATTTTGCCCATTCAAAAAAAGTTGACCTAACAATCATAGGTGATTGTAAATGGATTTATCATGCGTAATGGGCTATATTTTTGTAAGAAATAACTTATGGATTGGGAGTCAACACTAAGTTAAAAATCCCCCGCCTCCCCCATTTCCCAACGATAGCAAACAAATATTTATAAAAGCTAATATGAGTTTACAATCCCTAAAAATTACTTACACTATTTGGAATTATCCCTCCCTATATTTTTGCATTGTGCATTTATATTTTAGATCTATACCTCTTTCTTAAATCAAAACTTTGAGTTTTCTCTCTCCATTCATCCTGTAAACAAAAAAGGCAAATAGATCACAACAAAATGAAAATTTTAGAGTTTAAGTACGGAATTTTAAAAAAAAAAACAAATGTAAGTAAACAAAATTAATTCGCACACCACAAATGAACACAAAAGTTTTGTAATCCAAGTTTGGGAAATTCCACTAGTTCAACCCTAATAGCTTGGAATTTTATTAGAAAGAGATTTCTTCTGCACAGGTTTTAAAAATGGATATACATTACCGAAACATGTTTAAGATGCAAATGACCTATGGATCCAAACCTTCTAAAGAGACTAAAAAAATTTCAATAAATTCTCAAGTGAACATGACTTATGGATTTGGAATCAATGCTCAGTTAAAAATCACCAGCTGCCCCCTTTTGCCCTACAATTGCAAAACCTAATATCTAAAAACTAAAAAGAGTTTATAAACCCTTAAAATTACAGACACTATTTGGAATTATCTCTCTCAACATTTATGCATTGTGCATTTCCATTTTAGATGTATACTTTTTCTTAAATCAAAACGATAAGATTTTGCTCTCCCTTCATCCTGTAAACAAAAAAGTCAAAATAGATCACACAAAAATGAAAATTTTAGAGTTTATGTATGGAAAAAAAAAAAAAAACAACAACAAATATAAAAAAATAAAATTTATTCGCACACCGCAAATGAACACAAAAGTTTCGTTATCCAAGTTTGGGAAATTCCACTAGGTCAACCATAATAGCTTGGAATTTTATAAGAAAGAAATTTCTTCTACACATGTTTTATAAATGGATATGCAAGCTTGAAACATGTTAAAGATGAAAATGACCTATGGATCCAAACCTTTTAAAGAGAATCACAACCTCTCATTAAATTCTCAAGTGAACTTGCGGTGGGAAATTTACCCGAACCAAACATGCCATTATTTTTCCCATTTAAAAAAAGCTGACATAACAATCCTAGATGATTGTAAAGTGATTTATCATGCGTAACGGGCTATATTTTTTTAAGAAATGACTTATGGATTTGGAGTCAACGCTCAGATAAAAATCCCCCACCTCCCCTATTGCCGATGATTGTAAAAACTAATATATAAAAACTAAAAAGAGTGTACAATCCCTAAAAATTACAGACACACTTTGGAATTATCTCTCTACATTTGTGCATTGTGCGTTTCCATTTTACAAGTATACTTTTTCTTAAATCAAAACTTTGAGATTTTGCTCATGCTTCATTCTGTAAACAAAAAAGGCAATTAGATCACAAAAAATGAAAATTTCAAAGTTTAATTAAATTCTCAAGTGAACATGCGGTGGGATATTTACCCAAGTCAAACAAGCCATTATTTTACCCATTTACAAAAAGCTGACCAAATAATCATAGTTGATGGTAAAGTGATTTATTATGCGTAACGGGCAATATTTTTGTAAGAAATGACTAATGGATTGGGAGTCAACACTCAGTTAAAAATCACCCGCCTCCCCCTTTTCCTAACGATTGCAAAACCTGAGGTATAAAAACTAAAAAGAGCTTACAATCCCTAAAAACTACAAACACTCTTTGAAATTGTCTCTCTCTACATTTGTGCATTGTGCATTTCCATTTTAGATGTATACTTTTTTCTTAAATCAAAACTTTGAGATTTCGCTCTCCCTTCATCCCGTAAAAAAAAAAAGGCAAACAGATCACTAGAAAATGAAAAATTATGAGTTTTTGTTTGGAAAAATTGAAAACAACAACAAATATAAGTAAAGAAAATCATTCACACACCACAATTGAACACAAAAATTTTGTTATCTAAGTTTTGGAAATCCACTAGTTCAATCCTTGTAAGATGGAATTTTATAAGAGAGAGATTTCCTCTACACATGTTTTAAAAATGTTTATGCATGCTTGAAACATGTTAAAGATGCAAATGACCTATGGATCCAAACCTTTTAAAGAGAATAACAAGGACCCATTAAATTCTCAAGTGAACGTGCGATGGGATAGTTACCCGAGTCAAACAAAAATTTTTTTTGCCCATTTTCAAAGAGCTGACCAAACTATCATAGATGATTTTAAAGTGATTTATCATCCATAATAGGCTATATTTTTTTAAGAAATGACGTATGGATTTGGAGTATACGCTATGTTAAAAATCCCCCACCTCTCTCTTTTCCCAACGATTCCAAAACCCAATATATAAAAACTTAAAAGAGTTTACAATCCTTAAAAATTACAGACACTCTTAGGAATTATCTCTCTCTACATTTGTGCATAGTGCATTTCCATTTTAAACGTATACATTTTTCTTAAATCAAAACTTTGAGTTTTCGCACTCCCTATAGAAACTAAAAAGAGTTTAAAATCCCTAAAAATTACAAACACTCTTACAATTTATCTCTCTCTACATTTGTGCATAGTGCATTTCCATTTTAAATGTATACTTTTTTTTAAATCAAAACTTTGAGTTTTCATTCTCCCTTCATCTCAGAAAAAAAGGGAAAGTACGTCACAACAAAATTAAAATTTTGAGTTTAGGTAAGGAAAAAATTTAAAACAACAATAAATATAACTGTAGAAAATTTATTCTCACACCACTAATGAAAACAAAAGTTTTTTTATCCAAGTTTTTGAAATTCCACTAGTTCAACCCAAGTAGCTTGGAATTCTATAAGAAAGAGATTTCTTCTACAAATGGTTTAAAAATGGATATAGATGCTTGAAACATGTTAAAGATGCAAATGACCTATGGATCCAATCCTTTCAAAGAGAATAACAAACGCTCATCAAATTCTCAAGTTAACGTCCAGTGGGATATTTACTCGAGTCAAACAAGCCATTATTTTGCCCATTTACAAAAAGCTGACCAAGCAATCATTGATGATTGTCAAGTGATTTATCATGCATAACAGGCTATATTTTAAAGAAAGGACTTATGGATTGGGAGTAAACGCTAAGTGAAAAATGCCCCGCCTCCCACTTTTCCCATTGATAGCAAAACCGAATATATAAAAACTAAAAAGATTTTACAATCCCTAAAAATTATAGACACTCTTTAGAATTGTCTCTCTCAATGTTTGGGCATTGTGCATTTCATTTTTAGATTTATACCTTTTTCTTAAATAAAAAAATTTGAGTTTTTGCTCTCCATTCATCCCGTAAACAAAAAAGGGAAATAGATCACAACAAAATGAAAGTTTTAGAGTTGATATATGGAAAAATTTTATAATAAAGATAAATATAAGGAAAGGAAATTTTTTTGTACACCGCAAATGAACACAAAAGTTTTGTGATACAAGTTTGGGAAATTCCACTAGTTCAACCCTAACTGGGTGGAATTTTATAAGAAAGAGATTTCTTCCACACATGTTTTAAAAATGGATATCCATGCTTGAAACATGTTAAAGAAGCAAATGACCTATGGATCCAAATATTTTAAACAGAATAACAAACGCTCTTTAAATTCTCAAGTGAACGTGCGGTGGGATATTTACCCGAGCGAAACAAGCCATTATTTTGCCCATCTTCAAAAAGCTGTCTAACAATCATAAATGATTGTAATGTGATTTATCATGCGTAACAAGCTATATTTTTGTAAGAAATGACTTATCGATTGGAAGTTCACGCTCAGTTAAAAATCCCCCGCCTCCCTTTTCCCCACAATTGTAAAACCTAATATTTAAAAACTAAAAAGAGTTTACAAACCCTAAAAATTAAAGAAATTCATTGGAGTTATCTCTCTCTACATTTGTGAATTGTGCATTTAAATTTTAGATGTACACTTTTTCTTAAATAAAAACATTGAGATTTCGCTCTCCCTTCATCCCGTAAACAAAAAAGGCAAACAAATCACAACAAAATGAAAATTTGAGAGTTTATAAATGGAAAAAAATTTAAAACAACAACAAATATAAGAAAAGAAAATTTATTCACACCAAAAATGAACACAAACGTTTTGTTACCCAAGCTTGGGAAATTCAAATAGTTCAACCCAAATAGCTTGGAATATTATAAGAAATAGATTTCTTGTACAAATGTTGTAAAAATGGATATCCATGCTTGAAACATGTTAAAGATGCAAATAACTTATGGATCAAAACCTTTTAAATAGAATAACAAACGCTGATTAAATTCTCAACTGACAGTGTGGTGGGATATTTACTAGAGTCAAACAAGCCATTCTTTTTCCCATTAACAAAAAGCAGACCGAACAATCATAGATGATTGTAAAGTGATTTATCATGTGTAACGGGCTATATTTTGCAAGAAATGACTTATGGATTGGGAGTCAACTCTCAGTTAAAAATCCCTCGCCTCCCTCTTTTCCCGACGATTGCAAAACCTAATATATAAAAACTAAAAAGAGTTTACAATCCCTAAAAATTATAGACACTCATTAGAATTATCTCTCTCTCTACATTTATGCATTGTGCATTTCCATTTTGGATGTATACTTTTTTCTTAAATTAAAACTTTGAGTTTCCACTCTCTCTTCATCCCGTAAAGAAAAAAGGGCAAATAGATCACAACAAAATGAAAATTTTAGAGTTTATGAAAGGAATTTTTTTAAAAAAAAAGGAAATATACATACATAAAATTTATTCGCACACCACAAATGAACACAAAAGTTTTGTTATCCAAGTTTGGGAAATTCCACTAGTTCAACCCTAATAGAGAGGAATTTTATAAGAAATAGATTTCTTTAACACATCCTTTAAAAATGGATATGCATGCTTGAAACATGTTAAAGATGCAAATGACCTATCGATCCAAACCTTTTAAATTGAATAACAAATGCTCATTAAATTCTCAAGTGAACGTGCGGTGAGATATTTACCCGAGTAAAACAAGCCATTATTTTTCCCATTTACAAAAAGCTAACCTAACAATCATAGATGATTGTAAAGTGATTTATCATGTGTAAGGGTTATATTTTTGTAATAAATGACTTATGGATTGGGAGTCAAGGCTCATTTAAAAAGCCCCTGCCTCCCCCTTTTCCCTGCAATTGCAAAACCAAATATATAACAACTTAAAAGAGTTTACAAACCCTAAAATTGAATACACTATTCGGAATCATCTCTCTCTATATTTGTGCATTGTACATTTCCATTTTAGATGTATACTTTTTTCATAAATCAAAACTTTAAGATTTCGCTCTCCCTTCATCTAGTAAACAAAAAAGACAAAATAGTTCAGAAAAAAATGAAAATTTTAGAGTTTAAGTATGGAAAAATTTTAAAACAACAACAAATATAAACAAAGAAAATTTCTTTGCACACTCGAAATGAACACAAAAGTTTTGTTATCCAAGTTAGGAAAATTCCACTAGTTCATTCCTAATAGCTTGGAATTTTATAAGAAAGAGATTTCTTCTACACAAGTTTTAAAATTATTTATGCATCCTTGAAACATGTTAAAGATGCAAATGACCTATGGATCCAAACCTTTTGAAAGAGAATAATAAACACTCATTAAATTCTCAAGTGAATGTGCGGTGGGAAATTTACCCGAGTCAAAGAGAGCCATTATTTTGACCATTTGGAAAAAGCTGACCTAACATTCATAGATGACTATAAAGTGATTTATCATGCATTATTTTTGTAAGAAATGACTTATGGATTGGGAGTCAATTCAAAATCCCCCGCCTCCCCCTTTTCCCCATAATTGATAAAACAACTATATAAAAACTAAAAAGAGTTTACAATCCCTAAAATTTATAGACACTCTTCGAAATTATCACTCTCTACATTTGTGCATTGTGCATTTCAATTTTATACGTATACTTTTTTCTTAAATCAAAACTTTGATTTTTCGTTCTCCCTTCATCCCGTAAACAGAGAAGGCATGTAGATCACAACAAAATGAAAATTTTATAGTTTATGTATGGAAAACATTTAAAACAACAACAAATATAAGTAAAAAAAATTTATTCGCAGTCCACAAATGAACATAAAAGTTTTGTTATCCAAGTTTGGGAAATTCCAGTAGTTGAACCCTTATAGCTTGAAATTTTTTAAGAAGAAGATTTCTTCCTCACATGTTTTAAAAATGTATATGAATGCTGAAACATGTTAAAGATGCAAATGACCTATGGAGACAAACTTTTTAAAGAGAATAACAAACGCTCATTAATTTCTCAAGTGAACATCCGGTGGGATATTTACACGAGTCAAACAATCCATTATTTTGCCCATTTACTTAAAGCAAACCTAAAGCCCATAGATGATTGTAAAGTGATTTATCATGAGTAACAGACTATATTTTGGTAAGAAATGACTGATGGATTGGGAGTCAATGCTCAGTTAAAAATCCCTCGCCTCCCCCTTTTCCCGACGATAACAAAACCTAATATATAAAAACTAAAAGGAGTTTACAATCCCTAAAAATTATAGACACTCTTTCGAATTATCTCTCTCTACATTTGTGTATTGTGCATTTCCATTTTAGACGTATACTTTTTTCTGAAGTCAAAACTTTTTTGTTTTCGCTCTTCTTTCATCCTAAAAAATTTATAAGAAAGAGATTTCTTCTACACATGTTTTAAAAATGGATATGCATTATTGAAACATGTTAAAGGTGGAAATGACCTATGGATCCAAACCTTTTAAAGAGAATAACAAATGCTCATTAAATTCTCAAGTGAACGTGCATTGGGATATTTACCCATGTCAAACAAGCCATTATTTTTCCCTTTCACAAAAAGTTGACCAAACAATCATACATGTTTGTAAAGTGATTTATCATGCGTAACGGGCTATATTTTTGTAAGAAGTTACTTATGGATTGGGAGTCAACAGTCAGTTAAAAATCCCCGCCTCCCCCTTTTCCCGACGATTGCAAAACCTAATATATAAAAACTAAAAAGATTTTTAAATCCCTAAAAATTACACACTCTTTGGAATTATCTCTCTTTACATTTGTGTATTGTGCATTTCCATTTTAGACGTATGCTTTTTTTCTGAAATCAAAACTTTGTGTGTTTGCTCTCCCTTCATCCTGTAAACAAAAAATGCACATAGATGACAACAAAATGAAAATTTTTGACTTTATGTATGGAAACAATTTAAAACAACAACATATATAAGTAAAGAAAATTTATTCGCACACCACAAATGAACACAAAAGTTTTGTTATCCATGTTTGGGATATTTCACTAGTTCAACCCTATTAGCTTGGAATTTATAAGAAAGAGATTTCTTCTACACATGTTTTAAAAATGGATATGCATGCTTGAAACATGTTAAAGATGCAAATGACCCATGGATCCAAACCTTTTAAAGAGTATAACAAACGCTCATTAAATTCTCAAGTGAACGTGCGGTAGGATATTTACCCGAGTCGAACAAGCCATTATTTTGCCCATTAATGAAAAGCTCACCTAACATTCTGAGATGATTGTAAAGTCATTTATCATGCGTAATGGGCTATATTTTTGTAAGAAATTAATTATGGATTGGGAGTCAAAACTCTGTTAAAAATCCCCTATCTCCCCCTTTTCCTGACGATTGCAAAACCTAATATATAAAAACTAAATAGAGTTTACAATTCCTAAAAATTACAGACACTCTTTGGAATTATCTCTCTCTACATTTGTGCATTGTGCATTTCCATTTTAGATGTATACTTCTTTCTAAATAACAACTTTGACTTATCGCTCTCCCTTCATCCCGTAAACAGAAAAGGAATATAGATCACAAAAAAATGAAAATTTTAGAGTTGATGTATGGAAAAAATTTAAAACAACAACAAATATAAGTAAAGAATATTTATTCGCACACCACAAATGAACACAAAAGTTTTGTAATCCAAGTTTTGGAAATTCCACTAGTTCAGCCCTAATAGTTTGGATTTTTATAAGAAAGAGATTTCTTTTACAGATGTTTTAAAATTGGATATGAATGCTTGAAACATGTTAAGGATGCAAATGACCTATGGATCCAAACTTTTTAAAGAGAATAACAAAAGCTCATTAAATTCTCAAGTGATCGTGTGGTGGGATATTTACCCGAGTCAAACAAGCCATTATTTTGCCCATTTTAAAAGTGCAGACCTAACAATCATAGATGATTGTAAAGTGATTTATCATGTGTAATGGGCTATATTCTTTGTAAGAAATGACTTATGATTGCGAAACATAATTTATAAAAACAAAAAAGAGTTTGCAATCATTAAAAATTACAGACATTCTTTGGAATTATCTCTCTACATTTGTGGATTTTTTATTTCCATTTTAGATGTATATTTTTCTTTAATAAAAACTTTGAGTTTTCACTCTCCCTTCATCTAGTAAACAAAAAAGGGAAATAGATCACAAAAAAATGAAAGTATTAGAGTTTATATATGAAAAAAATTTTAAGCAACAACAAATGTAAGTAAAGAAAATTTATTCGCACACCACAAATGAACACAAAATTTTTTTTTCCCAAATTAGGGAAATTCCACAACTTCAACCCTAATAGCTTGGAATTTTATAAGAAAGAGATTTCTTCTACACATGTTTTAAAAATGGATATGCATGCCTGAAACAAGTTAAAGGTGCAATTGACCTATGGATCCAAACCTTTTAAAGAGAATAAAAAACGATGATTAAACTCTCAAGTGAACGTTCGGTGGGATTTTAACCCGAGTCAAACAAGCCATTATTTTTCCCATTTACAAAAAGATGACCTAACAATAATAGATGATTTTAAAGTGATTTATCATATGTAACGGGCTATATTTTTGTAAGTAATGACTTATGGATTGGGTGTTAATGCTCAGTTAAAAATCCCTCGCGGCCCCCTTTTCTCGACGATTGGAAAACCTAAAATATAAACACTAAAGAGAGTTCGCAATCCCTAAAAATTAAAAAAACTCTTTGGAATTATCTCTCACTACATTTTTGCATTGTGCATTTCCATTTTAGATGTACACTTTTTTCTTAAGTCAAAACTTTAGGATTTCGTTCTCCCTTCATCCCGTAAACTAAAAAGGTAAATATATCACAACAAAATTAAAATTTTAGAGTTTATATATGGAAAAAATCGAAAACAACAAAAAATTTAAGTAAAGAAAATTTATCCACAAACCTCACCTGAACACAAAAGTTTTGTTATCCATGTTTGGGAGATTCCACTTGTTCAACCCTAATTGCTTGGAATTTTATTAAAAAGGGATTTCTTCTACACATGTTTAAGTAATGGATATGCATGCATGAAACATGTTAAAGAGGCAAATGACCTATGGATCCAAACCTTTTAAAGAGAATAACACACGCTTATTAAATTCTCAAGTGAACGTGCGGTGGGATATTTACCTGAGTCAAACAAGCCATTATTTTACCCATTTACAAAAAGCCAACCTAACAACCATAGATGATTGTAAAATGATTTATCATGCGTAACGGGCTATATTTTTGTAAGAAAGGACTTTAGGATTAGGAGTTAACGCTCAGTTAAAAATCGTTCCCCTCCCCCTTTTCCCGATGATTGCAAAAACTAATATAAAAACTAAAAAGAGTTTACAATCCCTGAAAATTAATGATATTCTTTGGAATTATCTTTGTCAACATTTATGCAATGTGCATTTCCATTTTAGATGAATACTATTTTTGTAAATAAAAACATTGATTTTTCGCTCTCCCTTCATCCCGTAAATAAAGAAGGCAAATAGATCACAACAAAATGAAAATTTTAGAGTTTATGTATGGAAAAAATTTAACAAAAAAAAATTAAGTAAAGAAAATTTATTCGCACACCACAAATCAACACAAAAGTTTTGTTATCCAAGTTTGGGAAATTCCACTAGTTCAACCATAATAGCTTGGAATTTAATAAGAAAAAGATTTCTTTTGCAAATGTTTTAAAAATGGATGTGCAAGCTTGAAACATGTTAAAGATGCAAATGACCTATGGATCCAAACCATTTAAGAGAATAACAAACGCTCATTAAATTCTCAAGTGAACGTGCGGTGGGATTTTTACCCGAGTCAAACATGCCATTATTTTGCCCATTTACAAAAAGCTGACCTAAAAATCTTAGATGATTCTAAAGTGATTTATGATGCGTAATGGGCTTTATTTTTCTAAGAAATGACTTATGGATTGGGAGTCAACGCTCAATTAAAAATCCCCGCCACCCCTTTTCCTATCGACTATAAAACCTAATATATTAAAACTAAAAATAGTTTACAGTCCCTGAAAATTGTAGACACTCTTTGCAATATCTCTTTCAACATTTGTACATTTTGCATTTCATTTTTAGATGTCTAATTTTTTCCTAAATCAAAACATTGAGTTTTCACTCTCCCTTCATCCTATAAACAAAAAAAGGCAAATACATAACAACAAAATGAAAATTTTAGAGTTTATGTATGGAAAAAATTTAAAACAACAACAAATGTAAGTAAAGATAATTTATTCACACACCACAAATGAACACAAAAGTTTGTTATCCAAGTTTTGAAAATTCCACTAGTTCAACCCTAATAGCTTGGATTTTTATAAGAAAAAGACATCTTTTGCACATGCTTTAAAAGTGGATATGCATGCTTGAAAGTTGTTAAAGATGCAAATGACCTATGGATCCAATCCTTTTAAAGATAATAAAAAATGCTCATTAAATTCTCAAGTGAACATCCGGTGGGATATTTACCCGAGTCAAACAAGCTATTATTTTGCCCCTTTAAAAAAGCTGACCTAACATTCATAGATGATTGTAAAGTGATTTATAATGCCTTACAGGCTATATTTTTGTAAGAAATGACTTTTGGATTGGGAGTCAACACTCAGTTAAAAATCCCCTGCCTTCCTCTTTTCCCGACAATTGCAAAACATGAGATATAAAAACTAAAAAGAGCTTACAATCCCTAAAAATTATAGACAC
Organism: Aristolochia californica; assembly: GCF_029961685.1. Taxonomy (NCBI): domain Eukaryota; kingdom Viridiplantae; phylum Streptophyta; class Magnoliopsida; order Piperales; family Aristolochiaceae; genus Aristolochia; species Aristolochia californica. Next base: position 31,782,597 of record NW_027181992.1, on the reverse strand, counting down.
TCTTCGGAATTATCTCTCTCTAAATTTTTTCATTGTGCATTTCTATTTTAGATGTATACTTCTTTCTTAAATCAAAACTTTGAATTATCACTCTCCCATCATCCCGTAAACAGAAAAGGCATATAGATCACAAAAAAATGAAAATTTTAGAGTTGATGTATGGAAAAATTTTAAAACAACAACAAATCTAAGTAAGAAAATTTATTCGCACACCACAATTGAACAGAAAAGTTTTGTTATCAAAGTTTAGGAAATTCCACTAGTTCAACCCAAATAGCTTGAAATTTTTTAAGAAAGAGATTTCTTCCACACATGTTTTTAAAATGGCAATGAATGATTGAAACATGTAAAAGATGCAAATCACCTATGGAGCCAAACATTTTAAAGAGAATAAAAAATGCTCATTAAATTATCAAGTGAACGTGCGGTGGGATATTTACCCGAGTCAAACAAGCCATTATTTTGCCCATTTACAAAAAGCTGACCTAAAAACCATAGATGATTGTAAAGTGATTTATCATGCGTAATGGACTAGATTTTTGGAAGAAACGAGTTATGGATTGGGAGTTAACGCTCAGTTAAAATCCCACGCCTCCCCCTTTTCTCGACGATTGTAAAACCTAATATATTAAAACTAAAAAGAGATTATAATCCCTAAAAATTACAGACACTCTTTGAAATTATCTCTATCTACATTTGTGCATTGTGCATGTCCATTTTAGTTGTATACTTTTTTCTGAAATAAAAAACTTTGAGTTTTCGCTCTCCCTTCTTCTTGTAAACCAAAAAGGCACATAGATGACAACAAAATGAAAATTAAGATTTTATGTGTGGAAAAATTTTAAAAAAAACAACAAATGTAAGTAAAGAAAATTTATTTGCACACCACAAATGAACAAAAAAATTTTGTCATCCAAGTTTGGGAAATTCACTAGTTCAACCCTAATAGCTTGGAATTTATAAGAAAGAGATTTCTTCTACACATGTTTTAAAAATGGATATGCATGATTGAAACATGTTAAAGATGCAAATGACCTGTGGTCCAAACCTTTTAAAGAGAATAACAAACGCTCATTAAATTCTCAAGTGAACGTGCATTGGGATATTTACCCATGTAAAACAAGCCATTATTTTTCCAATTTACAAAAAGCTGACCAAACAATCATACATGATTGTCAAGTGATTTATCATGCGTAACGGGCTATATTTTTTTAAGAAATGACTTATGGATTGGGAGTCAATACTCAGTGAAAAATCCCCGCGTCCCCCTTTTCCTTTCTATTGCAAAATCTAATATACAAAAATTAAAAAGACTTTACAATCCCTAAAAGTTACAGACACTCTTTGGAATTATCTGTCTCTATATTTGTGCATATTGCATTTTCATTTTAGATGTACACTTTTTTCGTAAATCAAAACTTTGAGATTTTCCTCTCCCGTCATCCCGTAAACAAAAAAGGCAAGTAGATCACAACAAAATGAAAATTTTAGCGTTTATGTGTGGTAAAATTTTAAAACAACAACAAATATAAGTAAGGAAAATTTATTCGCACACAACAAATGAACAAAAGAGTTTTGTTATCCAAGTTTGGGAAATTCCACTAGTTCAACCCTATTAGCTTGGAATTTTAAAGGAAAGAGATTTCTTCTCATCACATTTTAAAAATGGATATGCATGTTTAAAACATGTTAAAGATGGAAATGACCTATGGATCCAAACATTTTAAAGAGAATAACAAACGTTCAATAAGTTCTCAAGTGAACGTGCAGTGGGATATTTACCTGAGTTGAACAAGCCATTATTTTGCCCATTTACAAGAAGCTCACCTACCAATTGAAGATGATAGTAAAGTGATATATCATGCGTAACGGGCGATATTTTTGAATGAAATGACTTATGGATTGGGATTCAATGCTCAGTTAACAATCCCCCGCCTCCCCCTTTTCCCGACGATTGCAAATCCTAATATATAAAAACTAAAAAGAATTTACAATCCCTAAAAATTACAGAGACTCTTTGGAATTATCTCTCTCTACATTTTTGCATTGTGGATTTCCATTTTAGATGTATACTTTTTTCTTAAATCAAAACTTTGAGTTTTCGTTCACCCTTCATCCTTTAAACAAGAAAGGCAAATAGATCAGAACAAAATGAAAATTTTAGAGTTGATGTATGGAAAAAATTTAAAACAAAAAAAAATATAAGTAAAGAAAATTTATTCGCACACCACAAATGAACACAAAAGTTTTGTTATGGAAGTTTGGGAAATTCCACTAGTTCAACCCTAATAGGTTGGAATTTTTTAAGAAAGAGATTTCTTTGCACTCATGTTTTTAAAATGGATATTAATGCTTGAAACATGTTAAAGATTCACATGACCTATGGATCCAAACCTTTTAAAGAGAATAAACAACTCTCATTAAACTCACAAGTGAACATGCGGTGGGATATTTACCCAAGTCAACCAAGCAATTATTTTGCACATTTACAAAAAGCAGACCTAACAACCATATATGATTGTAAAGTGATTTATCATGGATAACGGACTATATTTTTTGGAAGAAATGACTTATGGATTGGGAGTAACGCTCAGTTAAAAATGTTTACCTCCCCCTTTTCCCAACAATTGCAAAACCTAATATATACAAACTAACAAGAGTTAAGAATCCCTAAAAATTACAGACACGCTTTGGAATTATCTCTCTCTACATTTGTGCATTGTACATTTCCATTTTAGACGTATACTTTTTTCTGAAATCAAAACTTTGAGTTTTCGCTCTCCCTTCACCCCGTAAACAAAAAAGGCACAGATGACAACAAAATGAAACTTTTTGAGTTTATGTATGGAAAAAATTTAAAACAACAACAAATATAAGTAAAGAAAATTTATTCGTACGCCACAAATGAACACAAAATTTTTGTTATCCAAGTTTGGGAAATTCCACTAGTTCAACCCTTATAGCTTGGAATTTATAAAAAAGAGATTTCTTCTACACATGTTTTAAAAATAGATATACATGATTGAAACATGTTAAAGATGCAAATGACCTATGGATCCATACCTTTTAAAGAGAATAACAAACACTCATTAAATTCTCAAGTGAACGTGCGGTGGGATATTTACCCGAGTCAAACAAGTCATTATTTTGGCAATTTACAAAAAGCTGACCTAAGTATCATAGATGATTATAAAGTGATTTATCATGCATAACGGGCTATATTTTTGTATGAAATGACTTTTGGATTTGGAGTCAACGCTCTATTAAAAATCCCCTGTCTCCCTCTTTTTCTAACGAATTAAATACCTAATATATAAAAACAGAAAAGAGTTTACAATCCCTAAAAATTACAGACACTCTTTGGAATTATCTCTTTCCACATTTTTGCATTGTACGTTTCCATTTTAGATGTACATTTTTTTCTTAAATCAAAACTTTGAGTTTTCGCTCAGCTTTCATCCCGTAAACAAAAAAGGCAAATCGAACACAATAAATTGAAAACCTTAGAGTTTATGTATGGAAAAAATTAAAAACAACCACACCATAAATGAACATAAAAGGTTTTGTCATCCAAGTTTGGGCAATTCCAATAGATCAACCCTAATAGCTTGGAATTTTTTAATAAATAGATTTCTTCTAATCATGCTTTAAAAATGGATATGCATGCTTGAAACATGTTAAATATGCAAATAACCTATGGATCCCATACCTTTTAAAGAGAATAACAAACGCTCGTTAAATTCTCAAGTGAATGTGCAGTGGGATATTTACCCGAGTCAAACAAGAGATTATTTTGCCCATTTATAAAAAGCTGACGTAAAAATCATAGATGATTGTAAATTGATTTTTCATGCGTAACGGGCTATATTTTGTTAAGAAATGACTTATGGATTTGAAAGTTTTTTTATCCAAGTTTTTGAAATTCCACTAGTTCAACCCAAATAGCTTGGAATTTTATAAGAAAGAGATTTCTTCTAGAAATGTTTTAAAAATGGATGAGCATGCTTGAAACATGTTAATGATGTAAATGACCTATGGATCCAAACCTTTCAAACAGAATAACAAACGCTCATTAAATTCTCAAGTGAACGTCCGGTGGGATATTTACTCGAGTCAAATAAGCCATTATTTTTCCCATTTAAAAAAAGCTGACCTAGCAATCATAGAAGATTGTAAAGTTATTTATCATCCGTAACGGGCTATATTTTTAAGAAATGACTTATGGATTTGGAGTCAACGCTAAGTGAAAAATGCCCCGCCTCCCCCTTTTCCCGACGATTGAACAACCTAATATATAAACACTAAAAAGAGTTTACAATCCCTAAAAATTACAGACATTCTTTAGAATTATCTCTCTCAACATTTCGGCATTGTGCATTTCCTATTTAGTTTTTTACTTTTTTGTTTAATCAAAACTTTGATTTTTTCGCTCTCCCTTCATCCCGTAAACAAAAAAGGTCAATAGATCACAACAAAATGAAAGTTTTAGAGTTTATATATTGAAAAAAATTTTAAAAACAACAAATATAAGGAAAGGAAATTTATTCGCACACCACAAATGAACACAAAAGTTTTGTTATACAAGTTCCGGAAATTCAACTAGTTCACCCCTAACAGGGTGGAGTTTATAAGAAGGAGATTTCTTCTACACATGTTTTAAAAATGGATATGCATGCTTGAAACATGTTAAAGAAACAAATGACCTATGGATCCAAATATTTTAAAGAGAATAAAAACACTTTTTAAATTCTCAAGTGAACGTGCGGTGGGATATTTAGCCGAGTGAAACAAGCCATTATTTTGCCCATTTACAAAAAGCTGCCTAACAATCATAGATTATTGTAATGTGATTTATCATGTGTAACGGGCTATATTTTTTTAAGAAATGACTTATGGATTTGGAGTCAACGCTCAGTTAAAAATCCCTCGCCTCCCCCTTTTCCCGACGATTGCAAAAACTAATATATAAAAACTAAAAAGTGTTTAAAATCCCTAAAAAATATAGATACTCTTTGGAATAATCTCACATTACATTTGTGCATTGCGCATTTCCATTTTAGATGTATACTTTTATCTTAAATCAAAACTTTGAGTTTTCGCTCTCCCTTCATCTCGTATACAAAAAAGGCAAATAGATCATAACAAAATGAAAATTTTAGAGTTTATGTATGGAAAAAATTTAAAACAACAACAAATGTAAGTAAAGAAAATTTATTCGCACACCCCAAATGAACACAAAAGTTTTGTTAACCAAGTTTGGGAAATTCCACTAGTTCAACCCTAATTGCTTAAAATTTTATAAGAAAGAGATTTCTTCTACACATGTTCTGACAATGGATATGCATGCTTAAAACATGTTAAAGGGGTAAGTGACCTCTAGATCCAAACCTTTTAAAGAGAATAACAAACGCTCGTTAAATTCTCAAGTGAACCTGCGATGGGATATTTACCTAAGTTGAACAAGCCATTATTTTGCCCATTTACAAAAAGCTGACCTAACAATCATAGATGATTGTAAAGTGATTTATCAAGCGTAACAGGCTATATTTTTGCAAGAAATGACTTACGGATTGGCAGTCAACACTCTGTTAAAAATCCCCCACCCCACCATTTTCCTCACGATTGCAAAAACTAATATATAAAAACTAAAAAGAGTTTAAAATCCATAAAAATTACAGACACTCTTTAGAAATATCTCTTACTACATTTGTGCATAGTGCATTTCCATTTTAGATGTATATTTTTTTATTAAATCAAAACATTGAGTTTTCACTCTCCCTTTATCCCGTATACAAAAAAGGCAAATAGATCACCACAAAATGAAATTTTGAGAGTATATGTATGGGAAAAAAAATTAAAAGAACAAAAAATGTAAGTAAATAAAATTTATTCGCACACCACAAATGTATACAAAAGTTTAGTTATCCAAGTTTTGGAAATTCCACTAGTTCAACCCTAATAACTTAGAATTTTTTAAGAAAGAGATTTCTTGTACACATGTTTTACCAATGGATATGCATGCTTGAAACATGTTAAAGATGCAAATGACCTATGGATCCAAACTTTTAAAGAGAATAAAAAACGCTCATTAAATTCTTAAGTGAATGTGCGGTGGGATATTTACCCGAGTCAAACAAACCATTATTTTGTCCATTTACAAAAAGCAGACCTAACAATCATAGATGATTGTAAAGTGAGTTATCATGTGTAATGGGCTATATTTTTTGTAAGAAATGACTTATGGATTGCGAGACATTGCTCAGTGAAAAATCCCCCACCTCCCCCATTTCCTGACGATTGCCAAACCTAATATATAAAAACAATAAAGTGTTTACCATCCCTTAAAATTATAGACACTCTTTGGAATTATTTCACTCTACCTTTTGTGCATTTCCATTTTACATGTATTTTTTTTAAATCAACACTTTGAGATTTCTCTGTCCTTTCATCCCGTAAAAATAAAAGACAAATAGATCAAAACAAAATTAAAATTTTAGAGTTTATGTATGGAAAAAATTTAAAACAACAACAATTATAAGTAAAGAAAATTTATTCGCACACCACAAATGAACACAAAATTTTTTTTATCCAAGTTTTGGAAATTCCTCTAGTTCAACTCTAATAGCTTGGAATTTTATATGAAAGAGATTTCTTCTACACTTCTTTTAACAATGGATATGCATGCTTGAAACATGTTAAAGATGCAAATGACCTATGGATCCAAAACTTTTAAAGAGAATAACAAACGCTCATTAAATTTTCAAGTGAACGTGAGGCGGGATATTTGCCCGAGTCAAACAAGCCATTATTTTTCTCATTTTCAAAAAGCTGACCTAAGAATCACAAATGAATGTAAAGTCATTTATCATGAAAAACGGGCTATATTTTTGTAAGAAATGATTAATGGATTAGGCCTCAATGCTCAGTTAAAAATCCCCCGCTTCTCCCATTTCCCAACAATTGAAAAAACTAATATATAAAAACTAAAAAGAGTTTACAATCCCTAAAAATTACTGGCACAGTTTGGAATTATCTCTCTCTACATTTGTGCATTGTGCATTTCCATTTTAGATGCTTTATTTTTTCTTAAATAAAATTTAAAATTTTTCACTCTTTCTTAATCCCGTAAAGAAAGAAGGCAAATAGGTCACAACAAAATGAAAATTTTAGAGTTTATGTATAGAAAAAATTTAAAACAACAACATATGTCAGTAAAGAAAATTTAATCGAACACCATAAACGAACACAAAAGTTTTGTTGTCCAAGTTGGGAACTTCCACTAGTTCAACCCTAATAGCTTGGAATTTTATAAGAAAGAGATTTCTTCTACACATGTTTTAAAAATGTATATGCATGCTTGAAACATGTTAAAGATGCAAATGACCTATGGATCCAAACTTTTTAAAGAGAATAACAAACGCTCATTAAATTCTCAAGTGAACGTGCGGTGGGATATTTACCTGAGAGAAACAAGCAATTATTTTGGCCATTTACAAAAAGCTGACCTAATAATCATAGATTATTGTAAAGTGATTTATCATGCGTAACATGCTATATTTTTTTTGGAAATGACTTGTGGATTGGGAGTCAATACTCAGTTAAAAATCCCCTGCCTCCCCCTTTTCCTGACGATAGCAAAACCAGAGATATAAAAACTAAAAAGAGCTTACAATCCCTAAAAACTACAGGCACTCTTTGGAATTGTCTCTCTCTACATTTGTGCATTATGCATTTCCATTTTAGATGTATACTTTTTTCTTAAATCAAAACTTTGAGATTTCGTTTTCCATTCATCTCGTAAACAAAAAAGTCAAATAGATCACAAGAAAATGAAAAGTTTAGATTTTTTGTATGGAAAAAATTGAAAACAACAACAAATATAAGAAAAGAAAATTTATTCGCACACCACAAATGAACACAAAAGTTTTGTTATCCAAGTTTAGAAAATTCCACTAGTTAAACCCTAATAGGATGGAATTTTATAAGAAAGTGATTTCTTCTACACGTGTTTTAAAAATGTTTATGCATGCATGAAACATGTTAAAGATGCAAATGACCTATGGATCCAAACCTTTTCAAGAGGATAACAAACGGTCATTAAATTCTCAAGTGAACGGGTGGTGGGATATTACACGAGTCAAACTAACTATTTTTTTGCCCATTTTCAAAAAGCTGACCTAATTATCATTGATGATTGTAAAGTGATTTATCATGCATAACGGGCTATATTTTTGTAAGAAATGACTTATGGATTGGGAGTCAACGCTATGTTAAAAATACCTCGCCTCCCTTTTTTCCTAACAATTGCAAAACCTAATATATAAAAACTAAAAAGAGTTTAAAATCCCTAAAAATTACAGACACACTTAGGAATTATCTCTCTCTACATTTGTGCATAGTGCATTTCCATTTTAAATGTAGGCTTTTTTCTTAAATCAAAACTTTGAGTTTTTGCTCTCCCTTCATCCCATAAATAAAAAAGGTGAATACATCACAACAAAATTAAAATTTTAGACTTTAGGTAAGGATAAAATTTAAAAGAACAATAAATATAAGTGTAGGAAATTTATTCCCACACCACAAATGAACACAAAAGTTTTTTTATCCAAGTTTTTGAAATTCCACTAGTTCAACCCAAATAGCTTGGAATTTTATAAGAAAGAGATTTCTTCTAAAAATGTTTTAAAAATGGATATGCATGCTTGAAACATGTTAAATATTTAAATGACCTATGGATCCAAACCTTTCAAACAGAATAACAAACGCTCATTAAATTCTCAAGTGAACGTCCGGTGGGATATTTACATGAGTCAAACAAGCCATTATTTTTCCCATTTGCAAAAAGCTGACCTAGCAATCATAGAAGATTGTAAAGTGATTTATCATGCGTAATGGGCTATATGTTTGTTAGAAATGACTTATGGATTGCGAGTCAACGCTGACTTAAAAATCCCCTACCTCCTCCTTTTCCCCACTATTGCAAAAACTAATATATAAAAACTAAAAAGAGTTTACAATCCCTAAAAATTACTGAAACTCTTTCGAATTATCTCTCTACATTTGTGCATTGTGCATTTCCATTTTACATGTATACTTTTTTCTTAAATAAAAAATTTGGAATTTGGCTCTCCCATCATCCCATAAACAAAAAAGGCAAACAGATCATAATAAAATGAAAATTTTAGAGTTTATATATGGAAAAATTTTAAAAAAACAACAACTATAAGTAAATAAAATTTATTCGCACACCAGAAATGAACACAAAAGTTTTGTTATCCAAGTTTGGGAAATTCAAGTAAGTCATCCCTAATTGAGAGGAATTTTGTAAGCAATAGATTTCTTTTACAAATACTTTAAAAATGGATATGCATGCATGAAACATGTTAAAGATGCAAATGACCTATCGATCCAAACCTTTTAAATAGAATAAAAAACGCTCATTAAATTCTAAAGTGAACGTGCGGTGGGATATTTACCCGAGTCAAACAAGCCACTATTTTGCCCATTTACAAAAAGCTGACGTAACAATCATAGATGATTGTAAAGTGATTTATCATGCGTCATGGGCTATATTTTTTGTAAGAAATGACTTATGGATATGGAGTCAACGCTTATTTAAAAATCCTCCGTCACCACCTTTTCCCTTCAATTGAAAAACTTAATAAATAAAAACTTAAAAGTGTTTACAAACCCTTAAATTACAGATACTCTTAGGAATTACCTCTTTCTACATTTGTGCATTGTACATTTCCATTTTAGATGTATAATTTTTTCATAAATCAAAACTTTAAGATTTCGCTCTTCCTTCATTCTGTAAACAATAAAGACAAAATAAATGACAACAAAATGAAAATTTTAGAGTTTATCTATGGAAAAAATATAAAACAACAGCAAATATAAACAAAGAAAATTTATTCACACACCATAAATGAACACAAAAGTTTTGTTATCCAAGTTTGGGAAATTCCACTAGTTCAACCCTAATAGCTTGGAATTTTATAAGAAAGAGATTTCTTCTACAAATGTTTTAAAAATGTTTATGCATGCTTGAAACATGTTAAAGATGCAAATGACCTATGGATCAAAACCTTTTTAAAGAGAATAACAAACACTCATTAAATTCTCAAGTGAACGTGCGGTGGGATATTTACCCGAGTCAAACAAGCCATTAGATTGCCCATTTACAAAAAACTAACCTAACAATCATAGGTGATTGTATAGTGATTTATCATGTGTAACGGGCAATATTTTGTAAGAAAAGACTTATGGATTGGGAGTCCACACTCAGTTAAAAATCACCCTCCTCCCCTTTTACCCAACGTTTGTAAAACCTAAGATATAGAAACTAAAAAGAGCTTACAATCCCTAAAAAGTACAGACACACTTTGGAATTGTCTCTCTCTACATTTGTGCATTATACATTTCCATTTTAGATGTATACTTTTTTCATAAATCAAAACTTTAAGATATCACTCTCCCTTCATCCCGTAAACAAAAAAGGCAAATAGATCACAAGAAAATGAAAAGTTTAAAGTTTTTGTATACACAAAATTGAAAACAACAACAAATATAACTAAAGAAAATTTATTCGCACACCACAATTGAACACAAAAATTTTGTTATCCAAGTTTGGGAAATTTCACTAGTTCAACCCAAATAGCCTGGAATTTTATAAGAAAGAGATTTCTTCTACACATGTTTTAAAAATGGATATACATGCTTGAAACATGTTAAAGATGCAAATGACCTATGGATCCAAACTTTTTAAGGAGAATAACAAACGCTCATTAAATTCTCAAGTGAACGTGCGGTGGAATATTTACCCGAGTCAAACAAGCCATTATATTGCCAATTTACAAAAAACAATCATAGGTGATTGTTTAGTGATTTCTCATGCATAACGGGTAATATTTTTGTAAAAAATGACTTATGGATCGGGACTCAACACTCAGTTAAAAATAACCTGCCTCCCCCTTTTCCTGACGATTGCAAAACATGAGATATAAAAACTAAAAAAAGCTTACAATCCCTAAAAACTACAAACACTCTTTGGTATTGTCTCTCTCCACATTTGTGCATTGTGCATTTCCATTTTAGATGTATACTTTTTTCATAAATCAAAACTTTGAGATTTCTCTATCCCTTCATCCTGTAAAGCAAATAGATCACAAAAATATCAAAAGTTTTGAGTTTTTGTATGGAAAAAATTGAAAACAACAACAAATATAAGTAAAGAAAATTTATTCGGTCACCACAAATGAACACAAAAGTTTTTTTATCCAAGTTTAGGAAATTCCATTAGTTCAACCCTAATAGGATGGAATTTTATAAGAAAGAGATTACTTCTACACGTGTTTTAAAATTTTTTACGCATGCTTGAAACATGTTAAAGATGCAAATGACCTATGGATCAAAACCTTTTAAAGAGAATAAAAAACGCTCATTAAATTCTCAAGTGAAGGTGCGGTGGGATATTTACCCTAGTAGATCAAACCATTTTTTTGCCCATTTTCAAAAATCTGACCAAACTATCGTAGATGATTGTAAAGTGATTGATCATGCGTAACGGGCTATATTTTTGTACGAAATGACTTAAGGATTGGGAGTCAACGCTATGTTAAAAATCCCCCACCTCCCTCTTTTCCCAACGATTGCTAAACCAAATATATAAAAACTAAAAAGAGTTTACAATCCCTTAAAATTATAGACACTCTTAGGAATTATCTCTCTCGACATTTGTCCATAGTGCATTTCCATTTTAAATGTGTACTTTTTTCTTAAATCAACAATTTGAGTTTTCGCTTTCCCTTCATCTCGTAAACAAAAAAGGCAAATACATCACAACAAAATGAAAATTTTAGAGTTTAGGTAAGGAAAAAATTTAAAACAGCAATAAATATAAGTGCAGAAATTTATTCGCACACCACAAATGACCACAAAAATTTTTTTATTCAAGTTTTTGAAATTCCACTAGTTCAACCCAAATAGCTTGGAATTTTATAAGAAAGAGAATTCTTTTACAAATGTTTTAAAAATGTATATGCATGCTTGAAACATGTTAAAGATGCAAATGACCTATGGATCCAAACCTTTCCAAGAGAATAACAAACGCTCATTAAATTCCCAAGTGAACATCCGATGGGATATTTACTCGAGTCAAACAAGCCATTATTTTGCCCATTTACAAAAAGCTGACCTAGCAATCATAGATGATTGTAAAGTGATTTCTCCTGTGTACCGGGGTATATTTTTAAGAAATGACGTTTGGATTGGGAGTCAATGCTAAGTGAAAAATGCCACGCCACCCCCATTTCCCGACAATAGAAAAAACAAATATATAAAAAATAAAAAGAGTTTAAAATCCCTAAAAATTAAAGACACTCTTTGGAATTATCTCTCTCAACATTTGGGCATTGTGCATTTCCTTTTTATATTTATACTTTTTTCTTAAATCAAAACTTTGAGTTTTCGCTCTCCCTTCATCCCGTTAACAAAAAAGGCAAATAGATCACAATAAAATGAAAGTTTTAGAGTTTATATATGGAAAATAATTAAAAAAACAACAAATACAAGGAAGGGAAATTTATTCACACACCACAAATGAACACAAAAGTTTTGTTATACAAGTTTGGGAAATTCTACTAGTTCAACCCTAACAGGGTGGAATTTTATAAGAAAGAGATTTCTTCTTCACATGTTCTAAAAATGGATGTGCATGCTTGAAACATGTTAAAGAAGGAAATGACCTATGGATCCAAATCTTTTAAATAGAATAAAAAACTCTTTTTAAATTCTCAAGTGAACGTGCGGTGGGATATTTACCCGATGAAACAATCCATTATTTTTACCCATTTATAAAAAGCTGCCTAACAATCATAGATGATTGTAATGTGATTTTTCATGCGTAACAGGCTATATTTTTGTAAGAAATGACTTATGGATTGGAAGTGCATGCTCAGTTAAAAATCCCCCGCCTCCCCCTATTCCCTACAATTGTAAAACCTAATATATAAAAACTAAAAAGAATTTACAATCCCTAAAAATTAGAGACATTCTATGCAATTATCTCTCTCTACATTTGTGCATTGTGCATTTAAATTTTAGATGCATACTTTTTTCTTAAATAAAAACATTGAGATTTCGCTCTCCCTTCATCCCATAAACAAAAAAGGCAAATAGATCACATCAAAATGAAAATTTGAGAGTTTATGAATGGAAAAAATTTAAAACAATAACAAATATAAGTAAAGAAAATTCATTCGCACACCACAAATGAACACAAAAGTTTTGTTATCTAAGTTTTGGAAATTTCACTAGTTCAACCCAAATAGCTTGGAATATTATAAGAAAGAGATTTCTTCTACACATGTTTTAAAAATGGATATGCATGCTTGAAACATGCTAAAGATGCAAATGATCTATGGATCCAAACCTTTTAAAGAGAATAACAAACACTCATTAAATTCTCAAGTGAACGTGCAGTGGGATATTTACATGAGTCAAACATGCCATTATTTTGCCAATTTACAAAAAGCTGACCTAACAATCATAGATGATTGTACAGTGATTTATTATGCGCAACAGGCTATATTTTTGTAAGAAATGACTTACGGATTGGGAGTCAACACTCAGTTAAATTTCCCAACCTCCCCCTTTTCCCGATGATTGCAAAACTTTATATATAAAAAGTAAAAAGAGTTTACAATCCCTAAAAATTATAAACAGACTTTGGAATTATCTCTCTCTACATTTGTCCATTGTGTATTTCCATTTTATATGTATACTTTTTTCTTAAATCAAAACTTTGAGTTTTCGCTCTCCCTTCATTCCGTAAACCAAAAAGGCAAGTAGATCACAACAAAATGAAAATTTTAGAGTTTATGTTTGGAAAATTTTTAAAACAACAACAAATGAAAGAAAAAACAATTTGTTCCCACACCACAAATGAACACAAAGTTATGTTATCCAATTTTGGGAAATTCAACTAGTTCAACCCTAATAGCTTGGAATTTTATAAGAAAAAGATTCAATCTACACATGTTTTAAGATGCAAATGATCTATGGATCAAAACCTTTTAAAAAGAATGATAGACGCTCATTAAATTATCAAGTGAACGAGCGGTGGGAAATTTACCCGTCAAACAAGCCATTTTTTTCCCATTTACAAAAAGCATACCTAACAATCATAGATGATTGTAAAGTGATTAACCATGTGTAACGGTCTATATTTTTGTAAGAAATGACATATGGATTGGGAGTCAACGCCCAGTTAAAAATCCGCCGCCTACCCCTTTTCCCGATGATTGCAAAACCCAATATATAAAAACTTAAAAGAGTTTACAATCCCTAAAAATTACAGATACTCTTTTGAATTATCTCTCTCTATATTTGTGCATTGTGCATTTCCATTTTAAGATGTATACTTTTTTCTTAAATCAAAGCTTTGAGTTTTCGTTCTCCCTTCATCCCGTAAAGAAAAAATGCAAATAGATCACTTCAAAATGAAAATTTTAGAGCTTAGGTATGGTTCAAATTTAAAACAACAACAAATATAAGTAAAGAAAATTTATTCGCACACCACAATTGAACACAAAGTTTTGTTATCCAAGTTTGGAAAATTCCACTAGTTCAACCCTAATAGATTGAATTTTTATAAGAAAGAGATTCTTCTACACATGTTTTAAAATTGGATATGCATGCTTGAAATATGTTAAGGATGCAAATGACCTATGGATCCAAACATTTTAAAGACAACAACAACAGCTCATTAAATTCTCAAGTGATCGTGTGGTGCGATATTTACCCGAGTCAAACAAGCCATTATTTTGCCAATTTGCAAAAAGCTGACCAAACAATCATAGATGATTGTAAAGTGATTTATCATGTGTAACAAGCTATATTTTTTTCAAGAAATGGCTTATGGATTGGGTGTGAATGCTCAGTTAAAATTCCCCCGGCTTCCCTTTTCCCGACGATTGCAAAACATAATATATAAAAACAAAAAAAAGTTTACAGTCATTTTAAATAAATGACACTCTTTCGAAGTATTTCTCTCTACATTTGTACATTTTTTATTTCCATTTTAGATATATATTTTTTTTAAATAAAAACTTTGAGTTTTCGCTCTCCCTTCATCCAAAAAACAAAAAAGGCAACTAGATCACAACAAAATGAAAAATTTAGAGTTTATATATGGAAAAAAATTTAAGCAACAACAAATGTAAGTAAAGAAAATTTATTCACACACCACAAATGAACAAAAAACATTTTTTATCCTAGTTTGGGAAATTCTACAACTTCAACCCTAATAGCTTGGAATTTTATGAGAAAGAGATTTCTTCTACACATGTTTTAAAAATGGATATGCATGCTTGAAACAAGTTAAAGGTGCAAATGAGCTATAGATCCCAACCTTTTAAAGAAAATAAAAAACACTCAATAAATTCTCAAGTGAACGTGCAGTGGGATATTTACCCGAGTCAAACAAGCCATTATTTTGACCATTTACAAAAAGCTAACCAAACAATCATAGATGATTGTACAATGATTTGTCATATGTAACGGGCTATATTTTTGTAAGAAATGACTTATGGATTGGTTGTCAACGTTCAGTTAAAAATCCCTTGCCTCCCCCTTTTCTCGACGATTGGAAAACCTAAAATATAAAAACTAAAAAGTGTTTACAATCCCTAAAAATTACAAACACTCTTTGGAATTATCTCTCTCTACATTTGTGCATTGTGCAATTCCAACAAAATTTTAAGATTTCGTTCTCTTATCATCCTGTAAATAAAAAAGGCAAATAGATCACAACAAAATGAAAATTTTAGATTTTATATATGGAAAAAATTTGAAACAACATCAAATGTAAATAAATAAAATTTATTCACGCATACCACAAATGAACACAAAAGTTTTGTTATCCATGTTTGGAGATTCCACTTGTTCAACCCTAATAGCTTGGAATTTTATAAGAAAGAGATTTCTTCCACACATGTTTAAGTAATGGATATGCATGCTTGAAACATGTTAAAGATACAAATGACCTATGGATCCAAACCATTTAAGAGAATAAAAAATGCTCATTCAATTTTCAAGCGAACGTGTGGTGGGATTTTTACCCGAGTCAAACATGCCATTATTTTGCCCATTTACAAAAAGGTGACCTAAGAATCTTAGATGATAGTAAAATGATTTATGATGCTTAACGGGCTTTATTTTTGTAAGTAATGACTTATGAATTGGGAGTCAACGCTCAGTGAAAAATCCCCGCCACCCCTTTTCGTGTCGACTATAAAACCTAATATATAAAAAATAAAAAGAGTTTACAGTCCCTGAAAATTATAGACACTATTTGCAATTATCTCTCTCAACATTTTTGCATCGTGTATTTCCATTTTAGATGTCTACTTTTTTCGTAAATCAAATCATTTGAGTTTTCGCTCTCCGTTTATCCTGTAAATAAAAAAGGCAAATATATCACAACAAAATGAAAATTTTAGAAGTTATGTATGGAAAAAATTTAAAACAACAACAAATGTAAGTAAAGAAAATTTATTCGCACATCACAAATGAATAGAAAAGTTTTGTTATCCAAGTTTTGGAAATTCCACAACTTCAACCCTAATAGCTTGGAATTTTATAAGAAAGAGATTTCTTCTACACATGTTTTAAAATGGATATGCATGCTTGAAACAAGTTAAAGGTGAAATTGACCTATGGATCCAAACCTTTTAAAGAGAATAAAAAACGCTGATTAAACTCTCAAGTGAACGTGCAGTGGGATATTTACCCGAGTCAAACAAGCCATTATTTTTCCCATTTACAAAAAGAAGACCTAACAATAATAGATGATTGTAAACTGATTTATCATATGTAACGGGCTATATTTTTTTAAGAAATGACTTATGAATTGGGTGTTAACGCTCAGTTAAAAATCCCTCGCGGCCCCCTTTTCTTAATGAATGGAAAACCTAAAATATAAAAACTAAAGAGACTTCGCAATCCCTAAAAATTAAAAACACACTTTGGAATTATCTCTCTCTACATTTTTGCATTGTGCATTTCCATTTTAGATGTAGACTTTTTTCTTAAGTATAAACTTTAGGATTTCTCTCTCCCTTCATACCGTAAACAAAAAAGGTAAATATATCACAACAAAATTAAAATTTTAGAGTTTATGTATGGAAAAAATTGAAAACAAAAAAAATATAAGTATAGAAAATTTATCCACACACCTCACCTGAACACAAAAGTTTTGTTATCCATGTTTGGGAAATTCCACTAGTTCAACCCTAATTGCTTGGAATTTTATTAAAAAGAGATTTCTTCTACACATGTTTAGTAATGGATATGCATGCATGAAACATGTTTAGAGGCAAATGACCTATGGATCCAAACCTTTTAAAGAGAATAATACTCACTCATTAAATTCTCAAGTGAACGTGCGGTGGGATATTTACCCGAGTCAAACAAGCCATTATTTTACCCATTTACAAAAAGCCGGCCTAACAACCATAGATGAGTGTAAAGTGATTTATCATGCGTAATAAGCTATAATTTTGTAAGAAAGGACTTATGGATTCGGAATTAACGCTCAGTTAAAAATCGCTCGCCTCCCCCTTTTCCCGACGATTGTAAAAACTAATATATAAAAGCTAAAAAGAGTTTACAATCCCTGAAAATTAATGATACTCTTTGGAATTATCTCTCTCAACATTTGTGCATTGTGCATTTCCATTTTAGATGTATACTATTTTTGTAAATCAAAACATTGATTTTTTGCTCTCCCTTCATCCCGTAAATAAAAAAGGCAAATAGATCACAACAAAATGAAAATTTAAGAGTTTATGTATGGAAAAAATTTAAAACAACAACACATGTAAGTAATGAAAATTTATTTGTACACCACAAATGAACACAAAAGTTTTGTTATCCAAGTTTGGGAAATTCCACTAGTTCAACCATAATAGCTTGGAATTTTATTAGAAAGAGATTTCTTTTGCAAATGTTTTAAAAATGGATATGCATGCTTGAAACATGTTAAAGATGCAAATGACCTAAGGATCCAAACAATTTAAGAGAATAACAAATGCTCATTAAATTCTCAAGTGAACGTCCGGTGGGATTTTTACCCGAGTCAAACATGCCATTATTTTTCCCATTTACAAAAAGCTGACCTAACAATCTTAGATGATTGTAAAGTGATTTATAATGCGTAATGGGCTTTATTTTTTTAAGAAATGACTTATGGATTGGGAGTCAACGCTCCGTTAAAAATCCCCGCCACCCCATTTCCTGTCGACTATAAAACCTAATATATTAAAACTAAAAAGTGTTTACAGTCCCCAAAATTGTAGACACTCTTTGCAATATCTCTCTCAACATTTGTGCATTTTGCATTTCATTTTTAGATGTCTACTTTTTTCCTAAATCAAATCATTGAGTTTTCACTCTCCCTTCATCCTATAAACAAAAAAGGCAAATATATCACATCAAAATGAAAATTTTAGAGTTTTTGTATGGAAAAAATTTAAAACAACAACAAATGTAAGTAAACATAATTTATTCACACACCACAAATGAACACAAAAGTTTTGTTATCCAAGTTTGGGAAATTCCACTAGTTCAACTCTAATAGCTTGGAATTTTTTAAGAAAGAGATTTTTTCTACACATGTTTTAAAAATGGATATGCATTCTTGAAACATGTTAAAGATGCAAATGACCTATGGATCCAAACCTTTTAAAGAGAATAACAAACGCTCATTAAATTCTCTAGTAAACGTGCAGTGGGATATTTACGCGAGTCAAACAAGTCATTATTTTGCCCATTTACAAAAAGCTGACCTAACAATCATAGATAATTGTAAAGTGATTTATCATGCGTAATGGGCTATATTTTTCTAAGAAATGATTTATGGATTGGGAGTCAACGCTCAGTTAAAACTCCCCCGCCTTCCCCTTTTCCTGACGATTGGAAACCCAAATATATGTAGACTAAAAAGAGTTTACAATCCCTAAAAATTACAAAAAGTCTTAGGAGTTATCTCTCTCGAAATTTGTGCAATGTGCATTTCAATTTTAGATGTATACTTTTTTCTTAAATCAAAACTTTGAATTTTCGCTCTCCCTTCATCCCGTAAACTAAAGACGCAAAAAGATCAGAAAAAAATGAAAATTTTAGAGTTGATGTAAAGAAAAAATTTTAAACTACAACAAATGTAAGTAAATAAAATTTATACAGACACCACACATGAACTCAAAAGTTTTGTTATCCAAGTTGGGAAATTCCACTATATCAACCATAATAGCATTGAATTTTAAAAGAAAGAGATTTCTTCCACGCATGTTTTAAAAATGGATATGCATGCTTTAAACATGTTAATGATGCAAATGACCTATCGATCAAAACCTTTTAAAGAGAATAACAAACGCTCATTAAATTCTCATGTGAACGTGTGGTGGGATATTTACCCGAGTCAAACAAGCCATTATTTTGCCCATTTATAAAAAGTTGACGTAACAATCATAGATGATTGAAAAGTGATTTATCATACGTAACTGGCTATATTTTTGTAAGAAATGACTTATGGATTGGGAGTCAACGCTCAGTTAAAAATCCCCCGCCTCCCCCATTTTGGGACGATTGCAAACCCAAATACAAAAAAACTTAAAAGAGTTTACAATCCCTAAAAATTACAGACACTTGTTGGAATTATCTCTCTCTACATTTGCGCATTGTGCAGTTCCATTTTAGATGTATACTTTTTTTCCATTTTTATTAAACAAACAAGGCAAATAGATCACAACTAAATGAAAATTTTAAAGTTTTTGTATGGAAAAAATTTAAAACAACAGCAAATGTAAGTAAAGAAAATTTATTCGCACACCAAAAATGAACACAAAAGTTTTGTCATCCAAGTTTGGGCAACTTCACTAGTTAAGGCCTAATAGCTTGGAATTTTATCGGAAAGAGATTTCTTCTACTTATATTTTAAAAATGTATTTGCATGCTTGAAACATGTTAATGATGCAAATGACCTAGGGATCCATACCTTTTATACAGAATAACAAACGCTCATTAAATTCTCAAGTGAACGTGCGGTGGGATATTTACCCAAGTCAAACAAGCCATTATTTTTCCCATTTACAAAAAGTTGACCTAAGAATCGTAGATGATTGTAAAGTGATTTAACATGCATAACGGACTATATTTTTGTAAGAAATGACTTATGGAGAAGGAATCAACCCTCGCCTCTACCTTTTCCCGATGATTACAAAAACTAATATATAAAACTAAAAAGAGTTCACAATACCTAAAGATTACCGACACTCTGTGGAATTAGCTCTCTCTACTTTTGTGCATTGTGCATTTCCATTTTAGATGTATACTTTTTCTTAAATCAAAACTTTGAGTATTTACTCTCCCTTCATCCCGTAAAGAAAAAGGCAAAAAGATCACATCAAAATGAAAATTTTATAGTTTATGTATGGAAAAAATTTAAAAGAACAACAAATGTTAGTAAATAAAATGATTCCACACCACAAATGAACACAAAAGTTTTGTTATCAAAGTTTGGGAAGTTCCACTAATTCAACCCTAATAGCTTGGAATTTTATAAGAAAGAGATTTCTTCTACAAAAGTTTTAAAAATGGATATGAATGCTTGGAACATGTTAAATATGAAAATGACCTATGGATCCAAACCTTTTAAAGAGAATAACAAACGCTTATTAAATTCTCAAGTGAACGTGCGTTAGGATATTTACCCGAGTCAAACAAGCCATTATTTTGCCCATTTAGAAAAAGCTGACTTAACAATCACAGATGATTATAAAGTGATTTATCATGTGTAACGGGTTATATTTTCATAAGAAATTATTGATGGATTGGTAGTGAACGCTCAGCTAAAAATTTCCCGCCTCCCCCTTTTCCTGACGATTGCAAAACCTAATATATAAAAACTAAAAAGAGTTTACAATCCCTAAAAACTACAGACACTCTTAGGAATTATCTCTCTCTACATTTGTGCATTGTGCATTTCCGTGTTAGATGCATACTTTTTTCTTAAATCAAAACTTCGAGTTTTTGCTCTCCCTTCATCCCGAAAACAAAAAAAAGCAAATAGATCACAACAAGATGAAAATTTTACTGACTGTGTATGGAAAAAATTTAAAATGAAAAAATTTTTAATTAAAAAAAATTTATTCGCACACCACAAATGAACACAAAAGTTTTGTAATCCAAGTTTGGAAAATTCCACTAGTTCAACCCTAATAGCTTGGAATTTTATAAGAAAGAGATTTCTTCTGCACATATTTTAAAAATGGATATGCATGCTTAAAACATGTTAAAGATGCAAATGACTTATGGATCCAAACCTTTTAAAGACAATAACAAATGCTCATTAAATTTTCAAGTGAACGTCCGGTGGGTTTTTTACTCGAGTCAAACAAGCCATTTTTTTCCCATTTACAAAAAATGACCAAAAAATCATAGATGATGTTAAAGTGATTTATCATGCATTATGGGTTATATTATTGTAAGAAATGACTTATGGATTGGGAGTCAAAGCTCAGTTAAAAATCCCCCACCTCCCCTTTTTCCCGATGATTGCAAAACCTAATATATAAAAACTAAAAAGAGTTTACAATCCCTAAAAATTACTGGCACAGTTTGGAATTATCTCTCTCTACATTTGTGCATTGTGCATTTCCATTTTAGATGTATATGTTTTTCTGAAATCAAAACTTTGAGTTTTCGCTCTCCCTTCATCACATAAACAAATAAGGCACATCGATCACAACAAATGAAAATTTTAGAGTTTATGTATGGAAAAAATTTAAAACAACAACAATTCTAAGCAAAGAAAATTTATTCGCACACCACAAATGAACACAAAAGTTTTGTAATCCAAGTTTTGGAAAACCCACTAGTTCAACCTTAATAGCTAGGAATTTTGTTAGAAAGAGATTTCTTCTACACATGTTTTAAAAATGAATATGCATGCTTGAAACAAGTTGAAAATGCAAATGACTTATGGATCCAAACCTTTTAAAGAGAATAAAAACACTCATTAAATTCTCAAGTGAACCTGCGGTGGGATATTTACGCAAGTCAAACAAGCCATTTTTTTGCCCATTTGCAAAAACTTGACCTAATAATCATAGATGATTGTAAAGTGATATATCATACGTAACAGGCTATATTTTTGAAAGAAATGACTTATGGATTGGGAGTCAACGCTCAGTTAAAAACCCCCTGCCTCCCCCTTTTCCCGACAATTGAAAAACCTAATATTTAAAAACTAAAAAGAGTTTATAATAAAAAAAATTATAGACACACTTTGGAATTATCTCTCTCTACAATTGTGCATTGTGCATTTCTATTTTAGATGTATACTTTTTTCTTCAATAAAAACTTTGAGTTTTCGCTCTTCCTTCATCCTGTAAACAAAAAAGGCAATTAGATCACAACAAAATCAAAATTGTAGAGTTTATGTAAGGAAAAAATTTAAAAGAACAACAAATGTAAGTAAAGAAAATTTATTCGCACACCGCAAAGGAACACAAAATTTTTGTCATCCAAGTTTGGGAAATTCCACTAGTTCAACCCTAATAGCTTGGAATTTTATAAGAAAGAGATTTCTTCTACACAAATTTTAAAAATGGATATATCATCTCAAAAGATGTTAAAGATGCAAATGACCTATGGATCCAAACATTTTATAGAGAATAACAAACACTCATAAATTCTAAAGTGAACGTGCAGTGGGATATTGACCCGAGTCAAACAAGCTATTATTTAGCCCATTTACAAAAAGCTGACCTAACAATCGTAGATGAATGTAAAGTTATTTATCATGCATAACGGGCTATATTTTTGTAATAAATTACTTATGAAATGGGAGTCAACGCGCAGTTAAAAATCTCCCGCCTCCCACTTTTCCCGACGATTGCAAAACCTTATATATAAAATCTAAAAATATTTTACAATCCATAAAAAGTTACAACCACTATTCTGAATTATCTCTCTCTACATTTGTGCATTGTGCATTTCCAATTTAGATGTATACTTTTTTCTTTAACCAAAACTTAAAGTTTTCGCTCTCCCTTCATCCCATACACAAAAAAGGCAAATAGATCACAACAAAATGAAAATTTTAGAGTTTATGTATGGAAAAAATTTAAAACTAAAACAAATGTAAGTAAAGAAAATTTATTGTCACACCACGAAAGAACTCAAAATTTTGTTATCCAAGTTTGGGAAATTCCACTACCTCAACACCTAATAGTTTGGAATTTTATAAGAAAGAGATTTCTTCTACACATGTTTTAAAAATGGATGTGCAGGCTTGAAACATGTTAAAGATGCAAATTACCTATGGATCCAGACCTTTTAAAAAGAATAAAAAACGTTCATGAAATTCTCAAGTGAACGGGCAACGAGATATTTACCAGTGCCAAACAAGCCATTATTTTTCTCATTTATAGAAAGCTGACCTAACAATCATTGATGATGTAAAGTGATTTATTATGCGTAACGGGATATATTTTTGTACGAAACGACTTATGAATTGGGTGTCAATGCTCAGTTAAATATCCCTAGCCACCTCTTTTCTTGACGATTACAAAACCTAATATATAAAAACAAAAAAGAGTTTAAAATCCCAAAAAATTATAGACACTCTTTGGAATTATCTCTCTCTACATTTTTGCATTGTGCATTTCCATTTTATATGTATAATTTTTTCTTAAATCAAAACTTTGAGTTTTAGCTCTCTCTTTATCTCATAAAAACAAATTTGGCAAATAGATCACAACAAAATGAAAATTTTAGATTTTATGTATGGAAAAAATTTAAAACAACAACAAATGTAAGTAAAGAAAATTTACTCGCACTCCACAAATGAACAAAAAAGTTTTATAATCCAAGTTTGGGAAATTCCTCTAGTTCAACCCTTACAGCTTGGAATTTTATAAGAAAGAGATTTCTTCTAGGCATGTTTTAAAAATGTATTTGCATGCTTGAAACATGTTAAAGATGCAAATGACCTATGGATCCAAACCTTTTAAAGAGAATAACAAACGTTCCTTAAATTCTCAAGAGAACGTGCGATGGGATATTTACCGGAGTCAAACAAGCCATTATTTTGCCCATTTTCAAATATCTAACCTTACAATCATAGATGATTGTAAATTGATTTATCATGCGGTACGGGCTATATTTTTTTAAGAAATGACTTTTGGATTGGGGGTCAACGCTCAGTTAAAAATCTCTTGCCTCCCCCTTTTCCCGATGGATGCATAACCTAATATATAAAAAATAAAAACAGTTTAAAATCCCTAAAAATTATAGACACTCTTAGGAATTATCTCTCTATATATTTGTGCATTGTGCATTTCCATTTTATAGGTATACTTTTTTCTTAAATAATCTCTGAATTTT
Source organism: Aristolochia californica (assembly GCF_029961685.1). Classification (NCBI taxonomy): domain Eukaryota; kingdom Viridiplantae; phylum Streptophyta; class Magnoliopsida; order Piperales; family Aristolochiaceae; genus Aristolochia; species Aristolochia californica. The sequence continues at coordinate 31,758,147 of NW_027181992.1, read as the reverse complement.
TGCTCTACCTTCATTCCGTAAACAAAAAGGCAAAAACATCACAAAAAAATGAAAAATTTAGAGTTTATGTATGGAAAAAAATTAAAACAACAAGAAATGTAAGCAAAGAAAATTTATTCGCATACCACAAATGAACACAAAAGTTTTGTAATCCAAGTTTGGGAAATTCCACTACTTCAACCCTAATAGCTTGGAATTTTATAAGAAAGAGATTTCTTCTACACATGGTTTAAAAATGGATATGCAAGCTTGAAACATGTTAAAAATTCAAATGACCTATGGATTCAAACCTTTAAATAAGAATAGAGAAATCTCATGAAATTCTCAAGTGAACGTGCAGTAGGATATTTGCCCGAGTCAAACAAGCCATTATTTTGCCCATTTACAAAAAGCTGACCTAACAAACATAGATGAGTGTAAAGTGATTTTTCATGCGTAACAGGCTATATTTTTGTAAAAAACGACTTATGAATTGGGATTCCATGCTCAGTAAAAATTCCCCACCTCCCCCTTTTCCCAACGATTGCAAAACCTAATATATAAAAACAAAAAATAGTTTAAAATCCCTAAAAATTCTAGACTCTTTGTAATTATCTCTCTCTACATTTGGGCATTGGGCATTTCAATTTTAGATGTATGCTTTTTTCTTAAGTCAAAACTTGGAGTTTTCACTCTCCCTTCTTCCTATAAAAAAAAAGGCAAATAGATCACAACAAAATGAAAATTTTAAAGTTTATCTATAAAAAAATTTAACAAAACAAAAAATTTAAGTAAATAAAATTTATCCTCTCACAACAAATCAACACAAAAGTTTTGTTATCCAAATTTAGAAAATTCCACTAGTTCAACCCTAATAGCTTGGAATTTTATAAGAAAGAGATTTCTTCTACACATGTTTTAAAAATGGATATGCATTCTTGAAACATGTTAAAGATGCAAAAGACTTATGGATCCAAACCTTTTAAAGAAAATAACAAACACTCATTAAATTGTTAAGTGAACGTGCGGTGGGATATTTATGCAAGTCAAACAAGCCATTATTTGGCCCATTTGCAAAAAGCTGACCTAACAATCATATATTATTGTAATGTGATTTATCATGTGTAACAGGCTGTATTTTTGTAAGAAATGACTTATGGATAGGGAGTCAACACACAGATAAAAATCCCCTACCTCCCCATTTTCCCGACGATTGCAAAACCTAATATATAAAAACTAAAAAGAGTTTACAATCCCTAAAAATTACAAAAACTCTTTAGAATTATCTCTTTCCACATTTTGACATAGTGCATTTCCATTTTAGATGTATACTTTTTTCTTAAATCTAAACTTTGACTTTTCGCTCTCCCTTAAACCCGTAAACAAAAAAGGCAAATAGATCACAACAAAATTAAAATTTTAGAGTTTATGTCAATAAAAAATTTAAAAGAACAACAAATGTGAGTAAAGAAAAAACATTTCCACACAAAAAATGAACACAAAAGTTTTGTTATCCAAGTTTGGGAAATTCCACTAGTTCAACCCTAATAACATGGAATTCTATAAGAAAGATATTTCATCCACACATGTTTTAAAAATGAATATGAATGCTTGAAACATGTTTAAGATGAAAACGACCTATAGATCCAAACCTTTTAAAGAGAAGAAAAAATGCTCATCAAAATTCACAAGTGAACGTGAGGTAGCATATTTACCTGAGTCAAAGCAAAAAGTTGAGTTAACAATCATAGAAGACTTCAAAGTGATTTATCATGTGTAATAGGTTATATGTTTGTAAGAAATAACTTATGGATTTGGAGTCAACGCTGAGTTAAAAATCCCCCACCTCACCCTTTTCCTGACGATTGCAAAACCTAATATATAAAATCTAAAAAGAGTTTACAATCCCTAAAAATTACAGACACTCATTGGAATTATTTCCATTTCAGATGTGTACTTTTTTCATAAATAAAAACTTTGAGTTTTCGCTCTCCCATCATCCCGTACACAAAAAAAGACAGATAGATCACAACAAGATGAAAATTTTAGAGTTTATGTCCGGAAAAATTTAAAATAACAGTAAATGTATGTAAAGAAAATTTATTCTCACACCACAAATGAACACAAAAGTTTTGGTATCCAAGTTTTTAAAATTCCACTAGTTCAACCCTAATAGCTTGGAAGTTTTTAAGAAGATTTCTTCAACACATGTTTTAAAAATGGATATGTAGGCTCGAAACATGTTAAAGATGCAAATGACCTATAGATCCAAACCTTTTAAAGAGAAGAAAAAATGATCATCAAAATTCTAAAGTGAACGTGTGGTGGGATATTTACAAAAAGCTGACCTAATATTCATAGATGATTGTAAAGTAATTTATCATGTGTAACGGGCTATATTTTTGTAAGAACTAACTTATGGATTGGGAGTCCATGCTTAGTTAAAAATCCCCCGCATCCCCATTTTCTTGACGATTGCAAAAACTAATATATAAAAACTAAAAAGAGTTTCAATCCCTAAAAATTACTAACACTCTTTGGAATTTTCTTTCTCCACATTTGTTCATTATGCATTTCCACGTTAGAAGTATTCTTTTTTGTTAAATCAAAATTTTGAGTTTTTGTAGTCCCTTCATCCCGTAAAAAAAAAGGCAAATAGATCACAACAAAATGAAAATTTTAGAGTTTATGTATGGAAAAAATTAAAACAACAACAAATGTAAGTAAAGAAAATTTATTCGCACGTCACAAATGAACACAAAAGTTTTGTCATCCAAGTTTGGGAAATCCCACTAGCTTGGATTTTTATAAGAAAGAGATTCCTTCTACACATGTTTTGAAAATGGATATCCATGCTTGAAACATGTTAAAGATGAAAATGACCTATAGATCCAAACCTTTTAAAGAGAAGAAAAAACGCTCGTCAAAATTTTCAAGTGAACATGGGGTGGGATATTTTCCCGAGTCAAACAAGCCATTATTTTGCCCATATACAAAACGTTGACCTAACAATCATAGATGATTGTAAAGTGATTTATCATGCATAATGGGCAATAATTTTGTAAGAACTGACTTATGGACTGGGAGTCAACGCTCAGCTAAAAATCCCCCCGCCTCCTCCTTTTTTCGACGATTGTAAAACCTTATATATAAGAACTAAAAAGAGTTTACAATCCCTATAAATTACTGACACTCTTTGGAATTATCTTTGTCAACATTTGTGCATTATGCATTTCTATTTTAGATGTATAATTTTTTTTTAAATCAAAACTTTGAGTTTTCACTATCCCTTTATCCCGTAAAAAAAGACAAATAGATCACAACAAAATGAAAATTTTAGAGTTTATTTAAATAAAAAATTTAAAACAACAACAAATTTAAGTAAAAAAATTTACTCGCACACCACAAATGAAAACAAAAGTATTGTTCTCCAAGTTTGCGAAATTCCACTAGTTCAACCCTAATAGCTTGGAATTTTATAAGAAAGAGATTTCTTCTACACATGTTTTAAAAATGGATATGCATGCTTGAAACCTGTTAAAGATGCAAATGACCTATGGATCATAACCTTTTAAAACGAAGAACAAACGCTCATTAAATTCTCGAGTGAACGTGATGTGGGATATTTACCTGAGGCAAACTAGCCATTATTTTGCCCACTTACAAAAAGTTGACCTAACAATCATAGATGATTGTAAAGTGATTTATCATGCATAACGGGCTATAGTTTTGTAAGAACTGACTTATGGATTGGGAGTTATCGCTCAGTTATAAATCCCCCACCTCCCTCATTTACCGACGATTGCAAAACCTAATATATAAAAACTAAAAAGAGTTTAAAATCTCTAAAACATAAAGACACTCTTTGGAATTATATTTGTCTACATTTATGCATTGTGCATTTCAATTTTAGTTGTATACTTTTTTATTAAATATAAACTTTGAGTTTATGCTTACCCTTCATCCTGTAAACAAAAAAGGCAAATAGATGACAACAAAATGAAAATTTTAGAGTTTATGTGTGGTAAAAATTTTAAACAACTACAAATGTTTGGAAAGAAAATTTATTTGCACACCACAAATGAACACAAAAGTTTTGTCATCCAAGTTTAGAAAATTCCACTAGTTTAACACTAATAGCTTGCAATTTTATTAGAAAGAGATTTCATCTATACATGTTTTAAAAATGGATATGCATGCTTGAAACATGTTAAAGATGCAAATGACCTATGGATCCAAACCTATTAAGAGAATAATAAATGCTCATTAAATTCTCAAGTTAACGTGTTGTAGGATATTTACCCGAGTCAAACAAGCCATTATATTGTCTATTTACAAAAATTTGACCTAACAATCGTAGATGATTGTAAAGTTATTTATCATGCGTAAGGGTATATTTTTGTGAGAAATGACTTATGGATTGGTAGTCAATGCTCAGTTAAAAATCCCTTGCCTCCCCTTTTTCCGTACAAATGCAAAACCTAATATATAAAAACTAAAAAGAGCTTTCAATCCCTAAAAATTATAGACACACTTTGGAATTATTTCTCTCCACATTTCTGCATTGTGCATTTCTATTTTAGATGTATACTTTTTTCTTAAATCAGAACTTTGAGTTTTCGGTCTCCCTTCATCCTGTAAACAAAAAAGGCAAATAGATCACAACAAAATAAAAATTTAAGAGTTTAAGTAAGGAAAAAATTTCAAAAAACAAAAAATATAAATAAATAAAATTCATTCGCACACCACCAAAGAACACAAAAAAAATTTTTATCCAAGTTTGGGAAATTCCACTAGTTCAACCCTAATAGCTTGGAATTTTATAAGAAAGAGATTTCTTCTACACATGTTTTAAAAATAGATTTGCATTTTTGAAACATGTTAATGGTGCAAATGACCGATGGATCCAAACCCTTTAAAGAGAATAACAAACTCTCATTAAATTCTTAAGTGAACATGCGGTGGGATATTTACCCGAGTCAAACAAGCCATTATCTTGCCCATTTACAAAAAGCTGACCAAACAATCGTAGATGATTTGTAAAGTGATTTTTCATGCCTAACGAGCTATTTATTTGTAAGAAATGACTTATCGATTGGGAGTCAAAGCTTAGTTAAAAATCCCCTGCCTCCACCTTTTCCCGACAATTGCAAAACCTGATATATAAAAATAAAAAAGAGTTTACAATCCCTAAAAATTACAGACACACTTTGGAACTATCGCCCTCTACATTTGTGAGTTGTACATTAGAATTTTAGATGCATACTTTTTTTTAAATAAAAACTTTGAGTTTTCGCTCCCTCTTCATCTCGTAAATTAAAAAGGCAAAAAGATCACAAAAAAATGAAAATTTTAGAGTTTATGTAGGGAAAAAATTTAAAACAACAACAAATGTAAGTAAAGAAAATTTATTCGCACACCTGAAATGAACACAGAAGTATTGTTATCCAAGTTTGGGAAATTCTACTTGTTCAACCCTAATAGCTTGGAATTTTATAAGAAAGAGATTTCTTCCACACATGTTTTAAAAATGGATATACATACTTGAAATATGTTAAAGATTCAAATGACATATTGATCAAACCTTTTCAAGAGAAGAAAAAACGCTCGTCGAAATTCTCAAGTGAACGTGCAGTGGGAAATTTACTCGAGTCAAACAAGCTATTATTTTGCCGATTTACAAAAAGTTGACCTAACAATCGTAGATGATTGTAAAGTGATTTATCATGCCTGATGGGCTATATATTTGTAAGAAATGACTTATGGGTTGGGATTCAAAGCTCAGTTAAAAATCCCCCGCCTCCCCCTTTTCCCGACGATTCCAAAACCTAATATATAAAAACTAAACAGAGTTTACAATCCTTAAAAATTATAGACACTCTTAGGAATTATCTCTCTCTACATTTCTGCATTGTGCAATTCCATTTTATATTTATACTTTTTTCTTAAATCAGAACTTTGTGTTTTTTGCTCTCCCTTCATCCTGTCATGAAAAAAGGCAAGTAGATCACAACAAAAAGAAAACATAAGAGTTTAAGTAAGGAAAAAATTTTAAAAAACAAAAAATTTAAGTAAAGAAAATTCATTCTCACTCCACTAATGAATACAAAAGTTTTGTTATACAAGTTTGGGAAATTCCACAAGTTCAACCCTGATAGCTTGGAATTTTATAAGAAAGAGATTTCTTCTACACATACTTTAAAAATAGATATGCATGCATGAAACATGTTAAAGGTGCAAATGACCGATGGATCCAAACCCTTAAAAGATAATAACAAACTCTCATTAAATTCTCAAGTGAACGTGTGGTGGAATATTTACCCGACTCAAACAAGGCATTATTTTGCCCATTTACAAAAAGCTGACCTAATAATCGTAGATGATTGTATAGTGATTTATCATGCCTAAAAGGCTATATATTTGTCAGAAATGACTTATGGATTGGGAGTCAAAGCTCAGTTAAAATTCCCCCACCTCCCCCTTTTCCCGACGATTGCAAAATCTAATATATAAAAACTAAAAAGAGTTTAAAATCCCTCAAATTTACAGACACACTTTGGAATTATCTCTCTCTACATTTGTGAGTTGTGCATTTCAATTTTAGATGCATACTTTTTTCTTAAATAAAAACTTTGAGTTTTCTCTGCCCCTTCATCCAGTAAATTGAAAAGGCAAATAGATCACAAAAAAATGAAAATTTTAGAGTTTATGTATGGAAAAAATTTAAAACAACAAGAAATCTAAGTGAATAAAATTTATTCGCACACCAGAAATGAACACAAAAGTATTGTTATCCAAGTTTGGGAAATTCCACTAGTTCAACCCTAATAGCATGGAATTTTATAAGAAAGAGATTTCTTCTACACATGTTTTAAAAATGGATATATTTTCTTCAAACATGTTAAAGATGCAAATGACCTATAGATCCAAACCTTTTAAAGAGAAAAAAACGTTCGTCAAAATTCTCAAGTCAACGTGCAATGGGATATTTACCCGAGTCAAACAAGCCATTATTCTGCCCATTTACAAAAAGTTGTACAAACAATCATAGATGATTGTAAAGTGATTTATCATGTGTAACGGGCTATATTTTTGTAAAAATGAATTATGGATTGGGAGTCAAAGCTTAAATCCCCCCCCCCCCCCCCCCCCCCTTTTCTCGACAATTGCAAAACCTCATACATAAAAACTATAAAGAGTTTAAAATCACTAAAATTATAGATACACTTTGAATTATCTCTCTCTACATTTGTGAGTTGTGCATTTCTATTTTAGATGTATACTTTTTTCTTAAATAAAAACTTTGAGTTTTCGCTCCTCCTTCATCCCGTAAATTAAAATGGCAAATAGATCACAAAAAAATGAAAATTTTAGAGTTTATGTATGGAAAAAATATAAAACCACAACAAATGTAAGTGAAGAAAATTTATTCGCACACCAGAAATGAACACAAAAGTATTGTTTTCCATGTTTGGGAGTTTCCACTAGTTCAACCCTAATAGCATGGAATTTTATAAGAAAGAGATTTCTTCTACACATGTTTAAAAAATGGATATGCATGCTTGAAACATGTTAAAGATGCAAATGACCTATATATCCAAACCTTTTAAAGAGACGAGAAAACGCTCATCAAAATTGTCAAGTGAACGTGCGGTGGGATATTTACCCGAGTCAAACAAGCCATTATTCTGCCCATTTACAAAAAGTTGTCCTAACAATCAGATGATTGTTAAGTGATTTATCATGCTTAACGGGCTATATTATCGTAAGAATTGACTTAAAAATTGGGAGTCAATGCTCAGTTAAAAATTCCCTGCGTCCCCCTTTTCCCGACAAATGCAAAACCTTATTTATAAAAACTAAAATGAGTTTACAATCCCTAAAAATTATTGACACTCTTTGGAATTATCTCTGTCTACATTTGTGTCTTGTTCATTTCCATTTTAGATGTATACTTTTTTCCTAAATTAAAACTTTGAGTTTTCACTCACCCTTCATCCCGTAAACAAAAAAGTCAAATAGATTGCAACAAAATGAAAATTTTAGAGTATATGTATAGAAAAAATTTAAAATAACAACAAATTTAATCAAAGAAAATTTATTCGCACACCACAAATGAACACAAAAATTTTGTTATCCAAGTTTGGGAAATTTCACTAGTTCAACCCTTATAGCTTGGAATTTTATAAGAAAGAGATTTCTTCAACACATGTTTTAAATATGGATATGCATGCTTGAAACATGTTAACGATGCAAATGAACAAGGGATCCAAACCTTGTAAAGAGAAGAAAAAATGATCATTAAATTCTCAAGTGAGCTTGATGTGGGATATTTACTCGAGTCAAACAAGCCATTATTTTTCCCATTTACAAAAAGCTAACCTAACAATCATAGATGATTGTAAAGTGATTTATAGTGCGTAACAGACTATATTTTTGTAAGAACTGACTTATGGATTGGGAGTCAACGCTCAGTTAAAAATCCCCCACGTCCCCCTTTTCCTGACAATTGCAAAAACTTATATATAGAAACTAAAAGGAGTTTACAATCCCTAAAATATACAAACACCCTTTGGAATTATCTCTGTCAACATTTGTGCATTGTGCATTTCCTTCTTAGATGTATACTTTTTTCTTAAATCAAAACATTGAGTTTTTTCTTACCCTTCATCCCGTAAACAAAAAAGACAAACAACTCACAAGAAAATGAAAATTTTAGAGTTTATGTATGGAAAAAAAATAAACAACAACCAATGTAAGTAAAGAAAATTTATTTGCACACCACAAATGAACACAAAAGTTTTGTTACCAAGTTTGGGAAATTCCACTAGTTCAACCCTAATAGCTTGGAATTGTATAAGGAGGAGATTTCTTCTACACATGTTTTAAAATTGGATATGCATGCTAGAAACATGTTAAATATGCAAATGACTTATGGATCCAAACCTTTTATAAAATAGAACAAACGCTCATTAAATTCTCAAGTAAACGTGAAGTGGGATATTTACTCGAGTCAAACAAGCCATTATTTTTCCCATTGATGAAAAGCCGACCTAACAATCATAGATGATTGTAAAGTGCTTTATCATGTGTAGCGAGAAATATTTTTGTAAGAAATGACTTATGGATTGGGAATCAACGCTTAGTTAAAAATCCCTCGCCTCCCCCTTTTCCCGACGATTGCAAAATCTTTATATAAAAATAAAAAAGAGTTTACAATCCCTAAAAATTATTGACACTCATTGGAATTATCTCTCTTTACATTTGTGCATTGTGAATTTCCATTTTAGATGTATACTTTTTTATTAAATCAAAACTTTGAGTTTTCGCTCTACCTTCATCCCGTAAAATAAAAAGGCGAATAGATCACAAAAAAATCAAAATTTTAGAGTTTATATATGTAAAATTTTTAAAAACAACAAATGTAAGTAAATAAAATTTACTCGCACACCAAAAATGAACAAAAAAGTTTTATTTTCCACATTTGGGAAATTCCACTAGTTCAACCCTAATAGCTTGGAATTTTATATGAAAGAGATTTCTTCTACACATGTTTTAAAAATGGATAAGCATGATTGAAGCATATTAAACAAACAATTGACCTATGGATCCAATCCTTTTATAGAGAATAACAAACGCTCATTAAATTCTCAAGTGAACTAGCGGTGGGATATTTACCCGAGTCAAACAAGCCATTATTTTGCCCATTGACTAAAAGCTGACCTAACAATCATAGATGAAGGTAAAGTGATTTATTATGTGTAACGGGCAATATTTTTCTAAGAAATGACTTATGGATTGGGAGTCAACGATAAGTTAAATATCCCCGCCTCCCCCTTTTCCCGATGATTGAAAAACCTAATAAATAAAAACTAAAAGGAGTTTGTAATCCCTAAAAAATACAGATATTCTTTGGAATTATCTCTCTATACATTTGTACATTGTGCATTTCCATTTTAGATGTATAATTTTTTCTTAAATCAACTTTGCGTTTTTACTCTCCCTTAATCCCAGAAAAAAAAAAGGCAAAAAATCATAACAAAATGAAAATTTTAGAGTTTATGTCTGGAAAAAATTTAAAACAACAACAACTGTAAGTGAAAAAAAAAATTATTCCCAAACCACAAATGAACACAAAAGTTTTGTTATCCAAGTTTGGGAAATTCCACTCGTTCAACCGAAATAGCTTGAAATTTTTTACAGATATTTCTTCTACACATGTTTTAAAAACTGATATGCATGCCTGAAACATGTTGAGGATGCAAATGACCTATAGATCAGAAACTTTTAAAGAGAAGAAAAAATGTTCATTAAATTCTCAAGTGAACGTGCGTTGGGATATTTACCCGAGTCAAACAAACCATTATTTTTCCCATTTACAGAAAGCTGACGTAACAATCATATATGATTGTAAAGTGATTTATCATGCGTAACGGGCTTTATTTTGCTTAGAAATGACTTATGGATTGGGAGTTAACGCTCAGTTAAATACCCCCCCCCCCCCCCCTTTTCCCGTCAATTGCAAAACCTATTATGTAAAGACTAAAAAAAGTTTACAATACCTAAAAATTATAGACATTCTTTGGAATTATCTCTCTATACATTTGTGCATTTTGCATTTCAATTTTAGATGTATACTTGTTTCTTAAATTAAAACTTTGAGTTTTCGCTCTGCCTTCATCCCGTAAACAAAAAGGCAAATAGATCACAACAAAAGGAAAATTTTAGAGTTTATGCATGGAATGAATTTAAAACAACAACAAAGGTCAGTAAAGATTATTTGTTCGCATAACGCAAATGAACACAAAATTTTTGTCATCCAAGTTTGGGCAATTCCACTAGTTCAACCCAAATAGCTTGCAGTTTTATTAAAAAGAGATATCTTCTACTGATGTTTTAAAAATGGATAACCATGCTTGAAACTTGTTCAAGATGCAAATGACCTATGGATCCATACCTTTTAAAGAGAATAAAAAACACTCATTAAACTTTCAAGTGAGCGTGCGGTGGCAATTTACCCAAGTCAAACAAGCCATTATTTTGCCCATCTACAAAAAGCTGACCTAACAATCGTAGATAATTGTAAAGTGATTTATCATACGTAACACGCTATATTTTTGTAAGAAATGACTAATGAATTGGGAGTCAACGCTAAGTTAAAAATCCATAGCCTCCCCCTTTTCTTGACGATTGCAAAATCTAATACATAAAGTCTAAAAAGAGTTTACAATCTGTAAAAATTACAGACACTCTTTGGCATTATCTCTCTCTACATTTGTACATTGTGCATTTCCATTTTAAAAGTATACTTTTTTCTTAAATCAAAACTTTGAGTTTTCACTCTCCCTTCATCCCGTGAACAAAAAAGGAAAATAGATCAGAACAAAATGAAAATTTTAGAGTTTATGTATGGAAAAAAATTAAAATAACAACAAAACTAAGTAAAAATAATTTATTCGCATACCACAAATGAACACAAAAGTTTTGTTATCCAAGTTTGGGAAATTCTACAAGTTCAACCCTAATAGCTTGCAATTTTATAAGAAAGAGATTTCTTCTACACATGTTTTAAAAATGGATAAGCATGCTTGAAACATGTTAAAGATGCAAATGACCTATGAATTCATTCCTTTTAAAAAGAATAACGAACGATCATTAAATTCTCAAGTGAACGTTCGGGGGGATATTTACCCGAGTCAAACAAGCTAATATTTTGCCCATTTACAAAAAGCTAACATAACATTCGTAGATGATTGTAAAGTAAATTATCATGCGTAACGCGGTAAATTTTTCATAAGAAATTACTTATGGATTGGGAGTCAACGCTCAGTTAAAAATCCACCGCCTCCCCCTTTTCCCGACGATTGTAAAACCTTATAAATAAAAAATAAAAAGAGTTTACAATCCCTAAAATTATAGAGACACTTTGGAATTATCTCTCCCTACATTTGTGGATTGTGCATTTCCATTTTAGATGTATAATTTTTTCTTAAATCAAAACATTGAGTTTTCGCGCTCCCTTCATCCCGTAAAAAAAAAAGGCAAATTGATCACAAGAAAATGAAAATTTTAGAATTTATGCATGGAAAAATTTTAACCAACAAAAAATGTAAGTAAAAAACAAATATTCGCACACCACAAATGAACACAAAAGTTTTGTTATCCAAGTTTGGGAAATTCACTAGTTCAAGCCTAATAGCTTGGAATTTTATAAGAAAAAGATTTCTTCTAGTCATGTTTTAAAAATGGATATGCATGCTTCAAACATGTTAAAGATGCTAATGACCTATGGATCCATTCCTTTTAAATAGAATAACAAACGCTCATTAAATACTTAAGTGAACATTCATGGGATATTTACCGGAGTCATACAAGCCATTATTTTGCCCATTTACACAAAGCTGACCTAACAATCGTAGATGATTTTAAAGTGATTTGTCATGTGTAATGCGCTATATTTTTGTTAGAAATGACTTATGGAAGGGGAGTCAACGCTCAGTTAGAAATCCACGCCTCCCCCTTTTCCCAATGATTGCATAACCTAATTGATAAAAACTAAAAAGAGTTTACAATCCCTAAAAATTACAGACACTCTTTGGAGTTATCTCTCTCTACATTCGTGCATTGTGCATTTCAATTTTAGATGTAGACTTTTTCCTTCAATCAAAACTTCGAGTTTTTGCTCTCCCTTCATCGTAAACAAAAAAGGCAAATAAATCACAACAAAATGCAAATTTTAGGGTTTATGTACGGAACAAATTTAAAACAACAACAAATGTAAGTAAATAAAATTTATTCGGACACCACAAATGAACACAAAAGTTTGGGAAATTCCACTAGTTCAACCCTAACAGCTTGGAATTTTAAAAGTAAGAGATTTCTTCTACACATGTTTTAAAAATGGATATGCATGCATGAAACATGTTAAAGATTTAAATGACCAATGGATCCAAACCTATTAAATAGAATAACAAACGCTCATTAAAATCTCAGGTGAACATGCGGTAGGATATTTACCATAGTCAAACAAGCCATTATTATGCCCAATTACAAAAAAACTGACCTAACAATCATAGATGATTTTAAAGTAATTTATCATGTGTAATGGGCTATATTTTTGTAAGAAATGACTTACGGATTGGGAGCCAACGCTCAGTTAAAAATCTCCCCCTCCCATATTCCCGACGATTGTAAAACCTAATATATAAAAAATGAAAAGAGTTAACAATCCCTAAAAATTACAGACACTCCTTGAAATAATCGTTCTCTACATTTGTGGATTGTGCATTTCCATTTTATATGTATAATTTTTTCTTAAATCAAAACTTTGAGTTTTCACTCTCCCTTCATCCTGTAAACAAAAAAGGCAAATTGATCACAACAAAATCAAAATTTTAGGGTTGAACAACAGACAAAATTTACAACAACAATAAACGAAAGCAAATAAAATTTATTAGCATACCATAAATGAACACAAAAGTTTTGTTATCCAAGTTTGGGAAATTCCACTAGTTCAACCCTAATAGCTTGGAATTTTATAAGAAAGAGATTTCTTATACACATGTTTTAAAAATGGATATGCATGCTTGAAACAAGTTAACGATGTAAATGACCTATGGATCTAAACCTTTTAAAGAGAATAAAAAATGCTCATTAAATTCTCAAGTGAACGTGCGGCGGGATATTTTCCGGAGTCAAACAAGCCATTATTTTCCCCATTTTGACAAAAAGTTGACCTAAAAATCTTAGATGATTTTTAAGTGATTGATCATGCATAACAAGCCATATTATTTTAAGAAATGACTTATGGATTTGGAGTCAACGCTCTATGAAAAATCTCCAGCCTCCCCCTTTTCCCGACGATTGCAAAACCTAATATATAAAAACTAAAAAAGAAGTTACAATCCCTAAAAATTAAAGACACTCGTTGGAGTTATCTCTCTCTACATTTGTGCATTGTGCATTTCCATTTTAAAAGTATACTTGTTTCTTAAATCAAAACATTGAGTTTTCGCTCTCTCTTCATCCCGTCAACAAAAAAGGCAAATAGATCACAACAAAATGTAAGTAAAGAAAATTTATTCACACACCACATATCAACACAAGTTTTAATATCCAAGTTTGGGAAATTCCACTTGTTCAACCCTTATAGCTTGGAATTTTATAAGATAGAGATTTCTTCCACACATGTTTAAAAATAGATATGTATGCATGAAACATGTTGAAGATGCAAATGTCCTATGGATCCAGACCTTTTAAAGAGAATAACAAACGCTCATTAAATTCTCAAGTGAACGTGCAATGGGATATTTACCCGGTCAAACAAGCGATTAGTTTTGCCATTTAAAAGAAGGTGACCTAACAATCATAGATGATTGTGAAGTGATTTATCATGCGTAGTGGGCTATATTTTTTTAAAAAAATGACTTATGGATTGGTACTCAACGCTCAGTTAAAAATCCCCCTCCTCCCCCTTTTCCCGACGTTTGGAAAACCTAATATAAAAAAACTAAAAAGAGCTTACAATCACTAAAAATTACAGACACTCTTAGGAATTGTCTCTTTCTACAATTTTGCATTGTGCATTTCCATTTTAGATGTATACTTTTTTCTTAAATCAAAACTTTGTGTGTTTGCTCTCCCTTCATCCCGTTAAAAAAAAAAGCAAATAGATCACAACGAAATGAAAATTTTAAGGTTTATGAGTGCAAAAAATTTAAAACAACAACAAACGTACGTAATGAAAATTTATTCTAACATGACTAATGAACATAAAAGTTTTGTTATCCAAGTTTGGAAAATTCCTCCAGTTCAACCCTAATAGCTTGGAATTTTATATGAAAGATATTTCTTCTACACATGTTTTAAAAATGCAAATGGCCTATGGATCCAAACCTTTTATAGAGAATAACAAACACTCTTTAAATTCTCAAGTGAACGTGCGGTGGGATATTTACCCAAGTCAAACAAGCCATTATTTTGCCCATGTATAGAAAGCTTACATAACAATCATAGATGATTGTAAAGTGATTTATCATGCATTACCGACTGTATTTTTTTAAGAAATGACTTATGGATTGGGTGTCAACGCTCAGTAAAAATCCCCCGCCTCCCCCTTTTCCCTAAGATTGCGAAACCTATTATGTAAAAACTAAAATGAGTTTACAGTCCCTAAAATTACAGACACTCTTTGGAATTATCTCTCTCTATATTTGTGCATTCTGTATTTCCATTTTAGATGTATAATTTTTTCTTAAATTGAAACTTTGAGTTTTCGCTCTCCCTTCATCCCATAAACAAAAAAGGCAAATAGCTCACAACAAAATGAAAATTTTAGAGTTGATGCATGGAAAAAATTTAAAACAACAACAAACGTAAGTAAAGAAAACTTATTTGCACACCACAAATGAACACAAAAGTTTTGTCATCCAAGTTTGGAAATTCCACTACTTCAACCCTAATTGCTTGGAATTTTATATGAAAGAGATTTCTTTTACACATGCTTAAAATATG
The DNA here is from genome assembly GCF_029961685.1 of Aristolochia californica. Classification (NCBI taxonomy): domain Eukaryota; kingdom Viridiplantae; phylum Streptophyta; class Magnoliopsida; order Piperales; family Aristolochiaceae; genus Aristolochia; species Aristolochia californica. Next base: position 31,742,655 of record NW_027181992.1, on the reverse strand, counting down.
GGTATGCATGTTATAGATGCAAATAACCTATGGATCCAACCCTTTTAAAGAGAATAACAAACGCTCATTAAATTCTCAAGTGAACGTGCGGTGGGATATTTACCCGAGTCAAACAAGCCATTATTTTGCCCATTTACAAAAAGCAGACCAAACAACCGTAGATGATTATAAAGTGATTTATCATGCATAACGGGCTATATTTTTATAAGAAATGACTTATGGATTGGGAGTCAACGCACAGTCAACATTCAGTTAAAAATCCCCTGCCTCACCCTTTCCCCGATGATTGCAAAACCTAATATATAAAAACTAAAAATAGTTTTCAATCCCTTTAAATTACAGACACTCGTTGGAATTATCTCTCTCTACTTTTGTGCATTGTGCATTTCCAATTTAGATGTATACTTTTTTCTTACATCAAAACTCTGAGTTTTCGTTGTCCCTTAATCCCATAAACAAAAAAGGCAAATAGATCACGACAAAATGAAATATTTAGAGTTTATGTATGGAAAAAATTAAAAAAAACAACAAATTTAAGAAAATAAAATTTATTCGCACTCCACAAATGAACACAAAAGTTTTGTTATTCAAGTTTGGGAAATTCCACTAGTTCAATTGTAATTGCTTGGAATTTTATTAGAAAGAGATTTTATCTACACTTGTTTTAAAAAAGGATATGCGGAAATATGCAAATGACCTTTGGATCCAAAAGCTCATCAAAATTCTCAAGTGAATGTGCAATCAGAAATTTACCTGAGTCAAAAAGGACATTATTTTGCCCATTTAAAAAATGTTGACCTAACAATCATAGATGATTGTAAAGTGACTTATCATGCGTAAGGGGCTATATTTTTATAAGAAATGACTTTTGGATTGGGAGTCAATGCTCAGTTAAAAATCCCTCTCCTCCCCCTTTTCCTGACGATTGCAAAACCTAATATATAAAAAAGAGTTTAAAATCCCTAAAAATTACTAACACTCTTTGGAATTATATCTCCCTACATTTTCACCTTGTACACTTCTATTTTATATCTATACTTTTTTCTTAAATTAAAACACTTAGTTTTCACTCTCCCTTCATCCCGTAAAAAAAAAGGCAAATAAATCACAAAAAATGAAAATTTTAGAGTTTATGTATAAAAAAAATTTATTCACACACCACAAATGAACACAAAAGTTTTTTAATCCAAGTTTGGAAAATTCCAATTGTTCAACCTTAATTGCTTTGAATTTTATAAGAAAGAGATTTCTTCTACACTTGTTTTAAAAAGGGATATTCATGCTTGACACATCTTAAAGATTCAAATGACCTATGGATCCTAACCTTTTAAAGAGAATAACAAATGCTAATAAAATTCTCAAGTGAACTTGCGGTGGGATATTTACCTGAGTTAAACAAGCAATTATTTTGCCCATATACAAAAAGTTGACCTAACAATCGTAGATGATTGTAAAGAGATTTATCATGTGTAACGGGCTATATTTTTGTAAGAAATGACATATGGATAGGGTGTCAACGTTAAGTTAAAAATCCACCTCTTTCCCCTTTTCCCCACCTTTGCAAAACCTAATATATAAAAAATAAAAAGAGTTTACAATCCCTAAAAATTACTGTCACTCTTTGGAATTATCTCTCTCCACATTTTTGCAATGTGCATTTCCACTTTAGATCTATACTTTTTTCTTAAATCAACACTTTGAGTTTTCACTCTCCCTTCATCTGGTAAACAAAAAAGGCAAAAAGATCACAAGAAAATGAAAATTTTTGAGTTTATGTGTTGAAAAAATTTAGAACAACAACAAATGTAAGTAAAGAAAATTTATTTGCACACCACAAATGAACACAAAAGTTTTTTTATCCAAGTTTGGGAAATTTCACCAGTTCAACCCAAATAGCTTGGAATTATATAAGAAAGAGATTTCTTCTACACATGTTTTAAAAATGGATATGCATGCTTGAAACATGTTAATGATGCAAATGACCTATGGATCCAAACCTTTTAAGGAGAAAACAAACGCTCATTAAATTCTCAAGTGAACGTGCAGTGGGATAATTACCCGAGTCAAAGAAGCCATTACTTTTCCCATTTACAAAAAGCTGACCTAACAATCATAGATGATTGTAAAGTGAATTATAATGCATAACAGGCTATATTTTTTTAATAAATGACTTATGGATTGGGGGTAAACACTCTGTTAAAAATCCCCCGCCTCCCCCTTTTCCCAACGATTGCAAAACGTAATTTATAAAAACTAAAAAAGATTTTACAATCCCCAAAAATTACAGACACTAGTTGGAATTATCTCTCTCTACATTTGTTCATTGTGCATTTCCATTTTAGATGTATACTTTTTTCTTAAATCAAAACTTTGAGTTTTCTCTCTCCCTTCATCCCATAAACGAAAAAAGCAAAAAGATCATTACAAAATGAAAATATTAGAGTTTATGCATGGAAAGAATTTAAAACAACAACAAAGGTAAGTAAAGAATATATATTCGCACACCACAAATGAACACAAAAGTTTTGTTATCCAAGTTTGGGAAATTCCACTAGTTCAACCCTAACAGCTTGGAATTTTATAAGAAAGAGATTTCTTCTACACATGTTTTAAAAATGGATCCAAATCTTTTAAAGTGAAAATAAAAATAAAAATTCAATTCTAAAGTGAACGTGCGGTGGGATATTTACTAAGTCAAACATGCAATTATATTTTCCATTTACAAAAAGTTGACCTAACAATCATAGATGATTGTAGAGTGATTTATCATGCGTAACAGGGTATATTTTTGTAAGAAATGACTTATGGATTGGGAGTCAACGCCCAATTAAATATCCCCTGCCTCCCCCTTTTCTTGACGATTTAAAAATCTAATATGTAAAAACTAAAAAGAGATTATAATCCCTAAAAATTAAAGACACTTGTTTGAATTATCTCTATCTACATTTTTTCATTGTGCATTTTAATTTTAGATGCATACTTTTTTCTTAAATAAAAACTTTGAGTTTTCGCTATGCCTTCTTCCTGTAAAGAAAAAAAGGCAAATAGATCACAACAAAATGAAAATTTTAGTATTTAGGTATGGAAAAAAATTAAAAAACAACGAATGTAGGTAAAGAAAATTTATTAACACACCACAAATGAACACAAAAGTTTTGTTATCCAAGTTTGGGAAATTCCACTAGTTCAACCCTAATAGCTTTGAGTTTTAGAAGAGAGAGATTTCTTCTACACACGTTTTAAAAATGGATATGCATGCTTGAAACATGTTAAAGATGCAAATGACCTATGCATCCAAACCTTTTGAAGAGAATAACAAACACTCATTAAATTCTCAAGAGAACGTACGGTGGGATATTTACCCGAGTAAAACAAGCCATTATTTTACCCATTTAAAAAAAGCTGATGTAACAATCGTAGATGATTGTAAAGTGATTTATCATACATAACGAGCTATACTTTTGTAAGAAATGACTTATAGATTGGGAATCAACGCTCAGTTAAAAATCCACTACCTCCCTCTTTTCCCAACGATTGGAAAACCTAATATATAAAAACTAAAAAGCGTTTACAATCCCAAAAATTTACAGACACTCATTCGAATTATCTATCTCTATATTTTTGATTGTGCTTTTCCAATTTAGATGAATATTTTTTTCTTAAATCAAAACTTTGAGTTTTCGCTCTGCCTTCATCCCATAAACAAAAAAGGCAAATAGATCACAACAAAATGAAAATTTTAGTATTTTTGTATGGAAAACATTTAAAAAACAATGAATGTAAGTCAAGAAAATTTATTCGCACCCCATTAATGAACACATAAGTTTTGTTATCCAAGTTTGGGAAATTCCACTAATTCAACCCTAATAACTTGGAATTTTATAAGAAAGAGATTTCTTCTAACCATGTAATAAAAATCGATATGCAAGCTTCAAACATGTTTAATGCAAATGACCTATGGATCCAAACCTTTTAAAGAGAATAATAACAAACGCTAATTAAATTCTCAAGTGAACGTGTGGTGGGATATTTACCCGAGTCAAACAAGCCATTAATTTTTCCATTTACAAAAAGCTGACTAACAATCATAGATGATTGTAAAGTGATTTATCACACATAATGGGCTATATTTTTGTAAGTAATGACTTATGGATTGGGATTCAACGCTCAGTTAAATATCCACAGCCTCCCCCTTTTCCTGACGATTGCAAAACCTAGTATATAAAAACTAAAAAGAGATTACAATCCCCAAAAATTTTAGACATTCTTTGGAATTATCTCCCTCCAAATTTGTGCATTGTACATTTCCATTTTAGATGCATACTTTTTTCTTAAATCAAAACTTTGAGTTTTCACTCTCCCTTCATCCCGTAAACAAAAAAGGCAAATAGATCACAACAAAATGAAAATTTTAGAGTTTATGTATGGAAAAAATTTAAAACAACCACAAATGTAAGTAAAGAAAATTTATTCGCATACCTCAAACGAACACAAAAGTTTTGTCATCCAAGTTTGGGAAATTCCACTACTTCAACCCTAATAGCTTGGAATTTTATAAGAAAGAGATTTCTTTTACACATGTTTTAAAAATGGATATGCATGCTTGAAACATGTTAAAGATGCAAATGACCTATGGATCTAAACCTTTTTAAAGATAATAACAAACGCTCATGAAATTCTCAAGTGAACGTGCGGTGGGATATTTACCCGACTCAAACAAGCCATTATTTTGCCCATCTACATAGAGATGACCTAACAATCGTAGCTGATTGTAAAGTGATTTATCATGCGTAACGGGCTATATTTTTGTAAGAAATGACTTATGGATTAGGAGTCAACGCTCAATCAATGCTCAGTTAAAAACCCCCCGCCTCGCCCTTTTCCAGACGATTGCAAAACCTAATATATAAAAACTAAAAAGAGTTTACAATCTCTAAAAATTATAGACACTCATTGGAATTGTCTCTCTCAACATTTGTGCATTGTGCATTACCATTTTAGAAGTATACTTTTTTCCTAAATCAAAACATTGAGTTTTCGCTCTCCCTTCATCCCGTAAAAAAAAAAGGCAAAGATCACAACAAAATGAAAATTTTAGAGTTTATGTATGGAAAAAAATTCAAACAACAACAAATATAAGAAAAGAAAATTTATTAGCACACCACAATGAACACAAAAGTTTTGTTATCCAAGTTTGGGAAATTCCACTAGTTCAACCGTAATAGCTTGGAATTTTGTAAGAAAGGGATTTCTTCTACACATGTCTTAAAAATGGATATGCATGCTTGAAACATGTAAAAGTTGCAAATGACCTATGGATCCAAACCTTTTAAAGAAAATAACTAACGCTCTTTAAATTCTCAAGTGAACGTGAGGTGGGATATTTACCTAAGTCAAACAGGCCAGTATTTTTCCCATTTACAAAAAGTTGATGTAACAATCGTAGATGATTGCAAAGTGATTTATCATGCGTAACGGGCTATATTTTTTTAAGAAATGACTTATGGATTGGGAGTCAACCTCAGTGAAATATCCCCCGCCTCCCCCTTTTCCCCACGATTGTAAAACCTAATAAATAAAAACTAAAAAACGAGTTTACAATCACTAAAAATTATAGGAACTCTTTTAAATTAGCTCTCTCTACATTTGTGCTTTGTGCATTTCGTTTTTAGATGTATACATTTTTCTTAAATCAAAACTTTGAGTTTTCGCTCTCCCTTCATCCTGTAAAAAAAAGGCAAATAGATTAAAAAAAATAAAATTTTAAAGTTTATGTATGGAAAAAAATTAAAACAACAACAAATTTAAGTAAAGAAAATTTATTCGCATACCATAAATTAATACAAAAGTTTTGACATCCAATTTTGGGCAATTCCACTAGTTCAACCCTAATAGCTTGAAATTTTATAAGGAAGAGACTTTCTCGACTCATGTTTTAAAAATGGATAGCATGCTTGAAACATTTTAAAGATGCAAATGACCTATGGATCCATACCTTTTAAAGAGAAAAACAAACACACTTCAAATTCTCAAGTGAACGTGCGGTGGGATATTTACACGAGTCAAAGAAGCCATTATTTTGCCCATTTACAATAAGCTGGCCTAAAAATCGTAGATGATTGTAAAGTGATTTATCATGCGTAACGGGCTATATTTTAGTAAGAAACTACTTTTGGATTGGGACTCAACGCTCAGTTAAAAATCCACTGCCTGCCACTTTTCCCGACGATTGCAAAACCTAATATATAAAAACTAAAAAGAGTTTACAACCCAAAAAATTACTGACACTCTTTGGAATTATCTCTCTCTACATTTGTGCATTGTGTATTTCCATTTTAGATGTATACATTTTTTTCTTAAATCAAAACTTTGAGTTTTCGCTCTCCCTTCATCCCGTAAACAAATAAGGCAAATAGATCACAACAAAATGAAAATTTTAGAATTTATTTATGGAAAAAATTTATAAGAACAACAAATGTAAGTAAACAAAAATTATTCGCACACCACAAATGAACACAAAAGTTTTGTTATCCAAGTTTTGCAAATTCCACTTGTTCAACCCTAGTAGTTTGGCATTTTATAAGAAAGAGATTTCTTTTACACATGTTTTAAAAATGGATATGCATGCTTGAAGCATGATAAATATGCAAATGACGTATGGATCCAAACCTTTTAAAGAGAATAACAAACGGTCATCAAATTCTCCAGTGCACTTGTGGATTGATATTTACCCTAGTCAAATAAGCCATTATTTTTCCATTTAAAAAATGCGGACCTAACAATCATAGATGATTGTAAAGTGATTTATTATGCGTAACAGGCTATATTTTTGTAAGAAATGACTTATGGATTGGGAGTCAGTGTTCAAATAAAAATCCCCCACCTCCCCCTTTTCCTGACTATTGCAAAACCTAATATATTAAAACTAAAAAGAGTTTACAATCCCTAAAAATTGTAGACACTCGTTGGAATTATCTCTCTCTATATTTGTTCCTTGTTCATTTCCATTTTAGATGTATACTTTTTTCTTAAATCAAAACTTTGAGTTTTTTCTCTCCCTTCATCCTGTAAAAAAAAAAAGGCAAAAAGATCACAACAAAATGAATATTTTAGAGTTTATGCATAGAAAAAATTTAAAAAATAATGAATGTAAGTAAAAAAATTTATTCACAAACCAGAAATAAACACAAAAGTTTTGTTATCCAAGTGTGGGAGATTCCACTAGTTCAAACCTATTAGCTTGGAATTTTCTAAGAAAGAGATTTCTTCGACACATGTTTTAAAAATGGATACGCATGCTTGAAACATGTTAAAGATGCAAATGACCTATGGATCCAAAACTTTTAAAGAGAATAACAAACACTCGTTAAATTCTCAAGTGAACGTGCGTTGGGATATTTACCCACGACAAACATGCCATTTTTTTGCCCATTTACAAAAAGCTCACCTACCAATCATAGATAATTGAAAAGTGATTTATCAAGAATAACACGCTATATTTTAATAAGAAATGACTTATGGATTGGGAGTCATCACTCAGTTAAATATCCCCCGCTTCCCCCTTTTCCCGACGATTTCAAAACTTAATATATATAAAGTAAAAGAAGTTTACAATCCATTAAAATTACTGACACTCTTTGGAATTATCTCTCTCTACATTTGTACATTGTGCATTTCCATTTTAGATGTATACTTTTTTCTTAAATCAAAACTTTTAGTTTTCGCTCTTCCTCCATCCTGTAAACAAAAAAGGCAAATAGATCACAACCAAATAAAAAATTTAGTGTTTTTGTATGGAAAAAATTTAAAAAACAACTAATGTAAGTAAAGAAAATTTATTCACACACCACAAATGAATACAAAAGATTTGTTATTAAAGTTTTGGAAATTGCACTAGTTCAACCCTAATAGCTTGGATTGGGAGTCAACGCTCAGTTAAAAACCCCCCGCTTCACCCTTTTCGCAACGATTTAAAAACCTAATATATAATAACTAAAAAGAGTTTACAATCCCTCAAAATAACATACACTCATTGAAATTCTCTCTCTTCATTTGTGCATTGTGCATTTCCAATTTAGACGTATACTTTTTTCCTAAATCAAAACTTTGATTTTTCGCTCTCCCTTCATCCCGTAAAAGGCAAATAGATCACAACAAAATGAAAATTTAAGAGTTTACGGATGGCAAAAATTTAAAACAACAACAAATGTAAGAAAATAAAATTTATTCACACACCACAAATGAACACAAAAGGTTTATTATCCAAGTTTGGCAAATTCGACTAGTTCAACCCTAATAGGTTGGAATTTTATAAGAAAGAAATTTCTTATACACATGTTTTAAAAATGGATATGCATGCTTGAAACATATTAAGATGCAAATGACCAATGGATCCAAACCTTTTACAGAGAAGAAAAAACGCTAATCAAAATTCTCTACTGAACGTGCGCTGGGATATTTAGCCGCGTCAAACTTGCCATTATTTTGCCCATTTTCAAAAACCTGACCTAACAATCATAGATGATTGTAAAGTGATTTATCATGCGTAACGGGATATATTTTTGTAAGAAATGACTTATGGAATGGGAGTCAACGCTTAGTTAAAAATCTCCGCCTCCGCCTTTTCCTGATGATTGCAAAACCTAATATATAAAAAATAAAAAGAGTTTACAATCCCTAAAAATTACTGACACTCTTTGGAATTATCTCTCTCTACATTTATGCATTGTACATTTCCATTTTAGATGTATACTTTTTTCTTAAATCAAAACTTTGAGTTTTCTCCCTCCCTCTATCCCGTAAAGAAAAAAGGCAATTAGATCACTACAAAATAAAAAATTTTGAGTTTATGTGTGGAAAAAGTTAAAACAACAACAAATGTAAGTAAAGAAAATTTATTCGCACACCACAAATGAACACAAAAGTTTTGTTATCCAAGCTTGGGAAATTTCATTAGTTCATCCATAATAGCTTGAAATTTTATAAAAAAGACATTTCTTCTACACATGTTACAAAAATGAATATGCATGCTTGAAACATGTTTAAGATGCAAATGACCTATGGATCCAAACCTTTTAAAGAGAATAACAAATGCTGATTAAATTCTTAAGTTAACGTGCAATGGGATATTTATCCGATTCAAACAAGCCATTATTTTGCACATTCACAAAAAGTTGACCTAATAATCATAGATGTTTGTAAAGTGATTTATCATGTGTAACGGGCTATATTTTTTTAAGAAATTACTTATGGATTGGGAGTCAACACTCAGTTAAATATCCCCCGCCTCCTCCTTTTCCCGATAATTGCAAAACCAAATATATAAAAGCTTAAAAGATTTTACAATCCCTAAAAATTATAGACACTCTTAGGAATTATCTCTCTCTACATTTGTTCATTGTGCATTACCATTTTAGATGTATACTTTTTTTCTCAAATTGAAACTTTGAGTTTTCGCTCTCCCTTCATCCCGTAAACAAAAAAAGCAAATAGATCACTGGAAAATGAAAATTTTAGAGTTTATGTGTGCAAAAAATTTAAAGCAACAAAAAATGTAAGTAAATAATTTTTATTCTCATACCGTAATGAACACAAAAGGTTTGTCATCCAAGTTTGGGAAATTCAACTAGTTCAACCCTAATAGCCTCGAATTTTATAAGAAACAGATTTCTTTTACACATGTTTTAAAAATGGATATGCATGCTTGAAACATGTTAAAGATGAAAATGACCTACAAATCCAAACCTTTTAAAGAGAATAACAAACGCTCATTAAATTCTCAAGTGAACGTGCGGTGGGATATTTACCCGAGTCAAACAAGCCATTATTTTGGCATTTTACATAAGGCCGACCTATCAATCCTAGATGATGGTAGAGTAATTTATCTTGTGTAACGGGCTATATTTTGGTAAGAAATTACTTATGGATTGAGAGTCAACGCTCAGTTAAAAACCCCCCGCTTCCCCCGTTTCCCGATGATTGCAAAACCTAATATAAAAAAACTAAAAAGAGTTTACAATCCCTAAAAATAACATAGACTCGTTGAAATTCTCTCTCTCTTCATTTGTGCATTGGGCATTTCCAATTTAGACGTATACTTTTTTCCTAAATAAAAACTTTGTTTTTTGGCTCTCCCTTCATCACGTAAACAATAAAGGCAAATAGATCACAACAAAATGAAAATTTTAGAGTTTATGGATGGAAAAAATTTAAAACAACAAAAAATTTTAAAAAATAAAATTTATCTGCACACCTTAAATGAACACAAAAGGTTTATTATCCAAGGTTGGCAAATTCGACTAGTTCAACCCTTATAGGTTGGAATTTTATAAGAAAGAGATTTCTTCTACACATATTTTAAAAATGGATATGCATGCTTGAAACATGTTAAGATATAAATGACCTATGGATCCAAACCTTTTAAAGAGAAGAAAAAATGTTCATCAAAATTCTCTAGTGAACGTGCGGTGGGATATTTACCCGCATCCAACTTGCCATTATTTTGCCCATTTTCAAAAACCTGACCTAACAATCATGGATGATTGTAAAGTGATTGATCATGTGTAACGAGCTATATTTTTGTAAGAAATGATTTATGGATTGGGAATCAACGCTCAGTTAAAAATCCCCCGCCTCCTCCGCCTTTTCCCGACAATTGCAAAACCTAATACATAAAAACTAAAAAGAGTTTACAATCCCTAAAAATTAAAATCCCCCGCCTCCTCCGCCTTTTCCCGACAATTGCAAAACCTAATACATAAAAACTAAAAAGAGTTTACAATCCCTAAAAATTACTGGCACTCTTTGGAATTATCTCTCTCTACATTTGTGCAATGTGCATAATCCATTTTAGATGTATACTTTTTTCTTAAATCAAAACTTTGAGTTTTCTCTCTCCCTCCATCCCGTAAAGAAAAAAGGCAAATAGATCACAACAAAATAAAAAATTTAGAGTTTATGTATGGAAAAAGTTTAAAATAACAACAAATGTAAGTAAAGAAAATTTATTCGCACACCAAAAATGAACACAAAAGTTTATCTATCCAAGTTTGGGAAATTTCACTAGTTCATCCAAAATAGATTGGAATTTTATTAGAAAGCGATTTCTTCTACACATGTTTTAAAAAGGGATATGCATGTTTGAAACATGTGAAAGATGAATATGAACTATGGGTCCAAACCTTTTAAACAGAAAAACAAACCCTCATCAAAATTTTCAAGTGAACATGCGATCGGATATTTACTTGAGTCAAACAACCCATTATTTTGCCCATTTAAAAAATGTTGACCTAACAATCATAGATGATTATAAAGTGATTGATGTTGCGTAACGGGCAATATTTTTTTAAGAAATGACTTATGGATTGGGAAGCAACGTTCAGTTAAAAATCCCCCGCCTCCGCCTTTTCCCGACAATTGCAAAACCTAATATCTAAAATCTAAAAAGAGTTTACAATCCCAAAAAATTACTGACTCTCTTCGGAATTATCTCTCTCTACATTGGTGCATTGTACATTTCCATTTTAGATGTAAACTTTTTTCTTAAATGAAAACTTTGAGTTTTCGCTCTCCCTTCATCCCGTATATAAAAAAGGCAAATAGATCACAATAAAATAAAAAATTTAGAGTTTATGTATGGAAAAAATATAAATTAACATCAAATGTAAGTAAATAAAATTTATTCGCACTCCACAAATGAACAAAAAAAAAATTGTTATTCATGTTAGGGAAATTTCACTGGTTCAACCTTAATAGCTCAGAATTTTAAAAGAAAGATATTTCTTCTACGCATGTTTTAAAAAGGGGTCTGCATGCTTGAAACATGTTAAAAATTCAAATGATCTATGGATCCAAACCTTTTAAAGTGAATAACAAATGCTCATTAATTGTCAAGTGAACATGCAGTGGGATATTTACCCTAGTCAAACAAGTCATTATTTTTCCCATTTTCATAAAGCTGACCAAACTATCATAGATGATTGTAAAGTGATTTATCATGCGTAACTGGCTATATTTTTTTAAGAAATGACTTATGGATTGGGAGTCAACGCTCAGTTAAAAATCCCCCTCCTCCCCCTTTTCCTGACAATTGCAAAACCTAATATATAAAAACTAAAAAGAGTTTACAATCCCTAAAAATTACTAACACTCTTTGGAATTATCTCTCTCTACATTTGTACCTTGTCCACTTCTATTAGATGTATACTTTTTTTCTTAAATCAAAACTTTGAGTTTTCGCTCTCCCTTCATCCCAAAAACAAAAAACGTAAATAGATCACAAAAAATGAAAATTTTAGAGTTTATGTATAAAAAAATTTTAAAACAACAATAAATTTTAGTAAAGAAAATCTATTTGCTCACCACAAATGAACACAAAAGTTTTGTTATCCAAGTTTGGGAAATTCCACTTGTTCAACCCTAATTGCTTGGAATTTTTTAAAAAAGAGATTTCTTCTACACTTGTTTTAAAAATGGATATTCATGCTTGAAACATCTTAAAGATGCAAATGATCTATGGATCCAACCCTTTTAAAGAGAATAAAAAATGCTCATAAAATTCTCAAGTGCACATGCGGTGGGATATTTACCCAAGTCAAACAAGCAATTATTTTGCCCATATACAAAAAGCTGACCTAAAAATTGTGGATGATTGTTAAGAGATTTATCGTGCGTAACGGGCTATATTTTTGTAAGAAATGACTTATAGATTAGGTGTCAACGTTTAGTTAAAAATCCACCTCCTTCCCCTTTTCCCGACGATTGCAAAACCTAATATATAAAAAATAAAAAGAGTTTACAATCCCTAAATATTATTTTCACTCTTTTGAATTATCTCTCTCCACATTTGTACAATGTTCATTTCCATTTGAGATGTACCCCTTTTTTTTAAATCAAAACTTTGAGTTTTCACTCTCCCTTCATTCGGTAAACATAAAAGGCAAAAAGATCACAAAATGAAAATTTTTGAGTTTTTGTGTTGAAAAAATTTAGAACAACAACAAATGTAAGTAAAGAAAATTTATTCACACACCACAACTGAACACAAAAGATTTCTTATCCAAGTTTGGGAAATTTCACCAGTTCAACCCTAATAGCTTGGAATTTTATAAGAAATAGATTTCTTCTACACATGTTTTAAAAATGGATATGCATGCTTGAAACATGTAACAATTGTAGATGATTGTAAAGTGATTTATCATACGTAACGGGCTATATTTTTTTAAGAAATGACGTATGGATTGGGAGTCAATGCTCAGTGAAATATCCCTCGCCTCCCCCTTTTCCCGACGATTGTAAAACCTAATAAATAAAAACTAAAAAGAGTTTAAAATCCCTAAAAAATACAGGAATTCATTTAAATTATCTCTCTCTACATTTATGCATTCTGCATTTCATTTTTAGATGTATACATTTTTCTTAAATCAAAAATTTGAGTTTTCGCTCTCCCTTCATCACGTAAATAAAAAAGGCAAAAAGCTCACAACAAATTGAAATTTTTAGAGTTTATGTATGGAAAAAAATTAAAACAACAACAAATGTAAGTAAAGAAAATTTATTCGCATACGGCAAATTAATACAAAAGTTTTGTCATCCAATTTTGGTCAATTCCACTAGTTCAACCCTAACAGCTTGGAATTTTTTAAGGAAGAGACTTCCTCTACTCCTGTTTTTAAAGTGGATAGCATCCTTGAAACATGTTAAAGATGCAAATGACCTATGGATCCATACCTTTTAATGAGAACAACAAACACTCTTTAAATTCTCAAGTGAACGTGCGGTGGGATATTTACACGAGTCAAAGAAGCCATTATTTTGCCCATTTACAAAAAATTGGCCTAAAAATTGTAGATGATTGAAAAATTATTTATCATGCGTAACGGGCTATATTTTAGTAAGAAACTACTTATGGATTGGGAGTCAATGCTCAGTTAAAAATCCACTGCCTGCCCCTAATATATAAAAACTAAAAAGAGTTTACTATCCCAAAAAATTACTGTCATTCTTCGGAATTATCTCTCTCTACATTTTTGCAATGTGCATTTCCATTTTAGTTGTATACTTTTTCTTAAATTAAAACTTTGAGTTTTCGCTCTCCCTTCATCCCATAAACAAATAAGGCAAATAGATCACAACAAAATAAAAATTTTAGATTTTATTTATGGAAATTTTTTATAACAACAACAAATGTAAGTGAAGAAAAATTATTCACACACCACAAATGAACACAAAAGTTTTTTTATCCAAGTTTTGGAAATTCCACTAGTTCAACCCTAATAGCTAGGAATTTGTAAGAAAGAAATTCTTCTACCCATATTTTAAAAATGGATATGCAGGTTTGAAACTTGATAAAGATGCAAATAACCTATGGATCCAAACATTTTAAAGAGAATAACAAATGCTCATAAATTCTCAAGATTTACCCGAGTCAAACAAGCCATTATTTTTCCCATTTACAAAATGCTGACCTAACAATCATAGATGATTGTAAAGTGATAACATGCTATATTTTTGTAAGAAATGACTTATGGATTAGGAGTCAGCGCTCAATTAAAACTCCCCCGCCTCCCCCTTTTCTTGACTATTGGAAAACCTAATATATAAAAACTAAAAAGAGTTTACAATCCCTAAAACTTGCAGACACTCGTTGGAATTATCTCTCTCTACATTTGTTCTTTGTGCATTTCCATTTTAGACATATACTTTTTTCTTAAATCAAAACTTTGAGTTTTTGTTCTCACTTCATCGTGTAAAATAAAAAGGCAAAAAAGATCACAACAAAATGAATAATTTAGAGTTTACGTATGGAAAATTTAAAAAAAAAACGAATGTAAGTAAAGAAAATTTATTCACACACCACAAATAAACACAAAAGTTTTAAGTTATCCAAGTTTAGGAGATTCCACTAGTTCAAGCCTAATAGCTTGGAATTTTCTAAGAAAGAGATTTCTTCTACACATGTTTTAAAAATGGATACGCATGCTTGAAACATGTTAAAGATTCAAATGACCTATGGATCCAAACCTTTTAAAGAGAATAACAAATGCTCATTAAATTCTCAAGTGAATGTGCGGTGGCATATTTACCCACGTCAAACATGCCATTTTTTGCCCATTTACATAAAGCTGACGTAACAATCATAGATAATTGAAAAGTGATTTATCAAGAATAATAGGCTATATTTTTGTAAGAAATGACTTATGGATTGGGAGTCATCGCTCAGTTAATTATCCCACGCCTCCCCCTTTTCCCGACTATTGCAAAACCTAATATATATAAACTAAAAAGAGTTTACAATCCATAAAAATTATTAACACTCTTCCGAATTATCTCTCTCTACATTTGTGCATTGTGCATTTCTATTTTAGATGTATACTTTTTTCTTAAATAAAAACTTTTAGTTTTCACTCTCCCTCCATCATGTAAACAAAAAAGGCTAATAGATCACAACAGAAAAAAAAATTATTCTTTTTGTATGGAAAAAATTTAAAAAGCAACGAATGTAAGTAAAGAAAATTTATTCGCACACCACAAATGAACACAAAAGATTTGTTATACAATTTTTGGAAATAGCACTAGATCAACCCTAATAGCTTGGAATTTTATAAAAAAGAAATTTCTTCTACACTTGTTACAAAAATGGATATGCATGTTTGAAACATGTTTAAGATGTAAATGACCTATGGATCCAAACCTTTTAAAGAGAATAACAAACGCTGATTAAATTCTCATGTGAACGTGCGGTGGGATATTTACCCGAGTCAAACAAGCCATTATTTTTCCCATTTACAAAAAGCTGACCTAACAATTGTAGATGATTGTAAATTGATTTATCATGGGTAACGGACTATATTTTTGTAAGAAATGACTTATGGATTGGGAGTCAGCGCTCAATTAAAAATCCCCCGCCTCCCCCTTTTCCTTACTATTGCAAAATCTAATATATAAAAAATAAAAAGAGTTTACAATCCCTAAAAATTGTAGACACTCATTGGAATTATCTCTCTCTACATTTGTTGTATGTGAATTTCCATTTTAGATGTATAATTTTTTCTTAAATAAAAATTTTGAGTTTTTGCTCTCCCTTCATCCCGTAAAAAAAAAGGCAAAAAGATCACAACAAAATGAATATTTTAGATTTATGTATGGAATAAAATTTAAAAAACAACAAATGTAAGTAAAGAAAATTTATTCATACACCACAAATAAACACAACAGTTTTGTTATCCAAGTTTAGGAGATTCCACTAGTTCAAGCCTAATAGCTTGAAATTTTCTAAGAAAGAGATTTCTTCTACACATGTTTTAAAAATGGATACGCATGCTTGAAACATGTTAAAGATGCAAATGTCCTATGGATCCAAACCTTTTAAAGAGAATAACAAATGCTCATTAAATTCTCAAGTGAACATGCGGTGGGATATTTAACCTCGTCAAACATGCCATTTTTTTTCCCATTTACAAAAAGCTTACCTAATAATCATAGATAATTGAAAAGTGATTTATCAAGAATAACTGGCTATTTTTTTTGTAAGAAATGACTTATGGATTGGGAGTCATCGCTCAGTTAAATATACCATGCCTCCCTTTTTCCCGACGATTGCAAAACCTAATATATATAAACTAAAAAGAGTTCAAAATCCATTAAAATTACTGACACTCTTTGGAATTATCTCTCTCTACATTTTTGCATTGTGCATTTCCATTTTAGATGTATACTTTTTTCTTAAATCAAAACTTTTAGTTTTCGCTCACCCTCCATCCTGTAAACAAAAAAGGCAAACAGATCACAACAAGATAAAAATTTTAGTGTTTGTGTATGGAAAAAATTTAAAAAACAACAAATGTAAGTAAATAAAATTTATTCTCATACGACAAATGAACACAAAATATTTGTTATCCAAGTTTGGGAAGTTGCACTAATTCAACCCTAATAGCTTGGAATTTTATAAAAAAAAACATTTCTTCTACACATGTTACAAAAATGGATATACATGCTTGAAACATGTTTAAGATGAAAATGACCTATGGATCCAAACCTTTTAAAGAGAATAACAAACGCAGATTAAATTCTCAATTGAATGTGCGGAGGGATATTTACCCGAGTCAAACAAGCCATTATTTTGCCCATTAAAAAAAAGTTGACCTAACAATCGTAGATGATTGTAAATTGATTTATCAGGCGTATCAGGCTATATTTTTTAAAGAAATGACTTATGGATTCGGAGTCAATGCTAAGTAAATTACCCCCCTGGCCTCCCCCTTTTCCCGAAGATTGAAAAGCAAAATATATAAAAGCTTAAAAGATTTTACAATTCCTAAAAATTAAAGACATTCTTAGGCCAATATCAACAACTTTGAGTTTTCGCTCTCCCTTCATCTCGTAAAAAAAAGGCAAAAAGTTCACTGCAAAATGAAAATTTTAGAGTTTATGTGTGCAAAAAATTTAAAACAACATAAAATATAAGTAAAGAACATTTATTCTCATACCGCAAATGAACACAAAAGGTTTGTCATCCAAGTTTGGGAAATCCCACTACTTCAACCCTAATAGCTTCGAATTTTGTAAAAAAGAGATTTCTTTTACACATATTTTAAAAATGGATATGCATGCTTGAAACATGTTAAAGATGCAAATGATGTATGGATCCAAACCTTTTAAAGAGAATAATAAACGGTCATTAAATTCTCAAGTGAACGTGGGGTGGGATATTTACCCGAGTCAAACAAGCCATTATTTTGGCCTTTTACATAAGGCTGACCTAAGAATCGGAGATGATTTTAAAGTGATTTATCATGTGTACCGGGATATATTTTGTAAGAAATGACTTACGGATTGGAAGTCAACACTCAGTCAACGCTTAGTTAAAAACCCCCCGCTTCCCCCTTTTCCCAACGATTGCAAAACCTAATATATACAAAATACAAAGCGTTTAAAATCCCTAAAAATAACACACACACGTTGGAATTCTCTCTCTCTTCATTTGTGCAATGCGCATTTCCAATTTAGACGTATAATTTTTTCCTAAATCAAAACTTTGATTTTTCACTCTCCCATCATCCCGTAAACAAAAAAGGAAAATAGATCACAACAAAATGAAAATTTTAGACTTTCTGGATGGCAAAAATTTAAAACAACAACAAATGTAAGAAAAGAAAATTTATTTGCACACCACAAACGAACACAAAAGGTTTATTATCCAAGTTTGGGAAATTTGACTAGTTCAACCCTTATAGGTTGGAATTTTATAAGAAAGAGATTTCTTCTACACATGTTTTAAAAATGGATATGCATGCTTAAAACATGTTAAGATGCAAATGACCTATGGATCCAAACCTTTTAAAGAGAAGAAAAAATGTTCATCAAAATTCTCTAGTGAACGTGCGGTGGGATATTTACCCGCATCAAACTTGCCATTATTTTGCCCATTTTCAAAAAGCTGAACTAACAATCATAGATGATTGTAAAGTGATTTATCATGCGTAACGGGCTATCATTTTTTAAAAAATGACTTATGGATTGGGAGTCAATGCTCAGTTAAAAATCCCCCGCCTCCGCCTTTTCCTGACGATTTCAAAACCGAATATATAAAAACTAAAAAGAGTTTACAATCCCTAAAAATTATTGACACTCTTTGGAATTTTCTCTCTCTACATTTTTGCATTGTGCATTTCCATTTTAGATGTATAATTTTTTCTTAAATCAAAACTTTGAGTTTTCTCTATCCCTCTATCCCGAAAAGAAAAAAGGCAAATAGATCACAACAAAATAAAAATTTTAGAGATTATGTATGGAAAAAGTTTAAAATAACAACAAATGTAAGTAAAGCAAATTTATTCGCACACCACAAATGAACACAAAAATTTTATCCAAGTTTGGGAAATTTCACTAGTTCGTCCATAATATCTTGGAATTTTATAAGAAAGGGATTTCTTCTACACATGTTTTAAAAAGGGATATGCATGCTTGAAACATGTTAAAGATGGAAAATACCTATGGATCCAAACCTTCTAAAGTGAATAACAAACGCTCATTAAATTTTCAAGTGAACGTGCAGTGGGATATTTACCCGAGTCACACAAGCCATTATTTTTCCCATTTACAAAAAGCTAACCTAATAATCGTATATGATTGTAAAGTTATTTATCATGCGTGACAGTCAGCGCTCAGTTAAATATCCCCCGCCTCCCCCTTTTCCCGATGATTGTAAAACCAAATATATAAAGGCTTAAAATATTTTAAAATCCCTAAAAATTATAGACATTCTTAGGAATTATCTCTCTCTACATTTGTGCATTGTGCATTACCATTTTAGATGTATACTTTTTTCTCAAATAAAAACTTTTTGTTTTCGCTCTCCCTTCATCCCGTAAAAAAGGCAAATAGATCACTGCAAAAGGAAAATTTTAGAGTTTATGTGTGCAAAAAATTTAAAACAACAACAAATGGAAGTAAAAAAAAATTGATTCTCATACCACAATTGAGCACAAAAGGTTTGTGAGCCAAGTTTGGGAAATTCCACTAGTTCAACCAAAATAGCATGGAATTTTATAAGAAAGAGATTTCTTTTACACATGTTTAAAAAATGGATATGCATGCTTAAAACATGTTAAAGATGTAAATGACCAATGGATCCAAACCTTTTAATGCGAATAAAAAACGCACATTAAAATCTCAAGTGAACGTGCAGTGGGATATTTACCCGAGTCAAACAAGCCATTATTTTGGCCTTTTATAGAAGGCAAGCCTAACAATAGTAGATGATTGTAAAGTGGTTTATCATACGTAACTGTCTGTATTTTGGTAAGAAATGACTTATGGATTGGGAGTCAACGCTCAGTTAAAAACCTCCCCTCTTCCCCATTTTCCCGACGATTGCAAAACCTAATATAAAAAAACTAAAAGGAGTTTACAATCCCTAAAAATAACATAGACTCGTTGGAATTCTCTCTCTCTTCATTTGTGCATTGTGCATTTCCAATTTTGACGTATACTTTTTTCCTAAATCAAAACATTGATTTTTCGCTCTCCCTTCTTCCCGTAAACAAAAAAGGAAAATAGATCACAACAAAATGAAAATTTTAGAGTTTGTGAATGGAAAATATTTAAAACAACAGAAAATGTAAGAAAATAAAATTTATTCACACACCACAAATGAACACAAAAGGTTTATTATCCAAGTTTGGCAAAAAGATTTTTTCTACACAAGTTTTAAAAATGGATATGCATGCTTGAAACATGTTAATATGCAAATGACCTATGGATTCGAACCTTTTAAAGAGAAGAAAAAAGGCTCATCAAAATTCTCAAGTGAACGTGCGGTGGGATTTTTTCCCACGTAAAACTTGCTATTATTTTGCCCATTTTCAAAAAGCTGACCTAACAATCATAGATGATTGTAAAGTGATTTATCATGCGTAACGGGCTATATTTTTGTAAGAAATGACTTATGGATTGGGAGTCAACGCTCAGTTAAAAATCCCCCGCCTCCGCCTTTTCCCGACGATTGCGAAACCTAATATATAAAAACTATCAAGAGTTTACAATCACTAAAAATTAATGACATTCTTTAGAATTATCTCTCTCTACATTTGAGCATTGTGCATTTCCATTATAGATGTAAAAATTTTTCTTAAATCAAAACTTTGAGTTTTCTCTCTCCCTCCATCCCATAAAGAAAAAAGGCAAATAGATCACAACAAAATAAAAAATTTAGAGATTATGAATGGAAAAAGTTTAAAATAACAACAAATCTGAGTAAAGAAAATTTAATCACACACCACAAATGAACACAAAAGTTTTGTTATCCTAGTTTGGGAAATTTCACTAATTCGTCCATAATAGCTTGGAATTTTATAAGAAAGCGATTTCTTCTACATATGTTTTAAAAGGGATATGCATGCTTGAAATATGTGAGAGAAGCAAATGACCTATGGATCCAAACCTTTTAAATAGAAGAACAAACACTCATCAAAATTCTCAAGTGAACGTGCGGTCGGATAATTACCCGTCAAACAAGCCATTATTTTGCCCATTAAAAAAAGCTGACCTAACAATCACAAATGATTGTAAAGTGATTTATCATGCGTAACGGGCTATATTTTAGTTAGAAATGACTTATGGATTGGGAGTTAACGCTCAGTTGAAAATTGCCCACCTCCCCTTTTCCCGACGATTGCAAAACATAATATATAAAAACTAAAAAGAGTGTACAATCCATAAAAATTACTGACTCACTTTGGAATCATCTCTCTCTACATTTATGCATTATACATTTTCATTTTAGATGTATATTTTTTTCTTAGATGAAAACTTTGAGTTTTCGCTCTCCCTTCATCCCGTTTATAAAAAAGGCAAATAAATAACAACAAAATAAAATTTTTAGAGTAGATGTATGGAAAAAATATAAAATAACATCAAATGTAACTAAAGAAAATTTATTCGCACACCACAAATGAACAAAAAAGTTTTGTTGTCCAAGTTAGGGAAATTTCACTAGTTCAACCTTAATAGCTCGAAATTTTAAAAGAAAGATATTTCTTCTACACATGTTTTAAAAAGGGATCCGCATGCTTGAAACATGTTAAAGATGCAAATGATCTATGGATCCAAACCTTTTAAAGTGAATAACAAACGCGCATTAAATTCTCAAGTGAACGTGTAGAGGGATATTTACCCGAGTCAAACAAGTTATTATTTTGCCCATTTTCAAAAAGCTGACCTAATTACCATAGATGACTGTAAAGTGATTTATCTTGTGTAACTGGCTATATTTTTGTAAGAAATGACTTTTGGATTGGGAGTCAACGCTAAGTTAAAAATTCCCCTCCTCCCCCTTTTCCTAACGATTGCAAAATCTAATATATAAAAACTAAAAAGAGTTTACTATCCCTAAATAATACTAACACTCTTTGGAATTATCTCTCTCCACATTTGTACCTTGTCCACTTCTATTTTAAATGTATACTTTTTCTTAAATCAAAACTTTGAGTTTTCACTCTCCCTTCACCCCGTAAAAAAAAAAAAGGCAAATAGATCACAAAAAATGAAAATTTTAGAGTTTATGTATAAAACAAATTTAAAACAACAATAAATGTTACTAAAGAAAATTTATTCGCACACCACAATTGAACACAAAAGTTTTGTAATCCAAGTTTGGGAAATTCCACTTGTTCAACCCTAATTGCTTGGAATTTTATAAGAAAGAGATTTCTTCTACACTTGTTTTAAAAATGGATATTCATGCTTGAAACATCTTAAAGATGCAAACGACCTATGGATCCAAACCACTTAAAGAGAATAACAAAAGCTGATAAAATTCTCAAGTGAACGTGCCGAGGGATATTTACCCGAGTTAAACAAGCAATTATTTGCCCGTAAACAAAAAGCTGACCTAACAATCGTAGATGATTGGAAAGAGATTTATCATGCGTAACGGGCTATATTTTTGTAAGAAATAACTTATGGATTGGGTGTCAACGTTCAGTTAAAAATCCATCTCCTTCCCCTTTTCCCGACGATTGCAAAACATAATATATAAAAAATAAAAAGAGCTTACAATCCCTAAAAATTATTGTCACTCTTTTGAATTATCTCTCTCCACATTTGTGCAATGTGCATTTCAATTTTAGATGTATACTTTTTTCTTAAATCAAAACATTGAGTTTTTGCTTTCCCTTCATCCCGTAAACAAAAAAGGCAAATAGATCACAACAAAATGAAAACTTTAGAGTTTATGTATAGAAAAAATTTAAAACAACCACAAATGTAGGTAAAGAAAATTTATTCGCATACCGCAAATGAACATAAAAGTTTTGTCAGCCAAGTTTGGGAAATTCCACTAGTTCAACCTTAATAGCTTGGAATTTTATAAGAAAAAGATTTCTTTTACACATGTCCTAAAAATGGATATGCATGCTCGAAACATGTTAAAGATGCGAATGACCTATGGATCCAAATCTTTTAAAGAGAATAATAAACGCTCATTAAATTCTCAAGTGAACGTGCGGTGGGATATTTACCCGAGTCAAACAAGTCATTATTTTGCCCATTTACATAAAGTTGACCTAACAATCGTAGATGATTGTAAAGTGATTTATCATGCGTAACGGGTTATATTTTTGTAAGAAATGACTTATGGATTGGGAGTCGACGCTTAGTTAAAAAACCCCTGCCTCCCCCTTTTCCCGAAGATTGCAAAACGTAATATATAAAAACTAAAAAAGAGTTTACAATCTCTAAAAATTATAGACACTCATTGGAATTCTCTCTCTCTACATATGTGCATTGTGCATTTCCATTTTAGACGTATACTTTTTTCCTAAATCAAATCTTTGAGTTTTCGCTCTCCCTTTATCCCGTCAACAAAAATGGCAAATAGATCACAACAAAATGAAAATTTTTAGAGTTTATGTTTGGAAAATATTTCAAAGAACAACAAATGTAAGAAAAACAAATTTATTAGCACACCACAAATCAACACAAAAGTTTTGTTATCCAAGTTTGGGAAATTCCACTTAATAGCTTGGAATTTTACTAGAAAGAGATTTCTTCTACACATGTCTTAAAAATGGATATGCATGCTTGAAACATGTAAAAGATGCAAATGGCCTATGGATCCAAACCTTTTAAAGAGAATAACTAATGCTCTTTAAATTCTCAAGTGACGTGCGGTGGGATATTTACCTGAGTCAAACAAGCCATTATTTTATCCATTTACAAAAAACTGATGTAACAATTGTAGATGATTGTAAAGTGATTTATCATGCGTAATGGGCTATATTTTTTTAAGAAATGACTTATGGATTGGGAGTCAACGCTCAGTGAAACCGCCTCCCCCTTTTCCCGTTGATTGTAAAACCTAATAAATAAAAACTAAAACGAGTTTACAATCCCTAAAAAATACAGGAACTCTTTTAAATTATCTCTCTCTATATTTGTGCATTGTGCATTTCGTTTTTAGATATAGGCATTTTTCTTAAATCAAAACTTTGAGTTTTCACTCTCCCTTCATCCCGTAAAAAAAAGGCAAATTGATCAAAACAAATTGAAAATTTTAGAGTTTATGTATGGAAAAAAATTAAAACAACAAAAAATGTAAGTAAAAAAAAATTATTCGCATACCGAAAATTAATACAAAAGTTTTGTCATCCAATTTTGGGCAATTCCACCAGTTTAACCCTAATAGCTTGTAATTTTATAAGGAAGAGACTTCCTCTACTCTTGTTTTAAAAATGGATAGCATGCTTGAAACTTGTTAAAGATGCAAATGACCTATGGATCCATACCTTTTAATGAGAACAACAAACGCTCTTTAAATTCTCAAGTGAATGTGCGAGGGAATATTTACACGAGTCAAAGAAGCCATTATTTTGCCCATTTACAAAAAGATGGCCTAAAAATCGTAGATGATTGTAAATTGATTTATCATGCGTAACGGGCTATATTTTAGTAAGAAACTACTTATGGATTGGGAGTCAACGCTCAGCTAAAAATCCAATGCCTGCCCGTTTTCCCGACGATTGAAAAACCTAATATATAAAAACTAAAAAGAGTTTACAATCCCAAAAAATTACTGACACTCTTCGGAATTATCTCTCTCTACATTTTTGAAATGTGAATTTCCATTTTAGATGTATACTTTTTTCTTAAATCAAAACTTTGAGTTTTTGCTCTCCCTTCATCCCATAAACAAATAAGGTAAAGAGATCACAACGAAATGAAAATTTTAGATTTCATTTGTGGAAAAAATTTATAAGAACAACAAATGTAAGTAAAGAAAAATTATTTGCACACCAAAAATGAACACAAAAGTTTTGTTATCCAAGTTTTGGAAATTCCACTAGTTCAACCCAAAATGCTTGGAATTTTATAAGTAAGAGATTTCTTCTACACATGTTTTAAAAATGGATATGTATGCTTGAAACATGATAAAGATGCAAATGACCTATGGGTCCAAACCTTTTAAAGAGAATAACAAATGCTCATTAAATTCTCAAGTGAACGTGTGGTGGGATATTTACCCGAGTCAAACAAGCCATTATTTTGCCCATTTATAAAATGCAGACCTAACAATCATAGATGATTGTAAAGTGATTCATCATGCGTAACAGGTTATATTTTTGTAAGAAATGACTTATGAATTGGGAGTCAGCGCTCAATTAAAAATCCCCCGCCTCCCCCTTTTCCTAACTATTGCCAAACCTAATATATAAAAACTAAAAAGAGTTTACAATCCCTAAAAATTGTAGACACTCATTGGAGTTATCTCTCTCTACATTTGTTCTTTGTGCATTTCCATTTTAGATGTATACTTTTTCTTAAATCAAAACCTTTAGTTTTTGCTCTCCCTTCATCCCGTAAAAAAAAAAAAAGGCTAAAAGATCACAACAAAATGAATATTTTAGAGTTTATGTATGGAAAAAAATTTTAAAACAACAAATGTAAGTAAAGCAAATTTATTCACACACCACCAATAAACACAAAAGTTTTGTTATCCAAGTTTGGGAGATTCCACTAGTTCAAGTCTAATAGCTTGGAATTTTCTAAGAAAGAGATTTCTTCAACACATGTTTTAAAAATGGATATGCATGCTTGAAACATGTTAAAGATGAAAATGACCTATGGATCCAAACGTTTTAAAAGACAATAAAAAAAACTCAGTGGGATATTTACCCGCGTCAAACATGCCATTTTTTTGCCCATTTACAAAAAGCTGAAACAATCATATATAATTGAAATATGATTTATAGAGAATAACATGCTATATTTTTGTTAGAAATGACTTATGGATTGTGAGTCACCGCTCAGTTAAATATCCCACCCCTCCCCCTTTTCCCGATGATTGCAAAACCTAATATATATAAACTAAAAAGAGTTTACAATCCATAAAAATTACTGACACTCTTTGGAATTATCTCTCTCTACATTTGTGCATTGTGCATTTCCATTTTAGATGTATATTTTTTTCTTAAATCAAAACTTTTAGTTTTCGCTCTCCCTCCATCCTGTAAACAAAAAAGACAAATAGATCACAACAAAATAAAAATTTTAGTGTTTTTGTATGGAAAAATTTTTAAAAACAATGGATATAAGTAAATAAAATTTATTCGTACACCACAAATGAACACAAAAGATTTGTTATCCAAGTTTGGAAAATTGCACTAGTTCAACCCTAATCGCTTGGAATTTTATATAAAGGCATTTCTTCTACACATGTTACAAAAATGATTATGCATGCTTGAAACAAGTTTAAGATGCAAATGACCTATGGATCCAAACCTTTTAAAGAGAATAACAAAACGCTGATTAAATTCTCAAGTGAACGTGCGGTGGGATATTTACACGAGTCAAACAAGCTATTATTTTGCCCATTTACAAAAAGCTGACCTAACAATCATAGATGATTGTAAAGTGATTTATTACGCGTAAATGGCTATATTTTTTAAGGAATGACTTATGGATTGGGAGTCAACGTTCAGTTAAATAACGCCCGCCTCCCCCTTTTTCCCGACGATTACAAAACAAAATATATAAAAGCTTAAAATATTTTACAATCCCTAAAAAATATAGACACTCTTAGGAATTATCCCTCTACATTTGTGTATTGTGCATTATATACTTTTTTTTCAAATCAAAACTTTGAATTTTTGCTCTCCCTTCATCCCGTAAACAAAAAAGGCAAAAAGATCACTGCAAATTGAAAAAAAAAAATTTATTCCAATACCACAAATGAACACAAAAGGTTTGTCATCCAAGTTTGGGAAATACCACTAGTTCAACCCTAATAGCTTGGAATTTTATAAGAAAGAGATTTCTTTTACACATGTTTTAAAAATGGATATGCATGTTTGAAACATGTTAAAGATGCAAATGACCTATGGATCCAAACCTTTTAAAGAGAATAACAAACGCTCATTAAATTCTCAAGTGAACGTGCGGTGGGATATTTACCCGAGTCAAACAACCCATTATTTTGGCCTTTTACATATGGCTGACCTAACAATCGGAGATGATTTTAAGGTGATTTATCAAGCGTAATGGGCTATATTTTGGAATTCTCTCTCTCTTCATTTGTGCTTTGTGCATTTCTAATTTAGATGTATAGTTTTTTCCTAAATCAAAACTTTGATTTTTCACTCTCTGTTCATCCCGAAAAACAAAAATGGCAAATAGATCACAACAAAATGAAAATTTTAGAGTTTATGGATGGTAAAAATATAAAACAACAAGAAATTTAAGAAAATAAAATTTATTCGCACACCACAAATGAACACAAAAGGTTTATTATCCAAGTATGGGAAATTCGACTAGTTCAACCCTTATAGATTGGAACTTAATAAGAAAGATATTTTTCTACACATGTTTTAAAAATGGATATGCATGCTTCAAACATGTTAAGATGCAAATGACCTATGGATCCAAACCTTCTAAAGAGAAGAAAAAACGATTATCAAAATTCTCTAGTGAACGTGCGGTGGGATATTTACCCGCGTCAAACTTGCCATTATTTTGTCGTTTTTCAAACAGCTGACCTAACTATCATAGATGATTATAAAGTGATTTATCAAGCGTAACGGGCTATATTTTTGCAAGAAATGACTAATGGATTGGGAATCAACGCTCAGTTAAAAATACCCCGCCTCCTCCTTTTCCCGACGATTGCAAAACCTAATATATAAAAACTAAAAAGAGTTTACAATCCCTAAAAATTACTGACACTCTTTGGAATTATCTCTCTCTACATTTTTGCATTGTGCATTTCCATTTTAGATGTATACATTTTTCTCTCTCCCTCCATCCCGTAAAGAAAAAAGGCAAATAGATCACAACAAAATAAATATTTTCGAGTTTATATATGGAAAAAGTTTTAAATAAAAACAAACGTAAGTAAATAAAATTTATTCGCACACCACAAATGAACACAAAAGTTTTGTTATCCAAGTTTGGGAAATTTCACTAGTTCGTCCATAATAGCTTGGAATTTTATAAGACAGCGATTTCTTCCACCCATGTTTTAAAAAGGGATATGCATGCTTGAAACATGTTAAAGATTCAAAATACCTGTGGATCCAAACCTTCTAAATAGAATAATAAACGGTCATTAAATTCTCAAGTGAACGTGCAGTGGGATATTTACCTGAGTCACCCAAGCCATTATTTTTTCCAGTTACAAAAACCTGACCTAATAATCGTAGATGATTATAAAGTTATTTATCATGCATAACAAGCTATATTTTTGTAAGAAATGACTTATGGTTTGGCTTTCAATGCTCAGTTAAAAATCCCCTGCCTCCCCCTTTTCCCGACGATGGCAAAACCAAATATATAAAAACTAAATATAGTTTACAATCCCTAAAAATTACTGACACTCTTTGGAATTATCTCTCTCAACATTTGTGCATTGTGCATTTCCATTTTAGATGTATACTTTTTTCTCAAATCAAAGCTTGGAGTTTTCGTACCTGTTCATGCCGTAAATAAAAATGGCAAAAAGATCACAACAATGAAAATTTTACAGTTTATGTATCAAAAAAATTTAAAACAAAACCAAATGTAAGTTAATAAAATTTATTCTCAAATCACAAAAGAACACAAAAGTCTTTTTATCCAAGTTTGAGAAATTCCACTAGTTCGAGCCTATAAGTTTGGAATTTTATATGAAAGAGATTTCTTCTACACATGTTTTAAAAATGGATATTCATGCTTAAAACATGTTAAAGATGCAAATGACCTATGGATCCTAACCTTTTAAAGAGAATAACAAACTCTCATAAAATTCACATGTCAACGTGTGGTAGGATATTTACTCGAGTTAAAGAAGCCATTATTTTGCCCATTTACAAAAAGCTGACGTAACAATCATTGATGATTGTAAAGTGATTTATCAAGAGTAACGGGGTATATTTTTGGAAGAAATGACATGTGGATTCGGAGTCAATGCTCAATGAAATTTCCCCCGCTTCCCCTTTTCTCGACGATTGTAAGACCTAATATATAAAACTAAAAAGAGTTTACTATCCATAAAAATTATCGACACTCTTTGGAAATATCTCTCTCTACATTTGTGCATTGTGCATTTCCATTTTAGATGTATACATATTTCTTAAATAAAAAGTTTGAGTTTTCGCTCTCCCTTCATCCCGTAAAAAAAAGGCAAAATGGATCACAACAAAATGAAAATTTTAGAGTTTATGTATGGAAAAAATTTAAAACAACAACAAATGTAAGTAAAGAAAATTTATTCACATACTGCAAATGAACACAAAAGTTTTGTTATCCAAGTTTTGGAAATTCCACTAGTTCAACCCGAATAGCTTGGAATTTTATAAGAAAGAGATTTCTTCTACACATGTTTTAAAAATGGATATGCATGCTTGAAACATGTTAAAGATGCAAATGACCTATGGATCCAAACCTTTTAAAGAGAATAACAAACGCTCATTAAATTATCAAGTGAACGTGTTGTGGGATATTTACCTGAGTCAAATAAGCCGTTATTTTGCCCATTTACAAAATGCTGACCTAACAATCATAGATGACTGTAAAGTGATTTATCTTGCGTAATAGGCTATATTTTTGTAAGAAATGACTTATGAATTGGGAGTTAGCGCACAATTAAAACTCCCCCGCCTCCGCCTTTTCCTGTCTATTGCAAAACCTAATATATAAAAACTAAAAAGAGTTTACAATCCCTAAAAATTATAGACACTTGTTGGAATTATGTCTCTCTACATTAGTTCTTTCTGCATTTCCATTTTAGATGTATACTTTTTTCTTAAATCAAAACTTTTGAGTTTTTGCTGTCCCTTCATCCCGTAAAAAAAAAAAAGGCAAAAAGATCACAACCAAATGAATATTTTAGAGTTTATGTATGGAAAAAATTTAAAAAACAACGAATGTACGTAAATAAAATTTATTCGCACACCACAAATGAACACAAAAGTTTGGTTATCCAAGTTTGGGAGATTCCACTAGTTCAAGCCTAATAGCTTGGAGTTTTATAAGAAAGAGATTTCTTCTACACATGTTTTAATAATGGATACGCATGCTTGAAACATGTTGAAGATGCAAATGACCTATGGATCAATCCTTTGAAAGATAATAACAAACGTTCAATAAATTTTCAAGTGAACGTGCGGTGGGATATTTAACCGCGTCAAACATGCCATTTTTTTGCCCATTTACAAAGAGCTGACCTAAAAATCATACATGACTGAAAAGTGATTTATCAATAATAACAAGCTATATTTTTTCAAGAAATGACTTATGGATTGGGAGTCACTGCTCAGTTAAAAATCTCCCGCCTCCCCTTTTCCCGATGATTGCAAAACCTAATATATATATAAACTAAAAATATTTTACAATCTATAAAAATTACTGACACTCTTTCGAATTATCTCCCTTTTCATTTGTGCATTGTACATTTCAATTTTAGATGTATACTTATTTCTTAAATCAAAAATTTTAGTTTTCGCTCTCCGTCCATCCTATAGGCAAATAGATCAGAACAAAATGAAAATTTTAGTGTTTATGTATGGAAAAAATTTAAAAAACAATGAATGTAAGTAAAAAAATTTATTCGCACACCACAAATGAACACAAAAGATTTGTTATCCAAGTTTGGGAAATTCCACTAGTTCAACCCTAATAGCATGGAATTTTATAAAAAAAGAGATTTCTTCTACATATGTTATAAAAATGGGTATGCATGCTTCAAACATGTTTAAGATGCAAATGACCTATGGATCCAAACCTTTTAAAGAGAATAACAAACGCTGATTAAATTCTCAAGTGAACGTGTGGTGGGCTATTAACCCGAGTCAAAAGAACCATTATTTTACCCATTTACAAAAAGCTGACCTAACAATCATAGATGATTGTAAAGTAATTTATCACTAGTAACGGGCTATATTTTTGTAAGAAAAGACTTATGGATTGGGAGTCAATGCTCAGTTAAATATCCCCCACCTTCCCCCCTTTTCCAGACGATTTCAAAACAAAATATATAAAAGCTAAAAAGAGTTTACAATCCCTAAAAATTACAGAAACTCTTAGGAATTATCTCTCTCTACATTTGTGCATTGTGCCTTACCATTTTAGATGTATACTTTTTTCTCAAATCAAAACTTTGTGTTTTCGCTCTCCCTTCATCCCGAAAACAAAAAAGGCAAATAGATCACTGCAAAATGAAAATTTTAGAGTTTATGTATGGATAAAATTAAAAACAACAACAAATTTAAGTAAAAAAAATTTATTCACATACAGCAAATGAACAAAAAAGTTTTGTCATCCAAATTTTGGAAATTCCACTCGTTCAACCCTAATAGCTTGGAATTTTCTAAGAAAGAGATTACTTTTACACATGTTTTAAAAATGGATATGCATGCTTGAAACATGTTAAAGATGCAAATGACCTATGGATCAAAAACTTTTAAAGAGAATAACAAGCACTCATTAAATTCTCAAGTGAAACTGCGGTGGGATATTTACCCGAGTCAAACAAGCCATTATTTTGGCCTTTTACATAAAGCTGACCTAACAATCGTAGATGATTGTAAAGTGATTTATCATGCATAACCGGCTATATTTTTGTAAGAAATGACTTATGGATTGGGAGTCAAAGCTCAGTTAAAAACCCCCGGGTTCCCCCTTTTCCCAATGATATTAAAACGTAATATATAAAAACTAAAAAGGGTTCACAATCCCTAAAAATAACATTCACTCGTAGGAATTCTCTCTCACTTCATTTGTGCATTGTGCATTTCCAATTTAGACGAATAGTTTTTTCCTAAATCAAAACTTTGAGTTTTTGCTCTCCCTTCATCCCATAAACAAAGAAGGCAAATAGATCACAACAAAATAAAAATTTTAGAGTTAATGGAAGGAAAAAATTTAAAATATCAACAAATATAAAAAAATAAATTTATTCGCACACCACAAAGGAACACAAATGGTTTATTATCCAAGTTTGGGAAATTGCACTACTTCAACCCTGTTAGGTTGGAATTTTATAAGAAAGAGATTTCTTCTACACATGTTTTAAAAATGATATGCATGCTTGAAACAAGTTAAGATGCAACCTATGGATTCAAACCATTAAAAGAGAAGAAAAAATGGTCATCAAAATTCTCTTCTGAACGTGCGGTGGGATATTTACTCGCGTCAAACTAACCATTATTTTGCCCATTTTCAAAAAGCTGACTAAACAATCAAAGATGATTGTAAAGTGATTTATCATGCGTAATGGGCTATATTTTTGTAAGAAATGACTTATGGATTCAGAATCAACGCTCAGTTAAAAATCCCTACCTCAGCCTTTTCCCGACGATTGCAAAACCTAATATGTAAAAACTAAAAAGAGTTTACAATCCCTAAAAATTACTGACACTCTTTGGAATTATCTCTCTCTACATTTGTGCATTGTGCATTTTCATTTTAGATGTATACTTTTTTCTTAAATCAAAACTTTGTGTTTTCTCTCTCCCTCCATCCCGTAAACAAAAAAACCAAATAGATCACAACAAAATAAAATTTTTAGAGTTTATGTATGAAATTTTTTTAAAATAACAACAAAAGTAAGTAAAAAAAATTTATTCACACACCACAAATGAACACAAAAGTTTTGTTATCCAAGTTTGGGAAATTTCACTTGTTCATCCATAATAGCTTGGAATTTTGTCAGAAAGAGATTTCTTTTACACTTGTTTTAAAAAAGGATATACATGCTTGAAACATGTTAAAGTTACAAATGTCCTATGGATCAAAACATTCTAAAGAGAAGAACAAACACTTATTAAATTCTCAAGTGAACGTGCAATGGAATATTTACCCGAGTCACACAAGCCATTATTTTGCCTATTTACAAAAAGCTGACCTAATAATCGTAGATGATTGTAAAGTTATTTATCATGTGTAAAAATCTATATTTTTTTAAGAAATGACTTATGGATTGGGTGTCAATGCTCAGTTAAAAATCCCCCACCTCCCCCTTTTCCCCACTATTGCAAAACCAAATATATAAAAACTAAAAATAGTTTACAATTCCTACAAATTATTGACACTCTTTGGAATTATCACTCTCTACATTTGTGCGTTGTGCATTTCCATTTTAGATTTATACTTTTTCTCAAATCAAAACTTTGAGTTTTGGCTCTCTGTTCATGTCGTAAAATAAAAAGGCAAAAAGATCCCAACAAAATGAAAAATTTAGAGTTTATGTATGAAAAAAATTAAAAACAACAACAAATGTAAGTAAAGAAAATTTATTCGCAAATCACAAAAGAACAAAAAAGTTTTTTTATCCAAGTTCGGGATATTCCACTAGCTCGACCCTATAAGCTTGGAATTTTATAAAAAAGAGATTTCTTCTACACATGTTTCAAAAATGGATATGCATGCTTGAAACATGTTAAAGATGCAAATGACCTACGCATCCTAACATTTTAAAGAGAATAACAAACGCTCATTAAATTCTCAAGTAAACTTGCGGTAGGATATTTACCCGAGTCACACAAGCCATTATTTTGCCCATTTACAAAAAGCTGACCTAACAATCATAGATGATTGTAAAGTGATTTATCTTGCATAACGGGCTATATTTTTGTAAGAAATGACTTATGGATTGGGAGTCAACGCTCAGTTAAAAAGCCCCCGCCTCCCCCTTTTCCCGTCGATTGCAAAACCTAATATATAAAAACTAAAAAGAGTTTTCAATCCCTAAAAATTACTGACACTCTTTCGAATTATCTCTCTCTACATTTGTGCATTGTGCATTTCTTTTATAGATGTACACTTTTTTGTCAAATTAAAACTTTGAGTTTTCTCTCTCCCTTCATCCCGTAAAGATAAAAGAGAAATAGATCACAACAAAATAAAACTTTTAGAGTTTATGTATGGAAACAGTTTAAAATAACAAAAAATGTAAGTAAAGAAAATTTATTCGCACACCACAAATGAACACAAAAATTTTGTTATCCAAGTTTGTGAAATTTCACTAGTTCGTCCATAATAGCTTGGAATTTTATAAGAAAGAGATTTCTTCTACACATGTTTTAAAAAGGGATATGCATGCTTGAAACATGTTCAAGATGCAAATAACCTATGGATCCAAACTTTCTAAAGAGAATAACAAACACTCATTAAATACTCAAGTGAATGTGCAGTGGGATATTTACCCGAGTCACACAAGCCATTATTTTGCCTTTACAAAAATCTGACCTAATAATCGAAGATAATTATAAAGTTATTTATCATGTGTAACAGGCTGAATTTTTGTAAGAAATGACTTATGGATTGAGAGTCAATGCTCAGTTAAAAACCCCCTGCCACCCCCTTTTCTCGACGATTGGAAAACCAAATATATAAATACTAAAAATAGTTTTCAATCCCTAAAAATTACTAAACTCTTTGAAATTATCTCTGTCTACATTTGGGCATTGTGCATTTCTATTTTAAGTTTTCGCTCTCCGTTCAAGCCGTAAACAAAAAAGGCAAAACGATCACAACAAAATGAAAATTTTAGAGTTTATGTATGAAAAAAATTTTAAACAACAACATATGTAAGTAAAGAAAATTTATTCACATACCACAAAAGAACACAAAAGTTTTGTTATCCAAGTTTTGAAAATTCCACTAATTCGACTCTATAAGCTTGAAATTTTATAAGAAAGATATTTCTTCTACACATGTTTTAAAAATGGATATGCATGCTAGAAACATGTTAAAGATGCAAATGACCTATGGATCCTAACCTTTTAAAGAGAATAACAAACGCTCATTAAATTCTCATGTGAACGTGTGGTAGGATATTTGCCCGAGTCAAACAAGGCGTTATTTTGCCCATTTTCTAAAAGCTGATGTAACAATCATTGATGGTTGTAAAGTGATTTAACAGGCGTAATGTGGTATATTTTTGTAAGAAATGACTTATGGATTCAGAGCGCTTAGTGAAATATCCCTCGCCTCCCCCTTTTCCAGACGATTGTAAAACCAAATATATAAAAACTAAAAAAAGTTTACAATCCCTAAAAATTACAGACACTCTTTGGAAATCTCTCTCTCTACATTTGTATATTGTGCATTTCCATTTTAGATGTATACATTTTTCTTAAATCAAAACTTTGATTTTTCGCTCTCCCTTCATCCCGTAAAAAAAAGACAAATTAGATCACAAAAAAATGAAATTTTAGAGTTTATGTATGGAAAAAATTTAAAACAACAACAAATGTAAGTAAAGAAAATTTATTCGCATACCGCAAATGAACACAAAAGTTTTGTCATCCAATTTTGGGCAATTCCACTAGTTCAACCCTAATAGCTATGAATTTTATAAAGAAGAGACTTCCTCTACTCATGTTTTAAAAATGGATATGCATGCTTGAAACATGTTTAAGATGCAAATGACCTATGGATCTAAACCTTTTAAAGAGAATAAAAAATGCTCATTAAATTCTCAAGTGACCGTGCGATGGGATATTTACCCAAGTCAAACTAGCCATTATTTTTCCCATTTACAAAAAGCTGACCTAACAACCATAGAAGATTTTAAAGTGATTTATCATGCAGGCTATATTTTAGTAAGAAATGACTAAAGATTGGCAGTCAATGCTCAGTTAAAATTCCCCAGCCTCCCTCTTTTCCCGATGATTGCAAAACCTAATATATAAAAACTAAGAAGATTTTACGATCCCTAAAAATTACAGACACTCATCAGAATTATCTCTGTCTACATTCTTGCATTGTGCATTTCTATTTTAGTTGAATACTTTTTTCTTAAATCAAAACCTTTTGCTTTCACTCTCCCTTCATCCTGTAAACAAAAAAGGCAAAAAGATTACTACAAAATGAAAATTTTAGAGTTTATGCATTGAAAGAATTTAAAACAAAAAAAATGTAAGTAAACTAAATTTATTCTTCCACCACAAATGAACACAAAAAAATTGTTATCCAAGTTTGGGAAATTCCAATAGTTCAACCCTAATAGCTTGGAATTTTATAAGAAAGAATTTCTTCAACACATGTTTTAAAAATTGATATGCATGCTTGAAACATGTTAAAGATGCAAATGACCTATGGATCCAAACCTTTTAAAGAGAATAACAAATGTAAATTCAATTCTCAAGTGAACGTGCGATGGGATATTAACCTGAGTCAAACAAGCTATTATTTTTCCCATTTACAAAAAGTTGACCTAAGAATCATAGATGATTGTAGAGTATTTATCATGTGTAACAGTCTATATTTTTTTAAGAAATGACTTATGGATTGGGAGTCAACTCCAAGTTAAATATCCCCTGCCTCTCCCTTTTCTCGACGATTTCAAAATTTAATATGTAAAAACTAAAAAGTGATTATAATCCCTAAAAATTACTAACACTCGTTGGAATTATCTCTCTCTACATTTGTTCATTGTGCATTTTAATTTTAGATGTATACTTTTTTCTGAAATAAAAACTTTTGAGTTTTCGCTATGCCTTCTTCCCGTAAAGAAAAAAGGCAAATAGATCACAACAAAATAAAAATTTTAGTGTTTGTGCTGAAAAAAATTAAAAAACAATGAATGTAAGTAAAGAAAATTTATTCGCACGCCACAAATTAACACAAAAGTTTTGTTATCCAAGTTTGGGAAATTCCACTAGTTCCACCCTAATAGCTTGGAATTTTATAAGAAAGAGATTCCTTCTACACATGTTTTAAAAATAGATATGCATGCTAGAAACTTGTTAAAGATGAAAATGACCTATGGATCCAAACCTTTCAAAGTGAATAAGAAATGCACATTAAATTCTCAAGGGAACGTGCGGTGGGATATTTACCCGAGTCAAACATGCCATTATTTTGCCCATTTACAACAAGCTGATATAACAATCGTAGATGATTGTAAAGTGATTTATCGTGCATAACGAGCTATATTTTTGTAAGAAATAACTTATGGATTGGGAGTCAACGCTCAGTTAAAAATCCAGCTCCTCCCTCTTTTCCTGATGATTGTAAAACCTAACATATAAAAACTAAAAAGAGTTTACAATCCCAAAAAATTACAGACACTCTTTCGAATTATCTCTCTCTACATTTGTGAATTGTGCTTTTCCATTTTAGATGTATACTTTTTTCTTAAATCGAAACTTAGAGTTTTTGCTCTGCCTTCATCCTATAAACAAAAAAGTCAAATATATCACAACAAAATGAAAAATTTTAGAGTTTATGTTTGAAAAAAATTTAAAAAAAAAACAAATGTAAGTAAAGAAAATTTATTTGCATACCGCAAACGAACACAAAAGTTTTGTCATCAAACTTTGGGAAATTCCACTAGTTCAACCCTAATAGCTTGGAATTTTATAAGAAAGTGATTTCTTTTACACATGTCTTAAAAATGGATATGCATGCTTGAAACATGTTAAAGATGCATATGACCTATGGATCCAAACTTTTTAAATAGAATAACAAACGCTCATTAAATTCTCAAGTGAACGTGCGGTTGGATATTTACCTGACTCAAACAAGCCATTATTTTGCCCATTTACAAAAAGCTGACTTAACAATCGTAGATGATTGAAAAGAGATTTATCATGCGTAACGGGCTATATTTTTATAAGAAATTATTTATGGATTGGGAGTCAATGCTCAGTTAAAAATCCCCCGCGTCCCCCTTTTTCGACGATTCTTAAACCAGATATATAAAAACTAAAAATATTTTAGAATCTCTAAAAATTATAGATACTCGTTGGAATTCTCTCTCTCAAAATTTGTGCATTGTGCATTTCAATTTTAGACGTATACTTTTTTCCTAAATCAAAACTTTCAGTTTTCGCTCTCCCTTCATCCCGTAAACAAAAAAGGCAAACAGAGCACAACAAGATAAAAAATTTAGAGTTTATGTATTTAAAATTTTTAAAACAACAATAAATTTAAGAAAATAAAATTTATTTGCACACCACAAATGAACACAAAAATTTTGTTATCCTAATTTGCCAAATTCAACTACTTCAACCCTAATAGCTTGGAATTTTATAAGAAAGAGATTTCTTCTACACATGTCTTAAAAATGGATATGCATGCTTGAAACATGTTAAAGATGCAAATGGCCTCTGGATCCAAACCTTTTAAAGAGAGTAGTGAACGCTCTTTAAATTCTCAAGTAAACATGCGGTGGGATATTTACCTGAGTCAAACAAGCCATTATTTTGCCCATTGACAAAAAGCTGACGTAACAATTGTAGATGATTTTAAAGTGATTTATCACACATAAATGAGCTATATTTTTTTAAGAAATGACTTATGGGTGGGAGTCAACACTCAGTTAAAAATCCACCTCCTCCCTCTTTTCCCGACGATTGCAAAACCTAATATATAAAAACTAAAAAGAGTTTACCATCCCTAAAAATTACGGGAACTCTTTTAAATTATCTCTCTCTACATTGGTGCATTATGCATTTCGTTGTTAGATGTATACATTTTTCTTAAATCAAAACTTTGAGTTTTTGATCTCCCTTTATCCCGTAAAAAAAAAAGTCAAATAGACCACAACAAAATGAAAATTTTAGAGTTTATGTATGGAAAAAAATTAAAACAACAACAAATGTAAGTAAAGAAAATTTATTCGCAAACCGCAAATGAACAAAAAAGTTTTGTCATCCAATTTTGGGCAATTCCACTAGTTCAATCCTAA
The DNA here is from genome assembly GCF_029961685.1 of Aristolochia californica. Taxonomy (NCBI): domain Eukaryota; kingdom Viridiplantae; phylum Streptophyta; class Magnoliopsida; order Piperales; family Aristolochiaceae; genus Aristolochia; species Aristolochia californica. Next base: position 31,703,990 of record NW_027181992.1, on the reverse strand, counting down.
TAGCTCTGAATTTTATAAGGAAGAGACTTCCTCTACTCATGTACTAAAAATGGATATGCATGCTTGAAAAATGTTAAAGATGCAAATGACCTATGGATCCATACCTTTTAATGAGAACAACTAACGATCTTTAAATTCTCAAGTGAACATGCGGTGGGATATTTATACGAGTCAAAGAAGCCATTATTTTTCCCATTTAAAAAAAGCTGGCCGAAAAATATTAGATGATTGTATAGTGATTTATCATGTGTAACGGGCAATATTTTAGTAAGAAACTACTAATGGATTGGGAGTCAACGATCAGTTAAAAATCCACCACCTCCCCCTTTCTAGACGATTGCAAAACCAAATATATAAAAACTAAAAAGAGTTTACCATCCCTCAAAATTACAGGATCTCTTTTAAATTATCTCTCTCTACATTTGTGCATTGTGCATTTCGTTTTTAGATGTATACATTTTTCTTAAATTAGAACTTTATGTTTTCACTCTCCCTTCATCCTGTAAATAAAAAAGGCAAATAGATCACAACAAAATGAAAATTTCGGGATATTCCACTAGCTCGACCCTATAAGCTTGGAATTTTATAAGAAAGAGATTTCTTCTTCACATGTTTCAAAAATGGATACGCATGCTAGAAACATGTTAAAGATGCAAATGACCTATGCATCCTAACCTTTTAAAGAGAATAAAAAACGCACATTAAATTCTCAAGTGAACGTGTGGTGGGATATTTACTCAAGTCATTCAAGCCATTATTCTCCCCATTTACAAAATGCTGACCAAACAATCATAGATGATTGTAAAGTGATTTATCATGCATAACAGACTATATTTTCTTACGAAATGACTTATGGATTGGGAGCTAGCGCTCAATTAAAAATCCCCTCCTCCCCCTTTTCTTGAATATTGCAAAACCTAATATATAAAAACTAAAAAGAGTTTACAATCCCTAAAACTTATAGACACTCGTTGGAATTATCTCTCTCTACATTTGTTCTTAGTGCATTTCCATTTTAGATGTATACTTTTTTCTTAAATCAAAACTTTGAGTTTTTGCTCTCCCTTCATCCCGTAAACAAAAAAGGTAAAAAGATCACAACAAAAAGAATATTTTAGATTTTATGTGTTAAAAAAATTTAAAAAACATCGAATGTAAGTAAAGAAAATTTATTCGTACACCACAAATGAACACAAAAGTTTTGTTATCCAAGCCGGGGAGATTCCACTAGTTCAAGCCGAATAGCTTGGAATTTTATAAGAAAGAGATTTCTTCTACACATGTTAGAAACATGTTAAAGATGCAAATGACCTATGGATCCAAACTTTTTAAAGAGAATAACAAACGCTCATTAAATTCTCAAGTGAACGTGTGATGGGATATTTACCCGTGTCAAACAAGCCATTTTTTAACCCATTTACAAAAAGCTGACCTAACAATCATAGATTATTGAAAAGTGATTTATCAAGAATAACAGGCTATATTTTTGTAAGAAATGACTTATGTATTGGGAGTCATCGCTCATTTAAAAATCCCCCGCCTCCCCCTTTTCCTGATGATTGCAAAACCTAATATATATAAACTAAAAAGAGTTGATAATCCATAAAAATTATATACACTCTTTGGAATTATCTCTCTCTAAATTTGTGCATTGTGCATTTGCATTTTAGATGTATACTTTTTTCTTAAATCAAAACTTTTAGTTTTCGCTATCTCTCCATCCAATAAACAAAAGGCAAACATATAACAAGAAAATGAAAATTTAAGTGTTTATGAATGGAAAAAATTTAAAAAACAATGAATGGAAGTAATGAAAATTATTCACCCATCACAAATGAACACAAAAGATTTGTTATCCAAGTTTGGGAAATTCCACTAGTTCAACCCTAATAGCTTGGAATTTTATAAAAAAGAGCTTTCTTTTACACATGTTATAAAAATGGATATGCATGCTTGAAACATGTTTAATATGCAAATGACCTATGGATCCAAACCTTTTAAAGAGAATAACAAATGCTGATGAAATTCTCAAGTAAACGTTCAGTGGGATATACCCGAGTCAAACAAGCCATTATTTTGCCCATTTACAAAAAGCTGACTTAACAATCATAGATGATTGTAAAGTGATTTATCACGCATTACGGGATATATTTTGGTAAAAAATGACTTATGGATTGGGAGTGAACGCTCAGTTAAATATCCCCCTCCTCCCCCTTTTCCCGACGATTGCAAAACATAATATATAAAAGCTAAAATGAGTTTACAATCCCTAAAAATTTCAAACACTCTTATGAATTATCTCTCTCTACATTTGTGCATTGTGCATTACCATTTTAGATGTATACTTTTTTCTCAAATCAAAACTTTGAGTTTTCGCTCTCCCTTTATCCCGTAAATAGAAAAGGCAAATAGATCATAGAAAAATTAAAATTTTAGAGTTTATGTATGTAAAATATTTAAAACAACAAAAAATGTAAGTAAAAAAAAATTATTCTGTTACCACAAATGAACACAAAAGTTTTGTCTTACAAAAATATAGCCTGTTACACATGATATTGGATGACAAAACTTTTGTGTTCATTTGTGGTATGCGAATAAATTTTCTTTACTTACATTTGTTGTTGTTTTAATTTTTTTCTATACATAAACTCTTAAATTTTCATTTTGTTGTGATCTATTTGATTTTTTTTTTTCGTGATGAAGGGAGAGCAAAAACTGAAAGTTTTGATTTAAGAAAAATGTATACATCTAAAAACAAAATTCACAATACACAAATGTAGAGATAGATAATTTAAAAGTGTTCCTGTAATTTTTAGGGATTGTAAACTCTTTTTAATTTTTATATATTAGGTTTTGCAATCGTTGGGAAAAGGGGGAGGCAGGGGATATTTAATTGAGCGTTGAATCCCAATCCAAAAGTCATTTCTTACAAAAATATAGCTTGTTACATGTGATAAATCACTTTACAATCATCTATGATTGTTAGGTCAGCTTTTTGTAAATGGGCAAAGTAATGGCTTGTTTGACTCGGGTAGATATCCCACCGGACGTTCACTTGAGAATTTAATCAACTTTTGTTATTCTCTTTAAAAGGTTTGGATCCATAGGTCATTTGCATCTTAAACATGTTTCAAGCATGCATATCCATTTTTATAATATGTGTAGAAGAAATCTCTTTTTTATAAAATTCCATGCTATTAGGGTTCAACTAGTGGAATTTCCCAAACTTGGAGAACAAATCTTTTGTATTCATTTGTGGTGTACGAATAAATTTTCATGACTTACAATCATTGTTTTTTAAATTTTTTCCATACATACACACTAAAATTTTCATTTTCTTGTGGTCAATTTGCCTTTTTTGTTTACGGGATGGAGGGAGAGCGAAAACTCAAAGTTTTGATTTAGGAAAAAAGTATAGGTCTAAATTGGAAATTCACATTGCACAAATGAAGAGAGAAACAATTCAAACGAGTGTATGTTATTTCATGGGATTGTAAACTCTCTTTAGTTTTTATATATTAGGTTTTACAATCGTCGGGAAAAGGGGGAAGCGTGGGGGGTTTTAACTGAGCGTTGACTCCCAATCCATAAGTCATTTCTTACAAAAATATAGCATGTTACACTGATAAAATTCTCAAGTGAACGTACGGTGAGATATTTACCCGAGTCAAACAAGCCATTATTTTGCCCATTTACAAAACGCTGACCTAACAATCATAGATGATTATAAAGTGATTTATCACGCGTAATGGGCTATATTTTTGTAAGAAATGACTTATGGATTGGGAGTCAACGCTCAGTTAAATATCCCCCTCATCCCCCTTTTCTCGACGATTACAAAACCAAATATAAAATAGCTAAAAAGAGATTACAATCCCTAAAATTTACAGACACTCTTAGGAATTACCTATCTCTACATTTGAGCATTGTGCATTACCATTTTATATGTATATTTCTTTCTCAAATCAAAACTTTGAGTTTTCGTTCTCCCTTCATCCCGTAAACAAAAAAGGCAAATAGATCACAGCAAAATGAAAATTTAAGAGTTTATGTATGCAAAAAATTTAAAACAACAAAAAATGTACGTAAAAAAAATTTGTTCGCATACCGCAAATGAACCCAAATGTTTTGTCATCCAAGTTTGGGAAATTCCACTAGATCAACCCTAATAGCTAGGAATTTTATAAGAAAGAGATTTCTTTTACACATGTTTTAAAAATGGATATGCATGCTTGAAACATGTTAAAGATGCTAATGACCTATGGATCCAAACCTTTTAAAGAGAATAACAAACGCTCATTAAATTCTCCAGTGAATGTGCGGTGGCATATTTACCCGAGTGAAACAAACCATTATTTTGCCCAATTACATAAAGCTAACCTAACAATCGTAGATGATTGTAAAAAGATTTATCATGCGTGACTGGCTATATTTTTGTGAGAAATGACTTATGGATTTGGAGTCAATGCTCAGATAAACACCCCCCCCCCCCCCCCCCCCCCCCCCCCCCCCCCCCCCCCCCCCCCCCCCCGCACTTTCTCCTTCTCCCGATGATTGTAGAACCTAATATATAAAAACTAGAAAGAGTTTACAATCCCTAAAAATAACATACACTCTTTGGAATTCTCTCTCTCTTCATTTGTGCATTGTGAAGTTCCAGTTTAGATGTATATTTTTTTCCAAAATCAAAACTTTGAGTTTTCGCTCTCCCTTAATCCCGTAAACAAAAAAGGCAAATAGATCACAAAAAAATGAAAATTTTAGATTTTATGGATGGAAAAAATTTAAAACAACAAAAAATGTTAGAAAAGAAAATTTATTTGCACCCCACAAATGAACACAAAAGGTTTATTATCCAAGTTTGATAAATTCCACTAGTTCAACCCTTATAGGTTGGAATTTTATAAGAAAGAGATTTCTTCTACACATGTTTTAAAAATGGATATGCATGATTGAAAAAAGTTAAGATGCAAATGACCTATGGATGAAAACTTTTTAAAGAGAAGAAAAAGCACTCATCAAAATTCTCTAGTGAACGTGTGGTGGAAATTTACTCGCGTCGAACATGCAATTATTTTGCCCATTTTCAAAAAGGTGACCAAACAATCATAGATGACTGTAAAGTGATTTTTCAAGCGTAACTGGCTATATTTTTGTAAGAAATGACTTATAGAATTGGAGACAACGATCAGTTAAAAATCCCCTGCCTCCGCCTTTTACCGACGAATGCAAAACCTAATATATAAAAACTAAAAAGAGTTTACAATCCCTATAAATTACTGATACTCTTTGGAATTATCTCTCTCTACATTTTTGCATTGTGCATTTCCATTTTAAATGTATACTTTTTTCTTAAATCAAACTTTGAGTTTTCTCTCTCCCTCCATCCCATACACAAAAAAGGCAAATAGATCACAACAAAATAAAAATTTTAGAGTTTATGGATGGAAAAGGGTAAAATAACATCAAATGTAATTAAATAAAATTTATTCGTACACCACAAATGAACACAAAAGTTTTGTTATCCTTGTTTGGGAAATTTCACTAGTTCATCCATAATAGCTTGGAATTTTTTAAGAAAGAGATTTCTTCTGCACATGTTTTAAAAAGGGATATGCATGCTTGAAACATGTTAAAGATACAAATGTCCTATGGATCCAAACCTTCTAAATAGAATAACAATTGCTCTTAAAATTTTCAAGTGAACGAGCAGTGGGATATTTACCCGAGTCACACAAGCCATTATTTTGCTCATTTAAAAAAAGCTGACCTAATAATCGTAGATGATTGTAAAGTGATTTATCATGCGTAACAAGCTATATTTTTGTTAGAAATGACTTATGGATTGGGAGTCAATGCCCTGTTAAAAATCCCCCGCCTCCCCCTTTTCCTAATGATTGCAAAACTAAATATATAAAAAATAAAAATAGTTTACAATCCCTAAAAATTACTGACACACTTTGGAAATATCTCTCTCTACATTTGTGCATTTTGCATTTCCATTTTAGATGTATACTTTTTTCCTAAATCAAAACTTTGAGTTTTCGCTCTCCGTTCATGTCGTAAACAAAAAAGGCAAAAAGACCACAACAAAATGAAAATTTTAGAGTTTATGTATGTAAAAAATTTAAAACAAAAAAAATGTAAGTAAAGAAAATTTATTCGCAAACCACAAAAGAACACAAAAGTTTTGTTATCCAAGTTTGGGAAATTCCACTAATTCGACCCTATAAGCTTGGAATTTTATTAGAAAGAGATTTCTTCTACACATGTTTTAAAAATGGATGTGCATTCTTGAAACATGTTAAAGATGCAAATGACCTATGGATTCTATCCTTTTGAAGAGAATAACAAGCGCTCATTAAATTCTCATGTGAACGTGCGGTAGGATATTTACACGAGTCAAACAAGCAAATATTTTGCCCATTTACGAAAAGCTAACGTAACAGTCATTGATGATTGTAAAGTGATTTATCATGCGTAACGGGCTATATTTTTGGTAAGAAATGATGTATGGATTGGGAGTCAACGCTTAGTTAAAAATACCCCGCCTCCCCCTTTTCTCGACCATTGCACAACCTAATATATAAAAACTAAAAAACTTTACAATCCCTAAAAGTTACTGACACTCTTTGGAATTATCTCTATCTAAATTTGTGTATTTTGCATTTCCATTTTAGATGTATAATTTTTTCTAAAATCAAAAGTTCTAGTTTTCGCTCTCCCTTCATCCCGTAAACAAAAAAGGCAAATAGCTCACATGAAAATGAAAATTTTAGAGTTTATGTATAACAAAAAATTTAAGAAAAGAAAATGTATTCCCACACCACAAATGAACACAAAATTTTTTTTATCTAAGTTTTGGAAATTTCACTAGTTCATCCATAATAGCATGGAATTTTATAAGTTAGAGAATTCTTCTACACATGATCTAAAAATGGATATGCATGCTTGAAACACGTTAAAGATGCAAATGACATATGATCCAAAGCTTTAAAAGACAATAAAAAATGCTCATTAAATTCTCAAGTGAACGTGCGGTGGGATATTTACCCGAGTCAAACAAGCCATTATTTTGCCCATTTACAAAAAACTGACCCAACAATGATAGAAGATTTTAAAGTGATTTATCATGCGTAACAGGTTATTTTTTTGTAAGAAATGACTAAAGATTGGGAGTCAACGCTCAGTTAAAATTCCTCCGAGTCCCCCTTTCCCCGATGATTGAAAAACCTAATATATAAAAACTAAAAAGAGTTTACAATCCCTAAAAATTAAAGACACTCTTGGGAATTATCTCTTTCTACATTCTTTCATTGTGCATTTCTATTTTAGATGTATGGTTAACTTTTAGTTTTTTCTCTCCCTTCATCCCGTAAAAAAAAAAAAAAGGCAAATAGATCACAACCAAATAAAAATTTTTAACTTTAAGTATGGAAAAAAATTTTAAAAAATGTAAGTAAAAAAAATTTATTCGCACACCACAAATGAACACAAAAGTTTTGTTATCCAAGTTTGGGAAATTCAACCAGTTCAACCCTAATAGCTTGAAATTTTATAAGAATCATATTTCTTCTACACATGTTTTAAAAATGGATATGCATGCTTGAAACATGTTAAAGATGCAAATGACCTATGGCTCCAAACATTTTAAAGAGAATAACAAATGATCATTAAATTCTCAAAAGAACGCGCAGTGGGATATTTACTAGAGTCAAACTAGCCATTATTTTTACCATTTACTAAAAACTGACCTAACAATCATAGATGATTGTAAAGTAATTTATCATGCGTAACGGGCTATATTTTTGTAAGAAATGGCTTATGGATTGGGAGTCAACGCTCAGCTAAAAATCCCCTGCCTCCCCCTTTTCCCGATGATTACAAAACCTAATATATAGAAAGTAAAAAGAGTTTACAATCGCAAAAAATTATAGACACTCTTTTGGAATCATCTCTCACTACATATGTGCATTATGCATTTCCAATTGAGATGAATACTTTTTCTTCAATCAAAACTTTGAGTTTTCTCTCTCCCTTCAGCCAGTAAAATAAAAAGGCAAATACATCACAATAAAATGAAAATTTTAGAGTTTATGTCTGGAAAAATTTAAAAACAACTACAAATATAAGTAAATAAAATTTATTCGCACACCACAAATGAACCCAAAAGTTTTGTTATCCAAGTTTGGGAAATTCCACTAGTTCAACCCTATTAGCTTGGAATTTTATAAGAAAGAGATTTCTTATACACATGTTTTAAAAATGGATAAGCATGCTTGAAAATGATAAAGATGCAAATGACCTATGGATCCAAACCTTTTAAAGAGAATAACAAACGCTCAATAAATTCTCAAGTGAACGTGCGGTGGGATATTTACCTGAGTCAAACAAGCCAATATTTTGCCCATTTATAGATAGCTAACCTTACAATCATAGATGATTTCAAAGTGATTTATCATACGTAACAGGCTATATTTTTGTTAGAAAGGACTTAAGGATTGGGAGTCAACGCTCAGTTAAAAATCCCTCACCTCCCTCTTTTCCCGACTATTGTAAAACCCAATATATAAAAACAAAAAAGAGTTTACAATTCCTAAAAATTACAGACACTTGTTAGAATTATCTCGCTCTACATTTGTGCATTGGGCATTTCCATTTTAGAAGTATACTTTTTTCATAAATCAAAACTTTGAGTTTTCGCTCTCCCTTCATCCCGTCAACAAAAAAGGCCAATAGATCACAAAAAAATGAAACTTTTAGAATTTATTTATGGAAAAAATTTAAAACAACAACAAATGTAAAGAAAGAAATTTTCTTCACACACCACAAATGAACACAAAAGTTTTGTTATCCAAGTTTGGGAAATTCCACTAGTTCAACCCTAATAGCTTGAAATTTTTATGAAAGAGATTTCTTCTACACATGTTTTAAAAATGGATATGCTTGCTTGAAACATGTTAAAGAGGCAAATGACCTAGGGATCCAAACCTTTTCAGGAGAACAACTAACGTTCATTAAATTCTCAAGTAAATGTGCGGTGGGATATTTACCCGAGTCAAACAAGCCATTTTTTGCCAATTTAGAAAAAGCTGACCTAACAATCGTAGATGATTGTAAAGTGATTTATCATGCGTAACGGGCTATATTTTTGTATGAAATGACTTATGGATTGGGAGTCAACACTCAGTTAAAAATTCCCTACTCCCCCCTTTTCCCGACCATTGCAAGACCTAATATATAAAATCTAAAAAGAGTTTACAATCCCTAAAAATTATAGACACTCTTTGGAATTATCTCTCTCTACATTTTTCCATTGTACATTTCTATTTTAGATGTATACTTTTTTCTAAAATAAAAAATTTGAGTTTGCACTCTCCCTTCATCCCGTAACCAAAAAAGGCAAATAGGTCACAACAAAATAAAAATTATAAAGTTTAAGTATGGAAAAAATTTAAAACAACAACAAATTTAAGTAAAGAAAATTTATTCGCACACCACAAATGAACACAAAAGTTTTGTTATCCAAGTTTGGGAAATTCCACCAGCCTAATTGCTTGGAATTTTATAAGAATGAGATTTCTTCTACACATGTTTTAAAAATGGATATGCATGCTTGAAACATGTTAATGATGTAAATGACCTATGGATTGAAACCTTTTAAAGAGAATAACAAACGCTCATCAAAATTCTCGAGTGAACGTGCGGTGGGATATTTACCCGAGTCAAACAAGCCATTATTTTGCCCAGTTACAAATGCTTGGCGTTACAATCATAGATGATTTGAAGTGATTTATCTTGTGTAACGGGCTAAATTTTTGTAAGAAATGACTTATGGATTCGGAGTCAACGCTCAGTTAAAAAACCCCTGCCTCCCTCTTTTCCCGACGATTGCAAAACCTAATATATGAAAGCTAAAAAGAGTTTAAAATCCCTAAAAATTACAGACACTCTTTGTAATTATCTCTCTCTACATTTTTGCATAGTGCATATCCATTTTAGATGTTTAATTTTTTCTTAAATGAAAACTTTGAGTTTTTGCTCTCCCTTCATCCCGTAAACAAAAAAGGCCAGTAGATCACAAAAAAATGAAAATTTTAGAGTTTATGTATGGAAACAAATTAAAACTACAAAAAATGTAAGTAAAGAAAATTTATTCACACACCACAAATGACCAAAAAATTTTTGTTATCCAAGTTTGGGAAATTCCACCAGTTCAACCCTAATAGCTTGGAATTTTATAAGAAAGAGATTTCTTCTACACATGTTTTAAAAATGGATATGCATGCTTGAAACATGTTAAAGGTGTAAATAACCTATGCATCCAACCATTTAAAGAGAAGAATACACGGACATTAAGTTCTCAAGTGAACGTGCGGTGGAATATTTACCCGAGCCAAACAAGCCATTATCTTGCCCATTTACAAAAAGTTGACCTAACAATCATAGATGATTGTAAAGTGATTTATCATGCATAATGGGCTATATTTTTTTAAGAGATGACTAATGTATTCAGAGTCAATGCTCAATTAAAAATCCTTCCCTCACCCCCCCCCCCCCCCCCCCCCCCCCCCCCCCCCCCCCTCTCTTCCCCTTTTCCGTACGATTACTAAACCAAAAATATAAAAACTAAAAAGAGTTTAAAATCCTTAAAAATTACAGACACATATTGGAATTATCTCTCTCTACATTTGTGAGTTGTGCATTTCCATTATATAAGTATATTTTTTTTTAAATCAAAACTTTGAGTTTTCACTCTCCCTTCATCTCATAAACAAAAAAGACAAATAGATCAGAAAAAACAAAATAAAAATTTTAGATTTTATGGAAACAATTTAAAAAAACTACAAATGTAAGTAACAATAATTTCATCGCACACCACAAATGAACACATAAGTTTTTTTATCCAAGTTTTGGACATTCCACTAGTTCAACCCTAATAGCTTAGAATTTTATATGAAAGAGATTTCTTTCTACACATGTTTTAAAAATGGATATGCTTGCTTGAAACATCTTAAAGATGAAAATGACCTATGGATCCAAACCTTTTAAAGAGAATAACAAACGCTCATTAAATTTTCAAGCGAACGTGCGGTGGGATATTTACCCGAGTCAAACAAGCCATTATTTTGCCTATTTAAAAAAACCTGACCTTACAATCATAGATGACTGTAAAGTGATTTATCATGCGTAATGGCTATACTTTTATAAGAAATGACTCATGGATTGGGAGTCAACGCTCAGTTAAAAATCCCCCGACTCCCCCTTTTACCGACCATTGCAAAACTTAATATATAAAAACTAAAAAGTGTTTACAATCCCTAAAAATTAACTCTCTCTACATTTGTGCATTGTGCTTTTCCATTTTAGATGTATACTTTTTCTGAAATAAAAAAATTGAGTTTGCGCTCTCTCTACTGGCTGTAAACAAAACAGGCAAATAGATCACAACAAAATGAAAATTATATAGTTTATGTATGGAAAAAATTTAAAACAACAACAAATGTAAGTAAATAAAATTTATTCGCACACCACAAATGAACACAAAAGTTTTGTTATCAAAGTTTCCGAAATTCCACCAATTCAACCCTAATAGCTTGGAATTTTATACGAATGAGATTACTTCTACACATGTTTTAAAAATGGATATGCATGGTTGAAACATATTAATGATGTAAATGACCTATGGATCGAAACCTTTCAAAGAGAATAACAAAAGCTCATTAAATTCTCAAGTGAACGTGCGGTGGGATACTTACACGAGTCAAACAAGCCATTATTTTGCCCAATTACAAAAAGCTTACATAACAATCATGGATAATTTTGAAGTGATTAATCTTGTGTAATGGGCTATATATTTGTAAGAAATTACTCATGGATTGGGAGTCAACGCTCAGTTAAAAATCCCCCACCTCCCCCTTTTCCTGTCGATTGCAAAACCTAATATATAAAAACTAAAAAGAATTTACAATCCCTAAAAATTACAGACACTCTTTGGAATTATCTCTCTCTACATTTTTCCATTGTGCATTACCATTTTAGATGTATACTTTTTTCTTAAATCAAAACTTTGAGTCTTCGCTCTCCTTCATCCCGTAGACAAAAAAGACCAATAGATCACAAGAAAATGAAAATTTAAGAGTTTATGTACGGAAAAAATTTTAAACAACAAAAAATGTAAGTAAAGAAAATTTATTCGCACACCACAAATGAACACAAAAGTTTTGTTTGCCAAGTTTGGCAAATTCCACCAGTTCAACCCTAATAGCTTGGAATTTTATAAGAATGAGATTTCTTCTACACATGTTTTAAAAATTGATATGCATGCTTGAAACATGTTAATGATGTAAATGACCTATGCATCCAAACCTTTTAAAGAGAATAACAAACGCTCATTAAATTCTCAAGTGAACGTGTTGTGGGATATTTACCCGAGTCAAACAAGCTATTATTTTTCCCAGTTACAAAAAGCTGACCTAACTATTATAGATGATTTTAAAGTGATTTATCTTGTTTAATGGGCTATATTTTTGTAGGAAATCACTTATGGATTGGGAGTCAACGCTCAGTTAAAAATCCACCTCCTCCCCCTTTTGCCGATGGTTGTAACACCTAATATATAAAAACTAAAAAGAGTTTACAATCCGTAAAAATTATAGACACTCTTTGGAATTATCTCTCTCTACATTTTTCTATTGTGCATTTCCATTTTAGATGTATAATTTTTTCTTAAATCAAAACTTTGAGTTTTCGCTCTCCCTTCAACCCGTCAACAAAAAAGTCAAATAGATCACAACAAAATGAAAATTTTAGAGTTTATGTAAATTAAAAATTTAAAACAACTACAAATCAAAGTAAATAAAATTTACTCGCACACCACAAATGAACACAAAAGTTTTATTATCCAAGTTTCTGAAATTCCACTAGTTCAACCCCAATAGCTTGGAATTTTATAAGAAAGAGATTTCCTCTACACATGTTTTAAAAATGGATATGCATTCTTGAAACATGTTAATGATGTAAATGACCTATGGATCCAAACCTTTTAAAGCCAAGAACAAACGCTCATTAAATTCTCGAGTGAACTTGCGGAGTGATATTTACCCAAGTCAAACAAGCCATTATTTTGCCCATTTACAAAAAGCTGACCTACCAATCATAGATGATTGTAAAGTGCTTTGTCATGGGTAACGGGCTATATTTTTTTAAGACGTGACTTATGGATTGGGCGTCAACACTCAGTTAAAAATGCCCCACCACCCCATTTTCCAAACGATTGCTAAACCTATTATATTAAAAATAAAAAGAGTTTACAATCGCTAAAAACTACAAACACCCTTTGGAATTATCTCTCTCTAAATTTTTGCATTGAGCATTTCCATTTTAGATGTATACTTTTTCTTAAGTCAAAACTTTGAGTTTTTGCTCTGCCTTCGTCCCGTAAAAAAAAAAGACAAATAGATCACAACAAAATGAAACCTTTAGAGTTGATGTATGGAAAAATTTTAAAACAACAACAAATGTAAGTAAATAAAATTTATTCTCACACCACAAATGAACACAAAAGTTTTGTTATCCAAGTTTGGGAAATTCCACTACTTCAACCCATTACGCTAGGAATTTTACAAGAAAGAGATTTCTTCTTCACTTGTTTTAAAAATGGATATGTTTGCTTGAAACATGTTACAGATGCAAATGGCCTATGGATCCAAACCTTTTAAAGAGAAAAAAAAAACGCTCATTAAATTCTAAAGTGAACGTGGGGTGGGATATTTACCCGAGCCAAACAAGCCATTATTTTGCCCATTTACAAAAAGCTGACCTAATAATCATAGATGATTGTAAAGTTATTTATCATGCTTACCGGGCCATATTATTGTAAGACATGACTCATGGATTGGGAGTCAACACTCAGTTAAAATCCCCCGCTTCGTACATTTCCCGATGATTGCAAAACCTAATATATAAAAACTAAAAATATTTTACAATCCCTAAAAATTATAGACACTCTTTGGAATGATCTCTCTCTACATTTGTGCATTGTGCATTTCCATTTGAGATGTATACTTTTTCTTAAATCAAAACTTTTAATTTTTGCTCTCCCTTCATCCTGTAAACCAAAAAGACAAATGGATCACAACAAAATGAAAATTTTAGAGTTTGTGTATGGAAAAAAATTTAAACAAAAACAAATGTAAGTAAAGAAAATTTATTCACACACCAAAATGAAAAAAAAAAAATTTTATCCAAGTTGTGGAAATTCCACTAGTTCAACCCATTATGGTAGGAATTTTATAAGAAAGAGAGTTCTTCTACACTTGTTTTAAAAATCAATATGCATGCCTGAAACATGTTAAAGATGCAAATGACCTATGGATCCAAACCTTTTAAAGAGAATAATAAATGCTCATTAAATTCTAAAGTGAACGTGCGGTGGGATATTTACTCAAGTCAAGCAAGACATTATTTTCCCATTTACAAAAAGCTGACCTACCAATAATAGATGATTTCAAAGTGATTTACCATACGTAACGGGCTATATTTTTGTAAGACATGACTTATGGATTGGGAGTCTACACTCAGTCAAAAATCCCCGCCTCCCCCTTTTCCCAACGAATACAAAACCTAATATATAAAAACTAAAAAGATTTTACAATCCCTTAAAATTATAGACACTCTTTGGAATTATCTCTCTCTACATTTGTGCATTTTGCATTTCTTTTTTACATGCATACTTTTTTCTTCAATCAAAACATTGAGTTTACTCTCTTCCATTCCCCCGTAAACAAAAAAGGCAAATAGATCACAACAAAATGAAAATTTTAGAGTTTATGTATGGAAAAAATTTAAAACAACAACAAATGTAAGTAAAGAAAATTTATTCACACATCACAAATGAACACAAAAGTGTTTTTATCCAAGTTTTTGAAATTCTATTAATTCAACCCATTACACATGGAATTTGATAAGAAAGAGATTTCTTCTACACATGTTTTAAAAATGGATATGCATGCTTGAAACATTTTAAAGATTCAAATGAACTATGGATCCAAACCTTTTAAAGAGAATAAAAAGCGCTCCTTAAATTCTCAAGTGAACGTGCGGTGGAATATTTTACCCAAGTCAAACAAGCCATTATTTTGCCCATTTACAAAAAGCGGACCTAACAATCATTGATGATTGTAAAGTTATTTATCATGCGTAATGGGCTATATTTTTTTAAGACATGACTTATTGATTGGGAGTCAAGATTCAGTTAAAAATCCCCCGCCTTCCCCTTTTCCTGACGATTGCAAATCCTAATATATAAAAACTAAAAAGATTTTACAATCCCTATAAATTATAGACACTTTTTTGAATTATCTCTCTCTACATTTGTGCATTGTGCAATTTTATTTTAGATGTGTACTTTTTTCTTAAATCTAAACTTTGAGTTTTCCCTGTCCTATCATCCCATAAAGTAAAAAGGCAAATAGATCACAACAAAATGAAAAATTTAGAGTTTATGTATGGAAAAAATTTAAAAAAAAACAAATATAAGTAAAGAAAATTTATTCACACACCACAAATGAACACAAAAGTTTTGTTATCCAAGTTTGGGAAATTCTACTAGTTCAACCCATTACTCTTGGAATTTTATAAGAAAGTGATTTCTTCAACACATGTTTTTAAAAATGGATATGCATGTTTGAAACATGTTAAAGATAAAAATGACCTATGGATCCAAACCTTTTTAAAGTGAATGTGGGGTGGGATATTTACCCGAGCCAAACAAGCCATTATTTTGCCCATTTACAAAAAGCTGACCTAATAATCATAGACGATTGTAAAGTTATTTGTCATGCTTACCGGGCCATATTATTGTAAGACATGACTTATGGATTGGGAGTCAACACTCAATTAAAAATCCCCCCTCCCCCTTTTCCCTACAATTGAAAAACCTAATATATAAAAACTAAAAAGAGTTTACAATCCCTTAAAATTACAGACACTCTTTGGAATTATCTCTCTATACTTTGTGCATTTTGCATTTCCTTTTTAGATATATATTTTTTACTTAAATAAAAACTTTGAGTTTACTCTCTCTCTTTCCCTCGTAAACAAAAAAGGCAAATAGATCACAACAAAATGAAAATTTTAGATTTTATGTATGGAAAAAATTTAAAACAACAACAAATGTAACTAAAGGGAACTTATTCACACACGACAAAAGAACACAAAAGTTTTGTTATCCAAGTTTGGGAAATTCCACTAGTTCAACCCATTACGCTTGGAATTTTATAAGAAAGAGATTTCTTCTCCACATGTTTTAAAAATGTATATGCATGCTTGAAACATGTTATAGATGCAAATGACCTATGGATCCAAACCTTTTAAAGAGAATAACAAACGCTCATTAAATTTTCAAGTGAACGTGCGGTGGGATATTTGCCCGAGTCAAACAAGCAATTATTTTACTCATTTACCAAAAGCTGACCTAACAATCACAGATGATTGTAAAGTGATTTTTTAACGGGCTATATTTTTTGAAGAAATGACTTATAGATTGGGAGTCAACACTTAGTTAAGAATCCCCCGCCTCCCCCTTTTCCCGACGATTGCCAAACCTAACATATAAAAACTAAAAAGAGCTTATAATCCCTAAAAATTATAGGCACTCTTCGGAATTATCTCTCTCTACATTTGTGCATTGTACATTTCCTATTTAGATGTATACTTTTTTTTTAAATCAAAACTTTGATTTTTCGCTCTCCATTCATCCCGTAAACAAACAAGGAAAATATATCTCTCAAAAATAAAAATTTTAGAGTTTATGTATGGAAAAAATTTAAAACAACAACAAATATAATTAAATAAAATTTATTCATACACGACAAATGAACACAAAATTTTTGTTATCCAAGTTTGGGAAATTCCACTTGTTCAACCCATTACACTTGGAATTTTATAAGCAAGAGATTTCTTCTACACATGTTTTAAAAATGGATATGCATGCTTGAAACATGTAATAGATGCAAATGACCTATGGACCTAAACCTTTTGAAGAGAATAACAAACGCTCATTAAATTCTCAAGTGAACGTTCTGTGGGATATTTACCCGAGTCAAACAACCCATTATTTTGCCAATTTACAAAAATCTGACCTAACAATCATAGATTATTGTAAAGTAAATGATCAAGCGTAACAGGCTATATTTTTTTTTTGAAATGACTTATGGATTGGGAGTCAACACTCAGTTCAAAATCCCTCGCCTCCCCCTTTTCACGACGATTGCAAAACCTAATATATAATAACTAAAAAGTGTTTACAATCCCTAACAATTACAAATACTCTTTGGAATTATCTCTCTCTACATTTGTGCATTGTGAATTTCCATTTTAGATATAATTTTTTTTCTTAAATTAAAACTTTGAGTTTTCGCTCTTCCTTCATTCCGTAAATAAAAAAAGGCAAATAGATCACAAGAAAATAAAAATTTTAGAGTTTATGTATGGAAAAAATTTAAAACAACAATAAATGTAAGTAAAGAAAATTTTTTCACACACCAAAAATGAACACAAAATTTTTGTTATCGAAGTTAGGGAAATTCCACTAGTTCAACCCATTACGCTTGGAATTTAATAAGAAAGAGATTCTTTCTCCATATGTTTTAAAAATTGATACGCATGCTTGAAACATGTTAAAATTGCAAATGACCTATGGATCCAAACCTCTTAAAGAAAATAACAAACGCTCATTAAATTCTCAAGTGAACGTGCGGTGGGATATTTACCCGAGTCAAACAAGCCCTTACTTTTTCAATTTGGAAAAACCTAACCTAGCCATCATAGATGATTGTAAAGTGATTTTTCATGCGTAACAAGCTATATTTTTGCAAGAAATAACTTATGGATTGGGAGTCAACACTCAGTTAAAAATCCGCCGCCTCCTCCTTTTCCAAACATTTGCAAATCCTAATATTTAAAAACTAAAAAGCGTTTAAAATCCCTAAAAATTACAGACATTCTTTTGAATTATCACTCTATACATTTGTGCATTGCGCACATTACCATTTTAGATGTATACTTTTTTCATCAATCAAAACTTTGAGTTTTCGCTCTACCTTCATCCCGTAAACAAAAAAGGCAAATAGATCACAACAAAATGAAAATTTTAGATTTTATGTATGGAAAAAAATTTTAAAAAGAAAAAATCTAAGTAAAGAAAATTTATTCATTCACAGCCTCAAATGAACACCCAATTTTAACTATCCAAGTTTGGGAAATTCCACAAGTTCAACCCATTACACTTGGAATTTTATACGTAAGAGATTTCTTCTACACATGTTTTAAAAATGGATAGCATGCTTGAAACATGTTAAAGATGCAAATGACCTATGGACCCAAATATTTTAAAGTGAATAACAAATGCTCATTAAATTATCAAGTGAACGTGCAGGGGGATATTTGCCCGAGTCTACCAAGCCCTTATTTTTCCCAAATACAAAAAGCTGACCTAACAATCATAGATGATTGTAAAGTGATTTATCATGCGTAATGGGCTACATTTTTGTTAGAAATGACTTATGGATTGGGAGTCAACACAGTTGAAAATCCCCCGCCTCCCCTTTTTCCCGACGATTGCAAAACCTAATATATAAAAACAAAAAAGAGTTGACAATCCCTTAAAATTACACACACTCTTTGGAATTATCTCTCTCTACATTTGTACATTGTGCATTTCCATTTTAGATGTATACTTTTTTCTTAAATCAAATCTTTGAGTTTTCGCTATCCCTTCATCCCGTAAACAAAAAAGGCTAATAGATCACAACAAAATGAAAATTTTAGAGTTTATGTGTGGAAAAAAATTAAAACAACAACAAATGTCAGTAAATAAAATTTATTCAGATACCACAAATGAACACAAAAGTTTTGTTTTCCAAGTTTGGGAAATTCCACTTCAACCCATTACGCTTGGAATTTTATAAGAAAGAGATTTATTCTACACATGTTTTAAAAATGGAATACACATGCTTGAAACATGCTAAAGATGCAAATGACCTATAGATGCAAACCTTTTAAAGAGAATAACAAACGCTCATTAAATTATCAAGTGAACATGCGGTAGGATATGTACCTAAGCAAACAAGCCATTATTTTCCCCATTTACAAAAAGCTGACCTAACGATCATAGATGATTGTAAGTTATTTATCATGCCTAACGAGCTATATTATATTAAGACATGACTTATGGATTGAGAGTCAACACTCAGTTAAAAATCCCCCGCCTCCCCCTTTTCCCGACGATTGCAAAACCCTAATATATTAACACTAAAAAGAGTTTACAATCCCTTAAAATTACAGACACTCTTAGGAATTATCTCTCTCTACAATTTTGCATTTTGCACTTCCATTTTAGAAACATTCTTTTTTCTTGAATCAAAACTTTGAGTTTTCGCTCTCCCTTCATCCCTTAAAAAAGAGACAAATAGATCACAACAAAATGAAAATTTTAGAGTTTACGTATGGAAAAAGTTTTAAAAAACAAAAAATGTAAGTAAAGAAAATTTATTCACAACCACAAATGAACAAAAAAATTTTGCTATCCAAGTTTGGGAAATTCCACAAGTTCAACCCATTACACTTGGAATTTTATAAGCAAGAGATTTCTTCTACACATGTTTTAAAAATGGAAATGCATGCTTGAAACATGTTAAAGATGCAAATGACCTATGGATCCAAATATTTTCAAGTGAATAACAAACGCTCATTAAATTCTCAAGTGAACGTGCGGGGAGATATTTACCCGAGTCAAACAAGCCCTTATTTTGCCCAATTAAAAAAAGCTGACCTAACAATCATGGATGATTGTAAAGTGATTTATCATACATAATGGGCTTTATTTTTGTAAGAAATGACTTATGGATTTGGAGTCAACACTTAGTTAAAAATCCTCTGCCTCCCCATTTTCCCGATGATTGCAAAACCTAATATGTATAAATAAAAAAGAGTTGACAATCCCTAAAAATTACACACACTCTTTGGAATTATCTCTTTCTACATTTGTGCATTGTACATTTCCATTTTAGATGTATACTTTTTTCTTAAATCAAAACTTTTAGTTTTCACTATCCCTTCATCCCGTATAAAGAAAAGGAAACTAGATCGCAACAAAATGAAAATTTTAGAGTTTATAAGTGGAAAAAATTTAAAACAATGAAAGATGTGAGTAAAGAAAATTTATTCACACACCACAAATGAACCACAAATGAACACAAAAGTTTTGTTTTCCGAGTTTGGGAAATTCCACTTGTTCAACCCATTACGTTTTGAATTTTATAATAAAGAGATTTCATCTACACATGTTTTAAAAAGGGATATGCATGCTTGAAACATGTTAAAGATGCAAATGGCCTATGGATCCAAACCTTTTAAAGAGAATAACAGACGCTCATTAAATTCTCAAGTGAACATGCGGTTGGATATGTACCTGAGTCAAACAAGCCATTATTTTGCCCATTTACAAAAAGCTCACCTAACAATCATAGATGATTGGAAGGTTATTTATAATGCCTTATGTGCTATATTATTTTAAGTCATGACTTATGGATTGGGAGTCAACACTCAGTTAAAAATCCCCCGCCTCCCCCTTTTCCCAACGATTGCAAAACCTAATATATTAAAAATAAAAAGAGTTTACAATCCCTTAAAATTATAGACACACTTAGGAATTATCTCTCTCTATATTTATGAATTTTTCATTTCCATTTTAGATGTATTCTTTTTTCTTAAAACAACTTTGAGTTTTCGCTATCCCTTCATCCCGTAAACTAAAAAGGCAAATAGATCACAACAAAATGAAAATTTTAGAGCTTATGTATGGAAGAAATTTAAAACAACAAAAAATGTAAGTAAACAAAAAAGGCAAATAGAGCACAACAAAATGTAAATTTTAGAGTTTATGTATGGAAAAAATTTAAAAGAACAAGAAATGTAAGAAAAGAAAATTTCTCCACACACCACAAATGAACTCAAAAGTTTTGTTATCCAAGTTTAGGAAATTCCACTAGTTCAACCCAATACGCTCGGAAATTAATAAGAAAGAGATTTCTTCTACACATGTTTTAAAAATGGATATGCATGCTTGAAACATTTTAAAAATGCAAATGACCTATGGATCAAAACCTTTTAAAGAGAATAACAAACGCTCATTAAATTCTCAAGTGAACGTGCGGTTAAATATTTACTCGAGTAAAAAAATTTATTATTTTGCCCATTTACAAAAAGCTGACCTAACAATCATAGATGATTGTAAAGTTATTTAACATGCGTAACGGGCTATTTTTTGTAAGAAATGACTTATGGATTTGGTGGAAATACTCAGTTAAAAATCCCCCACCTCCCATCTTTCCCAACGATTGCAAAACCTAATATATAAAAACTAAAAAGTTTTTACAATACCTAAAAATTACATACACTCTTTGCAATTATCTGTCTCTACATTTGTGCATTGTGCATTTCCATTTTAGATGTATACTTTTTTCTTAAATCAAAACTTTGAGTTTTCGCTCTCCGTTCTTCTCGTGTACAAAAAAGGAATATATCACAACAAAATGAAAAGTTTAGAGTTTATGTGTGGAAAAAATTTAAAACAACAACAAATGTCACTAAATAAAATTTATTCACACACCACAAATGAACTCAAAATTTGTGTTATCCAAGTTTTGGAAAGTCCACTAGTTCAACCCATTAAGCTCGGAATTTTATAAGAAAGAGATTTCTTCTACACATGTTTTAAAAATAGATATGCATGCTTGAAATATGTTATAGATGCATATGATCTATGGATCCAAACCTTTTAAAGAGAATAACAAACGCTCATTAAATTCCCTTGTGAACGTGCGGTGGGATATTTATTTGAGTCAAACAAGCCATTATTTTGCCCATTTGCAAAAAAAACTTACGTAACAATCATAGGTGATTGTAAAGTTATTTATTATGCGTAACGGGAAATATATTATGTAGAAAGGACTTATGGATTGGAAGTCAACACTCAGTTAAAAATCCCCCACCTCCGCCTTTTCCCAACGATTGGAAAACCTATTAACTAAAAACTAAAAAGATTTTACAATCCCTAAAAGATATAGACACTCTTTTGAATTATCTCTCTCCACATTTGTGCATTGGACATTTCCGTTTTAGATGTATACTTTTTTCTTAAATCAAAACATTGAGTTTTCGCTCTCCCTTCATCCCTTCAACCACAAAGGCAAATAGATCACAACAAATTCAAAATTTTAGAGTTTATGTACGGCAAAAATTTTAAATAACAACAAATGTAAGTAAAGAAAACTTGTTCACACACCACAAATGAACACAAAAGTTTTATTATCCAAGTTTGGGAAATTCCACTAGTTCAACCCATTGCGCTTGGAATTTTATAAGAAAGAGATTTCTTCTACACTTGTTTTAAAAATGGATATGTATGCTTTAAACATTTTAACGATTCACATGACCAATGGATCCAAACCTTTTAAAGAGAATAACAAATGCTCTTCAAATTCTCAAGTGAACGTGCAGTGGGATATTTACCCGAGTCAAACAAGCCATTATTTTACCCATTTAATAAAAGCTGACCAAACAATCATAGATGATTGTACAGTAATTTTTCAAGTGTAACGGCCTATATTTTTTTATGAAATGACTTATGGATTAGGATTCAACACTCAGTTAAAAATCCCCCGCCTTCCCCTTTTTTCAACGATTCCAAAACCTAATATATAAAAACTAAAAAGAGTTTACAATCCGTAAAAATTACAGACACTCTTACTAATCATCTCTCTCTACATTTGTGCATTGTGCATTTCCATTTTAGATGTGTACTTTTTTTCTTAAATCAAAACTTTAGGTTTTCGCGCTCCCTTCATCCCGCCAAAAAAAGGCAAATAGATCACAACAAAATGAAAATTTTAGAGTTTATGTATAACAACAAACGTAAGTAAAGAAAATTTATTCACACACCACAAATGAACACAAAAGTTTTGTTATCCAAGTTTGGGTAATTCCACTAGTTCAAACCATTATGCTTGGAATTTTATAAGAAAGAGATTTCTTCTACACATGTTTAAGATGCAAATGACCTATCGATCCAAACCTTTTAAAGATAATAAAAAATGCTTATTAAATTCTCAAGTGACTATGTAGTAGGATATTTACTCGCAATGAACAAGCCATTATTTTGCCCATATTTAAAAAGATGACCTGACAATCATAGAAGATTGTAAAGTTATTTATCATGCCTAACGGGATATATAATTTTAAGACATGACTTTTGGATTGGGAGTCAACACTCAGTTAAAAATCCCCCCCTCCCCTTTTTTCCGATGATTGCAAAACCTAATATATAAAAATTAAAAAGAGTTTACAATTCGTTAAAATTATAGACAATCTTTTGAATTATCTCTCTCTACATCTGTGCATTTTGCATTTCCATTTTAGATGTATTCTTTTTTCTTAAATCAAAACATTGAATTTTCCCTCACCCTTCATCCCGAAAAAAAAAAAGGCAAATAGAACACAACAAAATGAAAATTTTAGAGTCTATGTATGGAAAAAATTTATAACAAAAATAAATGTAAGTAAAGAAAACTTATTCACACACCACAAATGAACACAAAAGTATTGTTATCCAAGTTTGGAAAATTCCACTTGTTCAACCCATTACGTTTGGAATTTTATTAGAAAGAGATTTCTTCTCCACATGTTTTAAAATTGGATATGCATCCTTGAAACATGTTAAAGATGCAAATGACCTATGGATCCAAACCTTTTAAAAATAATAACAAATGCTCATTAAATTCTCAAGTGAACGTGCAGTAGGATATTTACCCGAGTCGAACAAGCCATTATTTTGCCCATTTATAAAAAAATGACCTGAAAATCATAGAAGATTGTAAAGTTATTTATCATGCCTAACGGGATATATAATTGTAAGACATGACTTTTGGATTGGGAATCAACACTTTGTTAAAAATCCCCCCCTCCCCCTTTTCCCGATAACTGCAAAACCTAATATATAAAAAATAAAAAGAGTTTACAATTCCTTAAAATTATAGACAATCTTTTTAATTATCTCTCTCTACATCTGTGCATTTTGTATTTCCATTTTATATGTATTTTTTTTTCTTAAATCAAAACATTCAGTTTTCATTCACCCTTCATCCCGTAAAAAAAAAGGCAAATAGATCACAACAAAGTGAAAATTTTAAAGTTTATGTATGGAAAAAATTTATAACAACAATAAAGAACTTATTCACACACCACAAATGAACACAAAAGTTTTGTTATCCAAGTTTGGAAAATTCCACTTGTTCAACCCATTGCGCTTGGAATTTTATTAGAAAGAGATTTCTTCTCCACATGTTTTAAAAATGGATATGCATCCTTGAAACATGTTAAAGATGCAAATGACCAATGGATTCAAACCTGTTAAAGAGAATAACAAACTCTCATTAAATTCTCAAGTGAACGTTCGGTGCTATATTTACCTGAGTCAAACAAGCCATTATTTTGCCCATTTATAAAAAGATGACCTGACAATCATAGAAGATTGTAAAGTTATTTATCATGCCTGACGGGATATATAATTGTAAGACATGACTTTTGGATTGGGAGTCAACACTCAGTTAAAAATCCCCCCCTCCCCTTTTTTCGATGATTGCAAAACCTAATATATAAAAACTAAAAAGAGTTTACAATTCCTTAAAATTATAGACAATCTTTTGAATTATTTCTCTCTACATCTGTGCCTTTTGCATTTCCATTTTAAATGTATTCTTTTTTCTTAAATTAAAACATTGAGTTTTCACTCACCCTTCATCCCGTAAAAAAAAAAAGGTAAATAGATCACAACAACATGAAAATTTTAGAGTTTATGTATGGAAAAAAATTATAACAACAATAAATGTAAGTAAGGAGAACTTATTCACACACCACAAATGAACAAAAAAGTTTTGTTATCCAAGTTTGGAAATTTCCACTTGTTGAACCCATTACGCTTGGAATTTTATTAGAAAGAGATTTCTTCTCCACATGTTTTAAAAATGGATATGCATCCTTGAAACATGTTAAAGATGCAAATGACCTATGGATCCAAACCTTTTAAAAATAATAACAAACGCTCATTAAATTCTCAAGTGAATGTGCAATAGGATATTTACCCGAGTCAAACAAGCCATTATTTTGCCCATTTATAAAAAGATGACCTGACAATCGTAGAAGATTGTAAAGTTATTTATCTTGACTAACGGGATATATAATTGTAAGGCATGACTTTTGTATTGGGAGTCAACACCCAGTTAAAAATCATCCCCCCTCCCTTTTCCTGATGATTGCAAAACCTAATATATAAAAACTAAAAAGAGTTTATAATTCCTCAAAATTACAGACAATCTTTTTAATTATCTCTCTCTAAATCTGTGCATTTTGCATTTTCCATTTTAGATGTATTCTTTTTTCTTAAATCAAAACATTGAGTTTTCACTCACCCTTCATCCCGTAAAAAAAAGACAAATAGATACAACAAAATAAAAATTTTAGAGTTTATGTATGGAAAAAATTTATAACAACAATAAAGAACTTATTCACAAACCACAAATGAACATAAAAGTTTTTTTATCCAAGTTTGGAAAATTCCACTTGTTCAACCCATTACGCTTGGAATTTTATTAGAAAGAGATTTCTTCTCCACATGTTTTAAAAATGGATATGCATCCTTGAAACATGTTAAAGATGCAAATGACCTATGGATCCAAACCTTTTAAAGATAATAACAAACGCTCATTAAATTCTCAAGTGAACGTGCGGTGCTATATTTACCTGAGTCAAACAAGCCATTATTTTGTCCATTTATAAAAAGATGACCTGACAATCATAGAAGATTGTAAAGTTATTTATCATGCCTAACGAGATATATAATTGTAAGACATGACTTTTGGATTGGGAGTCAACACTCAGTTAAAAATCCCCCCCTCCCCCTTTTCCCGATGATTGCAAAACCTAATATATAAAAACTAAAAAGAGTTTAAAATTCCTTAAAATTATAGACAATCTTTTGAATTATCTCTCTCTACATCTGTGCATTTTGCATTTCCTTTTTAAATGTATTCTTTTTTCTTAAATTAAAATATTGAGTTTTCAGTCACCCTTCATCCTGTAAAAAAAAAAGGTAAATAGATCACAACAATATGAAAATTTTAGAGTTTATGTATGGAAAAAAATTATAAAAACAATAAATGTAATTAAGGAGAACTTATTCACACACCACAAATGAACAAAAAAGTTTTGTTATCCAAGTTTGGAAAATTCCACTTGTTCAACCCGTTACGCTTGGAATTTTATTAGAAAGAGATTTCTTCTCCACATGTTTTAAAAATGGATATGCATCCTTGAAACATGTTAAATAAGCAAATGACCTATGGATCCAAACCTTTTAAAGAGAATAACAAATGCTCATTAAATTTTCAAGTGAACGTGCAGTGCTATATTTACCCGAGTCAAACAAGCCATTATTTTACCCATTTACAAAAAACTGACCTACCAATCATAGATGATTGTAAATTATTTATCATGCCTAAAGGGTTATATTATTGTAAGACATGACTTATGGATTGGGAGTCAACACTCAGTTAAAAATCCCCCCCACCCTCTTTTCCCGACGATTGCAAAACCATTAATATAAAAACTAAAAAGAGTTCACAATCCCTTAAAATTACAGACACTCTTTGGAATTATCTCTCTTTACATTTGTGCATTTTGCATTTCCTTGTTAGATGTATCCTTTTTTCGTAAATCAAAACATTGAGTTTTCACTCTCCCTTCATCCCTTAAACAAAAATGGCAAATAGATCACGACAAAATGAAAATTTTAGAGTTTATCCGTGGAAAAAATTTAAAACAATAACAAAAGTAAGTAAAGAGAACTTATTCACACACCACTAATGAACACAAAAGTTTTGCTATCCAAGTTTGGGAAATTCCATTAGCTCCACCCATTACGCTTGGAATTTTATAACTAAGAGGTTTCTTCTCCACATGTTTTAAAAATGGATATGCATGCTAGAAACATGTTAAAGATGCAAATGACCTATGTATCCAAACATTTTAAAGAGAATAACAAACACACATTAAATTCACAAGTGAACGTGCGGTGGATATTTACCCGAGTCAAACAAGCCATTATTTTGCCCATTTACCAAAATATGACCTAACAATCATAGATGATTGTGAAGTGATTTTTAACACGTAACGAGCTATATTTTTGTAATAAATGACTTATGGACTGGAAGTCAACATTCAGTTAAAAATCCCATGCTCCGCCTATTCTCGACGATTACAAATTCTAATATATAAAAACTAAAAAGTTTTTACAATCCCTAAAAATTACGGACACTCTTTGGAATTATCTCTCTCTACATTTGTGCATTGTGCATTTCCATTTTAGATGTATACTTTTTTCTTAAATAAAAAATTTGAGTTTTCGATCACCGTTCATCCTGTAAACAAAAAAGGCAAATAGATCACAACAAAAGGAAAAGTTTAGAGTTTATGTGTGGAAAAAATTTAAAACATCTACAAATGTAAGAAAATAAAATTTATTGACACACTACAAATGAACTCAAAAGTTGTGTTATCCAAGTTAGGGAAATTCCACTAGTTCAACCCATTATGCTCGGAATTTTATAAGAAAGAGATTTCTTCTACACATGTTTTAATAATGGATATGCATGCTTGAAACATGTTAAAGATGCAAATGACCTATGGATCCAAACCTTTTAAAGAAAATAACAAACTCTCATTAAATTCTCAAGGGAACGTGCGGTTGGATATTTACGCAAGTCAAACAAGCCATTATTTTGCCCATTTACAAAAAGCTGAAATAACAATCATAGATGATTGTAAAGTGATTTATTATGCATAACGGGCTATATTTTTGTAAGAAATGACTTATGGGTTGGGAGTCAACCCTAAGTTAAAAATCCCCAGCCTCCCCCTTTTTCTGACGATTCCAAAACCTAATATAAAAACAAAAAAAGTTTTCAATCCCTAAAAATTACAAACACTCTTCGGAATCATCTCTCTCTACATTTGTGCATTGTGCATTTCCTTTTTAGATATATACTTTTTTCTTAAATCAAAACTTTGATTTTTCGCTCTCCCTTCATCCTGTAGACAAAA
The DNA here is from genome assembly GCF_029961685.1 of Aristolochia californica. Classification (NCBI taxonomy): domain Eukaryota; kingdom Viridiplantae; phylum Streptophyta; class Magnoliopsida; order Piperales; family Aristolochiaceae; genus Aristolochia; species Aristolochia californica. Next base: position 31,675,772 of record NW_027181992.1, on the reverse strand, counting down.
AAGGAAAATAGATCATAACAAAATGAAAATTTTTGAGTTTGTGTATGGAGAAAATTTAAAACAACAACACATATAATTAAAGAAAATTTATTCACACACCACATATGAACACAAAAGTTTTGTTATCGAAGTTTGGGAAATTCCAGTTGTTCAACCCGTTACACTTGGAATTTTATAAGATAGAGATTTCTTCTACATGTTTTAAAAATGGATATCCATGCATGAAACATGTTATTGATGCAAATGACCTATGGATCCAAACCGTTTAAAGAGAGTAAAAGACGCTCATTAAATTCTCAAGTGAACGTGCGGTGGGATATTTACTCGAGTCAAACAACCCATTATATTGCCCATTAACAAAAAACTGACCTAACAATCATAGATGATTGTAAAGTGATTTATCATCCGTAACGGGCAATATTTTATTTAGAAATAACTTATGGATTGGGAGTCAACACTCAGTTAAAAATCACCTGCCTCCCCCTTTTCTCGACGATTGCAAAACCTAATATAGGAAAACTAAAAAGAGTTTACAATCCCAAAAAATTATAGACACTCTTTTGAATTATCTCTCTCTACAATTGTGCATTGTGCATTTCTGTTTTCTTTGTATACTTTTTCCTCAATCTCAACTTTGAGTTAAGGCTCTCCCTTCATCCCGTAAACTAAAAAGGAAAATATATTCAAACAAAATGAAAATTTTAGAGTTAATGTATGGAAAAAATTTTAAACAACAACAAATGTAAGTCAAGAAAACATATTCACACACCACAAAAGAACACAAAAGTTTTACTATCCAAGTTTGAGAAATTCCACTAGTTCAACCCATTACGCTAGGAATTTTATAAGAAAGAGATATTTTCTACACATGTTTTATAATGGATATGGATGGTTTAAACGTTAACGATGCAAATGACCTATGGATTCAAACCTTTTAAATAGAATAACAAATACACACTAAATTTTCAATTGAACGTGTAGTGGGATATTTACCTGAGTCAAACCAGCCATTATTTTGCCCATTTAAAAAAAGCTGACCTAACAATCATAGATGATTGTAAAAGTGATTTATCATGAGTAATGGGCTATATTTTTGTAAGAAATGACTTAAGGATTGGGAGTCAACACTCAATTAAAAGTCCCCCACCTCCCTCTTTTCCCGATGATTGCAAAACCTAATATATAAAAACTAAAAAGAGTTTATAATCCCTAAAAATTACAGACACTCTTTGGAATTATCTCTCTCTACAATTGTGCATTGTGCATTTCCATTTTAGATGTGTACTTTTTTCTTAAATCAAAACTTAAAAAAAAAAAAAGCAAATAGATCACAACCAAAAGAAAATTTTAGAGTTTATGTATGGAAAAAATTTAAAACAACAACAAATGTAAGCAAAGAAAATTTATTCACACACCAGAAATGAACACAAAATTTTGTTATCCAAGTTTGAGAAATTCCACTTGTTCAACCCATTACGCGTGGAATTTTATAAGAAAGACACACATGTTTTAAAAATGGAAATGCATGCTTAAAAAACTGTTAAAGATACAAATGACCTATAGATCCAAACTTTTTAAAGAGAATAACAAAAGCTCATTAAATTATCAAGTGAACGTGCGGTTGGATATTTAGCCGAGTCAGACAAGCCATTATCTTGCCCATTTACATAAAGCTGACCTAACAATCATAGATAATTGTAAAGTTCTTTATCATGCGTAACAGGCTATTTTTTTGGAAGAAATGACTTATGGATTGGGAGTCAACACTCAGTTAAAAATCCCCCTCCACCCCTTTTTCGGATGATTACAAAACCTAATATATTAAACCTAAAAAGTGTTTACAATCCCTAAAAATTACAGAAACTCGTAGGAATTATCTCTCTCTAAATTTGTACGTTGTGCATTCCCATTTTAGATGTATATTTTTTTGTTAAATCAAAACTTTGAGTTTTCGCTTGCCCTTCATCCCGTAAACAAAAAAGGAAAATAGATCACAACAAAATGAAAAGTTTAGAGTTTATGTGTGGAAAAAATTTAAAACAACAAAAAATGTATGTAAAGAAAATTTATTCATACACCACAAATAAACTCAAAAGTTGTGTTATCGAAGTTTGGGAAATTCCACTAGTTCAACCCATTACGCTCGGAATTTCATAAGAAAGATTTTTTCTACACGTATTTTAAAAATGGATATGGATGCTTGAAACATGTTATAGATGCAAATGACCTATGGATCCAAACCTTTTATAGAGAATAACAAACTCTCATTAACTTCTCAAGTGAATGTTCGGTGGGATATTTATTCGAGTCAAACAAGCCATTATTTTGCCCATTTACAAAAAAACAGAAATACATAAGTCAATTCTTACAAAAATCTAGCCCATTACGCATGATAAGTAACTTTACAATCATAGATGATTGTAAAGTTACTTATCATGCGTAATGGGCTAGATTTTTGTAAGAATTGACTTATGTATTGGAAGTCAACACTCATTTAAAAATCACCGGCCTCCCCCTTTTCCCGACGATTACAAAACCTATTATATAAAAAATAAAAAGAGTTTACAATCCCAAAAAATTTCAAATTCTCTCTTGAATAATCTCTCTCTACATTGTGCATTTCCATTTAAGATGTATACTGTTTTCTTTAATCAAAACTTTGAGTTATCTCTCTCCCTCCATCCCATAAACAAAAAAGGCAAATAAATCACAATAAAATGAAAACTATAGAGTTTATGTATGAAAAAATTTAAAACAACAACAAATGTAAGTAGAGAAAATTTATTAACACACCACAAATGAACACAAAAGTTTTGTTATCCAAGTTTGGGAAATTCCACTAGTTCAACCCATTACGCTTGGAATTTTATGTGCAAGAGATTTCTTCTACACTTGTTTTAAAAATGGATATGAATGCATGAAACATGTTAAAGATGCAAATGACCTATGGATCCCAACCTTTTAAAGAGAATAACAAACGCTCATTAAATTCTCAAGTGAACGTGCAGTGGGATATTTGCCTGTGTCAAACAAGCCATTATTTTGCCCATTTACAAAAAACTGACCTAACAATCATAGATGATTGTAAAGTGATTTATCATGCGTAATGGGTTATATTTTTGTCAGAAATGACTTATTGATTGGGAGTCAAAACTCAGTTAAAAATCCCCCACCTCCCCCTTTTCCCGATGATTGCAAAAGGTAATATATAAAAACTAAAAAGTGTTTACAATCCCGAAAAATTACAGACACTCTTCGGAATTATCTCTCTCTACATATGTTCATTATGCATTTCCATTTTAGATGTATACTTTTTCCTTAAATCAAAACTCTGATTGTTTGCTCTCCCATCATCCCATAAACAAAAAAGGAAAAAAGATCACAAAAAAATGAAAATATTAGAGTTTATGAATGGAAAAAATTTAAAACAACAAAAAATGTAATTAAATAAAATTTATTCACACACCACAAATGAACACAAAAGTTTTGTTATCCAAGTTTGGGAAATTCCACTTGTTCAACCCACTACGCTTGGAATTTTATAACCAAGAGATTTCTTCTACACATGTTTTAAAATTTGATATGCATACATGAAACATGTTATAGATGCAAATGACCTATGGATCCAAACCTTTTAAAGAGAATAACAAAGGCTCATTAAATTATCAAGTGAACGTGTGGTGGGATATTTATTCGAGTCAAACAAGAGATTATTTTGCCCATTTCCAAAAAAACTGACCTAACAATAATAGATGATTACAAAGTGATTTATCATGCATAATGGGCAATATTTTTGTAAGAAAAGACTTTTGGATTTGGGGTCAACACTCAGATAAAAATCCCTCGCCACTCCCTTTTCTTGACGATTGAAAATAATAATATATAAAAGCTAAAAAGAGTTTACAATCCCTAAAAACTACAGACACCCTTTGGAATTATCTTTCTCTACATTTTTCAATTGTGCATTTCCATTTTAGATGTATACTTTTTTCTTAAATCAAAACTTTGAGTTTTTGCTCTCCCTTCATCCAATATACAAAAAAGGAAAATAGAACACAACAAAATGAAAATTTAAGAGTTTATGCATAGAAAAAATTTAAAAAAAACAAAAAATTTAAGTAAAGAAAATTTATTCACACACCACAAATGAACTTAACACTTTTGTTATCCAAGTTTGGGAAAATCCACTAGTTCAACCCATTACGCTCTGAATTTAATAAGAAAGAGATTTCTTCTACACATGTTTTAAAAATGGATATGCATGCTTGACACATGTTAAAGATGAAAATGACCTATTGATCCAAACCTTTTAAAGAGATTAACAAACGCTCAATAAATTCTCAAGTGAACGTGCGGTTGGATATTTACTCGAGTCAAACTAGCCATTATTTTGCCCATTTACAAAAGGCTGACCTAACAATCATAGATGATTGTAAAGTGATTTAACATGCATAACGGGCTATATTTTTGTAAGAAATGACTTATGGATTGGGAGTCCACAGTCAATTAAAAATCCTCTGCCTCCCCCTTTTTCCGACGATTGCAAAACCTAATATATAAAAACTAAAAAGAGTTTATAATCCCTAAAAATTATAGAAACTCTTTGGAATTATCTCTCTTCACTTGTTACTTAAATCAAAACTTTGAGTTTTCGATCTCCCTTCATCCCGTAAACAAAAAAGGCAAATTGATCACAACAAAATGAAAATTTTAGAGTTTATGTATGGAAAAAATTTTAAACAATAAAAAATGAAAGTAAATAAAATTTATTCACACACCAAAAATGAACTTAAAAGTTTTGTTATCAAAGTTTGGAAATTTCCACAAGTTGAACCCATTACACTCTGAATTTTATGAGAAAGAGATTTCGTCTACACATGTTTTAAAAATGGATATGCATGATTGAAACATGTTAATGATGCATATGTCCTATGGATACAAACCTTTTAATGAGAATAAAAAACGTTCATTAAATTCTCAAGTGAACATGCGGTGGGATTATTACCCAAGTCAAACAAGCTATTATTTTTCCCATTTACAAAAAGCTGACCTAACAATCATTGATGATTGTAAGGTTATTTATCATGAATAATGGGTTACACTTTTTTAAGACATGACTTATGGAATTGGAGTCAATACACAGTTAAAAATCGCCCACCTCCCCCTTTTTCCGACAATCACAAAACCTAATATATAAAAACTAGAAAGAGTTTACAATCCCTAAAAATCACAGACACTCTTTGGAATTATCTATCTCTAAATTTGTACATTGTGAATTTCCTTTTTAGATTTGTACTTTTTTCTTAAATGAAAACTGTGTTTTCGCTCTCCCATTAGCCCGTAAACAAAAAAGGCAAATATATCACAACAAAATGAAAATTTTAGAGTTTATGTATGGAAAAAAATTATAACAACAACAAATGTATGTAAAGAAAATTTATTTACGCACCACAAATGAGAACAAAAGTTTTGTTATCCAAGTTTGGGAAATTCCACTAGTTCAACCCATTACACATTGAATTTTATGAGCAAGAAATTTCTTCTACACATGTTTTAAAAAAGGATATGCATTCTTGAAACATGTTAAAGATGGAAATGACCTATGGATCCAAACCTTTTAAAGAGAATTAAAAACACTCATTAAATTCTCAAGTGAACGTGGGGTGGGATATTTACTCGAGTCTAACAAGCCATTATTTTTCCCATTTATAAAATGCTAACCAAACAATCATAGATGATTGCAAAGTGATTTATCAAGCATAACGGGCAATATTTTGATAAGACATGACTTATGGATTGGGAGTCAACACTCAGTTAAAAATACCCCGCCTCCCATTTTTCGATGATTGCAAAACATCATATATAAAAACTAAAAAGAGTTTGGAATCCCTAAAATTTACAGACACTCTTTGGAATTATCTCTCTTTACATTTGTGCGTTGTGCATTTCCATTTTAGATGTATACTCTTTTCATAAATCAAAACTTTGAGTTTTCGCTCTCCCTTCATCCCGTAAACAAAAAAGGTAAATAGATCAGAACAAAATGAAAGTTTTAGAGTTTATGTATGAAATTTTTTTAAAGAAACACAAATTTAAGTAAATAAATTTTTTTCACACAACACAAAAGAACACAAAAGTTTTGTGATCCAAGTTTGGGAAATTCCACAAGTTCAACCCATTACGCAAGGAATTTTCTTCTACACATGTTTTAAAAATGGATAAGCATGCTTGAAAGATGTTAAAGATGTAAATGATCTATGGATCCAAAACTTTTAAAAAGAATAAAAACGCTCATTAGATAATTAAGTGAACATGAGGTGAGATAATTACCCGAGTCAAACAAGCCATTATTTTGCCCATTTAAAAAAACTGACCTAACTATCATAGATGATTTTAAAGTTATTTATATTGCGTAATGGGCTATATTTTTGTAGGACATGACTTATGGATTGGAAGTCAACACTGAGTTTAAAATCTCCCGCCTCCCCCTTTTTCCGACGATTGCAAAACCTAATATATAAAAGCTAAAAAGAGTTTACAATCCCTAAAAATTACAGACACACTTTGGAATTGTCTTTCTTTACATTTGTGCATTGTGCATTATAATTTTAGATGTATACTTTTTTCTTAAATCTAAACTTTGAGTTTTCTCTCTCCCTTCATCCCGTAAACAAAAAAGGCAAATAGATCACAACAAAATGATAACTTCGGAGTTTATGTATGAAAAAAGTTTTAAAAACAAAAAATTTTAGTTAAGAAAATTTTTAACACACCACAAATGAACACAAAATTTTTGTTATCCATATTTGGAAATTCCACTAGTTCAACCCATTATGCTCGGAATTTTATATGAAAGAGATTTCTTCTACACATGTTTTAAAAATGGATATGCATGCTTGAAACAAGTTAAGCTACAAATGACCTATGGATCCAAACCTTTTAAAGAGAATACCAAACACTCATTAAATTCTTAAGTGAGCGTGCGGTGGGATATTTACCCGAGTCACACAAGCCAATATTTTGCCCAATTACAAAAAGCTGACCTAACAATTATAGATGATTTTAAAGTGATTTATCATGCGTAATGGGTTATATTTTTGAGAGAAATGACTTATGGATTTGGAGTCAATACTCAGTTAAAAATCCATCGCCTCCCCCTTGTCTCGACGATTGCAAAACCTAATATATAAAAACTAAAAAGAGTTTACAATCCCTAAAAATTACAGACACTCTTTGGAATTATCTCTCAGTACATTTGTGCTTTGTCCATTTCCATTTTAGATGTATACCTTTTTTCTTAAATCAAAACATTGAGTTTTCTCTCTCCCTTCATCCCGTAAAGAGAAAAGGCAAATAAATCATAATAAAATGAAAAATTTAGAGTTTATGCATATAAAATATTTAAAACAACACCAATTGTAAGAAAAGAAAATTTATTCACACAGTACAAATGAACGCAAAAGTTTTGTTAACCAAATTTTGGAAATTCCACTAGTTCAACCCATTATGCTCGGAATTTTATAAGCAAGAGATTTCATCTACACTTGTTTTGAAAATGGATATGAATGCTTGAAACATGTTAAAGATGCAAATGACCTATGGATCCAAACCTTTTAAAGAGAATAACAAACGCTCATTAAATTCTCAAGTGAACAAGTGGTGGGATATTTACTCCTGTCAAACTAGCTATTATTTTGCCCATTTACAAAAAACTGAGCTAACAATCATAAATGATTGTAAAGTGATTTATCATGCATAGTGGGCTATATTTTTGTAAGAAATTACTTATTGATTAGGAGTCAACACTCAGTTAAAAATCCCCTGCCTCCCCCATTTCCCGACGATCGCAAAACCTAATATATAAAAACTAAAAAGTGTTTACAATCCCTAAAAATTATAGAAACTCTTTGGAATTATCTATGTCTACATTTGTGCATTGTGCATTTCCATTTTAGATGTATACTTTTTCCCTAAATCAAAACTTTGATTTTTTGATCTCCCTTCATCCCATAAACAAAAAAGGAAAATTAATCACAACAAAATGAAAATATTAGAGTTTATGTATGGAAAAAATTTAACGCAACAACAAATGTAATTAAATAAAATTTATTCACACACCACAAATGTACACAAAAGTTTTGGTATCCTAGTTTGGGAAATTCCACTAGTTCAACCCATTATGCTCTGAATTTTATAAGAAAGAGATTTCTTCTACACTTGTTTTAAAAATGGATATGCAAGCTTGACACTTGTTAAAGATACAAATGACCTATGGATCCAAACCTTTTAAATAGAATAAAAAACACTCATTAAATTCTCAAGTGAACATGCGGTTGGATATTTACCTGAGTCAAACAAACCATTATTTTGCCCATTTACTAAAAGCTGACCTAACAATCATAGATGATTGTAAAGTGATTTATCATACGTAACTGGGTATATTTTTTTAAGAAATGACTTATGGATTGGGAGTCCATAGTCAGTTAAAAATCCCCTGCCTCCCCCTTTTTTTCGAAGATTGCAAAACCTAATATATAAAACTAAAAAGTTTATAATCCCTAAAAATTATAGACACTCTTTGGAATTATCTCTCTCTTCATTTGTGCATTGTGCATTTCCATTTTAGATGTATACTTTTTACTTAAATCAAAACTTTGAGTTTTCGATCTTCCTTCATCCCGTAAACAAAAAAGGCAAATTGATCACAACAAAATGACAATTTTAGAGTTTATGTATGGAAAAACTCTAAAACAAAAAAAAATGTAAGTAAATAAAATTTATTCACACAACACAAATGAACTCAAAAGTTTTGTTAGCCAAATTTTGGAAATTCGACTAGGTCAACCCATTACGCTTGGAATTTTATAAGAAAGAGATGTCTTCTATACATGTTTTAAAAATTGATATGCATGCTTGAAACAAGTTAAAAATACATATGACATGTGGATATAAACCTTTTAAATATAATAACAAACGCTCATTAAATTCTCAAGTGAACGTGCGGTGGGATTATTACCCGAGTCAAACAAGCCATTAGTTTGCGCATTTACAAAAAGCTGACCTAACAATCAAGCATGATTGTAAAGTTATTTATTATTCATAATGGGCTATATTTTTGTAAGACATGACTTATGTATTGGAAGTCAATACTCAGTTAAAAATCCCCCTCCTCCCCCTTTTTTCGACAATCGCAAAACCTAATATATAAAAACTAAAAAGAGTTTACAATCCCTAAAAATTATAGGCACACTTTGGAATTATCTCTCAAAATTTGTGCATTGTGAATTTCCATTTTAGATTTGTACTTTTTTATTTAATCAAAACATTGACTTTTCGTTCTCCCTTCAACCCGTAAACAAAAAAGGCAAAATGATCACAACCAAATGAAAATTTTTGAGTTTATGTATGGAAAAAATTTATAACAACAACAAATGTAACTAAAGAAAATTTATTTATGCACCACATATGAGCACAAAAGTTTTGTTATCCAAGTTTGGGTAATTCCACTAGTTCAACCCATTACGCTTCGAATTTTATGAGCAAGAGATTTCTTCTACACATGTTTTAAAAGAGGATATGCATTCTTGTAACATGTTAAAGATTGAAATGACCTATGGATCCAAACCTTTTAAAGAGATTAAGAATGCATTTACCCGCTCATTAAATTCTCAAGTGAACGTGCGGTGGGATATTTACCCGACTCAAACAAGCCATTATTATGCCCATTTATAAAAAGCTAACCTAACAATCATAGATGATTGTATAGTGATTTATCAAACAAGCCATTTATAAAAAGCTAACCTAACAATCATAGATGATTGTATAGTGATTTATCAAGCGTAACGAGCTATATTTTTGTAAGACATGACTAATGGATTGGGAGTCAACACTGAGGTAAAAATTCCCCGCCTCCCTTTTTTCCGATGATTGCAAAACATAATATATAAAAACTAAAAAGAGTGTGAAATCCCTAAAAATTGCAGACACTCTTTGAAATTATCTCTCTCTACATTTGTGCGTTGTGCATTTCCATTGTAGATGTATACTTTTTGAATAAATAGATCACAACAAAATGAAAGTTTTAGAGTTTATGTATGAAAAAATTTAAAAAAAAAACACAAATGTAAGTAAATTAAATTTTTTCACACACCACAAATGAACACAAAAGTTCTGTTATCCAAGTTTGGGAAATTCCACAAGTTCAACCCATTACAAAAAGAATTTTATTAGAAAGAGATTTCTTCTACACATGTTTGAAAAATGGATATGTAAGCTTGAAAGATGTTAAAGATGTAAATATTTTATGGATCCAAAAATTTAAAAAGAATAATAAACGCTCATTAAATAATTAAGTGAACGTGATGTGGGATATCTACCCGAGTCAAACAAGCCATTACTTTGCCCATTCACAAAAAGCTGATCTAACAATCATAGATGATTTTAAAGCTATTTATCATACGTAATTGGCTATATTTTTGTAAGATATGACTTATGGATTGGGAGTCGACACTCAGTTAAAAATCCCCGCCTCCCCCTTTTCCAGAGGATTACAAAACCTAATATAGAAAAACTAAAAAGAGCTTACAATCCCTAAAAATTACATACACACTTATGAATTATCTCTCTCTTAATTTGTGCATTGTGCATTTCAATTTTAGATGTATACTTTTTTCATAAATCAAAACTTTGTGTTTTTCGCTCTCCCTTCATCTTGTAAACAAAAAAGGTAAATAGATCACAACAAAATGAAAATTTTAGAGTTTATGTATGAAATTTTTTTTAAAAACAACAAATGTCAGTTAAGAAATTTTTTTAACACACCACAAATGAACACAAAAGTTTTGTTATCCATGTTTTGGAAATTCCACTAGTTCAACCCATTACGCTCGAAATTTTATAAGAAAGAGACTTCTTCTACACTTGTTTTAAATATAGATATGAGTACTTGAAACATGTTAAAGATGCAAATGACCAATGGATCCAAAATTTTTAAAGAGATTAACAAACGCTCATAAAATTCTAAAGTGAACGTGCAGTGGGATATTTACACGAGTCAAACAAGCCATTATTTTGCCCATTTACAAAAAACTGACCTAATAATCATAAATGATTGTAAAGTGATTTCTCATGTGTAATGGGCTATATTTTTTTAACAAATGACTTATGGATTGGGAGTCAACACTCAGTTAAAAATCCACCGCCTCCCATTTTCCCGACAATTGCAAAACCTAATATATAAAAACTAAAAAGTGTCTACAATCCCTAAAAATTACAGACACTCTTTGGAATTATCTCTCTCTACATTTGTGCATTGTGCATTTCCATTTTAGATATATACTTTTTCCTTAAAACAAAACTTTGATTTTTCGCTCTCCCTTCATCCCATAAACAAAAAAGGAAAATGGATCACAACAAAATGAAAATATTAGAGTTTATGTATGGATAAAAAATAATTTTACAACAAATGTAGTTAGATAAAATTTATTCACACACCACAAATGAACAAAAAAGTTTTGTTATCAAAGTTTGGGAAATTCCACAAGTTTAACCCATTACGCAATGAATTTTATCAGAAAGAGATTTCTACTACACATGTATTAAAAAATGGATATGCAAGCTTGAAAGATGTTAAAGATGTAAATGATCTATGTATCCAAAACTGTTAAAAAGAATAAAAACGCTCATTACATAACTAACTGAACCTGAGGTGGGATATTTACACGAGTCAAACACGCCATTGTTTTGCCCATTTACAAAAAGCTGACCTAACAATCATTGATGATTTTAAAGGTATTTATCATGCGTAATGGGCTATATTTTTGTAAGACATGACTTATGGATTTGGAGTCAACACTTAGTTAAAAATCCCCCACCTCCCCCTTTTCCAGAAGATTGCAAAACCTAATATATAAAAACTAAATAGAGTTTAAAATCCCTAAAAATTACAGACACTCTTATGAATTATCTCTCTCTATATTTGTGCAGTGTGCATTTCAATTTTAGATTTATGCTTTTTTCTTAAATAAAAACTTTGAGTTTTCGCTCTCCCTTCATCCCGTAAAAAAAAAGGTAAATAGATCACAACAAAATGAAAATTTTGGAGTTTATGTATGAAACTTTTATTTAAATCAACAAATTTAAGTTAAGAAATTTTTTTAACAAACCACAAATGAACACAAAAATTTTGTTATCCATGTTTGGGAAATTCCACTAGTTCAACCAATTACGGTCAGAATTTTATAAGAAAGAGATTTCTTCTACACAGGTTTTAAAAATGGATATGCATGCTTGAAACATTTTAAAGATTCAAATGACCTATGGATCCAAACCTTTTAAAGAGAATAACAAACACTAATTAAATTCTCAAGTGAACGTGCGGTGGGTTATTTACCCGAGTCAAACAAGCCATTATTTTGCCCATTTACAAAAAAGGCTGACGTTCCAATCATAGCTGTTTGAAAATTGGTTTATCATGCGTAATGAGCTATATTTTTGTAAGAAATGACTTATGGACTGGGAGTCAACACTTAGTTAAAAATCCATCGCCTCACCCTTTTCCTGACGATTGCAAAACCTAATAAATAAAAACTTAAAAGAGTTATAGACACTCTTTGGAATTATCTCTCTACATTTGTGTTTTGTCCATTTCCATTTTAGATGTATACTTTTTTCTTAAATCAGTACTTTGATTTTTCTCTCTCCCTTCATCCCGTAAACTAAAATTGCAAATAGATCACAACAAAATGTAAATTTTAGAGTTTCTGTATATAAAAAATTTAAAACAACAACAAATGTAAGTAAAAAAAATTTATTCACACACCACAAATGAACACAAAAGTTTTGTTATCCATGTTTTGGAAATTCCACTAGTTCAACACGTTACGCTTGGAATTTTATAAGCAAAGATTTCTTCTACAGTTGTTTCAAAAATGGACATGAATGTTTGAAACATGTTAAAGATGCTAATTACCTATGGATCCAAACCTTCTAAAGAGAATAACAAACGCTCATAAATTCTCAAGTGAACGTGTGGTGGGATATTTACACGAGTCAAACAAGGCATTATTTTGCCCTTGAACAAAAAACTGAGCTAACAATTGTAGATGATTGTAAAGTGATTTCTCATGCGTAATGGGCTATATTTTTGTAAGAAATGACTTATTGATTGGGAGTCAACATTCTGTTAAAAATCTCCTACCTCCCCCATTTCCCGACGATTGCGAAACCTAACATATAAACACTAAAAAGTGTTTACAATCCCTTAAAATTATAGACACTCTTTGGAATTATCTATCTCTACATTTGTGCATTGTGCATTTCCATTTTAGATGTATACTTTTTCCTTAAATAAAAACTTTGATTTTTCTCTCTCCCTTCCTCCCATAAACAAAAAAGGAAAATAGATCACAACAAAATGAACATATTAGAATTTTTTATGGAAAAAAATTAATTCAACAACAAATGTAATTAAATAAAATTTATTCACACACCACAAATGAACACAAAATTTTTGTTAAGTTTGGGAAATTCCACTTGTTCAACCACTACTCTTGGAATTTTATAAGCAAGAGATTTTTTCTACACATGTTTTAAAAATTGATATGCACGCATGAAACATGTTATATGCAAATCACCTATGGATCCAAATGTAATTAAATAAAATTTATTCGCACACCACAAATGAACACAAAATTTTTGTTATCCAAGTTTGGGAAATTAGACTAGTTCAACTTATTACGCTCTGAATTTTATAAGAAAGAAATTTCTTCTACACATGTTTTAAAAATGGATATGCATGCTTGACACATGTTAAAGATGAAAATGACCTATGGATCCAAACTTTTTGAAGAGAATGATAAACGCTCATTAAATTCTCAAGTGAACGAGCGGTTGGATATTAACCTGAGTCAAACAAGCCATTATTTTGCCCATTTACAAAAAGCTGACCTAACAATCATAGATGATTGTAAAGTGATTTATCATGCGTAACGGGCTATATTTTTGTTAGAAATGAGTTATGGATTGGGATTCCACAGCTAGTTAAAAATCCCCTGCGTCCCCCTTGTTCTAACAAACGCAAAACCTAATATATAAAATCTAAAAAGTGTTTATAATCCATAAAAACTATAAACACTCTTTGGAATTATCTCTCTCTTCATTTGTTCATTGTGCATTTCCATTTTAGATGTATACTTTTTATTTAAATCACAACTTTGAGTTTTCGATCTCCCTTCATCTAGTAAACAAAAAAGGTAAATTGATCACAACAAAATGAAAATTTTATAGTTTATGTATGGAAAACAATCTAAAACAACAAAAAATTTAAGTAAAGAAAATTTATTCACACACCACAAATGAACACAAAAGTTTTGTTATCCCAGTTTTTGAAATTCGACTAGTTCAACCCAATACGCTTGGAATTTTATAAGTGATTTCTTCTACAAGATTTTTAAAAATGGATATGCATGCTTGAAACATGTTAAAGATACATATGACCTATGGATACAAACCTTTTAAAGAGAATAACAAACGCTCAATAAATTCTCAAGTGAACATGCGGTGGGATTATTACCCGAGTCAAACAAGCCATTATTTTGCCCATTTATAAAAAAGCTGACGTAACAATCATTAATGATTGTAAAGTTATTTATCATGCGTAATGGGCTATATTTTTGTAAGACTTGACATATGGATTGGAAGTCAATACTCAATTAAAAATCCCCCTCCTCCCCCTTTTTTCCAACGATCACTAAATCTTATATATAAAAACTAAAAAGAGTTTACAATCCCTAATAATTACTGACACTCTTCGGAATTATCTCTCCCTATATTTGTGCATTGTGAACTTCCTATTTAGATGTGTACTTTTTTCTTAAATCAAAACTTTGAGTTTGTGCTCTCCCTTCAGCCTGTAAACAAAAAAGGCAAATAGATCACTACAAAATGAAAATTTCAGAGTTTATGTATGGAAAACATTTATAACAACAACAAATGTAAGTAAAGAAAATTTATTTACAAATGAGCACAAAAGTTTTGTTATCCAAGTTATGGAAATTCCACTAGTTCAACCCGATACACATGGAATTTTATAAGCAAGAGATTTCTTCTATACATGTTTTTAAAAAGGATATACATTCTTGAAACATGTTAAAGATGGAAATGACGTATGGATCCAAACCTTTTAATGAGAATAAAAAACGCTCATTAAATTCTCAAGTAAACGTGCGGTGGGATATTTACCCGAGTCAAACAAGCCATTATTTTGCCCATTTATAACAAGCTACCCTAACAATCATAGATGATTGTAACGTGATTTATCATGCATAACGGGCTATATTTTTGTAAGACATGACTTATGGATTGGGAGTCAATACTTAGTTAAAAATCCTCTTCCTCCCACTTTCCCGATGATTGCAAAACATAATATATAAATACTAAGAAGAGTTTAGAATCCCTAAAAATTACAGACACTCTTTGGAATTATCTCTCTACATTTGTGTGTTGTGCATTTCCATGTTAGATGTATACTTTTTGCAGAAATAAAAACTTTGAGTTTTCCCTCTCCCTTCATCTTGTAAACAAAAAAGGCAAATAGATCACAACAAAATGAAAGTTTTAGAGTTTATGTATGAAAAAATTTAAAAACAATTCACACACCAAAAATGAACACACAAGTTTTGTTATCCAAGTTTTGGAAATTCCACTAGTTCAACCCATTACCCTTGGAATTTTATAAGCAACGTATTTCTTCTACACTTGTTTTAATAATGGATATGAATGCTTGGAACATGACAAAGATGAAAATGACCTATCGATCAAAACCTTTTAAAGGGAATATCAAACGCACATTAAATTCTCAAGTGAACGTGCGGTGGGATATTTACCAGAGTAAAACAAGCCATTATTTTGCCCATTTAAAAAAAACTGACCTAACAATCATAGATAATTCTAGAGTGATTTATCATGCATAATGGGCTATATTTTTGTAAGAAATGACTTATTGATTGGGAGTCAACACTCAGTTAAAAATCCCCCGCTTACCCCTTTTCCCGACGATTGCAAAACCTAATATATAAAAACTAAAAAGTGTTTACAATCCCTAAATATTATAGACACTCTTTGGAATTATCTCTATCTATATTTGTGCATTGTGCATTTCTATTTTATATGTATACTTTTTCCTTAAATCAAAAATTTTTTTTTTCGCTCTCCCTTCATCCCATGAACAAAAAAGGAAAATAGATCACAACAAAATGAAAATATTAGATCTTATGTATGGAAAAAAATTAAAACAATAACAAATTTAATTAAATAAAATTTATTTACACACCACAAATGAACACAAAAGGTTTGTTATCCAAGTTTGGGAAATTCCACTTGTTCAACCCACTATGCCTGAAATTTTATAAGCAAAAGATTTGTACTACACATGTTTTAAAAATTGATATGCACGCATGACACATGTTATAGATGCAAATGACCTATGGATCCAAACCTTTTTAAGAGAATAAAAAATGCTCATTAAATTATCAAGTGAACGTGCGGTGGGATATTTATTCGAGTCAAACTAGCCATTATTTTGCCCATTTATAAAAAAACTGACCTAACAATAATAGATGATTATAAAGTGATTTATTACATGTAATGGGCTATATTTTTGTAAGAAAAGACTTATGGATTGGGAGTAAAAACTAATATATAAAAACTAAAAAGATTTTACAATACCTAAAAATTACAGATACTCTTTGGAATTATCTTTCTCTACACTTGTGCATTGTGCATTTACATTTTAGATGTATACTTTTTTCTTAAATCAAAACTTTGAGTTTTCGCTCTCCCTTCAACCCGTAAACAAAAAAGGAAAATAGATCACAATAAAATGAAAATTTTAGAGTATGGAAAAAGTTTAAAAAAACAAAAATGAAAGTATAGAAAATATATTCACACACAACAAATGAACTTAAAAGTTTTGTTATCCAAGTTTGGGAAATTCCACTAGTTCAACCCATTATGGTCTGAATTTTATAAGAAAGAGATTTCTTCTACACATGTTTTAAAAATGAATATGCATGCTTGACACATGTTAAAGATGCAAATGATCTAGGGATTAAAACCTTTTAAGGAGAATAAAAAACACTCTTTAATTCTCAAGTGAACATGCGGTTGGATATTTACTCGAGTCAAACAAGCCATTATTTTTCCCATTTACAAAAAGCTGACCTAACAATCATAGATGATTGTAAAGTGATTTATTATGTTTAACGGGCTACATTTTTTCAAGAAATGACTTATGGATTGGGAGTCCACAGTCAGTTAAAAATCCCCTGCTTCCCCCTTTTTTCGAAGATTGTAAAACCTAATATATTAAAACTAAAAAGAGTTTATAATCCCTAAAAATTATAGACAATTTTTGGAATTATCTCTCTCTTCCTTTGTGCATTGTGAATTTCCATTTTAGATGGATACTTTTTACTTAAATAAAAACTTTGAGTTTTCGATCTCCCTTCATCCCGAAAACAAAAAAGGGAAATCGATCACAAAAAAATGAAATTTTTAGAGTTTATGTATGAAAAAAATCTACAAAAAAAAAAAAATTTAAGTAAAGAAAATTTATTCACACACCACAAATGAACACAAAAGTTTTGTTATCCAAGTTTTGGAAATTCGACGAGTTCAACCCATTATGCTTGGAATTTTAAAAGAAAGAGATTTCTTCTACACATGTTTTAAAAATGGATAAGCATGCTTGAAACAACGCAAATGACCTATGGATCCAAACCTTTTAAAGAGAATAACAAACGCTCATAAAATTCTCAAGTGAACATGCGGTGGGATATTTATCAAAGTAAAACAAACTATTATTTTGCACATTTACAAAAAGCTGACCAAACAATCATAGAATATTGTAAAGTGATTTATCATGCGTAACGGGCTACATTTTTGTAAGAAATGACTTATGGATTGGGAGTCAACACTCAGTTAAAAATCTCTGACCTCCCCCTTTTTCCGACAATTACAAAACCTGAGATATAGAATCTAAAAAGAGCTTAAAATCCCTAGAAATTAAAAACACTATTTCGAATTATCTATCTCTACATTTGAGCATTGTGAATTTCCATTTCAGATGTACACTTTTTACCTAGATAAAAATTTGAGCTTTCGATCTCCCTTCATTCCATAAACAAAAAAGGCAAATTGATCACATCAAAATGAAAATTTTAGAGTTTATGTATGAAATTTTTTTTAAAAACAACAAATGTAACTTAAGAAATTTTTTTCACACACCACAAATAAACACAAAAGTTTTGTTATCCATGTTTGGGAAATTCCACTAGTTCAATCCGTTACTCTCAGAATTTTATAAGAAAGAGATTTCTTCTACACATGTTTTAAAAATCGATATGCGAGCTTGAAACATGTTAAAAATTCTAATGACCTATGGATCAAAACCTTTTAAAGAGAATAAAAAACGCACATGAAATTCTCAAGTGAATGTGTGGCGGGATATTTACCCGAGTCAAACAAGCCATTATTTTGCCCATTTACAAAAAGCGGACCTAACAATCACAGATGATTGTAAAGTGATTTATCATGCATAATGGGCTATATTTTTGTAAGAAATGACTTGTGGATTGGGAGTCAACACTCAGTTAAAAATCCATCGCCTCCCCCTTTTTTGGACGATTGCAAAACCTAATATATAAAAACTAAAAAAAGTTTATAATCCGTAAAAATTAAAGCCACACTTTGGAATTATCTCTCTATACATTTGTTCATTGTCCATTTCCATTTTAGATGTATACTTTTTTCTTAAATTAAAAATTTGAGTTTTCTGTTTCCCTTCATCCTATAAACAAAAAAGACAAATAGATCAGAACAAAATTAAAATTTAAGAGTTTATGTATGGAAAAAATTCTAAACAATAAAAAATGTAAGTAAAGAAAATTTATTCACACACCACGAGTGAACACAAAAATTTTGTTATCCAATTTTCTGAAATTCGACTAGTTCAACCCAGTACGTTTGGAATTTTATTTGAAAGAGATTTCTTCTACACAAGTTTTACAAATGGATATGCATGTTTGAAACATGTGAAAGATGCAAATGACCTAGGGATCCAAATCTTTTAAAGAGAATAGCAAACGCTCATAAAATTCTCAAGTGAACGTGCGGTGGGATATTTACCTGAGTCAAAGAAGCCATTATTTTGCCCATTAACAGAAAGCTGACCTAAAAATCATAGAAGATTGTTGAGTGATTTATCATGCATAACGGGCTGTATTTTTTTAAGAAATGACTTATGGATTGGGAGTCAATACTCAGTTAAAAATCCCATGCCTCCCCCTTTTCCTGACGATTGCAAAACCTAATCTATAAAACTAAAAACGTTTACAATCCCTTTAAGTTACTAACACTCTTTGGAATTATCTCTCTCTACTTTACTGCATTGTGCATTTCCATTTTAGATGTATACTTTTTTCTTAAATAAAAACTTTGAGTTTTTGCTCGCCCTTCATCCAATAAACAAAAAAGGTAAATTGATCATAGCAAAATGAAAATTTTTGAGTTTATGTATGGAAAAAATTTAAAACAACGACTAATGTAAGTAAAGAAATTTTTTTCACAAACCAAAAACGAACACAAAAGTTTTGTTATCCAAGATTGGTAAATTCCACTAGTTCAAACCTAATAGCTTGTTATTTTATAAGAAAGAGATTTCTTCTACACATGTTTTAAAAATGGATATGCATGCTTGAAACATGTTAAAGATGCAAATGACCTATCCAAACCATTTAAAGAGAATGACAAACGCTCATTATATTCTCAAGTGAATGTGCGGTGAGATATTTACCAGAGTCAAACAAGCCATTATTTTGCCCATTTATAAAAAGCAGACCTAACAATCGTAGATGATAGTAAAGTGATTTATCATGCGGAACGAGATATTTTTGTAAGAAATGACTTATGGATTGGGAGTCAACACTTAGTTAAAAATCCCTCTACCTCCCCCTTTTCCCGACGAATGCAAAACCTAATCTATTAAAACTAAAACGAGTTTACAATCGCTAAAAATTATAGACACTCTTTGGAATTACAGCTCTCTACATTTGTGCATTGTGCATTTCCATTTTATATGTATCCTTTTCTCTTAAATAAAAACATCTCCCTTCACCCCGTAAACAAAAAAGACAAATAAATCACAACAAAATGAAACTTTTATAGTTTATGTATGGAAAAAATTTATAACAACAACAAATGTAAGTAAAAAATTTTATTCACTCACCACAAATGAACACAAAATTTTAGTTATACAAATTTTGGAAATTCCACTAGTTCTACCCTAATGGCTTGGAATTTTATAAGAAAGAGATTTCAGCTACACAAGTTTTAAAAATGGATATGCATGCTTGAAAAATGTTAAAGATGCAAATGACCTATGGATCCAAACCTTTTAAAGAGAATAACAAACTCTCATTAAATTCTCAAGTGAAAGTGCAATGGGATATTTACCCGAGTCAAACAAGCCATTATTTTGCCCATTTACAAAAAGCTAACTTATCTATCGTAGATGATTGTAGAGTGATTTATCACGCGTAACAGGCAATATTTTTGAAAGAAATGACTTATGTATTGGGAGTTAACACTCAGTTTAAAATCCGCTGCCTCCCCATTTTCCCGACAATTAAAAAACCTTAAATATAAAAACTAAAAAGAGTTTACAATCCCTAAAAATTACAGATACACTTTGGAATCTTCTCTCTCTACATTTCTGCATTGTGCATTTCCATTTTAAATGTATACTTTTTTCTTAAGACAAAACTTTGAGCTTTTGATCTCTCTTCATCTCGTAAACAAAAAAGATAAACAGATCACATCAAAATGAAAATTTTAGAGTTTATATATGGAAAAAATTTAAAAAACAACAAATGTAAGTAGAGAAAATTTATTCACGCACCACAAATGAATGCAAAAGTTTTGTTATCCAAGTTTAGGAAATTCCACAAATTCAACCCTAATAGCTTGGAATTTATAAGAAAGAGATTTCTTCTACACATGTTTTAAAAATGGATATGCATGCTTGAAACATGTTAAAGATGCAAATGACCTATGGATCCAAACCTTTTAATGAGAATAACAAACGCTCATTAAATTCTCAAGTGAACGTGCTACGGGATATTTACCCAAGTCAAACAAGCCATTATTGTGCCCATTTACAAAAAAACCAGACCTATAATCATAGATGATTGTAAGTTTATCATGCATAACAAGCTATATTTTTATAAGAAATGTCTTATGGATTGGGAGTCAACACTCAGTTAAAAATCCCCCGCCTCTCCTTTTCCCAACGATTCCAAAACTTAATATATGAAAAATAAAAAGAGTTTATAATCCCTAAAAATTATAGCCACACTTTGGAATTATCTCTCTTTACATTTGTGCTTTGTGCTTTTCATTTTTAGATGTATACTTTTTCCTTAAATGAAAACTTTAAGTTTTCAATCTCTCTTCATGCTGTAAAATAAAAAAAAACAAATTGATCACAACAAAATGAAAATTTTAGAGTTTTTGTAAGGAAGAAATCTAAAACAACAACAAATTTAAGTAAAGAAAATTTATTCACATACGACAAATGAACACAAAAGTTGTGTTATCCAAGTTTTGGAAATTCCACTAGTTCAACCCATTACGCTTGGAACTTTATAAGAAAGAGATTTCTTCTACACATGTTTTAAAAATGGATATGCATGCTCGAAACATGTTAAAGATGCAAATGACCTATGGATCCAAACCTTTTGAATAGAATAACAAACACTCATTGAATTCTCAAGTGATCGTGCAGTGGGATATTTACTTGAGTCAAAGAAGCCATTATTTTGGCCATTTACAAAAAGCTGACCTAACAATCATAGAAGATTGTAGAGTGATTTATCACGTGTAACGGGCTTTACTTTTTTAAGAAATCACTTATGGATTGGAGTCAACACTCACTTTAAAAATCCCTTCTCCCCCTTTTCCTGACGATTGCGAAACCTAATATATAAAAACTAAAAGTAGTTTAAAATCCCTTTAAGTTACTAACACTCTTTGGAATTATCCCTCTCTACATTTGTGCATTGTGCATTTCCATTTTAGATGTATACTTTTTTCTTCAATAAAAACTTTGAGTTTTCGCTTTCCCTTCATCGAGTAAACAAAAAAGGCAAATTGATCATAGAAAAATGAAAATTTTGAGTTTATGTATGGAAAAAATTTAAAACAACAACAAATCTAAATAAAGAAAATTTTTTCACACGCCACAAATGAACACAAAAGTTTTGTTATCCAAGATTGGTAAATTCCACTAGTACAACCCTAATAGCTTGGAATTTTATAAGAAAGAGATTTCTACTACACATGTTTTAAAAATGGATATGCATGCTTGAAAAATGTTATAGATGCAAATGACCTATGGATCCAAACCATTTAAAGAGAATGACAAACGCTCATTATATTCTTAAGTGAACGTGCGGTGGGATATTTACCCGTCAAACAAGCCATTTTTTTGCCCATTTACAAAAAGTTGACCTAACAATCATTGATGATTGAAAGTGATTTATAAAGTGTAACAGGCTATATTTTTGAAAGAAATGACTCATGGATTGGGAGTCCACTCAGTTAAAAATCCCCCGCCTCCCCCTTTTCCTGACGATTGCAAAACCAAAAATATAAAAACTGAAAAGAGTTTTCAATCCCTAAAAATTATAGACACTCTTTGGAATTTTCTTGCTCTAAATTTGTGCATTGTGCATTTCCATTTTAGATGTAAATTTTTTTCTTAAATTGAAACTTTGAGTTTTCGCTCTCTCTTCATCCTGAAAAATAAAGGCAAATATATCACAACAAAATGAAAATTTTAGAGTTTATGTAAAGAAAAATTTAAAAACTACAACAAAAATAAGTAAAGAAAATTTATTCACACACCACAAATGAACCCAACAGTTTTTTAAATTCCACTAGTTCAACCGT
Organism: Aristolochia californica; assembly: GCF_029961685.1. Lineage (NCBI taxonomy): Eukaryota > Viridiplantae > Streptophyta > Magnoliopsida > Piperales > Aristolochiaceae > Aristolochia > Aristolochia californica. Next base: position 31,652,765 of record NW_027181992.1, on the reverse strand, counting down.
AATAGCTTGGAATTGAATAAGAAAGAGATTTCTTCTACACATGTTTAAAAAATGGATATGCTTGTTTGACACATGTTAAAGATGCAAATGACCTATGGATCCAAACATTTTAAAGAGAATAACAAACGCTCATTAAATTCTCAAGTGAACGTGCGGTGGGATATTTACCCGAGTCAGGTAAGCCATTATTTTGCCCAGTTACAAAAATATGACCTAACAATCCTAGATGATTGTAAAGTGATTTATCAAGCATAACGGGCTATATTTTTGTAAGAATTGGCTTATGGATTGGGAGTCAAGACTTGGTTAAAAATCCCCCACTTCCCCTTTTTCCAGACGATAGCAAAACCTAATATTTAAAAACTAAAAAGTGTTTACTATCCCTAAAAAATATAGACACTCTTTGGAAATATCTCTCTCTACATTTGTGCATTGTACATTTCCATTTTAAATGTATACTTTTTTCTTAAGTCAAAACTTTGAGCTTTCGCTCTCCCTTCATCCCGTAAACAAAAAAGATAAATAGATCACATTAAAATGAAAATTTTAGAGTTTATGTATGGTAAAAACATAAAACAACAACAAATGTAAGTAAATAAAATTTATTCACACACCACAAATGAATGCAAAAGTTTTGTTATCCAAGTTTAGGAAATTCCACAAGTTCAACCCTAATAGCTTGGAATTTTATAAGAAAGAGATTTCTTCTACACATGTTTTAAAAATGGATATGCATGCTTGAAACATGTTAAAGATGTAAATGACCTATGGATCTTTTAATGATAATAACAAACGCTCATTAAATTTTTCAAGTGAACGTGCTGTGGGATATTTACCCGAGTCAAACACGCCATTATTTTTTCCATTTACAAAAAAACTGACCTACAATCATAGATGATTTTAAAGTGATTTATCATGTATAACGGGCTATATTTTTTTAAGAAATAGACTTATGGATTGGGAGTCAACACTTAGTTGAAAATCCCGCTGCCTCCCCCTTTTCCAAACAATTTCAAAACCTAATATATAAAAACTAAAAAGAGTTTACAATCCCTAAAAACTACAAGCACTCTGTGGAATTATCTCTCTCTACGTTTGTGCATTGTGCAGTTCGATTTTAGATGATACTTTTTTCATAAATCAAAACTTTGAGTTTTCTCTCTCCCTTCATCCAGTAAACAAAAAAGGCATATAGTTTACAACAAAATGAAAATTTTAGAGTTAATGTATGGAAGAAATTTAAAACAAAAACAAATGTAAGTAAAGAAAATTTATTGACACACCTCAAATGAACACAAAAGTTTTGTTATCCAAGTTTGGGAAATTCCACTAGTTCAGCCCTAATAGCTTGGAATTTTTTAAAGATGTAAATGGCCTATGGATCCAAACCTTTTAAGGAGAATAACAAACGCTCATTAAATTCTCAAGTGAACGTGCGGTGGGATATTTACCCGAGTCAAACAAGCCATTATTTTACTCATTTAAAAAAAGTTGACCTAACAATCATAGATCATTGTAAAGTAATTTATCATGCATAGCAGACTATATTTTTTTAAGAAATGACTTATGGATTGTGTCATGCACGCAATAACATTATTATTTTAGTGTTTTCTTTAATTTACTTTATTTTATTTCAGTTTTAGGTCACATGGGTATTTTTGGAATTATTTATTAATAGTTATATTTTTGGAATATTTTATTCATAGGGATATTTTTGTAATATTTTATTAAACCCTAACAGGGTGAACCCTATTTAAGGGGTAAGAGTAATGAGAAATGGAAGCATTGAAGTATTAAGAATTAGGTTAAATCTAGAGTAAAGAGGCTTAGAGTTCTCCTCAACGAGCTCTAGGGTTTTCAAGCTTCCCTTAGGCTTGATCTTTCGTTTTCATCTTCTCCATGTCTTCCTATTCTCCCTGCGGTAATGCCTGGATGACCCGTAACCCGTGGCAGATTGCAGATCGTCCCAAAGAATCCATGTGTCAGATCCGGGACCGTAACAGATTGGGAGTTAACACACTATTAAAAACCCCCTTGCCTCCCCCTTTTCTCGACGATTGGAATACCTAATATATAAAAACTAAAAAGAGTTTACAATCCCTAAAAATAACAAACATTCTTAGGAATTATCGCTCTACATTTGTGCATTGTGCAGTTCCATTTTAGATATATGTTTTTTTCTTAAATCAAAACTTTGAGTTTTCGCTCTCCCTTCATCCTGTAAACAAAAAGGTAAATAGATCACACCAAAATGAAAATTTTAGAGTTTATGTATGGAAAAATTTAAAACAACAACAAATGTAAGTAAAGAAAATTTATTCACACACCACAAATGAACACAAAAGTTTTGTTATCCAAATTTGGGAAATTCCACTAGTTCAAACCTAATAGCTTGGAATTTTATAAGAAAAAGATTTTTTCTTCTCATGATTAAAAATGGATATGCATGCTTGAAACATGTTAAAGATGCAAATGACCCAAGGATCCAAAGCTTATAAAGAGAATAACAAACGCTCATTAAATTCTTAAGTGAAGGTGCGGTGGAATATTTACCCGAGTCAAACAAGCCATTATTTTGTAGATTTACAAAAAGCTGACCTAACAATCATAGATGATTGTAAACTGATTTATCATGCGTAACGGGCTATATTTTTGTATGAAGTGACGTATGGATTGGGAATCAACACTCAGTTAAAAATCCCATGCTTCCCCTTTTTCCAGACGATAGTGAAACCTAATATATAAAAACTAAAAAAGAGTTTACAATCCCTAAAAATTATAGACACACTTTGGAAATATCTCTCTCTACATTTGTGCATTGTGCATTTCCATTTTAAATGTATACTTTTTTCTTAAGTCGAAACTTTGAGCTTTTGCTCTCCCTTCATCCGTAAACAAAAAAGATAAATAGATCACATCAAAATGAAAATTTTAGAGTTAATGTATGAAAAAAATTTAAAACAACAATAAATGTAAGTAAAGAAAATTTATTCACACACCACAAATGAACGCAAAAGTTTTGTTATCCGAGTATGGGAAATTTCACTAGATCAACCCTAATACTTGGAATTTTAAAAGAAAGAGACTTCTTCTACACTATTTTTAAAAATGGATATGCATGCTTAAAACTTGTTAAAGATGCAAATGAACTATGGATCCAAACCTTTTAAAGAGAATAACAAACGCTCATTAAATTCTCAAGTGAACGTGCGGTGGGATATTTACCCGAGTCAAACATGCCATTATTTTACCCATTTACAAAATGGTGACCTAACAATCATAGATGATTGTAAAGTTATTTATCATGCATAATGGGCTATATTTTTTGAAGAAATGACATATGGATTAGGAGCCAACACTCAGTTAAAAATCCCCCGCCTCCCCCTTTCCCTACAATTGCAAAACTTAATATATAAAGACTAAAAACAGTTTACAATCCCTAAAAATTATAGACACACTTTGGAATTATCTCTCTCTACATTTGTGCATTGTGCATTTCCATTTTAGATGAATACTTTTTTCTTAAATCAAAACTTTGATTTTTCGCTCTCCCTTCATCGCGTAAACCAATAAGTCAAAAAGATCTCAACAATATGAAAATTTATGAGTTTGTGTATGGAAAATATTTAAATCTACAAAAAATATAAGTAAAGAAAATTTATTCACACACCAGAAATGAACACAAAAGTTTAGTTATCCAAGTTTTGGAAATTCCACTAGTTCAAGCCTAATAGCTTTGAATTTTATAAGAAAGAGATTTTTTCTACATATGTTTTAAAAATTGATATACATGCTTGAAACATATTAAAGTTGAAAATGACCTACCGATCCAAATATTTTAAAGAGAATAAGAAACACTCATTAAATTCTCAAGTGAACGTGCGGTGGGATATTTACCTGAGTCAAAGAAGCCATTATTTTGCCCATTTACATAAAGCTGGCCTAAGGATCGTACATGATTGTAATGTTATTTATCAAGCGTAACGGGCTAATTTTTTTTAAGAAATGACAAATAGATAGGGAGTTAACGCTCAGTTAAAAATCCCCGCCTCCCCTTTTCCTGATGATTGCCAAACTTTATATATAAAACAAAAAGTGTTTACAATCCCAAAAAAATTTCAGATATTCTTCGGAATTATCTCTCTCAACATTTGTGCATTGTGCATTTCCATTTTAGATGTATACGTTTTTCTTAAATCAAAACTTTGAGTTTTCGATCTCCCTTCATCCCGTAAACAAAAAAGGCAATTAGATCACAACAAAATGAAAACTTTAGACTTTATGTAAGAAAAAATTTACAACAACAACAAATGTGAGTAAAGGAAATTTATTCACACACCACAAATGAACACAAATTTTTTGTTATCCAAGTTTGGGAAATTCCACTTGTTCAACCCTAATTAGCTTGGAATTTCATAAGAAAGAGATTTCTTCTACACATGTTTTAAAAAAGGATATGCATGCTTGAAACATGTTAAAGTTGCAAATGACATATGGATCCAAACCTTCGAATGAGTAACAAATGCTCATTAAATTCTCAAGTGAACCTGCGGTGGGATATTTACCCGAATCAAACAAGCCATTATTTTGCCAATTTACAAAAAGTTGTCGTAACAATCATAGATGATTATAAAGTGATTTATCATGAGTAACGGGCCTTTTTTTTGTAAGAAATGATTTATAGATTGGGAGTCAATAATCACTTAAAAATTTCCCTCCCTCCCCCTTTTCCCGACGATTACAAAACCTAATATATAAAAACTAAAAAGAGTTTCTATCCCTAAAAATTGCAAACACTATTTGGAATTAACTCTACATTTGTACATTGTGCATTTGCTTTTTAGATGTATATTTTTTCTTCAATCAAAACTTTGATTTCTCGCTCTCTCTACATCCCCAAAACAAAAAAAGGCAAAAACATAACAACAAAATGAAAATTTATGAGTGTGTATGGAAAAAATTTAAATTTACAAAAAATATAAGTAAAAAAAATTTATTCACACCACAAATGAACACAAATTTTTAGTTATCCAAGTTTTGGAAATTCCACTAGTTCAACCCTAATAGCTTGGAATTTTATAAGAAAGAGATTTCTTCTATACATGTTTTAAAAATAGATATGCATGCTTGAAACATGTTCAAGAATCAAATGACCTATGCATCCAAATCTTTAAAAGAGAAAAACAAACGCTCATTAAATTCTCAAGTGAACGTGTGGTGGGATATTTGCCCGAGCCAAACAAACCATTATGTTGCCCATTTACAAAAAATTGACCTAACTAACATAGACAATTGTAAAGTGATTTATCATCCGTAATGGGCTATAATTTTCTAATAAATGATTTACAGTTTGGGGGTCAACACTTAGTTAAAAATCCCCCGCCTCCGCCTTTTCCCGACAATTGCAAAACCTAATATTTAAAAACTAAAAAGAGTTTAAAATCCCTAAAATTTACAGAAAATCTTTGGAATTATCTCTCTCAACATTTGTGCATTGTGCATTTCCATTTTAGATGTATAATTTTTTCTTAAATAAAAACTTTGAGTTTTTACTCTCCCTTCATCCCATAAAAAAATTGGCAAAAAGATCACCACAAAAAGAAAATTTTATAGTTTATGAATGGAAAAAATTTAAAACAACAACAAATTTAAGTCAAGAAAATCTATTCACGTACCACAAATGAAGACAAAATATTTTTTATCCAAGTTTAGGAAATTGCACTAGTTCAACCCTTATAGCTTGAAATTTTATAAGAAAGAGATTTCTTGTACTCATATTTTAAAAATGGATATGCATGCTTGAAACATGTTAAAGATGAAAATGGCCTATGGATCCAATCCTTTTAAAAGAGAATAAACAACGCTCATTAAATTCACAAGTGAACGTGCGGTGGGATATTTACCAAAGTCAAACAAGCCATTATTTTTTTCTTTTACAAAAAGCTGACCTAACAATCATAGATGATTTTAAAGTGATTTATCATGTGTAACGGTCTTTATTTTTGTAAGAAATGACTTATGGATTGGGAGTCAACACTTAGTTAAAAATCCCCTGCCTCCCCCTTTTTCCGACAATTCCAAAACCAAATATATAAAAACTAAAAAGAGCTTACAATCCCTAAAAATTATAGACACTCTTTTGAAATATCTCTCTCTACATTAATGCATTGTGCATTTCTATTTTAGATGTATTCTTTTTTCTTAAATCCAAACTTTGAGTTTTCATTCTCCCTTTATCTCGTAAATAAAAAAGGCAAATAGATCACAACAAAATGTAAATTTTAGAGTTTATGTATGGAAAAAATTTAAAACAACAACAAATGTCAGTAAAGAAAATTTATTCACACACCACAAATGAACACAAAAGATTTCTTATCCAAGTTTTGGAAATTCCACTAGTTCAACCCTAATAGCTTGGGATTTTATAAGCAAGACATTTCTTCTACATATGTTTTAAAAATTGATGTGCATGCTTGAAACATGGTAAAGATACAAATGACCTATGGATCCAAACCATTTAAAGAGAATAACAAACGCTCATTAAATTCTCAAGTGAACGTGAGAAGGAATATTTACCCAAGTCAAACAAGCCATTATTTTACCCATTTACAAAAAGCTGGCCTAACAATCATAGATGATTGTAAAGTTATTTATCATGCGTAATGGGCTATATTTTCTTAAGAAATGACATATAGATTATGAGTCAACACTCTGTTAAAAATTCCCCGCCTCCCCCTTTTCCCTACGATTGCAAAACCTAATATATAAAAACTCAAAACAGTTTAGAATACCTAAAAATTATAGACACACTTTGGAATTATCTCTCTCTACATTTTTTCATTGTGCATTTCCATTTTAGATAAATACTTTTTTCTTAAATCAAAACTTTGAGTTTTCCTTCTCCCTTCATCCTGTAAACCAATAAGGCAAATAGATCACAACAAAATGAAAAATTATGAGGTTGTGTATGGAAAATATTTAAATCTACAACAAATATAAGTAAAGAAAATTTATTTTCACATCAGAAATGAACACAAAAGTTTAGTTATCCACGTTTGGGAACTTTCACTAGTTCGACCCTAATAGCTTGGGATTTTATAAGAAAGAGATTTCTTCTACATATGTTTAAAAAATTGATATGCATGCTTTAAACATGTTAAAGATGAAAATGACTTATGGATCCAAACATTTTAAAGAGAATAAGAAACACTCATTAAATTCTGAAGTGAACGTGCGGTGGGATATTTACCCGAGTCAAACAAGCCATTATTTTGCGCATTTACAAAAAGCTGGCTTAATGATCATGCATGATTGTAAGGTTATTTATCATGTGTAACGGGCTAATTTTTTTTAAGAAATGACTAAAAGATAGGGAGTCAACACTCAGTTAAAAATCCCCACCTCCGCCTTTCCCCGATGATAGCAAAACCTAATATATAAAAAAAAAAGAGTTTAAAATCCCAAAAAATTACAGACATTCTTTGGAATTATCTCTCTCAACATTTGTGCGTTGTGCATTTCCATTTTAGATGTATACATTTTTCTTAAATCAAAACTTTGAATTTTCGATCTCCCTTCATCCCGTAAACAAAAAAGGCAAACAGATCTCAAAAAAATGAAAATTTTAGAGTTTATGTATGCCAAAAATTTAGAACAAAAAAAAAATGTGAGTAAAGAAAATTTATTCACACACCACAAATGAACACAAATGCTTTGTTATCCAAGTTTGGGAAATTCCACTAGTTCAAGCCTAATAGCTAGGAATTTCATAAGAAAGAGATTTCTTCTACACATGTTTTAAAAATGGATATGCATGCTTGAAACATGTTAAAGATGCAAATGACATATGGATCCAAACCTTTTTAAAGAGCATAACAGACGCTCATTAAATTCTCAAGTGAATGTGCGGTGGGATATTTTACCCTAATCAAATAAGTCATTATTTTGCCCATTTACAAAAAGTTGTCGTAACAATCATAGTTGATTATAAAGTGATTTATCATGTGTAATAGGCCTTATTTTTGTGATTTATAGATTGGGAGTCAACATTCACTTAAAAATTGCACTCCCTCCCCCTTTTCCCGACGATTGCAAAACCTAATATATAAAAACTAAAAACAGTTTTTTATCCTTAAAAATTACAGAAACTATTGGGAATTATCTCTCTCTACATTTGTACATTGTGCATTTGCATTTTAGATGTATATTTTTTTCTTCAATCAGAACTTTGAGTTTTCGCTCTCTCTTCATCCCCAAAACAAAAAAAAGGCAAAAACATAACAATAAATAGAAAATTTATGAGTTTGTGTATGAAAAAATTTTAAATCAACAAAAAATATAAGTAAAGAAAATTTATTCACACACCACAAATAAACACAAAAGTTTAGTTATCCAAGTTTGGGAAATTCCACTAGTTCAACCCTAATAGCTTGGAATTTTATAAGAAAGAGATTTCTTCTACACATGTTTTAAAAATTCATATGAATACTTGAAACATGTAAAAGAAGCAAATGAACCATGCATCCAAACCTTTTAAAGAGAAAAATAAACGCTCATTAAATTCTCAAGTGAACGTGCGGTGCTATATTTGCCCGAGCCAAACAAGCTATTATGTTGCACATTTACAAAAAGCTGACCTAACTAAATAGATGATTGTAAAGTGATTTATCAACCGTAATGGGCTATATTTTTCTAAGAAATGACTTAAGGATTGAGGGTCAACACTCAGTTAAAAACCCCGTGCCTCCCCCTTTTCCCGACGGTTGTAAAACCTATTTTTTAAAAACTAAAAAGAGTTCACAATCCCTAAAAATTACAGACAATCTTTGCAATTATCTCTCTCAACATTTGTGCATTTCCATTTTAGATGTATACTTTTTTCTTAAATCAAAACTTTGAGTTTTCTCTCTTCCTTCTTCCCGTAAACAAAAATGGCAAAAAGATCACAAGAGAATGAAAATTTTAGAGTTTATCTATGGAAAAAATATAAAACAACAACAAATTTAAGTCAACAAAATTTATTCACAATACACAAATGAAGAAAAAAGTTTTGTTATCCAAGTTTAGGAAATTGCACTAGTTCAACCCTTATAGCTTGAAATTTTATAAGAAAGAGATTTCTTGTACACATATTTTAAACATAGATATGCATGCTTGAAACATGTTAAAGATGCAAATGACCTATGGATCCAATCCTTTTAAAGACAATAACAAACGCTCATTCAATTCTCAAGTGAACGTGTGGCGGGATATTTACCTAAGTCAAACAAGCCATTATTTTTTTTTTTTACAAAAAGCTGACCTAACAATCATAGATGATTGTAATATGTTTTAACATGCGTAACGGGCTTTATTTTTTTAAGAAATGACTTATGGATTGGGAGTCAACACTTAGTTAAAAATCCCTGCCTCCCCCTTTTCACGTTTCCAATAAAAACTAAAAAGAGTTTACAATCCCTAAAAGTTAAAGACACTCTTATGAAATATCTCTCTCTCCTTTAATGCATTGTGAATTTCCATTTTAGATGTATTCTTGTTTCTTAAATCAAAACATTGAGTTTTCGCTTGCCCTTTATCCCGTAAATAAAAAAAGCAAATAGATCACAACAAAATGTAAATTTTAGAGTTTATGTATGGAAAAAATTTAAAACAACAACAAATGTAAGTAAAGAAAATTTATTCACACACCACAAATGAACACAAAAGATTTGTTATCCAAGTTTGGGAAATTCCACTAGTTCAACCCTAATAGCTTGGGATTTTATAAGAAAGACATTTCATCTACATATGTTTTAAAAATTGATATGCATGCTTGAAACATGTTAAAGATGCAAATGACCTATGGATCCAACCTTTTAAAGAGAATAACAAACACTCATTAAATTCTCAAGTGAACGTGTGGTGGGATATTTACCTGAGTCAAACAAGCCATTATTTTGCTCATTTACAAAAAGCTGGCCTAAAAATCACAGATGATTGTAAAGTTATTTATCATGCGTAACGGGCTATATTTTTTTAAGAAATGACAAATAGATTGGGAGTCAACACACTGTTAAAAATTCCCCAACTCCCCCTTTCCCTTACGATTGCAAAACAAAATATATAAAAACAAAAAACAGTTTACAATCCCTAAAAATTAGAGACGTTCTTTGGAATTATCTCTCTCTATATTTGTTCATTGTGCATTTCCATTTGAGATGTGTACTTTTTTTTTTAATCAAAACTTTGAGTTTTCACACTCCCTTCATCCTGTAAACAAGAAAGGCAAATAGATCTCAACAAAATGAAAATATTAGAGTTTATGTATGGAAAAAATTTAGAACAACAAAAAATGTGAGTAAAGAAAATTTATTCACACACCACAAATGAACACACATGCTTTGTTATCCAAGTTTGGGAAATTCCACAAGTTCAAGCCTAATTGCTAGGAATTTCATAGGAAAGAGATTTCTTCTACACATGTTTTAAAAAAGGATATGCATGCTTGCAACATGTTATAGATGAGAATGACCTATGGATCCAAACCTTTTAAAGAGCATAACAAACTCTCATTAAATTCTCAAGTCAACATGCGGAGGGATATTTACCCGAGTCAAACAAGCCATAATTTTGCCCATTTAAAAAAAGCTATCCTAACAATCATAGATGATTGTAAAGTGATTTATCATGCATAATGGGCCATATTTTTGTAAGAAATGATTTACAGATTGGGAGTCAGCACTCACTTAAAAATCCCCCCGTCTTCCCCTTTTCTCGACGATTACAAAACCTAATACATAAAAAATAAAAAGAGTTTAAAATCCCTAAAAATTACAAACACTCTTTGAAATTATCTCTTTCTAAATTTTTACATTGTGCATTCACATTTTAGATGTATATTTTTTTCTTCAATCAAAACTTTGAGTTTTCGCTCTCCCTTCTTCCCGTAAACAAAAAAGGCAAAAACATAACAGCAAAATGAAAATTTAAGAGTTTATGTATGGAAAAAATTTAAAACAACAACAAATGTAAGTAAAGAAAATTTATTCAGACACTACAAATGAACTCAAAAGTTTTATTATCCAAGTTTGGGAAATTCCAAGAGTTCAACACTAATAGCTTTGAATTTTATAAGAAAGAGATTTCTTCTACACATGTTTTAAAAATGGATATGCATGCTTGAAAAAGTTAGAGATGCAAATGACCTACGGATCCAAACCTTTTAAAGAGAATAACAAACGCTCATTATATTCTCAAGTGAATGTGCAGTGGAATCTTGACCCGAGTCAAACAAGCCATTATTTTACCCATTTACGAAAAGCAAACCTAAAAATCATAGATGATTGTAAAGTGATTTATCATGTGGAATGGGATATATTTGTTTAGGAAATGACTTATGGATTGGGAGTCAACACTCAGTTAAAAATCCCCCACCTCCCCCTTTTGCCAACGAATGCAAAACCCAATATATAAATTCTAAAACGTGTTTAAAATCCCTAAAAATTAATGACAGTCTTTGGAATTATCTCTCTTTACATTTTTGCATTGTGAATTTCCATTTTATATGTATACTTTTCTCTTAAATAAAAACTTTGAGTTTTCGCTCTCCCATCATTCCGAAAACAAAAAAGGCAAATTGATCACAACTAAATCAAAATTTTAGAGTTTATCTATTGAAAAATTTAAAAAAAAAACAAATTTGTCTAAAGAAAATTTATTCACACACCATAAATGAAGACAAAAGTTTAATTATCCAAGTTTGGGAAATTCTGGTAGTACAACCCTAATAGCTTGGAATTTTATATGAAAGAGATTTCTTCTACGCATGTTTTAAAAATGAATATGCATGCTAGAAACATGTTAAAGATGCAAATGACCTATGGATCCAAACCTTTTAAAGAGAATAAAAAACGCTCATTAAATTCTCAAGAGAATGTACGGTGGGATATTTACCCGAGTCAAACAAGCCATTATTTTGCCCATTTACAAAAAGCTGACCTAACAATCATAGATGAATGTAAAGTGATTTATCATGCATAACGGGCAATATTTTTGTATGAAATGACTTATGGATTTGGAGTCAACAGTCAGTTAAAAATCGCCTGCCTCCCCCTTTTCCCGACGATTACAAAATCTTATATATGAAAACCAAAAGGAGTTTACAATCTTTAAAAATTAAAGACGCTCTTTAGAATTTTTTCTCTCTACATTTGTGCATTGTGCATTTCCATTTTAGATGTATACTTTTCACTTAAATCCAAACATTGAGTTTTCGCTCTCCCTTCATCCCATAAACAAAAAAGGCAAATAGATCACAACAAAATGAAAATTTTAGAGTTTATGTATCAAAAAAATTTAAAACGATAACAAATGTAAGTAAAGAAATTTTATTCACACACAAAAAATGAACACAAAAGTTTTGTTATCCAAGTTTCGTAAATTCCACTAGTTCAACACTAATAGCTATGAATTTTATAAGAAAGAGATTTCTTCTACACATGTTTTAAAAATGGATATGCATGCTTGAAACAAGTTAGAGATGCAAATGACCTACGGATCCAAACCTTTTAAAGAGAATAACAAACGTGCATTATATTCTCATGTGAACATGCGGTGAAATCTTTACCTGAGACAAACAAGCCATTAGTTTACCTATTTACGAAAAAAAGACCTAAAAATCATAGATGATTGTAAAGTGATTTATCATGTGGAACTGGCTATATTTTTTTAGGAAATGACTTATGGATTGGGAGTCAACACTCAGTTAAAAATCCCTCATCCCCCCCCCCCTTTTGCCAACGAATACAAAACCTAATATATAAAAACTAAAACGTGTTTACAATCCCTAAAAATTATTGACAGTCATTGGAATTATCTCTCTCTACATTTTTGCATTGTGAATTTCCATTTTATATGTATACTTTTCTCTTAAATCAAAACTTTGAGTTTTTTCTCTCCCATCATTCCGAAAACAAAAAAGGCAAATTGATCACAACTAAATCAAAATTTTAGAGTTTATCTATTGAAAATTTTTTAAAAAATAACAAATGTGGCTAAAGAAAATTTATTCACACACCATAAATGAAGAAAAAAGTTTAATTATCCAAGTGTGGAAAATTCCGGTAGTACAACCCTAATAGCTTGGAATTTTAGAAGAAAGATATTTCTTCTACCCATGTTTTAAAAATGAATATGCATGCTAGAAAAATGTTAAAGATGCAAATGACCTATGGATCCAAACCATTTCAAGAGAATAAAAACACTCATTAAATTCTCAAGAGAATGTACGGTGGGATATTTACTCGAGTCAAACAAGCCATTCTTTTGCCCATTTACAAAAAGCTGACCTAACAATCATAGATGAATGTAAAGTGATTTATCATGCATAACGGGCAATATTTTTGTATGAAATGACTTATGGATTTGGAGTCAACAGTCAGTTAAAAATCGACCGTCTCCCCCTTTTCCTGACGATTGCAAAACCTAATATATAAAAACCAAAAGGTGTTTACAATCTTTAAAAATTAAAGACACTCTTTAGAATTTTCTCTCTCTACATTTGTGCATTGTGCATTTCCATTTTAGATGTATACTTTTCACTTAAATCAAAACATTGAGTTTTCGCTCTCCCTTCATCCCATAAACAAAAAAGGCAAATAGATCACAACAAAATGAAAATTTTAGAGTTTATGTATCGAAAAACTTTAAAACGACAACAAATGTAAGTAAAGAAAATTGAACACAAAAGTTTTGTTATCCAAGTTTGGGAAATTCCGGTAGTACAACCCTAATAGCTTGGAATTTTATAAGAAAGAGATTTCTTCTACACATGTTTTAAAAATGAATATGCATGCTAGAAACAAGTTAAAGATTCAAATGACCTATGGATCCAAACCTTTTAAAGAGAATAAAAAACACTCATTAAATTCCCAATTGAACGTGCAGTGGGATATTTACCCGAGTCAAACAAGCCATGATTTTTCCCATTTACAAAAAGCTGGCCAAACATCCATAGATGATTGTAAAGTTATTTATCATGCGTAATGGGCTATATTTTTTTCAGAAATGACTTATAGATTGGGAGTCAACACTCAATCAAAATCCCCCCGCCTCCCCCTTTCCCCGACGATTGCTAAACATAATATATAAAAACAAAATAGAGTTTACAATCCCTAAAAATTATAGACATTCTTTGGAATTCTCTCTCAAAATTTTTGCATTGTGCATTTCCATTTTTTATGTATAATTTTTTCTTAAATCAAAACTTTGTGTTTTCGTTCTCCTTTTATTCTGTAAACAAAAAAGGCAAACAATCACAAGAAAATGAAAATTTTTGAGTTTATGTATGGAAAACATTTAAAACAACAACAAATGTAAGTAAATAAAATTTATTCACTCACCAAAAATGAACAAAAAAGTTTTTTTTCCAAATTTTGGAAATTCCACTAGTTCAACTCTTATAGCTTGGAATTTTATAAGAAAGAGATTTCTTCTACACATGTTTTAAAAATGGATATGTGTGCCATAAACATGTTAAAGATGCAAATGACCTATGGATCCAAACATTTTAAAGAGAATAACAAATGCTCATTAAATTTTAAATTGAACATGCGGTGGGATATTTGCCCAAGTAAAACAAGCCATTATTTTGCCCATTTACAAAAAGCTGACCTAACAGTCATTGATGATTGTAAAGTGATTTATCATGCGTAACGGGCAATATTTTTTTAAGAAATGACTTGTGGATTGGGAGTCAACACTCAGTTAAAAATCCCCAGCTTCCCCCTTTTCCTGACAATTGCAAAACCTAATATATAAAAACTAAAAAAGAGTTTACAATCCCAAATTTTTTTTTGTATGAAATGACTTATGGATTGGGAGTCAACACTCAGTTATAAATCCCCCATCCTCCCCCTTTTGCCAACGAATGCAAAGCCTAATATATAAAAACTAAAACGTGTTTACAATCCCTAAAAATTACAGACATTCTTTGGAATTATCTCTTTGTACTTTTTTACATTGTGAATTTCCATTTTATATGTATATTTTTTTCTTAAATCAAAACTTTGAGTTTTCGCTCTCCCTTCATCCCGAAAACAAAAAAGCCAAATTGATCACAACAAAATCAAAATTTTAGAGTTTATCTACTGAAAAAATTTAAATAAACATCAAATGTGAGTAAAGAAAATTTATTGACACACCATAAATGAAGACAAAAGTTTTATTATCCAAGTTTGGGAAATACCAGTAGTTCAATCCTAATAGCTTGGAATTTTACAAGAAAGAGAATTCTTCTACACATGTTTTTAAAATGAATATGTATGCTAGAAACATTTTAAAGACGCAAACGACCTACGGATCCAAATCTTTTAAAGATAATAAAAAATGCTCATTAAATTCTCAAGTGAACTTGCGGTGGGATATTTACCCGAGTCAAACAAGCCATGATTTTTTCTATTTACAAAAAGTTGGCCTAACAATCATAGATGATTGTAAAGTTATTTATCATGCGTAATCGGCTATATTTTTTTAAGAAATTAGTTATAGATTGGGAGTCAGCACTCAGTCAAATTCCCCTCGCCTCCCCCTTTGCCTAATGATTGTGACACCAAATATATGAAAACAAAAAATATTTTTTAATCCCTAAAAATTACAGACATTCTTTGGAATTATCTCTCTCAATATTTCTGCATTGTGCATTTCCATTTTATTTGTATACTTTTTTCTTAAATAAAAACTTTGAGTTTTCGCTCTCCCTTTTTCCTGTAAACAAAAAAGGCAAACAATCACAAGAAAATGAAAATTTTTTAGTTTATGTATGGAAAAAACTTAAAACAACAAAAAATGTAAGTAAAGAAAATTTATTCACTCACCACAAAAGCACACAAAAGTTTGTTTTCCAAATTTTTGAAATTCCACTAGTTCAACCCTAATAGCTTGGAATTTTATAAGAAAGAGATTTCTTGTACACGCGTTTTAAAAATGGATATGTATGATTTAAACATGTTAAAGATGCAAATGACCTATGGATCCAAACCATTTAAAATGAATAACAGACACATTATATTTTAAATTGAACGTGCGGTGGGATATTTACCCAAGTCAAACAAGCCATTATTTTGCCCATTTACAAAAAGCTGACCAAAAAATCATTGATGATTGTAAAGTGATTTATCATGCGTAATGGGTTTTATTTTTGTAAGAAATGACTTGTGGATTGGGAGTCAACACTCAGTTAAAAATCCCCTGCCTCCCCCTTTTCCCGACGACTGCAAAACCTAATATATAAAAACTAAAAAGAGTTTACAATCCCAAAAAATTAAACACACTCTCTGGAATTATTTCTCTCCACATATGTGCGTTGTGCATGAACATTTTAGATGTATACATTTTTCTCAAATAAAAACTTTGAGTAAAGAAAATAGGTCAATAAAAAATGAAACTTTTAGATTTTATGTAAGGAAATAATTTAAAACAATAACAAATGTAATGAAAGAAAATTTATTCTCACACCACAAATGAGATTTCTTCGACACATGTTTTAAAAATGGATACGCATGCTTGAAACATTTTAAAGATGCAAATGACATATGGATCCAAACCTTTTAAAGAGAATAACAAACGCTTATTAAATTATCAAGTGAACGTGCATTGGGATATTTACTCGAGTCAAACAAGCCATTATTTTGCCCTTTTAAAAAAAGTTGACCTAACAATCATTCATGATTGTAAAGTAATTTATCATGCGTAACGGGCTATATTTTTGTAAGAAATTACTTAAGGATTGGGAGTCAACACACACTTAAAAATCACCCTGCCACCCTCTTTTCTCAATGATTGCAAAACCTAAAAGGAGTTTACAATCCCTAATAATTCCAGAAACTCTTTGGAATTATCTCTCTCTACATTTGTGTGTTGTGCATTTCCATTTTAGACGAATACTTTTCTCTTCAATCTAAACTTTGATTTTTCGCTTTCCCTTCATCCCGTAAATAAAAAAGGCAAATACATCACAAAAAAATGACAATTTTAGAGTTTATGTATGGAAAAAATTTAAAACAACAACAAATGTAAGTAAACAAAATTTATTCACACACTACAAATGAACACAAAAGTTTTGTTATCCAATTTTGGGAAATTCCATTTGTTCAACCCTAATTGCTTGGAATTTTATAAGAAAGAGATTTCTTCTAAAAATGTTTTCAAAATGGATGTTCATGCTCGAAACATGTGAAAGATGCAAATGACCTGTGGATCGAAACCTTTTAAAGAGAATAACAAACGCTCATAAAATTCTCAAGACAACGTGCGCTTGGATATTTACCCGAGTCAAACAAGCCATTATTTTGCCCATTTAAAAAAGCTGACTTAACAATCTTAGATGATTGTAAAGTGATTTATCATGCATAACGGGCTATATTTTTGAAAGAAATGACTTATGGATTGGGAGTCAACACTCAATCAAAAATCCCCCGCCTCCCACTTTTCACGGCGATTGCAAAACCTAATATATAAAAATAAAAAGAGTTTACAATCCCTAAAAATTACAGACACTCTTTGAAATTTTCTCTCTCTACATTTGTGAAATGTGCATTTCCATTTTAGATGTATACTTATTTCTTAAATAAAAACTTTGTGTTTTCGCTCTCACTTCTTCCCGTAAACAAAAAAGGCAAATAGATCACAAAAAATGAATTATAAGTAAAGCAAATCTATAACAAATATAAAGAAAATTTATTCACACACCACAAATGAACACAATAGTTTTGTTATCCATGTTTTGGAAATTCCTCTAGTTCAACCCTAATAGCTTGAAATTTTATAAGAAAGAGATTTCTTCTACACATGTCTTAAAAATGGATATGCATGCTTGAAACAAGTTAAAGATGCGAATGACTTATGGATCTGAACCGTTTAAAGAGAATAACAAACCCTCATTAAATTCTCAAGTGAACGTGCGGTAGGATATTTACCCGAGAAAAACAAGCCATTATTTTGCTTATTTACAAAAAGCTGACCTAACAATCATAGATGATTGTAAAGTGATTTATCATGCATAACGGGCTATATTTTTGTAAGAAATGACTTATGGACTGGGAGCCAACACTCAATTAACAAACCCCATGTCTCCCCCTTTTCGTGACAATTGCCAAACCTACTATATAAAAAAAAATGTGTTTACAATTCCTAAAAATTACAGACTCTCTTTGGAATTATTTCTCTCTACATTTGTGCATTGTGCATTTCCATTTTAGATGTATACTTTTTTCTTTGATCAAAACTTTGAGTTTTCTTTCTCCCTTCATCCCGAAAACAAAAAAGGCAAATAGACCACTAGGAAATGAAAATTTTAGAGTTTATGTATGGAAAAAATTAAAAACAACAACAAATGTAAGTACAAAAAAGTTATTCACACACCAAAAATGAACACAAAAGTTTATTTATTCAAGTTTGGGAAATTCCACTAGATCAACCCTAATAGCTTGGAATTTTATAAGAAAGTAATTTCATCTACACATGTTTTAAAAATGGTTATGCTTGCTTGAAAAATGTTAAAGATGTAAATGATCTATGGATCCAAACCTTTTAATGAGAATAACAAACGCTCATTAAATTCTCAAGTGAATGTGCGGTGAGACATTTACCCGAGTCAATCAATCCATTATTTTGCCAATCTAATAAAAGTTGACC
Source organism: Aristolochia californica (assembly GCF_029961685.1). Taxonomy (NCBI): domain Eukaryota; kingdom Viridiplantae; phylum Streptophyta; class Magnoliopsida; order Piperales; family Aristolochiaceae; genus Aristolochia; species Aristolochia californica. The sequence goes on along the minus strand of NW_027181992.1, from coordinate 31,634,096 downwards.
TAAAATCATAGATGATTCTAAAGTGATTTATCACGCCTAATGGGCTATTTTTTTTTAAGAAATGACTTATGGATTGGGAATCTACACTCAGTTAAAAATCCCCCTGCCTCCCCCTTTTCCCAACGATTGCAAAACCTAATATATAAAAACTAAAAAGAGTTTACAATCCTTAAAAATTACAGACTCTCTTTGGAATTATCTCTCTCTACATTTGTGCATTGTGCATTTAAATTTTAGATGTATACTTTTTTCTTACATCAAAACTTTGAGGTTTCACTCTCCCTTCATCCCGTAAACAAAAAAGGCAAATAGATCACCACAAAATGAAAAAAATTGAGTTTATGTAGGGAAAAAATTTAAAACAACAACAAATGTAAGTAAAGAAAATTTATTCACACACCACAAATGAACACAAATGTTTTGTTATCCAAGTTAGGGAAATTCCACTAGTTCAACCCTAATTGTTTGGAATTTTATCAGAAAGAGATTCCTTCTACACATGTTTTAAAAATGGATATGCATGCTTGAAACATGTTAATGATGCAAATGACCTATGGATCCAAACCTGTTGGAAGATAAGCTCAAGCCCACACGACCAAGGAAGGCCCACATATCTAAGATTATTATTAGTTGGGCCACATGACATAGGTAGGCCCACAAGATGGGTTGAAGCCCATAAGAAGTAGGAACCACAATGATTACCATGTGTTGGCATCCTTATCACATCAGTTGGAAGATCAAGAAGGACTCCTAGTACAACTCAAGTTAGTCATCTAGTTGTTTAGATAGACATACTTAAATTAGACTTACTTAAATTGAAGAGTTAGAGTAGTAATGTAATTAGGATTGGATGATAAGTTATATAAGGACTCTACATCCTCCTCTATTTTAAATAGAGGTTCATGTACTCTGATTACAACAAGTTATTGATGTCAATGAAGTATTTTTATTTTCCATAAATTCAACATGGTATCAGAGCAGGTTCTGTGAGTTGACTTAGTCAACTCACGGAGGTATTGTGATCCTTTTTTCTAAACCCTAAACCCTAGGTCTAGGTTCGTAGTTTTTTTTTTCAGTCCCTACACCTGTAGTTTGCTTTGAGTTTTTCACAGTATAAGATAGTTATTGACGAAAAGATATTTGAGTCTAATTTCCAAAGAAGAATGATTTACAATCTGAGTTATCTATTGAGAGATATCGATATTTGAATGAGCAAAGGTCAGATTGCAAAAAGTTTCAAGCAGCAAGGGCAATGTCCAGATTTTGAGGTATTTTTTGCTATCAAGAACTAGACTTTATATGGATAATTATATGTCAAAAGAAATATACATAAATCTATTTTCTTAAATATTCAACCAATTCTCGGTATGATGTTTCTATAAGGAGATATTGATCTTGGAATAGTCAATGGTAGTTTAGTCTTTAGTTCGCCATATCTAGTTGTTTAGATAGACTTAAATTTTCCTCACTTACATTGAAGAGTTAGAGTTTTAATGTAATTAGGATTGAATGATAAGTGGTATAAGGACTCTACATCCTCCTTTACTATAAAATAGAGGTTCATGTACTCTGATTACAACAAGTTATTGATGTCAATGAAGTATTTGACTTTTCCATAAATTCAAAAAAAACTTTTAAAGAGAATAACAAACGATCATTAAATTCTCAAGTGAACATGCAGTGGAATATTTACCGTAGTCAAACAAGCCATAATTTCGCCCATTTACAAAAATTTGAAATAAAAATCATAGATGATTGTAAAGTGACTTACCATGCGTAATAGACTATATTTTTTTAAGAAATTACTTATGGATTGGGAGTCAACACTAAGTTAAAAATCCCTCCCCCCCCCTTTTCCCGACGATGGAAAAACCTAATATATAAAAACTAAAAAGAGTTTACAATCCCTAAAAATTACAGACTCTCTTTTGAATTCTCTCTCTCTACATTTGTGCATTGTGCATTTCTATTTTAGATGTATACTTTTTTCTTAAATCAAAACTTTGAGTTTTCCCTCTCCCTTCATCCCGTAAACAAAAAAAGCAAATAGATCACAACAAAATGAAACTTTTAGAGTTTATGTGTGGAAAACATTTAAAACAGCAACATACGTAAGTAAAGAAAATTTATTCACACTCCACAATTGAACTCAAAAGTTTTGTTATCCAAGTTTAGGAAATTCCACTAGTTCAACCCTAATAGCTTTGAATTTTATCAGAAAGAGATTTCTTCTACACATGTTTTAAAAATGGATATGCATGCTTTAAATATGTTAAAAATGCAAATGATCTATGGATCCAATCCTTTTAAATAGACTATCAAATGCACATTAAATTCTCAAGTGAACGTTCAGTGGGATATTTACCCTAGTCAAACAAGCCATTATTTTACCCATTTAGAAAAAGCTGACCTAACAATCATAGATGATTCTAAAGTGATTTATCATGCGGAATGGTCTATATTTTTGTAAGAAATGACTTATGGATTGGGAGTCAACACTCTTCGGAATTATCTCTCTCTACGTTCATGCATTGTGCATTCCATCTTAGATGTGTATGTTTTTCTTAAATCAAAATTTTGAGTTTTCGCTCTCCCTTCATCCCGTAAATAAAAAAGGTAAATAGATGACAACATATGTAAATAAAGAAAATTTATTCACACACTATAAATGAACACAAAAGTTTTGTTATCCAAGTTTGGGAATTCCCTCTAGTTCAACCCCAATAGCTTGGAATTTTATAAGAGAGATTTTTTCTACACATGTTTTAAAAATGGATATGCATGCTTGAAACATGTTGAAGATGAAAATGACCTATGGATCCAAAACTTTTAATGAGAATAACAAACACTCATTAAATTCTGAAGTGAACGTGCACTGGGATATTTACCCGAGTCAAACAAGACATTATTTTACCCATTTAAAAAAAGATGACCGAACAATCATAGATGATCGTAAGGAGATTTTTCATGCGTAACGGGCTATATTTTTTTAAGAAATGACATAAGGATTGGGAGTCAACACTCAATTAAAAATCCCACTACTACCCCCTTTTCCCAACGATTGGAAAACCAAATATATAAAAACAAAAAATAGTTTACGATCCCTAAAAATTACAAACACTCTTTGGAATTATCTCTCTTTACATTTGTGCATTGTGGATGTCCATTTCAGATGTATACTTTTTTCTAAAATCAAAACTTTAAGTTTTCGCTCTCCCTTCAACCCGTAAAAAAAAGGCAAAAAGATCACAACAAAAAGAAAATTTTAGAGTTTATGTACGGAAATTTTTTTTAAACAACAACAAATGTAAGTACAGAAAATTTATTCACACACCACAAATGAACACAAAAGTTTTGTTATCCAAGTTTTGGAAATTCCACTAGTTCAACCCTAATAGCTTGGATATTTATTAGAAGGAGATTTCTTCTACACATGTTTTAAAAAAGGATATGCATGCCTCAAACATGTTAAAGATGCAAATGACCTATGGATCCAAACCTTTAAAAGAGAATAATAAACGCTCCTTAAATTCTCAAGTGAACGTGCAGTGGGATATTTGCTCTAGTCAAGCTAGCCATTATTTTACCCATTTAAAAAAAGCTGACCTAACAATCAAAGATGATTGTAAAGTGATTTTTCATGCATAACTAGCTAAATTTTTTTGTAAGAAATGACTTATGGATTGGGAGTCAACACTCAGTTAAAAATCCCCCGCCTCCCCCTTTTCCCGACGATTGGAAAACCAAATGTATAAAAACTAAAAAGAGTATATGATCCCAAAAAATTATAGGCACTCTTTGGAATCATCTTTCTCTACATTTGTCCATTGTGCATTTTCATTTTAGATATATACTTTTTTATTTAATCAAAACTTTGAGTTTTCCCTCTCCCTTCATCCTACAAAAAAAAAGGCAAATAGATAACAACAAAATGAAAATTTTAGAGTTTATGTATGGAAAAAATTTAAAACTACAACAAATGTAAGTAAATAAAATTTATTCACACACCACAAATGAACTCAAAAGTTTTGTTATCCAAGTTTGGCAAATTCCACTAGTTCAACCCTAATAGCTTGCAATTTTATAAGAAAGAGATTTCTTCTACACATGTTTTAAAAATGGATATGCATGCTTGAAACATGTTAAAGATACAAATGACCAATGCATCCAAACCTTTTTAAGAGAATAACAAAGGCTTAATAAATTCTCAATTGAACGTGCTGTGGGATATTTACCCGAGTCAAACAACTCATTATTTTGCCCATTTACAAAAAGGTGACCTAACAATCATAGATGATTGTAAAGTGATTTATCATGCGTAATAGGCTATATTTTTTTCAGAAAAGACCTATGGATTGGGAGTCAACACTCAGTTTAAAATCACCCTCCTCCCCCTTTGCCTGACGATTGCGAAACCTAATATATAAAAACTACTAAAGTTGACATTCCCTAAAAATTACAGACAGTCTTTGGAATTATCGCTCTCTACATTTGTGCATTGGGCATTTCAATTTTATATGTATACTTTTTTTTGTCAATCAAAACTTTGAGTTTTTGCTCTCCCTTCATCCCGTAAACAAAAAAAGCAAAAAGATCACAACAAAATGAAATTTTTAGAGTTTATGTATGGAAAAAATTTAAAACAACAACAAATGTAAGTAAAGAAAATTTATTCACACACCACAAATGATCACAAAAGTTTTTTTATCCAAGTTTGGGAAATCCCACTAGCTCAAGACTAATAGATTGGAATTTTATAAAAAAGAGATTTCTTCAACACATGTTTTAAAAATGGATATGCATGTTTGAAACATGTTAAAGATGCAAATTACCTATGGATCCAAACCTTTTAAAGAGAATAATAAACGCTCATTAATTTCTCAAGTGAATGTGTTGTGGGATTTTTACCCGAGTCAAACAAGCCATTATTTTGCCCTTTTAAAAAAAGCTGACCTAACAATCATAGAAGATTTTAAAGTGATTTATCATGCGTAACGGGCTATATTTTTGTAAGAAAAGACTTATGGATGGGGAGTCAACACTCAGTTAAAATTTCCCATCCCTCCCCTTTTTACCGACGATTGCAAAACCTAATATATAAAAACTAAAAAGAGTTTAAAATCCCTAAAAATCACAAACACTCTTTGAAATTATCTCTCTCTACATTTTTGTGTTTTGAATTTCCATTTTAGATATATTATTTTTTCTTTAATCAAAACTTTGAGTTTTCGCTCTCACTTCATCCCGTAAAGAAAAAGGTAAATAGATCACAACAAAATGAAAATTTAAGAGTTTATGTTTGGAAAAAATTTAAAACAACAACAAATTGAAGAAAAGAAACTTTATTCACACACCACAAAGGAACACAAAAGTTTTGTTATCCAAGTTAGGGAAATTCCACTAGTTCAACCCTAATAGCTTTGAATTTTAAAAGAACTAGATTTCTGCTACATATGTTTTAAAAATGGATATGCATGCTTGAAATATGTTAAGAATTCAAATGACCTATGGATCCAAACCTTTAAAAAAAAATAACAAACGCTCATTATATTCTCAAGTGAACATGCGGAGGGATATTTACCCGACCTAAACAATGCCTTATTTTACCCACTTACCAAAACCTGACCTAACAGTCATAGATGATTATAAAGTGATTTTTCATGCGTAACGGGCTATATTTTTGAAAGAAATGACTAATGGATAGGGAGTCAATACTCAGTTAAAAATCCCCCTGCCTCCCCCTTTTCCCTTCAATTGGAAAACCTAATATATAAAAACTAAAAAGAGTTTACAATCCCTAAAAATTACAGACACTCTTTGGAATTATCTCTCTCTACATTTGTGCATTATGGATTTCCATTTTAGATGTATAATTTTTTCTTACATCAAAACTTTAAGTTTTTGCTCACCCTTCATCCCGTAAATAAAAAAGGCAAAAAGATCATAACAAAATGAAAATTTTAGAGTTTAAGTATGGAAAAAATTTAAAACAACAACAAATGTAAGTAAAGAAAATTTATTCACACACCACAAATGAACCCAAAAGTTTTGTTATCCATGTTTGGGAAATTCCACTAGTAGCTTGAAATTTTATAAGAAAGATATTTCTTCTACACATATTTTAAAAATGGATATGCTTGCTTGAAACATGTTAAAGATGCAAATGACCTATGGATCCAAACCTTTTAAGGAGAATAACAAACGCTCATTAAATTCTCAAGTGAACGTGCGGTGGGATATTTACCCGAACCAAACAAGCCATTATTTTACCCATTTACAAAAAGTTGACCTAATAATCATAGATGATTTTAAAGTGAGTTATCATGTGTAATGGGCTTTATTTTTGTAATAAAACTAATGGTTTGGGAGTCAACACTCAGTTAAACCCACCTCTCCCATTTCGCTACGATTGCAAAATGTAATATATAAAAACTAAAAATATTTTACTATCCCTAAAAATTACAGACACTCTTTAGAATTATCTCTCTCTAAATTTGTGCATTTTGCATTTCCATTTTAGAAGTATACTATTTTCTTAAATCAAAACTCTGAGTTTTTGCTCTTCCTTCATCCTGTAAAATAAAAGGCAAAAAGATCACAAGAAATTGAAAATTTTAGAGTGTACATAAGGAAAAATTTTAAAAAAATACCTAAATTAAGTAAAGAAAATTTATTCACACTCCACGAATGAACACAAAAGTTTTGTTATCCAAGTTTTGGAAATTCCACTAGTTCAACAACCCATTACACTTGGAATTTTATAAGAAAGAGGTTTCTTCTACACATGTTTTAAAAATGGATATGCATGCTTGAAACATGTTAAAGATGCAACTGACCAGTGGATCCAAACCTTTTAAAGAGAATAAAAAATGATCATTAACTTCTCAAGTGAACATGCGATAGGATATTTACCCGATTCAAACAAGCCTTAATTTTTCCTATCTACAAAAAGCTGACATAACAATCATAGATGATTGTTAAGTGATTTATCATGCGTAATGGGCTATATTTTTGTAAGAAAATACTTATGGATTGGGAGTCAACACAGTTAAAAATCTCCCACCTCCTCTTTTTCCCGATGATTGGAAAACCTAATATATAAAAACTAAAAAGAGTTTACAATCCCTAAAAATTATAGACATTGTTCGGAATTATCTCCCTCAACATTTGTGCATTGTACTTTTCGCTCTCCCTTGATCCAGTAAATAAAAAAGGTAAATAGATCACAACAAAATGAAAAATTTAGAGTTTATGTATGGAAAAAATTTAAAACTACAGAAAATGTAAGTAAAGAAAATTTATTCACACACCACAAATGAACACAAAAGTTTTGTTATCCATGTTTGGGAAATTCCACTAGTTTCAACAACCCATTACGCTTGGAATTTTATAAGAAAGAGATTTCTTCTCCACCTGTTTTAAAAATGGATATGCATGCTTGAAACATGCTAAAGATGGAAATGACCTATAGATCCAAACCTGTTAAAGAGAATAACAAACGCTCATTAAATTCTCATGTTAATGTGCACTGGGATATTTACCCGTGTCACACAAGCCATTATTTTGCCCATTTATAAAAAGCAGACCTTGCAATCATAAATGATTGTAAAGTGATTTATCATGCATAACGGACTATATTTTATAAGAAATGACTTTATGGATTGGGTGTCAACATTCAGTTAAAAATCCCCCGCTTCCCCCTTTTCCAAACGATTGCAAAACCTAATATACAAACACTAAAAAGAGTTTTAAATCCCTATAAATTATAAACACTCTTTGGAATTATCTCTCTCTACATTTATGCATTGTGCATTTCAATTTTAGATGTACACTTTTTTCTTAAATCAAAACTTTGACTTTTCGCTCTCCCTTCATACCATAAACAAAAAAGGTAAATAGATCACAAGAAAATGAAAATTTTAGAGTTTTGGAAGTGAAAAAATTTAAAACAACAACAAATGTAAGTAAAGAAAATTTACTCACACACCACAAATGAACACAAAAGTTTTGTAATCAAAGGTTGGGAAATTCCACTAGTTCGACCACCCATTACGCTAGGAATTTTATAAGAAAGAGATTTCTTCTACACATGTTTTAAAAATGGATATGCATGCTTGAAACATGTTAGAGATGAAAATGACCTATGCATCCAAACCTTTTAAAGAGAATAACAAACGTTCATTAAATTTTCATGTGAACATGAGGTTGGATATTTTACCCGATTCGAACAAGCCATTATTTTGCCCATTTACAAAAAACTGACCTAACAATCATAGATGATTGTAAAGTGATTTATCATGCAAAACAGGCTATATTTCTGCAAAAGTCAACACTCAGTTAAAAATCCGCCGCCTTCCCCTTTTCCCGACGATAGCAAAACCGAATATTTAAAAAATAAAAAGAGTTTACAATCCCTAAACTTTACAGACACTCTTCAGAAGTATCTCTTTCAACATTTGTGCCCCGTGCATTTCCATTTTAGATGTATACTTTTTTCTTAAATTAAAACTTTGAGTTTTTACGCTCCCTTCATTCCGTAAAGAAAAAATGCAAATAGATCACAATAAAATGAAAATTTTAGAGTTTATGTATGAAAAAAATTTATATAACAACAACAAATGTTAGTAAGAAAATTTATTCACACACCACAAATGAACACAAAAGTTTTGTTATCCAAGTTTGGGAAATTCCACTTGTTCAACAACCCATTACGCTTGGAGTTTTATAAGAAACAGATTTCTTCTACACATGTTTTAAAAATGGATATGTATGCTTGAAACATGTTAAAGATGCAAATGACCTATGGATCCAAACATTTTAAACAGAATAACAAATGCTCATTAAATTCTCAAGTGAACGTGCGCTGGGATATTTACTCGAGTCAAACAAGACATTATTTTTCCCATTTACAAAAAGCTTACCTAACAATCGTAGATTATTGTAAAGATATTTATCATGCGTAACGGTCTAAATTTTTGTAAGAAATGACTGATGAATTTTGAGTCAACACTCAGTTAAAAATCCCCCGCCTCCCCCTTTTCCCGACGATTTCAAAACCTAATATATAAAAGCAAAAAAGAGTTTAAAATCCCTAAAAATTACAGTCACTCTTCAGAATTATCGCTCTCTACATTTGTGCCCTGTGCAATTCCATTTTAGACGTATACTTTTTTCCTAAATCAAAACTTTACGTTTTCGGTCTCCCTTCATTCAGTAAACAAAAAATGCAAATAGATCATAAAAAAATGAAAAATTTAGAGTTTATGCATGGAAAAAATTTAAAACAACAACAAATGTAAGTAAAGAAAATTTATTCACACAACACAAATGAACACAAAAGTTTTGTAATCCAAGTTTGGGAAATTCCACCAGTTCAACAACCCATTACGCTTGGAATTTTATAAGAAAGAGATTTCTTCTACACATATTTTAAAAATGGATATGCATGCTTGAAAAATGTTAAACATGTAAATGACCGATGGATCCAAACCATTTAAAGAGAATAACTAACGCTCATTAAATTCTCAAGTGAGCAAGCGGTGGGATATTTACCTGAGTCAAACAAGCCATTATTTTGCCCATTTACAAAAAGATGACCTAACAATCATAGATGATTGTAGAGTGATTTATCATGCATAACAGGATATGTTTTTGTAAGAAATGACTTATAGATTGGGTGTCAACACTCAGTTAAAAATCCCCCGCTTCCCCCTTTTTCCCGACTATTGCAAAACCTAATATATAAAAACTAAAAAGAGTTGACAATCCCTAAAACTACAGACACTCTTTGGAATTATCTGTCTCTCCATTTGTGCATTGTGCATTACCACTTTAGATGTATATTTTTTTCTTAAATCTAAACTTTGACTTTTCGATCTCCCTTCATCCTATAAACCAAAAAGGCAAATAGATCAAAAGAAAATGAAAATTTAAGAGTTTATGTATGGAAAAATTTTAAAACAACAACAAATGTAAGTAAAGAAAATTTATTCACACACCACAAATGAACCCAAAAGTTTTGATATCAAAGTTTGGGAAATTCCACTTGTAGCTTGAAATTTTATAAGAAAGAGATTTCTTCTACACATATTTTAAAAATGGATATGCATGCTTGAAACATGTTAAAGATGCAAATGACCTATGGATCCAAACCTTTTAAAGAGAATAGCAAACGCTCATTAAATTCTCAAGTGAACGTGCGGTGGGATATTTACCCGAGTCAAACAAGCTATTATTTTACTCATTTACAAAAAGTTGACCTAATAATCATAGATGATTGTAAGATGATTTATCATGTGTAATTGGCTATATTTTTGTAGTAAAACTCTATTGGATTGGGAGTCAACACTTAGTTAAAAATCACCCGCCTCTCCCATTTCTCGACAATTGCAAAATATAATATATAAAAACTAAAAAGATTTTACTATCCTTAAAAACTACAGACACTCTTTAGAATTATCTCTCTCTACATTTGTGTATTGTGCATTACCATTTTAGAAGTATACTATTTTCTTAAATCAAAACTCTGAGTTTTTCCTCTCCCTTCATCCCGTAAAAAAAAAAGACAAAAAGATCCATAGAAATTGAAAATTTTAGAGTTTACGTATGGAAAAATTTTAAAACAACACCTAAAGTAAGTAAAGAAAATTTATTCACAGACCACAAATGAACACAAGTTTTGTTATCCAAGTTTGGGAAATTCCACTAGTTCAACAAACCATTACGCTTAGAATTTTATAAGAAAGAGATTTATTCTACACATGTTTTGAAAATGGATATGCATGCTTGAAACATGTTAAAGATGCAACTGACCGGTGGATCCAAACCTTTTAAAGAGTATAAACAATGCTCATTAGCTTCTCAAATGAACGTACGATAGGATAATTACCGATTCAAACAAGCCTTAATTTTTCTTATTTACAAAAAGCTGACATAACGATCATAGATGATTGTAACGTGATTTATCATGCGTAAGAGGCTATATTTTTGTCAACACTCAGTTAAAAATCTCCCTCCTCCCCCTTTTCCTGACAATTAAAAAACCTCATATATAAAAACTAAAAAGAGTTTACAATCCCTAAAAATTATAGACATTCATCGGAATTATCACGCTCTACATTTGTGCATTGTGCATTTCCATTTTAGATGTATACTTTTTTCTTAAATCAAAACTTCTAGTTTTGGATCTCCCTTCAGCCTGTAAACCAAAAATGTAAATCGATCACAAAAAATGAAAAATTTAGAGTTTATGTATGGAGAAATTTTAAAACAACAACAAATGTAAGTAAAGAAAAATTATTCACACACCACAGATGAACACAAAACTTTAGTTATCCATGTTTTGGAAATTCCACTAGTTCAACAACACATTAAGCTTGGAATTTTATAAGAAAGAGATTTCTTCTACACCTGTTTTAAAAATGGTTATGCAAGCTTGAAACATGTTAAAGATGGAAATGACCTATGGATCTAAACCTTTTAAAGAGAATAACAAACGCTCATTAAATTCTCATGTTAACGTGCAGTGGGATATTTACCCGAGTCAAAGAAGCCATTATTTTGCCCATTTATAAAACTGTGACCTAACAATCATTTATGAGTGTAAAGTGATTTATCTTGCATACTGGGCTATACTTTCATAAGAAATGACTTATGGATTGGTAGTCAACACTCTACAAAAAATCCCCCGCTTCCCCCTTTTCAATACGATTACAAACCCTAATATATAAAAACTAAAAAGAGTTTACAATCCCTAAAAATTACATACACTCTTTGGAATTATCTCTCTCTACATTTATGCATTGTGCATTTTCATTTTAGATGTATTCTTCTTTCTTCAATCAAAACTTTCACTTTTCACTTTCCCTTCATCCCATAAACAAAAAAGCCAAATAGTGCACAAGAAAATGAAAATTTTAGAGTTTTGGTATGGAAAAAATTTAAAACAACAACAAATGTAAGTAAAGAAAATTTATTCACACACCACAAATGAACACAAGTTTTGTTATCCAAGTTTGGGAAATTCCACTAGTTCAATAACTCATTACGCTTGATATTTCTTCTACACATGTTTTAAAAATGGATATGCATGCTTGAAACATGTTACAGATGCAAATGACTTGTGGATCCAAACCTCATTAAATTGTCAAGTGAATGTTTGATGGAATATTTATCTGAGTCAAACAAGCTATAATTTTTCCCATTTACAAAAAGCTGACCTAACAATCATAGATGATTGTAAATTAATTTATCATGCGTAACGGGCTATATTTTTGAAAGAAATGACTTATGGATTGGGAGTCAACACTCAGTTAAAAATCCGTCACCTCCCCCTTTTCCCGACGATAGCAAAACCGAATTTATAAAAACTAAAAAGAGTTTACAATCCCTAAAAATTAAAAACACTCTTCAAAATTATCTCTCTCGACATTTGTGCCCTATGCATTTCCATTTTAGATGTATACTTTTTTCTTAAATTAAAACATTGAGTTTTTGCTCTCCCTTCATCCCATAAAGAAAACATGCAAATAGATCACAACAAAATGAAAAATATAGAGTTTAAGTATGGAGAAAATTTAAAGAAACAACAGATGTAAGAAAAGAAAATTTATTCACACACCACAAATGAACCCAAAAGTTTTGTTATCCAAGTTCGGGAAATTCCACTAGTTCAACCCTAATAGCTTGGAATTTTATAAGAAAGAGATTTCTTCTACACATATTTTAAAAATGGATATGCATGCTTGAAACATGTGAAAGATGAAAATCACATATCGATCCAAACCTTTTAAAGAGAAAAAAAACGCTCAATAAATTCTCAAGTGAACGTGCGGTGGGATATTTACTCGAGTCAAACAAGCCATTACTTTACCCATATTAAAAAAGCTGACCTAAAAATCATAAATGATTGTAAAGTGATTTATCATGTGTAATAGGCGATATTTTTATAATAAAACACTATTGGTTTTGGAGTCAACACTCAGTTAAAAATACCCGCCTCTCCCTTTTCCTGACGATTACAAAACCTAATATATAAAAACTAAAAAGAGTTTACTATCCATAAAAATTATAGACACTCTTTTGAATTATCTCTCTCTACATTTGTGCATTGTGCATTTCCTTTTTAGAAGTATACTTTTTTCTTAAATCAAAACATTGAGTTTTTGCTCTCTCTTCATCCCGTAAACTAAAAATGAAAATAGATCACCAGAAAATGAAAATTTTAGAGTTTATGTATGGAAAATTTTTAAAACATCACCTAAAGTAAATAAATAAAATTTATTAACACACCAAAAATGAACACAAAATTTTCGTTACCCAAGTTTGGGAAATTCTGCTAGTTTAACAACCCATTACGCTTGGAATTTGAAACGAAATAGATTTCTTCTACACATCTTTTAAAAATGGATAAGCATGCTTGAAGCATGTTAAAGATGCAAATGACCTGTGGATCCAAACCATTTAAAGCGAATAACAAACGCTCATTAAGTTCTCAAGTGAACGTGCGAGGGGATATTTTCCTGATTCTGACAAGCCATAATTTTTCCAATTTACAAAAACCTGACCTAACAATCATAGATGATTGTAAAGTGATTTATCATGTGTAGCAGGCTATATTTTTGTAAGAAATGACTTATGGATTGGGAGTCAACACTTACTTAAAAATCTCGAACCTCCCCCTTTTCCCGACGAATGCAAAACCTAATATATAAAAACTAAAAAGAGTTTACAATCCCTAAAAATTACAGGAAATTGTTCAGAATTATCTCCCTCAACATTTGTGCATTGTACATTTTCATTTTAGATGTATACTTTTTTATTAAATAAAAACTTTGAGTTTTTGGTCTCCCTTCATCCCATAAACAAAAAAGGTAAATAGATCACAACAAAATGAAAAATTTAGAGTTTAAGTATGGAAAAAATTTAAAACAACAACAAATGTAAGTAAAGAAAATTTATTCACACACCACAAATGAAGACAAAAGTTTTGTTATCCATGTTTTGGAAGTTCCACTAGTTCAACAACCCATTACGCTTGGAATTTTATAAGAAAGAGATTTCTTCTACACCTTTTTTAAAAATGGATATGCATGCTTGAAACATCCTAAAGATGGAAATGACCTATGGATCCAAACTTTTTAAAGAGAATAACAAAAGCTCATTAAATTCTCATGTTAATGTGCGCTAGGATGTTAACCCGTGTCATACAAGCCATTATTTTGCCCATTAATAAAAAGCTGATCTTGCAAACATAGATGATTGTAAAGTGATTAATTATGAATAACAGGCTATACTTTTGTAAGAAATGACTAATGGATTGGGTGTCAATATTCAGTTAAAAATTCCCCACTTTCCCCTTTTCCCGACGATTGCAAAACATAATATATAAACACTAAAAAGAGTTTAAAATCCCTAAAAATTACAAACACTCTTTGGAATTATCTCTCTCAACATTTTACGCATTGTGCATTTCCATTTTAGATGTATACTTTTTTCTTAAATCAAAACACTGACTTTTCGCTCTCCCTTCATCCCATAAACAAAAAAGGCAAATAGATCACAAGAAAATGAAAATTTTAGAGTTTTGTAATGAAAAAATTTAAAACATCAACAAATGTAATTAAAGAAAATTTACTCACACACCACAAATGAACACAAAAGTTTTGTAATCAAAGGTTGGGAAATTCCACTAGTTCAACCACCCATTTCGCTAGGAATTTTATAAGAAAGAGATTTCTTCTACACATGTTTTAAAAATGGATATGGATGCTTGAAACATGTTAGAGATGGAAATGACCTATGCATCCAAACCTTTTAAAGAGAATACCAAACGCTCATTAAATTCTCATGTGAACGTGAGGTTGGATATTTACCCGATTTGAACAAGCCATTATTTTGCCCGTTTACAAAAAGCTAACCTAACAATCATAGATGATTGTAAAATGATTTATCATGCAAAACGGGCTATATTTTTTTAAAAAATGACATAATGATTGGGAGTCAACACTCAGTTAAAAATCCGTTGCCTTCCCCTTTTTTTGACGATAGCAAAACCGAATATATAAAAACTAAAAAGAGTTTACAATCCCTAAAATTTACAGACACTCTTCAGAAGTATCTCTCTCACCATTTGCGCCCTGTGCATTTCCATTTTAGATGTATACTTTTTTCTTAAATTAAAACTTTGAGTTTTTACGCTCCCTTCATCCCGTAAAGAAAAAAATGCAATAGATCACAATAAAATGAAAATTTTAGAGTTTATGTATGGAAAAAATTTAAAACAACAACAAAATAAAGTAACAAAATTTATTCACATACCACAAATGAACACAAAAGTTTTGTTATCCAAGTTTTGGAAATTCCACTTGTTCAACAACCCATTACGCTTGGAGTTTTATAAGAAAGAGATTTCTTCTAAACAGGTTTTAAAAATGGATAAGTATGCTTGAAACATGTTAAAGAAACAAATGACCTATGGATCCAAATGTTTTAAAGTGAATAAAAAACGCTCATTAAATTCTCAAGTGACGTGCGGTGGGATATTTACTCGAGTCAAACAAGAGATTATTTTGCCCATTTACAAAAAGCGGACCTAATAATCGTAGATGAATGTAACGATATTTATCATGCATACCGGGCTATATTATTGTAAGAAATGACTGATGGATTTGGAGTCAACACTTAGTTAAAAATCCCCATCCTCCCCCTTTTCCCGACGATTTCAAAACCTAATATATAAAAACCAAAAAGATTTTACAATTCCTAAAAATTACAGTCACTCTTCAAAATTATCGCTCTCTACATTTGTGTCGTGTGCATTTCCATTTTAGATGTATACTTTTTTCCTAAGTCAATACTTTTAAGTTTTCGCTCTCCCTTCATCCTGTAAACAAAAAATGCAAATAAATCACAAAAAATTTAAAAATATAGAGTTTATGTATGGAAAAAATTTAAAAAAACAACAAATGTAAGTAAAGAAAATTTATTCACACAGCACAAATGAACACAAAAGTTTATTAATCCAAGTTTGGGAAATTCCACTAGTTCAACAACCCATTACACTTGGAATTTTATAAGAAAGAGATTTCTTCTACACATATTTTAAAAATGGATATGCATGCTTGAAAAATGTTAAATATGGAAATGACCAATGGATCCAAAACTTTTAAAGAAAATAACTAACGCTCATTAAATTCTAAAGTGAAAGTGCGGTGGGATATTTTCCCGAGTCAAACAAGCCATTATTTTGCCCATTTACAAAAAGTTATTCTAACAATCATAGATGATTGTAGAGTGATTTATCATGCATAACAGGCTATATTTTTGTAAGAAATGACTTATAGATTGGGCGTCAACACTCAGTTAAAAATCCCCCGCTTCCCCCTTTTCCCGACGATTGCAAAACCTAATATATAAAAACTAGAAAGAGTTGACAATCCCTAAAAACTACAGACACTCTTTGGAATTATCTCTCTCTCCATTTGTGCATTGTGCATTACAATTTTAGATGTATACTTTTTTCTTAAATCAAAACTTTGACTTTTCGATCTCCCTTTATCCTATAAACCAAAAAGGCAAATAGATCACAAGAAAATAAATATTTAAGAGTTTATGTATGGAAAAAATTTAAAACAACAACAAATGTATGTAAAGAAAATTTATTCATACACCACAAATGAACACAAAAGGTGTTTTTATCAAAGTTTGGGAAATTTCAGTAGTTCAACAACCCATTTCGCTTGGAATTTTATAAGAAAGAGATTTCTTCTACAATTGTTTTAAAAATGGATATGCATGCTTGAAATATGGTAATAATGGAAATGACCTATGGATCCAAAACTTTTAAAGAGAATAACAAACGCTCATTAAATTCTCAAGTGAACGTGCGGTGGGATATTTACCAGAGTAAAGAAAGCCATTATTTTGCCCCTTTACAAAAACTGAGCTAATAATTGTAGATGATTGTAAAGTGATTTATCATGCGTAACTGACTGCATATTTGTAAGAAATGACTTAGGATTGGGTGTCAACACTCAGTTAAAAATCCCTCGCTTCCCCCTTTTCCTGACGACTGCAAAACCTTATATATCAAAACTTAAAAGAGTTTACAATCCCTATAAATTATAGACACTCTTTAGAATTATCTCTCTCTACATTTGTGCATTGTGCATTTCCATTTTAAAAGTGTACTTTTCTCTTATCAAAAAATTAAGTTTTCACTCTCGCTTCATCTCGTAAACAAAAAAGGCAAATAGATCGCAAGAAAATGAAAATTTCAGAGTTTATGTATGGAAAAAATTTAAAACAACCCCAAAAGTAAGTAAAGAAAATTTATTCACGCACCACAAATGAACGCTAAAGTTTTGTTATCCAAGAATGGGAAATTCCACTAGTTCAACAACCCATTACGCTTGGAATATTATAAGAAAGAGATTTCTTCTACACATGTTTTAAAAATGGATTTGCATTCTTGAAACCGGTTAAAGATGGAAACGAATTATGGATCCAAACCTTTTAAAGAGAAAAACAAACGCTCATTAAATTCTCAAGTGAACGTGCGGTGGGATATTTACCCGAGTCAAACAAGCCATTATTTTGCCCATTTACAAAAAAATGACCCAACAATAATAGATGATTGTAAAGTGATTTATCATGCGTAATGGGTTATATTTTTTTCAAGAAATGACTTTAGGATTGGGAGTCAACACTCAGTTAAAAATCCCTTGCCTTGCCCTTTTCCTGACGATTGCAAAACCTAATATATAAAAATTAAAAAGAGTTTATAATCCCTAAAAATTACAGAAACTCGTCAAAATTATCTCTCTCTACATTTGTGCCTTGTGCATCACCATTTTAGATGTATACTTTTTTCTTAAATCAAAACTTTAAGTTTTCGCTCTCCCATCATCCCATAAAAAAAATGCAAATAGATCACAAAAAAATGAAAAATTTAGAGTTTATGAATGGAAAAAATTTAAAACAACAACAAATGTAAACAAAGAAAATTTATTCACAGACCACAAAAGAACACAAAATTTTTGATATCCAAGTTTGGGAAATTCCACTAGTTCAACAACCCTTTACGCTTGGAATTTTATAAGAAAGAGATTTCTTCTGCACTTATTTTAAAAATGGATATGCATGCTTGAAACATGTTAAAGATGCAAATGACCTATGGATCCAAACCATTTGAAGAGAATAACTAACACTCATTAAATTCTCAACTGAACGTGCAGTGGGATATTTACCGGACTCAAACAAGCCATTATTTTGCCAATTTACAAAAAAGTTGACCTAACAATCATAGATGATTGTAAAGTGATTTATCATGCGTAACGGGCTAAATTTTTGTAAGAAATGACTGATGGATTGGGAGTCAACACTCAGTTAAAAATCGCCCTCCTCCCATTTTTCCCGACGACTGCAAAACCTAATATATAAAAATTAAAAAGAATTTACTATCCGAAAAAATCACAGACACTCTTAAGAATTATCTCTCTCTACATTTGTGCATTTTGCATTTTCATTTTAGAAGTATACTTTTTTGTTAAATCAAAACTTTGAGATTTCTCTCTCCCTTCATCCCGTAAACAAAAAAGGCAAAAAGATCACAACAAAATGAAAAATTTAGAGTTTATGTATGGAAAAAATTTTTAACAACAAAAAATCAAAGTAAAATTTTATTTTTCGCACACCACAAATGAACACAAGATTTTGTCATCCATGTTAGGGAAATTCCACTAGCTCAACAACCCATTACGTTTGGAATTTTATAAGAAAAAGATTTCTTCTACACATGTTTTAAAAATGGATATGCATGGAACATGTTAAAGATGCAAATAACCTATATGGATCCAAATGTTTTAAAGATTATAACAAACGCTTATTAAATTCTCAAGTGAACGTGCGGTGGAATATTTACTCGAATCAAACAAGCCATTATTTTGCCCATTTTCAAAAAGCTGACCTAACAATCGTAGATGATTGTAAATTGATTTATCATGCATACCGGGCTATATTTTTGTAAGGAATGACTGATGAATTCGGACTCAACACTCAGTCAAAAATTCCCCGGCTCCCCCTTTCCCGATGAGTCGAAAACCTAATATATAAAACTAAAAAGAGTTTAAAATCCCTAAAAATTACAGTCACTCTTTAGAATTATCTCTCTCTACATTTGTGCATTGTTTATTTCCATTTTAGATGTATAATTTTTTCTTAAATCAAAACTTTGACTTTTCGCTTTTCCTTAATCCTGTAAACAAAAAAGGCAAATAGATCACAAGAAAATGAAAATTTTAGAGTTTATGTATAGAAAAAATTTAAAACAACACCAAAATGAAGTAAAGAAAATCTATTCATACACCACAAATCAACACAATAGTTTTGTTATCAAAGTTTGGGAAATTCCACAAGTTCAGCCACCCATTACACTTGGAATTTTATAAGAAAGAGATTTCTTTTAAACATGTTTTAAAAATGCAGTTGAATGCTTGAAACATGTTAAAGATGGAAATGACCTATGGATCCAAACCTTTTAAAGAGAATAAAAAAACGCTCATTAAATTCTCAAGTGAACCTGCAATGGGATATTTCCCCGAGTCAAACAAGCCATTATTTTGCCCATTTACAAAAAGATGACCCAACAATAATAGATGATTGTAAAGTGATTTATCATGCGTAACGGGCTATATTTTTGTAAGAAATGACTTTAGGTTTGGATGTCAACACTCAGTTAAAAATCCCCCGCCTCCCCCTTTTCCGAGGATTGCAAAACCTAATATATAAAATCTAAAAAGAGTTTACAATCCCTAAAAATTACAGACATTCTTCAGAATTATCTCTCTCTAAATTTGTGCCCTGTGCATTACCATTTTAGATGTAAACTTTTTTCTTAAATCAAAACTTTAAGTTTTCGCTCTCCCTTCATCCCATTAACAAAAAATGCAAATAGATCACAATAAAATGAAAAATTTAGAGTTGATGTATGGAAAGAATTTAAAACATCAACAAATGTAAGCAAAGAAAATTTATTCACACACCACAAATGTACACAAATGTTTTGATATCCAAGTTTGGGAAATTTCACTAGTTCAACAACCATTTACGCTTGGAATTTTATTAGAAAGAGATTTCTTCTACTCATATTTTAAAAATGGATATGCATGCTTGAAACATGTTAAAGATGCAAATGACCTATGGATCCAAACCTTTTGAAGAGAGTAACTAACGCTCATTAAATTATCAACTGAATGTGCGGTGGGATATTTTCCCGAGTCAAACAAGCCATTATTTTGCCTATTAACAAAAAAGATCATAGATGATTGTAAAGTGATTTATCATGTGTAACGGGCTATATTTTTTTAAGAAATGATCGATGGATTGGATATCAACACTCAGTTAAAAATTCCCTGCCTCCCCCTTTTCCCGACGACTGCAAAACCTAATATATAAAAACTAAAAAGAGTTTACAATCCCAAAAAATTACAGACACTCGTTAGAATTATCTCTCTCCACATTTGTACATTTCGCATTTCCATTTTAGAAGTATAATTTTTTCTTAAATCAAAACTTTGAGTCTTCGCTATTCCTTCGTCCCGTAAAAAAAAGGCAAATAGATCACAAAAAAATGAAACATTTAGAGTTCATGTTATGAAAAATAAAAAACAACAAAAAATATAAGTAAATAAAATTTATTCATACACCACAAAAGAACACAAAAGTTTTGTTAACATGTTTTGGAAATTCCACTAGTTCAACAACCCATTACGCTTGGAATTTTATAAGAAAGAGATTTCTTCTACACATATTTTAAAAATGGATATGCATGCATGAAACATGTTAAAGATGCAAATAACCTATGGAACCTCCTTTACCATAAAATAGAGGTTCATGTACTCTGATTACAACAAGTTATTGATATCAATGAAGTATTTCACTTTTCCATAAATTCAACAAAACCTTTTATAGAGAATAACAAAAGCTCATTAAATTCTCAAGTGAACGTGCGGTGGGATATTTACCCGAATCAAACAAGCCATTATTTTTCCCATTTACAAAAAGCTGACCTAACAATCATAGATGATTTTAAAGTGATTTATGATGCGTACCGGGCTATATTTTTTTATAAGAAATGACTGAAGGATTGGGAATCAACACTTAGTCAACAATCCCCCGCCTCCCCCTTTTTCCCGACGAATACAAAACCTAATATATAAAAAATAAAAAGAGTTTACAATCCCTAATAATTACAGACACTCTTTAGAATTATCTCTATCTACATTTGTGCATTGTGAATTTCCATTTTAGATGTATACTTTTTTCTTAAATCAAAACATTGACATTTCACTCTCTCTTCATCCCGTAAACAAAAAAGGCAAATGATCACAAGAAAATGAAAATTTTAGAGTTTATGTATGGAAAAAATTTAAAACAACACCAAAATTAAGTAAAGAAAATTTATTCACACACCACAAATGAACACAAAAGTTTTGTTATCCCAGTTTGGGAAATTCCACAAGTTCAACCACCCATTACACTTGGAATTTTTAAAGAAAGAGATTTCTTCTACACATGTTATAAAAATGGATTTGCATGCTTGAAACATGTTAAAGATGGAAATGATCTATGGATCCAAACCATTTAAAGAGAATAAAAAATCAAGTGAACCTGAGGTGGGATATTTACACGAGTCAAACAAGCCATTATTTTGCCCATTTAAAAAAAGCTTGCCTAAGAATCATAGATGATTGTAAAGTGATTTATCATGCGTAACAGACTATATTTTTGAAAGAAATGAGTTAAGGATTGGGAGTCAACACTCAGTTAAAAATCCCCCACCTCCCCCTTTTCTCGACAATTACAAAACCTAGAATATAAAAACTAAAAAGAGTTTACAATATCTAAAAATTACAGACACTCTTGAGAATTATATCTCTCTACATTTGTGCCCTATGTATTTCCATTTTAGGTGTATTCTTTTTTCTAAAATCAAAACTTTGAGTTTTCCCTCTACCTTCATTCCGTACACAAAAAAGGCAAATAGATCACAAAAAAATGAAAAATTTAGAGTTTATGCATGGAAAAAATTTCAAACAACAACAAATGTAAGTAAAGAAAACTTATTAACACACCACAAATGAACATAAAAGTTTTGTTATCCAAGTTTGGGAAATTAATTTAGTTCAACTACCCCTTACGCTTGGAACGTTTTAAGAAAGAGATTTCTTCTACACATGTTTTAAAAATGGATATGCTTGCTTGAAACAGGTTAAAGACTCAAATAAACTATGGATCCAAAGCTTTAAAAGAGAATAACAAAAGCTCATTAAATTCTCAAGTGAACGTACGGTGGGATATTTACCCGAGTCAAACAAGCCATTTCTTTACCAATTTACAAAAAGCTGACCTTACAATCATAGATGATTGTAAAGTGATTTATCATGTGTAACGGGCTATATTTTTGTAATAAAAGACTAATGGATTCGGAGTCAACACTTAGTTAAAAACCACCCGCCTCCCCCTTTTTCCAACGATTTCAAAACTTAATATATAAAAACTAAAAAGAGTTTACAGTCCCTAAAAATTACAGACACTCTTCAGAATTATGCCTCTCTACATTTATGCATTGTGCATTTCCTTTTTAGAAGTATAGTTTTTTCTTAAATCAAAACTTTCAGTTTTTGGTCTCCCTTCATCCCATAAAGAAAAAAGGCAAATAGATCACAAGACAATAAAAATAGTAGATTTTATGTATGAAAAAAATTTAAAACAACACCAAAAGTTAGTAACGAAAATTTATTCACACACCACAAATGAACACAAAAGTTTTGTTATCCAAGTTAGGAAAATTCCACTAGTTCAACAACCCATTACGCTTGGAATTTTATAACAAAGAGATTTCTTCTACACATGTTTTAAAAATGGATATGCATGCTTGAAACATGTTAAAGATGGAAATGACCTGTGAATCTATACCTTTTAAAGAGAATAACAAACGCTCATTAAATTCTCTAGTGAACGTGCGATAGGATATTTACCCAATTCAAACAAGCCATTTTGTTGCCCATTTACAAAAAGCTGACCTAACAAGCACTGATGGTTTAAAAGGGATTTATCATGCGTAACGAGCTATATTTTTATAAGAAATGACTTATGGTTTGGGAGTCAACACTCAGTTAAAAATCTGCCACCTCCCCCTTTTCCCAACAATTGAAAAACCTAATATATAAAAAGTAAAAAGAGTTTACAATCCCAAAAAATTACACATACTCTTTGGAATTATATCTCTCCACATTTATGCAATGTGTTTTTCCATTTTAGATGTATACTTTTTTCTTAAATCAAAACTTTGAGTTTTTGCTCTTCCTTCATCCCGTAAACAAAAAAGGCAAATTGATCACAACAAAATGAAACATTTAGAGTTTATGTATGCAAAAATAAAAAACAACAAAAAATGTACGTAAATAAAATTTATTCACACACCACATATGAACACAAAAGTTTTGTTATCCATGTTTGGGAAATTCCACTAGTTCAACAACCCCATTACGCTTGGAATTTTATAAGAAAGACATTTCTTCTACACATGTTTTAAAAATGGATATGCATGCATGAAACATGTTTAAGATGGAAATAACCTATGGATCCAAACCTTTTAAAGAGAATAACAAACGCTCATTAAATTCTCATGGTAACGTGCGGAAGGATATTTACCCGAGTCAAACAAGCCATTATTTTGCCCATTTACAAAAACCTGACCTAACAATCATAGATGATTGTAAAGTGATTTATCACACATACAGGCTCTATTTTTTTAAGAAATGACTTAAGGATTGGGAGTCACACTCAATTAAAAATCCCCCGCCTCCCCCTTTTCTCGACGATTGCAAAACCTAATATATAAAAACTAAAAAGAGTTTACAATATCTAAAAATGATAGACACTCTTGAGAATTATATCTCTCTACATTTGTGCCCTATGTATTTCCATTTTAGATGTATACTTTTTTCTTAAATCAAAACTTTGAGTTTTCGCTCTCCCTTCATCTCATACACAAAAAAGGCATATAGATCACAAAAAAATGAAAAATTTAGAGTTTAAGTATGGAAAAAATTTCAAACAACAACAAATGTAAGTAAAGAAAATATATTCACACACCACAAATGAACACTAAAGTTTTGTTATCCAAGTTTGGGAAATTAATTTAGTTCAACTACCCATTACGCTTGGAATTTTTTAAGAAAGAGATTTCTTCTACACATTTTTTTTAAAAATGGATATGCTTGCTTGAAACAGGTTAAAGATGCAAATAACCTATGGATCCAAACCTTTTATAGAGAATAACAAACGCTCATCAAATTCTCAAGTGAACGTGCGGTGGGATATTTACCCGAATCAAACAAGCCATTATTTTGCTCATTTAAAAAAAGCTGACCTAACAATCATAGATGATTTTAAAGTGATTTATCATGCGTACCGAGCTATATTTTTTTAAGAAATGACTGAAGGATTGGGAGTCAACCCTTAGTCAAAAATCCCCTGCCTCCCCCTTTTCCCGACATCTACAAAACCTAATATATAAAAACTAAAAAGAGTTTAAAATCCCTAATAATTACAGATACTCTTTAGAATTATCTCTCTCTACATTTGTACATTGTGAATTTCCATTTTAGAGATATACTAACCTAATATATAAAAACTAAAAAGAGTTTACAATCCTTAAAAATTATAGACACTCTTTGGAATTATCTCTCTCTACATTTGTGCATTGTGCATTTCCATATTTGATGTACACTTTTTTCTTAAATCTTAACTTTGACTTTTCGCTCTCCATTCATCCCATAAACAAAAAAGGCAAATAGATCGCAAGAAAATGAAAATTTTAGAGTTTATGTATGGAAAAAATTTCAAACAACAACAAATGTAAGTAAAGAAAATTTATTCACATAACCCAAATGAACACAAAAGTTTTGTTATCAAAGTTTGGGAAATTGCACTAGTTCAACAACCCATAGCGCTTGGAATTTTATAAGAAAGTGATTTCTTCTACACATGTATAAAAATGGATACGCATACTTGAAACATGTTAAAGATGCAAACGATCTATGGATCCAAACCTTTTAAAGAGAATAACGAACGCTCGTTAAATTCTCAAGTGAACATCAGGTGGGATATTTACCCGAGTCCAACAAGCCATTATTTTACCCATTTACAAAAAGCTGACCTAACAATCATAGATGATTGTAAAGTGATTTATCATGTGTAACGGGCTATATTTTTGAAATAAAAGACTAATGGATTGGGAGTCAACACTGAGTTAAAAATCACCCGCCTCTCCCTTTTCCCGTCGAATGCAAACCTAATAAATAAAAACTAAAAAGAGTTTACAATCCCTAAAAATTACAAACACTCTTCATAATTATCTCTCTCTGCATTTGTGCCCTGTGCGTTTCCATATTAGATGTATACTTTTTTCTTAAATCAAAACTTTGAGTTTTCGCTCACCCTTCATCCTGTAAACAAAAAATTCAAATAGATCACAACAAAATGAAAACTTTACAGTTTATGGATGGAAAGAATTTAAAACAACAAAAAATGTAAATAAATAAAATTTATTCACACACCACAAATGAACACAAAAGTTTTGTTATCCATGTTTGGGAAATTCCACTAGTTCAACAACCTATTACGCTTGGAATTTTATAAGATAGAGATTTCTTGCACACATGTTTTAAAAATGGATACGCATGCTTGAAACCTGGTAAAGATGAAAATGACCTATGGATCCAAACCTATTAAAGATAATAACTAACACTCATTAAATTCTCAAGTGAACATCGGTAGGATATTTACCCGAGTCAAACAAGCCTTTATTTTGCCCTTTTAGAAAAAACTAACCTAACAATCATATATGATTGTAAAGTGATTTATCATGTGTAACAGGCTGTTTTTTTTAAGAAATGACTGATGGATTGGGAGTCACCACTCAATTAAAAATCCCCCGCCTCCCCCTTTTCTCGACGACTGTAAAACCTAATATATAAAAACTAAAAATATTTTACAATCCCTAAAAATTACAGACACTCTTCAGAATTATCTCTCTCTACATTTGTGCATTATGCATTTCCATTTTAGAAGTATAAGTTTTTCTTAAATCAAAACATTAACTTTTCGCTCTCCCTTCATCCCGTAAACAAAAAAAGCAAATAGATCATAAGAAAAAGAAAATTTTAGAATTTATGTATGGAAAAAATTTAAAACAACAACAAATGTAAGTAAAGAAAATTTATTCACACACCACAAATGAAAAAAGGAAGTTTTGTTATCCAAGTTTGGGAAATTCCACTAGTTCTACAACCCATTACGCTTGGAATTTAATAAGAAAGAGATTTCTTCTACATATGTTTTAAAAATGGATATGCATGCTTGAAACATGTTAAAGATTTAAATGACCTATGGATCCAAACCTTTTAAAGAGAATAACTAACACTCATTAAATTCTCAAGTGAACGAGCGGTGGGATATTTACCCGAGTCAAACAAGCCATTATTTTGCCCATTTACAAAATGCTGACCTAACAATCATAGATGATTGTAAATTGATTTATCATACATAACGGGCTATATTTTTGAAACAAATGACTGATGGATTGGGTGTCAAAACTCAGTTAAAAATCCCCTGCCTCCCCCTTTTCCTAACGACTGCAATACCTAATATATAAAAACTAAAAAAAGTTTATAATCCCTAAAAATTATAGACACTCTTTGGAATTGCCTATCTCTAAATTTTTGCATTGTGAATTTCCTTTTAAGAAGTATACATTTTTATTAAATAAAAACTTTGAGTTTTCGCTCTCCCTTCTTCCCGTAAACAAAAACGGCAAAAAGAAGAAAATAAAAATTTTAGAGTTTATGAATGGAAAAAAATAAAACAACACAAAAACTAAGTAAAGAAAATTTATTCACACACCACAATATGAACACAAATTTTTTGTTATCCAAGTTTGGGAAATTCCAAAAGTTTAACAACCCATTACACTTGGAATTTTATAATAAAGAGATTTCTTCTACACATGTTTCAAAAGTGGATATGCATGCTTGAAACATGTTAAAGATGGAAATGACCTATGGATCCAAACCTTTTAAAGATAATAACAAACGCTCATGAAATTCTCAAGTGAATGTGCGGTGGGATATATACCCGAGTCAAACAAGCCATTATTTAGCCCATTTACAAAAAGTTGACCTAACAATCGTAGATAATTGTGAAGTGATTTATCATGAATAACGGGCTATATTTTTTTAAGAAATGACTTAATGATTGGGAGTCAACACTCAGTTAAAAATCCCCCGAGTCTCCCTGTTCCCGATGATTGCAAAACCTAATATATAAAAACTAAAAAATTACAAACACTCTTCATAATTATCTGTCTCTACATTTGTACAGTGTGCATTTCCAATTTAGATGTATACTTTTTTCTTAAATCAAAACTTTGAATTTTCACTTTCCCTTCATCCCATAAAAAAAATGCAAATAGGTCACAACAAAATGAAAAATTTAAAGTTTATGTATGGAAAAAATTTAAAACAAAAAACAGAGTAAGTAAAAAAATTTATTCACACACCACAAATGAACACAAAAGTTTTCTTACCCAAGTTTGGGAAATTCCACAAGTTCAACAACCCATTACGCTTGGAATTTTATAAGAAAGTGATATCTTCTACATGTGTTTTACAAATGGATATGCATGTTTGAAACATGTTGAAGATGCAAATGACCTATGGATCCATACATTTTAAAGAGAATAACAAATACTCATTAAATTCTAAAGTGAACGTGCGGTGGGATATTTACCCGAGTCAAACAAACCATTATTTTGCCCATTTCCAAAAAGCTTACATAAGAATCATAGATGATTGTAAAGTGATTTATCATGTGTAACGGGTTATATTTTTGTAATAAAAGACTAATGGATTGGGTGTCAACACTCTGTTAAAAATCACCCGCTTCTCCCTTTTCCGTTTATTCCAAAACCTAATATATAAAAACTAAAAAGAGTTTACAATCCCTGAAAATTACAAACACTCTTCGGAATTATCTCTCTCTACATTTGTTTATTGTGCATTTCCATTTTAGAAATATACGTTTTTCTTAAATCAAAACTTTGAGTTTTTTCTCTCACTTCATCCCGTAAACAAAAAAGGCAAATTGATCACAAGAAAATGAAAATTTTAGAGTTTATTAATGGAAAAAATTGAAAACAACTCCAAAAGTTAGAAAAGAAAATTTATTCACACACCACAAATGAAGACAAAATTTTTGTTTCAAGTATGGAAAATTCGACTAGTTCTACAACCCATTACGCTCTGAATTTTATCAGAAACAAATTTCTTCTACACAAGTTTTAAAAAGGGATATGCATTCTTGAAACATGTTAAAGGTGCAAATGACCCGTGGAGCCCAACCTTTTAAAGAGAATAAAAAACGCTCATTAAATTCTCGTGTGAACGTGCGATGTGATATTTACCCGATTCAAAGAAGCCATTTTTTGCCCATTTAAAAAAAGCTGACCTAAAAATCATAGATGATTGTAAAGTGATTTATCATGCGTACTGGGCTATATTTTTTTAATAAATGACTTATGGATTGGGAGTCAACACTAAGTTAAAAATCTTCCACCTCCACCTTTTCCCGACAATTGCAAAACCTAATATATAAAAACTAAAAAGAGTTTACAATCCCTAAAAATTACACACACTTCAGAATTTTCTCTCTCTACATTTGTGCATTGTGGATTTCCAATTTAGATATATATTTTTTTCTTAAATAAAAATTTTGAGTTTTCGCTCTCCCTTCGTCCCGTAAAAAAAAGGCAAATAGATCACAACAAAAAGAAAAATTAAGAGTTTATGTTTGGAAAAAATTTAAAACAACAACAAAAGTAAGTAAAGAAAATTTATTCACACACCACAAATGATCACAAAAGTTTTGTTATACATGTTTTGGAAATTACACTAGTTCAACAACCCATTACGCTTGGAATTTTATAAGAAAGAGATTTCTTCTATACAGTTTTTAAAAATGGATACGCATGCATGAAATATGTTTAAGCTAGAAATGACCTATGGATCCAAACCTTTTAAACAGAATAACAAATGCGGATTAAATTCTCATGTTAACGTGAGGTGGGATATTTACCCAAGTCAAACAAACCATTATTTTTCCCATCTAGAAAAAGCTGACCTAACAATCATAGATGATTGTAAAGTGATTTATCATGAGTAATGGGCTAGATATTTTTAAGAAATGACTTCAGAATAGGGAGTCAACACTCAGTTAAAAATCCCCTGCCTAATACTTTTCTCGACGATCGTAAAACCTAATATATAAAAACTAAAAAGAGTTTACAATCCCTAAAAATTAAAGACACTCTTCAGAATTATCTCTCTCAACATTTGTGCCCTGTGCATTTTTATTTTAGACATATACTTTTTTCTTAAATCAAAACTTTGAGTTTTTCCTCTCCCATCATCCCTTAAACATAAAGGCAAATAGATCACAACAAAATGAAAATTTTAGAAGATTATGATGGACAAAATTTCAAACAACAACAAATGTAAGTAAAAAAAATTTATTCACATACCACAAATTAACACAAAAGTTTTGTTTTCCAAGTTTAGGAAATTCCACTAGTTCAACTCTAATAGCTTGGAGTTTTATAAGAAATAGATTTCTTCTACACATGTTTTAAAAATAGATATGCATGCTTGAAACATGTTAAATATGCAAATCACCTTGGGATCCAATCTTTTTAAAGACAATAACAAATACTCATTAAATTCTCAAGTGAATGTACGGTGGGATGTTTACTCGAGTCAAACAAACCATTATTTCAGCCATTTATAAAAAAGATGACCTAACAATCATAGATGATTGTAAAGTGATTTATCATGCGTAACAGGTTATATTTTTTGTAAGAAATGACTTATGGATTGGAAGTCAACACTAAGTTAAAAATCCTCCTGCCTCCCCCTTTTCCCAATGATTGCAAAACCTAAATATAAAAAATAAAAATAGTTTACGATCCTTAAAAATTATAGACACTCATTGGAATTATCTCAGTCTACATTTGTGCATTATGCATTTCCATTTTAGATGTATACTTATTTCTTAAATCAAAACTTTGAGTTTTCACTCTCTCTTCATCCTGTAAACAAAAAAGGTAAATAGATCACACCAAAATGAAAATTTTAGAGTTTATGTAAGGAAAAAATTTAAAAAAACAACAAATGTAAGTAAAGAAAATTTATTCACATAACACAAATGAACACAAAAGTTTGGTTATCTAAGAATGGGAAATTACACTAGTTCAACCCTAAGAGCTTGGAATTTTGTAACAAAGAGATATCTTCTTCACATGTTTTAAAAATGGATATGCATTCTTGAAACACGTTAAAGATGAAAATGACCTATAGATCTAAACCTTTTAAAGAGAATAAGAAACGCTCATTAAATTCTCAAGTGAACGTGTTGTGGGATATTTACCCGAGTCAAACAAGCCATGATCTCACCCATTAACAAAAAGCTGACTTAACAATCATAGATGATTGTAAAGTGATTTATCATACGTAATGGGCTATATTTTTGTAAGAAATGACTTATGGATATGGAGTTAACACTCAGTTAAAAATCCCCATGTCTCCCCCTTTCCCCTACGATTGCAAAACCTAATATATAAAAACTAAAAAGAGTTTATAATCCCTAAAAATTACATACTCTCTTTGGAATTATCTCTCTCTATATTGTGCATTGTGCATTTCCATTTTAGATGTACACTTTTTTCTCATATCAAAACTTTGAGTTTTCCCTCTCCCATCATCCCAAAAAAAAAAAGACAAATAGATCACAACAAAATGAAAATTTTAGAAGTTATGGATGGACAAAATTTGAAACAACAACAAATGTAAGTAAAGAAAATTTATTCACATACCTCAAATGAACACAAAATTTTTGTTTTCCAAGTTTTGAAAATTACACTAGTTCAACTCTAATAGCTTTGAATATTTTAAGAAATAGATTTCTTCTACACATGTTTTAAAAATGGATATGCATACTTGAAACGTGTTAAAGATGCAAATGACCTATGGATCCAAACCTTTTAAAGATAATAACAAACGCTCATTAAATTCTCAAGTGAATGTACGATGGGATATTTACCCGAGTCAAATAGGTCATTATTACAAAAAGCTGACCTAACAATCGTAGATGATTGTAAAGTGATTTATCATGCGTAACGGTCTATATTGTTTTAGGAAATGACTCATGGATTGGGAGTCAACACTATTTTAAAAATCCCCCTGCCTCCGCATTTTCCCGACGAAAGCAAAACCTAATATATAAAAACTAAAAAGAGTTTACAATCCCTAAAAATTACAAGCACTCTTTGGAATTATCTCTGTCTACATTTGTGCATTGTGATTTTCCATTTTAGATGTGCACATTTTTCATAAATCAAAACTTTGAGTTGTCGCTCTCCCTTCATCCCGCTAACAAAAAAGGCAAATAGATCACAACAAAATGAAAATTTTAGAGTTTATGTATGGAAAAAAAAATTAAAGACAACAACAAATGTAAGTAAAGAAAATTTATTCACACACCACAAATGAACACAAAACTTTTGTTATCCTAGTTTAGGAAATTCCACTAGTTCAAACCTAATAGCTTGGAATTTTATAAGAAAGCGATTTCATCTACACATGTTTTAAAAATGGATAATGTGCTTGAAACATGTTAAAGATGCAAATGACCTATGGATCCAAACCTTTTAAAGAGAATAACAAATGCTCATTAAATTCTCAACTGAACGTGTAGTAGGATATTATCCCGAGTTAAACAAGCCATTATTTTGCCTATTTACAAAAAGCTGATCTAACTATTATAGATGATTGTAAATTGATTTATCATGTGTAATGGCCTATATTTTTTTAAGAAGTGACTAATGGATTAGGAACCAACACTATGTTAAAAATCCCCCTATCTCCCCCTTTTCTCGACGATTACAAAACCTAATATATAAAAACTAAAAAGAGTTTACAATCCCTAAAAATTACAGACACTCTTCGAATTATCTCTCTCTACATTTGTGCATTGTGCATTTCCATTTTAGATGTATACATTTTTATTAAATCAAAAAATTGCGTTTTCGCTCTCCCTTCATCCTGTAAACATAAAAGACAAATAGATCACAACAAAATGAAAATTTTAGAGTTTATGTGTGGAAAAAAATTAAAATAACAACAAATGTAAGTAAAGAAAATTTATTCACACACATGAAATGTCACAAAAGTTTTGTTATCCAAGTTTGGGAAGTTCTACTAGTTCAACCTTAATAGCTTAGAATTTTATAAGAAAAAGTTTTCTTCAATACATGTTTTAAATATGGATATGCATGCTTGAAACATGTTAAAGATGCAAATGGCCTATGGATCCAAACCTTTTAAAGAGAATACGAACGCTCATTAAATTGTCAAGTGAATGTACGGTGGGATATTTACCCAAGTCAAACAAGCCATTATTTCACCCATTTACAAAAAGCTAACCTAAAAATCATAGATTATTGTAAAGTGATTTATAATGTGTAACGGGCTATATTTTTGAAAGAAATGACTTATGGCTTGGGAATCAACACTCAGTCAAAACTCCCTCTGCCTCCCCCTTTTCCCTACGATCGTAAAAATTAATATGTAATAACTAGAAAGAGTTTAAAATCCATAAAAATTACATAATCTCTTTGGAATTATATCTCTCTATATTTGTGCATTTTACATTTCCATTTTAAACGTATACTTTTTTCTTAAATCAAAACTTTGAGTTTTCGCTCTCCCTTCATCCCGTAAACAAAAAAGGCAAATAGATCACAACAAAATGAAAATTTTAGAGTTTATGTATGGAAAAAAATTTAAAACAACAACAAATGTAAGTAAAGAAAATTTATTCACACACCACAAATGAACACAAAAGTTTTGTTATCCAAGTTTGGGAAATTCCACTAGTTGAATCCTAAGAGGTTGGAATGTTTTAAGAAAGAGATTTCATCTTCACATGTTTTAAAAATGGATATGCATGCTTGAAACATGTTAAAGATGCAAATGACCTATGAATCCAAACATTTTAAAGAGAATAAGAAACGCTCATTAAATTCTCAAGTGAACGTGCTATGGGATATTTACCCGAGTCAAACAAGCCATGATTTCACCCATTAACAAAAAGCTGACTTGAAAATCGTAGATGATTGTAAAGTGATTTATCATGCATAATAGGATATATTTTTGTAAGAAATGACTTATTGATCGGGAGTCAACACACAGTTAAAAATTCCCATGCCTCCCCCTTTTCTCGACAATTGAAAAACCTAATATATAAAAACTAAAAAGAGTTTACAATCCCTAAAAAATTACATACTCTGGTTGGAATTTTCTCTCTCTATATATGTGCATTGTGCATTTCCATATTAGATGTATACTTTTTTCTTCAATCAAAACATCGAGCTTCTGCTCTCCCAACATCCCGTAAACCAAAAGGCAAAAGGAACATTTTAGAAGTTATGGATGGACAAAAACTGAAACAACAACAAATGTAAATAAAGAAAATTTATTCACATACCACAAATGAACACAAAAGTTTTGTTTTCCAACTTTCAAAAACTCCTCTAGTTCAACTCTAATAGCTTGGAATTTTATAAGAAAGAGATTTCTTCTACACATGTTTTAAAAATGGATATGCATGTTTGAAACATGCTAAAGATGCAAATGACCTATGGATGCAAACCTTTTAAAGAGAATAACAAATGCTCATTAAATTCTCAAGTGAATGTACGGTGGGATATTTGCTCGAGTCAAACAAGCCTTTATTTTGCCCATTTACAAAAAGCTGACCTAACAATCATAAAAGATTGTAAAGTGATAGATCATGCGTAATAGGCAATATTTTTGTAAGAAATGACTTATGGATTGGGAGTCAACAATCCCTAAAAATTACAGACCCATTTTGGAATTATCTCTCTCTACATTTGAGAATTCTGCATTTACATTTTAAATGTAAACTTTTTTCTTAATTAAAAACTTTGAGTTTTTGTTCTCCCATCATCCAGTACACAAAAAAGGCAAATTATCACAAAAAAATGAAAATTTTAGAGTTTATTTATAGAAAAAAAATTTAAAACAACAACTAATGTAAGAAAAGAAAATTCCATCACACATCACAAATGAACACAAAATTTTTGTTATCTAAGTTTGGGAAATTCCACTTGTTCAACCCTAATACCATGGAATTTGATAAGAAAGAGATTTCTTCTACACATGTTTTAAAAAGGGATATGTATGCTTGAAACATGTTAAAGATGCAAATGACTTATGGATCCAAACTTTTTAAATAAAATAACAAACGCTCCTTAAATTCTCAAGTGAATGTGCAGTGGGATATTTACACGAGTCAAACAAGCCATTATTTTTCCCATTTAATAAAAATCTGACCTTACAATCATCAATGATTGTAAAGTGATTTATCATGCATAACAGGCTATATTTTTGAAAGAAATGACTTATGGATTTGGAGAAACACTCAGTTAAAAATCCCTCTGCTTCCCCTTTTCCCGACGATTGCAAAACCTAATATATAAAAACTAAAAATAGTTTACAATCCCTAAAAATTACAGGTAGCCTTTGGAATTATCTCTCTCTACATTTGTGCATTGTACATTTCAATTTTTGATGTATACTTTTTTCTAAAAAATAAACTAGGAGTTTTCGCTCTCCCTTCATCCCGTAAACAAAAGAGGCAAATAGAACACAACAAAATAAAAATTTTAGAGTTTAACTATGGAAAAATTTAAAACAACAACAAATATAAGAAAAGAAAATTTATTTACACACCACAAATGAACACAAAAGTTTTGTTATCCATGTTTGGGAAATTCCACTAGTTCAACCCATTACGCTAGGAATTTTTTAAGAAAGAGATTTCTTCCACACATTTTTTAAAAATGGATATGCATGCTTGAAACATATTAAAGATGAAAATGACCTATGGATTCTAACCTTATAAAGAGAATATCAAACGCCCAATAAATTCTCAAGTGAACGTGCGGTGGGATATTTAGCCGAGTCAAACAAGACATTATTTTGCCCATTTAAAAAAAGTTTACCCAACAATCATAGATGATTTTAAAGTGATTTATCATGCGTAACGGGCTATATTTTTTTTAAGAAATGACTTATGGATTGGGAGTCAACGCTCAGTTAAAAATTCCCCGCCACCCCCTTTTCCCGATGATTCTAAAACCTATTATATAAAATCTAAAAATAGTTTACAACCCCTAAAAATTATAGAACCTCTTTGGAATTATCTCTCTCTACATTTGTACATTTTGCATTTCCCTTTTAGATGTATACTTTTATATTAAATCAAAAATTTGAGTTTTCCCTCTCCCTTCATCCCGTAAACAAAAAAGGCAAATAAATCACAACAAAATGAAACTTTTAGGGATTATGTATGGAAAAAATTTAAAAAAACAAAAAATGTAAGTAAAGAAAATTTATTCAAATAGCACAAATGAACACAAAAGTTTTGTTATCCAAGTTTTAGAAATTCCACTAGTTCAACCCTAATAGCTTGGAATTTTATAAGAAAGATATTTCTTCCACATGTTTTAAAAATGGATATGCATGCTTGAAACATGTTAAAGATGCAAATGACCTATGGATCCAAACCTTTCAAAGAGAATAACAAACAGTCATTAAATTCTCAAGTGAACGTGCGGTGGGATATTTTCCCAAGTCAAATAAGCCATTATTTTACCCATTTATTAAAAGTTGACCTAACAATCATAGAAGATTGTAAAGTAATTTATCATACATAATGGGGTATATTTTTGTAAGAAATGACTTAAGGATTGGGAGTCAACACTCAGTAAAAATTCCCCCGCCTCCCGCTTTTCCCAACGATTGCAAAACCTATATATAAAAACTAAAAAGAGTTTACAATCCCTACAAATTATAAACACTCTTTGGAATTATCTCTCTCCAAATTTGTGCTTTGTGCATTTACATTTTAGATGTATACTTTTTTCTTAAATCAAAGCTTTGAGTTTTCGCTCTCCCTTCATTCTCTAAACAAAAAAGGAAACTATATCACACCAAATTTAAATTTTGGAGTTTACGTTTGGAAAAAATTTAAAATAATAAGAAATGCAAGTAAAGAAAATTTATTCACACACCACGAATGAATAAAAAAATTTTGTTATCCTAGTTTTGGAAATTCGACTAGTTCAACCCTAATTTCTTGGAATTTTATAAGAAAGAGATTTTTTCTACACGTGTTTTAAAAATGGATATTCACGATTGAAACATGTTAAAGATGCAAATGACCTATGGATCCAAACCTTTTAAAGAGAATAAGAAACGCTCATTAGATTCTCAAGTGAACATGCGGTGGGATATTTTCCAGAGTCAAACTGACCACTATTTTGCCCATTTACAAAAGGCTGACCTAACAATCATAGATGATTGTAAAGTGATTTATCATGCGTAACGGGTTATATTTTTGTAAGAAATGATTTAGGGATATGGAGTCAACACACAATTAAAAATCCCCCGCCTCCTCCTTTTCCCGATGAAAGCAAAACCTAACATATAAAAACTAAAGAGAATTTGTAATCCCTAAAAATTATAGAGGCTCTTTGGAATTATCTCTCTCTACATTTGTGCATTGTGCATTTAAATTTTAGATGTGTATTTTTTTCTAAAATCAAAACTATGAGTTTTCGCTCTCCCTTCATCCCAAAAACAGAAAAGGCAAATAGATCACAACAAATTGAAAATTTTAGTGTTTATGAGTATTTATGAATGGAAAAAATTTAAAACAATTACAAATGTAACTAAGGAAAATTTATTCACACACCACTAGTGAACACAAAAGTTTTGTTATCCAAGTTTTGGAAATTCCACTAGTTCAACCACCCATTATGCTTGGAATTTTTTAAGAAAGAGATTTCTTCTACATATGTTTTAAAAATGGACATGCATGCTTGAAACATATTAAAGATGGAAAAGACCAATGGATTCAAACCTTTTAAAGAGAATAACAAACACTCGTTAAATTCTCAAGTGAACGTGAGGTGGGATATTTACCTGAGTCAAACAAGCCATTATTTTGCCCATTTACAAAAAGTTGTCCTAACAATCATAGATGATTGTAAAGTGATTTATCATGCGTAACGGGTTATATTTTTTTAATAAATGATATAAGCATATTGAGTCAACACTCAGTTAAAAATCCCCTGCCTCATCCTTTTACCTACGATTGCCAAACCTAATATATAAAAAATAAAAAGAGTTTACAATCCTAGTGCATTTCCATTTTAGATGTATACTTTTTTCTTAAATCAAAACTTTGAGTTTTCGCTCTCCCTTCATCCCGTAAAAAAAAAAGACAAATAGATCACAACAATATGAAAAATTTAGAGTTTAAGTATGGAAAAAATTTAAAACAACAACAAATGTAAGTAAAGAAAATTTATTCACACTCCAGAATTGATCACAAAAGTTTTGTTATCCAAGTTTGGGAAATTCCACTAGTTCAACCTTAATTGCTTGGAAATTTATAGGAAAGAGATTTCTTCTATACATATTTTAAAAATGGATTTGCATGCTAGAAACATATTAAAGATGAAAATGACCTATGGATCCAAACATTTTAAAGAGAATACCAAATGCTAATTAAATTCTCAAGTGAATGTGCAGTGGAATATTTACCTATGTCAAACAAACCATTATTTTTCCCATTTTCAAAAAGTTGACATAACAATCATCGATGATTGTAAAGTGTTTATCATGGGTAACGGGCTATATTTTTGTAAGAAATGACTTATGGATTGGGAATCAACACTCAGTTAAAAATCCCCCTCCCTCCCCCTTTTCCCGATTATTGCAAAACCTAATATATAAAAACTAAAAAGAGTTTAAATCCCTAAAATTTACATACTCTCTTTGGAATTATGTCTCTCTATATTTGTGCAATGTGCATTTTAGTTTTAGATGTATACTTATTTCTTAAATCAAAACTTTGAGTTTTCGCTCTCCCATCTTCCCATTAACAAAAAGCCAAATAGATCACAACAATATGAAAATATTTGAAGTTATGGATGGACAAAAATTTGAAACAACAACAAATGTAAGTAAAGGAAATTTATTCACATACCACAAATGAAAAAAAAATTTTGTTTTCCAAGTTTTGGAAATTCCACTAGTTCAACTCTAATAGCTTGGAATTTTAGAAAAAATAGATTTCTTCTACACATGTGTTAAAAATGGATATGCATGCTTGAAACATATTAAAGATGAAATTGACCTATGGATTCAAACCTTTTTACAGGGATAAGAAACGCTCATTAAATTCTCAAGTGAACGTGTTGTGGGATACTTACCCGAGTCAAACAAGCCATGATTTCACCCACTAACAAAAAGCTGACCTAACATTCATAGATGATTGTAAAGTGATTTATCATTCCTAACAGGTTATATTTTTGTAAGAAATGACTTATGGATTGGGAGTCAACACTCAGTTAAAAATCTCCCTGCCTCTCCCTTTTCCCGATGATGGCAAAACCTAATATATAAAAAACTAAAAAGAGTTTAAAATCCCTAAAAATTACATACTCTTTGGAATTATCTCTCTCTATATTTGTGCATTGTGCATTTCCATTTTAGATGTATACTTTTTTCTAAAATCAAAACTTTAAGTTTTCACTCTCCCATCATCTCGTAAACCAAAAGACGAATAGATCGCAACAAAATGAAAATTTTAGAAATTATGGATGGACAAAATATAAAACAACAACAAATGTAAGTAAAGAAAATTTATTCACATACCACAAATGAAAACAAACTTTTTGTTTTCCAAGTTTGGGAAATTCCACTAGTTCTACTCTAATAGCTTTGAATTTCATAAGAAATAGATTTCTTCTACACATGTTTTAAAAATGGATATGCATACTTGAAACATGTTAAAGATGCAAATGACCGATGGATCCAAACCTTTTAAAGAGAATAACAAACGCTCATTAAATTCTCAAGTGAATGTACGGTGAGATATTTACCTGACTCAAACAAGTCATTATTTGACGCATTTACAAAAAGCTGACCTAACAATCATAGATGATTGTAAAGTGATTTATCATGCATAATGGGCTATATTTTATTAAGAAATGACTTATGGATTGGGAGTGAACACTAGGTTAAAATTCCCCCTGCCTCCCCATTTTCCCTACTAATGGAAAACCTAATATATAAAAACTAAATATAGTTTGCAATCCCATAAAATTACAGACACTCTTTGGTATTATCTTTGTCTACATTTTTGCATTGTGCATTTCCATTTTAGATGTACACATTTTTCTTAATTCAAAACATTGAGTTTTCGCTCTCCCTTCATCCCGTTAACAGTAAAGGCAAAAAGATCACAACAAAATGAAAAATTTATAGTTTATGTATGCAAAAAAAATTTAAAACAACAAAAAATGTATGAAAAGAAAATTTATTAACACATCACAAATGAACACTAAAGTTTTGTTAACCAAGTTTAGGAAATTCCACTAGTTCACCCCTAATAGCTTGGAATTTTATAAGAAAGCGATTTCTTCTACACATGTTTTAAAAATGGATAATGTGCTTGAAACATGTTAAAGATGCAAATGACCTATGGATCCAAACTTTTTAAAGAGAATAACAAACCCTCATTAAATTTTTAAGTGAACGTGCGGTGGGATATTTACCCGAGGCAAACAAGCCATTATTTTGCCCATTTACAAAAAGCTGACCTAACAATCATCGATGAATGTAAAGTGATTTATCATGTGTAATGAGCTTTGACTTTTGTATAAAAATTCCCATGCCTCCCCCTTTTCCCAACGATTGAAAATCCTAATACATAAAAACTAAAAACAGTTTAGAATCCCTAAAAATTACAGACACTCT
Organism: Aristolochia californica; assembly: GCF_029961685.1. NCBI lineage: Eukaryota > Viridiplantae > Streptophyta > Magnoliopsida > Piperales > Aristolochiaceae > Aristolochia > Aristolochia californica. The sequence continues at coordinate 31,594,065 of NW_027181992.1, read as the reverse complement.
TTGGAATTATCACTCTCTACAATTTTCCCTTTTTTATGTACACTTTTTTCTTAAATCAAAACTTTGATTTTTCACTCTCCCTTAATCCCATAAACAAAAAAGACAAATAGATCACAACAAAATGAAAATTTTAGAGTTTATGTATGGAAAAAAATATAAACAACAAAAAATGTAAGTTAAGAAAATTTATTCACACACGACAAATGAACACAAAGGTTTTGTTATTCCAGTTTTGGAAATTCCATTAGTTCAACCCTAATAGCATGGAATTTTGTTAGAAAGAGATTTCTTCTACACATGTTTTAAAAATGGATATGCTTGCTCGAAACATGTTAAAGATGCAAATGACCTATAGATCCAAACCTTTTAAAGAGAATAACAAACGCTCATTAAATTTTCAAGTGAACGTGCGGTGAGATATTTATCCAAGTTAGACAAGCCATTAATTTTCTGATTTACAAAAAGCTGGCCTAACTATCATAGATGATTGTAAAGTGATTTATCATGCGTAATGGGCTATATTTTTGTAAGAAATGACTTATGGATTGGGTGACAACACTATGTTAAAATCCCTTTGTCTCCCCCTTTTCCCAACGATTGCAAAAACAAATATACAAAAAATAAAAGGACTTTACAATCCCTAAAAATTACAGACACACTTTGGAATTATCTCTCTCTACATTTGTGCATTGTCCATTTCAATTTTAGAGGTATACTTTTTTCTTAAATCAAAACTTTGATTTTTCGCTCTCCCTTCATCCTGTAAGCAAAAAAGACAAATAGATCACAATGAAATGAAAATTATAGAGTTCATGTATGGAAAAAAATTAAAACAACAACAAATGTAAGTAAAGAAATTTTATTCACACACCAGAAATGATTACAAAAGTTTTGTTATCCAAGTTTTGGAAATTCCACTAGTTCAACCTTAATAGCTTCGAATTTTATAAGAAAGAGATTTCTTCTATACATGTTTTAAAAATGGTTATGCATGTTTGAAACATGTTAAAGATGCAAATGACCTATGGATCCAAACCTTTTAAAGAGAATACCAAACGCTCATTAAATTCTCAAGTGAATGTGCGGTGGGATATTTACCTGAGTCAAAGAAGCCATTATTTTGCCCATTTACAAAAAGTTGACATAACAATCATCGATGATTGTAAAGTTATTTACCATACGTAACAGGCTATATTTTTGTAAGAAATAACTTATGGATTGGGAATCAACACTCAGTTAAAAATCCCCATGCTTCCTCCTTTTCCCGATGATTGCGAAACCGAATATATAAAAATTAAAAAGAGTTAAAAATCCCTAAAATTACATACTCTCTTTGGAATTATCTCTCTCTATATTTTTGCATTGTGCATTTCCATTTTAGATGTATACTTTTTTATTAAATCAAAACTTAAAGCTTTTCGCTCTCTCATCTTCTGGTAAATAAAAAGGCAAATCGATCACAACAAAATGAAAATTTTAGAAGTTATGGATGGACAAAATTTTAAACAACAAAAAATGTAAGTAAATAAAATTTATTCACATACCACAAATGAAAACAAATGTTTTTTTTTCCATGTTTGGGAAATTCCACTAGTACAACTCTAGTTGCTTGGAATTTTATAAGAAATAGATTTCTTCTACACATATTTTAAAAATGGATATGAAGGCTTGAAACATGTTAAAGATGGAAATGACCTATGGATCCAAACCTTTTAAATAGAATAAAAAACGCTCATTAAATTCTCATGTCAACATGCGGTGGGATATTTACCAGAGTCAAACAAGCCATTGTTTTTCCCATTTACAAAAAGCTGACCTAACAATCATAGATGATTGTAAAGTGATTTATCATGTGTAACGGGCTATATTTTTGAAAGAAATGACTTAAGCATTGGGAGTCAACACTCAGTTAAAAATCCCCCGCTTCTCCCTTTTCCCGACGATTGCAAAACCTAAAATATAAAAAATAAAAAGAGTTTAAATTCCCTAAAAATTACATACTCTTTTTTGAATTATCTCTCTCTATATTTGTACATTATGCATTTCCATTTTAGATGTAATCTTTTTTCTTAAATCAAAACTTTGAGTTTTCCCTCTCCCATTATCCCGTAAACAAAGAGGCAAATAGATCACAACAAAATGAAAATTTTAGAAGAAATGGATGGACAAAATTTGAAACAACAACAAATGTAAGTAAAGAAAATTTATTCACATACCATAAATGAACACAGAAGTTTTGTTTTCCAACTTTTGGAAATTCCTCTAGTTCAACTCTTATAGCTTGGAATTTTATAAGAAATAGATTTCTTCTACACATGTTTTAAAAACGGATATGCATGCTTGAAACAAGTTAAAGACGGGAATGACCTATGGATCCAAACTTTTTAAAGAGAATAACAAACACTCATTAAATTCTCAAGTGAACATGAGGTGGGATATTTACCTGAGTCAAACAAACCATAATTTTGCCCATTTACAAAAGGCTGACCTAAAAATCATAGATGATTGTAAAGTGATTTATCATGTGTAACGGGCTATATTTTTGTAAGAAATGACTTAAGCAATGGGGGTCAACACTCAGTTAAAAATCCCCCGCCTCCCCCTTTTCCCGACAATTGCAAAACCTAATATATAAAAAATAAAAAGATTTTACGATCCCTAAAAATTATAGACACTCTTCGGAATTATCTCTCTCTACATTTATGCCCAGTGCATTTCCATTCTAGATGTATACTTTTTTCTTAAATCTAAACTTTGAGTTTTCGCTCTCCCATCAACTCGTGAATAAATAAGGCAAATATCAAAAAAAAATAAAAAATTTAGACTTCATGTATGGAAAAAAATTAAAACAACAACAAATGTAAGTAAAGAAAATTTATTCACATACCAAAAATGATCACAAAAGTTTTGTTATCCAAGTTTGGGAAATTCCACTAGTTCAACTTTTGTAGCTTGGAATTTTATAAGAAAGAGATTTCTTCTATACATGTTTTAAAAATGGTTATGCATGCTTGAAACATGTTAAATGCAAATGACCTATGGATCGAAACCATTTAAAGAGAATACTAAACGCTCATTAAATTCTTAAGTGAATGTGCGGTGGGATATTTACTTGAATCAAACAAACAATTATTTTGCCCATTTAAAAAAAGCTGACATAACAATCATCAATAATTGTAAAGTGATTTATCATACGTAACGAGCTATATTTTTATAAGAAATGACTTATGGATTGGGAATCAACACTCAGTTAAAAATCCCCCTACTTCCTCCTTTTCCCGACGATTGCAAAACCTAATATATAAAAACTAAAAAGAGTTAAAAATCTCTAAAAATTACATACACTCTTTTTGAATTATCTCTCTCTATATTTGTGAATTGTGCATTTCCATTTTAGATGTATATTTTTTTCTTAAATCAAAACTTAATGTTTTTCGCTCTCCCACCTGCCCGTAAACAAAAAGGCAAAAAGATCACAACAAAATGAAATTTTTAGAAATTATGAACTGACAAAAATTGAAACAACAACAAATTTAAGTAAAAAAAATTTATTCACATACCACAAATGAAAATACAAGGTTTGCTTTCCAAGTTTCGGAAATTCCACTAGTTCAACTCTAATAGCTTGGAATTTTATAAGAAATAAATTTCTTCAGCACATGTTTTAAAAATGGATATACTTGCTTGAAATATATTAAAGATGCAAATGACCTATGGATCCAAACCTTTTAAAGAGAATAAAAGACTCTCATTAAATTGTCAAGTGAACGTGTTGTGGGATATTTACCCGCGTCAAACAAGCCATGATTTCACGCATTAACAAAAAGCTGACATAGCAATCATAGATGGTTGTAAAGTGATTTATTATGCGTATTGGGCTATATTTTTGTAAGAAATGACTTATGGATTGGGAGTCAGCACTATGTTAAAAATCCCCCTGCCTCCCCATTTTATGGATGAATGCAAAACTGAATATATAAAAACTAAAAAGAGTTTGCAATCCCTAAAAATTACAGACACTCTTTTGAATTATCTCTGTCTACATTTGTGCATTATGCATTTCCATTTTAGATGTACACATTTTTCTTAAATCAAAACATTGAGTTTTCGCTCTCCCTTCATCCCGTTAAAAAAAAGGCAAATAGATCACAACTAAATGAAAATTTTAGAGTTTATGTATAGAAAAAAAAATTTTAAACAACAAAAAATGTAAATAAAGAAAATTTATTTACACACCACAAATGAACACAAAAGTTTTGTTATCCAAGTTTAGGAAATTCCACTAGTACAACCCTAATAGGTTGGAATTTTTTAAGAATGTGATTTCTTCTACACATGTTTTAAAAATGGATAATGTGCCTGAAACATATTATAGATGCAAATGACCTATGAATCCATATCTTTTAAAGAGAATTAAAAACCCACATTAAATTATCAAGTGAATGTGCGGTGGGATATTTGCCCGAGTCAAACAAGCCATTATTTTGCCTATTTACAAAAAGCTGACCTAACAATCATCGATGATTGTAAAGTGATTTATCATGCGTAATGAGCTTTATTTTTTTATGAAATGATTTTTGATTGGAAGACAACACTCAGTTAAAAATCCCTTCGCCTCCCCCTTTTCTCGACGATTGAAAATCCTAATACATAAAAAATAAAAAGAGTTTAAAATCCCTAAAAATTACAAATACTCTTTAGAATTATCTCTCTCTACATTTGTGCATTGTGCATTTCCCTTTTTTATGTATACTTTTTTCTTAAATCAAAACTTTGATTTTTCGCTCTCCCTTCATCCCGTAAAATAAAAAGATAAATAGATCACAACAAAATAAAAATTTAGAGTTTATGTATGAAAAAAAAATTAAACAACAAGAAATGTAAGTAAAGAAAATTTATTCACACACCAAAAATGAACAAAAAAGTTTTGTTATCCAAGTTTTGGAAATTCCACTAGTTCAACCTTAATAGTTATTGAATTTGATAAGAAAGAGATTTCTTCTATACATGTTTTAAAATTGGATATCCATGCTTGAAACATGTTAAAGATGAAAATGACCTATGGATCCAAAACTTTTAAAGGGAATACCAAACGCTCATTAAATTCTCAAGTGAATGTGCAGTGGGATTTTACCTGAGTCAAACAAGCCATTATTTTGCCCATTTAAAAAAAGCTGACCTAATAATCATGAATGATTGTAAGGTGATTTATCATGCGTAACGGGCTATATTTTTTAAAGAAATGACTTATGGATTGGGAATCAACACTCAATTAAAAATACCCCTTCCCCTTTTCCCTACGATTGCAAAACCTAATATATAAAAACTAAAATGAGTTTAAAATACATAAAAATTACATACTCTCTTTGGAATTATTTCTCTCTATTTTTATGCTTTCTGCATTTCCATTTTAGATGTATACTTTTTTCTTAAATCAAAACTTTGAGTTTTTGCTCTCCCATCATCCCATAAACAAAAAGGCAAATAGATCACAACAAAATGAAAATTTTAGAAGTTATGGATGGAAAAAATTTGTAACAAAAACAAATGTAAGGATAGAATATTAATTCACATACCACAAATGAACACAAAAGTTTTTTTTTCCAACTTTGGGAAATTCCTCTAGTTCAACTCTAATAGCTTGGAATTTTATAAGAAATAGATTTCTTCTACACATGTTTTAAAATTGGATATGCATGCATGAAAAATATTAAATATGCAAATGACCTATGGATCAAAACCTTTTAAAGATAATAACAAACGCTCATTAAATTCTCAAGTGAATATTCGGTGGGATATTTACCCGACTCAAACAAGCTATTATTTCACCCATTTACAAAAGCTGACCTAAAAATCATAGCTGATTGTAAAGTGGTTTATCATGTGTAACGAGCTATATTTTTGTAAGAAATGACTTATGGATTGGGATTCAACACTAAGTTAAAAATCCCCCGACCTACCCCTTTTCCCGACGATTGCAAAACCTAATATAGAAAAGTTAAAATCAGTTTACGATCCCTAAAAATTGCAGACACTCTTTGGAATTATCTTTGTCTACTTTTTTGAATTGTGCATTTCTATTATAAATGTATACTTATTTCTTAAACCAAAACTTTGACTTTTCGCTCTCCCTTCATCCTGTAAAAAAAAAGGCAAATAGATCACCATAAAAAGAAAATTTTAGAGTTTATGTATGGAAAAAATTTAAAACAATGACAAATGTAAGCAAAAAAAATATATTCACACACCACAAATGAACACAAAAGTTTTCTTATCCAAGTATGGGAAATTCCACTAGTTCAACCCTAAGAGCTTGGAATTTTATAAGAAAGACATATCTTCTTCACATGTTTTACAAATGGATATGCATGCTTGAAACATCTTAAAGATGCAAATGACCTATGGATCCAAACATTTTAAAGAGAATAAGAAACTCTCATTAAATTCTCAAATGAAATTGCTGTGGGATATTTACCCGAGTGAAACAAGCCATTATTTTGCCCATTTACAAAAAGCTGACCTAACAATCATAGATGATTGTAAAGTGATTTATCATGTGTAATGGGCTATATTTTTGTAAGAAATGACATATGGATTGGAAGTCAACACTAGGTTAAAAATCCCCCGGCCTCCCCCTTTTCCCGACAATTGCAAAAAAAAAAAAATATAAAAACTAAAAACAGTTTACGATCCCTAAAAATTACAGACATTCTTTGGAATTATCTCTTTCTACATTTGTGCATTATGCCTTTCCATTTTAGTTGTATACATATTTCTTAAAGCAAAACTTGTAGTTTTCGCTCTCCCTTCATCCTGTAAACAAAAAAGGCAAATAGATCACAACAAAATAAAAATTTTAGAGTTTATGTATGGAAAAAATTTAAAACAACAACAAATATAAGTAAAGAAAATTTATTTTCTCACCACAAATGAACACAAAAGTTTTCTTATCCAAGTATGGAAAATTCCATTAGTTCAACCCTAAGAGCTTGGAATGTTATAAGAGAGAGATTTCTTCTTTACATGTTTTATAAATGGATATGCATGCCTGAAACATGTTAAAGATGCAAATGACTTATGGATCCAAACATTTTAAAGAGAATAATAAACGTTCATTAAATTCTCAAGTGAACCTGATGTGGGATATTTACCCGGGTCAAACAAGCCATGATTTCACCCATTAACAAAAAGCTGACCTAACACTCATAGATGATTGTAAAGTGATTTATCATGCATAACGAGCTATATTTTTGCAAGAAATTGCTTATGGATTGGGAGTCAACACTCATTTAAAAATCACCCTGCGTCCCCCTTTTCCTGACGATTGCAAAACCAAGTATATAAAAACTAAAAAGAGTTTAAAATCCCTAAAAATTACATTCTCTCTTTGGAATTATCTCTCTCTATATTTGTGCATTGTGCATTTCCATTTTAGATGTATACTTTTTTCTTAAATCAAAACTTTGAGTTTTCGCTCTCCCATAATCCCGTAAACAAAAAGACAAATAGATCACATCAAAATGAAAATTTTAGAAGTTATGGATGGACAAAATTTGAAAAAACAACAAATGTAAGTAAAAAAAATTTATTCACATACTACAAATGAACACAAAAGTTTTGTTTTCCAAGTTTTGGAAATTCCATTAGTTTAACTCTAATAGCTTTGAATTTAATAGGAAATAGAATTCTTCTACACATGTTTTTAAAATGGATATGCATGTATGAAACATGTTAAAGATGCAAATGACCTATGGATCCAAACCTCTTAAAGAGAATAACAAACGCTCCTTAAATTCTCAAGTGAATGTACGGTCGGATATTTACTCAAGTCAAACAAGTCATTATTTTGCCCATTTACAAAAAACTGACCTAACAATCATAGAATATTGTAGAGTGATTTATCATGCATAACGGGCTATGTTTTTTAATAAATGACTTATGGATTGGGAGTCAACACTCAATTAAAAATCCCCTACTTTCCCCTTTTCCCGACGATTGCAAAAAATAATATATTAAAACTAAAAAGAGATTACAATCCCTAAAAATTACAAACAATCTTTGGAATTATCTCTCTTTACATTTATGCATTGTGTATTTCTATTATAGATGTACACATTTTTTTAAATCAAAACTTTGAGTTTTCACTCTCCCTTGGTCCCGTTAACAAAAAAGGCAAATAGATCACAACGAAATGAAAATTTTAGAATTTATGTATGGAAAAAAAATTAAACCAACAACAAATGTAAGTAAAGAAAATTTATTCGCACACCACAAATGAATACAAAAGTTTTGTTATCCAAGTGTGGGAAATTCCACTAGTTCAACCCTAAGAGCATGGAATTTTATAAGAAAGAGATTTCTTCTTCCCTTTTTTTAAAAATGGATATGCATGCTTGAAACATGTTAAAGATGCAAATGACCTTTTGATTCAAACCTTTTAAAGAGAATAAGAAACGCTCATTAAATTCTTAATTGAACGTGCTGTGGGATATTTACCCGAGTCAAACAAGCAAGGTTTTCACTCATTAACAAAAAGCTGACCTGACAATCATAGATGATTGTAAAGTGATTTATCATGCGTAATGGGCTATATTTTCGTAAGAAATGACTTATGGATTGGGAGTCAACACTCAATTAAAAATCCCTCTGCCTCCCCTTTTTTGCGACGATCACAAAACCTAAGATATAAAAACTAAAAAGAATTTACAATCCCTAAAATTACATACTCTCTTTGGAATTATCTCTCTCAATATTTCTGCATTGGGCATTTCCACTTTAGATGTATACTTTTTTCTTAAATCAGAACTTTGAGTTTTCGCTCTCCCATCATCCCGTAAACAAAAGAGCAAATAGATCACATCAAAATGAAAATTTTAGAAGTTATGGATGGCAAAATTTGAAATAACAACAAATTTAAGTAAAAAAAATTTATTCATATACTAAAAATGAACACAAAAGTTTTGTTTTCCAAGTTTTGGAAATTCCACTAGTTTAACTCTAATAGCTTTGAATTTTATAAGAAATAGAATTCTTCTACACATGTTTTTAAATTGGATATGCATGTTTGAAACATGTTAAAGATGCAAATTACCTATGGATCCAAACCTTTTAAAGAGAATAACAAACGCTCCTTAAATTCTCAAGTGAATGTATGGTCGGATATTTACTCAAGTCAAACAAGTCATTATTTTGCCCATTTACAAAAAGCTGACCTAACAATCATAGAATATTTTAAAGTGATTTATCATGCATAACGGGCTATTTTTTTTAGGAAATGACTTCTGGATTGGGAGTCAAAACTCAATTAAAAATCCCCCGCCTCCCCCTTTTCCCGACGATTGCAAAAAATAATATATTAAAACTAAAAAAAGATTACTATCCCTAAAAATTACAAACACTCTTTGGAATTATCTCTCTCTACATTTGTGCATTGTGCATTTCCATTATAGATGTACACATTTTTCTTAAATGAAAACTTTGAGTTTTTGCTCTCCCTTCGTCCCGTTAACAAAAAAGGCAAATAGATCACAACGAAATGAAAATTTTAGAATTTATGTATGAAAAAAAAATTAATCCAACAACAAATGTAAGTAAAGAAAATTTATTCACACACCACAAATGAACACAAGTTTTGTTATCCAAGTGTGGGAAATCCCACTAGCTCAACCCTAAGAGCATGGAATTTTATAAGAAAGAGATTTCTTCTTCACTTCTTTTAAAAATGGATATGCATGCTTGAAACATGTTAAAGATGCAAATGACCTTTGGATCCAAACCTTTTAAAGAGAATAAGAAACGCTCATTAAATTCTTAAGTGAACGTGTTGTGGGATATTTACCCAAGTCAAACAAGCAAAGTTTTCACCCATTAACGAAAAGCTGACCTAACAATCATAGATGATTGTAAAGTGATTTATCATGCGTAATGGGCTATATTTTTGTAAGAAATGACATATGGATTGGGAGTCAACACTCAATTAAAAATCCCCCTGCCTCGCCTTTTTTCCCGACGATTGCAAAACCTAATATATAAAAACTAAAAATAATCTACAATCCCAAAAAAATTTATTCTCTTTGGAATTATCTCTCTCAATATTTGTGCATTGTGTATTTACATTTTAGATGTATACTTTTTTCTTCAATCAAAACTTTGAGTTTTTGCTATCCCATCATATTGTGAACAAAAAGGCAAAAAAATCACACTAAAATGAAAATTTTAGAAGTTATGGATGGAAAAAATTTGAAACAACAACAAATGTAAGTAAAGAAAATTTATTCACATACCACAAATGAACATAAAAATTTTGTTATCCAAGTTTGGGAAATTCCTCTAGTTCAACCCTAATAGCTAGGAAATTTATAAGAAAGAGATTTTTTCTACACAAGTTTTAAAAATGGATATGCATGCTTGAAACATGTTAAAGATTCAAATGACCTATTGATCCAAACCTTTTAAAGAGAATAAGAAACACTCATTAAATTCTCAAGTGAACATTTTGCGGGATATTTACCCGAGTCAAACAAGCCATGATTTCACCCATTAACAAAAAGCGGACCTAACAATCCTAGAAGATCGTAAAGTGATTTCTCATGCGTAACGGGGTTATATTTTTTAAGAAATGAATTATGGATTGAGAGTCAACGCTCAGTTAAAAACCCCCCTGCCATTCACTTTTCCCGACGATAGCAAAACCTAATATATAAAACCTAAAAAGAGTTTACAATCCCTAAAAATAACAGACACTCTTTGGAATTATGTCTCTCTACATTTGTGCATTGTGCATTTCCATTTTGGTTATATACTTTTTTCTTCAGTCAAAACTAAGTTTTTTTGCTCTCTCTTCATCCCGTAAACAAAAAAGGCAAATAGATCACAACAAAATGAATATTTTTGAGTTTATGTATGGTAAAAAATTTAAAACAACAACAAATGTAAGTGAAAAAAATTTAGTCGCACACCACGAATGAACACAAAAATTTTGTTATCCAAGTAATGGAAATTCCACTAGTTCCACACTACTTTCTTAGAATTTTATAACAAGAAGATTTCTTCAATAAATGTTTTAAAAATTGATAGGCATGCTTGAAACATGTTAAATATGCAAATGACCTACACATCCAAACCTTGTAAAGAGAATAACAAACACTCCTTAATTCTCAAGTAAACGTGCAGTGGGATATTTACCCAAGTCAAACAAGTCATTATATCACCCATTTATGTGCGATTGGGAGTAACAAACTAAGTTAAAAATCCCTCTGCCTCCCCCTTTTCCCGACTATTGTAAAACCAAATATATAAAAACAAAAAAGAGTTTACGATCCCTAAAATTGACAGACACTCTTTTGAATTATCTCAGTCTACATTTGTGCATTGTGCATTTCAATTTTAGGTGTATACTTATTACTTAAATAAAAATTTTGAGTTTTCGCTCACCCTTCATCCCGTAAACTGAAATGGCAAATAGATCACAACAAAATGAAAATTTTAGAGTTTATGTATGGAAAAAATTTAAAACAACAACAAATGTAATTAAAGAAAATTTATTCAAACACCACAAATGAACACAAAAGTTTTGTTATCCTAGTTTGGGAAATTCCACTAGTTCAACCCTAATAGCTTGGTATTTTATAAGAAAGAGATTTCTTCTATACAAGTTTTAAAAATGGATATGCATGCTTGAAACATATAAAAGATGCAAATGACCTATGGATCCAAACCTTTTAAAGAGAATAAGAAACGCTGATTAAATTCTCAAGTGAACGTTTTAGGGATATTTACCCGAGTCAAACAAGCCATGATTTCACCCATTAACAAAAAGCTGACCTAACAATCCTAGATGATTGTAAAGTGATTTCTCATGCATAACGGGGTTATATTTTTTAAGAAATGAACTATGGATTGGGAGTCAACGCTCAGTTAAAACTCCCCCTGCCATTCACTTTTCCCGACGATAGCAAAACCTAATATATAAAAACTAAAAAGAGTTTACAATCCCTAAAAATAACAGACACTCTTTGGAATTATCTCTCTCTACATTTGTGCATTGTGCATTTCCATTTTGGTTATATACTTTTTTCTTCAGTCAAAATTAAGTGTTTTTGCTCTCTCTTCATCCCGTAAACAAAAAAGGCAAATAGATCGCAACAAAATGAATATTTTTAAAGTTTATGTATGGTAAAAAATTTAAAACAACAACAAATGTTAGTGAAAAAAATTTATTCGCACACCACGAATGAACACAAAAGTTTTGTTATCCAAGTAAAGGAAATTCCACTAGTTCCACCCTACTTGCTTAGAATTTTATAACAAGAAGATTTCTTCAACAAATGTTTTAAAAATTGATAGGCATGCTTGAAACATGTTCAAGATGCAAATGACCTACGGATCCAAACCTTTTAAAGAGAATAACAGACACTCCTTAAATTCTCAAGTAAACGTGCGGTGGGATATTTACCCAAGTTAAACAAGCCATTATTTCACCCATTATTTTACGATCCCTAAAATTGACAGACACTCTTTTGAATTATCTCAGTCTACATTTGTGCATTGTGCATTTAAATTTTAGATGTATACTTATTACTTAAATAAAAATTTTGATTTTTCGCTCTCCCTTCATTTTGTAAACAGAAATGGCAAATAGATCACAACAAAATGAAAATTTTAGAGTTTATGTATGGAAAAAATTTAAAACAACAACAAATGTAAGTAAAGAAAATTTATTCACACACCACAAATGAACACAAAAGTTTTGTTATCCAAGTGTGGGAAATTCCACTAGTTCAACCCTAGGAGCATGGAATTTTATAAGAAAGAGATTTCTTCTTCACTTTTTTTAAAAATGGATATGCATGCTTGAAACATGTTAAAGATGAAAATGACCTTTGGATCCAAACCTTTTATAGAGAATAAGAAACGCTCATTAAATTCTTAAGTGAATGTGTTGTGGGATATTTACCCGAGTTAAACAAGCAAGGTTTTCACCCATTAACAAAAAGCTGACCTAACAATCATATTGTAAAGTGATTTATCATGCGTAATGGGCTATATTTTCGTAAGAAATGACTTATGGATTGGGAGTCAACACTCAATTAAAAATCCCCTTGCCTCCCCCTTTTTCCCGATGATTGCAAAACCTAATATATAAAAACTAACAAGAATTTACAATCCCTAAAAATTAAATACTCTCTTTGGAATTATCTCTCACAATATTTGTGCATTGTGCATTTCCATTTTAGATGTATACTTTTTTCTTCAATCAAAACTTTGAGTTTTTGCTCTCCCATCATTCCGTAAACAAAAAGGCAAATAGATCACAACAAAATGAAAATTTTAGAAGTTATGGATGGACAAAATTTGAAACAACAACAAATGTAAGTAAAGAAAATTATTCACATACCACAAATGAACAAAAAAAAATTGTTATCCAAGTTTGGGAAATTCCACTAGTTCAACCCTAATAGATAGGAAATTTATAAGAAAGAGATTTCTTCTACACAAGTTTGAAAAATGGATATGCATGCTTGAAACATGTTAAAGATGCAAATGACCTATGGATCCAAAACTTTTAAAGAGAATAAAAAGCACTCATTAAATTCTCAGGTGGACTTGCTGTGGGATATTTACTTGAGTCAAACAAGCCACTATTTTGCCCATTGAGAAAAAGCTGACCTAACAATCTTAGATGATTTTAAAAAGATTTATCATGCGTAATGGGCTATATTTTTGTAAGAAGTGACTTACGGATTGAGGGTCAACACTCAGTTAAAAATCCCCCTCCTGCCCCTTTTCCCGACGATTGCAAAACCAAATATATAAAAACCAAAAAATGTTTACTTTTCCATTTTAGATGGATACTTTTTCCTTAAATTAAAACTTTGAGTTTTCGCTCTCTCTTCATCCTGTAAACAAAAAAAGGCCAATAGATAACAACAAAATGAATATTTTAGAGTTTATGTATCTAAAAAATTTAAAACAACAACAAATGTAAATAAAGAAAATTTATTCACACACCACAAATGAACACTAAAGTTTTGTTATCCAAGTTTGGGAAATTCCACTAGTTCAACCCTAATAGCATGGATTTTTATAAGAAAGAGATTTCTTCTACACATGTTTTAAAAATGGATATACATGTTTGAAACATGTTAAAGATGAAAATGACATATGGATCCAAACCTTCTAAAGAGAATAACAAACGCTCATTAAGTTCTCAAGTGAATGTGCGGTGGGATATTTACCTGAGTCAAACTAGCCATTATTTTGCCCATTTACAAAAAGTTGACCTAACAATCATAAATGATTGTAAAGTGATTTATCAAGCCTAACGGGCTATATTTTTGTAAGAAATGACTTATGGATTGTGAATCAACACTCAGTTAAAAATCCCCCTACTTCCTCCTTTTCCCAGCGATTGCAAAACCTAATATATAAAAACTAAAAAGAGATAAAAATCCCTAAAAATTATAGACACTCTTCGGAATTATCTCTCTCTACATTTTTTCATTGTGCATTTCCATTTTAGAAGTGTACTTTTTTTCTTAAATCAAAACTTTGAGTTTTTGTTCTCCCTTCATCCTGTAAACAAAAAAGGCAAATAGATCACCTTAAAATGAAAATTTTAGAGTTTGTGTATAGAAAAAATTTAAAACAACAAAAAAATTTAAGTAAAGAAAATTTATTCACAAACCACAAATGATGACAAACGTTTTGTTATCCAGGTTTAGGAAATTCCACTTGTTCAACCCTCATAGCTTGGAATTTTATAAGAAAGAGATTTCTTCAACACTTGTTTTAAAAATGGATATGCATGCTTGAAATATGTTAAAGATGCAAATGACATATATGGATCCAAACGTTTTAAAGAGAATAACAAACGTTCATTAAATTCTCAAGTGAACGTACGGTGGGATATTTACATGAGTCAAATAAGCCATTATTTTTCCCATTAACAAAAAGCTGACCAAACAAACATAGACAATTGGAAAGTGATTTATCATGTGTAACAGGCTATATTTTTGTAAGAAATGACTTGTGGATTGGGAGTCAACACTCAGTTAAAAATCCCTCGCCTCCCCCCTTTTCCTAACGATTGCAAAACCAAATTTCTAAAAACTAAAAAATAGTTTGAAATCCCTAAAAATTACAGACACTCTTTGGAATTATCTCTTTCTACATTTGTGCAAAGTGAATTTCCATTTTAGATATAATATTTTTTCATAAATTAAAACTTTGAGTTTTCGCACTCCCTTCATCCCGTCAACAAAAAAAGAAAATAGATCACTACAAAAATAAAATTTTAAAGGTTATGTATGGAAAAAATTTTAAAGAACAACAAATGTCAGAAAAAGAAAATTTACTCACATACCCCAAATGAACACAAAAATCTTGTTATCCAGGTTTGGGAAATTCCACTAGTTCAACCCTAATAGCTTGTAATTTTATAAGAAAGAGATTTCTTCTACACATGTTTTAAAAATAGATATGCATGCTTGAAAGATGTTAAAAATGCAAATGACCTATGGATCAAAACCTTTTAAAGAGAATAAAAAACACTCATTAAATTCTCAAGTGAACGTGCGGTGGGATATTTACCTGAGTCAAACAAGCCATTATTTTGCCCTTTTACAAAAAGTTCACCTAACAATCTTAGATGATTGTAAAGTGATTTATCATGCGTAACGGGCTATATTTTTTTAAGAAATGACTTATAGATTGGGAGTCAACACTCAATTAAAAATCCACCTGCCTCCCCCTTTTCCCGACGATTGCAAAATCTTATATATAAAAACTAAAAAGAGTTTATAATTCCTAAAAATTTTTGACACTCTTCCGAATTATCTCTTTCTACATTTTTGCATTGTGCATTTCCAGTTAAGATGTATACTTTTTTCTTAAATCAAAACTTTGAGTTTTCACGCTCCCTTCATCCCGTAAACAAAAAAGGCAAATAGATCACAACAAAATGGAAATTTTTGAGTTTAATATGGAAAAAATTTAAAATAAAAAAAAATGTAAGTAAAGAAAATTTATGCACACACCGCAAATGAACACAATTTTTGTTATCCAAGTTAGGGAAATTCTACTAGTTCAACTGTAATAGTTTGGAATTTTTTCAGAAAGAGATTTCATCGGCACATGTTTTAAAAATGGATATGCACGCTTGAAACATGTTACAGATGCAAATGACCTATGGATCCAAACCTTTTAAAGAGAATAACAAATGTTCATTAATTTCTCAAGTGAACGTGCGTTGGGATATTTACCCGAGCCAAACAAGCCATTATTTTATGCATTTACAAAAAGCTGACCTAACAATCATCGATGATTGTAAGGTGATTTATGATGTGTAAAGGGCTATATTTTTGTAGGAAAAGACTTATTGATTGGTAGTCAACACTCTGTTAAAAATCCCCCTGTGTCCCCCTGTTCCCGACTATTACAAAACCTAATATATCAAAATCAAAAAGAGTTTACAATCCCTAGAAATTATGACACTTTTTGGAATTATGTCTCTCTACATTTGTTCATTGTAATTTAACATTTTAGATGTATACTTTTTTCTTAAATCAAAACTTCGAGTTTCTCTCTCCCTTCATCCCGTAAACAAAAAACGCAAATAGAGCACAAGAAAATGAAAATTTTAGCGGTTATGTATGGAAAAAATTTAAAACAACAACAAATGTAAGTAAATAAAATTTATTCACATACCACAAATGAACACAAAAGTTTTGTTATCCAAGTTTTGGAAATTCCACCAGTTCAACCCTAATTGCTTGGAATTTTAAAAGAAAGAGATTTCATCTAAACATGTTTTAAAAATGGAGATGCAGGCTTCAAACATGTTAAAGATGTCAATGACCTATGGATCCAAACCTTTTAAAGAGAATAAGAAACGCTCATCATATTCCCAAGTGAATGTGCGGTGGAATATTTACCCGGGTCAAACAATCCATTATTTTGCCCATTTTCAAAAAGCTGACCTAACAATTATTGATGATTGTAAAGTGATTGAACAAGCGTAACATGCAATATTTTTGTAAGAAATGACTTATGGATTGGGAGTCAACAATCCCTAAAAATTAGAGACACTCTTTGGAATAATCTCACTTTACATTTGTGCATTGTGCATTTACATTTTAGATGTTTACTTTTTTCATCAATCAAAACTTTGAGTTTTCGCTCTCCCTTCATCCCCTAACCAAAAAAGGCAAATATATTTCGACAAAATGAAAATTTTTATGTATTGAAAACTTTTAAAAAACAAAAAATGTATGTAAAGGAAATTTATTCACACTCCACAAATGAACACAAAAATTTTGTTATCCAAGTTTGGGAAATTCCAATAGTTCAAACCTAATATCATGGAATTTTAGAAGAAAGAGATTTCTTCTACACATGTTTTAAAAATGGATATGCATGCTTGAAACATGTTAAATATGCAAATGACCTATGGATCCAAAACTTTTAAAGAGAATAACAAACTCTCATTATTTTTTTCAAGTGAAAGTGAGGTGGGATGTTTACCCGAGTCAAACAGTTCAGTATTTTGCCCATTTTCAAAAAGCTGATCTAAGAATCATATATGATTGTGAAGTGATTTATCATGCGTAACGGGCTATATTTTTGTAAGAAATGACTTATGGATTGGGAGTCAACACTCAGTTAAAAATTGCCCGCCTCCCCCTTTTCCCGACGATTGCAAAACCTAAATTATAAAAACAAAAAAGAGTTTACAATACCTAAAAATTACTGGCATTCTTTGGAATTATCTCTCTAACTGTGTGCATTGTGCATTTCTATTTTATAAGTACACTTTTTTCTTAAATCAAAACTTTGAGTTTTCAATCTCCCTTCATCCCGTCAACAAAAATGGCAAATATATCACAACAAAATGAAAATTTTAGAGTTTACGTATGGAAAAATTAAAAAAAAAATTATGTAAAGAAAATTTATTCACAAACCACAAATGAACACAAAATTTTTGTTATCCAACTTTGGGAAATTCCACTAGTTCAACCCAAATATCAATGAATTTTAAAAGAAAGAGATTTCTTCTACACATGTTTTAAAAATGGATATGCATGCTTGAAACATGTTAAAGATACAAATGACCTATGGATCCAAACCTTTTAAATAGAATAACAAACTCCCATTAAATTTTTCAAGTGAACGTGCGGTGGAATATGAACTCGAGTCAAACAGGCCACTATTTTCCCATTTACAAAAAGCTGACCTAACAATTAGAGATGATTGTAAAGTGATTGATCATGCGTAATGGGATTTATTTTTGTAAGAAATGACTTATGGATTGGGAGTCAACACTTAGTTAAAAATCACTCACCTCCCCCTTTTCCCGATGTTTGCAAAACCTAAATTATAAAAACAAAAAAAAGTTTACAATCCCTAAAAGTTACTGGCATTCATTGGAATTATCTCTCTCTAAATTTGTCCATTGTGCATTTCCATTTTAGATGTAAACTTTTTTCTTAAATCAAAACTTTGAGTTTTCGCTCTCCCTTCATCCCGCAACCAAAAAAGGCAAATAGATTACTACTAAATGAAATTCTTAGAGTTTATGTATGGAAAAAATTTTAAAAAACCAAAATGTAAGTAAAGAAAATTTATTCACACACGAAAAATGTACACAAAAGATTTGTTATCCAAGTTTGGGAAATTCCACTAATTCAATCCTGATAGCTTGGAATTTTATAAGAAAATAATTTCTTCTACACATGTTTTAAAAAAGGATATGCATGCTTGAAACATGTTAAAGATGCAAATGACCTATGGATCCAAACCTTTTAAATAGAATAACAAACGCTCATTAAATTCTCAAGTGAACGTGCAGTGGGATATTTACCCGAGTCAAACAGGCCATTATTTTCCTCATTTAAAAAAGTTGACTTAATAATCATTTGTGATTGTAAAGTGATTTATCATGCATAAATGGCTATATTTTAATTAGAAATGACTTATTGATTGGAAGGAAACACTCTGTGAAAAATTCTCCTGCCTCCCCCTTTTCCTGACGATTGCAAAACCTAATATTTAAAAGTTAAAAAGAGTTTACAATCCCTAAAAATTACAGACTCTCTTCGGAATTATCTCTCTCTACATTTGTGCATTGTGAATTTCTATTTTTGATGTATACTTCTTTCTTAAATCAAAACTTTGAGTTTTCGCTATCCCTTCATCCGTAAATAAAAAAGGCAGAAATATCACAAAAAATGAAAATTTTAGAGTTTATGTATGGAAAAAATTTAAAACAACAACAAATGTAAGTAAAGAAAAATTTTTCACACACCACAAATGAACACAAAATTTTAGTTATGCAATTTTGGCAAATTTGCACTAGTGCAACCCCAATGTCATGGAATTTTATAAGAAAGAGATTTCTTCTACACATGTTTTAAAAATGGATATGCATGCTTGAAACATGTTAAAGATGAAAATGATCGATGGATCCAAACCTTTTAAAGAGAATAACAAACTCTCTTTAAATTTTTTGAGTGAACGTGCGGTGGGATATTTACCCAAGTCAAACAAGTCACTATTTTGCCCATTTATAAAAAGCTGACCTAACAATCATAGATGATCGTAAAGTGATTTATCATGCGTAACGGGCTATATTTTTTTTAGAAATGACTTATGGATTGGTAGTCAACACTCAGTTAAAAATCCCCCGCATCCCCCTTTTTTCGACGATTGCAAAACCTAATATATAAAAACTAAAAAGAGTTTGCAATCCCTAAAAATAACAGACACACTTTGGAATTATCTCTATCTACATTTTTGCATTGTGCATTTTAAATTTAGATGTGTACTTTTATCATGCGTAACGGGCTATATTTTTGTAGGAAATGACTTATGGATTGGAAGTTAAGACTCAATTAAAAATCCCCATGTCTCCCCTATTCCCGACGATTGCAAAACCTAATTTATCAAAATTAAAAAGATTTTAAAATTCCTAAAAATTATCACACTCTTTGGAATTATGTCTCTCTATATTTTTACATTGTAATTTTACATTTTATATGTAAACTTTTTTGTTAAATCAAAACTTTGAGTTTCGCTCTTCCTTCATCCCATAAACATAAAAGGCAAATAGATCACAATAAATTGAAAATTTTAGAGTTTATGAATGGAAAAAATTTAAAACAACAACAAATGTAAGTAATGAAAATTTATTCACACACACAAGTGAACACAAAAGTTTTGTTATCCTATTTGGGGAAATTCCACCAGTTCAATGACCCTTAACGATTGGAATTTTATAAGAAAGTGATTTCTACTGCATATGTTTTAAAAATGGATATGTATACTTGAAACATGTCAAATATGGAAATGACCTATGGATCCAAACCTTTTCAAGAGAATAACAAACGCTCATTAAATTCTCAAGTGAACGTGCAGTGGGATATTTACCCGAGTCAAACAAGCCATTATTTTTCCCATAAACCTAACAATCATAGATGATTGTAAAGTGATTTATTATGCGTAACGGGCTATATTTTTTTAAGAAATGACTTAAGGATTTGGAGTCAACACTGAGTTAAAATTCCCTCGCATCCCCTTTCCCCGACGATTGCAAAACCTAAAATATAGAAAATAAAAAAGAGTTTACAATCCCTAAAAATTACATACACTCTTCGGAATTATCTCTCTCAAAATTTGTGCCCTGTCCATTTCCAATTTAGATATATACTTTTTTCATAAATCAAAACATTGAGTTTTCGCTCTCCCTTCATCCTGTAAACAAAAAAGGCAAATTGATCACAACAAAATGAGAAATTTAGAGTTTATGTATGGTCAAAACTTAAAACAACAACAAATGTAAGTATAGAAAATTTATTCAAAAACCACAAATGAATACAAAATTTTTGTTATCCATGTTTAAGAAATTTCACTAGTTCAACCATAATAGCTTGGAATTTTATAAGAAAGAGATTTCTTTTACACATATTTTAAAAATGGATATGCTTGCTCGAAACATGTTAAAGATGCAAATGACCCATGGAGCCAAAACTTTTAAAGAGAATAACAAACGCTCGTTAAATTCTAAAGTGAACGAGCGGTGGGATATTTACATGATTTAAACAAGCCATTATTTTGCCCATTTACAAAAAGCTGACCTATCAATCATTGATGATTGTAAAGTGATTTATCATGCATAACGGGCTATATTTTTGTAAGAAATGACTTATGGATTGGGTGTCAACACTCAGTTAAAAATCCCCATGTCTCCTACTTTTCCCGACGATAGCAAAACCTAATATATAAAAATTAAAAGAGTTTACAATCCCTCAAAATTACAGACACTCTTTGGAATTATCCCTCTCTACATTTGTGCATTGTGCATTTCCATTTTAGATGTATACTTTTTTCTTAAATCAAAATTTTGAGTTTTTGCTCTCCCTTCATCCTGTAAACGAAAAACAATAATAGATCCCAACAAAAAGAAAATTTTAGAGTTTATGTATGGAAAAAAAATTAAAACAACAACAAATGTAAGTAAAGAATATTTATTCACACACCAGAAATGATCACAAAAGTTTTGTTATCCAAGTTTAGGAAATTCCACAAGTTCAACCTTGATAGCTTGGAATTTTATAAGAAAGAGATTTCTTCAATCAATGTTTTAAAAATGAATATGCATGCTTGAAACATGTTAAAGATGCAAATGACCTATGCATCCAAACCTTTTAAAGAGAATACCAAACACATTAAATTCTCAAGTGAATGTGCAGTGGAATATTTACCTGAGTCAAACAAGCCATTATTTTGCCCATTTACAAAAAGGTGACCTAACAATCATCTATGATTGTAAAGTGATTTATCATGTGTAACTGACTATATTTTTGTAAGAAATGACTTATGGATTGGGAATCAACACCCAATTAAAAATCCCCCTGGCTCCCCTTTTTCCCGACAATTGTAAAACCTAATATATAAAAACTAAAAAGAGTTTAAAATCCCTAAAAATTACATACTCTCTTTGGAATTATCTCTCTCTATATTTGTGCATTATGCATTTCCATTTTAGATGTATACTTTTTTCTTAAATAAAACCTTTGAGTTTTCGCACTCCCATCAACCCGTAAAAAAAAAGTCAAATAGATCACAACAAAAAGAAAATTTTAGAAGTTATGGGCGGACAAAATTTGAAACAACAGCAAATGTAAGTAAAGAAAATTTATTCACATCCCACAAATGAAAAGAAAAGTTATGTTTTCCACGTTTTGGAAATTCAACTAGTTCAACTCTAATAGCTTGGAATTTTATAAGAAATAGATTTCTTCTACACATGTTTTAAAAATGGATATGCATGCTTGAAATATTTTAAAGATGAACATCACCTTTGGATCCAAACCTCTCAAACAGAATAACAAACGCTCATTAAATTCTCAAGTGAATGTACGGTGGGATATTTACCCGAGTCAAACAAACTTTCATTTCACCCATTTACAAAATGCTAACCTAACAATCATAGATGATTGTAAAGTGATTTATCATGCGTAACGGGCTACATTTTTGTAAGAAATGACTTATGGATTGGAAGTCAACACTAAGTTAAAAATCCCTCTATCTCCCCCTTTTCCCGACAATTGCAAAACCTAATATATAAAAACTAAAAGGAGTTTACGATCCCTAAAAATTTCAGACACTCTTTGGAATTATCTATGTCTACATTTGTGTATTGTGCATTTCAATTTTAGATATATACTTATTTCTTAAATCAATACTTTGACTTTTCGTTCACCCTTAATCCCATAAAAAAATGGCAAATAAATCACAACAAAAAGAAAATTTTAGAGTTTACGTATGCAAAAAAATTAAAACAACAACAAATGTAAGTAAAGAATATTTATTCACACACCTGAAATGATCACAAAAGTTTTGTTATCCAAGTTTATGAAATTCCACAAGTTCAACCTTAACAGCTTGGAATTTTATACGAAAGAGATTTCTTCTTCACTTATTTTAAAAATGGATATGCATGATTGAAACATGTTCAAGATGCAAATGATCTATGGATCCAAACCTTTTAAAGTGAATAAGAAAGGCTCATTAAATTCTCAAGTGAACGTATTGTGGGATATTTACCCGAGTCCAACAAGCCATGACTTCACCCATTAACACAAAGCTGACCTAATAATCATAGATGATTGTAAAGTGAGTTATCATGCGAAACGGGCTAAATTTTTGTAAGAAAAGATTAATGGATTGGGAGTCAACACTCCGTTAAAAATCCCCCTCCCACCCCCTTTTCCCAACGATTGGAAAACCAAATATATAAAAACTAAAAAGAGTTTACAATCCCTAAAAATTACATACTCTCTTTGGAATTATCTCTCTCTATATTTTTCCATTGTGCATTTCCATTTTAGATGTATACTTTTTTCTTAAATCAAAACTTTGAGTTTTCGCTCTCCCATTGTCCCGCAAACAAAAATGCAAATTGACCACAAGAAAATGAAAATTTTAGTATGGATGGACAAAATTTGAAAAACAAAAAATGTAAGTAAAAAAAATTTATTCACATAACACAAATGAAGACAAAGGTTTTGTTTTCCAAGTTTGGGAAATTCCACTAGTTCAACTCTAATAGCTTTGAATTTTATAAGAAATATATTTCTTCTACACTTGTTTTTAAAATGGTTATGAATACTTGAAATATGTTAAAGATGCAAAAGACTTATGGATCCAAACCTTTTAAAAAGAATTAAAAATGCTCATTAAATTCTCAAGTGAGTGTACGGTGAGATATTTACCTGAGTCAAACAAGCCATAATTTCACCCATTTACACAAAGCTGACCTATCAATCATAGATGATTGTAAAATGATTTATCATGCGTATTGGGCTATATTTTTGTAATAAATGACTTCTGGATTGGGAGTCAACAATAAGTTAAAAATCCCTCTGCTTCCCCATTTTCCCAAAGAATGCAAAACCTAATATATAAAAACTAAAAAGAATTTACAATCCTTAAAAATTAGAGACATGCTTTGGAATTATCTTTGTTTACATTTGTGAATTGTGCATTTCCATTTTATTTGTACACATTTTTCTTAAATCAAAACTTCGAATTTTCGTTCTCCCTTCATCTCGTTAAAAAAAAGGCAAATAGCTCACAAAAAAATGAAAATTTTTGAGTTTATGTATGGAAATTTTTTTAAAAAAAACAACAAATATAAGTAAAGAAAATTTATTCACACACCACAAGTGAACACAAAAGTTTTGTTATCGAAGTTTAGGAAATTCCACTAGTTCAACACTAATAGCTTGGAATTTTAAAGAAAGCGATTTCTTCTACACGTATTTTAAAATGGATAATGTGCTTGAAAAATGTTAAAGATGCAATAGACCTATGGATCTAACCTTTTAAAGAGAATAACAAATGCTCATTAAATTCTCAAGTGAACGTGCGGTGGGATATTTACCCGAGTCAAACAAGCCATTTTTTTGCCCATTTACAAAAAGTTGACCTAACAATCATAGATGATTGTAAAGTGATTTATCATGTGCAATGGGCTTTATTTTTGTATGAAATGACTTTTGGATTGGAAGACAACACTCAGTTAAAAATCCACTTGCCTCCTCCTTTTCCCGATGATTGCAAATCCTAATACATAAAAACTGAAACGTGTTTAGAATCCCTAAAAATTACAGGCACTCTTTGGAATTATCTCTCTCTACATTTGTGCAGTGTGCATTTCCATTTTTGATGTATACTTTTTTCTTAAATCAAAACTTTGATATTTCACTCTCCCTTCATCCCGTAAACAAAAAAGACAAATAGATCACAACAAAATGAAAATTTTAGAGTTTATGTATGGAAAAAGATTAAAACAACAACTAATGTAAGTAAAGAAAATTTATTCACACACCAAAAATGAACACAAAAGTTTTGTTATACCCGTTTGGGAAATTCCAATAGTACAACCCTAATAGCTTGGAATTTTATAAGAAAGAGATTTCTTCTGCACATGTTTCAAATATGGATATGCTTGCTCGAAAGATGTTAAAGATACAAATGACCTATGGATCCAAACCTTTTAAAGAGAATAACGAACATTCATTAAATTCTCATGTGAATGTGCGGTGGGATATTTACCTGAGTTAAACAAGCCATTATTTTGCCCATTTACAAAAAGCTGACCTAACTATCATAGATGATTGTAAAGTGATTTATCATGCGTAACGAGTTATATTTTTGTAAGAAATGACTTATAGATTCAGAGTCAGCACTAGGTTAAAAATCCCCTTATCACCCCCTTTTCCCGGTGATTACAAAACCTAATATATAAAAACTAAAAAGAGTTACAATCCCTAAAAATTACAGACACTCTTTGGAATTATCTCTCTCTACATTTGTACATTGTGCATTTCTATTTTAGATGTATAATTTTTTCTTAAATCAAAACTTTGAGTTTTCGTTCTCCATTCTTCCCGTAAAAAAAAAAACAAATAAATCACAACAAAACGAAAATTTTAGAGTTTATGTAAGGAAAAATATTAAAACAACAACAAATGTAAGTAAAGAAAATTTATTCACTCACCAGAAATGGTCACAAAAGTTTTGTTATCCAAGTTTGGGAAATTCCTCTACTTCAACCTTAATAGCTTAGAAGTTTATAAGAAAGAGATTTCTTCTATACATGTTTTACAAATGGATATCTATGCTTGAAACATGTTAAAGATGCGAATGACCAATGGATCCAAACCTTTTAAAAAGAACACCAAACGCTCATTAAATTATCAAGTGAATGTGCGGTGGGATATTTACCTGAGTTAAACAAGCCCTTATTTTTTCCATTTACAAAAAGCTGACCTAGAAATCATGAATGATTGTAAAGTGATTTATCATGCGTAACGGGCTATATTTTTTAAAGAAATGACTTATGGATTGGGAATCAACACTCAGTTAAAAATCCCCCTGCCTCCCCCTTTTCCCAACGATTGCTAATCCTAATATATAAAAACTTAAAATAGTATAAAAACCCTAAAAATTACACTCTCTTTGGAATTATCTCTCACGATTTTTTGCATTATGCATTTCCATTTTTTATGTATATTTTTTTCTTAAATCAAAACTTTGAGTTTTCGCTCTCTTATCATCCCGTAAACAAAAAGGCAAATAAATCACAACAAAAATGAAAATTTTAGAAGTTATGGATGGACAAAATTTGAAACAACAACAAATGTAAGTAAAGAAAATTTATTCACACACCTGAAATGGTCACAAAAGTTTGGGAAATTCCTCTAGTTCAACCTTAATAGCTTAGAATTTTATAAGAAAGAGATTTCTTCTATGCTTAGAATTTTATAAGAAAGAGATTTCTTCTTTACATGTTTTACAAATTGATATCTATGCTTGAAACATATTAAAGATGCAAATGACCAATGGATCCAAACTTTTTAAAGAGAACACAAAACGCTCATTAAATTCTAAAATGAATGTGCGGTGGGATATTTACCTGAGTCAAACAAGCCATTATTTTTCCCATTTAAAAAAAGCTGACCTAGCAATCATCAATGCTTGTAAAGGGATTTATCATGCATAACGGGCTATATTTTTGAAAAAAATGACTTATGGATTGGGAATCAACACTCAGTTAAAAATCCCCCTGTCTCCCCCTTGTCCCAATGAATGCTAAACCTAATATAGAAAAACTAAAAAGAGTATAAAATCCCAAAAAATTACATACTCTCTTTGGAATTATCTCTCACTATATTTGTGCATTAAGCATTTCCATTTTAGATGTATACTTTTTTCTTAAATCAGAACTTTGAGTTTTCGCTCTCTTATCATCCCGTAAACAAAAAGGCAAATAAATCACAACAAAATGAAAATTTTTGAAGTTATGGATGGACAAAATTTGAAACAACGACAAATGTAAGTAAATAAAATTTATTCAAAACCACAAATGAACACAAAAGTTTTGTTTTCCAAGTTTGGGAAACTCCACTAGTTCAACTCAAATAGCTTGGAATTTTATAAGAAATAGATTTCTTCTACACATGTTTTAAAAAAGGATATGCATGCTTGAAACATGTTAAAGATGCAAATGACCTATGGATCCAAACCTTTTAAAGAGAATAAGAAACGCTCTTTAAATTCTCAAGCGAATGTTCTGCGGGATATTTACCCAAGTCAAACTAGCCATGATTTCACCCATTAACAAAAAGTTGACCTAGCAATCATAGGTGATTGTATACTGATTTATCATGTGTAACGGGCTATATTTTTGTAAGAAATGACTTATGGATTGGAATTCAACACTAAGTTAAAAAATCCCCCGACCTCCCCTTTTTCCCGACGATTGCAAAACCTAACATATTAAAACTAAAAAGAGTTTACAATCCGTAAAAATTACAGAAACTTTTTGGAATTAACTCTCTCTACTTTTGTGCGTTGTGCATTTCCATTCTAGATGTACACATTTTTCTTAAATAAAAACTTTGAGCTTTCGCTCTCCCTTCATCCCGTAAACAAAAAAAGCAAATAGATCACAACAAAATGAAAATTTTTGAGTTTATGTATGGAAATTTTTTTTTAAATAACAACTAATGTTAGTAAAGAAAATTTATCCACACACCACAAATGGACACAAAAGTTTTGTTATCCAAGTTTAGGAAATTCCACTAGTTCAACCCTAACAGCTTGGAATTTTATAAGAAAGAGATTTCTTCTATACATGTTTTAAAAATGGATAATGTGTTTGAAACATGTTAAAGATGCAAATGACCTATGGATCCAAACCTTTTATAGAGAATAACAAGCGCTCATTAAATTCTCAAGTGAACGTGCGGTGGGAAATTTACCCGAGTCAAACAAGCCATTATTTTGCCCATTAACAAAAAGCTGACCAAACAATCATAGATGATTATAAAGTGATTTATTATGTGTAACAGGCTATATTTTTGTAAGAAATGACTTATGGATTGGGTGTCAACACTCAGTTAAAAATCCCGGCCTCCCCCTTTTCCCGACGATTGCAAAACCTAATATATAAAAACTAAAAATAATTTATAATCCCTAAAAATTATAGACACTCTTTGGAATTATCTCTCTCTACATTTTTGCATTGTGCATTTCCATTTTAGATGTAATCTTTTTTCATAAATCAAAACTTTGAGTTTTCGCACTCCCTTCATCCCGTAAAAAAAAAGGCAAATAGAA
This sequence comes from Aristolochia californica, assembly GCF_029961685.1. Taxonomy (NCBI): domain Eukaryota; kingdom Viridiplantae; phylum Streptophyta; class Magnoliopsida; order Piperales; family Aristolochiaceae; genus Aristolochia; species Aristolochia californica. Next base: position 31,565,880 of record NW_027181992.1, on the reverse strand, counting down.
CATAATGAAAATTTTAGAGGTTATGTATGGAAAAACTTTAAAAAAACAAAAAATGTAAGTAAAGAAAATTTACTCACATACCACAAATGAAAATAAAATTTTTGTTACCAGGTTTGGGAAATTCCACTAGTTCAACCCTAATAGCTTGGAATTTTATAAGAAAGTGATTTCTTTTACACATGTTTTAAAAATGGATATGCATGCTTGAAACATGTTAAAGATGCAAATAAAAAACAGTCATTAAATTCTCAAGTGAACGTGTGGTGGGATATTTACCTGAGTCAAACAAGCCTTTATTTTGCCAATTTACAAAAAGTTGACCTAACAATCATAGATGATTGTAAAGTGATTTATCATGCATAATGGGCTATATTTTTGTAAGAAATGCCTTATGGATTAGGAGTCAACACTCAGTTAAAAATCCCCCTGCCTCCCCCTTTTCCCAACGATTGCAAAACCTTATATATAAAAACTAAAAATATTTTACAATCCCTAAAAATGATAGACACTCTTTAGAATTTCTCTCTCTACATTTTTGCATTATGTATATCCAGTTTAGATGTATACTTTTTTCTTAAATCAAAACTTTAAGTTTTCACTCTCCCTTTATCTCTAAAAAGAAAAAGGCAAATTGATCACAACAAAATGAAAATGTTTGAGTTTAATATGGAAAAAAGTTAAAACAACAACAAATGTAAGTAAAGAAAATTTATGCACACACCGCAAATGAACACAAAATTGTTTTTATCCAAGTTTGGGAAATTCTTCTAGTTAAACCCTAATAGCTTGGAATTTTATAAGAAAGAGATTTCTTCAACACATGTTTTAAAAATGGATATGCATGCTTGAAACATGTTAAAGATGCAAATGACCTATGGATCCAAACCTTTTAAAGAGAATAACAAATGCCCATTAAATTCACAAGTGAACGTGTGGTGGGATATTTACTCGAGTCAAACAAGCCATTATTTTATGCACTTACAAAAGCTGACCTAACAATCATCGATGATTGTAAAGTGATTTATCATGTGTAATGCGCTATATGGGATTGGGAGTCAACACTCAGTTAAAAATCCCCTTGCCTCCCCCTTTTCCCGATGATTACAAAACCTGATATATCAAAATTAAACCAAATAGAGCAAATGACCTATGGATCCAAACGTTTTAAAGAGAATAACAAACGCTCATTAAATTCTCAAGTGAACGTGTGGTGGGATATTTACCCAAGTCAAACAAGACATATATTTTTCCCATTAACAAAAAGCCGACCAAACAATCATAGACTATTGTAAAGTGATTTATTGTACGTAATGGCTATATTTATGTAAGAAATGACTTGTGGATTGGGAGTCAACACTCAGTTAAAAATCCCTCGCCTCCCACTTTTCCCGACCAAACCTAACATATAAAAACTAAAAATAGTTTACAATCCCTTAAAATTACAGACACTCTTTGGAAGTATGTCTCTCTAAATTTTTGCATTGTGCATTTAAATTTTAGATGTATACTATTTTCTTAAATCAAAACTTTGAGTTTCGCTCTCCCTTCATCCCGTAAAAAAAAAGCTAAAAAGATCACAACAAAATGAAAATTTAAGAGTTTATGTATGGAAAAAATTTAAAACAATGACAATTGTATGTAAAGAAAATTTATTCACATACCACAAAAGAACACAAAAGTTTTGTTATCCAAGTTTGGGAAATTCCACTAGTTCAACCCTAATAGCTTGGAATTTTATATGAAAGAGATTTCTCCTACACATGTTTAAAAATGGAGATGCATGCTTGAAACATGTTAATGATGCCAATGACCTATGGATCCAAACCTTTTAAAGATAATATGAAACGCTCATTAAATTCTCAAGTGAACGTGTGGTGGGATATTTACCCGAATCAAACAAGCCATTATTTTGCCCACTTACAAAAATCTGACCTAACAATCATAGATGATTGTAAAGTGATTTATCATGTGTAACTAACTGGCTATAGTTTTGTAAGAAATGACTTATGGATTGGGAGTCAACACTCAATTAAAAATCTGCCTGCCTCCCCCTTTTCTCGATAATTGCAAAACCTTATATATAAAAAGTAAAAAGAGTTTACGATCCCTAAAAATTACAGACACACTTCGGAATTATCTGTCTACATTTGTGCATTGTGCATTTCCATTTTAGATGTAAACTTTTATCTTAAATTAAAACATTGAGTTTTTCTCTCCCTTCATCCCGTAAACAAAAAAGGTAAATAGATCACAACAAAATGAAAATTTAAGAGTTTATGTATGGAAAAATTTTAAAACAACGACAAATGTATGTAAAGAAATTTTTTTTACATACCACAAATGAACACAAAAGTTTTGTTATCCAAGTTTTTGAAATTCCACTAGTTCAACCCTAATAGCATGGAAGTTTATAAGAAAGAAATTTCTTCTACACATGTTTTAAAAATGGAGATGCATGTTTGAAACATGTTAAAGATTCCAATGACCTGTAGATCCAAACCTTTTAAAGAGAATAAGAAATGATCATTAAATTCTCAAGTGAATGTGCGGTGGGATATTTACCCGAGTCAAACAAGCCATTATTTTTCTCATTTACAAAATGCTGACCTAACAATCATCGAAGATTATAAAGTGATTTAACATGCGTAACGAGCTATATTTTTGTATGAAATGACTTTTGGATTGGGAGCCCACACTCAGTTAAAAATCCCCTTTCCTCCACTCTTTCCCAACGACTGCAAATCCTAATACATAAAAACTAAAAAGAGTTGAGAATCCTTAAAAATTACATATATTCTTTTGAATTATCTCTCTCTACATTTGTGCATTGTGCATTTCCATTTTTTATGTATACTTATTTCTTAAAACAAAACTTTGAGTTTTCGCTCTCCCTTCATCCCATAAACAAAAAAGGCAAAAAGATCACAACCAAATGAAAATTTTAGAAATTATGTAAGGAAAAAAATTAAAACAACAACAAACGTAAGTAAAGAAAATTTATTCACACACCACAAATGAACACAAAAGTTTTGTTATCCAAGTATGGGAAATTCCTATAGTTCAACCCTAAGAGCTTGGAATTTTATAAGAAAAAAATTTCTTCTTCACTTGTTTTAAAAATGGATATGCATGCTTGAAACATGTTAAAGAAGCAAATGACGTATGGATCCAAACCTTTTAAAGAGAATAAGAAACGCTCATTAAATTCTCATGTAAACGTGTATCAGATATTTACCCGAGTCAAACAAGCCACGATTTCACCCATTAACAAAAAGCTGACCTCACAATCATAGATGATTGTAAAGTGATTTATCATGTATAACATGCTATATTTTTGTAAGAAATTACTTATGGATTGGGAGTCAACACTCAGTTAAAAATGCGCATGCCTCCACCTTTTTCAAACGATTGCAAAACCTAATATAAAAAAAACTAAAAAGTGTTTACAATCCCTAAAAATTACATACACTTTTTGGAATTATCTTTCTCTCTATATTTGTGCTATGTGCATTTCCATTTTAGATATATACTTTTTTCTTCAATAAAAACTTTGAGTTTTCGCTCTCCCACATCCCATAAACAAAATGGCAAATAGATCACAACAAAATAAAATTTTAGAAGTTATGGATGGACAAAAATTGAAACAACAACAAATGTAAGAAAAGAGACTTTATTCACATACCACAAATGAACACAAAAGTTTTGTTATCCAAGTTTGGGAAATTCCACTAGTTCAACGCTAATCTCTAGGAATTTTATAAGAAAGAGATTTCTTCTACACATGTTTTAAAAATTGATATGCATGCTTGAAACATGTTAAAGATACAAATGACCTATGGATCCAAACCTTTTCAAGAGAATAACAAACGCTCATTAAATTCTCAAGTGAACTTACCTGAGTCAAACAAGCCACTATTTTGCCCATTAACAAAAAGCTAACCAAACAATCATAAATGATTGTAAAATGATTTATCAATCATAATGATCTATACTTTTAAAAGAAATGACATAGGGATTGGGGGTCAAAACTCAGTTAAAAATCCCCTACCTGCCCCTTTTCCCGATGATTGCAAAACCTAATATATAAAAACCAAAAAAAGTTTACAATCCCTAAAAATTATAGACACACTTTGGAATTATCTCTTTCTACATTTGTGCGTTATTCAATTCCATTTTAGATGTATACTTTTTCCTTAAATCAAAAATTTGAGTTTTCGCTCTCCCTTCATCCTATTAACAAAAAAGTCAAACAGTTCACAACAAAATGAAAATTTCAGATTATATGTATGGAAAAAAATTTAAAACAACAACAAACGTATGTAAAGAAAATTTATTCTCACACCACAAATGAACACAAAAGTTTTGTTATCCAAGTTTGGGAAATTCCACTAGTTTAAAGATGAAAATATCTTAAAGATGAAAATGACCTATGGATCCAAACCTTCTAAAGAGTATAACAAACGCACATTAAATTCTCAAGTGAACGTATGGTGGATAATTACCCAAGTCAAACAAGCTATTATTTTTCCCACTTACAAAAAGCTGACCTAGCATTCATAAATGATTATAAAGTGATTTATCATGCGTAACGGGCTATATTTTTGTAGGAAATGACTTATGGAATGGGACTCAACACTCAGTTAAAAATCCCCCCGCCTCCCACTTTTCCCCACAATTGCAAAACCTAGTATATGAAAACTAAAAAGAGTTTACAATCCCTAAAAATTGCAGACACTCTCTCTACATTTTTTCATTGTGTATTTCCATTTTAGATGTAGACTTTTTTTCTTAAATAAAAACTTTGAGTTTTCGTTCTCCCTTCATTCCGTAAACAAAAAAGGAAAATAGATCACAATAAAATGAAAAATTTAGAGTTTAAGTATGCAAAAAATTTTAAACAATGACAAATGTAAGTAAAGAAAATTTATTCACAAACCACAAATGATCACAAAAGTTTTGTTATCTAGGTTTGGGAAATTCCACTTGTTCAACCCTCATAGTTGGAATTTTATAAGAAAGAGATTTCTTCTATACTTGTTTTAAAAATGGATATACATGCTTGAAGCATGTTAAAGATGCAAATGACCTATGGCTCCAAATGTTTTAAAGAGAATAACAAATGCTCATTAAATTCTCAGGTGAACGAGCGGTGGAATATTTACCTAAGTCAAACATGCCATTATTTTACCCATTAACAAAAAGTTGATCAAAGAATCATAGATGATTGTAAAGTGATTTATTATGCGTAATGGGCTATATTTTTGTAGGAAATTACTTGTGGATTGGGATTCAACACTCAATTAAAAATTCCCTTCCTCCCCCTTTTCCTGACGATTGCAAAACATAATATATAAAAACTAAAAATAGTTTACAATCCCTAAAAATTACAGACACTCTTTGGAATTACCTCTCTCTATATTTGTGCATTGTGAATTTCCATTTTAGATGTAATCATTTTTGATAAATCAAAACTTTGATTTTTCACACTCCCTTCATCCCATAAACAAAAACGGCAAATAGATCACAACAAAATTAAAATTTTAGAGGCTATGTATGGAAAAATTTTAAAAAAAAATGTAAGTAAATAAAATTTACTCACATACCACAAATGAACATAAAAGTTTTGTTATCCATGTTGGGGAAATTCCACTAGTTCAACCCTAATTGCTTGGAATTTTATAAGAAAGAGATTTCTTCTACACATGTTTTAAAAATGGACATGCAAGCTTGAAACATGTTAAAGATGCAAATGACATATGGATCCGAACCTTTTAAAGAGAATAACAAACATTCATTAAATTCTCAAGTGAACGTGCGATGGGATATTTACCTGAGTCAAACAAGCCTTTATTTTGCCCATTTACAAAAAGTTGACCTAACAATCATAGGTGATTGTAAAGTGATTTATCATGCGTAACGGGCTATATTTTTGTAAGAAATGACTTATGGAATGGGAGTCAACACTCAGTTAAAAATCCCCCTGCCTCCCCCTTTTCCTGACGATTGCAAAACCTTATATATAAAAACTAAAAAGAGTTTACTAACCTTAAAAATTACAGACACTCTTCTAAATTTCTCTCGCTACATTTTTGCATTGTGCATTTCCAGTTTAGATGTATACTTTTTTATTAAATAAAAACTTTGAGTTTTCACTCTCCCTTCATCTTGTAAACAAAAAAGGCAAATAGCTCACAACAAAATTAAAATTTTAGAGTTTAATATGAAAAAAATAAAAAACAACAACAAATGTAAGTAAAGAAAATTTATGCACACACTACAAATGAACACAAAAGTTTTGTTATGCAAGTTTGGAAAATTCTACTAGTTCAACCCTTATAGCATGTGTAGAAGAAATCTCTTTCTTTTGAAATGATAGGGAAAAGGGGAAAGCGGGGATTTTTAAGTGAATGTTGAATCCCAATCCATAAGTCATTTCTTACAAAAACATAGCCCATTACATATGATTGACCGATACATCACTTAACAAATCATCTGCGACTGTTAGGTCAACTTTTTGTTAATGGCAAAATAATGGCTTGTTTGACTCGGGTAAATATCCCACCTCACGTTTACTTGAGAATTTAATGAGCATTTGGTGTTCGCTTTAAAAGGTTTGGATCCATAGGAATTTTCATCATTAATATGTTTCAAGCATGCATATCCATATTTAAAACAAGTTAGGATCAGTTAGAAGTCTCTTTTTTATCAAATTCCAAGCCATTAGGGTTGAAGTAGTGGAATTTCCCAAACTTGGATAACAAAACTTTTGTGTTCGTTTGTGGTGTGTGAATAAATTTTCTTTACCTACATTTGTTTTTTTTTTTCATTTTTTACAAACATAAACTATAAAATTATCATTTTGTTGTGATCTGTTTTGCCTTTATCTTCTTGTTTACGAGAGAATCGGATAGTGAAAACTCAAAGTTTTGATTTAAGAAAAACGTGTACATCTAAAAGGGAATCTAAATACTCAAATGTAGAGAGAGATAATTCCAAAAAGTCTCTGTAACTTTTAGGGACTGTAACTCTTTTAGTTTTTATACATTAGGTTTTGCAATGATTGGGAAATGGGGGAGGCGGGGGATTTTTAACTGAGTTTTCACTACCAATCCATAAGTCATTTCTTGCCCGTTACACATGATTGATCGATAAATAACTTTACAAATCATTTGTGATTGTTTGGTCAGATTTTTGTAAGTGGGCAAAATAAGGTCTTGTTTGACTCGGATAAATATTCCACCGCACGTTCACTTGAGAATTTAATGAGCATTTGTTGTTCGCTTTAAAAGGTTTGGATAAATAGGGTATTTGCATCTTTAACATGTTTCAAGCATGCGTATCCATATTTAATACATGTTAGGATTAGTTAGAAATCTCTTTCTTATCAAATTCCAACCCATTAGTGTTGAACTAGTGGTATTTCCCAAACTTGGACAACAAAAATTTTGTGTTCATTGGTGGTGAGTGAATAAATTTTCTTTACTTACATTTGTTATTGTTCTTAATTTTTTCCGAACATAAACTCTAAAATTTTCATTTTTTTTGTGATTTGTTTTGCCTTTATCTTCTTGTTTACGAGAGAATCAAAGAGTGAAAACTCATAGGTTTGATTTAAGAAAAAAATGTACATCTAAAATGGAATGTAAATACACAAATGTAGAGAGATAATTCCAAAAAGTCTCTCTAACTTTTAGGGACTGCAAAATCTTTTAGTTTTTATACATTAGGTTTTGTAGTTATCAGGAAAAGGGGGAGGCGGAGGATTTTCAACTGAGCGTTGACTCCCAATACATAATTAATTTCTATAAAAAATATAGCCTGTTACACATGATTGACCGATAAATCACTTTACAAATCATATGCGATTGTTAGGTCAGCTTTTTGTAAGTGGGCAAAATAATATCTTGTTTGACTCGAGTAAATATCCCACCGCACATTCACTTGAGAATTTAATGAGTGTTTGTTGTTTTCTTTAAAAGGATTGGAGCAATAGGGCATTTGCATCTTTAACATGTTTCAAGCATGTGTATCCATATTTAAAACATGTTAAGATCAATTAGAAATCTTTTTCTTTTCAAATTCCAAGTAATTAGGGTAGAACTAGTGGAATTTCCCAAACTTGGACAACAAAACTTTTGTGTTTGTTTGTGGTGTGTGAATAAATTTTCATTACTTACATTGGTTATATTTTTTAATTTGTTCCATACATAAACTCTAAATTTTCATTTTGTTGTGATCTGTTTTGCCTTTACCTTCTTGTTTACGAGAGAATCGGAGAGTGAAAACTCAAAGTTTCGATTTAAAAAAAAAGTGTACATCTAAAAAGGAATGGAAATGCACAAATGTAGAGAGAGATAATTTCAAAAATTTTCTTTAACTTTTAGGGACTGCAAACTCTTTTAGTTTTCATACATTAGGTTTTGCAATGATCAGGAAAAGGGGGAGGCAGGGGATTTTTAAACGAGTGTTGACTCCCAATCAATAAGTAATTTCTTACAAAAATATAGCTTGTTACACTTGATGGACCGATAAATCACTTTACAAATCATCTGCGATTGTTAACTTAGCTTTTTGTAAATGGGCAAAATAATGGCTTGTTTTATTCGGGTATTTATTCCACCGCACGGTCACTCGAAAATTTAATGAGCATTTGTTGTTCATTTTAAAAGGTTTGGATCCATAGGGCTTTTAAATCTTTAACATGTTTCAAGCATGCATATCCATGTTTAAAACATGTTGGGATCAGTTTGAAATCTCTTTCTTATCAAATTCCAAGCCATAATGGTTGAACTAGTGGAATTTCCCAAACTTGGACAACAAAACTTTTGTGTTCGTTTGTGGTGTGTGAATAAATGTTCTTTACTTACACTTGTTACTATTTAAAATTTTTTCCATACATAAACTCTAAAATTTTCATTTATTTGTGATCTGTTTTGCCTTTATCTTCTTGTTTACGAGAGAATCAGAGAGTGAAAACTCAAAGTTTTGATTTAAGAAAAAAGTGTACATCTAAAATGGAAAGGAAATGCACAAATGTAGAGAAAGATAATTCCAAAAGGTCTCTATAACTTTTAGGCACTGAAACTCTTTTAGTTTTTATACATTAGCTTTTGATATTATCGAGAAAAAGGGAAGTCGAGGATTTTTACCTGAGTGTTGACTCCAAATCCATCAGTCATTTCTTTCAAAAAATAGCCCATTTTGCATGATTGTTCAATAAATAACTTTACAAATCATTTGCGATTGTTAGGTCAGCATTTTGTAAATAGCCAAAATAATGGCTTGTTTGACTCGGGTAAATATCCCACCGCACGCTCACTTGAGAATATAATGAGCATTTGTTGTTCGCTATAAAAGGTTTGTGGGCATTTGCATCTTTAACATGTTTCAAGCATGCATATCCATATTTAAAACATGTTAGGATCAGTTACAAATCTCTTTCTTATAAAATTCCAAGCCTTTAGGGTTGAACTAGTGGAATTTCCCAAACTTATACAACAAAACATTTGTGTTCGTTTGTAGTGTGTGAATAAATTTTCTTTACTTATATTTGCTATTTTTTTTAATTTGTTCCATACATAAACTCTAAAATATTTATTTTGTTGTGATCTGTTTTGCCTTCATCTCCATGTTTACAAGAGAATCGGAAAGTGAAAACTGAAAGTTTTGATTTAAAAAAAAAATGTTTACATCTAAAATGGAATGGAAATGCACAATTGAAGAGAGATATAATTCCAAAATGTCTCTGTTACTTTTAGGGACTGCAAACTCTTTTAGTTTTTATTCATTAGGTTTCGCAATGATCGGGAAAAGGAGGAGGGGGGGGTATGACCCTCGCTTCCCACTAGATTACATGAACGATTCTTACGCTTGCGAGGTATAAAAGCCAATGTAATTAAATTTATGTGAAATTTAATTACATTGGCTTTTATACCTCGCAAGCGTACGAATCATTCATGTAATCAAGTGGGAAGCGAGGGTCATATCCACAACAAGGACTAAATTTTGTGTATTCTTCAGTTAACTAACCTAACAAAATATGATGAATTACTCTGAACTAAACACTAATTACATCCTAAATTATCAAGCAATAATCTAATTAACTACTTGCACAACAGGAAACGTCAACTCTAGATTTCATTGTGATTCGTGCCTCTCTCGAGTGCCACATAACTACGAATTTGGATTCTCAATCCTTGCGTCTATCCCCTCTCGGGCGCCTAGAGTTAATGACAGAGACCGAATTACAATAAAATGCAGAGAATTAATTTCCTATTGTGATGATGCTAAAATTATCAACTCTGGATTTTACCGTGATTCATGCATCTCTCGAGCGCCATGTAACCACGAATCCGGATTCTCAATCCTTGCATCTAGCCCCTCTCGGGCGCCTAGAGTTAATGATAGAGATCGGATTACAATAGAATGCAGAGAATCAATTTCCTATTGTGATGATGCTAAAATTATCAACTCTGGATTTTATCATGATTCGTACCTCTCTCGAGCGCCACGTAACCACAGATCCGATTTCTCAATCCTTGCGTCTAGCCCCTCTCGGGCACATAGAGTGAAAGACAGAAATCAGATTAAAATACCAAAATCCAACCTAAATTACAATCCTACCCGAACTAGCTAATTTAATCAAATATTCGGAAAACAAATATTCGTTAAACATTAATTATCAAATCAATTTTAATAAACATTCAAAACCTAAGTTCAAACTATAGGAAAATTAAATTACAAAATGACGTATTAATCCCCTTCTCCTTCCTCCCGCTCGAGCAGCAAAGGCTGGTTCTCATGGGTGCTGCAATTTCCAGAAATTGATGGCTTCGGGTTGCAAGAGCGAGTGGCCGGAGGTAGAGACAATGCCGACGAAGAAGGATAAAAACCCACAAATGGAGGTGGTGCGGCGGACGATGAAATGGAGTCGAAATTCTCTGACCAGCTCTCTCGAGTCTCAGTCGGAGTCGAAATAGCTTTGGAAATGGTCGAAAATGGGTAATCGATGCCTGAGGATGGTCGGAATGCGGAATCGGAGCCGGAGGAGCCCTCTCGGGTCACCTCTCGGCCTGGCGAGCAGAGAATGGCAGCGTCGAACTCGCCACGAGGGAGACTCTCTTGAGCTCTCCTCGGGTCTGTTCTCGGTTGCCGGAAGGTGGTGGACGACGGTGACGAACGACGTTCAGAGGAAGCCCTCTCGGGTCTCCCCTCCTTCGGTGGGCAGCCCTTTCCCCCTTTCCGTCGACGGTTCCCTATTTTTCCCCCTTTCAGTCCCTTTTCTTTTTAAAACGCTCTTACCCTAAAAATCTCTCTCTTTCACTAATGGTATTTTGGTAAATATCTCCTTCTCCACCAAAATTCTCCTGAAATTCCATAATTGAATCCATAAAAATCCTTTCAGGAAGAAATAAACCCTAAAAGCAATGAAATATAATTCAGGAGAGAAAAATATGCAATATAGACAGTGATTAATGCCAAATTCAATAAATGCGCGTTTCATTTGAAAACCGATAAATAACCACCTATAAAACAATTATAAAGACTATTCTATTATAATTAACCTAGTTCTCATGTCAGAATCTGACATCTATCAGGGGGATTTTTAACTGAGTGTTGACCCCAAATCCATAAGTCATTTCTTACAAAAACATAGCCCGTTACGTATGATTGACCAATAAATCACTTTACATCTGCGATTGTTAGCTCAGCTTTTTATTAGTGGGCAAAATAATGGCATTTTGACTTGGGTAAATTCCCATCGCATGTTCACTTGAGAATTTAATGAGCGTTTGTTGTTCACTTTAAAAGGTTTGGATCCATAGGGTATTTTCATCTTTAACATGTTTAGAGCATCCATATCCATATTTAAAATATGTTAGGATCAGTTAGAAATCTCTTTCTTATAAAATTCCAAGCCATCAGGGTTGAACTAGTGGAATTTCCCAAACATGGAAAACAAAACTTTTGTGTTCATTTTTGGTGTGAATAAATTTTATTTACTTACACTTGTTATTGTTATTGATTTTTTCCATACATAAACTCTAAAATTTTCATTTTGTTGTGATCTATTTTGCCTTTATATTCTTGTTTACGAGAGAATCGAAGAGTGAAAACTCAAAGTTTTGATTTAAGAAAAATTTATACATTTAAAATGGGCAGGGAATGCAAAAATTTAGAGAGAGATAATTCCTAAAAGTCTCTGTAACTTTTAAGGACTGCAAACTCTTTTAGTTTTTATACATTTGGTTTTGCAATGATCGGGAAAAAGGGCAGGCGAGGGATTTTTAACTGAGTGTTGACTCCCAATCCATAAGTCATTTCTTACTAAAACGTAGCCCGTTACGCATGATTGACCGATAAATCACTTTAAAAATCATATTCGATTGTTAGGTCTGCTTTTTGTAAGTGGGCAAAATAATGGCTTGTTTGACTCGGGTAAATATCCCACCGCACGTTCACTTGAGAATTTAATGAGCGTTTGTTTTTCACTTTAAAAGGTTTGGATCCATATGGCATTTGCATCTTTAAAATGTTTAGAGCATGCATATCCATATTTAAAATATGTTAGGATCAATTAGAAATCTCTTTCTTATCAAATTCCTAGTCATTCGGGTTGCACTAGTAGAATTTCCCAAACTTGGAAAACTAAACATTTGTGTTCGTTTGAGGTGTGTGAATAAATTTTCTTCGCTTACATTTGCTATTGTTTTTAATTTGTTCCATACATAAACTCTAAATTTTCATTTTGATGTGATATGTTTTGCCCTTATCTTCTCGTTTACGAGAGAATCGGAGAGTGAAAACTCAAATTTTTTATTTAAGCAAAAATTCTACATCTAAAATGGAATGGAAATGCACAAATGTAGAGAAAGATCATTCCAAAAAGTCTCTTTAACTTTTAGGGACTGCAAACTCTTTTCGTTTTTATACATTAGGTTTTGCAATGATCGGGAAAAGGGGGAGGCGGGGGATTTTTAATTGAGTGTTGACTCCCAATCCATTATTAATTTCTTTAAAAAAAATTGCCCGTTACGCTTGATTGACCGATAAATCACTTTAAAAATCATCTGCGATTGTTAGCTCAGCTTTTTGTAAATGGGCAAAATAATTGCTTGTTTGACTCGGGTAAATATCCCACCGCACGTTCACTTGAGAATTTAATGAGCGTTTGTTGTTCGTTTTAAAGGTTCGGATTTATAGGGCATTTGCATCTTGAACATGATTCAAGCATGCATATCCACATTTAAAACATGTTAGCATTAGTTAGAAATCTCTTCCTTATCAAATTCCAAACCAATAGGGTACAACTACAGGAATTTCCCAATCCTGGACAACAAAACTTTTGTGTTCGTTTGTGGTCTGTGAATAAATTTTCTTTACTTACACTGGTTACTGTTTCTAATTTTTTCCATACATAAACTCTAAAATTTTTATTTTGTTGTGATCTATTTTTCCTTTATCTCCTTGTTTACGAGAGAATCGAAGAGTGAAAACTGAAAGTTTTGATTTAAAAAAAAAAGTTTACATCTAAAATGGAATGGAAATGCACAAATGTAGAGAGAGATTATTCCAAAAAGTCTCTGTAACTTTTAGAACTACTAGAATTTCCATAACTTGGACAACAAAACTTTTGTCTTCGTTTGTGATGTGTGAATAAATTTTGTTTACTTACACTTGTTCCTATTTTTATTTTTTCCATACATAAACTCTAAAATTTTCATTTTGTTGTGATCTATTTTGCCTCTATCTTCTTGTTTACGAGAGAATCGGAGAGTGAAAACTCTAAGTTTTGATTTTAAAAAAAAAAGTTTAGATCTAAAATGGAATGGAAATGCACAAATGTAGAGAGAGATAGTTCCAAAATTTTTTTGTAACTTTTAGGGATAGCTAACTCTTTTAGTTTTTATGCATTAGGTTTTGCAATGATGGGGAAAACGGGGAGGCGAGGGATTTTTAACTGAGTGTTGACTCCCAATCCATAAGTCATTTCTCACAAAAACATAGCTCATTACGCATGATTGACCGATCAAACATGTTACAAACAATCTGCGATTGTTAGCTCAGCTTTTTTTAAATGGGCAAAATAATGGCTTGTTTGACTTGGGTAAATATCCCACCTCACGTTTATTTCAGAATTTAATGAGCATTTGTTGTTCGCTTTAAAATGTTTGGATCCTTAGGGTATTTGCATCTTTAACATGCTTTAAGCATCCAAATACATATTTAAAATATTTTAGGATCAGTTAGAAATCTCTTTCTTATCAAATTCCAAGAAATTAGGGTTGAACCAGTGGAATTTTCCAAACTTGGACAACAAAAAATTTGTGATCGTTTGTGGTGTGTGAATAAATTTTATTCACTTACAATTTTTATTTTTTTTATTATTTTCCATACATAAAATTTAAAATTTTCAATTTGTTGTGATCTATTTTGCCTTTATCTAACGTTTTGATTTTAAAAAAAAGGTGTACATCTAAAATGGAATGGAAAAGTACAAATGTAGAGAGAGATAATTCCAAAAACGTCTCTGTAACTTTTAGGGACAGCATACTCTTTTAGTTTTTTATACATTAGGATTTGCAAAGATCGGGAAAAGGGGAAGGCGGACGATTTTTAATTGTGTGTTCACTCCATATCCATAAGTCATTCCTTACAAAAAAAATAGCCCATTACGCATGATTAACTGATAAATAACTTAACAAATCATTTACGATTGTTAGGTCAGCTTTTTAGAAATGGGCAAAATAATGGCTTGTTTGACTCGGGTAAATATCCCACCGCATGTTCACTTGAGAATTTAATGAGCGTTTGTTGTTTGCTTTCAAAGGTTTGGATCCATAGGGCATTTGCATCTTTAAATGTTTCAAGCATGCATATCCATATTTAAAACATGTTAGGATCAGTTAGAAATCTCTTTCTTATCAAATTCCAATCATTCAGGGTTGAACTAGTGCAATTTCCAAAACATAGACAACAAAACTTTTGTGTTCTTTTGTGGTGTGTTAATAAATTTTATTTACTTATATTTTTTATTTTTTGTAATTTGTTCCATACATAAACTCTAATTTTTTTATTTTGTTGTGATCTTTCTTGACTTTATCTCCTTGTTTACGAGAGAATCGGAGAGTGAAAACTCAAAGTTTTGATTTAAAAAAAAATTACATCTAAAATGGAATGGAAATACAGAAATGTAAAGAGAGGTAATTCCAAAAAAGTCTCTGTAACTTTTAGGGACTACAAACTCTTTTAGTTTTTATTCATTAGGTTTTTCAATGATCGGGAAAAAGGGGAGGCAGGGGATTTTTCAATGAGTGTTGACTCCCAATCCATAAGCCATTTCTCACAAAAACATAGCCCGTTACACATGATTGACCAATACATCACCTTATAAATCATCTGCGATTGTTATCTCAACTTTATGTAAGTGGGTAAAATAATGGCTTGTTTGACTCGGGTAAATATCCCACCGCATGTTCACTTGAGAATTTAATGAGCGCTTTTTTTTCTCTTTAAAAGGTTTGGATCCATAGGGCATTTGCATCTTTAACATGTTTAGAACATGCATATCCATATTTAAAATATGTTAGGTTTAGTTCGAAATCTCTATCTTATCAAATTCCAAGCCATTAGGGTTGAACTAGTGGAATTTCCCAAACTTGGAAAACAAAACTTTTGGGTTCGTTTGTGGTGTGTGAATAAATTTTATTTACCTACATTTGTTATTCTTTTTAATTTGTTCCATACATAAACTCTAAATTTTCATTTTATTGTGATCTGTTTTGCCCTGATCTTCTTGTTTACGAGAGAATCGGAGAGTGAAAACTCAAAATTTTGATTTAAGAAAAACGTGTACATCTAAAATGGAATGGAAATGCCCAAATGTAGAAAGAAATAATTCCAGAAAGTCTCTATAAATTTTAGGCACTCCAAACTCTTTTAGTTTTTATACACTGGGTTTTGCAATTCTCGGGAAAAGGGGAAGGCGGGGGATTTTTAACTGAGTGTTGCCTCCCAATCCATAAGCCATTTCATACAAAAACATAGCCCGTTACACATGATTGACTGATAAATCATTTTAAAAATCATCTGCGATTGTTAGGTCAATTTTTTGCAAATGAGCAAAATAATGGCTTCTTTGACTCCTGTAAATATCCCACCGCACATTCACTTGAGAATTTAATGAGCATTTTTTGTTCTCTTTAAAAGGTAGTTCCATAGGGAATTTGCATCTTTAACATGTTTCAAGCATGCATATCAATATTTAAAACATGTTAGGATCTGTTAGAAATCTCTTTCTTATCAAATTATAAGCTTTTAGGGTTGAACTAGAAGAATTTGCCAAAATTAGACAACAAAACTTTTTTGAAATGGAAATGCAAAAATTTAGAGAGATATAATTCCAAAAAGTCTTTGTAACTTTTTGGGACTGCAAACTCTTTTAGTTTTTATACAATATATTTTGCAATGATGGGCAAAATGGGGAGGCCAGGGATTTTTAATTGAGTGTTGACTCCCAATCCATAATTAAATTATTAAAAAAACATACCCCGTTACTCATGATTGACCGATAAATCATTTTAAAAATCATATGTTATTGTTAGGTTAGCTTTATATAAATGGGCAAAATAATGGCTTGTTTGACTTGAGTAAATATCCCACCGCACGTTCACTTGAGAATTTAATGAGCGTTTGTTGTTCGCATTAAAAGGTTTGGCTCCATAGGGAATTTACATCTTTAACATGTTTTAAGCATGCATATACATATTTAAAACATGTTAGGATCAATTAGAAATCTCTTTCTCACCAAAAATCAAGCCATTAGGGTTGAACAAGTGGAATTTTCCAAACTAGGACAACAAAACTTTTGTGAACGTTCGTGGTGTGTGAATAAATTTTCTTTACTTAAATTTTTTATTGTTTTTAATTTTTTCCATCCATAAACACTACAATTTTTATTTTTTAGTGATCTATTTTGCTTTTATCTAAATTTTTGATTTAAAAAAAAAGTGTACCTCTAAAATGGAATGGAAATGCACAAATGTAGAGAGAGATAATTCCAAAAAAGTCTCCGTAACTTTGATGGGATTGAAAACTCTTTTAGTTTTTATACATTAGGTTTTACAAAGATCGGGAAAAGGGGAAAGCGGGGATTTTTAAGTGAATGTTGAATCCCAATCCATAAGTCATTTCTTACAAAAACATAGCCCATTACGTATGATTGATTGATACATCACTTAACAAATCATCTGTGATTGTTAGGTCAACTTTTTGTAAATGGGAAAAATAATGGCTTCTTTGACTCGGGTAAATATCCCATCGCATGTTCACTTAAGAATTTAATGAGTGTTTGTTGTTCACATTAAAAGGTTTGGATCCATAGGGCATTTGCATCTTTTACATGTTTTAAGCATGCATATACATATTTAAAACATGTTAGGATCAGTTAGAAATCTCTTTCTTACCAAATTGCAAGCCATTAAGGTTGAACGACTGAAATTTTCCAAATTTGCACAACAAAACTTTTGTGAACGTTTGTGGTGTGTGAATAAATTTTCTTTACTTACATTTGTTGTTGTTTTAAATTTGTTCCATACATAAACTCTACAAATTTCATTTTGTATTGATCTATTTTTCTTTTATCTAAAGTTTTGATTAAAAAAAAAAGTGTACATCTCAAATGGTATGGTAATGCACAAATGTAGAGAGAGATAATTCCAAAAAGGTTTCCGTAACTTTTAGGGACTGAAAACTCTTTTATTTTTTATACATTAGGATTTGCAAAGATCGGGAAAAGGGGAAAACGGGAATTTTTAAGTGAATGTTGAATGCCAATCCATAAGTCATTTCTTACAAAAACATAGCCCATTATGTATGATTGACCGATACATCACTTAACAAATCATCTGCGATTTTAGGTCAGCTTTTTGTAAATAGGCAAAATAATGGCTTGTTTGACTCTGGTAAATATCCCATTACACGTTCACTTGAGAATTTAATGAACGTTTGGTGTTCGTCTTTAAAAGGTTTGGATCCATAGGGCATTTTCATCATTAACATGTTTCAAGCATGCATATCCATGTTTAAAACATGTTAGGATCAATTAGAAATCTTTTTTTTATAAAATTCCAAGCCATTAGGGTTGAACTAGTGGAATTTCCCAAACTTGGACAACAAAACTTTTGTGTTCGTTTGTGGTGTGTGCATAAATTTTCTTTACCTAAATTTGTTATTTTTATTAATATTTTACAAACATAAACTCTAAAATTATCCTTTTGTTGTGATCTGTTTTGCCTTTATCTTCTTGTTTATGAGTGAATCGGACAGTGAAAACTCAAAGTTTTGATTTAAGAAAAATATGTACATCTAAAATGGAATCTAAATACTCAAATGTAGAGAGAGATAATTCCAAAAAGTCTCTGTAACTTTTAGCGACTGCAAACTCTTTTAGTTTTTATACATTAGGTTTTACAATGATCGGGAAAAGGGGGAGGCAGGGGATTTTTAACTGAGTTTTGACTCCCAATCCATAAGTCATATCTTGCCTGTTTCATATGATTGATCGATAAATAACTTTAAAAATCATCTGCGATTTTTTTGTCAGCTTTTTGTAAGTGGGCAAAATAATGGCTTATTTGACTTGGATAAATATCCCACCGCACGTTCACTTGAGAATTAAATGAGCGTTTGTTGTTTGCTTTAAAAGGTTTGGATAAATGGGGCATTTGTATCTGTAACATGTTTCAAACATGCGTATCCATATTTAAAACATGTTAGGATCAGTTAGAGATCTCTTTCTTATCAAGTTCCACGCCATTAGGGTTAAACTAGTGAAATTTCCCAAACTTGGACAACAAAACTTTTGTGTTCATTTGTGGTGTGTGAATAAATTTTCTTTACTTACATTTGTTATTGCTTTTAATTTTTTCCTTACATAAACTCTAAATTTTCATTTTGTTGTGATCTATTTTGCCCTTTCTTCTTGTTTACGAGAGAATCAAAGAGTGAAAACTCATAGGTTTGACTTAAGAAAAAAATGTACATCTAAAATGGAATGTAAATACACAAATGTAGAGAGAGATAATTCCAAAAAGTTTCTCTAACTTTTAGGGACTGCAAACACTTTTAGTTTTTATACATTAGGTTTTGTAGTTATCAGGAAAGGGGGAGGTGGAGGATTTTCAACTGAGTGTTGACTCCCAATCCGTAAGTCATTTCTATCAAAAACATAGCCTGTTACGCATGATTGACCGATAAATCACTTTACAAATCATATGAGATTGTTAGGTCAGCTTTTTTTAAGTGGGCAAAATAATGGCTTGTTTGACTCGAGTAAATATCCCGCCGCACGTTCACTTGAGAATTTAATGAGTGTTTGTTGTTTGCTTTAAAAGGTTTGGAGCAATAGGGCATTTGCATCTTTAACATGTTTCATGCATGTGTATCCATATTTAAAACATGTTAAGATCAGTTAGAAATCTCTTTCTTATCAAATTTCAAGCCATTTGGGTAGAACAAATGGAATTTCCCAAACTTGGACAACAAAACTTTTGTGTTCGTTTGTGGTGTGTGAATAAATTTTCTTTACTTACATTGGTTATATTTTTTAATTTGTTCCATATATAAACTCTAAATTTTCATTTTGTTGTGATCTGTTTTGCCTTTATCTTCTTATTTACGAGAGAATCGGAGAGTGAAAACTCAAAGTTTTGATTTAGGAAAAAATTGTAAATCTAAAATGGGATGGAAATGCCCAAATGTAGGGAAAGATAATTCCAAAAGGTTTCTTTAACTTTTAGGAACTGCAAACTCTTTCAGTTTTTATACATTAGGTTTTTCAGTGATCAGGAAAAGGGGGACGCAGGAGATTTTTAACCGAGTGTTAAGTCCCAATCCATAAGTAATTTCTTACAAAACTATAGCCCGTTACGCTTGATGGACCGGTAAATCACGTTACAAATCATATGTGATTGTTAATTTAGCTTTTTGTAAATGGGCAAAATAATGGCTTGTTTGACTTGGGTATTTACACCGCACGTTCACTCGAGAATTTAACGAGCATTTGTTGTTCATTTTGAAAGGTTTGGATCCATAGGGCATTTGCATCTTTAACAGGTTTCAAGCATGCATATGCATAATTAGAACATGTTGGGATCAGTTAGAAATCTCTTTCTTATCAAATTCCAAGCCATAATGGTAGAACTAATGGAATTTCCCAAACTTGGACAACAAAACTTTTGTGTTCATTTGTGGTGTGTGAATAAATGTTCTTTACTTACACTTGTTACTATTTAAAATTTTTTGCTTACATAAACTCTAAAATTTTCATTTTTTTGTGATAAGATTTGCCTTTATTTTCTTGTTTTCGAGAGAATCGGAGAGTGAAAACTCAAGTTTTGATTTAAGAAAAAAGTGTACATCTAAAATGGAAAGGAAATGCACAAATGAAGAGAGATATAATTCCAAAAAGTCTCTGTAACTTTTAGGCACTGCAAACTCTTTTAGTTTTTATACACTAGCTTTTACAATTATCGAGAAAAAGGGTAGTCGGGGGATTTTTACCTGAGTGTTTGATAGATGCCATATTCTGACATGAGAACTAGGTTAATTATAATAGAATAACCTTTATAATTGTGTTATAGGTGGTTATTTATCGGTTTTCAAATGAAATGTGCATGTATTGAATTTGGCATTAATCACTATCTATATTGCATAATTTTCTCTCCTGAATTATATTTCATTGCTTTTAGGGTTTATTTCTTCCTGAAATGCTTTTTATGGATTCAATTATGGAATTTCAGGAGAATTTTGGTGGAGAAGGAGATATTTACCAAAATTCCCTTAGTGAAATGGAGGTATTTTTTAGGGCAAATCGTATTAAAACAAAGGGAAAATAGTATTAAAGGTAGGGAGAGAACGTCGTCTGAAGGGGAAGAGGGTGTCGACCGAAATAGAGCACCGTGGACCAAAACAGGGGAAGACCCGAGAGGATTTTGCCACCGTCGTCCACCGCCGTCTGGCAACCGAGAACAGACCCATGGACAGCTCGAGAGAGTCTCCATCGCGGCGAGTTCGATAGTGCCAGTTTCTATTCACCAGACCGAGAGGTGACCTGAGAGGGCTCCTCCGGTGCCAATTCCGCATTTCGACCATCCTCCGGCGTCGATTACCTATTTCTGACCATTCACGGAGCTATTCCGACTCCAACCGAGACTCGAGAGAGCCGTTTAGAGGACTTCAGCTCCATTTTGTTCTTCACCGGTCATCACCTCCATCCGTCGGCTTCTATCCTTCTTCGCCGGCGTCGTCTCTACCTCCGGCCACTTGCTCTTGCTACCCAAAGCCATCAATTTTGGGAAATTGCAGCACCCGTGAGAACCAGTCTGCTGCCCGAGCGAGAGGAAGGAGAAGGGGAGTAATTCGTCATTTTGGAATTTAATTTTTCTATAGTTTGAACTTAGGTTTTGAATGTTTATTAAATTTGATTTGATAATTAATATTTATTGAATATTTGTTTTCCGGATATTTGATTAAATTAGCTAGTTAGGGTAGGATTATAATTTAGGTTGGATTTTGGTATTTTAATCCGATTTCTATCTTTCAGTCTATGCACCCGAGAGGGGCTAGACGCAAGGATTGAGAAATCGGATCCGTGGTTACATGGCGCTCGAGAGAGGCACGAATCACCGTAAAATCCAGAGTTGACGTTTCCCGTTGTGCAAGTAGTTAACCAGATGATTGCTTGATAATTTAGGATATAATTAGTGTTTAGTTTAGATTAATTCATCATATTTGGTTAGGTTAGTTAACTAAAGAATACACAAAATTCAGTCCTCCTTGTGGATATGACCCTCGCTTCCCGCTAAAATACATGAACGATTCGTATGCTAGCGAGGTATAAAAGCCGATGTAATTAAATTTTTACATCAAGTTTTTGACACCGTTGCTGGGGAGGCATGTATTAAGTGTATTTCTTTGTTCTCCATGGTCTTAGGTTAGATTTATTTTTATTTATTTATTTATTTATTTTTTGCTTTCATAATTTTATCTTGGTGATTTTGTATGGAATTATTTTTATTTCTTCTAGTTAGTTCGTATTTTCAATAGTGAGTTTGTTAGCTTAATTTGATAGTTCGTTTTGTTTCTTTTTGTGTTTTTATGCACGGGCGCCGCTCCCTAGGTGGACCATTAACTCCCTCTGTTGAAGAGGTAGAACATATTTGTAGGAAAACACCCGAAGTCAAGTTAGGAGCTACCATGGCCAATCAGGGTGAACCATTACAGTTACCTACAGTAGGTGACCGTAGAGCCCTAAGGGATTATTCTATCCCATCCCACTTCACATCACCTTCTTGCATTATATTGCCACCCACTACTGCCGCCAGTTATGAGTTGAAACCGAGTGTGATCCAACTCCTCCCTACATTCTATGGGTTGGAGAAGGAGGACCCTTATTACCACATCAAGGAATTCTTAGATATTTGTGCAACTTTCAAATTCCAGAATTTCTCAGATGACTATCCGGTTAAGACTTTTTCCATTTTCACTTAAGGATAATGCCAAGTCTTGGCTTAATTCCTTAGAGGTGGGCAGCATTACTTCATGGGACACATTAGTCACAAAATTTTTGTCCAAGTACTTTCCCATTCAGAGAACTACAACCCTCAGAAGAGAAATCTCCAACTTTATGCAGAAGGAGGGAGAACACTTTTATGAGGCTTGGGAGAAATGGAAGGATTTGATCTGTAGGTGTCTGCATCATGGGTTTGAGAAATGGCATTTAGTGCAATACTTTTATCAAGGTCTTACACTCCAGGTTAGATCCATGGTAGATGCAACGAGTGGTGGGAGTTTGATGGGTAAGAGTGCCAGTGAGGCGTGGGACTTCTTTGAAACATTGAGTGATCAATCTCAGCAATGGGGTTCGTCATTTAATGTGGATAGGAGATCCCACGAAGCCAAAAGAGGGGGTCTCTACGAGGTTAGTGAAACACCCATGCTCATGGCCAAGATTGAGGGGTTGACTAGAAAAATTGATGCCCTTATGGTGTCTAAGACTTCACCTGCTCCTAACCCATCTACTGTCTGTGCCATATGCTCTGGTTCATCTCATCCCACACAAATGTGTCCCTCTAGTTCATCCTACCCGGAGCTCATTGAGGACTTCAATGCAGTCCAGAATCCAAGGGCCCACAGGGTCCTCCAGGGTTTACTCAACCCCAAGCTCCGCGCCCACACTTCACTCAACAGCCATTGATTCCACAAAAAGCTTCACTTGAGGACATGCAGAATACACAGTCCTCCATTGCTAAACTTGAAATGCAAGTGAGTCAGTTGGCCAGCCACATGAGTGAACAAGCACAAAATAGACTCCCGAGTCAAACCATTCCTAACCCCAAAAGCACATATGAGAGTGGGTTGAGTTCCAAACCCCACCATGAGCAAGCCAAAGCCATAACCACCCTTAGGAGTGGTCGTGAGTTGAACAATGGGGTAGGGACCACTAAGTCTAAGGAGTCAAAGGATGACAATGGGGACACATCATTGAGTGAAGAACCTCCAAGTTCTCCACCAACAGCCAAGCAGATCCCTAACCAAGTCCCACCAGCTCCTTATCCGCAGAGGTTATCGGGCCCACCTAGGAAAGGAGATAGCATGCATGAAATGTTGGAACTGTTTAGTAAGGTTCACATTAATATTCCACTTCTTGATGCTATTAGGCAAGTCCCTACCTATGCCCAATTTTTGAAAGACCTTTGTACACAGAAGAGAAAACAACATGTTAACAAAAAGGTCTTTCTTATTGAGAATGTAAGCTCAATTCAGAAACACAACACTCCTCCTAAAGTTAAAGATCCTGGATGTCCCACAATTTCATGTGTCATTGGTGAACATACCATCCAGAGAGCTCTTCTGGACTTAGGGGCAAGTGTGAATTTGATTCCTTTCTTTGTGTACCAGCAATTAGGTTTGTGGGAATTGAAGCCTACTCCCATCACACTTCAACTAGCTGACCGTTCTGTGAACATACCATGAGGAATAGTTGAAGATGTTTTGATAAAAGTGGACAAATTTCTGTTCCCGGTTGATTTCATTGTTCTTGATACAGAACCAGTAGTCAATGTGACCAACCAAATTCCTGACAACCTAGGACGTCCCTTCTTAGCCACATCTAATGCTATCATTCATTGTAAAATTGGTGAGTTGGAGTTGTCTTTTGTAAATTTTAAGGTCTCATTGAATGTATTTAATGTCGGGCACCACCCACTTGAATCTGATGATCTGAGTCCTGCATTTAAGATAGAGACTGTTATGCTTGATGACGAATCCACTCTTAGATCTTTTGAGTCTTGCATAACATCTTTAGACATGGACTATTTTGATGAGGAAACATATTTTAGAGAGGTTGACTCTTTACTCAGTTCTGTACCTCTGTTGGAGGAAGCTTATGAGGTTATCACAACCGATCATCCACAGGATCTTCATCTTGACTTGGACAAACCTCTTGAAACTTCCAAGCTAGATCTTAAGCCACTTCCTCCCACGTTGAAGTATGCGTTCTTGGGATCCATGAACTCATTGTCAGTCATTATTTCCTCTGATTTGAGTACTGAGCAGGAGGAACAATTGACTGAAGTTTTACAAGCACACAGAGAAGCATTGGGGCGGACTCTTGATGCCTTAAAAGGGATTAGGCCCTCCATATGCATGCATCATAGTCATTTGGAGGAGGGGACTAAAGCCTCACATGAGATGCAACGTAGGTTAAATCCCCATATGCTGGAGGTTGTGAGAGAAGAAGTCATCAGGTTGCTTGTGACAGGAATCATTTACCCTATTTCCGGTAGCACCTGGGTGAATCCAATTCAAGTTGTCCCTAAGAAAGGGGGGATAACGATAATGAAAAATGAGAGTGGTGAATTGATTCCCAAGAGAACTACCACAAAGTTGCGTGTCTGCATTTACTATAGAAAACTTAATTCCGCCACTAGGAAGGATCAATTCCCACTACCTTTCATTGATCAGGTGTTAGAGCGATTGGCCAGCCACAATTTGTATTGCTTCTTAGATGGATACTCCGGCTACAATCAAATTCCAATTGCTCCAGAAGACAAGGAAAAGACCACATTCACGTGTCCATTTGGCACCTATGCTTACAGACGTATGCCTTTTGGTTTATGCAATGCGCCCGCCACTTTCCAACGATGCATGATGAGTATCTTTTCTGACATGATTGGTGACTTTTTAGAGGTCTTTATGGATGACTTTTCTGTGTTTGGCTCTAGTTTTGATACATGTCTGCACAATCTTTCACTTGTATTATCCCGTTGCATTAAGTCCAATTTAGTCTTGAATTGGGAGAAATGCCACTTCATGGTAAAAGAAGGAATTGTTTTAGGACATGTGGTGTCTGAGTGGGGTGTAGAAGTGGACAAAGCCAAGGTTGACCTAATTGCCAATCTGCCACCACCTACTTCTGTGAAGGGGGTGTGTTCTTTCCTTGGCCATGCTGGGTTCTATAGGTGCTTCATTAAGGACTTTAGCAAAATTTCTCGTCCTTTGACGAATTTGCTTGCTCAAGATGCTGCTTTTGCCTTTGATGGTGCCTGTATTCATGCTTTTGAGACACTGAAGAAATGTTTGTCCACTGCACCCATTGTCCAACCCCCTACTTAGTCTTTGCCTTTTGAGTTGATGTGTGATGCCTTTGATTATGCATTGGGGACTGTTTTGGGGCAAAAGACGGATAAAATTCCCTGTGTCATTCAGTATGCTAGCCGCACTCTTCATGATGCTCAATTGAATTACACTACCACTGAGGAGTTGCTAGTTGTTGTGTTTGCCATGAACAAATTCAGATCATATCTGTTAGGGTCAAAGTTTATAGTGTTTACTGATCATTCTGCTTTGAAGTACTGATTATCAATCAAGGACACTAAACCTCACTTGATTAGATGGATGTTGCAATTGCAAGAATTTGACCTTGAGATTCGAGATAAGAAGGGTTGTGAGAATGTTGTTGCTAATCATCTATCTAGGATCTGTGTAGCACCTCAGGAAGGATTCCTTCCTTTAAATGATTCCTTCTCTGATGAAAAACTTCTCCAAGTATCCCAGTTGCCTTGGTTTGCTGACATAATCAACTATCTTGTAACTCATAAGATTCCTGATTATTGGAGTAAACAAGATCAGTTGAAATTCTTTTCCCAAGTCAAACATTTTTTTTGGGATGACCCTTATTTGTCCAAGGTGTGTCCTGACCAAGTCATTAGGCATTGTGTACATGAGCAAGACTTTGCCAACATTCTTGAATTTTGTCATTCCCATGCATGTGGTGGACATTTTGGTGCTAGAAAGACCGCGGCCAAAGTGTTGCAATGTGGTTTCTATTGGCCTTCATTATTCAGAGATGCCCATGAGTTTTGTCATGTGTGTGATAGATGCCAATGGACTGATTGTTTGTCTAGGAAGAACATGATGCCTCTTAACCCCATTCTTATTATTGAATTGTTTGATGTGTGGGGTATTAACTTCATGGGTCATTTTCCTGTCTCGTTCGGCTATCAATACATCCTTGTTGCTGTTGAATATGTCCCTAGATGGATGGAAGCTATTGCATGAAAGACAAATGATGACAAAGTGGTGGTAAAGTTTTTAAAAGAAAACATCTTTAATCGGTTTGGTACCCCGAGAGCGATCATCAGTGATGGGGGATCTCATTTTTGTAACAGAGCATTTGAGACCTTATTGAAGAAATATTCCATCACTCATCGGGTGTCCACTCCGTACCACCCACAAACTTTTGGTCAAGTAGAAATCTCTAATAGGGAGATCAAACGGATTTTGGAGAAGTCGGTTCGCTTTTATAGGAAAGATTGGTCCACTCGATTGGACGATGCTTTATGGGCCTATCGAACCGCTTATAAGACCCTATTGGGATGTCTCCATTTCGCCTAGTGTTTGGCAAAGCATGTCATCTACCTGTTGAGCTTGAGCATAGAGCTTATTGGGCCATTAAGGCTTTGAATTTTGATTTGACTCAAGCGGGTGAAGAGAGAAAATTGTAATTGAATGAGTTGGAGGAGATATGTCATGATGCTTATGAGAATGCCAAACTGTATAAGGAGTGAACAAAGCTTTTATTTTTAGCAAGTCTTTTATTGTTGGACAAAATGTTTTACTTTATAACTCACGATTGCATTTGTTTCCAGGGAAGCTAAGATCCAGGTGGTCCGGTCCATTTGAAGTTACACAGGTGTTTCCTCATGGCGCTATTGAGATCCGCAATCACGGAGACGGGTCGGTCTTCAAAGTGAATGGTCAGAGGCTCAAACTATATCTTGAGAATGTCCCCACACCGGAGGAGGTGATGGTGATTTTCTTGGAGGAACTTGTCATTTCATCTTGAATGCGTCAGAGTCTTGCTTGCGACTATAAACTTAGCACATTGTGGGCAATCCCCACGTTTCTATCCCTTTGTACATTACAGTTTTATTTTTGGTTTATTCATTCTTATTTGGGATAACCTTTGGTTTACTCTGGTCTTGATTGATTGGAGGTCCCCCGGCGATGTCGGCCCCATCATGGACTCGGGGTATTCTCTTGCTGGCTGAGAGCATTAATGGTTCCGGTAGTCGATGATCAGATTTTTGGTCCCTAGTTTGAGAGGTCTGTACTCAAACAACCGTTCTGGGATTGACCAGTTTGATCTTGAAGTATTGAATGAAAACCTTATGGTGAGTAACTTAAGCACTTGTGTTCAGCGCGTGATTCCTGCTGCCTTCAGTGACCAATCACACGGAGATTTCTTCAAAGTGTGATGTGGGATAGCGGTTTCATCTACGGATGATTACCTACGGGTACGGCTGATACGAGTAAACTTTCTTTGAGGGAGACTATGTATCATTCCTGGGGGATCTTTATTGACTTTTCGGTATTATTGTTGATGACCAAACACATATGGTCCTACCTATGGATTTAGGAGCCCTGAGGGAGCTTAACCCTTACTCTGCTGGAGTATAACTAGCTAAGTTGTTATTCCTTTTTGTAGTCATTCTGGTGTTTTAACTTTTCCCCATTGAGGACAATGTCAGATTTAGGTTTGGGGGGGGGGGGGGGGGGGGGGGGGGTGTGGGGGAACGACTCTTTTATGTCTTACCAATAATTTTCTTTTGATTTTTGTTCGTGGTTTTCAAATTACTTCTCTTAGTATGTGGTTAACGTTAGTAGAGTTAAAATAAGTTGCTCAAATGTGTTTCAAAATTTTTCGTAAAACTGTGTAGAATATGCCTATTAGAAATCTGATATCGTTTGTTGTGATCCATGAGAATTTAGCGGGATAACTTACTATTGCATTAGACTTGGAACTTAGTTGCAAAAGAGAACATGTAAATCTAGTGTTAATCTATGTTAGTGTGAATAGTCTTGTATGCCTATTTGAACTCATTCCTTTTTATACCTCAGTGAAATTCCTTGTTGTAATGTATGAATTCAAATGGAAATGCTCTTGCTTGCAAAAGACAGATAACTTCAGAAACAGTCTGGGCAAACCCAGGGACATGCACCGGAATAGTCGGTTAGTTAAAAATAAGTGCATGTGCAGTGAAGATGAATGCAAAATGGTGGTAATACCAAAAGTATTCAGTTAAACAAAAATTACGCTGGTAATAGCAAAAGTGCGCTGGTAATAACGTAAAATGGTTTTAAATCTGGAAGCAATGAGTTTCCTTAACTTTGATGATGAATTGTAATTTGAAAGAAGTTGCAGGTCAAGATTGAAATTGGTATATTTATTTTGTGAGATTGTCAGACAACAGGTTTACTCTACTATTTTCTCTTAATTGTGATGTGATCAGGATTTTATTGTTATTTGTCGCCTCTTTGTTGTGTTGAAGTAATTGCTTATGGGTCACATTGGTTCAGGTGGAGTAACAATGAGTGTATTTGGATTGATAATATGCTATATTTTACACAGGTTTCAAATTGTGCAGGATCTCATATGATTTTCAGATATTTTACGATACTAAGTGTTAGTCATATGCTAATGAGGAGTAAGTTTTCTTCAGTTTTCTTTTTATATTATTGATTTAAATGAATTTTGTGGGTAAATTCCATGCAAACCCTCACGAGACATAACACGTCCACTACTGCAAAGTAGGGGTTTAACGGCTTGTTGCATGCGCTAAATGCAATCGTGCTCCCTACGAAAGTGGCACTTTGTCTTCCTAGGCTTAATTTTGGTTCGATTGTTGTTTTGCTAGGGACTAGCAAAGATTTAGGTTTGGGGGTGTGATAGATGCCATATTCTGACATGAGAACTAGGTTAATTATAATAGAATAACCTTTATAATTGTGTTATAGGTGGTTATTTATCGGTTTTCAAATGAAACGTGCATTTATTGAATTTGGCATTAATCACTGTCTATATTGCATATTTTTCTCTCCTGAATTATATTTCACTGCTTTTAGGGTTTATTTCTTCCTGAAATGCTTTTTATGGATTCAATTATGGAATTTCAAGAGAATTTTGGTGGAGAAGGAGATATTTACCAAAATGCCCTTAGTGAAATGGAGGTATTTTTTAGGGCAAATCGTATTAAAACAAAGGGAAAATCGTATTAAAGGGGGGGGGGGGGGGGGGGGGGGGGTGTGTGGGGGAACGACTCTTTTATGTCTTACCAATAATTTTCTTTTGATTTTTGTTCGTGGTTTTCAAATTACTTCTCTTAGTATGTGGTTAACGTTAGTAGAGTTAAAATAAGTTGCTCAAATGTGTTTCAAAATTTTTCGTAAAACTGTGTAGAATATGCCTATTAGAAATCTGATATCGTTTGTTGTGATCCATGAGAATTTAGCGGGATAACTTACTATTGCATTAGACTTGGAACTTAGTTGCAAAAGAGAACATGTAAATCTAGTGTTAATCTATGTTAGTGTGAATAGTCTTGTATGCCTATTTGAACTCATTCCTTTTTATACCTCAGTGAAATTCCTTGTTGTAATGTATGAATTCAAATGGAAATGCTCTTGCTTGCAAAAGACAGATAACTTCAGAAACAGTCTGGGCAAACCCAG
Organism: Aristolochia californica; assembly: GCF_029961685.1. Classification (NCBI taxonomy): domain Eukaryota; kingdom Viridiplantae; phylum Streptophyta; class Magnoliopsida; order Piperales; family Aristolochiaceae; genus Aristolochia; species Aristolochia californica. The sequence goes on along the minus strand of NW_027181992.1, from coordinate 31,535,805 downwards.
GGACATGCACCGGAATAGTCGGTTAGTTAAAAATAAGTGCATGTGCAGTGAAGATGAATGCAAAATGGTGGTAATACCAAAAGTATTCAGTTAAACAAAAATTACGCTGGTAATAGCAAAAGTGCGCTGGTAATAACGTAAAATGGTTTTAAATCTGGAAGCAATGAGTTTCCTTAACTTTGATGATGAATTGTAATTTGAAAGAAGTTGCAGGTCAAGATTGAAATTGGTATATTTATTTTGTGAGATTGTCAGACAACAGGTTTACTTTACTATTTTCTCTTAATTGTGATGTGATCAGGATTTTATTGTTATTTGTCGCCTCTTTGTTGTGTTGAAGTAATTGCTTATGGGTCACATTGGTTCAGGTGGAGTAACAATGAGTGTATTTGGATTGATAATATGCTATATTTTACACAGGTTTCAAATTGTGCAGGATCTCATATGATTTTCAGATATTTTACGATACTAAGTGTTAGTCATATGCTAATGAGGAGTAAGTTTTCTTCAGTTTTCTTTTTATATTATTGATTTAGATGAATTTTGTGGGTAAATTCCATGCAAACCCTCACGAGACATAACACGTCCACTACTGCAAAGTAGGGGTTTAACGGCTTGTTGCATGCGCTAAATGCAATCGTGCTCCCTACGAAAGTGGCACTTTGTCTTCCTAGGCTTAATTTTGGTTCGATTGTTGTTTTGCTAGGGACTAGCAAAGATTTAGGTTTGGGGGTGTGATAGATGCCATATTCTGACATGAGAACTAGGTTAATTATAATAGAATAACCTTTATAATTGTGTTATAGGTGGTTATTTATCGGTTTTCAAATGAAACGTGCATTTATTGAATTTGGCATTAATCACTGTCTATATTGCATATTTTTCTCTCCTGAATTATATTTCACTGCTTTTAGGGTTTATTTCTTCCTGAAATGCTTTTTATGGATTCAATTATGGAATTTCAAGAGAATTTTGGTGGAGAAGGAGATATTTACCAAAATGCCCTTAGTGAAATGGAGGTATTTTTTAGGGCAAATCGTATTAAAACAAAGGGAAAATCGTATTAAAGGGGGGGGGGGGGGGGGGGGGGGGGGGGGGGGGGGGGGGTGTGTGGGGGAACGACTCTTTTATGTCTTACCAATAATTTTCTTTTGATTTTTGTTCGTGGTTTTCAAATTACTTCTCTTAGTATGTGGTTAACGTTAGTAGAGTTAAAATAAGTTGCTCAAATGTGTTTCAAAATTTTTCATAAAACTGTGTAGAATATGCCTATTAGAAATCTGATATCGTTTGTTGTGATCCATGAGAATTTAGCGGGATAACTTACTATTGCATTAGACTTGGAACTTAGTTGCAAAAGAGAACATGTAAATCTAGTGTTAATCTATGTTAGTGTGAATAGTCTTGTATGCCTATTTGAACTCATTCCTTTTTATACCTCAGTGAAATTCCTTGTTGTAATGTATGAATTCAAATGGAAATGCTCTTGCTTGCAAAAGACAGATAACTTCAGAAACAGTCTGGGCAAACCCAGGGACATGCACCGGAATAGTCGGTTAGTTAAAAATAAGTGCATGTGCAGTGAAGATGAATGCAAAATGGTGGTAATACCAAAAGTATTCAGTTAAACAAAAATTACGCTGGTAATAGCAAAAGTGCGCTGGTAATAACGTAAAATGGTTTTAAATCTGGAAGCAATGAGTTTCCTTAACTTTGATGATGAATTGTAATTTGAAAGAAGTTGCAGGTCAAGATTGAAATTGGTATATTTATTTTGTGAGATTGTCAGACAACAGGTTTACTTTACTATTTTCTCTTAATTGTGATGTGATCAGGATTTTATTGTTATTTGTCGCCTCTTTGTTGTGTTGAAGTAATTGCTTATGGGTCACATTGGTTCAGGTGGAGTAACAATGAGTGTATTTGGATTGATAATATGCTATATTTTACACAGGTTTCAAATTGTGCAGGATCTCATATGATTTTCAGATATTTTACGATACTAAGTGTTAGTCATATGCTAATGAGGAGTAAGTTTTCTTCAGTTTTCTTTTTATATTATTGATTTAGATGAATTTTGTGGGTAAATTCCATGCAAACCCTCACGAGACATAACACGTCCACTACTGCAAAGTAGGGGTTTAACGGCTTGTTGCATGCGCTAAATGCAATCGTGCTCCCTACGAAAGTGGCACTTTGTCTTCCTAGGCTTAATTTTGGTTCGATTGTTGTTTTGCTAGGGACTAGCAAAGATTTAGGTTTGGGGGTGTGATAGATGCCATATTCTGACATGAGAACTAGGTTAATTATAATAGAATAACCTTTATAATTGTGTTATAGGTGGTTATTTATCGGTTTTCAAATGAAACGTGCATTTATTGAATTTGGCATTAATCACTGTCTATATTGCATATTTTTCTCTCCTGAATTATATTTCACTGCTTTTAGGGTTTATTTCTTCCTGAAATGCTTTTTATGGATTCAATTATGGAATTTCAAGAGAATTTTGGTGGAGAAGGAGATATTTACCAAAATGCCCTTAGTGAAATGGAGGTATTTTTTAGGGCAAATCGTATTAAAACAAAGGGAAAATCGTATTAAAGGGGGGGGGGGGGGGGGGGGGGGGGGGGGGGGGGGGGGGGGGGGAACGACTCTTTTATGTCTTACCAATAATTTTCTTTTGATTTTTGTTCGTGGTTTTCAAATTACTTCTCTTAGTATGTGGTTAACGTTAGTAGAGTTAAAATAAGTTGCTCAAATGTGTTTCAAAATTTTTCGTAAAACTGTGTAGAATATGCCTATTAGAAATCTGATATCGTTTGTTGTGATCCATGAGAATTTAGCGGGATAACTTACTATTGCATTAGACTTGGAACTTAGTTGCAAAAGAGAACATGTAAATCTAGTGTTAATCTATGTTAGTGTGAATAGTCTTGTATGCCTATTTGAACTCATTCCTTTTTATACCTCAGTGAAATTCCTTGTTGTAATGTATGAATTCAAATGGAAATGCTCTTGCTTGCAAAAGACAGATAACTTCAGAAACAGTCTGGGCAAACCCAGGGACATGCACCGGAATAGTCGGTTAGTTAAAAATAAGTGCATGTGCAGTGAAGATGAATGCAAAATGGTGGTAATACCAAAAGTATTCAGTTAAACAAAAATTACGCTGGTAATAGCAAAAGTGCGCTGGTAATAACGTAAAATGGTTTTAAATCTGGAAGCAATGAGTTTCCTTAACTTTGATGATGAATTGTAATTTGAAAGAAGTTGCAGGTCAAGATTGAAATTGGTATATTTATTTTGTGAGATTGTCAGACAACAGGTTTACTCTACTATTTTTTCTTAATTGTGATGTGATCAGGATTTTATTGTTATTTGTCGCCTCTTTGTTGTGTTGAAGTAATTGCTTATGGGTCACATTGGTTCAGGTGGAGTAACAATGAGTGTATTTGGATTGATAATATGCTATATTTTACACAGGTTTCAAATTGTGCAGGATCTCATATGATTTTCAGATATTTTACGATACTAAGTGTTAGTCATATGCTAATGAGGAGTAAGTTTTCTTCAGTTTTCTTTTTATATTATTGATTTAGATGAATTTTGTGGGTAAATTCCATGCAAACCCTCACGAGACATAACACGTCCACTACTGCATAGTAGGGGTTTAACGGCTTGTTGCATGCGCTAAATGCAATCGTGCTCCCTACGAAAGTGGCACTTTGTCTTCCTAGGCTTAATTTTGGTTCGATTGTTGTTTTGCTAGGGACTAGCAAAGATTTAGGTTTGGGGGTGTGATAGATGCCATATTCTGACATGAGAACTAGGTTAATTATAATAGAATAACCTTTATAATTGTGTTATAGGTGGTTATTTATCGGTTTTCAAATGAAACGTGCATTTATTGAATTTGGCATTAATCACTGTCTATATTGCATATTTTTTTCTCCTGAATTGTATTTCACTGCTTTTAGGGTTTATTTCTTCCTGAAATGCTTTTTATGGATTCAATTATGGAATTTCAAGAGAATTTTGGTGGAGAAGGAGATATTTACCAAAATGCCCTTAGTGAAATGGAGGTATTTTTTAGGGCAAATCGTATTAAAACAAAGGGAAAATCGTATTAAAGGGAGGGAGAGAACGTCGACTGAAGGGGAAGAGGGCGTCGACCAAAATAGAGCACCATGGACCGAAACAGGGGAAGACCCGAGAGGATTTTGCCACCGTCGTCCACCACCGTCCGGCAACCGAGAACAGACCCGAGGAGAGCTCGAGAGAGTCTTCATCGCGGCGAGTTCGAGAGTGCGAGTTTCTATTCACCAGGCCGAGAGGTGACCCGAGAGGGCTCCTCCGGTGCCAATTCCGCATTCCGACCATCCTCCAGCGTCGATTACCTATTTTCGACCATTCCCAGAGCTATTCCGACTCCTACTGAGACTCGAGAGAGCCGTTTAGAGGACTTCAGCTCCATTTCGTTCTTCACCAGTCGTCACCTCCGTCTGTCGGCTTCTATCCTTCTTCGCCGGCGTCGTCTCTACCTCCGGCCACTCGCTCCTACTACCCGAAGCCATCAATTTTGGAAAATTGCAGCACCCATGAGAACGAGTCTACTGACCGAGCGAGAGGAAGGAGAAGGGGAGTAATTCGTCATTTTGGAATTTAATTTTTCTATAGTTTGAACTTAGGTTTTGAATGTTTATTAAATGAGATTTGATAATTAATGTTTATTGAATATTTTTTTCCATATATTTGATTAAATTAGCTAGTTAGGGTAAGATTATAATTTAGGTTGGCTTTTGGTATTTTAATCTGATTTCTGTCTTTCACTCTATGCACCCGAGAGGGGCTAGACGCAAGGATTGAGAAATCAGATCCGTGGTTACATGGCACTTGAGAGAGGCACGAATCACCGTAAAATCTAGAGTTGACGTTTCCTGTTGTGCAAGTAGTTAACCAGTTGATTGCTTGATAATTTAGGATATAACTAGTGTTTAGTTCAGATTAATTCATCATATTTGGTTAGGCTAGTTGACTGAAGAATACACAAAATTCAGTCCTCCTTGTGGATATGACCCTCGCTTCCCACTAAATTACATGAATGATTTGTACGCTTTCAAGCTATAAAAGCCGATGTAACTAAATTTTTACATCAGTGTTGACTCCAAATCCATCAGTCATTTCTTTAAAAAAAATAGCCCGTTACACATGATTGTTCGATAGATAACTTTACAAATCATTTGCACTTGTTAGGTTAGCTTTTTTGTAAATATCCCACCGCACGCTCACTTGAGAATATAAGGAGCGTTTGTTGTTCGCTATAAAAGGTTTGTATCCACAGGGCATTTGCATATTTAACATGTTTCAAGCATGCATATCCATATTTAAAACATGTAAGGATCAGTTAGAATCTCTTTCTTATCAAATTCCAAGCCTTTAGGGTTGAACTAGTGGAATTTCCCAAACTTAGACAACAAAACATTCGTGTTCGTTTGTGGTGTGTGAATAAGTTTTCTTTACTTATATTTGCTATTTTTTTTAATTTTTTCCATACATAAACTCTAAAAATTTTATTTTGTTGTGATCTGTTTTGCCTTTATCTCCCTATTTACGAGAGAATCAGAGAGTGAAAACACAAAGTTTTGATTTAAAAAAAATGTTTACATCTAAAATGGAATAGAAATGCACAAATGAAGAGAGATTTAATTCCAAAAAGTCTCTGTTACTTTTAGGGACTGCAAACTCTTTTAGTTTTTATTCATTAGGTTTCATAATGATCGGGAAAAGGAGGAGGCGAAGAATTTTTAACTGAGTGTTGACCCCAAAGCCATAAGCATTTCTTAAAAAAACATAGCCCATTATGCATGACTGACCAACAAATCATTTTAAAAATCATCTACGATTGTTAGCTTAGCTTTTTGTTAGTGGGCAAAATAATGGCATGTTTGACTTAGGTAAATTCACACCGCATGTTCATTGAGAATTTAAATAGCGTTTGTTGTTCACTTTAAAAGGTTTGGATCCATAGGGCATTTTCATCTGTAACATGTTTAGAGCATCCATATCCATATTTAAAATATGTTAGGATCAGTTAGAAATCTCTTTCTTATAAAATTCCAAGCCATCAGGGTTGAACTAGTGGAATTTCCCAAACATTGAAAACAAAACTTTTGTGTTCATTTGTGGTGTGTGAATAAATTTTCTTTACTTACACTTGTTATTGTTATTGAATTTTTCCATACATAAACTCTAAAATTTTCATTTTGTTGTGATCTGTTTTGCCTTTATATTCTTGTTTACGAGAGAATCGAAGAGTGAAAACTCAAAATTTTGATTTAAGAAAAATGTATACATCTAAAATGGAAAGGGAATGCAAATGCTTAGGGAGAGATAATTCCTAAAAGACTCTGTAGCTTTTAGGGACTCCAAACTCTTTTAGTTCTTATACATTTAGTTTTGCAATGATCAGGAAAAAGGGGAGGCGATGGATTTTTAACTGAGTGTTGTCTCCCAATCCATATGTCATTTCTTACTAAAATATTGCCCGTTACGCATGATTGACCGATAAATCACTTTACAAATCATATTCGATTGTTAGGTCAGCTTTTTGTAAGTGGGCAAAATAATGGCTTGTTTGACTCGGGTAAATATCCCACCGCACGTCCACTTGAGAATTTAATGAGCGTTTCTTGTTCGCTTAAAAAGGTTTGGATCCATATGGTATTTGCATCTTTAAAATATTTAGAGCATGCATATCCATATTTAAAATATGTTAGGATCAGTTAGAAATCTCTTTGTTATCAAATTCCTAGCCATTCGGGTTGAACTAGTGGAATTTTCCAAACTCGGAAAACAAAACATTTGTGTTTGTTTGTGGTGTGTGAATAAATTTTCTTCACTTACATTTGCAATTATTTTTTATTTTTTCCGTTCATAAACTCTAAATTTTCATTTTGATGCGATATGAAAACTCAAAGTTTTGATTTAAGAAAAAAGTCTACATCTAAATGCACAAATGTAGAGAGATAATTCCAAAAAGTCACTTTAACTTTTAGGGACTGCAAACTCTTTTAGTTTTTATACATTAGGTTTTGCAATGATTGGGAAAAAGAGGAGGCGGGGGATTTTTAACTGAGTGTTGACTCCCAATCCATAAGTAATTTCCTATAAAAATATAGCAAGTTACTCTTGATTGAGCTAAAAATCACTTTACAAATCATCTGCGATTGTTACCACAACTTTTATTAGATGGGCAAAATAATTGCTTGTTTGACTCGTGTAAATATCCCACCGCACGTTCATTTGAGAATTAAAAGAGTGTTTCTTGTTTTTTTTAAAAGGTTTGGATCTATAGGGCATTTTCCTCTTTAACATGTTTCAAGCATGCACATCCATATTTAAAAAATCTTAGGATCTGTTAGAAATCTCTTTCTTATCAAATTCCAAGCCATTAGGGTTGAACTAGTAGAATTTCCCAAACTTGGAAAGCTAAAATTTTGTGTTCGTTTGTGGTGTTGGAATAAATTTTCTTTACTTACACTTGTTACTATTTTTAATTTTTTCAATACATAAACTCTCAAATTTTCATTTTCTTGTGATCTGTTTTGCCTTTATCTTCTTGTTTACCAGTGAATCGGAGAGTAAAAACTCAAAGTTTTGATTTAAGAAAAAAGTGTACATCTAAAATGGAATGGAAATGCACAAATGTAGAGAAAGATAATTCCAAAAAGTCTCTCTAACTTTTAGGGACTACAAACTCTTTTAGTTTTTATACATTAGGTTTTGCAATGATCGGGAAAAGGGGGAGGCAGGGGATTTTTAACTGAGTGTTGACTCCCAATCCATAAGTAATTTCTTAAAAAAATAGCCCGTTACGCTTGATTGATCGATAAATCACTGTACAAATCATCTGCAATTGTTAGCTCAGATTTTTGTAAATGGGCAAAATAATTGCTTGTTTGACTCAGGTAAATATCCCACCGCACGTTCACTTGAGAATTTAATGAGCGTTTGTTGTTCGTTTTAAAAGGTTCGGATTTATAGGGCATTTGCATCTTGAACAAGATTCAAGCATGCATATTCATATTTAAAAGATGTTAGCATCAGTTAGAAATCTCTTTCTTATCAAATTCCAAGCCAATAGGGTTGATCTATAGGAATTTCCCAATGTTGGACCGCAAAACTTTTGTGTTCGTTTGTGATCTGTGAATAAGTTTTCTTTACTTACACTGGTTACTGTTTCAAATTTTTTCCATACATAAACTCTAAAATTTTCATTTTGCTGTGATTTGTTTTGCCTTTATCTCCTTGTTTACAAGAGAATCAAAGAGTGAAAACTGAAAGTTTTGATTTAAAAAAAAAAAAGTTTACATCTAAAATGGAATGGAAATGCACAAATGTAGAGAGAGATTATTCCAAAAAGTCTCTGTAATTTTTAGAACTACTAGAATTTCATGAACATGGACAACAAAACTTTTATGTTCGTTTGTGGTGTGTGAATAAATTTTGTTTACTTATATTTTTTATTTATTTTTATTTGTTCCATACATAAACTCTAAAATTTTTATTTTGTTGTGATCTTTTTTTACTTTATCTCCTTGTTTACGAGAGAATCGGAGAATGAAAACTCAAAGTTTTGATTTAAAAAATTTTTTACATCTAAAATGGAAAGGAAATGCACAAATGTAGAGAGAGATAATTCCAAAAAGTCTCTGTAACTTTTAGGGACTGCAAACTATTTAGTTTTTATTCATTAGGTTTGGCAATAATCAAGAAAAGGGGGAGGCAGGGGATTTTTAAATGAGTGTTGACTCCCAATCCATAAGTCATTTTTGACAAAAACATAGCCCGTTGCACATGATTGACCGATAAATCACTTTATAAATCATCTACATTTGTTAGCTCAACTTTTTGTAAGTGGGTAAAATAATGGCTTGTTTGACTCAGGTAAATATCCCACCGCACGTTCACTTGAGAATTTAATTAGCGTTTGTTGTTCTCTTTAAAATTTTTGGATCCATACGGCATTTGCATCTTTAACATGTTTAGAGTATGCATATCCATATTTAAAATATGTTAGGTTCAGTTCAAAATCTCTATCTTATCAAATTCCAAGCCATTAGGTTTGAACTAGTGGAATTTCCCAAACTTGGAAAACAAAACTTTTGGGTTCGTTTGTGGTGTGTGAATAAATTTTTTTTACTTACATTTGTTGTGTGTTTTGCCCTGATCTTCTTATTTACGAGAGAATCGGAGAGTGAAAACTCAAAGTTTTGATTTAAGAAAAAAGTGTACATCTAAAATGGAATGGAAATGCACAAATGTAGAGAGATATAATTCCAAAAATTCTCTGCAAATTTTAGGGACTCCAAACTCTTCTAGTTTTTATACACTGGGTTTTGCAATTCTCGGGAAAAGGGGAAGGCGGGGGATTTTTAACTGAGTGTTGCCTCCAAATCCATAAGTCATTTCTTACAAAAACATAGCCCGTTACGCATGCTTGACCGATAAATCACTTTAAAAATCATCTGCGATTCTAAGGTCAGCTTTTTGTAAATGAGCAAAATAATGACTTCTTTGACTCCTGTAAATATCCCACCGCACGTTCACTTGGGAATTTAATGAGGGTTTTTTGTTCTCTTTAAAAGGTTTGTATCAATAGGGCATTTGCATCTTTAACATGTTTCAAGCATGCATATCAATATTAAAAACATGTTAGGATCAGTTAGAAATCTCTTTCTTATCAAATTCCAAGCCTTTAGGGTTGAACTAGAGGAATTTCCCAAAATTGGACAACAAAAATTTTTTGTTCTTTTGTGGTGTGTGAATAAATTTTCTTTACTGATATTTGTTTTTTTTTAATTTTTTCCATACATAAACTCTAAAATTTTTATTTTGTTGTGATCTGTTTTGCCTTTATCTCCTTGTTTATGAGAGAATCGAAGTGTGAAAACTCAAAGTTTTGATTTAAAAAAAAAGTTTACATCTTAAATGGAATGGAAATGCACAAATGTAGAGAGATATAATTCCAAAAAGTCTCTGTAAATTTTAGGGACTGAAAACTCTTTTAGTTTTTGTACATTAGGTTTTACAATGATCGGAAAAAGGGGGAGGCCGGGATTTTTAACTGAGTGTTGACTCCCAATCCATAAGTCAATTTTTAAAAAAACATACCCCGTTACTCATGATTGACCAATAAATCATTTTACAAATCATCTGCGATTGTTAGGTTAGCTTTTTCTACATGGGCAAAGTAATGGCTTGTTTGACTCGAGTAAATATCCCACTGCACCTGTACTTGACAATTTAATGAGCGTTTGTTGTTCGCATTAAAAAGGTTTGGATCCATAGGGCATTTGCATCTATAACCGGTTTTAAGCATGCATATACATATTTAAAACATGTTAGGATCAGTTAGAAATCTCTTTCTTACCAAAAATCAAGCCATTAGGGTTGAACAAGTGGAATTTTCCAAACTTGGACAACAAAACTTTTGTGAACGTTCATGGTGTGTGAATAAATTTTCTTTACTTAAATTTGTTATTGTTTTTAATTTGTTCCATACATAAACTCTAAAATTTTCATTTTGTAGTGATCTATTTTGCTTTTATCTAAAGTTTTGAATGAAAAAAAAAAGTGTAGATCTAAAATGGAATGGTAACGCACAAATGTAGAGAGAGATAATTCCAAAAAAGTCTCCGTAACTTTGATGGGACTGAAAACTCTTTTACTTTTTATACATTATGTTTTGAAAAGATTGGGAAAAAGGGAAAGCGGGGATTTTTATGTGAATGTTAAATCCCAATCCATAAATCATTTCTCACAAAAACATAGCCCGTTACGTATGATTGACCGATACATCACTTAACAAATCATCGGCGATTGTTAGGACAGATTTTTGTAAATGGGCAAAATAATGGCTTGTTTGACTCGAGTAAATATCCCTCCACACGTTCACTTGAGAATTTAATGAGCGTTTGTTTTTTGCATTAAAAGGTTTGGATCCATAGGGCATTTGCATCTTTTACATGTTTTAAGCATGCATATACATATTTAAAACATGTTAGGATCAGTTAGAAATCTCTTTCTTACCAAATTGCTAGCCATTAGGGTTGAACAAGGGGAATTTTCCAAACTTGCACTGCAAAACTTTTGTGAACGTTCGTGGTGTGTGAATAAATTTTCTTTACTTATATTTGTTATTGTTTTTAATTTGTTCTATACATAAACTCTACGATTTTCATTTTGTAGTGATCTATTTTGCTTTTATCTAATGTTTTTATTTTTAAAAAAAAGTGTAGATCTAAAATGGAATGGAAATGCACAAATGTAGAGAGAAATAATTCCAAAAAAGTCTCCATAACTTTTAGGGACTGAAAACTCTTTTATTTTTTATACATTAGGTTTTGCAAAGATCGGGAAAAGGGGAAAGCGGGAATTTTTAAGTGAATGTTGAATCCCAATCCATAAGTCATTTCTTACAAAAACATAGCCCATTACGTATGATTGACCGATACATCAGTTAAAAAATCATTTGCGATAGTTAGGTCAGCTTTTTGTAAATGGGCAAAATAATGGCTTGTTTGACTCTGGTAAATATCCCACCACACGTTCACTTGAGAATTTAATGAGCGTTTGGTGTTCGCTTTAAAAGGTTTGGATCCATAGGCCATTCTCATCATTAACATGTTTCAAGCATGCATATCCATATTCAAAACATGTTAGGATCAGTTAGAAATCTCTTTTTTATCAAATTCCAAGCCATTAGGGTTGAACTAGTGGAATTTCCCAAACTTGGACAACAAAATTTTTGTGTTCGTTTGTGGTGTGTGAATAAATTTTCTTTACCTACATTTGTTATTTTTTTAATTTTTTACAAACATAAAATCTAAAATTATCATTTTGTTGTGATATGTTTTGCCTTTATCTTCTTGTTTACGAGATAATCGGACAGTGAAAACTCAAAGTTTTGATTTAAGAAAAACGTGTACATCTAAAATGGAATCTAAATACTCAAATATAGAGAGAGATAATTCCAAAAAGTCTCTGTAACTTTTAGTGACAACAAACTCTTTTAGTTTTTACACATTAGGTTTTGCAATGATCAGGAAAAGGGGGAGGCATGGGATTTTTAACTGAGTGTTTACACCCAATCTATAAGTTATTTCTTACAAAAACATAGCCCGTTATGTATGATTGACCGATAAATGACTTTACAAATCTTCTGCGCTTGTTAGCTCAACTTTTTGTAACTGGGCAAAATAATGGCTTGTTTGACTCGAGTAAATATCAAACCGAGCGTTTGTTGTTCACTTTAAAAGGTTTGGGTCCATAGGGCATTTGCATCTTTAACATGTTTCAAGCACGCGTATCCATATTTAAAACATGTTAGGATCAGTTAGAAATCTCTTTCTTATCAAATTCCAAGCCAATAGTGTTGAACTAGTGCAATTTCCCAAACTTGGAAAACAAAACTTTTGGGTTCATTTGTGGTGTGTGAATAAATTTTTTTTACTTACATTTGTTATTTTTTTTAATTTTTTCCATACATAAACTCTAAATTTTCATTTTGTTGTGATCTATTTTGCCCTGATCTTCTTGTTTACGAGAGAATCGGAGAGTGAAGACTCAAAGTTTTGATTTAAGAAAAAATTGTGCATCTAAAATGGAATGGAAATGCTCAACTGTAAAGAAAGATAATTCCAAAAAGTCTCTGTAACTTTTAGGGACTGCAAACTCTATTAATTTTTATACATTTGATTTTGCAATGATCGGGAAAAGGGGGAGGTGGGGTATTTTTAACTGAGTGGTGACTCCTAATCCCTAAGTAATTTCTTACAAAAATTAGCCCGTTACATATGAATGACCGATAAATCACTTAACAAATCATTTGCGATTGTTAGCTCAGGTTTTTGTAAAAGGGCAAAATAATGGCATGTTTGTCTCGGGTAAATATCCCATCGCTCTTTCACTTGAGAATTTAATGAGCGTTTGTTTTTCATTTTAAAAGGTTTGGATCCATTGGGCATATGCATCTTTAACATGTTTCAAGTATTCATATCCATATTTAAAACATGTTAGGATCAGTTAGAAATCTCTTTCTTAACAAATTCCAAGCCATTAGGGTTGAACTAGTGGAATTTCCCAAACTTGGACAACAAAACTTTTGTGTTCATTTGTGGTGTGTGAAATTTTTTTTTTTACAAACACTTGTTATTGTTATTAATTTTTTCCATACATAAACTGTAAAATTTTCATTTTAATGTGATCTATTTTGCCTTTATCTTCTTGTTTACGAGAGAATCGGAGAGTGAAAACTCAAAGTTTTGATTTATGAAAAAATTGTAAATCTAAAATGGAAAGGAAATGCACAAATGTAGAGAGAGATAATTCCAAAAAGTCTCTGTAACTTTTAGGGACTGCAAACACTTTTAGTTTTTATTCATTTGGTTTTGAAATGATCGGGAAAAGGGGGGGTGGGGTATTTTTAATTGAGTGTTGACTCCCAATCGATAAGTCATTTCTTACAAAAACATAGCCCGTTACACATGATTGACCGATAAATCACTTTACAAATCATCTGCGATTGTTAGCTCAACTTTTTGTAAGTGGGCAAGATAATGGCTTGTTTGACTCGGGTAAATATCCGATCGCATGTTCATTTGTGAATTTAATGAGCGTTTGTTGTTCGCTTTAAAAGGTATGGATCCATAGGGCATTTGCATCTTGAACATGTTCAGAGCATGCATATCCATATTTAAAATATGTTAGGATCAGTTTGAAATCTCTATCTTATCAAATTCCAAGCCATTAGGGTTGAACTAGTGGAATTTTCCAAACTTTGCAAACAAAACTTCTGGGTTCGCTTGTGGTGTGTGAATAAATTTTCTTTACTTACATTTTTTATTTTTTTTAATTTGTTCCATACATAAACTCAAAATTTTCATTTTGTTATGTTTTGTCCTGATCTTCTTGTTTACGAGAGAATCGGAGAGTGAAAACTCAAAGTTTTGATTTCATAAAAAAGTGTACATCTAAAATGGAAAGGAAATGCAAAAATGTAGAGAAATATAATTCCAAAAGTCTCTGTAACTTTTAGGGATTCCAAACTCTTTTAGTTTTTATACACTGGGTTTTGCAATTATCGGGAAAAGGGGCAGGTGAGGGATTTTTAACTGAGTGTTGACTCCCAATCCATAAGACATTTTTTACATAACAATAGCCCGTTGCGCATGATTGACCGATAAATCACATTACAAATCATTTGCGATTGTTAGGTCAGTTTTTTGTAAATGGGCAAAATAATGGCTTGTTTGACTCCTGTAAATATCCCACCACACGTTCACTTGAGAATTTAATGAGCGTTTGTTGTTCACTTTAAAAGGTTTTATCCATAGGGCATTTGCATCTTTAACATGTTTCAAGCATGCATATCCATATTTAAAACATGTTAGGATCAGCTGGAAATTTCTTTCTTATCAAATTCCAAGCCTTTAGGGTTGAACGAGAGGAATTTTCCAAACTTAGACAACAAAACTTTTTTTATTCTTTTGTGGTGTGTGAATAAATTTTATTTACTTATATTTTTTTTATTTTTAATTTTTTCCATTCATAAACTCTAAAATTTTTATTTTGTTGTGATCTATTTTGCCTTTTCTCCTTGTTTACGAGAGAAACAGAGAGTGAAAACTGAAAGTTTTTATTTGAAAAAAAATGTTTTCATCTAAAATGGAATGTAAATGCACAAATTTAGAGAGAGATAATTCCAAAAAGTCTCTATAACTTTTAGGGACTGCAAACTCTTTTAGTTTTTATACATTTGGTTTTGCAATGATCGGGAAAAGGGGGAGAGGCGGAGGATTTTTGACTGAGTGTTGACTACCAATACGTAAATACTTGTTTACAGCCCGTTATGCATGATTGACTAATAAATCACATTGCAAATCATCTACGATTGTTAGGTCAACTTTTTGTAAGTGGGCAAAATAATGGCTTGTTTGACAGGTAAATATCCCACCACACGTTCACCAGAGAATTTAATGAGCATTTGTTGTTCACTTTAAAAGCTTTGGATCAATAGGGCATTTGCATCTTTCACATGTTTCAAGCATGCGTATCCATATTTAAAACATGTTAGGATCAGTTAGAAATTTGTTTATTATCAAATTCCAAGCCAATAATGTTGAACTAGGGGAATTTCCCAAACTTGGACAAAAAAACTTTTGTGTTCGTTTGAGGTGTGTGAATAAATTTTATTTACTTACATTAGTTATTGTTTTTAATTTTTTCCATACATAAACTCCAAATTTTCATTTTGTTGTGATTTGTTTTGCCTTTATCTTCTAGTTTACAAGAGAATCAGAGAGTGAAAACTCAAAGTTTTGATTTAAGAAAAAAGTGTACATCTAAAATGGAATGGAAATGCACAAATGTAGAGAAAGATAATTCCAAAAAGCCTCTTTAATTTTTGGGGACTACAAACTCTTTTAGCTTTTATTCATTTGGTTTTGGAAAGATTGGGAAAAGGGGGAGGCGGGGGATTTTTAACTGAGTGTTGACTCCAAGACCATAAGTAATTTCTTACAAAAATATAGCCCAGTACACATGATAGATCGATAAATCACTTTACAAATCATCTGCAATTGTTAGCTTAGCTTTTTGTAAATAGGCAAAATAATGGCTTGTTTGAATCGGGTAAATATGCCACCGCATGTTCACTTGAGAATTTCAAGAGCGTTTGTTGTTCGCTTTAAAAGGTTTGTATCCATATGGCATTTGCATCTTTAACATGTTTCAAGCATGCATATCCATATTTAAAACATGTTAGGATCCGTAAGAAATCTCTTTCTTATCAAATTCCAAGCCTATAGGGTTGAACTAGTGGAATTTCCCAAACATAGACAACAAAACTTTTGTGTTCGTTTGAGGTGTGTGAATAAATTTTATTAACTTACATTTGTTATTGTTTTTAATTTTTTCCATGCATCAACTCTTAAATTTTTCTTTTGTTGTTTTCTGTTTTTGCCTTTATCTCCTTGTTTACGAGAGAATCGGAGAGTGAAAACTCATAGTTTTTTTTTTTAAAAATTTTTTTTACATCTTACATGGAATGGAAATGCATGAATGTTGAGAGAGATAATTCCTAAAAGTCTCTGTAACTTTTAGGGACTGCAAACTCTTTTAGTTTATATATTAGGTTTTACAATTATCGAGAAAAGGGGAAGGCGGGGGATTTTTAACTGAGTGTTAACACCCAATCCATAAGTCATTTCTTACAAAAACATAGCCTGTAACGCATGATTGACCGATAAATCACTTTACAAATCATCTACGATGCTTAGGTCAGCTTTTTTTGAATGGGCAAACTAAAGGCATGTTTGACTGAGTTAAATATCCCTTTGCACGTTCACTTGAGAATTTAAAAAGCGTTTGTTGTTCACTTTAAAAGGTTTATATCCATAGGGCATTTTCATCTTTAACATGTTTCAAGCTTGCATATCCATATTTAAAACATGTTAGGATCAGTTAGAAATCTCTTTCTTATCAAATTCCAAGCCTATAGGGTTGAACTAGTGGAATTTCCCAAACATAGACAACAAAACTTTTGTGTTCGTTTGTGCTATGTAAATAAATTTTATTCACTTACATTTGTTATTGTTTTTAATTTTTTCCATGCATAAACTCAAAAATTTTTATTTTTTTGTTTTCTGTTTTGCATTTGTCCCCTTGATTACAAGAGAATCGGAGAGTGAAAACTCAAAGTTTTAATTTAAAAAAAAGGTTTACATCTTACATGGAATGGAAATGCACAAATGTTGAGAGAGATAATTCCAAAAAGTCTCTGTAACTTTTAAGGACTGCAAACTCTTTTAGTTTTTAAACATTAGGTTTTGCAATGATTGGGAAAAAGGGGAGGCGGGGGATTTTTAACTGAGTGTTGACTCCCAATCCTTGAGTCATTTCTTACAGAAACATAGCCCATTATGCATGATTGACCGATAAATCACTTTAAAAATCATCTGCGATTGTTAGCTAAGCTTTTTTTGAATGGGCAAAATAATGGTTTGGTTGACTCGGGTAAATATTCCACCGCACGTTCACTTGAGAATTTCAGTAGCATTTGTTGTTCACGTTAAAAGGTTTGGATCTATAGGGCATTTGCATCTTGAACATGTTTCAAGCATGCATATCCATATTTAAAACATGTTCGGATCAGTTAGAAATCTCTTTCTTATCAACTTCCAAGCCATTAGGGTTGAACTACAGGAATTTCTTAAACTTGGACAACAAATTTTTTGAGTACGTTTGTGGTGTGTGAATAAATTTTCTTCACTTACACTAGTTACTGTTTCTAATTTTTTCAATAACATTAACTCTAAAATTTTTATTTTGTTGTGATCTGTTTTGCCTTTATCTCCTTGTTTACGAGAGGTTCGAAGAGTGAAAACTCAAAGTTTTGATTTAAAAAAAAAAAGTTTACATCTAAGATGGAATGGAAATGCACAAATGTAGAGAGAGATAATTCCTAAAAGTCTCTATAACTTTTAGGGATTGCAGACTTTTTTAGTTTTTATCCATCAGGTTTTGCAATGATCGAGGATTTTTAACTGAGTGTCGACTCCCAATTCATAAGCCATTTCTTACAAAAACATGGCCTGTTAAGCATGATTGACCGATGAATCACTTTAAAAATCATCTACGATTGTTAGGTCAGCTTTTTGTAAATGGGCAAAATAATGATTTGTTTGAGTTGGGTAAATATCCCACCGCATGTTCACTTGAGAATTTAATGAGCATTTGTTGTTCGCTATAATTGGATTGGATCCATAGGGCATTTGCATCTTTTACATGTTTCAACCGCGCATTTCCATATTTAAAAAATGTGAGGATCATTAGGGTTGAACTAGTGGATTTCCAAAGCTTGGACAAAAAAAACTTTTGGTTTCTTTTGTGGTGTGTGAATAAATTTTATTTACTTACATTTGTTAATGTTTATTATTTTTTCCATACATAAACTCCAAATTTTCATTTTGTTGTGATCTATTTTTCAGTTTTCTAACATTTTGAATTAAAAAAATAATTGTACTTCTAAATTGGAATGGAAATGAAAAAATATAGAGAGAGATAATGCCAAAAAGTCTCTGTTACTTTTAGGGACTACAAACTCTTTTAGGTTTGCTACATTAGATTTTGCAATTATCGAGAAAAGGGGAAGGTAGGGGATTTTTTACTGAGTGTTGACAACCAATCCACAAGTCATTTCTTAAAAAAACATAGCCCGTTACACATGATTGATCGATAAATCACTATACAAATCATCTGCAATCGTTAGGTCAGCATTATGTAAATGGCAAAATAATGGCTTGTTTGAGTCAGGTAAATATCCCACCGCACGTTCACTTGAGAATTTGATGAGTGTTTTTTGTTTGCTTTAAAAGGTTTGTATCCATAGGGCATTTGCATCTTTAACATGTTTCAAGCATGCATATCCATATTTAAAACATGTTAGGATCAGTTAGAAATCTTTCTTATCAAATTCCACGCCTTTAAGGTTGATCTAGTGGAATTTCCCAAACTTAGACGACAAATCTTTTGTGTTCGTTTGAGGTGTGTAAAAAAAATTTCTTTACTCACACTTGTTATTGTTTTTTATTTTTTCCATACATAAACTCTAAAATTTTCATTTTGTTGTGATCTGTTTTGCCTTTATCTTCTTGTTTACGAGAATATCAAAGAGTGAAAACTCAAAGTTTTTATTTAAGAAAAATGTGTACATCTAAAATGGAATGGAAATGCACAAATGTAGAGAGAGATAATTCCAAAAAGTCAATGTAACTTTTAGGGATGGCTAACTCTTTTAGTTCTTATACATTAGGTTTTGCAATGATCGGGAAAAAGGGGAGGCTGGGGATTCTTAACTGAGTTTTGACTCCGAATCCAAATGTCATTTCTTGCAAAAACTTTGGCCGTTATGCATGATTGACAGATAAATAACTTTACAAATCATCCGCGAATGTTAGGTCAACTTTTTGTAAGTGGGAAAAATAATGGCTTGTTTGACTCGGGTAAATACCCCACCGCACGTTCACTTGAGAATTTAATGAGTATTTGTTGTTCTCTTTAAAAGGTTTGGATCAATTGGGCATTTGCATCTTTAACATGTTTCAAGCATGCGTATCCATATTTAAAACATATCAGGATCAGTTAGAAATCTCTTTCTTTTCAAATTCGAAGCCATTAGGGTTGAACTAGTGGAATTTCCCAAACTTGGACAACAAAACTTTTGTATTTTTTTATGGTGTGTGAGTATTTTTTATTTACTTACATTTGTGGTTGTTTTTAATTTTTTCCATTTATAAACTCTAAAATTTTCATTTTGTTGTGATCTGTTTTGCCTTTATCTTCATGTTTATGAGAGAAACAAAGAGTGAAAACTCAAGTTTTGATTTAAGAAAAATGTGTACATCTAAAATAGAATGTAAATACCCAATCGTAGAGAGAGATAATTGTAAAAAGTCTCTGTAACTTTTAGGGACTACAAACTCTTTTAGTTTTTATTAATTATGTTTTGCAATGATCGGGAAAAAGGGGAGGTGGGGAATTTTTTACCGAGTGTTGACTCCCAATCCATAAGTAATTTCTTACAAAAACATAGCCCATGACTCATGATTGACCGATAAATCACTTTACAAATCATTTGCGATTGTTAGGTCAGCGTTTTGTATGTGGGCAAAATAATGGCTTGTTTGACTCGGGTAAATATCCCAGCGAACGTTCACTTGAGAATTTAATGAGCTTTTCTTGTTCGCTTTAAAAGGCTTGGATCAATTGGGCATTTGCATCTTTGACATGTTTCAAGCATGCATATCAGGATTTAAAACATGTTAGGATCAGTTAGAAATCTCTTTCTTATCAAATACCAAGCCATTAGGGTTGAACTAGTGGAATTTCCCAAACTTTGACAACAAAACTTTTGTGTTCATTTGTGGTGTCTAAATAAATTTTTATTACTTAAATTTGTTATTATTTTTAATTTGAACCGTACATAAACTCTAAATTTTCATTTTGTTCTGATCTGTTTTGCCTTTATCTTCTGGTTTATGAGAGAATCGAAGAGTGAAAACTCAAAGTTTTCATTTAAGAAAAAGGTGTACATCTAAAATGGAATGGAAAAGCACAAATGTAGAGAAAGATAATTCCAAAAAGTCTCTTTAACTTTTAGGGATTGCAAACTCTTTTAGTTTTTATACATTAGGTTTTGCAATGATAGGGAAAAGGCGGAGGCGGGGGATTTTTATCTGAGTGTTGACTCCCAATCCATAAGTAATTTCTTACAAAAATATAGCTAGTTACGCATGATTGATCGATAAATCACTTTAAAAATCATCTACGATTGTTAGCTCAGCTTTTTTTAAATGGGCAAAATAATAGTTTGTTTGACTCGGGTATATATCCCACCGCACGTTCACTTGAGAATTTAATGAGCCTTGGATGTTTGAAAAGGTTTGGATCCATAGGGCATTTGCATCTTTAACATGTTTCAAGCATGCATATCCATATTTAAAACATGTTAAGATCAGTTAGAAATCTCTTTCTTATCAAATTCCAAGCTATTAGGGTTGAACTAGTGGAATTTCCCAAACTTGGACAAAAAAAGTTTTGTGTTTTGTGTTCGTTTGTGGTGTGTGAATAAATTTTCTTTACCTACACATGTTACTGTTATGAATTTTTTCCTTATATAAACTCTAAAATTTTCATTTTGTTGTGATCTGTTTTGCCTTTGTGTTCTTATTTACAGGAGAATCGGAGAGTGAAAACTCAAAGTTTTATTTTAAGAAAAAAGTGTACATCTAAAATGGAAATTAAATGCACAAATGTAGCGTGAAATAATTCCAAAAAGTCTTCGTAACTTTTAGGGACGCAAACTCTTTTAGTTTACACATTAGGTGGTGCAATTATCGGGAAAAGGGGAAGGCGGGGGATTTTTAACTAAGTGTTGAATCCCAATCCATAAGTTATTTCTTACAAAAAAATAGCCCGTTATGCATGATTGACCAATAAATCACTTTACAAATTGTCTACAATTGTTAGGTTAGCTTTTTGTAAATGGGCAAAATAATGGCATGTTTGACTCGGGTAAATATCCAACCGCATGTTCACTTGAGAATTTAATGAGCGTTTGTATTTTTCTTTAAAAGGTTTTCATCCATAGGGAATTTGCAACTTTAACATTTTTCAAGCATGCATATCCATATTTAAAACATGTTAGGATCAGTTTGAAATCATTTTCTTATCAAATTCCAAGCCTTTAGGATTGAGCTAGTGGAATTTCCCAAACTTTTGCATTTGTTTGTGGTGTGTGAATAAATTTCCTTTACTTACATTTGTTATTGTTTTTAATTTGTTCCATACATAAATTCAAAAAAAAATTATTTTGTTGTGATCTTTTTTGCCTTTATCTCCTTGTTTACGAGAGAATCGAAGAGTGAAAACTTAAAGTTTTGATTTAAAACAAAAAGTTTACCGCTTATATGGAATGGAAATGCACAAATGTAGAGAGAGATAATTCCAAAAAGTCTTGGTAACTTTTAGGGACTGCAAACTCTTTTAGTTTTTATACATTAGGTTTTGCAATTATCAGGAAACGAGGGAGGCGGGAGATTTTTAACTGAGTGTTGAGTCCCAATCCAATAGTTATTTCATACAAAAACATATCCCATTACGCATGATTGACCGATAAATCAGTTTACATATCATTAGCGATTGTTACCTCAACTTTTTGTAAATGGGCAAAATAATGGTTTGTTTGACTCGGGTAAATATTCCATTGCACGTTCACTTGAGAATTTTATTAGTGTTTGTTCTTCACTTTAAAAGGTTTGGATCCATAGGACATTTGCATCTTGAACATGTTTAGAGCATGCATATCCATATTTAAAACATGTTAGGATCAGTTAGAAATCTCTTTCTTATCAAATTCCAAACGTTTAGGGTTGAACTACTAGAATTTCCCAAACTTAGACAACAAAACTTTTGTGTTCGTTTGTGGTGTGTGAACAAATTTTCATTACTTACACTAGTTATAGTTTCTAATTTTTTTCATACGTAAACTCTAAAATTTTCATTTTGTTGTAATCTATTTTGCCTTTCTCCTTGTTTACGAGAGAATCAAAGTGTGAAAACTCAAGGTTTTGCTTTAAAAAAAATTTACATCTAAAATGGAATGAAAATGCACAAATATAGAGAGAGATAATACCAAAAAGTCTTTGTAACTCTTAGGGACTACAAACTCTTTTAGTTTTTATACATTAGGTTTTGCAATGATTTGGAAAAGGGGGAGGTGGGGGATTTTTAACTGAGTGTTGACTCCCAATCCATAAGTCATTTTCTACAAAAACATAGCCCGTTACGCATGATTGACCGATAAATCACTTTACAAATCATCTGTGATTGTTAGGTCAGCTTTTTGTAAATGGGCAAAATAATGGCTTGTTTGACTCGGGTAAATATCCCACCGAACGTTCACTTGAGAATTTACTGAGCGTTTGTTGTTCGCTTTAAAAGGCTTGGATCCATAGGGCATTTGCATCTTTAACATGTTTTAAACATGCATATACATATTTAAAACATGTTAGGATCAGTTAAAAATCTCTTTCTTATCAAATTCCAAGCCATTAAGGTTGAACTATTGGAATTTTCCAAACTTGGACAACAAAACTTTTGTGTTCGTTTGTGGTGTGTGAATAATTTTCTTTACTTACATTTGTTATTATTTTTAATTTTTTCCATACATAAACTCTAAAATTTTCATTTTTTTGTGATCTATTTTGCCTTTACATAAATTTTTGATTTAAAAAAAAAATTTACATCTAAAATGGAATGGAAATGCACAAATGTTGAGAGATATAATTCCAAAAAGTCTCTGTAACTTTTAGGGACTGCAAACTTTTTTAGTTTTTATACATTAGGTTTTGCAATGATAGGGAAAAGAGGGAGGCAGGGGATTTTTAATTGAGTGTTGACTGGCAATCCATAAGTCATTTCTTACAAAAACATAGCATGTTATGCATGATTGATCGATAAATCAATTTACGAATCATCTGTGATTGTTAGGTTAGCTTTTTGTAAGTGGGCAAAATAATGGCTTGTTTGACTCGCATAAATATCCCACTCCTCGTTCACTTGAAAATTTAATGAGCGTTTTTTGTTCAAAAGGTTTGGATCCAAAGGGCATTTACTTCTTTAACATGTTTAGAGCATGCATATCCATATTTAAAATATGTTAGGATTAGTTAGAAATCTCTTTCTTATCAAATTCCAGGCCATTAGGGGTGAACTAGTGGAATTTCCAAACATTGAAAACAAAAATTTTGCGTTCGTTTGTGGTGTGTGAATAAATTTTCTTTACTTACACTTGTTATTGTTTTCAATTTTTTCCATACATAAACTCTAAAATTTTCATTTTGTTGTGATCTGTTTTGCCTTTATATTCTTGTTTACGAGAGAATAGAAGAGTGACAACTCAAAGTTTTGATTTAAGAAAAACTTGTACATCTTAAAAGGACTAGAAATGGACAAATGTAGAGAAAGATAATTCAATAAAGTCTCTGTAACTTTCAGACACAACAAACTCTTGAAGTTTTTGTACAATAGATTTTGCAATGATCGGGAAAAGGGGGAGGCGGGGGATTTTTAACTGAGTGTTGACTCCGAATCCATAAGTCATTTCTTACAAAAACATAGCCCGTTACACATGATTGAAGGATAAATCACTTTACAAATCATCTGCGATTGTTAGCTCAGCTTTTTTTACGTAGGCAAAATAATGGCTTGAATGACTCTGGTAAATATCCCACCGCACATTCGCTTGAAAATTTAATGAGCGTTAGTTATTCTCTATAATAGGTTTGGATCCATAGGGTATTTGCATCTTTAACATGCTTCAAGTATGCATATCCATATTTAAAACATGTTAGGACCAGTTAGAAATCTCTTTCTTATTAAATTCCAAGCCATTAGGGTTTAACTAGTGGAATTTCCCAAACTTAGACAACAAAACTTTTGTTTTCGATTGTGGTGTGTGAATAAATTATCTTTACTTACATTTTTTATTTTTTTAATTTATTCCATACATAAACTCTAAAATTTTTATTTTGTTGTGATATGTTTTGTCTTTATCTCCTTGTTTACGAGAGAATCGGAGCATGAAAACTCAAAGTTTTGATTTTAAAAAAATTTTAAATCGTAAAAGGAATGGAAATGCACAAATGTAGAGAGAGATCATTTCAAAAAGTCTCAGTAACTTTAGGGACTGCAAACTCTTTCAGTTTTTATACATTAGGTTTTACAATGATCAGGAAAAGGGGGAGGCGGGGGATTTTTAACTGAGTGTTGACTCCCAATCCATAAGTCATTTCTTAGAATAACATAGCCCATTACGCATGATTGACCGATAAATCATTTTACCAATAATCTGCGATTGTTAAGTTAGATTTTTGTAAGTAGGAAAAATAATAGCTTGTTAGACTCGATTAAATATACCACCGCACGGTCACTTGAGAATTTAATTGTGCGTTTGTTGTTCACTTTAAAAGGTTTGGATCCATAGGGCATTTTCATCTTTAAAATGTTTTAAACTTGCATATACATATTTAAAACATGTTAGGATCAGTTAGAATTCTCTTTATTTTCAAATTCCAAGCCATTAGGGTTGAACTAGTGGATTTTTCCAAACTTGGACAACAAAACTTTTGTGATCGTTTGTGGTGTGTGAATAAATTTTCTTTACTTACATTTGTTATTGTTTTTAATTTTTTTCATACATAAACTCTAAAATTTTCATTTTGTTGTGATCTATTTTGCCGTTATCTAAAGTTTTGATTTTAAAAAAAAATGTACATGTAAAATGGAATGGAAATGCACAAATGTAGAGAGAGATAATTCCAAAAAAGTCTTTGTAACATTTAGGGACTGCAAACTCTTTTAGTTTTTAGACACTAGGTTTTGCAAAGATCGGGAAAAGTGGCAGGCGGGGGTATTTTAACTGAATGTTGACTCCCAATCCGTCATTTCTTACAAAAACAGTTACGCATGATTGATCAATAAATCACTTAACAAATCATCTGCGATTGTAAGGTCAGCTTTTTGTAAATGGGAAAAATAATGGCTTGTTTGACTCGGATCACCGCACAATCACATGTGAATTTAATGAACGTTTGGTGTTCAATTTAAAAGGTTTGGATCCATAGGACATTTGCATCCTTAACAAGTTTCAAGCATGCATATCCATATTTAAAACATGTTAGGATCAGTTAGAAATCTCTTTTTTTATCAAATTCCAAGCCATTAGGGTTGGACTAGTGCAATTTCCCAAATTTGGACAACAAAACTTTTGTGTTCGTTTGTGGTGTGTGAATAAATTTTCTTTACTAACATTTGTTATTGTTTTTAATTTTTTCCGTATATAAACTGTAAAATTTTCATTGTTGTGATCTGTTTTTCCATTATCTCCTTGTTTACGAGAGAATCGGAGAGTGAAAACTCAAAGTTTTGATTTAAGAAAAAAAGTGTACATCTAAATTGGAATGGAAATGCACAAATGTAAAGAGAGATAATTCAAAAAAGTCTTTGTAAGTTTTAGGGACAGCAAACTCTTTTATTTTTATACATTAGTTTTCGCAATTATCAGGAAAAGGGGAGGCGGGGGATTTTTAACTAAGTGTTGACTCCCAATCCATAAGTCATTTCTTAAAAAAACATAGCCCGTTACACATGATTGACATATAAATCACTTTACAAATCATCTGCGATTGTTAGGTCAACTTTTTGTAAAAGGGAAAAATAATGGCGTGTTTGACTTGGGTTTCTTGTTCGCTTTAAATGGTTTGTATCCATACAGCATTTGCATCTTTAACATCTTTCAAGCTTGCATATCCATATTAAAAACATGTTAGGATCAGTTAGAAATCTCTTTCTTATCAAATTCAAAACTTTTAGGGTTGAACTAGTGGAATTTCCCGAACTTAGACAATACAACTTTTGTTTTCGATTGTGGTGTGTGAATAAATTTTCTTTACTTATATTTTTTATTTTTTTTAATTTTTTCCATACATAAAATCTAAATTTTTTATTTTGTTGTGATCTGTTTTGTCTTTATCTCCTTGTTTACGAGAGAATCAGAGCGTGAAAACTCAAAGTTTTGATTTAAAAAAAAAGTTTACATCTAAAAAGGAATGGAAATGCACAAATGTACAGAGAGATAATTCCAAAAAGTCTCAACAACTTTTAGGGACTGCAAACTCTTTTAGTTTTTGTACAATAGGTTTTGCAATGATCGGGAAAAGGGGGAGGTGGGGATTTTTAACTGAGTGTTGACTCCCAATCCATAAGTCATTTCTTACTAAAACATAGCTCGTTATGCATGATTGACCGATAAATCATTTTACAAATCATCTGCTATTGTTAGGATAGCCTTTTGTAAATGGGCAAAATAATGGCTTGTTAGACTCGGTTAAATATACCACCTCACGGTCACTTGAGAATTTAATGAGTGTTTATTGTTCACTTTAAAAGGTTTGGATCCATAGGGCATTTTCATCTTTAAATTATTTTAAGCATGCATATACATATTTAAAACATATTAGGATCAGTTGGAAATCTCTTTCTTTTCAAATTCCAAGCCATTAGGGTTGAACTAGTGGAATTTTCCAAACTTGGACAACAAAACTTTTGTGATCGTTTGTGGTTTGTGAATAAATTTTCTTTACTTACATTTGTTATTATTTTCATTTTTTTTCATACATAAACTCTAAAATTTTTATTTTGTTATTATCTATTTTGTCTTTATTTAAAGTTTTGGTTTAAAAAAAAAGTGTACATGTAAAATGGTATGGAAATGCACAAATGTAGAGAGAGATAATTTCAAAAAACGTCTTTGTAACATTTAGAGACTGCAAACTCTTTTAGTTTTTAGACACTAGGTTTTGCAAAGATCGGGAAAAGTGGCAGGCAGGGGATTTTTAACTGAGTGTTGACTCCCAATCATTGCGTCATTTCTTACAAAAACATAGCCAGTTACGCATGATTGACCGATAAATCACTTAACAAATCATCTGCGATTGTTAGGTCAGTTTTTTGTAAATGGGCAAAATAATGGCTTGTTTGACTCGGGTAAATATCCCACAGCACGTTCACATATGAATTTAATGAGCGTTTGGTGTTCGATTTAAAAGGTTTGGATCCATAGGGAATTTGCATCTTTATCAAGTTTCTAGCATGCATATCCATATTTAAAACATGTTCAGATCAGTTAGAAATCTCTTTTTTTATCAAATTCCAAGCCATTAGGTTTGGACTAGTGGAATTTCACAAACTTGGACAACAAAACTTTTGTGTTCATTTGTGGTGCTTCAATAAATTTTCTTTACTTACATTTTTTTTTTCCGTACATAAACTCTAAAATTTTCATTTTGTTGTGATCTGTTTTGCCATTATCTCCTTGTTTATGAGAGAATCGGAGAGTGAAAAGTCAAAGTTTTGATTCAAGAAAAAAATGTACATCTAAAATAGAATGGAAATGCACAAATGTAGAGAGAGATAATTCCAAAAAGTCTCTATAAGTTTTAGGGACTGCAAACTCTTTATTTTTTATACAATAGGTTTTGCAATGACAGTGAAAAGGGGGCGGTGGGGGATTTTTAACTGAGTGTTGACTCCCAATCCATAAGTCATTTCTGACAAAAACATAGCCCATTATGCATGATTGACCAATAAATCACTTTACAAAACATTTGCGATTGTTAGCTTAGCTTTTTGTAAATGGGCAAAATAATGGCTTCTTTGACTTGGGTAAATATTCCACTACACATTCACTTGAGAATTTTATTACCGTCTGTTGTTCGCTTTAAAAGGTTTGGATCCATAGGGCATTTGCATCTTGAACATGTTTCAAGCATGCATATCCAAATTTAAAACATGTTAGGATCAGTAAGAAATGTCTTTCTAATCAAATTCCAAACCATTAGTGTTGAACTGCTGGAGTTTCCCAAACTTGGACAACAAAACTTTTTTGTTCATTTGTGGTGTGTGAATAAATTTTCTTTACTTACACTAGTTATTGTTTCTAATTTTTTACATACTTAAACCCTAAAATTTTGATTTTGTTGTGATCTGTTTTGCTTTTATCTCCTTGTTTACTAGAGAATTGAAGATTGAAAACTCAAAGTTTTGATTTAAATAAAATGTTTAAATCTAAAATTGAATTGAAATGCACAAATGTAGAGAGAGATAATACCAAAAACTCTCTGTAACTTTTAGGGTCTGTAAACTCTTTTAGTTTTTATACATTTGGTTTTGCAATGATCAGGAAAAGGGGGAGGCAGGGGATTTTTAATTGAGTGTTGACTCCCAATCCATAAGTAATTTCTTATAAAAACATAGCCCGTTACATAAGATTGACCAATGAATCACTTTACAAATCATCTGCGATTGTTAGGTCAGCTTTTTGTAAATGGGCAAAATAATGGCTTGTTTAACTCGGGTAAATATTCCACCGCATGTTCACTTGGGAATTTAATGAGCGTTTGTTGTTCACTTTAAGTGGTTCGGATCCATAGGTCATTTGCACCTTTAACATGTTCTAAGCATGCATATACATACCTAAAACATGTTAGGATGAGTTAGAAATCGCTTTCTTATCAAATTCCAAGCCATTAGAGTTTAACTAGTGGAATTTTCCAAACTTGGAAAACAAAACTTTTGTGTTCATATGTGGTGTGTGAATAAAATTTCTTTACTTACACTTGTTATTGTTTTTAATTTTTTCTACACATAAACTCTAAAATTTTCATTTTGTTGTGATCTGTTTTGCCCTTATATTCTTGTTTATGAGAGAATCGAAAGTGAAATGTCAAAGTTTTGATTTAAGAAAAATGTGTTCATAAAAAATGGAATGGAAATGGACAAATTTAGAGAGAGCTAATTCCAAAATGTCTCTTTAACTTTTAGGGACTGCAAACTCTTATAGTTTTCATACATTAGGTTTTGCAATGATCAGGAAAAGGGGGAGGCATGGGATTTTTAACTAAGTGTTGACTCCTAATCCATAACTCATTTCTTACAAAAACATAGCCCGTTACACATGATTGACCGATAAATCACTTTACAAATCATCTGCAATTTTTAGGTCAACTTTTTGTTAGTGGGGAAAATAATGGCTAGTTTGACTCGGGTAAATATCCCATCGTAAATTCACTTGAGAATTTAATGAGGGTTTGTTGTTCGCTTTATAAGGTTAGGATCCATAGGGTATTTTCATATTTAACATGTTTAGAACATGCATACCGATATTTAAAATATGTTTGGATCAGTTAGAAATCTTTTTCTTATCAAATTCCATGCCTTTAGGGTTGAACTAGTGGAATTTTCCAAACTTGGAAAAGGGGGAGGCGGGGGATTTTTAACAGAGTTATGACTTCCAATCCAAAGTCATTTCTTGCCCGTTACACGTGATTGATCAATAAATAACTTTACAAATCATCTGCGATTGCTAGGTCAACTTTTTTTAAGTGGGCAAAATAATGGCGCTTATGACTCTGATAAATATCCCACTACACGTTCACTTGAGAATTTAATGAGCATTTGTTGTTCGCTTTAAAAGGTTTGGATCAATAGGGCATTTGCATCTTTAACATGTTTCAAGCATGCATATCCATATTTAAAACATGTTAGGATCAGTTAGAAATCTCTTTCTTATCAAATTCTAAGCCATTAGGGTTGAACTAGTGGCATGTGCCAAACTTGGACAACAAGACTTTTGTGTTCGTTGGTGGTGTGTGAATAAATTTTCTTTACTTACATTGGTTATATTTTTTAATTTGTTCCATACATAAACTCTAAATTTTTATTTTGTTGTGATCTGTTTTGCCTTTATCTTCTTGTTTACCAGAGAAACGGAGAGTGAAAACTCAAATTTTTTATTTAAGAAAAAAGAGTACATCTAAAATGGAATGGAAATACACAAATGTAGAGAAAGATAATTCCAAAAAGTCTCTTTAACTAATAGGGACTGCAAACTCTTTCTGTTTTTATGCATTAGGTTTTGCAATGATCAGGAAAAGGGGGAGGCAAGGGATTTTAAACCAAGTGTTGACTCCCAATCCATAAGTAATTTCTTACAAAAATATAGCCCGTTACGCTTAATGGACTGATAAATCACTTTAAAAATCATCTACAATTGTTAACTCAGCTTTTTGTAAATGGGCAAAATAATGGCTTGTTTGACTCGGGTATTTATCCCACCGCACGTTCACTCGAGAATTTAATGAATGTTTGTTGTTCATTTTAAAAGGTTTGGATCCATAGGGCATTTGCATCTTTAACATGTTTCAAGCATGCATATCCATATTTAAAACATGTTAGGATCAGTTTGAAATCTCTTTCTTATCAAATTCCTACCAATAATGGTTGAACTAGTTGAATTTCCAAAACATGGACAACAAAACTTTTGTGTTCATTTGTGGAGTGTGAATAAATGTTCTGCACTTACACTTGTTACTATTTAAAAAATTTTCCATACATAAACTCTTAAATTTTCACTTTTTTGTGATCTATCTTTTCTTTATCTTCATATTTACGAGAGAATCGGAGAGTGAAAACTCAAAGTTTTGATTTAAGAAAAAAGTGTACATCTAAAATGGAAAGGAAATGCACAAAAGTAGAGAGAGATAATTCCAAAAAGTCTCTGTAACTTTTAGGCACCACAAACTCTTTTAGTTTTTATACATTAGCTTTTGCAATTATTGGGAGAAAGGGAAGGCGGGGGATTTTTACCTGAGTGTTGACTCCAAATCAATCAGTCATTTCTTTAAAAAAAGCCAGTTATGCATGATTGTCCGATAATTAACTTTACAAATCATCTGCGATTGTTAGGTTAACTTTTTGTAAATAGGCAAAATAATGGCTTGTTTGACTCGGGTAAATATCCCACCGCACGCTCACTTGAGAATATAATGAGTGTATGTTGTTCGCTTTAAAAGGTTTGTATCCATAGGGCATTTATATCTTTAACATGTTTCAAGCATGCATATCCATATTTAAAACATGTTAGCATCAGTTAGAAATCTCTTTCTTATCAAATTCCAAGCCTTTAGGGTTGAACTAGTGGAATTTCCCAAACTTAGACAACAAAACATTTGTGTTCGTTTGTGGTGTGTGAATAAATTTTCTTTACTTATATTTTCTATTTCTTTTTACTTTTTCCATACATAAACTCTAAAATTTTTATTTTGTGATGATTTGTTTTGCCTTTATCTCCGTGTTTACGAGAGAATTGGAGAGTGAAAACTCAAAGTTTAAATTTAAAAAAAATGTTTACATCTAAAATGGAATGGAAATGCACAAATGAAGAGAGAGATAATTCCAAAAAGTCTCTATAACTTTTAGGGGCATCAAACTCTTTTTGTTTTTATTCATTAGGTTTCGTAATGATCGGGAAAAGGAGGCGGGGGATTTTTAAGTGAGTGTTGACCCCAAATCCATAAGTCATTTCTTACAAAAACATAGCCTATTACGCAAGAATGACCAATAAATCACTTTACAAATCATCTGTGATTGTTAGCTCAACATTTTGGTAGTGGGCAAAATAATGGCATTTTTGACTCGGGTAAATTCCCACTGCATGTTCATTTAAGAATTTAATGAGCGTTTGTTGTTAACTTTAAAAGGTTTGGATCCATAGGGCATTTTCATCTTTAACATGTTTAGAGCATCCATATCCATATTTAAAATATGTTAGGATCAGTTAGAAATCTCTTTCTTATCAAATTCCAAGCCATCAGGGTTGAAATAGTGGAATTTCCCGAACATGGAAAACAAAACTTTTGTGTTTGTTTGTGGTGTGTGAATAAATTTTTTTACTTACACTTGTTATTGTTTTTAATTTTTTCCACCCATAAACTATCAATTTTCATTTTCTTGTGATCTGTTTTGCCTTTATATTCTTGTTTACGAAAGAATCGAAGAGTGAAAACTCAAAGTTTTGATTTAAGAAAAAATTCTACATCTAAAATGGAATCGAAATGCACAAATGTAGAGAAAGATAATTCCAAAAAGTCTCTTTAACTTTTGGGGATTGCAAACTCTTTTAATTTTTATACATTAGGTTTTGCAATGATCAGGAAAAGGGGGAGGCGGGGATTTTTAACTGAGTGATGACTCCCAATCCATAAGTAATTTCCTAACAAATATAGCCCGTTACGCTTGATTGACCTAAAAATCACTTTACAAATCATCTACAATTGTTAGCACAACTTTTAGTAGATGGGCAAAATAATTGCTTGTTTGACTCAGTTAAATATCCCACCGCACGTTCATTTGAGAATTTAATGAGCGTTTCTTGTTCATTGTAAAAGGTTTGTATCCATAGGGCATTTGCATCTTTAACATGTTTCAAGCATGCATATCCATATTTAAAACATGTTAGGATCTGTTAGAAATCTCTTTCTTATCAAATTCCAAGCCTTTAGGGTTGAACTAGAGGAATTTCCCAAACTTTGGCAACAAAACTTTTTTGTTCTTTTGTGGTATGTGAATAAATTTTCTTTACTTATATTTGTTATTGTTTTTAATTTGTTCCATACATAAAATTTAAAATTTTTATTTTTTTGTGATATGTTTTGCCTTTTCTCCTTGTTTACGAAAGAATCGGAGAGTGAAAACTCAAGGTTTTGATTTAAAAAAAAAAAGTTTACATCTAAAATGGAATGGAAATGCACAGATGTAGAGAGAGATAATTCCAAAAAGTCTTTGTAACTTTTAGGGATTGCAAACTCTTTTAGTTTTTATACATTAGGTTTTGCAATGATAGCGAAAAGGGGGAGGCGGAGGATTTTTAAATGAGTGTTGAATCCCGATACATAAATCATTTTTTACAAAAACATAACCCGTTATGCATGATTGACCGATAAATCACTTTACAAATCATCTACGATTGTTAGCTCAACTTTTTGTAAATGGGCAAAATAATGGTTTGTTTGACTCGGGTAAATATTCCACCGCACGTTCATTTGAGAATTTTATTGGCATTTGTTGTTCACTTTAAAAGGTGTAGATGCATAGGGCATTTGCATCTTGAACATGTTTCAAGCATGCATATCCATATTTAAAACATGTTAGAATTAGTTAGAAATCTCTTTCTTATCTAATTCCAAGCCAATAGAGTTGAACTACTGGAAATTCCCAAACTTGGACAACAAAACTTTTGTGTTCGTGTGGTGTATGAATAAATTTTTTTTACTTACACTGGTTACAGTTTCTAATTTTTTCCATTAATAAACTCTAAAATTTTCATTTCGTTGTGATCTGTTTTGCCTTTATCTCCTTGTTTACGAGAGAATCGAAGAGTGAAAACTCAAAGTTTTGATTTAAAAAAAAAGTTTACATCTAAAATTGAATGGAAATGCACAAATGTAGAGAGAGATAATTCCAAAAATTTTGTACAACTTTAGGGACTGAAACTCTTGTAGTTTTTATACAGTAGGTTTTGCAATGATCAGAAAAGGGGGATGCGGGGGATTTTTAACTGAGTGTTGACTCCCAATCCATAAGTATTTTCTTAAAAAGACATAGCCCTCTACGCATGATTGACCGATAAATAACTTTACAAATCATCTGCGATTGTTAGGTCAACTTTTGGTAAATGGGCAAAATAATGGCTTGTTTCACTCGGGTAAATATCCCACCGCACGTTCACTTAAGAATTTAATGGGCGTTTGTCGCTTTAAAAGGTTTGTATCCATAGGACATTTGCATCTTTAACATGTTTCAAGCATGCATATTCATATTTAAAATATGTTAGGATCAGTTAGAAATCTCTTTCTTAGCAAATTCCAAGCCTTTAGGGTTGAACTAGTGGAATTTCCCAAACTTAGACAACAAAACATTTGTGTTCGTTTTTGGTGTGTGAATAAATTTTCTTTAGTTAAATTTGCTATTGTTTTTAATTTTTTCCATACATAAACTCTAAAATTTTTATTTTGTGATGATCTGTTTTGCCTTTATCTCCTTGTTTACGAGAGAATTGGAGAGTGAAAACTCAAAGATTTAATTTAAAAAAAATGTTTACATCTAAAATGGAATGGAAATGCACAAATGAAAAGAGAGATAATTCCAAAAATTCTCTATAAATTTTATGGGCATCAAACTCTTTTTGTTTTTATTCATTAGGTTTCGTAATGATCGGGAAAAGGAGGCGGGGGATTTTAAAGTGAATGTTGACCCCAAATCCAAAAGTCATTTCTTACAAAAACATAGCCTGTTACGCATGATTGACCAATAAATCACTTTCCAAATCATCTGCGATTGTTAGCTCAACATTTTGGTAGTGGGCAAAATAATGGCATGTTTGACTCGGGTAAATTCCCACCGCACGTTCATTTAAGAATTTAATGAGCGTTTGTTGTTAACTTTAAAAGGTTTGGATCCATAGGGCATTTTCATCTTTAACATGTTTAGACCATCCATATCCATATTTAAAATATGTTAGGATCAGTTAGAAATCTCTTTCTTATCAAATTCCAAGCCATCGGGGTTGAAAAAATAGAATTTCCCGAACATGGAAAACAAAACTTTTGTGTTTTTTTGTGGTGTGTGAATAAATTTTCATTACTTACACTTGTTATTGTTTTTAATTTTTTCCACGCATAAACTCAAAAATTTTCATTTTGATGTGATCTGTTTTGCCTTTATATTCTTGTTTACGAGAGAATCGAAGAGTGAAAACTCAAAGTTTTGATTTAAGAAAAAATTCTAAATCTAAAATGGAATCGAAATGCACAAATGTAGAGAAAGATAATTCCAAAAGGTCTCTATAACTTTTAGGGACTGCAAACTCTTTTAGTTTTTATACATTAGGTTTTGCAATGATCGGGAAAAGGGGGAGGCGGGGGATTTTTAACTGAGTGATGACTCCCAATCCATAAGTAATTTCCTAAAAAAATATAGCCCGTTACGCTTGATTGACCTAAAAATCACTTTACAAATCATCTGCGATTGTTAGCACAACTTTTAGTAGATGGCCAAAGTAATTCCTTGTTTGACTCAGGTAAATATCCCACCGCACGTTCATTTGAGAATTTAATGAGCGTTTCTTGTTCGTTGTAAAAGGTTTGTATCCATAGGGCATTTGCATCTTTAACTTGTTTCAAGCATGCATATCCATATTTAAAACATGTTAGGATCTGTTAGAAATCTCTTTCTTATCAAATTCCAAGCCTTTAGGGTTGAACTAGAGGAATTTCCCAAACTTAGACAACAAAACTTTTTTGTTCTTTTGTGGTGTGTGAATAAATTTTCTTTACTTATATTTGTTTTTTTTTTAATTTGTTCCGTACATAAAATTTAAAATTTTTATTTTGTTGTGATATGTTTTGCCTTTTCTCCTTGTTTACGAGAGAATCGGAGAGTGAAAACTCAAGGTTTTGATTTAAAAAAACAGTTTACATCTAAAATGGAATGGAAAAGCACAAATGTAGAGAGAGATAATTCCAAAAAGTGTTTGTAACTTTTAGGGATTGCAAACTCTTTTAGTTTTTATACATTAGGTTTTGCAATGATAGGGAAATGGGGGAGGCGGAGGATTTTTAAATGAGTGTTGACTCCCAATACATAAATCATTTTTTACAAAAACATAACCCGTTATGCATGATTGACCGATAAATCACTTTACAAACCATCTACGATTGTTAGCTCAGGTTTTTGTAAATGGGCAAAATAATTGTTTGTTTGACTCGGGTAAATATTCCACCGCACGTTCATTTGAGAATTTTATTGGCGTTTGTTGTTCGCTTTAAAAGGTTTAGATGCATAGGGAATTTGCATCTTGAACATGTTTCAAGCATGCATATCCATATTTAAAACATGTTAGAATTAGTTAGAAATCTCTTTCTTATCTAATTCCAAGCCAATAGAATTGAACTACTGGAAATTCCCAAACTTAGACAACATAAATTTTGTGTTCGTGTGGTGTATGAATAAATTTTCTTTACTTACACTAGTTACAGTTTCTAATTTTTTCCATACACAAACTCTAAAATTTTCATTTTCTTGTGATCTGTTTTGCCTTTATCTCCTTGTTTACGAGAGAATTGAGGAGTGAAAACTCAAAGTTTTGATTTAAAAAAAAATTTACATCTAAAATTGAATGGAAATGCACAAATGTAGAGAGAGATAATTCCAAAAATTTTGTACAACTTTAGGGACTGAAACTCTTTTAGTTTTTATACAGTAGGTTTTGCAATGATCGGAAAAAGGGGATGCGGGGGATTTTTAACTGAGTGTTGACTCCCAATCCATAAGTCTTTTCTTAAAAAGACAGCCCTCTATGCATGATTGACCGATAAATAACTTTACAAATCATCTGCGATTTTTAGGTCAGCTTTTGGTAAATGGGCAAAATAATGGCTTGTTTCACTTGGGTAAATATCCCACCGCACGTTCACTTGAGAATTTAATGAGCGTTTGTCGCTTTAAAAGGTTTGTATCCATAGGACATTTGCATCTTTAACATGTTTCACGCATGCATATTCATATTTAAAACATGTTAGGATCACTTAGAAATCTCTTTCTTAGCAAATTCCAAGCCTTTAGGGTTGAACGAGTGGAATTTCCCAAATTTGGACAACATTACTTTTATGTTCGTTTGTGGTGTGTGAATAAATTTTCTTTACTTATATTTGTTATTGTTTTAATTTGTTCCATACATAGACTCTAAAATTTTGATTTTGTTGTGATCAGTTTTGCCTTTATCTCCTTGTTTACGAGAGAATCTAAGAGTGAAAACTCAAAGTTTTGATTTAAAAAAAGGTTCACATCTAAAAATGAATGGAAATGCACAAATGTAGAGAGAGATAATTCCAAAAAGTCTTTGTAACTTTTAGGGACCGCAAACTCTTTTAGTTTTTATACATTAGGTTTTGCAATGATCGGGAAAAGGGGGAGGCGGGGGATTTTTAACTGAGTGTTGACTCCCAATCCATAAGTCATTTCTTACAAAAATATAGCCCGTTACACATGATTGACCGATAAATCACTTTAAAAATCATTTGCGATTGTTAGGTCAACTTTTTGTAAATGGGCAAAATAATGGCTTGTTTGACTCGGGTAAATATCCCACCACACGTTCACTTGAGAATTTAATGAGCGTTTGTTGTTCGCTTTAAAAGGTTTAGATCCATAGGGCATTTGCATCTTTAACTTCTTTTAAGAATGCATATACATATTTAAAATATGTTAGGATCAGTTAGAAATCTATTTCTTATCAAATTCCAAGCCATTAGGGTGGAACTAGTAGAATTTCCGAACTTGGATAACAAAACTTTTGTGTTCGCTTGTGGTATGTAAATAATTTTTTTTTACATACATTTTTTATTTTTTTTAATTTTTTCCATACATAAACTCTAAAAGTTTCATTTTGTTGTGAACTATTTTGCCTTTATCTAAAGTTTTGATTTTAAAAAAAAGTGTACATCTAAAATGGAATGGAAATGCATAAATGTAGAGAGAGATAATTCCAAAAAAGTCTCCGTAACTTTTAGGGACTGCACACTCTTTTTGTTTTTATACATTAGGTTTTGCAAAGATTGGAAAAAGGGGAAGGCAAGGGATTTTTAACTGAGTGTTGACTCCCAATCCATAAGTCATTTCTTACAAAAACATAGCCCGTTACGCATGATTGACCGATAAATTACTTAGCAAATCATCTGCGATTGTTAGGTAAGCTTTTTGTAAATGGGCAAAATAATTGTTTGTTTGACTCAGGTAAATATCCCACCTCACGTTCAATTGATAATTTAATGAGTGTTTGTTGTTCGCTTTAAAAGGTCAGGATCCATGGGGGATTTGCATCTTAAACATGTTTTAAGCATGCATGTCCGTATTTAAAACATGTTAGGATCAGTTAGAAATCTCTTTCTTATTAAATTCCATGCCATTAGGATTGAACTAGTGGAATTTCCCAAACTTGGACTATAAAACTTTTGTGAACGTTCAAGGTGTGTGAATAAATTTTCTTTACTTACACTAATTTATTCCATACATAAACTCTACAATTTTCATTTTGTTGTGATCTATTTTGCTTTTATCTAAAGTTTTGATTTAAAAAAAAAGTGTACATCTAAAATAGAATTGAAATGCACAAATGTAGCGAGTAATAATTCCAAAAAAGTCTCTGTAACTTTTAGGGACTAAAAAATCTTTTAGTTTTTATACATTAGGTTTTGCAAAGATCGGGTA
The DNA here is from genome assembly GCF_029961685.1 of Aristolochia californica. Lineage (NCBI taxonomy): Eukaryota > Viridiplantae > Streptophyta > Magnoliopsida > Piperales > Aristolochiaceae > Aristolochia > Aristolochia californica. Next base: position 31,497,519 of record NW_027181992.1, on the reverse strand, counting down.
AAGGGGAAAGTGGGGATTTTTAAGTGAGTGTTGAATCCCAATCTATAAGTTATATCTTAAAAAAACATAGCCGATTACGTATGATTGACCGATACATCACTTAAAAAATCATCCGCGATGGTTAGGTCAGCTTTTTGTAAATGGGCAAAATAATAGCTTGTTTGACTCGGGTAAATATCCCACCACACGTTCACTTGAGAATTTAATGAGCATTTGGTGTTCGCTTTAAAAGGTGTGGATCCATAGGGCATTTTCATCATTAACATGTTTCAAGCATGCATATCCATATTTAGAACATGTTAAGATCAGTTAGAAATCTCTTTCTTATCAAATTCCAAGCCATTAGGGTTGAACTAGTGGAATTTCCCAAACTTGGACAACAACACTTTTGTGTACGTTTGTGGTGTGTGAATAAATTTTCTTTACTTATATTTGTTATTGTTTTTAATATTTTACAACCATAAACTCTAAAATTATCATTTTTGTTGTGATCCGTTTTGCCTTTATCTTCTTGTTTACGAGAGATTCGGATAGTGAAAACTCAATGTTTTGATTTAAGAAAAACGTGTACATCTAAAAAGGAATTTAAATCCTCAAATGTAGAGAGAGATAATTCCATAAAGTCTCTGTAACTTTTAGGGACTTCAAACTCTTTTAGTTCTTATACATTAGGTTTTGCAATGATCAGGAAAAGGGGGAGGCGGGGGACTTTTAACTGAGTGTTGACACCCAATCTATAAGTCATTTCTTAAAAAAAACCTAGCCCGTTACGCATGATTGACTGATAAATGACTTTAAAAATCATTTGCGATTGTTAGGTCAAATTTTTGTAACTGAGCAAAATAATGGCTTATTTGACAGGTAAATATCCCACCGCAGGTTCACCAGAGAATTTAATGAGCGTTTGTTGTTCACTTTAAAAAGTTTGGATCAATAGGGCATTTGCATCTTTCACATGTTTCAAGCATGCGTATCCATATTTAAAACATGTTAGGATCAGTTAGAAATTTGTTTTTTATCAAATTTCAAGCCAATAGTGTAGAACTTGGGGAATTTCCCAAACTTGGACAAAAAAACTTTTGTGTTCGTTTGAGGTGTGTGAATAAATTTTATTTACTTACATTAGTTATTATTTTTAATTTTTTCCATACATAAACTCCAAAATTTCATTTTGTTGTGATTTGTTTTGCCTTTATCTTCTTGTTAACGAGAGAATCAGAGAGTGAAAACTCAAAGTTTTGATTTAAGAAAAAAGTGTACATCTAAAATGGAAAGGAAATGCACAAATTTAGATAAAGATAATTCCAAAAAGTCTCTTTAATTTTTAGGGACTACAAACTCTTTTAGCTTTTATTCATTTGGTTTTGCAAAGATCGGGAAAAGGGGGAGGCGGGGGATTTTTAACTGAGTGTTGACTCCAAATCCATAAGTAATTTCTTAAAAAAATATAGCCCATTACACATGATAGACTGATAAATCACTTTACAAATCATCTACAATTGTTAGCTTAGCTTTTTTTAAATGGGAAAAATAATGGCTTGTTTGACTCGGGTAAATATGCCACCGCATGTTCACTTGAGAATTTCAAAAGCGTTTGTTGTTCGCTTTAACAGGTTTGTATCCATATGGCATTTGCATCTTTAACATGTTTCAAGCATGCATATCCATATTTAAAATATGTTAGGATCAGTAAGAAATCTCTTTGTTTTCAAATTCCAAGCCTATAGGGTTGAACTAGTGGAATTTCCCAAACATAGACAACAAAACTTTTGTGTTCGCTTGAGGTGTGTGAATACATTTTATTGACTTACATTTGTTATTGTTTTTAATTTTTTCCATGCATCAACTCTAAAATTTTTATTTTGTTGTTTTCTATTTTTGTCTTTATTTCCTTGTTTACGAGAGAATCGGAGAGTGAAAACTCATAGTTTTGTTTTTTAAAAAAAAAGGTTTACATCTTACATGAAATGGAAATGCATAAATGTTGAGAGAGAATTCCAAAAAGTCTCTATAACTTTTAGGGACTGCAAACTCTTTTAGTTTATATATTAGGTTTTACAATTATCGAGAAAAGGCGAAGGCGGGGGATTTTTAACTGAGTGTTGACACCCAATCCATAAGTCATTTCTTACAAAAACATAGCCCGTAATGCATGATTGACCGATAAATCACTTTACAAATCATCTGCGATTCTTAGGTCAGCTTTTTTTGAATGGGCAAAATAAAGGCTTGTTTAACTGAGGTAAATATCCCATTGCACGTTCACTTGAGAATTTAAAAAGCGTTCACTTTCAAAGGTTTATATCCATTGGGCATTTTCATCTTTAACATGTTTCAAGCATGCATATCCATATTTAAAACATGTTAGGATCAGTTAGAAATCTCTTTCTTATCAAATTCCAAGCCTATAGGGTTGAACTAGTGGGATTTCCCAAACATAGACAACAAAACTTTTGTGTTCGTTTGTGGTATGTGAATAAATTTTATTCACTTACATTTGTTATTGTTTTTAATTTTTTCCATGCATAAACTCTAAAATTTTTATTTTGTTGTTTTCTGTTTTGACTTTGTCTCCTTGTTTACAAGAGAATCGGAGAGTGAAAACTCATAGTTTTAATTTAAAAAAAAGGTTTACATCTTACGTGGAATGGAAATGCACAAATGTTGAGAGAGATAATTCCAAAAAGTCTCTGTAACTTTTAAGGACTGCAAACTCTTTTAGTTTTTATACATTAGGTTTTGCAATGATTGGGAAAAGGGGGAGGCGGGGGATTTTTAACTGAGTGTTGACTCCCAATCCTTGAGTCATTTCTTACAGAAACATAGCCCATTATGCATGATTGACAGATAGATCACTTTACAAATCATCTGCGATTTTTAGCTAAGCTTTTTTTGAATGGGCAAAATAATGGTTTGGTTGACTCGGGTAAATATTCCACCGCACGTTCACTTGAGAATTTCAATAGCGTTTATTGTTCGCTTTAAAAGGTTTGGATCCATAGGGCATTTGCATCTTGAACATGTTTCAAGCATGCATATCCATATTTAAAACATGTTCGGATCAGTTACAAATCTCTTTCTTATCAACTTCCAAGCCATTAGGGTTGAACTACAGGAATTTCTTAAACTTGGACAACAAAACTTTTGAGTACGTTTGTGGTGTGTGAATAAATTTTCTTTACTTACACTAGTTACTGTTTCTAATTTTTTCCATACATTAACTCTAAAATTTTCATTTTGTTGTGATCTATTTTGCCTTTATCTCCTTGTTTACGAGAGGATAGAAGAGTGAAAACTCAAAGCTTTGTTTTAAAAAAAAAGTTTACATCTAAAATGGAATGGAAATGCACAAATGTAGAGAGAGATAATTCCTAAAAGTCTCTATAACTTTTAGGGATTGCAGACTCTTTTAGTTTTTATCCATTAGGTTTTGCAATGATCAGGGATTTTTAACTGAGTGTTGACTCCCAATCCATGAGTCATTTCTTACAAAAACACAGCCCGTTACACAAGATTGACCGATGAATCACTTTAAAAATCATCTACGATTGTTAGGTCAGCTTTTTGTAAATGGGGAAAATAATGACTTGTTTGAGTTGGGTAAATATCCCACCGCACATTCACTCGAGAATTTAATGAGCGTTTGTTGTTCGCTATAATAGGTTTGGATCCATAGGGCATTTGCATCTTTAACATGTTTCAACCGTGCATATCCATATTTAAAAAATGTGAGGATCAGTTAGAAATCTCTTTCTTATCAAATTCCAAGCCATTAGGGTTGAACTAGTGGATTTCCAAAACTTGGACAAAAAAACTTTTGGTTTCTTTTGTGGTGTGTGAATAAATTTTATTTACTTACATTTTTCAATGTTTATTATTTTTTCCATACATAAACTCCAAATTTTCATTTTGTTGTGATCTATTTTTCATTTTTCTAACGTTTTGAATTAAAAAAATAATTGTACATCTAAAATGGAATGGAAATGAAAAAATGTAGAGAGAGATAATGCCAAAAAGTCTTTGTAACTTTTAGGGACTGCAAACTCTTTTAGGTTTGCTACATTAGATTTTGCAATTATTGAGAAAAGGGGAAGGTAGGGGATTTTTTACTGAGTGTTGACAACCAATCCACAAGTCATTTCATAAAAAAACATAGCCTGTTACGCATGATTGATCGATAAATCACTATAAAAATCATCTGCAATCGTTAGGTCAGCATTTTGTAAATGGCAAAATAATGGCTTGTTTGAGTCGGGTAAATATCCCACCGCACGTACACTTGAGAATTTAATGTTATTCTGTTTAAAAGGTTTGGATCCATAGGGCATTTGCATCTTTAACATGTTTCAAGCATGCATATCCATATTTAAAACATGTTAGGATCAGTTAGAAATCTCTTTCTTATCAAATTCCACGCCTTTAAGTTTTAACTAGTGGAATTTCCCAAACTTACACGACAAATCTTTTGTGTTCGTTTGAGGTGTGTAAAAAAAATTTCTTTACTCGCACTTGTTATTTTTTTTATTTTTTCCATACATAAACTCTAAAATTTTTATTTTGTTGTAATCTGTTTTGCCTTTATCTTCTTGTTTACGAGAATATCTAAGAGTGAAAACTCAAAGTTTTTATTTAAGAAAAATGTGTACATCTAAAATGGAATGGAAATGCAAAAATGTAGAGAGAGATAATTCCAAAAAGTCTATGTAACTTTTACGGATGGCTAACTCTTTTAGTTCTGATACATTAGGTTTTGCAATGATCGGGAAAAAGGGGAGGCGGGGGATTCTTAACTGAGTTTTGACTCCGAATCCATAGGTCATTTCTTGCAAAAACTTTGGTCGTTATGCATGATTGATAGATAAATAACTTTACAAATCATCTGCGAATGTTAGGTCAACTTTTTGTAAGTGGGCAAATTAATGGCTTGTTTGACTCGGGTAAATATCCCACCGCACATTCACTTGAGAATTTAATGAGTGTTTGTTGTTCGCTTTAAAAGGTTTGGATCAATTGGGCATTTGCATCTTTAACATGTTTCAAGCATGCGTATCCATACTTAAAACATGTCAGGATCAGTTAGAAATCTCTTTCTTTTCAAATTCCAAGCCATTAGGGTTGAACTAGTGGAATTTCCCAAACTTAGACAACAAAACTTTTGTATTTTTTTATGGTGTGTGAATATGTTCTATTTACTTACATTTGTGGTTGTTTTTAATTTTTCCCATTCATAAACTATAAAATTTTCATTTTGTTGTGATTTGTTTTGCCTTTATCTTCATGTTTACGAGACAATCGGAGAGTGAAAACTCAAGTTTTGATTTAAGAAAAATGTGTACATCTAAAATAGAATGTAAATACCCAATTGTAGAGAGCGATAATTCCAAAATTTCTCTGTAACTTTTAGGGACTGCAAACTCTTTTAGTTTTGATTAATTATGTTTTGCAATGATCAGGAAAAAAGGGAGGTGGGGAATTTTTTACCTAGTGTTGACTCCCAATCCATAAGTAATTTCTTACAAAAATGTAGCCCGTGACTCATGATTGACCAATAAATCACTTTACAAATCATCTGCAATTGTTAGGTCAGCGTTTTGTATGTGGGCAAAATAATGGCTTGTTTGACTCGGGTAAATATCCCACCGCACGTTCACTTGAGAATTTAATGAGCTTTTGTTGTTCGCTTTAAAAGTTTTGGATCAATTGGGCATTTGCATCTTTGACTTGTTTCAAGCATGCGTATCAGGATTTAAAACATGTTAGGATCAGTTAGAAATCTCTTTCTTATCAAATTCCAAGCCATTAGGGTTGAACTAGTGGAATTTCCTAAACTTTGACAACAAAACTTTTGTGTTCGTTTGCGGTGTCTGAATAAATTTTCATTACTTAAATCTTTTATTATTTTTAATTTGATTCGTACATAAACTCTAAATTTTCATTTTGTTGTGATCTGTTTTGCCTTTATCTTCTGGTTTATGAGAGAATCGGAGAGTGAAAACTCAAAGTTTTCATTTAAGAAAAAAGTGTACATCTAAAATGGAATGGAAAATCACAAATGTAGGGAAAGATAATTCCAAAAAGTCTCTTTAACTTTTAGGGATTGCAAACTGTTTTAGTTTTTATACATTAGGTTTTGCAATGATCCGGAAAAGGCTGAGGCGGGGGATTTTTATTTGAGTGTTGTCTCCCAATCCATAAGTAATTTCTTAAAAAAATATTGCTAGTTACGCATGATTGACCAATAAATCACTTTAAAAATCATCTACGATTGTTAGCTCAGCTTTTTTTAAATGGGCAAAATAATGGTTTGTTTGACTCGGGTATATATCCCTCCGCACGATCACTTGAGAATTTAATGAGCTTTTGATGTTCATTTTAAAATATTTGGATCCATAGGGCATTTGCATCTTTAACTTGTTTCAAGCATGCATATCCATATTTAAAACATGTTAGGATCAGTTACAAATCTCTTTCTTATCAAATTCCAAGCTATTAGGGTTGAACTAGTGGAATTTCCCAAACTTGGACAAAAAAACTTTTGTGTTCCTTTGTGGTGTGTGAATAAATTTTCTTTACCTACACATGTTACTGTTTTTAATTTTTTCTTTATATAAACTCTAAAATTTTCATTTTGTTGTGATATGTTTTGCCTTTGTCTTCTTATTTACAAGAGAATCAGAGAGTGAAAACTCAAAGTTTTATTTTAAGAAAAAAGTTTACATCTAAAATGGAATGTAAATTCACAAATGTAGCTTGAGATAATTCCAAAAAGTCTCTATAACTTTTAGGGATGCAAACTCTTTTAGTTTATACATTAGGTGGTGCAATTATCAGGAAAAGGGGAAGGCGGGGGATTTTTAACTAAGTGTTGACTCCCAATCCATAAGTCATTTCTTACAAAAACATAGCCCGTTATGTATGATTGACCGATAAATCACTTTACAAATTGTCCAAGATTGTTAGGTTAGCTTTTTGTAAATGGGCAAAATAATGGCATGTTTGACTCGAGTAAATATCCCACCACATGTTCACTTGAGAATTTAATGAGCGTTTGTATTTTGCTTTAAAAGGTTTTCATCCATAGGAAATTTGCATCTTTTACATTTTTCAAGCATGCATATCCATATTTAAAACATGTTAGGATCAGTTTGAAATCTCTTTCTTATCAAATTCAAGCCTTTAGGATTGAACTAGTGGAATTTCCCAAACTAATACAACAAAACTTGTGCGTTCATTTGTGGTGTGTGAATAAATTTCCTTTACTTACATTTGTTATTGTTTTTAATTTGTTCCATACATAAACTCAAAAAAAAATTATTTTGTTGTGATCTGTTTTGCCTTTATCTCCTTGTTTACGAGAGAATCGAAGAGTGAAAAATTAAAGTATCGATTTCAAAATTACAATTTACCACTTATATGGAATGGAAATGCACAAATGTAGAGAGAGATAATTCCAAAAAGTCTTGGTAACTTTTAGAGACTGCAAACTCTCTTAGTTTTTATACATTAGGTTTTGCATTGATCGGGAAACGAGGGAGACGGGGGATTTTTAACTGAGTGTTGAGTCCCAATCCATTAGTCATTTCATACAAAAACATAGGACATTACACATGATTGACCGGTAAATCACTTTACATATCATCTGCGATTGTTACCTCAGCTTTTTGTAAAAGGACAAAATAATGGTTTGTTTGACTTGGGTATATATTCCATTGCACGTTCACTTGAGAATTTTATTAGCGTTTGTTGTTCGCTTTAAAAGGTTTGGATCCATAGGACATTTGCATCTTGAACATGTTTAGAGCATGCATATCCATATTTAAAACATGTTAGGATCAATTAGAAATCTCTTTCTTATAAAATTCCAAGCTTTTAGGGTTGAACTACTGGAATTTCCCAAACTTAGACAACAAAACTTTTGTGTTCGTTTGTGGTGTGTGAAAAAATTTTCATTACTTACACTAGTTACAGTTTCTAATTTTTTCCATACGTAAACTCTAAAATTTTCATTTTGTTGTGATCAGTTTTGCCTTTCTCCTTGTTTACGAGAGAATCAAAGAGTGAAAACTCAAGGTTTTGCTTTAAAAAAAAATTTTACATCTAAAATGGAATGAAAATGCACAAATATAGAGAGAGATAATACCAAAAAGTCTTTGTAACTTTTAGGGACTGCAAACTCTTTTAGTTTTTATACATTAGGTTTTGCAATGATTGGGAAAAAGGGGAGGCAGAGATTTTTAACTGAGTGCTCACTCCCAATCCATAAGTCATTTTTTACAAAAACATAGCCCGTTATGCATGATTGACCGATAAATCACTTTAAAAATCATCTGTGATTGTTAGGTCAACTTTTTGTAAATGGGCAAAATAATGGCTTGTTTGACTCAGGTAAATATCCCACCGAACGTTCACTTGAGAATTTACTGAGCGTTTGTTGTTCGCTTTAAAAGGCTCTGATCCACATGGCATTTGCATCTTTAACATGTTTTAAACATGCATATATATATATTTAAAACATGTTAGGATCAGTTAGAAATCTCTTTCTTATCAAATTCCAAGCCATTAAGGTTGAACTAGTGGAATTTTCCAAACTTGGACAACAAAACTTTTGTGTTCGTTTGTGGTGTGTGAATAATTTTCTTTACTTACATTTGTTATTATTTTTAATTTTTTCCATACATAAACTCTAAAATTTTCATTTTTTTGTGATCTATTTTGCCTTTACCGATAGTTTTGATTTAAAAAAAAATTTACATCTAAAATGGAATGGAAATGCACAAATGTTGAAAGATATAATTCCAAAAAGTCTCTGTAATTTTTAGGGACTGCAAACTCTTTTAGTTTTCATACATTAGGTTTTGCAATGATAGGGAAAAGGGGGAGGCGGGGGATTTTTAATTGAGTGTTGACTGGTAATCCATAAGTCATTTCTTACAAAAACATAGCCTATTACGCATGATTGACCGATAAATCAATTTACAAATCATCTGCGATTGTTAGGTCAACTTTTTGTAAGTGGGCAAAATAATGGCTTGTTTGACTCGTATAAATATCCCACTGCACGTTCACTTGAGAATTTAATGAACATTTTTTGTTCAAAAGGTTTGGATCCATAGGGAATTTTCTTCTTTAACATGTTTAGAGCATGCATATCCATATTTAAAATATGTTAGGATTATATAGAAATCTCTTTCTTATCAAATTCCAAGCCATTAGGGGTGAACTAGTGGAATTTCCAAACATTGAAAACAAAAATTTTGTGTTCGTTTGTGGTGTGTGAATAAATTTTTTTTACTTACACTTGTTGTTGTTTTTAATTTTTTCCATAAATAAACTCTAAAATTTTCATTTTGTTGTGATCTGTTTTTCCTTTATATTCTTGTTTACGAGAGAATTGAAGAGTGACAACTCAAAGTTTTGATTTAAAAAAAAACTTGTACATCTTAAAAAGACTAGAAATGGACAAATGTAGAGAAAGATAATTCAAAAAAGTCTCTGTAACTTTTAGACACAACAAACTCTTTAAGTTTTTGTACAATAAGTTTTGCAATGATTAGGAAAAGGGGAAGGCGAGGGATTTTTAACTGAGTGTTGACTCCCAATCCAAAAGTCATTTCTTAAAAAAACATAGCCCATTACACATGATTGACGGATAAATCACTTTACAAATCATCCACGATTCTTAGCTACGCTTTTTTTAAGTGGGCAAAATAATGGCTTGTATGACTCTGGTAAATATCCCACCGCACGTTCACTTGAAAATTTAATGAGCGTTTGTTGTTCGCTATAATAGGTTTGGATCCATAGGGTATTTGCATCTTTAACATGCTTCAAGTATGCATATCCATATTTAAAACATGTTAGAACCAGTTAGAAATCTCTTTCTTATTAAATTTCAAGCCATTAGGGTTTAACTAGTGGAATTTCCCAAACTTAGACAACAAAACTTTTGTTTTCGATTGTGGTGTGTGAATAAATTTTCTTTACTTAAATTTTTTATTGTTTTTAATTTATTCCATACATAAACTCTAAAATGTTTATTTTGTTGTGATCTGTTTTGTCTTTATCTCCTTGTTTACGAGAGAATCGGAGCGTGAAAACTCAAAGTTTTGATTTAAAAAAATGTTTACATCTAAAAAGGAATGGAAATGCACAAATGTAGAGAGAGATAATTCCAAAAAGTCTTAGCAACTTTAGGGACTACAAACTCTTTCAGTTTTTATACATTAGGTTTTACAATGATTGGGAAAAGGGGGAGGCGGGGGATTTTTAACTGAGTGTTGACTCCCAATCCATAAGTCATTTGTTACTAAAACATATCCCGTTACGCATGATTGACCAATAAATAATTTTACAAATCATCTGTGATTGTTAGGTTAACTTTTTGTAAATGGGCAAAATAATGGCTTGTTAGACTCGGTTAAATATACCACCTCATGGTCACTTGAGAATTTAATGAGCGTTTGTTGTTCGCTTTAAAAGGTTTGGATCCATAGGGCATTTTCATCTTTAAATTATTTTAAGCATGCATATACATATTTAAAACATGTTAGGATCAGTTAGAAATCTCTTTCTTTTTAAATTCCAAGCCATTAGGGTTGAACTAGTGGAATTTTCCAAACTTGGACAACAAAACTTTTGTGATCGTTTGTGGTGTGTGAATAAATTTTCTTTACTTACATTTGTTATTGTTTTTAATTTTTTTCATACATAAACTCTAAAATTTTCGTTTTGTTGTGATCTATTTTGCCTCTATCAAAATTTTTTATTTAAAAAAAAAGTGTACATGTAAAATGGTATGGAAATGCACAAATATAGAGAGAGATAATTTCAAAAATGTCTTCGTAACATTTAGAGACTGCAAACTCTTTTAGTTTTTAGACACTAGGTTTTGCAAAGATCGGGAAAAGTGGCAGGCGGGGGATTTTTAATTGAGTGTTGACTCCCAATCCATAAGTAATTTATTATAAAAACATAGCCCGTTACATATGATTGACCGATAAATCACTTTACAAATCATTTGCGATTGTTAGGTGAGCTTTTTTGTAAATGGGCAAAATAATGGCTTGTTTGACTCGGGTAAATATCCCACCGCATGTTCACATGTGAATTTAATGAGCGTTTGGTGTTCGATTTAAAAGGTTTGGATCCATAGGGCATTTGCATCTTTATCAAGTTTCTAGCATGCATATCCATATTTAAAACATGTTCAGATCAGTTAGAAATCTCTATTTTATCAAATTCCAAGCCATTAGGTTTGGACTAGTGGAATTTCACAAACTTGGACAAAACTTTTGTGTTCATTTGTGGTGTGTCAATAAATTTTCTTTACTTATATTTTTTATTGTTTTAAATTTTTTCCAAACATAATCTCTAAAATTTTCATTTTGTTGTGATCTGTTTTGCCATTATCTCCTTGTTTACGAGAGAATCGGAGAGTGAAAAGTCAAAGTTTTGATTTAAGAAAAAAGTGTACATCTAAAATGGAATGGAAATGCACAAATGTAGAGAGAAATAATTCCAAAAAGTCTCTGTATGTTTTAGGGACTGCAAACTCTTTTAGTTTTTATACAATAGGTTTTGCAATAACAGGGAAAAGGGGGCGGTGAGGGATTTTTAACTGAGTGTTGACTCCCAATCCATAAGTCATTTTTGACAAAAATATAACCCGTTATGCATGATTGACCGATAAATCACTTTACAAATCATCTGCGATTGTTAGCTTAGCTTTTTGTAAATGGGCAAAATAATGGCTTCTTTGACTTGGGTAAATATTCCACTGCACATTCACTTGAGAATTTTATTACCGTTTGTTGTGCGCTTTAAAAGGTTTGGATCCATAGGGCATTTGCATCTTGAACATGTTTCAAGCATGCATATCCAAATTTAAAACATGTTAGGATCAGTAAGAAATCTCTTTCTAATCAAATTCCAAGCCATTACTGTTGAACTACTGGAGTTTCCCAAACTTGGACAACAAAACTTTTTTGTTCATTTGTGGTGTGTGAAAAAAAATTTCTTTACTTACACTAGTTACTGTTTCTAATTTTTCACATACTTAATCTCTAAAATTTTGATTTTGTTGTGATCTGTTTTGCCTTTATCTCCTTGTTTACACATCTAAAATGAAATTGAAATGCACAAATGTAGAGAGAGATAATACCAAAAAGTCTCTGTAACTTTTAGGGTCCGTAAACTCTTTTAGTTTTTATACGTTTGGTTTTGCAATGATCAGGAAAAGGGGGAGGCGGGGGATTTTTTAACAGAGTGTTGACTCCCAATCCATAAGTAATTTATTATAAAAACATAGCCCGTTACATATGATTGACCGATAAACCACTTTACAAATCATCTGCGATTGTTAGGTGAGCTTTTTTGTAAATGGGCAAAATAATGGCTTGTTTGACTCGGGTAAATACTCCACCGCATGTTCACTTGAGAATTTAATGAGCGTTTGTTGTTCACTTTAAATGGTTTGGATCCATAGGGCATTTGCACCTTGAACATGTTCTAAGCATGCATATACATATTTAAAACATGTTAGGATGAGTTAGAAATCGGTTTCTTATCAAATTCCAAGCCATTAGAGTTGAACTAGTGGAATTTTCCAAACTTGGAAAACAAAACTTTTGCGTTCGTATGTGGTGTGTGAATAAAATTTCTTTACTTACACTTGTTAATTTTTTTAATTTTTTCCACACATAAACTCTAAAATTTTCATTTTGTTGTGATTTGTTTTGCCTTTATATTCTTGTTTATGAGAGAATTGAAGAGTGAAAACTCAAAGTTTTGATTTAAGAAAAATGTGTTCATAAAAAATGAAATGGAAATGGACAAATATAAAGAGAGCTAATTCCAAAATGTCTCTTTAACTTTTAGGGACTGCAAACTCTTATAGTTTTTATACATTAGGTTTTGCAATGATCGAGAAAAAGGGGAGGAGTGGGATTTTTAACTGAGTGTTGACTCCTAATCCATAACTCATTCTTTAATAAAACATAGCCCGTTACACATGATCGACCGATAAATCACTTTAAAAATCATCTGCAATTGTTAGGTCAACTTTTTGTTAGTGGGGAAAATAATTGCTAGTTTGACTCGGGTAAATATCCCATCATACGTTCACTTGAAAATTTAATGAGGGTATGTTGTTCGCTTTAAAAGGTTAGGATCCATAGGGTATTTTCCTATTTAACATGTTTAGAACATGCATACCCATATTTAAAATATGTTTGGATCAGTTAGAAATCTCTTTCTTATCAAATTTCATGCCTTTAGGGTTGAATTAGTGGAATTTCCCAAACTTGGAAAACAAAAATTTTGTTTTCGTTTGTGGTGTGTGATAATTTTTCTTTACTTACACATGTTATTGTTTTTAATTTTTTCCATACATAAACTCTAAAATTTTCATTTTGTTGTGATCTGTTTTGCCTTTATATACTTGTTTACGAGAGAATCGAAGAGTGAAAACTCAAAGTTTTGATTTTAGAAAAATGTGTACATCTAAAATGGAATGGAAATGCATAAAGTTAGAGACAGATAATTCCAAAAAGTCGCTGTAATTTTTAGGGACTACAAACTCTTTTAGTTTTTATACATTAGGTTTTGCAATGATCAGGAAAAGGGGGAGGCGGGGGATTTTTAACTGAGTTATGACTTCCAATCCATAAGTCATTTCTTGCCCGTTACACATGATTGATCGATAAATAACTTTACAAATCATCTGCAAATGCTAGGTCAGCTTTTTGTAAGTGGGCAAAATAATGGCGCTGATGACTCTGATAAGTATCTCATTGCATGTTCACTTGAGAATTTAATGAGCGTTTGTTGTTCGCCTTAAAAGGTTTGGATCAATAGGGCATTTGCATCTTTAACATGTTTCAAGCATGTGTATCTATATTTAAAACATGTTAGGATCAGTTAGAAATCTCTTTCTTATCAAATTCCAAGCAATTATGGTTGAACTAATGGTATTTCCCAAACTTGGACAACAAGACTTTTGTGTTTGTTGGTGGTGTGTGCATAAATTTTCTTTACTTACATTGGTTATATTTTTTAATTTGTTCCATACATAAACTCTAAATTTTTATTTTGTTGTGATTTGTTTTGCCTTTATCTTCTTGTTTACGAGAGAAACGGAAAGTGAAAACTCAAAGTTTTGATTTAAGAAAAAAGAGTACATCTAAAATGGAATGGAAAGGCTCAAATGTAGAGAAAGATAATTCCAAAAAGTCTCTTTAACTAATAGGGACTGCAAACTCTTTTAGTTTTTATGCATTAGGTTTTTCAATGTTCAGGAAAAGGGGGAGGCAAGGGATTTTAAACCAAGTGTTGACTCCCAATCCATAACTAATTTCTTACAAAAATATAGCCCGTTACGCTTAATGGACTGATAAATCACTTTACAAATCATCTACAATGGTTAACTCAGCTTTTTGTAAATGGGAAAATAATGGCTTGTTTGACTCGGGTATTTACCCCACCGCACGTTCACTCTAGAATTTAATGAATGTTTATTGTTCATTTTAAAAGGTTTGGATCCATAGGGCATTTGCATCTTTAACATGTTTCAAGCATGCATATCCATATTTAAAACATGTTAGGATCAGTTAGAAATCTCTTTCTTATCAAATTCCAAGCCATAATGGTTGAACTATTTGAATTTCCAAAACATGGACAACAAAACTTTTGTGTTCATTTGTGGAGTGTGAATAAATGTTCTTTACTTACACTTGTTACTATTTAAAATTTTTTCCATACATAAACTCTTAAATTTTCATATTTTTGTGATCTATCTTGCCTTTATCTACATGTTTACGAGAGATTTGGAGAGTGAAAACTCGAAGTTTTGATTTAAGAAAAAAGTGTACATCTAAAATGGAAAGGAAATGCACAAATTTAGAGAGAGATAATTCCAAAAAGTCTCTGTAACTTTTAGGCACCGCAAACTCTTTTAGTTTTTAAACATTAGCTTTTGCAATTATTGGGAGAAAGGGAAGGCGGGGGATTTTTAAGTGAGTGTTGACCCCAAATCCATAAGTCATTTCTTACAAAAACATAGCCTGTTATGCATGATTGACCAATAAATCACTTTACAAATCATCTGTGATTGTTAGCTCAACATTTTGGTAGTGGGCAAAATAATGGCATGTTTGACTCGGGTAAATTCCCACCGCATGTTCATTTAAGAATTTAATGAGCGTTTGTTGTTAACTTTAATAGGTTTGGATCCATAGGGAATTTTCATCTTTAACATGTTTAGAGAATCCATATCCATATTTAAAATATGTTAGGATTAGTTAGAAATCTCTTTCTTATCAAATTCCAAGCCATCAGGGTTGAAATAGTGGAATTTCCCAAACATGGAAAACAAAACTTTTGTGTTCATTTGTGGAGTGTGAATAAATTTTCTGTACTTACACTTGTTATTGATTTTAATTTTTTCCACGCATAAACTCAAAAATTTTCATTTTGTTGTAATCTGCTTTGCCTTTATATTCTGGTTTATGAGTGAATCGAAGAGTGAAAACTCAAAGTTTTGATTTAAGAAAAAAGTCTACATCTAAAATGGAATGGCAATGCACAAATGTAGAGAAAGATAATTCCAAAAAGTCTCTTTAACTTTTAGGGACTGCAAACTCTTTTAGTTTTTATACATTAGGTTTTGCAATGATCGAGAAAAGGGGGAGGCGGGGGATTTTTAACTGAGAGATGACTCCCAATCCATAAGTAATTTCCTACAAAAATATAGCCTGTTACGCTTGATTGACCTAAAAATCACTTTACAAATCATCTGCGATTGTTAGCACAACTTTTAGTAGATGGGCAAAATAATTGCTTGTTTGACTCGGGTAAATATCCCACTGCACGTTCATTTGAGAATTTAATGAGCGTTTCTTGTTCGTTTTAAAAGGTTTGTATCCATAGGGCATTTGCATCTTGAACATGTTTCAAGCATGCATATCTGTATTTAAAACATGTTAGGATCTGTTAGAAATCTCTTTCTTATCAAATTCCAAGCCTTTAGGGTTGAACTAGAGGAATTTCCCAAACTTAGACAACAAAACTTTTTTTTTTCTTTTGTGGTGTGTGAATAAATTTTCTTTACTTATATTTGTTATTTTTTTAATTTGTTCCATACATAAACTTTAAAATTTTTATTTTGTTGTGATCTGTTTTGCCTTTTCTCCTTGTTTACGAGAGAATCGGAGAATGAAAACTCAAGGTTTTGATTTAAAAAAAAAAATTTACATCTAAAATGGAATGGAAATGCACAAATGTAGAGAGAGATAATTCCAAAAAATCTTAGTAACTTTTAGGGATTGCAAACTCTTTTAGTTTTTATACATTAGGTTTTGCAATGATCGGGCAAAAGGGGGAGGCAGAGGATTTTTAAATGAGTGTTGACTCCCAATACATAAATCATTTTTTTACAAAACATAGCCAGTTACGCATGATTGACGAATAAATCACTTTACAAATCATCTACGATTGTTACCTCAATTTTTTGTAAATGGGCAAAATAATGGTTTGTTTGACTCGGGTAAATATTCCACAGCACGTTCACTTGAGAATTTGATTAACGTTTGTTGTTCGCTTTAAAAGGTTTAGATCCATACGGCATTTGCATCTTGAACATGTTTAAAGCATGCATATCCATATTTAAAACATGTCAGTATTAGTTAGAAATTTCTTTCTTATCTAATTCCAAGCCAATAGCGTTGAACTACTGGAAATTCCCAAACTTGGACAACAAAATTTTTGTGTTCGTGTGGTGTATGAATAAATTTTCTTTACTTACACTAGTTACTATTTCTAATTTTTTCCATACTTAAACTCTGAAATTTTCATTTTGTTGTGATCTGTTTTGCCTTTTCTCCTTGTTTACGAGAGAATCGAAGAGAGAAAACTCAAAGCTTTCATTTAAAAAAAAATTGTCATGTTAAATGGAATTGAAATGCACAAATGTAGAGAGAGATAATTCCAAAAAGTCTCTATAACTTTTAGGGACTGCAAACTCTTTTAGTTTTTATACATTAGGTTTTGCAATGATCAGGAAAAGGGGGAGGCATGGGATTTTTAACTGAGTGTTGACTTCCAATCCATAAGTCATTTATTAAAAAAACATACCCCATTAAACATGATTGACCGATAAATCATTTTACAAATCATCTGCAATTCTTAGGTTAGCTTTTTGTAAATGGGCAAAATAATGGCTTGTTTGACTCGAGTAAATATCCCACCACACTTTCACTTGAAAATTTAATGAGCGTTTGTTGTTCGCATTAAAAGGTTTGGATCCATAGGGCATTTGCATCTTTAACATGTTTTAGGCATGCATATACATATTTAAAACAAGTTAGGATTAGTTAGAAATCTCTTTCTTACCAAATTGCAAACCATTAGGGTTGAACAAGTGGAATTTTTCAAACTTGGACAACAAAACTTTTGTGAACGTTCGTGGTGTGTGAATAAATTTTCTTTACTTACATTTGTTACTGTTTTTAATTTGTTCCATAGATAAACTCTACAATTTTCATTTTTTTGTGATCTATTTTTCTTTTATCTAAAGTTTTGATTTAGAAAAAAAATGTACATCTAAAATGGAATGGAAATGCACAAATGTAGAGAGAGATAATTCCAAAAAAGTCTCTGTAATGTTTAGGGACTGAAATCTCTTTTATTTTTTATATATTAGGTTTAGCAAAGATCGGGTAAAAGGGAAAGTGAGGATTTTTAAGTGAGTGTTGAATCCCAATCTATAAGTCATTTCTTACAAAAACATAGCCCGTTATGTATGATTGACCGATACATCATTTAACAATTTATCTGCGATTGTTAGTCAGCTTTTTGTAAATGGGCAAAATAATGGCTTGTTTGACTCGCGTAAATATCCCACCGCATGTTCACTCTAGAATTTAATGAGCGTTTGGTGTTCGCTTTAAAATGTTTGGATTCATAGGGCATTTTCATCATTAACATGTTTTCAAGCATGCATATCCATATTTAAAACATGTTAGGATCAGTTAGAAATCTCTTTCTTATTAAATTCCAAGCCATTAGGGTTGAACTACTGGAATTTCCCAAACTTGGAAAACAAAACTTTTGTGTTCGTTTGTGGTGTGTGAATAAATTTTCTTTACTTACATTTGTTATTATTTTTAATTTTTTACAAAACATAAACTCTAAAATTATCATTTTGTTGTGATATGTTTTGCCTTTATCTTCTTGTTTACGAGAGAATCGGATATTGAAAACTCAAAGTTTTGATTTAAGAAAAATGTGTACATCTAAAATGGAATGTAAATACTCAAATGTAGAGAGAGATAATTCCAAAAAGTCTCTGGAACTTTAGAGACTGCAAACTCTTTTAGTTTTTATACATTAGGTTTTGGAATGATCGAGAAAAGGGGGAGGTGGGTGATTTTTAACTGAGTGTTGACACCCAATCCATTTGTCATTTCTTACAAAAACATAGCCTGATACGCATGATTGACCAATAAATGACTTTACAAATCAACTGTGCTTGTTAGGTCAACTTTTTGTCAATGGGCAAAATAATGGCTTGTTTGACGGGTGAATATCCCATAGCACGTTCACCTAAAAATTTAATGAGCGTTTGTTGTTCACTTTAAAAGGTTTGGATCAATAGGGCATTTGCATCTTTAACATATTTTGAGCATGCTTATCCATATTTAAAACATGTTAGGATCTGTTAGAGATCTCTTTCTTATCAAATTCCAAGCCAATAGTGTTGCACTAGTGGAATTTCCCAAACTTGGACAACAAAACTTTTGTGTTCATTTGTGGTGTGTGAATAAATTTTCTTTACTTACATTTGTTATTGTTTTTAATTTTTTCCATACATAAACTATAAATTTTCATTTTGTTGTGATCTGTTTTGCCTTGATCTTCTCTTTTACCAGAGAATCAGAGAGTGAAAACTCAAAGTTTTGATTTAAGAAAAATGTGTACATCTAAAATGGAATGTAAATACTCAAATGTAGAGAGAGATAATTCCAAAAAGTCTCTGGAACTTTTAGAGACTGCAAACTCTTTTAGTTTTTATACATTAGGTTTTGGAATGATCGAGAAAAGGGGGAGGTGGGTGATTTTTAACTGAGTGTTGACACCCAATCCATTTGTCATTTCTTACAAAAACATAGCCTGATACGCATGATTGACCAATAAATGACTTTACAAATCAACTGTGCTTGTTAGGTCAACTTTTTGTCAATGGGCAAAATAATAGCTTGTTTGTCTCGTGTAAATATCCCACCGCACGTTCACTTGAGGATTTAATGAGCGTTTGTTGTTCGTTTTAAAAGGTTTGGATCCATAGGGCAAATGCATCTTTAACATGTTTCAAGCATGCATATCCATATTTAAAACATGTTAGGATCAGTTAGAAATCTCTTTCTTAACAAATTCCAAGCCATTAGGGTTGAACTAGTGAAATTTCCCAAACTTGGACAACAAAACTTTTGTATTCACTTGTAATGTGTGAATAAATTTTCTTTGCTAACACTTGTTATTGTTTTTAATTTTTACCTTACATAAACTGTAAAATTTTCATTTTTTTGTGATCTGTTTTGCCTTGATCTTCTCTTTTACCAGAGAATCAGAGAGTGAAAACTCAAAGTTTTGGTTTATTAAAAAAGTGTACATCTAAAATGGAATGGAAATGCACAAATGTAGAGAGAGATAATTCCAAAAAGTCTATGTAACTTTTAGGGACTGCAAACTCTTTTAGTTTTTATACATTAGGTTATGCAATGATCGGGAATAGGGGGAGGCGAGGGATTTTAACTAAGTGTTGATACCCAATCCATACGTCATTTCTTACAAAAACATAGCCCGTTACGCAAGATTGATCGATAAATCACTTTTCAAATCATCTGCGATTGTTAGCTCAGCTTTTTGTATGTGGGTAAAATAATGCCTTGTTCGACTCTAGTAAATATTCCACCGCACGTTCACTTGAGTATTTTATTAGCGTTTGTTGTTCACTTTAAAAGGTTTGGATCCATAGGGCATTTGCATCTTGAACATGTTTCAAGCATGCATATCTATATTTAAAACATGTTCGGATCAGTTAGTAGTCTCTTTCTTATCAAATTCCAAGCCATTAGGGTTGAACTAGTGGAATTTACCAAACTTGGACAAGAAAAATTTTATGTTCATTTTTGGTGTGTGAATAAATTTTCTTTACTTACACTAGTTACAGTTTCTAATTTTTTCCATACATAAACTCTAAAATTGTCATTTTGTTGTGATCTGTTTTGCCTTTATCTCCTTGTTTACGAGAGAATCGAAGAGTGAAAACTCAAAGTTTTGATTAAAAAAAGTTTACATCTAAAATTGAACGGAAATGCACAAATGTAGAGAGAGATAATTCCAAAAATTTTGTACAACTTTAGGGACTGAATCTCTTTTAGTTTTTATATAGTAGGTTTTGCAATGATCGGAAAGAGGGGGATGCGGGGGATTTTTAACTGAGTGTTGACTCCCAATCCATAAGTCATTTCTTAAAAAAACATAGCCCTCTATGCATGTTTGACCGATAAATAACTTTACAAATCATCTGCGACTATTAGGTCAGTTTTTGGTAAATGGGCAAAATAATGGCTTGTTTCACTCGGGTAAATATCCCACCACACGTTCACTTCAAAATTTAATGAGCATTTGTCGCTTTAAAAGGTTTGTATCCATAGGACATTTGCATCTTTAACATGTTTCAAGCATGCATATTCATATTTAAAACATGTTAGGATCAGTTAGAAATCTCTTTCTTATCAAATTCCAAGCCTTTAGGGTTGAACTAGTGGAATTTCCCAAATTTGGACAACATTACTTTTATGTTCGTTTGTGGTGTGTGAATAAATTTTCTTTACTTATATTTTTTATTTTTTTAATTTTTTCCATACATAGACTCTAAAATTTTCATTTTGTTGTGATTTGCTTGTTTACGAGAGAATCTAAGAGTGAAAACTCAAAGTTTTGATTTAAAAAAAAGGTTCACATCTAAAAATGAATGGAAATGCACAAATGTAGAGAGAGATAATTCCAAAAAGTCTTTGTAACTTTTAGGGACCGCAAAATATTTTATTTTTTATACATTAGGTTTTGCAATGATCGGGAAAAGGGGGAGGCGGGGGATTTTTAACTGAGTGTTGACTCCCAATCCATAAGTCATTTCTTACAAAAATATGGCCCGTTACGCATGATTGACCGATAAATCACTTTAAAAATCATCTGCAATTGTTAGGTCAACGTTTTGTAAATGGGCAAAATAATGGCTTGTTTGACTCGGGTAAATATCCCACCACACGTTCACTTGAGAATTTAATGAGTGTTTGTTGTTCGCTTTAAAAGGTTTAGATCCATGGGGCATTTTCATCTTTAACATGTTTTAAGCATGCATATACATATTTAAAATATGTTAGGATCAGTTAGAAATCTATTTCTTATCAAATTCCAAGCCATTCGGGTGGAACTAGTGGAATTTTCCGAACTTGGATAACAAAACTTTTGTGTTCGCTTGTGATGTGTGAAAAAAAAATTTTACATAAATTTTTTATTTTTTAAAATTTTTCCATACATAAACTCTAAAAGTTTCATTTTGTTGTGAACTATTTTGCCTTTATCTAAAGTTTGGATTTTAAAAAAAAGTGTACATCTAAAATGGAATAAAAATGCATCAATGTAGAGAGAGATAATTCCAAAAAAGTCTCTGTAACTTTTAGGGACTGCACACTCTTTTTGTTTTTATACATTAGGTCTTGCAAAGATTGGAAAAAGGGGAAGGCAAGGGATTTTTAACTAAGTGTTGACTCCCAATCCATAAGTCATTTCTTACAATAACATAGCCCGTTACGCATGATTGGCCGATAAATCACTTAGCAAATCATCTGCGATTGTTAGGTAATCTTTTTGTAAATGGACAAAATAATTGCTTGTTTGACTCGGGTAAATATCCCACCTCACGTTCACTTGAGAAGTTAATGAGCGTTTGTTGTTCGCTTTAAAAGGTTAGGATCCATGGGGCATTTGCATCTTAAACATGTTTTAAGCATGCATGTCTGCATTTAAAACATGTTAGGATCAATTAGAAATCTCTTTCTTATTAAATTCCACGCCAATAGGATTGAACTAGTGGAATTTCCCAAACTTGGACTACAAAACTTTTGTGTTCAATTGTGGTGTGTGAATAAATTTTATTTTCTTACATTTGTTATTGTTTTTAATTTTTTCCATAAATAAACTCTAAAATTTTATTTTTCTGTGATCTATTTTGCCTTTATCTTCTTGTTCACGCGAGAAAGGGAGAGTGAAAACTCAAAATTTTGATTTATGAAAAATGTGTACATCAAAAATGGAATGGAAATGCACAAATGTAGAAAGAGATAATTCCAAAAAGTCTCTTTAACTTTTATTGACTCCAAACTCTTTTTGTTTTTATACATTAGGTTTTGCAATGATCAGGAAAAGGGGGAGGCAGGGGATTTTTAACTAAGTGTTGACTCCCAATCCATAAGTCATTTCTTATAAAAACATAGCCCGTTGGGCAAGATTGACAGATAAATCACTGTACAAATCATTTGCGATTTATATATCTTCTTTTTGTAAATGGGGAAAATAATGGCTTGTTTGAATCGGATTAATATCCCACTGCACGTATACTTGAGAACTTAATGAGCGTTTGTTGTTCGCTTTTAAAGGTTTGGATCCATAGGGCATTTGCATCTTTAACATGTTTCAAGCATTCAAGCATGCATATCCATATTTCAAACATGTTAGGATCAGTTAGAAATCTCTTTCTTATTAAATTCCATGCCATCAAGGTTGAACAAGTAAAATTTTCCAAACTTGGACAACAAAACTTTTGTCTTCATTTGGGGTGTGTGAATATATTTTCTTTACTTACATTTTGTTGAAACCATTGGGCTAAAAGGCTCGAACCTTTTAGGAAAGCAACCACATGGATCTTATACAAGGACTGGCCCAGTTGATACAAACACAAATTCCAACACTCCACCGCACGAGAAAACCCGTGGACAAATTCACCGAAAAAACCCGAGACAAACTCCTGGAAAAACCCAGGACAAAATTTGGTGGGAGCGGGACTCGAACTCGGGACCAACCTGCTCTGATACCATGTTGAAACCAATGCACTAAAAGGCTCGAACCTATTAGGAAAGCACAACAGGTAAATCTACAAGGATTGGCCCGGTCGATATAAATATCTCAACATTCCCCCGCGCGGGACAACCCGTGAAATTCAAATTCGGGGCCCATATAAAGCATGGGGAACAAGACGTGGAAAGCGGTGGAAGTGGGATTCGAACACGGGACCAACCTGCTCTGATACCATGTTGAAACTAGTACGGTAAAAGGGTCGAACCTTTTAGGAAAGCAACCGCACGGATCTTATACAAGGACTGGCCCGGTCGATACAAACACAAATTCCAACACATTTTTTATTATTTTTAATTTTTTCCATACATAAAATCTAAATTTTTTATTTTTTTGTGATTTATTTTGCATTTATTTCCTTGTTTACAAGAGAATCGGAGAGTGAAAACTCAAAGTTTTTATTTAAAAAAAAGTGTACATCTAAAATAGAATGGAAATGCAGAAATGTAGGGAGAGTTAATTCCAAAAAAGTCTCTATAACTTTTGGGACTGCAAACTCTTTTAGTTTTTATACATTAGGTTTTGCAATGATCAGGAAAAGGGGGAGACGGGAGATTTTTAACTGAGTGTTGACTCCCAATCCATAAGTCATTTCTTACAAAAACATAGCCCGTTGGGCAAGATTGACAGATAAATCACTGTACAAATCATCTGCGATTTATATATCTTCTTTTTGTAAATGGGGAAAATAATGGCTTGTTTGAATCAGATTAATATCCCACTGCATGTAGACTTGAGAATTTAATGAGCGTTTGTTGTTCGCTTTTAAAGGTTTGGATCCATAGGGCATTTACATCTTTAACATGTTTCAAGCATGCATATCCATATTTCAAACATGTTAGGATCAGTTAGAAATCTCTTTCTTATTAAATTCCATGCCATCAAGGTTGAACAAGTAAAATTTTCCAAACTTGGACAACAAAACTTTTGTCTTCATTTTGGGTGTGTGAATATATTTTCTTTACTTACATTTTGTTGAAACCATTGGGCTAAAAGGCTCGAACCTTTTAGGAAAGCAACCACATGGATCTGATACAAGGACTGGCCCGGTTGATACAAACACAAATTCCAACACTCCACCGCACGGGAAAACCCGTGGACAAATTCACCGAAAAAACCCGGGACAAACTCCTTGAAAAACCCAGGACAAAATTTGGTGGGAGCGGGACTCGAACTCGGGACCAACCTGCTCTGATACCATGTTGAAACCAATGCACAAAAGGCTTGAACCTATTAGGAAAGCACAACAGGTAAATCTACAAGGATTGACCCGGTCGGTATAAATATCTCAACACTCCCCTGCGCGGGACAACCCGTGAAATTCAAATTCGAGGCCCATATAAAGCACAGGGAACAAGACGTGGAAAGCGGTGGAAGCGGGATTCGAACACGGGACCAACCTGCTCTGATACCATGTTGAAACTAGTACGGTAAAAGGGTCGAACCTTTTAGGAAAGCAACCGCACGGATCTTATACAAGGACTGGCCCGGTCGATACAAACACAAATTCCAATACATTTTTTATTATTTTTAATTTTTTCCATATATAAAATCTAAATTTTTTAATTTTTTGTGATTTATTTTGCCTTTATTTCCTTGTTTACAAGAGAATCGGAGAGTGAAAACTCAAAGTTTTTATTTAAAAAAAAAGTGTACATCTAAAATAGAATGGAAATGCAGAAATGTAGGGATAGATAATTCCAAAAAAGTCTCTGTAACTTTTGGGACTGCAAACTCTTTTAGTTTTTATACATTAGGTTTTGCAATGATCAGGAAAAGGGGGAGGCGGGAGATTTTTAACTGAGTGTTGACTCCCAATCCATAAGTCATTTCTTACAAAAACATAGCCCTTTACACATGATTGACCGATAGATCACTTTGCAAATCATCTGTGATTGTTAGGTCTTCTTTTGTTAGTGGGTTACATAATGGCTTGTTTGACTCGGGTAAATATCCCACCGCACGTTTACTTGAGAATATAATGAGCGTTTGTTGTTCGCTTTAACAGGTTTGGGTCCATGGGGCATTTGCATCTTTAACATGTTTTGAGCATGCATATCCATATTTAAAATATTTTAGGATCAGTTAGAAATCTCTTTCTTGTCAAATTCCAAGCCATTAGGGTTTAACTAGTGGAATTTCCAAAACTTGGACAACAAAAATTTTGTGTTCGTTTGTGGTGTGTGAATAAATTTTATTTACTTACATTTGTTATTGTTTTTAATTTTTTCCATACATAAATAGTTTTGTTGGGATATGTTTTGCCTTTATCTTCTTGTTTACGAAAGAATCGAAGAGTGTAAACTCAAAGTTTTGATTTAAGAAAAAAGTGTACATCAAAAATGGAATGTAAATACACAAATGTAGAGAGAGATAATTCCAAAAAGTCTCTGTAACTTTTAGGGACTGCAAACTCTATTAGTTTTTATGCAATTGCTTTACAATGAATGGGAAAAGGGGGTGGCGGGGGATTTTTAACTGAATGTTGACTCCCAATCCATCATTCATTTCTTACAAAATTAACGCTCTTTACGCATGATTGACCGATAAATCACTTTAAAAATCATCTGCGATTGTTAGGTCAGCTTTTTATAAGTGGGCAAAATAATGGCTTGTTTGACTCGGGTAAATATCCCACCACACGTTCACTTGAGAATTTAATGAGCGTTTGTTGTTCGCTTAAAAGGTGTTGATCCATAGGGTATTTGCATCTTTAACATGTTTAGATCATGCATATCCATATTTAAAATTTGTTAGGATCAGTTAGAAATCTCTTTCTTATCAAATTCCAAGCCATTAGGGTTGAACTAGTGGAATTTCCCAAACTTGGAAAACAAAACTTTTGTGTTCGTTTGTGGTGAGTGAATAAATTTTCTTTATTTACACTTGTTATTGTTTTTAATTTTTTCCATACATAAACTCTAAAATATTCTTTTTGTTGTGACCTATTTTGCCTTGATATTTTTATTTACGAGAGAATCGAGGAGTGAAAACTCAAAGTTTTGATTTAAGAAAAATGTGTACATCTAAAATGGAATGGAAATGCACAAATGTAGAGAGAGATAATTCCAAAAAGTCTCTGTAACTTTTAGGGACTGCAAACTCTTTTAGTTTTTATACATTAGGTTTTGCAATGATCGTTAAAAGGGGGAGGCGAGGGATTTTTAATTGAGTGTTGACTCCCAATCCATAAGTCATTTCTTACAAAAATATAGCCCATTACGAATTATTGACCGATATATCAATTTACAAATCATCTACGATTGTTAGGTCAGCTTTTCGTACGTGGGCAAAATAATGGCTTGTTTGACTCGGTAAATATCCCATCGCACGTTCACTTGAGAATTTAATGAGCGTTTGTTGTTCACTTTAAATGGTTTGGATCCATATGGCATTTGCATCTTTAACATGTTTAGAGAATGCATATCCATATTTAAAATATGTTAGGATCAGTTATAAATCTCTTTCTTTTCAAATTCCAGGCCATTAGGGTTGAACTAGTGGAATTTCCCAAACTTGGAAAACAAAACTTTTATGTTCGTTTGTGGTGTGAGAATAAATTTTCTTTATTTACACTTGTTATTTTTTTTAATTTCTTCTATACTTAAACTCTAAAATTTTCATTTTGGTGTGATATGTTTTTCCTTTAAATTCTTGTTTACGAGAGAATCGAAGAGTGAAAACTCAAAGTTTTGATTTAAGAAAAATATGTAAATCTAAAGTGGAATGGAAATGCACAAATGTAGAGAGAGATAATTCCAAAAAGTCTCTTTAACTTTTAGGTATTCCAAACTCTTTTTGTTTTTATACATTAGGTTTTTCAATGACCGAGAAAAGGGGGAGGAGGAGAATTTTTAACTGAGTTTGGACTCCCAATCCGTAAGTCATTTCTTGAAAAAATTTAGTCCGTTACACATGATTGACCGATAAATAAATTTACAAATCATCTACGATTTTTAGGTCAGCTTTTTGTATGTGGGCAAAATAATGGCTTGTTTGACTAGGGTAAATATCCCACCACACGTTCACTTGAGAATTTAATGAGCATTTGTTGTTCACTTTAAAAGGTTTGGATCCATTAGGCATTTGCATATTGAACATGTTTAGAGCATTCATATCCATATTTAAAATATATTAGGATCAGTTAGAAATCTCTTTCTTATCAAATTCCAAGCCATTAGGGTTGAACTAGTGGAATTTCCCAAACTTGGAAAACAAAACTTCTGTGTTCGTTTCTGGTGTGTGAATAAATTTTCTTTATTTACACTTGTTATTGTTTTTAATTTTTTCCATACATAAACTCTAAAATTTTCATTTTGGTGTAATCTATTTTTCCTTTATATTCTTGTTTACGAGAGAATCGAAGAGTGAAAACTCAAAGTTTTTATTTAAGAAAAAAGTATACATCTAAAATGGAATGGAAATGCACAAATGTAGAGAGAGATAATTCCAAAAAGTCTCTGTAACTTTTAGGGATTGTAAACTCTTTTATTTTTTATACATTAGGTTTTTCAATGATCAGGAAAAGGGGGAGGCGGGGGATTTTTAACTGAGTTTTGACTCCCAATCCATTAGTCATTTCTTGAAAAAATTTAGCCTATTACACATGATTGATCGATAAATAAATTTACAAATCATCTACGATTTTTATGTCAGCTTTTTGTATGTGGGCAAAATAATGGCTTGTTTGACTCGGGTAGATATCACACCGCACGTTTGTGAGCTCTAGTCTTGGCTACTCCGCCAGCCTCGGATCACCGTCATTGACCTCAGTTTATCATGGTATCAGAGCTTGGTGGTTCATCTTCTC
The DNA here is from genome assembly GCF_029961685.1 of Aristolochia californica. Lineage (NCBI taxonomy): Eukaryota > Viridiplantae > Streptophyta > Magnoliopsida > Piperales > Aristolochiaceae > Aristolochia > Aristolochia californica. Next base: position 31,469,516 of record NW_027181992.1, on the reverse strand, counting down.
TCTACTGAACATGAGGTTGGAGCTCCAGCTCTCTCTGTCCGACGACTCAGAGACCGGTTAGAGCTCTCGATATCACTTTTCGGGGAGCTAAAAGGATTGGTCGGAAACTCCTACCAGAGATCAGAGAAGTGGGCTAACGGATTCATGTCGGGAAGGTGAACGGTCAGGTGGGTGTTTCTCTCTGAGCTCGGATTTCTGGGCTGAAGTGCCTATTTTAGTTAATATTATGTGTGTAAGGTGGCAGTTCTGAAATTTTCTGAAATCGTGGGGTAAATCTGGAATTTTCTGAAATTGTGGGGTTAGATCTGGAATTTTCAGCAACAACGGGGGTAGATCTGAAAGTTTCTAAAATTGTGGGGGCAGATCTAGAATTTTCAGCAACAGCGGGGGTAGATCTGAAATTTTTTACAGCAGTGGGGTAAATCTGGAATTTTTAGCAGTAGTAGGGGTAAATCTGGAATTTTCTGCGGGGCGATATTTCTGAAAATCTCAGCAAGGGTTTCCAACTTAGTGGCCTTCGAAAACAAAATTTGTGAAAGTTGTATTCTGCCACTCTCACTCTCATCATGTCAATGGACAAGTTAGATTTCTCTCCTATTCGGCTCACGGGTAAGAACTACAGTGTCTAGGCATTTCAATTCCGGTCATGAGAAAAGATTTATTGTGTCATATTAATGGGTGAGATCCGGCACATCGTGAGACTGAAGAGTTGTCACAAGTGGACCACCATGGATGCTAGGGACCTGGATACTTGGATCCATTAAGCCTCATCTAGTCCATAAAATTAGGCCCTATAAAACTGCAACGGATATGTGGAATTACCTCCACAAGGTTTATCATCAAAACAGCATGGCTTGGCAGTTTCAAGTCAAATATGAAATGGCAAATTTCATGCAAGGAAGTTGTTCCATTGAAGAATGTTTCTCGGGTTTCCAAAATCTTTCGGCTGACTATACTAATATCTTTTATGAGAACGTCCTAGTTGCTTCTCTCTCTGCAGTGCAAGCCGTACATGAAACTAGTAAGAGTGATCAATTCTTGATGAAGCTTCCTCTAGAATTTGAGATTGCTCGTTCACATCTGATGTGTCGTCATCCAATGCCATCTCTGGATGCCTGTTTGAGTGAACTTCTTAAGGAGGAGTAGCGCATTGCTACTCATGCTGACATGGAACATCGAGTCCAGGCTGATACCTCTGCTTTTGTGGCCTATGCAGCACAAGGGAAAAATAAGGGTTAGTACATGAGTTCTGTCCAGTGCTTACACTGCAAGGAATATGGTCTCTCTGCTCGGGAATGGCCCAAGAAGTTCTATAACTACTACAAGAAGTCGGGTCATCTCATCGCAGCTTGCTAGCCTACTCACCCTGAAAAAGAAGAAGAATACAGCTTATCATGCCTCCACTGGTACTTCTAGTTCAGTAGCATTGCCGACTTCCATCCCGATTACTACAATTTCTATTCCTCCAGCACTTGCAAATCCGAACACACTCACCCCTGAAATGTGGTATCTCAAGTAAGCAAGAAGTCTCTACTTAGCAATGGTATTTTGATTCCGGTGCTTCTAACAAATATGACCACCAATGTCGTGTCTCTTTCTAATGTCAGAAAGTATGATGAAAACCTGCACATAAACACTACTGATGGCAGCTCTCTGCCTATCAATGTTGTTGATGATTTTTACCCCTCCTTAAGCTTATGTCTTTATGTTTCCTAACCTATCGACAAATCTTCTATTTTTTGTTCAACTGGTTGATAAAAATTGTAATGTTCAACTCTCTTGCTCCTGTTGTGTTGTGTAGGATCAAGCATCGGGGAAGGTGATCATGAAGGGGCCTAAAGTGGATAACTATTTCCACTTAAAGTCTTTCTATCCACCATTATTCCATGTACTCCTATACTTTCTTTTGTATGTAATGTTGTTGGCTCTGGCACTAAGATGTGGCATAGATGTCTAGGCCACCCCAAACTTGGATGTTCTTCATACAATGTTTAAATCTGGTTTATTAGGCAGTCAAACATGCTCCACTCTTGATCTTTCTTTTGACTGTTCATCATGCAAACTTGGCAAAAGTAAAGTTTTACCTTTTCCTCATCATGCCTCCCACTGTTTTGATCTTATTCATAGTGATGTCCGGGGAATTGATCCTATTGTCTCGCATGCACAATATAAGTACTTTGTTACCTTTATTGATGACTTTAGTCGGTTTACGTGGGTCTACTTCCTACGGGCTAAGTTTGAAGTTTTCGTCATCTTTAAGTCTTTTCTTGCACTTCTTGAAACACAATTCTCTGCTCACATTAAGGTACTACACTCTGACTCTGGAGGCAAGAACTTGTCTATTGAATTCAAGGATTTTCTTCAAAGCAAAGGCATTATCTCTCAATGTTCTTGTCCCTTGACACCACAAACAAAATGGGGTTGCTAATCAGAAAAATCTTCACCTTCTGGATATGGTCTGCACCCTTCTACTTGAATCATCCATTCCTCCATGTTTTTTGTGTGAAACACTCTCTAACTCAGTTCATTTAATCAAACCCCTACCCTCGCCTATCTTGCACCATGTTTCTCCATTCGTTAAGTTATTTGCTCACTCTCTATCATATACTGATATTCGGACGTTCAGTTGTGTTTGTTTTGTGCATCGACCTGATCATGAATGACACAAACTTATAGCCCCACCAGTTATGTGTGCATTTCTTGGGTATGCCATTTATCAAAAAAGCTATGTTTTCTATGTTCCTTAGGCTCATCGAGTCCGTGTTTCTCGCAATGTGGCCTTCTTTGAAAATCAATATTTCTTTCCATCTCAAGTTACACTGCCATCTGCATCTCTGTCTATCCTACCTAGATTTGATGAGTCTCGCCCCACTTCATCGCTGCCCCTCCCAATCCCAACCTGGCACCTCCACCTGATCATCCCTCTGCACCTACCCTCATCGCTCTTCACAGGTCTACTCGTCCTTCTTGCGCTCTTGATAGTTATGGTTTCCCTCCGCTGTATCTCTTGTGGCTACTTTATCCTCTATCTCCGTTCCCTCTTGCTACAAATAGGCTATGGCACATGAATCTTGGCAAAAGGCAATACAAATAGAACTACAAACTCTAGAGGAAAATCACACTTGGGACATTGTTACTTGCCCCCCTGCTATTCGGCCTCTTGGGAGTAAGTTGGTCTTCTTTGTCAAGTTGCGTTCAGATGGATCTTTGGATTGGTACAAAGCCCGCCTCGTAGCCCTGGGGAAAAAGCAGAAATATGGGATTTGTTACAATGTGAGACCCACCATGGTGTTCAAGCTGGTGGGACCCACCATGAGGACGTGTGACACCAAGAAGAGTCCTCACCCAAGCAAGAACGAGTTAAGGAATTAAGAAGCACGAGCTGAAATGAGTTAGAAGACTTGAAGATTAAGTGGGACCCATAAATATCTCACGAGCTGGCAACCTTATCAAGATGAGCTGGAAGATCACGAGGGACCCACATGTATAAGGCCATGAGCTGGCCTCCTCCCTTATATTCACGTGAATGAAGAAAGAGTTCTAGTTCAACTCATATTAGTCTTCTAGTAGATTGGTTTGAATAGACTTATCTTAGGGAGTTAGAGTTGAAAAGTAATTAGGATTGAAAGGTTAATTGTATAAGGACTCTACCACTTCCTCTACTATAAATAGAGGTGTTGTAATTCGGAATTAATCAAGTTACACATCTCATTCTTGAGTTATTCTCTCTCTCTCTCTCTTTGCTTGGTGCCACCTCTCTTTTCTCTTCTATTTTTTTCTTCTCTCTACCCTAGAGTTCTTCTTCCCTTTTGTTCTTTTTTTTTTCTTCTTTGTCTAGCTAAGAATTAAAGAAAAGAGATCCTAAATTCAACATGGGATCAGAGCATTATATTTAGGATCCCTCATCAAAGGAATGCTCTAAAGAAGTGATGATCAACACCACTCAAAGAAGTTTTTTTTATGAAGGAAGAACACAAGCCAAGAGATAAGTGTTCAAATTTTTTTATTTTTGTGTTACTGTTTTCTGAATTTATAAGATGATTTAAGGATGATTATGTGATTGCTTTCATCTTATTATATTATGGATATGCATGCCTCTCTATCTAGAAGGAGCTATCAAAACAATCTTGTCGGTTTGGAAATTTTGTTTACGGAGACTAGTCCATGATCAGATTTTTGGAATTTTTTCCATGAGATAAGAATTCCTTGATATAGAAGATGGTTATTGAGTCTCTTATGAGTGGTATTAGAGTAAAAAAATTAGAATAATAATTTAGCATCAATGTTAAAATTCCCCATACATCGAGTTGTTTGAAGAGTACTACTTGGTGTTATTATTAGAATTTCTTTTTTTTTAGAAGGGCCTGTCATGGCTGAAGAGAATATGAATATCAAAGGTGATATACTAAGAATTACCACCATAACCTTACTTGGGGTATCAAATTTTATGAGTTGGTCCACATCGGTTCCTTATAACAAAAGACCTACTTTGTCACCTCACCACCCGAGGACCACCTACTGATGAAGATGATATTTTTTATAAAAAAATGGTTGAAAAATGATACTTTGGTGATTAGTTAGCTAATAAATAGCATGTAATAACATGTCTCCAATAATGTTATTCATATTGACAGTACTAAACAAATTTGGGAGACATGTGCTAAACTGTACTCTTGCCCGGATACTCTATATAGACCATATGATATTCTCCAAAGAATGTTGAATACTAAACAAGGAGAAAATATCCATGAGTACTAGATTTGCTTTAGAGGTTTTCTTCAACAGTGGAAGTTAGATCAGTGTTATGGTCTCTGACCATGGATCGTGTAACCCGACTGAAGGAGAGCTCTGCGTCCAGCATAGGTTCAGCACCAGGGTGCTATGGACGTCCTGGTCTTCCTATGATTTCGAATTCTGGGTGAAGTAAGTGAGGAAAATGAGAAAAGGGAAGTGCTTGGGATAGAGGGGATGAGATGGAGGATAAACTGGCTTTGAGGGAGACTGTAACCTATCCTATTTTCTGATTTCAATTTTCCTTGCCGCTCTTCATTTCATTCTGCCCCTTTAAGTTGTTCGCTGAGGCTCAATATTTACAATGATGCCATTAAGGCTTACATGCTCAAAGAGCTGAAGCATACAACATAAATATTAAGTAGCTGCTGCAAAACAGATTTACCAAAAGTGCCATTATGGCTTGCACGTTCAAGAACACAAAACACACGTGATCTGCCTTCAACTGCGACGCCTTTGAATGGCTCATTCGGCTATCGATTCTATAACATCACTCCCCCCTTTGAAAGTGAGCTTGTCCTCAAGCTCAAATGAAGGGTATACGGGCTGAAAACACCTGTAAGTTTTCCCAAGTGGCCTCGGTCGGATCAGTATGTGACCACTGAACCAAAATCTGGGGCTGTCCTCGAGCTGCCTGGTTTGCAAAATTTTGACAGGAGTGAGAGAGACCTTACTGTCTTCAATCAATGGTCAAGCATGGATGGAGTGAGGTGCTGGTCCCTTGAGAGGCTTGAGCAGGGAAACATGGAAAACATCGTGGAGTTGACACTCCGGGGGCAGTTGGAGCTGATAGACAACTTGTCCCTCTTGCCGCAGAATTCTGTAGGGCCCAAAGTACTTGGGGGATAGCTTGTGGCACATCCTGGCAAGGGAGTGTGGCGATATGGCTGGAGGCGGAGCCAAACAAAGTCATCGGGGTGATACTGCACATCCCAGTGGTGCTGATCATACTGAAGCTTCATGCGGGCCTGAGCTTGCCAGAGCCGGGCGAGGGCATTTGCTAACAACTGATCCCTGTTATGTAAGGCGTCATCAACTGCATCCATGCGGGTGGACCCTATGGTATATGAGAGCAGACAGGGGGGAGGGGGTTGTAAGGCTTTAAGAAATGATGTGTTGTAGCATTACTTGGCCCAACTAATGCAGTGAAGCCAATTCTTGGGGCTGTCCCCCACAAGGTATCGCAAGTACATCTCGATGGTGCGGTTCACTACTTCCATCTGACCGTCTGTTTGAGGGTGTAGGCCGATGCATATTTGAGTTTCGTGCAGCAGAGTCTGAAGAGTTCTTTCCAGAAGTCACTGGTAAAGATCACATCCCAATCACTAACTATTGACTCGGGAATGCCAAGCACACGGACAATGTTGTCAACAAAAACTTGGGCGACTGTGGCTGCTATATACGGATGGGCCATGGGCATGAAATGGGCATACTTAGAAAGGTGATCAACCACAACCAAAAGGATGGATTTGCCCGCTGCTCTCGGAAGGCCTTCAATAAAATTCACGGAGGGGTCGGACCATACCTGAGTAGGGAGGTCGAGGGGCTGGAGCACCCCAGCCGAAGAAAAATGGTGGCCTTGTTGCGCTGGCAGTTCAGGCATGCAGCAGCATATTCAGCATTGTGAGACCTCAACCCGGCCCAATGAAAATCGTCGTGTACCCGCTGTAAAGATTTCTGGAGCCCCTCATGTACGCTGTCATGGTAGGCTGATAAAATTTTCAGTACCAAGGGAGATGAAGGCAGGAGGTAGATTTGTCATTTGATTAGGATGAGGTGGTCCAGGATCGACCAGTGAGGCCATCTGACCTTCTGTAATTTTCTGAGATAGCTGCTGTAATTCTGTTGTGGACTGGTGCTCCTGACGTATAGCCTCTAGCAGCAGTGGTGTGAGGTGACTAATGGCTGTGAGTTGCATTGCTGCGTCTGACTGATGGGAGAGAGCATCCGCTGCACGGTTCAAGGGACCCGGTTTGTGTTCCACGGTAAAGTCGAAGCCCATGAGCTTGCTGATCCAGTGCTGTTGAGGTGGCATGGAGATGCGTTGGTCCACCAAGAACTTGAGGCTGGAGTGACCAGTGCGGATGCGAAACATATGGCCCCACAAATAGGGTCTCCAGTGCTGCATGGCCTTCGCTTACCCAATTAATTCTCGCTCGTAGGCTGGCAATTTGTGATGGTGGAAGGCGAGCTGTCGGGTGAAGTATGCAATGGGGTGCTGGGATTTATGAAGGACAACCCCAATTCCACTGCCAGAGGAATCGCATTCCAACACAAAGTCGTCGTCAAAATTTGGCAGCTACAGCACCGGTGTTGAAGCGAGAGCTTGTTTAAGCACATTAAAGGAGTTCTCTATTGTCTCCGTCCACTGGAAGGCATTACGGCGCAGCAGGTTGGATAAGGGCGCTGCGAGGTGTGCATAATTCTGTATGAACTTTCTGTAATACCCCACAAGACCCAGAAAACCGCATAAGGCAGCAACATTGTGGGGTGGTGGCCATTGCAGTATCGCCTCGATTTTGGTTGGATCCATAGTGACGGCAGCTGTTGTAATCACATGTTGTGGACTCAATAGCACACCGAGTCACACAACGAAGAAGACAACAACAACTCACTCAATAGGATTTAATTCTTATAATTATTTGAGTAGGATTTATTTCTTATATTGTTTTAAGTAGGATTTATTTCTTATATTGTTTTAAGTAGGAGTTATTTCTAATTACTTTATATGTAAGGGCATTATGGGGAATTATTGTAACCCTAACCCTAAAACTCCCTATTTAAGGGATAGGTATGAATGAAATAGGGAAGCTTTGAGATTTTAGAATAACCTAGTCTAAATAGGTTGAGATCACCTCTTGATCTCGAGTTTAGGGTTTACTCCAAAAATCCAACCTATCCTTCACCCTCCATTGCCATCCATCTTCACCCAAATTCAATCACCATCATCCCTACTAAGAAAATGAGCTTCCTGCCCCTTTTCCAAGCCCAAAGAGGAGGTCTATCCTCCCTCTCGGCAACAGCAGCAAGAGAGGCCGAATTCTTCCCTTACCACGCAACAAAGTGAGGATTTTTATCCTCAAATCTTGAGCAAATCCTGGTGCAACGTGGGAGCTGATCATAGCATCAAAGAAGAGGTATTAATCTATCCCAAACTCGTGTTTCAAGTTATTTAAGAAAGAAGGATTGCATTCTTAGCTAGAGCAGCAACAAAGAGGGCCAAACCCTCTTTTCCGTGACCAAGAAAAGAGAGCACCTTGCTCTAGCAAGGTCAGCATTGTTGTGGGGTCTTCTACCTAGCACAACAACTTTGGTAGGACCCTCAAAAGAGGATCTTTCCTCCTGGCCAAGCACTGGTTAAGGAGAAATACTCATACACAGACCCTTGACGTGAAGTGAGTAAATTCTGAGTACTGGATTCACAAATCCCACGCCGTGTTACTCGATCCATGACCCGGGACCGTAACAACTTGGTATCAGAGCAGGGTAACATGGGGGATCATATCAGCAATGAAGAAATCCAAATCAGGATACAAAAGATAGAAGATAGCCTTGAAATAGCACAACTAGTGTTGGGAAAGGTTTGTGGTTTGGAAGAAGAGATGAGCCGAATCATTAGCATGCTATAGGAGTTGAGGACAAAGAGACATCAGAGTCCAGAGGTGCGAGAGGTTGCTCAACCATATCACAAAAGAGGGGAGCAGTGGCCTGGGCGCACTGCTGTCCAAACACCTCATCATGGAGGCACTATCCCAAGGTACACCTAGTTAGAGTTTCCCTCTTTCAATGGTTCTGTGGATCCCATAATTTGGTTGCATAAATGTGAAAAAAAAAAATTTGAACCAAGGGACTACTGAATGGGATAAGGTGCAACTATCTCTTTCCATATGACAGATGAAGCCATGTTATGGGTGACTCAAGTAGAGAAAGAGAGACCGGGAATGACTTGGGGCGAATTTAAAAATCTATGCACAGTTAGATTTGGGCCTCCCGCCAACAGCAACCCCTTGGGAGAGTTAGTCCTATTGAGACAAATGGGTTCGGTGGAACACTATCAAAAACTCTTCCAGGAAAAGTTGGCTCATGCTGGAGAGAGGGTATTGGTTGACTAGCAGGTCTCCTTATTCACAGCAGGTCTCAATGAGTATTTACGGCTAGAGGTAGAACTACTTATGCCCACGGATCTAGCTCATGCCATGAATATGGCCTGAGCAATGGAACAACGACAACAGTTGCAGCAACGTAAGTCGGGTTGGTCGAGTGAGAGGAACACTTCCTCCACGTGGCAAGGGCGCCGCTATAATTCATCTCAGGGAGCATCTACAGCAGCACCATCCAGACACACTCCGACTATGACTCGGGTAGCCGATCCCAGCCCTAGTAATTCCCTACCGAGCTTTATAAAAAAATTGACGAGTGCGGAGATGGCAGAAAGGCGGTCCAAAAATCTCTGTTATAACTGCGATGAGCAGTATCGGGTTGGACACCAATGTAAACGATTATTTTGGCTCGAGATGGAGGACTCAGAGGATCCAGAGGAACCAGAGGATATTATCGAGGATGAACCACTAGAGATATCCTTGCATGCTATTACTGGGCAGAAATCGCCTACTACAATGCAAGTTCGAGCTCATGTCATCAACCGAGAACTGGTGGGACTAGTCGACTCGGGGAGTACACACAATTTTCTGAGTTTGACAGCCGCACAACATCTCCAGCTCCAGATACACACTCATCCGACAGCCACCGTCTTAGTGGCCAATGGCGAGAAGGTCCCTAGCTATGGGATTAGTAAGGCGGTAACTTTTTCCATTGGATTTACTTCATTTAATGCGGAATTTTTTGTTATTCCCCTAGTGGGATTTGATATGGTTTTAGGCATTAAATGGTTACAAACATTGGGGCCCATTCTGTGGGACTTTTCGGCTTTAACCATGAGCTTTGATTTGGCCGGATGTCGGGTGCTCTTACAGGGCTGTCAGGTGGACAGGGCCCACCGCATACACACTTTGTAGACACAAGATCAGCCTGACAGTACTAGTGATGGTCTAGTTGAGGAGTTCTATGACCTCTTCCAGGAGCCTTCGGGGTTGCCTCCCATGAGGCACTATGACCACAGGATCTGTTTGAAACCAGGTTCTGAGGTAGTGGTCGTGCGACCATACCGTTACCCACACCTTCAGAAGGACGAGATAGAGCATCAGTGCCATGAGATGTTGAAACAGGGACTTATTCGTCCCAACCGCTCCCCGTTCTCTTCACCCGTCTTACTTGTGAAGAAACATGATGGGACATGGAGGTTCTGCGTGGATTATCGGGAGTTGAACGTGCAGGCAGTAAAAGACATTACCTTCACGAGTCCTCCCCTGTTTTGGTCTCCGTTTCTGTTTCTCTTCACGCTGCCTTCCACCCCCTTCGTTTGACGCCTCCCTTTCCTTTAAATATGATTTTTCTTATTTTAAAACAATTTGCCCTAGAAATTACCTCCATTTCACTAAGGGCATTTTGGTAAATATCTTCTTCTCCACCCAAATTCTCCTGAAATTCCATAATTGAATCTATAAAAAGCATTTCAGGAAGAAATAAAACTAAAAAATAATGAAATATAATTCAGGAGAGAGAAATATGCAATATCGACAGTGATTAATGCCAAATTCAATAAATGCTCATTTCATTTGAAAACCGATAAGTAACCACCTATAACACAATTATAAAGGTTATTCTATTATAATTAACCTAGTTCTCATGTCAGAATATGGCATCTATCAGGTATGATGCAGAAATTTGCTGAGAAGATATGTCCAGCAATGGAGAACCGGACAGACTTGCTAACCCCATAGCTCGGCACTTTGTCCCCATTGGCAAAAAACATTGAAGCGGTTGGCTTGGATTTCACTGGAAGTTGCAAATACTTGGCGGTGGTAAGGCTGATGAAATTGTGTGTGCTGCCTGAGTCCACGAGACTGACCAGTGGTTGGGGACCAACCAGCACACAGACCTGCATTGTGGTGGTGGTCTGAATGCATGTAATGGCGTGGATGGAGACCGCAGGTTCCTCAGCAGCAACCTCTTCCACCGGTGGGTCTTCCTCATCTTCGTCTTCCAGTTCCACCCAAAAAAGTTTCTTACAGCAGTGTCCAAAGGTATAGTGTTCATCACAATTGAAGCATAACCCATTTTCTTTCCTAGCTTCCATTTATGGTCCGGTGAGTTTTTTTATGACTGATTGTTGTGTTGGAGGGGGTTTTGGGTGGTAGGGAGGAGGGTTATAAGGATTGTTGCATCAGTGAGATGAGGTGGATAACCCTCCCGAGGAGGTTTTCCCAGTTGACCACGTTGGCTTCTTGTTTTAAAATTTGTGTTTGGTCTCCAAAGTGAGGGCGAAATTCATAGCTCGGGTCAAATCTGAGGGGGCCATGAGTTCTACTTCCAACCTCAATGCCTCATTTAACCCTGCTGTGAAGAAGCTAACTTGCTGATCTACTCTGATCACTTGGCTAGCTCCGGCTAACTTCTCCTCAAATATCTTCTGGTAATCAGCAACACTGCCGATCTATTTTAACAGAATGAGATCGCTCAATGGGTTAGCGTGGGTGGAAGGCCCAAACTGGATGGTGCATAATTCTTTAAATTCTTCCCAACTGATGCTCGGATGTTCCCGTTCCAGTTGGTGGCCCCACAGCTGCGCTTCGTTGAGCTGTGGAATGCGGCCAACCCAACTCTGACCCGCTAAAGACCAGAAATTCCATTTTTGTGTACCTTGGAATGGTGGTAGCCTCTGGATGTCCACCATTCGAACTGTAGTGTCCCCCTTGTCCATGATTTTTTGGGCATCCCCCATGTGGAGTGGATGTCCTACAAATCAGGTTGGTGATCTCTTCCATATGCTGAGCCATCTGCTGAGACATCGCCTGAGCGACTGAATGAGACACTATGCTATCCAGCATGCTTGCCAGTCGACCCTCTGCCTCATCCTGCCTTGCTTGCATCTCTTCTCTAAACCTTTCAAACCTCTCTTTCTGGCTAGACGTCTCTCCCATAGTTCCTCACTCTAATACCAACGTGTTATGGTCTCTAACCATGGACCATGTAACCCGATGAAAGGAGAGCTCTACGTCCAACACAGGTTCAGCACCAGGGTGTTGTGGACGTCCTGGTCTTCCAATGATTTTGAATTCTAGGTGACGTAAGTGAGGAAAATGAGAAAAGGGAAGTGCTCAGGATAGAGGAGAGGAGATGGAGAATAACCTGGATTTGAGGGAGACCGTAACCTACGGCTTTGGGGTAGACCATAACCTGGTTCGTCAAAGGAGAACCTGTCTTGTTTTCTGATTTCAACTTTCTTTGCCTTGCTTCATTTCATTCTGCACCTTTAAGATGTTCACTAAGGCTTAATATTTACAATGACATCATTAAATCTTAAATGCTCAAAGACCTGAAGCATACATCATAAATATTAAGTAGCTTCTGCAAAACAGATTTACCAAAAGTGCCATTATGGCTTGCACGTTCAAGAGCACAAAACACACATGATCTGCCTTCAACTACGATACCTTTGAATGACTCGTTCGGCTATCAAGTATATAACACTCAACCTTCAACCACTGATATTTCTATCCAAGACAAATAGAAGGAAGCCTTAATTACTGCTATTTGTCTTGCAAATGTTAAACCCCATCTTGAGATTGCCAAGAGTCAAGTTTTGAGTGTTGTTGCTATCCCCAAGTTTGATGATGTATGCAAAACACTACTTCGTATTCCATACACTTCTTCCTCCACTACTGAAGTATCATCCGCTATGTATTCCGATCATAGAGCGTTATCATCTGACCACGGCCAAGGAAGAGGTGGAAGGACTGGTGCTGGCATAGCAGATGGAAAAGAATGTACTCATTATATTTTTTCTTCTCTTAAAGTAAGGTCAGAATTTCATTGTGAGGTTTGTCAATTGAGTAAACATCAAAGGAGTACATACTCTCCTCGCCCAGAAGTCAAAAGTGTCACTCCATTTTCTTTAATTCATACTGATGTTTGGGGGCCCTTGAGTGTCTCCCACATTTCCCAAGCAAAATATTTTATTACATTTATTGATGATTTCACTCACCAACTTGGTTGTTTATATTTAAGGAGAGTTCTGAGATACCATTCATTTTTAAATCATTTTATGCTATGGTACTCACACAATTTGGTCAGAAAATAAAAATTCTCCGGTCTGATAATGCCAAAGAATATGTTTCCAAAGACCTTGACTCTTTTTGTCAAGAAAATGGCATTATCAATCAAATATCATGCGCCTACACTCCTCAAAAAAAATAGTGTAGCCGAACAAAAAAATCGTAATATTCTTGAGGTAGCTCGAGGTTTATTCTATGCCATGAAAGTTCCATACTTTTATTGGCCTCATGCAGTCCTTATGGCTTACTTTCTTATAAATCGTCTACCATCTACCATTCTTGGTAGTAAATCTCCTTACTCTAGATTATTACCAAAGGATGATCCATTTTCACTACCTTTGAAAGTCTTCGGATGTCAATATTTTGTTCATAATTCATTACCTAGACACAACAAACTTGATCCTAAATCTATCAAGTGTATCTTTTTAGGATACTCTTGCACACAAAAGGGTTATGTTTGTTATAGTCCTACTCTTCAACATTTATTTGTGTCCATGGATGTAACATTTTTTGAAGACTCCTCCTTTTATTCTAATAGTGCTCCTCCTGGTCTATCCTCAGTACTAGGTTCCTCTCGACCGGTTGTGCCTCGTGATACAGAAATTATTCAACCCCCAGAGCAAGTGGCCAACACCACACCTGCCGAGTTAATAGATCCAACAGAGGTAAGTCCTTCATCACCAGATATTTTTGGCCCTCAATATGATACTCGTCCTATTTCTATAAGGAAAGTACCTAGATCATGCACTAGACCTTCTACTTCTCATCCCATTTCAAATTTTGTGTCTCATCATCGCCTCTCACCTTTATGTTGTCAGTTTCTTTCTTCTATTTCCTCCATATTTGTTCCTCGGTCCTATCAGGAGGCTCTACAACATCCAAGGTGGTAGGCAGCAATGGATGAAAAAATGGAGGCCCTTAATGACAATCATACATGGTCACTAGTTCCTCTTCCCATAAATAAAAAACCTGTTGGTTGCAAGTGGGTTTATACTGTCAAACATAATTCGGATGGGTCGAATTACATGACTAAAGGCTTGATTGGTTGCCAAAGGTTATACTCAATGCTATGGAATTGATTATGAAGAAACCTCCTCTCTAGTGGCAAAAATGAACTTGGTACATATATTATTATCTCTGGTGGCCAATTCATCACGGCCGTATCAACTTGATGGGAAAAATGCATTTCTTAATGGTGATATTAAAGAAGAAATTTACATGCAACAACCACCCAGGTATGTGGTTGAGGGGGAGTCAGTATGCCGCCTAAAAAAATCTTTATGGTCTAAAGCAGTCCCCTCAGGCATGGTTTGAGAAATTTAGTCAAGCCATCATAAGGGCCGGCTTTCACATATGCTTTGGAGATCACTCAGTATTTATTGAAAATACACCGAGTCGTAAGGAGATTCTAGCTATATATGTTGATGATATTATTTTAACGGGGAGTGATTCCGAGGGCATCCAAAAAACAAACGAGAAAATATGTGCTGAATTCAAGACATGGGATTGTGCTATCCCAAAGGAAGTATGACCATGATCTACTAGAGGAGACTGGAATGATGGGATGCAAACCAGCAGACACTCCTATGGACTCAAATAGAAAATTATGTGCAGGCACTGTAGAGGATGTAGATATTGGAAAATATCAAAGACTAGTGGGACGACTTATTTACATGTGTGTAACAAGACCAGATATTTCATATGCAGTAAGTGTGGCAAGTCAATAAATGCACAAGCCACAACTTAATCATTGGAAAGCACTTGAAAGAATACTACAATATCTGAAAGGAGCTCCAAGAAGGGGGCTTCTCTATAAAAACCATGGTCACTTCAATATCAAAGGATTCTCAGTTGCAGACTGGGCCGGATCCCCAGATGACAGAAAATCTGCTTTGGGATTTTGTACTGTAGTTGGAGGGAATTTGGTTACATGGAAAAACAAGAAGCAAAATGTAGTAGCACGGTCTAGTGCAGAAGTAGAATAAAGGGCCATGGCACACACTGTTAGTAAACTCATATGGATAAGATCTATTCTCACGGAGTTTGGATTCTACAAAGAAGCTCCAATAGATCTATACTGTGACAATCAAGCAGCAATACACATTACATCGAATCTAGTCTTCCATGAAAGAACAAAGCATATTGAAGTGGATTGCCATTTTATATGACAAAATTTCCAAGCCGATTTCTTATCTTTGAAGCATATATCATCACAAAGTCAAGTTGTAGATATTCTCACCAAGCCGGTCACTCAAAAGATTATGTCTACCATATGCAACAAGCTGGGCATTTATGATGTCTCTTCTCACCCCCAGCTTGAAGGGGAGTGTTACAATGTGGACCCACCATGGTGCTCTAGCTGGTGGGACCCACCATGAGGACATGGGACACCAAGAAGAGTCCTCACCCAAGCAAGCACGAGTTAAGGAATTAAGAAGCACAAGCTAAAATGAGTTAAAAGACTTGAAGATCAAGTGGGACCCACAAATATCTCTGAGCTGGCAACCTTATCAAGCTGAGCTGGAAGATCATGAGGTACCCACAAGGATAAGGCCTTGAGCTGGCCTCCTCCCTTATATTCATGTGCATGTAAAAAAATTATAGTTCAACTCATATTTGTTTTCTATTAGATTGGTTGGAATAGACTTATCTTAGAGAGTTAGAGTTGGAATGTAAATAGGATTGAAAGGCTAATTGTATAAGGACTCTACCTCTTCATCTACTATAAATAGAGGTGTTGTAATTCGGAATTAATCAAGTTACATATCTCATTCTTGAGTTAATCTCTCCCTCTCTCTCTCTCTCTCTTTGCTTGCGCCACCTCTTTTCTCTTTTATTTTTTTCTTCTCTCTACCCAAGAGCTCTTCCCTTTTCTTATTTTTTTCTTTCTTCTTTCTCTTGCTTGGAATTATGGAATAGGGATCCTAAATTCAACAGGATTGATTATTAGGATACATTTGTGCCAGTTGCCAAGATAACCACAGTCCGCACTATATTTTCCATTGTAGCCTCCTAGTCCTGGTCACTACATCAGATGGATGTGAAGAATGCCTTTCTACATGGTGACCTACAGGAAGTTGTCTACATGAAGCTCCCCTTTGGTATGACTACCTCCTCTCCTGATGATGTCTGCAAGCTATGTCGTCCTCTGTATGGGCTTAAGAAAGCCCCCCCCCCCCCCCCCCCCCCCCCCCCCCCCCCTCCCCCCGCCGAGATTGGTTTGAGACGTTTCACCACACACTTATTCTCTGCAAGTTTACATAGAGTCAATATGATTCGTCTCTTTTCTATACAAGTCTGCCATGGGCATGAACATTCTCTTGGTTTATGTAAATGACATCATCATTACTAGAGCTGACTCTGGCCTGATTACCAAGTTTTAGTAGGTGTTGCATGCCACCTTTCATATGAAGGACTTTGGCCAGCTCACATACTTCTTAGGGCTGGAGGTACATCAACCACCCAACAGTATTTTCTTAAACCAGCATAAGTATATTCAAGAATTTATTACTCTAGCTGGGTTGCAATTCAAATATTCGGTTGCTACTCCTATGGAGGTCAATGTCAAATATAGGAAAGATGAAGAGGATCTTCTTGATGATCCTAGTATCTATCGACGACTGGCTGGGAGTCTCATATACTTGACCACTACTCACCGTGACATCTCATATGTTGTTCATCATGTCAATCAATATATGTCGTTTCCTTGGCACCTTCATATTGCGGCAGTTCATCACATCATCCACTATTTGCCAGGTTCTTCTACTCGTGGCTTATTCTTACTTATAGGCTCCACACTATGACTGGTTGCATATAGAGATGTTGATTGGGCTAGATGCCTCGATACCCGTCGTTCTACTATAGGTTGGTGTATGGTTTTGGGGGATGGAATGATTTCTTGGAAATGTAAGAAATAGGATCGGGTCTCAAAGCCATCCACTGAGGCCGAGTATCATGCCATGTCAAATGTGTGTTCTAAAGTTATATGGCTTTGCGGTCTTCTTTCTGAGCTCCAGTTTCCTCAGACCTCACCTACACCACTTCATGCGGATAATACGAGTGCTATTTAGATTGCTGCCAACCCTATTTTCCATGAGCGGACCAAGCACATTGAGGTTGATTGTCACTCTATCTGCGACACTTTGGAGCGCTAGGTAATCTCTCTTCCGTTCATTTATTCGGATCTTCAATTGGCTAATATCTTCACCAAAGCATTGTCTCAACCCCGACATAATTTTCTGGTCGGCAAATTGTTGTTGGTTGACTCCCCAACATCAATTTGAGGGGGGATGTTACAATATGTTGGGATGTATATTAGATATAATTTATGTTAATATTTGTTGTATAATTTGTGTTATGTACATAGGATAATTAGACAGGGATTAATGGGCTGGGTTGCATTGTATTGGGCCCATGGGCTGTTATGTAATAAGGTTAATCTAACACCTAAGTATAAATAGAAAATAAAGAGGAAGGGAAGCTCTCAAGCGGATTATTTCCAAAAAAAATTACTTCGTATTCGTGACTGAGAAACCAAAGCGTGAAGCTCTCTGTTGGGCTGCGTCGCTAGAGGTTGTGATGGTTCCATCCACCACTATCAGAGCTTAGTGGTCTCTGTTGGGTAGTGCCATCAGCCTTGTGACGAGGTGGTTTCGTCCATGAGAAACCAGAACAAGAGCTCTCGTCTTGGCTGCTTCATCACACTCGGTTCACCGTTGTCGACCTCAGTTTATCAGTGTGGGCTAAAAAATAAATGTTGAATTTTTTGTGTATCATGTAAAACATGAAAATAATAAATAGAATAAATCATGATTTCACTCATAAGACCATGGAGGATTTTTATAAACCCTTAGGCTGTGTTTTAAATATAGAAAGTGGAGAGAAAAGAAAAAGAAGAGGAAAGAAAAAGAAAGAAAAAACAAAAAAAAACAAAAACAAAAGAGGTTTCTTTTCTCCTATTTGGATGCCCATGGAAAATGAAAGAGGAAATGGAAGAGAAATATAGTTCCTCTAGTTTGGATACACATGGAAAATGAAAAATAATTGAAAGTTAGTAAATATTAAAAAAATTATGATTAAAACTTTCTCTAAAGTTTTATTTCTTTTCCTATCTCCCCAAATTCCATTATTTTGTGAGAGAAAATTTAATAACTCGGTGAGAAAGTGATTTTATCTCTTATTTTATTTTTTTGCCAATGATTCTCTACTGCCAAAAAAAAAAAAAAAACTCTCTCCATTTTTCTTTTCTTTTCTGTGGGCTCCAAATAGGCCCTTAGGATAAGTTATATCATCATCAGCAATCGAAAAAATCAACCTCTAGAGAGGGATAGGAAAAATTTTATATAGACTTAGCTAGGTTATATTAAATCCATAGAACAATGTTGAAAGAGTGAATTGTGTGGACAATGACAAACATATGGAATGGGATATCGAAACACTATTTAAAAAGTTCCCAAGAAAGGACATGCCAAACACCTACTTTCCAAGGCTTGGACCATTTAATTGAAGATGTGTTCCATCATCAACAAGGCGGACAAGGCCATTTTCCCTAAATATCATGGGAAGTGAAGAAGATAGGTTTAAAATTTGTTCAATAAAATTTCCCTTAGGGTAGGCATTTATCCATGTCACTTATATTTTGTGTCTCTCAATTATATGTGTTTGAAGGAGTTTAACATCTTATTTTTATAAGTAGTTGTTATGGACCAAAAAGTGAGTTGAGCGAGGCTGAGACACCATGGCTGAGTCAATTACCCTGACTGAGTCAGTTAAGTAGTCATTTAGTTTATTTTCATGTTAAATGTCATAGAAGGGAAAAATTGTAATTATCTAAACTTTGTGGTCATGAGTCCTATTTAAGGGATGCCCTGGAATGAAATGAACAAGTCAAATTTCACCCAACATAGGATCAGGTTCTCCTCCAATGAAACTAGGTTGCAGAATCCCTCAAAGTCGTAGGTTACGGTCTCCCTCAGAGCCGGGTTATCCACCACCTTTTACCTCCGTGGTCTCCCCCTACGATTCTTCTTCTTCTTCGTTATCTTCTCCCATCTTCTTGTGAATCACCGTGTTGATCTGGGACCATACCAGTAGCCTATACGAATTTGGGCCAAGAGGAAGAATTCCTAAAAGTGACATTCAAAACAATAATTTTAACATATAGGATGGTCAATGATGACAGGAGCAAATAGCTAGAACCAACTAAAAATTAAAATAATATTTTTTATGTTGAGTATGTTGTTGACTATTTTAACAAGAAAGAAACGATAGATCATCAGCGTGAATACATAAAAAAAGAAATGGTGGAAAGGGAATCCGTGTAATGTATAAAAAGTGGTATATTTTTATGATTGGGCATAGGCTTCATGGGGCATTAGCCGGATATTGCTAATAATGGATCTTGTAACGTTGTTTTCAACAAGCTCAACTGTAATTGGCATCACATACCTTAGATACCTTCACAAAATTTAATTATGGTAGAAACCCAAAATTATACCCAAAGAAACAAGAGAAGGAGAAAAGTAGAAAAGAAGAAGAAAGAAGAAGAAAAATTGAAAGACAAGCCAACACAAAATAGAAAGTGCCACCTCCAAGAAACAAGGGATGTGGAACATGAGGGAGAAAGGAAAATACCCAAGTGGCATGAGGCATGAGGATAAAAATGAAAATTATCCCTCTTCTTGATAATATAAGATCCTAATGGATTAGATTTATCTTTAATTGATGTAATCTTTCATTTCCTAGAATCTATCCTAAATTGATTTAATCCATTCAATTTCTTAGAATCCCTCCTTGAGTTATATAATCTAGTTGATTAAGGAGTTCTCAAAATAATGCTATAAGTGGGGGTTTTTGGCTGAAAGAAGAGATCGTTAAAGCCTTTTCCTAAATCACTCTTGCCTCTCTTTCCCCTCTCAAATTCGTGCCTAGCACCTCTCCTCTCCTTTCACCTCCCATCTTCATTCTTTTCCTTCTAGCTCTCACTCTGTCTCCCTCTCTTCCTATACTTCTCTTCTCTCATATTCAAACCCTCTTAATCTCTCCTTTTCAACTCTTCCTTGCCCTTTTAATAAAAAATTGGGAACTTTCACAAGTGGATTCTTATCAAATCATCTATCTTCCTAATCTATCTAATGTGCAAAGAAAAGGGGGTTGAGAGTTTGTAGGAGTTTCTTGATATGAAAGTGTCCATTAGACTAATTGTAAAATCATATTGTTCTCTATTATTCTACTTATAATAAAATGGATAGTTTCAAACTGTGCTACTAACGGTGTTATTAATGTATTTAGACACATACCATCCAACACAAATATTATGATGGCTATTTAATCAATTTGTCAAGTTAATACCCGAAGAAAAAAACTCATACAGGATTTTTGTCGTGAAGAAGAACTTCCATAAAGAAGAAGTTTAAATATTTTAATACTAGAGTCCAAGCGACATAGAAAATCTCAAGAATTGTAGTCATGCATGAGAATAGCTAGCCAATTTTGAACTATTAAGTGCAACAATGTTATGGAGCATTAGGACATTCATATTTTCAAAACATACTCAAAATCATCATACACCTGTTTTATAAAGGTTTGAAAATATCACAAAACTTTTTGCGAAATATAAACATTACTTTAAATTCAAATCTCATGATTTTATATTATACCAATCATTGAATTCAAGAAAAATCATATGAAATAATTTCCATAAATATGTTTTTAATTGGATATAAAGATTTTGGAAACGATCTATATCATGCTTAAAAATAATTTATATATATTGGAAATAGGCATGATGAATCATCCAGCTAGCAAAATGATCGATCATTCTAAGTTCTGCAAGATGGATTTATAAACATGATCAATCATCCACTATAGCTTGATCGATCATTGAAGGGAAACGATTGATCATCCACTGTAGTCATCCACCTTTACCACGATCAATCATATAGAAACATTGACAAGTCATTTGATAAAGCATGATCGATCAATTTTGCTAGTTGGATGATTCATCCTCTTTTCAAAGGGTTTCAAAGTGTTAACTAATGCCATGATCGATCATTAGGCCATAAAAATAAAAAAATATAGTCATTAGAAAGGCATGATCATTCAATGAAAGGGCAATATAGTGATTTCGCCCCAAGTTTTGTTACTCTCAACACCTAGAAAAAAATGACCAATCCCAAGAACTCTTCCACTTGGAAACCAAATTTGGAGATTGGATTTGGGTATTTGAAACACCATCTTTCAATGAGCCAAGTTCCTTTCTTTTTCTTTTTATTTAACATATTATTTAATTAGCTTAATCCTTGCTAGATTTTGTTCACCATTACTTTGAAATAATATTATTGTTCTAGCAAGTGAATTTGAATTTGCATCTTACTAAAAGTACTTGGAGCTATGGGGACTTAAATATATATATCTAAGTGGCTACTTGTTTATATTTTGAAATCTATTGGTTGCACTCGGTCCAATGTATCTTAATTGAAGATCTCATACTTTAAAATTAGACTGCACTATTCAAATTGTACTTGTGGGTATATATTTTAAAATTATTCTTAAATCAAGCCTCTTTAAGCATTTCCCCCTTTTTAAAACAAATATGATTTTATTTTGAACTTATATTTTAAAATCTTGTAAATAAATGGCCTATTGAGCTTCTAGTACAAAGAATAGGTACTTAGGATTCTTCTTGATGTTGGCCCAAGTGGCTTATCAAGAGGGGAGGTGAATTGAGATATTCAAATTAAAACCAATTTGTGCATGTAATCAAACTATCAAGCATAAAAGCAATTCAATATAAATAGCAACATGCACACACCAAAAGGAAAAAAGATTTTCTGTTATCGATGTTCCCTTAGTGGTAGTCACCACCCAAGAACCCTTGCTTGGGAAAATTTCCACTATTACTCTCCAATTGTTGGAAAATTAAAACGAGATTTTGGCTCATTTTGGCCACGTGTAGCTCAATACATGATTTTTACACAAGCCAATCTCCCAAAGAGATTTCTGCTAGATTCTAAAACCTATTAATCTAGATAGAAAGGGAAAAAGTACACCTTGGGAGAGATACTTCTCCTTGAGAGATTCAAGCTGCATCCTCCTTCGTAGAATGTTGTTAATAGATCAATGAGATTGTACTATGATATATGTAAGGATGATCGAAAGAGATTGAAGGTTTTTCAAAGAAAATGTTTTCTCACTTTCTCTCTAAAGCACTTTTGGTGGGAATTTTCAAGATAAAGGTTTGTGGTTGAAGATATCCCAATAAATTCTCATTCACTCCTTTACTCACGGTTTGGTGGGGGTATTTATACCTTCCCAAATTCAAACTAGTGTTATTTGCCCATTTGCAAATATCAGATTGTTGATTGATCGATCACTGATAAGTGACTGATTGATCAATTAATCATAACAACTACTTTTCTATTAGACAATGACTTATTGGTCGATAGATTGATTGATCAATATGGTACCTATGGTAAAAAAAGTCATTGCTAGTGGTTGATCGATTAATCGAGATTCCCTCTAGCTTTGCAATACAAGTATGATCAATTAGTGTATTTTCATTTGATCGATCATGTTTGAAGTCCCTTACTAGCAAGGTTTTGATTGATTGATCAACCTGGAGGGATGATCGATCATTCCATGTAAGTTACGCTTGCCTAAACAACTATCATCGATCAATCAACTATGGTTGACCAATCATTCTTTACATTTCTAGCTTGCACAGTTCTGGATGACCAATCACAGTCAATGATTGATTGATCATTCCAATGCCAGGTTTAAAATATATATTTTATTAAGCATGAGAATTACTCTCTAAGTGCTTTAACATGTTTCTAAGTGATGTGTATGATGAATCTAAACATGTCTATATGCAATATATATCCCAAAGATCAGATCTCACCAGTACTTGAGGAATAGGAATTTAGAATACTCTCTTACAAAAATTGATTGAGTTTAAATGTTTGTCTATGATGCAAGAAATTGAGTCTCCTCTTTTTCTTCTTCCTTGTCAGTTCTTCAAGATAAGTTCTTCAATTCTGCTTGAGGTCTTCATTTTGGCTTTGATGTTTTAGACCTCGAGATGCTCTTGAAGGTGGAGTATCTAAAATATTATATTTGAAAGTTATTAGTTCAATTGAGTTTTGTTATCATCAAAAGCAATGTGGGAGTCAACCTATGGTCAACACTTGAGAGCTTGAATTATCAATGTTGCCTATTGGGGAGAGACATTTGTATGTGTTGGATTTAGAAAGTAACCCTTGCAATTCCTATGATTTTTTCAAAAGGCAAGACTATCCTCATATAAATTTGGTTGAGATAAGTCGTATGTAGGTTAGGAGGAAAGACTAAAAAGGTTTTGCTGCTACAGTTGATGTAGAGCCGTAAGTCCTTGTGTAGGTAGTGTTAAAGAATAGTTGTTCGCTCATGTGTCTTTCAAGAGGGGGTGAATTGAGAATAGAAATTAAAAATAAGTTGTTAACGATATTCCCCTATTGGTAGTCACCGCCCAATAACCCTTGTTTGGGAAATTTCCACTATATGCTCTAATAGTTTGAAAATTACACGATTTATAATTTCCCAAGAGATTCAATACAAAGGACAACATTTTGGATCTAGTCAAATACTCCCCTTCTTGATTCCTGGTTCTAGAAATGGAGAGAACTATCAAGCTAACTGATTTTGTATGTACATCTCCAAGTTGGTTGTGAGATGAGACATGTTTGACACTTATAATTCCTACTTGCAGCTTCTCTCTGAAAAGTGATAGTCAACTTTGATATGGTTAGTTTTTTCATGAAAGACTGGATTGGAAGCAATATGAATTGCAGCTAGATTATCGTAGTGGAGTTCCATCGGGCCATTTTTTGTTAAATCCCATTTTTGCTAGGAGGGATATGATCCCTAGAAGTTCGCTTATTGCATGTCCCATAGCTCGATATTCTTCCTTGGCACTAGATCTTGTCACAACATTTTGTTTTTTACTTTTCCATGTCACAAGGTTGCCTCTAACAAGGATACAATACCTTGAGGTGGATTTTTTGTAATTTGGAGATCCAGCCCAATTTACATCAGCAATGCTTTCAACATTGAGATGACTGTAGCACTTATATAAAAGACCTTGTCATGAGGCATTCATTAAGTACCTGAGGATTCTTTCTAGTGCTTGCCAGTGAGGGACCTGAGGTTTGTGTATGTATAGGCTGACAAGACTGACTGGAAATGAGATATCAAGTTTAGTCACTATAACATAAGTCTTTCAAATAGCCTTTGGTATTTACCCACATCAACATCTTCACCAGAGCTTGCACATAATTTTACATTTGTGTCCATTGGAGTGTCAACAGGGTGACATCCCATTGTTCTTGTGTGTTTGAGAAAGTATTGAACATATTTTCTTTGTGATAGGATACTTCTATGTTTGGACCGAAGAACTTCAATGCCCAGGAAGTACTTGAGGAGTCCCAAGTCTTTTGTCTTGAATTCACTACACATCTTCATTTTAATTTGATTTATGCTCTCGGTATCACATCCCATCAGAATAATGGCATATACATATACGACAAGTAGAACCACACCCTTCTTAGTGTGCTTGACAAACACCAAATGGTCCACAAAACTCCGGGTAAATTCGAATCGAAGCATGGCTTGACCAAAGTTGACAAACCAAGCTCACGAAGACTGCTTTAACCCATATACAGATTACTATAAATGACATACCAACTCCCCCTCAACCACATAGCCTGATGATTGATGCATATAGATCTCCTCCTTCATATCTCCATTAAGAAAAGGAATTTTTCACATCATGCTAAAACACCGACCAATAAGAGATAGCAACAAGAGAATGAGAGGCGTGTCGAGTTGAGTTTGGTGATGGGGGAGAAGGTTTCTTTATATTCAACACCGTAACATTGAGTGTTGCCTTTTTCTATGAGTCAAGCTTCACAATGGGCCTTGGAGCTTTCCATGTTGTGCTTAACAATGAAGACCCATTTATAACCCACTGGCTATTTCTCGGATGGGAGGGGAACAAGTGTCCAAGTCATATTTTCATGTAGGCGTGCTAATTCTTCATCCATCGCCGTTTTCCATCGTGGATGTTGAAGAGCCTCCTAATAAGACTGAGGAATAGAGGTAGATGATATGGATGCAAGGAAGTGATGACAACATGGTGATAATCGATGAGTCAATAAAAATTGAGATGGGGTGAGAGGTGGTCTGTCTTGTACAAGACCTTGGCTCCATCTAAAGAGAAATTCGTCGAGTATCCAAGCGAGGACAAAAAAAATGAGGGGCAGAAGGAGAACTTACCTCTGATGGAGTTGGTGACTCTGCATGTAAGGTGTCTCCTAATGCTTCAAGGGCTGAAAAGATAAGTCATCTCGGCCATGAATGGTGGAGCCTTTGATGGGCGCAATGGGCAAATAAAAAGGTCACATCTTTGGATTTGAACATTGTCTTGAATGAAAGATTATAACACACATACATATCCTTTCTGAGAACAAGAGTAAGTATACCCAAATAATTTCATAGGAAGGAAAAATTTATCTTCATTAGGAAAGAAATGGGAGAAGAGTGACTGCTCATTTAGAACATAAGATGGTGACCTATTGATGAGAAAGCATGTTTTAAGGATAGCATGTGGCAAGTAGAAGTGGGGCACATGCATATGTTGAAGGAGGGCCTGAGCAACCTAAAGAAGGTGTCTATTTTTTCTCTCTTCCATACCATTTTCCTATGGTGTGTAGACACATGAGGTTTGATGTATGATTTCATTATTCTGGAAAAAAGATTGGAATTATCTCGACATATATTCTTTTGCATTACCAGACCAAAGTACTTTTAAGGTGGTATTAAACCGAGTAGAGATCATTCCACAAAAGGATTTGAAAGTAGGTAATAGTTCTAATTTATTGTTAAGTAAAATAACCATATAACCCGAGACAAGTCATAAAAAATATAATAAAATACTTTGTATGAGAAACATTAGATATGTTAAAGGGCCTCCACACATCAGTATGAATTAAATAAAAAAGGAGCAACACATTTATTTTCACCTCGAGGGGAATAAGTACTCCGCTGGTGTTTACTCAATTGAAAACTTTCACAGTTCAAATGAGAAATAAACTATAATGAGGGAATTACATGTTTAAGGGTTTGTAGAGATGGGTGGCCTAGTTTGATGTGCCGTTGAAGGGCCTTGTGTAGCGAGCTGGTTATGGCTGAGACTAATGAGTGGTTGAGGTAGTATAGACCCCCTTGTTCATGGCCCCTACCAATCACCTGTTTCGTTTGTAGGTCCTAAAAACACAAGAAGTAGGAAAAAAAATTAATGGAATAGTTAAATCATTTTGTTAGTTGACTGGCTAATAGAAGATTTAAAGAGAACTGAGGAACAAAAAGCACATCTTATAAGTGTAATGTGGGTGTAGCATATATGGATCCCATCCCTTGGTCCTTGGTTTGGGATCCATCTGCTATGGAAACGAATTTATCAGTCAAATAAGGGAGATATAACTCAAAATATGATCATTTCCTATCAGGTGCTCGGAGGCCCCATAGTCAATAATCTAGGATGGAGAGGGTAAAGTAGCTGAGATCATACCTAAGAAAGTTGTAACTGCAGTAATGGAAGAGGTCTTGTTCGAGGAAGATATCATTATGCCCTTCATTTGTTGAAGTAAATCATAGACTTCTACGCTTATAATTTCCTGGCCTCTAGATTTGTCAAGTTTGTTCTCTACCTTATCTCCTCTATTGATATAAGCTTGATTGGTTGTAGCCCAGTCATTTTCCATGGATTTTCTAGCAAGTATCTATGACCTGTTATTCCATAGTGAGAATAGGTTTGATTTTTGGATTGAGAAGAGCCTTGCCCATTCCTACCACCTCTTCCATGACCGCCTCGATTATTTATTCCTTGTCCTCAATTATAGAAATTTCCACCTCAATTATTAGAGTACATGGCAAAGGAGACATCAACTTGGAAAGTGGTAGATAGATCTGAGATATGTGTAAGTGTAGCAGATATATCATCAAAGGAGGGAAGAGCAGCTAAGCCGAGGATTTGAGTTTTGGCTACTTCAAGATATGGTTTGATATTGGCAAGATAGATGGTTGTTGCCAATGATTCCCTTTGTTTCTTTCTCTTGAATTAAAATATTAGTGGAATAGGGCTGAGCAAATTTCTATTCTTGAATGAAACCTCTAAACCTTGCAAGATAGTCATGTACATTATCTCCTTGCTTGGTATTATATATTGTTTCGAAAACATCGTATTATTTTTGCAAGTTATTGGCACTGGAGAAGAAATTTGCACAAGTATCCCACACTTATTTAGTAATCTAAGATGCACCACATTATTTTCAGGAATCACTTCCTTGTTTTTTATCAACCAACTAAGGACTAGAGTATCCTCCTTAAGCCACTTGGTATATGCACTATCTTCCTCATCTAGAAAAGGATGTGGGTTATTCAAGTGACTCAACAACTTACGAGTGATGAGAAATCGCTTAACAGATTGTGACCAACTCAAGTAATTT
The DNA here is from genome assembly GCF_029961685.1 of Aristolochia californica. NCBI lineage: Eukaryota > Viridiplantae > Streptophyta > Magnoliopsida > Piperales > Aristolochiaceae > Aristolochia > Aristolochia californica. Next base: position 31,442,008 of record NW_027181992.1, on the reverse strand, counting down.
GATAACCCCTTAAGAGGAATTGTGGTGATTTTGAGTAGGTCACTTTTTCTAACCATATTAAATCTAAAATCTTCAGCCATGAAATATCATCCACTAAACAAAAAATCACCACCCAAAAAGTTTATGAGCTGAAATTGTAGCTTCAATTATACTTGCTTAAATTTCAGCACCTTTCTTTTTGTTTGATGTGGGGCAAAAATCTGTTAACCACACATCATCTTGGTTTAAAATCAAAAAGATGAAGTAAACTCAAAAGATAATCAACCTAGATACAATTCAGAATTAAGCTAAGAGAGCATGTGGGACAAAAATCTGTTAACCGCACATCATCTTGGTTTAAAAGCCAAAAGATGAAGTAAACCCAAAAGAAAATCAACCTAGATACAATTCAGAATTAAGCTAAGAGAGCAACAATTGAAGTGAGGAGAGCACATACCGAGTGTTAAATCCGAAGCTCAATTCATACAATCACTTAAACAAGAATAGACCTTTTTTATGTTGGCCCATGAAACCTAGAAGAATTCTTATATCATTCTTAATAAAAAAAACAATCTCGAAATCTAAAAGAAGATCAAATCAAATCATCAAATCTTGCTTAAAGTCAAGTCAATTCCAAAGAAGAAAACTTTCCTCCTTAAGTGTGTGCCCCATATGTAAAGAAATTTCAACCTTTGGACTTTCCTTTGGCTCTTCAGTATTTAGAGGAATAAATATCATAGTATAATTCTAATTAGAAGGATCAAAATCGCATATGAATTCAGCAATATTCTTGCCAAAGTTTTTTTCTTTTCCTCCCTTGCCTTGCGTCAACCAAGAACCCATTGTGGAGGAAAAACAAGTAGTCAACAGCCAAAAGTAGCAATCTTCTAGGGGCTGTTCAACAAATGTTTTCCATTGTATTAAGCATAATAAACAATTATTTCAGTATGGAATACTCTAGACTTGATTCAAATAATTTCCAAAAGATTAAAAAACAGCATTAAGACACAAAAAAAGTGCTCTTTAACCGAAACTTGCATGAATAAGAGGAAACAAAATAAAAAACCCTTATGTTAATTCAATCAAACTATCAGTCTTTATTATTCATGAAAATAAGATGAGAATACTCATTCTCAAGCCTTCTTCATGACTTTAATCATCATTAATCATTTCATAAAATTAAAAGAAGAACACTTATCTTGGAGAGCACGAGTAGCTCAATTTTGCTTCAACTCCAACTTTGCATGCTTGATAAAATTGTATGATCAACACCTTAACTGAGGGACTTGGAATACTAAAACCATAGCTCTGATACTATGATGGAAGACCTTGATGAAGGTGGTGGAGAGAGAGACAAGAAAGAAGAAGAGAAGAAACGAGAGGAGAGAGGAGAAGAGGGGAGAGAGAGAAAGAGAGAGAGAGAGAGATGGCAGGTAGAAAAAGAGGAAGAGATCTCTTGGGAAAAGAGAGAATAGGATACGGACGAATTATGAGAAGAGGAGAGGCTTTATGCTCTACCACATGCTTTGAGGCTCTTATTTTTAGTTGTGGGAGGAGGTTTACAAAGACTAAAATGCCCTTAGTACCACAAGATTTATGAAAGAAAAGACATAAGTGGACATATCATCTTATATAATTACACCCTTCAGACATCCTTATGAAGATCACTTTATCTACCCCCTTTTCTACCTCTAGACAAGGGGGAGAAGTTTTCTCTTATTTTACCCTTTGTTCCATCCTTCATGGGTACCTTCTAACAATGCGTCTAGCAAATTCTTCATAGGAGGAGGGGAGATACTATAATTTACATAGATTTGAACAATAGAGAAATTTTGTTTATGATACAAGATATACAAGGTTTTTTGTCCACGCCTCTTTTCTATCCTTTTTTTCCCAAGATTCTACTACACCATGAGCTCTACAAGCTTGCTTCAAACCATATAAATAAATATGCAATTATACATATGGTTTGGATTTCTCTTTTTATCTTTGATTTGTAAAATGATTGTCTAATCTGATAGCATGCTCAAAGAATGAGATAGTTTGAAACTCAAAGGAGAGTTTCACTACTCTAAGCACAACAACTTGATTTTGCTATTCTATTTTAGGTCAAATTCTTTAAGGTTCATCATCTTAGACTTGTGTGGTTTGTGAAAATATTTTAAAAAGATCTATACAATTTCCTATTGAGATTTTCTTGACTCTAGCAACAGTAGTGTCAAAATCTAATTTAGCATATGTAGGCAAGTTTGAATTGCTTTATGCAAATTCAAAACACTCTTTCAGCAATTTTAGTCAACTAAATGAAAATTGCTTACGTCAAGGTTTCTATAGAAGCATAAGAATCAAACATATGAATCAAGCATAGAATAAACTTCTCAAGTCAAAAGTGATTCATAGCTATGATATGAGATGGACAAGATCTTGATAGAGATCCTAAAACATAAGTACATTAATTCTATAGTCTGGCTACCTAAGTAATAATACATAATATGCACTAACTCAAGTGTTATGCTTTTTAACTCACCCAACTCCTTAGATCTTATGTTATAAGTAAGGCTAATGGCAATAGGAGCCAAATTTGCCTAAACCAAGAGATTTTAAATATGATTTAGGCAAAAAGGCATCCAATATAGCCAATCATCTAAGATATGATGATAAATCCAATTTGTTTGACTATAATTGATCTAATGGCTATAGGAACTAAAAAAATTTCTAATTATCTTCTAACCAAGTCCTAATCCATTCCTAACACGTTAGGCTTGATTAGTTTGTATGAAGGCACATAATTTGAATTTCATTTCTTCAATAAACTAATCTTTCCCTTAAATTTCAACCAATTCTTATTTTAGGGAAATACCTATTGCAAGCTTATAGTTTACCCAAGTATGTCAAATATCATGACTTGCACAAGTAGCAAATCATTGATTTTCGATTAAGCTCAAGCCAACAAAGTGATTAATTCTTCCAATTGTTGAGATTAATAGTTGATTGAATTCACTTTGTTGTGGGTATAATTATACATTAAGTTTGAATTTATGGTTGTGGCTTCAATTTTCAAATATGCTCCAAGTCATAAATTCACACATGTATCACTAAGGATACTAGATTCACCAATCTAAGCTTGAGGTTTCAGATTTATCTAATTTCCCAAGTCTCAATTAGGCTTGAGACATTCAAATTAAAACCAATTTGTGCATGTAGTTAAAATATCATCCATAAAAGTAATTCAACGTAAATAGCAACGGGCACCCACCACAAAGATCAAAATATTTTTGTTATCGATGTTCCCCTAGTGGTAGTCACTGCACAAGAACCCTTGCTTGGGAAAATTCCACAATTTCGCTCTAATAGACGGTAATTTCCACTATTATGCTATAATTGCCTAATTAGCTATTGAAAATCCCTTAGTGAGTCTAAGATGTGTGTCAAGTTTTCTACTATAAATCTATGAGAGATTATGCATTATAAATTGGCTACTGTGCTTAATTGAGGGACATAACTCCTTTAATAAGGGTAACAACATGTCTATAAAGGTAATTGGCAGTAAGTGTTGTAGCACTACCAATGTTGACTGATGGTTGACTCATATCCATATTTTGATGATAAAAACACATAATTGATCTAACAATTACAAATTTAGCATTTTAGATCCATTTCCTTCAAAAATACACAAAAAAACAAGGTCTATGTAATAGAATCAACACAAGCATCTCAGAACCTCGAGCTTCACCAAATGTCTCAAGTCATCTTAAAGAAGCACCCATGAGAGAAGTGTTGAAGAGAAAGTATGGAAGAGTTTTACTTGACACCCACAATGAGAAGTCTCTCAATAGGAGGTCTCATAAAAAAGTCTCAATTATAGGTGTTTTAGTTTGTGAGTGATCTATTTATGTTCAGTTGTTCAATTGTTCTAGGACTTATCTTTTAGTGTTTAACTTTGTGTGTAATTGAGACAAGGGTAGTTTAAATGAAATTGGATTCTACTAGTTTCCCATATTATAAATAGAGGCTCATTGTATTCAAATTACATAAAGTTAGTGAAGTTTTTCTCTTGTCCAAAAATTTAACTTGAAGAAATGAAGATTTGAAGATTAATGACTAAGTCAAGAAAATCTCAAGAACTCTACCTATGTAAGAGTGCAGGCACAATTCTTCAAACTTGAATTAAAATTTGAAATTTTTGGATATATAGGACATTTTGAATTCATAACATGTTTTACTGATGCATATCTCTTTTTCAAACATGTTAGAATTGCTTAGGGAAAAAATCCATCATGCTTTGTGTTGACTAAGTGCTGACTCTTATCCATATTTTGATGATATAAAAAATTAATCGATCTATTAATAGAAAATTTAGAATTTCATATGCATTTCCTTCAAGAGACACAAAATTCAAGGTTTATGCAAAAGAACTGGCACAAACATTTCTAGACCTCAAACTTCAAATATGTGTCCAATCATCTTGAAAGAGCACCCACAAGAAAAGAAATGAACAACTAAAGATTAGAGTCCATGTTTTTGATCGAGCGTTGAGTCCCTTCTTGATTTTGATGATAACAAACTTTATAGAAATAATAATTGTAAATCTAGTCTTCTACATACTTTTCCTTCAAGAGACATTATTTTCAAGGTCTAAAGACTTGAATCGATACATGCTCCTCAATGACCTTGTTAAATTCTAGGTTTTAATCCATAGGAACTAGGTTTGAGAAGAAGAAGAAGAGAGAAAAAGAAGGAAGAAAAAAGAGAAGAGACAATGAAAAGAAGAGTGCTTGTAAGAGGCACAAGTTGGAGTGAAAATTAGGGTTTTGAGATGAGCTCAAATGAGCCTCCTCCCCCTCACTGTATTACTTATATAGGTGGCCATGAATACTCTAATACATGAGCAAGTCAAAAAATAACTCTCAACTTATAACTAATTACAACCTACACACATCACACTCTTAATTACATTCTATACTACTTGAATGTCTTCAACATTCCCCCTCAAGCTGGTAAAAAAAAAATCAAATATTCCTAGCTATGTGCATGTATCTGTGAGTGACTTAGCAACAATAGCTTTTTTAAAGAAGTCTACCAATTGATTCCTTGAAGGTTAGATATTAATTTGGCTAGGAGTTTTTACTGAACAAAATGACGGTCTATCTCAATATACTTAGTTCTTTCGTGAAAGATTGAATTGGTTATAATATGGATAGTTGTCTGATTATCGTAATGAAGTTGTATCAGCATGGTTATCAGAAATGTCCCAGCTTAGTCATGAATGATCTCAGCCATAACAACCCATTCACAATTAGTGTCATAACCCTGTATTCAGTTTCAACACTCGATCTCGTCCACTTTTTGTTTCTTTCTCCTCCATGTGACTAGATTGCCTCCAACTATTGTGCAATAGCCAAAGGTAGATTTCCTATCACCAAGAAACCCGATCCAATCTGCATCAATAAAGCTTTCAATTTTTGTGTTCCCATGACAGTATAGCAATCCTTGCCCTGGACTTTTCTGTAAGTACCAAAGGAATCTATCCAATGTTTTTCAAGGCAATTGTTGAGGTTGATGCATATATTGATTGATAACACTATCTGAATAGGATATACATGGTCTGGTGACAGTGAGATAGATAAGTTTTCCAACTAATTGATGAAATTGACCAACATCAGCATCATTCCCAGTTCCACCAGATAGCTTAACATTAGGTTCCATGGGTGTATCAATTGGCTTACATACAAGCATCTCAGTTTCCTTCAACAGATCGAGTACATACTTCCTTTTCGATAAAATTATACAATGTCTGGAATCAAGAATTTCAATCCCTAGGAAGTACTTGAGAAGTCTAAGGTCCTTGGTTTGGAACTCTTTTTTTAGGTCTTACTTAACCTATTGAATGCCACTAAAATCACTGCCTGTAATAAAAATGTCATATACATACACAATCATAAGGATGTTTTCCTTAGTGGTGTTTTTTGGTGAACACTGAGTGGTCATTTTCAAACCTCTTGAACCCGAGCTTTAACCACAGTGGTAAATTTATCAAATTGAGCCTAGGGAGAGTGTTTCAACACATAAATTGCCTAGGGTGCTTGAGTCTCAATTCTATCTACACAAGTCATTGCATATGAGTGGGAATGTAACAAAGACCACACTTGGGATTTTCAGCAATGAACTAGACACAAAGGTTTAGATTGACTCTTGAGCTTTTCAACAACCAACTAGGCTGTCTTGCATAGACCATAAAAAATTTTCAACAGCTAGCTAATTGACAAAAACTAACTACGCTCTTTGGCCTAGACCATTATGGGGATTTTCACCAACTAGCTAGAGTACACAAGCCTAAACTCACAAAGAGATTCCAGTATGTCATCAACAACTACAAAAGAATTAAGCTGAGGAAAGGCCATGCTTTCATAACTCTTCTCCAATCACATGTAAGAGTTACTTGCTTACATTTATGGTCACATATATAAGGCCCCTCAATAGGCCGATTTCAAAGTTACAAGATCAAATAAGATTTACAACAAATCTTATGTGCCCAATGTATGTGGAAGAGCTCAATAAGTCTTAAATAGACCATATTATAAAATTTAAGGCAAAAAAATTAGATTTGATTTCCAAGTCATGGGGCAGCTCAATATTGGTAGGACTTAAAATTTTCAGCATACAAGTTGCAATTTGAGCCTTTGCACTCAATTTCATAGTAACTGAACTCTAGTTTAAACACACTTGACAAAAGTCATTCAACATATGTAAAAGTAAGTGTTTATTTATACTTGGATTTGTGTAAGAACAAGTTTGGAAGAGTCATATACGACTTTCATATTAAGAAGTCTAACAAACCAGAATTAACATGGTGGAGTAATAGGAGTCTCATAGGAAGAAATCCTACTGAAATGGCTCAATTCAGAGGTGTTTTAATTATATTAGAATTCTATTTATGTTCAGTTTTTTAACTATTTTAGAACTTTTTTTTAATGTTTAAGTTTAAGTGCAACTGGGAAATGTAGTTTAATTATAATATGATTGAACTTGTTTCCTCTATTATAAATAGAAGCTCATTGTAATTTATCAAGTTTGTGAATTAATTTCTCTTTTCTTGAATATCAACATGGTATTAGAGTGGGCTCTATGAGTTGACTCGGTCAGCCCATATAGACAATGGAGCACTTTTTTGGTGTGATTCTAGTTGTTAGTTTTCTTTATTTTTTTAATTAGTACACCTTTTTAATTTTTTCCTTCGCATAGACTACTCATTGTCTGCTAGTCTTTCCATATTCCATGTTAGTCTTTTATCATTAATAGATCCATCAACTCTATCAGCTCCTTGAGTCCTCTACTTTTCAGCTCTATCAGTTCATCTTCTGCTAAGTCCCTCATTCACAAAAAAGCCATCACCATGCTGCTCAAATTTTATGACAAATATCCAGACTGTTTCTGTGACATTCTTTTGGAAAATTTGGACTGCTTGGATGGGCAAATGATGAGCTGTGGACGACCTTTCATACGAAATATGGAGTTTTGCCTCTCCAGTCAGCTAGTGTCATTCTCATGTCTGCTGTTTTCGTAAAGAATGAGTGTCTGTTGTTATTGTTGTTGTCGTTGGTTTTCTTCCTAAAGAAGGGAGAATTGAAGGAACCGAGAAGTTTTCTCAAGACTTATTGGCCAGAACTTGTTGAAATCTTTTCACTCGATTTCCTCAAGCAAACTTCGTGGCCAAAATCATCTACGAGAGCTCCTTCTCCACATGATCAACTGCCAGATCAATTAATTAAGCAATATGTGAAATTAAGCTTTCATCGTATCCAATTCAGGCCCCACATATAGCCTTTCTGCCTTTGACAAGATTATCCTAGCCACATAGTCAGCTTGATTCAGCATAACCATGCACAAGAGCATGTATTTCAAACTAAAGACTGCCCCAGGATCCTTGGGTGCATTGAAAACCTCAAATCCTTCACCTTTTTATGAAGAATTCCACTTTGCAAATCTATAGTGCCCTGCTGTGCTGGAGGGACAAATTGCGTTTGCAGCAGTTTCCTTCTCTGGTTCGACCCCACATAAGACTTTCATACCGGAGGCTATCACAAGTTGTGCTGCGAGGTAGAAATTGCAGAAAGAAGGAGAAGCACGAAACGTCATCAGAAGTTTAATTCAAGAGGGTTGATGTGCATCCTTTGTGGAGTTGGTGACTGACCGAGAATCTGATTTTCTGCAGATCCAAATGGCCTTACGATTTCTTCTCCTTTGCCCAGTACTGCTCAGAATAACGACAACTCGTCTCTCCTTGTGGGCAGGCTCTGTTGGAATCCATCTGGGCTGCAAACGAGACCATTCATGCCCATTTCGGCATGTAGCCAGCCCAGTGTACGTTAATGAGCCAGAATTGCAGTGCAGCGGCCAGCAAGATGATGTGCTACAGCATCTTTTGCGATTGCGCAATCAACAGTCGAGAGTTTTACGAGTTTAGAGCTGTAAAACTCTAGGCGAAACCTGTAATGGTTATCTTCACGTCATGGTGTCTCCATGTAATTTGAGCGTGAAATATACAGATGCAGAATTGTAGAGGAAAGTGGAAACCACCTTCGCTTGGTTAACAACATCACCAATCAGAGTTGGAGTTTCATCAGGATTGCACATGGTCTCAAACTATCTGTTTCAGTCTTACTTGTAGTTGGATTGCAAGGGAGCTTGACCTTCTTTGTAGCAGCAGACTCCGGGCACCTGAAGGATACTTCTCCTCGTCGGTTTCCACTCCGGTCGCCCTCATTTCTGGAAACTATCTGCTACCACTTAGGAAATCAGAGAAAATACATGGATGGTTATGTTAGACATGTTATGTATTTAACCCTTTATTTTAGGAAGTGGTTTCTGTGTGCAAAGCTGTAATGTAAAATTATGACTTGTATAATTAGCGTGAATTTCACTTAAATACCTATTTAAAATAAAATATTTTTAAAAATACCGACGTTGTCAAAATATTTCTAAAATTACCCAACTTTGACCGATCAAATGCCTATGTGTGCAGTCAAAAGCGACACATAAGCTTTGACTGGTTATGTGTCGCCACGTTATCTGTACAGTAAACATAGATCAACACGTTGTCTGCCACATCATTATTTTACAATGTCATCTGCTACATAAGCTGACACATCATTAAATAAAAATTAAATAATCCTCACTATATTCCACCGCATTGTTTGTCAAAATAAATTATTTTAAATGCCTTATGTGTCCCCTCTCATCGTTCTCCTCTCCTCTCCTCTTGCCCTCTCGCCGCCGCCGCTCGACCTTCTCTCCTCTCCTATCGCCCCCTCCTCTCGCCTTCTCGCCGCCGCTCAGCCTCCTCTCCTCTCCTCTCGCCCCCTCTCCTCTCCTCTCACCCCTTCTCCTCTCGCCCTCTCGCCACCGCTTTGCCTCGGCCTCCTCTGGCCTTGCCATCTCTCCTCTCGCTGTCGTCTCTTGGCCTCGACCTCCTCTCCTCTCCTCTCTCCCTCTCACCGCCGCTCGGCCTCGGCCTCCTCTGGCCTCGCCCTCTCTCCTCTCGTTGTCGTCGCTTAGCCTCAGCCTCCTCTACTCTCCTCTCCTCTCCACTCCTCTCCACCCCCCCCCCCCCCCCCCCCCCTCCTCTCCTCTCCTCTCCCCCCTCTCCTCTCCCCTCTCGCAGTGCCTGCGGCCGCCGCTCCCCACCGCTCGGCCTCAGACTTCGCCCTCGACGCCCACCTCTCAATTAAAAAATTAAAAAATTAAAAAATTAAAAAATTAAAAAATTAAAAAATTAAAAAATATTTTAAATAGATAATAAAATATGTTAAATTAGTAAGAGTAAAAAAATTTAATTAACAATATATTTATTTTATTTTTAATTATTTTAAATATAAGGTAATAATAAATTTGAAAAAAAACATATTGATAAATTTGATTTTTAAACTCAAAACTAAAATTTTCAAAAATTTTTATTAAAATTAATTTTAAATCGATAATAAAAAGGTGTTAAAATGGTAAGAGTAAGATTTTTTATAACTTATTATTTTAAATATAAGGTAATAAAAAGTGTACCAGTACATTTATTTTTTAAACTCAATTAAAGTTTTTATATTTTTTTAGTTAATAAATATTTTTAATTGATAATAAAAGGTGTTGTAAGATTTTTAATTAACTAATATATATTTTTAATAATTTATTATTTTGTAAATAATATGATAAAAATTATACAAATAAATTGTATTTTTAAACTCTAAAATAATTTTTAGGCTTCGAGACATAACATTTATTACTTTTCCCAAAGATAAATCTCCATAGATATTAGGTAATAAAAAATGTATCTGATTTTTTTTATTTTTTTTAAAATATTTAATTTTTATTTAATGACGTGTCAGCGTACGTGACAGTTAACATGGTAAAATAATGACGTGGCAGACGATGTGTCGATCTATGTTTACTGCACAGATGATGTGATGATACATAAGTAGTCAAAGCTTATGTGTCGCTTTTGACTGCACACATAGGCTTTGACCGGTCAAAGTTGGGTAGTTTTAGAAATATTTTGATGACGTCCGTATTTTTAAAAATATTTTATTTTAAATGGGTATTTAAGTGAAATTCCCTTGTAGGAAACGATGTGTTTCCCTGATTCATTTTCTTGATTTTAGGTTGTATCTGTATGTTAAATAGCCTCCGTTTGAGAAAAGAATATATCAAAAAATCATTCTTTGGTGTTACTCTATTTGATATGGTACCAGAACAGGAGAAGTCTCCTGCCGTCACCGTGAATGAAAAAGCTATCCTATAGCCGAAGAACAGAGCAGAAAGCTCAATCCCATAGCCGAAGCATAGATCAGCAACTCTGTTGCCCAAAATACAAAAAAACCTGAGCAGGTCTGCTCAGTAGTTGCCATGAACAAAGAGCTGTTTAAACCGGCTTCCTAACATCTTCGATGACCCCACCACCAGCCCGAACGTTGCCGATGACCGCACCACAAAAATCGAAGACACTCTGTCATCGCCGAAGACGCTCTATCTTTGCTGTGAAATGAAGAGGCACTTTGTTGTCGTCGAGAAGACTCTCTATTTCGTCGTGAACACCGTATTCTTCTCTGTCATCACTGTGACCAGAGCCACCATCAGAGAAGTCTGATGACATTCCTAACGTCGCTATGAACAACCGGTCCACCACTCGGCCTTCCAACAGACCGCATCACCGGTCGACGAAGAAGAAGCTGCATCATCTAGAAGAATACGAAGGTACGAAAATAAAATTTTTTCTTCCATTAACTTAGGTCCGTATTTTTATTATTTTGCCGAGCGACCCAGGCTCAGACCGGACCAGAATCTAAGACCCAAATCGGGGTAGCCCCGCGGCAAACCAGACCAGTTCCCAGACCGGACTGGATCGAGAACCAAAAAAATAAAAAATTGAAATGGATCAAACTTGACAAGGATCATCACATAATCGAAACACTCAATCCTATGGAAAAGCGTTCATTCCGGGGGGAATTGTCATTTTCAATAGCGATGTTACGAGATTATTGGCTATCTGGAGTGGTGGGACTTCTAAAAAAACCTCGAAAAAATATTGTTGGGAAAGCCATGATGACATCCACAGGAAAAAAATCAGCTGCCTATGAAAAATGTTGCCCATCCAGGTATTATCTGTAAAGCAACAATATTCTCTACATATTCTAGGAATAAAACTTGGATTATTGATATAGGTGCATCCGATCACATGACGAAGGATTCTAGTCAGTTAAAATTTGTCCTACCTTCTCCGCAATCCGTTATTTCCACCTCCAATGGCAATACCTCTCCTATTACTACGGAATGATCGGTTATCTTGTCGAATAATTTTACATTAGATACTATCCTTGTTGTTCCATCTCTTGAATACAATGTTTTGTCAGTTAGCCAAATTACTTCAACTCTTGCTTGTATTGTAACTTTTTTATCTTCATTTTGTGTCTTTCAGGACATTCTAACCCGGAAAATTCTTGGTTATGGTGTTAGACGGGGCAAACTCTATTATTTATAGTTGATAGAGAATGGAGGATAAAAAATTAGTCAAGCAAATCAAGCTAGCAGTGAAGACAGTGTTTTGGAAGGCAGGGCCCAAGCCCACACGACCAAGGAAGGGTCACATATCAAAGTATATTAGAAGATGGGCCCAAGCCCATAAGACCAAGGAAGACCCATGCAACCAAGAGAAATAGAAGACATGCTCAAGGCCTACAGATCAATGAGTAGTCCCATAGGCCCACGTACATTGATGGCAGGATGGTAAATAAAGGGACATCTCAGAGAGATGGCATTGATGTAATTAAGTTAAAGTACCGGGGTTAAAAACCTAAACCCAAAACCCTAAGTTAAGGGGTATTATTATAATATAGTAGTTTCATAAATCTATAAATAGAGCTTCAGGGGGAGGGAAAGGAATAATCAATTCCATAACCCTTCTTCCTCCAGTTTTCTCCCAATGAGTTTCTTTCCCTTTTTCTTTATGAGCTAAATTCATGAAGTCCTGAAAATCAACATGGTATCAGAGCTTTGACTTTCAGGACTCATAGTATGGTTTTTCTGAATAAAAAAACTCATATTTTTTTCTTTGTTGTATTTTTTCTTCTTTCTTCTTTCTTGTTATTTTCTTCCCCAAACTATAGCATTTTTCAATTAAAGGTTTTTCTTTGTTCTACCGTTGCCTAGTCTTTCATCATCTTGTTATTAGTTTTCTTGGTTGTCTAATTGAAACTACTGATTTAAGCCTGGAAGTCTCTGATTTGAACATTAGTTTTCTTGGTTCCACGGACGAAGTCTCTGCTTTCACCGGTACTCATCACCGGTGCAAAGGCCGACCACTGGAAAAATCTCCCTGCTGTCGACCCACTATAGCCGAAAGTCTCTACCTGCAGCTTATGTGGGGGTCTTTAGAAGGGCACTCCAACCCTTACAAAAGATTCATGTTACTGTTTCTGGAGATTGGCACTGGAGACGATGACTCCTCACGACAAGGAAGTCGCACTGGCAACCAGACTCTGTTCCCACCGAACTATTGCCGAGTAACCTGCCGTTGAGTTATTTCTCTATGAAAATTATCGAAGTTCTTCGCCGGCCTTCACACTGCTCTGCTGGTAGCCTTTGCTACAACTAGAAGTATTTTTTCCATGGCGCCGGAGAAGACAACTTCTCACGGAGAGGAAGTCAGTGAGCGTTGCTCTGTTGATGTTTACAATCCACCGAATGAGATGTCTTGCCATTGTTTCTGTTCTGGAGGTGGAAAACGATTGTTGCTACCGGAAAGTTTCTCGTTACTGCTGTCGGAAAGATCATTGCTACCTATCTTCGGAAAGTTATTCTGCGTTGCTGTTTTTCGGAAGTTCCCGTTGTCTTTGCTCGACTATGCATTTTTTTTTCAGTCGTTCTCTGTTCGGCCGCGGGGAAAGACGACCCACCGCTGCCAGAGAAGACGAAGAGGGTTGGAAACTTTCCTTCTGAGTTTTCGCCGAGATCCTTTGGGCCTTTGTGGGAAAGTTTCCTCCCGCCGAGCGCTGTGGTACACTGTCCTTCCGCAGTTTCCGCCGAAGATGCGAGGAAGAAGACGCACTGTTCCAAAATTTAATTCTTCCAAAGTTTGGAAGAGCTGATTAAATTCGGGCCCGCTCTTCTGCCGAGACTCGAACTCGCCCGAGTCAACTCGGACCAGTGAGCCACCGTCCCAGCCGGCCACTGTTATAGCACCAGCAGACCAAGTCAACTCAGACCGTCAACTCGGGTCCGGGTCAACCTTGACTCGGGCCACTTATTTTCTACCTCTGTAAATGTGCACAAGATTTCGGTGCAACTCGGTAAATTTTTTATCTCTGGCTGGATTATTATTGGAGAATTGATAGATTATTCTTTGGTCAATATATTATTTGGTCTAGATATGTGCATTGGATTATTTCATGGGTCATTTTACAATGATTATTTTGGGTCGTGTTAAATGGACCCAAGCCAAACCTATTTCAGCTATTGCTATTGTGTCACTTTTGATGAGACATTATTATTAAAGAAGAGGTAGCCTTATACCATTATTTATTGTCAACCCCGTAATAATATCAAATTTTATTGGTTTGGAGTCCATGACGGAGGAACTTCATCCCTGTAAAAAATATCAAATTTATTTGTGGTTGGGAGTCTATGATGGCAAAACTTCATCCCTGTAAAAAATATCAAATTTATTTGTGGTTGGGAGTCCATGACGGAAGAACTTCATCCCTGTAAAAAATATCAATTTTTTTTATTCGGAGTCCATGACAGAGGAACTTCATCCGCGTCAAAAATATCAATTTTTTTGTGGTTGGAAGTCCATGACGGAGGAACTTCATCCCCGTACAAAATATTACATTTTCGTGGTTGGAAGTCCATGACGGAGGAACTTATTGTTGTATTTATGTTACTTCCCCCCATTAATATCATATATTACTCTACCACTTGAGAGTTGTTGTCCTGTGGAGGGACACAATGTTGTGGGCCAAAAAGTATTATAGGATCCTGGGTTAAGTACTTAGTTTTTCGCTACCTACCAGGCCAATCTTTTGGGCAGTATTGGCTAGGTACACAACATTTAGTATCAGGGCTAGGGCTACGTCATGAGTTCGATTCCCGACGTGGGCGATCGCGAATCCCAGACGCAGGCATCCACGAAACAGTGGACCTGGGGTGAAATAGGCCCGAGACCTCGTTGTTAAGTGTTAAGTCGTTGGGTCGTTGGCTCATGAAGGTGGGTGTGATGTTGTGGGCCAAAAAGGATTATGGGATCCTGGGTTAAGTACTTAACTTTTCGCTACCTGCAAGGCCGATCTTTTGGATAGTATTGGCTTGGTACACAACAAAAACTAAAAATAGTTTACAATCCCTAAAAATCACAGAGACTTTTTGGAATTATCTATATATACACTTGTGCATTTCCATTTTAGATGTATACTCTTTTCTTAAATCGAAACTTGAGCTTTCACTTTCCCTTCATCACCTCGTAAACAAAAATGATAAGGCAAATAGATCACAACCAAAAGAAAATTTTAGAGTTTATGCATGGAAAATATTAAAAACAATAACAAATGTAAGTAAATCAAATTTATTCACACACCACAAATGAAAACAAAAGTTTTGTTATCCAAGTTTGGGAAATTCCACTAGTTCAACCCTTATAATAGCTTGGGAGATCTCTAATTGATCCTAACATGTTGTAAATATGGATATGCATGCTTGAAACATGTTAAAGATGCAAATGACCTATGGATCCAAACCTTTTAAAAAAAATAACAAATGTTCATTAAATTCACAAGTGAACGTGTGGTGGGCTATTTACCCAAGTCAACACAAGCCATTATTTTGCCCACTTACAAAGAGCTGACCTAACAATCATAGATGATTGTAAAGTGATTTATCATGCGTAACGAACTATATTTTTGTAAGAATTGATTTATGGGTTGGAGTCAACACTCAATTAAAAATCCCCCGCCTCCATCTTTTTCCCGATGATTGCACAACCTGATATCTAAAAACTAAAAAGAGTTTACAATCCCAAAATATCACAGAGAATTTTTGGAATTATCTCTCTCTACACTTGTGCATTTCTATTTTAGATGTATACTTTTTTCTTAAATCAAAACTTGAGTTTTCACTTTCCCTTCATCTCCTCGTAAACAAAAAAGAAAAGGCAAATAGTGTTAGTGTGTCAATGCCCACCTCTCTCAAGTTACTGTTAATGTAATGTATTCACTGGCCCCCAATTATGAGGAGCGCCAATGTCGATAGTGAGTAAATTAGTTAGCGGTTCTGGCATAGACGCTGATGTGGTCAAATTGTGACCGCAATGGTTATTTGTGAAGAAACTGTAAAATGAAGGCGAGGTTCGGGGCGTCAGCCCCAACGGGGGTCCAAGGGGGCTGGTCCTCTTGGCGGAGGGTCTGGGGTATGCCCTTAGTCATGATTGGGAGACCCATGTATGAATGGAAATTTAAATCACCCAAGTGTGAACGGGAATTAATGGACGGAGCAAAAAACAGAGGCACACTCTGTACTGACCGTCGCAGCGGACAGAGGCCTCCATCGGCGCCGGAAGAGAAGAGAAGCTTTCTACCATCATTTTCGTAGTTGTCTCCCAGCTGTCTTCCTCGATTGAGTGCTACAAAACACCTATAAATAGAGGTGTTCTTCAGCAACGAAGGGCATCCAGAATCATACCTATTCCCTGTTCCTTTTATTTTAATTTCTTCTTCTGTAAGTCCAGAAGCCATTGAAGCTCTTCTAAGAGCGTGTGGTGGGACGAAATCCATTTGTATTAGCATAGAGATCAGAGTTGATTTTCTTCTTGATTGTTGTTGAGATGTTCCTGGGTTGAGCTTACTCTGTTTTAAAAATAGATCACAACCAAATGAAAATTTAAGAGTTTATGCATTCAAAAAATTAAAAACAATAACAAATGTGAGTAAAGAAAATTTATTCACACACCACAAATGAACACAAAAGTTTTGTTATCCAAGTTTGGGAAATTCCACTAGTTCAACCCTAATAATAGCTTGGGAGATCTCTAATTGATCCGAACATGTTTTAAATATGGATATGCATGCTTGAAACATGTTAAAGATGCAAGTGGCCCATGGATCCAAAGTTTTAAAGAGAATAACAAATGCTCATTAAATTCTCAAGTGAACTTGCGGTGGGATATTTACCCGAGTCAACACAAGCTATTATTTTGACCACTTACAAAGAGCTAACCTAACAATCATAGATGATTGTAAAGTGATTTATCATGCGTAATGGGCTATATTTTTGGAAGAAATGACTTATGGGTTGGGATTCAACACTTAGTTAAAAATCCCACACCTCCCCCTTTTTCCCGATGATTGCAAAACCTGATATATAAAAACTAAAAAGAGTTTACAATCCCTAAAAATCATAGAGACATTTTTGAATTATCTCTCTTTACACTTGCGAATTTCCATTTTAGATGTACACTCTTTTCTTAAATCAAAACTTGAGTTTTCACTTTCCCTTCATCTCCTCGTAAATAAAAACGATAAGGCAAATAGATCACAACCAAATGAAAAGTTTAGAGTTTATGCATGGAAAAAATTTAAAACAATAACAAATGTGAGTAAAGAAAATTTATTCACACACCACAAATGAACACAAAAGTTTTATTATCCAAGTTTGGGAAATTCCACTAGTTCAACCCTAATAATAGCTTGGGAGATTTCTAATTGATCCTAACATGTTTTAAATATGGATATGCATGCTTGAAACAAGTTAAAGATGCAAGTGACCTATGGATCCAATCCTTTTAAAGAGTAACAAATGCTCATTAAACTCTCAAGTGAACGTGTGGTTGGGATATTTACCCGAGTCAACACAAACCATTATTTTCCCACTTACAAAGAGCTGACCTAACAATCATATAAGGTGGTAAAGTGATTTATCATGCGTAATGGGCTATATTTTTTTGTAAGAAATGAGTTATGGGTTGGGAGTCAACACTCAGTTAAAAATCCCCTGCCTCCCCCTTTTTCCCGATGATTGCAAAACCTGATATATAAAAACTAAAAAGAGTTTACAATCCTTAAAAATCACATAGAATTTTTGGAATTATCTCTCTCTACACTGGTGTATTTCCATTTCAGATGTATACTCTTTTCTTAAATTAAAACTGGAGTTTTCACTTTCTCTTCATCTCTTCGTAAACAAAAAAGATAAGGGAAATAGATCACAACGAAATGAAAATTTTAAAGTTTATGCATTGAAAAAATTAAAAAAATAACAAATGTGAGTAAAGAAAATTTGTTCTGTTACGGTCCCGGATCTGACACGTGGATTCTTTGGGAGGATCTGGGGTCTGCCACGGGTTACGGGTCTTCCAAGCATTACCGTAGGGGTAGTAGGAAGACATGGGGAAGACGAAAACAAAAGATCAAGCCAAAGGGAAGCTTGAAAACCCTAGAGCTCGTTGAGGAGAACTTTAAGCCTCTTTACGCTAAATTTGACCTAATTCTTAATACTTCAATGCTTCCTTTTCTCATTACTCTTACCCCTTAAATAGGGTTCACCCTGTTAGGGTTTAATAAAATATTACAGAAATATCCCTATGAATAAAATATTCCAAAAATACCCCTAAAGAAAACACTAAAATAATAATGTTATTGCGTGCATAACATTACACCCCCTTGGAAGACGAGCTTGTCCTCAAGCTCGGAAGTAGTGTCTGTATGCCAACGTCTCCACTGGTGCCGTAGTAGCATCTGCGATAGCTATGACCCCCCCTCTGTTTGTCCACTTTTTTTTTTTTTGGGCGGGTCCGAGTTAACCTGGGTTGACTCAGTTCAGGAACCCGGTCCGGCGTGCGACTCAGCGGACCGGGCCGATTAAATTTTCCTAAGTTAGGAAAATTTAATCGGGAGTCGTCTTCTTCCTTCGGAAGCTCCCGAACGCTGCGGCCGGCGGATTCTTTCCTCACGGCACCGACGAAGGCCGGCGACGGACATCTCCTTCCTCTCTCCCGGCACCGACGGAGTCGCTTGATTTTTCGGTGGCGAATCGCAGCCCATCGGGGCTTCGCTGCCTGGATAGTTTCCGAGACAGAGGGCTCTCGAAAACTTGTGAATCGTCGTTGCTCAGCCTCCCAGAATCGAGATCCCTTGCGAAAAATTTGATTACGGCGCCGACGATCTATCCTGCTTCGCCGGCGGCGAAGAGAAGCCCGTTGGGAGCATTGCCGAGACAGAGCACCTCTGTTTCTCAGCCCCTCGGAACAGAGACCAGCGGAAATTCCGTTGGAAATTTCGCCTACGGCGCCGACGGAATTTCCTATTCCCCTCCAATTTCGGATTTTCGGTCACCCCCAAATCCTCCGATGTCGACGATTTTGGAATTTCCTCTGTTAGGAAATCACCTCCTGCTGTAGCTTCGGTTCGGAGATACGCACGGCGTCCATTGGGAAAGGGTGAGCCCCTTCCGTTTTTGAAATTCCGGTGTCTCCCCCGTCGAATTTTGGATTTTTGGAGAGCTTTCTCGAGACAGTCTTCTGTTCGTCCGAGAGAGCTTCTGCGTCTTCTTTTGTGCCGCTGTCGTGCTCGGAGAATTCAGGTCGTGTGACCTGTTTTGCGGCAGCGCGTGGCTCTCTTGTCCAGCATTCCATGAAAATTTCATATAATGCTTGTGCTTCTCCAAATTATTTGCATAGTTTGTCTGCGGAATTGTATACCTTCTCCATGCGAGCTAGTGTTCCTTCTTGAGATATAGAATAATTCATTGTGTTCCCGCTCTGATACCAGTTGTTACGGTCCCGGATCTGACACGTGGATTCTTTGGGAGGATCTGGGGTCTGCCACGGGTTACGGGTCTTCCAAGCATTACTGTAGGGGTAGTAGGAAGACATGGGGAAGACAAAAACAAAAGATCAAGCCAAAAGGAAGCTTGAAAACCCTAGAGCTCATTGAGGATAACTTTAAGCCTCTTTACGCTAAATTTAACCTACTTATTAATACTTCAATGCTTCCTTTTCTCATTACTCTTACCCCTTAAATAGGGTTCACCCTGTTAGGGTTTAATAAAATATTACAGAAATATCCCTATGAATAAAATATTCCAAAAATACCCCTATGACCTAAAACTGAAATAAAATAAAGTAAATTAAAGAAAACACTAAAATAATAATGTTATAGCGTGCATAACATGTTCATACACCACAAATGAACACAAAAGTTTTATTATCCAATTTTGGGAAATTCCATTAGTCCAATCCTAATAATAGTTTGGGAGATCTCTAATTGATTCAAACATCTTTTAAAGATGGACATGCATGATTGAAACATGTTCAAGATGCAAGTGACGAATGGATCCAAACCTTTTAAAGAAAATAACAAATGCTCATTAAATTCTCAAGTGAATTTGCTGTGGGATATTTACTCGAGTCAACACAAGACCTTATTTTACAAAGACCTAACAATCATTGATGATTGTAAAGTGATTTATCATGCGTAAAGGGCTATATTTTTTAAAGAAATGACTTATGGGTTGGGAATCTATACTCAGTTAAAAATCCCCCGCCTCCCCCTTTTTCCCAATGATTGCAAAACATGATATATAAAAACTAAAAAGAGTTTACAATCCATTAAAATCTCAAAGAATTTTTTGAATTATCTCTCTCTACACTTGTGCATTTCCATTTTAGATGTATACTCTTTTCTAAAATCAAAACTTGAGTTTTCACTTTCCATTCATTTCCTCATAAACAAAAATGATAAGGCAAATAGATCACAGCCTAATGAAAATTTTAGAGTTTATGCATGGAAAAAATTAAAAACAATAACAAATGTGAGAAAAGAAAATTTATTCACACACCACAAATGAACACAAAAGTTTTGTTATCCGAGTTTGGGAAATTCCAACAATTCAACCCTAATAATAGCTTGGGAGATCTGTAATTGATCCTAACATGTTTTAAATATGGATATGCATGTTTGAAACATCTTAAAGATGCAAGTGAGCTATTGATCCAAACCAATTAAAGAGAATAACAAATGCTCATTAAATTCTCAAGTAAACATGTGTTGGAATACTTACCCGAGTCAACGCAAGCCATTATTTTACCCACTTAAAAAAAGCTGACCTAACAATCATAGATCATTTTAAAGTGATTTATCATGCATAACGGGCTATATTTTTGTAAGAAATGACTTATGGGTTTGGAGTCAACACTCTGTTAAAAATCCCCCGCCTCCCTTTTTTTCCCGATGATTGCAAAACCTGATATAAAAAAACTAAAAAGAGTTTACAATACCTAAAAATCACAAAGACTTTTTGGAATTATCTCTGCCTACACTTGTGAATCTCAATTTTAGATGTATACTCTTTTCTTAAATGAAAACTTGAGTTTTCACTTTCCCTTCATCTCTTCGTAAACAAAACGAGAAGGCATATAGATCACAAGCAAATGAAAATTTTAGAGTTTATGAAAGGAAAAAATTATAAACAATAACAAATGTGAGTACATAAAATTAATTCACACACTACATATGAACACAAAAGTTTTGTTATCCAAGTTTGGAAAATTCCACTAGTTCAACCTTAATAATAATTTGGGAGATCTCTAATTAATCCTAACATATTTTAAATATGGATATGCATGCTTGAAACATGTTAAAGATGCAAGTGACCAATGGATCCAAACCTTTAAAGTGAATAAAAAATTCTCATTAAATTCTCAAGTGAACGTGTGGTGGGATATTGACCCTAGTCAACACAAACACTTATTTTCCTCATAATTCATTTCGTACAAAAAGATAGCCCATTACGCATGATAAATCACTTTAAAATCATTTATGATTGTTAGGTCAGCTCATTGTAAGTGGGAAAAATAAGGGCTTGTCTTCACTTGGGTAAATATCCAACCGCACGCTCACTTGAGAATTTAATGAGTATTTGTTATTCTCTTTAAAATGTTTGGATCCATAGGTCACTAGCATCTTTAATTTGTTTCAAGCATGCATATCCATATTTAAAACATGTTAGGACCAATTAGAATTCTCCCAAGCTATTATTAGGGTGTATCAAGTGGAATTTTCCAAAATTGGATAAAAAAACTTTTGTGTTCATTTGTGGTGTGTGAATAAATTTTCTTTACTTGCATTTGTTATTGTTTTTAATTTTTTCCATGCATGAACTCTAAAATTTTCATTAATTTTCATTTGGTTATGATCGAATTGCCTTATCGTTTTTGTTTATGAGGAGATGAAGGGAAAGTGAAAACTCAAGTTTTGATTTAAGAAAAGAGTATACATCTAAAATGGAAATGCACAAGTGTAGTGAGAGACAATTCCAAAAAATCTCAGCGATTTTTAGGCATTGTAAACTCTTTTTAGTTTTTATATATCAGGTTTTTCTATCATCGGGAAAAAGGGGGAGGTGGGGGGATTTTAACAAAGGGTTGACTCCAAACCCACATGTCATTTCTTACTAAAATATAGCCTGTTACGGGTGATAAATCACTTTACAATCCTTGATGATTGTTAGGTCAGGTCTTTTTAGTGGGCCAAATAATGGCTTGTGGTGACTCTGTTAAATATCCCACAACACGTTCACTTGAGAATTTAATGAGCATTTGTTATTCTCTTGAAAATGTTTGGATCCATAGGTTACTTGCATCTTTAATTGGTTTCAAGCATGCATGTCCATATTTAAAACACGTTAGGATCAATTAAAAATCTCTCAAGCTTTTATTAGGGTTCAACTAGTAGAATTTCCCAAACATGGATAACAAAACTTTTGTGTTCATTTGTGGTGTGTGAATAAATTTTCTTTACTCACATTTGTTATTGTTTTAAATTATTTCCCTGCATAAACTCTAAAATTTTCATTTGGTATTGATCTATTTGCCTTATCGTGTTTGTTTACGAGGAGATGCAGGCAAAGTGAAAACTCAAGTTTTGATTTAAGAAAAGAGTATAAATCTAAAATGGAAATGCACAAGTGTAGAGAGAGATAACTCCAAAAGGTCTCTGTGATTTTTAGGGATTGTAAAATCTTTTTAGTTTTTATATATCAGGTTTTACAATCACCGGTAAAAAGGGGGAGGCGAGGGATTTTTAACTGAGTGTTGAATCCCAACCCATAAGTCATTTCTTACGAAAATATAGCCCGTTATGCGTGATAAATCACTTTACAATCAACTATGATTGTCAGGTCAGCTCTCTGTAAGTGGGCAAAATAATGGCTTGTGTTGACTCTTGTAAATTTCCCACTGCGCGTTCACATGAGAATTTAATGAGCATTTGTTATTCTCTTTAAAGGTTTGGATTCATAGGTCACTTCATATTTATCATGTTTCAAGCATGCATTTCTATATTTGAAACATGTTAGGATCAATTAGAAATCTCCCAAGCTATTATTAGGGTTGAACTAGTTGAATTTCCCAAACTTGGAAAACCAAACTTTTGTGTTCATTTGTGGTGTGTGAATAAATTTTCTTTTCTCACATTTGTAATTTTTAAAAATTTTTTCCATCCATAAACTCTAAAATTTTCATTTGGTTGTGATTTTTTTGCCTTATCGTTTTTGTTTACGAGGAGATGAAGGGAAAGTGAAAACTCAAGTATT
Source organism: Aristolochia californica (assembly GCF_029961685.1). Classification (NCBI taxonomy): domain Eukaryota; kingdom Viridiplantae; phylum Streptophyta; class Magnoliopsida; order Piperales; family Aristolochiaceae; genus Aristolochia; species Aristolochia californica. The sequence goes on along the minus strand of NW_027181992.1, from coordinate 31,418,911 downwards.
CAATTAAGAATAAAGTATACATCTAAAATGGAAATGCACAAGTGTAGAGAGAGATAATTATAAAAAATCTCTGTGATTTTTAAGGATTGTAAAATGTTTTAAAATTTTATGTATCAGGTTTTGCAATAATCGGGAAAAAGGGGGAGGCGACAGATTTTTAAATGAGTGTTGACTCCCAACCCATAACTCATTTCTTAAAAAAAGATAGCCTGTTATGCTTGAAATCACTTTAAAATCATCTATGATTGTTAGGTCAGCTGTTTTTAAGTGGACAAAATAAGGCCTTGTGTTTACTCTGGTAAATATCCCACCATACGTTCACTTGACAATTTAATGAGCATTTGTTATTCTCTTTAAAATGTTTGGATCCAAAGGTCATTTACATCTTTAACTTGTTTCAAGCATGCATATCTATATTGAAAACATGTTAGGACCAATTAGAATTCTCTCAAGCTATTATTAGGGTGTAAGAAGTGGAATTTCCAAAAATTTGATAAAAAAACTTTTGTGTTCTTTTGTAGTGCGTGAATAAATTTTCTTTACTCACATTTGTTATTTTTTTTTTATTTTTTCCTTGCAAAAATTCTCAAATTTTCATTTGGTTGTGAACTATTTGCCTTATCATTTTTGTTTATGAGGAGATGAAGGGAAAGTGAAAAATCAAGTTTTGACTTAAGAAAAGTGTATACATCTAAAATGGAAATGCACAAGTGTAGAGATAGATAATTCCAACAAGTTTCTTTGATTTTTTGGGATTGTAAACTTTTTTTGGTTTTAATATATCAGGTTTTACAATCATCGGGAAAAAGGGGGAGGCGGGGGATTTTTATTTGAGTGTTGACTCCCAACCCATAAGTCATTTCATAGGAAAATAGAACCTGTTATGCATGTTAAATCACTTTACAATCATATAGGATTGTTAGGTCAGCTCTTTGTAAGTGGACAAAATGATTGCTTGTGTTGACTCGCATAAATATCCCACCACACGTTCACTTGAAAATTTAATGAGCATTTGTTATTCTCTTTAAAAGTTTGGAGCCATAGGTCACTTGCATCTTTAACATGTTTCAAGCATGCATACCCATATTTGAAACATGTTAGGATCAATTAGAAATCTCCCAAGCTATTATTAGGGTTGAACTAGTGGAATTTCCCAAACTTGGATAATAAAACTTTTGTGTTCATTTGTGGTGTGTGAATAAATTTTCTTTACTCACATTTGTTATTTTTTTTAATTTTTTCCATGCATAAAATCTAAAATTTTTATTTGGTTGTGATCTATTTTGATTAAAGAAAAGTGTGTATATCTAAAATTGAATTTCACAAGTGTAGAGAGAGATAATTCAAAAATGTCTCAGGGATTTTTAGGGATTGTAAACTCTTTTAAGTTTTATATATTAGGTTTTGCAATCATGAGAAAAAAAGGGAGGTGTGGGATTTTTAACTAAGTGTTGACTCCCAACCCATATGTCATTTCTTACAAAAATATAGCCCGTTACGCATGATAAATCACTTTACAATGATTAATGTTTGTTAGGTCAGCTGTTTGTAAGTGGGCAAAATAGTGGCTTGTGTTGACTCGGGTAAATATCCCACCGCTTGTTCACTTGAGAATTAAATGAGCATTTGTTATTCTCTTTTAAAGGTTTGGATCCTTCGGTCACTTGCATCTTTATCCTGTTTCATGTATGCATATCCATATTTAAAACATGTTAGGATCAATTAGAAATCCCCCATGCTATTATTTGGGTTGAACTAGTACAATTTCCCAAACTTGGATAACAAAACTTTTGTATTCATTTGTGGTGTGTGAATAAATTTTATTTAGCCACATTTGTTAATGTTTTTAATTTTTTCCTTGGTTAAACTCTAAAATTTTCATTTGGTGTTGATCTATTTGCCTTATCATTTTTGTTTGCGAAGAGATGAAGGGAAAGTGAGAACTCAAGTTTTCATTTAAGAAAAGAGTATACATCTAAAATGAAAACTCACAAGTGTAGAGAGAGATAATACTAAAAAGTGTATGTGATTTTTAGGGACTGTAAACACTTTTTTTTAGTTTTTATATATCTGGTTTTCCAATCATAGGGTAAAAGGTGGACGCGGGGAATTTTTAATACTGTTGATTCCCAACCCATAAGGCATTTCTTACGAAAATATAGCCCGTTACACATGATAAATTACTTTACAATCATCTATGATTTTTAGGTCAGCTCGTTGTAAGTGGGTAAAGTAATGGCTTGTGTTGACTCGGGTAAATATCCCACCGCACGTTCACTTGGGAATTTAATGAGTATTTTTTATTCTCTTTAAAAGGTTTGGATCCATAGGTTACTTGCATCTTTAACAAGTTTCAAGCATGCATATCCATATTTAAAATATGTTAGGATCAATTAGAAATCTCCCAAGCTATTATTAAGGTTGAACAAGTGGAATTTCCCAAACTTGGATTACAAAACATTTGTGTTCATTTGTTGCGTGCGAATAAATTTTCTTTTCGCAGATTATTTATTGTTAAATTTTTTTTCCTTACATAAACTCTAAAAGTTTCATTTGTTTGTGATCTATTTCCCTTATCGTTTTTGTTTACGAGGTGATGAATGGAAAGTGAAAACTCAAGTTTTGATTTAAGAAAAGAGTACACATCTAAAATGGAAATGCCCAAGTGTGGAGAGAGATAATTCCAAAAGTCATTATAATTTTTAAGTATTTTAAACTCTTTTTAGTTTTTAAATATGAGGTTTTGTAATCATCAGGAAAAAGAGTAAGGTGGGGGATTTTTAACTGAGTATTCACTCCCAACCCATAAGTCATTTCTTAAGAAAATATAGCCCGTTATGCATGATAAATCACTTTACAATCATCTATGATTGCTAGGTCAGCTCTTTGTAAGTGGGCAAAATAATGGCCTGTGTTGACTCGTGTAAATATCCCATCGCACATTCATTTGAGAATTTATTGAACATTTTTTATTCTCTTTAAAAGGTTTGGATGCAAAGGTCACTTGCATCTTTATCATGTTTCAAGCATGCATATCCATACTTATAGTGTGTTAGGATCAATTAGAAATCTCCCAAGCTTTGGATAACAAAAATTTTGTGTTCATTTGTGGTGTGTGAATAAATTTTCTTTACTCACATTTGTTATTGTTTTTAAATTTTTCCATGCATGAATTCTAAAATTTTCATTTGGTTGTGATCTAATTGCATTATCGTTTTTGTTTACGAGGAGGTGAAGGGAAAGATAAAACTCAAGTTTTGATTTAAGAAAAGTGTATACAACTAAAATAGAATTGCACAAGTGTAGAGAGAGATAATTCCAAAAAGTCTCTGTGATTTTTAGGGATTGTGTTGAATTTATGGAAAAGTGAAATACTTGATTTACATCAATAACTTGCTGTAATCAGAGTACATGAACGTCTATTTATAATAGAGGAAGATAGTAGAGTCCAATTACAATAAAACTACCCTTGTCCCAATTACAACCCAAACCTTAACACTTAAGGTAAGTCCTAACATAATTAGGTTACACAATATTGATAAAAGTCAAATATACTTTAGACTAAAACTCTTCTTGGTCGTGACCCTAAGATAAAGATACTTTTGTGAGTTCTTCTTGATCTTCCAACTGATGTGATAAGGATGCCAACTCTTGGTAATCATTGTGGGTCCAACATCTTATGGGCTTCGGCCCATCTTGTGGGTCTTCCTTTGTCATGTGGCCCATCTTATAATAATGTTACATATGTGGGCCTTCCTTGGTCGTTTGGGCTTGATATTTTCTTCCAACAGATTATAAACTCTTTTTAGTTTTTATATATCAGGTTTTGCAATCATCGGTAAAAAGGGGGAGGCGTGGTTTTTTTAACTGAGTGTTGACTCCCAACCCATAAGTTATTTCTTAAAAAAATATAGCCCATTACGCATGATAAATGACTTTACAATCTTCTATGATTGTTAGGTCAGCTCTTTGTAAGTGGGCAAAATAATGGCTTGTGTTGACTCGGGCAAATATCCAACCGCACGTTCATTTGGGAATTTAATGAGCATTTTTTATTCTTTTTAAAAGGTTTGGATCCATAGGTCACTTGCATCTTTAACATGTTTCAATCTGGCATATCAATATTTAAAACATGTTAGGATCAATTAGAAATCTTCCAAGCTATTATTAGGGTGAAAGTAGTGGAATTTCCCAAAATTGGAGAACAAAACTTTTGTGTTCATTTGTGGTGTGTGTATAAATTTTCTTTACTCCCATTTGTCAATGTTTTTAACTTTTTCCATGCATAAACTCTATAATTTACATTTGGTTGTGATCTTTTTGCCTTATCGTTTTTGTTTACGAGGAGATGAATGGAAAGTGAAAACTCAAGTTTTGATTTAAGAAAAGAGTATACAACTAAAATGGAAATGCACAAGTGCAGAGAGAGATAATTAAAAAAGTTTGTATGATTTTTAGGGATTGTAAACTGTTTTTAGTTTTTATATAACAAGTTTTGCAATCATCGGGGAAACAGAGGAGTTGGGAGATTATTTACTGAGTGTTGACTCCCAACCCATGTAATTTCTTACAAAAATATAGCCCGTTATGCAAGATAAATCACTTTACAATCATCTATGATTGTTAGGTCAGCTCTTTGTAACTGGGCAAAATAAAGGCTTCTGTTGACTCGGGTAAATTTCCCAACGCACGTTCACTTGAGAATTTAATGAGCATTTGTTATTCTCTTTAAAAGGTTTGGATCCATAGGTCAGTTGCATCTTTAACGTGTTTCAAGCATGCCTATCTGTATTTAAAACATGTTAGGATCAATTAGAAATCTCCCGAGCTATTACTAGGGTTGAACTAGTGGTATTTCCCAAACTTGGATAACAAAACTTTTGAGTTCATTTGTGGTCAGTGAATAAATTTTCTTTACTCACATTAGTTATTGTTTTTAATTTTTTCCATGCATGAACTCGAAAATTTTCATTAATTTTAATTTGGTTATGATTGAATTGCCTTATCGTTTTTGTTAATGAGGAGATGAAGGGAATGTGAAAACTCAAGTTTTGATTTAAGAAAAGAGTATACATCTAAAATGGAAATGCACAAGTGTAGTGAGAGACAATTCCAAAATTCTCAGCGATTTTTAGGCATTGTAAACTCTTTTTAGTTTTTATATATCAGGTTTTGCTATCATCGGGGAAAAGGGGGAGGTGGGGAATTTTTAACTGAGTGTTGACTCCCAACCCATATGTCATTTCTTACTAAAATATAGCCCGTTACCCATAATAAATCACTTTACAATCCTTGATGATTGTTAAGTCAAATCTTTTTTAGTGGGCAAAATAATGGCTTGTGTTGACTCTGTTAAATATCCCACAACACGTTCACTTGAGAATCTAATGAGCATTAGTTATTCTCTTTAAAATGCTTGGATCCATAGGTCACTTGCATATTTAACTGGTTTCAAGCATGCATGTCGATATTTAAAACATGTTAGGATCAATTAGAAATCTCCCAAGCTTTTATTAGGGTTCAACTAGTGGAATTTCCCAAACATGGATAACATAACTTTTTTGTTCATTTGTGGTGTGTGAATAAATTTTCTTTACTCACATTTGTTATTGTTTTAAATTATTTCCATGCGTAAACTCTATACTTTTCATTTGGTTGTGATCTATTTGCCTTATTGTTTTTATTTATGAGGAGATGAAGGGAAAGTGAAAACTCAAGTTTTGATTTAAGAAAAGAGTGTACATCTAAAATGGAAATGCACAAGTGTAAAGAGAGATAATTCCAAAAAGTCTTTGTGATTTTTAGGGATTGTAAATTCTTTTTAGTTTTCATATATCAGGTTTTGCATTCATTGGGAAAAAGGAGGAGGCGGGGGATTTTTAACTTAGTGTTGACTCCCAACCCATAAGTCATATCTTACAAAAATATAGCCCGTTACGCTTGATAAATCACTTTAGAATCATCTATGATTGTCAGGTCAGCTCTTTGTAAGTGGGCAAAATAATGGCATGTGTTGACTCTTGTAAATTTCCCACTGCACGTTCACTTGAAAATTTAATGAGCATTTATTATTCTCTTTAAAAGGTTTGGATTCGTAGGTCACTTGCATCTTTGTCATGTTTCAAACATGCATTTCCATATTTAAAACAAGTTAGGATCAATTAGAAATCTCCCAAGCTATTGTTAAGGTTGAACTAGTTGAATTTCCCAAACTTGGAAATCCAAAATTTTGTGTTCATTTGTGGTGTATGAATAAATTTTATTTTCTCACATTTTTAATTGTTTTTAATTTTTTCCATCTATAAACTCTAAAATTTTCATTTGTTTGTGATCTTTTTGCCTTACCATTTTTGTTTACGAGGAGATGAAGGGAAAGTGAAAACTCAAGTATTCAGTTAAGAATAGAGTATACATCTAAAATGGAAATGCACAAGTGTAGAGAGAGATAATTATAAAAAATCTCTGTGATTTTTAGGGATTGTAAACTGTTTTTACTTTTTATATATCAGCTTTGGCAATCATTAGGAAAAAAGGCAGAGGCAGGAGATTTTTGAATGAGTGTTGACTCCCAACCCATAATTCATTTCTTACAACAAGATAGCCCGTTATGCGTGAAACCACTTTAAAATAATCTAAGATTTTAGGTCAGTTCTTTGTAAGTGGACAAAATAAGGCCTTGTGTTTACTCCGATAAATATCCCACCGCAGGCTTACTTGACAATTTAATAAGCATTTGTTATTCTCTTTAAAATGTTTGGATCCATAGGTCACTTGCATCTTTAACTTGTTTCAAGCATGCATATCCATATTTAAAACATGTTAGGACCAGTTAGAATTCTCCCAAGCTATTATTAGGGTGTAACTTAATTTCCAAAAATTGGATAAAAAAACTTTTGTGTTCATTTGTTGTGTGTGAATAAATTTTATTTACTCACCTTTTATAATTTTTTTAAATTTTTTCCATGCATAAACTCTCAAATTTTCATTTAGTTGTGAACTATTTGCCTTATCGTTTTTGTTTACGAGGAGATGAAGGGAAAGTGAAAACTCAAGTTTTGATTTAAGAAAAGTGTATACTTCTAAAATGGAAATGCACAAGTGTAGAGAGAATTAATTCCAAAAAGTCTCTTTTATTTTTTGGGATTGTAAACTCTTTTTCGTTTTAATACATCAGGTTTTGCAATCATCGGGAAAAAGGGGGAGGTGGGGAATTTTTTATTGAGTGTTGACTCCCAACCCATAAGTCATTTCATACGAAAATATAGCCCATTATGCATGTTAAATCACTTTACAATCATATAGGATTGTTAGGTCAGCTCTTTGTAAGTGGGCAAAATAATGACTTGTATTGACTCGGGTAAATAACCTACCGCACGTTCACTTGAGAATTTAACGAGCATTTGTTATTCTCTTTAAAAGGTTTGGATCCATAGGTCACTTGCATCTTTAACATGTTTCAAGCATGCATACCCATATTAAAAACATGTTAGGATAAATTAGAAATCTCCCAAGCCATTATTAGGTTTGAACTAGTGGAATTTCCCAAACTTGGATAATAAAACTTTTGTGTTGTTTTGTGGTATGTGAATAAATTTTCTTTACTCACATTTGTTATTGTTTTTAATTTTTTCCATGCATAAACTCTAAACTTTTCATTTGGTTGTGATCATTTTCCTTATTGTTTTTGTTTACGAGGATGAGAAGGGAAAGTGAAAACTCAAGTTTTGATTTAAGAAAAGTGTGTACATCTAAAATGGAAATTCGCACGTGTAGAGAGAGATAATTCAAAAGTGTCTCTGTGATTTTTAGGGATTGTAAACTCTTTTTGGTTTTTATTTATCAGGTTTTGCAATCATTGGAAAAAAGGGGGAGGCGTGTGATTTTTAACTAAGTGTTGACTCCCAACCCATATGTCATTTATTACAAAAATAGCCCATTACACATGATAACTCACTTTCAAATCATTTATGATTGTTAGGTTAGCTGTTTGTAAGTGGGCAAAATAGTGGCTTGTGTTGACTCGTGTAAATATCTCACCGAACGTTCACCTGAGAATTTAATGAGTATTTGTGATTCTCTTTAAAAGGTTTGGATCCTTAGGTCACTTGCATCATTATCATGTTTCACGCATGAATATCCATATTTAAAACATGTTAGGATCACGTAGAAATGTCCCATGCTATTATTAGGGTTGAACAAGTGGAATTTCCCAAACTTGGATAATAAAACTTTTGTGTTCATTTGTGGTGTGTGAATAAATTTTATTTAGCCTCATTTGTTATTTTTTAAAATTTTTCCATGTTTAAACTCTAAAATTTTCATTTTCTGTGGATCTATTTGCCTTATCGTTTTTGTTTGGGAGGAGATGAAGGGAAAGTGAAAACTCTAGTTTTCATTTAAGAAAAGAGTATACATCTAAAATGGAAACTCACAAGTGTAGAGAGAGATAATTCCAAAAAGTCTCTGTGATTTTTAGGGAATGTAAACCCTTTTTAGTTTTTATATATATCTGGTTTTCCAATCATCGGGAAAAAGGTGGAGGTGGGGGATTTTTAATAGAGTGTTGATTCCCAACCCTTAAGTCATTTCTTACGAAAATATAGCCCGTTACGCATGATAAATTACTTTACAATCATCTATGATTTTTAGGTTAGCTCGTCGTAAGTGGGTAAAGTAATGGCTTGCGTTGACTCGGGTAAATATCCCACTGCACGTTTACTTGGGAATTTAATGAGTATTTTTTATTCTCTTTAAAAGGTTTGGATCCATAGGTCACTTGCATCTTTAACAAGTTTCAAGCATGCATATCCATATTTAAAACATGTTAGGATCAATTAGAAATCTCCCAAGCTATTATTAGGGTTGAACAAGGGGAATTTCCCAAACTTGGATTACAAAACATTTGTGTTCATTTGTCGCGTGTGAATAAATTTTCTTTTTGCAGATTTGTTATTGTTCAAAATTTTTTCCATGCATAAACTCTAAAATTTTCATTTGTTTGTGATCAATTTGCCTTATTGTTTTTGTTTACGAGGTGATGAATGGAAAGTGAAATCTCAAGTTTTGATTTAATAAAAGAGTATACATCTAAAATGGAAATGCACAAGTGTGGAGAGAGATAATTCCAAAAGGTCTTTGTAATTTTAAGGTATTTTAAACTCTTTTTAGTTTTTAAATATCAGGTTTTGTAATCATCGGGAAAAAGGGTGAGGCGGGGGATTTTTAACTGAGTGTTCACTCCCAACCCATAAGTCATTTCTGATGAAAATATAGCCCGTTACACATGATAAATCACTTTACACATAATAAATCACTTTACAATCATCTATGATTGTTAGGTCTGCTCTTTGTATGTGGGAAAATTAATGGCTTGTGTTCTCTTCTAAATATCCCATCTCACGTTCACTTGAGAATTTATTGAGCTTTAGTTATTCTCTTTAAAAGGTTTGGATCCAAAGGTCACTTGCATATTTATCATGTTTCAAGCATGCATATCCATATTTAAAACATGTGAGGATCAATCAAAAATCTTCCAAGCTTTTATTAGGGGTTAACTAGTAGAATTTCCCAAACTTGGATAACAAAAATTTTGTGTTCATTTGTGGTGTGCGAATAAATTTTCTTTACACACATTTGTTATTGTTTTTAATTTTTTTCCATGCATAAACTCTTAAATTTTCATTTGGTTTTGATCTATTTGCCTTATCGTTTTTGTTTACGAAGAGGTGAAGGGAAAGATAAAACTCAAGTTTTGATTTAAGAAAAGTGTATACATCTAAAATGGAATTGCACAAGTGTAGAGAGAGATAATTCCAAAAAGTCTCTGTGATTTTTAAGGATTGTGTTGAATTTATGGAAAAGTGAAATACTTGATTTACATCAATAAATTGTTGTAATTAGAGTACATGAACCTCTATTTAAAATAGAGGAAGAGAGTAGAGTCCAATTACAATAAAACTACCCTTGTCCCAATTGCACCCAAACCATAACACTTATGGTAAGTCGTACATTAATTAGGTTACTCAATATTGATAAAAGTCAAATATAACTTAAACTAAAACTCTTCTTGGTCGTGACCCTAAGATAAAGATACTTTTGTGAGTTCTTCTTGATCTTCCAACTGATGTGATAAGGATGCCAACTCTTGGTAATCATTGTGGGTCCAACTTCTTATGGGCTAGGGCCCATCTTGTGTGCCTTCCTTTGTCATGTGGTCCATCTTATAATAATGTTACATATGTGGGCCTTCCTTGGTCGTTTGGGCTTGATCTTTTCTTCCAACAGATTGTAAACTCGTTTTAGTTTTTATATATCAGGTTTTGCAATCATCGGTAAAAAGGGGGAGGCGGGGGTTTTTTAACTGAGTCTTGACTCCCAAACCATAAGTCATTTCTTAAAAAAATATAGCCCATTACTCATGATAAATGACTTTACAATAATCTACGATGGTTAGCTCAGCTCTTTGTAAGTGGGCAAAATAAAGGCTTGTGTTGACTCGGGCAAATATCCCACCGCACGTTCACTTGGGAATTTAATGAGCATTTTTTATTCTTTTTAAAAGGTTTGGATCCATAGGTCACTTCCATCTTTAACAGTTTTCAAGCAGGCATATAAATATTTAAAACATGTTAGGATCAATTAGAAATCTCCCAAGCTATTATTAGGGTTAAAGTAGTGGAATTTCCAAAAATTGGAGAACGGAACTTTTGTGTTCATTTGTGGTGTTTGTATAAATTTTATTTATTCACATTTGTTAATTTTTTAATTTTTTCCATGCATAAACTCTAAAATTTACATTTGGTTGTGATATTTTTGCCTTATCATTATTGTTTACGAGGAGATGAATGGAAAGTGAAAACTCAAGTTTAGATTTAAGAAAAGAGTATACATCTAAAATGGAAATGCACAAGTGTAGAGAGAGATAATTCCAAAAAGTTTCTGTGATTTTTAGGGATTGTAAACTATTTTTAGTTTTTATATAATAGGTTTTGCAATCATCGGGGAAAAGGGGGAGTTGAGAGATTTTTTACTGAGTGTTGACTCCCAACCCATAAGTCATTTCTTACAAAAATATAGCCCATTACCCAAGATAAATCAGTTTACAATCATCTATGATTGTTATGTCAACTCTTTGTAACTGAGCAAAATAAAGGCTTGTGTTGACTCGGGTAAATATCCCAACGCACGTTCACTTAAGAATTTAATGAGCATTTGTTATTCTCTTTAAAAGGTTTGGAACCATAGGTCAGTTGTATCTTTAACATGTTTCAAGCATGCCTAACTGTATTTAAAACATGTTAGGATCAATTAGAAATCTCCCAAACTATTACTAGGGTTGAACTAGTGGTATTTCCCAAACTTGGATAACAAAATTTTTGAGTTCATTTGTGGTCAGTGAATAAATTTTCTTTACTCACATTTGTTATTGTTTTTAATTTTTTCATGCATGAACTCTAAAATTTTCATTTGGTTATGATCAAATTGCCTTATCATTTTTGTTTATGAGGAGATGAAGGGAAAGTGAAAACTCAAGTTTTGATTTAAGAAAAGTATATACATCTAAAATGGAAATGCACAAGTGTAGTGAGAGACAAATCCAAAATTCTCAGCGATTTTTAGGCATTGTAAACTCTTCTTAGTTTTTATATATCAGGTTTTGCTATCATCAGGAAAAAGGGGGAGGTGGGGGATTTTTAACTGAGTGTTGACTCCCAACCCATATGTCATTTCTTACTAAAATATAGCCCGTTACGCTTGACAAATCACTTTACAATACTTGATGATTGTTAGGTAAGGTCTTTTTTAGTGGGAAAAATAATGGCTTGTGTTGAGTCTGTTAAATATCCCACAACCTCTTCACTTGAGAATTTAATGAGCATTTGTTATTCTCTTTAAAATGATTGGATCCATAGGTCACTTGCATCTTCAACAGATTTCAAGCATGCATGTCCATATTTAAAACATGTTAGGATCAATTAGAAATCTCCCAAACTTTTATTAGGGTTCAACTAGTGAAATTTCCGAAACATGGAAAACCAAACTTTTGTGTTCATTTGTGGTGTGTGAATAAATTTTATTTTCTCATATTTTTAATTTTTTTTAATTTTTTCCATCAATAAACTCTAAATATTTTATTTGGTTGTGATAATTTTGCCTTTTCATTTTTGTTTACGAGGAGAAGAAGGGAAAGTGAAAACTCAAGTATTCAGTTAAGAATAGAGTATACATCTAAAATGGAAATACCCAAGTGTAGAGAGAGAAAATTATAAAAAATCTCTGTGATTTTTAGGGATTGTTTATTTTTTGTTTTTACATATCAGGTTTTGCAATCATCGGGAAAAAGGGGGAGGCGGGAGATTTTTAAATGAGTGTTGACTCCCAACCCATAATTCATTTCTTACAAAAAGATAGCCCGTTATGCTTGAAATCACTTTAAAATCATCTATGATTGTTAGGTCAGCTCTTTGTAAGTGGATGAAAGAAGGCCTTCTATTTACTCAGATAAATAACCCACCGCACGTTCACTTGAAAATTAATGAGCATTTGTTATTCTCTTTGAAATGTTTGGATCCATTGGTCACTTGCATCTTTAACTTTTTTCTAGGATGAATATCCATATTTAAAACATGTTAGGACCAATTAGAATTCTCCCAAGCTATTATTAGGGTGTAACAAATAGAATTTCCCAAAATTGGATAAAAAAACTTTTGCGTTCATTTGTGGTGTGTGAATATATTTTCTTTACTCACATTTGTTATTATTTTTAATTTTTTCCATGCCTAAACTCTCAAATTTTCATTTGGTTGTGAACTATTTGCCTTATCATTTTTGTTTACGAGGACATGAAGGGAAAGTGAAGACTCAAGTTTTGATTTAAGAAAAGAGTATAGATCTAAAATGGAAATGCACTAGTGTAGGGAGAAAAAATTCCAAAAAGTCTCTTTGATTTTTTGGGATTGTAAACTCTTTTTGGTTTTAATATATCAGGTTTTGAAATCATCGGGAAAAAGGGGGAGGCGGGGGATTTTTAATTGAGTGTTGACCCCCTACCCATAAGTCATTTCATACAAAAATATAGCCTGTTACGCATGTTAAATCACTTTACAATCATATAGGATTGTTAGGTCAGCTTTATGTAAGTGGGCAAAATAATGGCTTGTGTTGACTCGGGTAAATATCCCAAAGCACATTCACATGAGAATTTAATGAGCATTTGTTATTCTCTTTAAGAGGTTTGGATCCATAGGTCGCTTGCATCTTTAACATGTTTCAAGCTTGCATACCCATATTTAAAACATGTTAGGATCAATTAGAAATCTCCCAAGCAATTATTAGGGTTGAACTAGTGGAATTTCCAAAACTTGGATAATAAAACTTTTGTGTTCATTTGTGGTGTGTGAATAAATTTTCTTTACTAACATTTGTTATTGTTTTTAATTTTTTCCATGCATAAAATATAAAGTTTTCATTTGGTTGTGATCTATTTTCCTTATCGTTTTTGTTTTCGAGGAGATGAAGGGAAAATGAAAACTCAAGTTTTTATTTAAGAAAAGTGTGTACATCTAAAATGGAAATTCGCAAGTGTAGAGAGGGATAATTCAAAAATGTCACTGTCATTTCCAGGGATTGTAAACTCTTTTTAGTTTTTATATATCAGGTTTTGCAATCAATGGGAAAAAGGGGGAGGCGAGGGATTTTTAACTAAGTTTTGACTCCCAACCCATATGTCATTTCTTACAAAAATATAGCCCGTTATGCATGATAAATCACTTTAAAATCATCTATGATTGTTAGGTCAGCTGTTTGTAAGTGGGCCAAATAGTGGCTTGTGTTGACTCGGGTAAATATCCCACGACACGTTCACTTGAGAATTTAATGTGCATTTGTTATTCTCTTTTAAAGGTTTGGATCCTTAGGTCACTTGCATCTTTATCATGTTTCACGCATTATTATCCACATTTAAAACATTTTAGGATCACTTAGAAATCTCCCATGCTATTATTAGGGTTGAACTAAAGCAATTTCCCAAAATTGGATAACAAAACTTTTGTGTTCATTTGTGGTGTGTGAATAAATTTTATTTAGCCACATTTGTTATTTTTTTTTATTTTTTCCATTCTTAAACTATAAAATTTTCATTTGGTGTTGATCTATTTGCCTTATCGTTTTTGTTTGCGAGGAGATGAAGGGAATGTGAAAACTCAAGTTTTCATTTAAGAAAAGAGTATACATCTAAAATGGAAACTCACAAGTGTAGAGAGAGATAATTCCAAAAAGTCTCTGTGATTTTAAGGGATTGTAAACCCTTTTTAGTTTTTATATATCTGATTTTCCAATCATTGGGAAAAAGGGGAGGCGGGGGATTTTTAACTGAGTGTTGATTCCCAACCCATAAGTCATTTCTTACGAAAATATAGCCCGTTACGCATGATAAATTACTTTACAATCATCTATGATTTTTAGTTCAAATTGTTCTAAGTGGGTAAAGTAATTGCTTGTGTTGACTCGGGTAAATATCCTACCGCACGTTCACTTGGGAATTTAATGAGTATTTTTTCCCTTTAAAAGGTTTGGATCTATAGGTCACTTGCATCTTTAACAAGTTTCAAGCATGCATATCCATATTTAAAACATGTTAGGATCAATTAGAAATCTCCAATGCTATTATTAGGGTTGAACAAGTAGAATTTCCCAAACTTGGATTACAAAACATATGTGTTCTTTTGTCGCGTGTGAATAAATTTTCTTTTCGCAGATTTGTTATTGTTAGAAATTTTCTCCAAACATAAACTCTAAAATTTTCATTTGTTTGTGATCTATTTGCTTTATCATTTTAGTTTATGAGGCGATGAATGGAAAGTGAAAACTCAAGTTTTGATTTAAGAAAAGAGTATACATCTAAAATGGAAATGCACAAGCGTGGAGAGAGATAATTCCAAAAAGGCTTTGCAATTTTTAGGTATTTTAAACTCTTTTTAGTTTTTAAATATCAGGTTTTTTAATCATCGGGAAAAAGGGTGAGGCAGGGGATTTTTAACTGAGTGTTCACTCCCAACGCATAAGTCATTTTTATGAAAATATAGCCCGTAATGCATGATAAATCACTTTTCAATCATCTATGATTGTTAGGTCAGCTCTTTGTAATTGGGCAAAATAATGACCTTTATTGACTCGTGTAAATATCCCATCACACGTTCACTTGAGAATTTATTGAGCATTTGTTATTCTTTTTTAAAGGTTTTGATCCAAAGGTCTCTTGCATCTTTATCATGTTTCAAGCATGCATATAAATATTTAAAACATGTTAGGATCAATTAGAAATCTCCCAAGATTTTATTATGGGTTAACTAGTGGAATTTTCCAAACTTGGATAACAAAAATTTTGTGTTCATGTGTGGTGTGTGAATAAATTTTCTTTACACACATTTGTTATTGTTTTTAATTTTTTCCATGCATAAACTCTAAAATTTTCATTTGGTTGTGATTGATTTGCCTTATCGTTTTTTTTTATGAGGAGGTGAAGGGAAAGATAAAACTCAAGTTTTGATTTAAGAAAAGTGTATACATCTAAAATGGAATTGCACAAGTGTAGAGAGAGATAATTTCAAAAAGTCTCTGTGATTTTTAGGGATTGTATTGAATTTATGGAAAAGTGAAATACTTGATTTACAGCAATAGCTTGTTGTAATCATAGTACATGAACCTTTATTTATAATAGAGGAAGAGAGTAGAGTCCAATTACAATAAAACTACCCTTGTCCCAATTACACCCAAACCTTAACACTTAAGGTCAGTCCTAACATAATTAGGTTACTCAATATTGATAAAAGAAAAATATAACTTAAACTAAAACTCTTCTTGGTCATGACACTAAGATAAAGATACTTTTGTGAGTTCTGCTTGATCTTCCAACTGATGTGATAAGGATGCCAACTCTTGGTAATCATTGTGGGTCCAACTTTTTATGGGCTTGGGCCCATCTTGTGGGCCTTCCTTTGTCATGTGGCCCATTTTATAATAATCTTACATATGTGGGCCTTCCTTGGTCGTTTGGGCTTGATCTTTTCTTCCAACAAATTGTAAACTCTTTTTAGTTTTTATATATCAGGTTTTGCAATCATTGGTAAAAATGGGGAGGCGGGGGTTTTTTAACTGACTGTTGACTCCCAACCAATCCATTTCTTAAAAAATATATCCCATTACGCATGATAAATGACTTTAGAATCATTTATTATTGTTAGGTCAATTCTTTATAAGTGGGAGAAATAATGGCTTGTGTTGACCCGGGCATATCCCACCGCAAGTTCACTTGGGAATTTAATGAGCATTTTTTATTCTTTTTAAAAGGTTTGGATCCATTGGTCACTTGCATCTTTAACATGTTTCAAGCAGGAATATCAATATTTAAAACATGTTAGAATCAATTAGAAATCTCCCAAGCTATTAATAGGGTTGAACTAGTGAAATTTCCCAAACTTGGATAATAAAACTTTTGTGTTCATTTGTGTTCAGTGAACAAATTTTCTTTACTCACATTTGTTATTGTTTAATTTTTTTCATGCATAAACTCTAAAATTTTCTTTAATTTTCATTTGGTTATGATCAAATTGCCTTATCGTTTTTGTTTATGAGGACATGAAGGGAAAGTGAAAACTCAAGTTTTGATTTAAGAAAAGAGTATACATCTAAAATGGAAATGCACAAGTGTAGTGAGAGACAATTCTAAAAATCTCAGCGATTTTTAGGCATTGTAAACTCTTTTTAGTTTTTATATATCAAGTTTTGCTATCATCGGGAAAAAGGGGGAGGTGGGGAATTTTTAACAGAGTGTTGACTCCCAACCCATATGTCATGTCTTACTAAAATATAGCCCATTACGCATGATAAATCACTTTACAATCCTTGATGATTGTTAGGTCAGGTCTTTGTTAGTGGGCAAAATAATAGCTTGTGTTGACTCTGTTAATTATCCCACAACTCCTTCTGTTGAAAATTTAATGAGCATTTGTTATTGTCTTTAAAATGTTTGGATCCATAGGTCACTTGAATCTTTAACTGGTTTCAAGAATGCATGTCCATATTTAAAACATGTTAGGATCAATTAGAAATCTCCCAATCTTTTATTAGGTTTCAACTAGTGGAATTTCCCAAACTTGGATAACAAAAATTTTGTGTTCATTTGTGGTGTGTGAATAAATTTTCTTTACTCACATTTGTCATTGTTTTAAATTATTTCCACGCATAAACTCTAAAATTTTCATTTGGTTGCGATCTATTTGCCTTATCATGTTTGCTTACGAGGAGATGAAGGGAAACTGAAAACTCAAGTTTTTATTTAAGAAAAGAGTATACATCTAAAATGAAAATGCACAAGTGTAGAGAGAGATAATTCAAAAGAGTCTCTTTGATTTTTAGGGATTGTAAACTCTTTTTAGTTTTTATATATCAGGTTTTGCAATCATTGGGAAAAAGTGGGAGGCGGGGGATTTTTAACTGAGTGTTGACTTCCAACTTATATGTCATTTCTTACAAAAATATTGCCCGTTATGCTTGATAAATCACTTTACAATCATCTATGATTGTCTGGTCAGCTCTTTGTAAGTGGGCAAAATAATGGTTTGTGTTGACTCTTGCAAAGTTCCCACTGCGCGTTCACTTGAGAATTTAATGAGCATTTGTTATTCTCTCTAAAAAGTTTAGGTCACTTGCATCTTTATCCTGTTTCAAGGATGCATTTCTATATTTAAAACATGTTAGGATCAATTAGAAATCTCGGAAGCTATTATTAGGGTTGAACTAGTGGAATTTCCAAAACTAGGAAAACCAAACTTTTGTGTTCAATTGTGGTGTGTGAATAAATTTTCTTTTCTCACATTTTTAATTGTTTTTAATTTTTTCCATCCATAAACTCTAAAATTTGCATTTGGTTGTGATCTTTTTGCCTTATCGTTTTTGTTTACGAGGAGATGAAGGGAAAGTGAAAACTTAATTATTCAGTTAAGAATAGAGTATACATCTAAAATTTAAATGCACAAGTGTAGAGAGAGATAATTATAAAAAATCTTTGTGATTTTTAGGGATTGTAAAACTTTTTTAGTTTGTATATAACAGGTTTTTGCAATCATCGGGAAAAAGGGGGAGGCAGGAGATTTTTAAATGAGTGTTGACTCCCAACCCATAATTCATTTCTTACAAAAAGATAGCCCGTTATGCGTGATAAATCACTTTAAAATCATCTATGATTGTTAGAGCTGCTCTTTGTAAGTGGACAAAATAAGGCCTTGTGTTAACTCAGGTAAATATCCCTCCGGACGTTCACTTGAAAATTTAATGAGCATTTTTTATTCTCTTTTAAATGTTTGGATCCATAGGTCACTTGCATCTTTAACTTGTTTCAACCATTCATATCCATATTTAAAACAAGTTAGAATCAATTAGAATTCTTCCAAGTTATTGTTAGGGTTGAACTTGTCGAATTTTCCAAACTTGGATAATAAAACCTTTGTGTTCATTTGTGGTGTGTGAATAAAATTTCTTTACTCACATTTTTTAAAATTTTTTTTCCATGCATCAACTCTAAAATTTTCATATAGTTGTGATCTATTTGCCTTATAGTTTTTGTTTATGAGGAGATGAAGGGAAAGTGAAAACTCAAGTTTTGATTTAAGAAAAGAGAATACATGTAAAAAGGAAATGCACAAGTGTAGAGAGAAAATTTTCCAAAAAGTCTCTGTGATTTTTAGGGATTGTAAACTCTTTTTCATTTTTATATATCAGGTTTTGAAATCCATAGGAAAAAGGGGGAGGTTGGAGACTTTTAATTGAGTGTTGATTCCAAACCCATAAGTCTTTTCTTATGAAAATATAGCCCGTTACGCATGATAAATCACTTTACAATCATCTATGATTCTTAGGTCAACTCTTTGTTAGTGAGCAAAATAATGGCTTGTTTTGACTCGGGTAAATATCCTACCGCACGATCACATGGGAATTTAATGAGCATTTGTTATTCTCTTTAAAAAGTTTGGATCCGTAGGTCAGATGCATCTTTAACATATTTCAAGCATTCATATCCATATTTAAAACATGTTAGGATCACCCAAGCTATTATTAGGATTGAACTAGTGGCATTTCCGAAATTTGGATAACAAAACTTTTGTGTTCATTTGTGGTGAGTGATTAAATTTTATTTACGCATATTTTTTTATTTTTTTTTAATTTTTTCCATCCATAAACTATAAAATTTTCATTTGGTTGTGATTTATTATTCTTATCGTTTTTTATTACGAAGAGATGAAGGGAAAGTGAAAACTCAAGTTTTCATTTAAGAAAAGAGAATACATCTATAATGGAAATGTACAAGTGTAGAGAAAGATAATTTCAAAAAGTCTATGTGATTTTTAGGGATTGTAAACTTTTTTTAGTTTTTATATATCTGGTTTTCCAATCATCGGGAAAATGGGGGAGGCGGGGGATTTTTATCTGATTGTTGATTCCCAACCATAAGTTATTTCTTACAAAAATATAGCCCGTTATGCATGATAAATCACTTCACAATCATCTATTATTGTTAGGTCAGCTCTTTCTAAGTGGGCAAAATAATGGCTTGTGTTGACTCATGTAAATACCCCACCGCACGTTCACTTGAGAATTTAGTGAGCATTTGTTATTCTCTTTAAAATGTTTGGATCCATAGGTCACATGCATCTTTTACTTGTTTAAACTATTCATATCCATATTTAAAACATGTTAGGATCAATTAGAATTCTCCCAATCTATTATTAGGGTTGAACTAGTGGAATTTCCCAAACTTGGATAACAAAACTTTTCTGTTCATTTGTGGCATGTATATAAATTTTCTTTATGAAAATTCGTTATTGTTTCTTATTTTTTCCATACATAAACTCTAAAATTTTCATTTGGTTGTATTTTATTTGCCTTATCATTTTTGTTTATGAGAAGATGAATGGAAAGTGAAAACTCAAGTTTTGATTTAAGAAAAGAATATACATCTAAAATGGAAATGTACAAGTGTATAGAGAGATAATTCCAAAAAGTCTCTCTGATTGATAGGTATTGTAAACTGTTTTTAGTTTTCAAATATCAGGTTTTGTAATCATCGGGAAAAAGGGGGAGGCAGGGGATTTTTAACTGAAAGTTCACTCCCAACCCATAAGTTATTTAGGATTGAACTAGTGCAATTTCGCAAACTTGGATAACAAAACTTTTGTGTTGATTTGAGGTGTGTGAATAATTTTCTTTACACACATTTGATATTGTTTTTAATTTTTTCCATGCATAAACTAAAAAATATTCATTTGGTTTTTATCTATTTACCTTATCATTTTTGTTGACGAGGAGATGAAGGGAAAGTGAAAAATCAAGTTTTTGTTTAAGAAAAGAGTAGACATCTAAAATGGACATGCACAAGTGTAGAGAGAGACATTTCCCAAAAATCTCTGTCACTTTAAGGGATTGTAAACACATTATAATTTTTATATATCAGGTTTTACATTCATCGAGAAAAAGGGGAAGGCGGGGGATTTTTAACAGAGTGTTGACTCCTAGTACGTAAGTCATTTCTTACTATAATATAGCCTGTTACGTGTGATAAATCACTTTAAAATCATCTATGATTGTTAGGTCAGGTCTTTGTTAGTGGGCAAAATAATGACTTGTGTTGACTTGGGTAAATATCCTACAGCACATTCACTTGAGAATTTAATGAGCATTTGTTATTCTCTTTAAAATGTTTGGATCTATGGGTCACTTGCATCTTTAACTGGTTTCAAGCATGCATATCCATATTTAAAACATGTTAGGATCAATTAGAAATCTCTCAAGCTATTATTAGGGTTGAACTAGTGGAATTTCCCAAACTTGGATAACAAAACTTTTGTGCTTGTTTGTGGTGTGTGAATAAGTTTTCTTTACTCAAATTTGTTATTTTTTTAAATTATTTCCATGCATAAACTCTAAAATTTTCATTTGGTTGTTATCTATTTGCCTTATCGTTTTTGTTTACGACGAGATAAAGGCAAAGTGAAAACTCAAGTTTGATTTAAGAAAAGTGTATACATCTAAAATGGTAATACAAAAGTGTAGAGAGAGATAATTCAAAAAAGTCTTTGTGATTTTTAGAGAATGTAAACTCTTTTTTGTTTTTATATATCAGGTTTTGCAAACATCAGGGAAAAGGGGGAGGCGGGGAATTTTTAACATTGTGTTGACTCCCAAGACATAAGTCATTTCTGACAAAAATATAGACCGTTACGCATGATAAATCACTTTTCAGTCATCTATGATTGTTAGGTCATCTCTTTGTAAGTGGGCAAAATAATGGCTTGTGTTGACTCAGGTAAATATTCCACCGCACGTTCACTTGAGAATTTAATGAGCATTTGTTATTCTCCTTAAAAGGTTTGGATCCATAGGTCACTTGCATCTTTAACATGTTTGAAGCATGCATATCCATATTTAGAACATGTTAGGATCAATTAGAAATCTCCCAAGCTATTATTAGGGTTGAACTAGTGAAATTTCCCAAACTTGGATATCAAAACTGTTATGTTTATTTGTGCTGTGTGAATAAATTTTTTTACTCACATTTGTTATTTTAGTGAATTTTTTCCATGCATAAAATGTACAATTTTCATTTGGTTGTGATCTATTATCTATTTCCCTTTTTGATTTAATGGATGAAGGGAGAGCGAAAACTCAAAGTTTTGATTTAAGAAAAAAGAGAACATCTAAAATGGAAATGCACAATGCACAAATGTAGAGAGAGATAATTCCAAAGAGTGTCTGTAATTTTTATAAATTGTAAGCTCTTTTTAGTTTTTATACATTAGGTTTTGCAATCGTCAAGAAAAGGGGGAGGTGGGGGATTTTTAACTGAGTGTTGACTCCCAATCCATAAGTCAATTCTTAGGGTATTATAGCCCGATAAGCATCATAAATCACTTTACAATCATCTATGATCGTAAGGTCAACTTTTTGTAAATGGGCAAAATAATGGCTTGTTTGACTCCGGTAAATATCCCACTACACGTTCACTTGAGAATTTAATGAGCGTTTGTTATTTTCTTTAAAAGGTTTGAATCCATAAGTGGTTTTCATCTTGAACATGTTTCAAGCATGCATATCCATTTTTAAAGAAAGTGTGGAAGAAATCTCTTTCTTATAAAATTCCAAGCTGTTGGGGTTGAACTAGTGGAATTTCCCAAACTCGGACATCAAAACTTTTGTGTTAATTTATTGTGTGTGAATAAATTTTCTTTACTTACATTTGTTATTGTTTTAAATTTTTTTCATACATAAACTCTAAAATTTTCATTTTGTTTTGATCTATTTGCCTTTTTGGTTTACGGGAAGAAGGGAGAGCAAAAACTCAATGTTTTGATTTAAGAAAAAATTTTACATCTAAAATTGAAATGCACAATGCACAAATGTAGAGAGAGATAATTCCAAAGAATGCCTGTAATTTTTAGGGATTGTAAGCTTTATTTAGTTTTTATATATCAGGTTTTGCGATCGTCGGGAAAAGGGGGAGGCGGGGGATTTTTAACTAAGCATTCACTCCCAACCCATAAGTCATTTCTTAGGGTAATATAGCCCGTTACGCATGATAAATCACTTTACAATCATCTATGATCGTTAGGTCAGCTTTTTGTAAATGGGCAAAATAATGGCTTGTTTGGCTTGGGTAAATATCCCACCGCACGTTCACTTGAGAATTTAATGAGCGTTTGTTATTCTATTTAAAAGGTTTGGATCCGTAGGTGATTTGCATCGTTATCATGTTTTAAGCATGCATATCCATTTTTAAAGCATGTGTGGAAGAAATCTCTTTCTTTTAAAATTCGAAGTTGTTAGGGTAGAACTAGTGGAATTTCCCAAACTCGGACAACAAAACTCTAGCATTCATTTGTGGTGTGTGAATAAATTTTCGTTACTTAAATTTGTCATTATTTTAATTTTTTCCACATATAAACACTAAAATTTTCCTTTTTTTATGATCTATTTGCCTTTCTGGTTTACAGGATGAAGGGAGAGGGGAAACTCAAAGTTTTGATTTAAGAAAAAAGAGTACATCTAAAATGGAAATGCACAATGCACAAATCTAGAGAGAGGTAATTCCAAAGAGTGTCTGCAATTTTTATGCTCTTTTTAGTTTTTATATATCATGTTTTGCAATCGTCCGGAAAAGGGGGTGATGGGGGATTTGTAACTGAGTGTTGACTCCCAATCCATAAGTCATTTCTTAGGGTAATATAGACCGTTACACATGATATATCACTTTACAATCATCTATGATCGTTAGGTCTGCTTTTTGTAAATAGACAAAATAATGGCATGCTTGGCTCGGGTAAATATCCCACCGCACGTTCACTTGAGAATTTAATGAGCGTGTTATTCTCTTTAAAATGTTTTGATCCATAGGTGATTTGCATCTTTAACATGTTTCAAGCATGTATATCCATTTTTAAAGCATGTGTAAGAAATCTCTTTCTTACAAAATTCCTAGCTGTTAGGGTGGAACTAGTTGAATTTCCCAAACTCGGACAACAAAACTTTTGTGTTCATTTGTGGTGTGTGAATAAATTTTCTTTGCCTAAATTTGTTATTGTTTTAAATTTTTTTCATACATAAACTCTAAAATTTTCATTTTGTTCAGATCTATTTGCCTTCTTGGTTTACGGGAAGAAGGGAGAGCGAAAAATCAATGTTTTGATTTAAGAAAAAAGAGTACATCTAAAAAGGAAATGCACAATGCACAAATGTAGAGAGAGATAATTCCGAAGAGTGTCTATAATTTTTAGGGATTATAAGCTCTTTTTAGTTTTTATATATCATGTTTTGCAATCGTCGGGAAAAAGGGGAGGCGGGGGATTTTTAACGGAGTGTTAACTCCTAATCCATAAGTCATTTCATAGGGTAATATAGCCCTTTACGTATGATAATTCACTTTACAATCACCTATGATCATTAGGTCAGCTTTTTGTAAATGGGCAAAATAGTGGCATGTTTTGCTCGGGAAAATATCCCACCGCACGTTCACTTGAGAATTTAATGAGCGTTTTTTATTCTCTTTAAAAGGTTTGGATCCAAAGGTGATTTGCATCTTGAACATGTTTCAAGCATGCATATCTATTTTTAAAGCACGTGTGGATGAAATCTCTTTCTTATAAAATTCAAAGCTGTTAGGGTTGAACTTGTGGAATTTCCCAAACTCAGACAAAAATACTTTTGTGTTCATTTGTGGTGTGCGAATAAATTTTCTTTACTTAAAATTTTTTATTGTTTTAAATTTTTTTAAATACATAAACTCTAAAATTTTTATTTTGTTGTGATCTATTTACCTTTTTGGTTTACGGGATGAAGGGAGAGGGAAAAGTTTTGATTTAAGAAAAAAGAGTACATCTAAATTGGAAATGCACAATGCACAAATTTAGAGGGAGATAATTCCAAAGAGTGTCTGTAATTTTTAGGGATTTTAAGCTCTTTTTAGTTTTTATATATCAAGTTTTGCAATCGTCAGGAAAAGGGGGAGGCGGGGGATTTTAAACTGACAGTTGACTCCCAATCAATAAGTCATTTCTTAGGTTAATATAGCCCGTTATGCATGATAATTACTTTTAAAATCATCTATGATCGTTAGGTCAGCTTTTTGTAAATGGGCAAAATAATGGCTTGTTTGGCTCAGGTAAATATCCCAACCCATGTTCACTTGAGAATTTAATGAGCGTTTTTTATTTTCTTTAATAGGTATGGATCCATAGGTGATTTGCATCATTAACATGTTTCAAGCATGCATATCCATTTTTAAAGCATGTGTGGAAGAAATCTCTTTGTTAGAAAATTCCAAGCTGTTAGGGTTGAACTAGTGGAATTTCCCAAAATCAGACAACAAATTTTTTGTGTTCATTTGTGGTGTTTGAATAAATTTTCTTTACTTACATTTGTTATTGGTTTAAATTTTTTCCATACATAAATTCTAAAATTTTCATTTAGTTGTGATCTTTTTGCCTTTTTGGTTTACAGGATGAAGGAAGAGCGAAAACTCAATGTTTTGATGTAAGTAAAAAGAGTACATCTAAAATGGAAATGCACAATGCACAAATGTAGAGAGAGATAATTCCAAAGAGTGTCTCTAATTTTTAGGGATTGTAAGCTCTTTTTTGTTTTTATGTATCAGGTTTTGCAATTGTCGGGAAAAGGGGGAGGCGGCGGATTTTTAACTGAGTGTTCACTCCCAATCCATAAGTCATTTATTAGTGTAATATAGCCCGTTACACATGATAAATCATTTTACAATCATCTTTGATTGTTAGGACAACTTTTTTGTAAATGGGCAAAATAATGGCTTGTTTGGCTCGGGTAAATATCTCACCGCACGTTCACTTGAGAATTTAATGAGTGTTTGTTATTCTATCTAAAGGTTTGGATCCATCGGTGATTTGCATCTTTAACATGTTTCAAGCATGCATATCCATTTTTAAAGCATGTGTGGAAGAAATCTCTTTCTTATAAAATTCCACGCTGTTAGGGTTGAACTAGTGGTATTTCCCAAACTCGGTCAACAAAACATTGGTGTTCATTTGTGGTGTGTGAATAAATTTTCTTTACTTACATTTGTTTTCGTTTCAAATTTTTCCATTCTTAAACTCCAAAATTTTCATTTTGTTGTGATCTATTTGCCTTTTTGGTTTACGAGATGAAGGGATAGCGAAAACTCAAAGTTTTGATTAAAGAAAAAAGAGTACATCTAAAATGGAAATGCACAATATACAAATGTCGATAGAGATAATTCCAAAGAGTGTCTGTAATTTTTAGGGATTGTAAGATCTTTTTAGTTTTTATATATCAGGTTTTGCAATCGTCGGGAAAAGGGGGTGGTGGGGGATTTTTAACCGAGTGTTGACTCCCAATCCATAAGTCATTTCTTAGGGTAATGTAGCCCGTTACGCATGATAAATCACTTTACAGTCATCTATGATCGTTAGGTCAGCTTTTAGTAAATGGGAGAAATAATGGCTTGTTTGGCTCAGGCAAATATCCCACCGCACGTTCACTTGAGAATTTAATGAGCATTTGTTATTCTCTTTAAAAGATTTGGATCCATAGGTGATTTGTATCTTTAACATGTTTCAAGTATGCATATCCATTTTTAAAGCATGTGTGGTAGAAATCTCTTTTTTATAAAATTCCAAGCTGTTAGGGTTGAACTAGTGGAATTTCCCAAACTCGGTCAACAAAACATTTGTGTTCATTTGTAGTGTGTGAATTAATTTTTCTTACTTACATTTGTTATTTTTTCAAAATTTTTCCACACATAAACTCTAAAATTTTCAATTTGTTGTGATCTATTTGCCTTTTTGGTTTACGGGATGAAGGGATAGCGAAAACTCAGAGTTTTGATTTAAGAAAAAAAAGTACAACTAAAATGGAAATGCACAATGCACAAATGTAGAGAGAGACTATTCCAAAGAGTGTCTGTAATTTTTAGGGATTTTAAGCTCTTTTTAGTTTTTATATATCAGGTTTTGCAATCGTCGGGAAAAGGGGGAGGCGAGGGATTTTTAACTGAGTGTTCACTCCCAATCCATAAGTCATTTCTTAGGGTCATATAGCCTGTGACACTTGATAAATCACTTTAAATCATCTATGATCATTAGGTCAACTTTTTGTAAATGGTCAACATAATGGCTTGTTTGGTTCGCGTAAATATCCCACTGCACGTTCACTTGACAATTTAATAAGCGTTTGTTATTCTATTTAAAAGATTTGGATCCATAGGTGATTTGCAACTTTAACATATTTCAAGCATGCATATCCATTTTTAAAGCATGTGTGGAAGAAATATCTTTTTTGTGGTGTGTGAATAAATTTTCTTTACTTAAATTTGTTATTGTTTTAAATTTTTTCCACACGTAAACTCTAAAATTTTCATTTTGTGGTGATCTATTTACTTTTTTGGTTTACGGAATGAAGGGAGAGCAAAAAATCAAAATTTTGATTTAAGAAAAAAAGAGTACATCTAAAATGGAAATGCACAATGCACAAATGTAGAGAGAGATAATTCAAAGAGTGTCTGTAATTTTTAGGGATTGTAAGCTCTTTTTAGTTTTTATATATCATGTTTTACAGTCGTTGCGAAAAGGGGGTGGGCGGGGATTTTTAATTGAGTGTTGACTCCCAATCCGTAAGTCATTTCTTAGGGTAATATAGCCCGTTATGTATGATAAATCACTTTACAATCATCTATGATCATTAGGTCAGCTTATTGTAAATGGGCAAAATAATGGCATGTTTGGCTCGGGTAAATATCCCATCGCACGTTTACTTGAGAATTTAATGAGTGTGTTATTCTCTTTAAAATGTTTGGATCCATAGGTGATTTGCATCTTTAACATGTTTCAAGCATGCATATCCATTTTTAAAGCATGTGTGGAAGAAATCTCTTTCTTATAAAATTCCAAGCTGTTCGGGTTGAACTAGTGGAATTTCCCAAACTCGGACAACAAAAATTTTGTGTTCATTTGTGGTGTGTGAATAAATTTTATTTACTTAAATTTTTTATTGTTTTAAATTTTTTTAAATACATAAACTCTAAAATTTTCATTTTGTTGTGATCTATTTACCTTTTTGGTTTACGGGATGAAGGGAGAGCGAAAACTGAAAGTTTTGATTTAAAAAAAAAATACATCTAAAATGGAAATGCACAATGCACAAATGTAGAGAGTGATAATTCCAAAGAGTGTCTATAATTTTCAGGGATTGTAAGCTCTTTTTAGTTTTTATATATCAGGTTTTGCAATCGTCGGGAAAAGCAGGTGGTTGGGGATTTTTAACTGAGTGTTGACTCCAATCCATAAGTCATTTCTTAGGGTAATATACGCCGTTATGCATGATAAATTACTTTAGAATCATTTTTGATCGTTAGGTCAGCTTTTTGTAAATGGGTAAAATAATGGCTTGTTTGGCTCGGGTAAATATCCCACCGCACGTTCACTTGAGAATTTAATGAGCACTTGTTATTCTCTTTAAAAGGTTTTGATCCATAGGTGATTTGCGTCTTTAACATGTTTCAAGCATGCATATCCATTTTTAAAGAATGTGTGGAAGAAATCTCTTTCTTGTAAAATTCCAAGCCGTTAGGGTTGAATTAGTGGAATTTCCCAAACTCGGATTACCAAACTTTTGTGTTCATTTGTGGTGTTTGAATAAATTTTCTTTACTTACATTTGTTTTTGTTTAAAATTTTTTCATTACATAAACTCTAAAATTTTCATTTAGTTGTGATCTATTTGCCTTTTTGGTTTATGGGATGAAGAGAGAGCGAAAACTCAATGTTTTGATATAAGAAAAAAGAGTACATCTAAAATAGAAATGCACAATGCACAAATATAGAGAGAGATAATTCCAAAGAGTGTCTGTCACTTTTAGGGATTGTAACCTCTTTTTAGTTTTTATATGTCAGGTTTTGCAATCGTCGGGAAAAGGGGGAGGCGGGGAATTTTTAATTGAGTGTTCACTCAATCCATATGTCATTTCTTAGGGTAATATAGCCCATTATGCATGATAAATCACTTTACAATCATCTATGATTGTTAGGTCAGCTTTTTGTAAATGGGCAAAATAATGGCTTGTTTGGCTCGGGGAAATGTCCCACCGCACGTTCACTTGAGAATTTAATGAGCCTTTGTTATTCTCTTTAAAAGGTTTGGATCCATAGGTGATTTGCATCTTTAACATGTTTCAAACATGCATATCCATTTTTAAAACATGTGTGGAAGAAATCTCTTTCTTATAAAATTCCAAGATGTTTGGGTTGAACTAGTGGAATTTCCCAAACTCCGACAACAAAACTTTTGTGTTCATTTGTGGTGTGTGAATAAATTTTCATTGCTTAAATTTGTTATTGTTTTAAATTGTTTCCATACATAAACTCCAAAATTTTCATTTTTTTGTGATCTATTTGCCTTTTTGATTTACAGGATGAAGGGAGAGTGAAAACTCAAAGTTTTGATTTAAGAAAAAAGAGTACATCTTAAATGGAAATGCACAATGCACAAATGTAGAGAGAGATAGTTCCAAAGAGTGTCTGTAAATTTTAGGGCTTGTAAGCTCTTTTCAGTTTTTATATATCAGGTTTTGCAATCGTCGGGAAAAGGGGGAGGCGGGGGTTTTTAACTGTGTGTTGACTTCGAATCTATAAGTCATTTCTTAGGTTAATATAGCCCGTTATGCATGATAAATCACTTTAAAATCATCTATGATCGTAAGGTCAGCTTTTTGTAAATGTGCAAAATAATGGCTTGTTTGACTCCGGTAGATATCTCTCCGCACGTTCACTTGAAAACTTAATGAGCGTTTTTTATTCTCTTTAAAAGGTTTGAATCCATAGGTGATTTGCATCTTTAACATGTTTCAAGTATGCATATCCATTTTTGAGGAATGTGTGAAAGAAATCTCATTCTTATAAAATTCCAAGCTGTTAAGGTTGAACAAGTGGTATTTCCCAAACTTGGAACACAAAACTTTTGTGTTCATTTGTGGTGCGTGAATAAATTTTCTTTACTTACATTTTTTATTGTTTAAAAATTTTTCTATACATAAAATCTAAAATTTTCATTTTGTTGTGATCTATTTGCCTTTTTGGTTTACGAGATGAAGGGACAGTGAAAAATAAAAGTTTTGATTTAAGCAAAAAGAGTACATCTAAAATGGAAATGCACAATGCACCAATGTAGAGAGAGATAATTCCAAAGAGTGTCTGTAACTTTTAGGGATTGTAAGCTCTTTGAAGTTTTTATATATCAGGTTTTGCAAGCGTCGGGCAAAAGGGGTAGGCGGGGGATTTTTAACAGAGTGTTGACTCCCAATCCATAAGTCATTTCTTAGGGTAATATATCCCGTTACGCATGATAAATCACTTTACAATCATCTATAATTGTGAGGTCAGCTTTTTGTAAATGGGCAAAATATTAGCTTGTTTGACTCGGGTAAATATCCCACCATATTAACTTGAGAATTTAATGATCGTTTGTTATTTTCTTTAAAACGATTGAATCCATAAGTGATTTGCATCTATAACATGTTTCAAACATACGTATCCATTTTTAAAAAATGTGTGGAAGAAATCTCTTTCTTATAAAATTCCAAGCTGTTAGGGTTGAACTAGTGGAATTTCCCTAACTCGGACAACAAAACTTTTGTGTTCATTTCTGGTGTCTGAATAAATTTTCTTTACTTACATTTGTTATTGTTTTAAATTTTTCCATACATAAATTCTAAAATTTTCATTTTGTTGTGATCTAATTGCCTTTTTCGTTTACGGGATGAAGGGAGAGCAAAAACTCAAAGTTTTGATTTAAGAAAAAAGAGTACATATAAAATGGAAATGCACAATGCACAAATTTAGAGAGAGATAATTCCAAAGAGTGTCTGTAATTTTTAGGGATTGTAAGCTCTTTTTAGTTTTTATCTATCAGGTTTTGCAATAGTCGGGAAAAGGGGGAGGCGGGGGATTTTTAACTGATTTTTGACTTCCAATCCATATGTCATTTCTTAGGGTAATATAGCCAGTTACGCATGATAAATCACTTTACAATCATCTATGATCGTTAGGTCAGCTTTTTGTAAATGGGCAAAATAATGGTTTGTTTGACTCGGGTAAGTATCCCACCGCACGTTCACTTGAGAATTTAATGAGCGTTTGTTATGGTCTTTAAAAGCTTTGGATCCATAGGTGATTTGCATCTTTAACATGTTTTAAGCTTGCATATCTATTTTTAAAGCATGAGTGGAAGAAATCTCTTTCTTATAAAATTCCAAGCTGTTAGGTCTGAACTAGTGGAATTTCTCAAACTCGGACAACAAAAATTTTGTGTTCATTTGTGGTGTGTGAATAAATTTTCTTTGCTTAAATTTGTTACTGTATTAAATTTTTTCTATACAGAAACTCAAAAAATTTCATTTTGTTGTGATCTATTTGCCTTTTTTGTTTACAGGATGATGGGAGAGGAAAAACTCAAATTTTTGATTTAAGAAAAAAGTGTACATCTAAAATGGAAATGCACAATGCACAAATGTAGAGAGAGATAGTTCCAAAGAGTGTCTGCAATTTTTAGGGATTGTAAGATCTTTTTAGTTTATATATATCAGGTTTTACAATCGTCAGGAAAAGGTGGTGGCGGGGGATTTTTATCTGAGTGTTGACTCCCAATCCATAAGTTATTTCTTAGGGTAATATAGCCCCTTACACAGGATAAATCACTTTACAATCATCTATAATCGTTAGGTCAGCTTTGTGCAAATGGGCATAATAGTGGCTTGTTTGGCTCGAGTAAGTATCCCACCGCATGTTCACTTGAGAATTTAATGAGCGTTTGTTATTCTCTATAAAGGGTTTGGATCCATAGGTGATTTGCATCTTTAACATGTTCCAAGCATGCATATCCATTTTTAAAGCATGTGTGCAAGAAATCTCTTTCTTATAAAATTCCAAGCTGTTAGGGTTGAACTAGTGGAATTTCCCAAACTCAGACAACAAAACTTTTGTGTTCATTTGTGGTGTTCGAATAAATTTTCTTTACTTACATTTGTTATTGTTTTAAATTTTTTCCATACATAAACTCTAAAATTTTCATTTTGTTGTGATCTATTTGCCTTTTTGGTTTAAGGGATGAAGGGAGAGTGAAAACTCAATGTTTTGCACAATGCTCAAATGTAGAGAGAGATAATTCCAAAGAGTGTCTGTAATTTTTTTTGGATTGTAAACTCTTTTTAGTTTTTATATTTCAGGTTTTGCAATCGTCGGGAAAAGGGGGAGGCGGGGGATTTTTAACTGAGTGTTGACTCCCAATCCATAAGTCATTTCTTAGGGTAATATAGCCCGTTACGCATGATAAATCACTTTACAATCATCTATGATCGTTAGGTCAGCTTTTTGTAAATGGGCAAAATAATGGTTTGTTTGGATCGGGTAAATATCCCACCGCACGTTCAGTTGAGAATTTTATGAGTGTTTGTTATTCTCTTTAAAAGGTTTGGATCCCTAGGAGATTTGCATCTTTAACAGGTTTCAAGCATGCATATCCATTTTTAAAGCATATGTGGAAGAAATCTTTTCTTATAAAATTCCAAGCTGTTAGGATTTAACTAGTGGAATTTCCCAAACTCGAACGACAAGACTTTTGTGTTCATTTGTGGTGTTTGAATAAATTTTTGTTACTTAAATTTTTTATTTTTTAAGATAAATTCCGTACAAAACTTTAAAATTTTCATTTAGTTGTGATCTATATGCCTTTTTGGTTTATGGGAAGAAGGGAGAGCAAAAACTCAATGTTTTGATTTAAAAAAAAAGGGTACACCTAAAATGAAAATGCACAATGCACAAATGTTGAGAGAGATAATTCCAAAGAGTGTCTGTAATTTTTTGGGATTCTAAGCTCTTTTAAGTTTTTATATATAAGGTTTTGCAATCGTCGGGAAAAATGGGAGGCGGGGGATTTTTAATTGAGTGTTGACTCCTAATCCAGAAGTCATTTCTTAGGGTAATGTAGCCCGTTAGGCATGATAAATCACTTTACAATCATCTATGATCGTGAGGTCAGTTTTTTGAAAATGGGCAAAATAATGGCTTGTTTGACTATGGTATATATCCCACCGCACATTTTCTTGAAAATTTATGAGCGTTTGTTATTCTCTTTAAAAGGTTTGAATCCATAGGTGATTTGAATCTTTAACTTGTTCCAAGCATGCATATCCATTTTAAAGAATGTGTGGAAGAAATATCTTTCTTATAAAATTCCAAGCTGTTAGTATTGACCTTGTGGAATTTCCCAAACTTGGACAACAAAACTTTTGTGTTCATTTGTGGTATCTGAATAAATTTTCTTGACTTATATTTGTTATTGTTTTAAATTTTTTCCATGCATAAACTCTAAAATTTTCATTTTGTTGTGATGTATTTGCCTATTTGGTTTACGGGATGAAGGGACATCGAAAAGTCAATGTTTTCATTTAAGAAAAAAGAGTACATCTGAAATTGAAATGCACAATGCACAAATGTAGAGAGAGATAATTCCAAAGAGTGTTTTTAATTTTTAGGGATTGTAAGCTTTTTTTAGTTTACATATATCAGGATTTGAAATCGTCGAGAAAAGGGGGAGGCGGGGGATTTTTAACTGAGGGTTGACTCCCAATCCATAAGTCATTTCTTAGGGTAATATAGCCAGTTACGCATGATAAGTCACTTTACCATCATCTATGATCGTTATGTCAGCTTTTTGTAAATGGGCTAAGTAATGGCCTGTTTGACTTAGGTAAATATCCCACCGCACGTTCACTTGAGAATTTAATGAGCGTTTGTTAGTCTTTAAAAGCTTTGGATCCATAGGTGATTTTCATTGTTAACATGTTTTAAGCATGCATATCCATTTTTAAAGCATGTGTGGAAGAAATCTTTTTCTTATAAAATTCCAAGCTATTAGGATTGAACTAGTGGAATTTCCCAAACTCGGACAACAAAACTTTTGTGTTCATTTGTGGTGTTTGAATAAATTTTCTTTACTTACATTTGTTACTGTGTTAAATTTTTTCCATATATAAACTCTATAATTTTCATTTAGTTGTGATCTATTTGCCTTTTTGGTTTACGGGATGAAGGGAGAGCGAAAACACAATGTTTTGATTTAAGAAAAAAGTGCACACCTAAAATGGAAATGGACAATGCACAAATGTAGTGAGAGATAATTCCAAAGAGTGTCTGTAATTTTTAGGGATTGTAAGCCCTTTTAAGTTTTTATATATCAGGTTTTGCAATCGTCAGGAAAAAGGGGAGGCAAGGGATTTTTATCTGAGTGTTGACTTCTAATCCATAAGTAATTTCTTAGGGTAATATAGCCCGTTAGGCATGATAAATCACTTTACAATCACCATGATCGTTAGGTCAGCTTTTTGTAAATGGGCAAAATAATGGCTTTTTTGACTCTGGTAAATATCCCACCCCATGTTCACTTGAGAATTTAATGAGCGTTTGTTATTGTCTTTAAAAGCTTTGGATCCATAGGTGGTTTGCATCTTTAACATGTTTTAAGCTTGCATATCCATTTTTAAAGAATTTCTGGAAGAAATCTCTTTCTTATAAAATTCCAAGCTGTTAGGGTTGAAATAGTGGAATTTCCAAAACTCGGACAACAAAACTTTTATATTAATTTGTGGTGTGTGAATAAATTTTCTTTGCATAAATTTGTTATTGTTTTAAATTTTTTCCATACATAAACTCTAAAATTTTCATTTTGTTGTGAACTACTTGCCTTTTTGGTTTACGGGATGAAGGGAGAGCGAAAACTCAAAGTTTTGTTTTAAGAAAAAAGAGTACATCTAAAATGGAAATGCACAATGCACAAATGTAGAGAGAGATAATTCCAAAATTGTGATTAATTTTTAGGGATTGTAAGATCTTTTTAGTTTTTATATATCAGGTTTTGCAATCGTCGGGAAAAGGGGGTGGCGGGGATTTTTAACTGCGTGTTGACTCCCAATCCAAATGTTATTTCTTTGGGTAATATTGCCCCTTACGCATGATAAATCACTTTACAATCATCTATGATTGTTAAGTCAGCTTTTTGTAAATGGGAAAAATAATGGCTTGTTTGGCTCGGGTAAATATCCCTCCGCACATTCACTTAAGAATTTAGTGAGCGTTTGTTAATCTATTTAAAAGGTTTGGATCCTTAGGTGATTTGTATCTTTAACATGTTTCAAGCATGCACATCCATTTTTAAATCATGTGTGGAAGAAATCTCTTTCTTATAAAATTCCAAGCTGTTAGGGTGGAACTAGTGGAATTTCCCAAACTCGGACAACAAAACTTTTGTGTTCATTTGTGGTGTGTGAATAAATTTTTTTACTTACATTTGTTATTGGTTAAAATTTTTTCCATACATAAACTCTAAAATTTTTATTTAGTAGTGATCTATTTGCCTTTTTGGTTTACGGGATGAAGGGAGAGCGAAAACTCAATGTTTTGATTTAAGTAAAAAGAGTACATCTAAAATGGAAACGCACAATGCACAAATGTAGAGAGAGATAATTCCAAAGAGTGTCTGCATTTTTTAGAGATTGTAAGCTCTTTTCAGTTTTTATTTATCAGGTTTTGCAATCATCGGGAAAAGGGGGAAGCAAGGGATTTTTAACGGAGTGTTCACTCCCAATCAATAAGTCATTTATTAGGGTGATATAGCCCGTTACGCCTGATAAATCACTTTACAATCTTCTATGATCGTTAGGTCAGATTTTGTGTAAATGCACAAAATAATGGCTTGTCTGGGTCGGGTAAATATCCCACCGCACGTTCACTTGAGAATTTAATGAGCGTTTTTTATTCTCTTTAAAAAGTTTGGATCGATATGTGATTTGCATCTTTAACATGTTTCAAGCATGCATATCCATTTTTAAAGCATGTGTGGAAGAAATCTTTTTCTTATAAAATTCCTAGCTATTAGGGTTGAACTAGTGGAATTTCCCAAACTCGGACTACAAAACTTTTGTGTTCATTTGTAGTGTTTGAATAAATTTTATTTACTTACATTGTTATTATTTTAAATTTTTTCCATACATAAACTCTAAAATTTTCATTTAGTTGTGATCTATTTTCCTTTTTGGTTTACGGTATGAAGGGCGAGCGAAAACTCAATGTTTTGATTTAAGAAAAAAAAGTACATCTAAAATGGAAATGCACAATGCACAACTGTAGAGATAGATAATTCCAAAGAGTGTCGATAATTTTTAAGGATTGTAAGATCTTTTTAGTTTTATATATCAGGTTTTGCATTCGTCGGGAAAGGGAGTGGGGGAGGATTTTTAACTGAGTGTTCACTCCCAATCCATAAGTAATTTGTAAGGGTAATATAGCCTGTTACGCATGATAAATCACTTTACAATCATCTATGATCGTGAGGTCAGCTTTTTGTGAATGGAAAAATAATGGCTTATTTGACTCGGGTAAATATCCCACCGCACGTTCACTTGAGAATTTAATGAGCATTTGTTATTCTCTTTAAAAGGTTTGAATCCACAGGTGATTTGCATCTTTAACATGTTTCAAGCATGCGTATCCATTTTTAAAGAATGTGTGGAAGAAATCTCTTTCTTATAAAATTCCAAGCTATTAGGGTTGAACTAGTGGAATTTCCCAAACTCGAACAACAAAACTTTTGTGTTCATTTGTGGTGTGTGAATAAATTTTCTTTGCTTAAAATTTTTGTTGTTTTAAATTTTTTCCATGCATAAACTCTTTAATTTTCATTTTTTTGTGATCTATTTGCCTTTTTTGTTTACGGGATGAAGGGAGAGCGAAAACTCAAAGTTTTGATTTAAGAAAAAATAATACATCTAAAATGGAAATGCACAATGCACAAATCTAGTGAGAGATAATTCCAAAGAGTGTCTATAATTTTTAGGGATTGTAACCTCTTTTTAGTTTTTATATATAAGGTTTTTCAATCATCAAGAAAAGTGGGAAGCGGGGGACTTTTTACTGAGTGTTCACTCCCAATCCATAAGTCATTTCTTAGGGTAACATAGCCTGTTACACAGGATAAATCACTTTACAATCATCTATGAAAATTAGGTCAGCTTTTTGAAAATGGGCAAAATAATGGCTTGATTAACTCGGGTAAATATCCCACCGAACGATCACTTGAGAATGTAATGAGCGTTTGTTATTCTCTTTTAAAGGTTTGGATACAAAGGTGATTTGCATCTTTAACATATTTCAAGCATGCATATCCATTTTTAAAGCATGTGTGGAAGAAATCTCTTTCTTATAAAATTCCAAGCTGTTGGGGTTGAACTAGTGGAATTTCCCAAACTCGGACAACAAAACTTTTTTGTTCATTTGTGAAGTGTGAATAAATTTTATTTACTTACATTTGTTATTGTTTTAAATTTTTTCCTTACATAAACTCTAAAATTTTCATTTTGTTGAGATATTTTTGCCTTTTTGGTTTACGGGATGAAGGGAGAGCGAAAACTCAAAATTTTGATTGAAGAAAAAAGAGTACATCTAAAATGGAAATGCACAATGCAAAATTGTAGAGAGATATAATTCCAAAGAGTATCTGTAATTTTTAGGGATTGTAAACGCTTTTTAGTATTTATATATCAAGTTTTGCAATCGTCGGAAAAATGGCACGGCGGGGGATTTTTAACTGAGTGTTCACTCCAAATCCATAAGACATTTCTTAGGGTAATATAGCCCGTTACACATGATAAATCACTTTAAAATCATCTACGATCGTGAGGTCAGCTTTTTGTAAATGGGCAAAATAATAGCTTGTTTGACTCCGGTAAATATCCTGCCGCACGTTCACTTGAGAATTTAATGAGCGTTTGTTATTCTCTTTAAAAGGTTTGAATCCATAGGTGATTTGCATCTTTAACATGTTTCAAGCATGCATATCCATTTTTAAAGAATGTGTGGAAGAAATCTCTTTCTTATAAAATTCCAAGCTGTTAGGGTTGAACTAGTGGAATTTCCCAAATTCGGACAACAAAATTTTTGTGTTCATTTGTGGTGTCTGAATAAATTTTCTTTACTTACATTTGTTATCGTCTTAATTTTTTTCCATACAAAAACTATAAATTTTTTTTTTTTTTGTGATCTGTTTGCCTTTTTGGTTTAACAATCACAAAAGTTTTGTTATCCAAGTTTTGGAAATTTCACTTGTTCAACCCTAATAGCTTGGAATTTTCTAAGAATGAGATTTCTTCTACACATGTTTTAAAAATGGATCTGCATGCTTGAAACATGTTAAAGATGCAAATGGCCTATGGATCCAAAACTTTTAAAGAGAATAACAAACGCTCATTGAATTCCCTAGTGAACGTGCGATGGAATATTTACCCGAGTCAAACAAGTCATTATTTTGCCCATTTACAAAAAGCTGACCTAACAATCATAGAAGATTGTAAAGTGATTTATCATGAGTAACGGGCTATATTTTTGTAAGAAATGACTTATGGATTGGGAGTTAACACTCAGTTAAAAATCCCCTGCCTCCCCCTTTTCCCTAGCATTGCGAAACCTTATATAGAAAAACTAAAAAGAGTTTACAATCCCTTAAAATTATAGATACTCTTTGGAATTATCTCTCTCTACATTTGTGCACTATGTATTTTCATTTTAGATGTTTACTTTTTTCTTAAATCAAAACTTTGAGTTTTCACTCTCCCTTCATCCCGTAAACAAAAAAGGCAAATAGATCACAAAAAAAGAAAATTTTAGAGTTTGTGTATGGAAAAAATGGCTTGTTTGACTCGGGTAAATATCCCAACGCATGTTCACTTGAGAATTTAATGATTGTTTGTTATTCTCTTTAAAATGTTTGGATCCATAGGTCATTTGAATCTTTAACATGTTTCAAGCTAGCATATCCATTTTTAAAACATGTCTAGAAGAAATCTCTTTCTTATAAAATTCCAAGATATTAGGGTTGAACTAGTGGAATTTCCCAAACTTGGATAACAAAACTTTTTTGTTCATTTGTTTTGTGAGAATAATTTTTATTTACGTACATTTGTTGTTGTTTTAAATATTTTCCATGCACAAACTCTAAAATTTTTATTTTGTTGTGATCTATTTGCCTTTTTTTTTACGGAATGAAGAGAGTGCGAAAACTCAAAGTTTTGATTTCAGAAAAAAGTATACATCTAAAATGGAAATTCACAATGTACAACTGTAGAGAGAAAATAATTCCAAAGAGTGTCTGTAATTTTTTGGGATTTTAAACTCTTTTTAGTTTTTATATATTAGGTTTTGCAATCGTCGGGAAAAGGGGGAGGAGGGGGTTTTTAACAGAGTTTTGACTCCCAATCCTTAAGTCATTTCTTTCAAAACTATTGCCCGTAACGCATGATAAATCATTTTCCAATCATCTATGATTGTTAGGTCTACTTTTTGTAAATGGGTAAAATAATGTCTTGCTTGACTCGGGTAAATATCGCACCACACGTTCACTTGAGAATTTAATGACCGTTTGTTATTCTCTTTAAAAGGTTTGGATCCATTGGTCATTTGCATCTTTAACATGTTTTAAGCATGCATATCCATTTTTAAAACAGGTGTAGAAGAAATCTCTTTCTTATAAAATTCCAAGCTATTAGGGTTGAACTAATGGTATTTCCCAAACTTGGATAAAAAAACTTTTGTGTTCATTTGTGATGTGTGAATAAATTTTCTTTACTTACATTTGTTGTTGTTTTAAAATTTTTCCACACACAAACTCTTAAATTGTCATTTTTTTGAGATCTTTTTGCCTTTTTGCTTTACTGGATGATGGGAGAGCGAAAACTCAAAGTTATCATTTAAGAAAAAATTATACATCTAAAATTGAAACGCACATTGCTAAAATGTAGAGAGAGATAATTCCAAAGAGTGTTTTTAATATTTATGGATTATAAACTCTTTTTAGTTTTTATATATTAGGTTTTGTAATCGTCGGGAACAGGGGGAGGCGTTGGATTTTTAACTGAGTGTTCGCTCCGAATCCATAAGTCATTTCTTAAAAAAATATAGCTCGTTACGCATGATAAATCACTTTACAATCATTTATAACTATTAGGTCAGCTTTTTGTAAATGGGCAAAATAATGGCTTGTTTGACTCGGGTAAAGATCCCACCGCACGTTCACTTGAGAATTTAATGAGTGTTTGTTATTATCTTTAAAAGGTTTGGATCCATAGGTCATTTGTAACTTTAACATGTTTCAAGCATGCATATCCATTTTTAAAAAATGTCTAGAAGAAATCTCTTTCTTATTAAATTCCAAGTATTAGGGTTGAACTAGTGCAATTTCAAAAACTTGCATAACAAAATTTTTGTGTTCATTTGTGGTGTGTGAATAAATTTTCTTTTCTTGAATTTTTTGTTGTTTTAAATTTTTTCCATATAAAAACTGAAATAGTTTCATTTTTTTGTGATTTATTTTCATTTTTTGTTTACAGGATAAAAGGAGAGCGAAAATCCAAAGTTTTGATTTCAGAAAAAAATAGACATCTAAAATGAAAATGCACAATGCACAAATGTATAGTGAGACAATTACAAAGAGTGTCAGTAATTTTCAGAGATTGTAAACTCTTTTCAGTTTTTATATATTAGGTTTTGTAATCGTCGGGAAAAGGTGGAGGCGCAATTTGGATCGACAAAAATTTGGGGCATAATCCTTCATTTTCATTATATAATACTTTATGCATGCATATTGGGGGTGGGGGTAAAAAAAAAAAAAAAGAGTCCTTCTCTTTACAGTCGTATCTCCTCCCATAAGAAAGCGCTCTTAGTTCAGCTCGGTAGAACGCGGGTCTCCAAAACCCGATGTCGTAGGTTCAAATCCTACAGAGCGTGATTCTGTTCCTGTAATTGGAATGTCGAATTACAATAAAATAAAATAACTTCATTAACTTGAACTGCAACCTGCATTTGACCTCCTGCAGATTTAGGAGGAGGTCAATCAAAAACAAAAAAAGAGATGTTACTCAATTAAAGGTCCAACTGATCGCCGCGTCTGTATTGTAAATACGCAGTTACGAATAATCCGGCCAAAGTAATAGGAATTAGACCTAACACGATTCCAAATAGAAAAACTTCAATCATTTCAAGTTGTTTGAAAAGGGAGAAGTTTTTAACTGAGTGTTGTCTCCCAATCCATAAGTCATTTCTTCCAAAATATAGACTGTTACGCATGATAGATCACTTTACAATCATTTATGATTTTTAGGTCAACTTTTTGTAAATGGGCAAAATAATGGTTTGTTTGCACGTTCACTTGAGAATTTAATGAGGGTTTTTTTTTTCTCTTTAAAAGGTTTGGATCCATAGGTCATTCGCATCTTTAACATGTTTCAAGCATGCATATCCATTTTTTAAGCATGTTTAGAAGAAATCTCTTTCTTATAAAATTCCAAGCTATTATTGTTGAACTAGTGGAATTTTCCAAACTTGGATAACAAATCTTATATGTTCATTTGTGGTTAGTGAATAAATTTTCTTTACTTACATGTGTTGCTGTTTAATTTTTTCCATAGATAAACTCTAAAATTTTTGTTTTGTTGTATCGTTTGCCTTTTTTGTTTACGGGATGGAGGGAGAGCGAAAAATCAAAGTTTTGATTTAAGAAAAAAATGGATATCTAAAATGGAAATGCACAATGCACAAATGTAGAGAGAGAGATCACTATAAAGAGTGTCTATAATTTGTAGGGATTTTAAACTCTTTTTAGTTTTTATATATTAGGTTTTGCAATCGTTGGGAAAAGGTGGAGGCGGGGGAATTTTAACTGAGTGTTGTCTCGCAATCCATAAGTCATTTCTTACAAAAATATACCCCGTTACGCATTATAAATCACTTTACAGTCATCTATGATTCTTTGGTCAGTTTTTTATAAATGGGCCAAATGATGGCTTGTCAGACTTCGGTAAATATCCCATCGCACGTTCACTTGAGAATTTAATGGCCATTTGTTATTCACTTTAAAATATTTGGATCCATAGGTTATTTTCATATTTAACATATTTCAAGCACGCATATCCTTTTTTAAACTTGTGTAGACGAAATCTCTTTCTTATAAAATTCCAAGCTACTAGGGTTGAACTTGTGGAATTTTCCAAACTTGGATAACAAAACTTTTGTGTTCATTTGTGGTGTGTGAATAATTTTTCTTTACTTACATTTTTTGTTGTTTTAAATATTTTCCATACATAAACTCTAAATTTTTTATTTCTTTGTGATCTATTTGCCTTTTTTGTTTACGGGTTGGCGGGAGAGCGAAAACTCAGAGTCTTGATTTAAGAAAAATTTATACATCTAAAATAGAAATGCACAATGCACGACTGTAGAAAGAGATAATTCCAAAGAGTGTCTATAATTTTTAGGGATTGTAAACTCTTTTTAGTATATATATATTAGGTTTTGCAATCATCGGGAAAAGGGGGAGGGGGGGGGGGGGCGCTTTTTAACAGAGGTTTGACTCCTAATCCATAAGACATTTCTTAGATAAATATAGCCCATTACACTTGTTAAATCACATTACAATCATCTATGATTGTTACGTCGGCTTTTTGTAAATGGGCAAAATAATGGCTTGTTTGACTTGCGTAAATATCCCACTGCACAGTCACTTGAGAATTTAATAAGCATTTGTTATTCACTTTAAAAGGTTTGGATCTATAAGTCATTTTCATCTTTAACATGCTTCAAGCATGCATATCCATTTTTAAAACATGTGTAGAAGAAATCTCTTTGTTACAAAATTCTAAGCAATTAGCGTTGGACAAGTGGAATTTCCGAAACTTGGTCAACCAAACTTTTGTATTCATTTGTGGTGTGTGAATAAATTTTCTTTACAAAAATTTGTTGTTGTTTTAAATTTTTTCCATACACAAACTCTATAATTTTCTATTTTTGTGATCTATTTGCCTTTTTTGTTTACGGGATGAAGGGAGAGTGAAAACTCAAAGTTTTGATTTAAGAAAAAAGTATACATCTCAAATGAAAATGCATAGTGCACAAATGTATAGAGAGATAATTCCAAAGAGTATCTACAATTTTAAGGGATTGTAAACTCTTTTTAGTTTTTCTATATAAGGTTTTGCAATCGTAGGGAAAAGGGGGAGGCAGGTGATTTTTAACTGAGTGTTAAATCCCAATCCATAAGTCATTTCTTACAAAAATATAGCCCGTTACTCATGATAAATCACTTTACAATCTTCTATGATTGTTAGGTCAGCTTTTTGTAAATGGGCAAAATAATGACTTGTTTGACTCGGGTAAATATTCCATCGCACGTTCACTAGGGAATTTAATGAGCGTTTTTTATTCTCTTTAAAAGTTTTGGATCCATAGGTCATTTGCATCTTTAACATGTTTCAAGCATGCAGATCCATTTTTAAAACATGTTTAGAAGAAATTTCTTTCTTAGAAAATTCCAAGCTTTTAGGGTTGAACAAGTGGAATTTCCAAAACTTTGATAACAAAATTTTTGTGATCGTTAGTGGTGTCTGAATAAATTTTATTTCCCTACTTTTGTTGTTGTTTTAAAATTTTTCCATAGACAAACACTAAAATTTTCATTTTGTTGTGATCTAATTGCCTTTTTTGTATACGGGATGAAGGGAGAGCGAAAACTCAATGTTTTGATTTAAGAAAAAATTACACATCTAAAATGGAAATGCACAATGCACAAGTGTAGAGAGAGGTAATTCCAAGGTGTGTCTATAATTTTTAGGGATTTTAAACTCTTTTTAGTTTTTATATATTAGGTTTTGCAATCGTCGGGAAAATGGGGAGGTGGGGAATTTTTAATTGAGTGTTGACACCCAATCCATATGTCATTTCTTACAAAAATCTTGCCCTTAATGCATGATAAATCACTTTACAATCATCTATGATTGTTACATCGACTTTTTCTAAATGGGCAAAATAATGGCTTGTTTTACTCGAGTAAATATCCCGTAGCACGTTCACTTGAGAATTTAATGAGTGTTTGTTATTCTATTTAAAAGGTTTTGATCCATA
This sequence comes from Aristolochia californica, assembly GCF_029961685.1. Lineage (NCBI taxonomy): Eukaryota > Viridiplantae > Streptophyta > Magnoliopsida > Piperales > Aristolochiaceae > Aristolochia > Aristolochia californica. The sequence goes on along the minus strand of NW_027181992.1, from coordinate 31,375,329 downwards.
GGTCATGCACATATTTAACAAGTTTCAAGCATGCATATCCATTTTTAAAACTTGTGTAGAAGAAATATCTTTGTTGTTAAATTCTAAACTATTAGGGTTGAACTAGTGGAATTTCCCAAACTTGCATAACAAAAATTTTGTGTTAATTTGTGGTCTGTGAATAGATTTAATTTACTTACATTTTTTGTTATTTTAAATTTTTTCCATACACAGATAGTAAAATTTTCGTTTTGTTGTGATCTATTTGGCTTTTTTTTTTATAGGATGAAGGGAGAGCGAAAACTCAAAGTTTTGATTTAATAAAAAAGTATATATCTAAAACAAAAATGCACAATGCACAAATGTAGAGAGAGATAATTCCAAAGAGTGTCTATAATTTTTCGGGATTGTAAACTCTTTTTAGTTTTTATTTATTAGGTTTTGCTATCGTCGGGAAAAGGGGGAGGTGGGGGTTTTCTAACTGAGTGTTGAAACCCAATCCTTAAGTCATTTCTTACAAAAATATAGCCCATTACGCTTGATAAATCACTTTACAATCATCTATGATGGTTAGGTCGACTTTTTGTAAGTGGGCAAAAGAATGGGTTGTTTTATTCGGCTAAATATCCCACCATACGTTCACTTGAGAATTTAATGAGTGTTTGTTATTCTGTTTAAAAGGTTTACTTTCATAGGTCTTTTTCATCTTTAACATGTTTGAAGAATGCATTTCCTTTTTTAAAACATGTGTAGGAGAAATATATTTCTTATAAAATTCCATGCTATTAGAGTTGAACTAGTGGAATTTCCCAAACTTGGATAACAAAACTTTTGTGTTCATTTGTATTGTTTTAAATTTTTTCGATACACAAACTCTAAAAATTTCATTTTTTTGTGATCTATTTTCCTTTTTTGTTTACGGGATGAAGGGAGAGCGAATATTCAAAGTTTTTATTTCAGAAAAAAGTATACATCTAAAATAGAAATGCCTAATGCACAAATGTAGAGAGAGATAATTCCAAACAGTGTCTGTAATTTTTTGGGATTGTAAAATCTTTTTAGTTTTTTGAGCTGAGTCTTAACTCCCAATCCATATGTCATTTCTTACAAAAATATAGCCCATTACGCTTGATAAATTACTTTACAATCATCTATGAATGTTAGGTCAACTTTTAGTAAATTTGGTAAATAATGGCTTGTTTGACTTGGGTAAATATCCCACCGCACGTTCACTTGAGAATTTAATGAGCGTTTATTATTCTCTTGAAAAGGTTTGGATCCATCGGTCATTTGCATCTTTAACTTGTATCAAGAATGCATACCATTTTTAAAACATGTGTAGAAGAAATCTTTTTCTTATAAAATTCCAAGTGTAATGGGTTGTTGAACTAGTGAAATTTTCCAAACTTGGATAGCAAAACTTTTGTGTTCATATGTGGTGTGTGAATAAATTTTCTTTAAAAATTTTTGTTGTTGTTATAATTTTTTTCCATACACAAAGTCTAAAATTTTAAGGGATTTTGAACTCATTTTAAGGGATTTTAAACTCATTTTCATTTTTATATATTAGGTTTTGCAATCATAGAGAAAAGGGGGAGGCGGGGGATTTTTGACTGAATGTTGACTCCCAATCCATAAATCATTTCTTACAAAAATATAGCCCGTTACACATGATAAATCACTTTACAATCATTTATGATTGTTAGGTCAACTTTTTGTAAATGGGAAAAATAATGGCTTGTGTGACTCGGGTAAATATCCCACCGCACGTTCACTTGGGAATTTAATGAGCGTTTGTTATTCTCTTTAAAAGTTTTGGATCCATAGGTCATTTGCATCTTTAACATGTTTCAAGCATTCATATCCATTTTTAAAACATTATTAGAAGAAATCTCTTTCTTAGGAAATTCCAAGCTATTAGGGTTGAACTAGTGGAGTTTCCCAAACTTGGATAACAAAAATTTTGTGTTCATTAGTTGTGTGTGAATAAATTTTATTTCCTTACGTTTTTTGTTGATTTAAAATTTTTCCATACACAAACTCTAAAATTTTCATTTTGTTGTGATCTAATTGCCTTTTTTTATATGGGATGAAGGGAAAATGAAACCTCAAAATTTTAATTAAATAAAAAATTATACATCTAAAATGGAAATGCACAATGCACAAGTGTAGAGAGAGATAATTGCAAAGAGTGTCTATAATTCTTAGGGATTTTAAACTCTTTTTAGTCTTTATATATTAGGTTTTGCAATCATTGGGAAAAGGGGGAGGCAGGGGATTTTTAACTGAGTGTTGACTCCCAATGCATATGTCATTTCTTACAAAAATATAGCCCGTTACACATGATAAATCACTTTACAATCATCTATGATTGTTACGTCGGCTTTTTGTAAATGGGCAAAAGAATGGGTTGTTTGACTCGGGCAAATATCCCTTAGCACGTTCACTTGAGAATTTAATGAGCCTTTGTTATTCTCTTTGGTTTTTTCCATCTTTAACATGTTTCAATTATGCATATCCATTTTTAAAACATGTGTCGAAGAAATCTCTTTCTTATTAAATTCCAAGCTATTAGGGTTGAACTAGTGGAATTTCCAAAACTTGGATAACAAAAATTTTGTGTTCATTTGTGGTGTGTGAAGAAATTTACTTTACTTACATTTTTGTTATTTTAAATTTTTTTCCATGCACAAAGTCTAAAATTTTCGTTTTGTGGTGATCTATTTGGCATTTTTTTTAATAGGATGAAGGAAGACCGAAAACTCAATGTTTTGATTTTAGAAAAAAGTATACATCTAAAATAAAAATTCACAATGCACAAATGTGGAGAGAGATAATTCCAAAGAATGTCTATAATTTTTTAGGATTTTAAACTATTTTTAGTTTTTACATATTAGGTTTTACAATCGTTGGGAAAAGGGGGAGGCGGGGGATTGTTAAGTGAGTGTTGACTCCCAATCCATAAGTCATTTCTTATAAAAATATATCCCATTACGCATGATAAATCACTTGAGTATCATCTATGAAGGTTAAGTCAGCTTTTTGTAAATGGTCAAAAGTATGGGTTGTTTGACTCGGGTAAATATTCCATCACACGTTCACTTGAGAATTTAATGACCATTTGTTGTTCTCTTTAAAAGGTTTGGATCCATAGGTCATTTGCATCTTTAATATGTTTGAAGAATGCATATCCTTTTTATAAACATGAGTAGAAGAAATATCTTTCTTATAAAATTCCAAGCTATTAGGATTGAACTTATGGAATTTTCCAAACTTGGATAACAAAACTTTTGTGTTCATTTGGGTTGGGTGAATAAATTTTCTTTACTCAAATTTGTTGTTGTTTTAAAAAATTTCGATACACAAACTCTAAAATTTTCATTTTGTTGTGATCTATTTTCCTTTTTTGTTTACGGGATGAAGGGAGAGCAAAAATTAAAAGTTATGATTTAATAAAAAAGTATACATCTAAAATGGAAATGCACAATGCACAAATGTAGAGAGAGATAATTCCAAAAAGTGTCTGTAATTTTTAGGGATTGTAAAATCTTTTTAGTTTTTTGAACTGAGTATTAACTACCAATCCATATGTCATTTCTTACAAAAATATAGCCCATTACGCATGATAAATTACTTTACAGTCATGTATGATTGTTTGGTCAACTTAATGGGATAAATAATGGCTTGTTTGACTCGGGTAAATATCCCACCGCATGTTCCCTTGAGAATTAATGAGTGTTTGTTATTGTCTTTAAAAGGTTTGGATCCATATGTCATTTGCATCTTTAGCTTGTTTCAAGTATGCATATCCATTTTTACAACATGTGTAGAAGAAATCTCTTTTCTTATAAAATTCCAAGTGTAATGGGTTGTTGAACTAGTGGAATTTCCCAAACTTGGATAACAAAACTTTTGTGTTCATTTATGGTGTGTGAATAAATTTTCTTTACAAACATTTTTTGTTGTTTTAAATTTTTTTCCATACTCAAACTCTAAAATTTTCATGTTAGAATCATGTTGTTGTGATCTAATTGCCTTTTTTGTTTACAGGATGAAGGGAGAATGAAAACTCAGTTTTGATTTCAGAAAAAAAATTTACATCTAAAATGGAAATGGATAATGCACAAATGTAGAGAGAGATAATTCCAAAGAGTGTCTATAATTATTAGGGATTGTAAACTCTTTTTTTTTATATATATTAGGTTTTGCAATTCTCTGGAAGGGAGGGGGCGGGGGGGGGGGGGGGGGGGGGGGGGTAGGGTTTTTTAACAGAATGTTGACTCCCAATCCTTAAGTGATTTCTTACAAAAATATATCCCGTTACGCATGATAAATCACTTGGAAATCATCTAAGATGGTTAGGTCAGCTTTTTGTAAATGGGCAAAAGAATGGCTTGTTTGACTCGGGTAAATATCCGACCAAAAGTTCACTTGAGAATTTCACGAGCGTTTGTTATTTTCTTTAAAAGGTTTGGATCCATAGGTCGTTTGCATCGTTAACATGTTTGAAGAATGCATATAATTTTTCAAAACATGTGTAGAAGAAATCTCTTTCTTATAAAATTCCAAGCTATTAGGGTTGAACTAGTGGAATTTCCCAAACTAGGATAACAAAACTTTTGTGTTCATTTGTGTTGTGTGAATTAATTTGTTTTACTTACATTTATAGTTGTTTTAAACTTTTTTGATACACAAACTCTAAAATTTTCATTTTATTGTGATCTATTTTCCTCTTTTGTTTACGGGATGAAGGGAGAGCGAAAAGTCAAAGTTTTGATTTAAGAAAAAACTATACATCTAAAATAGAGATGCACAAGGCACAAATCTTGAGAGAGGAAATTCCAAAGAGTATCTATAATATTTAAGGATAGTAAACTCTTTTTAGTTTTTATATATTAGGTTGTTCAATCATCGGGAAAAGGGGGAGGGGGATTTTTAACTGAGTATTGACTCCCAATCCATATGTCATTTCTTACAAAAATATAGCCTGTTAAGCATGATAAATTACTTAACAATCATCTATGATTGTTAGGTCAACTTTTATAAAAATAGGTTAAATAATGGCTTGTTTGACTCGGGTAAACATCCCACCACACGTTCACTTGAAAATTTAATGAGTGTTTGTTATTCTCTTTAAAAGGTTTGGATCCATAGGTCATTTGCATCTTTACCATGTTTCAAGCATGCATATCCATTTTTGAAACATGTGTAGAAGAAATCTCTTATAAAATTCCAAGCTATTAGGGTTGAATTATTGGAATTTCCCAAACTTGGATAAAAAAACTATTGTGTTCATTGTGGTGTGTGAATAAATTTTATTTAAAAACATTTGTTGTTGTTTTAAATTTTTTCCATACACAAACTCTAAAATTTTCATTTTGTTGTGATCTATTTGCCTTTTTTGTTTAAGGTATGAAGGGAAAACTCAAAGTTTTGATTTAAGAAAAAAGTATATATCTAAAATTAAAATGAACAATGCACAAATGTAGAGAGAGATAATTCCAAAGAGTGTATGTAATTTTTGGGGATTGCAAAGTCTCATTAGTTTTAATATATTAGGTTTTGCAATCGTAGGGAAAAGGGGGAGGTGGGGGATTTTTAACTGAGTGTTCACTCCCAATCTACAAGTCATTTCTTACAAAAATATAGCCTGTTACTCATGATAAATCACTTTACAGTCAGCTATGATTGTTAGGTCTTCTTTTTGTAAATGGGAAAAATAATGGGTTGTTTCACTCAGGTAAATATCCCACCACACGTTCACTTGGGAATTTAATAAGCATTTGTTATTCTCTTTAAAAGCTTTGGATCAATTGGTCATTTGCCTCCTAAACATGTTTCAAGCATGCATATCCATTTTTAAAACATGTGTAGAAGAAATCTCTTTCTTTTAAATTCCAAGCTATTGGGATAAACAAGTGGAATTTCCAAAACTTGGATAACAAAACTTTTGTGTTCATTAGTGGTGTGTGAATAAATTTTCTTTACTTACATTTGTTGTTGTTTAAAATTTTTTCTATTCACAAACTCTAAAATTTTCATTTTCTTGTGATCTAATTGCCTTTTTTGTTTACAGAATGAAGGGAGAGCGAAAACTCAAAGTTTTTATTAAAGAAAAAATTGTACATCTAAATTGGAAATGCACAACGTACAAGTGTAGAGAGAGATAATTCCAACTAGTGTCAGTAATTTTTAGGGATTTTAAAATCTTTTAAGTTTTTATATATTAGGTTTTCCAATTGTCGAAAAAAGGGGGAGGCGGGTGATTTTTAACTGAGTGTTGACTCCCAATCTATAAGTCATTTCCTTCAAAAATATAACCCGTTCCACTTGATAAATCACTTTACAATCATCTATGATTGTTAGGTCAACTTTTAGTAAATGGGATAAATAATAGCTTGTTTGACTCAGGTAAATATCCCACCGCACCTTCACTTGAGAATTTAACGAGGGTTTGTTATTATCTTTAAAAGGTTTGGATCCAAAGGTCATTTGCATCCTTAACATGTTTCAAGCATGCATATCCATTTTTAAAACATGTGTAGAAGAAATCTCTTTCTTATAAAATTCCAAGCTATTAGGGTCGAACTAGTGGAATTTCCTAAACTTGGATAACAAAACTTTTGTGTTCATTTGTGGTTTGTGAATAAATTTTCTTTAAAAACTTTTTTTGTTTTTTTAAAAATTTTCCATACATAAGCTCTAAAATTTTCATTTTGTTGTGATCTATTTGCCTTTTTTGTTTACGATATGAAAGGAGAGTGAAAACTCAAAGTTTTGATTTAACAAAAAAGTATACATCTAAAATGAAAATGCACTATGCATAAATTTAGAGAGAGATAGTTCCAAAGTGTGTTTGTAATTTTTCGGGATTGAAAGCTCTCATTAGTTTTAATATATTAGGTTTTGCAATCGTAGGGAAAAGGGGGAGGCGGGGGATTTTTAATTGAGTGTTCACTCCCAATCCATAAGTCATTTCTTTCAAAAATATAGCCCGTTACTCATGATAAATCACTTTACAATCATCTATGATTGTTAGGTCAACTTTTTGTAGATGGGCAAAATAATGGCTTGTTTGACTCAGGTAAATATCCCACCGCACGTTCACTTGGGATTTAATGAGCGTTTGTTATTCTCTTTAAAATATTTCGATCCATAGGTCATTTGCATCTTTAACATGTATCAAGCATGCATATCCATTTTTAAAACATGTGTAGAAGAAATCTCTTTCTTATAAAATTCCAAGCTATTAGGGTTGAAGTAGTCGAATTTCCTAAACTTGGATAACAAAATCGTTTTGTTCATTTTTGATGTGTGAATAATTTTTATTTACTTACATTTTTTGTTGTTTTAAATTTTTTCCATACACAAACTCGAAAAGTTTCATTTTGTTGTGAGCTATTTGCCTTTTTTTTACGCAATGAAGGGAGAGCGAAAACTCAAAGTTATGATTTAATAAAAAAGAATACATATAAAATGGAAATGCACAATTCACAAATGTAGAGTGAGATAATTGAGAAGAGTGTCTTTTAATTTTAGGGATTTAAAACTCTTTTTAGTTTTTATATATTAGGTTTTGCAATTGTTCGGAAAAGGGGGAAGCGGGGGATTTTTAACTTAGTGTTCACTCCAAATCCATAAATCATTTCTTACAAAAATATAGCCCGTACTCATGATAAATCACTTTACGATCATCTATGATTGTTAGGTCAGCTTTTGGTAAATGGGCATAATAATGGCTTGTTTGACTCAGGTAAATATCCGACCGCACGTTCACTTGGGAATTTGATGAGTGTTTGTTATTCTCTTTAAAAGGTTAGGATCCATAGATCATTTGATTATTTAACATGTTTCAAGCCCAAAAACTTGATGTAGAATTTTAGTTACATCGGCTTTAATACCTCGCAAACGTACGAATTGTTCATGTAATCTAGCAGTAAGCGAGGGTCATATCCACAGGGAGGATTGAATTTTGTGTATTCTTCAGTCAACTAGCCTAACCAAATATGATGAATTAATCTGAACTAAACAATAATTATATCCTACATTATCAAGCAATAATCTAATTAACTACTTGCACAACAGGAAACGTCAACTCTAGATTTTACCGTGATTCGTGCCTCTCTCGAGTGCCACGAAACCATGAATCCGGATTCTCAATCCTTGCATCTAGCCCCTCTCGGGCGCCTAGAGTTAATGACCAAGAGCGGATTACAATAGAATGCAGAGAATCAATTTCCTATTGTGATGATGCTAAAATTATCAACTCTGGATTTTACCGTGATTCGTGCCTCTCTTGAGCGCCACGTAACCACAAATCCGGATTCTCAATCCTTGCGTCTAGCCCCTCTCGGGCGCCTAGAGTTAATGACAAAGAGCGGATTACAATAGAATGCAAAGAATCAATTTCCTATTGTGATGATGCTAAAATTATCAACTCTGGATTTTATCGTGATTCGTGCCTCTCTCGAGTGCCACGTAATCACGAATCCGATTTCTCAATCCTTGCGTCTAGCCCCTCTCGGGCACATAGAGTGAAAGACAAAAATCAGATTAAAATACCAAAATCCAACCTCAATTATAATCCTACCCTAATTAGCTAATTTAATCAAATTTCCAAAAAACAAATCTTAAATAAACATTAATTATAAAATCAGATTCAATTAACATTAAAAACCTAAGTTCAAACTATATAAAAATTAAATTCAATAATGACGAATTACTCCCCTTCTTCTTCCTCTCGCTCGGCAACAACTTGTTCTCACGGGTGCTGCAATTTCCCGAAATCAATGGCTTCAGGTTGGCAAGAGTGAGTGGCCGGAGGTAGAGACGACGCCGGCAACGATAAAATTGCAAGCTGTTAGGGTTGAACTAGTGGAATTTCCCAAACTTGGATAACAAAACTTTTGTGTTCATTTGGGTTGTGTGAAAATATTTTCTTTTTTAACATTTTTGTTTTAAATTTTTTCCATTCTTAAACTTTTAAATTTTCATTTTGTTGTGATCTATATGGCTTTTTTGTTTCCGGGATGAAGGGACATCGAAAACTCAAATTTTTTATTTAAGAAAAAAGTGTACATCTGAAATGGAAATTCACAATGCACAAATGTAGAGAGAGATTATTCCAAAGAGCGCCTGCAATTTTTAGGGATTGTAAGCACTTTTTAGTTTTTATATCTCAGGTTTTGCAATCGACGGGAACAGGGGGTGGGGGTGATTTTTAACTGAGTGTTGACTCTAATTCTGTAAGTTGTTTCTTACAAAATTATATCCCATTACACATGATAAATCACTTTATAATCATCTATGATTGTTTGGTCAACTTTTTGCAAATGGGCAAAATAATGAGTGTTTGTTATTCTCTTTAAAAGCTTCGGATCCATAGGTCATTTGCATCTTTAACAAGTTTCACACAAACATATCCATTTTTAAAACATGTGTAGTAGAAATCTCTTTTAAAATTGCAAGCTAATAGGGTTGAAGTAGTGGAATTTCCCAAACTAGGATAACTAAAATTTTGTTCATTTGGGTTGTGTGAATAAATTTTCTTTACTTTCAGTGGTTATTGTTTTAAATTTTTTCCATACATGAACTCTAAAATTTTCATTTTGTTGAGATGTATTTGCCTTTTTTGTCTACAGGATGAAGGGAGAGCAAAAACTCAAAGTTTTGATTTAAGAAAAAAGTGTACATCTAAAAAGGAAATGTACAATGCACAAATGTAGAGAGAGATTATTCCAAAGAGCGTCTATAATTTTTGGGGATTGTAAGCTCTTTTTAGTTTTTATATCTCAGGTTTTGCAATCGTCGGGAAAAGGGGGGAATCGAGGCATTTTTAACTGAGTGTTGACTCCCAATCCATAAGTCATTTCCTACAAAAATATAGCCCATTACGCATGTTAAATCAGTTTACAATCAACTATGATTGTTAGGTAAGCTTTTTGCAAATGGGCAAAATAATGGCTTGTTTGACTCGGGTAAATATCCCACTGCACGTTCACTTGAGAATTTAATGAGCATTTGTTATTCTCTTTAAAAGCTTTGGATCCATACGTCATTTGCAGCTTTAACATGTTTCAAGCATGCATATCCTTTTTAAAAACTTGTGTGGAAGAATTCTCTTTCTTGTAAAATTGCAAGCTATTAGGGTTGAACTAGTGGAATTTTTAAAATTTGGATAACAAAACTTTTGTGTTCAGTTTTTGGTGTGTGAATAAATTTTATTTAGTTACATTTGTTATTGTTTTAAATTTTTTCCATACTTAAAGTCTAAATTTTTTATTTTGTTGTGATCTATTTGCATTTTTTGTTTACGGGATGAAGGTAGACCGAAAAGTCAAAGTTTTGATTTGAGGAAAAAGTGTTCTTATAAAAAGGAAATGGACAATGCACAAATATAGAGAGAGATAATTCCAAAGAGTGTCAGTAATTTTTAGGGATTGTACGCTCTTTTTAATTTTTATATCTCAGGTTTTGCAATCGTCGAAAAAGGGGGGAGGCGGGGGATTTTTCACTGAGTGTTGACTCTAAATCCATAATTTATTTCATACAAAAATATAGCCCGTTACGCATGATCAATATCTTCATAATCATCTATGATTGTTAGGTCAACTTTTTTCAAATTGGCAAAATAATGGCTTGTTTGACTCTGGTAAATATCCCACCGCATGTTCACTTGAGAATTTAATGAGCGTTTGTTATTCTCTTTAAAAGCTTTGGACCCATAGGTCATTTGCATCTTTAACATGTTACAAGCATGCATATCAATTTTTAAAACATATGTAGAAGAAATCTCTTTCTTGTAAAATTGCAAGTAATTAGGGTTGAACTAATGGAATTTCCCAAAATTGGATAACAAAACTTTTTTGTTCATTCGGGGTGTGTGAATAAATTTTCCTTACTTACATTTGTTATTGTTTTAAATTTTTTCCAAACATAAACTCTAAAATTTTCATTTTGTTGTGATCTTTTTGCCTTTTTTGTTTACGGGAAGAAGGGAGAGAGAAAACTCAAAGTTTTGATTTAAGAAAACATTGTACGTCTAAAATGGAAATACACAATGCACAAATGTAGAGAGAGATAATTCCAAAGAGCGTCTGCAATTTTTAGGGATTGTAAGGACTTTATAGTTTTTATATCTTGGGTTTTTCAATTGTTGGGAAAAGGGGGTGGCGGGGGAATTTTAACTGAGTGTTGACTCCCAATCCATAAGTATTTCTTACAAAAATATAGCCCGTTGCACTTGATAAATAACTTTACAATCATCTAATATTGGTTAGTCAGCTTCTTGCTAATGGGCTTGTTTGACTCGGGTAAATATCCCTCCGTACGTTCACCTAGGAATTTAATGAGCGTTTGTTATTCGCATTAAAAGCTTTGGGATCTATAGGTGATTTGCATCTTTAACATGTTTCAAACATACATATCCATTTTTAAAACATGTGTAGAAGAAATCTCTTTCTTGTAAAATTGCAAGTTATTTGGGTAAAACAAGGGGAATTTCCCAAACTAGGATAACAAAACTTTTGTGTTCATTTGGGTTGTGTGAATAAATTTTCTTTACTTACATTTGTTATTGTTTTAAATTTTTTCCATTCATTAGCTCTGAAATTTTCATTTTGTTGTCATCTATTTGCCATTTTTGTTTACGGGATGAAGGGAGATCGAAAACTCAAAGTTTTGATTTAAGAAAAAAGTGTACATCTAAAATGGCACAATGCACAAATGTAGAGAGAGATAATTTCGAAGAGTGTCTGTAATTTTTATGGATAGTAAGCTCTTTATAGTTTTTATATCTCAGGTTTTGCAATCGTTTTGAATAGGGGGAGGCAGGGGAATTTTATTTGAGTGTTGACTCCCAATCCATAAGTTATTTCATATAAAAATATAGTCCGTTAAGCATGATAAATAACTTTATAATGGCTTGTTTGACTCGGGTAATTATCCCACCGCACGTTCACTTGAGAATTTAATGAACGTTTGTTATTCTCTGTAAAAGTTTTGGATCCATAGGTCATTTGCATCTTTAACATGTTTCAAGCCTACATATCCATTTTTAAAACATCTGTAGAAGAAATCACTTTCTTCTAAAATTGCAAGCTATTAGTCATGAACTAGTGGAATTTCCCAAACTAGGATAAAAAATATTTTGTGCTCATTTGGGTTGTGTGAATAAATTTTCTTTACTTACATTTGTTATTGTTTAAAAATTTTTCCATACATAAACTCTTAAATTTTCATTATGTTGTGATCTATTCGCCTTTTTTTTACGGGATAAAAAGAGAGCGAAAACTCAAACTTTTGATTTAAGAAATATGTGTGCATCTAAAATGGAAATGCACAAGGCACCAATGTAGAGAGAGATAATTCAAAAGAGTGTTTGTAATATTTAGGGAATGTAAGCGCTTTTTAGTTTCTATATCTCAGGTTTTGCAATCGTCAGGAAAAGGGGGAGGCAGGGGATTTGTAATTGAGTGTTGACTCCCAATCCATAAGTCATTTCTTACAAAAATATAGTCTATTCCGCATGATAAATCACTTTACAATCATCTATGATAGTTAGGTCAACTTTTTGCAAATGGGCAAAATAATGTCTTGTTTGACTCGGGTAAAGATCCCACCGCACGTTCATTTGAGAATTTAATGAGAGCTTTTTATTCTCCTTAAAAGCTTGTGATCCATAGGTCATTTGCATGTTTATCATGTTTCAAGCATGCATATCCATTTTTAAAACATGTGTAGAAGAAATCTCTTTCTTGTAAAATTACGAACTAGTTGAATTTCCCAAACTTGGATAACAAAACTTTTGTGTTCATTTGGGTTGGTTTAATAAATTTTCTTTAATTACATTTGTGATTTTTAAAAAATTTTCCATCCTTAAACTCTAAAATTTTCATTTTGTTGTGATCTTTTTGCCTTTTTTTCTTTACGGGATGAAGGGACATTGAAAACTCAAAGTTTTGATTTAAGAAAAAAGTTTACATCTAAAATTGAAATGCACAATGCAAAAATGTAAAGAGAGATAATTCCGAAGAGTGTTTGTAATTTTTAGGATTGGAAGCTCTTTTTAATTTTTATTTCTCAAGTTTTGCAAATGTCTAGAAAAGGGGGAGGCGGGGGATTTTTAACTGAGTGTTGATTCCCAATCGATAAGTCATTTCAAACAAAAATATAGGCCTTTACGCATGAGAAATCACTTTACAGTCATCTATGATTATCAAGTCAGCTTTTTGCAAATGGGCAAAATAATCGCATGGTTGACTCGGGTAAATATCCCACCGCACGTTCACTTGAGAATTTAATGGGTGTTTGTTATTCTCTTTAAAAGCTTTGAATCCATAGGTCATTTGCATCTTTAACATGTTTCAAGCATGCATATCCATTTTTAAAACATGTGTAGAAGAAATCTCTTTCTTGTAAAATTCCAAGCTATTAGGGTTGAACTAGTGGAATTTCCCAAACTAGGAAAAAAAACTTTTGTGTTCATTTGGTTTGTGTGAAAAAAATTTCTATACTTACATTTGTTATTTTTTTAAATTTATTCCATACATAAACTCTTATATTTTCATTATGTTGCGATCTATTTGCCTTTTTTTTTGTCGGATGAAGGGAGAGCGAAAACTCAAAGTTTTGATTTAAGAAAAAAGTGTACATCTAAAATGGAACAGCACAATGCACAAATGTTGAGAGAGATAATTCCGAGAGTGTATGTAATTTTTAGGGATTGTAAGCTCTTTTTAGTTTTTATAACTCAGGTTTTGCAATCGTCAGGAAATGGGGGCCCGGGGGATTTTTAACTGAGTGTTGACTCCCAATCCATAAGTAATTTCTGAAAAAAAATATCCCGTTACAAAAGTATAGCCCGTTATGCATGATAAATCACTTTACAAACATCTATGATTGTTAGGTCAGCTTTTTGCAAATGGGCAAAATAATGGCTTGTTTGACTCGAGTAAATATCCCACAGCACGTTCACTTGAGAATTTAATGAGTTTTTGTTATTCTCTTTAAAAGCTTTGGATCCATAGGTCATTTGCATCTTCAACATTTTTCAAGCTTGCATATCCATTTTTAAAACATGTGTAAAAAAAATCTCTTTCTTGTAAAATTCCAAGCTATTAGGGTTGAACTAGTGGAATTTGCCAAACGTGGATAACTATACTTTTGTGTTCATTCTTGGTCTGTGAATAAATTTTCTTTAGTTACATTTGTTATTTTTAAAATTTTTTACATACATAAACTCTAAAATTTTCATTTTGTTGTGATCTATTTGCCTTTTTTGTTTATGGGATGATGGGAGTGCGAAAACTCCAAGTTGTGATTTAAAAAAAAGTGTACACCTAAAATATAAATGCAAAATGCACAAATGTTGAGAGATATAATTCCGAAGGGTGTCTATAATTTTTAGGGATTGTTAGCTCTTTAGTTTTTTTATCTTAGGTTTCACAATGGTCAGGAAAAGGGGGAGGCGGGGGATTTTTAACTGAGTGTTGACTCCCAATCCATAAGTAATTTCTTAAAAAAATATAGCCCGTTACGCATGATAAATCACTTTACAATCATCTATGATTGTTAGGTCAGCTTTTTGAAAATGGGCAAAATAATGGCTTGTTTGACTCAGGTCAACATCCCTCCGCATGTTCACCTGAGAATTTAATGAGCATTTGTTATTCTCTTTAAAAGCTTTGAATCCATAGGACATTTGCATCTTTAACATTTGTCAAGCATGCATATCCATTTTTAAAAGATGTGTAGAAGAAATCTCTTTCTTGTAAAATTCCAAGCTATTAGGGTTGAACTAGTGGAATTTCCCAAACGTGAATAACAAAACTTTTGTGTTCATTTTTTCTGTGTGAATAAATTTTTTTAGTTACATTTGTCATTTTTTAAAATTTGTTACATACATCAACTCTAAAAGTTTCATTTTGTTGTGATCTATTTGCCTTTTTTGTTTATGGGAAGAAGGGAGAGCGAAAACTCAAACTTTTGATTTAAGAAAAAAGTGTACATCTAAAATGGAAATGCACAATGCACAAATGTAGAGAGAGATAATTCCGATGGGTGTCTATAAGCTTTAGGGATTGTAAGAGCTTTTTAGTTTTTATATCTCATGTTTTGCAATCGTTTGGAAAAGGGGGAGGAAGGGGAATTTTAACTGAGTTGACTCCCAATCTATAAGTCACTTCCTAAAAAAATATAACCCGTTATGCATGATAAATCACTTTACAATAATCTATGATTGTTAGGTCAGCTTTTTGAAAATCGGCAAAATAATGGCTTGTTTGACTAGGGTAAATATCCCACCGCACCTTCACTTGAGAATTTAATGAGCATTTGTTATTCTCTTTAAAATCTTTGGATCCATAGGTCATTTTAACCATTAACATGTTTCAACCATACATATCCATTTTTAAAATATGTGTAGAAGAAATCTCTTTCTTGTAAAATTCCAAGCTAAATGGGTTGAACTAGTGGAATTTCCCAAACGTGGATAACAAAACTTTTGTGTTCATTTTTGGTGTGTGAATAATTTTTATTTACTTAAATTTTTATTATTGTTTTAAGTTTTTTCCATACATAAACTCTAAAATTTTCATTTTGTTGTGATCTATTTGCCTTTTTTGTTTACGGAATGCAGGGAGACCGAAAACTTAAAAGTTCTGATTTAAGAAAAAAGTGTACATCTAAAATGGAAATGCACAATGAACAAATGTAGATAGAGATAATTCCAAAGAGTGTCTATATTTTTTAGGGATTGAAAGCTCTTTTTATTTTTTATATCTCAGGTTTTCCATTCATCGGGAAAAGGGGGAGGCGGGGGATTTTTAATCGAGTGTTGACTTCCAATCCACAACTGATTCCATACAAAAATATAGTCCGCTATACGTAATAAATCACTTTACAAATCATCTATGATTGTTAGGTCAGCTTTTTGCAAAAGCGTAAAATAATTTCTTGTTTGACTCGGGTAAATATCCCACCGCACGTTCACTTGAGAATTAATGAGTGTTTGTTATTCTCTTTAAAAGCTTTCGATCCATAGGTCATTTGCATCTTTAACTTGTTTCAAGCATGCATATCAATTTTTAAAACATGTGTAGAAAAATCTCTTTCTTGTAAAATTGCAAGCTATTAGGGTTGAACTAGTGGAATTTCCTAAACTAGGATAGAAAAACTTTTGTGTTCATTTGGGTTGTGTGAATAAATTTTCTTTACATACATTTGTTATTGTATTACATTTTTTTCCAAACATAAACTCTTAAATTTTCTTTATGTTGTGATCTATTTGCCTTTTTTGTTTACAGGATGAAGGGAGAGCGAAACTCAAAGTTTTGATTTAAGAAAAAAGTTTGCATCTAAAATGGAAATGCACAATGCACAAATGTAGAGAGAGATAATTCCATAGAGTGTCTATAATTTTTCGGGATAGTGAGATCTTTTTAGTTTTTATATCTCATGTTTTGCAAACGTTGGGAAAAGGGGGTGGCGGGGGATTTCTAATTGTATGTTGACTCCCAATCCATAAGTTATTTCCTCCAAAAATATAGCCCATTCTGCATGATAAATCACTTTACAATCATCTATGATAGTTAGATCAGCTTTTGTAAATATGGGCAAAATAATGGCTAGTTTGACTCGGGTAAATATCCCACCGCACGTTCATTTGAGAATTTAATGAGAGTTTGTTATTCTCTTTAAAGGCTTTGGATCCATAGGTCATTTGCATCTTTAACTTGTTTCAAGCATGCATATCCATTTTTAAAACATGTGTAGAAGAAATCTCTTTCTTGTAAAATTGCAAACTAGTGGAATTTCCCAAACATGGATAATAAAACTTTTGTGTTCATTTGGGTTGTGTAAATAAATTTTCTTGACTTAACATTGTTATTTTTAAAATTTTTTCCATACATAAATTCTTAAATTTTTATTTTGTTGTGATCTTTCTGCCATTTTTGCTTACGGGTTGAAGGGACAACGAAAACTCAAAGTTTTTATTTAAGAAAAAAGTGTACATCTAAAATGGAAATGCACAATGCACAAATGTAGAGAGAGATAATTCCAAAGAGTGTCTGTAATTTTTAGAGATTGTAAGCTCTTTTTAGTTTTTATATCTCATGTTTTGCAATCGTAGGGAAAAGGGGGAGGCGGGGGATTTTTAACTGAGTATTGACTCTCAATCCATAAGTCATTTCTTACGAAAATATAGCCCGTTACGCATGATAAATCACTTTACAATCATCAATGATTGTTTGGTCAGCTTGTTGCAAATGGGCAAAATAATGGCTTGTTTGACTAGGGTAAATATCCCACCGCACGTTCACTTGAGAATTTAATGAGCGTTTGTTATTCTTTTTAAAAGCTTTGGATCCATAGGTCTTTTGCATCTTTAACATGTTTGAAGCATACATATCCATTTTTAAAACATGTGTAGAAGAAATCTCTTCCTTTTAAAATTGCAAGCTATTAGGGTTGAACAAGTGGAATTAACTAGGGCAACAAAACTTTTGTGTTCATTTTGGTTGGGTGAATAAATTTTCTTTACATACATTTGTTATTGTTTTAAATTTTTTCCATACGTGAACTCTAAAATTTTCATTTTTTTGTGATCTATTTCGATATTTTGTATATGGGATGAAGGGAGAGTGAAAAATTAATGTTTTGATTTAAGAAAAAAGTGTACATCTAAAATGAAACTGCACAATACACAAAAGTAGAGAGAGATAATTCTGAAGAGTCTGTAATTTTTAGGGATTATAAGCTCTTTTTAGATTTTATATCTCAGGTTTTGCGATCGTCAGGAAAAGGGGGAGGTGGGGGATCTTTAACTGAGTGTTGACTCCCAATCCATAAGTCATTTCTTACAAAAATATAGCGCGTTACATTTGACAAATCAATTTACAATCATCTATGATTGTTAGGTCAGCTTTTTGCAAATGGGCAAAATAATGGCTTGTTTGACTTGGGTAAATATCCCACCGCACGTTCACTTGAGAATTTAATGAGCGTTTGTTATTATCTTTAAAAGCTTTGGATCCATAGTCATTTGCATCTTTAACGTGTTTCAAGCATGCATATCCATTTTTAAAACATGTGTAGCAGAAATCTCTTTCTTGTAATATAGCAAGCTATTAGGGCTGAACTTGTGGAATTCCTAAACTAGGATAAAAAAACTTTTGTGTTCATTTGGGTTGTGTTAAAAAAATTTCTTTACTTATATTTGTTATTGTTTTAAATTTTTTCCTTACATAAACTCTTAAATTCTCATTATGTTGTGATCTATTTGACTTTTTTGTTTACGTGATGAAGGGACAACGAAAACTCTAAATTTTGATTTAAGAAAAAAGTATACATCTAAAATGGAAATGCAGAATGCACAAATGTAGAGAGAGATAATTCCAAAGCGTGTCTGCAATTTTTAGGGATTGTAAGCTCTTTTTTGTTTTTATATCTCAGGTTTTGCAATCAGAAGGAAAAGGGGGAGGCGGAGGATTTTTAACTGAGTGTTGGCTCCCAATCCATAAGTCATTTCTTACAAAAATATAGCATGTTACGCATGATGAATCACTTTACAATCATCTATGATTGTTTGGATAGCTTTTCGCAAATGGGAAAAATAATGGCTTGTAAATATCCCACCGCACGTTCACTTGAGAATTTAATGAATGTTTGTTATTCTTTTAAAAAGCTTTTGATCCATAGGTCATTTGCATCTTTAACATGTTTCAAACGTACATATTCATTTTGAAAACATATGTAGAAAAAATCTCTTTCTTGTAAAATTGCAAGCTATTAGGGTTGAACAAGTGGAATTTCCCAAACTAGGATAACAAAACTTTTGTGTTCATTTGGGTTGGGTGAATAAATTTTCTGTACTTACATTTGTTATTGTTTTAAAATTTTACCATACATAAACTCTTAAATTTTCATTTTGTTGTATTCTTTTTTCCTTTTTTCCTTACGGGATGAAGGGAGAGTGAAAACTCAAAGTTTTGATTTAAGAAAAAAGTGTACATCTAAAATTGAAATAGATGATTGTAATTTGTACAAATGTAGATAGATAATTCCGAAGAGTGTCTGTAATTTTTAGGGATTGTAAGCACTTTTTAGATTTATATCTCATGTTTTGCAATCATCTGGAAAAGGGGGAGCTGGAGAATTTTAACTGAGTGTTGACTCCCAATCCATAAGTCATTTCTTACAAAAATATAGCACGTTATGCATGATAAATCACTTTACAATCATCTACGATTGTCAGGTCAGCTTTTTGCAAATGGGCAAAATAATGGTTTGTTTGACTCGGGTAAATATCCCACCGCACCTTCACTTGAGAATTTAATGAGCATTTGTTATTCTCTTTAACAGCTTTGGATGCACAGGTCATTTGCATCTTTAACATGTTTCAAGTTTGCATATCAATTTTTAAAACATGTGTAGAAGAAATCTCTTTCTTGTAAAATTGCAAGCTATTAGAGTTGAACTAGTGGTATTTCCCAAAGTAGGATAAAAAAACTTGTGTTAATTTGGTTTGTGTGAATTAATTTTCTTTTCTTACATTTGTTATTGTTTTAAATTTTTTCCATACATAAACTCTTAAATTTTCTTTATGTTGTGATCTATTTGAATTTTTTTGTTTACGGGATGAAGGGAGAGCGAAAACTCAAAGTTTTGATTTAAGAAAAAAGTGTACATCTAAAATGGAAATTCACAATGCAAAAATGTAGAGAGAGACAATACCAAAGATTGGATGTAATTTTTAGGGATTCTAAGCTCTTTTTTATTTTAATATCTCAGGTTTTACAATCGTCGAGAAAAGGGGGAGGCGGGGGATTTTTAATTGTGTGTTGACTCCCAATCCATAAGTCATTTCTGACAAAAAATATAGCCCGTTCCTCATGAGAAATCATTTTACAATCATATATGATTGTTAGGTCTGCTTTTTGCAAATGGGCAAAATAATGGCTTGTTTGACTCACGTAAATATCCCACCGCACGTTCACTTGAGAATTTAATGAGTGGTTATTATTCTCTATAAAAGCTTTGGATCCCTAGGTCATTTGCATCTTTAACATGTTCCAAGCATGCATATCCATTTTTAAAACGTGTGTAGAAGAAATCTCTTTCTTGTAAAATTCCAACCTATTAGGGTTGAACTAGTGGTATTTCCCAAACTAGGATAAAAAAACTTTTGTGTTCATTTGGTTTGTGTGAATAAAGTTTCTTTACTTACTTTTGTTATTGTTTTAAATTTTTTCCATACATAAACTCTAAAATTTTCATTTTGTTGTGATTTATTCACCTTTTTTTTGTTCATTTGTGGTGTGTGAATAAATTTTCTTGTCTTACATTTGTTATTTTTAAAATTTTTTCCGTACATAAACTCAAAAATTTTCATTTTGTTGTGATCTATTCGCCTTTTTTGTTTACGGGATGAAGGGAGAGTGAAAACTCAAAGTTTATATTTAAGAAAAAAGTTTACATCTAAACTAAAAATGCACAATGGAAAAAAGTAGAGAGAGATAATTCCAATGAGTTTCCGTAATTTTTAGGGATTTTAAGCTCATTTTAGATTTTATATCTCAGGTTTTGCAATCGTCGTGAGAAGGGGGAGGCTGGGGATTTTTAATTGAGTGTAGGCTCCCAATCCATAAGTCATTTCTTTCAAAAATATAGCCCGTTCTGTATGATAAATCGCTTTAGAATCATCCATGATTGTTAGGTCAACTTTTAGTAAATGGGATAAATAATGGCTTGTATGACTTGAGTAAATAACCCACCGCACCTTCACTTGTGAATTTAATGACCGTTTGTTAGTCTCTTTAAAAGCATGGGATCCATAGGTCATTTGCATCTTTAACATGTTTCAACCATGCATATCCATTTTTAAAACAAGTATAGAAGAAATCTCTTTCTTGTAAAATTGCAAGCTATTAGGGTTGAACTAGTGGAATTTCGCAAACTAGGATAAAAAAACTTTTGTGTTCATTTGGTTTGTGTGAATAAATTTTCTTTACTTACTTTTGTTATTGTTTTAAATTTTTTACATACATAAACTCTTAAATTCTCATTATGTTGTGATCTATTTGGCTTTTTTGTTTGCGGGATGAAGGTAGAGCGAAAACTTAAAGTTTTGATTTAAGAAAAAAGTGTAAATCTAAAATGGAACTGCACAATGCACAAATGTAGAGAGAGATAATTCCGAAGAGTGTCTGTATTTTTTAGTTATTGTAAGCTCTTTTTAATTTTTATATATCAGGTATAGGAATCTACGGGAAGAGGGGGAAGTGAGGGATTTTTGACTAAGTGTTGACTCCCAATCCATAAGTAATTTCTTCCAAAAAATATCCCGTTACAAAAATATAGCCCATCACGCATGATAAATCACATTACAATCATAAATGATTGTTAGGTCAGCTTTTTGCAAATGGGCAAAATAATGGCTCGTTTGACTCGGGTATAAATCCCACCGCAGGTTCACTAGAGAATTTAATGAGCGTTTGTTATTCTCTTAAAAGCTTTGGATCCATAGGTCATTTGCATCTTTAACATGTTGCAACTATGCATATCCATTTTTAAAACAAGTGTAGAAGAAATCTCTTTCTTGTAAAATTGCAAGCTATTGGGGTTGTACTAGTAGAATTTCCTAAACTAGGATAAAAAAAGTTTGTATTCATTTTGGTTGTGTTAATAAATTTTCTTTACTTACATTTGTTATTTTTTAAAATTTTGTCCATGCATAAACTCTTAAATTTTCATTTCGTTGTGATATATTTGTCTTTTTTGTTTACGAGACGAAGGGAGAGCGAAAAATCATAGTTTTGATTTAAGAAAAAAGTGTACATCTAAAATGGAAATCCACAATGTAAAAATATTGAGAGAGATAATTCCAAAGAGTGTATGTATTATTTAGAGATTGTAAGCTCTTTTTAGTTTTTATATCTCAGGTTTTGCAATCGTCGGGAAAAGGGGGAAGCGGGGGAATTTTAACTGAGTGTTGACTCCCAATCCATAAGTCATTTCTTACAAAAATATAGCCCATTACACAAGATCAATCACTCTACAATCATCTATGAATGTTAGGTCAGCTTTTTGCAAATGGGCAAAATATTGCCTTGTTTTACTCGGGTGAATATCCCATTGCACATTCACTTGAGAATTTAATTAGCGTTTGTTATTCTCATTAAAAACATTGTATCCATAGGTCATTTGCATCTTTAACATGTTTCAAAGATGCATATCCATTTTTAAAACATGTGTAGAACAAAATCTTTTTCTTGTAAAATTCCAAGTTATTAGGGTCGAACTAGTGGAATTTCTAAAACTTGGATAACAAAACTTTTTTTTTCATTTGTGGTGTGTGAATAAATTTTCTTTACTTAAATTTGTTATTTATTAAAATTTTTTGCATACATAAACACTAAAATTTTCATTTTGTTATGATCTATTTGGCTATTTTGTTTACGGGATGAAGGGAGAGCGAAAACTCAAAGTTTTGATTTAAGAAAAAAGTGTTCATCTAAAATAGAAATGCACAATGAAAAAATATAGAGTGAGATAATTCCAAAGAGTGTAAGTAATTTTTATGGATTTTAAACTCATTTTAGTTTTCATATCTCAGGTTTTACAATTGTTGGGAAAAGGGGGATGCGGGGGATTTTTAACTTAGTGTTGACTCCCAATTCATTTGTCATTTCTTTCAAAAAAAATATCCCATTCAGTATGTTAATCACTTTACAATCATCCATCATTGTTAGGTCCACTTTTAGTAAATGGGATAAATAATGGCTTGTTTGACTCGGGTAAATATCCCACCGCACCTTCACTTGAGAATTTAATGAGCGTTCGTTATTCTCTTTAAAAGCTTTGGATCCATAGGTCATTTGCATCTTTAACATGTTTCAACCATGCATATACATTTTTAAAACATGTCTAGAAGAAATCTCTTTCTTTTAAAATTCAAATCTATTAGGGTCGAACTAGTGGAATTTTCCAATCGTGGATATCAAAACTTTTGTGTTCATTTTTTGTGTGTAAATAAATATTCTTTACTAACATTTGTTATTGTTTTAAATTTTTTCCATACATGAACTCTTAAATTTTAATTTTGATGTGATCTATTTGCATTTTTTGTTTACGGGATGAAAGGAGAGCGAAAACTTAAAGTTTTGATTTAATAAAAAAGTGTACATCGAAAATGGAAATGCACAATGCACAAATGTAGAGAGATAATTCTCATGAGTGTCTGTAATATTTAGGGACTGAAAGCTCTTTCTACATTTTTTATCTCAGGTTTTGCAATCGTCGCGAAAAGGTGGAGGCGGGGATTTTTAAATGAGTGTTGACTCCCAATCCATAAGTCATTTCTTAAAAAATTAAAGCCCGTTACACATGATAAATCACTTTACAATAATCTATGATTATTTGGTCACCTTTTTGCAAAAGTGAAAAATAATGGCTTGTTTGACTTGAGTAAATATCCCCCCACACGTTCACTTGAGAATTTAATGAGCGTTTTTTATTCTCTTTAAAGCCTTTGGATCCATAGGTCATTTGCATCTTTAACATGTTTCAAGCATGCATATCCATTTTTAAAACATGTGTAGAAGAATTCTTTTTCTTGTCAAATTCCAATCTATTAGGGTTGGACTAGTGGAATTTCCCAAACGTGGATAACAAAACTTTTGTGTTCATTTTTGGTGTGTGAATAAATTTTCTTTACTTTCATTTGTTATTGTTTTAAATTTTCTCCATACATAAACTCTAAATTTTTCAATTTGTTGTGATCTATTTGCCTTTTTTTTTACGAGATGAAGGGAGAGCGAAAACTCAAAGTTTTGATACAAGAAAAAAGTATACATCTAAAATTTAAAATCACAATGCACAAATGTAGAGAGAGATAATTCCAAAGAGTTTCTATAATTTTCAAGGATTGTAAGCTCAATTTAGTTTTTATATCTCAGGTTTTGCAATCGTCGGGAAAGGGGGAGGCGGGTGAATTTTAACTAAGTATTGACCCCCAATCCATAAGTCATTTCTTAAAAAAATATAGCCCATTACACATGATAAATCACTCTAAAATCATCTATGATTGTTAGGTCAGCTTTTTACAAATGGGCAAAATAATGGCTCGTTTGACTCGGGTAAATATCCCACCGCACGTTCACTTGAGAATTTAATGAGCGTTTGGTATTATCATTAAAAACTTTGGTTCCATAGGTCATTTGCATCTTTAACATGTTTCAAGCATGCATATCAATTTTTAAAACATGTGTAGAAGAAATCTCTTTCTTGTAAAATTCCAAGCTATTAGGGTTGAACTAGTGGAATTTCCCAAACTTGGATTACAAAACTTTTGTGTTCATCTGTGGTGTGTGAATAAATTTATTTACTAAAATTTTTTATTGTTTTAAATTTTTTCCATACTTAAACTCTAAAATTTTCATATTGATATGATCTATTTGCCTTTTTTGTTTACGGGATTAAGGGAGAGCAAAAACTGAAAGTTTTGATTTAAGAAAAAAGTGTACATCTAAAATAGAAATGCACAATGCAAAAATTTAGAGTGAGATAATTCCAAAGAGTTTCTATAATTTTTAAGGATTGTAAGCTTAGTTTAGTTTTTATATCTCAGGTTTTGCAATCGTCGGGAAAAGGGGGAGGCGGGGGAATTTTAACTAAGTGTTGACTCCCAATCCATAAGTCATTTCTTAACAAAATATAACCCGTTACACATGATAAATCACTGTACAATCATCTATGAGTGTTAGGTCAGCTTTTTACAAATGGGCAAAATAAGGGCTCGTTTGACTCGGTTAAATATCCCATCATATGTTCACTTGAGAATTTAATGAGCGTTTGTTATTCTCATTAAAAACTTTGGTTCCATAGGTCATTTGAATCTTTAACATGTTTCAAGCATGCATATCCATTTTTAAAAGTTTGTTATTCTCATTAAAAACTTTGGTTCCATAGGTCATTTGAATCTTTAACATGTTTCAAGCATGCATATCCATTTTTAAAACATGTGTAGAAGAAATCTCTTTCTTGTAAAATTCCAAGCTATTAGGGTTGAACTAGTGGAATTTCACAAACTTGGATTATAAAACTTTTGTGTTCATTTGTGGTGTGTGAATAAATTTTATTTACTTACATTTTTTATTGTTTTAAATTTTTTCCATTCATAAACTCTAAAATTTTCATATTGATGTGATCTATTTGCCTTTTTTTTTACGGGAAGAAGGGAGAGCGAAAACTGAAAGTTTTGATTTAAGAAAAAAGTGTACATCTAAAATAGAAATTCACAATGAAAAAATTTAGAGAGAGATAATTCCAAAGAGTGTCTGTAATTTTTAGGAATTTTAAGCTCTTTTTAGTTTTTATATCTCAGGTTTTCCTATCGTCGGGAAAAGGGGGAGGCGGGGGATTTTTAACTGAGTATTGAGTCCCAATCCATTAGTCATTTCTTTCAAAAATATAGCCCATTTTATATGATAAATCACTTTACTATCATCCATGAATGTTAGGTCAATTTTTAGTAAATGGGATAAATAATGGCTTGTTTGACTCGGGTAAATATCCCACAGCACCTTCACTTGTTAATTTAATGAGCTTTTGTTATTATCTTTAACAGCTTTGGATCCATAGGTCATTTGCATCTTTAACATATTTCAACCATCCATATCCATTTTTAAAACATGTGTAGAAGAAATCTCTTTCTTGTAAAATTCCAAGCTATTAGGGTTGAACTAATGGAATTTCCCAAACGTGGATAAAAAACCTTTTGAGTTCGCTTTTGGTGTATGAATAAATTTTCTTAACTTAAATTTGTTATTTTTTTAAAATTTTTCCATGCATAAACTCTTAAATTTTCATTTTGTTGTGAACTATTTGCCTTTTTTTTACGGGATGAAGGGAGAGCTAAAACTTAAAGTTTTAATTTAAGAAAAAAGTGTACATTTAAAATGGAAATGCACAATGCACAAATGTAGAGAGAGATAATTCCAAAGAGTTTCTGTAATTTTTAAGTATTGAAAGCACTTTTTAGTTTTTATATATCAGGTTTTGCATTTGTCGGGAAAAGCGGGAAGCGAGGGATTTTTAACTGAGTGTTGGCGCCAAATCCATAAGTCATTTCATACAAAAATATATCCCGTTACATATGATAAATCACTTTACAATCACCTATGATTGTTAGGTCAGCTTTTTGTAAATGCACAAAATAATGGCTTAGTTGACTCGGGTAAATATCCCGCACGTTCACTTGAGAATTTAATGAGCGTTTGTTATTCTCTTCAAAAGCCTTTGATTCATAGGTCATTTCCATCTTTAACATGTTTCAAGTATGCATATCCATTTTTAAAACATGTGTAGAAGAAATCTCTTTCTTGTCAAATTCCAATCTATTTGGGTCGAACTAGTGGAATTTCCCAAACTTGGATAACAAAAATTTGTGTTCATTTTTGGCGTGTGAATAAATTTTCTTTACTTACATTTGTTTTTGTTTTAAAATTTTTCCATTCATAAAATCTAAAATTTTCTTTTCGTTGTCATGTATTTGCCTTTTTTGTTTACGGAATGAAGGGAGAACAAAAACTCAAAGTTTTGATTTAAGAAAAAAGTGTACATCTAAAATGGAAATGAAAAATGCACAAATGTAGAGAGAGATCATTCCAAAGGGTGTCTGTAATTTTTAGGGATTGTAAGCTCTTTTCAGTTTTTATATCTCAGGTTTTGCAATCGTCGGGAAAAGGGGGAGGCGGGGGATTTTTAATAGAGTGTTGACTCCCAATCCATAAGTCATTTCTTACAAAAATATAGCCAGTTACGCATGATAAATCTCTTTACAATCATCTATGATTGTTAGTTCAGCTTTTTGCAAATGGGCAAAATAATGGCTTGTTTGACTCGGGTAAATATCCCACCACATGTTCACTTGAGAATTTAATTAGCGTTTGTTATTCTCTTTAAAAGATTTGAATCCATTGGTCATTTTCACTTTAACATGTTTCAGGCATGCATATCCATTTTTAAAACATGTCTAGAAGAAATCTCTTTCTTGTAAAATTTCAAGCTATTAGGGTTGAACTAGAGGAATTTCCCAAACTTGGATAACAAAACTTGTGTTCATTTGGTTTGTGTGAATAATTTTCTTTACTTACATTTTTTATTTTTTAAAATTTTTTCCATACATAAACTCTAAATTTTTTATTTTTTTGTGATCTATTTGCCTTTTTTGTTTGCGGGATGTAGGGAGAATGAAAAATCAAAGTTTTGATTTAAGAAAAAGGTATACATAAAAAATTGAAATGCACAATGCACAAATATAGAGAGAGATAATTCCAAAGTGTTTGTTATTTTTAGAGATTGTAAGCTCTTTTAGTTTTAATATCTCAGGTTTTGCAATCGTCGGGAAAGGAAGGAGGTGGGGGATTTTTAAATGAGTGTTGACTTCCAATCCATAAGTCATTTCTCACAAAAATATAGTCCGTTATGCATGATAAATCACTTTAGAATCAACTATGATTGCTAGGTCACCTTTTTGAAAATGGGAAAAATAATGGCTTGTTTGACTCGGGTAAATATCCCAGCACACGTTCACTTGAGAATTTAATGAGCGTTTTTTATTCTCTTTAAAAGCTTTTGAACCATAGGTAATTTGCATCTTTGCCATGTTTCAAGCATGCATATCCATTTTTAAAACATGTGTAGAAGAAATCTGTTTCTTGTTAAATTGCTAGCTATTAGGGTTGAACTAGTGGATTTCCCAAATATGATTACAAAACTTTTGTGTTCTGGGTTGTGTGAATAAATTTTCTTTAATTACATTTGTTATTTTTTAAAAAAATTTCCACACATAAACTCTAAAATATTTATTTTTTTGTGTGCTATTTGCCTTTTTTGTTTACGGGATGAAGGGAGAGCGAAAACTCAAAGTTTCTAGTTCAAAAAAATGTGTATATCAGAAATGGAAATGCAAAATGCACAAATTTAGAGAGGGATAATTCCAAAGAGTGTCCTCAATTTTTAGGGATTGTAAGCTCTTTTTAGTTTTTATATCTAAAGTTTTCCAATCGTTGAGAAAAGTGGGAGGCAGAGGATTTTTAACTGAGTGTTGACTCCCAAGCCATAAGTCATTTCTTACAAAATATAGCCCATTAAGAAAGATAAATCACTTTAAAATCATGTATGATAGTTAGATCAGCTTTTTGCAAATGGGCAAAATAATGGCTTGTTTGACACGGGTAAATATCCCTCCGCACTTTCACTTGAGAATTTCATGAGCGTTTGTTATTCTCTATCAAAGCTTTGGATCCATAGGTCATTTGCATCTTTAACATGTTTCAATATTTCATATCCATTTTTAAAACATGTGTAGAAGAAATCTCTTTCTTTTAAAATTGCAAGCTATTACGGTTGAACTAGTGGAATTTCCGAAACTAGGATAACAAAACTTTTGCGTTCATTTGGGTTGTGTGAATAAATTTTCTTTACTTACATTTGTTATTGGTTTAAATTTTTTCCACACTTGAACTCTAAAAGTTTCATTTTGTTGTGATCTATTTGTCTTTTTTGTTTACGGGCTGCAGGGAGAGTGTAAACTCAATGTTTAGATTTAAGAAAAATATGTACATCTAAAATGGAAATGCACAATGCAAAAATGTAGAGAGAGATAATTCCGAAGTGTGTCTATAATTTTTAGGGATTGTAAGCTCTTTTTAGTTTTTATATCTCATGTTTTGCAATCGTCGGGAAAAGGGGGAGTGGGAAATTTTTAACTCAGTCTCCATTCCCAATCCATAAGTCATTTCTCACAAAAATATAGCCCATGGGGGATTTTTAACTAAGTGCTGACTTCCAATCCATCAGTCATTTCTTACAAAAATATAGCCCGTTACGGATGATAAATCACTTTACAATCATCTACGATTGTTAGGACAACTTTTTGTAAATGCGCCAAATAATTGCTTGTTTGACTAGGGTAAATATCCCACCGGACGTTCACTAGAAAATTTAATGAGCGTTGGTAATTCTCTTTATAAGGTTTGAATCCATTGGTCTTTGGCATCTTTAACATGTTTCAAGAGTGCATATCCATTTTTAAAACTTGTGTAGAAGACATCACTTTCTTATAAAATTCCAAGAATAATGGGTTGTTGAACTAGTGGAATTTCCAAAATATGGATAACAAAAATTTTGTGTTCATTTTAGTTGTGTCAATAAATTTTTTTCCATACATAAACTTTAAAATTTTCTTTTTACTGTGATCTATTTGCCTTTTTTGTTTACGGGATGAAGGGAGAGCGAAAACTTAAAGTTTTTATTTAAGAAAAAAGAATACATCTAATTTGGAAATTCACAATGCACAAATGTAGAGAGAGATATTTCAAAAGCGTGTTTGTATTTTATAGGGATTGTAAACTCTTTTTAGTTTTTATATATTAGGTTTTGCAATCGTCGGGAAAAGGCGGAGGCGGGGGATTTTTAACTGAGTATTGACTCCCAATCCATAAGTCATTACTAAAAAATATATAGCCCGTTATGCATGATAAATCACTTTACAATCATATTTGATTGTTAGGTCAGCTTTTTGTAAATGGGAAAAATAATGGCATGTTTGACTCTGGTAAATATCCTACCCCACGTTCACTTGAGAGTTTAATGACCGTTTGTAATTCACTTTAAAATGTTTGGATCCATAGGTCATTTGCATCTTTAACTTGTTTCATGCATGCATATCCATTTTTAAAACATGTGTGGAAGAAATCTCTTTCTTATAAAATTACAAGCGTAATGGGTTGTTGAACTAGTGGAATTTCCCTAACATGGATAACAAAACTTTTGTGTTCATTTGTGGTGTTTTAATAAATTTTATTTATTTACATTTGTTGTCGTTTTAAATATTTTCCATAAATAAACTCTAAAATTTTATTTTTGTTTTGATCTATTCACCTTTTTTGTTTACGGGATGAAGGAAGAGCGAAAACTCAAGTTTTGATTTAAGAAAAAAGTATACATCTAAGATAGAAATACACAATGCAAAAATGTAGAGAGAGATAATTCCAAAGAGTGTCTCTAATTTTTATGGATTGTAAACTCTTTTTAGTTTTTAAATATTACCTTTTGCAATCGTTGGGAAAAGGGGGAGGTGGGGGATTTTTAACTCAGTGTTGACTCCCAATCTATAAGTCATTTCTTACAAAAATATAGCCCGTTATGCATTATAAATCACTTTACAATCATCTATGATTGTTAAGTCTGCAATTTGTAAATGGGCAAAATAATGGCTTGTTTTACTCGGGTATATATCCTACCTCACGGTCACTTGAGTATTTAATGAGCCTATGTTATTCTCTTTGAAAGGTTTGGATCCGTAGGTCATTTGCATCTTTAAGATGTTTCTGGCATTCATATCCATTTTTAAAACATATGTAGAAGAAATCTCTTTCTTATAAACTTCCAAGCGTAATGGGTTGTCGAACTAGTGGAATTTCGCAAACTTGGATAACAAAACTTTAGTGTTCATTTGTGTTGTGTGAATAAATTTTCTTTACTTAAATTGATTGTTGTTTTAAATTTTTTCCGTACATAAACACTAAAATTTTCATTTTTTGTGTTATTTTTGCCTTTTTTGTTTACAGGATGAAGGGAGATCGAAAACTCAAAGTTTTGATTTAAGAAAAAAGTATACGTGCAAAATGGAAATGCACAATGCACATAAATATAGCCCGTTATGCATGATCGTTCACTTTACAATCATCTATGATTGTTAGGCCAGATTTTTGTAAATGGGCAAAATAAAGGTTTGTTAGACTCGGGTAAATATCCCACCGCACGTTCAGTTGATAATTTAATGAGCGTTTGTAATTCTGTTTAAATTTTTTGGATCCATAGGTCATTTTCATCTTTAACATGTTTCAAGAATGCATATCCATTTTTAAAACATGTGTAGAAGAAATCTTTTTTATATAAAATTCCAAGAGTAATGGGGTGTTGAACTAGTGGAATTTCCAAAAATAGATAACAAATTTTTTTTGTTCATTAGTGGTGTCTAAATAAATTTTCTTTACATATATTTGTTGTTGATTTAAATTTTTTCCTTACATAAACTCTAAAATTTTAATTTTTCTATGATCTATTTGCATTTTTTGTTTACGGGATGAAGGGAGAGCAAAAACTCAATGTTTTGATTTATGAGAAAAGTATACACTAATGTAGAAATGCACAATGCACAAATGTAGAGTGAGTGTCTGTAATTTTTAGGGATTGTAAGCTCTTTTTAGTTTTTATATATTAGGTTTTGAAATCGTCGGGAAAAGGGGGAGGTGGGGGATTTTTAACTGAGTGTTGACTCCCAATCCATAAGTCATTTCTTAATAAGATATCGCCCGTTACACATTATAAATCACTTTAGAATCATTTATGATTGTTAGGTCAGCTTTTTGTAAATGGGCTAAATAATGGCTTGTTTTACTAGGTTAAGTATGCCACACACGTTCCCTTCATAATTTGATGAGCGTTTTTATTCCCTTTAAAAGGTTTGGATCCTGAGGTCATTTGCATTTTTAATATTTTTCAAGCTTGCATATCATTTTTTTAAAACATGTGTAGATGAAATCTCTTTCTTGTAAAATTCCAAGCATAATGGGTTGTTCAACTAGTGGAATTTCGCAAACTTGGATACCAAAACTTTTGTGTTCATTTGTTGTGTGTGAATAATTTTTCTTTACATACATTTGTTTTTGTTTAAAAATTTTTCTGTACATAAAATCTAAAATTTTTATTTTGTTGTGATCTTTTCGTCTTTTTTGTTTACGGGATGAAAGGAGAGCGAAAACTCAAAGTTTCGATTTAAGGAAAAAGTGTACATTTAAAATGGAGATGCAAAATGCACAAATGTAGAGAGAGATAATTCCAAAGAGTGTCTGCAATTTTTAGGGATTGAAAGCTCTTTTTAGTTTTTATATCTCAGGGTTTGCTATCGTCAGGAAAAGGCGGAGGCGGGGATTTTTAACTGAGTGTTGACTCCCAATCCATAAGTCATTTATTACCAAAATATATCCCGTTACGCATGATAAATCACTTTACAATCATCTATGATTATTAGGTCAGCTTTTTGCAAATGCGCAAAATAATGGCTTGTTTGACAGGGGTAAATATACCACTTCACGTTCACTTGAGTCATGAGCGTTTGTTATTCTCTTTAAAATCTTTGGATCCATAGGTCATTTGCATCTTTAACATGTTTCAAGCATCCATATCCATTTTTAAAACATGTGTAGAAGAAATCACTTTCTAGTAAAATTCCAAGCTATTATGGTTGAAATAGAGGAATTTATCAAACTTGGATAACAAAACTTTTGTGTTAATTTGAGGTGTGTGAAAAAATTTTCTTTACGTACATTTCTTATTGTTTTAAATTTTTCCATACATAAACTCTAAAATTTTCTTTTTGTTGTGATCTATTTGCCTTTTTTGTTTACGGGATGAAGGGAGAGCGAAAACACAAAGTTTTGATTTAAGAAAAAAGTTTACATCTTAAATTGGAATGCACAATGCACAAATTTAGAGTGAGATAATTCCAAAGTGTGTCTAAAATTTTTAGGGATTGCAAGCTCTTTTTAGTTTTTATATCTCAGGTTTGGCAATCGTCGGGAAAAGGGGGAGGCGGGGGATTTTTACTGAGTGTTGACTCCCAATCCATAAGTAATTTCTTACAAAAATAAAGCATGTGAAGGCTTTTCAACTGAGTGTTGACTTCCAATCCATACATCATTTCTTACAAAAATATAGCCTGTTATGCGTGACAAATCACTTTACAATCATCTACAATTGTTAGGTCAGCTTTTTGTAAATGGACCAAAAAGTTGCTTTTTTGACTCGGGTAAATATCCCATCGCACGTTCACTAGAAAATTTAATGAGCATTTATAATTCCCTTTTTAAGGTTTGGATCCATAGGTCATTTTAATCTTTAACATGTTTCAAGCATGCATATCCATTTTTAAAACTTGTGTAGAAGAAATCTATTTCTTATAAAATTCCTAGCGTGATGGGTTGTTGAACTAGTGGAATTTCCAAAACATGGATAACAAAACTTTTGTGTCATTTGAGGTGTGTCAATAAATTTTCTTTACCTACATTTTTTGTTGTTTTAATTTTTTTCCATACGTAAACTCTAAATTTTTTATTTTGTTGTGATCTATTTGCCTTTTTTGTTTATGGGATGTATGGAGAACGAAACGGTAAAGTTTTGATTTAAGAAAAATAATACATCTAATATGGAAATTCACAATGCACAAATGTAGAGAGAGATAATTCCAAAGAGTGTCTGTAATTTTTAGGGATTGTAAACTCTTTTTAGTTTTTATATATTAGGTTTTACAATCGTCGGGAAAATGGGGAGGCAGGGGATTTTTTACTGGGTGTTGACACCCAATCCTTATGTCATTTCTAAAAAAAATATAGCCCGTTATGCATGATAAAACACTTTAGAATCATCTATGATTGTAGGTCTGCTTTTTGTAAATGGGCAAAACAATGGCTTGTTTGACTCGGGTAAATATCCAACCCAATGTTCACTTGAGAATTTAATGACCGTTTGTACTTCACTTTAAAAGGTTTGGATGCATAGGTTATTTGCATCTTTAACTTGTTTCAAGCATGCATATCCATTTTTAAAACATGTGTAGAAGAAATCTCTTTCTTATAAAATTCCAAGCGCAATGGGTAGTTGAACTAGTGGAATTTCAACAACATGGATAAAAAAATTCTAAAATTTTAATTTTTTTGTGATCTATTCATCTTTTTTGTTTATGGGATGAAGGGAGAGCGAAAACTCAAAGTTTTGATTTATGAAAAAAGTATACATCTAAAATGGAAACGCACAGTGCACAAATGAAGGGAGAGATAATTCCAAAGAGTGTCTGTATTTTTAAGGGATTGTAAACTCTTTTTAATTTTTAAATATTGCCTTTTTCTATCATCGGGAAAAGGGGGAGGCGAGGGATTTTTAACAGAGTGTTGACTCCCAATCCATAAGACATTTCTTAAAAAAATATAGCCCATTATGCATTATAAATCACTTTACAATCATCTATGATTGTTAGGTCTGCTCTTTGTAAATGGGCTAAATTATGGCTTGTTTTACTCGGGTAAATTATCCCACCGCACGTTCACTTGAGAATTTAATGAATGTTTGTTATTCTCTTTAAAAGTTTTGGATCCATTGGTCATTTGCATTTTTAACATGTTTCAAACATGCATATCCATTTTTAAAACATGTGTAGAAGAAATATCTTTCTTATAAACTTCCAAGCATAATGGGTCGTCAAACTTTTGGAATTCTCAAACTTGGATAACGAAACTTTTGTGTTCATTTGTGTTGTGTGAATACATTTTCTTTACTCAAAATTGGTGTTTGTTTTAAAATTTTTCCGTACATTAACTATAAAAGTTTCATTTTGTTGTGATCTAATTCCCTTTTTTTTTTTACGGGATGAAGAGAGAGAGAAAAGTCAAAGATTTGATTTAATAAAAAAGTATACATATAAAATGGAAATGCACATTGCACAAATGTAGAGAGAGACCAATGAATGTCTGTAATTTTTAGGCATTGTAAACTCTTTTTAGTTTTTATATATTAGGTTTTGCAATCATCGAGAAAAGGGGGAGGTATGGGATTTTTAACTGAGTGTTGACTCTCAATCCATAAGTCATTTCTATAAAAAATATAGCCCGTTACCCATGGTCATTCACATTACAATCATCATGATTGTTAGGCCTGCTTTTTGTAATTGGGCAAAATAATGGTTTGTTTGACTCGGGTAAATATCCTTCTGCACCTTCATTTGATAATTTAATGAGCATTGGTAATTCTCTTTAAAAGGTTTGGATCCGTTGGTCATTTGCATCTTTAAAATGTTTTAAGCATGTATATCCATTTTTAAAACATGTGTAGAAGAAATCTCTTTCTTGTCAAATTGCAAGCTATTACGGTTGAACTAGTGGAATTTCCGAAACTAGGATAACAAAACTTTTGTATTCATTTGGGTTGTGTGAATAAAATTTCTTTACTAACATTTGTTATTGTTTTAAATTTTTTCCATACATGAACTCTAAAATTTTCATTTTGTTGTGATCTATTTGCCTTTTTTGTTTACGGGATGAAGAGAGAGTGAAAACTCAAAGTATTGATTTAAGAAAAAAGTATACATCTAAAATGGAAATGCACAATGCACAAATGTAGAGAGATAATTCCGAAATGTGTCTGTAATTTTTAGGGATTGTAAGCTCTTTTTAGTTTTTATATCTCAGGTTTTGCAATCGTCTGGAAAAGGGGGAGGCGGGGCATTTTTAACTGAGTGTTGACTGCCAAACTATAAGTCATTTTTTACAAAAATATAGCCCGTGGAGGATTTTTAACTAAGTGTTGACTTCCAATCCATAAGTCATTTCATTCAAAAATATAGTTCGTTACACATGATAAATCACTTTACAATCATCTACGATTGTTATGTCAGCTTTTTGTAAATGCGCCAAATAATTGCTTGTTTGACTCGGGTAAATATCCCACACGTTCACTAGATAATTTAATGTGCATTTCTAATTCTCTTTATATGGTTTGGATCCATTGGTCAATTGCATCTTTAACATGTTTCAAGCATGCCTATCCATAATTAAAACATGTATAAAATAAATCTCTTTCTTAAATAATTCTAAGGGTAATGGGATGTTGAACTAATGAAATTTCGAAAACATGGATAAAAAAACTTTTGTGTTCATTTGAGTTGTGTCAATAAACTTTCTTTACTTACATTTGTTGTTTTATGATTTTTTTTCCATACATAAACTCTGAAATTTTCATTTTGTTGTGATCTATTTGCCTTTTTTTTCTTACGGGATGAAGGGAGAGCGAAAACTTAAACTTTTTATTTAAGAAAAATAATAAATCTAATATGTAAATTCACAATGCACAATTGTAGAGAAAGATAATTCCAAAGAGTGTCTTTAATTTTTACGGATTGTAAACTCTTTTTAGTTTTTATATATTAGGTTTTGCAATTGTCGGAAAAAGGGGGAGGCACGGGATTTTTAACTATGTGTTGACTCCCAATCCATAAGTCATTTCTAACAAACATATAGCCCATTATGCATGGTAAATCAATCTATGATTTTTAGGTCAGATTTTTTAAAATGGGCAAAATAATGGCATGTTTGACTCGGGTAAATATCCCACCCCACGTTCACTTGAGAATTTAATGACAGTTTGTAATTCACTTAAAAAGGTTTGGATCCTTAGGTCATTTGCATCTTTAACTTGTTTCAAGCGTGCATATCCATTTTTAAAACAGGTGTAGAAGAAATCTCTTTTTTATAAAATTCCTAGCGTAAGGGATTGTTGAACTAGTGGAATTTCCCCAACATGGATAACAAAACTTTTGTGCACATTTGTGGTGTTTGAATAAATATTCTGTACTTAAATTTGTCATTGTTTTAAATATTTCCCTTACATAAAGTCTAAAATTTTAATTTTGTTGTGATCTATTTGCCTTTTTTGTTTACGGGATGAAGGGAGAGCGAAAACTCAAAGTTTTGATTTAAGAAAAAAGTATACATATAAAATGGAAACACACAATGCACAAATATAGAGAGAGATAATACTAAAGAGTTTCTGCGATTTTTAGGGATTGTAAACTCTTTTTAGTTTTTAAATATTACCTTTTACAATCGTTTGAAAAATGTGGTGGCGGGGGGATTTTTAATTGAGTGTTGACTCCCAATCCATAAGTCATTTCTTACAAAAATATAGCTTGTTATGCATTATAAATCACTTTACAATCATCTATGATTGTTAGGTCAGCTCTTTGTAAATGGTCAAAATAATGGCTAATTTTACTCGGGTAAATATCCTACCGCACGTTCACTTGAGAATTTAATGAGCGTTTGTTATTCTCTTTTAAAGGTTTGGATCCATAGGTCATTTGCATCTTTAACATGTTTCAAGCATGCATATCCATTTTTAAAACATATGTAGGAGAAATCTCTTTCTTATAAACTTCCAAGCGTAATGGGTTGAACTAGTGGAATTTCCCAAACTTGGATAATAGAACTTTTGTGTTCATTTGTGTTGAGTGAATAAATTTTCTTTACTTAAATTCGTTGTTGTTTTAATTTTTTTCCGTACATAAACTCTAAAATTTTGATTTTGTTGTGATCTATTTGCCTTTTTTGTTTACGGGATGAAGGGAGAGCGAAAACTCAATGTTTTCATTTAAGAAAAAAGTATACATCTAAAGTGGAAATGAACAATGCACAAATGTAGATAGAGTGTCTATAATTTTTAGGGATTGTAAATTCTTTTTCGTTTTTATATATTTGGTTTTGCAATCGTCGGGAAAAGAGGGAGGTGGGGGATTTTTAACTGAGTGTTGATTTCCAATCCATAAGTCATTTCTTAAAAAAATATCGCCCGTTACGCATTATAAAAAACTTTACAATCATCTATGATTGTTAGGTCAACTTTTTATGAATTAGGAAAATAATGGCTTGTTTTACATGGTTAATTTAATGAGCGTTTGTTATTCTCTTTAAAAGTTTTGGATCCATAGGTCATTTGAATTTTTAACATGTTTCAAGCATGCATATCCATTTTTAAAACCTGTTTAGAAGAAATCTCTCTCTTTTAAAATTCCAAGCGTAATGCGTTGTGGAACTAGTGGAATTTCGCAAACTGGAAAACAAATCTTTGGTGTTCAATTGTGGTGTGTGAAAATTTTTTATTTACTTACATTTGTTGTTTATTAAAAAAATTTCTGTTCATAAACTCTTAAATTTTTATTTTTTTGTTACGGGATGAAGGCGGAGCGAAAACTCAAAGTTTTGATTTAAGAAAAAAGTGTACATCTAAAATGGAAATGCACAATGCACAAATGTAGAGAGAGATTATTCCAAAGAGTGTCTACAATTTTTAGGGATTGTAAGCTCTTTTTAATTTTTATATCTCAGGTTTTGCAATCGTCGGTAAAAGGGGGAGGTAGGGGATTTTTAACTGAGTGTTGACTCCCAATCCATAAGTCATTTCTAACAAAAATATGGGTCATTATGCATGATCAATCACTTTACAATCATCTATTATTGTTAGGCCAACCTTTTTTAAATGGGCAAAATAATGGTTTGTTTGATTCGTGTAAATATCCCACCGCATGTTCACTTGATAATTTAATGAGCGTTTATTATTCACTTTAAAAGGTTTGGATCCATAGGTCATTTTCATCTTTAACATGTTTTAAGAATGCATATCCATTTTTAGAACATGTGTAGAAGAAATATCTTTCTTATAAAATTCCAAGCGTAATGGTTGAAATAGTGGAATTTCCCATCCATGGATATCAAAACTTTTGTGTTCATTAGAGGAGTGTGAATCAATTTTATTTACTTATATTTGTTGATGTTTTAATTTTTTTCCATACAAAAACTCTAAAATTTTAACTTTGTTGTGATCTTTTCGCCTTTTTTGTTTATGGGATGAAGAGAGAGCGAAAACTCATTGTTTTGATTTAAGAAAAAAGTATACATCTAAAATGGAAAGGCACAATGACCAAATGTAGAGAGAGATAATTCCAAAGAGTGACTATAATTTTTAGGGATTGTAAACACTTTTTTATTTTTCATATATTAGGTTTTGCAATCGTCGGGAAAAGTGGGCGGCAGGGGATTTTTAACTAAGTGTTGACTCCCAATCCATAAGTCATTTCTTACAAAAATATAGCCCGTTACGCATGATCAATCACTTTAGAATCATCTATGATTGTTAGGCCAACTTTTTTTAAATGGGCAAAATGATGGTTTGTTTGACTCGGGTAAATATCCCACCGCACGTTCACTTGAGAATTTAATGAGCGTTTTTAATTCTCTTTAAAAGGTTTGGATTCGTAGGTCATTTGCATCTTTAACATATTTCATGCATGCATATCCATTTTTAAAACATGTGTAGAAGAAATATCTTTCTTGTAAAATTCCAAGCATAATCGGTTGTTGAACTAGTGAAATTCCAGAAATATGGATAACATAACTTGTGTGTTGATTTTTGGTGTGTGAATGAATTTTATTTACTTAAATTTATTGTTGTTTTAAATTTTTTCCTACATAAACTCTAAAATTTTCATATTGTTGTCATCTATTTGCATTTTTTGTTTACGGGATGAAGGAAGAGCAAAAACTCAAAATTATGATTTTTGAAAAAAGTATACATCTAAAATTTATATGCACAATGCACAAATGTAGAGAGAGATAATTCCAAAGTGTCTCCGTAATTTTAGGGGTTCCAAACTCTTTTTAGTTTTATATATTAGGTTTTGCAATCGTCGGGAAAAGAGGGAGGCGGGGGATTTTTAACTGTGTTTTGACTCCCAATCCATAAATCATTTCTTAAAAAAGTAGAGCCCGTTATGCTTTATAAATCACCTTACAATCATCTATGATAGTCAGGTCAGCTTTTTGTAAATGGGCAAAATAATGGCTTGTTTGACTCGGGAAAATATCCCGCCGCACATTCACTTGAGAAATTAATGAGCATTTGTTATTCTCTTTGAAAAGTTTGAATCCACAGGTCTATTCCATCTTTAGCATGGTTCAAGCATGCATAAGAAATCTCTTTCTTATAAAATTCCAAGCGTAATGGGTTGTTGTACTAGTGGAATTTCCCAAACTTGGATAAAAAAACTTTTGTGTTCATTTGTGGTGTGTGAATAAATTTTTTATAGTT
This sequence comes from Aristolochia californica, assembly GCF_029961685.1. NCBI lineage: Eukaryota > Viridiplantae > Streptophyta > Magnoliopsida > Piperales > Aristolochiaceae > Aristolochia > Aristolochia californica. The sequence goes on along the minus strand of NW_027181992.1, from coordinate 31,335,591 downwards.
ACATTTGTTGTTGTTTTAAATTTTTTCCGTACCTAAACTATTAAAGTTTCATTTAGTTGTGATCTATTTGCCTTTTTTCTTTACGGGATGAAGCGAGAGCGAAAACTCAAAGTTATGATTTAAGAAAAAAGTATACATCTAAAATTGAAATACACAAAGCACAAATGTAGAGAGAGATAATTCGAAAGTGTGACTGTATTTTTTAGAGATTGTAAACTCTTTTAGGTTTTTTATATTAGGTTTTGAAATTGTCGGGAAAAGGGGGAGGCGGGGGATTTTTAACTGAGTCTTGACCCCCAATCCATAAGCCATTTCTTACAAAAATATTGCCCGTTACGCATTATAAATCACTGAGGTCCGCTTTTTATAAATGAGCAAAATAATGGCTTGTTTGACTCGGGTAAATATCCCAACAAAATTTTTTTTACCCGAGTCCAACAAAAATATAGCCCGTTACGCATGATCAATCACTTTACAATCATCTATGATTGTTAGGCCAGCATTTTGTAAAAGGGCAAACTATTGGTTTGTTGGACTCGGGTAAATATCCAACTGCACGTTCACTTGAGAATTTAATGAGCATTTTTAATTCTCTTTAAATGGTTTTGATCCATAGGTCTTTTGCATCTTTAACATGTTTCAAGCACGCATATCCATTTTTAAAACATGTATAGAAGAAACTTTTTCTTATAAAATTCCAAGCATAATGGGTTGTTGAACTAGTGGAATTCCCCAAACGTGGATAACAGCACTTTTTTGTTCGTTTGTGTTGTGTGAATAAATTTTCTTTACTTACATTTGTTGTTGTTTTAAATATTTTCCATACATGAACTCTTAAATTTTCATTTTTTTGTGATGTATTTTGCTTTTTTTGTTTATGGGATGAAGGAAGAGCGAAAACTCAAAGTTTTGATTTTAGAAAAAAGTATTTATATAAAATGGAAATTTACAATGCACAAATGTAGAGAGTGATAATTCCAAAGCTTTTCCATAATTTTTAGGGATTGTAAAATCTTTTTAGTTTTTATAATTTCGGTTAATCGTCAGGAAAAGGGGAGGCGGGGAAATTTTGACTGTGTTTTGACTCCCAATCCATAAATCATTTCTTACAAAAATATATCCCGTTATGCATGATCAATCACTTTACTATCATCTATGATTGTTAGCCCAACTTTTTGTAAATGAGCAAAACAATGGTTTGTTTGACTAGGGTAAATATCCCACCGCACGTTCACTTGAGAATTTAATGAGCATTTGTAATTCTCTTTAAAAGGTTTGGATTTATTGGTTATTTCCATCTTTAACATGTTTCAAGCAAGCATATCCAGTTTTAAAACTTGTAGAAGAAATTTTTTTCTTATAAAATTCCAAGTGTAATGGATTGTTGAACTAGTGGAATTCCCAAAACATGGATAAAAAAACTTTTTGTGTTCATTTGTAGTGTGTGAATAAATTTTCTTTACTTACATTTGTTGTTGTTTTAAATTTTTTCCATACATAAACTCTAAAATGTACATTTTGTTGTGATCTATTTGCCTTTTTTGTTTTCGGGATGAAGGAAAAGCGAAAACTCAAAGTTTTTATTTTAGAAAAAAGCAAACATTTAAAATGGAAATGCACAATTCGCAAATGTAGAGAGAGTTAATTCCAAAGTGTGTCCGTAATTTTTAGGGATTGTAAACTATTTTTAGTTTTTATATATTAGGTTTTGCAATCGTCTGGAAAAGGGGGAGGCTGGGGATTTTTAACTGTATGTTGACTCCCAATCTATAAATAATTTCATACAAAAATGTAGCCCGTTAGGCTTGATAAATCACTTGACAATCATCTATGATTGTTAGGTCAACTTTTTTGTAAATCGGCAAAAAAATGTCTTGTTTGGCTCGCGTAAATATCCCACCACAGGTCATTTGGGAAATTAAAGAGCGTTTGTTATTCTCTTTAAAAAGTTTGGATCCATAGGTCATTTGCATCTTTAACATGTTTCAAGCATGCATATCCATTTTTAAAACATGTGTAGAAGAAATCTCTTTCTTTTAAAATTCCAAGCGTAATGGGTTGTTGAACTAGTGGTATTTATAAAACTTGGATAACAAAACTTTGTGTTCATTTGTGGTGTGTGAATAAATTTTCTTTACTTACATTTGTTGTTGTTTTAAATTTTTTCCGTACATAAACTCTAAAATTTTCATTTGGTTGTGATCTATTTGCCTTTTTTGTTTACGGGATGATGGAAGAGCAAAAAATCAAAGTTTTTATTTTAGAAAAAAGTATACATCTAAAATGGAAATGCACAATGAATGCACAAATGTAGGGAAATATATTTCCAAAGTGTGTCCGAAATTTTTAAGGATTGTAAACTCTTTTTAGTTTTTATAGATTAGGTTTTGCAATTGTCGGGGAAAGGAGGAGGCGGGGGATTTTTAACTGTATGTTGACTCCCAATCAATAAATAATTTCATACTAAAATATAGCCCGTTAGGCTTGACAAATTATTTTAAAATCATCTATGATAGTTCGGTCAACTTTTTTTTAAATCGGCAAAATAATGGCTTGTTTGGCTCGGGTAAATATCCCACCACAAGTTGACCTGGGAAATTAATGAGCATTTGTTATTCTCTTTAAAAATTCAAGATCCATAGGTCATTTGCATCTTTAACACGTTTCAAGCATGCATATCCATTTTTAAAACATGTGTAGAAGAAATCTGTTTCTTATAAAATTCCAAGCGTAATGGGTTGTTGAACTAGAGGAATTTCCTAAACTTGGATACCAAACTTTTGTGTTCATTTGTGGTGTGTAAATAAATTTTATTTACTTACAATTATTGTTGTTTTAATTTTTTTCCGTACATAAACCGTAAAATTTTAATTATGTTGTGATCTATTTGCCTTTTTTGTTTATAGGAAGAAGGGAGAGCGAAAACTCAAAGTTTCAATTTGAGAAAAAAGTATACATCTAAAATAGAAATGCACAATGCACAAATGCAGAAAGAGATAATTCCAAAGAGTCTCTGTAATTTTTAGGGATTGTAAACTCTTTATAGTTTTTATATCTTAGGTTTTGCAATCGTTGGGAAAAGGGGGAGTCGAGGATTTTTAACTGAGTGTTGACTCACAATCCATAAGTCATTTCTTACAAAAATATAGCCCGTTACGTATGATAAATTACTTTACAATCATCTAAGATTGTTAGGTCAGCTTTTTGTAAATGGGCAAAATAATGGCTTGTTTTACTCAGGTAAATATCCCACCGCACGTTCACTTGGGAATTTAATGACCGTTTGTTATTCTATTTAAAGGGTTTGGATCCTTAGGTCATTTGCATCTTTAACATTTTTCAAGCATGCATATCGATTTTTGAAACATGCGAAGAAGAAATCTCTTTCTTATAAAATTCCAAGCGTAATGGGTTGTTGAACTAGTGGAATTTCCCAAACTTGGATAACAAAACTATTGTGTTCATTTGTGGTGTGTAAATAAATTTTATTTTCTTACATTTTTTGTTGTTTTAAATTTTTTACCCCGTACAAAAACTCTAAAATTTTCATTTTGTTTTGATCTCTTTGCCTTTTATGTTTACGGGATGAAGTGAGAGTGAAAACTCAAAGTTTTGATTTAAGAAAAATGTATACACCTAAAATGGAAATGCATAATGCACAAATGTAAAGAAAGATAAGTCCAAAGAGTATCTGTAATTTTTAGGGATTGTAAACTCTTTTTAGTTTTTATATATTAGGTTTTACAATCGTCGGGAAAAGTGGGTGCCATGGAATTTTTAACTGAGTGTTGACTCCCAATCCATAAGTTATTTCTTACAAGAATATAGCCCGTTACATGATCGATCACTTTACAATCATCTATGATTGTTAGGCCAACTTTATGTAAATGGCCAAAATAATGGTTTGTTGGACTCGGATAAATATCCCACCGCACGTTCACTTGAGAATTTAATGAGTGCTTGTAATTCTCTTTAAAAGGTTTGGATCCATAGGTCATTTGCGTGTTTAACATGTTTCAGGCATGCATATCCATTTTAAAAACACGTGAAGAAGAAATCTCTTTCTTATAAAATTCCAAGTTGTTGAACTAATTGAATTACCCAAACTTGGATAACAAAACTTTTGTGTTCATTTGTGGTGTGTGAATAAATTTTCTTTACTTACATTTGTTGTTATTTTACATTTTTCCGTACATAAACTCTAAAATTTTCATTTTGTTGTGATCTATTTGCCTTTTTTGTTTACGGGATGAAGGGAGAGCGAAAACTCAAAGTTTTGATTTAAGAAAAAAGAATACATCTAAAATGGAAATGCACAATGCAAAAATGTAGAAAGAGATAATTCCAAAGGGTCTCTGTAGTTTTTATGGATTGAAAACTCTTTTTAGTTTTTAAATATTAGTTTTGCATTCGTCGGGAAAAGGGGAAGGCGGGGATTTTAACTGAGTGTTGACTCCCAATCCATATGTCTTTTCTTTCAAAAATATTGCCCGTTGCGCATCATAAATCACTTTACAATCATCTATGATTGTAAGGTCAGCTTTTTGTAAATGGGCAAAATAATGGCTCATTTTTCTGTGGTAAATATCCCACTGCACGTTCACTTGAGAATTTAATGAGTGTTTGTTATTCTGTTTAAAAGGTTTGGATCCATAGGTCATTTTCATCTTTAACATGTTTCAAGCCTGCATATCCATTTTTAAAACATATGTAGAAGAAATCTCTTTCTTATAAAATTCCAAGCGTAATGGGTTGTTGAACTAGTTGAATTCCACATACGTGGATAACAACACTTTTGTGTTGATTTGTGGTGTGTGAATAAATTTTCTTTAGTTACATTTGTTGTCGTTTTAAATTTTTTCCATACAGAAACTCTAAAATTTTCTTTTTTCTGTGATGTATTTGCCGTTTTTGTTTACGGGATGAAGGAAGACCAAAAAATCAAAGTTTCTATTTAAGAAAAAAGTATACATCTAAAATGGAAATGTACAATGAAAAAATTTGGAGAGAGATAATTCCAAAGAGTGTCTGTAATTTTTTTGGAATTGTAAACTATTTTTTAGTTTTTATAAATTAAATTTTGCAAACATCTGGAAAAAAGGGAAGCAACGGTTTTTTAACTGAGTTGACTCCCATTCCATAATCATTTCTTACAAAAATATAGCCCCTTACTCTTGATCAATCACTTTACAATCATCTATGATTGTTAGGCCAGCTATTTGTTAATGGGCAAAATAATGATTTGTTTGACTTGGGTAAATATCCCACTGCACGTTCACTTGAGAATTTAATGAGCATTTGTAATTCTCTTTAAAAGGATTGGATCCATAGGTCATTTGCATCTTTAATATGTTTCAAGCATGCATAACCATTTTTAGAACATGTGTAGAAGAAATCTCTTTCTTATAAAATTCCCAGTGTAATGGGTTGTTGAACTAGTGGAATTCCCAAAACATGGATAACAAAACCTTTGTGTGCATTTGTGGTGTGAGAATAAATTTTCATTACCTATATTTGTTGTTGTTTTAAATTTTTTCCATTGATAAACTCTAAAATTTTGATTTTGTTGTGATGTATTTGCCTTTTTTGTTTACGGGATGAAGGAAGAGCATAAACTCAAAGTTTTTATTTTACAAAAAATTAAACATCTAAAATGGAAATGACAAATGCATAAATATAGAGAGAGATAATTCCAAAGTGTGTCTGTAATCTTTAGGGATTGTAAACTCTTTTTAGTTTTTATACATTAGGTTTTGCAATAGTCGGGAAAAGGGGGAGGCGGGAGTTTTTTAACTGAGTGTTGACTCCCAATTCCTAAGTCATTTCTTACAAAAATATAGCACGTTACGCATTATAGATCACTTTACAATCATCTATGATTGTTAGGTCGGCATTTTGTAAATGGGCAAAAAATGGCTTGTTTGACTAGGGTAAATATCCCACTGCACGTTCACTTGAGAATTTAATGAGTGTTTCTTATTCTCTTTAAAAGGTTTGGATCCATAGGTCATTTGCATCTTTAACATGTTTCAAGCATGCATATCTATTTTTAAAACATGTGAAGAAAGAATCTCTTTCTTATAAAATTCCAAGCGTAATGGGTTGTTGAACTAGTGGAATTTCCCAAACTTGGATAACAAAACTTTTGTGTTCACTTGTGGTCTGTGAATAAATTTTCTTTACTTACATTTGTTGTTGTTTTAAATTTTTTCTGTACATAAACTCTAAAATTTTCATTTTGTTGTGATCTATTTACCTTTTTTTTTTACGGAAAGAAGCGAGAACGAAAACTTAAAGTTTTGATTTAAGAAAAAAGTATACTTCTAAAATGGAAATGCACAATGCACAAATGTAGAGGGAGATAATTCCAAAGAGTGTCTATAATTTTTAGGGATTGTAAAATCTTTTTATTTTTTTAATATTAGGCTTAATAATCATCAAGAAAAGGGGGAGGCAGGGGATTTTTAAATGAGAGTTTGACTCCCTATCCATAAGTCTTTTATTACAAAAATATAGCCCATTTCACATGATCAATCTCATTACAATAATCTATGATTATTATGCCAGCTTTTTGTAAATGGGCTAAATAATGGTTTGTTGGACTTGGGTAAATATCCCTCTGCACGTTCACTTGAGAATTTAATGAGCGTTTGTAATTCTCTTTAAAATGTTTGGATCCATAGGTCATTTGCATCTTTAACATGTTTCAAGCATGCATGTCCATTTTTAAAGTATGTGTAGAAGAAATCTCTTTCTTATAAAATTCCAAGTGTAATGGATTTTTGAACAAGTGGAATTTCCCAAACATGGATAACAACACTTTTGTGTTCATTTGTGGTGTGTGAATAAATTTTATTTACTTACATTTTTTTTGTTTAAAATTTTTTCCATACATAAACTCTAAAATTTTAAAACTGTTGTGTTGAATTTGGCTTTTTTGTTTACGGGATGAAGGAAGAACGAAATGTCAAAGTTTTGATTTTAGAAAAAATTATGTATCTAAAAAGGTAATTCACAAAGCACAAATGTAGAGAGAGATAATTCCAAAGTGTGTCCGTAATTTTTTAGGATAGTAACCTCTTTTTAATTTTTATAAATTAGGTTTTGCAATCGTCGGGAAAAGGGGGAGGCAAGGGATTTTTAACTGTGTGTTAACTCCGAATCCATAAATGATTTGTTACAAAAATATTTCCCGTTACGCTTGATAAATCACTTTACAATCATATACGATTGTTAGGTCAATTTTTTTTTAAATCGGTAAAATAATGGCTTGTTTGTCTCGGGTAAATATCCCACTGCATGTTCACTTGAGAATTTATTGAGCGTTTGTTATTCTCTTTAAAAAGTTTTGATCCATAGGTCATTTGTACCTTAACATGTTTGAAGCATGCGTATCAATTTTTAAACACATGTGTAGAAGAAATCTCTTTCTTATAAAATTCCAAGCGTAATGGGTTGTTGAACTACTAGAATTTCCCAAACTCTGATAACAAAACTTTTGTCTTCTTTTGTGTCAATAAATTTTTTTTACTTACATTTGTTGTTGTTTTAAATTTTTTCCATACATCTAAAACTTTCATTAAGGAAGAGAAAAAACTCAAAGTTTTGATTTAATAAAAAAGTATACATCTAAAACGGAAATGCACAATGCACAAATGTAGAGAGAGACAATTCCAAAATGTGTGTGTAATTTTTATGGATTGTATACTCTTTTTAGTTTTTATATATTAGGCTTTGCAATCGTCGGGAAAAGGGGGAGGCGGGGGATCTTTAACTGAGTGTTGACTTCAAATCCATGAGTCATTTCTTACAAAAAAAATAGCCCGTTACACATTAAAAATCACTTTACAATCATCTATGATAGTTAGGTCAGCTTTTTGTAAATCGGCAAAATAATGTCTTGTTTTACTCGGGTAAATATCCTACCGCAAGTTTACTTGAGAATTTAATGAGTGTTTGTTATTCTCTTTAAAAGGTTTGGATCCATAGGTCATTTTCATCTTTAACATGTTTCAAGCATGCATATCCATTTTTACAACACTTTCTTATAAAATTCCAAGCATAATGGGTTGTTGTACTAGTGGAATTTCCCAAACTTGGATAACAAAACTTTTGTGTTCATTTGTGGTGAGTGAATAAATTTGATTTACCTACATTTTTTGTTTTTTTATATTTTTTCCTTACATAAACTCTAAAATTTTCATAATATTGTGATCTATTTGCCTTTTTTTTTACGGGAAAAAGTAGAGAGAAAACTCAAAGTTTTGATTTAATAAAAAAGTATACATCTAAAATGGAAATGCACAATGCAGAAATTTAGAGAGAGATAATTCCAAAGAGTGTCTATAATTTTTAGGGATTGTAAACTCAATTTAGTTTTTATATTAGGTTTTGCAATTGTCGGGAAAAGGGGGAGGCAGGGGATTTTTAACTAAGTGTTGACTCCCAATCCATAAGTTGTTTCTTACAAAATTATAGCCCGTTGCGCATGATAAATTACTTTACAATTATCTATTATTGTTAGGTCAGCTTTTTGTAAATGGGCAAAATAATGGCTTGTTTGACTTGAGTAAATATCCCACCGCACGTTCACTTGAGAATTTAATGAGCGTTTGTTATTATGTTTAAAAGGTTTGCATCCATAGGTCATTTGCAGCTTTAACAGGTTTCAATTATGCATATCCATTTTTAAAACATGTGTAGAAGAATCACTTTCTTATAAAATTCCAAGCGTAATGGGTTGATGAACTAGTGAAATTTCCCAAACTTGGATAACAAAACTTTTCTTATCATTTGTGGTATGTCAATAAGTTTTCTTTACCTACATTTGTTGTTGTTTTAAATTTTTTCCTTACATAAACTCTAAAATTTTCATTTTGTTGTGATCAATTTTCATTTTTTGTTTACGGGATGAAGGGAGAGAGAAAACTCAAAGTTTTGATTTAAGAAAATATTATACTTCTAAAATGGAAATGCACAATGCACAAATGTTGAGAGAGATAATTCCTAAGACTGTATGTAATTTTTAGCAATTGTAAACTCTTTTCAGTTTTTATAGATTACGTTTTGCAAAACTCAGGAAAAGGGGGATGCGGGGGATTTTTAACTGAGTGTTGACTCCAAATCCATAAGTCATTTCTTACAAAAATATAGCCCGTTACGCATGATAAATCACTTTACAATCATCTATTATTGTTAGGTAAGCTTTTTGTAAAAGGGCAAAATAATGGCTTGTTTGACTCGGGTAAATGTCCCACCCCACGCTCACTTCAGAATTTAATGATCGTTTGGAATTCTCTTTAAAAGGTTTGGATCCATAGCTCATTTTCATATTTTACATGTTTCAAGCATGCATATCCATTTTTAAAACATGTGTAGAAGAAATCCCTTTCATATAAAATGCCAAAACGTAATGGGTTGTTGAACTAGTGGAGTTTCCCAAACATGGTTAACAAAACTTTTGTGGTCATTTGTGGTGTGTGAATAAATTTTCATAACTTATATTTTTTGTTGTTTTAAATTTTTTCCATACATAAACTCTAAAATTTTTCATTTTGTTGTGATCTATTTGCCTTTTTTGTTTGCGGGATGAAGAAAGAGCGAAAACTCAAATTTTTTATTTTAGAAAAAAGAATGCATCTAAAATGGAAATGCACAATGCACAAATGTAGAGAGAGATAATTCCAAAGAATGTATGTAATTTTTAGTGAATGTAAACTCTTTTTAGTTTTTAAATATTAGGTTTTGCAATCGTCGGGAAAAGGGAGAGGCGGAGGATTTTTAACTATGTGTTGACTCCCAATCCATAAGTCATTTCTTACAAAATTATAGGCCGTTACGCATTATAAATTACTTTACAATCATCTATGATTGTTAGGTCAGCTTTTTGTAAATCAGAAAAATAATGGCTTTATTTACTCAGGTAAATATCCCATCGCACCTTCCTTTGAGAATTTAATGAGCATTTGTTATTCTCTTTGAAAGGTTTGGATCCTTAGGTCATTTTCATCTTTAACATGTTTTGAGCATGCATATCGATTTTTAAAACTTGTGTAGAAGAAATCACTTTCTCTTAAAATTCCAATCATAATGGGTTGTTGAACTAGTGAAATTTCCCAAACTTGGATAACAAAACTTTGGTGCTCATTTGTGGTGTGTGAATAAATTTTTTTACTTAAATTTTTTGTTGTTTTAAATTTTTTCCTTACATCAACTCTAAAATTTTCATTTTGTTGTGATCAGTTTGCTTTTTTTGTTTACGGGAGGAAGGGAGAGCGAAAACTCAAAGTTTTGTTTTAAGAAAAAAATATATATCTAAAATAGAAATGCACAATGCATAAAAATGTAGAGAGGGATCATTCCAAAGAGTGTATGTAATTTTTAGGGATTGTAAACTCTTTTTAGTTTTTACATATTAGATTTTGTAATTGTCGAGAAAGGGGGGATGCGGGGGATTTTTACCTGTGTGTTGACACCCAATCCATAAGACATTTCTTACAAAAATATATCCCGTTACACATGATAAATCACTTTACAAACATCTAAGATTGTTAGGTCACCCTTTTGTAAATGGGCAAACTAATGGTTTGTTTGACTCGGGTAAATATCCCAAACTTGAATAACAAAACTTTTGTGTTCATTTGTGGTGTGTGAATTAATTTTATTTACTTAAATTTGTCATTTTTAAAATTTTTTCCATACATAAACTCTAAAATTTTCATTTTGTTGTGATCTCTTTTCCTTTTTTGTTTACGGGTTGAAGGGAGAGCGAAAACTCAAAATTTTGATTTAAGAAAAAGTATACATCTAAAATGGAAATGCACATTGCACAAATGTAGAGAGAGATAATTCCAAAAACTTTTTGTAATTTTTAAGGATTGTAAACACTTTTTAGTTTTTATATATTTGGTTTTGCAATCATCGGGAAAAGGGGGAGGCGGGGGATTTTTAACTCAGTGTTGACTCCCAATCCATATGTGATTTCTTACAAAAATATAGCCCGTTACGCATGATAAATCCTTTTAAAATCATCTATGATTTTTAGGTTAGCTTTTTGTAAATGGGCAAAATAATGGCTTGTTTGACTCGGGTAAATATCCCACCGTACGTTCACTTGAAAATTTAATGATTATTTGTAATTCTCTTTAAAAGGTTTGGATTCATATGTCTTTTGCATCTTTAACATGTTTCAAGCATGCATATCCATTTTTTGAAACATGTATAGAAGAAATCTCTTTCTTATACTAATCCAAGTGTAATGGGTTATTGAACTAGTGGAATTTCCCAAACATGGATAACAAAACTTTTGTGTTCATTTGTGGTGTGTGAATAAATTTTATATACTTATATTTGTTGTTGTTTTATATTTTTCTATACATAAAGTCTAAAATTTTAATTTTACTGTGATCTATTCGCCTTTTTTGTTTACGGGATGGAGGGCGAGCGAAAACTCAAAGCTTTTATATAGAAAAAAGTATACATCCAAAATGGAAATGCACAAAGCACAAATATCAAGAGAGATATATGAATTTTAAACTTTTTTTAGTTTTTATATATTAGGTTTTGCAATCGTCGAGAAAAGGAGGCAGGGGATTTTTAGTTGTGTGTTGACTCCCAATCCGTAATCTATTTCTTACAAAAATATAGCCCGTTACGCACGATAAATCACTTTACAATCATCTATAATTGTTAGGTCAGTTTTTTGTAAATGGGCAAAATATTGGCTTCTTTGACTCGTGTAAATATTCCAAAGCACATTCACTTGAGAATTTAATGAGCGTTTGTTATTCTCTTTAAGAGCTTTGGATCCATAGGTCATTTGCATCTTTAACATTTTTCAAGCATGCAGATCCATTTTTAAGACATTTGTGGAAGAAATCTCTTTCTTATAAAATTCCAAGTGTAATGGGTTGTGGAACTAGTAGAATTTCCCAAACTTGGATAAGAAAACTTCCATGTTCATTTGTAGTGTGAGAATTAATTTTTTTTAGTTTCATTTCTTGTTTTTTTAAAAAATTTCCCACATAAACTAAAAAAATTTAATTTTGTTGTGGTCTATTTGCCTTTTTTTTTTTTTTTGCAGGATGAAGGGAGAGCAAAAAGCTCAAAGTTTTGATTTAACAAAAAAACATACATCTAAAATGGAAATGCTCAATGCACAAATGTAGTGAGAGATAATTCCAATGAGTGTCTGTAATCTTTAGGGATTGTAAACCCTTTTTATTTTTTATATATTAGGTTTTTCAATCGTATGGAAAAGGGGGAGGCGGGGGATTTTTAACTGAGTGTTGACACCCAATCCCTAAGTCATCTCTTATAAAAATATAGCCCATTATGCATGATAAATCCCTTTAAAATCATCTATAATTGTTAGGTCAGCTTTTTGTAAATGGGCAAAATAATGGCTTATTTGACTCGGGTAAATATCCAACAAAACGTTCACTTAAGAATTTAATGAATGTTTGTTATTCTCTTTGAAAGGTTTGGATCCATAGGTCATTTGCATCTTTAACATGTTTCAAGCATGCGTATCCATTTTTAAAACATGCGTAGAAGAAATCTCTTTCTTATAAAATTCCAAGCGTAATGGGTTGTTGAACTAATGGAATTTCCCGAACTTGGATGACAAAAATTTTGTGTTCATTAGTGGTGTGTGAATAAATTTTCTTTACTTACATTTTTTGTTGTTTTAAATTTTTTTTGAACATAAACACTAAAATTTTCATTTTGTTTGATTTATTCGCCTTTTTTGTTTATGGGATGAAGGGTGAACGAAAACTCAAAGTTTTTATTTAAGAAAAAAGTGTACATCTAAAATGGAAATGGACAGTGCACAAATGTAGATAGAGATAATTCGAAAGAGTGTCTGTAGTTTTTAGGGATTGTAAACTCTTTTTAGTTTTTATAATTTTCGTTTTGCAATAGTCGGGAGAAGGGGGAAACGGGGGATTTTTAACTGAGTGTTGACTTCCAATCCATAAGTCATTTCTTACAAAAAATGTAGCCTGTTATGCATGATAAATCACATTACAATCATCTACGATTGTTAGGTAAGCTTTTTGTAAATGGGCAAAATAATTGCTTGTTTGACTCGGGTAAATATCCCACTGCACGTTCACTAGAGAATTTAATTAGCATTTGTAATTCTCTTTAAAATGTTTGGTTCCATAAGTCATTTGCATCTTTAACGTGTTTCAATCATGCATATCCATTTTTAAAACATGTGTAGCAGAAATCTCTTTCATTTAAAATTCCAAGTGTAATGGGTTGTTGAAGTAGTGGAATTTCCAAAACATGGATAATAAAACTTTTGTGTTCATTTGTGGGGTGAGAATAAATATTCTATTCTTACAGTTGTTGTTGTTTTAATTTTTTTCCATTCATAACTCTAAAATATTCATTTTGTTCTGATCTATTTCCCTTTTTTGTTTACGAGAATAGGGAGAGTGAAAGCTCAAAGTTTGGATTTAAGAAAAAAGTATATATCTAAAATGGAAATGCACAATGCACAAATGTAGAGAGAGATAATTCAAAAGAGTGTCTATAATTTTTTAGGTATTGTAAACTATTTTTAGTTTTTATATATTAGGTTTATCAATCGTTGGGAAAAGGGGGAGGCGGTGATTTTTAACTGAGTGTTGACTCCCAATCCATAAGTCATTTCTAACAAAAATATAGCCCATTACGCATAATAAATCACTTTACAATCTTCTATGATTGTTAGGTCAGCTTTTTTTAAATGGGCAAAATATTTGTTTCTTTGACTCGGGTAAATCTCCCATCGCACGTTCACTTGGGAATTTAATGAGTGTTTATTATTCTCTTTAAAAGGTTTGGATCCATAGGTCATTTGCATCTTTAACATGTTTCAAGCATGCAAATCCATTTTTAAAACATGTGGTAAAGAAATATCTTTCTTATAAACTTACAAGCGTAATGGGTTGTGGAATTAGTGGAATTTCTGAAACTTGGATAACAAAACTTTTGTGCTCATTTGTGGTGTGCGAATAAATTTTCTTTCCTTACATTTGTTCTTGTTTTAAATTTTTCCCATACATAAACTGTAAAATTTTCGTTTTGTTGTGATCTATTTTGCTTTTTTGTTTACAGGATGAAGGGATAGCAAAAACTAAAAGTTTTGATTAAAGAAAAAAGATTACATCTAATATGGAAATGAAAAATACACAAATGTGGAGAGAGATAATTCCAAAGAGTCTATAATTTTTAGGGATTGTAAAATATTTTTAGTTTTTATATATTAGGTTTTGCAATCTTCTAGAAAAGGGGAAGGTGAGGGATTTTTATTGAGTGTTGACTCCCAATCGATAAGTCATTCCTTACAAAAATATAGCCTTTTACACATGATAAATCACATTGCAATCACCTATGATTTTTAGGTCAGTTTTTTGTAAATGTGCAAAATAATGGTTTGTTTTACTCGGGTAAATATCCCATTACATGTCAACTTGAGAATTTAACGAGCGTTTGTTATTCTCTTTAAAAGGTTTGGATCCATAGGTCATTTGCATCTTTAACATGTTTCAAGCTTGCATATCCATTTTTAAAACATTTCTAGAAGAAATATCCTTCTTATAAAATTCCAAGTGTAATGGGTTGCCGAACTAGTGGAATTTCTTAAATTGGATAAAAAAACTTTTGTGTTCATTTGTGGTGTGTGAATAACTTTTGTTTACTTAAATTTGTTTTTTTTTATTTTTTTCTGTACATAAACTCTAAAATTTTTATTTTGTTGTGATCTATTTCCTTTTTTTGTTTACGGGATGAAGGGAGAGCTAAAACTCAAAGTTTTGATTTAAAAAAAAGTATATATGTAAAATGGATATGTACAATGCACAAATGTAGAGAGTGATAATTCCAAAGCGTGTCTGTAATTTTTAGGGATTGTAAACTCTTTTCAGTTTTTTAAAATTAGGGTTTGCAATCGTCGAAAAATGGGAGAGGCAGTGGATTTTTTATTGAGTGTTGACTCCCAATCCATAAGTCATTTCTAACAAAAATATATCCCGTTACACATGATAAATCACTTTAAAATCATCTATGATTGTTAGGTCAGCTTTTTGTAAATGATCAAAATTATGATTTGTTTGACTCGGGTAAATATCCCACCGCACGTTCACTTGAGAATTTGATGAGCATTTGTTCTTCTCTTTAAGCGGTTTGGATCCATAGGTCATTTGCATCTTTAACAAATTTCAAGCATGCATATCCATTTTAAAAACATGTGTAGAAGAAATATCTTTCTTATAAAATTCCAAGCGTAATGGGTTGTTGAACTAGTGGAACTTCGACACTAAAACTTTTGTGTTCATTTGTGATATGTGAATAAATTTTCTTTACTTACATTTTTTGTTGTATTAAATTTTTTCGATACATAAACTATGAAATTAATTTTCATTTTGTTGTGATCTATTTGCCTTTTTTTTTTACTGGATGAAGGGAGAGCAAAAACTCAAAGTTTTGATTTAATGAAAATTTTAGAGTTTATGTATGGAAAGAATTTAAAGCAAAAACAATTGTAAGTAAAGAAAATTTATTCACACACCAAAAATGAACACAAAATTTTTGTTATGAAAGTTTGGGAAATACCACTAGTACAACCCTAATAGCTCAAAATTTTATAAAAAAGAGATTTTTCTACACCTGTTTTAAAAAATGGATATGCATGCTTGAAACATGTTAAAGATTTAAATGACCTATGGATCCAAACCTTTTAAATAGAATAATATTAAATTCCCGAGTGTATGTGCGGAGGGATATTTACCCGAGTCAAACAAGCCATTATTTTTCCCATTTACAAAAAGTAGACCTAACAATCATAGATGATTGTAAGGTGATTTATCATGTGTAACGGGCTATATTTTTTAAAGGAATGACTTATGGATTGGGAGTCAACACTCAGTTAAAAATCCCCCGCCTCATCCTTTTCCCGACGATTGTAGAACCTCATATATAAAAACTAAAAAGAGTTTACAACCCCTAAAAATTACAAACACTTTTTGGAATTATCTCTCTCTACATTTTTTCATTGTGCATTTCCATTACTTTCCCTTCATCTCGTAAATAGAAAAAGAGATAAAAGCAAGTAGATCACAACGAAATGAAAATTTTAGAGTTTATCTATAGTAAGAATTTAAAGTAATAAGAAATGTATGCAAAGAAAATTTATTCACACCCACAAATGAACACAAAATATTTGTTAAGAAAGTTTTGGAAATTCAACTAGTTAAACCCTAATAGATCGAAATTTTATAAAAAAGAGATTTTTCTACACATGTCTTAAAAAATGGATATGCATGCTTAAAACATGTTAAAGATTCAAATGACCTATGAATCCAAACCATTTAAAGAGAATAATAATAAATTCCCAAGTGAAAGTGTGGTGGAATATTTACCCGAGTCAAACAAGCCAATATTATGCCCATTTACAAAAAGCTGACCTAACGATCATAGATGATTGTAAAGTGATTTATCATGTGTAACGGGCTATATTTTTGTATGAAATGACTTATGGATTGGGGATCAACACTCAGTTAAAAATCCCCCGCCTCCACCTTTTCCCGACGATTGCTAAACATGATATATAAAAACTAAAAAGAGTTTACATTCTCTAAGAATTACAGATACTTTTTGGAATTATCTCTCTCTATATTTTTGCATTGTGCATTTACATTTATATGTATTCTTTTTTCTTAAATTAAAACTTGAGTTTTCACTGTCCCTTCATCTCATAAACAAAAAAAAGATAAAAGGGAAATAGATCACAGCAAAATGAAAATTTTAGAGTTTATGTATGGAAAGAATTTAAAGAAATAAAAATGTATGTAAAGAAAATTTATTCACATACCACAAATGAACACAAATGTTTTGTTAGGCAAGCTTGGGAAATTCCATCTAGTTCAACCCTAATAGCTCAGAATTTTATAAAAAATAGATTTTTCTACTCATGTTTTAAAAAATGGATATGCATGCTTGAAACATGTTAAAGTTGCACATGACCTATGGAACCAAACCTTATAAAGAGAATAACATTAAATTCCCAAGTGAACGTGTAGTGGGATATTTTCCCGAGTCAAACAAGCCATTATTTTGCCCATTTACAAAAAGCTTACCTAACGATCATAGATGAGTGTAAAGTGATTTATCATGCGTAGCAGGCTATATTTTTTTAAGGAATGATTTATGGATTGGGAGTCAACACATAGTTAAAAATCCCCCGCTCTCCCCCTTTTCCCGATGATTGCTAAACCTGATATTTAAAAACTAAAAAGAGTTTACAATCCCTAAATGTAACAAACACGTTTAGGAATTATCTCTCTCTACAATTATGCATTGTGCATTTCCATTTTAGATCTATACTTTTTTCTTAAATCAAAACTTGAGTTTTCACTTTCCCTTCATCTCGTAAACAAAAAAAGAGATAAAAGGCAAATAGATCATAACAAAATGAAAATTTTAGTGTTTATGTATGGAAATAATTTAAAGCAATAACAATTGTAAGTAAAGAAAATCTATTCACACACCAAAAATGAACACAAAAGTTTTGTTATCCAAGTTTGGGAAATTCCACTAGTTCAACCCTAATTACATGACATTTTATAAGGAAGAGATTTTTCTACACATGTTATAAAAAAAGGATATGCATGCTTGAAACATGTAAAAGATGCAAATGACCTATGGATTCAAACCTTTTAAAGAGAATAACATTAAATTCCCAAGTGAACATGCGGTAGGATATTTACCCGAGTCAAACAAGCCAAAATTTTGCCCATTTAAAAAAAGTAGACCTAGCGATCATTGATGATTGTGAAGTAATTTATCTTGCGTAACGGGCTATATTTTTTAAAGGAATGACTTATGGATTGGGAGTCAGCACTCAGTTAAAAATCCCCCGCCTCGCCCTTCTCTTGACGATTGCAGAACCTCATATATAAAAACTAAAAAGACTTTACATTCGCTAAAAATTACATACACTTTTTGGAATTATCTCTCTCTACCTTTGTGCATTGTGCATTTCCAATTTAGATGAAGCCTTTGTTCTTAAATCAAAACTTGAGTTTTCACTTTCCCTTCATCTCGTAAACAAAAAAAGAGATAAAAGGCAAATAGATCACAACGAAATGAAAATTTTAGAGTTTATGTATGGAAAGAATTTAAAGGAATAACAATTGTAAGTAAAGAAAATTTATTCACACACCAAAAATGAACACAAAATTTTTGATATGAAAGTTTGGGAAATTCAACTTGTCCAATCCTAATAGCTCAAAATTTTACAAAAAAGAGATTTTTCTACACCTGTTTTAAAAAATTGATATGCATGCTTGAAACATGCTAAATATTTAAATAACCTATGGATCCAAACCATTTAAATAGAATAACATTAAATTCCCAAGTGAATGTGCGGTGGGAGTTTTACCCGAGTCAAACAAGCCATTATTTTTCCCATTTACAAAAAGTAGACCTAACGATCATAGATGATTGTAAGGTGATTTATCATGTGTTACTGGCTATATTTTTTAAAGGAATGACTTATGGATTGGGAGTCAACACTTAGTTAAAAATCCCCCGCCTCACCCTTTTCCCGACGATTGTAGAACCTCATATATAAAAACTAAAAGGAGTTTACAACCCCTAAAAATTACAAACACTTTTTGGAATTATCACTCTCTATATTTGTTCATTGTGCATTTCCATTTTAGATGAATACTTTTTTCTTAAATCAAAACTTGAGTTTTCACTTTCCCTTCATCTCGTAAACAAAAAAAGAGATAAAAGGCAAGTAGATCACAACGAAATGAAAATTTTAGAGTTTATCTATGGTAAGAATTTAAAGTAATAAGAAATTTATGTAAAGAAAATTTATTCACACACCACAAATGAACACACAATATTTTTTATGCAAGTTTTCGAAATTCCACTAGTTCAACCCTAATATATCAAAATTTTATAAAAAAGAGATTTTTCTACACATGTTTTAAAAAATGGATATGCATGCTTAAAACATGTTAAAGATTCAAATGACCTATGGATCCAAACCATTTAAAGAGAATAACATTAAATTCCCAAGTGAATGTGCAGTGGAATATTTACCCGAGTTAAACAAGCCAATATTATGCCCATTTACAAAAAGCTGACCTAACGATCATAGATGATTGTAAAGTGATTTATCATGTATAACGGGCTATATTTTTGTAAGAAATGACTTAAGGATTGGGGATCAACACTCAGTCAAAAATCCCCCGCCTCCACCTTTTCCCGACGATTGCTAAACATGATCTATAAAAACAAAAAGAGTTTACAATCTCTAAGAATTACAGATACTTTTTGGAATTATCTCTCTCTAAATTTTTGCATTGTGCATTTACATTTATATGTATTCTTTTTTCTTAAATTAAAACTTGAGTTTTCACTTTCCTTTCATCTCGTAAACAAAAAAAAAGATAAAAGGCAAATAGATCACAACAAAATGAAAATTTTAGAGTTTATGTATGGAAAGAATTTAAAGAAATAAAAATATATGTAAAGAAAATTTATTCACATACCACAAATGAACACAAATGTTTTGTCATGCAAGTTTGGGAAATTCCATCTAGTTCAACCCTGATAGCTCGGAATTTTATGAAAAATAGATTTTTCTACTCATGTTTTAAAAAATGGATATGGATGCTTGAAAAATGTTAAAGATGCACATGACCTATGGAACCAAACCTTATAAAGAGAATAACATTAAATTCCCAAGTGAACGTGTAGTGGGATATTTTCCCGAGTCAAACAAGCCATTATTTTGCCCATTTACAAAAAGCTTACCTAACGATCATAGATGAGTGTAAAGTGATTTATCATGCGTAGCAGGCTATATTTTTGTAAGGAATGACTTATGGATTGGGAGTCGACACACAGTTAAAAATCCCCCGCCTCCCCTTTTTCCCGACAATTGCTGAACCTGATATTTAAAAACTAAAAAGAGTTTACAATCCCTAAATGTTACAAACACTTTTTGGAATTATCTCTCTCTACATTTGTGCATTTTGCATTTCCATTTTAGATCTATACTTTTTTCTTAAATCAAAACTTGAGTTTTCACTTTCCCTTCATCTTGTAAACAAAAAAAAAGTGATAAAAGGCAAATAGATCATAACAAAATAAAAATTTTAGCATTTATGTATGGAAATATTTTAAAGCAATAACAATTTTATGTAAATAAAATTTATTCAAACACCACAAATGAACACAAAAGTTTTGTTATCCAAGTTTGGGAAATTCCGCTAGTTCAACCCTAATTACATGACATTTTATAAGGTAGAGATTTTTTAACACATGTTATAAAAAAAGGATATGCATGCTTGAAACATGTTAAAGATGCAAATGACCTATGGATCCAAACTTTTTAAAGAGAATAACATTAAATTCACAAGTGAACATGCGGTGGGATATTTACCCGAGTCAAACAAGCCATTATTTTGCCCATTTAAAAAAATCAGACCTAGCGATCGTAGATGATTGTAAAGTGATTTATCATGCGTAACAAGCTATATTTTTTAAAGGAATGACTTATGGATTGGGAGTCAACACTCGATTAAAAATCCCCCGTCTCCCCCTTTTCCCGACGATTGCAGAACCTCATATATAAAAACTAAAAAGACTTTACATTCCCTAAAAATTGCAGACACATATCTGAATTATCTCTCTCTACATTGGTGCATTGTGCATTTCCATTTTAGATGAATTCTTTTTTCGTAAATCAAAACTTGAGTTTTCACTTTCCCTTCATCTCGTAAACAAAAAAAAGAGATAAAAGGCAAATAGATCACAACGAAATAAAAATTTTAGATTTTATGTATGGAAAGAATTTAAAGCAAATAAAAATTTATGTAAATAAAATTGATTTAAACACCACAAATATACACAAAATTTTATTTATGCAAGTTTTGGAAATTCCACTAGTTCAACCCTAATGGGTCGAAATTTTATAAAAAAGAGATTTTTCTACACATGTTTTAAAAAATGGATATGCATGCTTGAAAAAGGTTAAAGATTCAAATGACCTATGGATCCAAAGCATTTAAAGAGAATAATATTCAGTTCCCAAGTGAATGTGCGGTGGGATAAAAGGTGTTGAAATTCTTATAAAATTCTGAGCTATAAGGGTTGAACTCGTGGAATTTCCCAAACTCGGATAACAAAAATTTTGTGTTCATTTGTGGTGTGTGAATAAATTTTCTTTCCTTACATTTTTTTTTGCTTTAAATTCTTTCCAAACATTAACTCTAAAATTTTCATTTTGTAGGGATCTATTTGCCTTTAATCTCTTTTTTTGTTTACGAGATGAAGGGAAAGTAAAAACTCATGTTTTGATTTATGAAAAAAGTATACATCTAAAATGGAAATGGACAATGCACAAATGTAGAGAGAGATAATTCCAGAAGGTGTCTATAATTTTTAGGGATTGTAAACTCTTTTTAGTTTTTATATATCTGGTTCTACATTCGTCAGGAAAAGGGGGTGCGGCGGATTTTTCTCTGAGTGTTGACTCCCAATCTATAAATCATTCCTTAAAAAAATATAGTCGTTATGCATGATAAATCAATTTATAATAATCTATGATCGTTACCTCAGCTATTTCTAAATGGGCAAAATAATGGCTTGTTTGACTCGGGTCTATATCCCACCTCACGTTCACTTTGGAATTTAATGTTATTCTCTATAAACGGTTTGGATCCATAGGTCATTTTCATCTTTAACATGTTTCAAGCAATCACATCAATTTTTTTAAACATGTGTAGAAAAATATATTTCTTATAAAATTTCGAGCTATTACGGTTGAACTAGTCTAATTTCCCAAACTTGGATAATAAACATTTTCTGTTCATTTGTGTTGTGTGAATAATATTTCTTTCCTTACATTTGCTATGGCTTTAAATTCTTTCCTTACATAAACGCTAAAATTTTCATTTTGTTGTGATCTATTTGCCTTTTATCTCTTTTTTTGTTTACGAGATGAAGGGAAAGTGAAAACTGAAGTTTTGATTTAAGAGAAAAGTATACATCTAAAATGGAAATGTACAATGCACAAAAGTAGAGAGAGATAATTCCAAAAAGTGTCTGTAATTTTTAGGAATTGTAAACTCTTTTAAGTTTTTTAATATATCAGGTTCTGCAATCGTCGGGAAAAGGGGGAGGCGGGGGATTTTTAACAGAGTTTTGACTCCCAATCCATAAGTCATTACTTACAAAAATATAGCCTGCTACGCATGATGAATCACTTTACACTCATCTATGATCGTTAGGTCAGCTTTTTGTAAATGGGCAAAAAATTGGCTTGTTTGACTCGGGTAAATATCTCACCGCATGTTCACTTGGGAATTTAATGTTATTCTCTTTATAAGGTTTGGATCCATAGGTCATTTGCATCTTTAACATGTTTCAAGCATGCATATCCATTTTTCAAAACATGTGTAGAAAAATCTCCTTCTTATAAATTCCGAGCTATTAGGGTTGAACTAGTGGAATTTCCCAAACTAGGATAACAAAACTTTTGTGTTCATTTGTGGTGTGTGAATAAATTTTCTTTCCTTATATTTTTTAATGCTTTAAATTCTTTCCATACATAAGTTCTAAAATTTTCATTTTCTTGTGATCGATTATCCTTTTATCTCTTTTTTTGTTTATGAGATGAAGGGAAAGTGAAAACTCAAGTTTTGATTTAAAAAAAAATTATACGTCTAAAATGGAAATGCACAATGCACAAATGAAGAGAGATATAATTCTAAAAAGTGTCTGTAATTTTTAAGGATTGTAAACTCTTTTTAGTTTTTTATTTATCAGGTTCGGCTATCGTCGTGAAAAGGGGAGGCAGGGGATTTTTAACTGAGTGTTGACAACCAATCCATTAGCCATTCCTTACAAAAATATAGCCCGTTACGCAATATTAATCACTTTTAAATCATCTATGATCGTTAGGTCAGCTTTTAGTAAATGGGTAAATAATGGCTTGTTTGACTCGAGTAAATATCCCATCGCATGTTTACTTGGGAATGTAATGTTATTCTCTTTAAAAGGTTTGGATCCATAGGTCATTTGCATCTTTAACATGTTTCAAAAATGCATATCCAATTTTGAAAACATGTGTGGAAAACTCTCGTTCTTATAAAATTCCGAGCTATTAGGGTTGAACTAGTGGAATTTCCCAAACTTGAATCACAAAACTTTTGTGTTCATTTGTGGTGTGTGAATAAATTTTTTTTACTTATATTTTTTATTACAATAAATTATTTCAATACATAAATTCTTAAATTTTCATTATGTTGTGATCTGTTTGCCTTTTATCTGTTTTGTTGTTTACGAGATGAAGGGAAAGTGAAAACTCAAGTTTTGATTTAAGAAAAAAGTATAAAATAAAAAAAAAGTATGCCTCTAAAATGGAAATGAACAATGCAAAAATGTAGAGAGAGATAATTCCAAAAAGTGTCTGCAATTTTTAGGGACTGTAAACTCTTGTTAGCTTTTTATATATGAGGTTCTCCAATCGCCGAAAAAAGCGGGAGGCGGGGGATTTTTAACTAAGCGTTGACTCCCAATCCATAAGTTATTCCTTAAAAAAATATAGCCCGTTATGCACGATAAATATCTTTTCAATCATCTAGATCGTTAGGTCGACTTTTTTTAAATGGGCAAAATAATGGCTTGTTTGACTCGAGTAAATATCCCATTGCACGTTCACTGGGGAATTTAAAGTTATTCTCTTTAAAAGGTTTGGATCCAAAGGTCATTTGCATCTTTAACATGTTTCAAGCATGCATATCCATTTTTTAAAACATGTGTAGAAAAATCTCTTTCTTATAAAATTCCGAGCTATTAGGGTTGAACTAATGGAATTTTCCTAAACTTGGATAACAAAACTTTTGTGTTCATTTTTGGTGTGTGAATAAATTTTCTTTACTTACATTTGTTATTGCTTTAAATTCTTTCCATACCTAAACTCTAAAATTTTCATTTTGTTGTGATCTATTTGCCTTTTTTCTATTTTTTTTCTTTACAAGATGAAGGGAAAGTGAAAACTCAAGTTTCTATTTAAGAAAAAAGTGTAAATCTAAAATGGAAATTCACAATGCACAAATTTAGAGAGAGATAATTCCAAAAAAAGTGTCTCTAATTTTTAGGGAATGCAAACTCTTTTTAGTTTTTATATATTAGGTTCTACAATCGTCGGGAAAAGGGGGAGTCAGGGGATTTTTAACTTAGTGTTGACTCCGAACCCATAAGTCATTCCTTACAAAAATATAGCCCGTTACGCATGATAAATCACTTTACAATCATATATGGTCGTTAGGTCTGCTTTTTGTAAATGGGCAAAATAATGGCTTTTTGACTCGGGTAAATATCCCACCGCTCGTTCACTTGGGAATTTAAAGTTATTCTATTTTAAAAGGTTTGGATCCATAGGTCATTTGCATCTTTAACATGTTTCAAGCATGCATATCCATTTTTTAAAACATGTGTGGAAAAATCTCTTTCTTATAAAATTCCGAGCTATTTTGGGTTGAACTAGTCAAATTTCCCAAACTTGGATAACAAAACTTTTGTGCTCATTTGTGGTGTGTGAATAAATTTTCTTTACTTACGTTTGTTATTGCTTTAACTTCATTTCTTACATAAACTCTAAAATTTCATTTTGTTGTGATCTATTTTCCTTTTATCTCTTTTTTTGTTTACGAGATGAAGGGAAAATGAAAACTCAAGTTTTGATTTAAGAAAAAAGTATCCATCTAAAATGGAAATGCACAATGCACAAATGAAGAGAGAGAGATAATTCTAAAAAATTTCTATAAATTTAAGGGATTTTAAACTCCTTTTAGTTTTTTATTTATCAGGTTCTGCTATCGTTAGGAAAAGGGGAGGCAATGGATTTTTTACTAAGTGTTGACTCCCAATCCATAAGTCATTCCTTAGAAAAATATAGCCCGTTACACATTATAAATCACTTTAGAATCATATATGATCGTTAGGTCAGCTTTTAGAAAAAGGGTAAAATAATGGCTTGTTTGACTCGAGTAAATATCCCATCGCACGTTCACTTGGGAATGCAATGTTATTCTCTTTTAAAGGTTTGGATCCTTAGATCACTTGCATCTTTAACATGTTTCAAAAATGCATATCCAATTTTTAAAACATGTCTGGAAAACTCTCTTTTTGATAAAATTCCGAGCTATTCGGGTTGAACTAGTGGAATTTCCCAAACTTGGATAACAAAACTTTTGTGTTCTTTTGTGGTGTGTGAATAAATTTTCTTTACTTATATTTTTTATTGCATTAAACTCTTTCCATACATAAACTCTTGAATTTTCATTTTGTTGTGATCTATTTGCCTTTTATCTCTTTTTTTTTTTTACGAGATAAAGGTAAAGTGAAAACTCAAGTTTTGACTTTACAAAAAAGTATACATATAAAATGGAAATGCACAATGCACAAATGTAAAGAGAGATAATTCCAAAAAGTGTCTGTATATTTTAGGGATTGTAAACTCTTGTTAGTTTTATATATATGAGGTTTTGCAATCGTGGGGAAAAGGGGAGGCGGGAAATTTTTAACTGAGTGTTGACTTTCAATCCATAAGTCATTCCTTAAAAAAATATAGCCTGTTACGCATGATAAATATCTTTTCAATCATCTATGATCGTTAGGTCTGTTTTTTGTAAATGGGCAAAATAATGGTTTGTTTAACTCGGGTAAATATCCCATGGTACGTTCACTTGGGAATTTAATGTTATTCTCTTTAAAAGACTTGAATCCATAGGTCATTTTAATCTTTAACATGTTTCAAGCATGCATATCCCTTTTTTAAAACAAGTGTAGAAAAATCTTTTTCTTATAAAATTCCGAGCTATTAGGGTTGAACTAGTGGAATTTCCCAAACTTGGATAACGGAACTTTTGTGTTCATTTGTGGTGTGTATTCAATTTTCTTTACTTACATTTGTTATTTCTTTAAATTCATTCCATACATAAACTCTCAGATTTTCATTTTGTCGTGATCTATTTACCTTTTATCTTTTTTTTTAGGAGATGAAGGGAAAGTGAAAACTCAAGTTTTGATTTCAGAAAAAAGTATACATCTAAAATGGAAATGAACAATGCACAAAAGTAGAGAGAGATAATTCCAAAAAGTTTCTCTAATTTTTAGGGATTGTAAAATATTTTTAATTTTTATATATCAGGTTCTACAATCGTCGGGAAAAGGGAGAGGTAGGGGATTTTTAACTGAGTGTTGACTCCCAAACCATGAGTCATTCCTTCCAAAAGAATAACTTGTTAAACTTGATAAATCTTTTTACAATCATCCATGATCGTTAGGTCAGCTTTTTTTAAATGGGCAAAATGATGGCTTGTTTGACTCGGGTAAATATTCCACCACTCGTTCACTTGCGAATTTAATGTTATTCACTTTTAAAACGTTTGGATCCATAGGTTATTTGCATCTTTAACATGTTTCAAGCATGCATATCCATTTTTTAAAACATGTGTAGAAAATTTTCTTTCTTAAAAAATTCCGAGCTATTAGGGTTGAAGTAGTGGAATTTCCCAAACTTAGATAACAAAACTTTTGTGTTCATTTGTGGTGTGTGAATAAATTTTATTTACTTACAATTGTTATTGCTTTAAATTATTTCCTTACATAAACTCTAAAATTTTTATTTTCTTGTGATCTATTTGCCTTTTATCTCTTTTTTTCTTTACGAGATGAAGGGAAAGTGAAAACTCAAGTTTTGATTTAAGAAAAGGGTATACATATAAAATGTAAATGCATATTGCACAAATGTTGAGAGAGATAATTCCAGAAAGTGTCTGTAATTTTTAAGGATTGAAAACTCTTTTTAGTTTTTTATATTTCAGGATCTGCAATCGTCGGGAAAAGGGGGAGGCAGGGGATTTTTAATTGAGTGTTGGCTCCCAATCCATAAGTCATTCCTTACAAAAATATTGCCCGTTATGCATGATAAATCACTTTACACTCTTCTATGATCGTTAGGTAAGCTTTTGTAAATGGGCAAAATAATGGTTGTTTGACTCGGGAAAATATCCCACTACACATTCACTTGGGAATTTAAAGTTATTCTCTTTATAAGGTTTAGATCCATAGGTCATTTGCATCTTTAACATGTTTCAAGCATGCATATCCTATTTTTTTAAACATGTCTGGAAAATTCTCTTTCTTTTAAAATTCTGAGCTATTAGGGTTGAACTAGTGGAATTTCCCAAACTTGGATAACAAAACTTTTGCGTTCATTTATGGTGTGTGAATAAATTTTATTTACTTACATTGGTTATTGCTTTAAATTCTTTCCATGCGTAAACTCTTGAATTTTCATTTTGTTGTGATCTATTTGCCTTTTATCTCATTTTCTGTTTACGAGAGGAAGGGAAAGTGAAAACTCATGTTTTGATTTAACAAAAAAGTATACATGTAAAATGGAAATGTACAATGCACAAATTTAGAGAGAGATAATTCCAAAATGTGTTCGTAATTTGTAGGGGTTGTAAACTCTTGTTAGTTTTTTATATATGAGGTTCTCCAATCGTCGGGAAAAGGGGGAGGCGGAGGATTTTTACCTGAGTGTTGACTCCCAATCCATAAGTCATTTCTTATAAAAATATAGCCCGTTACGCATGATAAATATCTTTTCAAGCATCTATGATCGTTAGGTCAGCTTTTTGTAAATGGGCAAAATAATGGCCTGTTTGACTGGAGTAAATATCCCACCGCACGTTCACTTGGGAATTTAATGTTATTCTATTTAAATGGTTTTGATCCATAGGTCATTTGCATCTTTAACATGTTTCAAGCATGCATATACATTTTTTAAAACATGTGTTGAAAAATATTTTTCTTATAAAATTCCGAGCTATTAGGGTTGACTTAGTGGAATTTTCCAAACTTGGATAACAAAACTTTTGTGTTCATTTGTGGTGTGTGAATAAATTTTCTTTACTTAAATTGGTTATTTCTTTAAAATCTTTCCTTACATAAACTCTAAAATTTTCATCTATTTGCCTTTATCTCTTTTTTTTTTTTCAAGATGAAGGGAAAGTGAAAACTCAAGTTTTCATTTAAGAAAAAAGTATACATATAAAATGGAAATGCACAATGGACAAATGTAGAGAGAGATAATTAAGAAAAGTGTCTATAATTTTTTGGGATTGTAAACTCTTTTTAGTTTTTTATATCAGGTTCTGTAATCGTCTGGAAAAGGGGGAGGCGGGGATTTTTAATTGAGTGTTGACACCCAATACATAAGTCATTCCTTAAAAAAATATAGCCTGTTACTCATGATAAATCACTTTACAATCATCTATGATCGTTAGGTTTGCTTTTTGAAAATGGGAAAAATAATGGGTACTTTGACTCGGTTAAATATCCCACAATATGTACACTTAGGAATTTAATGTTATTCTCTTTAAAAGGTTTTGATAGATAGGTCATTTGCATCTTCAACATGTTTCAAGCATGCATATCCATTTTTTGAAACATGTATAGAAAATTCTCCTTCATATAAAATTCCGAACTATTAGGTTGAACTAGTGGAATTTCCAAAACTTGGATAGCAAAACTTTTGTGTTCATTTGTGGTGTGTGAATAAATTTTCTTTACTTACATTTGTTATTGCTTTAAATTTTTTCCATATATAAACTCTGAAAGATTCATTTTGTTGTGATCTATTTGCCTTTAATCTCTTTTTTTTTTAACGAGATGAAGGGAAAGTGAAACCTCAAGTTTAGATTTAAGAAAAAAATATACATCTAAATTGGAAATGAACAATACACAAATGTGGAGAGAGATAATTCCAAATAGTGTCAATAATTTTTAGGGATTGTAAATTCTTTTTAGTTTTTTATATATCCGGTTCTGCAATTGTCGGGAAAAGGGGGAGACGGGGGATTTTTAACTGAGTGTTGACTCCCAATCCTTAAGTCATTCCTTACAAAAATATAGCCCGTTACGCATGATAAATCACTTTACAATCATCAATGATCGTTAGGTCAGTTTTTTGTAAGTGGGCAAAATAATGGTTTGTTTGACTCGGGTAAATATCCCACCGCACGTTCACTTGGGAATTCAAAGTTATTCTCTTCTAAAAGGTTTGGATCCATATGTCATTTGCATCTTTATCATGTTTCTAGCAAGCATATCCATTTTTAAAACCATTAATAGAATAATCTCTTTGTTAAAAAATTCCGAACAATTAGGGTTGAATTAGTGGAATTTTCCCAAACGTGGATAAGAAAAATTTTGTGTTCATTCGTGGTGTGCTAATAAATTTTCTTTACTTATATTTTTTATTTATTTAAATTATTTCCTTACACAAACTCTAAATTTTTCATTTTCTTGTGATCCATTGGCATTTTTTCTCTTTTTTTGTTTACGAGATGAAGGGAAAGTGAAAACTCAAGTTTTGATTTAAGAAAAAAGTATTCATCTAAAATGGAAATGCACAATCCACAAATGTAGAGAGAGATAATTCCAAAAATTATCTATAATTTTGAGGGGTTACAAATTCTTTTTAGTTTTTATATATTAGGTTCTACAATTGTCGGGTAAAGGGGGAGTCGAGGGATTTTTAACTTAATGTTGACTCCCAATCCATAAGTCATTCCTTAAAAAAATATAGCCCGTTATGCATGATAAATCACTTTTCAATCATCTATGATCGTTAGATCAAATTTTTGTAAATGGGCAAAATAATGGCTTGTTTCACTCCAGTAAATTTCCCACCGCACATTCACTCAGGAATTTAATATTATTATCTTTAAAAGGTTTGGATGCATAGGTCATTTCCATCTTTAACATGTTTCAAGCATGCATATCCATTTTTTAAAACATGTGCAGAAAATTCTCTTTCTAAAAAAATTCCAAGCAATTAGGGTTCAAGTAGTGAAATTTCCCAAACTTGTATATCAAAACTTTTGTGTTCATGTGTGCCATGTGAATAATTTTTTTTTACTTACTTTTGTTATTGCTTTAAATTCTTTCCAATAATAAACTCGAAAATTTTCATTTTGTTGTGATCTATTTGCCTTTTATCTCTTTTTTTACGAGATGAAGGGAAAGTGAAAACTCAGATTTTGATTAAAGAAAAAGTATACATCTAAAATGTAAATGCACAATGCACAAAACTAGAAAGAGATAATTCAAAAAAGTGTCTGTAATTTTTATTGATTGTAAACTCTCTAAAGTTTTTATATATCAGGTTCAGCAATCATCGGGAAAAGGGAGAGGTGGGTGATTTTTAACTGAGTGTTGACTCCAAATCCATAAGTCATTCCATCAAAAAATATAGCCCATTATGCATGATAAATCACTTTACAATCATCTATGATCGTTAGGTCAGCTTTTTGTAAATGGGCAAAATAATGGCTTGTTTGACTCGGGTAAATATCCATCCCCACGTTCACTTTGGAATTTAATGTTATTCTCTTTAAAATGTTTGGATCCATAGGTCATTTTCATCTTTAGCATGTTTCAAGCATGCATATCTATTTTTTAAAACATGTGTAAAAAAATCTATTTCTTATAAAATTCCAAACTACTAGGGTTGAACTAGTGGATTTCCCAGACTTGGATAACAAAACTTTTTTGTGCATTTGTGGTGTGTGAATATATTTTCTTTAATTACATTTGTTATTGCTTTAAATTCTTTCCATACATAAACTCAAAAATTTTCATTTTTTATTGATCTATTTGCCTTTTATCTCTTTTATTGTTTACGAGATGATTGGAAAGTGAACACTCAAGTTTTGATTTATGAAAAAAGAATACATCTAAAATGGAAATGCACAATGGATAAAATGTAGAGAGATAATTTACGAAAGTGTTTGTAATTTTTTGGGATTGTAAAATCTATTTAGTTTTTTATATATCAGGTTCTGCAATCATCAAGAAAAGGGGAAGGCGGGGGATTTTTAACTGGGTGTTAACGTCCAATCCATATGTCATTCCTTACAAAAATATAGCCCGCTACGCATGATAAATCACTTTACAATCATCTCTGATCGTTAGGTCAGTTTTTTGTAAATGTACAAAATAATGGCTGGTTTGGCTTGTGTAAATATCCCATCGCCTGTTCACTTGGAAATTTAATGTTATTATCTTTAAAAGGTTTGGAACCTTAGGTCATTTTCATCTTTAACATGTTTCAAGCATGCATATCCATTTTTTAAAACATGTGAAGAAAAGTCTCTTTTTTATAAGATTCCGAACTATTTGGGTTGAACTAGTGGAATTTCCAAAAGTTGGATAAAAAAACTTTTGTGTTCATTTGTGGTGTGTGAATAGATTTTATTTTCTTACATTCGTTATTGCTTTAAATTCTTTCCATATATGAACTCTAAAATTTTCTTTTTGTTGTGATCTATTTGCCTTTTATCTCTTTTTTTGTTAACGAGATGAGGGAAAGTGAAAACTCAAGTTTTGATTTAAGAAAAAAGTATATATATAAAATGGAAATGTACAATGCACAAATGTAGACAGAGATAATTCCAAAAAGTGTCTGTAAATTTTAGGGATTGTAAAGTCTTTTTAGTTTTTCATATATTAGGTTCAGCAATCATCGGGAAAAGGGTGAGGTAGGGGATTTTTAATTCAGTGTTGACTCCCAATCCATAAGTCATTCCTTTCAAAAAGTATAGCCGGTTACATATGATAAATCACATTACAATCATCTATGATCGTTGGGTCAGCTTTTTGTAAATGGGCAATATAATGGCTTGTTTGACTTGGGTAAATATCCCTCCACACGTTCACTTGGGAATTTATTGTTATTCTCTTTAAAAGGTTTCGATCCATAGGTCATTTGCATCTTTAACCTGGTTCAAAGATGCATATCCATTTTTTAAAACAAGCATAGAAAAATCTCTTTCTTATAAAATTCCGAGCTATTAGGGTTGAACTAGTGGAATTTCCCAAACTTGGATAACAAAAGTTTTGTGTTCATATATGGTGTGTGAATAAATTTTTTTTACTTACATTTGTTATTCCATAAAATTCTTTACGTACATAAACTCTTAAATTTTTGTTTTGTTGTGATCTAATTGCCTTTTATCTCTTTTATTGTTTATGAGATGAAGGGAAAGTGAAAACTCAAGTTTTGATTTAAGAAAAATCTATACATCTAAAATGGAAATACAAAAATGCACATATGTAGAGAGAGATAATTCAAAAAAGTGTCTATAATTTTTAGAGATTGTAACCTCCTTTTAGTTTTTATATATTAGGTTCTGCAATCATCGGGAAAAGGGGGAGGCGGGGGATTTTTAACTGAGTGTTGACTCCCAATCCATAAGTCATTCCATACAAAAATATAACCTGTTACGCATGAGAAATCACTTTACAATCATTTATGATCGTAAGGTCAACTTTTCGCAAATGGGCAAAATAATGACTTGCTTGACTCGGGTAAATATCCCACCGCACGTTCATAATAGAATTTAATGTTATTCTCTGAAAATTTTTGGATCCATACGTCATTCGCATCTTTAACATGTTTTAAGCATGCATATTCATTTTTTTAAAATATGCGTAGAAAATTCTCTTTCTTTTAAAATTTCGAGCTATTAGGTTGAACTAGTGGAATTTCCCAAACTTGGATAAAAAAAACTTTTGTGCTCATTTTTAGTGTGTGAATAAATTTTATTTACTTACAAACATTATTGCTTTAAATTCTTTCCATACATAAACTCTAAAATTTTCATTTTGTTGTGATCCATTTGCCTTTGATCTCACCTTTTTTTTTTACGAGATGAAAGGAAAGTGAAAACTCATGTTTTGATTTAAGAAAAAAGTATACATCTAAAATGGAAATGCACAATGCACAAATGTAGGGAGAGATAATTCCAAAAAGTGTCTGTAATTTTTAGGGATTGTAAACTCTTTTTAGTTTTTAATATATGAGGTTTTGCAATCGTCGGGAAAAGGGGGAGGCGAGGAATTTTTAACTAAATGTTGACTCCCAATCCATAAGTGATTCTTTACATAAATTTACCCCGTTACACATGATAAATCACTTTACAATCTATGATCGTTAGGTCAGCTTTTCTTAAATGGGCAAAATAATGGCTTGTTTGACTCGGGTAAATATCCCACCTCACGTTCATTTGAGAATTTAATTTTATTCTGATTAAAAGGTTTGGATCCATAGGTCATTCGCATCTTGAACATGTTTCAATCATGCATATCCATTTTTTAAAATATGCATAGAAAAATCTCTTTCTTATAAACTTCCGAGCTATTAGGATTGAACTAGTGGAATTTCCCAAACTTGAATAAAAAAACTTTTGTGCTCATTTTTGGTGTGTGAATAAATTTTCTTTACTTACAAATGTTATTGCTTTAAATTCTTTCCATACATAAACTCTAAAATTTTCATTTTGTTGTGATCCTTTTGCCTTTTATCTCACATGTTATTTACGAGATGAAAGGAAAGTGAAAACTCATGTTTTGATTTAAGAAAAAAGTATACATCTAAAATGTAAATGCACAATGCACAAACGTAGGGAGAGATAATTCCAAAAATTGTCTCTAATTTTTAGGGATTGTAAACTCTTTTTAGTTTTTAATATATGAGGTTCTGTAATCGTCGGGAAAAGGGGGAGGCAAGGGATTTTTAACTAAATGTTGACTCCCAATCCATAAGTGATTCTTTACATAAATATATCCCGTTACACATGATAAATCACTTTATAATCATCTATGATCGTTTGGTCATTTTTTTGTAAATGGCCAAAATAAAGGACTATTTGACTCAACTAAATATCCGACTACATGTTCACTTGGGAATTTAATGTTATTCTCTTTAAAAGGTTTCGATCCATAGGTCATATGAATCTTTAACATGTTTCAAGCATGCATATCCATTCTTTAAAACATGTGTAGAAAAATATCTTTCTTTTAAAATTCCGAGCAATTAGGTTTGAACTAGTGGAATTTCCCAAACTTGGACAACAAAACTTTTGTGGTAATTTTTGGTGTGTGAATAAATTTTATTTACTTATATTTGTTTTTCCTTTAAATTCTTTCCATACACAAACTCTAAAATTTTCATTTTGTTGTGATCTAATCGCCTTTTATCTCTTTTATTGTTTACGAGATGAAGGAAAGTGAAAACTCAAGTTTTGATTTAAGAAAGAACTGTACATCTAAAATGGAAATGCAAAATGCACAAATGTAGACAGAGATAATTCGAAAAAGTGTCTGTAACTTTTAGGCATTGTAAACTCTTTGTAGTTTTTTATATATCACGTTCTGCAATCGTCGGGAAAAGGGGGAGGTGAGGGATTTTTAACTAAGTGTTGACTCCCAATCCATAAGTCATTCTTTACATAAATATACCCGTTACGCATGATAAATAACTTTACAATCATCTATGATCGTTAGGTCAGCTTTTTGTAAATGGGCAAAATAATGGCTTGTTTGGCTGGGGCAAATATCCCACCGCATATTCACTAGGGAATTTAATGTTATTCTCTTTAAAAATATTGGACCCATAGGTCATTTGCATCTTTAACCTATTTCAAGCATGCATATCCAATTTTTAAAACATGTGTAGAAAACTCTCTTTCTGATAAAAATTCGAGCTATTAGGGTTGAACTAGTGAAATTTCCTAAACTTGGATAACAAAACTTTTCTGTTTATTTGTGGTGTGTGAATAAAATTTCTTTAATTACATTTGTTATTGCTTTAAATTTGTTCTATACATAAACTCTAAAATTTTCATTTTGTTGTGGTCTATTTACCTTTTATCTCTTTTATTGTTTACGAGATGAAGGGAAAGTGATTATAAAGTAATTTTGCAATCGTCAAGAAAAGGGGAAGGCGGGGGATTTTTAACTGAGGGTTGACTTCCAATCCATAAGTCATTGCTTACAAAAGTATAGCCCGCTACGCATGATAGATCACTTTACAATCATCTATGATTATTAGGTCAATTTTTTGTAAATGTGCAAAATAATGGCTAGTTTGGCTTGTGTAAATTTCCCATTGCAAGTTCACTTGGGAATTAAATGTTATTATCTTTAAAAGGTTTGAATGCATAAGTCATTTGCATCTTTAACATGTTTCAAGCATGCTTATCCATTTTTTAAAACATGTGTAGAAAAGTCTCTTGTTTAAAAAATTCCGAGCTATTTGGGTTGAACTAGTGGAATTGCCAAAAGTTGAATAAAAAAACTTTTGTGTTCATTTGTGGTGTGTGAATAAATTTTAATTTCATACATTTGTTATTTCTTTAAATTATTTCCTTGCATAAACTCAAAAATTTTCTTTTTGTTGTCATCTATTTGCCTTTTGTATCTTTATTTTTTACGAGATGAGGCAAAGAGAAAACTCAAGTTTTATTTTAAGAAAAAAGTATACATATAAAATGGAAATGCATAATGCACAAATGTAGAGAAAGATAATTCCAAAAAGTATCTGTAAATTTTAGGGATTGTAAACTCAGTTTAGAATTTTATATATTTGGTTCTGCAATCATCGGGAAAAGGGTGAGGCGGGGGATTTTTAATTCAGTGTTGACTCCCAATCCATAAGTCATTCCTTACAAAAAAAAAAATAGGCTGTTTCACATGATAAATAACTTTACAATCATCTATGATCGTTGGGTTAGCTTTTGGGTAATGGGCAAAATAATGATTTGTTTGACTTGGGTAAATATCCCACCGCACGTTCACTTGGGAATTTATTGTTATTCTCTTTAAAAGGTTTGGATCCATAGGTCATTTGCATCTTTAACCAGTTTCAAGGATGCATATCCATTTTTTAAAACATGCGTAGAAAAATCTCTTTCTTATAAAATTCTGAGCTATTAGGGTTGAACTAGTGGAATTTCCAAAACTTGGATAACAAAACTTTTGTGTTCATTTGTGTTGTGTGAATACATTTTTTTACTTACATTTGTTATTAATTTAAATTCTTTCCATACATAAACTCTAAAATTTTCATTTTCTTGTGATCTAATTGCCTTTTATCTCTTTTATTGTTTACGACATGAAGGGAAAGTGAAAACTCAAAGTCTTGATTTAAGAAAAAACTACACATCTAAAATGGAAATTCAAGAATGCACATATGTAGAGAGAGATAATTCAAAAAAGTGTCTGTAATTTTTAGAGATTGTAACCTCTTTTTATTTTTCATATATTAGGTTCTGCAATCGTCGGGAAAAGGGGGAGGCGAGGGATTTTTAACTGAGTGTTGATTCCCAATCCATAAGTCATTCCATAAAAAAATATATCCCGTTATGCATGATAAATCACTTTACAATCATCTATGATCACTAGGTCAGCTTTTCGTAAATGGGAAAAATAATGGCTTGTTTGACTCGGGTAAATATCCCACCGCACGTTCATTTGAGAGTTTAATTTTATTCTGATTAAAAGGTTTGGATCTATAGGTCATTCGCATCTTGAACATGTTTCTATCATGCATATCCATTTTTTAAAATATGCATAGAAAAATCTCTTTCTTATAAAATTCTGAGCTATTAGGGTTGAACTAGTGGAATTTCCCAAACTTGGATAAAAAAACTTTTGTGCTCATTTTTGGTGTGTGAATAAATTTTCTTTACTTACAAACATTATTGCTTTAAATTATTTCCATACATAAACTCTAAAATTTTCATTTTGTTGTGATCCATTCGCCTTTTATCTCACCCTTTTTTTATAAGATGAAAGGAAAGTGAAAACTCATGTTTTGATTTAAGAAAAAAGTATACATCTAAAATGGAAATGCACAATGCACTAATGTAGAGAGAGATAATTCCAAAAAAGTGTCTGTAATTTTTAGGGATTGTAAACTCTTTTTAGTTTTTTATATATCAGGTTCTATAATCGTTGGGAAAAGGGGGAGGAGAGGGATTTTTAACTAATTGTTGACTTCCAATCCATAAGTCATTCTTTACATAAATATACCCCATTACGCATGATAAATCACTTTACATTCATCTATGATCGTTAGGTCTGTTTTTTGTAAATGGGCAAAATAATGGTTTGTTTGACTCGGGTAAATATCCCACCGCACGTTCAGTTGGGAATTTAATGTTATTCTCTTTAAAAGGTTTGGATCCATAGGGCAATTACATCTTTAACATGTTTCAAACATGTATATCCATTTTTTAAAACATGTGTAGAAAAATATCTTTCTTTTAAATTCCGAGCTATTAGGGTTGAACTAGTGGAATTTCCCAAACTTCGATAACAAAACTTTTGTGTTAATTTGTTGTGTGTAAATAAATTTTGTTAACTTACATTTTTTATTCCTTTAAATTCTTTCCATACATAAACTCTAAAATTTTCATTTTGTTGTGATCTAATTGCCTTTTATCTCTTTTATTGTTTACGAGATGAAGGGAAAGTGAGAACTCAAGTTTTGATTTAAGAAAAAGCTATACATCTAAAATGGAAATGCACATTGCACAAATGTTGAGAGACATAATTCAAAAAAGTGTCTATAATTTTTAGGGATTGTAAACTCTTTTTAGTTTTTTATATATCAGGTTCTGTAATCGTCGGGAAAGGGGGAGGCGAGGGATTTTTAACTAAGTGTTGACTCCAAATCCATAAGTCATTCTTTACATAAATATATCCCATTACACATTATAAAAAATTTTACAATCATTTATGATCGTTCGGTCAGCTTTTTGAAAATGGGCATAATAATGGCTTGTTTGACTCGGGTAAATATCCCACCGCATGTTCACTTGGGAATTTAATGTTATTTTCATTAAAAGTATCGGTCCCATAGGTCATTTGCATCTTTAACATGTTTCAAGCATGCATATCCTTTTTTTAAAATATGCATAGAAACTTCTCTTTCTTACAAAAAATCGAGCTATTAGGGTTGAACTAGTGGAATTTACCAAACTTGGATAAAAAAAACTTTTGTGCTAGTTTTTGGTGTGTGAATAAATTTTCTTTACTTAAAAAAGTTATTGCTTTAAATTCTTTCCATACTTAAACTCTAAAATTTTTATTTTTTTGTGATCCAATTTCCTTTTATCTCACCTTTTTTTTACGAGATGAAAGGAATGTGAAAACTCAAGTTTTGATTTAAGAAAAAAGTATAGATCTAAAATGGAAATGCACAATGCACAAATGTAGAGAGAGATAATTCCAAAAAGTGTCTGTAATTTTTAGGGATTGTAAACTCTTCTTAGTTTCTAATATATCAGGTTCTGCAATCGTCGGGAATAGGGGGAGCCAGGGATTTTTAACTGACTGTTGACTCCCAATCCATAAGTCATTCCTTACAATAATATAGCCCGTTATGCATGATAAATCACTTTACAATCATCTATGATCGTTTGGTCAGCTTTTTGTAAATGGGCAAAATGGCTTGTTTGTCTCGGGTAAATATCCCACCGCACATTCAGTTGGGAATTTAATTTTATTCACTTTAAAAGGTTTGGATCCACAGGACATTTACATCTTTAGCATATATCAAACATGCATATTCATTTTTTAAAACATGTTTAGAAAAATATCTTTCTTATAAAATTCCGAGCTATTTGGGTTGAACTAGTGGAATTTCCAAAACATGGATAACAACACTTTTATGTTCATTTGTGGTGTGTGAATAAATTTTCTTTACTTACATTTGTTATTGCTTTAAATTATTTCCTTACATAAACTCTAAAATTTTCATTTGTTGTGATCTATTTGCCTTTTATCTCTTTTTTTGGTTATGAGAAGAAGGGAAAGTGAAAACTCGAGTTTTGATTTTAGAAAAAAGTATTCATCTGAAATGGAAATGCACATTGCACAGATGAAGAGAGAGATAATTCCAAAAACTGTTAGTAATTTTTAGTGTCATTAAACTCCCTTTAGTTTTTATATATCAAGTTCTGTATTCGTCGGGAAAAGGGGGAGGCGGGGGATGTTTAACTGAGTGTTGACTCCCAATCCATAAGTCATTCCATACAAAAATATAGCCCGTTACCCATGATAAATTACTTTACAATCATCTATGATCGTTTGGTCAATTTTTTGTAAATGGGCAAAATAATGGCTTGTTTGACTTGGGTAAATATCCCACCGCATGTTCACTTGGGAATTTAATGTTATTCTCTATAAAAGCACTGGACCC
Source organism: Aristolochia californica (assembly GCF_029961685.1). Lineage (NCBI taxonomy): Eukaryota > Viridiplantae > Streptophyta > Magnoliopsida > Piperales > Aristolochiaceae > Aristolochia > Aristolochia californica. The sequence continues at coordinate 31,296,449 of NW_027181992.1, read as the reverse complement.
ATAGGTCATTTGAATCTTTAACCTGTTTGAATTTAAAACATGTGTAGAAAAATCTCTTTCTTATAAAAATTTGAGCTATTAGGGTTGAACTAGTCGAATTTCCCAAACTTGGATAACAAAACTTTTCTGTTCATTTGTGGTGTGTGAATAAATTTTATTTACTTAAATTTATTATTACTTTAAATTCATTCCATACATATCTTCTAAAATTTACGTTTTGTTATGATCTATTTGCCTTTTATCTCATTTTTTTGTTTACGAAATGAAGGAAAACTGAAAAGTCAAGTTTTGATTAAAGAAAAAAGTATACATATAAAAGGGAAATGCACAATGCACAAATGTAGAGTGAGATAATATTAAAAAGTGTCAGTAATTTTTAGGGATTTTAAACTCTTTTTAGTTTTTATATATCAAGTTCAGCAATCGTCCGGAAAAGGGGAGTCCGGGGATTTTTAACTGAGTGTTGACTCACAATCCATAAGTCATTCCCTACAAAAATATAGCCGATTACGCATGATAAATAACTTTACAATCATCTATGATTGTTAGGTTAGTTTTTTGTAAATGGGTAAAATAATGGCTTGTTTGACTCGAGTAAATATCCCACCGCATGTTCACTTGGGAATTTAATGTTAATCTCTTTAAAAGGTTTAGATCCATAGGTAATTCGCTTCTTTATCATGTTTCAAGAATCATATCTTTTTTTGAAAACATGTGTAAAAAAATCTCTTTTATAAAATTCTGAGCTTTTAGGGTTGAACTAATGGAATTTCCCAAACTTGGATAACAAAACTTTTGTGTTCATTTGTGGTGTGTGAATAAATTTTTTTTACTTAGATTTGTTATTGTTTTAAAATCAGTCCTTACATAAACTCTAAAAATTTCATTTTGTTGTGAACTATTTGTCTTTTATCTAGTTTTTTTGTTTACGAGATGAAGGGAAAGTGAAAACTCAAGTGTTGATTTAAGGAAAAAGTATACATCTAAAATTGAAATGAACAATGCACAAATGTAGAGAGAGATAATTCCAAAAAGTGCCTGTAACTTTTACGGATAGTAAACTCTTTTTAATTTTTTATATATCATGTTCTGTAATCGTCGGGAAAAGGGGGAGGCGGGGGATTTTTAACTAAGTGTTGACTCCCAAACCATAAGTCATTCCTTACAAAAATATAGCTTCTTACGCATGACAAATCATTTTACAATCATCTATGATCGTTACGTCAGCTTTTTGTAAATGGGCAAAATAATGGCTTGTTTGACTCGGGTAAAGATGACACCGCTGGTTCCCTTGGGAATTTAATGTTATTCTCTTTAAAAGGTTTGGATCCATAGGTCATTTGCATCTTTAACAAGTTTCAAGCATGCATAACCATTTTTTAAAACATGTGCAGAAAAATCTCTTTGTTATAAAAATCCGAGCTATTAGGGTTGAACTAGTGGAATTTCCCAAACTTGGACAACAAAAGATTTGTGTATATTTGTGGTATGTGAATAAATTTTTTTTTCTTAGATTTGTTATTTCTTTAAATTCTTTCCATACATAAACTCGAAAATTTTCATTTTGTTGTGATCTATTTGCCTTTTATCTCTTTTTTTATTTACGAGATGAAAGGAAAGTGAAAACAAAAGTTTTGATTTAAGAAAAAAGTATACATATAAAACAGAAATGCACAATGCACAAATATAGAGAGATATAATTCCAAAAGGTATCAGTAATTTTTAGGGATTTTAAAATATTTTTTGTTTTTTATATATAAGGTTCTGCAATCGTCGGAAAAAGGGGGAGGCGGGGGATTTTTAATTGAGTGTTGACTCCCAATCCATAAGTCATTCCTTACAGAAATATGGCCTGTTATGCATGATAAATCACTTTACAATCATCTATGATCTTTGGGTCAACTTTTTGTAAATGGGCAAAAGAATGGCTTGTTTGACTTGGGTAAATTTCCCACGGCTCGTTCACTTGGGAATTTAATGTTATTCTCTTTAAAAGGTTTGGATCCATAGGTCATTTGCATCTTTAACATTTTCCAAGCATGCATATGCATTTTTTAAAACATGTGTAGAAAAATCTCTTTCTTATAAAATTCTGAGCTATAAGGGCTGACCTAGTGGAATTTCCCAAACTTGGATAACAAAACTTTTGTGTTCATTTGTGGTGTGTGAATAAATTTTCTTTACATCCTTTTGTTATTGCTTTAAATTCTTTCCATACATAAACTCTATAATTTTCTTTTTGTTGTGATCTATTTGCCTTTTATCTCTTTTCTTGTTTACGAAATGAAGGGAAAATGAAAACTCAGGTTTTGATTTCATAAAAATGTATACATATAAAATGGAAATGAAAAATGCCCAAATGTAGAGAGAAATAATTCCAAAAAGTGTACATAAGTTTTAGGGATTGTAAACTCTTTTTTGTTTTTTATATATCAAGTTCTGCAATCGTCGGGAAAAGGGGGAGGCGGGGAATTTTAAACTAAGTGTTGACTCCCAATCCAAAAGTCATTCCTTACTAAAATATAGCCCGTTACGCATGATAAATCACTTTACAATCATGTAAGATCGTTAGGTCAACTTTTTGTAAATGGGAAAAATAATGGCTTGTTTGACTCGGCTAAATATCCTACCGCACGTTCACTTAGAAATTTAATGTTATTCTTTTTAAAAGGTTTGGAACCATAGGTCATTTGCATCTTTAACATGTTTGAAGAATGCATATCCATTTTTTTAAACAAATGAAGAAAAATCTCTTTCTTATAAAATTACGAGCTATTAGGATTGAACTAGTGGAATTTCCCTACTTGGTTAACAAAACTTTTGTGTTCATTTGTGCTGTGTGAATAAATTTTCTCTACTTACATTTGTTATTGCTTTAAATTCTTTCCATACATAAACTCTAAAATTTTCATTTTATTCTGATCTATTTGCCTTTTATCCCACTTTTTTCATACAAGATTAAGGGAATGTGAAAACTCAAGTTTTGTTTTAAGAAAAACGTATACGTCTAAAATGGAAATGCACAATGCACAAATGTAGAGAGAGATAATTCCAAAATGTGTCTGTAGTTTTTAGGGATTGTAAACTGTTTTTAGTTTTTATATATCTGGTTCTGCAATAATCGGGAAAAGGGGGAGGCGGGGGATTTTTAACTGAGTGTTGAATCATAATCCTTAAGTAATTCCATAAAAAAATATAGCCCGTTATGCATGATAAATCACTTTACAATCATCTATGATCATTAGGTTAGCTTTTTGTAAATGGGCAAAATAATGGCTTGTTTTACTCGGATAAATATCCCACTGCACGTTCACTTGGCAATTTAATGTTATTTTCGTGAAAAGGTTTGGATCCATAAGTCATTTGCGTCTTTAATATGTTTCCATCAAGCATATCCATTTTTTAAAACATGTGTAAAAACATCTCTTTCTTATAAAATTCCGAGCAATTAGCGTTGAACAAGTGGAATTTCCAAAACTTGGATAACAAAACTTTTGTGTTCATTTGTGGTGTGTGAATAAATTTTCTTTACTTAAATTTGTTATTGCTTTAAATTTATTCCATACATAAACTCTAAAATTTTCAATTTGTTGCGATTTCTTTGCCTTTTATCTCGTTTTTTTTTTTTTGTTTACGAGATGAAGGGAAAGTGAAAACTCAAGTTTTGATTTAAGAAAAAAGTATATATCTAAAATGGTAGTGCACAATTCACAAATTTAGAGAGAGATAATTACAAAAAGTGTCTATAATTTTTAGGGATTGTAAACTCTTTTTAGTTTTTATAGATCAGGTTCTGCAATTGTCGAGAAAAGGGGGAGGCGAGGGATTTTTAACCGAGTGTTGACTCCCAATCCATAAGTGATTCCATACAAAAATATAGCCCGTTATGCATGATATCACTTTACAATCATCTATGATCGTTAGGTCAGCGTTTTATAAATGGGCAAAATAATGGCTTGTTTGACTCGGGTAAATATCCCACCGCACGTTCACTTGGGAATTTAATGTTATTCTCTTTAAAAGGTTTGGATCCAAATGTATCTTTAACGTGTTTCAAGCAAGCATATCCATTTTTTTAAAAAAGGTGTAGAAAAATCTCTTTCTTATAAAAATCCGAGCTATTAGGGTTGAACTAGTGGAATTTCCCAAACTTGGATAACAAAATTTTTTGTTCATTTCTAGAGTGTGAATAAATTTTCTTTTCTTACATTTGTTATTGATTTAAATTCATTCCATACATAAACTTTAAAATTTTCATTTTGTTGTGAGCTGTTTACTTTTTATCTCTTTTTTTTTACGTGATGAAGGAAAAGTGAAAACTCAAGTTTTGATTTAAGAAAAAAGTATACATCTAAAATGGAAATGCATAATGCACAGATGAAGAGAGAGATAATTCCAAAAAGTGTCTATAATTTTTAGTGTTAGTAAACTCTCTTTAGTTTTTGTATATCAAGTTCTGCAATCGACTGGAAAAGTGGGAGGCGGGGGACTTTTAACTGAGTTTTGTCACCCAATCCATAAGTCATTCCTTATAAAAATATAGCCCATTACGCATGATAAGTCACTTTACAATCATCTATGATTGTTTGGTCAACTTTTTGAAAATGGGCAAAATAATGGCTTGTTTGACTCGGGTAAATATTCCATTGCACGTTCACTTGGGAATTTAATGTTATTCTCTTTAAAATGTTAGGATCGATAGGATATTTTCATCTTTAACATGTTTCAAGCATGCATATCAATTTTTTAAAACTTGTGTACAAAAATCTCTTTCTTTTAAAATTTCAAGCTATATCGGTTGAAGTAGTGGAATTTTCCAAACTTGGATAACAAAACTTTTGTTTTCACTTGTGGTGAGTGAATAAATTTTCTTTACTTACATTTGTTATTGCTTTAAATTATTTCCATACAAAAACTCTAAAATTTTCATTTTGTTGTGATCCATTTGCCTTTTATCTCTTTTTTTGTTTACGAGATGAAGGGAAAGTGAAAACTCATGTTTTGATTTAAGAAAAAAGTATACACCTAAAACAGAAATGCACAATGCACAAATGTTGAGAGAGATAATTTCAAAAAGTTTCCATAATTTTTTGGGACTGTAAACTCATTTTAGTTTTTAATATATCAGGTTCTGCAATCGTCGGAAAAAGGGGGAGGCGGGGGATTTTTGATTGAGTGTTGACTCCCAGTCAATAAGTTATTCCTTACAAAAATATAGACCGTTACGCTTGATAAATCACTTTACTATCATCTATGATCGTTGGGTCAGCTTTTTGTAAATGATCAAAATAATGGTTTGTTCGACTCGAGTAAATATGCCACCGCTCTTTCCCTAGGGAATTTAATGTTATTCTCTTTAAAAGGTTTGGATCCATAGGTCATTTACATCGTTAACATGTTTCAAACATGCATGTCCAATTTTTAAAACATGTGTAAAAAAATCTTTTTTCTTATAAAATTCAGAGCTATTAGGGGTGAACTAGTGGAATTTCCAAAACATGGCTAACAAAACTTTTGTGTTCATTTGTGGTGTTTGAATAAATTTTCTTTACTTACATTGTTATTTCTTTAAATTCTTTCCATTCATGAACTCTAAATTTTTCATTTTGTTGTGATCTATTTGCCTTTATCACTTTTTTTGTTTACGAGATGAAGGGAAACTGAAAAGTCAAGTTTTGATTTAAGAAAAAAGTATACATCTAAAATGGAAATGCACAATTCACAAATGTAGAGGGAGATAATTCGAAAAAGTGTGTGTAATTTTTAGGGATTGTAAACACTTTTTATTTTTTATATATCAGATTCTGCCATCGTTGGGTAAAAGGGGACACAGGGGAATTTTAACTAAGTGTTGACTCCCAATCCAGAAGTCATACCTTACAAAAATATAGCCCGTTGCGCATGATAAATCAATTTACAATCATCTATCATTGTTAGGTCAGCTTTTTGTAAATGGGAAAAATAATGGCTTGTTTGACTCGGGTAAATATTCCACTGCATGTTCACTTGGGTATTTAATGTTATTCTCTTTAAAAGGTTTGGATCCATAGGTCATTTGCATCTTTAACATGTTTCAAGCATGCATATCCATTTTTTAAAACATGTGAAGAAAAATCTCTTTCTTATAAAATTCCAAGCTATTTGGGTTCAACTAGTGGAATTTCCCAAGTTGGATAACAAAGCTTTTGTTTTCATTTATGATGTGTGAATAACATTTCGTTACTTACATTTGTTATTGCTTTAAATTCTTTCCATATATAACCTGTAAAATTTTCATTTTGTTGTGTTCTATTTGCCTTTTATCTCTGTTATTGTTTACGAGATGAAGGGAAAGTGAAAACTCAAGTTTTGATTTAAGAAAAAACTATACATCTAAAATGGAAATGCACAATGCACAAATGTAGAGAGAGATAATTCCAAAAACTATCTATAATTTTTAAGGATTGTAAACTCTTTTTAGTTTTTATATCTCACATTCTGAAATTATCGGGAGAAGGATGAGGCGGGGGATTTTTCATTGAGTGCTGACTCCCAATCCATTAGTCATTCGTTACCAAAATATAGCCGTTACGCATGATAAATCTCTTTACAATCATCTATGATTGTTAAGTTAGCTTTTTGAAAATGGGAAACTAAGGCTTGTTTGACTCAGGTAAATATCCCACCACACATTCACTTGGGAATTTAATGTTATTCTCTTTAAAAGTTTTGGATCCATAGGTCATTTGCATCTAGAACATGTTTCAATCATGCATATTCATTTTTAAGACATGTGTAGAAAAATATCTTTCTTATAAATTCTGAGCTATTAGGGTTGAACTTGTGAAATTTCCCAAACTTTGATATCAAAACTTTTCTGTTCATTTGTGGTGTGTGAATAAATTTTCTCTACTTACATTTGTTATTGCTTTAAAGTCTTTCCATACATAAAGTCTAAAATTTTCATTTTATTGTGATCTATTTGCCTTTGATTTCTTTTTTTATTTATGAGATGAAGGGAGAGTGAAAACTCAAGTTTTGATTTAAGAAAAAAGTATACATCTAAAATGGAAATGCACAATTCACAAATGTAGAGAGAGATAATTACAAAAAGTGTCTATAGTTTATAAGGATTGTAACTCTTTTCTTTTATATATCAGGTTCTGGGATCGTCGAGAAAATTGGGAGGTGGGATATTTTCAACTGAGTGTTGACTCTCAATCCATAAGTTATTCCTTACTAATATATAGCCCTTTACTCATGGTAAATCACTTTACAATCATTTATGATCGTTGGGTCAACTTTTTCTAAATGGGCAAAACAATGGCTTGTTTGACTCGGGTAAATATCTCACCGCTTGTTCACTTGGGAATTTAATGTTATTCTCTTTAAAAGGTTTGGATCCATAGGTCATTTGCATCTTTAACATGTTTCAAACATGCATAACAATTTTTTAAAACTTGTCTAGCGAAATCTCTTTCTTATAAAATTCCGAGGGATTAGGGTTGACTTAGTGGAATTTCCAAAACTTGGATAAAAAAACTTTTTTATTCATTTTTGGAGTGTGAATAAATTTTCTTCAGTTATATTTGTTATTGATTTAAATTATTTCCATATATAAACTCTAAAATTTTCATTTTGTTGTGATCTATTGGCCTTTTGCCTCTTTTTTTGTATACGAGATGAAGGGAAAGTGAAAACTCAAGTTTTGATTTAAGAAAAAACTATAAATCTAAAATGGAAATGCACAATGCTCAAATATAGAGAGACATAATTCCAAAAAGTGTCTGTAATTTTTAGGGATTGTAAACTCTTTTTAGTTTCTAAAAATCAGGTTTTGCGATCGTCGGGAAACGGGTGCGCCGGGGGATTTTTAGCTGAGTGTTGACTCCCAATCCATAAGTCATTCCTGAAAAAAATATAGCCCGTTACGCATGATAAATCACTTTACAATCATCTATGATCGTTAGGTCAGCTTTTCGTAAATGGGCAAAATAATGGCTTGTTTGACTAGGGTAAATATCCCACCGCACGTTCGCTTGGGAATTTAATGTTATTCTCTTTAAAAGGTTTGGATCCATAGGTCATTTGCATCTTTAACTTGTTTCAAGCATGCATATCCATTTTCTAAAACATGCGAAGAAAAATATTTTTCTTATAAAATTCCGAGCTATTAGGGTTGAACTTGCGGAATTTCCCAAACTTGGATAAAAAAACTTTTGTGTTCATTTGTGGTACATGAATAAATTTTATTTACTTACATTTGTTATTGCTTTAAATTCTTTCCATACATAAACTCTAAAATTTTCATTTTGTTGTGATCTATTTGCCTTTTATCACTTTTTTTGTTACGAGATGAAGACGAAGTGAAAACTCAAGGTTTGATTTAAGAAAAATGAATATATCTAAAATGGAAATGCACAATGCACAAATGTTGAGAGAGGTAATTCCAAATAGTTGATGTAGTTTTTAAGGATTGTAAACTCTTTTTAGTTTTTTATATATCAGGTTCTGCAATCGTGAGGAAAAGGGAGAGGCGGGGAATTTTTAACTAAGTGTTGGCACCCAATCCATAAGTCATTCCTTACAAAAATATTTCCCGTTACGCATGATAAATCACTTTACAATCATCTATTATCTTTTGGTCAGCTTTTTATTAATGGGCAAAATAATGGATTGTTTGACTCAGGTAAATATCCCACCGTACTTTCACTCTGGAATTTAATGTTTTAATGTTATTCTCTTTAAAAGGTTTGGATCCATAAGTCATTTGCTTCTTTAACATGTTTCATGCATGCATATCAGTTTTTTAAAACATGTGTAGAAAAATCTCTTTGTTATAAAATTTCGAGCTATTAGGGTTGAACTACTGGAATTTCCCAAACTTGGATAACAAAAATTTTTTGTTCATTTGTGATGTGTGAATAAATTTTATTTACTTACTTTTGTTATTACTTTAAATTCTTTCCACACAAAAACTCTAAAAATTTTATTTTTTTGTGATTTATTTGCCTTTTATTTTTTTGTTTGTTTATGAGATGAAGGGAAAGTGAAAACTCAAGTTTTTATTTAAGAAAAAACTATACATCTAAAATTGAAATGCACAATGCACAAATCTAGAGAGAGATAATTCTAAAAAGTGTCTGTAATTTTTAGGGATTGTAAGCTCTTATTAGTCTTTTTATATTGGTTTTGCAATCGTCGGGAAAAGGGGGAGGCGAGGGATTTTTAACTGAGTGTTGACTCCCAATTCATAAGCTATTCCTTAAAAAATATAGCAAGTTTTGCAAGATAAATCACTTTACACTCATCTATGATCATTAGGTCAGCTTTTTGTAAATGGGTAAAATAATGGCTTGTTTGACTCGAGTAAATATCCCACCTCAAGTTCACTTGAGAATTTAATTTTATTCTCATTAAAAGGTTTGGTTCCATAGGTCATTTGCATCTTTAACAAGTTTCGAGCATGCATATCCATTTTTTAAAACATCTATAGAAAAATCTCTTTCTTATAAAATTTTGTGCTATAAGGGATGAACTAGTGGAATTTCCCTAACTTGGATAACAAAACTTTTGTGTTCATTTGTGGTGTGTGAATAAATTTTCTTTACTTACATTTTTTATTGCTTAAAATTAATTTCATACATAAACTCTTAAATTTTCATTTTGTTGTGACCTATTTGCCTTTTATATCTTTTTTTGTTTACAAGATGAAGGGAAACTGAAAACTCAAGTTTTGATTTAAGAAAAAAGTATACATATAAATGTAAATGTACAATGCACAAATGTAGAGAGAGTTAATTCCAAAAAGTGTCTGTAATTTTTTGGGATTGTAAACTCTTTTTAATGTTTTATATGTCAGGTTCTGCAATTGTCGGGAAAAAGGGAGGCGAGGTATTTTTAAATGAGGGTTTACTCCTAATCCATAAGTCATTCCTTAAAAAAATATAGCCCATTATGCATGATAAATTACTTGACAGTCACCTATGATCGTTACGTCAGTTTCTCTTCAATAGGCATTTTTTATTGCTTTAAACTGTTTATATACATAAACTCCAAAATTTTCATTTTGTTGTGATCTATTTGCCTATTATCACTTTTTTGTTTACGAGATGAAGGGAAAGTGAAAATAAAAGTTTTGATTTAAGAAAAAAGTTTACATCTAAAATAGAAATACAAATTGCATAAATGTAGAGAGTGATAATTCCAAAAAGTGTATATAATTTTTCGAGATTGTAAACTTTTTTTAGTTTTTTATATATCATATTCTGCAATCGACGGGAAAACAGGGAGGCTGGGGATTTTTAATTGAGTGTTGACTCCCAATCCATAAGTCATTCCTTACAAAAATATAGCCCGTTACACAAGATAAATCACCTTACAATCATCTATGATTGTTAAGTCATCTTTTTGTAAATGGGCAAAATAATGCCTTGTTTGACTCAGGTAAAAATCCCACCTCACCTTTACTTGGGAATTAAATGTTATTCTCTTTAAAAGGATAGGATCCATAGGTCATTTTCATCTTTAACATGTTTCAAGCCTGCATATCCATTTTTTAAAACATGTGTAGAAAAATGTCTTTCTTATAAAATTCCGAGCTATTAGGGTTGGACAAGTGGAATTTCCCAAATTTGGATAACCAAACTTTTGTGTTCATTTGTGGCGTGTGAATAAATTTTCTTTGCTGACATTTGTTATTGTGTTAAATTTTTTCCATACATAAACTTTAAAATATTCATTTTGTTGTGATCTATTTGCCTTTTTTCTCTTTTTTTGTTTGCGAGATGAAGGGAAAGTGAAAACTCAAGTTTTGATTTAAGAAAAAAGTATACATCTAAAATGGAAATGCACAATGCACAAATGTAGAGAGAGATAATTCCAAAAAGTGTCTATAATTTTTAGGGATTGTAAACTCTTTTATATTTTTCAATATGTCAAGTTCTGCAATCGTCAGGAAATGAGGGATGCGGGGGATTTGTAACTGAGTGTTGACTCCCAATCCATAAGGCATTCCATACAAAAATATAGCCCATTATGCATGATAAATCACTTTACAATCATCTATGATCGTTAGGTAAGCTTTTTGTAAATGGGCAAAATAATGGCTTGTCCTACTCGGGTAAATATCCCACCGCACGTTCACTTGAGAATTTAATGTGCGTTTATTATTCTCTTTAAGAGGTTTTGATCAATACGTCATTTGCATTTTTAAAATGTTTCAAGCATGCTTATCCATTTTTAAAACAAGTGTACAAGAAACCTCTTTCTTGTAAATTTCCAAGCGTAATGGGTTGTCGACCAAGTGGAATTTCCTAAACTTGGATAACAAAACTTTGTGTTCATTTGTGTTATGTGAATAAATTTTCATTACTTAAATTGGTTTTTGTTTTAATTTTTTTCGTACATAAACTCTAAAATTTTCATTTTGTTGTGATCTGTTTGTCTTTTTTGTTCATGGGATGAAGGAAGAACGAAAACTCAAAGTTTTGATTTAAGATAAAAGTATACATTAAAATAGAAATGCACAATGCAAAAATGTAGAGAGAGATAATTCCAAAGGGTGTCTATAATTTTTAGGAATTGAAAACTCTTTTTAGTTTTTATAGATTAGGTTTTGCAATCGTCGGGAAAAAGGGGGAGGCAGAGGATTTTTAACAGAGTGTTGACTCCAAATCCACAAGTCATTTCTTACAAAAATATAGCCTGTTATGCATTATAAATCACTTTACAATCATCTGAGATTGTTAGTTCAGCTTTTTGTAAATGGGCAAAATAATGGCTTGTTTTACTTGGGTAAATATCCCACCGCATGTTCACTTGAGAATTTAATGAGCGTTTGTTATTCTCTTTAAAAGGTTTGGATCCATAGGTCATTTGCATCTTTATCATCTTTCAAGCATGCATATCCATTTTTAAAACATTTGTAGAAGAAATCTTTTTCTTATAAAATTCCTAGCGTAATGGGTTGTTGAACTAGTGGAATTTCCCCAACATGGATAACAAAACTTTTGTGTTTATTTGTGGTGTTTGAATAAATTTTCTTTACTTACATTTGTCATTGTTTTAAATATTTTCCATGCATAAACTCTAAAATTTTAATTTTTTTGTGGTCTATTCACCTTTTTTTTTACGGGTTGAAGGTAGAGCGAAAACTCAAAGTTTTGATTTAAGAAAAAAGTATACATCTAAAATGGAAACGCACAATGCACAAATTTAGAGAGAGATAATTCCGAAGAGTGTCTGTACTTTTTAGGGATTGTAAACTCTTTTTACTTTTTAAATATTACCTTTTGCAATCGATGAGAAAAGGGGGTGGCGGGGGATTTTTAAATGAGTGTTGACTCCCAATCCATAAGTAATTTCTTAAAAAAATATAGCCCCCTTATGCATTATAATTTACTTTACAATCATCTATGATTGTTAGGTCAGCTCTTTGTAAATGGGAAAAATAATGGCTTGTTTTACTCGGGTAAATATCCTATCTCATTTTCACTTGAGAATTTAATGAGCGTTTTTATTCTCTTTAAACAGGTTTGGATCCATAGGTCATTTTCATCTTTAACCTGTTTCGAGCATTCATATCCGTTTTTAAAACATGTGTAGTGGGTTGTCAAACTAGTGGAATTTCCCAAACTTGGATAACAAAACTTTTGTGTTCATTTGTGGTGTGTGAATATATTTTTTTCTTATATCTATTGTTGTTTTAAATTTTTTCCGTACATAAACTCTAAACTTTTCATTTTGTAGTGATCTATTTGCATTTTTTGTTTACGGGATGAAGGGACAGTGAAAACTCAAAGTTTTGATTTAAGAAAAAAGTTTACATCTAAAATGGAAATGCACAATGCACAAATGAAGAGAGAGATAATTCCTAAGAGTGTGGGTAATTTTTAGGGATTGTAAACTCTTTTTAGTTTTTATATATTATGTTTTGCAATCGTCGGGAAAAGGGGGAGGCGGGGGATTTTTAACTCAGTGTTGACTCCCAATCCATAAGTAATTTCTTACAAAAATATAGCTCGTTACGCAAGATCAATCACTTTACAATCATCTATGATTGTTAGGCCAACTTTTTTTAAAAAAGCAAAATAATGGCTTGTTTGACTCCAGTGAATATCCCACCGCACGTTCACTTGAGAATTTAATGATCGTTTATAATTCTCTGTAAAAGGTTTGGATCCATAGGTCATTTGCATCTTTAACATGTTTCAAGCATGCATATCCATTTTAAAAACATGTGTAGAAGAAATATCTTTCATATAAAATTTCAAGTGTAATGGATTGTTGAACTAGTGGAATTTCCCAAACTTGGATAACAAAACTTTTGTGTTCATGTGTTGTGTGTAAATAAATTTTCTTTACTTACATTTTTGTAGTTTAAATTTTTTTCTGTACATAAACTCTAAAATTTTCATTTTGTTGTGATCTGTTTGTCTTTTTTGTTTTCGGGATGAAGGGAGAGCGAAAAATTCAAAGTTTTGATTTAAGAAAATATTAGGTTTTGCAATCATCGGGAAAAGGGGAAGGCAGGGGATTTTTACCTTAGTGTTGAATCCCAATCCATATATATCATTTCTTACAAAAATATAGCCCATTACGCATGATCAATCACTTTACAATCATCCATGATTGTTAGGCAAGCATTTTGTAAAAGGGCAAACTACTGATTTGTTGGACTCGGGTAAATATCCAACTGCACGTTCGCTTGAGAATTTAATGAGCATTTTTAATTCTCTTTAAATAGTTTTGATCCGTCTTTTACATCTTTAACATGTTTCAAGCATGCATATCCATTTTTAAAACATGTGTAGAAGAAACTTTTTCTTATAAAATTTCAAGCGTAATGGGTTGTTGAACTAGTGGAATTCCCCAAACGTGGATAACAACACTTTTGTGTTCGTTTGTGGTGTGTGAATAAATTTTCTTTACTTACATTTGTTGTTGTTTTAAATATTTTCCATACATGAACTCTTAAATTTTCATTTTTTTGTGATGTATTTTCCGTTTTTTGTTTATGGGACGAAGGAAGAGCAAAAACTCAAAGTTTTTATTTTAGAAAAAAGTATTCATATAAAATGGAAATTTACAATGCAAAAATGTAGAGAGTGATAATTCCAAAGCTTGTCCATGATTTTTAGGGATTGTAAAATCTTTTTAGTTTTTATAATTTAGGTTAATCGTCAGAAAAGGGGGAGGTGGGGGAATTTTAACTGTGTTTTGACTCCCAATCCATAAATCATTTCTTACAAAAATATATCCCGTTACGCATGATCAATCACTTTACTATCATCTATGATTGTTAGCCCAACTTTTTGTAAATGAGCAAAACAATGGTTTGTTTGACTAGGGTAAATATCCCACCGCACATTCACTTGAGAATTTAATGAGCATTTGTAATTCTCTTTAAAATGTTTGGATTTATTGGTTATTTGCATCTTTAACATGTTTCAAGCAAGCATATCCATTTTTAAAACTTGTGTAGAAGAAATTTTTTTCTTATAAAATTCCAAGCGTAATGGGTTGTTGAACTAGTGGAATTCCCCAAACATGGATACAAAAACTTTTGTGTTCATTTGTAGTGTGTGAATAAATTTTCTTTACTTACATTTGTTGTTGTTTTAAATTTTTTCCATACATAAACTCTAAAATGTACATTTTGTTGTGATCTATTTGCCTTTTTTGTTTTCGGGATGAAGGAAAAGCGAAAAGTCAAAGTTTTTATTTTAGAAAAAAGCAAACATTTAAAATGGAAATGCACAATTCACAAATGTAGAGAGAGTTAATTGCAAAGTGTGTCCGTAATTTTTAGGGATTGTAAACTCTTTTTAGTTTTTATATATTAGGTTTTGCAATCGTCTGAAAAAGGGGGAGGCTGGCAATTTTTAACTGTATGTTGACTCCCAATCTATAAATAATTTCATACAAAAATGTAGCCCGTTAGGCTTGATAAATCACTTTACAATCATCTATGATTGTTAGGTCAGCTTTTTGTAAATCGGCAAAAAAATGTCTTGTTTGGCTCGGGTAAATATCCCACCACAGGTCATTTGGGAAATTAATGAGCGTTTGTTATTCTCTTTAAAAAGTTTGGATCCATAGGTCATTTGCATCTTTAACATGTTTCAAGCATGCATATCCATTTTTAAAACATGTGTAGAAGAAATCTCTTTCTTTTAAAACATGGGTTGTTGAACTAGTGGAATTTCTAAAACTTGGATAACAAAACTTTTGTGTTCATTTGTGGTGTGTGAATAAATTTTCTTTACTTACATTTGTTGTTGTTTTAAATTTTTTTTGTACATAAACTCTAAAAATTTCATTTGGTTGTGATCTATTTGTCTTTTTTGTTTACGAGATGATGGAAGAGCAAAAAATCAAAGTTTTTATTTTAGAAAAAAGTATACATCTAAAATGGAAATGCACAATGCACAAATGTAGACAAAGATAATTCCAAAGAGTCTCTGTAATTTTTAGGGATTGTAAAGTCTTTTTAGTTTTTATATCTTAGGTTTTGCAATCGTTGGGAAAAGGGGGACGTGAGGATTTTTAACTGAGTGTTGACTCAAAATCCATAAGTCATTTCTTACAAAAATATAGCCCGTTACGCATGATAAATTACTTTACAATCATCTACGATTGTTAGGTCAGCTTTTTGTAAATGGGCAAAATAATGGCTTGTTTTACTTGGGTAAATATCCCACCGCACGTTCACTTGGGAATTTAATGACCGTTTGTTATTCTATTTAAAAGGTTTGGATCCTTAGGTCATTTGCATCTTTAACATTTTTCAAGCATGCATATCGATTTTTAAAACATGCGAAGAAGAAATTTCTTTCTTATAAAATTCCAAGTGTAATGGGTTGTTGAACTAGTGGAATTTCCCAAACTTGGATAACAAATTTTTTTTGTTCATTTGTGGTGTGTAAATAAATTTTATTTTCTTACATTTGTTGTTGTTTTAAATTTTTTACCCCGTACAAAAACTCTAAAATTTTCATTTTGTTTTTATCTATTTGCCTTTTATGTTTACGGGATGAAGTGAGAGCGAAAACTCAAAGTTTTGATTTAAGAAAAAAGTATACACCTAAAATGGAAATGCATAATGCACAAATGTAAAGAAAGATAATTCCAAAGAGTGTCTGTAATTTTTAGGGATTGTAAACTCTTTTTAGTTTTTATATATTAGGTTTTGCAATCGTCGGGAAAAGTGGGAGCCATGGAATTTTTAACTGAGTGTTGACTCCCAATCCATACGTTATTTCTTACAAGAATATAGCCCGTTACACATGATCGATCACTTTACAATCATCTATGATTGTTAGGCCAACTTTTTGTAAATGGGCAAAATAATGGTTTATTGGACTCGGATAAATATCCCACCGCACGTTCACTTGAGAGTTTAATGAGTGCTTGTAATTCTCTTTAAAAGGTTTGGATCCATAGGTCATTTGCAACTTTAACTTGTTTTAGGCATGCATATCCATTTTAAAAACATGTGAAGAAGAAATCCCTTTCTTATAAAATTCCAAGTGTAATGGGTTGTTGAACTAATTGAATTACCCAAACTTGGATAAAAAAACTTTTGTGTTCATTTGTGGTGTGTGAATAAATTTTCTTTACTTACATTTGTTGTTATTTTACATTTTTTCCGTACATAAACTCTAAAATTTTCATTTTGTTGTGATCTATCTGCCTTTTTTGTTTGTGGGATGAAGGGAGAGCAATAACTCAAAGTTTTGATTAAAGAAAAAAGAATACATCTAAAATGGAAATGCACAATGCACAAATGTAGAAAGAGATAATTCCGAAGAGTCTCTATAGTTTTTATGGATTGAAAACTCTTTTTAGTTTTTATATATTAGGTTTTGCATTCGTCGGGAAAAGGGGGAGGCGGGGATTTTAACTGAGTGTTGACTCCCAATCCATATGTCTTTTCTTTCAAAAATATTGCCCGTTGCACATCATAAATCACTTTACAATCATCTATAATTGTAAGGTCAGCTTTTTGTAAATGGGCAAAATAATGGCTCATTTTTCTGTGGTAAATATCCCACGGCACGTTCACTTGAGAATTTAATGAGTGTTTGTTATTCTCTTTAAAAGGTTTGGATCCATAAGTCATTTTCATCTTTAACATGTTTCAAGCCTGCATATCCATTTTTAAAATATATGTATAAGAAATCTCTTTCTTATAAAATTCCAAGCATAATGGGTTGTTGAACTAGTTGAATTCCACATACATGGATAACAACACTTTTGTGTTGATTTGTGGTGTGTGAATAAATTTTCTTTACTTACATTTTTTGTCGTTTTAAATTTTTTCCATACACAAACTCTAAAATTTTCATTTTGTTGTGATGTATTTGCCTTTTTTGTTTACGGGATGAAGGAAGACCAAAAACTCAAAGTTTCTATTTAAGAAAAAAGTATACATCTAAAATGGAAATGCACAATGCACAAATATAGAGAGATACTTCCAAAGAGTGTCTATAATTTTTTGGGATTGTAAACTATTTTTAGTTTTGATAAATTAAATTTTGAAAACGTCGGGAAAAAAGGGAAGCAACGGTTTTTTAACTGAGTTGACTCCCATTCCATAAATCATTTATTACAAAAATATAGCCCCTTACGCTTGATCAATCACTTTACAATCATCTATGATTGTTAGGCCAACAATTTGTTAATGGGCAAAATAATGATTTGTTTGACTCGAGTAAATATTCCACCGCATCTTCACTTGAGAATTTAATGAGAGTTTGTAATTCTCTTTAAAAGGTTTGGATCCATAGGTCATTTGCATCTTTAATATGTTTCAAGCATGCATAACCATTTTTAGAACATGTGTAGAAGAAATCTCTTTCTTATAAAATTCCCAGTGTAATGGGTTGTTGAACTAGTGGAATTCCCAAAACATGGATAACAAAACCTTTGTGTGCATTTGTGGTGTGCGAATAAATTTTCATTACCTATATTTGTTGTTGTTTTAAATTATTTCCATGGATAAACTCTATAATTTTCATTTTGTTGTGATGTATTTGCCTTTTTTGTTTACGGGATGAAGGAAGAGCAAAAACTCAAAGTTTTTATTTTACAAAAAATTAAACATCTAAAATGGAAATGCACAATGTACAAATATAGAGAGAGACAATTCCAAAGTGTCTCTGTAATATTTAGGGATTGTAAACTCTTTTTAGTTTTTATACATTAGGTTTTGCAATAGTCAGGAAAAGGGGGAGGCCAGGGTTTTTTAATTGAGTGTTGACTCCCAATTCATAAGTCATTTCCTTAAAAAATATAGCCCGTTATGCTATAAATCACTTTACAATTATCTATGATTGTTAGGTCAGCTTTTTGTAAATGGGCAAAAAATGGCTTGTTTGACAAGGGTAAATATCCCACTGCACGTTCACTTGAGAATTTAATGAGCATTTGTTATTCTCTTTAAAAGGTTTGGATCCATAGGTCATTTGCATCTTTAACATGTTTCAAACATGCATATCTATTTTTAAAACATGTGCCGAAGAAATCTCTTTCTTATAAAATTCCAAGCATAATGGATTGTTGAACTAGTGGAATTTCCCAAACTTGGATAACAAAACTTTTGTGTTCACTTGTGGTGTGTGAATAAATTTTCTTTACTTACATTTGTTGTTGTTTTAAATTTTTTCCGTACATAAACTCTAAAATTTATATTTTGTTGTGATCTATTTGCCTTTTTTTGTTTACGGAATAAAGGGAGAACAAAAACTTAAAGTTTTGATTTAAGAAAAAAGTATACATCTAAAATGGAAATGCACAATGCACAAATGTAGAGAGAGATAATTCCAAAGAGTGTCTATAATTTTTAGGGATTGTAAACTCTTTTTAGTGTTTATATATTAGGTTTAACAATCGTCGGGAAAAGGGGGAAGTAGGGGATTTTTAAATGAGAGTTGACTCCCTATCCATAAGTCTTTTCTTACAAAAATAAAGCCCATTACACATGATCAATCACATTACAATAATCTATGATTATCATGCCAACTTTTTGTAAATGGGCTAAATAATGGTTTGTTGGACTCGGGTAAATATCCCACCGCACGTTCACTTGAGAATTTAATGAGCATTTGTAATTCTCTTTAAAATGTTTGGATCCATAGGTCATTTGCATTTTTAACATGTTTCAAGCATGCATGTCCATTTTTAAAATATGTGTAGAAGAAATCTCTTGCTTATAAAATTCCAAGTGTAATGGATTTTTGAACAAGTGGAATTTCCCAAACATGGATAACAACACTTTTGTGTTCATTTGTGGTGTGTGAATAAATTTTATTTACTTACATTTTTTTTTTAATTTTTTCCATACATTAACTCTAAAATTTTAATTTTGTTGTGTTGAATTTGCCTTTTTTGTTTACGGGATGAAGGAAGAACGAAAAGTCAAAGTTTTGATTTTAGAAAAAATTATATATCTAAAAAGGTAATGCAAAAAGCACAAATGTAGAGAGAGATAATTCCAAAGTGTGTCCGTAATTTTTTAGGATAGTAACCTCTTTTTAGTTTTTATAAATTAGGTTTTACAATCATCGGGAAAGGGCCAAGGGATTTTTAACTGTGTTAACTCCCAATCCATAAATGATTTGTTACAAAAATATTTCCCGTTACGCTTGATAAATCACTTAACAATCATATACGATTGTTAGGTCAGCTTTTTTTTTAAATCGGTAAAATAATGGCTTGTTTGTCTCGGGTAAATATCCCACTGCATGTTCTCTTTAAAAAGTTTTGATCCATAGGTTATTTGTACCTTAACATGTTTGAAGCATGCGTACCAATTTTTAAACACACGTGTAGAAGAAATCTCTTTCTTATAAAATTCCATTCGAAATGGGTTGTTGAACTACTAGAATTTCCCAAACTCTGATAACAAAACTTTTGTGTTCTTTTGTGTCAATAAATTTTCTTTACATACATTTGTTGTTGTTTTAAATTTTTTCCATACATAAAATCTAAAACTTTCATTAAGGGAGAGCAAAAACTCAAAGTTTTGATTTAAGAAAAAAGTATACATCTAAAACGGAAATGCACAACACACAAATGTAGAGAGAGACAATTCCAAATGTGTGTGTAATTTTTACGGATTGTATACTCTTTTTAGTTTTTATATATTAGGCTTTGCAATCGTCGGGAAAAGGGGGAGGTGGGGGATCTTTAACTAAGTGTTGACTCCAAATCTGTAAGTCATTTCTTACAAAAATATAGCCCGTTACACATTATAAATCACTTTACAATCATCTATGATAGTTAGGTCAGCTTTTTGTAAATCGGCAAAATAATGTCTTGTTTTACTCGGGTAAATATCCCACCGCAAGTTTACTTGAGAATTTAATGAATGTTTGTTATTCTCTTTAAAAGGTTTAGATCCATAGGTCATTTGCATCTTTAACATGTTTAAAGCATGCATATCCATTTTTACAACAGGTGTAGAAGAAATCACTTTCTTATAAAATTCCAAGCGTAATGGGTTGTTGTACTAGTGGAATTTCCCAAACTTGGATAACAAAACTTTTGAGTTCATTTGTGGTGAGTGAATAAATTTGATTTACCTACATTTTTTGTTGTTTTATATTTTTTCCTTAGGTAAACTCTAAAATTTTCATATTATTGTGATCAATTTACCTTTTTTTTTACGGGAAGAAGGTGGAGAGAAAGCTCAAAGTTTTGATTTAATTAAAAAGTATACATCTAAAATGGAAATGCACAATGCAGAAATTTAGAGAGAGATAATTCCAAAGAGTGTCTATAATTTTTAGGGATTGTAAACTCTTTTTAGTTTTTCTATATTAGGTTTTGCAATCGTCGGGAAAAGGGAGAAGCGGGGGATTTTTAACTGAGTGTTGAGTCCCAATCCATAAGTCATTTCTTACAAAATTATAGACCGTTGCGCATGATAAATTACTTTACAATCATCTATTATTGTTAGGTCAGCTTTTTGTAAATGGGCAAAATAATGGCTTGTTGGACTTGAGTAAGTATCCCACCGTACGTTCACTTGAGAATTTAATGAGCGTTTGTTATTATGTTTAAAAGGTTTGTATCCATAGGTCATTTGCAGCTTTAACATGTTTCAATTATACATATCCATTTTTAAAACATGTGTAGAAGAATCACTTTCTTATAAAATTCCAAGCGTAATGGGTTGATGAACTAGTGGAATTTCCCAAACTTGGATAACAAAACTTTTCTGATCATTTGTGGTATGTGAATAAATTTTCTTTACCTACATTTGTTGTTGTTTTAAATTTTTTCCTAACATAAACTCTAAAATTTTCATTTTGTTGTGATCAATTTTCCTTTTTTGTTTACGGGATGAAGGGAGAGAGAAAACTCAAAGTTTTTATTTAAGAAAATATTATACTTCTAAAATGGAAATGCACAATGCACAAATGTTGAGAGAGATAATTCCTAAGACTGTATGTAATTTTTAGGAATTGTAAACTCTTTTCAGTTTTTATAGATTACATTTTTGCAATCATCAGGAAAAGGGGGATGCGGGGGATTTTTAACAGAGTGTTGACTCCAAATCCATAAGTCATTTCTTACAAAAATATAGCCCGTTACGCATGATAAATCACTTTTCAATCATCTATTATTGTTAGGTAAGCTTTTCGTAAATGGGCAAAATAATGGCTTGATTGACTCGGGTAAATGTCCCACCCCACGTTCACTTCAGAATTTAATGATCGTTTGTAATTCTCTTTAAAAGGTTTGGATCCATAGCTCATTTTAATATTTAACATGTTTCAAGCATGCAAATCTATTTTCAAAACATGTGTGGAAGAAATCCCTTTCATATAAAATGCCAAAACGTAATGGGTTGTTGAACTAGTGGAGTTTCCTACACATGGTTAACAAAACTTTTGTGGTCATTTGTGGTGTGTGAATAAATTTTCATTAATTATATTTTTTGTTGTTTTAAATTTTTTCCATACATAAACTCTAAAATTTTCATTTTTTTGTGATCTATTTGCCTTTTTTGTTTGCGGGATGAAGGAAGAGCGAAAACTCAAATTTTTGATTTTAGAAAAAAGAATGCATCTAAAATGGAAATGCACAATGCACAAATGTAGAGAGAGATAATTCCAAAGAGTGTCTGTAATTTTTAGTGAATGTAAACTCTTTTTAGTTTTTAAATATTAGGTTTTGCAATCGTCGGGAAAAGGGAGAGGCGGAGGATTTTTAACTATGTGTTGACTCCCAATCCATAAGTCATTTCTTACAAAATTATAGACCGTTACACATTATAAATCACTTTACAATTATCAAAGATTGTTAGGTCAACTTTTTGTAAATCGGAAAAATAATGGCTTTATTTACTCAGGTAAATATTCCACCGCACCTTCATTTGAGAATTTAATGAGCATTTGTTATTCTCTTTGAAAGGTTTGGATCCATAGGTCATTTTCATCTTTAACATGTTTCGAGCATGCATATCGATTTTTAAAACTTGTGTAGAAGAAATCACTTTCTCTTAAAATTCCAATCGTAATGGGTTGTTGAACTAGTGGAATTTCCCAAACTTTGATAACAAAACTTTTGTGCTCATTTGTGGTGTGTGAATAAATTTTTTTACTTACATTTGTTGTTGTTTTAAATTTTTTCCTTACATAAACTCTAAAATTTTCATTTTGTTGTGATCAGTTTACTTTTTTTGTTTACGAGATGAAGGGAGAGAGAAAACTCAAAGTTTTTTTTAAGAAAAAAATATATATCTAAAATAGAAATGCACAATGCATTAAAATGTAGAGAGGGATCATTCCAAAGAGTGTATGTAATTTTTAGGGATTGTAAACTCTTTTTAGTTTTTACATATAAGATTTTGCAATTGTCGGGAAAAGGGGGATGCGGGGGATTTTTACCTGTGTGTTGACACCCAATCCATAAGAATTTTCTTATAAAAATATCCCGTTACACTTGATAAATCACTTTACAACCATCTAAGAATGTTAGGTCACCATTTTGTAAATAGGCAAAATAATGGTTTGTTTGACTCGGGTAAATATCCCCAACTTGAATAACAAAACTTTTGTGTTCATTTGTGGTGTGTGAATTAATTTTATTTACTTACATTTGTCGTTTTTAAAATTTTTTCCATACATAAACTCTAAAATTTTCATTTTGTTGTGATCTCTTTTCCTTTTTTTTTTACAGGATGAAGGGAGAGCGAAAACTCAAAGTTTTGATTTAAGAAAAGGTATACATCTAAAATGGAAATGCACATTGCACAAATGTAGAGAGAGATAATTCAAAAAAGTGTCATTAATTTTTAGGGATTGTAAACACTTTTTAGTTTTTATATATTTGGTTTTGCAATCGTCGGGAAAAGGGGGAGGCGGGGGATTTTTAACTCAGTGTTGACTCCCAATCCATAAGTGATTTCTTACAAAAATATAGCCCATTACGCATGATAAATCCTTTTAAAATCATCTATGATTTTTAGGTCAGCTTTTTGTAAATGGGCAAAATAATGGCTTGTTTGACTCGGGTAAATATCCCACTGCACGTTCACTTGAAAAATTAATGATTATTTGTAATTCTCTTTAAAAGGTTTGGATTCATATGTCATTTGCATCTTTAACATTTTTCAAGCATGCATATCCATTTTTTGAAACATGTATAGAAGAACTCTCTCTCTTATACTATTCCAAGCATAATGAGTTGTTGAACTAGTGGATTTTCCCAACCGTGGATAACATAACTTTTGTGTTCATTTGTGGTGTGTGAATAAATTTTATTTACTTATATTTGTTGTTGTTTTATATTTTTCTACATATAAAGTCTAAAATTTTAATTTTATTGTGATCTATTCGCCTTTTTTGTTTACGGGATGGAGGGAGAGCGAAAACTCAAATTTTTTATATAGAAAAAAGTATAGATCCAAAATGAAAAGCACAAAGCACAAATATCGAGAGAGATAATTCCAAAGAGAGTCTATATTTTTTAGGGATTTTAAACTATTTTTAGTTTTTATATATTAGGTTTTGCAATTGTCGAGAAAAGGAGGATGCAGGGGATTTTTAGCTGAGTGTTGACTCCCAATCCGTAATCTATTTCTTACAAAAATATAGCCCGTTACACATGATAAATCGCTTTACAATTATCTATAATTGTTAGGTCAGCTTTTTGTAAATGGACAAAATATTGGCTTGTTTGACTCGTGTAAATATTCCACCGCACATTCACGTGAGAATTTAATGAGCGTTTGTTATTCTCTTTAAGTGCTTTGGATCCATAGGTCATTTGCATCTTTAACATTTTTCAAGCATGCATATCCATTTTTAAGACATTTGTGGAAGAAATCTCTTTCTTATAAAATTCCAAGTGTAATGGGTTGTGGAACTAGTAGAATTTCCCAAACTTGGATAAGAAAACTTCTATGTTCATTTGTAGTGTGAGAATTATTTTTTTTTAGTTTCATTTGTTGTTTTTTTAAAAAATTTCCCACTTAAACTAAAAAAATTTAATTTTGTTGTGGTCTATTTGCCTTTTTTTTTTTTTTTGCAGGATGAAGGGAGAGCGAAAACACAAAGTTTTGATTTAACAAAAAAACATACATCTAAAATGGAAATGCACAATGCACAAATGTAGTGAGAGATAATTCCAATGAGTTTCTGTAATTTTTAGGGATTGTAAACTCTTTTTATTTTTTATATATTAGGTTTTTCAATCGTATGGAAAAGGGGGAGGCGGGAATTTTTAAGTGCGTGTTGACTCCCAATCCATAAGTCATTTCTTAAAAAAATATAGCCCGTTATGCATGATAAATCCCTTTAAAATCATATATAATTGTTAGGTAAGCTTTTTGTAAATGGGAATAATAATGGCTTGTTTGACTCGGATAAATATCCAACAAAACGTTCACTTAAGAATTTAATGAATGTTTGTTATTCTCTTTGAAAGGTTTGGATCCATAGGTCATTTGCATCTTTAACATGTTTCAAGCATGCATGTCCATTTTTAAAACATGTGTAGAAGAAATCTCTTTCTTATAAAATTCCAAGCGTAATGGGTTGTTGAACTAATGGAATTCCCAAACTTGGATGACAAAAATTTTGTGTTCATTAGTGGTGTGTG
Source organism: Aristolochia californica (assembly GCF_029961685.1). Classification (NCBI taxonomy): domain Eukaryota; kingdom Viridiplantae; phylum Streptophyta; class Magnoliopsida; order Piperales; family Aristolochiaceae; genus Aristolochia; species Aristolochia californica. Next base: position 31,271,354 of record NW_027181992.1, on the reverse strand, counting down.
AATAAATTTTCTTTACTTACATTTGTTGTTGTTTTAAACTTTTTCTGAACATAAATGCTAAAATTTTCATTTTGTTTGATCTATTTTCCTTTTTTGTTTATGGGATGAAGGGTGAACGAAAACTCAAAGTTTTTATTTAAGAAAAAAGTGTACATCTAAAATGGAAATGGATAGTGCACAAATGTAGATAGAGATAATTCGAAAAAGAGTGTTTGTAATTTTTAGGGATTGTAAACTCTTTATAGTTTTTATAATTTTCGTTTTGCAATAGTCGGGAGAAGGGGGAGACGGGGGATTTTTAACTGAGTGTTGACTTCCAATCCATAAGTCATTTCTTACAAAAAAATATAGCCCGTTATGCATGATAAATCACATTACAATCATCTACTATTGTTAGGTAAGCTTTTTGTAAATGGGAAAAATAATTGCTTGTTTGACTCGGGTAAATATCCCACCACACGTTCACTAGAGAATTTAATTAGCGTTTGTAATTCTCTTTAAAAGGTTTGGTTTCATAATTCATTTGCATCTTTAACGTGTTTCAATCATGCATATCCATTTTTAAAACATGTGTAGCAGAAATCTCTTTCATTTAAAATTCCAAGTGTAATGGGTTGTTGAACTAGTGGAATTTCCAAAACATGGATAATAAAACTTTTGTGTTCATTTGTGGGGTGCGAATAAATATTCTATTCTTACATTTGTTGTTGTTTTATTTTTTTCCATACATAACTCTAAAATATTCATTTTTTTGTGATCTATTTCCCTTTTTTGTTTACTAGAATAGGGAGAGTGAAAACTCAAAGTTTGGATTTAAGAAAAAAGTATATATCTAAAATGGAAATGCACAATGCACAAATGTAGAGAGAGATAACTCCAAAGAGTGTCTATAATTATTTAGGGATTTTAAACTCTTTTTAGTTTTTATATATTAGGTTTATCAATCGTTGGGAAAAGGGGGAGGCGGGTGATTTTTAACTGAGTGTTGACTACCAATCCATAAGTCATTTCTAACAAAAATATAGCCCGTTACGCATGATAAATCACTTTACAATCTTCTATGATTGTTAGGTCAGCTTTTTGTAAATGGGCAAAATATTTGTTTCTTTGACTCGGGTAAATCTCCCATCGCACGTTCAATTGAGAATTTAATGAGCATTTCTTATTCTCTTTAAAAGTTTGGATCCATAGGTCATTTGCATCTTTAATATGTTTCAAGCGTGCAAATCCATTTTTAAAACATGTGGTAAAGAAATCTCTTTCTTATAAAATTACAAGCGTAATGGGTTGTTGAATTAGTGGAATTTCCGAAACTTGGATAACAAAACTTTTGTGCTCGTTTGTGGTGTGCGAATAAATTTTCTTTCCTTTCATTTGTTCTTGTTTTAAAATTTTCCCATACATAAACTGTAAAAATTCGTTTTGTTGTAATCTATTTACCTTTTTTATTTACAGGATGAAGGGACAGCGAAAACTCAAAGTTTTGATTAAAGAAAAAAGAATACATCTAATATGGAAATGCAAAATACACAAATGTAGAGAGAGATAATTCCAAAGAGTGTCTATAATTTTTAGGGATTGTAAAATCTTTTTTAGTTTTTATATATTAGGTTTTGCAATCTTCTGGAAAAGGGGAAGGTGAGGGATTTTTAACTGAGTGTTGACTCCCAATCCATAAGTCATTCCTTACAAAAATATAGCCTGTTACACATGATAAATCACATTACAATCACCTACGTTTTTTAGGTCAGCTTTTCTTAAATGTGCAAAATAATGGCTTGTTTTACTCGGGTAAATATCCCACCGCATGTCATCTTGAGAATTTAACGAGCGTTTGTTATTCTCTTTAAAAGGTTTGGAACCATAGGTCATTTGCATCTTTAACATGTTTCAAGCTTGCATATCCATTTTTAAAACATTTCTCGAAGAAATATCCTTCTTATAAAATTCCAAGTGTAATGGGTTGTCGAACTAGTGGAATTTCTTAAATTGGATAACAAAACTTTTGTGTTCATTTTGTGGTGTGTGAATAACTTTTGTTTACTTACATTTGTTTTTTTAATTTTTTCTGTACATAAACTCTAAAATTTTCATTTTGTTGTGATCTATTTCCTTTTTTTGTTTACGGGATGTAGGGAGAGCGAAAACTCAAAGTTTTGATTTAATAAAAAAGTATATATGTAAAATTGACATGTACAATGCACAAATGTAGAGAGTGATAATTCCAAAGTGTCTGTAATTTTTAGGGATTGTAAACTCTTTTCAGTTTTTTAAAATTAGAGTTTGCAATCGTCGAAAAATGGGAGAGGCAGTGGATTTTTTATTGAGTGTTGACTCCCAATCCATTTTCATTTTGTTGTGATCTATTTGCCTTTTATCTCTTTTTTTACGAGATGAAGGGAAATTGAAAACTCAGATTTTGTTTAAAGAAAAAGTATACATCTAAAATGTAAATGCACAATGCACAAATGTAGAGAGAGTTAATTCAAAAAAGTGTCTGTAATTTTTATTGATTGTAAACTCTTTAAAGTTTTTATATATCAGGTTCTGGAATCATCGGGAAAAGGGAGAGGTGGGTGATTTTTATCTGAGTGTTGACTCTCAATCCATAAGTCAGTCCATCAAAAAATATAGCCCATTATGCATAATAAATCACTTTACAATCATCTATGATCGTTAGGTCAGCTTTTAGTAAATGGGCAAAATAATGGCTTGTTTGACTCAGGTAAATATCCATCCCCACGTTCACTTTGTGATTTAATGTTATTCTCTTTAAAATGTTTGGATCCATAGGTCATTTTCATCTTTAGCATGTTTCAAGCATGCATATCCATTTTTTAAAACATGTGTAAAAAAATCTATTTCTTATAAAATTCCAAGCTACTAGGGTTGAACTAGTGGAATTTCCCAAACTTGGATAACAAAACTTTTTTGTTCATTAGTGGTGTGTGAAAATATTTTCTTTAATTACATTTGTTATTGCTTTAAATTCGTTCCTTACATAAACTCTAAAATTTTCATTTTTTATTGATCTATTTACCTTTTATCTCTTTTATTGTTTACGAGATGAAGGGAAAGTGAAAACTCAAGTTTTGATTTATGAAAAAAGAATACATCTAAAATGGAAATGCACAATGAACAAATGTAGAGAGAGATAATTTACAAAAGTGTCTGTAATTTTTTGGGATTTTAAACTCTTTTTAATTTTTTATATATCAGGTTCTGCAATTGTCAAGAAAAGGGGAAGGCGGGGGATTTTTAACTGAGTGTTGACTTCCAATCCATATGTCATTTCTTACAAAAATATAGCCCGCTACGCATGATAAATCACTTTAAAATCATCTCTGATCGTTAGGTCAGTTTTTTGTAAATGTACAAAATAATGGCTAGTTTGGCTTGTGTAAATATCCCACCGCATGTTCACTTGGGAATTTTATGTTATTATCTTTAAAAGGTTTGGAACCTTAGGTCATTTGCATCTTTAACATGTTTCAAGCATGCCTATCCATTTTTTAAAACATGTGTAGAAAAGGGTGAGGCGAGGGATTTTTAATTCAGTGTTGACTCCCAATCCATAAGTCATTCCTTTCAAAAAAATATAGCCTGTTACTTGGGTAAATATCCCTCCACACGTTCACTTGGGAATTTATTGTTATTCTCTTTAAAAGGTTTGGATCCATAGGCCATTTGCATCTTTAACGTGGTTCAAAGATGCATATCCATTTTTTAAAACAAGCGTAGAAAAATCTCTTTCTTATAAAATTTCGAGCTATTAGGGTTGAACTAGTGGAATTTCCCAAACTTGGATAAGAAAGGTTTTTTGTTCATATGTGGTGTGTGAATAAATTTTTTTTATTTACATTTGTTATTCATTAAAATTCTTTCCGTACATAAACTCTAAAATTTTCATTTTGTTGTGATCTAATTGCCTTTTATCTCTTTTATTGTTTACAAGATGAAGGGAAAGTGAAAACTCAAGTTTTGATTTAAGAAAAATCTATACATCTAAAATGGAAATGCAAAAATGCAAATATGTAGAGAGAGATAATTTAAAAAAGTGTCTGTAATTTTTAGAGATTGTAACCTCCTTTTAGTTTTTATATATTAGGTTCTGCAATCGTCGGGAAAAGGGGGAGGCGGGGGATTTTTAACTTAGTGTTGACTCTCAATCCATAAGTCATTCCATACAAAAATATAGCCCATTACGCATGAGCAATCACTTTACAATTATCTATGATCGTAAGGTCAGCTTTTCGTAAATGGGCAAAATATAATGACTTGCTTGACTCGGGTAAATATCCCACCGCACGTTCATTTGAGAATTTAATGTTATTCTCTTAAAATTTTTGGATCCATAGGTCATTCGCATCTTTAACATGTTTTAAGAATGCATATCTATTTTTTAAAATATGTGTAGAAAAGTCTCTTTCTTTTAAAATTCTGAGCTATTAGGGTTGAACTAGTGGAATTTACCAAACTTGGATAAAAAAAATTTTGTGCTCATTTTTTATGTGTGAATAAATTTTCTTTACTTACAAACGTTATTGCTTTAAATTCTTTCCATACATAAACTCTAAAATTTTCATTTTGTTGTGATCCATTTGCCTTTTATCTCATCTTTTTTTTTTTACAAGATGAAAGGAAAGTGAAAACTCATGTTTTGATTTAAGAAAAAAGTATACGTCTAAAATGGAAATGCACAATGCAAAAATGTAGGGAGTGATAATTCCAAAAAGTGTCTGTAATTTTTAGGGATTGTAAACTCTTTTTAGTTTTTAATATATGAGGTTCTGCAATCGTCGAGAAAAGGGGGAGGCGAGGGATTTTTAAATAAATGTTGACTCCCAGTCCATAAGTGATGCTTTACATAAATATACCCCGTTACACATGATAAATCACTTTACAATCATCTATGATCGTTAGGTCAGCTTTTCTTAAATGGGCAAAATAATGGCTTGTTTGACTCGGGTAAATATCCCACGGCACGTTCATTTGAGAATTTAATTTTATTCTGATTAAAAGGTTTTGATCCATAGGTCATTCGCATCTTGAACATGTTTCAATCATGCATATCCATTTTTTAAAATAAGCGTAGAAAAATCTCTTTCTTATAAAATTCCGAGCTTTTAGGATTGAATTAGTGGAATTTCCCAAACTTGAATAAAAAAACTTTTGTGCTCATTTTTGGTGTGTGAATAAATTTTCTTTACTTACAAACGTTATTGCTTTAAATTCTTTCCATACAGAAACTCTAAAATTTTCATTTTGTTGTGATCCATTTGCCAATTATCTCACATGTTTTTTACGAGATGAAAGGAAAGTGAAAACTCATGTTTTGATTAAAGAAAAAAGTATACATCTAAAATGGAAATGCACAATGCACAAATGTAGAGAGAAATAATTCCAAAAAGTGTCTGTAATTTTTAGGGATTGTAAACTCTTTCTAGTTTTTAATATATGAGGTTCTGCAATCATCGGGAAAAGGGGGAGGCGAGGGATTTTTAACTAAATGTTGACTCCCAATCCATAAGTGATTCTTTACATAAATATAGCCCGTTACACATGATAAATCACTTTACAATCATCTATGATCGTTTGGTCAACTTTCTATAATGGGCAAAATAATGGCTAGTTTGACTCGGGAAAATATCCCACCGCAAGTTCAGTTAGGAATTTAATGTTATTCTCTTTAAAAGGTTTGGATCCACAGGGCATTTGCATCTTTAACATGTTTCAAGCATGCATATCCATTCTTTAAAACATGTGTAGAAAAATATTTTTCTTATAAAATTCCGAGCAATTAGGGTTGAACTAATGGAATTTCCCAAACTTGGATAACGAAACTTTTGTGTTCATTTGTGGTGAGTGAATAAATTTTCTTTACTTACATTTGTTTTTCCTTTAAATTCTTTCCATACATAAACTCTAAAATTTTCATTTTGTTGTGATCTAATTGCCTTTTATCTCTTTTATTGTTTACGAGATGAAGCGAAAGTGAAAACTCAAGTTTTGATTTAAGAAAAAACTGTACATCTAAAATGGAAATGCACAATGCCCAAATGTTGACAGAGATAATTCAAAAAAGTGTCTGTAATTTTTAGGGATTGTACACTCTTTGTAGTTTTTTATATATCACGCTCTGTAATCATCGGGAAAAGGGGGAGGTGAGGGATTTTTAACTAAGTGTTGACTCCCAATCCATAAGTCATTCATTACATAAATATAGCCCGTTACGCATGATAAATAACTTTACAATCATCTATGATCATTAGGTCAGGTTTTTGTAAATGGGCAAAATAATGGCTTGTTTGACTCGGGCAAATATCCCACCGCATGTTCACTTGGGAATTGAATGTTATTCTCTTTAAAAGTATTGGACCCATAGGTCATTTGCATCTTTAACCTATTTCAAGCATGCATATCCAATTTTTAAAACATGTGTAGAAAACTCTCTTTCTGATAAAAATTTGAGCTATTAGGGGGTAACTAGTGGAATTTCCTAAACTTGGATAACAAAACTTTTATGTTCATTTGTGGTGTGTGAATAAAATTTCTTTAATTACATTTTTTATTGCTTTAAATTTGTTCCTTACATAAACTCTAAAATTTTCATTTTGTTGTGATCTATTTGCCTTTTATCTCTTTTATTATTTACGAGATGAAGGGAAAGTGATTATAAAGTAATTTTGCAATCGTCAAGAAAATGGGAAGGCGGGAGATTTTTAACTGAGTGTTGACTTCCAATCCATAAGTCATTCCTTACAAAAATATAGCCCGCTACACATGATAGATCACTTTACAATCATCTTTGATCGTTAGGTCAATTTTTTGTAAATGTGAAAAATAATGGCTAGTTTGGCTTGTGTAAATATCCCACTGCAAGTTCACTTGGGAATTTAATGTTATTATCTTTAAAAGGTTTGAATCCATCAGTCATTTGCATATTTAACATGTTTCAAGCATGCATATCCATTTTTTAAAACATGTGTAGAAAAGTCTCTTGTTTAAAAAATTCCGAGCTATTTGGGTTGAACTGGAGGAATTGCCAAAAGTTGGATAAAAAAACTTTGGTGTTCATTTGTGGTGTGAGAATAAATTTTCTTTTCTTACATTTGTTATTGCTTTAAATTATTTCCATGCATAAACTCTAATATTTTCTTGTTGTTGTGATCTATTTGCCTTTTATATCTTTTTTTTTTTACGAGATGAGGCAAAGAGAAAACTCAAGTTTTGATTTAAGAAAAAAGTATACATATAAAATGGAAATACATAATGCACAAATGTAGAGAAAGATAATTCCAAAAAGTGTCTGTAAATTTTAGGGATTGTAAACTCTGTTTAGTATTTTATATATTTGGTTATGCAATCGTCGGGAAAAGGGTGAGGCGGGGGATTTTTAATCCAGTGTTGACTCCCAATCCATAAGTCATTCCTTACAAAAAATATAGCCTGTTTCACTTGATAAATCACTTTACAATCATCTATGATCGTTGGGTCAACTTTTTGGTAATGGGCAAAATAATGATTTGTTTGACTTGGGTAAATATCCCACCGCACGTTCACTTGGGAATTTATTGTTATTCTCTTTAAAAGGTTTGGATTCATAGGTCATTTGCATCTTTACCAGTTTCAAGAATGCATATCCATTTTTTAAAACATGCGTAGAAAAATCTCTTTCTTATAAAATTCCGAGCTATTAGGGTTGAACTAGTGGAATTTCCCAAACTTGGATAACAAAACTTTTGTGTTCATTTGTGGTGTGTGAATAAATTTTTTTACTTACATTTGTTATTCCTTTAAATTCTTTCCATACATAAACTCTAAAATTTTTATTTTCTTGTGATCTAATTGCCTTTTATCTCTTTTATTGTTTACGAGATGAAGGGAAAGTGAAAACTCAAGTTTTGATTTAAGAAAAAACTACACATCTAAAATAGAAATGTAAAAAAGCACATATGTAGAGAAAGATAATTCAAAAAGTGTGTAATTTTTAGAGATTGTAACCTCTTTTTAGTTTTCATATATTAGGTTCTGCAATCGTCGGGAAAAGGTGGAGGCGAGGGATTTTTAACTGAGTGTTGACTCCCAATCCATATGTCATTCCATAAAAAAATATATCCCGTTATGCATGATAAATCACTTTACAATCATCTATGATCGTTAGGTCAGCTTTTCGTAAATCGGCAAAAGAATGGCTTGTTTGACTCGGGTAAATATCCCACCGCACGTTCATTTGAGAATTTAATTTTATTCTGATTAAAAGGTTTGGATCCATAGGTCATTCGCATCTTGAACATGTTTCAATCATGCATATCCATGTTTTAAAATATGCGTAGAAAAATTTCTTTCTTATAAAATTCTGAGCTATTAGGGTTGAACTAGTGGAATTTCCCAAACTTGGATAAAAAAACTTTTGTGCTCATTTTTGGTGTGTGAATAAATTTTCTTTACTTACAAACATTATTGCTTTAAATTATTTCCATACATAAACTCTAAAATTTTCATTTTGTTGTGATCCATTTGCCTTTTATCTCACCTTTTTTTTATGAGATGAAAGACAAGTGAAAACTCATATTTTGATTTAAGAAAAAAGTATACATCTAAAATGGAAATTCACAATGCACTAATCTAGAGAGAGATAATTCCAAAAAAGTGTCTGTAATTTTTAGGGATTGTAAACTCTTTTTAGTTTTTTATATACCAGGTTCTGCAATCGTCAGGAAAAAGGGGAGGAGAGGGATTTTTAACTAATTGTTGACTCCCAATCCATAAGTCATTCTTTACATAAATATAGCCCGTTACGCATGATAAATCACTTTATAGTCATCTATGATCGTTAGGTCTATTTTTTGTAAATGGGCAAAATAATGGCTTGTTTGACTCGGGTAAATATCCTACCGCACGTTCAAATGGGAGTTTATTTTATTCTCTTTAAAAGGTTTGGATCCACATGGCATTTGCATCTTTAACATGTTTCAAACATGCATATCCATTTTTTAAAATATGTGTAGAAAAATATCTTTCTTTTAAATTCCGAGCTATTAGGGTTGAACTAGTGGAATTTCCCAAACTTCGATAACAAAACTTTTGTGTTAATTTGTGGTGTGTGAATAAATTTTCTTTACTTAAATTTGTTATTCCTTTAAATTCTTTGCATACATAAACTCTAAAATTTTCATTTTGTTGTGATCTAATTGCCTTTTATCTCTTTTATTGTTTACGAGATGAAGGGAAAGTGAAAACTCAAGTTTTGATTTAAGAAAAAGCTATACATCTAAAATAGAAATGCACAATGCACAAATTTTGAGAGAGATAATTAAAAAAAGTGTCTATAATTTTTAGGGATTTTAAACTCTTTTTAGTTTTTTATATATCAGGTTCTGCAATCGTCGGGAAAAGGGGGAGGCGAGGGATTTTTAACTAAGTGTTGACTCCAAATCCATAAGTCATTCTTTACATAAATATATCCCATTACACATTATAAAAAACTTTACAATCATTTATGATCGTTAGGTTAGCTTTTTGAAAATGGGCATAATATTGGCTTGTTTGACTCGGGTAAATATCCCACTACATGTTCACTTGGGAATTTAATGTTATTCTCGTTAAAAGTATTGGTCCCATAGGTCATTTGCATCTTTAACATGTTTCAAGCATGCATATCCTTTTTTTAAAATATGCATAGAAAATTTACCAAACTAGTGGAATTTACCAAACTTGGATAAAAAAACTTTTGTGCTCATTTTTGGTGTGTGAATAAATTTTATTTACTTAGAAAAGTTATTGCTTTAAATTCTTTCCATACATATACTCTAAAATTTTCATTTTGTTGTGATCCATTTTCCTTTTATCTCGCCTTTTTTTTACGAGATGAAAGGAATGTCAAAACTCAAGTTTTGATTTAAGAAAAAAGTATAGATCTAAAATGGAAATGCACAATGCACAAATGTAGAGAGAGATAATTCCAAAAAGTATCTGCAATTTTTAGGGATTATAAACACTTCTTAGTTTTTTTATATATCAGGTTCTGCAATCGTCGGGAAAAGGGGGAGCCAGGGGATTTTGAACTGACTGTTGACTCCCAATCCATAAGTCATTCCTTACAATAACATAGCCCGTTACACATGATAAATCACTTTACAATCATCTATGATCGTTTCGTCAGCTTTTTGTAAATGGGCAAAATAATGGCTTGTTTGACTCGGGTAAATATCCCACCGCACGTTCAGTTGGGAATTTAATTTTATTCTCTTTAAAAGGTTTGGATCAACAGAACATTTGCATCTTTAACATATTTTAAGCATGCATATTCATTTTTTAAAACATGTTTAGAAAAATATCTTTCTTATAAAATTCTGAGCTATTTAGGTTGGAATAGTGGTATTTCCAAAACTTGGATAACAACACTTTTATGTTCATTTGTGGTGTGTGAATAAATTTTATTTACTTACATTTTTTATTGCTTTAAATTATTTCCTTACATAAACTCTACAATTTTCATTTGTTGTGATCTATTTGCCTTTTATCTCTTTTTATGGTTACGAGATGAAGGGGAAGTGAAAACTCATGTTTTGATTTTAGAAAAAAGTATTCATCTGAAATGGAAATGCACATTGCACAGATGAAGAGAGAGATAATTCCAAAAACTATCTGTAATTTTTAGTGTCAGTAAACACTCTTTAGTTTTTATATATCAAGTTCTGCAATCGTCGGGAAATGGGGAGGCGGGGGATGTTTAACTGAGTGTTGACTCCCAATCCATAAGTCATTCCTTCCAAAATATAGCCTGTTACGCATGATAAATAACTTTACAATCATCTATGATCATTTGGTCATTTTTTTGTAAATGGGCAAAATAATGGCTTGTTTGACTCGGGTAAATATCCCACCGCATGTTCACTTGGGAATTTAATGTTATTCTCTTTAAAAGTATTGGACCCATAGGTCATTTGAATCTTTAACCTGTTTGAATTTAAAACATGTGTAGAAAAATCACTTTCTTTTAAAAATTCGAGCTATTAGGGTTGAACTAGTCGAATTTCCCAAACTTGGATAACAAAACTTTTCTATTCATTTGTGGTGTGTGAATAAATTTTATTTACTTACATTTATTATTTCTTTAAATTCATTCCATACATATCTTCTAAAATTTTCATTTTGTTGTGATCTATTTGCCTTTTATCTCGTTTTTTTGTTTACGAGATGAAGGGAAATTGAAAAGTCAAGTTTTGATTAAAGAAAAAAGTACACATATAAAATGGAAATGTACAATGCACAAATGTAGAGTGAGATAATATAAAAAAGTTTCTGTAATGTTTAGGGATTTTAAACTCTTTTTAGTTTTTATATATCAAGTTCAGCAATCTTCGAGAAAAGGGGGAGTCGGGGGATTTTTAATTGAGTGTTGACTCACAATCCATAAGTAATTCCTTAGAAAAATATAGCCGATTACGCATGATAAATCACTTTACAATCATCTATGATTGTTAGGTTAGCTTTTTGTAAATGGGCAAAATAAAGGTCTGTTTGACTCGACTAAATATCCCACTGCATGTTCACTTGGGAATTTAATGTTATTCTCTTTAAAAGGTTTGGATCCATAGGTCATATGCATCTTTAACATGTTTCAAGCATGCATATCTATTTTTTAAAACATGTGTAAAAAAATATCTTTCTTATAAAATTCCAAGCTATTAGGTTTGAACTAGTGGAATTTCCAAAACTTGGACAACAAAACTTTTGTGTTCATTTGTGGTGTGTGAATAAATTTTCTTTACTTACATTTGTTATTTCTTAAATTCACTCCATACATAAACTCTAAAATTTTCATTTTGTCGTGATCTATGTGCCTTTTAACTCATTTTTTTTGTTTACGAGATGAAGGGAAAGTGAAAACTTAAGTTTGGATTTAAAGAAAAAGTATACTTTTAAAATGGTAATGCACAATGCACAAATGTAGAGACAGATAATTCCAAAACGTGTATGTAATTTTTAGGGATTGGAAACTCTTTTTAGTTTTTAGAAATCAGGTTCTGTAATCGTCCGAAAAAGGGGGAGACAGGGGATTTTTCACTGAGTGTTGACACTTAATCCCAAAGTCATTCCTTACATAAATATAGCCTGTTACGCATGATAAATCACTTTACAATCATCTATGACTGTTAGGTTAGCTTTTTGTAAATGGGTAAAGTAATGGCTTGTTTGACTCGAGTAAATATCCCACCGCATGTTTACATGGGAATTTAATGTTAATCTCTTTAAAAGGTTTGGATCCATAGGTCATTCGCTTCTTTAACATGTTTCAAGAATCATATCTTTTTTTTAAAACATGTGTAAAAAAATCTCTCTTATAAAATTCTGAACTTTTAGGGTTGAACTAGTAGAATTTCCCAAACTTGGATAACAAAACTTTTGTGTTCATTTGTGGTGTGTGAATAAATTTTTTTTACTTAGATTTGTTATTGTTTTAAAATCATTCCTTACATAAACTCTAAAAATTTCATTTTGTTCTGAACTATTTGTCTTTTATCTTGTTTTTTTTTTTTTACGAGATGAAGGGAAGGTGAAAATTCAAGTTTTGATTTAAGAAAAAAGTATACATCTAAAATTGAAATGAACAATGCACAAATGTAGAGAGATAATTCCAAAAAGTGTCTGTAATTTTTACGGATGGTAAACTCTTTTTAGTTTTTTATATATCATGTTCTGTAATCGTCGGGAAAAGGGGGAGGAGGGGGATTTTTAACTAAGTGTTGACTCCCAAACCATAAGTCATTCCTTACAAAAATATAGCTTCTTACGCATGGCAAATCACTTTACAATCATCTATGATCGTTACGTCAGCTTTTTGTAATTGGGCAAAATAATGGCGTGTTTGACTCAGGTAAAGATGCCACCGCTGGTTCCCTTGGGAATTTAATTTAATTCTCTTTAAAAGGTTTGGATTCATAGGTCATTTTCATATTCAACATGTTTCAAGCACGCATATCCATTGTTTAAAACATGTGCATAAAAATCTCTTTGTTATAAAAATCCGAGCTATTATGGTTGAACTAGTGGAATTTCCCAAACTTCGACAACAAAACTTTTGTGTATATTTGTGGTGTGTGAATAAATTTTGTTTACTTACATTTGTTATTTGTTTAAATTCTTTCCATACATAAACTCTAAAATTTTCATTTTGTTGTGATCTATTTGCCTTTTATCTCTTTTTTTGTTTACGAGATGAAAGGAAAGTGAAAACAAAAGTTTTGATTTAAGAAAAAAGTAAACATATAAAACAGAAATGCACAATGCACAAATAAAGAGAGATATAATTCCAAAAGGTATCTGTAATTCTTAGGGATTTTAAAATCTCTTTTGTTTTTTATATATAAGGTTCTGCAATCGTCGGGAAAAAGGGGAGGCGGGGGATTTTTAATTGAGTGTTGATTCCCAATCCATAAGTCATTCCTTAAAAAAATATAGCTCGTTACGCATGATAAATCCCTTTACAACATCTTTGATCGTTGGGTCAACTTTTTGTTAATGGGCAAAAGAATGGCTTGTTTGACTCGGGTAAATTTCCCGCGGCTCGTTCACTTGGGAATTTATTGTTATTCTCTTTAAAAGGTTTGGATCCATAGGTCATTTGCATCTTTAACATTTTTCAAGCATGCATATGCATTTTTTAAAACATGTGTAGAAAAATCTCTTTCTTATAAAATTCTGAGCTATTAGGGCTGAACTAGTGGAATTTCCCAAACTTGGATAACAAAACTTTTGTGTTCATTTGTGGTGTGTGAATAAATTTTCTTTACTTACTTTTGTTATTGCTTTAAATTCTTTCCATACATAAACTCTATAATTTTCTTTTTGTTGTGATCTATTTGCCTTTCATCTGTTTTTTTTTTTTACAAAATGAAGGGAAAGTGAAAACTCAGGTTTTTTTTTCATAAAAATGTATACATATAAAATGGAAATGAACAATGCCCAAATGTAGAGAGAAATAATTCCAAAAAGTGTACATAATTTTTAGGGATTGTAAACTCTTTTTAGTTTTTTATATATCAAGTTCTGCAATCATTGGGAAAAGGGGGAGGCGGGAAATTTTTAACTAAGTGTTGACCCCCAATCCAAAATTCATTCCTTACAAAAATATAGCCCATTACGCATGATAAATCACTTTACAATCATGTAGGATCGTTAGGTCAACTTTTTGTAAATGGGAAAAATAATGGCTTGTTTGACTTGGCTAAATATCCCACCACACGTTCACCTAGAAATTTAATGTTATTCTTTTTAAAAGGTTTGGATCCATAGGTCATTTGCATCTTTAACATGTTTCAAGAATGCATATCCATTTTTTTAAACAAATGAAGAAAAATCTCTTTCTTATAAAATTACGAGCTATTAGGATTGAACTAGTGGAATTTCCCTACCAAAATTTTTGTGTTCATTTGCGGTGTGTGAATAAATTTTCTCTACTTACATTTTTTATTGCTTTAAATTCTTTCCATACATAAACTCTAAAATTTTCATTTTATTCTGATCTATTTGCCTTTTATCCCACTTTTTCATAGGAGATTAAGGGAAAGTGAAAACTCAAGTTTTGATTTAAGAAAAAGTATACGTCTAAAATGGAAATGCACAATGCACAAATGTAGAGAGAGATAATTCCAAAATGTGTTCGTAATTTTTAGGGATTGTAAACTGTTTTTAGTTTTTATATGTCTGGATCTGCAATAATCGGGAAAAGGGGGAGGCGGGGGATTTTTAACTGAGTGTTGAATCATAATCCTTAAGTAATTCCTTAAAAAAATATAGCCCATTATGCATGATAAATCACTTTACAATCATCTATGATTGTTAGGTTAGCTTTTTGTAAATGGGCAAAATAATGGCTTGTTTTACTCGGATAAATATCCCACTGCACATTCACTTGGCAATTTAATGTTATTTTCGTGAAAAGGTTTGGATCCATAAGTCATTTGCATCTTTAACTTGTTTCAATCAAGCATATCCAATTTTTAAAACATGTGTAAAAAAATCTCTTTCTTATAAAATTTCGAGTAGTTAGGGTTGAACTAGTGGAATTTCCAAAACTTGGATAACAAAACTTTTGTGTTCACTTGTGGTGTGTGAATAAATTTTCTTTACTTAAATTTGTTATTTCTTTAAATTAATTCCATACATAAACTCTAAAATTTTCATTTTGTTGTGATCTCTTTGCCTTTTATCTCGTTTTTTTTTTTTTTGTTTACGAGATGAAGGGAAAGTGAAAACTAAAGTTTTGATTTAAGAAAAAAGTATATATCTAAAATGGTAGTGCACAATTCACAAATGTAGAGAGAGATAATTCCAAAAAGTGTCTATAATTTTTAGGGATTGTAAACTCTTTTTAGTTTTTATATATCAGGTTCTGTAATTGTCGAGAAAAGGGGGAGGCAGGAGATTTTTAACTGAGTGTTGACTCCCAATCCATAAGTGATTCCTTACAAAAATATAGCCCGTTATCCATGATAAATCACTTTACAATCATCTATGATCGTTAGGTCAACGTTATATAAATGGGCAAAATAATGGCTTGTTTGACTTGGGTACATATCCCATCGCACGTTCACTTGGGAATTTAATGTTATTCTCTTTAAAAGGTTTGGATCCATTGGTCATTTGTATCTTTAATGTGTTTCAAGCAAGCATATCCATTTTTTTAAAAAAGGTGTAGAAAAATCTCTTTCTTATAAAAATCCGAGCTATTAGGGTTGAACTAGTGGAATTTCCCAAACTTGGATAAAAAAATTTTGTGTTCATTTCTAGAGTGTGAATAGATTTTCTTTACTTACATTTGTTATTGCAGTAAATTCATTCCATACATAAACTTTAAAATTTTCATTTTGTTG
Organism: Aristolochia californica; assembly: GCF_029961685.1. Classification (NCBI taxonomy): domain Eukaryota; kingdom Viridiplantae; phylum Streptophyta; class Magnoliopsida; order Piperales; family Aristolochiaceae; genus Aristolochia; species Aristolochia californica. The sequence continues at coordinate 31,255,473 of NW_027181992.1, read as the reverse complement.
TGAGCTATTTTCTTTTTATCTCTTTTTTTTTTACGTGATGAAGGAAAAGTGAAAACTCAAGTTTTGATTTAAGAAAAAAGTATACATCTAAAATGGAAATGCATAATGCACAGATGAAGAGAGAGATAATTCCAAAAAGTGTCTGTAATTTTTAGTGTTAGTAAACTCTCTTTAGTTTTTGTATATCAAGTTCTGCAATCAACGGGAAAAGAGGGTGGCGAGGGATTTTTAAGTGAGTTTTGTCTCCCAATCCATAAGTCATTCCATATAAAAATATAGCCCATTACGCATGATAAGTCACTTTATAATCGTCTATGATCGTTCGGTCAACTTTTTGAAAATGGGCCAAATAATGGCTTGTTTGACTTTGGTAAATATCCCACTGCACGTTCACTTGGGAATTTAATGTTATTCTCTTTAAAATGTTTGGATCCATGAGACATTTTCATCTTTAACATGTTTCAAGCATGCATATCAATTTTTAAAACTTGTGTACGAAAATCTCTTTCTTTTAAAATTTCAAGCTATATCGGTTGAACAAGTGGAATTTTCCAAACTTGGATAACAAAACTTTTGTGTTCATTTGTGATGAGTGAATAAATTTTTTTTACTTACATTTGTTATTGCTTTAAATTATTTCCATACATAAACTCTAAAATTTTCATTTTGTTGTGATGTATTTGCCTTTTATCTCTTGTTTTGTTTACGAGATGAAGGGAAAGTGAAAACTCAAGTTTTGATTTAAGAAAAAAGTATACACCTAAAACGGAAATGCACAATGCACAAATGTTGAGAGATATAATTTCAAAAAGTTTCCATAATTTTTTGGGACTGTAAACTCATTTTAGTTTTTAATATATCAGGTTCTGCAATCGTCGGAAAAAGGGGGAGGCGGGGGATTTTTAACTAAGTGTTGACTCCCAGTCAATAAGTCATTCCTTACAAAAATATAGACCGTTACACTTGATAAATCATTTTACTATCATCTATGATCGTTGGATCAGCTTTTTGTAAATGATCAAAATAATGGTTTGTTCGACTCGGGTAAATATGCCACCGCTCTTTCACTTGGGAATTTAATGTTATTCTCTTTAAAAGGTTTGGATCCATAGGTCATTTGCATCTTTAACATGTTTCAAACATGCATGTCCATTTTTTAAAACATGTGTAAAAAAATATTTTTCTTATAAAATTCAGAGCTATTAGGAGTGAACTAGTGGAATTTCAAAAACATGGCTAACAAAACTTTTGTGTTCATTTGTGGTGTTTGAATAAATTTTCTTTACTTAAATTTGTTATTTCTTTAAATTCTTTCCATACATAAACTCTAAATTTTTCATTTTGTTGTGATCTATATTTGCCTTTATCACTTTTTTTGTTTACGAGATGAAGGGAAACTGAAAAGTCAAGTTTTGATTTAAGAAAAAAGTATACATCTAAAATGGAAATGCACAATTCACAAATGTAGAGGGAGATAATTCAAAAAAGTGTGTGTAATTTTTAGGGATTGTGAACACTTTTTAGTTTTTATATATCAGGTTCTGCCATCGTTCGGTAAAAGGGGACACAGGGGAATTTTAACTGAGTGTTGACTCCCTATCCCGAAGTCATACCTTACAAAAATATAGCCCGTTCTGCATGATAAATCAATTTACAATCATCTATGATTGTTAGGTAAGCTTTTTGTAAATGGGCAAAATAATGGCTTGTTTGACTCGGGTAAATATTCCACTGCAGGTTCACTTGGGTATTTAATGTTATTCTCTTTAAAAGGTTTGGATCCATAGGTCATTTGCATCTTTAAGATGTTTCAAGCATGCATATCCATTTTTTAAAACAAGTGAAGAAAAATCTCTTTCTTATAAAATTCCGAGCTATTTGGGTTGAACTAGTGGAATTTCCCAAACTTGGATAACAAAGCTTTTGTCTTCATTTGTGGTGTGTGAATAACATTTCGTTACTTACATTTGTTATTTCTTTAAATTCTTTCCATATATAACCTGTAAAATTTTCATTTTGTTGTGTTTTATTTGCCTTTTATCTCTGTTATTGTTTACGAGATGAAGGGAAAGTGAAAACTCAAGTTTGGATTTCAGAAAAACTATACATCTAAAATGGAAATGCACAATGCACAAATGTAGAGAGAGATAATTCCAAAAAGTGTCTGTAATTTTTAAGGATTGTAAACTCTTTTTAGTTTTTATATCTCATGTTCTGCAATTATCGGGAAAAGGATGAGGCAGGGGATTTTTCATTGAGTGCTGACTCCCTATCCATTAGTCATTCCTTACCAAAATATAGCCCATTACGCATGATAAATCTCTTTACAATCATCTGTGATCGTTAAGTTAGCTTTTTGAAAATGGGAAACTAATGGCTTGTTTGACTCAAGTAAATATCCCACCGCACGTTGACTTGGGAATTTAATGTTATTCTCTTTAATAGTTTTGGATCAATAGGTCATTTCCATCTAGAACATGTTCAAATCACGCATATTCATTTTTTAAAACATGTGTAGAAAAATATCTTTCTTATAAATTCTGAGCTATTAGGGTTGAACTTGTGAAATTTCCCAAACTTTGATATCAAAAATTTTCTGTTCATTTGTGGTGTGTGAATAAATTTTATGTACTTACATTTGTTATTGGTTTAAAATCTTTCCATACATAAAGTCTAAAATTTTCATTTTATTGTGATCTATTTGCCTTTGATTTATTTTTTTATTTACGAGATGAAGGGAGAGTGAAAACTCAAGTTTTGATTTAAGAAAAAAGTATACATCTAAAATGGAAATGCACAATGCACAAATGTAGAGAGAGATAATTACAAAAAGTGTCTATAATTTATAGGGATTGTAACTCTTTTTTTTTTTATATATATCAGGTTCTGGGATCGTCGGGAAAATGGGGAGGCAGGGTATTTTTAACTGAGTGTTGACTCTCAATCCATAAGTTATTCCTTACTAATATATAGCCCATTACTCATGGTAAATCACTTTACAATCATCTATGATCGTTGGGTCAGCTTTTTCTAAATGGGCAAAACAATAGCTTGTTTGACTCAAGTAAATATCTCACCGCTTGTTCACTTGGGAATTTAATGTTATTCTCTTTAAAAGGTTTGGATCCATAGGTCATTTGCATCTTTAACATGTTTCAAGCATGCATATCAATTTTTTTAAACATGTCTAGAGAAATCTCTTTCTTATAAAATTTCGAGGGATTAGGGTTGACTTAGTGGAATTTCCAAAACTTGGATAAAAAAACTTTTGTATTCATTTGTGGAGTGTGAATATATTTTCTTTAGTTATATTTGTTATTGCTTTAAATTCTTTCCATATATAAACTCTAAAATTTTCATTTTGTTGTGATCTATTGGCCTTTTGCCTCTTTTTTGGTTTAGGAGATGAAGGGAAAGTCAAAACACAAGTTTTGATTTAAGAAAAACATATACACCTAAAATGGAAATGCACAATGCTCAAATGTAGAGAGACATAATTCCAAAAAGTGTCTGTAATTTTTAGGGATTGTAAACTCTTTTTAGTTTTTAAAAATCAGGTTCTGCAATCGTCGGGAAAAGGGTGCACCGGGGGATTTTGAACTGAGTGTTGACTCCCAATCCATAAGTCATTCCTGAAAAAAATATAGCCCGTTACGCATGATAAATCACTTTACAATCATCTATGATCGTTAGGTCAGCTTTTCGTAAATGGGCAAAATAATGGCTTGTTTGACTCGGGTAAATATCCCACCGCACGTTCACTTGGGAATTTAATGTTATTCTCTTTAAAAGGTTTGGATCCATAGGTCATTTGAATCTTGAACTTGTTTCAAGCATGCATATCCATTTTCAAAAACATGCATAGAAAAATCTATTTCTTATAAAATTCCGAGCTATTATGGTTGAACTTGTGGAATTTCCCAAACTTGGATAAAAAAACTTTTGTGTTCATTTTTGGTATATGAAGAAATTTTCTTTACTTACATTTGTTATTGCTTTAAATTCTTTCCATACATAAACACTAAAATTTTCATTTTGTTGTGATCTATTTGCCTTTTATCACTTTTTTTGTTTACGAGATGAAGAGGAAGTGAAAACTCAAGTTTTGATTTAAGAAAAACAAATATATCTAAAATGGAAATTCACAATGCACAAATGTTGAGAGAGATAATTCCAAACAGTTTATGTAGTTTTTAAGGATTGTAAACTCTTTTTAGTTTTTTATATATCAGGTTCTGCAATCGTCAGGAAAAGGGGGAGGCGGGGGATTTTTAACTGAGTGTTGGCACCCAATCCATAAGTCATTCCTTACCAAAATATGTCCCGTTATGCATGATAAATCACTTTACAATCATCTATTATCTTTAGGTCAGCTTTTTGTAAATAGGCAAAATAATGGATTGCTTGACTCAGGTAAATATCCCACTGGACTTTCACTCTGGAATTTAATGTTTTAATGTTATTCTCTTTAAAAGGTTTGGATCCATAAGTCATTTGCTTCTTTAACATGTTTCATGCATGCAAATCAGTTTTTTAAAACATGTGTAGAAAAATCTCTTTGTTATAAAATTTCGAGCTACTGGGATTGAACTACTTGAATTTCCCAAACTTGGATAACAAAACTTTTTTGTTCATTTGTGATGTGTGAATAAATTTTATTTACTTACTTTTGTTATTACTTTAAAATCTTTCCACACAAAAACTCTAAAAAATTTATTTTTTTGTGATTTATTTGCCTTTTATTTCTTTTTTTATTTACGAGATGAAGGGAAAGTGAAAACTCAAGTTTTGATTTAAGAAAAAACTATACATCTAAAATTGAAATTCACAATGCAAAAATCTAGAGAGAGATAATTTGAAAAAGTTTCTGTAATTTTTAGGGATTGTAAGCTCTTATTAGTCTTTATATATTAGGTTTTGCAATCGTCGGGAAAAGGGGGAGGCGAGGGATTTTTAACTGAGTGTTGATTCCCAATCCATAAGCTATTCCTTAAAAAATATAGCAAGTTATGCATGATAAATCACTTTATACTCATCTATGATCGTTAGGTCAACTTTTTGTAAATGGGTAAAATAATGGCTTGTTTGACTCGGGTAAATATCCCACCTCAAGTTCACTTGAGAATTTAATGTTATTCTCATTAAAAGGTTTGGTTCCATAGGTCATTTGCATCTTTAATAAGTTTCGAGCATGCATATCCATTTTTTAAAACATCTATAGAAAAATCTCTTTCTTATAAAATGTTGTGCTATAAGGGATGAACTAGTGGAATTTCCCTAACTTGGATAACAAAACTTTGTGTTCATTTGTGGTGTGTGAATAAATTTTCTTTACTTACATTTTTTATTGCTTAAAATGCACAATGCACAAATTTTAAGAGATATAATTCAAAAAAGTGACAGTAATTTTTAGGGATTGTAAACTCTTTTTACTTTTTATATATCAGGTTCTGCAATCGTTGGGAATAGGGGGAGGCGGGGGATTTTTAACTTAGTGTTGACCCCCAATCCACAAGTCATTCCTTACAAAAATAAACCCCGTTACGCATGATGAATCTCTTTAAAATCATCAATGATAGTTAGGTCAGCCTTTTGTAAATGGGCAAAATAATGGCTTGTTTGACTCGGGTAAATATCCCACCGAATGTTCTCTTGGGAATTTAATGTTATTATCTTTAAATTATTTGGATCCATAGGTCATTTGCGTCTTCAACATGTTTCAAGCATGCATCTCCATTTTTTAAAACATGTGTAGAAAAATCTCTTTCTTATAAAATTCCGAGCTATTAGGGTTGAACAAGTGGAATTTCCCAAACTTTGATAACAAAACATTTGTGTTCATTTGTGGTGTGTAAATAAATTTTCTTTACTCTCATTTGTTATTGCTTTAAATTATTTCCATACATAAACTCTAAAATTTTCATTTTGTTGTGATCTATTTGCCTTTTATCTCTTTTTCTGTTTACGAGTTGAAGGGAAAGTGAAAACTCAAGTTTTGATTTAAGAAAAAAGTATACATCTAAAATGGAAATGCACATTGCACAAATGTAGAGAGAGATAATTCAAAAAAGTGTCTGTAATTTTTAGGGATTGTAAACTCTTTATTGTTTTTATATATCAAGTTTTGCAATCGTCGGGAAAAGAGGGAGGCAGGGTATTTTTAAGAGAGTGTTGACACCCAATCCATCGGTCATTCCTTACAAAAATATAGCAATTTACGCATGATAAATCACTTTACAATCATTTATGATCGTTGGGTCAACTTTTTGTAAATGGGCCAAATAATGGCTTGTTTGACTCGAGTAAAAATCCCACCGAACATTCACTTGGTAATTTAATGTTATTATCTTTAAAATGTTTGGATCCATAGGTCATTTACATCTTTAACCTGTTTCAAGCATGTATATTCAATTTTTAAAACATGTGTAGAAAATCTCTTTCTTATAAAATTCCAAGCTATTAGGGTTGAACTAGTGGAATTTTTGAAACTTGGATAAAAAAACATTTGTGTTCATTTTTGGTGTGTGAATAAATTTTATTTACTTACATTTGTTATTGCTTTAAATTCTTTCCATACATAAACTCTAAAATCTTCATTTTTTTCTGATCTATTTGACTTTTATCTCTTTTTTGTATACGAGAAGAAGGGAAAGTCAAAACTCAAGTTTTTATTTAAGAAAATAGTATACATCTAAAATGGGAATGCACAAATGTTGAGAGAGATAATTCCAAAAAGTGTCTATATTTTTTTGGGATTAAAAAATCTTTTTAGTTTTTTTATATAGTGTTCTGCAATCGTCGGGAAAAGGGGGAGGCGGGGGATTTTTAACTTAGTGTTGACTCCCAATCCATAAGTCATTCCTTACAAAAATATAACCAGTTACGGATGATAAATCACTGTATAATCATCTATGATCGTTAGGTCAGATTTTTTGAAATGGGCAAAATAATGGCTTGTTTGACTCGGGTTAATATCCCACCGCACGTTCACTTGGGAATTTAATGTTATTATCTTTAAAAGGTTTGGGTCCATAGGTCATGTGCATATTTAACATGTTTCAAGCCTGCAAGTCCATTTTTAAAAACATTTGTAGAAAAATCTCTTTCTTATAAAATTCCTCGCTATAAGGGTTGAACAAGTCAAATTTCCCAAACTTGGATAACAAAACTTTTCTGTTCATTTGTGGTGTGAGAATAAATTTTCTTTACTTACATTTGTTATTGCTTTAAATTCTTTCCATACAAAAAGTTTAAAATTTTCATTTTGTTGTGATATATTTGCATTTTATCTCTTTTTTTTTTATGAGATGAAGGGAAAGTGAAAACTCAATTTTTTATTTAAGAAAAAAGTATACATCTAAAATGGAAATGCACAGTGAACAAATGTCGAGAGAGATAATTCCAAAAAGTGTCTGTAATTTTTAGGGATTGTAAACTCTTTTAAGTTTTATATATCAGGTTCTGCAATCGTCATGAAAAGGGGGAGGCGGGGATTTTTAACTGAGTGTTGACTCCCAATCCATAAGTCCTTCCTTAAAAAATAGAGCCCGTTACGCATGATAAATCACTTTACAATTATCTATGATCGTAGGTCAGGTTTTTGTGAGAGAGCAAAATAACGACTTGTTTGACTCGGGTAAATATCCCACCGAATGTTCACTTGGGAGTTTAATGTTATTATATTTAAATGGTTTGGATCCATAAGTCATTTGAATCTTTAACAAGTTTCAAGCATGCATATCCATTTTTTAAAACATGTGTAGAAAAATCTCTTTCTTATAAAATTCCGAGCTATAGGGTTGAACTTGTGAATTTTTCCCAAATTTTGATAAACAAACTTTTGGGTAAATTTGTCGTGTGTGAATAAATTTTCTTTACTTACATTTGTTATTGCTTTAAATTCTTTCCATACTTCTACTCCAAAATTTTCATTTTGTTGTGATCTATTTGCCTTTTATCTCCTTTGTTGTTTACGAGATGAAGGGAAAGTGAAAACTCAAGTTTTTGTTTAAGAAAAAATTATATGTCTAAAATGGAAATGCACAATGCAAAAATGTAGAGAGAGATAATTCCAAAAGGTGTCTGTAAATTTTAGGGATTGTGAACTCTTTTTAGTTTTTATATATCAGGTTCTGCAATCGTCGGAAAAAGGGGGAGGCGGGGGATTTTTAACTGAGTGTTGACTCCCAATCCATAAGTCATTTCTTACAAAAATATAGCCCGTTACATATGATAAATCACTTTACAATCATCTATGATCATTAGGTCAGCTTTTTGTAAATGGGCAAAATAATGGCTTGTTTGACTCGGGTAAATATCCCACCGCACGTTCACTTGGGAATTTAATGTTATTTTCTTTAAAAGGTTTGGATCCATAGGTCATTTGAATCTTTAACATGTTTCAGGCATGCGTATCCATTTTTTAAAACATGTGTAGAAAAATCTCTTTCTTATAAAATTCCGAGATATTAGGGTTGAACTAGTCGAATTTCCCAAACTTGGTTAACAAAACTTTTGTGTTCATTTGTGGTGTGTGAATAAATTTTCTTTACTTACATTTGTTATTGCTTTAAATTCTTCCCATTAATAAACTCTAAAATATTCATTTTGTTGCGATCTATTTGCTTTTTATCTCTTTTTTTGCTGACGAGATGAAGTGAAAGTGAAAACTCATGTTTTGTTTTAGAAAAAAGTATTCATCTAAAATGGAAATGCACAATGCACAAATGTAGAGAGAGATAATTCCAAAAAGTGTCTGTAATTTTTAGGGATTGTAAACTCTTTTTAGTTTTTATATACCAATTTCTACAATCGTCCGGAACAGGGGGAGGGAGGGGATTTTTAACTGAGTGTTCTCCCAATCCATAAGTAATTCCTTAAAAAAATATAGCATGTGTTGCATGATAAATCACTTTACAATCTGTAGAATTTAGGATCTCAGGAAAGGAACTTTAGATCAACAAGAAAGAAGAAGAAGAAGAGAGAAGGAGAAGAAAAGAAGAAGAACGTGGAAGGAGAGAGTAGTGATTAAGGAAGAAGAGGGTTACATAAAAAAAAAAAGGAGGGCTGGAGGAATTTGTAGAAAGAGAGGAGAGTGCTTCAATGCCCTACCTCTTAGCCAATGCCTATATTTATAGTTTTACAATGCCCTTATGGCTACAACTTGATAAAACAAAAGACATAAAAGGAACACATATTTATACTTCTATGCCATCTTTATGGAAAGTACCATAATTTATACATATGCCACTCCTTTGACGTGTGGGCTTCTTGTCTTGAGCTCGTGGGCTTGAGCCCATCTTACAACACTCCCCCTCAAGCTGGAGGAGAAAAGACATCATAAATACCCAGCTTGCCACATATAAACGATAGGTTTTTAGATGTAATGGGTTTAGTGAGAATATCATCTACTTGCTCTTGAGATGACACATGTTTGAGAGAGATTATTCCTGCTTGAAACTTCTCCAGTATAAAATGACAATCCACCTCAATATGTTTAGTTCTTTCATGAAAAAATGGATTTGAAGTCATATGAATGGCTACTTGATTATCACAATGCAGATTCATGGACCCCTTTTTATAAAAACCTAGTTCGGTAAGAAGGGTCCTGATCCATAAAAGTTCACTAACGGTATGGGCCATAGCTCTGTATTCTGCTTCAGTGCTAGATCTTGCAACCACATTTTTCTTCTTACTTTTTGATGTAACCAAGTTTCCCCCAACCAGAGTACAATATCTTGATGTAGATTTTCTATCATCAGGAGATCCAACCCAATCTGCATCTGAGAAGCCTTCTATGTTGAAGTGCCCATATTTTTATACTGGAATCCTCTTCCTGGAGCTCCTTTTAGATAACGTAATATTCTCTCTAAAGCCTTCCAGTGGGTAATTGGTGGTTTGTGCATGAATTGACTCACCACACTTACAGCATATGATATGTCTGACCTAGTTACCGTGAGATAAATCAGTTTTCCCATGAGCCTTTGATATTTGCCAATATCAATATCTTCTTCATTTATGGCACATAATTTTACATTTGTATCCATAGGTGTGTCAACTGGTCTTCAAGGAGATCCAAGATATATTTCCTTTGAGACAATATTATTCCATGTTTGGATTGAAGAACTTCTATACCCAAAAAATATTTAAGCATACCAAGGTCTTTAGTCTTGAATTCCTGACATATCATCTGCTTCACCTCTTGTATGCTCAAAGAATCATCACCGGTTAAGATAATATCATCCACGTATACGGCAAATAATATTTTCCCTTTGACCGTATCTTTATAATATACGGAATGATCAACTCAGCATCGATGAAAACCAAACCGTAGGAGTGTTTGACTAAAATTATCAAACCAAGCCCGAAGGGACTGCTTAAGCCCTTATAGGCATACTGACTCCCCCTCAACCACATAACCAGGTGGTTGAACCATATAAATTTCCTCACTGACATCACCATTAAAAAAAGTATTTTTAACATCCAACTGATAGACGGGCCATGAGGAGTTAGTAGCAATAGATAAGATGATGCGTACCGAATTCAATTTTGCAACAGGAGAAGGTCTCCTCATAATCTATCCCATAGCACTGCGTATAGCCCTTAGCAACTAGTCAAGCTTTAAGACGAGCAACTAATCCATCCGGATTATGTTTCACCGATAAAACCCATTGACAACCAATCGGTCTTTTACCATTCAGGAATGATGTTAAGTACCAGGTTTGGTTTTCGTATAAGGCGTGCATTTCTTCATCCATAGCCACCTTCCATCTTGGATGTCTTAGAGCCTCCTGATATGACTGCAGAACGGAAGTAGAAGAAAGGAACATAAGAAACTGAAAACACTCGGAAGACAAACGATGGTGAGACATAAATTTTGAGATAGGATGCGAAGTAGTACATGAGTGACCTTCTTTTCTTAAAGCAATAGGCCGAGTATCAAATTTAGGCCCATACATAGGAGGAGAAGGACTTACCTCGGGTGGATCCGTCAACTCCACAGGTGAAGGTACGGCCGGTGCATCAGGGAATGGATCCACTTCAAGATTGAATGGCACAAGCGGACAAGGAGTAGTAGAAGGACAAGTCCATCCTGGAGGAGCATCATGGGAGGAGTAGAAGGGAGTGTCCTCAAAGAAAGTCACATTCCTAGAGATAAACATCCTCTGAAGGGTAGGATTGTAATAGACATAACCTTTCTGGGTGCGAGAGTATTCGAAAAAAATGCACTTCATAGACCGAGGATCAAGTTTATTTTTATGTGGAGATGTAACATGAACAAAACACGTACATCCAAACACTTTCAAAGGAAGAGAAAAAGGATCTTCACCATTAAATAACACAGAGTAAGGACTTTTATGATGAAGGACTGATGAAGGTAACCTATTAATGAGAAAGCATGCTGTAAGTATAGAATGAGGCCAACATAAATAGGGTACCTTCATAGAGTAGAGGAGGCCCCGAGCAACTTTAAGAAGATGACGATTCTTCCTTTCAGCAACACCATTTTGTTGAGTATAGGCACATGATGTTTGATGAATAAGCCTATTACTCTCACAAAATGATTTAAAGTCATGAGACATGTATTCCTTAGCATTATCAGATCTAAGGGTTTGAATTTTCTTCCCAAATTGTGTCAAGACCATAGCATGAAAATTTTTAAACAAAGGAAGAATTTTGGAACGCTCTTTAAATAGATATAACCAAGTCACTCGAGTAAAATCATCAACGAAAATGACAAAATATTTAACTTGGGAAATATTTGAGACACATAAAGGGCCCCATACATCAGAATGTATTAGCTCAAACGGAGCAGTACTTGTAGTTGTAAGACTAGGAGAATATGTACTCCTGACATATTTACTTTATTGACAAACCTCACAACTGAAATTAGAAAGTCCTTTTAAAGATGGAACTAAAGAACGAAGTGAAGGGGTAGACGGATGACCAAGTCAGTTGTGCCAAAGTTGGGCCTCAGATGTAGTGGACGATAATGCAACTAATGGTGGAAGAGTGAAGTAGTACAAACCCCCCTTTTCATAGCCGCCACCAATCACCCACTTCGTAGTGAGATCCTGAAAGACACAAGAAGACTGTGAGAAGGTGATAGAGCAATTTAATTGTTTGGTCAATTGGCTAACCGAGAGAAAATTTAAAGGAAATTGAGGAACAAATAAAACATCTTGAAGGGGAATAGATGAAGTAAGAGAGGAGGAACCTTTGCCAAGGACCTTGGTTTGGGTACCATCAACAATAGTAACGAATTTCTGAGGATAACAAGGAGATAAGTACAACAACAAGTGTTTGTTACTTGATAGATGTTCGGAGGCCCCAGAGTCGATGATCCAAGAGGAAGAGGAAGAAGAGGAAGAAAGCATACCTGAGGCAATAGTAGTGGCAGCAGTAGATGATGAGGGAATAGAGGATTCCATGAAGGACTTCATTTTCTAAAATGCTGCATAGTCCTCAGCCGTAAGAGTCACATTTTCGGATGATGATTCAGCCTTATCTTCATTTTTCTCAACATTAACCGAGACTAGGTTAGCTATGGCCCAATCAAGCTTGCCATGAAGTTTCCAACATGATGCCACAAGGTGGTTCCACCCGAGGTATGGTTTAATATTTGATAACAAATGACTGCTACCAAAGCTTCTCTTTGTCGTTCTTGAACGATAATATCAGTGGAATATGGCTGAGTTAGTTTCCATTCTTGAAGAAGACCTCGAAACCGTGCCAAAAATTCGTGAATATTATCTCCATGTTTCGTATGCAGCATGTTTTATAATACATCATATATTTTTTGTAATGAAGCAGTGCTTGAGTAAAGCTCGGCACAAGTGTCCCATATGTTCTTGGCGGTTTCCAAGTGGACCACATTGTTGGCCACCTACTCTTCCATGCTATTAATGAGCCAACTTATCACCATGTTATCATCCTTAACCCACTTGTGGTAGGACGCATCTTCTTCATCAATCGAAGGAGGAAAGTTAACAATGTGGCTCAAGAGGTCACAAGTAATAAGAACCCTCCGAACCGATTGTGACCAGCTCATGTAATTGAAGAGACCTCTAAGTGGAATTGTAGTAATACGGAGTATATCACTCTTATTACTATTGTATCCAATCTCCATGATGAGGCAAGTAAAATATGGAGGTCAAGGGAAAAGGTCTTCTTCAAAGAACAATTACTCAATGTAATTTGAAGAACCTGTGGACCAAATCAATCACCAACAAAAGAGAATAAGAACCAATTTCTTTCACAAGGGCAAGCACCAAATTATCAACAAATTTGTGCCTTTAGAAAGTGATAATAACATCCAGCCATCACTCAACTTCTCTTGTATTCATAAGAACAAAGAGAAGAAAGTAGATGCAACCGATTAGGCCTTAATCCAAACTCCAACACAAACGAACAATAGACAAAAATTTAGAGAAGATTTAACGACAAACCAAGACACTTGGAAGATATTTATCTACAGTACATAGGAAACTTCAACATAAAAAAAAATTCAATTGTTGAAGTTAAAAAAAAAAGGGAACTACAAAGGGTAAATGACTGCTAGAATTTCATCAAACATATAATGGGCATCCAACGACATAATACAAACCCATGAGCAACCTTAAGTAGGAGAAAATACAACAACATGTGCTGGAATTCTACCTCAAATGAGATGGATCCAAATTACATAAAGGTAATTGAATTTCACCCATCGATCTTAATAAGATGCAAACAACAAATGATCTTGATCACTCTTGTAATTGATTTACAAGGAGTCAAGATTTTAACATCAATTTAGTCATAAAAATAAATCTTTACAGCATATAAAGATTTATCTTGACTTGATGTGACTCAAAATTCAAGAAGTAAAGAAAAACAGTAAAAAAGAGTATGTAGATAAGAAAAGGAAAATAAAAAAACGTAAATAAGAAGAGTATGAACATATCTCTTCATGACTGAACTCCTTGTATAACTTCTAGAACAGATTTCATAATAACTCCATGAAAAGATCCTAAACTCCTTGCTTTGATACCATGTAGAATTTAGGATCTCATGATAGGAACTTTAGATCAACAAGAAAGAAGATGAAGAAGAAGAGAGAAGGAGAAGAAAAGAAGAAGAACGTGGAGGGAGAGAGTTTGGATTAAGGAAGACGAGGGTTGTGTCAAAAAGAAAAATGAGGGCTGGACAAATTTGTGGAAAGAGAGGAGAGTGCTTCAATGCCCTACCTCGTAGTCAATGCCTTTATTTATAGTTTTACAATTCCCTTAGGGCTACAACTTAATAAAACAAAAGACATAAAAGGAACACATATTTACACTTCTATGCCATCTTTATGGAAAGTACCATATTTTACACATTTGCCACTCCTTTGACGTGTGAGCTTCTTGTCCTGAGCTCGTCGGCTTGAGCCCATCTTCCAACACAATTATCTATGATCGTTAGGTCAGTTTTTTGTAAATGGGCAAAATAATGGCTAGTTTGACTTGGGTAAATATCCCTTCAAACGTTCACTTGGGAATTTAATGTTATTATCATTAAAAGGTTTGGATCCATAGGTCATTTGCATCTTTAACATGTTTCAAGCATGCATATACATTTTTTAAAACTTGTGTAGAAAAATCTCTTTCTTATAAAATTCTGAGCTATTGGGGTAGAACTAGTGGAATTTCCAAAACTTGGATAACAAAACTTTAGTGTTCATTTGTGGTGTGTGAATAAAATTTCTTTACTAACATTTTTTATTTCTTTAAATTCTTTCCATACATAAACTCTAAAATTTTCATTTTGTTGTGATCTATTTACCTTTTTTCTCTTTTGTTGTTTACGAGATGAAGGGAAAGTGAAAACTCAAGTTTTGATTTATAAAAAAAGTATACATCTAAAATGGAAATGCACAATGCACAAATGGAGAGAGTTAATTCCAAAAATTTTCTGTAATTTTTAGGGATTGTAAACTCTTTTAAGGTTTTATATATCAGGTTCTGCAATCGTAAGGAAAAGGGGGAGGCGGGGGATTTTTAACTGAGTGTTGACTCCCAATCCATAAATCATTCCTTACAAAAATATAGCCCGTTACGCATGATAAATCACTTTACAATCATCTATGATAGTAAGGTCAGCTTTTTTTAATTGGGCAAAATAATGGATTCTTTGACTCGGGTAAATATCCCACTACATGTTCACTTGGGAATTTAATGTTATTCTCTTTAAAAGGTTAGGATAAGTATGTCATTTGCAACTTTAACATCTTTCAAGCATGCATATCCATTTTTTAAAACATGACTAGAAAAATCTCTTTCTTATAAAATTCTGAGCTATTAGGTTTAAACTAGTTGTATTTTCCCAAACTTGGATAACTAAAATTTTGTGTTCATTTGTGGTGTGTGAATAAATTTTATTTACTTAAATTTGTTTTTTATTTAAATTCTTTCGATACATAAACTCTAAAATTTTCATTTTGTTGTGATCTATTTGCCTTTTATCTCTTTTTTTGTTTAAGAGATGAAGGGAAAGTGAAAACTCATGTTTTGATTTAAGAAAAAAGTATACATCTAAAATTGAAAAGCACAATGCAAAAATTTAGAGAGAGATAATTCCAAAAAGTCTCTGTAATTTTTAGGGATTGTAATTTCTTTTTAGTTTTTATATATCAGGTTCTGCAATATCGGGAAAAGGGGGAGACAGGGGATTTTTAACTGGGTGTTGACTCCCAAACCCTGAGTCATTCCTTAAAAAATATAGCCCGTTACGCATGATAAAGCACTTTAAAATCATCTATGATCGTTAGGTCAGATTTTTGTAAAAGGGCAAAATAATGGCTTGTTTGACTGGGGTAAATATCCCACCGCACGTTCACTTGGGAAATTAAATTTATTCTCTTTAAAAGGTTTGGATCCATAAGTAATTTGAATCTTTAACATGTTTCAAGCAAGCATATCCATTTTTTAAAACATTTTTAGAAAAATCTCTTTCTTATAAAATTCCGAGCTATTAGGGTTGAACAAGTAGAATTTCCGAAACTTGATTAACAAAACTTTTCTGTTCATTTGTGGTGTGTGAATAAATTTTATTTACTTACATTTCTTATTGCTTTAACTTCTTTTCATATATAAACTCTAAAATTTTCATTTTGTTGTGATCTATTTGCCTTTTTTGCTCTTTTTATTTTTTACGAGATGAAGTGAAAGTGAAAACTCATGTTTTGATTTAAGAAAAAAGTATACATCTAAAATGGTAATGCACAATGCACAAATGTAGAGAGAGATAATTCAAAAATGTGTTTGTAATTTTTTAGGGATTGTAAACTCTTTTTAGTTTTTATATATCTGGTTTTGCAATCGTCGGGAAAAGGGAGAGGAGGAGGATTTTTAACTGAGTATTGACTCCCAATCCATAAGTCATTCTTTACAAAAATATAGCCCATTACGCATGATAAATCACTTTACAATCATCTATGATCGTTAGGTCAGCTTTTTGTAAATGGGCAAAATAATAGCTTTTTTGACTCGGGTAAATATCCCACCGAACGTTCACTTTGAAATTTAATGTTATTATCTTTAAAAGGTTTGGATCCATGGGTAATTTGCATCTTTAACTTGTTTCAAGCAAGCATTTCCATTTTTTAAAACATGTGTAGAAAAATTTCTTTCTTAAAAATTTTCTGAGCTATTTGGGTTGAACTAGTCGAATATCCCAAACTTGGATAACAAAACTTTTGTGTTCATTTGTGGTGAGTGAATAAATTTTCTTTACTTCATTTTTTTTCTTTAAATCCGTTCCATACATAAACTAAAATTTTTTTATTTTGTTGTGATCTATTTTCCTTTTATCTCTTTTTATGTTTACGAGATGAAGGCAAAGTGAAAAATCTAGTTTTTATTTAAGAAAAAAGTAAACATCTAAAATGAAAATTCAATATGCACAAATGTAAATAGATAATTTTTTAGGATTGTAAACTCTTTTTAATTTTTATATATCAAGTTCGGCAATCGTTGGGAAAAGGGAGAGGAGGGGGATTTTTAACTAAGTGTTGACTTCCAATCCAAAGGTCATTCCTTACAAAAGAATAGCCCGTTACACATGATAAATCACTTTACAATCATCTATGATCGCTACGTCAGCTTTTTGTTAATGGGCAAAATAATGACTAGTCTGAGTCTGGTAAATGTCCCACCGCACGTTCACTTGGGAATTTAATGTTAATCTCTTTAAAAGGTTTGAATCCATAGGTCATTTGCATCTTTAACATGTTTTAAGCATGCATATCCATTTTTTAAAATATGTGTAGAAAAATCACTTTCTTATAAAATTCCTAGCTATTAGGGTTGAACTTGTAGAATTTTCCCAAAGTTGGATAACAAAACTTTTGTGTTCATTTGTGGTGTGTGAAAAAAATTTCTTTGCTTACATTTTTTGTTGCTTTAAATTCTTTCCATTCATAAACTCTAAAATTTTTATTTTGATGTGACATATTTTCCTTTTTTCTATTTTTTTGTTTACGAGATCAAGGGAAAACGAAAACTCTAGTTTTGATTTATGAAAAAAGTATACATCTAAAATGGAAATTCACAATGCCCAAAATTAGGGAGAGATAATTCCAAATAGTGTCTGTAATTTTTTGGGATTGTAAACTCTTTTTAGTTTATATATATCAGGTTTTGCAATTGTCGGGAAAAGAGTGAGGCGGGGGTTTTTAACTGAGTGTTGATTCCCAATCCATAACTCATTCCTTACAAAAATATAGCCCGTTACGCATGATAAATCACTTTACAATGATCTATGATCTTTAGGTCAGCTTTTTGTAAATGGGCAAAATAATGGCTTGTTTGACTCGGGTAAATATCCCACCGCATGTTCTCCTTGGAATTTAATGTTATTCTCTTTAAAAGCTTTGGATCCGTAGGTCATTTGCATCTTTAACATGTTTCAAACAAGCATATCCATTTTTTAAAACATGTGTAGAGAAATCTCTTTCTTATAAAATTTCGAGCTATTAGGGTTGAACAAGTGGAATTTTCCCAAACTTAGATAACAAAACTTTTGTGTTCATTTGTGGTGTGTGAATAAATTTTCTTTACTTACATTTGTTATTGCTTTAAATTCTTTCCATACATAAACTCTAAAATTTTCATTTTTTTGTGATCTATTAGCCTTTTATCTCTTTTTTCTGCTGACGATATGAAGTTAAAGTGAAAACTAAAATTTTGATTTGAGAAAAAGTGTGCATCTAAAAAGGAAATGCACAATGCACAAATGAAGAGAGCGATAATTCCAAAAAGTGTCTGTAACTTTAAGGGATTGTAAACTCTTTTTATTTTTTATATACCAGTTTCTACAATCGTCAGGAAAAGGGGGAGGCAGGGGATTTTTAACTGAGTGTTGACTCCCAATCCATAAGTCATTCCTTAAAAAAATATAGCCTGTGATGCATGATAAATCACTTTACAATCATCTATGATCGTTAGGTTAGCATTTTGTAAATGGGAAAAACAATGGCTTGTTTGACTCGGGTAAATATCCCTCTGAACGTTCACTTGGGAATTTAATGTTATTATCTTTAAAAAGTTTGGATCCATAGGTCATTTGCATCTTTAACATATTTCAAGCATACATATCCACTTTTTAAAACATGTGTAGAAAAATCTCTTTCTTATAAAATTCTAAGAAATTAGGGTTGAACTAGTGGAATTTCCCAAACTTGGATAACCAAACTTTAGTGTTCATTTTTAGTGTGTGAATAAATTTTATTTACTAACATTTGTTATTGCTTTAAATTCTTTCCATACATAAACTCTAAAATTTTCATTTTGTTGTTATCTATTTGCGTTTTTTCTCTTTTTCTGTTCACGAGATGAAGGGAAAGTGAAAACTCAAGTTTTGATTTATGAAAAAAGTATACATCTAAAATGGTAATGCACAATGCACAAATTTAGAGAGAGGTAATTCTAAAAACTGCTTGTAACTATTAGGGATTGTGAACTCTTTTTAGGTTTTATATATCAGGTTCTGCAATCGTCGAAAAAAGGGGAAGGCAGGGGAATTTTAACTGAGTGTTGACTCCCAATCCATAAGTCATTCCTTACAAAAATATAGCCCGTCCCGCATGATAAATCACTTTACAATCATCTATGATCGTTAGGTTATCTTTTGGTAAATGGGCAAAATAATGGCTTGTTTGACTCGCATAAATATCCCACCGCATACTCACTTGGGAATTTATTGTGATTCTCTTTTAAAGGTTTGGATCCATAGGTCATTTGCATCTTTAACATGTTTTAAGCATGGATATCCATTTTTTAAGACGTGTAGAAAAATATCTTCCTCATAAATATCCAAGCTATTAGGGTTGAACTAGAGGAATTTCCCAAACTTGGATAACAAAACTTTTGGGTTCATTTGTGGTGTGTGAATAAATTTTCTTTACTTAAATTTGTTATTGCTTTAAATTCTTACCATAGATAAACTCTAAAATTTTCATTTTGTTGTGATCTATTTGCCTTTTAGCTGTTTTTTTTTTCGAGAAGATCGGAAAGTGAAAACTCAAGTTTTGATTTAAGAAAAAAGTATACATATAAAATGGAAATGCACATTGCACAAATGTAGAGAGAGATAATTCCAAAAACTTTCTGTAATTTTTAGGGATTGTAAACACTTTTTAATTTTTAAAAATCAAATTCTGCAATCGTTGGGAAAAGGGGGAGGCGGAGGATATTTAATTGAGTGTTGACTCCCAATCAATAAATCATTCCTTACTAAAATATAGCCCGTTATACACGATAAATCACTTTACAATCATCTATGATCGTTTGGTCAGCTATTTGTAAATGGGCAAAATAATGGCTTGTTTGATTTGGGTAAATATCCCACCACACTTTCACTTGGGAATTATTATCTTTAAAAGGTTTGGATCCATAGGTCATTTGAATCTTTAACATGTTTCAAGCATGCATAGCCATTTTTTATAACATGTGTAAAAAAATATAGTCCATTATGCATGATAAATCACTTTACAATTGTCAATAATCGTTAGGTTAGTTTTTGTAAATGGGCACAATATTGGCTTGTTTGACTCAGGTAAATATCCCACCGGCGGTTCACTTGGGAATTTAAGTTATTCTCTTTAAAAGGTTTGGATCCATAGGATATTTGCGTCTTTAACATGTTGCAAGCATCCATATCCAGTTTTTAAAACATGCGTAGATAAATATGTTTCTTATAAAATTCCGAGCTATTAGGGTTGAGCTAGTGGAATTCCCAAACTTGGATAATAAAATTTTTGTGTTCATTTGTGGTGTGTGAATAAATTATCTTTACTTTCATTTGTTGTTACTTTAAATTCTTTCCATTTATAAACTCTAAAATTTTAATTTTGTAGTGATCTATTTGCTTTTTATCTCTTTTTTTGTTTACGAGATGAAGGGAATGTGAAAACACAAGTTTTGATTTAAGAAAGAGGTAAACATCTAAAATAGAAGTGCACAATGCACAAATGTATAGAGAGATAAATTGAAAAAGTGTCAATAATTTTTAGATATTCTAAACTCCTTTTAATTTTTATATATCAGGTTCCGCAATCATCGGGAAAAGGGGGAGGCGGGGCGGGGGGGGGTGGTTTAACAGAGTGTTCACTCCCAATCCATAAGTCATTCTTTACAAAAATATAGCCCATTCCGCATGATAAATCACTTTACAATCATCTATAATCGTTAGGTCTGCTTTTTGTAAAAGGGGAAAATAATGGTTTGTTTTACTTGGGTAAATATCCCACCGCACGTTCACTTGGGAATTTAATGTTATTCACTTTAAAAGGTTTGGATCCATAGGTCATTTGCATCTTTAACATGTTTCAGTCATGCATATCCATTTTTTAAAACATGCGGAGAAAAATCTCTTTCTTATAAAATTCTGAGCTATTACAGTTAAACTAGTGGAATTTCCCAAACCTGGATAACAAAAATTTTGTGTTCATTTGTGGTGTGTGAATAAATTTTCTTTACTTACTTTTTTAATTGCTTTAAATTCTTTTCTAACTTTAACTCTAAAATTTTCATTTTGTTGTGATCTATTTGCCTTTTATCTCTTTTTTTGTTTACAAGATTAAGTGAAAGTGAAAACTCAAGTTTTGATTTAAGAAAAAACTATACATCTAAAATGGAAATTCACTACGCACAAATGTAGAGAGAGACAATTCCAAAATGTGTCTATAATTTTTAGGGATTGTAAACTCTTTTTAATCTTTATATTTATGGTTCTACAATCGATGGGAAATGGGGCAGGTGGTGAATTTTTAACTGAGTGTTGACTCCCAATCCCTAAGTAATTCCTCAAAAAATATATAGCCCGTTACGCTCGATAAATCACTTTACAGTCATCTATGATCGTTCGGTCAGCTTTTTCTCAATGGGAAAAATAACGGCTTGTTTGACTCAGGTAAATATCCCACTGCACATTCACTTGGGAATTTAATGTTATTCTCTTTAAAAGGTTTGGATCTATAGGTCATTTGCATCTTTAGCTTGTTTCAAGCATGCATATCCATTTTTTAAAACATGTGTAGAAAAATCTCTTTCTTTTAAATTTCGAACTACTAGGGTCCAACTTGTGGAATTTCCCAAACTTGGATAACAAAACTTTTGTGTTCAATTGTGGTGTGTGAATACATTATCTTTATTTACATTTTTTATTGCTTTATATTCATACCATACATAAATTCTAAAATTTTCATTTTGTTGTGATCTATTTGACTTTTATCTCTTTATTTGTTTACGAGATGAAGGGAAAGTGAAAACTCAAATTTTTATTGAAGAAAAAAGCATACATCTAAAATGGAAATGAACAATGAACAAATGTACAGAGAGATAATTATAAAAAGTGTCTGTAATTTTTAGGTATTGTAAACTATTTTTAGTTTTCATATATCAGATTCTGCAATCATTGAGAAAAGGGGGAGGCGAGGGATTTTTAACTGAGTGTTGACTTCTAATCCATGAAGTCATTCCTTACAAAATTCTAGCCCGTTATGCAGGATAAATCACTTTATAGTCATCTATGATGTTTAAATCAAATTTTTGTAAAAGAGAAAAATAATGGCTTGTTTGACTCGGGTAAATATACCACCGCTCGTTCATTTGGGAATTTAATGTTATTCTCTTTAAAAGGTTTGGATCCAT
Source organism: Aristolochia californica (assembly GCF_029961685.1). Lineage (NCBI taxonomy): Eukaryota > Viridiplantae > Streptophyta > Magnoliopsida > Piperales > Aristolochiaceae > Aristolochia > Aristolochia californica. Next base: position 31,233,304 of record NW_027181992.1, on the reverse strand, counting down.
AGGTCATGTGCAACTTTAACATGTTTCAAGCATGCATATCCATTGTTTAAACAATGTGTAAAAAAATATCTTTCTTTTAAAATTCTGAGCTAATTTGTTTAAACTAGTGGAATTTCCAAAAGTTGGATAACAAAACTTTTGTGTTCATTTGTGGTGTGTGAATAAATTTTTTGTGATTAAATTTTTCATTGCTTTAAATTCATTTTGTTGTGATCTTTTTGCCTTTTATCTCTTTTTTTGTTTACGAGATGATGGGAAAGTGAAAACTCATGTATTGATTAAGAAAAAAGAATACATAAAAAATAGAAATGCACAATCCACAAATGTAGAGAGAGATAATTCCATAAAATGTCTGTAATTTTTAGGGATTGTAAACTCTTTTTAGTTTTTATATATCCGGTTCTGGAATCGTCAGGAAAAGGGGGAGGCAGGGGATTTTTAACGGAGTGTTGACTCCCAATCCATAAGTCATTCCTTACAAAAATATAGCCCGTTACGCATGATAAATCACTTTACTGTCATCTATGATCGTTATGTCAGCATTTTGTAAATGGGCAAAATAATGGCTTGTTTAACTCGGGAAAATATCCCACCGCACGTTCACTTGGAAATTTAATGTTATTGTCTTTAAAAGGTTTGGATCCATAGGTCATTGCGTCTTTAACATGTTTCAAGCATGCATATCCATTTTTTAAAACATGTGTAGAAAAATCTCTTTCTTATAAAATTCCGACCTATAAGGGGTGAACTTGTGGAATTTCCCAAACTTGGATAACAAAACTTTTGTGTTCATTTGTTGTGTGTGTATAAATTTTCTTTACTTAAATTTGTCATTGCTTTAAATTCTATCCATACATAAACTCTAAAAGTTTCAATTTGTTGTGATCTACTTGCGTTTTATCTCTTTTTTTGTTTACGAGATGAAGGGAAATTGAAAACTCAAGTTTTGCTTTATGAAAAATGTATACATCTAAAATGGAAATGCAAAATGCACAAATGTAGAGAGAGATAATTCAAAAATGTGTCTGTAATTTTTAGGGATTGTAAACTATTTTTAGTTATTATATATATGGTTCTGCAATCGTTGGGAAAAGAGGGAGGCGGGGGATTTTTAACTGAGTGTTGACACCCAATCCATAAAGTCATTCCTTACAAAAATAAAGCCCGTTACATAGGATAAATCACTTTACAGTCATCTGTGGTCGTTCAGACAGCTTTTTGTAAAAATAATTGCTTGTTTCAGGTAAATATCCCATCGAACGTTCACTTGGGAATTTAATGTTATTCTCTATAAATAGTTTGTATACATAGGTCATTTGCATCTTTAACATGTTTCACGCAAACTAATCCATTTTTTAAAATGTGAGTAGAAATATCTCTTTCTTATAAAATTTCGAGCTATTAGGGTTTAACTAGTCGAATTTCCCAAACTTGGATAACAAAATTTTTGTGTTCATTTGTGGTGTGTGAATAAATTTTCTTTACTTAAATTTGTTATTGCTTTCAATTATTTCCATACATAAACTCTAAAATTTTCATTTTGTGGTGATCTATTTGCCTTTTATCTCTTTTTTTGTTTACGAGATGAAGGTAAAGTGAAAAATCAAGTTTTGATTTAAGAAAAAAATATACATCTAAAACGGAAATGCACAATGCAAAAATGTGGAGAAAGATAATTTCAAAAAGTGTCTATAATATTTAGGGATTGTAAACTCTTTTTAGTTATTATATATCAGGTTCTGCAATCATCGGGAAAAGGGGGAGGCAGGGGATTTTTAACTGAGTGTTGACTTCCAATCCATAAGTCATTCCTTACAAAAATATAGCCCGTTAAGCATGATAAATCACTTTACAGTCATCTATGATCGTTTGGTCAGCTTTTTGTACATGGGCAAAATAATGGCTTGTTTGCTCGGATAAATATCCCTCCGCACGTTCACTTGAAAATTTAATGTTATTCTCTTTAAATGGATTGAATCCATAGGTCATGTGCAACTTTAACATGTTTCAAGCATGCACATCCATTGTTTAAAACATGTGTAGAAAAATCGCTTTCTTATAAAATTCCAAGCTATTAGGGTTAAATTTGTGGAATTTCCAAAAGTTGGATAACAAAACTTTTGTATTCATTTGTGGTGTGTGAATAAACCTTCTGTACTTATATTTTTCTTTGTTTTAAATTCATTTTGTCGTGATCTTGTTGCCTTTTATCTCTTTTTTTGTTTTAGAGATGATGGGAAAGTGAAAACTCATATATTGATTTAAGAAAAAAGAATACATAAAAAATGGTAATGCCCAATCCACAAATGTAGAGAGAGATAATTCCAAAAAATGTATGTAATTTTTAGGGATGGTAAACTCTTTTTAGTTTTTATATATCTGGTTCTGCAATCGTCGAGAAAAGGGGGAGGCGGGGGATTTTTAACTAAGTGTTGACACCCAATCCATTAAGTCATTCCTTAAAAAAATAAAGCCCATTACGTAGGATAAATCACTTTATAGTCATCTGTGGTCGTTAGGTCAGCATTTTGTAGATGGGCAAAATAATGGTTGTTTGACTCGGGTAAATATCCCACCGCACGTTCATTTGGGAATTTAATGTTATTCTCTTTAAAAGGTTTGGATCCGTAGGTCATTTGCATCTTTAACATGTTTCAAGCATGCATATCCATTTTTTAAAACATGAGTAGAAAAATCTCTTTATTATAAAATTCCGAGCTATTAGGGTTCAACTAGTGGTATTTCCAAAACTTGGTTAACAAAATGTTTGTGTTCATTTGTGGTGTGTGAATAAATTTTCTTTACTTACATTTTTTATTTCTTTAAATTCTTTCCATACATAAACTCTAAAATTTTCATTTTGTGGTTATCTATTTGCCTTATCTCTTTTTTTTTTACGAGATGAAGGTAAAGTGAAAACTGAAGTTTTGATTTAAGGAAAAAGTATACATCTAAAATGGAAATGCACAATGCACAAATTTAGGGAGAGATAATTCCAAAAAGTGTCCATAATTTTTAGGGATTGTAAACTCTTTTTAGTTTTTATATATCAGGTTCTGTAATCGTCGGTAAAACGGGGTAGCAGGGAATTTTTAACTGAGTGTTAACTCCCCATCAATAAGTCATTCCATAAAAAAATATCGCCCGTTACGCATGATAAATCACTTTAAAGTCATCTATCATTAGGTCACCAATTTCTAAATTGGCAAAATAATGGCATGTTTGAATCTGGTAAATATCCCACCGCACGTTCACTTGGTAATTTAAAGTTATTCTCTTTAAAATTTTTGCATCCTTAGGTCATTTGCATCTCTAACATGTTTCAAGCATGAATATCCATTTTTTAAAACGCGGGTAGAAAAATATCTTTCTAATAAAATTCTGAGCTACAAGGGTTGAACTAGTGGAATTTCCCAAACTTGGATAACAACACTTTTTTGTTCATTTGTGGTGTGTGAATAAATTTCTTTTACTTAAAGTTTTTATTTCTTTAAATTCTTTCCATACATAAACTCTAAAATTTTCATTTAGTTGAGATGTATTTGCCTTTTATCTCTTTTTTTGTTTACGAGATGAAAAGAAAAGTGAAAAATCAAGTGTTGATTTAAGAAAAAAGTATACATCTAAAATGGAAATGCACATTGCAGAAATGTAGAGAGAGATAATTCCAAAAAGTGTATGTCAGGTTCCACAATCGTCGAGAAAAGGGGGAGGCAGGGGATTTTTAAATGAGTGTTGACTCCCAATCCATAAGTTATTCGTTTCAAAAATATAGCTTGTTTGACTCAAGTAAATATCCCACCACACGTTAACTTGGGATTTTAATGTTATTTTATTTAATAGGTTTGGATCCATAGGTATTTTGCATCTTTAACATGTTTCAAGCATGCATATCATTTTTTGAAACATGTGTAGAAAAATCTCTTTGTTATAAAATTTCGAGCTATTAGGGTTTAACTAGTGGAATTTCCCAAACTTGAATAACAAAACTTTTGTGTTCATTTGTGGTGTGCGAATAAATTTTCTTTACTTAAATTTTTTTATTGCATTAAATTCCAACCATACATAAATTCTAAAATATTCATTTTGTTGTGATCTATTTGCCTTTTATCTTTTTTTTTTGTTTATGAGAAGTGAAAACTCAAGTTTTGATTTAAGAAAAAAGCATAGATCTAAAATGGAAATGCACAATGCACAAAAGTACAGAGAGATAATTCAAAAAAGTGTCAGTAATTTTTAGGTATTGTAAACTATTTTTGGTTTTTATATATCTGGTTCTGCAATCATCGGGAAAAGGGGGAGGCGAGGGATTTTTAATTGAGTGTTAACTTGCAATCCATAAAGTCATTCCTTATAAAAATATAGCCCGTTACATAGGATAAATCACTTTACTGTCATCTATGATCGTTAGGTGAGCTTTCGTAAATGGGCAAAATAATGGCTTGTTTGACTCGGGTAAATATCCCACCGCACGTTCACTTAGGAATTTAATGTTATTCTCTTTAAAAGGAATTGATCCATAGGTCATTTGCATCTTTAACATGTTTCAAGCATGGATATCCATTTTTTAAAACATGAGTAGAAAATCTCTTTGTTATAAAACTTCGAGCTATTAGGGTTCAACTAGTCGAATTACCCAAACTTGGATAATAAAACTTTTGTGTTCATTTGTCGTGTGTAAATAAATTTTCTTTACTTCCATTTGTTATTGCTTTAAATTCTTTCCTTACATAAACTCTAAAATTTTCATTTTGTAGTGATCTATTTGCCTTTTATCTTTTTTTTTTTTACTAGATGAAGGGAAAGTGAAAACTCATGTTTTCATTTAAGAAAAAACTATACCTCAAAAATTGAAATGCACAATGCTCAAATGAAGAGAGATAATTCCAAAAAGTGTCAGTAATTTTTTGGGACTGTAAACTCTTTTTAGTTTTTATATTTCAAGTTCTGTAATCGTTGGGAACAGGGTGAGGCGGGGGATTTTAAAACTGAGTGTTGAGTCCCAATCCAAAAGTCATTCCATACAAAAATATAGCTTGTTACGCATGATAAATCACTTTTACAGTCATCTATGATCGTTAGGTCAGCTTTTTGTAAATGGATAAAATAATGGCTTGTTTGACTCGGGTAAATATCCCACTGCTCGTTCACTTGGGAATTTAATGTTATTCTCTTTAAAAGGTTTGGATCCATTGGTCATTTGCATCTTTAACATGTTTCAAGAATGCATATCCATTTTTTAAACTTGTGTAGAAAAATCTCTTTCTCATAAAATTCTGAGCTATTAGGGTTGAACTAGTGGAATTTCCCAAACTTGGATAACAAAACTTTTGTGTTAATTTGTGGTGTATAAATAAATTTTTTTTTTTTACATTTGTTATTGATTTAAATTCTTTCCATACATAAACTCTGAAAGTTTCATTTTATTGTGATCTATTTGCCTTTTATCTCTTTTTTTGTTTACGTGATGATGGAAAAGTTAGAACTCAAGTTTTGATTTAAGAAAAAAGTATACATCAAAATGGAAACGCACAATGCAAAAATGTAGAGAGAGATAATTCAAAAAAGTGTCTGTAATTTTCAGGAATTGTAAACTCTTTATAGTTTGTATATATCAGATTCTGCAATACTCAGGAAATAGGGGAGGCAAGGGATTTTCAAACTCAGTGTTGACTCCCAATCGATAAGTCGTTCTTTACAAAAATATAGCCCGTTACGCATGATAAATCATTTTACAACCAGGTATGATCGTTGGGTCAGCTTTTTGTAAATGGGCAAAATAATGGTTTGTTTGACTCGGGTAAATATCCCACCATACATTCACTTGGGAATTTAATGTTATTCTATTTAAAAGGTTTGGATCTCTAAGTCATTTGCATCTTTAACATGTTTCAAGCATTCATATCCATTTTTTAAAACATGTGTAGAAAAATCTCTTTCTTATAAAATTCCGAGCTATTAGGGTTGAACTCGTGGAATTTTCCAGACATGGTTAACAAGACTTTTTTGTTCATTTGTGGTGTGTGAATAAATTTTCTTTTCTAAAATTTGTTATTGCTTTAAATTCTTCCCATCCATAAACTCTAAAATATGCATTTTGTTGTGATCTATTTTCCTTTTATCTCTGTTTTTGTTTAAGAGATGATGGGAAAGAGTAAACTCAAGTTTTGATTTGAGAAAATATACACATCTAAAATGGAAATGAACAATCCACAAATGTCGAGAGAGATAATTTCAAAAAGTGTCTATAATTTTTACGGATTGTAAACTCTTTTTAGTTTTTATATATCAGGTTCTACAATCATCGGGAAAAGGCGGAGGCGGGGGATTTTTAACTGAGTGTTGACTCCCAATCCATAAGTCATTCCTTACTAAAATATAGCTTGTTACGTAGGATAAATCACTTTATTGTCATCTATGATCGTTAGGTCGGCTTTTTGTAAATGGGAAAAATAATGGATTGTTTGACTATAGTAAATATTCCACTGCACGTTCACTTGGAAATTTAATGTTATTCTGTTTAAAAGGATTGGATCCAAAGGTCATTTGCATCTTTAACATGTTTCAAGCATCATATGCATTTTTTAAAACATGTGAAGAAAAGTCTCTTTCTTATAAAATTCCGAGCTATTAGGGTTGAAGTAGTGGAATTTCCCAAACTTGGATAACAAAACTTTTGTGTTCATTTGTGGTGTGTCAATAAATTTTATTTGCTGACATTTTTTATTGCTTTAAATTCTTTCCATACATAAACTCCAAAATTTCAATTTTGTTGTGATCTATTTGCCTTTTATCTCTTTTTCTTTTTAGGAGATGAAGGGAAACTGAAAACTCAAGTTTTGATTTAAGAAAAAAGTATACATCTAAAATTAAAATGCAGAATGAACAAATATAGAGAGAGATAATTCCAAAAAGTGTCTGTAATTTTTTGGGATTGTAAACTCTTTCAAGTTTTTATTTATCAGCTTTTACAAACGTCGAGAAAAGGTGGAGGCAGGGGAGTTTTAACTGAGTGTTGACTCCCAATCCCTAAGTCATTCCATAAAAAAATATAGCCTGTTACGCATGATAAATCACTTTACAATATTCTATGATTGTTAGGACAATTTTTGTAAATGGGCAAAATAATAGCTTGTTAGACCTGGGTAATTATCCCACCGCACTTTCACTTGGGAATTTAATGTTATTCTCTTTAAAAGGTTAGGATCCGTAGGTTATTTACATCTTTAACAAGTTTCAAGCATGCATATCCATTTTTTAAAAATATGTAAAAATTATAAAATTTTGAGCCATTAGGGTTGAACTAGTGGAATTTCACAAACTTGGATAACAAAACTTTTGTGTTCATTTGTGGTATGTGAATAAATTTTCTTTTCTTACATTTATTATTTCTTTGAATTCTTTCCATACATAAACTCTAAAATTTTAAGTTTGTTGTGATCTCTTTGCTTTTTATCTCTTTTTTGGTTTACGAGATTAAGGGAAAGAGAAAACACAAGTTTTGATTTATGAAAAAGGTATACATCTCAAATGGAAGTGCACAATGCACAAATGTATAGAGCGATAATTCGAAAAAGTGTCTATAATTTTTAGGGATTGTAAACTCATTGTAGTTTTTATATATCAGGTTCAGCAATCGTTGGGAAAAAGGGGAGGTGAGGGATTTTTAACTGAGTGTTGACTCTAATTCCATAAGTCATTCTTTACAAGAAAAATAGCCCGTTATGCATGATAAATCACTTTACAATCACCAATGATAGTTAGTTCACCTTGTAAATGGGCAAAATAATGGCTTGTTTGACTCTTGTAAATATCCCACTGCACGTTCACATGGGAATTTAATGTTATTCTCTTTAAAAGATTTGGATCCAAGGGTCATTTGCATCTTTAAAATGTTTCAAGAATGCATATCCATTTTTAAAACATGTGTAGAAAAATCTCTTTCTTATAAAATTCCGAGCTATTAGGGTTGTACAAGTGGAATTTCGAAAACTTGGATAACAAAACTTTTGTGTTCATTTGTGGTGAGTGAATAAATTTTTCTTTAATTTCATTTGTTATTGCTTTAAATTCTTTCCATACATAAACTCTAAAGTTTTCATTTTGTTGTGATCTATTTTCCTTTTATTTCTTTTTTCATTTACGAGATGATGGGAAAGTGAAAACTCAAGTTTCGATTTAAGAAAAAAGTACGCATCTAAAATGGAAATGCACAATGCACAAATGTATAGAGAGATTATTCCAAAAAGAGTATGTAATTTTTAGGGATTGTAAACACTTTTTAATTTTTATATATAAGGTTATGCCATCGTCGGGAAAAGGGGGAGGCGTGGGATTCTTAACTAAGTGTTGATTCCCAATCCATAAGTCATTCCTTACAAAAATATATCCAATTACACATGATAAATCACTTTACAATCTTCTATGATCGTTAGGTCTGCTTTTTGTAGAAGGGGAAAATAATGGCTTGTTTGACTCAGGTAAATATCCCACCGGACGTTCACTTGTGAATTTAATGTTATTCTCTTTAAAAGGTTTGGATCCATCGGTCATTTGCATCTTTAACATGTTTCAAGCATGCATATCCATTTTTTAAAATTTGCGTAGAAAAATCACTTTCTTATAAAATTCCTAGCTATTAGGGTAAACTAGTGGAATTTCCCAAACTTGGATAACAAAACTTATGTGTTTATTTGTGGTGTGTGAATCAATTTTCTTTACTTACATTTGTTATTGCTTTAAATTCTTTCCATACATAAACTCTAACATTTTCATTTTGTTGTGAACTATTTTGCTTTTATCGCTTTTTTTGCTTACGGGATGAAGGGAAAATGAAAACTCAAGTTTTGATTTAATAAAAAGTATACATCTAAAATGGAAATGCACAATGCACCAATGTAGAGAGAGATAATTCCAAAAAGTCTATGTAATTTTTAGGGATTGTAAATTCTTTTTAGTTTTTACATATTTGGTTCTGTGATCGTCAGGAAAAGGGGGAGGCAGGGGATTTTTAACTGAGCGTTGACTCCCAATCCATAAGTCATTCCTTACAAAAATATAGCCCGTTACGCATGATAAATTACTTTACAATCATCTATAATCGTTAGGTGAGCTTTTTGTAAATGGGAAAAATAATGGCTTGTTTGACTCGGGTAAATATCCCACCGCACGATCACTTGGGAATTTAATGTTATTCTCTTTAAAAGGTTTGGATCCATAGGTCTTTTGCATATTTAACATGTTTCAAGCATGGATATCTATTTTTTAAAACATGCATAGAAATATCTCTTTCTTATAAAATTTCGAGCTATTTGGGTTGAACTAGTGGAATTTCCAAAACTTGGATAACAAAACTTTTGTGTTCATTTGTGGTGTCTGAATAAATTTTCTTTACTTACATTTTTTATTTCTTTAAATTATTCCCACATATAAACTCTAAAATTTTCATTCTGTTGTGATCTATTTGCCTTTTGTCTCTTTTTTTTGTATACGAGATGAAGGGAAAGTGAAAACTCAAGTTTGTATTTATGAAAAAACTGTACATCTAAAATTAAAATGCACAATGCACAAATGCAGAGAGAGATAATTAAAAAAAGTGTCTGTATTTTTTAGGCATTGTGTACACTTTTTAGTTTTTATATATGAGGTTCTGCAATCGACGTGAAAAGGGGGAGGCGGAGGATTTTTAACTGAATGTTGACTCCCAATCCATTAGTCATTCTGTAGAAAAATATAACCCATTACGCATGATAAATCACTCATCTATGATCATTAGGTCAGTTTTTTTAAATGGGCATAATATAGGCTTGTTTGACTCGAGTAAATATCCAACCGTACGTTCACTTGGGAATTTATGTTATTCTCTTTAAAAGGTTTGGATCTGTAGGACATTTGCATCTTTAACATTTTGCAAGCATCCATATCCTTTTGTTAAAACATGTGTAGATAAATATGTTTCTTATAAAATTCCGAGCTATTAGGGATGAGCTAGTGGAATTCCCAACCATGGATAATAAAATTTTTGTGTTCATTTGCGGTATGTGAATAAATTATTTTTACTTTCATTTGTTGTTGCATTAAATTCTTTCCAAACGTAAACTCTAAAATTTTAATTTTGTAGTGATCTATTAACTTTTTATCTCTTTTTTTGTTTACGAGATGTCTTTCCTATAAAATTCTGAGCTATTAGGGTTGAACTAGTGGAATTTCCCAAACTTGGATAAAAAAACTTGTATGTTAATTTGTGGTGTGTGAATAAATTTTGTTTACTTACATTAGTTATTGCTTTAAATTCTTTCCATACATAAACTCTAAAAGTTTCATTTTGTTGTGACCTATTCGCCTTTTATCTCTTTTTTTGTTTACGTGATGATGGGAAAGTGAAAACTCAAGTTTTGATTTAAAAAAAAAGTATACATCAAAATGGAAATGCACAATGCACAAATGAAGAGAGAGATAATTCAAAAAAGTGTCAGTAATTTTTAGGGATTGTAAACTCTTTATAGTTTTTAAATATCAAGTTCTTCAATAGTCGGGAAATGGGGGAGGCGAGGGATTATTAAACTGAGTGTTGACTTCCAATCGATAAGTCATTCTTTACAAAAATATTGCCCGTTACGCATGATAAATCACTTTACAGCCATTTATGATCGTTAGGTCAGCTTTTTGTAAATGGGCAAAATAATGGCTTATTTGACTCGGGTAAATATCCCACCGTACATTCACTTGGGAATTTAATGTTATTCTATATAAAAAGTTTGGATCCCTAAGTCATTTGCATCTTTAACATGTTTCAAGTATTCATATCCATTTTTAAAACATGTGTAGAAAAATCTCTTTCTTATAAAATTCCGAGCTATTAGGGTTGAACTAGTGGAATTTTCCAGACATGGATAACAAAACTTTTTTGTTCATTTGTGGTGTGTGAATAAATTTTATTTTCTAAAATTTGTTATTGCTTTAAATTCTTCCCATACCTAAACTCAAAAATTTTCATTTTGTTGTGATCTATCTTCCTTTTATCTCTTTTTTTGTTTACGAGATGATGGGAAAGAGAAAACTCAAGTTTTGATTTAAAATAATTGTACATATCTAAAATGGAAATGAACAATGCACAAATGTCAAGAGAGATAATTCTAAAAAGTTATGTGTAATTTTTAGGGATTGTAAACTCTTTTTAGTTTTTATATATCAGGCTGTACAATCGTCGGGAAAAGGCGGAGGCGGGGGATTTTTAACTGAGTGTTGACTCCCAATCCATAAGTCATTCCTTTCTAAAATATAGCCCGTTACGTAGGATAAATCACTTTATAGTCATCTATGATCATTAGGTCGGCTTTTTGTAAATGGGTAAAATAATGGATTGTTTGACTTTGGTAAATATCTCACCGCATGTTCACTTGGGAATTTAATGCTATTCTGTTTAAAAGGTTTGGATCCAAAGGTCATTTGCATCTTTAACAAGTTTCAAGCATGCATATCCATTTTTTAAAACATGTGAAGAAAAATCTCTTTCTTATAAAATTCCGAGCTATTAGGGTTGAACTAGTGGAATTTCCCAAACTTGGATAACAAAACTTTTGTGTTCATTTGTGGTGTGTCGATAAATTTTATTTGCTGATATTTTTTATTGCTTTAAATTCTTTCCATACATAAACTCTAAAATTTCAATTTTGTTGTGATCTATTTGCCTTTTATCTCTTTTTCTTTTTACGAGATGAAGGGAAAATGAAAACTCAAGTTTTGATTAAGAATAAAGTATACATCTAAAATTAAAATGCAGACTGAACAAATATAGAGTGAGATAATTCCAAAAAGTGTCTTTAATTTTTAGGGATTGTAAACTGGTTTTAGTTTTTTATATAAGGTTCTGCAATTGTCAGAAAAAGGGGGAGGCGGGGGATTTTTAACTGAGTGTTGACTCGCAATCCATAAGTCGTTCCTTACAAAAATATAGCCCATTACGCATGATAAATCACTTTACAATCATCAATGATCTTTATTTCAGATTTTACTAAATGGGCAAAATTATGGCTTGTTTGACTAGGGTAAATATCATGCCGCACGTTCACTTGGGAATTTAATGTTATTCTTTTAAAAAGGTGTGGATCCATAAGTCATATGCATCTTTCTTATAAAATTTCGAACCATTAGGGTTGAACTTGTGGAATTTCACAAACTTGGATAACATAACTTTTGTGTTCATTTGTGGTATGTGAATGAATTTTCTTTTCTTACATTTGTTATTGCTTTAAATTCTTACTATACATAAACTCTAAAATTTTAAATTTGTTGTGGTCTGTTTGCATTTTATCTCTTTTTTTTGTTTATGAGATGAAGGGAAAGTGAAAACACAAGTTTTGATTTAAGGAAAAGGTATACATCTAAAATGGAAGTTCACAATGCACAAATGTATAGAGAGATAATTCGAAAAAGTGTCTATAATTTTTAGGGATTGTAAACTCATTGTAGTTTTTATATATTTCTACAATCGTCGAGAAAAGGGGGAGGCGGGGGATTTTTAATTGAGTGTTGACACCTAATCCATAAGTCATTCTTTAAAAAAAATCCCTTTATACATGATAAATCACTTTACAATTACCTATGATCGTTAGGTCAGCTTTTTGTAAATGGGCAAAATAATGGCTTGTTTGACTCTTGTAAATATCCCACCACACGTTCACTTGGGAATTTAATGTTATTCTCTTTAACAGGTTCGGATCCAAGGGTCATTTGCATCTTTAACATGTTTCAAGAATGCATATCCATTTTTTAAAACAGGTGTAGAAAAATCTCTTTCCTATAAAATTCCGAGCTATTAGGGTTGTACTAGTGGAATTTCCCAAACTTGGATAACAAAACTTTTGTGTTCATTTGTGGTGAGTGAATAAATTTTTCTTAATTTCATTTTTTATTGCTTTAAATTTTTTCCATACATAAACTCTAAAATATTCATTTTATTGTGATCTATTTTCCTTTTATTTTTTTTTTTGTTTACGAGATGAAGGGAAAGTGAAAACTCAAGTTTTGATTTAAGAAAAAAGTATGCATCTAAAATGGAAATGCACAATGCACAAATGTATAGAGAGATTATTCCACAAAGAGTATGTAATTTTTAAGGATTGTAAAGTCTTTTTAATTTTTATATATAAGGTTCTGCCATTGTCGGGAAAAGGGGGAGGCGTGGGATTCTTAACTGAGTGTTGACTCCCAATCCATAAGTCATTCCTTACAAAAATATAGCCAATGTAATGATAAATCACTTTACAATCATATATGATCATTAGGTCTGCTTTTTGTAAAAGGGGAAAATATTGTCTTGTTTGACACATGTAAATATCCCACCGCACGTTCACTTCGGAATTTAATGTTATTCTCTTTAACAGGTTTAGATCCAAGGGTAATTTGCATCTTTAACTTTTTTCAAGAATGCATATTGATTTTTTAAAACATGTGTAGAAAAATCTTTTTCTTATAAAATTCCGAGCTATTAGGGTTGTACTAGTGGAATTTCCCAAACTTGGATAACAAAACTTTTGTGTTCATTTGTGGTGAGTGAATAAATTTTCCTTAATTTCATTTTTTATTGCTTTAAATTCTTTCCATACATAAACTCTAAAATTTTCATTTTATTTCTTTTTTTGTTTACGAGATGAAGGGAAAGTGAAAACTCAAGTTTTGATTTAAGAAAAAAGTATGCATCTAAAATGGAAATGCACAATGCACAAATGTATAGAGAGATTATTCCAAAAAGAGTATGTAATTTTTAAGGATTGTAAACTCTTTTTAATTTTTATATATAAGATTCTGCCATCGTCGGGAAAAGGGCGAGGCGTGGGATTCTTAACTGAGTGTTGACTCTCAATCCATAAGTCATTCCTTACAAAAATATAGCCCATTACGCATGATAAATCACTTTACAATCATCTATGATTGTTAGGTCTGCTTTTTGTAAAAGGGGAAAATATTGGCTTGTTTGACTCATGTAAATATCCCACCGCACATTAACTTGGGAATTTAATGTTATTCTCTTTAAAAGGTTTGGATCCATAGGTCATTTGCATCTTTAACATGTTTCAAGCATGCATATCCATTTTTTAAAACATGAGTAGAAAAATCACTTTCTTATAAAATTCTTCGCTATTAGGGTAAACTAGTGGAATTTCCCAAACTTGGATAACAAAACTTTTGTGTTCATTTGTGGTGTGTGAATCAAATTTCTTTACTTACATTTGTTACTGCTTTAAATTCTTTCCATACATAAACTCTAACATTTTCATTTGGTTGTGAACTATTTTGTTTTTATCACTTTTTTTGTTTACGGGATGAAGGGAAAATGAAATCTCAAGTTTTGATTTAATAAAAAAGTATACATCTAAAATGGAAATGCACAATGCACCAATTTAGAGAGAGATAATTCCAAAAAGTGTCTGTAATTTTTAGGAATTGTAAATTCTTTTTAGTTTTTACATATTTGGTTCTGCAATCATCGGGAAAAGGGGGAGGTAGGGGATTTTTAACTGAGTGTTGACTCCCAATCCATAAGTCATTCCTTACAAAAATAAAGCCCATTACGCAGGATAAATCACTTTATAGTCATCTATGATCGTTAGGTCAGCATTTTATAGATGGGCAAAATAATGGCTTGTTTGACTAGAGTAAATATCCCACCGCACGTTCACTTGGGAATTTAATGCTATTCTCTTTAAAAGGTTTGGATCCATAGGTCTTTTGCATCTTTAACATGTTTCATGCATGGATATCTATTTTTTAAAACATGCGTAGAAATATCTTTTTCTTATAAAATTTTGAGCTATTTGGGTTGAACTAGTGGAATTTCAAAAACATGGATAACAAAAATTTTGTGTTCATTTGTGGTGTCTGAATAAATTTTATTTACTTATATTTTTTATTGCTTTAAATTCTTCCCATACATAAACTCTAAAATTTTCATTCTGTTGTGATCTATTTGCCTTTTGTCTCTTTTTTTGTACACGAGATGAAGGCAAAGTGAAAACTCAAGTTTGTATTTATGAAAAAAGTGTACATCTAAAATGGAAATGCACAATGCACAAATGCAGAGAGAGATAATTACAAAAAGTGCATTTTTTGGGCATTGTATACTCTTTTTAGTTTTTATATATGAGGTTCTGCAATCGTCGTGAAAAAGGGGAGGCGGGAGAATTTTAACGGAATGTTGACTCGCAATCCATAAGTCATTCCGTAGAAAAATATAGCCCATTACGCATGATAAATCACTTTACAATCATCAATGATCGTTTGGTCAGTTTTTGTAAATGGGCACAATATTGGTTTGTTTGACTTGGGTAAATATCTCACTGGCCGTTCACTTGGGAATTTAAGTTATTCTCTTTAAAAGGTTTGGATCCATAGGACATTTCCATCTTTAACATGTTGCAAGCATCCATATCATTTTTTTAAAACATGCGTAGATAAATATGTTTCTTATAAAATTCCGAGCTATTAGGGTTGAGCTAGTGGAATTCCCAAACTTGGATAATAAATTTTTTGTGTTCATTTTTGGTGTGTGAATAAATTATCTTTATTTTCATTTGTTGTTACTTTAAATTCTTTCCATACATAAACTCTAAAATTTTAATTTTGTAGTGATCTATTTACTTTTTATCTCTTTTTTTGTTTACGAGAATAAGGGAAAGTGAAAACACAAGTTTTGATTTAAGAAAAAGGTAAACATCTAAAATGGAAGTGCACAATGCACAAATGTATAGAGAGATAATTCGAAAAAGTGTCTATAATTTTTAGGGATTCTAAACTCATTTTAGTTTTTATATATCAGCTTCTGCAATCGTCGGGAAAATGGGGAGGCAGGGGGTTTTTAACAGAGTGTTCACTCCCAATCCATAAGTCATTCCTTAAAAAAATATAGCCCATTACTTATGATAAATCACTTTACAAGCATCTATAATCGTTAGGTCTGCTATTTGTAAAAGGGGAAAATAATGGTTTGTTTGACTCGGTAGATATCCCACCGCACGTTCACTTGGGAATTTAATGTTATTCTCTTTAAAAGGTTAGGATCCATAGGTCATTTGCATTTTTAACATGTTTCAATCATGCATATCCATTTTTTAAAACGTGCGTAGAAAAATCTCTTTCTTTTAAAATTTTGAGCTAATATATTTAAACTAGTGGAATTTCCAAAAGTTGGATAACAAAACTTTTGTGTTCATTTGTGGTGTGTGAATAAATTTTTTGTACTTATATTTGTCATTTCTTTAAATTCATTTTGTTGTGATCTTTTTGCCTTTTATCTCTTTTTTTGTTTACGAGATGAAGGGAAAGTGAAAATTCATGTATTGATTTAAGAAAAAAGAATACATAAAAAATGGAAATGCACAATCCACAAATCTAGAGAGAGATAATTCCAAAAAATGTCTGTAATTTTTTGGGATTGTAAACTCTTTTTAGTTTTTATATATCAGGTTCTAGAATCGTCGGGAAAAGGGGGAGGCAGGGGATTTTTAACTAAGTGTTGACTCCAAATCCATAAGTCATTCCTTACTAAAATATAGCCCGTTACACATGATAAATCACTTTACTGTGTCATCTATGATCGTTAGGTCAGCATTTTGTAAATGGGCAAAATAATGGCTTGTTTAACTCGGGAAAATATCCCACCGCACGTTCACTTGGAAATTTAATGTTATTCTCTTTAAAAGGTTAGGATCCATAGGTCATTTGCGTCTTTAACATGTTTCAAGCATTCATATCCATTTTTTAAAACATGTGTAGAAAAATCTCTTTCTTATAAAATTCCGAGCTATAAGGGGTGAACTTGTGGAATTTCTCAAACTTGGATAACAAAACTTTTGTGTTCATTTTTTGTGTGTGTATAAATTTTATTTACTTAAATTTGTCATTGCTTTAAATTTTATCCATACATAAACTCTAAAATGTTCAATTTGTTGTGACTTACTTGCCTTTTATCTCTTTTTTTGTTTACGAGATGAAGGGAAATTGAAAACTCATGTTTTGCTTGAAGAAAAATGTATACATCTAAAATGGAAATGCACAATGCAAAAATGTAGAGAGAGGTACTTCAAAAAAGTGTATGTAATTTTTAGGGATTTTAAACTATTTTTAGTTATTATATATATGGTTTTGCAATCGTCGGGAAAAGAGGGAGGCGGGGGATTTTTAACTAAGTGTTGACACCCAATCCATAAAGTCATTCCATACAAAAATAAAGCCCGTTACATAGGATAAATCACTTTACAGTCATCTGTGGTCGTTCAGTCAGCTTTTTGTAAATGGGAAAAATAATTGCTTGTTTGACTCGGGTAAATATCCCATCGCACGTTCACTTGGGAATTTAATGTTATTCTCTTTAAAAAGTTTGTATACATTGGTCATTTTATCTTTAACTTGTTTCACGCATGCTTATCCATTTTTTAAAATATGAGTTTATGAGTAGAAAAATCTCTTTCTTATAAAATTCCGAGCTATTAGGGTTTAACTAGTCGAATTTGCCAAACTTGGATAACAAAAATTTTGTGTTCATTTGTGGTGTGTGAATAAATTTTCTTTACTTAAATTTTTTATTGCTTTAAATTATTTCCATACATAAACTTTAAAATTTTCATTTTGTGGTGATCTATTTGCCTTTTATCTCTTTTTTTTTGTTTACGAGATGAAGGTAAAGTGAAAAATCAAGTTTTGATTTAAGAAAAAAGTATACATCTAAAATGGAAATGCACAATTCACAAATGTGGAGAGAGATAATTCCAAAAAGTTTCTATAATTTTTAGGGATAGTAAACTCTTTTTAGTTATTATATATTAGGTTCTGCAATCGTCGGGAAAAGGGGAAGGCAGGGGATTTTAATTGAGTGTTGACTTCCAATCCATAAGTCATTCCTTACAAAAATATAGCCCGTTATGCACGATAAATCACTTTACAGTCATCTATGATCGTTTGGTCAGCTTTTTGTAAATGGGCAAAATAATGGCTTGTTTGCTCGGGTATGTTCACTTGGGAATTTAATGTTATTCTCTTTAAATGGTTTGGATCCATAGGTCATGTGCAACTTTAACATGTTTCAAGCATGCATATCCATTGTTTAAAACATGTGTAGAAAAATCGCTTTCTTATAAAATTCCGAGCTATTAGGGTTAAATTAGTGGAATTTCCAAAAGTTGGATAACAAAACTTTGGTGTTATTTGTGGTGTGTGAATGAACCTTCTGTGCTTATATTTTTCTTTGCTTTAAATTCATTTTGTTGTGATCTTTTTGCCTTTTATCTCTTTTTTTGTTTAAGAGATGATGGAAAAGTGAAAACTCATGTATTGATTTAAGAAAAAAGAATATATAAAAAATGGAAATGCCAATCCACAAATGTAGAGAGAGATAATTCCAAAAACTACATGTAATTTTTAGGGATAGTGAACTCTTTTTAGTTTTTATATATCTGGTTCTACAATCGTCGGGAAAAGGGGGAGGCGGGGGATTTTTAACAGAGTGTTGACACCCAATCCATTAAGTCATTCCTTACAAAAATAAAGCCCATTACGCAGGATAAATCACTTTATAGTCATCTATGATCGTTAGGTCAGCATTTTATAGATGGGCAAAATAATGGTTGTT
The DNA here is from genome assembly GCF_029961685.1 of Aristolochia californica. Taxonomy (NCBI): domain Eukaryota; kingdom Viridiplantae; phylum Streptophyta; class Magnoliopsida; order Piperales; family Aristolochiaceae; genus Aristolochia; species Aristolochia californica. The sequence continues at coordinate 31,214,679 of NW_027181992.1, read as the reverse complement.
TGACTCGGGTAAATATCCCACCGCACGTTCATTTGGGAATTTAATGTTATTCTCTTTAAAAGGTTTGGATCCGCAGGTCATTTGCATCTTTAACATGTTTCATGCATGCTTATCCAATTTTTAAAACATGAGTAGAAAAATCTCTTTCTTATTAAATTCCGAGCTATTAGGGTTCAACTAGTGGTATTTCCCAAACTTGGATAACAAAATTTTTGAGTTCATTTGTGGTGTGTGAATAAATTTTCTTTACTTACATTTGTTATTTCTTTAAATTCTTTCCATACATAAACTCTAAAATTTTCATTTTGTGGTTATCTATTTGCCTTACCTTTTTTTTTTTTTTTACTAGATGAAGGTAAAGTGAAAACTGAAGTTTTGATTTAAGAAAAAAGTATACATCTAAAATGGAAATGCACAATGCATAAATGTAGGGAGAGATGATTCCAAAATGTGTCCATAATTTTTAAGGATTGTAAACTCTTTTTAGTTTTTATATATCAGGTTCTACAATCGTCAGAGGCGGGGGATTTTTACCTGAGTGTTGACTCCCAATCAATAAGTCATTCCATACAAAAATATCACCCGTTACACATGATAAATCACTTTACAGTCATCTATGATCGTTAGGTCAACAATTTCTAAATGGGCAAAATAATGGCATGTTTGACTCTGGTAAATATCCTACCGCACATTCACTTAGGAATTTAATGTTATTCTCTCTAAAAATTTTACATCCTTAGGTCATTTGCATCTCTAACATGTTTCAAGCATGAACATCCATTTTTTAAAACGTGCGTAGAAAAATCTCTTTCTTATAAAATTCCGAGCTATAAGGGTTGAACTAGTGGAATTTCCCAAACTTGGATAACAACACTTTTGTGTTCATTTGTGGTGTGTGAATAAATTTTTTTTACTTAAATTTGTTATTTCTTTAAATTCTTTCCATACATAAACTCTAAAATTTTCATTTTGTTGAGATGTATTTGCCTTTTATCTCTTTTTTTGTTTACGAGATGAAAAGAAAAGTGAAAAATCTAGTGTTGATTTAAGAAAAAAGTATACATCTAAAATGGAAATGCACAATGTGCAAATGTAGAGAGAGATAATTCCAAAAAGTATATGTAATTTTAAGGGATTGTCAACTGGTTTTAGTTTTTATATATCAGGTTCCGCAATCGTTGGGAAAAGGGGGAGGTGGGGGATTTTTAAATGAGTGTTGACACCCAATCCATAAGTCATTCCTTACAAAAATAGAGCCTATTATGCATGATAAATCACTTGACGGTCATCTATGATCGTTAGGTCAGCTTTTTGTAAATGGACAAAATAATAGCTTGTTTGACTCAAGTAAATATCCCACCACACGTTCACATGGGATTTTAATGTTATTTTATTTAATAGGTTTGGATCCATAAGTCATTTGTATCTTTAACATGTTTTAAGCATGCATATCCATTTTTTGAAACATGTGTAGAAAAATCTCTTTCTTATAAAATTTAGAGCTATTAGGGTTTAACTAGTGGAATTTCCCAAACTTGGATAACAAAACTTTTTGTTCATTTGTGGTGTGTGAATAAATTTTCTTTACTTACATTTTTTATTGCATTAAATTCTTACCACATATAAATTTTAAAATTTTCATTTTGTTGTGATCTATTTGCCTTTTATCTTGATTTTGTTTACGAGATGAAGGGAAAGTGAAAACTCAAGTTTTGATTTAAGAAAAAAGCATAGATCTAAAATGGAAATGCACAATGCACAAATGTACAGAGAGATAATTCAAAAAAGTGTCTGTAAGTTTTAGGTATTGTAAACTTTTTTTAGTTTTTATATATTTGGTTTTGCAATCGTCGAAAAAAGATGGAGGCGGGGGATTTTTAATTGAGTGTTAACTCGCAATCCATAAAGTCATTCTGTACGAAAATATAGCCCGTTACGCAGGATAAATCACTTAATTGTCATCTATCATCGTTAGGTGAGCTTTATGTAAATGGGCAAAATAATGGCTTGTTTGACTCGGGTAAATATCCCACCGCACGTTCACTTGGGAATTTAATGTTATTATCTTTAAAAGGTTTGGATCCATAGGTCATTTGCATCTTTAACATGTTTCAAGCATGCATATCCATTTTTTGTAACATGTATAGAAAATCTCCTTCTTATAAAATTCCGTGCTATTAGGGTTGAACTAGTGGAATTTCCCAAACTTGGATAACAAAACTTTTGGGTTCATTTGTGGTGTGTGAATAAATTTTATTTACTTACATTTTTCATTGCAATAAATTATTTCCATTTATAAACTCTTGAATTTTCATTTTGTTGTTATCTATTTGCCTTTTATCTCTTTTTTTGTTTACGAGATGAAGAGAAAGTGAAAACTCAAGTTTTGATTTAAGAAACAAGTATACATCTAAAATGGAAATGCACAATGCACAAATGTAGTGAGAGATAATTCCAAAAAGTGTCTGTAATTTTTAGGGATTGTAAACTCTTGTTAGTTTTTTATATATGTGGTTCTCCGATCGTCGGGAAAAGGGGGAGGCGGGGGATTTTTAACTGAGTGTTGACTCCCAATCCATAAGTCATTCCTTAAAAAAACTATAGCCCGTTAGGCATGATAAATATCTTTTCAATCATCTAGGATCATTAGGTCAGCTTTTTGTAAATGGGCAAAATAATGGCTTGTTTGACTCGGGTAAATATCCCACCGCACGTTCACTTGGGAATTTAAAGTTATTCTCTTTAAACGGTTTGGATCCAAAGTTCATTTGCATCTTTAACATGTTTCAAGCATGCCTATACATTTTTGAAAACATGCGTTGAAAAATCTCTTTCTTATAAAATTCCAAGCTATTTGGGTTGAACTAGTGGAATATCCCAAATTTGGATAACAAAACTTCTTTGTTCATTTGTGGTATGTGAATAAAATTCTCTTTACTTACATTTTTTATTGCTTGAAATTCAATTCTTACATAAACTCTAAAATTTTCATTTTGTTGTGATCTATTTGCCTTTTATCTCTTTTTTTGTTTACGAGATGAAGGAAAAGTGAAAACTCAAGTTTTGATTAAAGAAAAGAGTATACATATAATATAGAAATGCACATTGCACAAATGTTGAGAGAGATAATTCCAAAAAGTGTATGTAATTTTTAAGGATTGTAAACTCTTTTTAGTTTTTTATATATCAGTTCTGCAATCGTCGGGAAAAGGGGGAGGTGGCGTATTTTTAATTTAGTGTTGGTTCCCAATCCATAAGTCATTCCTTACAAAAATATAGTCCGTTGCACATGCTAAATCACTTTGCACTCATCTCTGATCGTTTGTTAAGCTTTTTGTAAATGGGCGAAATAATGACTTGTTTGACTCGGGTAAATATCCCACCGCTCGTTCACTTGGGAATTCAAAGTTATTCTTTTTTAAAAGTTTTGGATCCATATGTCATTCACATCTTTAAGAAGTTTCAAGCATGCATATCCATTTTTTAAAACATGTGTAGCAAAATCTCTTTCTAATAAAATTCTGAGCTATTAGGGTTGAATTAGTAGAATTTTCCTAAACTCGGATAACAAAAATTTTGTGTTCATTTTTTGTGTGTGAATAAATTTTATTTTCTTACATTTATTATTGCTTTAAATTCTTTCCATAGCTAAAATCTAAAATTTTCATTTTTTTGTGATCTATTTGCATTTTTTCTATTTTTTTCTTTACGAGATGAAGGGAAAATGAAAACTCAAGTTTCTATTTAAGAAAAAAGTATACATCTAAAATGGAAATGCACGATGCAAAAATGTAGAGAGAAATAATTCCAAAAAGTGTCTCTAATTTTTAGGGATTGTAAACTCTTTTTAGTTTTTATATATCAGGTTCTGCAATCATCGGGAAAAGGGGAGTCGGGGGATTTTTAACTGAGTGTTGACTCCCAATCCATAAGCCATTCCTTACAAAAAAATATAGCCCGTTATGCATGATAAATCACTATACAATCATCTATGATCATCAGGTCTGCTTTTTGTAAATGGGCCAAATAATGGCTTGTTTCACTCGGGTAAATATCCCACTGCACGTTCAGTTGGGAATTTAATGTTATTATCTTTAAAAGGTTTGGGTCAATAGGTCATTTGCATCTTTAACATGTATAGAAAAATATCTTTCTTATAAAATTCCGAGCTATTAAGGTTGAACTAGTGGAATTTCCCAAACTTGGATAAGAAAACTTTTGTGTTCATTTGTGGTGTGTGAATAAATTTTCTTTACTGAAGTTTGTTATTGCTTTAAATTCATTCCTTACATAAACTCTAAAATTTTCATTTTGTTGTGATCTATTTGCCTCTTATCACTTTTTTTTTTTTTACGAGAAGAATGGAAAATAAAAACTCAAGTTTTGATTTTAGAAAAAAGTATACATCTGAAATGGAAATACACGATGGACAAATGAAGAGAGAGATAATTCTAAAAAATGTCTATAATTTTTAGGGATTTTAAACACTTTTTAGTTTTTTATTATCAGGTTCTCCTATTGTTAGGAAAAGGGGAGGCAAGGGATTTTTAATTAAGTGTTAACTCCCAATCCATATGTCATTTCTTACAAAAATATAGGCCATTACGTATTATAAATCACTTTAGAATCATCTATGATCGTAAGGTCAGCTTTTAGTAAATGGGTAAAATAATGGCCTGTTTGACTCGGGTAAATATCCCATTGCACGTTCACTTGGGAAAGGTTTGGATCTGTAGGTCATTTGCATCTTTAACATGCTTCAAAAATGCATATCCAATTTTTAAAACATGTGTGGAAAACTTTCTTTTTGATAAAATTTTGAGCTATTGTGGTTGAGCTAGTGGAATTTCCCAAACTTGGATAACAAAACTTTTGTGTTCATTTGTGGTATGTGAATAAATTTTCTTTACTTACATTTGTTATTGCATTAAATTATTTCCATACATAAACTCTTGAATTTTCATTTTGTTGTGATCTATTAGCCTTTTATCTCTTTTTTTGTTTACGAGATGAAGGTAAAGTGATAACTCAAGTTTTGACTTTAGATAAACATATACATCTAAAATGAAAATGCACAATGGACAAATGTAGAGAGAGATAATTCCAAAAAGTGTATGTAATTTTTAGCGATTGTAAACTCTTGTTAGTTTTTTTATATATGAGGTTTTGCAATCATCGGGAAAAGGGGGAGGTGGGAAAATTTTAACTGAGTGTTGACTCCCAATCCATAAGTCATTCCTTACAAAAATTCTTTCCTTACATAAACTCTAAAATTTTCATTTTCTTGTGATCCATTGGCCTTTTTTCTCTTTTTTTGTTTACGAGATGATGGTAAACTAAAAACTAAAGTTTTGATTTAAGAAAAAACTATTCATCTAAAATGGAAATGCACAATGCACAAATGTAGAGAGAGATAATTCAAAAAAGTATCTTTAATTTTGAGGAATTTTAAATGCTTTTTAGTTTTTATATATCAGGTTCTGCAATCGTCGGGTAAAGGGGGAGTCGGGGGACTTTTAACTAAGTGTTGACTCCCAATACATAAGTCATTCCTTAAAAAAATATAGCCCGTTACGCATGATGAATCACTTTACAATCATCTATGATCGTTAGGTCAATTTTTTGTAAATGGGCAAAATAATGGCTTGTTTCACTCCTTTAATTTCCCACTGCATGTTCACTCGTGAATTTAATGTTATTATCTTTAAAAGTTTTGGATCCCTAGGTCATTTGCATCTTTAACATGTTTCAAACATGCATATCCATTTTTTAAAACATGTGTAGAAAAATCTCTTTCTAAAAAAATTCCAAGCTATTAGGGTTCAACTAGTGGAATTTCCCAAACTTGCATAACAAAACTTTTGTGTTCATGTGTGGTGTGTGAATAAATTTTCTTTACTAACTTTTGTTATTGATTTAAATTCTTTCCATTAATAAACTCTAAAATTTTCATTTCGTTGTGATCTAATTGCCTTTTATCTACTTTATTGTTTACGAGATGAAGGGCAAGTGAAAAATCAAGTTTTGATTTATGAAAAAAACACATCTAAAATAGAAATGCACAATGGACAAAAGTAGCAAGAGATAATTTTCAAAAGTGTCTATAATTTTTCGGGATTGTAAACTCTTTTTAGTTTTTTATATATCAGGTTCTGCAATCGTCAAGAAAAGGGGAAGGTGGGGGATTTTTAACTGAGTGTTGACTTCCAATCCATAAGTCATTCCTTACAAAAATATAGCCCGCTACACATGATAAATCACTTTACAATCATCTATGATCGTTAGGTCAGTTTTTTGTAAAGGTGCAAAATAATGGCTAGTTTGGCTTGTGTAAATATCCCACCGCACGTTCACTTGGGAATTTAATATTATTATCTTTAAAAGGTTTGGATCCATAGGTCATTTGCATCTTTAACATGTTTCAAGCATGCATATCCATTTTTTAAAACCTGTGTAGAAAAGTCTCTGTTTTATAAAATTCCGAGCTATTTGGGTTGAACTAGTGGAATTGCCAAAAGTTGAATAAAAAAAACTTTTGTGTTCATTTGTGGTAAGTGAATAAATTTTATTTTCTTACATTTGTTATTGTTTTAAAATCTTTCCATACATAAACTCTAAAATTTTCATTTTGTTGTGATCTATTTGCCTTTTATCTCCTTTTTTGTTTACGAGATGAGGGAAAGTGAAAACTCAAGTTTTGATTTAAGAAAAAAGTATACATATAAAATGGAAATGGACAATGCACAAATGTAGAAAGAGATAATTCCAAAAAGTGTTTGTAAATTTTAGGGATTGTAAACTCTTTTTAGTTTTTTATATATTTGGTTCTGCAATCGTCGGGAAAAAGGTGAGGCGGGGGTTTTTTAATTCAATGTGGACTCCCAATCCATAAGTCATTCCTTTCAAAAAAATATAGCCTGTTATACATGATAAATCACTTTACAGTCATCTATGATCGTTGGGTCAGCTTTTTGTAAATGGGCAAAATAATGGCTTGTTTGACTTGGGTAAATATCCCACCGCACGTTCACTTGGGAATTTATTGTTATTCTATTTGAAAGGTTTGGATCCATAGGTCATTTGCATCTTTAACCTGTTTGAAGGATGCTTATCCATTTTTTAAAACATGTGTAGAAAAATCTCTTTCTTATAAAATGTCGAGCTATTTGGGTTGAACTAGTGGAATTTCCTAAACTTGGATAACAAAACTTTTGTGTTCATTTGTGGTGTGTGAAAATTTTTTTTTTACTTACATGTCTTTTCCTTTAAATTCTTTCCATACATAAACTCTAAAATTTTCATTTTGTTGTGATCTAATTGCCTTTTATCTCTTTTATTATTTACGAGATGAAGGGAAAGTGAAAACTCAAGTTTTGATTTAAGAAAAAACTATACATCTAAAATAGAAATGCAAAAATGCACATATGTAGAGAGAGTAATTCAAAAAAGTGTCAGTAATTTTTAGAGATTGTATCCTCTTTTTAGTTTTTATATATCAGGTTCTGAAATCGTCGGGAAAAGGGGGAGGCGGGGAATTTTTAACTTAGTGTTGACTCCCAATCCATAAGTCATTCCATACAAAAATATAGCCTGTTACGCATGAAAAATCACTTTACAATCATCTATGATCGTTAGGTCAGCTTTTCGTAAATGGGCACAATAATGGCTTGTTTGACTCGGGTAAATATCCCACCGCATGTTCATTTGAGAATTTAATGTTATTCTCTTTAAAAGGTTTGGATCCATAGGTCATTCAAATCTTTAACATGTTTCAAGCATGCATATCTATTTTTTAAAATATGCGTAAAAAAATCTCTTTCTTATAAAATTCTGAGCTATTAGGATTGAACTAGTGGAATTTCCCAAACTTGGATAGAAAAACTTTTGTGTTCATTTTTGGTGTGTGAATAAATTTTCTTTACTTACAAATGTTATTGCTTTAAATTATTTCCATACATAAACTCTAAAATTTTCATTTTGTTGTGATCCATTTGCCTTTTATCTTACTTTTTTTTTTACGAGATAAAAGGAAAGTGAAAACTGTTGTTTTGATTTAAGAAAAAAGTGTACATCTAAAATGGACATGCACAATGCACAAATGTAGAGAGAGATAATTCCAAAAAGTGTCTATAATTTTTAGTAATGTAAACTTTTTTTAGTTTTTTATATATTAGGTTCTGCAAGCGTCGGAATGGGGAGGCGAGGGATTTTTAACTAAGTGTTGACTCCCAATCCAAAAGTCATTCTTTACATAAATATAGCCCGTTACGCATGATAAATCACTTTACAATCATCTATGATCATTTGGTCAGCTTTTTGTAAATGGGCAAAGTAATGGCTAGTTTGACTCGGGTAAATATCCCACCGCAAGTTCAGTTGGGAAGTTAATGTTATTCTCTTTAAAAGGTTTGGATCCACAGGACATTTGCATCTTTAACATGTTTAAAGCATGCATATCCACTTTTTAAAACAAGTGTAGAAAAATATATTTCTTATAAAATTCCGAGTTATTAGGGTTGAACTAGTGGAATTTCCCAAACTTGGATAAAAAAATTTTTGTGTTCATTTGTGGTGTGTGAATAAAGTTTCTTTACTTACATTTGTTATTCCTTTAAATTATTTCCATACATAAACTCTAAAATTTTCATTTTGTTGTGATCTAATTGCCTTTTATCTCTTTTATTGTTTACGAGATGAAGGGAAAGTGAAACTCAAGTCTTGATTTTATAAAAAAGTATACATATAAAATTGAAATGCACATTGCACAGATGAAGAGAGAGATAATTCCAAAAACCTGTCTGTAACTTTTAGTGTCAGTAAACTCTCTTTAATTTTTATATATCAAGTTCTGCAATCGTCGAGAAGAGGGGGAGGCGGGGGATTTTTAACTGAGTGTTGACTCCCAATCCATAAGTCATTCCTTACAAAAATATAGCCCGTTATGCATGAAAATAACTTTACAATCATCTATGTTCGTTAGGTCAGCTTTTTGTAAATGGGAAAAATAATGGCTTGTTTGACTCGGGTAACTATCCCACCGCATGTTCATTTGGAAATTTAATGTTATTCTCTTTAAAAGTAATGGACCCATAGGTCATTTTCATTTTAACCTATTTCAAGCATGCATATCCAATTTTTAAAACATGTGAAGAAAATATCTCTTTCATTCAAAAATTTGAGCTATTATGGTTGAACTAGTGGAATTTACCAAACTTGGATAACAAAACTTTTATGTTCATTTGTGGTGTGTGAATAAATTTTCTTTACTTACATTTGTTATTGCTTTAAATTCATTCCATAACTTCTAAAATTTTCATTTTTTTGTTTACAAGAGGAAGGGAAACTGAAAACTCAATTTTTGATTAAAGAAAAAAGTACCTCTAAAATGGAAAGGCACAATGAACAAATGTAGAGAGAGATAATTCCAAAAACTGTCTATAACTTTTAGTGTCAGTAAACTCTCTTTAATTTTTATATATCAAGTTTTGCAATCGTCGGGAAGAGGGGGAGGCGGGGGATTTTTAACTGAGTGTTGACTCCCAATCCATAAGTTATTCCTGACAAAAATATAGCCCGTTACGCTTGAAAATAACTTTACAATCATCTATGTTCGTTAGGTTAGCTTTTTGTAAATGGGAAAAATAATGGCTTGTTTGACTCGGGTAACTATTCCATCGCATGTTCACTTGGGAATTTAATGTTATTCTCTTTAAAAGTAATGGACCCATAGGTCATTTGCATTTTAACCTATTTCAAGCACGCATATCCAATTTTTAAAACATGTGAAGAAAATATCTCTTTCTTATAAAAATGGAATTGCATCCTAAATGGAATTGCACAATGCAAAAATGTAGAGAGAGATAATTCCAAAACGTGTCCGTAATTTTTACGGATTGTAAACTGTTTTTAGGGAAAAGGGGGAGGCGGAGATTTTTAACTGAGTGTAGACTCATAATCCATAAGTAATTCCTTACAAAATTATAGCCCGTTACGGATGACAAATCACTTTACAATCATCTATGTTTGTAAGGTTAGCTTTTTGTAAATGCGCAAAATAATGGCTTGTTTGACTCAGGTAAATGTCTCACCGCACGTTCACTGGGCAATTTAATGTTATTTTCTTGAAAATGTTTGGATCCATAGATCATTTGCGTCTTTAACATGTTTCAATCAAGCATATCCATTTTTTAAAACATGTGTAAAAAAATCTCTTTCTTATAAAATTCCGAGTAGTTAGGGTTGAACTAGTGGAATTTCCAAAACTTGGATAACAAAAATTTTGTGTTCATTTTTGGTGTGTGAATAAATTTTCTTTACTTAAATTTGTTATTGCTTTAAATTCATTCCATACATAAACTCTAAAATTTTCATTTTTTGTGATCTCTTTGCCTTTTATCTCGTTTTTGTTTTTTGGTTTACGAGATGAAGGGAAAGTGAAAACTCAAGTTCTGGCTTAAGAAAAAAAAATTTATCTAAAATGGTAATGCACAATGAAAAAATGTAGACAGAGATAATTCCAAAAAGTGTATATAATTTTTAGTGTTAGTAAAATCTCTTTAGTTTTTATATATCAAGTTCTCCAATTGATAGGAAAACAGGAAGGCGGGGGATTTTTACCTGAGTTTTGACTCCCAATCCATAAGTCATTCCTTATAAAAGTATATCCCGTTACGCATGAGAAGTCACTTTACAATCATCTATGATCATTCGGTTAGCTTTTTTAAAATGGGTAAAATAATGGCTTGTTTGACTCAGGTAAATATCCCACTGCAGGTTCACTTCGGAATTTAATGTTATTCTCTTTAAAATGTTTGAATCCATAGGACATTTTCATATTTAACATGTTTCAAGCATGCATATCAATTTTTTAAAACATGTGTAGACAAATCTCTTTCTTTTAAAATTTTGAGCTATTTAGGTTGAACTAGTGGAATTTCCCAAACTTGGATAACAAAATTCTTGTGTTCATTTGTGGTGAGTGAATAAATTTTCTTTACTTACATTTTTTATTTCTTTAAATTATTTCCATACATAAACTCTAAAATTTTCATTTTCTTGTGATCTATTTGCCTTTTATGTCTTTTTTTGTTTACGAGATGAAGGGAAAGTGAAAACTCATGTTTTGATTTAAGAAAAAAGTATACAACTAAAACGGAAATGCACAATGCACAAATGTAGAGAGAGATAATTCCATAAAGTGACCATAATTTTTAGGGATTGGAAACTCATTTTAGTTTGTTATATATCGGGTTATGCAATCGTCGGAAAAAAGGCGAGGCGGGGGATTTTTACCTGAGTGTTGACTCCCAGTCCATAAGTCATTCCTTACAAAAATATAGCTCATTACGCGTGATAAATCACTTTACTATCATCTATGATCGTTGGGTCAGCTTTTTGTAAATGAGCAAAATAATGGCTTGTCTGACTCAGGTAAATATGCCACCACTCTTTCACTGGGAATTTAATCTTATTCTCTTTAAAGGTTTGGATCCATAGGTCATTTGCATCTTGAACATGTTTCAATCACGCATATCCATTTTTTAAAACATGTGTAGAAAAATCTCTTTCTTATAAATTCCGAGCTATTAGGGTTGAACTTGTGAAACTTCCCAAACTTTGATAACAAAACTTTTCTGTTCATTTGTGGTGTGTGAATAAATTTTCTCTACTTATATTTGTTATTGCTTTAAAGTCTTTCCATACTTAAACTCTTAAAATTTCATTTTGTTGTCATCTATTTGCCTTTGATTTCTTTTTTTATTTACGAGATGAAGGGAGAGTGAAAACTCAAGTTTTGATTTAAGAAAAAAGTATACATCTAAAATGGAAATGCACAATGCACAAATGTAAAGAGAGATAATTCAAAAAACTGTCTGTAATTTATAGGGCTTGTAAACTCTTTTTAGTTTTTTATATATCGGGTTCTGGGATCGTCAGGAAAATGGGGAGGCGGGGGAGTTTTAACTGAGTGTTGACTCTCAATCCATAAGTCATTCCTTACTAAAATATAGCCCGTTACGCATGATAAATCACATTACAATCATCTATGATCGTTGGGTCAGTTTTTTGTAAATGGGCAAAACAATGGCTTGTTTGACACGGGGGATTTTTAATTGAGTGTTGACTCCCAATCCATAAATCATTCCTTATAAAAATATGGCTCGTTACGCTTGATAAGTCACTTTACAATCATCTATAATTGTTAGGTCAGTTTTTTTTAACTAGGAAAAATAATGGCTTTTTTGACTCAGGTAAATATGCCACCGCACGTTCACTTGGGAATTTAATGTATTCTCTTTAAAATGTTGGGATCCATAGGTCATTTGCATCTTTAACATGTTTCAAGCATGCATATCCATTTTTTAAAACTTGCGTAGAAAAATCTCTTTCTTATAAAATTCCGAGCTATTAGGGTTGAACTAGTGGAATTTCCCAAACTTGGATAACAAAACTTTTGTGTTCATTTGTGGTGTGTGAATAAATTTTCTTTACTACCATTTTTTTATTGATTTAAATTCTTTCTATACATAAACTCTAAAATTTTCATTTTGTTGTGATCTATTTGCCTTTTATCTCACCTTTTTTTACGAGATGAAGGAAAAGTGAAAACTCAAGTTTTGATTTAAGAAAAAAGTACAGATCTAAAATGGAAATGCACAATGTACAAATGTAGAGAGAGATAATTCCAAAAAGTGTCTATAATTTTTAGGGATTGTAAACTCTTTTTAGTTTTTATATATCACATTTTGCAATCGTCGGGAAAAGGGGGAGGTTGGGGATTTTTAACTAAGTGTTGACACCCAATCCATTATTCCTCACAAAACATAGCCCATTACACATGATCAATCACGTTACAATCATCTGTGATCGTTAGGTTAGCTTTTTTTAGATGGGCAAAATAATGGCGTGTTGGACTCAAGCAAATCTCCCACCGCACGTTCACTAGAGAATTTAATGTTATTCTCTTTAAAAGGTTTGGATCCATAGGTCATTTGCATCTTTAACATGTTTCAAGCATGCATATCCATTTTTTAAGACATGTGTAGAGAAATCTCATTCTTATAAAATTCCGAGCTATTAGGGTTCAACTAGTGGAATTTCCAAAACTTGGATAACAAAACTTTTGTGTTCATTTGTGGTGTGTGAATAAATTTTCTTTACTTACAATTGTTATTGCTTTAAATTTTTTCCATATATAAACTCAAAAATATTCATTTTTTTGTGATCTATTTGCCTTTCATCTCTTTTTTTGTGTACGAGATGAAGGGAAAGTGAAAACTCAAGTTTTGATTTAAGAAAAAACTACACATCTAAAATAGAAATGCACAATGCACTAATGTAGAGAGATAATTCAAAAAAGTGTCTGTAATTTTTAGGGATTGTAAAATATTTTTAATTTTTAAATATCAGGTTCTGCAATCGTCGGGAAAAGGGGGAGCTGAGGGATTTTTAACTTAGTGTTGACTACCAATCCATAAGTCATTCCTTACAACAATATTAGGTCAGCTTTTCGTTAATCAGCAAAATAATGGCTTGTTTGACTCGGGTAAATATCCCACTGCATGTTGACTTGGGAAATTAATGTTATTCTCTTTAAAAGGTTTGGATTCATCGGTCATTTGCATCTTTAACATGTTTCAAGCATGCATATCCATTTTTTAAAACATGCGTAGAAAAATCTATTTCTTATAAAATTCCGAGCTATTAGGGTTGAACTAGTGGAATTTCCCAAACTTGGATAAAAAAAATTTTTGTGTTCATTTGTGGTGTGTGAATAAATTTTCATTACTTACAATGGTTATTGCTTTAAATCTTTCGGTACATAAAGTCTAAAATTTTCATTTTGTTGTGATATATTTGCCTTTTATCACAAAGTTTTTTTAAGAGATGAAGGGAAAGTGAAAACTCCAATTTTGATTTAAGAAAAAAGTATACATCTAAAATGGAAATGCACAATGCAAAAATTTTGAGAGAGATAATTCCAAAAAAGTTTCTTTAATGTTTAGCGATTGTAAGCTCTTTATAGTTTTAATATATCAAGTTCAACAATCGTCGGGAAAAGGGGGAGGCAGAGGATTTTTAACTGATTGTTGACTCCCAATCCATAAGTCATTCCTTACAAAAATATAGCCCGTTACGCATGATAAATCACTTTACAATTATCTATGATCGTTAGGTCAGCTTTTTGTAAATGGGCAAAATAATGGCTTGTTTGACTCAAGTAAGTATTCCCCCGCACTTTCACTTGGGAATTTAATGTTATTCTATTGAAAAGGTTTGGATCCATTGGTCATTTGTATCTGTTACATATTTCAAGCATGCATATCCTTTTTTTAAAACATGTGAAGAAAAATCTCTTCCTTATAATATTCTGAGCTATTAGGGTTGAACTAGTGAAATTTCCCAAACTTGGATAACAAAACTTTTCTGTTCATTTGTGGTCTGTGAATAAATTTTCTTTACTTACATTTGTTATTGCTTTAAATTCATTCCGTACTTAAACTCTAAAATTTTCATTTTGTTGTGATCTTTTTGCCTTTTATCTCTTTTTTTTTTTTACGAGATGAAGGGAAAGTGAAAACTCAAGTTTTTATTTAAGAAAAAAGTATACATCGAAAATGGAAATGCACAATACACAAATGTAGAGAGATAATTCCAAATAGTGTCTGTAATTTTAGGGATTGTAAAGTCTTTTCAGTTTTTTATATATCTGGTTCTGCGATCATTGGGAAAAAGCGGAGGCGGTGTATTTTTAATTGAGTGTTGACTCCCAATCCATAAGTCCTTCCTTACAAAAATATAGCCCGTTACACGTGATAAATGACTTTACAATCATCTGTGATCGTTAGGTCAGCTTTTTGTAAATGGGCAAAATAATGGAATGTTTGACTCGGGTAAATATCCCACCGCATTTTCACTTGGGAATTTAATATTATTCTCTTTAAAAGGATTGGATCCATAGGTCATTTGCATCTTTAACTTGTTTCAAACATGCATATAAAATTTTTAAAATTTGTGGAATTTTCGAAACTTGGATAATCGAAACTTTTCTATTCATTTGTGGTGTGTGAATAAACTTTCGTTACTTACATTTGGTATTGCTTTATATTCATTCCATACATAAACTCTAAAATTTTCTTTTTGTTGTGATCTATTTTTATTTCTTTTTTTTGTTTACAAGATGAAGGGAAAGTGAAAACTCAAGTTTTGATTTAAGAAAAAAGTATACATCTAAAATGGAAATGCACAATGCACAAATGCAGAGTAAGATAATTCCAAAAAGTGTTTGTAATTTTTAGGGATTTTAAACTCTTTTCAGTTTTTATATATCAGGTTCTGCAATTGTCGGGAAAAAGCTGGAGGCGGTGATTTTTAACTGAGTGTTGAATCAAAATCCATATGTCATTCCTTACAAAAATATAGCCCGTTACGCATGATAAATCACTTTACAATCATCTATGATCATTAGGTTAGCTTTTTGTAAATGGTCAAAATAATGGCTTGTTTGACTCGGGTAAATATCCCATGGCATGTTCACTTGGGAATTTAAAGTCATTCTCTTTAAAAGGTTTGGATCCATAGGTCATTTGCAGCTTTAACATGTTTCAAGCATGCGTATCCATTTTTTAAAACATGTGTAAAAAAATCTCTTTCTTATAAAATTCTGAGCTATTAGGGTTGAATAAGAGGAATTTCCACAACTTACATAACAAAACATTTGTGTTCATTTGTGGTGTGTGAATAAATTTTTGTTACTTACATTTTTTTTTTTTTGGTTTAAATTCATTCTATACATAAACTCTAAAATTTTCATTTTGTTGTGATCTATTTGTCTTTTATCTCATTTTTTTGAATACGAGAAGATGGGAAAGTGAAAACTCAATTTTTTATTTAAGAAAAAAGTATAGATATAAAATGGTAATGCACAATGCACTAATGTAGAGAGAGATAATTCGAAAAAGAGTTTGTAATTTTTAGGGATTGTAAACTCTTTTTAGTTTTTATATATCATGTTTTGCAATCGTCGAGAAAAGGGGGAGGTGGTAAATTTTTAACTGAGTGTTGACACCCAATCCATAAGTCATTCCTTACAAAAATATAGCCCAATATGCATGATAAATCGCTTGACAATCATCTATGATCGTTAAGTCAGCTTTTTGTAAATGGGAAAAATATTGGCTAGTTTGACTCCGGTAGATATCCCACCGCACGTTCACTTGGGAATTTAATGTTATTCTCTTTAAAAGGTTTGGATCCATAGGTCATGTACATCTTTAACATGTTTCAATAATTCATATCCTTTTTTATAACATGTGTAGAAACATCTCTTTCTTACAAAATTTTGAGCTATTTGGGGACTAGTGGAATTTCCCAAACTTGGGTAACAAAACTTTTGTGTTCATTTTTCGTATGTGAATAAATTTTATTTACTTACATTTGTTATTGCTTTAAATTCTTTCCATACATAAACTCTAAAATTTATATTTTGTTGTGATCTATTTACCTTTTATCTTTTTTTTTTTTTTGTTTACGAGATGAAGGGAAAGTGGAAAGTCAAGTTTTGATTTAAGAAAAAAGTATATATTTAAAATTGAAATGCACAATGCACAAATGTAGAGAGAGATAATTGTAAAAAGTGTTTATAATTTTTAGGCATTGTAAACTCTTTTTAGTTTTTATATATCAGCTGTTTGTAAATGGGCATGATAATGTCTTGTTTGACTCGGGTAGATATCCCACCGCACGTTCACTTGGGAATCTAATGTTATTCTCTTTAAAAGGTTTGATCTATAGGTCATGTACATATTTAACATGTTTCAAGAATGCATATCCATTTTTTAAAACATGTGTAGAAACATCTCTTTCTTATAAAATTCCGTGCTATTTGGGTTGAACTAGTGGAATTTCCCAAAATTGGATAACAAAAATTTTGTGTTCATTTGGGGTGTTTGAATAAATTTTATTTACTTACATTTGTTATTGCTTTAAATTATTTCCATACATAAACTCTAAAATTTTCATTTTGTTGTGATCTATTTGCCTCTTATCTCTTTTTTTGTTTACGAGATGAAGGGAAAGTGAAAACTCAAGTTTTGATTTAAGAAAAAAGTATATATCTAAAATGGAAATGCACAATGCACAAATGTAGAGAGAGATAATTCCAAAAAGTGTGTGTAACTTTTAGGGATTGTAAACTCTTTTTAGTATTTATATATCAAGCTTTGCAATCATTGGGAAAAGGGGGAGGCGGGGGATTTTTAACTGAGTGTTGACTCCCAATCCATAAGTCATTCCTTAGAAAAATATAGTCCGTTACGCATGATAAATCACTTTACATTCACCTATGACCGTTATGTCTGTTTTTTTGTAAATGGGCAAAATAATGGCTTGTTTGACTCAGGTAAATATCCCACTGCACGTTCACTAGGGAATTTAATGTTATTCTCTTCAAAAGGTTTGGATCCATAGGTCATTTGCATCTTTAACATGTTTCATGCATGCATATCAGTTTTTTAAAACATTTGTAGAAAAATCTCTTTCTTATAAAATTTTGTGCTATTAGGGTTGAACTAGAGGAATTTCCCAAACTTGGATAACAAAATTTTTGTGTTCATTTGTGGTGTGTGAATAAATTTTCTTTACTTACATTTTTTATTACTTTAAATTTTTTCCATAATTAAACTCTAAAAAGTTTCATTTTGTTGTGTTCTATTTGCCTTTTATCTTTTTTTTTTTTTGTGTACGAGAAGAAGGCCAAGTGAAAACTCAAGTTTTGATTTAAGAAAAAATTATACATCTAAAATGGAAATGCACAATGCACAAATGTAGAGAGAGATAATTCCAAAAAATGTCTATAATTTTTTGTGATTGTAAAGTCTTTTAGTTTTTATATATCAGGTTCTGCAACCGTCGAGAAAAGGGGGAGGCCGGCAATTTTTAAATGAGTGTTGACTCCCAATCCTTAAGTCATTCCTTAGAAAAATATAGCCCATTATGCATGATAAATCACTTTACACTCATCTATGATAATTAGGTTAGCTTTTTGTAAATGGGAAAAATAATGGCTTGTTTAACTCGGGTAAATATCACACCGCAGGTTCACTTGGGAATTTAATGTTATTTTCTTTAAAAGGATTGGATCCATAGGTCATTTGAATCTTTAACATGTTTCAAACATGCATATCCATTTATTAAAACATGTGTAGAAAAATCTCGTTCGTATAAAATTCCGAGCTATTAGGATTTAACTAGTGGAATTTTCCAAACTTTGATAACAAAACTTTTGTGTTCATTTGTGGTGTGTGAATAAATTTTCCTTACTTAAATTTGTTACTGCTTTAAATTCTTTCCATACATAAAACTCTAAAATTTTCATTTTGATGTGATCTATTTGCCTTTTATCTCTGTTTTTGTTTACGAGATGAAGGGCAGGTGAAAACTCAAGTTTTGATTGAAGAAAAAAGTATACATATAAAATGGAAATGCACAATGCTCAAATGTCAGGAGAGATAATTCCAAAATGTGTTTGTAATTTTTAGGGATTGTAAACTCTTTTTAGTTTTTTAAATATCAGGTTCTCCATTCGTTGGGAAAAGGAGGAGTCAGAGGATTTCTAATTGAGTGTTGACTTCAATCCATAAGTCATTCCTTACAAAAATATAGCTCGTTACCCATGATAAATCACTTTACAATCATCTATGATCCATGGGTCAACTTTTTGTAAATGGGCATAATAATGGCTTGTTTGACTCGGTTAAATATCCCACCACATGTTAACTTGGGAATTTAATGTTATTCACTTTAAAAGGTTTGGATCCATAGGTCATTTACATCTTTAACATGTTTTGAAGCATGCATATCCATTTTTTAAAACATGTGTAGAAAACTCTCTTTCTTATAAAATTCCGAGCTATTGGGGTTGAACTAGTAGAATTTCCCAAACTTGGATAACAAAACTTTTGTGTTCATTTGTGGTGTGTGAATAAATTTACTCTACTTACATTTGTTATTGCTTTAAATTCTTTCCATACATAAACTCTGAAATTTTAATTTTGTTGTGATCTATTTGCCTTTTATCTCCTGTTTTGTTTATGAGAAGAAGGGAAAGTTAAAACTCAAGTTTTGATTTAAGAAAAAAGTATACATCAAAAATTGAAATCCACAACGCGTAACTGTAGAGAGAGATAATTCCAAAATGTGCCTATTAATTTTAGGGATTGTAAACTTTTTTTAGTTCTTTTGTATTAGGTTTTGCAATCGTCCAGAAAAGGGGGACGCGGGGGATTTTTAACTGAGTGTTGACTCCCTATCCATAAGTCATTCCTAAAAAAATATAGCCCGTTACGCATGATAAATCACTTCACAGTCACCTATGATAGTTATTTCAGTTTTTTGTAAATGGGAAAAATAATGGCTTGTTTGACACGGGTAAATATTCCAACTCACGTTCACTTGGGAATTTAATGTTATTTTCTTTAAAAGGTTTGGATCCATAGGTTATTTGCAACTTTAACCTGTTTTGAGCATGTATATCCATTTTTTAAAATGTGTAGAAAAATCTCTTTCTTATAAAATTCTGAGCTATTAGGGTTGAACTAGTGGAATTTCCCAAACTTGGATAACAAAACTTTTGTGTGGATTTGTAGTGTGTGAATAAATTTTCTTCACTTACATTTGTTATTGCTTTAAATTCTTTCCATACTAAACTCTAAAATTTTAATTTTGGTTGTGATCTATTTGCCTTTTATCTCTTTTTTTTTTTACGAAATGAAGGGCAAGTGAAAACGCAAGTTTTGATTTAAGAAAAAAGTATACATCTAAAATGGAAGTGCACAATGCACAAATATAGAGAGAGATAATTACAAAAAGTTTTTGTAATTTTTAGGGATTGTAAAGTCTTTTTAGTTTTTATATATCAGGTTTTGCAATCGTCGAGAAAAGGGGGAGGCGGGGGATTTTTAACTGAGTGTTGACTCCAATCCATCAGTCATTCCTTACAAAAATATAGCCCGTTATGCATGATTAATCACTTTACAATCATTTATGTTCGTTAAGTCAGCTTTTTGTAAATGTGCAAAATAATGGTTTTTTTGACTCCGGTAAATATCCCACCGCACGTTCACTTGGGAATTTAATGTTATTCTCTTTTAAAGGTTTGGATCCATAGGTAATTTGCATCTTTAACAGTTTTCAAGCTTGCATATCCATTTTTTAAAACATGTGTAGAAAAATCTCTTTCTTAAAAATTTCCGAGCTATAGGGTTCAACTAGAGGAATTTCCCAAACTTGGATAACAAAAATTTTGTGTTCATTTGTGGTGTGTGAATAAATTTACTTTACGTACATTTTTTTATTGCTCTAAATTCTTTCCGTACATAAACTCTAAAATTTTAATTTTTTTGTGTTCTATTTGCCTTTTATCTCTTTTTTTGTTTACGAGATGAAGGGAAAGTGAATACTTAAGTTTTTATTTAAGTAAAAAGTATACATCTAAAGTGTAAATGCTCAATGCACAAATGTAGAGAGAGATAATTCCAAAAAGTGTCTGTAATTTTTAGGGATTGTAAACTCTTTTCAGTTTTTATATATCAGGTTCAACAATCGTCGGGAAAAGGGGGAGGTGGGGGATTTTTAAGTGATTTTTGACTCCCAATCCATAAGTTATTCCTTTCAAAAATATAGCTCGTTATGCATGAGAAATCACTTTACAATCATCTATGATCGTTAGGTAAACTTTTTGTAAATGGACAAAAAATTGACTCTGGTTATCCCACCGCACGTTCACTTGAGAATTTAATGTTATTCCCTTTAAAAGGTTTGGAACCATAGGTCATTTTCATCTTTAACATGTTTCAAGAAAGCATATCCATGTTTTAAAACATGTGTAGAAAAATCTCTTTCTTAAAAATTCCGAGCAATTAGGGTTGAACTAGTGGAATTTCCCAAACTTGGGTAACAAAACTTTTGTGTTCATTTGTGATGTGTGAATAAATTTTCTTTACTTACTTTTTTTATTGCTTTAAATTCTTTCCATACATAAACTCTAAAATTTTAATTTTTTTGTGAACTAATTGCCTTTTATTTCTTTTTTTGTTTACGAGATGAAGGAAAAGTGAAAACTCCAGTTTTGATTTAAGAAAAAACTATACTTCTAAAATTGAAATGCACAATGCACAAATCTACAGCGAGATAATTCCAAAAAGTGTCTGTAATTTTTATGGATTGTAAGCTCTTTATAGGCTTTATATATTAAGTTCTGCAATCGTCAGGAAAAGGGGGAGGTGGGGGATTTTTAACTGAGTGTTGACTCTATAATCGTTAGGTCAGCTTTTTGTAAATGGGCAAAATAATGGCTTGTTTGACTCAGTAAATATCCCACCGCACGTTCACTTGTGAATTTAATGTTATTCTCTTTAAAAGGTTTTTGTCCATAGCTCATTTGCATCTTTAACATGTTTCAAGCATGCATATCCATTTTTTAAAACATGCGTAGAAAAATCTCTTTCTTATAAAATTCCAAGCTATTAGGGTTGAAGTAGTGGAATTTCTCAAACTTGGATAAAAAAACTTTTGTGTTCATTTTTGGAATGTGAATATATTTTCATTGCTTACATTTGTTATTGATTTAAATTCCTCCCATAAACATACTCTAAAATTTTCATTTTGTTGTGATCTATTTGCCTTTTATCTCTTCTTTTGTTTATGAGATGAAGGGAAAGTGAAAACTTAACATTTTATTTTAGAAAAAAGTATACATATAAAACTGAAATTCACAATGAACAAATGTAGAGAGAGGTAACTCCAAAGAGTGTCAATAATTTTTAGGGATTGTAAACTCTTTTTAGGTTTTATATATCAGGTTTTGCAATCGTCTGGAAAAGGGAGAGGTGGGGGATTTTGAATTGAGTGTTGACTCCAATTCCATAAGTCAATCCTTAAAAAAAATAGCCCGTTACGTATGATAAATCACTTTTCAATCATTTATGATCATTAGGTCAGCTTTGTGTAAATGGGCAAGAAAATGGCTTGTTTGACTCAGGTAAATCTCCCACCACATGTTTACTTGAGAATATTATGTTATTCTCTTTAATAGGTTTGGATCCATAGGTCATTTGCATCTTTAACATGTTTCAAGCATGCTTTATCCATTTTTTAAAACATGTGTCAAAAAATCTCTTTCTTAAAAAATTCCATGCTATTAGGGTTGAACTAGTGGAATTTCCAAACTTGGATAACCAAACTTTTGTGTTAATTTGTGGGGTGTGAGTAAATTTTCTTTACTTACATTTCTTATTGCTTTAAATTCATTCCATACATAAACTCTAAAATTTTCATTTTGTCGTGATCTATTTGCCTTTTTTCTCTTTTTATGTTTACGAGATGAAGGGAAAGTGAAAACTCAAGTTTTGATTTAAGAAAAAAGTATACATCTAAAATGGAAATGCACAATGCACAAATGTAGAGAGACATAATTCCAAAATGTGTCTGTAATTTTTAGGGATTGTAAACTCTTTTTAGTTTTTATATTTCAAGTTTTGCAATCGTCGCCAAAAGGCAGAGGTGGGGGATTTTTAACTAAGTGCTGACTCCGAATCCATAAGTCATTCGTTAGAAAAATGTAGCTCGTTACGCACGATAAATCACTTTACAATCATCTATGATCGTTAGGTAAGCTTTTTGTAAATGGGCAAAATAATGGCTTCTTGAGAATTTAATGTTATTCTCTTCAAAAAGGTTTGGATCCATAGATCATTTGCATCATTAACATGTTTCAAGCATGCATATCCATTTTTTAAAACATGTGTTGAAAAAAATCATTCGTTTAAAATTCCAAGCTATAAGGGTTGAACAAGTGGAATTTCCAAAACTTGGATAACAAAACTTTTGTGTTCATTTGTGGTATCAAAATAAATTTTCTTTAATTACATTTGTTATTGCATTAAACTCTTTCCATACATAAACTCTAAAATTTTCATTTTGTTGTGATCTATTTGTTTTTTATCTCTTTTTTTGTTTACGAGATGAAGGGAAAGTGAAAACTCAAGTTTTGATTCAAGAAAAAAGTATACATCTAAAACGGAAATGCATAAAGCACAAATGTAGAGAGAGATAATTCCAAAAGTGTATGTAATATTTAGGGATTGTAAACACTTTTTAGTTTTTATATAAAAAGTTTTGCAATCGTTGGGAAAAGGGGGAGGCATGGGATCTTTATTTGAGTGTTGACTCCCAATCCATAAGTCATTCCTTAATAAAATATAGCTCGTTTTCCATGATAAATCACTTTATAATCATCTATGATCGTTAGGTCAGCTTTTTGTAAATGGGCAAAATAATGGCTTGTTTGACTCGGGTAAATATCCCACCCCACGTTCACTTGGGAATTTAATCTTATTCTCTTTAAAATCTTTGGATCCATTGGTCATTTGCATTTTTACCATGTTTCAAGCATGCATATCCATTTTTAAAACATGTGTAGAAAAATCTCTTTCTTATAAAATTCCAAGCTATTAGGGTTGAGCTAGTGGAATTTCCTAAACTAGGATAAAAACTAGGAATGGAGTGGATGTAGGCTATGCTCCAGAATGCGGCTTCAAAAGAGAGACATGAAACACATCGTGAATTCTGGCTGTGTCCGGTAATTTGAGTTGATAGAAGACTGGTCCCACGCGTCGAAGAATGGGAAACGGCCCAAAAAATCTGGGTGAGAGCTTATGACGTGGAGGTCCCGCTAGAGACTACTGACGGTAGGGCTGGAGCCGTAGCCACATATACTTTCCAACCTCAAAAGAGACCTCACGGTGGCCTCTGTCGTATACATCCTTCATCTGAGCTTGGGCGAGTTGTAGCCGTTCTGTGATATTCTGTAGCAGTAGATCCCAGTCTATGAGTGCCTGATCAATCGTGTCCACGTGGGTGGACCCTGGGTTGTACGAGAGGAGGCGAGGTGGATCCCGACCATATATAACCCGAAAAGGAGTGGATTGCAATGCAGAGTGGAACGAAGTGTTGTAATAGTATTCGGCCCACGGAAGCCATTGAACCCATTGCCGCAGACGATCCCCCACCAAGCACCGTAGATATATCTCGATGGTGCGGTTCACCACCTCAGTCTGCCCATCTATCTGTGGATGATAGGTGGAGGAGAACTTCAATTTCGTCTCACTCAAGCGAAACAATTCCCGCCAAAAGGTGCTCGTGAAAACTGCATCTCTATCACTCACAATGGATTCTGGAATGCCATGTAAGCGGACTATCTACTCCAGGAAAGTCAGAGCAACTCGTGTTGCTGTATACGGATGAGCCATCGGTATAAAATGCCCGTACTTGGAGAATCTATCAACCACTACGAAAAGTACGGATTTGCCGACTGACAGGGGTAGGCCTTCCACAAAATCCATTGAAATGTCGGCCCAAACCTGCGTAGGAATAGCAAGAGGCTGGAAAAGACCGGCTAGACTCAAGTGCTTGGCTTTGTTGCACTGGCATACCAGACAGTCGCCCACATAAGTCGTAATAGAGGGTTTCATGGCTTGCCAGTAAAAATCAGCTCGAATTCTGTGCAAGGTCTTCTGAATCGCCTCGTGTGTACTGTCATGGTAGGCCGAGAGAATAGCTGGAATCAACTCGAACTCAGGTGGAAGGAAAATCCGCTGCTTGTAATAAATAAGTGAATCCTGGATGGACCACTTCATATTCATTGTCCCTTCTGAGATCTGCTGATGCAGTTCCTGCAGTGCAGGGTTAGTGGCATGTGCTTCTCGCACCAAGTCCATAATGAGAAATCTCAGCTGGCTGATAGAATAGACCAATTGCTGATCTTCAAAACACTGTGACAAGGCATCTGCCACCTTATTTAATCTCCCCGCATGATACTCCACCGAGAAGTCAAACCCCAACAATTTACTGATCCAGTGCTGCTATGGTGATGTCGTCAAACACTGTTCTAGTAGGAATTTAAGGCTGTAGTGATCAATGCGTATGAGAAAAGTCCGGCCCCAGAGATAAGGCCTCCAGTGTTGGACCGCTTTGGCCAACCCAATCAATTCGCGCTCATAGGCTGCCAGCTTGTGATGGCGGACTGCCAACTGTCTGCTAAAATAAGCAATAGGATGGCCCAGCTACTGTAAAATGGCCCCCATGCCCACACCCGAAGCGTCGCACTCTACCACGAACAATTCGTCGAAGTTGGGAAGTTGTAATACTGGCGTGGATGCTAGGGCAGCTTTGAGTGCCACAAACGACGTGGTGGCCCCCTCATTCCAAATAAAGGAATTTTTCTTGAGTAAACTCGTCAATGGTGCTGCCACTGGCCCATAAGTCATTCCATACAAAAAATATGGCCCGTTACGCCTGATAAATCACTTTACAATCATCTGTGATCGATAGGTCAACTTTTTGTATGTGGGCAAAATAATGGCTTGTTTGACACGGGTAAATATCCCATTGCACGTTCACTTCAGAATTTAATGTTATTCTTTTTATAAGGTTTGGATCCATAGGTCATTTGCATCATTAAGATGTTTCAAGCATGCATCTCCATTTTTTAAAACATGTGTAGAAAAATCTCTTTCTTGTAAATTCCAAGCAATTAGGGTTGAACTAGTGGAATTTAAGAAACTTGGATAACAAAAATTTTGTTTTCATTTTCAGTGTGTGAATAAATTTTCTTTACTTGCATTTGTTATTGCTTTAAATTCTTTGCATACATAAACTCTAAAATTTTCATTTAGTAGTGATCTATTTGCCTTTTATTACTTTTTTTTTTTACGAGATGAAGGGAGAGTGAAAACTCAAGTTATGATTTCAGAAAAAAGTATCCATCTAAAAAAGAAATTCACAATGCACAAATGTAGAGAGAGATCATTCCAAAAAGTGTCTATAATTTTTAGGGATTGTAAACTCTTTTTATTTTTTATATATAAGGTTTTACAATCGTCGGGAAAAGAGGGAGGCGGCAGACTTTTAACTGACTATTGAATCCCTATCCATAAGTCATTCCTTAAAAAAATATAGGCTGTTACGCATGATAAATCACTTTACAATCATCTATGAAAGTTAGGTCAGCGTTTTGTAAATGGGCAAAATAATGGCTTGTTTGACTCGGGTAAATATCCCACCGCATGTTCACTTGAGAATATGATGTTATTCTCTTTAAAAGCTTTTGATTCATATGTCATTTTCATCTTTAACATGTTTCAAACATGCATATAAATTTTTTAAAACATGTGTAGAAAATTCTCTTTCTTATAAAATTCCAAGCAATTAGGGTTGAACTAGTGGAATTTTCCAAACTTGGATAACAAAACTTTTGTGTTCATTTGTGGTGTGTAAATAAATTTTCTTTACTTACATTTTTTATTGCTTTAAATTCTTGTGATCTATTTTCCTTTTATCTCTTTTTATGTTTACGAGATGAAGGCAAAGTAAAAACTCAAGTTTTGTCTTAAGAAAAAATTATCCATTTAAAATGGAAATGCACAATGTACAAATGAAGAGAGAGATAATTCCAAAAAGTGTCTATAATTTTTAGGGATTGTAAACTCTTTTTAGTTTTTATATATCAGGTTGTGTAATCGTCTGGAAATGTGGGAGGTGGGGGATGACTCCCAATCTATAAGTCATTCCTTAAAAAAATATAGCCCGTTACCAATGATAAATGACTTTACAATCATCTATGATCGTTAGGTCAGCTTTTTGTAAGTGGGCAATATAATGGTTTGTTTGGCTCGGGAAAAAATCCCACCGCACGTTCACTTGAAAATTTAATGTTATTCTCTTTAAAAGGTTTGGATCCATAGGTCATTTGCAACATTAACTTGTTTCAAGCATGCATATCCATTTTTTAAAACATGTGTTGAAAAATCTCTTTCTTATAAAATTCCAATCTATTAGGGTTGAACTAGCGGAATTTCCCAAACTTGGATAGCAAAAATTTTGTGTTCATTTGTGGTGTGTGAATAAATTTTCTTTACTTAAATTTTTTTTTTGCTTTAAATTCTTTCTATACTTAAACTCTTAAATTTTCATTTTGTTGTGATCTATTTTCCTTTGATCTCTTTTTTTTTACGAGATTAAGGGAATGTCAAAACTCAAGTTTTGATTTAAGAAAAAAGTATACATCTAAATTGGAAATGCAAAATGCACAAATGTAGAGAGAGACAATTCGAAAAAGTGTCTATAATTTTTAGGGATTGTAAACTCTTTTATTTTTTATATATCAGGTTTTGCAATTGTTGGGATAAGGGCGAGGTGGGGGATTTTTAATTGAGTGTTGACTCCCAATCCATAAGTCATTGCTTACAAAAATATAGCCCGTTACACATGATAAATCACTTGACAATCATCTATGATTGTTACGTCAACTTTTTGTAAATGGGAAAAATAATTGCTTGTTTGACTCCGGTCATTATCCCACCGAATGTTCACTTGAGAATTTAATGCTACTATTTTTAAAAGGTTTGGATCCTTAGGTCATTGGAATATTTAACATGTTTCAAATATGCATATCTCTTTCTTATAAAATTCTGAGCTATTAGGTTTGAACTAGTGGAATTTTCAGACCTTGGATAACAAAACTTTTGTGTTCATTTGCTATTTTTTTAAATTATTTCCATACTACAACTCTAAAATTTTCATTTAGTTGTGAATTATTTGCCTTTTGTCTCTTTTTTTTTTACGAGATGAAGGGAAACTGAAAACTCAAGTTTTGATTTAAGAAAAAAGTATACATCAAAATTGGAAATGCACAATGCACAAATGTAGAGAGAGATAATTCCAAAATGTATATGTAATTTTTATGGATTGAAAACTCATTTTATTTTTTAATATGAGGTTTTGCAATCGTCGGGAAAGGGGGAGGCGGGGGATTTTTAACTGAGTGTTGACTCCCAATCCATCAGTCATTCCTTACAAAAATATAGCCCGTTACACAAGATAAATGACTTTACAATCATCGATGATCATTAGGTCAGCTTTTAGTAAATGGGAAAAATAATGGCTTGTTTGACTCGGGTAAATATCCCACCACACGTTGACTTGAGAATTTAACGTTATTCTCTTTAAAAGGGTAAGATCCATAGGTCGTTTGCTTCTGTTATTCTCTTTAAAAGGGTAAGATCCATAGGTCGTTTGCTTCTTTAAGATGTTTCAAGCATGCATATCCATTTTTTAAAACATGTGTAGAAAAATCTCTATCTTATAAAATTCCAAGGTATTAGGGTTGAACTAGTGGAATTTCACAAACTTGGAAAACAAAACTTTTGTGTTCATTTGTGGTGTGTGAATAAATTTTCTTTACTTATATTTGTTATTGCTTTAAATTCTTGTCATTTTAACTCTAAAAGTTACATTTTGTCGTGATCTATTTGCCTTTTATCTCTTTTTTTGTTTACAAGATGAAGGGAAAGTTAAAACTCAAGTTTTGATTTAATAAAAAAGTATATATATAAAATGGAAATGCACAATGCAAAAATGTAGACAGAGATAATTCCAAAAGTTTCTGTATTTTTTAGGGATTGTAAACTCTTTTTAGTTTTTATATATCAGGTTTTCCAATCGTTGGGAAAAGGGGGTGGGGGGCATTTTTAACTGAGTGTTGACTCCCAATCCATAAGTTGTTCCTCAAAATAATATAGCCCGTTACGCATCATAAATCGCTTTACAATCATCTTTGATCGTTAGGTTAGCTTTTTGTAAATGGGCAAAAAAATGGCATGTTTAACTCAGGTAAATATCCCACCAACGTTCACTTGAGAATTTAATGTTAATCTTTTAAAAGATTTGGATCCATTGGTCAATTGCTTCTTAAACATGTTTCAAGCATGCATATCCATTTTTTAAAACATGTGTAGAAAAATCTCTTTCTTATAAAATTCCAAGCTATAGGGTTGAACTAGTAGTATTTTCTAAACTTGGATAACAAAACTTTTGTGTTCATTTTTGGTGTGTGAATAAATTTTCTTTACTTACATTAGTTATTTCTTTAAATTATTTCCATACATAAACTCTAAAATTTTCATTTTGTTGTTATCTATTTTCCTTCTATCTCTTTTTTCATTTACGAGAAGAAGGGAAAGTGAAAATTCAAGTTTTAATTTAAGAAAACAGTGCATCCAAAATGGAAGTGCACATTGCACAAATGTAGAGAGAGACAATTCCAAAAAGTTTCTCTATTTTTTAGGGATTATAAACTATTTTTAGTTTTTATATATCAGGTTGTGCAATCATCGGGAAAAGTGGGAGGCGGGGGATTTTTAACTGTGAGTTGATTCCCAATCCATAAGTCATTGCTTACAAAAATAAAGCCCGTTACGCATGATAAATGACTTTACAATCATCTATGATCGATAAGTCAGATTTTTGTAAGTGGGCAAAATAATGGCTTGTTTGACTCGGGTAAATATCCCACCACACGTTCACTTGAGATTTTAATGTTATTCTCTTTAAAAGGTTTGGATCCATAGGTCATTTTCAACTTTAAGATGTTTCATGCTTGCATATCCTTTTTGTTAAACATGTGTAGAAAAATCTCTTTCTTATAAAATTCCAAGCTATTTGGGTTGAACTTGTGGAATTTTCAAAACTTGGATAACAAAAATTTATTGTTCATTGGTGGTGGGTGAATAAATTTTATTTACTTACATTTTTCATTGCTTTAAATTCTTTCCATACATAAACTTTAAAATTTTCATTTTGATGTGATTTATTTTCCTTTGATTTCTTTTATGTTTACGAGATGAAGGGAAAGTGAAAACTCAAGTTTTGATTTAAGAAAAAGGTATACATCTAAAAATAAAATTAAAAATGCACAAATGTAGAGAGAGATAATTCCAAAAATTATTTTTAATTTTTAGGGATTGTAAATTCTTTTTTGTTTTGATATATCAGGTTTTCATATTGTCGGAAAAAAAAGGTGGCGGGGGATTTTTAATTGAGTGTTGCTCCCAATCCATAATCTTTCCTTACATAAAAATAGTCTATTACACA
Organism: Aristolochia californica; assembly: GCF_029961685.1. Taxonomy (NCBI): domain Eukaryota; kingdom Viridiplantae; phylum Streptophyta; class Magnoliopsida; order Piperales; family Aristolochiaceae; genus Aristolochia; species Aristolochia californica. Next base: position 31,184,691 of record NW_027181992.1, on the reverse strand, counting down.
TGATAAATGACTTTAAAATCATCTATGATGGTTAGGTCAGCTTTTTGAAAGTGGGAAAATAATGGCTTGTTTGACTCAGGTAAATATCCAACCGCACGTTCACTTGAGAGTTTAATGTTATTCTCTTTAAAAGGTTTAGATACATAGGTCATTTGCATCTTTAAGATGTTTTAAGCATGCATATCCATTTTTTAAAACATGTGTAGAAAAATCTCTTTCTTATAAAATTCCAAGCTATTAGGGTTGAATTAGTGGAATTTCCCAAACTAGGATAACAAAACTTTTGTTTTCATTTGAGGTGTGTGAATAAATTTTATTTACTTACATTAGTTATTGCTTTAAATTCATTCTATATATTAACTCTAAAATTTTGATTTTGTTGTAATCAATCTACCTTTTATCTCTTTTTTAGTATACGAGATGAAGGCAAAGTTAAAACTCAAGTTTGGATTTAAGAAAAAAGTATACATAAAAAATGGGAGTGTACAATGCACAAATGTAGTGAGAGACAATTCCAAAAAGTGTCTCTAATTTTTAGGGATTGTAAACTCTTTTTAGTGTTTATATATCAGGATGTGCAATCGTCGGGAAAAGTGGGAGGTGGGGGATTTTTAACTGAGTGTTGACTCCCAATCCATAAGCCATTTCTTACAAAAATATAGCCCATTCCGCATGATAAATGACTTTATAATCATCTATGATCGTTAGGTCCACTTTTTGTAAATGGGCAAAATAATGGCTTGTTTGACTCGGGTAAATATCCCACTGCACGTTCACTTGATAATTTAATGTTATTGACATTGGGTTTGGATCCATAGGTCATTTGCGTCTTTAAGATGTTTCAAGCTTGCATATCCATTTTTTCAAACATGTGTAGAAAAATCTGTTTCTTATAAAATTCCAATCTATTAGGGTTGAACTAGTGGAATTTCAGAAACTTTGATAACAAAACATTTGTGTTCATTTGTGTTGTGTGAATAAATTTTCTTTACTTACAATTGTCAATTCTTTAAAGTCTTTCCATACATAAACTTTAAAATTTTCATTTTGTTGTGATATATTTTCCTTTTTATCTCTTTTTTTTTTTACGAGATAAAGGGAAAGTGAAAACTCAGGTTTTGATTTAAGAAAAAAGTGTACAACTAAAATTGAAATGCACAATGCACGAATGTAGAGATAGATAATTCTAAAAAGTTTCTGTAATTTTAAGGGATTGTAAACTCTTTTTAGTTTTTATATATCAGGTTTTACAATCGTCGGGAAAAGGAGGAGATGAGAGATTTTTAACTGAGTGTTGACTCCCAATCCATAAGTCATTCCTTAAAAAAATATAGCATGTTATGCATGATAAATCACTTTACAATCATCTATGATCGTTAGGTCAGCTTTTTGTAAATGGGCAAAATAATGGCTCTTTTGACTCGGGTAAATATCCCACCGCACGTTCACTTGAGAATTTAATGTTATTCTCTTTAAAAGGTTTAGATCCATAGGTCATTTGCATCTTCAAGATATTTCAAGCTTGCATATCCAATTTTTTAAACATGTGTAGAAAAATCTCTTTCTTATAAAATTCCATGCTATTAGGGTGTTCATTTGTGGTGTGTGAATAAATTTTCTTTACTTACATTTGTCATTGCTTTAAATTGTTTCCATACAGAAACTCTAAAATTTTCATTTTGTTGCTATCTATTTTCCTTTAATTTCTTTTTTTGATTACGAGATGAAGGAAAAGTGAAAACTCAAGTTTTGATTTCAGAAAAAAGTTTACATCTAAAATGGAAAAGCAAAATGCACAGATGTAAAGAGAGATAATTCCAAAAAGTGTCTGTATTTTTTAAGGATTGTAAAATCTTTTTAGCTCTTATTTATCTGGTTTTGCAATCGTCGGGAAAATGGGGAGGCAGGGGATTTTTAGCTGAGTGTTGACACCCATTCCATAAGTCATTCCTTACAAAAATATAGTCTGTTACGCATGATAAATCACTTTACAATCATCTATGATCGTTAGGTCAGCTGTTTGTAAGTGGGAAAAATAATGGCTTGTTTGGCTCGAGTAAATATCCCACTGGACGTTCACTTGAGAATATAATGTTACTCACTTTAAAAGGTTTGGATCCATAGGTCATTTGCATCTTTAACATGTTTCAAGCACACATATCCATTTTTTAAAATATGTGTAGAAAAATATTTGTCTTATAAAATTCCAAGCTATTTGGGTTGAACTAGTCGAATTTTACAAACATGGATAACAAAATTTTTGTGTTCATTTTTGGTGTGTGAATAAATTTTATGTACTTACATTTGTTAATGCTTTAAATTATTTCCATACATAAACTCTAAAATTATCTTTTTGTAATGATTTATTTTCCTTTTATCTCTTTTTTTGTTTATGAGATGAAGGGAATGTGGAAACTCAAGTTTTGATTTAAGAAAAAAAATTGAAATGCACAATGCACAAATGTAGAGAGAGGTAATTCCAAAAAGTGTCTATAAATTTTAGGGAGCGTAAACTCATTTTAGTTTTATTTATCAATTTTTACGATTGTCGGGAAAAGGGGGAGGCGGGGGATTTTTAACTGAGGGTTGACTGCCAATCCATAAGTCATTCTTTACAAAAATATAGCCTGTTATGCATGATAAATCACTCTACAATCATCTATGAATGTTTGGTCAGCTTTTTGTAAATAGGCAAAATAATGGTTTGTTTGACTCGGTTAAATATCCCACCTCACGTTCACTTGAGGATTTAATGTTACTCTTTTTAAAAGGTTTGGATCCATTGGTCAATGGAATCTTCAACATGTTTCAAGCATGCATATCCATTTTTTAAAACGTGTGTAAAAAAATCTTTCTTATAAAACTCCGAAGTTTTAGGGTTGAACTAGTGGAATTTCCCAAAATTAGATAACAAAACTTTTCTGTTCATTTGTGGTGTGTAAATAAATTTTCTTTACTTACATTTGTTATTGCTTTAAATTCTTTCCATGCATAAACTCTGAAATTTTCATTTTGTGGTGATCTATTTGCCTTTTGTCTCTTTTTTTTATTTACAAGATCTTGGGAAAGTGAAAACTCAAGTTTTGATTTAAGAAAAAAGTATACATCTATATTGGAAATGCACAATGCAAAAATGTAGAGAGAGATAAATCAAAAAAGTATCTATAATTTTATGGGATTGTAAACTCTTTTTTGTTTTTATATATGAGGTTTTGCAATCGTCGGGAAAAGGGGGAGGCGGGGGATTTTTAACTGAGTGTTGACTCCTAATACATAAGTCATTCCTTACAAATATATAGCCCCTTACGCATGATAAATCACTTTACAATCATCTATGATTGGTCAGATTTTTGTAAATAGGAAAAAAATTGGGTTCTTTGACTCGGATAAATATCCCACCGCACGTTCACTTGAGAAGTTAATGTTATTCTCCTAAAAAGGTTTGGATCCATAGGTCATTTGCATCTTTAATATGTTTCAAGCATGCATATCTATTTTTTAAAACATGTGTAGAAAAATCTCTTTCTTATAAAATTCCAAGCTATTAGGGTTGAACACGTGGAATTTCCCAAACTTGGTAACCAAACTTTTGTGTTCATTTGTGGTGTGCGAATAAATTTTCTTTACATACATTTGTTATTGCTTTAAAGGTTTTCCATACATATACTCTAAAATTTACAACTATTTACCTTTTTTCTCTTTTTTTTGTTTACGAGATGCAGGGAAAGTCAAAACTCAAGTTTTGATTTGAGAAAAAAGTATACATCTAAAATGCAAATGCACAATGCACAATTGTAGAGAGAGATAAATCCAAAAAGTGTCTGTAATTTTTAGGGATTGTTAACTCTTTTTATTTTTTTATATCAGGTTTTACAATCATCTAGAAAAGGGGGAGGCGGGCAAGTTTTAACAGAGTGCTGACTCCCAATCCATAAGTCATTCCTAAAAAAATAGCCCGTTATGGAGAGATAATTCCAAAAAGTGTCTATAATTTTTAGGGATTGTTAACTCTTTTTTGTTTTTATATATCAGGTTTTGCAATCGTCGGGAAAAGGTGGAGGCAGGAGATTTTTAACTGAATGTTGACTCCCAATCCAATAGTCATTCCTTAAAAAACATAGCCCGTTACACATGATAAATCACTTGACAAACATCTATGATCGTTAGGTCAGCTTTTTGTAAGTGGGCAAAATAATGGCTTGTTTGACTCGGGTAATTATCCCACCGCACGTTAACTTGAGAATTTAATGTTATTCTCTTTAAAAGGTTTGGATCCATAGGTCATTTGCATCTTTAACATGTTTCAAGCATGCATATCCATTTTTTAAAACATGTGTAAAAAATCTCTTTCTTATAAAACTGCGAGCTTATAAGGTTGAACTAATGGAATTTCCCAAACTTGGATAACAAAACTTTTGTGTTCATTTGTTGTGTGTGAATAAATTTTTTTTACTTACATTTGTTATTACTTTAAATTCTTTCCATACATAAACTTCAAAATTTTCATTTTGTTGTGATCTATTTGCCTTTCATCTAATTTTTTGTTGACGAGATGAAGGGAAACTAAAAATTGAAGTTTGATTTAATAAAAAAGTATACAACTAGAATGGAAATGCACAATGCATAGATGTAGAGAGAGATAATTCCAAAAAGTGTCTGTAATTTTTAGGGATTGTGAACTCTTTTTAATTTTTATAAATCAGGTTGTGCAATCAAAAGGAAAAGGGGGAGGCGAGGGATTTTTAACATGAGTGTTGACTCCCAATCCATAAGTCATTCCATAAAAAATATAGCCTGTTACGCATGATAAATCACTTTACAATCATCTATGATCGTTTGGTCAGCTTTTTGTAAATGGGCAAAATAATGGCTTGTTTCACTCGTGTAAATATCCCATCACACGTTCATTTGAGAATTTAATGTTATTCTATTTAAAAGGTTTGGATCAGTAGGTCATTTGCATCTTTAACATGTTTCAAGCATGCATATCCATTTTGTAAAACATGTGAAGAAAAATCTCTTTCTTATAAAATTCCGAGCCATTAAGGTTGAACTAGTGGAATTTCCCAAACTTGGATAACAAAACTTTTGTGTTCATTTGTGGTGTGTGAAAAAATTTTCTTTACTTACATTTGTTATTGCTATAAATTATTTCCATACATAGACTCTGAAATTTTCATTTTGTAGTGATCTTTTTGTCTTTTATCTCTATTTTTGTTTACGAGATGAAGGGAAAGTGAAAACGCAAGTTTTGATTGAAGAAAAAAGTATACATCTAAAATGGAAATGCAGAATGCACAAATGTTGAGAGAGATTAATCCAAAAAGTTTCCTTAATTTTTAGGGATTGTAAACTCATTATAGTTTTTATATATCAAATTTTGCAATCGTCTGGGAAAGGGGGAGGCGGGGGATTTTATCTCAATGTTGACTCCCTATCCAAAAGTCATTTCTTACAAAAATATAGCCCGTTACGCATGGTAAATCACTTTACAATCATCTATGATTGCTAGGTCTGATTTTTGTAAATGAGCCAAACAATTTCTTGTTTGGCTCAGGTAAATATCCCACCGCACGTTCAGATGATAATTTAATGTTATTCTCTTTAAAAGATTTGGATTCAAAGGTCATTTGTATCTTTAAAATGTTTCATGCATGCGTATCCATTTTTTAAAACATGTGTAGAAAAATCTCTTTCTTATAAAATTCCAAGCTATTAGGTTTGAATTAGTAGAATTTCCCAAACTTGGATACCAAAACTTTTGTGTTCATTTGTGGCGTATGAATAAATTTTATTTATTTACATTTTTACTGATTTAAATTCTTTCCATACATAAACTCTAAAATTTTCTTTTTGTTGTGATCTATTTGCCTTTTATCCTTTTTTTTGTTTACAAGATGAAGGGAAAGTAGAAACTGAAGTTTTGATTTAAGAAAAAATTATACATCTAAAATGGAAATGCACAATGCACAAATGTTGAGAAAGATAATTCCAAAAAATCTCTATAATTTTTAGGGATTGTAAACTCTTTTTTATTTTTAAATATGAGGTTTTGCAATCGTCGGGAAAAGGGGGAGGCAGGGGATTTTTAATTGAGTGTTGACTCCCAATCCATAAGTGATTCCTTAATAAAATATAGTCCATTACGCATGATATATCATTTTACAATCATCTATGATCGTTAGGTCAGCTTTTTGTAAATGTGCAAAATAATGGCTTGTTTGGCTTGGGTAAATATTCCTCCGCACGTTCACTTGAGAATTTAATGTTACTCTCTTTGAAAGGTTTGGATCCATAGGTCATTTGCATCTTAAACATGTTTCAAGCATGCATGTCCATTTTTTAAAACATGTGTAGAAAAATTTCTTTCTTAAAAAATTCCAAGCTATTAGGGTTGTATTAGTGGAATTTCCCAAACTTGGATAACAAAACTTTTCTGTTCATTTTGGGTGTGTAAATAAATTTTCTTTACTTACATTTGTTATTGCTTTAAATTCTTTTAATACAAAAACTCTAAAATTTTCATTTTGTTGTGTTCTATTTGCCTTTTTCTCTTTTTTGTTTACGAGATGAAGGGAAAGTGAAAACTCAAGTTTTGATTTAAGAAAAAAGTATACATCTAAAATGGAAATGCACAATGCACAATTGTAGAGAGAGATAATTCCAAAAAGTGTCTGTAATTTTTAGGGATTGTAAACTCTCTTTAGTTTTTATAAATTAGGTTGTACAATCATCGGGAAAAGGGGGAGGCAGCAGATTTTTAACTGAGTGTTGAGTGCCAATCCTTAAGTCATTTCTTACAAAACTATATCCTGTTACGCATAATAAATCACTTTAAAATCATCTATGATCATTAGGTCAGCTTTTTGTAAGTGAGCAAAATAATGGCTTGTTTGACTCGAGTAAATACCCCACCGCTTGTTCACTAGAGAGTTTAATGTTATTCTCTTTAAAAGGTTTCGATCCATAGGTCATTTGCATCTTTAGCATGTTTTGAGCATGCATATCAATTTTTTAAAACATGTGTAGAAAAATCTCTTTCTCATAAAATTTCGAGTTATTAGGGTTGCACTAGTGGAATTTCGCCAACTTCTATAACAAAATTTTTGTATTCATTTGTGGGTGTGAACAAATTTTCTTTACTTACATTTGTTATTGCTTGAAATTCTTTCCATATATAAACTCTAAAAGTTTCATTTTTTTGCGATCTATTTGCCTTTTATCTCCTTTTTTTTATGAGATGAATGGAAAGTGAGAACTAAAGTTTTGATTTAAGAAAAATGTATACATCTAAAATGGAAGTGCACAATGCACAAATGTAGAGATAAATAATTCAAAAAAGTGTTTTTAATTTTTAGGGATTGTAAACTCTCTGTAGTTTTTTTATATTCTGCAATCGTCTGGAAAAGGGGGAGGTGGGGATTTTTAACTGAGTGTTGACTCCCAATCCATAATTCATTCCTTACAAAACTAAAGCCCATTACGCAAGATAAATCACTTTGCAATCATCTATGATCGTTAGGTCATCTTTTTGTAAGCGGGCAAAATATTTGCTTGTTTGACTCGGGTAAATATCCCAACGCATGTTCACTTGAGAATTTAATTGTACTCTCTTTAAAAGGTTTGGATCCATAGGTCATTTGCATCTTTCACACATTTTGAGGATGCATATCCATTTTTTGAACCATGTATAGAAAAATCTCTTTTTGATAAAATTTTGAGCTATTTTGGGTTGAAGTAGTGGAATTTCCCAAACGTGGATAACAAAACTTTTGTGTTCATTTGTGGTGTGTGAGTAAATTTTCGTTACTTACATTTGTATATTGCTTTAAATTATTTCCATACATAAACTCCAAAATTTTCATTTTGTTGTGATCTATATGCCTTTTGTCTCATTTTTTGTTTACGAGATGTATGGAAAGTGAAAACTCAATTTTTGATTTAATAAAAAAGTATACATCTAAACTGGAAATGCACAATCCAAAAATGTAGAGAGAGATAATTCCAAAAAATATCTTTTATATTTAGGGATTTTAAAATGTTTTTAGTTTTTATATATGAGATTTTGCAATCGTTGGGAAAAGGGGGAGGCAGGGGATTTTTAATAGAGTGTTGACTCCCAATCCATAAGTCATTCCTTACAAAATTATAGCCTGTAACGCATGATAAATCACTTCACTATCATCTATGATTGTTATGTTAGCTTTTTTTAAATGGTAAAAATAATGGCTTGTTTGACTCGGGTAAATATCCCTAAGCACATTCACTTGAGAATTATATGTTATTCAATTTAAAAGGTTTGGATCCATAGATCATTTGCATCTTTAATATGTTTCAAGCATGCATATCCATTTTTTAAAACATGTCTAGAAAAATCTCTTTCTTATAAAATTCCAAGCTATTAGGGTTAATTTAGTGGAAACTCCCAAACTCTGATAACAAAACTTTTGTCCTCATTTGTGGTGTGTGAATAAATTTTATTTACTTACATTTGTTATGGCTTTAAATTCTTTCATTACATCAACTCTAAATTTTTTATTTTCCTGTGATCTATTTGCCTTTTATCTTTTTTTTTGTTTACGAAATGAAGGGAAAGTGAAAACTCAAGTTTAGATTTAAGAAAAAAGTATACATCTAAAATGGAAATGCAAAAAGCACATATTTAGAGAGAGATAATTCCAAAAAATGTCAGTAATTTTTAGGGATTGTAAACTCTTTGTAGTTTTTTTATATCAAGTTTTACAATCGTCGGAAAAAGGGGGAGGCGGGGGATTTTTAACTCAGTGTTGACTCCCTATCCATAAGTCATTCCTAAAAACAAATATAGCCCTTTACGCAAGATAAATCACTTTGCAATCATCTATGATCGTTAGGTTAGTTTTTTGTAAGCGGGCAAAATAATTGCTTGTTTGACTCGGGTAAATATCCCACTGCATGTTCACTTGAGAATTTTATGTTACTCTCTGTAAAAGGTTTAGATCTATAGGTCATTTGCATCTTTCACATGTTTGAAGGATGCATATCCATTTTTAAAAACATGTGTAGAAAAATCTCTTTCTGATAAAATTCTGAGTTATTTTGTGTTGAACTAGTGGAATTTTCCAAACGGGGATAACAAAACTTTTGTGTTCATCTGTGGTGTGCGAGTAAATTTTTGTTACTTACATTTGTTTATTTCTTTAAATTCTTTCCATACATAAACTCTAAAATTTTCATTTTGTTGTGATCTATCTGCCTTTTGTCTCATTTTTTTTACGAGATGTATGGAAAGTGAAAACTCAAGTTTTGATTTCAGAAAAAAGTATACATCTAAAATGGAAATGCACAATGCACAAATGTAGAGAGAGTTAATTCCAAAAAGTATCTTTAATTTTTAGGGATTGTAAAATGCTTTTAGTTTTTATATATGAGGTTTTTCAATCGTCGAGAAAAGGGGGAGGCGGGGGATTTTTAATAGAGTGTTGACTCCCAATCCATAAGTCATTACTTACAAAATTATATCCCGTAACTCATGATAAATCACTTTACAATCATCTATGATTGTTAGGTCAGATTTTTTTAAATGGAAAAAATAATGGCTTGTTTGACTCGGGTAAATATCCCAACGCACATTCACTTGAGAATTTTATGTTATTCAATTTAAAAGGTTTTGTTCCATTGGTCATTTGCATCTTTAATATGTTTCAAGCATGCATATCCATTTTTTAAAACATGTCTAGAAAAATCTCTTTCTTATAAATTTCCAAGGTATTAGGGTTGATCTAGTGGAAACTCCAAAACTCTGATAATAAAACTTTTGTCCTCATTTGTGGTGTGTGAATAAATTTTATTTACTTACATTTGTTATGGTTTTAAATTCTTTCATTATATAAACTCTAAATTTTTTATTTTGTTCTGATCTATTTGCCTTTTATCTCTTTTTTTGTTTACAAAATGAAGGGAAAGTGAACTAAAATGGAAATGCCAATTGCACAAATGTAGAGAGAGATAATTCCAAAAAGTGTCTGTAATTTTTAGGGATTGTAAACTATTTGTAGTTTTTATATAACAGGTTCTGCAATTGTCCGAAAAAGGGGGAGGCAGGGGATTTTTAACTGAGTGTTGACTCCCTATCCATAAATCATTCTTTAAAAAAATATAGCCCTTTACACAAGATAAATCACTTTGCAATCATCTATGATCGTTAGGTCAGCTTTTTCTAAATAAGCAAAATAATGGCTTGTTTGACTCAGGTAAATATCCCAAAGCACGTTCACTTGGAAATTTAATGTTATTCTCTTTAAAAATTTTGGATCCATACGTCATTTGAATCTTCAACATGTTTCAAGCATGCATATCCATTTTTTAAAACACGTGTAGAAAAATCTCTTTCTTATAAAATTCCGTGCTATTTGGGTTGAACTAGTGGAACTTCCCAAACTTGGATAACAAAACTTTTTTGTTCATTTGTGGTGTGTGAATAAATTTTCTTGACTTACATTTGTTATTGCTTTAAATTCTTCCCATCCATAAACTCTAAAATTTTCATTTTGTTTTGATCTATTTGTCTTTTAACTCTTTTTTGTTTACGAGATGAAGGGGAAGTCAAAACTCAAGTTTGGATTTAAGAAAAAAGTATACATAAAAAAAGGGAGTGCACAATGCACAAATTTAGAGAGAGATGATTCCAAAAAGTGTCTATAATTTTTAGGGATTGTAAACACTTTGTAGTTTTTATATATCAGGTTCTGCAATCATCGGGAAAAGGGGGAGGCGGCGGATTTTTAACTAAGTGTTGACTCCCTATCCATAAGTTATTCCTTACAAAAATATAGCCCGTTACGCAAGATAAATCACTTTACAATCATCAATGATCGTTAGGTTAGCTTTTTGTAAATGAGAAAATTAATGGCTTGTTTGACTCGAGTAAGTATCCCACCGCAAGTTCACTTGGGAATTTAATGTTATTAAGTTTAAAATATTTGGATCCAAAGGTCATTTGCATCTTTAACATGTTTCAAGCATGCATATCCATTTTTTTAAACATGTGTAGACAAATCTCTTTCTTATAATATTCCTAGCTATTAGGGTTGAGCTAGTGGAATTTCCCAAACCTGGATAACAAAACTTTTGTGTTCATTTGTGATGTGTGAATAAATTTTCTTTACTTACATTTGTTATTGCTTTCAATTCTTTCCATACATAAACTCTAAAATTTTCATTTTGTGGTAATCTATTTGCCTTCTCTCTCTTTTTTTGTTTACGAGATGAAAGGAAAGTGAAAACTCAAGTTGTGATTTAAGAAAAAAGTATACATTTTAAATGAAAGTGCACAATGCACAAATTTAGAGAGAGATAATTTCAAAAAGTGTTTTTAATTTTCAGGGATAGTAAACTCTTTTTAGTTTTTATATTACAGGTTCTGCAATCGTCGGGAAAAGGGGGAGGCGGGGGATTTTTAACTGAGTGTTGACTCCCAATCCATAGATCATTCCTTACAATAATATAGCCCGTTATGCATGATAAATCACTTTACAATCATCTATGATCGTTTAGTAAGCCTTTTGTAAATAATTAAAATAATGGCTTGTTTGACTCGGGTGAATATCCCACGATACGTTCACTTGAGAATTTAATGTTACTCTCTTTAAAAGGTTTGGATCCATAAGTCATTTGCATATCCATTTTTTAAAACATGTTTAGAAAAATCTCTTTCTTATAAAATTCCGAGCTATTAGGGTTGAACTAGTGGAATTTCCCAAACTTGGATAACAAAACTTTTGTGTTCATTTGTGGTGTGTGAATAAATTTTCTTTAGTTGCATTGGTTATTGCATTAAATTCTTTCCATACATAAACTCTAAATTTTTCATTTTGTTGTTATCTATTTGCCTTTTGTCTCTTTTTTTGTTTACGAGATGTGGAGAAAGTGAAAACTGAAGTTTTGATTTAAGAAGAAAGTATACATCTAAAATGAAAATGCACAATGCACAAATGTAGAGAGTGATAATTCCAAAAAGTATATGTATTTTTAGGGATTATAAACTCTTTTTAGTTTTTATAGATGAGTTTTTGCAATCATCGGGAAAAAGGGGAGGTGGGGGATTTTTAACTGAGTGTTGAGTCCCGATCCATGAGCCATTCCTTACAAAAAGATAGCCTGTTTCGCATGATAAATCATTTTACAATCATCTATGATCGCTAGGTCACATTTTTGTCAACGAGCAAAATAATTTCTTGTTTGACTCAGGTAAATATCCCACCACACGTTCACTTGAGAATTTAATGTTATTCTCTTTAAAAGGTTTGGATCCATAGCTCATTTGCATCTTTAATGTGTTTCAAGCTTGATATCCATTTTTTAAAGCATGTGTAGAAAAATCTCTTTCTTATAAAATTCCAAGCTATTAGGGTTGAACTAGTGGAATTTCCCAAACTTGGATATCAAAACTTTTGTGTTCATTTGTGTTGTGTGAATAAACTTTCTTTAGTTACATTTGTTATTGCTTTAAATTCTTTCCATACATAAGCTCTAAAATTTTCATTTTGTTGTGGTCTATTGGCCTTTTATATCTTGTTTTTGTTTACGAGATGAATGGAAAACGAGAAATCAAGTTTTGATTGAAGAAAAAAGTACACATCTAAAATTGAAGTGCACAATGAACAAAATTAGAGAGAAATAATTCCAAAAAGTGTTTGTAATATTTAGGGATTGTAAACTTTTTGTAGTTTTTATATATCAGGTTCTGCAATCGTGGGGAAAAGGGGGAGGCGGTTGATTTTTAACTGAGTGTTGACTCCCAATCCATAAGTCATTCCTCACAAAACTATAACCCGTTATACAAGATAAATCATTTTAAAATCATCTATGATCATTAGGTCAACTTTTTTTAAATGGGCAAAATAATTGCTTGTATGACTTAGGTAAATATCCCACCGCACGTTTACTTGGGAGTTTACTGTTACTCTCTTTCAAAGGTTTGGATCCATAGGTAATTTGCATCTTTAACATGTTTCAAGCTTGTATATCGATTTTTTAAAACATGTGTAGAAAAATATATTTCTTATAAAATTCTAAGGTATTAGGGTTGAACTAGTTGAATTTCCCAAACTTGGATAACAAAACTTTTGTGTTCATTTGTGGTGTGTGGATAAATTTTCTTTACTTACATTAGTTATTGCTTTAAATTCTTTCCCTACATAAACTCTAAAATTTTCATTTTGTAGTGATCTACATGCCTTTTATCTCTTCTTTTGTTTACAAGATGAAGAGAAAGTGCATACTCAAGTTTTGATTAAAGAAAAAAGTATACATCTAAAATGGAAATGCACAATGCACAAAGTTTGAGAGAGATAAGTCCAAAAAGTGTCATTAATTTTTAGGGATTCTAAACTCTCTTTAGTTTTTATATATCAGGTTTTACAATCGTCAGGAAATGGGGGAGGCGGGGGATTTTTAACTCAGTGTTGACTCCTAATCCATAAGTCATTCCTTAAAAAAATATAGCCTATTACCCATGATAAATCACTTTACAATCATCTATGATTGCTAGGTTATATTTTTGTAAATGAGGAAAATAATTTCTTGTTTGACTCGGGTAAATATCCCACCACACTTTAACTGTAGAATTTAATGTTATTCCCTTTAAAAGGTTTGGATCCATAGGTCATTTGCATCTTTCATGTGTTTCAAGCATGCATATCCATTTTTTAAAGCATGTGTAGAAAAATCTCTTTCTTATAAAATTCCAAGCTATTAGGGTTGAACTAGTGGAATTTCCCAAACTTGGATAACAAAACTTTTGTGTTCATTTGTGGTGTGTGAAAAATTTTCTTTACTTACTTTTGATATTGCTTTAAATTCTTTCCATACATAAGCTCTAAAATTTTCATTTTTTTGCGGTCTGTTGGCCCTTTATCTCATGTTTTTGTTTACGAGATGAATGGAAAGTGAGAACTCAAGTTTTGATTTAAGAAAATAGTACACATCTAAAATTGAAGTGCAAATCGCACAAATGTAGAGAGAAATAATTCCCAAAAGTTTTTGTAATTTTTAGGGAGTGTAAACTCTTTGTAGTTTTTATATATCAGGTTTTGCAATCATCGGGAAAAGGGGGGGGGGGGGGGGGGGTGGCGATTTTTAATTGAGTGTTGACTCCCAATCCATAAGTCATTCCTTACAAAACTATAACCTGTTATGCAAGATAAATCACTTTGCAATCATCTTTGATCGTTAGGTCATCATTTTGTAAGCGGGAAAAATAATGGCTTGTTTGACTCAGGTAAATATCCCACTGTACGTTCACTTGGGAATTTAATGCTATTCTCTTTAAAAGGTTTGGATCCATAGGTCATTTGCATCTTTAACAAGTTTCAAGCATGCATATCCATTTTTAAAAACATGTGTAGAAAAATCTCTTTCTTATAAAATACCAAGCTATTAGGGTTGAACTAGTGGAATTTCCCAAATGTGGATAACAAAACTTTTTTGTTTATTTGTGGTGTGTGAGTCAATTTTCTTTACTTACATTTATTTATTGCTTTAAATTCTTTCCATACATAAACTCCAAAATTTTTATTTTGTTGTGATCTATTTGCCTTTTGTCACTTTTTTTTGTTTACGTGATGTAGAGAAAGTGAAAACTCAAGTTTTGATTTAAGAAAAAAGTTTACATGTAAAATGGAAATGCACATTGCACAAGTGTAGAGAGAGAAGGGGATTATAAACTCTTGTTAGTTTTTAGGGATTGTAAACTCTTATTAGTTTTTATATATGAGGTTTTGCAATCGTCAGGAAAAGGGGGGTGGTTGGGGATTTTTAACAGTGTTGACTCCCAATCCATAAGTCATTCCTTAAAAAATTAAAGCCTGTAACGCATGATAAATCACATTACAATCTTCTATGGTCGTTAGGTCCGCTTTTTCTAAATGGGAAAAATTATTGCTTGTTTCACTCGAGTAAATATCCCCTCGCATGTTCACTTGAGAATTTTATGTTATTCTATTTAAAAGGTTTGGATCCATAAGTCATTTGCATCTTTAATATGTTTCAAGCATGCATATCCATTTTTTAAAACAAATGTAGAAAAATCTCTTTCTTATAAAATTCCAAGCTTTTAGGGTTGAACTAGTGGAAATTCCCAAACTCTTATTGCAAAAGTTTTGTGTTCATTTGTGATGTGTCAATAGATTTTCTTTACTTTCATTTGTTATTGTTTTAAATTTTTTCGATAAATAAACTCATAATTTTTTATTTTGTTGTGATCTATTTGCCTTTTATCTCTTTTTTTGTTTATGAAATGATGGGAAAGTGAAACTCAAGTTTTGATTTAAGAAGAAAGTATACATCTAAAATCGAAATGCACAATGCACAAATATAGAGAGAGATAATTCAAAAAAGTGTTTGTTATTTTTAGGGATTGTAAACTCTTTGTTGATTTTATATATCAGGTTCTGCAATTGTCATGAAAAGGGGGAGGCAGGAGATTTTTAACTGAGTGTTGACTCCCAATCCATAAGTCATTCCTTACAAAAATATAGCCCGTTATGCAAGATAAATAAATTTTCAATCATCTATGATCGTTAGGTCAGCTTTTTGTAAATAAGCAAAATAATGGCTTGTTTGACTCAGGTAAATATCCCAACGCACGTTCACTTGGGAATTTAATGTTATTCTCTTGAAAAGCTTTGGATCCATAAGTCATTTCAATGTTTAACATGTTTCAAGAATGCATATCCATTTTATAAAACATGTGTAGAAAAATCTCTTTTTTATAAAATTTCGAGCTATTAGGATTGAACTAGTGGAATTTCCAAAACTTGGATAACAAAACTTTTGTGTTCATTTGTGGTGTGTGAATAAATTTTATTTACTTACATTTGTTATTGCTTTAAATTCTTTCCATACATAAACTCTAAAATTTTCATTTTGTTATGATCTTTTTGCCTTTTATCTCTTTTTTTGTTGACAAGATGAAGGGAAAGTTAAAACTCAAGTTTTCATTTAAGAAAAAAGTATACATCTAAAATGGAAATGAACAATGCACAATTGTTGAGAGAGATAATTCCAAAAAGTGTCTTTAATTTTTAGGGATAGTAAACTCTTTTTAGTTTTTATATATCAGGTTTTGGAATTGTCGGGAAAAGGGGGAGGCGGGGAAGTTTTAAGTGAGTGTTGACTCCCAATCCATAAGTTAATCCTTACAAAACTATAACCCGTTATACAAGATAAATCACTTTTCAATCATTTATGATCGTTAGGTCAACTTTTTGTAAATGGGCAAAATAATGGCTTGTATGACTCAAGTAAATATCCCACCGCACGTTTACTTGGGAGTTTAATGTTACTCTCTTTAAAAGGTTTGGATCCATAGGTCATTTGCATTTTTAACATGTTTCAAGCCTGCACATCCATTTTTTAAAACATGTGTAGAAAAATATCTTTCTTATAAAATTCTGAGCTATTAGGGTTGAACTAGTTGAATTTCCCAAACTTGGATAACAAAAATATTGTGTTGATTTGTGGTGTGTGAATAAATTTTCTTTACTTACATTTGTTATTGCTTTAAATTCTTTCCATACATAAACTCAAAAATTTTCATTTTTTTGTGATCTATTTGCCTTTTATCTCTTTTTTCTGTTTACGAGAAGAAGGAAAAGTGAAAACTCAATTTTTGATTTAAGAAAAAAATTATACATTAAAAATGGAAATGCACAATGCACTAATGTAGAGAGGAATAATTCCAAAAAGTGTCTGTAAGTTTTAAGGATTTTAAACTCTATTTAGTTTTTATATATCCGGTTTTGCAATCATCGGGAAAAGGAGGAGGTGGGGTTTTTAACTGAGTGTTGACTCCCAATCCATAAGTCATTCTTTAAGAAAATATAGCCCGTTACGCATGATACATCACTTTACAATGATCTATGATCTTGGGTCAACTTTTTGTAAATGGGCAAAATAATGGTTTGTTTGACTCGGGAAAATATCCCACCGCTCGATCACTGGGGAATTGAATATTACTCACTTTAAAAGGTTTGGATCCATTGGTCATTTTCATCTTTAACATGTTTCAAGCATGCATATCCATTTTTTAAAACAAGTGTAGAAACATCTCTTTCTTATAAAATTCCTTGCAGTTTGGGTTGAAAGTGTGGAATTTCCCAAACTTGGATAACAAAACTTTTGTGTGGATTTGTGATGTATGAATAAATTTTCTTTACATACATTTGTTATTGCTTTAAATTCTTTCCCTACATAAACTCTAAAATTTTCTTTTTGTTGCGATCTATTTGCCATATATCTCTTTTTTTGTTTACGAGATGAAAGCAAAGTGAAAACTCAAGTTTTGATTTAAGAAAAAAGTATACATCTTAAATGGAAGTGCACAATGCACAAATTTAGAGCGAGATAATTCCAAAAAGTGTCTGTAATTTTTGGGGATTGTAAACTCTTTTTAGTTTTTATATATCAGGTTCTGCAATCGTCGGGAAAAGCAGGAGGCGGGGGATTTTTAACTGAGTGTTGACTCTCAATCCAAAAGTCATTACTTAAAACAATATAGCCCGTTACGCATGATAAATTTCTTTTCAATCATCTATGATCGTTAGGTCAGATTTTTGTAAATAGGCCAAATAATGGCATGTTTGACTCGGGTAAATATCCCACCACACGTTCACTTGAGAATTTAATGTTACTGTCTTTAAATGGTTTAGATCCATATGTCATTTGCATCTTTAACATGTTTCAAGCATGCATATCCATTTTTAAGACATGTGTAGAAAAATCACTTTCTTATAAAATTCCGAGCTATTAGGGTTGAACTAGTGGAATTTCCAAAACTTGGATAACAAAACTTTTGTGTTCATTTGTGGCTTGTGAATAATTTTTCTTTAATTAGATTTTTTTGGTTTAAATTATTTCCATATATAAACTCTAAAATTTTCCTTTTGTTGTGATCTATTTGCCTTTTATCTCTTTTGTTGTTTACGAGATGCAGGGAAAATGAAAAATCAAGTTTTGATTTAAGAAAAAAGTATACATCTAAAATGTAAATGCACAATGCACTATTGTAGAGAGATAATTCGTAAAAGTGTCTGTAATTTTTAGGGATTGTAAACTCTTTTTAGTCTTTATATATCAGGTTCTGCAATTGTAGCCAAAAGGGGGAGGCGGGGGATTTTTAACTGTGTGTTGACTCCCAATCCATATGTCATTCCTTACAAAAATATTGCCCGTTACGCATGGTGAATCACTTTACAATCATCTATGATCGTTAGGTCAGCTTTTGTAAATGGGAAAAATAATGGCTTGTTTGACTCGGGTAAATATCCCACCGCACGTTGACTTGGGAATTTAATGTTAATCTCTTTAAAAGGTTTGGATCCATAGGTCATTTGCATCTTTAACATGTTTCAAGCCTGCATATCCATTTTTTAAAACATGTGTAGAAAAATCTTTCTTATAAAATTCCAAGAAATTAGGGTTGAACTAGTGGAATTTCCCAAACTTGGATAACAAAACTTTTTTGTTCAATTGTGGTGTGTGAATAAATTTTCCTTACTTATATTTGATATGGGTTTAAATTCTTTCCTTACATAAACTCTAAAACTTTCATTTTGTTGTGATCTATTTGTCTTTTATCTCTTTTGTTGTTTACAAGATGCAAGGAAAGTGAAATCTCAAGTTTTGATTTAAGACAAAAGTCTACATCTAAAACGGAAATGCACAATGCACAAATTTAAAGAGAGAAAATTTCAAAAAGTGTCTGTAATTTTTAGGGATTGTAAACACTTTGTAGTTTTTATATATCTGGTTCTGTAATCATTGAGAAAAAGGGGGAGGTGGTGGATTTTTAACTTAGTGTTGATTCCCAATCCATAAGTCATTCCTTAAAAAAAATATAGGCCATTACGCATGATAAATAACTTTACAATCATCTATGATCGTTAGGAAAGCTTTTTGTAAATGGGAAAAATAATGGCTTGTTTGGCTCGGGTAAATATCCCACTGCACGTTCACATGGGAATTTAATGATATTCTCTTTAAAAAGGTTTGGATCCATAGGTCATTTGCATCTTTAACATGTTGCAAGCATGCATATCCATTTTTAAAAACATGTGTAGAAAAATATCATTCTTATAAAACTCCGATCTATTGGGGTTGAACTAGTGAAATTATCCCAAACATGGATAACAAAACTTTTGTGTTCATTTGAGGTGTGTGAATAAATTTTTTTTACTTACATTTGTTATTGCTTTAAATTCTTTCCATACGTAAACTCTAAAATTTTCATTTTGTTGCGATCTATTTGCCTTTTATCTCTTTTTATGTTGACGAAATGAAGGGAAAGTTAAAACTCAAGTTAGATTTAAGAAAAAATTATACATCTAAATTGGAAGTGCACAATGCACAAATGTAGACAGAGATAATTCCAAAACGTGTCTGTAATTTTTAGGGATTGTAAACTCTTTTTAGTCTTTATATATATGGTTCTGCAATCGACGGGAAAAGGGGGAAGCAGGGGATTTTTAACTGAGTGTGGACTCCCAATCCATAAGTCATTCCTAAAAAAAATATAGCCTGTTATGCTAGATAAATCACTTTACAATCATCTATGATCGTTAGGTCAGCTTTTTGTAAATGGAAAATGTAATGGCTTATTTGACTCGTGTAAATATCCCACCACATGTTCAATTGGGAATTTAATGTTCCTCTGTTCAAAAGGTTTGGATCCATAGGTCATTGGCATCTTTAACATGTTTCAAGCATGCATATCCATTTTTTAAAGCATGTGTAGAAAAATCTCTTTCTTATAAAATTCCAAGCTATTAGGGTTGAACTAGTGGAATTTCCCAAACATAGATACCAAAACTTTTGTGTTCATTTGTGGTCTATGAATAAATTTTCTTTACTTACATTTTTTATTGTTTTAAATTTATTCCATATATAAACTCTAAAATTTTCATTTTGTTGTGATCTATTTGTCTTTTATCTCTTTTTTATTTTACGAGATGAATGGAAAGTGAAAACTCATGTTTTAATTTCAGAAAAAAAGTATACTTCTAAAATGGAAGTGCACAATGCACAAATGTAGAGAGGGATAATTCCAAAAAGTGTATGTAATTTTTAGGGATTGTAAACTCTTTTTAATTTTTATATATTAGGTTCTGCAAAAGTCGGGAAAAGGGAGAGGCGGGGGATTTTTAACTGAGTGTTGACTCCCAATCCATAAGTCATTCCTTACTAATATATAGCCCATTACACATGATAAATAACTTGACAAACATCCATGATCGTTAGGTCAAATTTTTGTAAATGCGCAAAATAATAGCTTGTTTGACTCGGGTAAATTTCAAAACACGCTCACTTGGGAATTTAATATTATTCCCGTTAAAAGGTTTTGATCCATTGGTCATTTGCATCTTTAACATGTTTCAAGGATGTGTATCCATTTTTTAAAACATTTGTAGAAAAATCTCCTTTTTAGAAAATTCTGAGCAATTAGGGTTGCACTTGTGGAATATCCCAAACTTGGATAACAAAAATTTTGTGTTCATTTGTGGTGTGTGATCTATTTGCCTTTTATCTCTTTTTTTGTTTACGAGAAGAAAGGAAAGTGAAAACTTCAGTTGTGATTTAAGAAAAAGTATACATCTTAAATGGAAAGGCACAATGCACAAATGTAGAGAGAAAATTCCAAAATGTGTCTATAATTTTTAGGGATTGAAAACTCTTTTTAGTTTTTACAAATCAGGTTCTGCAATCGTTGGGAAAAGGTGGAGGCGGGGGATTTTTAACTGAGTGTTGACTCCTAATCCATATGCCATTCCTTATAAAAAAATATAGCCTGTTACGCATGATGAATCACTTTACAATCAGCTATGATCGTTAGGTCAGCTTTTTGTAAATGGGCAAAAGAATGGCTTGTTTGACTCAGGTAAATATCCCACCACACGTACACTTCAGAATTTCATGTTACTCTCTTTAAAAGGTTTGGATCCATAGGTCATTTGCATCTTTAACATGTTTCAAGCATGCATATCCATTTTTTAAAACATGTGTAGAAAATTCCGAGCTATGAGGGTTGAACTAGTGGAATTTCCCAAACTTGGATTACAAATCTTTTGAGTACATTTGTGGTGTGTGAATAAATTTTATTTACTTGCATTTGTTATAGCATTAAATTCTTTCCATACATAAACTCTAAAATTTTCTTTTTTCTGTTATCTATTTGCATTTTGTCTCTTTTTTTATTTACGAGAAGTTGGGAAAGTGAAAACTCAAGTTTTGATTTAAGAAAAAAGTAAAAATCTAAAATGGAAATGCACAATGCACAAATTTAGAGAGAAATAATTCCAAAAAGTATCTATAATTTTTTGGGATTATAAACTCTTTTTAGTTTTTATATATGAGGTTTTGCAATCGTCGGGAAAAGGGGGAGGCGGGGGATTTTTAATTGAGTGTTGACTCCAAATCCATAAGTCATTTCATTGAAAAATATAGCCCATTACACATGATAAATCACTTTACAATCATCTATGATCGTTAGGTTAGCTGTTTGTAAATGGGAAAAATAATGGTTTGTTTGACTCGGGTAAATATCCCTTCACACGTTCACTTGAGAATTTAATGTTATTCTCTTTAAAAGGTTTGGATCCAAAGGTCATATGCATCTTTAACATTTTTCAAGCATGAATATCCATTTTTTGAAACATGTGTAGAAAAATCTCTTTCTTATAAAATTTCAAGCTATTATGGTTGAACTAGTGGAATTTCCCCAACTTGGATAACAAAACTCTTGTGTTCATCTTTGGTGTGTGAATAAATTATCTTTACTTGAATTTCTTAATGCTTTAAATTCTTTCCATACATAAACTCTTAAATTTTTATTTTTTTGTGATCTATTTGCCGTTATCTCTTTTTTTGTTTACGAGATGAAGGGAAAACGAAAACACAAGTTTCGATTTAAAAAAAAAAGTATACATATAAAATGGAAATCCTCAATGCAAAAAAGTAGAGAGAGATAATTCCAAAAAGTTTCTCTAATTTTAAGGGATTGTAAACACTTTCTAGTTTTTATATATCAGGTTCTGCAATCGTCGGGAAAAGGGCGAGGCAGGTGATTTTTAACTGAGTGTTGACTCCCAATCCTTAAGTCATTCCTTAGAAAAATATAGCAAGTTATGCAAGATAAATCACATTACAATCATCTACAATCGTTATGTCAGCTTTTTGTAAACGAGCAAAATAATGGCTTGTTTTGTCTCAGGTAAATATACCACAACACAGTCACTTGGGAATTTAATGTAATTCACTTTAAAAGGTTTGGATCCATAAGTCATTTGCATCTTTAACATGTTTCAAGGATGCATATCCATTTTTTAAAACATGTGAATCTCTTTCTTAGAAAATTCTGAGCTATTAGGGCAGAACTAGTGGAATATCCCAAACTTGGATAACAAAACTTTTGTGTTCATTTGTGGTGTGTGAATAAATTTTCTTTACTTACATTTTTTATTGCATTAAATTCTTTCCATACTTAAACTCTAAAATTTTCATTGTTGCGATCTATTTGGCTTATATCTTTTTTTTTTTTGTTTACGAGATGAAGGGAAAGTGAAAACTCAAGTTTTGATTTAAGAAAAAAGTATACATCTAAAATGGAAATGCACAATGCACAACTGTAGAGAGAGATAATTTGAGAAAGTGTCTATAATTTTTAGGAATTGTAAACTCTTTTTAGGTTTTATATATCAGGATTTACAAACGTCGAGAAAAGGGGGAGGAGGGGCATTTTTAACAGAGTGTTGACTCCCAATCCATAAAACATTCCTTACAAAAATGTTGCCCGTTAGGCATGATAAATCACTTAGCAATCATCTATGATCGTTAGGTCAGCTTTTTGTAAATGGGCTAAATAATGGCTTGTTTGACTCGGGTAAATATCCCACCGCACGTTCACTTGGGAATTTAATGTTACTCTCTTTAAAAGGTTTGGATCCATAGGTTATTCGCATCTTTAACATGTTTCAAGCATGCATATCAATTTTTTAAAACTTGTGTACAAAAATATCTTTCTTATGAAATTTTGAGCTATTAGAGTTGAACTAGTGGAATTTCCGGAACTTGGATAACAAAACTTTTGTGTTCATTTGTGGTGTGTGAATAAATTTTATTTACATACATTTCATATTGCTTTAAATTCTTTCCATTCATAAACTCTAAAATTTTCATTTTGTTGTGATCTAATTGCCTTTTAGCCCTTTTTTATTATTAACAAGATGAAGGGAAAGTGAAAACTCAAGTTTTGATTTAAGAAAAAAGTGTACATATAAAATGGAAATGGACAATACACAAATGTAGAGAGAGATAATTCCAAAAAGTGTCTGTAATTTTTAAGGATTGCAAACTCTTTTTAATTTTTATATATCAGGTTCTGCAATCATCGGGCAAAGGGGGAGGCGGGGGATTTTTAATTGAGAGTTGACTCCCAATCCATAAGTTATTCCTTATAGAAATATAGCCCGTTACGCATGATAAATCACTTTACAATCATCAATGATCGTTAGGTCAGATTTTTGTAAAAGGGAAAAATAATGGCTTGTTTGACTCTAGTAAATTTCCCACCGCACATTCACTTGAGAATAACATGTTCCATGCATGCATATCCATTTTTTAAAACATGTGAAGAAAAATCTCTTTCTTTAAAATTCCTACCTGTTAGGGTTCAACAAGTGGAATTTCCCAAACTATGTTAACAAAACATTTGTGTTCGTTTGTGGTGTGTAAATAAACTTTCTTTTCTTACATTTGTTATTGCTTAAAATTTTTTCCATACATAAACTCTAAATTTTAATTTTGTTGTGATCTATTGGCCTTTTATCTCTTTTTTTGTTTACGAGATGAAGGGAAAGTGAAAACTCAAGTTTTGATTTAAGAAAAAAATACATCTAAAATGGAAATGCATAATGCACAAATGTAGAAAGAGATAATTCCAATAAGTGTCTGTTATTTTTTGGGATTGTAAACTCTTTTTAGTTTTTATATATTAGGTTCTACAATTGTCAGGAAAAGGGGGAGGCGGGGGATTTTTAACTGACTCCCAATCCATAAGTCATTCCTTACAAAAATATAGCCCGTAACGCATGATAAATCACTTCACAATCATCTATCATCGTTTTGTCAGCTTTTTGTCAATGGGCACAAAAATGGATTGTTTGACTCGGGTAAATATCCCATTGCACGTTCACTTGGGAATTTAATGTTATTCTCTTTAAAAGGTTTGTATCCTTAGGTAATTTACATCTTTAACATGTTTCAAGCATGCATAACCATTTTTAAACACATGTGTCAAAAAATCTATTTCTTATAAAATTCTGAGCTATTGGGGTTGAACTAGTGGAATTTCCAAAACTTGGATAACAAACATTTTGTGTTCATTTATGGTGTGTGCATAAAATTTCTTTACTTACATTTGTTATTGCTTTAATTTCTTTCCACACATAAACTCTAAAATTTTAATTTTGTTGTGTTCTATTTGCCTTTTATCTCTTTTTTTTTCTTTACTAGATGAAGGGAAAGTGAAAACTCAAGTTTTGATTTAAGAAAAAAGTATCCATCTAAAATGGAAATGCACAATGCACAAATGTAGGTGAGATAATTCCAAAAAGTGTCTGTAATTTTTAAGGATTGTAAACTCTTATTAGTTTTTATATATCAGGTTCTACAATTGTCGAGAAAAGGGGGCGGTAGGGATTTTTAATTGAGTGTTGACTCCCAATCCATAAGTCATTCCTTAGAAAAATATAGTCCTTTACACATGATAAATCACTTTACAATCATCTATGATCGTTAGGTCAGCTTTTTGTAAATGGGCAAAATAATGGCTTGTTTGACTCGGGTAAATATCCAACTACACGTTCACTCTGGAATTTAATGTTATTCTATTGAAAAGGTTTGGATCCATGGGTCATTTGCATCTTTAACATGTTTTAAGCAAGCATATCCATTTTTAAAAAACATGAGTAGAAAAATCAATTTCTTATAAAATTAGGAGCTATTAGGGTTGAACTAGTGGAATTACCCAAACTTGGATAACAAAAATTTTGTGTTCATTTGTGTAGTGTGAATAAATTTTCTCAACTTATATTTGTTATTGCTTTAAATTCTTTCCAAACATAAACTCTAAAATTTTTATTTTGTTGTGATCTAGTTGCCTTTTATCTCTTTTTT
Organism: Aristolochia californica; assembly: GCF_029961685.1. Lineage (NCBI taxonomy): Eukaryota > Viridiplantae > Streptophyta > Magnoliopsida > Piperales > Aristolochiaceae > Aristolochia > Aristolochia californica. Next base: position 31,159,482 of record NW_027181992.1, on the reverse strand, counting down.
TGTTTACGAGAAGAAGGGAAAGTGAAAACTGAAGTTTTGATTTAAGAAAAACATATACGTCTAAAATAGAAATGCTCAATGCACTAATGTAGAGAGAGATAATTCCAAATAGTGTCAGTAATTTTTAGGGATTGTTAACTCTTTTAAGTTTATATATATCTGGTTCTGCAATCATTGGGAAAAGGGGGAGACGGGGGATTTTTAACTGAATGTTGACTTCCAATCCCTAAGTCATTCCATACAAAAATATAGCCCGTTATGCTTGATAAATCACTTTACAATCATCTATGATCGTTAGGTCAGCTTTTTCTAAATGGAAAAAATAATGGTTTGTTTGACTCGGGTAAATATCCCACCGCACGTTTACTTGAGAATTTAATGTTATTCTCTTTAAAAGGTTTGGATCCATAGGTCATTTGCATCTTTAACATGTTTGAAGCATGCATATCCGTTTTTTGAAACAAGTGTAGAAAAATCTCTTTCTAATAAAATTCCGAGCTATTAGGGTTGAACTAGTGGAATTTCCCAAACTTGGATAACAAAAATTTTGTGTTCATTTGTGGTGTGTGAATAAATTTTCTTTACTTACATTAGTTTATTGCTTGAAATTCTTTCCATACATAAACTCTAAAATTTTCATTTTTTTGTGATCTATTTGCCTTCTATCTCTTTTTTTGTTTACGAGATGAAGGGAAACTGAAAACTCAAGTTTGATTTAAGAAAAAGGAATACATCTAAAAAGGAAAAGCACACTGCACAAATGTAGAGAGAGGTAATTCTAAAAAGTGTCTATAATTTTAGTTATTCTAAACTCTTTTTAGTTTTTATATATCAGGTTCTGTAATCGTCGGGAAAAGGGGGAAGCGGGGAATTTTTAACTGAGGGTTGACACCCAATGCATCAGTTATTCTTTAATAAAATATAGCCCATTACGCATGATAAATCACTTTAAAATCATATATGATCGTTAGGCAGCTTTTTGTAAATGGGCAAAAATAATGGCTTGTTTGACTAGGGTAAATATCCCACCGCATGTTCACTTGAGAATTTAATGTTATTCTCTTTAAAAGGTTTAGATACATAGGTGATTTGCTTCTTGAACATGTTTTAAGCATTCATATCCATTTTATAAAACATGTGTAGAAAAATCTCTTTCTTATAAAATGCCGAGCTACAAGGATTTAACTAGGGGAATTTTCAAAAACTGGACAACAAAACTTTTTTGTTCATTTATGGTGTGTGAATAAATTTTATTTACTTATATTTGTTTATTGATTTAAATTATTTCCATACATGAACTCTAAAATTTTTATTTTGTTGTGATCTATTTGCCTTTTATCTCTGTTTTTGTTTACGCGATGAAGGGAAAGTGAAAACTCAAGTTTTAATTTAAGAAAAAAGTATACATCTAAAAAGAAAATGCACAATGCACAAATTTAGAGAGAGATAATTCCAAAAAGGGTCAATAATTTTGAGGGATTGTAAACTCTTTTTAGTTTTTATATATCAAGTTCTTCAATCGTCGGGAAAAGGGGGAGGCGGGGGATTGTTAACTGAGTGTTGACTCCCAATCCATAAGTCATTCCTTATAAAAATATAGCCCGTTATACATGATAAATCATTTTACAATCATCTATCATCTTTAGGTCAACTTTTTTGTCAATGGGCAAAATAATGGATTGTTTGACTCAAGTAAATATCCCATTGCACGTTCACTTGGGAATTTAACGTTATTCTCTTTAAAGGTTTGGATCCATATTCATTTGCATCTTTAACATCTTTCAAGCATGGATAACCATTTTTTAAAACTTGTGTAGAAAAATCTAGTTCTTAAAAAATTATGAGCTATAAGTGTTGAACTAGTGGAATTTCCCAAACTTAGATAACAAAACTTTTGTGTTCATTTGTGGTATGTGAATAAACTTTCTTTATTTACGTTTGTTATTTCTTTATATTCTTTCCACACATCAACTCTGAAATTTTCATTTTGTTGTGATCTATTTGCCTTTTACCTCTTTTTTTGTTTACGAGATGAAGGGAAAATGAAAACTCAAATTTTGATTTAAGAAAAAAGTACACATCTAAAATGGAAATGCACAATGCATAAATATCGAGAGAGTTAATTCCAAAAACTGTCTGTAATTTTTAAGGATTGTAAACTCTTTTTAGTTTTTATATATCAGGTTCGGCAAACGTCAACAAAAGGGGGAGGCATGGTATTTTTAACTGAATGTTGACTCCGCATCCATTGGTCATTCCTTACAAAACTATAAACCACTTGACAATCATCTATGATCGTTAGGTCAGCTTTTTGTAAATGGGCAAAATAATGGCTTGTTTGACTCCGGTAAATATCCCACCACACATTCACTTGAGAATTTAATGTTATTCTCTTTAAAAGGTTTGGATTCATAGGTCATTTGCATCTTTAACATTTTTCAAGCATGAATATCCATTTTTTGAAACATGTGTAGAAAAATCTCTTTCTAATAAAATTCCGAGCTATTAGGGTTGAACTAGTGGAATTCCCCAAACATGGATAAAAAAACTTTTGTGTTCATTTGTGGTGTGTGAATAAATTTTCTTTACTTACATTAGTTTATTGCTTGAACTTCTTTCCATACAAAAACTCTAAAATTTTCATTTTTTTGTGATCTATTTGCCTTCTATCTCTTTTTTTGTTTATGGGATGAAGGGAAAGTGAAAACTCAAGTTTTGATTTAAAAAAAAGTATACATCTAAAATGTAAAAGCACAATGCACAAATGTATAGAGAGGTAAATCAAAAAAATTTCTGTAATTTTAGAGATTGTAAACTCTTTTTAGTTTTTATATATCAGGTTCGGCAACCGTCGGGAAAAGGGGGAGGTGGGGGATTTTTAACAGAGTGTTGACTCCCAATCCATCAGTTTATCTTTACAAAAATATAGCCCGTTACGCATGATAAATCACTTTACAATCATATATGATCGGTCAGCTTTTTGTAAATGGAAAAAATAATGGCTTGTTTGACTTGGGTAAATATCCCACCGCACTTTCACTTGAAAATTTAATGTTATTCTCTTTAAACTGTTTGGATCCATAGGTCATTTGAATCTTGAACATGTTTTAACCATGCATATCCATTTTTTAAAACATGTGTTGAAAAATCTCTTTCTTATAAAATTTGAAGCTACTAGGGTTTAAATAATGGATTTTCCAAAAAGTGGACAACAAAACTTTTGTGTTCATTTGTGGTGTGTGAATAAAATTTATTTACTTAAATTTGTTTATTGCTTTAAATTCTTTCCATACGTAAACTCTAAAATTTTCATTTTGTTGTGATCTATTTGCCTTTTATCTCTTTTTTTGTTTACGAGATGAAGGGAAAGTGAAAACTCAAGTTTTGATTTAAGAAAAAATTATGCATCTCAAAAGGAAATGCACAATTGACAAATGTAGCGAGAGATAATTCCAAAAAGTGTCTGTAATTTTTAGGGATTGTAAACTCTTTTTAATTTTTATATATCAGGTCCTACATACCTAGGGAACAGGGGAAGGCATGGATTTTTAAATGAGTGTTGACTCCTCATCCGTAAGTAATTCCCTATGAAAATATAGCTCGTTACGCTTGATAAATCACTTTACAATGATCTATGATCGTTAGGTCAAGTTTTTGTAAAAGCGCAAATAATGGCTTCTTTGACTCGAGTAAATATGCCACCGGACGTTCACTTGAGAATTTAATGTTATTCTCTTTAAAAGGTTATGAACCATTGGTCATTCGAATCTTTAACATGTTTCAAGAATGCATATTCATTTTTGGAAACATGTGTAGAAAAATCTTTATCTTATAAATTCTGAGCTATTAAGGTTGAACTAGTGGAATTTCCAAAATTTGGATAAAAAATCTTTTGTGTTCATCTGTGGTGTGTGAATAAATTTTATTTACTCACATTTTTTTGTTGCTTAAATTCTTTCCATAGATAAACTCTAAAATTTTCATTTTTTGGTGATCTATTTGCCTTTTATCTCTTTTTTTGTTTACGAGATGAAGGGAAAGCAAAAACTCAAGTTTTGATTTATGAAAAAGTATATGGAAATGCACAATGCATAAATGTAGAGAGAGATAATTCAAAAAAGCGTCTGTAATTTTTAGGGTTTTTAAACTCTTTTTAGTTTTTATATACCAGGTTCTGTAATCGTCGAGAAAAGGGGTAGGGGATTTTTAACTGAGTGTTGACTCTCAAACCATAAGTCATTCCATTTTAAAATATAGCCCATTACACATGATAAATCACTTTACAATCATCTATGATCGTTAGGTCAGTTTTTTGTAAATGGGCAAAATAATGGCTTGTTTGACTCGGGTAAATATCCCATCTCATGTTCACTTGAGAATTTAATGTTATTCTTTTTAAAAGGTTTAGATCCAAAGGTCATTTGCATCTTTAACAAGTTTCAAGCATGCATATCCATGTTTAAAAACATGTGTAGAATAATCTCTTTCTTATAAAATTTCGAGTTATTAGGGTTGAACTCGTGAAATTTCCCAAACCTGGATAACAAAACTTTTCTGTTCATTAGTGGTGTGTGAATAAATTTTCTTTACTTATATTTGTTTATTGTTTTAAATTCTTTCCATAAATCAACTCCAAAATTTTCATTTTATTGTGATCTATTTGCCTTTAATCTATTGTTTTGTTTACGAGATGAGGGGAAAGTGCAAACTCAAATTTTGATTTAAGAAAAAAGTATACATCTAAAATGGAAATGCACGATACACAAAAGTCGAGAGAGATAATTCCAAAAAAGTGTCTACAACTTTTAGGGATTGTAAACTCTTTTTAGTTTTTACATATCTGGTTCGGCAATCGTTAAGAAAAAGGGGAGGCGGGGTATTTTTAACTGAATGTTTACTCCCAATCCATATGTCATTCCTTAAAAAACTATAGACTGTTATGCATGATAAATCATTTTACAATCATATATGATCGTTAGGTCAGCTTTTGGTAAATGGCCAAAATAATGGCTTGTTTGACTCAGTTAAATATCCCACCGCACGCTCACTTGAGAATTTAATGTTATTCTCTTTAAAAGGTTTGGATCCATAGGTCATTTGCATCTTGAACATGTTTTAAGCATGCATATCCTTTTTTTAAAACATGTGTAGAAAAATCTCTTTCTTATAAAATTCCGATCTACAAGGGTTTAACTAGTGGAATTTCCAAAAAGAGGACAACTGTACTTTTGTGTTCATTTGTGGTATGTGAATAAATTTTATTTACTTATATTTGTTTATTTCTTTAAATTCTTTCCTTGCATAAACTCTACAATTTTAATTTTGTTGTGATCTATTTGCCTTTTATCTCTTTTTTTGTTTATGAGATGAAGGGAAAGTGAAAACTCAAGTTTTGATTTAAGAAAAAGTGTACATCTAAAAAGAAAATGCACAATGCACAAATGTAGAGAGAGAAATACCAAAAAGGGTAAGAAATTTTGAGGGATTATAAACTCTTTTTAGTTTTTATACATCAGGTTCTGCAATCGTCAGGAAAAGGGGGAGGCGTGGGATTTTTAAATGAGTGTTGACTCCTCATCGATAAGTCATTCCTTACAAAAATATAGCCCATTACGCAAGATAAATCACTTTACAATAAGCAATGATCGTTAGGTTAGCTTTTTTTAAATTGGAAAATAATGGCTTGTTTGCCTCGGGTAAATATCCCACCACACATTCACTTTGGAATTTAATGTTATTCTCTTTAAAAGGTTTGGATCGACAGGTGATTTGCATCTTTAACATGTTTCAATTTGCATATCCATTTTTAAAACATTTGTAGAAAAATTTCTTTCTTATAAAATTCCGAGCTATTAGGGTTGATTTAGTCGAATTTCCCAAACTTGGATAACCAAACTTTTGTGTTTATTTGTGGAGTGTGAATAAATTTTCTTTACTTACACTATTTATTGCTTTAAATTCTTTCCATACATGAACTCTAAAATTTTCATTTTGTTGTCATCTATTTACCTTTTATCTCTTTTTTTTTTTACGAGATGAAGGAAAAGTGAAAACTCATGTTTTGATTTAAGAAAAAAGCATTGATCTAAAATGGAAGTGCATAATGCACAAATGTTGAGAGATATAATTCCAAAAAGTTTCTGTAATTTTTAGGGATTGTAAACTCTTTTTTGTTTTTATATATTTGGTTCTGCAATCGTCGGGAAAAGGGGGAGGCGGGGAATTGTTAACTGAGTGTTGACTCCCAATCCATAAGTCATTCCTGACAAAAATATAGCCCGTTACGCATGATAAATCATTTTACAATCATCTGTCATCGTTAGGTCAACTTTTTTGTCAATGGGCAAAATAATGGATTGTTTGACTCGGGTAAATATCCCACTGTTCACTTGGGAATTTAATGTTATTGTCTTTAAAAGGTTTGGATCCATAGGTCATTTGCATCTTTAACATGTTTCAAGCATGCATAACCATTTTTTAAAACATGTGTAGAAAAATCTATTTCTTAAAAAATTCTGAGCTATAAGGGTTGAACTACTGAAATTTCCCAAACTTGGATGACAAAACTTTTGTGTTGATTTTTGGTGTGTGAATAATTTTTCTTTATTTACATTTTTTATTGCTTTATATGCTTTCCACACAACAACTCTAAAATTTTCATTTTGTTGTGATCTATTTGCCTTTTATCACTTTTTTTGTTTACAAGATGAAGGGAAAGTCAAAACTCAAGTTTTTATTTAAGAAAAAAGTATAGTTCTAAAATGGAAATACAAAATGCACAAATGTGGAGAGACATAATTTCAAAAAGTGTCTGTAATTTTTAGGATTTGTTAACTCTTATTAGTTTTTATAGATCAAGTTCTGCAATCGTCTGGAAGAGAGGGAGGTAGGGGAATTTTAAATGAGTGTTGACTCTCAATCCATAAGTCATTCTTTGTAAAAATATAGTCCGTTACGCATGATAAATCACTTTACAATCATCTATGATCGTTAGGTCAGGTTTTTGTAAATGGTCAAAATAATGGCTTGTTTGGATCCCTTGGGAATTTAATGTTATTCTCTTTTAAAGGTTTGGATCTATAGGTCATTTGCATCTTTAACATGTTTCAAGCATGCATATCCATTTTTTAAAACTTGTGTAGAAAAATATCTTTCTTATATAATTCTGAGCTATTAGGGTTGAACAAGTGGAATTTCCCAAACTTGGATAACAAAACTTTTGTATTCATTTGTGGTGTGGAATAAATTTTCTTTACTTACATTTGTTATTGCTTTAAATATTTTCCATACATAAACTCTAAAATTTTCATTTTGTTGTGATCAATTAGCTTTTTATCTCTTTTTTTTATTACGAGATGAAGGGAAAGTGAAAAATCAGGTTTCGATTTAAGAAAATAGTATACATCTAAAATGGAAATGGACAATGCACAAATGTAGAGAGTGATAATTCCAAAAACAGTCTGTAATTTTTAGGGATGGTAAACTCTATTTAGGTTTTATATATCAGGTTTTGCAATCGTCGGGAAAAGGGGGAGGCGGGGGATTTTTAATTGAGTGTTGACTCCCAATCCATATGTCATTCCTTATAAAAATAGAGTCCGTTTCGCATGAGAAATCAATTTACAGTCATCTTTGATTGTTAGGTCAGTTTTTGGAAATGGGCAAAATAATGGCTTGTTCGACTTGGGTAAATATCCCACCGTACTTTCAGTTGATAATTTAATGTTATTCTCTTTAAAAGGTTTGGATCCATAGGTCATTTGCCTCATTAACATGTTCCAAGCATGTATATCCATTTTTTAAAATATGTGTAGAAAAATCTCTTTCTTATAAAATTCTGAGCTATTAGGATTGAACTAGTGGAATTTCCCAAACTTGGATAACAAAATATTTGTGTTCATTTGTGGTGTGTGAATAAATTTTATTTACTTACATTTGTTATTTCTTTAAATTTTTTCCTCATATAAACTCTAAAATTTTCATTTTTTTGTATGTATTTGCCTTTTATCTCTTTTTTTTGTTTACGAGATGAAGGGAAAGTGAAAACTCAAGTTTTGATTTAAGAAAAAAGTATACATCTAAATTGGAAATGCACAATGCACAAATATAGAGCAAGATAATTCCAAAAAGTTTTTGTAATTTTCTGGGATTGTAAACTCTTTTTAGTTTTTATATATCAGGCTCTGCAATCCTCGAGAAAAGGGGGAGGCAGGGGATTTTTCATTGAGTGTTGACTCCAGATCCAGAAGTCATTCCACACAAAAATATAGTGGAATTTCCCAAACTTGGATAACAAAACTTTTGTGTTCATTTGCGGTGTGTGAATAAATTTTCTTCACTTACATTTGTTATTTCTTTAAATTCTTTCCACCCTTAAACTCTGAAATTTTCTTTTTATTGTGATCTATTTGCTTTTTATCTCTTTTTTTGTTTACGAGATGAAGGGAAAGTGAAAACTCAAGTTTTGATTTAAGAAAAAAGTATACATGTAAGATAGAAATGCACATTGCACAAATGTAGAGAGAGATAATCCCAAAAAGTGTCTGTAATTTTTAAGGATTTTAAAGTCTTTTTAGTTTTTATATATCAGGTTCAGCAATTGTCGGGAAATGGGGGAGGCGTGGGATTCTTTAATGAGTGTTGACTCCCAATCCATAAGTTATTCCTTCAAAAAATATAGCCCATTACACATGATAAATCACTTTACAATCAGCTATGAGCGTTAGGTCAGCTTTTTGTAAATGGGTAAAATAATGGCTTGTTTGACTCGGGTAAATAATGGCTTATTTAAATTCCCAAGGTCAAGCATGCATATCCATTTTTTAAAACATGTGTAGAAAAATCACTTTCTTATAAAATTCCGAGCTATTATGGTTGATTTAGTGGAATTTACCAAACTTGGATAATAAAACTTTTGTGTTAATTTGTGGAGTGTGAATAAATTTTATTTACTTAGATTATTTATTTCTCTAAATTCTTTCCATACATCAACTCTAAATTTTGATTTTGTTGTGATCTATTTGCCTTTTAACTCTTTTTTTATTTACAAGATGAAGGGATTGTGAAAACTCAAGTTTTGATTTAAGAAAAAAAATACATCTAAATCTAAAAGGCACAATTCACAAACGTAGAGATAGATAATTCCAAAAGTGTTTATAATTTTTAAGGATTGTAAACTCTTTTTAGTTCATTTATATCAGGTTTTGCAATCATTGGGAAAGGGGGAGGCGTGGGATTTTTAAATGATTTTTGACTCTCAATCCATAATTTATTCCTTAAAAAAATATAGCCCGTGACACATGATAAATCACTTTACAATCAGCAATGATCGTTACGTCAGCCTTTTGTAAATAGACAAAATAATGGCTTGTTTGACTCGGGCAAATATTCCACTGCACGTTCACTTGGGAATTTAATGTTATTCTCTTTAAATGGTTTGGATCCATAGGTCCTTTGCATCTTTAACATGTTTTAAACATCCATAACAATTATTTAAAACAAGTGTAGAAAAATCTCTTTCTTTCAAAATTCCAAGCTATTAGGGTTGATCTAGTGCAATTTCCCAAACATGGATAACAAAACTTTTGTGTTCATTTATGTAGTTTGAATAAATTTTCTTTACTTACATTATTTATTGCTTTAAATTCTTTCCATATATCAACTCTAAAATTTTAATTTTGTTGTGATCTATTTGCCTTTTATCTCTTTTTTTATTTTCGAGATGAAGGGAAAGTGAAAACTCAAGTTTTGATTTATGGAAAAAGTATACATCTAAAATGGAAATGGACAATGCCCAAATGTAGAGAGAGATAATTCCAAAAAGTATATTTAATTTTTATGGATTGTAAACTCTTTTTAGTTTTTATATATCAAGTTCTGCAAAAGTCGGGAAAAGGGGGAGGCGGGGGAATTTTAACTGAGTGTTGACACCCAATTACAAAAAAAGAGCCCGTTACACATGATAAATCACATTACAATAATTTACGATCGTTAGGTGAGCTTTTTGTAAATGGGCAAAATAATCGCTTGTTTGTCTCATGTAAATATCCTACTACACTTTCACTTGGGAATTTAATGTTATTCTCTTTAAAAGGTTTGGATCCATAGGTCATTTGCATCTTTAACATGTTTCAAGCATGCATAACCATTTTTTAAAACATGTGTAGAAAAATCTATTTCTTATAAACTTCTGAGCCATTAGGATTGATCTAGTGGAATTTCCCAAACTTGGATAACAAAACTTTTGAGTTCATTTGTGGTGTGTGAATAAATTTTCTTTACTTAGATTTGTTATTTCTTTAAATTCTTTCCATACTTAAACTCTAAAATTTTTCTTTTATTGTAATCTATTTGCTTTTTATATCTTTTTTTGTTTACGAGATGAAGGAAAAGTGAAAACTCAAGTTTTTATTTAAGAAAAAAGTATACATCTAAAATGGAAATGCACAATGCACAAATGTAGAGAGAGATAATTCCAAAAAGTGTCTGTAATTTTTAGGGATTGTAAACTCTTTTTACTTTTTATATATCAGGTTCTGCAATAGTCGGGAAAAGGGGAGGGGTGGGGGGATTTTTAACTAAGAGTTGACTCCAAATCCATAAGCCATTTCTTACAAAAATATATCCCGTTACGCATGATAAATCACTTTACAATCATCAATGATCGTTAGGTCAGCTTTATATAAATTGACAAAATAATGGCTTGTTTGACTTTGGTAAATATCCCAATGCACGTTCACTTGGGAATTTAATGTTATTCTCTTTAAAAGGTTCTGATCCATAGGTCATTTGAATCTATAACATATTTCAAGCATGCATATCCATTTTTTAAAACATGCGTAGAAAAATCTCTTTCTAATAAAATTTCGAGCTATTAGGGTTAAACTAGAGGAATTTCCCAAACTTGGATAACAAAACTTTTGTGTTCATTTTTGGTGTGTGAATAAATTTTCTTAACTTCGATTTGTTATTACTTTAAATTATTTCCATACTTAAACTCTAAAATTTTGATTTTGTTGTGATCTATTTGCTTTTTATCTCATTTTTTGTTTATGAGATGAAGGGAAAGTGAAAATTCAAGTTTTGATTTAAGAAAAAAGTATACATCTAAAATGGAAATGCACAATGCAAAAATGTAGAGAGAGATAATTCTTAAAAGTGTAAGTAATTTTTAGGGATTGTAAACTCTTTTTAGTTTTTATATATCTGGTTCTGCAAAAGTTAGAAAAAGGGGGAGGCATGGGATTTTTAAATGAGTGTTGACTCCCAATCCATAAGTTATTCCTTAAAAATATAGCCCCTTACGCATGATAAATCACTTTACAATCAGCTATGATCGTTAGGTAAGCTTTTTGTAAATGGGAAAAATAATGGCTTATTTGACTCGGGTAAATATCTGACCGCACCTTCACTTGGGAATTTAATGTTATTCTCATTAAATTATTTGGATCCATAGGTCATTTGCATCTTTAATATGTTTCAAGCATGCATATCCATTTTTCAAAACAAGTGTAGAAAAATCTCTTTCTTATCAAATTCCGAGCTATTAGGGTTGATCTAGTGGAATTTCCCAAACTTGGATAACAAAACTATGGTGTTCATTGGTGGAGTGTGAATAAATTTTCTTTTCTTACATTATTTATTACTTTAAATTATTTCCTTACATCAACTCTAAAATTTTCATTTTGTTGTGATCTATTTGCATTTTATCTCTTTTTTTATTTACGAGATGAAGGGAAAGTGAAGACTCAAGTTTTGATTTAAGAAAAAAGTATACATCTAAATTGGAAATGCACAATGCACAAATGTAGAGAGAGATAATTCCAAAAGGAGTCTGTAATTTTTAGGGATTGTAAACTCTGTGTAGTTTTTATATATCAGGTTCTGCAATAGTCGGGAAAAGGGGGATGTGGGGGATTTTTAACTGAGTCTTGACTCCCAATCCATAATCCATTCCTTACAAAAATATAGCTCGTTACTCATGATCAATCACTTTACAATCATCTATGAACGTTAGGTCATCTTTTTGTAAATGGGAAATATAATGGCTCATTCGACTCTGGTAAATATCCCACCACACATTCACTTGGGAATTTATTGTTGTTCTCTTTAAAAGGTTTGGATCCATAGGTTATTTTCATCTTTAACAAGTTACAAACATGCATATCCATTTTTTAAAACATGTGTAGAAAAAACTGTTTCTTATAAAATTATGATCTTTTAGGGTTGAACTAGTGGAATTTCAAAAACTTGGATAACATAACTTTTGTGTTCATTTGTGGTGTGTGAATAAATTTTATTTACTTACATTTTTTATTGCTTTAAATTCTTTCCATACTTAAACTCTAAAATTTTCATTTTGTTGTGATTTATTTGCCTTTTATCTCTTTTTTTGTTTATGTGTTGAAGGGAAAGTGAAAACTCAAGTTTTGATTTAAGAAAAAAGTATACATTTAAAATGAAAATTCACAATGGACAAATGTAGAGAGAGATAATTCCAAAAAGTGTATGTAATTTTTAGGGATTGTAAACTCATATGAGTTTGTATATATCAGGTTCTGCAATCGTCGAGAAAAGGGGGAGGTAGGGGATTTTTATTTGAGCGTTGACTCCCAATCCATAAGTCATTCCTTACAAACTTATAGTCTATTATGCATGATAAATCACTTTCCAATCATCTATGATCGTTAGATCAGCTTTTTGTAAATGGGCAAAATAATGTCTTGTTTGACTCGGGTAAATATCCCACCGTATGTTCACTTGGGAATTTATTGTTATTCTCTTTAAAAGGTTTGGATCCGTAGCTCATTTGCATCTTTAACATGTTTCATGAATGCATATCCATCTTTTCGAACATGTGTAGAAAAATTTCTTTCTTATAAAATTCAGGGCTATTAGCGTGGAACGAGTGGAGTTTTCCAAACTTGGATAACGAAACTTTTTTGTTCATTTATAGTGTGTGAATAAATTTTCTTTACTTACATTTGTTATTGCATTAAATTGTTTCATTCCATAAAACTCTAAAATTTTTATTTTGTTGTGATCTTTTTGCATTTTATCTCTTTTTTTGTTTATGAGATGAAGGGAAAGTGAAAACTGTAGTTCTGATTTAAGAAAAAAGTGTATATCTAAAAGGGAAATGCACAATGCACAAATGTAGGGAGAGATAATTCCAAAAAGTGTCTGTAATTTTTTGGGATTGTAAACTCTTTTTAGTTTTTATATATCACATTCTACAATCGTCGGGAAAAGGGGTGGTGAGAGATTTTTAAATGAGTGTTGACTCCCAATCCATATGTCCTTCCTTACCTAAATATAGCCCGTTATGCATGATAAATCACTTACAATCAGCAATGATCGTTAGGTCAGCTCTTTGTAAGTGGACAAAATAATGGCTTGTTTGACTTGGGTAAATATACCACAACACGTTCACTTGGGAATTTAATGTTATTCTCTTTAAAATGTTTGGATCCATAGGTCATTTGCATCTTTAACATGTTTCAAGCGTGCATATCCATTTTTTAAAACATGTGTAGAAAAATCTCTTTCTTATAAAATTTCGTGCTATTAGGGTTGATCTAGTGGAATTTCCCAAACTTGGATAACAAAACTTTTGTGTTCATTTGTGGAGTGTGAATAAATTTTCTTTACTTACATTATTTGTTGCTTTAAATTCTTTCATACATCAACTCTAAAATTTTCATTTTGCTGTGATCTATTTGCCTTTTATCTCTTTTTTTATTTACGAGATGAAGCGAAAGTGAAAACACAAATTTTGATTTAAGAAAAAAGTATAGATCCAAAATGGAAATGCACAATGCACTAATGTAGAGAGAGATAATTCCAAAAAGTGTCTGTAATTTTTAGGGATTGTCAACTCTTTTTAGTTTTTATATATCACGTTCTACAATCGTCAGGAAAAGGGGCGGTGAGAGATTTTTAAATGAGTGTTGACTCCCAATCCATATGTCCTTCCTTACCTAAATATTGCCCGTTATGCATGATAAATCACTTACAATCAGCAATGATCGTTAGGTCAGCTCTTTGTAAGTGGACAAAATAATGGTTTGTTTGACTTGTAAATATACCACAACACGTTCACTTGGGAATTTAATGTTATTCTCTTTAAAATGTTTGGATCCATAGGTCATTTTCATCTTTAACATGTTTCAAGCGTGCATATCCATTTTTTAAAACATGTGTAGAAAAATCTCTTTCTTATAAAATTTCGTGCTATTAGGGTTGATCTAGTGGAATTTCCCAAACTTGGATAACAAAACTTTTGTGTTCATTTGTGGAGTGTGAATAAATTTTCTTTACTTACATTATTTATTGCTTTAAATTCTTTCATACATCAACTCTAAAATTTTCATTTTGTTGTGATCTATTTGCTTTTTATCTCTTTTTTTATTTACGAGATGAAGCGAAAGTGAAAACACAAATTTTGATTTAAGAAAAAAGTATAGATCCAAAATGGAAATGCACAATGCACAAATGTAGAGAGAGATAATTCCAAAAAGTGTCTGTAATTTTTAGGGATTGTCAACTCTTTTTAGTTTTTATATATTAGGTTCCGCAATAGTCGGGAAAAGGGGCAGGCGGGGGATTTTTAACAGAGTGTTGACTCCCAATCAATAAGCCATTCCTTTCCAAAATATAGCCCGTTACACATGATAATTCACTTTACAATCATATATGTTCGTTGGGTCAGCGTTTTGTAAATGGGCAAAATAATGGCTTCTTTGACTTGGGTAAATATCCCATCGCACGTTCACTTGGGAATTTAATGTTCTTCTCTTTAAAAGGTTTGGATCCATAGGTCATTTGCATCTTTAACATGTTTCAAACATGCATATCCATTTTTTAAAACATGTGTAGCAAAATCTCTTTCTTATAAAATTCCGAGCCATTAGGGTTGAACTTGTGGAATTTCCCAAACTTGGATAACAAAACTTTTGGGTTCATTTGTGGTGTGTGAATAAATTTTCTTTACTTATATTTTTTATTGCTTCAAATTCTTTCCATACATAAACTCTAAAATTTTTATTTTGTTGTGATCTATTTGCCTTTTATCTCTTTTTTTGTCTACGAGTTGAAGGGAAAGTGAAACACAAGTTTTGTTTTAAGAAAAAAGTACACATCTAAAATGGATGCACAATGCATTAATGTAGAGAGAGATAATTTTAAAGGAAAAATTATACATCTAAAATGGAAATGCACAATGCATTAATGTAGAGAGAGATAATTCCTAAAAGTGTTTGTAACTTTTAGGCATTGTAAACTCTTTATAGTTTTTTTATATCAGGTTCTGCAATCGTCGAGAAAAGGGGGAGGCGGCAGATTTTTAACTGAGTGTTAACTCCCAATCCATAAGTCATTCCTTAAAAAAATAAGGCCCACTACGCATGACAAATCACTTCACAATCATCTATGATGAATAGGTCAGCTTTATGTAAATGGGCAAAATAATGGCTTGTTTGATTATGGTAAATTCCCCACCACACGTTTCTTTGGAATTTATTGTTATTCTCTATAAAAAGATTGGATCCACAGGTCATTTGCATCTTTAACAAGTTTCAATCATGCATTTCCATTTTTCAAAACATGTGGAGAAAAATTTCTTTGTTATAAAATTCAGAGCTATTAGGGTTGAACTAGTAGAATTTTCCCAAACTTGGATTACAAAACTTTCGTGTTCATATGTGGTGTGTGAATAAATTTTATTTATTTAAATTTTTATTGCTTAAAATTCTTTCCATACATAAACTCTAAAAATTTCATTTTGTTGTGACCTATTTGCGTTTTATCTCTTTTTTTGTTGACGAGATGAAGGGAAAGTGAAAACTCAGGTGTTGATTAAAGAAAAAAGTATACATCTAAAATGGAAATGCACATTGCACAAATGTAGAGAGAGATAATTCCAAATAGTCTCTTTAATTTTTAGGGATTGTAAACTCTTTTTAGTTTTTATATATGTGGTTTTGCAATCGTGGGGAAAAGGGGGAGCAAGGGGATTTTTAACTCAGTGTTGACTCTAAATCCATAAGTCATTCCATACAAAAATAAAGCCCGTTACGCATGATAAATCACTTTACAATCATCTATGATTGTTTGGTCAGCTTTTTGTCAAAGGGCAAAATAATGGCTTGTTTGACTCGGGTAAATATCCCACTGCAAGTTCACTTGGGAATTTAATGTTATTCTCTTTAATCCATAAGTCATTTGCATCTTGAACAAGTTTCAAGCTTGCATAACAATTTTTTAAAACATGTGAAGAAAAATGTATTTCTTATAAAAATCTGAGCTATTAGGGTTGAACTAATGGAATTTCCCACACTTGGCTAACAAAACTTTTGTGTTCATTTGTGGCGTGGTAATAAATTTTATTTACTTACATTTGATAGTACTTTAAATTCTTTCCACACATGAACTCTAAATTTTTCATTTTTTTGTGATCTATTTGGCTTTTATCTCTTTTTTTTGTTTACAAGATGAAGGGAAACTGAAAACACTTGTTTTGATTTAAGAAAAAGTGTACATCTAGAAAGGAAATGCACAATGCTCAAATGTAGAGAGAGATAATTCCAAAAAGTATTTGAATTTTTAGGGATTGTAAACTCTTATTAGTTTTTATATATCAGGTTCTGCAATCATCAGGAAAAGGGGGAGGAAGGGGATATTTAATTGAGTGTCGACAAACAATCCATAAATCATTCATTACAAAAATATAGTCCGTTATGCATGATAAATCACTTTACAATCATCTATGATCGTTAGTTCACCTTTTCCTAAATGGGCAAAATAATGGCTTGTTTGACTCGGGTAAATGTCCCACCGCACGTTCACTTGGGAATTTATTGTTATTCTTTTTAAAAGGTTTGTATCCATAGGTCATTTGCATCTTTAACATATTTCAAGCATGCATATCCATTTTTTAAAACATGTGTAGAAAAATCGCTTTCTTATAGAATTCAGAGCTATTATGGTTGAACCAGTGGAATTTCCCATACTTGGATAACAAAACTTTTTTTTTCATTTGATGTGTGTGAATAGATTTTCTTTACATACATTTGTTATTGCTTTAAATTTTTATGTTGTTGAGATCTATTTGCCTTTTATCACTTTTTTTGTTTACGAGATGAAGAGAAAGTGAAAACTTACGTTTTGATTTAAGAAAAAAGTATACATCTAAAATGGAAATGTACAATACACAAATGTAGAGAGAGATAATTCAAAAAAGTGTCAATAATTTTTGGGGATTGTAAACTCATTTTAGTTTTTATATATTTGGTTCAGCAATCGACGGGAACAAAGGGAGACAGGGGATTTTTAAATGAGTGTTGACTTCCAATCCATAAGTCATTCCATAAAAAAATATAGTCGTTACGCTTGATAAATCACTTTACAATCATCGATAATCATTTGGTCAACTTTTTGTAAATGGGCAAAATAATGGCTTGTTTGACTCGGGTAAATATACCACCACACGTTCACTTGGGAATTTAATTTTATTCTCTTTAAAAGGTTTGGATCCATAGGTCATTTGCATCTTTAACTTGTTTCAAGAATGCATATCCATTTTTTAAAACATGTTCAGAAAAATCTCTTTCTTATAAAATTCCGAGCTATTAGGGTTGAACTAGCGGAATTTCCTAAACATGGAAACAAAACTTTTGTGATCATTTGTGGTGAATGAATAAATTTCTTTACTTACATTTGTTATTTCTTTAAATTCTTTCCATACATAAACTCTAAAGCTTTCATGTTTTTGTGATCTATTTGCCTTTTATCTCTTTTTTTGTTTACGACATGAAGCGAAAGTTAAAATTCAAGTTTTGATTTAAGAAAAAAGTATACATCTAAAATAGAAATTCACAATGCACAAATATAGAGAGAGATAATTCCAAAAAGTGTCTTTAATTTTTAGGGATTGTAAACTCTTTTTAGTTTTTTGTATATCAGGTTCTGCAATCGTTGGGAAAAAAGGGAAGCTGGAGATTTTTAACTGAGTGTTGACTCCCAATCCATAAGTCAGTCCTTACAAAAATATAGCCCGTTACGCAAGATAAATCACTTTACAATAATCAATGATCGTTAGGTCAGCTTTTTGTAAATGGGCAAAATAATGGCTTTTTTGACTCGGGTAAATATCCCCCTGCACGTTCAGTTGGGAATTTAATGTTATTCTCTTTAAAAGGTTTTGATCCATAGGTCATTTGAATCTTTAACGTGTTTCAAGCATGCATTTCAATTTTTTAAAACATGTGTAGAAAAATATCTTTCTTATAAAATTCCGAGCTATTAGGGTTGAACAAGTAGAATTTCCCAAACTTGAATCACAAAACTTTTGTGTTCATTTGTGGTGTGTGAATAAATTTTCTTTACTTACATTCTTTATTGCTTTAAATTCTTTCCATACCTAAACGCTAAAATTTTCATTGTGTTGTGATTTATTTGCTTTTTATCTCTTTTTTTGTTTACGAGATGGAGGGAAAGTGAAAACTCAAGTTTTGATTTAAGAAAAAAGTATACATCTAAAATGGAAATTCACAATGAGCAAATGTAGAGAGAGATAATTCCAAAAGGTGCCTATAATTTTTAGGGATTGTAAACTCTTATTAGTTTTTATATATCAGGTTCTGCAATCGTCGGGGAATGGGGAAGTACGGAATTTTTAATTGTGTATTGACTCCCAATCCATAAGTCATTCTTTAAAAGAATATAGTGCGTTACGTATGATAAATCACTTTACAATCATCTATGATCGTTTGGTCAACTTTTTGTAAATGCCCAAAATAATGGCTTGTTTGACTAGCGTAAATATCCCACTGCACGTTCACTCGGGAATTTAATGTTATTCTCTTTAAAAGGTTTGGATCCATAGGTCATTTGCATCTTTAACAAGTTTCAAGCACGGATATCCATTTTGAAAAAACTTGTGTAGAAAAATCTATTTCTTTGAAAAATTTGAGCTATTAGGGTTGAACTAGTGGAATTACCCAAACTTGGAAAACAAAACTTTTGTGTTCATTTGTGGTGTGCGAATAATTTTCTTCACTTACATTTGTTATTGCTTTAAATTCTTTCTATACTTAAACTTAAAAATTTTGATTTTGTTGTGATCTATTTTCTTTTTATCTCTTTTTTTGTTTACGAGATGAAGGGAAAGTAAAAACTCAAGTTTTGATTTAAGAAAAAAGAATGTATCTAAAATGTAAATGCACAATGCAGAAATATCGAGTGAGATAATTCCAAAAAGTGTCTTTAATTTTTAGGGATTGTAAACTCTTTTTAGTTTTTATATATCAAGTTCAACAATTGTCGTGAAAAGGGGGAGGCGTGGGATTTTTAAATGAGTGTTGATGCCCAATCCATAAGTCATTCCTTAAAAAATATAGCCCGTTACGCATGATAAATTACTTTACAATCATCTATGATCGTTAGATCAGCTTTTTGTAAATGGGCAAAATAATTGCTTGTTTGACTCTGGAAAATATCCCATCATACATTCACTTGGGAATTTATTATTATTCTCTTTAAAAGGTTTGGATCCATAGGTCATTTGCATCTTTAACATATTTATCTTTAACATATTTCAAGCATGCAAATCCATTTTCTAAAACATGCCTAGAAAAATGTCTTTCTTATAAATTCTCTTTTTTTTGTTTACGAGATGAAGGGAAAGTGAAAACTCAAGTTTTTATTTAAGAAAAAAGTATACATCTAAAATGTAAATGCACAGTGCACAAATGTAGAGAGAGATAATTCCAAAAAGTTTCAGTAATTTTTAGGGATTGTAAACTCATTTTAGTTTTTATATATCAGGTTCAGCAATCATCGGGAACAAAGGGAGATAGGGGATTTTTAAATGAGTGTTGACTTCCAATCCATAAGTCATTCCTTACAAAATTATAGCCCGTTTCGCAAGATAAATGACTTTACAATCATCTATGATCGTTAGGTCTCTTTTTGTAAATGGGTGAAATAATGGCTTGTTTGACTCGGGTAAATATCCCACCACACGTTCACTTGGGAATTTAATGTTATTCTCTTTAAAAGGTTTGGATCCATAGGTCATTTGCATCTTTAACATGTTTCAAGCATGTATATCCATTTTCTAAAGCATGTGTAGAAAAATCTCTTTCTTATAAAATTCCGAGGTATTTGGGTTGAACAAGTGAAATTTTCCAACACTTGAATATCAAAAATTTAGAGTTCATTTGTGTTGTGTGAATAAATTTTCTTTACTTACATTTTTTTGCTTTAAATTCTTTCCATTCATATACTCTAAAATTTTAATTTTGTATTGATCTATTTGCCTTTTATCTCTTTTTTATTTTACGAGATGAAGGGAAAGTGAAAACACAAGTTTTGATTTAAGAAAAACGAATACATCTGAATTGAAAATCCACAATGCACAAATATAGAGAATGATAATTTCACAAAGTGTCTGAAATTTTTAGGGAATGTAAACTCTTTTTAGTTTTTATATATCTGGTTATGTAATCGTCGGGAAAAGTGGAAGGCGTGGGATTTTTCAAAGAGTTATGACTCCGTATCCATAAGTCATTCCATACAAAAATATAGCTTGTTATACATGATAAATCATTTTACAATCATCTATGATCGTTAGGTCAGCTTTTTGTAAATAGGCAAAATAATGGCTTGTTTGACTCAGGTAAATATCCCACCGCAAGTCACTTAGGAATTTAATGTTATTCTCTTTAAAAGGTTTGGATCCATAGGTCATTTGCTTCTTTATCATATTTCAAGCATGCATATCCATTTTTTAAAACATGTGCACAAAAATCTCTTTCTCATAAAATTCCGAGCCATTAGGGTAGAACTAGTGGAATTTCCCATACTTGGATAACAATCCTTTGTTGTTCATTTGTGGTGTGAGAATAAATTTTCTTTATTTACAATTTTTATTTATTTAAATTCTTTCCATACATGAACTCAGATATTTTCATTTTATTGTGATCTATTTGCCTTTTATCTCTTTTTTTGTTTACGAAATGAAGGGAAAGTGAAAACTCAATTTTTTATTTCAGAAAAAAGTATAGATCTAAAATGGAAATGCACAATTCACAAATTTAGAGAGATAATTCCAAAAAGTTTCTGAAATTTTTAAGGATTGTAAACTCTTATTACTTTTTATATATCAGGTTCTTCAATCGTCGGGAAAAGGGGAGGCTGGGGTTTTTTAACTGAGTGTTGACTCCCAATCCATAACTCATTCCTTAAAAAAATATAGCCCGTTACACATGATAAATCACTTTAGAATCATCTATGATCATTAGGTTTGCTTTTTATAAATGGGCAAAATAATAGTTTGTTTGACTCGGGCAAATTTCCCACTGCACGTTCACTTGGGAATTTAATGTTGTTCTCTTTAAAAGGTTTGGATCCATAGGTAATTTGCATATTTAACAAGTTTCAAGCATGCATATCTATTTTTTAAAAATGTCTACAAAAATCTCTTTCTTATAAAAATCCGAGTTATTATAAAAATCCATAGGTAAAAATCCGCGTTATTAGTGGAATTTTCTAAAATTTGGATAACAAAGAACTTTTGTGTTCATTTGTGGTGTGTGAATAAATTTTCTTTACATACATTTGTTATTGCTTTAAATTCTTTCCATACATAAACTCTAAAAATTTTCTTTTTCTTGTGATCTATTTGCCTTTTATCTCTTTTTTTGTTTACGAGATGACGGGAAAGTGAAAACTCAAGTTTTGATTAAAGAAAAAAGAATACATCTAAAATGGAAATGAACAGTGCACAAATGTAGAAAGAAAAAATTCCAAAAACTATCTGTAATTTTTTCGGATTGTAAACTCTATTTAGTTTTTATATATCTAGTTCTGCAATTGGCGGGAAAAGGGGGAGGCGGGGGATTTTTAACTGAGTGTTGACATCCAATCCATAAGTCATTCCATACAAAAATATAGCCCGTTACGCATGATAAATCACTTTACAATCATCTGAGATCGTTAAGCCAACTTTTTGTAAATGGGCAAAATAAAGGCTTGTTTGACTCAGGTAAATTTCCCACCGCACGTTCACTTGGGAATTTAATGTTATTCTCTTTAAAAGGTTTGGATCCATAGGTCATTTGCATCTTGAACATGTTTCAAGCATGCATATCCATTTTTAAAACATGTGTAGAAAAATATCTTGCTTATAAAATTTTGAGCCATTAGGGTTGAGCTAGTGGAATTTCCCAAACTTGGATAACTAACCTTTTGTCTTCATTTGTGGTGTGTGAATATATTTTCTTTACTTAAATTTGTTATAGCATTAAATTCTTTCCATACATAAACTCTAAAATTTTCATTTTATAGTGATCTATTTGCCTTAAATCTCTTTTTTTGTTTACGAGATGAAGGGAAACTGAAAACTCAATTTTTGATTTCAGAAAAAAGTATACATCAAAAAATGGAAATGCAGAATGCACAAATGTAGAGAGAGATAATTCAAAAAAATTTCTATAATTTTTAGGGATTATAAACTCTTTTTTGTTTTTATATATCAGGTTCTGCAATCATCGAGAAAAGGGGAGGCGGTGGATTTTTTACTGAGTGTTGACTCCCAATCCATAAGTCATTCCTTACAAATATCTAGCCCGTTCCCATGATAAATCACTTTACAATCATCTATGATCAGTTCGTCTACTTTTTGTTAATGGGCAAAATAATGGCTTGTTTGACTCGGGTAAATATCCCACCGCACGTTCACTTGGGAATTTAATGTAATTCTCTTTTAAAGGTTTGGATCCATAGGTCATTTGCATATTTAACTTGTTTCAAGCATGCATATCCATTTTTTAAAATAGTCTAGAAAAATCTCTTTCATGTAAAATTCCTAGCTATTAGGGTTTAACTAGAGGAATATTCCCAAACTTGGATAACAAACAACTTTTGTGTTCATTTGTGGTGTGTGAATAAATTTTCTTTATTTACATTTGTTATTGCTTTAAATTATTTCCATATATAAACTCTAAAATTTTCATTTTGTTGTGATCTATTTGCCTTTTTATCTCTTTTTTTGTTTATGAGATGAACGGAAAGTGAAAACTCAACTTTTTATTTAATAAAAAAGTATACATCTAAAATGGAAATTCACAATGTAAAAATTTAGAGAGAGATAAATCAAAAAAGTGTTTGTAATTTTAGGGATTGTAAACTGTTTTTAGTTTTTATATATCAGGTTCTGCAATCGTCGGGAATAGGGGGAGGTGCGGGATTTTTAACTGAGTGTTGACACCCAATCCATAAGTCAATCCTTAAAAAAATAAAGCCCGTTACACATGATAAATCAATTTACAATCTTATATGAGCGTTAGGTCAGCTTTTTTTAAATGGGCACAAATAATGCCCGTTATGCATCCTATTGCACATTCACTTGGAAATTTTATGTTATTCTCTTTAAAAGGTTTGGATCCATAGGTCATTTGCATCTTTAACATGTTTCAAGCATGCATATTTATTTTTTAAAACATGTGTAAAAAATCTCTTTCTTATAAAATTCTGAGCTATTAGGGTAGAACTAGTGGAATTTCCCAAACTTGGATAACAAAACTTTTGTGTTAATTTGTGCTGTGTGAATAAATTTTTTTTTACATACATTTTTTATTGCTTTAAATTTTTTCCATACATAAACCCTAAAATTTTCATTTTTTTGTGATCTATATACCTTTTATCTCTTTTTTTGTTGACGAGATGAAGCGAAAGTGAAAACTCAAGTTTTTTTTAATAAAAAAGTATACCTCAAAAATGGAAATGCACAATGAACAAATATAGAGAGAGATAATTCCAAAAAGTGTCTGTAATTTTTAGGGATTGTAAACAGTTTTTCATTTTTATATATCAGGTTCTACAATCGTGAGGTAAAGGGGGAGGCGGCGGATTTTTAACTGAGTGTTGACTCCCAATCCATAAGTCATTCGTTACAAAAATATAGACCATTACACATGATAAATCACTTTACAATTATCTATGATCTATAGGTCAACTTTTTATAAATGGACAAAATAATGACTTGTTTGACTCGGGTAAATAACCCACCGCACGTTCATTTGGGAATTTAATGTTATTCTCTTTAAAAGGTTTTGATCCATAGGTCATTTGCATCTTTAACATTTTTCAAGCATGCATATCCATATTTTAAAACGTGTGTAGAAAAATCTTTCTAATAAAATTCCGACCTATTAGGGTTGAACTAGTGGAATTTCCCAAACTTGTATAACAAAACTTGTGTTAATATGTGTTGTGTGAATAAATTTTCTATACTTAAATTTGTTACTGCTTTAAATTATTTCCATACATCAACTACAAAATTTTCATTTTATTGTGATCTATTTACCTTTTATATCTTTTTTTATTTACGAGATGAAGGGAAAGTGAAAACTCAAGTTTTGATTTTAGAAAAAAGTATACATAAAAAATGGAAATGCACAATGCACAAATGCAGAGAGACATAATTCCAAAAAGTTTCTGTAATTTTTAGGGATTGTAAACTCTTTTTAGTTTTTATATATCAGGATTTGCAATAGTCGGGAAAAGGGGGAGGCGCGGGATTTTTATTATAATATTGACTCCTATTCCATAAGTCATTCCATACAAAAATATAGACCGTTACGCATGATAAATCACTTTACAATCATCTATGATCGTTAGGTCAATTTTTATTAAATGGGCAAAATAATGGCTTGTTTGACTCGAGTAAATATAACACCGCACGTTCAATTGGGAATTTTAATGTTATTCTATTTAAATGGTTTGGATGCATACGTCATTTGCATCTTTAACATGTTTCAAGCATGCATATTAAAATTTTAAAACATGTATAGAAAAGCCTCTTTCTTATAAAATTCCGAGATATAAGGGTTGGCCAAGTTGAATTTTCCCAAACTTGGATAACAAAACTTTTGTGTTCATTTGTGGTGTGTGAATAAATTTGCATTACTTACATTTGTTATTGCTTTAAATTCTTTCCATACATCAACTCTAAAATTTTCATTTTGTTGTGATCTATTTGCCATTTATCTCTTTTTTGTTTACGAGATGAAGGGGAAGTGAAAACAGAAGTTTATATTTAAGAAAAAAGTATACATCTAAAATGGAAATGCACAACGCACAAATGTAGAGAGATATAATTCCCAAAAGTGTCTGTAATATTTAGGGTTTGTAAACTCTATTTAGTTTTTATATATGAGCTTCTGTAATCGTCGGGAAATGGGGGAGGCGAAGGATTTTTAATTGAGTGTTGACTTCCAATCCATAAGCCATTCCTTAAAAAAATATAGCCCATTACGCATGATAAATCACTTTACAATCATCTATGATCCTTAGGTCAGCTTTTTGTAAATGAGCAAAATAATGGTTTGTTTGACTTGGGTAAATTTCCGTCCGAACGTTCACTTTGGAATTTAATGTTATTCTCTTTAAAAGGTTTCGATCCATTGGTCATTTGAATCTCTAACAAGTTTCAAGCATGCAAATCCATTGTTTAAAAATGTGTAAAAAAATCTCTTTCATATAAAATTTTGAGCTATGAGGGTTGAACGAGTAGAATTTTACCAAATTGGGAGAACAAAACTTTTGTGTTCATTTGTGGTGTGTGAATAAATTTTCTTTACTTACATTTGTTATTTCTCTAAATTATTTCCTTACATAAACTCTAAAATTTTCATTTTGTTGTGATCAATTTGCCTTTTATCTCTTTTTTCTTTTACGAGAAGAAGGGGAAATGAAAACACAAGTTTTGATTTAAGAAAAAATTATGCATCGAAAATGGAAATGCACAATGCACAAATGTAGAGAGAGATAATTCTAAAAAGTGTCTGTCATTTTTAGGGATTGTAAACTCTTTTTTGTCTTTATATATTAGGTTCTGCATTCGTCGGGAAAAGGGGGAGGCGGGGGATTTTTAACTGAGTTTGACTCCCAATCCGTAAGTCATTGCTTACAAAAATATAGCCCGTTATGCATGATAAATCACTTTACAATCATTTATGATCGTTAGGTCAGCTTTTTTTAAATGGGCAAAATAATCTCTTGTTTGTCGACGGTAAATATCCCACCGCACGTTAACTTGGGAATTTAATGTTATTCTCTTTAAAAGGTTTGGATCCATAGGTAATTTGCATCTTTAACATTTTTCAAGCATGCATATCCATTTTTTAAAACATGTGTAGAAAAATCTCTTTGTTATAAAATTCCGAGCTATTAGGGTTGAACTAGTGGAATTTTTGGAACTTGGATAACAAAACTTTTGTGTTAATTTGTGGTGTGTGAATAAATTTTCTTTACTTACATTTGTTATTGCTTTAAATTTTTTCCATACATAAACTCTATAATTTTTATTTTATTGTGATCTATTTGCCTTTTATCTCTTCTTCTGTTTACGAGATGAAGGGTAAGTGAAAACACAATTTTTATTTCAGAAAAAAAGTATGCATCTAAAATGGATATGCACAATGCACAAATCTGCCGAGATATAATTCAGAAAATTTTCTGTAATTTTTAGGGATGGTAAACTCATTTTAGTTTTTATATTTAGTTTCTCCAATTATCGGGAAAAGGGGAGGCAGAGGATATTTAACTGAATGTTGACTCCCAATCCATAAGCCATTCGTTACAAAAATATAGCCTGTTAGGCATGATAAATCACTTTACAATCATCTGTGATTGTTAGGTCAACTTTTTGTAAATGGGCAAAATAATGGCTTGTTTGACTCGGGTAAATATCCCACCACATGTTCACTTGAGAATATAATGTTATTCTCTTTAAAAGGTTTGGATCCATAGGTCATTTGCATCTTCAACGTGTTTCAAGCATGCATATCAATTTTTTAAAAGTTGTGTAGAAAAATCTCTTTCTTATAAAATTCCGAGTTATTAGGGTTCAACTAGTGGAATTTCCTAAACTCTGATAACAAAACTTTTGTGTTCATTTATGGTGTGTGAATAAATTTTCTTTACTTACATTTGTTATTGCTTTAAATTCTTTCCATACATAAACTCTAAAATTTTAATTTTGTTGTGATCTATTTGCCTTTTATCTCCTTTTTTGTTTATGAGATGAAGGGAAAGTGAAAACTCAAGTTTTGATCTAAGAAAAAAGTATGCATCTAAAAAAGAAATGCACAATGCACAAATGTAGAGAGATATAATTCCGAAAAGTGTTTGTAATTTTTAGGGGTTGTAAACTCTATTTAGTTTTTATATATCAGGTTATGCAATCGTCGGGAAAAGGTGGAAGCGGGGGATTTTTAACTTAGTGTTAACTTCCAATCCATAAGTCATTCTTTACCAAAGTATAGACTGTTACACATGATAACTCACTTTACAATCATCTATGATTGTTTGGTCAGCTTTTTGTAAATGGGCAAAACCATGGCTTGTTTGACTCGGGTAAATTTCCCACCGCACATTCACTTGGGAATTAATGTTATTCTCTTTTAAAGGTTTGGATCCATAGGTCATTTTCATCTTTAACATGTTTAAAGCATGCATATCCTTTTTTTTAAAACATGTGTACAAAAATCTCTTTCTTATGAAATTCCGAGCAATTAGGGTTGAACTAGTGGAATTTTACCAAACTTGGATAACAAAACTTTTGTATTCATTGGTGGTGTGTGAATAAATTATCTTTACTTACATTTTTTATTGCTTTAAATTCATTCCATACATAAACTCTAAAATTTTCATTTTGTTGTGATCTAATTGCCTTGTATCTCTTTTTTTTGTTTACGAGATGAAGGGAAAGTGAAAAATCAAGTTTTGATTTAAGAAAAAAGTACACATCGAAAGTGGAAAGGCACATTGCACAAATGTAGAGAGAGATAATTCCAAAAAGTGTCTATAATTTTTAGGGATTGTAAACTCTATTTAGTTTTTATATATCAGATTCTACAGTCATCGGGAAAAGGGGGAGGCAGGGGATTTTTAACTGAGTGTTGACTCCCAATCCATAAGTCGTTCCTTAAAAAAAATATAGCATGTTACGCATGATATATTACTTTACAATCATCTATGATCGTTAGGTGAGCTTTTTGTAAATGGGAAAAATAGTGTCTTGTTTGACTCGGGTAAATATCCCACCACACGTTCACTTTGGAATTTAATGTTATTCTCTTTAAAATGTTTGGTTCCATCGGTCATTTGCATCTTTAACATTTTTCAAGCATGCATATCCATTTTTTAAAAAATGTGTGGAAAAATCTCTTTCTTATAAAATTCCAAGCTATTGGGGTTGAACTAGTGGAATTTCCCAAACTTGGATAAGAAAAATTTTATGTTCATTTGTGGTGTGTGAATAAATTTTCTTTTGTTATATTTGTTATTGCTTTAAATTTTTTCCATACATAAACTCTAAAATTTTCATTTTATTGTGATCTCTTTTTTTGTTTACAAGATGAAGGGAAAGTGAAAATTCAATTATTGATTTCAGAAATAAGTATACATCTAAAACGAAAATGCACAATTCACAAATGTAGAGAGATATAATTCAGAAAATTGCCTATACTTTTTAGGGATTGTAAACTCTTTTTAGTTTTTCTATATCAGGTTCTGCAATCGTCGGGAAAATGGGGAGGCGGGAGATTTTTAACCGAGTGTTGACTCCATTTCCATAAGTCATTCCTTGAAAACATATAGCCCATTGTGCATGATAAATCCACTTTACAATCGTCTATGATCATTAGGTTAACTTTATGTAAATGGGCAAAATAATGGCTTGTTTGACTCGGGTAAATATTCCACCACACATTCACTTGAGAATTTAATATTATTGCCTTTAAAAGGTTTGGATCGATAGGTCATTTGCATCTTTAACATGTTTTATGCATACATACCCATTTCTTCAAAGTTGTGTAGAAAAATCTCTTTCTTATAAAATTCCGAGTTATTAGGGTTGAACAAGTGGAATTTCCCAAACTTGAAAAGAAAAAAAACTTTTGTGTTCATTTGTGGTGTGTGAATTAATTTTCTTTACTTAAATTTGTTATTGCTTTAAATTTTTTCCATACATAAACTCTAAAATTTTCATTTTGTTGTGATCTATTTGCCTTGTAACTCTTTTTCGGTTTAAGAGATGATGGGAAAGTGAAAACTCAAGTTTTGATTTAAGAAAAAAGTATACATCTAAAATGAAAATGCACATTGCACAAATGTAGAGAGATATAATTACGAAAAGTGTCTGTAATTTTTAGGGATTTTAAACTCTTTTTAGTTTTTATATATCAGGTTCTGCAATCGACGGGAAAAGGGGGAGGCAGGGGATTTTTAACTGAGTGTTGACTCCCAATCCATAAGCCATCCTTACAAAAATATAGCCCATTATGCATGATAAATCACTTTCCAATCACCTATGATCCTTAGGTCAACTTTTTTTAAATGGGCAAAATAATGGCTTGTTTGACTCGGGTAAATATCCCACTGCACGTTCACTTAGGAATTTAATGTTATTCTCTTTAAAATGTTTGAATACATAGGTCATTTGCATCTTTAAAATGTTTCAAACTTGCATAACCATTTTTTAAAACATTTGTAGAAAATCTTTTTGTTATAAAATTTTGAGCTATTAGGGTTGAACTAGTGGAAGTTTCCCAAACTTGGATAACAAAACTTTTGTGTTCATTTGTGGTGTGTCAATAAATTTTATTTTCTTACATTTTTTATTGCTTTAAATTATTTCCTTACATAAACTCTTAATTTTTTATTTTGTTGTGATCTGTTTGCCATTTAACTCTTTTTCTGCTTACGAGATGAAGGGAAAGTGAAAACACAAGCTTTTATTTAAGAAGAAAGTATACATCTGAAATGGAAATGCACAATGCACAATTGTAGAGAGATATAATTCCGAAAAGTGTTTGTAATGTTTAAGGATAGTGAACTTTTTAAATTTTTATATATCAAGTTCTGTAATCTTCTCGAGAAGGGGGTGGCAGGAGATTTTTAACAGAGTGTTAATTCCCAATCCATAAGTCATTCCTTAAAAAAATATAGCCCATTACGCATGATAAATTATTTTACAATCATCTAAGATCGTTAGGTCTGCTATTTGTAAATGGGCAAAATAATGGCTAGTTTGACTCGGGTAAATATCCCACCGCACATTCACTTAGGAATTTAATGTTATTCTCTTTAAAAAGTTTGGATCCTTAGGTCATTTGCATATTTAACATGCTTCAAGCATGCATATCCATTTTTTGAAAAAGTGTAGAAAAATGACTTTCTTATAAAATTTCGAGCAATTAGGGTTGAACTATTGGAATTTTCCCAAACTTGGATAACGATGAACTTTTGTGTTCATTTGTGGTGTGTAAATAAATTTTATTTACATACATTTGTTATTTCTGTAAATTCTTTCCAAACATAAACTCTAAAATTTACATTTTTGTTGTGATCTATTTGCCTTTTATCTCTTTTTTTTATGAGAAGAAGGGAAAGTGAAAACTCAACTTTTGATTTAAGAAAAAAGTATACAACTAAAATGGAAATGCACAATGCACAAATGTAAAGAGAGATAATTCTGAAAAGTGTCTGTAATTTTTAGGGATTGTAAACTATTTTTAGTTTTTATATATCAGGTTCCATAATCGTCGAGAAAAAGGGGACACGGGGGATTTCTAACTGAGTGTTGACTCCCAATCCATATTTCATTCCTTACAAAAATATAGCTCATTACGCATGATAAATCACTTTACAATCATCTATGATCGTTTGGTTAGCTTTTTTTAAATGGGCAAAATAATGGTTTGTTTGACTCGAGTAAATATCCCACCGCAGGTTCACTTGGGAATTTAATGTTATTCTCTTTAAAAGGTTTGGATCCATTGGTCATTTGCATCTTTAACATGTTTCAAGCATGCATATCCATTTTTTAAAACATGTGTAGAAAAGTCTCTTTCTTATAAAATTCCAAGATATTAGCATTGAACAAGTTGAATTTTCCCAAACTTGGATAACAAAACTTTTCTGTTCATTTGTGGTGTGTGAATAAATTTTCTTTACTTACATTTGTTATTGCTTTAAATTCTTTCCATACATAAACTTTAAATTTTTCATTTTGTTGTGATCTATTCACCTTTTATCTCTTTTTTTGGTTATGAGATCAAAGGAAAGTGAAAACTCAAGTTTTGATTTAAGAAAAAAGTATACATCTAAAATGGAAATGAACAATGCACAAATGTAGAGAGATATAATTCCGAAAAGTGTCTATAATTTTTAGGGATTGTAAACTCTAATTAGTTTTTATATATAAGGTTTTGCAATCGTCGGGAAAAGGGGGAGGGAGGGGATGTTTAACTGAGCGTGACTTCCAATCCGTAAGTCATTCCGTACCAAAATAAAGCCCATTACGAATGATAAATCACTTTAAAATCGTCTATGATCATTAGGTCAACTTTTTGTAAATCAACAAAATAATGACTTGTTTGACTCGGGTAAATTTCCCACCGCACGTTCACTTGGAAATTTAATGTTATTCTCTTTTAAAGGTTTGGATCCATAGGTCATTTGTATCTTTAACATGTTTCAAGCATGCACATCCATTTTTCAAAAAATGTGTAAAAAATCACTTATAAAATTCCGACCTATTAGGGTTGAACTAGTGGAATTTTACCAAACTTGGATAACAAAACTTTTGTGTTGACCAGTGGTGTGTAAATAAATTTTCTTTACTTACATTTGTTATTGCTATAAGTTCTTTTCATACATAAACTCTAAAATTTTCATTTTGTTGTGATCAATTTGCTTTTTATATCTTTTTTTTGTTTACGAGATGAAGCAAAAATGAAAACTCAAGTTTTGATTTAATAAAAAAGTATAGATAGAAAAAGGAAATGCACAATGCACAAATGTAGAGAGGGATAATTCCAAAAAGTGTCTATAATTTTTAGGGATTGTAAACTCTTTTTAGTTTTTTTATATCAGGTTTTGCAATCTTCGGGAAAAGGGTGAGCGGGGGATGTTTAACGGAGTGTTGATTGCCAATCCATAAGTCATTCTTTACTAAAAAAATATCCCATTACGCATGTTAATCACTTTACAATCATCTATGAACGTTAGATCAGCTTTTTGTAAATGGGCAAAATAATAACTTGTTTGACTCGGGTAAATATCCCACCACACGGTCACTTGGAAATTTATTGTTATTCTCTTTAAAAGGTTTGGATCCATAGATCATTTGCATCTTTAACATTTTTCAAGCATGCATATCCATTTTTTAAATCATGTGTAGAAAAATCTCTTTCTTATAAAATTCCGAGTTATTAAGGTTGAACTAGTGGAATTTTCAAAACTTGGATAACAAAACTTTTGTGTTCATTTGTGGTGTGTGAATAAATTTTCTTTACTGACATTTGCTTTAAATTCTTTCCATACATAAACTCTAAATTTTTAATTTTATTGTGATCTATTTGCCTTTTATCTCTTTTTTTGTTTACGAGATGAAGGGAAAGTGAAAACTCAATTTTTGATTTCAGAAAAGTATACATCTAAAATGGAAATGCACAATGCACAAATGTAGAGAGATATAATTCCGAAAATTTTCTGTAATTTTAAGGGATAGTAAACTCCTTTTAGTTTTTATATATCAGATTCTGCAATCGTCAAGAAAAGGGGGAGGCGGGGGATTTTTACCAGAGTGTTGACTCCCAATCCATAAGTATTCCTTACAAAAATCACTTTACAATCTTCTATGATTGTTAGGTCAACTTTTTTTAAATGGGCAAAATAATGGCTTGTTTGACTCGGGTAAATATCCCATTGCACGTTCACTTGAGAATTTAACGTTATTCTCTTTAAAAGGTTTGGATCCATAGGTCTTTTGCATCTTTAACATGTTTCAGGCATGCATATCCATTTTTTAAAAGTTGAGAAGAAAAATCTCTTTCTTATAAAATTCCGAGCAATTAGGGTTGAACTAGTCGAATTTCCAAAATGTGGATAACAAAACTTTTTTGTTCATTTGTGGTGTGTGAATAAATTTTCTTTACTTACATTTGTTATTGCTTTAAATTCTTTCCATGCATAAACTCTAAAATTTTCATTTTGTTGTGATATTTGCCTTTTATCTCTTTTTTTGTTTAAGAGATGACAGGAAAGTGAAAACTCAAGTTTTGATTTAAGAAAAAAGAATACAACTAAAATGGTAATGCACAATGCACAAATTTAGAGAGAGATAATTCCAAAAAGTGTCTGTAATTTTTAGGGATTGTAAACTCTTTTTAGTTTTTTATATATTTGGTTCTGCAATCGTCGGGCAAAGGGGGGTGGCGGGGATTTTTAATTGAGTGTTGAATCCCAATTCATAAGCCATTCCTTGCTAAAATATTTCCCGTTACGCATGATAAATTAGTTTACAATCATCTATGATCGTTAGGTCAACTTTTTGTAAATGGGCATAATAATGGCTTGTTTGACTCGGGTAAATATCCCACCGCACGTTCACTTGGAAATTTAATGTTATTCTCTTGAAAAGGTTAGGATCCATAAGTCATTTTCATGTTTAATATGTTTCAAGCATGCATATCCATTTTTTAAAACATGTGTAGAAAAATCTCTTTCTTATAAAATTCCGAACTATTTGGGTTGAACTAGTGGAAATTCCCAAACTTGGATAAATAAACTTTTGAGTTCATTTGTGGTGTGTGAATAAATTTTCTTTACTTACATTTTTTGTTGCTTTAAATTCTTTCCATACATAAACTTTAAAATCTTCATTTTGTCGTGATCTATTTGCCTTTTATTTGCTTTAAAATCTTTTTTTGTTTTCGAGATGAAGGGAAAGTGACAACTCAAGTTTTGATTTAAGAAAAAATAATACATATAAAATGGAAATGCACAATGCACAAATGTAGAGAGAGATAATTCCAAAAAGTGTCTGTAATTTGTAGGGATAGTAGAATCTTTTAAGTTTTTATATATCAGGTTGCGCAATCGTCTAGAAAAGGTGGAGGCGAGGGTTTTTAACAGAGTGTTGAGTCCCAATCCATAAGTCAACCCTTAATAAAATATAGCCCATTTTACATGACAAATCACTTTACAATCATCTATGATAATTAGGTCTATTTTTTATATAAATGGGCAAAATAATGGCTTGTTTGACTTGGGTAAATATCCCACCACACGTTCACTTGAGAATTTAATGTTGTTCTCTTTAAAAGGTTTGGATCCATAGGTCATTTGCATCTTTAACATGTTTCAAGCATGCATATCCTTTTTTTTTAAAACATGTGTAGAAAAATCTCTTTCTTATAAAATGCCGAGCTATTAGGGTTGAACTAGTGGAAACTTTTGTGTTCATTTGTGGTGTGTGAATAAATTTTCTTTACTTACATTTGTTATTGCTTTAAATTCTTTCCATACATAAACTCTAAAATCTACATTTTTTGTGATCTATTTGACTTCTTTTATCTCTTTTTTGTGTTTACGAGATGAAGGGAAAGTGAAAACTCAAGTTTTGATTTAAGAAAAAAGTATACATCTAAAATGGAAATGCACAATTCAAAAATGTAGAGAGAGATAATTCCAAAAAGTGTCTGAAATTTTTGGGGATTGTAAGCTCTTTTTAGTTTTTATATATCCGGTTCCACAATCGTCAGGAAAAGGGGAGACGGGGGCTTTTTAACTGAGTGTTGACTCCGAATCCATAAGTCATTCCTTAATAAAATACAGCCCGTTACACATGATAAATCACTTTACAATCATCTATGATCATTAGGTTAGCTTTTTGTAAATGGGCAAAATAATGGCTTGTTTGACTCGGTTAAATATCCCACCGCACGTTGACTTGAGAATTTAGTGCTATTCTCTTTAAAAGGTTTGGATACATAGGTCATTTGCATCTTTAACATGTTTCAAGCATGCATATCCATTTTTTAAAACATGTGTAGAAAAATCTCTTTCTTATAAAATTCTGAGATATTAGGGTTGAACTAGTGGAATTTCCCAAAATTTGATAACAAAACTTTTGTGTTCATTTGTGGTGTGTGAATAAATTTTCTTTAAAAACATTTCTTTTTGCTTTAAGTTCTTTCCATACATAAATTCTAAAATATTCATTTTGTTGTGATCTATTTGATTTTTATTTCTTTTTTTTTTTATGAGATGAAGGGAAAGTGAAAAATCAAGTTTTTATTTAATAAAAAAGTATACATCTAAAATGGAAATGCACAATGCAAAAATTTGGAGAGAGATAATTCCAAAAAGTGTTTGTAGTTTTTCGTTATTGTAAACTCTTTTCGTTTTTATATATCAGGTTCGGTAATCTTCAGGAAAAGGGGGAGTTGGGGGATTTTTAATTGAGTGTTGACTCCCAATCCATAAGTCATTCCTTACAAAAATATAGCTCGTTATGCATGATAAATAACTTTTCAATCATATATGATCGTTAGGTCAGCTTTTTGTAAATGGGCAAAAAAATGGCTTCATTGACTCGTGTAAATATCCCACCGCACGTTCACCTGAGAATTTAATGTTATTCTCTTTAAAATGTTTGGATCCATAGGTCGTTTGCATCTTTAAGATTTTTCAAGCATTTATATGAATTTTTTAAAACATAAGTAGAAAAATCTCTTTCTTATAAAATTCCGAGCTATTAGTGTTGAACTAGTGGAATTTCCAAACTTGGATAACAAAACTTTTTGTATTCATTTGTGGTGTGAAATTTTTTTTTTTACTTAAATTTGTTATTGCTTTAAATTCTTTCCATACATAAATTCTAAAATCTTCATTTTGTTGTCATCTATATGCCTTTTATCTCTTTTTTTGTTTACGTGATGAAGGAAAGTGAAAACTCAAGTTTTGATTTATGAAAAAATCATATATCTAAAATTGAAGTGCACAATGCACAAATGTAGAGAGAGATAATTCCAAAATGTGTGTGTCAATTTTGAGGATTGTAAACTCTTTTAAGTTTTAATATAACAGGTTTTGCAATAGTAGGGAAAAAGGGGAGGCGGGAAATTTTTTACTGAGTGCTGACACCCAATCCATATGTCATTCCTTAAAAAAATATAGTACGTTACGCATAATAAATCACTTTACAATAAACTATGATCATTAGGACAACATTTTGTAAATGGGCAAAATAATGGTTTGTTTGATTTGGGTAAATATCCCACAACACGTTCTCTTTGTTATAAAATTCCTAGCTATATGGGTTGAACTAGTGGTATTTCCAAAACTTGGACAACAAAACTTTTGTGTTCATTTGTGATGGGTGACTAAATTTTCTTTACTTACATTTGTTATTGCTTTAAATTATTTCCATACATAAACTCTAAAATCTTCATTTTGTTGTGATCTATTTGCCTTTTTTCTTTATTTTTGTTTACGAGATGAAGGGAAAGTGAGAACTCAAGTTTTGACTTAAGAAAAAAGTATACATCTAAAATGGAAATCCACAATCCACAAATGTAGAGAGAGATAATTCAAAAAAAGTGTCTAGAATTTTTAGGGATTGTAAACTCTTTTTAGTTTTTATATATCAGGTTTTGCAATCGTCAGGAAAAGGGGGAGGCGGGGTATTTTTTACTGAGTGTTGACACCCAATTCATAAGTCATTCCTTAAAAAAATATAGCCCGTTATGCACAATTAATCATTTTACAATCAACTGTGATTGTTAGGTCAGATTTTTGTAAATGGGCAAAATAATGGCTTGTTTGATTCGGGTAAATATCTCACAGCACGTTAACTTGAGAATTTAATGTTATTATCTTTAAAAGGTTTGGATCCATAGGTCATTTGCATCTTTAACAAGTTTCAAGCATGCATATCCATTTTGTAAAACATGTGTAGAAAAATCTCTTTCTTGTAAAATTCTGAGCTATTTGGGTTGAACTAGTGGAACTTCCCAAACTTGGATAACAAAACTTTTGTGTTAATTTTTAGTGTGTGAATAAATTTTATTTAGTTACATTTGTTATTGGTTTAAATTCTTTCCATACATAAACTCTTTAATCTTCATTTTGTTGTGATCTATTTGCCTTTGATCTCTTTTTTTGTTACGAGATGAAGGGAAAGGGAAAGATCAAGTTTTTATTTAAGAAAAAAGTATATATCTCAAATGGAAATGCACAATGCACAAATGTAGAGAGAGATAATTCCAAAAAGTGTCTGCTATCGTCGGGAAAAAGGGGAGGCAAGGGATTTTTAACTGCGTGTTGTATCCCAATCCATAAGTCATTCCTTACAAAAACATATAGCCCGTTACGCATGATAAATCACTTTTCAATCATCTATGATCGTTAAGTCAACTTTTTGTCAATGGGAAAAATCCTGGTTGGATTGACTCGGGTAAATGTCCCACCGCACATTCACTTGAGAATTTAATGTTATTATCCTTAAAATGTTTGGATCAATAAGTCATTTGCATCTTTAACATGTTTCAAACATGCATATCCATTTTTTAAAACATGTTTATAAAAATCTCTTCCTAATAAAATTGCGAGCTATTAGGGTTGAACTAGTGAAAATTCCATAACTTGGATAACAAAACTTTTGTGTTCCTTTGTTGGGTGTGAATAAATTTTATTTACTTACATTAGTTATTGCTTTAAATTCTTTCCTTACATAAAATCTAAAATATTCATTTTGTTGTGATCTATTTGCCTTTTATCTCATTTTTTGTTTACAAGACGAAGGGAAAGTGAAAACTCAAGTTTTGATATGAAAAAAGTATACATCTAAAATGGAAATGCACAACGCAGAAAGGTAGAGAGATATATTTCCAAAAGTTTCTGTATTTGTAGGGATTGTAAACTCATTTCAGTGTTTATATATCAGGTTATACAATCGTCGGCGAAGGGGGGAGGCAGGGATTTTTAACTGAGTGTTGACTCTATCCATAAGTCATTTCTTTAAAAAATATAGCCCGTTACACATGATAAATCATTTTACCATTATCTATAATCGTTAGGTGCGCTTTTTGTTAATGGGCAAAATAATGGCTTGTTTGACTCGGGTAAATATCCCACCACAAGTACACTTGAGAATTTAATGTTATTCTCTTTAAAAGGTTTGAATCCATAGGTAATTTGAATCTTTAACAAGTTTCAAGCTTGCATATCCATTTTTAAAAACATGTGTAGAAAAATCACTTTCTTATAAAATTCTGAGCAGTTAGGGTTGAACTAGTGGAATTTCCAAAACTTGGATAACAAAACTTTTGTGTTCATTCGTGGTGTGTGAATAAATTTTCTTTACTTACATTTTTTATTGTTTTAAATTCTTTCTATACATAAACTTTAAAATCTTCATTTCATTGTGATTTATTTGCCTTTTATCCCTTTTTTTGTTTGCGAGATGAAGGGAAAGTGAAAACGTAAGTTTTTATTTAAGAAAAAAGTATACATCTAAAAAGGAAAAGCGCAATGCACAAATGTAGAGAGAGATAATTCCAAAAAGTGTCTGTAATTTTTAGGGATTGTAAACTCTTTTTAGTTTTTATATATCCGATTCTGGAATTGTCAGGAAAAGGGGGAGGCGGGGCATTTTCAACTGAGTGTTGACTCCAAATCCATAAGTCATTCCTTCAAAAAATATAACCCACTATGCATGATAAATCGCTTTACAATCATCTATGGTCGTTAGGTCTGCTTTTTGTAAATGGGCAAAATAATGGCTTGTTTAACTAGGGTAAATATCCAACCGCACGTTCACTTGAGAATTTAATGTTATTCTATTTAAAAGTTTTGGATCCATAGGTCATTTGCATCGTTAACATGTTTCAAGCAGGCATATCCATTTTTTTAATCATGTGTAGAAAAATCAATTTCTTATAAAATTCTGAGTTATTAGGGTTGAAATAATGGAATATCTAAAATTTGGATAACAAAACTTTTGTGTTCATTTGAGGTGTGTGAAAAAATTTTCTTTTCTAAAATTTTTTATTTCTTTCAATTCTTTCCATACATAAAATCTAAAATTTTCATTTTGTTGTGATCTATTTACCTTTTCTCTCTTATTTTGTTTACGAGATGAAGGAAAAGTGAAAACTCAAGTTTTGATTTAAGAAAAAAGTATACATATAAAATGGAAATGCACAATGCCCAAATGTAGAGAGAGATCATTCCACAAAGTGTATGTAATTTTTAGGGTTTGTAAACTCTTTTTAGTTTTTATAAATCAGGTTTTGCAATCGTCGGGAAAAGGGGGTGGCGGTTGATTTTTTACTGAGTGTTGACACCCAATCCATAACTCATTCCTTAAAAAAATATAGCCCGTTACGCATGATACATCACTTTACAATAAACTATGATCATTAGGACAGCTTTTTGTAAATGGGAAAAATAATGGTTTGTTTGATTCGGGTAAATATCCCACAATAGGTCCTCTTTCTTATAAAATTCTGAGCTATATGGGTTGAACTAGTGGAATTTCCCAAACTTGGATAACAAAACTTTTGTGTTCATTTGTGGTGGGTGACTAAATTTTCTTTACTTACATTTGTTATTTCTTTAAATTATTTCCAAACATAGACTCTAAAATCTTCATGTTGTTGTGATCTATTTGCCTTTTATCTGTTTTTTGGTTTACGAGATGAAGGGAAATTGAAAACTCAAGCTTCGATTTAAGAAAAAAGTATACATATAAAATGGAAATGCACAATCCACAAATGTAGAGAGAGATAATTCAAAAAAGTGTCTGTAATTTTTAGGGATTGTAAAATCTTATTAGTTTTTATATATCAGGTTTTGCAATCGTCAAGGGGGAGGCGAGGGATTTTTTATTGAGTGTTGACACCCAATCCAAAGGTTATTTCTAACAAAAATATAGCCCGTTATGCACAATTAATCACATTACAATCAACTATAATCATTAGGTCAGCTTTTTGTAAATGGTCAAAATAATAGTTTGTTTGATTCGGGTAAATATCCCACAACAAGTTAACTTGAGAATTTAATGTTATTATCTTTAAAAGGTTTGGATCCATAGGTCATTTGCATCTTTAACATGTTTCAAGCATGCATATCCATTTTTTTAAAAATGTGTAGAAAAATCTCTTTCTTGTAAAATTCAGAGCTATTTGGGTTGAACTAGTGGAACTTCCCAAACTTGGATAACAAAATTTTTGTGTTAATTTATGGTGTGTGAATAATTTTTATTTACTTACATTTTTTATTTCTTTAAATTCTTTCCATACATAAACTCTATAATCTTCATTTTGTTGTGATCTATTTGCTTTTGATGTCTTTTTTTGTTACGAGATGAAGGGAAAGTGAAAAATCAAGTTTTTATTGAATAAAAAAGTATGTATCTCAAATGGAAATGCACAATGCACAAATGTAGAGAGAGATAATTCCAAAAAGTGTCTGTAATTTTAAGGGATTGTAAACTCTATTTAGTTTTTATATATCAGGTTCTGCTATCAACGGGTAAATGGGGAGGAAGGGGATTTTTAACTGAGTATTGTATCCCAATCCATAGGTCATTCCTTACAAAAAAATATAGCCCATTACGCGTGATAAATCACTTTTCAATCATCTATGATCGTTAAGTCAACTTTTTGTCAATGGGCAAAATAACGGTTGGGCTGACTCGGGTAAATATCCCAACACACGTTCACTTGAGAATTTAATGTTATTATCCTTAAAATGTTTGGATCCATAAGTCATTTACATCTTTAACATGTTTCAAACTTTCATATCCATTTTTTAAAACATGTGTATAAAAATCTCTTCCTAATAAAATTCCAAGCTATTAGGGTTGAACTAATGGAAATTCCCAAACTCGGATAACAAAACTTTTGTGTTCCTTTGTTGTGTGCGAATAAATTTTTTTTACTTACATTTATTATTTCTTTAAATTTTTTCCATACATAAAATCTAAAATATTCATTTTGTTGTGATCTATTTGCCTTCTATCTCATTTTTTGTTTACAAGACAAAGGGAAAGTGAAAACTCAAGTTTTTATATAAGAAAAAAGAATACATCTAAAATGGAAATGCACAATGCACAAATGTACAAAGTTATTATTCCAAAAAGTTTCTGTATTTGTAGGGATTGTGAGCTCATTTTAGTTTTTATATATCAGGTTCTGCAATCGTCGGCAAAGGGGGGAGGCAGGGGATTTTTAACTGAGTGTGGACTCCCTATCCATAAGTCATTCCTTAAAAAAATATAGCCCGTTACACATGATAAATCACTTTACAATTATCTATGATCGTTAGGTGAGCTTTTTGTTAATGGACAAAATAATGGCATGATTGACTCGGGTAAATATCCCACCGCACGTACACTTGAGAATTTAATGTTATTCTCTTTAAAAGGTTTGAATCCATAGGTAATTTGAATCATTATCAAGTTTCAAACTTCCATATCCATTTTTAAAAACATGTGTAGAAAAATCACTTTCTTATAAAATTCCAAGCTTTTAGGGTTGAACTAGTGGAATTTCCCAAATTTGGATAACGAAACTTTTGTGTTCATTCGTGGTGTGTGAATAAATTTTCTATACTTACATTTTTTATTGTTTTAAATTCTTTTCATACATAAACTCTAAAATCTTCATTTCATTGTGATTTATTTGCTTTTTATCTCTTTTTTTGTTTGCGAGATGAAGGGAAAGTGAAAACTTAAGTTTTGATTTAAGAAAAAAGTATACATCTAAAAATGAAATGCACAATGCACTAATGTGGAGAGAGATAATTCCAAAAAATTTCTATAATTTTTAGGGATTGTAAACTCTTTTTAGTTTTTAAATATCCGATTCTGGAATTGTCAGGAAAAAGGGGAGGCGGGGCATTTTTAACTGAGTGTTGACTCCCAATCCATAAGTCATTCCTTAAAAAAATATAACCCATTATGCATGATAAATCGCTTTACAATCATCTATGATCGTTAGGTCAGCTTTTTGTAAAAGGGCAAAATAATGGCTTGTTTGACTCAAGTAAATATCCCACTGCACGTTCACTTGAGAATTTATTGTTATTCTATTTAAAAATTTTGGATCCATAGGTCATTTGCATCCTTAACATGTTTCAAGAAGGCATATCCATTTTTTTAATCATGTGTAGAAAAAATTGTTTCTTCTAAAATTCTGAGTTATTAGGGTTGAACTAATGAAATATCTAAAATTTGGATAACAAAACTTTTGTGTTCATTTGTGGTGTGTGAATAAATTTTGTTTTGTAACATTTTTTTTATTGCTTTCAATTCTTTCCATACATAAAATCTAAAATTTTCATTTTGTTGTGATCTATTTACCTTTTCTCTCATATTTTGTTTACGAGATGAAGGGAAAGTGAAAACTCAAGTTTTGATTTAATCAAAAACGTATATATAAAATGGAAATGCACACTGCCCAAATGTAGAGATATATCTTTCCACAAAGTATGTGTAATTTTTAGGGTTTTAAAACTCTTTTTAGTTTTTATATATCAGGTTTTGCAATCGTCGGGAAAAAGGGGGAGGCGGTTGATTTTTTACTTAGTGTTGACACCCAATCCATAACTCATTCCTTAAAAAAATATAGCCCGTTACGCATGATAAATCACTTTACAATAAACTATGATCATAGGTCAGCTTTTTGTAAATGGGCAAAATAATGGTTTGTTTGATTCGGGTAAATATCCCACAACACATTAACTTGAGAATTTAATGTTATTATCTTTAAAAGGTTTGGATCCATAGGTCATTTGCATCTTTAACATGTTTCAAGCATGCATATCCATTTTTTAAAACATGTGTAGTAAAATCTCTTTCTTGTAAAATTCCGAGCTATTTGGGTTGAACTAGTAGAACTTCCCAAACTTGGATAACAAATTTTTTTTGTTAATTTGTGGTGTGTGAATAAATTTTATAGACTTACATTTGTTATTGCTTTAAATTCTTTCCATATATAAACTCTATAATCTTCATTTTGTCATGATCTGTTTGCTTTTGATCTCTTTTTTTGTTGCTAGATGAAGGGAAAGTGAAAAATCAAGTTTTTATTTAAGAAAAAAGTATATATCTCAAATGGAAATTCACAATGCACAAATTTAGAGAGAGATAATTCCTAAAAGTGTCTGTAATTTTTAGGGATTGTAAAATCTTTTTAATTTTTATATATCAGGTTCTGCTATCGTCGAGAAAAGGGGGAGGCAGGGGATTTTTAACTGAGTGTTGTATCCAAATCCATAAGTCATTCCTTAAAAAAAATATAGCCCATTACGCATGATAAATAACTTTTCAATCATCTATGATCATTAAGTCAAATTTTTGTCAATGGGCAAAATAATGGTTGGATTGACTCGGGTAAATATCCCACCACACGTTCACTTGAGAATTTAATGTTATTATCCTTAAAATGTTTGCATCCATGATTAATTTGCATCTTCAACATGTTTCAAACATGCATATCCATTTTTTAAAACATGTGTATAAAAATCTCTTCCTAATAAAATTCCGAGCTATTAGGGATGAACTAGTGGAAATTCCCGAACTTGGATAACAAAACTTTTGTGTTCCTTTATTGTGTGTGAATAAATTTTCTTTACTTACATTTTTTATTGCTTTAAATTCTTTCCTCGCATAAAATCTAAAATATTCATTTTGTTGTGATCTATTTGCGTTTTATCTCATTTTTTGTTTACGAGACGAAGGGAAAGTGAAAACTCAAGTTTTGATATAAGAAAAAAGTATAAATCTAAAATTGAAATGCACAATGCACAAATGTACAAAGTTATCATTCCAAAAGGTTTCTGTATTTGTAGGGGATTGTAAACTCATTTTAGTTTTTATATATCAGGTTCTGCAATCGTCAACAAAAGGGGGAGGCAAGGGATTTTTAACTGTGTGTGGACTCCCTATCCATAAGTCATTCCTTAAAAAAATATAGCCCGTTACACATGATAAATCACTTTAAAATTATCTATGATCGTTAGATGAGCTTTTAGTTAATGGGCAAAATAATGACTTGTTTGACTCGGGTAAATATCCCACTGCTCGTACACTTGAGAATTTAATGTTATTCTCTTTAAAAGGTTTGAATCCATAGGTAATTTGAATCTTTAACAAGATTCAAGCTTGCATATCCATTTTTAAAAACATGTGTACAAAAATCCATTTCTTATAAAATTCCGAGCTATTAGGGTTGAACTAGTGGAATTTCGAAAACTTGGATAACAAAACTTTTGTGTTCATTCGTGGTGTGGAAATAAATTTTCTTTACTTACATTTTTTAATGTTTTAAATTCTTTCCAAACATAAACTCTAAAATCTTCATTTCATTGTGATTTATTTGCCTTTTATTTATTTTTTTTGTTTGCAAGATGAAGGGAAAGTGAAAACGTAAGTTTTGATTTAAGAAAAAGTATATATCTAAAAAGGAAATACACAATGCACAAATGTAGAGAGAGATAATTCCAAAAAGTGTTTGTAATTTTTAGGGATCGTAAACTCTTTTTAGTTTTTATATATCCGATTCTGGAATTGTCAGGAAAAGGGGGAGGCGGGGCATTTTTAACTGAGTGGTAACTCCCAATCCATAAGTCATTCCTTACAAAAATATAACCCATTGCGCATGATAAATCACTTTCCAATCATCTATGATCGTTAGGTCAGCTTTTTGTAAATGGGCAAAATAATGGCTTGTTTGACTCGGGTAAATATCCTACCACACGTTCACTTGAGAATTTAATGTTATTCTATTTAAAAGGTTTGGATCCATAGGTCATTTGCATTGTTAACATGTTTGAAGCAAGCATATCCATTTTTTTAAACATGTGTAGAAAAATCTTTTTCTTATAAAATTCTGAGTTATTTGGGTTGAACTAATGGAATATCTAAAATTTGGATAAGAAAACTTTTGTGTTCATTTGTGGTGTGTGAATAAATTTTCTTTACGTAAATTTTTTTATTGCTTTCAATTCTTTCCATAC
Source organism: Aristolochia californica (assembly GCF_029961685.1). Classification (NCBI taxonomy): domain Eukaryota; kingdom Viridiplantae; phylum Streptophyta; class Magnoliopsida; order Piperales; family Aristolochiaceae; genus Aristolochia; species Aristolochia californica. The sequence goes on along the minus strand of NW_027181992.1, from coordinate 31,114,602 downwards.
ATAAAATCTAAAATTTTCATTTTGTTGCGATCTATTTACCTTATCTATCTTATTTTGTTTAGGAGATGAAGGGAAAGTGAAAACTCAAATTTTGATTTAAGAAAAAAGTATACATATAAAATGGAAATGTACAATGCCCAAATTTAGAGAGAGATCATTCCACAAAGTGTATGTAATTTTTATGGTTTGTGAACTCTTTTTAGTTTTTATATATCAGGTTCTACAATAGTCGGTAAAAGGGGGAGGCGGGGGATTTTTAACTGAGTGTTGACTGCCAATCCATTAGTCATTCCTTAAAATATATCCCGTTATGTATGATAAATCACTTTACAATCATCTATGATCGTTAGGTCATCTTTTTGTAAATGGGCAAAATAATGGCTTGTTTGACTCGGCGAAATATCCCACCACACGTTCACTTGAGAATTTAAAGTTATTCTCATTAAAAGGTTTGGATCCATTGGACTTTTGCATCTTTAACATGGTTCAAGAATGCATCTCCATTTGATAAATCATGTCTAGAAAATTCAATTTCTAATAAGATTCCAAGCTATTAGGGTTGAACTAGTGGAATTTCCAAAACTTGGATAACAAAACTTTTGTGTTCATTTGTGGTGTGTGAGTAAATATTCTTTTTTTACATTATTTATTGGTTTAAATTCTTTCCATACATAAAATCTAAAATCTTCCTTTTCTTGTGATCTATTTGCCTTTTATCTCTTTTTTTTGTTTATGAGATGAAGCGAAAGTGAAAACTCAAGTTTTAATTGATAAAAAAAGTATACATCTAAAATGGAAATGCACAATCCACAAATGTAGAGAGAGATAATTCGAAAAAGTGTCTGTAATTTTTAGGGATTGTAAATTCTTTAGTTTTTATATATCAGGTTTTACAGTCCTCGATAAAAGGGGGAGGCTGGGTATTTTTAACTGAGTGTTGACTCCCAATCCATAAGTCTTTCCTTACAAAAATATAGCTCCTTACGCATGATAAATCACTTTACATTCAACTATGATCGTTAGGTCAGCTTTTGGTAAATAACAAAAATAATGGTTTGTTTGACTCAGGTAATTATCCCACCGCACGTTCACTTGAGAATTTAATGTTATTATCTTTCAAACGTAAGGATCCATAGGTCATTTGCATCTTTAACTCTTTTAAGCATGCGTATCCATTTTTTAAAACATGTGTAGAATAATCTCTTTCTTGTAAAATTTCGAGCTATTTGGGTTGTACTAGTGGAACATCCCAAACTTGGATAACAAAACTTTTGTGTTCATTGGTGGTGTGTGAATAAATTTTATTTACTTACATTTGTTATTGCTTTAAATTCTTTCCATACATAAACTCCATAATCTTCATTTTGTTGTGAGCTACCTTTGATCTCTTTTTTTGTTACGAGATGAAGGGAAAGTGAAAAATAAAGTTTTTATTTAAGAAAAAAGTATATATCTCAAATGGAAATGCACAATGCACAAATGTAGAGAGAGATAATTCCAAAAAGTGTCTGTAATTTTTAGGGATTTTAAACTCTTTTTTGTTTTTACATATCAGGTTCTGCTATCGTCGGGAAAAGGGGGAGGCAGGGGTTTTTTAACTGAGTGTTGTATCCCAATCCATAAGTCATTCCTTACAAAAATTATAGCTCGTTACACATGATAAATCATATTTCAATCATCTATGATTGTTAGGTCCGCTTTTTGTAAATGGGAAAAATAATGGCAGGAATAACTCGGGTAAATATCCACCGCAGATTCACTTGGGAATTTAATGTTATTATCCTTAATATGTTTGGATCCATTATTCACTTGCATATTTAACATGTTTCAAACATGCATATCCTTTTTTTTTTAAACATGTGCATAAAAATCTCTTCCTAATAAAATTCTGATCTATTAGGGTTGAACTGGTGGAAATTCCCAAACTTGGATAACAAAAATTTTGTGTGTCCTTTATCGTGTGTGAATAAATTTTCTTTACTTACATTTGTTATTTCTTTAAATTCTTTCCATACATAAACTCTAAAATATTCATTTTTTTGTGATCTATTTGCCTTTTATCTCATTTTTTGTTTACGAGATGAAGGGAAAGTGAAAACTCATGTTTTGATATAAGAAAAAGTATACATCTAAAATGGAAATGCACAATGCACAAATGTAGAGAGATATCACTCCAAAAAGTTTCTATATTTTTAGGGATTGTAAACTCATTTTAGTTTTTATATATCAAGTTCTGCATTCGTCGAGAAAGGGGGGAGGTGGGGGATTTTTAACTGAGTGTGGACTCCCTATCCACAAGTCATTCCTTAAAATAATATAGGCCGTCACACATGATAAATCACTTTACAACATCTATGATAGTTAGATGAGCTTTTTGTAAATGGGCAAAATAATGGGTTGTTTGACTCGGGTAAATATCCCACCGCACGTACACTTGAGAATTTAATGTTATTCTCTTTAAAAGGTTTGGATCCATAGGTAATTTGAATCTTTAACAAGTTTCAAGCTTGCATATCCATTTTAAAAAACATGTGTAGAAAAATCACTTTCTTATAAAATTATGAGCTTTTAGGGTTGAACTAGTGGAATTTCCCAAACTTGGATAACAAAACTTTTGTGTTCATTCGTGGTGTGTGAATGGATTTTCTTTATTTACTTTTTTTATGGTTTTAAATTCTTTCCATACATAAACTCTAAAATCTTCATTTCATTGTGATTTATTTGCCTTTTATCTCTTTTTTTGTTTACGAGATGAAGGGAAAGTAAAAACTTAACTTTGGATTTAAGAAAAAAGTATACATCTAAAAAGGAAATGCACAATGCACAAATGTAGAGAGAGATAATTCCAAAAAGTGTCTATAATTTTTAGGGATTGTAAACTCTTTTTAGTTTTTATCTATCAGGTTTTACAATCGTCAGGAAAAGGGGGAGGCAAGGGATTTTTAACTGAGTGTTGACTCCCAATCCAAAAGTCTTTCCTTACAGAAATATTGCCCGTTACGCATGATAAATCACTTTTCAATCAACTATGAATGTTAGGTCAACTTTTTGTAAATGAGCAAAATAATGGGTTGTATGACTCGGGTAATTATCCCACCGCACGTTCACTAGAGAATTTAATGTTATTATCTTTAAAAGGTTTGGATCCATAGGTCATTTGCATCTTTAACATGTTTCAAGCTTGCCTACCATTTTTTAAAACAAGTCTAGAAAAATCTCTTTCTCATAAAATTCCAAGCAATTGGTGTTGAACTAGTGGAGTTTCCCAAACTTGCATAACAAAACTTTTGTGTTCATTTTTGCTGTGTGAATAAATTTTATTTTCTTACATTTTTTATTTCTTTAAATTCTTTCCATACTTAAATTCTAAAATCTTCATTTTCTTGTGACTATTTGCCTTTTATCTCTTTTTTTGTTTACGAGATGAAGCGAAAGTGAAAACTCAAGTTTTGATTGAAGAAAAAAGTATACGTCTAAAATGGAAATGCACAATGCACAAATGTAGAGAGAGATACTTTGAAAAAGTGGTTGTAATTGTTAGGGATTGTAAACACTTTTTAGTTTTTATATATCAAGTTTTGCAATCGTCTGGAAAAGGGGGAGGCAGGGGATTTTTAACTGAGTGTTGAGTCCAAATCCATAAGTCCTTCCTTAAAAAAATATTGCCCGTTACGCATGATAAATCACTTTACAATCAACCTTTAACATATTTCAAGCATGTATATCCATTTTTTAAAACACGTGAAGAAAAATCTCTTTCTTATAAAATTCCGAACTATAAGGGTTGAACTAGTGGAATTTCGAAAACTTGGATAACAAAACTTTTGTGTTCATCTATGGGGGGTGAATAAATTTTCTTTACTTACATTTGATATTGCTTTAAATTCCTTCCATACATAAACTCTAAAATCTTCATTTTGTTGTGATCTATTTGCATTTAATTTCTTTTTTTGTTTACGACATGAAGGGTAAGTGAAAACTTAAGTTTTGATTTAAGAAAAAAGTAGACATCTAAAAAGGAATGCACAATGCACAAATGTAGAGAGAGATAATTCCAAAAAGTGTCTGTAATTTTTAGGGATTGAAAACTCTTTTTAATTTTTATATACCAGGTTCTGCAATCATCGGGAAAAGGGGGAGGTGGGGAAATTTTAACTGAGTGTTGAATCCCAATCCATAACTCATACCTTACAAAAATATAGCCCATTACTCATGATAAATTGCTTTACAATCATGTTTGATCGTTAGGTCAGCTTTTTGTAAATAGGCAAAATAATGGCTTGTTTGACTCGGGTAAATATCCCACCGCACGTTCACTCGAGAATTTAATGTTATTCTCTTTTAACGGTTTGGATCCATAGGTCTTTTACATCTTTAACATGTTTCAAGCAGGCATATCCATTTTTTTAAAACATGTGTAGAAAAATCTGTTTCTTATAAAATTTCGAGTTATTAGGGTTGAACTAGTGGAACACCTCAAATTTGGATAACAAAACTTTTGTGTTCATTTGTGGTGTGTGAATAAATTTTCTTTACTTACATCTGTTTATTGCTTTAAATTCTTACCATACATAAACTCTAAAATTCCCATTTGGTTGGGATGTATTTGCCTTTTCTCTCTCCTTTTGTTTACAAGATGAAGGGAAAGTGAAAACTCAAGTTTTGATTTAAGAAAAAAGTATACATATAAAATGGAAATGCACAATGCGCAAATACAAAGAGAGATAATTCCAAAAAGTGTCTGTAATTTTTTTGGATTTTAATATCTTTTCAGTTTTTTATATCAGGTTCTGCGATCGTCGGGAAAAAGGGGAGGCGGGGGATTTTTAATTGAGTGTTGACTCCCAATGCAGAAGTCAATCCTTACAAAAATATAGCCCGTTACGCATGATAAATCAGTTTACAATCTACTATGATCGTTAGGTCAGCTTTTTGTAAATGGGCAAAATAATGGCTTGTTTGACTCCGGTAAATATCCCACAGTACGTTCACTTGAGAATTTAATGTTTTTTTCTATAAAATGTTTCGATCCATAGGTCATTGGCTCTTTAACATGTTTCATGCAAGCATATCCATTTTTTAAAACATGTGTAGAAAAATCTCTTTCTTATAAAATTCCGAGCTATAAGGGTTGAACAAGTGGAATTTCCAAACTTGGATAACAAAACTTTTGTTATCATCTGTGGGGGGTGATAAATTTTCTTTACTTACATTTGATATTGCTTTAAATTCTTTCCATACATAAACTCTAAAATCTACATTTTGTTGTGATCTATTTGCCTTTAATCTCTTTTTTTGTTTACGACATGAAGGGTAAGTGAAAACTTAAGTTTTGATTTAAGAAAAAAGTACACATCTAAAAAGGAATGCACAATGCACAATTGTAGAGAGAGATAATTCCAAAAAGTGTCTATAATTTTTAGGGATTGTAAACTCTTTTTAGTTTTTATATACCAGGTACTGCAATCGTCGGGAAAAGGGGGAGGCGGGGCATTTTTAACAGAGTGTTGAATCCCAATCCATAAGTCATACCTTACAAAAATATAGCCCGTTAAGCATGATAAATTTCTTTACAATCATGTTTGATTGTTAGGTCAGCTTTTTTTAAATGGGCAAAATAATGGCTTATTTGACTGGGGTAAATATCCCACCGCACGTTCACTTGAGAATTTAATGTTATTATCTTTAAAAGGTTTTTGGATCCATAAGTCATTTGACTGGGGTAAATATCCCACCGCACATTCACTTGAGAATTTAATGTTATTCTCTTTAAAAGGTTTTTGGATCCATAAGTCATTTGCATCTTTAACATGTTTCAAGCAGTCATATCCATTTTTTCGAACATGTGTAGAAAAATCTGTGTCTTATAAAATTCCGAGTTATTAGGGTTGAACTAGTGGAACATCTCAAATTTGGATAACAAAACTTTTGTGTTCATTTTTTGTGTGTGAATAAATTTCCTTTACGTACATTTGTTTATTGCTTTAAATTCTTACCATACATAAACTCTATAATTCTCATTTTGTTGTGATGTATTTGCCTTTTCTCTCTTTTTTTGTTTACGAGATGAAGGGAAAATGAAAACTCAAGTTTTGATTTAAGAAAAAAGTATACATCTAAAATGGAAATGCACATTGCCAAAATGTGGAGAGAGATCATTCCAAAAAGTGTTTGTAATTTTTAGGGTTTTTAAACTCGTTTTAATTTTTATATATCAAGTTCTGCAATCGTCGGGAAAAGGGGGAGGCGGGGGATTTTTAACTGAGTGTTGACTCTCAATCCATAAGTCATTCCTTAAAAAAATATAACCCGTTATGCCTTATAAATCACTTTACAAACATGTATGATCGTTAGGTCAGCTTTTTGTAAATGGGCAAAATAATGGCTTGTTAGACTCGGGTAAATAGGTCATTTACGACATGAAGGGAAAGCGAAAACTTAAGTTTTGATTTAAGAAAAAGTATACATCTAAAAAGGAAATGCACAATGCAAAAATGTAGAGAGAGATAATTCCAAAAAGTGTCTATAATTTTTAGGGATTGTAAACTCTTTTTAGTTTTTATCCACCAGGTTCTTCAATCGTCGGGAAAAGGGGGAGGAGGGGGATTTTTAACTGAGTGTTGACTCCCAATCCATAAGTCATTCCTTACAAAAATATAGCCAGTTACGCATGATAAATCGCTTTACGATCAACTATGATTGTTAAGTCAACTTTATGTAAATGGGCAAAATAATGGCTTGTTTGACTCGGATAAATATCCCACAACACGTTCACTTGATAATTTCATGTTATTTTATTGAAAAGGTTTCGATCCATAGGTCATTTGCATCTTTAACATGTTTCAAGCCAGCATATCATTTTTTAAAACAAATGTAGAAAAATCTCTCTTATAAAATTCTGAGCTATAAGGGTTGAACAAGTGGAATTTCCCAAACTTGGATAACAAAACTTTTGTGTTCATTTGTGGTGGGTGAATAAATTTTCTTTACTTACATTTTTTATTGCTTTAAATTCTTTCCATACATAAACACTAAAATTTTCATTTTGATGTGATCTTTTTGCCTTTTGTCTCTGTTTTTGTTTACGAGATGAAGGGAAAGTGAAAACTCAAGTTTTGGTTTAAGAAAAAAGTATACATCTAAAATGGAAATGGACAATGCCCAAATGTGGAGAGAGATCTTTCCAAAAAGTGTCTGTACTTTTTAGGGTTTTTAAACTCTTTTTAGTTTTTATATATCAGGTTATGCAATCATCGGGAAAAGAGGGAGGCAAGGGATTTTTAACAGAGTGTGGACTCCCAATCCATAAGTAATTCCTCACAAAAATGTAGCCCGTTACACATGAAAAACACTTTACAAACATCTATGATCGTTATGTCAACGTTTTCTAAATGGGCAAAATAATGGCTTGTTTGACTCGGAGAAATATCCCACCGCACGTTCACTTGAGAATTTAATGTTATTATCTTTAAAAGGTTTGGATCCATAGGTCATTTGCATCTTCAACATTTTTCAAGCATGCATATCCATTTTTTAAAACATGTCTACAAAAATCTCTTTCTTATGAAATTCCGAGCTATTAGGGTTGAACTAGTGGAATTTCCCAAACGTGGACAACAAAAATTTTGTGTTCATTTGTAGTGTGTGAATAAATTTTCTTTTCTTACATTTGTAATTGCTTTAAATTCTTTCCATACATAAAAACTCTATAATCTTCATTTTCTTGTGATCTATTTGCCTTTTATCTCTTTTTTTGTATACGAGATGAAGCGAAACTGAAAACTCGAGTTTTGATTGAAGAAAAAAGTATACATCTGAAATGGAAATTCACAATGCACAAATGTAGAGAGAGATAATTTGAAAAAGTGCCTGTAATTTTTAGGGATTGTAAACTTTTTTTAGTTTTTATATGTCAGGTTTTACAATCGTCGGGAAAAGGGAGAGACGAGGGATTTTTAACTAAGTGTTGACTCCCAATCCATAAGTCATTCCTTACAAAAATATAGCCCGTTGCGCATGATAAATCACTTTACAATTAACTATGATCAATAGGTCAGCTTTTTGTAAATGGGTGAAATAATGGCTTGATTGACACGGGTAAAAATCCACCGCACCTTCACTTGAGAATTTAATGTTATTCTCTTTAATAGTTGTGGATCCATAGGTCATTTGCATCTTTAACAGGTTATAAGCTTGCATATCCATTTGACTTGTGTAAATATCTCACCGCACGTTCACTTGAGAATTTAATATTACTCTTCTTCAAAGGTTTGGATCCATAGGTCTTTTGCATCTTTAACATGTTTCAAACATGCATATTCATTTTTTGAAACATGTGTATAAAAATATCTTTCTATAAAATTCCGAGTTATTAGGGTTGAACTAGTGGAAATTCCCAAACTTGGATAACAAAACTTTTGTGTTCCTTTGTTGTGTGTGAATAAATTTTCTTTACTTACATTTGTTATTACTTGAAAGTATTTCCATTCATAAACTCTAAAATATTCATTTTGTAGTGATCAATTTGCCTTTTATCTCTTTTTTTGTTTACGTGATGAAGGGGAATTGAAAACTCAAGTTTAGACATAAGAAAAAAGTATACATCTAAAATGGAAATGCACTATGCACAATTGTAGAGAGATATCATTCCAAAAGGTTTCTGTATTTTTAGGGATTGGAAACCCATTTTAGTTTTTATATATCAGGTTTTGCAATCGTCGGGGAAAGGGGGAGGCTGGGGATTTTTTCACTGAGTGTTGACTCTCTATCCATGAGTCATTCCATACAAAAATATAGCCCGTTACGCATGATAAATCACTTTACAATCATCTATGATCATTAGGTGAACTTTTGGTAAATGGGCAAAATAATGGCTTGTTTGACTCGGGTAAATATCCCACCGCACGTACACTTGAGAATTTAATGTTATTCTCTTTAAAAGGTTTGGATCCATAGGTAATTTGAATCTTTAAAAAGTTTCAAGCTTGCATATCCATTTTAAAAAACAGGTGTAGAAAAATCCCTTTCTTATAAAATTACGAGCTATTAGGGTTGAACTAGTGGAATTTCCCAAACTTGGATAACAGAACTTTTGTGTTCATTTGGGGTGTGTGAATAAATTTTATTTACTTAAATTTTTTGTTGTTTTAAATTCTTTCCATACATAAACTCTAAAATCTACATTTCATTGTGATTTATTAGACTTTTATCTCTTTTTTTTTATTAACACATGAAGGGAAATTGAAAACTCAAGTTTTGATTTAAGAAAAAAGTCTACATATAAAAAGGAAATGAAATATGCACAAATGTAGAGAGAGATAATTCCAAAACCTGTCTGTAATTTTTATAGATTGTAAAATTTTTTTAGTTTTATATATTCGGTTATGCAATCGTCGGGAAAAAGGGGAGGCGGGGGATTTTTAACTGAGTGTTGACTCCCAATCCATAAGTCATTCCTTACAAAAATATAGCCCGTTACGCATGATAAATCACTTTACAATCAACTATGATCGTTAGGTCAACTTTTTGTAAATGGGTAAAATGTCTTGTTTGACTCGGGTTAATATCCCACAGCACGTTCACTTGAGAATTTAATGTTATTTTATTTAAAAATTTTATATCCATAGGTCATTTCCATCTTTAACATGTTTCAAGCAAGCCTATCCATTTTTTAAAACTTGAGTAGAAAAATCTCTTTCTTATAAAATTCTGAGCTATAAGGGTTGAACTAGTGGAATTTCCCAAACTTCGATAACAAAAATTTTGTGTTCATTTGTAGTGGGTGAATAAATTTTCTTTACTTACATTTGTTATTGCTTTATATTCTTTCCATACATAAACTCTAAAATCTTCATTTTGTTGTGATCTATTTGCCTTTTCTCTCTTTTTTTGTTTACGAGATGAAGGGTAAGTGAAAACTCAATTTTTGATTTAAGAAAAAAGTATACATCTAAAATGGAAATGCACAATGCCAAAATGTAGAGAGAGATCGTTCCAAAAAGTGTTTTAATATTTAGGGTTTGTAAACTCTTTTTTATATTTTATATATCAGGTTCTGCTATCATCGGGAAAAGGGGGAGACGGGGCATTTTTAACTGAGTGTTGACTCCTAATCCATAAGTCATTCCTTACAAAAATATAGCCCGTTACACATGATAAATCACTTTACAATCAACTATGATTGTCGGGTCAGCTTTTTGTAAATGGGCAAAATAATGGCTTGTTTGACTCGGGTAAATATCCCACAGCATGTTCACTTGAGAATTTAATGTTATTTTCTTTAAATGGTTTCGATCCATAGGTAATTTGCATCTTTAACAAGTTCCAAGCATGGATATCCATTTTTTAAAACATGTGTAGAAATATCTCTTTCTTTTAAAATTCCGAGCTATAGGGTTGAACTAGTGAAATTTCCCAAACTTTGATAAGAAAACTTCTGTGTTCATTTGTGGTGGGTGAAAATTTTTTCTTTACTTACATTTATTATTGCTTTAAATTTTTTCCATAAATAAACTCTAAAATCTTCATTTTGTTGTGATCTATTTACCTTTTATCTCTTTTTTTGTTTACAAAATGAAGGGAAAGTGAAAACTCAAGTTTTTATTTAAGAAGAAAGTATACATCTAAAATGTAAATGCACAATGCCCAAATGTATTAAGTGATCATTCCAAAAAGTGTCTGTAATTTTTAGGGATTGTAAACTTTTTGTAGTTTTTATATATCAGGTTATGCAATCGACGGGAAAAGGGGGAGGCGGGATTTTTAACCGAGTGTTGACTCCCAATCCATAAGTCATTCTTTTAAAAAATATAGCCCGTTACGCATGATAAATCACTTTACAATCTATGATCGATAGGTCAACTTTTTGTAAATGGGAAAAATAATGGCTTGTTTGACTCGGGTCAATATCCCACCGCACGTTCACTTGAGAATTTACTATTATTCTCTTTAAAAGGTTTGGATCCATAGGTCATTTACATCTTTAACATGTTTCTGGGATGTCTATCCATTTTTTAAAATAAGTGTAGAAAAATCTCTTTCTTATAAAATTCCGAGCTATTAGGGTTGAACTAGCGGAATTTCCCAAACATAGATAACAAAACTTTTGTGTTCATTTGTGGTGTGTGAATAAATTTTATTTACTTACATTTGTTATTGCTTTAAATTCGTTCCATACATAAATTTTAAAATCTTCATTTTTTTGCGATTTATTTGACTTTTATCTCTTTTTTTGTTTACGAGATGAAGCGAAAGTGAAAACTCAAGTTTTGATTGAAGGAAAAAGTATACATCCAAAATAGAAATGCACAATGAAAAATGTAGAGAGAGATCATTCCAAAAATTGTCTGTAATTATTAGGCATTGTAAACTCTTTTTAGTTTCTATATATCAGGATCTGTAATCGTTGGGAAAAGGGGGAGGCGGGGGATTTTTAATTGAGTGTTGACTCCCAATCCATCACTCATTCCTTACAAAAATATAGATAATTAAGCATGATAAATCACTTTACAATCATCTATGATCGTTAAGTCAGATTTTTGTAAATGGGTAAAATAATGGCTTGTTTGACTCTGAAAAATATCCCACCGAACGTTCACTTGAGAATTTAATGTTATTCTCTTTAAAATGTTTGGATCCAGAGTTCATTTGCATCTTTAACATATTTCAAGCATGCATATCCATTTTTAAAAACATGTGTTGACAAATCTGCTTATAAAATTCTGAGCTATTAGGGTTGAACTAGTGGAATTTCCAAAACTTGGATAACAAAACTTTTGTGTTCATTTTTTCTATGTATATAAATTTTATTTACTTAAATTTTTTATTGCTTTAAATTCTTTCCATACATAAACTCTAAAATCTTCATTTTCTTGTGATCTATTTTCCTTTTATCTCTTTTTAGTTTTAAGAGATGAAGCGAAAGTGAAAACTCAACTTTTGATTTAAGAAAAAAGTATACAACTAAAATGGAAATGCACAATGAAAAAATGTAGAGAGAGATAATTCAAAAAAGTGTCTGTAATTTTTAAGGATTGAAAACTCTTATTAGTTTTCATGTATTAGCTTTTGCAATCGTAGGGAAAAGGGGGAGGCGTGGGATTTTTAACTGAGTGTTGACTTCCAATCCATAGCTCATTCCTTACAAAAATATAGCCTGTTACGCATGATAAATCACTTTACAATCAACTATGATCGTTAGGACAACTTTTTGTAAATGGGCAAAATAATGGTTTTTTTGAGTCAGGTAAATATCCCACCGCACGTTCACTTGAGAATTTAATGTTATTCTCTTTAAAAGGAATGGATCCATAGGTCATTTGCATCTTTAACATGTTTCAAGCATGCATATCCATTTTTTTAAACATGTGTAGAAAAATCTCTTTCTTATAAAATTCCGAGCTATTAGTGTTGAACTAGTGGAATTTCCCAAACTTACATAACAAAACTTTGGTGTTCATTTGTGGTGTGTGAATAAATTTTCTTTACTTAAATTTGTTATTCGTTTAAATTCTTTCCATACATAAACTCTAAAATCTTCATTTGGTTGTGATCTATTTGCCTTTTATCTCTTTTTTTGTTTACGAGATGAATGGAAAGTGAAAACTTAAGTTTTGATTTAAGAAAAAAGTATACATCTAAAAACGAAATGCACAATGCACTACTATAGAGAGAGATAATTCATAAAAGTATCTGTAATTTTTAGGAATTGTAAACTCTTTTTAGTTTTTATATATCAGGTTCAACAATTGTCAGGAAAAGGGGGAGGAGGGGGATTTTTAACTCAGTGTTGACTCCCAATCCATAAGTCATTCCTTACAAAAATATAGCCTGTTACGCATGGTAAATCACTTTACAATCAACTATGGTAATTAGGTCAACTTTTTGTAAATGGGAAAAATAATGGCTTGTTTAACTCGGGTAAATATCCCACTGCATGTTCACTTGAGAATTTTATTTTATTCTCTTTAAAAGGTTTAGATCCATAGGTCATTTGTATCTTAACAAGTTATAAGCCTACATATCCTTTTTTTTAAAACATGTGTAGCTAAATCTCTTTCTTATAAAATTCTGAGCTATTAGGGTTGAACTAGTGGAATTTCCCAAACTTGGATAACAAAACTTTTGTATTCATTTGTGGTGTGTAAATAAATTTTATTTAATTACATTTGGTTTGATTTAAATTCTTTCCATACATAAACCCTAAAATCTTCATTTTGTTGTGATCTATTTGCCTTTTATCTCTTTTTTTGTTCACGAGAAGTAGGGAAAGAGAAAACTCAAGTTTTGATTTAAGAAAAAAGTATAAATCTAAAATGGAAATGCACAATGCAAAAATGTAAAGAGAGATAATTCCAAAAAGTGTCTATAATTTTTAGGGATTGTAAACTCTTTTTAGTTTTTTTATATCAGGTTTTGCAATCGTCGGGGAAAGGGGAGCGGGGGGGGGGGGGGGGGGGGGGGGGGGGGGGGGGGGGGGGGGGGGATTTTTAATTGAGTGTTGACTCCCAATCCATAAGTCATTCCTTAAAAAAATATAGCCTGTTATGCATGATAAATCACTTTACAACCATCTATGATCGTTAGGTCAGCTTTTTGTAAATTGGCAAATTAATGACTTATTTGACTAGGGAAAACATCCCACCGCACATTCACTTGAGAATTTAATGTTATTCTCTTTAAAAGGTTTTGATCCATAGGTCATTTGAATCTTTAACATGTTTCAAGCTTGTATATCTATTTTTTTTAAAAATGTGTAGAAAATCTCTTTCTTATAAAATTCCGAGCTATTAGGGTTGAACTAGTGGAATTTCCCAAACTTGGATTACAAAACTTTTGTGTCCATTTGTAGTGTGTGAATAAATTTTTTTTACGTACATTTGTTTATTGCTTTAAATTCTTTCCATACATAAACTCTAAAATTTACATTTTGTTGTGATCTATTTACATTTCCCAAACTTGGATAAGATAACTTTTTTGTTCATTTGGGGTGTGTGAATAAATTTTCTTGACTTACAATTTTTATTGCTTTAAATTCTTTCCATACTTAAACTATAAAATCTTCATTTTGTTGTGAGCTATTTGCCTTTTTTATATTTTTTTTTCTTTACGATATGTAGGGAAAGTGAAAACTCAAGTTTTGATTTAAGGAAAATTATACATCTAAAATGGAAATAAACAATCCACAATTGTAGTGAGAGATAATTCCAAAAAGTGTCTACAATCTTTAGGGATTTTAATTTGTTTTTAGTATTTTTATATCACGTTCTGCAATCATCGGGAAAAGAGGGAGATGAGGTATTTTTAACTGAGTATTGACTCCCAATCCATAAGTCATTCCTTACAAAAATATAGCCCATTTCGCATGATAAATCACTTTACAATCATCTATGATCATTAAGTCAACTTTTTGTCAATGGGCAAAATAATGGCTTGTTTGACTCAGGTAAATATCCCACCACACGTTCACTTGAGAATTTAATGTTATTCTCTTTTAACGGTTTGGATCCATAGGTCATTTGCATCATTAACATGTTTAAATCAGGCATATCCATTTTTTAAAACATGTGTAGAAAAATCTCTTTCTTATAAAATTCCTAAATAAAATTCTGAGCTATTAGGGTTGAACTATTGGAATTTCCCAAACTTGAATAACAAAACTTTTGTGTTCATTTGTGGTGTGTGAATAAATTTACTTAACTTACACTTTTATTGCTTCAAATTCTTTCCATACATAAACTCTAAAATCTTCATTTCGTTGTGATCTATTTGCCTTTTAATGTTTTTTTTTCTTTACGAGATGAAGGGAAAGTGAAAACTTGTGTTTTGATTTAAGAAAAAAGTATAGACTGTTTCACATGATAAATCACTTTAAAACCATCTATGATCGTTAGGTTAGCTTTTTGTAAATGGGAAAAATAATGGCTTGTTTGACTCGGGTAAATATACCACCGTACGTTCACTTGAGAATTTAATGTTATTCTCTTTAAAAGGTTTGGATCCATAGGTCATTTGAATCTTTAACATGTTTCAATCTTGCATATCTATTTGTTAAAACATGTGTAGAAAAATCTCTTTCTTATAAAATTCCGAGCTATTAGGGTTGAACTATTGGAATTTCCCAAACTTGGATAACATAACTTTTGTGTTCATTTGTGGTGTGTTTAAAAAATTTTATTTATTTACATTCGTTATTGCATTAAATTATTTCCATACATAAACTCTAAAATCTTCATTTTGTAGTGATTCATTTGCCTTTGATCTCTCTTTTTTTGTTACGTGATGAAGGGAAAGTGAAAACTCAAGTTTTAATTTAAGAAAAAAGTATACATATAAAATGGAAATGCACAATGCACAAATGTGGAGAGAGATAATTCCAAAAAGTGTCTGTAATTTTTATGGATTGTAAACTCTTTATAGTTTTTATATATCAAGTTCTGCTATCGTCGGGAAAAGGTTAAGGCGGTGGATTTTTTGCTGAGTGTTGACCCCCAATCAATAAGTCATTCCATACCAAAATATAGCCCGTTACACATGGTAAATCACTGTACAATCAACTATGATCGTTAGGTCAACTTTTTGTAAATGGGTTAGATAATGTCTTGTTTGACTCAGGTAAATATCCCACCACACGTTCACTTGAGAATTTAACGTTATTCTGTTCAAAAGGTTTGGATCCATAGATCATTTTATCTTCAACATGTTTCAAGCTTGCATATCCATTTTTTAAAACATGTGTAGAAAAATCTCTTTCTTATAAAATTCCGAGCTATTAGGGTTAAACTTGTGGAATTTCCCAAACTTGGATAACAAAACTTTTGTGTTCATTTGTGGTGTGTGAATAAATTTTTTTTACTTATATTTGTTTTTGCTTTAAATTCTTTCTATACATAAACCGTAAAATCTTCATTTTGTTGTGATCTATTTGCCTTTTCTCTCTTTTTTTGTTTATGAGATGAAGGGAAAGAGAAAACTCAAGTTTTGATTTAAGAAAAAAGTATACATCTAAAATGGAAAAGCACAATGCACAAATGAGGAGAGCGATAATTCCAAAAAGTGTCTACAATTTTTAGGGATTATAAACTCTTTTTAGTTTTTATGTATCAGGTTCTGCAATCGTCGGGAGAAGGGGGAGGTGGGGGATTTTAAAGTGAGTGTTGACTCCCTATCCATAAGTCATTCCTTACAAAAATATTGCTTGTTACGCATGATAAATTACTTTACAACCATCTATGATCGTTAGGTGATCTTTTTTTAAATGGGCAAAATAATGGCTTGTTTGACTCGGGTAAATATCCCACCGTATGTTCACTTGAGAATTTAATGTTATTCTCTTTAAAAGGTTTGGATCTATAGGTCATTTGAATCTTTAACATGTTTGAAGCTTGCATATCTATTTTTTAAAACATGTGTAGATAAATATTTTTGTTATAAAATTCCGAGCTATTAGGGTTGAACTAGTGGAATTACCCAAACTTGGATAACAAAACTTTTGTGTTCATTTGTGTAGTGTGAATAAATTTTCTTTAATTACATTTGTTATTGCTTTAAATTCTTTCTATGCATAAACTCTAAAATTTTCATTTCATTGTGATCAATTTGCTTTTTTAATGTTTTTTTTCTTTACGAGATGAAGGGAAAGTGAAAGCTCATGTTTTGATTTAAGAAAAAATTTTACATCTAAAATGGAAAAGCACAATGCACAAATGTTGTGAGAGATAATTCCACAAAGTGTCTGAGAGATAATTCCAAAAAGTGTCTGGAATTTCTAGGGATTGTAAAATCTTTTTAATTTTGATATATCAAGTTCCGCAAACCACGGGAAAAGGCGGAGGCGAGGGATTTTTAACTGATTGTTAAAAAAAAATAGCCCGTTACTCATGATAAATCATTTTTCAATCAACTATGATAGTTAGGCCAGGTTTTTGTAAATGGGCAAAATAATGGCTTGTTTGACGAGGGTATATATCCCACCGCACGTTCACTTGAGAATTTAATGTTATTCTCTTTAAAAGGTTTCGAAACATAGGTCATTTGCATCTTTAACATGTTTCAAGCATGCATATCCGTTTTTAAAACATTTTTAGAAAAATCTCTTTCTAATAAAATTCCAACCTATTGAGGTTGAACTAGTGGAATTTCCCAAACTTGGATAACAAAAATTTTGGGTTCATTTTTGGTGTGAATAAATTTTCTTTACTTACATTTGTTATTGCTTTATATTTTTTCCATACATAAACTCTAAAATCTTCATTTTGTTGTGATATATTTGCCTTTTATCTGTTTTTTTGTTTACGAGATAAAGTGAAAGTGCAAACAAAAGTTTTGATGTAAGAAAAAATTCTACATCTAAAATGGAAATCTACAATGCACATATGTAGAGCGAGATCATTCCAAAAAGTCTCTGTAACTTTAAGGGAGTGTAAACTCTTTTTAGTTTTTTTAGATCTGGTTCTGCAGTAGTCTGGAAAAGGGGAAGGCGGGGGATTTTTAACTGAGTATTGACTCCCAATCCATAAGTCATTCCTGACAAAAATATAACCCGATACACATGATAAATTACTTTACAATCATCTATGATCATTAGGAAAGCTTTTTGCAAATGGGCAAAATAATGGCTTGTTTGACTCGGGTAAATATCCCAACGCACATTCACTTGAGAATTTTCTGTTATTCTCTTTAAAAGGTTTGGATACATAGGTCATTTGCATCTTTAACATGTTTCAAGCATGCATATCCATTTTTTAAAACAAGTGTAGAAAAATCTATTTCTTATAAAATTTCGAGCTATTAGGGTTGAACTAGTGGAATTTTCCAAACTTGAGTAACAAAAATTTTGTATTCATTTGTGGAGTGTGAATAAATTTTCTTTACTTACATTTTTCATTTCTTTAAATGATTTCCATACATAAACTCTAAAATCTTCATTTTCATGTGATGTATTTGCCTTTTATATCTTTTTTTTGTTTACGAGATGAAGAGAAAGTGAAAACTCAAGTTTTGATTTAAGAAAAAAGCATACATCTAAAATGGAAATTCACAATGCACAAATGTAGAGAGTGATAATTCCAAAAAGTGTCTGTAATTTTTAGGGATTGGAAACTCTTTTTAGTTTTTATATATAAGGTTCAGCAATTGTCGGGAAAAGGGGGAAGCGAGGGGTTTTAAATGAGTGTTGACTCCCAATCCATAAGTCTTTCCTTAAAAAAATATGGCCCGTTACGCATGATAAATCACTTTTCATTAAACTATGATTGTTAGGTAAACTTTTTGTAAAAGGGCAAAATAATGGCTTTTTTTACTCGTGTAAATATCCCACCGTACATCCACTTGAGAAATTAATGTTCTTCTCTTTAAAAGGTTTGGATCCATATGTCATTTGCATCTTTAACATGTTTCAAGCATGCATATCCATTTCTTAAAACATGTGTAGAAAAATCTCTTTCTTATAAATTTCCGAGCTACTAGGTTTGAACTAGTGGAATTTCCCAAACTTGGATAATAAAAAATTTGTACTCAATTGTGGTGTGTATATAAATTTTCTTTCCTTAAATTTTTTATTGCTTAAAATTCTTTCCATACATAAACTCTAAAATATTCATTTTGTTGTGATCTATTTTCCTTTAATCTCTTTTTTTGTTTATGAGATGAAGGGACAGTGAAAACTCAAGTTTTGATTTAAGAAAAAATTATACATAGTACACAATTATAGAGAGAGATCATTCCAAAAAGTGCCTTTAATTTTTAGGGATTTTAAACTCTTTTTAGTTATGATATATCAGGTTCCGCAATCATCGTGAAAAGGTGGAGGAAGGGGATTTTTAACTGAGTGTTGACTCCCACTCCATAGGTCATTCCTTAGAAAAATATAACCCATTACGCATGATAAATCACTTTACATCTATGAGCGTTAGGTCAACTTTTTGCAAATGGACAAAATAATGGCTTCTTTGACTCGGGTAAATTTCCCACCGCACGTTCACTAGAGAATTTAATGTTATTCTTTTTAAAAGGTTTGGATCCATAGATCATTTGCCTCTTTAACAAGTTTTAAGCAACCATTTCCATTTTTTAAAACATGTGTAGAAAAATAAGTTTCCTATAAAATTCCGAGCTATGTGGGTTGATCTAGTCGAATTTCCCAAACCTCGATAAAAAAACTTTTGTGTTAATTTGTGGTGTGTGAATAAATTTTCTTTACTTAAATTTGTTATTGCTTTAAATTCTTTCCATACATAAACTCTAAAATCTTCATTTTCTTACGATATATTTGCCTTTTATCTCTTTTTTTTGTTTACGAGATGAAGAGAAAGTGAAAAATCTAGTTTTGATTTAAGAAAAAGTATACATCTAAAATGGAAATGCACAATGTACAAATTTAGAGAGAGATCATTCCAAAATGTGTCTGTAATTTATAGGGATTTTAAACTCTTTTTAGTTTCTATATATCAGGATCAGTAATCGGGGAAAAGGGGGAGACGGGGGATTATTAACTGAGTGTTGACTCCCAACCCATACGTCATTCCTTAAAAAAATATAGCCCGTTACACATGATAAATCACTTTACAATCATCTTTGATCGTTAGGTTAGCTTTTTGTAAATCGGCAAAATAATGGCTTGTTTGACTCGGGTAAATACCCCACCGCACATTTACTTGAGAATTTAATGTAATTCTCTTTAAAAGTTTTGGATCCATAGTTCATTTGAATCTTTAACATGTTTCAAGCATGCATATACATTTTTTTTCAAACATGTGTAGAAAAATCTCTTTCATATAAAATTATGTGCTATTAGGGTTGAACAAGTAGAATTTCCCAAACTTGGATAACGAAACTTTTGTGTTCATTTGTGGTGTGTGAATAAATCATCTTTACTTAAATTTGTTATTTATTTAAATTCTTTCCATACATAAACTCCAAAATCTTCATTTTGTTGTGATCTATTTGCCTTTTATCTCTTTTTTTGTTTACGAGATGAAGGGAAAGTGAAAACTCAAGTTTTGAATTCAGAAAAAAGAATACATCTAAAATGGAAATGTACAATGCACAAATGTAGAGAGATATAATTCCAAAAAGCGTCTCTAATTTTTTGGGATTGTAAACTCCTTTTAGTTTTTATATATCATGTTTTGCAATCGTCAGGGAAAAGGGGAGCCAGGGGAATTTTTAACTGAGCGTTGACTCCCAATCCATAAGTGATTCTTTACAAAAATATAGCTCGTTACGCATGATAAATCACTTTAAAATTATCTATGATCGTTAGGTCAGCTTTTTGTAAATGGGCAAAATAATGGCTTGTTTGACTCGAGTAAATATCCCACCGCACGTTTACTTGTGAATTTACTATTATTCACTTTAAAAGGTTTGGTTCCATAGGTCATTTGCATCTTTAACATGTTTCAAGCATGCATATCCATTTTTTAAAATATGTGTAGAAAATCTCTTTCTTATAAAATTCCGAGCTATTAGGGTTGAACTAGTTGAATTTCCCAAACTTGGATAACAAAACTTTTGTGTTCATTTGTCGTGTGTGAATAAATTTTATTTACTTAAATTTGTTAATTCTGTAATTTATTTCCATACATAAACTCTAGAATCTTCATATTGTTGTTATCTATTTGCCTTTTATCTGTATTTTGGTTTACGAGATGAAGAGAAAGTGAAAAATCAAGTTTTGATTTATGAAAAAAGTAAACATCTAAAATGGAAATGCACAATGCACAAATGTAGAGAGATAAATCCAAAAAGTGTCTATAATTTTTAGGGATTGTAAACGCTTTTATGAGTTTTTATATCAGGTTCCGCAATCGTCGGGAAAAAGGGGAAGTGCGGGTTTTTTAATTGAGTTTTGACTCCCAATGCATAAGTCAGTCCTCACAAAAATATAGCCCGTTACGCATGATAAATCACTTTACAATCATCTTTGATCGTTAGGTCAGCTTTTTGTAAATGGGCAAAATAATGCCTTCTTTGACTCGGTAAATTTCCCACCGCACGTTCACTTTAGAATTTAATGTTATTCTCTTTAAAAGGTTTGGATCCATTGATTATTTGCATCTTTAACATGTTTCAAGCATGCATATCCATTTTTTAAAACATGTGTAGAAAAATCTTTTTCTTATAAAATTCTGAGCTATTAGGGTTCAACTAGTGGAATTTTCCAAACTTGGATAATGAAGCTTTTGTGTTCATTTGTGGTGTGTGAATAATTTTTCTTTACTTACATTTGTTATTTCTTTAAAATCTTTTGATACATAAACTCTAAAATCTTCATTTTGTTGTGATCTATATGCCTTTTATCTCTTTCTTTTTTACGAGATGAAGGGAAAGTGAAAAATCAAGATTTGATATCAGAAAAAAGTTTACATCTAAATTGGAAATACACAATACACAAATATCTCTTTTTAGTTTTTATATATCAGGTTCTACAATCGTCGGGAAAAAGGGGGAGGCGTGGGATTTTTAAATGAGTGTTGACTCCCTTTCCAAAAGTCATTCCTTACAAAAATATAGCCTGTTACGCATGATAAATCACTTTACAATCATCTATGATCGTTAGGTCATTTTTTGTAAATGGGCAAAATAATGGCTTGTTTGACTCGGTAAATATCCCACTACACATTCACTTGAGAATTTAATGTTATTCTCTTTTAAAGGTTTGGATCCATAGGTCATTTGCATCTTTAACTTTTTTCAAGCAATGATATCCATTTTTTAATATCTGTGTTGAAAAATCTCTTTGTTAAAAAATTCTGAGCTATTAAGGTTGAACTAGTGGAATTTCCTAAACATGGATAACAAAACTTTTGTGTTCATTTGTCGAGTGTGAATAATTTTTCTTTACTTATATTTGTTATTGATTTTAATTCTCTCCATACATACACTCTAAAATCTTCATATTATTATGATCTATTTTCTTCTTATCTCTTTTTTTGTTTACGAGATGAAGGGAAAGTGACAACTCAAGTTTTGGTTTATGAAAGATGTTTCCATCTAAAATGGAAATGCACAATGCACAAATGTAGGGAGAGATCATTCCAAAAAGTTTCTGTATTTTTTAGGGATTGTAAACTCTTTTAAGTTTTTATATATCAGGTTCGGCAATCGTCGGGAAAGGGGGAGGCCGTGAATTTTTAACTGAGTGGTTACTCCCAATCCCTAAGTTATTCCTTACAAAAATATAGCCTGTTACGCTTTATAAATCATTTTACAATCATCTATGATCGTTAGGTCAGCATTTTTTTAATGGGCAAATAAATGGCTTGTTTGACTCGGGTAAATATCCCACCACACGTTCACTAGAGAATTTAATGTTATTCTCTTTAATAGGTTTCGATCCATAGGTCATTGGAATCTTGAGCATGTTTCAATCTTGCATATCCATTTTTAAAAACATGTGTAGCAAAATACCTTTCTTATAAAATTCCGAGCTTTTAGGGTTGAACTAGTGGATTTTCCAAAACTTGGATAACAAAACTTGTGTTCATTTGTGGCATGTGAATAAATTTTTTTGACTTACATTTCTTATTTCTTTAAATTCTTTCCACACATAAACTATAAAATCTTCATTTTGTTGTGATCTATTTGCCTTTTATTTCGTTTTTTGTTTACGAAATGAAGGGAAAGTGAAAACTTAAGTTTTGATTTTAGAAAAAAGTATAAATCTAAAATGGAAATGCACAATGCACAAATTTAGAGAGAGATAATTCAAAAAAATGTCTGTAATTTTTAGGGATTTTAAACTCATTTTAGTTTTTATATATCAGGTTCTGCAATAATCGGGAAAAGGGGGAGGGGGGGAATTTTAACTAAGTGTTGACTCTGAATCCATAAGTCATTCCTTGAAAAAATATAGCCCGTTACACATCATAAATCACTTTACAATCATTTATGATCGTTAGGTCACCTTTTGGAAATGGGTAAAATAATTGCTTGTTTGACTCAGGTAAATTTCCCACCGCACGTTCACTTGAGAATTTAATGTTATTTTTTCAAAAGGTTTGGATCTATAGGCCATTTGCATCTTTAACATGTTTCAAGCAGGCATATCCTTTTTTTAAAACATGTGTAGAAAAATCTCTTTCTTATAAATTCCAAGAAATAGGGTTGAACTAGAGGAATTTCTCAAATTTGGATAACAAAACTTTTGTGTTCATTTGTGGTGTGTGAATAAATTTTTTTTTTGACATTTTTTTATTGCTTTAAATTCTTTGCATACATAAATTCTAAAATTTTCATTTTGTTGTGATCTATTTGCCTTTTATCTCTTTTTTTGTTTACGAGATGAAGGGAAAGTGAAAACTCAAATTTTGAATTAAGAAAATAGTATACATAAAAAATGGAAATACACAATGAACAAATGTAGACAGAGATAATTCCAAAAAGTTTCTGTAATTTTGAGGTATTGTAATCTCTTTTTAGTATTTATATATCAGGTTATGCAATCATCGGGAAAAGAGGGGGGCGGGGGATTTTTTACTAACTGTTGACTCCCAATCCATAAGTCATTCATTACAAAAATATAGCCTGTTACGCATCATAAATCACTTCACAATCATCTATGAATGTTAGGTCAAATTTTTGTAAATGGGCAAAAAAAAGGCATGTTTGACTCGGGTAAATATTCAACCGCACGTTCACTTGAGAATTTAATGTTATTCTCATTAAAAGGCTTGGATCCATAGGTCATTTGAATCTTTAACATGTTTCAAGCATGCATATCCATTTTTTAAAACATGTCAAGAAAAATCTCTTTCTTGTAAAAATTTGAGCAATTAGGGTTGAACTAGTGGAATTTCAAAAACTTGGATACCAAAACTTGTGTTCATTTGTGGTGTGTGAATAAATTTTCTTTACTTAAATTTTTTATTGCTTTAAATTCTTTCCATACATAAACTCCTAAAATCTTCATTTCATAGAAATCTAATTTCCTTTTTATCAGTTTTTTTCTTTACGAGATGATGGGAAAGTGAAAATTCAAATTTTGATTTAAGAAAAAAGTATATATCTAAAATGGAAAGGCACAATGCAAAAATCTCTTGTTAGGTAATTTCAAAAAGTGTCTGTAATTTGTAGGGAAAACTCGTTTTAGTTTTTAAAACATGTGTAGAAAATTCCCTTTCTTATAAAATTTCGAGCAATTAGGGTTGAACTAGTGGAATTTCCCAAACTTGGATAACAAAACTTTTGTGTTCATTTGTGGTGTGTGAAAAAATTTTATTTACTTACATTTTTTATTGGTTTAAATTCTTTTCATACTCAAACTCTAAAATCTTCATTTTGTTGTGAACTATTTGCCTTTTTCATCTTTTTTTTCTTTACGAGTTGAAGGGAGAGTGAATACTCAAATTTTGATTTAAGAAAAAAAGTATACATATAAAAATGAAATGCACCATGCACAAATGTAGTGAGTGATAATTCCAAAAAATTTCTGTAATTTTTAGGGATTGTAAACTCTTTTTAGTTTTTATATATCAGGTTCTGCAATAGTCGAGAAAAGGGGGAGGCAGGGCATTTTTAACAGAGTGTTGACTCCCAATCCATAAGTCATTCCTTATACAAATATAGCTCATTACGCATGATAAATCACATTACAATCATCTATGATCGTTAAGTCAGCTTTTTGTAAATGGGCAAAATAATGGCTTGTTTGACTCGGGTGAATATCCCACCGCACATTCACTTGAAAATTTAATGTTATTCTCTTTAAAAGGTTTGGATCCATAGGTCATTTGAATCTTTTACATGTTTCAAGAATGCATATCCATTTTGTAAAACATGTCTAGAAAAATCTCTTTCTTATAAAATTCCGCCCTAAAAGGGTTGACCTAGTGGATTTTCCCAAACTTGGATAACAAAACTTTTGTGTTCATTTGTGGTGTGTGAATAAATTTTCTTACTTAAATTTGTTATTGCTTTAAATTTTTTCCATACATAAACTCTAAAATCTTCATTTTCTTGTGATCTATTCTCCTTTTATCTCTTTTTTTGTCTACGAGATGAAGGGAAAGTGAAAACTCAAGTTTTGTATTTAAGAAATGCACAATGCACACATGTAAAGAGAGATAATTCAAAAAAGTGTCAGTAATGTTTATGGATTGTAACCACTTTTTAGTTTTTATATATCCAGTTCTGCAATTTCAGGAAAAGGTGGAGGCGGGGGATTTTCTACTGAGTGTTGACTCCCAATCAATAAGTCATTCCTTAAAAAAATTGCCCATTACACATAGTGAATCAATTTACAATCAACTATGATCGTTAGGTCAGCCTTTTGTTGATGGGCAAAATAATGTCTTGTTTGACTCAGGTAAATATCCAACCGCACGTTCACATGAGAATTTAATGTTATTATCTTTAAAAGGTTTGTATCCATAGGTCATTTTCATCTTTAACATGTTTCAAGCAAGCATATCCATTTTTTAAAATATTTTTTAGAAAAATCTCTTTCTTATAAATTTCGAGCTATTAGGGTTGAACTAGTGGAATTTCCCAAACATGGACAACAAAACTTTTGTGTTCATTTGTGGTGTGTGAATAAATTTTTGTTACTTACATTTGTTTATTGCTTTAAATTCTTTCCATACATAAACTCTAAAATTTTCATTTTGATATGATCCATTTGCTTTTTATCTATTTTTTTGTTTACGAGAAGTAGGGAAAGTAAACACACAAGTTTTCATTTAACAAAAATGTATAAATCTAAAATGGAAATGCACAAATCTAAAATGGAAATGCACAATGCACAAATGTATAGAGATATAATTCCAAAAAGTGATTGTAATTTTTAGGGATTGTAAACTCTTTTTAGTTTTTATATATCAGGTTCTGCAATCGTCTGGAAAAGGGGGAGACGGGGGATAATTAACTGAGTGTTGACACCCAATCCATAATTCATTCCTTAAAAAAATATAGCCTGTTATGCATGATAAATCACTTTACAATCATCTATGATCGTTAGGTCAGCTTTTTTTAAAATGGAAAAATAATAGCATGTTTGACTCGGGTAAAATCCCACCGCTAGTTCACTTGAGAATTTAATGTTATTCTCTTTAAAAGGTTTGGATCCATAGGCCATTTGCATCTTGAACATGTTTTAAATATGCATATCCAATTTTTAAAACATGTGTAGAAAAATCTCTTTCTGATAAAATTCCGAGCTATTAGGGTTGAACTAGTGGAATTTCCCTAACTTGGATAACAAAACTTTTTTGTTCATTTGTGGTGTGTAAATAAATTTTCTTTACTTAAATTTTTTTATTTATTTCTATTATTTCCACACATAAACTCTAAAATTTGCTTTTTGTTGTGATCAATTTGCCTTTTATCTCTTTTTTTGTTTACGAGATCAAGGGAAAGTGAAAAATCAAGTTTTGATTTAAGAAAAAAGGTTACATATAAAATGGAAATGCACAATGCACAAATGTAGATAGAGATAATTCCAAAAATTGTCTGTAATTGTTAGGGATTGTAAACTCTTTTTAGTTTTTACATATCAGGTTCTGCAATCGTCGGGAAAAGGGGGAGGCGGGGGATTTTTAACTGAGTGTTGACACCCAAACAATAAGTCACTCCTTAAAAAAATATAGCCCGTTACACATGACAAATCACTTTACAATCATCTATGATCTTTAGCTCAGCTTTTTTTAAATGGGCAAAATAATGGCTTGTTTTACTTGGGTAAATATCCCACCGCACGTTCACTTGAGAATTTAATGTTATTCTCTTTAAAAGGTTTGGATCCATAGGTCCTTTGCATCTTTAACATGTTTCAAGCAAGCATATCCATTTTTTAAAACATGGGTAGAAAAATCTCTTTCTTATAAAATTCCAAGCTATTAGGGTTGAACTAGTGGAATTTCCCAAACATGGATAACAAAACTTTTATGTTCATTTGTCGTGTGTGAATAAATTTTCTTTACTTACATTTTTTATTGCTTTAAATTCTTTCCTTTATAAACTCTAAAATCTTGATTTCATTGTGATCTAATTGCCTTTTTTCTCTTTTTTTTTCTTTACGAGATGAAGGGAAAGTGAAAACTCAAGTTTTGATTTAAGAAAAAAGTATACATCTAAATAGAAATGCCCAATGCACAAATAGAGTGAGAGATAATTCCAAAAAGTGTCTGTAATTTTTAGGGATTGTAAAATCTTTATAGTTTTTATATATCAGGTTCCGCAATCATCAGGAAAAGGGGGAGGCAGGGCATTTTTATCTGAGTGTTGACTCCCAATCCATAAGTCATTCCTTACAAAAATATAGCCCATTACGCATGATAAATCAGATTACAATCATATATGATCGTTAGGTCAAATTTTTATAAATCGGCAAAATAATGGTTTGTTTGACTCAGGTAAATATCCCATCACACGTTCACTACAGAATTTAATGTTATTCTCTTTAAAAGGTTTGGGTCCATAGGCCATTTCCATCTTTTACTTGTTTCAAGCAGGAATATCCATTTTTTAAAACATGTGTAGAAAAATCTCTTTCTTATCAAAATTCCGAGCAATTAGGGTTGAACTTGTGGAATTTCCCAAACTTGGATAACAAAAATTTTGTGTTCATTTGTGGTGCGTGAATAAATTTTATTTATTTAAATTTTTTATTGCTTTATATTCTTACCGTACATAAACTCTAAAATCCTCATTTCGTTGTGATCTATTTGCCAGTTTTATCTTTTTTTTTTCTTTACGAGATGAAGGGAATGTGAAAACTCAAGTTTTGATTTAAAAAAAAGTATACATTTAAAATGGAAATGCACAACGCACTAATGTAGTCAGAGACAATTCCAAAAAGTGTTTGTAATTTTTAGGGATCGTAAACTCTTTTTATTTTTTATATATCAGGTTCTACAATGGTCGGGAAGATGGGGAGGCGGGGTATTTTTACTTGAGTGTTGACTCCCAATTCATAAGTCATGCCTTTCAAAAATATAACTCGTGACGCATGATAAATCACTTTACAATCATCTATGATCGTTGGGTCAGCCTTTTATAAATGGGAAAAATAATGGCTTGTTTGACTCGGGTAAATATCCCACCGCACTTTCACTTGAGAATTTAATGTTATTCTCTTTAAAAGGTTTGGATCCATAGGTCCTTTGCACCTTTAACATGTTTCAAGCAAGCATATCCATTTTTAAAATATGTGTAGAAAAATCTCTTTCTTATAAAATTTCGAGCTATTAGGGTTGAACTAGTGGAATTTCCCAAACCTGGATAACAAAATTTGGTGTTCATTTTTGGTATTTGAAAAAATTTTCTTTACTTCCATTTGTTATTGCTTTAAATTCTTTAAATACATAAACTCTAAAATTTTCATTTTAATGTGATCTATTTGCCTCTAATCTCTTTTTTTGTTTATGAGATGTAGGGAAAGTGAAAACACAAGTTTTGATTTAATAAAAAAGTACACATCTAAAATGGAAATGCATACTAAAAAAATGTAGAGAGATATAATTCCAAAAATTGTCTATAATATTTAGGGATTGTAAACTCTTTTTAGTTTTTATAAATCAGGTTCTGCAATCTCCTGGAAAAGGGGGAGGCGGGGGATATTTAACTGAGTGTTGACTCCCATTCCATAAGTCATTCCTTATAAAAATATAGCCCGTTACGCATGATAAATAACTTTACAATCATCTATGATCGTTAGGTCACCTTTTTTTAAATGGGTAAAATAATAGCTTCTTTGACTAGGGTAAAATCCCACCGCTACTTTACTTGAGAATTTATTCCAAAGGTCATTTGCATCTTTAACATGTTTCAAGCATGCATATCAATTTTTTAAAACATGTGTAGAAAAATCTCTTTCTTATTAAATTCCGAGCGATTAGGGTTGAACTAGTGGAATTTCCCAAACTTGGATATGGGGTGTGTGAATAAATTTTCTTTACTTACATTTGTTTATTGCATTAAATTCTTTCCGCACATAAGCTCTAAAATTTGCATTTTTTTGTGACCTTTTATTTCTTTTTTTATTTACGAGATGAAGGGAAAGTGAAAACTCAAGTTTCGATTTAAGAAAAAATTATATATCTAAAATCGAAATGCAAAATGCACAAATGTAGAGAGAGATAATTCCAAAAAGTGTCGGTAATTTTTAGGGATTGTAAACTCTTTTTAGTTTTTATATATTAGGTTCTACAATCGTCGGGTAAAGGGGGAGGTGGGGATTTTTAACTGAGTGTTGACACTCAATCCATAAGTCATTCCTTATAAAAAAATATACCCCATTACGCATTATAAATCAATTTACAATCATCTATGATCGTTAGGTCAGCTTTTTGTAAATGGGCAAAATAATGGCTTGTTTGAATCAGCTAAATATCCCACCACACTTTCACATGAGAATTTAATGTTATTCTCCTTAAAAGGTTTGGATCCATAGGTCATTTGCATCTTTAACATGTTTCAAGCATGCATATGCATTTTTTAAAATATGTGAAGAAAAATCTGTTTCTTATAAAATTCCGAGCTATTAGGGTTGAACTAGTTGAATTTCCCAAACATGGATAAGAAAAATTTTGTTTTCGTTTGAGGTGTGTGAATAAATTTTCTTTACTTACATTTTTTTTTGCTTTATATTCTTTCCACACATAAACTCTAAAACTTGCATTTTGTTGTGATCTATTTGCCTTTTATCTCTTTTTTTGTTTACGAGATAAAGGGCAAGTGAAAACTCAAGTTTAATTTAAGAAAAAAGTATACATCTAAAACGGAAATGCACAATGCACAAATATGGAGAGAGATCATTCCAAATAGTTTTTGTAATTTTTAGGGATTGTAAACTCCTTTTAGTTTTTTAAAATTCGGGAAAAGGGGGAGGCGGGGGATTTTTAACTGAGTGTTGACTCGTAATCCATAAGTTCTATACTAAAAATTAGCCCGTTACGCATTATAAATCACTTTACAATCATCTATGATCTTTAGGTCAACTTTTTGTAATTGGGCAAAATAATGTCTAATTTGACTCAAGTAAATATCCCACCGCACGTTCACTTGAGAATTTAATGTTATGATCTTTAAAAGGTTTGGATCCATGGTCATTTTTTAAAACATGTGTAGAAAAATATCTTTCTTTTAAAATTCTGAGCGATTAGGGTTGAACTAGTGGAATTACCCAAACTTGGATAACTAAACTTTTGTGTTCATTTGAGGTTTGTGAATAAATTTTATTTTCTTACATTTGGTATTGTTTTAAATTCTTTGCAAACATAAACACTAAAACTTCATTTTGTTGTGATCTTTTTACCTTTTATCACTTTTTTTGTTTACAAGATGAAGGGAAAGTTAAAACTCAAGTTTTTATATAAGAAAAAAATATACATCTAAAATAGAAATGCACAATGCACAAATGTAGAGAGAGATCATTCGAAAAAGTGTCTGTAATTTTTAGGGATTGTAAACTCTTTTTAGTTTTTATATATCAGGTTCTGTAATCGTCGGGAAATGGGGGAAGCAGGGGATTTTTAATTGAGGGTTGACTCCCAATCCATAAGTCATTCCTTACAAAAATATAGCCCGTTACGCAAGATGAATCACTTTACAATCATCTATGATTGTTAGGTCATCTTTTTGTAAAAGGGCAAAATAATGGCTTATTTGACTTAGGTAAATATCCCACCGCACATTCACTTGAGAATTTAATGTTATTCTTTTTAAAAAGTTTGGATCCATTGGACATTTCCATAATTAACATGTTTCAAGCAGGCCTATCCATTTTGTAAAACTTGTGTAGAAAATTCTCTTTCTTATAAAATTTTGAGCTATTAGGGTTGAACTAGTGGAATTTTGCCAAACTTGGATAACAAAATTTTTGTGTTCATTTGGGGTGTGTGAATAAATTTTCTTGACTTACATTTGTTATTGCTTTAAATTTTTTCCATACATAAACTCTAAAATCTTCATTTTGTTGTGATCTATTTGCCTTTTTTCTTTTTTTTTTTTGTTTACGAGATGAAGGGAAAGGGAAAACTCAAGTTTTGATTTAAGAAAAAAGTATACATCTGAAATGGAAATGCACAATGCATAAATGTAGAGAGAGATATTTCCAAAAATTTTATGTAATTTTTAGGGATTGTAAACTCTTTTAAGTTTTTATATATCTGGTTCTGCAATCATTGGGAAAAGGGGGAGGCAGGGGATTTTAAACTGAGTGTTGACTCCCAATCCATAAGTCATTCCTTACAAAAATGTAGCCTGATATGCATCATAAATAACTTTACAATCAACTTTGATCGTTAGGCCAGCTTTTTGTAAATGGGCAAAATAATGGCTTGTTTGACTCGGGTAAATATCCCACCGCACGTTCACTTGAGAATTTAATGTTATTCCCTTTAAAAGGCTTGGATCCATAGGTCATTTGCATCTTTAACATGTTTCAAGCATGCATATCCATTTTTTAAAACATGTGTAGAAAAATCTCTTTCTTAAAAAATTCAAAACTATTAGGGTTGAACTAGTGGAATTTCCAAAACTTAGATAGCAAAACTTTTATTTTCATTTGTTGTGTGTCAATAAATTTTCTTTACTTACATAAATTCTTTAAATTCTTTCCATACATAAACTCTAAAATCTTCAGTTTGTTGTGATCTATTTGCCTTTTATCTCTTTTTTTGTTTAAGAGATTTTTGGGAAAGTGAAAACTAAAGTTTTTATTTATGAAAAAAGTATATATCGAAAAAGGAATTTCACAATGCACAAATGACGAGAGAGATCATTCCAAAAAGTGTCTGTAATTTTTAGGGATTGTAAACTCTTTTTAGTTTATATATCAGGTTCTGCAATCGATGGGAAAAGGAGGAGGCGAGAGATTTTTAATTGAGTGTTGACTCCCAATCCGTAAGTCATTCCTTACAAAAATATAGCCCGTTACGTAGGATAAATCATTTTACAATTATCTATGATAGTTAGGTAAGCTTTGAATCGTTAACATGTTTCAAGCATGCATATCCATTTTTTAAAACATGTGTAGAAAAATCTCTTTCTTATAAGATTCCGAGCAATTAGGGTTGAACGAGTGGAATTTCCCAAAGTTGGATAACAGAACTTTTGTGTTCATTTGTGGTGTGTGAATAAATTTTCTATACTTACATTTTTATTGCTTTAAATTCTTTCCTTACGTAAACTCTAAAATCTTCATTTCGTTGTGATCTATTTGCCTTTTTTATCTTTTTTTTTTCATTTTGAGATGAAGGGAAAGTGAAAACCCAAGTTTTGATTTAAGAAAAAAGTATATATCTAAAATGGAAATGTACAGTGCACAAATGTAGTGAGAGATATTTCCAAAATGTGTCTATAATTTTTAGCGATTGTAAACTCTTTTTATTTTTTATTCATCAAGTTCTGCAATCGTCAGGAAAAGGGGGAGGCGGGGCATTTTTAACTGAGTGTTGAATCCCAATCCATAAGTCATTTCTTTCATAAATATAGCTCGTTACGCATGATAAATCACTTTACCATCATCTATGATCGTTGGGTCAGCTTTTTGTAAATGGGCAAAATTAAAACATGTGTAGAAAAATCTCTTTCTTATAAAATTCTGAGCTATTAGGGTTGAACTAGTGGAATTTACCAAACTTGGATAAAAAACTTTTGTGTTCATTTGTGGAGTGTGAATAAATTTTCTTTACTTACATTCGTTTATTTCTTTAAATTCTTTCCATACATAAACTCTAAAATTTTCATTTTGTTGTGTTCCATTTGCCTTTTATCTCTTTTTTTCTTTACAAGATGTAGGGAAAGTGAAAACACAAGTTTTGATTTAATAAAAAGTATACATCTAAAATGGAAATGCACAATGCACAAATGTAGAGAGATATAATTCCAAAAAGTGTCTATAATTTTTAGGGAATGTAAACTCTTTTTAGTTTTTATATATCAGGTTCTACAATCATCGGGAAAAGGGGGAGGCGAGGGATATTTAACTGAGTGTTGACTCCCAATCCATAAGTCATTCCTTAAAAAAATATAGCCCGTTACACATGATAAATCACTTTACAATCATCTATGATCATTAGGTCTGCTGTTACGGACTCAATAACACTGAGTCATCTACTTTACTTTTATTATTTTTGTTGCTTTTAATTTCGAATTTTTTTGATTTGTAATAAGACTTAAAGGTAGGGGTAGAATTGGATTTTATAACCCTAACCTATGTTGATGTTAATTACCCTATTTAATGGGTAAGGATGGAGAAATAAAGCAAGTTCGGCATTAGAAGAAACTAGGGTAATTTAGGTTCTTGCTAGGCTCCCTATTCTAGGGTTCTTGGTGTGAACTCTCTTGGTGGTTTGCTGCATCCATTGGGGAGTCTTTGAGGAGATCTTGGAAGGAAAAGGAAGAGGAATTACCTTTCTCTTCGGAGCTGCAAGAGAAGACCTTCTCTTTCACGAAAATTCCAGAAAGGAAGAAGGGTGGGCGTGAGCTAACCAGGAAGGAGGACGAATTCTGGTTGCTGGATTGGAGTTGACGTCAAGAGGTAATTCTTAATCTTGTTCCAAGTATTGAAGATGAGAATTCTATTTCTTTTTACATAAGGTACCAGTATTGCATGGTAGAGGAAACCCTACATGAGTCATAAGAAAGGGGGTTCCACGTTGGGGCATCAAGGAGCTCCATTGATTCTCTGGTTTCATCCATAATTAAGAAAAGGAAACTCCTTTTCAAGGGAAAAGAATTCAGCAAAGAGAACAGATTGTTCTTGGATCATTAGAGTGAGTCAAACCCTCTTAATGTGCTGGATTCATCTATACCTCGCTGAGTTACTAGATCAATGGCTAGGGACCATAACAACTTGGTGTCAGAGTAGGGTAACCCAGCAGAGAGAAGCACCAATGAATACTTTGACTTGCTTGAAAGAAAATTTGATACAGTCGTAGAGAGGTTCTCCAAAATTGATCTCGATATGGAGACCTTGAAGGGAAGGATGGATAGCATGGAGACTGGTCTGACTACTGGCAAGAATTTTGCTACATTGGAGGAGAAGTTCACTTTCAGTTTGGAAAGCTTGAAAGGAAGGATGGATAGCATGGAGACTGGTTTGAGCACTGGCAAGACCCCATTTTTGGGGGACCATTCGCAGATCAGAGAGGGAGATAAGTTTACTAGACACACAAGTTTCTCGAGTCAGCAAGGACCCTTTATTCCGGGGGGACACCTCTAACAGGGGGGAGGTACTGTACCTCTCATTCCAGATCTGAGAGGGAGGGACCATTCGTATAACAGAGGAGGAGGTGAATTTCCTAGGCACACGAGTTTCTCGGGATAGCAAGGACCCCTCATTCCGGGGGGACACTTCTACCAGGGGGAGGCACTGTTCCGAGGTATACTAAAATGGAATCCCTACTTATAATGGGTCAGAAGACCCTTTGATATGGCTGTATCGATGAAAAAATTTTAGCCATCAGCGAGTCCCAGCCTATGACCGAGTCAACGTGGTTATTTTCCACTTACTAGGCGAAGCACAACTTTGGTACCAGCTAGTTGAGGTTGATAGCGATGTGGTAGTTTCGGATGAATTTAAGCGATTGTGCTCTCTCCATTTTGGTCCTCCATCTTACAGCAACCCTTTGGGAGATTTGGTCTTGTTTCGCCAAACTGGAGCTGTGGAGCAATATCAAAAACTGTTCCAGGAAAAATTAGCACGAGCCAGTAGTATGGTACAAGTGGATCAACAAGTTGCACTGTTTATAGCAAGACTGACTGAAGCGTTAAAGCTTGAGGTGGAGCTCTATGCACCTGTTGACTAATCCAGCGCTATGAATATAGCCCGTGCTTTAGAACTGCGATAGAAGGCACAACACAGACTACCTCCATGATCAGGGGAGCGAACCGCTCCATCCACGGGGCAAGGGGAGCGCATTCCTCCGAGAAACAACCCGGGTATTCCTTTGACAGGGGATCCGAGATCTAGTCATCCTCCACCTTCTTATATATAAAAATTGACAAGTGGTGAGATGGAGGAACGGCGGGCTAAGAATATGTGTTACAACTGTGATGAACCATATCGGGCTGGTCATCAGTGCAAAAGATTGTTTTTGATCGATAAGGTTGAAGATGAGGATATCGAGGTGACAGAGGATATGATAAAGGAAGAACCACCGGACATCTCCTTGCATGCCATTATTGGGCAGTAATCAGCCACAACTACGAAGCATGGGAGCAGCTCGACAAGTTCCACCAGGTCTACCTAGCTTCAAGGGGGGGCAGATGTTATGGATTCAATAACACTGAGTCATCTACTTTACTTTTATTATTTATGTTGCTTTTAATCTCGAATTTTATTGATTTGTAATAAAACTTAAAGGTAGGGGTAGAATTGGGTTTTAATAACCCTAACCTATATTGATGTTAATTACCCTATTTAAGGGGCAAGGATGGAAAAATAAAGCAAGTTCGGAATTAGCATAAACTAGGGTAATTTAGGTTCTTGCTAGGCTCCCTATTCTAGGGTTGTTGGCGTGAACTCTGTTGGTGGTTTGGTGCATCCATTAGAGAGTATTTGAGGAGATCTTGGAAGGAAAAGGAAGAGGAATTACCTTTCTCTTCCGAGCTGCAAGAGAAGACCATCTCTTTCACGAAAATTCCAGCAAGGGAGAAGGGTTGGCGTGAGCTAACCAGGAAGGAGGACGAATTCTGGTTGCTGGATTCGTGTTGACGTCAAGAGGTAATTCTTAATCTTGTTCCAAGTATTGAAGATTAGAATTCTATTTCTTTTTACGTAAGGTACCATTATTGCATGGTAGAGGAAACCCTACCTTGACATGAGTCATAAGAAAGGGGGATCCATGTCGGGGCATCAAGGAGCTCCATTGATTCTCTGGTTTCATTCATAATTAAGAAAAGGAAACTCCATTTCAAGGGAAACGAATTCAGCAAAGAGAACAGGTTGTTCTTGGATCATTACAGTGACCCTCTTAACATGCTGGATTCATCTATACCTCGCCGAGTTACTAGATCCATGGCTAGGGACCATAACATCAACTTTTTGTAAATGGGCAAAATAATAGCTTGCTTGCCTCGGGTAAAATCGCACCGCTAGTTCACTTGAGAATTTAATGTTATTCTCTTTAAAAGGTTTGGATCCATAGGTCATTTGCATCTTCAACATGTTTCAAGCATGCATAACCATTTTTTAAAACATGTGTAGAAAAATCTATTTCTTATAAAATTCCGAGCTATGAGGGTTGAACTAGT
Organism: Aristolochia californica; assembly: GCF_029961685.1. Classification (NCBI taxonomy): domain Eukaryota; kingdom Viridiplantae; phylum Streptophyta; class Magnoliopsida; order Piperales; family Aristolochiaceae; genus Aristolochia; species Aristolochia californica. The sequence continues at coordinate 31,078,407 of NW_027181992.1, read as the reverse complement.
GGAATTTCCCAAACTTGGATAGCAAAACTTTTGTGTTCATTTGTGGTGTGTAAATAAATTTTATTTACTTACATTTGTTTATTTCTTTAAATTATTTCCATACGTAAACTCTCAAATTTTAATTTTTTTGTGATCTATTTTCCTTTTATCTCTTTTTTGTGTTGACGAGATGAAGAGAAAGTGAGAACTCAAGTTTTGATTTAAGAAAAAAGTATACATCTAAAATTGAAATGCTCAATGCACAAATTTAGAGAGAGATAATTCCAAAAAGTGTCCATAATTTTTAGGGATTGTAAACTCTTTTTAGTTTTTATATATCAGGTTTTGCAATCGTTAGGAAAAGGGAGAGGCGGGGGATTTTTAACTAAATGTTGAATCCCAAACCATAAGTCATTTCTTACAAAAGTATTGCCTGTTACGCATGATAAATCACTTTACAATCATCTATGATCGTTAGGTCAGCTTTTTGTAAATGGGCAAAATATTGGCTAGTTTGACTCAGGTAAATATCCCACCGCAAGTTCACTTGAGAATTTAATGTTATTCTCTTTAAAATTTTGGATCCAAAGGTCATTTGCATCTTCAAGATGTGTCAAGCGTGCATATCCATTTTTTAAAACATGTGTAGGAAAATCTCTTTCTTATAAAATTCCGAGCTGTTAGGGTTGAACTAGTGGAATTTTCCAAACTTTGATAACAAAACTTTTGTGTTCATTTGTGGTATGTGAATAAATTTTATTTACTGACATTTATTTATTGCTTTAAATTATTTTCATACATAAACTCTAAAATTTTCATTTTTTTGTGATCTATTTTCCTTTTATCTCTTTTTTGTGTTGACGAGATAAAGGGAAAACTCAAGAGTTTTGATTTGAGACAGAAGTATACATCTAAAATGGAAATGCACAATGCACAATGTTAGAGAGAGATAATTTCAAAATGTGTCTGTAATTTTTAGGGATTGTAAACTCTTTTTAGTTTTTATATATCAGGTTTATCAATCGTTGGGAAAAGGGGGAGGTGAGGGATTTTGAACTCAGTGTTGACTCCCAATCCATATGTCATTTCTTACAAAAATATAGCCTGTTATGCATGATAAATTACTTTACAATCATCTATGATCGTTAGGTCAGATTTTTGTAAATGGGCAAAATAATTGCTTGTTTGACTCGTGTAAATATCCCACCTCATGTTCACTTGAGAATTTAATGTTATTCTCTTGAAAGGTTTGGATCCATAGGTCATTTGCATCTTTAAGATATTTGAAGCATGCATATCCATTTTTCAAAACTTGTGTAGAAAAATCTCTTTCTTATAAAATTCCAAGCTATTAGGGTTGAACTAGTGGAATTTCCCAAACTTGGATAACAAAACTTTTGTGTTCATTTGTGGTGTGTGAATAAATTTTATATACTTACATTCATTTATTGCCGTAAATTATTTCGATACATAAACTCTAAAACTTTCATTTTGTTGTGATCTATTTGCCTTTTATCTTTTTTTTTTTGTTTACGAGATGAAGGGAAAGTGAAAAATAAAGTTTTGATTTAAGAAAATATTATACATCTAAATCGGAAATGCACAATGCAAAAATGTAGAGAGAGATAATTCCAAAAAGTGTTTGTAATTTTTAGGGATTGTAAACTCGTTTTAGTTTTTATATATCAGGTTCTGCAATCGTTGAGAAAAGGGGGAGGCAGGGGATTGGAGAGACTGGGGATTCCTAACTGAGTGTTGACTCCCAAACCATAAGTCATTCCTTACAAAAATATAGCCCGTTATGAATGATAAATCTCTTTACAATCATCCATGATCGTTTGGTAAGTATTTTGTGAATAGGAAAAATAATGGCTTGTTTGACTCGGGTAAATATCCCACCGCACTTTCACCTGAGAATTTAATGATATTCTCTTTAAAAGGTTTGGATCCATAGGTCATTTGCATCTTTAACATGTTTCAAACATGCATATCCATTTTCTAAAACATGTGTAGAAAAATACTTTCTTATAAAATTCCGAGCTATTAGGGCTGAACTAGTGGAATTTCCCAAACTTGGATAACAAAACTATTGTGTTCATTTGTGGTGTGTGAATAAATTTTCTTTACTTACATTTTTTTATTGCTTTAAATTCTTTCGATATATTAACTCTAAAATTTTCATTTTGTTGTGATCTACTTACCTTTTATCTCTTTTATTGTTTATGAGATGAAGGGAAAGTGAAAACTCAGGTTTTGATTTAAGAAAAAAATATACATCTAAAATGGAAATGCAGAATGCACAAATGTAGAGAGGGATAATTCTATAAAGTGCCTGTAGTTTTTAGGGGTTGTAAACTCTTTTTAGTTTCTATATATCAGGTTCTGCAATCGCGGGGAAAAGGGGGAGGTGGGGGATTTTGAATGATTGATGACTCCCAATCCATAAGTCATTCCTTACATAAATATAGCCCGTTACGCATGAAAAATCAAATTTACAATCAACTATGATTTATAGGTCAGTTTTTTGTTAATGGGCAAAATAATGGCTTGTTTGACTTGGGTAAATATCTCACTGCACGTTTAAAATTTAATGTTATTCTCTTTAAAAGGTTTGGATCCATAGGTCATTTGCATTTTTAACATGTTTCAAGCATGCAGGTCCATTTTTTAAAACATGTGTTGAAAAATCTCTTTCTTATAAAATTCCAAGCTATTAGGGTTGAACTAGTGGAATTTCCGAAACTTGGATAACAAAACTTGTGTTCATTTGTGGTGTGTGAATAAATTTTCTTTACTTACATTTGTTTATTGCTTTAAATTCTTTCTATACTTAAACTCTAAAATTTTCATTTTGTTGTGATCTATTTGCCTTTTATCTCTTTTTCTGTTTACGAGATGAAGAGAAAGTGAAAACTCAAGTTTTCATTTAATAAAAAAGTGTACATCTAAAATCGAAATGCACAATGCACAATGCAAAAATGTAGAGAGAGATAATTCAAAAAAGTGTATGTAATGTTACGGCGGTGTAAACTCTTTTTTGTTTTTTTATATTAGGTTATGCAATCGTTAGGAAAAGGGGGATGCGGGGGATTTTTAACTGAGTATTGACTCCCAATCCATGAGTTATTCCTTACAAAAACTTAGTCCATTACGGAAGATAAATCACTTTACAATCATCATAAATCGTTGGGTCAGCTTTTTGTAAATGGGCAAAATAATGGCTTGTTTGACTAGGGTAAATATCACACCGCACTTTCACTTGAAAATTTAATGTTATTCTCTTTAAAAGGTTTGGATCCATAGGTCATTTTCTTCTTTAACATTTTTCAAGCATGCATATCCTTTTTTAAAAATATGTGTAGATAAATCTCTTTCTTATAAAATTCCGAGCTATTAGGGTTGAATTAGTCGAATTTCCCTAACTTGGATAACAAAACTTTTGTGTTCATTTGTGGTGTGTGAAGAAACTTTCTTTACTTCCATTTGTTTATTGCTTTAAATTCTTTCCATAGATAAACTCTAAAATTTTCATTTTTTAGTGATCTATTTACCTTTTATCTCGTATTTTGTTTACGAGATGAAGGGAAAGTGAAAACTCAAGTTTTGTTTTAATAAAAAAGTATACATCTAAAGTGGAAATGCACAATGCAGAAATGTAGAGACAGATAATTCCAAAAAGTGTCTGTAATTATTAAGGATTGTAAACTCTTTTTAGTTTTTATATATCAGGTTTTGCAATAGTCGGGAAAAGAGGGAGGCAGGGGATTTTTAACTGAGTGTTGAGTACCAATCCATATGTCTTTCCTTATAAAAATATAGCCTATTACGCAAAATAAATCACTTTACAATCATCTATGATCGTTTGGTCAGCAGTTTGTAAATGGACAAAATAATGGCTTGTTTGACTCGGGTAAATATCCCACCGCACGTTCACTTGAGAATTTAATGTTATTCTCTTTAAAAGGTTTGGATCCATAGGTCATTTGCATCTTTAACATGTTTCAAACATGCATATCCATTTTTCAAAACATGTGTAGAAAAATATCTTTCTTATAAAATTCCGAGCTATTATGGTTGAACAAGTGGAATTTCCCAAACTTGGAAAACAAAACTTTTGACTTCATTTGTCGTGTGTGAATAAATTTTCTTTACTTACATTTGTTATTGAAATAAATTATTTCCATACATAAACTCTAAAATCTTCATTTTGTTGTGATCTATTTGCCTTATATCTCTTTTTTTGTTTATGAGTTGAAGGGAAAGTGAAAACTATAGATTTGATTTAAAAAAAAGTATAAATCTCAAATGGAAATGCACAATGCCCAAATGTAGAGAGAAATCATTCCAAAAAGTGTCTGTAATTTTTAGGGATAATAAAATCTTTTTAGTTTTTACATATTAGGTTCTGCAAGCGTCGGGAAAAGGGGGAGGCGGGGGGGATTTTTAACTGTGTGTTGACTCCCAATTTATAAGTCATTCGTTATAAAAATATAGCCCGTTACGCATCATAAATTACTTTACAATCGTCTATGATGGTTAGGTCAGTTTTTTGTGAATGGGAAAAATAATGGCTTATTTGACTCGAGTAAATATCCCACCGCACGTTCACTTGAGAACTTAATGATATTCTCTTTAAAAGGTTTGGATCCGTAGGTCATTTGCATCTTTAACATGTTTCAAGCATGCATATCCATTTTTTAAAACGTGTAGAAAAATCACTTTCTTATAAAATTCCGAGATATTATGGTTGAACTAGTGGAATTTCCCAAACTTGGATAACAAAACTTTTGTGTTCATTTGTGGTGTGTGAATAAATTTTCTTTACTTACATTTGTTTATTGCTTTAAATTCTTTCGATACATTAACTATAAAATTTTGATTTTGTTGCGATCTACTTGCCTTTTATCTCATATTTTGTTAATGAGATGAAGGAAAATTGAAAACTCAGGTTTTGATTTAAGAAAAAATTATATATCTAAAATGGAAATGCACAATGCACAAATGTAGAGAAAGATAATTCTCAAAAGTGTTTGTAATTTTGAGGAATTGTAAACTCTTTTTAGTTTCTATATATTAGGTTCTGCAATCATCGGGAAAAGGGGGAAGCGGGGGATTTTTAAGTGAGTGTTGACTCCCAATCCATAAGTCATTCCTTACAAAAATATAGCCCTTTGCACATGATAAATCACTTTACAATCATCTTTGATTGTTAGGTCAGCTTTTCGTAAATGGGCAAAATAATGGCTTGTTTGACTCAGGTAAATATCCCACTACACTTTCACTAGAGAATTTAATGTTATTCTGTTTAAAAGGTTTGGATCCATAGGTAATTTGCATCTTTAACATGTTTCAAGCTTGCATATCCATTTTTTAAAACATGTGTAGAAAAATGTCTTTCTTATAAAAGTTGGAGCTATTAGGGTTGAACTTGTGGAATTTCCGAAACTTGGATAACAAAACTTTTGTGTTCATTTGTGGTGTGTGAAAAAATTTTCTTTACTTTTATTTGTTCTTGCTTTATATGTTTCCATACATAAACTCTAAAATTGTCATTTTGTTGCGATCTATTTGCCTCTTATCTATTTTTTTTATGAGATGAAGGGAAAGTGAAAACTCAAGTGTTGATTGAATAAAAAGTAGACATCTAAAATGGAAATGCACATTGCACAAATGTAGAGAGAGATAATTCAAAAAAGTGTCTGTAATTTTTAGGTATTGTAAACTCTTTTTAGTTTTTATATATCAGGTTGTGCAATTGTAAGGAAAAGGGCGAGGCGGGCGATTTTTAACTGAGTGAGGACTCGTAATCCAAAAGTCATTCCTTACAAAAATATAGCTCGTTATGCATGATAAATCACTTTACAATCATCTATGATCATTACGTCAGCTTTTTGTAAGTGGGCAAAATAATTTCTTTTTTGACTCGGGTAAATATCCCACCGCACATTCACTTGGGAATTCAATGTTATTCTCTTTAAAAGGCTTGGATCCAAGGTCATTTGCATCTTTAAGATGTGTCAAGCATGCATATCCATTTTTTATAACATGTCAAGAAAAATCTCTTTCTTATAAAATTCCAAGCAATAAGGATTGAACTCGTGGAATTTCCCAAACTTTGATAACAAAACTTTTGTGTTCATTTGTGGTGTGTGAATAAATTTTCTTTACTTACATTTTTTATTTCTTTTATATTCTTTCCATACATAAACTCTAAAATTTTCATTTTCTTGTGATCATATTTTCCTTTTACCTATTTTTTTGTTCACGAGATAAATGGAAAGTGAAAAATAAAGTTTTGATTAAAGAAAAAAGTACAAATCTAAAATGGAAATGCACAATGCTTAAATGAAGGTAGAGATAATTCCAAAAAGTTTCTGTAATTTTTAGTGATTGTAAACTCTTTTAAGTTTTTATATAACAGGTTGTGCAATTATCAGGAAAAGGGGGAGGCGAGATAAATGGAAAGTGAAAAATAAAGTTTTGATTAAAGAAAAAAGTACAAATCTAAAATGGAAATGCACAATGCTTAAATGAAGGTAGAGATAATTCCAAAAAGTTTCTGTAATTTTTAGTGATTGTAAACTCTTTTAAGTTTTTATATAATAGGTTGTGCAATTATCAGGAAAAGGGGGAGGCGAGATAAATGGAAAGTGAAAAATAAAGTTTTGATTAAAGAAAAAAGTACAAATCTAAAATGGAAATGCACAATGCTTAAATGAAGGTAGAGATAATTCCAAAAAGTTTCTGTAATTTTTAGTGATTGTAAACTCTTTTAAGTTTTTATATAACAGGTTGTGCAATTATCAGGAAAAGGGGGAGGCGAGGGATTTTTAATTGATTGTTGACTCCCAATCCATAAGTCATTCCTTTCAAAAATATAGCCTGTTACGCATGATAAATCACTTTACAGTCATCTATGATCGTTAGGTCAACTTTTGTAAATGGGCAAAATAATGGCTTGTTTGACTCGGGTAAATATCCCACCGCACATTCAATTGAGAGTTTAATGTTATTCTCTTTCAAAGGGTTGGATCCATAGGTCATTTGCATTTTTAAGATGTTTCAAGCATGCATATCCATTTTTTAAAGCATGTGAAGAAAAATCTCTTTCTTATAAAATTCCAAGCTCTTAGGGTTGAACTAGTCGAATTTCCAAAAGCTTCTTTACTTACATTTATTATTTCTATAAATTTTTCCACACATAAACTCTAAAATTTCATTTTGTTGTGATCTATTTTCCTTTTATTTTAGTTTTTTACGAGATGAAGGAAAAGTGAAAACTCATGTTTTGAATTAAGAAAAAAGTATACATCTAAAATAGGGATGGATAATGCACAAATGTAGAGAGAGATAATTCCAAAAGCTTTCTATAATTTTTAGGGATTGGAAACTCTTTTTAATTTTTATATATCAGATTTTGCAATCGTCGGGAAAAGGGGGAGGCAGAGGATTTTTAATTGTGTGTTCACTCCCAAACCAAAAGTCACTCCTTACAACAATATAGCCTGTTACGCATGATAAATCACTTTACAATCATCTATGATCGTTAGGTCATCTTTTTGTAAATGGGCAAAATAATGGTTTGTTTGATTCGGGTAAATATCCCACCGCGCGTTCACTTGGGAATTTAATTATATTCTCTTTAAAATGTTTGGATCCATAGGTCATTTGCTTCTTTTACATGTTTCAAGCAGGCATATGAATTTTTAAAAACATATGTAGTAAAATCTCTTTCTTATAAAATTCAGAGCTATCAGGGTTGAACTAGTGGAATTTACCAAACTTGGATAACAAAACTTTTGTGTTCATTTTTGGTGTGTGAATAAATTTTCTTTACTTACATTTGTTATTGCTTTAAATTTTTTCCATACATAAACTCTAAAATTTTCATTTTGTAGCGATCTATTTGCCTTTTATCTTTTTTTTTTTTGTTTACGAGATGAAGGGAAAGTGAAAACTCAAATTTTGATTGAAGAAGAAAGTACACATCTAAAATGGAAATGCACTTTGCATAAATGTAGAGAGGGATAATTCCTAAAAGTGGCTGTAGGTTTTAGGGATTGTCAACTCTTTTTAGTTTTTATATATTAGGTTGTGCAATCATCAAGAAAAGGGGGAAGCGGGGGATTTTTAAAAGAGTCTTCACTCCTAATCCATAAGACTTTCCCTACAAAAAATATAGCTTGTTACGCATGATAAATCACTTTACAATCATCTAATTGTTTGGTTAGCTTTTTTTAAGTGGGCAAAATAATGGTTTGTAAGACTCGGGTAAATATCCCACCGCACGTTCACTTGGAAATTTATTGTTATTCTCTTTAAAAGGATTGGATCCATAGGTCATTTGCATCTTTAACATGTTTCAAGTTTGCATATCCATTTTTTAAAACATGTGTAGAAAAATCTCTTTCTTAAAAAATTCCGAGCTATTTGGGTTGAACTAGTGGAATGTCCCAAACTTGGATAACAAAAATTTTGTGTTCATTTGTGGTGTGTGAAAAAAATTTCTTAACTTAAATTTTTTATTACTTTAAATTCTTTCCACACATCAACTCTAAAATTTTCATTTTGTTGTGATCCAGTTGCCTTTTACCTCTTTTTTTTGTTTACGAGATGAAGGGAAAGTGAAAACTCAAGTTTTGGTATAAGAAAAAAGTTTACATCCAAAATGGAAATGCAAAATGCCCAAATGTAGAGAGAGATAATTCCAAAAAGGGTCTGTAATTTTTAGGGATTGAAAACTATTTTTAGTTTTTATATATCAGGTTTTCCAATCATCTGGAATAGGGGAGGCGGAGGATTTTTACTTGAGTGTTGACTCTCAATCCATTAGTCACTCCTTTAAAAAATATAGCCCGTTATGTATGATAAATCATTCTACAATCATCTACGATCGTATGGTCAGGTTTTTGTAAGTGGGCAAAATAATGGCTTGTTAGACTTGGGTAAATATCCCACCGCACGTTCACATGAGAATTTAATGTTATTCTCTTTAAAAGGTTTGGATCCGTAGGTCATTTGCATCTTTAACATGTTTCAAGCATGCATATCCATTTTTTAAAACATGTGTAAAAAAATCTATTTCTTATAAAATTCCAAGCTATTAGGTTTGAACTAGTGGAATTTCCAAAACTTAGATAACAAAAATTTTGTGTTCATTTGTGGTGTGTGAATAAATTTTATTTACTAACATTTGTTATTGCTTTAAATTCTTTCTATACATAAACTTTAAAATTTTCATTTCATTGTGATCAATTTGCTTTTTCAATGTTTTTTTTCTTTACGAGATGAAGGGAAAGTGAAAGCTCATGTTTTGATTTAAGAAAAAAGTTTACATCTAAAATGGAAAAGCACAATGCACAAATGTTGTGAGAGATAATTCCAAAAAGTGTCTGCAATTTCTAGGGATTGTAAACTCTTTTTAGTTTTGATGTATCAGGTTCTGCAATAGTCGGGAAAAGGTGGAGGCGAGGGATTTTTAACTGATTATTGACTCCCAATCCATAAGTTATTCCTTAAAAAAATCTAGCTCGTTACAAATGATAAATCACTTTTCAATCAACTATGATAGTTAGGTCAGCTTTTTGTAAATGGGCAAAATAATGGCTTGTTTGACTAGGGTATATATCCCACCGCACGTTCACTTGAGAATTTAATGTTATTCTCTTTAAAAGGTTTCAATCCATAGGTCATTTGTGTCTTTAACATGTTTCAAGCATGCATATTCGTTTTTAAAACATTTTTAGAAAAATCTCTTTCTAATAAAATTCCAAGCTATTAAGGTTGAACTAGTGGAATTTCCCAAACTTGGATAACAAAAATTTTGTGTTCATTTGTGGTGTGAATAAATTTTCTATACTTACACCTGATATTGCTTTATATTTTTTCCATACATAAACTCTAAAATCTTCATTTTGTAGTGATATATTTGCCTTTTATCTATTTTTTTGTTTACGAGATGAAACAAAAGTTTTGATGTAAGAAAAAAGTCTACATCTAAAATGGAAATCCACAATGCACATATGTAGAGAGAGATCATTCCAAAAAGTGTTTGTAATTTCTAGGGATTGTAAATTCTTTTTAGTTTTTTTAGATCTGGTTCTGTAATAGTCTGGAAAAGGGGGAGGTGGGGGATTTTTAACTGAGTGTTGACTCCCAATCGATAAGTCATTCCTGACAAAAATATAGCCCGATACGTATGATAAATCACTTTACAATCATCTATGATCATTGGGTCAGCTTTTTGTAAATGGGCAAAATAATGGCTTGTTTGACTCGGGTAAATATCCCATCGCACATTTACTTGAGAATTTTCTGTTATTCTCTTTAAAAGGTTTGGATCCATAGGTCATTCACATCTTTAACATGTTTCAAGCATGCATATCCATTTTTTAAAACATGTGTTGAAAAATCACTTTCTTATAAAATTCTGAGCTATTAGGGTTGAACTAGTGGAATTTCCCAAACTTGAGTAACAAAAATTTTGTATTCATTTGTGCAGTGTGAATATATTTTCTTTACTTACATTTTTCATTGCTTTAAATTGTTTCCATACATAAACTCTAAAAACTTCATTTTCTTGTGATCTATTTGCCTTTTATCTCTTTTTTTGTTTACGAGATGAAGGGAAAGTAAAACACAAGTTTTGATTTATGAAAAAAGTATACTTCTAAAATGGAAATGAACACTGCACAAATGTCGCAGGAGATAATTCCAAAAAGTGTCTGTAATTTTTAGGGATTGTAAACTCTTTTTAGTTTTTATATATCGGGTTCTGCAATCGTTGGGAAAAAGGGGAGGCGGGGGACTTTTTAACTGAGTGTTAACTCTCAATCCATAAGTCATTTATTAGAAAAATATAGCCCGTTACGTATGATAAATCACTTTTCAATCATCTATGATCGTTAGGTCAACTTTTTGTATATGAGCAAAATAATGGCTTGTTTGACTCGGTTAAATATCCCACAGCACTTTCACTTGAGAATTTACTATTATTGTCTTTAAAAAGTTTGGATCTTTAACATGTTTCAAACATGCATATCCATTGTTTAAAACATGTGTAGAAAAATCTCTTCTTATAAAATTCTAAGCTATATGGGTTGAATTAGTGGAATTTCGCAAGCTAAAAAAAACTTTTGTGTTAATTTGTGGTGTGAATAAACTTTCTTTACTTACATTTGTTATTGCTTTAAATTATTTTGATACATAAACTCTAAAATTTTCATTTTCTTGTGATGTATTTGCCTTTTATATCTTTTTTTGTTAACGAGATGAAGAGAAAGTGAAAACTCAAGTTTTGATTTAAGAAAAAAGTATACATCTAAAATGGAAATGCACAATGCAAAAATGTAGAGAGTGATAATTCCAAAAAGTGTCTGTAATTTTTAGGGATTGGAAACTCTTTTTAGTTTTTATATATAAGGTGCCGCAATGGTCGGGAAAAGGGGGAAGCGGGGGGTTTTAACTGAGTGTTGACTCCCAATCCATAAATCATTCCTTAAAAAAATATGGCCCGTTACGCGTGAAAAATCACTTTTCATTCAACTATGATCATTAGGTAAACTTTTTGTAAAATGGCAAAATAATGGCTTGTTTGACTCGGGTAAATATCCCACCGCACGTTCACTTGAGAATTTAATGTTATTCTCTTTAAAAGGTTTGCATCCATAGGTCATTTGCATCTTTAACATGTTTCATGCATGCATATCCATTTTTTAAAACATGTGAAGAAAAATCTCTTTCTTATAAAATTCTGAGCAATTAGGGTTGAACAAGTGGAATTTCCCAAACTTGGATAACAAAACTTTTGTGTTCATTTGTGGTGTGTGAATTAATTTTATTTACTTACATATTTTTATTTCCTTTAAATTATTTCCATACGTAAACTCTAAAATTTTCATTTTTTTGTGATCTATTTTCCTTTTATCTCTTTTTTGTGTTGACGAGATGAAGGGAAAGTGAGAACTCAAGTTTTGATTTAATAAAAAAGTATATATCTAAAATGGAAATGCTCAATGCACAAATTTAGAGAGAGATAATTCCAAAAAGTGTCCGTAATTTTTAGGGATTGTAAACTCTTTTTAGTTTTTATATATCAAGTTCTGCAATAGTCAGGAAAAGGGGGAGGCGGGGGATTTTTAACGAAGTGTTGACTCCCAATCCATAAGTCATTAAATAAAAAATATAGCCCATTACGAATTATAAATCACTTTACAATCATCTATGATCTTTAGGTCAGCTTTTTGTAAATTGGCAAAATAATGGCTAATTTGATTAGGGTAAATATCCCACCGCATGTTCACTTGAGAATTTAATGTTATTCTCTTTAAAAGGTTTGGATCCGTAGGTCATTTGCATCGTTAATATGTTTCAAGACGGCAAATCCATTTTTTAAAACATGTGTAGAAAAATATTTCTTATGAAATTCTGAGCTATTTGGGTTGAACTAGTGGAATTTCCCAAACTTGGATAACAAAACTTTTGTGTTCATTTGTGGTGTGTGAATAAATTTTTTTTACTTACATTTTTTATAGCTTTAAATTCTTTCCATACATAAACTCTAAAATTTTCATTTTGTTCTGATCTAATTGCCTTTTATCTCTTTTTTTGTTTACGAGATGAAGGGAAAGTGAAAACTCAAGTTTTGATTTAAAAAAAAAGTTTACATCTAAAATAGAAATGCACAATGCACAAATGAAGAGGGAGATAATTCAAAAAAGTGTCTAAAATTTTAAGGGATTGTAAACTCTTTTTAGTTTTTATATATCAGGTTCTGCAATTGTTGGGAAAAGGGGGAGGCGGGGCATTTTTAACTGAGTGTTGCCTCCCAATCCATAAGTCATTTCTTAAAAAAATATAGCCCGATCTTCATTAACCCCTTTACAATCATCTATGATCGTTTAGTCAGCTTTTTGTGAATGGGTAAAATAAAGGCTTGTTTGACTCGAGTAAATATCCCACCGCACGTTTACTTGAGAATTTAATCTTATTCTTTTTAAAAGGTTTGGATCCATAGGTCATTGGTATCTTTAAGATGTCTCTAGCATGCATCTCCATTTTTTAAAACATGTGTAGGAAAATCTCTTTCTTATTAAATTCCGAGCTATTAGGGTTGAACTAGTGGAATTTTCCAAACGTGGATAACAAAACTTTTGTGTTCTTTTGTGGTGTGTTAATTAATTTTATTTACTTACATATTTTTATTTCCTTTAAATTATTTCCATACGTAAACTCTAAAATTTTCATTTTTTTGTGATCTATTTTCCTTTTATCTCTTTTTTGTGTTGACGAGATGAAGGGAAAGTGAGAACTCAAGTTTTGATTTAATAAAAAAGTATATATCTAAAATGGAAATGCTCAATGCACAAATTTAGAGAGAGATAATTCCAAAAAGTGTCCGTAATTTTTAGGGATTGTAAACTCTTTTTAGTTTTTATATATCAAGTTTTGCAATCGTTGGGAAAAGGGGGAGGTGGGGGATTTTTAACTGAGTGTTGACTCCCAAACCATAAGTCATTCCTTACAAAAGTATTGCCCGTTATGCATGATAAATCACTTTACAATCATCTATGATCGTTAGGTCAACTCTTCGTAAATGGGGAAAATATTGGCTTGTTTTACTCGGTAAAATATCCCACCGCATGTTCACTTGAGAATATAATGTTATTCTCTTTAAAAGTTTGGATCCATTGGTCATTTGCATCTTCAAGTTGTGTCGTACATATCCATTTTTTAAAACATGTGTAGGAGAATATCTTTCTTATAAAATTCCGAGCTATTAGGGTTGAACTAGTGGAATTTTCCAAAAGCTATTAGGGTTGAACTAGTGGAATTTTCCAAACTTTGATAACAAAACTTTTGTGTTCATTTGTGGTGTGTGAATAAATTTTATTTACTTACATTTATTTATTGCTTTAAATTATTTCCATTCAAAAATTCTAAAATTTTCATTTTTTTGTGATCTAATTTCATTTTATATCTTTTTTGTGTTGACGAGATGAAGGGAAAACTCAAGCTTTGATTTGAGACAAAAGTATACATATAAAATGGAAATGCACAATGCACAAAGTTAGAAATTAATTTCAAAACATGTCTGTAATTTTTAGGGATTGTAAACTCTTTCTAGTTTTTATATATCAGGTTCTGCAATCTTTGGGAAAAGGAGGAGGTGGGGGATTTTTAACTCAATGTTGACTCCCAATCCATATGTCATTTCTTACAAAAATATAGCCCGTTACACATTATAAATCACTTTACAATCATCTATGATCGTTAGGTCAACTTTTTGTAAATGGGCAAAATAATTGCTTGTTTGACTCAGGTAAATATCCCATCGCTTGTTCACTTGAGAATTTAATGTTATTCTCTTTAAAAGTTTGGATCCATAGGTCATTTGCATCTTCAAGATGTGTCAAGTGTGCATATCCATTTTTTAAAACATGTGTAGGAAAATCTCTTTCTTATAAAATTCCGAGCTATTAGGGTTGAACTAGTGGAATTTTCCAAACTTTGATAACAAAAATTTTGTGTTCATTTGTGATTTGTGAATAAATTTTTTTTACTTACATTTATTTATTGCTTAAAATTTCCATACATAAACTCTAAAATTTTTATTTTTTTGTGATCTATTTTACTTTTATCTCTTTTTTGTGTTGACGAGATGAAGGGAAAACTCAAGTTTTGATTTATGACAAAAGTATGTATCTAAAATGGAAATTCACAATGCACAAAGTTAGAGAGAGATATTTTCAAAATGTGTCTATAATTTTTAGGGATTGTAAACTTTTTTTAGTTTTTATATATCAGGTTCTGCAATCATTCGGAAAAGGGGGAGGTGGGAGATTTTTAACTCAGTGTTGACTCCCAATCCATATGTCATTTCTTACAAAAATATATCCCGTTACGCATGATAAATCACTTTACAATCATCTATGATCGTTAGGTCAGTTTTTTCTAAATGGGCAAAATAATTTCTTGTTTCACTTGGGTAAATATCCCACCGCATGTTCACTTGAGAATTTAATGTTATTTTCTTGAAAGGTTTGGATCCATAGGTCATTTGTATCTTTAACATGTTTCAAGCATGCATATCCATTTTTTAAAACATGTGTAGAAAAATCTCTTTCTTATAAAATTCCGAGCTATTAGGGTTGAACTAGTGGAATTTCCCAAACTTGGATAACAAAACTTTTGTGTTCATTTGTGGTGTGAAAAAAATTTCTTTACTAAATTTTTTTTTTACTTCTTTAAAATCTTTCCATTCATAAACTCTAAAATTTTCATTTTGTTGTGATCTATTTGCCTATTTTCTCTTTTTTTGTTTATGAGATGAAGGGAAAGTGAAAACTCAAGTTTTGATTGAAGAAAAAAGTATAGATCTAAAATGGAAATGCACAATGCACAAATGTAGAGAGAGATAATTCTAAAAAGTGTATGTAATTTTTAGGAATTGTAAACTCTTCTTAGTTTTTATATATCAGGTTCTGCAATTGTCGGGAAGAAGGGGAGGCGGGGGATTTTTAACTGAGTGTTGACTCCCAATCCATAAGTCATTCCTAACAAAAATATAGCCCATTGCACATGATAAATCACTTTAAAATCATCTATGATCGTTAGGTTATCTTTTTGTAAATGGGCAAAAAAATGGCTTGTTTGACTTGGGTAAATATCCCACCGCACGTTCACTAGAGAATTTAATGTTATTCTCTTTAGTTCTGGATACATAGGCCATTTGCATCTTTAAGATGTTTAAAGTATGCATATCCATTTTTCAAAACATATGTAGAATAATCTCTTTCTTATAAAATTCCGAGCTATTAGAGTGGAACTAGTGGAATTTCCCAAACATGGTTAACAAAACTTTTGTGGTCATTTGTGGTGTGTGAATGAATTTTATTTACTTACATTCATTTATTGCCTTAAATTATTTCCATACATAAACTCTAAAACTTTCATTTTGTTGTGATCTATTTGCCTTTTATCTCTTTTTTTTGTTTACGAGATGAAGGGAAAGTGAAAACTAAAGTTTTGATTTAAGAAAAAAATTATACATCTAAATTGGAAATGCACAATGCACAAATGTAGAAAGAGATAATTCCAAAAAGTGTCTGTAATTTTTAGGGATTGTAAACTCGTTTTAGTTTTTATATATCAGGTTCTGCAATCGTTGGGAAAAGGGGGAGGCAAGGGATTCGGGAGACGGGGGATTTCTAACTGAGTGTTGACTCCCAATCCATAAGTCATTCCATACAAAAATATAGCCTGTTGTGCATGATAAATCACTTTACAACCATCTATGATCGTTACGTCAGCATTTTGTAAATGGGCAAAATAAAGGCTTGTTTGACTCGGGTAAATATCCCACCGCACGTTCACTTGAGAATTTAATGTTATTCTCTTTAAAAGGTTTGGATCCATAGGTCATTTGAATTTTTAACATGTTTGAAGCTTGCATATCTATTTTTTAAAAGATGTGTAGATAAATCTTTTTCTTATAAAATTCTGAGCTATTAGGGTTGAACTAGTGGAATTACCCAAACTTGGATAACAAAACTTTTATGTTCATTTGTGGTGTGTGAATAAATTTTCTTTAATTACATTTTTTATTGCTTTAAATTCTTTCTATACATAAACTCTAAAATTTTCATTTCGTTTTGATCAATTTGCATATTTAATGTTTTTTTCTTTACAAGATGAAGGGAAAGGGAAAGGTCATGTTTTGATTTAAGAAAAAAGTTTACATCTAAAATGGAAAAGCACAATGCACAAGTTTTGTGGGAGATAATTCAAAAAAGTGCCTACAATTTCTAGGGATTGTAAACTCTTTTTAGTTTTGATATATCAGGTTCCGCAATCGTCGGGAAAAAGCGGAGGCTAGGGATTTTTAACTGATTGTTGACTCCCAATCCATAAGTTATTCCTTAAAAAAATATAGCCCTTTACGCATGATAAATCAATTTTCAATCAACTATGATAGTTAGGTCAGCTTTTTATAAATGGGCAAAATAATGGCTTGTTTGAATAGGGTATATATCCCACCGCACGTTCACTTGAGAATTTAATGTTATTCTCTTTGAAAGGTTTCGATCCATAGGTCATTTGCATCTTTAACAAGTTTCTAGCATGCATAACCGTTTTTAAAACATTTTTAGAAAAATCTCTTTCTAATAAAATTCCAAGCTATTAAGGTTGAACTAGTGGAATTTTCCAAACTTGGATAACAAAACTTTTGTGTTCATTTTTGGTGTGAATAAATTTTTTTACTTACATTTAATATTGCTTTATATTTTTTCCATACATAAACTCTTAAATCTTCATTTTGTTGTGATATATTTGCCTTTTATCTATTTTTTTGTTTACGAGATGAAGCAAAAGTGAAAAGAAAAGTTTTTATGTAATAAAAAAGTCTACATCTAAAATGGAAATCCACAGTGCACATATGTAGAGACAAATCATTCTAAAAAGTTTCTTTAATTTTTAGGGATTTTAAACTCTTTTTAGTTTTTTTAGATCTACTTCAGCAATAGTCTGGAAAAGGGGGAGGCAGGGGATTTTGAACTGAGTGTTGACTCCCAATCCATAAGTAGTTCTTGACAAAAATATAGCCCGATATGCATGATAAATCACTTTACAATCATCTATGATCGTTAGGTCAGCTTTTTGTAAATGGGCAAAAAAATGGCTTGTTTGACTCGGGTAAATATCCCACCGCACATTCACTTGAGAATTTTCTGTTATTCTCTTTAAAAGATTTGGATCCATAGGTCATTTGCATCTTTAACATGTTTCAAGCATGTATATCCACTTTTTAAAACATAAAATTCCGAGCTATTAGGGTTGAACTTGTGGAATTTCCCAAACTTGTGTAACAAAACTTTTGTATTCATTTGTGGAATGTGAATATATTTTATTTACTTACATTTTTCATTGCTTTAAATTGTTTCCATACGTAAACTCTAAAAACTTCATTTTCTTGTGATCTATTTGCCTTTTATCTCTTTTTATGTTTAAGAGATGAAGGGAAAGTGAAAACTCAAGTTTTTATTTAAGAAAAAAGTGTACATCTAAAATGGAAATGCACAATGCACAAATGTAGAGAGAGATCATTCGAAAATGTGTCGGCAATTTTTAGGGATAGTAAACTCTATTTAGTTATTATATATCAGGTTTTGCAATAGTCGAGAAAAGGGGGAGGCGGGGGATTTTTAACGAAGTGTTGACTCCCAATCTATAAATCATTCCATAAAAAATATAGCCCGTTACGAATTATAAATCACTTTACAATCATCTATGATCTTTAGGTCCGCTTTTTCTAAATTGGCAAAAAATGGCTAATTTGATTCGGGTAAATATCCCACAGCATGTTCACTTGGAAATTTAATGTTATTCTCTTTAAAAGGTTCGGATCCGTAGGTCATTTAAATCTTTAACATGTTTCAAGTTGCCATATCCATTTTTAAAAACATGTGTTGAAAAATCTCTTTCTTATAAAATTCCGACCTATTAGTGTTGAACTAGTGGAATTTCCCAAACTTGGATAACAAAACTTTTGTGTTCATTTGTGGTGTGTGAATAAATTTTCTTTACTTACATTTTTTATTGCTTCAAATTTTTTCCATACATAAACTCTAAAATCTTCATTTCGTTGTGATCTATTTGCCTTTTTTATCTTTTTTTTTTCTTTACGAGATAAAAAGATAGTGAAAACTCAAGTTTTGATTTAAGAAAAAAATATACATCTAAAATGGAAATCCCAATGCACAAATAAAGTGAGAGATATTTCCAAAAAGTGTCTGTAGTTTTAAGGGGTTGTAAACTCTTTTTAGTTTTTATATATCAGGTTCCGCAATCGTTGGGAAAAGGGGGAGACAGGGCATTTTTATCTGAGTGTTGACTCCCTATCCATAATTCATTCCTTACAAAAACATAGTCCGTTACGCATGATAAATGACTTTACAATCATCTATGATTGTTGGTCAGTTCTTTGTAAATGGGCAAAATAATGGCTTGTTTGACTCAGGTAAATATCCCACCGCACATTCACTTGAGAATTTTCTGTTATTCTCTTTAAAAGGTTTTGATCCATGGGTCATTTGCATCTTTAACATGTTTCAAGAATGCATATCCATTTTTTAAAACATGTGTAGAAAAATCACTTTCTTATAAAATTCTGAGCTATTAGGGTTGAACTAGTGGAATTTCCCAAACTTGAGTAACAAAACTTTTGTATTCATTTGTGCAGTGTGAATATATTTTCTTTACTTACATTTTTCATTGCTTTAAATTTTTTCCATACATAAACTCTTAAATTTCATTTTGTTGTGATCTATTTGCCTTTTATCTCTTTTTTTGTTTACGAGATGAAGGGAAAGTGAAAACTCAAGTTTTTATTTAAAAAAAATGTATAGATCTAAAATGGAAATGCACAATACACAAATGAAGAGGGAGATAATTCCAAAAAGTGTCTGTAATTTTAAGGGATTGTAAACTCTTTTTAGTTTTTATATATCAGGTTCTGCAATTGTCGGGAAAACAGGGGGGCGGGGCATTTTTAACTCAGTGTTGCCTCCCTATCCATAAGTCATTCCTTAAAAAAAATAGCCCGTTACGCTTCATTAACCCCTTTACAATAATCTATGATCTTTAGGTCAACTTTTTGTAAATGGGAAAAATAATGGCTTGTTTGACTCGAGTAAATATCCCACCGCATGTTCAGTTGAGAATTTAATCTTATTCTTTTTAAAAGGTTTGGATCCATAGGTCATCTGCATCTTTAAGATGTCTCAAGCATGCATCTCCATTTTTGAAAACATGTGTAGGTAAATCTCTTTCTTATAAAATTCCAAGCTATTAGGGTTGAACTAGTGGAATTTTCCAAACTTGGAGAACAAAACTTTTATCTTCATTTGTGGTGTTTGAATAAATTTTATTTACTTACATTTGTTTATTGCTTTAAATTATTTCATACATAAAGTCTAAAAATTTCATTTTTTTGTAAT
Organism: Aristolochia californica; assembly: GCF_029961685.1. Lineage (NCBI taxonomy): Eukaryota > Viridiplantae > Streptophyta > Magnoliopsida > Piperales > Aristolochiaceae > Aristolochia > Aristolochia californica. The sequence continues at coordinate 31,058,431 of NW_027181992.1, read as the reverse complement.
CTATTTTCCTTTTATCTCTTTTTTGTGTTGATGAGATGAAGGGAAAGTGAGAACTCATGTTTTGATTTAAGAAAAAAGTATACATCTAAAATGGAAATACTCAATGCACAAATTTAGAGAGAGATAATTCCAAAAAGTGTCCGTAATTTTTAGGGATTGTACACTCTTTTTAGTTTTTATATATCAGGTTTTGCAATAGTTGGGAAAACGGGGAGGCGGGGGATTTTTAACTGAGTGTTGACTCCCAAACCATAAGTCATTTCTTACAAAAGTATTGCCCGTTATGCATGATAAATCACTTTACAATCATCTATGATCGTTAGGTCAGCTTTTCGTAAATGGGCAAAATATTGGCTTGTTTGACTCGGGTAAATATCCCACCCCATGTTCACTTTAGAATTTAATGTTATTCTCTTTAAAAGTTTGGATCCATAGGTCATTTGCATCTTCAAGATGTGTCAAGAGTGCAAATCCATTTTTTAAAACATGTGTAGGAAAATCTCTTTCTTATAAAATTCCGAGTGGGTTGAACTATTGGAATTTTCCAAACTTTGATAACAAAACTTTTGAGTTTATTTGTGGTGTGTGAATAAATTTTATTTACTTACATTTATTTATTGCTTTAAATTATTTCCATACATAAACTCTAAAATTTTCATTTTTTGTGATCTATTTTCCTTTTATCTCTTTTTTGTGTCGACGAGATGAATGGAAAACTCAAGTTTTGATTTGAGACATAAGTATACATCTAAAATGGAAATGCACAATGCACAAAGTTAGAGAGAGATAATTTCAAAACGTTTTTGTAATATTTAGGGATTGTAAACTCTTTTTAGTTTTTATATATCAGGTTTTGCAATCGTTGGGAAAAGGGGGAGGTGGGGGATTTTTAACTCAATGTTGACTCCCAATCCATAAGTCATTTCTTACAAAAATATAGCCTGGTACGCCTGATAAATCACTTTACAATCATCTATGATCGTTAGGTCAACTTTTTTGTAAATGGGCAAAATAATTGCTTGTTCGACTCGGGTAAATATCCCACCGCATGGTTACTTGAGAATTTAATGTTATTCTATTCAAAAGTTTGGATCCATAGGTCATTTCCATCTTCAAGATATGTCAACCGTGCATATCCATTTTTTAAAGCATGTGTAGGAAAATCTCTTTCATATAAAATTCTGAACTATTAGGGTTGAACTAGTGGAATTTTCCAAACTTTGATAACAAAACTTTTGAGTTCATTTGTGGTGTGTGAATAAATTTTATTTACTTACATTTATTTATTGCTTTAAATTATTTCCATACATAAACTCTAAAATTTTCATTTTTTTGTGATCTATTTTCCTTTTATCTCTTTTTTGTGTCCACGAGATGAACGAAAAACTCAAGTTTTGATTTGAGACAAAAGTATACATCTAAAATGGAAATGCACAATGCACAAGTTAGAGAGAGATAATTTCAAAACGTGTCTGTGATTTTTAGGGATTGTAAACTCTTTTTAGTTTTTATATATCAGGTTTTGCAATTGTTGGGAAAAGGGGGAGGTGGGGGATTTTTAACTCAGTGTTGACTCCCAATCCATAAGTCATTTCTTACAAAAATATAGCCCGGTACGCCTGATAAATCACTTTACAATCATCTATGATCGTTAGGTCAGCTTTTTATAAATGGGCAAAATAATAGCTTGTTTGACTCGGGTAAATATCACACCGCATGTTTACTTGAGAATTTTATGTTATTCTCTTCAAAAGTTTGGATCCATAGGTCATTTCCATCTTCAAGATGTGTCAAGCGTGCATATCCATTTTTTAAAACATGTGTAGGAAAATCTCGTTCTTATAAAATTCCGAGCTATTAGGGTTGAACTAGTGGAATTTTCCAAACTTTGATAACAAAACTTTTGTGTTTATTTGTGGTGTGTGAATAAATTTATTTACTTACATTTATTTATTGCTTTAAATTATTTCCATAATAAACTCTAAAATTTTCATTTTTTTGTGATCTATTTTTCTTTTAGCTCTTTTTTGTGTTGACGAGATGAAGGGAAAACTCAAGTTTTGATTTGAGACAAAAGTATACATCTAAAATGGAAATGCATAATGCACAAAGTTAGAGAGAGATAATTTCAAAACGTGTTTGTAATTTTTAGGGATTGTAACCGCTTTTTAGTTTTTATATGTCAGGTTCTGCAATCGTTGGGAAAAGGGGGAGGTGGGGGAGTTTGAACTCACTGTTGACTCCCAATCCATAAGTCATTTCTGAAAAAAATATATCCCGTTATGCATGATAATTCACTTTACAATCATCTATGATCGTTAGGTTAGCTTTTTGTAAATAGGCAAATTAATTTCTTGTTTGACTTGGGTTAATATCCCACCGCATGTTCACTTGAGAATTTAATGTTATTCTCTTGAAAGGTTTTGATCCATAGGTCATTTGCATCTTTAACATGTTTCAAACATGCATATCCATTTTTTAAAACATGTGTAGAAAAATCTCTTTCTTATAAAATTCCGAGCTATTAGGGTTGAACTAGTGGAATTTCACGAACTTGGATAACGAAACTTTTGCGTTCATTTGTGGTGTGTGAAAAAAATTTCTTTACTAAAATTTTTGTTTACTGCTTTAAATTCTTTCCATACATAAACTCTAAAATTTTCATTTTGTTGTGATATATTTTCCTTTTTTCTCTTTTTTTGTTTATGAGATGAGGGGAAAGTGAAAAATCAAGTTTTGATTTAAGAAAAAAGTATAGAACTAAAATGGAAATACACAATGCACAAATGTTGAGAGAGATAATTCTTAAAAGTGTATGTAATTTTTAGGAATTGTAAACTCTTCTTAGTTTTCATATATCAGGTTTTGCATTCATCGGGAAAAGGGGGAGGCGGGGGATTTTTAACTGCGTGTTGACTCCCAATCCATAAGTTATTCCTTAAAAAAATATAGCCCGTTGCACATGATAAATCACTTTAAAATCATCTATGATCGTTAGGTTATCTTTTTGTAAATGGGCAAAATAATGGCTTGTTTGACTTGGGTAAATATCCCACCGCAGGTTCACTTGAGAATTTAATGTTATTCTTTTTAAAAGTTCTGGATATATAGGTCAATTGCATCTTTAAGATGTTTGAAGCATGCATATCGATTTTTCAAAACATGTGTAGAAAAATCTCTTTCTTATAAAATTCTGAGCTATTAGGGTTGAACTAGTAGAATTTCCCAAACTTGGATAACAAAACTTTTGTGTTCATTTGTGGTGTGTGAATAAATTTTATTTACCTACATTCATTTATTGCCTTAAATTATTTGCATACATAAACTCTAAAACTTTCATTTTGTTGTGATCTATTTGCCTTTTATCTCTTTTTTTTGTTTACGAGATGAAGGGAAAGTGAAAAATAAGGTTTTGATTTAAGAAAAAATTATGTATTTAAATTGGAAATGCACAATGCACAAATGTAGAGAGAGATAATTCCAAAAATTGTCTGTAATTTTTAGGGATTGTAAACTAGTTTTAGTTTTTATATATCAGGTTCTGCAATCATTGGGAAAAAGGGGAGGCATGGGATTGGGGAGACGGGGGATTTCTGACTGAGTGTTGACTCCCAAACCATAAGTCATTCCTTACAAAAATATAGCCCATTACGAACGATAAATCACTTTACAATCATCCATGATCGTTAGGTCAGCATTTTGTAAATGGGCAAAATAATGACTTTTTTGAGTCGGGTAAATATCCCACCACAGTTTCACTTGAGAATTTAATGATATTCTCTTTAAAAGGTTTGGATCCATAGGTCATTTGAATATTTAACATTTTTCAAACATGCATATCCATTTTTTAAAACATGTGTTGAAAAATCACTTTCTTATAAAATTTTGAGCTATTATGATTGAACTTGTGGAATTTTCCAAACATGGATAACAAAACTATTGTGTTCATTTGTGGTGTGTGAATAAATTTTCTTTGCTTACATTTGTTTATTGCTTTAAAGTCTTTCGATACATTAACTCTAAAATTTTCATTTTGTTGTGATCTACTTGCCTTTTATCTCTTTTTTTGTTTATGAGATGAAGGGAAAGTGAAAACTCAGGTTTTGATTTAAGAAAAAAGTATACATCTAAAATGGAAATGCACAATGCAAAAATGTGGAGAGAGGTAATTCTTTAAAGTGTCTGTAATTTTTAGGGATTTTAAACTCTTTTTAGTTTCTATATATCAGGTTCTGCAATCGTCGGGAAAAGGGGGAGGCGGGGGATTTTTAACTGAGTGTTGACTCCCAATCCATAAGACATTCCTTAAAAAAAAGTAGACCGTTGCATATGATAAATCACTTTACAATCATCTATGATCGTTAGGTCAACTTTTCTAAAATGGGCAAAATAATGGCTTGTTTGACTCGGTAAATATCCCACCACACGTTCACTTGAAAATTTAATGTTATTCTGTTTAAAAGGTTTGAATCCATAGGTCATTTGCATCTTTAACATGTTTCAAGCTTGCATATCAATTTTTTAAAACATGTGTGGAAAAATCTCTTTCTAATAAAATTCTGAGCTATTAGGGTTGAACTAGTAGAATTTTTAAAACTTGGATAACAAAACTTTTGTGTTCATTTGTGGTGTGTGAATAAATTTTCTTTACTTAAATTTGTTTATTGCTTTAAATTCTTTCCAAACTTAAACTCTAAAATTTTCATTTTGTTGTGATGTATTTGCCTTTTATCTCTTTTTTTGTTTACGAGATGAATGGAAAGTGAAAACTCAAGTTTTGATTTAAGAAAAAAATATACATCTAAAATGCACAATGTACAAATGTGGAGACCGATAATTCTAAAAAGTGTCTATAATTTTTAGGGAACGTAAACTCTTTATAGTTTTTATATATCAGGTTCTGCAATCGTCAGGAAAAGGGGGAGGCGGGGGATTTTTAACTGAGTGATGACTCCCAATCCATAAGTCATTCCTTACATAAATATAGCCCGTTACGCATGAAAAATCAATTTACAATAAACTATGACATATAGGTCAACTTTTTGTAAATGGGCAAAATAATGGCTTGTTTGACTTGGGCAAATATCTCACCGCAGGTTCACTTGAGAATTTAATGTTATTCTGTTCAAAAGGTTTGGATCCGTAGGTCATTTGCATCTTTAACATGTTTCAAGCATGCAGGTCCTTTTTTTAAAACATGTGTTGAAAAATCACTTTCTTATAAAATTCCAAGCTATTAGGGTTGAACTAGTTGAATTTCCAAAACATGGATAACAAAACTTTTGTGTCCATTTTGGTGTGTGAATAAATTTTCTTTACTTAAATTTTTTTATTGCTTTAAATTCTTTCTATACATAAACTCTAAAATTTTCATTTTGTGGTGATCTGTTTGCCTTTTATCTCTTTTTATGTTTACGAGATGAAGGGAAAGTGAAAACTCAAGTTTTCATTTAAGAAAAAAGTATAAATCTAAAATGGAAATGCAAAATACACAATGCACAAATGTAGAGAGAGATAATTCAAAAAAGTGTATGTAATGTTACGGCAGTGTAAACCCTTTTTTGTTTTTATATATCAGGTTATGCAATCGTTAGGAAAGGGAGGATGCGGGGGATTTTTAACCGAGTAGTGACTCCCAATCCATAAATTATTCCTTAAAAAAATTTAGTCCATTACGGATGATAAATCACTTTACAATCATCATAGAGCATAAGGTGAGCTTTTTGTAAATGGGCAAAATAATGGCTTGTTTGACTCGGGTAAATATCACACCGCACATTCACTTGAGAATTTAATGTTACTCTCTTGAAAAGGTTTGGATACATCGGTCATTTGAATCTTTAAAATTTTTCAAGCATGCATATCCTTTTTTTAAAATATGTGTAGATAAATCTCCTTCTTATACAATTCTGAGCTATTAGGGTTGAATTAGTCGAATTTTCGTAACTTGGATAATAAAACTTTTTTGTTCATTTGTAGTGTGTGAAGAAATTTTCTTTACTTCCATTTGTTTATTCCTTTAAATTCTTTCCATAGAGAAACTCTAAAATTTTCATTTTGTAGTGATCTATTTACCTTTTATCTCATATTTTGTTTACGAGATGAAGGGAAAGTGAAAAATCAAGTTTTGTTTTAATAAAAAAGTATACATCTAAAATGGAAATGCACAATGCACAAATGTAGACAGAGATAATTCCAAAAAGTGTGTGTAATTATTAGGGATTGTAAACTCTTTTTAGTTTTTATATATCAGATTATGCAATCGTCGGGAAAACGAGGAGGTGGGGGATTTTTAACTGAGTGTAGAGTACCAATCCATACATCTTTCCTTATTAAAATATACCCCATTACGCATCATAAATTACTTTACAATCATCTATGATCGTTTGGTCAGCATTTTGTAAATGCACACAATAATGGCTTGTTTGACTCGGGTAAATATCCCACCGCACGTTCACTTGAGAATTTAATGTTATTCTCCTTAAAAGGTTTGGATCCATATGTCATTTGCATCTTTAACATTTTTTCAAGCATGCATATCCATTTTTTAAAACATGTGTAGAAAAATCTTTCTTATAAAATTCCGAGCTATTATGGTTGAACTAGTGGAATTTCCCAAACTTGGAAAAAAAACCTTTTCTGTTCATTTGTTGTGTGTGAATAAATTTTCTTTACTTACATTTGTTATTGAAATAAATTCTTTCCATGCATAAACTCTAAAATCTTCATTTTGTTGTGATCTATTTGCCTTATATCTCTTTTTTGGTTTACGAGATGAAGGGAAAATGAAAAGTCTAGTTTTGATTTAAAAAAAAAGTATAAACCTCAAATGGCAATGCACAATGCCCAAATGTAGAGAGAAATCATTCCAAAAAGTTTCTATAATTTTTAGGGATTGTAAAATCTTTTTAGTTTTTATATATTTGGTTCTACGACGATTGGTTCTACAATCGTCGGGAAGAGGGGGAGGCGGGGGATTTTTAACTGAGTGTTGACTCCCAATCTATAAGTCATTAGTTCTAAAAATATAGCCCGTTACACATGATAAATTACTTTACAATCGTCTATGATGGTTAGGTCAGTTTTTTGTGAATTGGCAAAATAATGGCTTATTTGACTCGAGTAAATATCCTACAGCACGTTCACTTAAGAATTTAATGATATTCTCTTTAAAAGGTTTGGATCAGTAGGTCATTTGCATCTTTAACATGTTTCAAGCATGCATATCCATTTTTTAAAACATGTAGAAAAATCACTTTCTTATAAAATTCCGAGCTATTATGGTTGAACTAGTGGAATTTCCAAAACTTGGATAACAAAATTATTGTGTTCATTTGTTGTGTGTGAATAAATTTTCTTTATTTACAATTATTTATTCCTTCAATTTCTTTCAAAACATTAACTCTAAAATTTTCGTTTTGTTGGGATCTACTCGCCTTTTATCTCTTATTTTGTTTATGAGATGAAGGGAAAGTGAAAACTCAGGTTTTGATTTAAGAAAAAAGTACACATCTAAAATGGAAATTCCCAATGCACAAATGTAGAGAGAGATAATTCTCAAAAGTGTTTGTAATTTTTAGGGAATGTAAACTCTTTTTAGTTTCTGTATATCAGGTTCTGCAATCATCGGAAAAAGGCGGAGGCGGGGGATTTTTAACTGAGTGTTGACTCCCAATCCATAAGTCATTCCTTACAAAAATATAGCCCATTGCACATGATAAATCACTTTACAATCATCTATGATCGTTACATCAGCTTTTTGTAAATGGGCAAAATAATGGCTTGTTTGACTCGGGTAAATATTCCACCGCACGTTCACTTGAGAATTTAATGTTATTCTGTTTAAAAGGTTTGGATCCATAGGTCATTTGCTTCTTTAATATGTTTCAAGCATGCATATCCATTTTTTAAAACATGTGTAGAAAAATCACTTTCTTATAAAATTCGGAGCTATTAGGGTTGAACTTGTGGAATTTCACAAACTTGGATAACAAAACTTTTGTGTTCAATTGTGGTGTGTGAAAAAAAATTATTTACTTATATTTGTTATTGCTTTTTATGTTTCCATACATAAACTCTAAAATTGTCATTTTGTTGCGATCTATTTGCCTTTTATCTCTTTTTTTTTTTATGAGATAAAGGGAAAGTGAAAACTCAAGTTTTGATTGAAGAAAAAGTAGACATCTAAATTGGAAATGCACATTGCACAAATGTAGAGAGAGATAATTCAAAAATGTGTCTGTAATTTTTAGGTATTGTAAACTCTTTTTAGATTTTTAATATCAAGTTGTGCAATTGTAAGGAAAAGGGGGAGGCGGGGGATTTTTAACTGATTGTGGACTCTTAATCCAAAAGGCATTCCTTACAAAAATATAGCTCGTTAAACAGGATAAATCACTTGACAATCATCCATGATCGTTAGGTCAGCTTTTTGTAAATGGGGAAAATAATTTCTTTTTTAACTCGGGTAAATATCCCACCGCACATTCACTTGGGAATTCAATGTTATTCTCTTTAAAAGGTTTGGATCCAAGGTCATTTGCATCTTTAACAGGTGTCAAGCATGCATATCCATTTTTTGTAACATGTAAAGAAAAATCTCTTTCTTATAAAATTCCAAGCAATAAGGATTGAAATAGTGGAATTTCCCAAACTTGGATAACAAAACTTTTGTGTTCATTTGTGGCTTGTGAATAAATTTTCTTTACTTACATTTTTTATTTCTTTTAAATTCTTTCCATCCATAAACTCTAAAATTTTCATTTTGTTGTGATCTTATTTTCATTTTATCTATTTTATTGTTTACGAGATGAAGGGAAAGTGAAAAATAAAGTTTAGATTTAAGAAAAAAGTACATATCTAAAATGGAAATGCACAATGCACAATTATAGGGAGAGATAATTCCAAAATGTTTCTATAATTTTTAGTGATTGTAAACTCTTTTTAGTTTTTATATATCAGGTTGTGGAATTATCAAGAAAAGGGGAAGGCAGGGGATTTTTAACTGATTGTTGACTCACAATCCATAAGTCATTCCTTACAAAAAATATAGCCCATTATGCATGATAAATCACTTTACAATCATCTATGATCATTAGGTTAACTTTTGTAAATGGACAAAATAATGGCTTGTTTGACTCGGGTAAATATCGACCGCACATTCACTTGAGAGTTTAATGTTATTCTCTTTAAAAGGTTTGGATCCATAGGTCATTTGATTTTTTAAGATGTTTCAAGCATGCATATCCATTTTTTAAAGCATGTGAAGAAAAATCTCTTTCTTATAAAATTCCAAGCTCTTACGGTTGAACTAGTCGAATTTCCCAAACTTGGATAACAAAAATTTTGTGTTCATATGTGGTGTGTGAATAAATTTTCTTTACTTACATTTGTCTTTAAATTCTTTCCACACATAAACACTAAAATTTCATTTTGTTGTGATCTATTTTCCTTTTATCTCTTTTTTTTTACGAGATGAAGGAAAAGTGAAAACTCATGTTTTGAATTAAGAAAAAAGTATACATCTAAAATAGAAATGGACAATGCACAAATGTAGTCAGAGATAATTCCAAAAACTTTCTGTAATTTTTAAGGATTGAAAACTCTTTTTAGTTTTTATATATCAGGTTTTGCAATCGTCAGGAAAAAGGGGGAGACGGAGGATTTTTAACTGAGTGTTGACTCCCAAACCATAAGTCACTCCTTACAACAATATAGCCCGTTACGCATGATAAATCACTTTACAATCATCTATGATCGTTAGGTCATCTTTTTGTAAATGGGCAAAATAATGGTTTGTTTGATTCAGGTAAATATCCCACCACATGTTCACTTGGGAATTTAATGATATTCTCTTTAAAAGGTTTGCATCCATTGGTCATTTGTATCTTTTACATATTTCAAGCAGGCATATCAATTTTTTAAAACATGTGTAGTAAAATCTCTTTATTATAAAATTAGGAGCTACTAGGGATGAACTAGTGGAATTTACCAAACTTGGATAACAAAAATTTTGTGTTCATTTGTGGTGTGTGAATAACTTTTCTTTAGTTACATTTGTTATTGCTTTAAATTTTTTCAATACATAAACTCTAAAATTTTCATTTTGTAGCGATCTATTTGGCTTTTATCTTTTTTTTTTTTGTTTACGAGATGAAGGGAAAGTGAAAACTCAAGTTTTGATTGAATAAAAAAGTACACATCTAAAATGGAAATGCACATTGCTCAAATGTAGAGAGGGATAATTCCTAAAAGAGGCTATAAGCTTTAGGGATTGTCAAATCTTTTTAGTTTTTATATATCAGTTTGTGCAATCGTCAGGAAAAGGGGGTGGCAGGGGATTTTTAACTAAGTGTTCACTCCTAATCCATAAGTCTTTCCCTACAAAAAATATAGCTCGTTACGCATGATAAATCACTTTACAATCATCTATGATCGTGTGGTCAGCTTTTTGTAAGTGGGCAAAATAATGGTTTGTAAGACTCGGGTAAATATCCCACCGCACGTTGACTTGGAAATTTAATGTTATTCTCTTTAAAAGGATTGGATCCATAGGTCATTTGAATCTTTAACATGTTTCAAGCTTGCATATCCATTTTTTAAAACATGTGTAGAAAAATCTCTTTCTTATAAAATTTCGAGCTATTTGGGTTCAACTAGTGGAATGTCCCAAACTTGGATAACAAACATTTTGTGTTCATTTGTGGTGTGTGAAAAAAATTTCTTTACTTACATTTTTTATTGCTTTAAATTCTCTCCACACATAAACTCTAAAATTTTCATTTTGTTGTGATCCATTTGCCTTTTACCTCTTTTTTTGTTTACAAGATGAAGGGAAAGTGAAAACTCAAGTTTTGATATAAGAAAAAAGTTTACATCTAAAGTGGAAATGTAAAATGCACAAATGTAGAGAGAGATAATTACAAAAAGTGTCTGTAATTTTTTGGGATTGAAAACTATTTTTAGTTTTTATATATCAGGTTTTCCAATCATAGGGAAAAGGGGGAGGCAGAGGATTTTTACTTGAGTGTTGACTCTCAATCCATAAGTCACTTGTGGTGTGAATAAATTTTCTTTACTTACATTTGACATTGTTTTATATTTTTTCCATTCATAAACTCAAAAATCTTCATTTTGTTGTGATATATTTGCCTTTTATCTTTTTTTTTGTTTACGAGATGAAACAAAAGTTTTAATGTAAGAAAAAAGTCTATATCTAAAATTTAAATCCACAATGCACATATGTAGAGAGAGATCATTCCAAAAAGTGTCAGTAATTTTTAGGGAATGTATATTCGTTTTAGTTTTTTTAGATCTGGTTCTGCAATTGTCTAGAAAAGGGGGAAGCGGGGGATTTTTAACTGACTGTTGACTCCCAATCCATAAGTCATTCCTGACCAAAATATAGCCCTATACGCATGATAAATCACTTTACAATCATCTATGAACGTTGGGTCAGCTTTTTGTAACTGGACAAAATAATGGCTTGTTTGACTCAGGTAAATATCCCACCGCACATTCACTTGAGAATTTTCTGTTATTCTCTTTAAAAGGTCTGGATCCATAGGTCATTTGCATCTTTAACATGATTCAAGCATGCATATCCATTTTTTAAAACATGTGTAGAAAAATCTTTTTCTTATAAAATTCTAAGCTATTAGGGTTGAACTAGTGGAATTTTCCAAACTTGGATAACAAAACTTTTGTGTTCATTTGTGGTGTGTGAATATATTTTCTTTATTTACGTTCTTTATTGCATTAAATTCTTTCCATACATAAACTCTAAAATTTTCATTATGTAGTGATTCATTTGCCTTTGATCTCTTTTTTTGTTACGAGATGAAGGGAAAGTGAAAAATCAAGTTTTAATTTAAGAAAAAAGTATACATCTAAAAGGGAAATGCACAATGCACAAATGTGGAGAGAGATAATTCCAAAAAATGTCTATAATTTTTATCGATTGTAAACTCTTTTTAGTTTTTATATATCAAGTTCTGCAATTGTTGGGAAAAAGGTTAAGGCGGGGGTTTTTTTGCTGAGTGTTGAGTCCCAATTAATAAGTCATTCCATACAAAAATATAGCTCGTTACACATGGTAAATCACTTTACAATCAACTATGATCATTAGGTCAACTTTTTGTAAATGGGCAAGATAATCTCTTGTTTGACTCAGGTAAATATCCCACCGCACGTTCACTTGAGAATTTAACGTTATTCTCTTTAACAGGTTATGATCCATAGGTCATGTGATCTTTAACATGTTTCAAGCTTGCATATCCATTTTTTAAAACATGTGTAGAAAAATATCTTTCTTATAAAATTCCGAGCTATTAGGGTTGAACTAGTGGAATTTCCAAAACTTGGATAACAAAACTTTTGTGTTCATTTGTGGTGTGTGAATAAATTTTTTTTACTTATATTTATTTTTTCTTTAAATTCTTTCTATACATAAACCGTAAAATCTTCATTTTGTTGTGATCTATTTGCCTTTTATCTCTTTTTTTTTTACGAGATGAAGAGAAAGAGAAAACTCAAGTTTTGTTTAAAGAAAAAAGTTTACATCTAAAATGGAAAAGCACAATGCACAAATGTAGAGAGCGATAATTCCAAAAAGTGCCTACAATTTTTAAGGATTGTAAATTCATTTTGGTTTTTATGTATCAGGTTCTGCAATCGTCGGGAAAAGGTGGAGGCAGGGGATTTTTAAGTGAGTGTTGACTCCAATCCATAAGTCATTCCTTACAAAAATATAGTCTGTTATGCATGATAAATCGCTTTACAACCATCTATGATCATTAGGTCAGCTTTTTGTAAATGGGCAAAATAATGGTTTGTTTGACTCGGGTAAATATCCCACCGCACGTTCACTTGAGAATTTAATGTTATTCTCTTTAAAAGGTTTGGATCCAGAGGTCATTTGAATCTTTAACAAGTATGAAGCTTGCATATCTATTTTGTAAAACTTGTGTATATAAATCTTTTTCTTATAAAATTCCGAGCTATTAGGGTTGAACTAGTGGAATTACCCAAACTTGGATAACAAAACTTTTGTGTTCTGTGGTGTGTGAATAAATTTTCTTTAATTACATTTGTTATTGCTTTAAATTCTTTCTATACATAAACTCTAAAATTTTCATTTCGTTGTGATCAATTTGCTTTTTTAATGTTTTTTTCTTTACGAGATGAAGGGAAAGGGTAAGCTCATGTTTTGATTTAAGAAAAATTTTACATCAAAAATGGAAAAGCACAATGCACAAATGTTGTGAGAGATAATTCCAAAAAGTGTCTGCAATTTCTTGGGATTGCAAACTCTTTTTAGTTTTGATATATCCGGTTCCGCAATCATCGGGAAACGGCAGAGGCCAGGGACTTTTAACTGATTGTTGACTCCGAATCAACAAGTTATTCCTTAAAAAAAATATAGCCCGTTACGCATGATAAATCACTTTTTAACCAACTATGATAGTTAGGTCAACTTTTTGTAAATGGGCAAAATAATGGCTTGTTAGACTAGGGTATATATCCCACCGCACGTTCACTTGAGAATTTAATGTTATTCTCTTTAAAAGTTTGGTTCCATAGGTCATTTGCATCTTCAAGATGTGTCAAGCATGCATATCCATTTTTTAAAACATGTGTAGGAAAATATCTTTCTTATAAAATTCTGAGCTATTAGAGTTGAACTAGTGGAATTTTCCAAAATTTGGTAAGAAAACTTTTGAGTTCATTTATGGTGTGTGAAAAAATTTTATTTACTTACATTTATTAATTTCTTTAAAATATTTCTGTACATAAACTCTAAAATTTTCATTTTTTTGTGATCTATTTTTCTTTTATCTCTTTTTTGTGTTGACGAGATGAAGGGAAAACTCAAGTTTTGATTTGAGACAAAAGTATACATCTAAAATGGAAATGCACTATGCACAAAGTTAGAGAGAAATAATTTCAAAACGTGTATGTAATTTTTAGGGATTGTAAACTCTTTTTAGTTTTTATATATCAGGTTCTGCAATCATTGGGAAATGGGGGAGGTGGGGGATTTTTAACTCAGTGTTGACTCCCAATCCATAAGTCATTTCTTACAAAAATATAGCCTGTTACACATGATAAATTACTTTACAATCACCTATGATTGTTATGTCAGCTTTTTGTAAATGGGCAAAATAATTGCTTGTTTGACTCGGGTAAATATCCCACCACATGTTCACTTGAGAATTTAATGTTATTCTCTTTAAAAGTTTGGATCCATAGGTTATTTGCATCTTCAAGATGTCAAGCGTGCATATCAATTTTTTAAAACATGTGTAGGAAAATCTCTTTCTTATAAAATTCCAAGCTATTAGGTTTGAACTAGTGGAATTATCCAAAAGCTATTAGGGTTGAATTAGTGGAATTTTCCAAACTTTGATAAAAAAAACTTTTGTTCATTTGTGGTGTGTGAATAAAATTTATTTACTTACATTTATTTATTGCTTTAAATTATTTCAACACAAAAAATCTAAAATTTTCATTTTTTTGTGATCTATTTTCCTTTTATCTCGTATTTTGTGTTGACGAGATGAAGGGAAACTCAAGTTTTGATTTGAGACAAAAGTATACATCTAAAAAGGAAATTCACTATGCACAAAGTTAGAAAGAGACAATTTCAAAACGTGTCTGTAATTTTTAGGGATTGTAAACTCTTTTTAGTTTTTTTATATCAGGTTCTGCAATCGTTGGGAAAAGGGGGAGGTGGGGGAGTTTTAATTCAATGTTGACTACCAATCCATAAGTCATTTTTTACAAAAATATATCCTGTTACGCATGATAAATCACTTTACAACCATCTATGATCGTTAGGTCAGCTTTTTGTAAATGGGCAAAATAATTGCTTGTTTGACTCGGGTAAATATCCCACCACATGTTCACTTGGGAATTTAATGTTATTTTTTTGAAAGGTTTGGATCCATAGGTCATTTGCATCTTTAACATGTTTCAAGCATGCATATCCATTTTTTAAAACATGTGTAGAAAAATCTCTTTCTTATAAAATTCCGAGCTATTAGGGTTGAAGCAGTGGAATTTCCCAAACTTGGATATCAGAACGATTGTGTTCATTTGTGGTGTGTGAAAAAAAATTTCTTTACTAAAATTTTTGTTTACTGCTTTAAATTCTTTCCATTCATAAACTCTAAAATTTTCATTTTGTTGTGACCTATTTGCCTTTTTTCTGTTTATTTGTTTATGAGATGAAGGGAAAGTGAAAACTCAAGTTTTGAATTAAGAAAAAAGTATATATCTAAAATGGAAAAGCACAATGGACAAATGTTGAGAGAGATAATTCTAAAAAGTATATGTAATTTTTAGGAATTTTAAACTCTTCTTAGTTTTTATATATCAGGTTCTGCAATCGACGGGAAAAGGGGCAGGCGGGGGATTTGTAACTGAGTGTTGACTCCCAATCCATAAGTCATTCCTTACAAAATTATAGCCCGTTGCACATGATAAATCACTTTAAAATCATCTATGATCGTTAGGTTATCTTTTTGTAAATGGGAAAAATAATGGCTTGTTTGACTTGGGTAAATATCCCACCGCAAATTCACTTGAGAATTTAATGTTATTCTCTTTAAAAGTTCTGGATACATAGGTCATTTGCATCTTTAAGATGTTTGAAGCATGCATATCCATTTTTCAAAACATGTGTAGAAAAATCTCTTTCTTATAAAATTCCGAGCTATTAGGGTTGAACTAGTGGAATTTCCCAAACATGGATAACAAAACTTTTGTGTCCATTAATGGTGTGTGAATAAATTTTATTTACTTACATTCAATTATTGCCTTAAATTATTTCCATACATAAACACTAAAACTTTCATTTTGTTGTGATCTATTTGCCTTTTGTCTCTTTTTTTTTGTTTACGATATGAAGGGAAAGTGAAAACTAAAGTTTTGATTTAAGAAAAAATTATACATATAAATTGGAAATGCACAATGCACAAATGTAGAGAGAGATAATTCCAAAAAGTGTCTGTAATTTTTAGGGATTGTAAACTCCTTTTAGTTTTTATATATCAGGTTCTGCAATCGTTGGGAAAAGGGGAAGGCTGGGGATTTCTAACCGAGTGTTGACTCCCAAACCATAAGTCATTCCTTACAAAAATATAGCCCGTTATGAATGATAAATCACTTTACAATCATCCATGATCGTTAGGTCAACATTTTTTAAAAGTGCAAATTAATGCCTTGTTTGACTAGGGTAAATATCCCACCGCACTTTCACTTGAGAATTTAATTATATTCACTTTAAAAGGTTTGGATCCATAGGTCATTTGCATCTTTAACATGTTTCAAACATGCATATCCATTTTTTAAAACATGTGTAGAAAAATCACTTTCTTATAAAATTCCAAGCTATTAGGGTTCAACTAGTGGAATTTCCCAAACTTGGCTAACAAAACTATTGTGTTCATTTGTGGTGTGTGAATAAATTTTCTTTACTTACATTTTTTTATTGCTTTAAATTCTTTCGATACATTAACTCTAAAATTTTCAGTGTGTTGTGATCTACTTGCCTTTTATCTCTTTTTTTGTTTATGAGATGAAGGGAAAGTGAAAACTCAGGTTTTGATTTAAGAAAAAAGTATACATCTAAAATGGAAATGCACAATGCACAAATGTTGAGAGAGTTAATTCTATAAAGTTTCTGTAATTTTTAGGGATTGTAAACTTTTTTTAGTTTCTATATCAAATTCTGCAATCGTTGGGAAATGGGGGAGGCGGGGGATTTTTAACTGAGTATTGACTCCCAATCCATAAGACATTCCTTACAAAAATGTAGCCCGTTGCATATGATAAATCACTTTACAATCATCTATGATCGTTAGGTCAACTTTTTGTAAATGGGAAAAATAATGGCTTGTTTGACTTGGGTAAATATCACACCACACGTTCACTTGAAAATTTAAAGTCATTCTGTTTAAAAGGTTTGAATCCATAGGTCATTTGCATCTTTAACATGTTTCAAGCATGCATATCAATTTTTTAGAACATGTGTGGAAAAATCTCTTTCTTATAAAATTCCGAGCTATTAGAGTTGAACTAGTGGAATTTCCAAAACTTGGATAACAAAACTTGTGTTCATTTGTGGTGTGTGAATAAATTTTCTTTACTTACATTTGTTTATAGCTTTAAATACTTTCCAAACTTAAGCTCTAAAATTTTCATTTTGTTGTGATCTATTTGCCTTTTCTCTTTTTTTGTTTACGAGATGAATGGAAAGTGAAAACTCAAGTTTTGATTTAAGAAAGAAGTATACATCTAAAATGTATAATGTACAAATGTAGAGACCGATAATTTTAAAATGTGTTTGTAATTTTTAGGGATTGTAAACTCTTTCTAGTTTTTATAGATCAGGTTCTGCAATCATCGAGAAAAGGGGGAGGCGGGGGATTTTTAACTGAGTGATGACTCCCAATCCATAAGTCATTCCTTACATAAATATAGCCCGTTACGCATGAAAAATCAATTTACAATCAACTATGATATATATGTCAACTTTTTGTAAATGGGCAAAATAATGGCTTGTTTGGCTTGGGTAAATATCTCACCGCAGGTTCACTTGAGAATTTAATGTTATTCTCTTTAAAAGGTTTGGATCCATAGGTCATTTGCATCTTTAACATGTTTCAAACATGCAGGTCCATTTTTTAAAACATGTGTTGAAAATCTCTTTCTTATAAAATTCCAATCTATTACGGTTGAACTAGTGGAATTTCCACAACTTGGATAACAAAACTTTTGCGTTCATTTGTGGTGTGTGAATAAATTTTCTTTTTCTTACATTTGTTTTTTAACTGAGTATTGACTCCCAATCCATAAGTTATTCCTTACAAAAATTTAGTCCATTACGGATGATAAATCGCTTTACAATCATCTTAGATCGTTAGGTCAACTTTTTGTAAAAGGGCAAAATAATGGCTTGTTTGTCTCGTGTAAATATCACACCGCACGTTCACTTGAGAATTTAATTCTTTTCTGTTCAAAAGGTTTAGATACATAGGTCATTTGCATCTTTAACATTTTTCAAGCATGCATATCCATTTTTTAAAATATGCGTAGATAAATCTCTTTCTTATAAAATTTTGAGCTATTAGGGTTGAATTACTCGAATTTCCGTAACTTGGATAACAAAACTTTTGTGTTCATTTGTGGTGTGTGAAGAAATTTTCTTTACTTCCATTTGTTTATTGCTTCAAATACTTTCCATAGATAAACTCTAAAATTTTCATTTTGTAGTGATCTATTTACCTTTTATCTCGTATTTTGTTTACAAGATGAAGGGAAAGTGAAAACTCAAGTTTTGTTTTAATAAAAAAGTATACATTTAAAATGGAAATGCACAATGCACAAATGTAGAGAGAGATAATTCCAAAAAGTGTGTATAATTATTAGGGATTGTAAACTCTTTTTAGTTTTTATATATAAGGTTATGCAATCGTTGGGAAAAGGGGGAGGCGAGGTATTTTTAACTCAATGTTGAGTGCCAATCCATAAACTCAATGTTGAGTGCCAATCCATACGTCTTTCCTTATAAAAATATAGCCCGTTACGCATAATAAATCACTTTACAATCATCTATGATCATTTGGTCAGCATTTTTTAAATGGACAAAATAATGGCTTGTTTGACTCGGGTAAATATCCCACCGCACGTTCACTTGAGAATTTAATGTTATTCACTTTAAAAGGTTTGGATCCATAGGTCATTTGCATCTTTAACATTATTCAAGCATGCATATCCATTTTTCAAAACATGTGTAGAAAAATCTCTTTCTTATAAAATTTCGAGCTATTATGGTTGAACTAGTGGAATTTCCCAAACTTGGAAAAAAAACTTTTGTGTTCATTTGTCATGTGTGAATAAATTTTCTTTACTTACATTTTTTATTGCAATAAATTCATTCCATACATAAACTCTGAAATCTTCATTTTGTTGTGATCTATTTGCCTTATATCTCTTTTTTTGTTTACTAGATGAAGGGAAAGTGAAAACTTTAGTTTTGATTTAAAAAAAAGTATAAATCTCAAATGAAAATGCACAATGCCCAAATGTAGAGAGAAATCATTCGCAAAAGTGAATGTAATTTTTTGGGATTGAAAAATCTTTTTAGTTTTTATATATTAGGTTTTGCAATCGTCGGGAAAAGGGGGAGGCGGGGGATTTTTAATGGAGTGTTAACTCCCAATCTATAAGTCATTAGTTATAAAAATATAGCCCATTATGCATGATAAATTACTTTACAATCGTCTATGATGGTTAGGTCAGCTTTTTATGAAAGGGCAAAATAATGGCTTATTTGACTCGAGTAAATATCCCACCGCATGTTCACTTGAGAATTTAATGATATTCTTTTTAAAAGGTTTGGATCCGTAGGTCATTTGCATCTTTAACATGTTTCAAGCATGCATATCCATTTTTTAAAACATGTGTAGAAAAATCACTTTCTTATAAAATTCCGAGCTATTATGGTTGAACTAGTGGAATTTCCCAAACTTGGATAACAAAACTATTGTGTTCATTTGTGGTGTGTGAATAAATTTTCTTTATTTACATTTGTTTATTCCTTTAAATTCTTTCGATACATTAACTCTAAAATTTTCATTTTGTTGTGATCTACTTGCCTTTTATCTCTTATTTTGTTTATGAGATGAAGGGAAAGAGAAAACTCAGGTTTTGATTTAAGAAAAAAGTATACATCTAAAATGGAAATGCACAATCCACAAATGTAGAGAGAGATAATTCTCAAAAGTGTTTGTAATTTTTAGGGATTGTAAAAAAATTTTCGTTTCTATATATCAGGTTCTGCAATCATCGGGAAAAGGGGGAGGCGGGGGATTTTTAACTGGGTGTTGACTCCCAATCCATAAGTCATTGCTTAAAAAAATATAGCCCATTGCACAAGATAAATCACTTTGCAATCATCTATGGTTGTTAGGTCTGCTTTTTGTAAATGGGCAAAATAATGGCTTGTTTGACTCGGGTAAATATCGCACCGAATGTTCACTTGAGAATTTAATGTTATTCTGTTTAAAAGGTTTGGATCCATAGGTCATTTGCATCTTTAACATGTTTCAAGCATGCATATCCATTTTTTAAAACATGTGTAGAAAAATCTCTTTCTTATAAATTCGGAGCTATTAGTGTTGACCTTGTGGAATTTCCCAAATTTGGATAACAAAACTTTTGTGTTCATTTGTGGTGTGTGAAAAAATTTTCTTTACTCATGTTTGTTATTGCTTTATATGTTTCCATACATAAACTCCAAAATTGTCATTTTGTTGCGATCTATTTGCCTTTTATCTTTTTTTTTTACGAGATGAAGGGAAAGTGAAAACTCAAGTTTTGATTGAAGAAAAAGTAGACATCTAAATTGGGAATGCACATTGTACAAATATTGAGAGAGATAATTTGAAAAAGTGTCTGTAATTTTTAAGTATTGTAAACTCTTTTTTTATTTTATATAACAAGTTGTGCAATTTTTAGGAAATGGGGGAGGCGGGGGATTTTTAACTGAGTGTGGACTCCTAATCCAAAAGTCATTCCGTACAAAAATATAGCTCGTTATGCATGATAAATCACTTTGCAATCATCTATGATCGTTAGGTCAGATTTTTGTAAGTGAGCAAAATAATTTCTTTTTTGACTCGGGTAAATATCCCACCGCACATTCACTTGGGAATTCAATGTTATTCTCTTTAAAAGGTTTGGATCCAAGGTCATTTGAATCTTTAACATGTGTCAAGCATGCATATCCATTTTTTATAACATGTCAAGAAAAATCTCTTTCTTATAAAATTCCAAGCAATAAGGGTTGAACTAGTGGAATTTCCCAAACATGGATAACAAAACTTTTGTGTTCATTTGTGGTGTGTGAATAAATTTTCTTTACTTACATTTTTTATTTCTTTTAAATTCTTTTCATACATAAACTCTAAAATTTTCATTTTGTTGTGATCTTATTTTCCTTTTATCTATTTTAATGTTTACGAGATGAAGGGAAAGTGAAAAATAAAGTTTTGATTTAAGAAAAAAGTACACATCCAAAATGGAAATGCACAATGGACAAATGTAGGGAGAGATAATTCCAGGAAGTTTCTGTAATTTTTAGTGATGGTAAACTCTTTTTAGTTTTTATATATCAGGTTGTGCAATTATCAATAAAAGGGGAAGGCGGGGGATTTTTAACTGATTGTTGACTCCCAATCCATAAGTCATTCCTTACAAAAAAAATAGCCCGTTACGCATGAAAAATCACTTTACAATCATATATGATCGTTAGGTCATCCTTTGTAAATGGGCAAAATAATGGCTTGTTTGACTCGGGTAAATATCCCACCGAACATTCACTTGAGAGTTTAATGTTATTCTCTTTAAAAGGTTTGGATCCATAGGTTATTTGCATTTTTAAGATGTTTCAAGCATGCATATCCATATTTTAAAGAATGTGAAGAAAAAACTCTTTCTTATAAAATTCCAAGCTCTTAGGATTGATCTAGTCGAATTTCCCAAACATGCATAACAAACTTTTGTGTTCATTTGTGGTGTGCGAATAAATTTTATTTACTTACATTTGTTATTTCTTTAAATTCTTTCCACACATAAACTCTAAAATTTCATTTTGTTGTGATCTATTTTCCTTTTATCTTTTTTTTTTTACGAGATGAAGGAAAAGTGAAAACTCATGTTTTGAATTAAGAAAAAAGTATACATCTAAAATAGAAATGGACAATGCACAAATATAGACAAAGATAATTCCAAAAACTTTCTGTAATTTTTAGGGATTGTAAACTCTTTTTAATTTTTATATATCAGGTTTTGCAATCATCGGGAAAAGGGGGAGGCGGAGGATTTTTAACTGAGTGTTGACTCCCAAACCATAAGTCACTCCTTACAACAATATAGCCCGTTACGCATGATAAATCACTTTATAATCATCTATGATCGTTAGGTCATCTTTTTGTAAATGGGCAAAATAATGGTTTGTTTGATTCAGGTAAATACCCCACCGCACGCTCACTTGGGAATTTAATGATATTCTCTTTAAAAGGTTTGGATCCATAGGTCATTTGCATCTTTTACATATTTCAAGCAGGAATATATATTTTTTAAAACATGTATAGTAAAATCTCTTTCTTATAAAATTCGGAGCTATTAGGGTTGAACTAGTGGAATTTACCAAACTTGGATAACAAAACTTTTGTGTTCATTTGTGGTGTGTGAATAACTTTTCTTTATTACATTTGTTATTGCTTTAAATTTTTTCCATACATAAACTCTAAAATTTTCATTTTGTAGCGATCTATTTACCTTTTATCTTTTCTTTTGTTTACAAGATGAAGGGAAAGTGAAAAATCAAGTTTTGATTGAAGAAAAAATTACACATCTAAAATGGAAATGCAGATTGCACAAATGTAGAGAGGGATAATTCCTAAAAGTGGTTGTAAGTTTTAGGGATTGTCAACTCTTTTTAGTTTTTATATATCTGGTTGTGCAATCGTCAGGAAAAGGGGGAAGCGGGGAATTTTTAACTGAGTGTTCACTCCTAATCCATACATCTTTCCCTACAAAAAATATAGCTCATTACACATGATAAATCACTTTACAATCATCTATGATCGTTTGGTCAGCTTTTTGTAAGTGGGCAAAATAATGGTTTGTAAGACTCAGGTAAATATCCCACCGCACGTTCACTTGGAAATTAAATGTTATTCTTTTTAAAAAGATTGGATCCATAGGTCATTTGCATCTTTAACATGTTTCAAGCTTGCCTATCCATTTTTTAAAACTTGTGTAGAAAAATCTCTTTCTTATAAAATTCTGAGCTATTTGGGTTGAACTAGTGGAATGTCCCAAACTTGGATAACAAAAATATTGTGTTCATTTGTGGTGTGTGAAAAAAATTTCTTTACTTACATTTTTTATTGCTTTAAATTCTTTCCACACATAAATTCTAAAATTTTCATTTTGTTGTGATCCATTTGCCTTTTACCTTTTTTTTGTTTACGAGATGAAGGGGAAGTGAAAACTCAAGTTTTGATATAAGAAAAAAGTTTACATCTAAAATGGAAATGCAAAATGCACAAATGTAGAGAGAGAGATAATTCCAAAAAGTGTCTGTAATTTTTAGGGATTGAAAACTATTTTTAGTTTTTATATATCAATTTTTGTAATCGTCGGGAAAAGGGGGAGGTGGGGTATTTTTAACTGAGTGTTGAATCCCAATCCATAAGTCATTCCTTAAAAATATATAGCCCGTTACGTATGATAAATCACTTTACAATCATCTATGATCCTTAGGTCAGCTTTTTGTAAATAGGCACAATAATGGCTTGTTTGACTCGGGTAAATATCCCACCGCACGTTCACTTGAGAATTTAATGTCACTCTTTTTAAAAGGTTGGGATCCATAGGTCATTGGAATCTTTAACATGTTTCAAACATGCATATCCATTTTTTAAAACATGTGTAGAAAAATCTCTTTCTTATAAAACTCCGATCAATTATGGTTGAACTAGTGGAATTTCTCAAACTTGGATAACAAAACTTTTGTGTTCATTTGTGGTGCATGAATAAATTTTCTTTCTTACATTTGTTATTTCTTTAAATTCTTTACATACATAAACTATAAAATTTTCATTTTAGTGCGATCTATTTGCCTTTTATCTCTTTTTTTGTTTACGAGATAAAGGGAAAGTGAAAACTCAAGTTTTTATTTAAGAAAAAAGTTTACATCTAAAATGGAAATGCACAATGCACAAAAGTAGACAGAGATAATTCCAAAAAGTGTTTGTAATTTTTAGGTATTTTAAACTCTTTTCAGTTTTTATATGTCAGCCTTTGCAATCGTCGGGAAAAGGGGGAGGCGGGGGATTTTTAACTGAGTGTTGACTCCGGATCCATCAGTCATTCCTTACAAAAATATAGCCCATTACACATGATAAATCACTTTACAATCATCTATGATCGTTAGGTCAGCATTTTGTAAGTGGGCAAAATAATGGCTTGTTTGACTCGGGTAAATATCCCACCGCATGTTCGCTTGAGAATTTAATGTTATTCTCTTAAAAAGGTTTGGATCCATAGGTCATTTGCATCTTTAACATGTTTCAAGCATGCATATCCAATTTTTAAAACATGTGTAGAAAAATCTCTTTCTTAGAAAATTCTAAGCTCTTAGGGTTGAACAAGTGTAATTTTCAAAACTTGGATAACAAAACCTTTGTGTTCTTTTTTGGTGTGTGAATAAATTTTTTTTACTTACATTTGTTATTGCTTTAAGTTCTTTCGATACATAAACTCTAAAATTTTTAGTATTTTGTGATCTATTTTCCTTTTATCTCTTTTTTTGTTTACAAAATGAAGGGAATGTGAAAACTCATGTTTCGATTTAAGAAAAAAGTATACATATAAAATGGAAATGGACAATGTACAAATGTAGAGAGTGATAATTCAAAAAAGTTTCTGTAATTTTTAGGGATTGTAAACTCTAGGTAGTTTTTACATATCAGGTTCTACAATCGTCTGGAAAAGGGGGAGGCGGGGGATTTTTAACTGAGTGTTGAAGCCCAATCCACAAGTCATTCCATACAAAAATAAAGCCCATTACACAAGATAAATTACTTTAAAATCATCTATGATCGTTAGGTCACCTTTCTGTAAATGGGCCAAATAATGGCTTGTTTGACTCGAGTAAATATCCCACCGCATGTTCACATGGAAATTTAATGTTACACTCTTTAAAAGGTTTGGATCCATAGGTCATTTGCATCTTTAACATGTTTCAATCATGCATATCCATTTTTTAAAACATGTGTGGAAAAATCTCTTTCTTATAAAATTCCGAGCTATTAGTGTTGAGCTAGTGGAATCTCCCAAACTTTGATAACAAAACTTTTTTGTTCATTTGTATTGAGTGAATAAATTTTCTATAATTACATTTGTTATGGCTTTAAATTATTTCCTTACATAAACTCTAAAAATTTCATTTTTTTGTGATCTATTTGCCTTTTATCTCTTTTTTTGTTTAATTGATGAAGGGAAAGAGAAAACTCAAGTTTCGACTTAAGAAAAAAGTATACATCTAAAATGGAAATGCACAATGCACAAATGTAGAGAGAGATAATTCCAAAAAGTGTCTGTAAGTTTTAGGGATTGTAAACTCTTATTAGTTATTATATATCAAGTTCTGCAATCGTCGGGAAAAGGGGGAGACGGGGGATTTTTAACTGAGTGTTGACTCCAAATCCTTAAGTCATTCCTTAAAAAAATATAGCCCGTTAAGCATGATAAATGACTTCACAACCATCTATGATTGTTTGGTTAGCTTTTTGTTAATGGGAAAAATAATGGCTTGTTTGACTCGGGTAAATATCCCACCGCATGTTCACTAGAGAATTTAATGTTATTCTCTTTAAAAGGTTTTTATCCATAATTCTTTGTCATCTTAAACAAATTTCAAGCATGCATATCAATTTTTTAAAACATGTGTTGAAAAATCTCTTTCTTATAAAATTCCGAGCTATTTGGGTTGAACTAGTGGAATTCCCAAACTTGGATAGCAAAACTTTTCTGTTCATTTGTGGTGTGTGAATAAATTTTCTTTACTTACATTTTTTATTGGTTTAAATTCTTTCCACACATAAACTCTAAAATCTTCATTTTGTAGTGATTCATTTGCCTTTGATCTCTTTTTTTGTTACGAGGTGAAGGGAACGTGAAAACTCAAGTTTTAAATTAAGAAAAAAGCATACATCTATATTTGAAATGCACAATGCACAAATGTGGAGAGAGAAAATTCCAAAAAGTGTTTGTAATTTTTATGGATTGTAAACTCTTTTTAGTTTTTATATATCAAGTTCTGCAATCATTGGGAAAAGGTTAAGGCGGAGGATTTTTTGCTGAGTGTTGACTCCCAATCAATAAGTCATTCCATACAAAAATATAGCCCATTACACATGGTAAATCACTTTACAATCAACTGTGATCGTTAGGTCAACTTTTTGTAAATGGGCAAGATAATGTATTGTTTGACTCAGGTAAATATCCCACCGCACATTCACTTGAGAATTTAACGTTATTCTCTTTAAAAGGTTTGGATCCATAGGTCATTTGAACTTTAACATGTTTCAAGCTTGCATATCCATTTTTTAAAACGTGTGTAGAAAAATCTCTTTCTTATAAAATTCCGAGCTATTAGGGTTGAACTAGTGGAATTTCCCAAACTTGGATAACAAAACTTTTGTGTTCATTTGTGGTGTGTGAATAAATTTGTTTTACTTATTTTTGTTTTTGATTTAAATTCTTTCTATACTTAAACCGTAAAATCTTCATTTTGTTGTGATCTAGTTGCCTTTTATCTCTTTTTTGTTTACGAGATGAAGGGAAAGAGAAAACTCAAGTTTTAATTTAAGAAAAAAGTATACATCTAAAATGGAAAAGCACAATGCACAAATCTAGAGAGCGATAATTCCAAAAAGTGTCTACAATTTTTAGGGATTGTAAACTCTTTTTAGTTTTTATGTATCAGGTTCTACAATCGTCAGGAAAAGGTGGAGGCGGGGAATTTTTAAGTGAGTGTTGACTCCCAACCCACAAGTCATTCCTTACAAAAATATAGCCTATTATGCATGATAAATCACTTTACAACCATCTATGATCGTTAGGTCAGCTTTTTGCAAATGGGAAAAATAATGGCTTGTTTGACTTGGGTAAATATCCCACCGCGCTTTCACTTGAGAATATAATGTGATTCTCTTTAAAAGGTTTGGATACATAGGTCATTTGAATCTTTAACATGTTTGAGGCTTGCATATCTATTTTTTAAAACATGTGCAGATAAATCTTTTTCTTATAAAATTCCGAGCTATTAGGGTTGAACTAGTGGAATTACCCAAACTTGGATAACAAAAATTTTGTGTTCATTTGTGGTGTGTAAATAAAGTTTCTTTAATTACATGTGTTATTGATTTAAATTCTTTCTATACATAAATTCTAAATTTTTCCTTTCATTGTGATCAATTTGCATTTTTAATGTTTTTTTTCTTGACGAGATGAAGGGAATGTGAAAGCTCATGTTTTGATTTAAGAAATAATTTAATATCTAAAATGGAAAGCACAATGCAAAAATGTTGTTAGAGATAATTTCAAAAAATGTCTACAATTTCTAGGAATTTTAAACTCTTTTTTATTTTCATATATATCAGGTTCCGCAATCATCGGGAAAAGGCAGAGGCGAGGGATTTTTAACTGATTGTTGACTCCCAATCCATAAGTTATTCCTTAAAAAATATAGAACGTTACGCATGATAAATCACTTTTCAATCAACTATGATTGTTAGGTCAGCTTTTTGTAAATGGGCAAAATAATGGCTTGTTTGACTAGGGTATATATCCCACAGCACGTTCACTTGAGAATTTAATGTTATTCTCTTTAAAAGGTTTTGATCCATAGGTCATTTGCATCTTTAACATGTTTCAAGCATGCATATCCGTTTTTAAAAAATTTTTAGAAAAATCTCTTTCTAATAAAATTCCAAACTATTAAGGTTGAACAAGTGGAATTTCCCAAACTTGGATAAACAAACTTTTGTGTTCATTTGTGGTGTGAATAAATTTTCTTTACTTACATTTTATATTGCTTTATATTTTTTCCATACATAAACTCTAAAATCTTCATTTTGTTGTGATATATTTGCCTTTTATCTATTTTTTGTTTACGAGATGAAGCGAAAGTGAAGACAAAAGTTTTGATGTAAGAAAAAAGTCTACTTCTAAAACGGAAATCCACAATGCACGTAAGTAGAGGCAGATCATTCCAAAAAGTGTCTGTAATTTTTAGGAATTTTATACTATTTTTATTTTTTTAGATCTGGTTCTGCAATAGTCTGGAAAAGGGGGAGGCGGAGGATTTTTAACTGAGTGTTGACTCCCAATCCATAAGTCATTCCTGACAAAAATACAGCCCGATATGCATGATAAATCACTTTTCAATCATCTATGATCTTTAGGTCAGCTTTTTGTAAATGGGCAAAATAATGGTTTGTTTGCCTCGAGTAAATATCCCACCGCACATTCACTTGTGAATTTTCTGTTATTCTCTTTAGAAGGTTTGGATCCATAGGTCATTTGCATCTTTAACAAGTTTCAAGCATGCATATCCATTTTTAAAACATGTGTAGAAAAATCTCTTTCTTATAAAATACCGAGTTATTAAGGTTGAACTAGTCGAATTTCCTAAACTTGAGCAACAAAACTTTGGTATTCATTTGTGGAGTGTGAATATATTTTCTTTACTTACATTTTTCATTGCTTTAAATTGTTTCCATGCATAAACTCTAAAAACTTAATTTTCTTGTGATCTATATGCCTTTTATCTCTCTTTTTTTTTTACGAGATGAAGGGAAAGTAAAACTCAAGTTTTGATTTACAAAAAAAGTATACTTCTAAAATGGAAATGCACACTGCACAAATGTCGAGAGAGATAATTCCAAAAAGTGTCTATAATTTTTAGGGATTGTAAACTCTTTTTAGTTTTTATATATCGGGTTCTGCAATCGTTGGAAAAAAGGGGAGGCGGGGGAATTTTAAACTGAGTGTTAACTCACAATCCATAAGTCATTCCTTAGAAAAATATAGCCCGTTACGAATGATCAATCACTTCTCAATCATCTATGATCTTTAGGTCAGCTTTTTTTTAATGGGAAAAATAACGGCTTGTTTGACTCGGTTAAATATCCCACGACACTTCACTTGAGAATTTACTATTATTGTCTTTAAAAGGTTTGGATCCGTATGTAATTTGCATCTTTAACATGTTTCAAGCATGCATATCCATTGTTTAAAACATGTGTAGAAAAATCTCTTCTTATAAAATTCCGAGCTATATGGGTTGAATAAGTGGAATTTCCCAAACTAGGATAACAAAACTTTTGTGTTAATTTTTGGTGTGTGAATAAAATTTCTTTACTTACATTTGTTATTTCTTTAAATTATTTCAATACATAAACTCTAAAATCTTCACTTTCTTGTGATGTATTTGCCTTTTATATCTTTTTTTGTTT
Source organism: Aristolochia californica (assembly GCF_029961685.1). Classification (NCBI taxonomy): domain Eukaryota; kingdom Viridiplantae; phylum Streptophyta; class Magnoliopsida; order Piperales; family Aristolochiaceae; genus Aristolochia; species Aristolochia californica. The sequence continues at coordinate 31,029,332 of NW_027181992.1, read as the reverse complement.
ACGAGATGAAGAGAAAGTGAAAACTCAAGTTTTGATTTAAGAAAAAAGTATACATCTAAAATGGAAATGCGCAATGCACAAATGTAGAGAGAGTGATAATTCCAAAAAGTATCTGTAATTTTTCGGGATTGGAAACTCTTTTAGTTTTTATATACAAGGTTCCGCAATGGTCCGGAAAAGGGGGAAGTGGGGGGTTTTAACTGGGTGTTGAATCCCAAGCCATAAGTCATTCCTTAAAAAAATATGGCCCGTTACACAAGATAAATCACTTTACATTCAACTATGATCGTTAGGTAAACTTTTTGTAAAAGGGCAAAACAATGGCTTGTTTGACTCGGGTAAATATCCCACCGCACGTTCACTTGAGAATTTATTGTTATTCTCTTTAAAAGGTTTGGATCCATAGGTCATTTACATCTTTAACATGTTTCAAGCATGCATATCCATTTTTTAAAACATGTGAAGAAAAATCTCTTTCTTATAAAATTCTTAGCAATTAGGGTTGAACAAGTGGAACTTCCAAAACTTGGATAACAAAACTTTTGTGTTGATTTATCATGTGTGAATAAATTTTCTTTACTTAAATTTTTATTGCTTTACATTCCTTCCATACATCAACTCTACAATCTTCATTTCGTTGTCATCTATTTGCCATTTATCTCTTTTTATGTTTAAGAGATGAAGGGAAAGTTAAAACTCAAGTTTTGATTTAAGAAAAAAGTGTACGTCTAAAATGAAAATGCACAATGCACAAATGTAGAGAGAGATCATTCGAAAAAGTGTCGGCAATTTTTAGGGATAGTAAATTCTATTTAGTTTTTATATATCAGGTTTCTACAATAGTTGGGAAAAGGGGGAGGCGGGGGATTTTTAACGAAGTGTTGACTTCCAATCCATAATTCATTCCAATAAAAAAAATAGCCCGTTACAAATTATAAATCACTTTACAATCATCTATGATCTTTAGGTCAGCTTTTTGTAAATTGGAAAAATAATGGCTAATTTGATTCGGGTAAATATCCCACCGCATGTTCACTTGACAATTTAATGTTATTCTCTTTAAAAGGTTTGGATCCGTAGGTCATTTAAATCTTTAACATGTTTCAAGTTTCCATATCCACTTTTTAAAACATGTGTTGAAAAATCTCTTTCTTATAAAATTCTGACCTATAAGGGTAGAACTAGTGGAATTTCCCAAACTTGGATAACAAAAATTTTGTGTTCATTTGTCGTGTGTGAATAAATTTTCATTACTTACATTTTTTATTGCTTTAAATTTTTTCCATACATAAACTCTAAAATCTTCAGTTCGTTGTGATCTATTTGCCATCTTTATCTTTTTTTTTTCTTTACGAGATGAAGAGAAAGTGAAAACTCAAGTTTTGATTTTAGAAAAAAATATACATCTAAAATGGAAATCCCAATGCACAAATAGAGTGAGAGATAATTCCAAAAAGTGTCTGTAGTTTTTAGGGATTGTAAACTCTTTTTAGTTTTTATATATCAGGTTCCGCAATCGTTGGGAAAAGGGGGAGACAGGGCATTTTTATCTGAATGTTGACTCCCAATCCATAATTCATTCCTTACAAAAACATAGTCCGTTACGCATGATAAATGACTTTACAATCATCATTGATCGTTGGTCAGCTTTTTGTAAATTGGCAAAATAATGGTTTGATTGACCCCAAAAAATATCCCACCGCATGTTCATTTGAGAATTTAATGTTATTCTCTTATAAAGGTTTGGATCCATAGGTCATTTGCATCTTTAACATGTTTCAAGTAGGCACATCCATTTTTTAAAACATGTGTAGAAAAATCTTTCTTATGAAATGTCGAGCTATTTCGGTTGAATTAGTGGAATTTCCCAAACTTGGATAACAAAACTTTTGTGTTCATTTGTGGTGTGTGAATAAATGTTTTTTACTTACATTTGTTATAGCTTTAAATTCTTTCCATACATAAACTCTAAATTTTTCATTTTGTTGTGATCTATTTGCCTTTTATCTCTTTTTTTGTTTACGAGATGAAGGGAAAGTGAAAACTCAAGTTTTGATTTAAAAAAAAAAGTATACATCTAATATGGAAATGCACAATGCACAAATGAAGAGGGAGATAATTCCAAAACGTGTCTGTAATTTTAAGGGATTGTAATTTCTTTTTAGTTTTTATATATCAGGTTCTGCAATTGTTGGGAAAAGGGGGAGGCGGGGCATTTTTAACTGAGTGTTGTCTCCCAATCCATAAGTCATTCCTTAAAAAAATATGGCATGTTACTCTTCATTAACCCCTTTACAATCATGTATGATTTGTAGGTCAACTTTTTGTAAATGGGCAAAATAATGGCTTGTTTGACTCGAGTAAATATCCCACCGCACGTTCACTTGAGAATTTAATCTTATTCTTTTTAAAAGGTTTGGATCCATAGGTCATTTAAGATGTCTCAAGCATGCATCTCCATTTTTTTAAAAATGTGTAGGAAAATCTCTTTCTTATAAAATTCCTAGCTATTAGGGTTGAACTAATGGAATTTTCCAAACTTGGATAACAAAACTTTTGTGTTCATTAGTGGTGTGTGAATAAATTTTATTTAATTATATTTGTTTATTGCTTTAAATTATTTCCATACATAAACTCTAAAATTTTCATTTTTTTGTGATCTATTTTCCTTTTCTCTCTTTTTTTGTGTTGACGAGATGAAGGGAAAGTGAGAACTCAAGTTTTGATTTAAGAAAAAAGTATACATCCAAAATGGAAATGCTCAATGCACAAATTTAGAGACAGATAATTCCCAAAAGTGTCCGTAATTTTTAGGGATTGTAAACTCTTTTTAGTTTTTATATATCAGGTTTTGCAATCGTTGGGGAAAGGGGGAGGCGAGGAATTTTTAACTGAGTGTTGACTCCCAAACCATAAGTAATTTCTTACAAAAGTATTGCCCGTTACGCATGATAAATCACTTTACAATCATCTATGATCGTTACGTCAGCTTTTCTTAAATGGGCAAAATATTGGCTTGTTTGACTCGGGTAAATATCCTACCGCATGTTCACTTGAGAATTTAATGTTATTCTCTTTAAAAGTTTGGATCCATAGGTCATTTGCATCTTGAAGATGTGTCAAGCGTGCATATCCATTTTTTAAAACATGTGTAGGAAAATCTCTTTCTTATAAAATTTTGAGCTATTAGGGTTGAACTAGTGGAATTTTCCAAAAGCTATTAGGGTTGAACTAGTGGAATTTTCCAAAAGCTATTAGGGTTGAACTAGTGGAATTTTCCAAAATTTGATAACAAAACTTTTGTGTTCATTTGTGGAGTGTGAATAAACTTTATTTACTTACAATTATTTATTGCTTTAAATTATTTCCATACATAAACTCTAAATTTTTCATTTTTTTGTGATCTATTTTCCTTTTATCTCTTTTTTGTGTTGACGAGATGAAGGGAAAACTCAAATTTTGATTTGAGACAAAAGTATACATCTAAAATGGAAATGCACATTGCAAAAAGTTAGGGAGAGATAATTTCAAAACGTTTCTGTATTTTTTAGGGATTTTAAACTCTTTTTAGTTTTTAAATATCAAGTTCTACAATCGTTGGGAAAAAGGGGAGGTGGGGGATTTTTAACTCAATGTTGCCTCCCAATCCATAAGTCATTTCTTACAAAAATATAGCCCGTTACGCATGATAAATCACTTTACAATCATCTATGATCGTTAGGTCAGCTTTTTGTAAATGGGCAAAATATTTGCTTGTTTGACTCGGGTAAATATCCCACCGCATGTTCACTTGAGAATTTAATGTTATTCTCTTTAAAATTTTGGATCCAGGTCATCTGCATCTTCAAGATGTTTCAAGCGTGCATATCCATTTTTTAAAACATGTGTAGGAAAATCTCTTTCTTATAAAACTCCGAGCTATTAAGGTTAAACTAGTAGAATTCTCCAAAAGCTATTAGGGTTGAACTAGTGGAATTTTCCAAAGTTTGATAACAAAAATTTTGTGTCCATTTGTGATGTGTGAATAAATTTTATTTACTTACATTTATTTATTGCTTTAAATTATTTCCATAAATAAGCTCAAAAATTTTCATTTTTTTGTGATCTATTTTCCATTTATCTCTTTTTTGTGTTGACGAGATGAAGGGAAAACTCAAGTTTTGTTTTGAGACAAAATTATACATCTAAAATGGAAATGCACAATGCACAAAGTTAGAGAGAGATAATTTCAAAACGTGTCTGTAATTTTTAAGGATTGTAAACTCTTTTTAGTTTTTATATATCAGGTTTTGCAATCGTTGGGAGCAGGGGCAGGTGGGGGATTTTTAACTCAGTGTTGACTCCCAATCCATAAGTCATTTCTTAAAAAAATATATCCCGTTACGCATGATAAATCACTTTACAATCATCTATGATCGTTAGTTCAGTTTTTGTAAATGGGCAAAATAATTGCTTGTTTGGCTCAGGTAAATATCCCACCGCATGTTCACTTGAGAATTTAATGCTATTCTCTTTAAAAGTTTGGATCCATAGGTCATTTGCATCTTCAAGATGTGTCAAGCGTGCATATCCATTTTTTAAAACATGTGTAGGAAAATCTCTTTCTTATAAAACTCCGAGCTATTACGATTGAAGCAGAGGAATTTTCCAAACTTGGATAACAAAACTTTTGTGTTCATTTCTTGTGTGTGAAAAAATTTTCTTTACTAAAACTTTTGTTCACTGCTTTAAATTCTTTCCATACATAAACTCTAAAATTTTCATTTTGTTGTGCTATTTGCCTTTTTTTCTCGTTTTTTGTTTATGAGATCAAGGGAAAGTGAAAACTCAAGTTTTGATTTAAGAAAAAAGTAAAGATCTAAAATGGAAATGCACAATGCACAAAAGTTGAGAGAGATAATTCTAAAAAGTTTTTGTACTTTTTAGGAATTGTAAACTCTTCTTAGTTTTTATATATCAGGTTTTGCAATCGTCGGGAAAAGGGGGAGGCGGGGGATTTTTAACTGAGTGTTGACTCCCAATCCATAACTCAATCCTTACAAAAATATATCCCGTTGCACATGATAAATCACTTTAAAATCATCTATGATCGTTTGGTTATCTTTTTGTAAATGGGCAAAATAATGGCTTGTTTGACTTGGGTAAATATCCCATCGCACGTTCACTTGAGAATTTAATGTTATTCTCTTTAAAAGTTCGGAATACATAGGTCATTTGCATCTTTATGATGTTTGAAGCATGCATATCCATTTTTCAAAACATGTGTAGAAAAATCTCTTTCTTAAAAAATTTCGAGCTATTAGGGTTGAACTAGTGGAATTTCCCAAACTTGGATAACAAAACTTTTGTGTTCATTTGTGGTGTGTGAATAAATTTTATTTATTTAAATTCATTTACTGGCTTAAATTATTACCATACATAAACTCTAAAAGTTTCATTTTGTTGTGATCTATTTGTTTTGTTTATGAGATGAAGGGAAAGTGAAAACTAAAGTTTTGATTTAAGAAAAAATTATACATCTAAATTGGAAATTCACAATGCACAAATGTAGAGAGAGATAATTCCAAAAAGTGTCTGTAATTTTTAGGGATTGTAAACTCGTTTTAGTTTTTATATATCAGGTTCTACCATCGTTGGGAAAAGGGGGAGGCAGGGCATTGGGGAGACGGGGGATTTCCAACTGAGTGTTGACTCCCAAACCATAAGTGATTCCTTACAAAAATATAGCCCGTTACGAATGATAAATCACTTTACAATCATCCATGATCGTTAGGTCAACATTTTGTAAATGGGCAAAATAATGGCTTGTTTGACTCGAGTAAATATTCCACTGCACTTTCACTTGAGAATTTAATGATATTCTCTTTAAAAAGTTTGGATCCATAGGTCATTTGCATCTTTAACATGTTTCAAACATGCATATCCATTTTTTAAAACATGTGTAAAAAATCACTTTCTTATAAAATTCCGAGCAATTAGGGTGGAACTACTGGAATTTCCCAAACTTGGATAACAAAACTATTGTGGTCATTTGTGTTGTGTGAATAAATTTTCTTTAATTTCATTTGTTTATAGTTTTAAATTCTTTCGATACATTAACTCTAAAATTTTCATTTTGTTGTGATCTACTTGCCTTTTATCTCTTTTTTTGTTTATGAGATATAGGGAAAGTGAAAACTCAGGTATTGTTTTAAGAAAAAAGTATACATCTAAAATGGAAATGCACAATTCTCAAATGTAGAGAGAGATAATTCTATAAAGTGTCTATAATTTTTAGGGATTGTAAATTCTTTTTAGTTTCTATATATCAGGTTCTGCAATCGTCGGGCAAAGGGGGAGGCGGGGGATTTTGAACAGAGTGTTTGACTCCCAATCCATAAGACATTCCTTACAAAAATGTAGCTCGTTGCATCTGATAAATCACTTTACAATCATCGATGATCCTTAGGTCAACTTTTTGTAAATTGGCAAAATAATGGCTTGTTTGACTTGGGAAAATATCCCACCGCACGTTCACTTGAAAATTTATTGTTATTCTGTTTAAAAGGTTTGAATCCATAGGTCATTTGCATCTTTAACATGTTTCAAGCATGCATATCAATTTTTTAAAACATATGTGGAAAAATATTTCTCTTATAAAATTGCGAGCTATTAGGGTTGAACTAGAGGAATTTCCAAAACTTGGATAACAAAACTTTTGTGTTCATTTGTGGTGTGTGAATAAATTTTCTTTACTAAAATTTTTGTTTACTGCTTTAAATTCTTTCCATACATAAACTCTAAATTTTTCATTTTGTTGTGACCTATTTGCCTTCTTTCTCTTTTTTTGTTTATGAGATGAAGGGAAAGTGAAAACTCAAGTTTTGATTTAAGAAAAAAGTATAGATATAAAATGGAAATGCACAATGCACAAATGTTGAGAGAGATAATTCTAAAAAGTGTATGTAATTTTTAGGAATTGTAAACACTTCTTAGTTTTTATATATCAAGTTCTGCAATCGTCGGGAAAAGGGGGAGGCAGGGGATTATTAACTGAGTGTTGACTCCCAATTCATAAGTCATTCCTTACAAAAATATAGCCCGTTGCATTGGATAAATCACTTTAAAATCATCTATGATCGTTAGGTTATCTTTTTGTAAATGGGCAAAATAATGGCTTGTTTGACTTGGGTAAATATCCCATCATACGTTCACTTAGGAATTTAATGTTATTCTCTTTAAAAGTTCTGGATCCATAGGTCATTTGCATCTTTAAGTTGTTTGAAGCATGCATATCCATTTTTCAAAACATGTGTTGAAAAATCTCTTTCTTATAAAATTCCGAGCTGTTAGTGTTGAACTAGTGGAATTTCCCAAACTTGGATAACAAAAGTTGTGTGGAACATTTGTGGTGTGTGAATAAATTTTATTTATTTACATTCATTTATTGCCTTAAATTATTTCCATACATAAACTCTAAAACTTTCATTTTGTTGTGATCGATTTACCTTTTATCTCTTTTTTTTGTTTATGAGATGAAAGGAAAGTGAAAACTAAAGTTTTGATTTAAGAAAAAATTATACAACTAAATTGTAAATGCACAATCCACAAATGTAGAGAGAGATAATTCCAAAAAGTGTCCGTAATTTTTAGGGAATGTAAACTCGTTTTAGTTTTTATATATCAAGTTCTGCAATCGTTGGGAAAAAAGGGTGGCATGGGATTGGGGAGACAGGGGATTTCTAACTGAGTATTGACTCCCAAACCATAAGTCATTCCTTACAAAAATATAGGCCGTTACGAATGATAAATCACTTTACAATCATCCATGATCGTTAGGTCAGCATTTTGAAAATGGGCAAAATAATGGCTTGTTTGACACGGGTAAATATCTCACCGCACTTTCACTTGAGAATTTAATGATATTCTCTTTAAAAGGTTTGGATCCATAGGTCATTTGCATCTTTAACATGTTTCAAACATGCATATCCATTTTTTAAAACATGTGTAGAAAAATCACTTTCTTATCAAATTCCGAGCTATTAGGGTTGAACTAGTGGAATTTCCCAAACTTGGATAACAAAACTATTGTGTTCATTTGTGGTGTGTGAATAAATTTTATTTACATACATTTGTTTATTGCTTTAAATTCTTTCGATACATTAACTCTAAAATTTTCATTTTGTTGTGATCTACTTGCCTTTTATCTCTTTTTTTGTTTATGAGATGAAGGGAAAGTGAAAATTCAGGTTTATATTTAAGAAAAAAGTATACATCTAAAATAGAAATGCACAATGCACAAATATAGAGAGAGATAATTCTATAAAGTGTCTGTAATTTTTAGGGATCGTAAACTCTTTTTAGTTTTTATATATTGGGTTTGCAATCGTCGGGAAAAGGGGGAGGCAGGGGATTTTTAACTGAATATTGACTCCCAATCCATAAGACATTCCTTAAAAAAATGTAGCCCGTTGCATATGATAAATTACTTTACAATCATCTCTGATCGTTAGGTCAACTTTTTGTAAATGGGCAAAATAATGGCTTGTTTGACTCAGGTAAATATCCCACCGCACGTTCACTTGAAAATTTAATGTTATTCTGTTTAAAAGGTTTGAATCCATAGGTCATTTGCATCTTTAACATGTTTCAAGCATGCATATCAATTTTTTAAAACATGTGTGGAAAAATCTCTTTCTTCTAAAATTCCGAGCTATTAGGGTTGAACTAGTGGAATTTCCAAAACTTGGATAACCAAACTTTTCTGTTCATTTGTGGTGTGTGAATAAATGTTTTTTACTTACATTGGTTTATAGCTTTAAATTCTTTCCAAACTTAAACTCTAAAACTTTCATTTTGTTGTGATCTATTTGCCTTTTATCTCTTTTTTTGTTTACGAGATGAATGGAAAGTGAAAACTCAAGTTTTGATTTAAGAAAAAAGTATACATCTAAAATGCACAATGTACAAATGTAGAGACTGATAATTCTAAAAAGTGTCTGTAATTTTTAGGGATTGTAAACTCTTTTTAGTTTTTATAGATCAGGTTCTGCAATCGTCGGGAAAAGGGGGAGGCAGGGGATTTTTAACTGAGTGATGACTCCCAATCCATAAGTCATTCCTTACATAAATATAGCCCGTTACACATGAAAAATCAATTTACAATCAACTATGATATATAGGTCAGCTTTTTGTAAATGGGCAAAATAATGACATGTTTGACTTGGGTAAATATCTCACCGCAGGTTCACTTGAGAATTTAATGTTATTCTCTTTAAAAGTTTTGGATCTAGGTCATTTGCATCTTTAACATGTTTCAAGCATGCAGGTCCATTTTTTAAAACATGTGTTGAAAAATCTCTTTCTTACAAAATTCCATGCTATTAGGGTTGAACTAGTGGAATTTCCCAAACTTGGATAAAAAAACTTTTTGTGTTCATTTGTGGTGTGTGAATAAATTTTCTTTACTTATATTTTTTTATTTCTTTAAATTCTTTCTATACATAAACTCTAAAATTTTCATTTTGTTGTGATCTATTTGCCTTTTATCTCTTTTTTTGTTTACAAGATGAAGGGAAAGTGAAAACTCAAGTTTTCATTTAAGAAAAAAGTATACATCTAAAAGGGAAATGCAAAATGCACAATGCAAAAATGTAGAGAGAGATAATTCAAAAAAGTGTATGTAATGTTACGGAAGTGAAAGCTCTTTTTTGTTTTTATATATCAGGTTAAGCAATCGTTAGGAAAAGGGGGATGGGGGATTTTTAACGGATTATTGACTCCCAATCCATAAGTTATTCCTTACAAAAATTTAGTCCATTACGAATGATAAATCACTTTACAATCATCATAGATCGTTAGGTCAGCTTTTTGTAATTGGGCAAAATAATGGCTTGTTTGACTTGGGTAAATATCACACCGCACGTTCACTTGAGAATTTAATATTATTCTCTTTAAAAGGTTTGGATCCATAGGTCATTTGCATCTTTAACATTTTTGAAGCATGCATATCCATTTTTTAAAATATGTGTAGATAAATCTCTTTCTTATAAAATTCCGAGCTATTAGGGTTGAATTAGTCGAATTTCCCTAACTTGGATAACAAAAATTTTGTGTTCATTTGTGGTGTATGAAGAAATTTTCTTTACTTCCATTTGTTTATTGCTTTAAATTCTTTCCATAGAGAAACTCTAAAATTTTCATTTTGTATTGATCTATTTACCTTTTATCTCGTATTTTGTTTACGAGATGAAGGAAAAGTGAAAACTCAAGTTTTTTTTAATAAAAAAGTATACATCTAAAATGGAAATGCACAATGCACAAATTTAGAGAGAGATAATTCTAAAAAGTGTGTGTAATTATTAGGTATTGTAAAATTTTTTTAGTTTTTATATATCAGGTTATGCAATCGTCGGGAAAAAGGGGAGGCTGTGGATTTTTAACTGAGTGTTGAGTACCAATCCATATGTCTTTCCTTATAAAAATATAGCCCATTACACATCATAAATCACTTTACAATCATCTATGACCGTTTGGTCAGCATTTTGTAAATGGACAAAATAATGGCTTGTTTGACTCAGGTAAATATCCCATCGCACGTTCACTTGAGAATTTAATGTTATTCTCTTTGAAAGGTTTGGATCCATAGGTCATTTGCATCTTTAACATTTTTCAAGCATGCATATCCATTTTTCAAAACATGTGTAGAAAAATCTCTTTCTTAAAAAATTATGAGCTATTATGGTTGAACTAGTGGAATTTCCCAAACTTGGAAAACAAAACTTTTGTGTTCATTTGTCGCGTGCGAATAAATTTTATTTACTTACATTTGTTATTGCAATAAATTCTTTCCATACATAAACTCTAAAATCTTCATTTTGTTTTGATCTATTTGCCTTATATCTCTTTTTTTTTTTTTACCAGATGAAGGGAAAGTGAAAACTCTAGTTTTCTTTTAAAAAAAGGTATAAATCTCAAATGGAAATGCACAATGCCCAATGTAGACAGAAATCATTCCAAAAAGTGTCTGTAATTTTTAGGGATTGTAAAATCTTTTTAGTTTTTATACATTAGGTTCTGCAATCGTCGGGAAAAGGGAGAGGTGGGGGATTTTTAACTGAGTGTTGACTCCCAATCTATAAGTCATTAGTTATAAAAATATAGCCCGTTACGCATGATAAATTACTTTACAATCGTCTATGATGGTTAGGTCAGCTTTTTGTGAATGGGCAAAATAATGGCTTATTTGACCCGAGTAAATATCCCACCGCACGTTCACTTGAGAATTTATTGATATTCTCTTTAAAAGGTTTGGATCTGTAGGTCATTTGCATATTTAACATGTTTCAAGCATGCATATCCATTTTTTAAAACATGTGTAGAAAAATCACTCTTATAAAATTCCGATCCATTATGGATGAACTAGTGGAATTTCCCAAACCTAGATAACAAAACTATTGTGTTCATTTGTGGTGTGTGAATAAATTTTATTTACTTACATTTATTTATTCCTTTAAATTCTTTCGATAAATTAACTCTAAAATTTTCATTTTGTTGTGATCTACTTGCCTTTTATCTCTTATTTTGTTTTTGAGATCAAGGAAAAGTGAAAACTCAGGTTTTGATTTAAGAAAAAAGTATACATCTAAATGGAAATGCACAATGCACAAATGTAGAGAGAGATAATTCTCAAAAGTGTTAGTAATTTTTAGGGATAGTAACTCTTTTTAGTTTCTATATATCAGGTTCTGCAATCATCGGGAAAAGGGGGAGGCGGGGGATTTTTAACTGAGTGTTGACTCCCAATCCATAAGTCATTCCTTACAAAAATATTGCCCATTGCACATGATATATCACTTTACAATCATCTATGATCGTTAGGTCAGCTTTTTTTAAATGGACAAAATAATGGTTTGTTTGACTCGGGTATATATCCCACCGCACGTTCACTTGAGAATTTAATGTTATTCTATTTAAAAGGTTTGGATCCATAGGTCATTTGCATCTTTAACATGTTTCAAGCATGCATATCCATTTTTTAAAACATGTGTAGAAAAATCACTTTCTTAAAAAATTCGGAGCTATTAGGGTTGAGCTTGTGGAATTTTCCAAACTTGGATAACAAAACTTTTGTGTTCATTTGTGGTGTGAGAAAAAAATTTCTTTACTTATATTTTTTATTGCTTTATATGTTTCCATACATAAACTCTAAAATTGTCATTTTGTTGCGATCTATTTGCCTTTTATCTTTTTTTTTTACGAGATGAAGGGAAAGTGAAAACTCAAGTTTTTATTGAAGAAAAAGTAGACATCTAAAATGGAAATGGACATTGGACAAATGTAGAGAGAGATAATTTGAAAAAGTGTCTGTAATTTTTAGGTATTGTAAACTCTTTTTAGTTTTTATATATAAGGTTGTGCAATTGTAAGGAAAAGGGGGTGGCGGGGGATTTTTAATTGAGTGTGGACTCCTAATCCAAAAGTCATTCCATACCAAAATATAGCTCGTTACGCATGATAAATCACTTTACAATCATCTATGATCGTTAGGTCAGCTTTTTGTAACTGGGCAAAATAATTTCTTTTTTGACTCGGGTAAATATCCCACCGCACATTCACTTGGGAATTCAATGTTATTCTCTTTAAAAGGTTTGGCTCCAAGGTCATTTGCATCTTTAACTTGTGTCAAGCATGCATATCCATTTTTTAGAACATTTCAAGAAAAATATCTTTCTTATAAAATTTCAAGCAATAAGGGTTGAACTAGTGGAATTTCCCAAACTTGGTTAAAAAAACTTTTGTGTTCATTTGTGGTGTGTGAATAAAATTTCTTTACTTACATTTTTTATTTCTTTTAAATTCTTTCCATACTTAAACTCTAAAATTTTCAATTTGTTGTGATCTTATTTTCCTTTTATCTATTTTTTTGTTTACGAGATGAAGGGAAAGTCAAAAATAAAGTTTTGATTTAAGAAAAAAGTACACATCCAAAATGGAAATGCACAATGCACAAATGTAGGGAGAGATAATTCCAAAAAGTTTCTATAATTTTTAGTGATTGTAAACTCTTTTTAGTTTTTATATAACAGGTTGTGCAATTATCAGGAAAAGGAGGAGGCAGGGATTTTTAATGATTGTTGACTCGCAATCCAGAAGTCATTCCTTACAAAAATATAGCCCGTTACGCATGATAAATGACTTTACAATTATCTATGATCGTTAGGTCAACTTTTGTAAATGGGCAAAATAATGGCTTGTTTGACTCGGGTAAATATCCCATTGCACATTCACTTGGGAGTTTAGTGTTATTCTCTTTAAAAGGTTTGGATCCATAGGTCATTTACATTTTTAAGATGTTTCAAGCATGCATATCCATTTTTTAAAGCATGTGAAGAAAAATCTCTTTCTTATAAAATTCCAAGCTCTTAGGGTTGAACTAGTCGAATTTCCCAAACTTGGATAACAAAACTTTTGTGTTCATATGTGGTGTTTGAATAAATTTTCTTTACTTTCATATGTTATTTCTTTAAATTCTTTCCACCCATAAACTCTAAAACTTCATTTTCTTGTGATCTATTTTCCTTTTATCTCTTTTTTTATTTACGAGATGAAGGAAAAGTGAAAACTCAGGTTTTGAATTAAGAAAAAAGTATACATGTAAAATAGAAATGGACAATGCACAAATGTAGAGAGAGATAATTCCAAAAACTTTCTGTAATTTTTAGGGATTGAAAACACCTTTTAGATTTTATATATCAGGTTTTGCAATCATCAGGAAAAGGGGGAGGCGGAGGATTTTTAACTGAGTGTTGACTCCCAAACCATAAGTCACTCCTTACAATAATATAGCCCGTTACACATGATAAATCACTTTACAATCATCTATGATCGTTAGGTCATCTTTTTGTAAATGGGCAAAATAATGGTTTGTTTGATTCGGGTAAATATCCCACCGCACGTTCACTTGGGAATTTAATGATATTCTCTTTAAAAGGTTTGGACCATAGGTCATTTGCATCTTTTACATGTATCAAGCTGGCATATCAATTTTTTAAAACATGTGTAGTCAAATCTCTTTCTTATAAAATTCGGAGCTATTAGGGTTGAACTAGTGGAATTTACCAAACTTGGATAACAAACTTTTGTGTTCATTTGTGGTGTGTCAATAAATTTTCTTTACTTACATTTGTTATTGCTTTTAAATTTTTTCCATACATAAACTCTAAAATTTTCATTTTGTAGCGATCTATTTGCCTTTTATCTTTTTTTTTTGTTTACGAGATGAAGGGAATGTGAAAGCTCAAGTTTTGATTGAATAAAAAAGTACACATCTAAAAAGGAAATGCACATTGCACAAATGTAGAGAGGGATAATTCCTAAAAGTGGCTGTAAGTTTTAGGGATTGTCAACTCTTTTTAGTTTTTTTATATCAGGTTGTGTAATCATCAGGAAAAGGGGGAGGCAGGGGATTTTTAAATGAGTGTTCACTCCTAATCCATAACTCATTCCCTACAAAAAGTATAGCTCATTACGCATGATAAATCACTTTACAAGCTTCTATGATCGTTTGGTCAGCTTTTTACGTGGGCAAAATAATGGTTTGTAAGACTCGGGTAAATATCCCACCGCACATTCCCTTGGAAATTTAATGTTATTCTCTTTAAAAGTATTGGATCCATAGGTCATTTGCATCTTTAACATGTTTCAAGCTTGCATATCAATTTTTTAAAACATGTGTAGAAAAATCTCTTTCTTATAAAATTCCGAGCTATTTGGGTTGAACTAGTGAAATTTCTAAAACTTGGATAACAAAAATTTTGTGTTCATTTATGGTGTGTGAAAAATAAATCTTTACATACATTTTTTATTGCTTTAAATTCTTTCCACACATAAACTCTAAAATTTTCATTTTGTTGTGATCCATTTGCCTTTTACCTCTTTTTTTGTTTACGAGATGAAGGGAAAGTGAAAAGTCAAGTTTTTATATAAGAAAAAACTTTACAACTAAAAAGGAAATGCAAAATTCACAAATGTAGAGAGAGATAATTCAAAAAAGTTTCTGTAATTTTTAGAGATTGTAAACTATTTTTAGTTTTTATATATCAGGTTTTCCAATCGTCAGGAAAAGGGGGAGGCGGAGGATTTTTACTTGAGTGTTGACTCTCAATCCAGAAGTCACTCCTTACAAAAATATAGCCCATTATGTATGATAAATCACTCTACAATCACTCTGTAATTTTTAGAGATTCAAAACTTTTTTTAGTTTTTATATATCAGGATTTGCAATCGTCGAGAAAAGGTGGAGGTGGGGGATTTTCAACTGAGTGTTGACTCCCAATCCATAAGTTATTCCTTGAAAAAATATAGCGTGTTACGTGTGATAAATCACTATACAATCATCTATGATCGTTAGGTCAGCTTTTTGAAAGTAGGCACAATAATGGCTTGTTTGACTCGGGTAAATATCCCAGCGCAAGTTCACTTGAGAATTTAATGTCACTCTTTTTAAAATGTTTGGATCCATAGGTCATTGGAATCTTTAACATGTTTCAAGCATACATATCCATTTTTTAAAACATGTATAGAAAAATCTCTTTCTTATCAAACTCTGAGCTATTAGGGTTGAACTAGTGGAATTTCCAAAGCTTGGATAACAAAACTTTTGTGTTCATTTTTAATGTGTGAATAAATTTTCTTTTCTTACATTTGTTATTGATTTAAATTCTTTCCATACATAAATTCTAAAAATTTCATTTTTTTGTGATCTATTTGCCTTTTATCTCTTTTTTCGTTTACGAGATGAAGGGAAAGTGAAAACTCAAGTTTTGATCTAAGAAAAAAGTATACATCTAAAAGGGTAATGCCAATTGCACAAATCTAGAGACAAATAATTCCAAAAAGTGTCTGTAATTTTTAGGGATTGAAAACTTTTTTTAGTTTTTATATATCTGGTTTTGCAATCATCGGGAAAAGGGGGAGGCGGGGGATTTTTAACTTAGTGTTGACTCCCAATCCATAAGTAATTCCTTACAAAAATATAGCCCCTTACGCATCAATAATTGTACAGTGATCAATGATCATTAGGTCAACTTTTTGTAAATGGGCAAAATAATGGTTTGTTTGACTCGGATAAATATCCCACTGCACGTTCACTTGAGAATTTAATGTTATTCTTGGTAAAAGGTTTGGATCCATAGGTCATTTGCATATTTAAGATGTTTCAAGCATGCATATTCATTTTTTAAAACATGTGTTGAAAATTCTCTTGCTTATTAAATTCCAAGCTATTAGGGTTGAACTAGAGGAATTTCCCAAACTTGGATCACAAAAATTTTGTCTTCAATTGTGGTGTGTGAATAAATTTTCTTTACTTTCATTAGTTATTGCTTTAAATTATTTCCACATTTTGTTGTGATCTATTTTCATTTTATCTCTTTTTTAGTTTACGACATGAAGAGAAAGTGAAAATCAAGTTTTGATTTAAGAAAAAAAGTTTATGTCTAAAATGTAAATGAAAAAAGCAGAAATGTGGAGAGAGATAATTCCAAAATGTGTCTGTAATTTTCAGGGATTCAAAACTTTTTTTAGTTTTTATATATCAGGATTTGCAATCGTAGAGAAAAGGTGGAGGTGGGGGATTTTCAACTGAGTGTTGACTCCCAATCCATAAGTTATTCCTTGAAAAAATATAGCCCGTTACGTGTGATAAATCACTTTACAATCATCTATGATCGTTAGATCAGCTTTTTGAAAGTAGGCACAATAATGACTTGTTTGACTCGGGTAAATATCCCACCACAAGTTCACTTGAGAATTTATTGTCCCTCTTTTTAAAATGTTTGGATCCATAGGTCATTGGAATCTTTAACATGTTTCAAGCATGCATATCCATTTTTTAAAACATGTGTAGAAAAATCTCTTTCTTATCAAACTCTGAGCTATTAGGGTTGAACTATTGGAATTTCAAAAACTTGGATAACAAAACTTTTGTGTTCATTTGTAATGTGTGAATAAATTTTCTTTTCTTACATTTGTTATTGATTTAAATTCTTTCCATACATAAATTCTAAAAATTTCATTTTTTTGTGATCTATTTGCCTTTTATCTCTTTTTTTGTTTACGTGATGAAGGTAAAGTGAAAACTCAAGTTTCGACTTAAGAAAAAAGTATACATCTAAAATGGAAATGCACAATGAACAAATGTAGAGAGAGATAATTCCAAAAAGTGTCTATAATTTTTAGGGATTGAAAACATTTTTTAGTTTGTATATACCAGGTTCTGTAATAGTCGGGATAAGGGGCTGGCGGGGGATTTTTAACTGAGTGTTGAATCCCAATCCAGAAGTTATTCCTTACAAAAACATAGCCCATTATGCGATAAATCACTTTACAATCATCTATGATCATTAGGTCAGCTATTTGTAAATGGGAAAAAATGGCTTGTTTGGCTCGGGTAAATATCCCACCGCACGTTCACTTGAGAATTTAATGTTACTCCCCTTAAAAGGTTTGGATCCATAGGGCATTTGAATCTTTAACATGTTTCAAGCATGCATATCCATTTTTTAAAACCTGTGTAGAAAAATGTCTTTCTTATAAAATTCCAAGCTATGGGTTGAACTAGTGGAATTTCCCTAACTTGGATAACAAAACTTTTGTGTTCATTTGTGGTGTGTCAATAAATTTTCTTTACTTACAATTGTTATTGCTTTAAATTCTTTCCATACATACACTCTAAAATTTTCATTTTGTTGCGATCTATTTTCCTTTTATCTCTTTTTTTGTTTACGAGATGAATGGAAAGTGAAAACTCAAGTTTTGATTTATGAAAATAGTATACATCTAAAATGGATGTGCATAATGCACAAATGTAGAGAGAGATAATTCCAAAAAATGTCTGTAATTTGTAGGGATTGAAAACAATTTTTAGTTTTTATATATTAGGTTATGCAATCGTCAGAAAGAGGGGGAGGCGGGGTATTTTTAACTAAGTGTGGACTCCCAATCCGTAAGTCATTCCTTACAAAAATATAGCCCGTTACACATGATAAATCACTTTACAATCATCTATTATCGTTAGGTCAGCTTTTTGTAAATGGGGAAAATAATGGTTGGTTTGACTCGGGTAAATATCCCACCGCACGTTCACTTGAGAATTTAATGTCACACTTTTTAAAAGGTTTTGATCCATAGGTCATTGGAATCTTTAACATGTTTCAAGCATGCATATCCATTTTTTAAAACATATGTAGAAAAATCTCTTTCTTATAAAGCTCCGAGCTATTAGGGTTGAACTAGTAGAATTTCCCACACTTGGATAAAAAAACTTTTGTGTTCATTTGTGGTGTGTGAATAAATTTTATTTACTTACACTTGTTATTGTTTTAAATTCTTTACATTCATAAACTCTCAAATTTTCATTTTGTTGCGATATATTTTCCTTTTATCTCTTTTTTTGTTTACGAGATGAAGGGAAAGTGAAAAATCAAGTTTTGATTTAATAAAAAGTATACATCTAAAATGGCCATGCAAAATGCACAAATATAGAGAGACATAATTACAAAAAATTATCTGTAATTTTTAGGGATTTTAAACACTTTTTAGTTTTTATATATCAGGTTTTGCTATCATCGAGAAAAGGGAGAAGCGGGGAATTTTTAACTGAGTGTATACTCCCAATCCTTAAGTCATTCCTTAAAAAATTATAGCCCGTTACGCATGATAAGTCACTTTACAATCATCTATGATCGTTCGGTCAGCTATTTTGTATGTGGGCAAAATAATAGCTTGTTTGACTTGGGTAAATATCCCATCGCATGTTCACTTGAGAATTTAATGTTATTCTCTTTAAAAGGTTTGGATCCATAGGTCATTTGCATCTTTAACATGTTTCAAGCATGCATATCCATTTTTTAAATCATAGAAGAAAAATCTCTTTCTTATAAAATTCCAAGCAATTAGGGTTGAACTAGTGGAATTTTCCAAACATGGATAACAAAACTTGTGTGTTCATTTGTGGTGTGTGAATAAATTTTCTTTACTTACATTTGTTATTGCTTTAAATTCTTTCCATAAAAAAATCTAAAATTTTCATTTTGTGGGATCTATTTGCCTTTTATCTCTTTTTTTGCTTACGAGTTGAAGGGAAATGCACAATGCACAAATGTTGAGAAAGATAATTCCAAAAAGTGACTGTATTTTTTAGGGATTGTAAACTCTTTTTAGTTTTTATATATTAGGTTCTGCTATCGTTGGGAAAAGGGGGGGGGGGGGGGGGGGGGGGGGGGGGGGGGGGAATTTATAACTGAGTGTTGACTCCAAATCCATACGTTATTCCTTTCAAAAATATAGCCCGTGATGCTTGATAAATCACTTTACAATCAGCAATGATCGTTAGGTCAGCTTTTTTTAAATTGGCAAAATAATGGCTTGTTTGACTCTAGTTAATATCCCACCGCATGTTCACTTGGGAATTTAATGTTATTCTTTTTAAAAGGTTTGGATCCATAGCTCAATTGCATCTTTAACATGTTTCAAGCATGCATAACCATTTTTTAAAACATGTGTAGAAAAATTTCTTTCTCATAAATTTTTGGGTTGAACTAGTGGAATTTCCCAAACTTGGATAACAAAACTTTTGTATTCATTTGTCGTGTGTGAATAAATTTTCTTTACTAACATTTTCTTATTGCTTTAAATTCTTTCCACACTTAAACTTTAAAATCTTCATTTTGTTGCGATCTATTTGCCTTTTATCACTTTTTTTGTTAACGAGATGAAGGGAAAGTGAAAACTCACGTTTTGATTTAATAAAAAACTATACATCTAAAATGGAAATGCTCAATGCACAATTGTAGAGAGGGATAATAACAAAAAGCATCTGTAATTTTTAGGGGTTGTAAACTATTTTTAGTTTTTATATATCAGGTTCTGCAATCATTGAGAAAAGGGGGAGGCGGGGGATTTAAATTCAGTGTTGACGAGATCCATAAGTAATTCCTTACAAAAATATAGCCCATTACGCATGATAAATCACTTTACAATCGGCAATGATCATTAGGTCAAATTTTTTTAATTGGGAAAAATAATGGCTTGTTTGACTCGGGTAAATATCTCATTGCACGTTCACTTGGGAATGTTATGTTATTCTCTTTAAAAGGTTTGGATCCATAGGTCATTTGCATCTTTAACATGTTTTAAGCATGCATAGCCATTTTTTAAAACATGTGTAGAAAAATTTCTTTCTTATAAAATTCCGAGCTATTCGGGTTGAACTAGTGGAATTTCCCAAACTTGGATAACAAAACTTTTGTATTCATTTGTCGTGTGTGAATAAATTTTATTTACTTACATTTTTTATTGCTTTAAATTCTTTCTATACATAAACTCTAAAATTTTCATTTTGTTGCGATCTATTTCCCTTTTATCTCTTTTTTTTGTTTACGAGATGAAGGGAAAACGAAAACTCAAGTTTATATTTAAGAAAAAAAGTATACATCTAAAATGGAAATGCACAATGTACAAATATAGAGAGGGATAATTTCAAAAAGTGGCTGTAATGTTTAGGGATTGTAAAATCTTTTCAGTTTTTATGTATCAACTTCCCAATCCATACGTCATTCCTTACAAAAATATAGCCCGTTATGCATGATAAAGCACTATCCAATCATCTATGATCGTTAGGTAAAATTTTTGTAAATTGGAAAAATAATGGCTTGTCTGACTCGGCTAAATATCCCACCGCACGTTCACTTGAGAATTTAATGTTACTCTCCTTAAAAGGTTTGGATCCATTGGTCATTTGAATCTTTAACATGTTTCAAGCATGCATATCAATTTTTTAAAACCTGTGTAGAAAAATGTCTTTCTTAGAAAATTCCCTAACTTGGATAACAACAGTTTTGTGTTCATTTTTTGAGTGTGAATAAATTTTCTTTACTTACATTTTTTATTGCTTTAAATTATTTCCATACATAAACTCTAAAATTTTCATTTTGTTGTGATCTATTTGCCTTTTATCTCTTTTTTTGTTTACGAGATGAAGGGAAAGTGAAAACTCAAGTTTTGATTTAAGAAAAAAGTTTAGATAAAAATGGAAGTGCACAATGCACAATTTTAGAGAGAGATAATTACAAAATGTGTCTGTAATTTTTAGGGATTGTAAACTGTTTTTTGTTTTTATATATCAGGTTCTGCAATTGTCAAGAAGGGGGAGGCGGGGGATTTTTAACTAAGTGTTGATTCCAAATCCATAAGTCATTCCTTCCAAAACTATAGCCCGTTACGTGTGATAAATCACTTTACAATCATCTATGATTTTTAGGTCATTTTTTTGTAAATGGGCAAAATAATGGCTTGTTTAACTCGGGTAAATATCCCACCGCACGTTCACTTCAGAATTTAATGTTACTCTCTTTAAAAGGTTTGGATCCATAGGTCATTTGCATCTTTAACATGTTTCAAGCATCCATATCATTTTTTAAATCTGTGTAGAAAAATCTCGTTCTTATAAAATTCTGAGTTATTAGGGTTGAACAAGTGGAATTTCCCAATCTTGGATACCAAAACTTTAGTGTTCATTTATGGTGTGTGAATAAATTTTCTTTACATACATTTTTTATTGCTGTAATTTCTTTCCATTCATAAACTCTAAATTTTTCATTTTGTAGTGAGAGATAATTCTAAAATGTGTTTGTAATGTTTAGGGATTGTAAACTATTTTTAGTTTTTATATATCAGGTTCTGAAATCGTCGAGAAAATGGGGAGGCGGCTGATTTTTAACTGAGTGTTGACTCACAATCCATAAGTCATTCCTTTCAAAAATATAGCCCATTACGCGTGATCAATCACTTTACAATCATCTATGATCGTTAGGTCATCTTTTTGTAAATGGCCAAAATAATGGTTTGTTTGACTCAGGTAAATATCCCACCGCATGTTCACTTGAGAATTTAATGTTACTCTCTTTAAAAGGTTTGAATCCATAGGTCATTTGCATCTTTGACATGTTTCATGCATGCATATCCATTTTTTAAAACTTGTGTAGAAAAATCTCTTTCTTATAAAATTCGGAGCTATTAGAGTTGAACTAGGAATTTCCCAAACATGGATACCAAAAATTTTGTGTTCAATTGTGGTATGTGAATAAATTTATTTTACATACATTTGTTAATGCTTTAAATTCTTTCCATACATAAACTCTAAAATTTTCATTTTTTTGCAATCTATTTGCCGTTTATCTCTTTTTTTGTTTACGAGAAGAAGGGAAAGTGAAAATTCAAGTGATGATTAAAGAAAAAAGTATACATATAAAATTGAATTGCACAATGCACAAATGTAGAGTGGGATAATTCCAAAAAGTGCGTGTAATTTTTAGGGATATTAAATTCTTTTAAGTTTTTATATATAAGGTTCGGCAATCGTTGGGAAAAGGGGGAGGCAGGGGATTTTTAACTGTGTTGAATCCCAATCCATAAGTCATTTCATACAAAAATGTAGCATGTTAGGCATGAAAAATCACTTTACAATCACCTATCATTGGTTGGTCATCTATTTGTAAATGTGCAAAATAATGGCCTATTTCATTCGGGTAAATATCCCACCACACGTTCACTTGAGAATTTAATGTTACTCTCTTTAAAAGGTGTGGATCCATAGGTCATTTGCATCTTTAACATGTTTCAAGCATGCATATCCATTTTTTAAAATATGTGTAGAAAAATCTCTTTCTTATTAAATTCTAAGCTACTAGGGTTGAACAAGTGGAATTTCCCAAACTTGGATACAAACTTTTGTGTTCATTTGTAGTGCGTGAATAAATTTTCTTTACATACATTTTTTATTGCATTAATTTCTTTCCATACATAAACTCTAAATTTTTCATTTTGTTGCGATCTATTTGCCTTTTATCTCTTTTTTCTGTTTACAAAAAGAAGGGAAAGTGAAAACTCAAGTTTTGATTTAAGAAAAAAGTATACATCTAAAATTGAAATGCACAATGCTCAAATGTATAGAGGGATAATTCCAAAAAATGTGTGTAATTTTTAGGGATTGTAAACGCTTTTTAGTTTTTATATATCATTTTCTGTAATCGTCGGGAAAAAGGGGGGGGTGGGGGGGTTTAACTGAGTGTTGACTCCCAATCCATAAGTTATTCCATACAAACATATAGCCTGTTACACATGATAAATCACTTTACAATCATCTATGATCGTTAGGTTAGCTCTTTGTATATGGGCAAATTAATGGCTTGTTTGACTCGGCTAAATATCCCACCGCACGTTCACTTGGGAATTTAATGTTACTCTCTTTAAAAGGTTTGGATCCATCGGTCATTTGCATCGTTAACATGTTTCAAGTGTTTTTCAATTGAATTGCCTATTATGGTTGAAGAAAGTATGAGTCACAAGCATGACATACTCAGATTTACCATTGTACCCTTGCAGGGGATTTCAAATTTTATGAGCTGGTCAACATCGGTTCGATGATTTCTTATCACAAAAGCCCACGTTGGTCATCTCACCAACCGTGGACCACATATTGATGAAGACGATATTTTTTATTCTAAGTGGTTGAAGAATGATATGTTGGTTATTAGTTGTATTCTAGCTCTGACAACTTACACAAGTCATACGATATTCTCCAACGGATGCTTACCACCAAACAAGGTGACAATATCCATGAATATTTGGTTTGATTTAGAGGACTTCTTCAAGAATGGAAGCTAGCCCAGCCTAGCTCCATGGACATCTCAGTCCAAGACAAATAGAAAGAAGCCTTGGTCAATGACATATTCCTTTCTAACATTAAACTATATCTTGAAGTTGCTAAGAGTCAACTTCTTAGCTCTTCCGTGGTTTCCACGTTTGATGATGTAAGTGTCACATTACTTCCTCTTCCTGACACTTCTTCATCTGGTCTTTCAATGCCATCCGCTATGTACTTTGAGCATAGGGGATCATCATCTGACCGTGGCCGAGGCCGTGGTAGCTATTCTGGTGGAGGACAAGGAAGAGATGGAAGGAATGAGTATGGAAGAATAGATGGGAAAGAATGCACTAAGTGTGGGAAATCTGGCCACACTATAGATATGTGCTATTCAGAAAAAGAATGCCCTATGTGTGGGAAACCTGGCCACACCATAGATAAGTACTTTTCAGACAAGAAATGCAACTTCTGTGGAAGATATGGCCACATTGCAAAGATATGTTATAAGAAGGCTCATCAAGTCATACTAAGTGCTACAAAGGAGGAACAACCTACAACATCAATAGCACAAAAAACCTTTAATAATGTTGAGAATGAGTTATTCCAGAAAATGAAAACACTACTGGGTTCTATTCCAAGCTCATCCTCCACTGCTGCTACTACCACTGCTTCAGGTATGCTATTTGCCTCTTGTTCATCCTGGATAATTGAGTAAGGGCCCTTCGAGCATCTCAGAGGTAACAAAAATTTTCTATGCTCATTGTCTCCGTGTCTTTCACAAAAAATTATTACCATAGCAGACGGTTCGTAAACTAAAGTGCTAGGGAAAGTTTCCACTTCTGTTACACCATCACTTCCACTCACTGATTTCATTTTTGTTCCTACCTTCCCTTTAAATCTTTTAACAGTTAGTCAGCTCACTAAACATTTTAATTTCTCTATCACCTTCTCACCCACTTCATGTGTTTTTCAGGATCTCATAACGAAGCAGGTGATTGGTGGAGGTCATGAACAAGGGGGGCTCTAATACCTAGATGTGCCAAAAATATATGTTGTTTCCACCAATGAAACTAAGACAAGGTTATGGCACAACTGGTTAGGACATCCGTCTGCACATTCTCTTCATCATATTTTTCATACCCTTAAAATGAAGTCAGAGTTTAATTGTGAAGTTTGTAAAATGAGCAAACATCAGAGGTCCACATACTCACCTCGTCCAAAAGTCAAAAGTATCACTCCTTTTTCATTATTCATATTGATGTATGGGGACTCTTGCGCTTCTCAAACATTTCTCAAGTAAAATATTTTATCACCTTTATTGATGACTTCACTCATACCACTTGGTTATTTCTATTTGAAGAGTGTTCTGAAATGCCATCAAGTTTTAAATCTTTTCATGCCATGGTACTCACTCAGTTTGGTCAGAAAATTAAAATACTCTAGTCTCATAATGCTAAAGAATACACCTCCAAAAACCTTGACTCCTTTTGTCAAGAGAATGGCATTATTCATCAAACATCAAGTGTCTACACCCCTCAACAAAATGGTGTAGCCAAATGGAATAATCGTCATATTCTTCAGGTAGCTTGAGGTTTACTATATGCCATGGAAGTTCCACACTTTTATTGGCCACATGAAATCCTTATCGTGTGTTTTCTTATGAACCGGTTACCATCTTCCATTCTTGGTAATAAATCCCCTTACTCTATCTTATTACCCACTGATGATCCTTTTTCACTACCATTGAGAATCTTTGGGTATCAATGTTTTGTCCATATTTATATCCCCAACCACAGTAAACTTGATCCCAAATCTATGAAGTGTATCTTTTTAGGATACTCTCGCACACAAAATGGTTATGTTTGCTATTATCCCACTCTTCAACATTTACTTATGTCTAGGGATGTCACATTTTTTGAAGACTCTCCATTTTATTCTGACAATGGTCCTCTAGGTTTATCTTCCATACCAGGTTCTCCTTGACCGATTGTGCCCCGTGCGACAAAAACTACTCAGCCCCCTAAACCACTGGCTCACACCACACCTGCTGAGTTTATGGATCCAATTGAGGTAAGTCCTTCTCCAGAGTTTTTTGGCCCACGACATGATACTTGTCCTATTACCATAAGGAAAGAACCCAGATCATGCACCATGCCCTCTACTTCTCATCCCATATCAATTTTTTTGTCTCATCATCATTTATCCCCTATATGTTGTCAATTTCTTTCTATTATTTCATCCATATATGTACAACAATCCTATCAGAAGGCTCTCAAACATCCAGGGATGAAGGTGGCAATGGATGAAGAAATAAAGATGCTTATGAAAATCAGACATGGGCTCTGGTCCCACTTCCATCAGAGAAGAAACCCATCGGTTGCAAATGGATGTTTACTGTGAAACACAATCCGGATGGGTCCATGGCTCTGCTGAAGGCTTGCCTCATTGCTAAAGGCTATACACAGTGTTATGGCATTGATTATGAGGAAACCTTCTCTCCAGTAGCAAAAATGAACTCAATACATGTGTTATCATCTCTGGCAACTAACTCGTCCTGGAAGGTATATCAACTTGATGTCAAAAATGC
Source organism: Aristolochia californica (assembly GCF_029961685.1). Taxonomy (NCBI): domain Eukaryota; kingdom Viridiplantae; phylum Streptophyta; class Magnoliopsida; order Piperales; family Aristolochiaceae; genus Aristolochia; species Aristolochia californica. The sequence goes on along the minus strand of NW_027181992.1, from coordinate 31,003,059 downwards.
CTTTTTGAATAGGGACATCAAAGAGGAAATTTATATGTAGCAACCACCTGGGTATGTGGTTGAGGGGGAGTCCCTATGTCGACTCAAAAAATCTCGTTATGGTTTAAAATAGTCTCCTCGTGCAAGGTTTGAAATTTTTAGCCAAGCACTCATACTCGTTGGATTTCACAGATGCTCTTGAGATTACCCCGTATTTATTAAAGACACACTGAAGGGCAAGGTGATTTTGGAAGTATATGTTGGTGATATCATTATAACTGGTAGTGATCCCGAGGGCATCCAAAAAAAAGAATGGATATGTGCTGAATTCAAGACAAAGGATCTCGAACTGTTCAAATATTTTCTGGGTATTGAAGTACTACAATCCAGACATGAAATTATATTATCTCAATGGAAGTATGTCCTTGACCTACTAGAGGAGACCGGAATGATGGGATGCAGACCAGCAAAAATTCCTATGGACTAAAATACAAAATTATATGCCAGTACAGGATAAGAGGTAGATGACGGAAAATATCAAAGATTGGTGGAAAAACTTATTTACTTCTACGTAACGAGGCCAAATATTTCATATGCAGTCAATGTGGTAAGTAAATATATGCATGCTCCACAACTCAGTCATTGGCAAGCACTAGAAAGGATATTGTGATATCTGAAAGGAGCACTAGGAAGAGGGCTCCTCTATAAAAATCATAGTCACTTCAACATCAAAGGATTCTCAGATGTGGACTGGGCCGGATCCCCAGATGATAAAAAATCTACTTCAGGATATTGTACGATGGTTGGAGGCAACTTGGTTACATGGAGAAGCAAGAAACAGAATGTAGTTGCACGGTCTAGTGTAGAAGCAGAATACAGAGCCATGGCACACATGGTCAGTGAACTTCTATGGATCAGATCACTTCTTATTGAACTGGGATTCTACAAAGAAGCTTCTATGGGCCTATATAACGATAATCAGGCAACCATACATATCACATCCAATCTAGTCTTTCATGAGAGCACAGAACATGGTGAAGTAGACTGCCACTTCGTATGAGAAAAATTCCAATCCGGCATATTATCTCTCAAGTATATATCTACACAGAGCCAAGTTGCAGACATTCTCACAAAATCAGTCACTCATAAAATTTTGTCCACCATCTACAACAAGCTAGACATTTACGATGTTTTCTCACCCCCTGCTTGAGGGGGAGTGTTACAATGTGGGACCCACCATGGTTACATGAGCTGGTGGGACCCACCATGAGGACATGGAAGCCAAGATGAGTCAACACACAAGCTACCTTGAGGTGGATGATGAGTTCGAATAAGTTGGTAAAATTGAAATTTTAGTGGGACCCACAAAGATACCACGAGCTGGCATCTTTGTCCATTGAGGTGGAAGATCTAATGGGACCCACAAGAATATAGCAAGAGCTGGCATCCTCAAGCTAGCCAGCTTGTGAAGAAGGATTTGGGAAAGTCAGGTTTTGGGTAAGTTAGAATTTGAGTAAGTTCTAAATTGAGTTGAATTAGAGTTGGAAAGTGTACATAAATTGCATCTCTCCTCCATTATAAATAAGGGATCTTTTATTCACAATAAATCAATCAAAGCAAGGAGTTCTCTCGTCTCCCACTCTCATGTAGAGCTTCTTCTTCTTATTTGTCTTCTCTTCTTGTTTCACTTCTACCCGAGAGCTCTCTCTCTCCTTCTTGGTTTTCCTTTTCTTCTTTCCCACCTTGCTCGAGATATTATTAATGGGGTCCTAAATTAAAAAAAATATTTTTTGGGTATTGAAGTACTACAATCCAGACATGGGATTGTACTATCCCAAAAGAAGTATATCCTTGATCTTCTAGAGGAGACATGAATAATGGGGTGCAGACCAGCAGAAAGCCCCATGGACTAGAATAAAAAATTATGTGCAGGTACTGGAGAAGAGATATCAGAAATATCAAATACTAGTAGGAAAACTTATTTATCTTTGCGTAACATGGCCAGATATTGCGACATTTGAAAGGAGCTCTAGGAAGAGGGCTTCTCTATAAAATCATAGTCACTTCAACATCGAAGTATTCTCAAATGTAGACTGGGCCGTATCTTCAGATGACAGAAAATCTACTTTAGGATTTTGTACGATGGTGTGGGGGAACTTGGTTACATAGATAAACAAGAAACAAAATGTAGTTGCACGGTCTAGTGCAAAAGCAGAATACCGAGCCATGGCACACACTGTTACTGAATTCCTACGGATCAGATCTCTTCTCATTGAACTAGGATTCTACAAAGAAGCTCCTATGGATCTATATTGTGATAATCAAGCAGCAATACACATCACTTGGAATCCAATCTTCCATGAGAGAACAAGCATATGGAAGTAGACTGTCACTTCATACGAGAAAAATTCCAAACAAGCCTTTTATCTCTCAAGCATATATCATCGCAAAGTCAAATTTTAGATATTCTCACCAAGCCAGTCAGACATAAAATTATGACCGCCATGAGGATGTGAGATGTCAAGAAGAGTCCTCACACTAGCTGGCACGAGTAGGGAAATAAGAAATACGAGCTGGAATAAGTTAGAAGATTTGAAGATCAAGTGGGACCAACAAATATCCCACGAGCTGGTACCCTTATCAACATAAGCTAGAAGATCAAGTGGGATTCACAAAGATAAGACCATGAGTTGGCTTCCTCTTGTATTCATGTGCTTAAAGAAGAGCTAGTGTTTGAGTTATTGTGTTATCTTATCATGATATGCTTTTCTTAGAGAGTTAGAGTTGGAATGTCATTAGGATACTTAAAGTTAATTTTACAAGGACTCTATCAGCTCCTCTAATATAAATAGAGGTGTTGTAACTTGGAATAAAATCATCAAGTTCTACACTTATTTCTTGAGTAAATATCTCTCATTGGTTGACGTCTCTCTTATTTTTTTCTTCTTCTCTTCTCTCTACCCATGAGCTATCTTTTCTTTTACTTCTTTTTCCTTATCTCTCCCCTTGCTCGGGATATTAGTGAAGGAATCCTAAATTCAATAGGACCTACCAGCTCGTGCCACCATGGTGGGTCCCACATTGCAACATGTTTCATTAAGGGCAGTTTGGGAATTTTACTCTTGTATCACGGTTGCTCTAATTTTCTCTTTATAATTGAGGGGCACCTCTATTAGGTTTTTAATATCTTAATCCGAGGAATGTCTCAAGTTGTAGCAAGAGGTTAGAGAGAAACACCTGTAAGTGTGTGATTTCTCTTGTAAACTATTTCATCTTTATAGTGGATTCTTGCAGTGGCAAAAGACAGGACGTAGTCTAACCTTGAGGCGAACCTATATAAATCTTGTTGTCTTTATTTTGTGTTTGTTTTTCCTTCTTTCATATTTATTATTATTTCTCTTGTTAGATTAGAATTAGGGCATCTAATTCCTAACAAGTGGTATTAAGGCTTTGGTTCATGATTGAGAACAATGGATAGCGGAGAAGGATCGGCACTAGGGATCAACAAGTTTGATGGTATGGATTTTTCATTCTAGAGGATACAAATTGAAGATTATATGTAAAGTAAAAAGCTTCATGCACCACTTCTAGATATGAAACCAGAAGGTATGAAAGATGATGAGAGGAATCTCTTCGATAGACAAGTGTTGGGAGTAGTCCAGTTAACACTGTTGAAGAACGTTGCTCACAACGTGGCATCGGAGAAAACCACATCGGAGAAGATGAAGATTTTGTCCAACAAGTATGGGAAGCCTTCCACAAATAATAAGGTACACCTCATGTAAAAACTCTTCAATTTAAAGATAACAGAAAATACATCACTTGCATCGCATTTGAATGAGTTTAGCTCTATTTTCAATCAATTGACGTCCATTCAAATTAAATTTGATGATGAGTTTCGTGCTTTAATTCTTTTGGCATCTCTGCCAAATTGTTGGGAGCCTATGAGGGATGTGGTCAGAAACTCAATAGGCAATGGGAAGTTGATCTTTAATGATGTTTGGGTTATCATTCTAAAGGAGGAAGTTCATAGAAACAACTCTAGAGAATCATCGACATCTAATTCTATCCTGAGTGTCGATACTAGGGGCAGGAACATCAAGAGGAATTCCAACAAGGGCAATGGTAGAGGGAAGTCAAGGATTGGTAGAAGCAAATCCAAATTCGAAAGGAATGTGGAGTGCTGGAATTGTGGCAAGTTTGCTCACATAAAGAAGTGTTGAATTTATGGAAAAGAGAAATACTTCATTGACTTGTTGTAATCAATGTACATGAACCTCTATTTATAATAGAGGAAGATAGTAGAGTCCAATTACAATAAAACTACCTTTGTTCCAATTACACCCAAACTCTAACACTTAAAGATAAGTCCAAGCATAATTAAATGACTTAATATAGATAAAAGACAAACATAAATCAAACTATAACTCTTATAGGACGTGACCATAAGATAAATATGACTTTATGAGTCCTTCTTGATCTTCCAACTTATATGATAAGGATGTCAGCTCATGGTAATCATTGTGGGGCTTACTTTTTATGTGCTTGGGCCCATCTTGTGGGCCTTCCTTGGTCATGTGGGCTTGGGCATATCTTCCAACACTCATGAGCTCCCAGCTTGCTGTAAATAATATATAGAATCTTTTTTTGTATAATGTGGCAGATCTTCCAACACTCCCCCTCATACTGGTGCTCTCATTCATGAGACCCAACTAGCATAAGAAAAGTGAGAGTAAAATCACTTCAAGTCATATGATATTGCTCTTTAATCCAGTCAATTAATGTTACGGTCCTGGATCAGACACAAGGATTCTTTGGGAGGATCTGGGGTCTGCCACGGGTTATGGGTCTTCCAGGCATTCCCGTAGGGATAGTAGGAAGACATGGGGAAGACGAAGATCAATGGAGGATAGGAGAATACTTTTTGAGGAAAACCCTAACCTCGAGATCAAGAAGGTGATCTCAAGCCTCTTTACGCTAGATTTAACCTAATTCTTAATACTTCAATCTTTCCGTTTCTCATTACTCTTGCCCCTTCAATAGGGTTCACCCGGTTAGGGTTTACAATAAAATATTCTTAAAATACCCCTATAAATAAAATATTAAAAAAATACCCCTATAAATAAAATATTCCAAAAATACCCCTATGACCTAAAACTGAAATAAAATAAAGTAAATTAAAAAAATAACTAAAATAATAATGTTATTGTGTGCATAACATTACACACCCCTTGGAAGACGAGCTTGTCCTCAAGCTCGGAAGTAGTGTTTGTATGCCGACGTCTCTACCTGTGTCGAAGTAGCATCCGCAATAGCAAGGACCCCCCCCCCCCCCCCCCCCCCCCCCTTTTGACACCCAAAATTGTAGTTTTTTTTTTTTTGGCTTGGTTCAAGTTAACCTAGGTTGACTACATTCAGGAAACCCGGTCCGGTGTACGACTCAACTTCGTGCGCAGATGAAATTTTCCTATCTTAGGAAAATTTGAATCAGCATCATCTTCTTCCTTCTGCGAAAATTTTGCCGACTGTTCGTCAAAAATCAGAATCCTGCCGATCCCGACGATAGCGGTCGTCTCCTTCCTCTCTCACGACATCGACAGAGTCACTTGATTTTTTGGTGGCGAATAGCAGCCCGTTGGGGCTTCGCCGTCTGGATAGTTTCCGAGACAGAGGGCTCTCGAAAATGTGTGAATCGTTGTTGCTCAGCCCCCCGGAACCGAGATCCCTTCCGAAAAAGTCGCCTACGGTGCCGACAAAATCTGGTGCTTTGCCGTTGGTGAAGAGAAGCCCATTGGGGCTTCGTCACTGAGAGCATTGCTGAGACAGAGAACCTCTGCTTCTCAACCCCCCGAAACAGAGATGCCTTGCGGAAATTTCGCCTACGGCGTCGACAACGCCTCTTCTTCCTCCGGTGGTCCACAGGAGGACGTCGAGGTGTCCTTGCTGGAGGATTTTCCATCGCCTGGTTCGAGAGGCATTCTGGTACCCCTTTTTCCCATTTCCCTTTCTCCCCCCTTGTGCTCCTCGCCATGCCGGCTGCAGGATTGACGGACCCGGCGGAAAGGTGTTGCGGTTGGGTGTCCGCAGAACTTTCTCCGATGGTGAACAACACCCCTTAAGGGCTTCTCCGTTGGCCGATTTTATTGTCGTCGCCTGTGGAATTATGGTTTCCCATGGTAAGGGGTGTGAGGTCACCCCAAACCTTCTTCAGGTGCTTCGGCCAGTAAATGGGACAAAAATTTTGATTTGTCCGGCCCTTGGCCTGTTGCCCCGTCCGAGATAGCTTCTGCTACCTCTTGTGCGCATATGTGGTAGGAGATTTGAGGTCGTGTGACCTGTTTTGCTACAGCAATGAGTTCTTCCCTTGCATAAGGTTCAATGGAAGCATCTAACTATGGTCGTATTTCTTCCAATTCCTTACCCATAGCCATCCATCTTTCTTGGGATATAGAATAACCCACTGTGTTCCTACTTTGATACCAATTGTTACGGTCCCGGATCTGACATAAGGATTCTTTGGGAGTATCTGGGGTCAGCCACGGGTTACGGGTCTTCTAGGCATTCCCGTAGCGATAGTAGGAAGACATGGGGAAGACGAAGATCAATGGAGGATAAGAGAATACGTGGGTTCTTGAGGAAAACCTAACCTCGAGATCAAGAAGGTGATCTCAAGCCTCTTTACGCTAGATTTAACCTAATTCTTAATACTTCAATCCTTCCATTTCTCATTACTCTTACCCCTTAAATAGGGTTCACCTGGTTAGTGTTTAAAATAAAATATTATAAAAATACCCCTATAAATAAAATATTCCAAAAATACCCCTATAACCTAAAACTGGAATAAAATAAAGTAAATTAAAGAAAACAACTAAAATAATAATATTATTGAGTGCAAAAAATTTGGTATTAGAGCAGGCTCCCACGTCACGGGTTTGAGTCCTAGGGCTCGCAAAGGCCAAAAAAAAAAAAAAAAATAAACTACTATTTTGGGTGTCAAAAGGGGAGGGTCCTAGCTATCGCGGAATCGACGCCGGTGGTCGGCGCTGGTGGAGGTGAGGGTGGATGGTGGTGCTGAGGTGTTTGGGGTGAATCTGGATTTGAGGTTTCCCCCAAATCCTCCGCGGGAGTCTCGGCCGGTAGACGGAAGGAAGCCGAAGCCTCGACATTACCCTTTTTCCCATCAGAGAAAGTTTTTCGACGGGATGCCTCTCTATACCTCTTCATTCACCATAATTTCACTCCATCGGAGATATCTTCTCCGAGGATTATTGTACTCTATCTTCAGCCAATATTGCACCCAACCAGCATGCCACATCTGTATACTTTCCGACGTGTCACCATCTTCAGTCATTTCACGGACTTGTCTGTGCATCGCCAAATATGGGTCTTCGATGGGCATCGTGTTCCTACTCTGATACCAATTGTTACAATCCCGGATCTGACACGTGAGGAAGATGATGACGATGACGATGAATAGGAATGGGATGATTGAGCTTCGAAGGAAGCTCGACCTAGATCTCAAAGGGAGAATCCGACCTGTTTACTCTAAGCTTACTCTAAATTAACTTCAAAACTCAATGCTTGTGTTTCTCATTACTCTTAGCCCTTAAATGGGGTTCACCCGGTTAGGGTTTACAATAAAATATTCTAAAAATACCACTATAAATAAAATATTAAAAAAATACCCCTATAAATAAAATATTCCTCAAATACCCTTGTAACCTAAAACTGAAATAAAGTAAAGTAAATTAAAGAAAACAACTAAAACAATAATGTTATTGCATGCATAACATTTAATGTTATTGCGTGCATAACACTATCCTCTTCTCTGGTGCGCCACTCTCGATGCTATGGAGTTCATAACACTTTCTCTGTTCCAGGTATAATTCCTTGTTTTGGCAGTCAACCGCAAAACCCATTGTGTCATAGAATGTAGGACTGAAATGGGTTGTTTGTTCCAGCTCCGTCCAATCCCGACGTCCTTGTAGGAGTTTGTGGTTCATGTTAGTAAATATTTGGTTGGCCTCTCCTGCCCAAACCAACTTCTCCATCTCCCTATATAGTGGTGGCTAATGGCCTGGTTGTAGTCCGTCTAACTTTCCAGCAAGTATAACAGTCTCAAGAGCTCCATGAATGGCACATGCAGTAAGAATAGTAATTACCATTTTTTCTGAGTTGCGCGCGGGACTGGATTTCCATAACCGAGTCAACCCAGGCCAACTCGGACCAGGTCAACTTGGAAAAAAAGAAAAAATCTTTCGCTGGCTTGAGGCTCTCCGATACTGTGGTTGACACGTTCGCAGACACTGCTTCTGAGCTTGAGGACAAGCTCGTCTTCTAGGGGGTGAAATGTTATGCACGCAATAACATTAAATGTTATGCATGCAATAACATTATTATTTTAGTTTTTTTCTTTAATTTACTTTACTTTATTTCAGTTTTAGGTTATAGGGGTATTTTAGGAATATTTTATTTATAGGGGTATTTTTTAATATTTTATTTATAGGGGTATTTTTAGAATATTTTATTGTAAACCCTAACCGGGTGAACCCTATTTAAGGGGTAAGAGTAATGAGAAACACAAGCATTGAGTATTGAAGTTAATTTAGAGTAAGCTTAGAGTAAACAGGTCGGATTCTCCCTTTGAGATCTAGGTCGAGCTTCCTTCAAAGCTCAATCATCCCATTCCTATTCATCGTCATCATCATCATCTTCCTCACTTGTTAGATCCGGGATTGTAACAACTGGTATCAGAGCAAGAACATGATGCCCATCGAAGACCCATATTTGGCGATGCACAGACAAGTCCGTGAAATGGCTGAAGATGGTGACACGCTGGAAAGTATACAGATGTGGCATGCTGGTTGGGTGCAATATTGCTTGAAGACAGAGTACAGCAATCCTCAGAGAAGATATCTCCGATGGAGTGAAATTATGGTGAATGAAGAGGTATAGAGAGGCATCCCGTCGAAAAAATTTCTCTGACGGGAAAAAGGGTAACGTCGAGGCTTCGGCTTCGTTCCGTCTACCGGCCGAGACTCCGGTAGAGGATTTGGGGAAAACCTCAAATCCAGATTCACCCCAAACGCCTCTGCACCACCATCCACCCTCACCTCCACCAGCGCCAACCATCGGGGGTGTAATCAAAGACTTCGATTTTTTCGTCTTCCTCTGCGATTTCTTCCTATTCTATCTTCTTCCTCTTCAATTTCTTCATCCGAAGTTCTTCCTCGCCGACGAACGAAAGCCACTGTCCGACGGGAGGTAACATTTTTATTTAATGTTTTCTTTTTTTTTGCGTCGCCGACCTAACCCCATAAAATCTCTAAATCTCGTTTCGTTTAAGCAGTGATTCTTCATTCTTTGAAAGGTTTTGGAGATATCCCCGAACGGCGAACACTCTCTATTTCTGTTAGTGTTGATTTTATTTTATTTCATTTTTATCTTCTGTATGTTTTCTTCCTCAGCAATTTCGGAGTTGATTTTTGTTTTTCATTTTTATCTTCTATACGTTTTCTTCCTCTGCAATTTCGATGTTGATTTTTTTTCAGTACGTTTTTTTCCTCTGTGATTTCAGTGTTGATTTTTTTTTTCATTTTTATCTTCTGTAAGTCTAGTTAGCCTTTGGTTGACAGAACTCTGGGGTTCATTGTATATGTTCCAGATAAAGTTAAATACATCATTTTAATCATTTTTTACCTTTTTTCCTCAATCAATAAGTTTATCTCGTATCATTTTCTATCATGTAGTTTTTTTTAAGCACGAAGAGAATTTAGCAGACCATGTAGTTGATTATTATCTTATTACTCACAGGCCTAAACTTTGACCTTCCAATTTCAATCTATATTGCTATCAGCGGTATTGGTTTTAAATGCATAAAATTTCTGTTCTCTCTTAAGAATCTGTTTAAGCTGAAAAGGATCATTCATCCTTTGCTCGGCATTGCATTCTGTACAGTCGTCATTCATATGTTGTCTTACATTTGGTATCCTATATTATTTTCCTATGGACAAAGTCTCAAAATCCTTCTTCTAGTCACAATATGTGGATTATCAACATTTTCAATGTACAATGCACATCTACTTTTGCTAGTTCAGTACTTATATTGATCTCTGTTCATATAGATTGTGTCCATATTAATTATATTTTATCTAGTAGTGGACTTTTTTTTATCCAAAATGCAATGATTAGTCTTTACCTTTTTTCTGCAGCTTTTATTGTGACTTGGTGTTGTTTTTTTTTTTTCAATAACTTGAGAGAATTAAAATTACGATAACATGCTCTTTGAATCAATTGTGTAGACAAAAATCATGTCCTAACTGCAAAATTGTAAAAAAAACCCTATCTGGTGTGATCAGAGCTTGTTCTTTCTTCGTGTGTCTTTTTCTTATTCCTATGGAACTCTTCCTCTTCCTAAATATAATATTGTGGTCCATAAAACAACCATAATAATTAAATTGTTGTTCACCAAAACAAAACTTTTTTTATGCATATGGAACTCAACCCAATTATGTTATGTTAGACTAGTAACAAGTCTTGTAAGTATGTATTCATCATACATATTAGATTAGAACATTTCAAAATATAGTACATAATTTTTATTTTTAGACCCAATATTTCGTTGAATTGATACGTTAGATACAGACTGATGTAAATTATCTCTCTTTTTTGCAATCGATTTTTATCCTTCCTCTTCAATTTCTTCATCCAAAGTTCTTCCTCGCTGACAGACGAAAGTGACGGTCCGATGGGAGGTAAGATTTTTATTTAATGTTCTATTTTTTTTTTCGTCGCCGACCTTTCCCTACAAAATTTCTAACTCTTGTTTCATTTCAGCAGTGCTCCTTTATTCTTGGAAAGGCTTTTGGAGATATCCCTTAACGGCGAACACACTTTCTGTTTCTGTAAGGTTTGAATTTTTTTTTTCATTTTTATCATTAATTTCTTGTTATTGAGGTTGTATTTCATCAGAATATTAGAAGAGAATGTTGGTATGCTTATTTCCTTCTCTTAGAAGTTTTTAAATTTATATATAAAAAAGGATTGGTATATTGGACTGGAAACTATTGGGTGCAGGGCTACTGGCTCAAAGAGACCCCGCTGCATTGAAAGACAAGGGTCGTTCCCAATTGTCACAACGTCACGTACCATCCTCTAAGAATAGACAAGTATCTTAAATTATGTGTAGGACCTTTGTTGTTTGGATAACTTTCTTTTCTCTATGTTTTTAATTTGTAATTCTATTTTTTTGTAGAAGTAAGAATGTCAACACCTCCTCAATTGACATCAATAATTAACACTAGTTCTAGTGTGACTATAAATAGTGACTCAACTCCACCAGAGTCACTACCCTCTGTCATAGAAGTGGACCCAGATGAAATTACCATAAATGAGGATGTAGGTGACTTTACCCATACTTCCAAAAGACAAAAAAAGTCTCATGTGTGGTTGAAATTCAAAGAAGTATCACTTAATGGTACAAAAAAGGCTCAGTGTGTTCATTGTAAAATTAATTTGAGTGTTATTTGTAGTGGAGTGACCACACATATGAGTCGACATTTGAAATGTTGCACTAGTAGAAAAGTGGCAATGAGAAAACAAAAAACCTTAAACTTTCAACCAGTGGGACCAGGATCTAATGTTGATCAGAGTACATCTGGACTTCCTTTTATGGATTTTGGAGGAAAATATGATCAAGCTAAAATGAGAGTACTCATTGCTCATTAGATTCTTATGCATGAGCATCCATTCATGATAGTAGAAGAGGAGGGATTTAATTTTGTAATGAAGATGACAAATATGAATTATGAGAAAACCCGTAAGACCATTAAGAAGGAGTGGAGGTGTATGAGGCAGAAAAAAAGAAATTAAATTTTTTGTTAAAAGAGATTAACAAGATTAGTCTTACCACAGATCTTTGGAAGTCCCAAAATCAAAAGATTGAATACATGGTTATTACTGGGCATTTTATTGACAGTAATTGGAAGCTACAAAAATGAGTCTTGAGTTTTGTGCATGTTCCTCCTCCTCCTCATGGCGTTGATATAGCAGATGCTATTTACAAGTATTTGAAAGAGTGGGAGATCGAAAATAAAGTTTTTAGTATTTCAATTGATAATGCTGCATATAATGATGTTTGTATCAGAGTTTTGAAACAAGATTTTTCATGGAAAAAAAATTTGGTGTGTGGTGGAAAGTTGTTTCATGTGCGTTGTTGTGCTCATATTTTGAACTTATTAGTCCAAGATGGTCTTGTTCAGATTAAGGATATCATTGATAATGTGCGTGAAAGTGTCAAATTCATAAATCTGTCTGAGGCTAAACTTCGCACTTTTTCTGAAATTGTACAACAATTAGAACTTGGTGAAAAGAGGTTGGTTATTGATTGTCCAACTCGTTGGAACTCCACTTATGACATTTTGTCTTCTGCATTAAAATTCAAAGATGCATTTTCTAGATTTAAAGTTAGAGAACCAACTTATGATTGTTTGCCAAGTTTTGATGAATGGGAAAAGGTTGACATGGTGTGTGAGATCCTAGAAGTTTTTAATGCAGTTACCAATATAATTTCTGGGAGTGACTACCCTACTTCTAATTTGTACCTTAGTGAGGTATATAGGGTAAAAGAAGTTCTGGATTTTCATTCTACAAATGAAAATGTTTTCATTAGGACAATGGTTAGTAGAATGAAAGAGAAATTTGAGAAGTACTGGGGTGAATGCAATTTATTGATGGTTGTTGCTTCAGTTTTGGATCCAAGGGTCAAATTAAAGTTGATCAAAATGTGTTTTCCAGTGATATATTCTAAGGAGGAAGCTACAATGAATATAAATGTAGTTCGACGCACCTTATATGAGATCTATGATGAATATGTATCTTTTTATAATGTGGATATTAGAAATGAAGAGATTGTTTCAAGTACTAGCTCTATGGGTGTTTCCACAAGTCGTAGGCCTTCATCAAATTCAGGTTGGTCAAAGTTAATGGGTTATATGAAACAAAAGGATATAGTTAATTCACCAAGGTCAGAATTGGAAATTTATCTTGAAGAAGGTGTATATAGTTGTGAGGAAACTTCACAACATGATTTTGATGTTTTAGAATGGTGGAAAGTGAATCATATGAAATTTTGGGTATTATCTAAGATGGCAGCAGACATCCTTGTAATTCCCATATCCACAGTAGCTTCAGAGTCTACATTTAGTGCTGGTGGTAGAGTAATAGACTCATATCGTTCTTCCTTGGCACCAAATACAGTTCAAGCTTTGATTTGTGGCAGTGATTGGGTTCGGGTTCTTCACGGTGTAAAGAAAAATCAAAAGGTAAATTTCTTTGATTATTTATTTATTATAAAAAAATAAGTTTATTTTTTAGTTTTATTTATTAAGATTTTGTTTTATGATTACAGCCTGAGAAGAAGAGTGTAGAGATAATGGTACCAGCTACATGATTTTTCATGTTCCTCTCATCATGGTAATTTTAATATTTTTAACGACATTAAGTAACTAGTAGTGGAACAGTATTTTTTTTTATCTGACAATAACTAATTTTATTTTTTTGTTTTTGCCATAGGTGGAGATTTTGCTCATGCAGGGACACATATTATTTTCTAGCATTAAGAGAAACAACTATAGTTAGTAATTTTATAATGGATTTATAGTTTTTATTTGGGTGATTGTAAATTGATAGTGATATTTCATTTAATTTTGTTGTGTTTGATTATTGTATGGAGCTTATTTATAATGTTATGCAATATATGAAGTGTTTAGACTAGTTTATGGAGTGTATAAATAATTTCATGGAGTGTTTAAGGAATGTATAGATAATTTGATGGAGTGTTTATGGAGTGTTTATGGAATGTATAGATAATTTGATGAAGTGTTTATGGAGTGTTTATGGAATGTATAGATAATTTGATGGAGTGTTTATGCAAGTATTATACAGGTGCATGTATATTGATTATGCCCAATTTTAAGTAGAGGTCATGCCGAATTTTATACTAGTATTATGTACATAGATTATGCACAATTTTAAGAAAAAGTTATGCCTAATCTTATATATGTATTATATATATAGGTTATGTTTAATTTTATGTAGAGGTTATGCCCAATTTTATGTAAAATGTATGTATAATTTTATATATAATTTATTTGAAATATATATTTTGAAAATTTTTAAATGTATGTTTAGGCTCGAGTTCAGCTCGAAGCTTGGCTCGAGCTCGGTTAAAATTTTTGGGCTCGAGCTCAATAACAACTTTAGGCTCGAGATGAGGCTCGGCTCGAAGCTCAGCTCGAAATATTTAAATCAAGCTCGGCTCGAACATAGGCAGGTTCGGGTTCAGCTCGGCTCGATGCCACCCCTAGGAAGGTGTATCTTGCTGATAGAGAACCTTTGGATATTTTTGGTATTGGAAATGTTAGTTTGAGGATGTCAAACAAATCAGTGTGCAAAATTCACAAGGTGAGACATGTACCAAAACTGATGTGTAATCTAATCTCAATAGGGCAGCTTGATCATGAAGGTCATGATGCGACTTTTAATGGTGCTACCAGGAAAGTCACAAAGGGATCCATGTGACTGGAAGCTAAAACTGGAAGAGAATGAGACACAGTTACAATTGATGATGTTGTTACTGATTCTGACTTGTTGCATTATAGGCTTGGTCACATGAGTGAGAAGAGAATGAAAGTGCTTCGATCCAAATGGAAGCTACAAGGGTTGAAAACTATCAACAATAGTTTGTGTGAATGGTTTATTTTTTGGGGAAGCAACAAAAGGGTTAGCTTTTCTAAGGCCAGAAAGGAACAAAAGACAACAAAATTGGAGTTGTTCACACTGATGTGTGGGGGCCTTCAGCTATTACTTCCCTTGGTGGTTCTAACTACTATGTGACATTTATTGATAATGCAAATAGAAAGGTATGGGTTTATTTCCTAAAAAAGAAATCCAATGTCTTTGATAACTTTAAGAGATGGAGAGAAAAAGGTTGAGAATGAGACAGATTTGAAGGTGAAGTGCATACAGTCACATGATGGGGGAGAATACATAGATGATGATTTCAAGTGGTATTGTGTTGATAATGGATTCAGGATGAAGAAGACCATTCTTGAAAAACCTCAACAGAATGGCGTGGCTAAGAAGATGAACAGAAATTTGAATGAGCGTGCTAGCAGCATAAGATTACATGCGGGATTGCCAAAGATGTTTTGGTCTGAGGCAATTAGCACTATTACCTATTTGATCAATAGAGGTCCCTCAACACCATTGGATTGTAAAATACCAAAAGTGGTTTGGAGCTGCAAAGATCTAAACTTTTCTTTCTTGAAAATTTTTGGTGGTGTTTCTTATTTTTATATTGATTTTACTACTAGAAATAAACTTGATGCTAAATCTTAGATATGTTTTTATTGGCTATGGTGGTATCGAGTTTGGTTATCGCTTTTGGGATGACCAAAGTCATAAGGTTATTAGGAGCAATGACGTGATCTTCAATGAAGGTGCCTTGTATAAAAACAGGTTGAGAATAGAGTCTAAGAGCACAAGTTATGAAGCCAAGAAGTCTGAAGTGATTTAGTTGAGAGATCTTTCAACTATTGAGATGGTGAATATTGCCCAGGAAGACCAAGAGAACATACCTCCATAAGTAAATCATAATATTCTTATGTCTCTACTCTCAGAAGATCTACTAGAAGTAGCAAACCACCACAAAGGTATTCCCCTGTACTGAGTTATATTTTATTGATTGATAAAGGTGAACCAGAGGTGAGGAAGTTGTGCAAGTTGATGATCAACCAAGTGGGAATTGGCCATGAAGGATGAGATGGATTCATTGTTATCCAATTAGACATGACAGTTGACTGAGTTACCAAATAGGAAGAACGCCTTGCAAAAAATATGGGTGTACCAAATAAAAGATGAACATCATGGCAGCATGCGGTACAAGGCAAGACTGGAGATAAAAGGCTTTCAACAAAAAGATGGCATTGACTACACTGAGATTTTCTTTCTAGTAGTGAAATTGACTACTATTAGAACGGTGCTTGGACTAGTGACAAATGAAGACTTGTCCTTAGAGCATTTGGATGTAAAGACACCCTTTCTTCATGATGATTTGGAGGAAGAAATTTACTTGATGCAGCCATAGGGTTTCAAAGCATAAGGAAAAGAGAAAATGGTGTGCAAACTTCAAAAGAGCTTGTATGGTCTTAAACAAGCTCCAAGACAATGATATAAGAAGTTTGACACCTTTATGAGTAGTAATGGTTTCTTGAGGTGCCAGGCAGATCATTGTTGTTATGTGAAGAAGCTTCCTAACTCTATATGTTGATGACATGTTGATAGCAGGTGCTTGCAAAAAGGAAATATATAATTTTACAAGGGAGTTGTCAAAGAAGTTTGCAACGAAGGATTTGGGTGCAAAAAAAAAAATCCTTGGGATGAGGATTACTTGAGATACTGATGTCTTGAAACTGTCACAAGAAGAATATGTGAAGGTGTTGAGCAGATTCAACATGAATGATGCAAAACCAGTGAGTACTCATCTGGCTAGTCACTTTAGGCTATCTGAGTAGTCACCTTCTATAGAGCAGGTGTGAGCCAACATGGCCAATGTGTCTTATGCTTCTGCTATTGGCAGTCTCATGGATGCCATGGAGTGTAATAGACTAGACATAGCTCATACAATGGGAGTTGTGAGCAGATATATGACTAATCTAAGTAAACAACATTGGGAAGCAATGAAGTGGATTCTCATGTATTTGAGAGGCAATACAGACTCAACCTTATGTTTTAGAAAGTCAGACATGGGATTACAAGATTATGTAGATGCTAACATGGCTAGTGACATTGATGGCAGAAAGAGTACCATTGGATATGTATACACATTGGGTGGTACAATGTTAGGTTTTGTCCTTGCCATGGATTTCGTCACCCTTCGTTCTCCTCTTTCCACCAGGTTTTCTATTGACGAAGAGAGGAATTTCCTATGCTTCGAATGCCCAATTGCTTGGGATGGACGAGCCTTAAAGGAGGCTCAACCTTGGACTTCAGAGAGGGAGAATCCTATCATCTACACTAAATTGATTCAATGCTTAATTTCCATTCCAGCCCATTCTGCTTCATAAAAAGGATTAGGGACGCAAACAAGCAAGCCCAAACCAAGGGGCACAAGTTATAAGAAAATTAAAAATAACCCATCCTAACACATAAAAGGAATTACATAAATTAAATCCTGTGTCTGCCTATTACTCTGGATGCTATGGAATCCATAACATGACCCTCCTCCTGGAGAAAGAGCTTGTCCTCAAGCTCGAAAGTGGAGTAGAGGGCCCTAAAAGACACCAAGGGCTCCCATAAAGTGTCAATGGGATCTGAGTCGGTCCACTGTACTAAAATCTCCCAGTCTCCCTAGACACGGCAAGCCTACAACACCTGAGTTGGGGTGGTTAGCACATGCCCCTCCTGAAGTGGTGGCAGAGGGGTGTGGCGCAGAGGAGAATCTCCCTGGAAGGCCTTCTACTATGAGACGTGGAAAACATCATGGATCTTTGCATCCTGTGGAAGCTGCAAGCGGTAGGCCATAGTGCCAATGCGGTCTAGTACTTAGAATGGCCCATATAACATTGGAGACAATTTGTGACGTTTGGAGGCCGTAAGGGAAAGCTGGCGGTAATGTTGGAGATGGCCACACATAATCACCCAGAGAAAAGACCAGGTCGCAATGTCATTTATCATAATTGGCTTGTATGGTATGTTGTGCTTCCTATAAATGAGCTCGGACCTGGCAGATCATTGCATCACGTTCCTCCAAAGCCTGGTCAATTGCTGCCACTCTAGAAGAGCTAGGTTCATATGATAAGAGCCGAGGGGGATCTCTGCCATAAACAACCTTGAAGGGAGTCGTGCCAAGTGTTGTATGATATGATGTATTATAAAAAAACTCCGCCCATGCCAGCCACCGGACCCAACCTTTAGGTGAATCCCCGAAAAAATAGAGTAGGTACATCTCAATGGTGCGGTTGACTACCTCTGTTTGTCCATTTGTCTGCGGGTGGTAGGCTAAGGAGAATGCCAACTTTGTCCCCTGTAACTTGAATAGTTCTTTCCAAAACGTACTTGTGAAGATTGCATCTCTGTCACTGGTAATGGACTTAGGCATGCCATGCAAGCGGACAATTTGATCCATGAAGATCTGGGCGACATGAGTCGCTAGAAATGCCCATATTTAGAGAATCGGTCCACCACCACGAAGATAATTGATTTTCCAGATGACGTGGGAAGGCCATCAATAAAGTCCATGGATATATCTGTCCATACCTGTGAAGGTAACCGAAGTAGTTGCAGCAGCCCAGCTGGACATAAAGACTCCGCTTTGTTCCGCTGACAAATCTGGCAAGCTATCACAGAGTCCCCCACACTACTTTTCATGCCCCGCCAATAAATGTCACAACTGATAAGAAAATACATTTTCTGTCGGCCCTCATGAGTGCTGCCATGAAACGTAGATAATATGTTGTGGATGAGGGCTGAGGTCGGATGGAGATAAATCCGATTCTTGAACAATATAAGTGGGTCCTGAATGGTCCAGTTATTATCCATTGTTTTCTGCTCTAAATTGTGATATAATTCCAGGAGCTCGGGATGCTGCTGAGTTTCATCCCCAATGGAATCCAGCAAAAGAAATTTGGGTTGACTGATTGATTTTAGATGATGGTCCGACAGGTCCCTGCGGGACAAGGCATCAGCACCCACGTTGAGGTGGCCAAATTTATACTCAACCATAAAATCAAACCCCATCAATTTGCTCAACCAATGGCGCTGGGGGGAGGTGGTGATACGCTGCTCGAGTAAGTACTTCAAACTGCAGTGATCTGTCCGTATGATAAAGGAGCGCCCCCATAGATAGGGTCGTTAGTGCTGAATGGATTGTGCTAAGCCGACCAGTTCCCTTTCATAAGCAGCTAATTTGGGGTGATGTTGGTCGAGCTGTCAACTGAAATAAGCTATGGGATGGCTCTACTACTGTAATACCGTGCCAATACCTCCGCCTGATGCATCACATTCAATAACAAACAATTCATCAAAGTTGGGAAGTTGGAGTACCTGGGCGGATGATAATGCGGTCTTCAAGTTCTCAAAAGTGGACGTTGCTATATCAGACCATGTGAATTCATTGCGCTTAAGGAGATTGTTGAGTGGAGCTGAGATTTGTCCATAGGCACGAATAAATTTTCTATAGTAACCTGCTAGGCCCAAGAACTCCCTTAACACTATGACTGATGTGGGAGTCGGCCAGTCGACAATTGCCTGAATTTTGCTACGGTCACGCCAGATGCTGAGATTACATGGCCCAAATATGTTACCTCTTACGTACTCATCGAGCATTTGGACTGGTTGAGAACCAAATGATGGGAACGTGATAGTGAACACATGACACAGATGTTGAAGGTGTTCATCCCAGTGCTTACTATAAACCAGAATATCACCAAAGAACACAAGAACAAACTTCTGTAAGATAGAACAAAATACCTCATTCATGAGGGCCTAGAAAGTGGAGGGCACGTTGGATAGTCGAAATGGCATGACTAAAAACTCGAAATGCCCATGGTGCGTGCGGAAAGCCATCTTCTCCATGTCGGAAGAGTGCACTCTAATCTGATGATACCCTGATTTCAAATCCAGCTTTGTAAATAAGTTGGCCCCATGCAATACATCTAAAAGTTCGTCCACCACTGGAATTGAAAATTTATCCTTGATGGTATGAGCATTGAGCTCTCTGTAGTCAACACAAAAGCGCCAAGATTTGTCATGTTTCTTGATGAGTAACACTTGTGAAGAAAAAGGAGACCTGCTGGGCTGGATAATTCCTTGAGCGATCATAGTCTGGCATTGGCGCTCGATTTCATCTTTTTGTAAGTGGGGGTAATGGTAAGGGCGTACCACCACAGGTTCAGTGCCCAATTTCAATTGGATACGGTGACCACAATTTTTGAGAGGTGGAAGTGTTGTAGGTGCCTGAAATAAGTCACCAAATTCTGTAAGTAAGGAATTTAACTTACAGTGATCTTCGTCCAAGACTCGAATTTGCTGAAGAGTGCATGGCGTGGGAGCATGAGTGCCATGAAGAGTGATGGGATGTTGTTGAGCAGTAGTGAGTGCCTTGAAATCCCATAAGATTGGCCCCAACGTCTAGAGCCATTTAATGCCCAATACCAAGTCAAAACCAGCTAGTGGAATGACTAGGAAATCTGCTACAAATGAGTGGCCTTCAATACGAAATGCATTGGAGTAAAAAATTCCACCACTTGAAATTTTTTCCCCATTGGCAATGGATACTGAAAAGCCGGTGTTAGTTTGAATCCCCAACCCAAGTTGTTGAGTGGTTGGCTGGCTAATGAAATTGTGGGTACTGCCCGAATCCACTAATGCCAGTAATTGGAGATGCTGTAATCTGGCACAGACCTGCATAGTGTTGGAGTTGTGCAAGCCTGTCATAGCATGGAGGGAAATGGCTGGTTCTTTTGGCTCTGGTTCTACATTGTCTGCCAACTGTGTCTCTTCCTCTAACTCATCCAGTACCTCCAACCAAAATAAACGTTTGCATTGGTGGCCCTGGACGTATTGTTCATCACAATTGTCACAAAGGCCCTTGGTTCGCCTCTGTTCTATCTCTAGTCTAGACAAGCGACGTATATATTGTGTTGGTGGAGTGGAAGTAGAATTTTCAGCACGTGGTGCTGGGATTTGCCCTTGGCATGGAGATGTTGCATATGATGTGGGGGCACTAGTGGGCACGGGACCAGAGACTCCTTGAGGATACATTTTTTTTTATCTATAGTTTGGGCAAGGTTCATAGCATGAGCCAGGTCTTGAGGGTCATACAATTCTACTTCCAGGCGCAAGGCCCCCACTAATCCAGCAATGAATAAATTAAAATATTGTGTAGGGGGCACAAACCGACTGGCGCATGCCAGGCGTTCCTGAAATTGCTTCTAATACAACTCAATGGTCCCAGTCAGTTTTAAATTGACCAAAGCCCCCCCAAAGGGTTGCTACTTGCAAGAGCCCCAAACCTCAACATGCAATAATCTTTAAATAGATCCCAATCGTGAATATGATGCTCCAAATTAAACTGATGATACCATAGGAGCGCTTCATCAAGCATATGGAAGGCAGCTAAGGGGACCCGATCATCAGCATGTGTTCTTTGATTATAAAAGAACCGGTCATAGCGGTGTAACCATATCAAAGGATCTGTAGACCCCATCATAGGTAGGGAAATCTAACTTGGTATACCTGGGCACCGTGTTGTGGCCTGGTGCGTGAGTTCCCATGGCCGCTTGATGTGGTTGGTGTAGATGTGGTGGAGGTGGGGGTGGGTGGTGAGGTTGGTGATCGGCAGGGAATGAAGAACTGCCAGGCGGCGTAGCAACCCGAGCAAAGCCTTCATCTACTCGCCGAAGCAATTGTTGAAGAGTATCATTGATGACAGAAACAACAGATTGAAGGCCATCAATTCAATTTTGATTTTCTTCAGCGAGATGATGCACATCTTTAGGGGAAGAGGAATCGCCAAGGGTGGTCCGCTCTGATACCATGATGTTAGGTTATGCCCTTGCCATGGATCTCGTCACCCTTCGTTCTCCTCTTTCCTCCAGGTTTGCTATTGATGAAGAGAGAAATTTCCAATCCTTCGAACGCCCAATTGCTTGGGATGGACGAGCCTTGAAGGAGGCTCAACCTTGGACCTCAGAGAGGGAGAATCCGACCGTCTACACTAAATTGATTCAATGCTTAATTTCCATTCCATCCCGTTCTCCTTCATAAAAAGGATTAAGGACGAAAACAAGCAAGCCCAAATCGAGGGGCACAAGTTATAAGAAAATTACAAATAATCCATCCTAACACATAAATGGAATTACATAAATTAAATCTTGTGTCTACTTATTACTCTAGATGCTATGGAGTCCATAACATACAATAGTTAATTGGATCTCTAAGTTGAAGAAGATAGTTTCTCCTTCCTCCACTTAGGCATAATACGTCATTCTGATCGAAGCCAACAAAGAGATGGTATGGCTATAGTCTTTTCGGGAAGAATTAGGCCTCAAACATTGGAAGAATGTTTTATATTGTGATAGTCAGAGTGCTATTCATTTACCAAAGAATCCTGTTTATCGTACCTGAATAAAGCACATATAGGTGTGTCATTACTTCATCAAATTGGCTCTAGAGGATGTTGTCTTAGCACTTGAGAAGATTCAAGGAAGTCAGAATCCAACTGA
Organism: Aristolochia californica; assembly: GCF_029961685.1. Taxonomy (NCBI): domain Eukaryota; kingdom Viridiplantae; phylum Streptophyta; class Magnoliopsida; order Piperales; family Aristolochiaceae; genus Aristolochia; species Aristolochia californica. Next base: position 30,980,794 of record NW_027181992.1, on the reverse strand, counting down.
TATGTTGACCAAGACTGTTACAATCGAGAAATTGTAGTTGTGTTCAACTTCAGTTGGACTTCTCTATGATGAATGGGAAGTTTTTGCCGCTATAGAGGAGATAATGATGATGGATTAGTCTCCAAGTGGGAGATTGTTAAGTTGTGGAGCCTAATTAATGCCTTACACTGAGTTTTTCGTGAATCTTTATTGTTGTATCCTGGTTACCCTAATTTTATCTTTATAATTGAGGGGCACAAATATTAGAGTTTGATTATCTTAATTTGAGGAGCATCTTGAATTGTAGCCTGAGAGGTTAGAGTGAAACACTTTTAAGTGTGCGATTTCTCTTATAAACTATTTTATCTTTAGTATATTACTGCATCGGCAAAAGACAGGACGTAATCTCACCTTGAGGTGAACCTATATAAATATTCTTGTCTTTATTTTGTTCTTGCTTTTCCCTTCTTCTGCATTTATTATTATTGATCGCGTTAGTTTGGAATTAGGGCATCTAATTCCTAACATTGTTAAGTTTTGGAGCCTAATCAATGCCCTACGCTGAGTCAGTACACCAATCGACCTTCACAGTAAGGTTGTCGTGGAGGTTAGAAGGGGGTCAAGGAGCCCCCCCCCAGGGGTGTGGGTGTGGAGCCCCCGCTAAATCCTCAATATATTAACTTCTATTTGGGAATTTCACTATTGCAAAGCGGTTGCCCTAGTTTTCTCTTTATATTGGGAGGGCGCCGCTATTAGATTTTAAGGATTATCATCCGAGAAGCATCAGTTGCAACCAAGAGAGGTTAGAGAAAAAAAACACCTGTAAGTGTGTGTGATCTCTCTTGTAAACTATTTCATTTTCGTAGAGGATTACTGCAGCGGTGAAAGATAGGACGTAGTCTCACCTTGAGACAAACCTTTATAAATCTTGATGTATTTTTTTGTGCTTGGTTTTTTTCCTTCTTCCGCAATTATTAGTATACCTCTAGTTGATTTGGAATTAGGCTGTCTAATTCCTAACACTTCTATGCATCAGGTCCCTTCTCACTAAAATGAGATTCTATAAAGAAGCTTCTATGGATCTACATTGCAATAATCAAGCAGTGATTCATATCACCTCAAATTTGGTCTTCCAAGAAAGAACAAAGCACATTGAGGTGGGATTCCAATTTATATGAGAAAAATTCCAAGCAGACATATTATTTCTCAAACATATCTTCTCACAAGGGTAAGTTGTAGACATTCTCACCAAACCAATCACTCATAAAATCCTATGCACCATTTGCAGCAAGCTAGGCATCTACGATGTTTTCTCACCCCCAGTTTGAGGAGGAGTGTTAGAAGGCGGGACCAAACCCACCATGCCCACACGAGGTGGCATCGTGAGTCAACACATGAGGTGGTATGATGAATCATCACACGAGGTGGAATCCTCATCACATGGGGTGGAAGATCTGGCCATCTTCCTTTGATTAATGTAATTGGTTAATGTAATTTAGCTAATCGTGATCGATGCAATTAAAGATCCTAATTGATTGAGGAGTTTTCGTACATATGTAATGGAAATAGTATAAATAAGGGTCTTGTTAAGAATTAGATGCCTTAATTTCAAACTAACGAGAGCAATAATAATAATCACCGAAGAAAGGAAAAAACAAAAACAAAAAATTACAACAAGATTTATATAAGTTTGCCTCAAGGTGAGACTATGTCCTGTCTTCCGCCACTGTAGTAATCCATTATGAAGATGAAATAGTTTAAAAGAGAAATCACACACACTTACAAATGTTATTCTCTAACCCCTCTCTTGAGATGCACACCCCCCCCCCCCCCCCCCCCCACACACACACACACACACCCACAATTATAAAGAGAAAACTAGGGCATCCGCTTTATATGAGTGAAATTCTCAAACTACCCTTAATAAAATAGCAGTCAATATATCGTGGATCCCATACCGACTCAGAAAAGGGCATTGATTAGGGTCCATAACTTAAACAGGTCTTGGTTGGAAGTCTTCAATCAAGCTCTCCTCTTCTCAAATTCGTGGAAGAATCTGTCTCTGAACCTAAAGTCTCTCTTCTCTCCTCTCTACCCGATCTCTCTCTCTCTCTCTTTCTCTCTCTCTCTCTCTTTGCCCTTTTCTTCTCTTTTCTCTCCCGTCTCTTCTCCTTCTCTCATCTTTCTCAAGGTTTTGACCATAAGTATAAGTCTATAGTTGTTTAGGTATGTTTTGTCATAGAACAAGTGTGGTTGTGAGTTGTAAATGTCATTTGGCTATAGTTAGTGGATACTTCATTTCCAAGGCAAGAACTCCTTGGGAGTGGAGTAGCAATGTTAAATAGTGATTGTGAACCAGTATAAAATCTTGGGGTTGTGGATGTGTTTATACAAAATGAATTAAAAGTTCATAATCAATAGTAAACATGTTGAATTTAGGAATCACTAAGTATAAGCACTTAAAAAAATTACAACTAGTCAAAAATGACCAAAGAGTAAAGGTTTCTTACTTTATAGTTAGGCTCACAATTGCCTCTTAATAGGCTGATAGAAATTTATTAAAAAATGAAATATTTCACAAGTTTTCTATGTGAAACTATCAATTTGATCAGCAACACTTATAAAAACAATCTTGAACTGATGTTAATCCTTTTGAAAGGGTTTGATAATGAAGTTTATTGAAGAGAAAATATGGTAGAGTCTTACATGACTCTCACAATAAGAAGTCTTACATGACTCTCACAGAATAGTTTCAGCTCAAAGGTATTTTAGTTATGTTAGTCTTCTATTTATGTTGAGTTATTTAATTATGCTAGGACTTATCTTTAAGTTAGAGTTTGGGTGTAATTGGGACAATGTTAATTTAATTTTAATTGGACTCTACTACTTTCCTCTATTATAATCATGTACTCTAATTACATCAAGTCAGTGAAGTTTTTCAGTTTTTCAAAAATTTAACATGGTATCAGAGCTGTGATTGATTTTCCAGGATTGCAACTAGTTTTTCTCTACCCAGTTTTTGTTAGATGCTACTCGATCAATGAGTTATTCTCTCCAAAAGAATTTCAGATGGTGCTTGGCTGTTGATTGATTGGTTGATGCTCTTTTCTTTGTTATAAGAGGAGAACCCATATCAATATAAGGCTTTCGGCTCCGTGCCTTATTACTCTACTCACAATTTTTTTTGTTAGAAATCAAACGAACTCTCCATGATCATTGAACTCAACCATCATCATTCTATTCAGCTGGTACTTTTTTTCTTCGCTTCATTCTAGAACTTTTGTTCCCCTATTCTAGAATTCAGATTGGAGGATTGTTGTTGTTGTAAAAGAAGTAGTACAAGAGGTGGTTATTGCTGCAAAACAATGATTTTTTTGTTAAAGACTACTGCAACATGATAGCCATTGTTCTTGAACAACAGAGGTTCAGAATTATGAGTAACATTAGCTAGGAATAACTTCCATTAGTTTGTTGGGTCAGGAAATGTTCTAAGTCAAGAGAGAAGAAGTTCTGACTCTTTCTGATATTTTTTTATGAAGAGAATGGGTTTGCTGATGGTTTCCATGGCTGTTGCTTCAGTACTACTGTGTCAACCTTGATTTTGAATCTTCTTTGTTATTTCCTAAGCTCCTCCCTGCCGTCTCTTGATGAGCCCTTCTATTAGGAAAGATTGCCGCACAGTAGCATACCATTATTATCTTACGTCTCTGTTCAAAACTCATAGCTTGATGAAGTCATGCATAGAATAACAGCTACGATCTCAGGATAAAGACTTCCATTAATTGAGAAGAGTTATCTTATTGATAGGTGATTTCTTTTTTGTTTGGAAAGTTTCCATTTCAGTCACAGAAGATCAAGCAGAGCTGGCAATATTTCACATTGCTATAAATCAAGAAAACACATTGCTATTATTCTAGACATTATTCTTGAAAACCTTGCTGATTGAGATAGTGGATGTTGCAGTTTGATGCTAAGATAAGAAAAAAAACTCTCGGTTCCGTATCTTGCTCTCCTCTCTGTTTTGAGAATATTTGCAGTTGTTCAACTATGGTATCTTCTATATTATTCTGGCCAACATGGAGAACTCCATGGTAGACTGTATCATGTTTAACTCTATGACACTTATATACGTCTGTTGACATCAATCCCTCAAAGGAAGAGGGAGTTTTTTTCAGCTTACACAGCATTGAGAGAAGCAACAAAAGCAGCACTCTTGGTTGGCATTCAGCAACAACGAAAACTGAAATCTCTTATACGGAAAGGGTACAAGCAAGAAATTGTCATCCAGAGATAATCTTTCCATATTCCTTGAATTACTTGATCTCCGTTTGATCCTGTGAGATTAATCTGAAAATAAAGATCGGTAATTCCAGCTTAGATCTTCAGATTGTGCAACTCTATCCTCAGTTTATTCTGATCCAGCCGAGTTCATTATATATGCTGGTGGTATCCAGAGTTGCTGATTATACTCAGAAAGTATTGGTATCATAACCACCATGTTATTGTTTATATGTACCGAGTTGCTGGGTATAGCAAGATTTCTGAGTTGCTGATTTAACTAGGACTAGCAAGGTGTGACTCAGGACAGGTCCACTCGGATTCACAAGTCTGCTTGACTCAGTCATATCAACTCGGTCGCTTGATTCAGTCTGATTCAGCAACAATGAAAACTGAAATCTCTTATACGGAAAGGGTACAAGCAAGAAATTATCATCCAGAGATAATCTTTCCATATTCCTTGAATTACTTGATCTCCGTTTGATCCTGTGAGATTAATCTGAAAATAAAGATCGGTAATTCCAGCTTAGATCTTCAGATTGAGCAACTCTATCCTCAGTTTATTCTGATCCAGCCGAGTTCATTATATATGCTGGTGGTATCCAGAGTTGCTGATTATACTCAGAAAGTATTGGTATCATAACCACCATGTTATTGTTTATATGTACCGAGTTGCTGGGTATAGCAAGATTTCTGAGTTGCTGATTTAACTAGGACTAGCAAGGTGTGACTCAGGACAGGTCCACTCAGATTCACAAGTCTGCTTGACTCAGTCATATCAACTCGGTCGCTTGATTCAGTCTGAATCTTCTACTCTACTCAACGTGACTCAGTTTTGGTGACTCATATTTACTCAATCATTGAGTGTAAAAGCTGATATCCACTACATTCTTGACTCTGGCTGGGTTATTATGTTGGATTATTGCCAACTTATTATTTGGTGCACATCTTCCTTATTCAAGGATGGACTCGTTGCACATTATTTTATGTGTCCTTACTAATGATTTTCATTATTTGGTATGTGTTCTTCGGGCATGGGCCCATATCTGCTACTGATATTGTGTCTCTTTGATTGAAACATTATTATTGAAGAATAAATCATTGATTTCTTGCCCCCGGGTTCATTATTCGCTGACTACTATCAGTATTGATCTGTCTGCTACAAAATTTCTCACAAAAATAAAGCACATGGTGGCCTCACCATCTTATCTTCCCTCTTTAACCATTACCCATTGGTTATTTGGCAGTGTTTCTCTTACCATCTTTTATTTGACTCTCACTTACTCCTATTGGCCAACCCTGTTGCAGGATTGTTTTATTTGGACCCTTTTATTTATATGGGTGTGACCAAAATATTCAAGAAAGGGGGAGTACAAAAGACAAAGTTTTTGCATCTATGAAGAATTGTATTTGTGAAGAAATTTTTTTCAACAAAATAAAATTTAAGACCAATTATCTTTTTCATTGCAAGTTGAAGTTATGAACTCTAGCTTGAGGGGGAGTAGTGTTGAAGAACAAATATGGAAGAGTCTTACATGACTCTTACAATAAGAAGTCTTACAGAACCAAAATTATTATGGAAGGAGGTCTCATAGAAGAGTTTCAGTTTAAAGGTGTTTTAGTTATGTTTGTCTTCTATTTATGTTGAGTTATTTAGTTATGCTAGGACTTATCTTTAAGTGTTAGAGTTTTGGTGTAATTGGGACAATAGTAGTTTAATTATAATTGAACTCTACTGCTTTCCACTATTATAAATAGGGGTTCATGTACTCTGATTACACCAAATCAATGAAGTTTTTCTCTTTTGTAGAAATTCAACAAAGTTTAAAATTTCAAGAAAAAGATATAATAAAAAGCTTCATATAACAAGCAAGGTGTTCAACGTGAATGTAAATATAAAGCTTATATATAGCTTGCTTGAAGAAATAAAAACCTCAAGTAGAAGACTTCAATTCCAATTTCAAATTCAACCACAAGAAGTCCACTGAGTATAAGAAGAAATCTTTCAAATTTTGTGGCTGAGTTGTTGTTAGTGCTAGAAAGCACTTAGGTATCTATAGGCTCAAGATTCAATTCTAAAAATTAGTCGTTACTTGTTTTAAGGCTAGTTTCCTATTCATGCCAAAAAAAATTGAAAAAATATTTTGAAAGAATACTCAAAATATTCAACTCTACTGCTTGTCATTTTTGTAGGTCACTTACTCAATTTCAAGGTCTACAACTGACTATATTGCCTATGTAGTAGTTTAGTATTCTGTTCAAGGAGATTAGGTCGAGTCCTTTGTTCTAGGGTCAAATCCTATTTGCTCCAACGACTCTTTTAAAGGTTGAATCCTTTGAGTAACTCAAATTCCATGTATTTTGCTTCCTCTAGGGTCGACTCCATTTGGTGTAGTTGACTCATATACACTTATTTTTTTTCTATGAGGGTCAACTCCTTAAATAAATAGAAACTTATTGTAACTCGGGTTTGACTTCTTATTGCTTGTAGTTGATAGTATAGGCTAGACGCCTTCATTATGAGGTAAACACTGTTGAAGAGCAATTATGGAAGAGTCATACATGGATCTCATAGGAAGAAGTCTTAGAAAATGAAAATTAATATGGTAGAGTCTAACATGAGTCTCATGGGAAGAAGTCTCCCCAAAGTATTTTTCTTTAAAGGAGTGTTAGTGATTTTAGTCTTCTTTGTATGTTACAATTGTTTAATTATTCTGGGACTTATCTTCAGAAGTTAGACTTTGGTTGTAACTGGGTACGGTAGTTTAATTTTATTCTAATTATACTTGTTTTCTTTACTATGAATAGAACTCATTGTACTTAGTTAATAATCAAGTCAGCGAATTATTTTTCTACTCCTGAAATTCAACATAGTATCACAACATGTTGTGTGTGGGGGCTGAGGCCAATTTGGTACTCCCTAAGTTATTTGTGTGTGATAGACTCTATGAGGTAGGAATTTGTATGTTGTGGACTCCATAAAGTAGGCATATTTGTGGCCCATTGAGGGTTTATACCCACGTCCCAGACCAGTTATGTATAAAGCTAGGATATGAGGGGGAATGTTAAGTGGGAAAAAAATCCCAAATTAAAAAAAGGAAATAAAAGTTAATGGATTATAAGCTTGAGTAATAGACCTCCTAAGTGGCTAGTCACTTTGGGAAAGATCTGGGCTCAACCCATCATGGTATCAAAGTTGGTACACAATGTCAATTTACAAAGATGATGTGTTTCTCTTCAAATCAGGTTTTAATGTAGTTTATCTTTCTTTTTTTTCATTGTCACTTATTTCCTTATCATAGTTATATGTCTAAATTTGTTTCTTTTTGTTGAATTTAGGATCCCTTTTCCATAATCACGAGCAAAAGAAATAAAAAATAAAAAGAGAGAAAAGGGGAGAAGAGCTCTCGGGTAGAGTAGAAAAAATTAAAGGGGAAAGGATGAGTTGCGCCAAGCAAAGAGAGGGAGAGAGAGAACCAAACTCGGGATTCAATGTGTTGCTTCATTAATTTCGAATTACAACCTCTCTATTTATAGGAGAGGAGGAGGCAGATTCTTCATACAAATTTTCATTCAATCCTAATTACATTCTAACTCTAACTTCTTCAAAATAAGTAAGTCTCAAAATAGGTAAGTCTCAATATAAGTAAGTCTATTCAAACTAGGACTCCTAGAAGACAAGGAGTTCTTTATTATCCACGTGAATACAAGGGATAAGCCAACTCGTGGCCTTATCCTAGTGGACCCCTCATGATTCTCCAATGCACCTTGATTGTGTCAGCTCGTGAGATCTTGTGAGCCCCACTTGATCTTCAAGTCTTCTAAATCAACTCAGCTTGTGCTTCTTGATTTCTTTACTCGAGCTTGCTTTGGGAGAGGACTCTTCTTGGTATCCCAAGTCCTCTAGGATCCTTCTTGATGACCTACGTTCTCATGTGGGTCCCACTAGCTCGAGCACCATGGTGGACCCCACATTGTAACACTCCCCCTCAAGCTGGGGATGAGAAGACGTCATAAACACCCAGCTTGCTACATATGGTAGACATGATCTTGTGAGTGACTGGATTGGTGAGGATGTCTGCAACTTGATTTTGTTAGGAGATGTGCTTCAAGGATAAGAGACCAGCTTGGAATTTTTCTCGTATAAAGTGATAATCAACTTCAATATGCTTTGTCCTCTCATGGAAGACTGGATTTGATGCTATATGTATTGCTGCTTGGTTGTCACAATATAGATCCATTAGAGCTTCTTTATAAAATCCCAATTCAGTGAGAAGGGACCTTATCCATAAAAGTTCACTTACACTGTGTGCCATGGCTCTGTATTCTTCTTCTGCACTGAACCGTGCTACCACATTCTGATAAAATGGTATCAGAGCAACATATTGAGGATCCCTCGACAAAAGATTGCTCTAGAAAAGTGATGATCAACACCACTCAAAGAAGGCTCTTGTGAAGGAAGACTCATGGAGCATTTCATATTGAAAATTATATATTGGTGGAAAGATTTTTGAGTCTACTTTCCAAAGAAGAATTCTTTGTTCCAAATCAGAGCTATCTACAAAGAGATATCGATATTTGAATGAACGAAGGTCAAATTGCAAAAAGGTTTGAGCAACAGCAGCAATCTTCAGATTACGAGGTATTTTTTCCTATCAAGAACTAGACTTTATATGAAGAAATATATATATATATATATATATATATATATATATATATATAAATATCTGTAAGTCTATTTTCTTACCTATTCAACCAATTCTCGGTATGATTTTTTTATAAGGAGATATTGATCTTGGAAGAGTCTATGGTAGTTCTGGAAAAACAGGAGAAACAGAACCTAGTTCGACCAGATGACAGAGACCGAAACCTATCGAATTATTTTTTTGTTAATTATATTTTATGATGAGATTTTATACTTGGTTGAAATTTATTTAAGTCTATTTTCAGAGGTAAAATATTTCATGTCAATCTGATCTATATTGAAAGATATTTTGAATTGGAAGAATCAAAAGTCATGCTGGTATTCTATTGTATTGAAAAATCCAAATTTATGCCAATTGTTTTGTGTCACAACAAAAAAAATTTCATGGGATAAGATTTAACTGATATTGAAGATTGCTATTGAGCCTCTTATGAGTGGTTTTCTAGAAAAAAATAATTAGCATTGATGTTATATTTACATATACCGAGTTGATTGAAGTAGAGCTACTTGGTGAAATTATTTGAAGTTTTTTTGAAAAAGAAGAGCCTATCATGGCTGATGAGAATATGAGAAAAAGAAGAGGCTATAGTGTTGGCCGTACAGATGATATTAAATGTACTCATTGTTAATTTTGGGGCCACACTACAGACCAGTGCCGTTATAGGCCATGCACTTACTATGGTAGATATGGCCACAATAAAGAAATATGCTACAAAGCGAATGACAAGTCAGAATCGACAAGGGCTAATCAAGCCCTCATAAGTAATGCACAAGAAAACAATCCCCTAGCTGCATAAAAAAGTATTATTGATGAAGATAATGAATTATATCAGAAGATAAAGACCATCCTAGGGTCTTCTTCTAGCCACTCTGCCACTACTGCTTCAGGTATGCTATTTGCCTCCTCTTCATCCTGGATAATTGATTCAGGAGCCTCCGATCATCTTACAGGTGACAAAAATTTATTATATTCTTTTTCTTTGAGTCTTTCACACAAGTTTGTTACCATAGCAGACGGTTCTCAAACCAAAGTCCAAGGAAAACGTTCAACTTTTGTCACCCCATCACTTCCACTCAATGATATTCTTTTTGTTCCTTCCTGTCCTTTACACTTGCTCTCTATGAGTCAGCTTACAAAATATTTTAATTGCTCGGTTACCTTCAGACCTACTTCATGTGTTTTTCAGGATCTTATAACGAAGCAGGTGATTGGTGGAGGTCATGAACAAGGGGGGCTCTACTACTTGGATGTGCCAAAGGTCAATATGGTGTCTACTACTGAGAATGAGACATGATTATGGCACAATCAATTGGGACATCCTTCCATACAATCTCTTCATCATATTTTTCCATCTCTTAAGATAAGGTCAGAATTCAGTTGTGAGGTATGTCAGTTAAGTAACATCAAAGGAGTACATACTCTCCTCATCCAGAAGTCAAAAGTAGCATTCCTTTTTCAATGATTCATACTGATGTTTGGAGCCTTTGAGTGTCTCTAATATTTCTCAAGCCAAATATTTTATCATTTTTATTGATGATTTCACTCGTATAACTTGGTTGTTTATTTTCAAAGAGCGTTCTAAGATACCATCTATTTTTAAATCTTTTTATGCGATGGTACTCACACAATTTGGTCATAAGATAAAAATCCTCCGGTCTGATAATGCCAAAGAGTATATTTCAAAAGACCTTGACTCCTTTTGTCAAGAGAATGGCATTATCCATTAGACATCATGTGCCTACACTCCTCAACAAAATGGTGTAGCCGAACGAAAAAATTGTCATATTCTTGAGGTAGCTCGAGGTCTTTTATATGTCATGAAAGTTCCATATTTTTATTGGCCCCATGATATCCTTACAACATGTTTTCTTATAAATTGTCGATCATCTACTGTTCTAGGGAATAAATCCCCATACTCTAAACTTTTACCACATGATGATCCATTTGGTTTACCATTGAAAGTCTTTGGTTGTCAATGTTTTGTTCATAATACTTTACCCAGACACAACAAACTTGACCCTAATCTATAAAGTGTATCTTTTTGGGATACTCTCAAACACAAAAGGGTTTTGTTTGTTATAGTCCCTCTTTGCAACATTAATTTGTGTCCAGGGATGTAACATTCATATTATTCTGATAGCGTTCCACCTAGTATGTCATCAGTACCAAGTTCTCCTCGACCGGTTGTGCCTCGTGATACAAAGATTGTTCAGCCCCCAGAGAAAGTGGCCGATACCACACCTGCCGAGTTGTCGGATCCACCAGAGGTAAGTCCTTCATCTCCAGTCACTTTTAGTCCTCAATTTGATACTCGTCCTATGGCTATAAAAAAAGAACCTCGTTCATGCACTCAACCTTCTACTTCTCATCCTATCTCCAATTTTGTGTCTCATCATCGCCTCTCACCTCTATGTTGTCAGTTTCTTTCTTCTATTTCCTCCATATCTCTTCCACAATCATATCAGTAGGCTCTACAACATCCAGGGTGAAAGGTAGCAATGGGTGAAGAAATGAAGGCACTCAATGAGAATCATACATGGTTACTGGTTCCCCTACCTACAGACAAAAAACCCGTTGGTTGAAAGTGGGTTTATACAATTAAACATAATCCGGATGAGACTATTGCACAACTGAAAGCTCGACTAGTTGCTAAAGGATACACTCAATGCTATGACATTGATTATGATGAGACATTCTATCCAATGGTAAAAATGACCTCAATACATATATTATTATCCTTGGCAGCTAATTCATCATGGCCAATATATCAACTGGATGTCAAAAACGCCTTTCTCAATGGCAATATAAAAGAAGAAATCTATATGCAACAACCACCTGGATATGTGGTTGAGGGGGAGTCTGTATGTCACCTTAAAAAATATCTATATGGGCTAAAGCAACCCCCACGGGCATGGTTTGAAAATTTTAGTCAAACCATCATACGGGTAGGTTTTTATAGATGCTCTACAGACCACTCAGTATTTATTGAGAACACAACAAGAGGTAAGGTAATTCTAGTTGATTATGTTGATGATATCATTTTAACTGGAAGTGACTCTGAGGGCATTCAAAAAATAAAAGAAAAAATATGTGCTGAATTCAAGACAAAGGATCTTGGATTACTGAAATACTTTTTGGGTATTGAGGTCTTACAATCCAGACATGGGATTATTCTATCCCAAAGAAAATATGCCCTTGATCTACTAGAAGAAACAGGTATGTTGGGATGCAAACTGGTAGACACTCCTATGGATGCAAATACAAAGTTATGTGGAGGCACTGGAGAAGACATGGATATTGGAAAATATCAAAGGTTAGTAGGGCGTCTTATTTACCTATGTGTAACGAGGCCAGATATTTCATATGCAGTAACTGTGGTAAGTTAGTACATGCACCAGCCACAACTTAGTCATTGGCAAGCACTTGATAGGATACTACGTTATCTGAAATGGGCTCCTAGAAGGGGGCTCCTCCATAAAAAACATGGACACTTCAACATTGAGGGATTCGCGGATGCAGACTGGGTTGGATCCCCAAATGATAGAAAATCTACTTCTGGTTTTGCACGACGGTTGGAGGAAATCTGGTTACATGGAAAAACAAAAAATAGAATATAGTAGCATGGTCTAGTGCAGAAGCAGAATACAGAGCCTAAGTGAAATTTTATGGATAAGGTCCCTTCTCACTAAATTGGGATTTTATAAAGAAGCTCCAATGGATATATATTGTGACAACCAAGTAGCAATACATATTGCATCGAATCTAGTCTTCCGTGAGAGGACAAAGCATATTGAAGTTGATTGCCACTTTATACAAGAAAAATTCCAAGTTGGTCTCTTATCCCTGAAGCACATCTCCTCACAAAATCAAGTTGCAGACATCCTCACCAAACCAGTCACTCACAAGATCATGTCTACCATATGCAGCAAGCTGGGTGTTTATGACGTCTTCTCACCCCCAACTTTTTAAAAGTGAAATACTTCATTGACATCAATTACTTGTTGTAATCAGGGTACATGAACCTCTATTTATAATAGAGGAAGGTAGTAGAGTCTAATTACAATAAAACTACCCTTGTCCCAATTACACCCAAACTCTAACACTTAAGGTAAGTCCTAACATAATTAGGTAACTCAATATTAATAAAAGACAAATATAACTTAAAGTAAAACTCTTCTTGGTCGTGACCCTAAGATAGAGATACTTTTATGAGTCCTTCTTGATCTTCCAACTGATGTGATAATGATGCCAGCTCTTGGTAATCATTGTGGGTCCTACTTCTTATGGCATGGGCCCATCTTGTGGGCCTTCCTTAGTCATCTGGCCCATCTTATAATAATCTTACATATGTGGGCCTTCCTTGGTCATTTGGGCTTGATCTTATCTTCCAACACTCCCCCTCAAGCTGGGGGTGAGAGAACAACATGAACTCCCAGCTTGCTGCAAATGATGTATAAAATTTTTTTGTATAAAATGGCACATCTTCCAATATGCCTTCATCTTCCAACATTCCCCCTCACGTTGTTGCGTCCTTTCATGAGGCCCTGCGGCATTATAAGTGAGAGTAAAAATCACTCCTAGCCGGTAAGCCATTGCTTCATACTCCAGTCTTAATGTTGGATGTAGGGCACACTCCACTGCTATTGGTAGTGTGTCTATCGACAGGTCTTTGAAGTGTCCACCTCCGTGTCCTTCCACAGGACAATGACTCTCAAGTGGTAGGAGACATAAAAGCCATTATAGGGGGGATAACATAGATGTAATCATAAGTTCCTCCGTCATGGACTTCCAACCACAAATAATTTTCATCTTTTTGATGGGGATTAAGTTCCTCCGTCGTGGACTCCCAACTACAGATAATTTTCATCTTTTTGACGGGGATGAAGTTCCTCCGTCATGGACTTCCAACCACAAATAATTTTCAATTTTTTTACAGGGATGAAGTTCCTCCGTAGTGGACTCCTAACCACAAATAATTTTCATCTTTTTGACGGGGATGAAGTTCCTCCGTCATGGACTTCCAACCACAAATAATTTTCATCTTTTTGATGGGGATGAAGTTCCTCCATCGTGGACTCCCAACCACAAATAATTTTCATCTTTTTTACGGGGATGAAGTAAACGACGACATGAGCCCACCTCTTCTTCAATAATAATGTCCCCAACGAGACATAATAGCTGCAGCTAAATATAACACGACCATCTTCCAACACATATAACATGAACCAAATAATAAACTTTGTAAAAGAACCCATGAAATAATCTGATATAAAAATTTCTTCTTAGATGCACAAGATTCATATTTTCTTGAATATTTTGGTCACATAAACTTATCCACAACATAAGGAATAAAATACAACTTTCTTGTTCTTCTTCTACTTCTCCCCCTCAAGCTGGGAGGTAATGGCAATGATCCCAGCTTGAACCAAATATCATAGATGTAGCAATAAATCCAAATAAATGAGATTTATAAATAAGCCCTCAAACTAGGGAGAAGTTAGATATTTTCTTGATAAACTCAAAAAGTGACGCAAAAAAATTGGCATAAATTCGGATTTTTTAATACAACAGAATTCAAGCATGACCTTTGATTCTTCCAATTCAAATATATATTTCAATATAGATCAGATTGATATGAAATTTTTTCCTTATGAAAGTAGAATTAAATAAATTTCATCCAAGTATAACATCTCTTCATAAAATATAATTATCAAAATATATTTAATGTGATAGGTTTCGGTCTCTGTCATCTGGCTGAACTAAGTTTTGTTTCTCCTGTTTTTCGAGAACGACCATTGACTCTTCCAAGAACAATATCTCCATATAAAAAAATCATACTGAGAATGGTTGAATAGGTCAAAAAATAGACTTACATACTCTCTCTTGATATATAATTATCCATATAAAGTCTCATTATTGATAGCAAAAAATACCTCAGAATTTGAGGCTTTTTGCTGCAGCTCGAACCTCTTCTATAATCTAACCTTTGCTGCTTCAAATAACGATTTCTATTTATAGATAATTCAGATAAAAAAATTAGTTGTATCGATAAAGAATAGACTTACATATATTTAGTTTGATATATATTTCTACATATAAATTCTAGTAAATGTACTCATTGTAAATTTCCGGGCCACACTATAGATCAGTGCCTTTACAGGGCATGCACCTACTATAGTAAATATGGACACTATAAAGAAACATGCTAACAAAGGCTAATCAAGCCCTCATAAGTGATGCACAAGAAGACCATCCCACAACACCAGCTGCACAGAAAGTAATTACTGATGAGAGTATGAACTATTTCAGAAATGAAGACCATCCTAAGGTCTTCTCCTAGCCCCTCTGCCACTACTGCTGCCACTAATTTTCCAGGTATGCTATTTGCCTCCTCTTCATCTTGGATAATTGATTCAGGAGCCTCCGAGCATCTTATAGGCAACAAAAATTTATTACATTCTTTATCTCTGAGTCTTTCACACAAGTTAGTTACCATAGCTGACGGTTCTCAAACCAAAGTCCAAGGAAAAGGTTCCACTACTGTCAACCCATCACTTCCGCTCAATGATATTCTTTTTGTTCCTTCTTTTCCTTTAAACTTACTCTCTATGAGTCAACTTACAAAATATTTTAATTGCTTGGGTACCTTCTCACCAACTTCATGTGTTTTTCAGGATCTTGTAACGAAGCAGGTGATCGGTAGAGGCCATGAACAAGGGGGGCTCTACTACTTGGATGTGCCAAAGATCAATATGGTGTCTACTACTGAGAATGAGACACGATTATGGCACAATCGGTTGGGACATCCTTCCATACAATCTCTTCATTATATGTTTCCATCTCTTAAGATGAGGTCAGAATTCAGTTGTGAGGTGTCTCAGTTAAGTAAACATCAAAGGAGTACATACTCTCCTCGTCCAAAAGTCAAAAGTAATATTCCTTTTTCATTGATTCATACTGATGTTTGGGGGCCTTTGAGTGTCTCTAATATTTCTCAAGCCAAATATTTTATCACTTTTATTGATGATTTCACTCGCACAACTTGGTTGTTTATTTTTAAGGAGTGTTCTGAGATACCATCTATTTTTAAATCTTTTTATGCGATGGTACTCACACAATTTGGTCAGAAAATAAAATTCCTCTGGTCTGATAATGCGAAAGAGCATATTTCAAAAGACCTTGACTCATTTTTTCAAGATAATGACATTATCCATCAGACATCATGTGCCTACACTCCTCAAAAAAATGGTGTAGCCGAATGAAAAAATTGTCATATTCTTGAGGTAGCTAGAAGTCTATTATATGTCATGAAAGTTTCATATTTTTATTGGCCCCATGCTATCCTTACTACATGTTTTCTTTTAAATCATCTACTGTCTACCGTTCTTGGGAATAAATCCCCCTACTCTAAATTATTACCACATGATGATCCGTTTGCATTACCATTGAAAGTCTTCGGTTGTCAATGTTTTGTTCATAATACATGTCCTAGACATAGCAAACTTGACCCTAAATCTATCAAATGTATTTTTTTGAGATACTCTCACACACAAAGGGGTTATGTTTTCTATAGCCCTCCTTTGCAACATTTATTTGTGTCTAGGGATGTAACTTTTTTTGAAGACTCCTCATATTATTCTGATAGCGCTCAACCTGGTATGTCATACGTACCTTGTTCTCCTCAACCGGTTGTGCCTCGTGATACAAAGATTGCTTAGCCCCCGGAGCCAGTGGCCGACACCACAATTGCCGAGTTATCTGATCCACCAGAGGTAAGTCCTTCACCACCAGTCATTTTTGGTCCTCAGTTTGATACTCGTCCTATTGCTATAAGAAAAGAACCTCGATCATGCACTCAACCTTCTACATCTTATCCTATTTCCAATTTTGTGTCTCATCATCGCCTCTCACCTCTATGTTGTCAGTTTCTTTTTTTCTATTTCCTCCATATCTGTTCCACAGTCATATCAGGACGCTCTACAACATCCAAGGTGAAAGGCAGCAATGGATGAAGAAATGAAGGCCCTCAATGATAATCACATATGATCTCTAGTTCCTCTACCTACAGATAAAAAACCCGTTGGTTGCAAGTGGGTTTATACAATCAAACATAATCCGGATGGGACCATTGCACGACTGAAGGCTTGACTGGTTACAAAAGGTTACACTCAATGCTATGGCATTGATTATGATGATACATTCTCTCCAGTGGAAAAAATGACCTCAGTACGTATATTATTATCCTTGGAAGCTAATTCATCTTAGCCCATATATCAACTGGATGTCAAAAACGCATTTCTCAATGGTGATATCAAAGAAGAGATTTATATGCAACAACCACCTGGATATGTGGTTGAGGGGGAGTCCGTATGTGGCCATAAAAAATCTCTATATGGACTAATGCAATCCCCACGGGCATGGTTTGAGAAATTTAGTCAAGCCATCATAAAGATGGGTTTTTACAGATGCTCTGTAGACCACTCAGTATTTATTGAGAACACAACAAGAGGTAAGATGATTCTAGCTGTTTATGTTGACAATATTATTTTAACTGGGAGTGATTCTAAGGGCATTCAAAAAATAAAAGAAAGAATCTGTGCTGAATTCAAGACGAAGGATCTTGGATTGCTGAAATACTTTTCTGGTGTTGAGGTCCTACAATCCAAACATGGGATTATTCTATCCCAAAGAAAATATTCCCTTGATCTACTAGAAGAAACATGTATGATGGGATGTAAACCAATAGACACTCCTATGGATGCAAATACAAAATTATGTGGAGGCACTAGAGAAGATGTAGATATTGGCAAATATCAAAGGTTAGTTGGACAATTCATTTACCTGTGTGTAATGAGGCCAGACATTTCATACACAGTAAGTGTGGTATGTCAGTACATGCACAAGACACAACTTAGTCATTGGAAAGTACTTGAGAGGATACTACGTTATCTAAAAGGTGCTCTTGGAAGAAGGATCCTCTAAAAAAAACATGCCCACTTCAACATTGAGGGATTCTCGGATGCAGACTGGGTCGGATCTCCAGATGATAGAAAATCTGCTTCTAGATTTTGCACGATGGTTGGAGGAAACCTGGTTATGTAGAAAAGCAAAAAATAAAACGTAGTAGCTCATTCAAGTACAGTAGTAGAGTACAGAGCCATGGCACACACTATAAGTGAACTCTTATGGATAAGATCTCTTCTTACTGAATTGGAATTCTATAAAGAAGCTCCAATGGATCTATACTGTGATAATCAAGTAGCAATACATATTACATCGAATCCAGTCTTCCATGAGAGGACAAAACATATTGAGGTAGATTACCACTTTATCAGAGAAAGATTCCAAGCTGGTCTCTTATCCCTGAAGCACATATAAACATAAAATCAAGTTGTAGACAATCTCACCAAAGCAGTCACTCACAAGATTATGTCTACCATTTGCAGCAAGTTGGGCGTATATGACATCTTCTCACCCCCCTGCTTGAGGGGGAGTGTTACAATGTGGGGGCCACCATGGTGCTCAAGCTGGTGGGACCCAAGAAGAATCCTAGAGGACTTGGGACACCAAGAAGAGTCCTCTCCTAAAGCAAGCACGAGTTTAGGAATCAAGAAGCACAAGCTGAATTAATCTAGAAGACTTGAAGATCAAGTGGGACCCACAAAGTGTTAAGCACCTAGCCAATACTACCCAAACGACCGGCCTCTCAAGAGCGGAAGACATAGGTACTTAACCCAGGACCATAACATCACACCCCACCTTAGCGAGCCAACGACCACGGCGGCCCACTCTAGCGACACTGGCCGGACCCGGGTTAAGTTCCTACGACCTACCAGTAATTTTCATCTGGCCTCTGGGTCACCCCCTCCGGGATTCGAACTCACGATGTGGGAACCCGCTCTGATACTAAATGTTAAGCACCTAGCCAATACTACCCAAAAGACCGGCCTGTTAGGAGTGGAAGACATAGGTACTTAACCCAGGACCATAACACAAAGATCTCACGAGCTGGCACTCTTATCAAGGTGCACTAGAGGATCATGAGGGGCCCACAAAGATAAGGCCACAAGCTGGCTTATCCATTATGTGCACGTGAATAATAAAGGACTCATAGTTCTACTCAAGTTAGTCTTCTAGTTGATTAGTTTTTAATAGACTTACTTATATTGAAGAGTTAGAGTTGGAATGTAATTAGGATTGAATGATAAGTTGTATAAGGACTCTACCTCCTCCTCTACTATAAATAGAGGTCTTTTAAGTCAAAATATATCAAGTCACACATTCAATCCCTAGTTTGTTCTCTCTCTCTCTCCCCTTGCTTGGTGCAGCTCACTCTTTTCCATTTTATTTTTTCTACTCTACTCGAAAGCTTTTCTCCCCTTTTCTCTTTTTCATTTCTTCTTTCTCTTGTCCGTGATCATAGAAAAGGGATCCTAAATTCAACATGGTATCAGAGCAACATATTTAGGATCCCTCAACAAAGGAATGCTTTAGAGAAATGATGATCAACACCACTCAAAGAAGGCTCTTGTATGAAGGAAGAACACTAGCCGAGAGATAAGTGTTCAATTTTTTTTTATGCTACTGGTTCTCGAATTTAGATGATTATTTAAGGATGAATATGTGAATACTTTAATCTTATTATGTTATGGATATGCATGCCCCTCTATCTAGAAGGAGCTATCAAAACAGTTTGATCGGTTTTGAAATTCTGTTTGCTGAGACCTATCCATACTCAGATTATTGAAATTTCTTCTCTCATGGTATAAGAGTTCCCTGATATAGAAGATTGCTCTTGAGCCTCTTATGAGTGGTTTTATGAAAAAAAAACTATAATTTAGCATTGATGCTATATTATATATACCGAGTTGATTGAAGAAGTGCTACTCGGTGTTATTATTTGAAGTTTTTGAAGAGCCTATCATGGCTGATGATAATATGAATATCAAAGGTGATATACCGAAAATCACCACCATACCCTTACGTGGGGTATCAAATTTTATGAGTTGGACCACCTCGGTTAGGAGGTTTCTCATAACCAAAGACCTACTTGGTCACCTCACTACCCGAGGGCCACCTGTTGATGAAGATGATATTTTTTATATGAAATGGCTGAAGAATGATACTTTGGTAATTGGTTGGCTGATAAATAGCATGGAAGAACATGTCTCTATTAATGTTATTCATCTTGACACTGCTAAACATATTTGGGAGACATGTACTAAACTATATTCATACCCTGGTAAACTGCATAGACCCTATCATATTCTCTAGAGAATGTTGAATCCTAAACAAGGAGAAAATATTCATGAGTACTTGGCCCAGTTTAGAGTCTTTCTTCAAGAGTGGAAGTTAGCTCAGCCCTCCACCACTGATATTTCTATCCAAGACAAAACAAAAGGAGGCATTAATTACTGTTATTTGTCTTGCAAATGTTAAACCTCATCTTGAGATTGCCAAGAGTCAACTATTGAGTGCTTCTGTTGTCCCAAAATTTGATGATGTGTGTGCAACATTACTTCGTATTCCAGAAAACTCTTCCTCCACTGCTGATGTGTCATCCACTATGTATTCTAATCATAGAGGATCATCCTCTGACCACGGTCGAGACTGAGGAAGAGGTTATAGAGGGGGCAGAGGAAGAGGTGGAAGAGGTTATAATGCTGGCAGAACAGATGATATTAAATGTACTCATTGTAAATTTCTGGGCACACTATAGACTAGTGCCATTGCAGGGCATGCACCTACTGTGGTAAATATGGCCACTATAAAGAAATATGCTATAAGGCTAATGATAGGTCAGATTCGATAAGGGCCAATCAAGCCCTCATAAGTGATGCGCAAGAAGACCATCCCACAACACCAGCTGCATAGAAAGTTATTACTGATGAAGAGTATGAACTATTTTAGAAAATGAAGACCATGCTAGGGTATTCACCTAACCCCTCTACCACTACTGCTGCCTCTACTGCTTCAGGTATGCTATCCACCTCCTCTTCACTCTAGATAATTGATTCAGGAGCCTTTGCGCATCTTACAGGTAACAAAACTTTATTACATTCTTTATCTCCGAGTCTTTCAAACAAGTTTGTAACCATAGCGAGGGTCCACTTCTGTCATCCCATCACTTCCGCTCAATGATATTATTTTTGTTTCTTCTTTTCCTTTAAACTTACTCTCTGTGAGTCAGCTTTAAAAATATTTTAATTGCTCGATTACCTTCTCACCTACTTCATATGTTTTTTAGGATCGTATAACGAAGTAGGTGATTGGTGGAGGCCATGAACAAGGGGGGCTCTACTACTTGGACGTGCCAAAGATCAAAATGGTGTCTACTACTGAGAATGAGACACGATTATGGCACAATCAGTTGGGACATCCTTCCATACAATCTCTTCATCATATTTTTCCATCTCTTAATATGAGGTCAGAATTCAGTTGTGAGGTGTGTCAGTTAAGTAAACATCAAAGGCGTACATACTCCCCTCGTCCAGAAGTCAAAAGTAATATACCTTTTTCATTGATTCTGATATGGTCCCTAGCCATGGATCTAGTAACTCGGCGAGTTGAATATGAATCCAGCACTGTTAGAAGGTTTCTTAACACGTTTTTGTGAAAAGAAACTATCTTTTTCTTCCCTCACACGTTATAATTGAAAAGGAGTTTCCTTTTCTCAATTATAGATGCAACCAGCAAGTTAAAGGACTGTTTAAGCACTCAGATATGAAACCCCTCTTTTATGATTCATGTGAAGAGGGTTTTACTTGCTGTAATTACTCAAGAACAAGCCCTTTCCCTTTACTGAATTCATTCCCCTTCAAAAGGAGTTTCATTTTCTTAATTATGAATGCACCAATTCAAGCAAGAGACTGTTTTAAGGATCCAATTATGAAACCCCACTTTATACCTCACATCAATGAGTAGGGTTTCTGAATTCATGCAACTACCAATGCTGAATGTAAAGAGGGCAGTCTCTAGCTCTTCTAAACTCGGAAAAGATAGATAAAAATACCTCTTGAAGACCTCCTTCAATTCAGCAACTCGAAAATCCCTTTCTTGATGCTAAGACTCAACCAAATCCTCCTTCCCTCACCGCTGGTTCGTGGAAGAGATGGATGACTATTGTAGCATGGAAGAGAAGGCTGATTCCTCCTCCTTTTCCTTCCAAGATCTCCTCAAAGACTCCCCAATGGATGCAACAAACCCCCAAGAGAGTTCACACCAAGAACCCTAGAATAGAGAGCCTAGAAGGAACCTAAATTACCCTAGTTTATGCTAATTCCGAACTTGCTTTATTTCTCCATCCTTACCCCTTAAATAGGGTAATTAACATCAACATAGGTTAGGGTTATTAAACCCAATTCTACCCCTACCTTTAAGTCTTATTACAAATCAATAAAATTCGAAATTAAAAGCAACATAAATAATAAAAGTAAAGTAGATGACTCAGTCTTATTGAGTCCATAACATCTGCCCCCCCTTGGAGATCGAGCTTGACCTCAAGCTCGGAAGCTGGGTAGACCTGGTGAAAGTTGTCGAGCCGCTCCCATTTTGCGTAGTTGTGGCCGATTGCTGCCCAGTAATGGCATGCAGGGAGATGTCCGGTGGTTCTTCCTCAATCATATCCTCTGTCACCTCGATATCCTCATCTTCAACCTTATCGATCAAAAACAATCTTTTGCATTGATGCCCAACCCGATATGGTTCATCACAGTTGTAACATAGATTCTTAGCCCGCCATTCTGCCATCTCAGCACTTGTCAATTTTTTTATATAAGGAGTTGTAGGATGACTAGATCTCAGATCCCCTGTCAAAGTAATACCCGGGTTGTTTCTCGGAGGAATGCGCT
The DNA here is from genome assembly GCF_029961685.1 of Aristolochia californica. Lineage (NCBI taxonomy): Eukaryota > Viridiplantae > Streptophyta > Magnoliopsida > Piperales > Aristolochiaceae > Aristolochia > Aristolochia californica. The sequence continues at coordinate 30,957,981 of NW_027181992.1, read as the reverse complement.
CCCCTGACCCTGGAGGTCGTCTGTGTTGTGCCTGTTGTCGCAATTCTAAAGCACAAGCTATATTCATAGCGCTGGATAAGTCAACATGTGCATAGAGCTCCACCTCAAGCTTTAAGGCCTCTGTCAGTCCTGCTGTACATAGCGCAACTTGCTGATCCACTTGTACCATACTGCTGGCTCGTGCTAATTTTTCCTGGAATAATTTTTGATATTGCTCCACGGCCCCAATTTGGCGTAGTAAAACCAAATCTCCCAAAGGGTTACTGTAAGCCGGAGGACCAAAACGGAGAGAACATAGTCGCTTAAATTCATCCCAATCTACCACCTCGCTATCAACCTCAACTAGCTGGTACCAAAGTTGTGCTTCCCCTAGTAAGTGGAAAACAGCTACATTGACTCGGTCATAGGTTGGGACTCGCTGATGGTTAAAAAAATTTCACATCGATACAACCATATCAAAGGGTCTTCTGACCCATTATAAGTAGGGAATTCCATTTTAGTATACCTCGGAACAGTGCCTCCCCCTGGTAGAAGTGTCCCCCCGGAATGAGGGGTCCTTACTGTCCTGAGAAACTCGTGCGCCTCGGAAATTCATCTCCCCCTCTGTTATACGAATGGTCCCCTCTTCTCTAATCTAGAATGAGGGGTACAGTCCCTCCCCCATGGTTGAGGTGTCCCCCCAGAATGAAGGGTCCTTGTTGACCCGAGAAACTCGTGTGTCTAGTAAACTCATCTCCCCCTCTGATCTGCGAATGGTCTCCCATAATTGGGTTCTTGCCAGTGCTCAGACCAGTCTCCATGCTATCCATCCTTCCTTTCAAAGTTTCCAAACTGAGAGTGAACTTCTCCTCCAATGCAACAAATTTCTTGCCAGTAGTTAGACCATTCTCCATGCTATCCATCCTTCCCTTCAAGGTCTCCATATCGATATCAATTTTTGAGAACCTCTCTAGGACAATATCAAATTTTCTTTCAAGCAATTCAAAGTATTCATTGGTGCTTCTCTCTACCGGGTTACCCTGCTCTGATACCAAGTTGATATGGTCCCTAGCCATGGATCTAGTAACTCGGCGAGTTGAATATGAATCCAGCACTGTTAGAGGGTTTCTTAACACGTTTTGTGAAAAGAAACTATCTTTTTCTTCCCTCACACGTTATAATTGAAAAGGAGTTTCCTTTTCTCAATTATAGATGCAACCAGCAAGTTAAAGGACTGTTTAAGCACTCAGATATGAAACCCCTCATTTATGATTCATGTGAAGAGGGTTTTACTTGCTGTAATTACTCAAGAACAAGCCCTTTCCCTTTACTGAATTCATTCCCCTTCAAAAGGAGTTTCCTTTTCTTAATTATGAATGCACCAATTCAAGCAAGAGACTGTTTTAAAGATCCAATTATGAAACCCCACTTTATACCTCACATCAATGAGTAGGGTTTCTGAATTCATGCAACTACCAATGCTGAATGTAAAGAGGGCAGTCTCTAGCTCTTCTAAACTCAGAAAAGATAGATAAAAATACCTCTTGTAGACCTCCTTCAATTCAGCAACTCGAAAATCCCTTTCTTGATGCTAAGACTCAACCAAATCCTCCTTCCCTCACTGCTGGTTCGTGGAAGAGATGGATGACTATTGTAGCATGGAAGAGAAGGCTGATTCCTCCTCCTTTTCCTTCCAAGATCTCCTCAAAGACTCCCCAATGGATGCAACAAACCCCCAAGAGAGTTCACACCAAGAACCCTAGAATAGAGAGCCTAGAAGGAACCTAAATTACCCTAGTTTATGCTAAATCCGAACTTGCTTTATTTCTCCATCCTTACCCCTTAAATAGGGTAATTAACATCAACATAGGTTAGGGTTATTAAACCCAATTCTACCCCTACCTTTAAGTCTTATTACAAATCAATAAAATTCAAAATTACAGGCAACATAAATAATAAAAGTAAAGTAGATGACTCAGTCTTATTGAGTCCATAACAGATTCATACTGATGTTTTGGGGTCTTTGAGTGTCTCTAATATTTCTCAAGCCAAATATTTTCTCAATTTTATTGATGATTTCACTCGCACAACTTGGTTGTTTATTTTTAAGGAGCATTCTGAGATACCATCTATTTTTAAATCTTTTTATGCCATGGTACTCACACAATTTGGTCAGAAAAAAAAATTCCTCCGATCTGATAATGCCAAAGAGTATATTTCAAAAGACCTTAACTCATTTTGTCAAGAGAATGATATTATCCATCAGACATCATGTGCCTACACTCGTCAACAAAACGGTGTAGCCGAATGGAAAAATCGTCATATTCTTGAGGTAGATACAGGTCTATTATATTGCATGAAAGTTCCATATTTTTATTAGGCCCATTTAACTTTCTTAAGAAAATTTTAAAATATTTCCTGTAATTTTCTAACAAGTCACTAATAGTAATAAGATTTTATTTAAAGGTTTTTTGGGGAATATGTATCATAAGAAAAATATTTTTAGTTTTTCCTAGAATATAAATTTTTATCTAGGGGCACTAAGGAGGCCATAATAAATTATGGCCAGATTCAAAAATTACAAAACAAGCTCGACAACAATTGGAGTAAAAAATATTAATATTGGTGCATTTTAATCCATTATTGAAATTCAATCTTGAACCTCTCCTATCATTATATTTTTTAAAAATGTATGCATAATTTTATATATAATTTATTCAAAGCCACCCCTACGTGTGAGATCATAAACAAGGAAAAAAAAACCTCTTTGTCCCTTCCTCATGGCTCTTAAATAAATTGAAAAGATATTTTAGTAGAAATACGTTTCTAGAGACTATTAGTGGTTTTTTCAATAAATGTTGAAAAGACATTTTTAATAGAAATATAGGGACCATTAGTGCCTCATATTTTTTCAAAATATTTTTCTAATTATAAATTCTTTTTAAAAAATCATATAATTTTCCAAGTAAGATTTTCTTGCCAAGATGGGTTAGAAAACCATATAGAAAAATTTTGAATAAGTATTTGATAGTTGATGATATAATACTTTGAGCATGAGGCAATTTTTATAGCAATTTTGTGTTTGACATTTTATGTGATTAAAAATTTATCGATAAGTATAATAATATATAAGATTAATTATTAATTTTTATTTATTTCCTTAGAAAAGGCAATAAGAGGTCCATTTAACTTTCCTAAGAAAAATTTAAAATATTTCTTGTAATTTTCTAGTAAGTTAGTAATAGTAATAGGATTTTATTTAAAGGATTTATAGTTTTTATTTAGGTGATTGTAAATTGATAGTGATATTTTATTTAATTTTGTTGTGTTTGATTATTGTATGAAGTTTATTTATAATGTTATGCAGTGTATGGAGTGTTTAGATTATTTTATGGAGTATATAAACAATTTCATGAAGTGTTTATGGAATGTATAGACAATTTTATGGAGTGTTTATACAGGTATTATGTATATTGATTATGCCCAATTTTAAGTAGAGGTCATGCTGAATTTTATACAACTATTATATATATATATATATATATATATATATATATATAGATAATGCTTAATTTTAAGTAGAAGTTATGCCCAATCTTATACACATATTATATATATAAGTTATGCCCAATTTTATGTAGAGGTCATGCCCAATTTTATGTAAAATGTATGCATAATTTTATATACATTTTATTCGATATATATTTTTTGAAAAATTTTAAATGTATGTTGAGGCTCGAGCTCGGCTCGAAGCTCAGCTCGAAATATTTAAATCAAGTTCGACTCGAACATAAGCAGGTTTGGGCTCGGCTCGGCTCGATGCCACCCCTAGTTGCGTGCAAAGCAGGTATCTCTGCCCTTGTAGTGTTCAGAGAGTCTGCCCGAGTTGATAATTTCAGCCTGAAACTGGATCACGAATTTCATCCACTCGGTTAGTGCAGCTGCTGTTTTTGAGAGTGCAGCAGAAACGTGTAAGTTGTCTGGCATCAGTCCTTTTTACTGCCTTTCTGTGAACTCGGTTGGCGGTTTGCTCACCATGCCCATTAATTCCGTTACAGGATAGGATAGTTTTGAGAGGAACGGGACGCCGTCTTGGGACCTCACTAATTAATTGAGTTGCCTCAGTGATCCTTCCATCCTTGCCAGACATGGCAATTATACCTGTTCCAACAAAGACAGCATATATCAGTGTTCTCATAACAGGCTTTCGCAATTGTACAGAGCTCGGGATTGGGTGCTCCAAGGGAGTCAACATCTTAGTTGCTCTGTGGTATTGAAAAGTGGATATTTGTGCCATTTTCTCATCCTTCTCTGCGAACCCAACAGCAAGCACGTGGGCTGTCCGACCTCTTTCTTCCAGGGTCTCAGCTCGTTGCCTTGCAGCAACTATTGCTGCTGCCGGTGGACTCCTGGCAGTAAGACCAGCCTTTTTAAGACCAGCAACTGGCAGTGCTGCAGCAAGTGGAAGTGTTTCCCTTGTGTTTGAGTTCAACATGTTAGTGGTACCGGCCATCTCAATTGGCACGAAGTCCACCCAGGACCAAAGATATGGCTGAATCTTGCTGAGGATTTCCACCTCTAGCGTGTATGGGACAGCAAGCCCCTCGCTGGATTTACTCTTGTCCTTGTCATAAGGTTCAAAAGGGGTATACCGGTGGTGTTCATTTTCCACTCGATTCAGAGGCATCGTTGTTTGTATGAATTCAATATAATCAAATGTTGGAAGTGGAACTGCAGATTCTGAATGACCATCATACCTCTCTGTGCACACGGCATTTATGGCATCACCTAGATGTTTCTGAATCAACTCAATACCAACCTCACACAGTCCAGTGGCAGCTGTTGAATGGGCCAGGCCTTTGCAAATAAAGGTTGGCTAGTACCAGGCTGTCCATAAATGATCACATTCTGAGGTGGAGTAATTTTAATAGCTGTTGTTTGATGCTCAACGGGAGCCTGCTCAGTGGCAACAGTATGCTGATGCTCCGCGTTCAACCTTCTATGCAAAGCAAGGCTAACTTCAGCCTTGCACCCTTGGAACGTTAAGTGGTGGCCGGTTAGCTCAAAACTCATGGTTAAAGCAGCGAAATCCCACCGAATTGGTCCAACGTGTGGAGCCATTTAATTCCGAGAACCATATCGAATTCTGCTAGAGAGGTAATAAGAAATTCTGCCTCGAACTGATGACCTTCAATGGAAAACATCACAACCTTGCTGATTCCATAACATGGAAGTTTTTCTCCATTAGCCACTGACATGGAAGCGATTGGAAGAGGCTGCATTTGAAGTTGTAACTGTTGTGCCGCGTTGAATCTTATAAAATTATGGGTACTCCCAGAGTCAACCAGACTTAGGAGAGGTCGCTTATTGACGAGAGCACCAAGTTGCATGGTTTCGGTGGATTGGAGGCCAATAATGGCCTGGAGAGAAATTTCCGGTTCTTTTTCTTCCTCCACTATCTTTGCGCTCTCTGAGGCTTCCTCCTCATCTTCCACTTCTAACCAAAACAACTTCTGACATTGATGTCCAAAGCTGTACTTTTCGCCACAATTATAACATAAGCCTCGGGACCTTCTGTCTTCCATCTTTACCCTAGTCGATTTTCTGATGAGTGCCGGATGAGACGGACTGGGGTTGGGAGCTGGAGAGGGATTTGCAGAGGCACTTGAGCGCCATGTGGATGTGGTGCCAACAACGGGCCTGCTATTTTGCCAAGTTGGCCTATGGTTCTGAAATTTTTGTTTGGCCTCTAGTGTTCTGGCCATGTTCATTGCTTTAGCCAAATCCGTCGGAGCAAGGAGTTCCACTTTCAAGCGGAGGGCCTCTGTCAAGCCTGCTATAAACAAGCTGACTTGCTGGTCCACTCTGACTACCTTGTTGGCCCTGACCAATTTCTCTTGGAAGGCCTTTTGGTGTTGTTCGACCGTGCCGGTTTGAAGTAGCAGCACCAAGTTTCCAAGGGGATTGTTTTGAGCCGGAGGCCAAAACAAGATGGAGCACAAATCCTTGAATTCCTGCCAATTTAAATCAGGATACTCCATTTCTAATTGGTGGCCCCAGAGCTGCGCTTCGTCGAGCATGTGGAAGGCGGCCAATCCCACTTTGTCATTGTCAGCAGTTCGTTGGTGAGAAAACAATTTCTCACACCTGTAGAGCTATATCAGCGGGTCCTCTGATCCCTTAAAAATTGGAAATTCCAATTTGGTGTATCTCGGGATTGTCCCTCCTTCAGAACTAAAATTCCCCCTGTCGCTGGAGGCTCTATGCGTCCAACATACTGGTGCCCTTGTTTGGGTGCAAGGCTCTTTTCCTCATCCTGTGGGTTGGAGCTTCTTCCCCCAACTATATCATATAGTCTATGAGATAAATTTTCGAATTTTAATTGTACCTGTTGGGCGACCCTACTGTCCAGCAATGTAACCAATCACTCTTTGGATTCCTCTCGTATTGCTGCTGCTCTGGCGTTGCTCTGTTCTCTCTCAGCGTTCATCATTTCTTTGAAGCCAGCTAGCAACTCGGCGTTGTTGGATGGTTCTCCCATATTGACCTGCTCTGATACCAAGATCGTATCTGACCATGGATCGAGTAATTTTATGGTGGGAGAGGAATTCTTGTATTTCCGAATCCGAAACAAACGACCTATGGTGATGAATTAAGGGTATAGCGGGATGGAAACGTGAGCAAAAGGGGAAATCGATGGTGAAGAAGGATGATTTAGACTCATCGAAGGGAGTCGGCACCTTGGGTTCCAGGGGAACGCCGACACTAGTTCGTTGGGGGAGAATGTAAATCCCTTGTAATTTTCTTCTTACCTTCCATTACTTCTCGATGGCCTCATAAAGCAAAGGCTCAAGCATAGAGTTTTGGATTATTACAATACTGCCCTCGTGGGGCTCCTACTTGACATTAATCAATTTAAATGAACATAAACTGGCTAAGGCACTTCACTACTCCACTGAGTCACTGACTCATCCGCATCGCCTCTGGATTACTCGTTGTGCTACCTAGTCCACAACAAGAAACTTGAAAAAAAATAAAAAAAAATAGAGGAAACAAGCAGTACAATAGAAACGAGGAAAAACTTGGAACTCAGTAGTGGAATGGCAACTTTGAAGAGAAAATAGAGACCTGAAGAAGTCCAGACAAAGCAAAAAAAATTTCTTCTCCACGGAGTCGAAGGACTCTTGGCAGAAAATAGTAGTCCACGGCAGAACCAAAAAACACAAAAAAACAAATTATCGCTCACGGTAGAGGAAGGAAGATTCTAGGAAAACCAGACCCTAACTCTGATACCATATTAAATAAGTTGCTGGAGAGAGCAGCAACGATCACCAACGAAGGCTGACAGAACAGCCAAGAATGAGAGAGAGGCTAAAAATTGGGTGAGATCATTTTCCTTTTCTTTATCTTCTCTATTTAAACATGGGATTAGGTTTAGGTTAAACAAGACAGCCCATGGGCTTAATTATAATCTAACCCATATAAATTATTAACCTACATACATGTAAATATCTAAACAACTAACATTAATATAAATTCAAAAATATGGTAAAAATTACTAGGGATATTGATGTCTTGAAACTGTTACAAGAAGAATATGTGAAGAAGGTGCTCAGAAGATTCAACTTGAATAATGCAAAACCAGCGAGTAAATCTTTGGCTAGTCACTTTAGGTTATATAAGGAACAGTCACCTTCTACACAGTAGGAGCGAGCCAACATAGCCAATGTGCCTTATGCTTCTACTATTGGTAGTCTCATGTATGCCATGGTGTGCACTAGACCAAACAAAACTCATGTAGTGGGAGTTGTGAGTAGATATATGAGTAATCCAGGTGAACAACATTGGGAAGTAGTGAAATGGATTCTCAGGTATTTGAGAGGCACTACAGACTTAACCTTATATTTTAGAAAGTTAGACTTGGGATTACAGGTTGATGTAGATGCTGACATGACTGGAGACATTAATGGTAGGAAGAGCACCACTAGATATGTATACACATTGGGTGGTACAATAGTTACCAGAGTCTCTAAGTTGAAGAAGATTTTCTCTTTCCACTACTGAGGTAGAATAGGTCGCCATGAACATGGCCAACAAAGAGATGGTATGGTTGTTGTCTTTCTTAGAAGAATTAAGTCTCAAGTATTGGAAGAATGTGTTGTATCAAAGTGTTATTCATTTAGCAAAGAATCCTGTTTATCATGCCAGAACAAAGCACATACAGGTGTGTTATCACTTCATTAGATCGGATCTTGAGGATGGAGTATCAACACTTGAGAAGACTCAAAGAAGTCAAAATTTGGATGATATGTTGACAAAGACTGCTATGATTGAGAAACAGAAATTGTGCGCAACTTCAGTTGAACTTATCTCTAAAGATTGAGAAGTTGTTGCCACTATAGAGTAAATATTGATGATGGATGTTAGGATCTTCCCGAGCCATGGATCGAGTCACCCTTCTTTCCTCTCTTCCCTCCATATTGAATCTTGACGCTGGAAGAGGATTCTTGTTTCTGGAACGTGGAATGGTGAAATTTGGAATGGAATGATTGAGCTTTGAAGGAAGCTCGACCTGGACCTCAAAGGGAGAATCTGACCTAGACCTCTAAGGGAGAATCCGACCTGTTTAATTCTAATTTTCTCAATGCTTGCTTTCATTCACCTTGATGTCCCCATAAATAGGGTTGAGGACGGAGATACAAGTTAGACCCATGGGTCAACTGGTTCATGCCACATTACATCTAAACCAAATCAAACCAAATGGAATTACATTAAAAGGAAATTAACATAATTTAATTCCTACGCCTGTTGATAACTCGTGATGCTATGGAGTCCATAACAATGGATTAGTCTCCTAGTGGGAGATTTTTAAGTTGTGGAGCCTAATCAACGCCTTACATTGAGCAATTGTTAAGGTTTCATCATCATCACAGAGAAGGATCTTTAGTTGCATTCTTTGAGTGTGTGCGATTTCTTTTGTAAACTATTTCATCTTCATAGTGAATGATTGCAGTGGTGGAAGACAGGACGTAGCCTCACCTTGAGGTGAACCTGTAAAAATCTTGTGTGTTTTTCTGTGCTTGATTTTCTTTTCTTCTATGATTGTTATTGTTGTTCTCATTAGTTTTGAATTAGGGCGTCTAATCCCTAACGATTCTTACCAGGAAAATTTTGAGGCAAGAATTTTTTTTTGAAACAAATTACTTTGTCCCACTATAAGGCTTTTTTCCAGTATATTTTTAGAAAACGTTAGAAAAATATTTCTAATAAAAATATGTCTCCAAGGACGATTAGTGTCTCATGTTTCCTCAAAACACTTTTCAAGATGAAAATTCTTACCAAGAAAATTTTCTTTAAACAAATTACTTTCAACAAGTAAAAGGCATTGGTAGTTTATATTTTCAAGGAATGTTAGAAAAATATTTTTAGTAAAAATACATTTACAGGGACCAATAATGCTTCATGTTTCCAAAAAAAACACTTTTCTAGCAGAAAATTCTTACAAGAAAATTTGTTGGTAAGGCATTTTTTTCTAAATCAAATTACTTTCACTATAAGGCCTTTTTAGTGCATTTTTTTAGCAAACGTTGAAAATTCAGACCAGAAAAATATGTAGTAAGGCAATTTTTTTCCGAAACAAATTACATTTTAAAAATCTAAGGCTTTGTTAGAGCATTTTTTTAAAGAAATGTTGGAATATTATTTTTTAGTAAAAATACATCTATAGGGACCATTAACACCTCATGTTTCCTGGAAACACTTTTCTAGCTAAAAATTCTTTCCAAGAAAATTTTGTGGTAAAGCTATTTTTTATGAAACAAATTACTTTCTATAACTGTATGGCCTTGTTAGTGCTATTTTTTAAAAAAACATTGGAAAAATATTTTCTAGTAACTCCTTGGATCATTAGTGCCTCAAGTTTCCCTGAAACACTTTTCTATTTGAAAATTCTTACCTTGAAAATTTTGAGGTAAGGCCATTTTTTATGAAACTAATTACTTTCTACAACTACAAGGCCTTGTTAGTGCCTTTTTTCATTATATGTTGGAAAAATATTTCTTGTTAAAATATGTCTTCAGGAACACTTTTCTAGTCAAGAATTCTTAACAAGAAAATTTTGTGGTAGGGAAATTTTTGCTAAAATAAATTAATTTCTACAACTATAAGCTGTTGTTCATGTATTTTTTAAGGAAACATTGGAAAGGTATTTCTAGTAAAAATATATCTCCAGAGACCAATAGTGCCTCATGTTTCCTCGAAGCACTTTTCAAGATGAAAATTCTTACCAAGAAAATTTTCCTAAAACAAATTACTTTCTACAACTACAAGGCCTTGTTAGTGCATTTTTTTAGGAAATATTGGACAAGTATTTCTAGTAAAAATTCATCTGCATGGACCATTAGTACTTCATGTTTCCTGGAAACACTTTTCTAGCCAAAAATTCTTACTAGGAAATTTTATTGGTAAGCCAATTTTTTTCTAAATCAAATAACTTACCGGAAACACTTTTTGTTGGAAGATGGGATCCAGCCCACACGACCAAGGAAGACCCACATATCTAAGAGTATTACAAGAGGGACTACAACCCTCCCCACTCCCCCCCACCCCCCCCCCCCCCCCCCCCCCCCAGTAACTCACAAAGGCATCTTTATCTTATGGTCATGTCCGTTTGAGTTATATTTGTATTTTATCTATATTGAATTAAATAATTTTTCTAGGACTTATCTTTAATTGTTAGAGTTTGGGTGTAATTGGGACAAAGGTAGTTTTAATGTAATTGGACTCTACTACCTCTCTCTATTATAAATAGAGGTTCATATACTCTAATTATAATAAGTTAAAGAAGTCAATGAAGTATTTATCTTTTTCATAAATTCAACATGGTATCGGAGCAGGTTTTGTGCATTGATTTGGTCAACCCACAGAGATAATGAGATCCTTTTCACTAAACCCTAAACCCTAAGTCTAGGTTCGTAGTTATTGTTTTCAGTACCTACATCCATAGTTTTCTTTGCTTTTTTCAACCATATAATTAGATTTTCTTATTTTAAATTATATATTGACGGAAATATGTTTGAGTCTACTTTCCATGGAAAAATGATTTTTTTTCCAATCGGAGTTATCTACATAGAGATATCGATATTTGAATAAGCGAAGGTCAGATTGAAAAAGAGGTTCGAGCAGCAGTAGAAACCTTAAGATTCTGAGGTATTTTATGCTCTCAAGAACAAGACTTTATATGGATAAATCTACATTAATAGAAATATCTGTAAGTTTATTCTTTAACCTATTCAACAATTTGAGAAATCGATATTTGAAGCATCAAAGGCCAAAGTTCAAAAGAGGTTCTAACAGTAGCAAAAATCTTCAACTTCCGAGGCTATCAAGAAAGGAACTTTATATGGAGAATTATATATCAAAAGAAAGATATGTAAGTCTATTTTCTTAAATATTCAATCAATTCTTGGTATGATTTTTTTATAAGGAGATATTGGTCATGTTGGAAAAAAAAAAGGAGAAACAATACTTAGTTCGGCGGCCAGATGATAGAGACATAAATCTATCAGATTAGTTATCTTCTGATAATTATATTTTATGAAGAGAAGTTATACTTGAATGAAAGGTATTTAAGTCTATTTTCATAATTAGAAATTTTCATTTCAATCTGTATTATATTTAAAGATATATTCACATTGGAAAAATCTAGGGTCACGCTGGTATTCTGTTGTATTGAAAAATCCGAATTTAAGTTGATTGTTTTGCATCACTGTTTGAGTTGCTATATCAAGAAAATATCTCACTTTACCCTGGTTTAAGGTCTTATTAATACATCTCTATTATTTGGGCTTTTTTCTACATTTATGATATTTGGTTCAAGGTGGGATCACTACCATTACATCCCAGCTTGAGGGGGAGAAGTACAAGAAGTACAAGAAAGAGTTATTTTATTCCATATGTTGTGGATAAGTATATGTCACCAAAATATTCAAGAAAGGGGGTGCACAAAAGATGAAGCTTCTACATATAAGAAAAAATATTTATATCGAATTATGATTATTTCATTGGTCCTTCTACAAGGTTTATTATTTTGGTTCATGTTATATGAGTTGGAAGATGATCGTGTTATATTCAATTGCAATTATTATGTCTCTTTGGGGACATTATTATTGAAGAATAGGTGGCCTCAGTACCTTTTCTCATACCATAATTTATTTGACTCTCAAAAATATCACGGTTGGGACACCATGATAAATTTAACTCTCAAAGATATCAAGGTTGGGATACCATGAGAGTCGGTGTCCGGATTGGGAAACCATTATAAATAAACCCACTACCCCCCTGTAATGGCTTTTATTTCTCCTACCACTTGAGAGTTGTTGTCCTATGGAGGGACATGGATGTGGACACTTCAGAGCAATGTCAATAGTCACACTACCTATAGAAGACAGAGTATGCCCTACATCCAGAATTAGGACTGGAGTATAGAGCTATGTCTTATCATCTAGGAGTGATTTTTACTCTTACTTATATTATGCCAGCATGGCCTTATGGAAGGATGCAACAGTGTGAGGGGGAGTGTTGGAAGATGAAGGCATATTCGAAGATGTGCCATTTTATACAAAAAGATTTTATACATCATTTGCAACAAGCTGGGAGTTCATGATGTTCTCTCACCCCCAGCTTGAGGGGGAGTGTTGGAAGATGAACTCCAGCCCACACGACCAAGGAAGACCCACATATCTAAGGGTATTATAAGATGGACCACATGACCAAGAAATGCCCACAAAATGGGCCCAAACACATAAGAAGTAGGACCCACCATGATTACCACGACCTGGTATCCTTATCACATAAGTTGGAAGATCAAGAAGGACTCACAAAGGCATCTTTTTCTTATGGTCACGTGCTAGAAGAGTTCTAGTTTGAGTTATGTTTGTCTTTTATCTATATTGAGTTATTTAATTATGCTTGGACTTATCTTTAAGTGTTTGAGTTTGGGTATAATTGGAACAAAGGTAATTTTATTGTAATTGGACTCTACTACCTTCCTCTATTATAAATAGAGGTTCATATACTCTGATTATAATAAGTTAATGAAGTCAATGAAGTATTTCACTTTTCCATAAATTTAACACTTTTCTAGTTGAAAATGCTTACTAGGAAAATTTTGTGGTAAATCAATTTTTGCTTAAGCAAATTACTTTCTCCAACTATAAGGCCTTTTTCGGGTATTTTTTATTAAAATGTTGGAAATGTATTTCTAGTAAAAATATGTCTCTAGGGACCATTAGTTCTTGATGCACCTTGGCAACACATTTCTAGTTGAAAATTTTTACTAGAAAAAATTTGTGGTAAGGCAATTTTTGGTGAAACAACCGTACTTTCTACAAATATATGGCATTGTTTGTGCATTTTTTTAAGGAAACATTGGAAAATTATTTCGAGTAAAAATGTCTCCAAAGATATTTAGAACCTCATGTTTCCTGGAAACACTTGTCTAGCTAAAAATTCTTACCAGGAAACTTTTGTGGTAAGGCAATTTTTACTAAAAAACAATTACTTTCTACAATTATAAGACATTGTTAGTTCATTTTTTAAGGAAATTTTGGAAAAATATATTTAGTAAAAATACGTCTCCAGGGTCCATTAGTGACTCATCTTTGCAGGAAACATTTTCTAGCATAAAATTCTTACATGAAAATTTTGTGGTAAGACAATTTTTGCTGAAACAAATTATGTTTTACAACTATAATGCCTTGTTAGTGCATTTTTTCAGGAAATGTTAGAAAAATATTTCTAGTAAAAATACATCTCCAAGGGCTATAATTGCCTCTTGTTTCTTGGAAACACTGTTCTAGCAGAAAATTCTTACCAAAATTTTTTGTGTTAAGTCAATTTTTGCTAAAACAAATTACTTTCTATAATTATAAGCCCATGTTAGTGCCTTTTTTGGAAACATTAGAAAATTTATTCTAGTAATAACATCTCTCCACAGACCATTAGTGCCACATGTTTCTTGGAAACACTTTTCTAGCCGAAAACTATTACTAGGAAAAATTTGTGGTAAGGAAATTTTTGCTGAAACAAATTCTACAACTATTAGGCCTTTTTAGAGCCTTTTTTTTTCAGGAAACATTGGCAAAGTATTGTTATTAAAAATACATCTCTTGGGACAATTTTGTAGGAGAATTCTTTGCAACAAAATTTTGCTGAAATAAAGTACTTTATACAACTAAAAGGCTTTGTTAGTACATTATTTAGGAAACATTGGAAAAATATTTATAGTAAAAATACAAGTCCAAGGACCTTTAGTGCCTAATGTTTACTTGAAAAACTTTTCAAGCTAAAAATTCTTACAAGATAATTTTACTAAAACAAATTACTTTGTACAACTACAAGGCCTTGTTAGTGCATTTTTCAGGAAATTTTGGAAAAGTATTTCTAATAAAAATATGTATGCAAGAAACACGTTTTTAGCTGGAAATTATATCTTGGAATTTTTTTTTCTCAAGGCATTTTTTTAATCAAATTACATTTTACATCTATAAGGCCTGCTTAGAGTTTTTTTTCAGGAAATGTTGGAAAAGTATTTCTAGAAAAAATATATCTCCATGGACCATTAGTGCCTCATGTTTCCAAGAAACACTTTTCTAGCTGAAAATTCTTAAAAGAAAATTTTTGAGCTAAAAAATTTTTTGTTGAAACAAATAACTTTCTACAACTTTATGGCCATGTTCGTGTATTTTTTTAGAAAACCTTGGAAAAGTATTTGTAGTCAAAATACGTGTCCATGGACAATTAGTGCCTCTTGTTTAGTTGACACACATATCCTGAACGACACATGAAGGGGGTGAGAAAGTGATAGAGCAATTAAAATGTTTGGTGAGCTGACTAACCAATAAAAGATTCAAAGGGAAAGTGGGAACAAAAAGGATATCAGTGAGCAGAAGTGATGGTGTAATAGAAGTGGATCCTTTCCTTTGAACTTTAGTTTGTGAACCATTAGCAATGGTAACAAATTTATGTGAAAGACATGGAGAAACTGAGTATAGCAGATGTCTGTTACTTGTAAGATGCTCGGAGGCTTATGAGTCAATTATCCAGGATGAAGAGGAGGCCGGAAGCATACCTGAAGCGATGGTGGCAGTGGCCGG
Organism: Aristolochia californica; assembly: GCF_029961685.1. Classification (NCBI taxonomy): domain Eukaryota; kingdom Viridiplantae; phylum Streptophyta; class Magnoliopsida; order Piperales; family Aristolochiaceae; genus Aristolochia; species Aristolochia californica. Next base: position 30,942,847 of record NW_027181992.1, on the reverse strand, counting down.
TGAAGAAGTACTTGGGGAGGACCCCATCATGGTTTTCATTTTCTGGAACAGTTCATAGTCTTCATCAGTAAGTGTATTCTTTACAGTTGTTGTGGTAGACTGCTCCACTTTTGTATCACTTGGTAAGGCTTGGTTAGCCTTATTTTCATTAGCCTTATAACATATTTCCCGAGAGTGGCCCAATATACCACATATAGAGCATTCCTTCAGGTGAAAGCATGTGTCTCTAGTGGGGCCATATCCCTTACAATGGGTGCATTCCTTCCCATCTGTTCGGTCTAAACCAGTCCTTCCACCTCTTCCTCTTCCTCTTCTATAAAATCTACCTCGGCCTCGGCCTTGGTTAGATGGTGTTCCCCTATGTTCAGTGTACATAGCGGATGGTATTTCAGTAGTAAAGGGAGAAGCGTCTAGAATATAGAGAAGTATAGCACATACATCATCAAAACTGGGAACAACGGAAGAGCTAAGAAGGTGAGTCTTAGCAACTTCAAGATTCAGTTCAATGGTAGCAAGGCATATGGCTGTTATTAATGCCTCTTTCTGTTTATCTTGGACAAAGATATTTTTAGATGTTGGCTGGGCCAGCTTCCATTCTTGAAGAAAGCCTCGAAATCAAGCCAAATATTCAAGTATATTATCTCCTTGTTTGGTTGTAAGCATCCATTGTAAAATATCATATGGCCTTTGTAAGTTGTCGGAACTTGAATACAACTTGGTGCATATCTCCCAAATTTGTTTAGCCATCTCTAGATGAATGAAATTATTGGAGATATGTTCTTCCATACTATTGATAAGCCAACTAATAACCAATGTATCCTCCTTTAACCTTTTTGTATAGAATATATCATCTTCATCTATATGTGGTCCATGGTTGGTGAGATGACCAATTAGGTCCTTTGTGATGAGAAACCGACGAATCGATAGGGACCAGTTCATAAAATTTGATGCCCCCCGTAAGGGTAAAATGGTGATTTTGAGTATGTCACTCTTGTGACTCATATTATCTTCAGCCATAGTAGGCAAATCAATTTGTAAAATAGTTTTCCAATCAAGTACTCAAAAAATGACCAAGTGGAAGGCTTGAACCAACTCGGTTAATGGAGATGTTTTGCATAAAAGCTAAGTAATTAATTTTAATCGACAATGACTCATAAAAGGCTCAACATCATTCTTCTTTATCTGGCAATTTTGTTCCCACATAGTTATAAAAAAAATCAATATGCACTAGTCTCAATCAAAGTATTGTGCAAACCGACAAAAAACTGCCTTGATAATTTCTTCTAATCAAAGATAATCCAAGATGCAGAATGTCATAAGATGAAAACATGCATAAAGACCTCTCTAAACCACCTACTAATACCGAAAACCAGTAGCATAAATCAATAATATCAGACATAAATACTTATCTCATGAGCTTCAATCTTGCTTCATAAGGAGCCTTCTATGAGCTAGTTGTAATCATATCCTCAAAAGAGCATATGCGGATCCTAAATTGGTAGCTCTAATACCATGTTGAATTTAGGACCCCATGAATAATACCTTGAGTAAGGGTAGAGAAAAATAAAAAAGAGAAAAATAAGAAAGACTCTCGGGTAGAGAGAGAAGAAGGAAAATATAGAAGAGGTTTGGAGAGAGAACTTCACACGAGAGAAGAGAACTAAGAGACTTGCTTGATTGATTTCCGACTTACAATCACCTCTATTTATAGTTGAGGAGGTGATAGAGTCCATGTACATTCAATCTTAGGACTCCTAATTACATTCCAACTAGAACCCTTTAAGAAGAGCCTATCATGATACGATAACATTATCTATTTAAGAGACTAATTTAACTCAACTTCTAACTCTTCTTTAAGCACGTAAACCAAGATCGAAAGCCAGCTCCTGGTCTTATCTTTGTGGGTCCCATATAATCTTCCAGCGCATGTTGATAGAGATACCAGCTCGGGGTATCTTTGTGGGTCCCATTTGATCTTCAAATCTTCTATTTAATTCCGGCGCATGACCCTTATCTCTTAGCTCGAGCCAACTTGTACAAGGGCCCTTGTTGACATTTTTCGACCTCATGGTGGGTCCCACCAGCTCGTGTAGCCATTGTGGGTCCCACATTGTAACAATATTAGAAAAGTATTTTTAATAAAAATACATTATGAGGGACCATTAGTGTCTCAAGTTCGTTGGAAAATATTTTCTAGCAAAAAATTCTAACCAGGAAACTATTGTGGTAAAGCAATTTTTTGCTGAAATAATTTACTTTCTACAATTATAAGACAATGTTAGTGCATTTTTTTAGGAAACATTAGAAAAATATTTCAATTAAAAATATGACCCCTGGGACCATTACTGCCTCATGTTTCCTAGAAATATTTTTCATGTAGAAAATTCTTACCACGGAAATTTTAATGTAAGGATTTTTTTTATGAAACAAATTACTTCATACAACTATAAGGAATTGTTACTGTATTTTTTTGGACACGCTGGAAATCTATTTCTCAAAAAAATACGTCTCCAAGGACCATTAGTGCCTCATGTTTCCTAGAAACACTTTTCAAGATGAAAATTTTTATTACAAAAAATTTGCTGAAATAAATTACTTTCTACAACTATATGACTATGTTAGTGCAATTTTTCAAGAAACACTAAGAAAATATTTCTAGTAAAAATAAGTCTCCATAGACCATTAGTGCCGCATGTTTTCTGGAAAACACTTTTTAGGCAGAAAATTCTTTCAAGGAAAACTTTTCTAAAACAAATAACTTTCTATAACTATAACGTTTTGTGAGTGATTTTTTTCAGGAAACATTGAAAAGTATTTCTAATAAAAATACATCTCCAAGGACCATTAGTTCCTGATGTTTTCTAGAAACACTTTTCTACCTGAAAATTCTTTCTAGGAATCATTTTTGGTAAAACATTTTTTGCTGAAACAAATTAATTTCTACAACTATAAGGCTTTGTTAGTGTATTTTTTCAGGAAATGGTCAAAATATATTTCTACTAAAAGTATGTCAACATGGACCATTAGTGCCCAATATTTCCATGAAACACTTTTCAAGCTGAAAATTCTTACCAAAAAAGTTTTTTGATAAGGGAATTTTTTAAGAATTTTTTTATTTTACTACTATAAGGACTTGTTAGTGCCTTTTTTCTTGAAATATTGGAAAATTATTTCTAGTAAAAGTACGTGTCCAGGAACTATTAGTGCCTCATGTTTCCAAGAATCAATTTTCTTGTTGAAAATTCTTACCTAGAAAATTTTGGTGTAAGGCAATTTTTTTCTAAAACAAATAAATTTTTAGGTCATTAAGCCCATGTTAATGCCATTTTTAGAAACTTTAGAATTTTATTTCTTTTAAAAATACATTTCTAGGATCCATTAGTGCCTCGTCTTTCCTGGAAACACTATTCAAGCTAAAAATTCTTAACAGGAAATTTTTTTTGTAAGGTAATTTTTGCTGAAAGAAATTACTTTCTACAAATCTAAGGTCTTGTTAGTGCCTTTGTTCAGGAGACATTGGAAAAATATTTCTATTAAAAATACATCTCCAAGGACCATTAGTGCCTCATGTTTCCAGGAAACACTTTCTAAGTTGAAAATTGTTACCAGGGAAACTTTGAGGTAAGACAATTTTTGTTAAAAAAAATTACTTTCTACAACCACATGGCCTTTTTAGTGCATTTTTTTCTGGAAATGTTTGAAAAGTATTTTTAGTAAAAATATGTTGTGAGAGATCATTAGGGCCTTATGTTTCCTGTAAAAAATTTTCAAGCAAAAAATTCTTACTAGGAAACTATTGTGGTAAAGCAATTTTTGCTGAAACAATTTACTTTCTCAAATTATAGGGCCTTGTTAGTGAATTTTGTTTTTTGGAAATATTGGAAAAGTATTTCTAGTAAAAATAAGATCATTAGGAACATTACTGCCTCATATTTCCTAGAAACATTTTTCATAATGAAAATTCTCATCAAGGAAATTTTGTGGTAAGGATATTTTTATGAGACAAATTACTTTCAACAACTATGAGGCCTGGTTAGTGTATTTTTTTGGAAACTCTGGAAATGTATTTCTAGTAAAAATATATCTCCAGGGACCATTACAGCCTCATGTTTCCTGGAAACACTTTTCAAGTTGAAAATTCGTACTAGAAATTTTTTGTTGAAACAAATTACTTTCTAACACTATATGACCTTGTTAGTGAATTTTTTCTAGAAATGTTTGGAAATTATTTATAATAAAAATATGGCTCTGTGGTCCATTAGTGGCTCATGTTTATTGGAAAACACTTTTTAGGGAGAAAATTCTTACTTCGTAAAATTTGCAGAAATAAATTATTTTCCATAACTATAGGGTTTTGTTAGTGATTTTTTTTTCAAGAAATGTTGGAAAAGTATTTCTAGTAAAAATAAATCTCCAAAGACCAATAGTGCCTCATTTTTTTTTTGAAACACTTTTCTACCAAAAAATTCTTACCAAGAATCGTTTTTTGGTAAACTAATTTTTACTGTAAAAATTGTTTTCTACAACTATAAGGCCTTGTCAGTTTATTTTTTTAGGAAACGTATTTCTAAAAAAAACACATCTCCATAGACAGTCAGTGCCTCATATTTCCATGAAACACTTTTTTAGGCTGAAAAATCTTACCAGGAAAATTTTGTAATAAGGCAATTTTTGCTGAAAAAATTACTTTGTACTACTATAAAGCTGTGTTAAAGCCTATTTTTTGGAAACGTTAGAAAATTATTTTTAGAAAAAATACATGTCCTAGGACCATTAGTGCCTCATTTTTCCAAGAATCACTTTTCTTGTTGAAAATTCTTACCACAAAAGTTTGTGTAAGGAATTTTTTTTTTGAAATAAATAACTTTATAACTTCATGAAGGCCTTGTTACTTCCTTTTTTAGGAAACTTTGGAAATGTTTTTCTAGAAAAAATACATCTCCAGGGCCCATTGGTGCCTCATGTTTATTGGAAACACAATTCAACTTGTAATTTCTTACCAGGAAAATTTTAACATAAGGCAATTTTTTATGAAACAAATTTCTTTTAAAAACTACTAGGCCTTGTTAGTACATTATTTTTTAGGAAACATTGGAAAAGTATTTCTAATAAAAGTACATATCTAGGGACCATTAGTGCCTCATATTTCCTAGAAACACTTTTCTTGCAAAAAATTCTTACCAAGAAAATTTTGATGTCAGGCAATTTTTGGGAAAAAAAATACTTTCTATAGCCACAAGGTCTAGTTAGTGCATTTTTTTAGAAAATGTTTGAAAAGTTATTTTAGTAAAAATATGTCTCAAGGGACCATTAGCGCCTCAATTTTCCTGGAAAAAACTTTTCTCGCTGTAAATTCTTACCAGGTTACTATTGTGGTAAAGCATTTTTTCATGAAACAAATTACTTTCTACAACTATAAGGCCTTGTTAATGCATTTATTTAGGAACTTTGGAAAAGTATTTCTTGTAGAAATATGACCCTTGGGGGACCATAACTACCTCATGTTTCCTATAAAAAATTTCTAGTTGAAAATTCTTACAAGGGAAATTTTGTGCTAAGGATATTTTTTATGAAACAAATTAATTTCTACAACTATAAGGCCTTGTTAGTGCATTTTTTTGGGAAACACTAGAAATGTATTTCTAGTTAAAATATATCTCTAGGGACCAATCGTTCTTCATGTTTCCTAGAAACACTTTTCAACCTGAAAATTCTTACTAGAAAAATTTTGCTCAAACAAATTACTCTCTACAACTATATGACCTTGTCAGTGCATTTTTTCAGGAAAAGTTGGGAAAGTATTTCTAGTAAAAATATGTCTTCATCTACCATTAGTGCCTCAAGGTTCCTAGAAAACATTTTTCAGGTAGAAAATTCTTACATGGAAAACTTTGCTGAAACAAATTATTTTTAGGGATCATTAGTCCCTCATATTTCCTAGAAACACTTTTTGAGTTGAAAATTTTCTTACCATCAAAATTTTGAGGTAAGGCAATTTTTTCAAAAACAAATTCCATTTAACAAAAATAAGACCTTGTTAGTGCATTTTTTAAGAAAATTTTCAAAAAATATTTTTATTAAAAATATGTCTCTCGGGTCCATTAGTGCCTCATGTTTCTTGGAAAAAACAATTTCTAGCTGAAAATTCTTATCAAGAAACTATTATGCTAAAACAATTTTTGCTGAAACAAATTACTTTCTACAACTATGAGGCCTTGTTAGTGCCTTTTTTAAGAACATTGGAGAAGTATTTCTAGTGAAAATACGACCCTTCATGTTTCCTAGAAACATTTTTCATGTTGAAAATTATTACTTGGGAAATTTTGTGGCAAGGATATTTATTATGAAACGAATTACTTTGTACAACTATAAGGCCTCGTTAATGTATTTTTTTTGGAAATGCTAGAACTTTATTTCTAGCAAAAATACATCTCCATGGACCATTAGTGCCTCATGTTTCCTGGAAACACTTTTCAAGCGAAAAATTCTTACAAGAAAATTTTTGCTGAAATAAATTACTTTCTACAACTATATGACCTTGTTAGTGCATTTTTTCAAGAAACATTGGGAAAATGTTTCTAGTAACAATATGTCTCCATGAACCATTAATGCCTCATGTTTTCTGAAAAAGATATTTAAGGCAGAAAATTCTTACTTGGAAAACTTTGATGAAACAAATTATTTTTTATAAATATAAGGTTTTGTTAGTGATTTTTTTATCAAGAAATGTTGGAAAAGTGTTTCTAGTAAAAGTACATCTCCAAGGACCATTAGTGCTGCATGTTTTCTAGAAACACTGATCAACCTGAAAATTCTTACCAAGAATTTTTTTTGGTAAAGCAATTTTTGCCAAAAAAAATTGCTTTATGCAACTACAAGGCCTTGTTAGTGTTTTTTTTTTTTCAGGAAATGGTCGAAATGTGTTTCTACTAAAAATACATCTCCATGGACCGTTAGTGCCTCATATTTTCTTGGAACACATTTCAAGCAGAAAATTCTTATCAGGAAAATTTTGTAATAAGGCAATTTTTGCTGAAAATGTTTCTAGTAAAATTACAAGTGACCATTAGTGCCTTATGTTTCAAGGAATCACTTTTCTTGTTGAAAATTCTTACCAGGAAAATTTTGGTGAAAGGAAACTTTTTCTGAAACAAATAATTTTTTACATCATTAAGTCCTGGTTACTAGCTTTTTTTAGAAAAATTTGAAAATATATTTCTATTTAAAATACGTCGCCAAGGACCATTAGTGCCTCATATTTCCTATAAACACTTTTCTTGCTGAAAATTCTTTCTTGGAAAATTTTTAGGTAAGGCAATTTTTGCGAAAAAAAATTACTTTCTACAACCATAAGTCCTTGTTAGTTCATTTTTTTTCAGAAAATGTTTGGAATGTATTTTTAGTAAAAATATGTCTTGAGCTCTGATACCATTTACAATAATTGGCTTCTAATTTTTGAGTTTTATTGTTCATCATGTTTCTTGTGAACGTTTGGGATGCCACCCAAGTCGCGTTGAGTTTGGTTGTGTTGTCGGGTAGGCGTTGAAGGCCATGTTTACTCATAAATTGTTGACAAACGTGTTCCATAACAAGAACATAATGAACAGTCAAATCCAAACTAAATGATTTGATTTGGTTTATTCATTTTCTAATTATTTTATAATATCCTTATAATATTTTTTGAGATTCATATAGGACATTCCACTTCATGCATGACATCCTGTAGTAGAAGTACTGGTGGAGGAAGAACAATTAAGAATTCTCAATTAGATGAATATAAAGTTCAACAATAATTAAATGATTGGACGATTCAATCCATTAAACCAACTTCAATTTATAAGAAAGGGACTTTTACCCTTTCCAGTACAATGGGAATTAAGACCTTGGAACAAGCAATTAATCTTGAAAATCAAGATTCAACTCTAAAATTGTTAGGGTTAAATGATCTAAAAGTCAGTATCTTCAACATACTGATAAGCATAAATACATGCATATTGGATGCATTCAAATTGCATTCAAACCTTTAACTTTATTTGGGATGAATACCTGTTTACAAGCCATCCTTCGAGATAGACGATGTTTAGATTGGAAGCCCTCTTTAATGGAAAAAGTAAAAACTATTCTCAGTAGAGGACCACTTTATTTTAATATCCATCCTAATTTAACTCTCTCCTTAATTGATAAAAATATGTTAGAAGCCCCACAACATAGGATTCTAACTCAAGGATACAATTTTATTCCTGGAATAGAAACATTAGCAATTATTGCTAGAATTCATTTCAAAATTTTGAATACCTTAGCTAGTAAAATAGTTTTAATTGAAACTGATTTAATGAGTGCAAATGTAGCTACTCCTCGCATGACCAATTAGGATGAAATTCAATTCCCAGACCATTGGACAATTCCTCAGGCAATTCCTCCCAAGCTCCTGATAAATCAAGACATTGATCAAATCATTCAATCCACATATGGTGATGTGGTAATAAATTTCAAGGAAAGAGCTCCATATAGAGTCTCCCTCCCATCTTCTTCTAGGTATCCTGATGTAGGACAAACATCTAGATTACAAGAAGTAGATGAAAAAAATTCTTTCAAAATTGATTTCTCAATACAAGAAATTAAAATATCAAACTCCTAGATACCTAATAGAGTATATAAAAAAAAGGGATAATTATAGAACATCTCCAACCCCTAGTGAAATGACTAAATTCAATCTGTAGCTTTCGGTTCTTACGAATTTTCATGGGTAAAATAATTTTTTAATCCCCAAGAATTTAAGGTGGATATGACAACTATAAAAGCTGAATTTTCCTTCCCAACAATATAGGTTTTGAAGATGGTTCTTTGAAACTCATGGGAAGGAAAAACAGACAGACAGAATTGTCTGCACAATTTTATACCTATTTAGAAACAGATAAAGCTATCCTACCTTTTGTCACCTGGTTTAAAACACACAAATGGAAATAGGTATTTCTTGAAGTGCCAAAAGATGACAAACCTGTCAAAGTTCAACCATCTCAACCCTTTCTAGAGATCGGACACTTGAATCAGGGGTTCAAATCAAATCAATACATCCTTCTACTGATCCATTAAAGCTTGAATTTTTTAGCACTTCTTTTTATCTGAAGAAACTAGTGGAGGTTGTTGTCTTTGTTCATCCTAAGGGACATGATAATCCTTTTAGGACAAATACGAAAATAAAATAATTTTACCCATTTAAATTTATAGACAAAAATTCAACAATTAAATAGAATTGAATATTCTATAGAGGCCATAGATGACAGCAATTTAATTAAGGATAATAAACCCTTAATTAAACCCCAGTTTCAATTAAGAATTTCAAAATTGATAATAAACAAGAGTATCACTCTGAATTGGTGTCCTGACTAAAAGGTCTCAGCATTAATACAATATAACAATAGGAAGAAGATGAGGTTTTTGACACCGCTAACATCCAATCCTCTTCACAACCCAGGGATATTACTCCATCTATTGCCACTGATATTGACTTTGATCCTAAATCACAGTTAGGATTAACTAATATCAATAAAACTTGTTACAATGTGGGACACACCATGGTGCACGAAGTGGTGGGACCCACCATGAGGACATGTGATACCAAGAAGAGTCCTCACCCAAGCTAGCATGAGTTAAGAAGATAAGAAGTACAAGTTGAAATGAGTTATAAGACTTGAAGATCAAGTGGGACCCACAAAGATACCACGAGTTGGTAATTTTATGAATATGAGCTGGAAGATCATGTGGGACCCACAAGGATAAGGCCACGAGCTGACCTCCTCCCTTATATTCACGTTATTGAAGAAGAGTTCTAGTTCAACTCATATTAGACTTCTAGTAGATTGTCTTATCTTTTCATGATAGACTTATCTTAGAGAGTTAGAGTTGGAATGTAATTATGAGATTGAAAGGTTAATTGTATAAGGACTCTATCACTTCCTCTACTATAAATAGAGGTATTATAATTTGGAATTAATCAAGTTACACTTCTCCTTCTTGAGTAAATCTCTCTCTCTCTTTGCTTGGAGCACATCTCTCTTTTCTTTTTTTCTTCTCTCTACCCGAGAGCTCTTCTTCCATTTTCTTGTTTTGCTTTCTCCTTTCTCTTGCTCAGAATATTGGAAAATGGATCCTAAATTCAACATGGTATCAAAGCATTAAATTTAGGATCCCTCGTCAAAAGGATGCTCTAAAGAAATTATGATTCAACACCACTCAAAGAAGGCTCTTTTGTGAAGAAAGATCACAATCGTGAGATAAGTGCTTAATTTTTTTTACTTCATGTTACTGGTTTATGAATTTAGAAGATGATTTAAAGATGAGTACGTGAATGCTTTTCATATTATTATAGTGTGGATATGCATGCCTCTCCATCTAGAAGAAGCTATCAAAACAGTTTTGTCGGTTTGGAAATTCTGTTAACTGAGACCAGTCCATGATCAGATTGTTGGAATTTTTTTCTTGGGAAAAAGAGTCCCCTAATATAGAAGATTGTTATTGAGTCTCTTATGATTGGTATTAGAGAAAAAAATCAGAATAATAATTTAGCATGAGTGCTAAAGTTCTCCATACATCGACTTGTTTGAAGAATACTACTTTGTGTTATAGTTAGAATTTTTTTGAAGAAGGGCCTATCATGGCCGAAGAAAATATGAATATCAAAAGTGATATACCAGGAATTACCACTATACCCTTACATGTGGTATCAAATTTTATGACTTGGTCCACATCAGTTCGGAGGTTTCTTATAACAAAAGACCTACTTGGTCACCTCACCACCCGAGGACCACCTAATGATGAAGATGATATTTTTTATAACAAATGGTTGAAAAATGATACCTTGGTGATTAGTTGGCTAATCAACAACACGGAAGAATATATCTCCCACAATGTCATTCATCTTGACATTGCTAAACAAATTTTGGAGACATGTGCTAAACTGTACTCTTGCCCGGATACTCTACATAGACCATATGATATTCTCCAAAGGATGTTGAATACTAAACAAGGAGAAAATATTCATGAGTACTTGGCCCACTTTACAGGCTTATTCAAGAGTGGAAGTTAGCTCAGCCTTCAACCATAGATATTTCTATCCAAGAGAAGCAGAAGGAAGCCTTAATTACTGCTATTTGCCTTGCAAATATTAAACCCCATCTTGAGATTGACAAGAGTCAACTTCTGAGTGCTTCTATTGTCCCCAAGTTTGATGATGTTTGTGCAACACTACTCTGTATTCTAGACACTTCTTCCTCCACCACTAAAGTATCATCCGCTATGTATTCAGATCATAGAAGACCATCATCTAACCGTGGTTGAGGCTGAGGCAGAGGTTATAGAGGAGGCTGAGGAAGAGGTGGAAGGACCAGTACTGACAGAGCAGATGGGAAAGAATGTACTCATTGTATGAAATTTGACCACATTATAGATCAATGCTATTACAAGGATTACAAGGTATGCGGTTACTGTGGACAATATGGTTATTATAAAGAAATATGCTATAAAGCCAATAGACAGTTATAATTGACAAAAGCTAATCAAGCCTTTGTAAGTGATACAAAAGAAGAACAGCCCACAAAATCAGCAGCACAAAATTTTTTTACAGATGAAGAGTATGAGCTATTTCAGAAAATGAAGACAATGTTGGGTTCTTCTCCTAGTTCCTCTGCAACTATAGCTATCAACCTCATCTTCATCCTGAATAATTGACTCAGGAGCCTCCGAGCATCTTACAGGTAACAAAAATTTATTACATTCTCTATCTCCATGTCTTTCACACAAGTTTGTTACCATAGTTGACGGTTCTCAAACCAAAATCCAAGGGAAAAGATCTACTTCTATTACACCATCACTTCCGCTCATTGATATTCTTTTCGTTCCTACTATCCCTTTCAATCTATTATTTGTTAGTCAGCTGAAAAAATACTTTAATTGCTCTGTTACCTTCTCACCCACTTCATGTGTATTTCATGATCTTATAAAGAAGCAGGTGATTGGTGGAGGCCATGAACAAGGGGGGCTTTATTACCTGGACGTGCCAAAAATGAATATGGTTTCCACTACTGAAAATGAGACAAGGTTATGGTACAAATAGTTGGGACATCCATCTGCACAGTCTCTTCATTATATGTTTCCTTCTCTTAAAGTAAGGTTAGAATTTCATTGTGAGGTTTGTCAATTGAGTAAACATCAAAGGAGTACATACTCTCCTCATCCAGAAGTCAAAAGTGTTACTCCATTTTCTTTAATTCATATTGATATCTGGGGGCCCTTGAGTGTCTCCAACATTTCTCAAGCAAAATATTTTATTACATTTATTGATGATTTCAATTGTACTACTTGGTTTTTTGTATTTAAGGAGCATTCTGAGATACTATTTATTTTTAAGTCATTTCATGCTATGGTACTCACATAGTTTGGTTAGAAAATAAAAATACTCCGGTCTGATAATGCCAAAGAATACATTTCCACAAAACTTGACTCTTTTTGTTCATAAAAAGGAATTATCCTTCAAACATCATGTATCTACACTCCTCAACAAAATGGTGTAGCTGAATGAAAAAATCATCATATTCTTGAGGTAGCTCGAGGTTTATTATATTCCATGAAAGTTCCCTACTTTTATTGGCTTCATGAAGTCCTTACGCCTTGCTTTCTTATAAATCATCTACCATCTTCTGTACTTGGTAATAAAATCTCCTTACTCTAGATTATTACCAAATGATGATCCATTTTCACTACCTTTGAAAGTCTTCGGATGTCAATGCTTTGTTCATAATTCATTTTCTAGACACATCAAACTTGATCCTAAATCTATCAAGTGTATCTTCTTGGGATACTCTTGCAAACAAAGGGTTAAGTTTGTTATAGTCCCACTCTTCAACGTTTATTTGTGTCCAGGGATGTAACATTTTTTTAAGACTCTTCATTTTATTCTGACATTGGTCCTCCTGGTCTGTCCTCAGTACCTGGTTCCCCTCGACCAGTTGTTCCCTGCGATACAGAGATTATTCAACCCCTAGAGCCAGTGGCCGACACCACATCTGTCGAGTTAATAGATCCCACAGAGGTAATTCTTTCATCCCCAGTTATTTTTGGCCTCAATATGATACTCGTCCTATTGTTGTAAGGAAAGAACCTAGATCATTCACTAGACCTTCTACTTCTCATCCCATTTAAAATTTTGTCTCTCATCATCGCCTCTCACCTTTATGTTGTCAGTTTCTTTCTTCTATTTCCTCCAAATTTGTTCCACAGTCCTATCAAGAGGCTCTACAACATCCAGGATGGAAGGCAGCAATGGATGAAGAAATGAAGGCACTTAATGACAATCAGACATGGTCACAGGTTCCTCTTCCATCAGATAAAAAACCCGTTGGTTTCAAGAGGGTTTATACTGTCAAACATAATCCGGATGGGTCAATAGCATGACTAAAAGCTCGACTGGTTGCCAAATGTTATACTCAGTGTTATGGAATTGATTATGATGAAACCTTCTCTCCAGTGGCAAAAATGAATTTGGTACGTATATTATTATCTCTAGCGAACAATTCATCACAAACAATATATCAACTTGATGTGAAAAATGCATTTCTGAATGGGGATATTAAAGAAGAAATTTATATGCAACAACCACATGGGTATGTGGTTGAGGGGGAGTTAGTATGTTGACTAAAAAAATATTTGTATGGTCTCAAGCAGTCCCCTCAGGCATGGTTTGAGAAATTTAGTCAAGCCCTCATACGTGTCGGCTTTTACAGATGCTCTGGAGATCACTCAGTATTTATTAAAAACACACTGAGAGGTAAGGTAATTATGATTGTATATGTTGATGATATCATTTTAACTGGTAGTGATCCCGAGGGCATCTATAAAAAAAAAGGAAAAAATAAGTGCTGAATTCAAGACAAAGGATCTTGGACTACTCAAATATTTTTTGGGTATTAAAGTATTATAATCCAGATATGGGATTGTGCTATCCCAAAGGAAGTATACTCTTAATCTACTAGAGGAGACAGGAATTGTGGGATGCAAACCACTAGAGACTCCTATGGACTCAAATACAAAATTATGTGGAGGCACTAGACAATATGTTGATATTAGGAAATATCAAAGACTAGTGGGAAGACTTATTTACCTGTGTGTAACAAGGCCGGATATATCATATGCAGTAAGTGTGGTAAGTCAATACATACACAAGCCACAACTTAGTCATTGACAAGCACTTGAAAGGATTCTACGATATCTTAAATGAGCTCCAAGAAGAGGGCTTCTCTATAAAAGCCATGGTCACTTCAACATCGAAGGATTCTTATATGCAAACTGCGCCGGATTCCCGGATGATAGAAAATCTACTTCGGGGTTTTTTAAGATGGTTGGAGGAAATTTCGTTACATGGAAAAGCAAGAAGAAAAATGTAGTAGCATGGTCTAGTGCAGAAGCAAAGTATAGAGCCATGGCACACACTGTTAGTGAACTCCTACAGATAAGATCTCTTCTCACTGAATTAGAATTCTACAAAGAAGCTCCAATGGTTCTATATTGTGATAATCAAGCAGAAATACACATTACATCAAATCCAGTCTTCCATGAAAGGACAAAGCATATTGAAGTGGACTGCCACTTTATATGAGAAAAGTTCCAAGTAGGCTTTTTATCTCTAAGGCATTGTTATCACAAAGTCAAGTTGCAAATATTCTCACCAAGACGGTCACTCACAAGATTATGTCTACCATCTGCAGCAAGCTGCGCATTTATGATGTTTTCTCACCCCCATCTTGAGGGGGAGTCTAACAATGTGGGACCCACCATGGTTCATGAGCTAGTGGGACCCACCATGAGGACGTGGAAGACCAAGAAGAGTCCTCACCGAAGCTATCATGAGTTAAGAAGATAAGAAGCACAAGCTGAAATGAGTTAGAAGACTTGAAGATCAAGTGGGACCCACAAAGATACCACGAGTTGGTAATCTTATGAATATGAGCTAGAAGATCATGTGGGACCCACAAGGATAAGGCCACACGCTTGTCTCCTCCCTTATATTCATGTTATTGAAGAAGAGTTCTAGTTCAACTCATATTAGACTTCTAGTAGATTGTGTTATCTTTTCATGATAGACTTATCTTAGAGAGTTAGAGTTGGAATGTAATTAGGAGATTGAAAGGTTAACTGTATAAGGACTCTCTCACTTCCTCTACTGTAAATAGAGGTGTTGTAATTGGGAATTAATCAAGTTACACATCTCCTTCTTGAGTAAATCTCTCTCTCTTTGCTTGATGCACATCTCTCTTTTCTTATTTTCTTCTCTATACCCGAGAACTCTTCTTCCCTTTTCTTATTTTTCTTTCTCCTTTCTCTTGCTCAGAATATTGGAAAAGGGATCCTAAATTGAACAAAACTAAAGAAATTCTTCAAACAATGATGGAAGAACCAAGTGTTCACAAATAAGTTTATGAAAATAAATCCAAGCGCCAATAGGATGTGTGCCACAAATTCTATTATCATAGGCCTACACCTCAGGACCTATTATATGAAGAAAATCTTTATATATATCAAAAGTCTTATGATGGTCGACCAATATATGAATGGAATTTGGATGGATTATCCAAATACCAGATCTTTGAATTGGGTCAAAGAATGTTCATGTATAGTATCATTTGTCGACAGCTTACAAATTCTGATGAGAGTATTACCGAAATGATTACTACAAGGTTCTCGGAGCCTTGAAGGGATGGTGGGATAATGTTGTGACCATCGAACAACAACAAGAGATATATTTCTCATGAAAACTCTTTAAGACTTAATTAGGTCAAACCCAACTTGAGGATGATGATGCAGTCTATACCCTTATCTTCTATGTCCTACATCATTTTGTAGGAAAACTTACTTCCCAGACTAACAATGGAAGAGAAATGTTGCAAAATCTCAGATGTCATACTCTTAGCCATTTTAGATGATACATGGATGTCTTCATCGCCAAGGTCATGCAATGACCTGATGCCAATAATGAATATTGGAAAGCGAAATTTATGGACGGCTTACCTACTCTCTTTGCTGCCAAAGTCAAGAAGAAGTTAGGTAATGAGGTAGGAATCATTAACTACCAAAATTATACACATGGCCATCTAACCAGTGCCATAATTCAAGAAGGTCTTGCCTATGCAATGACTTAAAACTCCAAGCTAACCTACAAGAACAAAATCTTACTGGTTAAAAGAGCGAGGAGAATTCTATAAGCAGTTTGCCTGCAACA
Organism: Aristolochia californica; assembly: GCF_029961685.1. Classification (NCBI taxonomy): domain Eukaryota; kingdom Viridiplantae; phylum Streptophyta; class Magnoliopsida; order Piperales; family Aristolochiaceae; genus Aristolochia; species Aristolochia californica. The sequence continues at coordinate 30,926,577 of NW_027181992.1, read as the reverse complement.
TAAATAAGCCTTCTCCACATCAAAGAAAAAGAAAAGGCAAACAAAATTATGATCCATCGTATTCCAAAAAAAGTAGGAAGTATCATAAACAAAAGTCTCATAAACACACTTTTCAAAAATCTAGGCGTCCTCATACTAGGATTCCTAAGAAAACACCTCCAGATAAAAGGAAAATCGTTTGTAACAAATGTGGTAAATTAAGTCACAATTCAAATCAGTGTAAAACCATAGAGAAACTTAACCAACTCGACATTGATGAAGGATTAAAAATCCAGCTAGCTAAAATTATACTAAATTCTGATTATGAGGATAATAATCCCTACTATTCCTTCAATAGTGAATCAGAAGATGAGCCAGAATGCAGTTGCTCAAATCTTAATCATCTTAAATTTGTTGCCAAGATGCATCAAATTAATGTCCTCACAAAAGATCAAAGAGAATCTTTAGATGACATAGATCAAGAGGGTGATCCTCTTATGAAAATATATTTAATTGAAGAATATCTTGAAAATATTTAAAAAATGTTCAAGGAGTTAAACCTTATTCCTTGAAGGAAGTTTTAAAACGTTTAGAATATTCTAAACAACGTAGTTCTCTCAATGAACTACATTGAGAGATAAAAGAAATCAAGCTAGAATTAAAAAAACGTAAAATCTTGAAAACCAATTAGGTAAAAAACCTGATGACTCTTTTCTCAATCAAATCACTAAAGTCACTCATCAAAAGTGGCATACTAAAATCAATTTCATGATTGATCAAGATTATGTCATACCAAATTTGACAACTTTAATTGATAGTTGGGCAGATTTAAACTACATCCAAAAAGGGTTAATTCCAACCCAATATTTTGCGAAAACAACTCAAACATTATCCAATCCTAGTGGCCAAAAAATGAAAATAAAATACAAGTTAAATACTGCCTCTATCTGCACTAAAGATCACTTTTTTATTGGTTAAAAATATGACTCAACAAGTCATATTAGGCACTCCATTATTGGAAAAAACAATGCCAATCAAAGGCATTAACAACCAAGGAATTCTTGGTGAAATTAATCAAAAACCAATTTCTCTTTCAAATCTCAACCAAAAGTAAGCTTTTTTAATGAGATTGCCGAATTGAGAAATGTAAAGGAAAATCAAATAAATCTCATTTACAAGGAAATCATGTTCTTGGATTTAGAACATCAATTAGAGTCCCAAAAAGCTATAGAGAAAATCAGTTCTCTTCACACAATTTTCTCTAGAGAAATTTGTAGTGATATTCCGACAGCCTTTTGGGATAGGCATAAGTATTTTGTTTCTTTACCATACATTGATGGGATCAATGAGAGGACCATTGCGACTAAGGCACGACCTAGTAAAATGAAACATGCATATTTAGATATATGCAAAAAATAAATCCAAAATCTATTGGATAAAAACTTAATTAGAAAATCCTACTCCCCATGGAGTTGTATTGCTTTTTATGTCAATAAATATGTAGAAAAGGAATGAGGTGTTCCTCGCTTGGTGGTTAAACCACTCAATGATTGTTTAAAATATATACAATATCCAATTCCAAATAAAAATATTTCTTAGACAGATTATTTTCTACAAAAATATTTTCAAAATTTTATCTCAAATCATGATATAGGTATATCCAAATTATAGAACCGGATAAGTATAAAACTGCTTTTACTATTCCTTTTGGACATTTTGAATGAAATGTCATGTTATTTGGTCTGAAGAATGCCCCTTCAAAATTTTAGAATATCATCAATGATATCTTTTCCAATTTATTTTGAATTTAAATTTTTTTATATTGATTATATATTAGTCTATTCAAAATCTATTGATGCTCATTTTAAGCATTTAAATGTTTTAAAAAATGTCATTCTAGAACATGGGTTAGTAATTTCTGCCCCCAAAATGAAACTATTTCAAACCTCAGTAAGATATTTAGGTCATAATATTCACAAGGGAAAAATTATCCCGATTGACAGAAGAATTGAATTTGCTTCCAAATGTCTAGATGAAATCCAGGAGAAAAACCCAACTCCAACGATTTCTTGGAAGCCTCAATAATATTGCTGATTATTATCCTAACATTTCTCAAGATTCAGAAATATTATATAACAGACTCAGAAAGAAACTTGAGTCATAGACTGATAAAAACTCCAAAGTAGTCCAATTAATCAAATCCAAAGTTAGACAACTTCCTTGTCTTAACTTAGCCAACCCTTCATATCATAAGATTGTCAAAATTGATGTCTCCCATAAAGATTATGGCGGCATTGTAAAACTGTTGGAAGATAGGGCTCAAGCCCACATGACCAAGGACGACCCACATATCTAAGAGTATTATAAGATTGGCCAAACGACCAAAGAAGGTCCACAAGATGGGTTCTTGAATTTCTCTCACCTCCTGCTTGAGGGGGAGTGTTGGAAGATAGGGCTCAAGCCCACACGACCAAGGAAAACCCACATATCTAAGAGTATTATAAGATGTGCCAAATGACCAAAGAAGGTCCACAAGATGGGCCCAAGCCCATAATAAGTAGGATCCACAATGATTACCATGAGCTGGAATCCTTATCACATCAGTTGGAAGATCAAGAAGGACTCAAGAAAGTATCTTTATCAAATGGTCACGTCCTAAAAGAGTTTTAGTTTGAGTTAGGTTTGTCTTTTATCTATATTAAGTTATTTAATTATGCTAGGATTTATCTTTAACTATTAGAGTTTGGGTGTAATTGGAACAAAGGTAGTTTTATTGTAATTGGACTCTACTACCTGCCTCTATTATAAATAGAGGTTCATGTACACTGATTACAACAAGTCAATGAAGTATTTATTTTTTCCATAAATTCAACATGGTATCTGAGCATTATATTTAGGATCCCTCGTGAAAGGAATGCTCTAGAGAAGTGATGATCAACACCACTCAAAGAACGTTTTTTTATGAAGGAAGAACACAAGCCGAGAGATAAGTGTTCAAATTTTTTTTTCTTTCATGTTACTGGTTTCTGAATTTATAAGATGATTCAAGGATGAATATGTGAATGCTTTCATCTTATTATATTATTGATATGCATGCCTCTCTATCTAGAAGGAGCTATCAAAACAGTTTTGTCAGTTTGGAAATTCTATTTATTGAGATCAGTCCATGATCAGATTATTGGATATTTTTTTTCGTGGGATAAGTGTTCCCTGATATAGAAGATTGTTATTGAGTCCCTTTTGAGTGGTATTAGAGAAAAAAATCAGAATAATAATTTATCATCAATGCTAAAATTCCCCATACATCGAGTTGATTGAAGAAGTACTACTTGGTGTTATTATTAGAATTTGTTTTTGAAGAAAGGCCTATCATGGCTGAAGAAAATATGATTATCAAATGTGATATACTGAGAATCACCACCATAACCTTACGTGGGGTATGAAATTTTTTGAGTTGGTCCACATCGGTTCAGAAGTTCCTTATAACAAAAAACCTACTTGGTCACCTCACCACCCCAAGACCACCTATTGATGAAGATGATATTTTTTATATGAAATGGCTGAAAAATGATACTTTGGTAATTAATTGGTTAATCAATAGCATGGAAGAACATATCTCCAATAATGTTATTCATCTTGACACTACTAAACAAATTTGGGAGACATGTGCTAAACTGTACTCATGCCCGGATACTCTACATAGACCCTATGATATTCTCCAAAGAATGTTGAATACTAAACAAGGAGAAAATATTCATGAGTACTTGGCCCGCTTTAGAGGCTTCCTTCAAGAGTGGAAGCCAGCTCAGCCTTCAACCACTGATATTTCTATCCAAGACAAACAGAAGGAAGCCTTAATTACTGCTATTTATCATGCAAATGTTAAACCTCATCTTGAGATTGCTAAGAGTCAACTTTGAGTGCTTCTGCTGGCCCAAAGTTTGATGATGTGTGTGCGCAACACTACTTCATATTCCAGACACTTCTTCCTCCACTACTGACGTATCATCCACTATGTATTCCGATCATAGAGGATCACCATCTGACCGCGGACGAGGCCAAGGTAGAGGTTACAAAGGAGACAGAGGAAGAGGTGGAAGGACTGGTGCAGGCAGAACAGATGGGAAAGAGTGTACTCATTGAAAAAAAATTGGCCACACTATAGATCAGTGTCGTTACAGGGCATGCACTTACTATAGACAATATGACCATAATAAAGAAATATGTTATAAAGCCAATGGACAGTCAGAATTGACAAGGGCTAATCAAGCCTTTCTAAGTGATACAAAAGAAGAACATCATACAAAATCAGCAGCACAGAAAAATATCATTGATGAAGAGTATGAGCTATTTCAAAAAATGAAGACAATGCTAGATTCTCCCCCTTTTTTTATTTTAATCCAGTTGGAAAAAAGAAAAAACTTGTTTGATTTACTTCTAGAACATTGAAAAAGGCACAAATCAATTATTCTACTATTAAACAAAAAAATCTTGCAATTATTAAGTGCATCTCTAAATTCCAAGATGCTTTATTGAATAAATAATTCTTGCTCAGAGTTGATTGTTCTGAAGCAAAATCAATTCTCAAAAAGGATGTAAAAAACCTTACATCCAATCAAATCTTTGCAAGATGGCAGACGGAATTTATTGCCTTTAATTTTGATATTGAACATATCAAGGGAGAATTAAACTCCTTACTAGATTTTTTAACCCGTGAATTTTTACAGGGTAATCTAATTCATGGTTAACTCCAGAAGGGTAAAACCCCTTATTCATATAAAGAGACTCTCGAATTATATCCAGAGTATATTACTCTTCCCTATAAGGAAAAAATTTTGATTCTCAATAAAGAGGAATTGGATGGCACCCTTGATCCATGGGAAATGATGCATAAATGGCTTGGAGAAGCATTTTGCCCCATTCGATCAGGAAAGATATGGTTTACATATGAGGCAATTTTAGCCCATGTTAATTCAATTTCAGTGCATCGTACACTGAGCAATGCCAATAAATGGGATAGCCCCCAAAGCGTATAGTAGATGCAGTATACAAAAATTTATGCATCCAACATCTTGGGGACAATTTGATCTAGCCAAATCTCTGTCTCTTCCTCTTCCTCTGTTGAGGACTCAATAGGTCACCGAGTCATCCAAAGGAGGCGTCAATGACTCACTGAGTTAATTGCTTTTACTTTCATATTTATTATTTATTTTAAATATGGTTTTTCATTAATTTTGTAAGGATACATGTCGTAGGGGTAGAATTGTCATTTTAAGCCCTAAACTCTAATGACGTCAAACCCTATGTAGAGGGTAAAGGAATAGAAGAAAACCAAGCATGGAATTAGGTTAAATAGGGTTTGGAGTTCTCCTTGACGAGCTCTAGGGTTTGGGAGGTCTCCTTGATGAGCTCCAGGTATAAGTTCTCTCTTGAGTTTGAGTTTATTCTCTCCCTCTTGAATTCTGTTTGGTATTGATCTTACCGAGGCAAAAGGGGGAAGGTTAGCTCCCCTTTTTTCGAGGTCAATCATAGGCTATAGCCTCTCCTATGTTCACAGCAGCAAGAGGGGGCTTCTCTCCCTCATTCCGAGCAAGGGTAGGGGCTTTCCAGCCCTATACCGAGAGCAACCTCTAAGAGAGGTGTTTCAGCCTCTAAGCCAGCGAGAAGCAGGGTTAGGGACACCTAATCTCTTAGTCGTGAGCAGCAGCACTTAGCTAAGAGGGTCCTAACCCCTCTCAGTAGTGAGCAACCAGGGTCCAACCCTTCCTATACGAGAGCAACAAGGGTCTCTCAACCTTTTCCGAGAACAACATCCAAGCTGTAAAGAAAAGAGACTCTTTTCATCTTTACTGAGAGCAACAGCTCTATTACAGTGCTGGATTCACCAATCCCACATCGAGTTACTCGATCCATGTCTAGGAACCATAGCATCCTCATGAGAAAGAATTCAATTATTGGGACTACATTAATGCATGGTCCAATATGTTCTATTATCAAAACCCTAATCATAGGCATTCCTGGTTTTTCCAATGGGCCAAGGATGTTCTAAAAAGGCATTTAATTGGTGGACAAAATTTGGGCCACCCATTGAGGTGCTCCCACAGCCCATTCAGGCTTAATTTAAATTTTGGACTAAATCCAGTCCTGAGCTTAAAGATCTGGGGAAAATCGCAACAGATGCAGATTTGTACATATTATTTATGACTTTCACCGTACCCTGGATTTGGCGATGGGACTGTCCCACATCCTTCAATCAAGAAGGACTGCCAATTTTACAGAAAATCTTCCATGTAGGTAGTGGAAACATTTTCCACATATTGATACAAAGCTCGCAAAAATTAAGTCTACTATTCTCCATAATGAGAATTTATTGGGACAAAAAATCTCAAAGGTTTATTATGAACCCAAGAATATGTTCAACAATTACAAAACTCAATTAAGAATTAAATATCCAAATATTTCAGAGGGAGAGCTTATGAGTAAGCGTTTGGAATCAATGCAGGATTCCCTCTACAATCTTTGCAATGAAGGCAAACCATCATCTTCCAAGCTCATCAAAGATGCCATGTTAACGTCAGCCCAATATGGTGCAGATGAAGATGAAGAAGATGACGAAGAAGAAGAAGAAAAAGAAGAAGAAAATAATAATCATCAGGCTGAATTACTTCCAGACAGCCAACCTAATGACGATGTACCCACAATGGTGGATTACATGAAGACAATGATACAAATGATGGAATCAAAATCTAAAAAGAATCATTAATATTTTATTTTCAGGTTTTTCTATGAAGACGGCATAATCCAAGCTGATGGAAACTTATCCGACCGCCAAGAAAGTGCCAATCTGCAATCTCAGCAAAAAGAAATCTTATCCTTCCTACAACAACTAGCCAATCTGTCACATCAGCCACACTACTGTTTGCATACTTGGTCGGCCACACTCAATCAATAAATTTCAGTGGGATTTGGAAAGTACCCGCCATAACATTAAAAAGTTGAAGGTTGTCAATCAAACCGAGAAATTTAAGGGCCAAACTTGTATCAACGCCAAAAAGAATCCAGTTGTCCTCAATAATGGAGGATTTATTCAGCCGCCTCAATTATAGAGGCATCTTTCGTAGTTTCTACTGGTGGATTTTAAATGTTATCAAATTCACCTTGTACTTTTTAGTCTTGCTTTTTTCTATATAAGGAGTTATGTATTGTTTTGTAAGGCATTACTTGAAGTTTGTGCTTGTTTTCAAGGTTGCTCGTTGTTTGGATATTACTTAGTGTGGTTTTTTATATGTAAATATAATATTTCAATTTGAATATATTTCATATTTCCTCTATTTTCGATTCTCTTTCGTTGTAAATGGACAATTAGTGCCACATGTTTCCAGGAAAAACTTTTCTAGCTGAAAATTCTTACAAGGAAACGATTGTGGTAAAGCTATTTTTGATGAAACAAAGTACTTTCTACAACTATAAGGCCTTGTTAGTACATTTTTTTAGGAACATTGGAAATATATTTCTAATAAAAATATGACCCTTGAGACCATTACTACCTCATGTTTCCCAGAAGGTTTTGAAAGTTGAAAATTCTTACTAGGGAAATTTTGTGGTCAGGATATTTTTTTATGGAACAAATTACTTTCTACAACTATAAGGCCTTGTTAGTGCAATTTTTGGAAACGCTAGAAATGTATTTCTTGTAAAAATACGTCTCTAGGGACCATTCTTGCCTCTTGATTCCTAGAACACTTTTCAAGCGGAAATTTCATTAAAGAATTATTTTTTCTGAAACAAATTACTTTCTACAACTATATGACCTCGATAGTGCATTTTTCCAGGAAAAGTTAGGCAAGTATTTATAGTAAAAATATGTCTCCATATACCATTAGTGCCTCATGTTTCTTGGAAAAAGTTTTTAAGGCAAAAATGTCTGACTTGGAAAACTTTCCTGAAAAAATTTAATTTACCATTATAACGCCTCGTTAATGCCTTTTTTTTAGGAAACATTGGAAAAGTATTTCTTGTAAAAATACATGTCCAAGGACCATTAGTGCCTCATGTTTCCAATAATCTCTTTTCTAGTTTAAAATCTTACCAGGGAAATTTTGTGATAAGGATAACTTTTGTGAAATAAATTACTTTCTACAAATATAAGTCTTTGTTAGTGCATTTATTTTGACACGCTAGAAATGTATTTCGAGTAAAAATACGTCTCCAAGGACCATTAGTGCCTCATGTTTCTTGGAAATACTTTTCAAGCTGAAAATTTGTACAAAACTTTTTTGCTAAAACAAATTACTTTTTACAACTATATGACCTTGTTAGTGCATTTTTTGAGGAAACGCGGGGAAAATATTTCTGGTACAAATACGTCTCCATGGACAACTAGTGCTTCATGTTTCCACGAAAACACTTTTTATGCAAAAAATTCTTTTGAGAAAAACTTTGCAAAACCAAATTACTTTCTATAACTATAAGATTTTGTTAATGATTTTTTTCAGGAAATGTTGAAAAAGTATTTCTAGTAAAAATACATCTCTGAGGACCATTAGTGCCTGATGTTTTGAGGAAAAATATTTCTACCTGAAAATTCTTTCCAAGAATCATTTTAGGTAAAACAGTTTTTGCTAAAACAAATTAAATTTTGCAACGATAAGGCCTTGTTAGTGTATTTTTTTAGAAAACATTGAAAATTTATTTCTACTAAAAATACATCTCCCAGGACCGTGAGTGCATCATATTTCCATGAAACACTTTTCAAGCTGAAAATTCATTCCCAGAAAATTTTTTGATAAGGCAATTTTTGCTGAAACAATTACGTTTTACTAGTATAAGGCCTTGTTAATGGCTTTTTAGGAAGCGTTGGAAAAGTATGTCTAGTAAAAATAGGTGTCCAAGGACCATTAGTACTCCATGTTTCGAGGAATCACTTTTCTTGTTGAAATTCTCACTAGGAAAATTTTTGTTTTTTTCTGAAACAAATGGCCTTGTTACTTCCTTTTTTGGGAAACATTGGAAATGTATTTCTAGTAAAAATACATCTCCAGGGTCCATTAGTGCCTCACATTTCCTAGAAACACTATTCAAGCAAAAAAATCTTACCGGGAAAGTTTTTTTGTAAGGGAATTTTTGGTGAAACAAATTACTTTTGACAACTCTATGGTATTGTTAGTGCCTTTATTCAGGAAACATAGGAAAAGTATTTGTAGTAAAAATACGTCTCTAGGAACCATTAGTGCCTCATGTTTCTAGGAAACAAATTTTAAGCTGAAAGTTGTTACAGGGAAATTTTGATGTAAGGCATTTTTTGCTAAAACAATTACTTTCTACAACCACAAGGCCTTGTTTGTGCATTTTTTTTGGAAATGTTCAAAAACTATTTCTAGTAAAAATATGTCGCGAGGGACCTTTAGTGCCTCATGGTTCCTGGAAAAACATTTCTAGCTAAAAATTCTTACCAGGAAGCTATTGTGTTACAGTAATATTTGCTTAAATAAATTACTTTCTGCAACTATAAGGCCTTGTTAGTGAACTTTTTAAGGAAATTTTGACAAAGTATTTCTTGTAAAAATACGACCCTTGAGACCATTACTGCCACATGTTTCCTAGAAACATTTTTCATGTTGAAAAATCTTTCCATGAAAATTATGTGGTAAGGATATTTTTTATGAAACAAATTACTTTCTGCAACTATATGGCCATGTTTGTTCATTTTTTTTGGAAATGCTGGAAATATGTTTCTAGTAAAAATACGTTTCTAGGGAATATTAGTGCCTTATGTTTCCTGGAAACACTTTTCAAGCAAAAAATTCGTACTACAAAAATTTTGGTGAAACAAATTACTTTCTACAACTATATGACCTTGTTAGTGCATTTTTTTTACGAAACGTTGGGAAAGTATTTCTAGTAAAAATATGGCTTCATGGACCATTAGTGCCTCATGTTTCTTGGAAAACACTTATCAAACAGAAAATTCTTACTTGGAAAACTTTGTTGAAACAAATTATTTTGTATCACTATTAGGTTTTGTTAGTTTTTTTTTCATGAAATGTTGGAAAAATATTATTAGTAACAATACATCTCCAAGGACCATTACTGCCTCATGGTTTTTGGAAACACTTTTCTACCTAAAAATTCTTACCTAGAATCTTTTTTGGTAAATCATTTTTTGACGAAACAAATTGCTTTCTTCAACTATAAGGCCTTTGTTAGTGTATTTTTTAAGGAAACATTGGAAAAGTATTTCTAATAGAAATATGTTATGGACTCCATAGCAGGTCGAGTGATTAGTAGACGCCGTGGGCAAATCATGTAATTTGTGGGTTTAAGCACTTTAGTGGTTTAGATGTAATTTTCTTTCTTTTCATGGGCCTTATTACTGGCCTTTGCCTTGTAGTCGAACCCTAGTCCTCTCTTATAAGGGGGATGAATGCTTCAATGAAATTAAGCTTGATCATTAGTCTAAAATCAGATATTGGATTCTCTCTCTTCCAAGGAGGTCCAAGGTGCAAGCTTCCTACGAAAGCTTGATTATTCTCAACCATAGGTCGTTCGAAAAATCCCAAGCCTCACCCAACGTCGCATTCCAATCTGGAACCAAGAGGAGATCGACGGGTGACTCGATCGATGGCAAGGGACCTTAACAACATGGTATTAGACAAGACCACCATTGGAAATTCTTCTTCTCCCAATGATTTGTGAAATGTTGTTGAAGAAATTCGTATTGAATGACAAGCCCAAACAGCATTACTTCGGGCAGAAGTTGCAGCCCTCCGAACTGATTTTCTGGAGCTCCGGGATATTCTTCTTCAACTCAATCTTCGAATTGGAGAGTGGCTAGCTAGGGATTTTTCTCTTCCGGGTGGTTCCAACAGGCCATCCGACCAGCCACCCCTTCACCCACCACCTACTCAACCTCCTATGCGTCTAGCATATCAACCAGCAGGGGGTGTCCATGCCACAAACCACACCACCGTTCCAAGGTACACAAAGCTCGATTTCCCCACTATGATGGGTCCTCCGACCCTTTAATATGATTACATTTGTGTGAAAAAAAAAAATGGAACCAAAGAGCACAAGCGGATGACCGAGTCCCTTTAGCTGCCTTCCACATGCTCGATGAAGCGCAGGTATGGTACCACCAGTTTGAATTTGAACACCACATCAATGATTGGGACACTTTTAAGGAGTATTGCATGCTGAAGTTCGGCCCCCCAGCTAGAAGTAACCCTCTGGGTGATTTGGTGAACCTAAAACAAACTGGTTCAATAGCAGCTTATTAAAAAAAAATTCAGGAACACCTGGCCAGAGCAAGCAGGTATGTTCGTCTGGATCAGTATGTTAATTTTTTTACCGCTGGACTAAGGGAAGCACTTCGGTTGGAAGTTGAATTATATGACCCACCAGACTTAGCACATGCTATGAATCTGGCTCATGCCCTTGACACCAAACAGAGGGTCTTGAAAGAATCTATGGTGCACCGGGCCCCATGTCAAGGCCGTGTGGCCACTGGTGTGCCAGACCCCCCTAGCTTCCCTATCTGGCAAGGCCAGAACAACTCTCAACAATCAGAGACACACAAGTTAACGCTGCCCACCCCCTTCATTTGTCACCTTACAAGAGCTGAGATGGATCAGAGGAGGGCAAAGGGCTCTGTTACAATTTTGATGAGCAATACATTTAGGGGCACTAATGCAAATGTTTGTTTTGGTTAGAGGTGGAAGATCCAGAGGACACCACACCATTTGAGGAAGCGGAAGAGCCAGTGAGAGTCAAACCAGCCGTGGAAGAGCCAGTGGTGGTCGAACCAGCCATTTCCCTACATCCTATGATGGGGTTGCACAGTACTAACACTATGCAGGTCTGTGACATCCTCCAATACCTCATTTTACTGGCCTTAGTTGATTCGGGAAACACCCACAACTTCATCAGTCACCCCGTAGCACAACAACTTGGCTTGCATATTAAGCAGAACTTTGGGACTTCAGTTTCTCTAGCCAATGGTAACAAGATTTCCAGTGCTGGAATTTGTTCAGCAGTCCCCTTTGGCATTGAATGACACAAATTCATGGCAGACTTCTTGGTCATCCACTCGCAGGGTTTGACTTGGTATTGGGTATCAAATGGCTTGGTATTTGGTCCAATTTTATAGGATTTCAAGTCCCTCACGATGAGCTTTACTTCTGTCCAGCAACCCATTATCCTTCATGGGACTCATGCACCGTCCTCCACTTGCACTCTCCAGCATGTACAAGTTCAGGTCTCCGACCGTTGTAAGTTGCATTCAGTCCTAACAGAATTTAAAAATTTATTTATGGAACCCACAACTCTCCCACCTATCCGATCTTGTGACCACCAGATTCGCTTAAAATTGGGAACCTTGCCAATAGTAGTGTGTCCATACAGCTACCCCCATCTACAAAAAGATGAAATCGATCGGCAGTGTCAAAAAATGTTAGCACAAGGTATTATTCAGCCCAGCCGGTCACCATTCTCTCCACCTATCTTATTGGTAAAAAAACAGGACAACACATAGCATTTTTTTGTGGACTACAGAGAGCTGAATGACAAAACCATCGTGGATAAATTTCCTATTCCAGTGGTGGATGAATTGTTGGATGAATTACATGGAGCACATTTTTTTACTAAACTGGATTTGAGATCTGGTTACCACCAGGTTCAGGTACACCCCTCTGATGTGGAGAAGACTGCCTTCCACACCCATCATGGCCACTTTGAATTTCTGGTGATGCCATTTGGGCTTTCCCCATCCACATTTCAAGCCCTTATGAATGATGTATATCGCCCTCTCTTACGAAAGTACATTCTGGTTTTCTTTGATGACATTTTGATCTATAGCAAGTAGTGGGATGACCACCTTTTTCATTTGCGCCATGTCTTCCAATTGCTGCGTTCACATCATATATATCTCAAGCAATCCAAGTGCTCCTTTGGCACCACCGAGGTGACTTATCTCGGCCATGTCATATCTGCCTCCAGGGTTAAGGCAGACAATAGCAAGATCCAGGCGGTTGTCGACTGGCCTCCTCCATATTCAGCCACCGCCTTACATGGATTTTTTGGCCAGGCGGGGTACTATCGGAAATTCATTCGAGACTATGGCCAGCTGGTTGCTCCTCTCAACAATGTACTGAAGCCTAACTATTTCTCTTGGTCGAAAACCACAACATCCTCATTTGCCCAGTTGAAGCATGCCTTAGCCACATCCCCTGTTCTCCAACTTCCAAATTTTGAAGAACAGTTTATTGTAGAATGTGATGCATCTGAAGGCGGCATCGGTCTTATGACAAAAGGGCCATCCTATTGCATACTTCAGCAGACACTTGCCCACACGACACCACAAGTTGGACACCTATGAACGCGAGCTTATTGGCCTCGATAAAGCAATTCAACATTGGCTCCCTTATCTTTGGGGCTGACACTTCATTATCCGCACGTACCACTTCAGCTTGAAGTATTTATTGGAGAAACGCATAACAACTTCCCCCCAACAGCATTGGCTTAGTAAATTGATGGGCTTCAATTTTAATGTTGAATACAAACTGGGGCAACTCAACAAGGCTGCCGATGCCTTATCTCGCAGGGAGGAGTCCAAGCCACAGCTCCATGCCAACAGTCAACCAAGGTTCCTTTTGCTGGATTCCATCCGGGATGAAATTCAGCAAACTCCTGAGCTCACTGACCTGTATGGTCGAATTGAACAGCAAGCCATGGACAGCTAGTGGACCATCCAGGACCGCCTCATCCTCTACAAGAATCGTATTTATTTACGACCCACCTCTGCATTGATCAACACCATTGTATCCACCTATCACGTTAACACTCATGAGGGCCAGCAAAAGACCAACTTCGGGCTTAGCCGTGACTTCTACTGGTCAGGTATGAAACACATGGTGTCAGAGTATGTGTCAGCTTGTCAGGTCTACCTAAGGAACAAAGCCGAGACCTTAAGCCCAGCCGGGTTGCTTCAGCCTCTACAGCTCCCTTCTCAGGTATGGGCAGATGTTTCCATGGATTTTGATGATGGACTCCCTAAGTCTTCCGACAAATCTATTATCTTGGTGGTGGTGGATCGATTCTCAAAATATGGTCACTTCCTTCCTCTGTCGCATCCTTACACGACGATCCACGTGGCTCAGATTTTTATGGACCAAATTGTTCGCCTCCATGGCTTACCTGAATCCATTATGAGTGACTGCGATGTTGTTTTCACTAGTACATTTTGGAAGGACCTTTTTCCGTTTACATGGCACCAAATTGGCTTTCTCTTCAGCCTACCACCCTCAGACGGATGGCCAAACGGAAATGGTCAATCGGACCATAAATGTATTTACGTTGCTTCATGGGGGATCATCCGAAGAGTTGGGTATGTTGGCTAGCATAGGCAGAATTTTGTTACAATACCTCCTACCACACAGCCCTCCGGACTACACCTTTCAGATTGGTTTAGGGAGGTGAAACCCCCCCCCCCCCCCCCCCCCCACGATCAGGCTTTGTGCAAACGTGATCGTATGCTTGACCTGGTCAAAGATAATTTGCAACAAGCCCAATCTCAGATGAAGCAGATATATGACAAGGGCCATCGGGACCTCTCTTATGCACCTGGGGATTATGTCTGGATTTGTCTTCAACCCTACCGCCAACTCTCTCTTGCAGCCTCCAAGCACCATAAACTTTCTCCGAAATTCTATGGTCCATTTCAGATTGTGGATCGTGTTGGCACCATTGCTTATAGGCTGCAACTTCCCCCGGATGCCAATATTCATGATGTTTTCCATGTCTCCCTTTTGAAACCATTCAAGGGAGACTTGCCTCTGTTGCATACACCCTTGCCATCATTGGAGGATGTTCGTGTGCTGCCAACTCTAGCTTTTGTTTTGCAGGCTCGACGGGCACAACGTTCGTGGGAAGTTTTAGTCCAGTGGGCGGACACCGACCCCATTGAAGCCTCATGGGAATCGTTAGAAGCCTTCCATGCGTCCTATCCCAATTTTGAGTTTGAGGACAAGCCCTTTCTCTAGGAGGGAGTGATGTTATGGACTCCATAGCAGGTCGAGTGATTAGTAGACGTCGTGGGCAAATCATGTAGTTTGCGGGTTAAGCACTTTAGTAGTTTAGATGTAATTTTCTTTCTTTTCATGGGCCTTGTTACTGGCCTTTGCCTTGTAGTCGAACCCTAGTCCTCTCTTATAAGGGGGACATATGCTTCAATGAAATTAAACTTGACCACTAATCTAAAATCAGAGATCAGATTCTCTCTCTTCCAAGGAGGTCCAAGGTGCAAGCTTCCTTCGAAAACTTGACTATTCTCAACCATAGGTCGTTCGAAAAATCCCAAGCCTCACCCAACGTCGCATTCCAATATGGAACCAAGAAGAGATCGTCGGGTGACTCGATCGATGGCAAGGGACCTTAAAAAATATGTCTCCATGGACCACCAGTGCCTCATATTTCCATGAAACACTTTTAAAGTTGAAAATTCTTACTAGGAAAATTTTGTAATAAGGCAATTTTTTTATGAAAAAATTAGATTTTACTACTATAACGCCTTGTTACTGTCTTTTTTTAGGAAGCATTGGAAAAATATTTCTAGTAAAAATATGTGTCGAGGGACTATTAGTGCCTCGTGTTTTCCAGGAATCATTTTTCTTGTTGAAAATTCATACCAAGAAATTTTTTGTGTAAGGATATTTTTCTTAAACAAATAACTTTTTACATCATTAAGACCTTGTTACTGCCTTTTTTTAGGAACTTTGAAATGTATTTATGTTATGCACGCAATAACATTGCTAAGTTATTTAGAGTCTAATTAATTGTTTTTCTTTACTTTACTTTATTTTATTTTAGTTAAAGAATTAGTAAGCCACATGGGTATTTTTATAATATTTTATCTTGAACCTTGTAAGGGTGAACCCTATTTAGGGGGTAAGAGTAATGAGAAAAGGAAGCATTGATTTAAGTTAAACAATGGTTTTGAGTTCTCCTCAATGAGCTCAGGGGTATACGTTTTCCTTAACGAACTTAGGGTTTTCAAGCTTCCCTTCGGCTTGATTTTTCGTTTTTCTCTTCTTCTTCCCTTACAAATCGGTGTTAGATCCGAGACCATAACAACTGATATCAGAGTTGCATAACATAGAGAATTTCAGCAATGGAGAGTTAAGAGAATTACTGATCAGAGGGCAAAATATGCACGCACAGGCACATGAAGAAAACGAGACAAGGTTCGCACAGATCATGCAATAGTTGTATCAAATCCCAATGATTAACCAGAAACTCAACAAACTCGAAAGGAATATTGTTGCCACAAAAAAGAAGTTTATACGATCTAAACTCAGCGAGCAAGAAAAATTCATAGCACGCAACGCTCTAGCAGACGCTATGTCGAACGGGAAGAAAGGCCATGAGCCAGAAAAATTCAATGAGCAAATATGCCGAGTATGGAAATCAACCTTCGGGGACACAAAAATTCCAAAATTGGAGGGGTATTCAAAAACCTCCTTCTCATGGGACGCAAAACGTCTCCCAGAATAGGAGAAGTAAAAAATCCGAGAGACCTTTGTCTCCGAAAATCTCAAAGTGGAGAAGCCCCAAAGTGGTGTTGTTGACCATCGGAAAAAGGTGAGGCTCCGTCAGAAAAAAAAGGTCCGGTGGGCTTTAGCTTCAGGACTCTCCCTCTCAACCCCGCCCTCGGCAGCCCACCAGAAAACATTCTTCAACACATTTTGGGGTAAGCTAATGAAACGCCCTCGATTTGTATGTCAAAGTGATTCTTCCATAGGGTTGATGGGGCTCAAATGGGCTGAGCAGCAGCAACACTGCTCGAATTTTGGGGATGGGGGTTTTCTGTTCCGTGAAGCAGAGCAACAGAGCAATTTTGATGGAATTTGGGTTTTTCTATTTGCAATTCGAGATGAAATTTTTTTGGGTGTGCTAGGAATGGTAGAAAATTTTCATTGGGTGATTTATTTTTCTGTTGATGAGAACAGCACTAGTACATCTGTTCTTTGTCAAATTGAAAACGTTGTGCTTAAATTTTCTGGTGATATGTATGCTGCTCAGCCATTGTTCATGTCATTTCTTCAACCAAGTGTGAGTTCAGGAAATGAGATGGTAGCAAACGTGGGAAAAACTGGAGAGACTGTTGGGTTGAACAGTCTAACGAATTTTCAACTAGCTGCTGCTATTGGAGTGCAGAAAGGGGCTCAAGTAGATAGACTGGTTTGAGCTAACCCAGAGGAGATAAGGAAAATGGAAGATGACGGGTAGTTGTTTGATAAAATGCCTGGAAGAAAGGTGGCGAACTGGATTTCTATGCTTAGCAGTTTTGGTTTTCATGAAATGGTGGAGAATATGCTGTGGGGGATGATTTTTATTACTGTTGTTCTTGGCGGAGACTGGACAGAGTATAAGTGCTGCAGTTTTGGACACTATTCCAGGTGAAAACAAAAAGGAGTCAAAGGGTGTGGACACTATTTCCGGTGAGCTTCAATACAAGAATGCCGAAGACAGTACACAGCTGGTAGATTGTGATATTATGGAGTCTTCCATGGTCACACCACAAAATGTATTTGCAGAAGTTAAGGCCAATGCTTGCAATGAATCGATTGTTGTAACTTCTCACACTAATGAAGTGCCCGATGATTCCTGTAATGTGCTTCCAAGCCATAACCAAAAGCCTTCAATAAATGGCATTGACAGAATTGAGGTGTCACAGGAAAATGAATCATCAATCCAAGTAGAAGGACCTTCAAATGTCGAGCCTGCTGCATTGGACACACAACTGGAATTATCTTCTGTACTATCTGCTGTCAAAATACATAATCTGGGTGCTGGCCAATGTGAGAAACTTGGACTGGCTTCGACGAGTGAAAACTGTGACTGCAGGGTGGCTGTTCTCACTACAGCATGGTATGCACATAACAGGCCACCTGAAGAGGCTCATGGGTTCTTCAACAAAATGATGTCTGTATTGCCAGTGCAGAAAACAGTGCAGCTGTGGCAGTGCAGAAAACAGTGCTTCAAATTGAGATGGGAGGTGCAAAGAAAATCTTACACTCTATTTCAATGGGAAGGCTTCAACTTGCCGAGGCTATGAATGCCAACTTCACTGCTGCTGCTACAGAAATTCACCAGAGCGCACTAATTGCTCTTCGTGAGTCCTCTCAGCCGAATTACAGCAATGTTGCTGCTACCAACTCTAGAGGCGACCAGGGCTTCCTAGAGGATATTGTTTATACATTATGTAAGAATGAGGAGACTGTGACAGTCCTGAGTTTAGAAGCAGCAGTGGCAAGGGGTGCAAAGCTCAAATATAGGACTTATGCAGCAAAATTATTTGTTGCAGTGGGCAATACATATAGTCCTGTGCAGGATGTTGCTGATTCTTGCCACACCTGGACAGCGATAAATGTAATCTGGGTTCTTGCTGCAGCCTCAGTTCTGGGTTTGGATAATAATGGATCCATAGAGGAAGCTGCTGGTTTTGCAGCATATGGGTTACGCAGAGCTTCACTAGAAATGTATGGACTGCTTCCAAATACTGAAAACGAAGCCTGTTGGGTGGCTGTTCTCAGTCGAGCAGGTCAGTCCCAGCATATGCCAGCTGACGAGGCTTTTGGGTTCTTCAAAAATATGAGGTCTGTAGGTGTTAATCTAGAGGGTGTTGCTGTTCTTTCAGTCCTCTCCACTTCTGCCCAGTTGAAGGACTCCGATAGTGGTCTGTGGATTCTTGACTTTGTTCATACAAACCATATTCCTATGAGTAGCAATTTAATAGTCACAGTGGTTGCCAGGTATGCCAAATATACAGCAATCAATGATGCTCATTCTATTTTTGATTGCAGGGACCAGCAAGTTCCACCAGCATTGAATGCTCACTTTGCTGGTTACTGCCAATTGGGAGGCCTTACCAATGCTCGCTCAATCTTTTCTCAAAGGGACAAGAAGAAAAACCTGATCTCTGCCTTGTATTGGAATTTTTGTGGAGCCATAGCAGCAATGTATGAACAGAAAAGTGAAGGATCACTGGATGAACTTGGGCAGCTAACCAGAACTAGGAATCCGCTCAATTTGGTTACTGAGGTTACCGAGGCCATGCTGCATTTTGCTAATGAGGCAGCCGTTGGGGCATATCACACAAGGGCTATAAATGTAGAAGTAGAAGTTACCAGAATGGAGTAGGTGATAGTTCCATTTGTCATTTGGTTGCTTAACCGTATTGGAGTGTGCTACAGCAAGTGATGCTGACGCTGATGAAAAAAAGAAAAAAAAAATTTGCTTCTTGGGTAGAATGCTCCAATTTTGTCGTCCAGAGGGCTGACATCGATACCGTGGATGGTACTGGGGACCAGGTGGAGACTTCGGCAAGCAGACCCTACCTTCGAGCTTGAGGACAAGCTCTTTCTCCAAGGGTGGGTGTAATGTTACACACGCAATAACATTGCTAAGTTATTTAGAGTCTAATTAATTATTTTTTTTTACTTTACTTTACTTTATTTTCTTTCAGTTAAAGAATTAATAGGTCACATGGCATTTTTGTAATATTTTATCTTGAACCTTATAAGGATAAACCCTATTTAAGGGGTAAGAGTAATGAGAAAAGGAAGTCTTGATTTAGAGTAAACAAGGGTTTTGTGTTCTCCTCAATGAGTTGTTTTCAAGCTTCCCTTTGGCATGATTTTCGTCTTTCTCTTCTTCTTCCCTACGAATCGTTGTGTTAGATCCAGGACTGTAACAATTTCTAGTAAAAATACGTCTCCAGGGTCCATTAGTGCCTCATGTTTCTTGGAAACACTATTCAAGCAAAAAATTGTTACCCGAAAATTTTTGTTGTTAAGCAATTTTTGGCTGAAACAATTTACTTTTTTACAACTCTAAGGACTTGTTAGTGCCTTTATTTAGGAGACATTGGAACACTATTTCTATTAAAAATACATCTCCATGGAATGTTTCCAAGAAACACTTTTTAAGCTAAACATTGTTACTAGGATAATTTTGAGGTAAGACTTTTTTTGCTAAAACAAATTACTTTCTATAGTCACAAGGTCTTATTAGTGCATTTTTAAGGAAATGTTCAAAAATTATTTTTAGTAAAAATACATCGTGAGGGACCAGTAGTGCCTCATTTTTTATAAAAAAAAAAACTTTTCTAGTTGAAATTTGTTACCACAAAACTATTGTGGTAAAGCAATTTTTGTTGAAACAATTTACTTTCTGCAATTATATGTCCTTGTTAGTGCATTTTTTAAGGAAATGTTGGAAAAGTATTTCATGTAAATATACAACCCCTGGGATCATTACTCATGTTGACAATTCTTACCAGGAAATTTTGTGGTAAGGATATTGTTGGAAGATAGCCCCAAGCCCACACGACCAAGGAAAAGCCACATACTTAAGAATATTATAAGATGGGTCACACGACCAAGGAAGGCCCACAAGATGGGCTCAAGCACATAAGAAGTAGAACCCACCATGATTACCACGAACTGGCATCCTTATCACTTAAGTTGGAAGATCAAGAAGGACTCACAAAGACATCTTTATCTTATGGTCACGTCCTAGAAGAGTTATAGTTTGCGTTATGTTTCTATTTTACCTATATTCAGTTATTTAATTATTCTAGGATTTATCTTTAAGTGTTAGAGTTTGTGTGTAATTGGGACAAAGGTAATTTTATTGTAATTGGACTCTACTACTTTCCTCTATTCTAAATAGAGGTTAATGTACTTTGATTATAATAAGTTAATGAGGTCAATGAAGTATTTCTCTATTCCATAAATTCAACATGGGATAAGAGCAAGTTCTATGAGTTGACTTGGTTAACCCACAGTGATAACGAGATCTTTTTCTCTAAACCCTAAACCCTAAGTCTAGGTTCTTAGTTATTGTTTTTGCAGTCCCTTCAGCCGTAGTTTTCTTTGCATTTTTCACATCTATACTGAGATTTTCATATTGCAAATTATATATTGAAGGAAAGATATAGGAGTATACTTTTCAAGGAAAAACTGTTTTATCCAATCAGAGTTATCTAAAGAGAAATATTGATATTTGAATGAGCGAAGGTCAGATTACAAAAGAGGTTTGAGCAGCAATAGAAAGCTTTAGCTTTCGAGGTATTTTATGCTCTCAAGAACTAGACTTTATATGAATAAATATATATAAAAAAATATTTTAAGTCTTTTATTTTACCTATTTAAGAAATTTTTTATCTGATTTATCTATAAAGATAAATCTATATTTGAAATAGCAAAGGTCAAATTGCAAAAGAGGTTCAAGCAACAAAAAATCGCTTCAACTTCTGAGGTATTTTATGCTATCAAGAAAGAGACTTTATATGGAGAATTATATATCAAAAGAACTATATGTAAGTATATTTTCTTACCTATTCAACCAATTCTCGTTATGGTTTTTTAATAATGAGATATTGATCTGGGAAGATTTAATGGTCATGGTGAAAAATGGAGAAACAATACTTAGTTAGGCCAGATGACAGAGACTGAAATCTATCATATTATTTATCTTCTGATAATTATATTTTATGAAGAGATGTTATAATTTGATGAAAGGTATTTAAGTATAGTTCCATAAGGAGAAAATTTATGTCAATCTGATCTATATTTAAAGATTTATTTGCATTGGAATAATTAAAGGTCATGCTGGTATTCTATTGTATTGAAAAATCCGAATTTATGCCCTTTGTTTTGCGTCACTGTTTGAGTTAATATATCAGGAAAATATCTCACTTCTCCCCAGTTTAAGGGCATATTACTATATCTTTATTATATGGGCTTATTGCTGCATCTAAGATATTTGGTTCAAGCTGGGATCACTGCCATTACCTCCCAGCTTGAGGGGGAGAAGAAGAAGAAGTACAAGAAAGAGGTATTTTATTCCAGTTGTTGTGGATAAGTTTATGTGACCAAAATATTCATGACATGGGGAGCACAAAAGATGAAGCTTGTGCATCTAAGAAAAATATTTATTTCAGATTATGAATATTTCATGGGTCCTTCTACAAGGTTTATTATATTGGTTTGTGTTATATGTGTTGGAAGATGGTCATGTTACAATACAATTTCTGCTATTATGTCTCCTTAGATGAGGCATTATTATCGAAGAAGAGGTGGTGTCAGTACCTTTTCTCATACTATAATTTATTTCACTCTAAAAAATATCACCGTTGGGATACCATGAGAGTTGGTTCCCGGATTGGGACACATGATAAATTGAACTCTCAAAAATATCATGGTTGGGATACCATGAGAGTCGGTGTATGAATTGGGACACCATTATAAATAAACCCACCACCCTCCCTACATCCCCCCCCCCCCCCCCCCCCCCCCCCCCCTCCCCGTAATAGCTTTTATTACTCCTACAAATTGAGAGTCGTTGTCCTGTGGAGGGACACGGTGGTGGACACTTCAGAGCAATGTTGACAGGCACACTACCTACAGAAGACGAAGTGTGCCCTACATCTAGTATTAGGAATGGAGTATGAGCAATGTCTTACCGGCTAGGACTGATTTTTATTCTCACTTATATTATGCCAGCAAGGCCTCATGGAAGGATGCAACAATGTGAGAGGGAGTGTTGGAAGATGTGCCTTTTTATATAAAAAGATTATATACATCATTTGCAGCAAGTTGGGAGTTCATATTGTTCTCTCACCCCCAGCTTGAGGGGGAGGGTTGGAAGATAGCCCCAAGCCCACACGACCAAGGAAGACCCACAAGATGGGCCCAAGCACATATGAAGTAGGACCCACCATGATTACCACGAGCTGGCATCCTTACCACACAAGTTGAAAGATCAAGAAGGACTCATAAAGGCATCTTTATCTTATGGTCACGTCCTAGAAGAGTTATATTTTAAGTTATGTTTGTCTTTTACCCATATTGAGTTATTTAATTATGCTAGGACTTATCTTTAAGTGTTAGAGTTTGGGTGTAATTGGGACAAATGTAGTTTTATTGTAATTGGACTCTACTACCTTCCTCTATTATAAATAGAGGTTATTGTACTCAGATTATAATAAGTTAATGAGGTCAATGAAGTATTTCTCTCTTTCATAAATTCAACAGATATTTTTTAATGAACAAATTACTTTCTACAACCATAAAGACTTTTTGGTGCATTTTTTTTGGACACGCTGGAAATACATTTCTTTTAAAAATACGTCTCCAGGGACCATTAGTGCATCATTTTTCCTAGAAACACTTTTCAAGTTGAAAATTCTTACTAGAAATTTTTTGTAGAAACAAATTACTTTCTACAACTATATGACTTTG
Organism: Aristolochia californica; assembly: GCF_029961685.1. NCBI lineage: Eukaryota > Viridiplantae > Streptophyta > Magnoliopsida > Piperales > Aristolochiaceae > Aristolochia > Aristolochia californica. The sequence goes on along the minus strand of NW_027181992.1, from coordinate 30,903,298 downwards.
TTAGTACATTTTTTTCAAGAAACACAGGGAAAATATTTCTAGTAAAAATACGTCTCTATGAACCATTAAGTTTCCAGGAAAACACTTTTTAGATAGAAAATTCGTTCTAGGAAAACTTTGCTAAAACATATTACTTTATATAACTTTAAGGTTTTGTTAGTGATTTTTTTTAGGAAACGTTGGAAACATATTTCTAGTAAAAATACTTCTCCAAGGACCATTAGTGCCTGATATTTTTTAGAAACACTTTTTTACGTGAAAATTCTTACCAGGAATCATGTTTGGTAAAGCATCTTAGCTTAAACAAATTAATTTTTTCATATAGATGTACTTGTCAATGCATTTTTTTAGGAAACTTTGGAAATGTATTTCTACTAAAAATATGTCTCCATGGACCGCCAGTGCGTCGTATTTTCGTGAAACATTTTTCAAGCAGAAAATTCTTACCAGGAAAATTTTGTGATAAGGCAATTTTTGCTGAAAAAATTACATTTTACTACTATAAAGCCTTATTAATGCTTTTTTAAGGAAACTTTGGAAAAATATTCTATTAAAAATACTTGTCCAGGGACCATTAGTTCCTCATGTTTCCAAGAATAACTTTTCTCTTTGAAATTTCTTACCAGGAAAATTTTGGTGTAAGACAAATTTTTCGAAACAAATAACTTTATATATCCTTAAGGCCTTGTTACTGCCTTTTTTAGAAACCTTTGGAAATTTATTTCTAGTAAAAATACATCTCCATGGTCCATTAGTGCCTCATGTTTCTTGGAAAATTTCGTTGTAGAATAATTTTTTCTAAAACAAATTACTTTTAACAACTTCAAGGGCAAGTAAGTACATTTGTTTTCAGGAAATGTTGGAAAAGTATTTCTAGAAAAATTACATCTCTACGGACAATTAGTGCCTCATATTTCCTAGAAACACTTTTTTTGCTAAAAAATTCTTACTTGGAAATTTTTTAGGTAAGGCAATTTTTGTGAAAACAAATCATTTTCTACAACCATAAGGCCTTGTTAGCGCATTATTTTTTTTAAGAAAATATTCAAAAAGTATTTTTCTTAAAAATACATCTCGAGGGACCATTAGTGCATCATGTTTCCTGGAAAAACTTTTTGAGCTGAAAATTCTTACCAGGAAACTATTGTCATAAATCAATTTGTACTATAAGAAATTACTTTCTACAACAATAAGGCCTTGTTAGTGTATTTTTTATGAACGATGGAAAAGTATATGACCCTTGGGACTATTATTGCCATCATGTTTCCTAGAAACATTTTTCATGTTGAAAATCTTGCCAGGGAAATTTTGTGGTAAACATATTTTTTATGAAACAACTTACTTTCTACAACTATAAGGGCCTTGTTAGTGCATTTTTTTTGGAAATGCTGCAAATGTATTTTTTGTAAAAATACGTCTCCAATGACCATTAGTGCCTCATGTTTCCAGGAAACTCTTTTCAACCTGAAAATTCTTCCTAGAAATTTTTTGCTGCAACAAATTACTTTCTACAACTGTACGATCTTGTTATTGCATTTTTTAAGGAAATGATGGGAATATATTTTTAGTAAAAATACATCTCCAAGGACCATTAGTGCCTCATGTTTCCTGAAAAACACTTTTAAGACAGAAAATTCTTACTTGGAAAACTTTGTTGAAACAAATTATTTTCTATAACTATAATGTTTTGTTAGTGATTTTGTTTTTCTGGAAACATTGGCAAAGTATTTCTAGTAAAAAAACGTCTCCAAAGACTATTAGTGCCTCATGTTTTCTGGAAACGCTTTTCTACCTGAAAATTCTTACTAAGAATCTCTTTTGGTAAAGCAATTTTTTATGTTTCTAAAATTATAAGGCCTTGTTAGTGTATTTTTTTAGCAAACATTAGAAAAGCGTTTCTACTAAAAATACATCTCCATGGACCATCAATGCCTCATATTTCCTAGAAAAAAATTTCAAACTGAAAATTCTTACTAGGAAAAATTTGAAATAAGGTAATTTTTGTTGAAAAAATTACTTTTTACTACTATAAGACCTTGTTAATACTTTTTTATAAGAAACGTTTGAAAATTATTTCTAGTAAAAATACATGTCCAGGGACCATTATGGTATGCCCGGATCTAACACAGGGAGGAAGAAGATGAAGAATCAAGCTTTCGAAGGAAACTTGCACCTTAGGCCTCGTGAGAGAGAGAACCCGATCTCATTTACAACTAACTTAGACTAATGATCAATGCTTGGTTTCCTTCGTTCAACGACGTCCCTATAAAGGATTAGGACACACACTTACAAAGGCCAATGACTAAGCCATAGTTCTTTAAAGAAATTACAACAATACCACTTAATTGAGAAATCTAAAAATTACATAAGTTACCCTCTACGTCTACCAGCTACTCTAGATACTATGGAGTCCATAACATCACCCTCCTCCTGGAGAAAGAGCTTGTCCTCAAGCTCAAAGGTAGGTTTGCTTGCCCGTGCCGACGCCTCCATCCGTGCTCAAATATCAACCGCGGTATCTGTGACAGTCGTCTGGATGAGAAAACTGGAGCATCCAACCAGAGAAGCAAATTGTTGTTTAAATATATATATATATATTTTAATTAATTTATTATTATTATTATTTTTTTAGTTTTGGGGCCTGTGTGAAACTGCCCCTCACAACGGCCCCCCCATCGGCAAGTTGCACTGTCCACATTGATGAACCCCTTTAGTGTCATAAAACAGCAATGCCAATAGTATTGTAGCCAGGTAGTGGCAGAAGTGATGGAGCACCCTGACAGACCATGCGAGGGTCAATGTGACCAATAAAGGAGTACAACCGAGACTGATGGCCCTTTCATATTCATTTATGTCCTGTTGCAATATATCTTCCATCTTAGTAGCAGGACTAAGCAGGGGACTCACCTTGGATGTCTGCAATCCAGACCATGAGCAGAAAAATTACACAATGCCAATCATAGAGTGATCAACATCAGCACATGCGGAGGTAAGAGTTCCTGCAAGTGGTTCCAGTGCCACCCTAGATGTATAAGTACTAGATTCAGCACCACTGGAAACATACTTCCCTTTTTTATCACTCTGATTTAGGGCCTTGATGGCATGAAAATCGCCATTTGCATCCTCAATAAGCACCTTGGCTTGGCTGCCTTGATCCGTAATAAGAACCAAACTACCAAGAGAGTGGTAGAAGTCAGAGAGTAAAGATGCATTCTGCAGAACTGCGTGAAGCATTGAAGTGATTGGTTCTAAAATTTTGTCTTCCACATTTCAATTCAACATGCCATTGAAGTAGTCCTGTGCACTAGAAGATGACGAATCAAGGGTTGCAACAATAACAGGACATATTGCTGGGATTATATCAGCACTTACACATAAGTTTCCTCTGGGCTGCCAAACGATCCATCTGGCAGAGCAAATGACTCCAAAGCAGCAAATCGGAGCGCAGGCGACACTGGTTGGAAGATAGCAGCCTTCCAGACAGTCAACCCAACCAATAAAATCAGGAGATCGAGGTCTCGGGCCATGTCCGGCAATTCTGTATCCACCGTGCTTAATGCAACAGCAACAACAAGTTTTCTTTGCATCATTCTCGCCATTGCAATATCTTCAAGAATGGCACGTGAATGAAGAACATTGTTGCTGTGCTCAACTACAGTACTGTAATTTCTCACCTTCCCCTGTTCAATAAGACTTCTGAGCCTAGACATCCGGTACTCCCCCTTTCTGGTCGTCCTTGTATCAAACATAAGAGTTACAAATTGTTTGACCCCATAATCAACAGTATTCAGCTCCCACCAATCACCTAGAAGAGTATCCAAACTGAAGCACCTATATGCTGTCCAGGCACCCAGAATTTAAAGTTGTTCCCTTTAACAGTCATAAAAGTCATTCTCCACAGTAAACTCGCCACTATTTCCACAAAAACCAAACTACTAAGCCTAAAATCACCAAATTCAGCAGTGGTTGCAGGCTGTCTAGCAGCAAACTGTTCGGCACTGCCCTTTAATTCCTTTGGGTTTCCAATACACTGCAAACTTCCATCCACAATGATCCCCAGCCTATCACAAAGAACAGCTGCCTCTTCCATTGCATGTGTGGTGAGAATATTAGCTCGGCCTTGTTTGGCATGCTTGACAACATTGCATAAGTCATATCTTGAAGTTGGGTCCCATCCAGTCCTAGGTGCATCCATGTAGACAACTTTAGGATCCCCAAACAGGGAAATGGCAACGCTAAGCCACCTCTTCATACCACCACTGTAGTTCACAGCCAGTGTGTCACCAACACCTCCATAAACCAGATTGACACTCTTCAACGATTCATCCACTGCCATATTGAGCAAGGTTGTTGGTCCAGCTCCATTTGGACCAAACAGACCAAAGCACTCCCCTTTAGGTAAAGCAAAAGATAGCACCTGAACTGCATATTTAGCAGTGTTGCCATCCTTTCCTGGATAGAACTTGTTGAGATCTCTCCAACTCAATCCAGAATTTCCAACAGAATTGGCAGCAGACAATTGATTCAGGGACAACAATTGAAAAGGAGAGGTAAAAGCCGATTCCAATGGCTGTTGTCCCACTTTCAGTGCATAATGACAACTTTTCGTGCAAAACAAACTAAAAGCATCATTATATAACCAAGTTTCTTCAGTCCACCCAAAAAAATTATATCTCCATTTCGTACCACGAGGGCTCCCTTCTCATATGCTAAACTTCCCCAGAAATAAAACCTATCCACTAACAGTGCCCGACCAGCAATTATGGAACCCAAAAAATTAAGCCCCACATCTTCAATTTGACCATGCACATAAGCACAGGTACTGTGCTGAGCCACAAAAATACAAATCACCTGAATGAATTTCTGTAACCTTCCTAGAATTCTCAAAAAATTTCCATATCAGAATTCATAGACACAAGCCCGAATTCCATCAATTGGGTATTGTTTCTCTGCTTCATGGAATAGAGAACCTCCAGGCCAAAAATTTGAGCAGCGCTGCGCAGCCCCTTGAAGCCCCTTCACCCCCATGGAAAAACCGTTGAGACAGAAAATTCGTTGGCGTTACAGAAGCTTACCCCCAAACTGCCGAGAGCTGGAATGGGAGTGGTAGGTGGTGGCCTGAGGTTAAATCCCACTGGACTTGCTTCCGACGGCCCCGACGGAGCCTCCTCCGTGTTCGATGGTGGAGAGCAGCCCTTTTGGGCTTCGCCGCTTGGGGATTGTCCGAGACAGAGGACTCTCGGAAACACACCTTTGTCGAAAGAATCGCTGGAAGACATTCTGTTGGCCGTGAGGAGGGGTTTTTGGAGGTCAAACCCACACCCTTCATTACCGACATGGAGGGGGCAGAATACCCTTCCGAAGTCCCAAAAACGAAGTTCCCGCCGGCTGATTTCAGATTTGAGAACGACTACGATTTCTGATGTGCAGGGTCTCTATCGTCGGATTTTGGAAGTTCGGAAAGCTTTTTCGATACAACGAGCTGGCGGATGTCCGACATCGTCTGTTCGGAAGGACGAACAGAAGAAGGGATTGAGCCAGATCGGAATGCTTTCGTCTACGATGTAGAAATATTTTCTGTTGTCCATGAGAAGGGAATTTGTGATGTCAAACCCAAATCAGCCTGTACCGATGAAGGTCATGCTGAATACCCTTCTGATTTCGGAATAGTGGAGTCCCTGATGTCGAATGTCGCCGCCGCCGGAGAGACAGTGTGCTCGTTGAATTTTTAGATCACCGACATCCATTTTTGGGTCTCCTGCCCATCCAAGGTAGAGCCAGATAAATCCGCTGGAGAGACAGAGCCAATCGCTTCCTTGAAAAAAAAAAACATTTTATGTAGGTTGCACGCCGTTCCCGCATTCTTTCCACTCCCATAAAGAGAGGTGCCCTCAGAGTCTCTCTATCCATTTATCTGTTCACCAACATCCATTCTTCTATGGACATTTCTTTGCGCATCGCTGTCCATTCTCCTCGACTCATTGTATTCCTGCTCTGATACCAATTGGTATGTCTAGATATAACACAGGGAGGAAGAATATGAAGAATCAAGCTTTCAAAGGAAGCTTGCAGGCCTCGTGAGATAGAGAACCCGATCTCATTTACAAGTAACTTAGACTAATGATCAATGCTTGGTTTCCTTCATTCAACGACGTCCCTATAAAGGATTAGGACGCACACTTACAAAGGCCAACGACAAGGGCATAGTTCTTTAAAGAAATTACATCAATACCACTTAATTGAGAAATATGAAAATTACATAAGTTACCCTCTACGTCTACCAGCTATTCTAGATGCTATGGAGTCTATAACACATTAGTGCCACATGTTTTTAGGAATCACATTTCTTGTTGAAAATTTCTATCTAGAAAATTTTGGTGTAAGGAAATTTTTTCTGAAACAAATAACTTTTTACTTCATTAAGACCTTGTAACTTTCTTTTTAAGGAAACTTTGGAAATGTATTTCTAGTAAAAATATGTCTCCAGGGTCCTTTAGTGCCTCAGGTTTCCAGGAACACTATTAAAGTTGAAAATTCTTACTAGCAAAATTTTGATGTAAGGCAATTTTTACTGAAACAAATTACTTTTAACAACTACAAGGCCTTGTTTGTACATTTTTTTAAGGAAACGTTGGAAAAGTATTTATTTTAAAATTATATCTCTAGGGAGCATTAATTCATCATATTTCCTAGAAACATTTTTCTAGCTGAAAATTCTTACCAGGAAAATTTTGAGTTAAGGCATTTTTTGCGAAAACAAATTACTTTCTACAACTACAAGTCCTAGTTAGTGATTTTTTTTCAGAAAATGTTTGAAATTGTTTTTAGTAAAAATAGGTCTTGAGGGACCATTAGTGCCTCATGTTTCTTGGAAAAAACTTTTTACAGCTGAAAATTCTTACCAAGAAACTATTGTAGTAAATCATTTTTTGTTGAAACAAATTACTTTCTACAACTATAAGGCCTTGTTAGTGCATTTTTTTTAGGAATGTTGGAAAAGTATTTCTAGCAAAAATATGACCCTTGGGTCCATTACTGCCTCATGTTTCCTAGAAATATTTTTCAAGTTGAAAATTCTTACCAGGGAAATTTTTTGGTAATGATATTCTTTACGAAACAAATTACATTCCACAATTATAAGGCCTTGTTAATGCATTTTTTTGTAACCACTGGAAATATATTTGTAGTAAAAATACGTCTCTAGTGACCATTAGTGCCTTGTGTTTCTATGAAATACATTTGAAGCAGGATTTTTTTCTAGAAAAAATTGCTTTAACAAATTACTTTCTACAACTATATGACCTTGTTAGTGCATTTTTTCATGAAAAATTGGAAAAATATTTCTAGTAAAAATCCTTCTCCATGGACCATTAGTGCCTCATGTTTCTTGGAAAACACTTTTCAGGCAAAACATTCTTACTTGGAAAACTTTGATTAAACAAAATATTTTCTATAACTTAAAGTTTTGTTAGTGATTTTTTTTCTTAAGAAACATTGGAAAAGTATTTCTAGTAAAAATACGCCTCCAAGGACCATTAGTGCCGCATGTTTTATGGCAACACTTTTTTTTCCTGAAAATTGTTACCAAGATACTTTTTTGGTAAAGCAATTTTTGCCAAAAAAATTTGCTTTCAGCAACTATAAGGCCTTGTTAGTGTATTTTTTTAGAAAACGTTGGAAAAGTATTTCTACTAAAAATATATCTCCATGGATCTTCAGTGCCTCATATTACCATGAAACACTTTTCCATATGAAAATTCTTACCAAGAAAATTTTATAATTAGACATTTTTTGCTAAAAAAATTTACAGTTTACTACTATAAAGCCTTTAAATTCTTACCAGGGAAATTTTGTGGTAAAGATATTTTTTTATGAAAAAAATTACTTTCTACAACTATAAGACCTTGTTAGTGGATTTTTTGGAAATGCTGGAAATGTATTTCTAGTAAAAATACATCTCCAGGAACCATTAGAGCCTCATGTTTCCTGGAAACAATTTTCAAACAAAAAATTCTTACTACAAAAATTTTGCTGAAACAAATTACTTTCTACAACTATATGACCTTGTTAGTGAATTTTTTCATGAAACGATGGGAAACCATTTCTTGTAAAAATACGTCTCCATGAGCCATTAGTGTGTCATGTTTCATGGAAAACACTTTTAGGCAGAAAATTCTTACTTGGATAACTTTCCTGAATTATTTTCTATAACTATAAGGTTTTGTTAGTGATTTTTTTTTCAGGAAATGTTGGAAAAGTATTTCTAGTAAAATATGTTCCAAGATACGTTCCAAGGACCATTAGTGCCTCATGTATTTTGGAAACACTTTTCAACTTGAAAATTCTTACCAAGAATCTTTTTTGTAAAAAATTGCTTTATGCAACTATTTGACCTTGTTTGTGTATTTTTTTGCGAAACGTTGGAAAATTATTTCTACTAAAAATACATCTCCATGGACTGTGAATGACACATATTTCCATGAAACACTTTTCAACCTGAAAATTCGTACTAGGAAAATTTTGTGATAAGCCTTGTTATTGCCTTTTTTTTAGGAAACTTTGGAAAGGTATTTCTAGTAAAAATATATGTTCGTGGACCATTAGTGCCTCATTTTCCTAGGAATCACTTTTATTGTTGAAAATTCTCATCAGGAAAATTTTGGTGCAAGGATGTTTTTTCTTAAAAAAATAACTTTTTACATCATTAAGGCCTTGTTACTACCTTTGTTAGGAAACTTTGGGAATGTATTTCTACTAAAAATATGTCTCTAGGGTCCATTAGTGCCACATGTTTCATGTAAACACTATTCATGCTGAAAATTCATATCTAGAAAATTTGTTGTAAGGCAATTTTTGCTGAAGCAAATTACTTTCTACAACTCTAAGGTCTTGTTAGTGCCTTTATTTAGGAGACTTTGGAAAAGTATTTCTAGTAAAAATATGTCTCCAGGTACCATTATTGCCTTATGTTTATAGGATACACTTTTAAGTAGAAAATTGTTACCAAGAAATTGATGCTAAAACAAATTACTTTCTACAACCACTAGGTCATGTTAGTGCATTTTTTTCCGGAAATATTCAAAAAGTATTTTTAATAAAAATACGCCATGAGGGACCATTAGTTCCTTAAGTTTGCTGGAAAACAATTTCTATCTGAAAATTCTTACCAGGAAACTGTTGTGCTAAAGCATTTTTTGCTGAAACTATTTAATTTCTAAAATTATAAGGCCTTGTTAGTGCATTTTTGTAGAAAATGTTGGAAAATATTTCTAGTAAAAATACGACCCTCGGGACCATTACTGCCTCATGTTACCTAGAAATATTTTTCATGTTGAAAATTCTTACCAGAGAAATTTTATGGTAAGGATATTTTTTATGAAACAAATTACTTTATACAACTATAAGTTCTTGTTAGTGCATTTTTTTGGATATGCTTGTAATTTTTTTCTCGTAAAAATACGTCTCTAGGGACCATTAGTGCTTCATGTTTCCTGGAAACACTTTTGAAGCTGAAAATTCTTGCTAGAAATTTTTTTATGAAATAAATTACTTTCTACAACTATATGACCATGTTAGTGCAGTTTTTCAGGAACTGGTGAGAAAATATTTCTAGTAAAAATAAGTCTCCATGGACCATTAGTGCCTCATGTTTCCTGGAAAACACTTTTTAGGCAGAAAATTCTTTCAAGGAAAACCTAGCTAAACAAATACTTTTTATAACTATAAGGTTTTGTGAGTGATTTTTTTTCCAGAAAACATTGGAAAAGTATCTCTAATAAAAATATCTCTCCAAGGACCATTAGTGCCTGAAGTTTTCTAGAAACACTTTTCTACCTAAAAATTCTTTCCAGGAATCATTTTTCATAAAGCATTTTTTGCTAAAACAAATTAATTTTTGCAACTATAAGGCCTTGTTACTGCATTTTTTTAGGAAACGGTTGAAATGTATTTCTACTAAAAAAATGTCTCCATGGATTGTCAATGCCTCATATTTCCATGAAACACTTTTCAAGCTAAAAATTCTTACCAAGAAAATTTTTTGATAAGGGAATTTTTGAAGAAAAAATTATATTTTACTACTATAAGGACTTGTTAGTGCCTTTTTTTTTTTGGAAACATTGGAAAATTATTTCTAGTAAAAGTACGTGTCCAGGGATGAATAGTGCCTCATGTTTCCAGGAATCAATTTTCTTGTTGAAAATTCTTACCTGGAAAATTTTGTTGTAAGGCAATTTGTTCTCAAACAAATAACTTTTTACATCATTAAGGCCTTGTTACTGACATTTTTAGGAAACTTGGAGTTGTATTTCTTGTAAAAATATATCTCCAGGGCCCATTACTGCCTCATGTTTCTTGGAAACACTATTCAAGCTCAAAATGCTTACCAGGAAATTTGTTTTGTAAGAAAAGTTTTTGGAAACAAATTACTTTCGACAACTCTAAGGTCTTGTTGGTGCCTTTGTTCTGGAGACATTGGAAAAGTATTTCTACTAAAAATACATATCCAGGGACCATTAGTGCCTCATGTTTCTAGGAAACACTTTTAACTTGAAAATTGTTACTAGGAAAATTTTGTGGTAAGACAATTTTTGCAAAAAACATATTACTTTCTACAACCAAAAGGCCTTGTTTGTGCATTTTTTTCTAGAAATGTTCAAAAAGTATTTTTAGTAAAAATACATCATGAGGGACCATTAGTGCCTTCTGTTTCATGGAAAAAATGGATTTTTATCTGAGTCTTGACTCCTTATCCACAAGTCATTTCTCACAAAAAATATAGTCCGTTACGCATGATTGATCGATCAATCACTGTACAATGAGCTATGATTGTTAGGTCAACGTTTTTTACAATGGGCAAAAAATGGCTTATATGGCCGGGGTAAATATCCCACCGCATGTTCACTTGAGAATTTCATGCATCCATATCAATATTTAAAACATGTTATGATCAATTAGAAATCTATTTCTTATAAAATTCCAAGCTATTAGAGTTTGGTACTAGTAGAATTTCCCAAACATGGAATAAAAAACTTTAGTGATTATTTTTGGTGTGTGAAATTTTTTATTTATTTACATTTATTATTGTTTTCAATTTTTTTTTGTACATAAACTGTAGAATTTTCATTTTTTTTATCTATTTACCTTATCTTTTTGTTTACGACAAAAAGCGTGTGAGCGAAAATTCAAGTTTGGATTTAAAAACAAAAAATGAAGATAAAAAATGGAAATGAACAAATGTAGAGAGGGATAATTCCAAAAAGTCTCTCTAATTTTTATATATGCAAAGTCTTCAAGTTTTTATATATTAGATTTTGCAATCATTGGAAAAGAAGGGGCAGTGGATTTTAAATTGAGTCGTGACTCCCAATCCACAAGTTATTTCTCACAAAAAAATAGCCTGTTATGCATGGTTGATCGATCAATCACTTTACAATGATCTATGATTGTTAGGTCAACTTTTTTGTAAATGGGCAAAAAATGGCTTGTTTGGCTCGGGTAAATATACCACCACACGTTTACTTGAGTATTTAATGACCATTTGCTGTGGTCATTGAAAGTTTTGGATCTTGAGGTCATTTTTATCTGCAACATGATTCATGTATGTATATCAATATTTAAAACTTGTTTGGATCAATTAGAAATCTCTTTCTAATAAAATTGCAAGATATTAAGGTTTTTGTACTAGTAGAATTTCCCAAACATGGAAAGAACTACATGGAATAAAAAAACTTTGGTGTTCATAAGTGGTGTGTGAATAAATTTTATTTACATACATTGATTGTAGTTTTAAATTTTTTTACACATAAAGTCTAGAATTTTTATTTTGCTGTGATCTATTTTACCTTATCTATTTGTAAACGACAGAAAAGGGAGAATGAAAACTAAAGTTTGGATTTTAATACGAAAATTGAACAAAAAAAAATAGAAATATACAAATGTAGAGAGGGATAATTCCAAAAAAGTCTCTCTAATTTTTAGAGAATGTAAAGTCGGTATGTTTCTATGTATTTGGTTTTGAAATCATTGGAAAAGAGGGGGTGGGAGATTTTTAACTTAGTCTTGACTCCCAATCCGCAAGTCATTTCTCACAAAAATATACCCGTTACGCATGGTTGATCCATCAATCACTTTAAAATGATCTGTGATTGTTAACTCAACTTTTTTTAAATGGGCAAATATTTGCTTGATTGGCTCTGGTAAATATCCCACCACACGTTCACTTGAGTATTTAATGACCATTTCTTGTGCTCATTGAAATTTTTGGATCCTTAGGTCATTTGTATTTTCAACATGTTTCATGCATGCATATCAATATTTAAAACATGTTAGGTTCAATTAGAAATGTCTTTCTTATAAATATCCACGCTATTAGGTTTATACTAGTAGAATTTCCCAAACAAGGAAAAACAACTTTGGTTTTCATTTGTAGTGTGTGAATAAATTTTCTTGACTAACATTTGTTATTATTTTTTAATGTTTTGCATACATAAACTCTATAATTTCATTTTTTTGTGATCTATTTACCTTATCTTTTTGTTCACGACAAAAAAGGGAGAGTGAAAACTCAAGTTTGAATTTAAAAACGAAAATTGAATATAAAAATTGGAAATGTACAAATGCAGAGAGAGATAATTCCAAAATGTCTCTCTAATTTTTAGGGAATGTAAAATATTTATGTTTTTATATATTAGGTTTTACAATCATTGAAAAAGAGAGGCCGAGGGTTTTTTAATTGAGTCTTGACTCCCAAACCACTAGTCATTTCTCAAAAAAATAAAGCCCTTTACGCATGATTGATCAATCAATCAATTTACAATGATCTATAATTGTTAGGTCAGCTTTTTTGTTAATGATAAAAAAATGGCATGTTTGGCTCGGGTAAATATCTCACTACACATTCACTTGAGTATTTAATTAGCATTTGTTGTGCTCATTGAAAGTTTTGGATCCTTAGGTCATTTGTTTCTTCAACATGTTTCATGCATGCATATCAATATTTAAAACATGTTAGGATCAATTAGATATCTCTTTCTTATAAAATTCCATGCTATTAGGGTTTTGTACTAGTAGAATTTCCCAAACAAGGAATAAAAAAATTTGGTGTTTAGAACTGGAGTGTGAAAAAATTTTATTTGCTAAAATTTATTATTTTTTATAATTTTTTTGCATACTTAAACTCTAAAATTTTCATTTGTGGTGATCTATTTACCTTATCTTTTTGTTTACGAAAAAAAGGGTGAGCAAAAACTCAAGATTGGATTTAAAAACGAAAATTGAACATAAAAAATGGAAATGTACAAATGCAGAGACGGATAATTTGAAAAAGTCTCTCTAACTTTTTGGGAATGTAAAGTCGTTATGTTTTTATTTATTAGGTTTTGTAATCATCAAAAAAGAGGGGACGGGGGATTTTTATCTGAGTCTAGACTCCCAATCCACAAGTCAATTTTCACAAAAATATAGCCCGATATATTGATCAATCACTTTACAGTGAGCTATGATTCTTAGGTCTGCTTTTTTGACAATGGGCAAAAAATGGCTTGTTTGGTTGGGACAAATATCCCATCGCAAGTTTACTTGAGAATTTAATGAGCATTTGGCGTGGTCATTGAAATTTTTGGATCCTTAGGTCATTTGCATCTTCAACATGTTTCATGCATGCATATCAATATTTAAAACATGTTACGGTCAATTAGAAATGTCTTTCTTATAAAATTCCAAGCTATAAGGGTTTTGTACTAGTAGAATTTCCCAAACATGGAATAAAAAACTTTTGTGGTTATTTTTGGTGTGTGGATAAATTATATTTATTTACATTTATTATTATTTTTAATTGTTTTCATACATAGACTCTAGAATTTTCATTTTATTTTTATCTATTTACCTTATCTTTTTGTTTATAAAAAAATACGTGAGAGCCAAAATTCAAGTTTGGATTTAAAAACGAAAATTGAAGATAAAAAAATGGAAATGTACAAATGTAGAGAGGGATAATTCATAAAAGTCTCTCTAATTTTTATGTAATGTAAAATCTTCAAGTTTTTATATATTAGATTTTGCAATGATCGAAAAAGTAGGGACGATGGATTGTTACTTGAGTCCCGACTCCAAGTCAACAAGTCATTTCTCACATAAATATAGCCTATATTGCATGGTTGATCGATCAATCACTTTACAATGATCTATGATTGTTAGGTCAGCCTTTTTTGTAAATGGGCAAAAAATGGCTTGTTTGGCTCGGGTAAATATACCACCGCACGTTCACTTGAGTATTTAATGACCATTTGTTGTGGTCATTGAAAGTTTTGGAGCCTGAGGTCATTTGTATCTGCAACTTGTTTCATGCATGTATATCAATATTTAAAACATGTTAGGATCAATTAGAAATCTTTTTCTTATAAAATTCCAAGATATTAAAGTTTTTGTACTAGTAGAATTTCCCAAACAAGGAATAAAAAACTTTTGTGTCCGTAAGTGGTGTGTGAATAAATTTTATTTACTCACATTGATTATAGTTTTAAATTTTTTACATAAACTCTAGAATTTTCATTTTGTGTACCTAATCTTTTTGTAAACGTAAAAAGGGAGAATGAAAACTCAAGTTTGAATTTGAACACGAAAATTGCACATAAAAAATGAAAATGTAGTAATGCAGAGAGGGATAATTCCAAAATGTCTCTCTAATTTTTAAAGTTGCAAAGTCGGTATGTTTTTATATATTAGGTTTTGCAATCATTGGAAAAGAGGGGGTGGGGGAATTTTAACTGAGTCTTGGCTCCCAATCCACAAGTCATTTCTCACAAAAATATAGTCTGTTACGCATGGTTGATCAATAAATCACTTTACAATTATCTATGATTGTTAGCTCAACTTTTTTTTAAATGGGTGAAAAATTGCTTGTTTTGCTCTGGTAAATATCCCACCGCACATTCACTTAAGTATTTAATGAGTATTTATTGTCCTCATTGAAAGTTTTGGATCCTTAGGTGATTTGTATCTTCAACATGTTTCATGCATGCATATACATATCTAAAACATGTTAGGATCAATTAGAAATGTCTTTCTTATAAATATCCAAGCTATTAGGGTTGGACTAGTAGAATTTCCCAAACATGAAAAAAAAACATTTGTGTGTTCATTTGTAGTGTGTGAATAAATTTTCTTGACTAACATTTGTTATTGTTTTTAATTTTTTGCATACATAAACTCTAAAATTTCTTTTTGTTGTGATCTATTTACCTTATCTTTTTTGTTCACGACAAAAAATGGGAGAGTGAAAACCAAAGTTTGGATTTAAAAACGAAAGTTGAACATAAAAATTGGAAATGTAAAAATGCAGAGAGAGATAATTCCAAAATGTCTCTCTAATTTTTAGGGAATGTAAAGTCTTTATGCTTTTCTGTATTAGGTTTTACAATAATCGGAAAAGAGGGGCCGGGGTTTTTTAACTAAGTCTTGACTCCCTATCTAGTAGTCACTTCTCACAAAAATATAGACCGTTACGCATGATTGATTGATCAAACACTTTACAATGATCTATAATTGTTAGGTCAGCTTTTTTGTGAATGGGCAAAAAATGGCATGTTTGGCTCAGGTAAATATCCCACCATACGTTCACTTGACTATTTAATTAGAATTTTTTGTGCTCATTGAAAGTTTTGGATCCTTGGGTCATTTGTTTCTAACACATGTTTCACACTTGCATATCAATATTTAAAACATGTTAGGATCAATTAGAAATTTTTTTATTATAAAATTTCATGCTATTAGGGTTTTGTACAAGTAGAATTTCCCAAACAAGGAAAAAAAATTTGGTGTTCATAAGTGGTGTGTGAAAAAATTTTTTTTACTTACATTTATTATTATTATTGATTTTTTTTCATACTTAAACTCTACAATTTTCATTTGTTGTGATCTATTTACCTTATCATATTGTTTAAGAAAAGAAAAGGGAGAGTGAAAACTCAAGTTTAGATTTAAAAACGAAAAGAAAACATAAAAAATGGAAATGTACAATGCAGAGAGGGATAATTCGAAAAAGTCTCTCTAATTTTTAGGAAATGTAAAGTCATTATGTTTTTATATATTAGGTTTTGCAATCATCGAAAAAGTGGGGCAGAGAGGGATAATTCGAAAAAGTCTCTCTAATTTTTAGGGAATGTAAAGTCATTATGTTTTTATATATTAGGTTTTGTAATCATCGAAAAAGTGGGGACGGGGGATTTTTAACTAAGTCTTAACTCCCAAACCACAATTCAATTCTCACAAAAATATAGCCCGTTATGCATGATATATCGATCAATCAATTTACAATGATTTATGATTGTTAGGTCCGTTTTTTTCTCAATATGCAAAAAATGGATTGTTTGGGTCGGGTAAATATCCCACCGCTTGTTCACTTGAGAATTTAATGAGCATTTGTTTTGCTCATTGAAAGTTTTGGATCCTTAGTTCATTTGCATCTTCAACATGTTTCATGCATGCATATCAATATTTATAACATGTTATGATCAATTAGAAATCTCTTTCTTATAAAATTTCAAGCTATTAGGCTTTTGTTCTAGAAGAATTTCCCAAACATAGAATAAAAAACTTTGGTGTTTATTTGTGGTGTGTGAATAAATTTTCTCTACTTACATTTATTATTGTTATAAATTTTTTCATACATAAACTCTAGAATTTTCATTTTGTTGTTATCTATTTACGTTACCTTCTTGTTTACGATAGAAAAAGGGAGAGTGAAAACTCATGTTTGGATTTAAAAACGAAAATTGAACTTAAAAAATGGAAATGTATATTTGTAAAGTGGGATAATTCCAAAAAGTCGCTCTAGTTTTTTGGGAATGAAAAGTCTTCAACTTTTTATGTATTAGGTTTTGCAATCATTTAAAAAAGAGGGGGAGGTGGATTTTTAACTGAATCTTGACAACCAATCCAAAAATTATTTCTAAGAAAAATATAGCCCATTACGAATGGTTGATCTATCAATCACTTTAGAATGATCTATGATTGGCAGGTCCACTTTTTTGTAAATGGGCAAAAAATGGCTTGTTTGCCTCGTGTAAATATCTCACCGCACGTTCACTTAGAATATTGATTGACAATTTGTCGTGCTCATTGAATGTTTTGGATCCTTAGGTCATTTGTATCTTCAACATGTTTCATGCATGCATATCTATATTTAAAACATCTTAGGATCAGTTAGAAATCTCTTTCGTATAAAATCCAAGCTATTAGGGTTGTACACGTAGAATTTCCCAAACATGGAAGAAAACTTTGGTGTTCATTTTTGTTGTGTGCATAAATTTTCTTGATTAAGATTGATTATAGTTTTAAAGTTTTTACATATATAAACTCTAGAATTTTCATTTTGTTGTGATCTATTTACCTTATCTTTTTGTTTCGACATAAAAAGGGAGAGAGAAAACTCAAGTTTGGATTTAAAAACGAAAATTGAACCTAAAAATGTAATTCTACAAATACCAGAGATAATTCCAAAATCTCTCTCTAATTTTTAGGGAATGTAAAGTCTTTATTTTTTTATATATTAGGTTTTGCAATCATTGAAAAGGAGGGGGAGGGGATTTTTAACTGAGTCTTGACTCCCAATCCACAAGTCATTTCTCACGAAAATATAGGCCGTTAAGCATGATTGATCGATCAATCACTTTACAATGATCTATGATAGATAGATCAAATTTTTTGAAAATGGGCAAAAATGGCTTGTTTGGCTCAGGTAAATATCCCACCATATGTTCACTTGAGAATTTAATGAGCATTGCTTGTGCTCATTGAAAATTTTGGATCCTTAGGTCATTTGAATTTTCAACATGTTTCATGCATGCTTATAAATATTTAAAACATGTTAGGATCAATTAGAAATCTCGTTTTTATAAATTTCTAAGCTCTTAGAGTTTTGTACTCGTAGAATTTCCCAAACAATGAATGAAACACTTTGGTGTTTAATTGTGGTGTGTGAATAAATTTTCTTTACTCACATTTATTATTGTTTTTAATTTTTTTCATACGTAAACTCTAGAATTTTCGTTTTATTGTGATCTATTTACCTTATCTTTTTGTTTACGACAAAAAAAGGGAGACTGAAAACTCAAGTTTAGATTAAACAACTAAAATGTAACATAAAAAATGGTAATGTACAAATGTTGAGAGGGATAATTACAAAAATTCTCTCTGATGTTTAGGGAATGTAACGTCTTCAACCTTTTTTATATTAGGTTTTGTAATCACCGAAAAAGAAGGGGCGGTGGATTTGTAATTGAGTCTTGACTCCCAGTCCACAAGTCATTTCTCACAAAAATATAGCCAGTTATGCATGGTTGATTGATCAATCACTTTAAAATTATCTATGATTGTTAAGTCATCTTTTTTTGTAAATGGGCAAAAAATGACTTGTTTGGCTCGGGTAAATATCCCACAGCACATTCACTTGAGTATTTAATGACCATTTGTTGTGGTCATTGAAACTTTTGGATCATGAGGTCATTTTTATTTGCAACATGTTCCATGCATGTATATCAATATTTAAAATATGTTATGATTAATTAGAAATCACTTTCTTGTAAAATTCCAAGATATTAGGGTTTTTGTACAAGTAGAATTTCGTAAACATGGAAGAAAAAACTTTGGTGTTCATAAGTGGTGTGTGAATAAATTTTATTTACTTACATCGATTATAGTTTTAAATTTTTTGCACACATAAACACTAGAGTTTTCATTTTGATGTGATCTATTTACCTTATCTTTTTGTAAACGACAAAAAAGGGAGAATGAAAACTCAAATTTGGATTTCAACACGAAAATTGAACATAAAAAATGGAAAAGTACAAATGCAGAGAGAGATAATTCCAAAAAGTTTCTCTAATTTTTAGAGAATGTAAAGTTGATATGTTTTTATATATTAGGTTTTGCACTCATTGGAAAAGAGATGGTGGGGGATTTTTAACTAAGTCTTGACTCCCAATCCACAAGTAATTTCTCACAAAAATATTCATGGTTGATCGATAAATCACTTTACAATGATCTATGATTGTTAGCTCTTTCTAAATGGGCGAAAAATTGCTTGTTTGGATCGTGTAAATATCCCACCGCACGTTCACTTGAGTATTTAATGAGCATTTGTTGTGCTCATTGAAAGTTTTGGATCCTTAGGTCATTTGTATCTTCAACATGTTTCTTGCAAGCATTTCAATATTTAAAACATGTTAGGATCAATTAGAAATGTCTTTCTTATAAATATCCAACTATTAGGGTTGTACTAGTAGAATTTCCCAAACATGGAAAAAAAACTTTGGTGTTAATTTGTAGTGTGTGAACAAATTTTCTTGATTAACAATTGTTATTGTTTTTAATTTTTTGCGTACATAAACTTAGAATTTTATTTTGTTGTGATCTATTTACATTATCTTTTTGTTCACAACAAAAAAAGGGAGAGTGAAAACTCAAGTTTGGATTTAAAAACAAAAACAGATAAATAAAAATTTGTAATGTACAAATGCAGAGATAGATAATTCGAAAACGTTTCTCTAATTTTTAGGAATGTAAAGTATTTATGTTTTTATATATTAGGTTTTACAATCATCGGAAAAGAGAGGTCATGGGATTTTTAACTGAGTCTTGACTCCCAATCCACTAGTCATTTCTCACAAAAATATAGCCTGTAACACATGATTGATGGATCAATCACTTTACAATGATCTATAGTTGTTAGGTTAGTGTTTTTGTTAATGGGCAAAAAATGGCATGTTTGGGTCAAGTAAATATCTCACCACATGTTCACTTGAGTATTTAATTAGCATTTGTTGTGCTCATTGAAATTTTTGGATCCTTAGGTCATTTGTTTCTTCAACATGTTTCATGCATGCATATCAATATTTAAAACATGTTAGAATCAATGAGAATTCTCTTTCTTATAAAATTCCAAGCTATTAGGGTTTTTTACAAGTAGAATTTCCAAAAGAAGGAATAAATTTTTTTGGTGTTTATAAGTGGTGTGTGAAATTTTTTTCTTTACTTAAATTTATTATTGTTTTTAAAAATTTTCAAACTTAAAATCTTGAATTTTCATTTGTTGTGACCTATTTACCTTATCATTTTGTTTACAAAAAAAAGGGAGAGTGAAAACTCAAGTTTGGATTTAAAAACGAAAATTAACATAAATAATAGAAATGTACAAATGCAGAGAAGGATAATTCGAAAAAGTCTCTCTAATTTTTAGAAAATGTAAAGTCTTTATGTTTTTATATATTAGGTTTTGGAATCATCGAAAAAGAGGGGACGGGGGATTTTTAACTAAGTCTTGACTCGCAATCCTCAAGTCCATTGTCACAAAAATATAGCCCATTATGCATGTTATATTGATCAATCACTTTACAATGATCTATGTTTGTTAGGTCAGTTTTTTTTTTTGAATAGGCAAAAAATGGCTTGTTTGGCTCGGGTAAATATCCCACCACATGTTCACTTGAGAATTTAATGAGCATTTGTTGTGTTTATTGAAAGTTTTGATCCTTAGTTCATTTGCATCTTCAAAATGGTTCATGCATGCATATCAATATTTATAACATGTTAGGATCAATTAGAACTCTCTTTCTTATTAAATTCCAAGATATTAGGGTTTTTGTACTTGTTGAATTTCCCAAACATGGAATAAAAAACTTTCGTGTTCATAATTGGTGTGTGAATAAATTTTATTTACTTACATTGATTATAGTTTTTAATTTTTTTCAAACATAAATTCTAGAATTTTCATTTTGTTGTGATCTATTTACCTTATCTTTTTGTTTACGACAAAAAAGGGAGAGTGAAAACTAATGTTTGGATTTAAAAAATAAAATTGAATATAAAAAGGTAAATGTAAATTTGTAGAGAGATATAATTCCAAAAAGTCTCTCTAATTTTTAGGGAATTTGAAGTCTTCAACTTTTTATATATTAGGTTTTGCAATCATCGGAAAAGAGGGGGAGGTGGATTTTTAATTGAGTCTTGACAACCAATCCACAAATCATTTCTAAAAAAACATAGAGCATGTTACGCATGGTTGATCGATAAATCATTTTAGAATGATGTATGATTATTAGGTCTCCTTTTTTTTTAAATGGGCAAAAAATGGCTTGTTTGGCTCGTGTAAATATCCCATCGCACGTTCACTTAGGGTATTGAAGGAGCATTTGTCGTGCTGATTGAATGTTTTGGATCCTTAGGTCATTTGTATGTTCAACATGTTTCATGCATGCATCTCAATATTTAAAACATCTTAGGAACAATTAGAAATCTCTTTGTTACAAAATCCATGCTATTAGGGTTGTTAAAGTAGAATTTCCCAAACATGGAAGAAAAAAGATTGGTGTTCATTAGTGTTGTGTCTTAAATTTTCTTGACTAACATTTGTTATAGTTTTAAATTTTTTGCATACATAAACTCTAGAATTTTTATTTTTTTGTATCTAATTACCTTATCTTTTTGTTTTCCACAAAAAAAGGGAGAGTGAAAACTCAAGTTTGGATTTAAAAACGAAAACTAAACCTAAAAAAGGGAAATGTACAAATCCCAGAGATAATTCCAAAATCTCTCTCTAATTTTTATGGAATTTAAAGTCTTTTTGTTTTTATATATTAGGTTTTGGAATCATCGAAAAAGAGAGGGCAGTGGATTTTTAACTGAGTCTTGACTCCCTATCAACAAGTCATTTCTCACGAAAATATTGCCCATTATGCATGATTGATCAATCAATCACTTTACAATGATCTATGATTGATAGGTCATCTTTTTTGAAAAATGGCAAAAAATGGCTTGTTTGGCTTGGGTAAATATCCCACCTCATGTTCACTTGAGAATTTAATGAGCATTTCTTGTGCTCATTGAAAGCTTTGGATCTTTAGGTCATTTGCATCTTCAACATGTTTCATTCATGCTTATCAATATTTAAAACATGTTAGGATCAATTAGAAATCTCTTTTTTATAAATTTCTAAGCTATTAGGGTATTGAACTCGTAGAATTTCCCAAAAAGTGAATAAAACGGTTTTGTGTTCAATTGTCGTGTCTGAATAAATTTTCTTTACTCACATTTTTTTTTTCATACGTAAACTCTTGAATTTTCATTTTATTGTGATCTATTTACCCTATCTTTTTGTTAACGACAAAAAAGGGAGATTGAAAACTCAAGTTTGGATTAAACATCGAAAATGTAACGTAAAAAATGGAAATGTACAAATGTAGAGAGGGATAATTCCAAAAAGTCTCTCTAATTTTTTGGAAATGTAAAGTTTTCAACTTTTTATATATTAGGTTTTACAATCATTGGAATAGAAGGGGTGGTGGATTTTCAATTGAGTCTTGACTCCTAGTCCACAAGTCATTTCTCAGAAAAATATAGCTTGTTCTACATGGTTGATCGATCAATGACTTTACAATGATCTATGATTGTTAAGTCAGTTTTTTTTGTAAATGGGAAAAAATTGTTTTGTTTGGCTCGGGTAAATATCCCACCGCACGATCACTTAAGTATTTAATGACCATTTGTTGTGGTCATTGAAATTTTTGGATCCTAAGGTCATTTGTATCTGCAACATGTTTCATGCATGTATATCAATATTTAAAACATGTTAGGATCAATTAGAAATCTCTTTCTTATAAAATTCCAAGATGGAATAAAAAAAACTTTGGTGTTCATAAGTGGGGTGTGAAAAAATTTTATTTACTTACATTGATTATAGTTTTTAATTTTTTGCATACATAAACTCTAGAATTTTCATTTTGTTGAAATCTTTTTACCTTATCTTTTTGTAAACGACAAAAAAGGGAGAATGAAAACTCAAGTTTGGATTTCAACACGAAAATTGAACATAAAAAATGGAAATGTACATATGCAGAGAGGGATAATTCCAAAAAGTCTCGCTAATTTTTAGAGAATGTAAAGTTGGTACGTTTTTATATATAAGGTTTTGCAATCATTAGAAAAGAGGGGATGGGGGATTTTTAACTGAGTCTGGACTCCCAATCCACAAGTCATTTCTCACAAAAATATAGCCCGTTTTGCATGGTTAATCGATAAATCACTTTACAATGATCTATGATTGTTATCTCAACTTTTTTTTAAATGGGTGAAATATTTCTTTTTTTGGCACTGGTAAATATGCCACCGCACGGTCACCTGAGTATTTAATGAGCATTTGTTGTGCTCATTGAAAGTTTGGATACTTAGGTCATTTGTATCTTCAACATGTTTCATGCATGCATTTCAATATTAAAAACATGTTGGGATCAATTAGAAATTTCTATCTTATAAATATCCAAGCTATTATGGTTGTAGTATTAGAATTTCCAAAACATGGAAAAAAAACTTTGGTGTTGTTTTGTAGTGTGTGAATAAATTTTCTTGACTAACATATGTTATTGTTTTTAATTTTTTGAGTACATAAACTCTAGAATTTCATTTTGTTCTGATCTATTTACCTTAACTTTTTGTACATGACAAAAAAAGGGAGAGTAAAAACTCAAGTTTGGATTCAAAAACAAAAATTGAACATAAAAATTTGAAATCTACAAATGCTGAGAGAGATAATTCCAAAACGTCTCTCTAATTTTTAGGGAATGTAAAGTCTTTATGTTTTTATATATTAGGTTTTACAATCATTGGAAAATAGAAGCCATGGGATTTTTAACTGAGTCTTGACTCCCAATCCACTAGTCATTTCTCACCAAAATATAGCCCGTTACACATGATTGAGCGATCAATCACTTTACAATGATCTATAATTGTTAGGTCAGCTATTTTGTCAGTTGGCAAAAAATGGCATGTTTGGCTCAGGTAAATATCCTATCGCACGTTCACTTGAGTATTTAATTAGCATATGTTGTGCTCATTGAACGTTTTGGATCCTTAGGTCATTTGTTTCTTTATCATGTTTCATGCATGCATATCAATATTTAAAACATGTTAGGATCAATTAGAAATGTCTTTCTTATAAAATTCCACGTTGTTAGGGTTTTGTATAAGTAGAATTTCCCAAACAAGGAATAATTTTTTTTTATGTTCATAGTTGTGTGAAAAAAATTTCATTACTTACATTTATTATTGTTTTAAATTTTTTTCAAACTTAAACTCTAGATTTTTCATTTGTGGTGATCTATTTACCTTATCATTTTGTTTACGACAAAAAAAGTGAGAGTTAAAACTCAAGTTTTGATTTAAAAACGAAAATTAAACATAAAAAAATTGAAATGTACAAATGCAGAGAGGATCATTCGAAAAAGTCTCTCTAATTTTTAGGGAATGTAAAATTGTTATGTTTTTTTATAATATATTTTGCTATCATTTGAAAAGAGTGGACGGGGGAATTTCCCAAACATTGAATGAAAAACTTTGGTGTTCATTTGTGGTGTGTGAATAAATTTTCTTTACTTACATTTATTATTGTTTTAAATTTTTTTTATACATAAACTCTTGAATTTTTATTTTGTTGTGATCTATTTACCTTATCTTCTTTGTTTATGGCAAAAAAATGGAGAGTGAAAACTCATGTTTGGATTTAAAAACGAAAATTGAACAAAAAAAATGGAAATGTACATTTGTAGAGAGGGATAATTCCAAAAAGTCTCTCTAATTTTTAGGGAATGTATAGTCTTCAACTTTTTATATATTAGGTTTTGCAGTCATCGGAAAAGAGGGGGAAGTGGATTTTTAATTGAGTCTTGCCAAGCAATCCACAAATCACTTCTAACAAAAATGTAGCCCATTACGCATGGTTGATCAATCAATCACTTTAGAATGATCTATGATTGTTAAGTCCATATTTTTGTAAATGGGCAAAAAATGGGTTGTTTGGCTCGGGTAAATATCCCACCGCACGTTCACTTAGAGTACTGAATGAGCATTTTTCATGCTCAATGAATGTTTTGGATCCTTCGGTTATTTGTATCTTCAACATGTTTCATGCATGCATCTCAATATTTAAAAAATCTTAGGATCAATTAGAAATCTCTTTCGTATAAAATCCATTATTGTAGAATGATCTATGATTGTTAAGTCCATTTTTTTGTAAATGGGCAAAAAATGACTTGTTTGGCTCGGGTAAATATCCCACCGCTCGTTCACTTAGAGTACTGAATGAGCATTTGTCGTGCTCAGTGAATTTTTTGGATCCTTTGGTCATTTGTATCTTCATCATGTTTCATGCATGCATCTCAATATTTAAAACATCTTAGGATCAATTAGAAATCTCTTTCGTATAAAATCCAAGCGGATAGGGTTGTACAAGTAGAATTTCCCAAACATGGAAAAAAAACATTGGTGTTCATTTGTGTTGTGTGCATAAATTTTCTTGTCTAAGATTTATTATAGTTTTAAATTTTTTTATACATAAACTCTAGAATTTTCTTTTCGTTGTAATCCATTTACCTTATCTTTTTGTTTTCGACAAAAAAAGGGAGAGTGAAAACTCAAATTTGGATTTAAAAACGAAAAGTCAACCTAAAAAATGGAAATGTACAAATCCCAGAGATAATTCCAAAATATCTCTCTAATTTTTAGGGAATTTAAAGTCTATATTGTTTTATATATTAGGTTTTGCAATCATCGAAAAAGAGGGGGTAGGGGATTTTTAACTGAGTCTTGACTCCCAATCCACAAGTTATTTCTCACAAAAATATAGCCCGTTATGCATGATTGATCGATCAATCACTTTATAATGATCTATGATTGATAGGTTTGATTTTTTGAAAAAGGGCAAAAAATGGCTTATATGGCTCGGGTAAATATCCCACCGCATGTTCACTTGAGAATTTAATGAGCATTTCTTGTGCGCATTGAAAGTTTTGGATCCTTACGTCATCTTCAATGTGTTTCATGCATGCTTATCAATATTTAAAACATGTTAGGATCAATTTGAAATCTTTTTTTTTTTTTTTTTTATAAATTTCTAAGCTATTAGAGTTTTCTACTCGAAGAATTTCCCAAATAGTGAATAAAACACTTTGGTGTTCAATTGTGGCGTGTGAATAAATTTTATTTACTGACATTTATTATTGCTTTTAAGTTTTTTCATACGTAAATTGTAGAATTTTCATTTTATTTTGATCTATTAACCTTATCTTTTTGTTTACGACAAAAAGGGAGACTGAAAATTCAAGTTTGGATTAAACATCGAAAATGTAACATAAAAAATGGAAATGCACTAATGTAGACAGGGATAATTCCAAAAAGTCTCTCTAATTTTTAGGGAATATAAAGTCTTCAACTTTTTATATATTAGGTTTTGCAATCATGGGAAAAGATGGGGAGGTGGATTTTTAACTGAGTCTTGACAACGAATCCACAAATCAATTCTAACAAAAATATAGCCTGTTACGCATGGTTAAACGATCAATCACTTTAGAATGATCTATGATTTTTTGGTCCACTTTTTTGTAAATCGGCAAAAAATGGCTTGTTTGGCTCGTGTAAATATCCCACCGCACGTTCACTTAGAGTATTGAACGAGCACTTGTTGTGTTCATTGAATGTTTTGGATCCTTAGGTCATTTGTCTCTTCAACATGTTTCATGAATGCATCTACTTATTTAAAACATCATAGGATCAATTAGAAATCTTTCTTATAAAATACAAGCTATTAGGGTTGTACAAGAAGAATTTCCCAAACATGGAGAAAAAAAATTGGTGTTCATTTGTGCTGTGTGCATAAAATTTCTTGACTAACATTTATTATAGTTTTAAATTTTTTACATACATAAACTCTAGAATTTTCATTTTGTTGTGATCAATTTACCTTATCTTTTTCTTTTCCACGAAAAAAGGGAGAGAGAAAACTCAAGTTTGGATTTAAAAATGAAAACTAAACTTAAAAAATGGAAATGTTCAAATCCCAGTGATAATTCCAAAATGTCTCTCTAATTTTTAGGGAATAAAAAGTTTTTATGTTTTTTATAAATTAGGTTTTGCAATCATAGGAAAAGAGGGGGCAGGGGATTTTGAACTGAGTCTTGACTCCCAATCCACAAGTCATTTCTCATGAAAATATAGCCCGTTATGCATGATTGATCGATCAATAACTTTACAATGATCTATGATTGATAGGTCAGCTTTTTTGAAAAATGGCAAAAAATGGCTTGTTTGCCTCAGGTCATGTTCACTTGAGAATTTAATGAGCATTTCTTGTTCTCATTGAAAGTTTTGGATCCATAGGTCATTTGCATCTTCAACATGTTTCATGCATGCTTATCAATATTTAAAACATGTTATGATTAATTAGAAATCTCTTTTTTATAAATTTCTAAGCTATTACGGTTTTGAACTCGTAGAATTTACCAAACAGTGAATAAAACACTTTGGTGTTCAATTGTAGGGTGTGAATAGATTTTCTTTACTCACATTTATTATTTTTTTTAATTTTTTTCACACGTAAGCTCTTGAATTTTCATTTTATTGTGATCTATTTGCCTTATGTTTTTGTTTAAGACAAAAAAAGGGAGATTCAAAACTCAAGTTTGGATTAATCATCGAAAATGTAACGTAAAAAATGGAAATGTACAAATTTAGAGAGGGATAATTCCAAAAAGTCTCTCTAATTTTTAGGAAATGTAAAGTCTTCAACTTTTTATATATTAGGTTTTGCAATCATTTGAAAAGAAGGCATGATGGATTTTTAATTGAGTCTTGACTCCCAGTCCACAAGTCATTTCTCACAAAAAATATAGCCTTTTATGCATGGTTGATAGATCAATCACTTTACAATGATCTATGATTGTTAGGTCAGCTATTTTGTAAATTGGCAAAAAATGGTTTGCTTGGCTCGGGTAAATATCCCACAATATGTTCACTTGAGTATTTAATGACCATTTGTTGTGGTCATTGAAAGTTTTGGATCTTGTGGTCATTTGTATCTGTAACATGTTTCATGCATGTATATCAATATTTAAAACATGTTAGGATCAATTATAAATCTTTTTCTTATTAAATTCCAAGATATTAAGGTTTTTGTATTAGTAGAATTTACCAAATATGGAATAAAAAACTTTGGTGTCCATATGTGGTGTGTGAATAAATTTTATTTACTTACATTGATTATAGTTTTTAATTTTTTAGATACATAAACTGTAGAATTTTCATTTTTGTTGTGATCTATTTGCCTTATCTTTTTGTAAACGACAAAAAAGGGAGAATGAAAACTCAAGTTTGGATTTCAACACGAAAATTGAACATAAAAAATGGAAATGTACAAATGCAAAGAGGGATAATTCAAAAAAGTCTCTCTAATATTTAGAGAATGTAAACTCGGTATGTTTTTATATATTAGGTTTTGCAATCATCCGAAAAGAGGGGGTGTGGGATTTTTAATTGAGTCTTGATACCCAATTCACAGGTCATTTCTCACATAAATATAGCCCGTTACGCATGGTTGATCGATAAATCACTTTACAATGATCTATGATTGTTAGCTCAATTTTTTTTAAATGGGCAAAACATTGCTTGTTTGGTTTAGGTAAATATCCCTCCGCACTTTCACTTGAGTATTTAATGAGCATTTGTTGTGTTCATTGAAAATTTTGGACCCTTAGGTCATTTGTAT
This sequence comes from Aristolochia californica, assembly GCF_029961685.1. Lineage (NCBI taxonomy): Eukaryota > Viridiplantae > Streptophyta > Magnoliopsida > Piperales > Aristolochiaceae > Aristolochia > Aristolochia californica. The sequence goes on along the minus strand of NW_027181992.1, from coordinate 30,874,713 downwards.
CTTCAACATGTTTCATGCATGCATTTCAATTTTTAAAACATGTTAGGATCAATTAGAAATGTCTTTCTTATAAATATCTTAGCTATTAGGTTTGTACTATTAGAATTTCGCAAACATGGATTTGAACACGAAAATTGAACATAAAAAAAAGAAATATACAAATGCAGAGAGAGATAACTCCAAAAAGTCTCTTTATTTTTAGGGAATGTAAATTTTTTTTTTATATATTAGGTTTTGCAATCATCAGAAAAGAGGGGGCTGGGTATTTATAACTGAGTCTTGACTCCCAATCCACAAGTGAATTCTCAAAAAAATATAGCCCGTTACGCATGATTGATCGATCAATCACTTCACAATGATCTATGATTATTAGGTTAGTCTTTTTGTTAATTGGCAAAAAAAGGTTTGTTTGGCTCGTGTAAATATCCCACCGCATGTTCACTTGAGAATTTAATGAGCATTTGTTGTGCTCATTGAAAGTTTTGGATCGTTAGCTCATTTTCATCTTCAACATGTTTCATGCATGCATATCAATATTTATAACATGTTAGGATCAATTAGAAATCTCTTGCTTATAAAATTCCAAACTATTAAGCTTTTGTACTAGAAGAATTTCCAACATATGGAATAACAAACTTTGGTGTTCATTTGTGCTGTGTGAAAAAAAATTCTTGACTAATAGTAATAATTGTTTTTTATTTTTTGTAGACATAAACTCTGGAATTTTCATTTTTTTGTGATCTATTTACATTATCTTTTTGTTTACAACAAAAAAAAAGGGAGAGTGAAAACTCAAGTTTGGATTTAAAAACGAAAATTGATCTTAAAAAATGGAAATGTACAAATGCAAAGAGAGATAATTCCCAAAAGTCTCTTTAATTTTTATGGAATGTAAAGTCATTATATTTTTATATATTAGGTTTTGCAATCATCTGAAAAGAGGGGATGGGGAATTTTTAACGGATTTTTGAATCCCAATCCACAAGTCATTTCTTAATGAAATATAGCTTGTTACGCATGATTGATCGATCAATCACTTTACAATTATTTATAATTGTTAGGTCAGCTTTTTTGTCAATGGGCAAAAAATGGCATGTTTGGCTGGGGTAAATATCCCACCGCATGTTCACTTGAGAATTTAAAGAGCATTTGTTGTGTTCACTGAAAGTTTTGGATCCTTTGGTCATTTGCATCTTCAAAATGTTTTGTGCATGCATATCAATATTTAAAACATGTTAGGATCAATTAGAAATCTCTTTCTTATAAACACTTTGGTGTTCATTTGTGGTTTGTGAATAAATTTTATTTAATTCCATACATAAACTCTAGAATATTTATTTTGTTGTGATCTATTTATCGTATTTTTTTATTTATGAAAAAAAGGGAGAGTGACATTTCAAGTTTGGATTTAAAAACGAAAATTGAACATAAAAAATTGAAATTTACAAATGTTGAGAGGGATAATTCCAAAAAGTCTGTCTAATTTTTAGTGAGTGTAAATTCTTTTGTTTTCATATGGTTTTTCAATCATCGGAAAAGAGGGGGAGGTGGATTTTTAACTGAGTCTTGACAACCAATCTACAAGTCATTTTTCACAAAAATATAGCCTGTTCTGCATGGTTGATCGATCAATCACTTTAGAATGATCTATGATTGTTAGGTCTACTTTTTTTTAGAAGGGAAAAAATTGGCTCTTTTGGCATGGGTAAATATCCCACCACACATTCACTTGAGTATTGAATTAGCATTTGTTGTGCTCATGGAATGTTTTGGATCCTTTGGTCATTTGTATCTTCAACATGTTTCATGCATGCATATCAATATTTAAAACATGATAGGATCAATTTGAAATCTCTTTCTTATACATTTCCGAGCTATTAGGGTTGTACTAGTAGATTTTCCCAAACATGGAAAAAAAACTTTGGTGTTCATTTGTGTTGTGTGCATAAATTTTCTTGACTAACATTTATTATAGTTTTTAATTTTTTTCATACATAAACTCTAGAATTTTCATTTGTTGTGATGTATTTACCTTATCTTTTTTTTTATGACAAAAAAGGGAGACTAAAAACTCAACTTTGGATTTAAAAACGAAAATTGAACATAAAAAATGGAAATTTACAAATGCCAGCTATAATTCCAAAAAGCCTCTCTAATTTTTAGGGAATGTAAAGTCTTCAACTTTTATATATTTTTTTTTGTAATCATTGGAAAAGAGGGGGTTGAGGATTTTTAAATGAGTCTTGACTCCCAATCCACAACCCATTTCTCACAAAAATATAGCCTATTACGCATGGTGCATCGATCAATCTCTTTACAAGGATCTAGGATTGTTAGGTATGCTTTTTTGTAAATCGGAAAAAAAATGGCTTGTTTGGTTCGGGTAAATATACCACCGCACGTTCACTTGAGTATTGAATGAGTATTTGTTGTGCTAATTGAATTTTTGGATCCTGAGGTCATTTGTATCTACAACATGTTTTATGAATGCATATTAATATTTAAAAGATGTTAGGATCGATTAAAAATCTCTTTCTTATAAAATTGCAAGCTATTAGGGTTGCTCTAGTAGAATTTCCCAGACATGGAAAAAAATTTTAGCGTTCATTTGTGGTGTGTGAATAAACTTTCTTGACTAACATTTATAAATTTTTTTTATGTTTTGCATACATAAACTTTAGAATTTTCTTTTTGTTGTGAGTATTTTCCTTATCTATTTGTTTACGACAAAAAAAGGAGAGTGAAAACTCATGTTTGGATTTAAAAACGAAAATAGAACATAAAAAATGGAAATTTACAAATGTAGAGATGGATAATTCCAACAGTCTCTCTAATTTTTAGGGAATGTAAAGTCTTCAAATTTTTATATATTAAGTTTTGCAATCTTCGAAAAAGAGGAGGCGGTGGATTTTTAACTGATTCTTGACTCCCAATCCACAAGTCATTTCTAACAAAAATATAGCCTGTTACGCATAGTTGATCGATCAATCACTTTAAAATGATTTCTGATTATTAGGTTAGTGTTTTTTTAAATGGGAAAAAAAAGGTTTGTTGGCTTCGGGTAAATATCCAACCGCACGTTCACTTGAGTACTTAATTAGCATTTGTTGTGCTCATTGAAAGTTTTGAATCCTTAGGTCATTTGAATCTTCAACATGTTTCATGCATGCATACAAATATTGAAAACATATTAGGATCAATTAGAAATCTCTTTCTTATAAAATTCCAAGCTATTAGGGTTGTACTAGTAGAATTTCCCAAACATGAAAAAAAATGTTGGTGTTCATTTGTGATGTGTGAATAAATTTTATTGACTAACATTTATTATTGTTTTTAATTTTTTCTAACATAAAATATAGAATTTTTATTTTGTTGTGATCTATTTACCTTATTTTTTTCTTAACGACAAAAAAAAGGCAGAGTAAAAACTCTTTTTTTGGATTTAAAAAGGCAAATTGAACATAAAAAATAGAAATTTACGAATGGAAAGAGAGATAATTCCAAAAAGTCTCTCTAATTTTTAGCGAATATAAAGTCTTCAAGTTTTTATATATTAGGTTTTGCAATCATCAGAAAGGAGGGGGCGGTGGATTTTTAACTGAGTCTTGACTCCCAATTCACAAGTGATTTCTCACAAAATATAGCCCTTTATGCATGGTTGATTGATCAATCACTTTACAATCTATGATTGTTAGGTCAGCATTTTTGTAAAAGGGAAAAAAGTGGCTAGTTTGGCTCGGGTAAGTATCCCACTGCATGGTTCTTGAGTATTTAATGAGCATTTGTTGTACTCATTGAAAGTTTTGAATCTTTGGGTCATTTGAATCTTCAACATGTTTCATGCATGCATATCAATATTTAAAACATGTTAGGATAAAAAAGAAATCTCTTTCTTATAAAAAGCCAAGCTATTAGGGTTGTACTAGTAGAATTTCCCTAACATGGAAAAAAAACTTTGGTGTTCATTTGTGGTTTGTGAATAAATTTTATTGACTAATATATATTATTTTTTTAATTTTTTTGCTTACATAAACTCTAGAATTTATTTTTGTTGTGATCTATTTACCTCATCTATTTGTTTACAACAACAAAAACTGAAAGTGAAAACTCAAATTTTCATTTAAAAACGCAAATTGAACATAAAAAATAGAAATGTACAAATGCAGAGAGAGATAATTCCAAAAAGTCTCTCTAATTTTTAGAGAATGTAAAGGCTTCAATTTTTTATATATTAGGTTTTGCAATAATTAGAAAAGAGGGGGCAGTGGATTTTTAACTGAATCTTGAGTCCCAATCCCCAAGTCATGTCTCACAAAAATATTGCCCGTTACGCATGTTTCATCGATCAATCAGTTTACATTGGTCTATTTTTTTTAGGTTAGCATTTTTGTAAATGGGCAAAAAAAGGCTTGTTTGGCTCGGGTAAATATCCCACTGCACGTTCTCTTGAGTATTTAATAATCATTTGTTGTGCTCATTGAATCTTTTGGATCCTTAGGTCATTTGAATCTTCAACATGTTTCATGCATGCTTATCAATATTTAAACCAGGTTAGGATCAATTAGAAATCTCTATCTAATAAAATTCCAAGCTATTAGGGTTGTACTTCTAGAATTTCCCACACATGGAAAAAAAAACTTTGGTGTTCATTTGTGGTGTGTGAATAAATTTTTTTAATAACATTTATTATTGGTTTTAATTTTTTGCATGTATAAACTCTAGAATTTTCATTTTGTTGTGATCTATTTACCTTATCTTTTTTTTACGACAAAAAAAGGAAGAATGAAAACTCAAATTTGGATTTAAAAACGAAAATTGAATATAAAAAATGGAAATGTACATTTTTAGTGAGGGATAATTCCAAAAAGTCTCTCTAATTTTTAGGGAATTTAAAGTCTTCAAATTTTTATATATTAAGTTTTGTAATCATCGGAAAAGAGGGGGAGGTGGATTTTTAACTGAGTCTTGACAACCAATCTACAAATCATTTCTAAAAAAAATATAACCCGTTACGCATGGTTGATCGATCATTCACTTTAGAATGATTTATGATTTGTAAGGTCCACTTTTTTGTAAATGGGAAAAAACGGCTTGTTTGGCTTGGGTAAATATCCCACCGCACGTTCACTTGAGTATTTAATGAGCATTTGTTGTGCTCATTGAATGTTGTATATCCTTAGGTCATTTGAATCTTCAACATGTTTCATGCATGCATATCAATATTTAACTCATGTTAGGATCAATTAGAAATCTCTTTCTAATAAACTTCCAAGCTATTAGGGTTGTACAAGTAGAATTTTCCAAACATGGAAAAAAAACGATGGTGTTCATTTGTGGTGTGTGAATAATCTTTTTTGACTAACATTTATTGTTGGTTTTAACCTTATCATTTTGTTTACGACAAAAAACAAGAAGAGTGAAAACTCAAATTTGGATTAAAAACGAAAATTGAACATTGAAAATAGAAATGAACAAATGTAGAGAGAGATAATTTCAAAACATCTCTCTAATTTTTAGGGAATGTAAAGTCTTTATGTTTTTATATATTAGGTTTTGCAATCATTAGAAAAGTTGGGACGAGGGATTTTTAACTGAATCTCTTCTCCCAATCCACAAGTCAACTCTCAAAAAAATATAGCTCGTTATGCCTGATATTTCAATCAATCACTTTACAATGATCTATGATTGTTAGGTCAGTTTTTTTGTCAGTAGGCAAAAAATGGCTTGTTTGGCTCGGGTAAATATCCCACCGCATGTTCACTTGAGAATTTAATGAGCATTTTTTGTGCTCATTGAAAGTTTTGGATCCTTAGTTCATTTGCATCTTCTACATGTTACATGCATGCATATCAATATTCATTACAGTTAGGATCAGTTAGAAATCTCTTCCTTATAAAATTCCGAGTTATTAGGGTTTTGTACTAGACGAATTTCCCAAACATGGAATAAAAAACTTTGGTGTTCATTCGTGGTGTGTGAATAAATTTTCTTTAATTGCATTTATTATTGTGTTAAATTTATTTCATACATAAACTCTTGAATTTTCATTTTGTTGTGATCTATCTACCTTACCTTTTCGTTTACGACAAAAAAAGGGTGAGTGAAAACTCATGTTTGGATTTAAAACGAAATTGAACATAAAAAATGAAAATGTACATTTGTAGTGAGCGATCATTCCAAAAATTCTCTCTAATTTTAAGGGAAAGTAAAGTCTTCAACTTTTTATATATTAAGTTTTGCAATCATCAGAAAAGAGCGGAAGGTGGATTTTTAATTGAGTCTTGACAAACAATCTGCAAATCATTTCTAAAAAAAATATAGCCCATTATGCATGATTGATCGATCAATCACTTTAGAATTATCTATGATAGTTAGGTCTTCTTATTTGTAAATGGGCAAAAAATGGCTTGTTTTGTTCGGGTAAATATCCCATCGCACGTTCACTTAGAGTATTGAATGGGCATTTGTCGTACTCTTTTAATGTTTTGGATCCTTAAGTCATTTGTATCTTCAACATGTTTCATGCATGCATATCAATATTTAAAACATGTTAGGATCAATTAGAAATCTCTTTCTTATAAAATCCAAGCTATTAGGGTTGCACAAGTAGAATTTCCCAAACATGGAAAAAAAACTCTGGTGTTTATTTGTGCTGTGTGCATAAATTTTCTTGACTAACATTTATAATAGTTTAAAATTTTTTCATTTTGTTGTGATCTATTTACCTTATCTTTTTGTTTTCGACAAAAAAAGGAATGTGAAAACTCAAATTTGGATTTAAAAACGAAAATTGAACCTAAAAAATAGAAATGTACAAATGCAGAGAGAGATAATTCCAAAAAGTCTCTCTATTTTTAGGGAGTGTAAATTCTTTATGTTTTTATATATTAGGTTTTGCAATCATCAGAAAAGAGGGGGCATGAGATTTTTAACTGAGTCTTGACTCCCAATCGACAAGTCAATTCTCACAAAAACATAGCCCGTTACGCATGTTCGATCAATCAATCACTATACAATAATCTATTATTGTTAGGTCAGTTTTTTTGTCAATAGGCAAAAAATGGCTTGTTTGGCTCGAGTAAATATCCCACCACATGTTCACTTGAGAATTTAATGAGCATATTTTTTGCTCATTGAAAGTTTTGGATCCTTATCTCATTTGCATGTTCAACCTGTTTCATGCATGCATATCAATTTTTATAACATGTTAGGATCAAGTTGAAATCTCTTTCTTATAAAATTCCAAGCTATTAGGCTTTTGTACTAGAAGAATTTCAAAAGCATGGAATAAAAAACTTTGTTGTTCATTTGTGCTGTGTGAAGAAATTTTCTTTACTTACATTTATTATTTTTTTTAATTTTTTACTTACATAAACTCTAGAATTTTCATTTTGTTGTGATCTATTTGCCTTATCTTTTTGTTTCCGATAAAAAAAGGGAGAGTGAAAACTCTAGTTTAGATTTAAAAATGAAAATTGAACATAAAATGGAAATGTACAAATGTAGAGAGGGATAATTCCAAAAAGTCTATCTAATTATTAGGGAATGTAAAGTCTTCAAGTTTTTATATATTTGGTTTTGCAATCATCAGAAAACAGGGGGTGGTGGATTTTAAACAGAGTACTCCCAATCCCAATGTCTTTTCTCACAAAAATATAGCCCATTACACATAGTTAATTGATCAATCTCTTTACAATGATCTATGATTGTTAGGTCAGCCATTTTGTAAATGGTAAAAAAATGGCCTGTTTGGTTCGGGTAAATATCCCACCACACGTTCACTTCAATGTTGAATGAGCATTTTTGTGCTCATTGAATGTTTTGAATCCTTAGGTCATTTGTATCTTAAACATGTATCATTCATGCATATCAGTATTTAAAAAATGGTAAGATATATTAGAAATCTCTTTCTTATAAAACTCCAAGATATTAGGGTTGTACAATTTCCCAAACATGAAGAAAAACTTTAGTGTTCATTTGTGGGGTGTGAATAAATTTTCTTGATTAACATTTATTATTTTTTTAATTTTTTGCATACATAAAATCTAGAATTTTAATTTTTTTCTGATCTATTTACCTTATCTTTTTGTTTATGACAAAAAAAGGGAAAGTGAAAACTCAAGTTTGGATTTAAAAACGAAAATTGAACATAAAAAAAGGAAATGTACAAATGCAAAGAGAGATAATTCTAAAAAGTCTTTCTAATTTTTAGGGAATGTAAAGTCTTTATGTTTTTATATATTAGGTTTTGCCATCATCGGAAAAGAAGGGCCGGGGGATTTTTAACTGAGTCTTGTCTACCAATCCATAAGTCATTTCTCACAAAAATATAGACCGTTACACATGATTGATTGATAAATCACTTTCCAATGAGCTATGATTGTTAGGTCATCTTTTTTTACAATTAGGAAAAAATGGCTTCTTTGGCAGGGGGTAAATATCCCACCGCATGTTCACTTGAGAATTTAATGAGCATTTCCTGTGCTCATTGAAATTTTTGGATCCTTAGGTCATTTGTATCTTCACCATGTTTCATGCATTTAGGATCAATTAGAAATCAATTTCTTATGAAATTCAAAGCTATTAAAGTTTGGTACTAGTAGAATTTCCCAAACATGGAATAAAAAACTTTAGTGATTATTTTTGGTGTGTGAACAAATTTTATTTATTTACATTTATTATTGTTTTTAATTTTTTTTGTACATAAACTGTAGAATTTTCATTTTGTTTTTATCTACTTACCTTATCTTTTTGTTTAAGACAAAAAGCGTGAGAGCGAAAATTCAAGTTTGGATTTAAAAATGAAAAATTGAAGATAAAAAATGGAAATGTACAAATGTAGAGAGGGATAATTCCAAAAATTCTCTCTAATTTTTATGTAAAGTAGAGTCTTCAAGTTTATATATATTAGATTTTGCAATCACTAGAAAAGTAGGGGTAGTGGATTTTTAATTGAGTCTTGACTCCCAGTTCACAAGTCATTTGCCACAAAAATATAGCCTGTTATGCATGGTTGATCGATCAATCACTTTACTATGATCTATGATTGTTAGGTCAGCTATTTTGTAAATGGGAAAAAATGGCATGTTTAGCTCGGGTAAATATACGATTGCATGTTCACTTAAGTATTTAATAACCATTTGTTGTGGTCATTGAAAGTTTTGGATCCTGACGTCATTTGTATCTGCAACATGTTTCATGCATGTATATCAATATTTAAAACATGTTTGGATCAATTAGAAATCTCATTCTAATAAAATTCCAAGATATTAGGGTTTTGTACTAGTAGAATTTCCCAAACATGGAAAAAACTACATGGAATAAAAGTGTGAATAAATTTTATTTACTTACATTGATTGTAGTTTTTAATTTTTTTCATACATAAACTCTAGTATTTTCATTTTGTTGTGATCTATACCATATCTATTTGTAAACAACAAAAAAGGGAGAATGAAAACACTAGTTTGGATTTTAATACGAAAATTGAACATAAAAAATGTAAATGTACAAATGCAAAGAGGGATAATTCCAAAAAGTCTCTCTAATTTTTAGAGAATGTAAAGTCGGTATGTTTTTATGTATTTGGTTTTGAAATCATTGGAAAAGAGGGGGTGGGGGATTTTTAACTTAGTCTTGACTCCCAATCCAGAAGTCATTTCTCACAAAAATATACCCCGTTAGGATGGTTGATCGATCAATCACTTTACAATGATCTATGATCGTTAACTCAACTTTGTTTTTAAATGGGCAAAAAATTGCTTGTTTGGCTTTGGTAAATATCCCACCGCACGTTCACCTGAGTATTTAATGAGCATTTCTTGCGCTCATTGAAATTTTTGGATCATTAGGTCATTTGTATTTTCAACATGTTCCATGCATGCATATCAATATTTAAAACATGTTATGATCAATTAGAAATGCCTTTCTTATAAATATCCAAGCTATTAGGGTTGTACAAGTAGAATTTCCCAAACATGGAAAAAAAACTTTGTTTCATTTGTAGTGTGTGAATAAATTTTCTTGACTAACATTTGTTATTGTTTTTTTTTTTTTGCATACATAAACTCTAGAATTTCATTTTTTTGTGATCTATTTACCTTATCTTTTTGTTCAAGACAAAAAAAGGGTGAACATAAAAATTGGAAATGTACAAATGCAGAGAGAGAAAATTCCATAACGTCTCTCTAAGTTTTAGGGAATGTAAAGTATTTATGTTTTTATATATTAGGTTTTACAATCATAGAAAAAGAGGGGCCGAGGGATGTTTTACTGAGTCTTGACTCCCAATCCACTAGTCATTTCTCAAACAAATATAGCCCATTACGCATGATTGAACGATCGATCACTTTAAAATGATCTATAATTGTTAGGTCAGCTTTTTTGTTAATAGGCAAAAAATGGCATGTTTGGCTCGGGTAGATATCTCATCGCACATTCACTTGAGTATTTAATTAGCATTTGTTGTGCTCATTGAAAGGTTTGGATCTTTAGGTCATTTATTTCTTCAACATGTTTCATGCATGCATATCAATATTTAAAACATGTTAGGATCAATTAGATCTCTCTTTCTTATAAAATTCCATGCTATTAGGGTTTTGTACTAGTAGAATTTCCAAAACAAGGAATAAAAAAATTTGGTGTTCATAAGTGGTGTGTGAAATTTTTTTATTTACTTACATTTGTTATTGTTTTAAATTTTTTGCTTACTTAAACTCTAGAATTTTCATTTGTGGTGATCTATTTACCTTATCATTTTGTTTATGAAAAAAAAGGAGAGAGAAAACTCAAGATTTGATTTAAAAACGATAATTGAACATAAAAAATGGAAATGTACAAATGCAGAGACGAATAATTTCAAAAAGTCTCTCAAATTTTTAGGGAATCTAAAGTCGTTATGTTTTTATTTATTAGGTTTTGTAATCATCGAAAAAGAGGGGATGGGGGATTTTTATCTGAGTCTTGACTCCCAATCCACAAGTCAATTTTCCCAAAAAAATAGCCCGTTACGCATGATATATCAATCAATCACTTTACAATGAGCTATGATTCTTAGGTAAGCTTTTTTAGCAATGGACAAAAAATGGCTTGTTTGGTTGGGGCAAATATCCCACCGCAAGTTCACTATAGAATTTAATGAGTATTTGGTGTGCTCATTGAAAATTTTTGGATCCTTAGGTCATTTGCATCTTCAACATGTTTCATGCATGCATATCAATATTTAAAAAATGTTAGGGTCAATTACAAATCTCTTTCTTATAAAATTCCAAGCTATTAGGGTTTTGTACTAGTAGAAATTCCCAAACAGGGAATAAAAAACTTTTGTGATTATTTTTGGTGTGTAAATAAATTTTATTTAACTTTTTTTTCTTGAATTTTTATTTTATTTTTATCTATTTACCTTATCTTTTTGTTTACGACAAAAAACGTGAGAACCAAAATTCAAGTTGGGATTTCAAAACGAAAATTGAAGATAAAAAAGGACATGTACAAATGTAGAGGGGAATAATTCCAAAAAGTCTCTCTAATTTTTATGCAATGTAAAATCTTCAAGTTTTTATATATTAGATTTTGCAATCATCGGAAAAGAAGGGCGGTGGATTTTTAATTGAGTCTTGATTCCTAATCCACAATTCATTTCTCACAAAAATATAGCCTGTTATGCATGGTTGATCGATCAATCACTTTACAATGATCTATGATTGTTAGGTCAGTTTTTTTTTTAAATGGGCAAAAAATGGCTTGTTTGGCTCGGGTAAAATATATCACCGCACGTTAACTTGAGTATTGATTGACCATTTGTTGTTGTCATTGAAAGTTTTGGATCTTGAGGTCATTTGTATCTGCAAAATGTTTCATTCATGTATATCAATATTTAAAACATGTTAGGATCAATTCGAAATCTCTTTCTTATAAAATTCCAAGATATTAGGGTTTTTGTACTAGAAGAATTTCCCAAACAAGTAATAAAAAACTTTGATGTTCATAAGTGGTGTGTGAATAAATTTTATTTACTTACATTGATTATAGTTTTTAATTTTTTTCATGCATAAACTCTAGAATTTTCATTTTGTTGTGATATATTTACCTTATAAAGGGAGAATGATAACTCAAGTTTGGATTTGAACACGAAAATTGAACATAAAAAACGAAAATGTACTAATGCAGAGAGTGATAATTCCAAAATGTCTCTCTAATTTTTAGAGAATGTAAATTCGGCATGTTTTTATATATTAGGTTTTGCAATCATCGGAAAAGAAGGGGTGGGGGATTTTTAACTGAGTCTTGACTCCCAATCCATAAGTCATTTCTCACAAAAATATAGGCTGTTATGATAAATCAATAAATCTCTTTACAATTATCTATGATTGTTAGCTCAACTTTTTTTTTAAATGGGTGAAAAATTGCTTGTTTGGCTCTGGTAAATATCCCACCGCACATTCACTTTAAGTATTTAATGAGCATTTATTGTCCTCATTGAATGTTTTGGATCCTTAGGTGATTTGTATCTTCAACATGTTTCATGCAAGCATATCAATATTTAAAACATGTTAGGATCAATTAGAAATGTCTTTCTTAGAAATATCCAAGCTATTAGGGTTGGACTAGTAGAATTTCCCAAACTTGGAAAAAAAACATTTGTATTTTCATTTGTAGTGTGTGAATAAATTTTCTTGACCAACATTTGTTATTGTTTTTAATTTTTTTCATACATAAACTCTAAAATTTCTTTTTGTTGTGATCTATTTACTTTATCTTTTTGTTCACGACAAAAAATGGGAGAGTGAAAACCCAAGTTTGGATTTAAAAACGAAAATTGTACATAAAAGTTGGAAATGTACAAATGAAGAGAGAGATAATTCCAAAATGTCTCTCTAATTTTTAGGGAATGTAAAATCTTTATGCTTTTTTATATTAGGTTTTACAATCATCACAAAAGAGGGGTCGGGGGATTTTTAACCGAGTCTTGATTGCCAATCCAGTAGTCATTTCTCACAAAAATATAGCCCGTTAGGCATGATTGATCGATCAATCACTTTACAATGATCTATAATTGTTAGGTCAGCTTGTTTGTCAATGGGCAAAAAATGGCATGTTTGGCTCGGGTAAAATATCCTAGCGCACGTTCACTTGAGTATTTAATTAGCATTTGTTGTGCTCATTGAATGTTTTTGATACTTAGGTCATTTGTTTCTTCAACATGTTTCATGCATGCATATCAATATTTCAAAATGTTAGGATCGATTAGAAATTTCTTTCTTATAAAATTCCGTGCTATTAAGGTTTTGTACAAGTAGAATTTCCCAAACAAGGAAAAAATATTTTGGTGTTCATAACTGGTGTGTGAAAAAAATTTCTTGACTTACATTTATCATTATTTTTTATTTTCTGTGTACTTAAACCTTACAATTTTCATTTGTTGTGATCTATTTACCTTATCATTTTGTTTACGAAAAAAAAGGGAGAGTGAAAACTCAAGTTTGGATTTTAAAATGAAAATTGAACATAAAAAATGGAAATGTACAAATGCAGAGAGGGATAATTCAAAAATGTCTCTCTAATTTTTAGGGATTGTAAAGTTGTTATGTTTTTATATATTAGGTTTTCCAATCATCGGAAAAGAGGGGACGAGCGATTTTTAACTGAGTCTTGACTCCCAATCTACAATTCAATTCTCAAAAAAATATAGCCCGTTATGCATGATATATCAATCAATCACTTTACAATGATCTATTATTGTTAGTTCAACTTTTTCTCAATAGGCAAAAAATGGCTTGTTTGGGTCGAGTAACTATCCCACCGCATGTTCACTTGAGAATTTGATGAGCATTTCTTAGTGCTCATTGAAATTTTTGGATCCTTAGTTCATTTGCATATTCAACATGTTTCATGCAGGCATATCAATATTTATAACACGTTAGGATCAATTGGAAATTTCCTTCTTATAAAAGTCCGACCTATTAGGCTTTTGTTCTAGAAGAATTTCCCAAACATGGAATAAAAAACTTTGACGTTCCGTTGTGGTGTGTGAATAAAATTTCTTTACTTACATTTATTATTGGTTTAAATTTTTCATACATAAACTCTAGAATTTTCATTTTGTTGTCATTTATTTACCTTATCTTTTTGTTTACGATTAAAAAGGGAGAGTGAAAACTCATGTTTGGATTTAAAAACGAAAATTGAACCTAATAATTTAAATGCACAAATACCAGAGATAATTCCAAAATGTCTCTCTAATTTTTAGGGAATGTAAAGTCTTTGGAATTTTATATATTAGGTTTTGCAATCATCAGAAAAAAGGGGGAGGGGATTTTTAACTGAGTCTTGACTCCCAATCCACAAGTCATTTCTCACAAAAATATAGCCCGTTACGCAAGATTGATCGATCAATCACTTTACAATGATCTATAATTGATAGATTAGGTTGTTTGAAAAAGGGCAAAAAGGACTTGTTTCACTTGAGTAAATATCCCACCGCATGTTCACTTGAGAATTTAATGAGCATTTCTTGTGCTCATTGAAAGTTTTGGATCCTTAGGTCATTTGCATCTTCTACATGTTTCATGCATGCTTATCAATATTTAAAACATGTTAGGATCAATTAGAAATCTCTTTTTTTATTAATTTCTAAGCAATTAGCGTTTTATACTCGTAAAATTTCCAAAACAGTGAATGAAACACTTTGGTGTTTAATTGTGGTCTATGAATAAAATTTCTTTACTCACTTTTATTATTATTTTAATATTTTTCATACGTAAACTCTAGAATTTTCATTTTATTGTGACCTATTTACCTTATCTTTTTGTTTACGACAAAAAAAGGGAGACTGAATACTTAAATTTAGATTAAACATAAGAAATGAAAATGTACAAATGTAGAGAGGGATAATTCCAAAAACTCTCTAATTTTTAGGGAATGTAACGTCTTCAACTTTTTATATATTAGGTTTTGCAATCATCGAAAAAGAAGGGGCGGTGGATTTTTAATTGAGTCTTGACCGTCCACAAGTCATTTCTCACAAAAATATAGCCTGTTATGCATGGTTGATAGATCAATCACTCTCCAATGATATATGATTGTTAGGTCAGCTTTTTTGTAAATGGGCAAAAAATAGCTTGTTTGGCTCGTGTAAATATCCCACCGCACGTTCACTTGAGTATTTAATGACCATTTGTTGTGGTCATTGAAAGTTTTGGATCACGAGGTCATTTGTCTCTGCAACATGTTTCATGCATGTGTATCAATATTTAAAACATGTTAAGATCAATTAGAAATCTCTTTCATATAAAATTCCAAGATATTAGGGTTTTTGTACTTGTAGAATTTCCCAAACATGGAAAAGAAACTTTAGTGTTCATCAGTGGTGTGTGAATAAATTTTATTTACTTACATTGATCATAGTTTTTAATTTTTTGCATACATAAACTCTAGAATTTTCATTTTGTTGTGATCTATTTACCTTATCTTTTTGTAAACGACAAAAAAGGGGGAATGAAAACTCAAGTTTGGATTTGAACACGAAAAATGAACATAAAAAAAGAAATGTACAAATGTAGAGAGGGATAATTCCAAAAAGTCTCTCTAATTTTTAGAGAATGTAAAGTTAGTATGTTTTTATATATTACGTTTTACAATCATTGGAAAAGTGGGGGTGGGGGATTTTTAACTAAGTCTTGACATCCAATCCACAAGTCATTTCTCACAAAAATATAGCCCATTACGCATGGTTGATCGATAAATCATTTTACAATGATCTATGATTGTTAGCTCAATTTTTTTTAAATGGACGAAAATGGCTTGTTTTGCTCTTGTAAATATCCACTGCACGTTCGCTTGAGTATTTAATGAGCATTTGTTGTGCTCATTGAAAGTTTTGGATCCTTAGGTCATTAGTATCTTCAACTTGTTTCATGCAAGCATTTCAATATTTAAAACATGTTAGGATCAATTAGAAATGTCTTTCTTATAAATATCCAGCTATTAGGGTTGTATTAGTAGAAATTTCCCAATCATGAAAAATAAAAATTTGGTGTTCATTTGTAGTGTGTGAATAAATTTCCTTGACTAATATTTGTTATTGTTTTTATTTTGTTGCGTACATAAACTTAGAATTTCTTTTTGTTGTGATCTATTTACCTTTTCTTTTTGTTCACGACAAAAAAAGGGAGAGTGAAAACTCATGTTTCGATTTAAAAACGAAAAATGTACGTAAAATTTTGAAATGTACAAATACAGAGATAGATAATTCCAAAACCTCTCTCAAATTTTTATGGAATGTAAAGTCTTTATGTTTTTTTATATATTAGGCTTTACAATCATTAGAAAAGAGGGGCCAGGGGATTTTTAACTGAGTTTTGACTCCCAATCCACTAGTCATTTCACACAAAAATATAGCCCGTTATCCATGATTGATGGATCAATCACTTTACAATGATCTATAATTGTTAGGTCAGTTTTTTTGTCAATGGGAAAAAGTGGCATGTTTGGCTCAGGTAAATATCCCACCGCATGTTCACTTGAGTATTTAATTAACATTTCTTGTGCTCATTGAATGTTTTGGATCCTTAGGTCATTTGTTTCTTCAACATGCATATCAATATTTAAAACATGTTAGGAACAATGAGAAATCTCTTTCTTATAAAATTTCAAGCTATTAGGGTTTTTTACAAGTAGAATTTCCCAAACAAGGAATAAAACATTTTGGTGTTCATAACTGGTGTGTGAAAAATTTTTCTTTACTTACATTTTTTATTGTTTTTAATTTTGTGTAAACTTAAACTCTAGAATTTTCATTTGTTGTGATCTATTTACCTTATATTTTTTCTTACGAAGAAAAAAGGGAGAATGAAAACTCAAGTTTGGATTTAAAAACGAAAATTGAACATAAAAAATAGAAATGTACAAATGCAGAGAGGGATAATTTCAAAAAGTATGTCTAATTTTTAGGGAATGTAAAGTCGTTATGTTTTATATATTAGTTTTTGCAATCATCGAAAAAGAAGGGACGGGGGATTTTTAACTGAGTCTTGACTCCCAATCCTCAAATCAATTGTCACAAAATTATAGCCTGTTATGCATGTTATATCGATCAATCACTTTACAATGATCTATGTTTGTTAGGTCATTTTTTTTCTCAATAGGCAAAAAATGGCATGTTTGGCTCCGGTAAATATCCCACCGCATGTTCACTTGAGAATTTAATGAGCATTTGTTGTGCTTATTGAAAGTTTTGCATCCTTAGTTCATTTGCATCTTCAACATGTTTCATGCATGCATATCAATATTTATAACATGTTAGGATCAATTAGAAATCAATTTCTTATAAAATTCCAAGCTATTAGGCTTTTGTACTAGACGAATTTCCCAAATATTGAATAAAAAACTTTGGTGTTCATTTGTAGTGTGTGAATAAATTTTCTTTACTTAAATTTATTATTTTTTAAATTTTTTTCATACATAAACTCTAGAATTTTCATTTTGTTGTGATCGATTTACCTCATCTTTTTGTTTACGACAAAAAAAGGGAGAGTGAAAACTCATGTTTGGATTTAAAAACCAAAATTGAACATAAAAAATGAAAATGTACATTTGTAGAGAAGGATAATTCCAAAACGTTTCTCTAATTTTTAGGGAAAGTAAAGCCTTCAACTTTTTATATATTAGGTTTTGCAATCATTGGAAAAGAGGGGGAGAAGGATTTTTAACTGAGTCTTGACAACCAATCCACAAATCACTTCTAACAAAATATAGTCAGTTACGCATGGTAGATCGATCAATCACTTTAGAATGATGTGTGATTGTTAGGTCCACTTTTTTGTAAAGGGGCAAAAAATGGCTTGTTTGGCTCGTGTAAATATCCCGCCGCACGTTCACTTAGAGTATTGAATGAGCATTTGTTGTGCTCATTGAATGTCTTTTATCCTTAGGTCATTTGTCTCTTCAACATGTTTCATGCATGCATCTCAATATTTAAAACATCTTAGGATCAATTAGAAATCTCTTTCTTATAAAATCCAAGCTATTAAGGTTGTACAAGTAGAATTTCCCAAACGAAAAAGCATTGGTGTTCATTTGTGTTGTGTGCATAAATTTTCTTGACTAACATTTTTTATAGTTTTACATTTTTTGCTTATATAAACTCTAGAATTTTCATTTTGTTGTGATCCATTTACCTTATCTTTTTGTTTTCGACAAAAAAAGGAGAGTGAAAACTCAAGTTTGGATTTAAAAACGAAATCGTGAACCTAAAAAATGGAAATGTACAAATCCCAGAGATAATTCCAAAATGTCTCTCTCATTTTTATGGAATGTAAAGTCTTTATGTTTATATATTGGGTTTTGCAATCATCGAAAAAGAGGGGGCAGAGGATTTTTAACTGAGTCTTGACTCCCAATCCACATGTCATTTCTCACAAAAATATAGCCCGTTAAGCATGATTGATCGATCAATCACTTTACAATGATCTATGATTGATAGGTCAGATTTTTTGAAAAAGGGCAAAAAATGGCTTGTTTGGCTCGGGTAAATATCCCACCGCATGTTCACTTGAGAATTTAATGAGCATTTTTTGTGCTCATTGAAAGTTTTGGATCCTTAGGTCATTTTCATCTTCAAAATGTTTCATGCATGCTTATCAAAATTTAAAACATGTTAGGATCAATTTGAAATCTCTTTTGTAAAAATTTCTAAGTTATTAGGGTATGGAACCCGTAGAATTTCTCAAACAGTGAATAAAACACTTTGGTGTTTAATTGTGGTGTGTGAATAAATTTTATTTATTCACATTTATTATTGTTTTTTATTTTTTTCGTACGTAAACTCTTGAATTTTCTTTTTACTATAATCTATTTACCTTATCTTTTTGTTTACGACAAAAAAAGGAGTCTGAAAACTCAAGTTTGGATTAAACATCGAAAATGTAACGCAAAAAATGGAAATGTACAAATGTAGAGAGGGATAATTCCAAAAAGTCTCTCTAATTTTTAGGAAATGTAAAGTCTTCAACTTTTTATATATTAGGTTTTGTAATCATTGGAAAAGAAGGGGTGGTGGATTTTTGATTGAGTCTTGACTCCCAGTCCACAAGTCATTTCTCACAAAAATATAGCCTGTTGTGCATGGTCTATCCATCAATCACTTTACAATGATCTATGTTTCTTAGGTGAGCTTTTTATGTAAATGGGCAAAAAATGGCTTGTTTGGCTCACATAAATATCCCACCGCATGTTCACTTGAGTATTATATGACCATTTGTTGTGGTCATTGAAAGTTTTGGATCCTGAGGTCATTTATACGACATGTTTCATGCATGTATATCAAAATTTAAAACATGTTTGGATCAATTAGAAATCTCTTTCTTATAAAATTCCAAGATATTAGGGTTTTTGTACAAGTAGAATTTCCCAAACATGGAATTAAATTTTTTGGTGTTCATAAGTGGGGTGTGAATAAATTTTATTTACTTACATTGATTATGGTTTTTTATTTTTTGCCTACATAAACTCTAGAATTTTCATTTTGTTGTGATCTATTTACCTTGTCTTTTTGTAAACGACAAAAAAGGGAGAATGAAAAATCAAGTTTGGATTTGAACACGAAAATTGAACTCAAAAAATGGAAATGTACAAATGCAGAGAGGGATAATTCCAAAAGGTCTCTCTAATTTTTAAAGAATGTAAAGTCGTATGTTTTTATATATTAGGTTTTTCAATCATCAGAAAAGAGGGGGTGGGGGGTTTTTAACTGAGTCTTGAATCCCAATCCACAAGTCTTTTCTCACAAAAATATAGCTCGTTATGCATGGTTCATCAATAAATCACTTTACAATGATATATGATTGTTAGCTCAACTTTTTTTAAAATGCGCAAAAAATTGTTGGTTTGGCACTAGTAAATATCCCTCCGCACGTTCACCTACGTATTTAATGAGCATTTGTTGTGCTCATTGAAAGTTTAGGATCCTTAGGTCATTTGTGTCTTGAACATGTTCCATGCATGCATTTCAATATTTAAAACAGGTTAGGATCAATTGAAAATGTCTTTCTTATAAATATCCAAGCTATTATGGTTGTACGATTAGAATTTCCAAAACAAGGAAAAAAAACTTTGGCGTTAATTTGTAGAGTGTGAATAAATTTTCTTGACTAGCATTTGTTATTTTTTAAAATTTTTTAGCTAACATAAACTCTAAAATTTCATTTTTTTGTGATCTATTTACATTATCTTTTTGTACATGACAAAAAAAGGGAGAGTGAAAACTCAAGTTTGGATTTAAAAACGAAAATTGAACATAAAAATTGGAAATCTACAAATGCAGAGAGAGATAATTCCAAAACGTCTCTCTAATGTTTAGGGAATCTAAAGTCTTTATGTTTTTATATATTAGATTTTACAATCATTGAAAAAGAGGGGCCAATGGATTTTTAATTGAGTCTTGACTCCCAATCCACTAGTAATTTCTCACAAAAATAAAGCCCGTTACACATGATTGATCGATCAATCACTTTACAATGATCTATAATTGTTAGGTCAGCTATTTTGTCAATGGGCAAAAAATGGCATGTTAGGCTTGGGTAAATATCCCTCCGCACATTCACTTAAGTATTTAATTAACATTTGTTGTGCTCATTGAAAGTTTTGGATCCTTAGGTCATTCGTTTCGTCATCATGTTTCATGCATGCATTTCAATATTTAAAACATGTTAGGATCAATTAGAAATGTCTTTCTTATAAAACTCCATGCTATTAGGGTTTTGTACAAGTAGAATTTCCCAAACAAGGAATAAAATTTTTTGGTGTTCATAAGTGGTGTGTGAAAATTTTTTCTTCACTTACATTTATTTTTGTTTTAAATTTTTTGCAAAATTCAAATCTAGATTTTTCATTTGTTGTGATCTATTTACCTTATCATTTTGTTTACGAAAAAAAAGGGAGAGTGAAAAGTCAAGTGTTTTGATTTAAAAACGAAAATTGAACGTAAAAAAATGGAAATGTACAAATACAGAGAGGGATAATTCGAAAAAGTCTCTCTAATTTGTAGGGAATGTAAAGTCGTTATGTTTTTATATATTAGGTTTTGCAATCATCAGAAAAGAGGAGACTGGGGATTTTTAACTAAGTCCTGACTCCCAATCCTCAAGTCAATTCTCACAAAAATATAGCCCATTATGCATGATATATCGATAAATCACTTTACAATGAACTATGATTGTTAGGTCAGTTTTTTTCTCAATAGGCAAAAAATGGTCTGTTTGGCTTGGGTAAATATACCACCGCATGTTCATAATTTAATGAGCATTTGTTGTGCTCATTGAAAGTTTTGGATCCTTAGTTCATTTGCTTCTTCAACATGTTTCATGCATGCATATCAATATTTATAACATGTTAGGATCAATTAGAATTAGGCTTTTGTACTAGACGAATTTCCCAAACATTGAATGAAAAACTTTGGTGTTCATTTGTGGTGTCTGAATAAATTTTCTTTACTTACATTTATTATTTTTAAATTTTTTTTTCATACATAAACTCTAGAATTTTCATTTTGTTGTGATCTACTTACCTTATCTTTTTTATTTTGGCAAAAAAAGGGTGAGTGAAAACTCATGTTTGGATTTAACAACGAAAATTGAACATAAAAAATGGAAATGTACAATTATAGAGAGGGATAACTCCGAATAGTCTCTCTATTTTTTAGGGAAATTAAAGTCTTCAACTTCTTGTATATTAGGTTTTGCAATCATCGGAAAAGAGGGGGAGGTGGATTTTTAACTGAGTCTTGACAACCAATCCAAATATCATTTCTAAAAAAAATATAGCCCATTACACATGGTTGATCGATCAATCACTTTATAATGATCTATGATTGTTAGGTCCACGTTTTTTGTAAATGGGCAAAAAATGGCTTGTTTGGCTCGGGTAAATATCCCACCACACGTTCACTTAGAGTATTGAATGAGCATTTTCCGTGCTCATTGAATGTTTTGGATCCTTTGGTCATTTGTATCTTCAACATGTTTCATGCATGCATCTCAATATTTAAAACATCTTAGGATCAATTAGAAATCTCTTTCTTATAAAATCCAAGCTATTAGGGTTGTACAAGTAGAATTTCCCAAACATGGAAAAAAAAAAACATTGGTGTTCATTTGTGTTGTGTGCATAAATTTTATTGACTAAGATTTATTATAGTTTTAATTTTTTTTTCATACATAAACTCTAGAATTTTCATTTTGTTATGATCTACTTACCTTATCTTTTTGTTTTCGACAAAAAAAGGGAGAGTGAAAACTCAAGTTTGGATTTAAAAATGAAAAATGAATCTAAAAAATGGAAATGTTCAAATCCCAGAGATAATTCCAAAATATCTTTCTAATTTTTAGGGAATTTAAAGTCTTTATGTTTTTATATATTAGGTTTGCAATCATCGGAAAAGAGGGGCCAGGGGATTTTTAACTGAGTCTTGACTCCCAATCCACAAGTCAATTCTCGCGAAAATATAGCCCGTTATGCTTGATTGATTGATCAATCACTTTTCAATGATTTATGATTGATAGGTCAGCTTTTTTGAAAAAGGGCAAAAAAAGGCTTATTTGGCTCGGATAAATATCCCACCGCATGTTCACTTGAGAATTTAATGAGCATTTCTTGTGCTCATTGAAAGTTTTGGATCCTTAGGTCATTTGCATCTTCAACATGTTTCTTGCATGCTTATCAATATTTAAAACATGTTAGGATCAATTAGAAATCTCCTTTTTATAAATTTCTAAGCTATTAGGGTTTTGAACTCGTAAAATTTCCCAAACAGTTAATAAAACACTTTGGTGTTCAATTGTGGTGAGTGAATAAGTTTTCTTTACTCATATTTATTATTTTTTTAAATTTTATTCAGACGTAAAATGTAGAATTTTTATTTTATTGTGATCTATTAACCTTCTATTTTTGTTTACGACAAAAAAGGGATATTGAACACTCAAGTTTGGATTAAACATTTAAAATGTAGCGTAAAAAATTGAAATGCACAAATGTAGAGAAGGATAATTCCGAAAAGTCTCTCTAATTTTTAGGGAATGTAAAGTCTTCAACTTATTATATATTAGGTTTTGCAATCATCGGAGAAGAACGGGTGGTGGATTTTTAATTGAGTCTTGACTCCCAGTCCACAAGTCATTTCTCACAAAAATATAGCCTGTTATGCATGGTTGATCAATCAATCACTTTACAATGATCTATGATTGTTAGGTCAGCTTTTTTGTAAATGGGCAAAAAATGGCTTGTTTGGCTCGGGTAAATATCCCACCGCATGTTCACTTGAGTATTCAATGACCATTTGTTGTGGTCATTGGATCCTAAGGTCATTTGTATCTGCAACATGTTTCATGCATATGTATCAATATGTAAAACATGTTAGGATCAATTAGAAATCTCTTTCTTATAAAATTCCAAGATATTAGGGTTTTCGTACTAGTAGAATTTCCCAAACATGGAATAAAAAACTTAGGTGAACATAAGTGGTGTGTGAATAAATTTTATTTACTTACAATTATTATAGGTTTTAATTTTTTGCATACATAAACTCTAGAATTTTCATTTTGTTGTGATCTATTTACCTTATCTTTTTGTAAACGACAAAAAAGGGCGAATGAAAACTCAAGTTCGGATTTGAACACGAAAATTGAACATAAAAAATGGAAATATACAAATGCAAAGAGGGATAATTCCAAAAAGTCTCTCTAATTTTTAGAGAATGTAAAGTCAATATGATATATTAGGTTTTACAATCATCGGAAAAGTGGGGGTGGGGGATTTTTAACTGAGTCTTGACTCCCAATCCACCAGTAATTTCTCACAAAAATATAGCCCGTTACATATGGTTGATCGATAAATCACTTTACAATGATCTTTGATTGTTAGTGCAATTTTTTTTTAAATGGGCAAAAAATTATTTGTTTGGCTATGGTAAATATCCCATTACACGTTCACTTGAGTATTTAATGAGCATTTGTTGTGCTCATTGAAAGTTTTGGATCCTTAGGTCATTTGTATCTTCAACATGTTTCATGCATGCATTTCAAAATTTAAAACTTGTTAAGATCAATTGGAAATGTCTTTCTTATAAATATCAAAGCTATGAGGGTTGTACAAGCAGAATTTCCCAAACATGGAAAAAAAACTTTGGTGTTCATTTGTAGTGTGTGAATAAATTTTCTTGACTAACATTTGTTATTGTTCTTAATTTTTTGCATACATAAACTCTAGAATTTCATTTTGTTGTGATAAATACCTTATCTTTTCTTTCACGACAAAAAAAGGAGAGTGAAAATTCAAGTTTGGATTTAAAAACGAAAAATTGAACATAAAAATTGGAAATGTACAAATGCAGAGAGTGATATATTGTAAAACCTAATAAACTAGTGAGATTTCCTAAACATTGATAACAAAACTTTGGTGTTCATTTGTGGTGTTTAGATAAATTTTAATTACTTATTCTTGTTTTAAATTTTTTGCATACATAAACTCTAAAATTTTCATTTTGTAGCGATTTATTTGCCTTTTTTAATTACAAGAGAAAAAAAGCAGAGTGAAAACTCTTTTAAAAAAACCTGACATATAAAATGGAAATGCACAAATGCAGAGATAGATAATTCCAAAAAGTCTTTGTAAATTTTAGGCATTGTAAAACTCTTTTAGTTTTTATATATTAAGTTTTAAAAACATTGGAATAAGGGGGAAGCGGAGGATTTTACAGAGTGTTGACTCCGAATCCACAAGTCATTTCTTACAAAAATATAGCTCGTTATTCTTGATCAAGCACTTTACAATGATCTATGATTGTTAGATCAACTTTTTGTAAATGGGCAAAAAATGGCTCATTTTGATCGAGTAAATATCCCACCGCACTTTCACTTGAAAATTTAATGAGCATTTGTTGTTCTCCTTAAAAGTCTTGGATCCTAGGGTCATTTGCATCTTCAACATTTTCGTGCATGCATATCCATATTTAAAACTTGTTAGGATCAATTAGAAATCCTTTTTTTATAAAATTCCAAGCTATTAGGGGTTGTACTAGTGGAATTTCCAAAACATGGATAACAAAACTTTGGTGTTTGTTTGTGGTCTGTGGATAAGTTTTCTTCACTTAAATTTCTTCTTTTTTAAAATTTTTTGCATACAAAAACTCTAAAATTTTCATTTAGTTGTGATCTATTTTTCCTTAATTTTTTTTACGAGAGAAAAAAGGGAGAGTGAAAACTCAAGTGTGGATTTTAAAAAAAAACTTGACATATAAAATGGAAATGCACAAATGCAGAGAGAGATAATTCCAAAAAGTCTTTGTAATTTTTTGGGATTTTAAAATTCTTTTAGTTTTTATATATTAGGTTTTACAAACATCGAAAAAATGGGGGAGCGGGGGATTTAACTGAGTGTTGATTCCTAATCCACAAGTCAATTCTTAAAAAAATATAGCTTGTTACTCAAGATCTATCACTTTACATTGATCTACGGTTGTTAGATCAAATTTTTGTAAATGGGCAAAAAATGGCTTGTGTGGATCGGGTCAATATCCCACCGCACGTTCACTTCAAATTTTACTGAGCATTTGTTGTTCTCCTTAAAAGTCTTGGATCCTTGGGTCATTTGAAAATTCAACATGTATCATGCATGCATATCCATACTTAAAACATGTTAGGATCAATTAAAAATCCCTTTCTTATAAATTCCAAGCTATTAGGGGTTGTCCTAGTGGAATTTCCCAAACATGGATAACAAAACTTTGGTGTTCGTTTGTGGTGTGTGGAGAAATTTTATTTACTTACATTTATTCTTGTTTTGACTTTTTGCATACATAAACTCTAAAATTTTCATTTTGTTGTGATCTATTTTTCCTTATTTTTTTTGTTTACGAGAGAAAAAAGGAGTGTGAAAACTCAAATTTGGATTTTAAAACAAACCTTGACATAAAAAATTGAAATGAACAAATGGAGTGAGAGAGAATTCCAAAAAGTCTCTGTAATTTTTAGGGATTGTAAAACTCTTTTTGTTTGTATATATTAGGTTTTGCACACATCGAAAAAAGGGGATATCGGGGGATTTAACTGAGTTTTGACTCCTAATCCACAAGTCATTTCTTACAAAAATATAGTATGTTAATCATGATCAATCACTTTACAATGATCTATGATTGTTAGATCAAATTTTTGTAAATGGAACAAAAATGGCTTGTTTGGATTGGGTCAATATCCCACCCCTCGTTCTCGTGAGAATTTAATGAGCATTTACTGTTCTCCTTAAAAGTCTTGGATGCTTGGGTCATTTGCATCTTCAACATGTTTCGTGCATGCATATCAATATTTAAAACAAGTCAGGATCAATTAGAATTCCCTTTCTTATAAAATTCCGAGCTATTTGGAGTTGTACTAGTGGAATTTCCCAAACATGGATAACAAAACTTTGGTGTCCGTTTTTGGTGTGTGGATAAATTTTCTTTACTTACAGTTATTCTTGTTTTAAAGTTTTAACATACATAAACTCTAAAATTTTCAATTTTTAGCGATCTATTTTTCCTTATCTTTTTTTTTATGTTTACGAGAAAAAAAAGGGAGAGTGAAAACTCAAATTTGGATTTCAAAACAAAACTTGATATCTAAAATGCAAATGGACAAATGCAGAGAGTGATAATTCCAAAAATTTTATGTAATTTTTAGGGAGTGTAAAACTCTTTTAATTTTCGTATATTAGGATTTACAAACATCGGAAAAAAGGGGGGAGTGGGGGATTTAACTGAGTGCTGACTCTTAATCACAAGTCATTTCTTAGAAAAATATTGCTTGTTACTCATTGTCAATCCCTTACAATGATCTATGATTGTTAGATTAACATTCTGTAAATGGTCAAAAAATGGCTTGTTTGGATCGGGTAAATTTCCCACCGCACGTTCACTTGAGAATTGAATGAGCATTTGTTGTTCTCCTTAAAAGTCTTGGATCCTTGGGTCATTTGCATCTTCGACATATTTTGTACATGCATATCCATATTTAAAACATATTAGGATCAATTAGAAATCTCTTTCGTATAAAATTCTTAGCTATTAGGGGTTGTAGTAATGGAATTTCCCAAACATGGTTGAAAAAACTTCGATGTTCGTTTGTGGTGTGTGGATAAATTTTCGTTACTTTCATTTATTATTTTTTTAATTTTTTTGCATAATTTAACTCTTAAACTTTCATTTTGTTGTGATCTATTTGTCGTATCTTTTTTTTTTTTACAAGAGAAAAAAAGAGAGAGTGCTCATGATTGGATTTTAAAACAAAACTTGACATTTAAAATGGAAAAGCACAAATGCAAACAGAGAGAATTGCAAAAGTCTATGTAATTTTTAGTGATTATAAAACTCTTTCAGTTTTTATATATTAGGTTTAGCAAACATTGGAAAAAGGGGGGACCGAGGGATTTAATTGACTGTTGACTCCTAATCCTCATGTCATTTATTATAAAAATATAGCTCGTTACTCATGATCAATCATAGTAAAATGATCTATGATTGTTAGATTAACTTTTTGTAAATGGGTAAAAAATGGTTTATTTTGATTTGGTATATAGCCCACCGCACGTTCACTTGAGAATTTAATGAGCATTTGTTGTTCTCCTTAAAAATCTTGGATCTTTGGGTCATTCGCATCTTCAACATGTTTCGTGCATGCATATCCATATTCAAAACAAGTTAGGGTCAATTAGAAATCCCTTTCTTATAAAATTCCAAACTATTAGGGGTTGTACTAGTGGAATTTCTCAAACATGGATAAAAAAAACTTTGTTGTTCGTTTGTGGTGTGAACATAAATTTTCAATTTGTCATGTTCTATTTTACCTAACCTTTTTTTTTGTTTATGAGAGAAAAAAGGGAGAATGAAAACTCAAGTTTGGATTTAAAAAAAAAAACTTGACATCTAAAATGGAAATGGACAAATTCAGAGAGAGATAATTCCAAAAGTCTTTGTAATTTTAAAGGATTTTAAAGCTCTTTTAGTTTTTATATATTTGGTTTTGCAAACATCGAAAAAAGTGGGGAGCGGGGATTTAACTGAGTGTTGATTCCTAATCCACAAGTCATTTCTTACAAATATATAGCTCATTACTCATGATCAATCACTTTACAATGATCTATGATTGTTAGATCAACTTTTTTTAAATAGGCAAAGTATGGCTTTGTTTGGATCAGGTAAATATCCCACTGCACATTCACTTGAGAATTTAATGAGCATTTGATGTTGTCCATAAAAGTCTTGGATATGTGGGTCATTTACATCTTCAACATGTTTCATGCATGCATATTCATATTTAAAACATGTTAGGATCAATTAGAATTCTCTTTCTTATAAAATTCCAAGCAATTAGAGGTTGTACTACTTGAATTTCCCAAACATGGATAATAAAAATTTAGTGTTCATTTGTGGTATGTGGATAAATGTTCTTTACTTAAATTTATTCTTGATTTAAATTTTTTGCATACATCAACTCTAAAATTTTCATTTTTTTGCAATCTATTTACCTTATCTTTTTTTTTTGTTTACGAGAGAAAAAGGGAGAGTGAAAACTCAAGTTTAGATTTAAAAAAACGAAACTAGACATCTAAAATGGAAATGCACAAATGGAGAGAGATAATACCAAAAAGTCTCTGTAATTTTTAGGGATTGTAAAACTTTTTTATTTTTTATATACTAGGTTTTCCAAACATTGGAAAAAGGGGGGAGTAGGGGATTTAACTGAGTGTTGACTCCTAGTCCAACACTCATTTCATACGAAAATATAGCTCGTTACTCATGATCAATCACTTTAGATGTATCTATGATTGTTAGAACAACTTTTAGTAAATGGGCAAAGTATGGCTTGTTTGGATCGGGTAAATATCCCACCGCACTTTCACTTGAGAATTTAATGTGCCTTTGTTGTTCTCCTAAAAATTCTTGGATCCAAAATGGAGAACAACAAATGTTCAATAAATTCTCAAATGAACGTGAGGTGGGATATTTACCCGATCCAAACAACCCATTTTTCCCCATTTTATAAAGGTTGATCTGACAATCATAGGTCATTTTAAAGTGATTGATCATGAGTAAAGAGATACATTTTTGTAAGAAATTATTTTTGGATTAGGAGTCAACACTCAGTTAAATCCCCGGCTCCCCCTTTTTTTTGATATTTTCATAACCTAATACATAAAAACTAAATTAGTTTTACAATCCTTAAAATTTACAGAGACTTTTCTGAGTTAGATGTCAAGTTTTGTTTTAAAATTCAAACTTGAGTTTTCACTCTCATTTTTTTCTCACTTAAAAAAAAAAAGATAAGGCAAATAGATTGCAAAAAAATGAAAATTTTAGAGTTTATGTTTTCAAAAAATTTAAAAAAATAATAAATCTTAGTAAAGATCATTTATCCACACACGAAAAATGAACACCATAGTTTTTAATCCATGTTTGGGAAATTCTACTAGTATCACCCTAATAGCTTGGAATTTTATAAGAAAGAGATTTCTAATTGATCCTTACATGTTTAAAATATGGATATGCATCCACAAAACATGTTGAAGATGCAAATGACCCAAGGACCCAAGACTTTTAAGGAGAACAACAAATGCTCAGTAAATTATCAAGTGAACGTTCGGTGGGATATTTATTCGATCCAAACAAGCCCTTTTTTGCCCTTTTACACAAAAGTTGATCTGACAATCATACATCATTGTAAAGTGATTGATAGTGAGTAACGAACTATATTTTTGTAGGAAAAGACATGAATATTAGGATTCAACACTCAATTAAATCCCCGCTCACCCTTTTTTCCGATGTTTGCAAAACCTAACATATAAAAACTAAAAGAGTTTTACAATCCGTAAAAATTACAGAGACTTTTTTAAATTAGGTCTCACAGCATTTGTGCATTTTCATTTTAGATGTCAAGTTTTGTTTTAAAATCCAAACTTAAGTTTTCAATCTCCTTTTTTTCTCTCGTAAAAAAAAAAAAAAAAAGATAAGGCAAATAGATCGCAACAAAATGAAAATTCTAGAGTTTATGTATGCAAAAAATTTAAAACAATAATAAATGTAAGTAAAGAACATTTATCCACATACCACAAATAAACAATAGAGTTTTGTTATCCATGTTTGGTAAATTCCTATATTACAACCCTTAATAGCTTGGAATTTTATAAGAAAAAGATTTCTAATAGATCCTAACATGTTTTAAATATGGATATGCATACAAGAAACATTTTAAAGATGCAAATGACCCAATGATCCAAGACTTTTAAGGAGAACAACAAATGCTCATTAAATTCTCAAGTGAACATGCGGTGGGATATTTACACGATCCAAACTAGCCATTTTTTACCCATTTACGAAAAAGTTGATCTGAGAATCAGATATCATTGTAAACTGATTGAACATAAGTAAGGAGCTATATTTTTTTAAGAAATGACTTGTGGATTAGGAGTCAACACTCAGTTAAATCCTCCGCTGCCCCATTTTTTCGATGTTCACAAAACCTAACATATAAAAACTCAAAGAGTTTTACAATCTCTTAAAAATACAGAGACTTTTTAGAATTATCTTTCTCTGCATTTGTGCATTTCCATTTTAGATTTTAAGTTTTGTTTTAAAATCCAAACTTGAGTTTTCACTCTCCCTTTTTTCTCTCGTAAACAAAAAAAAGATAAGGCAAATAGATCACAATAAAATAAAAAATTTAGAGTTTATGTGTGTAAAAAAATTAAAAAAATAGTATATGCAAGTAAAGAACATTATACACACACCACAAATGAACAAAAAAGTTTTTTTATCCATGTTTGGGAAATTCCACTAATACAATCGCTAATTGCTTGGAATTTTATAAGAAAGAGATTTCTAATTGATCCTAACATGTTTTAAATATGGATACATATGCACAAAACATGTTGACGATGCAAATGACCCAATGATCCAATACTTTTAAGGCGAACAATAAATGCTCATTAAATTCTCAAGTGAACGTGCGGTGCTATATTTTACCCGTTCCAAACTAGCCATTTTTTGTCCATTTAAAAAACGTTGATTTGACCATCATAGATCATTGTAAAGTGATTGATCATGAGTAAAGAGCTATATTTTTGTTAGAAATGACTTCTGGATTAGGCGTCAACATTCAGTAAAATCCCCCGCTCCCCTCTTTTTTCGATGTTTGCAAAACCTAGTAAATAAAAACAAAAAGAGTTATACAATCCCTAAAAATTAAAGATACTTTTTGGAATTATCTCTCTCTGCATTTGGGCTTTTCGATTTTAGATGTCAAGTTTTGTTTTAAAATCCAAACATGAGTTTTCACTCTCCATTTTTTCTCTCGTAAACAAACTAAATGATAAGGAAAATAGGTCACAACAAAATGAAAATTTTAGAGTCTATGTATGCAAAAAAAGATATAAAAATAATAAATGTAAGTAAAGAAAATTTATCCACACACCACAAATGAACACCAAGGTTTTGTTATCCATGTTTCTAATTTTATAAGAAAGAGATTTCTAATTGATCTTTACATGTTTTAAATATGGATAAGCATGCCTAAAACATGTTAAAGATGAAAATGATCCAAGGGTCCAAGATTTTTAAGGAGAACAACAAATGCTCATTAAATTATCAAATGAATGTGCGGTGGGATATTTACCCAATCCAAAAGAGCCAGTTTTTGCCCATTTACTAAAAGTTGATCTGACGGTCATAGATCATTGTTGAAAAGTGATTTATCATGAGTAAAGAGATATAATTTTTTAAGAAATTATTTGTGGATTAGGAGTCAACACTCAGTTAAATACCCTCTCCCCCTTTTTTTTGATATTTGCAAACCCTAATATATACAAACTAAAATAGTTTTACAATCCCTAAAAATTACAGAGAATTTTTGGAATTATCTCTCTCTCCATTTGTGCATTTCCATTTTAGATGTCAAGTTTTGTTTTAAAATCCAAACTTGAGTTATCACTCTCCCATTTCTCTCTCGTAAAAAAAAAAAGGTAAGGCAAATTGATCGCAACAAAAAGAAATTTTTTGAGTTTATGTCTAAAAAAATTTTTAAAAAATAATAAATGTTAGTTAATAAAATTTATCCACACACCAAACATGAACACCAGAGTTTTGTTGTCCATGTTTGGGAAATTCCAATAGTACAACCCCTAATAGCTTGGAATTTTATAAGAAAGAGATTTCTAATTGATCCTTACATGTTTTAAATATGGATATGCATACACTAAATATGTTGAAGATATAAATGATCCAAGGATCTAAGACTTTTAAGGAGAACAACTAATGCTCATTAAATTCTCAAATGAATGTGCGGTGGGATATTTAACCAATCCAAACAAGCCATTTTTTGCCCTTTTACAAAAAGTTGATTTGACAATAATAGATCATTGTAAAGTGATTGATCATGAGTCACAAACTATTTTTTTGTAAGAAATGACTTGTGGAATAGGAATCAAGGCTCACTTAAATCCCCCACTCTCCCCTTTTTTCGATGTTTGCAATACCTAATATATAAAAACTAAAAGTGTTTTACTATCCCTAAAAATTATAGAGACTTTAGAATTTTCTCCCTCTGTATTTTTGCTGTTCCATTTTAGATGTCAAGTTTTGTTTAAAATCCAAACTTGAGTTTTCACTCTCCCTTTTTTCTCCCATATAAAAAAGATAAGGCAAATAGATCACAACAAATAAAAATTTTAGAGGTTATGTATGCAAAAAAAATTAAAAATAATAAATATCAGTATATAAAATGTATCCACACATCACAAACGGAACACCAAAGTGTTGTTATACTTGTTTGGGAAATTCCACAAGTAAAACCCCTAATAGCTATGAATTTTATAAGAAAGATTTTTAATTGATCCTAACATGTTTTAAATATGGAAATTCATGCACGAAAAAATGTTGAAGATTCAAACGACCCAAGGATACAAGACTTTTAAGGAGAACAACAAATGCACATTAAATTCTCAAGCGAACGTGTGGTGGGATATTTTTCCTTATCCAAACAAGCCATTTTTTGCCCATTTACAAACAGTTGATCTAAAAATCATAGATAATTGTAAAGTGATTGATCATGAGTAACGAGCTATATTTTTGTAGAAATGACATGCGGATAAGGACTCAACACTCGATTAAATCCCCTGCTCCCTCCATTTTTCGATGTTTGCAGAACCTAATATACAAAATACTAAAAGAGTTTTACAATTTGTAAAAATTACAAATACTTTTTGGAATTATCTCTTTCTGGATTTTTTCATTTCCATTTTAGATGTCAAGTTTTATTTTAAAATCCAAACCTGAGTTTTCACACTCCCTTTTTTCCCTCATGAACAAACAAAAAAGATAAGGCAAATAGATGACAAAAAAAAAAAAATTTTAGAGTTTATGTATGCAAAAGTTTTACAACAATAATAAATGTTAGTAATTTTTTTTTTTTCACACACAACAACCGCACACCAAAGGTTTTTTATCCATGTTTGGGAAATTCCACTAGTACAACCCCTAATAGCTTTGAATTTCATAAGAAAAATATTACTAATTGATCCTAACATGTTTTAAATATGGATATGCATGCACGAAACATGTTGAAGATGCAAATGACCCAAGGATCTAATACTATTAAGGAGAACAACAAATTCTCATTAAATTCTCAAGTGAATGTGTTCTGGGATATTTTACCCGATCCAAACAAGCCATTTTTTGCCCATTTACAAAAAGTTGATCTGACAATCATAGATCATTGTAAAGTGATTGATCATGAGTAACGAGATATATTTTTGTATGAAATGACTTGTGGATTAGGAGTCAACACTTAGTTAAATCCCCTGCTCCCCCTTTTTTTCGAAGTTTGCAAAACCTAATATATAAAAACTAAAATAGTTTTACAGTCCCTAAAAATTACCTAAACTTTTTTGAATTATCTCTCTCTGCATTTGTGGATTTCCATTTTAGATGTCAAGTTTTGTTTTAAAATCTAAACTTGAGTTTTTATTTTGCCATTTTTCTCTCGTAAACAAAAAAAAAGTTAAGGCAAATAGATCACTACAAATGAAAATTTTAGAGTTTATGTATGGACAAAATTAAAAAATAATAAATGTAAGTAAAGAAAATTTATCCACACATCACAAACGAACACCAAAGTGTTGTTATACATGTTTGGGAAATTCTTCTAGTACAAACTGTAATAGCTTTGAATTTTATAAGAAAGAGTCATTTCTTACAAAAATATACCTCATTCCTCATGATCAATCACTTTACAATGATCTATGATTGTTAGATCAACTTTTAGTAAATAGGAAAAAATGGTTTGTTTGTATCGGTTAAATATCCCACTACATATTCACTTGAGAATTTGATGAGAATTTGTTGTTCTCCTTAAAATTCTAGTATCCTTGGGTCATTTGCATCTTCAACATGTTTTGAGCAAGCATATCCATATTTAAAACATGTTATGATCAATTAGAAATCTATTTCTTATAAAATTCCAAGATATTAGAGGTTGTAGTAGTGGGAATTCCCAAACATGGATAAAAAAACTTTGGTGTTCGGATTTGGTGTGTGGATAAATTTTCATTAATTATAATTATAATTATTTTAATTTTTTTGCATACATAAACTCCAAAATATTCTTTTTTTTACGATCTATTTTCCATAACTTTTTTTTGTTTACTAGTGAAAAAAGGGAGAGTGAAAACTCAAGTTTGGAGGTTAAAACAAAACTTGACATCTGAAGTGGAAATGCAAAAATACAGAGAGAGATAATTCCAAAAAGTCTCTGTAATTTTTAGGGATTGTAAAACTCTTTTAGTTTTTATATAATAGGTTTTGCACACATCAGAAAAGGGGGGAGCGGGGGATTTAACTGAGTGTTGACTCCTAATCGACAAGTCATTTCTTAGAAAAATATAGCTCGTTACTCATGATAAATCACTTTACAATGATCTATGATTGTTAGATCAACTTTTTGTAAATGGGTGAAAAATGGCTTATTTGGATCGGGTAAATATCCCACCGCTCATTCACTTGAGATTTTTATGAGCATTTGTTGTTCTACTTGAAAGTCTTGGGGTCCTTGGGTCATTTGCATCTTCCACATATTTCTTGCATGCACATGCATATTAAAAACATGTTAGGATCAATTAGAAATCTCTTTCTTATAAAATTCAAAGCTATCAGGTGTTGTACTAGTGGAATTTCCAAAACATGGATAACAAAACTTTGTTGTTCGTTTGTTGTGTGTGGACAAATTTTCTTTACATAAATTTTTTATGGTTTAAAACTTTTTGCATACATAAACTCTAAAAATTTTATTTTGCTGCGATCTATTTGCTTTATTTTTTTTTGTTTACGAGATAAAAAAGGGAGAGTGAAAACTCTTATTTGGATTTTAAAATAAAACTTGAAATAAAAAATGGAGATGCACAAATGCATAGAGAGATAATTCCAAAAAGTCTTTGTAAATTTTAGGGATTGTAAAACTATTGTAGTTTTTATATATGAGGTTTTGCAAATATCGGAAAAAGGGGGGAGTAGGGATTTAACTGTGTGTTGACTCCTAATCCATAAGTCATTTCTTAAAAAAATATAGCTCGTTACTCATGATCAATCACTTTACAATAATCTATGATTGTTAGACAAACTTTCTTTAAATGGGACTAAAATTGCTTATTTATATCGGGTAAATATCCCACCACACATTCACTTGAGAATTTAATGAGCATTTGTTGTTCTCCTTAAAAGTCTTGGATCCTAGGGTCATTTGGATCTTTAACATGTTTCGTGCATGCATATCCATATTTAAAACATGTTAGGATCAATTAGAAATCTCCTTCTAATAAAATTCCGAACAATTAGGGGTTGTGTAAGTGGAATTTCCCAAACATGGATATCAAAACATTGGTGTTTGTTTGTGGTGTGTGGATAAATTTTCCATTCTTAATTTTATTATTGTTTTAAATTTTTTTCATATATAAGCTCTACAATTTTTATTTTGTTGTGATCTATTTTGCTTTATGTTGTTTTTTTGTTTTCAAGAGAAAAAAGGTAAAGTGAACTCTAGTTTGGATTTAAAAACAAAACTTGACATCTAAATTGGAAATGCACAAACACAGAGAGAGATAATTCAAAAAATTCTATGTAATTTTTAGGGATTGTAAAACTCTTTCAGTTTTTATATATTAGATTTTGCAAACATCAGAAAAAGCGGGGAGTGGGGGATTTAACTGAGTGTTGACACCAAATCCATAAATCATTTCTTAAAAAAATATAGCTCGTTACTCTTGATCAATCACATTACAATGATCTATGATTGTTAGATCAACCTTTTTTAAATGGGCAAAAAATGGCTTGTTTGGATCGGGTATATCTCCCACCGTACGCCCTCTTGATAATTTTATGAGCATTTTTTGTTCTCCTTAAAAATCTTGGATCCTTGGGTCATTTGAATCTTCAACATGTTTCATGCATGCATATCCATATTTAATACATGTTAGGATCAATTAGAAATCTCTTTGTTATAAAATTCCAAACTATTAGGGGTTATACTAGTGAAATTTACCAAATATGGACAACAAAAGTTTGGTGTTCGTTTTAGTGTGTGGAAAATTTTTATTTAATTACATTTATTATTTTAATTTTTTTTTGCATATATAAACTCTAAAATTTTCATTTTGTTATTATCTATTTGCCATTTTTTTTACTAGAGAAAAAAAAGGGAGAGTGAAAACAAAAGTTTGGATTTTAAAACAAAACTTGACATCTAAAATGGTGCACAAATTCAGAGAGAGATAACTCCAAAAAGTCTTTGTAATTTTTTGGGAATGTAAAACTCTTTTAGGTTTTATATATTAGGTTTTGCAAGCATCAGAAAAAGGGGGGAACAGGCCATTTATCTGAGTGTTGGCTCCTAATCTGCAAGTCATTTCCTACAAAAATATAGCTTGTTACTCATGATCAATCACTTTTCAATGATCTATGATTGGTTGATCAACTTTTTTTAAATCAGCAAAAAATGGCTTGTCTGGATCAGGTAAATATCCCACTGCACATTCACTTGAGAATTTGATGAGCATTTGTTGTTCGCCTTAAAAGTCTTGGATCTTTGGGTCATTTGCATCTTCAACATGTTTCGTGTATGCATATCCATATTTAAAACATGGTGGGATCAATAAGAATTCTCTTTCTTATAAAATTCAGAGCTATTAGGGGTTGTACTAATGGAATTTCCCAAATAAGGATAACAAAACTTTGGTGTTCGTTTGTGGTGTGTGGATAAATTTTCTTTACTTTCATTTATTATTTTTAAAATTTTTTTGCATACAAATCTCTAAAATTTTCATTTTGTTGAGATCTATTTGTCTTATCTTATTTTTTTTACGAGAGTAAAAAGGGAGTGTGAAACTCAAGTTTGGAATTTAAAACAAAACTTGATATCTAAAATAGAAATGCACAAATGCAGAGAGAGATAATCCAAAAAGTCTCTGCAATTTTTAGGGATTGTAAAACTCTTTT
The DNA here is from genome assembly GCF_029961685.1 of Aristolochia californica. Lineage (NCBI taxonomy): Eukaryota > Viridiplantae > Streptophyta > Magnoliopsida > Piperales > Aristolochiaceae > Aristolochia > Aristolochia californica. The sequence continues at coordinate 30,837,158 of NW_027181992.1, read as the reverse complement.
AGTTTTTATATGTTAGGCTTTGCAAACATTGGAAAAATGGGGCAATGGGGGATTTAAGTGAGTGTTGACTCCGAATCCACAAGTCATTTCGTACAACAATATAATGATCTATGATTGTTAGATCAACTTTTTGTAAATGGGCAAAAAATTGCTTGTTTGGATTGGGTAAATATCCCACCGCATGTTAACTTGAAAATTTAATGAGAATTTTTTGTTCTCCTTAAAAGTCTTGGATCCTTGGGTCATATGCTTCTTCAACATGTTTCGTCCTAGCACATCCACATTTAAAACATGTTGGGATCAATTAGAAATCTCTTTCTTATAAAATTCCAAGCTACTAGGGGTTGTACTAGTGGAATTTCCCAAACATGGATAAGAAAACTTTGGTGTTTGATATTGGTGTTTGGATAAATTTTCTTTACTTTTATTTATTATTTTTAAAATTTTTTTGCATACATAAATTCAAAATTTTTCATTTTGTGCGATGTATTTGCCTTATCTATTTTTGTTTACGAGAGAAAAAGGGAGAGTAAAAAATCAAGATTTTATTTAAAAACAAAGCTTGACATTTAAAATGGAAATTCAAAAATGAAGATAGAGACAATTCGAAAAAGTTTGTGTAATTTTTTGGGATAGTAAAACTCTTTTATTTTTTAAATATTAGGTTTTGAAACATCGGAAAAAGGGGGGAGCGGGGGATTTAACTTAGTGTTGACTCCTAATTCACAAGTTATTATTTAAAAAAATATTGCTCATTACACATGATCAATTAGTTTACAATGATCTATGATTGTTAGACCTACTTTTTGTAAATGGGCAAAAAATGGCTAGTTTGGATCAGGTAAATATCTCACTGCATGTTCACATGAGAATTTTATGAGCATTTGTTGTTTTCCTTAAAAGTCTTGGATCCTTGGGTCATTTTCATCTTCAACATGTTTCGTGCATGCCTATCCATATTTAAAACATGTTAGGATCAATTAGAAATCTCTTACTTACAAAATTCCAAGCTATTAGGGGTTGTACTAGTGGAATTTCCCAAACAAGGATAACAAAACATTGGTGTTCATTTGTGGTGTGTGGATAAAAATTTTTTAGTTAAATTTATTATTTTAAATTTTGTTTTTTTGCATACATAAACTCTAAAATTTTCATTTTGTTGCGATGTATTTGCCTTATGTGTTTTTTTTACGAGAGGATAAAGGGAGAGTGAAAAGTCTTGTTTGAATTTTAAAACAAAACTAGATATCTAAAATGGAAATGCAAAAATGCAGAGAGAGAGGATTCCAAAAAGTCTCTATAATTTTAAGGGTTTTTATAACTGATTTAGTTTTTATATATTAGGTTTTGTAAACATCGAAAAAAAGAGGGGAGCGGGGGTAACTAAGTGTTGACACCTAAACCATTAGTCATTTCATACAAAAAAATTGTTCGTTACTCTGGATCAATTACTTTACAATGATCTATGATTGTTAGATCAACTTTAAGTAAATGGGCCAAAAATGGCTTCTTTGGATCGGGTAAATATCCCACCGCACGTTCACTTGAGAATTTAATGAGAATTTGTTTTTCTTTTTAAATGTCTTGGATCCTTGGGTCATTTTCATTTTCAACATGTTTTGTTCATGCATATCCATATTTAAAACATGTTAGGATCAATTAGAAATCTCTTTTTTATAAAATTTCAAGCTATTAGGGGTTGTACTAGTAGAATTTACCAAACATGGACAACGAAAACTTGGTGTTCATTAGTGATGTGTGGATAGATTTTCTGTACTTACATTTTTTATTGTTTAAATTTTTTGCATACATAAACTTAAAATTTTTATTTTTTTATGATTTATTTCCTTTATCTCTTTTTGTTTATGAGAGAAAAAAGGGAGGGTGAAAACTAAACTTTGGATTTTAGAAAAAAAAACTTGACATCTAAAATGGAAAGGTACAAATGCAGACAGAGATAATTCCAAAGAGTCTCTATAACTTCTAAGGATTATAAAACTTTTTTAGTTTTTATATATTAGGTTTTTCAAAAATTGGAAAAAGGGGGCAACTGGGGATTTAACTGAGTGTTGACTCCTTATCCACAAGTCATTTCTTACATAAAAATAACACGTTAATCATGATCAATCACTTTACAAAGATCTATGATTTTTAGATCAACTTTTTGTAAATGGGCAAAAAAAGGCTTGTTTGGATCTGGTAAATAACCCACCGCATGTTCACCTGAGAATTTATTGAGCATTTATTGTTCTCCTTAAAAGTCTTGGATCCTTCGGTCATTTGCATCTTCAAATGTTTCGTGCATGTACATCCATATTTAAAACATGTTAGGATCACTTTGAAATCTCTTTCTTTTAAAATTCCAAGCTATTAGGGGTTGTACTAGTGGAATTTCCCAAACATGGATAAGAAAACTTTGGTGTTCTATTGTGGTGTGTGGATAAATGTTTGGTACTTATATTTATTATTGTTTTATTTTTTTTGCATACACAAACTCTAAAATTTTCATTTTGTTGGGATCTATTTGCCTTATCTATTTTTGTTTATAGAGAAAAAAGGGAGAGTGAAAACTAAAGTTTGGATTTAAAAACAAAGCTTGACATCTAAAATGGAAATGAAAAAATTCAGGGAGGGATAATTCCAAAAAGTCTCTGTAAGTTTTAGGGAATGTAAAACTCTTTTAGTTTATATATATAAGGTTTAGCAAACATCAGAAAAAGGGGGAAGCGAGGATTTAACTAAGTGTTGACTCCTAATCCACAATCCAGTCTTTAGAAAAATATACCTCGTTACTCATGATCAATCACTTTACAATGATCTATGATTGTTAGATTAAGTTTTTGTAAATCGGCAATAAATTTCTTGTTTGGATAGGGTAAATGTCCCATAGCACATTCACTTGAGAATTTTATGAGCATTTTTTGTTCTAATTAAAAGTCTTGGATCCTTTGGTCATTTTCATCTTCAACATGTTTCGTGCATGAATATCCATATTTAAAACATGTTAGGATTAAATAGAAATCTCTTTCTTATAAAATTCCAAGCTATTAGGGGTTGTACTAGAGGAATTTCCCAAACATGGATAACCAAACTTTGGTGTTCGTTTGTGGTGTGAGGATAAATTTTCTTTACTAAAATTTATTATTGTTTTAATTTTTTTGTATACATCAACTCTAAAATTTTCATTTTGTAGCAATCTATTTGCCTTATTGTTTTTTTCTTAACTAGAGAAAAAAGGGTGAGTGAAAAATCTAGTTTGGATTTTAAAACAATGACATCTAAAATGGGAATGCACAAATGCAGAGAGAGATAATTCCAAAAAGTCTCTGTAATTTTTACGGATTGTAAAAATCTTTTAGTTTTTAAATATTAGGTTTTAAAACATCGGAAAAAGGGGGGAGTGGGGAATTTAACTGAGTGTTGACTCCTAAGCCATAAGTGATTTCTCAAAAAAATATAGCTCATTACTCATGATTAATCACTTTACAATGATCTTGGATTGGATGATCAACTTTATGTAAAAGGACTAAAAATAGCGTATTTGTATCGGGTAAATATCCCACCGCACGTTCACATGTGAATTTAACTGGCATTTGTTGTTCTCCTTAAAATTATGGATCCTTGTGTTATTTACATCTTCAACATGTTTCGTGCATGCACATCCATATTAAAAACATGTTTGTATCAATTAGAAATCTCTTTCGTATAAAATTCCAAAGTATTATGAGTTGTACTAGTGGAATTTCTAAAACATGGATAACAAATCTTTGGTATTCGTTGTGTATTGTGGATACATTTTTTTAATTAAATTTCTTATGGTTTTAAATTTTTTACATACATAAACTCTAAAATTTTTATTTTGTTACAATCTATTTGCCTTATCTTTTTTGTTTACTAGAGGAAAAAAGGAGAGTGAAAACTCTAGTTTGGAAATACCCAAATCCAGAGAGGGATAATTCACAAAAGTCTATGTAATTTTTAGGGATTGTACAACACATGTAGTTTATATATATATATATATTAGGTTAGCAAACAATCGAAAAAAAGGGGGGAGCAGGGGATTTAACCGAGGGTCATTTCATAAAAAAATATAGATCATTATTCATGATCAATCACTTTAGAATGATCTATGATTGTTATATCAACATTTTGCAAATGGGCAAAAAATGGCTTGTTTGTATCGGGTAAAATCCCACCACACTTTCACTTCAGAATTTAATGAGTATTTGTTATTCTCCTTAAAATTGTTGGATCCTTGGGTCATTTGCATCTTCAACATGTTTCGTGCATGCACATCTATGTTAAAAACATGTTAGGATCAATTAGAAATCTATTTCTTATAAAATTCCAAGCTATTATGGGTTATACTAGTGGAATATCCCAAACATGGATAACTAAATTTTAGTGTTTGTCTGTGGTGTATGGATAAATTTTATTTCCTAATATTTATTATTTTTTAAAATTTTTTGCATGCATAATTTCTAAAATTTTCATTTTGTTGCGATCTATTTGTCTTATCAATTTTTGTTTATGAGAGAAAAAAAGGTAGAGTAAAAACTCTATTTTGGATTTTAAAACAAAACTTGACATCTAAAATGGAAATGCACAAATGCAGAGGGAGATAATTCCAAAAAGTCGCTTTAATTTTTAGGGATTGTGGTGTGTGGATAAATTTACTTTACTTACATTTCTTATTGTTTTAAATTTTTTGCATACATAAATTCTAAATTTTTTATTTTGTTGTGATGTATTTGCCTTATCTATTTTTTATTAGGAGAGAAAAAAGGGAGAGTGAAAACTCAAGTTTGGATTTAAAAACAAAGTTTGACATCTAAAGTGTAAATGCAAAAATGCAAAGAGAGATAATTGCAAAAATGCAGAGAGAGATAATTCCAAAAAGTCTTTGTAATTTCTAGGGATTGTAAAACTCTTTTATTTTTTATATATTAGGTTTTTAAAACATTGGAAAAAGGTGGGAGCGGGGGATTTACTTGAGTGTTGACACCCAATTCATAAGTCATTACATACAAAGATATAGCTTGTTGCTTTTGATCAAGCACTTGACATTGATCTATAATTGTTCGATCAACTTTTATTAAATGGGCAAACAATGGCATGTTTGGATTGGGTAAATATCCCACCGCGCATTCACTTGAGAATTTAATGAGCATTTGTTGTTAAGTGGTGGATCCTTTTGGTCATTTGCATTTCAACACAATTCGTGCATGCATATCCTTATTTAAAACATGTTAGGATCAATTAGAAATCTCTTTCTTATAAAATTCCAAGCTATTAGGAGTTCTACTAGTGGATAACAAAACTTTGGTGTTCGTTTTTAGTGTGTGGATAAATTTTCTTTACTTACATTTATTATTTTTAAAATTTTTTGCTTACATAAACTTTAAAATTTTCATTTTTTTACGATCAATTTGTCTTAAATTTTAATTATGAGAAAAAAAGGGAGAGTGAAAACTCAAAGTTTGGATTTTAAAACAAATCTAGACATATAAAATGAAAATTCACAAATTCAAAAATAGATAATTCTAAAAATCCTTTGTACTTTTAAGGGATTGTAAAACTCTTTTAATTTTTATGTATTAGGTTTTGCAATCATAAAAAAAAGGGGGCAGTGGGGGACTTAACTGAGTGTTGACTCCTAATCCACAAGTCATTTCTTAAAAAAATATACCTCGTTACTCATGATCAATCACTTTACAATGATGTATGATTGTTAGATCAACTTTTTGTAAATGGGCAAAAAATGGTTTCTTTGGATCAGGTAATTATCCCACCGAGCGTTCACTTGAGAATTTGATGAGCATTTGTTGTTCTCCTTAAAAATCTTGTATCTTTGAGTCGTTTGCATCTTCAACATGTTTCTTTCATGCACATCTATATTAAAAACATATTAGGATAAATTAGAAATCTCTTTCTTATAAAATTCCAAGCTATTAGGGGTTGTACTAGTGGAATTTCCCAAACATGGATAACTAAACTTATGTGTTCGTTTGTGGTGTGTGGATAAATTTTATTTACTTATATTTATTATTGTTTTAAATTTGCATTCATAAACTCTAAAATTTTCATTTTGTTGCGATCTAATTGTCTTATTATTTTTTTGTAGACATAAGAAAAAAGGGAGAGTGAAAACTCAAGTTTGGATTTTAAAACAATACTTGACATCTAAAATGGAAATGCACACATGCTAAGAGAGATAATTCCAAAATGTTTATGTTATTTTTAGGGATTGTAAAACTCTTTTATTTTTTGTATATTAGGTTTTGCCAACATCGAAAAAATGAGGGAGCAGGGGATTTAACTGAGTGTTGACACCTAATCCATAAGTCATTTTTTAAAAAAATATAGCTCATTGCTTTTGATCAATCACTTTACAATGATCTATGATTGTTAGATCAACTTTCTTTAAATGGGCAAAAAATGGCTTGTTTGGATCGGGTAAATATTGCACTGCACGTTCACTTGAGAATTTAATGTGCATTTGTTTTTCTCCTTAAAAGTCATGGATCCTTGGGTCATTTGAATTTTCAACACATTTCGTACATGCATATCCTTATTTAAGCCATGTTAGGATCAATTAGAAATATCTTTCTTATAAAATTCAAAGCTATTAGATGTTGTACTAGTGGAATTTCCCAAACATGGATAACAAAACTTTTGTATTCGTTTGTGGTGCGTGGATAAATTTTCTTTACAAATATTTATTATTGTTTTAATTTATTTTTATACATAAACTCTAAAATTTTCATTTTTGTTACAATCTATTTGTCTTATCTTTTTTTGTTTACAAGAGAAAGGGAGAATGAAAACTCAAGTTTGGATTTTAAAATAAAATTTGACATCTAAAAAGGAAATGAACAAATGCAGAGAGAGATAATTAAAAAAAGTATCTGTAATTTTTAAAAGTTGTAAAACTATTTTGTTTTTTGTACATTAGGTTTTACAAACATAGGAAAAAGGAGGAAGCGGGGGATTTACATGAATGTTGACCCCTAATCCATCAGTCATTTCTTACAAAAAATATAGCTCATTTCTTTTGATCAATTACTTTATAATGATCTATAATTATTAGATCAACTTTTTTTAAATGAAAAAATATGGCTTGTTTGGACCAGGTAAATATCCCACCACACGTTCACTAGAGAATTTAATAAGCAATTGTTTTTATCCTTTAAAGTCATGGATCCTTGGGACATTTTCATTTTCAACACATTTTGTGCATACATATCCATATTTAAAACATGTTAGGATCAATTACAAATCTGTTTCTTATAAAATTCCAAGCTATTAGGGGTTGTACTAGTGGAATTTCCCAAACTTAGAAAACAAAACTTTGGTGTTCGTTTGTGGTGTGTGGATAAATTTTCTTTACTTACATTTATTATTGTTTAAATTATTTGCATACATAAACTTTAAAATCTTCATTTTGTTACGATCTATTTGCCTTAAATTTTTTTTTTACGAGAAAAGAAAGAGAGGGAAAACTAAAGTTGGATTTTAAAACAAAATTGGACATCTAAAATGGAAATGCAAAAATGCAGAGAGAGAAAATTCCAAAAATCCTCTGTAATTTTTAGGGATTGTAAAACACTTTTAGTTTTTATGTATTAGGTTTTGCAATCATAAAAAAAAGGGGGGAGCAAGGGAAATAACTGAGTGTTGACTCCTACTCCACAAGTCATTTCTTACAAAAATATAACTCATTTCTCATGATCAATCACTTTAAAATGATCTATGATTGTTAGATCAACTTTTAGTAAATGGGAAAAAATGGCTTGTTTGTATCGGTTAAATATCCCACTACACGTTCACTTGAGAATTTGATGAGAATTTGTTGTTCTCCTTAAAAGTCTAGTATCCTTGGGTCATTTGCATCTTGAACATGTTTCGTGCAAGCATACCCATATTTAAAACATTTTATGATCAATTAGAAATATCTTTCTTATAAAATTCCAAGCTATTAGAGGTTGTACTAGTGGGATTTCCCAAACATGGATAACAAAACCTTGGTGTCCGTTTTTTGTGTGTGGATAAATTTTCATTACTTATATTTATTATTATTTTAATTTTTTTTGCATACATAAACTCCAAAATATTCATTTTGTTATGATCTATTTGCCTTAACTTTTTTTTGTTTACTAATGAAAAAAGGGAGAGTGAAAAATCAAGTTTGGATTTTAAAACAAAACTTGACATCTAAAGTGGAAATGCACAAATGCAGAGAGAGATAAATAAAAAAAATCTCTATAACTTTTAGGGAATTCTAAAACTCTTTTGGTTTTTATATAATAGGTTTTGTAAACATTGGAAAAAGGGGGGAGCTGGGGATTTAACTGAGTGTTGACTCCTAATTGACAAGTCATTTCTTACAAAAATATAGCTCGTTACTCATGTTCAATCACTTTACAATGATCTATGTTTGTTAGAACAAAATTTTTTAAATGGGTAAAAAATAGCTTGTTTGGATCGGGTAAATATCCCACCACATGTTCACTTTAGAATTTAATGAGCATTTGTTGTTCTCCTTAAAAGTCTTGGGTCCTTGGGTCATTTGGATCTTCAACATGTTTCGAGCATGCATATCCATATTTAAAACATGTTAGGATCAATTAGAAATCTCCTTCTAATAAAATTCCAAGCTATTAGGGGTTGTACAAGTGGAATTTCCCAAACATGGATATCAAAACATTGGTGTTCGTTTGTGGTGTGTGGATAAATTTTCCTTTCTTAATTTAATTATTGTTTTAAATTTTTTGCATACTTAAGCTCTAAAATTTTCATTTTGTTGTGATCTATTTGCTTTATGTTTTTTTTGTTTACAAGAGAAAAAACGGAAAGTGAACTATAGTTTGGATTTAAAAACAAAACTTGACATCTAAAATGGAAATGCAAAAACGCAGAGAGAGATAACTCCAAAAATTCTATGTAATTTTTAGGGAGTCTAAAAATCTTTTAGTTTTTATATATTAGGCTTTGCAAACATCGAAAAAAGGGGGGAGTGGGGGATTTAAATAAGTGTTGACACCAAATCAATAAGTAATTTCTTAGAAAAATATAGCGCATTACTCTTGATCAATCACATTACAATGAACAATGATTATTATATTAAATTTTTGTAAATGGGCAAAAAATGGCTTGTTTGGATCGGGTATATATCCGACCGTACGTCCTCTTGATAATTTTATGAGCATTTGTTTTTCTCCTTAAAAGTCTTGGATCCTTGGGTCATTTGCATCTTCAACATGTTTCGTGCATGCATATCCATATTTAATACATGTTAGGATCAATTAGAAATCTCTTTGTTATAAAATTCCAAGCAATTAGGGGTTGTACTAGTGAAATTTTCAAATATGGACAACAAAACTATGGTGTTCGTTTGTAGTGTGTGGATCAATTTTCTTTACCTACATTTATTATTTTTAAAATTTTTTGTATACATAAACTCTAAAATTTTCATTTTGTTACGATCTATTTGCCTTTTTTTTACGAGAAAAAAGGAGAGTGAAAATAAAAGTTTGGATTTTAAAACAAAACTTGACATCTAAAATCAAAATGCACAAATGCAGAGTGAGATAATTCCAAAAAATCTTTGTAATTTTTTGGGAATGTAAAACACTTTTAGTTTTTATATATTAGATTTTGCAAGCATCGGAAAAAAGGGGGGAGCAGACGATTTAACTGAGTGTTGGCTCCTAATCTCCAAGTAATTTCTTAAAAAAATATAGCTTGTTACTCATGATCATTCACTTTTCAATGATCTATGATTGTTTGATCAACTTTTTGTAAATCAACAAAAAATTGGCTTGTTTAGATCAGGTAAATATCCCACTGCACGTTCACTTGCAAATTTGATGAGCATTTGTTCTTCTCCTTAAAAGTCTTGGATCTTCGGGTGATTTGCATCTTCAACATGTTTCATGAATGCATATCTATATTTAAAACATGGTAGGATCAATAAGAATTCTCTTTCTTATAAAATTCCAAGCTATTAGGGGTTGTACTAGTGGAATTTCCCAAACAAGGATAACAAAACTTTGGTGTTCGTTTGTGTGTGTGGATAAATTTTCTTTAATTTAATTTATTATTTTTTAAAATTTTTTGCATACAAATCTCTAAAATTTTCATTCTGTTGCGATCTATTTGCCTTATCTTTTTTTTTTTACGAGAGTAAAAAGGGAGTGTGAAATCTCAAGTTTGCATTTTAAAACAAAACTTTAAGTTTTATTTATGGAAAAGTGAAATACTTCATTGGCATCAATAACTTGTTGTAATCATAGTACATGAACCTCTATTTATAATAGAGGAAGGTAGTAGAGTCCAATTACAATAAAACTACCCTTGTCCCAATTACACCCAAACTCTAACACTTAAAGAAAAGTCCATATAATTATATAACTCAATATTGATAGAAGACAAATGTAACTCAAACTAAAACTCTTCTTGGTTGTGACCCTAAGATAAAGATACTTTTGTGAGTCCTTCTTGATCTTCCAACTGATTTGATAAGGATGCCAACTCATGGTAATCATTGTGGGTCCTACTTCTTATGGGCTTGGGCCCATCTTGTGGGCCTTCCTTGGTCATGTGGCCCATCTTATAATAATCTTAAAAATGTGGGCCTTCCTTGGTCGTTTGGGCTTGAGCTTCTCTTCCAACACTTGGCATCTAAAATGGAAATGCACAAATGTAGATAAAGATAATTCCAAAAAGTCTCTGCAATTTTTAGGGATTGTAAAACTCTTTTAGTTTTTATATATTAGGCTTTGCAAACATTGTAAAAAGGGGGCAACAGGGGGATTTAACTGAGTGTTGATTCCTAATCCACAAGTCATTTCTTACAACAATATAGCTAGTTAGTCATGATCGATCACTTTGCAATGATCTATGATTGTTTGATCAACTTTTTTGTAAATGGGCAAAAAATGGCTTGTTTGGATTGGGTAAATATCCCACCGCATGTTCACTTGAAATTTCAATGAGCATTTGTTGTTCTCCTTAAAAGTCTAGGATCCTTGGGTCATATGCTTCTTCCACATGTTTCGTCCAAGCATATCCACATTTAAAACATGTTGGGATCAATTAGAAATCTCTTTCTTATAAAATTCCAAGCTATTAGGGCTTGTACTAGTGGAATTTCCCAAACATGGATAAGAAAACTGTGGTGTTTGATATTGGAGTTTGGATAAATTTTCTTTACTTATATTTATTATTTTTTTAAATTTTTTGCATACATAAACTCTATATTTTTCATTTTGTGCGATGTATTTGGCTTATCTATTTCCGTTTACGAGAGAAAAAGGGAGAGTAAAAACTCAAGATTTTATTTAAAAACAAAGCTTGACATTTAAAATGGAAAAGCAAAAATGCAGATAGAGACAATTCCTAAAAGTCACTGTAATTTTTTGGGATTTTAAAACTCTTTTATTTTTTAAATATTAGGTTTTAGAAACATTGGAAAAAGGGGGGGGGGGAGCGGGGATTTAACTAAGTGTTGACTCCTAATCCACAAGTCAATCTTTACAAAAATATTGCTTGTTACACATGATCAATCACTTTACAATGATCTGTGATTGTTAGATCAACTTTTTTTAAATGGGAAAAAAATGGCTAGTTTGGATCGGGTAAATATCCCACTGCATGTTCACATGAGAATTTTATGAGCATGTGTTGTTCTCCTAAAAAGTCTTGGATCCTTGGGTCATTTGCATCTTTAACATGTTTCATGCATGCCTATCCATATTTAAAACATGTTAGGATCAATTAGAAATCTCTTACTTACAAAATTCCAAGCCATTAGGGTTGTACTAGTAGAATTTCCCAAACAAAGATAACAAAACATTGGTGTTCGTTTGTGGTGTGTGGATAAAATTTTGTTAGTTAAATTTATTATTTTTAAAATTTTTTTGCATACTTAAACTCTTAAATTTTCATTTTGTTGCGATCTATTTGCGATATGTATTCTTTTGTTTACGAGAGGATAAAGGGAGACTGAAAAGTCTTGTTTGAATTTCAAAGCAAAACTTGACATCTAAAATGGAAATTCAAAAATACAGAGAGAGAGGATTCCAAAAGTTTCTATAATTTTAAGGGTTTGTAAAACTGATTTAGTTTTTATATATTAGGTTTTGCAAACATCGGAAAAAGAGGGGAGTGGGGTTTTAACTAAGTGTTGACACCTAATCCATTAGTCATTTCAGAAAAGAAATATAGTTCATTACTCTTAATTAATTAATTTACAATGATCTATGATTGTTAGATCAACTTTAAGTCAATGGGCCAAAAATGGCTTCTTTGGATCAGGTAAATATCCCACCGCACGTTCACTTGAGAATTTGTTGAGCATTTATTGTTCTCCTAAAAAGTCTTGGATCCTTCGGTCATTTACATCTTCAACATGTTTCGTGCATGTACATCCATATTTAAAACATGTTAGGATCACTTTGAAATCTCTTTGTTATAAAATTCCAAGCTATTAGGGGTTGTACAAGTGGAATTTCCCAAACATGGATAAGAAAAATTTGGTGTTCTATTGTGGTGTGTGGATAATTTTCTTTACCTACATTTATTATTGTTTTAATTTTTTTGCATACACAAACTCTAAAATTTTCATTTTGTTGGGATCTATTTGCCTTATCTATTTTTGTTTACAAGAGAAAAAACGGAGAGTGAAAACTAAAGTTTGGATTTAAAAACAAAGCTTGACATCTAAAATAAAAATGAAAAAATGCAAAGAGAGATAATTCTAAAAAGTCTCGGTAAGTTTTAGGGAATGTTAAACTCTTTTAGTTTATATATATATTTAAGGTTTAGCAAACATTGGAAAAAGGGGGAAGCGAGGATTTAACTGAGTGTTGACTCCTAATCCACAAGTCAGTCTTTACAAAAATATACCTCGTTACTCAAGATCAATCACTTTACAATGATCTAGATTGTTAGATCAACTTTTTGTAAATCGGCAAAAATTTCTTGTTTGGATCGGGTAAATATCCCAGAGTACATTCATTTGCATCTTCAACATGTTTCGTGCATGAATATCCATATTTAAAACATGTTAGGATCAAATAGAAATCTCTTTCTTATAAAAGTCCAAGCTATTAGGGGTTGTACTAGAGGAATTTCCCAAACTTGGATAACCAAACTTTGGTGTTCGTTTGTGGTGTGAGGATAGATTTTCTTTACTAAAATTTATTATAGTTTTATTTTTTTTGCTTACATCAACTCTAAAATTTTCATTTTGTAGCAATCTATTTGCCTTATTGTTGTTTTTCTTAACTAGAGAAAAAAGGGAGAGTGAAAACTCTAGTTTGGATTTTAAAAAAATGACATCTAAAATGGAAATACACAAATGCAGAGAGAGATAATTCCAAAAAGTCTCTGTAATTTTTGTAGATTGTACAACTCTTTTAGTTTTTATATATTAGGTTTTAAAACATCGGAACAAGGGGGGAGGGGGGAATTTAACTGAGTGTTGACTCCTAAGCCATAAGTGATTTCTCACAAAAATATAGCTCATTACTCATGATTAATCACTTTACAATGATCTTGGATTGGAAGATCAACTTTTTGTAATAGGGCCAAAAATGGCGTGTTTGTATCGGGTAAATATCCTACCGCACGTTCACTTGTGAATTTAACTGGCATTTGTTGTTCTCCTTAAAATTATGGATCCATAGGTCATTTACATCTTCAACATGTTTCTTGCATGTACATCCATATTAAAAACATGGTAGTATCAATTAGCAATCTCTTTCTTATAAAATTCCAATATATTAGGGGTTGTACTAGTGGAATTTCCAAAACATGGATAACAAATCTTTGGTATTCGTTTGTGTATTGTGGATAAATTTTCTTTAATTAAATTTATTATGGTTTTAAATTTTTTACATACATAAACTCTAAAATTTTGATTTTGTTACGATCTATTTGCTTTATCTTTATTTGTTTACTAGAGGAAAAAGGGAGAGTGAAAACTCTAGTTTGGAAATACCCAAATGCAAAGAGAGATAATTCCAAAAAGTCTATGTAATTTTTAGGGATTGTAAAACTCTTTTCGTTTTTATATATATTAGGTTTAGCAAACAATCAGAAATAGGGGGGAGCGGGGGATTTAACCGAGTGTTGACTCCTAATCCATAAGTCATTTCTTTAAAAAAATATAGATCGTTACTCATTATCAATAACTTTAGAATGATCTATGATTTTTATATCAACGTTTTGCAAATGGGCAAAAAATGGCTTGTTTGTATCGGGTAAATATCCCACCACACATTCACTTGGGAATTTAATGAGCATTTGTTGTTCTCCTTAAAAGTATTGGATCTCTGGGTCATTTGCATTTTCAACATGTTTCGTGCATGCACATCTATGTCAAAAATATGTTAGGATCAATTAGAAATCTATTTCTTACAAAATTCCAAGCTATTATGGGTTATACTACTGGAATATCCCAAACATGGATACCTAAATTTTAGTGTTCGTTTGTGGTGTACGGAAAATTGTTTTTACTAATATTTATTAATTTTTAAAAACTTTTACATGCATAATCTCTAAAATTTTCATTTTGTTGCAATCTATTTGTCTTATCATTTTTTGTTTATGAGAGAAAAAAAGGTAGAGTGAAAACACTAGTGACTCCTAATCCACAAGTCATTTATTAAAAAAATATAGCTCGTTACTAATGACAAATCACTTTGCAATGATCTATGATTGTTAGATCAACTTTTTGTAAATGGGCAAAAAATGGCTTGTTTGGATCAATTAAATATCCCACCGTACGTTCACTAGAGAATTTAATGAGCATTTGTTGTTCTCTTTAAAAGTCTTGGATCCTTGGGTCATTTGTATCTTCAACATGTTTCGTGCATGTGTATCCATATTTAAAACATGTTATGATCAATTAGAAATCTCTTTCTTATAAAATTCCAAGCTATTAGGGGCTGTAGTAGTAGAATTTCCCAAACATGGGTTACAAAACATTAGTGTTTGTTTGTGGTGTGTGCATAAATTTTCTATACTTACATTTATTATTGTTTTCAATTTATTTCATAAATAAAATCCAAAATTTTCATTTTGTTGCAATCTATTTGCCATATCTTTTTCTGTTTACGATAGAAAAATGGGAGAGTGAAAACTCAAGTTTGGATTTTAGAATAAAACTTGACCTCTAAACTGGAAATGCACAAATTCAGAGAGAGATAATTCCAAAAAGTCTCAGTAATTTTTAGGGATTGTAAAACTCTTTTAGTTTATTTATATTAGGTTTTGCAAATATCGAAAAAAGAGTAGAGCGGGGGATTTAATTGAGTTTTGACTCCTAATCCACAATTCATTTCTTAAAAAAATATAGCTCGTTACTCATGATCAATCACTTTACAATGATCTATGAGTTTTTGATCAACTTTTTGTAAATGACCAAAAACTGGCTTGTTAGGATCGGGTAAATATCCCACCGCACGTTCACTAGAGAATTTAATGAGCATTTGTTGTTCTCCTTAAAAGTCTTGGATCCTTTGGTCATTTGCATCTTCACCATATTTCGTGCATGCATATCCGTATTGAAAACATGTTAGTATCAATTAGAAATCTCTTTCTTATAAAATTCCAAGCTATTAGGGGTTGTACTAGTGGAATTTCCTAAACATGGGTAACAAAACTTTAGTGTTCATTTGTGGTTTGTGGATAAATTTTTTTTACTTACATTTATTATTTTTTAAAATTTCTTCCATACATAAAATCTAAAGTTTTCATTTTGTTGCGATCTATTTGCCTTATTTTTTTTTGATTACGAGAGAAAAAAGGTAGAGTGAAAATTAAAATTTAGATTTTAGAATAAAACTTGACATCTAAAAAGGAAAGGCACAAATGCGGAAAGAGATGACTCCAAAAAGGCTCTATAATTTTTAGGGACTGTAAAAATCTTTTAGTTTATTTATATTAGGTTTTGCAAACATAAAAAAAGGGGGGTGCGGGGGATTTAACTTAGTGTTGACTCCTTACCCACAAGTCATTTATTAAAAAAATATAGATCATTATTCATGAACAATCACTTTACAATGATCTATGATTGGTAGAAAAACTTTTTGTAAATTGGCAAAAAATGGCTTGTTTGGATCGGGTAAATATCTCACCGCACGTTCACTTGAAAATTTACAGAGCATTAGTTTTTCTCCTTAAAAGTCTTGGATCCTTTGGTCATTTTCATCTTCAACATGTTTCGTGCATGCATATCTACATTTAAAATACGTTAGTATCAATTAAAAATCTCTTTCTAATAAAATTCCAAGCTATTAGGGGTTGTACAAGTGGAATTTCCAAAACAAGGATAACAAAACTTTGGTGTTCATTTGTAGTGTGTGGATAAATTTTATTTTCTTACATTTATTTTTGTTTTAAAGTTTTTACATACATAAACTCTTAAATTTCCATTTTGTTGCGATCAATTTGCCTTATCTTTTTCGGTTTGTGAGAGAAAAAAAGGTAGAGTGAAAACTCAAGTTTGGATTTTAAAATAAAACTAGACATCTAAAATGGAAATGCACAAATGTGGAGAGAGATAATTCCAAAAAGTCTATGTAATTTTTAGTGAGTGTAAAAATCTTTTAGTTTTTATATATTAGGTTTTGCAAACATTGAAGAAAGGGGGGAGCGCGGGATTTAAATGAGTTTTAACTCCAAATCCACAAGTCATTTCTTAAAAAAATATAGCTCATTACTCATGATCAATCACTTTGCAATTATCTATGATTTTTAGATCAATGTTTTGTAAATCGGCAAAAAATGGCTTGTTTAGATCGGGTAAATATCCCACCGCAAGTTCACTTGAGAATTTAATGAGCATTTGTTGTTCTCCTTGAAAGTCTTGGATCCTTTGGTCATTTTCATCTTCAACATGTCTAGTGCATGCATATCCATATTTAATACATGTTAGTATCAATTAGAAATCTCTTTCTTATAAATTTCCAAGTTATTAGGGGTTGTATAAATGGAATTTCCCAAACATGGATAACAAAACTTTGTTGTTCGTTGGTGGTGTGTGGATAAATTTTCTTTACTTATATTTTTTATTATTTTACATTCTTTACATACATAAACTCTAAAATTTTCATTTGGTTGCAATCTATTTGCCTTATCATTTTTTTTGTTTACGAGAGAAAAAAGGGAGAGTGAAAAGTCAGTTTTGGATTTTAAAACAAAACTTGAAATCTAAATTAGAAATGCACAAATGCAGAGAGAGATAATTCCATAAAGTCTCTGTAATTTTTAGGGTGTTGGAAGATAAGCTCAAGCCCACACGACCAAGGAAGGCCCACATATCTAAGATTATTATAAGATGGGCCACACAACCAAAGAAGGCCCACAAGATGGGCCCAAGCCCATAAGAGTAGTAGGATCCACAATGATTACCATGAGCTGGCATCCTTATTACATTAGTTGGAAGATCAAGAAGGACTCACAAAAGTATCTTATCTTATGGTCACGTCAAAGAAGAGTTTTAGTTTGAGTTATGTTTGTCTTTTATCTATATTGAGTTATTTAATTATGTTAGGACTTATCTTTTAAGTGTTAGAGTTTGGGTGTAGTTGGGACAAGGGTAGTTTTATTGGATTTGGACTCTACTATCTTCTTCTATTATAAATAGAGGTTCATGTACTTTGATTACAACAAGTTATTGATGTCAATGAAGTATTTTTCTTTTTCATAAATTCAACATGGTATCAAAGCAGGTTCTGTGAGTTGACTTGGTCAACTCACGGAGGTAATGTGATCCTTTCCTCTAAACCCTAAACCCTAAGTCTAGGTTTGTAGTTATTTTTTTAGTCCCTATACCCGCAGTTTTATTTGTATTTTTTGCCTCTATAGGGAGTTTTTGATATTTTAAATTATATATTTATGAAAATATATTTGAGTTTACTTTCAAAAAAAAAAATTTGTTCCAATCGAAGTTATCTATAGAGAGATGTCAATATTTGAATGAGTGAAGATCAGATTGTAAAAAGGTTCGATAAGCAGCAGCAATCTTCAGATTCCGACATATTTTTTTCTATCAAGAACTAGACTTTATATGGATAAATATACATCAAAATAAATATATGTAACTCTAGTCTTTTACCTATTCAACCAATTTTTTATCTAAGTTATATACAAAGAGAAATAGATATTTGAAGCAGCAAATGTCAGATTGAAAAAGAGGTTCGAGCTGCAGTAGAAAGCCTCAACGTCCGAGGTATTTTATGCTATCAATAAAGAGACTTTATATGGAGAATTATATATCAAAAGAAAGATACGTAAGTCTATTTTCCTACCTATTCAACCAATTATCTGTCTGTTTTTTTATAATGAGATATTTTCTTGGAAGAGTCGATGGTAATTTTGGAAAAAAAGGAGAAACAATACTTAGTTCCTCCAGATGACAGAGAAGGAAATTTATCAGATTATTTATCTTGTGATAATTATATTTTATGAAGAGAAGTTATACTTGGATGAAAAGTATTTAATTCTACTTTCATAATGAGAAAATTTTATGTCTATATTTAAAGAAATATTCGCATTGGAAGAATCAAAGGTCATGCTGGTATTCTGTTACATTGAAATCCGAATTTAAGATGATTATCTTGTGTCACTTTTTGAGTTGATATATCAGGAAAATATCTCACTTCTCCATGGTTTGAGGGCTTATTTTTTCATATCTATTATTTGGACCTATTGCTACATCTATGATATTTGGTTCAAGCTGGGATCATTGCCATTACATCCCAACTTGAGGGGGAGAAGTAGAATGTTATGGACTCCATAGCATCATGAGTTATCCATAGGCATAGCAAGTAAATTATGTCAATTTAAATTTAATGTAATTCCATTTGGTTTGGTTTGGTTTAGATGTAATATGACATGAACAAATTGACCCATGGGTCTAATTTGTATTTCCGTCCTCAACCCTATTTTTGGGGACGTCAAGGTGAAAGAAAGTAAGTATTGAGAAAATTAGAATTAAACAGGTCAGATTCTCCCTCAGAGGTCTAGGTCGAATTCTCCCTCTGAGGTCCAGGTCGAGCTTCCTTCAAAGCTCAATCATTCCATTCCGAATTCCACCATTCCACGTACAAGAAACAAGAACCCTCTTCCAGCGTCAAGATTCAATATGGAGGGAAGAGAGGAAAGAAGGGTGACTCGATCCATGGCTCAGGAAGAACCTAACATCTTGGTATCAGACATGTCCACCCTTGGGAATTCCTCTTCCCCCGAGGATTTACGGCAGTTAGTTGAAGACAATTATCAGAGGATAGATGTTTAGGCTCAATCCCTAGAAGAAGTGTGTCAGACCACATCTGACCTTAGTGAGGCAATCAAATCCATGGACGCAGCCATCCAAGCCCTCCTCCGGCGACAAGACGACAGTGGTCTACGATCGCAGCCGCTGGCAGCCTGCTCTCCATCGGCCGACCACCATCACTACCAGCCACCACCACCTCCACCACCACCAATGCGCCATAACAATCCCCATCTAGGGCCTGCCACATAGGGACCAAATACGGTTCCTAGGTATTTCAAACTCAATTTTCCTACATATGATGGGTCTAAGGACCTCTTGATTTGGTTAACCAAGTGTGACCAATTCTATTATCATAAAAAAACACGTGCGGATGAGAAGGTTTATTTAGCCGCATACCACATGCTCGATGAAGCGCTCCTATGGTACCACCAATTCCGAAATGACCAAATGGTTCAGGATTGGGCAACCTTTAGACAATCATGCATGATGAGATTTGGTCCTCCAGCTAGTAACAATCCATTGGGAGAATTAATCAATTATAAGCAGAATGGATCACTAGAGGTGTATCAAAAAACCTTCCAAGAACGTTTGGTCCACGCTAATGAGTTTGTAAGTCACTCCCAGTATGTTCACATCTTTACTGCTGGTTTGACATAAGCTCTATGGTTGGAAGTTGAATTACATGGTACTACAGATTTGAACCACGCTATGAATTTAGCCAGGTCAATTGAGCATAAGCAGCGAGTTCTGAAGGATTCACAGGTCAGAAAACCAGCTTGGCCAGGAAGGCACAATGCCACTGCCCCAGCACCATATTCTGGTCCTCCAAGTTCTGGAGCCAGTGCAACACCGCTCCCAGAAAGTTCTAACTCTATGCCACCAACTTCTTACTTCAAAAAACTGAACAGACAAGAAATAGATCAGAGAAAGGCCAAGGGCCTTTGTTTTAACTGTGATGAACAATATGTCCAGGGTCACATATGCAAAAGATTATTCAGTATATGTCTGTGGGAGGATTGTGAGGACATACTACCAGAGGAAGAGATTGTGGAGACAGACCAAGAGGGTGGGTCTAGAGATTTCACTTCATGCCATGACTATCCTGCGCAATTCTAACACCATGTAAGTTAAAGCCCAGTTACATCATCTACAATTACTTGCTTTAATTGACTCTAGCAGCACGCATAATTTCATCAGTTAGCCAGCGGCCGAACAACTTGGGTTAGTCGTCCAGTAGCAGACAGGCCTTTCAGTCTCAGTTGCCAATGGGGCAAAAATTACCAGTGTGGGCATCTCTCCAGCCACACACTTTGATATTGAGGGACACACCTTTATTGCAGATTTCCTGGTGATCCCACTGTTAGGATTTGATTTGGTACTTGGAATTAAATGGTTCCAACTATTGGGGCCTATTTTATGGGATTTTTAGGCTCTAACCATGACCTTCACAGAGGGCCACCGTCAGATCACATTGCATGGCACCCAGGCACCAGTGCCCTGCGCACTTCAAATTGTTCAGGTCCATAGCACTGACAACTGTAAGTTATCTCAATTACTTACAAACTTTGAGGATATATTTCATGAACCTATTGCTCTACTGCCAATTAGGCACTGTGATCAGCGTATCCGTTTGAAATTGGGCACTGAACCTGTCGTGGTGCATCCTTATCGTTACCCCCACTTACAAAAGGATGAGATTGAAAGGCAATGCCAAAATATGCTCGCCTAGGGAATTATTCAGCCAAACATGTCTCCTTTCTCCTCCCTAGTATTATTGGTCCGCAAGCATGATAAGTCGTGGAGGTTTTGTGTGGATTACAGGCAACTCAATGCGCACACCATTAAAGACAAATTTCCCATACCAGTGGTGGACGAGTTGCTAGATGAGTTACACGGTGCTACTATATTTACCAAGCTAGATTTGAAGTTTGGCTATCCATCAAATCCGCGTTCATCCATCAGATGCGGAGAAAACTGTGTTTCGCATGCACCATGATCATTTCGAGTTCCTCGTGATGCCATTTGGTCTCTCAAATGCGCCTTCCACATACCAGGCCCTTATGAATGAGGTATTTTCCTCTCTTGAGGAAATATGTTTTGGTATTTTTTAATGATATTTTGGTATATAGCAACAATTGGGAAGTGCATCTTCAGCACTTTCACCAGGTATTTACTCTTCTACGCTCACATCATTTGGTTTTAAATCAGTCCAAATGTTCTATGGGTACCTCAGAAGTGGCATACTTGGGCAACATTATTTCAGTAGTTGGGGTGAAAGTAGACCAAAGTAAGATTAAGGCCGTCACAGATTGGCCTCCTCCCACCTCCATTACAACATTAAGGGGATTTTTGGGCCTAGCTGGGTATTATAAGAAATTTATCCGCAGCTATGGCTAGATTGCAGCACCGCTAAACAACCTACTCAATAAAAATGCCTTTACCTGGTCCAAGACAGCGGCTCATTCTTTTCAGCAGTTGAAAGAGGCATTATCATCCGCACCAGTTTTGCAGCTACCGGACTTTGATGAGTCATTTGTGGTGGAATGTGATGCTTGGGGGGGTGGTATTGGTGCAGTGTTACACCAATAAGGACACCCGATCGCTTATTATAGCCTCCAGCTTGGCCAACACCGCCACAAGTTAGCAGCTTATGAGAGGGAACTTATCGGTTTAGATAAATCAATACTGCATTGGCGGCCTTATCTTTGGGGGCGCCCATTTCTAATTCGCACTGATCATTGCAACCTCAAGTATCTGCTTGAGTAGTGCCTCACTACCTCACCGCAGCAACATTGGTTAAGTAAACTTATGGAGTTTGACTTTATCGTAGAGTATAAACCTAGGAGTTTGAATGTGGGGGCTGATGCTTTATCTCGCTGGGACATTTTAGAGACGCAATTACATGCCATCAGTCATCCCAGAGCTCTCTTGTTGGATTCTATTTGGGAGGAATCACAACAGTATCTAGAAGTTATTGCCTTATATCATGAGATTCAGCAAGGGAGATCGAAAAAACATTGGACGGTTCAGGATAGTCTGGTCCTCTTCAAAAACTGGATTTTTCTACACCACACATCACCACTTATTCACAACATTTTAGCATCGTTCCATCATAGTACACATGAGGGCCGACAAAAAACATATTTCCGGATCAATCGGGATTTTTATTGGAGGGGTATGAAGCGTAGTATAGCCAATTATGTGGCAGCTTGTCAGATTTGTCAATGGAATAAAGCTGAATCATTAAGTCCAATAGGTTTGCTCCATCCACTTCAGCTACCATCACAAGTCTGGTCAGATATTTCCATGGACTTCGTAGATGGCCTTCCCGCGTCGTCCGGCAAATCTGTTATATTTGTAGTGGTTGATCATTTCTCAAAGTATGGCCATTTCCTCCCTCTGGCGCATCCTTACATTACAACTCACGTAACTCAACTCTTTATGGACAATATTGTCCAGTTACATGGGATGCCTACCTCCATTACTAGTGACAGAGATGCCATCTTTACCAGTACATTCTGGAAATAATTTTTCAAGCTGCAGAGCACAACATTAGCATTATCTTCCACCTGCCATCCACAGACTGATGGTCAGACCAAGGTCATCAAACGGACGATTGAGATGTTTCTTCATTGTGTCATGGGGGACTCACCTAAACGGTGGGTTAAATGCCTCGCCTAGGCTGAATTCTGTTACAACACCTCCTACCACAGTGCCCTCGGAACTACCCCATTCAAGGTAGTATATGACAGAGACCCACCTCGCCTCTTATCGTATGAACCAGGTGCCTCCAAGATCGCCACTTTGAACCAAGCATTAGTAGAAAGAGATACCATTCTCATAGAGGTGCGCACTCATCTCCAGGAGGCCTAGAGTACTATGAAATTTAATTATGACAAGAAGCACCAAGAAGTGATATGACATGGGAGCCATTAGCTGCTTTTCGAGACCTCTACCCCTATTTTGAGCTTGAGGACAAGCACTCTCTCCAGGAGGGGGTGATGTTATGGACTCCATAGCATCACAAGTTATCCACATGCATAGGAATTAAATTATGTCAATTTACTTTTAGTGTAATTCCATTTGGTTTGGTTTGGTTTAGATGTAATATGGCAGGAACCAATTGACCCATGGGTCTTATATTTCCGTCATCAACCCTATTTATGGGGACGTCAAGGTGAAGGAAAGTAAGTATTGAGAAAATTAGAATTACACAGGTCAGATTCTCCCTCAGAGGTCTAGGTCATATTCTCCCTCTGAGGTCCAGGTCGAGCTTCCTTCAAAGCTCAATCATTCCATTCCAAATTCCACCATTCCACGTTCAAGAAACAAGAACCCTCTTCGAGCGTCAAGATTCAATATGGAGGGAAGAGAGGAAAGAAGGGTGACTCGATCCATGGCTCGGGAAGAACCTAACATAGAAGAATTACAAGAAAGAGGTATTTTATTTCATATGTTGTGACTAAGTTTATGTGACCAAAATATTCAAGAAAAGGGGGAGCACAAAAGATGAAGCTTGTGCATCTAAGAAGAAAATTTTATATCGGATTATTTCATGGGTTCTTTTACAAAGTTTATTATTTGGTTCATGTTATATGTGTTGGAAGATGGTCGTGTTATATACAGTTGTTGCTATTATGTTTCTTTGGGGACATTATTATTGAAGAAGAGGTGGCCTCATATCATCATTTATTTTACCCCATAAAAAAATATCACAGTTGGTAAACCATACTAAGGATACCCTATAAAAAAATATCATGGTTGGGAAACCATGATGGGCCCTATAAAAAAAAGTCACGGTTGGGAAACCATGACGGAGGATACCTTGTCAAAAAATATCACGGTTGGGAAACCATGATAGGCTCTGTCAAAAAATATCACGGTTGGGAAACCATGATGGAGGAATTTATTATTAAATCTATGTTATCCCCCCTTGTAATGGCTTTTATGACTCCTACCACTTTAAAGTCATTGTCTTGTAGAGGGACACGGTGGTGGACACTTCAAAGCAATACTGATAGACACACTAGCGATAGAAGATGGAGTGTTCCCTACATCCAGTATTAGGATTGGAGTACGAAGCAATGGCTTATCGGCTAGGAGTGATTTTACTTTCACTTTTATTATGCTAGTAGGGCCTCATGGAAGGATGCACATCATGAGGGGGAATGTTGGAAGATGAAGGCATATTGGATGATGTGCCATTTTATACAAAAATATTCTATATATCATTTGTAGCAAGCTGGGAGTTCATGTTGTTCTCTCACCCCCAACTTGAGGGGGAGTGTTGGAAGATAAACTCGAGCCCACACGACATAGGAAGGCCAACATATCTAAGATTATTATAAGATGGGCGACACGACCAATGAAAGCCCACAAGATGGGCCCAAGCCCATAAGAAGTAGGACCCACAATGATTACCATGGAAGATCAAGAAGTCTCACAAAAGTATCTTATCTTATGGTCATGTCAAAGAAGAGTTTTAGTTTGAGTTATGTTTGTCATTTATCTATATTGAGTTATTTATTTATGTTAGACTTATCTTTAAGTGTTAGAGTTTGGGTGTAATTGGGACAAGGGTAGTTTTATTGTAATTGGACTCTACTACCTTCCTCTATTATAGATAGAGGTTCAAGTACTCTGATTACAAGTTATTGATGTCAATGAAGTATTTTCCTTTTCCATAAATTCAACATAGGGATTGTAAAACTCTTTTAGTTTTTATTTATTAGTTTTTATAATTTTTGAAAAAAGGGGGCGGCGGGGATTTAACTGAGTGTTGACTCCTAATCCACAAGTCATTTCTTACAAAAATATAGCTCGTTACTCATGATCAATCACTTTACCGAGATGTATGATTGTTAGACCAACTTTTAGTAAATAGGCAAAAAATGGCTAGTTTGGATCTGGTAAATATCCCACTGTATGTTCACTTGATACTTTAATGACCATTTGTTGTTCTCCTTAAAAGTCTTGGATCCTTTGGTCATTTGCATCTTCAACATGTTTCGTGCATGCATATCCAAATTTAAAAAATGTTAAGATCAATTAGAAATCTCGTTCTTATAAAATTCCAAGCTATTTAGGGGTTGTACTAGAGTAATTTCTGAAACATGGATAACAAAACTTAGGTGTTCGTTTGTGGTGTGTGGATAGATTTTATTTACTTTCATTTATTTTTGTTTTAATTTTTTGAATATATAAACACTAAAATTTTCTTTTTTTATGATCTATTTGCATTTTCGTTTATTGTTTACGAGAGAAAAAAGGGAGTGGGAAAACTAAAGTTTGGATTTTAAAACAAAACTTGACATCTAAAATGGAAATTCACAAAAGTAGAGAGAGATATTTCCAAATAGTCTCTTTAATTTATTTGGATTGCAAAACTCTTTTAGTTTTTATATATTAGGTTTTGAAAAAATCGGAAAAAGGGGGGACCGGGGATTTAACTAAGAGTTGACTCCTAATCCACAAGTCAGTTCTTACAAAAATATAGCTCGTTACTCATGATCAATCACTTTACAATGATCTATGATTGTTAGATCAAATTTTTGTAAATGGGCATAAAATGACATGATTGGATTGGGAAAATATCCTACTGCACATTCACATGAGAATTTAATGAGCATTTGTTGTTCTCCCTAAAAGTCTTGGACCCTTGGGTCATTTGCATCTTTGACATATTTCCTGCATGCATATCCATAATTAAAACATGTTAGGATCAATTAGAAATCTTTCTTATAAAATTCAAAGCTATTAGGGGTTGTACTAGTGGAATTTCCCAAACATGGATAACGAAAATTTTGTGTTCGTTTCTGGAGTGTGGATAAATTTTCTTAACTTGCTTTTATTATTGTTTTAAATTTTTTTACAAAAAAACTCTAAAATTTTCATTTTGTTGCGATCTATTTGCCTTTTCTTTTGTTTTACGAGAGAAAAAAGGGAGTGGGAAAACTCAAGTTTGGATTTTAAAACAAAACTTGACATCTAAAATGGAAATGTACAAATGCAGAGAGAGATAATTCCATATAGTCTCTGTAATTTTTTTTATTGTAAAACTCTTTTAGTTTTTACATATTAGGTTTTAAAAACATCAGAAAAAGGGTGGATTGGGGGATTTAACTAAGTCTTGAATCCTAATCCACAAGTCATTTCTTACAAAAATATAACTCGTTACTAATGATCAATCACTTTACAATGATCCATGATATTTAGATCAACGTTTTGTAAATCGGCAAAAAATGGCTTGTTTGGATCTGGTAAATATCCCATTGCACGTTCACTTGAGAATTTAATGAGCATTTGTTCTTCTCCTTAATAGTCTTGGATCCTTTGGTCATTTGCATCTTCAACATGTTTTGTGCATGCATATCCATATTTAAAACATGTTAGTATCAATTATAAATCTCTTTGTTATAAAATTCGAAGCTATTAGGGGATGTACTAGTGGAATATTACAAACAAGGATAACGAAACATTGGTGTTCGTTTGTGGTGTGTGGAAAAATTTTCTTTAGTTACATTTTTTATTGTTTTCAATTTTTTGCATACATAAAATCTTTAATTTTCATTTTGTTGCGATCTATTTTTCTTACCTTTTTTTCTTTACGAGTGAAAAAAGGGATAGTGAAAACTCAAATTTGGATTTTAAATCAAAACTTGACATCTAAAATGGAAATGCCAAAATTTAGAAAGAGATAATTCCAAAAAGTCTCCTTAAATATTAGGGATTGTAAAACTCTTTAAGTTTTTATATATTAGGTTTTGCAAACATAAGAAAAATGGGGGAGCAGGGGATTTAACTGAGTGATGACTCCTAATCCATAAGTCATTTCTTAGAAAAAAATATAGCGCGTTACACATGATCAATCACTTTACAATGATCTATGATTGTTAGATCAACTTATTTTTAAATGGGAAAAAATGGCTTGTTTGGATCGAGTAAATATCCCACCGCACATTCACTTGAGAATTTAATCAGCATTTGTTGTTCTCCTTAAAAGTCTGGGATCCTTGGGTGATTTGCATTTTCAACATGTTTCGTACATGCTATCCATATTTAAAAAATGTTAGGACCAATTAGAAATGTTTCTTATAAAATTCCAAGCTATTAGGGGTTGTACTAGTGGAATTGGCCAAACATGGGTAACAAAACTTTGGTATTTGTTTGTGGTGTGTGGATAAATTTTCTTTACTTACATTTATTATTGTTTTAAATTTTTTGAATACATAAACTCAAAATTTTTCATTTTGTTGCGATCTATTTACCTAATCTTTATTTGTTTACAAGAGAAAAAAGGGAGAGTAAAAAACTCAAGTTTGGATTTAAAAAAAAAACTTGACATAAAAAAATGGAAATGCACATATGTAGAGAGACATAATTCCAAAAAGTCTCTTTAATTTTTAGGTATTGTAAAAATATTTTAATTTATATATATATTAGGTTTTACAAACATCGAAAAAAGGGGGAGTGGGCGATTTAATTGAGTGTTGACCCCTAATCCACAAGACATTTCTTACAAAAATATAGCTCGTTACTCGTGATCAATCACTTTACAATGATCTATGATTTTTTGATCAACTTTTAGTAAATACCCAAACAATGGCTTGTTGGGATCGGGTAAATATCCCATCTCACGTTCACTTGAAAATTTAATGATTTTTTTTTTCTTCTTAAAAGTTTGGACCCTTGGGTGATTTGCATCTTCAACATGTTTCGTGCATGCATATCAACATTTAAAAAATGTTAGGATCCAATAGAAATTTCTTTCTTTCTTGTAAAATCCTAGCTATTAGGGGTTGTACTATTGCAATTTCCCAAACATGCATAGCAAAACTTTGGTGTTTGTTTATGGTGTATGGATAATTTTTTTTTTTTACATACATTTATTATTGTTTAAAATTTTTGCATACATAAACTCAATTTTTCATTTTGTTACGATTTATTTGCCTTATCTTGTTTTGTTTACTAGAGAAAAAAGGGAGAGTTAAAACAAAACTTGACATAAAAAATGGAAAGGCACAAATGCAGAGAGAGATAATTCCAAAAAGTCTCTATAATTTTTAGGGATTTTAAAACTCTTTTTGCTTTTAGAGATTAGGTTTTACAAACATAAAAAAATAGGGGGAGCAGGGGATTTAACTGAGTGTTGAGTCCTAATCCACAACTCATTTCTTAGAAAAACATGGCTCATTTCTCATGATAAATAACTTTACTATGATCTATGATAGTTAGATCAACTTTTTGTAAATGAGCAAAAAATGGCTTGTGTTGGATGATAAGCTCAAGACCAAATGACCAAGGAAGGCCCACATATGTAAGATTATTATAATATGGGCCACATGACTAAGGAATGCCCACAAGATGGGCCCAAACCCATAAGAAGTAGGACCCGCAATGATTACCAAGAGCTATCATCCTTATCACATCAGTTGGAAGACCAAGGACTCACAAAAGTATCTTTATCTTAGGATCACAACCAAGAAGAGTTTTAGTTTAAGTTATATTTCTCTTTTATCAATATTGAGTTACCTAATTATGTTAGGACTTACCTTAAGTGTTAGAGTTTGGGTGTAATTGGGACACGAGTAGTTTTATTGTATTTGGACTCTACTATGTTCCTCTATGATAAATAGAGGTTCATGTACTCTGATTACAACAAGTTATTGATGTCAATGAAGTATTTCACTTTTCCATAAATTCAACATGGTATCAGAGCAGGATCTGTGAGTTGACTTGGTCAACTCAAGGAGGTAAGGTGATCCTTTTCTCTAAACCCTAAACCCTAGGTCTAGGTTCATAGTTATTTTTTTTTCAATGCCTACACCCATAGATCTTGTTGCTATTTTCACCTCTATAAATAGATTTTCATACTGAAAATTATATATTGAAGGAAATATATTTGAGTCTACTTTCAAAATAAGAATGATTTGTTCCAATTGGAGTTATATACAGAGAGTTATTGATATTTGAATGAGCGAAGGTCAGATTGCTAAAGGGTTCGAGCAGCAGCATCAATCTTCAGATTCTGAGGTACTTTTTGCTATCAAAAAGTAGACTTTATATGCAGAAATATATATCAAAAGAAATATCTGTAAGTTTATTCTTTCACCTATTCAACCAATTTTTTATCTGAGTTATGTACAAACAGAAATCGATATTTGAAGTAGCAAAGATCAGTTTGAAAAAGAGCTTTGAGCGGGAGCCGAAAGCCTCAACTTCCGAGGTATTTTAAGTTATAAATAAAAGAGAATTTATATGGATAATTATATATCAAGAGAAAGGTATGTAAGTCTATTTTCTGACCTATTCAACCAATTCTCTGTATGATTTTTTTATAAGGAGATATTGATCTTGGAAGTGTCAATGGTCATTCTGGAAAAACAGGAGAAACAGAACTTAGTTCGGCCAGATGACAGAGACCGAAACCTATCAGATTATTTATCTTATGCTAAAAATATTTTATGAAGTTATTTTATACTTGGATGAAATTTATTTAAGTCTACTTCAGGCGAAGAAAATTTCATGTTAATCTGATCTATATTTAAAGATATATTTGCAATGGAAGAATTAAAGGTCATGCTGGTATTCTGCTATATTGAAAAATCCGAATTTATGACAATTGTTTTGTGTCACTTTTTGAGTTGATATATCAGGAAAATATCTCACTTGTCCCTAGTTTGAGGCCTTATTTATACATCTCTGTTATTCGGGCCTATTGCTACATCTATGATATTTGGTTCAAGTTGGGATCACTGCCATTACTTCCCAACTTGAGGGGGAGAAGTACAAGAAGTGCAAGAGAGAGGTATTTATTCCTTATGTTGTGGATAAGTTTAAGTGACAAAAATATTCAAGAAAGATGGAGCACAAAAGATGAAGCTTGTGCATCTAAGAAAAAATATTTATATCCCATTATGATTATTTCATGGGTCCTTCTACAAGGTTTATTATTTTGGGTCATGTTATATGTGTTGGAAGATGGTTGTGTTATATTCAGCTGCAGCTATTATGTCTCTTTGGGGACATTATTCTTGAATAAGAGATGGCCTCATGTCATCATTTATTTTACCCCGTAAAAAAGATCAAAATTTTTTGTGGTTGGGAGTCCACGACGGAGGAACTTCATCCCCGTCAAAAAGATGAAAATTATTTGTAGTTGGGAGTCCACAACGGAGGAACTTTATCCCCATCAAAAAGATGAAAATTATTTGTGGTTGGAAGTCCATGACGGAGGACCTTCATCCCCGTTAAAAAGATGAAAATTATTTGTGGTTGGGAGTCCACAACGGAGGAACTTCATCCTCGTCAAAAAGATGAAAATTATTTGTGGTTGGAAGTCCAAGACGGAGAAACTTATGATTACATCTATGTTATCCCCCACCCGTAATGGCTTTTATGTCTCCTACCACTTGAGAGTCGTTGTTCTATGGAGGGACACAGTGGTCGACACTTCAGAGCAATACCAATAGACACACTACCGATAGCAGTAGAGTGTGCCCTACATCCAACATTAAGACTAGAGTATGAAGAATGGCTTACCGGCTAGGAGTGATTTTTACTCTCACTTATAATGCCACAGAGCCTCATGGAAGGACGCAACAACGTGAGGGGGAATGTTGGAAGATGAAGGCATATTGGAAGATGTGCTATTTTATACAAAAAATATTTTATACATCATTTGCAGCAAGCTGGGAGTTCATGTTGTACTCACCCCGAACTTGAGGGGGAGTGTTGGAAGATAAACTCAAGCCCAAACGACCAAGGAAGGCCCACATATGTAAGATTATTATAAGATGGGCCACATGACCAAGGAAGACTCACAAGATGGGCCCAAGCCCATAAGAAGTAGGACCCACAATGATTACCAAGAGCTGGCTTCCTTATCACATTTGTTGGAAGATCAAGAAGGACTCACAAAAGTATCTTTATCTTAGGGTCCAAGAAGAGTTTTAGTTTAAGTTATATTTGTCTTTTATCAATATTGAGTTACCTAATTATGTTAGGACATACCTTAAGTGTTAGAGTTTGGGTGTAATTGGGACAAGGGTAGTTTTATTGTAATATGACTCTACTACCTTCCTCTATTATAAATAGAGGTTCATGTACTCTGATTACAACAAGTTATTGATGTCAATGAAGTATTTCACTTTTCCATAAATTCAACAGCTTGTTTGGATCGGGTAAATATCCCACCGCACGTTCACTTAAGAATTTAATGAACAATCGTTGTTCTCCTTAAAAGTCTTGGATCATTGGGTCATTTGCATTTTCAACATATTTCGAGCATGCATATCCATATTTAAAACATGTTTGGTTGAATTAGATATCTCTTTCTTATAAAATTTCAAGCTATTAAAGGTTGTACGAGTGGAATTTCCCAAACATGGATAACAAAACTTTGGTGTTCATTTGTGGTGTATGGATAAATTTTCTTTACTTACATTTATTTTTTTAAAATTTTTTGCATCCATAAACTCTAATATTTTCGTTTTGTTGTGATCTATTTGCCTTATTGTTTTTGTTTGTGAGAGAAAAAAAGGAGAGTGAAAAACCCATGTGTGGATTTTAAAACAAAACTTGACATCTAAAATGCAAATGAACAAATGCAGGGAGAGATAATTCCAAAAAGTCACTATAATTTTTAGGGAATGTAAAACTCTTTCAGTTTTTATATATTAGGTTTTTCAAACATGAGAAAAAGGGGGGAGAGGGGGATTTAACTAAGTCTTGACTCCTAATCCACAAGTCATTTCTTAATAAAAATAGAGCTCGTTACTCATGATCAATCACTTCACAATGATTTATGATTGTTAGATAAACTTTTTATAAATGGGCAAAACATTGGTTTGTTTGGATCGGGAAAATATCCCATCGTACGTTCACTTGAGAATTTAATAGGCATTTGTTTTTCTCCTTAAAAGACTTGGACCTTTGGGTCATTTGCATCTTCAACATGTTTTGTGCATGCATATCCATATTTAAAACATGTTTTGATCAATTAGAAATCTCTTTCTTGTAAAATTCCAAGCTATTAGGGGTTGTACTAGTGGAATTTCCCAAACATGAATAACAAAACTTTGGTGTTCATTTGTGGTGTGTGGATAAATTTTCTTTAATTATATTTATTATTTTTTTAAAAAAATTCATACATAAAGTCCAAAATTTTCATTTTTTGTGATCTATTTCCCCTACCTTTTTTTTGTTTACGAGAGAAAAAAGGGAGTGAAAGCTCAAGTTTGGATTTTAAAACAAAATTTGACATCTAAAATGGAAATGCACAAATGTAGAGAGAGATAAATCAAAAAAGTCAATGTAAATTTTAGGGATTGTCAAACTCTTTTAGTTTTTATATATTAGGTTTTGAAAACATCAGAAAAATGGGGGAGCAGGGGATTTAACTGAGTGGTGACTCCTAATTCGCAAGTCATTTCTTACAAAAAAATATAGCTAGTTACTCATGATCAATCACTTTACAATGATCTATGATTGTTAGATCAACTTCTTATAAATGGGAAAAAAATGGCTTGTTTGGATCGGGTAAATATCCCATCGCACTTGAGAATTTAATGAGCATTTGTAGTTCTTCATAAAAGTCTCGGATCCTTGGGTGATTTGCATCTTCACCATGTTTCGTGAATGCATATCCATATTTAAAACACGTTAGGATTCAATTAGAAATATTTCTTTTAAAATTCAAAGCAATTAGGGTTGTACTAGTGGAATTTCCCAATCAGGGATAACAAAACTTTGGTGTTTGTTTGTGGTGTGTGGATACATTTGCTTTACTTACATTTATAATAGTTTAAAATTTTTTACATACATAAACTAAAAATTTTCATTCTGTTGGGATCTATTTGCCTTATATTTTTTGTTTACAAGAGAAAAAAAGGGAGAGTGAATAACTCAAATTTGGATTTTAAAACAAAACTTGACGTAAAAAATGGAAATGCACAAAAGCAGAGAGAGATAAACACTCCATAATTTTTAGTGATTGTAAAAATCTTTTAGTTTTTATTTATTAGGTTTTACTAACATCGTAAAAAGGGGGGAGCGAGGGATTTAACTGAGTGTTGACTCCTAATCCACAAGACATTTCTTACAAAAATATAGCTCGTTATTCATGATCAATCACTTTACAATGATCTATGATTGTTAGATCAACTTTTAGTAAATGGGCCAAAAATGGCTTGTTGGGATCGGGTTAATATCCCATCACACGTTCACTTGAAAATTTAATGAGTTTTTTTTCTCCTGAAAAGGTTTGGACCCTTGGTGGATTTGCATCTTCAACATGTTTCGTGCATCCATATCAACATTTAAAACATGTTAGGATCAATTAGAAATTTCTTTCTTATAAAATCCTGGCTATTAGGGGTTGTACTATTGGAATTTCCCAAACATAGATAACAAAAGATTGGTGTTCGTTTGTGGTGTATGGATAAATTTTCTTTACATACATTTATTATTGTTATAAATTTTTTGTATACATAAACTCAATTTTTTTTGTTTTATTGCGATAGATTTTCCTTATCTTTTTTTGTTCA
This sequence comes from Aristolochia californica, assembly GCF_029961685.1. Lineage (NCBI taxonomy): Eukaryota > Viridiplantae > Streptophyta > Magnoliopsida > Piperales > Aristolochiaceae > Aristolochia > Aristolochia californica. The sequence continues at coordinate 30,803,324 of NW_027181992.1, read as the reverse complement.
TGAGAGAAAAAATGGAGAGTGAAGACTAAAGTTTGGGTTTTAAAACAAAACTTGAATAAAAAATGCACGAATGCAGAAAGAGATAATTCAAAAAAGTTTCTTTATATTTTAGGGATTTTCAAACTCTTTTAGTTTTTATAGATTAAGTTTTACAAACATCGTAAAACTGGGGGAGCGGGGATTTATCTCAGTGTTGGGTCCTAATCCATAATTCATTTCTTAAAAAAACATGGGTCATTAGTCATGATGAATCACATTAAAATGATCTATGATTGTTAGATCAATCTTTTGTAAATGTGCAAAAAAGGGCTTGTTTGGATCGGGTAAATATCCCACCGCACGTTCACTTGAGAATTTAATGAGCATTTGTTGTTCTCCTTAAATGTCTTGTATCATTCGATCATTTGAATTTTCAACATGTTTCAAGCATGCATATCCATATTTAAAACATTTTTGGATAAATTAGAAATCTCTTTCTTATAAAATTCCAAGCTATTAGGGGTTGTACTAGTGGAATTTCCCAAACATGGACAACAAAACTTTGGTGTTCGTTTGTGGTGTGTGGATAAAATTTTTGAACTTACTATTACAATGTGGGATCCAGCTTGGCCCACAAGCTGGGGGGACCCACCATGAGCTCGAGAGGTGGGAAGAAGAGTCCTCCTGCAAAGTGGTTCTAGCTAAGTGATAAGGAACATAAGTTGGAATTAAATAGAAGATTTGAAGATCAAGTGGGACTCACAAAGATACCAGAAGCTGGTATCTCTATCTACATGAGATGGAAGATCATGTCAGACCCACATGATAATACCAAGAGTTGGCTCTCTAGCTTGATTCACATCCTTAAAGAAGGTGTTTGTAGTTGAGTTAAATTAGTCTCTTATATAGATAATGTAATCTTATCGTGATAGGTTTGTCTTGGAGAGTTCTAGTTGGAATGTAATTTGGAGTCCTAAAATTACTTGTACATGAACTCTATCACCTCCCCAACTATAAATAGAGGTGATTGCAACTAGGAATTCATCAAACAAGTTTCTTAATTTTTTTCTTCTCTATCTTGTGAAGTGTTGTCTCTCTACTCTCTTTTAATTTCCTTCTCCTCTCTGTCTACCCGAGAGCTCCTCTTTTTACTTTTTTTTTCTTTTTGTCTCCCTTTGCTTGATTTATTATTCACGGGATCCTCAATTCAACAATTACATTTATTATTGTTTAAATTTTTTTGCATACATCAACTCTAAATTTTTAATTTTGTTGTGATCTATTTGTCTTATCTTTTTTTGTTTATAAGATAAAAAAGGGAGAGTGAAAAACTCAAGTTTGGATTTTAAAACAAAACTTGACATCTAAAATGGAAATGCACAAATGAAGAGAGAGATAATTCAAAAAAGACTCTTTAATTTTCAGGGATTGTAAAACTCTTTTAGTATTTATATATTATGTTTTGCAAACATCGAAAAAAAGGAGAAGCAAGGGATTTAACAGAGTGTTGACTCCTAATCCATAAGTCATCTCTTACAAAAATATAGCTCATTATTGATGATCAATCACTTTACAATGATCTATCATTGTTAGATCAACTTTTTTTAAATGGGCAAAAAATAGCGTGTTTGGATCGGGTAAATATCCCACCGCACATGCACTTGAGAATTTAATGAGCATTTGTTGTTCTCCTTAAAAGTCTTAGATCCTTGGGTCATTTGCATCTTCAACATTTTTCCTAGATGCATATACATATTTAAAATATGTTAGGATCAATTAGAAATCACTTTCTTCTAAAATTCAAAACTATTAGGGGTTGTACTTGTGGAATTTCCCAAACATGGATAACCAAACTTTGGTGTTCGTTTGTGGTGTGTGGATAAAATTTTCGAACTTACTATTACAATGTGGGATCCAGCTTGGCCCACAAGCTGGGGGGACCCACCATGAGCTCGAGAGGTGGGAAGAAGAGTCCTCCTACAAAGTGGTTCTAGCTAAGTGATAAGGAACATAAGTTGGAATTAAATAGAAGATTTGAAGATCAAGTGGGACTCACAAAGATACCAGAAGCTGGTATCTCTATCTACATGAGATGGAAGATCATGTCAGACCCACATGATAATACCAAGAGTTGGCTCTCTTGCTTGATTCACATCCTTAAAGAAGGTGTTTGTAGTTGAGTTAAATTAGTCTCTTATATAGATAATGTAATCTTATCGTGATAGGTTTGTCTTGGAGAGTTCTAGTTGGAATGTAATTTGGAGTCCTAAAATTACTTGTACATGAACTCTATCACCTCCCCAACTATAAATAGAGGTGATTGCAACTAGGAATTCATCAAACAAGTTTCTTAATTTTTTTCTTCTCTATCTTGTGAAGTGTTGTCTCTCTACTCTCTTTTAATTTCCTTCTCCTCTCTGTCTACCCGAGAGCTCCTCTTTTTACTTTTTTTTTCTTTTTGTCTCCCTTTGCTTGATTTATTATTCACGGGATCCTCAATTCAACACTTACATTTATTATTGTTTAAATTTTTTTGCATACATCAACTCTAAATTTTTAATTTTGTTGTGATCTATTTGCCTTATCTTTTTTTGTTTATAAGATAAAAAAGGGAGAGTGAAAAACTCAAGTTTGGATTTTAAAACAAAACTTGACATCTAAAATGGAAATGCACAAATGAAGAGAGAGATAATTCAAAAAAGGCTCTTTAATTTTCAGGGATTGTAAAACTCTTTTAGTATTTATATATTATGTTTTGCAAACATCGAAAAAAAGGAGAAGCAAGGGATTTAACAGAGTGTTGACTCCTAATCCATAAGTCATCTCTTACAAAAATATAGCTCGTTACTGATGATCAATCACTTTACAATGATCTATCATTGTTAGATCAACTTTTTTTAAATGGGCAAAAAATAGCGTGTTTGGATCCGGTAAATATCCCACCGCACATGCACTTGAGAATTTAATGAGCATTTGTTGTTCTCCTTAAAAGTCTTAGATCCTTGGGTCATTTGCATCTTCAACATTTTTCCTAGATGCATATACATTTTTAAAATATGTTAGGATCAATTAGAAATCGCTTTCTTCTAAAATTCAAAACTATTAGGGGTTGTACTTGTGGAATTTCCCAAACATGGATAACCAAACTTTGGTGTTCGTTTGTGGTGTGTGGATAAATTTTCTTTACTTACATTTATTATTGTTTTAAATTTTTTACATACACAAACTCCAAATTTTTCATTTTGTTGGGATCTATTTGCCTTATATTTTTTTTTTACAAGAGAAAAAAGGGAGTGTGAAAAACTCAAATTTGGATTTTAAAACAAAAGTTGACTTAAAAAATGGAAATGCACAAATGCAGAGAGAGATGATTCCAAAAACACTTTGTAATTTTTAGTGATTGTAAAACTCTTTTAGTTTTTATATATTAGGTTTTACTAACATCGGAAAAAGGGGGGAGCGGGGGATTTAACTGAGTGTTGACTCCTAATCCACAAGACATTTCTTACAAAAATATAGCTCGTTACTCATGATCAATCACTTTACAATGATCTATGATTGTTAGATCAACTTTTAGTTAATGGGCAAAAAATGGCTTGTTGGGATCGAGTAAATGTCCCACCTCACGTTCACCTGAAAAGGATTGGACCCTTGGGGCATTTGCATCTTCAACATGTTTCGTGCATCCATATCAACATTTTAAACATGTTAGGATCAATTAGAAATTTCTTTCTTATAAAATCTTGGCTATTAGGGGTTGTACTAGTGGAATTTCCCAAACATGGATAACAAAACTTTGGTGTTCATTTGTGGTGTATGGATAAATTTTCTTTACTTACATTTATTATTGTCTTAAATTTTTTGCATAAATAAACTCAATTTTTTTTTGTTTTGTTGTGATTTATTTGCGTTATCTTTTTTTGTTCACAAGAGAAAAAAGGGAGAGTGAAAGACTCAAGTTTGGATTTTAAAACAAAACTTGACATTAAAAATAGAAATACACTAATGCAGAGAGAGATAATTCCAAAACGTTTCTGTATATTTTATGGACTTTAAAACTTTTTTAGTTTTTATAAATTAGGGTTTACAAACATCAAAAAACTAGGGGAGTGGGGATTGATCTCAATTTTGGGTCCTAATCCACAATTCATTTCTTACAAAAACATGGGTCATTACTCATGATAAATCTCATTACAATGATCTATGATTGTTAGATCATCTTTTTGTAAATGTGCAAAAAAGGGCTTGTTTGGATCGGGTAAATATCCCACCGCACGTTCACTTGAGAATTTAATGAGCATTTTTTGTTCTCCTTAAAAGTATTGGAACGTTGGGTCATTTGCATTTTCAACATGTTTCGAGCATGCATATCCATATTTAAAACATGTTTGGATGAATTAGAAATTTCTTTCTTATAAAATTCCAAGCTATTAGGGGTTGTACTAGTGGAATTTTCCAAATATGGATAACGAAACTTTGATGTTCATTTGTGGTGTGTGGATAAATTTTCTTGACTTACATTTATTTTGGTTTAAAATTTTTTGCATATATAAACTTTAAAATTTTCATTTTGCTCCGATCTATTTGCCTTACTATTTTTGTTTACGAGAGAAAAAAGGGAGAGTGAAAAACTCATGTGTGGATTTTAAAACAAAACTTTACATCTAAAATGGAAATGACAAAATGCAGAGAGAGATAATTCCAAAAAGTCTCTGTAATTTTTAGGGAATGTAAAACTCTTTTAGTTTTTATATATTAGGTTTTGCAAACATCGAAAAAATGGGAGAGCGGGGGATTTAACTGGGTATTGACTCCTAATCCACAAGTCATTTCTTACAAAAATATAGCTCATTACTCATGATCAATCACTTTACAATGATCTATGATTGTTAGAGAAATTTTTTGTAAATGGGCAAAAAATGGTTTGTTTGGATTGGGTTAATATCCCACCGCACATTCACTATAGAATTTAATCATCATTTTTTTTCTCCTTAAAAGTCTTGGACCCTTGGGTCATTTGCATCTTCAACATGTTTCGGGCATTCATATCCACATTTAAAACCTGTTTGGATGAATTAGAAATCTCTTTCTTATAAAATTCCAAGCTATTAGGGGTTGTACTAGTGGAATTTTCCAAATATGGATAACAAACTTTGGAGTTCATTTGTGGTTTGAGGATAAATTTTATTTTCTTACATTTATTTTGGTTTTAAATTTTTTGCATACGTAAACTCTAAAATTTTCAATTTGCTGCGATCTATTTGCCTTATTGTTTTATGTTACGAGAGAAAAAAGGGAGAGTACAAAACTCATGTGTGGATTTTAAAACAAAACTTAACATCTAAAATGGAAATGAAAAAATGCAAAGAGAGATAACTCCAAAAAGTCTCAGTAATTTTTAGGGAATGTAAAACTCTTTTAGTTTTTATATATTATGTTTTGCAAACATCGGAAAAAGGGGAGAGCGGGGGATTTAACTTAGTCTTGACTCCTAATCCACAAGTCATTTCTTACAAAAATATAGCTCATTACTCATGATCAATCACTTTACAATGATCTATGATTGTTAGAGAAACTTTTTGTAAATGGGCAAAAAATGGTTTGTTTGGATCAGGTTAATATCCCACAACACGTTCACTGTAGAATTTAATGAGCACTTGTTTTTCCCCTTAAAGGTCTTGGACCCTTGGGTCATTTGAATATTCAACATGTTTCGTGCATGCATATCCATATTTAAAACACGTTAGGATGAATTAGAAATCTCTTTCTTGTAATATCCAAGCAATTAGGGGTTGAACTAGTGGAATTTCCCAAACATGGACAACAAAACTTTGGTGTTCGTTTGTGGCGTGTGGATAAATTTTTCTAACTTACTATTACAATGTGGGACCCAGCTTGGCCCACAAGCTGGGGGGACCCACCATGAGCTCAAGAGGTGGGAAGAAGAGTCCTCCTACAAAGTGGTTCTAGCTAAGTGATAAGGAACATAAGTTGGAATTAAATAGAAGATTTGAAGATCAAGTGGGACTCACAAAGATACCAGAAGCTGGTATCTCTATCTACATGAGATGGAAGATCATGTCAGACCCACATGATAATACCAAGAGTTGGCTCTCTAGCTTGATTCACATCCTTAAAGAAGGTGTTTATAGTTGAGTTAAATTAGTCTCTTATATAGATAATGAAATCTTATCATGATAGGCTTGTCTTGGAGAGTTCTAGTTGGAATGTAATTTGGAGTCCTAAAATTACTTGTACATGAACTCTATCACCTCCCCAACTATAAATAGAGGTGATTGTAACTAGGAATTCATCAAACAAGTTTCTTAATTTTTTTCTTCTCTCTCGTGTGAAGTGTTCTCTCTCTACTCTCTTTTAATTTCCTTCTCCTCTCTCTCTACCTGAGAGCTCCTCTTTTTACTTTTTTTTCTTTTTGTCTCCCTTTGCTCGTTTTATTATTCACAGGATCCTCAATTCAACACTTACATTTATTATTGTTTAAATGTTTTTGCATACATCAACTCTAAATTTATAATTTTGTTGTGATCTATTTGCCTTATCTTTTTTTGTTTATAAGATAAAAAAGGGAGAGTGAAAAACTCAAGTTTGGATTTTAAAACACAACTTGACATCTAAAATGGAAATGCACAAATGAAGAGAGAGATAATTCAAAAAAGACTCTGTAATTTTCAGGGATTGTAAAACTCTTTTAGTATTTATATATTATGTTTTGCAAACATAAGAAAAAAGGGGGAGGAAAGGATTGAACAGAGTGTTGACTCCTAATGCATAAGTCATCTCTTACAAAACTATAGCTCGTTACTGATGATCAATCACTTTACAATGATCTATCATTGTTAGATCAACTTTTTTGTAAATGGCCAAAAAATAGCATGTTTGGATCGGATAAATATCCCACCGCACATTCACTTGAGAATTTAATGAGCATTTGTTGTTCTCCTTATAAGTCTTAGATCCTTGGGTCATTTGCATCTTCAACATTTTTCCTAGATGCATATACATATTTAAAACATGTTAAGGATCAATTAGAAATCACTTTCTTCTAAAATTCAAAACTATTAGGGGTTGTACTTGTGGAATTTCCCAAACATGGATAACAAAACTTTGGTGTTCGTTTGTGGTGTGTGGATAAATTTGCTTTACTTACATTTATTATTGTTTTAAAATTTTTACATACACAAAATCCAAATTTTTCATTATGTTGGGATCTATTTGCCTTATATATTTTTTTTTACAAGAGAAAAAAAGGAGAGTGAAAAACTCAAATTTGAATTTTAAAACAAAAGTTGACTTAAAAAATGGAAATGCACAAATGCAGAGAGAGATAATTCCAAAAACACTTTGTAATTTGTAGTGATTGTAAAACTATTTTAGTTTTTATATTTTAGGTTTTACTAACATTGAAAAAAGGGGGGAGCGGGCGATTTAACTGAGTGTTGACTCCTAATCCACAAGACATTTCTTACAAAAATATGGCTCATTACTCATGATCAATCACTTTACAATGATCTATGATTGTTAGATCAACTTTTAATTAATGGGCAAAAAATGGTTTGTTGGGATCGAGTAAATGTCCCACCGCACGTTCACCTAAAAAGGATTGGACCCTTGGGGCATTTGCATCTTCAACATGTTTCGTGCATCCATATCAACATTTTAAACATGTTAGGATCAATTAGAAATTTCTTTCTTATAAAATCTTGGCTATTAGGGGTTGTACTAGTGGAATTTCCCAAACATGGATAACAAAACTTTGGTGTTCATTTGTGGTGTATGGATAAATTTTCTTTACTTACATTTATTATTGTCTTAAATTTTTTGCATAAATAAACTCAAATTTTTTTTGTTTTGTTGCGATTTATTTGCGTTATCTTTTTTGGTTCACAAGAGAAAAAAGGAGAGTGAAAGACTCAAGTTTGGATTTTAAAACAAAACTTGACATAAAATATAGAAATGCACTAATGCAGAGAAAGATAATTCCAAAACGTTTCTGTATATTTTATGGATTTTAAAACTCTTTTAGTTTTTATAAATTAGGGTTTACAAACATCGAAAAACTGGGGGAGCGGGGATTGATCTCAGTTTTGGGTGCTAATCCACAATTAATTTCTTACAAAAACATGGGTCATTACTCATGATAAATCTCATTACAATGATTTATGATTGTTAGATCAACTTTTTGTAAATGTGCAAAAAAAGGCTTGTTTGGATCAGGTTAATATCCCACCGCACGTTCACTATAGAATTTAATGAGCATTTGTTTTTCTCCTTAAAAGTGTTGGACCCTTGGGTCATTTGCATCTTCAACATGTTTCATGCATGCATATCCACATTTAAAACTTGTTAGGATGAATTAAAAATCTCTTTCTTATAATATCCAAGCAATTAGGGGTTGTACTAGTGGAATTTCCCAAACATGTACAACAAAAATTTGGTGTGTGGATAAATTTTCCTAATTTACTGTTACAATGTGGGACCCAATTTGGCTCCACAAGCTGGTGGAACCCACCATACTCGAGAGGTGTGAAGAAGAATCCTCCTACAAAGTGGTTCTAGCTAAGTGATAAGGAACATATGTTGGAATTAAATAGAAGATTTGAAGATCAAGTGGGACTCACAAAGATACCGGGAGCTGGTATCTCTATCTACATGAGATGGAAGATCATGTGGGACCCACAAGAAAATACCAAGAGCTAGCTCTCTATCTTGATTCATGTCCTTAAAGAAGGTGTTTGTAGTTGAGTTAAATTAGTCTCTTATATAGATAATGTAATCTTATCGCGGTAGGCTTATCTTGGAGAGTTCTAGTTGGAATGTAATTAGGAGTTCTAAAATTACTTGTACATGGACTCTATCACTTCCTCAACTATAAATAGAGGTAATTGTAACTAGGAATTCATCAAACAAGTTTCTTATTTTTTTCTTCTCTCTCGTGTGAAGTGTTCTCTCTCTACTATCTTTTAATTTCCTTCTCTCTCTCAACCCGAGAGCTCTTCTCTTTTTAATTTTTTTTCTTTCTCTCTCCCCTTGCTCGACGTATTATGTTAGGATCTTCCCGAGCCATGGATCTTGTCACCTTTCTTCCTTCTCTTCCTTCCAGATTGGATGTTGATGCTGGGAGAGAAGCTCTATTTCTTGAACGTGGAATGGTGATGATGGAATAGAGATGATTGAGCTGTGAAGGAAGCTCGACCTGGACCCTTGAAGGAGAATCCGACCTAGACCTCTGAGGGAGAATCTGACCTCTCTAAACTAGATTTCTCAATGCTTAATCTTCATTCCTCTTATCGTCCCAATAAATAGGTTTGGGGACGAAAATACAAGTTAGACCCATGGGTCCATTGGTTCACGCCAATTTACATCCAAACCAAACCAAACCAAATTGAAATACATTAAAAGGGAAATAATATAATTTAATTCCTAGACCTGTTGATAACTCGGGATGCTATGGAGTCCATAAAATCCCCCCCCCTCCTAGAGAAAGAGCTTGTCCTCAAGCTCGAAATTGGATCCTTGGGTCATTTGTATCTCAACATGTTTAGTGCATGCATATCCATATCAAACACAAGTTAGGAACAATTAGAAATCTCTTTCTTATAAAATTCCAAGCAATTAGGGGTTGTACTAGTGGAAATTCCAAAACATGGATAACAAAACTTTGGTGCTCATTTGTGGTGAGTGGATAAATTTTTTTTACTTAAATTTATTATTGTTTAAATGTTTTGCAAACATAAACACTAAAATTTTCATTTTGTTGTAGTCTATTTGTCTTAATTGTTTTTTTTTACGAGAGAAAAAAGAGAGTGAAAATCTCAATTTTGGATTTTAAAAAAAACATGACATCTAAAATGGAAATGCAAAAATGAAGAGTGAGGTAATTCCAAAAGGTCTCTATAATTTTTAGGGATTGTAAAACTCTTTTAGTTTTTGTATACTAGGTTCTACAATCACCCAAAAAAGGGGGGAGTGGGGGATTTAACTGATTGTTAACTCCTAATCCACATGTAATTTCTTACCAAAATATAGCTCTTTACTCATGATCAATCACTTTACAATGATCTACGATTTTCAGATAATGTTTTTATAAATGGGCAAAAAAAGGCTTGTTTGGATCGGGTAAATATCCCACCGCACGTTCACTTGATAATTTAATGAGCATTCGTTGTTCTCCTTAAAAGTCTTTGATCCTTGGGTAATTTGCCTCTTCAACATGTTTCATGCATGCATATGTGTATTTAAAACATGTTAGGATCAATTAGAAATATCTTTCTTATAAAATTCCAAACTATTAGGGGTTGTACTCGTGGAATTTCCCAAACATGGATAGCAAAACTTTTGTGTTCGTTTGTGGTGTGTGGATAAATTTTCTATACTTACATTTATTATCTTTTAAAATTTTTTCCATACTTAAATGCTTAAATTTTTAACTTATTGTGATCTATTTGTCGTATCATTTTTTTTTAGGAGGTAGAAAAGGGAGATTGAAAACTCAAGTTTGAATTTTAAAACAAAACTTGACATCGAAAATGGAAATGCACAAATGCATAGATAGATAATTCCAAAACATCTCTGTAATTTTTAAGGATTGTAAAACTCATTTAGTTTTTATATAATAGGTTTTGCAATTTTCATAAAAAAAGGGGGGAGCAGGGGATTTAACTGAGTGTTGACTCCTAATCCACAAGTCATTTCTTACAAAAATATAGCTCGTTACTCATGATCAATCACTTAACAATGATCTATGATTGTAAGATCAACTTTTTGTAAATGGGCAAAAAATTGCATGTTTGGATCGGGTACATATCCCATCACACTTTCACTTGAGAATTTAATAAGCATTTGTTGTTCTCCTTAAAAGTCTTGGATCCTTTGGTCATTTGCATCTTTAAATTTTTGTGTAAGCATATCCATACTCAGAATATTTTATTATAAATTAGAAATCTCTTCCCTTTAAAATTCCAAGCTATTAGGGGTTGTACTAGTGGAATTTCCAAAACATGGATAAAAAAATTTTGGTGTTCATTTCAGATGTGTAGATAAATTTTCATTACATTCATTTATTGGTGTTTTAATTTTTTTTTGCATACATAAACTCTAAAATTTTCATTTTGATGCTCTCTATTTGCCTTATCTTTTTTGTTTATGAGAGAAAAAAGAGAGAGTGAAATCTCAAGTTTGGATTTGAAAACAAAACTTAACATCTAAAATGGTAATGCAAAAATGCAAAGAGAGATAATTCATAAATGTGTCTTTAATTGTTAGGGATTGTAAAACTCTATTAGTTTTTGTCTATTAGGTTTTGCAAATATCATAAAAAGGGGGGAGAAGGGGATTTAACTGAGTGTTGACTCCTAATCCACAAGTCATTTCTTTAAAAAATATAGCTCATTACTCATGATCAATCACTTTACAATGATCTATGATTGTTAGACCAACTTTTTATAAATCGGCAAAAAATGGCTTGCTTGGATCGGGTCAATATCCCACGACACGTTCACTTGAGAATTTAATGTGCATTTGTTGTTCTCCTAAAAAGTCTAGTATCCTTGGGTCATTTAATTCTTCAACATGTTTAATGCATGCATATCCATATTTAAAAAATGTTAGGATCACTTAGAAATCTCTTTTTTCTTAAATTCCAAACTATTAGGGGTTGTACTAGTGGAATTTCCCAAACATTGATAACAAAACTTATGTGTTCGTTTGTGGTGTGTGGATAAATTTTCTTTACTTACATTTATTAATGTTTAAATTTTTTTCAGACATAAACTCTGAAATTTTTATTTTTTTGTGATCTATTTGCCTTATCTTTTTTCTTTTACGAGAGAAAAATGGGAGAATGAAAAACTCTAGTTTTGATTTTAAATCAAACTTGACTTCTAAAATGGAAATGCACAAATTCAGAGAGAGATAATTCTAAGAAGTCTCTGTAATTTTTAGGGATTTTAAAACTCGTTTAGTTTTTATATATTATGATTTACATGTATCAGAAAAAGGGGGAGGAGGGGATGTAACTGAGTGTTGACTCATAATCCACAAGTCATTTCTTAAAAAAATATAGATCGTTACTCTTGATCAATCATTTTACAATGATCCATGATTGTTAAAACAACTTTGTGTAAATGGGTAAAAAAATGGCTTGTTTAGATCGGGTAAATATCCCACCGCACTTTCAATTGTGAATTTAATGAGCATTTGTTGTTCTCCTTAAAATTTTTGGATCCTTGGGTCATTTGCATCTTCAACATGTTTTGTGCATGCTTATTCATATTTAAAATGTGTTAGGATAATTTATAAATCTCTTTCATATAAAATCCAAAGCTATTAGGGGTTGTACTAGTGGAATTTTACAAACATGGATAACAAAACTTTGGAGTTCGTTTTTGGAGGGTGGATAAATTTTCTTTACTAAAATTTATCATTGTTTTAATTTTTTTGCATACATAAACTCTAAAATTTTCATTTTGTTGCGATCTGTTTGCCTTATTTTTTTTTTTACGAGAAAAAAAGGGAGATTGAAAAAACTCAAGTTTGGATTTAAAAGCAAAACTTGTCATCTAAAATGGAAATAAAAAAATGCAGAGGGAGATAATTCCAAAAAGTCTCAATAATTTTTAGGGTATGTAAAACTCTTTCAGTTTTTTTATATTAGGTTTTGCAAGCATCGAAAAAAAGGGTGGAGCGAGGATTTTAACTGAGTGTTAACTCCTAATCTACAAGTCATTTCTTACATAAATATAGCTCTTTACTCATGATCAATCACTTTGCAATGATCTTTGATTGTTAGATTAACTTTTTGTAAATGGGCAAAAAATGGCTTGTTTGGATCATGTAAATATCCCACCTCAGGTTCACTAGAGAATTTAATGAGCATTTGTTGTTCTCATTAAAAGTCTTATATCCTTGGGTCATGTGCATCTTCAACATGTTTCCTGCATGCATATCCATATCTAAAACCTGTTAAGAACAATTAGAAATCTCATTCTTATTAAATTCACAACTATTAGGGGTTGAACTAGTGGAATTTCCAAAACATGGATAACAAAACTTTGGTGTTCATTTGTGGTGAGTGGATAAATTTTCTTTAGTTACATATATTATTGTTTTAATTTTTTTGGAAACATAAACTCTAAAATTTTCATTTTGTTGCGATATTTTTGCCTTATCTTTTTTTGTTTCTGAGAGAAAAAAGGTAGAGTGAAAAACTAATATTTTGATTTTAAAACAAAACTTGACATCTAAAATGGAAATGCAAAAAATAAGAGAGAGATAATTCCAAAAAGTCTTTGTAATTTTTAGGGATTGTAAAACTCTTTTAGTTTTTATATATTACATTTTTCATACATCGTAAAAAGGCGGGATATAACTGAGTGTTGACTCCTAATCCACAAGTCATTTCTTAAAAAAAAAAGATTGTTACTCATGATCAATCACTTTCCAATGATCTATGATTGTTAGAACAACTTTTTTAAATGGGTAAAAAAATGGCTTGTTTTTATCGGGTAAACATCCCACCGCACGTTTACTTGTGAATTTAATGAGCATTTGTTGTTCTCCTTAAAAGACTTGGATCCTTGGGTCATTTGCATCTTCAACTTGTTTTGTACATGCATATTTATATTTAAAACGTGTTAGGATATTTTAGAAATATCTTTCTTATAAAATTCCTAGCTATTAGGGGTTGTACTAGTGGAATTTCACAAACATGGATAAAAAACTTTGGTGTTCGTTTGTTGTGTGTGGATAAATTTTCTTTAAAAACCTTTAATATTGTTTTAAATGTTTTGCATACATAAACTCTAAAATTTTCATTTTGTTGCGATATGTTTGCCTTATTGTTTTTTGTTTACGAGAGAAAAAAGGGACAGTGAAAAATCAAGTGTGGATTTTAAAACAAAACTTGACATTGAAAATGGAAATGCACAAATGTAGAGAGAGATAATTCCAAATCGTCTCTTTAATTTTTAGGGATTGTAAAACTCTTTTAGTTTTTATATATTAGGTTTTGCAATTTTTGGAAAAAGGGAGGAGCGGGGGATATAACTGTATGTTGACTCCTATCATTTCTTAAAAAAATATAGCTCGTTACTCACGATCAATCGCTTAAATTTTATCTATGATTGTAAGATCAACTTTTTGTAAATGGGCAAAACATGGCTTGTTTGGATCGGGTAAATATCCCACCGCACGTTCACTTGAGAATTTAATGAGCATTTGTTGCTGTCCTTAAAAATCTTGGATCCTTGGGTCATTTCCATCTTCAACATGTTTTGTGCATGCATATCCATACTTAGAACATGTTAGGATCATCTAGAAATCTCTCTCTTATAAAAATATATGCTATTAGGGGTTGTACTAGTGGAATTTCCCAAACAAGGATAACAAAACTTTGGTGTTCGTTTGTGGTGTATGGATAAATTATCTATACTCACATTTATTAGTGTTTTAATTTTTTTGCATACATAAGCTCTAATATTTTTATCTTGTTGCGATCTATTTGCCTTATCTTTTTTGTTTATGCGAGAAAAAAAGGAGAGTGAAAACTCAAGTTTGGATTTGAAAAAAAAACCTTGACATCAAATATTGAAATGCACAAATGCAAAGAAAGACAATTCAAAAACGTCTCTATAATTTTTTGGGATTTTAAAAATCTTTTAGTTTTTAAATATTAGGTTTTACAATTTTCGGAAAAAGGGGGGGAGAGGAGATTTAAATGTGTTGACTCCTAATCCACATGTCATTTCTCACAAAATTATAGCTCCTTATGATCAATCACTTAACAATGATCTATGATTGTTAGATAGACTTTTTGTAAATGGGCATGGCTTGTTTGGATCGAGTAAATATCCCACCGAACATTCACTTGAGAATTTAATGAGCATTTGTTGTTCTCCTTAAAAGGCTTGGATGCTTGGGTCATTTGCATCTTCAACATGTTTCGGGCATGCATATCCATACTTAGTACATGTTAGGATCAACTAGAAGTCTCTTTCCTTTAAAATTCCAACCTATTAGGGGTTGTACTAGTGGAATTTCCCAAACATGGATAAAAAAACTTTGGTGTTCATTTGTGATGTGTGGATAATTTTTATTTATGTATTTATAATTTTTAAATATTTTTTACATACATAAAGTCTAAATTTTTATTTTTGGAGCGATCTACTTGCCTTATCTTTTTTTGTTTACGAGAGAAAAATGGGAGAGTGAAAACTCAAGTTTGGATTTGAAAACAAAACTTGACATCTAAACGAGAAATGCACAAATGCATAGAGAAATAATTCATAAAAGTGTCTTTAATTTTTAGGGATTGTAAAACTCTTTTAGTTTTTATATATTAGGTTTTGCAAATATCTAAAAATGGGGGGAGCCGGGGAATTAATTGATTGTTGACTCCTAATCCACAAGTCATTTCTTACAAAAATATAGCTCGTTACTCATCATCAATCAATTTAAAATGATCTATGATTGTTAGATCAACTTTTTTGTAAATGGGCAAAAAATGGCTTGTTTGGATCGGGCAAATATCCCACTGCACGTTCACTTGAGATATTAATGTGCATTTGTTGTTCTCCTTAAAAGTTTTGGATACTTAGGACATTTGCATCTTCAACATGTCTCATGCATGCATATCCATATTTAAAACATGTTAGGATCAATTAGAAATATCATTCTTATAAAATTCCTAGCTATTAGGGGTTGTACTAGTGGAATTTTCCAAACATGGATAATAAAACTTTCGAGTTCATTTATTCTGTGCAGATAAATTTCTTATAATTAATTTTATTATTTTTTTATATTTTTTCATAAATTAACTTTAAAATTTTCTATTTGCCTTATCTTTTTTTGTTTACGAGACAAAAAAGGGGAGTGAAAAACTCATGTTTTGATTTTAAAACAAAACTTGACATCGAAAATGGAAATGCAAAAATCTAGAGAGAGATAATTCCAAAAAGTCTCTGTAATTTTTAGGCATTGTAAAACTCTTTTAGCTTTTAATATTAGTATTTGCAAACATCGAAAAGAGGGTGGAGCTGGGGACTTTACTGAGTGTTGATACCTAATCCACATGTCATTTCTTACCAAAATGTAGCTCGTTGCTCATGATCAATAACCTTACAATGATCTATGATTTTTAGAACAATTTGTTTTTGTAAATGGGCAAAAAATAGTTTGTTTGGATCGGGTAAATATCCCACGACACATTCACTTGAGAATATTTTGAGCATTTGTTGTTCTCCTTAAATCTCTTGGATCCTTGGGTTATTTGAATCTTCAACATGTTTCATGCATGCATTTCCAAGCTATTAGGAGTTGTAATTGTGGAATTTCCCAAACCAGGATACCAATATTTTGGTGTTCGTTTGTGGTGTGCGGATATGTTTTCTTTACTTATATTTATTATTGTTTTAAATTTTTTTATTACATAAACTCTAAAAATTTCATTTTGTTGCGATCTATTTGCCCTATCTCTTTTTGTTTACGAGAGAAAAAAGGGAAAGTGAAAACTCAAGTTTAGATTTTAAAACAAAACTTGACATCTAAAATTGAAATGCACAAACGCAGAGAACGATAATTCCAAAATGTCTCTATAATTTTAAGTATTGTAAAATTCTTTAAGTTTTTATATATTAGGTTTTGCAATTTTCAGAAAAAAGGGGGGAGCGGAGGACTTAACTGAGTGCTGACTCCTAATCCACAATTCTTTTCTTTCAAAAATATTTATCGCCACTCATGATCAATCGCTTAACAATGATCAATGATTATTAGATCAAATTTTTGTAAATGGGCAAAAAATGGCTTGTTCAGATCGGGTAAATATCCCACCGCACGTTCACTTGAGCATTTTCTGTTCTCCTTCAAAGGCTTGGATCCTTGGGTAATTTTCATCTTCAAAATGTTTCGTGCATGCATATCCATACTTAGAATATGTAACGATCAATTAGAAATCTCTTTCTTATAAATTTCCAAGCTATTAGGGGTTGTGCTAGTGGAATTTACGACACATGGATAAAAAAACTTTTGTGTTCATTTTTGATGTGTGGATAAATTTTATTTACATACATTTATTATTATTTTAATTATTTTGCATACATAAACTCTAAAATTTACATTTTGTTGTGATCTATTTGCCTTATCCTTTTTTATTTACAAGAGAAAAAAGGGAGAGTGAAAACTCAAGTTTTAATTTGTAAACAAAAGTTGACATCTAAAATAGAAATGCACAATTGCAATGAAATATAATTCAAAAAAGTGTCTTTAATTTTTAGGGATAGTTAAACTCTTCTAGTTTTAAAATATTAGGTTTACCAAATATTGGAAAAAGGGAGGAGCGAGGGATTCAACTGAGTGTTGACTCCAAATCAACATGTCATTTCCTACAAAAATATAGCTCATTACTCATGATCAATGATTGTTAGACAAATTTTTTTAAAAGGGTAAAAAAATGGCTTCTTTGGATCAGGTAAAAATCCTACCACACATTCACCTATTAATTTAATGAGCATTTCTTGTTCTCCTTAAAAATCTTGGATCCTTGGGTCATTTGCATCTTCAACATGTTTCATGCATGCATATCAATTAAAAATCTCATTCTTATAAAATTCCTAGCAATTAGGGGTTGTACTAGTGAGATTTCCCAAACATGGATAAGAAAACCTTGGTGTTCGCTTGTGGTGTTTGGATAGATTTTCTATACTTATATTTATTATTTTTAAAAATTTTTTGCATATGTAAACTCTTAAATTTTTATTTTGTTGCAATCTATTTGCCTTAACATTTTTAGTTTCGAGAGAAAAAAGGCAGTGAGAAAACTCAAGTTTGGATTTTAAAAAACAAACTTGACATCTAAAATGGAAATGCACAAATGCAAATAGAGATAACTCATAAAAGTGTTTTTTAAACTTTAGGAGTTGTAAAATCTTTTAGTTTTTAGATATTAGGTTTTGTAAATATCGGAAAAAGGGGGGAACAGGGGATTTAACTGAGTTTTGACTCCAAATACACTAGTCATTTATTACTACAATATTTCTTGATAGTCATGAACAATCACTTTACAATTATCTATTATTTTTCGATCAACTTTTAGTAAATGGGGAAAAATTGCTTGTTTGGATCGGGTAAATATCGCATCGCACATTCACTTGAGAATTTAATGAGCATTTTTTGTTCTCCTTAAAAGTCTTGGATCCTTAGGTCATTTTCATCTTTAGCATGTTTCATGCATGAATATCCATATTTAAAACATGTTAGGATTAATTAGAAATCTCTTTCTTATAAAATTCCAAGCTATTAGGGGTTGTACTAGTGGAATTTCCCAAACATGGATAACAAAAATTTGGTGTTCGTCTATGATCTTTAGGCCAACTTTTTGTAAATGGGCAAAATAATAGCTTGTTTGACTCAGGTAAATATCCCACTGCACGTTCACTTAAGAATTTATTGAGTGTTTGTTATTCTCTTTAAGAGGTTTGGAACCATAGGTTGATTGCATCTTAAATATGTTTCAAACATGCATATCCATTTTTTAAAACATTTGTAGAAAAATCTGTTTCTAATTAAATTCCAAGCTATTACAGTTGAACTAGTGGAATTTCCAAAACTTTGATAACAAAACTTTTGTGTTCATTTGTTGTGTGTGAATAATTTTTCTTTACTTACATTTGTTACTGCTTTAAATTTTTCCATACATAAACTCTAAAATTTTCATTTTGTTGTGATCTATTTTCCTTTTATCTATATTTTGTTCACGAGATGAAGGTAAAGGATAAACTCAAGCTTTTATTTAAGAAAAAAGTATACATCTAAAATGGAAATGCACAATGCACAAATATAGTGAGAGATAATTCCGAAAAGTGTTTGTAATTTTTAGGTATTATAAACTCTTTTTAGTTTTTATATATTCGATTTTGTAGTCTCCTGGAAAAGGGGGAGGCAGGGGATTTTTAACTGAGTGTTGACTCCCAATCCATAAGCCATTCCTTACAAAAATATAGCCCATTATGCATGATAAATCACTTTACAATCATCTATGATAGTTAAGTCAAGTTTTTGTAAATGGGCAGAATAATGGCTTGTTTGAATCGGGTAAATATCCCACCGCACTTTCACTTGAGAATTTATTGAGCATTTGTTATTCTCTTTAAAAGGTTTAGATCCTTAGGTCGTTTGCATCTTTAACATGTTCCAAGCATGCATATCCATTTTTTAAAACATGAGTAGAAAAATCTCTTTCTTATAAAATTCCAAGCAATCAGGGTTGAACTAGTGGAATTTCCCAAATTTGGAAAACAAAACTTTTGTGTTCATTTCTGGTGTGTGAATAAATAAACTTTACTTGCATTTGTCATTGCTTTAAATTTTTTCCATACCTAAAATCTAAAATTTTCATTTTGTTGTGATCTATTTGCCTTTTGTCTCTATTTTGTTTACGAGATGAAGGGAAAGTGAAAAACCAAGTTTTAATTGAAGAAAAAGTATACATCTAAAATGGAAATGCACTATTCAGAAATGTAGAGAGAGATAATTCCAAAAAGTTTCTGTAATGTTTAGGGATTGTAAACTCTTTTTAGTTTTTATATATTAGATTTTGCAATCGTTGGGAAAAGGGGGAGGCGGGGGATTTTTAACTGACTGTTAACTCAAAATCCATAAGTCATTCCCTAAAAAAATATAGCCTCTTGCGCATGATAAATCACTTTACAATCATCTATGATTGTTAGGTTAGCTTTTTTGTAAATGGGCAAAATAATGGCTTGTTTGACTGAGGTATATATCCCAACGCACGTTTACTTTAGAATTTAACGAGCGTTTGTTATTCTCTTAAACAGGTTTGGATCCAATGGTCATTTGCATCTTTAACATCTTTCAAGAATGCATATCCATTTTTTAAAACATGTGTAGAAAAATCTCTTTCTTACAAAATTCCAAGCTATTGGGGTTGAACTAGTGGAATTTCCCAAACTTGGATAACTAAACTTTTGTGTTCATTTTTGGTGTGTGAGTAAATATTCTTTACTTACATTTATTATTGCAATAAATTTTCTTTACTTACATTTGTGCATTGGGTTCATTTGTGGTGTGTGAATAAATTTTCTTAACTTTATTTGTCGTTGATTTACATTTTTTCCATTGACAAACTCTAAATTTTTTATTTTGTCATGATCTATTTGCCTTCTATTATTGTTTACGAGATGAAGGGAGAGTTAAAGCTCAAGTTTTGATTTAAGAAAAAAGAATACCTCTAAAATGGAAATGCACAATGCACAAATGTAGAAAGAGATAATTCCAAAAAGTGTCTGTAATTTTTAGGTATTGCAAACTCTTTTCAGTTTTTATGTATTAGGTTTTGCAATCGTTTGGAAAAGGGGAGGCATGGGATTTTTAATTGAGTGTTGGTTCCCAATCCATAAGTCATTCCTTAGAAAAATATAGCTCGTTACGCATGATAAATCACTTTACAATAATATATGATCGTTTGGCGAGCTTTTTGTATATGGGCAAAATAATGGCTTGTATGACTTGGGTAAATATCCCACCGCACGTTCACTTGAGAATTTAATGAGTGTTTTCTATTCTCTTTAAAAGGTTTGGATCCATTGATCGTTTGCATCTTTAACATGTTTCAAGCATGCATATCCATTTATTAAAACATGCATAGAAAAATCTCATACTTATTAAATTCCAAGCTATTAGGGTTGAACTAGTAGAATTTACCAAACTTGGATAAAAAAAATTTTGTGTTTAGTTGAGGTGTGCAAATAAATTTTCTTTACTTACATTTGTTATTGCTTGAAATTTTTCCATACATAAACTCTAATTTTTTTCCTTTCGTTGTGATCTATTTGCTTTTTATCTCTTTTTTGTTTACGAGATGAAGGGAAAGTGAAAACTCAATTTTTGATTTAAGAAAAAAGTATACATATAAAATGGAAATGCACATTGCACAAAATTAGAGAGAGATAATTCCAAAAAGTTCCTGTAACTTTTAGGGATTGGAAACACTTTTTTTTTTATATATTAGGTTTTTCAATCGTCGGGAAATGAGGAGGCGGGGGATTTTTAACTGAGTGTTGAATCCAAATTCATAAGTCATTCCTTACAAAAATATAGTACGTTACGCATGGTAAATCACTTTACAATTATCTATGACTGTTAGGTCAACTTTTTGTAAATAGGCAAAATAATGACTTGCTTGACTCGGGTAAAGATCCCACCGTACATTCACTTGAGAATTTAATGAGCGTTTGTTATTCTCTTTAAAAGGTTTGGATCCAATGTCATTTACATCTTTAACATGTTTCAAACATGAATACCCATTTTTTAAAACATGTGAAGAAAAATCTCTTTCTTATAAAATTCCAAGCTATTAGGGTGGAACTAGGGAAATTTTAAAAACTTGAATAAAAAAATTTTGTGTTCATTTGTGGTGACTGAATAAATTTTCTCTAGTTGCATTTGTTATTGCTTTAAATTTTTCCAAACATAAACTCTAAAATTTTCATTTTGTTGTGATCTATTTGCCTTTTATCTCTTTTTTGTTTACGAGATGAAGGGAAAGTGAAAATTATACATCTAAAATGGAAATGCACAATGCAAAAATGTAGAGAGATAAATTCAAAAAGTCACTGTAATTTTAAGGGATTGTAAACTCTTTTTAGTTTTTATATATTAGGTTTTCCAATCGTCGGGAAAAGGGGGAGGCAGGGGATTTTAAATTGAGTGTTGACTCCAAATCCATAAGTCATTCCTTACAAAACTATAGCCTGTTACGAATGATCAATCACTTTACAATCATCTATGATTGTTAGGTCAACTTTTTGTAAATGGGATAAATAATGACTAGTTTGACTCGGGTAAATATCCCACCGCACGCTCACTTGAGAATTTAATGAGCGTTTATTATTCTCGTTAAAAGGTTTTGATCCATAGGTCATTTACATCTTTAACATGTTTCAAGCATGCATATCCATTTTAAAAAAACAAGTGTAGAAAAATCTCTTTATGATAAATTCCAAGCTATTAGGGTTGAACTAGTGGAATTTTCCAAACTTGGATAACATTAGTTTTTTGTTCATTTGTGGCGTGTGAATAAATTTTATTTACTTAATTTGTTATTGTTTTAAATTTTTTCCATACATCAACTCTAAAATTTTCTTTTTGTTGTGATGTATTTGCCTTTTATCTCTTTTTTCTTTACGAGATGAAGGCAAAGTGAAAACTCAAGTTTTAATTGAAGAAAAAATTTTACATCTAAAATGGAAATGCAGAGTGCACTAATGTAGAGAGAGGTAATTCCAAAAAGTGTTTGTAATTTTTAGGGATTGTAAACTCTTTTTATTTTTTATATATTAGGTTTTGCAATCGTCGGGAAAAGAGGGAGGCGGGGGATTTTTAACTGAGTGTTGAATCCCAATCCATAAGCCATTCCTTACAAAAATATAGCCCGTTACGCTTGATAAATCAGTTTACAATCATCTATGATTGTTAGACCAACTTTTTTTAAATGGGCTAAATAATGGCTTGTTTGACTAGGGTAAATATCCCACCACACATTCACTTAAGAATTTATTGACCGTTTGTTATTCTTTTTAGGAGGTTTGGATCCATAGGTCATTTGCATCTTAAACATGTTTCAAGCATGCATATCCATTTTTTAAAACATGTGTAGAAAAATCTCTTTCTAATAAAATTCCAAGCTATTAGGGTTGAACTAGAGGAATTTCCCAAACTTCGATAACAAATTTTTTTTTTTTTTCATTTGTGGTGTGTGAATAAATTTTCTTTACTTACATTTGTTATTGTTTTAAATATCTTCCAAACATAAACTGTAAAATTTTAATTTTTTTTGTGATTTATTTGTTTTTTATCTCTTTTTTGTTTATGAGTTGACGGGATAGTGAAAACTCTTGCTTTTATTTAAGAAATAAGTATACATAAAAAAAGGAAATGGACAATGAAAAAATATAGAGAGAGATCATTCCAAAAAGTGTCAGTAATTTTTAGGGATAGCAAACACCTTTTAATTTTTATATATTAGGTTTTGCAATCATCGGGACAAGGGGAGGCGGGGAATTTTTAACTGAGTGTCGACTCCCAATCCATAAGTTTTTCCTTAAAAAAATATAGCCTGTTACACATAATAAACAACTTTACAATTATCTATGATATTTAGGTCAGTTTTTGTAAATGGGCAAAATAATGGCTTGTTTGACTCGGGGAAATATCCCACGGCACGCTCACTTGAGAATTTAATGAGTGTTTGTTATTCTCTTTAAAAATTTTGGATCCATAGGTCGTTTGCATCTTTAACATGTTTCAAGCATGCATATCTATTTTTAAAACATGTGTAGAAGAAATCTCTTTCTTATAAAATTTCAAGCTATTTGGGTTGAACTAGTGGAATTTCCCAAACTTGGATAACAAAACTTTTGTGTTTATTTGTGGTGTGTGAATATTTTTTCCATACATAAACTCTAAAATTTTCATTTTGTTGTGATCTATTTGCTTTTTATCTCTTTTTGTTCACGAGATGAAGGGAAAGGATAAACTCAAGCTTTTATTTAATAAAAAAGTATACATCTAAAATAGAAGTGCACATTGCACAAATATAGTGAGAGATAATTCTGAAAAGTGTCTGCAATTTTTAGGTATTATAAACTCTTTTTAGTTTTTATATATTTGATTTTGCAATCGCCGGGAAAAGGGGGGTGAGGGATTTTTAACTGAGTGTTGACTCCCAACCCATAAGTCATTCCTTACAAAAATATAGCCCATTATGCATGATAAATCACTTTACAATCATCTATGATCGTTAGGTATAGTTTTCGTAAATGCGTAGAATAATGGCTAATTTGAATCAGGTAAATATCCCACCGCACGTTCACTTGAGAATTTAATGAGTGTTTGCTATTCTCTTTAAAAGGTTTAGATCCTTAGGTCGTTTGCATATTTAACATGTTTCAAGCATGCATATCCAATTTTTAAAACATGAGTAGAAAAATCTCTTTCTTATAAAATTCCAACCTATTAGGGTTGAACTAGTGGAATTTCCAAAATTTGGAAAACAAACCTTTTGTGCTCATTTGTATTGTGTGAATAAATAAAATTTACTAGCATTAGTCATTGCTTTAAATTTTTTCCATACATAAAATCTAAAATTTTCATTTTGTTGAGATCTATTTGCCTTTTATCTCTTTTTTGTTTACGAGATGAAGGGAAAGTGAAAACACAAGTTTTGTTTTAAGAAAAAAGTATACATCTAAAATGGAAATGCACAATGCAGAAATGTAGAGAGAGATTATTCCAAAAAGTGTCTGTAATTTATAGGGATTGTAAATTCTTTTTAGTTTTTATATATTAGGTTTTGCAATTGTTAGGAAAAGGGGGAGGCGGGGATTTTTAACTGACTGTTGACTCCAAATCCATAAGTCATTACTTAAAAAAATATAGCCCATTTCTTATGATAAATCACTTTACAGTCATGTATGATCGTTAGGTCAACTTTTTGTAAATGGGCAAAATAATGGCTTGTTTGACTCGGGTATATATCCCAGCACACGTTCACTTAAGAATTTAACGAGCGTTTGTTATTCTCCTGAAAAGGTTTGGATCCAACGGTCATTTGCATCTTGAACATGTTTCAAGAATGCATATGCATTTTTTAAAACATGTGTAGAAAAATCTCTTTCTTATAAAATTCCAAGCTATTGTGGTTAAACTAGTGGAATTTCCCAAACTTGGATAACTAAACTTTTGTGTTCATTTTTGGTGTCTGAGTAAATTTTTTTACTTACATTTGTTATTGCTATAAATTTTTTCCTTACATAAACTCTAAAAGTTTCATTTTGTTGTGCTCTATTTGCCTTTTATCTCTTCTTTGTTTACGAGATGAAGGTAAAGTGAAAACTCAAGTTTCAATTTATGAAAATATTATACATCTAAAATGGAAATGTACAGTGCACAAATGTAGAAACTAATATTTCCAAAAAGTGTCTATAAGTTTTAGGGATTTTAAAATCTTTTAAGTTTTTATATTTTTTGTTTTGTAATCATCGGGAAAAGGGGGAGGCAGGGGATTATTAACTGAGTGTTGACTCATAATCCATAAGTCATTCCTTTCAAAAATATAGGCCGTTACGCATGATAAATCACTTTACAATCATGTATGATCGTTAGGTTAGCTTTTTTTAAATGTACAAAATAATGGCTTGTTTGATTCGGGTAAATATCCCAACGCACGTTCACTTGAGAATTTAATGAGCATTTGTTATTCCCATGAAAAGGTTTGGATCCATAGGTCTTTTGCATTTTTAACATGTTTCAGGCATGCAAATACATTTTTTAAAACATGTATAGTAAAATATCTTTCTTATAAAATTCCAAGCAATTAGGTTTGAACTAGTGGAATTTTCAAAACTTGCATAACAAAACTTTTCTGTTCATTTGTGGTGTGTGAATAAATTTTCTTAACTTTATTTGTCATTGCTTTACATTTTTTACACTGACAAATTTTAAAATTTATATTTTGTTGTGATCTATTTGCCTTCTATTATTGTTTACAAGAAGAAGGGAGAGTTAAAGCTCAAGTTTTGATTTAAGAAAAAAGAATACCTCGAAAATGGAAATGCACAATAAACAAATGTAGAAAGAGATAATTCCAAAAAGTGTCTGTAATTTTTAGGTGTTTCAAACTCTTTTCAGTTTTTATATATTAGGTATTGCAATCGTCTGGAAAAGGGGGAGGCGGGGGATTTTTAACTGAGTGTTGGCTCCCAATCCATAAATCATTCCTTAGAAAAATATAGTTCGTTACGCATGATAAATCACTTTAAAATAATCTATGATCGTTTGGCGAGCTTTTTGTATATGGGCGAAATAATGGCTTGTTTGACTTGGGTAAATATCCCATCGCACGTTCACTTGAGAATTTAATGAGCGTTTACTATTCTCTTTAAAAGGTTTTGATCCATTGATCGTTTGAATCTTTAACATGTTTCAAGCATGCATATCCATTTATTAAAACATGCATAGAAAAATCTCATACTTATTAAATTCCAAGCTATTAGGGTTAAACTAGTAGAATTTACCAAACTTGGATAAAAAAAACTTTTGTGTTTAGTTGAGGTGTGCGAATAAATTTTCTTTACTTACATTTGTTGTTGCTTGAAATTTTTTCCATACATAAACTCTAAAAAGTTTCATTTCGTTGTGATCTATTTGCCTTTTATCTCTTTCTTGTTTACGAGATGAAGGTAAAGTGAAAACTCAAGTTTTGATTTAAGAAAAAAGTATACGTATTAAATGGAAATGCACAATGCACAAAAGTAGAGAGAGATAATTCCAAAAAGTTTCTTTAATTTTTAGGGATTGGAAACACTTTTTTGTTTTTATATATTAGGTTTTTCAATCGTCGGGAAAATGAGGAGGTGGGGGATATTTAACTGAGTGTTGACTCCAAATCCATAACTTACAAAAATGTAGTCCGTTACGAATGGTAAATCACTTTACAATCATCTATGACCGTTAGGTCAGCGTTTTGTAAATGGGCAAAATAATGACTTGTATGACTCGGGTAAAGATCCCACCGCACGTTCACTTGAGAATTTAATGAGCGTTTGTTATTCTCTTTAAAAAGTTTGGATCCACATGTCAGTTACATCTTTAACATGTGAATAAAAATCTCTTTATTATAAAATTCTACGCTATTAGGGTGGAACTAGTGGAATTTTCCAAACTTGGATAACAAAACTTTTGTGTTCATATGTGGTGTGTGCATAAATTTTCTCTACTTGCCTTTGTTATTTCTTTAAATTTTTCCAAACATAAACTCTAAAATTTTCATTTTGTTGTGATCTATTTGCCTTTTATCTCTTTTTTGTTTACGAGATGAAGGGAAAGTGAAAATTCAAGTTTTGATTTAACAAAAAAGTATAAATCTAAAATGGAAATGCACAATGCACAAATGTACTGAGAGATAAATTCAAAAAGTGACTGTAATTTTTAGGGATTGTAAACTCTTTTTTTTTATATATTAGGTTTTCCAATCGTCGGGAAAAGGGGGAGGCGGGGGATTTTAAATTGAGTGTTGACTCCCAATCCATAAGTCATTCCTTACCAAAATATAGCCCAATACGAATGATAAATCACTTTATAATCATCTATGATTGTTAGGTCAACTTTTTGTAAATGGGCTAAATAATGACTAGTTTGACTCGGGTAAATAACCCACCGCACGCCCACTTGAGAATTTAATGAGCATTTTTTATTCTCTTTAAAAGGTTTCGATCCATAGGTCATTTACATCTTTAACATGTTTCAAGCATGCATATCCATTTTAAAAAACAAGTGTATAAAAATCTCTTTCTGATAAAATTCTGAGCTATTAAGGTTGAACTAGTGGAATTTCCCAAACTTGGATAACAAAAGTTTTTTGTTCATTTATGGTGTGTGAATAAATTTTATTTACTTACATTTGTTATTGTTTTAAATTTTTTCCATACATCAACTCTAAAATTTTCATTTTGTTGTGATGTATTTGCCTTTTATCTCTTTTTTCTTTACGAGATGAAGGGAAAGTGAAAACTCATGTTTTAATTTAAGAAAAAAGTATACATCTAAAATGGAAATGCAGAATGCACTAATGTAGAGAGAGGTAATTCAGAAAAGTGTTTGTAATTTTTAGGGATTGTAAAATCTTTTTATTTTTTATATATAAGGTTTTGCAATCGTCGTGAAAAGGGGGACGCGAGGGATTTTTAACTGAGTGTTGACTCCCAATCCATAAGTCATTCCTTACAAAAATATAGCCCCTTACGCTTGATAAATCATTTTACAATCATCTATGATCGTTAGGCCAACTTTTTTTAAATGGGCAGAATAATGGCTTGTTTGACTCGAGTAAATATCGTTTGCATCTTAAACATGTTTCAAGAATGCATATCCAAATTTTAAAACATGTGTAGAAAAATCTCTTTCTAATAAAATTCCAAGCTATTAGGGTTGAACTAGTGGAATTTCCAAAACTTGGATAAAAAAACTTTTTTTTTCATTTGTGGTGTGTGAATAAATTTTTTTACATACATTCTTATTGCTTAAAATATTTTCCAAACATAAACTATAAACTTTTAATTTTTGTTGTGATCTATTTATCTTTTATCTCTTTTTTGTTTACGAGTTGACGGGATAATGAAAACTCATGTTTTTATTTGAGAAATAAGTATACATATAAAACGGAACTGGACAATGAAAAAATATAGAGAGAGATCATTCCAAAAAGTGTCAGTAATTTTTAGGGAAATTAAACTCTTTTTAGTTTTTATATATTAGGTTTTGCAATCATCGGGACAAGGGGGATGTGGGGGATTTTTAACTGAGTGTCGACTCCCAATCCATAAGTCATTCCTTGAAAAAATATAGCCCGTTACGCATGATAAATAACTTTACAATCATCTATGATCTGTAGGTCAACTTTTTCTAAATGGGCAAAAGAATGGCTTGTTTGACACGGGTAAATATCCCATGGCACGCTCACTTGAGAATTTAATGAGTGTTTGTTATTCTCTTTAAAATGTTTGGCTCCATAGGTCATTTGCATCTTTAACATGTTTCAAGAATGATTATCTACTTTTAAAACATGTGTAGAAGAAATCTCTTTCTTATAAAATTTCAAGCTATTTGGGTTGAACTAGTGGAATTTCCCAAACTTGGATAACAAAAGTTTTTTGTTCATTTATGGCGTGTGAATAAATTTTATTTACTTACATTTGTTATTGTTTTAAATTTTTTCCATACATCAACTCTAAAATTTTCATTTTGTTGTGATGTATTTGCCTTTTATCTCTTTTTTCTTTACGAGATGAAGGGAAAGTGAAAACTCATGTTTTAATTTAAGAAAAAAGTATACATCTAAAATGGAAATGCACAATGCACTAATGTAGAGAGAGGTAATTCAGAAAAGTGTTTGCAATTTTTAGGGATTGTAAAATCTTTTTATTTTTTATATATAAGGTTTTGCAATTGTCGGGAAAAGGGGGACGCGAGGGATTTTTAACTGAGTGTTGACTCCCAATCCATAAGTCATTCCTTACAAAAATATAGCCTCTTACGCTTGATAAATCATTTTACAATCATCTATGATCGTTAGACCAACTTTTTTTAAATGGGCAGAATAATGGCTTGTTTGACTCGAGTAAATATCGTTTGCATCTTAAACATGTTTCAAGAATGCATATCCAAATTTTAAAACATGTGTAGAAAAATCTCTTTCTAATAAAATTCCAAGCTATTAGGGTTGAACTAGTGGAATTTCCAAAACTTGGATAAAAAAACTTTTTTTTTCATTTGTGGTGTGTGAATAAATTTTTTTACATACATTCTTATTGCTTAAAATATTTTCCAAACATAAACTATAAAATTTTAATTTTTGTTGTGATCTATTTATCTTTTATCTCTTTTTTGTTTACGAGTTGACGGGATAATGAAAACTCATGTTTTTATTTGAGAAATAAGTATACATATAAAATGGAACTGGACAATGAAAAAATATAGAGAGAGATCATTCCAAAAAGTGTTAGTAATTTTTTGGGAAATTAAACTCTTTTTAGTTTTTATATATTAGGTTTTGCAATCATCGGGACAAGGGGGATGCGGGGGATTTTTAACTGAGTGTCGACTCCCAATCCATAAGTCATTCCTTGAAAAAATATAGCCCGTTACGCATGATAAATAACTTTACAATCATCTATGATCTGTAGGTCAACTTTTTCTAAATGGGCAAAAGAATGGCTTGTTTGACACGGGTAAATATCCCACGGCACGCTCACTTGAGAATTTAATGAGTGTTTGTTATTCTCTTTAAAATGTTTGGCTCCATAGGTCATTTGCATCTTTAACATGTTTCAAGAATGATTATCTACTTTAAAACATGTGTAGAAGAAATCTCTTTCTTATAAAATTTCAAGCTATTTGGGTTAAACTAGTGGAATTTCGCAAACTTGGATAACAAAACTTTTGTGTTCATTTGTCGTGTGTGAATAATTTTTCTTTACTTACATTTGTTACTTCTTTAAATTTTTTCCATACATAAACTCTAAAATTTTCATTTTGTTGTGATCTATTTGCCTTTTATCTCTTTTTTGTTCACGAGATACGGGAAAGGATAAATTCAAGTTATATTTAAGAAAAAAATATACATCTAAAATGGAAATGCACAATGCACAAATATAGTGACAGATAATTCCAAAAAGTGTTTGTAATTTTTAGGTATTATAAACTCTTTTTAGTTTGTATAAATTCAATTTTGCAATCGCCAGGAAAACGGGGAGGCGGGGGATTTTTAACTGAGTCTTGACTCCCAATCCATAAGTCATTCCTTAAAAAAATATAGCTTGTTACGCATGATAAATCACTTTACAGTCATCTATGATCGTTCGGTCAAGTTTTTGTAAATGGGCAAAATAATGGATTATTTGAATCAAGTAACTATCCCATTGCATGTTCACTTGAGAATTTATGGAGCGTTTGTTATTCTCTTTAAAAGGTTTAGATCCATAGGTCGTTTGCATCTTTAACATGTTTCAAGCATGCATATCGAATTTTTAAAACATGAGTAGAAAAATCTCTTTCTTATCAAATTCCAACCTATTAGGGTTGAACTAGTGGAATTTCCAAAATTTGGAAAAAAAAACTTTTGTGTTCATTTGTGGTGTGTGAATAAATAAACTTTACTAGCATTAGTCATTGCTTTAAATTTTTTCCAATAAAATCTATAATTTTCATTTTGTTGTGATCAATTTGCCTTTTATCTCTTTTTTGTTTACGAGATGAAGGGAAAGTGAAAACACAAGTTTTGTTTTAAGAAAAAATTATACATCTAAAATGGAAATGCACAATGCAGAAATGTAGAGAGAGATGATTCCAAAAAGTGTCTGTAATTTTTAGGGATTGTAAACTCTTTTTATTTTTTATATATTTGGTTTTGCAATCGTTGGGAAAAGGGGGAGGTGGGGGATTTTTAACTGACTATTGAGTCCATATCCATTAGTCAGTCCTTACAAAAATATAGTCCGTTGCGCATGATAAATCACTTTAAAATCATCTATGATCGTTGGGTCAGCTTTTTGTAAATGGGCAAAATAATGGCTTGTTTGACTCGGGTGTATGGCTCACGTTCACTTGAGAATTTAACGAGCGTTTGTTATTCTCTTGAAAAGTTTTGGATCCAACGGTCATTTATATCTTTAACATCTTTCAAGAATGCATATCCATTTTTTAAAAAATATGTAGAAAAATCTCTTTCTTATAAATTTCCAAGCTATTGGTGTTGAACTAGTGGAATTTCCCAAACTTGGATAACTAAACTTTTGTGTTTATTTTTGGTGTCTGAGAAAATTTTCTTTACTTACATTTGTTATTGCTATAAAGTTTTTCCTTACATAAACTCTAAAATTTTCATTTTGTTGTGATCTATTTGCCTTTTATCTCTTCTTTGTTTACAAGATGAAAGGAAAGTGAAAACTCAAGTTTTGATTTTTGAAAATATTATACATCTAAAATGGAAATGCACAATGCACAAATGTTGAAACAAATAATTCCAAAAAGTATTTGTAATTTTTAGGGATTGTAAACTCTTTTTAGTTTTTATATATTAGTTTTTGAGATCGTCAGGAAAAGGGGGAGGTGGGGGATTTTTAACTGAGTGTTGACTCATAATCCAAAAGTCATTCCTTACAAAAATATAGCTTGTTACGCATGATAAATCACTTTACAATCATCTATGATCGTTAGGTCAGCTTTTTGTAAATGGGAAAATAATGGCTTGTTTGACTCGGGTAAATATCCCAACGCATGTTCACTTGATAATTTAATGACCATTTTTTATTCCCATGAAAAGGTGTGGATCCATAGGTCGTTTGCATTTTTAACATGTTTCAGGCATGCATATGCATTTTAAAAAACATGTATAGTAAAATATCTTTCTTATAAAACTCCAAGCTATTATGTTTGAACTAGTGGAATTTCCAAAACTTGGATAACAAAACTTTTGCATTCATTTGTGGTGTGTAAATAGATTTTCTTTACATTATTTGTCAATGCGTTACATTTTTTCCATTGATAAACTCTAAAAAATTTATTTTGTTGTGATCTATTGCCTTCTATTATTGTTTGCGAGTTGAAGGGAGAGTTAAAGCTCAAGTTTTGATTTAATAAAAAAGAATACCTCTAAAATGGAAATGCACAATGCACAAATGTAGAAAGAGATAATTCCAAAAAGTGTCTGTAATTTTTAGGTATTGCAAACTCTTTTCAGTTTTTATATATTAGGTTTTGCAATCGTTTAGAAAAGGGGGAGGCGGGGGATTTTTAACTGAGTGTTGGCTCCCAATCCATAATCCTTAAAAAAATATAGCCCGTTACGCATGATAAATCACTTTACAATAATCTATGATCATTTGGCGAGCTTTTTGTATATGGAAAAAATAATGGCTTGTTAGACTTGGGTAAATATCCCACCACATATTCACTTGAGAATTTAATGAGCGTTTGTTATTCTCTTTAAAAGGTTTGGATCCATTGATCACTTGCATCTTTAACATGTTTCAAACATGCATATCCATTTTTTAAAATATGTATAGAAAAATCTCTTCCATATTAAATTCCAAGCTATTAAGGTTTAACTAGTAGAATTTCCCAACGTTGGATAAAAAAACTTTTGTGTTTAGTTGAGGTGTGCGAATAAATTTTCTTTACTTACATTTGTTATTTCTTGAAATTTTTTCCATACGTAAACTCTTAAAATTTTAATTTCGTTGTGATCTATTTGCCTTTTATATCTTTTTTGTTTGCGAGATGAAGGGAAAGTGCATACTCAAGTTTTGATTTAAGAAAACAGTATACATATAAAATGGAAATGCACAATGCACAAAAGTAGAGAGAGATAACTCCAAAACGTTTCTATAATTTTTAGGGATTGGAAACACTTTTTAGTTTATAAATATTAGGTTTTGCAATCGTCAGGAAAATAGGGAGGCAGGGGATTTTTAACTGAGTGTTGACTCCAAATCCATAAGTCATTCCTTACAAAAATGTAGCCCGTTACGCATGGTAAATCACTTTACAATCATCTATGATTGTTAGGTCAACTTTTTGTAAATGGGTTAAATAATGCCTAGTTTGACTCGGGTAAATATCCCACTGCACATTCACTTGAGAATTTAATGAGCGTTTGTTATTCTCTTTAAAAGGTTTCAATCCATAGGTCATTTGCATCTTTAACATGTTTCAAACATGCATATCCATTTTTAAAAACATGTGTAGAAAAATCTCTTTCTGATAAAATTCCAAGCTATTAGGGTTGAACTAGTGGAATTTCAACTTGGATAACAAAAGTTTTGTGTTCATTTGTGGAGTGTGAATAAATTTTTTTTACTTAAATTTGTTAATGTTTTAAATTTTTTCCATACATAAACTCTAAAATTTTCATTATGTTGTGATCTATTTGCCTTTTATCTCTTTTTTCTTTACGAGATGAAGGGAAAGTGAAAATTGAAGTAATTTAAGAAAAAAGTATACATCTAAAATAGAAATGCACAATGCACAAATTTAGAGAGAGGTAATTCCAAAATTTTTTTTATAATTTTTAGGGATTGTAAACTTTTTTTATTTTTTATATATTAGGTTTTGCAATCGTCGGGAAAAGGGGGAGGCGGGGGATTTTTACCTGAGTGTTGACTCCCAGTCCATAAGTCATTCCTTATAAAAATATAGTCTGTTACACTTGATAAATCAGTTGACAATCATCTATGATCGTTAGGCTAGCTTTTTGTAAATGGGCAAAATAATGGTTTGTTTGACTCGAGTAAATATCCCACCGCACATTCACTTAAGAATTTATTGAGCGTTTGTAATTCTCTTTAAGAGGTTTGGATCCATAGGTCGTTTGCATCTTAAACATGTTTCAAGCATGCATATCCATTTTTTAAAATAAGTGTAGAAAAATCTCTTTCTAATAAAATTCCAAGCTATTAGGGTTGAACTAGTGGAATTTCCCAAACTTGGATAACAAAACTTTTTTTTTTCATTTGTGGCATGTGAATAAATTTTCTTTACTTACATTTGTTATTTATTTAAATATTTTCCATACATAAACTCTAAAATTTTAATTTTTGTTGAGATCTATTTGTCTTTTATCTCTTGTTTCTTTACGAGTTGATGGAACAATGAAAACTCATGTTGTTATTTAAGAAATAAGTATACATAAAAAATGAAAATGGACAATGAAAAAATATAGAGAGATAACATTCCAAAAAGTGTCAGGAAAAGGGGGAGGTGGGGGATCTTTAACTGAGTGTTGACTCCCAATCCATAAGTCATTCCTTAAAAAAATATAGCCCGTTACGCTTGATAAATAACTTTAAAATTATCTATGATCCTTAGGTCAGCTTTTTGTAAATGGAAAAAATAATGGCTTGTTTGACTCGAGTAAATATCCCACGACACGTTCACTTGAAAATTTAATGAGCGTTTGTTATTCTCTTTAAAATATTAGGATCCATAGGTCGTTTGCATCTTTAACATATTTCAAGCATGCATATCCTCTTTATAAAACAGGTGTAGAAAAATCTCTTTCTTTTAAAGTTCCAAGCTATTAGGGTTGAACTAGTGGAATTTCGTAAACTTGGATAACAAAACTTTTGTGTTCATTTGAGGTGTGTGAATAAGTTTTCTTTACTTACATTTTTTATTGCTTAAAATTTTTTCCATACATAAATTCTAAAATTTTCATTTCATTGTGATCTATTTGCCTTTTGTCTCTTTTTTATTTAGGAGATGAAGGGAAACTGAAAACTCAAGTTTTGTTTTAAGAAAAAAGTATACATCTAAAATGGAAAAGCACAATTCAAAAATGTAGAGAGAGATAAATCCAAAAAGTGACTGTAATTTTTAGGGATTGTAAACTCTATTTAGATTTTATGTATTAGGTTTTCCAATCGTCGGGAAAAGGCGGAGGCGGGGGATTTTTAACTGAGTGCTGACTCCAAATCCATAAGTCATTCCTTACAAAAATATAGGTCGTTACGAATGATAAATCACTTTACAATCATCTATGATCGTTAGGTCAGCTTTTTGTAAATGGGCTAAATAATGGCTTGTTTGACTAGGGTAAATATCCCACCGCACGTTCACATGCGATTTTAATGAGCATTTGTTATAATCTTTAAAAGGTTTGGATCCATAGGTCATTTGCATCTTTAACATGTTTCAAGCATGCATATCCATTTTTACATACAAGTGTAGAAAAATCTCTTTGTCATAAAATTCCAAGCTGTTAGGGATGAACTAGTGGAATTTCCAAAACTTGAATAACAAAACATTTGTGTTCATTTGTGGCGTGTGAATAAATTTTATTTACTTAATTTTTTTTATTTTAAATTTTTTTATTCATAAACTCTAAAATTTTCATTTTGTTGTGATCTATTTGCCTTTTATCTCTTTTTTGTTTACTAGATGAAGGGAAAGTGAAAAC
Source organism: Aristolochia californica (assembly GCF_029961685.1). Classification (NCBI taxonomy): domain Eukaryota; kingdom Viridiplantae; phylum Streptophyta; class Magnoliopsida; order Piperales; family Aristolochiaceae; genus Aristolochia; species Aristolochia californica. The sequence goes on along the minus strand of NW_027181992.1, from coordinate 30,767,803 downwards.
TCAAGTTTTGATTCAAGAAAAATTTATATATCTAAAATAGAAATGCACAATGCACAAATGTTGAGAGAAGTAATTCCAAAAAGTGTTTGTAATTTTTAGGATTGTAAACTCTTTTTATTTTTTATATATTAGGTTTTGCAATCACCAGAAAAAGGGGAGCTGGGGGATTTTTAACTGAGTGTTGACTTCAAAACCATAAGTCTTTCCTCACAAAAATATAGCCCGTTACATTTGATAAATCAGTTTACAATCATCTTTGATCGTTAGGTCAGCATTTTGTAAATGGGCAAAATAATGGCTTATTTGACTCGGGTAATTATCCCACCGCACGTTCACTTGAGAATTTAATGAGCATTTGCATCATTAACAAGTTTCAAGCATGCATATCCATTTGTTAAAACATGTGTAAAAAAATCTCTTTCTAATAAAATTCCAAGCTATTAGGGTTGAACTAGTGGAATTTCCTAAACTCGGATAACAAAACTTTTGAGTTCATTTGTGGTGTGTGAATAAATTTTCTTTAGTTACATTTGTTATTGCTTTAAATTTTTTCCATACATAAACTCTAAAATTTTAATTTTGGTGTTATCTATTTGCCTTTTATCTCTTTTTGTTTTACGAGATGAAGGGCAAGTGAAAACCTCAAGTTTTTACTTAAGAAAAAAGTATACATCTATTTGCAATCATCTATTTTCATTTTGTAGTAATCTATTTGTAGTAATCTATTTTTTAAAAACTGAGTGTTGACTCCAAATCCATAAGTCATTCCTTACAAAAATATAGTCCGTTACGCATGATAAATCACTTTACAATCATCTATGATCATTAGGTCAGCTTTTTTTAAATGGGCAAAATAATGGCTTGTTTGACTCAGGTAAATATCCAATCGCATGTTCACTTGAGAATGTAATGAGTGTTTGTTATTCTCTTTAAAAGGTTTTGATCCATAGGTCGTTTGCATCTTTAACATGTTTCAAGCATGTATATCCATTTTTTGAAACATGTGTAGAAAAATATCTATCAGATAAAATTCCAAGCTATTAAGGTTGAACTAGTGGAATTTCCAAAACTTTGATAACAAAAATTTTGTGTTCGTTTGTGGAGTGTGAAAAAAATTTCTTTACTTACATTTGTTATTACTTAAAATTTTTTCCATACATAAACTCTAAAATTTTCATTTTGTAGTAATCTATTTGCCATTTATTTCTTTTTGGTTTACGAGTTGAATGGAAAGTGAAAAATCAAGTTTTTATTTAAGAAAAAAGTATACATCTAAAATGGCAATGCACAATAAGCAAATATAGAGAGAGAAAATTCCAAAAAGTGTCTATAATTTTAGGGATTGTAAACCCATTTTAGTTTTTATATATAAGGTTTTGCAATCATCGGGAAAAGGAAGAGACGGGGGATTTTTTACTGAATGTTGACTCCCAATGCATAAGTCATTTCTTACTAAAATATAGCCCATTACACATGATAAATAACTTTACAATCATCTATGATTGTTCGGTCAACTTTTTGTAGATAGGAAAAATAATGGCTTGTTTGACTCGGATAAATATCCTCCGCACATTCACTTTAGACTTTAATTAGCTTTTGTTATTCTCTTTAAAAATTTTGGATCCATAGGTCATTTGCATCTTTGAACAAGTTTCAAGCATGCATATCCTTTTTTTAAACTAGTATAGAAAAATATCTTTCTTATAAAATTCCAAGCTATTAGGTTTGAACTAGTGGAATTTCCAAAACGTGAATGACAAAACATTTGTGTTCATTTGAGGCGTGTGAATAAATTTTCTTAACTTACATTTTTTATTGCTTAAAATTTTTTCCATACATAAACTCTAAAATTTTTCATTTTGCTGTGATCTATATGCCTTTTATCTCTTTTTTGTTTACGAGAGTAATGGAAAGTGAAAACTCCTGTTTTGATTTGAGAAAGAAGTATACATCTAAAATAGATATGCACAATATATAAATGTAGAGAGTGATAATTCCAAAAAGTGTCAGTAATTTTTAGGTATTGTAAACTCTTTTAAGTCTTTATATATTTGGTTTTGCTATCGTCTGGAAAATAGGGAGGTGGGGGATTTTTAACTGTGTTGAAACCCAATCCACAAGTCATTTCTTACAAAAATATAGCCCGTTACGCATGATAAATCACTTTACAATCATCTATGATCGTTAGGTCAGCTTTTTGTATATGGGCAAAATAATGGCTTGTTTGACTCGGGTAAATTCCAACAACACGTTCACTAGAGAATTTAATAAGCGTTTGTTATTCTCTTTATAAGGTTTGGATACATAGGTCGTTTGCATCTTTAACATGTTTCAAGCATGTATATCCATTTTTTAAGACATGTAGAAAAATATCTTTCTGATAAAATTCCAAGCTATTAGGGTTGAACTAGTGGAATTTCGTAAAGTTGGATAACAAAAATTTTGTGTTCGTTTGTGGAGTGTGAAAAAAATTTCTTTACTTACATTAGTTATTACTTTAAATGTTTTCCATACATAAAATCTAAATTTTTTATTTTTTAGTAATCTATTTGCCTTTTATCTCTTTTTTGTTTACGAGTTGAATGGAAAGTGAAAACTCTAGTTTTTATTTAAGAAAAAAGTATACATCTAAAATGGAAATGCACAATGAAAAAATATAGAGAGAGATAATTCCAAAAAGTGTCTTTAATTCTTAGGGATTGTAAACTCTTTTTAGTTTTTAGATATAAGGATTTGCAATCGTTGGGAAAAGGAAGAGATGGGGGATTTTTAACTGAGTGTTGACTCCAAATGCAAAAGTCATTCCTTACTAAAATATAAGCCGTTACGTATGATAAATAACTTTACAATCATCTATGATCGTTAGGTCAGCTTTTTTTAAATGGGAAAAATAATGGCTTGTTTGACTCATGTAAATATCCCACCGCACATTCACTTGAGAATTTAATGAGTGTTTGTTATTCTCTTTAAAAGGTTTGGATCCATAGGTCATTTGCATCTTTAACAAGTTTCAAGCATGCATATCCATTTTTTATAACATGTATAGAAAAATCTCTTTCTTATAAAATTCCTAGTTATTAGTGTTGAACTAGTGGAATTTTCAAAACTTGGATAACAAAACTTTTGTGCTCATTTGTGGTGTGTGAATAAATTTTCTTTACTTACATTTGTTATTGCTTAAAATTTTTTACATACATAAACTCTAAAATTTTTATTTTGTTGTGATCTATTTGCCTTTTATCTCTTTTTTTTACGAGATGAAGGGAAAGTTAAAACTCCAGTTTTAATTTAAGAAAAAAGTATACATCTAAAATGGAAATGCACAATGCACAAATATAGAGAGAGATAATCCCAAAAAGTGTCTGTAATTTTTAGGTAATGTAAACTCTTATCAGTTTTTATATATTAGGTTTTGCAATCGTCTGGAAAAGGGGGAGGTGGGGATTTTTAATTGAGTGTTGACTCCCAATCCATAAGTCATTCCTTACAAAAATATTGCTTGTTACGCATGACAAATAACTTTAAAATCAATTATGATTGTTAGGTCAGCTTTTTGTAAATGGGAAAAAATGGCTTGTTTGACTCGGGTAAATATCCCACCGCACGTTCACTTGAGAATTTAATGAACGTTTGTTATTCTCTTTAAACAGTTTGCATCCATAGGTCATTTGCATCTTTAACATGTTTCAAGCGTGAATATCCATTTTTTAAAACAAGTATAGAAAAATCTCTTTCTTATAAAATTCCAAGCTATTAGGGTTTAACTAGTGGAATTTCCAAAACGTAGATAACAAAACATTTGTGTTCAGTTGTGGTGTGTAAATAAATTTTCTTTACTTACATTTGTTATTGCTTTAAAATTTTTCCATACATAAACTCTAAAATTTATTTTTGTTGTGATCTATTTACCTTTTATCTCTTTTTTGTTTACGAGAGTAAGGGAAAGTGAAAAATCCATTTTTGATTTAAGAAAAAAGTATACATCTAAAATGGATAAGCACAATGCATAAATGTAGAGAGTGATAATTCCAAAAAGTGTCAGTAATTTTTAGGACTTGTAAACTCTTTTCAGTATTTATATATTAGGTTTTGCAAACGTCTGGAAAATAGGGTGGCGGGGGATTTTTAACTGAGTGTTGACATCCAATCCAAGTGTCATTCCTTACAAAAAATATAGCCCGTTATGCATGATAAATCACTTTACAATCATCTATGATCGTTAGGTCAGCTTTTTGTCAATGGGCATAACAATGGCTTGTTTGACTCGGGTATATATCCCACCGCATGTTCACTTGAGAATTTAATGACCATTTGTTATTCTCTTGAAAAGGTTTGGATCCATAGGTCATTTACATCTTTAACATGTTGTTAGGTTCTTCCCTTGCCATGGATTGAGTCACCCTTCTTTCCTCTCTTCCCTCCATGGATGCTCTTGACGCTGGAAGAGAATTCTTGTTTCTGGAAGGTGGAATGATGGAAATCAACTAGAACGAAGGAGCTTTGAAGGAAGCTCAACCTAGACATCAGAGGGAGAATCTGACCTAGACCTCTGAGGGAGAATCTGTCCTGTTTAATCTAATTTTTCTCAATACTTCCTTTCTCTTCCCCTTGACGTCCCCCTAAATAGGGTTGAGGACGGAATTACAAAGGTGACCCATAGGTCAAGTGGTTCACGCAACATTACATCTAAACCAACCCAAAGTAAACCAAACCCAATGAAATTACATGAAAAGTAAATTGACATAATTTAATTCCTATGCCTATGGATAACTCATGATGCTATGAAGTCCATAACATCACCCCCTTCTGGAGAAAGTGCTTTTCCTCAAGCTCGAAGTATGGGTAGAGGGTGCAAAACGCAGGTAATGGCTCCCATGTCGTGTCACTGGGATCAACATCTGCCCATTGCACTAGGATCTCCCAATCACCCTGAATGCGGCGAGCCTATAATACCTGTGCTGGAGTAGAAAGGACACATCCCTCATGTAGTGGGGGCAACGGTGTGTGTAGCAAGGGAGAATCGCCAAGGAAGACATGCAACACATTGTGAATCCTGGCCTCTGGCGGAAGCTGCAAGCGGTAGGCAACTGTACCAATGCGGTCCATAACCTGAAAGGGACCATAATATTTCAGAGAGAGCTTGTGGCATTTGGAGGCTGTCAGCGACAACTGCCTATAGTGTTGGAGACGCAACCAGACAAAATCTCTTGGAGAAAAGAAGACTTCTTGATGCTTCTTGTCATAATACAATTTCATAGATTGTTGTGCCTCCAGGAGATGAGTACGCACCTCAGTGAGGAAGGTGTCTCTTTCGGCTAATGCTTGGTCAAAGTGGCAACTTTAGAGGCCCCTGGTTCATATGATAAAAGGTTGGGCGGTTCTCTACCATATACCACCTTGAATGGGGTTGTGCCAAGAGTGCTGTGGTAGGAGGTGTTGTAACAGAATTCAGCCCAGGTGAGCCACTTAACCCACCTTTTAGGTGAGTCCCCCATGAAACAGTGAAGATACATTTCAATTGTTCTGATGACAACCTCTGTTTGACCATCAGTCTGCGGATGGTAGGCTGAAGAGAAGGCTAACGTTGTGCCCTACAACTTGAAGAGTTCTTTCCAGAAGGTACTTGTAAAGATTGCATCCCTATCACTGGTAATGGAATTAGGCATCCCATGTAAGCAGACAATGTTATCCATAAAGAGTTGAGCGACCTGAGCTGCAGTGTAAGGATGTGCCAGAGGGATGAAGTGCCCATAGTTTGAGAAACGATCCACCACTACAAAGATAACGGATTTGCCTGATGAAGAGGGAAGTCCATCTAAGAAGTCCATAGAAATATCAAACCAGACCTGTGACGGTAGCTGAAGTGGTTGGAGCAACCCAGCTGGACTTAATGTTTCAGCTTTATTTTGTTGACAAGTTTGACAAGCCGCCACATAATCAACTATATTGTGCTTCATGCCCCTCCAATAAAATTCCCGACTGATCCTGAAATATGTTTTTTGTCGGCCCTCATGTGTACGGTCATGGAAGGAGGCTAAAATGCTGTGAATCAAAGGGGATGTGTGGTGTAGAAAAATTCTGTTTTTGTAGAGGACCAGGTTGTCCTTAACCGTCCAATGGTTTGCCGTTGTCCTCTGCTGGATGTCATGACATAAAGCGATAATTTCAGGGTATTGTTGTGCCTCTTCCCATATAAAATCCAACAAGAGAGCTCTGGGCTGACTGATGGCATGTAATTGCGGCTCTGGAATGTCTCAGCGAGATAAAGCATCAATGATCAGTGTGAATGAAAAATGAACATCCCCAGAGATAAGGGCGCCAATGTTGTATAGCTTTCGCCAATCCGATCAATTCCCTCTCATAAGCTGCTTACTTGTGGTGGTGTTGTCCAAGTTGGCGGCTAAAATAAGCAATCGGGTGGCCCTATTGGTGTAACACTACACCAATACCGCCCCCTGAAGCATCACATTCCACTACAAAGGACTCATCAAAGTCGGGTAGCTGCAAGTTGGTCCTCTGTAAAGGACGTGGTCAGAGCTTGGAAATCCCATAGTATTGGCCCCAACAATTGTAGCCATTTAATTCCCAGTACCAAATCGAATCCTGAAAGTGGAATCATCAGGAAATCTGCAATAAATGCCTGTCCCTCAATATCAAAGTGTGTGGCTGGAGATATGCCCACACTAGTAATTTTAGCCCCATTGGCTATAGATACATAAAGGCCAGACTGTTTTAGGACTACTAACCCTAGTTGTTCTGCCGTCGGCTGACTAATGAAATTGTGTGTCTTGCCCGAGTCAACTAAAGCCAATAATTGTATATGATGTAACTGGGCTTTAACCTGCATTGTACAAGAACTGCGTAGACCAGTCATAGCATGAAGGGAATCTCTGGACCCTCTTGGTCTGTTTCCACAATCGCCTCCTCAGGTAGTATGTCATCACCATCCTCCCACAGACATATGCTAAATAATAGTTTGTAGTGGTGACCAATGACATATTGTTCATCACAGTTAAAATAGAGGCCCTTGGCCTTTCTCTGATCCATTTCCTGTTTGTTGAGTTTTTTGAAGTATGAAGCAGGTGGATCCGAATTAGAGATGTCTAGACGTGGAGGTCCATAATAAGGGGTTGGCGTTGAGGCATTGTGCCCTCCTGGCCAAGCTGGTTTTATGACCAGTGACTCCTTTAGAACACGCTGCTTCTGCTCAATTGACCTAGCTAAATTCATAGCGTGGTCCAAATCTGTAGGACCATGTAATTCAACTTCCAGTCTCAAAGCTTCTGTCAAACCTGCAGTAAAAATATGAACATACTGTGTGTGACTGACAAACTGGTTTGCTCGGGCTAACCTTTCCTAGAAGGTATTTTGGTACACCTCTAGTGATCCAGTTTGTATGTAATTGATTAATTCACCCAATGGATTGCTACTAGCTGGATGACCAAATCTCATCATGCAAGATTGCCTAAAGGTTGCCCAATCCTGAACCAATTGGTCATTTCGGAATTGGTGGTACCATAGAAACGCTTCATCGAGCATGTGGTAGGCAGCCAAATAAACTTTCTCATTTGCAGGTGTTTTTTGATGATAAAAGAACTGATCACACTTGGCTAACCAAATCAAAGGGTCCTTAGACCCATCATACGTAGGAAAGTCAAGTTTTAAATACCTGGGAACAGTATTTGGTCCTTGAACGGTAGGCCCCAAATGGGGATGGTGTTGAGGCATTGGTGGTTGGGGGGGAGGTGGAGAGTGGAATTAATGGTGGTCGGCCGGTGGAGAGTAGGCAGCCGGTGGTTGTGCTCGTGTATCATTGTCCTCCTATCGCCGGAGGAGAGCTTGGATGGCAGCATCCTTTGATTTTATGGCTTCACGCAAGTCATTGGTTGTTTGACGCACCTCTTCCAGGGATTGAGCCTGAAGGTCTGTCCTCTACCTATTATCTTCAAATCATTGACTCAAATCCTCAGTAGAAGATGAATCCCCAAGGGTTGACCTGTCTGATACCAAGATGTTAGCTTCTTCTCTTGCCATGGATCGAGTCACCCTTCTTTCCTCTCTTCCCTCCATGGATGCTGTTGATGCTGGAACAAAATTCTTGTTTCTGGAACGTGGAATGATGGAAATCAACTAAAACGAAGGAGCTTTGAAGGAAGCTCAACCTGGACCTCAGAGGGAGAATCCGACCTAGACTTTTGAGGGAGAATCTGACCTGTTTAATCTAATTTTTCTCAATACTTCCTTTCTCTTCCCTTTGACGTCCTCCTAAATAAGGTTGAGGACGGAATTACAAAGGTGACCCATAGGTCAAGTGGTTCTCGCCACATTACATCTAAACCAACCCAAAGTAAACCAAACCCAATGAAATTACATGAAAATTAAATTGACATAATTTAATTCCTATGCCTATGGATAACTCGTGATGCTATGGAGTCCATAACACATGTTTCCATTTTTTAAAACACGTGTAGAAAAATCTCTTTCTTATAAAATTCCAAGCTATTAGGGTTGAACTAGTGGAATTTCCAAAACTTGGATAATGAAACTTCTATGTTCATTTGTGGTAGGTGAATAAATTTTCTTTACATACATTTGTTATTGCTTTAAATTTTTTCCATTCATAAACTCTTAAATTTGCATTTTGATGGGAAAGTGAAAACTCCTATTTTGATTTAAGAAAAAAGTATAGATCTAAAATGGAAATGGACAATGCACAAATGTAGAGAGAGATAATTCCAAAAAGTGTCTGTAATTTTTACGGTTTGTAAACTCTTTTTGTTTTTATATATTTAGTTTTGCAATCGTCAGGAAAAGGGGGAGGCGGGGGATTTTTAACTGAGTGTTGACTCCTAATCCTTATGTCATTCCATACAAAAATATAGCCTACTACGCATGATAAGTAACTTTACAATCGTCTATGATCGTTAGGTCAACTTTTGGTTAATGGGCAAAATAATGGCTTGTTTGACACTGGTAAATATGCTACTGCACGTTCACTTGAGAATTTAATGAGCGTTTATTATTCTCTTGAAAACGTTTGGATCCATATGTCATTTGCATCTTTAACATGTTTCATTTTTTAAAACATATGTAGAAAAATCTCTTTCTTGTTAAATTCCAAGCTATTAGGGTTGAACTAGTGGAATTTCCAAAACATGGATAACAAAATTTTTGTGTTCATTTGAGGTGTGTGAAAAAATTTTCTTTACTTACATTTGTTATTGCTTTAAATTTTTTCCACACATAAACTCTAAAATTTTCATTTTGTAGTGATCTATTTGCCTTTTATCTCTTTTTTGTTTACGAGATGGAGGGAAAGTGAAAACTCAAGTTTGGATATAAGAAAAAAGTATACATCTAAAATGGAAATGCACAATGCACAAATTTAGAGAGAGATAATTCCAAAAAGTATCTGTAATTTTTAGGGATTGTAAAATCTTTTTATTTTTTATATATTAGGTTTTAAAATCATCGGGAAAAGGGGGAGGTATGGGATTTTTAACTGAATGTTGACTCCAAATCCATAAGTCATTCCTTACAAAATTAGAGCCCATTACGCATGATAAATTTCTTTACAATCATCTATGAACGTTAGGTCAGCTTTTTGTAAATTTACAAAATAATGGCTAGTTTGACTTTGGTAAATATCCCACCGCACGTTCACTTGAGATTTTAATGAGCGTTTGTTTATCTCTTTGATTGGATCCAAAGATCATTTTCATCTTTAACATGTTTCATGCATGCTTATCCATCTTTTAAAGCATGTGTAGAAAAATCTCTTTCTTATAAAATTCCAAGCTATTAGGGTTGTGCTAGTGGAATTTCCCAAACTTGGATAACAAAACTTTTTTGTTTATTTGTGGTGTGTGAATAAATTTTCTTTACTTACATTTGTTATTGCTTTAAATTTTTTCCATACATAAACTTAAAAATTTCAATTTGTAGTAATCTATTTGCCTTTTATATCTTTTTTGTTTACGAGTTGAAGGGAAAGTGAAAACTCGTGTTTTTATTGAAGAAAAAAGTATACATCTAAATTGGAAATGCACAAGGAACAAATATAGAGAGAGATAATTCCAAAAACTGTCTGTAATTTTTAGGGATTGTAAACTCTTTTTATTTTTTTATATTTGTTTTTGCAATCGTCGGGAAAAGGAGAGGCGGGGAATGTTTAACTGAGTGTTGACTGCCAATGCATAAGTTAGGCCTTACTAAAATATATCCTATTATGCATTATGAATAACTTTACAATCATCTATGATCATTAGGTCAACTTTTTGTAAATGGGCAAAATAATGGCTTGTTTGATTCAGCTAAATATCCCACGTCACGTTCACTTGAGAATTTAATGAGCGTTTGTTATTCTCTTTAAAAGGTTTGTGCCCATAGGTTATTTGCATCTTTATCAAGTTTCAAGCATGCATATCCATTTTTTAAAACATGTACAGAAAAATCTTTTTCTTTTAAAATTCCAAGCTATTACGGTTGAACTAGTGGAATTTCAAAAAGTTACATAACAAACCTTTTGTGCTCATTTCTAGTGTGTGAATAAATTTTCATTATTTACATTTGTTATTGCTTTGAATTTTTTCCACACGTAAACACTAAAATTTTCATTTTGTTGTGATATATGTGCCTTTTATCTCTTCTTTGTTTACAAGATGAAGGGAAAGTCAAAACTCCAGTTTTGATTTAAGAAAAAAGTATACATATAAAATGGAAGAGAGAGATAATTCCAAAAAGTGTCTCTAATTTTTAGGTATTGTAAACTCTTTTGAGTTTTTATAGATTAGGTTTTACAATTGTCTGGAAAAGGGGGAGGCGGGGGATTTTTAACTGAGTATTGACTCCCAATCCATAAGTCATTCATTACAAAAATATAGCCCGTTACGCATGATAAATAACTTTTCAATCAGCTATGATCGCTAGGTCAGTTTTTTGTAAATGTGCAAAATAATGGCTTATTTGACTCGGGTAAATATACCACCACACATTCATTTGAGCATTTAATGTGCGTTTGTTATTTTCTTTAAAAGGTTTGGATCCATAAGTCGTTCGCATCTTTAACATGTTTCAAGCGTGCATATCCATTTTTCAAAACATGTATAGAAAAATCTCTTTCTTTTTAAATTCCAAGCTATTAGGGTTTAACTAGTGGAATTTCCAAAACTTGTATAACAAAACTTCTGTGTTCATTTGTCATGGGTGAATAAATTTTCTGTACTCACATTTGTTATTGTTTTAATTTTTTTCCGCACACAAAATCTAAAGTTCTCTTTTTGTTGTAATTTATTTGCCTTTTATCTCTTTTTTGTTTACGAGTTGAAGGGCAAGTGAAAATTAAAGTTTTGATTTAAGAAAAATGTATACATCTAAAATGGATATGCACAATGCAGAAATGTAGAGAGTGATAATTCCAAAAAGTGTCAGTAATTTTTAGGTATTGTAAACTCTTTTTAGTTTTTATATATTAGGTTCTGCAATCGACTGGAAAAGGGGGAGGCGGGGGATTTTTAACAGAGTGTTGACTCTCAATCGATAAGTCATTCCTAACAAAAATATAGCCTGTTATGCATGATAAATCACTTTACAATCATCTATGATCGTTAGGTCAACTTTTTGTAAATGGGCAAAATAATGGCTCGTTTGACTCGAGTAAATATTCCACTACACGTTCACTTGAGAATTTAATGAGCGTTTGCTATTCTCTTGAAAAGGGTTGGATCCATGGGTCATTTGCATCTTTAACATGTTTCAAGCATGCATATCCATTTTTTAAAACATGTGAAGAAAATCTCTTTCATATTAAATTCCAAGCTATTAGGGTAGAACTAGTGGAATTTCCAAAACTTGTATAACAAAACTTTTGTGTTCATTTGTGGTGGGTGAATAAATTTTCTTTATTTACATTTGTTATTGCTTTAAATTTTTTCCACACACAAACTCTAAAATTTTCATTTTGTTGTAATCTATTTACCTTTTATATCTTTTTTGTTTACGAGTTGAAGGGAAAGTGAAAACTAAAGTTTTTATTTAAGAAAAAAGTATATGCACAATTCAAAAATTTAGAGAGTTAAAATTCCAAAAAGGGTCTGTAATTTTTACGGATTGTAAAGTCTTTTCAATTTTTATATATAAGGTTTTGCAATAATCGGGAAAAGGTGGAGGCGGGGGATTTTTAATTGAGTGTTGACACCTAATCCATAAGTCATTCCTTATAAAAATATTTTTGGTTACGCATGATAAGTACCTTTACAATCATCTATGATCGTTAGGTCAGCTTTTTGTAAATGGGCAAAATAATGGCTTGTTTGACTCTGGTAAATATTCCACCGCACGTTCACTTGAGAATTTAATGAAAGTTTGTTATTCGCTAGAAAAGATTTGGATCCATAGGTCATTTGCATCTTTAACATGTTTCAAGAATGCATATCCATTTTTTAAAACATGTGTAGAAAAATCTCTTTCTTATAAAATTCCAAACTATTAGGGTTGAACTAGTGGAATTTCCAAAACTTGGATAAAAAAACTTTTGTGTTCATTTGAGGGGTGTGAATAAAATTTCTTTACATACATTTGTTATTGCTTTCAAGTTTTTCCATACATAAACTCTAAAATTTTCATTTTGTTGTGATCTATTTGCCTTTATCTCTTTTTTGTTTACGAGATGAAGGGAAAGTGAAAACTCTGGTTTTGATTTAAGAAAAAAGTATACATCTATAATGGAAATGCACAATGCACAAATGTAGAGAGACATAATTCATAAAAGTGTCTGTAATTTTTAGGTATTGTAAAATCCTATTAGTTTTTATATATTAGGTTTCACAATCGTTGGGAAAAGGGGAGGAGGTGGATTTTTAACTGAGTGTTGACTCCCAATCCGTAAGTCATTCCTTACAAAAATATAGCCCGTTACGCATGATAAGTAATTTTACAATCATCTATGATCGTTTGGTTAGCTTTTTGTAAATGGGCAAAATAATGGCTTGTTTGACTCGGGTAAATATCCCACCGCACGTTCGCTTGAGAATTTAATGAGTGTTTGTTATTCTCTTTAAAAGGTTTGGATCCATAGGTGATCTGCATCTTTAAAATGTTTTAAGAATGCACATCCATTTTTTAAAACAAGTATATAAAAATGTCTTTCTTATAAAATTCCAAGCAATTACGGTTGAACTAGTGGAATTTCCCAAACTTGGATAAGAAAACTTTTGTGTTCATTTGTGGGGTGTGAATAAATTTTCTTTACTTACATTTGTTATTGCTTTAAATTTTATCCATACATAAACTCTAAAATTTTCATTTCGTTGTGATCTATTTGCCTTTTATATCTTTTTTTTACCAGATGAAGGGAAAGTGAAAACTCAAGTTTTTATTTAAGAAAAAATTATACATCAATAATGGAAATGCACAATGCACAAATGTAGAGAGAGATAATTCCCAAAAGTTTCTGTACTTTTTCATGATTGTAAACTCTTTTTAGTTTTAAATATTAGGTTTTAACATCGTCGGGAAAAGGGGGAGGCGAGGGATTTTTAAATGAGTGTTGATTCCCAATATATAAGTCATTCCTTACAAAAATATATCCCATTATGCATGATAAATCACTTTACAATCATATATGAGCGTTAGGTCAGCTTTTTGTAGATGGGCAAAATCAGGGCTTGTTCAACTCAAGTAAATATCCCACCGCATGTTCACTTGAGAATTTAATGAGAGTTTATTATTCTATTTAAAAGGTTTGGATTCATAGGTCATTTTCATCTTTAACATGTTTCAAGCGTGCATATCCATTTTTTAAAACATGTGTAGAAAAAACTCTTTCTTATAAAATTCCAAGCTATTTGGGTTTAACTAGTGGAATTTGCAAAACTTGGATAACAAAAATTTTGTGTTCATTTGTGGTTTGTGAATAAATTTGATTTACTTAAATTTTTTATTGCTTTAAATTTTTTCCATTCATAAACTCTAAAATTTTCATTTTGTCGTGATCTTATTTGCCTTTTATCTCTTTTTTTTTTACGAGATGAAGGGAAATTGAAAGCTCAAGTTTTGATTTAAGAAAAAAATCTACATCTAAAATGGAAATGCAAAATGTAAAAATGTAGAGAGAGATAATTCCAAAATATGTCTGTAAATTTTAGGGATTGTAAACTCTTTTTATTTTTTATATATTAGGTTTTGCAAACGTCAGAAAATGGGGAGGCGAGGGATTTTTAACTGAGTGTTGACTCCAAATCCATAAGTCATTCCTTACAAAAATATAGCACGTTACGAATGATAAATCACTTTACAATCATCTATGATCGTTAGGTCAGCTTTTTGTAAATGGGAAAAATAATTGCTTGTTTGACTCGGTTAAATATCCCACCACACATTAACTTGAGAATTTAATGAGCGTTTGTTATTCTCTTTAAAAGGTTTTGATCCATTTTTCATTTGTATCTTTAACATATTTCAATCATGCATATCCAGTTTTTAAAACATGTGTAGAAAAATCTCTTTCTTATAAAATTCCAAGCTATTAGGGTTGAACTAGTGAAATTTCCCAAACTTGGATATCAAAACTTTTGTGTTCATTTGTGGAGTGTGAATAAATTTTCTTTACTGACATTTGATATTGTTTTAATATTTTTCCATACATAAACTCTAAAATTTTCATTTTGTTGTGATCTATTTGCCTTTTATGTCTTTTTTGTTTACGAGATGAAGGGAAAGTCAAGTTTTGATTTAATAAAAAAATATACATCTAAAATGGAAATGCACATTGCACAAATGTAGAGAGAGGTAATTCCAAAAAGTTTCTGTAATTTTTAGGGATTGTAAATTTTTTTTTTATATATTAGGTTTTGTAATCGTCGGGAAAATGGGGAGGCGGGGGATTTTTAGCTGAGTGTTGACTCCCAATCTATAAGTCATTCCTTATAAAAATATAGCCCGTTACGTATGATAAATCAATTTACAATCATCTATGATCGTTAGGTCAGCCTTTTGTAAATGGGCAAAATAATGGCTTGTTTGACTTGGGCAAATATCCTACCGCACGTTCACTTGAGAATTTAATGAGCGTTTTGTATTCTCTTTAAAACGTTTGGATCCATAGCTCATTTGCCTCTTTAAAATGTCACCAACCGATTTATTATGTTCAAGAGGAAAAACCTTCCTCTAGTAAATAAAAAGAGCAACAAGACAATGAACCGGAGGCATGGGAATTTGACGAAGTTGCAGAAGAAAATACCAAGAAAAAAGATTACTCTGCTAAAGAGAAAAAGGCAGATGATCTTGGTAAAAGATTTAGAATGCTTCGAGGTAGTAACCAACATGAAGCAGAAACATCTTGGGTACGAGACATCCATATGGAAGATAGCTTTCAAGATAACTTCCGAAATCGCACAGCGGTTCATTCTCAAGAACGAGAAAGTTTCTCCCACTTCAAAATTTCCATGGGAGGACAAAGGTATTCAAAAAAATACACAAATGTCGATCCTTCACATGCTACTAAGGGACATCAAGCCATAGATAGCATAAACCCTTTTGGATTTTATCTCAACTTGGATTGCCCCAAGGATGGATAAAAATTCCTTAAAGAATGGGAAATAAGCATGAGCAATGCTGCAAATATGCATGAATCTTGGAACAAAGATTGAACATTTAATTTCTTTACCCATGCTTTACAGGGTAATGTAGCTCATTGGTGGGACAACCTTCCCGAAGACCAAAAACTAGCTAATACCTCAATATCTATAGCCTCACTTTTGAAATGTTTAGTGGCTAAGATATCAAAAGAATTTCTAGGAATACATCCAACCCTAAAAGCTCACAATGAGAGTACTAAACAAAGAAAACGTTTAGAAACTCTTCAGAAATTAAACAAGTTACAAATTTTTAACATTTGTTTCTATGAGAAGTATTATTGCAAATTTGCAAGTTACTTCTACAAACTCCAAAAAGATGATCAAAAACCTTATCGGTCAATCTTTTTGCAAAATTTCCAGAACCTTTTGCACATGTTGCTGAAAAAGACTACATTAAGAAATATTGGCAAAATAATCCAAAACTTGGTATTTTAACCATGGATAATTTCCTAAACTTTGACACTTCAGGAAGATGACACAGATTTATACATGACATGTTGGCAAATCTTTGTGAAGCCCAAAACTACAAAATAAAAGTAGTAAGGCACATAAACAAACATTATGTTGTTCAAACTAGAACAAAAATGTAGGAGCTTATGGTTGTAAAACCACCACCCATAAGCCAAGAAAATATCCTAAGAAATTTCAACAGAAAAAATTTAGGATACAAAAAAGTTCAACAACTAGGTATACTTCCAGAAATAGATACTTTAGGAAAAGAACAACTTCTGGTCCTACCACATCTAGTAAAGGGTCAAATGCATATTGCGCAAAGGGGAAACCCCCAAGCAAATGCAAATGCTGGATATGCTAGAAAGATGGACATTTTGCTAAAGATTGTCTAAACGATAATAAAACACGGAAATATAATACCTACATGATACTAGCCGAAGAAAATGGATTGAAAATCATCCATTATGTTGACATCCAGTCAGAAGATGAAGTATATGAACTTCATCTAGAAACTTAGTCTTCCTCATCGGAAAACTCAGAAAATATGTCAGACTCTTCAGGCACTACCTCTGCCTGATAGATTTCTTATATTCGGTTATGCTTTAGCTTTCCCGATATATAACACTGCAGTAAGCGTGGTGATTTATTCCACTATTATCGTAGTAAAATTCTCTGCTATTGCATCATGCATTTAATGGAGAACTCATTTATAACCTGATACTCTTACTCGAAGATTTTTCATGTATTATAGATAGGTAAAATGGATCCTCTCTACACCACATTGATAGACCTAATAGCAGCAATCGCCACTCTCACAGTATTGCTCTTGACCGTTCAGTCACTCTTCGATAGTCTTTTAGTTCTCTCTGAATGAAGAGACATATCTGAGAATTGTGCCCGTTACGGGTTAAGTGGAGATCTCCTAAAACTCACGGTTAAGAAATTAATCGAAGAGTTAAAAGAACTCACTAAACGACATGATATGCCTAGCTCCTTCGGGACTTCTACCGGATCTCCATCACGAGAAAAAGAAGCCTGAACGCCAGCTACTCAGCAGACGGATGACTTTAGTGTTTTGATAAACACAGGTCGACCCGAGATTTCTACTGGTCATGCCAGACATGAGAAGGAAATCACAACCCATTCTTCTTTGAAGATAGGGGAATCAAGGATTTCTACATGGCAGTCTAGAGCTGGAAAGGAAACCTTAACGATTTCGTTGAAATCGGAATCAGGGACTTCTACCTGTCAGTTTTAGCTGAAAAGGAACTCTTAACAAATCCATCTCTGATGGAAACGGACTTGTGTAGCAATGAGAAATCATTCAAGACAAATTTGGTTACCCAGTCTGAGTTTAAAAGGTTGAAAAGCCTCAATACGCCAGACACAACAATTTTTATTGAGTTTGAGTTTTTAAAAAAATTTAAACCTTTGAAACTTTTAGACATCATGTCTATAGAACCTTCGCTACGCCCTCAAAAGGTGGACAACGTTCGTTCACAAATTAAGTCTGACCACACCGTTCAATTCCAAAGAGAGAATGCACAAATTTGACAAGGGATGAATACTCCCTTCTTCAAAACTGAGTCCAGCAGATGGTACTTCATATGGATTCATAAAGCAGATGGTAATTCATTCCACCAATTTATTGGTTTTGGAAAAGATGCCAAAAGAGATTATGAAGGCTTGCAAAAGTTTTATCTCCATAACAAAGAATAAAGGAATTCAAATTAATTTCATTTCTTGTATTGCTGAGATTGTTACTGACAATAAGATGTTTCCAAGCATTTCTGTCGTAACCCTTGAAGGCAACAAAGAAGGTGAAGCTAAATTGGAATATGATTCCAGACATATTCCTAAGGCGAAGCCATGTCCCAAAGCAGTCTGGCCAACCAGACGTATCCAAGGACTCAAGAACCTGATACAGCTCATACAATAGTTGATTCGGAAAAAGAAAATCTTTATTTAAAAGACATATGTCCCACTGACAATTGTCTCAAAAAGCTACAAAGAGACTCCTACTCCAGTCCAGAACAGTCTCGAAGTAACGCTGAAGAAAATCCTAAGAGGAAATATGCCCTTCAGCAAAGAAACAAAGGAAAGCTTCTGCAGATGGCCCAGAAAACATTTCCAAAACAGCACACCTGTAGATTGTGCACAGAAAAGCAGTTTTCCGAATGAACAGTCAACAACCATATCAGCAGACAAGTCAGCAGCCATTAAGAACAATGACAAAATCAAAGTCAGCAAAAGCGGCTATAAAAGTCAGCAAAGGCGGTTACAAAAGTCATCAAAGGCGGCTACACAAAGTCAGCAATGGTGGCTACAAAAGATTCCTGCACATCAGCATAATGACGTCACAAGAAGAAAAGTCATTTCTACCCCAGCTTTCGGTACCGAAAAGTAATAATGCAAGGGCAAAAATGAAAAGCCAAAAGGACAAAAGTTACCCTTTGTCTTTAAACACACACCCTTCGTTTAAGGGTAAAAGAGGAAGAAAAGAAAATTCTTCACCTCTAATTTCAAGGCTCCTCTAGAGGTTAGGAAATCGAAAAAATTCACATCGAAATACATTCAAAGAAGAAGAAGATGGCGATTTCGGGCGAGCATCCTCCGACAAGTTTCTTAAGCATGGTATGTGCAAAATAGCCGTAATGGCGGAGTAGTAAAGAGGGAACCGACTGGTAGCACGGTCGGTAACCTCGAGAGTTATGTAGATAAGTTGTTTTTTATTTTCCTTTTTATAGGATATGTATTTAGTTTGTTTTTATTTTGTTTGAAACAATGTTTTACTTTTCCGCATGTTTATAATATTTTGATTCGTATAGTTGTTGTTGTTATTGTTCATGTTCTGCATCTATATATGAATCTCCACAGTATTTGTTTTTACAGTATTTGTTTTTACTATTCATGTTTACTGTTCACTCGTCAAAAGAAATCATATCGAAATAGTGCCAAATACGACATAAGCTAGAGACTTGGAATTATTCGGCTATGCCCCAAGGTAGAAAATGAAACGGAGTTGTGCTCTACCCTGCAGAAGCAGCCATGGAGCCGCAACGGTTAACATGCACGGCTTGGGGCCCTCTAGAAACCATGAGGACCGCATAGACGGATTGCCCACGTGGTGTTAAGCTAGTAGGAATAGGGTCAACCCCCAAAGAAGTTCTGAGTGGCAGCAGAAGTCATGTTGGGCCTATTAGATAGCTATTAAAAATAAACACAAACGAGTAAATAGCAGTGACATGCAGTAGGAAGCAGGAGTAATATGATAGTGAAATGATAGAATGTATGAATAGGACCTGAAGAATAGTATTGTGTGAGTCATCTTAGTTCTTTTTTGCTGCCCCTGTCCCTAGGAATCTCATTCTGCTGCCCTCATCCCTAGGTTGTGTTTTAAAATTGGTATCAGAGAAATAGTACTTTTGGTACCTATTCACCCTATTTTAAGCTATTAAGTGTCGTTGTGTTTAAATTGGTATCAGAGCAATAGTTCTTTTGGTACTTGTTCACCCTTTTTTAGGCTATTAAGTGTCGTTGTGTTTAAATTGGTATCAGAGCAATAGTGATTTTGGTACATGTTCACCCTGTTTTAGGATATTAATTGTTGTTGTGTTTAAATTGGTATCAAAGCCATGGAATCAGTTTCCTGGCATAGTCTAAAAGGAGCCAAGAATTAGTCTAGCTCTTTTAAGTGTGTAGAGCCAAAGAATAGCTTTGGACTCTTTCTGTTTAGGTATACATACTCCCAAACAGTTACAACCCAGATCGGTCACATCCCAGATAACATATGTATGATACAAATGTATTAAATCTACCAAAGACCTCAGTTGGTCAGTCAGAAGGAACTTAACGGTCCTTCATATGACACTGTGTAAAAACCTGGACACACATGTTTGTCTAATAATAGACTATCCACATGGATGGCATGATAAGAATAATCCAATATTAAATAATATAATGGATTTAGTTGGTGATATGCATCACAACTTCTTTATGAAAAGATGCTGGGAGAAATATACCACAGAAAATGTTGCATTCCCATGCGTAGGAATAGAAAGTGACGTCAATGAACAAGTATAGAAACTCAAGAGAAAAATTAATACCCAGCTTGAGGTACTTAAAACAGGAAATACTGAAGAAACAGTACGATTCTTTACAGATCTACAAAGCTATGTAGATCAAGAAATAAATCACTCTAGGATCTTAGAACCTATCCAAGAAGTGAAAACTAAAATGGTTAACAATAAACCATGTAGAAAAGAATTACAGGAAGTTATTTTCAAAATAGCCTCTATAAAAAATCATCAAGGAGCAGATAGAGATCATCTTATACGAGACATTTGTGCCTTAACTCAAAATGAAGAATTAAGAGAACTTGTTATACAACATATCTCTCCTTTCATCACTTTGTTTCAATTAGAACGACTGATTGAAATTCTGTTCCAAAAATTAGAAGAGACATCTACTCATCTAAAATTCCTAAATGTCTGAGCAAATAGGAATAGAATGTACTTCTCTTCAAAACAGTGTTCATGTACATCATGAAACACATGGAGCATACGAGGAACATCCTAATCTTATGCAGGATGGACAAAAGTGGACAATAAGTATCCTCAGGATAACTGAAGTCTACAATAAAGATTGGATTGACTTCTAAAATAAATCATTTGTCTTCCAGAAGGAACTATCTATAGAGATACAAAAAATCGATTCCGGTACCTTCTGCTACAGATTGTTAAATGAATCTGACTTAGCTAATCTAAAAAGATTCAAATATGTCTATTATGGACTAGTTCGTATAGGATTAGACCCCTAAATATGAATAAATCAGAATTTACCCTTCATAGCATCTATCGTAGATAACTCTGTAAAGAATTATTTTGAAAAAGCCCTACTCGGAGGAGTTAGAGAAAATTTAAGATTAGGACCAGTTTCCTTTACAACTTGGCCCAATCTACAAATAGATTTAGAAGACAAGCACATCCAAGATACCTTGTCCCTAAATATCTATACAGACAACTGGTCGAAAAATGGAATTCAACCAGGAAGAAGAGTTATGCGCATACTCATATGCATAGTAGCCCGAGGAATCAACACTGGAAAGGTTCTAGTTAAAGATTCAAAGAAACTCACAAAATTAGCCAAAAACATTGGTTATTCTGAAAACTTGACCATAGAAGAACTTGACCCAAGAGAGTTAACATGGCCAACAGAATGGGTAGTCCAACCTTTGGCACCCAGACACCTTCCTCTCTCCCGTAAAACCATAAAGGAGAGAAGGAAAACTAGTGATCACAAACACTAGACCCAGCTTTTCCATCGAACTGGATAGAACCTCTACCTCAACAAGTAGAGCCTCAACCAGTTCTTGTTTCGACGGAATAGGCAACCTAAGGCCCAAGGCCTATGTTCCACTTCACATCGATGATGACACATAGCCCATACACAGCCTTAAGACCACCAATAGGAAACAGTGACATTGTCACTCATCCCAACCAAACCATAGAATCTTATGGAAATATCCTTACGAGGTTAGAAAGTGTTGTCGACAATCTACAGCAGAAAGTTGATTTCCTCTATGATGAACATAAACATAGAGAAATAATAAAGTGTCAAAACATCCTAGAAAATATTCTAGAAAAGATTGACCATGGAAATAGTCCTATTTTCTTCAAAGAAATAACAGAACTAAAACAAAGTTTAGATAATCTAAAAAAAGATAAAATGCAAGAACTTTAATCAGGTCGTAGCATTAAAAAAATATTTAGGTTCAAAAGAACGTCTAGGTTCTCCAAGACCATCAAGGTATAAAACACCTTTTACACTTGGACTCCAGAATGATCTATAAGAAGAAACTTTTAGATCGTTTAAAATTAAAAAGAAAAGGCCTTAACTTCACCTTACTCCAAAGAAATACTCTTCAACCAAAAGAAATCACAATCCCAGCAATGGTATGGTATTATTATTTTTTTGAATGATATATTGATCGCATCTACAAACTAAGATGTAAGATCAAAAAAATTAAACAGAAGCTAAACCTCTTAGCTTTGTAAAAATGGATGAGTTTTTTTATTTAATGGATATGGAAACTCCATTACCATTAGGCCTTCCTGACATTACCGGAACAGAGTGAACAGGTACCAAAAGCACTATTGCTTTGATACCAATTTTAAAACACAACCTAGGGGTGATTGCAGCGGACTGAGATTCCTAGGGATAGGGGCAGCGGAAAATGACTAAGATGACTCACACAATACTATTCTTTAGGTCCTATTTATACATCCTATTATTTCACCATCATATTACTCCTGCTTCCTACCACATGTCACTGCTATTTACTCGTTTGTGTATATTTTTAATAGCTATCTAATAGGTCCACCATGACTTCTGTTGCTACTCAGAACTTCTTCGGGGTTTGACCCTATTCCTGTTGGCTTACCACCACATGGGCAATCCGTCTATGTAGGACCCAAGTTGTGCATGTTAACCGTTGCGGCTCCATGGCTGCATCAGCAGGGTAGAGCACAACTCTATTTTCTTTTCTACCTCAGTGCGTAGCCGAATAATTCTAGGTCTCTAGCTTCTGTCCTATTTTGCACTATTTCGATACTATTTCTTCTGACGATTTAACAATAAACATGAATAGTATAACATGAACAGTGAAAATGAATAGTAACTTTAGAATAGTAAATACAAACACCGTGAAGATTCATATATATATGCGGAAGATGAATAGTATCAACAAACTTTGTACGAATCAAAATTTTACAAACATGCGGAAATTATAAAAATATTGTTTCAAACAGAAATAAAAACACAACTAAATACATATTCTTAACAAAGAAAAAATAAAAACAACATAACTCTCGAAGTTATCGACCGTGCTACCGGTCGGTTCCCTCTTTACTACTCAGCCATTATGGCTATTTTGTACATATCGTGCTTTAAGGAACTTGCGAGAGGATGCTTGCCGGAAGTCGCCTTCTTCTTCTAATGTATTTTGGTATGAATTTTTTTTATGTCTCAACCTCTGGAGGAGCCTCAAATTTATAGGTGAAGAATTTTCTTCTCTTCCTCTTTTACCCTTAAACGAAGGGTGTGTTTAAAGACAAAGGGTAACTTTTGTCTTTTTGGTTTTTCATTTTTGCCCTTGCATTATTACTTTTCGGCACCACAAGCAGGAGTAGAAATGACTTTTCTTCTTATGATGTCATTATGTTGATGTGCAAAAATCTTTTGTAGCCACCATTGCTGACTTTGTGTAGCCGTCTTTGATGATTTTTGTAGCCACCTTTGCTGACTTTTAGGGGTGGTTAGTCCACAGTGAACTTGAATTGAAGTGAAAAAAATTGATTCAACTTCAACTCATCTTTGGGTGTTAGTGTAGACGAGTTCAAGTGGCTGGAAAACAAATTCCAGTGTTATTGCCCCCAAATGGAAAGTATGATATAAAGAAGAGAATGAGTAACCTTTTATAATATACTAAATAGAACATATACCTAAACATATAATTAACCAAAATAAACGCGGTTACTACACTTATAAGTGATTTAACGTGTAGTCCACAATATATTAATATCCTAATTAATGAAAAATTATTTTATATTATTTAATGATTATAGTTTATTATAAATTAAAACAATAATTATGTGTGACTAGAATAAATTATACAAAATTAATTAAAAATTAAAAAATAACATAAGAGAATATAATAAATAAACCTAATGTTTTAATTAATTATAGCAATTGGATAATTTAACCAATTAATGACTAAAATTTATTAGAAATTAATATATTAATTACGTGTGACTAGAATGAATTATTTAAAATAAATAAAAAATTTAAAAATAACATAAGTGAATATAATAAAAAAATAAATTATTTTTTAATAACATAAATATATTTTAATAATATATAAAAAATACATAATAAAAAAATAAATATATTAATTTATCAATAACATAATATATATTTTAAATATTATTAATTAATAATATATTCACACAAAATGAAAAACTAATGGTTTAATTAATTGGATAATTAAACCAATTAATTATTACAGTTTATTATAAATTAATATACTAATTACATGTGACTAGAATAAATTGTAAACACGTGAAAAAAGTATAAAATAACTAACACGAATATAATTAATGTAAATTATTTTTAACAACGAGTTTGTGCGTTTAACATCATCAACTTACTAGTTTAGTACATACGAACAACAACATACATGTTCAAATGCAATAAAGTACAACCACTAATAATCACTCCACATGCTAGTTGCTATGGCATCTCTAAATTGTGCAGCTCTAGTGGACGCCTCCGCATTGTTGTTGATAGGTTGCCTTCATCCCCAAGATCATCGCTATCATCGCTATCTTCATCAGAATTTTCACCTGCTAATCGGAGCTCATCACCTCCTCCACCTACCTCATCATCATAATCATCTTCCAATTCAAACATATCATTGTAATCCTCTTTACGTATATAAATGTGTAATATGCAACAAGTTATTACAATTTTCATCTAGATCTTATAAGAAAACGGAGGAGCGGCTTTCAACATTTGGAATCGAACTTTTAAAGCACCAAAAGTTCGTTCAATAGTATTCCTCAAAGATGAGTGCCTTCGATTGAATAGCTCTTTATCATTTGCAGGAAAATTGTCTCCAAATTCTTGTAAATGATAACGAGTTCCTCGATATGGAGCCAAAAATCCTGACATATTTGCATAACCAGCATCGACTAGATAATATTTACCTACAATAATACAAAATATTTTCCACATAAAATAATTGAAGATAAAATAGAACAAAATTACTACATAAAAATATATTATTTACCTTCAGGTACACCGATTCTATTTCGTCGAGTCAATGCGTCCTTCAATACATGGGAATCAACTGCTGATCCCTACTTATAGTCCAGTTTCATCTATCAAACATCTCTGATGTGACACTATACGTTTTTCCTTGGCCAACAGTTAGGAGAAAATATGCAAGTTGTTCTTCCATGAGATGGTCTTTGTAGGTGATAAAAACCCTCTTTGCCATTTTTTAAAACACAATTTGATTCATTCCGTAAACTTTTCAAAATTTAACATGTGATTTTGCTAATGCCTTTTGCAAATAAATCAGACCACCAATCCCACGAGGACGTAGTGCACATCTAAACCTATGGCTGAGATAGTATCTTCCCATCATGTATATAAGACATGCAATAAAATCATTCTTGCATTCCTATTTTTGTCTTCCATGGAAACCTGCAAATACAATCACCACAACGACAATGACGACTACAACAATAATTCCTATTTCTTCCTAAATGTCATAAACACAAAAACATACCCTTATCTTCAATCATAACCTATTTTCAATCATGCCTATATAAAACCATCTCCAACACCCCCAAAATATTCATCCACACAATAAAAACACAACAATCATGAAAACCCAAATCTTAACCATAATAACATTCATAATCTATCAATGATATGTCTGATAAAGTCATAATTAAAAAAACATAATTAAACTTCAAAATAATCGTCCCAAAATACATAGTGTACTTAAATCTATTGACTACATTTCACCAGCACAATATTTAAGCCAATTAAGTTGCTCTTCCACTGGTAGCTTCATAAACATGTCCTTCTTCATTGGTATATCTAACAATAGAGGAGCGTGAAACTTCATCTCTATCGATAGGTCCGGGATTTCTGTGAGGGTTTCATACCAATTCTCTCCGGCGGTTTTATCATCTTTAGGTTGTAAAGATTGCAATAGGGTGGCAATTCTTGTAATTGTATCAACAAACATAATACTATCATCAGTGGCCATTTGCGGTCTCTTTCTATGACGACTTGAAGTTGACGGGTTAGTACTTGGAGACTGATCAAGTGCCAACTCCTTTTCCGTAATGAATGGCGAAGGAGTATCTCTACCTAAATCGACATCCTCGAGCATGTCCAAGAGTGAATTTTTTTCCTCATGCTGGGCATCATTGCACATGTCTTCGTCATTTTGACTTGCTCTCCCCATGGCTATTGAGTTTCCCACTACCAAAGCCAATTTGTCATAAAGAGGGCAGCCTTGTTGTCTATACTTTTTAGTTTCTTTATGCTCCTACAAGGATAAAACATCATTTAGAAGACTTGGAATAGAGTTTTAGTAATGCTGAAAATATACAAAATATTTTACAGTCAATCATAATTTACTGACCTTGATATAGGCTTGCCATACAAAATGACATGCACTAACTCGATGTGTGGTTGCATCCCAACCGAACCCACTAGTATTGAGACAGATCGTTACAGCTTGGTAAGTTTTCTTCCATGATCTTGTTTGATTCTTGAGCTGCTCACCAGTTTTTTTATTAGCTGCATCTTCATTGAACCTATTGACACAGTCCAAATACATTTCATGCTTCCAAACCCCATTGGGCATCCTGTTCCCCATATTGACTTGCTCAACCAAGAGATCGAGCATTTTGTTGTCATCATCAAAGGTCCAAATGTCATATGATCGAGGAGTTTGTTGTCTTCTTCCAGCAATTTATAATCTAAATCTGAGATGGTCCTCATGGAAATGTTGTTTATCAGACAACCATTACTCGTCGTTGTAACTAGGGACACACAGAAACACAACCAACAAATAAAAAAATACCATGTGGTGGATATTTAAAACACCAAAATATCCTCACCACATGGCAAGAGCATTCCATAGCACTTCAAACATATTCACCAACATTCTAAAATATTTTAAAATTAATTGAACTAATTTCATTGCAGATATCTAGAACAATGCAAAAAACAAACTCATCAAGTCCAAATTCACCGAACACCCTTGGTAGAGCCCCCTATGACTTCGCAGTCACTACGAACCGTACATTGTCATTGATGGGGGTCGGGTTTCGTTGGCTAATGGACTCCCATGTAGGCAACTCACCCTTGTTTGAATTGGACCATGTGGTGGATATTTATAACTCCAAAATATCCTCACCACATAGCAAAAACAATCCATAACACTTCAAACATATTCAACAACATTCTAAAACATTTCAAAATTAATCAAACTAATTTCATTGTAGAATACAAGAACAATGCAAAAAATAACTCATCAAGTCCAAATTAACCGAACAACCCATGGTAGAGCCCCATATGACTTCACAGTCTCTACGAACCGTACATCGTGATTGATGGGGGTCAGGTTTCGTTAGCTAATTGACGCCTGTGTAGGCGACTCAGCTTTGTTTGAATTGGACCATGTGGTGGATATTTATAACTTCAAAATCTCCCCACCACATGACAAAAACATTCCATAGGACTTCAAACATATTCAACACCATTCTAAAACATTTAACAATTAATCGAACTAATTTCATTATAGATTACTAGAACAATGCAGAAACTAACTCATACAATCCAAATTCACCGAACACCCTTGGTAGAGCTCCATATGACATTGCAGGCACTAAGAACTGTACATCACCAGTCGTGTTTGAATTGGAGTAAACCCCCTAAATCCAATACCCTAACCGAAAACCCTAACAAATTAAAATAATCCCCAAACCATAAACCCTAAATCTAAACCCTAAACACTAAACCCTAAGCATTAACAAATTAAAATAAACCCTAAACCCTAACCTAAACCCTAGTCCTTAAAACCCCTAGCCCCAACCCTAAACGCTAGTCCTTAAAACCCCTAAAAGTCCCAAACCCTAAACCCTAGACCTTAAAACCCTAAAAGCCCCAAACACTAAACCCTAAGAACTTAAAACACTATCACCCCAAAAATCGAGAACCCTATTTTTAAAAAAAAAAAACATAAACCCTAATTCCAGACATAAAGACTAAACCCTAGACCTTAAAACCCTAAAAGTCCCAAACCCCAACTCTAATCCCGAAATTAAATCCTATCAATACAAAATTGAACCCTAAATCTGATAAACCCTAACCCTAATTCCCACAATTAGGCCACAATCAAGATAAATAACGCACAAAAATTAAAATTAAATCCAATACAACAGAAAATTAGTTGGCAAAAAATTACGGTTTCGGCTTACCTTCTGAAATTTGGGGAAACCCACTGCCGAATGGGGAAATCTAATCCCAGTCAAAGAAGTTGATGCTTAACTGTCAAAAATCAAAGAAGATCGAAGGAAATCGAAGGATATCGAAACCTGAATAGGTTAAATTGAAGGAATTCGGGAGAGGAGGAAAGAGAAGAGTGAGAATGAGAAGGGAGAGGGAGGCCAAGAGTGAGAAGAGAGGGAGGCCGAGAGGGAAAAGAGAGAGGGAGAAGAGAGAGGGAGAAGGAAGAGTGAGGCCGAGAGCGAAACGGAGAGGAGATGCATAGAAGAGAAGAAGAAGATGGGGCGAAAAAAATCAAACGATGACTAGAGAAAACTGAGAGAGAGAGAAGGAAGAGTGAGGCCGAGAGCGAAACGGAGAGGAGATGCGTAGAAGAGAAGAAGAAGATGGGGCGAAAAAAAATCAAATGATGACTAGAGAAAACTGAGAGAGAAAATGAGAGATGATGAGAGAAACTAGAGGGTGCAGAGAGAGCGAAGACGAGAGGAAGAAGATGGGGCAAAAAAAATTGTCGGGAGACAAAGGCCAAGGGAGAGGGAGAGGATAGCGAACGAGGAGAAATTTTCCCTTCCGGAGGAGGGGGGGAGAAGCAATGCGATCACGCGTGGAAAGTAGATGAATCACAAAAAAGATATGAATCAACTTCCTCCATTTTTGAGTGAGCAAATGAAATGGTGTAATCTCACTTCAATTCAAGTCTTTTTACACTAACGCTAGTTTTTATGAACTAGGTAATGCGGGGGGAATTCAATCCACTTCATTGTGGACTAACCCCCCCTTATAGCCGCCTTTGCTGACTTTGATTTTGTCTTTGGCCTTAATGGTTGCTGACTTGTCTACTGACATGGCTGACTATTCATTCGGTTAGCTGCCTTTCTGTGCACAATCTACAGGTGTGTTCTTTTGGAAATGTCTTCTGAGCCATCTTGCAAAATCTTTCTTTTGTTTCTTCATTGAAGGGCATATTTCCTCTAAGGATTTTCTTCAGCATTACTTCGAGACTGGTCTGGACAGGTGCCGGAGTCTCTTTATAGCTCTTCAAGACAATCGTCAGTGGGACGGAGGTCTTGTAGACAAAGCTTTCCCTTTTCTAAATCAGCTGTTGTATGAGTTGTATCAGGTTCTTGAGCCCTTGGATACGCCTGGTTGGCCAAACTGCATCTGGGCATGGCTTGACTTTTGGAATATGTTTGGGATCATATTCCTTTGTAGCATCACCTTCTTTGATGCCTTCAAGTGTCACGACAGAAATGCTTGGAAACATCTTATTGTCCGTAACAATCTGAGCAATATAGGAAACTAAATTAATTTGAATTCTTTTATTCTTTGTTATGGAGATAAAACTTTTGCAAGCCTCCATAATCTCTTTTGGCATTTTTTCCAAAACAAATAAATCGGTGGAGTGAAGTACCATTTGCTTTATGAATCCATATGAATCAAGTATGAATGCATATTTCGAGTCTATTTCATGACTCAGCTTCACTTGATTCCAACTGTTGCTGGACTAAGTTGTGAAGAAGGGAGTGTTCATCCCTTGTCCAATTTTCTCATTCCATCTCTGGAATTGAACAACATGATCGGATTTGATCTTTGAATGAACGTTGTCCACCTTTTGAGGGCGTAGTGTGGGTTCCTCAGACTGATGCTTGAAAGTTTCAAAGGTTGAATTTTCTTCAAAAACTCAAACTCATTAAAACTTCTTTTATCTGGTTATTTAGGCTTTGTAACCTTTTAAACTCAGACGGGGTAACCAATTTTGTCTTGAATGATTTCTCATTTCTAGAAGTGTCCATTTCCATCAAAGATGGATCTGTTAAGACTTCCTTTTCAGCTCGAAACTGATAGGTAGAAGTCCCTGATTCCGATTTCGATGAAATAGTTAGGGCTTCCTTTCCAGCTCTAGACTGGCAGGTAGAAATCCCTAATTCCCCTATCTTCAAAGAAGACTGGGTTGTGATTTCCTTCTCATGCCTGGCATGACCGATAGAAATCCCCGGTCAACCTGTGTTTATCAAAATACTAAAGTCATTCGTCTGCTGAGTAGCTGACGTTGAGGCTTCCTTTTCTCATGATGGAGATCCGATAGAAGTCCCAGAGGAGCTAGGCATATCATGCCATTTGGTGAGTTATTTAAACTCTTCGGTTAATTCCTTAACCTTGAGTTGTAAAAGTTCTCCACTTAACCTGTAACGGGCACAGTTCTTAGATATGCCTCCTCGTGCAGAGAGAACTAAAAGACTATCGAAGAATGATTGTAGGGTTGAGAGCAATACCGTGAGATTGGCAATTGCTGCTGCTAGGTCCATCAGTGTGCTGTTGAATGGATCCATTTTACCTTTTTGTAATACAAGAAAAAGCTTTGAGTAAGAGTATCAGGTTATAAATGAGTTCTCCATTAAATGCAAGATACAGTATCAGAGAATTTTACTACGACAATAGTATAATAAATCACCACGCTTGTTGTAGTGTTGTATATTAGGAAGGCTAAAGCATAATCGAATATAAGAAATCTATCAGGCAGAGGTTGTGCCAGAAGAGTCTGACATATTTTTTGAGTTTTTCGAGGATGAAGACTCAGTTTCTAGATTAAGTTCATATACTTCATTGTCTGACTGGATTTCCAATCCATTTTCTTCGGCTAGTATCATGTAGGTATTATATTGCCGTGTTTTATTATCGTTTGGACAATTTTTAGAAAAATGCCCTTCTTTCTGGCATATCCAGCTTGCATTTGCTTGGGGGTTTCCCGTTTGGGCAATATGCATTTGATCCTTTACTAGATGTGGTAGGGCCAGAAGTTGTTCTTTTCCTAAAGTATCTCTTTCTAGGAGTATACCTAGTTGTATAACTTTTTCGTATCCTAAATTTTTTCTATTGAAATTTCTTAGGATATTTTCTTTGCTTATGGGAGGTGGTTTTACAACCATAAGCTCCTACATTTTTTTTCTGGTTTGAGCAACATAATGTTTGCTTATTTTCCTTACTACTTTTCTTTTGTGGTTTTTGGGCTTCACAAATATTTGCCAACATGTCTTGTACAAATCTGTGTCTTCTTCTTAAAGTATCAAAGTTTAGGAAATTATCCATGGTTAAAGTACAAAGTTCTCGATTAATTTGTCAATATTTTGTAATGTACACTTTTTTAGCTACATGTGCAAAAGGATCTGGCAATTTTACATAAAAGATAGACAGATAGGGTTTTTTTATTATCTTTTTTCAATTTGTAGAAGTAGCTTGCAAATTCACAATAATACTTCTCATAAAAACAAATCTTACAAATTTGTAACTTGTATAATTTTTGAAAAGTTTCTAAACGTTTTCTTTGTTTAGTAATCTCATTGTAAGTTTCTAGGGTTGGATGTATTCCTAGAAATTCTTTTGATATCTTAGCCGCCAATCCTTTCAAGATATTGGCTATTGATATTGAAGTATTAGCTCGTTTTTGGTCTTCGGGAAGGTTGTCCCACCAATGAGCTACATTACCTTGTAAAGCATGGGTAAAGAAATTAAATGTTGAATCTTTGTCCCAAGATTCATGCATATTTGCAGCATTGCTTGTGCTTCTTTCCCATTCTTTAAGGATTTTTTCTCCATCCTTGGGGCAATCCAAGTTGAGGTAAAATCCAAAAGGGTTTATGCTATCTATGGTTTGGTGTCCTTAAGTAGCATGTGATGGATCGACATTTGTGTATTTTGTCAAATACCTTTGTCCTCCCAAAAATATTTAGGAATGGAAGAAACTTTCTCGTTCTTACGGGTGAACCGCGGTTCGGTTTCGGAAGTTATCTTGAAAGCTATCTTCCATGTCGTTATCGCGTACCCTTGATGTTTCTACTTCATGTTGGTTACTACCTCGAAGCATTCAAAATATTTTACCAAGATCATTTGCCTTTTTGTCTTTAGCAGAGTAGTCTATTTTCTGGTTTATTTAAATTTTGCAACCTTGTAAACTCAGATGAGGTAACCAATTTTGTCTTGAATGATTTCTCATTTCTAGAGAAGTCCGTATCCATCAAAGATGGATCCGTTAAGACTTCCTTTTCAGCTCAAAGCTGATAGGTAGAACTCCTTGATTCCAATTTTGACAAAATCGTTAAGGTTTCTTTTCCAGCTCTAGATTGGCAGGTAGAAATCCCTGATTCCCCTATCTTCAAAGAAGGCTAGGTTGTGATTTCTTTCTCATGCCTGGCATGACCGGTAGAAATCCTGGGTCGATCTGTGTTTATCAAAACAATAAAGTCATCCGTCTGCTAGTTAGCTGACATTGTGGCTTCCTTTTCTCGCGTTGGAGATCCGGTAGAAGTCCCAGAGGAGCTTGGCATATCTTGCCGTTCGGTGAGTTTTTTTAACTCTTCGATTAATTCCTTAACCTTGAGTTGTAGGAGATCTCCACTTAACCCATAACGGGCACAATTCTCAGATATGTCTCCTCGTTCATTGAGAACTAAAAGACTGTCAAAGAGTGACTGTAGGGTTGAGAGCAACACAGTGAGAGTGACGATTGTTGCTACTAGGCCCGTCAGTGTGGTGCTGAGAGGATCCATTTTACCAATTTGTAATACAAGAAAAATCTTCGAGTAAGAGTATCAGGTTATAAATGAGTTGTCCATTAAATGCATGATGCAATAGCAGAGCATTTTACTACGAAAATAGTGGAAGAAATCACCATGCTTTCTATAGTGTTATATATCGGGGAAGCGAAAGCATCACATAATATAAGACATCTATCAGTCAGAGGTCATGCCTGAAGAGTCTGACATATTTTTTGAGTTTTTTGAGGAGAAAGACTCAGTTTCTAGACGAAGTTCGTATACTTCATCTTCTGACTGGATGTCATCATAATGGATGATTTCCAATCCATTTTCTTTGGCTAGTATCATGTAGGTATTATATTGCTGTGTTTTATTATCGTTTGGACAATCTTTAGCAAAATGTCCTCCTTTCTCCCATATCCATCATTTGCATTTGCTTGGGGTTTTCCCCTTAGGGAAATATGCATTTGACCCTTTACTAGATGTACTAGGGCCAGACGTTGTTCTTTTTCTAAAGTATCTATTTCTGAGAGTATACCTAGTTGTAGAACCTTTTTGTATCCTAAATTTTTTCAATTGAAATTTCTTAGGATATTTTATTTGCTTATGGGAGGTGGTTTCACAACCATAAGCTCCTACATTTTTGTTCTGGTTTGAACAACATAATGTTTGTTTATGTGCCTTACTATTTTTCTTTTGTAGTTTTTGGGCTTCACAGAGATTTGCCAACATGTCTTTTACAAGTCTGTCTCCTCTTCCTAAAGTGTCAAAGTTTAGGAATTTATCCATGGTTAAAATACCAAGTTCTGGATTATTTTGCCAATATTTCTTAATGTAGTCTTTTTCAGCTACATGTGCAAAATATTGTGGTAATTTTGTGAAAAAGATTGACAGATAAGGTTTCTGGTCATCTTTTTGGAGTTTGTAGAAGTAACTTGCAAATTCGCAATAATACTTCTCATAGAAACAAATGTTACAAATTTGTAACTTGTTTAATTTCTGAAGAGTTTATAAACGTTTTCTTTGTTTAGTACTCTCATTGTGAGCTTCTAGGGTTGGATGTATTCCTAAAAATTCTTTGGATATCATAGCCACTAAACCTTTCAAGAGTGAGGCTATAGATATTGAGGTATTAGCTCGTTTTTGGTTTGCAGGAAGGTTGTCCCACCAATGAGCTACATTACCCTGTAAAGCATGGGTAAAGAAATTAAATGCTGAATCTTTGTTCCAAGATTCAAGCATATTTGTTGCATTGCTCATGTTTCTTTCCCATTCTTTAAGGACTTTTCCTCCATCCTTGGGGCAATCCAAGTTGAGGTAAAATCCAAAAGGTTTTATGCTATCTATGGTTTGTGTCCCTTAGTAGCCTGTTATGGATCGACATTTGTTTATTTTGTCAAATACCTTTGTCCTCCCAAAGATATTTAGGAGAGGGAGAAACTTTCTCATTCTTGAGAATCAACCACCGTTTGGATTCGAAAGTTATATTGAAAGCTATCTTTCATGTGGGTATCGCGTACCCTTGATGTTTCTGCTTCATGTTGGTTACTACCTCGAAGCATTCAAAATATTTTACCAAGATCATCTGGTTTTTTGTCTTTAGCAAAGTAGTTTTTTTTCTTGGTATTTTCTTCTACAACTTTGTCAAATTCCCATGCCTCTGGTTCACTATCTTGTTGCTCTTTTTGTTTACTAGAGGAAGGTTTTTCCTCTTGAACATAATAAATCGATTGGTGATTGAAGTATTTTATTCTGTGTAAATTTCATCATCGGTACAGGATGATACTTTTGAAGCGATCCTAAAAGCTAAAGGTTCGAGATCTTTTTTCCTAGGTGCAATGCAAGGTGTTGCAATGTATACAAGGTTTTTAAGCCATCCGGTAATGTCAAGAAGGCCTAATGGTAATGGAGTTTCCATATCCATTAAATAAAAAAAATCATCCATTTTTACAAAGCTAAGAGGTTTAGCTTCTGTTTAATTTTCTTGATTTTGCATCTTAGTTTGTAGATGCGATTAGTATATCTTTCCCAAAAATAGTAATACCATACCATCGCTGGGATTGAGTTATCTTCTGGTTGAAGAGTATTTCTTTGGAGTAAGGCGAAGTTAAGGCCTTCTCTTTTTAATTTTAAACAATCTAAAAGTTTCTTCTTATAGATCATTCTGGAGTCCAAGGTGTAAAAGGTGTTTTATACCTTGATGGTCCTGGAGAACCTAGACGTTCTTTTGAACCTATATGTTCTTTTAATGCTACAACTTTTTTTAAAAGTTCTTGCAATTTATCTTTCTTTAGATTATCTAAATTTTGTTTTAGTTCTGTTAATTCTTTGAAGAAAATAGGACTATTTCCATGGTCAATATTTTCAAGAATATTTTCTAGGATGTTTTGACACTTTATTATTTCTCTATGTTTATGTACATCATAGAGGAAATCAACTTTCTTGTGTAGACTGTAGAAAACACTTTCTAACCTTGTAAGGATCTTTCCATAAGATTCTAAGGTTAAGTTGGGATGAGTGACAATGTCACTATTTCCTATTGGTGGCCCTAAGGCTTTGTATGGGCTATGTGCCATCATCGATGTGAAGTGGAACATAGGCATTGGGCCTTGTGTTGCCTATTCCGTCGAAATGAGAACTGGTTGAGGCTCTACTAGTTGAGGTAGAGGGCCTATCCTGTTCGATGGAAAAGCTGGGTCTAGTGTTTGTGATCACTAGTTTTCCTTCTATCTCCTTTATGGTTTTACAGGAGAGAGGAAGGTGTCTGGATGCCAAAGGTTGGACAACCCATTCTGTTAGCCGTGTTAACTCTCTGGGGTCGAGTTCTTCTACGGTCAAGTTTTTAGAATAACATATGTTTTTGGCTAATTCTGTGAGTTTCTTTGAATCTTTTACTGGAACCTTTCCAGTGTTGATTCCTCAGGCTACTATGCATATGAGTATGCGCATAACTCTTCTTCCTTATTGAATTCCATTTTTTGACCAGTTGTCTGTATAGATTTTTAGGGACAAGGTATCTTGGATGTGCTTGTCTTCTATATCTATTTGTAGATTGGGCCAGGTTGTAAAAGAAACTGGTCCTAATCCTAAATTTTCTCTAACTCCTCCGAAAAGGGCTTGTTCAAAATTATTCTTCACAGAGTTATCTACGATAGTTGCTATGAAGGGTAAATTCTGATTGATTTGTATTATTGGGTCTAATCCTATACGAACTAGTCCATAAAGGACATATTTGAATCCTTTTAGCTTAGCTAAGTCAGAATCACTTAACAATCTGTAGCAGAAGGTACCGAAATCGGTATCTTGTATCTCTACAAATAGTTCCTTCTGGAAGACAAAGGATTTGTTTTGGAACTCAATCCAATCTTTATTGTATAGTTCAGTTATCCTGGGGATCCTTATTGTCCTCTTTTGTCCATCCTACATGAGATTAGGATGTTCATCGTATTCTCCCTGTGTTTCATGGTGTACATGAACACTGTTTTGAAGAGAAGTACATTTTATTCCTATTTGCTCAAACATTTAGGAATTTTAGATGAGTTGATGTCTCTTCTAATTTTAATCAATCGTTCCAATTGATTCAAAGTGATGAAAGGAGAGATATCTTGTATAACAAGTTCTCTCAATTCCTCATTTTGAGTTAAGGCACAAATGTCTCCTATAAGACGATCTCTATCTGTCCCTTGATGATTTTTTATAGAGGCTATTTTGAAAATAACTTCCTGTAATTCTTTTCTACATGGTTTATTGTTAACCATTTTAGTTTTCACTTCTTGGATAGGTTCTAATATCCTACAGTGATTTATTTCTTGATCTACATAGCTTTGTAGATCTATAAGGAATCGTTCTATTTCTTCAGTATTTCCTGTTTTAAGTACCTCAAGGTGGGCATTAATTCTTCTCTTGAGTTTCTGTACTTGTTCATTGACGTCACTTTCTATTCCTACGCATAGGAAGGCAACATTTTTTGTAGTATATTTCTCCCAGCATCTTTTCATAAAGAAGTTGTGATGCATATCACCAACTAAATCCATTATATTATTTAATATTGGATTATTCTTATCCTGCCATCCATGTGGATAGCCTATTATTGGACAAACATGTGTGTGTCTAGTTTTTAACACAATGACATATGAAGGACCATTAAGTTCCTTCTGACCGACCAACTGAGGTCTTTGGTAC
Source organism: Aristolochia californica (assembly GCF_029961685.1). Classification (NCBI taxonomy): domain Eukaryota; kingdom Viridiplantae; phylum Streptophyta; class Magnoliopsida; order Piperales; family Aristolochiaceae; genus Aristolochia; species Aristolochia californica. The sequence goes on along the minus strand of NW_027181992.1, from coordinate 30,730,908 downwards.
ATTAAATACATTTGTATCATACAAAAGGTATTTGGGATGTGATCGGTTTGGGTCGTAACTATTTGGGAGTATGTATACCTAAATAGAAAGAATCCAAGGCTATTCATTGGATCTACACACTTAAAAGAGCTAGACTAATGCTTTGCTCTTTTTAAAACTTATGCTAGGAAAATGATTCCATGGCTCTATCGATACATAAAGGACCAAGTCTAATACGTAGCTCTTCTTGTATTACAGACATATACATAAAGGACCCAAGAATTAGTCTAGCTCTTTTAAGTGTGTAGAACCAAAGATTAGCTTTGGATTCTTTCATTTTAGGTATACATACTCCCAAAATAGTTACGACCCAAACCGGTCGCATCCCAAGTAACATTTGTAAGGTACATATGTACAAAAACCCAGAACTTCCACTATAGAACAAATTAGGTCTTATCCAGCGATAAGACTTATAAATTATTTGCAACTGCGAGAATATATCATGACCAGAAGGTATGATAATCAAATCGAATTCCAAAAGGTCTGGATTCGATAATTAAAAAATCGGCTCTTACGAGTTCAAGCGAAACTCAAAGAGTTAGAAGAAAATCCTTTAGTTGTAGATCATAACAACGAAGGAAGAAGGATAATCCGAGATGGATGTTTCTTAGGACTCGGTCCAGTAGGATTAAAAAAATTTATCAAAGACCTAAAATATCAAATCAAGATCGAACAACTTGAACTTCAAGAATATGCTATCTAAGCAATTCTTAGAAGAATTGGTTCTCATTCTGCAAAGAGAAATCTGCATAATGAACCAAGAAGACACCACTTCAACAAGATAAGCCTCTACAAGTATATACGAAAAACTAGAAAAAACAAAATACTGGTATGTTGTCTTCATCGGAAGACAAACAGGAATATATGATAGCTAGGAAGAAGCTCAAGCACAAGTCATAGGATTCCCTAGAAATTCTCATAAAAAAATTCGGACAAAAGAAGATGCAGAGCAAGCCTTAGCCGTATCTCAAAAAGGATGAATGAAATTTTCAATTTAATGGATATGGAAATTCCATTATCATTAGGCCTTCCGGACATCACTGGATGGCTTAAAAACCTAGTATACATTGCAACACCTTGCATTGCACCTAGGAAAAAATATCCCAAACCTTCAGACTTTAGGATCACTTCAAAAGTATCATCTTCTACCGATGATGAAGTTTACATAAAAAATAATACTTCCGATCGCCAACCGATTTATTATGTTCAAGAGGAAAAACCTTCCTCTAGTAAACAAAAAGAGCAACAAGACAGTGAACCAGAGGCATGGGAATCTGACGAAGTTGCAAAAGAAAATACCAAGAAAACAGACTACTCTGGTAAAGACAAAAAGGCAGATGATCTTGGTAAAATATTTAGAATGCTTCGAGGTAGTAACCAACATGAAGTAGAAACATCAAGGGTACGAGACACCCATATGGAAGATAGTTTTCAAGATAACTTCCGAAATTGCACAACGATTCATTCTCAAGAACGAGATAATTTCTCCCACTCCAAAATATCCCTGGGAGGACAAAGGTATTCGAAAAAATACACAAATGTCGATCCATCACTTGCTACTAAGGGATACCAAACCATAGATAGAATAAACCCTTTTGGATTTGATCTCAACTTGGATTGCCCCAAGGATGGAGAAAAAGTCCTTAAACAATGGGAAAGAAACATGAGCAATGCTGTAAAAATGCATGAATCTTGGGACAAAGATTCAGCATTTAATTTCTTTACCCATGTTTTACAGGGTAGTGTAGCTCATTGGTGGGACAACCTTCCCGAAGACAAAAAATGAGCTAATACCTCAATATATATAGCCTCACTCTTGAAAGGTTTAGTGGCTAAGATATCAAAAGAATTTCTAGGAATACATCCAACCCTAGAAGCTCACAATGAGAGTACTAAACAAAGAAAACGTTTAGAAACTCTTCAAAAATTAAACAAGTTACAAATTTGTAACATTTTTTTATCAGAAGTATTATTGCGAATTTGCAAGCTACTTCTACAAATTGCAAAACGATGACCAGAAACCCTATCTGTCTATCTTTTATGTAAAATTTCTAGAACCTTTTGCACATATAGTTGAAAATGACTATATTACGAAATATTGGCAAAATAATCTAGAACTTGGTATTTTAACCATGGATAATTTCCTAAACTTTGACACTTTAGGAAGAAGACACAAATTTGTACAAGACATGTTGGCAAATCTCTGTGAAGCCCAAAAACTACAAAAGAAAAGTAGTAAGGCAAATAAACAAACATTATGTAGGAGCTTATGGTTGTAAAACCACCTCCCATAAGCAAAGAAAATATCCTAAAAATTTTCAACAGAAAAAATTTAGGATACAAAAAAGTTCCACAACTAGGTATACTCCCAAAAAGAGATACTTTAGAAAAAGAACAAATTCTGGCCCTACCACATCCAGTAAAGGGTCAAATGCATATTGCCCAAAGGGGAAAACCCCAAGCAAATGCAAATGCTGGATATGTCAGAAAGAAGGACATTTTGCTAAAGATTGTCCAAACGATACGAAAACACAGTAGTATAATACCTACATGATACTAGCCGAAGAAAAAGGCTTGAAAATCATTCATTATGATGACATCCCATCAGATGATGAAGTATATGAGCTTCATCTTGAAAGTGAGTCTTCCACCTCAGAAAACTCAGAAAACTTGTCGGACTCTTCAGGGACCTTCTTTGAATGAGTATCATCATAAATCCAGAGCATGTAGCTTCTCGAAATTTTTATATCACGGTCATACTTAAGCTACTTGGATATATCAAATCCCATATACACGCTCTATTAGATACATGAAGTTCATATTGCCTAGCCAGACAAAATTTACTTCCCTCAGATCTATGGAAACCACTTGAAGTACCCCTTCAAGTAACAGTCGGCTCCGGAGAAAATATATCTCTTCATGTTGAAGCCCGAAACATTCATCTTGACATTGGAGGTGAAAAGTTTATGATCCCAAAAACCATTAGTTTAGGACCAAACATAAACTCAGGACCAGATTTAGTCCTAGGAATGAGATTCCTCCCTTAGAAACTCTCCTTTTCGCAGAATCCTGCCAATAAGAAGTTCAGCAGCTTCTAGAATCCACTTGTTCTGAGAAACCTTTAGAATGGTGGAATAAAAAAAAACCATATGCCAACCTCGAACTTCTTGATCCTGAAAAAGAAATTCGAGAAAAACCTATGGTTTACACTCCTTCTGATCTTCAAGAATTCTCAACACAGATAACTGACTTACTAACTCAAGGTTTAATCCGAGCAAGTTATTCTCGACATACATTTCCTGCTTTCCTTGTTCGGAATCATACAGAGATAAAACGTGGAAAAGCTAGAATGGTTATTAAATATAAAAAATTTAATGAAGCCACAAAAATGGATGGCTACTATCTTCCTAACAAAGAAAGATTAATAGCCGCCATCAGAGGAAAACAATGGTTTTCCAAATTTTATTGCAAATCAGGGTTTTGGCAAATTTGTCTAACTGAAAGAGCTATTCCCCTTATTGCATTCAGTCATTCTTTGGGACAATATATTTCAAAGAAGAATGGACGACATCCTCAAACCATTCTTTAAATTTTTCTTAGTTTATGTTGATGACATCCTAGTCTTTTAAAAAACAATGGATCAACATAAAGAGCAATTACCTAAGGTATTAAATGCATTAAAAATGCTAGTATAGCACTAAGCAAAAATAAAACTAAGATAGATTTCTTAGGACTAAACATCTCAAAAGGAGAAATCATCCTCCAAAATCATATTCTGGAAAAACTAGCAGCTTTCCAAATGAAATTGAAGATGTAAAACAACTTCAAAGTTTCTTAGGATGCCTAACATATGCTGAACAATTCATAAAGAATTTAGGAGAAACTAGGAAACCCTTTGAAAAGAAACTAAAGAAAGACGTCAAATGGGAATGGAACAGAATAGTCTAGAAGTAATCAGAATAAAACAAATGATGAAACACCTCCCGGTGTTAACTCTACCAGATCCAGATGCAAAACTAATTTTAGAAACTGACGCCTCGGATCATACTTGGGTAGCAGTCCTAAAATGCAAAATCAATGATTCTGAGAGAATATGCAAATATACATCCGGAACATTTTCATCTGCTGAAACAAACTATCATTCTTATGAAAAGAAAATTTTAGCAGTAAAAAATGGGATAAAGAAGTTTTATATTTATCTTGCTCCCAAAGAATTTTTGGTAACAACTGACTATAAAAATTTTGTTGGTTTTATGACAAGAAATTTAGAAGATTCACTTTGTCGCGGTAGATTACTTCGCTGGCAGCAATGGTTCTTCCAATTCTCTTTTACTATAGAACACATTAAAGGAGATAAAAACTATTTACCGGATACTCTTACTCGAGAATTTTCTTGTGTTACAAATAGGTAAAATGGATCCCCTCAGCAGCACACTGACAGACCTAGCAGCAGCAATTGCCACACTCATGGTATTGCTCTCAACCCTACAATCACTCTTTGACAGTCTTTTAGTTCTCTCTGAACGAGGAAACATATCTGAGAATTGTGCCCGTTACTGGTTAATTGGAGATCTCCTACAACTCTAGGTTAAGGAGTTAACCGAAGAGTTAAAAGAACTCACTAAACGGCATGATATGCCTAGCTCCTCCGGGACTTCTACCAGATCTCCATCGCGAGAAAAGGAAGCCTCAACATTAGCTACTCAACAGACGATTGACTTTAGTATTTTGATAAACACAGGTCAACCCGGGATTTCTATCGGTCATGCCAGGCATGAGAAGGAAATCACAACCTAGTCTTCTTTGAAGATATGGGAATCGGGGATTTCTACCTGCCATTCTAGACCTGGAAAGGAAACCTTAATGATTTCATCAAAATCGGAATCAGGGACTTCTACCTGTCAGTTTCGATCTGAAAAGGAAGTCTTAATGGATCCATCTTTGATGGAAACAGACTTCCCTAGAAATGAGAAATCATTCAAAAAAAAAAAAAATTGGTTACCCCTTTTGAGTTTACATGGTTGCAAAGCCTAAATAAACCATATAAAACAAGTTTTAATGAGTTTGAGTTTTTGAAGGAAATTCAACCTTTGAAAATTTCGGATATCATGTTTGAGGAACCCTTGCTACGCCCTCAAAAGGTGGAAAACATTTGTTCAAAGATCAAATCCGATCATACGGTTCAATTCCAGAGATGGAATGAGCAAATTGGACTAGGGATGAACACTCCCTTCTTCACAACTGAGTCCAGCAATTGTTGGAATCAAGTGAAGCTGAGTCATGAAATAAACTCGAAATATGCATCCATACTTTATTCATATGGATTCATAAAGCATATGGTACTTCACTCCACCGATTTATCGGTTTTGGAAAAGGTGCCAAAAGAGATTATGGCAGTTTGCAAAAGTTTTATCTCCATAACAAAGAATAAAGGAATTCGAATTAATTTCATTTCATGTAGTGCTGAGATTGTTACTGACAATAAGATGTTTCCAAGCATTTCTTTCATAACCCTTGAAGGCATCAAAGAAGGTGAAGCTACATTGGAATATGATCCCAGACATATTCCTAAGGTGAAGCCATGTCCTGAAGCAGTCTAACTAACCAGACGTAGCCAAGGACTCAAGAACCTAATACAGCTCATACAACAACTGATTAGGAAAAAGAAAAGCTTTATTTACAAGACATCTGTCTCACTGACAATTGTCTCAAAAAGCTACAAAGAAACTCCTACTCCAGTCCAGAATAGTCTCGAAGTAACGCTGAAGAAAATCCTCAAAGGAAATATCCCCTTCAGCAAAGAACAAAGGAAATCTTCGGCAAGATGGCCCAGAAGACATTTCCAAAAGAGCACACCTGTAGATTGTGCACAGAAAGGCAGTTGTCTGAAAGAACAATCAGCAGCCACGTTAGCAGAGAAGTCAATAGCCATTAAGGCCAAAGACAAAATCAAAGTCAGTAAAGGCGGCTACAATAGTCATCAAAGGTGGCTACACAAAGTCAGCAATGGTGGCTACAAAAGATTCCTGCACATCAGCATAATGATGTCACAAGAAGAAAAGTCATTTCTACCCCTGCTTTCGGTGCCGAAAGGTAATAATGCAAGGGAAAAAATGAAAATCCAAAAAGACAAAAGTTACCCTTTGTATTTAAACACACACACTTCATTTAAGGGTAAAATAGGAAGAAAATAAAATTCTTCACCTATAAATTCGAGGCTCCTCCAGAGGGTAGGACATCGAAAAAATTCACACCAAAATACATTCGAAGAAGAAGAAGAAGGTGATTTCCGGTAAGCATCCTCTTGCAAGTTCCTTAAGCATGGTATGTGAAAAATAACCATAATGGCTGAGTAGAAAAGAGGGAATCGATCGATAGCACGGTCGGTAACCTTGGGTGTTATGTATGTTGAATTTATGGAAAAGTGAAATACTTCATTGACATCAATAACTTGTTTTGTTTCTCCTATTTTTCCAGAATGACTATTGACTATTCCAAGATCAATATCTCCTAATAGAAAAATTATACCAAGAATTGGTTGAATATTTAAGAAAATAGACTTACGTATCTTTCTTTTGATATATAATTCTCCATATAAAGTCCCATTATTGATAGCATAAAATACCGTGGAATTTGAAGCTTTCTGTTGCTGCTCGAACCTCTTTTTCAATAAGACCTTTGCTGCTTCAAATATCGATTTCTCTTTGAAGATAACTCAGATAAAAAAATGGTTGAATATTTAAAAGAATAGACTTACAGATATTTATTTTTATATATGTTTCTCCATATAAATTCTAGCTCTTGATAGCAAAAAATACCTCGGAATCTGAAGATTGCTACTGTTGCTCGAACCTTTTTTCAATCTGACCTTTGCTCATTTAAATATCAATATCTCTCTGTATATAATTCCGATTGGAACAAATAGGCTTTCGCTGGAAATTAGACTCAAATATATTTCCTTCAATATACAATTTTCAATATAAAAAACTATGGATAGAGGTAAGAAACACAAAGAAATCTACGGGTGTAGTGACAGAAAAAATAATTACTATGAACCTAGACTTAGGGTTTAGGGTATACAGAAAAGGATCACATTACCTCGGTGATTTGACCAAGTCAAATCACAGAACCTGCTCTGATACCATGTTGAATTTATGGAAAAGTAAAATATTTCATTGACATCAATAACTTGTTGTATTCAGAGTACATGAACCTCTATATTTTATAGTAGATAAGGATGTAGAGTTCTTATACAACTTATCATTCAATCCTAATTACATTACAACTCTAACTCTTCAATTTAAGTAAGTATAATTTAAGTGAGTCTATCTAAACAACTAGAAGACTAACTTGAGTACAACTAGGAGTCCTTTTTTATCTTCCAACTGATGTGATAAGGATGCCAACTCATGGTAATCATTGTGGGTCTTTCTTCTTATGGGCTTGGGCCCATCTTGTGGGCCTTCCTTGGTCGTGTGGGCTTGAGCTTATCTTCCAACAATGTAGATAAGTTGTTTTTTATTTTCCTTTTTTAAGGATATGTATTTAGTTTGTTTTCATTTTTTTTGAAACAATGTTTTATTTTTCCGCAAGTTTGTAACATTTTGATTCGTACAATTTTTGTTGTTACTATTCATCTTTCGCATCTATATATGAATCTCCACAGTGTTTATTCGTACTATTCAAAAGTTACTGTTCATTTTCACTGTTCAAGTTTTACTATTCATGTTTACTGTTCACTCATCAAAAGAAATAGTATCAAAATAGTGCCAAATAGGATAGAAGCTAGAGACTTGGAATTATTCGGCTACACTCAAAGGTAGAAAATAAAATGGAGTTGTGATCTACCCTGCTGAAATAGCCATGGAGCCACAATGGTTAACATGCACGGCTTGGGGCCCTCTGGAAACAGTGAGGACCGCATAGACGGATTGCCCACATGGTGGTAAGCTGGCAGGAATAGGGTCAAACCCCAAAGAAGTTCTGAGTAACAACAAAAGTCATGTTGGGCCTTTTAGATAGCTATTAAAAATAGATACAAAAGAGTAAATAACAGTGACATGTGGTAGGAAACATGAGTAATATGATGGTGAAATGATAGGATGTATGAATAGAACCTGAAAATAGTATTGTGTGAGACATCTTAGCTGTTTTCCACTGCCCCTGTCCATAGGAATCTCGTTCTACTATCCTCATCCCTAGGTTGTGTTTTTAAAATTGGTATCAGAGCAATAGTGCTTTTGGTACCTATTCACCCTATTTTAGGCTATTAAGTGTCATTGTGTTTAAATTGGTATCAGAGCACTATTAAGATTTCCTTTCTAGCTCTAGACTGACAGGTAGAAATCCCTGATTCCCCTATCTTCAAAGAAGACTGGGTTGTAATTTCCTTCTCATACCTGGCATGACCAGTAGAGATCCCGGGTCCACCTATGTTTATCAAAACATTAAAGTCATCCGTCTGCTGAGTAGCTGACGTTGAGGCTTCCTTTTCTCGCGATGGAGATCCGGTAGAAGTCCCGGAGGAGCTAGGCATATCATGCCATTTAGTGAGTTCTTTTAACTCTTCGGTTGATTTCTTAACCTTGAGTTGTAGGAGATCTCCACTTAACCCGTAACAGGCACAATTCTCAGATATGTCTCATCGTTCAGAGAGAACTAAAAGACTGTCGAAGAGTGACTGTAGGGTTGACAACAATACCGGGAGAGTGGTGATTGCTGCTACTAAGTCTGTCAGTGTGGTGCTGAGAGGATCCATTTTACCTATCTGTAATACAAGAAAAATCTTTGAGTAATAGTATCATGTTATAAATGAGTTCTCCATTAAACATATGATGTAGTAGTAGAGAATTTTACTACGACAATAGTGGAATAAATAACCACGCTTGCTGTAGTGTTATATATCGGGAAAGCTAAAGCATAACCGAATATAAGAAATCTATCAGGCAGAGGTTGTGCCTAAAGAGTCTGACATATTTTCTGAGTTTTCAAGGAGGAAGACTCAGTTTCTAGATGAAGTTCATATACTACATCTTCTGCCTAAATGGCATCATAATGGATAATTTCCAATCCATTTTCTTTGGCTAGTATCATGTAGGTATTATACTGCCGTGTTTTATTATCGTTTGGACAATCTTTAGCAAAATGTCCTTCTTTCTGGCATATCCAACATTTGCATTTTCTTGGGGTTTTTCCCTTAGGGCAATATGCATTGGACCCTTTACAGGATGTGGTAGGGCCAAACGTTGTTCTTTTTCTAAAGTATCTCTTTCTGGGAGTATACCTAGTTGTAGAACTTTTTTGTGTCCTAAATTTTTTCTGTTGAAATTTCTTAGGATGTTTTCTTTGCTTATGGGAGGTGGTTTTATAACCATAAGCTCCTACATTTTTGTTCTGGTTTGAACAACATAATGTTAGTTTATCTGCCTAACTACTTTTCTTTTGTTGTTTTTGGGCTTCAAAGAGATTTGCCAACATGTCTTGTACAAATCTGTGTCTTCTTCTTAAAGTATTAAATTTTTTGAAATTATCCATGGTTAAAGTACCAAGTTCTGGATTATTTTGCCAATATTTTGTAATGTAGTCTTTTTCAGCTACATGTGCAAAAGGTTCTAGCAAATTTGCATAAAAGATAGACAGATAGGGTTTCTGATCATCTTTTTGCAATTTGTAGAAGTAGCTTGCAAATTCGCAATAATACTTCTCATAAAAACAAATGTTAAAATTTGTAACTTGTCTAATTTTTGAAGAGTTTCTAAACATTTTCTTTGTTTAGTACTCTTATTGTAAGCTTCTAGGGTTTGATATATTCCAAGAAATTCTTTTGATATCTTAGCCACCAATCCTTTCAAGATATTGGCTATAGATATTGAGGTATGAGCTCATTTTTGGTCTTCGGGAAGGTTGTCCTACCAATGAGCTACATTACCCTGTAAAGCATGGGTAAAGAAATTAAATGTTGAATCTTTGTCCCAAGATTCATGCATATTTGCAGCATTGCTCATGCTTCTTTCCCATTCTTTAAGGATTTTTTCTCCATCCATTGGGCAATCCAAGTTGAGGTAAAATCCAAAAGGGTTTATGCTATCTATGGTTTGGTGTCCCTTAGTAGTATGTGATGGATCAAAATTTGTGTATTTCGTCGAATACCTTTGTCCTCCCAAAGATATTTTGGAGTGGAAGAAACTTTCTCGTTCTTACAGGTGAACCGCAATTCGGTTTTGAAAGTTATCTTGAAAGCTATCTTCCATGTGAGTATCGCGTACCCTTAATGTTTCTGCTTCATGTTGGTTACTATCTCGAAGCATTCGAAATCTTTTACCAAGATCATCTGCCTTTTTGTCTTTAGCAGTGTAGTCTATTTTCTTGGTATTTTCTTTTGCAACTTCGTCAAATTCCCATGCCTTTGGTTCACTGTCTTGTTGCTCTTTTTGCTTACTAGAGGAAGGTTTTTCCTCTTCAACATAATAAATCGGTTGGCGACCGAAAGTATTATATTCTACATAAACTTCATCATCGGTAGAAGATGATGCTTTTGAAGCGATCCTAAAGCTGAAGGTTTGGGATCTTTTTTCCAAGGTGCAATGCAAGGTGTTGCAATGTATACTAGGTTTTTAAACCATCCTGTGAAGTCGGGAAGGCCTAATGGTAATGGAGTTTCCATATCCATTAAATAGAAAAACTTTGTCATAGATCTAATTCTTGAAGCTTCCTTTGAAGTCTTTTTAGCATATACCGTAGTAGAATTTCTATACGGGCTAATCTCCACCATTCAACTAGATATGCTTGATAGGCTATATCGGTTTCATTTACTGGTCTGAGGTTTTCTCTAATTTGCCAATTTTGATTCTTCATTGTGCGTACCAGACGAATTTGATTTAATAGTGTTTCTCTATAAATCATTTTCACAAAGCTAAAAGGTTTAGCTTTGGTTTGATTTTCTTGCATCTTAGGTTATAGATGCGATCAATATATCTTTCCCAATAGTGATTGTACCATACTATTACTGGGATTGTATCATCTTTAGGTTGAAGTATGTTTCTTTGTAAGAGAGTGAAGGCAAGGCCAACTCTCTTTCTTTGCAAACGATCTAGCAGCTTCTTTCTATAAATCATTCTGGAGTCCAAGGTGAAAAGGAGTTTTATACCTTGATTGACTAGGAACCTAGACGTTCTTTTAATGTTAAAACTTTGTTGAGAAGTTTGTGTATTTTATCTTTGTTTAGATTATCTAAACTTTTTTTTAGTTCTATTAATTCTGTAAAGAAAATAGGTCTATTTCCTTGGTCTATTTTCTTTAGAATATTTTCCTATTTTGACGTTATAGTATTTCTCTATGTTTATGTTCATCATCGAGGAAATCAATTTTCTGCTGTAGACTGTCAACAACATTTTCTAACCTATTTAGGGTCTTTCCATAAGACTCTAAGGTTTGATTGGAATTGGTGACGATGTCACTATTTCCTATTGGTGGTCCTAAGGCTTTATATGGGTAGTGTGCCATCATCGATGTGAAGTGGAACATAAGCATTGGGCCTTGGGTTTCCTATTCCTTCAAAACGAAAACTGGTTGAGACTCTACTGGTTGAGGTAGAGGACCTATTTGGGAAAAGCTTGTTCCAGCATTGGTGATTACTAGTTTTCCTTCTATCTCCTTTACTGTTTTTCAGGAGAGGGGAAGGTGTCTGGGTGCCAAAGGTTGGACTACCCACTCTATTGGCCATGTTAACTCTTTGGGGTCGAGTTCTTCAATGGTTAAATTTTTAGAATAACCAATATTTTTGGCTAATTCTGTGATTTTCTTTGAATCTTTAACTGGAACCTTTCCAGTGTTGATTCCTCTAGCTATGCTGCATATGAGTATGCGCATAACTCTTCTTCCTGGTTGAATTCCATTTTTTGACCAGTTATCTGTATAGATTTTTAGGGACAAGGTATCTTGGATGTGCTTGTCTCCTAAATCTATTTGTAGATTGGGCTAGGTTGTAAAGGAAACTTGTCCTAATCCTAAATTTTCTCTAACTCCTCCGAGTAGGGCTTTTTCAAAATTATTCTTCACAGAGTTATCTACAGTAGCTGCTATGAAGGGTAAATTTTGGTTTATTGATATTAAGGAATCTAATCCTATATGAACTAGTCCATAATGGACATATTTGAATCTTTTTAGCTTAGCTAAGTCTGATTCACTTAATAATCTGTAGCAAAAGATTCCTAAGTCGATATCTTGTATTTCTATAGATAATTCCTTCTAGAAGACGAAGGATTTCTTTTGGAACTCAATCCAATCTTTATTGTAGACTTCATTTATCCTAGGGATACTTATTGTCCACTTTTGTCCATCCTGCATAAGATTAGGATGTTCATCGTATTCTCCCTGTGTTTCATGGTATATATGAACACTTTTTTGAAGAAAAGTACATTCTATTGCTATTTGTTAAGACATTTTGGAATTTGACGATGTCTCTTCTAATTTTTGGAACAAAATTTCAATAAGTCATTCCAATTGGTACAAAGTGATGAATGGAGAGGTATGTTGAATAACAAGTTCTCTCAAATCTTCATTTTGAGTTAAGGCACAGATGTCATGTAGAAGACAATCTTTGTCTATACCATGGTGATCTTTGACAGAAAATATTTTGCAAATGACTTCTTGTAAGTATTTTCTACTTGGTTTTTTGTTAACCATTGTAGTTTTCATCTCTCGGATAGGTGCTAGTATCCTAGAGTGGTTTATTTCTTGATCTACATAACTTTGTAGATCTGTAAGGAATCTTACTGTTTCTTCAGTATTTGCTATTTTAAGTACCTCAAGATGGGCATTAATCCTTCTCTTGATTTTTTGTACTTGTTCATTGACGTTGCTTTCTAATCCTAGGCATAGGAAGGCAATGACTGTGATGCATATCACCAACTAAATCCATTATGTTATTTAATATTGGATTATTCTTGTGATGCATCCATGTGGACAACCTATTATTGGACAAACATGTGTGTGTTTAGTTTTTAACACAATGTCATATGAAGGACCGTTAAGTTCCTTCTGACCGACCAACTGAGGTCTTTGGTATATTTAATACATTTGTATCATACAAATATTATCTGGGAAGTGACCGGTTTGGGTTGTAACTGTTTGGGAGTATGTATACCTAAATAGAAAGAATCCAAAGCTATTCATTGGCTCTACACACTTAAAAGAGCTAGAGTAATTCTTGTCTCCTTTTAGACTATGCCAGGAAACTGATTCCATGGCTCTGATACCATTTTTAACACAATGACACTTAATAGCCTAAAACAGGGTGAACAGGTACCAAAAGTACTATTGCTCTGATACCAATTTTAAAAACACAACCAAGGGATGAGGGCAGTGGAACTAGATTCCTAGGGACAGGGGCAACAGAAAACAACTAAGATGACTCACACAATACTATTCTTCAGTTCCTATTCATAAATCCTATCATTTCACCATCATATTACTCCTGCTTCCTACCACATGTCACTATTATTTACTTATTTGTGTCTATTTTTAATAGCTATCTAATAGGCCCAACATGACTTCTGGTGCTACTCAGAACTTCTTCGGGGTTTGACCCTATTCTTGTCGGCTTACCACCACGTGGGCAATCCGTCTATGTGGTCCTAACGGTTTCCAGAGGGGCCCAAGCCGTGCATGTTAACCGTTGCGGCTCCATGGCTGCTTCAGCAGAGTAGAGCACATCTCCATTTTATTTTCTACCTCGGAGCGTAGCCGAATAATTCCAAGTCTCTAGATTTTTTCCTATTTGGCACTATTTCAATACTATTTCTTTTGACGAGTGAACAGTAACCTTAGAATAGTAAACATGAACAGTAAACGTGAACAATGAAAATGAACAGTAACCTTAGAATAGTAAATACAAACACTGTGGAGATTCATATATATATGCGAAAGATGAACAGTAACAACAACTCTGTACGAATCAAAATTTTATAAACATGCGGAAATTATAAAAACATTGTTTCAAACAAAAATAAAAACAGAACTAAATACATATCCTTAAAAAGGAAAAAATAAAAAATACATATCTACATAACTTCCGAAGTTACCGACCGTGCTACCGGTCATTTCCCTCTTTTCTAGTCAGCCATTACGGTTGTTTTACACATATCGTGCTTTAAGGAACTTGCCGGAGGATGCTCGTCGGAAATCGCCTTCTTCTTCTTCTTCAAATGTATTTCAGTGTGAATTTTTTCGATGTTCTAACCTCTGGAGGAGCCTTGAATTTATAGGTGAAGAATTTTCTTTTCTTACTCTTTTTACCTTAAAAGAAGGGTGTGTGTTTAACGACAAAGGGTAACTTTTGTCTTTCTCTTTTTGACTTTTCATTTTTGCCCTTGCATTATTACCTTTCGGCATCGAAAGTAGGGGTAGAAATGACTTTTCTTCTTGTGACATCATTATGTTGACGTGGAGGAATCTTTTGTAGCCACCATTGCTGACTTTGTGTAGCCGCCTTTGATGACTTCTATAGCCGCCTTTGCTGACTTTGATTTTGTCTTTGGCATTAATAGCTGCTGACTTGTCTGCTAACGTGGTTGTTGATTGCTCATTTGGACAGTTGTCTTTCTGTGCACAATCTACAGGTATGCTCCTTTGGAAATGTATTATGGGCCATCTTGCAGAAGCTTTCCTTTGTTTCTTTGCTGAAGGGGATATTTCCTTTGAGGATTTTCTTCAGCGTTACTTCAAGACTGTTTTGGACTGGAGCAGGAGTCTCTTTGTAGCTTTTTGAGACAATTGTCAATGGGACAATTGTAAAAAAAATTTCTTTTTCTTAATCAGCTGTTGTATGAGTTGTATCAGGTTTTTGAGTCCTTTGATACGTCTGGTTGGCCAGACTGCTTCGGGATATGGCTTTGCCTTAGGAATATGTCTGGGATCATATTCTAGTGTAGCTTCACCTTCTTTGATGCTTTCAAGGGTTACAACAGAAATGCTTGAAAACATCTTATTGTCAGTAACAATCACAGCTATACAGGAAATGAATTAAATTTGAACTCCTTTATTCTTTGTTATGGAGATAAAACTTTTGCAAGCCTCCATAATCTTTTTTGGCATCTTTTCCAAAACCGATAAATCGGTGGAGTGAAGTACCATCTTCTTTACGAATCCATATGAATAAAGTATGGATGCATATTTCGAGTCTATTTCATGACTTATCTTCACTTGATTCCAACTGTTCCTGGACTCAATTGTGAAGAAGGGAGTGTTCATCCCTTGTACGTTTTCCTCATTCCATCTCTGGAATTGAACAGTATGATCGGATTCGATCTTTCAACGAACGTTGTCCACCTTTTGAGGGTGCATCGAGGGTTCCTCAGACATGATATTTGAAATTTCAAAGGTTGAATTTTCTTCAAAAATGAAAACTCATTAAAACTAGTTTTATCTGGTTTGTTTAGGCTTTGCAACCTTGTAAACTCAGACGGGGTAACCAATTTTGTCTTGAATGATTTCTCATTTCTAGACAAGTCTATTTCCATCAAAGATGGATCCGTTAAGACTTCCTTTTTCGCTCAAAACTAACAGGTAGAAGTCCATGATTCCGATTTCGACGAAATCGTTGTGGTTTCCTTTCCAGCTCTAGATTGATAGGAAGAAATCCCTGATTCCCCTATCTTCAAAGAGCCAAGAATAGCACTTTTTTTAGATTTTTTTTCAAGCATGCATAACCTTTTTTTAAAACATGTATAAAAAAATCTCCTTCTAATAAAATTCCAAGCTATTAGGGTTGAACTAGTGGAATTTTCCAAACTTGGATAACAAAATTTTTGTGTTCATTTTTTGTGTGTGAATAAATTATCTTTACTTACATTTGTTATTGCTTAAAATTTTTCCATTCATAAAATCTAAAATTTTCATTTTGTTGTGATCTATTTGCAATTTAGCTCTTTTTTGTTTACGAGATGAAGGAAAAATGAAAAATCAAGTTTTGATTTAAGAAAAAAGTATACATCGAAAATGGAATTGCACAGTGTAAAAATGCAGAGAGAGATAATTCTAAAAAGTGTTTGTAATTTTTAGGGATTGTAAACACTTTTTAGTTTTTATATATTAGGTTTCGCAATCATCAGAAAAAGGGGAGGCGGGCGATTTTTACCTGAGTGTTGACTCCCAATCCATAAGTCATTCCTTAAAAAAATATAGCCTGCTACACATGATAAATCACTTTACAATCATCTATGATCGTTAGGTCTGCTTTTTGAAAATGGGCAAAATAATGGCTTGTTTGACTCGGGTAAATATCCTACTGCACGTTCACTTGAGAATTTAATGGGCTTTTTTTATTCTCTTTAAAAGGTTTGGATCCATAGGTCATTTGCATCTTTCACATGTTTCAAGCATGCATGTCCATTTTTTAAAACATGAGTAGAAAAATCTCTTTCTTATAAAATTCCAAGCTATTAGGGTTGAACTAGTGGAATTTCCAAACTTGGATAACAAGACTTTTGTGTTCATTTGTGGTGTGTGAATAAATTTGTTTTACTTACATTTGTTATTTTTTGAAATTTTTTCCATTCAAAACTCTAAAATTTTTATTTTGTTGAGATCTCTTTGCCTTTTATCTTTTTTTTTTCTTTACGTGATGAAGGGAAAGTGAAAACTCAAGTTTTGATTTAAGAAAAAAGTATACATCTAAAATGGAAATGCACAATGCACAAATGTAGAGAGAGATAATTCAAAAAAGTGTTTTTGTAATATTTAGGGATTGTAAACTCTTTTTAGTTTTTATATATTAGGTTTTGCATTCGTCGGGAAAAGGGGGAGGCAGGGGATTTTTAACTGAGTCTTGACTTCCAATCCATAAGTCATTCCTTACAAAAATATAGGCCGTTACGAATGATAAATCACTTTACAATCATCTATGATCGTTAGGTCAGGTTTTTGAAAATATGGAAAATAATGGCATGTTTGACTCGGGTAAATATCCCACCGTACGTTCACTTGAGAATTTAATGAGTGTTTGTTATTCTCTTTAAATGGTTTGGATCCATAGGTCATTTTCATATTTAACATGTTCCAACCTGGCATATCTATTTTTTAAAACATGTGTAGAAAAATCTCTTTCGTATAAAATTCCAAGCTATTATGGTTGAACTAGTGGAATTTCCAAAACTTGGATAACAAAACTTTTGTGTTCATTTGTGTGTGTGAATAAATTTTCTTTACTTATATTTTTTATTGCTTTAAATTTTTTCCATACGTAAACTCTAAAATTTTCATTTTGTTGTGATCTTATTTGCCTTCTAACTCTTTTTTGTTTATGAGATGAAGGAAAAGTGAAAACCCTAGTTTTGATTTAAGAAAAAAATATACATCTAAAATGGTAATGCACAATGCACAAATGTAGAGAGAGATAATTCCAACAAGTGTTTGTAATTTTTAGGGATTGTAACCTCTTTTTAGTTTTTATATATTAGGTTTTGCAATCGTCGGGAAAAGGCGGATGCGGGGATTTTTAACTGAGTGTAGACTCCCAATACATAAGTCATTCCTTAAAAAAATATAGCCCAGTACGCATGATAAATCACTTCACAATCATCTATAATCGTTAGGTTAGCTTTTTGTATATTGCCAAAAAATGGCTTGTTTGACTCGGGTAAATATCCGACCACACGTTCACTTGAGAATTTATTGAGCGTTTGTTATGCTCTTTAAAAGGTTTGGATCCATAGGTCATTTGCATCTTAAACATGTTTCATGCATGCATATCCATTTTTCAAAACATGTGTAGCAAAATTTCTTTCTTATTAAATTCCAAGCTATTAGGGTTGAACTAGTGGAATTTCCCAAACTTGGATAAAAAAACTTTTGTGTTCATTTGTGGTTTGTGAATAAATTTTCTTTGCTTAAATTTGTTATTGCTTTAACTTTTTTCCATACATAAACTCTAAAATTTTTATTTTGTTGTGATCTTATTTGCCTTTTATCTCTTTTTTGTTTACGAGATAAAAGGAAAGTGAAAACTCAAGTTTTGATTTAAGAAAAAATATACATCTAAAATGGAAATGCTCAATGCAAAAATGTAGAGAGAGATAATTCCAAAATGTGTCTGTAAATTTTTGGAATTGTAAACTCTTTTTCGTTTTTATATATTAGGTTTGGCAATCGTCGAGAAAAGGGGGAGGCTGGCGATTTTTAAATGAGTGTTGACTCCCAATCCATAAGTCATTCCTTAAAAAAATATAGCCTGTTACGCATGATAAATCCGCTTACAATCATCTATGATCTTTATGTCAACTTTTTGTAAATGGCCAAAATAATGGCTTGTTTGGCTCAGGTAAAATATCTCCTCGCACGTTCACTTGAGAATTTAATTAGCGTTAGTTATTCTCTTTTAAAGGTTTGCATTTATAGGTCTTTTGCATCTTTAACATGTTTCAAGCATGCATATCCATTTTTTAAAATTTGTGTAGAAAAATTTCTTTCTTATAAAATTCCAAGCTATTAGGGTTGAACTAGTGGAATTTCCCAAACTTGGATAACAAAAATTTTGTGTGTCATTTGTGGTGTATGAATAAATTTTGTTTACTTACATTCGTTATTTCTTTAAATTTTTTCCATACCTAAACTCTAAAATTTTCATTTTGTTGTGATCTATTTGCCTTTTTTTTTTTTTTCTTTACGAGATGAAGGGAAAGTGAAAACTCAAGTTTTGATTTAAGAAAAAAGTTTACATATAAAATGGAAATGCACATTGCACAACTGTAGAGACAGATAATTCGAAAAAGTGTTTGTAATATTTAGGGATTTTAAACTCTTTTTAGTTTTTATATATTAGATTTTGCAATCGTCGGGAAAGGGGGGAGGTAGGGGATTTTTAACTGAGTCTTGACTCCCAATCCATAAGTCATTCCTTACAAAAATATAGGCCTTTATGAATGATAAATCACTTTACAATCATCTATGATCGTCAGGTCAGCTTTTTGAAAATATGGAAAATAATGGCTTGTTTGACTCGGGTAAATATCCCACCGTACGTTCACTTGAGAATTTAATGAGCGTTTGTTATTCTATTTAAATTGTTTGGATCCATAGGTCATTTGCATCTTTAACATGTGTCAACCTGGCATATCCATTTTTTAAAACATGTGTAGAAAAATCTCTTTCTTATAAAATTCCATGATATTACGGTTGAACTAGTGGAATTTCGCAAACTTGGATATCAAAACTTTTTTTTTCATTTGTGGTGTGTGAATAAATTTTCTCTATTTAATTTTTTTATTGCTTTAAATTTTTTTCCATACATAAACTCTAAAAGTTTCATTTTGTTGTGATCTATTTGCCTTTTATCTCTTTGTTTACGAGATGAAGGGAAAGTGAAAACTCAAGTTTTGATTTAAGAAAAAGTATACATCTAAAATGAAAATGTACAGTGCACAAATTTAGAGAGAGATAATTCCAAAAAGTTTTTGAAATTTTTACGGATTTTAAACTCTTTTTAGTTTTTATATATTAGGTTTTGCAATCGTCGAGAAATGGAAGAGGCATGGGATTTTTATCTGAGTGTTGGCTCCCAATCCGTTAGTCATTCCTTACAAAAATATGGCCCATTACGCATGATAAGTAACTTTAGAATCATCTATGATCGTTAGGTCAACTTTTTGTAAATAGGCAAAATAATGGCTTGTTTGACTCGGGTAAATATCCCACCGCATGTTCCCATGAGAATTTAATGAGCGTTTGTTGTTCTCTTTTAAAGGTTTGGATCCTGTTGAATTGATGGAAACGTGAAATACTTCATTGACATCAATAACTTGTTGTAATTAGAGTACATGAACCTCATTTTATAATAGACGAAGGTAGTAGAGTTCAATTCAAATTAAACTACCCTTGTCTTAATTACACCCAAACTCTAACGCGTAAGGTAAGTCCTAACTTAATTAGGTTACTCAATATTGATAAAAGAAAAATATAACCTAAACTAAAAAGTTTCTTGCTCGTGACCCTAAGGTAAAGATACTTTTGTGAGTCCATGATCTGCCAACTGATGTGATAAGGAATCCAGCTCTTGGTAATCATTGTGGGTCCTACTTCTTAATGGCTTGGCCCCATCTTATAATATTCTTACATATGTGGGCCTTCCATGGTTGTTCGGGCTTGATCTTATCTTCCAACAGATCCATAGGTCATTTGCATCTTTAACTTGTTTCAAGCATTCATATCCATTTTTTAAAACATGTATAGAAAAATCTCTTTCTTTAAACTCTTTTCAATTTTTATATGTTAGGTTTTGCAATTGTCTAGAAAAGGGGGAGGCGGTGGATTTTTAATTGAGTGTTGAATCGCAATCCATAAGTCATTCTTACAAAAATATAACCCGTTACGCATGATAAATCACTATACAATCATCTGTGATCCTTAGGTCAACTTTTTGTAAATGAGCAAAATAATGGCTTGTTTGGCTCGGGTAAATATTCCACCGCACGTTCACTTGAGAATTTAATGAGCGTTTGTTATTCTCTTTAAAAGGTTTGGATCCATAGGTCGTTTACATCTTTAACATGTTTCAAGCATGCATATCCTTTTTTTAAAACATGTGTAGAAAAATATCTTTCATATAAAATTCCAAGCTATTAGGGTTGAACTAGTGGAATTTCCGAAACTTGGATAACAAAACTTTTGGGTTCATTTGAGGTGTGTGAATAAATTTTCTTTACACGCAATGTTTATTGCTTAAAATTTTTTCAATACATAAACTCTAATATTTTTATTTCGTTGTGATCTATTACCCTTTTATCTCTTTTTTGTTTACGAGATGAATGGAAAGTGAAAACTTAAGTTTAGATTTAATAAAAAAATATATATCTAAAATAGAAATGCACAATGCACAAATTTAGAGAGAGATAATTCCAAAAAGTGTTTGTAATTTTAACGGATTGAAAACACTTTTTAGTTTTAATATATTAGGTTTTGCAATCGTCATGAAAAGGAAGAGGTGGGGTATTTTTAGCTAAGTCTTGATTACCAATTCGTAAGTCATTCCTTAAAAAAATGTAGCCCATTACGCATGATAAATAACTTTACGATCATCTATGATCGTTAGGTCAGCTTTTTGTAAATAGGAAAAAAATTGTTTGCTTGACTCGGTTTGGATCCATAGCTCATTTGCATGTTTAACATGTTTCAAGCATGCATATCCATTTTTTAAAACATGTATAGAAAAATATCTTTCTTATAAAAGTACATGCTATTAGGGTTGAAGTAGAGGAATTTCTAAAATTTGGATAACAAAAATTTTGTGTTCATTTGTGGTGTGTGAATAAATATTCTTTACTAACATTTTTTATTGCTTAAAAATTTTCCAATACATAAACTCTAAATTTTTTATTTTGCTGTGATCTATTTGCCTTTTATCTCTTTTTTGTTTACGAAATGAAGGGAAAGTGAAAACTCCAGTTTTGATTTAAGAAAAAAGTATACATCTAAAATAGATATGCACAATGCAAAAATATAAAGAGAGATAATTCCAAAAAGAGTTAGTAATTTTTAGGTATTGTAAACACTTTTCAGTTTTTATATATTAGGTTTTGCAATTGTCAGGAAAATGGGGAGGCAGGGGATATTTAACTGAGTGTTGAGTCCCAATCCATAAGTCATTCCTTACAAAAATATAGCCCGTTACGCATGATAAATCACTTAACAATCATCTATGATCGTTAGGTCAGTTTTTTGTAAATGGGCAAAATAATGGCTTGTTTGACTCGGGTAAATATCCCACTACACATTCACTTGAGAATTTAATGAGCGTTCGTTATTCTCTTTAAAATGTTTGGATCCATAGGACGTTTGCATCTTTAACATGTTACAAGCATGTATATCCATTTTTTAAAATATGTGTAGAAAAATCTCTTTCTTATAAAATTCCAAGCTATTACGGTTGAACTAGTGGAATTTCCCAAACTTGGATAACGAAACTTTTGTGTTCATTTGTGGTGTGTGAATAAATTTTATTTACTTACATTTGTTATTGCTTTAAATTTTTCCTTACGTAAACTCTCAAATTTTCATTTTGTTGTGATTTTATCTGCCTTCTAACTTCTTTTGTTTACGAGATGAAGGAAAAGTGAAAACCCTAGTTTTGCTTTAAGAAAAAAGTATACATCTAAAATGGTAATGCAAAATGCACAAATGGAGACAGAGATAATTCCAACAAGTGTTTGTAATTTTTAGGGATTGTAAACTCTTTTTAGTTTTTATATATTAGGTTTTGCAATCGTCGGGAAAAGGGGGCGGCGGGGATTTTTAACTGAGTGTAGACTCCTAGTCCAAAAGTCATTCCTTAAAAAAATATAGTCCATTATGCATGATAAATCACTTCACAATGATCTATGATCGTTAGGTCAACTTTTTGTAAATGGCCAAAATAAAAGCTTGTTTGACTCGAGTAAATATCCCACCACACGTTCACTTGAGAATTTATTGAGCGTTTGTTATTTTTAAAAGGTTTGGATCCATAACTCATTTGCATCATTAACATGTTTCATGCTTGCATATCCATTTTTTAAAACATGTGTAGAAAAACAAAATTTATTATTAAATTCCAAGCTATTAGGGTTGAACTAGTGGAATTTCCAAAACTTGGATAACAAAACTTTTGTGTTCATTTGTGGTTTGTGAATAAATTTTCTTTGCTTATATTTTTTATTGCTTTAAATTTTTTCCATTTATAAACTCTTAAATTTCATTTTGTTGTGATCTTATTTGCGTTTTATCTCTTTTTTGTTTACGAGATAAAAGGAGAGTGAAAACTCAAGTTTTGATTTAAGAAAAAATATACATCTAAATTTGAAATGCTCAATGCACAAATGTAGAGAGAGATAATTCCAAAAAGTGTTTGTAATTTTTAGGGATTGTAAACTCTTTTTCGTTTTTATATATTAGGTTTGGCAATCGTCGCGAAAAGGGGGAGGTTAGCGATTTTTAACTGAGTGTTGACTCCCAATCCGTAAGTCATTCCTTACAAAAATATAGGCTGTTACAAATGATAAATCACTTTACAATCATCTATGATCGTCATGTCATCTTTTTGAAAATATGGAAAATAATGGCTAGTTTGACTCGGGTAAATATCCCACCGTACGTTCACTTGAGAATTTAATGAGCGTTTGTTATTCTATTTAAATTGTTTGAATCCATAGGTCATTTACATCTTTAACATGTTTCGATCTGGCATATCCCTTTTTTAAAACATGTGTTGAAAAATCACTTTCTTATAAAATTCCAAGCTATTACAGTTGAACTAGTGGAATTTCGCAAACTTGGATAGCTAAACATTTTTTTTCTTTTGTGGTCTATGAATAAATTTTCTTTATTTAATTTTGTTATTGCTTTAAATTTTTACTATACTTAAACTCTTAAATTTTCATTTTGTTGTGATCTATTTGCCTTTTATCTTTTTTTTGTTTACGAGATGAAGGGAAAGTGAAAACTCAAGTTTTGATTTAAGAAAAAAGTATACATCTAAAATGGAAATGCACATTGCGCAAATGTAGAGAGAGATAATTGGAAAAAGTGTTTGTAATTTTTAGGGATTGTAAACTCTTATTAGTTTTTGTATATTAGGTTTTGCAATCATCGGGAAATGGAAGAGGCGGGGGATTTTTAACTAACTGTTGAGTCCCAATCCATAAGTCATTCCTTACAAAAATATAGCCCATTACGGATGATAAATCACTTTACAATCATCTATGATCATTACGTCAGCTTTTTCTAAATGGGCAAAATAATGTCTTGTTTGACTCGGGTAAATATCCCACCGCAAGTTCACTTGAGAATTTAATGAGAGTTTGTTATTCTCTTTAAAAGGTTTGGATCCATAAGTCATTTGCATCTTTAACATGTTTCAAGCATACATCTCCATTTTTTAAAACATGTGTAGAAAAATTGTTTTTTTATAAAATTCCAAGGTATTAGGGTTGAACTAGTGAACTTACTCAAACTTGGATAAAAAAACTTTTGTGTTCATTTTTTGGTGTGTGAATAAATTTTCGTTACTTAAATTTGTTTTTGCTTTAAATTTTTTCCATACATAAACTCTAAAATTTTCATTTTGTTGTGATCTATTTGCGTTTTATCTCTTTTTTGTTTGGGAAAGTGAAAAATCAAATTTTGATTTAAGAAAAAAGTATACATCTAATATGAAAATGTACAATGCACAAATTTAGAGAGAGATAATTCCTAGAAGTGTTCTTAATTTTTAGGGATTGTAAAATCTTTTTAGTTTTTACATATTTGGTTTTGAAATCGTCGGGAAAAGAAGGACATGGGAGATTTTTAACTGAGTGTTGGTTCCAAATCCATAAGTCATTCCTTAATAAAATATAGCCCATTATGAAAAATAAATCACTTTACAATCATCTATGATCGTTAGGTCAGATTTTTGTAAATGGGCAAAATAATGGCTTGTTTGATTCAGGTAAATATCCCACCACAGGTTCACTTGAGAATTTAATGAGCTTTTGTTATTCTTTTTAAAAGGTTTGAATCCAAAGGTCATTTGCATTTTTAACATATTTCAAACATGCATATCCATTTTTTAAAACATGTGTAGAAAAATCTCTTTCTTATAAAATTCAAAGCTATTGGGGTTGAACTAGTGGTATTTCCCAAATTTGGATAACAAAACTTTTGTGTTCATTTGTGGCATGTGAATAAATTTTATTTAATTATATTTTTTATTGTTTTAAAAATTTTCCATACTTAAACTCTAAAATTTATATTTTGTTGTGATCTATTGGCCTTTTATCTCTTTTTTGTTTACAAGATGAAGTGAAAGTGAAAACCCAATTTTTGATTTAAGAAAAAAGTATACATCTAAAATGGAAGTGCACAATGTACAAATGTAGAGAGAGGAAATTCCAAAAAGTGTCTGTACTTTTTAGGGATTATAAACTCTTTTTATTTTTATATATTAGGTTTTGCAATCGTCAGGAAAAGAGGGAGGTGGGGGATTTTTATCTGAGTGTTGACTCCCAATCCATATGTCATTCCATAAAAAAATATAGCCCGTTACGCATGCTAAATCGCTTTACAATCATCTATAACCGTTAGGTCAACTTTTTGTAAATGGAAAAAATAATGGCTTGTTTGACTCGGGTAAATATCCCACCCCACGTTCACTTGAGAATTTAATGAGCATTTGTTATTCTCTTTAAAAGGTTTAGATCCATAGGTCATTTGCATCTTTAACATGTTTCAAGCATGCATATCCATTTTTTAAAACATGTGTAGAAAAATACCTTTCTTATAAAATTCCAAGCTATTAGTGTTGAAGTAGTGGAATTTCCCAAACTTGGATAACAAAACTTTTGTGTTCATTTGTGGTGTGTGAATAAATTTTCTTTACTTACATTTGTTTTTGCTTGAAATATTTTCCATACATAAACTCTAAAATTTTCATTTTTTTTAATCCACTTGCCTTTTATGTCTTTTTTTTTTACAAGTTGAAGGGAAAGTGAAAACTCAAGGTTTTATTTTAGAAAAAAGTATACATCTAAAATGGAAATGCACAATGCACAATTGCAGAGAGACACAATTCCAAAAAAGGTCGATAATTTTTAGGGATTGTAAACTCTTTTTAGGTTTTATATATTAGGTTTTGCATTCATTAGGAAATGGGGGAGGTGGAGGATTTTTAACTGACTGTTGACTCCCAATCCATAAGTCATTCCTTGCAAAAATATAGCATGTTACGCAATATAAATCACTTAACAATCATCTATGGTCATTTGGTCAGCTTTTTGTAAATGGGCAAAATAATGGCTTGTTTGACTCGGGTAAATATCACATAGCACGTTAACTTGAAAATTTAACGAGCATTTCATATATTTTTTAAAAGGTTAGGATCCATAGGTCATTTGTATCTTTACCATGTTTCTAGCATGTATATCCATTTTTTAAAACATGTGTAGAAAAATCTCTTTCTTATAAAATTCCAAGCTATTAGGGTTGAACTAGTGGAATTTCCCAAACTTGGATAACAAAACTTTTGTGTTCATTTGTGGTTTGTGAATAAATTTTCTTTACTTACATTCGTAATTACTTTAAATTTTTTCCATATTTAAACTTTAAAATTTTTATTTTGTTGTGATCTTTTTGCCATTTTTCTCTTTTTTGTTTACGAGAAGAAGGGAAAGTGAAAACTAAAGTTTTGATTTAAGAAAAAAGTATACATCTAAAATGGAAATGCACAATGCACAAATGTAGAGAGAGATAATTCCAAAAAGTGTCTGAAGTTTTTACGGATTCTAAACTCTTATTAGTTCTTGTATATTAGGTTTTGCAATCATCGAGAAAAGGGTGAGGCTGGGGATTTTTAACTGAGTGTAAACTCCCAATCCGTTTATCACTCCCTACAAAAATATTGTCTGTTACGCATGATAAATCACTTTACAATCATCTTTGATCGTTAGGTCAGATTTTTGTAAATGGGCAAAATAATGGCTTGTTTGACTCGAGTAAACATACCACCACACGTTCACTTGAGAATTTAATGAACGTTTGTTATTCTCTTTTAAAGGTTTGGATCCATTGGTCATTTGCATCTTTTACAAGTTTCAAGCATGCATATCCATTTTTTAAAACATGTGTAGAAAATTCTCTTTCTTACATAATTCAATGCTATTAGGGTTGAACTAGTGGAATTTCCCAATCCATAAGTCATTCCTTAAAAAAATATAGCCCATTACGGATGATAAATCACTTTACAATCATCTATGATCGTTATGTCAGTTTTTTGTAAATGGGCAAAATAATGGCTTGTTTGACTCAGGTAAATATCCCACCGGACGTTCACTTGAGAATATAATGAGTGTTTCACATGTTTCAAGCATACATATCCATTTTTTCAAACATGTGTAGAAAAATCTCTTTCTAATAAAATTCCAAGCTATTAGGGTTGAACTAGTGGAATTTCCCATACTTGAATAACAAAACTTTTGTGTTCATTTTGGTGTGTGAATAAATTTTATTTACTTACATTTGTTATTGCTTTAAATTTTTTCCACATATAAACTCTAAAATTTTATTTTTTTTGTGATCTATTTGCCTTTTATCTCTTTTTAGTTTACGAGTTGGAAGGAAAGAGAAAACTCAAGTTTTGATTTATGAAAAAAGAATACATCTAAAATGGAAATTCACAATGCACAAATGTAGAGGGAGTTAATTCCAAAAAGTGTCTATAATTTTTAGGGATTGTAAACTCTCATTAGTTTTTATATATTAGGTTTTGCAATCGTCGGGACACGGGGGAGGCGGGAGATTTGTAACTGAGTGTTGACTCCCAATCCATAAGTCATTCCTTAAAAAAATATAGCCCATTACGCATTATAAATCACTCTACAACCATCTATAATCGTTAGGTCTGCTTTTTGTAAATGGGCAAAATAATCGTTTGTTGACTTGGGTAAATATTCCACAACACGTTCACTATAGAATTTAACAAGCGTTTCATATTCTCTTTAAAAAGGTTTGGATTCATAGGTGATTTGCATCTTTAACTTGTTTCAAGCATGCATTTCCATTTTTTAAAACATGTGTTGAAAAATCACTTTCTTATAAAATTCCAAGGTATTGGGGTTGAACTATTGGAATTTCCAAAATTTGGATAACAAAAATTTTGTGTTCATTTGTGGTGTGTGAATAAATTTTCTTTACTTACATTTGTTATTGCTTTAATTTTTTTCCTTACATAAGCTCTAAAATTTTCATTTTGTTGAGATCTATTTGCCTTTTATCTCTTTTTTGTTTACAAGATGAAGGGAAAGTGAAAACTCAAGTTTTGATGTAAGAAAAAAGTATACATCTAAAATAGAAATGCACAATGCAAAAATGGAGAGAATAAAATTCCAAAAAGTATCTGTAATTTTGAGGGGTTGTAAACTCTTATTAGTTTTTATATATTAGGTGTTGCAATCATCGGGAAAAGGGGAGGCAGGGGATTTTTAACTGAGTGTTGACTCCCAAACGATAAGTCATTCCTTACAAACATATAGCCCATTACGAATGATAAATCACTTTACAATCATCTATGATTGTTAGGTCAGCTTTATGTAAATGTGCAAAATAATGGCTTGTTTCACTCGGGTAAATATCCCACCGCACGTTAACTTGAGAACTGAATGAGTGTTTGTTATTATCTTTAAAAGGTTAGAATCCATAGGTCATTTTCATCTTAAACATGTTCCAAACAAGCATATCCATTTTTTAAAATATGTGTAGAAAAATCTTTTTCTTATAAAATTCCAAGCTATTAGGGTTGAATTGGTGGAATTTCCCAAATGGATAAAAATAATTTTGTGTTCTTTTTTGGTGTGTGAATAAATTTTCTTCACTTAAATTTGTTATTGCTTTAAATTATTTCAGTATGTGAACTCTAAAATTTTTGTTTTGTTGTGGTCATTTGGCCTTTTATATCTTTTCTTTTACGAGATGAAGGGAAAGTGAAAACTCAAGTTTTCATTTAAGAAAAAAGTATATATCTAAAATGGAAATGCACAATGCAGAAATGTAGAGAGAGATAATTCCAAAAAATATCTATAATTTTTTGGGATTGTAAAATCTTTTTAGTTTTTATATAATAGGTTTTGCAATCGTCGAGAAAAGGGGGAGGTAGGGGATTTTTAACTGACTGTTGACTCCGAATCCATAAGTCATTCCTTACAAAAATATAGCCCATTATGGATGATAAATCACTTCACAATCATCTATGATCGTTAGGTCAGCTTTTTGTAAATGGGGAAAATAATGGCTTGTTTGACTCGGGTAAATATCCCACTGCACGTTCACTTGAGAATTTAATGAGCGTTTCTTATTCTCTTTAAAAGGTTTGGATCCATAGGTCATTTGCATCTTTAACATGTTTCAAGCATGCATATCCATTTTTTAAAACTTGTGTAGAAAAATCACTTTCTTACAAATTCAAAGCAATTAGGGTTGAACTAGTGGAATTTCTCAAACTTGGATAATAAAAATTTTGTGTCCATTTGTGGTGTATGAATAAATTTTCTTTACTTAAGCTTGTTATTTCTTTAAATTTTTTCCATACATAAACTCTAAAATTTTCATTTTGTAGTGATCTATTTGCCTTTTATCTCTTTTTTGTATACTGATGAAGGGAACTCAAATTTTGATTTATGGAAAAACTCTACATCTAAAATGGAAGTGCACAATGCACAAAAGTAGAGAGAGATAATTCCAAAAAGTGTCAGTAATTTTTAGGAATTGTAAAATCTTTTTAGTTTTTATATATTAGGTTTTACAAGCGTCGGGAAATGGGGGAGGCGGGAGATTTTGAACTAAGTGTTGACTGCCAATCCATAAGTCATTCTTTACAAAATTATAGCCCGTTACGCATGATAAATCACTTTCCAATCATCTATGATCGCTAGGTCAGCTTTTTGTAAATGGGTAAAATGGTGTCTTGTTTGACTCAGGTAAATATCCCACCACACGTTCATCTGAGAATTTAATGACCGTTTGTTATTCTCTTTAAAATTTTTGGATCCTTAGGTCATTTGCATCTTTAACATGTTTCAAGCATCCATATCCAATTTTTAAAACATGAGTAGAAAAATCTATTTCTTATAAAATTCCATGCTATTAGTGTTGAACTAGTGGAATTTCCCAAATTTGGAAAACAAAACTTTTGTGTTCATTTGTGGTGTGTGAATAAGCAACCTTTACTTGCATTTTTTATTGCTTTAAATTTTTTTCATACATAAACTCTAAAATTTTCATTTTATTGTGATCTATTTGCCTTTTATCTCTTTTTTGTTTAGAAGATGAAGGGAAGTGAAAACTCAAGTTTTGATTTAAGAAAAAATTATACATCTAAAAGGGAAATGCACAATTCACAAATGTAGAGAGAGATAATTCCAAATAGTATCTGTAATTTTAAGGGATTTTAAACTCTTTTTTTGTTTTGATATATTAGGTTTTGCAATCGTTGGGAAAAGGAGGAGGCGAGGGATTTTTAACTGACTATTGACTCCAAATCCATAAATCATTCTTTAAAAAAAATAGCCCATTACGCATGATAAATCACTTTACAATCATTTATGATCATTAGGTCAACTTTTTGTAAATGGGCAAAATAATGGCTTGTTTGATTTGGGTATATATCCTAGCACACGTTCACTTGAGAATTTAATGAGCGTTTTTTATTCTCTTTAAAAGGTTTGGATCCACAGGTCATTTGCATCTTTAACATGTTTCAAGCATACATATCCATTTTTTAAAACTTGTGTAGAAAAATCGCTTTCCTACAAATTCAAAGCAATTAGGGTTGAACTAGTGGAATTTCTCAAACTTGGATAATAAAACTTTTGTGTTCATTTGTGGTGTATGAATAAATTTTATTTACTTAAATTTGTTTTGCTTTAATTTTTTTCCATACATAAAATCTAAAATTTTTATTTTGTTGTGATCTATTTGCCTTTTATCTCTTTTTTGTATACCTGATGAAGGGAAAGTGAGAACTGAACTTTTGATTTAAGGAAAAACTATACATCTAAAATGGAAATGTACAATGCACAAAGGTAGAGAGAGATAATTCCAAAAAGTGTCAGTAATTTTTAGGAATTGTAAACTCTTTTTAGTTTTTATATATTAGGTTTTGCAAGCGTCGAAAAATGGGGGAGGCGGGAGATTTTAAACTAAGTGTTGACTCCCAATCCATAAGTCATTCGTTACAAAATTATAGCCCGTTACGCATGATAAATCACTTTCCAATCATCTATGATTATTAGGTCAGCTTTTTGTAAATGGGTAAAATGGTGTCTCTTTTGACTCAGGTAAATATCCCACCACACGTTCATCTGAGAATTTAATAACCGTTTGTTATTCTCTTTAAAATGTTTGGATCCTTAGGTCATTTGCATCTTTAACATGTTTCAAGCATCCATATCCATTTTTTAAAACATGAGTAGAAAAATCTCTTTTAATAAAATTCCAAGCTTTTAGGGTTGGACTAGTGGAATTTCCCAAATTTGGAAAACAAAAGTTTTGTGTTCATTTGTGGTGTGTGAATAAGCAACCTTTACTTGCATTTTTTATTGCTTTAAATTGTTTCCATACATAAAACTTTAAAATTTTCATTTTGTTGTGATCTATTTGCGTTTGATCTCTTTTTTTGTTTACAAGATTAAGGGAAAGTAAAAACTCAATTTTTGATATAAGAAAAAAGTATACATCTAAAAAGGAAATGCACAATGCACAAATATAGAGAGAGATAATTCCAAAAAGTGACTGTAATTTTTAGGGATTTTAGACTCTTTTTAGTTTTTATATATTAGGTTTTGCAATCGTTGGGAAAAGGGGGAGGCGGGGGATTTTTAATTGACTGTTGACTCCAAATCCATAAGTCATTCCTTTCAAAAATATAGTCCGTTATGCATGATAAATCACTTTACAATCATCTATGATCGTTAGGTCAACTTTTTGTAAATGGGCAAAATAGAGGCTTGTTTGACTTGGGTATATATACTAGCGCACGTTCACTTGAGAATTTAACAAGTGTTTGTTATTCTATTGAAAAGGTTTCGATCCATAGGTCATTTGCATCTTTAACATGCTTCAAGAATGCATATCCATTTTTTAAAACATGTGTAGAAAAATCTTTTTGTTATAAAATTCCCAGCTATTAGGGTTGAGCTAGTGGAATTTCCCAAACTTGGATAACAAAACTTTTGAGTTCATTTGTGGTGTGTGAGTAAATTTTCTTTACTTAAATTTGTTATTGCAATAAATTTTTCCTTACATCAACTCTAAAATTTTCATTTTGTTGTGATCTATTTGCCTTTGATCTCTTCTTTGTTTACGAGATGAAGGGAAAGTGAAAACTCAAGTTTTGTTTTATGAAAAAATTATACATCTAAAATGGAAATGCACAATGCACAAATGTAGAGAGAGATAATTTCTAAAAGTGTCTGTAATTTTTAGAGATTGTAAACCTTTTATAGTTTTTATATATTAGGTTTGCAATTGTTGGGAATGGGGGGAGGCGGGGGATTTTTAACTGAGTGTTGACTCCAAATCCATAAGTCATTCCTTACAAAAATATAGCCCATTACGAAAGATAAATCAGTTTACAATCATCTATGATCATTAGGTCAGTTTTTTGTAAATGGGCAAAATAATGGCTTGTTTGACTCGGGTATATAACCTAACGCACATTCACTTGAGAATTTCACGAGTGTTTGTTATTCTCTTGAAAAGGTTTGGATCCATAGGTCATTTGCATCTTTAACATGTTTCAAGAATGCATATCCATTTTTTAAAACATGTGTAGAAAAATCTCTTTGTTATAAAATTCCAAGCTATTTGGGTTGAACTAGTGGAATTTCCAAAACATGGATAACTAAACTTTTGTGTTCATTTGTGGTGTGTGAGTAAATTTTCTTTACTTACATTTTTTATGGCTATAAATTTTTTCCTTACATAAACTCTAAAATTTTCATTTTTTTGTGTTCTGTTTGCCTTTTATCTCTTCTTTGTTTACAAGATTAATTGAAAGTGAAAACTCAAGTTTTGATTTATGAAAAAATTATACATCTAAAATGGAAATTCACAATGCACAAATGTAGAGAGAGATAATTCCAAAGTTACGCATGATAAATCACTTTACAGTCATCTATGATCTTTAGGTCAGCTTTCTGTAAATGGACAAAATAATGGCTTGTTTGACTCGGGTAAATATCCCAGTGCACTTTCACTTGAGAATTTAATGAGAGTTTCTTATTCCCTTGAAAAGATTTGGATCCATAGGTCATTTGCATTTTTAACATGTTTCAAGCATGGATATGCCTTTTTTAAAACATGTATAGTAAAATATCTTTCTTATAAAATTCCACGCTATTAGGTTTGAACTAGTGGAATTTCCAAAACATTGATAACAAAACTTTTGTGTTCATTTGTGGTGTGTGAATAAATTTTCTTTACTTTATTTGTTATTGCTTTACATTTTTTCCATTGATAAACTCCAAAATTTTTATTTTGTTGTGATCTATTTGCCTTTTATTATTGTTTACGAGATGAAGGGAGAATTAAAGGTCAAGTTTTTATTTAAGAAAAAAGAATACCTCTAAAATGTAAAAACACAATGCACAAATGTAGAAAGAGATAATTCCAAAAAGTGTCTGTAATTTTTAGGTATTACAAACTCTTTTAAGTTTTTATATATTAGGTTTTGTAATAGTCAAGAAAAGGGGGTGGCGGGGGATTTTTAACTGAGTGTTGGCTCCCAACCCATAAGTCATTCCTAAGCAAAATATAGCCTGTTACACATGATAAATCATTTTACAATAATATATGATCGTTAGGCGAGCTTTTTGTAAATGGGCAAAATAATGGCTAGTTTAAATTGGGAAAATATCCCACCGCACGTTTACTTGAGAATTTAATGAGCGTTTCTTATTCTCTTTAAAAGGTTTGGATCCATTGATCGTTTGCATCTTTAACATGTTTCAAGCATGCATATCCATTTTTTAAAACATGTCTAGAAAAATATCTTTCTTAATAAATTCCAAGCTATTAGGGTTGAACTAGTAGAATTTTCCAAACTTTTGTGTTTAGTTGAGGTGTGCCATTAAATTTTCTTTACTTACATTTGTTATTGTTTGAAATTTTTTTCATACATAAACTCTAAAAATTTTCATTACGTTGTGATCTATTTGCCTTTTATCTCTTTTTTATTTATGAGAAGAAGGGAAAGTGAAAACTCAAGATTTTATTTAAGAAAAAATTATACATATAAAATGGAAATGCACAATGCACAAATATGGAGAGAGATAATTCCAAAAAGTGACTATAATTTTTAGGGATTGTAAACTCTATTAAGATTTTATGTATTAGGTTTTCCAATCGTCGGAAAAAAGGGAGGCGGGGGATTTTTAACTGAGTATTGACTCCAAATCCATAAGTCATTCCTTAAAAAAATAAAGCCTGTTATGCATGATAAATCACTTTAAAATCATCTATTATCGTTAGGTCAGCTTTAGGTAAATGGGCAAAATATTGGCTTCTTTGACTCGAGTAAATACCCCATCGCATGTTCACTTGAGAATTTAATGAGCGTTTGTTATTCTCTTTAAAAGGTTTGGATCCATATGTCATTTGCCTCTTTAACATGTTTGAAGCATGCATATCCATTTTTAAAAACATGTGTTGAAAAATCTCTTTCTTATAAAATTTCAAGCTATTGGGGTTGAACTAGTGGAATTTCCCAAACTTGGAAACAAAAATTTTGTGTTCATTTGTGGCATGTGAATAAATTTCTTTACTTACATTTGTTATTGTTTTAAATTTTTTCCATACATAAGCTCTAAAATTATTCATTTTGTTGTGATCTATTTGCCTTCTATCTCTTTTTTCTTTTCGAGATGAAGGGAATGTGAATACTCAAGTTTTTATTAAAGAAAAAAGTATAAATCTAAAATGGAAATGCACAATGCACAAATGTAGAGAGAGGTAATTCCAAAAAGTGTCTGTAATTTTTAAGGATTGTAAACTCTTATTATTTTTTATATATTAGGTTTTGCATTCGTCAGGAAAAGGGCGAGGAGGGGGATTTTTAACTGAGTATTGACACCCAATCCATAAGTTATTCCTTACAAAAATATAGCCCATTACGCTTGATAAATCTGTTTACAATCATATATGATCGTTAGGTCAACTTTTTGTAAATGGGCAAAATAATGGCTTGTTTGACTCGACTAAATATCCCACCGCACATTCACTTGAGAATTTAATGAGTGTTTGTTATTCTCTTTAAGAGGTTTGGATCCATAGGTCGTTTGCATCTTGAACATGTTTCAAGCATGCAACTCCATTTTTTAAAACATGTGTAGAAAAATCTCTTTCTAATAAAATTCCAAGCTATTGGGGTTGAACTAGTGGAATTTCCCAACCTTGGATAACAAAACTATTGAGTTCATTTGTGGTGTGTGAATAAATTTTCTTTACTTACATTTGTTATTGCTTTAAATTTTTTCCATACATAAACTCTAGAATTTTAATTTTTGTTGTGATCTATTTACCGTTTATCTCTTTTTTGTTTACGAGTTGACGATAAAGTGAAAACTCATGTTTTTATTTAAGAAAAAAGTATACATAAAAAAAATGAAATGCACAATGAACAAACATAGAGAGTGATAATTCCAAAAAGTATATGTACCTTTTAGGGATTGTAAACTCTTTTTTCGTTTTTATATATTAGGTTTTGCAATCGTAAGGAAAAGAGGGAGGCAGGGGATTTTTTACTGAGTGTTGACTCCCAATCCATAAGTCATTCCTTACAAAAAAATATCCCGTTATGCATGATAAATAAGTTTACAATCATCTATGATCTTTAGGTCAACTTTTTGTAAATGGGCAAAATTATGGCTTGTTTGACTCGGGTAAATATCCCACCGCACGTTCACTTGAGAATTTAATGAGAGTTTGTTATTCTCTTTAAAAGGTTTGGATCCATAGGACATTTGCATCTTTAACATGTTTCAAGCATGCATATCCATTTCTTAAAACATGTATAAAAAATCTCTTTCTTATTAAATTCCAAGCTATTAGGGTTGAACTAGTGGAATTTCCAAAAGTATGATATCAAAACTTTTGTGCTCATTAGTGGTGTGTGAATAAATTTTCTTTACTTACATTTTTTATTGCTTTAACGTTTTCCATACACAAACTCTTATTTATTCATTTTGTTGTGATTTATTTGCCTTCTATCTCTTTTTTGTTTACGAGATGAAGGGAAAGTCAAAACTCCAGTTTTGATTTAAGAAAAAAGTATACATCTAAAATGGAAATGCACAATGAATAAATGTAGAGAGAGATAATTTCAAAAAGTTCTTGTAATTTTTAGTTATTGTAAACTCTTATCAGTTTTTATATTTTAGGTTTTGCAATCGTTTGGAAAAGGGGAAAGCAGGGGATTTTTAACTAAGTGTTGACTCCCAATCCATAAGTAATTCCTTAAAAAAATATAGCCTGTTACGCATGACAAATAACTTTACAATCATCTATGATCGTTAGGTCAGCTTTTTGTTAATGAGCAAAAGAATGACTTGTTTGACTCGGGTAAATATCCCATCGCACGTGCACTTGAAAATTTAATGAGCGTTTATTATTCTCTTTAGAAGATTTGGATTCATAGGTCATTTGCATCTTTAACATGTTTCAAGCATGGATATCCATTTTTAAAACAAGTATAGAAAATTCTCTTTCTTATAAAATTCCAAGCTATTAGGGTTAAACTAGTGTAATTTCCAAAACGTGAATAACAAATCATTTGTGTTCATTTGTGGTGTGTGAATAGATTTTCTTTCTTACATTTGTTACTGCTTTTAATTTTTTCCATACATATACTCTAAAATTTTCATTTTACTGTGATCTATTCGCCTTTTATCTCTTTTTAGTTTATGAGAGTAAGGGAAAGTGAAAACTCCAGTTTCGATTTAAGAAAGAAGTATACATCTAAAATGGATATGCACAATGCATAAATGTAGAGAGTGATAATTCCAAAAAGTGTCAGTAATTTTGTGGTGTTGTAAACTCTTTTTCGTTTTTATATATTAGGTTTTGCAATCATCTGGAAAATAGGGAGGTGAAGGATTTTCACTGAGTATCGACACCCAATCCAAGTGTCAATCTTTACAAAAATATAGCCCGTTATGAATGATAAATCACTTTACAATCATCTATGATCGTTCGGTCGGTTTTTTGTCAATGAGTAAAATAATGGCTTGTTTGACTCTGGTAAATATCCCACCGCACGCTCACTTGAGAATTTAATGAGTTTGTTATTCTCTTGAAAAGGTTTATATCCATAGGTCATTTACATCTTTAACATGTTTCAAGCATGCATATTCATTTTTTAAAACATGTGTAGAAAAATCTATTTCTTATAAAATTCCAAGCTATTAGGGTTGAACTAGTGGAATTTAAAAAACTTAGATAACAAAACTTCTGTGTTCATTTGTGGTGGGTGAATAAATTTTCTTTACATACATTTTTTATTGCTTTAAATTTTTTCCATTCATAAACTCTTAAATTTTCATTTTGGTAGGAAGTGAATACTCCAGTTTTGATTTAAGAAAAAAGTATACATCTAAAATGGAAATGCACAATGCACAAATGTAGACAGAGATAATTCCAAAAAGTGTCTGTAATTTTTAGGTATTTTAAACGCTTTTAAGTTTTTATATATTAGGTTTCGCTATCATCTGGAAGAGGGGGAGGTGGGGGATTTTTAACTGAGTGTTGATTCCCAATCCATAAGTCATTCCTTAAAAAAATGTAGCTTGTTACGCATGATAAAGAACTTTACAATCGTCTATGATCGTTAGGTCAGCTTTTTGTAAATGGGCAAAATAATGCCTTGTTTGACTCGGGTAAATATCCCACTGCACGTTAACTTTAGAATTTAATGAGCATTTTTTATTCTCTTTAAAACATTTGGATCCATAGGTAATTTGCATCTTTAAGATGTTTCAAGCATGTATATAAATTTTTTAAAACAAGTATAGAAAAATCTCTTTCTTTTAAAATGCCGAGCAATTAGGGTTGAACTAGTGGAATTTCCAAACGTGAATGACAAAACATTTGTGTTTATTTGTGGTGTGTGAATAAATTTTCTTTACTTGCATTTGTTATTGCTTTAAAAGTTTCCATACATAAACTCTAAAATTTTCATTTTGTTGTGATCTATTTGCCTTATATCTTTTTTTGTTTACGAGAGTACGGGAAAGTGAAAACTCCTATTCTGATTTGAGAAAAAAGTATACATCTAGACTGGATATGCACAATGCATAAATGTAGAGAGTGATAATTCCAAAGAGTGTCAGTAAGTTTTAGGTATTGTAAACTCTTTTCAGTTTTTATATATTTGGTTTTGCAATCGTCTGGAAAATAGGGAGGCGAGAGATTTTTAACTGAGTGTTGAAACATAATCCACAAGTCTTTCCTTACAAAAATATAGCCCGTTACGCATGATAAATCATTGTAAAATCATCTATGATCGTTAGGTCAGTTTTTTGTAAATGGGAAAAATAATGGCTCGTTTGACTCAGGTAAATATCCAACCATAAGTTCACGGGAGAATTTAATGAGCATTTGTTATTATCTTTAAAAGTTTTGAGTCCATAGGTCATTTGCATCTTTAACATGTTTCAAACATGTATATCCATTTTTTAAAACATGTGTAGAAAAATATCTTTCTTATAAAATTCCTTGCTATTCGGGTTGAACTAGTGGAATTTCCTAAAGTTGGATAACAAAACTTTTGGGTTCTGAACTAGTGGAATTTCCTAAAGTTGGATAACAAAACTTTTGGGTTCGATTGTGGAGTGAGAAAATTTTTTATTTAATTACATTAGTTATTACTTTAAATTTTTTCCATCCTTTAACTCTAAAATTTTCATTTTGTAGTAATCTGTTTGCCTTTTATCTCTTTTTTGTTTACAAGTTGAATGGAAATTGAAAACTCAAGTTTTTATTTTAGAAAAAAGTATACACCTTAAATGGAAATGCAAAATGAACAAATATAAAGTGAGATAATTCAAAAAAGTGTCTTTAATTTTTAGGGATTGTAAACTCTTTTTAGTTTTTATATATAAGGTTTTGCAATCGTCAGGAAAAGGAAGAGACGGGGGATTTTTAATTGAGTGTTGACTCCCAATGCATAAGTCATTCCTTACTAAAATATAGCCCGTTACACATGATAAATAACTTTGCAATCATCTATGATCGTTAGGTAAGCTTCTTGTAAATGGGAAAAATAATGGCTTGTTTGACTTGGGTAAATATCCCACCGCATGTTCACTTTAGAATTTAATGAGAATTTGTTAATCTCTTTAAAAAATTTCAATCCATAGGTAATTTGAATCTTTAAAATGTTTCAAGCATGCATATCCAGTTTTTAAAACAAGTATAGAAAAATCTCTTTCTTATAAAATTCCAAGCTATTAGGGTTGAACTAGTGGAATTTCCAAGACGTGCATGACAAAACATTTGTGTTCATTTGTGGTGTGTGAAAAAATTTTCTTTACTTACATTTGTTATTGCTTTAAATTTTTTCCATACATAAACTCTAAAATTTTCATTTTGCTGTGATCTATTTGCCTTTTATCTCTTTTTTGTTTACAAGAGTAAGGGAAAGTGAAAAATCTAGTTTTGATTTGAGAAAAATTATACATCTAAAATGGATATGCACAATGCATAAATGTAGAGAGTGATAATTCCAAAAAGTGTCAGTAATTTTTTGGTGTTGTAAACTCTTTTCAGTTTTTATATATAAGGTTTTGCAATCGTCTGGAAAATAGGGAGGCGGGGGATTTTTAACTGAGTGTTGAAACCCAATCCACAAGTCATTCCTTGAAAAAATATAGGCCGTTACTCATGATAAATCACTTTACAATCATCTATGATCGTTATGTCAGCTTTTTGTAAATGGGTAAAATAATGGCTTGTTTGACTCGTGTAATTATCCAACCGCACGTTTACTCGAGAATTTAATGAGCGTTTGTTATTCTCTTTAAAAGGTTTGGATCCATAGGTCGTTTTCATCTTTAAGGTTTGGATCCATAGGTCGTTTGCATCTTTAACATGTTTCAAGCATGTATATCCATTTTTTAAAACATGTGTAGAAAAATATTTTTCTCATAAAATTCCAAGCTATTCGGGTTGAACTAGTGGAATTTCCAAAAGTTGGATAACAAAACTTTTGTGTTCGTTTGTGGAGTGTGAAAAAAACTTCTTTATTCACATTAGTTATTACGTAAAAAATTTTTCCATACATTAACACTTAAATTTTCATTTTGTAGTAATCTATTTGCCGTTTATCTCTTTTTTGTTAACGAGTTGAATGGAAACTGAAAACTCGAGTTTTTACTTAAGAAAAAAGTATACATCTGAAATGGAAATGCACAATGTAAAAATATAGAGAGAGATAATTCCAAAAAGTGTCTTTAATTTTAGGGATTGAAAACTCTTTTTAGTTTTTATATATAAGGTTTTGCTATCGTGGGGAAAAGGAAGAGACGGGGGATTTTTAACTGAGTGTTGACTCCCAATGCATAAGTCATTCCTTACTTAAATATAGCCCATTACGCATGATAAATAACTTTACAATCATCTACGATTGTTAGGTCAGCTTTTTGTAAATGAGCTAAATAATGGCTTGTTTGACTTTGGTAAATATCCCATCGCACGTTCACTTGAGATATTAAAGAGCGTTTTTTATTCTCTTTAAAATGTTTGGATCCATAGGTCATTTGCATCTTTAACATGTTTCAAGCATGCATATCCATTTTTAAAAACAAGTGTAGAAAAATCTCTTTCTTTTAAAATTCCAAGCTATTAGGGTTGAACTAGTGGAATTTCCCAAACATGGATAACAAAACTTTTGTGTTTATTTGTGGCGTGTGAATAAATTTTCTTTACTTAAATTTTTTATTATTTTAAATTTTTTACATTCATAAACTCTAAAATTTTCATTTTGTTGTGATATATTTTCCTTTTATCTCTTTTTTGTTTACTAGATGAAGGGAAAGTGAAAACTCAAGCTTTGATTTAAGAAAAAAGTATACATCTAAAATAGAAATGCACAATGCAAAAATGTTGAGAGAAGTAATTCCAAAAAGTGTCTGTAATTTTTAGGATTGTATACTTTTTTTATTTTTTATATATTAGGTTTTGCAATCATCGGGAAAAGGGGAGGCAAGGAATTTTTAACTAAGTGTTGACTCCAAAACCATAAATCATTCCATACAAAAATATAGCCCGTTACGCTTGATAAATAAGTTTACAATCATCTATGATCGTTAGGTCAGCTTTTTCTAAATGGGCAAAATAATGGCATGTTTGACTCAGGTAAATATCCCACCTCACATTCACTTGAGAATTTAATGAGCGTTTGTTATTCTCTTTAAGAGGTTTGGATCCATAGGCCGTTTGCATCTTTCACATGTTTAAAGCATGCTTATCCATTTGTTAAAACCTTTGTAGAAAAATCTCTTTCTAATAAAATTCCAAGCTATTAGGGTTGCACTAGTGGAATTTCCTAAACTCGGATAACAAAACTTTTGAGTTCATTTGTGTTGTGTGAATAAATTTTCTTTACTTACAATTTTTATTGCTTTAAAATTTTTCCATACATAAACTCTAAAATTTTAATTATGGTGTGATCTATTGGCTTGTTATCTCTTTTTTTAAAGAGATGAAAGGAAAGTGAAAACTCAAGTTTTTATTTAAGAAAAAAATATACATCTAAAATGGAAATACACAATGCACTAATGTAGAAAGAGATAATTCCAAAAAGTGTCAGTAATTTTTAGGTATTGTAAACTTTTTTCAGTTTTTATATATTAGGTTTTGCAATCGTCCGGGAATGGGCGAGAGGGGAGGGGGGCGGGGGGGGGGGGGGGGGGGGGGGGGGGGGGGGGGGGGAGTTTTATCTGAGTGTTGATTCACTTGAGAATTTAATAAGCTTTTGTTATTCTCTTTAAAAGGTATCGATCCATAGGTCGTTTGCATCTTTAACATGTTTCAAGCATGCATATCCATTTTTTAAAACATGTGTAGAAAAATCTCTTTCATATAAAATTCCAAGCTATTAGGGTTGAACTTGTGGAATTTCCCAAACTTGGATAACAAAACTTTTGTGTTCATTTGAAGTGTGTGAATAAATTTTCTTTACTTACATTTGTTATTGCTTAAAAGTTTTTCCATACATAAACTCTAAAATTTTCATTTCGTTGTGATCTATTTACCTTTTATCTCTTTTTTGTTTACGAGATGAAAGGAAACCGAAAACTCAATTTTTGATTTAAGAAAAAAGTATACATCTAAAAAGGAAATGCACAATGCACAAATGTAGAGAGAGATAATTCCAAAAAGTGACTATAATTTTTAGGGATTTTCAACTTTATTTAGATTTTATGTATTAGGTTTTGCATTCCTCGGGAAAAGGGGGAGGCGAGGGATTTTTAACTAAGTGTTGACTCCAAATCCAGAAGTCATTCCTTACAAAAAAATAGCCCGTTACGCATGATAAATCACTTTACAATCATCTATGATTGTTAGGTCAGCTTTTTGTAAATGGGCAAAATATTGGCTTGTTTGACTCGGGTAAATAAGCCACCGCACGTTCACTTGAGAATTTAATGAGTGTTTGTTATTCTCTTTAAAAGGTTTGGATCCATAGGTCATTTGCATCTTTAACATGTTTGAAGCATGCATATCCATTTTGTAAAACATGTGTAGAACATTCTCTTTCTTATAAAATTTCAAGCTATTAGGGTTGAACTAGTGAAATTTCCCAAACTTGGATAACAAAACTTTTGTGTTCATTTGTGGCGTGTGTATAAATTTTCTTTACTTCCATTTGTTAATACTTTAAATGTTTTCCATACATAAACTCTAAAATTTTCAATTTTTTGTGATCTATTTGCCTTCTATCTCAGTTTTCTTTACAAAATGAGGGGAATGTGATTAGTCAAGTTTTGATTTAAGAAAAAAGTATAAATCTAAAATGGAAATGCACAATGCACAAATGTAGGGAGAGAAAATTCTAAAAAGTGTCTGTAATTTTTAGGGATTGTAAACTCTTATTATTTTTTATATATTAGGTTTTGCAATCGTCGGGAAAAGCGGGAGGCGGGGGATTTTTAACTGTGTATTGACTCCTAATCAATAAGTCATTCCTTACAAAAATATATCCCATTATGCTTGATAAATCAGTTTACAATCATATATGATCGTTAGGTGAACCTTTTGTAAATGGGCACAATAATGGCTTGTTTGACTCGGGAAAATATCCCACTGCACGTTCACTTGAGATCTTAATGAGGGTTTGTTATTCTCTTTAAGAGGTTTGGATCCATAGGCCGTTTGCATCTTGAACATGTTTCAAGCATGCATATTCATTTTTTAAAACATGTGTACAAAAATCTATTTCTAATAAAATTAAGGTTGAACTAGTGGAATTTCCTAAACTTAGATAACAAAACTTTTGAGTTCATTTGTGGTGTGTGAATAAATTTTCTTTACTTACATTTTTTATTGCTTAAAATTTTTTCAATTATAAACTCCAAAATTTTAATTTTTGCTGTGATCTATTTGTCGTTTATCTCTTTTTTGTTTATGAGTTGACAGGAAAGTGAAAAATCAAGTTTTTATTTAAGAAAAAAGTATACATAAAAAATGGAAATGGACAATTAACAAATATAGAGAGAGATAATTCCAAAAAGTGTCTGAAATTTTTAGGGATAGTAAACTCTTTTTAGTTTTTATATATTAGGTTTTGCAATCGTCGAAAGGAGGGGGAGGCGGGGGATTTTTAACTGAGTGTTGACTCCCAATCCATAAGTCATTCCTTAAAAAAATATAGCTCGTTACGCATGATAAATAACATTACAATCATCTATGATCTTTAGGTCGACTTTTTGTAAATGGGCAAAATAATGGCTTGTTTGACTTGGGTAAATATCCCACCACATGTTCACTTGAGAATTTAATGAGCATTTTTTATTCTCTTTAAAAGCTTTGGATCCGTAAGTCATTTGCATCTTTAACAAGTTTCAAGCATGCATATCCATTTTTTAAAACATGTACAGAAAATTCTCTTTTTTTAAAAAATTCCAAGCTATTAGGGTTGAACTAGTGGAATTTCCAAAAGTTGGATAACAAAACTTTTGTGGTTATTTGTTGTGTGTGAATAAATTTTCTTTACTTACCTTTTTTATTGCTTTAAATTTTTTCCATATGTAAACTCTAAAATTTTTATTTTGTTGTGATCTATTTGCCTTTTATCTCTTTTGTGTTTACGAGATTAAGGGAAAGTGAAAATTCCAGTTTGGATTTAAGAAAAAAGTATACATCTAAAATTCAAATGCACAACGCACAAATGTAGAGAGAGATAATTCC
The DNA here is from genome assembly GCF_029961685.1 of Aristolochia californica. NCBI lineage: Eukaryota > Viridiplantae > Streptophyta > Magnoliopsida > Piperales > Aristolochiaceae > Aristolochia > Aristolochia californica. Next base: position 30,686,913 of record NW_027181992.1, on the reverse strand, counting down.
AAAAAGTGTCTGTAATTTTTAGGTATTGTAAACTCTTTTAAGTTTTTATATATTAGGTTTTGCATTCGTTGGGAAAAGGGGGAGGCGGGGGATTTTTAACTGAATATAAACTCTAAATCCATAAGTCATTCGTTACAAAAATATAGTCCATTATGCATGATAAGTCACTTTACAATCATCTATGATCGTTAGGTCAAGTTTTTGTAAATGGGCAAAATAATGGCTTGTTTAACTCAGGTAAATATCCAATCGCACGTTCACTTGAGAATTTAATGAGCATTTGTTATTCTCTTTAAAAGGTTTGGATCCATAGGACGTTTGCATCTTTATCATGTTTCAAGCATGTATATCCATTTTTTTAAAACATGTGTAGAAAAATATCTGTCTGATAAAATTCCAAGCTATTAAGGTTGAACTAGTGGAATTTCTAAAACTTTGATAACAAAACTTTTGTGTTAATTTGTGGAGTGTTAAAAAAAAATTTTCTTACATTTGTTATTACTTTAAGTTTTTTCCATATATAAACTCTAAAATTTTCATTTTGTAGTAATCTATTTTTCTTTTATCTCTTTTTTGTTTACGAGTTGAATGGAAAGTGAAAAATCAAGTTTTTATTTAAGAAAAAAGTATACATCTAAAATAGAAATGCACATTGAACAAATATAGAGAGATAATTCCAAAATCTGTCTGTAATTTTTAGGGATTGTATACTCTTTTTAGTTTTTATATATAAGGGTTTGAAATCGTCGCGAAAAGGAAGAGACGAGGGATTTTTAACTGAGTCTTGACTCCCAATGCATAAGTCATATCTTACTAAAATATAGCCCGTTACACATGATAAATAACTTTACAATCATATATGATCGTTACATCAGCTTTTTGTAAATGGGTAAAATAATGGCTTGTTTGACTCGGGTAAATATCCCACCGCACGTTCACTTGAGAATTTAATGAGAGTTTGTTATTCTCTTGAAAAGGTTTGGATCCATAGGTCATTTGCATCTTTAACAAGTTTCAATCATGCATATCCATTTTTTAAAACATGTATAAAACAATCTCTTTCTTATTAAATTCCAAGCTATTAGGGTTGAACTAGTGGAGTTTCCAAAAGTTGGATAACAAAACTTTTGTGCTCATTTGTGGTGTGTCAATAAATTTTCTTTACTTACATTTTTTATTGCTTTAAATTTTTTCCATACACAAACTCTTAAATATCATTTTGTTGTGTACTATTTGCTCTCTCTCTTTTGTTTACGAGATGAAGGGAAAGTGAAAACTCCAGTTTTGATTTAAGAAAAAACTATACATCTAAAATGGAAATGCACAATGAACAAATGTATAGAGAGATAATTCCAAAAAGTGTCTGTAATTTTTAGGTATCGAAAACTCTTTTCAGTTTTTGTATATTAGGTTTTCCAATCATCTAGAAAAGGGGGAGGCAGGCCATTTTTAACTGAGTGTTGACTCCCAATCCATAAGTCATTCCATACAAAAATATAGCCTGTTACACATGATAAATAACTTACAATCATCTATGATCCTTAGGTCAATATTTTGTAAATGGGCATAATAATGGCTTGTTTGACTCGAGTAAATATCCCACCGCACATTCACTTTAGAATTTAATGAGCATTTTTTATTCTCTTTAAAACATTTGGATCCATAGGTAATTTGCATCTTTAACATGTTTCAAGCATGCATATCCATTTTTTAAAACAAGTATAGAAAAATTCCAAGCTATTACTGTTGAACTTGTGGAATTTCCAAAACGTTAATGAAAAAACATTTGTGTTCATTTGTGGTGTGTGAATAAATTTTCTTTACTTACATTTGTTATTGCTTTAAATTTTTTCCATACATAAACTCTAAAATTTTCATTTTGATGTGATCTATTTGCCTTTTATCTCTTTTTTGTTTACGAGAGTAAGGAAAAGTAAAAACTCCAGTTTTTATTTGAGAAAAAAGTATACATCTAAAATGGATATACACAATGCATAAATGTAGAGAGTGATAATTCCAAAAAGTGTTAGTAATTTATAGGTATTGTAAACTCTTTTCATTTTTCATATATTCGGTTTTGTAAACATCTAGAAAATAGGGAGGTTGGAGATTTTTAACTGAGTGTTGAAACCCAATCCACAAGTCATTCCTTAAAAAACGATAGCCTGTTACGCATGATAAATCACTTTACAATCCTCTATGATCGTTAGTTCAGCTTTTTGTAAATGGACAAAATAATGGCTTGTTTGGCTCGGGTAAATATCCAAACACACGTTCACTCGAGAATTTATGGAGCGTTTGTTATTCTATTTAAAAGGTTTGGATCCAAAGGTCGTTTTCATCTTTAATAAGTTTCAAGCATGTATATCCATTTTTTAAAACATGTGTAGAAAAATATCTTTCTGATAAAATTCCAAGCTATTCGGGTTGAACTAGTGGAATTTCCAAAAGTTGGATAAAAAAAAATTTTGTGTTCGTTTGTGGAATGCGAAAAAAATTTCTTTAATTACATTAGTTATTACTTTAAATTTTTTCCATACATTAATTCTAAAATTTTCATTTTGTTGTAATCTATTTGCCTTGTATCTCTTTTTTGTTTACAAGTTGAAAGGAAACTGAAAACTCAAGTTTTTATTTAAGAAAAAAGTATGCATCTAAAATGGAAATGCACAATGAAGAAATATAGAGAGAGATAATTACAAAAAGTGTCTGTAATTTTTAGGGATTGAAAAATATTTTTAGTTTTTATACATAAGGTTTTGCAATCGTTGGGAAAAGGAAGAGATTGGGGATTTTTAACTGAGTTTTGTCTCCCTATGCATAAGTCATTCCTTACTAAAATATAGACCGTTATGCATGATAAATAACTTTACAATCATCTATGATAGTTAGGTCAGCTTTTAGTAAATGGGTAAAATAATGGCTTGTTTGACTCGGGTAAATATCCCATCACACATTCACTTGAGAATTTAATAAGTGTTTGTTATTCTCTTTAAAAGGTTTGGATCCATAGGTCATTTGCATCTTTAACATGTTTCAAGCATGTATATCCATTTTTAAAAAAAAATATAGAAAAATCTCTTTCTTATAAAATTCCAAGCTATTAGTGTTGAACTAGTGGAATTTCCAAAACTTGGATAACAAAACTTTTGTTCATATTTGTGGTGTGTTAATAAATTTTCTTTACTTACATTTGTTATTGCTTAAATTTTTTTCCATACATAAACTCTAAAATTTTCATTTTGTAGTGATCTATTTGCCTTTTATCTCTTTTTGTTTTACAAGATGATGGGAAAGTGAAAACTCCAGTTTTGATTTAAGAAAAAAGTATACATCTAAAATGGAAATGCACAGTGCACAAATGTAGAGAGAGATAATTCCAAAAAGTGTCTGTAATTTTAAGGTATTGTAAACTCTTATCAGTTTTTATATATTAGGTTTTGCAATCGTCTAGAAAAGGGGCAGGTGGGGGATTTTTAACTTAGTGTTGACTCCCAATCCATAAGTCATTCCTTACAAAAATATAGCCTATTATGCATGACAAATAACTTTATAATCATCTATGATCGTTAGGTCAGCTTTATGTAAATAGTCAAAATAATGGCTTGTTTGACTCGGGCAAATATCCTACCGCACATTCACTTGAAAATTTAATGAGTGTTTGTTATTCTCTTTAAATGGTTTGGATCCATAGGTCATTTGCATCTTTAACATGTTTCAAGCATGGATATCTATTTTTTAGAACAAGTATAGAAAAATCTCTTTCTTATAAAATTCCAAGCTATTAGGGTTGAACTAGTGGAATTTTCAAAACTTGTATAACAAAACTTTTGTGTTCATTTGTGGCAGGTGAATAAATTTTCTTTACTTACCTTTGTTATTGTTTTAAATTTTTTTCGCACACAAACTCGAAAATTTTCATTTAGTGTAATCTATTTGCCTTTTATCTCTTTTTTGTTTACGAGTTGAAGGGAAAGTGAAAACTAAAGTTTTTATTTAAGAGAAAAGTATAAATCTAAAATGGAAATGTACAATTCACAAATGTAAAGAGTGAAAATTACAAAAAGTGTCTGTAATTTTTACGAATTGTAAAGTCTTTTCATTTTTATATATTAGGTTTTGCAATCGTCAAGAAAAGGTGGCGGGAAGGGATTTTTAACTGAGTGTTGACTCCTAATTCGTAAGTCATTCCTTACAACAATATTTCCGGTTACGCATGATAAGTAACTTTACAATCATCTATGATCGTAAGGTCAGCTTGTTGTATATGGGCAAAATAATGGCTTGTTCGACTCGGGTAAATATCTACTTGAGAATTTAATGAACGTTTGTTATTCTCTAGAAAAGGTTTGGATCCATAGGTCATTTGCATCTTTAACATGTTTCAGGCATGCATATCCATTTTGTAAAACATGTGTAGAAAAATCTCTTTCTTATAAAATTCCACACTATTAGGGTTGAACTAGTGGAGTTTCCAAAACTTGGATAACAAAAATTTTGTGTTCATGTGAGGTGTGTGAATAAATTTTATTTTTTTACATTTGTTATTGCTTTAAATTTTTTTCATACATAAACTCTAAAATTTTCATTTTGTTGTGATCTATTTGCCTTGTATCTCTTTTTGTTTACGAGATGAAGGGAAAGTGAAAACTCCAGTTTTAATTTAAGAAAAAAGTATATATCTAAAATGGAAATGCACAATCCAAAAATGTAGAGACACATAATTCAAGAAGTGTCTGTAATTTTTAGGTATTGTAAACTCTTATCAGTTTTTATATATTAGGTTTTGCAATCGTCGGGAAAAGGGGGAGGCGGGGGTTTTAACTGAGTGTTGACTCCCAATCCGTAAGTTATTCCTTAAGAAAATATAGCCCGTTACGCATGATAAGTAACTTTACAATCATCTATGATCTTTTGGTCAACTTTTTGTAAATGGGCAAAATAATGGCTTGTTTGACTCAAGTAAATATCCCACCACGGGTTCACTAGAGAATTTAATGACTGTTTGTTATTCTCTTTAAAAGGTTTGGATCCATAGGTCATTTGCATCTTTAACATGTTTCAAGCATGCATATCCATTTTTTAAAACATGTATAGAAAAATCTTTTTCTTATAAAATTCCAAGCTATTACCGTTGAACTAGTGGAATTTCAAAAACTTGGTTAGCAAAAATTTTGTGTTCATTTGTGGTGTGTGAATAAATTTTATTTACTTACATTTGTTTTTGCTTTAAATTTTTTCCATGCATAAACTCTAAAATTTTCATTTGTTGTGATCTATTAAACTGAAATTTTAATTTAAGAAAAAAGTATACATATATAATGGAAATGCACAATGCACAAATGTAGAGAGAGATAATTCCAAAAAGTTTTTGTAATTTTTTCGGATTTTAAACTCTTTTTAGTTTTTAAATATTAGGTTTTGCAATCGTTGGGAAAAGGGGGAGGCGGGAGATTTTTAACTAAGTGTTGACTTCCAATCCATAAGTCATTCCTTAAAAAAAAATATCCTGTTACGCATGATAAATCACTTTACAATCATCTATGATCGTTAGGTCAACTTGTTGTAAATGGGCAAAATCAGGTCTTGTTTGACTCAGGTAAATATCCCACCGCACGTTTACTTGATAATTTAATAAGTGTTTGTTATTATCTTTAAAAGGTTTGGATTCATCGGTCATTTTCATCTTTAACATGTTTCAAGCATGCATATCCATTTTTTAAAACATGTGTAGAAAAAACTCTTTGTTATAAAATTCCAAGCTATTAGGGTTTTACTAGTGGAATTTCAAAAACTTGGATAACAAAACATTTGTGTTCATTTGTGGTGTGTGAATAAATTTTATTTACTTACATTTGTTATTGCTTTAAATTTTTCCATACGTAAACTCTAAATTTTCATTTGTAGTGATCTATTTGCCTTTTATCTCTTTTTTTTTACGAGATGGAGGGAAATTGAAAACTCAAGTTTTGATTTAAGAAAAAAGTATACATCTAAAATGGAAATGCAAAATACACAAATGTAGAGAGAGATAATTCCAAAAGTGTCTATAATTTTTAGAGATTGTAAACTCTTTTTAGTTTTTATATATTAGGTTTTGCAATCATTGGGAAAAGGGGGAGCCGGTGGATTTTTAAAAAAGTGTTGACTCAAAATCCATAATTCATTCCTTACATAAATATAGCACGTTAAGAATGATAAATCACTTTACAATCATCTATGATCATTAGGTCAACTTTTTGTAAATGGGAAAAATAATTGTTTGTTTGACTCGGGTAAATATCCCACCGCACATTCACTTGAGAATTTGATTAGCATTTGGTATTCTCTTTAAAATGTTTTGATCCATTGGTCATTTGCATCTTCAACATATTTCAATCATGCATATCCATTTTTTAAAACAGGTGTAGAAAAATCTCTTTCTTATAAAATTCCAAGCTATTAAGGTTGAACTAGTGAAATTTCTCAAACTTGGTAACAAAACTTTTGTGTTCATTTATGGTGTGTGAATAAATTTTCTTCACTTACATTTGTTATTATTTTAAAAATTTTCCATACATAAACTCTAAAACTTTCATTTTGTTGTGATCTATTTGCCTTTTATCTCTTTTTTGTTTACAAGATGAAGGGAAAGTGAAACTCAAGTTTTGATTTAATAAAAAAATATACATCTAAAGTGAAAATGCAGATTGCACAAATGTAGAGAGAGGTAATTAAAAAAAGTGTCTGTAATTTTTAGGGATTGTAAACTCTTTTTATTTTTTATAGTTTTGGTTTTGCAATCGTCGGGAAAATGGGGAGGTGGGGGATTTTTAACTGAGTGTTTACTCCCAATCCATAAGTCAATCCTTACAAAAATATAGCCCGTTATGTATGATAAATCAGTTTACAAATCATCTATGATTATTAGGTCAGCTTTTTGTAAATGGGCAAATAATGGCTTGTTTGACTCGCGTAAATACCCCACCGCACGTTCAGTTGAGAATTTAATGAGCGTTTGTGATTCTTTTTAAAACGTTTTGATCCATAGCTCATTTTCATCTTTAAAATGTCACCAACCGATTTATTATGTTCAAGAGGAAAATCCTCCTCTAGTAAACAAAAAGACCAACAAGACAGTGAACCGGAGGCATGGGAATTCGACGAAGTTGCAGAAGAAAATACCAAGAAAGACTACTCTGCTAAAGACAAAAAGGCAAATGATCTTGGTAAAAGATTTAGAATGCTTCGTGGTAGTAACCAACATGAAGTAGAAACATCTAGGGTACGAGACAGCCATATGAAAGATAGCTTTCAAGATAACTTCCGAAATCGCACAACAGTTCATTCTCAAGAACGACAAAGTTTCTCCCACTCAAAAATTTCCCTGGGAGGACAAAGGTATTCGACAAAATACACAAATGTCGATCCTTCACATGCTACTAAGGGACATCAAGCCATAGATAGCATAAACCCTTTGGATTTTATCTCAACTTGGATAGCCCCAAGGATGGAGAAAAAGTCCTTAAAGAATGGGAAAGAAGCATGAGCAATGCTACAAATATGCATGAATCTTGGGACAAAGATTCATCATTTAATTTCTTTACCCATGCTTTACAGGGTAATATAGCTCATTGGTGGGACAACCTTCCTGAAGACCAAAAATGTTCTAATACCTCAATATCTATAACCTCACTCTTGAAATGTTTAGTAGCTAAGATATCAAAAGAATTTCTAGGAATACATCCAACCCTAAAAGATCACAATGTGAGTACTAAACAAACAAAACGTTTAGAAACTCTTCAAAAATTAAAAAAGTTACAAATTTGTAACATTTTTTTCTATGAGAAGTATTATTGCGAATTTGAAAGTTAGTTCTACAAACTCCAAAAAGATGATCAGAAACCTTATTTGTCAATCTTTTTCACAAAATTGCCAGAACCTTTTGCACATGTCGCTGAAAAATACTACATTAAGAAATATTGGTAAAATAATCCAGAACTTCGTATTTTAATGATGGATAATTTCCTAAACTTTGACACTTTAGGAAGAAGACTCAGATTTGTACAAGACATGTTGGCAAATCTCTGTTAAGCCCAAAAACTACAAAAGAAAAGTAGTAAGACACATAAACAAACATTATGTTGTTCAAACTAGAACAAAAATGTAGGAGCTTATGGTTGTAAAACCACATTCCATAAGCAAAGAAAATATCCTAAGAAATTTCAACAAAAAAAATTTAGGATACAAAAAAGTTCTGCAACTAGGTATACTCCCAAAAAGAGATACTTTACGAAAAGAACAACTTCTGGTCCTACGACATCTAGTAAAGGGTCAAATGCATATTTCCCAAAGGGGAATCCTCCAAGAAAATGCAAATGCTGGATATGCCAGAAAGAAGGACATCTTGCTAAAGATTGTTCAAACGATAATAAAACACGGCAATATAATACCTACATGATACTAGCCGAAGAAAATGGATTGGAAATCATCCATTATAATGACATCTAGTGAGAAGATGAAGTATATGAACTTCATCTAGAAACTGCGTCTTCCTCTTCGAAAAAATCAGAAAATATGTTAGACTCTTCAGGCACAACCTCTGCCTGATAGATTTCTTATGCTTTAGCTTTCCCGATATATAACATTACAACAAGCGTGGTGATTTATTCCACTATTGTCGTAGTAAAATTCTCTGCTACTACATCATGCATTTAATGGAGAACTCATTTATAACCTGATACTCTTACTTGAAGATTTTTCTTGTATTACAAACAAGTAAAAGGGATCCTCTCTGCACCACACTGACGGACCTAATAGCAGCAATCGCCACTTTCATGGTATTGCCCTCGACCCTACAGTCAATCTTCGACAGTCTTTTAGTTCTCTCTGAACGAGGAGACATATCTGAGAATTGTACCCGTTACGGGTTAAGTGGAGATTTACTACAACTCAAGGTTAAGACATTAACCGAAGAGTTAAAAGAACTAACTAAATGGCATGATATGCCTAGCCCCTCTGGTAGTTCTACCGGATCTCCATTACGAGAAAAGGAAGCCTCAATGCCAACTACACAGCAGACAGATGACTTTAGTGTTTTGATAAACACAGGTCGACCTGGGATTTCTACCGGTCATGCCAGGCATGAGAAGGAAATCACAACCCAGTTTTCTTTGAAGATAAGGGAATCAGGGATTTCTACCTGCCAATCTAGAACTGGAAAGGAAACCTTAACGATTTTGTTGAAATCGGAATCAGGGACTTTTACCTATCAGTTTTAGCTGAAAAGGAAGTCTTAATGGATCCATCTCTGATGGAAACTGACTTGTGTAGCAATGAGAAATCATTCAAGACAAATTTGGTTACCCAGTCTGAGTTTAAAAGTTGAAAAGCCTCAATCAGCCTAGACACAACAAGTTTTAATGAGTTTGAGTTTTTAAAGAAATTTAAACCTTTGAAACTTTCAAACATCATGTCTACAGAACCTTCGCAACACCATCAAAAGGTGGACAACGTTCGTTCAAATTGAGTCCGACCACACCGTTCAATTCCAAAGATGGAACGCACAAATTTGACAAGGGATGAATACTCCCTTCTTCAAAACTGAGTCCAACAGATGGTACTTCATATGGATTCATAAAGCAAATGGTACTTCACTCCACCGATTTATTGGTTTTGGAAAAGATGCCAAAAGAGATTATGGTGGCTTGCAAAAGTTTTATCTCCATAAAAAAGAATAAAGGAATTCGAATTAATTTCATTTCTTGTAATGCTGAGATTGTTACTGACAATATGATGTTTTCAAGCATTTCTATCGTAACCCTTGAAGGCATCAAAGAAGGTGAAGCTACATTGGAATATGATCCCAGACATATTACTAAGGCGAAGCCATGTCCCAAAGCAGTCTGGTCAACCAGACGTATCCAAGGACTCAAGAACCTAATACAACTCATACAACAACTGATTAGGAAAAAGAAAAGATTTATTTACAAGACATCTGTCTTACTGAAAATTGTCTCGAAAATCTACAAAGAGACTCCTGCTCCAGTCCAGAACAATCTTGAAGTAACGCTGAAGAAAATCCTTAGAGGAAATATGCCCTTCAGCAAAGAAACAAAGGAAAGCTTCTGCAAGATGGCCCAAAAGACATTTCCAAAATAGTACACCTGTAGATTGTGCACAAAAAGGCAGTTGTTCGAATGAACAGACAGCAGCCATTAAGAACAAAGACAAATTCAAAGTCAGTAAAGGCGGCTATAAAAGTCAGCAAAGGTGGCTACAAAAGTCATCAAAGGTGGCTACACAAAGTCAGCAATGGTAGCTACAAAAGATTCCTGCACATCAGCATAATGATGTCACAAGAAGAAAAGTCATTTCTATGCATGCTTTCCGTACCAAAAGGTAATAATGCAAGGGAAAAATGAAAAGCCAAAAAGACAAAAGTTACCCTTTTTCTTTAAACACACACCCTTCGTTTAAGGGTAAAAGAGGAAGAAAAGAAAATTCTTCACCTATAATTTCGAGGCTCCTCTAGAGGTTAGGACATCGAAAAAATTCACACTGAAATACATTCGAAGAAGAAGAAGAAGGAGATTTTCGGCGAGCATCCTCTGGCAAGTTCCTTAAGCACGGTATGTGGAAAATAGCCGTAATGGCTGAGTTAAGAGGGAACCGACGGTAGCACGGTAGGTAACCTCATGAGTTATGTAGATAAGTTTTTTTTATTTTCCTTTTTAAAGGATATGTATTTAGTTTGTTTTTATTTTGTTTGAAATAATGTTTTACTTTTCCGCATGTTTGTAATATTTTGATTCATACAGTTGTTGTTGTTATTGTTCATCTTTTGCATCTATATATGAATCTCCACAGGGTTTGTTTGTACTATTCAAAATTTACTATTCATTTTAACTGTTCATGTTTTACTATTCATGTTTACTATTCACTCGTCAAAAGAAATCGTATCAAAATAGTGCCCAATAGGACATAAGCTAGAGACTTGGAATTATTCAGCTACGCTACAAGGTAGAAAACAAAACGGAGTTGTGCTCTACCCTGTTGAAGCAGCCATAGAGCCACAACGGTTAACATGCATGGCTTGGGGCCCTCTGGAAACCGTGAGGACCAAATAGACGGATTGCCCACGTGATGGTAAGCCAACAAGAATAAGGTCAAATCCCAAAGAAGTTCTGAGTAGCAGCAGAAGTCATGCTGGGCCTATTAGATAGCTATTAAAAATAGACACAAACGAGTAAATAGCAGTGACATGTGGTAGGAAGCAGGAGTAATATGATAGTGAAATGATAGGATGTATGAATAGAACCTGAAGAATAATATTGTGTGATTCATCTTAGTTGTTTTTCGCTGCCCCTGTCCCTAGGAATCTCATTCTGCTGCCCTCTTCCCTAGGTTGTGTTTTAAAATTGGTATGAGAGTTTATAGTGCTTTTGGTACCTGTTCACCCTATTTTAGGCTATTAAGTGTCGTTGTGTTTAAATTGGTATCAGAGCAATAATGCTTTTGGTACCTATTCACCTTGTTTTAGGCTATTAGGTGTCGTTGTGTTTAAATTGGTATTAGAGCCATGAAATCAGTTTCCTGGCATAGTCTGAAAGGAGCCAAGAATTAGTCTAGCTCTTTTAAGTGTGTAGAGTCGAAGAATAGTTTTGGACTCTTTCTGTTTAGGTATACATACTCCTAAACAGTTACGACCCAAACTGGTCACATCCCAGATAACATATGTATAATACAAATGTATTAAATGTACCAAAGACCTCAGTTGGTCAGTTAGAAGGAACTTAACGGTCCTTCATATGACATTGTGTTAAAAACTGGACACACACATGTTTGTCTAATAATAGACTATCCACATGGATGACATGATAAGAATAATCCAATATTAAATAATATAATGAATTTAGTTGGTGATATGCATCACAGCTTCTTTATGAAAAGATGATGGGAGAAATATAGCGTATAAAACGTTGCCTTCCTATGCATAGGAATAGAAAGTGACGTCAATGAACAAGTATAGAAACTCAAGAGAAGAATTAATGCCCACCTTGAGGTACTTAAAATAGGAAATACTGAAGAAACAGTACAATTCCTTACAGATCTACAAAGCTATGTAGATCAAAAAATAAATCACTCTAGGATCTTAGAACTTATCCAAGAAGTGAAAACTAAAATAGTTAGCAATAAACAATGTAGAAAAGAATTATAGGAAGTTATTTGCAAAATAGCCTCTGTAAAAAATCATCAAGGGATAGATAGAGATCGTCTTATACGAGACATTTGTGCCTTAACTCAGAATGAGGAATTGAGAGAACTTGTTATACAATATCTCTCCTTTCATCACTTTGTTTCAATTAGAACGACTGATTGAAATTCTGTTCCAAAAATTATAAGAGACATCAACTCATCTAAAATTCCTAAATGTTTGAGAAAATAGGAATAAAATGTATTTCTCTTCAAAACAGTGTTCATGTACATCATGAAACACATGGAGAATATGATGAACATCCTAATCTCATGTGGGATGGACAAAAGTGGACAATAAGTATCCCCAGGATAACTAAAGTCTACAATAAAGATTGGATTGAGTTCCAAAAGAAATCCTTTGTCTTCCAGAAGGAACTACCTATAGAGATACAAGAAATCGATTTCGGTACCTTCTGCTATAGATTGTTAAGTGAATCTGACTTAGCTAAGCTAAAAAGATACAAATATGTCCATTATGGACTAGTTTGTATAGGTTTAGACCCCTTAATATGAATCAATCAGAATTTACCCTTCATAGCAGCTATCGTAGATAACTTTGTGAAGAATAATTTTGAAAAATCCCTACTCGGAGGAGTTAGGGAAAATTTAGGATTAGGATCAGTTTCTTTTACAACCTGGCCCAATCTACAAATAGATTTAGAAGACAAGCACATCCAAGATACCTTGTCTCTAAAAATCTATACAGACAACTGGTCAAAAAATGGAATTCAGCCAGGAAGAAGAGTTATGCACATACTCATATGCATAGTAGCTCAAGGAATCAACACTGGAAAGTTTCCAGTAAAAGATTCAAAGAAACTCACAGAATTAGCCAAAAATATATGTTATTCTAAAAACTTGACCGTAGAAGAACTCGACCCCGGAGAGTTAACATGGCCAATAGAATGGGTAGTCCAACCTTTGGCACCCAGACACCTTCCTCTCTCCCGTAAAACCATAAAGGAGATAGAAGGAAAACTAGTGATCACAAACACTAGACCCAGCTTTTCCATCCAACAGGATAGACCCTCTACCTCAACAAGTAGAGCCTCAACCAGTTCTCATTTCGACGGAATAGGCAACCCAAGGCCCAATGCCTATGTTCCACTTCACATCGATGATGGCTCATAGCCCATACAAAGCCTTAGGACCACCAATAGGAAATAGTGACATTATCACTCATCCCAAGCAAACCTTAGAATCTTATGGAAAGATCCTTACAAGGTTAGAAAGTGTTGTTGACAATCTACAGCAGAAAGTTGATTTCCTATATGATGAACATAAACATAGAGAAATAATAAAGTGTAAAAACTTCCTAGAAAATATTCTAGAAAAGATTGACCATGGAAATAGTCCTATTTTCTTCAAAGAATTAACAGAACTAAAACAAAGTTTAGATAATCTAAACAAAGATAAAATTTAAGAACTTTTAACAGAATTCGTAGCATTAAAAGAACATCTACGTTCAAAAGAACGTCTATGTTCTCCAGGACCATCAAGGTATAAAACACCTTTTACACCTTGGACTCCAAAATGACCTATAAGAAGAAACTTTTAGATCGTTTAAAATTAAAAAGAGAAGGCCTTAACTTCGCCTTACTCCAAAGAAATACTCTTCAACTAGAAGATAACACAATCCCATCGATGGTATGGTATTACTATTTTTTGGAAAGATATACTAATCGCATCTACAAACTAAGATGTAAGATCAAGAAAATTAAACATAAGCTAAACCTCTTAGCTTTGTAAAAATGGATGAGTTTTTCTATTTAATGGATATGGAAACTCCATTACCATTAGGCCTTCCTAACATTACCGGAACAGGGTGAACAGGTACCAAAAGCACTATTGCTCTGATACCAATTTTAAAACACAACCTAGGGGTGAGGGCAGCTGATCAAGATTCCTAGGGACAGGGGTAGTGGAAAACAACTAAGATGACTCACACAATACTATTCTTTATGTCCTATTCATACATCCTATCATTTCACCATCATATTACTTCTGCTTCCTACCACATGTCACTGCTATTTACTCATTTGTGTCTATTTTTTATATCTATCTAATAGGCTCAACAAGACTTCTATTGCTACTCAGAAGTTCTTCGGGGTTTGACCCTATTCCTGTCGGCTTACCACCACTTGGGCAATCCGTCTATGTGGTCCTCACAATTTCCAGAGGGCCCCAAGTTGTGCATGTTAACCGTTGTGGCTCCATGGCTACATCAGTAGGGTAGAGCACAACTCTGTTTAATTTTCTACCTCGGAGCGTAGCCGAATAATTCCAAGTCTCTAGCTTCTGTCCTATTTGGCACTATTTTGATACTATTTCCTTTGACGAGTGAAAAATAAACATGAATAGTAAAAATTGAACAGTAAACATGAACAGTGAAAATGAACAGTAACTTTAGAATAGTAAATACAAACACTGTGGAGATTCATATATATATATGGAATATGAACAGTAACAACAAACTCTGTATGAATCAAAATTTTACAAAATGCGGAAATTATAAAAACATTGTTTCAAACAAAAATAAAAACACAACTAAATACATATCCTTAACACGAAAAAAATAAAAACTACATATCTACATAACTCCTGAAGTTATCGATCGTGCTACCGGTCGGTTCCCTCTTTACTACTAAGCCATTACGGCTGTTTTGCACATACCGTGCTTTAAGGAACTGGCGGATGCTTGCCAAAAATCGCCTTCTTCTTCTTCTTCAAATGTATTTCAGTGTGAATTTTTTTGATGTCTCAACCTCTGGAGGAGCCTCGAATATATAGGTGAAGAATTTTCTTTTCTTCCTCTTTTACCCTTAAATGAAGGGTGTGTGTTTAAAGACATATGGTAACTTTTGTCTTTTTTCCCTTACGTTATTACCTTTCGGCACCAAAAGGAGTAGAAATGACTTTTCTTCCTATGACGTCATTATGCTGACGTGCAAGAATCTTTTGTAGCCACCATTGCTGACTTTGTGTAGCCATCTTTGATGACTTTTGTTGCTGCCTTTGCTGACTTTTAGGGGGGGGGTTAGTCCACAATGAACTTGAATTGAAGTGAAGAATTAAATTGAAGTGAAATGAATTGATTCAACTTCAACTCATCTTTGGGTGTTAATGTAGACGAGTTCAAGTGGCTAGAAAAAAAATTCCAGTGTTAGTGCCCCCAAATGAAAAGTTTGATATAAAGAAGAGAATGAGTAACCTTTTATAATATACTAAATAGAACATATACCTAAACATATAATTAACCAAAATAAAAGTGGTTACTACACTTATAAGTGATTTAACGTGAAGTCCACAATATATTAATATGCTAATTAAAGAAAAATTATATTATATTACTTAATGATTATAGTTTATTGTAAATTAAAACAATAATTACGTGTGACTAGAATAAATTATACAAAATTAATTAAAAAATTAAAAAAATAACATAAGAGAATATAATAAATAAACCTAATGTTTTAATTAATTATAAAAATTGGATAATTTAACCAATTAATGAATACAGTTTATTATAAATTAATATATTAATTACGTGTGAGTAGAAAGAATTATTTAAAATAAATAAAAAAATTAAAAATAACATAAATGAATATAATAAAAAATAAAATATTTTTTAATAACATAAGATATAGTTTAAAATTAAAACTCACTATTTTAATAAAAATAAAAATACATAATACATAGTAAATAAATAAATATATTAAATTATCAATAACATAATATATATTTTAAATATTATTAATTAATAATATATTCACACAAAATGAAAAACTAATGGTTTAATTAATTGGATAATTAAACCAATTAATTATTTTTATGTATTAATAATTAATTATTATAGCCATTGGATAACTAAACCAATTAATTATTACAGTTTATTATAAATTAATATATTAATTACGTGTGACTAGAATAAATTGTAAACACGTGGAAAAAAGTATAAAATAACAAAAAAGAATATAATTAACGTAAATTATTTTTAACAACGAGTTTGTGCATTTAACATCAACTTACTAGTTTAGTACATATGAACAACAACATACATGTTCAAATGCAATAAAGTACAACCACTAATAATCACTCCACATGCTAGTTGTTATGGCATCTCAAAATTGTGCAGCAATAGTGGACGCCTCCGCATTGTTGTTGATTGGTTGCCTTCATCCCCAAGATCATCGCTACCATCGCTATCTTCATCCGAATTTTCACCTGCTAATCGGACCTCATCACCTCCTCCACCTACCTCATCATCGGAATCATCATCTTCCAATTCAAACATATCATTGTAATCCTCTTTACGTATATAATTGTGTAATATGCAACAAGCTATTACAATTTTCATCTGGATCTTATAAGAAAACAGAGGAGTGACTTTCAACATTTGGAATCGAACTTTTAAAGCACCAAAAGTTCGTTCAATAGTATTCCTCAAAGATGAGTGCCTTCGGTTGAATAGCTCTATATCATTTCTAGGAAGGTTGTCTCCAAATTCTTGTAAATGATAACGAGTTCCTCGATATGGAGCCAAAAATCCTGGCATATTTGCATAACAAGCATCGACTAGATAATATTTACCTACAATACAAAATATTTTCCACATACGATAATTAAAGATAAAATAGAACAAAATTACTGCATAAAAATATATTATTTACCTTCAGGTACACAAATTCTATTTCGGCGAGTCAATGCGTCCTTCAATACATGGGAATCAGCTGTTGATCCCTCCCATCCAACAAGTACATAAATGAATTGCATATCAAATGTACATGCAGCCATCACATTTTGTGAGAGATAGCCCTTTCTATTCTAGAACCTTTGTTGTTTTTCAAGTGGGATGTTTGCTTTGATATGAGTTCCATCAATAGCCCCAATACAATCCTAATTATATCATTTCAATTAATACAAAGTAAGATGCCAAGTGATGTTACCTTAAAATACGGATTAAACATTGGATTGTTAAAAATCTTCGAGTGAGTCCGTTCTGAAGGTCATTTGATGCAATCAGGTCGAAGTTTGATAATAGTATTCAACACCTTATTGAAATACCTACTTATAGTCTAGTTTCATCTATCAAACATCTCTAATGTGACACTATACGCTTGTCCTTGACCAACAGTTAGGAGAAAATATGCAAGTTGTTCTTCCACTGAGATGGTCTTTGTAGGTGATAAGAATCCTTTACTATAAAATATCTCTGCCATTTTTTTTAAACACAATTTGATTCATCCTGTAAACTTTTCAAAATTTAACAGGTGATTTCGCTAATGCCTTTTGCAAATAAATCGGACCACCAGTCCCACAAGCACGTAGTGCACGTCTAAACCTATGGCTGAGATAGTATCTTCCCATCATGTATATAAGACATGTCAATAAAATCATTCTTGCATTCCTATTTTTGTCTTCCATGGAAACCTGCAAATACAATCACCACAACCACAATGACGACTACGAAAATAATTCTTATTTCTTCCTAAATATCATAAACACAAAAACATACCCTTATCTTCAATCATAACCTATTTTCAATCACACCTATATAAAACCATCTCCCACACACCCACAATATTCATCCACACAATAAGAACACAACAATCATGAAAACCCAAATCTTAACCATAATAACATTCATAATCTATCAATGATATGTCTTATAAAGTCATAATTAAAAAAGCATAATTAAACTTCAAAACAATCGTCCCAAAATACATAGTGTACTTAAAACTATTGACTACATTTCACCAGCAAAGTATTTAAGCCAATTAATTCGCTCTTCCACTGGCAGCTTCGTAAACATGTCCTTCTTCATTGGTGTATCTAACAATAGAGGAGAGCGAAACTTCATCTTTATCGACAGGTCCGGGATTTCTGTGAGGGCTTCATACCAATTCTCTCTGGCGGTTTTATCATCTTTAGGTTGTAAAGATTGCAATAGGGTGGTAATTCTTGTAATTGTTTCAACGAACATAATACTATCATCGGTGGCCATTTGCGGTCTTTTTCTACGACGACTTGAAGTTGACAGGTTAGTACTTGGAGACTAATCAGGTGCCGACTTATTTTCTGTAAATAATGGCAAAGAAGTATCTCTATCTAAATCGACATCCTCGAGCATGTCCAAGCATGCATTTTCTTCTTCATGTTGGACATCATTGCACAGGTCTTCGTCATTTTGACTTGCTTTCCCCATGGCTATTGAGTTTCCCACTACCAAAGCCAATTTGTCATAAAGAGGGCTGCCTTGTTGTCTATACTTTTCAGCTTCTTTATGCTCATACAATGATAAAACATCATTTAGACTACTTGGAATAGAGTTCTAGTAATGCGGAAAACATACAAAATGTTTTACAGCCAATCATAATTAACTGACCTTGATATAGTCTTGCCATACAGAATGACATGCACTAACTCGATGTGTGGTTGCATCCCAACTGAACCCACTAGTGTTGAGACAGCTCATTACACCTTGGTAAGTTTTCTTCCATGATCTTGTTTGATTCTTGAGCTGTTGAACAGTTTTTTTATTAGCAGCATCTTCATTGAACCTATTGACATAGTCCAAATACACTTCATGATTCCAAACCCCATTTGGCATCCTGTTCCCCATATTGACTTGCTCAACCAAGAGATCGAGGATTTTGTTGTCATCATCGAAGGTCCAAATGTCATATGATCGAGGAGTTTGTTATCTTCTTCCGGAAATTTATAATCTAAATCTGAGATGGTCTTCATGGAAATTTTTTTTATCAGACAACCATTAGTCGTAGTAACTAGGGACACATAGAAACATAACCAACAAATAACAAAATACCATGTGGCGGATATTTATAACACCAAAATCTCCTCACCCCATGGCAAGAACATTCCATACAACTTCAAAAATATTCAACAACATTCTAAAACATTTCAAAATTAATCGAACTAATTTCATTGCACATGACTAGAACAATGCAAAAACAAACTCATGAAGTCCAAATTCACTGAACACCCCCGGTAGAGCCCCCTATGACTTCGTAGTCACTATGAACCATACATAGTCATTGATGGGGGTCGAGTTTCATTGGCTAATGGACTCCCATGTAGGTGACTCAGCCTTGTTTTAATTGGACCATGTGGTGGACATTTATAACTCCAAAATCTCCTCACCACATAGCAAAAACATTCCATAGAACTTCAAACATATTCAACAACAATCCAAAACATTTCAAAATTAATCAAACTAATTTCATTGTAGATTACTAGAACAATGCAAAATTAACTCATCAAGTCAAAATTCACAGAACACCCCTGGTAGAGCCCCATATGACTTCCCAGTCACTACGAACCGTACATCGTCATTGATGGGGTTCAGGTTTCATTGGCTAATGGACGCCAGTGTTGGCGACTCAGCCTTGTTTGAATTGGACCATGTGGTGGATATTTATAACTCCAAAATCTCCTCACCACATGGCAAAAACATTCCATAACACTTCAAACATATTCAACAACATTCTAAAACATTTCAAAATTAATCAAACTAATTTCATTGTAGATTACTAGAACAATGCAAAAACTAACTCATCAAGTTCAAATTCATCAAACACCCTTGGTAGAGCCCCATATGACTTCACAGGCACTACGAACCGTACATCATCAGCCATGTTTGAACTGGACTAAACCCCCTAAATCCTATACCCTAACCGAGAACCTTAACAAATTAAAATAATCCCAAAACCCTAAACCCTAAACGCTAAACCTTAACAAATTAAAATAAACCCTAAATCCTAACCTAAACCCTAGTCCATAAAACCCCTTGCCCCAAACCCTAAACGCTAGTCCTTAAAACCCCTAAAAGTCCCAAACCCTAAACCCTAGACCTTAAAACACCTAAAAGCCCCAAACACTAAACCCTAAGCACTTAAAACACTATCACCCCAAAAACCAAGAACCCTATTTTTTAAAAAAAAAAAAACATAAACCCTAATTCCAGACCTAAAGACTAAATCCTAGACCTTAAAACCCTAAAAGTCCCAAACCCCAACTCTAATCCCGAAATTAAACCCTATCAATACAAAATTGAACCCTAAATCTGATAAACCCTAACCCTAATTCCCACAATTAGGCCACAATCAAGATAAATTATGCACAAAAATTAAAATAACATCAAATACAATAGTAAATTAGTTGAAAAAAAATTAGGGTTTCGGCTTACCTTCTGAAATTTTGGGAAAACCACCGCCGAATGGGGAAATCTAAGCCCAATCGAAGAAATCGATGCCTAACTGTAAAAAATTGAAGAAGATCA
The DNA here is from genome assembly GCF_029961685.1 of Aristolochia californica. NCBI lineage: Eukaryota > Viridiplantae > Streptophyta > Magnoliopsida > Piperales > Aristolochiaceae > Aristolochia > Aristolochia californica. The sequence goes on along the minus strand of NW_027181992.1, from coordinate 30,666,377 downwards.
AAGGAAATCGAAGGATATCGAAACCGGAATAGGCTAAATCGAAGAAAATTGTGGGAGGAGGAAAGAGAAGAGTGAGAAGGAGAAGGGAGAGGGAGGCCAAGAGTGAGAAGAGAGGGAGGCCAAGAGGGAAAAGAGAGAGGGAGACGAGAGAGGGATAAGGAAGAGTGAGGCCGAGAGAAATGCAGAGGAGATGCATAGAAGAGAAGAAGAAGATGAGGCGAAAAAAAAATCAAGCGATGATGAGAGAAAACTGACAGAGAAAATGAGAGATGATGAGAGAAAATAGAGGGAGCAAAGAGAACGAAGATGAGAGGAAGAAGATGGGATGAAAAAAATCATCAGGAGACGAAGGCCGAGGGAGAGGAAGAGGAGAATGGCGAGCGAAGAAAATTTTTCCCTTTCGGGGGAGGGGAACAACGTGGTCGCGCATGGAAAGTTGATGAATCACAAAAAAGGTAGGAATCAACTTCCTTCGTTTTTGCCTGAGCAGATGAAATGGTGTAATCTCACTTCAATTCAAGTCTTTTTACACAAACGCTAGTTTTTTTATGAACTAGGTTATGTGGGGGGAATTCATTCCACTTCATTGTGGACTAACCTCCCCTTATAGCTGCCTTTGCAGACTTTGATTTTGTCTTTGGCCTTAATGGTTGCTGACTTATCTGCTCACGTGGCTGACTGTTCATTCGGAAAACTACCTTTCTGTGCACAATCTATAGGTGTGCTCTTTTGGAAATGTCTTCTGGGCCATCTTGTAGAAGTTTTCTTTTGTTTCTTCATTGAAGGGGATATTTCCTCTAAGGAGTTTCTTCAGTGTTACTTCGAGACTGGTCTGGACAGGTGCAGGAGTCTCTTTATAGCTCTTCGAGACAATCATCAGTGGGACAGAGGTCTTGTAGACAAAGCTTTTCCTTTTCTGAATCAGCTGTTGTATGAGTTGTATCAGGTTCTTGAGCCCTTGGATACACCTGGTTGGCCAGACTGCTTCTGGGCATGGAGTGACTTTTGGAACATGTCAGGGATCATATTCCTTTGTTGCATCACCTTCTTTTATGCCTTCAAGTGTCACGACAGAAATGCTTGGAAACATTTTATTGTCAGTAACAATCTCAGCAATATAGGAAACTATATTCTTTGTTATGGAGATAAAACTTTTGCAAGCCTCCATAATCACTTTTTGCATCTTTTCCAAAACCGATAAATCGGTGGAGTGAAGTACCATCAGCTTTATGAATCCATATGAATAAAGTATGGATGCATATTTTGAGTCTAGTTCATGACTCAGCTCCACTTGATTCCAAATGTTGTTGGACTCAGTTGTGAAGAAGGGAGTGTTCATCCCTTGTCCAATTTGCTCATTCCATCTCTGGAATTGAACAGTATGATCGAATTTGATCTTTGAACGAATGTTGTCCACCTTTTGAGGGCATAGCGTGGGTTCCTCAGACATGATGTCCAAAAATTTCAAACGTTGAATTTTCTTCAAAAACTCAAACTCATTAAAACTTGTTTTAACTGGTTTATTTAGGCTTTGCAACCTTTTAAAATCAGACGGGGTAACCAATTTTGTCTTGAATGATTTCTCATTTCTAGACAAGTCTGTTTCCATCAAGGATGGATCCGTTAAGACTTCCTTTTCAGCTCGAAACTGACAGGTAGAAGTCCCTAATTCATATTTCAACGAAATCATTAAGGTTTCCTTTCCAGCTCTAGACTGGCAGGTAAAAATCCCTGATTCCCCTATCTTCAAAGAAGACTGGGTTGTGATTTCCTTCTCATGCCTGGCATGACCGGTAGAAATCCCGGGTCGACCTGTGTTTATCAAAACACTAAAGTCATCCGTCTCCTGAGTAGCTAACGTTGAGGCTTCCTTTCCTCAAGATGGAGATCCAGTAGAAGTCCCGGAGGAGCTAGGCATATCATGCCGTTTTCTGAGTTATTTTAACTCTTCGGTTAATTCCTTAACCTTGAGTTGTAAAAGTTATCCACTTAACCCGTAACGGGCACAGTTCTCATATATGTCTCCTCGTGCAGAGAGAACTAAAAGACTAGCAAAGAATGACTGTAGGGTTGAGATCAATACCGTGAGATTGGCAATTGATGCTGCTATGTCAGTCAGTGTGTTGTTGAGTGGATCCATTTTACCTGTCTGTAATACAAGAAAAAGCTTCGAGTAAGAGTATCAGGTTATAAATGAGTTCTCCATTAAATGCATAATATAGTATCAGAGAATTTTACTACGACAATAGTGGAATAAATCACCACGCTTGCTGTAGTGTTATATATTAGGAAGGCTAAAGCATAATCAATATAAGAAATCTATCAGGCAGAAGTTGTGCCAAAAGAGTCTGACATATTTTCTGAGTTTTTTGAGGAGGAAGACTTAGTTACTAGATGAAGTTCATATACTTCATTATCTGACTGGATTTCCAATCCATTTTCTTCGGCTAGTATCATGTAGGTATTATATTGCCATGTTTTATTATCGTTTGGACAATCTTTAGAAAAATGTCCTTCTTTCTGGCATATCTAGCATTTGCATTTGCTTGGGGGTTTCCCCTTTGGGCAATATGCATTTGACCCTTTACAGGATGTGAAAGGGCCAGAAGTTGTTCTTTTCCTAAAGCATCTTTTTCTGGGAGTATACCTAGTTGTAAAACTTTTTTGTATCCTAAATTTTTTCTGTTGAAATTTCTTAGGATATTTTCTTTGCTTATGGGAGGTGGTTTTACAACCATAAGTTCCTACATTTTTATTCTGGTTTGAACAACATAATGTTTGCTTATTTGCCTTAGTACTTTTCTTTTGTAGTTTTTTTGGCTTCACAGAGATTTACCAACATGTCTTGTACAAATCTGTGTCTTCTTCCTAAAGTATCAAAGTTTAGGAAATTATCCATGTTTAAAGTACCAAGTTCTGGATTATTTTGCCAATATTTTGTAATGTAGTCTTTTTCAGTTGCATGTGCAAAAGGTTATAGCAATTTTACATAAAAGATAGACAGATAGGGTTTTTGATCATCTTTTTGCAATTTTTAGAAGTAGCTTGCAAATTTGCAATAATACTTCTCATAAAAACAAGTGTTACAAATGTGTAAATTGTTTAATTTTTGAAGAGTTTCTAAACGTTTTCTTTGTTTAGTACTCTCATTGTAAGCTTCTAGGGTTGGATGTATTCCTAGAAATTCTTTTGATATCTTAGCCACCAATCCTTTAAAGATATTGGCTATAGATATTGAAGTATTAGCATATTTTTGGTCTTCGAGAACATTGTCCCACCAATAAGCTACATTACCCTGTAAAGCATGGGTATAGAAATTAAATGTTGAATCTTTGTCCCAAGATTCATGCATATTTGCAGCATTGCTCATGCTTCTTTCCCGTTCTTTAAGGGTTTTTTCTCCATCCTTGGGGCAATCCAAGTTGAGGTAAAAATCCAAAAGGGTTTATGCTATCTATGGTTTGGTGTCCCTTAGTAGCATGTGATGGATCGACATTTGTGTATTTTGTCGAATACCTTTGTCCTCCCAAAGATATTTTGGAGTGGGAGAAACTTTCTCGTTATTGCGGGTGAACGCAGTTCGGTTTCGGAAGTTATCTTGAAAGCTATCTTCCATGTGGGTATCGTATACCCTTGATGTTTCTGCTTCATGTTGGTTACTACCTCGAAGTATTCAAAATCATTTACCAAGATCATCTGCCTTTTTATCTTTAGCAGAGTAGTCTATTTTCTTGGTATTTTCTTCTACAACTTTGTCAGATTCCAATGCCTCTGGTTCACTGTCTTGTTGCTCTTTTTATTTACTAGAGGAAGGTTTTTCATCTTGAACACAATAAATCGGTTGGAGACCGAAAGTATTTGTTTTTGTGTAAACTTCATCATCGGTAGAGGATGATGATTTTGAAGCGATCCTAAAAGCTATAGGTTCGGGATCTTTTTTCCTAGGTGCCATGCAAGGTGTTGCAATTAATACTAGGCTTTAAGCCATCCGGTAATGTCAGGAAGGACAAATGGCAATGGAGTTTCCATATCCATTAAATCGAAAAACTCTGTCATAGAGCTAATTCTTGAAGCTTCCTTTGAAGTCTTTTTAGCATATACAGTAGTAGAATTTCTCTATGGATTAATCTCCATCATTCAACCAGATATGCTTGGTAGGCTATATCGGTTTCATTTACTGGTTTGAGGTTTTTTCTGGTTTGCCAATTTTGATTCTTCATTGTGCGTACCAGACAAATTTAATTTAATAGTGTTTCTCTATAAGTCATTTTCATAAACCATTTTCTTGCATCTTAGGTTGTAGATGTGATCAGTATATCTTTCCCAATAGTAATTGTACCATACTATTGTTGTTCTATGAGCTGTATCAGGTTCTTGAGTCCTTGGATACGTCTGGTTGGCCAGACTGCTTCGGGACATGGCTTTGCCTAATTCCAGTGTAGCCTCACCTTCTTTTATGCCATCAAGGGTTACGACATAAATGCTTGGAAACAACTTATTGTCAATTACAATCTCAACAATACAGGAAACGAAATTGATTCAAATTCCTTTATTCTTTGTTATTGAGATCAAACTTTTGCAAGCCTCCATAATCTCTTTTGGCATCCTTTCAACAACCCCTAAATCGGTGGAGTGAAGTACCATTTGCTTTATGAATCCATATAAATAAAGTATGGATGCATATTTCGAGTCTATTTTATGACTTAGCTTCACTTGATTCCAACTATTGTTGGACTCAGTTGTGAAGAAGGGAATGTTCATCCCTTGTCCAATTTGCTCATTCCATCTCTAGAACTGAACAATATGATCAAATTCGATCTTTGAACAAACGTTGTCCACCTATTGAAGGCGTCGCGAGGGTTCCTTAGACATGATATCCAAAAGATTCAAAGGTTGAATTTTCTTCAAAAACTCAAACTCATTAAAACTTGTTTTATCTGGTTTATTTAGGCTTTGCAACCTTGTAAACTCTGACGGGGTAACCAATTTTGTATTGAATGATTTCTCATTTCTAGAGAAGTCCATTTCCATCAAAGATTGATCCGGTAAGACTTCCTTTTCAGCTCAAAATTGACAAGTAGAAGTCCTTGATTCCAATTTCGACAAAATCGTTAAGATTTCCTTTCCAGATCTAGACTGGCAGGTAGAAATCCATGATTCCCCTATCTTCAAAGAAGACTGGGTTGTGATTTCCTTCTCATGCCTGGCATGACCGATAGAAATCCCGGGTCAACCTATGTTTATTAAAAAAATAAAGTCATCCATCTGATGGTTAGCTAACGTTGTGGCTTCCTTTTCTCGCGTTGAAGATCCGGTAGAAGTCCCAGAGGAGCTTGGCATATCATGCCGTTTGGTGAGTTCTTTTAACTCTTCAGTTAATTCCTTAACCTTGAGTTGTAGGAGATCTCCACTTAACCCATAACGGCACGATTCTCATATATGTCTCCTAGTTCATTGAGAACTAAAAGACTATCGAAGAGTAATTGTAGAGTTGAGAGCAATACTATGAGAGTGGCATTTGTTGCTGCTAGGTTCGTCAGTGTGGTGCTGAGAGGATCCATTTTACTAGTCCAAAATACAAGAAAAAGCTTCGAGCAAGAGTATCAGGTTATAAATGAGTTCTCCATTAAATGCATGATGCAGTAGCAAAGAATTTTACTACTACAATAGTGGACAAATCACCACGCTTGTTGCAGTGTTATATATCGGGAAAGCTAAAGCATAACCAAATATAAGAAATCTATCAGGCAGAGGTTGTACCTGAAGAGTCTGACATATTTTCTGAGTTTTTCGAGGAGGAAGACTCAGTTTCTAGATGAAGTTCATATATTTCATCTTCTGACTGGATGTCATCATAATGGATGATTTCCAATCCGTTTTCTTTGGCAAGTTTCATGTAGGTATTATACTATCGTGTTTTATTATCGTTTGGACAATCTTTAGCAAAATGTCCTTCTTTCTGGCATATCCAGCATTTGCATTTGCTTGGGGTTTTCCCCTTAGGGAAATATGCATTTGACCATTTACTAGATGTGCTAGTGCCAGACGTAGTTCTTTTTCTAAAGTTTCTCTTTCTGGGAGTATGCCTAGTTGTAGAAATTTTTTGTATCCTAATTTTTTTTTGTTGAAATTTCTTAGGATATTTTATTTGCTTATGGGAGGTGGTTTTACAACCATAAGCACCTAAATTTTTGTTCTGTTTTGTACAACGTAATGTTTGTTTATGTGCCTTACTACGTTTCTTTTGTAGTTTTTGGGCTTCACAGAGATTTACCAACATGTCTTGTACAAGTCTGTGTCTTCTTCCTAAAGTGTCAAAGTTTAGGAAATTATCCATGGGTAAAATACCATGTTCTGGATTATTTTGCCAATATTTCTTAATGTAGTCTTTTTCGGCTACATATGGAAAAGGTTCTGGTAATTTTACGAAAAAGATTGACAGATAAGGTTGTCATGATCTTTTTGGAGTTTGTAGAAGTAACTTGCAAATTCAAAATAATACTTCTCATAGAAACAAATGTTACAAATTTGTAACTTGTTTAATTTCTGAAGAGTTTCTAAACGTTTTCTTTGTTTAGTACTCTCATTGTGAGCTTCTAGGGTTGGATGTATTCCTAGAAATTCTTTCGATATCTTAGCAACTAAACCTTTCAAGAGTGAGGCTATAGATATTGAGGTATTAGCTCATTTTTGGTCTTCGGGAAGGTTGTCCCACCAATGTGCTACATTACCCTGTAAAGCATGGGTAAAGAAATTAAATGCTGAATCTTTGTTCCAATATTCATGCATATTTGTAGCATTGCTCATGCTTCTTTAAGGACTTTTTCTCCATCCTTGGGGCAATCCAAGTTGAGGTGAAATCCAAAAGGTTTTATGCTATCTATGGTTTGGTGTCCCTTAGTAGCCTGAGATGGATCGACATTTGTGTATTTTGTTGAATACCTTTGTCCTGCCAAAGATATTTAGGAGTGGGAGAAACTTTCTCGTTCTTGAGAATGAACTGCCATTCGAATTTGAAAGTTATATTGAAAGCTATCTTCCATGTGGGTATGGTCTACCCTTGATGTTTCTACTTCATGTTGGTTACTACCTTGAAGCGTTCGAAATCTTTTACCAAGATCATCTGCCTTTTTGTCTTTAGCAACATAGTTTGTTTTATTGGTATTTTCTTCTGCAACTTTGTCAGATTCCCATGCCTCTGGTTCACTATCTTGTTGTTATTTTTTTTTACTAGAAGAAGGTTTTTCCTCTTGAACATAATAAATCGGTTGGCGATCGAAATATTTTATTCTGTGTAAACTTCACCATTGGTAGAGAATGATGCTTTTGAAGCGATCCTAAAAGCTAAAGGTTCGGGATCTTTTTTCCTAGGTGCAATGCAAGGTGTTGCAGTGTATACTAGGTTTTTAAGCCATCCGGTAATGTCAAGAAGGCCTAATGGTAATGGAGTTTCGATATCCATTAAATAGAAAAAATCATCAATTTTTACAAAGCTAAGAGATTTAGCTTCTGCTTAATTTTCTTGATTTTGCATCTTAGTTTGTAGATGCGATTAGTATATCTTTCCCAAAAATTGTAATACCATAACATTGCTGTGTTATGGACTCAATAACACTGATTCAGCTACTTTACTTTTATTATTTATGTTACTTTTAATTTCGAATTTTATTGATTTATAATAAGACTTAAAGGTAGGGGTAGAATTGGGTTTTATAACCTTAACCTATGTTGATCTTAATTACCCTATTTAAGGGGTAAGGATGGAGAAATAAAGCAAGTTCGGAATTAGCATAAATTAGAGTAAATTAGGTTAATCTAGGTTCGCCTCGAGCTCCCTCTTCTAAGGATTTTGGCATGAACCTTCACTTCTATCTTGGTGTTTTCGTGAGTGTCTTGAGGGCTAAGAAAGGAGGAGAAAAGGAGAATTAAACCCTAACCTACGTGGTGAAGGAAGGACTGGTTTTCTTCACGGGAATCATGGAGAAAAGGGTGGAGAAGAAGGGTGGTGTGGAACCTTTTTCTCAGCCAAGAAGAACGGAAAGAGGCTGCTGTGTTGGAGGTCCATCAAGAGGAAAGGGGTAGAGGAGGAGTTCCGAATCTGGGCTGAGGAGGAGTTCCGAATTCTGGGCAGAGGAGTTCCGAATTATGGGTAGAGGAGGAGTTCCGAATTATGGGTAGAGGAGGAGTTCCGAATCTGGGCTGAGGAGGAGTTCTGAATTCTGGGCAGAAGAATTCCGAATTTTGGGCTAAGGTGGAGTTCCGAATCTGGGCTGAGGAGGAGTTCCGAATTCATTCAAAGAGGTGACTTGAGACTCTATTTTCCTAAGTACAGTAGGTTAGAATTCTATTTTAATTTACCTGTGTGAATAGTAGTTAAATCCATACGTTAGACAAAAGGGATACTGTTTTCAACTTACCTGCATGAACAGTGGTTGGAGATGAAATTCTTGGTTCCTTACAGTGTTTAAAAAACTTGTAACGTGCTGGATTCATCAGTATCTCACCGAGTTACTAGATCCATGACTAAGGACCATAACACGCTGGGATTGAGTTATCTTCTAGTTGAAGAGTATTTCTTTGGAGTAAGGCGAACTTAAGGCCTTCTCTTTTTAATTTTAAACGATCTAAAAGTTTCTTCTTCTAGATCATTCTGGAGCCCAAGGTGTAAAAGGTGTTTTATACCTTGATGGTCCTGGAAAACCTAGACGTTCTTTTGAACCTATAAGTTCTTTTAATGCTATGACTTTTGTTAAAAGTTCTTGCATTTTATCATTGTTTAGAGTATCTAAACTTTTTTTTAGTTCTGTTAATTCTTTGAAGAAAATAGGACTATTTCCATGGTCAATCTTTTCATGAATATTTTCTAGGATGTTTTGACACTTTATTATTTCTCTATGTTTATGTTCATGATAGAGGAAATCAACTTTCTTGTGTAGACTGTTGACAACACTTTCTAACCTTGTAAGGATGTTTCCATAAGATTCTAAGGTTTGGTTGGGATGAGTGACAATGTCATCGTTTCCTATTGGTGGTCCTAAGGCTTTGTATGGGCTATGTGCCATCATCGATGTGAAGTGGAACATAGGCATTGGGCCTTGGGTTGCCTATTCCGTCGAAACGAAAAATGGTTGGGGCACTACTTGTTGAGGTAGAGGGCCTATCCTGTTCGATGTAAAAGCTTGGTCTAGTGTTTGTGATCACTAGTTTTCCTTCTATCTCCTTTATGGTTTTATGGGAGAGAGGAAGGTGTCTGGGTGCCAAAGGTTGGACCACCCATTCTATTGGCCATGTTAACTCTCTGGGGTCGAGTTCTTCTACGGTCAAGTTTTCAGAATAACATATGTTTTTGGCTAATTCTGTGAGTTTCTTTGAATGTTTTACTGGAACCTTTCCAGTGTTGATTCCTCGGGCTACTATGCATATGAGTATGCGCATAACTCTTCTTCCTAGCTGAATTCCATTTTTCGACCAGTTGTCTGTATAGACTTTTAGGGACAAGGTATCTTGGATGTGCTTGTCTTCTAAATCTATTTGTAGATTGGGCCAGGTTGTAAAAGAAACTAGTCCTAATCCTAAATTTTCCCTAACTCCTCCGAGTAGGGATTTTTCAAAATTATTCTTCACAGAGTTATCTATGATAGCTGCTATGAAGGGTAAATTCTGATTGATTCGTATTAAGGGGTCTAATCCTATACGAACTAGTCCATAATGGACATATTTGAATCTTTTTAGTTTAGCTAAGTCAGATTCACTTAACAATCTATAGCATAAGGTACCAGAATCGGTATCTTGCATCTCTACAAATAGTTCCTTTTGGAAGACAAGGGCTTTCTTTCTACAAATAGTTCCTTCTGGAAGACAAGGGCTTTCTTTTGGAACTCAACCCAATCTTTATTGTAGACTTTAGTTATCCTGGGGATACTTATTGTCCTCTTTTGTCCATCCTGCATGAGATTAGGATGTTCATCGTATTCTCCATGTGTTTCATGATGTACATGAACATTGTTTTGAAGAGAAGTACATTTTATTCCTATTTGCTCAGACATTTAGGAATTTTAGATGAGTTGATGTTTTGAAACAGAATTTCAATCAGTCGTTCCAATTGATACAAAGTGATGAAAGGAGAGATATGTTGTATAACAAGTTCTCTCAATTCCTCATTTTGAGTTAAGGCACAAATGTCTCCTATCAGACGATCTCTATCTGTCCCTTGAAGATTTTTTATAGAGGCTATTTTGCAAATAACTTCCTGTAATTCTTTTCTACATGGTTTATTGTTAACCATTTTAGCTTTCACTTCTTGGATAGGTTCGAAGATCCTAGAGTGATTTATTTTTTATCTACATAGCTTTGTAGATCTGTAAGGAATCGTACTATTTCTTCAGTATTTCCTATTTTAAGTACCTCAAGGTGGGCATTAATTCTTCTCTTGAGTTTCTGTACTAGTTCATTGACGTCACTTTCTATTCCTACACATAGGAAGGCAACGTTTTCTATAGTATATTTCTCCAAACATCTTTTCATAAAGAAGTTGTGATGCATATCACCAACTAAATCCATTATATTATTTAAAATTGGATTATTCTTATCATGCCATCCATGTGGATAGCCTATTATTGGACAAACATGTGTGTGTCCAGTTTTTAACACAATGACATATGAAGGACCGTTAAGTTCCTTTTGACCGACCGACTGAGGTCTTTGGTACATTTAATACATTTGTATCATACAAATGTTATATGGGATGTGACCGGTTTGGGTCGTAACTGTTTGGGAGTATGTATACCTAAATAGAAAGAATCCAAGGCTATTGTTTGGTTCTATACACTTAAAAGAGCTAGACTAATGCCTTGCTCTTTTTAAAACTTATGCCAGGAAACTGATTCCATGGCTCTATCGATACATAAAGGACCAAGTCTAATACTTAGCTCTTGTTGTATTACAAACATATACATAAAGGAGCCAAGAATTAGTCTAGCTCTTTTAAGTGTGTAGAACCAAAGATTATGTTTGGATTCTTTCATTTTAGGTATACTTACTCCCAAAACAGTTACGACACAAACCGGTCACATCGTAAGCAACATTTGTAAGGTACAAATGTACAAAAACCCAGAACTTCCACTATAGAAAAATTAGGTCTTATCCAGCGATAAGACTTATAAATTATTTGCAACTGTGAGAATATATCATGACTAGAAGGTATGATAATCAAATCAAATTCCAAAAGGTCTAGATTCGACAATTAAAAGATTGGCTCTTACGAGTTCAAGCCAAACTTAAAAAGTTAGAAGAAAATCCTTTAGTTGTAGATTATAACAACGAAGGAAGAAGGATTATCAGAGATGGACGTTTCTTAGGACTCGGTCCCGTAGGATTAAAATTTTTTATCAAAGACCTAAAATATCAAATCAAGATTGAACAACTTGAACTTTAAGAATATGCTATCTAAGCAATTCTTAGAAGAACTGGTTCTCATTATGCAAAGAAAAATCTGCAGAATGAACCAAGAAGAAACCGTATCCAAACATGTAGACCCCGCTTCAACAGGAGAAACCTCTACAAGTATATACGGAAAACCAAAATAAAATAAAATACTGGTATGTTGTTTTCATCGGAAGACAAACAGGAATATATGACAGCTGGGAAGAAGCTCAAGCACAAGTCATAGGATTCCCCGGAAATTCTCATAAAATTTTTTTGACAAAAGAAGAAGCAGAACCTTAGCCACATCTCAAAAATGATCAATGAATTTTTCAATTTAATGGATATGAAAACTCCATTACCATTAGGCCTTCCTGACATCACTGGATGGCTTAAAAACCTAGTATACATTGCAACACCTTGCATTGCACCTAGGAAAAAAGATCCCAAACCTTCAGACTTTAGGATTGCTTCAAAAGCATCATCTTCTACCGATGATGAAGTTTACGCAAAATATAATACTTTCGGTCGCCAACCAATTTATTATGTTCAAGAGGAAAAACCTTCCTCTAGTAAACAAAAAGAGCAAGAAGACAGTGAACCAGAGGCATGAGAATCTGGCGAAGTTGCAAAAGAAAATACCAATAAAATAGATTACTCTGCTAAAGACAAAAAGGCAGATGATCTTGGTAAAAGATTTAGAATGCTTAAAGGTAGTAACCAACATGAATCAGAAACATCAAGGGTGCGAGACACCCATATGGAAGATAGCTTTCAAGATAACTTCCAAAATCGCATAGCGATTCATTCTTAAGAACGAGAAAATTTCTCCCACTCCAAAATATCCCTGAGAGGACAAAGATATTCGACAAAATACATAAATGTCGATCCATCACATGTTACTAAGGGACACCAAACTATAGATAGCATATACCCTTTTGGATTTTATCTCAACTTGGATTGCCCCAAGGATGGAGAAAAGTCCTCAAAGAATGGGAAAGAAGCATGAGCAATGCTGTAAATATGCATGAATCTTGGGACAAAGATTCAGCATTTAATTTCTTTACCCATGTTTTACAGGGTAATGTAACTCATTGGTGGGACACCCTTCTCGAAAACCAAAAATGAGCTAATACCTAAATATCTATAGCCTCACTCTTGAAAGTTTTAGTGGCTAAGATATCAAAAGAATTTCTAGGAATACATCCAACCCTAGAAGCTCACAATGAGAGTACTAAACAAAGAAAATGTTTAGAAACTCTTAAAAAATTAAACAAGTTCTAAATTTGTAACATTTTTTTATGAGAAGTATTATTGCGAATTTACAAGCTACTTCTACAAATTGCAAAAAGATGATCAGAAACCTTATCTGTCTATCTTTTATGAAAAATTGCCAGAACCTTTTGCACATGTAGCTGAAAATGACTACATTACGAAATATTGGCAAAATAATCCAGAACTTGGTATTTTAACCATGGATAATTTCCTAAACTTTGACACTTTAGGAAGAAGACACATATTTGTACAAGACATGTTGGCAAATCTCTGTGAAACCAAAAAACTACAAAAGAAAAGTAGTAAGGCAAATAAACAAACATTATGTAGGAGCTTATGGTTGTAAAACCACCTCCCATAAGCAAAGAAAATATCCTAAAAAATTTAGGATACAAAAAAGTTCTACAACTAGGTGTACTCCTAGAAATAGACACTTTAGAAAAAGAACAAATTCTGGCCCTACGACATCCAGTAAAGGGTTAAATGCATATTGCCCAAAGGGGAAAACCCCAAGCAAATGCAAATGTTGGATATGCAAGAAAGGACATTTTGCTAAAGATTGTCCAAACGATACAAAAACACAGCAGTATAATACCAACACGATACTAGCCGAAGGAAAAGGCTTGGAAATCATTCATTATGATGAGATCCAGTCAGATGACGAAGTATATGAGCTTCATCTCAAAAGTGAGACTTCCACCTCGGAAAACTCAGAAAACATGTCGGACTCTTCAGGGACCTTCTTTGAATGACAACATAAATGCAGAGCATGTAGCTTTTGGAAATTCTTATATCACGGTCTTGCTTAAGCTACCCGGATATATCAAATTCCATATACACGCTCTCTTAGATACAGGAAGTTCATATTGCCTAGCCAAACAAAATTTACTTCCCTCAGATCTTTGGAAACCACTTGAAGTACCCCTTCAAGTAACAGTCGGCTCCAAAGAAAATATATCTCTTCCTGCCGAAGCCTGAAACTTTCATCTCGACATTGGAGGTGAAAAGTTTATGATCCCAAAACTCATTAGTTTAGGACCAAACATAAACTCAGGACCAGATTTAGTCCTAGGAATGAGATTCCTCCCTTAGAAACTCTCCTCCTTGTAGAATCCTGCAAATCAGAAGTTCAACAGCTTCTAGAATCCACTTGTTCTGAGAAATGTTTAGAATGGTGGAATAAACAAAAACCATATGCCAACCTCGAACTTCTTGATCCTGAAAAAAAATCTGAGAAAAACCTATGGTTTACAGTCGTTCTGATGTTCAAGAATTCTCAACACAGATAACTACTTGCTAACTCAAGGTCTAATCTGAGCAAGTTATTCTCCACATACATCTCCCGCTTTCCTTGTTAGGAATCATGCAGATATAAAATGTGGAAAAGCTAGAATGGCCATTAACTATAAAAAAAGTTAGTGAAACCACAAAAATGGATGCTTACTTTCTTCCTAACAAAGAAAGATTACTAGCCGCTATAAGAGGAAAACAATGGTTTTCCAAATTTGATTGCAAATCAGGGTTTTGGCAAATTCGTCTAGCCGAAAGAACTGTTCCCCTTTCTGCATTCAGTTGTCCTTTGGGACATTATGAGTGGCTTGTAATTCACTTTGAGTTAAAAAAATCACCCAATATATTTCAAAGAAGAATGGTCGACATCCTCAAACCATTCTTTAAATTTTGCTTAGTTTATGTTGATGACATCCTAGTCTTTTAAGAAACAATGGATCAACATAAAGAGCAAATACTTAAGGTATTAAATGCCTTAAAAATGCTGGTATAGCACTCGGCAAAAAGAAATCAGAGTCATTTAAAACTAAGATAGATTGTTTAGGACTAAACATCTCAAAAGGAGAAATCATCCTCCAAAATAATATTCTGAAAAAACTAGCAGGTTTTCCAAATGAAATTGAAGATGTAAAACAACTTCAACGTTTCTTAGAATGCCTAACATATGCTAAACAATTCATAAAGAATTTAGCAGAAATTATGAAACCCTTTCAAAAAACCTAAATAAAGACATCAAATGGGAATGGACACCGAATGATAGTCTAGAAGTAATCAGGATCAAACAAATGATGAAACACCTCCCGGTATTAACTCTACCAGATCCAGATGCAAAACTAATTTTAGAAACTGATGCCTCGGATCATACTTGGGTAGCTGTCCTAAAATGCAAAATCAATGATTCTATGCAAATGTACATCAGGAACATTTTCATCTGCTGAAAAAAACTATCATCCTTATGAAAAGGAAATTTTAGCAGTAAAAAATGGGATAAAGAAGTTTTATATTTATATTGCTCCCAAAGAATTTATGGTAAGAATTGACTGTAAAACTTTTGTCGATTTTATGGCAAGAAATTTAGAAGATTCACTTTGTCGTGGTAGATTACTCCGTTGGCAGCAATGGTTCTTCCAATTCTCTTTTACTGTAGAACACATTAAAGGAGATAAAAGCTATTTACCGAATACTCTTACTCGAGAATTTTTTTGTGTTACAGATAGGTAAAATGGATCCCCTCAGCAGCACACTGACAGACCTAGCAGCAACAATTGCCACACTCACGGTATTGCTCTCAACCCTACAGTCACTCTTCGACAGTCTTTTAGTTCTCTCTAAATGAGGAGACATATCTGAGAATTGTGCCCATTACGGGTTAAGTGGAGATCTCCTACAACTCAAGGTTAAGGAATTAACCAAAGAGTTAAAAGAACCGACTAAACGGCATGATATGCCTAGCTCATCCGGGACTTCTACCGGATCTCCATCACGAGAAAAGGAAGCCTCAACGTCAGCTACTCAGCAGACTGATGACTTTAGTGTTTTGATTAACACAGGTCGACCCGGGATTTTTATCGGTCATGCCAGGCATGAGAAGGAAACCACGACCCAGTCTTCTTTGAAGATAGGGGAATCAAGGATTTCTACATGCCAGTCTAGAGCTAGAAAGGAAACCTTAATAGTGCTCTGATACTAATTTAAACACACTGACACTTAATAGACTAAAACAAGGTCAAGAGGTACCAAAAGCACTATTGCTCTGATACCAAAAGCACCATACCTCTTCACCCTGTTTTAGGCTATTAAGTGTTAGTGTGTTTAAATTGGTATTAGAGCACTATTAAGGTTTCCTTTCCAGCTCTAGACTGACAGGTTGAAATCCCTGATTCCACTATCTTCAAAGAAGACTGGGTTGTGATTTTGTTCTCATGCCTAGCATGACCTGTGGAAATCCCGGGTCGACTTGTGTTTATCAAAACACTAAAGTCATCCGTCTGCTGAGTAGTTGACATTGAGGCTTCCTTTTCTAACGATGGAGATCTGATAGAAGTCCCGGAGGAGCTAGGCATAACATGTCATTTAGTGAGTTCTTTTAACTCTTCGGTTAATTTCTTAACCTTGAGTTGTAGGAGATCTCCACTTAACCCATAACGGGCACAATTCTCAGATATGTCTCCTCGTTTAGAGAGAACTAAAAGACTGTCGAAGAGTGACTGTAGGGTTGATAACAATACCGTGAGAGTGGTGATTGCTGCGACTAAGTCCGTCAGTGTGGTGCTGAGAGGATCCATTTTACCTGTTTGTAATACTAGAAAAATCTTTGAGTAAGAGTATCATGTTATAAATGAGTTCTCCATTAAATTCATGATGTAGTAGCAGAGAATTTTACTACGACAATAGTGGAATAAATCACCATGCTTGCTGCAGTGTTATATATTAGGAAAGCTAAAGCATAACCGAATATAAGAAATCTATCAGGCAGAGGTTATGCCTAAAGAGCCTGACATATTTTCTGAGTTTTTCGAGGAGGAAGACTCAGTTTCTAGATGAAGTTCATAAACTTCATCTTTTGACTAGATGTCATCATAATGGATGATTTCTTGGTTAGTATCATGTACGTATTATACTATCGTGTTTTATTATTGTTTGGGCAATCTTTAGAAAAATGTCCTTCTTGTTGGCATATCCAGCATTTGCATTTGCTTGGGGGTTTCCCCCTCAGGGCAATATGCATTTGACCCTTTACAGGATGTGGTAGGGCCAAACGTTGTTCTTTTCCTAAAGTATCTCTTTCTAGGAGTATACCTAGTTGTAGAACTTTTTTGTATCCTAAATTGTTTCCATTGAAATTTCTTAGGATATTTTCTTTGCTTATGGGAGGTGGTTTTACAACCATAAGCTCCTACATTTTTGTTCTGGTTTGAACAACATAATGTTTGTTTATGTGCCTTACTACTTTTCTTTTGTCATTTTTTGGCTTCAAAGAGATTTGCCAACATGTCTTGTACAAATCTATGTCTTCTTCCTAAAGTATCAAAGTTTAAGAAATTATCCATGGTTAAAGTACCAAGTTCTGGATTATTTTGCCAATATTTTGTAATGTCGTCTTTTTCCGCTACATGTGCAAAAGATTCTAGCAA
Source organism: Aristolochia californica (assembly GCF_029961685.1). Classification (NCBI taxonomy): domain Eukaryota; kingdom Viridiplantae; phylum Streptophyta; class Magnoliopsida; order Piperales; family Aristolochiaceae; genus Aristolochia; species Aristolochia californica. The sequence continues at coordinate 30,649,257 of NW_027181992.1, read as the reverse complement.
TTTTGCATAAAAGATAGACAGATAGGGTTTCTGATCATCTTTTCAAAATTTGTAGAAGTAGCTTGCAAATTCTCAATAATACTTCTCACAAAAACAAATGTTACAAATTTTTAATTTTTTTAATTTTTTAAGAGTTTCTAAACATTTTCTTTGTTTATTACTCTCATTGTAAGCTTCTAGGGTTGGATATATTCCTAAAAATTATTTTGATATCTTAGCCACCAATCCTTTCAAGATATTGGCTATAGATATTAATGTATTAGCTCATTTTTGGTATTCGGGAAGGTTGTCCCACCAATGAGCTACATTACCCTGAAAAGCATGGGTAAAGAAATTAAATGCTGAATCTTTGTCCCAAGATTCATGCATATTTGCAGCATTGCTCATGCTTCTTTCCCATTCTTTAAGGATTTTTTTCTCCATCCTTGGGGAAATACAAGTTGAGGTAAAATCCAAAAGGGTTTATACTATCTATGTTTGGTGTCCCTTAGTGGCATGTGATGGATCAACATTTGTGTATTTTGTCGAATACCTTTGTCCTCCCAAAGATATTTTGGAGTGGGAGACACTTTCTCGTTCTTGCTGGTGAACCGCAGTTTGGTTTCAAAAGTTATCTTGAAAGCTATCTTCCATGTGGGTATCGCGTACCCTTGATGTTTCTACTTCATGTTGGTTACTACCTCGAAGCATTCGAAATATTTTACCAAGATCATCTACCTTTTTGTTTTTTGTAGCGTAGTCTATTTTCTTGGTATTTTCTTTCGTAACTTTGTCCGATTCCCATGCTTTTGGTTCACTGTCTTGTTGGTCTTTTTGTTTACTAGAGGAAAGTTTTTCCTCTTGAACATAATAAATCAGTTGGCGACTGGAAGTATTATATTCTGCATAAACTTCATCATCGGTAGAAGATGATGCTTTTGAAACGATCCTAAAGTCTTAAGGTTTGGGATCTTTTTTCCTAGGTGCAATGCAAGGTGTTCCAATGTATACTAGGTTTTGAAGCCATCCAATGATGTCGGGAAGGCCTAATGGTAATGGAGTTTCCATATCCATTAAATAGAAAAACTCTGTCATAGAGCTAATTCTTGAAGCTTCCTTTGAAATCTTTTTAGCATATACCGTAGTAGAATTTCTATACGGGTTAATCTCCACCATTCAACCAGATATGCTTGATAGGCTATATTGGTTTCATTTACTGGTCTGAGGTTTTCTTTGGTTTGCCAATTTTGATTCTTTATTGTGTGTACCAAACGAATTTGATTTAATAGTGTTTCTCTATAAATCATTTTCACAAAGCTAAAAAGTTTAGCTTTTGTTTGATTTTCTTGCATCTTAGGTTATAGATGCGATCAATATATCTTTCCCAATAGTAATTGTACCATACTATTGCTGGGATTGTATAGGTTGAAGTATGTTTCTTTGTAAGAGAGTTAAGGAAAGGCCATTTCTCTTTTTTTGTAGACGATCTAGCAGTTTCTTTCTATAAATCATTCTAGAGTCCAAGGTGAAAAGGAGTTTTATACCTTGGTTGACTTGGTGAACCTAGACATTCTTTTAATGCTAAAACTTCTGTGAGAAGTTTGTGCATTTTATCTTTGTTAAGATTATCTAAACTTTGTTTTATTTTTTTTAATTATGTAAAGAAAACAGGACTCTTTCCTTGGTCTATTTTATCTAGAATATTTTCCTATTTTGACATTTTAGTATTTCTCTATGTTTATGTTCATCATTGAGGAAATCAATTTTCTATTGTAGACTGTCAACAACATTTTCTAACCTATTTAGGGTCTTTCCATAAGACTCTAAGGTTTGACTGGAATTGGTGACGATGTCACTATTTCGTATTGGTGGTCCTAAGGCTTTATATGGGTTATGTGCCATCATCGATGTGAAGTGGAACATAAGCATTGGGCCTTGGGTTTCCTATTCCTTTGAAACAAGAACTGGTTGAGGTAGAGGGCCTATTCTGTTCGAGGGAAAAGCTTGTTCTAGCATTGGTGATTACTAGTTTTCCTTCTATCTCCTTTATTGTTTTTCGGGAGAGCGGAAGGTGTCTAGGTGCCAAAGGTTGGACTACCCACTTTGTTGGCCATGTTAACTCTCTGGGGTCGAGTTCTTCAATGGTCAAAATTTCAGAGTAACCAATATTTTTGGCTAATTCTATGATTTTCTTTGAATCTTTAACTGGAACCTTTCCAGTGTTGATTCCTCTTGTTACGATGCATATGAGTATGCACATAACTCTTCTTCCTGATTGAATTCCATTTTTTGACTAGTTGTTTGTATAGATTTTTAGGTACAAGGTATCTTGGATGTGCTTGTCTTCTAACTCTATTTGTAGATTGGGCCAGGTTGTAAAGGAAACTTGTCCTAATCCTAAATTTGCTCCAACTTCTCTGAGCAGGGCTTTTTCAAAATTATTCTTCACAAAGTTATCTACAATAGCTGCTTTGAAGGGTAAATTTTGGTTTATTCATATTAAGGGATCTAATCCTATACGAACAAGTCCATAATGAACATATTTGAATCTTTTTAGCTTAGCTAAGTCTAATTCACTTAATAATCTGTAGCAAAAGATTCCTGAGTCGTTCTGTTGTATTTTTAGAGATAATTCCTTCTGAAAGACGAAGGATTTTTTTTTTGGAACTCAATCCAATCTTTATTGTAGACTTCAGTTATCCTAGGGATACTTATTGTCCACTTTTGTCCATCCTGCATAAGATTAGGATGTTCGTCTTATTCTCCCTGTGTTTCATGGTGTATATGAACACTATTTTGGAGAAGTACATTCTATTGCTATTTGTTAAGACATTTAGGAATTTGACGATGTCTCTTCTAATTTTCGGAACAAAATTTCAATAAAGTCGTTCCAATTGGTACAAAGTGATGAATGGAGAGTTATGTTGAATAACAAGTTCTCTCAATTCTTCAATTTGAGTTCAGGCACAAATGTCTCGTTGAAGACGATCTTTGTCTGTACCATGGTGATCTTTGACAGAAGCTATTTTACAAATGACTTCTTGTAATTCTTTTCTACTTGGTTTGTTGTTAACCATTGTAGTTTTCATCTCTTGGATAGGTGCTAGTATGCTAGAGTGGTTTATTTCTTGATCTACATAACTTTGTAGATTTGTAAGGAATGTTACTATTTCTTTAGTATTTCCTGTTTTAAGTACCTCAAAATGGGCATTAATCCTTCTCTTGATTTTTTGTACTTGTTCATTGACGTCGCTTTCTAATCCTAGGCATAGGACGGCAATGACTGTGATGCATATCACCAACTAAATTCATTATGTTATTTAAGATTGGATTATTCTTGTCATGCCATCCTTGTGGACAACCTATTATTGGACAAACATGTGTGTGTCCAATTTTTAACACAGTGTCATATGGAGGACCGTTAAGTTCCTTCTGACCGACCAACTGAGGTCTTTGGTACATTTAATACATTTGTATCATACAAATATTATCTGGGAAGGGACCGGTTTGGGTCGTAACTGTTTGGGAGTATGTATAGATAAACAGAAAGAATCCAAAGCTATTCTTTGTCTCTACACACTTAAAAGAGCTAGACTAATTCTTGGCTGCTTTTAGACTATGCCAAGAAACTGATTCCGTGGCTCTAATACCATTTTTAACACAACGATACTTAATAGCCTAAAACAGGGTGAACAAGTACCAAAGCACTATTACTCTGATATCAATTTTAAAAACACAACCAAGGGATGAGGGCAGCAGAATGAGATTCCTAGGGATAGGGGCAACGAAAAACAACTAAGATGACTCATTCAATACTATCCTTCAGGTCCTATTCATACATCCTATCATTTCACCATCATATTACTCCTACTTCCTACCACATGTCACTGCTATTTACTCGTTTGTGTCTACTTTTAATAGCTATCTAATAGGCCCAACATGACTTCTGCTGCTACTCAGAACTTCTTCAGGGTTTGACCCTATTCCTGCCAGCTTACCACCACGTGGGCAATCCATCTATGCGGTCCTAACGGCTTCTAGAGGCCCCCCAAGCCGTTCATGTTAACCGTTGCGGCTCCATGGCTGCTTCATCAGGGTAGAGCACATCTTCATTTTATTTTCTACCTCGGAGCGTAGCCGAATAATTCCAAGTCTCTAGATTTTATCCTAGTTGGCATTATTTTGATACTACTTCTTTTGACGATTGAACAGTAAACATGAATAGTAAACGTGAACAATGAAAATGAACAATAACTTTTAAATAGTAACTTTAGAATAGTAAATACAAACACTATGGAGATTCATATATATATGCGGAAGATGAACAGTAACAACAAACTCTGTACAAATCAAAATTTTACAAACATGCGGAAATTATAAAAATATTTTTTCAAACAAAACTAAATACATATCCTTAAAAATAAAAAAATAAAAAATACATATCTACATAACTCCCGAAGTTACCAACCGTGCTACCGGTCAGTTCCCTCTTGAATACTCAGTCATTACAGTTGTTTTGCATATACCATGCTTTAAGGAACTTGTCAGAGGATACTCGCTGTAAATCGCCTTCTTCTTCTTCTTTGAATGTATTTCGGTGTGAATTTTGTTGATGTTCTAACCTCTAGAGGAGCCTCGAATTTATAGGTGAAGAATTTTCTTTTCTTCCTCTTTTACCCATAAAAGAAGGGTGTGTGTTTAAAGACAAAGGGTAACTTTTGTCTTTGTCTTTTTGGCTTTTCATTTTTTCCCTTGCATTATTACCTTTCGGCACCGAAAACAGGGGTAGAAATGACTTTTCTTCTTGTGATTTCATTATGCTGATGTGGAGGAATATTTTGTAGCCACCATTGCTGACTTTGTGTAGCCACCTTTGATGACTTTTATAGCCGCCTTTGCTGACTTTTATAACGGCCTTTGCTGACTTTGATTTTGTCTTTGGCCTTAATGGCTGCTGACTTGACTGCTGACGTGGCTGTTGACTGTTCATTTGGACAGCTGCCTTTCTGTTCACAATCTACAGGTGTGCTCTTTTGGAAATGTCTTCTAGACCATCTTGTAGAAGCTTTCCTTTGTTTCTTTGCTGAAGGGGATATTTCCTCTAAGGATTTTCTTCAACGTTACTTTGAGACTATTCTAGACTGGAGCAGGAGTCTCTTTGTAGCTTTTCGAGACAATTTTCAGTGGGACAGATGTCTTGTAAAAAAACTTTTCTTTTTCCTAATCAGATGTTGTATGAGTTTTATCAGGTTCTTGAGTCCTTTGATACATCTGGTTGGCCAGACTGCTTCGGGACATGGTTTTGCCTTAGGAATATGTTTGGGATCATAATCCAGGGTAGTTTCACCTTCTTTGATGCCTTCAAGGGTTACAACATAAATGGTTGGAAACATCTTATTGTCAGTAACAATCTCAGCAATACAGGAAATGAATTAAATTCAAATTCCTTTATTCTTTGTTATGGAAATAAAAATTTTGCAAGCCTCCACAATCTCTTTTGGCTTCTTTTCCAAAATTGATAAATTAGTGGAGTGAGGTACCATATGTTTTATGAATCCATATGAATAAAGTATGGATGCATATTTCAAGTCTATTTCATGACTCAGCTTCACTTGATTCCAACTGTTGCTGGATTCAATTGTGAAGAAGGGAGTGTTCATCCCTTGTCCAATTTGCTCATTCCATCTCTGGAATTGAATAGTATGATTGGATTCGATCTTTGAATGAATGTTGTCCACCTTTTGAGGGCTTAGCGAGGGTTCCTCAGACATGATATCCGAAATTTCAAAGGTTGAATTTTCTTCAAAAACTCAAACTCATTAAAACTTGTTTTATCTGGTTTATTTAGGCATTGAAACCTTGTAAACTCAGACGGGGTAACCAATTTGTTCTTGAATGATTTCTCATTTCTATACAAGTCCATTTCCATCAAAGATGGATGCGTTAAGCCTTCCTTTTCAGCTCAAAACTGACAGGTAGAAGTCCCTGATTCCGATTTCGACAAAATCGTTATGGTTTCCTTTTCAACTCTAGATTGCAAGGTAGAAATCCCTGATTCCCCTATCTTGAAAGAGCCCAAAATAGCTCTTTTTTTAGACTTTTTTTAAGCATGCATATCCTTTTTTTAAAACATGTGTAGAAAAATCTCTTACTAATAAAAATCCAAGCTATTAGGGTTGAAATAGTGGAATCTCCACAACTTGGATAACAAATTTTTGTATTCATTTTTGGTGTGTGAATAAATTATCGTTACTTACATTTGTTATTGCTTTAAATTTTTTCTATTCATAAACTCTAAAATTTTCATTTTGTTGTGTTCTATTTGCCATTTATCTCTTTTTTGTTTATGAGATGAAGGGAAAGTAAAAAATCAAGTTTAGATTTAAGAAAAAAGTATACATCTGAAATAGAATTGCACAATGCACAAATGTAGAGAGAGATAATTCTAAAAAGAGTCTGTAATTTTTAGGGATTTTAAACTCTTTTTAATTTTTATATATTAGGCTTTGCAATCATCGGGAAAAGGGGGAGACGGGGGATTTTTAACTGAGTGTTGACTCCCAATCCATAAGTCATTATTTACAAAAATATAGACCGTTACACATGATAAATCACTTTACAATCATCTATGATCATTAAGTTAGCTTTTTGTAAATGGGCAAAATAATGGCTTGTTTGACTCAGGTAAATATCTCACTGCATGTTCAGTTGAGAATTTAATGAGCGTTTGTTATTCTCTTTTAAAGGATTGGATCCATAGGTCATTTGCATCTTTAACATGTTTTAAACATGCATATCCATTTTTTTTAACATGTGTAGAAAAATCTCTTTCTTATAAAATTCCAAGCTGTTAAAGTTGAATTGTGGAATTTCAAAAACATGGATAACAAAAATTTTGTGTTCATTTGTAGTGTGTGAAAATTTTTTATTTAGTTAAATTTTTTATTGCTTTAAATTTTTTCCATACATAAACTCTAAAATTTTCATTTTGTTGTGATCTTATTTGCCTTTTATCTCTTTTTTGTTTACGAGATGAAGGGAAAATTAAAAGTGAAGTTTTTATTTAATAAAAAAGTATACATCTAAAATGGAAATGTATAATGCACAAATGTAGAGAGAGATAATTCTAAAAAGTGTCTATAATTTTTAGGGATTGTAAACTCTTTTTTCGTTTTTATATATTAGGTTTTGCAATCGTTGGGAAAAGGGAGAGGCGGGGGATTTTTAACTGAGTGTTGACTCCAAATCCATAAGTCATTCCTTACAAAATATAGCCCATTACGAATGATAAATCACTTTACAATAATCTATGATCATTAGGTCAGCTTTTTTTAAAAGGGCAAAATAATGGCTTGTTTGACTCGGGTATATATGCCACCACACGTTCACTTGAGAATTTAATGAGCGCTTGTTATTCTCTTTAAAAGGTTTGGATCCATAGGTCATTTTCATCTTTAACATATTTCAAGCATGCATTTCCATTTTTTAAAACATGTGTAGAAAAATCTCTTTCTTATAAAACTCCAAGCTATTAGGGTTGAACTAGTGGAATTTCCAAAACATGGATAACAAAACTTTTGGGTTCATTTGTGGTGTGTGAATAAATCTTCTTTACTTACATTTATTATTATTTTAAATTTTTTCCAAACGTAAACTCTAAATTTTCATTTTGTTGTGATCTATCTGCCTTTTATCTCTGTTTTGTTTACAAGATGAAAGGAAAGTGAAAACTCAAGTATTGATTTAAGAAAAAAAGTATACCTCTAAATTGGACATGCACAATGCACAAATTTTTAGAGAGGTAATTCCAAAAAGTGTTTGTAATTTTTAGGGCTTGTAAACTATTTTTATTTTTTATATATTAGGGTTTGCAATCGTCCGAAAAAGGGGGAGGTGGGGGATTTTTAACTAAGTGTTGACTCCCAATCCATAAGTCATTCCATACATCCCGTTATACCTGATAAATCAGTTTACAATCATCAATGACCGTTAGGTCAGCTTTTTGTAAATGGGCAAAATAATGACTTGTTTGACTCGGGTAAATATCCTACCGCTTGTTCACTTGAGAATTTAATGAGAGTTTGTTATTCTCTTTAAAGGGTTTAGATCCATAGGTCATTTGCATCTTTAAAATATTTCAAGCATGCATATCTATTTTTTAAAACATTTGTTAAAAAATATCTTTCTTATAAAATTCCAAGCTATTACGGCTGAACTAGTGGAATTTCCCAAACTTGGATAAAAAAACTTTTGTGTTCATTTGTGGTGTGTGAATAAATTTTCTTTACTTACATTTGTTATTTCTTTAAATTTTTTCCATACATAAACTCGAAAATTTTCATGTTCTATTTGCTTTTTATCTCTTTTTTGTTTACGAGATGAAGGGAAAGTGAAAACTCAAGTTTTGATTTAAGAAAAAAGTATACATCTAAAATGGAAATTCACAATGCACAAATGTAGAGAGAGATAATTCTAAAAAGTGTCTGTAATTTTTAGGGATTGTAAACTCTTTTTTGTTTTTATATATTAGGTTTTGCAATCGTCAGGAAAAGGGGGAGGAGGGGGATTTTTAACTGATCGTTGACTCCTAATCAATAAGACATTCCTTACAAAAATATAGCCCGTTACTCATGATAAATCACTTTAAAATCATCTTTGATCGTTAGGTCAGCTTTTTGTAAATGGGATAAATAATGCCTTGTTGATTTGGGTAAATATCTCACCGCACGTTCACTTGAGAATTTAATGAGCATTTCATATTCTCTTTAAAAGGTTGGATCCATCGGTCATTTGCATCTTTAACATGTTTCTAGCATGCATATCCATTTTTTAAAACATGTGTAGAAAAATATTTTTCTTTTAAAATTCCATGCTATTAGGGTTGAACTAGTGGATTTTCCAAAACTTGGATAAAATAACTTTTGTGTTCATTTTTGGTGTGTGAATAAATTTTCTATACTTACATTTATTATTGTTTTAAATTTTTTCCATACAAAACTCTAAATTTTTTATTTTGTTGTGATCTATTTGCCTTTTATCTTATTTTTTTTAACGAGATGAAGGGAAAGTAAAAACTCAAGTTTTGATTTAAGAAAAAAGTATACATCTAAAATGGAAATGCACAATGCACAAATTTAGAGAGAGATAATTCCAAAAAGTGTTTGTAATATTTAGGGATTTTAAACTCTTTTTAGTTTTTCTATATTAGGTTTTTCAATCATCCGAAAAAGGGGAGGCATGGGATTTTTAACTGAGTCTTGACTTCCAATCCATAAGTCATTCCTTAAAAAAAAAAGGCCGTTATGAATGATAAATCTGATTACAATCATCTGTGATCATTAGGTCAGTTTTTTGTAAATATGCAAGACAATGACTTGTTTGACTCAGCTAAATATCCCACCATACGTTCACTTGAGAATTTAATGAGCGTTTGTTATTCTCTTTAAATGGTTTGGATCCATAGGTCATTTGCATCTTTAACATGTTTCAACCTGGCATATCCATTTTTTAAAACATGTGTAGAAAAATCTCTTTCTTATAAAATTCCAATCTATTACGGTTGAATTGGTGGAATTTCCAAAACTTGGATAACAAAACTTTTGTTTTTATTTGTGGTGTGTGAATAAATTTTCTTTACTTAATTTTGTTATTGCTTTATATTATTTCCATACATAAACTCTAAAATTTTTATTTTATTGTGATCTATTTACCTTTTATCCCTTTGTTTACGAGATGAAGGGAAAGTGAAAACTCAAGTTTTGATTTAAGAAAAAGTATACATCTAAAATGGAGATTCAAAGTGCACAAATGTTGAGAAAGATAATTCCAAAAATTGTCTAAAATTTTTAGAGATTGTAAACTTATTTTAGTTTCTATATATTAGGTTTTGCAATCGTCGGCAAAAGGGGGAAGCGGGGGATTTTTAACTAAGTGTTGACTCCCAATCCATAAGTCATTCATTACAAAAATATATCCCGTAACGTATGATAAATCACTTTACAATCATCTATGATCGTTAGGTCAGCTTTTTGTAAATGGGCAAAATAATGTCTTGTTTGACTCGGGTAAATATCACACCGCACGTTCACTTAAGAATTTAATGAGTGTTTGTTATTCTCTTTAAAAGGTTTGGATCCATAGGTCATTTGCATCTTTCACATGTTTCAAGCATGCATATCCATTTTTTAAAACATGTGTAGAAAAATCTCTTTCTTATAAAATTCCAAGCTATTACGGTTGAACTAGTGGAATTTCCAAAACTAGGATAACAAAACTTTTGTGTTCATTTGTGGTGTGTGAATAAATTTTCTTTACTTACATTTGTTATTGCTTTAAAATTTTTCCATACATAAACTCTAAAATTTTCATGTTGTTGTATTCGATTTACCTTTTATCCCTTTTTTGTTTACAAGTTGAAGGGAAAGTGAAAACTCAAGTTTTTATTTAAGAAAAAAGTATACATCTAAAATGGAAATGCACAATGCACAAATGTAGAGAAATATAATTTCAAGAAGTGTCTGTAATTTTTACAGATTGTAAACTCTTTTTTGTTTTTATATATTAGGTTTTGCAATCGTCGAGAAAAGGAAGAGGCATGGGATTTTTATCTGAATGTTGGTTCCCAATCCTTAAGTCATTCCTTAAAAAAATATGGCCCATTACACATGATAAGTAACTTTACAATCATCTATGATCGTTAGGTCAGCTTTTGTTAATGTGCAAAAGAATAGCTTGTTTGACTCGGGTAAATATCCCACCGCATGTTCCCATGAGAATTTAATGAGCGTTTGTTATTCTCTTGAAAAGGTTTGGATCCTGTTGAATTTATGGAAAAGTGAAATACTTCATTGACATCAATAACTTTTTGTAATTAGAGTACATGAACCTCTATTTATAATAGAGGAAGGTAGTAGAGTCCAATTCAAATAAAACTACTCTTGTCTTAATTACACCCAAACTCTAACGCTTAAGGTAAGTCCTAACATAATTAGGTAACTCAATATTGATAAAAGAAAAACATAACTTAAACTAAAACTCTTCATGGTCGTGACCCTAAGATAAAGATACCTTTTTCAGTCCATGATCTTCCAACTAATGTGATAAGGAAACCACCTCTTGGTAATCATTGAGGGTCCTACTTCTTATTGGCTTGGGCCCATCTTGTGGGCCTTCCTTGGTCATGTGGCCCATCTTATAATATTCTTACATATGTGGGTCTTCCTTGGTCGTTTGGGCTTGATCTTATCTTCCAACAAGTCCATAGGTCATTTGCATCTTTAACATGTTTCAAGCATTCATATCCATTTTTTAAAACATGTATAGAAAAACTTTCTTATAAAATTCCAAGCTATTAGGGTTGAACTAATGGAATTTCCAAAACTTGGATAACAAAACTTTTGTGTTCATTTTTGGTGTGTGAATAAATTTTCTTTACTTACATTTGTTATTGCTTAAAATTTTTTCCATACATAAACTCTAAAATTTTCATTTTGTTGTGATCTATTTGCCTTTTATCTCTTTTTTGTTTATGAGATGATGGGAAAGTAAAAATCCAATTTTGATTTAAGAAAAAAGTATACAACTAAAATGGAAATGCACAATGCACAAATGTACAGAGAGATAATTCCAAAAAAGTGTCAGTAATTTTTAGGTATTGTAAACCCTTTTCAGTTTTTATATATTAGGTTTGCAATTGTCTGGAAACGTGGGAGGCAGTGGATTTTTAATTGAGTGTTGAATCGTAATCCATAAGTCATTCCTTACAAAAATATAACCCGTTACACATGATAAATCACTTTACAATCTTATATGATTGTTAGGTCAGCTTTTTGTAAATGGGCAAAATAATGGCTTGTTTGACTCGGGTAAATATCCTGCACGTTCACTTGAGAATTTAATGAGCGTTTGTTATTCTCTTTAAAAGGTTTGGATCCATAGGTCGTTTACATCTTTAACATGTTTCATGCATGCATATCGTTTTTTTAAAACATGTGTAGAAAAATATCATTCATATAAAATTCCAAGCTATAAGGGTTGAACTAGTGGAATTTCCAAAACTTGGATAACAAAACTTTGTGTTCATTTAAGGTGTGGGAATAAATTTTCTTTACACACATTTTTTATTGCTTAAATTTTTTTCCATACATAATTTCTAAAATTTTCATTTCGTTGTGATCTATTTGCCTTTTATCTCTTTTTTGTTTACGAGATGAATGGAAAGTGAAAACTTAAATTTAGATTTAAGAAAAAAATATATATCTAAAATGGAAATGCATAATGCTCAAATTTAGAGAGAGATAATTCCAAAAAGTGTATGTAATTTTTATGGATTGAAAACTCGTTTTAGTTTTAATGTCCTTCGTCTTCTAGAATGAAATATCTGTAGAAATATAGGATACCGACTCAGGTACCTTTTGCTACAGATTATTAAGTGAATCTGACTTAGCTAAGCTAAAAAGATTTAAATATGTCCATTATGGACTAGTCCGTATAGGATTAGACTCCTTAATACGAATCAATCAGAATTTACCCTTCATAGCAGCTAGAGTAGATAACTCTGTGAAGAATAATTTTGAAAAAACCAATTCGGAGGAGTTAGAGCTAACTTAGGATTAGGCCCAGTATCCTTTACAACATGGCCCAGTCTACAAATAGATTTAGATGACAAGCACACCCAAGATACCTTGTCCCTAAAAATCTTTATAGACAACTGGTCGAAAAATGGAATTCAACCAGGAAGAAGAGTTATGCGCATACTTGTATGCATAGTAGCCCAAGGAATCAACACTGGAAAGGTTCCAGTTAAAGATTCAAATAAACTCATAGAATTAGCCAAAAACATTGGTTATTCTGAAAAGTTAACAATAGAAAAACTCGACCCCAGAGAGTTAACATGGCCAACAGAATAGGTAGTCCAACCTCAGACACCTTCCCCTCTCCCGAAAAACCATAAAGGAGATAGATGGAAAACTAGTGATCACAAACACTAGATCCAGCTTTTCCATCGAACAGGATAGGCCCTCTACCTTAACAAGTAGAACCTCAAACAGTTCCCATTTCGAAGGAATAGGAAATCCAAGGCCCAATGCTTATGTTCCTCTTCACATCGATGATGGCACATAACCCATATATTGCCTTAGGCCCACCAATAGGAAACAATGATATAGTCACCAGTCACCAATTCCAATCAAACCTTAGAGTCTTATCGTAAGACCCTTAACATGTTAGAAAAAACTATTCAGAATCTCCAATAGAAAATAGATTTCCTCTGTGATGAACATAAACATAGAGAAATAATAAAGTGTCAAAACATCCTAGCAAATATTCTAGAAAAGATTGACCATGGAAATAGTCCTACTTTATTCAAAGATTTAACATAACTAAAACAAAGTTGAGATAATCTAAACAAAGATAACATGCAAGAATTTTTAACAGAAGTCTGAGCATTAAAAGAACATCTAGGTTCAAAAGAACGTCGAGGTTCTCCAGGTCCATCAAGGTATAAAACACCTTCTACACCTTGGACACCAGAATGATCTATAAAAAGAAACTTTTAGATCATTTAAAATTAAAACGAGAAAGCCTTGACCTCGCTTTACTCCAAAGAAATACTCTTCAACCAGAAGATAATACAATCCCAGCAATGGTATGGTATTACTATTTTTGGGAAAGATATACTAATCGCATCTACACCCTTAGATGCAAGATCAAGAAAATCAAACAAAAGCTAAACCTTTTAGCTTTGTAAAATAAAATGATCTATAGAGAAAGACTACTAGATCAACATCGTCTGGTATGCTCAATGAAAGACCCAAATTGGCAAGCTAGAGAAAATCTCAGACCAATAAATGAAATAGATATAGCTTATCGGGCATATCTGATTGAATGGTGGAAATTAACCCGTAGAGAATTTCTACTACGGTCTGTGATTAGAAGACTTCAACGGAAGCTTCAAGATATCTATGACAGAGATTTTTTATTCAATGGATATGGAAAATCCATTACCATTAAGCCATCTTAGGTTTTGCAATCGTCATGAGAACGAAGAGGTGGGGGATTTTTAACTGTGAGTTGACTTCCAATTCTTAAGTCATTCCTTACAAAAATGTGGCCCGTTACGCATGATAAATAACTTTACAATCATCTATGATCGTTAGGTCAATGTTTTGTAAATTGGAAAAATATTGGCTTGTGTGACTCAAGTAAATATCCCACTGCATGTTCACTTAAGAATTTAATGAGCGCTCGTTATTCTCTTTAAAAGGTTTGGATCCATAGGTCATTTGCATCTTTAACATGTTTCAAGCATGCATATCCATTTTCATGTATAGAAAAATCTCTTTCTTATAAAAGTTCAAGCTATAAGGTTTGAACTAGAGGAATTTACAAAATTTGGATAACAAAACTTTTCTGTTCATTTGTAGTGTGTGAAAAAATTTTCTTTACTTACATTTTTTATTGCTTAAAATTTTTCCCATACATAAACTCTAAAATTTTCATTTTGCTGTGATCTATTTGCCTTTTATCTCTTTTTTGTTTAAGAGATGAAGGGAAAGTGAAAACTCCAGTTTTGATTTAAGAAAAAAGTATACATCTAAAATGGACATGCACAATGCACAAATGTAGAGAGAGATAATTCCAACAAAAGTTAGTAATTTTTAGGTATTGTAAACTCTTGTTAGTTTTTATATATTAGGTTTTGCAATTGTCTGGAAAATGGGGAGGCGGGGGATATTTAACTGAGTGTTGACTCCTAATCCATAAGTCATTCCTTAAAAAAATATAGCCCGTTATGCATGATAAATCACTTAACAATCATCTATGATCGTTAGGTCAAATTTTTCTCAATGGACAAAATAATGGCTTGTTTGACTCGGGTAAATATCCCGCTGCACGTTCACTTAAGAATTTAATGAGCGTTTGTTATTCTCTTTCAAATGTTTGGACCCATAGGTCGTTTTCATCTTTAACATGTTTCAAGCATGCATATCCATTTTTTAAAACATTTTCAGAAAAATCTCTTTCTTATAAAATTCCAAGCTATTACGGTTAAACAAGTGTTATTTCCAAAAATTGGATAACAAAACTTTTGTGTTCATTTTTTGTGTGTGAATAAATTTTCTTTACTTACATTAGTTATTTCTTTAAATTTTTTCCATACATAAACTCTAAATTTTTCAATTCGTTGTGATCTATTAACCTTTTATCTCTTTTTTGTTTACGAGATGAAGGGAAAGTGAAAACTCAAGTTTTGATTTAAGAAAAAAGTAAACATCTAAAATGGAAATTCCCCATGCATAAATGTAGAGAGAGATAATTCCAAAAAGTATCTGTAATTTTTAGGGATTGTAAACTCTTATTATTTTTTATATATTAGGTTTTGCAATCGTCGGGAAAAGGGGGAGGTTTTTTAACTAACTGTTGACTCCCAATCTATAAGTCATTTCTTACAAAAATATAGCCCATTATGGATGATAAATCACTTTACAATCATCTATGATCGTTACGTCACTTTTTGTATGTAGGAAAAATATTGTCTTGTTTGACTCGGGTAAAAATCCCACCGCACGTTCACTTGAGAATTTAATGAGTGTTTATTATTTTCTTTAAAAGGTTTGGATCCACAGGTCATTTGGATCTTTAACATGTTTCAAGCATGCATCTCCATTTTTTAAAACATTTCTTATAAAATTTCAAGCTATTAGGGTTGAAATAGTGGAGTTTCTCAAACTTGGATAAAAAAACTTTTGTGTTCATTTGTTGCGATTGAATAAATTTTCGTTACTTTAATTTGTTTTTGTTTAAAAATTTTTCCATGCCTAAAATCTAAAATTTTCATTTTGTTGCGATCTATTTGCCTTTTATCTCTTTTATATTTATGAGATGATGGGAAAGTGAAAAATCAAATTTTGATTTAAGGAAAAAGTATAGATCTAAAATGGAAATCCACAATGCACAAATGTAGAGAGAGATAATTCCAAAAAGTGTCTGTAATTTTTAGAGATTGTAAAATATTTTTAGTTTTTACGTATTAGGTGTTGAAATCGTCCGGAAAAGTGGGAAACGGGGTTTTTTAACTGAGTGTTGGTTCCAAATCCATAAGTCAGTCCTTACAAAAATATAGCCCATTACGAAAGATAAATCATTTACAATCATCTATGATCGTTAAGTCAACTTTTTGTAAATGGGCAAAATAATGGATTATTTGATTCGCGTGAATATCCCACCTCATGTTCACTTCAGAATTTGATGAGCGTTTGTTATTCTTTTTAAATGGTTTGGATCCATAGGTCCTTTGCATTTTTAACATGTTTCAAGCATGCAAATCCATTTTTTAAAACATGCGTAGAAAAATCCCATTCTTTTAAAATTTTTAGCTATTAGGGTTGAATTAGTGGAATTTCCCAAACTTGGATAACAAAACTTTTGTGTTCATTTCTGGTGTGTGAATAAATTTTCTTCATTGACATTTTTTTTTGCTTGAAATATTTTCATTACATAAACTCTAAAATTTTCATTTTGTTGTAATTTATTTGCCTTTTATCTCTTTTTTGTTTACGAGTTGAAGGGAAAGTGAAAACTAAAGTTTTTATTTAAGAAAAAAATATACATCTAAAATGGAAATGCACAATGCACAATTGCAAAGAGAGATAATTCCAAAAAGTGTCTAAAATTTTTAGGGATTGTAAACTCCTTTTAGTTATTATATATTAGGTTTCGCAATCATTGGGAAAAAGGGGAGGCGGAGGATTTTTAACTGACTGTTGAATCCCAATCCATAAGTCATTCCTTACAAAAATATAGCTTGAAACGCAATATAAGTCACTAACAATCATCTATGATCGTTAGGTTAGCTTTTTGTAAATGGGCAAAATAATGGCTTGTTTGACTCAGGTAAATATCGCATCGCACTTTCACTTGAAAATTTAACAAACATTTCATAGTCTCTTTAAAAGGTTTGGATCCATAGGTCATTTGTATCTTTAACATGTTTCTAGCATGCATATCCATTTTTTAAAACATGAGTAGAAAAATCTCTTTCTTAAAAAATTCCAAGCTATTAGGGTTGAACTAGTGGAATTTCCATAACTTGGATAACAAAACTTTTGTGTTCATTTGTAGGTTGTGAATAAATTTTCTTTACTTACATTCTTTATTGCTTTAAATTTGTTCCATACGTAAACTTTGAAACTTTCATTTTGTTGTCATCTATTTACCCTTTATCTCTTTTTTGTTTACGTGAAGAAGGGAAAGTGAAAACTAAGGTTTTGATTTAAGAAAAAAGTATACATCTAAAATGGAAATGCACAATGCACAAATGTAGAGAGAAATAATTTCAAAAAGTATCTGTAATTTTTAGAGATTGTAAACTGTTATTAGTTTTTATATATTAGGTTTTCAATCATCGGGAAAAGGGGGAAGCTGGGGATTTTTAATTGAGTGTTGTCTCCTAATCCTTTCATCATTCCTTAAAAAAATATAGCTGGTTACGCATAATAAATCATTTTACAATCATCTATGATTGTTATGTCAGCTTTTTGTAAATAGGCAAAATAATGGCTTGTTTGACTCGGGTAAATATACTACCGCACGTTCACTTTAGAATTTAATGACCGTTTGTTATTCTCTTGAAAAGGTTTGGATCCATAGGTCATTTACATCTTTTACAAGTTTCAAGCATGCATATCCATTTTTTAAAACATGTGTAGAAAAATCTCTTACTTATAAAATTCCAAGCTATTAGGTTTGAACTAGTGGAATTTCCCAAAAGTGGATAACAACACTTTTGTGTTCATTTGTGGTATGTGAATAAATATTCCTTACTTAAATTTTTTATTGCTTTAAATTTTTTCCATACATAAACTCTAAAATTTTCTTTTTGTTGTGATCTATTAGCCTTTTATCTCTTTTTTTATTACGAGATGAAGGGAAAGAGAAAACTCAAGTTCTGATTTATGAAAAAAGAATACTTCTAAAATAGAAATTCACAATGCACAAATGTAGAGAGAGTTAATTCCTAAAACATGTTTATAATTTTAAGGGAATGTAAACTCATATTAATTTTTATATATTAGGTTTTGCAATCGTCAGAAAATGGGGAAGGCGAGGGATTTTTAACAGAGTGTTGACTCCCACTCCATAAGTCATTCCTTACAAAAATATAGCCCGTTATGCATTATAAATCTCTTTACAACCATCTATAATCGTTATGTCAGTTTTTTTTAAATGGGCAAAATAATGGCTTGTTGACTTGGGTAAATATCCCACAACACGTTCACTTGAGAATTTAACGAGCGTTTGATATTCTCTTTAAAAGCTTTGGATCCATAGGTCATTAGCATCTTTAACATGTTTCAAGCATGAATATCCATTTTTTAAAACATGTATAGAAAAATTGTTTTCTTTTAAAATTCCAAGCTATTGGGGTTGAACTAGTGGAATTTACCAAACATGGATAACAAAACTTTTGTGTTCATTTGTGATGTGTGAAAAAATTTTATTTAGTTACATTTGTTATTGCTTTAATTTTTTTTCCATACATAAACTCAAAAATTTTCATTTTGTTGTGAGCTATGTGCCTTTTTTCTCTTTTTTGTTTATGAGATTAAGGGAAAGTGAAAACTCAAGTTTTTATTTAAGAAAAAAGTATAAATCTACAATATAAAGCCCAATGCAAAAATGTAAAGAGATATAATTCAAAAAAGTATATATAATTTTGAGGGATTGTAAACTCTAATTAGTTTTTATATATTAGGTTTTGCAATCATCGGAAAAAGGGGGGAGGCTGGGGATTTTTAACTGAGTCTTGAATCCCAATCCATAAGCCACTCCATACAAAAATATAGCCCATTACGCATGTTAAATCACTTTACAATCAACTATGATCGTTAGGTCAACTTTTTGTAAATGGGCAAAATAATGGCTTGTTTGACTCGGGTAAATATCCCACCGCACGTTCACTTAAAAATTTAATGAACGTTGGTTGTTCTCTTTAAAAGGTTTGGATCCATTGGTCATTTGCATCTTTAACATTTTTCAAGCATGCATATCCATTTTTTAAAACATGTGTAGAAAATCACTTTCTTATAAAATTCCAAGCTATTAGGGTTGAACTAGTGGGATTTCACAAACTTGGATAATAAAACTTTTGTGTTCATTTGTGGTGAATGAATAAATTTTTTCCATACATGAACTCTAAAATTTTCATTTTATTTTGATCTATTTGCCTTTTCTCTATATTTTGTATACCAGATGAAGGGAAAGTGAAAACTCAACTTTTGATTTAAGAAAAAACTATACAACTAAAATGGAAATTCACAATGAAAAAAAGTAGAGAAAGATAATTCCAAAAAGTATCAGTAATTTTTAGAAATTGTAAACTCTTTTTAGTTTTTATATATTAGGTTTCGCAATTGTCGGGAAAAGGGGGAGGCGGGAGGTTTTGAACTAAGTGTTGACTCCCAATCCATAAGTCATTCCATACAAAAATATAGCCCGTTACGCAAGATAAATCACTTTACAATCATCTATGATTGTTAGGTCAGCTTTTAGTAAATGGGAAAAATAATGGTTTGTTTGACTCGGGTAAATATTCCACAGCACGTTCACTGGAGAATTTAATGAGCGTTTGTTATTCTCTTTAAAAGCTTTAGATCCATAGGTCATTTGCATCTTTAACATGTTTGAAGAATGCATATCCATTTTCAAAAGATGTGTAGAAGAAATCTCTTTCTTATAAAATTCCAAGCTATTAGAGTTGAACTAGTGGAATTTCACGAACTTGGATAACAAAACTTTTGTGTTCATTTGAGGTGTGTGAATAAATTTTCTTTACTTACATTTGTTATTGTTTTAAATTTTCTCCCTACATAAACTCTAATATTTTCATTTTGTTGTGATCTATTTGCTTTTTTGTTTACAGGATGAAAGGGGAGCGAAAACTTAAAATTTTGATTTAAGAAAAAAGTGTACATCAAAAAAGTGCACAATCCACAAATGTAGAGAGAGAAAATTCCAAAGAGTATCTGTAATTTTTTGGGATTGTAAGATATTTTTAGTTTTTATATCTCAGGTTTTGCAATCGTCAGGAAAAGGGAGAGGCAAAGGATTTTTAACTGAGTGTTGACTCCCAATCCATAAGTCATTTCTTAAAAAAATATAGCTCGTTGCGCAAGATAAATCACTTTACAATCATCTATGATTGTTAGGTCTGCTTTTTGTAAATGGGCAAAATATCGGCTTGTTTGACTCGGGTAAATATCCCACCTCACGTTCACTTGAGAATTTAATGAGCGTTTGTGATTCTCTTGAAAATGTTTGGAACCATAGGTCATTTGCATCTTTAACATATTTCAAGCATGCAGATCCGTTCTTTAAAACAAGTGCAGAAAAACATTTTTCTTATAAAATTGCAAGCAATTAGGGTTGAACTAGTGGAATTTCACAAACTTGGATAAAAAAATTTTGTGTTCATTTGTGGTGTGTGAATAAATTTTATTTACTTAAATTTTTTATTGCTTTAAATTTTTTCCATACATAAACTCTAAAATTTTCATTTTGTTGTGATCTATTTGCCTTTTATCTTTTTTTTGTTTACGAGATGAAGGGAAAGTGAAAACTCAAGTTTTGATTTAAGAAAAAAGTATACATCTAAAATAGAAATGCACAATGGAATTATGTAGAGAGATATAATTCCAAAAAGTATATGTAATTTTGAGGGATTGTACTCTCTTATTAGTTTTTATATATTAGGTTTTGCAATCATCGGGAAAAGGGGGAAGTTGGGGATTTTTAACTGAGTGTTGACTGCCAATCCATAAGTCGTTCATCACAAAAATATAGCCAATTACGCATGATAAATCACTTTACGATCACCTATGATCGTTAGGTCAACTTTTTGTAAATGGGCAAAATAATGGTTTGTTTGACACGGGTAAATATCCCACCACACGTTCATTTGAGAATTTAATGAGCGTTTTTTTATTATATTTAAAATGTTTGGATCCATAAGTCATTTGCATCTTAAACATGTTCCAAACATGCATATCCATTTTTTAAAACATGTGTTGAAAAATCTTTTTGTTATAACATTCCAAGCTATTAGGGTTGAACTAGTGGAATTTCCCAAACTTGGATAAAAAAACTTTTGTTTTCATTTGTGATGTGTGAATAAATTTTCTTTACTTAAATTTGTTATTGCTTTAAATTTTTTCCAAACATAAACTCTAAAAGTTTCATTTTGTTGTGATCTATTGGCCTTTTATCTCTTTTTTGTTTACGAGATGTAGGGAAAGTGAAAACTCAAGTTTTGATTTAAGAAAAAAATATAAATATAAAATGTAAATGCATAATGCACAAATGTAGAGAGAGATAATTCCAAAAAGTATCTATAATTTTTAGGGATTGTAAACTCTTTTTAGTTTTTATATATTAGGTTTTTCAATCGTCGGGAAAAGGGAGAGGCAGGGGATTTTTAACTGACTATTGACTCCCAATCCATAAGTCATTCCTTACGAAATTATAGCCCGTTATGGAAGATAAATCACTATACAATCATCTATGATCGTTAGGTCAGCTTTTTGTAAAAGGGCAAAATAATGGCTTGTTTGACTCGGGTAAATATCCCACCACACGTTCTCGTGAGAATTTAATCAGCATTTGTTATTGTCTTTAAAAGGTTTGGATCCATAGGACATTTGCTTCTTTAACATGTTTCAAGCATGCATATCCATTTTTTAAAACATGTGGAGAAAAATCACTTTCTTATAAAATTCCAAGCTATTAGGGTTGAACTAGTGGAGTTTCTCAAACTTGGGTAATAAAACTTTTGTGTTCATTTGTGGTATATGGATATATTTTCTTTACTTAAATTTTTTTTTTTAAATTTTTTCGATACATAAACTCTAAAATTTTCATTTTATTGTGATCTATTTTCCTTTTATCTTTTTTTTTTATACCAGATGAAGGGAAAGTGAAAACTCAACTTTTGATTTATAAAAAAAAGTATACAACTAAAATGGTAATGCACAATGCACAAAAGTAGAGAGAGATAATTCCAAAAAGTGTCAGTAATTTTTAGGAATTGTTAATTCTTTTTAGTTTTTATATATTAGATTTTGCTATCGTCAGGAAAAGGGGGAGGCGGGAGATTTTGAAATAAGTGTTGACTCCCAACCCTTAAGTCATTCCTTACAAAAATATAGCACGATATGCATGACAAATCACTTTACAATCACCTACGATCGTTGGGTCAGCTTTTTGTAAATGGGTAAAATAATGGCTTGTTCAACTCAGGTAAATATCCCACGGGACGTTCACTTCAGAATTTAATTAGAGTTTGTTATTCTCTTTAAAAGTTTTGGATCCATAGGTCATTTGCATCTTTAACATGTTTCAAGAAGGCATATCCATTTTTTAAAACATGTGTAGAAAAATCTCTTTCTTATAAAATTCCAAGCTATTCGGGTTGAAATAGAGGAATTTTCAAAACTTGGATAATAAAAATTTTGTGTTCATTTGTGGTGTGTGAATAAATTTTCTTTACATACTTTTTTATTGCATTAAATTTTTTCCATACATAAACTCTAAAATTTTCATTTTGTTGTGAACAGTTTGCCTTTTACCTCTTTTTTATTTTACGAGATGAAGGGAAAGTGAAAACTCAAGTTTTGATTTAAGAAAAAAGTATACATCTAAAATGGAAATGCACAATACATTTATGTAGAGAGAGAAAATTGCTAAAAGTATATGTAGTTTTTAGGGATAGTAAACTCTCATTAGTTTTTATATATTAGGTTTTTCAATCGTCGGGAAAAGGGGGAGGCTTGAGATTTTTTAATGAGTGTTGACTCCCAATCCATAAGTCATTCATCACAAAAATATAACCCGTTACGCATGATAAGTCAATTTACAATCATCTATGATCGTTAGGTTAGCTTTTTGTAAATGGGTAAAATGGTGGCTTGTTTGACTCGGGTCAATATCCCACCACACGAACACCGTTTGTTAATCTCTTTAAAAGGTTTGGATCCATAGGTCATTTGCATCTTTACCATGTTTCAAGCATGCATATCCATTTTTCAAAACATGTGTTGAAAATCTCTTTCTTATAAAATTCCAAGCTATTAGGGTTGAACTAGTGGAATTTCCCAAACTTGGATAACAAAACTTTTGTGTTGATTTGTGGTGTGTGGATAAATTTTCTTTATATACATTATTTATTGCTTTAAATTTTTTCTATACATAAACTCTAAAATTTTCTTTTTGTTGTGATCTATTTGCCTGCTTTTTATCCCTTTTTTGTTTACGAGATGAAGGGAAAGTGAAAACTCAAGTTTTGATTTAAGAAAAATGTTTACATCTAAAATGGAAATGCAGAATGTAAAAATGTATAGAGAGATAACTCCTAAAAGTATCTGTAATTTTTAGGGATTGTAAACTCTTATTACTTTTTATATATTAGGTTTTGTAATCGTTGACAAAAGGGAGAGGCTGGGGATTTTTTACTTAGTGGTTACTCCCAATCCATAAGTCATTCCTTACAAAAATATAGTTCGTTACGCATTATAAATCACTTTACAATCATCTATGATTGTTAGGTAAATAAAGGCTTGTTTGACTTAGGTAAATATCCCACCGCACGTTAACTTGAGAATTTATGAGCATTATTTATTATCTTGAAAATGTTTGGATCCATAGTTCATTTGCATCTTGAACATATTTCAAGCATGCATATCAATTTTTTAAAACATGTGTAGAAAAATCTCTTTTTTTATAAAATTCCAAGCTATTAGGGTTGAATTAGTAGAATTTCCAAAACCTGGAAAACAAAACTTTTATGTTCATTTGTGGTGTGTTAATAAATTTTCTTTCTTTACATTTGTTATTGCTATAAATATTTTCCATACATAAACTCTCAAATTTTCATTTTGGTTAGATCAATTTTCCTTTTATCTCTTTTTTCATGACGAGATGGAGGGAAAGTGAAAACTCAAGTTTTGATTGAAAAAAAAAGTATACATCTAAAATGGAAAAGCACAATGTGAAAATGTAAAGAGAGGGAAAAGGGGGAGGCGGGGGATTTTTAACTAAGTGTTGACTCCCAATCCATTTGTCATTCCTTACAAAAATATAGCCCGTTACACATGATAAATCACTTTACAATCATCTGTGATTGTTAGGTCAGCTTTTTGTAAATGGGCAAAATAATGGCTTGTTTGACTCGGGTAAATATTCCACCGCACGTTCACTGGAGAATTTAATGAGCATTTCTTATTCTCTTTAAAAGCTTTGGATCCATAGGTCATTTTCATTTTAACATGTTTCAAGAATGCATATCCATTTTTAAAACATGTGTAGAAGAAATCTCTCTCTTATAAAATTCCAAGCAATTAGGGTTGAACTAGTGGAATTTCACAAACTTGGATAACAAAACTTTTGTGTTCATTTGTGGAGTGTGAATAAATTTTCTTTACTTAAATTTGTTATTGTTTTAAATTTTCTCCCTACATAAACTCTAAAATTGTTATTTTGTTGTGATCTATTTTCTTTTTTTGTTTACGGTATGAAAGGGAGCGAAAACTTAAAGTTTTGATTTAAGAAAAAAGTGTACATATAAAATGGAAAGGCACAATGCACAAATGTAGAGAGAGATAATTCTAAAGAGTGTCTGTAATTTTGTGGGATTGTATGCTATTTTTAGTTTTTTATATCTCAGGTTTTGCAATCGCTGGGAAAAGGGGGAGGTGGGGGATTTTTACTTGAGTGTTGATTCCCAATCCATAAGTCATTTCTTGCAAAAATATAGCCCGTTAGGCATGATAAATCACTTTACAATCTTCTATGATAGTTTGGTCATCTTTTTGTAAATGGGCAAAATAATGGCTTGTTTGACTCGCGTAAATATCCCACCGCATGTTCATTTGAGAATTTAATGAATGTTTGTTATTCTCTTTTAAAGGTTTGGATCCATATGTCATTTGAATCTTTAACATGTTTCAAGCATGCACATCAATTTTTAAAAACATGTGTAGAAAAATCTTTTTCTTATAAAATTCGAAGCTATTATGGTTGAACTAGTGGAATTTCTCAAACTTGGATAAAAAGAACTTTTGTGTTCATTTGTGGTGTGTAAATAAATTTTCTTTACTTAAATTTGTTATTGCTTTAAATTTTTTCCATACATAAACTCTAAAATTTTTATTTTCTTGTGATCAATTTTCCTTTTATCTCATTTTTGTTTACGAGATGAAGGGAAAGTGAAAATCAGGTTTTGATTTAAGAAAAAAGTATAGATCTAAAATTGAAATGCACAATACAAAAATGTAGGGAGAGATAATTCCTAAAAGTATCTATAATTTTGAGGGATTGTAAATTCTTATTAGTTTTTATATATTAATTTTTGCAATAATCGGGAAAAGGGGGAGGCTGGGGATTTTTTACTGAGTGTTGACTCCCGATCCATAAGTCATTCCTTAAAAAAATATAGCCCATTTTTCATGTTAAATCACTTTACAATCATCTATGCTCGTTAGGTCTTATTTTTTCATATGGGCAAAATATAGGCTTGTTTGACTCGGGTAAATTTCTCATCGCACGTTCACTTGACAATTTAATTAGCGCTTTTTATTCTCTTTAAAAGGTTTGGATCCATAGGTCATTTGCATCTTCAACATGTTTGAAGCATGCATATCCTTTTTTTAAAGCATGTGTAGAAAAATCTCTTTCTTATAATATTCCAAGCTATTAGGGTTGAATTAGTGAAATTTTACAAACTTGGGTAACAAAACTTTTGTGTTCATTTGTGGTGTGTTAATAAATTTTTTTTACTTACATTTGTTATTGCTTTAAATTTTTTCCATACATAGACTCTAAAATTTTCATTTTGTTAAGATCAATTTACCTTTTATCTCTTTTTTGTATACTAGAATAAGGGAAACTGAAAACTCAAGTTTTGATTAAAGAAAAAAGTATACATATAAAATGGAAAAACACAATGAGAAAATGTAGAGAGTGATAATTCTAAAATTTTTTTGTAATTTTTAGGGATTGTAAACTCTTTTTAGTTTTTATATATTAGGTTTTGCAATCGTCAGGAAAAGGGGAGGCGGGCAATTTTTAATTGAGTGTTGACTCCCAATCCATAAGTCATTCCTTAAAAAAATATTGCCCGTTATGTATGATAAATAACTTTACAATCTTCTATGATTGGTAGGTCAACCTTTTTTAAATGGGCAATATAATGGCTTGTTTGACTCGAGTAAATATCCCACAACATGTTCACTTGAGAATTTAATGAACGTTTGTTATTCTCTTTAAAATGTTTGGATCCATAGGTCATTTGCATCTTTAACATGTTTCAAGCATGCATATCCATTTTTTAAAACATGTGTAGAAAAATCTCTTTCTTATAAAATTCCAAGCTATTAGGGTTGAATTATTGGAATTCCCCAAACTTCGATAAAAAAACTTTTGTGTTCATTTGTGGTGTGTGAATAAATTTTCTTTACTGACGTTTGTTATTGCTTTAAATTTTTTCCATAAATAAACTATAAAATTTTATTTTTGTTGACATCCAGTTGCCTTTTATCTCTTTTTAGTATACCAGATGAAGGGAAAGTGAAAACTCAAGTTTTGATATAAGAAAACAGTATACATCTAAAATGGAAAAGCACAATGAGCAAATGTAGAGAGAGATAATTCCAACAAGTGTTTATAATTTTTAGGGATTGTAAATTCTTTTTAGTTTTTATATATTAGGTTTTGCAATCATCATTAAAAGGGGGAGGCGAGGGATATTTAACTAAGTGTTGACTCCCAATACATAAGTCATTCCTTACAAAAATACAACCCGTTACGCATGATAAATCACTTTACAATCATCTATGATTGTTCGGTCAGCATTTTGTAAATGGGGAAAATAATGGCTTGTTTGACATGGGTAAATATCCCACCGCACGTTCACTTGAGAATTTAATGAGTGTTAATTATTCTCATTAAAAGGTTTGGATCTGTAGGTCATTTTGCATCTTTAACATGTTTCCAGCATGCTTATCCATTTTTTAATACATGTGTTGAAAAATCTTTTTTTAATAAAATTCCAAGCGATTAGGGTTAAAATAGTGGAATTTCTCAAACTTGGATGAAAAAACTTTTATGTTCATTTGTGGTGTGTGAATAAATTTTCTTTCCTTAAAATTTTTTCCATACATAAACTCAAAAATTTTTATTTTCTTATGATCTATTTGCCTTTTATCTCTTTTTAGTTTACGAGATGAAGGGAAAGTGAAAACTTAAGTTTTGATATAAGAAAAAAGTATACATCTAAAATGGAAATGTACAATGCACAAATGTAGATAAAGATAATTCCAAAAAGTATCTATAATTTTTAGGGATTGTAAAATTTTATTAGTTTTTACATATTATGATTTTCAATTGTCACGAAAAGGGGGAGGCTGGGGATTTTTTACTGAGTGTTGACTCCCAATCCATAAGTCATTGCTTACAAAATTATAGCCCATTATGCATGATAAATCACTTTACAATCATCTATGATCGTTAAGTCAGATTTTTGTAAATGGGCAAACTAAAGTCTTGTTTGACTCAGGTAAATATCCCACTACACGTTCACTTGAGAATTTAATGAGTGTTTGTTCTTCTCTTTAAAAGGTTTGGATCCATAGGTCATTTGCATCTTTAACATGTTTCAAGCATGCATATCCATCTTTTAAGACATGTGTATAAAAATCTCTTTCTTATAAAATTCCATGCTATTAAGGTTGAATTAGTGGAATTCCCGCAACTTGGATAACTAAACTTTTGTGTTTATTTGTGGTGTGTGAAAAAAATTTCTTTACTTAGATTTGTTATTGCTTAAATTTTTTTTCATACATAAATTTTAAAATTTTCATTTTTTTGAGATCAATTTGGCTTTTATCCCTTTTTTGTTGACGAGATGAAGGGAAAGTGATAACTCAAGTTTTGACTTAAGAAAAAAGTATAT
Organism: Aristolochia californica; assembly: GCF_029961685.1. Classification (NCBI taxonomy): domain Eukaryota; kingdom Viridiplantae; phylum Streptophyta; class Magnoliopsida; order Piperales; family Aristolochiaceae; genus Aristolochia; species Aristolochia californica. The sequence continues at coordinate 30,621,278 of NW_027181992.1, read as the reverse complement.
ATTAGTTTTTATATATTAGGTTTCGCAATCGTCGGGAAAAGGGGGAGGCGGAGGATTTTTAACTGAGTGTTGACTCCCAATCCATAAGTCATTCCTTACAAAAATAATGCCCGTTACGCATGATAAATCACTTTACAATCATCTATGATCGTTAGGTCAGCTTTTTGTAAATGGACAAAATAATGGCTTGTTTGACTCGAGTAAATATCCCACCGCACGTTCACCTAAGAATTTAATGAGCGATTGTTATTCTCTTTAAAAGGTTTGGGTCCATAGGTCATTTGCATATTTAACATGTTTCAGGCATGCATATCCATTTTTTAAAACATGTGTGGAAAAATCTGTTTCTTATAAAATTTCAAGCTATTAGGGTTGAACCAATGGAATTTCCCAAACTTGGATAACAAAAATTTTGTGTTCATTTTTTGTGTGAATAAATTTTCTTTACTTACAATTGGTATTGCTTTAAATTGTTTCCATACAAAACTCTAAAATTTTCATTTTGTTGTGATCTATTTGCCTTGTATATCTTTTTTGTTTACGAGATGAAGGGAAAGTGAAAACTCAAGTTTTGATTTGAGAAAATAATATTCATCTAAAATGGAAATGCAAAATGCACAAATGTAGAGAGAGAAAATTCACAAAAGTGTCTTGAAATTTTCGGGATTGTAAACTCTTTTTAGCTTTTATATATTAGGTTTTGTAATCGTCGGGAAAAGGGGGAGGCATGGGATTTTTAACTGAGTGTTGACACCTAATCCATAACTCATTCCTTAAAAAAATATAGCCTTTTATGCTTGACAAATTACTTTATAATCATCTATGATCATTAGGTCAGATTTTTGTAAATGGGCAAAAATAAAGGCTTGTTTGACTCGTGTAAATATCCCACCGCACGTTCACTTGAGAATTTAATGAGCGTTTGTTATTTTCTTTAAAAGGTTTGGATCCATAGGTCATTTGCATCTTTAAAATTTTTCAAGCATGCAAATCCTTTTTTTAAAGCATGTTTAGAAAAATCTCCTTCTTATAAAATTCAGAGCTATTAGGGTTGAATTAGAGGAATTTCCTAAACTTGGATAACAAAACTTTTGTGTTCATTTGTGGTGTGTGAATAAATTTTATTTACTTACATTTGTTATTGCTTTAAATTTTTTTCCATACATAAGCTCTAAGATTTTCATTTTGTTGTGATCTATTTGTCTTTTATCACTTTTTTGTTTACGAGATGAAGGGAAAGTGAAAACTCAAGTTTTGATTTAAGAAAAAAGTATACATCTAAAATGGAAATGGACAATGCACAAATGTAGAGAGAGATAATTCCAAAAAGTATCTGTAATTTTTAGGGATTGTAAACTCTTATTAGTTTTTTATATTAGGTTTTGCAATCGTCGGGAAAAGGGCGAGGTTGGGGATTTTTTACTGAGTGGTTACTTCCAATCCATAAGTCATTCCTTAAAAAAATATTGCGCATTACGCATGATAAATCATTTTACAATCATCTATGATCGTTAGGTCAGCTTTTTGTAAATGGGCAAAATAATGGCTTGTTTGACTCGGGTAAATATCATACTGTATGTTCACTTGAGAATTTAATGAGTGAGTGTTATTCTCTTTAAAACGTTTCTGTCCATAGGTCATTTGCATATTTGACATGTTTCAAGCTATTTGGGTTGAACTAGTGGAATTTCCAAAATTTGGATAAAAATATTTTTGTGTTCATTTCTGTTGTGTGAATAAATTTATTTATTTAAAGTTTTTATTGCTTTAAATTTTTTCCATACATAAACTCTTATTTTTTTTTTTTGTGTTCTATTTGCCTTTTATCTATTGTTTGTTTACAAGAAGAAGGAAAAGTGAAAACTCAATTTTTGATTTAAGAAAACAGCATACATCTAAAATGGAAATTCACAATACACAAATGTAGAGAGAGATAATACCAAAAGGTGTGTGTAATTTTTATGGATTGTAAACTCTTTGAGTTTATATATATTAAGTTTTGCAATCGTCGGGATATGGGGGAGGTGGGGGATTTTTAACTGACTGTTGACTCCATATCCATAAGTCATTCCCTACAAAAATATAGCCCGTTACGAATGATAAATCACTTTACAATCATTTACGATCGTTAGGTCAACTTTTCGTAAATGTGCGAAATAATGGTTTGTATGACTCGGGTAAATATCCCATCGCACATTCACCTGAGAATTTAATGAGATTCTCTTTAAAAGGTTTGGATCCATATGTCATTTGCATCTTTAACATGTTTCATGCATACATATTCATTTTTTAAAACATGTGTAGAAAATCTATTTCTTATAAAATTCCAAGCTATTAGGGTTGAACTAGTGGAATTTCCCAAACTTGGATAACAAATTTTTTGTGTTCATTTGCGGTGTGAATAAATTTACTTTACTTACATTTGTTATTGCTTTAAATTTTTTCCATTCAAAACTCTAAAATTTTCATTTTGTTGTGATCTATTTGCCTTTTATCTCTTTTTTGTTTACAAGATGCTCAAAAAGTGAAAACTCAAGTTTTGATTTAAGAAAAAAGTGTACATCTAAATAGGAAATCACAATGCACAAATGTAGAGAGAGATAATTCCAAAAAGTGTCTATAATTTTTAGGGATTGTAAACTCTTTTTAGTTTTTATATAGTAGGTTTTGCAAACGTCGGGAAATGGGGGAGGCGGAGGATTTTTTACTATCCCAATCATAACGTCATTCCTTAAAAAAAAGCCAATTATGCATGATAAATCACTTTACATTCATCTATGATCGTTAGGTCAAATTTTGTCAATGAGCAAAATAAAGGCTTGTTTGATTCGGGTGAATATCCCACCATACGTTCACTTGAGAATTTAATGAGCGTTTGTTTCTCCTTAAAAGGTTTAGATCCATAGGTCATTTGCATCTTTAACATGTTTCAAGCATGAATATCCATTTTTTAAAACATGTGTAGAAAAATCTCTTTCTTATAAAATTCCAAGCTATTAGGGTTGAATTGGTGAAATTTCCCTAATTTCTCTTTTTTGTTGAAGAGATGAAGGGAAAGTGCAAACTCAAGTTTTGATTTAAGAAAAAAGTATACATCTAAAATGGAAAAGCACAATGAGAAAATGTAGAGAGAGATAATTCAAAAAAAGTGTCTGTTATTTTTAGGGATTGTAAACTCTTTTTAGTTTATTTATATTAGGTTTAACAATCGTCGAGAAAAGGGAGAGGAAGGGTATTTTTAACTGAGTGTTGACTTCCAATCCACAAGTCATTCCTTACAAAAATATAGCCCGTTACGCATGATAAATCACTTTACAATAATCTACGATCGTTAGGTCAGCTTTTTGTAAATGGGCAAAATAATGTCTTGTTTGACTCGGTTAAATATCCCACCGCACGTTCACTTGATAATTTAATGCACGTTTGTTATTCTCTTTAGAAGGTTTGGATTCATAGGTCATTTGCATCTTTAACATGATTGAAGCATGCATATCCTTTTTTTAAACCATGTGTAGAAAAATCACTTTCTTATAAAATTCCGAGCTATTAGGGTTGAACTAGTGGAATTTCCCAAACTTGGATATCAAAAATTTTGTGTTGATTTGTGGTGTGTGAATTAATTTTCTTTACTTACATTTGTTATAGCTTTAATTTTTTTTCCATAAATAAAGTCTAAAATTTTCATTTTGTTGTGATCTATTTGCCTTTTATCTCTTTTTTGTTTACGAGATGAAGGGAAAGTGAAAACTCAAGTTTTGATTTAATAAAAAAGTGTACTTCTAAAATTGAAATATACAATGCACAAATGTAGAGAGAGAAAATTCCAAATAGTATCTGTAATTTTTAGGGATTGTAAACTCATATTAGTTTTTATATATTAGGTTTTGCAATCGCCAAGAAAAGGGGGAGGTTGGGGATTTTTTTTTGAGTGTTGAAAATCCATACGTCATTCCTTACAAAAATATAGCCCATTATGCATGATATATCATTTTGCAATCATATATGATCGTTAGGTCAGCTTTTTGAAAATGGGCAAAATAATGGCTTGTTTGACTCGGGTAAATATCATATTGCACGTTCACTTGAGAATTTAATGAGCGTTTGTTAATCTCTTTAAAAGGTTTGGATCCATAGATCATTTGCATCTTTATCATGTTTCAAGCATGCATATACATTTTTCAAAACATGTGTATAAAAATCTCTTTCTTATAAAATTCCAAGCTATTAGGGTTGAACTAGTGGAATTGCCCAAACTTCGATAACAAAACTTTTGTATTCATTTGTGGTGTGTGAATAAATTTTCTTTACTTAGATTTGTTATTACTAGAAATTGTTTCCACACTTAAACTCTAAAATTTTCATTTTGTTGTGATCTATTTGCCTTTTATCTCTTTTTTGTATACGAGTTGAAGAGAAAATGAAAACTCATGTTTTGATTTAAGAAAAAAGAATACATCTAAAAAGGAAATGCACAATGCGCAAATATAGAGAGAGATAATTCAAAAAAGTGTCTGTAATTTTTACGAATTTTAAACTCTTTTTAGTTTTTATATATTAAGTTTTGCAATCGTCAGGAAAAAGGGAAGGTGGGGGATTTTTAACCGAGTGTTGACTCCCAATCCATAAGTCATTCCTTAAAAACTATCGCCCATTACGCATGATGCATCACTTTACAATCTATGACCGTTAGGTCAGCTTTTTCTAAAAGGGTAAAATAATGGCTTGTTAGACTCGAGTAAACATCCCACTGCACGATCAATTGAGAATTTAATGAGCGTTTGTTATTCTCTTTAAAAGGTTTGCATCCATAGGTCATTTCCATCTTTAACATGTTTCAAGCATGCATATCCACTTTTAAAAACATGTGTAAAAAAATCTCTTTCTTATATAATTCCAAGCAAGTAAGGTTGAACTAGAGGAATTTCCCAAACTTGGATAACCAAACTTTTGTGTTCATTTGTGGTGTGTGAATAAATTTTATTCACTTACATTTGTTATTTCTTAAAATTTTTCTATCCATAAACTCTAAAATTTTCATTTTTTTGTGATGTATTTTCCTTTTATCTCTTTTCACGAGATGAAGGGAAAGTGAAAACACTAGTTTTAATTGAAGAAAAAAGTATACTACTAAAATGGAAATGCACAATGCACAAATTTAGAGAAAGGTAATTCCAAAAAGGGTCTGTAATTTTTAGGGATTTCAAACTCTTTTTATTTTTATATATTAGGTTTTGCAATCGTCGGGAAAAGGGGGAGGCTAGGGATTTTTAACTAAGTGTTGACTCCAAATCCATAACTCATTCCTTAGAAAAATATAGCCCGTTACACATGATAAATCACTTTACAATCATCTGTGATCGTTAGGTCAACTTTTTTAAAATAGGCAAAATAATGGCTTGTTTGACTTGGGTAAATATCCCACTGCACGTTCACTTGAGAATTTAAGGAGTGTCTGTGATTCTCTTTAAAAGGTTTGGATCCATAGGTCATTTTAATCTTTGACATGTTTCAAGCATGCATATCCATTTTTAAAACATATGTCAAAAAAATCTCTTTCTTATAAAATTCCCGGCTATTAGTGTTGAACTAGTGGAATTTCCCCAACTTGGATAACAAAACGTTTGTGTTCATTTGTGGTGTGTGAATAAATTTTCATTACTTACATTTTTTATTGCTTTAAATTTTTTCCATACATAAACTCTAAAATTTTCATTTTGTTGTGATCTATTTGCCTTATATCTCTTTTTTGTTTACGAGCTGAAGGGAAAGTGAAAACTCAAGTTTTTATTTAAGAAAAAAGTATAAATCTAAAATGGAAATGCATGATGCACAAATTAGAGAGAGAAAATTTTAAAAAGTGTTCGTAATTCTTAGGGATTGTAAACTATTTTTAGTTTTTATATATTAGGTTTTTCAATTGTCGGGAAAAGGGGAGGCGAGGGATTTTAAACTAAGTGTTGACTCCCAATCCCCAAGTCATTCCTTACAAAAATATAGCCTGTTACACATGATAAATCACTTTACAATCATCTATGATCGTTAGGTCAGCTTTTTGTAAACGGGCAAAATAATTGCTCGTTTGACTCAGGTAAATATCCCACCGCACGTTCTCTTGAGAATTTAATGAGCGTTTGTTATTCTTTTTTAAAGGTTTGGCTCCATAGGTCATTTGCATCTTTAACATGTTTCAAACAACCATATCCATTTTTTCAAAAAATGTGTATAAAAATCTTTCTTATAAAATTCCAAGCTATTAGGATTGAACTAGTGGAATTTTCCAAACTTGGACAACAAAACTTTCGTGTTCATTTGTGGTGCGTGAATAAATTTTCTTTACTTAAATTTGTTATTGCTTTAAATTTTTTCCATACATAAACTCTATAATTTTAATTTTGTTGCGATGAATTTGCATTTTATCTCTTTTTTGTTTACGAGATGAAGGGAAAGTAAAAACTCAAGTTTTGATTTAAGAAAAAGTATACATCTAAAATGGAAATGCACAATGCACAAATGTATAGAGAGATAATTCCAAAAAGTGTCAGTAATTTTTATGGACTGTAAAATCTATTTAGTTTTTATATTTTAAGTTTTGCAATCGCCTGGAAAAGGGGGAGGTGGGGGATTTTTAACTTAGTGGAGACTCCCAATCCATAAGTCATTCCTTAGAAAAATATAGCCCATTACGCATGATAAATCTCTTTAAAATCATCTATGATCGTTAGGTCAGCTTTTTGTTTTATGGGCAAAATAATGGCTTGTTTGACTCGGGTAAATATCCCATCGTACGTTCACTTGAGAATTTAATGAGTGTTTGTTATTCTCTTTAAAAGGTTTGGATCCTTAGGTCATTTTGATCTTTAACATGTTTCAAACATTTATATCCATTTTTGAAAACATGTGTATAAAAATATCTTTCTTATAAAATTCCAAGCTATTAGGGTAGAACTAGTGGAATTTTCCAAACTTGGATAACAAAACTTTTGTGTTCATTTGTGGTGTGTGAAAAAAATTTCTTTACTAAAATATGTTATTGCTTTAAATGTTTTCCATACATAAACTCTAATATTTTCATTTTGTTGAGATGTATTTGCTTTTTATCTCTTTTTTGTTTTCAATATGAAGGGAAAGTGAAATCTCAAGTTTTGATTTAAGAAAAAGTATATGTCTAAATTGGAAATGCACAATGCACAAATGTAGAGAGAGATAATTCCAAAAAGTGTTGGTAATTTTTAGGGATTGTAAACTCTTTTTAGTTTTTGTATATTAAGATTTGCAATTGTCGGGAAAAGGGGGTGGCGGGGGATTTTTAACTGAGTGTTGACTCCAATCCAAAAGTCATTTCTGACAAAAAATATAGCCCGTTACACATGATAAATCACTTTAGAATCATCTATGATCGTTAGGTCACCTTTTTGTAAAAGAGTATAAAATAATGGCTTGTTTGACTCGTGTAAACATCCCACCACACGCTAAATTGAGAATTTATAAGCGTTTGTTATTCTCTTTAAAATGTTTGGATCCATAGGTCATTTGCTTCTTTAACATTTTTCAAGCATGCATATCCATTTTTTAAAACATGTGTAGAAAATTCCAAGCTATTGGGGTTGAACTAGAGGAATTTCCAAAACTTGGATAACCAAACTTTTGTGTTCATTTTTTGTGTGTGAATAAATTTTATTTACTTAAATTTGTTATTCTTTTAAATTTTTTCCAGACATAATCTCTAAATGTTTTATTCTGTAGTGATATATTTTCCTTTTATCTCTTTTTTGTTCACAATATGAAGGGAAAGTGAAAACACAAGTTTTGATTTAAGTAAAAAGAATACATCTAAAATGGAAATCCACAATGCACAAATGTAGAGAGAGGTAATTCCAAAAAATGTTTGCAAATTTTAGGGAATGTAAACCTTTTTTAGTTTTTTATATATTAGGTTTTGGAATCATCGGGAATAGGGGATGCGTGGGATTTTTAACTAAGTATTGACTCCCAATCCCTAAGACATTCCTTAAAAAAATACAGCCCGTTATGCATGATAAATCACTTGACAATCATCTATGATCATTATGTCAGCTTTTTGTAAAAGCGCAAAATTACGGCTTGTTTGACCTAGGGTAAATATCCCACTGCACATTCACTCGACAATTTAATGAATATTTGTTATTCTCTTTAAAAGGTTTGGATCCATAGGTCATTTGCATGTTTAAGATGTTTCAAGCTTCCATATCCATTTTTCAAAACATGTGTATAAAAATCTCTTTCTTATAAAATTCCTAGCTATTAGGGTTGAACTAGTGGAATTTCCCTAACTTGGGTAACAAAACTTTTGTGTTCATTTGAGTTGTGTGAATAAATTTTCTATACTTACATTTTTTATTGCTTTAAATTGTTTCCATACCTAAACTCTAAAATTTTCATTTTGATGTGATGTATTTACATTTTATCTCGTTTTAGTTTACGAGATGAAGGGAAAATGAAAACTCAAGTTTTGATTTAATAAAAAATTAAACATCTATAACGGAAATGCACAATGCACAAATGAAGAGAGAGATAATTCCTAAAATTGTCTATAATTTTTAGGGATTGTAAACTCTTTTTTGTTTTTATATATTAGGTTTTGCCATAGTTGGGAAAAGGGGAGGTCGTGGATTTTTAACTGAGTGTTGACTCCAATTCCATAAGTCATTCCTTAAAAAAATATAGCCCATTACACTTGATAAATCACTTTACCATCATCTATGATCGTTAAGTCAGATTTTTGTAAATGGGCAAAATAATGGCTGGCTTGACTCGGGTAAATATTCCGCCCCACGTTCATTTGAGAATTAAATGAGTTTTTTTATTCTCTTTAAAAAGTTTGGATCCATAGGTCATTTTATTCTTTAACATGTTTCAAGCATGCATATCCATGTTTTAAATCTTTTTTCGAAATATCTCTTTCTTATAAAATTTCAAGCTATTAGGGTCTAACTAGTGGAATTTCTAAAACTTGGATAACAAAACATTTGTGGTTATTTGTGATGTGTGAATGAATTTTCTTATCATTCATTTTTTATTTTTTTAAATTTTTTCCATACATCAACTCTAATGTTTTCATTTTGTTCTGATCTATTCGCCTTTTATCTCTTTTTTGTTTACGAGATGAAAGGAAAGTGAAAAATCAAAGTTTTTTTTTAAGAAAAAGTATACATCTAAAATGGAAATTCACAATGCACAAATGTAGAGAGAGATAATTCCAAAAAGTGTCTATAATTTTTATGGATTGTAAAACTCTTTTTAGTTTTTATATATTTGGTTTTGCAATAGTCGGGAAAAGGGGGAGGAGGGAATTTTTACCTGAGTGTTGAAACCCAATCCATAAGTCATTCCTTACAAAATTATAGTTCGTTACGAATGATAAATCACTATACAATCATCTATGATATTTAAGTCAGCTTTTTGTAAAAGGCAAAATAATGGCTTGTTTGACTCGGGTAAATATCCCACGACACGTTCACTTGAGAATTTAACGAGTGTTTATTATTCTATTTAAAAGGTTTGGATCTATAGGTCATTTGCATCTTTAACATGTTTCAAACATACATATCCATTTTTTAAAATATGTGTAGAAAAATCTCTTTCTTATAAAATTCCAAGCTATTAGGGTTGGACTAGTGGAATTTCCAGAACTTGGATAACAAAAATTTTGTATTCATTTGTGTTGTGCGAATAAATTTTCTTTACTTTCATTTGTAATTGCTTTAATTTTTTTCCTTACATAAATTCTAAATTTTTCATTTTATTGTGATCTATTTGGCTTTTATCTCTTTTTTGTTCACGAGATGAAGGGAAAGTGAAAACTCAAGTTTTCATTTAAGAAAAAATTATACATCTAAAATGAAAATTTAAAATTCACAAACGTAGAGAGAGGTAATTCAAAAAAGTGTCTATAATTTTTAGGGATTGTAAACTCTTTTTTAGTTTTTATATATTAGGTTTTACAATCGTCGGGAAAAGGGGAAGGCCGGGGATTTTTAACTGAGTGGTGACTCCCAATCCATAAGTCATGCCTTAAAAAAATATAACCCGTTACACATTATAAATAAATTTACAATCATCTACGATCGTTAGGTCAGCTTTTTGTAAAAGGGCAAAATATTGGCTTGCTTGACTCGGGTAAATATCCCACCGCACGTTCACTTAAAAATATAATGAGCGTTTGTTATTCTCTTTACAAGGTTTCGATCCGTAGGTCATTTGCATCTTTAGCATGTTTCAAGCATGCATATCCATTTTTTAAAACATGCGTTGAAAAATATCTTTCTTATAAAATTTCAAGCTATTAGGGTTGAACTAGTGAATTTCCCAAACTTTGATAGGATATCTTTTGTGTTCATTTGTGGTGTGTGAATAAATTTTCTTTACTTACATTTGTTAATGCTTAAAATTTTTTCCATACATAAACTCTAACATTTTCATTTTGTTGTGATCTGTTTGTTTTTTATCCAATTTTGTTTACGTGATGAAGGGAAAGCAAAAACTCAAGTATTGATTTAAGAAAAAAGTGTACATCTAAAATGGAAATGCTCAATGCACAAATATAGAGAGAGATAATTCCAAAAAGTGTCTATAATTTTTAGGGATTGTAAAATCTTTTTAGTTTTTATATATTAAGTTTTGCAATCGTCGACAAAAGGGGGAGGCGGGGGACTTTTAACTGAGTGTTGACTCCAAATCCATAAGTCATTCCTTACAAAAATATAGCCCGTTACGCTTGATAAATCACTGTACAATCATCTATGATCATTAGGTCAGCTTTTTGTAAATGGGCAAAATAATGGCTTGTTTGACTCGGGTTAATATCCGACCGCACGTTCACTTGAGTTCTTTTTAAAAGGTTTGAATCCATAGGTCATTTTAATCTTTAACATGTTTCAAGCATACATTTCCTTTTTTAAAAAAATATGTCAAAATATCTCTTTCTTATAAAATTCCAAGCTATTAGGGTTGAACTATTGGAATTTCCAAAACTTGGATAACAAAACATTTGTGATCATTTGTGGTGCGTGAATAAATTTTCTTTACTTACATTTGTAATTGCTTTAAAGCTTGACCGTAAATCAACTCTAAAATTTTCATTTAGTTGTGATCTATTTGCCTTTTATCTCTTTTTTGTTTACGAGATGAAGGAAAAGTTAAAACTCAAGTTTTTATTTAAGGAAAAAGTTTACATCTAAAATGCACATATGTAGAGAGAGATAATTCCAAAAACTTTGTATAATTTTTATGGATTGTAAACTCTTTTTAGTTTTTATATATTAGGTTTTGCACTAGTCGGGAAAAGGGAGAAGCGGGGATTTTTAATTAAGTGTTGAATCCCAACCATAAGTCATTCCTGACAAAATTACAGCCCGTTACGAATGATAAATCACTTTACAATTATCTATGATATTTAGGTTGGCTTTTTGAAAAAGGGCAAAATAATGGCTTGTTTGACTCCGATAAATATCCACCCACACGTTCGCTTGAGAGAATTTAATGAGTGTTTATTATTCTCTTTAAAAGGTTTGGATCCATAGGTCATTTGAATCTTTAACATGTTTCAAGCATGCATATCCATATTTAAAAATATGTGTAGAAAAATCTCTTGCTTATAAAATTCCAAGCTATTAGGGTTGAACTAGTGGAATTTCCAAAACTTGGACGACAAAACTTTTGTGTTCATTCGTGGTGTGCGAATAAATTTTCATTACTTTCATTTGTTATTGCTTTAAATTTTTTCCTTACATAAACTCTAAAACTTTCATTTTATGGTAATCGATTTGCCTTTTATCTCTTTTTTATTTATGAGATGAAGGGAAAGTGAATACTCAAGTTTTCATTTAATAAAAAAGTATACATCTAAAATGGAAATTTACAATTCACAAATGTAGAGAGAGATAATTCCAAAAAAGTGTCGATAATTTTTAGGGATTGTAAACTTTTTTTAGTTTTTATATATTAGGTTTTGCAATCGTAGGGAAAAGGGGAAGGCGGGGGATTTTTAGCTGAGTGTTGATGCCCAATCCATAAGTCTTTCCTTACAAAAAAATAACCTGTTACACATTATCAATAAATTTACAATCATCTATGATCGTTAGGTCAACTTTTTGTAAAAGGGCAAAAAAATGGCTTGTTTGACTCGGGTAAATATCCCACCGCACATTCACTTGAGAATATATTGAGCGTTTGTTATTCTCTTTAAAAGGTTTGGATCCATAGGTCATTTGAATCTTGAACATGTTTCAAGCATGTATATCCATTTTTTAAAACATGCGTTGAAAAATCTCTTTGTTATAAAATTCCAAGCTATTAGGGTTGAACTAGTGGAATTTCCCAAACTTTGATAGGATAAATTTTGTGTTCATTTGTGGTGTGTCAATAAATTGACTTTATTTACATTTGTTAATGCTTTAAAATTTTTCCATGCATAAAATCTAAAATTTTCATTTTGTTGTGATCTATTTGCCTTCTATACATCTTTGTTTAAGAGATGAAGGGAAAGTTAAAACTCAAATTTTCAATTAAGAAAGAAGTATTCATCAAAAATGGAAATGCACAATACACAAATGTAGAGAAAGATAATTCCAAAAAGTTTCTATAATTTTTAGGGATTGTAAACTCGTTTTAGTTTTTATATATTAGGTTTTGCGATCGTCGGGAAAAGGGGGAGGCGTGGGATTTTTAACTAAGTGTTGACTCCAAATCTATAAGTCGTTCCTTAAAAAAATATAGCCCGTTACACATGATAAATTACTTTTCAATCATCTATGATCCTTAGGTCAGATTTTTGTACATGGGCAAAATAATGGCTTGTTTGACTAGGGTAAATATCCCACTTCACGTTCACTTGAGAATTTAATGAGCGTTTTTTATTCTCTTTAAAATGTTTGGATCCATAGGTCATTTGCATCTTTAACATGTTTCAAGCATGTTTATCAATTTTAAAAAACGTGTAGAAAAATCTATTTCTTATTAAATTCCATGCTATTAGGGTCGAACTAGTGGAATTTCCCAAACTTGGATCACATAACTTTTTTGTTCATTTGTGGAGTGTGAATAAATTTTGTTTACTTACATTTGTTAAATCTTTAAATTTTTTCCATACATAAACTCTAAAATTTTCATTTCGTTGTGATCAATTTGCCATTTATCCATTTTTGTTTACGAGATGAAGGGAAAGTGAAAACTCAAATTTTGATTTAATAAAAAAGTATACATCTAAAAAGGAAATGCACAATGCAAAAATATAGAGAGAGATAATTCCAAAAAGTGTCTATAATTTTTTTGGATTGTAAACTCTTTTTAGTTTTATATATTAGGTTTTGCAATCGTTGGGAAAAGGGGGAGGTGGGGGATTTTTAACTGAGTGTTGACTCAAATCCATAAGTTATTCCTTAGAAAAATGTAGCCCCTTATGCATGATAAATCACTTGGCAATCATCTATGATCGTTAGGTAAAATTTTTGTAAATAGGCTAAATAATGGCTTGTTTGACTCGGGTAAATATCTCATCGCACGTTCACTTGAGAATTTAATGAGTGTTTGTGATTCTCTTTAAAAGGTTTTGATCCATAGGTCATTTTAATCTTTAACATGTTTCAAGTATCCATTTTTTAAAACATATGTCGAAAAATCTCTTTCTTATAAAATTCCAAACTATTAGGGTTGAACTTATGGAATTTCTCTAAATTGGATAAGATAACTTTTCTGTTCATTTTTAGTGTGTGAATAAATTTTCTTTACTTAAATTTGTTAATGCATTAAATTTTTTTCATCCATAAACTTTAAAATTTTCATTTTGCTGTGATCGTTTTGTCTTTTATCTCTTTTTTGTTTTCGAGATGAAGGGAAAGTGAAAATTAAAGTTTTGATTTAAATAAAAATTATACATCTAAAATGGGAATGCACAATGCACAAATGTAGAGAGAGATAATTCCAAAAAGTGTCTGTAATTTTTATAGATTGTAAACTCTTTTTAGTTTTTATATATTAGGTTTTGCAATAGTCGGGAAAATAGGCAGGCATGGGATTTTTTACTGAGTGTTTACTCCAAATCCATAACTCATTCCATACAAAATTATTTCCCGTTATGGATGATAAATCACTTTACAATCATCTATGATATTTAGGTCTGCTTTTTCTAAATGGGTAAAATAATGGCTTGTTTGACTAGGGTAAGCACGTTCCCTTGAGAATTTAATGAGCATTTATTATTCTCTTTAAATGGTTTGGATCCAGAGGTCATTTTCATCTTTAACATGTTTCAAGCATGCATATCCATTTTTTAAAACATGAGTAGAAAAATATCTTTCTTATAAAATTCCAAGCTATTAGGGTTGAACTAATTGAATTTCGTGAACTTGGATAATAAAACTTTTGTTTCCTTTGTGGTGATCGAATAAATTTTATTTACTTAAATTTGTTAATCCTTTAAATTTTTTCCATACATAGCTCTAAAATTTTCATTTTTTTGTGTTCAATTTGCCTTTTATCCATTTTTGTTTACGAGATGAAGGGAAAGTGAAAACATAAACTTTGATTTAAGAAAAAAGTGTCCATCTAAAATGGAAATGCGCAATGCACAAATATAGAGAGAGATAATTCCAAAAAGTTTCTATAATTTTTAGGGATAGTAAATTCTTTTTAGTTTTATATATTATGTTTTGCAATCGTTGGGAAAAGGGGGAGGTAGGGGATTTTTAACTGAGTGTTGACTCCAAATCCATAAGTCATTCATTATAAAAATATAGTCAGTTACGGATGATATATCACTTTACAATCATCTATGATGGTTAGGTCAGCTTTTTGTAAATAGGCAAAATAATGGCTTGTTTGACTCGGGTAAATATCCCACCACACGTTCACTTGAGAATTTAATGAGTGTTTGTGATTCTCTTTAAAAGGTTTTATCCATAGGTCATTTTAATCTTGAACATGTTTCTACCATACGTAGCCATTTTTTGAAACATCTGTCAAAAAATCTCTTTCTTATAAAATTCCAAACTTTTAGCGTTGAACTTATGGAAGTTCCCAACTTGGATAAGATAACTTTTGTGTTCATTTGTGGTGTTTGAATAAATTTTCTTTACTTACATTTGTTAATGCTTTAAATTTTATCCATACAAAAACTTTAAAATTTTCATTTTGCTGTGATCTATTTGCCTTTTATCTCTTTTTTGTTTTTGAGATGAAGGGAAAATGAAAACTAAAGTTTGGATTTAAAAAAAAATTATACATCTAAAATGGAAATGCACAATGCACAAATGTAGAGAGAGATAATTCGAAAATGTGTCATTAATTTTTATGGATTATAAACTCTTTTTAGTTTTTATATATTTGGTTTTACAATGGTCAGGAAAAGGGGCAGGCGGGGGATTTTTAACTGATTGTTGACTCCAAATGACTCCAAATCCAAAAGTCATTCCTTACAAAATTATTGCCCGTTATGCATGATAAATCACTTTACAATCATCTATGATATTTATGTCAGATTTTTGTAAATGGGAAAAATAATGGCTTGTTTGACTAGGGTAAATATTCCACCGCATGTTCCCTTGAAAATTTAATGAGCATTTATTTTTCTCTTCAAATGGTTTGGATCTTTAACATGTTTCAAGCACGCATATCCATTTTTTAAAACATGTGTAGAAAAATATCTTTCTTATAAAATTCCAAGCTATTAGGGTTGAACTAGTAGAATTACGCGAATTTTTTCCATTCATAAACTCTAAAATTTTCATTTTGTTGTGATCTTTTTGCCTTTTATATCTTTTTTGTGTACAAGATGAAGGGAAAGTACAAGGTCATGTTTTTATTGAAGAAAAAAGTATACATCTAAAATGGAAATGCACAATTCACAAATGTATAGAGAGATAATTCCAAAGAGAGTTTGTAATTTTTAGGGATTGTAAACTCTTTCTAGTTTTTATAAATTAGGTTTTGCAATCGTCAGGAAAAGGGGGTGGCAGGCGAATTTTAACTGAGTGTTGATTCCAAATCCATAAGTCATTCCTTAAAAAATTATAACCCATTACACTTGATTAAACACTTTACAATCATCTCTGATCGTTAGATCAGCTTTTTATAAATGGGCAAAATAATGGCTTGTTTGACTCGGGTAAATATCCCATTGCACGTTCACTGGAGAATTTAATGAGCGTTTGTTATTCTCTTTAAAAGGTTTGGATCGACAGATCATTTTCATCTTTAACATGTTTCAAGCATGCATATCCCTTTTTTAAAACATGTGTATAAAAAATCTCTTTCTTATAAAATTTCAAGCTATTAGGGTTGAACTAGTGGAATTTTCCAAACTTGGATAACAAAACTTTTGTGGTCATTTGTGGAGTGTGAATAAATTTTCTTTACGTACATTTGTTTATGCTTTGAATGTTTTCCATACATAAACTCTAAAATTTTCATTTTTTTGTGATCTATTTTCTTTTTATCTCATTTTAGTTTACGAGATGAAGTGAAAGTGAAATCTCAAGTTTTGATTTAAGAAAATAGTATACATCTAAAATGGAAATGCACAATGCTCAAATGTAGAGAGAGATAATTCCAAAAAGAGCCTGTAATTTTTAGGGATTGTAAACTATTTTTAGTTTTCATATATTAGGTTTTGCAATTGTAGGGAAAAGGGGGATGCGAGGGATTTTTAACTGAGTGTTGACTACCAATCCATGAGTCATTCCTTAAAAAAATATAGCCCGTTACGCATGATAAATCACTTTACAATCATCTATGATCGTTAGGTTAGGATTTTGTGAATGGGCAATATAATTGCTTGTTTGACTCGGGTAAATATCCCACAACACGTTCACTTGAGAATTTAATGAGCGTTTGTTATTCTCTTTAAAAGGTTTGGAGCCATAGGTCATTTTAATCTTTAACATGTTTCAAGCATGCATATCCATTTTTTAAAACATGTGTAGAAAAATCTCATTCTTATGAAATTCCAAGCTATTAGACTTGAACTAGAGGAATTTCCCAAACTAGGATAGCCAAACTTTTGTGTTCATTTTTCGTGTGTGAATAAATTTTATTTTCATACATTTATTATTTTTTAAGAATTTTTCCATACATAAACTCTAAAATTTTCTTTTTGTTGTGATCTATTTGCCTTTTATCTCTTTTTTGTTCACGAGATGAAGGGAAAGTGTAATTTTTTTATTTAAGAAAAAAGTATACATCTACAATAGAAATGCACAATGCACAAATGTAGAGAGAGATAATTCCAAAAAGTGTCTATAATTTTAGGGATTGTAAAATTTTTTTAGGTTTTATATATTTTAGGTTTTACAATCATAGGGAAAGTGTAAATTCAAGTTTTGATTCAAGAAAAAAGAATACATCTAAAATGGAAATGCACAATGCACAAATGTTGAGAGAGATAATTCCTAAAAGTGCCTGTAAATTTTAGGGATTGTAAACTCTTTTTTGTTTTTTTATATTAGGTTTTCCAAACGTCAGAAAACGGAGGAGGCGGGGATTTCTAACTGAGTGTTGACTCTTAATCCATAAGTCAATCCTTACAAAATTATAGCCCTTTGCGTTTGATAAAACACTTTACAATCCTCTATGATCATTAGGTCAACTTTTTTCTAAATGGGCAAAATAATGGCTTGTTTGACTCGGGTAAATAACCCACCAAACGTTCACTAGATAATTTAATGAGCATTTGTTATTCTCTTTAAAAGGTTTGGATCTATAGGTCATTTGCATCTTTAACATTTTTCAAGCAAGGATATCCATTTTTTAAAACATATATAGAAAAAATCCCTTGCTTATAAAATTCCAAGCTATTAGGGTTTTACTAGCGGAATTTTTCAAACTTGGATTACAAAACTTTTGTGGTCATTTGTGGAGTGTGAATAAATGTTCTTTACTTACTTTTGTTAATGTTTTAAATTTTTTCCATACATAAACTCTAAAATTTTCATTTTTTATGACTATTTGCCTTTTATCTCTTTATTTTTTACAAGATGAAAGGAAAGTGAAAACACAAATTTTTATTTTAGGAAATAGTATACATCTAAAATTAAAATGCACAATGCTCTAATGTAGACAGAGAAAATTCCAAAAAGTGCCTGTAATGTTTAGGGATTGTAAACTCTTTTTAGTTTTGATATATTAGGTTTTACAATCGTTGGGAAAAGGGGGAGGCATAGGATTTTTAACTGAGTGTTGACTCCCTATCCATAAGTCATTCTTTACAAAAATATAGCCAGTTACGCATGATTAATCACTTTACAATCATCTATGATCGTTTGGTCAACTTTTTGAAAATGGGCAATATAATGGCTTGTTTGATTCAGGTAAATATCCACAACACGTTCCCTTGAGAACTTAATGAGTGTTTGTTATTCACTTTAAAAAGTTTGGATCCATAGGTCATTTGCATCTTTAACATGTTTCAAGTGCGCATATCCATTTTTTAAAACATGTGTAGAAAAATCTCTTTCTTATAAAATTCTAACCTATTAGGGTTGAACTAGAGGAATTTACCAAACTTAGATAACAAAACTTTTGTGTTCATTTGTGGTGTGTGGTTAAATTTTCTTCACTTACATTTGTTACTGCTTTAAATTTTTTCCATACATTAACTCTAAAATTTTCATTTTGTTGTGATCTATTTGCCTTTTATCTCTTTTTTGTTTCCGAGATGAAGGGAAATTAAAAACTAAAGTTTTGATTGAAGAAAAAAGTATACCTCTAAAAAGGAAATGTATAATGCACAAATATAGAGAGAGATAATTCCAAAAAGTGTCTGTAATTTTTAGGGATTGTAAAAAATTTTTAGTTTTTAAATATTAGGTTTGGCAATCGTTGGGAAAAGGGGGAGGTGGGGGATTTTTAACGTAGTGTTGACTCCAAAATCTATAAGTCATTCCTTAAAAAATTATAGCCTGTTATGAATGATAAATAACTTTACAATCATCTTTGATATTTAGGTCATGTTTTTGTAAATAGGCAAAATAATGGCTTGTTTGACTCGAGTTAATATCCCACCGCACGTTCATTTGAGAATTTAATGAGCATTTATTATTCTCTTTAAATGGTTTGGATCCATAGGTCATTTACATCTTTAACATGTTTCATGCATGCATATCCATTTTTTAAAACATGTGTATAAAAATCTCTTTCTTATAAAATTCCAAGCTATTAGGGTTGAACCAGTAGAATTTCCCAAACTTGGATAACAAAACTTTTGTTTTCACTTGTGGTGTGTGAATAAATTTTCTTTCTGTACATTTGTTATTGCTTTAAATTTTTTCCATGCATAAACTCTAAAATTTTCTTTTTGTTGTGATCTATTTGTCTTTTATCTGTTATTTGTTTATGAGATGAAGGGAAAGTGTAAATTCAAGTTTTGGTTCAAGAAAAAAGTATACATCTAAAATGGAAATGCACAATGAACAAATATAGAGAAAGATAATTCCAAAAAGTGTCTGTAATTTTTAGGGATTTTAAATTATTTTTAGTTTTTATATATTTGGTTTTGCAATCGTCAGGAAAAGGGGGAGGCGGGGGATTTTTAACTGAGTGTTAACTCCCAATCCATAAGTCCTTCCTTACAAAATTATAGCCCTTTGCCCTTAATAAAACGCTTTACAATCATCTATGATCGTTAGGTCAGCCTTTTGTAAATGGGAAAAATAATGGCTTGTTTGACTCGGGTAAATAACCCACAACACGTTTAACTACAGAATTTAATGAGCGTTTGTTATTCTCTTTAAAAGGTTTGGATCTATAGGTCATTTGCATCTTTAACATGTTTCAAGCATGCATATCCATTTTTTAAAACATATGTAGAAAACATCTCTTTCTTATAAAATTCCAAGCTATTAGGGTTGAACTAGTGGAATTTTCCAAACTTGGATAACAAAACTTTTGTGGTCATTTGTGGTGTGTGAATAAATTTCTTTACTTATATTTTTTAATATTTGAAATTTCTTCCACACATAAACTCTAAAATTTTCTTTTGTTGTGATCTATTTGCCTTTTCTCTCTTCATTGTTTATGAGATGAAGGGAAAGTGAAAACACAAGTTTTGATTTAAGGAAACAGTATACATCAAAAATTAAAATGCACAATGCTCAAATGTAGAGAGAGAAAATTCCAAAAAGTGCCTGTAATTTTTAAGGATTGTAAACTCTTTTTAGTTTTTATATATTAGGTTTTACAATCGTTGGGAAAAAGGAGAGGCATGGGATTTTTAACTGAGTGTTGTCTCCCAATCCATAAGTCATTCCTTACAAAAATATAGCCTATTACGCATGATTAATCACTTTACAATCACATATGATCGTTGGGTCAGCTTTTTGAAAACGGTCAAAATAATGGCTTGTTTGATTCGGGTAAATATCCCACAACATGTTCACTTGAGAATTTAATGAGCGTTGGTTATTCTCTTTAAAAGGTTTGGATCCATAGGTCATTTGTTTCTTTAACATGTTTCAAGTGTGCATATCCATTTTTTAAAACATGTGTAGAAAAATCTCTTTCTTATAAATTTCCAAGCTATTAGGGAAGAAATAGTGGAATTTCCAAAACTTGGATAACAAAACTTTTGTGTTCATTTGTGGTGTGTGGATATATTTTTTTTACTTACATTTGTTATGGGTTTAAATTTTTTCCATACATAAACTATAAAATTTTTATTTTGTTGTGATCTATTTGTCTTTTATCTCTTATTTGTTTACGAGATGAAGGGAAAGTGAAAGCTCAAGTTTTGATTGAAGAAAAAAGTATACTTCTAAAACAGAAAGGCCCAATGCACAAATTTAGAGAGATAATTCCAAAAAGTGTCTGTAATTTTTAGGGATTGTAAACTCTTTTTAGTTTTGCAATCATTGGGAAAAGGGGGAGGCGGGGGATTTTTAACTGAGAGTTGACTCTCAATCCATTAGTCATTTCTTTCAAAAATATAGCCCGTTATGTATGATAAATCACTTTACAATCATCTATGAGCGTTAGGTCAAGTTTTTGTAAAAATGAAAAATAATGGCTTGTTTGACTCGGGTAAGTATCCCACCGCACGTTCACTTGAGAATGTAATGAGAGTTTGTTATTCTCTTTAAAAGGTTTGGATCCATAGGTCATTTACATCTTTAAAATGTTTGAAGCATGCATATCCATTTTTTAAAATATGTGTAGAAAAAAATCTCTTTCTTATTAAATTCAATGCTATTAGGGTTGAACTAGTGGAATTTCCCAAACTTGGATAACAAAAGTTTTGCGTTCATTTGTGGTGTGTGAATAAATATTCTTTACCTACATATGTTATTGCTTTAATTTTTTTCCATACATAAACTCAAAAAAAATCATTTTGTTGTGATCTTATTGGCCTTAATGTCTTTTTTGTTTACGAGATGATGGGAAAGTGAAAACTCAAGTTTAGATTTTAGAAAAAAGTATAAATCTAAAATGGAAATACATAATGCACAAATGTAGAGAGAGATAATTCCAAAAATTGTCTGTAATTTTTAGAGAAAGTAAATTTTTATTTGTTTTTATATATTAGGTTTTGGAATCGTCGGGAAAAGGGGGAGGCGGGGATTTTTAACCGAGTTTTGACTCCCAATCCATAAGTCATTCCTTACAAAAATATAGCCCGTTACACATGATAAATCACTTTACAATCATCTATGATCCTTAGGTCAACTTTTTGTAAATGGGCAAAGTACTGGGTTGTTTGACTCAAGTAAATATCCCACAACACGTTCACTTGAGAATTTAATGAGCGTGTTTTATTCTCTTTAAAAGGTTTTGATCCATAAGTCATTCGCATCTTTAACATGTTTCAAACATGCATGTCCATTTTTTAAAAAATGTGTAGAAAAATCTCTTTCTTATAAAATTCCAAGCTATTTGGGTTGAACTAGTGGAATTTCCCAAACTTGGATAACAAATATTCTGTGTTCATTTGTGGCGTGTGACTAAATTTTCTTAACTTATATTTTTTATTAATTTAAATATTTACCATACATAAACTCTAAAATTTTCAATTTGTTGTGATCTTATTTGCCTTTTATCTTTTTTTGTTTACGAGATGAAGGAAAAGTGACAACTCAAGTTTTGATTTAAGAAAAAAGTATATATCTAAAATGGAAATGCACAATGCACAAATGTGGAGATATATAATTCAAAAAAGTGTCTGTAATTTTTAGGGATTGTAAACTCTTTTTAATTTAAATATATTAGGTTTTGCAATCGTCGGGAAAAGGGGGAGGCTTGGAATTGTTTACCAAGTGTTGACTCCAATCCATAAGTCATTCCTTAGAAAAAAATGTATCCCATTACGCATGATAAATCACTTTACAATCATCTATGATCATTAAGTCAGCCTTTTGTAAATGGGCAAAATAATGGCTTGTTTGACTCGGGTAAATATCCCACCGCACGTTCATTTGAGAATTTAATGAGCATTAATTATTCTATATAAAAGGTTTGGATCCATAGGTCATTTGAATCTTTAACATGTTTCAAGCATGCATATCTATTTTTTAAACCATGTGTAGAAAAATATCTTTATTATAAAATTCCATGCTATTAGGGTTGAACTAGTGGAATTTCCCAAACTTGGATAACAATGCTTTTGTGTTAATTTGTGGTGCGTGAATAAATTTTCTTTATTTACATTAGTAATTGCTTTAAATGTTTTCCATACATAAACTCTAAAATTTTAATTTTTGTTGTGATCTTATTTGTCTTTTATCTCTTTTTTTTTACGAGATGAAGGGAAAGTTAAAACTCAAGTTTTGATTTAAGAAAAAGTTATACATCTAAAATGAATGTACAAATGTAGAGAGATACAATTCCAAAATGTTTTTGTAATTTTTAGAGATTATAAATTCTTTTCAATTTAAATATATTAGGTTTTTCAATCGTCAGAAAAAAGGGGAAGCGAGGGATTTTTAAGTGAGTGTTGACTCCCAATCCATAAGTCATTCCTTACAAAAATATAGGCCATTACGCAAGATAAATCAATGAACAATCATCTATGATCGTTAAGTTAGCTTTTTTTAATTGGGCAAAACAATGGCATGTTTGACTCGGGTAAAAATCCCACCGCACGTTCACTTGAGATTTTATTGAGTGTTTGTTATTCACTTTAAAAGGTTTGGATCCATAGGTCATTTGCATCTTTAACATGTTTCAAGCATGCATATCCATTTTTTAAAACAGTTGTAAAAAAATATATTTCTTATAAAATTCCAAGCTATTAGGGTTCAACTAGTGGAATTTCCCAAACTTGGGTAATAAAACTTTTGTGTTCATTTGTGGTGTGTGAATAAATTTTCTATACTTCCAATTATATTGCTTTAAATTTTTTCCATACATAAACACTAATATTTTCATTTTGTTGTGATCTATTTGCCTTGTATCTCTTTTTTTTATTACGAGATGAAGGGAAAGTGAAAACTCAAGTTTTGATTGAACAAAAAGGTATAAATCTAAAATGGAAATGGACAATTCACAAATGTAGAGAAAGATAATTCGAAAAAGTGTCTATAATTTTTGTGGATTGTTAATTCCTTTTAGATTTTATATATAAGGTTTTTCAATAATCGGGAAAAAGGGGAGGCGGCGGATTTTTAACTAAGTGTTGACTCCCAATCCATAAGTCATTCCTTACAAAATTTTAGCCCGTTACGCTTGATAAATCACTTTACGATCATCTATGATATTTAGGTCATCTTTTTGTAAATGGGCAAAATAATGGCTTCTTTGACTCGGGTAAATATCCCACTGCACGTTCACTTGAGAATTTAATGAGCATTGATTATTCTCT
Source organism: Aristolochia californica (assembly GCF_029961685.1). Lineage (NCBI taxonomy): Eukaryota > Viridiplantae > Streptophyta > Magnoliopsida > Piperales > Aristolochiaceae > Aristolochia > Aristolochia californica. The sequence continues at coordinate 30,597,460 of NW_027181992.1, read as the reverse complement.
TTAAATGGTTTGGATCCATAGGTCATTTGCATCTTTAACATGTTTCAAGCATGCATATCCATTTTTTTAAACATGTGGAGAAAAATATATTTCTTTTAAAATTCCAAGCTATTAGGGTTGAACTAGTGGAGTTTCCCAAACTTGGATAACAAAACTTTTGTGTTCATTTGTGGTGTGTGAAAATATTTTCTTTACTTACAATTTTTATTGCTTTAAATTTTTTCCAAATATAAACTCTAAAATTTTCTTTTTTTTGTGATCTATTTGCCTTTTATCTGTTTTTTATTTGCGAGATGAGGGCAAAGTGAAAACTCAAGTTTTGATTTAAGAAAAAAGTATAAATCTGAAATGAAAATGCACAATGTAAAAATCTAGATAGAGATAATTCCAAAAAGTGTTTGTAATTTTAAGGGATTGTAAACTCCTTTTAGTTTTTATATATTAGGTTATTCAATCATCGGGAAAAGGGGGTGGCGAGGGATTTTAACTAAGTGTTGACTGCAAATCCATAACTCATTGCTTACAAAAATATAACCTGTTATTCATGATAAATCACTTTACAATCATCTATGATCGATAGGTCAGCATTTTTTAATTGGACAAAACAATTTCTTGTTTGACTCGGGTAAATATCCCACCTCACGTTCACATGAGAATTTAATGACTGTTTTTTTTTCTCTTTAAAAGGTTTGGATCTATAGGTCATTTACATCCTGAATATGTTTCAAGAATGCATATCCATTTTTTAAAACATATGTAGAAAAATCTCTTTCATGTAAAATTCAGAGCTATTAGGGTTGAACTAGTGGAATTTCCCAAACTTGGATAACAAAACTGTTGTGTTCATTTGTGGTGTGTGAATAAATTTTCTTTACTTACTTTTTTATTGCTTTAAATTTTTTCCATACATAAACTCTAAAATTTTCATTTTTTAATGATCTTTTTTCTGTTTATCTCTTTTTTTTTTACGAGATGAAGGGATAGTGAAAACTCAAGTTTTGACTTAGAAAAAAGTATACATACAAAATGGAAATGTACAATGCACAAATGTAGAGAGAGATAATTCAAAAAAGTGTATGTAATTTTTAGGTATCTTAAACTCTTTTTATTTTTATATATTACGTTTTGCAATCGTTGGGAAAAGGGGGAGGCGGGGGATTTTTAACTGAGTGTTGACTCCCAATCCATAAGAAGTTCCTTTGAAAAACATAGGCCATTACGCATGATAAATCACTTTACATTCATCTATGATATTTAGGTCAGCTTTTTGTAAATGGGGAAAATAATGGCATATTTGACTCGGGTAAATATCCCACAACACGTTCACTTGAGAATTAAATGAGCATATTTTATTCTCTTTAAAAGGTTTGTATCCATAGGTCATTTGCATCTTTTAACATTTTTCAAGCATGCATATACATTTTTTAAAACATGTGTACAGAAATCTTTTTATTATAAAATTCAAAGATATTAGGGTTGAACTAGTGAAATTTCCCAAACTTCGATAACAAAACTTTGGTGTCCATTTGTGGTGTGTGAATAAATTTTCATTACTTACATTTGTTATTGCTTTAAAATTTTTCCATACATAAACTCTAAAATCTTCATTTGGTTGTGATCTATTTGCCTTTTATCTCTTTTTTGTTTACGAGATGAAGGGAAAGTGTAAACTCAAGTTTTGATTTAAGAAAAAAGTATACATCTAAAATAGAAATACACAATGCACTAATGTAGAGATAGATAATTCCAAAAAGTGTCTGTAATTTTTAGGGATTGTTAACTCTTTTTAATTTTATATATTAGGTTTTGCAATCGTCAGGAAAAGGGGGAGGCAGGGGATTTTTAACTGAGTGTTGACTCCCAATCCATAAGTCATTCCTTTCAAAAATATAGCCCGTTATACATGATAACTCACTTTACAATCATCTATGATCGTTAGATCGGCTTTTTGTAAATGGGCAGATTAACGACATGTTTGACTCAATTAAATATCCCACCGCAAGTTCACTTCAGAATGTTATGAGAGTTTGTTATTCTCATTAAAAGGTTTGGATCCATAGGTTATTTGCATCTTCAACAAGTTTCAAACACGCATATCCATTTTTTAAAACATGTGTAGAAAAATCTATTTCCTACAAAATTCCAAACTATTAGACTTGAACTAGTGGAATTTCCCAAACTTGGATAACATAACTTTTGTGTTCATTTGTGCTGTGGGAATAAATTTTATTTATTTACATTAGTTACTGTTTTAATTTTTTTCCACTCATAAACTCTAAAATTTTCATTTTTTTTATCTATTTGTGTTTTATCCATTTTTGTTTACGTGATGAAGGGAAAGTGAAAACTCAAGTTTGATTTAGGAAAAAAGTATACATTTAAAATGGAAATGCACAATATAGAAATGAAGATGGAGATAATTCAAAAAACTGTCTATAATTTTTAGGAATAGTAAAGTTTTTTTAGTTTTTACTTATTAGGTTTTACAATCATTGGGAAAAAGGGGAAGAGGGGGATTTTTAACTGAGTGTTGACTCCAAATCCATAAGTCATTCATTAAAAAAGTAAAGCCCATTATGCATGATAAATCACTTTACAATCATCTATGATCGTTAGGTTAGCTTTTTGTAAATAGGCAAAATAATGGCTGGTTTGACTCGGGTTAGTATCCCACCGCATGTTCACTTAAGAATTTAATTAGTGTTTTTTGTTCTCTTTAAAAGGTTTGGATCCACAGGTCATTTTAATCTTTAACATGTTTCAAGCAAGCATTTTCATTTTTTAAAACATATGTAAAAAATGCCAAGCTATTAGGGTTGAACTTGTGGAATTTCCCAAACTTGGATAACAAAACTTTTATGTTCATTTGTAGTGTGTGAATAAATATTCTTTACTTACATTTGTTATTGCTTTAAATTTTTTCCATTCATAAACTCTAAAATTTTGTTTTCTGGTGATCTATGTGTCATTTATTTCTTTTTTGTTTATGAGATGAAGGGAAAGTAAAAAGTCAAGTTTTGATTTCAGAAAAAAAGTATACATATAATATGGAAATGCATAATGCACAAATGTAGAGAGAGATACTTAGAAAAAGGGTCTGTAATTTTTATGGATTGTAAACTCTTTTAAGTTTTTATATATTAGGTTTTGCAATAGACGGGAAAAGGGGGAGGTGGGGGATTTTTAACTGTGTGTTGACTCCCAATCCATAAGTTATTCCTTACAAAAAAATAGCCCATTACTCATGATAAATCACTTTACAAACATCTATGATCGTTAGCTCAACTTTTTGTAAATGGGCAAAATAATGGCTTGTTTGACTCGGGTAAATATCCACCGCACGTTCACTATAGAATTTAATGAGCGTTTGTTATTCTCTTTAAAAGTTCTAATTTTAACATGTTTTCATCTTTAACATGTTTCAAGCATGCATATCCATTTCTTTAAAACATCTCTTTCTTATAAAATTCCAAGCTATTAGGGTTGAACTAGTGGAGTTTCCCAAACTTGGATAACAAAACTTTTGTGTTCATCTGTGGTGTGTGAAAATATTTTATTTACTTACAATTGTTATTGCTTTAAATTTTTTCCATACATAAACTCAAAAATTCTAATTTTGTTGTGATCTATTTGCCTTTTATCTATTTTTTATTTACGAGATGAGCGGAAAGTGAAAACTCAAGTTTTGATTTAAAAAAAGTATACATCTAAAATGTAAATGCACAATGCACAAATGTAGATAGAGATAATTCCAAAAAGTTTTTGTAATTTTTAGGGATTGTAAACTCTTTTTAGTTTTTATATATTAGGTTTTGTAATCATTGGGAAAAGGGAGTGGCGGGGGATTTTAACTGAGTGTTGACTCCAAATCCATAACTCATTGCTTACAAAAATATAACCCGTTATGCATGATAAATCACTTTACAATCATCTATGATCTTTAGGTCAGCGTTTTATAACTAGACAAAATAATTTCTTGTTTTACTCGGGTAAATATCCCACCTCACGTTAACTTGAGAATTTAATGACTGATTGTTCTTCTCTTTAAAAGGTTTGGATCCATAGGTCATTTAAATCCTAAATATGTTTCAAGCATGCATATGCATTTTTTAAAACATATGTAGAAAAATCTCTTTCATATAAAATTCAGAGCTATTAGGGTTGAACTAGTGGAATTTCCCAAACTTGGTTAACAAAACTGTTGTGTTCAGTTGTGGTGTGTGAATAAATTTTATTTACTTACTTTTTTATTGCTTTAAATTTTTTCCATACTTAAACTCTAAAATTTTCATTTTGTAGTGATCTTTTTTCCTTTTATCTCTTTTTTGTTTACAAGATGAATGGAAAGTAAAAACTCAAGTTTTGATTTAAAAAAAAGTATACATATAAAATAGAAATGCACAATGCTCAAATGTAGAGAGAGATAGTTCCAAAAAGTGTACGTAATTTTTAGGTATCTTAAACTCTTTTTAGTTTTTATATATTATGTTTTGCAATCGTCGGGAAAAAGGGGAGGCGGGGGATTTTTAACTGAGTGTTGTCATCCAATCCATAAGAAGTTCCTTTAAAAAACATAGGCCATTACGCATGATAAATTACTTTACAATCATCTATGATCTTTAGGCCAGCTTTTTGTAAATGGGGAAAATAATGGCATGTTTGACTCGGGTAAATATCCCACAACACGTTCACTTGAGAATTTAATGAGCATATGTTATTCTTTTTAAAAGTTTTGGATCCCTAGGTCATTCGCATCTTTAACATTTTTAAGCATGCATATACGTTTTTTAAAACATGTGTTCAAAAATCTCTTTGTTATAAAATTCAAAGATATTAGGGTTGAACTAGTGCAATTTCCAAACTTCGATAACAAAACTTTGGTGTCCATTTGCTGTGGGTGAATAAAGTTTTATTACTTACATTTTTTATTGCTTTAAAATTTTTCCATACATAAACTCTTAAATCTTCATTTTGTTGTGATCTATTTGCCTTTTATCTCTTTTTTTTGTACGAGATGAAGGGAAAGTGTAAACTCAAGTTTTGATTTAAGAAAAAAATATACCTCTAAAATAGAAATGCACAATGCACTAATGTAGAGAGAGATAATTCCAAAAAGTGTCTGTAATTTTTAGGGATTGTTAACTCTTTTTAGTTTTATATAATTTGTTTTGCAATCGTCTGAAAAAGAGGGAGGCAGGGGATTTTTAACTGAGTGTTGACTCCCAATCCATAAGTCATTCCTTTCAAAAATATAGCCCGTTATGCCAAATAAATCACTTTATAATCATCTATAATCATTAGGTCAGCCTTTTGTAAATGGGAAAATTAACGGCATGTTTGACTCGGTTAGATATCCCACCGCAAGTTCACTTGAGAATGTAATGAGCGTTTGTTATTCTCCTTAAAAGGTTTGGATCTATAGGTTATTTGCATCTTTAACATGTTTGAAGCACACATATCCTTTTTTAAAAGCATGTGTAGAAAAATCTATTTCCTATAAAATTCCAAACTATTAGAGCTGAACTAGTGGAATTTCCAAAACTTGGATAACGTAACTTTTGTGTTCATTTGTGTTGTATGAATAAATTTTCTTTACTTACATTTGTTAATGCTTTAAATTTTTTCCATACATAAACTCTAAAATTTTCATTTTTTTGTGATCTATTGCCTTTTATCCATTTTTGCTTACATGATGAAGGGAAAGTGAAAACTCAAGTTTTGATTTAAGTAAAAAGTATACATCTAAAATAGAAATGCACAATACAATAATATAGAGGGAGATAATTCAAAAAACTGTCTATAATTTTTAGGGATAGTAAACTCTTTTTAGTTTTTACTTATTAGGTTTTGCAATCGTAAGGAAAAGGGGGAGGAGGGGGATTTTTAACTGAGTGTTGACTCCAAATCCATAAGTGATTCATTACAAAATTAAAACCCATTATGCATGATAAATCACTTTAGAATCATCTATGATCGTTAGGTCAGCTTTTTGTAAATAGGCAAAATCATGGCTTGTTTGACTTGGGTTAATATCCCACCGCATGTTCACTTGAGAATTTAATGAGTTTTTTTTGTTCTCTTAAAAAGGTTTGGATCCATAGGTCATTTTAATCTTTAACATGTTTCAAGCATGCATTTCCATTTTTTAAAACATATGTCAAAAATGCCAAGCTATTAGGGTTGAACTTGTGGAATTTCCAAATCGTGGATAACAAACCTTTTGTGTTCATTTGTAGTGTGTGAATAAATTTTCTTTACTTACATTTTTTATTGCTTTAAATTTTTTCCATACATAAACTCTAAAATTTTCATTTTGTAGTGATCTATTTGTCATTTACCTCTTTTTTGTTTACGAGATGAAGGGAAAGTGAAAACTCAAGTTTTGATTTAAGAAAAAATTATACATCTAATATGGAAATGCACAATGCACAAATGTAGAGAGAGATAATTTGAAAAAGTGTCTGTAATTTTTATGGATTGTAAACTCTTTTAAGTTTTTATATATTAGGTTTTGCAATAGTCGGGAAAAGGGGGAGGCGGGGGATTTTTAACCGAGTGTTGACTCCCAATCCACAAATTATTCCTTGAAAAAATATAGCCCAGTACGCATGATAAATCACTTTACAATCATCTATTATCGTTAACTCAGCTTTTTGTAAATGGGCAAAATAATGGCTTGTTTGACTCGGGTTAATATCCCGTCATACGTTCACTTCAGAATTTAATGAGGGTTTGTTATTCTCTTTAAAAGGTTTGAATCCATAGGTCATTTTCATCTTTAACATTTTTCAAGCAAAATAATGGCTTGTTTGACTCGGGTTAATATCCCGTCATACGTTCACTTCAGAATTTAATGAGGATTCTCTTTAAAAGGTTTGAATCCATAGGTCATTTTCATCTTTAACATTTTTCAAGCAAAATAATGGCTTGTTTGACTTGGGTTAATATCCTGTCGCACGTTCACTTCAGAATTTAATGAGGGTTTGTTATTCTCTTTAAAAGGTTTGAATCTCTTTGATATAAAATTCAAAACTTTTAGGGTTGAACCAGTGAAATTTCCCAAACTTCGATAACAAAACTTTTGTGTCCATTTGTGGTGTGTGAATAAATTTTATTTACTTACATTTTTTTATTTCCTTAAAATTTTTCCATACATAAACTCTTAAATTTTCATTTTTTTGTGGTCTATTTGCCTTTTATCTCTTTTTTGTTTACGAGATGAAAGGAAAGTGTAAATAGAAGTTTTGATTTTATAAAAAATTATACATCTAAAATAGAAATTCAAAATGCATGTAGAAAGAGCTAATTCGAAAAAGTGTCTGTAATTTGAAGGGATTGTAAACTCTTTTTAGTTTTTATATATTAGGTTTTGCAATCGTCAGGAAAAGGGGGAGGCAGGGGATTTTTAACTGAGTATTGACTCCCAATCCATATGTCTTTCCATACAAAAATATAGCCCGTTACGCATGAAAAATTACTTTACAATCATCTATGATCGTTTGGTCAGCTTTTTGTAAATGGGCAAATTACTAGCATGTTTGACTCGGGTAAATATCCCACCACAAGTTCGCTTGATAATGTAATGAGCGTTTGTTTTTCTCTTTAAAAGTTTTGGATCCATAGGACATTTGCATCTTTAACATGTTTCAAGCATGCATATCCATTTTTTAAAACATGTGTAGAAAAATCTATTTACTTTAAAATTCCAAGCTATTAGGGTTGAACTAGTGGAATTTCCCAAACTTGGATAACATAACTTTTGTGTTCATTTGAGCTATTTGTATAAATTTTATTTACTTAAATTTGTTAATACTTTAAATTTTTTGCATACATGAACTCTAAAATTTTCATTTTGATGTGATCTATTTGCCTTTTATCCATTTTTGTTTACGAGATGAAGGGAAAGTGAAAACTCAAGTTTTGATTTAAGAAAAAAGTATACATCTAAAATGGAAATTCACAAGGAAAAAATGTAGAGTGAGATAATTCCAAAAATTGTCTATAATTTTTAGGGATATTAAACTCTTTTTAGTTTTTATTTATTAGGTTTTGCAATCGTCTGGAAAAGTTGGTTGAGGGGGATTTTTAACAATTGTTGACTCCAAATGCATAAGTCATTCCTTACAAAAATATAGCCCGTTACGCATGATAAATCACTTTACAATCATCTATGATCGTTAGGTCAGCTTTTTGTAAATTGGCAAAATAATGGCTTGTTTTATTTGGTTAAATATCCCACCGCATTTTCACTTGAGAATTTCATCAGTGTTTTTTTATTTTCTTTAAAAGGTTCGTATTCATAAGTCTTTTTAATCTTTAACATGTTTGAAGCAATCTCTTTCGTATAAACTTCCAAGCTATTAGGGTTAAACTTGTGGAATTTCCCAAACTTGGATCACAAAACTTTTGTGTTCATTTGTAGTGTGTGAATAAATTTTCTTAACTTACATTTATTATTTCTTTAATTTTTTTCCATACATAAACTCTAAATTTTCATTTTGTTGTGATCTATTTCCCTTTTATCTTTTTTATGTTTACGAGATGAAGGCAAAGTGAAAACTCAAGTTTTGATTTAAGATAAAAGTATACATCTAAAATGAAAATGCACAATGCACAAATGTAGAGAGTGATAATTCAAAAATGTGTCTGTAATTTTTATGGATTGTAAACTCTTTTAAGTTTTTATATATAAGGTTTTGCTATAGTTGGGAAAGGGGGAGGCGTGGGATTTTTAACTGAGTGTTGACTCCCAATCCATAAGTCATTCCTTACCAAATTATAGCCCGTTACGCATGATAAATCACTTTAAAATCATCTAGCATATTTAGGTCAACTTTTTGTAAATGGGAAAAATAATGGCTTATTTGACTCGGGAAAATATACCACCACACGTTCACTTGAGAATTTAATGAGCGTTTATTATTTTATTTATAAGGTTCACATCCATAGGTCATTTGCATCTTCAACATGTTCCATGCATGCATATACATTAGGGTTGAACTTGTGGAATTTCCCAAACTTGGACACGAAAAAATTTGTGTTCATTTGTGGTATGCGAATAAATTTTCTTTACTTTCATTTGTTATTGCTTTAAGTTTTTTCCTTACATAAACTCTAAAATTTTCATATTTTTGTGATCTATTTGCTTTTTATCTTTATATTGTATTAAGATGAAGGGAAACTGAAAACTCAAGTTTTGATTTAAGACAAAAGTATACATCTAAAATGGAAATGCACAATGCACATATGAAGAGAGAGATAATTCAAAAAAATGTCTGTAATTTTTAGGGATTGTAGACTCCTTTTAGTTTTTATATATTAGGTTTCGCAATCATGGGGAAAAGGGGAAGGAGAGGGATTTTTACTTTGTGTTGACTCCCAATCCAAAAGTCATTCCTTACAAAAATATAGCTTGTTGCGCATTATAAATAATTTTATAATCATCAATGATCGTTAGATCAGGTTTTTGGAAAAGGGAAAAATAATGGCTTGTTTGACTCGGGTAAATATCCCACCGCACGTTCACTTGGGAATTTAATGAGCATTTTTATTCTCTTTAAAAGGTTTGGATCCATAGGTCATTTGCATCTTTAGCATGTTTCAAGCATGCCTGTCCATTTTTAAAACATGTGTTGAAAAATCTATTTCTTATAAAATACCGACCTATAAAAGTCAAACAAGTGGAATTTCCCAAACATGGATAACAAAACTTTTGTGTTCATTTGAGGTGTGAAAATAAATTTTCATACTCACATTTGTTATTGCTTTAAATTTTTTTCTTACATAAACTCTAAAATTTTTATTTTTTTGTGATCTATTAGTTTTATATCTCTTTTTTGTTTACGAGATGAAGGGAAAGTGAAAACTAAAGTTTTGATTTAAGAAAAAAGTATATATCTAAAATGGAAATGTATAATGCAAAAATATAGAGAGAGATAATTCCAAAAAGTGTCTGTAATTTTTAGGCATCTTAAACTCTTTTTTAGTTTTTATATATTAGGTTTTGCAATCGTTAGGAAAAGGGGGAGGCGGGGGATTTTTAACTGAGTGTAGACTCCCAATCCGTAAGTCATTCCTTACAAAAATATAGCCAATTACGCATGATAAATCACTTTACAATCATTTATGATCTTTAGGTCAGCTTATTGTAAATGGGCAAAATAATGACAAGTTTGACTCAGGTAAATATCCCACTGCATGTTCACTTGAGAATTTAATGAGCGTTTGTTATTCTCTTTAAAAGGTTTGGATCCATAGGTCATTTGCATATTTAACATGTTTCAAGCATGCATATCAATTTTTAAAAACATGTGTAAAAAAATCCCTTTGTTATAAAATTCCAAGTTATTTGGGTTGAACTAGTGGAATTTCCCAAACTTTGATAAGATAAGTTTTGTGTTCATTTGTGGTTTGTGAAAAAAATTTCTTTACTTACATTTGTTAATGCTTTGAATTTTTTCCATACATAAACTCTAAAATTTTCATTTTGTTCTGATCTATTTGCCTTTTATCCATTTTTGTTTGCGAGATGAAGGAAAAGTGATAACTCAAATTTTGATTTAAGAAAGAAGTATACATCTAAAATGGAAACGCAAAATACACAAATGTTGAGAGAGATAATTCTAAAAATCTAAAATTTTCATTTTGTTGTGATCCATTAGCCTTTTATCTCTTTTTTGTTTACGAGATGAAGGGAAAGTGAAAACAAAAGTTTTCATTTAAGAAAAAAGTATACATCAAAAATGGAAATGGACAATGCACAAATGTTGAGAGACATAATTCCAAAAAGTGTCGGTAATGTTTTGGGATTGTAAACTCTTTTTAGTTTTTATATATTAGGTTTCGCATTCGTCGAAAAAAGGGTGGAGGCAGAGGATTTTAAACTGATTGTTGACTACCAATCCATAAGTCATTCCTTACAAATATATAGCCCATTACGCATGATAAATCACTTTACAATCATTTGTGGTCTTTATGTTAGCTTTTGGGAATAATGATGGCTTGTTTGACTCGGGTAAATATCTCACCACACGTTCACTTGAGAATTTAATGAGTGTTTGTTCGTCTCTTTAAATGGATTGGATCCATAGGTCATTTGCATCTTTAGCATTTTTCAAGCATGCATATCCATTTTTTAAAGCATGTGTAGAAAAATATCTTTGTTATTAAATTCCAAGCTATTAGGGTTGAACTAGTGCAATTTCCCAAACTTGGATAACAAAACTTTTGTGTTCATTTGTGGTGTGTAAATAAATTTTCTTTACTGACCCTTGTTATTGCTTTAAAGTTTTTCCATACATAAACTTTTAAATATTCTTTTCGTTGTGAATTATTTTCCTTTTATCTCTTCTTTGTTTACGAGATGAAGGGAGAGTGTAAACTTAAGTTTTTATTTTTTTAAAAAGTATACTTATAAAATGGAAATGCACAATGCACAAATGTAGAGAGAGATAATTCCAAAAAGTGTCTGTAATTTTTAGGGATCTTAAACTCTTTTTAGTTTTTATATATTAGGTTTTGAAATCGTTAGGAAAAGAGGGAGACGGGGGATTTTTAAGTAAGTTTTGACTTCTAATCCATAAGTCATTCCTTCCAAAAATATAGCCAGTTGCACATAATAAATCACTTTACAATCATCTAAGATATTTAGGTCAGCTTTTTGTAAATGGGCAAAATAATGACATGTTTGACTCAGGTAAATATCCCATCGCAAGTTCACTTGAGAATTTAATGAGCGTTTGTTATTCTCTTTAAAAGGATTGGATCTATAGGACATTTGCTTCTTTAACATGTTTCAAGCATGCATATAAATTTTTTAAAACATGTGTAGAAAAATCCCTTTCTTATAAAATTCCAAGCTATTTGGGTTGAACTAATGGAATTTCCAAAAATTTGATAAGATAACTTTAGTGTTTTTTGTGGTGTGTGAATAATTATTTTTTACATACATTTGTTAATTCTATAAATTTTTTCCATCCATAAACTCTAAAATTTTCATTTTGTTGTGATCTATTTGCCTTTTATCCTTTTTTTTTGTACGAGATGAAGGGAAAGTGAAAATTCAAATTTTGATTGAAGAAAGAAGTATACCTCTAAAACGGAAATGCAAAATACACAAATGTTGAGAGAGATAATTCAAAAAGGTGTCTATAATTTTTAGGGATTGTAAACGAGTGTTGACTCCAAATCCATAAGTCATTCCTTAAAAAATTATAGCCCTTTGCACTTGATAAAACCTTTACAATCATCTATGATCGTTAGGTCAGCTTTTTGTAAATGGAAAAAGTAATGGCTTGTTTGACTTGGGTAAATAACTCACCGCACATTCACTACAGAATTTAATGAGTGTTTGTTATTCTCTTTAAAAGGTTTGGATATATAGGTTAGTTGCATCTTTAACATGTTTCAAACATGCATATCCATTTTTTAAAACATATGTAGAAAACATCTCTTTCTATTTGCCTTTTATCTCTTTATTGTTTACGAGATGAAGGGAAAGTGAAAACACAAGTTTTGATTCAAGGAAATAGTATACATCTAAAATTAAAAATGCACAATGCTCAAATGTAGAGAGAGAAAATTCAAAAAATTCATGTAATTTTTAGGGATTGTAAACTCTTTTTAGTTTTTATATATTAGGTTTTATAATCGTTGGGAAAATGGGGAGGCATGGGATTTTTAACTGAGTGTTGACTCCCAATCCATAAGTCATTCCTTACAAAAATATAGCCTGTTACGCATGATTAATCACTTTACAATCATCTATGATCGTTAGGTCAGCTTTTTGAAAACGGGCAATATAATAGCTTGTTTGATTCGGGTAAATATCCCACAACACGTTCACTTGAGAATTTAATGAGCATTTGTTATTCTCTTTAAAAGGTTTGGATCCATATGTCATTTGCCTCTTTAACATGTGTCAAGCGTGCATATCCATTTTTTAAAACATGTGTAGAAAAATCTCTTTCTTATAAAATTCCAAGCTATTAGGGATGAAATAGAGGAATTTCCCAAAGTTGGATAACAAAACTTTTGTTTTCATTTGTGGTGCGTGGATAAATTTTCTTTACATACATTTGTGATTGGTTTAAATTTTTTCCATACATAAACTCTAAAATTTTCATTTTGTTGTGATCGTTTTGCCTTTTATCTCTTATTTGTTTATGAGGTGAAGGGAAAGTGAAACTCAAGTTTTGATTGAAGAAAAAAGTATATTTCTTAAACGGAAATGCACAATACACAAATGTAGAGAGAGATATTTCCAAAAAGTGTCTATGATTTTTAGGGATTGTAAACTTTTTTTAGTTTTTATAAATTTGGTTTCGCAATCATCGGGAAAAGGGGGAGGCGGGGGATTTTTAACTGAGTGTTGTCTCTCAATCCATAAGTCATTCCTTTCAAAAATATAACCTGTTATGCATGATAAATCACTTTACAATCATCTAGGATTGTTAGGTCAGCTTTTTGTCAAATTGCAAAATAATGACTTGTTTGACTTGGGTAAATATCCCACCGCACGTTCACTTGAGAATTTAATGAGTGTTTGTTATTCTCTTTAAAAGTTTTGGATGCTTAGGTCATTTGCATCTTGAACATGTTTCAAGCATGCATATCCATTTTTTAAAACATGCGTTGAAAAATCTCTTTGTTGTAAAATTCTAAGCTATTAGGGGTGAAAAAGTGGAATTTGCCAAACTTGGATAACAAAACTTTTGTGTTCATTTATGGTGAGTGAATAAATTTTCATTAATTCAATTTTTTTGCATAAAAATTTTCCATACATAAACTCTAAAATTTTCATTTTGTTTGTGATCTATTTGCCTTTTATCTCTTTTTTGTTTACAAGATGAGGGGAAAGTCAAAACTGAAGTTTTGATTTAGGAAAGCAGTATACATCTAAAATGGAAATGCACTATTTTCAAATCTAGAGCGAGATAATTCATAAAAGTGCCTATATTTTTAGGGATTGTAAGCTCTTTTTATTTTTTTTATATTAGGTTTTGCAATCGACAGGACATGGGGGGGCGATTTTTAACTGAGTGTTGACTACCAATCCATAAGTCATTCATTAAATAAATATAGCCCGTTATGCATGATAAATCACTTTACAATCATCAATGATCATTAGGTCAGCTTTTTGTAAATGGGCAATATAATGGTTTGTTTGACTCGGGTAAATATCCCACAATACATTCATTTTAGAATTTAATGAGAGTTTGTTATTCTATTTAAAAGGTTTGGATCCATAGGTCATTTGCATCTTTAACATGTTTCAAGCATGCAAATCCATTTTTTTAAACATGTGTAGAAAAATCTCTTTCTTATAAAATTCCAAGCTATTAGGGTTGAACTAGAGGAATTTCCCAAACTTGGATAACCAAACTTTTGAGTTCATTTGTGGTGTGTGAATAAATTTTCTTTACTTACATTTTTTATTGCTTTAAATTTTTTCCATACTTAAACTCTAAAATTTTTATTTTGTTGTGTTCTATTTACCTTTTATCTCTTTTTTCTTTACGAGATGAAAGGAAAAGTGAAAACTCAAGTTTTGAATTAAGAAAAAAGTATACTTCTATAATGAAAATGCAAAATGCACAAAGCACAAATATAGAAAGAGAAAATTACAAAAAGAGTCTGTAATATTTAGGGATTGTAAACTCTTTTTAGTTTTTATATATTAGGTTTTGCAATCGTCGGGAAAAGGGGGAGGCAGAAGATTTTTAATTGAGGGTTGACTCCCAATCCATAAGTCATTCCTTAAAAAAATATAGCCAGTTACGCATGATAAATCACTTTGCAGTCATCTATGATAGGTAGGTCAGCTTTTTGTAAATCGGCAAAATAAAGACTTCTTTATGCATGAGCGGTTGTTATTCTCTTCAAAAGGTTTGAATCCATAGGTCATTTGCAAATTTATCATGTTTCAAGCATGCATATCCATTTTTTAAAACATGTGAAGAAAAATCTCTTTCTTTTAAAATTCCAAGCTATTAGGGTTGAACTAGTGGAATTTCCCAATCTTGAATAAAAAACACTTTTTTGTTCATTTTTTGTGAGTAAAAATATTTTCTTTACTTACATTTGTTAATGTTTTAAATTTTTTCCATACATAAACTCTAAATTTTTCATATTGTTGTGAACTGTTTACCTTTTATCTCTTTTTTATTTACAAGATCAAGGGAAAATGAAAACTCAAGTTTTTATTTAAGAAAAAAGTATACATCTAAAATGGAAATGCACAATGCCCAAATGTAGAGAGAGATAATTCTAAAAAGTGCCTGTAATTTTTAGGGATTATAAACTCTTTTTAGTTTTTATATATTAGGTTTTGCAATCATCGGGAAAAGGGGAACGCGTGGGATTTTTAACTGAGTATTGACTCCCCATGAGTCATTTCTTACAAAAAATATAGCCCATTACGTATGATAAATCACTTTACAATCATCTATGATCGTTAGGTCAGCTTTTTGTAATAGGGCAAAATAATGGCTTGTTACACTCGGCTAAATATCCCACTGCCAGTTCACTTCAGAATTTATTGATCATTTTTTATTCTCATTAAAAGGTTTGGATCCACAGGTCATTTGAATCTTTAACATGTTTCAAGCATGCATATCAAATTTTCAAAACATGTGAAGTAAATTCAATTTCTTATAAAATTCCAAGCTATTAGTGTTGAACTAGTGGAATTTCCCAAACTTGGATAAGATAACTTTTATGTTCATTTGTGGTGTGTGAATAAATTTTCTTCACTTACATTTGTTATTGCTTTAAATTTTTTCCAAACATAATCTCTAATATTTTTATTTTGCTTTGATCTATTGGCCTTTTATCCATTTTTGTTTACGAGATGAAGGGAAAGTGAAAACTCAAGTTTTGATTTATGAAAAAAATACACATCAGAAAAGAAAATTCACAATTCAAAAAAGTAGAGAGAGATAATTCCTAAATGTGTCTTTAATTTTTAGAGATTTTAAACTCTTTTTAGTTTTTATATATTAGGTTTTGAAATCATCAGGAAAAGGGGGAGGCAGGGGATTTTTAACTGAGTGTTGACTCCCAATCCATAAGTCATTCCTTACAAAATTATAGCCTGTTATGAATGATAAATAACTTTAAAATCATCTATGATATTTAGGTCAACATTATTAAATGGGCAAAATAATGTCTTATTTGACTCGGGTAAATATCCCACCGCACGTTCACTTGAGATTTTAATGAGCATTTATTATTCTCTTTAAATGGCTGGGATCCACAGGTCATTTGCATCTTTAACATGTTTCAAGCATGCCTATCAATTTTTTAAAACATGTGTAGAAAAATCTCTTTCTTATAAAATTCCAAGCTATGAGGGTTGAACTAGTGGAATTTCCCAAACTTGGATAACAAAGCTTTTGTTTTCATTTGTGGTGTGTGAATAAATTTTATTTTCAGACATTTGTTATTGCTTTAAATGTTTTCCAAACATAAAATCTAAATTTTTTTTTTTTTTGTGATCTAGTTGCCTTTTATTTCTTTTTTTTTTACGAGATGAAGGGAAAGTGTAAATTCAAGTTTTGATTTAAGCAAAAAGTAAACATCTAAAATGGAAATGCACAATACAGAAATGTAGAGAGAGATAATTCCAAAAATTGTCATTAATTTTAGGGGATTGTAAACTCTTTTTAGTTTTTATATATTAGGTTTTGCAATCGTCAGGAAAAGGGGAAAGCGAGGGATTTTTAAGTAAGTGTTGACCCCAAATCCATAAGTCATTCCTTACAAAATTATAGCCCGTTACGCTTAATAAAACACTTTACAATTATCTATGATCGTTACGTCACCCTGTTGTAAATGGGCAAAATAATGGCTTTTTTGACTTAGGTAAATATCCCACCGCACGTTCACTTGAGAATTTAATCAGCGTTTTTTATTATCTTGAAATTTTTTGGATCTATAGGTCATTTGCATCTTTAACATCTTTCAAGTATGTATATCGCTTTTTTAAAACATGTCTAGAAAAAATATCTTTCTTATAAAATTCCAAGCTATTACAGTTGCACTAGTGGAATTTTCCAAACTTGGATAACAAAACTTTTGTGGTCATTTGTGGAGTGTGAATAAATTTTCATTACTTACATTTGTTAATGCTTTAAATTTTTTCCATACATAAACTCTAAAATTTTCATTTGTTGTGATCTATTTGCCTTTTATCTCTTTTTTGTTTACGAGATGAAGTAAATGTGAAAACTCAAGTTTTGATTTAAGGAAACAGTATATATCTAAAATGGAAATGCACAATGCTCAAATTTAGAGAGAGATAATTCCAAAAAGTCCCTGTAATTTTTAGGGATTGCAAACTCATTTTAGTTTTTATATATTAGGTTTTACAATCGTTGGGAAAAGGGGGAGGCAGGGGATTTTTAACTGAGTGTTGACTCCCAATCCGTAAGTCCTTCCTAAACAAAATATTGCCCATTTCGTATCATTAATCACTTTATAATCATCTATGATCATTGGGTCTACTTTATGAAAACGGGCAATATAATGGCTTCTTCGACTCCGGTAAATATCCCACAACAACTTCACTTGAGAATTTGATGAGCGTTTGTTATTCTCTTTAAAAGGTTTGGATCCATAGGTCATTTGCATCTTTACCATGTTTCAAGCATGCATATCCAATTTTTAAAACAAGAGTACAAAAATCTTTCTTATAAAATTCCAAGCTATTAGGGTTGAACTAGAGGAATTTCCCAAACTTGGATAACAAAATTTTTGTGTTCATTTGTGGTGTGTGAATAAATTTTCTTACTTATATTTGTTATTGCTTTAAATTTTTTGCTGACATAAACTCTAAAATTTTCATTTTTTTTATGTATTTGCCTTTTATCTCTTTTTTGTTTACAACATGAAGGGAAAGTGAAAACTCAAGTATTGACTTAAGAGAAAAGTAGATATCTAAAATGGAAATGCACAATGCGCACAAATGTAGAGAGAGATAATTCCAAAAAGTGTCTGTAATGTTTTTGGATTGTAAATTTTTTTTAGTTTTTAAATATTAGGTTTTGCAATCGTCGGGAAAAAGGGGGAGGTGGGAAATTTTAAACGGAGTGGTGACTCCCAATCCATAAGTCATTCCTTACAAAAATATAGCCCATTACGCATGACAAATCACTTTACAATCATCTATGATCTTAAGGTCAGCTATTTGTCAATGGGCAAAATAATGGCTTGTTTGACTCGGGTAAATATCCCACCGCAGGTTCACTTGGGAATTTAATGAGCGTTTTTTATTATCTTTAAAAGGTTTGGATCCATAGGTCATTTGCATCTTTTATATTTTTCAAGCATGCATTTCCATTTTTTAAAACATGTGTAGAAAAATCTCATTGTTATAAAATTCCAAGCTATTAGGGTTGAACTAGCGCAATTTCCCAAACATAGATAGAAAAACTTTTGTGTTCATTTGTGGTGTGTGAATAAATTTTCTTTACTTATATTTGGTACTGCCTTAAATTTTTTCCATATATAAACTCTAAAATTTTCGTTTTGTTGTAATCTATTTGCCTTTTATCATTTTTTTGTTTACGAGATGAAAGGAAAGTGTAACCTCAAGTTTATATTTAAGAAAAAAGTATACATCTACAAGGGAAATTCACATTGCTCAAATATAGAGAGAGATAATTCCTAAAAGTGTCTGTAATTTTTAGAGATTTTCAACTCTTTTTAGTTTTTATATATTAGGTTTTGCAATTGTCAGGAAAAGGGGAGGTGGGGGATTTTTAATTGAGTGTTGATTCCCAATCCATAAGTCATTCCACACAAAAATATAGCCCATTACACATGATAAATCACTTTACTACCATCTATGATCTTAAGGTCAGCTTTTTGTAAATGGGCAAAATAATGGCATGTTTGACTCGAGTAAATATCTCACTGCAAGTTCACTGAAGAATTTAATGAACATTTTTTATTCTCTTTAAAATGTTTGGATCCATAGGTCCTTTGCATCTTTAACATGTTTCAAGAATGTATATCAATTTTTAAAAACATGTGTAGAAAACTCTCTTTCTTATAAAATTCCAAGCAATTACAGTTGAACTAGTGGAATTTCCCAACCTTTGATAAGGTAACTTTTGTGTTCATTTGTGGTGTGTGAATAGATTTTCTTTATATACATTTGTAATTGCTTTAAATTTTTTCCATACATAAACTCTAAAATTTTAATTTTGTTGTGATCTATTTACCTTTTATCCATTTTTGTTTACGAGACGAAGGGAAAGTGAAAACTCAAATTTTGATTTAAGAAAGAAGTATACATCTATAATAGAAATGCACAATACACGAATTTAGAGAGAGATAATTCTAAAAAGTGTCTATAATTTTTAGGGATTTTAAACTCTTTCAAGTTTTTATATAATAGGTTTTGCAATAGTCGGGAAAAGGGGGAGGCAGGGGATTTTTAACCATATTCGTAAGTCATTCCTTACAAAAATTTATCATGTTACTCATAATAAATCACTTTACAATCATTTATGATCGTTAGGTCAACTTTTTATAAATGGGCAAAATAATGGCTTGTTTGACTCGGGTAAATATCCCACCGCATATTCACTTGAGAATTTAATGAGCGTTTGTTATTATCTTTAAAAGGATTGGATCCATAGGTCATTTGCATCTTTAACATGTTTCAAGCATGCATATCCATTTTTTAAAACATTTGTCAAAAAACCTCTTTCTTATAAAATTCCAAGTTATTAGGGTTGAACTAGTGGAATTTTCCAAACTTGGATAACAAAACTTTTGTGTCCATTTGTGGTGTGTGAATAAATTTTCTTTACTTCAAATTATTATATCTTTAAATTTTTTCCATACATAAACTCTAAAATTTTCATTTTGTTGTGATCTATTTGCCTTTTATCTCTTTTTTGTTTACGAGAGGAAGGGAAAGGAAAACTCAAGTTTTGATTGAACAAAAAAGTATACATCTAAAATGGAAATGCACAATGCACAAATGTAGAGAGAGATAATTCGAAAAATTGTCTGTAATTTATGTGGATTGTTAACTCCTTTTAGATTTTATATATAAGGTTTTGCAATAATCGAGAAAAAGGGGAGGCGGCGGATTTTTAACAAGTGTTGACTCCCGATCCATAAGTCATTCCTTATAAAATTGTAGCCCGTTACACATGATAAGTCACTTTACAATCATCTATGATATTTAGGTCATCTTTTTGTAAATGGGCAAAATATTGGCTTGTTTGACTCGAGTAAATATCCCACTGCACGTTCACTTGAGAATTTAATGAACATTTATTATTCTTTTTAAATGGTTTGGATCCATAGGTCATTTTCATCTTTAACATTTTTCAAGCATGCATATCCATTTTTTAAAACTTGTGGAGAAAAATATCTTTCTTTTAAAATTCCAAGCTATTAGGGTTGAAGTAGTGGAGTTTCCCAAACTTGGATAATAAAACTTTTGTGTTCATTTGTGGTGAGTGAAAATATTTTCTTTACTTACAATTTTTATTTCTTTAAATTTTTTCCATACATAAACTCTAAAATTTTAATTTTTTCTTGATCTATTTGCCTTTTATCTATTTTTTATTTACGGGATGAAGAGAAAGTGAAAACGCAAATTTTGATTTAAGAAAAAAGTATACATCTAAAATGGAAATGCACAATGCACAAATGTAGATAGAGATAATTCCAAAAAGTGTTTGTAATTTTTAGGGATTGTAAACTCTTTTTAGTTTTTATATATTAGGTTTTGCAATCGTCGAGAAAAGGGGGTGGCGGGGGATTTTAACTGAGTGTTGAGTCCAAATCCAGAACTCATTGTTTACAAAAATATAACCCGTTATGCATGATAAATCACTTTACAATCCTCTATGATCGTTAGGTCAGCGTTTTGTAACTAGACAAAATAATTTCTTGTTTGACTCGGGTAAATATCCTACTTCACATTCACTTGAGAATTTAATGACCCTTTGTTCTTCTCTTTAAAAGGTTTGGATCCATAGCTCATTTACATCCTGAATATGTTTCAATCATGCATATCCATTTTTCAAAACATATGTTGAAAAATCTCTTTCATATAAAATTCAGAGCTATTAGGGTTGAACTAGTGGAATTTCCCAAACATGGATAACAAAACTGTAGTGTTCATTTGTGGTGTGTGAATAAATTTTATTTACTTAAATTTTTTATTACTTTAAATTTTTTCCATACATGAACTCTAAAATTTTCATTTTGTAGTGATCTTTTTTCCTTTTATCTCTTTTTTGTTTACGAGATGAAGGGAAGGTGAAAACTCAAGTTTTGATTTAAGAAAAAAGTATACATATAAAATGGAAATGCCCAATGCACAAATGTAAAGAGAGATAATTCCAAAAAGTGAATGTAATTTTTACGTATCTTAAACTCTTTTTAGTTTTTATATGTTAGCTTTTGCAATCGTCGGAAAAAGGGGGAGGCGGGGGATTTTTAACTAAGTGTTGATTCCCAACTGAGTGTTGATTCCCAATCCATAAGTCATTCCTTACAAAAACATAGGCCATTACGCATGATAAATCACTTTAAAATCATCTATGATCTTTAGGTCAGCTTTTTGTAAATGGGGAAAATAATGGAATGTTTGACTCGAGTAAATATCCCACAGCACGTTCACTTGAGAATTTAATGAGCATTTGTTATTCTCTTTAAAAAGTTTGGATCCTTAGGTCATTTGCATCATTAAAATTTTTCAAGCATGCATATACATTTTTTAAAACATGTGTACAAAAATCTCTTTGTTATAAAATTCGAAGATATTAGGATTGAACTAGTGCAATTTCCCAAACTTCGATAACAAAACTTTTGTGTCCATTTGTGGTGTGTGAATAAATTTTCATTACTTACATTTGTTATTGCTTTAAAATATTTCCATACATAAACTCTAAAATCTTCATTTTGTTGTGATCTATTTGCCTATTATCTCTTTTTTGTTTACGAGATGAAGGGAAAGTGTAAACTCAAGTTTTGATTTAAGAAAAAAGTATACATCTAAAATAGAAATGCACAATGCACTAATGTAGAGAGAGATAATTCCAAAAATTGTCTGTAATTTTTAGGGATTGCTAACTCTTTTTAGTTTTATATATTTGGTTTTCCAATCATCATGAAAAGGGGGAGGCAAGGGATTTTTAACTGAGTGTTGACTCCCAATCCATAAGTCGTTCCTTTAAAAAATATAGCCCGTTAAGCATGATAAATCACTTTACAATCATCTATGATCGTTAGGTCAGCTTTTTGTAAGTGGGCAAATTAATGGCATGTTTGACTCGGGTAAATATCCCACCGCAAGTTCACTCGAGAATGTAATGAGCGTTTTTTATTCTCCTTAAAAGGTTTGGATCCATAGGTTATTTACATCTTTAACATGTTTCCAGCACACATATCCATTTTTTAAAACATGTGTAGAAAAATTTATTTCCTATAAAATTCCAAACTATTAGAGCTGAACTAGTGGAATTTCCCAAACTTGGATAACATAACTTTTGTGTTCATTTGTGCTGTGTGAATACATTTTCTTTACTTAAATTTGTTAATGCTTTAATTTTTTTCCATACATAAACTCTAAAATTTTCATTTTTTTGTGATCTAATTGCCTCCATTTTTGTTTACGTAATGAAGGGAAAGTGAAAACTCAAGTTTTGATTTAAGAAAAAAGTATACATCTAAAATTGAAATGCACAATGCACAAATATAGAGGGCGATAATTCAAAAAAGAGTCATTAATTTTTAGGGATAGTAAACTCCTTTTAGTTTTTACTTATTATGTTTTACAATCATCGAGAAAAGGAGGAGGAGGGGGATTTTTAACTGAGTGTTGACTCCAAATCCATAAGTCATTCATTACAAAAGTAAAGCCCGTTCTGCATGGTAAATCAATTTACAATCATCTATGATCGTTAGGTCAGCTTTTTGTAAATGGGCAAAATAATGGCTTGTTTGACTTGGGTTAATATCCCACCGCATGTTCACTTGTGAATTTAATGAGTGTTTTTTGTTCTCTTTAAAAGGTTTGGATCCATAGGTCATTTTAATCTTTAACATGTTTCAAGCATGCATTTC
This sequence comes from Aristolochia californica, assembly GCF_029961685.1. Taxonomy (NCBI): domain Eukaryota; kingdom Viridiplantae; phylum Streptophyta; class Magnoliopsida; order Piperales; family Aristolochiaceae; genus Aristolochia; species Aristolochia californica. The sequence continues at coordinate 30,574,363 of NW_027181992.1, read as the reverse complement.
CATTTTCTAAAATATATGTCAAAATGCCACACTATCAGGGTTGAACTTGCGGAATTTCCCAAACTTGGATAACCAAACTTTTGTGTTCATTTGTAGTGTGTGAATAAATTTTCTTTACTTACATTTGTTATTGCTTTAAATTTTTTTCCATACATAAACTCTGAAATTTTCATTTTGTTGTGATCTATTTGTCATTTATCTCTTTTTTGTGTACGAGATCAAGGGAAAGTGAAAACTCAAGTTTTGATTTAAGAATGAAGTATACATCTAATATGGAAATGCATAATGCACAAATGTAGATAGAGATAATTTGAAAAAGTGTCTGTAATTTTTATGGATTGTAAAGTCTTTTAAGTTTTTATATATTAGGTTTTTCAATAGTCGGGAAAGGGGGAGGCGGGGGATTTTTAACTGATTGTTGACTCCCAATCCATCAGTTATCCCTTACCAAAATATAGCCCATTACGCATGATAAATCACTTTAAAATCATCTATGATCGTTAGCTCAACTTTTTGTAAATGGGCAAAATAAAGGCTTGTTTGACTCGGGTAAATATCCCACCGCATGTTCACTTGAGAATTTAATGAAGATTTGTTATTCTCTTTAAAAGGTTTGGATCCATAGGTCATTTGCATCTTTAACATTTTCCAAGCATGCATATCAATTTTTAAAAACATATATAGAAAAATCTCTTTGATATAAAATTCCAAACTTTTAGGGTTGAACTAGTGAAATTTCACAAACTTCGATAACAAAACTTTTGTGTCCATTTGTGGTGTGTGAATTAATTTTATTTACTTACATTTTTTTATTGCTTTAATATTTTTCCATACATAAACTCTAAAATTTTTATTTTTTTGTGATCTATTTGACTTTTATCTATTTCTTGTTTACGAGATGAAAGGAAAGTGTAAAAACAAATTTTGATTTAAGAAAAAAGTACACATCTAAAATAGAAATGAAAAATGCACAAATGTAGAGAGAGATAATTCCAAAAAGTGTGTGTCATTTTTAGGGATTGTAATCTCTTTTTTGTTTTTATATATTAGGTTTTGCAATCGTCTGGAAAAGGGGGAGACAGGGGATTTTTAATTGAGTGTTGACTCCCAATCCATAACTCATTCCTTACAAAAATATAGCACATTACGCATGAAAAATCACTTTACAATCATCTATGATCGTTTGGTCAGCTTTTTGTAAATGGGCAAATTACTGGCATGTTTGACTCGGGTAAATATCCCACCGCAAGTTCACTTGATAATGTAATGAGTGTTATTTATTCTCTTTAAAAGGTTTGGATCCATAGGTCATTTGCATCTTTAACATATTTCAAGCATGCATATCCATTTTTTAAAAGATGTGTAGAAAAATCTATTTCCTTTAAAATTTCAAGCTATTTGTGTTCATTTGAGCTATTTGAATAAATTTTCTTTTCTTACATTTGTTAATGCTTTAAATTGTTTGCATACATGAACTCTAAAATTTTCATTTTGTTGTGATCTATTTGCCTTTTATCCATTTTTGTTTACGAGATGAAGGGAAGGTGAAAACTCAAGTTTTGATTTAAGAAAAAAGTGTTCATCTAAAATAGAAATGCACAAGGCAAAAATGCAGAGAGTGATAATTCCAAAAAGTGTCTATAATTTTTAGGGTTATTAAACTCTTTTTAGTTTTTATTTATTAGGTTTTGCAATCATCTGGAAATGGGGGCGGGCGGGGATTTTTAACACAGTGTTGACTCCAAATTCATAAGTCATTCCTTAAAAAAATATAGCCCATTAGGCATGATAAATCACTTTACAATCATCTATGATCGTTAGGTCAGCTTTTTCGTAAATATGCAAAATAATGACTTGTTTTACTCGGGTAAATATCCCACCGCATGTTCACTTTAGAATTTAATGAGTGTTTTTTATTCTCTTTAAAAGGTTCGGATTTATAAGTCTTTTTACTCTTTCACATGTTTCAAGCATGTATATCCATTTTTTTAAGTATATGTCAAAAAATATCTTTCTTATAAATTCCAAGCTATTAGGGTTGAACTTGTGGAATTTCCCAAACTTGGATAACAAAACTTTTATGTTCATTTGTAGTGTGTGAATAAATTTTCTTAACTTACATTTATTGTTGCTTTAAATTTTTTCCATACATAAACTTTTAAAATTTTTTTTTTTGTTGTGATCTATTTGCCATTTATCTCTTTTATGTTTATGAGATGAAGGCAAAGTGAAAACTCAAGTTTTGATTTAAGAAAAAAGTATACATCTAAAATGGAAATGCACAATGCACAAATGTAGAGAGAGATAATTCGAAAAAGTGTCTGTAATTTTTTTGGATTGTAAACTCTTTTAAGATTTTATATATAAGCTTTTTCTATAGTTGGGAAATGGGGCATGGGATTTTTAACTGAGTGTTGTCTCCCAATCCATAAGTCATTCCTTACATAATTATAGCCCGTTACGCATGATAAATCACTTTACAATCATCTAGGATATTTAGGTCAACTTTTTGTAAATGGGCAAAATATTGGCTTGTTTGACTCAGGTAAATATCCCACCACACATTCACTTGAGAATTTAATGAGCATTTATTATTCTATTTACAATGTTTGGATCCATAGGTCATTTGCATCTTCAACATGTTCAATGCATGCATATACATTTTTTAAAACATGTGTAGAAAATCTCTTTCTTATAAAATTCCAAGCTATTGTCGTGTGCGAATAAATTTTATTTACTTTCATTTGTTATTGCTATAAATTTTTTTCTTACATAAACTCTAAAATTTTCATTTGGTTGTGATCTATTTGCCTCTTATCTCTATATTGTATTGAGATGAAAGGAAAGTGAAAACTCATGTTTTGATTTAAGAAAAAAGTATACATAAAAAATGTAAATGCACAAAGCACAAATGTAGAGAGAGATAATTCCAAAAAATTTCTGTAATTTTTGTGGATTTTAAACTCCTTTTATTTTTTATATATAAGGTTTTGCAATAGTCGGGAAAAGGGGAGGCGGGGGATTTTTAACTGAGTGTTGACTCGAGATCCAAAAGTCATTACTTAAAAAATTGTAGCATGTTATGCATGATAAATCCCTTTACAATCATCTATGATATTTAGGTCAACTTTTTGAAAATGGGCAAAATAATGGCTTGTTTGATTCGTGTAAATATCCCACCGCACGTTCAGTTGAGAATTTAATGAGTGTTTATTATTGTCTTTAAAAGGTTTGGATCCATAGGTCATTTGCATGTTTAACGAGTTTCAAGCATGCATATCCATTTTTTAAAAGATGTGTAGAAAAATCTTTTTCTTATAAAATTCCAAGCTATTAGGGTTGAACTAGTGGAAATTCCCAAACTTGAATAACAAAAGTTTTGTGTTCATTTGTGGTGTGTGAATAAATTTTCTTAACTTTAATTTTTTATTCCTTTAAATTTTTTCCATACATAAACTCTAAAATTTTCATTTTGTTGTGTTCTATTTGCAATTTATCTCTTTTTTGTTTACAAGATGAAGGGAAAGTGAAAACTCAAGTTTTGATTTAATAAAAAAGTATAAATCTAAAATAGAAATGCACATTGCACAAATGTAGAGAGAGATATTTCAAAGAAGTGTTTGTAATATTTAGGGATTGTAAACTCTTTTTATTTTTTATATATTAGGTTTTGTAATTGTCAGGAAAAGGAGGAGAAAGGGGATTTTTTATAGTGTTGACTCCAAATCCAAAAGTCATTCCTTTCAAAAATATACCCCGTTACGTATGATAAAGCACTTTACAATCATATATGATCCGTAGGTCAGCATTTTGTAAATGGGCAAAATAATGGTTTGTTTGACTCGGGTAAATATCCCACCACATGTGCACTTGAGAATTTAATGAGTGTTTTTTATTCTCTTTAAAAGGTTTGGATCCATAGGTCATTTGTATCTTCAACATGTTCCATGCATGCATATATTCATTTTTTAAAACATGTGTAGAAAATCTCTTTCTTATAAAATTCCAAGATATTGTGGTGTGCGAATAAATTTTCTTTACTTTCATTTGTTATTGCTTTAAATTTTTTCCTTACATAAACTCTAAAATTTTCATTTTGTTGTGATCTATTTGCCTTTTATCTCTATATTGTATTGAGATGAAGGGAAACTGAAATCTCAGGTTTTGATTTAAGAAAAAAGTATACATCTAAAATGGAAATGCACAATGCACTAATGTAGAGAGAGATAATTCCAAAAAATGTCTATAATTTTTTGGGATTGTAAACTCATTTTAGTTTTTATATATTAGGTTTTGCAATCATCGGGAAAAGGGAAGGCGAGGGCTTTTTACTGAGTGTTGACTCCCAATCCATAAGTCATTCCTTACAAAAATATAGCTCGTTACGCATTATAAATAACTTTACAATCATCTATGATCATTAGGTCAGGTTTTTGTAAAAGGGAAAAATAATGGCTTGTTTGACTCACGTAAATATCCCACCGCACGTTCACTTGAGAATTTAATGAGCATATTTATTCTCTTTAAAAGGTTTGGATCCATAGGTCATTTGCATCTTTAACATGTTTCAAGCCTACCTGTCCATATTTAAAACATGTGTTGAAAAATTTCTTTCTTATAAAATACCGACCTATAAAAGTCGTACAAGTGGAATTTTCCAAACATGGATAACAAAACTTTTGTGTTCATTTGAGGTGTGAAAATAAATTTTCATTACTGACATTTGTTATTGCTTTAAATTTTTTCCTTACACAAATTCTAAAATTTTCATTTTGTTGTGATCTATTAGCCTTATATCTCTTTTTTGTTTACGAGATGAAGGGAAAGTGAAAACTCAAGTTTTGATTTAAGAAAAAAGTATACATCTAAAATGGAAATGATCAATGCACAAATGTAGAGAGAGATAATTCCAAAAAGTTTATGTAATTTTTAGGCATCTTAAACTTTTTTTAGTTTTTATATATTAGGTTTTGCAATCGTTAGGAAAAGGGGGGGGGGGGGGGGGGGGGGGATTTTTAACTGAGAGTTGACTCCCAATTCGTAAGTCATTCCTTACAAAAATATAGCCAGTTATGCATGATAAATCACTTTACAATCATTTATGATCTTTAGGTCAACTTTTTGTAAATGGGCAAAATAATGGCATGTTTGACTCAGGGAAATATCCCACTGCATGTTCACTTGAGAATTTAATGAGCGTTTGTTATTCTCTTTAAAAGGTTTGGATGCATAGGTCATTTGCATTTTTAACTTGTTTCAAGCATGCATATCAATTTTTAAAAACATGTGTAGAAACATCCCTTTGTTATAAAATTCCAAGCTATTTGTGCTGAACTAGTGGAATTTCACAAACTTTGATAAGATAACTTTTGTGTTCTTTTGTGTCGTGTGAAAAAAATTTCTTTACTTACATTTGTTAATGCTTTAAATTTTTTTCCATACATAAACTCTAAAATTTTCATTTGGTTCTGATATATTTGCCTTATATCTATTTTTTTTACGAGATGAAGGGAAAGTGATAACTCAAATTTTGAATTAAGAAAGAAGTATACATCTAAAATGGAAACGCAAAATACACAATGTTGAGAGAGATAATTCTGAAAAGTTTCTATAATTTTTAGGGATTATAAACTCTTTTTAGTTTTTATATATTAGGTTTTGCAATCGTCAGGAAAAGGGGAAGGCGGGGGACTTTTAACTGAGAGTAGTCTCCAAACTCAGCTTTTGGGAAAATTAATGGCTTGTTTGACTTGGGTAAATCACCCACCGCACATTCACTTGAGATTTTAATGAGCATTTAATATTCTCTTTAAATTGTTTTGATACATAGGTCATTTGCATCTTTAACATTTTTCAAGGATGCATATCCATTTTTGAAAACATGTGTAGAAAAATCTCTTTGTTATAAAATTCCAAGCTTTTAGGTTTGAACTTGTGCAATTTTCCAAACTTGGATAACAAAACTTTTGTGTTCATTTGTGGTGTGTGATTAAATTTTCTTTACTGATATTTTTTATTGCTTTAAAGTTTTTCCATACATAAACTCTAAAATTTTATTTTTGTAGTGATCTATTTGCCTTTTATCACTTTTTTGTTTACGAGATGAAGGGAGAGTGTAAACTTAAGTTTTTATTTTTGAAAAAAGTATACATCTAAAATGGAAATGCACAATGCACAAATGTAGAAAGAGATAATTCCAAAATTTTTTTGTAATTTTTAGGGATCTTAAACTCTTTTTAGTTTTTATATATTAGGTTTTGCAATCGTTGGGAAAAGGGGGAGACGGGGGATTTTTAAGTGAGTGTTGACTCCCAATTCATATGTCATTCCTTACAGAAATATAGCCAGTTAGGCTTGATAAATAACTTTACAATCATCTATGATCTTTAGGTCAACTTTTTGTAAATGGGCAAAATAATAACATGTTTGACTCGGGTAAATATCTCACCGCAAGTTCACTTGAGAATTTAATGAGCATTTGTTATTCACTTTAAAAGGATTGGATCCTTAGGTCATTATTATCTTTAACATGTTTCAAGCATGCATATAAATTTTTAAAAGCATGTGTAGAAAAATGCTTTTCCCATAAAATTCCAAGCTATTTGGGTTGAACTAATGGAATTTCCAAAACTTTAACTTTAGTATTTTTTGTGGTGTGTGAATAATTTTTCATTACTTACATTTGTTAATGCTTAAAATTTTTTCCATCCATAAACTCTAAAATTTTTATTTTGTTGTGATCTATTTGCTTTTTATCCATTTTTGTTTACGAGATGAAGGGAAAGTGAAAACTCATGTTTTGATTTAAGAAAAAAGTATACATCTAAAATTGAAACACACAATGCACAAATGTAGAGAGAGATAATTCCAAAATGTGTCTGTAATATTTTTGGATTTTAAGACCTTTTAGTTTTTATATATAAGGTTTTGCAATAGTCAGGAAAAGGGAGAGGTGGGGGATTTTTAATTGAGTGGTGTCTCGAGATCCAAAAGTCATTCCTTACAAAAATATAGCCCGTTACGCATGATAAATCCTTTTACAATAATCTATGATATTTAGGTTAGCTTTTTGAAAAAGGGCAAAATAATGGCTTGTTTGATTCGGGTAAATATCCCACCGCATGTTCACTTGAGAATTTAATGATTGTTTATTATTCTCTTTAAAAGGTTTGGTTCCATAGGTCATTTTCATGTTTAACGAGTTTCAAGCATGCATATCCATTTTTTAAAACATGTGTAGAAAAATCTCTTTCTTATAAAATTCCAAGCTATTAGGGTTGAACTAGTGGAAATTTCCAAACTAGGTTAACAAAACTTTTGTGTTCATTTTTGGTGTGTGAATAAATTTTCTTTACTTTAATTTTTTATTGCTTTAAATGTTTTCCATACACAAACTCTAAAATTTTCATTTTTTTGTGGTCTATTTGCCTTTTATCTCTTTTTTTTTTACGAGATGAAGGGAAAGTGAAAACTCAAGTTTTGATTTAAGAAAAAAGTGTCCCTATAAAATGGAAATGTAGATTGCCCAAATGTAGAGAGAGATAATTACAAAAAGTTTCTGTATCATTTAGGGATTGTAAACTCTTTTTAACAGAGTGTTGACTCCAAATCCATAAGTGATTCCATACAAAAATATAGCCCGTTATGCCTAATAAATCACTTTACAATCATCTATTATTGGTAGGTCAACCTTTTGTAAATGGGCAAAACAATGGCTTGTTTGACTAGGGTAAATGTCCCACCACATGTTCACTTGAAAATTTAATGAGTGTTTTTTATTCTCTTTAAAAGGTTCGGATCCATAGGTCATTTTAATCTTTAACATGTTTAAAGCATGCACATCCATTTTTTAAAACATATGTCAAAAAATCTATTTCTTCTAAAATTCCAAGCTATTAGGGTTGAACTAGTGGAATTTCCAAAAATTGGATAACAAAACTTTTGTGCTGATTTGTAGTGTGTGAATAAATTTTCTTTAGTTACATTTGTTATTGCTTTAAATTTTTTTCCATACATAAACTTTAAAATTTTCATTTTGTTGTGATCTATTTGCCTTTTATCTTTTTTTTCTTTATGAGATGAAGGGAAACTGAAAAATCAAGTTTTGATTTAAGAAAAATTTATACATTTAAAATGGAAATGCATAATGCACTAATGTAGAGAGAGATAATTCCAAAAAGTGTCTGTAATTTTTATGGACTGTAAAATATTTTAAGTTTTTATATATTGGGTTTTGCAAAAGTTGGGAAAATGGGGAGGCAGAGGATTTTTAACTAATTTTTGTCTCGCAATCCATAAATCATTCCTTGCTAAATTATAGCCCCTTATGCATGTTAACCACTTTACAATCATCTAGGATAATTAGGTCAGCTTTTTGAAATGGGCAAAATAATGACTTGTTTCACTTGGGTAAATATTCCACCACACGTTCACTTGAGAATTTAATGAGCTTTTATTATTCTAATTAAAAGGTTTGGATCCATAGGTCATTTTCTTCATTAACATTTTTCATGCATGGATATTCATCCATTTTTTAAAACAAGTGTAGAAAAATCTCTTTCTTATAAAACTCCAAGCTATTAGATTTGAACTAGTGGAATTTCCGAAACTTGGACAACAAAACGTTTGTGTTCATTTGTGGTGTGAGAATAAATTTTCTTTACTTTCATTTGTTTTTGCTTTAATTTTTTTCCTTACATAAACTCTAAAATTTTTATTTTGTTAAAATCTATTTGCCTTTTATCTCTTTTTAGTTTACGAGATGAAGGGAAAGTGAAAACTCAACTTTTGATTTAAGAAAAAAGTATACATCTAAAATAGAAATGCACGATGCACAAATTTAGAGAGAGATAATTCCAAAATGTGTATGTAACTTTTAGGGATTGTAAATTCTTTTTAGTTTTTAAATATTAGGTTTTGCAATTGTCACGAAAAGGTGAAGGGTGGCGATTTTTAACTGAGTGTTGACTCCCAATCCATAAGTCATTCGTTACTAAAATATTGCCCGTTATGCATTATAAATAACTTTAAAACCATCTATGATCGTTAGGTCAGATTTTGGTAAAAGGGAAAACTAATGCCTTGTTTGACTCGGGTAAATATCCCACCGCACGTTCAATTGAGAATTTAATGAGCATTTGTTATTCTCTTTAAAAGGTTTGGATCCAATTGTCATTTGCATATTTAACATGTTTCAAGCATGCCTATCCATTTTTTAAAACATGTGTTGAAAAATCTCTTTCTTATAAAATTCCAAGCTATAAGGGTTGAACAAGTGGAATTTCCGAAATATGGATAACAAAAATTTTGTGTTCATTTGAGGTGTGAAAATAAATTTTCATAGCTTAAATTTTTTATTGCTTTAAATTTTTTCCTTACATAAACTCTAAAATTTTCATTTTGTTGTGAACTATTTGCCTTTTATCTTTTTTTTGTTTATGAGATGAAGGGAAAGTGAAAAGTCAAGTTTTAATTTAAGAAAAAAGTATACATCTAAAGTGTAAATGCACAATGTAGAAATGTAGAGAGAGATATTTCCAAAAAAGTGTAGGTATTGTTTTGGGATTGTAAACTCTTTTTAGTTTTTATATATTTGGTTTTGCAATCGTCGGGAAAAAGGGGGAGGTGAAGTATTTTAAACTGAGTGTTGACTGTCAATCCATAAGTTAGTCATTACAAAAATATAGCCCATTACGCATGATAAATCACTTTACAATCATCTATGATGTTTAGGTCAGCTTTTCATAAATCAGAAAAATAATGGCTTGTTTGTCTTGGGTAAATATCCCACCGCACGTTCAATTGAGAATTTAATGAGCGTTTGTTATTCTCTTTGAAAGGCTTGGATCCATAGTTCATTTGCATTTTTAACATATTTCAATCATGCATATATATTTTTTAAAATATGTGTAGAAAAATCTCTTTGTTATAAAATTCCAAGCTATTAGGGTTGAACTAGTAATATTTCCCAAACTTGGTTAACAAAACTTTTGTGTTCATTTGTGGTATGTGAATAAAGTTTCCTTACAGACATTTGTTGTTGCTTGAATTTTTTTCCATACATAAACTCTAAATTTTTTTTATTTTGTTGTGATCTATTTGCCTTTTATCTCTTTTTTGTTTTTGAGATGAACGGAATTCAAATTTTGATATAAGAAAGAAGTATACATCTAAAACGGAAATGAAAAATACTCAAATGTTGAGATAGATAATTCAAAAAAGTCTCTCTAATTTTTAGGGATTGTAAACTCTTTTTAGTTTTTATATAGCCCATTGCACACGATAAATCACTTTACAATCATCTATGATCGTTAGGTCAGCTTTTTTTAAATGGGCAAAATAATGGCTTGTTTGACTCGGGTAAATATCCCACTGCACATTCACTTGAGAATTTAATGAGTGTTTTTTATTTTCTTTAAAAGGTTTGGATCAATTTGTCATTTGCATCTTTAACATGTTTCAAGCATGCCGAATCATTTTTAAAACATGTGTCTAAAAATCTCTTTCTTATAAAATACCAAACTATAAAGGTCGAACAAGTGGAATTTCCCAAACATGGATAACAAAAAATTTTGTGTTCATTTGAGGTATGAAAATAAATTTTCATTACTTACTTTTGTTATTGCTTTAAATTTTCTCCTTACATAAACTCTAAAATTTTCATTTTGTTGGGATCTATTAGCCTTTTATCTCTTTTTTGTTTACGAGACAAAGGGAAAGTGAAAACTCAAGTTTTCATTTAAGAAAAAATTATACATCTAAAATGGAAATGGACAATGCACAAATGTAGAGAGATATAATTCCAAAAAGTGTCAGTAATGTTTTGGGATTGTAAACTCTTTTTAGTTTTTATATATTAGGTTTTGCAATCGACGGGAAAAATGGGGAGGCGGAGGATTTTAAACTGAGTTTTGACTACCAATCCAAAAGTCATTCCTTAAAAAAAACATAGCCCCTTACGCATGATAAATCACTTTACAATCATCTATGATCTTTAGGTCAGCTTTTTTTAAATGGGAAAAATAATGGCTTGTTTCACTCAGGTAAATATCCCACTGCGCCTTCACTTGAGAATTTAATGAGTGTTTGTTATTCTCTTTAAATGGTTTGCATCCATAGGTCTTTTGAACCTTTAACATTTTTAAGGCATGCATATCCATTTTTTAAAACATGTGTCGAAAAATCTCTTTGTTATAAAATTCCAAGCTATTAGGGTTGAACTAGTGCAATTTCCCAAACTTGGATAACAATACTTTTATGTTCATTTTTGGTGTGTGAATAAATTTTATTTACTGACATTTCTTAATGCTTTAAAGTTTTTCTATACACAAACTCTAAAATTTTCTTTTTGTTGAGATCTATTTGCCTTTTATCTCTTTTTTGTTTACGAGATGAAGGGAAAGTGTAACCTCAAGTTTTGATTGAAGAAAAAAGTATTCATCTAAAATGGAAATGCACAATGCACAAATGTAGAGAGAGATAATTCTAAAAAGTGTCTGTAATTTTTAGGGATCTTAAACTCTTTTTAGTTTTTATATATTAGGTTTTGCAATCATTAGGAAAAGGGGGAGGCGGGGGATTTTTAATTGAGTGTTGACTCCCAATCCATAAGTCATTCCTTAAAAAAATATAGCTAGTTACGCATAATAAATCACTTTACAATCATCGTTGATCTTTAGGTAAGCTTTTTGTAAATGCGCAAAATAATGGCATGTTTGACTCGGGAAAATATCCCACCCTAAGTTCACTTGAGAATTTAATGAGCGTTTGTTGTTCTCTTTAAAAGGTATGGAGGCATAGATCAATTGCATCTTTAACATGTTTCATGCATGCATATCAATTTTTAAAAAAATGTGTAGAAAAATCACTTTCTTATAAAATTCCAAGCTATTTGGGTTGAACTAATGGAATTTTCCAAATTTTAATAAGATAACTTTTGTTTTCATTTGTAGTGTCGGAATAAATTTTATTTACTTACATTTTTTAATGCTATAAATTTTTTCCATACATAAACTCCAAAATTTTCATTTAGTTATGATCTTTTTGCCTTTTATCCAGTTTTTATTTATGAGATGAAGGGAAAGTGAAAACTCAAATTTTGATTTAAGAAGGAAGTATACATCTAAAAAGGAAATGCAAAATACACAAATGTTGAGAGAGATAATTCTAAAAAGTGTCTATAATTTTTAGGGATTCTAAACTCTTTTTAGTTTTTTTATATAAGGTTTTGCAATCGTCGGGAAAAGGGGGACACGGGGGATTTTTAACTGAGTGTTGACTCCAAATCCATAAGACATTCCTTACAACAATATAGCCCGTTGTTCATGATAAATCACTTTACAATCATCTATGATCCTTAGGTAAGCGTTTTTGTAAATCGGCAAAATAATGGCTTGTTTGACTCGGGTAAATATCCAACCGCACGTTCACTTTAGAATTTAATGAGCGTTTGTTATTCTCTTTAAAAGGTTTGGATCCATTGGTCATGTGAATATTTAACATGTTTCAAGCATACCTATCCATTTTTAAAACATGTGTTGAAAAATCTCTTTCTTATAAAATACCAAGCTATAAAGGTTGAACAAGTGGAATTTCCCAAACATGGATAACAAAAGTTTTGTGTTCATTTGAGGTGTGAAAATAAATTTTCATTACTTACATTTTTTATTGCCTTAAATTTTTTCCTTACATAAACTCTAAAATTTTCATTTTTTTGTGATCTATTAGCCTTTTATATCTTTTTTATTTACGAGATGAAGAGAAAGTGAAAACTCAAGTTTTCATTTAACAAAAAAATATACATCTAAAATAGAAATGGACAATTCAGAAATGTAGAGAGAGATAATTCAAAAAATTGTCGGTAATGTTTTGGGCTTGTAAACTCTTTTTTGTTTTTATATATTAGGTTTTGCAATCATTGGGAAAAAAGGTGCAGGCGAAGGATTTTAAACTGAGTGTTAACTACCAATCCATAAGTAATTCCTTACAAAAAAATATAGCCCATTACGCATGATAAATCACTTTACAATCATCTATGATCTTTAGGTCAGCTTTAAAATTTTTCCATACATAAACTCTAAATTTTTTTTTTGTTGTGATCTGTTTGCCTTTTATCTCTTTTTTGTTTATGAGATGAAGGGAGAGTGTAAACTTAAGTTTTGATTTAAGAGAAAAGTATACATCTAAAATGGAAATACACAATGCACAAATGTAAAGAGAGATAATTCAAAAAAGTGTCTGTAATTTTTAGGGATCTTAAACTCTTTTTAGTTTTTATATATTAGGTTTTACAATCGTTAGGAAAAGGGGGAGGAAGGGGATTTTTAAGTGAGTGTTGACTCCCAATCCATAAGTCATTCCTTACAAAAATATAGCCAGTTATGCATGATAAATCACTTGACAATCATCTATGATCTTTTGATTAGCTTTTTGTAAATGGGCAAAATAATGGCATGTTTGACTCAGGTGAATATCCCACCTCAAGTTCACATAAAAGTTTAATGATCGTTTGATATTCTCTTTAAAAGGTTTGGATCCATAGGTCATTTGCATCTTTAACATGTTCCAAGCATGCATATCATTTTTTAAAAACATGTGTAGAAAAATCATTTTCTTATAAAATTCCAAGCTATTTGGTTTGAACAAATGGAATATCCTGAACTTTGATAAGATAACTTTTGTGTTCATTTGTGGTGTGTGAATAAATTTTCTTTACTTACATTTTTTAATGATTTAAATTTTTTCCGTACATAAACTCCAAAATTTTCATTTTGTTGTGATCTATTTGCCTTTTATCCATTTTTGATTTAAATTTTTTCCGTACATAAACTCCAAAATTTTCATTTTGTTGTGATCTATTTGCCTTTTATCCATTTTTGTTTTTTAGATGAAGAGAAATTGAAAAGTCAAATTTTGATTTAAGAAAGAAGTATACATCTAAAACGGAATTGAAAAATAACCAAATGTTGAGAGAGATACTTCTAAAAAGTGTCTATAATTTTTAGGGATTGTAAACTCTTTTTAGTTTTTATATATTAGGTTTTGCAATCGTCGGGAAAAGGGGTAGGCGGGGGATTTTTAACTGAGTGATGACTCCAAATCCATAAGACATTCTTTACAACAACTAGCCCATTGTGCATGATAAATCGCTTTACAATCATCTATGATCGGTAGGTCAGCTTTTTGTAAATGGGCAAAATAATAGCTTGTTTGACTCGGTAAATATCCCCCAGCACGTTCACTTGAGAATTTAATGAGCTTTTGTTATTCACTTTAAAAGGTTTGGATCTATAGGTTACTTGCATCTTTAACATGTTTCAAGCATGCCGATCCATTTTTAAAACATGTGTTTAAAAATCTTTCTTTTAAAATACCAAGCTATAAAGGTCGAACTAGTGGAAATTCCCAAAGAAGGATAACAAAGCTTTTACGTTCATTTGAGGTGTGAAAATAAATTTTCATTACTTACATTTGTTATTGCCTTAAATTTTTTCCTTACATAAACTCTAAAATTTTCATTTTGTTGTGGTCTATTAGTCTTTTATCTCTTTTTTGTTTACGAGATGAAGGGAAAGTGAAAACTCAAGTTTTCATTTAAGGAAAGAGTATACATCTAAAATAGAAATGGACAATGCAAAAATGTAGAGAGAGATAATTCCAAAAAGTGTCTGTAATTTTCAGAAGATTTTAAACCAAGTGTTGACTACCAAACCATAAGTCTTTCCTTACAAAAGTATAGCCCCTTACACATGATAAATCACTTTACAATCATCTATGATCTTTAGGTCAGCATTTTGTAAATGGGAAAAATAATGGCTTGTTTGACTCGGGTAAATATCCCCCCGCACGTTCACTTGAGAATTCAATGAGCGTTTGTTATTCTTTTTAAATGGTTTGGATCCATTGGTTATTTGGATCTTTAACATCTTTCCAACATGCATATCAATTTTTGAAAACTTGTGTAGAAAAAATCTCTTTGTTATAAAATTCCAAGCTATAAGGGTTGAACAAGTGCAATTTCCCAAACTTGGATAACAAAACTTTTGTGTTCATTTGTGGTGTGTGAAAAAAAAATTTTTACTGACATTTGTTATTGCTTTAAAGTTTTTCCATACATAAACTCTAAAATTTTCTTTGTTTTGTGATCTATTTGACTTTTATCTCTTTTTTGTTTACGAGATGAAGGGAAAGTGTAAACTCAAGTTTTTATTTAAGAAAAAAGTATACATTTAAAATGGAAATGCACAATGCACAAATTTAGAGAGAGATAATTCCAAAAAGTGTCTGTAATTTTTAGGGATCTTAAACTCTTTTTAGTATTTATATATTAGGTTTTTCAATCGTTAGGACGAGGCATTTTTAACTGAGTGTTGACTCCCAATCCATAAGTCATTCCTTACAAAATATAACCAGTTACGTAAGATAAATCACTTTACAATCATCTATGGTCTTTATGTCGGCTTTTTGTAAATGGGCAAAATAATGGCATGTTTGACTCGGGTAAATATCCCTCCGCAGGTTCACTTGAAAATTTAATGAGCGTTTGTTATTCTATTTAAAAGGTTTGGATCCATAGGTCATTTGCGTCTTTAACATGTTTCAAGCATGCATATCAATTTTTAAAAACATGTGTAGAAAAATCCCTTTCTTATAAAATTCCAAGCTATTTGGGTTGAACTAGTTGAATTTCCAAAACTTTGATAAGATAACTTTTGTGTTCATTTGTGGTGTGTGAATAAATTTTCTTTACTTACATTTGTTAATGCATTTAATTTCTTCCATACATAAACTCTAAAATTTTCATTTTGTGGTGATCTATTTATCTTTTATCCATTTTTGTTTACGAGATGAAGCGAAAGTGAAAACTCATGTTTTGATTTAAGAAAAAAGTATACATCTAAAATGGAAACGCACAATGCACAAATTTAGAGAGAGATAACTCAAAAAATATATGTAATGGTTTTGGATTTTAAACACCTTTTAGTTTTTATATATAAGGTTTTCCAATAGTCGGGAAAAGGGTGAGGTGGGGGATTTTTAATAGAGTGTTGACTCTAAATCCACAAGTCATTCTATACAAAAATATAGCCCATTATGCATGATAAATGACTTTACAATCATCTATGATCGGTAGGTGAGCTTTTCTAAATGGGAAAAATAATGGCTTGTTTGACTCGGGTAAATATCCTACCGCATGTTCACTTGAGAATTTAAGGAGTGTTTTTTATTCTCTTTAAAAGGTTCAGATCCATAGGTCATTTTAATCTTTAACATGTTTCCAGCATGCATATCCATTTTTTAAAACATATGTCAAAAAAATCTTTTTCTTTAAAATTCAAAGCTATTAGGGTTGAACTAATGGAATTTCCCAAAATTGAATAACCAAAATTTTGTGTTGATTTGAAGTGTGTGAATAAATTTTATTTACTTACATTTGTTATTGCTTTAAGTTTTTTCCATACATAAACCCTAAAATTTTCATTTTGTTGTGATCTATTTGCCTCTTTATCTCTTTTTTGTTTATGAGATGAAGGGAAAATGTAAGCTCAAGTTTTGATTTAAGAAAAAAGTATATGTCTAAAATGGAAATGATCAATGCACAAATGTTGAGAGAGATAATTCATAAAAGTGTCTGTAATTTTTAGAGATTGTAAACTATTTTTAGTTTTTATATATTTGGTTAGGCAATCGTCAAGAAAAGGGGGAGGCTGGGGATTTTTAACTTAGTGTTGACTCCCAATCCATAAGTTATTCCTTATAAAAATATAACCCATCACGCATGTTAAATCACTTTACAATTATCTATGATCATTAGGTCAGCTTTTTGTAAATAGGCAAAATAGTGGCTTGTTTGACTCGGGTAAATATCCCACCGCACGTTCACTTGTGAATTTAATGAGCGTTTATTATTTTATTTAAAAGGTTTGGATCCATAGGTCATTTGCTTCATTAACATGTTTCGTGCATGCATATCCATTTTTTAAAACAAGTGTAGAAAAATCTCTTTCTTATAAAAGTCCAAGCTATGGTTTAAACTAGTGGAATTTCTGAAACTTGGACAACAAAACTTTTGTGTTCATTAGTGGTGTGCAAATAAATTTTCTTTACTTTTATTTGTTTTTGCTTTAATTTTTTTCCTTACATAAACTCTAAAATTTTCATTTTATTGAGATCTATTTGCCTTTCATCTCTTTTTTGGTTACAAGATGAAGGGAAAGTGAAAACTCAATTTTTTATTTAAGAAAAAAGTATACATCTAACTTGGAAATGCACAATGCTAAAATTTAGAGTGAGATAATTCCAAAAAGTGTATGTAATTTTTAGGGTTTGTAAACTCTTTTTAGTTTTAAATATTAGGCTTTGCAATCGTTGGGAAAAGGGGAAGGGTGGCGATTTTTAACTGAGTGTTGATTGCCAATCCATAAGTCATTCGTTACAAAAATATAGTCGCTACGCATTATAAATAATGCCTTGTTTGACTTGGGGTAAATATCCCACCGCACGTTCACTTGAGAATTTAATGAGTGTTTTTTTAACTGAGTGTTGATTGCCAATCCATAAGTCATTCGTTACAAAAATATAGTCGCTACGCATTATAAATAATGCCTTGTTTGACTTGGGGTAAATATCCCACCGCACGTTCACTTGAGAATTTAATGAGTGTTTGTTATTCTCTTTAAAAGGTTTGGATCCATTGGTCATTTGCATATTTAACATGTTTCAAGCATGCCTATCCATTTTTTAAAACATGTGTTGAAAATTCTCTTTGTTATTAAATTCCAAGCTATAAGGGTTGAACAAGTGGAATTTCCAAAACATGGATAACAAAAATTTTGTGTTCATTTGAGGTGTGAAAATAAATTTTCATAACTTACATTTTTTTATTGCTTTAAATTTTTTCCTTACATAAACTCTAAAATTTTCATTTTGTTGTGATCTATTTTTCTTTTATCTTTTTTTTTTTGTTTAGGAGATGAAGGGAAAGTGAAAAATCAAGTTTTAATTTAAGAAAAAAGTATACATCTAAAATGGAAATGCACAATGCAGAAATGTAGAGAGAGATAATTCCAAAAAGTGTTGGTAATGCTTTGGGATTGTAAACTCTTTTTCGTTTTTATATATTAGGTTTTGCAATCATTGGGAAAAATGAAGAGGCAGAGAATTTTAAACTAAGTGTTGACTGCCAATCCATGAGTCAGTCCTTACAAAAATATAGCATATTACGCATGATAAATCACTTTACAATCATCTATGATATTTAGGTCAGCTTTTTGTAAATGGGCAAAATAATGGTTGTTTGACTTGGGTAAATACCCCTCCGCACGTTCAATTGAGAATTTAATGAGCATTTGTTATTCTCTTTGAAAGGTTTGGATCCATAGGTCATTTGCATCTTTAACATTTTTCAAGCATGCATATATA
The DNA here is from genome assembly GCF_029961685.1 of Aristolochia californica. Classification (NCBI taxonomy): domain Eukaryota; kingdom Viridiplantae; phylum Streptophyta; class Magnoliopsida; order Piperales; family Aristolochiaceae; genus Aristolochia; species Aristolochia californica. The sequence continues at coordinate 30,555,943 of NW_027181992.1, read as the reverse complement.
TTTTTTAAAACATGTGTAGAAAAATCTCTTTGTTATAAAATTCCAAGATGTTAGGGTTGAACTAGTGCAATTTCCCAAACTTGGATAACAAAACTTTTGTGTTCATTTGTGGTGTGTGAATAAAGTTTCCTTACAGACATTTGTTATTGCTTGAAATTTTTTCCATACATAAACTCTAAAATTTTCTTTTTGTTGTGATCTATTTACCTTTTATCTCTTTTTTGTTTTTGAGATGAAGGGAAAGTGTAAACTCAAGTTTTGATATTGGAAAAATGTTTACATTTAAAATGGAAATGTACAATGCACAAATGTAGAGAGAGATAATTCCAAAAAGCGTCTATAATTTTTAGGGATCTTAAACTCTTTTTAGTTTTTATATATTAGGTTTTGCAATCCTTAGGAAAAGGGGGTGGCGGGGGATTTTTAACTAAGTCTTGACTCCCAATCCATAAGTCATTCCTTACAAAAATATAGCCAGTTATGCATGATAAATCACTTTACAAGCATGCATATCCATTTTTTAAAACATGAGCAGAAAAATCACTTTCTTATAAAATTCCAAGCTATTAGGGTTGAACTAGTGGAATTTCCCAAACTTGGATAAAAAAACTTTTGTTTTCATTTGTGGTGTGTGAATAAATATTCTTTACTTACATTCGTTATAGCTTTAAATTTTTTCCACATATAAACTCTAAACTTTTCATTTTGTTGTGATCTTATTTGCCTTTTATCTCTTTTTTTGTTTATGAGATCAAGGGAAAGTAAAAACTCAAGTTTTTATTTAAGAAAAAATTAGACATCTAAAATGGAAATGCACAATGCACATATATAGAGAGAGATAATTCCAAAAATTATATGTAATTTTTAGGGATTCTAAACTCTTATTAGTTTTTATATATTAGGTTTTGCAATCGTCGGAAAAAGGGGGAAGCGGGGGATCTTTAATTGAGTATTGTCTCCCATTCCATAAGTCATTCCTTAAAAAAATATAGCCCGATATGCATGATAAATAACTTTACAATCATCTATGATCGTTAGATCAGCTGTTTGTAAATGGGTAAAATAATGGTTTTTTGACTCGGGTAAATATCCCATCGCACGTTTATTTTAGAATTTAATGAGTGTTTGTTATTCTCTTTAAACTTTTGGATCCATAGGTCATTTTTCACCTTTAACATGTTTCAAGCATGCATATCCATTTTTTAAACTATGGGTAGAAAAATCTCTTTCTTATAAAATTCCAACCTATTAGGGTTGAATTAGTGGAATTTCCAAAACTTGGATAACAAAACTTTTGTATTCATTTGTAGTGTGTGAATAAATTTTCTTTACTTACATTTGTTATTTCTTTAAATATTTTCCATAGATAAACTCTAAAATTTTTATTTTGTTGTGATCTATTTGCCTTTTTTCTCTTTTATGTCTAAGAGATGAAAGGAAAGTAAAAACTCAAGTTTTTATTTAAGAAAAAATTAGACATCTAAAATGGAAATGTACAATGCACATATATAGAGAGAGATAATTCCAAAAATTATATGTAATTTTTAGGGATTCTAAACTCTTATTAGTTTTTATATATTAGGTTTTGCATCGTCGGGAAAAGGGGGAAGCGGGGGATCTTTAGCTGAGTGTTGTCTCCCATTCCATAAGTCATTCCTTAAAAAAATATAGCCCGATATGCATGATAAATAACTTTACAATCATCTATGATCGGTAGATCAGCTGTTGGTAAATGGGTAAAATAATGGTTTTTTGACTCGGGTAAATATCCCATCGCACGTTTATTTTAGAATTTAATGAGTGTTTGTTATTCTCTTTAAAAGGTTTGGATTCATAGGTCATTTTTCACCTTTAACATGTTTCAAGCATGCATATCCATTTTTTAAAATATGGGTAGAAAAATCTCTTTCTTATAAAATTCCAACCTATTAGGGTTAAATTAGTGGAATTTCCAAAACTTGGATAACAAAACTTTTGTATTCATTTGAGTGTGTGAATAAATTTTCTTTACTTACATTTGTTATTGCTTTAAATTTTTTCCATACATAAACTCTAAAATTTTTATTTTGTTGTGATCTATTTGCCTTTTTTCTCTTTTATGTCTAAGAGATGAAAGGAAAGTGAAAACTCAAGTTATTATTTAAGAAAAAAGTATACATCTAAAATGGAAATTCAAAATGTAAAAATGTAGAGAGAGAAAATTCCAAAAAGTGTCTGTAATTTTTAGGGATTGTAAAATCTTTTTAGTTTTTATGTATTAGGCTTTGCAATCATCGGGAAAAGGGGGAAAAGGGGGATTTTTAACTAAGTGTTGACTCCCAATCCATAAGTCATTCATGACAAAAATATAGCCAGTTACGCATGATAAATCACTTTAGAATCATCTATGATCGTTAGGTCAACTTTTTGTAAATGGGCAAAATAATGGCTTGTTTGACACGGGTAAATATCCCAGTGCACGTTCACTTGAGAATTTAATGAGCATTTGTTATTCTCTTTAAAAGGTTTGGATACATAGGTCATTTGTAACTTTAACATGTTTTAAGCGTGCATATCCATCTTTTAAAACTTGTGTAGAAAAAAATCCCATTCTTATAAAATTCCAAGCTCTTAGGGTTGAACTAGTGGACTTTCCTAAACTCTGATAACAAAACTTTTGTGTTAATTTGTGGTGCGTGGAAAAATTTTCTTTACTTACATTTGTTATTGCTTTAAAATTTTTCCATTCATAAACTCCAAAATATTTATTTTTTTGTGATCTATTTGCATTTTATCTCTTTCTTATTTACGAGATGAAGGGAAACTGAAAACTCAAATTTTGATTTAAGAAAAAAGTATACATCTAAAATGGAAATGCACAATGCACAAATGTGGAGAGTGATAATTCTAAAAAGTGCTTGAAATTTTTAGGGATTGTAAACTCTTTTTAGTTTTTATTTATTAGGTTTCACAATCGTCAGGAAAAGGGGGAGGTGGATGATTTTTAAGTAAGTGTTGACTTCCAATCCATAAATCATTTCTTACAAAAATATAGCCTATTACGCATAATAAATCACTTTACAAACCATCTGTGATCATTAGGTCATCTTTTCGTAAATGGCCAAAATAATGGCTTGTTTGAATCTTGTAAATATCCCAGCGCACGTTCACTTTTGAATTTAATGAGCATTTGTTATTCTCTTTAAAAGGTTTGAATCCTTAGGTTATTTGCATCTTTAACATGTTTCAAACATGCATATCCATTTTTTAAAACATGTGTAGAAAAATCTCTTTCTTATAAAAGGCCATGCTATTATGGTTGAACTAGTGGAATTTCTACAAAGTTCGATAACAAAACTATTGTATTCATTTTTTGGATGTGAATAAATTTTCTTTACTTACATTTTTTATTCCTTAAATTTTTTTCCATATGTAAATTCTAAAATTTTCTTTTTTGTTGTGATCTTTCTGCTTTTTATCTCTTTTTTGTTGACGAGATGAAGGGAAAGTGAAAACTCAGGTTTTGATTTAAGAAAAAAGTATACATCTAAAATGGAAATGCACAATGCACAAATGTAGAGAGAGATAATTACAAAAGTGTTTGTAATTTTTACGGATTGTAAACTCTTTTTAGTTTTTATATATTAGGTTTTACTATCACTGGGAAAAATGGGAGGCGGGGGATTTTTAACTGAGTGTTGTCTCCCAATCAGTAAGTCATTCCTTAAAAAAATTATAGCCTGTTACACATGATAAACCACTTTACAATCATCTATGATCGTTAGGTCAGCTTTTTGTAAATGGGCAAAATAATGGCATGTTTGACTCGGGTAAATATCCCACTGCACATTCACTTGAGAATTTAATGAGCGTTTTTTTTTCTCTTTAAAAGGTTTGGATCGATAAGTCATTTGTATCTTTAACATGTTTCAAGCATTCATATCCCTTTTTTAAAACATTTGTAGAAAAATCTCCTTCTTATAAAATTCCAAGCTATTATGGTTTAACTAGTGGAATTTCCCAAACTTGGATAACAAAACTTTTGTTTTCATTTGTGGTGTGAGAATAAATTTTCTTTACTTACATTTTTTATTGCTTTAAATTTTTTCCATACATAAACTCTAAAATTTTCATTTTTTTTGTGATCTTATTTGCCTTTTATCTCTTTTTTGTTTACGAGATGAAGAGAAAGTAAAAACTCTAGTTTTGATTAAAGAAAAAAGTATATATCTAAAATGGTAATGTACAATGCACAAATGTAGAGAGAGATAGTTCCAAAAAGTGTCTATAATTTTTAGGGATTGTAAACCTTTTTAGTTTTTATATATTAGGTTTGGCAATTGTCGAGAAAAGAAGCAGGCAGGGGATTTTTAACTGAGTGTTGATTCCCAATCAAAAAGTCATTCCTTACAAAAATTCAGCCCATTATGCATGATAAATAACTTTAAATTCATCTATGATCGTTAGATAAGCTTTTTGTAAATGGGTAAAATAATGTTTTTTTTAACTCGGGTAAATATCCCACCACACGTTTACTTTAGAATTTAATGAGTGTTTCGATCCATGGGTCATTTGCACCTTTAACACGTTTCAAGCATGCATATCCATTTTTTAAAATATGGGTAGAAAAATCTCTTTCTTATAAAATTCCAAGCTATTAGGGTTGAACTAGTGGAATTTCCCAAACTTGGATAAAAAACTTTTGTGTTCATTTGTGTTGTGTGAATAAATTTTATTTACTTAAATTTGTTATTGCTTTAAATTTTTTTTAGACATAAACACTAAAATTTTTATTATGTTATGATCTTATTTGCGTTTTATATCTTTTTTATTTACGAGATGAAGGGAAAATGGAAAATCAAGTTTTGATTTAAGAAAATAGCATACATCTAAATTGGAACTGCACAATGTACAAATATAGAGAGAGATAATTCCAAAGAGTGTCTGTAATTTTTAGGGATTTTAACCTCTTTTAAGGTTTGATATATTAGGTTTTGCAATCGTCGGGGAAAAAGGGGAGGCGGGGGATTTTTTATTGAGTGTTGACTCCCAATCCATAAGCCATTTCTTACAAAAAAATATAGGCTGTTGCGCAACACAAATTACTTTACAATCATCTATGCTCGTTTCGTCAGCTTTTTTTAAATGAGGAAAATAATGGCTTGTTTGACTCGGGTAAATATCCCGCCGCACGTTCACTTGAGAATTGAATGAGCGTTTGTTATTCTCTATAAAAGGTTTGGATCCATAGGTCATTGACATCTTTAACATGTTTCAAGCATGCATATCCATTTTTTAAGACGTGTAGAAAAATCTCTTTCTTATTAAATTCCTAGCTATTAGGGTGGAACTAGTGGAATTTTTCAAACTAGGATAACAAAACTTTTGTTCATTTGTGGTGTGTGAATAAATTTTCTATACTTACATTTGTTATTTCTTTAAATTTTTTCCATACATAAACTCTAAAATTTTTACTTTGTTGTGATCAATTTGCCTTTTATCTCTTTTAAGTCTAAGAGATGAAAGGAAAGTGAAAACTCAAGTTTTTATTTAAGAAAAAAGTATGCATCTAAAATGTTATTGCACAATGAACAAATGTAGAGAGGGATAATTCAAAAAAGTGTCTGTAATTTTTAGGAATTTTAAATTCTTTTTATTTTTTATATATTAGGTTTTGCAATCCTCGGGAAAAGGGGGAGGCCAAGGATTTTTAACTGAGTGTTGACTCCAATCAATATGTCATTCCTTACAAAAATAAAGCCCGTTATGCATGATAAATCACTTTACAATCATCTATGATCGTTAGGTTAGCATTTTGTAAATGGGCAAAATAATGGCTTGTTTGACATAGGTAAATATCCTACAGCACGTTCATTTGAGAATTTAATGATCCTTTGTTATTCTCATTAAAAGGTTTGGATCCATAGGTCATTTACATCTTTAACATAAACATACATATCCATTTTTTAAAACATGTGTAAAAAAATTTCTTTCTTATAAAATTCCAAGGAATTAGGGTTGAACTAGTGGAATTTCCCATACTTGGATAACAAAACTTTTGAGTTCATTTTTGTTGTGTGAATAAATGTTCTTTACTTACATTTGTTATTGCTTTAAATTTTTTCCAAACATAAACTCTAAAATTTTAATGTTGTTGTGATCTATTTGCCTTTGATCTCTTTTTTGTTTACGAGAGGAGGGGAAAGTGAAAACTCAAGTTTTATTTTAAGAAAAAAGTATACATTTAAAATGGAAATTCAAAATGAAAAAATGTAGAAAGAGATAATTCCAAAAAGTTTCTGTAAGTTTTAGGGACTGTAAACTCTTTTAGTTTTTATATTTTTGGTTTTGCAATCATCGGGAATAGGCCGAGGTGAGGGATTCTAAGCTGAGTGTTGACTCCCAATCGATAAGTCATTCCTTACAAAAATATAGGCCATTATGCATGATAAATCACTTTCCAATCAGCTATGATCGTCAGGTCAGCATTTTGTAAATGGGCCAAATAATGGTTTACTTGACACATTAAATATCCCACTGCACGTTCACTTGAGAATTTAATGAGCGTTTGTTATTCTCTTTAAAATTTTTGGATCCATAGGTCATTTGTATCTTGAACATGTTTCTAGAATTCATATCCATTGTTTAAAACATGTGTAGAAAAATCTCTTTCTTATTAAATTCCAAGCAATTAGGGTTGAACTAGTGAAATTTTCCAAACTTGGATAAAAAAACTTTTGGGTTAATTTTTGGTGTGTGAATAAATTTTCTTACTTGCATTTTTTATTGCTTTAAATTTTTTCAAAACATTAAACTCTAAAATTTTCATTTCGTTGTGATCTATTTGTCTTTTATCTATTTTTTGTTTACGAGATGAAGGGAAAGTGAAAACTCAAGTTTTGATTTAAGAAAAAAGTATACACCTAAAATAAAAATGCACAATGGACAAATGTAGAGAGAGATAATTCCAAAAAGTGTATGTAATTTTAGGGATTGTAAACTCTTTTTAGTTTTTATATATTGGATTTTGTAATTATCGGGAAAAGGGGTAGGCGGGCGATTTTTAACTGAGTGTTGACTCCCAATCCGTAAGTCATTCCTTACAAAAATATAGCCCGTTACGCATTATAAATCACTTTACAATCATCTATGATCATTAACTCAACTTTTTTAAAATTGGAAAAATAATCGCATGTTTGACAAGGGTAAATATCCCACTGCACGTTCACTTGAGAATTTAAAGAGCGTTTTTTATTCTCTTTAAAAGGTTTGGATCCATAGGCCATTTGCATCTTTAACATGTTTCAAGCATGCATATCCATTTTTTAAAACATGTGAAGAAAAATCTCTTTGTTATAAAATTCCAAGCTATTAGGGTTGAACTAGTGGAATTTTCCGAACTAGGATAACAAAACTTTTGTGTTCATTTATGGTGTGAGAAAAATTTTTATTTACTTTCATTTTTTATTGCTTTAAATTTTTTCCATACATAAACTCTAAAATTTTCATTTTGTTGTTGATCTATTTGCCTTTTATCTCTTTTTTTTTACGAGATGAAGGGAAAGCGAAAACTCATGTTTTGATTTAGGAAATAAGAATCCATTGAAAATGGATATGAAGAATGCACAAATGTAGAGAGAGATAATTCCAAAAAGTGTCAGTAATTTTTAGCGATTGTAAGAATTTTTAGTTTTTTTTATATTGGGTTTTGCAATTGTCGGGAAAAAGAGGAGGCATGGGATTTTTAACTTAGTTTTGACTCCCAATCCATGAGTCATTCTTTAAAAAAAATATAACCTGTTACGCATCATAAATCACTTTACAATCATGTATGATCGTTAGGTCATCTTTTTGTAAATGGGAAAAATAATGGCTTTTTTGACTCGGGTAAATTTTCCTTCACACGTTCACTTGAGAAGTTAATGAGCGTTTGTTATTCTCTTTAAAAGGTTTGGATCGATAGGTCATTTGCATCTTTAACATATTTCATGCACGCATATCCATTTTTTTAAACTTGTGTTGAAAAATCTCTTTCTTATAAAACTCCAAGCTATTAGGGTTGAACTAGGGAATTTCCCAAACTTGGATAACAAAACTTTTGTGATAATTTGTGGTTTGTGAATAAATTTTCTTTACCTAAATTTTTTATTACATTAAATTTTTCCAATACATAAACTCTAAAATTTTCATTTCATTGTGATCTATTTGCCTTTTATCTGTTTTTTGTTTACGCGATGACGGGAACGTGAAAACTCAATTTTTTATTTAAGGAAAAAGTTTACACCTAAAATGGACATGCAAAATGCACAAATGTAGAGAGAGATAATTCCAAAAAGTATCTATAATTATAGGGATTGTATACTCTTTTTTTTATATATTAGATTTTGCAATCATCGGGAAAAGGGGCAGGTAGGGGATTTTTAACTGAGTGTTGACTCCCAATCCAAAAATAATTCCTTACAAAAATATATCCCATTATGTATTATAAATCACTTTACAATCATCTATTATCGTTAAGTCAACTTTTACAAATCGGCAAAATAATAGCTTGTTCGACTAAGGTAAATATCCCACTGCACGTTCACTTGAGAATTTAAAGAGTGTTTATTATTATCTTTAAAAGGTTTGGATCCATAGGTCATTTACATCTTTAACATGTTTCAAGCATGCAAATCTATTTTTTAAAATATGTGCAAAAAAATCTCTTTATTATAAAATTCCAACCTATTAGGGTTGAACTAGTGGAATTTTTCGAACTAGGATAACAAAACTTTTGTGTTCATTTGTGGTGTGTGAATAAATTTTCTTTACTTTAATTTTTTATTGCTCTAAATTTTTCCTAAAATAAAGTCTCCAATTTTCATTTGTTGTGATCTATTTGCCTTTTATCTCTTTTTTGTTTACCAGATTAAGGGAAAGTGAAAACTCTAGTTTTGATTTAAGAAAAAAGTATACATCTAGAATAGATATGCACAATGCACAAATATAGGGAGAGATAATTCCAAAAAGTGTCAGTAATTTTTAAGGATTGTAAAGTATTTTAATTTTTATATATTAGGTTTTGTAATCGTTGGGAAAAGGGGGATGCTGGGGATTTTTAACTGAGTTTTGACTCCCAATCCACAAGTTATTCCTTAAAAAATAAAGCCCGTTACGCATCATAAATCACTTTACAATCATCTATGATCGTTAGGTTAGCTTTTTGTAAATGGGCCAAATATTGGGTTGTTTGAATCGGGTAAATATCCCACCACACGTTCACTTAAGATGTTAATGACGTTTGTTATTCTCTTTAGAAGGTTTGGATCAATAGGTCATTTGTATCTTTAACATATTTCAAGCACACATATCCATTTTTTTAAACATGTGTAGAAAAATCACTTTCTTATAAAATTCCAAGGGGTTGAACTAGGGAATTTCCCAAACTTGGATAACAAAACTTTTGTGAACATTTGTGGTGTGTGAATAAATTATCTTTACTTACATTGTTATTGCTTTAAAATTTTTACATACATCAACTCTAAAATTTTCATTTTGTTGTGATCTTATTTTCCTTTTTCTCTTTTTTATTTACGAGATGAAGGGAAAGTGAAAACTCAAGTTATGATTAAAGAAAAAGGTATACATCCAAAATGTAAATGCACAATGCACAAATGTAGGGAGAGATAATTCCAAAAAGTGTCAGTAATTTTTAGCTATTGTAAACTCTTTTTAGTTTTTATACATTACGTTTTACAATCATCGGGAAAAGGTGGAGGAGGGGGTTTTTTAACTGAGTTTTGACTCCCAATCCATAAGTCATTCCTTACAAAAATATAGCCCATTACGCAAGATAAATCATTTTACAATCTTCTATGATCGTTTAGTCAGCTTTTAGTAAATGGGCAAAATAATGGCTTGTTTGACTCAGGTAAATGTCTCTCTGCACTTTCACTTGAGAATTTAATGTGCGTTTGTTATTCTCTTTAAAAGGTTTGGATCCATAGGTCACTTGTATCTATAACATATTTCTAGCACGCATATCCATTTTTTAAAACATGTGCAAAAAAATCTCTCTCTGATAAAATTCCAAGCTATTAGAGTTGAACTTGTGGAATTTCTCAAACTTGGATAAAAAAACTTTTGTGTTCATTTGTGGTGTGTGAATAAATTTTCTTTACTTACATTTGTTATTGCTTTAAATATTTTCCATCCATAAACTCTCAAATTTTCATTTTATTGTGATCTGTTTGTCTTTTATCTCTTTTTTGTTTACGAGATGAAGGAAAAGTAAAAACTCCAAGTTTTGATTTAAGAAAAAAGTATACATCTAAAATGGAAATGCACAATGCACAAAGGAACAAAGAGATAATTCCATAAAGTGTCATTAACTTTTAGGGATTGCAAACTCTTTTTAGTTTTTATATATTAAATTTTTCAATCGTCCGGAAAAGGGGGAGGCGAGGGATTTTTAACTGAGTGTTGACTCCTAATCCACTAGTCATTCCTTAAAAAAATATAGCCCGTTACACATGAAAAATCACTTTACAATCATCTATGATCGTTAGGTTAGCTTTTTGTAAATGGGCAAAATAATGGCTTGTTAGACTCAGGTAAATATCCCACTACACGTTCACTTGAGAATTTAATGAGCGCATGTTATTCTCTTTAAAAGGTTTGGATCCATAGGTCATTTGCATATTTAACATGTTTCAAGCATGCATATCTATATTTAAAAACATGTGCAAAAAAAACACTTTCTTATAAAATTCCAATCTATTAGGGTTGAACTGGCGGAATTTTCCGAACTTGGATAATAAAAATTTTTTGTTCATTTTTGGTGTATGAATAAATTTTATTTACTTATATTTGTTATTACTTTAAGTTTTTTCCATATATAAAATCTAAAATTTTCATTTTGTTGTGATCTATTTGCCTTTTATCGCTTTTTTTTCGAGATGAAGGGAAACTAAAAACACAAGTTTAGATTAAAGAAAAAAGTATACATCTTAAATGGATATGCACAATGCACAAATGTACAAAGAGATAATTCCAAAAAGTGTCAGTAATTTTAGCGATTGAAAAATATTTTTAGTTTTAATATATTTTAGGTTTTGCAATCGTCGTGAAAAGGGGGAGGCGGGGGTTTTTACCTGAGTTTTGACTCTGAATCCATGAGTCATTCCTTACAAAAATAGAGCCCCTTATGCATGATAAATAACTTTACAATCATCTATGATCGTTAGGTAATCTTTTTGTAAATGGGAAAAATAATGGCTTGTTTGACTCGGGTAAATATCCCACCACATGTTCACTTGAGAAGTTAATGAGCGTTATTTATTCTCTTTAAATGTTTTGGATCCATAAGTCATTTACATCTTTAACATGTTTCAAGCTCGCATACCCATTTTTGAAATTTTTTGCAAAAAAATCTCTTTCTAATAAAATTCTAAGATATTAGGGTTGAACTAGTGGAATTTCTCAAACTTGGATAACAAAAATTTTGTGTTCATTTGTGGTGTGTGAATAAATTTTCTTTACTTACATTTGTTATTGCTTTAAATATTTTCCATACATAAACTCTAAAATTTTCATTTTGTTGTGATGTATTTGTCTTTTATCTCTTTTTTGTTTACGAGGTGAAGGGAAAGTGAAAACTCAAGTTTTGATTTAAGAAAAAGTATACATCTAAAACGGAAATGCACAATGCACAAATGAAGATAAAGATAATTCCAAAAAGTGTCTGTAATTTTTAGGGACTGTAAACTCTTTTTATTTTTTATATATTAGGTTTTTCAATTGTGGGGAAAAGGGGGAGGTTGGGGATTTTTAACTGAGTGTTGACTCCCAATCCATAAGTCATTCCTTACAAAAAATATAGCCCGTTACGCATGAAAAATCACTTTACTATCATATATGATCGTTAGGTCAACTATTTGTAAATGGGCAAAATAATGGCATGTTTGACTCGGGAAAATATCCCACCGAACGTTCACTTGATAATTTAATGAGTGTTTCTTACTCTCTTTAAATGGTTTGGATCCATAGGTCATTTGCATCTTTAACTTGTTGCAAACATGCATATCCATTTTTTAAAACATGTGCTGAAAAATCTCTTTCTATTAAAATTCCAAGCTATTACGGTTAAACTAGTGGAAATTCAAAAACTTGCATAACAAACATTTTGTGTTCATTTGTGGTGTGTGAATAAATTTCTTTACTTACATTTTTTAATGCATTAAATTTTTTCCATACATAAACTCTAGAAGTTTCATTTTGTTGTGATCTATTTGCCTTTAATCTCTTTTTTTTTTTTTACAAGATTAATGGAAAGTGAAAACGTAAGTTTTGATTTAAGAAAAAATAGACATCTAAATGGAAATGCACAATGCAAAAATGTAGAGAGAGATAATTCCAAAAAGTGTCTGTAATTTTTAACTATTGTAAACTCATTTTAGTTTTTATATATTAGGTTTTGAAATCGTGGGGAAAAGGCGGAGGCGAGGGATTTTTAACTCCCAATCCTTAAGTCATTGCTTACAAAACTATAGTCTGTTATGCTTGATGAACCACTTTACAATCATCTATGATCATTAAGTCAGCTTTTTTTAAATGGGCAAAATAATGGCTTGTTTGACTCGGGCAAATATCCCACTCCACGTTCACTTGAGAATATATTGAGCGTTTGTTATTCTCTTGAAAAGTTTTGGATCTATAGGTCGTTTACATCTTTAACATGTTTCAAGCTCGCATACCCATTTTTTAAAATTTGTGCAAAAAAAATCTCTTTCTAATAAAATATCAAGCTAGTAGAGTTGAACTAGTGGAATTTCCCAAAGTTGGATAGCAAAACTTTTGTGTTCATTTGTGGTGTGTTCATAAATTTTGTTTACTTACATTTGTTTTTACTTGAAATATTTTCCATAGATAAACTCAAAAATTTTCATTTTGTTGTGATGTATTTGTCTTTTATCTCTTTTTTGTTTACGAGGTGAAGGGAAAGTGAAAACTCAAGTTTTGATTTAAGAAAAGGTATACATCTAAAATGGAAATGCACAATGCACAAATGAAGAAAAACATAAATGCAAAAAGTGTTTGCAATTTTTAGGGATTGTAAACTCTTTTTAGATTTTATATATTAGGTTGTGCAAATATGGGGAAAAGGGGGAGGCTGGCGATTTTTAACTGAGTGTTGACTCCAAATCCATAAGTCATTCCTTACAAAAATATAGCCCATTGCGCATGAAAAATCACTTTACTATCATATCTGATCGTTAGGTCAAGTTTTTGTAAATGGCCAAATAATGGCATGTTTGACTCGGGTAAATATCCCACCGTACGTTCACTTGAGAATTTTATGAGCATTTCTTACTCTCTTTAAATGGTTTGGATCCATAGGTCATTTGCCTCTTTAACTTGTTGCAAACATGCATATCCATTTTTTAAACCATATGCTGAAAAATCTCATTCTATTAAAATTCCAAGCTATTAGGGTTAAACTAGTGGAAATTCAGAACCTTGCATAAATAACATTTTGTGTTCATTCGTGGCGTGTGAATAAATTTCTTTACTTACATTTGTTATTGCATTAAATATTTTTCGTCAATAAACTCTAGAAGTTTCATTTTGTTGTGATCTATTTGCCTTTTATCTCTTTTTTTTTACCAGATGAAGGGAAAGTGAAAACTCAAGTTTTGATTTAAGAAAAAATATACATCTAAAATGGAAAGGCACAATGCACAAATGTAGAGAGAGATAATTCCAAAATGTATCTGTAATTTTTAACTACTGTAAACTCTTTTTTGTTTTTATATATTAGGTTTTGAAATCATCGGGAAAAGGCGGAGGCGGGGAATTTTTAACTGAGTTTTGATTCCCAATACTTAAGTCATTCCTTACAAAACTATAGCCTGTTATGCATGATAAATCACTTTACAATCATCTATGATCGTTAAATCAGCTTTTCGTGAATGGGCAAAATAATTGCTTGTTTGACTCGGGTAAATATTCCACTCCACGTTCACTTCAGAATATATTGAGCAATTTTTATTCTCTTTAAAAGTTTTGGATCCATAGGTCATTCACATCTTTAACATGTTTCAAGCTCGCATACCCATTTTTGAAAATTTGTGCAAAAAAATCTCTTTCTAATAAAATTCCAAGCTATTAGGGTTGAACTAGTGGAATTTCCCATTGTTGGATAGCAAAACTTTTGTATTCATTTGTTGTGTGTGAATAAATTTTCTTTACTTACATTTGTTATTGCTTTAAATATTTTCCATCCATAAACTCTCAAATTTTCATTTTGATGTGATCTGTTTGCCTTTTATCTCTTTTTTGTTTAAGTGATGAAGGGAAAGTAAAAACTCCAAGTTTTGATTTAATAAAAAAGTATACATCTAAAATGGAAATGTACAAATGAATAGAGAGATAATTCTATAAAGTGTCTGTAATTTTTAGGGATTGCAAACTCTTTTTAATTTTTATATATTAAATTTTGCAATCATGCGAAAAAGGGGGAGGCAGGGGATTTTTAACAGAGTGTTGACTCCCAATCCACAAGTCATTCCTTAAAAAAATATAGCCCGTTACACATGAAAAATCACTTTACAATCATCTATGATCTTTAGGTCAGCTTTTTGTAAATGGGCAAAATAATGGCTTGTTTGACTTAGGTAAATATCCCACTACACGTTCACTTGAAAATTTAATGAGCGGTTGTTATTCTCTTTAATAGGTTTGGATCCATATGTCATTAGCATCTTTAACATGTGAAAAAAAAACTTTTTCTTATAAAGTTCCAATCTATTAGGGTTGAACTGGTGGAATTTTCAGAACTTGGATAATAAAAATTTTGAGTTCATTTTTGGTGTATGAATAAATTTTATTTACTTACATTTTTTAATACTTTAAGTTTTTTCCCTACATAAAATCTAAAATTTTCATTTTGTTGTGATCTAATTGCCTTTTATCACTTTTTTTTTTTAGATGAAGGGAAACTAAAAACACAAGTTTAGATTTAAGAAAAAAGTATACATCTTAAATGGATATGCACAATGCACAAATGTACAGAGAGATAATTCCAAAAAGTGTCACAAATTTTTAGTGATTATAAAATATTTTTAGTTTTAATATATTAGGTTTTGCAATCATCATGAAAGGGGGGGGGGGGGGGGGGGGGGTTACCTGATTTTTGACTCCCAATCCATAAGTCATTCTTTACTAAAATATAGCCCATTATGCATGATAAATCACTTTACAATCTATGATCGTTAGGTAATCTTTTTGTAAATGGGCAAAATAATGGCTTGTTTGACTCGGGTAAATATCCCACCACATGTCCACTAGAGAAGTTAATGAGGGTTAATTATTCCCTTTAAAAGGTTTGGATCAATAGGTCAATTTCGTCTTTAACATATTTCAACCACGCATATCCATTTTTTAAAACGCTATTATGGTTGAACTAGGGAATTTCCCAAACTTGGATAACATAAATTTTGTGTTCATTTGTGGTGTGTGAATAAATTTTCTTTACTTACATTTTTTATTGCTTTAAATATTTTCCATACATAAACTCTAAAATTTTCATTTTGTTGTGATCTATTTGCCTTTTATCTCTTTTTTGTTTACGAGGTGAAGGGAAAGTGAAAACTCAAGTTTTGATTTAAGAAAAAGTATACATCTAAAATGGAAATGCACAATGCACAAATGAAAAGAAAGATAATTCCAAAAAGTGTCTGTAATTTTTAGGGATTGTAAACTCTTTTTAGTTTTTATATATTAGGTTTTGCAATTGTGGGGAAAAGGGGGAGGCTTGGGATTTTTCAATGAGTGTTGACTCCCAATCCGTAAGTTATTCCTTACAAAAATATAGCCCGTTACGCATGAAAAATCACTTTACTATCATATATGATCATTAGGTCAACTTTTTGTAAATGGGCCAAATAATGGCATGTTTGACTCGGGTAAATTTCCCACTGAACGTTCACTTGAGAATTTAATGAGCGTTTCTTACTTTCTTTAAATGGTTTGGATCCATAGGTCATTAGCAACTTTAACTTGTTACAAAGATGCATATCCATTTTTTAAAACATGTGCTGAAAAATCTCTTTCAAATAAAATTCCAAGCAAATAGGGTTAAACTAGTGGAAATTAAAAAACTTGCATAACAAACATTTTGTGTTCATTTGTGGTGTGTGTATAAATTTCTTTACTTACATTTGTTAATGCATTAAATGTTTTCCATACGTAAACTCTAGAAGTTTCATTTTGTTGTGATCTATTTGCCTTTTATCTCTTTTTTTTTTACAAGATGAAGGGAAAGTGAAAACTCATGTTTTGATTTAAGAAAAAATAGACATCTAAAATAGAAATGCACAATGCACAAATGTAGAGAGAGATAATTCCAAAAATATCTGTAATTTGTAACTATTGTAAACTCATTTTAGTTTTTATATATTAGGTTTTGAAATCATGGGGAAAAGGCGGAGGCGGGGAATTTTTAACTGAGTTTTGACTACCAGTCCTTAAGTCATTCCTTACAAAACTATAACCTGTTACGCATGATAAACCACTTTACAATCATCTTTGATCGTTAAGTCAGCTTTTTTTAAATGGGCAAAATAATGGCTTGTTTGACTTAGGTAAATATTTTACTCCACGTTCACTTGAGAATATATTGAGCATTTTTTATTCTCTTTAAAAGTTTTGGATCCATAGGTCATTTACATCTTTAACATGTTTCAAGCTCGCATACCCATTTTTGAAAATTTTTGCAAAAAAATCTCTTTCTAATAAAATTCCAAGCTATTAGGGTTGAACTAGTGGAATTTCCCAAAGTTGGACAGCAAAACATTTGGGTTCATTTGTGGTGTATGAATAAATTTTCTTTACTTACATTTGTTACTGCTTTAAATATTTTCCATACATAAACTCTAAAATTTTCATTTTGTTGTGATGTATTTGTCTTTTATCTCATTTTTGTTTACGAGGTGAAGGGAAAGTGAAAACTCAAGTTTTGATTTAAGAAAAAGTATACATCTAAAATGGAAATGCACAATGCACAGATGAAGAGAAAGATAATTCCAAAAAGTGTATGTAATTTTTAGGGATTGTAAACTCTTTTTAGTTTTTATATATTAGGTTTTGCAATTATGGGGAAAAGAGGGAGCTGGGGAGTTTTAACTAAGTGTTGACTCCCAATCCATAAGTCATTCCTTAAAAAAAAATAGCCCGTTGCGCATGAAAAATTATTTTACTATCATATCTGTTCGTTAGGTGTAGTTTTTGTAAATGAGCCAAATAATGGCATGTTTGACTTGGGTAAATATCCCACTGCACGTTCACTTGAGAATTTAATGAGCATTTCTTACTCTCTTTAAATGGTTTGGATCCATAGGTCATTTGCCTCTTTAACTTGTTGCAAACATGCATATCCATTTTTTAAAACATGTGCTGAAAAATCTCATTCTATTAAAATTCCAAGCTATTTGGGTTAAACTAGTGGAAATTCAAAAACTTGCATAACAAACATTTTGTGTTCATTTGTGGGGTGTGAATAAATTTCTTTACTTACATTTGTTAATTCATAAAATTTTTTCTGACAATAAACTCTAGAAGTTTCATTTTGTTGTGATTTATTGGCCTTTTATCTCTTTTTTTTTTTTTACCAGATGAAGGGAAAGTGAAAACACAAGTTTTGATTTAAGAAAAATATACATCTAAAATGGAAATGCACAATGCACAGATGTAGAGAGAGATAATTCCAAAAAGTTTCTATAATTTTAACTATTGTATATTAGGTTTTGAAATCGTGGGGAAAAGGCAGAGGCGGGGGATTTTTAACTGAGTTTTGACTCCCAATCCTTAAGTCATTCCTAATAAAACTATAGTTTATTATGCATGATAAACCACTTTACAATCGTCTATGATCGTTAAGTCAGTTTTTTTTAAATTGGCAAAATAATGGCTTGTTTGACTCGGGTAAATATCCCACTCCACGTTCACTTGAGAATATATTGAGCGTTTTTTATTCTCTTTAAAAGTTTTGGATCCATAGGTCAATTACATCTTTAACATGTTTCAAGCTCGCATACCCATTTTTGAAAATTTGTGCAAACAAATTTCTTTCTAATAAAATTCCAAGCTATTAGGGTTGAACTAGTGGAATTTCCCAAAGTTGGATAGCAAAACTTTTGTGTTCATTTGTGGTGTATGAATAAATTTTCTTTACTTACATTTGTTACTGCTTTAAATATTTTCCATACATAAACTCTAAAATTTTCATTTTGTTGTGATGTATTTGTCTTTTATCTCTTTTTTGTTTACGAGGTGAAGGGAAAGTGAAAACTCAAGTTTTGATTTAAGAAAAAGTATACATCTAAAATGGAAATGCACAATGCACAGATGAAGAGAAATATAATTCCAAAAAGTGACTGTAATTTTTAGGGATTTTAAACTTTTTTTAGTTTTTATATATTAGGTTTTGCAATTGGGGGAAAAGGGGGAGGCTGGGGATTTTTAACTGAGTGTTGACTCCCAATCCATAAGTCATTCCTTAAAAAAATATAGCCCATTGCGCATGAAAAATCACTTTACTATCATATATGATCGTTAGGTCAAGTTTTTGTAAATGGGCCAAATAATGGCATATTTGACTCGGGTAAATATCCACCCGCACTTTCACTTGAGAATTTAATGAGCATTTCTTACTCTCTTTAAATGGTTTGGATCCATAGGTCATTTGCCTATTTAACTTGTTGCAAACATGCATATCCATTTTTTAAAACATGTGCTGAAAAATCTCATTCTATTAAAATTCCAAGCTATTAGGGTTAAACTAGTGGAAATTCAAAAACTTGCATAACAAACATTTGTGGGGTGTGAATAAATTTCTTTACTTACATTTGTTAATGCATTAAATTTTTTCCGTCAATAAACTCTAGAAGTTTCATTTTGTTGTGATCTATTTGCCTTTTATCTCTTTTTTTTTTACCAGATGAAGGGAAAGTGAAAACTCAAGTTTTGATTTAAGAAAAAATATACATCTAAAATGGAAATGCACAATGCACAAATGTAGAGAGAGATAATTCCAAAAAGTGTCTGTAATTTTTACCTATTGTAAACTCTTTTTACTTTTTATAAATTAGGTTTTGAAATCGTCGGGAAAAGGTGGAGGCAGGGGATTTGAACTGAGTTTTGAGTCCCTATCCTTAAGTCATTCCTTACAAAACTATTGCCTGTTATGCATGATAAATCACTTTACAATCATCTAAGATCGTTAAGTCAGCTTTTTGTAAATGGGCAAAATAATGACTTGTTTGACTCGGGTAAATATCCCACTCCACGTTAACTTCAGAATATATTAAGCGTTTGTTATTATCTTTAAAAGTTTTGGATCCATAGGTCATTTACATCTTTAACAAGTTTCAAGCTCGCATACCCATTTTTGAAAACTTGTGCAAAAAAATCTCTTTCTAATAAAATTCCAAGCTGTTAGGGTTGAACTTGTGGAATTTCCCAAAGTTGGATAGCAAAACTTTTGTGTTCATTTGTGGTGTGTGAATAAATTTTCTTTACTTACATTTGTTATTGCTTTAAATATTTTCCATACATAAACTCTCAAATTTTCATTTTGTTGTGATCTATTTGTCTTTTATCTCTTTTATGTTTACAAGGTGAAGGGAAAGTGAAAAATCATGTTTTGATTTAAGAAAAAGTATACATCAAAAATAGATATGCACAATGCACAAAAGAAGAGAAAGATAATTTCAAAATATGTCTGTAATTTTTAATTTTTAGGGATTGCAAACTCTTTTTAGTTTTTATATATTAAATTTTGCAATCCCGGAAAAGAGAGAGGCGGGGGATTTTTAACTGAGTGTTGACTCCAAATCCACAAGTCATTCCTTAAAAAAATATAGCCCGTTACGCATGAAAAATCACTTTACAATCTATGATCGCTAGGTCAGCTTTTTTTAAGAGGACAAAATAATGGCTTGTTTGACTCGGGTAAATATCCCACTGCACATTCACTTGTGAATTTAATGAGCGTTTTTTATACGCTTTATAAGTTTTGGATCCATAGGTCATTTGCATCTTTAAAATGTTTCTAGCATGCATATCCATTTTTTAAAACATGTGCAGAAAAATCTTTTTCTTATAAAATTTCATGCTATTGGGGTTGAACTAGAGGAATTTCCCAAACTTGGATAACAAAACTTTTGTGTTCATTTTTGGAGTGTGAATAAAATTTATTTTCTTACATTTGTTATTGTTTTAAATATTTTCCATACATAAAATCTAAAAATTTCATTTTGTTGTAACCTATTAGGCTTTTATCTCTTTTTTCTTTACGAGACGAAGGGAAAGTGAAAAGTCAAGTTTTGATTTAAGAAAAAAGTATACATCTAAAATGGATATGCACAATGCACAAATGTGGAGAGAGATAATTCAAAAAAGTGATAGTAATATTTAGCGATTGTAAAATATTTTTATTTTTTATATATTAGATTTTGTAATCATCGGGAAAAGGGGGAGGCGGGGATTTTTAACAGCGTTTTGACTCCAAATCCTTAAGTCTTTCCTTTCAAAAAATATAGCCCATTACGCATGATAAATCACTTTACAATCATCTATGATCGTTAGGTCAACTTTTTGTTAATGGGCAAAATAATGGCATGTTTGACTCGGGTAAATATCCCACCACACGTTCACTTGAGAAGTTAATGAGAGTTGGTTATTCTCTTTAAAAGGTTTGGATCAATGGGTCAATTGCATCTTTAACATATTTCAAGCACGCATATCAATTTTTTAAAACATATGTAGAAAAATCTCTTTCTTATAAAATTCCAAGCTATTAGGGTTGAATTAGGGAATTTCCAAAACTTGGAAAACAAAACTTTTGTGCTCATTTGTAGTGTGTAAATAAATTTTCTTTACTTACATTTGTTATTGCATTAAATGTTTTCCATACATAAACTCTAAAATTTTCATTTTGTTGTGATCTATTTGCCTTTTATCTCTTTTTTGTTTACGAGATGAAGGGAAAGTGAAAAATAAAGTTTTTATTTAATAAAAAAGTATACATCTAAAATGGGAATGCACAACGCACAAATGTAGTGAGAGATATTTCAAAAAAAATTCTGTAATTTTAAGGAATTGTAAACTCTTTTTTGTTTTTATATATTAGTTTTTGCAATCATCGGCAAAAGGAGAGATTAGGGATTTTAAAATGAGTGGTTACTTCCATTCCTTAAAGTCATTCCTTACAAAAATATAGCATGTTATGCTTGATAAATCACTTCACTATCATCTATGATCGTTAGGTCAACTTTTTGTAAATGGGCAAAATAATGGCTAGTTTGATTTGGGTAAATATCCCACCGCACGTTCACCTGAGAATTTAATGAGCGTTTGTTATTCTCTTTAAAAGTTTTTGATCCATAGGTCATTTGCATATTTAACATGTTTCAAGCATTCCTATCCATTTTTTAAAACATGTGCAGAAAAATCTTTCTTATAAAATTCCAAGCTATTAGTGTAGAATTTCCAAAACTTGGATAACAAAACTTTTGTGTTCATTTGTGGTGTGTGAATAAATTTTCTTTACTTACAATTTTTATTGCTTTAAATTTTCTCCATACATAAACTCTAAATTTTTCATTTTGTTGTGATCTATTTGCCTTTTATCTCTTCTTTGTTTACGAGATGAAGGGAAAGTGAAAAGTCAAGTTTTGATTTAAGAAAAAAGTATACATCTAAAATGGAAATGCACAATGCACAAATGTAGAGTGAGATAATTCCAAAAAGTTTCTGTAATTATTAGGGATTTTAAACTCTTTTTTATTTTTTATATTTTTTGTTTTGCAATCATCGGGAAAAGGGGGAGCCGGGGGAGTTTTAACTGTGTGTTGACTCCCAATCCATAAATCATTCCTTACAAAAATATAGCCCGTCACACATGATAAATCATTTTACAATCATTTATGATCGTTAGGTCAACTTTATGTAAATGGGAAAAATAATGGCTTGTTTGACTTGGGTAAATATCCCACTACACTTTCACTTGAGAATTTAATGAAGGTTTATTATTCTCTTTCAAAGGTTTGGATCCATATGTTATTTGAATCTTTAACATGTTTGAAGCACGCATATCAATTTTTTAAAACATGTCTAGAAAAATCTCTTTCTTATAAAATTTCAAGCTATTAGGGTTGAACTAGTGGAATTTTGGAACCTTGGATAACAAAACTTTTGTGTTCATTTGAGGTGTGTGAATAAATTTTCTTTACTTACATTTGTTATTGCTTTAAATTTTTTCCATACATAAACTTTAAAATTTTCATTTTGTTGTGATCTTTTTGCCTTTTATCTCTTTTTTGTTTACAAGATGAAGGGAAAGTGAAAACTCAAGTTTCGATTTAAAAAAAATTAAACACCTGAAATTGAAATGCACAATGCACAAATGAAGAGAGAGATAATTTCAAAAATTGTCTGTAAATTTTAGAGATTATAAACTCTTTTTAGTTTTTATTTATTAGGTTTTGCAATCATCGGGAAAATGGGGAGGCGGGGGATTTTTAACATAGTGTTGACTCAAAATCCATAAGTCATTCCTTACAAAACTTTTACACATGATAAATAACTTTACAATCATCTATGATTGTTAGGTCAGTTTTTGTAAATAGCAAAAATAATGGCTTGTTTGACTCGGGTTCCCACCGCACGTTCACTTGAGAATTTAATGAGTGTTCGTTATTCTCTTTAAATGGTTTGGATCCATAGGTCATTTGCATATTTAACATGTTTCAAGCATGCAAATCCATTTTTTAAAACATGTGCACCAAAATCTCTTTCTTATAAAATTCATAGCTATTAGGGTTAAACTAGTGGAATTTCCCAAACTTGGATAACAAAACTTTCGTGTTAATTTGTGGTGTGTGAATAAATTTTTTTTACTTAAATTTTTTTTTTATTTAAATTTTTTCCATACATAAACTCTAAAATTTTCATTTTGTTGTGATCTATTTGCCTTTTATATCTTTTTTGTTTATGAGATGAAGAAAAAGTGAAAACTCAAGTTTTCATTTAAGAAAAAAGTATACATCTAAAATGGAAATGCACAATTCACAAATGGCGAGAGAGATAATTCACAAAAAAAGTATCTAATTTTTGGGATTTTACTCTCTTTTTAGTTTTTAAATATTAGGTTTTGCAATCATCGAGAAAAGGAGGAGGTGGGGGATTTTTAACAAAGTGTTGACTCCCAATCCATAAGTTATTCCTGAAAAAATATTAATAAATCACTTTACAATCATCTATGATCGTTAGGTCATCTTTTTGTAAATGGACAAAATAATGGCTAGTTTGACTCGGGTAAATATCCCACCACATGTTCACTTAAGAATTTAATGAGTATTTTTTATTCTCTTTAAAAGGTTTGGATCCATAGGTCATTTGCATGTTTAACATGTTTCAAGCAGGCATATCCATTTTCTAAAACATGTGGAGAAAAATCTATTTCTAATAAAATTCCAATCTATTAGGTTTGAACTTGTGGAATTTCCCAAACTTGGGTAACAAAACATTAGTGTTCATTAGTGGCGTCTTAATAAATTTTCTTTACTTAAATTTTTTCCATATATCTAAAATTTTCATTTTGTTGTGATCTATTTGCCTTTTATCTCTCTTTCGTTTACGAGATGAAGGGAAAGTGAAAACTCAAGTTTTGATTTAAGAAAAAAGTATACATCTAAAATGGAAATGCATTATGCACAAATGTAGAGAGAGATAATTTCAAAAAGTGTCTGTAAGTTTTATAGATTGTAAAATCCTTTTAGTTTTTATATATTAGGTTTTGCAATCGTCGTGAAAAAAGTGGAGTTGGGGGATTTTTAACAGAGTGTTGACTCCCAATCCATAAGTCATTCCTTACAAAAAAATATAGACTGTTACGCATGATAAACACTTTACATTCTTCAATGATCGTTAGGTCAGCTTTTTGTAAATCGGCAAAATAATGGCTTGTTTAAATTGGGTACATCTCCCACCACTCGTTCACTTGAGAATTTAATGAGCGTTTGTTATTCTCTTTAAAAAGTTTGGATCCATAGGCCATTTGCATCTTTAACATGTTTCAAGCATGCATATCCATTTTTTAAAACTTGTGTAAAAAAATCTCTTTCTTATAAAATTCCAAACTATTAGGGTTGAATTAGTGGAATTTCCCCAACTTGGATAATGAAACTTTTGTGTTCATTTGTGGTGTGTGAATAAATTTTCTTTACGTACATTTTTTATTGCTTTAAATTTTTTCCATTCATAAACTCTAAAATTTTCAGTTTTTTTGTGATCTATTTGCCTTTTATCTCTTTTTTGTTTACGAGATGTAGGGAAAGTGAAAACTCACATTTTGATTTAAGAAAAAAGTATACATTTCAAATGGAAATGCACAATGCACAAATGTAGAGAGAGATAATTCCAAAAAGAGTCTGTTATTTTAAGGGATTGTAAACTCTTTTTAGTTTTTATATATTAGGTTTTGCAATCGTCAGGAAAAGGGGGAGGCGGGCAATTTTTAATCTAGTGTTGATTCCCAATCCATAAGTTATTCCTTACAAAAATATAGCCCGTTACGCATGATAAATCACTTTACAATCATCTATGATCATTATGTCAGGATTTTGGAAATGGGCAAAATAATGGCTTGTTTAACTCGGGTAAATATCACACCGTACGATCACTTGAGAATTTAAAGAGCGTTTGTTATTCTCTTTAAAAGTATTGGATCCATTGGTCATTTGCTTCTTTAAATGTTTCAAACATGCATATCCATTTTTTTTAAAACATGAGCATAAAAATCTCTTTCATATAAAATTCCAAGCTATAAGGGTTGAACTAGTGGAATTTTTTGGACTTGGATAACAAAACTTTTGTGTTCATGTGTGGTGTGTGAATAAATTTTCTTTACCTACATTTGTTATTGCTTTAAAATTTTTCCATACATAAACTCTAAAATATTCATTTGGTTGTGATCTATTTACCTTTTATCTCTTTTTTGTTTACGAGATGAAGGGAAAGTGAAAACTCAAGTTATGATTTAAGAAAAAAGTATACATCTAAAATGGAAATGCACAATACACAAATGTAGAGAGAGATAATTCCAAAAAGTCTCAGTAATTTTTAACTATTGTAAACTCTTTTAAGTTTTTATATATTAGGTTTTGCAATCGTCGGGAAAAGGCGGAGGGTGGATTTTTAACTGAGTTTTGAATCCCAATCCAAAAGTCATTCCTTACAAAAATATACCCCTTTACGTATGATAAATTGCTTTAAAATCATCTATGATCGTTAAGTCAGCTTTTTTTAAATCAGCAAAATAATGGCTTGTTTGACTCGGGTAAATATCCCACCACGTGTTCACTTGAGTAGTTAATGAGTGTTTGTTATTCTCTTTAAAAGGTTTGAATCGATAGGTCATTTGCATCCTTAACATATTTAAAGCACGCATATCTATTTTTTTAAACATGTGTAGAAAAATCTTTTTATTATAAAATTCCAAGCTATTAGGGTTAAACTAGGGAATTTCCCAAACTTGGATAACAAAACTTTTCTGTTCATTTGTGATGTGTGAATAAGTTTTCTTTACTTACATTTTTTATTCCTTTAAATTTTTTCCATACATAAACTCTAAAATTTTTATTTGGTTGTGATCTAATTGCCTTTTATCTCTTTTTTTGTTTACGAGATGAAGGTATTGTGAAAAATCAAGTTTTTATTTAAGAAAAAAGTATACACCTAAAATGGATAAGCATAATGCAAAAATGTAGAGAGAGATAATTCCAAAAAGTGTTAGTATTTTTTAGCGATTTTAAAGTAGTTTTAGTTTTTATATTTTAGGTTTTGCAATTGTCGGGAAAAGGGAGAGGCAAGGGATTTTTAACAGAGTTTTGACTCCCAATCCATAATTCTTTCCTTAAAAAAATATAGCCCGTTACCCATGATAAATCACTTTACAATCATCTATGATGGTTAGGTCCGCTTTTTGTAAATGGGCAAAATAGTGGCTTGTTTGACTCGGGTAAATATCCCACCACACATTCACTTGAGAAGTTAATGAGCGTTTGTTATTCTCTTTAAAAGGTTTGGATCGATAGGTCATTTGCATCTTTAACATATTTCCAGCACGCATATATATTTTTTTAAACATGTGTAGAAAAATCTCATTCTTATAAAATTCCAAGTTGTTAGGGTTGAACTAGGGAATTTCCCAAACTCTGATAAAAAAAACTTTTGTGTTTATTTGTCGTGTGTGAATAAATTTTCTAAACTTACATTTCTTATTGCTTTAAATTTTTTCCACACATAAACTCTAAAATTTTCATTTTATTGTGATCTATTTGTCTTTTATCTCTTTTTTTTTTTACGAGAAGAAGGGAAAGTGAAAACTCAAGTTTTGATTTAAGAAAAAAGGATGCATCTAAAATGGAAATGCTCAATGCACAAATGTAGAGAGAGATAATTCCAAAAAGTGTCTATAATTTTAGGGATTGTAAACTCTTTTTAATTTTTATATATTAGATTTTGCAATCATCGGGAAAAGGAGTAGAGGGGGATTTTTAGCTGAGTGTTGACTCCCAATCCATATGTCATTCCTTACAAAAATATAGTGCATTACGCATTATAAATCACTTTACAATCATCTACGATCGTTAAGTCAACTTTTTGTACACCGACAAAATAATGGCTTGTTTGACTCGGGTAAATATCCCACCGCACGTTCACTTGAGAATTTAAAGAGTGTTTGTTATTCTAATTACAAGGTTTGGATCCATGTCATTTGCATCTTTAGCATTTTTCATGCATGCATATCCATTTTTAAAAACATGTGCAAAAAAAACTCTTTCTTATAAAATTCCAAGCTATTAGGGTTGAACTAGTGGAATTTTTTGAAGTTGGATAACAAAAATTTTGTGTTCATTATTGGTGTGTGAATAAATTTTATTTACATAAATTTGTTATTAATTAAAAAATTTTCCATACATAAAATCTATAATTTTCATTTTGTTGTGATCTATTTGTCTTTTATCTCTTTTTTGTTGACGAGATGAATGGAAATTGAAAAATCCAGTTTTGTTTTAAGAAAAAAGTATACATCTACAATGGATATGCACAATGCTCAAATGTACGGAGAGATAATTCCAAAAAATGTTAGTAATTTTTAGCGACTGTAAAATATTTTTAGTTTTTATATATTAGGTTTTGCAATCGTCGGGAAAAGGGAGAGGCGGGGGATTTTTAACTGAGTTTTGACTCCAAATCCATAACTCATTCCTTACAAAAAATATAGCTCATTATGCATGATAAATCACTTTACATTCATCTAAGATCGTTAGGTTAGTTTTTTGTAAATGGGCAAAATAATGGCTTGTTTGATTCGGGTAAATATCCCACCACAAGTTCACTTAAGAAGTTAATGAGTGTTTGTTATTCTCTTTAAAAGGTTTGGATCGATAGGTCAATTGCCTCTTTAACAAATTTTAAGCACGCATATCCATTTTTTAAAACATGTGTAGAAAAATCTATTTCCTATAAAATTTCAAGTTATTAGGGTTGAACTAGGGAATTTCCCAAACTTGGATAACATAACTTTTGTGTTCATTTGTGGTATGTGAAAAAAATTTCTTTCCTTACATTTTTTATTGCTTTAAATTTTTTTCCAATCATAAACTCTAAAACTTTCATTTTTTTATTGTTTATTTGCCTTTTATCTCTTTTTGTTTACGAGATTAAGGGAAAGAGAAAACACAAGTTTTTATTTAAGAAAAAAGTATACATCTAAAATGGAAATGCGCAATGAAGAAATGTAGAGAGAGATAATTCCAAAAAGTGTTTTTAATTTGTTGGGATTGTAATCTTTTTAGTTTTTATATATTTGGTTTTGCAATTGTCGGGAAAAGGGTGAGGCGGGGGATTTTTAACTAAGTGTTGACTCCTAATCCATAAGTCATTCCTAACAAAAAAAATAGCCCGTTACGCATGAAAAATCACTTTACAAACATCTATGATTGTTAGGTCGGCTTTTTGTAAATGGGCAAAATAATGGCATGTTTGACTCGGATAAATATCCTACCGCACGTTCACTCGAGAATTTAATGAGTGTTTGTTATTCTCTTTAAAAAGTTTGGATCCATAGGTCATTTGCATCTTTAATATATTTCAAACACGCATATCCATTTTTTAAAACATGTGCAAAAAAAATCTTTTTTTAAAATTTTCAAGCGTTTAGGGTTGAACTAGTGGAATTTCCCAAACTTGGATAACTAAACTTTTGTGTTCATTTGTAGTGTGTGACAAAAAATTTTTTACTTACATTTTTTATTGCTTTAAATTTTTCCACACATAAACTCTAAAATTTTCATTTTGTTGTAATCTATTTGCCTTTTATCTCTTTTTTGTTTATGATATGATGGGAAAGCAAAAATTCAAGTTTTTATTTAAGAAAAAAGTATACATCTAAAATGGAATTGTAGAATGCACAAATGTAGAGAGAGATAATTCCAAAAAGTGTTTGTAATTTTTAGGGATTGTAAACTATTTTTAGTTTTTATATATTTGGTTTTGCAATAGTTGGGAATAGGGGTTGGCGGGGGATTTTTAACTGAGTGTTGACTCGCAATCCATAAGTCATTCTTAAAAAAATATAGCCCGTTACGCATGAAAAATCACTTTACAATCATCAATGATCGTTAGGTCAACTTTTTGTAAATGGGCAAAATAATGGCTTGTTTGACTCGGGTAAATATCCCACTGCACGTTCACATGTGAATTTAATGAGCGTTTCTTATTTTCTTTAAAAGGTTTGGAACCATAGGTCATTTATTGACTTTTTAACAAATTTCAAGCACACATATCCATTTTTTAAAACCTGTAGAAAACAATCTCTTTCTTATAAAATTCCATGCTATTATGGTTGAACTAGTGGAATTTCCCAATCTTGGATAACAAAACTTTTGTGTTCACTTTTGGTGTGTGAATACATTTTCTTTACTTACATTTGTAATTGCTTTAAATATTTTTCGTACATAAACTCTAAAATTTTCATTTTGTTGTGATCTATTTGCCTTTTATCTATTTTTTGTTTACGAGATGAAGGGAAAGTGAAAACTCAAGTTGTGATTTAAGAAAAAAGTATACATCTAAAATGGAAATGCACTATCCACAAATTTAGAGAGAGATAATTTCAAATAGTGTCTGTAATGTTTAGCTATTGTAAACTATTTTTAGTTTTTATATATTAGGTTTTGCAATGGTCGGGAAAAAGGCGGAGGCGGGGGATTTTTATCTGAGTTTTGTCTCCCATTCCATAAGTCATTCCTTACAAAACTATTGTCTGTTACGCATGATAAATTAGTTTACAATCAAATTTGATCTTTAAGTCAGATTTTTGGAAATGGGCAAAATAATGGCTTGTTTGACTCGGGTAAATATCCCACCGCATGTTCACTTGAGAATTTATTGAGCGGTTGTTATTCTCTTTAAAAGGTTTGGATCCATAGGTCATTGGAATCTTTAACATATTTCAAGCATGCATATCCATTTTTTAAAACATGTGCAAAAAAATCTCTTTCTTATAAATTCCATGCTATTAGGGTTGAACTAGTGGAATTTCTCAATCTTGGATAACAAAACTTTTGTGATCATTTGTGGTGTGTGAATAAATTTTCTTTACTTAAATTTTTGATTGCTTTAAATATTTTCCATACATAAACTCTTAAATTTTCATTTTGTTGTCATCTCTTTGTCTTTTATCTCTTTTTTGTTTATGAGATGAAGGCAAGGTGAAACCTCAAGTTTTGATTTAAGAAAAAAGTATACATCTAAAGTGGAAATGAACAATGCACAAATGAAGACAGAGATAATTCCAAAAAGTGTATGAATTTTTAGGGATTGTAAACTCTTTTTTGTTTTTATATATTAGGTTTTGCAATTGTTGGGAAAAGGGGGTGGCGGGGGATTTTTAACTGACTGTTGATACCAAATCCATAAGTCATTCCTTACAAAAATATAGCCCATCACGCATGACAAATCCCTTTACAATCATCTATGATTGTTAGGTCAGTTTTTTGTAAATGGGCAAAATAATGCCTTGTTTGACTTGGGTAAATATCCCACTGCACGTTCACTTAAAAATTTAATGAGTGTTTGTTATTCTCTTTAAAAAGTTTGGATCCATAGGTCATTTGTATATTTAACATGTTTCAAACATGCATATCCATTTTTTAAAATATGTGTATAAAATTTTTTTTCTTATAAAATTCCAAGCCATTAGTGTTGAACAAGTGGAATTTCCCAAACTTGGATAACTAAACTTTTATGTTCTTTTGTGGTGTGTGAATAAATTTTCTTTACTTACATTTTTTATTGCTTTAAATTTTTTCCTTACATAAAATCTAAAATTTTCATTTTATTGTGATCTATTTGCTTTTATCTCTTTTTTGTTTACGAGATGAAGGGAAAGTGAAAACTCAAGTTTTGATTTAATAAAAAAGTATACAACTAAAATGGGATTACACAATGCACAAATGAAGATAAAGATAATTCCAAAAAGTGTCTGAAATTTTTAGGAATTGTAAACTCTTTTTAGTTTTTATATATTAGGTTTTGTAATCGTCGGGAAAAGAGGGAAGCAGAGGATTTTTAATTGAGTGTTGATTCCAAATCCATAAGTCATTCCTTACAAAAATATAGCCTGTCATGCATGAAAAATCCCTTTATAATCATCTATGATCGTTAGGTCAGCTTTTTGTAAATGGGCAAAATAATGCCTTGTTTGACTCACGGAAATATCCCACTGCACGTTCACTTAAGAATTTAATGAGTGTTTGTTATTCTCTTTAAAAAGTTTGGATACATAGGTCATTTGCATCTTTAACATGTTTCAAGCATGCATATCCATTTTTTAAAACTTGTGCAGAAAATGTTTTTTCTTATAAAATTCCAAGCTATTTGGGTTGAACTAATGGAATTTCCAAAACTTGCATAACAAAACTTTTGTGTTCATTTTTGGTGTGTGAATAAATTTTTTTACTTACATTTTTTATAGCTTAAAATTTTTCCATACATAAAATCTAAAATTTTCATTTTGTTGTGATCTATTTGCCTTTTATGTCTCTTTTGTTTACGAGATGAAGGGAAAGTGAAAACTCAACTTTTGATTTAAGAAAATAGTATACATAAAAAATGGATATGCACAATGCACAAATGTGGAGAGAGATAAATCCAAAAAGTGTCAGTAATTTTTTGCGATTGTAAAATACTTTTAGTTTTTATAGATTAGGTTTTGCAATTGTCGGGAATAAGGAGATGTGGGGGATTTTTAACTGAGTTTTGACTCCAAATCCATAAGTCATTCTTTACAAAAATATAGCCCATTACGCATGATTTACAATCATCTATGGTCGTGAGTTCATCTTTTTGTAAATGGGCAAAAAAATGGCTTGTTTGACTCTGGTTAAAATCCCACCACACATTCACTTGTGAAGTTAATGAGCGTTTGTTATTCTCTTTAAAAGGTTTAGATCGATAGGTCAATTGCATCTTTAACATATTTCAAGCACGCATATCCATTTTTTAAAACATGTGAAGAAAAATCTCTTTCTTATAAAATTCCAGGCTATTAGGGTTCAACTGAGGATTTTCTCAAACTTGGATAACATAACTTTTATGTTCATTAGTGGTGTGTGAATAAATTTTATTTACTTACATTTGCCATTGCATTAAATTTTTTCCGAAACATAAACTCAAAAATTTTCATTTTGTTGTGATCTATTTGCCTTTTATCAATCTTTTTTAACAAGATGAAGGGATAGCGAAAACTCAAGTTTTTATTTAAGAAAAAAGTATACATCTAAAATGGAAATGCACAATGCACAAATGTAGAGAGAGATAATTCCAAAAAGTGTTTGTAATTTTTAGGGATTGTAAAATCTTTTTAGTTTTTATATATTTGGTTTTGCAATAGTCGGGAATAAGGGGAGGCAGGGGATTTTTAATTGAGTGTTGACTCCCAATCCATAAGTCATTCCTTACAAAAATATAGCCCGTTAATCATGAAAAATAACTTTTCAATCATCTATGATCATTTGGTCAGCTTTTTGTAAATGGGCAAAATAATGGCTTGTTTGACTCGGGTAAATATCCCACCATACTTTCACTTGAGAATTTAAAGAGCGTTTTTTATTCTCTTTAAAAGGTTTGGATCCATAGGTCATTTGCATCTTTAACATATTTCAAGTACGCATTTCCATTTTTTATAAATTGTGCAAAAAAATCACTTTCTTATATAATTCCATCATATAAGGGTTGAACTAGTGGAATTTCCCAATCTTGGATAACAAAACTTTTGTGTTCATTTTTCGTGTGTGAATAAATTTTCTTTTCTTACATTTGTTATTTCTTTAAATATTTTCCATACATAAACTCTAAAATTTTCATTTTGTTGTCATCTATTTGTCTTTTATCTCTTTTTTGTTTACGAGATGAAGGGAAAGTGAAAACTCAAGTTTTGATTTAAGAAAAACGTATACATCTAAAATGAAAATGCATAATGCACAAATGTAGAGAGATAATTCCAAAGAGTGTCTTTAATTGTAAGGGATTCAAAACTCTTTTTAAATTTTATATATTAGGTTTTGCTATCGTCGGAAAAAGGGGGAGGCGTGGGATTTTTAACTGAGTGTTGACTCCCAATCCATAAGTCATTCCTTAAAAAAATATAGCTCGTCACGTGATAAATCACTTTACAATCATCTATGATCATTACGTCAAGTTTTTGTAAATGGGCAAAATGATGGCTTCTTTGACTCGGGTAAATATCCAACCGCATGGTCACTTGAGAATTTAATGAGTGATTTTTATTCTCTTTAAAAGTTTTGGATCCATAGGTCATTTTCATCTTTAACCTTTATCAAGCATTCATATCCATTTTTGAAAACATGTGTAGAAAAATCTCTTTCTTATAAAATTTCTAGCAATTAGGGTTGAACTAGTGGAATTTCCAAAACTTTGATAACAAAACTTTTGTGTTCATTTGTGGTGTGTAAAAAAATTATCTTGAGTTAAATTTTTTACTGCTTAAAATTTTTTCCATTAATAAACTCTAAAAGTTTCATTTTGTTGTGATCTATTTGCCTTTTATCTCTTTTTTCTTTACGTGATGAAGGGAAAGTGAAAATTCATGTTTTGATTTAAAAAAAAAGTATACATCTAAAATGGAAATTCACAATGCACCAATGTAGAGAGAGATAATTCCGAAAAGTGTCAGTAATTTTTAGCGATATTAAACTCTTTTTATTTTTTATATATTAGGTTTTGCAGTCGTCGAGAAAAGGGGGAGGTGGGGGATTTTTAACCGAGTGTTAACTCCCAATCCATAAGTTATTCCTTAAAAACATATAGCCCATTACAGATGATAAATCATTTTACAATCATCTATGATTGTTAGATCAGCTTTTTGTAAATGGGTAAAATAATGGCTTGTTTCACTCGGGTAAATATCCCACTACACGGTCACATTAGAATTTATTGAGCGTTTGTTATTATCTTTAAAATGTTTGGATCCATAGGTCTTTTGAATCTTTAACTTGTTTCAAGCATGCATATCCATTTTTTTAAAACATGTGCCGAAAAATCATTTTCTTACAAAAGTCCAAGCTATTGGGGTTGAACTAGAGGAATTTCCCAAACTTGGATAAAATACTTTTGTGTTCATTTGTGGCGTGTGAATAAATTTTCTATCCTTACATTTGTTATTGCTTTAAATTTTTTCCATACATAAACTCTATAATTTTCATTTTGTTGTGATCTATTTGCATTTTATCTCTTTTTTGTTTACGAGATGAAGGGAAAGTGAAAACTCAAGTTGTGATTTTAGAAAAAGGTATACATCTAAAATGGAAACGCACAATGCACAAATGTAGAGATAGATAATTCCAAAAAATGTGTATAATTTTTAGGGATTGTAAGTTCTTTTTACTATATATATATTAGGTTTTGCAAACGTCGGGAAAAGGGGGAGACTGGGGATTTTTAACTGAGTGGTTACTCCCAATCCATAAGTCATTCCTTACAAAAATGTAGCCCGTTACACATGATCAATCAATTTATAATCATCTATGATTGGTAGGTCATCTTTTGTAAATGGGCAAAATAATGGCTTATTTCACTCAGGTAAATATCCCACCACACGTTCACTTGAGAATTTAATGAACGTTTGTTATTCTCTTTAAAAGGTTTTGATCCATAGGTCATTTGCATCTTTAACATGTTTGAAGGATGCATATCCGTTTTTTAAAAATGTACATAAATCTCTTTCTTAAAAAATTCCATGCTATTAGTGTTGAACAAGTAGAATTTCCAAAACTTGGATAACAAAACTTTGGTGTTCTTTTGTGGTGTGTGAATAAATTTTCTTTACTTACATTTTTTATTGCTTTAAATGTTTTCCATACATAAAATCTAAAATTTTCATTTTCGTGTGATCTATTTGCCTTTTATCTCTTTTTTCTTTACAAGATGAAGGAAAAGTGAATACTCATTTTTACATTTAAGAAAAAAAGTATACAACTAAAATGGAAATTCACAATGCAAAAATGTACAGAGAGATAATTCCAAAAAATTTCTGTAATTTTTAAGGATTGTAAACACTTTTTAGTTTTTATATATAAGGTTTTTCAATCGTCGGGAAAAAGGGGAGGCGGGGGACTTTTAACTGAGTGTTGACTCCCAATCCATAAGTCATTCCTTATAAAAATATAGCCAGTTACACATGATAAATCACTTTACAATCATCTATGATCGTTAGGTCAACTTTTTGTAAATGGGTATAATAAAGGCTTGTTTGACCCGGGTAAATACCCCAATGCATGGTCTCTTTGAAAGGTTTGGATCCATAGGTCATTTGCATCTTTAACATGTTTCCAGCATGCTTGTCCATTTTTTAAAACATGTGCAGAAAAGTATTTTTCTTATAAAATGCCAAGCTATTGGAGTTGAACTAGTGCAATTTTCCAAACTAGGATAATAAAACTTTTGTGTTTATTTTTTGTGTGTGAATAATTTTTCTCTACTAACATTTGTTATTGCTTTAATTTTTTTCCATCTCTTTTTTGTTTACGAGATGAAGGGAAAGTGAAAATTCAAGTTTTGATTTATGAAAAAAGTACACATCTAAAGTGGAAATGCACAATGCACAAATGTAGAGAGAGATAATTCATAAAAGTGTCTGTAATTTTTAGGAATTGTAAGATCTTTTTAGTATTTATATATTAGGTTTTGCAATCGTCGGGAAAAGGGAGAGGTGGGGGATTTTTAACTGAGTGTAGACTCCCAATCCATAAGTCATTCCTTACAAAAATATAGCCAGTTACACATGATAAATCACTTTACAATGATCAATGATCATTGGGTCAACTTTTTGTAAATTGGCAAAATAATGTCTTGTTTGACTCGTGTAAATATCCCACTGCACGTTTACTTGAGAATTTAAAGGTCATTTTTTATTCTCTTTCAAAGGTTTGGATCCATCGGTCATTTGCATCTTGAATATGTTTCAAGCATGCATATCCATTTTTTAAAACATGTGCTGAAAAATCTCTTTCTAATAAAATTCCAAGCTAGTAGGGTTGAAATAGTGGAATTTTTTGAACTTCGATAACAAAATATTTGAGTTCATTTGTGGTGTGTGAATAGATTTTCTTTACTTACATTTGTTATACGTTTAAATTTTTTCCATACATAAACTCTAAAATTTTTATTTTGTTGTTATCTATTTGCCTTTTATCTCTTTTTTGTTTGCGAAATGAAGGGAAAGTGAAAACTCAAATTTTGATTTCAGAAAAAAATATACATTTAAGTTGGAAATGCACAATGGACAAATGTAGAGAGAGATAATTCCAAAAAGTGTCAGTAATTTTTAGCAATTATAAACTCTTTTTAGTTTTTACATATTACGTTTTGCAATCGTCTGGAAAAGGGGGAGCAAAGGATTTTTATCTGAATTTTGACTCCAGATCCATAAGTCATTCCTTACAAAAATATTGCCCGTTATACATGATGAATCACTTTACAATCATCTATGATCGTTAAGTCGGCTTTTTGTAAATGGTAAAATAATGGCTTGTTCAACTCGGGTACATATCCCACCACACGTTCACTTGAGAATTTAATGAGCATTTGTTATTCTCTTTAAAATGTTTGGACACTTAGCTCATTTGCATCTTTAACATACTTCAAGCACGCATATCAATTTTTTAAAACATGTGCTGAAAATTCTCTTTCTTCAAAAATTTCAAGCTATTAGGGTTGAACTTGTGGAATTTCCAAAACTTGGATAACAAAACTTTTGTGTTCATTTATGGTGTGTGAATAACTTTTCTTTGCTTACATTTGTTAGCGCTTTAAATTTTTCCATACATAAACTTTAAAATTTTCATTTTTTTGTGATCTATGTGCCTTTTATCTCTTTCAATTTTACGAGATGAAGGAAAAGTGAAAAATCAAGTTTTGATTTAAGAAAAAAGTATACATCTAAAATAGAAATGCACAAAGCACAAATATAGAGTGAGATAATTCCAAAAAGTGCCTATAATTTTAAAGGACTGAAAAACTCTTTTTAGCTTATATATATTAGGTTTTGCAATCGTCTTGAAAAGGGGGAGGTGGGGGATTTTTAACTGGGTGTTGAGTCCCAATCCATAAGTCATTCCTCACACAAATATAGCTTGTTACGCATGATAAATCACTGTACAATCATCTATGATCGTGAGGCCAACTTTTTGTAAATGGGCAAAATAATGGCTTGTTTGACTCGGTAAATATCCCACAACACGTTCACTTTAGAATTTAATGAGTGTTTGTTATTCTCTCTAAAAGGTTGGATCCATAGGTCATTTACATCTTTAAAATGTTTCGTGCATCCATATCCATTTTTTAAAACATGTGCAGAAAAATCTTTTTCTTCTAAAATTCCAAGCTATTAGGGATGAACTAGTGGAATTTAAAAAACTTGGATAACAAAACTTTTGTGTTCATTTGTGGTGTGTGAATAAATTTTCTTTACTTACATTTTTTGGTGCTTTAAAATTTTTCCATACATAAACTCTAAAATTTTAATTTTGTTGTAATCTATTTGCCTTTTATCTCTTTTTTGTTTACGAGATGAAGGGAAAGTGAAAACTCAATTTTTGATTGAAGAAAAAAGTATACATCTAAAATATAAATGCACAATGCACAAATTTGGAGAGAGATAATTACAATAATTGTCAGTAATTTTTAGGGATTGTAAACTCTTTTTAGATTTTATATATTAGGTTTTACAATCGTCGGGAAAAAGGGGATGCAAGGAATTTTTACCTGAGTGTCGACTCCCAATCCATAAGTCATTCCTTAAAAAAATATTATGCATGATAAATCACTTTACAATTATCTATGAGTGGTTACTCCCAATCCATAAGTAATTACTTACAAAAATATAGCCTGTTACTCATGATAAATCACTTTACAATCATCCATGATCGTTAGGTCATCTTTTCGTAAATGGGCAAAAGAATGGTTTGTTTGAGTTGGGTACATATCCCACCACACGTTCACTTGAAAATTTAATGAGAGTTTGTTATTCTCTTTAAAAGGTTTGAAGCTCATTTGCATCTTGAACATATTTCAAGCATGCATATCCATTTTTTAAAACATGTGCAGAAAAATCTCTTTCTTACAATGTTTCAAGATATTAGGATTAAACTAGTGGAATTACCCAAACTTGGATACCAAAAATTTTGTGTTCATTTGTGGTGAGTGAATA
This sequence comes from Aristolochia californica, assembly GCF_029961685.1. Lineage (NCBI taxonomy): Eukaryota > Viridiplantae > Streptophyta > Magnoliopsida > Piperales > Aristolochiaceae > Aristolochia > Aristolochia californica. The sequence continues at coordinate 30,518,127 of NW_027181992.1, read as the reverse complement.
AATTTTCTTTACATACATTTGTTATTGCTTTCAATGTTTTCCATACATAAACTCTAAAATTTTCTTTTTGATGTGATCTATTTGCCTTTTATCTCTTTTTTGTTTACAAGATGAAGGGAAAGTGAAAACTCAACTTCTGATTTAAGAAAAAAGTATTTTTCTAAAATGGAAATGCACAATGCACAAAAGTTGAGAGAGATAATTAAAAAAAGTGTCTGTAATTTTTTGGGATTGTAAAATCCTTTTAGTTTATATATATTAGGTTTTGCAATAATCGGGAAAAGAGGGAGGCGAGGGATTTTTAAATGAGTTTTGACTCCGAATCCATAAGTTATTCCTAATAAAAATATAGCCCGTTACACCTGATAAATCACTTTACAATCATCTATGATTGTTACGTCTGCTTTTTATAAATGGGAAAAACAATGGCTTGTTTAAGTCGGGTAAATATCCAACCACATGTTCACTTGAGAATTTAATGAGCGTTTGTTATTCTCTTAAAAAGGTTTGGATCCATAGCTCATTTGCATCTTTAACATATTTCAATCACGCACATTTCTTTTTTAAAACACGTGCAGAAAAATCTCTTTCTTATAAAATTCCAAGCTAATAGGGTTGAACTAGTGGAATTTCCCAAACTTGGATAACAAAACTTTTGTGTTCATTTGTGGAGTGTGAATAAAATATCTTTACTTACATTTTTTATTTCTTTAAATTTTTTTCATTCATAAACTCTAAAATTTTCAATTTGTTGTGATCTATTTGCCTTTTATCTCTTTTTAGTTTACGAGGTGAAGGGAAAGTGAAAACTCAGGTTTTGTTTAAGAAAAAAGTTTACATCTAAAATGGAAATGCACAATGCACAAATGTAGAGAGAGATATTTCCAAAAAGTGTCAGTTATTTTTAGAGATTGTAAGCTCTTTTTAGTATTTATATATTAGATTTTGCAATCGTCGAAAAAAGGGGGAGGCGAGGGATTTTTAACTGAGTGTAGACTCCCAATCCATAAGTCATTCCTTAAAAAATTATAGCCTATTACACATGATAAATCTTTTTATAATCATCAATGATGGTTCGATCAGCTTTTTGTATATCGGCAAAATAATGGCTTGTTTGGCTCGGGTAAATATCCCACCGCACGATCACTTGAAAATTTAAAGATCATTTGTTATTCTTATTAAAAGGTTTGGATCCATAGGTCATTTGCATCTTGAACATGTTTCAAGCATGCATATCCATTTTATAATAAATGTGCAGAAAAATCTCTTTCTTATAAAATTCCAAGCTATTAGGGTTGAACTAGTGGAATTTTCCGAACTTGGATAACAAAATTTTTGTGTTCATTTTTGGTGTGTGAATAGATTTTGTTTACTTACATTTGTTATACGTTTAAATTTTTTCCAGACTTAAACTCTAAAATTTTGATATTGTTGTGATCTATTTGCCTTTTATCTCTTTTTGGTTTACGAGATGAAGGGAAAGTGAAAACTCAAGTTTTTATTTTTAAAAAAAGTACACATTTAAATTGGAAATGCACAATGCACAAATATTGAGAGAGATAATTCCAAAAAGTGTCAGTAATTTTTAGCGATTATAAACTCTTTTTAGTTTTTATATATTAGGTTCTGCAATCGTCGGGAAAAGGGGGAGGCGAGGGATTTTTATCTGAGTTTTGACTAGAAATCCATTAATCATTCCTTACAAAAATATAGCCCATTACACATGATAAATCACTTTACAAATATCTATGATTGTTAAGTCAACTTTTTGTAAATGGTAAAAATAATGGTATGTTTAACTCGGGTACATATCCCACCACACGTTCACTTGAGAATTTAATGAGAGTTTGTTATTCTCTTTAAAAGGTTTGGATCCACAGCTCATTTGCATCTTTAACATATTTCCAGCACGCATATGCATTTTTTTAAATCAAGAGGAGAAAAATCTATTTCTTATAAAATTTCAAGCTATTAGGGTTGAACTTGTGGAATTTCCCAAACTTGGATAACAAAAATTTTGTGTTCATTTGTGGTGTGTGAATAAATAAATAAAATACTTTCCAAAAAGTGTCAGTAATTTTTAGCGATTGTAAAATATTTTTAGTTTTTATATATTTGGTTTTACAATCGTCGGGAAAAGGGAGAGGCGGGGGATTTTTAACTGAGTTTTGACTCCAAATCCATATGTGATTCCTTACAAAAATTTAGCCCATTACACATGATAGATCACTTTACAATCATCTATGATCGTTACGTCAACTTTTTGTAAATGGGCAAAATAATAGCTGGTTTTGACTCGGGTAAATATCCCACCACGCGTTCACTTGAGAAGTTAATGAGCATTTTTTATTCTCTTTAAAAGGTTTGGATCTATAGGTCAATTGCATCTTGAACATATTTCAAGCATTCATATCCATTTTTTAAAATGAGTGTAGAAAAATATTTTTCTTATTAAATTCCAAGCTATTAGGGTTGAACTAGGAGAATTTCCCAAAATTGGATAACATAACTTTTTATTTCATTTTTGGTGTGTGAATAAATTTTATTTACTTACATTTGTTATTTCTTTAAATTTTTTCCATACATACACTTTAAAAGTTTCATTTTGTAGTGATCTATTTGCCTTTTATCTCTTTTTGGTTTACGAGATTAAGGGAAAGTGAAAATTCTAGTTTTTATTTAAGAAAAAAGTATATATCTAAAATGGAAATGCACAATGCAAAAATGTAGAGAGAGATAATTTCAAAAAGTTTTTGTAATTTTTAGGGATTGTAAACTCTTTTTAGTTTTTATATATTTGGTTTTGCAATAGTCGGGAAAAGGGGGAGGCGGGGGATTTTTAACTGAGTGTTGACTCCCAACCCATAAGTCATTCCTTACAAAAATATAGCCAGTTATGCATGAAAAATCACTTTACAATCATCTATAATCGTTATGTCAGCTTTTTTTAAATGGGAAAAATAATGGCTTGTTTGACTCGGGTAAATATCCCACCGCACGTTCACTTGAGAATTTAATGTGCATTTGTTATTCTCTTAAAAAGGTTTGGATCCATAGGTTTTTTGCATCTTTAACATATTTCAAGCACGCATATCCATTTTTAAAATATGTGCAAATAAATCTCTTCCTTATAAATTCCATGCTATTAGGGTTGTACTAGTAGAATTTCTCAAACTTCGATAACAAAACTTTTGTGTTCATTTGTGGTGTGTGAATAAATTTTCTTTACTTATATTTGTTATTGCTTTAAATATTTTCCAAACATAAACTCTAAAATTTTCATTTTGTTGTGATCTATTTGTCTTTTATCTCTTTTTGGTTTATGAGATGAAGGGAAAGTGAAAACTCAAGTTTTGATTTAAGAACCAAATATATATCTAAAATGGAAATGAACAATGCACAAATGAAGAGAGATATAATTGGAAAAAGTGTTTGTAATTTTTAGGGATTGTAAACACTTTTTATATTTTAAAGATTATTTTTGCAATTGTCGGGAAAAGGGGGAGGCAGGTGATTTTTAACGTAGTGTTGATTCCCAATCCATAAATCATTCCTTACAAAATATAGCACGTTACCCATGAAAAATCGCTTTACAATCATCTATGATCGTTAGGTCTGCTTTTTCTAAATGGGCACAATAATGGCTTGTTTGACTCAGATAAATATCCCACTGCACGTTCACTTGAGAATTTAAAGAGTGTTAGTTATTCTCTTTAAAAGGTTTGGATCCATAGGTCATTTGCATCTTTAACTTGTTTCAAACATGCATAACCATTTTTTAAAACATGTGCAAAAAAATCTCTTTCTTATAAAATTCCAAGCAATTATGGTTCAACTAGTGGAATTTCCAATTCTTGGTTAACAAAACTTTTGGATTCATTTGTGGTGTGTGAATAAATTTTCTTTACTTACATTTGTTATTTCTTTAAATTTTTTCTAGACATAAACTCTAAAATTTTCATTTTTTTGTGATCTATGTGCCTTTTATATCTTTCTATTTTACGAGATGAAGGGAAAGTGAAAACTCAAGTTTTGATTTAAGAAAAAAGTTTACATCTAAAATGGAAATGCACAATGCACAAATGTAGAGAGAGATAATTCCAAAAAGTGCCTATAATTTTAAGGGATTGTATACTCTTTTTAGCTTATATATATAAGGTTTGCAATCGTCAGAAAAAGGGGGAGGCGGGGGATTTTTAACTGGGTGTTTACTCCCAATCCATAAGTCATTCCTTAAAAAAATATAGCCTGTTACGCATGATAAATCATTATACAATCATTTATGATCGGTAGGTCAACTTTTTGTAAATGTGAAAAATAAAGGATTGTTTGATCCAGTAAATATCCCACTACACGTTTTCTTCAGAATTTAATTAGCATTTGTTATTCTCTTTAAAAGGTTTGGATGCATAGGTCATTTACATCTTAAAAATATCTCATGCATCCATATCCAATTTTTAAAACATGTGCTAAAAAATATTTTTCTTATAAAACTCCAATCTATTTGGGATGAACTAGTGGTATTTCAAAAACTTGGATAACAAAAATTTTGTGTTTATTTGTGGTGTGTGAATAAATTTTATTTACTTACATTTGTTATTGCTTTAAAATTTTTCCATACATAAACTCTAAAATTTTAATTTTGTTTTGAACTATATTCCTTTTATCTCTTTTTTGTTTACGAGATGAAGGGAAAGTGAAAACTCAATTTTTAATTTAAGAAAAAAGTATACATCTAAAATTGAAATGCACAATGCACAAATGTAGAGAGAGATAATCCAATAAGTGTCTATAATTTTTAGGGATTGTAAACTCTTTTTTAGGTTTTACATTTTAGGTCTTACAATCGTCAGGAAAAGGGGGACGCGGAGGATTTTTAACTGAGTGTTGACCCCCAATCCATAATTCATTCCTTACAAAAATATTACGCATGATAAATCACTTTACAATCATCTATGATCATTAGGTGAGATTTTTGTAAATGGGCAAAATAATGGTTTGTTTGACTCGGGTAAATATCCCACTGCATGTTCACTTGAGAATTTAATGAGGGTTTGTTATTCTCCGTAAAAGGTTTACATCCATAGGTCATTTGCATCTTTAACATGTTTCAAGAACACATATTCATTTTATAAAACATGTGCAAAAAAATCTCTTTCTTAAACAATTCTAAGCAATTAGGTTTGAACTAGTGTAATTTCCCAAACTTGGATAATAAAACTTTTGTGTTCATTTGTGGTGTGTGAATAAATTTTCTTTACTTACATTTGTTTTTGCTTGAAATTTTTTCCATACATCAACTCTATAATTTTCATTTTTTTGTGATCTATTTGCCTTTTATCTCATTTTTGTTTACGAGATAAAGGGAAAGTGAAAACTCAAGTATTGATTTAAGAAAAAAGTACACATCTAAAATGAAAATACACAATGCACAAATGTAGAGAGAGATAATTTCAAAAATTGACTATAAATTTTAGGGATTTTAAACTCTTTTTAGTTTTTATATATTACGTTGTGCAATCGTTGGGAAAAGGGGGAGGCAGGGGATTTTTAACTGAGTGGTTACTCCCAATTCATTTGTAATTCCTTACAAAAATATTGCCTGTTACGCATGTTAAATCACTTTACAATCATCTATGATCGTTAGGTCATCTTTTTGTAAATGGGCAAAAAAATGGGTTGTTTGAGTTTGGTAAATATCCCACCACACGTTCACTTTAGAATTTAATGAGTGTTTTTTATTCACTTTAAAAGGTTTTGATCCAAAGGTCATTTGCATCTTTAACATATTTCAAGCATGCATGTCCATTTTTTAAAACATGTGCAGAAAAATCTCTTACTTATAAAATTACAAGCTATTAGTGTTGAACTAGTAGAATTTCCAAAACTTGGATAACAAAACTTTTGTGTTCATTTGTGGTGTCTGAATAATTTTTCTTTATTTCCATTTGTTATTGCTTTAAATTTTTACCAATCATAAACTCGAAAATTTTCATTTTGTTATGATCTATTTGCCTTTTATCTCTTTTTTCCTTACGAGATGAAGGGAAAGTGAAAACTCAAGTTTGGATTTATGAAAAAAGTATACATATAAAATGGAAATGCATAACGCACAAATGTAGAGAGCGATAATTCCAAAAAGTGTCAATAATTTTTAGGGATTATAAAATATTTTTAATTTTTATATATTTGGTTTTGCAATCGCCGGAAAAAGGGGGAGGCTCGGGATTTTTAACTGAGTGTTGACACCCAATCCATAAGTCATTCCTTAAAAAAAATTGCCTGTTACGCATGATAAATCACTTTACAATCATCTATGATCGTTAGGTCATCTTTTTGTAAATAGGCAAATTAATGGCTTGTTTGACTAGTGTAAATATCCGACTACACGTTCACTTGAGAATTTAATGAGCGTGTGTTATTCTCTTTAAAAGGTTTGGATCCATAGGGTATTTGCATCTTTAACATATTTCAAGCATGCATATCCAATTTTTAAAATATGTGCAAAAAGATCTCTTTCTAATAAATTTGAAGCTATTAGGGTTATTGTAGTAGAATTTCCCAAAGTTGGATAACAAAACTTTTCTGTTCATTTGTGGTGTGTGAATAAATTTTGTTTACTTACATTTGTTATTACTTTAAATTTTTTCCATACATGAACCCTAAATTTTCATTTTGATGTGATCTATTGGCCTTTTATCTCTTTTTTGTTTATGAGATGAAGAGAAAGTGAAAACTCAAGTTTTTATTTAAGAAAAAAGTATACACCTAAAATGGAAATGCACAATGCAAAAATGTAGAGAGAGATAATTCCAAAGTGTGTCTATAAGTTTTAGGGATTCTAAACTCTTTTTAGTTTTTATATATTAGGTTTTGCAGTCGTTTGGAAAAGGGGGAGGCAGGGGATTTTTAAATGAGTTTTGTCTCCCAATCCAAAATTCATTCCTTACAAAACATAAAGTCCATTATGCATGATAAATCATTTTACAATCATCTATGATCGTTACGTCAGCTTTTTGTAAATGGGTAAAATAATGTCTTGTTTCACTCGAGTAAATATCCCACTTCACATTAAATTGAGAATTTAATGAGCGTTTTCTATTCATTTTAAAAGGTTTAGATCGATAGGTCATTTGCATCTTTAACATAATTCAAGCATGCATATCCATTTTTTAAAACATGTGCAGAAAAAAAAAATTTCTTATAAAATTCCTAGCTATTAGGGTTGAACTAGTGGAATTTCACAAACTTGGATAACAAAATTTTTGTGCTCGTTTGTAGTGTGTGAATAAATTTTATTTACTTACATCTGTTATTGCCTTAAATATTTTCCATACATAAACTCTAAAATTTTCTTTCTGTTGTGATCAATTTGTGTTTTATTTCTTTTTTCTTTACAAGATGAAAGGAAAGTGAAAACTCAAGTTTTGATTTAAGAAAAAAGTATACATCTAAAATGGAAATGCACAATGAACAAATGTTGAGAGAGATAATTCCAAAAAGTATCTATAATTTTTAGGGATTGTAAACTCTTTTTTATTTTTATATATTAGGTTTTGAAATCATCGGGAAAAGGGGAAGGCATGGGATTTTCAACTCAGTGTTCACTCCAAATCCATAAGTCATTCCTTAAAAAAATATAGCCCATTATGCATGAAAAATCACTTTACAATTATGATCTTTAGGTCAGCTTTTTGTAAATGGGCAAAATAATGGCTTGTTTGACTCGGGTAAATATCCCTCTACACGTTCACTTGAGAATTTAATGTGCGTTTTTTATTCTCTTTAAAACATTTGGATCCATAGGTCATTTGCTTCTTTAACATGATTCAAGCATGCATATCCAATTTTTAAAACATATGCGGAAAAATCTTTTTCTTATAAAATTCCAAGCAATTAGGGTTGAACTAGTGGAATTTACCAAACTTGGATAACAAAACTTTTGTGTTCATTTTTGGTGTGTGAATAAATTTTATGTACTTACATTTTTTATTACTTAAAAGTTTTTCCATACATAAAATCTAAAATTTTCATTTCGTTGTGTTCTATTTGCCTTTTATCTCTTTTTTGTTTGCGAGATGAAGGGAAACTGAATACACAAGTTTTGATTTAAGAAGAAAGTATACAGCTAAAATGGATATGCACAATGCACAAATGTACAGAGAGATAATTCCAAAATGTGTCAGTAATTTTTAGCGATTGTAAAATATTTTTAGTTTTTATATATTTGGTTTTACAATCGTCGGGAAAAGGGGAAGACAAGGGATTTTTAACTGAGTTTTGACTCCAAATCCATATGTGATTCCTTACAAAAATTTAACCCATTACACATGTTAAATCACTTTACAATCATCTATGATCGTTACGTCAGCTTTTTGTAAATGGGCAAAATAATAGATGGTTTTGACTTGGGTAAATATCCCACCACACGTTCACTTGAGAAGTTAATGAGCTTTTTTTATTCTCTTTAAAAGGTTTGGATCTATAGGTCAATTGCTTCTTGAACATATTTCAAGCATTCATATCCATTTTTTAAAATGAGTGTAGAAAAATATTTTTCATATTAAATTCCAAGCTATTAGGGTTGAACTAGGAAAATTTCCCAAACTTGGATAACATAACTTTTTATTTCATTTTTGGTGTGTGAATAAATTTTCTTTACTTACATTTGTTATTTCTTTAAATTTTTTACATACATACACTCTAAACGTTTCATTTTGTAGTGATCTATTTGCCTTTTATCTCTTTTTGGTTTACGAGATCAAGGGAAAGTGAAAATTCTAGTTTTTATTTAGGAAAAAAGTATACATCTAAAATGGAAATGCACAATGCACAAATGTAGAGAGAGATAATTTCAAAAAGTGTTTGTAATTTTTAGGGATTGTAAACTCTTTTTAGTTTTTATATATTTGGTTTTGCAATAGTCAGGAAAAGGGGGAGGCGGGGCATTTTTAACTGAGTGTTAAATCCCAATCCATAAGTCATTCCTTACAAAAATATAGCCAGTTATGCATGAAAAATCACTTTACAATCATTTATGATCGTTATGCCAGCTTTTTTTAAATGGGAAAAATAATGGCTTGTTTGACTCGGGTATATCCCACCGCACGTTCACTTGAGAATTTAATGTGTATTTGTTATTCTCTTTAAAAGGTTTGGATCCATAGGTTTGTTTGCATCTTTAACATATTTCAAGCACGCATATCCATTTTTAAAACATGTGCAAAAAAATCTCTTTCTTATAAATTCCATGCTATTAGGGTTGTACTAGTGGAATTTCCCAAACTTCGATAACAAAACTTTTGTGTTCATTTGTGGTGTGTGAATAAATTTTCTTTACTTATATTTTTTATTGATTTAAATATTTTCCATATATAAACTCTAAAATTTTCATTTTGTTGTGATCTATTTGTCTTTTATCTCTTTTTTTTACGAGATGAAGGGAAAGTGAAAACTCAAGTTTTGATTTAAGAACAAAGTATACATCTAAAATGGAAATGCACAATGCACAAATTAAGAGAGAGATAATTCCTAAAAGTGTTACTAATTTTTAGGGATTGTAAACACTTTTTATATTTTAAATATTATTGTTTGCAATTGTCGGGAAAAGGGGGAGGCAGGTGATTTTTAACATAGTGTTGACTCCCAATCCATAAGTCATTCCTTACAAAATATAGCCCGTTACCCATGAAAAATCACTTTACAATCATCTATGATCGTTAGGTCTGCTTTTTCTAAATGGGCACAATAATGGCTTGTTTGACTCGGATAAATATCCCACTACATGTTCACTTGAGAATTTAAAGAGTGTTAGTTATTCTCTTTAAAAGGTTTGGATCCATAGGTCATTTGCATCTTTAACATTTTTCAAACATGCATAACCATTTTTTAAAACATGTGCAAAAAAATCTCTTTCTTATAAAATTCCAAGCTATTAGGGTTCAACTAGTGGAGTTTCCAATACTTGGATAACAAAACTTTTGTGTTCATTTGTGGCGTGTTAATAAATTTTCTTTACTTACATTTGTTATTGCTTTAAATTTTTTCCATACATAAACTCTAAAATTTTCATTTTTTATGATCTATTCGCCTTTAATCTCTTTTTTTTTTACGAGATGAAGGGAAAGTGAAAACTCAAGTTTTGACTTAAGAAAAAAGTATACATATAAAATGGAAATTCACAATGCACAAATGTAGAGAGAGATAATTCCAAAAATGTCTGTAATTTTTTAGGATTGTAAACACTTTTTAGTTTTTATATATTAGGTTTTGCAATCGTCGGGAAAAGGGAGAGGCGGGGGATTTTTAACTAAGTGGTGACTCCAAATCCTTAAGTCATTCCTTAAAAAAATATTGCTTGTTATGGATGAAAAATCACTTTACAATTATCTATGATCGTTTAGTCAGCTTTTTATAAATGGGCAAAATAATGGTTTGTTTGGCTCGGGTAAATATCCCACTCCAAGTTCACTTGAGATTTTAATGTGCGTTTGTTATTCTCTTTAAAAGGTTTGGATCCATAGTTCATTTACATCTTTAACATGTTTCAAGCGTGCATATCCATTTTTTTAAACAAGTGCAGAAAAATATTTTTCTTTTAAAATTCCAAGCTATTCGGGTTGAATTAGTGGAATTTCCCAAAGTTGGATAACATAACTTTTGTGTTAATTTGTGGTGTATGAATAAATTTTATTTACTTACATTTGTTATTACTTAAATTTTTTTCCATACATAAACTCTAAAATTTTCATTTTGTTGTGATCTATTTGCATTTGATCTCTTTTTTGTTTACGAGATGAAGGGAAAGTGAAAACTCAAGTTTTTATTTAAGAAAAAAGTGTACATATAAAATGGAAATGCACAATGCATAAATTTAGACAGAGATAATTCCAAAAAGTATTTTCAATTTTTAGGATTGTGAACTCTTTTTAATTTTTATATATTAGGTTTTGAAATAGTCGAGAAAAGGGGGAGGCGGGGGAGTTTTAACTAAGTGTTGACTCCGAGTTCATAAGTCATTCCATACAAAAATATAGCTCATTACACATAAGAAATTACTTTACAATCATCTATGTTCGTTAGGTCAGCTTTTTGTAAATGGGAAAAATAATGGCTTGTCTGACTCGGGTAAATATCCCGCCGCACGTTCACACTAGAATTTAGTGTGCATTTGTTATCCTCTTTAAAAGGTTTGGATCCATAGGTCATTTGCATCTTTAACATATTCCAAGCATGCATATCCATTTTTTAAAACATGTGCAAAAAAAAAAATTTCCTTTAAAATTCCATGCTATTAGGGTTGAACTAGTGTAATTTCCCAAACTTGGATAACAAAACTTTTGTGTTCATTTGTGGTCTATGAATAAATTTTTTTTTCTTACATTTTTATTGCTTTAAATATTTTCCATACATAAAATCTAAAATTTTCATTTTGTTGTGATCCATTTGTCTTTTATCTCTTTTTTTACGTGATGAAGGGAAAATGAAAACTCAAGTTTTGATTTAAGAACAAAGTACACATCTAAAACAGAAATACACAATGTAGAAATGAAGAGAGAGATAATTTCAAAAAGTGTTTATAATTTTTAGGGATTGTAAACACTTTCTAGTTTTTATTTATTATTTTTGTCAATCGTCGGCAAAGGGGGAGGCGAGGGATTTTTAATTTAGTGTTGACTCCCAATCCATAAGTCATTCCTTACAAAAATATAGCCCATTACGCATGAAACATCACTTTACAATCATCTATGATCGTTAGGTCAGCTTTTTGTAAATGGGCAAAATAATGTTGTTTGCCTCGGATAAATATCCCACTACATGTTTACTTCAGAATTTAAAGAGCGTTAGTTATTCTCTTGAAAAGGTTTTGATCCATAGGTCTTTTGCATCTTTAAGATGTTTCAAACATGCATAACCATTTTTTAAAACATTTGCAGAAAAATCTCTTTCTTATAAAATTCTGAGCTATTAGGGTTGAACTAGTGGAATTTCCCAAACTTGGATAACAAAACTTTTGTGTTCTTTCTTGGTGTATGAATAAATTTTCTTTACTTAAATTTTTTATAGCTTTAACTTTTTCCAAACATAAACTCTAAAATTTTCATTTTGTTGTGATCTATTTGCCTTTAATCTTTTTTTTGTTTACGAGATGAAGGGAAAGTGAAAACTCAAGTTTTGATTTAAAAAAAAAAGTATACATCTAAAATAGAAATGCACAATGCACAAATGTAGAGAGAGATAATTCCAAAAAGTGTCTGTAACTTTTAGCAATTGTAATCTCTTTTTATTTTTTATATATTAAGTTTTGCAATCGTCGGGAAAAGGCGGATGTTGGATGTTTTGACTCCAAATCCATGAGTCATTCCTTACAGCACTATAGCCCGTTACACATGATAAATTACTTTACAATCATCTATGATCGTTAAGTCAACTTTTTGTAAATGGGAAAAATAATGGCTTGTTTGACTCTTTTTAGTTTTTATATATTAGGTTTTGCAATCGTCAGGAAAAGGGGGAGGCGAGAGATTTTTAATTGAGTGTGGATTCCAAATCCATAGGTCATTCCTTACAAAAATATAGCCCGTTACACATGAAAAATCCCTTTACAATCATCTATGATCGTTAGGTCAAAATTTTGTAAATGGGGAAAATAATGCCTTGTTTGACTCGGGTAAATATCCCACTGCACATTCACTTAAGAATTTAATGAGAGTTTGTTATTCTCTTTAAAAAGTTTGGATCCATAGGTTATTTGAATCTTTAACATGTTTCAAGCATGCATATCTATTTTTTAAAACATGTGCAGAAAATTAATTTCTTATAAAATTCCAAGCTATAAGGGTTGAACTGGTGGAATTTCCCAAACTTGGATAACAATACTTTTTTGTTCATTTTTGGTGTGTGAATAAATTTTCTTTACTAAAATTTTTTATTGCTTTAAATTTTTTCTAGACATAAAATCTAAAATTTTCATTATGTTGTGATCTATTTGCCCTTTATATCTTTTTTGTTTACGATATGAAGGGAAAGTGAAAACTCAAGTTTTGATTTAAGAAAAAAGTAAACATCTAAAATGGATATGCCCAATACACAAATATAAAGAGAGATAATTCAAAAAAGTGTCAGTAAATTTTAGTGATTGTAAAATATTATTAGTTTTTATATATTAAGTTTTGTAATTGTCGGGAAAAGGGGGAGGCGGGGGATTTTTAACAGAGTTTTGACTCCTAATCCATAAGTCATTCTTAAAAAAAATATAGCCCATTACGCAAGATAAATCACTTTAAAAACATCTATAATCGTAAGGTCAACTTTTTTTAAATGGGCATAATAGTGGCTTGTTTGACTTGGGTAAATATCCCACCGCACGTTCACTTGAGATTTTAATGAGCGTTTTTTATTCTCTTTAAAAGGTATGGATCGATAGGTCAATTGCATCTTTAACATATTTCAAGCACGCATATCCCTTTTTTAAAACATTTGTAGAAATTCCAAGTTATTAGGGTTGAACTAATGAATTTCCCAAACTTGGATAACAAAATTTTTGTGTTCATTTGTGGTGTGTGAATAAATTTTATTTACTAACATTTGTTATTGCTTAAAATGTTTTCCATACATAAACTCTAAAAGTTTCATTTTGTTGTGATCTATTTGCCTTTTATCTCTTTTTTGTTTACGAGATGAAAGGAAAGTGACACTCTAGTTTTGATTTAATAAAAAAGTATACATCTAAAATGGGAATGGACAATGTACAGATGTAGAGAGATATAATTCCAAAAATTGTCTGTAATTTTTAGGGATTGTAAACTCTTTTTAGTTTTTTTATATTAGGTTTTGCTATCGTCGGGAAAAGGGGGAGGCGGGGGATTTTTAAATGAGTGGTTACTCCCAATCTATAAGTCATTCCTTACAAAAATATAGCCCGTTATGCATGATAAATCACTTTACAATCATCTATGATCGTTAGGTCAGCTTTTTGTAAATGGGTAAAATAATGACTTGTTTGACTCGGGAAATATCCCACTGCATGTGAACTTGAGAATTTAATGAGCATTTGTTACTCTCTTTAAAAGGTTTTGATCCTTAGGTCATTTGCATCTTTAACATGTTTGAAGCATCCCTATCCATTTTTTAAAACTTGTGTAGAAAAATCTCTTTCATATAAAATTCCAAGCTATTAGTGTTGAACTAGTACAATTTCCTTAACTTGGATAACAAAGATTTTGTGTTCATTTTTGGTGTGTGAATAAATTTTCTTTTCTTACATTTGTTATTGCTTTAAATTATTTCCATACATAAACTCTATATTTGTCATTTTGTTGTGATCTATTTGCCTTTTATCTCTTTTTTTTTACGAGATGAAGGGAAAGTGAAAAATCAAGTTTTTATTTAAGAAAAAAGTATACATCTAAAATGGAAATGCACAATGCAAAAATGTAGAGAGATAATTCCAAAAAGTGTCCATAATTTTTAGGGATTGTAAACTCTTTTTATTTTTTATATATTTGATTTTTCAAACGTCGGGAAAAGGGGGTGGCAGGGGAGTTTTAACTGTGTGTTGACTCAAAATCCATAAGTCATTCCTTAAAAAAATATAAATCACTTTACAATCATCTATGATTGTTAGGTCAGCTTTTAGTAAATGGGCAAAATAATGGCTTGTTTGACTCGGGTAAATATCCCACTACTCGTTCAATTCAGAATTTAATGAAGGTTTGTTATTATCTTTCAAATGTTTGATCCATAGGTCATTTAAATCTTTAACATGTTTCAAGCACGTATATCCATTTTTTAAAACATGTGTAGAAAAATCTCTTTCTTATAAAACTCCAAGCTATTAGGGTTGAACTAGTGGAATTTTGGAACGATGGATAACAAAACTTTTGTGTTCATTTGTGGTGAGTGAATAAATTTTCCTTACTTACATTTGTTATTGTTTAAAATGTTTTCCATACATAATCTCTAAAATTTTCATTTTGTTATGATCTTTTTGCCTTTTATTTATTTTTTGCTTACGAGATGAAAGGAAGTGAAAACTTAAGTTTTGATTTAAGAAAAAAGTTAACACCTAAAATTGAAATGCACAATGCACAAATGACGAGAGAGATAATTCCAAAAGGTGTCTATAAATTTTTGGGAATGTGAACTCTTTTTAGTTTTTATATATTAGGTTTGGCAATCATCGGGAAAATGGGGTGGCGGGGGATTTTTAACAAAGTGTTAACTGCTAATCCATAAGTAATTCCTTACTAAAATATTATGCATGATAAATCACTTGGCAATCATCTATGATCATTTGGTCAACTTTTTTTAAATGGGCAAATTAATGGCTTCTTTGACTCGGGTAAATCTCCCACCGCACATTCACTTGACAATTTAATGAGCGTTTGTTACTCTCTTTAAAAGGTTGGATGCATAGGTCATTTGCATCTTTAACATGTTTCAAGCACGCATATCCATTTTTTAAAACATGTGCAGAAAAATCACTTTCTTATAAAATTCCAAGCTATTAGGGTTGAACTAGTGGAATTTCCCAAACTTGGATAACAAAACTTTTGTGTTCATTTGTGTTCATTTGTGGTGTGTGAATAAATTTTCTTTACTTACATTCATAATTGCTTTGAATTTTTTCCATACATAAACTCTAAAATTTCCATTTTGTTGTGATCTATTTACCTTTTATCTCCTTTTTGTTTATGAGATGAAGGGACAGTGAAAACTCA
This sequence comes from Aristolochia californica, assembly GCF_029961685.1. Lineage (NCBI taxonomy): Eukaryota > Viridiplantae > Streptophyta > Magnoliopsida > Piperales > Aristolochiaceae > Aristolochia > Aristolochia californica. Next base: position 30,502,405 of record NW_027181992.1, on the reverse strand, counting down.
GGTTTCGATTTAAGAAAAAAGTATACACCTAAAATGGAAATGCTCATTGCACAAATGTAGAAAGAGATAATTCCAAAAAGTGACTGTAATTTTTGGGGATTTTAAACTCTTTTTAGTTTTTAAATATTAGGCTTTACAATCGTCAAGAAAAGGAGTAGGCGGGGGATTTTTAACAGAGTGTTAACTCCCAATCCAACAATCATTCCTTAAAAAAATATTATACATGATAAATCACTTTACAATCATCTATAATCGTTAGGTCAATTTTTTGTAAATGGGAAAAATAATGGCTTATTTGACTCAGATAAATATCCCACTGCACATTCAATTGAGAATTAAACGAGCGTTTCTTATTCTCATTAAAAGGTTTGGATCCATAGGTCATTTGCATCTTTAACATGTTTCAAGCAAGCATATCCATTTTTTAAAACATGTTCAGAAAAATCTCTTACTAATAAAATTCCAAGCTAGTAGGTTTGAACTAGTGGAATTTCCCAAACTTGGATAACAAAATATTAGTGTTCATTTGTGGTGAGTGAATAAATTTTCTTTACTTACATTTGTTATTGCTTTAAATTTTTTCCATACATCTAAAATTTTCATTTCGTTGTGATCTATTTGCCTTTTATCTCTTTTTTTTTTTACGAGATGAAGGGAAAGTGAAAACTCAAGTTTTTATTTAAGAAAAAAGTATACATCTAAATTGGATGTACAAATGAAGAGAGAAATAATTCCAAAAAGTGTTTGTATGTTTTAGAGACTGTATACTCTTTTTAGTTTTTATATATTTTGTTTTGCAATCGTTGGGAAAAAGGAGGATGCGGGGTATTTTTAACTGAGTGTAAATATAGACCGTTACGCATGACAATCACTTTACAATCATCTATGATCATTAGGTCAGCTTTTTGTAAATGGGCAAAATAATGGCTTGTTTGACTCGGGTAAATATCCCACCCCACGTTCACTTGAGAATTTAATGAGCGTTTGTTATTCTCATTAAAAGGTTTGGATCCATAGGTCATTCACATCTTTAACATGTTTCAAGCACGCATACCCATTTTTTAAAACATGTGCAAAAAAATCACTTTCTTATAAAATTCCAAGCTATTAGGGTTGAACTAGTGGAATTTCCAAAACTTGGATAAAAAAACTTTTGTGTTCATTTTTGGTGAGTGAATAAACTTTCATTACTTACATTTTTTATTGCATTAAATTTTTTCCATTCATAAAATCTAAAATTATCATTTTGTTGTGATCTATTTGCCTTTTATCTCTTTTTTGTTTACGAGATGAAGGGAAAGTGAAAAGTCAAGTTTTGATTTAAGAAAAACGTATACATCTAAAATTGATATGCACAATGCATAAATGGAGAGAGATGTAATTCAAAAAAGTGTCAGTAATTTTTAGCGATTGTAAAATATTATTAGTTTTTATATATTAGGTTTAGAAATCGTCGGGAATAGGGGGAGGCTGGTATTTTTTAACTGAGTTTTGACTCCCAATCCATAAGTCATTCCTTACAAAAATATTGCCCATTATGCATGATAAATCACTTTACAATCATCTATGATTGTTAAGTCTGCTTTTTGTAAATAGGCAAAATAAGGGCTTGTTTGACTTAGGTAAATATCCCACCACACATTTACTTCAGAAAGCACGCATATCAGTTTTTTAAAACCTGTGTAGAAAAATTTCATTTTTATAAAATTCAAAGCTATTAGGGTTGAATTAGGGAATTTCCCAAATTTGGATAACAAATTTTTTTTTTCATTTGCAGTGTGTGAATAAATTTCATTTACTTACATTTATTATTGCTTTAAATTTTTTCCATATATAAACTCTAAAATTTTCATTTTGTTGTGATCTATTTTCCTTTTATCTCTTTTTTTTACGAGATGAAGGGAAAGTGAAAGCTCAAGTTTTTATTTAAGAAAAAAGTATACATCTAAAATGGAAATGCACAATGCACATATGTAGAAAGAGATAATTCCAAAAAGTGTCAGTAATTTTTAGGAATTGTAAACTATTTTTAGTTTTTATATATTTTGTTTAGCAATCGTCAGGAAAGGGGGTGGTGGGGATGTTTTAACTGTGTGTTGACTCCCAATCCAAAAGTCATTCCTTACAAAAATATAGTTCGTGACGCATGATAAATCACTTTACAATCATCTATGATCGTTAGGTCAGCTTTTTGAAATTGGGCAAAATAATGGCTTTTTTGACTCAGGTTAATATCCCACTACTCGTTCACTTAGAGAATTTAATGAAGATTTGTTAATCTCTTTAGATGGTTTGGATCCATAGGTCATTTTCATCTTTAACATGTTTCAAGCACGCATACCCATTTTTTAAAACATGTGCAAAAAAATTACTTTCTTATAAAATTCCAAGCTATTAGGGTTGAACTAGTGGAATTTCCCAAACTTGGATAAAAAATGTTTTGTGTTCATTTTTGGTGTGTAAATAAATTTTCTTTGCTTACATTTGTTATTGCTCTAAATTTTTTCCGTACATAAAATCTAAAATCTTCATTTTGTTGTGATCTATTTGCCTTTTATCTCTTTTTTTTATCACGAGTTGAAGGGAAAGTGAAAAGTCTATTTTGGATTTAAATAAAAAGTATACATCTAAAGTGGATATGCACAATACACAAATGGAGACACAGATAATTCAAAAAAGTGTCAGCAATTTTTAGCGATTATAAAATATTTTTAGTTTTTATATATTAGGTTTAGCAATCATCAGGAGGCGGGTAATTTTTAACTGAGTTTTGACTCCCAATCCATAAGTCATTCCTAACAAAAATATAGCCCATTACACATAATAAATCACTTTACAATCATCTATGATCGTTAGGTCAGCTTTTTGTAAATGGGCAAAATTATGGCTTGTTGGACTCGAGTAAATATCCCGCCGCACGTTCAATTGAGAATTTAATGTGTGTTTGTTATTCTCTTTAAAAGGTTTGGATCCATAGGTCATTTGCATCTTTAACATATTTCAAGCACGCATATCCATTTTTTAAAACATGTGCAAAAAAATCTTTTTCTTATAAAATTTTCCCAAACTTGGATAACAAATATTTTGTGTTCATTTGTGGTGTGTGAATAAATGTTCTTTACTTAAATTTCTTATTGCTTTAAAAATTTTCCATACATAAAATCTAAAATTTTCATTTTGTTGTGATTTATTTGTCTTTTATCTCTTTTTTTTACAAGATAAAAGCAGAGTGAAAACTGAAGTTTTGATTGAAGAAAAAAGTATACATCTAAAACGAAAATGCACATTGCACAATTGAAGAGAGAGAAAATTCTAAAAGTGCTTGTAATTTTTAGGGATTGTAAACACTTTTTAGTTTCTATATATTATTTATTGCAATCGTCGGGAAAAAGGAGGACGCGGGGAATTTTTGACATAGTGTTGAATCCCAATCCATAAGTCATTCCTTACAAAAATATAGCCCGTTATGCTTGAAAAATCACTTTACAATCATCAATGATCGTTAGGTCAGCTTTTTCTAAATGGGCAAAATAATGGCTTGTTTGCCTCAGATAAATATCCCAATGCATTTCACTTCAAAATTTAAAGAGCGTTAGTTATTCTCTTTAAAAGGTTTGGATCCATAGGTCATTTGTATCTTTAAGATATTTCAAACATGCATATCCATTTTTTAAAACATGTGCAGAAAAATCTCTTTCTTTTAACATTCCATGCTATTAGGGTTGAACTAATGGAATTTCCAAAACTTGGATAACAAAACTTTTGTGTTCATTTGTGGTGTGTGAATAAATTTTCTTTACTTACTTTTGTTATTGCTTTAAATTTTTTACCAAACATAAACTCTAAAATTTTCATTTTGTAGTGATCCATTTGGCTTTTATCTCTTTTTTGTTTACGAGATGAAGGGAAAGTGAAAACTCAACTTTTGATTTAATAAAAAAGTATACATCTAAAATTGAAATGCACAATGCAAAAATTTTGAAAGAGATAATTCCAAAAAGTGTTTGTAATTTCTCGCAATTGTAAACTCTTTTCAGTTTTTATATATTAGGTTTTGCAATTGTCGAAAAAAGGCAGAGGCGTGGGATTTTTATCTGAGTTTTGACTCCCAATCCATGAGTCATTCCTTAAAAAAACTATAGCCCATTATGCATGATAAATCACTTTACAATCATCTATGATCGTTAAGTCAACTTTTTGTAAATGGGCAAAATAATGGCGTGTTTGACTCGTGTAAATATCCCACAACACGTTCATTTGGGAATTTATTGAGCATTTTTTATTCTCTTTTAAAGGTTTGGATCCATAGGTCATTTGCATCTTTAACATATTTCAAGCACGCATACCCATTTTTTAAAACATCAGCAAAAAAATCCCTTTCTTATAAAATTCCAACCTATTATGGTTGAACTAGTGGAATTTCCCAAACTTGGAATTTTCTTTAATTACATTTTTTATTGCTTTAAATATTTGCCATACATAAACTCTAAATTTTTTATTTTGTTGTGATCTGTTTGTCTTTTATCTCTTTTTGTTTATGATATGAAGGGTAAGTGAAAACTCAAGTTTTTTTTTAAGAAAAAAGTATAGATCTAAAATGGAAGTGCACAATGCACAAATGAAGAGAGAGATAATTCCAAAAAGTGTCTATAATTTTTTGGGATTGTAAACTCTTTTTAGTTTTTATATATTAGGTTTTGCAATCGTCGGGAAAAAGGGGATGCAGGAGATTTTTAACTGAGTGTTGATTCTAAATCAATAAGTCATTCCTTACAAAAATATATCCCGTTACGCATGAAAAATCCCTTTACAATCATCTATGATCGTTAGGTAAGCATTTTGAAAATGAGGAAAATAATGCCTTGTTTGACTCGGGTGAATATCCCACTGCACATTCACTTAAGAATTTAATGAGCGTTTGTTATTCTCTTTAAAAAGTTTGGATACATAGGTCATTTGCATCTTTAACATGTTTCAAGCATGCATATCCATTTTTTAAAACATGTGCAGAAAAAAAATTTCTTACAAAATTCCATGCTATTAGGATTGATCTAGAGGAATTTCCCAAACTTGGATAACAATACTTTTGTCTTCATTTTTGGTGTGTAAATAAATTTTATTTACTAAAAATTTTTATTGCTTTAAAGTTTTTCCATACATGAAATCTAAAATTTTCATTTTGTTGTGATCTATTTCCCTTTTATCTCCTTTTTGTTTACGAGATGAAGGGAAAGTGAAAACTCAAGTTTTGATTTAAGAAAAATGTATACATCTAAAATGGATATGCACAATGCACAAATGTAAAGAGGGATAATTCCAAAAAGATTCAGTATTTTTTAGAGATTGTAAAATATTTTAAGTTTTTGTATATTAGGTTTTGCAATCGTCGGGAATAGGGGGAAGTGAGGGATTTTTAACTGATTTTCGACTCGCAATCCATATGTCATTCCTTACAAAAATTTAGCCCATTACCCATGATAAATCACTTTACAATAATCTATGATCGTTAGGTCAGGTTTTTGTAAATAGGCATAATAGTGGCTTGTTTGAGTCGGGTAAATATCCCACGGCACGGTCACTTGAGATTTTAATGAGCATTTGTTATTCTCTTTAAAAGGTTTGGATCAATAGGTCAATTGCATCTTTAACATATTTCAAGCACGTGTATCCATGTTTTAAAACATGTGTAGAAAAATCTCTTTGTTTTAAAATTCCAAGTTATTAGGGTTGAGGTAGGGAATTTTCCAAACTTGGATAACAAAACTTTTGTGTTCATTGGTGGTGTGTGAATAAATTTTATTTACTAACATTTGTTATTGCTTTAAATTTTTTCCATACATAAACTCTAAAATTTTCATTTTCTTGTGTTCCTTTTGCCTTTTATCTCTTTTTTGCTTACGAAATGAAGGGAAAGTGAAAAGTCCGGTTTTGATTTAATAAAAAAGTATACATCTAAAATGGGAATGCACAATGCACAAATGTAGATAGAGATAATTCAAAAAACTTTTCTGTAATTTTTAGGGATTGTAAACTCTTTTTAGTTTTTATATATTAGGTTTTGAAATCATTGGGAAAAAGGGGAGGCGGGGGATTTTTAAATGAGTGGTTACTCCCAATCCATAAGTCATTCCTTAAAAAAATATAGCCCTTTATGCATGATAAATTACTTTACAATCATCTATGATCGTTAGATCAGCTTTTTGTAAATGGGCAAAATAATGAATTGTTTGACTCGGGAAATATCCCACAACACGTTCACTTGAGAATTTAATGAGCGTTTGTTATTCTCTTTAAAAGGTTTGGAACCATAGGTCATATGCATATTTAACATGTTTCAAGCATCCCTATCCATTTTTTAAAAAATGTGCAAAAAATCTCTTTGTTATAAAATTCCAAGCTATTAGTGTTGAACTAGTAGAATTTCCCAAGCTTGGATAACAAAGCTTTTGTGTTCATTTTTGGTGTATGAAAAAATTTTCTTTACTTACATTTGTTATTGCTTTATATTTTTTCATACTTAAACTCTAAAATTTTCATTTTGTTGTGATCAATTTGCTTTTTATCTCTTTTTGGTTTACAAGATGAAGGGAAAGTTAAAACTCAAGTTTTTATTTAAGAAAGAAGTAAACATTTAAAACAGAAATGCACAATGCACAAATGTGGAGAGATTTAATTCCAAAAAGTGTCTATAATTTTTAGGGATTGTAAACTCTTTTTAGTTTTTATATATTTTGTTTCGCAATCGTCGGGAAAAGGGGGAGGCGGGGGAGTTTTTATTGTGTGTTGTCTCCCAATCCATAAGTCATTCCTTACAAAAATATACCCCGTGATGCACGATAAATCACTTTACATTCATCTATGATCGTTAGGTCAACTTTTTGTAAATGGGCAAAACAATGGCTTGTTTGACTCATGTAAATATCCCACTACTCGTTCACTTGAGAATTTAATGAAGGTTTGTTATTCTCTTTCAAAGGTTTGGATCCATAGGCCATTTGAATCTTTAACATGTTTCAAGCACGCATATCCATTTTTTAAAACCTGTGTAGAAAATTCTCTTTCTTATAAAATTCCAAGCTATTAGGGTTGAACTAGTGGAATTTTGGAATGATGGATAACAAAAATTTTGTGTTCATTTGTGGTGTGTGAATAAATTTTCTTTACTTACATTTTTTATTGCATACAATTTTTTTCCATACTTAAACTCTAAAATTTTCGTTTTGTTGTGATCTTTTTGCCTTTTATCTCTTTTTTGTTTATGAGATGAAGGGGAAGTGAAAACTCAAGTTTTCATTTAAGAAAAAATTAAACACCAACAATTGAAATGCACAATGCACAAATGATGAGATAGATAATTCCAAAAAGTGTCTATAAATTTTAGGGGTTGTAAACTCTTTTTAGTTTCTATATATTAGGTTTGGCAATCGTCGGGAAAATGGGGAGGCCTGGGATTTTTAACAGAGTGGTTACTCCCAATCCACAAGTCATTCCTTACAAAAATATTATGCATGATAAACCACTTGAAAATCATCTATGGTCTTTAGGTCATCCTTTTCTAAATGGGCTAAATAATGGCTTCTTTGACTCGGGTAAATCTCCCACTACACGTTTACTTGAGAATTTAATGAGCGTTCGTTATTCTCTTTATAAGGTTTGGATCCATAGGTCATTTGCATCTTTAGCATGTTTCAAGCTCGCATATCCATTTTTTAAAACATGTACAGAAAAATCTCTTTATTATAAAATTCCAAGCTATTTGGGTTGAACTAGTGGAATTTCCAAAACTTGGATAACAAAAATTTTTTGTTCATTTGTGGTGTGTGAATAAATTTTCTTTACTTACATCCATAATTGCTTTAAATTTTGTCCATACATAAACTCTAAAGTTTTCATTTTTTTGTGATCTATTTGCCTTTTATCTCTTTTTTGTTTAGGAGATGAAGGGAAAGTTAAAAATCAAGTTTCAATTTATGAAAAAAAGTATACATCTAAAATGGAAATGCACATTGAAAAAATGTAGAAAAAATGTAGAGAGAGATAATTCCAAAAAGTGTCTATAATGTTAAGGGATTTTAAACTCTTTTTATTTTTTAAATATTAGGTTTTGCAATCGTCGGGAAAAGGAGAAGGCGGGGGATTTTTAACAGAGTGTTGACTCCCAATCCATAAGTCATTCCTTACAAATATATTACACATGATAAATAACTTTAAAATCATCTATGATCGTTAGGTCAGCTTTTTGTAAATGGGCAAAATAATGGCTTATTTGACTCGGGTAAATATCCCACCGCAAGTTCAATTGAGAATTTAATGAGCGTTTGTTATTCTCATTAAAAGGTTTGGATCTATAGGTCATTTGCATCTTTAACATGTTTCAAGCACGCATATCTATTTTTTAAAACGTGTGTAGAAAAATCTCTTTCTAATAAAATTCCAAGCTATTAGGTTAAAATTAGTGGAATTTCCCAAACTTGAATAACAAAACATTAGCATTCATTTGTGATGTGTGAATAAATTTTCTTTTCTTACATTTTTTATTGCTTTAAATTTTTTCCATACATCTAAAATTTTCGTTTTATTGTGATCTATTTGCCTTTTATCTCTTTTTTGTTTACGAGATGAAGGGAAAGTGAAAACTCAAGTTTTGATTTAAGATAAAAGTATACTTCTAAAATGGAAATGCACAATGCACAAATGTTGAAAGAGATAATTCCAAAAAGTGTCTGTATGTTTTAGAGATTGTAAACTCTTTTTAGTTTTTATATATTAGGTTTTGCAATCTTCGGGAAAAAGGGGGATGCGGGGGAAGTTGAAGTGAGTGTTGACTCCAAATCCATGTCATTCCTTACAAACAATATAGACCGTTATGCATATTAATTACTTTACAATCATCTATGATTGTTATGTCAGCTTTTTGTAAATGGGCAAAATAATGGCTTGTTTGACTCGGGTAAATATCCCACCGCACGTTCACTTGATAATTTAATGAGAGTTTTTATTCTCTTTAAAAGGTTTGGATCCATAGGTCATTTGTATCTTTAACTTGTTCCAAGCATGCATACCCATTTTTTAAAATATGGGAAAAAAATCACTTTCTTATAAAATTCCAAGCTTAATGGGTTGAACTAGTGGAATTTCCAAAACTTGGATAACAATACTTTTGTATTCATTTGTGGTGTGTGAATAAATTATTTTTACTTACATTTTTTATTGCTTTAAATGTTTTCCAAACATAAAATCTAAAATTTTCATTTTGTTGGGATCTATTTACCTTTTATCTCTTTTTGTTTTCAAGATGAAGGGAAAGTTAAAAGTCAAGTTTTGATTTTAGAAAAAGTATACATCTAAAATGGATATGCAGAATGCACAAATGGAGAGAGGGATAATTCAAAAAAGTGTCAATAATTTTTAGCTATTGTAAAATGTTTTTAGTTTTTATAAATTAGGTTTAGCAATCGTCAAGAATAGGGGAGGCGGGTGATTTTTAACAGAGTTTTGACCCCCAATCCGTAAGTCATTCCTTTCAAAAATATATCCCATTACGCATGATAAATCAGTTTACAATCATCTATGATCGTTAGGTCAACTTTTTGTAAATGGGAAAAATAATGGCTTGTTTGACTCGGGTAAATATCTGAGCGTTTGTTATTCCCTTTAAAAGGTTTGGATCGATAGGTCAATTGCATCTTGAACATATTTCAAGCACGCATATCAGTTTTTTTTTTTAAACATGTGTAGAAAAATATCTTTCCTATAAAATTCAAAGCTATTAGGGTTGAACTAGGGAATTTCCAAAACTTTGATAACAAAACTTTTGTGTTCATTTGTGGTGTGTAAATAAATTTTATTTACTTACATTTGTTATTGCTTTAAATTTTTTCCATACATAAACTCTAAAATTTTCATTTTGTTGTGATCTATTTGCCTTTTATCTCTTTTTTGTTTACGAGATGAAGGAAAAGTGAAAACTCAAGTTTTGATTTAAGAAAAAAGTATACATCTAAAATGGAAATGCACAATGCACAAATGTTGAGAGAGATAATTACGAAAAGTGTCTGTATATTTTAGAGATTGTAAACTCTTTTTAGTTTTTATATATTAGGTTTTGCGATCGTCAGGAAAAAGGGGGATTTGGGGGATTTTTAACAGTGTGTTGACTCCCAATCCATAAGTGATTCCTTACAAAATAATATAGACCGTTATGCATGATAACCACCTTACAATCATCGATGATCGTTAGTTCAGCTTTTTGTAAATGGGTAAAATAATGGCTTGTTTGACTTGGGAAATATCCCACGGCATGTTCACTTGAGAATTTAATGAGCGTTTGTTATTCTCTTTAAAAGGTTTGGATCCATAGGTCATTTTCATCTTTAACATGTTTCAAGCATCCCTATCCATTTTTCAAAACATGTCCAGAAAAATCTCTTTCTCAAAAATTCCAAGCTATAAGTGTTGAAGAATTTCCCAAACTTGGATAACAAAACTTTTGTGTTCATTTGTGGTGTGTGAATAAATTTTATTTACTAAAATTTGTTATTGCTTTAAATTATTCCCATACATTAACTCTAAATTTTTCATTTTGTTGTGATCGATTTGCCTTTTATCTATTTTTTTTACGAGATTAAGGGAGAGTGAAAGCTCAAGTTTTTATTTAAGAAAAAAGTGTACATCTAAAATGGAAATGCATAATGCACAATTGTAGAGAGAGATAATTCAAAAAAGTTTCTGTAATTTTTAGGGATTGTAAAGTCTTTTAATTTTTATATATTTGGTTTTGAAATCATCGAAAAAAGGGGGAGGCAGGGGAGTTTTAACTGTGTGTTGACTCCCAATCCATAAGTCATTTGTTGAAAGAATATAGCCTGTTACGTGTTATAAATCACATTACAATCATCTATGATCGCTAGGTCAGCATTTTGTAAATGGGAAAATTAATGGCTTGTTTGACTCGAGTAAATATCCCACCACACGTTCACTTGAGAATTTAATGAGCGTTGTTTATTCTCTTCAAAAGGTTTGGATCCATAGGTCATTTGCATCTCTAAAATATTTCAAGCACGCATATCCTTTTTTTTTAAATGTGCAGAAAAATCTCTTTGTTATAAAATTCCAAGCTATTACGATTGAACTTGTGGAATTTCCAAAACTTGGATAAAAAAATTTTGTGTTCATTTGTGGTGTGTGAATAAATTTTATTTACTCACATTTATTATTGCTTTAAATATTTTCCAAACACAAACTCTAAAAGTTTCATTTTGTAGTGATCTATTTCCCTTTTATCACTTTTTTGTTTACGAGATGAAGGGAAAGTGAAAAATGAAATGCTCAATGCAAAAATGTAGAGAGAGATAATTCAATAAAATGTCTGTAATTTTTAGGGATTGTAAACTCTTTTTATTTTTTATTCAATCGTCGGGAAAAGGGGGAGGCGTGGGATTTTTAACTGAGTGTTGACTCCCAATCCATAAGTCATTCCTTAAAAAAATATAGCCCATTACACGTGATAAAACACTTTACAATCATCTATGATCATTAGGTCAGCTTTTTGTAAATGGGCAAAATGAAGGCTTGTTAGACTCGGGTAAATATCTCACCGCACGTTCACTTGAGAATTTAATGAGTGGTTGTTATTCTCTTTAAAAGGTTTGGATACATAGGTCATTTGCATCTTTAATATGTTTCAACCATGCAAATTCATTTTTTAAAACATGTGCAGAAAATTTTAATTCTTATAAAATTTCTTGCAATTAGGGTTGAACTTGTGGAATTTCCGAAACTTTGAGAACAACACTTTTGTGTTTATTTGTGGAATGTGAATTAATTTTCTTTCCTTACATTTGTTACTACTTAAAATTTTTTCCATTAATAAACTCTAAAATATTCATTTTTTAGTGATCTATTTGAATTTTATCTCTTTTTTTTTACGTGATGAAGGGAAACTGAAAAGTCAAGTTTCGATTTAAGAAAAAAGTATACATCTAAAATCGAAATGCACAATGCTAAAAAGTAGAGAGAGATAATTCCAAAAAGTGTCTACAATTTTTAGGGATTATAAACTATTTTTATTTTTTATATATTTGGTTTTGCAATCGTCGAGAAAAAGGGGAGGCGGGGGATTTTTAACTGAGTGTTGACTCCCAACCCATAAGTCATTTCTTACAAAAATATAACCCAATATGCATGATAAATCATTTTACAATCATATATGATCGTTAGGTCTGCTTTTTGTAAATGCGCAAATTAATTTCTTATTTGACTCGGGAAATAACTCATCGCACGTTCACTAGAGAATTTAATGGGCATTTGTTATTCTATTTAAAAGGTTTGAATCCATAGGTCATTTGCTTCTCTAAAATATTTCAAACACGCATATCCATTTTTTAAAACATGTGCAGAAAAATCTCTTTCTTATAAAATTCCAACCTAACAGGTTTGAACTAGTGGAATTTCCCCAACTTTGATAACAAAACTTTTGTGTTCATTTATGTATGGTGTGTGAATAAATTTTCTTTAGTTAAATTTTTTGTTGTTTTAATTTTTTTCCATACATAAACCCTAAAATTTTCATTTTGTTGTGCCATGTTTTCCTTTTATCTATTTTTTGTTTACGAGATGAAGGGAAAGTGAAAACTCAAGTTTTGATTTAAGAAAACAGTATAAATCTAAAATGAAAATGCACAATGCAAAAATATAGAGAGAGATAACTCCTAAAAGCGTCAATAATTTTAAGAGATTTTAAACTTTTTTTAGCTTATATATATTAGGTTTTTGCAATCGTCGGGAAAAGGGGGAGGCGATGGATTTTTATCTGGGTGTTGACACCCTATCCATAAGTCATTCCTTACAAAAATATAGCCCGTTACGCATGATAAATCACTTTAAAATCATCTACGATCGTTAGGTTAGCTTTTTCTAAATGGCAAAAATAATGGCTTGTTTGACTCGGGTAAATATCCCACCGCACGTTCACTTGAGAATTTAATGAGCATTTTTTATTCTCTTTAAATGGTTTGGATACATAGGTATTTTGCATCTTGAACATATTTCAACCTTATATATCCATTTTATAAAACTTGTTTAGAAAATGTTCTTTCTTATAAAATTCCAAGCTATTAGGGTTGAACTAGTTGAATTTCCGAAACTTTGAGAACAAAAATTTGTGTTCATTTGTGGTGTGTGAATTAATTTTCTATACTTACTTTTGCTATTGATTTAAATTTTTTCCATTAATAAACTCTAAAATATTCATTTTTTATATCTATTTGCCTTTTATGTCTTTTTTGTTTATGTGATGAAGGGAAAGTGAACACTCATGTTTTGATTTAAGAAAAAGGTATGCATCTAAAATGGAAAATGCACAATGCAAAAATGAAGCGAGGGATAATTCCAAAAAGTGTTTGTAAGTTCTAGGGACTGTAAAATATTTGTAGTTTTTATATATTAGGTTTTGCAATCGTCGGGAAAAGGGCGAGGCAGGGGATTTTTAACCGAGTGTTGACTCCCAATCCATGGGTCATTCCATCAAAAAATATAACCCGATACGCATGATAAATCACTTTACAATCATCTATGATCGTTAGGACTGCTTTTTGTAAATGGGAAAAATAATTTCTTGTTTGACTCGGGTAAATATCTCACCGCACGTTCACTAGAGAATTTAATGAGTGTTTGTTATTCTCTTTTCAAGCATGGATATCCATTTTTTAAAACTAGTGCAGAAAAATCTCTTACTAATAAAATTCCAAGCTATTAGGGTTGAACTAGTGGAATTTCCAAAACTTGGATAACAAAACTTTTGTGTTCATGTGGTGAGTGAATAAATTTTCATTACTTACATTTGTTATTGTTTTAAATTTTTTCCATACATAAACTCTAAACCTTTAATTTTGTTGTGATCTATTTTCCTTTCATCTCTTTTTTGTTTAACAGAAGAAGGGAATGTGAAAACTCAAGTTTTGATTTAAGAAACAAATATACATCTAAAACTGAAATGCACAATGCAAAATGTAGAGAGAGATAATTCCAAAAAGTCTTTGTAATTTTTAGGGATTGTAAACTCTTTTTAGTTTTTACATATTAGGCTTTGCAATCGTCGGGAAAAAGAGGAGGCGGGGGATTTTAATTTCAGTGTTTACTCCAAATCTATATGTTATTCCTTAAAAAAATATAGCCCGTTACGCGTTATAAATCACTTTACTATCATCTATGATCGCTAGGTCAGCTTTTTGTAAATGGGAAAAATAATGGCTTGTTTGACTCAGGTAAATGTCCCACCACACGTTCACTCGAGAATTTTATGAGCATTGGTTATTCTCTTTAAAAGGTTTGGATCCATAGGTCATTTGCATGTCTAAAATATTTGAAGCACACATATCCATTTTTTAAAACATGTGCAGAAAACTCTCTTTCTTAAAAAATTCCAAGCTCTTTGGGGTTGAACTAGTGGAGTTTCCGAAACTTGGATAACAAAACTTTTATGTTCATTTTTGGTGTGTGAATAAATTTTCTTTACTTACACATTTATTATTGCTTTAAATTTTTTCCATATATAAACTCTAAAATTTTCATTTTTTTGTGATCTATTTGTCTTTTATCTCTTTTTTGTTTACGAGACGAAGGGAAAGTGAAAACTCAAGTTTTTTATTTAAGAAAAAAGTATACATCTACAATTAAAATGCACAATGCACAAAGGTAGAGAAAGATAATTCCAAAAAGTGTCAGTAATTTTAAGGGATTGTAAACTCTTTTTTGTTTTCATATATTGGTTTTTGCAATTGTAGGAAAAAGGGAGAGGCGTGGGATTTTTAACTGAGTGTTGACTCCCAATCCATAAGTTATTCCTTACAAAACTATAGCTGTTACACATGATAAATCACTTTACAATCATCTATGATCATTAGGTCAGCTTTTTGTAAATGCGAAAAATAATGGCTTGTTTGATTCGGGTAAATATCCCACCGCACGTTCACTTGAGAATTTAATGAGCATTTGTTATTCACTTTAAAAGGTTTGGATCTATAGGTCATTTGCATCTTTAACATGTTTCAAGCATGCATATCCTTTTTTTAAAACATGTGCAGAAAAAAAAATCTTATAAAATTCCAAGCTATTGGGGTTGAACTAGTGGAATTTCCCAAACTTGGATCAAATAAATTTTGTATTAATTTTTGGCGTGTGAATAAATTTTCTATACTT
The DNA here is from genome assembly GCF_029961685.1 of Aristolochia californica. NCBI lineage: Eukaryota > Viridiplantae > Streptophyta > Magnoliopsida > Piperales > Aristolochiaceae > Aristolochia > Aristolochia californica. The sequence goes on along the minus strand of NW_027181992.1, from coordinate 30,487,207 downwards.
ACATTTTTTATTGCTTTACATTTTTTCCTTACATAATCTCAAAAATTTTCATTTTATTGTGATCTATTTGCCTTTTATCTCTTTTTTGTTTACGAGATGAAGGGAAAGTTAAAACTCAAGTTTTGATTTAAGAAAAAAATTTACATCTAAAATGGAAATGCGCAATGCAAAAATGTAGAGAGAGATAATTCCAAATTTTTTTTGTAATTTTTAGGAATTGTAAGCTCTTTTTAGTATTTATATATTAGGTTTTACAAACGTCGGGAAAAGGGGGAGGCTGGGGATTTTTAACGGAGTTGTTACTCCCAATCCATAAGTCATTCCTTAAAAAAATAAAGCTCATTACGCATGATCAATAACTTTACAATCATCTATGATCGGTAGGTAAACTTTTTGTAAATGGGCAAAATAATGGCTTGTATGACTCGGGTAAATATCCCACAACACTTTCACTTGAGAATTTAATGAGCCTGTGTCAGTCTCTTTGAAAGGTTTGGTTCCGTAGGTCATTTGCATCTTTAACAAGTTTCAAGCATGCATATCCATTTTTTAAAACATGTGCAGCAAAATCTTTTTCTAATAAAATTCCAAGCTATTGGGGTTGATCTAGTGGAATTTTCCAAACTTTGAGTACAAAACTTTGTGTTCATTTGTGGTGTGTGAATTAATTTTTTTTACTTACTTTTGTTATAGATTTAAAAAATTTCCATTAATAAACTCGAAGATATTCATTTTTTTTATATCTATTTGCCTTTTATGTCTTTTTTGTTTATGTGATGAAGGGAAAGTGAACACTCATGTTTTGATTTAAGAAAAAGGTATACATCTAAAATGGAAAATGCACAATGCAAAAATGAAGCAAGAGATAATTCCAAAAAGTGTTTGTAATTTTTAGGGATTGTAAAATATTTTTAGTTTTTATATATTAGGTTTTGCAATCGTCGGTAAAAGGGGGAGGCGGGGGATTTTTAACTGATTGTTGACTCCCAATCCATGAGTCATTCCATCCAAAAATATAACCCGATACGCATGGTAAATGTCTTTAAAATCATCTATGATCGTTAGGACCGCTTTTTGTTAATGGGCAAAATAATTTCTTGTTTGACTCGGGTTGGTAAATATGTCACCGCAGTTCACTAGAGAATTTAATGAGCGTTAGTTATTCTCTTTTCAAGCATGGATATCCATTTTTTAAAACTAGTGCAGAAAAATCTCTTACTAATAAAATTCCAAGCTATTAGGGTTGAACTAGTGGAATTTCCCAAAACTTGGATAACAAAACTTTTGTGCTCATTTGTGGTGAGTGAATAAATTTTCGTTACTTACATTTGTTATTGGTTTAAATTTTTTCCATACATAAACTGTAAACATTTAATTTTGTTGTGATCTATTTGCCTTTTATCTCTTTTTTGTTTAACAGAAGAAGGGAAAGTGAAAACTCAAGTTTTGATTTAAGAAAAAAATATACATAAAAAACTGAAATGCACAATGCAAAATGTAGAGAGAGATAATTCCAAAAAGTCTCTGTAATTTTTAGGGATTGTGAACTCTTTTTAGTTTTTATATATTAAGTTTTGCAATCGTCGGGAAAAGGAGGAGGCGGGGGATTTTTATTTCAGTGTTTACTCCAAATCCATAAGTCATTCCTTAAAAAAATATAGCCCTTTATGCATTATAAATCACTTTACTATCATCTATGATCGCTAGGTCAGCTTTTTGTAAATGGGCAAAATAATGGCTTGTTTGACTCAGGTAAATATCCCACCACACGTTCACTTGAGAATTTTATGAGCGTTAGTTATTCTCTTTAAAAGGTTTGGATCCATATGTCATTTCCATGTCTAAAATATTTGAAGCACACATATCCTTTTTTTAAAACATGTGTAGAAAACTCTCTTTCTTATAAAATTCCAAGCTTTTTGGGGTTGAACTAGTGGAGTTTCCAAAACTTGGCTAATAAAACTTTTATGTTCATTTTTGGTGTGTGAATAAATTTTCTTTACTTACATTTATTATTGCTTTAAATTTTTTCCAAACATAAACTCTAAAATTTTCATTTTTTTGTGAATAATGACATGTTTGACTCGGGTAAATATCCCACCACACGTTCACTTGAGAAGTCAATGAGCGTTGGTTATTCTCTTTAAAGGTTTGGATCGATAGGTCAATTGCATCTTTACCATATTTCAAGCAAGCATATCAATTTTTTAAAACATGTGTAGAAAAATCTTTCTTATAAAATTCCAAGCTATTAGGGTTGAACTAAGGAATTTCCCAAACTTAGAAAACCAAAATTTTGTGTTCATTTGTGCTGTGTGAATAAATTTTCTTTACTTAAATTTGTTATTTCTTTAAATTTTTTCCATACATAAACTTTAAAATTTTCATTTTGTTGTGATCTCTTTGCCTTTTATCTTTTTTTTGTTTACGAGATGAAGGGAAACTGAAAAATCAAGTTTTGATTTAATAAAAAAGTATACATCCAAAATGGAAATGCACAATGCACAATGTAGGGAGAGATATTTCAAAAAAAAATCTGTAATTTTTAGGGATTGTAAACTCTTTCTTGTTTTTATATATTAGGTTTTGCAATCGTCGGCAAAAGGGGAGACGGGGGATTTTAAAATGAGTGGTTACTTCCAATCCTTAAGTCATTCCTTACAAAAGTATAACCTGTTATGCATGATAAATCACTTCACAATCATCTATGATCGTTAGGTCAGTTTTTTGTAAATGGGCAAGAAAATGGCTTGTTTGACTTGGGTAAATATCCCACCTCACGTTCACTTGAGAATTTAATGACCGTTTTTTATTCTCTTTAAAAGTTTTGGATCCATAGGTCATTTGCATATTTAACATGTTTTAAGCATTCCTATCCAATTTTTAAAACATGTGTAGAAAAATCTCTTTCTTATAAAATTCCAAGCTATTAGTGTTGAACAAGTAAAATTTTCCAAACTTGGATAACAAAAATTTTGTGTTCATTGGTGGTGTGTGAATAAATTTTCTTTATTTACATTTGTTATTGCTTTAAATTTTTTTCCATACATAAACTCTAAATTTTTCATTTTGTTGTGATCAAATGCTTTTTATCTCTTCTTTGTTTACGAGATGAAGGGAAAATGAAAATTCAAGTTTTGATTTAAGAAAAAAGTATACATCTAAAATAGAAATGCACAATGCACAAATGTAGAGAGAGATAATTCCAAAAATTGTCTGTAATTTTTAGGTATTTTAAAATCTTTTTAGTTTTTATATATTTTGTTTTGCAGTCGTCAGGAAAAGGGTGAGGCGGGGGAGTTTTAACTGTGTGTTGACTCCCAATCCATAAATCATTCCTTACAAAAATATAGCCCATTACACATGATAAATCACTTTACAATCATCTATGATCGTTAGGTCAGTTTTTTGTAAATGGGAAAAATAATGGTTTGTTTGACTTGGGTAAATATCTCACTACACTTTCACTTGAGAATTTAATGAAGGTTTTTTATTCTCTTTCAAAGGTTAGGATCCATAGGTCATTTGAATCTTTAACATGTTTGAAGCACGCTGATCAATTTTTTAAAACATGTCTAGAAAAATCTTTCTTATAAAATACCAAGCTATTAGGGTTGAACTAGTGGAATTTTAGAACCTTGGATAACAAAAGTTTTTGTGTTCATTAGTGTCGTGTTAATAAATTTTCTTTACTTAAAATTTTTATTGGTTTAAAATTTTTCCATACATCTAAAATTTTTCTTTTTGTTTTGATCTTTTTGCTTTTTATCTCTTTTTTGTTTACGAGATGAAGGGAAAGTGAAAACTCAAGTTTAAATCTTTAAGAAAAAATTATACATCTAAAATAGAAATGCATAATGCACATTTGTAGAGAGAGATAATTCCAAAATTTGTCTGTAAGTTTTAGAGATTGTAAACTCTTTTTAGTTTTTATATATAAGGTTTTGCAATCATCGAGAAAAAGGTGGAGGTGGGGTATTTTTAACAGAGTGTTGACTCCCAATCCATAAGTCATTCCATAAAAAAAAATATAGACTGTTACGCATGATAAACACCTTACATTCATCAATGATCGTTAGGTCAGCTTTTTGTAAATGGGCAAAATAATGGCTTGTTTAAATCGGGTACATATCCCACCGCATGCTCACTTGAGAATTTAATGTGCATTTGTTATTCTCTTTAAAAGGTTTGGATCCATCGGTAATTTGCATCTTTAACATGTTTCAAGCATGCATATCCATTTTTTAAAACTTGTGCAGAAAAATCTCTTTCTTACAAAATTCCAAGCTATTAGGGTTGAATTTGTCGAATTTTCCCAACTTGGATAACAAAACTTTTGTGTTCATTTGTGGTGTGTGAATAAATTTTATTTACTTACATTTTTTATTGCTTAAAATTTTTCCATTCATAAACTCTAAAATTTTCATTTTTTTGTGATCTATTTGCCTTTTATCTCTTTTTTGTTTACGAGATGTAGGGAAAGTGAAAACTCACATGTTGATTTAAGAAAAAAGTATACATTTAAAATGGAAATGCACAATGCACAAATGTAGAGAGACATAATTCCAAAAAGTGTCTATAATTTTAAGGAATTTTAAACTCTTTTTAGTTTTTATATATTAGGTTTTGCAATCGTCGGGAAAAGGGGGAGGCAGGCGATTTTTAATTTAGTGTTGATTCCCAATCCATAAGTCATTCCTTAGAAAAATATAGCCCGTTATGCTTGATAAATCACTTTACAATCATCTATGATCGTTAGCTCAGTTTTTTGGAAATGGGCAAATTAATGGCTTGTTTGACTAGGGTAAATATCGCATCGCACGTTCTCTTGAGAATTTATAGAGCGTTTGTTATTCGCTTTAAAAGTATTGGATCCATTGGTCATTTGCATCTTTAAATGTTTCAACATGCATATCCATTTTTTTAAAACATGAGCAGAAAAATCTCCTTCTTATAAAATTCCAAGCTATAAGGGTTGAACTAGTGGAATTTTCTGGACTTAGATAACAAAAATTTTGTGTTCATTTGTGGTGTGTGAATAAATTTTCTTTACATACATTTGTTATTGCTTTAAAATTTATCCGTACAGAAAATCTAAAATATTCATTTTGTTGTGATCTATTTGCCTTTTATCTCTTTTTTATTTACGAAATGAAGGGAAAGTGAAAACTCAAGTTATGATTTAAGAAAAAAGTATACATCTAAAATGGAAATGCACAATACACAAATATAGAGAGCGATAATTCCAAAAAGTCTCAGTAATTTTTAACTATTGAAAACTCTTTTTAGTTTTTATATATTAGGTTTTGCAATCGTCGGGAAATGGCGGAGGTGGGGGATTTTTAACTGAGCTTTGACTCCCAATCCAAAAGTCATTCATTACATAAATATAGGCCGCTATGTATAATAAATCACTTTACAATCATCTACGATCGTTAAATCAACTTTTTGTAAATTGGTAAAATAATGGCTTGTTTGACTTGGGTAAATATCCCACCACACGTTCACTTGAGAAGTTAATGAGCGTTTGTTATTCTCTTTAAAAGGTTTGGATCCATAGGTCATTTGCATCCTTAACATATTTAAAGCACGCATAACCATTTTTTTTAAATTGTAGAAAAATCTTTTTCTTATAAAATTCCAACCTATTAGGGTTAAACTAGGGAATTTTCCAAACTTGGATAACAAAACTTTTGTGTTAATTTGTGATGTGTGAATAAGTTTTCTTTAGTTACATTTTTTATTCCTTAAAATTTTTCCTATACATAAACTCTAAAATTTTTATTTTGTTGTGATCTATTTGCCTTATATCTATTTTTTTTTACGAGATGAAGGGAGTGTGAAAACTCAAGTTTTGATTTAAGAAAAAAGTATACATCTAAAATGGATAAGCATCATGCAAAAATTTAGAGAGAGATAATTCCAAAAAGTGTCAATAATTTTTAGATATTGTAATGTATTTTTAGTTTTTATATATTAGGTTTTGCAATTGTCGGGAAAAGGGGGAGGTGAGAGATTTTTAACTGAGTTTTAACTCCCAATCCATAATTCATTCATTAAAAAAATATAGTCCGTTACGCATGATAACTCACTTTACAATCATCTATGATGGTTAGGTCAGCTTTTTGTAAATGGGCGAAATAGTGGCTTGTTTGACTCGGGTAAATATCCCACCACATGTTCACTTGAGAAGTTAATGAGCGTTTTTTATTCTCTTTAAAATGTTTGGATCGATAGGTCGATTTCATCTTTAACATATTTCAACCACGCACATTCTTTTTTTAAAACTTGTGTAGAAAAATCTTATTCTTATAAAATTCCAAGCTATTAGGGTTGAACTAGGGAATTTCCCAAACTGGGATAACATAACTTTTGTCTTAAGTTGTGGTGTGTGAATAAATTTTATTTACTTACATTTGTTATTGCCTTAAATGTTTTCCATACATAAACTCTAAAATTTTCATTTTGTTGTGATCTATTTGCCTTTTATCTTTTTTTTTTTAAAGATGAAGGGAAAGTGAAAACTCTAGTTTTTATTTAAAAAAAAAGGATACATCTAAAATGGAAATGGACAATGAACAAATGTAGAGAGAGATAATTCCAAATAGTTTTTGTAATTTTTAGGGATTGTAAACTCTTCTTAGTTTTTTAATATTTTGTTTTGCAATCGTTAGGAAAAGGGGGAGGCGGTGGATTTTTAACTGAGTGTTGACACCCAATCCATAAGTCATTCCTTAAGAAAATATAGCCAGTTACACATGAAAAATCACTTAAAAATCATCTATGATCGTTAGGTCAGCTTTTTGTAAACGAACAAAATAATGGCATGTTTGACTCGGGTAAATATCCCACCGCACATTCACTTAAAAATTTAATGAGCGTTTGTTTCTCTCTTTAAATGGTTTGGATGCATAGGTCATTTTCATCTTTAACATATTTCAAGAACGCATATCCATTTTTTAAAACATGTTCAAAAAAATCACTTTCTAATAAAATTCCAAACTATTATGGTTGAACGAGTGGAATTTCCTAACCTTGGATAAACAAAAATTTTGTGTTCATTTGTGGTGTGTGAATAAATTTTATTTACTTACATTTGTTACTGCTTTAAATTTTTTCCATGCATAAACTCTAAAATTTTCATTTTGCTGTAATCTATTTGCCTTTTATCTCTTTTTTTTACGAGATTAAAGGAAAGTGAAAACTCAAGTTTTGATTTAAGAAAAAATTATACACCTAAAACGGAAATGCGCAATGCACAAATTAAGAGAGAGATAATCCAAAAAAGTGTTTGTAATTTTTAGGGACTGCAAACTCTTTTTAGTTTTTACATATTAGGTTTTGCAATAGTCGGGAAAAAGCGTAGACAAGGGATTTTTTACTGAGTTTTGACTCTCAATCCTTAAATCATTCCTTACAAAACTATACCCTGTTATGCATGATAAATCACTTTACAATCATCTATGATTGTTAAGTCAGTTTTTTGTAAATGGGCAAAATAATGGCTTGTTTGACTCGGGTAAATATCCCACTACACATTCACTTGAGAATTTTTTGTGCGTTTTTTATTCTTTTTAAAAGGTTTGGATCCATAGGTCATTTGCATCTTTAACATACTTCAAGCACACATACCCATTTTTTAAAAGTTGTGCAAAAAAATCTCTTTCTTATAAATTTCCAAGCTATTAGGGTTGAACTAGTGGAATTTCCCAAACTTGGATAGAAAAACATTTGTGTTCATTTGTGTTGTGTGAATAAATTTTCTTTACTTACATTTGTTATTGCTTTAAATATTTTTCATACATAAATTCTAAAATTTTCATTTTATTGTGATGTATTTGTCTTTTATCTCTTTTTTGTTTACGAGATGAAGGGAAAGTGAAAACTCAAGTTTTGATTTAAGAAAAAAGTATACATCTAAAACGGAAATGCATGATGCACAAATGAAGAGAAAGATAATTCGAAAAGGGTCTGTAATTTTTAGGGATTGTAAACTCTTTTTAGTTTTTATATATTAGGTTTCGCAATTGTTGGGAAAAGGGCGAGGAGGGAGATTTTTAACTGAGTGTTGACTCCAAATCTATAAGTCATTCCTTACAAAAATATAGCCCGTTATGCATGAAAAATTACTTTGCAATCATCTATGATTGTTAGGTAAGTTTTCTTAAATGGGCAAAATAATGGCATGTTTGACTTAGGTAAATATCCCACTGCAGGTTCATTTGAGAATTTAATGAGCGTTTGTTACTCTCTTGAAAAGGTTTGGATCCTTAGGTGATTTGCATCTTTAACAAGTTTCAAGCATGCATATCCATTTTTTTAAAACATTTGCAGAAAAATGTTTTTTCTTATAAAATTCAAAGCTATTAGGGTTGAACTAAAGGAATTTCCCAAACTTGGATAACAAATATTTTGTGTTCATTTTTGGTGTGTGAATAAAATTTCTCTACTTACATTTGTTATTGTTTTAAATATTTTCCTTGCATAAAATCTAAAATTTTCATTTTGTTGTAATCTATTAGCCTTATATCTCTTTTTTCTTTACGAGACGAAGGGAAAGTGAAAGTCAAGTTTTGATTTAAGAAAAAAGTATACATCTAAAATGGATATGCACAATGCACAAATGTAGAGAGAAATAATTCAAAAAAGTATCAGTAATATTTAGCGATTGTAAAATATTTTTAGTTTTTATATATTAGGTTTTCTAATCATCGGGAAAAGGGGGAGGCGGGGGATTTTTAACAGCGTTTTGACTCCAAATCCATGGTCATTCCTTACAAAAATATAGCCCATTACGCATGATAAATCACTATACAATCATTTATGATCGTTAGGTCAGCTTTTTTTTAATGGGCGAAATAATGGCATGTTTGACTCGGGTAAATATCCCACCACACATTCACTTGAGAAGTTAATGAGCATTGGTTAGTCTCTTTAAAAGGTTTGGATTGATAGGTCAATTGCATCTTTAACATATTTCAAGCACGTATATCAATTTTTTAAAACATGTGTAGAAAAATCTCTTTCTTATAAAATTCCAAGCTATTAGGTTTGAACTAGGGAATTTCCAAAACATGGAAGACAAAACTTTTGTTTTCATTTGTGGTGTGTGATTAAATTTTCTTTACTTACATTTGTTATTGCATTAAATTTTTCCATACATAAACTCTAAAATTTTCTTTTTGTTATGATCTAATTGCCTTTTGTCTCTTTTATGTTTACGAGATGAAGGGAAAGTGAAAAATCAAGTTTTGATTTAATAAAAATGTATACATCTAAAATGGGAATGCACTATGCACAAATGTCGTGAGAGATATTTCAAAAAAAATTCTGTAATTTTTAGGGATTGTAAACTCTTTTTTGTTTTTATATATTAGTTTTTCAAATCGTCGGCAAAAGGGGAGATTGGGGATTTTAAAATGAGTGGTTACTTCCATTCCTTAAAGTCATTCCTTACAAAAATATAGCATGTTATGCATGATAAATCACTTCACAATCATCTATGATCGTTAGGTCAGCTTTTTGTAAATGGGCAAAATAATGGCTTGTTTGACTTGGGTAAATATCCCACCACATGTTCACCTGAGAATTTAATGAGCGTTTGTTATTCTCTTTAAAAATTTTGGATCAATAGGTCATTTGCATATTTAACATGTTTCAAGCATTCTTATCCATTTTTTAAAAACATGTGCAGAAAAATCTCTTTCTTATAAAATTCCAAGCAATTAGTGTAGAATTTCCAAAACTTGGATAACAAAACTTTTGTGTTCATTTGTGGTGTGTGAATAAATTTTCTTTATTTATATTTTTTATTGCTTTAAATTTTCTCCTTACATAAACTCTAAATTTTTCATTTTGTTGTGATCTATTTGCCTTTTATCTCTTCTTTGTTTACGAGATGTAGGGAAAGTGAAAAGTCAAGTTTTGATTTAAGAAAAACGTATACATCTAAAATGGAAATGCACAATGCACAAATGTAGAGAGAGATAATTCCAAAAAGTATCTGTAATTATTAGGGATTTTAAACTCTTTTTATTTTTTATATATTTTGTTTTGCAATCATCGGGAAAAGGGGGAGTCGGGGGAGTTTTAACTGTGTGTTGACTCCCAATCCATAAATCATTCCTTAAAAAAATATAGCCCGTTACACATGATAAATCACTTTACAATCATCTATGATCGTTTGCTCAGCTTTTTTTAAATGGGAAAAATAATGGCTTGTTTGACTTCGGTAAATATCCCACTACACTTTCACTTGAGAATTTAATGAAGATTTATTATTCTCTTTCAAAGGTTTGGATCCATATGTCATTTGAATCTTTAACATGTTTGAAGCACGCATATCAATTTTTTTAAACATGTCTAGAAAAATCTCTTTCTTATAAAATTCTTAGCTATTAGGGTTGAACTAGTGGAATTTTGGAACCTTGGATAACAAAACTTTTGTGTTCATTTCAGGAGTGTGAATAAATTTTCTTTACTTACATTTGTTATTGCTTTAAATTTTTTCCATACATAAACTCTAAAATTTTCATTTTGTTGTGATCTTTTTGCGTTTTATCTCTTTTTTGTTTGCAAGATGAAGGGAAAGTGAAAACTCAAGTTTTGATTTAAAAAAAAGTAAACACCTGAAATTGAAATGCACAATGCACAAATGAAGAGAGAGATAATTTCAAAAGTGTCTGTAAATTTTAGCGATCGTAAACTCTTTTTAGTTTTTATTTATTAGGTTTTGCAATCGTCGGGAAAATGGGGAGGCGGGGGATGTTTAACAGAGTGTTGACTCAAAGTCCATAAGTCATTCCTTACAAAACTTTTACACATGATAAATAACTTTACAATCATCTATGATCATTAGGTCCGCTTTTTGTAAATGGAAAAAATAATGGCTTGTTTGACTCGAGTAATCTTGCACCGCACGTTCACTTGAGAATTTAATGAGCATTCGTTATTCTCTTTAAAAGGTTTGGATCCGTAGGTCATTTGCATATTTAACATGTTTCAAGCATGCATATCCATTTTTTAAAACATGTGCAGAAAAATCTCTTTCTTATAAAATTCATTGCTATTAGGGTTAAACTAGTGGAATTTCCCAAACTTGGATAACAAAACTTTCCTGTTGATTTGTGGTGTGTGAATAAATTTTCTTTACATAAATTTGTTATTGATTTAAATTTTTTCCATACATAAACTCTAAAATTTTCATTTTGTTGTGATCTATTTGCCTTTTATATCTTTTTTGTTTACGAGATGAAGGAAAAGTGAAAACTCAAGTTTTGATTTAAGAAAAAAGTATACATCTAAAATGGAAATGCACAATTCACAAATGGCGAGAGAGATAATTCACAAAAAAAAGTCTCTAATTTTTGGGATTTTACTCTCTTTTTAGTTTTCAAATATTAGGTTTTGCAATCGTCGGGAAAAGGAGGAGGTGGGGGATTTTTAACAAAGTGTTGACTCCCAATCCATAAGCCATTCCTGACAAAAATATTAATAAATCACTTTACAATCATCTATGATCGTTAGGTCATCTTTTTGTAAATGGGCAAAATAATGGCTAGTTTGACTTGGGTAAATATCCCAACGCATGTTCACTTAAGAATTTAATGAGTATTTGTTATTCTCTTTAAAAGGTTTGGATCCATAGGTCATTTGCATGTTTAACATGCTTCAAATAGGCATATCCATTTTTTAAAACATGTGGAGAAAAATCTATTTCTAATAAAATTCCAATCTATTAGGTTTGAACTTGTGGAATTTCCCAAACTTGGATAACAAAACATTAGTGTTCATTAGTGGCGTGTTAATAAATTTACTTTACTTAAATTTTTTGTTGTTTTAAATTTTTTCCATACATCTAAAGTTTTCATTTTGTTGTGATCTATTTGCCTTTTATCTCTTTTTTGTTTACGAGATGAAGGGAAAGTGAAAACAAAAGCTTTGATTTAAGAAAAAAGTATATGTCTAAAATGGAAATGCATAATGCACAAATGTAGAGAGAGATAATTCCAAAAAGTGTTTGTAAGTTTTATAGATTGTAAACTCTTTTTAGTTTTTACATATTAGGTTTTGCAATCGTCGTGAAAAAGGTGGAGCTGGGGGATTTTTAACAAAGTGTTGACTCCCAATCCATAAGTTATTCCTTGCAGAAAATATAGACTGTTACGCATGATAAACACTTTACATTCTTCAATGATCGTTAGGCCAGCTTTTTGTAAATGGGCAAAATAATGGCTTGTTTAAATTAGGTACATCTTCCACCACACGTTCACTTGAGAATTTAATGAGCGTTTGTTATTCTCTTTAAAAGGTTTGGATGCATAGGTCATTTGCATCTTTAACATGTTTCAAGCATGCATATCCATTTTTTAAAACTTGTGTAAAAAAATCTCTTTCTTATAAAATTCCATACTATTAGGGTTGAATTAGTGGAATTTCCCCAACTTGGATAACGAAAATTTTGTGTTCATTTGTGGTGTGTGAATAAATTTTCTTTACTTTCATTTGTTATTCCTTTAAAGATTTTCCATTCATAAACTCTAAAATTTTCATTTTTTTGTGATCTATTTACCTTTTATCTCTTTTTTGTTTACAAGATGTAGGGAAAGTGAAAACTCACATTTTGATTTAAGAAAAAATTATACATTTTAAATGGAAATGCACAATGCACAAATGTAGAGAGAGATAATTCCAAAAAGTGTCTGTAATTTTAAGGGATTGTAAACTCTTTTTAGTTTTTATATATTAGGTTTTACAATCGTCGGGAAAAGGGGGAGGCGGGTGATTTTTAATTTAGTGTTGATTCCAAATCCATAAGTCATTCCTTACAAAAATATAGCCCGTTACGCATGTAAATCACTTTACAATCATCTATGATCATTATGTCATGATTTTTGAAATGGGCAAAATAATGGCTTGTTTGACTCAGGTAAATATCGCACCGCTCGATCACTTGAGAATTTATAGAGTGTTTGTTATTCTCTTTAAAAGTATTGGATCTATTGGTCATTTGCTTCTTTAAATGTTTCAAATATGCGTATCCATTTTTTTAAAACATGAGCATAAAAATCGCTTTCTTATAAAATTCCAAGCTATAAACGTTGAACTAGTGGAATTTTCTAGACTTGGATAACAAAAATTTTGTGTTCATTTGTGGTGTGTGAATAAATTTTCTTTACCTACATTTGTTATTGCTTTAAAATTTTTCCATACATAAACTCTAAAATATTCATTTTGTTTTGATCTATTTGCCTTTTATCTCTTTTTTGTTTACGAGATGAAGGGAAAATGAAAACTCAAGTTATGATTTACGAAAAAAGTATACATCTAAAATGGAAATGCACAATACACAAATGTAGAGAGAGATAATTCCAAAAAGTCTCAATAATTTTTAACAATTGTCGGGAAAAGGCGGAGGCGGGGGATTTTTAATTGAGTTTTGACTCCCAATCCAAAAGTCATTCCTTACAAAAATATAGCCCATTACGTATGATAAATCACTTTAAAATCATCTATGATCGTTAAGTCAACTTTTTGTAAATCAGCAAAATAATGGCTTGTTTGACTCGGGTAAATATCCCACCACACGTTCACTTGAGTAGTTAATGAGTGTTCGTTATTCTCTTTAAAAGGTTTGGATCGATAGGTCATCTGCATCCTTAACATATTTAAAGCATGCATATCCATTGTTTTAAACAAGTGTAGAAAAATCTTTTTATCATAAAATTCCAAGTTATTAGGGTTGAACTAGGGAATTTGCCAAACTTGGATAACAAAACTTTTCTGTTCATTTGTGTGTGAAAAAATTTTCTTTACTTACATTTTTTATTTATTTAAATTTTTCCCATACATAAACTCTAAAATTTTTATTTTGTTGTGATCTATTTGCCTTTTATCTGTTTTTTTGTTTACGAGATGAAGGTTGTGTGAAAAATCAAGTTTTTATTTAAGAAAAAAGTATAGACCTAAAATGGATAAGCATAATGCAAAAATGTAGAGATAGATAATTCCAAAAAGTGTTAGTAATTTTTAGCGATTTTAAATTATTTTTAGTTTTTATATATTAGGTTTTGCAATTGTCGTGAAAAGGGGGAGGCTAGGGATTTTTAACAGAATTTTGACTCCCAATCCATAATTCATTCCTTAAAAAAATATAGCCTGTTACCCATGATAAATCACTTTACAATCATCTATGATGGTTAGGTAAGCTTTTTGTAAATGGGCAAAATAGTGGCTTGTTTGACTCGGGTAAATATCCCACCACACGTTCACTTGAGAAGTTAATGAGCGTTTGTTATTCTCTTTAAAAAGTTTGGATTGATAGGTCATTTGAATCTTTAACATATTTCAAGCACGCATATACATTTTTTTAAAAATGTGTAGAAAAATCTCATTCTTATAAAATTCCAAGCTGTTAGGGTTGATCTAGGGAATTTCCCAAACTCTGATAAAAAAACTTTTGTGTTTATTTGTGGTGTGTGAATAAATTTTCTAAACTTACATTTGTTATTGCTTTAAATTTTTCCACACATAAACTCTAAAAATTTCATTTTGTTGTGATCTATTTGTCTTTTATCTCTCTTTTGTTTACGAGAAGAAGGGAAAGTGAAAACTCAAGTTTTGATTTAAGAAAAAAAGATGCATCTAAAAAGGAAATGCTCATTGCACAAATGTAGACAGAGATAATTCCAAAAAGTATCTATAATTTTAGGGATTTTAAACTCTTTTTAATTTTTATATATTAGATTTTGTAATCGTCGGGAAAAGGAGTACACCGGGATTTTTACCTGAGTGTTGACTCCCAATCCATATGTCATTCATTACAAAAATATAGTGCATTACGCATTATAAATCACTTTACAATCATCTACGATCGTTAAGTCAACTTTTTGTACACCGGCAAAATAATGGCTTGTTTGACTCGGGTAAATATCCCACCGCACGTTCACTTGAAAATTTAAAGAGTGTTTGTTATTCTCATTAAAAGGTTTGGATCCATGTCATTTGCATCTTTAACATTTTTCTTATAAAATTCCAAGCTATTAGGGTTGAACTAGTGGAATTTTTCAAAGTTGGATAAAAAAAACTTTTGTGTTCATTATTGGTGTGTGAATAAATTTTATTTAATTAAATTTGTTATTATTTAAAATTTTTTCCATACATAAAATCTATAATTTTCATTTTGTTGTGATCTATTTGCCTTTTATCTCTTTTTTGTGTACGTGATGAAGGGAAACCGAAAAATCCAGTTTTGATTTAAGAAAAAAGTATACATCTATAATGGATATGGACAATGCTCAAATGTACGAAGAAATAATTTCAAAAAGTGTTAGTAATTTTTAGCGACTGTAAAATATTTTTAGTTTTTATATATTAGGTTTTGCAATCGTCGGGAAAAGGGGAGGTGGGGGATTTTTAACTGAGTTTTGATTCCAAATCCATAACTCATTCCTTACAAAAATATAGCCCATTATGCATGATAAATCACTTTACATTCATCTATGATCGTTAGGTTAGTTTTTTGTAAATGGGCAAAATAATGGTTTGTTTGACTAGGGTAAATATCCCACCACACGTTCACTTGAGAAGTTATTGAGTGTTTGTTATTCTCTTTTAAAAGTTTGGATCGATTGGTCAATTGCCTCTTTAACAAATTTCAAGCACGCATATCCATTTTTTAAAACAAGTGTAGAAAAATCTATTTCCTATAAAATTTCAAGTTATTAGGGTTGAACTAGGGAATTTCCCAAACTTGGATAACATAACTTTTGTGTTCATTTGTGGTGTGTGAAAAAAATTTATTTCCTTACATTTGTTATTGCTTTAAATTTTTTCCAAACATAAACTCGAAAATTTTCATTTTATTGTGATCTATTTGCTTTTTATCTCTTTTTTGTTGACGAGATTAAGGGAAAGAGAAAACTCAATTTTTTATTTAAGAAAAAAAGTATACATCTAAAATGGAAATGCGCAATGCAGAAATGTAGAGAGAGATAATTCCAAAAAGTGTTTGTAATTTGTTGGGGTTGTAAAATATTTTTAGTTTTTAAATATTTGGTTTTGAAATCGTCGGGAAAAGGATGAGGCAGGGGATTTTTAACTAAGTGTTGACTCCTAATCCATAAGTCATTCCTAACAAAAAATATAGCCCGTTATGCTTGAAAAATCACTTTACAAACATCTATGATCGTTAGGTCAGCTTTTTGTAAATAGGTAAAATAATGGCTTGTTTGACTCGGATAAATATCCCACCGCACGTTGACTTGAGAACTTAATGAGTGTTTGTTATTCTCTTTAAAAAGTTTGGATCCATAGGTCATTTGCATCTTTAATATATTTCGAGCACGCATATCCATTTTTTAATACATGTGAAAAAAAAATCTTTTTCTTAAAATTTCAAGCGTTTAGGGTTGAACTAGTGGAGTTTCCCAAACTTGGATAACTAAACTTTTGTGTTCATTTGTGGTGTGTGAAAAAATTTTGTTTACTTACATTTTTTATTGCTTTAATTTTTTTCCACACATATACTCTTAAATTTTCATTTTGTTGTGATCTATTTGCATTTTATCTCTTTTTTGTTTATGATATGAAGGGAAAGCAAAAGTTCAAGTTTTTATATAAGAAAAAAGTATACATCTAAAATGGAAATGTATAATGGACAAATGTAGAGAGAGATAATTCTGAAAAGTGTTCTTAATTTTTAGGGATTGTAAATTATTTTTAGTTTTTATATATTTGGTTTTGCAATAGTCGGGAATAAGGGTAGGCGGGGGATTTTTTAACTAAGTGTTGACTCACAATCCATAAGTCATTTCTTACAAAAATATTGCCCGTTATGAATGATAAATAACTTTACAATCATCTATGGTCGTTAGGTTAGCTTTTTGTAAATGGGCAAAATAATGACTTGTTTGATGCGGGTAAATTTCCCATTGCACATTCAATTGAGAATTTAATGAGCGTTTGTTATTCTCTTTAAAAGGTTTGGATCCATAGGTCATTTACATCTTTATCATGTTTCAAGCATGCATATCCATTTTTTAAAACATGTGCAAAAAAAGATTTTTCTTATTAAATTCCATACTGTAGGGTTGAAGTAGTTGAATTTCACAAACTTGGATAACAAAAATTTTGTGTTCATTTGTGGTGTGTGAATAAATTTTCTTTACTTACATTTTTTATTGCTTTAAATTGTTTCCATACATAAGCTCTAAAATTTTAATTTTGTTCTGATCTATTTGCCTTTTATCTCTTTGTTTTTTACAAGATGAAGGGAAAGTGAAACCTCAAGTTTTAATTCAAGAAAAAAATATACATCTAAAATGGAAATGTACAATGCACAAATGTAAAAAGAGATAACTCCAAAAAATGTCTAAAATTTTTAGGGATTGTAAACTCTTTTTAGTTTTTATATATTCGATTTTATAATCGTCAAGAAAAGGGGTAGGGGGTGGATTTTTAACAGAGTGTTGACTCCTAATCTATAAGTCATTCCATACAAAAATATTACGCATGATAAATCACTTTACAATCATCTTTGATCGTTAGGTCAACTTTTTGTAAATAGGTAAATTAATGAATTGTTTGACTCAAGTAAATATTCCACAACACGTTCACTTGAGAATTTAATGAGCGATCCATAAGTCATTCCATACAAAAATATTACGCATTATAAATCACTTTACAATAATCTATGATCGTTAGCTCAAATTTTTTTAAATTAGTAAAATAATGGCTTGTTTGACTCAAGTAAATATCCTACTGCACGTTCACTTGAGAATTTAATGAGCATTTGTTATTCTCTTGAAAAGGTTTGGATCCATAGGTCATTTGCATCTTTAACATGTTTTAAGCACGCATATCCATTTTTTAAAATATGTGCAGAAAAATCTCTTTCTTATAAAATTCCTTGCTATTAGGGTTGACTAGTGGAATTTTCCAAACTTGGATAACAATACTTTTGTGTTCATTTGTGGTGTCTCAATAAATTTTCTTTACTTACATTTGTTATTGCTTTAAATTTTTTCCATCCTTCAACTCTAAAATATTAATTTTGTTGTGATCTATTTGCCTTTTATCTCTTTTTTGTCAACAAGATGAAGGGAAAGTGAAAACTCCACTTTTGATTTAAGATAAAAGTATACATCTAAAATGAAAATGCAAAATGAACAAATGTAGAGAGAGATGATTCCAAAAATTTCATGTAATTTTTAGGGGTTGTAAGCTCTTTATAGTTTTTATATATTAGGTTTTGCTATCGTCGAGAAAATGGGGAGGCGGGGGATTTTTAACTGAGTGGTTACTCCCAATCCATAAGTCATTCCTTACAAAAATATAGCCCATTAAACATGATAAATCACTTTACAATCATCTATGATCGTTAGGTCAGCTTTTTGTAAATGGGCAAAATAATGGCTTGTTTGACTCGGGTAAATATTCCACCGCACATTCACTTGAGAATTTAATGAGCCCTTATTAATCTCTTTAAAATGTTTGGATCCATAGGCCATTCGCATCTTCAACATGTTTCATGCATGCAAATCCATTTTTTAAAACATGTTCAGAAAAATCTCTTCCTTTTAAAATTCCAAGCAATTAGTGTTGAACTAACTAAATTTCCCAAACTTGAATAACAAAATTTTTTTGTTCATTTGTGGTGTGTGAATAAATTTTCTTTACTTACATTTGTTTTGGCTCTATATTTTTTCCATACATAAACTCTAAACTTTCATTTTGTTGTGATCAATTTGCCTTTTATCTCTTTTATGTTTACGAGATGAAGAGAAAGTGAAACTCAAGTTAGGACTTAAGAAAAAAGTATACATATAAAATGGAAATTCACAATGGACAAATGTAGAGAGAGATAATTCCAAAAAGTGTCTGTAATTTTTAGGGATTGTAAACCCTTTTTAGTTTTTATATATTAGGTTTTGCAATCGCCGTGAAAAAGGAGAGGCAAGGGATTTTTAACTGAGTGTTGACTCCAATTCCATAAGTCATTCCTTAAAAAAATATAGCCCATTACACATGATAAATCACTTTACTATCATCTATGATCGTTAGATCAGTTTTTTGTAAATGGGCAAAATAATGGCTTGTTTGGCTCGTGTAAATATCCAACTGCACGTTCACTTGAGAATTTAATGAGCGTTTGTTATTCTCTTTAAAAGGTTTGGATCCATCGGTCATTTGCATCTTTGACATGTTTCAGGCACGCATATCCATTTTTTAAAACATGTGCAGAAAAATTTCTTTCATATAAAATTCCTAGCTATTAGGGTTAAACTAGTGGAATTTCCCAAATTTGGATAACAAAAATTTTGTGTAGATTTTTAGTGTGTGAATAAATTTTATTTACTTACATTTTTTATTACTTAAAATTTTTTGAAAACAGAAACTCTATAATTTTCATTTTGTTGTGATCTATTTGCTTATTATCTCTTTTTTGTTTACGAGAGGAAAGGAACGTGAAAACTCAAGTTTTGGCTTAAGAAAAAAGTATACATCTAAAATGGAAATGCACATTGCACAAATGTAGAGAGAGATAAGTCCAAAAAATGTCTGTAATTTTAAAAGATATTAAACTCTTTTTAGTTTTTATATAGAAGGTTTTGCAATCGTCCAGAAAAGGGGGAGGCGGGGGATTTTATCTGAGTGTTTAATCCCAATCCATTAATCATTCCTTAAAAAAATTAATCCCGTTACACATGATAAATGACTTTACAATCATCTATGATTGTTAGGTCAACTTTTTGTAAATGGGCAAAACAATGGCTTGTTTGACTCGGGTAAATATCCCACCACAAGTTCACTTGAGAATTTAATGAGCATTTTTTATTCTCATTAAAAGGTTTTCATCCATAGGTCATTTGCATCTTTAACATGTTTCTAGCATGCATGTCCATTTTTCAAAACATGTTCAAAAAAACTTCTTTCTTATAAAATTCCAAGCAATTAGAGTTGAACTAGTTGAATTTCCAAAACATGGATAACAAAACTTTTGTGTTCATTTGTGGTTTGTGAATAAATTTCTTTACTTAAATTTGTTATTTCTTTAAATTTTTTCCATCCATAAACTCTAAAATTTTCATTTTGTTGTGATCTATTTGCCTTTTATGTCTTTTTAGTTTACGAGAAGAAGGGAAAGTGAAAACTCAAGTTTAGATTTAAGAAAAAAGTATACATCTGAAATGAAAATGCAGAGAGAGAAAATTCCAAAAAGTTTCTATAATTTGTAGGGATTGTCAACTCTTTATAGTTTTTATAGATTAGCTTTTGTAATCGTCGGAAAAATGGGGAGGAGGGGGATTTTTATCTGTGTGGTTAATCCCAATCCATTAGTAATTCCTTACAAAAATTAAGCCCGTTACGCAAGATAAATGACTTTACAATCATCTATGATCGTTAGGTTAGCTTTTTGTAAATGGGCAAAATAATGGCTTGTTTGACTCGGGAAATTATCCCACCACACGTTCACTTGCGAATTTAATGAGCGTTTTTTATTCTCATTAAAAGGTTTTGATCCATAGGTCATTTACATCTTTAACACATTTCACGCACGTATATCTATTTTTTAAAACATGTGCAAAAAAATCTCTATCATATAAAATTCCAAACTATTAGGGTTGAACTAGTGGAATTTCCAAAATTTTGATAACAAAACTTTTGTGTTCATTCTTAGTGTCTAAATAAATTTTATTTACTTACATTTGTTATAGCTTTAAATTTTTTGAATATTTAAACTCTATAATTTTCATTTTGTTGTGATCTATTTGCCTATTATCTCTTTTTTGTGTACGAGATGAAGGGAAAGTGAAAACTCAAGTTTTGCTTTAAGAAAAAAGTATACATCTAAAATGGAAATGCACAATGCACAAATGTAGAGAGAGATAATTCCAATAAATTTTTGTAATTTTTAGGGATATTAAAATATTTTTAGTTTTTATGTATTAGGTTTTGCAAAAGGAGGAGGCTGGAGATTTTTAACTGAGTGGTTACTCCCAATCCATTAGTCATTCCTTACAAAAATTTAGCCCGTTACGCATGATAAATCACTTAACAATCATATATGATCGTTAGGTCAACTTTTTGTAAATGGGTAAAATAATGGCTTGTTCGACTCGGGTAAATATCCCACCACACGTTCACTTGAGAATTTAATGAGCGCTTGTTATTCTCTTTAAAAGGTTTTGATCCATAGGTCATTTGCATCTTTAACATGTTTCAAACATGCATACAATTTTTTAAAACATGTGCAGAAAAATCTATTTATTATAAAATTCCAAGCTATTATTGTTGAACTAGTTGAATTTCCATAAGTTGGATAACAAAACTTTTGTGTTCATTTGTGGTGTGTGAATAAATTTTCTTTACTTACATTTGTTATTTAGTAAATTGTTTCCATACATAAACTCTAAAATTTTAATTTTGTTGTGATCTATTTGCCTTTTGTCTGTTTTTAGTTTACGAGATGAAGGGAAAGTGAAAACTCAAGTTAAGATTTAAGAAAAAAGTATACATCTAAAATGGAAATCCACAATCCACAAATGTAGAGAGAGATAATTCCCAAAAGTATCAGTAATTTTTAGGGATTTTAAACTCTTTTTAGTTTTTATAGATTTGCTTTTGCAATCCTAGGGAAAAGGGGGAGACGGGGGATTTTTAATAGAGTGTCGACTCCCAATCCATAAGTCGTTCCTTACAAAAATATAGCCTGTTACGCATGATAAATCATTTTACAATCATCTATGATCGTTAGGTGAACTTTTTGTAATTGGGCAAAATAATGGCTTGTTTTACTCGGGTAAATATCTTACTGCACGTTCAATTGAGAATTTAATGAGCGTTTGCTATTCTTTTTAAAAGGTTTGGATCCATAGGTCATTTGAATCTTTAACATATTTCAAGCTTGCATATCCATTTTTTCAAACATGTGCAGAAAAATCTCTTTCATATAAAATTCCATGGTATTAGGGTTAAACTAAAGGAATTTCAAAAACTTGGATAACAAAACTTGTGTTAATTTTTGGTGTGTGAATAAATTTTCTCTACATACATTTTCTATTGCTTAAAGTTTTTTCAATCCATAAACTCTAAAATTTTAATTTTTTTGTGATCTGTTTGCCTTTTATCTCCTTTTTGTTTATGAGATGAAGGGAAAGTGAAAACTTTGATTTAAGAAAAAAGTATACATCTAAAATGGAAATGCACAATGCACAAATGTTGAGAGAGATAATTCCAAAAATTTTCCACAATTTTTAGGGATTGTAAAGTCTTTTTAGTTTTTATATATTCGGTTTTACAATCGTCCGGAAAAGGGGCAGGCGGTGGAGTTTTAACAGAGTCTTGATTCCCAATCCATAAGTCATTCCATACAAAAATATTACAAATGATAAATCACTTTACAATCATCTATGATCGTTAGGTCAACTTTTTGTAAAAGGCAAAATAATGGTTTGTTTGACTAAGGTAAATATCCCACCGCACTTTCACTTGAGAATTTAATGAGTTTTTTTATTCTCTGTAAAAGGTTTGGATCCATAGGTCATTTGCATCTTTAATTTCTAGCATGCATACCCATTTTTTAAAACATGTGCAAAAAAATCTCTTTCTTATAAAATTCCATGCCATAAGGGTTGAATTAGTGGAATTTTTGAAACTTGGATAACAAAACTTTTGTGTTCATTTGTGGTCTGTGAATAAATTTTCGTTACTTACATTTGTTATTGCTTTAAATTTTTTCCATCCATAAACTCTAAAATTTTCATTTTGTTGTGATCTATTTGCCTTTTATCTCTTTTTTGTTAACGAGATGAAGGGAATGTGAAAACTCAAGTTTTGATTAAAGAAAAAAGTATACATCTAAAATGGAAATGCATAATGCACAAATGTAGAGAGAGATAATGCAAAAATTATCTATAAGTTTAAGGGATTGTAAACTCCTTTTTGTTTTTACAAATTAGGTTTTGCTATCATCGAGAAAATTGGGAGGCGGGGGATTTTTAACTGTGTTGTTACACCCAATCCATAAGTCATTCCTTAAAAAAAATATAGCCCATTACACATGATAAATCACTTTATAATTATCTATGATCATTAGGTCAGCCTTTTGTAAATGGGCAAATAATGGCTTGTTTGACTCGGGTAAATATCGCACCGCATGTTCACTTGAGAATTTAATGAGCGTTTGTTATTGTCTTTAAAAGGTTTGGATCCATAGGTCATTCACATCTTTAACATGTTTCGAGAATGCGTATCCATTTTTTAAAGCATGTGCAAAAAAATATCTTTCTTATAAAATTCCAAGCTATTAGGTTTGAACTACCGGAATTTCCCAAACTTGGCTAACAAAACTTTTGTGTTCATTTGTGGCATGTGAATAAATTTTCTTTACTTAGATTTGTTATTGCTTTAAATTTTTTCCATATTTAAAATCTAAAATTTTCATTTTGTTGTAATCAATTTGTCTTTTATCTCTTTTAATTTGACGAAATGAAGGGAAAGTGAAAACTCAAGTTTTTTTTTTAAGAAAAATGTATACATCTAAAAGGGAAATGCACTATGCACAAATGTAGAGAGAGATAATTCCAAAAAGTGTCTGTAATTTTTAGGAAATGCAAACTCTTTTTTATTTTTATATATTAGGTTTTGCAATCGTTGGGAAAAGGGGTAGGCGAGGGATTTTTAACTGAGTGTGGACTCCCAATCCATAAGTCCTTTCATACAAAATTATAGTTCATTACACATGATAAAGCACTTTACTATCAGCTATGATCGTTAGGTCAACGTTTTGTAAATGGGCAAAATAATGGCTTGTTTGACTCATGTAAATATCCCACCACACGTTCACTTGAGAATTTAATGAGCGTTTGTTATTCTCTTTAAAAGGATTGGATCCATAGGTCATTTTCATCTTTAACCTGTTTCGTGTACGCATATCCATTTTTTAAAACATGTGCAAAAAAATCTCTTCCATATAAAATTCCAAGGTTGAACTAAAGGAATTTCCCAAACTTGGATAACAAAACTTTTACGTTCATTTTTGGTGCATGAATAAATTTTCTGTACTTACATTTGTTATTGCTTTAAATTTTTTCCATACATAAACTCTTAAATTTTCATTTTGTTGTGATCAATTTGCCTTTTATCTCTTTTGTTTATGAGATGAAGGGAAAGTGAAAACTCAAGTTTTGATTTACCAAAAAAGTATACATCTAAAATGGAAATGCACAATGCACAAATGTAGAGAGTGATTATTCAAAAAAAATTTCTGTAATTTTTAGTGATTGTAAATTCTTTTTAGTTTTTATATATTAGGTTTTGCAATCGTCGAGAAAAGGGGGAGGCGGGGAATTTTTAAATGAATGGTTACTCCCAATCCATTAGTCATTCCTTGTAAAAATAAAGCTCATTACGCATGATAAATCACTTTATAATCATCCATGATCATTAGGTCCGCTTTTTCTAAATGGGCAAAAGAATGGTTTGTTTGACTCGGGTAAATATCTCAGTACTCGTTCACTTCAGAATTTAATGAGTTTATTATTCTCTTTAAAAGGTTTGGATCCATTAGTTATTTGCATCTTTAACATATTTCACGCAAGCATATCCATTTTTTAAAACATGTGCAGAAAAATTTATTTCTTATAAAATTCCAAGCTATTAGGGTTTAACTAGTGGAATTTCCCAAATTTGGATAACAAAAATTTTGTCTTCATTTGTGGTCTGTGAGTAAATTTTTTTTACTTAAATTTTTTATTATTTAAAAAATTTTAAATACATAAACTCTAAAATTTTCTTTTTGTTGTGATCTTTTCGCCTTTTATCTCTTTTTTGTTTACGAGATGAAGGGAAAGTCAAAAGTCAAGTTTTTATTTACAAAAAAAGTATATATCTAAAATGGAAATGCACAATGCACTTAAAGTTGAGAGACATAATTCCAAAAAGTGCAGTAATTTTTAGCAATTGTAAACTCCTTTTAGTTTTTATATATTAGGTTTTGCTATTGTCGGCAAAAGTGGGAGGCAGGGGATTTTTAAATGAGTTTTGACTCCCAATCCATAAGTCATTTCTTACAAGAATATTGCCCGTTACGAATGATAAATCACTTTAGAATCATCTATGATCGTTACATCAGCTTTTTGTAAATGGGTAAAATAATGGCTTGTTTGAGTCAGGTAAAGATCCCATAGAAAGTTCACTTGAGAATTTAATAAGCGCTTGTTTTTCTCTTTAAAAGGTTTGGATCCATAAGTCATTTACATCTTTAACATGTTTCAAGAATGCAAATCCATTTTTTAAAACATATGCAGAAAAATCTCTTCCTTATAAAATTCCAAGCTATTAGGGTCAAACTACTGGAATTTCCCAAAATTGGATAACAAAACTTTTGTGTTCATTTGTGGCGAGTGAATAAATTTTCTTTACTTATATTTTTAATTGCTTTAAATTTTTTTGATACATAAACTCTAAAAGTTTCATTTTGTTGTGATCAATTTGCCTTATATCTCAGTTAAGTTTACGAGTTGAAGGGAAAGTTAAAACTCAACTTTTAATTTAAAAAGAAGTATACATATAAAATGGAAATGCAAAATACACAAATGTAGAGAGAGACAATTCCAATAAGTTTTTGTAACTTTAAGGGATTGTAAACTCTTTTTAGTTTTTATATATTAGGTTTTGCAATCATCAAAAAATGGGGGAGGCAGGGGATTTTTAACTAAGTGTTGACACCAATTCCATAAGTCATTCCTTACAAAAATATAGCCAATTATGCATGATAAATAACTTTACTATTATCTATAATCGTTAGGTCAGCTTTTTGTGAATGGGCAAAATAATGGCTTGTTTGACTCATGTAAATATCCAACAGCACGTTCACTTGAGAATTTAATGAGCGTTTGTTATTCTATTTAAAAGGTTTGGATCCATAGGTCATTTGCATCATTAACATGTTTCACTCACACATATCCATTTTTTAAAACATGTGCATAAAAATCTCTTTCATATAAAATTCCCAGCTATTAGGGTTGAACTAGTGGAATTTCACAAATTTGGATAACAAAACTTTTGTGTTCATTTGTAGTGTGTGAATAATTTTTTTTATTTACATTTTTTATTGCTTTAAATGTTTTGCATAAATAAACTCTATAATTTTCATTTTGTTGTGATCTGTTTGCCTTTTATCTCTTTTTTGTTTACGAGATGAAGGGAAAGTGAAAACTCAAGTTTAAAATGCAAATGCACAATGCACAAAAGTAGAGAGAGATAATTCAAAAAATTGTTTGTAATTTTTAGGGATATTAAACTCTTTTTATTTTTTTATATTAGGTGTTGCAATCGTCGAGAAAAGGGGGAGGCGGGGGATTTTTAACTGAGTGGTTAGCTCAAGTTTTAGTAAATGGGCAAAATAATGGCTTGTTTGACTCGAATAATTATCCCACCACACATTCATTTGTGAATTTAATGAGCATTTGTTATTCTCTTTAAATGGTTTTGATACATGGGACATTTGCATCTTTAACATTCCAAGAATGCATATCCATTTTTTAAAACATGTGCAGAAAAATCTCTTTCTTATAAAATTCCAAGATATTAGTGTTGAACTAGTAGAATTTCCCAAACTTGGATAACAAAACTTTTGTGTTCATTTGTGGTGTGTGAATAAATTTTATTTACTTACATTTTTTATTGCTTTAAATTTGTTCCATACTTAAACTCTAAAATTTTCATTTTTTTGTGATCTATTTGTCTTTTATCGCTTTTCTGTTGACGAGATGAAGGGAAAGTGAAAATTCAAGTCTTGATTTAAAAAAAAGTATACTTCTAAAAAGGAAATGCATAATGCACAAATATAGAGAGAGATAATTCCAAAAAGTGTATGTAAATTTTAGGGATTGTAAACTCTTTTTAGTTTTTATATATTTGGTTTTGCAATCGTTGGGAAAAGTGGGAGGCTCGGTATTTTTAATAGAGTGTTGCCTCCCCTTCCTTAAGTCATTGCTTACAAAAATATAGTCTGTTACACATAATAAATCACTTTACAATCATCTATGATCGTTTGGTCAGCTTTTTGTAAATGGGCAAAATAATGGATTCTTTCGATCGGGTAAATATCCTAGTACACGTTCACTACAGAATTTAATGAGCATTGGTTATTCGCTTTAAAAGGGTTGGATGCAAAGGTCATTTGCATCTTTAACATGTTTCAAGCATGCATATCTATTTTTCAAAATATGTGCAAAAAAATCTCTTTCTTAGAAAACTCCAAGCTATCAGGGTTGAACTAGTGGTTTTTCCCAAACTTTGATAACAAAACTTTTCTGTTCATTTGTGGTGTACGAATAAATTTTATTTACTTACATTTGTTATTTCTATAACTTTTTCCATACATAAGCTCTAAAATTTTAAATTTTTTGTGATCTATTTTCCTTTTATATCTTTTTTGTTTACAAGATGAAAGGAAAGTGAAAAATCAAGTTTTGATTTATGAAAATAGTATACACCTAAAATGGAAATGCACTATGCATAAATGTTGAGAGAGATAATTCCAAAAAGTGTCTACAATTTTTAGGGATTGTAAACTCTTTTTAGTTTTTATATATTTGGTTTTAATATCGTCAGGAAAAGGGTCAGGCGGTGGATTTTTAACGGAGTGTTGACTCCCAATCCATAAGTCATTCCATACAAAAATATTACGGATGACAAATCACTTTACAATCATCTATGATCATTAGGTCAACTTTTTGTAAATGGGCAAAATAATGGCTTGTTTGACTCGGGTAAATATCTCAGCGCACGTTCACTTGAGAATTTAATGAGCGTTTGTTATTCTCTTTAAAAGGTCTGGATCCATAGGTCATTTGCATCTTTAACATGTTTCAAGATGTAGGGAAAGTGAAAACTCTTTTCTGTTTACGAGATAAAGGATAAGTGAAAACTCAAGTTTTGAATTAAGAAAAAAGTATATATATAAAATGGAAATGCACAATGCACATAAAGTAGAGAGAGATAATTCAAAAAGGTATCTTTAATTTTTAGGGATTGTCAACTCCTTTTGGTTTTTATATATTGGGTTTTGCAATCGTAGAGAAAAGAGGGAGGCGTGGGATTTTTAAAAGATTTTTCACTCCCAATCCATGAGTCATTCCTTACAAAAATATTGCCCATTACGCATGATAAATTACTTTACAATCATTTATGATCGTTATGTCAGCTTTTTGTAAATGGGCAAAATAATGGCTTGTTCGACTCAGGTAAATATGCCACTGCACGTTCAATTGAGAATTTAATGAGCGTTTGTTATTCTCGTTAAAAGGTTTGGATCGATAGGTCATTTGAATCTTTAAAAGGTTTCAAGTTTGCATATCCATTTTTTAAAACATGTGCAGAAAAATCTCTTTCTTATAAAATTCCAAGCTATTAGGGTTGAACAAGTGGAATTTAACAAACTTGGATAACAAAACTTTTGTGTTCATTTGTGGTGCGTGAATAAATTTTCTTTACATACATTTGTTATTGCTTTGAATTTTTTCCATACATAAAGTCTAAAATTTTCATTTTGTTGTGATCTTTTTGCCTTTTATCTCTTTTTTTGTTTACGAGATGAAGGGAAAGTGAAAACTTAAGTTTTGAATTAAGAAAAAAGTATATATATAAAATGGAAATGCACAATGCACATAAAGTAGAGAGAGATAATTCCAAAAAGTGTATGTAATTTTTAGGGATTTTTAACTCAGTGTCAACTCCCAATCCATAAGTCATTCCTTATAAAAATATAGCCCGTTACACATGATAAATAACTTTACAATCATCTATGATCCTTAGGTCAGGTTTTTATAAATGGGAAAATAATGGCTTTTTTGACTCGGGTAAATATCCCACTGTACATTCAATTGAGAATTTAATGAGCATTTTTTACTCTTTAAAATATTTTGATCCATAGGTCATTTGCATCTTTAACATATTTCTAGCTTGCATATTCATTTTTTAAAACATGTGCAAAAAAATCTTTTTCTTATAAAATTCCAAGCTATTAGGGTTGAAGTAGTGGATTTTCCCAAACTTGGATAACAAAATTTTTGTGTTCATTTGTAGAGTGCGAATAAATTTTCTCTACTTACATTTTTTAACGAGATGTTGAGAAAGTGAAAACTCAAGTTTTGATTTAAGAAAAAAATATGTATCTAAAATGGAAATGCACAATGCATAAATGAAAAGAGAGATAATTCCAAAAAATTTCTGTAATTTTTAGGGATTGTAAACTCTTTTTTGTTTTTATATATTAGGTTTTGCTATCGTTGGGAAAATGGGGAGGCGGGGGATTTTTAACTAAGTGGTTACTCCCAATCCAGAAACCATTCCTTACAAAAAAAATATAGCCTGTTACACATGATAAATCACTTTACAATCATCTATGATCATTAGGTCTGCTTTTTGTAAATGGGAAAAATAATGGCTTGTTTGACTCGGGTAAATATCCCACCGCACGTTCACTTGAGAATTTAATAAGCATTTGTTATTGCTTTAAATTTTTTCCATACAAAAACTCGAACATTTTCATTTTGTTGTGATCAATTTGCTTTTTATCTCTTTAAAGTTTACGAGATGAAGGGAAAGTGAAAACTCAAGTTTTGATTTAAGAAAAGAGTATACATCTAAAATGTAAATGCACAACGCACAAATGTAGAGAGAGATAATTCCAATTAGTTTCTGTAATTTTTAGGGATTGTAAACTCTTTTTTGTTTTTATATATTAGGTTTTCCAATCATAGGGAAAAGGGGGAGGTGGGGGATTTTTAACTGAGTGTTGACTCCCAATCCATAAGTCATTCCTGACAAAAATAAAGCCCATTCTGCATGATAAATCACTTTACTATCATCTATGATCATTAGGTCAAATTTTTTGTAATTGGGCAAAATAATGTCTTGTTTTACTCGTGTAAATATCCCATTGCACCTTCACTTGAGAATTTAATGAGCGTTTGTTATTCTCTTTAAAAGGTTTGGATCCATAGGCCATTTTCAACTTTAATAGGTTTCACGCATGCATATCCATTTTAATAACATGTGCGGAAAAATCTCTTTCATATAAAATTCCAAGCTATTAGGGTTGAAAAAGTGGAATTTCTCAAATTTAGATAACAAAATTTTTTTTTGATTTGTTATTACTTTAAACTTTTTGCATGCATAAACGCTATAATTATCATTTTGTTGTGATCTATTTACCTTTCATCTCTTTTTTTTCTTACGAGATGAATGCAAAGTGAAAACTCAAGTTTTGATAAAAGAAAAAAGTATACATCTAAAATGGAAATGCACAATGCACAAATGTAGAGATAGATAATTCCAAAAAATTTCTGTAAGTTTTAGCGATTTTAAAATCTTTTTAGTTTTTATATATTACGTTTTGCAGGTGTCAGGAAAAGGGTGAGGCAGGGGATTTTTAACTAGGTTAACTCCCAATCCATAAGTCATTCCTTACAAAAATATTACGTATGATAAATCACTTTACAATCATCTATGATCGTTAGTCAACTTTTGGGAAATGGGACAAATAATGGCTTGTTTGACTCGGGTAAATATCCCACCGCATGTTCACTTGAGAATTTATGAGCATTTATTATTGTCTTTAAAAGGTTTGGATCCATAGGTCATTTGCATCTTTAAGATGTTTCAAGAACTCATATCTATTTTTTAAAACATGTGCAGAAAAATCTCTTTCTTATAAAATTCAGAGCTACTAGGGTTGAACTAGTCGAATTTCCAAAACTTGGATAACAAAACTTTTGTGTTCATTTGTGGTGTGTGAATAAATTTTATTTACTTACATTTGTTAATACTTTAAATTTTTTCCAAACATAAACTATAAAATTTTCATTTTGTTGTGATCTATTTGCCCTTTATCTCTTTTTTGTTCACGAGATGAAGGGAAAGTGAAAGCTCTAGTTTTGATTTAAGAAAAAATTATTCATAAAAGATGGAAATGGACAATGCACAAAAGTAGAGAGAGATAATTCCAAAAAGTGTCTGTAATTTTTAGGGATTGGAAATTCCTTTCAGTTTTCATATATAAAGTTTTGCAATCATCAAGAAAAGGCTGAGGCAGGGGATTTTTAAATGAGTTTTGACTCCAAATCCATAAGACATTCCTTAAAAAAATATAACGCATTATGTATGATAAATCACTTTACAATCATCTATGATCGTTACATCAACATTTTGTAAATGGGCAAAATAATGGCTTGTTTGACTCGTGCAAATATCCCACCACATGTTCACTTGAGAATTTAATGAGAATTTTTTTTTCTCTTTAAAAGGTTTGGATCCATAGGTCATTTGCATCTTTAACGTACTTCAAACACACATATCCATTTTTTAAAACATGTGCAGAAAAATCTCTATTTTATAAAATTCCAAGCTATTAGGGTTGAACTAGTGGAATTTCCAAAACATGGATAACAAAACTTTTGGGTTCATTTGTGGGGTGTGAATAAATTTTCTTTACTTAGATTTGTTAGTGCTATAAATTGTTTCCATACATAGACTCTAAAATTTTCATTTTGTTGTGATCTATTTGCCTTTTATCTCTTTCTAGTTTACGAGAAGAAGGGAAAGTGAAAACTCAGGTTTAGATTTAAGAAAAAAGTATAAATCTAAAATGTAAATGCACAATCCACAAATTTAGAGAGATATATTTCCAGAAAGTGTCTGTAATATTTAGGAATTGTAAATTTTTTTTAGTTTTTATATATTAGGTTTTGCAATTGTCGGGAAAAGAGGGAGGTAGGAGATTTTTAACTGAGTATCGACTTCCAATCAATATGTCATTCCTTACAAATATATAGCCCATTACTCATGATAAATCGCTTTAAAATCATCTATGATCAATAGGTCAACTTTTTATAAATGGGCAAAATAATGGCTTGTTTGACTTGAGTAAATATCCCACTGCACGTTCAATTGAGAATTTAATGAGCATTTGTTATTCTCTTTAAAAGGTTTGGATCCATACGTAATTTGCATCTTTAACATGTTTCAAGCTTGCATATCCATTTTATAAAACATGTGCAAAAAAATCTTTTTTCTTATAAAATTCCAAGCTATTACCAAACTTGGATAACAAAATGTTCATTTGTGGTGTGTGAATAAATTTTCTTTACTTACATTTGTTATTGCTCTAAATTTTTTCCATACATAAACTCTAAATTTTTATTTTGTTGTGATCTATTTGCCTTTTATCTCTTTTTTGTCAACGAAAGGAAGGGAAAGCAAAAACTCAAATTTTAATTTAAGAAAAAAGTATACGTCTAAAATGGAAATGCACAATGCACAAATGTAGAGTGAGAAAATCCCAAAAATTTTCTATAATTTTAAGGGATTTTAAACTTTTTTGAGTTTTTATATATTAGGTTTTGCTATCGTTGGGAAAATTGGGAGGTGGGCAATTTTTAACTAAGTGGTTACTCCCAATCTATAACTCATTCCTTAAAAAAATATAGTCTGCTACACAAGATAAATCACTTTAGAGTCATCTCTGATCGTTAGGTCATCTTTTTGTAAATGGGAAAAATAATGGCTTGTTTGACTCGGGTAAATATCCCACTACATGGTCACTTGAGAATTTAATTAGAGTTTGTTATTATCTTTAAAAGGTTAAGATCCATAGGTCATTCGCATCTTTAACAAGTTTCAAGCATGCATATCCATTTTTTAAAACATGTGCAGAAAAAATTTCTTTCTTATAAAATTCCAAGCTATTATAGTTGAACTACTAGAATTTCCATAACTTGGATAACAAAACTTTTGGGTTCATTTGTGGTGTGTGAATAAATTTTCTTTACTTACATTCGTTATTTCTTTAAATTTTTTCCATACATAAACTCTAAAATTTTCATTTTGTTGTGATCAATTTGCCTCTTATCTCTTTTAAGTTTACGAAATGAAGGGAAAGTGAAAACTCAAGTTTTGATTTAAGAAAAAAGTATACATCTAAAATGGAAATGCACAAAGTACAAATGTAGAGAGATAATTCCGAAAAGTGTCTATAATTTTTAGGGATTGTAAACTCTTTTTAGTTTTTATATATTCGGTTTTGCAATCGTCAGGAAAAGGGGAGGTGGGGGATTTTTAACTGAGAGTTGACTCCCAATCCATAAGTCATTCCTTACAAAAATATAGACCATTATGCCTGATCAATCACTTTACTATCATCTATGATCATTAGGTCAGCTTTTTTAAATGGGCAAAATAATGGCTTGTTTGACTCGTATAAATATCCCACCGCACGTTCACTTGAGAATTAAAAGAGTGTTTGTTATTCTCTTTAAAAGGTTTTGATCCAAAGGTCATTTGCATCTTTAACATGTTTCAAGCATGGATATCCATTTTTTAAAACATGTGCTGAAAAATCTCTTTCTTATAAATTCCAAGCTATTAGGGTTAAACTAGTGGAATTTCCCAAACTTGGATAACAAAACTTTTGTGTTCATTTGTGGTGTGTGAAATAATTTTTTTTTCCTACATTTGTTATTGCTTTAAATTTTTTCCATACATAAACTCTAAAATTTTCATTTTGTTGTGATCTTTATACCTTTTATTTCTTTTTTGTTTAAGAGATGGAGGGAAAGTGAAAACTCAAGTTTTGATTTAAGAAAAAAGTATACATCTCAAAGGGAAATGGACAATGCACAAATGTAGGGAGAGATAATTCCAAAAAGTGTCTGTGATTTTTTGGGATTGTAAACTATTTTTTGTTTTTTTATATTAGTTTTTGCAATTGTCAGGAAATGGGGGAGGCGGGGGATCTTTAACTGAGTGTTGAATCCCGATCCATAAGTCATTCCTTAGAAAAATATAGCTTCTGACGCATGATCAATCACTTTACAATCATCTATGATCGTTAGGTCTTATTTTTGTAACAGGCAAAATAATGGCTCGTTTGACTCGGGTAAATATCGCAGCTCACGTTCACTTGAAAATTTAGTGAGTGTTCTTTTTTCTCTTTAAAAGGTTTGGATCCTTAGGTCATTTGCATCTTTAACATGTGAAGAAAATTTTCTTTCTTATAAAACTCCAACCAATTAGGGTTGAACTAGTGGAATTTCCCAAACTTGGATAACAAAACTTTTGTGTTCATTTGTGGCGCGTGAATAAATTTTCTTTACTTACATTTGTTATTGCTTTAAATTTTTTACATTCATAAACTCTAAATTTTTCATTTTGTTTCTATCTATTTGGCTTTTATCTCTTTTTTGTTAACAAGATGAAGGGAAAGTGAAAAATTTAGTTTTGATTTGAGAAAAAAAGTATATATCTAAAATGGAGATGCACAATGCACAAATGTAGAGAGAGATAGTTCGAAAAAGTGTCAGTAATTTTTAGGGGTTGTAAACACCTTTTAGTTTTTTTAAATTAGCTTTTGAAATTTTCTGGAAAAGGGGGAGGCGGGGGATTTTTAACATAGTGTTGACTCCCAATCCATAAGTCATATCTTACAAAAATATTACACATGATAAATCACTTTTTAATCATCTATGATCGTTAGGACAACTTTTCTTAATTGGGCAAAATAATGGCTTGTTTGACTCGGGTAAATAACCACCCACACATTCACTTGAAAGCGTTTGTTATTCTCTTTAAAATGTTTGAATCCTTAGGTCATTTGCATGTTTAACATATTTAAAGCACGCATATCCCTTTTTTAAAACATGTCCAGAAAAATCTTTTTTTTTTATAAAATTCCAAGCTATTAGGGTTGAACTAGAGGAATTTCAAAAACTTGGATAACAAAAATTTTGTGTTCATTTTTGGTGTGTGAATAAATTTTATTTACTTACATTTGTTATTGTTTTAAATTTTTCCCATACATAAACTCTATAATTTTCATTTTGTTGTGATCTAAATGCCTTTTATCTCTTTTTAGTTTACGAGATGAAGGGAAAGTGAAAACCCAAGTTTTGATTTAAGAAAAAAGTATACATTTAAAATGGAAATGCACAATGCAAAAATGTAGAGAGAGATAATTCCAAAGAGTTTCTGTAATTTTTAGGGATTGCAAACACTTTTCAGTTTTTGATATATCAGGTTTTGCTATCGTCAGGAAAAAGGGGGAGGCGGGGGATTTTTAACTGAGTGTTGACTCCCAATCCATAAGTCATTTCTTACAAAAATATAGCCCATTACGCATGATAAATCACTTTACAATCATCTATGATTGTTAGGTCTGCTTTTTGTAAATGGGCAAGATAATGACTTGTTTGACTCGGGTAAATATCCCACTGCATGTTCTATTGAGAATTTAATGAGTGTCTGTTATTCTCTTTAAAAGGTTTGTATCCAAAGGTCATTTGCATCTTTAACTTGTTTCAAGCATGCATATCCATTTTTTAAAACGTGTGCAGAAAAATCTCTTTCTTATAAAATTCCAAGCTATTAGGGTTGAACTAGTGGAATTTCCCAAACTTGGCTAATAAAACTTTTGTGTTCATTTGTGGTGTGTGAATAAATTCTCTTTACTTAAATTTTTTATTGATTTAAATGTTTTCCATACATAAACTCTAACATTTTCATTTTCTTGTGATCTATTTGCCTTTTATCTCTTTTTACTTTTCGAGATGAAGGGAAAGAGAAAACTCAAGTTTTGATTTAAGAAAAAAGTATACATCTAAAATGGAAATGCACATTGCACAAAGGTACAGAGAGATAATTCCAAAAAGTGTCTGTAATTTTTAGGGATTGTAAACTCTTTTTAGTTTTTATATATTATGTTTCGCTATCGTCGAGAAAAGCGGGAGGAGGGGGATTTTTAACTGAGTGTTGACTCCCAATCCATTAGTCATTCCTTACAAAAATATATCCCGTTACGCAAGATAAATCACTTTACAATCATTTATGATCGTTAGGTCAGCTTTTTGTATATGGGCAAAATAATGGTTTGTTTGACTCGGGTAAAAATCCCACTGCACGTTCAATTGAGAATTTAATGAGCGTTTTTTTGTACAAGGTCATTTGCATCATTAACATGTTTCAAGCACACATATCCAATTTGTTAAAACATGTGCAGAAAAATCTCTTTCTTACAAAATTCCAAGCTATTAGGGTTGAACTAGTGCAATTTCCCAAACTTGGATAACAAAACATTTGTGTTCATTTATGGTGTGTGAATAAATTTTCTTTACTTCCTTTTTTTTTGCTGAAATTTTTTTCCATTGATAAACTCTAAAATTTTCATTTTGTTGTGATCAATTTGTCTTTTATCTCTTTTTTGTTTACGTGATGAAGGGAAAGTGAAAACTTAAGTTTTGATTAAAGAAAAAAATACATCTAAAATGGAAATGCACAATGCACAATGCACAAATATAGAGAGAGAATTCCAAAAATTGACTGTAATTTTTAGGGATTGTAAACTCTTTTTAGTTTCTATATATTTGGTTTTGGAATCGACGGGAAAATGGTGAGGGGGATTTTTAACTGAGTGGTTACTCCCAATCCATAAGTCATTCTTTATAAAAAATATAGCCCATTACACATGATAAATAACTTTACAATCATTTATGATCGTTAGGTCATCTTTTTGTTAATGGGAAAAATATTGGCTTGTTTGACTCGGGAAATCATCCCTCCGCACATTCATTTGAGAATTGAATGAGCGTTTATGATTGTCTTTCAAAGGTTTGGATCCATAGGTCATTTTTCTTCTTTAACAAGTTTCAAGCATGCATATCCATTTTTTAAAACATGTGCAGAAAAATTTCTTCCTTATAAAATTCCAACCTATTAGTGTTGAACTAGTAGAATTTTTGAAACTTGGATAACAAAACTTTTGCGTTCATTTGTGGTGTGTGAATAATTTTTTTTACTGACATTTGTTATTGGTTAAAATTTTTTCCATACATAAACTATCAAATTTTTATTTTATCGTGATGTATTTGCCTTTTATCTCTTTTTTGTTTACGAGATGAAGGGAAAGTGAAAACTCAAGTTTTGATTTAAAAAAAAAGTATACATCTAAAATGCAAATGCAAAATGCACAAATGTAGAGAGAGATAATTCTATAAAGTGTATATAATTTTTAGGCATAGTAAACTCTTTTTAGTTTCTATATATTTTATTTTGCTATCATCGGGAAAAGGGGGAGGCAAGGGATTTTTAACTGAATGTTGACTCCCAATCCATAAGTGATTCCTTACAAAAATATAGCCCGTTACACATGATAAATCACTTTACTATCATCGATGATTGTTAGGTCAACTTTTTGTAAGTGGCTTGTTTGACTCGAGTAAATATCCCACTACACATTCACTTGAGAATTTAATGTGCTTTTTTTATTCTCGTTAAAAGGTTTGGATCCAAAGGTCATTTGCATCTTTAACATGTTTCAAGCACGCATATCCATTTTTTAAAACAAGTGCAGAAAAATCTCTTTCTTATAAAATTCCAAGCTATTACGGTTGAACTAGTGGAATTTCCTAAACTTGGATAACAAAACTTTTGTGTTCTTTTGTGGTGTGTTAATAAATTTTATATACTTACATTTGTTGTTGCTTTAAATTTTTTCCATACATAAACTCCAAAATTTTCATTTTGTTGTGATCTATTTGCTTTTTATCTCTTTTGTGTTTATGAGATGAAGGGAAAGTGAAAACTGAAGTTTTGACTTAAGAAAAAAGTCTACACCTCAAACGGAGATGCATAATGCAGAAGTGTAGAGAGAGATAATTCCAAAAAGTGTATAATTTTTAGGGATTGTAAACTATTTTTAGTTTTTATATATTAAGTTTTGCAATCGTCAGGAAAAGGGGGTGGCGAGGGATTTTTAACTGAGTGTTGACTCCTAATCCATTACTCATTCCTTACAAAAATATAGCCCTTTATGCATGATCAATCATTTTACTATCAACTATGATCGTTAGGTCAACTTTTTGTAAATGGGTAAAATAATGGCTTGTTTGTCTCGGGTAAATATCCCACCACACGTTCACTTGAGAATTTAATGAGCTTTTATTATTCTCTATAAAAGGTTTGGATCCATAGGTCATTTGCATCTTTAACATGTTTCAAGCACGCATATCCATTTTTTAAAAATGTAGAGAAAAATCTCTTTCTTAAAAAATTCCAAGTTATTAAGGTTGAACTAGTGCAATTTCTCAAATTTGGATAACAAAACTTGTGTTCATTTGTGGTGTGTGAATAAATTTTCTTTAGTTACATTTGTTATTGCTTTAAATTTTTTCCATACATAAACTTTATAATTTTCATTTTGATGTGATCTATTTGCCTTTTATATCTTTTTTGTTTACGAGATTAAGGCAAAGTGAAAACTCGAGTTTTGATTTAAGAAAAAAGTACACATCTAAAATGGAAATGCACAATGGACAAATGTAAAGAGAGACAATTCCAAAAATTGTCTGTAATTTTTAGGGATTGTAAACTCCATTTAGTTTTTATATATTAGGTTTTGAAATCGTCGTTAAATGGGGGAGGCGGGGGATTTTTAATAGAGTGTTGATTCCCAATCCATAAGTTATTCCTTACAAAAATATTACGGTTGATAAATCACTTTACAATCATCTATGCTCGTTTGGTTAGCTTTTGGTAAATGGGCAAAATAATGGCTTGTTTGTCTCAGGCAAATATCCCACTGTACTTTCACTTGAGAATTTAATGACCATTTTTTATTCTCTTTAAAAGGTTTGGATCCTTAGATCATTTGAATCTTTAACATGTTTCAAGAACGCATATCCATTTTTTAAAACATGTCAGAAAAATCTCTTTCTAATAAAATTCCAAGTTATTAGGGTTGAACTAGTGGAATTTCCAAAACTTGTATACCAAAACATTTGTGTTAATTTATGAAGTGTGAATAAATTTTCTTTACTCACATTTGTTATTGCTTTAAATTTTTTCCATACATCTAAAATTTTCATTTTGTTGTGATCTATTTGCCTTGTAACTCTATTTTTTTAAGAGATGAAGGGAAAGTGAACTCAAGTTTCAATTTAAGAAAAAAGTATACATCTAAAATGGAAATTCACAATGCACAAATGTAGAGAGAGATAATTCCAAAAAGTGTCTGTAATTTTTAGGGATTGTAAACTTTTGTTAGTTTTTATATATTAGGTTTTGAAATCATCGGGAAAAAGGGGGTGGCGGGTGATTTTTAACTGAGTCTTGACTCCCTCTCCATAAGTCATTCCTTACAAAAATGTAGACCCTTACACATGATAAATCACATTACAATCATCTATGATCGTTAGGTCAGCTTTTTTTAAATGGGCAAAACATTGGCTTGTTTGACCCGGGTAAATATCCCCCAGCAAGTTCACTTGAGAATTTAATGAGCATTTTTTATTCTCTTTAAAGGTTTGGATCCATAGGTCATTTGCAACTTTAACATGTTTCACGCACACATATCCATTTATTAAAACATCTGCAAAAAAATCTCTTTCTTATAAAATACCAAGCTATTAGGGTTGAACTAGTGGAATTGCCCAAACTTGGATAACAAAACTTTTGTGTTCATTTTTAGTGTGTGAATAAATTTTATTTACTTACATTTTTTATTGCTTTAAATTTTTTCCATACATAAACTCTAAAATTTTCATTTTGTTGTGATCTATTTGCCTTTTATCTCTTTTTTGTTTATGAGATGAAGAGAAAGTTAAAACTCACGTTTTCATTAAAGAAAAAAGTATATATTCAAAAAGGAAATTTACAATGCACAAATGTAGAGAGAGATAATTCCAAAAAATGTCTGTACTTTTCAGGGTTGCAAACTCTTTATTAGGTTTTGCAATGGATGGGAAAAGGGGGAGGCAGGAGATTTTTAACTGAGTGTTGATTCCCAATCCATAAGTCATTCCTTACAAAAATTTAGCCCATTACACATGATAAATCACTTTATTATAATCTATGATCGTTAAGTCAGATTTTTGTAAATGGGCAAAATAATGGCTTGTTTGACTGGGGTAAATATTCCACCGCACGTTCTCTTTAGAATTTAATGAGCGTTTGTTATTCTCTTTAAAAGGTTTGGATCCATAGGTCATTTGAGTCTTTAACATGTTTCACGCACGCATATCCTTTTATTAAAACCTGTGAAGAAAAATCTTTTTCTTTTAAAATTCCAAGCTATTAGGGTTGAACTAGTGCAATTTCCCAAATTTGGATTACAAAACTTGTGTTCATTTGTGGTGTGTGAATAAATTTTATTTACTTACATTTTTTATTACTTTAAATTTTTTCCATACATAAACTTTATAATTTACATTTTGTTGTGATCTATTTGCCTTTTATCTCTTTTTTTTTACGAGATGAAGGGAAACTGAAAAATCAAGTTTTGATTTAAAAAAAAAGTACATATATAAAATGGAAATGCACAATGCAAAAATTTAGAGAGAGATAAGTACAAAAAGTGTCTGTAATTTTTAGGGATTGTAAACTCCATTTAGTTTTTATATATTAGGTTTGGCAATTGTCGGGATAAGGGGGACGCGGGGGATTTTTAACAGAGTGTTGACTCCCAATCCATAAGTCATTCCTTAAAAAAAAATTATTCATGATAAATCACTTTACGATCATCTATGATGGTTAGGTCAACATTTTGTAAATGGGCAAAATAATGGATTGTTTGACTCGGGTAAATTTTCCACCGCACGTTCATTTGAAAATTTAATGAGCATTTTTTATTGTCTTGAAAAGGTTTGGATCCATAGGTCATTTGCATCTTTAACATGTTTCAAAGACCCATATCAATTTTTAAAAAAATGTGCAAAAAAATCTCTTTCTTTAAAATTCTAAACTATTAGGGTTGAACTAGTGGAATTTCCCAAACATGGATGACAAAACTTTTGTGTTCATTTGTCATGTGTGAATTAATTTTCTTTACTTACATTTTTTATTGCTTTAAATTTTTTTCATACATAAACTCTAAAATTTTCATTTTGTTGTGATCCATTTGCCTTTTATCTCTATTTTGTTTACGAGATGAAGAGAAAGTGAAAACTCACGTTTTGATTTAAGAAAAAAGTATATATTTAAAATGGAAATTCACAATTCACA
The DNA here is from genome assembly GCF_029961685.1 of Aristolochia californica. NCBI lineage: Eukaryota > Viridiplantae > Streptophyta > Magnoliopsida > Piperales > Aristolochiaceae > Aristolochia > Aristolochia californica. The sequence continues at coordinate 30,446,149 of NW_027181992.1, read as the reverse complement.
AATGTAGAGATAGATAATACCAAAATGTGTCTATAATTTTTAGGGATTGTAAACTCCTTTTAGTTTTTATATAATAGGTTTTGCAATCATCGAGAAAAGGGGGACGTGGGGGATTTTTAAATTAATTTTGACTCCCAATCCATAAGTCATTCCTTAGAAAAATATAGTCTGTTATGCATGGTAAATCACTTTACAATCATCTAAGATTGTCACGTCAACATTTTGTAATTGGGCAAAATATTGGCTTGTTTGACTCGAGTAAATATCCCACCACACGTTCACTTGAGAATTTAATTTGCATTTTTAATTCTCTTTAAAAGATTTGAATCCTTAGGTTTTTTGCATCTTTAACATATTTCAAGCACGCATATCCTTTTTTAGAACATGTGAAGAAAACTATCTTTCTTATAAAATTGCAAGCTATTAGGGTTGAACTAGTGGAATTTCCCAAACTTGGATAACAAAACTTGTGTTCATTTGTGGTGTGTGAATAAATTTTCTATACTTACATTTGTTATTGCTTTAAATTTTTACCATACATAAACTCTAAAATTTTCATTTTGTGTTGATCTATTTGCCTTTGATCTCTTTTTAGTTTACGAGAAGAAGGGAAAATGAAAACTCAAGTTTTGATTTAAGAAAAAAGTAAACATTTAAAATGGAAATGAACATTTCACAAATGTAAAGAGATATAATTCCAAAAAGTGTCTGTTTTTAGGGATTGTAAAATCTTTTTAGTTTTTATATATTAGGTTTTGCAATCGTCGGGAAAAAGGTGGAGGCAGGGGATTTTTAACTGAGTGTTGACTCCCAATCCATAAGTCATTCCTTACAAAAATATAGCCGTTACACATGATAGATCAAATTACATTCATCTATGATAGTTAGGTCTGCTTTTTGTAAATGGGCAAAATAATGGCTTGATTGAGTCGGGTAAATATCCCATTGCTTGTTCAATTGAGAATTTAATGAACGTTTGTTATTCTCTTTAAAAGGGTTGGATCCAAAGGTCATTTGCATCTTTAACATGTTTAAAGGATGCATATCCATTTTTTGAAACGTGTGCTAAAAAATCTCTTTGTTATAAAATTCCAATCTATTAGGGTTGAACTAGTGGAATTTCCCAAACTTGGATAACAAAACTTTTGTGTTCATTTGTGGTGTGCGAATAAATTTTCTTTACTTATATTTGTTATTGCTTTAAAAATTTTCCATACATAAACTCCAACATTTTCATTTTGTTGTTATCTATTTGCCTTTAATCACTTTTTAGTTTTCGAGATGAAGGGAAAGCGAAAACTCAAGTTTTGATTGAAGAAAAAAGAACACATCTAAAAATTGAAATACACATTGCACAAAGGTAGAGAGAGATAATTCCAAAAAGTGTCTGTAATTTTTTGGGATTGTAAACTCTTTTCAGTTTTTATATATTAGGTTTTGCAATCGTCAGGAAAAGGGGGAGGAGTGAGATTTTTAACTGAGTGTTGACTCCCAATCCATTAGTCATTCCTTACAAAAATTTATCTTGTTACACATGATTAATTACTTTACAATCATTTATAATCGTTAGGTCTGCTTTTTGTATGTGGGCAAAATAATGGCTTGTTTGACTCGGGTAAGTATCCCCCTACACGTTCAATTCAGAATTTATTGAGCGTTTGTTATTCTCTTTAAAAGGTTTGGATCCATAGGTCAATTTAATCTTCAACAAGTTTCAAGCTTGCATATCCATTAGGGTTGAACTAGTGGAATTTCCAAAACTTGGATAACAAATCTTTTTTGTTCATTTTTGGTGTGTGAATAAATTTTATTTACTTACATTTTTTGTTTCTTTAAATTTTTACCACACATAAACTCTAGAATTTTAATTTTCTTGTGATATATTTGCCATTTATCTCTTTGTTGTTTACGGTATGAAGGGAAAGTGAGAACTCAAGTTTTGATTTAAGAAAAAAGTATAAATCTAAAATGGTAATGCACAATGCACAAATGTAGAGAGAGATAATTCCAAAAAGTATCGGTAATTTTTAGGGATTGTAAATTCTCTTTAGTTTTTATATATAATGTTTTACAATCGTTAGGAAAAGGGGGAGGTTGGGGATTTTTAACTGAGTGTTGACTCCCAATCCATAAGTCATTCCTTACATAAATATTATGCTTGATAAATCACTTTACAATCATCTACAATCGTTAGGTCAGCTTTTTGTAAAAGATCAAAATAATGGCTTGTTTGACTCGGGTAAATTTTCCACTACACGTTCAGTTGGGAATTTAATGAGCGTTTGTTATTCTCTTTAAAAGGTTTGGATCCATAGGTCCTTTGCATATTTAACATGTTTCACGCACGCATATCCATTTTTTAAAACATGTGCAGAAAAATCTCTTTCTTATAAAATTTCAAGCTATTAGGGTTGAACTAGTGGAATTTCCAAAACTTGGATAACAAAACTTTTGTGTTCATTTTTGGTGTGTGAATACATGTTCTTTACTTTCTGTTTTTATTGCTTTAAATTTTTTCCATCGATAAAATCTAAACTATTCTTTTTGTTGTGATCTATTTGTCTTTTATCTCTTTTTTGTTTACGTGAAGAAGGGAAGGTGAAAACTCAAGTTTTTATTTAAGAAAAAAGAATACATAAGTCATTCCTTAAAAAAATATAGCCCGTTTCGTATGATAAATCACTTTACAATCATTTATGATCGCAAGGTCATCTTTTTGTTAATCGGCAAAATAATGGCTTGTTTGACTTGGGTAAATATCCCACCGCACGTTCACTTGAGAATTTAATGAGCATTTGTTATTCTCTTTAAAAGGTTTGGATCCATACGTCATTTCCATCTTTAACTAGTTTCAAGCATTCATATCGATTCTCTTTCTTATAAAATTCCAAGCAATTAGTGTTGAACAACTAGAATTTTCCAAACTTGGATAATAAAACATTTGTGTTCATTTTTCATGTGTGGATAAATTTTTATTACTTACATTTGTTATTGCTTCAAATTTTTTCCATACATAAACTCTAAAATTTTCATTTTATGGTGATCTATTTGCCTTTTATTTCTTTTTTTTTTATGAAATGAAGGGAAAGTGAAAACTCAAGTTTTGATTTAAGAAAAAAGTATAAATCTAAAATGGAAATGTAAAATGCACAAATGTAGAGAGAGATAATTCCAAAAAGTGTCTGTAATTTTTAGGGATTGTAAACTCTTTTTAGTTTTTATATATTTGGTTTTGCAATCGTCGGGAAAAGGGGAAGGCAATGGATTTTTAACTGAGTGTTGACACCCAATCCATAAGTGATTCCACACAAAATATAGCCCGTTACTTATGATAAATCACTTTACAGTTATCTATGATTATTAGGCAGCATTGTGTAAACTTGCAAAATAATGGCTTGTTTGACTCGGGTAAATATCCTACTACACATTCACTTGAGAATTTAATGAGTTTTTTTTATTCTCGTTAAAAGGTTTTGATCCATAGGACATTTGCATCTTTAACATGTTTCATGCACGCATATCCATTTTGTAAAACATGGTGCAGAAAAATCTTTTTCTTATAAAATTCCAAGCTATTAGGGTTGAACTAGGGGAATTTCCCAAACTTGGATAACAAAACTTTTGTGTTCATTTGTGGTGTGTGAATAAATTTTCTTTACTTACATTTGTTGTTGCTTAAAATTATTTCCATACATAAACTCTAAAAATTTAATTTTGTAGTAATCTATATGCCTTTTATCTCTTTTGTGTTTATGAGATGAACGGAAAGTGAAAACTAAAGTTTTGGTTTAACAAAAAAGTCTACACCTAAAACGGAAATGCGCAATGCAAAAATGTAGAGAGATAATTCCAAAAAGTGTTTGCAATTTTTAGGGATTGTAAACTATTTTTTGTTTTTATATAATAAGTTTCGCAATCGTTGGGAAAAGGGGGAGGTGAGGGATTTTTAACTGAGTGTTGACTCCCAATGCATAAGTCATTCCTTAAAAAAATGTAGCCCTTTACGCACGATAAATCACGTTACTATCCTCTATGATCGTTAGGTCAGCTTTATGTAAATGGGATAAATAATGGCTTGTTTGTCTCGGGTAAATATCCCACCGCACGTTCACTTGAAAATTTAATGAGATTTTGTTATTCTCTATAAAAGGTTTGGATCCATAGGTCGTTTCCATTTTAACATGTTGCACGCACGCATATACATTTTTTAAAACATGTGCAGAAAAATTTCTTTCTTATAAAATTCCAAGCTATTAGGGTTGAACTAGTGCAATTTCTCAAATATGGATAACAAAACTTGTGTTCATTTTTTGGTGTGTGAATAAATTTTCTTTACTTACATTTGTTATTGCTTCAAATTTTTTCCATATATGAACTTTTTAACTTTCATTTTGTTGTGATCTATTTTCCTTTAATCTCTTTTTTGTTAACAAGATGAAGGGAAAGTGAAAACTCGATTTTTTATTTAATAAAAAGTATACAAATAAAATGGAAATTCACAATGGACAAATGTATAGAGAGATAATGCAAAAAATTGTCTGTAATTTTTTAGGATTGTAAATTCCATTTAGTTTTTATATATTAGGTTTTGCAATAGTCGGGAAAAGGGGGAGGCGGGGGATTTCTAACAGAGTGTTGACTCCCGATCCAAAAGTCATTCCTTACAAAAATAAACGCTTGATAAAATCTAAAATTTTAATTTTGTTGTGATCAATTTGCTTTTTATCTCTCTTTTTTGTGTACGAGTTAAAGGGAAAGTGAAAACTCAAGTTTTTATTTATGAAAAAAGTATACATCTAAAATGGAAATGCACAATGGACAAATGTATAGAGAGATAATTCCAAAAAGTATCTGTAATTTTTAGGGATTGTAAACTCATTTTAGTTTTTATATATTTGGTTTTACAATTGTCGGGAAAAAGGGGGAAGTGAGGGATTTTTAACAAAGTGTTCACTTCCAATCAATAAGTGATTCCTTACAAAAATATTACGCATGATAAATCACTTTACAATCATCTATGATAGTTAGGTCAGCTTTTTGTAAATGGGTAAAATAATGGCTTGTTTGACTCGGGTAAATATCCCACCGCACAATCACTTGAGAATTCAATGAGCTGTTGTTATTCTCTTTAAATGGTTTGGATCCATAGGTCATTTTCATCTTTAACATGTTTAACACACGGATATCCATTTTTTAAAACATGCGCAGAAAAATCTCTTTCTTATAAAATTCCAAGCTATTAGGGTTCAACTAGTGGAATTTCCCAAATTTGGATAGCAAAACTTTTATGTTCATTTGTGGTGTGTGAATAAATTTTCTATACTTACATTTGTTATTGCTTTAAATTTTTTCCATACAGAAACTCTATAACTTTCATTTTGTTGCGATCTTTTGCCTTTTATCTCTTTTTTGTTTACGAGATGAAGGGAAAATGAAAACTTAAGTTTTGACTAAAGAAAAAAGTATACATCTAAAATGGAAATGCTCATTGCACAAATGTGGAGAGAGATAATTCCAAAAAGTGTCAATAATTTTTAGGGATTGTAAACTCCTTTTAGTCTTTATATATTGGGTTTTACAATCGTCGGGAAAAGGAGGAAGCAAGGGATTTTTAACAGAGTGTTCACTCCCAATCCATAAGTCATTCCTTACAAAAATATTTTTTATGATAAATCACTTTAAAATCATCTATGATCATTTGGTCAGTTTTTTTTACATGGGAAAATTATGGCTTGTTAGACTCAGGTCAATATCCCACTGCACGTTCACTTGAGAATTTAATGAACTAAAATTGAAAAATCAAGTTTTGATTTAAGAAAAAAGTATACATCTAAAATGGAAATGTCCAATGCACAAATGTAGAGAGAGATAATTCCAAAAAGTGTCTATAATTTTTAGGGATTGTAAATTGTTTTTATTTTTTATATATTAGGTTTTTCAATCGTCAGGAAAAAGGGGGACACAGGGGATTTTTAACTGTGTGTTGATTTCCAATCCCTAAGTCATTCCTTACAAAAATATAGACTGTTACATATGATAAATCACTTTACAATCATCTATGATCGTTAGGTCAGCTTTTTGTAAATGGCCAAAACAATGGCTTGTTTGGTTCAGGTAAATATCCCACCACTTCTCCACTTGAGAATTTAATGGGTATTTGTTATTCTCTTTAAAAGGTTTGGATCCATAGGTCATTTGCATCTTTAACGTGTTTCAAGCATGCATATCCATTTTTTAAAACAAGTGCAAAAAAATTTCTTTCTTATAAAATTCCAAGCTATTAGGGTTGAAATAGTGCAATTTTCCAAACTTGGATAACTAAACTTTTGAGTTTATTTGTGGGTGTGAATAAATATTCTATACTTACATTTGTTATTTCTTAAAATGTTTTCCATATATAAGCTTTAAAATTTTCATTTTGTTCTGATCTATTTGCCTTTTATCTTCATTTTCTTTACAAGATGAAGGGAAAGTGAAAACTCAAGTTTTGATTTAAGAAAAAAGGTAACATCTAAAATTGAAATGCACAATGCACAAATCTAGAGAGAAATAATTCCAAAAAGTGTCGGTAATTTTTAGGGATTGTAAACTCTTTTTAGTTTTTATCTATTAGGTTTTGCAATCGTTAGCAAAAGGGGGAGGCGTGGGATTTTTAACTGAATGTTGACTCCCTATCCATAAGTCACTCCTTAAAAAAATAAAGCCCATTTTGCATGATAAATCATTTTACAATCATCTGTGATCGTTAGGTCATCTTTTTGTAAATGGGCAAAATAATGGCTTGATTGACTCGGGTAAGTATCCCACCGCACGTTCACTTGAGAATTTAATGAGCGTTTGTTATTTTGTTTAAAAGGTTTGGATCCATAGGTCATTTGTATCTTTAAATGTTTCAAGCTTGCATATCCATTTTTTAAAACATGTCCAGAAAAATTTCTTACTTATAAAATTCCAAGCAATTAGGGTTGAACAAGTGGAATTTCCCAAACTTGGATAAAAAAACTTTTGTGTTCATTTGTGGTATGTGAATAAAATTTCTACATTTGTTATTGCTTTAAAGTTTTTCCATCCATAACCTTTAAAATTTTAATTTTGTTGTGATCTATATGCCTTTTATCTCTTTTTTGTTTAAGTGATGATGGGAAAGTGAAAACTCTAATTTTGATTTTATAAAAAAATTTACATCTAAAACTGAAATTCACAATGCACAAATGTAGAGAGATATAATTGCAAAAAGTGTCTTTAATTTTTAGGGATTGTAAACTCTTTTTGTTTTTATATATTAGATTTTGCAATCATTGGGAAAGGGGGGAGGCGGGGTATTTTTAACTGAGTGTTGACTCCCAATCCATAAGTCATTCCTTACAAAAATATAGCCCATTATGCGTTATAAATTACTTTTTAATCATCTATGATCGCTAGGTCAGCTTTTTATGAATGGGCAAAATAATGGCTTGTTTGACTCAGTAAATATCCCACCGGACATTCAGTTGAGAATTTAGTGAGCGCTAGTTATTCTCTTTAATAGGTTTCGATCCATAGGTCATTTGCATCTCTGAAGTATTTTAAGCACGAATATTCATTTTTTAAAACATGTGCAGAAAAATCTCTTTCTTATAAAATTTCAAGCTATTGGGGTTGAACTAGTGGAATTTCCCAAATTTGGATAACAAAAATTTTGTGTTTATTTGTCGTGTGTGAATAAATTTTCTTTACTTACATTTTTTATTGCTTTAAATATTTTCCAAACTTAAAACTCTAAATTTTTCATTTTGTTGTGATCAATTTGCCTTTCACAACTTTTTTGTTTACGAGATGAAGGGAAAGTGAAAACTCAAGTAATGATTTAAGAAAAAAGTATACATCTAAAAGGGAAATGCACAATGTACAAATGTAGAGAAAGATAATTCCACAAAGTGTTTGTAATTTTAAGGAATTGTAAACTCTTTTTATTTTTTATATATTAGGTTTTGCTATAGTCGGGAAAAGGGTAGGTGGGGGATTTTTAATTGAGTGGTGACTCCCAATCTATAAGTCATTCCTTAAATATATATAGCCCGTTACACATGATAAATCACTTTACAATCATCTGTGATCATTAGGTCAAAGTTTTGTAAGTCAGAAAAATAATGGTTTGTTTGACTCAGGCAAATATCTCACTGCATGTTCACTTGAGAATTTAAAGAGTGTTTGTTATTCTCTTTAAAAGGTCTGGATCCATAGGTCAATTGCATCTTGAACATGTTTCAAGCATGCATATCCATTTTTTAAAACGTGTGCTGAAAAATCTCTTTCTTTTAAAATTCCAAGCTATTAGGGTTCAACTAGTGGAATTTTCCAAACTTGGATAACAAAACTTTTGTGTTCATTTGTGGTGTTTGAATAAATTTTCTTTACTTACATTTGTTAATGGTTTAAATTTTTTCCAAACATAAACTCTAAAATTTTAATTTTGTTGTGATCTATTTGCCTTTTATCTCTTTTTTGTTTACAAGATGAATGGAAAGTGAAAACTCAAGTTTTGATTTAAGAAAGAAATAAACATCTAAAATGGAAATGCACAATGCAAAAATGTAGGGAGATATAATTCCAAAAAGTTTATGTAATTATTAGGGAATGTAAACTCTTTTAATTTTTATATATTAGGTTTTAAAATGGTCGGGAAAATGGGAAGGCTGGGGATTTTTAACAGAGAGTTGACTCCCAATCCATATGTCATTCCTTACAAAAATATTACGCATGATAAATCACTTTACAATCATCTATGATTGTTAGATCAGCTTTTTGTAAATGGGCAAAATAATGGCTTGTTTGACTCGGGTAAATATCTCACCGCACGTTCACTTGAGAATATAATGAGCATTTATTATTCTCTTTAAAAGGTTAGGATCCATAGGTCATTGGCATCTTTAACATGTTTCAAACACGCATATCCATTTTTTAAAACATGTGCTGAAAAATCTTTTTGTTATAAAATTCCAAGCTATTAGGGTTGAACTAGTGGAATTTCCCAAACTTGGCTAACAAAACTTTTGTGTTCATTTGTGGAGTGTGAATAAATTTTCTTTACTTACATTTGTTATTGCTTTAAATTTTTTCCTTACATAAACTCTAAAATTTTCATTTTTTTGTGATCTATTTGCCTTTTATCTCTTTTTAGTTTACAAGAAGAAGGGAAAGTGAAAACTCATGTTTAGATTTAAGAAAAAAGTATACATCTGAAATGGAAATGCATAATGCACAAATGTAGAGAGAGATAATTCCAAAAAGTTTCTATAATTTTAACGGATTGTAAAATCTTTTTAGTGTTTATATATTAGGTTTTGTAATCGTCAGGAAAATGGGGAAGCGGGGAAATTTTATGTGAGTGTTGACTCCCCAATCCTTAAGTTATTCCTTACAAAAATATAGCCCGTTACACATGATAAATAACTTTACAATCATCTATCATCGTTAGGTTTGCTTTTTGTAAATGGCTAAAATAATGGCTTGTTTGACTCGTGTAAAAATCCCACGGCATGGTCACTTGAAATTTTAATGAGCGTTCGTTATTCTCTTCAAATGTTTTGGATCCATATGTCATTTCCATCTTTAACATGTTTCAAGCATGCATATCCAATTTTTTAAAAATTTGTTGAAAAATCTTTTTCTTATAAATTCCAAGCTATTATGGATGAACTTGTGGAATTTCCCAAACTTGGATAACAAAAATTTTGTGTTCATTTGTGGTGTGTGAATAAATTTTCTTTACTAAGATTTGCTATTGCCTTAAAATTTTTTCATACATAAACTCTAAAATTTTAATTTTGTTGTGATCTATTTGCCTTTTATATATTTTTTTTTACGAGATGAAGGGAAAGTGAAAACTCAAGTTTTGATTTAAGAAAAAAGTATACATCTAAAATGGAAATGCACAATGCACAAATGTACAGAGAGATAATTCCAATAAGTGTCTGTAATTTTTAGTGATTGTAAACTCTTTTTAGTTTTTATATATTAGGTTTTACAATGCTCTGGAAAAGGGGGAGGCGAGGGATTTTTACCAGAGTGTTGACTCCCAATCCATAAGTCATTTATTAAAAAATATTACGCGTGATAAATCATTTTACAATCGTCTATGGTTGTTTGGCCAGCTTTTTGAAAATGGGCAAAATAATGGCTTGTTTGACTCGGGTAAATATCCCACCACACGTTCACTTGAGAATTTAATGAGAGTTTTTTATTCTCTTTAAAAGGTTTGGATCCATAGGTCATTTGCCTCTTGAACATGTTTCTAGCAAGCATATCCATTTTTTAAAACATGTGCAGAAAAACCTCTTTCTTTTAAAATTCCAAGCTGTTAGGGTTGAACTAATGGAATTTCCTAAACTTGGACAACATAACTTTTGTGTTCATTTGTGATGTGTGAACAAATTTTATTTACTTATATTTTTTATTGCTATAAATGTTTTCCATACATAAACTCTAAAATTTTCATTTTGTTGTGATCTATTTGCCTTTTATCTCTTTTTTGTTTACGAGATGAAGGGAAAGTGAAAACTCAAGTTTTGATTTAAGAAAAAAGTATACATCTAAATTGGAAATGCACAATGCACAAATGTAGAGAGAGATTATTCCAAAAAGTGTCAGTAATTTTTAGCGATTTTAAACTCTTTTATGTTAATATTTATTTGGTTTTGCAATCGTCGGGAAAAGGGGAAGGTAGGGGATTTTTAGCTGAGTTTTGAATCACAATCCAAAGTCATTCCTTAAAAAAATATAGCCCGTTACACATGATAAATAACTTTACAATCATCTATGATCGTTAAGTCTGCTTTTTGTAAATGGGCAAAATAATGGCCTTGAGTCGGGTACATATCCCACCACACGTTCACTTGAGAATTTAATGAGCGTTTGTTGTTTTCTTAAAAAGGGTTGGATACAAAGCTCATTTGCATCTTCAAACATATTTCAAGCACGCATATCCATTTTTCGAAACATGTGCAGAAAAATTTCTTTCTAATAAAATTCCAAGCTATTTGGGTTGAACTAGTGGAAATTCCAAAACTCGAATAACAAAACTTTTTTGTTCATTTGTGGTTTGTGAATAAATTTTATTTCCTTACATTTTTTAGTGCTCTAAATGTTTGTTATACATACACTCTTAAATTTTCATTTTGTTGTGATCTATTTGCCTTTTATCTCTTTTTAGTTTACGAAATGAAGAGAAAGTGAAAACTCAAGTTTTGATTTAAGAAAAAAGTATACATCTAAAACGGAAATGCACAATGCACAAATGTAGAGAGAGATAATTCTAATAAGTGTCTGTAATTTTAAGGGATTGTAAACTCTTTCTAGTTTTTATATATAAGGTTTTGCAATCATCGGGAAAAGGGGGAAGCTGGGGATTTTTAAATGAGTGTTGACTCCCAATCCATTAGTCATTCCTTACAAAAATATAGCCCATTACACATGAAAAATCACTTAACAATCATCTATGGTCATTAGGTCAGCTTTTTGTAAATGGGCAAAATCATGGTTTGTTTGACTTAGGTAAATATCCCACCACTGCACGGTCACTTGAGTATTTAATGAGCATTTGTTATTCTCTTTAAAAAGTTTGGATCTATAGGTCATTTGCATCTTTAACATGTTTCAAGCATTTTTATCCATATTTTAAAACATGTGCCAAAGATTCTTTTTCTTATAAAATTCCAAGCTATTAGGCTTGTAGTGGAATTTGCCAAATTTGGATAACAAAAATTTTGCATTCATTTGTGGTGTGTGAATAAATTTTGCTTACTTACATTTGTTATTGCTTTAAAAATTTTACAAACATCAACTCTAACATTTTAATTTTGTTGTGATCAAGTTGCCTTTTATCTCTTTTTTGTTTACGAGATGAAGGGAAAGTGAAAACTCAAGTTTTGATTTAAGAAAAAAAATATACATCTAAAATGAAAATGCAAAAATGTATAGAGAGAAAATTCCAATCAATGTATGTTATTTTTAGATATTGTAAACTCTTTTTAGTTTTTTTATATTAGGTTTTACAATCATCGGAAAAATGGGGAGGCTGGGGATTTTTAACTGAGTTTTGACTCGCAATCCATAAGTTATTCCATAAAAAAATATTATGCATGATAAATCACTTTACAATCATCTATGATCATTAGGTCTGCTTTTTGTAAATGGGCAAAATAATGGCTTGTTTGACTTGGGTAAATATCCCACCGCACATTCACATGAGAATTTAATGAGCGTTTGTTATTTTGTTTAAAAGGTTAGGATCCAAAGGTCATTTTAATTTTTAACATGTTTCAAGCACGCATATTCATTTTTAAAACTTGTGCAGAAAAATCTTTTACTTATAAAATTCTAAGATATTTGGGTTGAACTAGTGGAATTTCCCAAACTTGGCTAACAAAATTTTTGTGTTCATTTGTGGAGTGTGAATAAATTTTCTTTACTTACATTTGTTATTACTATAAATTTTTTCCATACATAAACTCTAAAATTTTCATTTTGTTGTGATCTATTTGCCTTTTATCTCTTTTTAGTTACGAGATGAAGGGAAAGTAAAAACTCAAGTTTTGATTTAAGAAAAAAGTATACATATAAAATGGAAATGCATAATGCCAAAATGTAGAGAGATAATTCCTATAAGTGTCAGTAATTTTAAGGGATTGTAAACTCTTTTTAGTGTTTATATATTAGGTTTTGCAATCTTCGGGAAAATGGGGAGGCGGGGTATTTTTAACTGAGTGTTGACTCCCAATCCTTAAGTCATTCCTTATAAAAATATTGCCCGTTACACATGATAAATCACTTTACAATCGTCTATCATCGTTAGGTCTTCTTTTTGTAAATGCGCAAAATAATGGCCTGTTTGACTAGGTAAATATCCCACAACACAGTCACTTGAAAATATAATGAGCGTTAGTTATTCTCTTCAAAAGGTTTGGATCAATAGGTCATTTCCATCTTTAACATGTTTCAAGCATGCAAATCCATTTATTAAAAAATGTGCAGAAAAATATTTTTTTTATAAAATTCCAAGTTATTATGGATGTAGTGGAACTTCCAAAACTTGGATAACATAACTTTTGTGTTCATTTGTGGTGTGTGGATAAATTTTCTTTACTTACATTTGTTATTGCTCTAAAACATTTGCATACATAAACTCTAAAATTTTAATTTTGTTGTGATCTATTTACCTTTTATCTCTTTTTTGTTTACGAGATGAAGGGAAAGTGAAAACTCAATTTTTGATTTAAGAAAAAAGTATACATCTAAAATGGAAATGAACAATGCACAAATGAAGAGAGTAATTCCAATAAGTGTCTATAATTTTTAGGGATTGTTAAATCATTTTAGTTTTCATATATTAGGTTTTACAATGGTCGGGAAAAGGGGGAGGCATGGGATTTGTAACAGAGTGTTGACTCCCAATCCATAAGTCATTCCTTACAAAAATATTACGCATGATAAATCATTTTACAATCATCAATGATTGTTAGGTCAACAATTTGTAAATGGACAAAATAATGGCTTGTTTGACTCACGTAAATATCCCACCACAAGTTCACTTGAGAATTTAATGAGCGTTTGTTATTCTCTTTTAAAGGTTTTGATCCATAGGTCATTTGCATCTTGAACATGTTTCAAGTGAGCATATCAATTTTTTAAAACATGTGCAGAAAAATCATTTTTTTATAAAATTCCAAGCTATTAGGGTTGAACAAGTTGAATTTCCGTAAGTTCCACAACATAACTTTTGTGTTCATTCGTGATGTGTGAATAGATTTTCTTTATATGTATTTTTTATTGCTATAAAATTTTTCCATACATCAACTCTAAAATTTTCATTTTTTTGTGATCTATTTGCCTTTTATCTCTTTTTTGTTTACGAGATGAAGGGAAAGTGAAAACTCAAGTTTTGATTTAAGAAAAAAGTATACATATAAAATGGAAATGCACGATGCACAAATGTAGAGAGAGATAATTCCAATAAGTGTCTATAATTTTTAGGGATTGTAAACTCTTTTTAGTTTTTATATATTAGGTTTTATAATGGTCGGGAAAAGGGGGAGGCGGGGGATTTTTCACATAGTGTTGACTCCCAATCCATAAGTCATTCCTTACTAAAATATTACGCATTATAAATCACTTTACAATCATCTATGATTGTTAGGTCAACTTTTTGTAAATGGGCAAAATAATGGCTTGTTTGACTCGGGTAAATATCCCACCGCAAAGTTCACTTGAAAATTTAATGAGCGTTTGTTATTCTCTTTAAAAGGTATGGATCCATAGGTCAGTTGCATCTTGAACATGGTACAAGCATGCATATCCATTTTTTAAAACAAATGCAAAAAAATCTCTTTCCTATAAAATTCCAAGCTTTTAGGGATGAACTACTAGAATTTCCCTAACTTGGATAACAAAAATTTTGTGTGAATTTCTGTTGTATGAATAAATTTTCTTTACTTAAATTTGTTACTGCTTTAAATTTTTTCCATACATAAACTCTAAAATTTTCATTTTGTTGTGATTTGTTTGCATTTTATCTCTTTTTTGTTTACGAGATGAAGCCAAATTGAAAACTCAAGTTTTTATTCAAGAAAAAAGTATACACCAAAAATGGAAATGCACAATGCAAAAATGTAGAGAGAGATAATTCCAAAAATGTGTCTGTAATTTTTAGGGATTGTAAACTCTTTTTAGTTTTTATATATTAGGTTTTGCAAATTTCAGGAAAAGGGGGAGGCGGGGGATTTTTAACTGAGTGTTGACTCCCAATCCATCTGTCATTCCTTAGAAAAATATAGCCCGTTACGCATGATAAATCACTTTACAATCATCTATGATCGTAAGGTCAGCTTTTTGTAAACCATCAATATAATGGCTTGTTTGACTCGGGTAAATATCCCACCAATCGTTCACTTGAGAATTTAAAGTGCGTTTTTTTGGATCTTGAGTTCATTTGCATCTTCAACATGTTTCAAGCTTGCATATCCATTTCTTAAAACATGTTCAAAAAATTTTCTTTCTTATAAAATTCCAAGCTATTAGGGTTGATCTTGTGGAATTTTCCGAACATGGATAACAAAACTTTTGTTTTCCTTGGTGGTGTGCGAATAAATTTTCTTTACTTATATTTGTTATTGCTTTAAATTTTTTCCATACATGAACTCTAAAATTTTCATTTTGTTGTGATCTATTTGCCATTTATCTCTTTTTTATTTACGAGATGAAGGGAAAGTGAAAACTCAAGTTTTGATTTAAGAAAAAAGTATACATCCAAATGGAAAAGCACAATGCACAAATGTAGAGAGAGATAATTAGAAAAAGTGTCAGTAATTTTTTTCGGTTTTAAAATCTATTTAGTTTTTATATATTAGGATTTCCAATCATCGGGAGAAGGGGGAGGCGGGGGATTTTTAATTCAGAGTTGACTCTAGATCCATAAGTCATTCCTTAAAAAAAATTGCCCGTTATGCATGATAAATCACTTAACAATCATCTATAACCGTTAGGTCAGCTTTTGTAAAAGGGCAAAATAATGGCTTGTTTGACTCGTGTAAATATCCCACCGCACGTTCACTTGTGAATATAATAAGTGTTTTTTATTCTCTTTAAAAGATTTGGATCCATAGGTCATTTGCATCTTTAACATGATTCAAGCATGCATATCTATTTTTTCAAAAGTGTAGAAAAATCCCTTTCTTATAAAATTCCAAGCTTTTAGGGTTGAACTAGTGGAATTTCCCAAACTTGGATACCAAAAATTTTGTGTTCATTTGTGGTGTGTGAATAAATTTTCTTTACTTACATTTGTTATTGCTTTAAATTTTTTCCATACATAAACTCAAAAATTTTCATTTTGTTGTGATCTATTTGCCTTTTATCTCTTTTCAGTTTACAAGAAGAAGGGAAAGTGAAAACTTAAGTTTTGATTTAACCAAAAAGTATACATCTAAAATGGAAATGCCCAAGGCACAATTATAGAGAGAGATAATTCCAAAAAGTGTTTGTAATTTGAAGGGATTGTAAACTCTTTTTATTTTTTATATATTAGGTTTGCAATCGTTGGGAAAAGGGGGAGGCGGAGGATTTTTAACTGAGTGTTGACCCCCAATCCAGAAGTCATTCCTTCCAAAAATATAGCCTATTACACATGATAAATCACTTTACAATTATCTATGATCGTTAGGTTAGCTTTTTGTAAATGGGCAAAATAATGGCTTGTTTGACTCGGGTAAATATCCCACTACACGGTCACTTGAGAATTTAATGAGCATTCGTTATTCTCTTTATAAGGTTTGGATCCGTAGGACATTTGCATCTTTAACATTTTTCAAGCATGCATATCCACTTTTTAAAACATGCACAGAAAAATCTCTTTCTTATAAAATTCGAAGCTATTAGGGTTGAACTAGTGGAATTTCCCAAAATTGGATAACAAATATTTTGTGTTCATTTGTGGTGTGCGAATAAATTTTCTTTACTTACATTTGTTAATGTTTTAGTTTTTTCCATACATAAACTCTAAAAATTTTATTTTGTTGTGCTCTATTTGCCTTTTATCTCTTTTTTGTGTATGAGATGAAGGGAAAGTGAAAACTCCAGTTTTGATTTAAGAAAAATGTATACACCTAAAATGGAAATGCACAATGCTTGATGTAGAGAGAGATAATTCCAAAAAGTGTCTATTATTTTTCAGGACTGTAAACTCTTTTTAGTTTTTATATATTTGGTTTTGCAATCTTTTGGAAAAGGGAGAGGCAGGGGATTTTTAACTGAGTGGTGACTCCCAATCCATAAGTCACTCCTTACAAAAATATAGCCCGTTATGCATGATAAATCACTTAACAATCATCTATGATCGTTAGGTCAGCTTTTTGTAAATCGGCAAAATAATGGCTTGTTTGACTCTGGTAAATATCGCACCGCACGTTCACTTGATAATTTAAAGAGCATTTTTTATTCTCTTTAAAAGGTTTGGATCCATAGGTCATTTGCATCTTGAACATGTTTCAAGCATGCATATCCATTTTTTAAAACGTGTGCTGAAAAATCTCTTTTTATTAAAATTCCAGGCTATTAGGGTGGAACTAGTGGAATTTTCTGAACTTGGATAAAAAAAACTTTTGTGTTCATTTGTGGAGTGTAAATAAATTTTCTTTACTTACATTTTTTTATTGGTTTAAATTTTTTCCAAACATAAACACTTAAATTTTCATTTTGTTGTGATCTATTTGCCTTTTGTCTCTTTTTAGTTTACGAGATGAAGGGAAAGTGAAAACTCAAGTTTTGATTTAAGAAAAAAGTATACATCTAAAACGAAAATGCACAATGCACAAATGTAGAGAGAGATAATTCCAAAAAGTGCATGTAATTTTAAGGGATTGTAAACTCTTTTTAATTTTTATATATTAGGTTTTGCAATCGTCGCAAAAAGGGGGAGGCGGGGGATTTTTAACTGAGAGTTGAATCCCAATCCATAAGTCATTCCTTACAAAAATATTGCCCGTTACACATGATAAATCACTTTACAATCATCAATGAACGTTAGGCCAACTTTTTGTCCATGGGCAAAATAATGGCTTGTTTGACTCGGGTAAATATCTCGCCGCACGTTCACTTGAGAATATAATGAGCGTTTGTTATTCTCTTTAAAAAGGTTAGGATCCATAGGTCATTGGCTTCTTTAACATGTTTCAACCACGCATATCCATTTATTAAAACATGTGCAGAAAAATCTCTTTCTTATAAAATTCCAAGCTATTAGGGTTGAACTACTAGAATTTCCCAAACCTTGATAACAAAACTTTTCTGATCATTTGTGGTGTGTGAATAAACTTTCTCTACTTACATTTGTTATTTCTTTAACTTTTTTCCATACATATTTCATTTTGTTGTGTTCAATTTGCCTTTTATCTCTTTAAAGTTTTCGAGATGAAGGGAAAGTAAAAATTCAAGTTTTGATTTAAAAAAAGAGTATACATCTAAAATGGAAATGCATAATGCACAAATTTAGATTGATAATTCAAAAAAGTGTCTGTAATTTTAAGGGATTGTAAACTCTTTTTAGTGTTTATATATTTGGTTTTGCAATCAGGAAGCAGGGTATTTTTAACTGAGTGTTGACTCCCAATCCTTAAGTCATTCCTTGTAAAAATATAGCTTGTTACACCTGATAAATCACTTTACAATCATCTATCATCGTTAGGTCTTCTTTTTGTAAATGGGCAAAATAATGGCTTGTTTGACTCGGGTAAATATCCCACAACACGATCACTTGAAAATTTAATGACCGTATGTTATTCTCATCAAAAGGTTTGGATCCATAGGTCATTTTCCATCTTTAACATGTTTCAAGCATGCGAATCCATTTTTTTAAAATATGCGCAGAAAAATCTTTTTCTTATAAAATTCCTAGCTATTAAGGATGAGCTAGTAGAATTTCCCAAACTTGGATAACAAAACTCTTGTGTTCATTTGTGTTGTGTGAATAAATTTTCTTTACTAAGATTTTCTTTTGCTTTAATTTTTTTCAAACATAAACTCTAAAATTTTAATTTTGTTGTGATCTATTTGCCTTTTATCTTATTTTTGTTTACGATATGAAGGGAAATTGAAAACTCAAGTTTATATTTAAGAAAAAAGCATACATATAAAATGGAAAAGCACTATGCACAAATGTAGAGAGAGATAATTCCAATAAATATCTGTAATTTTTAGAGATTGTAAACTCTTTTTAGATTTTATACATTAGGTTTTACAATGGTCGGGAAAAGGGGGAGGAGGGGGATTTTCAATAGAGTGTTGAATCCCAATCCATCAGTCATTCCTTGGAAAAATATTACGCATGATAAATCACATTACAATCATCTATGATCGTTAGGTCAGCCTTTTTTAAATGGGAAAAATAATGCCTTGTTTGACTCAGGTAAATATCCCACCGCATGTTCACTTGAGAATTTAATGAACGTTTGTTATTCTCTTTAAAAGGTTTGGATCCATAGGTCATTTGCATCTTTAACATGGTTTATGCACGCATATCCATTTTTTAAAACAAGTGCAAAAAAATCTCTTTCTTATAAAATTCCAAGCTATTAGGGTTAAACTTGTGGAATTTCCCAAATTTGGATAACCAAATTTTTGCGTACATTTGTGGTGTGTGAATAAATTTTCTTTACTTACATTTGTTATTGCTATAAATTTTTTCCATACATAAACTTTAAAATTTTCATTTTGTTGTTTAAAATTTTCATTTTGTTGTGATCTATTTGCCTTTTATTTCTTTTTTGTTTAGGTGATGAAAGGAACGTGAAAACTCAAGTTTTGATTTAAGAAAAAAGTATACATCTAAAATGGAAATGCACAATGCACAAATATAGAGAGAGATAATTAAAAAAATTGTCTATAATTTTTAGGGATTGTAAACTCTTTTTAGTTTTTATATATAAGGTTTTGCAATCATTGTGAAAATGTGGAGGCGGGGAATTTTTAACTGAGTGGTCACTCCCAATCCATAAGTCAGTCCATACAAAAATATAGCCTGTTACGCATGATAAATCACTTAACAATCATCTATGATCGTTAGGTCAACATTTTGTAATTGGGCAAAATAATTGTTGGTTTGACTCTGGTAAATATCCCACTGCACGTTTATTTGAGAATTTAATGAGCGTTTGTTGTTCTCTTGAAAAGGTTTGGATCCATAGGTCATTTGCAGCTTAAACATGTTTCAAGCATGCATATCCATTTTTTAAAACATGTGTAGAAAATTCTCTTTCTTATAAATTTCCAAGCTATTAGTGTTGAACTAGTAGAATTTCCCAAACTTGGATGACAAAAATTTTGTCATCATTTGTGGTGTGTGAATAAATTTTCTTTACTTACATTTGTTATTGCTTTAAATTTTTTCCATACATAAATTCTAAAATTTTCATTTTGTTGTGATCTATTTGCCTTCTATCTCTTTTTTGTTTACGAGATGAAGGGAAAGTGAAAACTCAAATTTTCATTTAAGAAAAAAGTATAGATATAAAATGGAAATGCACAATGCACAAATGCAGAGAGAGATAATTCCAAAAAGTGTCTGTAATTTTTAGGGATTGTTAACTCTTTTTCGTTTTTATACAATTGGTTTTGAAATCGCTTTGAAAAGGGGGAGGCTGGGGATTTTTAACTGAGTGTTGACTCCCAATCCATAAGTCATTCTTTACAAAAATATAGCCTACGAATGATAAATAATATTAAATCATCTATGATCGTTTGGTCATCTTTTTGTAAATTGGAAAAATAATGTCTTGTTCGACTCGGGTAAATATCCCACTACACGTTCACTTGAGAATTTAATGAGCGTTCGTTATTCTCTTTAAATGCTTTGGATCCATAGGACATTTGCATCTTTAACATGTTTCAAGCATGCATATCCCTTTTTTAAAACATGTACAGAAAAATCTCTTGCTTATAAAATTCCAAGCTATAAGGGTTGAACTAGTGGAATTTCCCAAACTTGGATAACAAAACTTTTGCATTCATTTGTGGTGCGTGAATAAATTTTCTTTACTTACATTTTTTATTGCTTTTAAATTTTTCCATACATAAACTCTAATATTTTCATTTTGTTGTGATCTATTTGCCTTTTATCTCTTTTTTGTTTATAAGATGAAGGGAAAGTGAAAACTGAAATTTTGATTTAAGAAAAAAAAATACACCTAAAATGGAAATGGACATTGCACAAATGTAGAGAGATATAATTCTAGAAAGCGTCTGTAATTTTTAGGGATTTTAAACTCTTTTTAGTTTTTATATATTAGGTTTTGAAATCATCGGGAAAAGGGGAGACCGGGGATTTATAACTGAGTGTTGACTCCCAATCCATAAGCCATTCCTTACAAAAACCAAGCCCATTACGCATGATAAATCACTTTACTATCATCTATGATCGTTTGGTCAGCTTTTTGTAAATTGGCAAAATAATGGCCTGTTTGACTCGGGTAAATATCCCACCACACGCTCACTTGAGAATTTAATGATTTTTTTTATTCTCTTTAAATGGTTTGAATCCATAGGTCATTTTCATCTTTAACATGTTTCATGCACGCATATCCATTTTTTAAAACATGTGCAGAAAAATATCTTTTGTATAAAATTCAAAGCTATTAGGGTTGAGCTAGTGGAATTTCCCAAATTTGGTAAACAAAACTATTGTGTTCATTTGTGGTGTGTGAATAAATTTTCTTTACATATATTTCTTAATACTTAAAATTTTTTCCATACATAAACTCAATAACTTTCATTTTGTTGTGACCTATTTGCCTTTTATCTCTTTTTTTGTTTACAAGATGAAAGGAAAGTGAAAACTCAAGTTTTGATTTAAGAAAAAAGTATACATCTAAAATGGAAATGCACAATGCACAAATGTAGAGAGAGATAATTCCAATAAGTGTCTATAATTTTTAGGGATTGTAAACTCTTTTTAGTTTCTATATATTAGGTTTTATAATGGTCGGGAAAAGTGGGAGGTGGGGGATTTTTCACATAGAGTTGACTCCCAATCCATAAGTCATTCCTTACTAAAATATTACACATTATAAATCACTTTACAATCATCTATGATTGTTAGGTCAACTTTTTGTAAATGGGCAAAATAATGGCTTGTTTGACTCGAGTAAATATCCCACCGCAAAGTTTGCTTGAAAATTTAATGAGCGTTTGTTATTCTCTTTAAAAGGTTTGGATCTATAGGTCAGTTGCATCTTTAACATGGTACAAGCATGCATATCCATTTTTTAAAACAAATGCAAAAAAATCTCTTTCCTATAAAATTCCAAGCTTTTAGGGATGAACTACTAGAATTTCCCTAACTTGGTTAACAAAAATTTTGCAATAAGTGTCTACAATACATCTAAACTAGTTTTAGTTTTTATATATTAGGTTTTGCAATCCTCAAGAAAAGGGGGAGGCAGGGGATTTTTAACATAGTGTTAAGTCCCAATCCATAAGTCATTCCATACAAAAATATGATGCATGATAAATCACTTTATAATCATCTATGATCATTAGGTCAGCTTTTTTTACATGGGAAAATAATGGTTGGTTGGACTCAGGTCAATATCCCACTGCACGTTCATTTGAAAATTTAATGAGAATTTTTTATTCTCTTCAAAAGGTTTGGATGAATAGGTCATTTGCATCTTTAATTTGTTTCAAGAAAGCATATCCATTTTTTAAAACATGCGGAGAAAAATGTCTTTCTTAAAAATTCCAAGCTATTAGGGTTGAACTAGTGGAATTTCCCTAACTTGGATAACAAACCTTTTGTGTTCATTTGTGGTGTGTGAATAAATTTTCTTTACATACATTTTTTATTGCTTTAAATGTTTTCCATACATCTTAAATTTTCATTTGTTGTGATTTATTTGCCTTTTATCTCTTTTCTATTTACGAGATGAAGGGAAAGTGAAAACTCAAGTTTTGATTTAAAAAAAAAGTATATATATAAAATGGAAATGCACAATGAAGAAATTCTGAGAGAGATAATTCCAAAAAGTTTCTGTAATTTTAAAGGATTGTAAATTCTTTTTAGTTTTAATATATCAGGTTTTGCAATCGTCAGGAAAATGGGAGTGGCGGGGGATTTTTAACTGAGTGTTGACTCCCAATCCATAAGTCATTCCTTACAAAAATATAGACCGTTACGTATGATAAAACACTTTACAATCATCTATGATCGTTAGGTCAGCTTTTTGTAAATGGCCAAAACAATGGCTTGTTTTACTTTGGTAAATATCCCACCGCATGTTCACTTGAGAATTTAATGGGCATTTGTTATTCTCTTGAAAATGTTTGGATCCATAGGTCATTTGCATCTTTAACATGTTTCAAGCATTGATATCCATTTTTAAAAACATGTAAAAAAAAATATCTTTCTTATAAAATTCCAAGCTATTAGGGTTGAATTAGTGAAATTTCCCAAACTTGGATAACAAAACTTTTGTGTTCATTTGTGGGTGTGAACAAATTTTCTTTACTTAAATTTGTTATTGCTTTAAATTTTTTGCATATATAAACTCTAAAAATTTCATTATGTTGTGATCTATTTGCCTTTTATCTCTTTTTTGTTTACAAGATAAAGGGAAAGTGAAAACTGAAGTTTTGATTTAAGAAAAAAGTAAACATCTAAAATGGAATTGCAAAATGCACAAATGTTGGAGAGATAATTCCAAAAAGTGTCTATAATTTTTAGGGATTGTAAACTCTTTTTAGTTTTTATTTATTTGGTTTTGCAATAGTCGGGAAAAGGGGGAGGCGTGGGATTTTTAACTGAGTATTTACTCCCAATCCATAAGTCATTGCTTACGTATGATAAATCACTTTTCTTAAATGGGCAAAATAGTCGCTTGTTTGACTCGAGTAAATATCCCACCACACGTTTACTTGAGAATTTAATGAGCGTTGGTTATTATCTTTTAAAGGTTTGGATCCATAACTCATTTGCATCTCTAAAATATTTTAAGCACGCATATCCATTTTTTAAAACATGTGTAGAAAAATATCTTTCTTATAAAATTCAAAGCTATTAGGGTTGAACTAGTGGAATTTCCCAAACATGGATAAAAAAACTTTTGTATTAATTTTTCGTGTGTGAATAAATTTTCTTTACTTACATTTTTTATTGCTTTAAATTTTTTCCATATATAAACTCTAAAATTTTCATTTTCTTGTGATCAATTTGTCTTTTATCTCTTTTTTGTTTACGAGATGAAGGGAAAGTGAAAACTCAAGTTTTGATTTAAGAAAAAAGTATACATCTAAAATGGAATTGCCCAATGTTCAAATGTAGAGAGAGATAATTCCCAAAAGTGTTTGTAATTTTTAGGGATTGTAAACTCTTTTTAATGATTACATATTAGGTTTTGCAATCGTCGGGAAAAGAGGAGGCGGTATTTTTAACTGAGTGTTGACTCCCTATCCATAAGTCATTCCGTACAAATATATAGCCCGTTACGCGTGATAAATCACTTTACAATCATCTATGATCGTTAGGTCAGGTTTTTGTAAATGGGCAAAATAATGGCTTGTTTGACTCGGTTAAATATCCCACTGCACGTTCAGTTGAGAATTTAATGATCGCTTGTTATTATTTGTAATAGGTTAGGATCCATAGGTCATTTTCAACTCGAAAATATTTCAAGCACGCATATCCATTTTTTAAAACATGTGCAGAAAAATCTCTTACTTATAAAATTCCAAGCTATTAGGGTTGAACTAATGGAATTTCCCAAACTTGGATAACAAAACTTTTGTCTTCATTTGTGGTGGGTGAATAAATTTTCTTTACTTACATTTTTTATTGCTTTAAATTTTTTCCATACATAAACTCTGAAGTTTTCATTTTGTTGTGATCTATTAGCCGTTTGTCTATTTTTTGTTTTAGAGATGAAGGGAAAGAGAAAACTCAAGTTTTGATTTAAGAAAAAAGTACACATCTAAAATGAAAATGCACAATGCACAAATGAAGAGAGGGATAATTCCAAAAAGTGTCTATAATTTATAGAGATTTTAAACTCTTTTTAGTTTTTATATATTAGGTTTTGCAATCGTCGGGAAAAGGGAGAGGCGGGGGATTTTTAACTAAGTGTAATCAATAAGTCATTCCTTTAAAAAATATAGCCCGTTACGCATGATAAATCATTTTACAATCATCTACAATCATTTGGTCAGCTTTTTGTAAATGGGTAAAATAATGGCTTGTTCGACTCAGGTAAATATCCCACCGCACGTTTGCTTGAGAATTTAATGAGTTTTTGTTATTCTCTTTAAAAGGTTTGGATCCATAGGTTATTTGCATCTTTAACATGTTTCAAGCATGCATATCCAATTTTTAAAACAAATGCAAAAAATTCTCTTTCTTATAAAATTACAAGCAATTAGGGTTGAACTAGTGGAATTTCACAAACTTGGATAACAAAACTTTTGTGTGCATTTGTGGTGTGTGAATAAATTTTCTTTACTTACATTTGTTATTGCTTTAAATTTTTTCATAGATAAACTCTAAAATTTTCATTTTGTCGTGATCTATTTGCCTTTTATCTCTTTTTGGTTTACGAGATGAAGGGAAAGTGAAAACTCAAGTTGTGATTTAAGAAAAAGTATACAACTAAAATGGAAATGCACAATGCACAAATGTAGAGAGGTAATTCAAAAAAGTGTCTGTAATTTTTAGAGATTGTAAACTCTTTTTAGTTTTGGTATATTAGGTGTTGCAATCGTTGGGAAAAGGGGGAGGCGAGGGATTTTTAACAGAGTGTTGAGCCCTATTAAAAATTTAACCCTTTATGCATGATAAACCCCTTTACAATCATCTATGATGGCTTGTTTGACTCAAGTAAATATCCCACCGCACGTCCACTTGAGAATTTAATGAGCATTTATTGTTCTCTTTAAAAGGTTAGGATCCATAGGTCATTTGCATCTTTAACATGTTTCAAGCACGTATATCCATTTTTTAAAACATGTGCAGAAAATTATTTTTCTTATAAAATTCCTTGCTATTAGGGTTGAACTAGTGGAATTTCCCAAACATGGATAAAAAATCTTTAGTGTTCATTTGTGGTGTGTGATAAAATTTTCTTAATTACATTTTTTATTGCTTTATATTTTTTCCATACATAAACTCTATAATTTGAATTTTGTTGCGATCTATTTGCCTTTTATCTCTTTTTTGTTTACGAGATTGAGGGAAACTGAAAACTCAAGTTTTGATTTAAGAAAAAAGTTTAAGCTAAAAAATAAATACACAATGCACAAATGCAGAGAGAGATAATTCCAAATTGTGTCTGTAATTTTTAGGGATAGTAAACTCCTTTTAGTTTTTATATATTAAGTTTTGCAATCGTCGGGAAAAGTGGGAGGCGTGGGATTTTTTACTTAGTGTTGACTCCCAAAATCATAAGTCATTCCTTACAAAAATATAGCCCGTTACGCATGATAAATCACTTTACAATCATCTATGAT
The DNA here is from genome assembly GCF_029961685.1 of Aristolochia californica. NCBI lineage: Eukaryota > Viridiplantae > Streptophyta > Magnoliopsida > Piperales > Aristolochiaceae > Aristolochia > Aristolochia californica. The sequence goes on along the minus strand of NW_027181992.1, from coordinate 30,420,133 downwards.
CGTTAGGTCAGCTATTTGTAAATGGGCAAAATAATGGCCTGTTTGACTCTGGTAAATATCCCACCACACGTTCGCTTGAGAATTGAATGTGTGTTATTTATTCTCTTTAAAAGGTTTGGATCCATAGGTCATTTGCATCTTTAACATGTTTCAGGCATGCATATCCATTTTTTAAAAACAAATACAGAAAAATCTCTTTCTTATAAAATTCCAAGCTATTAAGGTTGAACTACTGAAATTTCCCAAACTATGATTGCAATACTTTTTTGTGCATTTGTGGTGGGTGAATAAATTTTCTTTAGTTACATTCGTTATTGCTTTATGTTTTTTCCATACATAAACTCTAAAATTTTCATTTTGTTGAGATTTATTTGTCTTTTATCTCTTTTTTGTTTACGAGATGAAGGGAAAGTGAAAACTCAACTTTTGATTGAAGAAAAACGTATACACCTAAAATGAAAATGAACAATGCACAAATGTAGAGAGAGATAATTCCAAAAAGTGTCTATAATTTTTAGGGACTGTAAACTCTTTTTATTTTTTATATATTAGGTTTTGCAATTTTTGGAAAAAGGGGGAGGGGAGGGATTTTTAACTGAGTGGTGACTCCCATTCCTTAAGTCATTCCTTAAAAAAATATAGCCTGTTACACATGATAAATCACTTTACAATCATCTATGATCATTAGGTCAGCTTTTTGTAAATCAGTAAAACAATGGTTTGTTTGACTCGTGTAATTATCCCACCCCATGTTCACTTGAGAATTTAAAGAGCATTTGTTATTCTCTTTGAAAGGCTTGGATCCATAGGTCATTTGCATCTTGAACATCTTTCTAGCATCCATATCCCTTTTTTAAAACGTGTGCTAAAAAATCTCTTTCTTTTAAAATTCCAAGATATTAGGGTTGAACTAGAGGAATTTTCCGAACTTGGATAACAAAACTTTTGTGTTCATTTGTGGTGTGTGAATCAATTTTCCTTACTCCCATTTGTTATTGGTTTAAATTTTTTCCATACATAAAACTCTAAAATTTCCATTTTGTGTGATCTATTTTCCTTTTATCTCTTTTTTGTTTTCGAGATGAAGGGAAAGTGAAAACTCAAGTTTTGATTTAAGAATAATGTGTACAGCTAAAATGGAAATGCACAATGCACAAAAGTAGATAGTGATAATTCCAAAAAGTGTCTGTAATTTATAGATTGTAAACTTCTTTTAGTTGTTTTATATTAGGTTTTGCAGTCGTCGGGAAAAGGGGGAGGCATGGGATTTTTAACCGAGTGTTGACTCCCTATCCATAAGTCATTCCTTACAAAAATATTATGCATGATTAATCAATTTACAATATTCTATGATCGTTAGGTCAGGTTTTTATAAGTGGGCAAAATAATGGCGGCTTTGACTCATGTAAATATCCCACTGCACGTTGACTTGAGATTTAATGAGTGTTTGTTATTCTCTTTAAAAGGTTTGGATCCATGGGTTATTTGCATATTTAACATGTTTCAAACATGCATATCCATTTTTTTAAATATGTGCAGGAAAATCTCTTTGTTATAAAATTATAAGCTATTAGGGTTGAGCTAGTGGAATTTCCATAATTTGGATAACAAAACTTTTGTGTTCATTTGTGGTTTGTGAATAAATTTTCTTTACAGACATTTGTTATTACTTAAATTTTTTTTCCATACATAAACTCTAAAATTTTCTTTTTGTTGTGATCTATTTGCCTTTTATCTCTTTTTTGTTTACGAGATGAAGGGAAAGTGAGAACTCAAGTTTTGATTTAAGAAAAAAGTATAAATCTAAAATGGAAATGCACAATGCACAAAAGAAGAGAGACATAATTCTAAAAATTGTGTGTAATTTTTCGGGATTGTAAAGTTCTTTTAGTTTTTATATATTAGGTTTTGCAATCATCGGGAAAAGAGGGAGGCGACGGATTTTTGAATGAGTTTTGACTCCCAATCCATAAGTCACTCCTTACAAAAATATAGCCCGTTACACATGATAAATCACTTTACAATCATCTATAATCATTACATCTGCTTTTTTTAAATGGGCAAAATAATGGCTTGTTTGAGTCGCGTAAATATCCCAGTACATGTTCACTTGAGAATTTAAAGAGCGTTTATTATTCTTTGTAAAAGGTTTGGATCCGTAGCTCATTTAAATCTTTAAGATATTTCAAGCATGCATATCCATTTTTTAAAACATGTCTAGAAAAATCTCTTTCTGATAAAATTCCAAGCTTTAGGGTTGATCTAGTGGAATTTCCCAAACTTGGATATCGAAATGTTTTTTATTCATTTGTGGTGTGTGAATAAATTTTCTTTACTTTGGTTATTGATTTAAATTTTTCCATACATAAACTCTATAATTTTCATTTTGTTTTGATTTATTTGCCTTTTATGTCTTCTTTGTTTTCGAGTTGAAGGGAAAGTGAAAACTCAAGTTTTCATTTAAGAAAAAAGTATATTTCTAAATTAAAATGAACAATGAATAAATGTAGAGAGAGATAATTACAAAAAGTGTCTGTAATTTTTATGGATTTTAAACTCCTTTTAGTTTTTATATATTAGGTTTTGCAATCATCGGGAAAAGGGAGAGGCATGGTATTTTTAACAGAGTGTTGACTCCCAATCCATAAGTCACTCCTAACAAAAATATTACACTTGATAAATCACTTGAAAATATTCTATTATTGGTAGGTCAACTTTTTGTAAGTGGAAAAAATAATGGCTTGTTTGACTTGGGTAAATATCCCCCCGCACGTTGACTTGAGAATTTATAAAGCGTTTGCTCTTTAAAAGGTTTGGATCCATGGGTCATTTGTATCTTTAACATGTTTCAAGCATGCATATTCATTTTTTTAAACATGCGCAGGAAAATATCTTTCTTATAAAATTCGAAGCTATTAGGGTTGAACTAGTGGTATTTCCAAAATTTGGATAACAAAACTTTTGTGTACATTTGTGGTGTGTGAATAAATTTTCTTTACATACATTTTCTATTGCTTTAAATATTTTACTTACATAAACTCTAAAATTTTCTTTTTGTTGTGATCTATTTGCCTTTTATCACTTTTTTGCTTACGAGATATAGGGAAAGTGAAAACTCAAGTTTTGATTTAAGAAAAAAAGTATACATCTAAAATGGAAATGCATAATGCACAAAAGTAGAGAGAGATCATTCCAAAAAATGTCTATAATTTTAAGGGATTGTAAACTCCTTTAAGTTTTTATATATTAAGTTTTGCTGTGGTCAGGAAAAGGTTTTGACTCCCAATCCATAAGTCATTTTTTACAAAAATATATCCCGTTACGCATGGTAAATCACTTTAGAATCATCTATGCTCATTAGGTCAACTTTTTTTGTAAATGGGAAAAATAATGGCTTGTTTGACTCGCGTCCACCGCACGTTCATCTGAGAATTTAATGAGCATTTGTTATGCTCTTTAAATGGTTTGGATCCATAGGTCATTTGCATCTTTAACATGTTTCAAGCACGCATATACATTTTTTAAAACATGCACAGAAAAATCTTATTCTTATAAAATTCCAAGCTATTACGTTTGAAGTAGTGGAATTTTCCAAAATGGGATAACAAAACTTTTGTGTTCATTTGTGGTGTGTGAATAAATTTTATTTAATTACATTTTTTATTTCTTTAAATATTTTCCATATATAAACTCAAAAATTTTTATTTTGTTGTGATCTATTTACCTTTTATCTCTTTTTTTGTTTAAGACATGAACGAAAAGTCAAAACACAAGTTTTGATTTAAGAAAAAAGTATACATATAAAATGGAAATGCACAATGCACAATGCACAAATGTAGAGTGAGATAATTCCAAAAAGTTTCTGTAATTATTAGGGATTGTAAACTATTTTTAGTTTGTATATATTAGGTTTCGAAATCATCGGGAAAAGGTGGAGGCTGGGGATTTTTAACTGAGTGTTGACTCCCAATCCATAAGTCATTCCTTACAAAAATATAGCCCGTTATGTGTGATAAATCACTTTACAATCATCTTTGACCGTGAGATTAGCTTTTTGTAAATGTGCAAAATAATGGCTTGTTTGATTCGGGTAAATATCCCACCACACGTCCACTTGATAATTTAATGAGCATTTGTCATTCTCTATAAAAGGTTTGGATCCATAGGTCATTTTCATCTTTAACATGTTTCAAGCATGCATATCTATTTTTAAAAACAGGTGCAAAAAATCTCTTACTTATAAATTCCAAGCTATTAGAGTTGAACTAGTGGAATTTCCTAATCTTTGATAACAAAACTTTTGTGTTCATTTTTTATTTGTGAATAAATTTTTCTTTACTTACATTTGTTATTGCTTTAAATTTTTTCCATACATCAACTCTAAAATTTTCATTTTTTTGTGATCTATTTGCCTTTTATCTCTTTTTAGTTTATGAGATGAAGGGAAAGTGAAAACTCAAGTTTTGATTTAAGAAAAAAGTATACATCTAAATGGAAATGCACAATGAACAAATGCAGAGAGAGATAATTCCAAAAAGTGTTTTTAAATTTTAGGGATTGTAAGCTATTTCTAGTTTTTATGTATTACGTTTTGCAATCGTCGGGAAAAGGCGACGGCGGGAGATTTTTATCTGAGTGTTGACTCCCAATCCATAAGTCATTCCTTAAAAAATATAGCCCATTATGCATGAAAAATCACTTAAATTCATCTATGATCGTTAGGTCAGCTTGTTGTAAATAGGCAAAATAATGGCTTGTTTTGACTCGTGTAAATATTCCACCACACGTTCACATGAGACTTTAATCAACGTTTGTTATTCTCTTTACTAGTGGAATTTCCAAAACTTGGACAACAAAAATTTTTTGTTAATTTGTGGTGTGTGAATAATTGTTTTTTCTTACATTTGTGATTTCTTTAAATTTTTTCCATGCATAAACTCTAAAATTTTCATTTTGTTGTGATCTATTTGCTTTTTATCTCTTTTTTTTTTTTACGAGATGAAGGGAAAGTGAAAACTTAAGTTTTTATTTAAGAAAAAAGTATACATCTAAAATTGAAATGCTTAATGCACAAATGTAAAGAGAGATAATTCCAAAAAGTGACTGTAATTTTTAGGGATTGTAAACTCTTTTTAGTTTTAATATATTAGGTTTTTCAGTTGTCCGGAAAAGGGGGAGGCAAGGGATTTTTAACTGAGTGTTGACTCCCAATCCAAGCTATTAGAGTTGAACTAGTGGAATTTCCAAAAATTGGATAACAAAAATTTTGAGTTCATTTGTGGTGTGTGAATAAATTTTCTTAACTTACATTTGTTATTGCTTTTAATATTTTCCATACGTAAACTCTATAAATTTCATTTTGTTGTGATCTATTTTCCATTTATCTCTTTTTTGTTTAAGAGATGAAGGGAAAGTGAAAACTCAAGTGTCTGTAAATTTTAGGGATTTTAAACTATTTTCAGTTTTTATATATAAGGTTTTGCAATCATTAGGAAAAGGTGGAGGTGGGGGATTTTAAACTAATTGTTAACTCCAAATCCATAAGTAATTCTTTACAAAAATATAGCCCATTACACATGATAATTCAATTTACAATCATCTATGATCGTTAGGTCAGATTTTTGTAAATGCGCAAAATATTGGCTTGTTTGACTTGGGTATATATCCCACTGCACGTCACTTGAGAATTTAATGAGCATTTTTTATTCTCTTTAAAAGGTTTGGATCCATAGGTCATTTGAATCTTTAACATGTTTCATACTTGCAAATCCTTTTTTAAAACATGTGCAGAAAAATATTTTTCTTATAAAATTCAAAGCGACTAGGGTTGAAATAGTGGAATTTACCGAACTTGGATAAAAAAATTTTGTGTTCATTTGTGATGTGTGAATAACTTTTCTTTACTAACATTTGTTATTGATTTATATTTTTTCCATACATAAACTCTATAATTTTTATTTTGTTGTGGTCTATTTGCCTTTTATCTCTTTTTTATTAACGAGATGAAGGAAAAGTGAAATCTCAATTTTTGATTTAAGAAAAAAGTATACATCTATAATGGAAATGCACAATGCACAAATGTAGAGAGTGATAATTCCAAAAAGTGTTTGTAATTTTTAGGGATTCTAAACTCTTTTTAAGTTTTTAAATATTAGGTTTTGCAATCGTCACAAAAAGGGGGAGGCGAGGGATTTTTAAAAGAGTGTTGACTCCCAATCCATAAGTCATTCCTTACAAAAATATTATGCATCATAAATCACTTTACAATCATCTACGATCGTTAGGTCATCTTTTTGTAAATGGGGAAAATAATGGCTTGTTTGACCCAGGTAAATATCCCACCACACATTCACTTGAGAATTTAATGAGCGTTTGTTATTCTCTTTAAAAGGTTTGGATCCATAGGTCATTTGCATTTTTAACATGTTTCAAGAAAGCATATCAATTTTTTAAAACCTATGCAGAAAAATCTCTTTCTGATAATATTCCAAGCGATTAGGGTTGAACTAGTGGAATTTCCCAAACTTGGATAAAAAACTTTTGTGTTCATTTATGGTATGTGAATAAGTTTTCAATACTTATATTTGTTATTGATTTAAGAAAAAAGTATACATCTAAAATGGAAATGCACAATACACAAATTTAGAGAGAGATAATTCCAAAAAGTCTCTGTAATTTTTAGTGATGGTGAACACTTTTTAGTTTTTATATATTAGGTTATGCAATCGTTGGGAAAAGGGGGAGGCGGGGGATTTTTAACTGAGTGGTTAATCGCAATCCATAAGTCATTCCTTACAAAAATATAGCCCTTTACACATGATAAATCACTTTACAATCATCTATGATCGTTAGGTCAGCTTTTTGAATTTGGGCAAAATACTGGCTTGTTTGACTCGAGTAAATATCCAACCGCACGTTCACATGAGAATTTAATGAGCGTTTTTTATTCTCTTTAAAAGGTCTTGATCCATAGGTCATCTGCATCTGTAACATGTTTTAAGTATGCATATCCATTTTGTAAAACATGTGGCAAAAAATCTCTTTCTTATAAAATTCCAAGCTATTAGGATTTAACTAGTGGAATTTCCAAAACCTGGATAGCAAAGTTCATTTGTGGTTTGTGAATAAATTTTCTATGCTTACATTTGTTATTGCTTTAAATTTTTTCCATTCATAAACTCTAAAATTTTTATTTTGTTGTGATCTATGTGCCTGTTATCTCTTTTTAGTTTACGAGATAAAGGGAAAGTGAAAACTCAAGTTTTGATTTAAGAAAAAAAGTATACATCTAAAATGGAAACGCACAATGGACAAATGTAGAGAGAGATAATTCCAAAAAGTTTCTGTAATTTTTAGGGATTGTAAACTCTTTTTAGTTTTTATGTATTTGGTTTTGCAATTGTTGGGAAAAGGGGGAAGCATGGGATTTTTAACTGAGTGTTGACTCCCAATCCATATGGCATTCCTTAAAAAATTATAGCCCGTTATACATGATAAATCACTTTACAATCATCTATGATCTTTGGGTTAGCTTTTTGTTAATGGGCAAACAAATGGCTTGTTTGACTCGAGTGAATATCCCTCCACACGTTCACTTGAGAATTTAAAGAGGGTATATTATTCTCTTTAAAAGCTTTGGAAGTATAGGTCATTTGCATCTTTAACATGTTTCAACTACGCAAATCCATTCTTAAAAACATGTGCAAAAAAATTTCTTTCAGATAAAATTCCAACCTGTTAGGGTTTGACTAGTGAAATTTCCAAACCCTGGATAGTAAAACTTTTGTGTTCATTTGTGATGTGTGAATAAATTTTCTTTGCTTACATTTGTTATTGCTTTAAATTTTTTCCATACCTAAACTCTAAAATTATCATTTTGTTTTGATCTATTTGCCTTTTATCTCTTTTTTGTTTACGAGATGAAGGGAAACTGAAAACTCAAGTTTTGATTTAAGAAAAAAGTATACATCTAAAATGGGTATGCACAATGCAATAATGTGGAGAGAGATAATTCCAAAAAGTGTCTGTAATTTTGAGTGATTGTAAACTCTTTTTAGTTTTTACATATTAGGTTTTGTTTCGTATGGAACAAGGGGAGGCGGGGGGTTTTAAACTGAATGGTTACTCCCAATCCATAAGTCATTCCTTACAAAAATATAGCTGGTTACGCATGGTAAATCACTTTACATTCATCTATCATCGTTAGGTCAGCTTTTTGAATTTTTGCAAAATAATGGCTTGTTTGACTCGGGTAAATATCCCACTGCACATTCTCTTGAGAATTTAATGAGCGTTTGTTATTCTCTTGAAAAGGTTTGGATCTATAGGTCATTTGCTTATTTAATATATTTCAAACATGCATATCCATTTTTAAAAACATGTGCAGAAAAATCTCTTTCTTATAAAAATTCCATACTTTTAGGGATGAACTAGCGGAATTTCCCAAACTTTGATAACAACACTTTTTTGTTCATTTGTGGTGTGTGAATAAATTTTTTTTACTTACATTTGTTATCGCTTAAAATTGTTACCATACATAAACTCTTAAATTTTCATTTTGATGTGAACTTTTTGCCTTTAATCTCTTTTTTGTTTACGAGATGAAGGGAAAGTGAAAACTCAAGTTTTGATTTAAGAAAAAAGTATACATCTAAAATGGAAATGCACAATGCACAAATGTAGAGAGACATATTTCCAAAAAGTGTCTGTAATTCAGTGATTGTAAACTTTTTTTAGTTTTTATATGTTAGGTTTTTCAATCGTTGGGAAAAGGGGGTGGTGGGGGATTTTTTATTGAGTGGTTACTCCCAATCCTTCAGTAATTCCTTACAAAAATATAACTTGTTACGCATGATAAATCAATTTAAAATCAACTATGATCGTTAGGTCATCTTTTTGAATTTTTTCAAAATAATTGCTTGATCGACTCGAGTAAATATCCCATTGCACGTTTTCACTTGATAATTTAATGAGCATTTTTTAATCTCTTTGAAAGGTTTGGATCTATTGGTCATTTGCATATTTTACATGTTTCAAGCATGCATATCCATTTTTTAAAACATGTGCAGAAAAATCTCTTTCTTATAAAATTCCATGCAATTAGAGTTGATCTAGCAAAATTTTCAGAACATGGATAATAAAACTTTTGTGTTCTTTTCTGCTGTGTGAATAAATTTTCTTTACTTACATTTGTTATAGATTTGAATTTTTTCCATACTTAAACATTAAAATTTTCATTTTTTTGTGATATATTTGACTTTTATCTCTTTTTTGTTTACAAGATGAAGGGAAAGTAAAAACTCAAGATTTGATTTAAGAAAAAAGTATACACCTAAAATGGAAATGCACAATGCACAAATTTAGAGAGAGATAATTCTAAAAAGTTTTTGTAATTTGTAGGGATTGTAAACTTTTTTTAGTTTTTTATATATTAGGTTTTGCAATTGTTAGGAAAAGGGGGAGGCGGGGGATTTTTAACTAAGTGTTCACTCCCAATCCATATGGCATTCCTTACAAAATTATAGCCCGTTACAAATGATAAATCACTTTACAATCATCTATGATCGTTAGGTCAGTTTTTTGTAAATGGGCAAAAATATGTCTTGTTTGACTCGGGTAAATATGCCACTACACGTTCACTTGAAAATTTAAAGAGGGTTTGTTATTCTCTTTAAAAGGTTTGGAACCAAAGGTCATTTACATCTTTAAAATGTTTCAAGCACGCAAATCCATTTTTTAAAACATGTGATAAAAAATCTCTTTCTAATAAAATTCCAATCTATTAGGGTAGAACTAGTGGAATTTCCAAAACTTGGGTAACAAAACATTTGTGTTCATTTGTGGAGTGTGAATAAATTTTCTTTACTTACATTTCTTTTTGCTTAAAATTTTCATTTTGTTGTGATCTATTTGCCTTTAATCTCTTTTTTGTTTACGAGATGAACGGAAGGTGAAAACTCAAGTTTTGATTTATGAAAAAATAATACATCAAAAATCGAAATGCACAATGCACAATGCACAAATGTAGAGAGAGCTAATTCCAAAAAGAGTATGTAATATTTAGTGATTGTAAACTTTTTAGTTTTTATATATTAAGTTTTGCAATCGTCAGGAAAAGGGGGAGGCGAGGGATTTTTAACTGAGTGTTTACTCCCAATCCATAAGTCATTCCTTACAAAAATATAGCCCATTACCCATGATAAATGACTTTAAAATCATCCATGATTGTTAGGTCAGCTTTTTGAATTTGGGCAAAATAATGGCTTGTTTGACTCGAGTAAATATCCCACTGCACGTTCTGTTGAGAATTTAATGCGAGTTTGTTATTCTCTTTAAAAGTTTTGGATCTATAGGTCATTTGCATATTTAACATGTTTCAAGCATGCATATCCATTTTTTAAAACATGTGCAGAAAAATCTCTTTCTTATAAAATTCCATACTATTAGGGTTGAACTAGCGGAATTTCCAAAACTTGGATAACAAAACTTTTGTGTTCATTTGTGGTGTGTGAATAAATTTTCTTTACTTACATTTGTTATTGCTTAAAATTGTTACCATACATAAACTCTAAAATTTTCATTTTGTTGTGATCCTTTTGTCTTTAATCTCTTTTTTGTTTACGAGATGAAGGGAAAGTGAAAACTCAAGTTTTGATTTAAGAAAAAAGTATACATCTAAAATGGAAATGCACAATGCAAAAATGTAGAGAGACATAATTCCAAAAAGTGTCTATAATTTAGTGATTGTAAACTGTTTTTAGTTTTTATATATTAGGTTTTTCAATCGTTGGGAAAAGGGGGTGGTGGGGGATTTTTTATTGAGTGGTTACTCCCAATCCATCAGTAATTCCTTCCAACAATATAACCTGTTACGCATGGTAAATCAATTTACAATCAACTATGATCGTTAGGTCAGCTTTTTGAATTTGTTCAAAATAATTGCTTGATCAACTCGAGTAAATATCCCATTGCACTTTCACTTGAGAATTTAATCAGCGTTTTTTATTCTCTTTGAAAGGTTTGGATCTATTGGTCATTTGCATATTTTACATGTTTCAAGCATGCATATCCGTTTTTTAAAACATGTGCAGAGAAATATTTTTCTTATAAAATTCCATGCAATTAGAGTTGATCTAGCGAAATTTCCAAAACATGGATAACAAAACTTTTGTGCTCATTTCTGCTGTGTGAATAAATTTTCTTTACTTACATTTTTTATAGATTTGAATTTTTTCCATACTTAAACATTAAAATTTTCATTTTGTTGTTATCTATGTGACTTTTATCTCTTTTTTGTTTACAAGATGATGGGAAAGTAAAAACTCAAGATTTAATTTAAGAAAAAAATATACACCTAAAATGGAAATGCACAATGCACAAATTTAGAGAGAGATAATTCTAAAATTTTTTGTAATTTTTAGGAATTGTAAACTCTTTTTAGTTTTTATATATTAGGTTTTGCAATTGTTGGGAAAAGGAGGAGGCGGGGGATTTTTAACTGAGTGTTGACTCCCAATCCATATGGCATTCCTTACAAAATTATAGCCCGTTACGGATGATAAATCACTTTACAATCATCTATGATCGTTAGGTTAGTTTTTTGTAAATGGGCAAAAATATGGCTTGTTTGACTAGGGTAAATATGCCACCACACGTTCACTTGAGAATTTGAAGAGGGTTTGTTATTCTCTTTAAAAGGTTTGGAACCATAGGTCATTTACATCTTTAAAATGTTTCAAGCATGCAAATCCATATTTTAAAAATGTGCAAAAAAATCTCTTTCTAATAAAATTCCAAGCTATTAGGGTAGAACTAGTGGAATTTCCCAAACTTGGGTAAAAAAACTTTTGTGTTCATTTGTGGTGTGTGAATAAATTTTCTTTACTTACATTTCTTATTGCTTAAAATTTTTTCCATTCATTAACTCTAAAATTTTCATTTTGTTGTGATCTATTTGCCTTTAATCTCTTTTTTGTTTCAGAGATGAACGGAAGATGAAAACTCGAGTTTTGATTTAAGAAAAAATGATACATCTAAAATTGAAATTCACAATGCACAATGCACAAATGTAGAGAGAGCTAATTCCAAAAAGAGTATGTAATTTTTAGTGATTGTAAACTCTTGTTAGTTTTATATATTAGGTTTTGCAATCATCGGGAAAAGGGGGAGGCGGGGGATTTTTAACTGAGTGTTTACTCCCAAACCATAAGTCATTCTTTACAAAAATATAGCCCATTACGCATGATAAATCACTTTAAAATTATCTATGATCGTTAGGTCAGCTTTTTGAATTTGGGCAAAGTAATGGCTTGTTTGACTCGGGTAAATATCCCACTACACATTCTCTTGAGAATTTAATGAGCTTTTTTTATTCACATTAAAAGTATTGGATCTATTGGTCATTTGAATATTTAATATGTTTCAAGCATGCATATTCATTTTTTAAAACATGTGTAGAAAAATCTCTTTAGTATAAAATTCCATACTATTAGGGTTGAACTAGCAGAATTTCCCAAACTCTGATAACAAAACTTTTGTGTTCATTTGTGGTGTGTGAATAAATTTTCTTTACTTACATTTGTTATAGATTTGAATTTTTTCCATACTTAAACATTAAAATGTTCATTTTGTTGTGATCTATTTGACTTTTATCTCTTTTTTGTTTACAAGATGAAGGGAAAGTAAAAACTCAAGATTTGATTTAAGAAAAACGTATACACCTAAAATGGAAACGCACAATGCACAAATTTATAGAGAGATAATTCAAAAAAAATTTGTAATTTTTAGGGATTGTAAACTCTTTTTAGTTTTTATATATTAGGTTTTGCAATTGTTGGGAAAAGGGGGAGGCGGGGGATTTTTAACTGAGTGTTGACTCCCAATCCATATCGTATTCCTTGCAAAATTATAGCCCGTTACGGATGATAAATCACTTTACAATCATCTATGATCGTTGTGTCCGCTTTTTTTAAATGGGCAAAAATATGGCTTGTTTGACTTGGGTAAATATGCCACAACACGTTCACTTGAGAATTTAAGGAGGGATTGTTATTCTCTTTAAAAGGTTTGGAACAATAGGTCATTTACATCTTTAAAATGTTTCAAGCACACAAATCCATTTTTTAAAACATGTGCAAAAAAATCTCTTTCTAATAAAATTCCAAGCTATTAGGGTAGAACTAGTGGAATTTCCCAAACTTGGGTAACAAAACTTTTGTGTTCATTTGTGGTGTGTGAATAAATTTTCTTTACTTACATTTCTTATTGCTTAAAATTTTTTCCATTCATTAACTCTAAAATTTTGATTTTGTTGTGATTTATTTGCCTTTAATCTCTTTTTTGTTTACCAGATGAACGGAAGGTGAAAACTCAAGTTTTTATTTAAAAAAAAAATGATACATCTAAAATCAAAATGCACAATGCACAATGCACAAATGTAGAGAGAGCTAATTCCAAAAAGAGTATGTAATTTTTAGTGATTGTAAACTTTTTTGTTTTTATATATTAGGTTTTGCATTCATCGGGAAAAGGGGGAGGCAGGGGATTTTTAACTGAGTGTTTACTCCCAACCCATAAGTCATTCCTTACAAAAATATAGCCCATTACCCATGATAAATCACTTTAAAATCATCTATGATCGTTAGGTCAGCTTTTTGAATTTGGGCAAAATAATGGTTTGTTTGACTCGGGTAAATATCCCACTGCACGTTCTCTTCAGAATTTAATGCGCGTTTGTTATTCTCTTTAAAAGTTTTGGATCTATAGGTCATTTGAATATTTAATATGTTTCAAGCATGCATATCCATTTTTTAAAACATGTGCAGAAAAATCTCTTTCTTATAAAATTCCATACTATTAGTGTTGAACTAGCAGAATTTCCCAAACTTGGATAACAAAACTTTTGTGTTCATTTGTGGTGTGTTAATAAATTTTCTTTACTTACATTTGTTATTGCTTAAAATTATTACCATACATAAACTCTTAAATTTTCATTTTGTTGTGATCTTTTTGCCTTTAATCTCTTTTTTGTTTACGAGATGAAGGGAAAGTGAAAACTCAAGTTTTGATTTAAGAAAAAAGTATACATCTAAAATGAAAATGCACAATGCAAAAATATAAAGAGACATAATTCAAAAAAGTGTCTGTAATTTAGTGATTGTAAACTTTTTTTAGTTTTTATATATTAGGTTTTTCAATCGTTGGGAAAAGGAGGTGGTGGGGGATTTTTTATTCAGTGGTTACTCCCAATCCATCAGTAATTCCTTACAAAAATATAACCTGTTACGCATGATAAATGAATTTACATTCAACTCTGATCGTTAGTTCAGCTTTTTGAATTTGTTCAAAATAATTGCTTGATCGGCTCGAGTAAATATCCCATTGCACGTTCACTTGAGAATTTAATGAGCGTTTGTTTATTCTCTTTGAAATGTTTGGATCTATTGGTCATTTGCATATTTTACATGTTTCAAGCATGCATATCCATTTTTTAAAACAAGTGCAGAAAAATCTCTTTCTTATAAAATTCCATGCAATTAGAGTTGATCTAGAGAAATTTCCAAAACAAGGATAGCAAAACTTTTCTGTTCATTTCTATTATGTGAATAAATTTTCTTTACTTACATTTGTTATAGATTTGAATTTTTTCCACACTTAAACATTAAAATTTTCATTTTGTTGTGATCTATTTGACTTTTACTCTTTTTTGTTTACAAGATGAAGGGAAAGTAAAAACTCAAGATTTGATTTAAGAAAAAAGTATACACCTAAAATGGAAATGCACAATGCACAAATTTAGAGAGAGATAATTCTAAAAAGTTTTTGTAATTTTTAGGGATTTTAATCTCTTTTTAGTTTATATATATTAGGTTTTGCAATTGTTGGGAAAAGGGGGAGGCGGGGGATTTTTAACTGAGTGTTGACTCCCAATCCATATGCCATTCCTTACAAAATTATAGCCCGTTACGGATGATAGATCACTTTACAATCATCTATGATCGTTAGGTCAGCTTTTTGTAAATGGGCAAAAATATGGCTTGTTTGACTCGGGTAAATATGCCACCACACATTCACTTGAGAATTTCAAGAGGCTTTGTTATTCTCTTTAAAAGGTTTGGAACCATAGGTCATTTACATCTTTAAAATGTTTCAAGCACGCAAATCCATTTTTTAAAACATGTGCAAAAAAATCTCTTTCTAATAAAATTCCAAGCTATTAGGGTAGAACTAGTGGAATTTCCCAAAGTTGGGTAACAAAACTTTTTTGCTCATTTGTGGTGTGTGAATACATTTCCTCTATTTGATTTCTTATTGCTTAAAATTTTTTCCATTCTTTAACTCTAAAATTTTCATTTTGTTGTGATCTTTTTTCCTTTAATCTCATTTTTGTTTACGAGATGAACAGAAGGTGAAAACTCAAGTTTTGATTTAAGAAAAAATGATACATCTAAAATCGAAATGCACAATGCACAATGCACAAATGTAGTGAGAGCGAATTCCAAAAAGAGTATGTAATTTTTAGTGATTGTAAACTCTTTTTAGTTTTTATATATTAGGTTTTGCAATCGTCGGGAAAAGGGAGAGGCGGGGGATTTTTAACTTAGTGTTTAGTCCCAATCCATAAGTCATTCCTTACAAAAAATATAGCCCATTATGCATGATAAATCACTTTAAAATCATCTATGATCGTTAGGTCAGCTTTTTGAATTTGGGCAAAATAATGGCTTGTTTGACTCGAGTAAATATCCCACAGCACGTTCGCTTGAGAATATAATGAGCGTTTGTTATTCTCTTTAAAAATTTTGGATTTGTAGGTCATTTGAAAATTTAACATGTTTCACGCATGCATATCCATTTTTTAAAACATGAGCAGAAAAATCTCTGTCTTATAAAATTTCAAGCGATTAGGGTTGAACTGTGGAATTTCCCAAACAAGGATAAAAAAAATTTTGTGTTCATTTTATGTGTGTGAATAAATTTTCTATGCTTACATTTGTTATTGCTTTAAATGTTTTCCATACATAAACTCAAAAAATTTCATTTTGTTGTGATCTATTTGCCTTTTATCTCTTTTTTGTCTACGAGATAAATGGAAAGTGAAAACTAGAGTTTCTATTTAAAAAAAATATCCATTTAAAATGGAAATGCACAATGCACAAATGTAGAGAGAGTTAATTCAAAAATGTGTTTATAATTTTTAGGGATTGTAAACTCTTTTTAGTTTTTATATATTAGGTTTTTCAATCATTGGGAAAAGGGAGAGGTAGGGGATTTTTAACTGAGTGTTGATTCCTAATCCATACGGCATTCCTTACAAAATTATAGCACGTTATGCATGATAAATCACTTCACAATCATCTATGATAGTTAGGTGAACTTTTTGTAAATGGGAAAAAATAGTTTCTTGACTCTGGTAAATATCCCACTGCACGTTCACTTGAGAATTTAAAGATGGTTTGTTATTCTCTTTAAAAATTTTGGAACCATAGGACATTTGCATCTTTAACATGTTTCAAGCACGCATATTAGTTTTTTAAAACATGTGTAGAAAAATCTATTTCAGATAAAATTCCAAGCTATTCGGGGTAAACAAGTGGAATTGCCCAAACTTGGATAACAAAACTTTTGTGTTCATTTGAGGTGTGTGAATAAATTTTCTTTACTTACATTTGTTATTGCTTAAATTTTTTCCATACATAAACTTTAAAATTTTCATTTTGTTCTGATCTTTTTGCCTTTAATATCTTTTTTGTTTACGAGATGAAGGGAAAATGAAAACTCAAGTTTTGATTTAAGAAAAAAGTATACATCTAAAATGGTAAGGCACAATGCACAAATTTCAAGAGAGATAATTCCAAAATGTGTGTATAATCTTTAGGGATTCTTAACTCTTTTTAGTTTTTTATTTATTTGGTTTTGCAATCGTTGGGAATAGGGGTGGCGAGGGATTTTTAACTGAGTGGTTACTCCCAATCCATAAGTCATTCCTTACAAAAATATAGCCCGTTACGCATGATAAATCACTTTACAATCATCTATGATATTTAGGTCAGCTTTTTGAATATGGGCAAAATAATGGCTTGTTTGACTCAGGTAAATATCCCATTGCACGTTTACCTTAGAATTTAATGAGCGTTTTTTATTCTCTTTAAAAGGTTTGGAACTATAGGACATTTACATCTTTAACATGTTTCAAGCATGCATATCAATTTTTTAAAACATGTGCAGAAAAATCTATTTCTTATAAAATTCCAAGCAATTACAGTTGAACTAGCGGAATTTCCCAAACTTGGATAACAAAACTTTTGTGTTCATTTGTGGTGTGCAAATAACTTTTCTTGACTTACATTTGTTATTGCTTGAAATTTTTTCCATACATAAACTTTAAAATTTTCATTTTGTTGTGATCTATTTGACTTTTATCTCTTTTTTGTTTACAAGATGAAGGGAAAGTGAAAACTAAATATTTGATTTAAGAAAAAAGTATATATCTATAATGGATATGCACAATGCACAAATTTAGAGAGAGTTAATTCCAAAAGGTGTTTGTAATTTTTAGGGATTGTAAACTCTTTTTTGATTTTATATATTAGGTTTTGCAATCATCGGGAAAAGGGGGAATCGAGGGATTTTTAACTGAGTGTTGACTCCCGATGGATAAGTCATTCCTTACAAAAATATAGCCTGTTACGCAAGATAAATCATTTTACAATCATCTATGATCGCTACGTCAGTTTTTTGTAAATGTGCAAAATAATTGCTTGTTTGACTCGGGTAAATATCCCACCGCACGTTCACTCGAGAATTTAATGAGCGTTTGTTATTCTCTTTAAAAGGTTTGGATCCATAGGTCATTTGCATCTTGAACATGTTTCAAGCACGCATATCCTTTTTTTAAAACATGTGTAGATAAATCTCTTTCTTATCAAATTCCAAGCAATTAGCGTTGAACTAGTGGGATTTCCCAAACATGGATCACAAAACATTAGTTTTCATTTGTGGTGCGTGAATAAATTTTCTTTACTTACATTTGTTATTGCTTTAAGTGTTTTTCGTACATGAACTATAAAATTTTATATTTGTTGTGATCTATTTCGCTTTTATCTCTTTTTTGTTTACGAGATGAAGGGAAAGTGAAAAGTCAAGTTTTTATTTCAGAAAAAAGTATACACTAAAATGGAAATGCACAATGCACATACGTAGAGAGAGATAATTTCATAAAGTGTCTGTAATTTTTAGGGATTGAAAACTCTTTTTTAGTTTTGATATATTACGTTTTTCAATCATCGGGAAAAGGGGGAAGCGAGGGATTTTTAACTGAGTCTTGACTCCCATTCCATAACACATTCCTTAAAAAAATATAGCCCGTTATGCATGATAAATCAATTTACAAACCACTATGATCGTTAGGTCAGTTTTTGGTAAATGGGAAAAATACTGGCTTCTTTGACTCGGGTAGATATCCCACTGCATGTTCACTTGAGAATTTAAAGTGGGTTTGTTATTCTCTTTAAAAAGATTGGAACCATAGGTTATTTGCTTCTTTAACATGTTTCAAGCATGCATATCCACTTTTTAAAACATGTGTAGAAAAATCATTCTCTACTTCATTTTCAAGCTATTAGGGTTGAACAAGAGGAATTTCCCAAACTTGGATAAAAAATTTTGTGTTCATTTGTGATGTGTGAATATATTTTCTCTATGATCGTTAGGTCAGTTTTTGGTAAATGGGCAAAATAATGGATTGTTTGACTCGAGTAAATATCCCATCGAACGTTCACTTGAGAATTTAGTGAACATTTGTTATTGTCTTTAAAAGGTTTGGATCCATACGTCATTTGCATCTTTAACATGTTTCAAGCACGCATAGCCATTTTTTAAAACATGTGCAGAAAAATCGCTTTCCTATAAAATTCCAAGCTATTAGGGTTGGACTAGTGGAACTTCCCAAACATGGATAACAAAAATTTTGTGTTCATTTGTGGTGTGTGAATAAATTTTCTTTTCTTACATTTTTTATTGCTTGAAATTTTTTGCCTACATAAACTCTAAAATTTTCTTTTTGTTGTGATCTATTTGGCTTTTGTCTCTTTTTTGTTTACAAGATGAAGTGAAAGTGAAAACTAAAGTTTTTCTTGAAGACAAAAGTATACACCTAAAATAGAAATGCACAATGCCCAAATGTAGAGAGAAATAATTCCAAATAGTTTCTTTAATTTTTAGGGATTGCAAACTCTTTTTTGTTTTTATATATTAGGTTTTGCATTCATCGGGAAAAGGGGGAGGCGAGGGATTTTTAACTGAGTGTTGACTCCCAATCCATAAGTCATTCATTACAAAAATATATCCCATTACGCATGATAAATCACTTTACAATCATCAATGATCGATAGGTCAACTTTTTGTAAATGGGCAAAATAATGTCTTGTTTGACTCGGGTAAATATCCTACCACATGTTCACTTGAGATTTTAATGAGCGTTTGTTATTCTCTTTAAAAGGTTTGGATCCGTAGGTCATTTGCATCTTTAACATGTTTCAAGCATGCATATTAATTTTTTAAAACATGTGCAGAAAAATTATTTTCTTATAAAATTCCAAGCAATTAGGGTTGAACGAGTGGAATTTCCCAAACTTGGATAACAAAAATTTTGTATTCATTTGTGGTGTGTGAATAAATTTTCTTTACTAACCTTTTTTTATTGTATTAAATTTTTTCTATAGAAAAACTCCAAATTTTTTTTTTTTTTTTTTTGTGATCTTTTTGCCTTTGATCTCTTTTCTTTTTACGAAATGAAGGCAAAGTTAAAACTCAAGTTTTTATTTAAGAAAAAATTATATTCATAAAATGGTAATGCACAATTCACAAATGTAGAGTAAGATAATTCCAAAAAGCATCTGTAATTTTTAAAGATTGTAAACTCTTTATAGTTTTTATATATAAGGTTTTGCAATCCTCGGAAAATGGGGGAGGCAGGGGATTTTTAATTGAGTGTTGACTCCCAATCCATAAGGCATTCCTTAAAAAAATATAGCCGATTACGCATGATAAATCACTTTACAATCATCCATGATCGTTAAGTCAATGTTTTGTAAATGGGCAAAATAATGGCTTGTTTGACTCAGGTAAATATCCCACTGCACGTTCACTTGAGAATTTAAAGTGGGTTTGTTATTCACTTTAAAAGGTTTGGAACCGAAGGTCAGTTGCATCTTTAACAAGTTTCAAGCATGCATATCCATTTTTCAAAACATGTGCACAATAATCTCTTTTTTATAAATTTCCAAGCTATTCAGGTTGATTTAGTGGATTTTTCGAACTTGGATAACAAAGCTTTTGTGTTCATTTGTCGTGTGTGAATAAATTTTATTTACTTACATTTGTTAATGCTTTTAATTTTTTCCATACATAAACTCTAAAATTTTCACTTTGTTGTGATCTATTTGGCTTTTATCTCTTTTTTGTTTACGAGAAGAAGGGAAAGTGAAAACTCAAGTTTTCATTTAAGAAAAAAGTATACATCTAAAATGAAAATTCACAATGCACAAATGTAGAGAGTGATAATTCCAAAAAGTGTCTGTAATTTTTAGGGATTGTAAACTCTTTTTAGTTCTTATATCTTAGATTTTGTCTGGAAAAGGAGGAAGTGGGGGATTTTTAACTGAGTGTCATCTACCAATCCATAAGTCATTCCTTACAAAAATATACCCCGTTACACAAGATAAATCACTTTACAATCATCTATGATCGTTAGGTCAGCTTTTTGTAAATGGGCAAAATATTGGCTTGTTTGACTCGGGTAAATATCCCACTGCAAGTTCACTTTAGATTTTAAAAAGCGTTTGTTATTCTCTTTAAAAAGTTTGAATCCATAGGTCATTTGCATCTTTAACATGTTTCAAGCATGCATATCAATTTTTTAAAACTTGTGCAAAAAAATCTTTTTCTTATAAAATTCCAAGCTATTAGGGTTGAACGAGTGGAATTTCCCAAACTTGGATAACAAAAATTTTGTGTTCATTTGTGGTGTTGTAATAAATTTTCTTTACTTACATTTGCTATTGGTTTAAATTTTTTCCGTACATAAACTCTAAAATTTTCATTGTGCTGATATCTATTTGCCTTTTATCTCTTTTTTGTTTACGGTTGAAGGGAAAGTGAAAACTCAAGTTTTTATTAAAGAAAAAAATTTACATCTAAAATGGAAATGCAAAATGCAAGAAATTAAGAGAGAGATAATTCCAAAAAGTGTCTATAATATTTAGGAATTTTAACTCTTTTTAGTTTTTATATATTAGGTTTTGCAATCGTGAGGAAAAGGGGGAGGCGGGTGATTTTTAACTGAGTGTTGACTCCCAATCTATAAGGCATTCCTTTAAAAAATATAACCGATTACGCATGATAAATCACTTTACAATCATCTATGATCGTTATTTTAGCTTTTTGTAAATGGGCAAAATAATGGCTTGTTTGACTCAGGTAAATATCCCACTGCACGTTCACTTGAGAATTTAAAGTGGGTATGTTATTCTCTTTAAAAGGTTTGGAACCATAGGTCATTTGCATCTTTAACAAGTTTCAAGCATGAATATTCATTTTCAAAACATGTGTAGTAAAATCTCTTTCTTATAAATTTCCAAGCTATTAGGGTTGAACTAGTGGAATTTTTCGAACTTGGATAACAAAACTTTTGTGTTCATTTGTGGTGTGTGAATAAATTTCATTTACTTAAATTTGTTATTGCTTTAAATTTTTTCCATACATAATCTCTAAAATTTTCTTTTTTTTGTGATCTATTTGCCTTTTATCTCTTTTTTGTTTACGAGATGAAGGGAAAGTGAAAACTAAAGTTTTCATTTCAGAAAAAAGTATACATCTAAAATGGAAATGCACAATGCACAAATGTAGAGAGAGTTCATTCTAAAAAGTGTATGTAATTTTTAGGGATTGTAAACTTTTTTAAGTTTTTATATATTAGGTTTTGCAATCGTTGGGAAAAATGGGGAGGAGGGGGATTTTTCACTGAGTTGACTTCCAATCCATAAGACATTTATTAAAAAATATAGCCTGTTACGCATGATAAATCACTTTATAATCATATATGATTGTACGGTGAGCTTTTTGTAAATGGGCAAAATATTGTCTTGTTTGACTCGGGTAAATATCCTACTTCACGTTTACTTAAGAATTTAATGACATTTTTTTATTGTCTTTAAAAGGTTTGGATCCATAGGTCATTTGCATCTTTAATATGTTTTAAGCATCCATATCCATTTTTTAAAACATGTGCAGAAGAATCACTTTCTTATAAAATTCCAAGCTATTAGGGTTGAACTAGTGGCATTTCCCAAACTAGGATAACAAAATTTTTGTGTTCATTTATGCTGTGTGAATAAAATTTATCTACTTACATTTTTTATTGCTTTAAATTATTTCCTTACATAAACTTTAAAATTTTCATTTTGTTATAATCTATTTGCCTTTTATCTCTTTTTTGTTTACGTAGTGAAGGGAAAGTGAAAACTCAAGTTTTGATTTCAGAAAAAAGTATACATCTAAAATGGAAATGCACAATGCACAAATTTCAAGAGAGATAATTCCAAAAAGTGTATGTAATTTTTAGGGATAGTTAACTCTTTTTAGTTTTTATATATTAGGTTTTGTAATCATCATGAAAAGGGGGAGGCAGGGGATTTTTAACTGAGTGTTGACTCCCACTTCATAAGGCATTCCTTAAAAAAATATAGCCCGTTACGCAAGATAAATCACTTTACAATCATCTATGTTCCTAAGGTCAACTTTTTGTAAATGGGCTAAATAATGGCTTGTTTGACTCGGGTAAATATCTCACTGCACGTTCACTAGAGAATTTAAAGTGGGTTTGTTATTCTCTTTAAAAGTTTTGGAACCATAGGTCATTTGCATCTTTAACAAGTTTAGAGCATGCATATCCAATTTTCAAAACATGTGTAGAAAAATCTCTTTATTATAAATTTCCAAGGTATTAGGGTTGAACTATTGGAATTTTCCGAATTTGAATAACAAAACTTTTGTGTTCATTTGTGGAGTGTGAATAAATTTTTTTTACTTACATTTGCTATTACTTTAAATTTTTTCCATACATAAACTCTAAAATTTTCATTTTGTTGTGATCTATTTTCCTTTTATCTCTTTTTTGTTTACGAGATGAAGGGAAAATGAAAACTCAAGTTTATATTTAAGAAAAAAGAATTCATCTAAAATGAAAATTCACAATGTACAAATGTAAAGAGAGATAATTCCAAATAGTGTTTGTAATTTTTAGGGATGGCAAACTCTTTTTAGTTTTTATATCTTTGGTTTTGCAATCGTCGGGAAAAGGGGGAGGCGGGGGATTCTTAACTGAGTGTTGACTCCCAATCCATATGTCATTCCTTAAAAAATATAGCCCATTGCTCAAGATAAATCACTTTACAATCATCTATGATCCTTAGGTCAGCTTTTTTCTAAATGGGCAAAATTTTGGCTTGTTTGACTCTGGTAAATATCCCACTGCATGTTCAGTTGAGAATTTAAAGAGCGTTTGTTATTCTCTTTAAAATGTTTGGATCCATAGGTCATTTGCATCTTTAACATGTTTCAAGCATGCATATCCATTTTTTAAAACATGTGCAAAAAATCTCTTTCTTATAAAATTCGAAGCGATTAGGTTTGAACTAGTGGAATTTCCCAAACATGGATAACAAAACTTTTGTGTTCATTTGTGGTGTGTGAATAAATTTTCATTTCTTACATTTGTTATTGCTTTAAATTTTTTCCGTACAAAAACTCTAAAATTTTCTTTTTGTTGCGATCTATTTACCTTTTATCTCTTTTTTGTTACGAGATGAAGGGAAAGTGAAAAGTCAAGTTTTATTTCAGAAAAAAGTATACACCGAAAATTGAAATGCACAATGCACAAATGTAGAGAGAGATAATTCCAAAAAGTGATGGTAATTTTTAGGGATTGTAAACTCTTTTCAGTTTTTAAATATTAGGTTTGGCAATCGTCGGGAAAAGGGGGAGGCGGTGGATTTTTAACTGAGTGTAGACTCCCAATCCATAAGGCATTCCTTACAAAAATATAGCCCGTTATGCATGGTCAATCACTTTACAATCATCTATGATCGTTAGGTCAGCTTTGGGTAAATAGGCAAAAAAATGTGTTGTTTGATACGGGTAAATATCCCACTCCATGGTCACTTGAGAACTTAAACTGGGTTTGTTATTCTCTTTCAAAGGTTTCAAACATAGGTCATTTGCATCTTTAACAAATTTCAAGCATGCATATCCATTTTTCCAAAACATGTGCCCTAAAATCTCTTTCTTATAAAATTCCACGCTATTAGGGTTGAACTAGTGGAATTTTCCGAACTTGGATAACAAATCTTTTTTGTTCATTTGTGGTGTGTGAATAAATTTTATTTACTTACATTTGTTATTGGTTGAAATTTTTTCCATACATAAACTCTTAAATTTTCATATTGTTGCGATATATTTGCCTTTTATCTCTTTTTTGTTAACGAGATGAAGGGAAAGTGAAAACTCAAGTTATGATTTAAGAAAAAATTATGCGTCTAAAATGGAAATTCACAATGCACAAATGTAGAGATAGATACTTCCAAAAAGTGTCTGTAACTTTTAGGGATTGTAAACTCCTTTATGTTTTTATATCTTAGGTTTTGCAATCGTTGGGAAAAAGGGGGAGACGGAGGATTTTTAACTGAGTGTTGACGCCCAATCTATAAGTCATTCCTTACAAAAATATAGCCCATTACGCATGATAAATCACTTTACATTCATCTATGATTGTTACATCAACTTTTTGTAAATGGGCAAAATAATGGCTTGTTTGACTCGGGTAAATATCCCACCGCACGTTCACCTGAGAATTTAATGAGCGTTTGTTATTCTCTTTAAAAGGTTTGGATCCATTGGTCATTTGCATCTTTAACAAGTTTGAAGCACGCATATCCATTTTTTAAAACATGTGCAGAAAAATCTTTCTTATAAAATTCAAAGAAATTAGGGTTGAACTAGTGGAATTTCCCAAACTTGGATAACAAAATTTTGTGTTCATTTTTGGTGTGTGAATAAGTTTTCTCTATTAACATTTGTTATTGCTTTAAATTTTTTCCATACATGAACTCTAAAATTTTCTTTTTGTTGTGATCTATTTGCCTTTAATCTCTTTTTTGTTTATGAGATGAAGGGCAAGTGAAAACTCAAGTTTGGATTTAAGAAAAAAGTATACATATAAAATAGAAATGCACAATGCACAAATGTAGAGAGAGATAATTCAAAAAAGTGTTTGCAATTTTTAGTGATTGTAAACTCTTTTTAGTTTCGATATATTAGGCTTTGCAATCATTGGGAAAAGGGGGAGGTGGGGGAATTTTAAATGAGTGGTTACTCCCAATCCATAAGTCATTCCTTACAAAAATAGAGCCCCTTATGCTAGATAAATCACTTTACAATTATCTATGATCTTTAGGTCAGGTTTTTGAATTTGGGCAAATATCCCACCGCACTATTACTTGAGAATTTAAAGAAGGTTTGTTATTCTCTTTAAAATGTTGGGAGCCATAGGTCATTTGCATCTTTAACATGTTTCAAGCATACATATCCATTTTTCAAAACATGTGCAAAAAAAGATCTTTCTTATAAAATACCAAGCTATTAGGGTTGCACTAGTAGAATTTTTCGAACTTGGATAACAAAACAAAAGTGTTCATTTCTACTGTGTGAATAAATTTTTTTTACTTAAATTTTTTATTGCTTTATATTATTTCCATACATAAACTCTAAAATTTTCATTTTGTTGTGTTATATTTCCCTTTTATCTCTTTTTTGTTTATGACATGAAAGGAAAGTGAAAACTCAGGTTCTAATTTAAGAAAAATGTATATATCAAAGATAGAAATGCACAATGCACAAATGTAGAGAGAGATAATTCCAAAAATTGTAAGTAATTTTTAGGGATTGTAAACTTTTTTTAGTTTTTATATATTAGGTTTTCCAACCATCGGTAAAAGGGGGAGGCGGGGGATTTTTCACTGAGGGTTGACTCCCAATCCATAAGTCATTTCTAACAAAAATATAGACCGTTACACATGATAAATTACGTTACAAGCATCTATGATATTAAGGTCAGCTTTTTGTAAATGGGCAAAATATTGGCTTGTTTGACTCGGGTAAATATGCCACTGCACGTTCACTTGAGAATTTAATTAACGTTTGTTATTCTCTTTAAAAGGTTTGGATCCATAGTTCATTTGCATATTTAACATGTTTCAAGCATGCATATCCATTTTTTAAAACATGTGCCTAAAAATATTTTTCTTATAAAATTCCTAGTTATTAGGGTTGAACAAGTAGAATTCAAAAACTAGGATAACAATAATTTTGTGTTCATTTGTGGTGTGTGAATAAATTTTCTTTACTAACATCTGTTATTGCTTAAAATGTTTACCGTACATAAACTCTAAAATTTTCATTTTTTTATGATCTATTTTCCTTTTATCTCTTTTTTGTTTACAAGATGAAGGGAAAGTGAAAACTAGAGCTTTGATTTAAGAAAAAAGTATACATCTAAAATGGAAATACACATCGCCCAAATTTAGAGAGAGATAATTTCAAAAAGTGTCTGTAATTTTTAGGGATTTTGAACTCTTTTTAGATTTTATTTATTAGGTTTTTCAATCGTCAGGAAAAGGGGGAGGCGGGGATTTTTAACTTAGTGTTGACTCCCAATCCATAAGTCATTCCTTACAAAAATATAACCCGTTACGATGATAAATCACTTTACAATCATCTATGATCGTTAGGTCGTCTTTTTTTAAATGGGCAAAATAATGGCTTGTTTGACTCTTGTAAATATCCCACCTCACGTTGACTTGAGAATTAAAGAGAATTTGTTATTCTCTTTAAAAGGTTTGGATCCATAGGTCATTTTCATCTTTAACATGTTTGAAGCTTGCAAACTTATAAAACTCCAAGCTATTAGGGTTGAACTAGTGGAATTTCAAAAATTTGGATAACAAAACTTTTGTGTTCATTTGTCATGTGTGAATAAATTTTCTTTACTTACATTTTTTATTGCTTAAAATTTTTTCCATACATAAGCTCTAAAATTTTCATTTTGTTGTGATCAATTTGCCTTTTATCTCTTTTTTGTTTACGAGATGAAGGGAAACTGAAAACTGAAGTTTTGATTAAAGAAAAAAGTGTACATCTAAAATGGAAATGCACAATGCACAAATGTTGAGAGAGATAATTCCAAAAAGTGTTCATAATTTGAAGGGATAGTAAACTCTTTTTAGTTTTTATATAATAGGTTTCGCAATCATTGGGAAAAGAGAGAGGTGGGGGATTTTTAACTGAGTGTTGACTCTCAATCCATACGGCATTCCTTACAAAAAATATAGCCCATTACGCACGATAAATCACTTTACAATCATCTATGATCGTTAGGTCAGCTTTTTTTAAATGGGCAAAATAATGGCATGTTTAACTTGGGTAAATAACCCACCGCACATTCACTTGAGAATTTAATGTGTGTTTCTTATTCTCTTTAAAAGGTTTGGATCCAAAGGTCATTTGATCCTCTAACATGTTTGAAGCACGGACATCCATTTTTTAAAACATGTGCCGAAAAATCTCTTTTTGATAAAATCCAAGCTATTAGGGTTGAACTTGTGGAATTTCCAAAACTTGGATAACAAAACTTTTGTGTTCATTTGTGGTGTGTGAATAAATTTTCTTTACTTACATTTGTCATTCTTTTAAATTTTTTCCATACATACACTCTAAAATTTTAATTTTGTAGTGATCTATTTACATTTTTCTTTTTTTTTATGAGATGAAGGGAGAGTGAAAACTCAAATTTTGATTTAATAAAAAAGTATACATCTAAAATGAAAATGCACAATGCAAAAAGTGTAGAGAGAGATAATTCCAAAACGTGTCTGTATTTTTAGGGATTGTAAACTCTTTTAATTTTTATATATTAGGTTTTGCAATCGTCAGGAAAAGGGGCAAGCGGGGTATTTTTAATTGAGTGTTGACTCCCGATCCATAAGTCATTCCTTACAAAAATATAGCCCGTTACGCATGATAAATCACTTTACAATCATATATGATCATTAGGTCAGCTTTTCATAAATGGGCAAAATATTGGCTTGTTTGACTCGAGTAAATATCCCACCGTTCGATCACTCGGGAATTTAATCAGCGTTTCTTATTCTATTTAAAAGGTTTGGATCCATAGGTCATTTGCATCTTTAACATGTTTCAAGCATGCATATCCATTTTTTAAAACATGTGCAGAAAAATCTCTTTCTTATAAAATTCTAAGTTATTAGGGTTGATCTAGAGGAATTTTCCAAACTCGGATAACAAAACTTTTGTGTTCATTTGTGGTGTGTGAATAAATCTTCTTTACATACATTTCTTATTGTTTTAAATTTTTTCCATACTTAAACTCTACAATTTTCATTTTGTTGTTGTCTATTTGCCTTTTATCTTTTTTTTTTTTTACGAGATCAAGGGAAAGTGAAAACTCAAGTTTTGATTTAAGAAAAAACGATTCATCTAAAATGGAAATGCACATTGCAGAAATGTAGAGTGAGATAATCCCAAAAAATGTCTATAATTTTAAAGGATTTTAAACTCTTTTTAGTTTTTATATATTAGGTTTTGCAATCGTCAGGAAAATAGAGAGGCAGGGCATTTTTAACTGAGTGTGGACTCCCAATCCATAAGTCATTCATTACAAAAATATAGCCCGTTGTGCATTATAAATCACTTTACAATCTTCTATGATTGTTTGGTCAACTTTTCTAAAATGGGCAACATAATTGCTTGATTGACTCGGATAAATATCTCACTTCACGTTCACTTGAGAATTTAATGAGTGTTTCTTATTCTCTTTAAAAGGTTTGGATCCAAGGGTCATTTGGTCCTTTAACATGTTTCAAGCACACATATCCATTTTTTAAAGCATGTGCAGAAAAGTCTCTTTCTGATAAAATTCAGAGCTATTAGGGTTGAACTAGTGGAATTTACCAAACTTGGATAAAAAAACTTTTGTGAGCATTTGTGGTGTCTGAATAAATTTTCTTTACTAACATATGTTATTGCTTTCAATTTTTTCCATACATAAACTCTAAAATTTTCATTTTGTTGTGATCAATTTGCCTTTTATCTCTTTTTCGTTTATGAGATGAATGCAAACTAAAAACTCAGATTTTGATATAAGAAAAAAGTATACATCTAAAATGGAAATTTACAATGCTCAAATCTAGAGAGAGATAATTCCAAAAAGTGTATATAATTTTTATGGATTGTAAGCTCTTTTTAGTTTTTATATATTAGGTTTTCCAATTTTTGGGAAAAGGGAGAGGTGGGGATTTTTAAGTGAGTGTTGACTCCCAATCCATAAGTCATTCTTTACAAAAATATAGCCCGGTACGCATGATAAATCAGTTTACAATAATCTACGATCGTCAGGTCAGCTTTTTGTAAATGGGCAAAATAATGGATTGTTTGACTCGGGCAAATATGCCACTGCACGTTCACTTCATAATTCAATGAGCATTTGTTATTCTCTTTAAAAGATTTTCTTCCATGGGTGATTTGCATCTTTAACATGTTTCAAGCATGCATATCAATTTTTAAAACATGTGTAGAAGAAAACTCTTTCTTATAAAATTCCAAGCTATTAGGATTGAACTAGTTGAATTTCCCAAACTTGGATAAAAAAACTTTTGTGTTCATTTTTGTGGTGTGAATAAATTTTATTTACATACATTTGTTATTGTTTTAAATTTTTTCCGTACATAAACTCTAAATTTTTCATTTCATTGTAATCTACTTGCCTTTTTTTTTACGGGATGAAGGGAGAGCGAAAACTCAAAGTTTTGATTTAAGAAAAAAGTATACATCTAAAATGGAAATGCACAATGGAGAATGGAGAGAGAAATAATTCAGAAGAGTGTTTGTAATTTTTAGGGATTGTAAACTCTTTTTAGTTTTTATATCTTAGCTTTTGCAATCGTCGGGGAAAAGTGGGAAGTGGGGGATTTTTACCTGAGTGTTGAATACCAATCCCTAAGTCATTTCTTAAAAAAATATAGCCCGTACACATTATAAATTATTTTACAATCATCTACGATTGTTAGGTCAGCTTTTTGTAAATGGGGAAAATATTGGCTTGTTTGACTCTGGTAAATATCCCACTACAAGTTCACTTCAGAATTTATTGAGCGTTTATTATTCTCTTTCAAAGGTTTGGATCCATAGTCATTTGCATCTTTAGAAAAGTTTCAGGCTTGAATATCCTTTTTTAAAACATCTGTAGAAGTCTCTTTCTTATAAAATTCCAAGCTATTAGGGTTGAACTAGTAAATTTCCCAAAGTTGGATAACAAAACTTTTGCATTAATTTTTGGTATGGGAATAAATTTTCTTTACTTATATTTTTTTGTATTAAATTTTTTCCGAAGATAAACTTTAAAATTTTTATTTTGTTGTGATCTTTTTGCCTTAATTGTTTTCTGGATGAAGGGAAAACGAGAACTCAATGTTTAGATTTAAGAAATAAGTATACATCTAAAATGGGAATACACAATGCACAAATGTAGAGAGAGATAATTCCAAAGAGTGTCTATAATTTTTAGGGATTGTAAACTCTGTTTAGTTTTTATATATTAGGTTTTACAATCATCAAGGAAAAGGGGGTGGCAGTGAACTTTAAACTAAGTGTTGACTCCCAATCCATAAGTCATTTCTTAAAAAAATATATCCCGTTACGTATGATAAATCACTTTACAATCATCTATGATTGTTACGTCAGCTTTTTGTAAATGGGCAAAATAATTGCTTGTTTGACTCGGGTAAATATCCCACCGCACGTTCACTTGAGAATTTAATGAGCATTTGTTATTCTCTATAAAAAGTTTGGATCCATAGGTCATTTGCATCTTTAAAATGTTTCATGCATGCATATCCATTTTTGAAACATGTGTAGAAGAAATCTCTTTCTTATAAAATTCCAAGCTGATAGGGTTAAACTAGTGGAATTTCCAAAACTTGGATAACTAAAATTTTGTGTTCATTTGTGTTGTGTGAACAAATTTTCTTTACTGACATTTGTTATTGCTTTAAATTCTTTCCATACATCAACTCTAAAATTTTCTTTTTGTCAGGATCTATTTGCCATTTTTGTTTACGGGATGAAGCGAGAGCGAAAACTCAAAGTTTTGACTTAAGAGAAAAGTATACATCTAAAATGGAAATGAACAATGCACAATGGAGAGAGAAATAATTCAGAAGAGTGTCTGTAATTTTTAGGGATTGTAAACTCTTTTTAGTTTTTATATATTAGCTTTTGCAATCGTCGGGGAAAAGGGAGAGGTGGGGGATTTTTACCTGAGTACTGAATCCCAATCCCTAAGTCATATCTTAAAAAAATATAGCCCGTACACATGATAAATCATTTTACAATCATCTACGATTGTGAGGTCAGCTTTTGGTAAATGGGCAAAATATTGGCTTGTTTGACTCTAGTAAATATCCCACTGCACGTTCACTTAAGAATTTAATGAGCTTTTGTTATTCTCTTTAAAAGGTTTGGATCCATAGGTCATTTGCATTTATAGAAAAGTTTCAAGGTTGAATATCCTTTTTTAAAACATCTGTAGAAGAAATCTCTTACTTATAAAATTCCAAGCTATTAGGGTTGAACTAGTAAATTTCCCAAACTTGGATAACAAAAATTTTGTGTTAATTTGTTGTATGTGAATAAATTTTCTTTACTTACATTTTTTTTATTTAAATTTTTTCGTACATAAACTCTAAAATATTTATTTTGTTGTGATCTTTTTGCCTTAATTGTTTTCTGGATGAAAGGAAAGTGAGAACTCAAAGTTTTGACTTAAGAAAACAAGTATATATCTAAAATGGGAATACACAATGCAAAAATGTAGAGAGAGGTAATTCCAAAGAATATCTATAATTTTTATGGATTGTAGACTCTTTTTAGGCTTTATATATTAGGTTTTACAATCGTCAAGGAAAAGGGGGCAGCATGGAACTTTTCACTGAGTGTTGACTCGCAATCCATAAGTCATTTCTTACAAAAATATAGCCCGTTATGAAGGATAAATCACTTTACAATCATCTATGATTGTTAGGGCAGCTTTTTGTAAATGGCCAAAATAATGGCTTGTTTGACACGGGAAAATATCCCACCACACGTTCACTTGAGAATTTAATGAGCGTTTGTTATTCTCTATAAAAGGTTTGGATCCATAGGTCATTTGCATCTTTAACATGTTTCATGCTTGCATATCAATTTTTTAGAACATGTATAGAAGAAATCTCTTTCTTATAAAATTCCAAGCTATTAGGGTTAAACTAGAGGAATTTCCAAAACTAGAATAACAAAAATTTTGTGTTCATTTGTGCTGTGTGAATAAATTTTCTTTAGTTACATTTATTATTGTTTTAAATTTTTTCCATACATCAACTCTAAAATTTTCATTTTGTCAGGATCTATTTGCCTTTTTTGTTTATTGGATGAAGGGAGAGCGAAAACTCAAAGTTTTGATTTAATAAAAAATTATACATTCAAAATGGAAATGCACAACGTACAAATGTAGAGAGAGATAATTCCAAAGACTATCTGTAATTTTTAGGGATTTTAAATTCTTTTTAGTTTTTATATATTAGCTTTTGCAATCGTCAGGGAAAAGGGAGAGGTGGGGGATTTTTACCCGAGTGTTGAATCCCAATCCGTAAATCATTTCTTACAAAAATATAGCCCTTACACATAATAAAACAATTTACAATGATCTACGATTGTTAGGTCAGCTTTTTGTAAATGGGCAAAATATTGGCTTGTTTGACTCTGGTAAATATCCCACTGCACGTTCACTCAAGAATTTAATGAGCGTTTGTTATTCCCTTTAATAGTTTTGGATCCATAGGTCATTTGCATCTTTAGAAAAGTTTCAAGCTTGACACCCTTTTTTAAAACATCTGTGGAAGAAATGTCTTTCTTATAAAATTCCAGAGTATTAGGGTTGAACTAGTAAATTTCCAAACTTGGATAACAAAACTTTTGTGTTAATTTGTGGTATGTGAATAAATTTTCTTTAAATACATTTTTTTTGTTTTAAACTTTTCCGTACATAAACTCTAAAATTTTTATTTTGTTGTGATCTTTTTGCCTTAATTGTTTTCTGGATGAAGGGAAAGCGAGAACTCAAAGTTTTGATTTAAGAAAATAGTATACATCTAAAATGGGAATACACAATGCACAAATGTAGAGAGAGATAATTCATAAGAGTGTCAGTATTTTTTAGGGATTGTAAACTCTTTTTAGTTTTTATATATTAGGTTTTACAATTGTCGAGGAAAAGGGGGAGGTGGTGAACTTTTTACTGAGTGTTGACTCCCAATCCATACGTCATTTCTTACAAAAATATAGCCCGTTACGTATGATAAATCACTTTACAATCATCTATGATTGTTAGGCCAGCTTTTTGTAAATGGGCAAAATAATGGCTTGTTTGACTCGGGTAAATATCCCACCCCACGTTCACTTGAGAATTTAATGAGCGTTTATTATTCTCTATAAAACGTTTGGATCCATATGTCATTTGCATCTTTAACATGTTTCATGCTTGCATATCCATTTTTAAAACATGTGTACAAGAAATCTCTTTCTTATAAAATTCCAAGCTGTTCGGGTTAAACTATTGGAATTTCCAAAACTTGGATAACAAAACCTTTGTGTTCATTTGTGCTGTGTGAAATAAATTTTTTTACTTACATTTGTTATTGTTTTAAATTTTTTCCATACATCAACTCTAAAATTTTCATTATGTCAGGATCTATTTGCCTTTTTTGTTTACGAGATGAAGGGAGAGCGAAAATTCAAAGTTTTGATTTAAGAAAAAAGTGTACATCTAAAATGGAAATGCACAATGCATAATGGAGAGAGAAATAATTTAGAAGAGTGTCTATAATTTTTAGGGATTGTAAACTCTTTTTAGTTTTTATATATTAGCTTTTGCAATCGTCAGGGTAAAGGGAGTGGTGGGGGGTTTTTACCTGAGTGTTGAATCCCAATCCCTATGTCATTTCTTACAAAAATATAGCCCGTACACATGATAAATCATTTTACAATCATCAACGATTGTTAGGTCAGTTTTTGGTAAATGGGCAAAATATTGGCTTGTTTGATTGTTGAAAATATCCCTTTGCACGTTCACTTGAAAATTTAATGAGCGTTTATTATTCTCTTTAAAAGGTTTGGATCCATGGGTCATTTGCATCTTTAGAAAAGTTTCAAGCATGAATATCCTTTTTTAAAACATCTGTAGAAGAAATCTCTTTCTTATAAAATTCCAAGCTATTAGGGTTGAACTAGTAAATTTCCAAAACTTGGATAACAAAACTTTTGTATTAATTTGTGGTATGTGAATAAATTTTCTCTACTTACAATTTTTTTTTTCAATTTTTCCCGTACCTAAACTCTAAATTTTTTATTTTGTTGTGTTCTTTTTGTCTTAATTGTTTTCTGGATGAAGGGAAAGCGAGAACTCCAAGTTTTGATTTAAAAAAAAGTATACATCTAAAATTGGAATACATACTGCACAAATGTAGAGAGAGATAATTCCAAACAGTTTCTGTAATTTTTAGGGATTGTAAAATCTTTTTAGTTTTTATATATTAGGTTTTACGATCATCGAGGAAAAGGGGGAGGTGGGGAACTTTTAACTGAGTGTTGACTCCCAATCCATAAGTCATTTCTTACAAAAATATAGCCCATTACGTATGATAAATCCCTTTACAATCATCTATGATTGTTCGGTCAACTTTTTGTAAATGGGCAAAATAATGGCTTGTTTGACTCTGGTAAATATCCCACCGCACGTTCACTTGAGTATTTAATGAGCGTTTGTTATTCTCTTTAGAAGGTTTGGATCCATAGGTAATTTGCATCTTTAACATGTTTCATGCTTGCATATCCATTTTTAAAACATGAGTAGAAGAAATCTCGTTCTTATAAAATTCCAAGTTTTTAGGTTAAACTAGTAGAATTTCCAAAACTTGGATAACAAAACTGTTGTGTTCATTTGTGGTGTGTGAATAAATTTTCTTTACTTATATTTGTTATTGTTTTAAATTTTTTCCATACATCAAATCTAAAATTTTCTTTTTGTCAGGATCTATTTACCTTTTTTGTTTACGAGATGAAAGGAGAGAAAAACCCAAAGTTTTGATTTAAGAAAAAAGTATACATTCAAAATGGAAATGCTCAACTTACAATTGTAGGGAGAAATAATTCCAATGAGTGTCTGTAATTTTTAGGGATTGTAAACTCTTTTTAGTTTTTAAATATTAGCTTTTGCAATCGTCGGGGAAAAGGGAGAGGTGGGGGATTTTTACCTGAGTGTTGAATCCCAATCCCTAAGTCATTTCATACAAAAATATAGCCTGTACACATGGTGAATCACTTTAAAAATCATATACGATTGTAAGATCAGCTTTTTGTAAATGCGCAAAATATTTGCTTGTTTAACTCTAGTAAATATCCCAATGCACGTTACTTTGAGAATTTAATGAACATTTGTTATTCTCTTTAAAAGGTTTGGATCCATAGGTCATTTGCATCTTTAAAAATGTTTCAATCTTGAATATCCTTTTTTAAAACATCTATAGAAGAAATCTCTTTCTTATAAAATTCTAAGCTATAAGGGTTGAACTAGTTAATTTCCCAAACATGGATAACAAAACTTTTGTGTTAATTTGTGGTTTGTGAATAAATTTTATTTACTTAGATTTTTTTTTAAAATTTTTTCCATACATAAACTCTAAGTTTTTTTTTTGTTGTGATATTTTTGCCTTAATTTTTTTCTGGAAGAAGGGAAAGCGAGAACTCAAAGTTTTGATTTAAGAAAAAAGTATAGATCTAAAATGGGAATACACAATGCACAAATTTAGAGAGAGATAATTCCAAAGAGTGTGTAATTTTTAGGGATTGTAAACTCTTTTTAGTTTTTATAAAATTGGTTTTACAATCGTCGAGGAAAAGGGGGAGGTAGGGAACTTTTAACTGAGTGTTGACTCTCAATCCATAAGTCATTTCTTATAAAAATATAGCCCATTACGTATGATAAATCACTTTACAATTTTCTATGATTGTTAGGTCAGCTTTTTGTAAATGGGCAAAATAATGGCTTGTTTGACTCGGGTAAATATCCCACCGCACGTTCACTTGAGAATTTAATGAGCGTTTGTTATTCTCTATAAAAGGTTTGTATCCATAGGTCATTTGCATCTTTAACATGTTTCATGCTTGCATATCCATTTTTGAAACATGTGTAGAAGAAATCTCTTTCTTATAAAATTCCAAGCTATTAGGGTTCAACTAGTGGAATTTCCAAAACTTGGATAACAAAACTTTTGTGTTCATTTGTGCAGGGTGAATAAATTTTCTTTACTTACATTTGTTATTGTTTTAAATTTTTTCCATACATCAAATCTAAAATTTTTATTTTGTCACGATCTTTTTGCCTTTTTTGTTTACTGGATGAAGGGAGAGCGAAAAACTCAAAGTTTTGATTTGAGAAAAAAGTATACATTCAAAATGGAAATGCACAATGTACAAATGTAGAGAGAGATAATTCCAAAGAGTGTCTATAATTTTTAGGGATTGTAAACTCTTTTTAGTTTTTATATATTAGCTTTTGCAATCGTCGGGGAAAAGGGAGAGGTGGGGGGATTTTTACCTGAGTGTTGAATCCCTATCCCTAAGTCATTTCTTATAAAAATATAGCACGTACACATGATAAATCACTTTACAATCATCTACGATTGTTAGGTCAGCTTTTTGTAAATGGGCAAAATATTGGCTTGTTTGACTCTAGTAAATATCCCACTGCACGTTTACTTGACAATTTAATGAACGTTTGTTATTCTCTTTAAATGGTTTGGATCCGTAGGTCATATGCATCTTTAGAAAAGTTTCAAGGTTGAATATCCTTTTTTAAAACATCTGTTGATGAAATCTCTTTCTTATAAAATTCCAAGCTATTAGGGTTGAACTAGTAAATTTCCCAAACTGGGATAACAAAACTTTTGTGTTAATTTGTGATATGGGAATAATTTTTCTTTACTTACAATTTTTTTGTTTCAAATTTTTTCCATACATGAACTCTAAAATTTTTATTTTGTTGTGATCTTTTTGCTTTAGCTGTTTTCTGGAT
This sequence comes from Aristolochia californica, assembly GCF_029961685.1. Lineage (NCBI taxonomy): Eukaryota > Viridiplantae > Streptophyta > Magnoliopsida > Piperales > Aristolochiaceae > Aristolochia > Aristolochia californica. Next base: position 30,382,839 of record NW_027181992.1, on the reverse strand, counting down.
GAAGGGAAAGCGAGAACTCAAAATTTTGATTGAAGAAAAAAGTATACATCTAAAATGGGAATACAATGCACAAATGTAGAGAGAGATAATTCCAAAGAGTGTCTATAATTTTTAGGGATTGTAAACTCTTTTTAGTTTTTATATATTAGGTTTACAATCGTCGAGGACAAGGGGAGGCGGGGAACTTTTAACTGAGTGTTGACTCCCAATCCATAAGTCATTTCTTAAAAAATATAGCCCGTTACGTATGATAAATCACTTTACAATCATCTATGATTGTTAGGTTAGCTTTTTTTAAATGGGCAAAATAATGGCTTGTTTGACTCGGGTAAATATCCCACCGCACGTTCTTTTGAGAATTTAATGAGCGTTTGTTATTCTCTATAAAAGGTTTGGATCCACAAGACATTTGCATCTTTAACATGTTTCATGCTTGCATATCTATTTTTAAAAGAAATGTCTTTCTTATAAAATTCCAAGCTGTTAGGGTACTAGTGGAATTTCCAAAACTTGGATAACAAAACTTTTGTCTTCATTTGTGGAGTGAATAAATTTTCTTTACTTACATTGTTATTGTTTTAAATTTTTTCCATACATCAACTCTAAAATTTTTATTTTGTCAGGATCTATTTGCCTTTTTTGTTTACGGGATGAAGGGAAAGCGAAAACTCAAAGTTTTGATTTAAGAAAAAATTATACATTCAAAAAGGAAATGCACAACGTAAAAATGTAGAGAGAGATAATTCCAAAGAGTGTCTGTAATTCTTTGGGATTGTAAACTCTTTTTAGTTTTTATATATTAGCCTTTGCAATCGTCGTGGAAAAGGGAGAGGTAGGGGATTTTTACCCGAGTGTTGTATCCCAATCCCTAAATCATTTCTTACAAAAATATAGCCCGTACACATGATAAAACACTCCACAATCATCTACGATTGTTAGGTCAGCTTTTGTAAAATAAAAAAAATATTAGCTTGTTTGACTCTGGTAAAAATCCCACTGCACGTTCACTTGAGAATTTAATGACCGTTTGTTATTCTCTTTAAAAGGTTTGGATCCAAAGGTCATTTGCATCTTTAGAAAAGTCTCAAGCTTGAATATCCTTTCTTAATACATCTGTAGAAGAAATCTCATTCTTATAAAATTCCAAGCTATTAGGGTTGAACTAGTAAATTTCCCAAACTTGGATAACAAAACTTTTGTGTTAATTTTTGGTATGTGAATAAATTTTCTTTACTTACATTTTTTTTGTTTTAAATTTTTTCCATACATAAACTCTAAATTTTTTATTTTGTTGTGATCTTTTTGCCTTAATTGTTTTCTGGATGAAGGAAAAGAGAGAACTCAAAATTTTGATTTAAGAAAAAAGTATACATCTAAAATAGGAATACAAAATGCACAAATGTAGAGAGAGATAATTCCAAAGAGTGTCTGTAATTTTTAGGGATTGTAAACTCCTTTTAGTTTTTATATATTAGGTTTTACAATTGTCGAGGAAAAGCGGAGGTGGGGAACCTTTAACTGAGTGTTGACTCTCAATCCATAAGTTATTTCTTAAAAAATATAGCCCGTTATGTATGCTAAATCACTTTAAAATCATCTATGATTGTTAGGTCAGCTTTTAGTAAATGGGCAAACTAATGGCTTGTTAGACTCGGGTAAATATCCCACCGCACGTTCACTTGAGAATTTAATGAGAGTTTGTTGTTCTCTATAAAAGGTTTGGATCCATAGGTTTTTGCATCTTTAACATGTTTCATACTTGCATATCCATTTTTAAAACATGTGTAGAAGAAATCTCTTTCTTATAAAATTCCAAGCTATTAGGGTTAAACTAGTAGAATTTCAAAAACTAGGATAATAAAACATTTGTCTTCATTTGTGGAGTATGAATAAATTTTCTTTACTTACCTTTTTTATTGTTTTAAATTTTTTCCATACATCAACTCTAAAATTTTCATTTTGTCAGGATCTATTTGCATTTTTTTTTTACGAGATGAAGTGAGAGCGAAAACTAAAAGTTTGGATTTAAGAAAAAAATATACAGCTAAAATGGAAATTCACAATGTACAAAAGTAGAGAGAGATAATTCTAAAGAGTGTTTGTAATTTTTAGGATTGTAAACTCTTTTCAGTTTTTTTTATATTATCTTTTGCAATCGTCGGGGAAAAGGGAGAGGTGGGGGATTTTTACTTGAGTGTTGAATCCCAATCCCTAAGTCATTTCTCACCAAAATATAGCTCGTACGCATGATAAATCACTTTACAATGATCAACGTATGTTAGGTCAGCTTATTGTAAATGGGCAAAATAATGGGTTGTTTGACTCGGGTAAATATCCCACGGCATGTTCACTTCAGAATTTAATGAGCGTTTGTTATTCTCTATAAAAGGTCATTTGCATGTTTAACTTGTTTCATGCTTGCATATCCATTTTTAAAACATATGTAGAAGAAATCTCTTTCTTATAAAATTCCAAGCTATTAGGGTTTATCTAGTGGAATTTCCAAAACTTTGATAACAAAACTTTTGTGTTCATTTGTGGTGTGTGAAGAAATTTTCTTTAGTTACATTTGTTATTGTTTTAAATTTTTTCTATACATCAACTCTAAAATTTTCATTTTGTTAGGATCTATTAGCCTTTTTTTTTAACGGGATGAAGGAAGAGCAAAAACTCAAAGTTTTGATATAAGAAAAACGTATACATTCAAAATGGAAATGCACAACATACAAATCTAGAAAGAGATAATTCCAAAGAGTGTCTGTAATTTTTAGGGATTGTAAACTCTTTTTAGTTTTTATATATTAGCTTTTGTAATCGTCGGGGAAAAGGGAGAGGTGGGGGGTTTTTTACCTGAGTGTTGAATCCCAATCCCTAAGTCATTTGTTACAAAAATATAGCCATACACACAATAATTTACTTTAAAATCATCAACGATTATTATGTTAGCCTTTTGTAAATGGGCAAAATATTGGCTTGTTTGACTCTGGTAAATATCCCACTGCACGTTCACTTGAGAATTTAATGAGCGTTTATTTTTCTCTTTGAAAAGTTTGGATCCATAGGTCATTTGCATCTTTAGAAAAGTTTCAAGCATGAATATCCTTTTTCAAAACATTTGTAGAAGAAATCTCTTTCTTATAAATTTCCAAGCTATTAGGGTTGAACTAGTAAATTTCCCAAACTTGGATAACAAAACTTTAGTGTTACTTTGTGGTATGTGAATAAATTTTCTTTACTTACATTTTTTTTGTTTTAAATTTTTTCCATACATAAACTCTAAAATTTTTATTTTTTTGTGATCTTTTTTGCCTTGATTGTTTTCTGGATGAAGGGAACGCGAGAACTCAAAGTTTTTATTTAAGAAAAAAGTATACATCTAAAATGGAAATACACAATGCACAAATGTAGAGAGAGATAATTCCAAAGATTGTCTGTAATTTTTAGGGATTGTAAACTCTTTTTAGTTTTTATATATTAGATTTTACAATCATCGAGGAAAAGGGGGAGGCGGGGAATTTTTAACTGAGTGTTGACTCCCAATCCATAAGTCATTCTTACAAAAATATAGCCCGTTATAAATGATAAAATATTTTAAAATCATCTATGATTGTTAGGTCAGCTTTTTGTAAATGGGAAAAATAATGGCTTGTTCGACTCGGGTAAATATCCTACCGCACGTTCACTTGAGAATTTAATGAGCGTTTGTTATTCCTTATAAAAGGTTTGCATCCATTGGTCATTTGCATCTTTAACATGTTTCATGCTTGCATATCCACTTGTAAAACATGTGTAGAAGAAATCTCTTTGTTATAATATTCCAAGGTATTAGGGGTTAACTAGTGGAATTTCCAAAACTTAGATAACAAAACTTTTGTGTTCATTTGTGCTGTGTGAATAAATTTTCTTTACTTACATTTATTATTGTTTTAAATATTTTCCATACATCAACTCTAAAATTTTCATTTTGTCAGGATCTATTTGCCTTTTTTGTTTACAGGGTGAAGGGAGAGCGAAAAATAAAAGTTTTGATTTAAGAAAAAAGTATACATTCAAAATGGAAATGCACAACGTACAAATGTAGAGAGAGATAATTCCAAAGACGTCTGTAACTTTTAGTGATTGTAAAATTTTTTTAGTTTTTATATATTGGCTTTTGCAATCATCTGGGAAAAGGGAGAGGTGGGGGATTTTAACCCGAGTGTTGAATCCCAATCCCTAAATCATTTCTTACAAAAATATAGCCCCTACACATGATAAAACCCTTTACAATCATCTACAATTATTAGGTCAGCTTTTTGTAAATGAGCAAAATATTGGCTTGTTTGACTCTGGTAAATATCCCACTGCACGTTCACTTGAGAATTTAATGAGCGCTTGTTATTCTCTTTAATAGGGTTGGATCCATAGGTCATTTGCATCTCTAGAAAAGTCTCAAGCTTGAATATCCTTTTTTAAAACATCTGTAGAAGAAATCTCTTTCTTATAAAATTCCAAGCTATTAGGGTTGAACTAGTAAAATTCCCAAACTTGGATAACAAAACTTTTGTGTTAATTTGTGGTATGTGAATAAATTTTCTTTACTTACATTTTTTTGTTTCATATTTTTTCCGTACATTAACTCTAAATTTTTTTTTTGTTGTGATCTTTTTGCCTTGATTGTTTTCTGGAGGAAGGGAAAGTGAGAACTCAAAGTTTTGATTTAAAAAAAAAGTATACATCTAAAATGGAAATACACAATGCACAAATGTAGAGAGAGATAATTCCAAAGAGTGTCTGTAATTTTTAGGGATTGTAAACTCTATATAGTTTTTATATATTAGGTTTTACAATCGTCGAGGAAAAGGGGGAGGCGGGGAAATTTTAACTGAGTGTTGACTCCCAATCCATAAGTCATTTCTTAAAAAAATATAGCCCGTTACGTATGATAAATCACTTTACAATCATCTATGATTGTTAGGTCAGCTTTTTTTAAATGGGCAAAATAATGGCTTGTTTGACTTGGGTAAATATCCCACCGCACGTTCAATTGAGAATTTAATGAGCGTTTGTTATTCTCTATAAAAGATTTGGATCCGTAGGTCATTTGCATCTTTAACATGTTTCATGCTTGCATATCCCTTTTTAAAACATGTGTAGAAGAAATCTCTTTCTTATAAAATTCCAAGGTATTACGGTTAAACTAGTGGAAGTTCCAAAACTTGGATAACAAAACTTTTGTGTTCATTTGTGGTGTGTGAAGAAATTTTCTTTACTTATATTTTTTATTGTTATAAATTTTTTCCTTACATCAACTCTATAATTTTCATTTTGTTGGGATCTATTTGCCTTTTTCGTTTACAGGATGAAGGGAGCGCGAGAACTCAAAGTTTTGATTTAATAAATAAGTATTCGTTCAAAATGGAAATGAACAACGTACAAATGTAGAGGGAGATAATTCCAAAGAGTGTCTGTAATTTTTAGAAATTTTAAACTCTTTTTAGTACTTATATGTTAGGTTTTACAATCGTCAGGAAAAAGGGAGGGCGAGGGATTTCTAACTATTTGTTGACTCCCAATCCATAAGTTATTACTTACAAAAATACAGCCCGTTACACATGATAAATCACTTTACAATCATCTTTGATTGTTAAGTTAGCTTTTTGTAAATGGGCAAAATAATGGCTTGTTTGACATTGGTAATGATCCAACCGCATGTTCACTTGAAAATTTAATGAGCGTTTATTATTCTTTTTAAAAGGTTTGGATCCAAAGGTAATTTGTATTTTTAACATGTTTCAATCATGGATATCCATTTTAAAAACATGTGTAGAAGAAATCTCTTTCTTATTAAATTCCCAGCTATAAGGGTTGAACTAGTGGAATTTTCCAAACTTGGATAACAAAAAATTTGTGTTCATTTGTGGTGTGAAAATAAATTTTTATTACTTACATTTGTTATTGTTTTAACTTTTTTCCATTCCTAAACTTTAAAATTTTCCTTTTGTTGTGATCTATTTGCCTTTTTCTTTTACAGGTTGAAGGGAGAGCGAAAACTCAAAGTTTTGATTTAAGAAAAAATTATACATCTAAAATTGAAATGCACAATGGACAAATGTGGAGATAGATAATTCCAAAGAGTTTCTATAATTTTTAGGGATTGTAAACGCTTTTTAGTTTATATATATTAGGTTTTGAAATCGAAGGGGAAAAGAGGGAGCCGAGGGATTTTTAATTGAGTGTTGACTCCCATTATGCTTGATAAATCTCCATAAAATCATCTATGATTGTTAGGTCAGCTGTTTGTAAATGGACAAAATAATGGCTTGTTTGACTCGGGTAAATATCCCACCGCACGTTCACATGAGAATTTAATGAGTTTTTGTTATTCCCTTAAAAAGTTTGGATCCATAGGTTATTGTCATCTTTAACATGTTTCAAGCATGCATATCCATTTTTAAAACATGTGTAGAAGAAATCTCTTTCTTATAAAATTCCAAGCTATTAGGGTTGAACTAGTGGAATTTCCAAAAATTGAATAACAAAACTTTTTGTGTTCATTTGTGGTGTGTGAATAAATTTTCTTTAGTTATATTTGTTATTGTTTTAAATTTTTTCCATACCAAAACACTAAAATTTTCATTTTGTTGTGATCTTTTTGCCTTTTTTGTTTACGGGATGAAGCGAAAGCGAAAACTCAAAGTTTTGATTTAAGAAAAATATTTACAACTAAAACGGAAATGCACAATGCACAAATGTAGAGAGAGATAATTCCAAAGAGTGTCTATAATTTTTAGGGATAGTAAAATCTTTTTAGTTTTTAAATATTTGTTTTTGAAATCGTCGGGGAAAAGAGGGAGCTGGGGGATTTTTAACTGTGAGTTGACTTCCAATCCATAAGTCATTTCTTACTAAAATATAGGCCGTTACACATGATAAATGACTATACAATCATTTATGATTGTTTGGTCAGTTTTTTTGTAATGGGCAAAGTAATGGCTTGTTTCACTCGGGTAAATATCCCACCGCACGTTCACTTGAGAATTTAATGAACGTTTGTTATTCTTTTCAAAAGGTTTGGATCCATAGGTCATTTGCATCTTTAACATGTTTCAACCAAGCATATCCATTTTCAAAACATGTGTAGAAGAAATCTGTGTCTTATAAAATTCCATGCTATTAGGGTTGAACTAGTGGAATTTCTCAAACTTTGATAACAATTTTTTTTTGTTCATTTTTGGTGTGTGAATAAATTTTCTTTACTTATATTTGTTATTGTTTTAAATTTTTTCCGTACATAAACTCTAAAATTTTCATTTTGTTGTGATTTATTTGCCTTTTTTGTTTACTGGATGAAGGGAAAGTGAAAACTCAAAGGTTTGATTTAAGAAAAAAGTAAACATCTAAAATGGAAATGCACATTGCAAAAATGTAGAGAGAGATAATTCCAAAGAGTGTCTGTAATTTTTAGGGATTGTAAACTCTTTTCAGTTTTTATATATTAGGTTTTGCAATCATCGGGGAAAAGAGGTAGGCGAGGGATGTTTAACTCAGTGTTGACTCCCAATCCATATGTCATTTCTTACAAAAATATAGCCTATTATACATGATAAATCTGTTGACAATTATGTATTATTGATAGGTCTTCCTTTTGTTAATGGGCAAAATAATGGCTTGTTTAACTTGGGTAAATATCCCACCGCACATTCACTTGAGAATTTAATGAGCATTTCTTATTCTTTTTAAAAGGTTTGGATCCATAGGTCATTGGAATCTTTAATATGTTTCAAGCATGCATATCCATTTTTAAAATGTGTGTAGAAGAAATCTCTTTCTAATAAAATTCCAATCTATTAGGTTTGAACTAGTAGAATTTCCGAAACTTGGATAACAAAACATTTCTGTTCATTTGTGGCATGTGAATAAATTTTCTTTACTAACATTTGTTATTTTTAAAAAAAATTTCCATGGAGAAACTCTAAAATTTTCAATTTGTTGTGATCTATTTGCCTTTTTTTTTTTACGAGATGAAGGGAGAGAAAAAACTCAAAGTTTTGATTTAATAAAAAAGTATACATCCAAAATGGAAATGCACAATGCACAAATGTAGAGAGAGATAATTCCAAAGAGTGTCTGTAATATTTAGGGATGGTAAACTCTTTTTAGTTTTTATATATTATGTTTTGCAATCGTCAGGGAAAAGGGGAAGGCGGGGGATTTTTAACTGTTTGCTGACTCCCAAGCCATAAGTCATTTCTTAAAAAAATAGAGCCCGTTATGCCGCCTGATAAATCACTTTACAATCATCTATGATTGTTAGGTTTGCTTTTTGTAAATGGGAAAAATAATAGCTTGTTTGACTTAGGTAATGATCCCACCGCATGTTCACTTGAGAATTGAATGGGAGTTTGTTATTTTCTTTAAAAGGTTTGGATCCATAGGTAATTTGTATCTTTAACATGTTGCAAACATGCATATTCATTTTTAAAACATGTGTAGAAGAAATCTCTTTCTTATAAAATTCCAAGCTATAAGTATTGAACTAGTGGAATTTTCCAAACTTGAATATCAAAACTTTTTTCTTCATTTGTGGTGTGTGAAAAAATTTTTTTTTCTTAAATTTTTTATTTTTAAACTTTTTTCCATACATAAACTCTGAAATATTCATTTTTTTGTGATCTATTTGCCTTTTTATTTTACGGGATGAAGGTAGAGTGAAAACTTAAGTTTTGATTTACGAAAAATTTATACATCTAAAATGGAAATGCACAATGCACAAATGTAGAGAGAGATAATTCCAAAGAGTGTATATAATTTTTAGGGATTGTAAAGTCTTTTTAGTTTATATATATTAGGTTTTGAAATCGTTGGGGAAAAGGTGGAGCCAGGGGATTTTGAACTAAGTGTTGACTTCCAATCTATAAGTCATTCCTTACAAAAATATAGCCCATTACACATCATAAATCACTTTACAATCATCTATGATCGTTAGGTCAACTTTTTGTCAATGGGCAAAATAATGGATTGTTTTACTATGGTAAATATACCACTTCACGTTCACTTGAGAATTTAATGAGCATTTGTTATTTCTCTTTAAAAGGTTTGGATCCATAGGTCATTTGCATCTTTAACATGTTTGAAGCATGCATATCCATTTTTTAAAACATGTGCAGAAAAATCTTTTTCTGATAAAATTCCAAGCTATTAGGGTTGAACAAGTGAAATTTCCAAAACTTGGCTAACAAAACTTTTGTGTTCATTTCTGGAGTGTCAATAAATTTTCTTTAAATACTTTTGTTTTTGCTTTAAATTTTTTCCATACATAAACTCTAAAATTTTCATTTTGTTGTGATCTATTTGCCTTTTATCTCTTTTTTGTTTAAGAGAAGAAGGGAAAGTGAAAACTCAAGTTTTGATTTAATAAAAAAGTATCCATCTAAAATGGAAATGCACAATGCAAAAATGTAGAGAGAGATAATTCCAAAATGTGTCTGTAATTTTTAGGGATTGTGAACTCTTTTTAGTTTTTATATATTAGGTTTTGCAATCGTCGGGAAAAGGGGGAGCCAGGCGATTTTTAACTGAGTGTTGACTACCAATCCATAAGTCATTCCTTAGAAAAATATAGCCCGTTACGCATGATAAATCATTTTAAAATCATCTACGATTAATAGGTCAGCTTTTTTTAAATGGGCAAAATAAGGGCTTGTTTGACTCGGGTAAATATCCCACCGTTCGATCATTTGAGAATTTAATGGGCATTTCTTATTCTCTTGAAAAGGTTTGGATCCATAGGTCATTTGCATCTTTAACATGTTTCATGCATGCATATCCATTTTTTAACACATGTACAGAAAGTCTATTTATTATAAAATTCGAAGCTATTAGGGTTGAACTAGTGGAATTTCCTAAACTAGACCAACAAAACTTTTATGTACATTTGTGGTGTGTGAATAAATTTTCTTTACGTACATTTGTTATAACTTGAAATTTTTTCCATACATAAATTCTAAAATTTTTATTTTATTGTGATCTATTTGTCTTTTATCTCATTTTTGTTTACGAGATGAAGGGAAAATGAAAACACAAGTTGTGATTTAAGAAAAAAGTACACATCTAAGATGGGAATGCACAATGTAGAAAAGTAGAGAGAGATAATCCCAAAAAGTGTCTGTACTATATATGGATTGTAAACTCTTTTTAGTTTTTTATATATTTGGTTTTGCAATCATTGGGAAAAGGGGGAAGCGACAGATTTTTATCGGAGTGTTGACTCCCAAATCATAAGTCATTCCTTAAAAAAATATAGCCCGTTACACATGATAAATCACTTAACAATCATCTATGATCGTTAGGTCAGTTTTTTGTAAATGGACAAAATAATGGCTTGTTTGACTAGGTTAAAATCCCACCGCATGTTCACTAGAGAATTTAATTAGTGTTTTTTATTCTCTTTAAAAGGTTTGGATACACAGGACATTTGCATCTTTAATATGTTTCATGCATGCATATCCCATTTTTTAAAATATGTGTAGAAAAATCTCTTTCTTTAAAACTCCAAGCTATTATGGTTCAACTAGTGGAATTTCTCAAACTTGGATAACAAAACTTTTCTGATCATTTGTGGAGTGTGAATAAATTTTCTTTACCAACATTTGTTATATTGCTTTAAATTTTTACCATACAAAAACTCTAAAATTTTCATTTTCTTGTGATCTATTTGGCTTTTATCTCTTTTTTGTTTACGAGATGAAGGCAAAGTAAAAAATCAAGTTTTTATTGAAGAAAAAAGTATAAATATAAAATGGAAATGCACAATGCTCAAATGTAGAGAGAGATAATTCCAAAAACTGTCTGTAATTTTTATGGATTGTAAATTTTATTTTTTTATATATGAGGTTTTGCAATCGTTGGGAACAAGGGGTGGCAGGGGATTTTTAACTGAGTGTTGACTCCCAATCCATAAGTCATTCCTTAAAAAAATATAGCCCGTTAAATATGATAAATCACTTTACAATCATCTATAATCGTCAGGTCAGCTTTTTGTAAATGGAGAAAATAATGGATTTTTTCTCGGGTAAATATCCCACTGCACGTTCACTTGAGAATTTAATGAGCGTTTGTTATTTCTCTTTAAAAGGTTTGGATCCATAGGTCATTTTCATCTTTAACATGTTTTCAGAATGAATATCCATTTTTTAAACATGTGTAGAAAAATCACTTTCTTATAAAATTTCAAGCTATTAGGGCCAAACTAGTGGAATTTCCCAAACTTGGATAATTAAATTTTTGTGTTCATTTGTGGTGTGTGAATAAATTTTCTATACTTACATTTGTTATTGCTTTAATTTTTTTCATTTTCTTTACATTTGTTATTAGATGTATACTCTAAAATTTTCATTTTGTTGTGATCTATTTGCCTTTTATCTCTTTTTTGTTTACAAGATGAAGGGAAAGTGAAAACTCAAGTTTTGATTTAAGAAAAAAGTATACATCTAAAAAGGAAATGCACAATGCACAAATGTAGAGAGAGATAATTTCAAAAAGTGTCTATAGTTTTTAGGGAATGTAAACTCTTTTTAGCTTTTATATATTTGGTTTTGCAATCGTCGGGAAAAGGGGGAGGCGGTGGATTTTTAACAGAGTGTTGACTCCCAATCCAAAAGACTTTCCATACAAAATTGTAGCCCGTTATGCAAGATAAATCACTTTACAATCATCTATGATAGTTAGGTCAGCTTTTTGTTAATGGCAAAATAATGGCTTGTTTGACTCAGGTAAATATGCCACCGCGCATTCACTTGTGAATTTAATGAGCATCTGTTATTCTCTCTAAAAGGTTTGGATCCATAGGTCATTTACATGTTTAACATGTTTCAAGCATGCATATCCATTTTTTAAAACATGTGTTGAAAAATTTCTTTCTTACAAAATTCCAAGCTATTAGGGTTGAACTAGTGGAATTTCCCAAACTTGGATAAAAAAACTTTTATGTTCATTTGTGGTGTGTGAATAAATTTCATTTACTTACATTTGTATTTGCTTTAAATTTTTTCCATACATAAACTCAAAAATTTTCTTTTTCTTGTTATCGATTTGCGTTTTATCTCTTTTTTGTTTAAAAGATGAAAGCAAAGTGAAAACTCATGTTTTTATTGAAGAAAAAAGTATACCTCTAGAATGGAAATGCAAAAGGCTCAAAAGTAGAGAGAGATAATTCCAAAAAGTGTTTGTAATTTTTAGGGATTGTAAATTTTCTTAGTTTTTATATATTAGGTTTTGCAATGGTCGGGAAAAGGGGGGTGGCGGGGAATTTTTAACTGAGTGTTGACTCCCAATCCATAAGTCATTCCTTACAAAAATATAGCTTGTTATGCATGATAAATCACTTTACAATCATCTGTGATCGTCAGGTCAACTTTTTGTAAATGGGAAAAATAATGGATTGTTTGACTCAAGTAAATATCCCATTGAACATTCACTTGAGTATTTAATGAGCGCTTGTTATTTCTCTTTAAAAGGTTTGGATCCATAGGTCATTTGCATCTTCTACATGTTATAAGCATGCATATCCATTTTTTTAAAACATGTGCAAAAAAATTTATTTCTTATAAAATTCCTTGCTATTAGGGTTGAACTAGTGAAATTTCCCAAACTTGGATAACAAAAGCTTTGTGATCATTTGTTGTGTGTGAATAATTTTTTTTTACTTACATTTTTATTGCTTCAAGTTTTTTTATTTTCTTTACTTTTGTTATTTGATGTATACTCTAAAATTTTCATTTGGTTGTGATCTATTTGCTTTTTATCTCTTTTTTGTTTACGAGATGAAGGGAATGAAAAATCAAGTTTTAATTTAAGAAAAAAGTATACATCTAAAATGGAAAAGGACAATGCACAAATGTAGAGAGAAAAAATTCCAAAAACTGTCGGTAATTTTTAGGGAATGAAAACTCTTTTTAGTTTGGTTTTGCAATTGTTGGGAAAAGGGGGAGGAGGGGGATTGTTAAGTGAGTGTTGACTCCCAATCCAAATGTCATTCCATACAAAAATATAGCCTGTTACCATGATAAATCACTTTAAAATCATCTATGATCATTAGGTCAGCTTTTTGTAAATGGGCAAAATAATGGCTTGCTTGACAGGTGTAAATATCCCACCGCACGTTCACTTGAGAATTTAATGAGCATTCGTTATTCTCTTTAAAAGGTTTGGATTCGTAGGCCATTTGCATCTTTAACATGTTTCACACATGCATATGCATTTTTTAAAACATGTGCATAAAAATCTCTTTCTTATAAAATTCCAAGCTATTAGGGATGAACTAGTGGAATTTCAAAAACTTGCATAACAAAACTTTTGTATTCATTTGTGGTGTGTGAATAATTTTTCTTTACTTACATTTTTTTGTGCTTTAAATTTTTTCCATATAGAAAGTCAAAAATTTTTATTTTGCTCTAATCTATTTGCCTTTTATCTCTTTTTTCTTTACGATATGAAGGGAAACTGAAAACTCAAGTTATGATTTAAGAAAAAAGTATACATCTAAAATGGAAATGCACAATGCAAAATTATAGAGAGAGATAATTCCAAAATGTGTCTTTAATTTTTAGGGATTTTAAAGTCTTTTTATTTTTTAGATATAAGGTTTAGCAATGGTCAGGAAAAAGGGGAGGCGAGGCATGTTTAACTGAGTGTTGAATCCCAATGCATAAGTCATTCCTAACAAAAATATACCCCATTACTCATGATAAATCACTTGACAATCATATATGATCGTCAGGTCAGCTATTTGTAAATGGGCAAAATAATGGATTGTTTAACTTGGGTTAATATCCCACTGCATGTTTCCTTGAGAATTTAATAAGTGTTTCATATTTCTCTTTAAAAGGTTTGGATCTGTAGGTCATTTGAATCTTTAACATGATTGAAGCATGTATATCCATTTTTTTAAACATGTGCAGAAAAATCTCTTTCTTATAAAATTCCAAGCTATTAGGGTTGAAATAGTGGAATTTCCCAAACCTGGATAACAAAAGTTTGTTGTTCATTTGTGGTGTGTGATTAAATTTTATTTACTTTCATTTTTTATTGCTTTAAATTTTTTCATTTTCTTTACTTTTGTTATTAGATCTATACTCTAAAATTTTCATTTTGTTGTGATCTATTTGCCTTTTATCTCTTTTTTGCTTACGAGATGAAGGGAAAGTGAAAACTCAAGTTTTGATTTAAGAAAAACGTATACATCTAAAATGGAAATGCATAATGCACAAATTTTGAGAGAAATAATTCCAAAAACTATCTATAATTTTTAGGGGATGTAAACTCTTTTTAGTTTTTATATATTTGGTTTTGCAAATGTCGGGAAAAGGGGGAGCGAGGGATTTTAAACTGAGCGTTGACTCCCAATCCAAAAGTCATTCCATACAAAATAATAGCCCGTTATGCATGATAAATCACTTTACAATCATTTATGATCGTTTGGTCAGCTTTTTGTGAATGGGCAAAATAATGGCTTGTTTGACTCGGGTAAATATCCCGCCGCACATTCTCTTCAGAATTTAATGAGCGTTTGTTATTCTCTTTGAAAGGTTTGGAGCCATAGGCATTTGCATCCTTAACATGTTTCACGCATGCATTTGCATTTTTTAAATCATGTGCCAAAAAATCCCTTTCTTATAAAATTCCAAGCTTGCATAACAAAATTTTGTGTTCATTTGTGATGTGTGAATAAATTTTCTTTACTTACATTTGTTATTGCTTTCAATTTTTTCCATACATAACTCTAACATTTTTATTTTGCTGTAATCTATTTGCCTTTTATGTCTTTTTTTCTTTACGAGATGAAGGGAAAGTGAAAACTCAAGTTTTGATTTAAGAAAAAAGTATATATCGAAAATGGAAATGCACAATGCAAAAATGTAGAGCGAGATATTTCCAAAATGTGTCTGTAATTTTTAGGGATTGTAATCTCTTTTTAGTTTTCAAATATTAGGTTTTGATCTTGTCGGGAAAAGGGGGAGGCGGGGGATTTTTAATTGAGTGTTGGCTCCCAATCCATAATTTATTCCTTAAAATAATTTAGCCCATTACGCATGATAAATCATTTTACAATCATCTATGATCGTGAGGTCTGATTTTTGTAAATGGGCAAAATAATGGAAATTTCTACTTGCGTAAATATCCCACTGCACGTTCACTTGTGAATTTAATGAGCGTTCTCTATTTCTCTTTAAAAGCTTTGAATCCATAGGTCATTTGTATCTTTAACATGTTTGAAGCATGCATATCCATTTTTTTAAAACATGTACTGAAAAAAAATTTTCTTATAAAATTCCAAGCTATTAGGGTTGAACTAGTGGAATTTCCCAAACATGGATAACAAAACTTTTGAGTACATTTGTGGTATGTGAATAAATTTTCTTTACATACTTTTTTTATGTTTTAAATTTTTTCCTTACATAAACTCTAAAATTTTCATTTTGTTGTATTCTATTTGCCTTTTGTCTCCTCTTTGTTTACGAGTTGAACGGAAAGTGAAAACTCAAGTTTTGAATTAAGAAAAAAATATACATCTAAAAATGAAATACAGAATGCGAAAATGTAGAGAGAGATAATTCCAAAAAGTGTCTGTAATTTTTAGGGAATGTAACCTTTTTTAGTTTTTATATATTTGGTTTTGCAATCGTCGGGAAGGGGGGTAGGCGAGGGATTTTAAACTGAGTGTTGACTCCCAATCCATAAGTCATTCCAAAAAAAAATATAGCCCGTTACGCATGATAATTCACTTTACAATCATCTATGATCGTTTGGTCAACTTTTTGTAAATGGGCAAAATAAAGGCTTGTTTGACTCGGGTAAATATCCCACAGCACGTTTAGTTGAGAATTTAAAGAGCGCTTTTAATTCTCTTTAAAAGGTTTGGATCCATAGGTCATTTGCATCTTTAACATGTTTCAGGCACGTATACCCATTTTTTAAAACAAGTGCAGAAAAATCTCTTTCTTATAAAATTCCAAGCTAATAGGGTTGAACTAGTGGAATTTCCCAAACATGCATAACAAAACTTTTTTCTTCATTTTTAATCTATGAATAAATTTTCCTTACTTTCATTTTTTCTTTCTTAAAAAATTTTCCACGCATAAACTCTAAAATTTTTATTTTGCTGTAATCTATTTGCCTTTTATCTCTTTTTTGTTTACAAGATCAAGGGAAAGTGAAAACTCAAGCTTTCATTTAAGAAAAAAGTAAACATCTAAAATGGAAATGCACAATGCACAAATGTAGAGAGAGATAATTCTAAAAAGATTTCGTAATTTTTAGGGATTGTGAACTCTTTTTAGTTTTTATATATAAGTTTTTGCAATAGTCGGGAAAAGGGGGAGGCAGGGGAATTTTTAACTGAGTGTTGACTCCCAATCCGTAAGTCATTCATTACAAAAATATAGCCCATTACGCATGATAAAACACTAAATAAATATCTATGACCGTTGGGAGAGGTTTTTGTAAATGGGCAAAATAATGGCTTGTTTGATGCGGTTAAATATCCCACCTCAAGTTCACTTGAGAATTTAATGAGCGTTTATTATTCTCTTTAAAAGGTTTGGATCCATATGTCATTTGATCCTTTAACATGTTTCAAGCACGCATATCCATTTTTTAAAACATGTACCGAAAAATCTCTTTCTGATTAAATTTAGAGCTATTAGGGTTGAACTAGTGGAATTTCCCAAACTTGGATAACAAAAATTTTGTGTTCATTTGTAGTGTGTGAATAATTTTTCTTTACTTACATTTGTTATTGCTTTAAATTTTTTCCATACATAAACTCTAAAATTTTCATTTTGTTGTGATCTATTTGCCTTTAATCTCTTTTTTGTTTACAAGATGAAGGCAAAGTGAAAACTCAAGTTATGATGTAAGAAAAAAGTATACTTCTAAAATGGAAAAGTACAATGCTCAAAGGTAAATAGAGATAATTCCAAAAAGTGTCTGTAATTTTATAGATTGTAAACTCTTTTTCATTTTTATATATTACGTTTTGCAATTGTCCAGAAAAGGGGCAGGAAGGGGATTTTTAACTTATTCTTGACTCCCAATCCATAAGTCATTCCTTAAAAAAATATAGCCCGTTACGCATGATAAATAACTTTACAATCATCTATGATCGTCAGGTCAGCTTTTTGTAAATAGGCAAAATAATAGCTTGTTTGACTCAGGTAAATATCCCACTCCACGATCACTTGAGAATTTAATGATTGTTTGTTATTCTTTATAAAATGTTTGTATCCATAGGTCATTTGTTTCTTTAACATGTTTGAAGCATGCATATCCATTTTTTAAAACTTGTGTAGAAAAATCTCTTCCTTATAAAATTCCAAGCTATTATGGTTGAACTAGTGGAATTTCCCAAACTTGGATAACAAAACTTTTGTGTTCATTTTTGGTGAGTGAATAAATTTTCTTAACTTACATTGGTTATTTCTTTAAATGTTTTCCATACATACACTCTAAAATTCTTATTTTGTTGTGATCTTTTTTCCTTTTATCTCTTTTTTTATTTTTACAAGATGAAGGCAAAGTGAAAACTCAAGTTTTTAATTAAGAAAAAAGTATACATCTAAAATGGAAATGCACAATGCTCAAAAGAAGAGAGAGATAATTCCAAAAAGTGTCTGTAATGAGTTGGGATTGTAAACTCTTTTTAGTTTTTATTTATTAAGTTTTGCAATCATCGCGACAAGGGGGAGGCAGGGGGATTGTTAACTGAGTGTTGACTCCCAATCCATAAGTTATTCCTTTAGAAAATAAAGCATGTTACGCATGATAAATTACTTTACAATCATCTATGATCGTCAGGTCTGCTTTTTGTAAATGGGCAAAATAATGAACAGTTTGACTTGGGTAAATATCCCGACCCACGTTCACTTCATAATTTAATTAGTGTTTTTTATTCTCTTTAAAAGGTTTGGATTCGTAGGTTATTTGCATCTTTAACATGTTTCAAGTGTGCATATCCATTTTTTGAAACATATGTAGAAAAATCTCTTTCTTATAAAATTCCAAAGCTATTAGGGTTGAACTTGTGGATTTTTCCAAACATGGATCACAAAACTTTTGTGTTTATTTGTGGTGTGTGAAAAAAATTTCTTTACTTACATTTTTTATTTCTTAAAATTTTTTCCATACATAAACTCTAAAATTTTCTTTTTATTGTGATCTATTTGCCTTTTATCGCTTTTTTGTTGACGAGATGAAGGGAAAGTGAAAACATAAGTTTTGTTTTAAGAAAAAAGCATACATTTAAAATGGAAAATCACAATGCACAAATATAGATAAAGAAAATGCCAAAATGTGTTTGTAATTTTTAGGGATTGTAAACTCATTTTAGTTTTTATATATTTGGTTTTTCAATCGTCCCCAAAAAATGGGAGGCGGCATTTTTAACTGAGTGTTGACTCCCAATCCATAAGTCATTCATGAAAAAAATATAGCCCATTACGCATGATAAATCACTTTACAATCATCTATGATCGTCAAGTCAGCTTTTTGTAAATGGGCAAAATAATGGCTTGTTTGACTCGGGTAAATATCCCACCGCACGTTCACTTGAGAATTATTGAGCGTTAATTATTCTCTTTGAAAGGTTTGGATCCATAGGTCATTTGCATCTTTTAACATGTTTCAAGCATGCATATCCTTTTTTTAAAACATGTGTAGAAAAATCTCTTTGTTATAAAATTCCAAGCTATTAGGGTTAAACTAGTGGAATTTCCCAAACATGGATAAGAAAACATTTGTGTTCATTTGTGGTGTATGAATAAATTTTCTTTACTAACATTTGTTATTGCGATAAAATTTTTCCATATATAAACTCTAAAATTTTCATTTTGCTATGATATATTTGCCTTTTTTCTTTTCTTTTTATTACAAGATGAAGGCAAAGTGAAAGCTCCGATTTTGATTTAAGAAAAAAGAATACATCTAAAATGGAAATGCAAAATGCTCAAATGTAGAGAGAGATAATTCTAAAAAGTGTCTATAATTTTTAGGGATTGTAAACTCTTTTTAGTTTCTATATATTAGGTTTTACAATCGTCGAGAAAAGGGGGAGGCGGGGTATTTTTAACTGAGTGTTGACTCCTAATCCTTAAGTCATTCCTTACAAAAATATAGCCCTTTACACATCATAAATCACTTTACAATCATTTATGACGGTCAGGTCAACTTTTTGTAAATGGGAAAAATAATGGCACTTTTGACTCGAGGAAATATCCTACCGCTCGTACACTTGAGAATTTAAAGAGCGCTAGTTTTTCTCTTTAAAAGGTTTTTTATCCATATTTAATTTGCATATGTTACATGTTTCATGCATGCATATCCATTTTTTTAAACATGTGTAGAAAAATCTCTATCTTATAAAATTCCAGGCTGTTAGGGTTGAACTAGTCGAATTTCCCAAACTGTGCTAACAAAACTTTTGTGGTCATTTGTGGTTTGTGAATAAATTTTCTTTACTTACTTTTTTTATTGCTTAAAATGTTTTCTGTACATAAACTCTATAATTTTCATTTTGTTGTGATCTATTTGCCTTTTATCTCTTTTTTGTTTACGAGATGAAGGCAAAGTGAAAACTCAAGTTTTGATTTAAGAAAAAAAGTATACATCTAAAATGGAAATGCACAATGCTCAAATGTAGAGATAGATAATTCCAAAAAGTGTCTGTAATTTTTAGGGATTGTAAACTCTTTTTAGTTTTTATATGTTAGGTTTTTCAATCGTCGAGAAATGGGGGAGGCGATGGATTTTTAACTTAGTTTTGACTCCCAATCCATAAGTCATTTCTTACAAAAATATAGCCCGTTACGCATGGTAAATCACTTTACAATCATCAATGATCGTCAGGTCAGCTTTTTGTAAATGGGCAAAATGATGGCTATTAGGGCTATTAGGGCTGAACTAGTGGAATTTCCCAAACTTGGACAACAAAATTTTTGTGTTCATTTGTGGTGTGTGGATAAATTTTCTATACTTACATTTGTTATTGCTTTCAATTTTTTTCATTTTCTTTACATTTGTTATTATATGTATACTCTAAAATTTTCATTTTGTTGTGATCTATTTGCCTTTTATCTCTTTTTTGTTTACAAGATGAAAGGAAAGTGAAAACTCAAGTTTTGATTAAAGAAAAAAGTAAACATCTAAAATGGAAATGCACATTGCACAAATTTAGAGAGAGATAATTCCAAAAAGTGTCTGTAGATTTTATGGCATGTAAACTCTTTTGAGCTTTTATTTATTTTGTTTTGCAATCATCGGGAAAAGGGGGACGCGAGGGATTTTTAACTGAGTGTTGAATCCAAATCCAAAAGACATTCCATACAAAAATATAGCCCGTTATGCATGATAAATCACTTTACAATCATCTATGATCGTTAGGTCAGCTTTTTGTTAATGGGCAAAATAATGGCTTGTTTGACTCGGGTAAATATGCCACTGCATGTTCACTTGTTAATTTAATGAGCGTCTGTTATTCTCTCTAAAAGGATTGGATCCATAGGTTATTTACATGTTTAACATGTTCAAGCATGTATATCCATTTTTCAAAACATGTGTAGAAAAATCTCTTTCTTATAAAATTCCAAGATATTAGGGTTGAAATAGTGGAATTTCCCAAACTTGGATAACAAAAGTTTTGTGTTCATTTGTGGTGTGTGAATAAATTTTCTTTACTTAAATTTGTTATTTCTTTAAATTTTTTCATTTTCTTTACATTTTTTATTAGATCTATACTCTAAAATTTTCATTTTGTTGTGGTCTATTTGCCTTTTATCTCTTTTTTGCTTACGAGATGAAGGGAAAGTGAAAACTCAAGTTTTGATTTAAAAAAAATGTATACATCTAAAATGGAAATCCACAATGAACAAATGTAGAGAGAGCTAATTCCAAAAAGTGTCTGTAATTTTTAGGGAATGTAAACTCTTTTTAGTTTTTATATATTTGGTTTTGCAATCGTGGGGAAAAGGGGGAGGCGGGGGATTTTAAACTAAGTGTTGACTCCGAATCCAAAAGTCATTCCATACATAAATATAGCCCGTTACGCATGATAAATCACTTTTCAATCATCTATGATCGTTTCGTCAGCTTTTTATGAATGGGCAAAATAATGGCTTGTTTAACTCGGGTAAATATCCCGCCGCACGTTCACTTCAGAATTTAGTGAGCGTTTGTTATTCTCTTTGAAAGGTTTGGATCCATAGGTCATTTGCATCTTTAACATGTTTCACGCAAGCAATTGCATTTTTTAAAACATGTGCCAAAAAATCTCTTTCTTATAAAATTCCATGCTAATAGGGTAAACTTTTGTGTTCATTTGTGGTATGTGAATAAATTTTATTTCCTTTCATTTGTTATCGCTTTCAATTGTTTCCATACATTAACTCTAACATTTTTATTTTGATGTAATCTATTTGCCTTTTATGTCTTTTTTGTTTACGAAATGAAGGGAAAGTGAAAACTCAAGTTTTGATTTAAGAAAAAAGTATACATCTAAAATGGAAATGCACAATGCAAAAATGAAGAGAGAGATAATTCCAAAATATGTCTATAATTTTTACGGATTGTAAACTCTTTTTAGTTTTTAAATATTAGGTTTTGATCTGGTCGGGAAAAGGGGGAGGAGGGGATTTTTAACTGAGAGTTGACTCCCAATCCATTAGTTATTCCTTAAAAAAATGTAGCCCATTACGCATGATAAATCATTTTACAATCATCTATGATCATCAGGTCAGGTTTTTGTAAATGGGTAAAATAATGGAAATTTCTACTCGCGTAAATATCCCAATGCACGTTCACTTGAGAATTTAATGAGCGTTTGCTATTTCTTTTAAAAAGGTTTAGATCCATAGGTCATTTTCATCTTTAACAAGTTTGAACCATGCATATCCATTTTTTGAAACATGTGCAGAAAAAAAAATTTCTTATAAAATTCCTAGCAAATAGGGTTGAACTAGTGGAATTTCCCAAACATGGATAATAAAACTTTTGAGTTAATTTGTGGGGTGTGAATAAATTTTCTTTACATACATTTTTTAATTTTAAAATTTTTTTAATACATAAACTCTAAAATTTTCATTTTGTTGTGTTCTATTTGCCTTTTATCTCTTTTTTCTTTACGAGATGAACGGAAAGTGAAAACTCAAGTTTTGAATTAATAAAAAAATATACATCTAAAAAGGAAATGCATAATGCAAAAATGTAGAGAGAGATAATTCCAAAAAGTGTCTGTAATTTTTAGGGAATGAAACCTCCTTTTTGTTTTTATATATTTGGTTTTTCAATCATCGGGAAGAGGGGGAGGCGAGGGATTTTAAACTGAGTGTTGACTCCCAATCCATAAGTCATTCCATAAAAAAATATAGCCCGTTACGCATGATAATTCACTATACAATCATCTATGATCGTTTGGTCAGCTTTTTGTAAATGGGAAAAATAAAGGCTTGTTTGACTCGGGTAAATATCCCACCGCACGTTCACTAGAGAATTTAAAGGGCTTTTGTAATTCTATTTAAAAGGTTTGGATCTATAGGTCATTTGCACCTTTAACATGTTTCACGCAAGCATACCCATTTTTTAAAACAAGTCCAAAAAATCTCTTTCTTATAAAATTCCAAGCTAATAGGGTTGAACTAGTGGAATTTCCAAAACTTGCATAACAAAACTTTTTTGTTCATTTTTAATGTGTGAATAAATTTTCTTTACTTACATTTTTTATTGCTTTAATTTTTTTCCAAGCATAAACTCTAAAATTGTTATTTTGGTGTAATCTATTTGCCTTTTATCTCTTTTTATTTTACAAGATCAAAGGAAAGTGAAAACTCAAGTTTTCATTTAAGAAAAAAGTATTCATCTAAAATTGAAATGCATAATGCACAAATGTAGAGAGGGATAATTCATAAAAGTCTCCGTAATTTTTAGCGATTGTGAACTCTTTTTAGTTTTTATATATAAGGTTTTGCAATAATTGGGAAAAGGAGGAGGCGGGGAATTTTTAACTGAGTGTTGACTCCCAATCCTTGAGTCATTCATTAAAAAAATATAGCCCGTTACGCATGATAAATCACTTTACAAATATATATGATTGTTCGGAGAGGTTTTTGTAAATGGGCAAAATATTGGCTTGTTTGACGCGGTTAAATATCCCACTGCAAGTTCACTTGAGAATTTAGTGAGCTTTTATTATTCTATTTAAAAGGTTTGGATCCATATGTCATTTGATCCTTTAACATGTTTCAAGCACGCATATCCATTTTTTAAAACATGTGCTGAAAAATCTCTTTCTGATTAAATTTCAAACTATTAGGGTTGAACTAGTGGAATTTCCCAAACTTGGATAACAAAAATTTTGTGTTCATTTGTGGTGTGTGAATAATTTTTCTTTACTTAAATTTGTTATTGCTTTAAATTTTTTCCTTACATGAACTCTAAAATTTTCATTTTGTTGTGATCTATTTGCCTTTAATCTCTTTTTTGTTTACAAGATGAAGGCAAAGTGAAAACTCAAGTTTTGATGTAAGAAAAAAGTATACATCTAAAATGGAAATGTACAATGCTAAAATGTAGAGAGATATAATTCCAAACAATGTCTGTAATTTTATAGATAGTAAACGCTTTTTAGTTTTTATATATTAGGTTTTGCAATTGTCCAGAACAGGGGGAGGCGGGGGATTTTTAACTTATTGTTGACTCCCAATCCATAAGTCATTCCTTACAAAAATATAGCCAGTTATGCAAGATAAATAACTTTACAATCACCTATGATCGACAGGTCAGCTTTTTGTAAATAGGAAAAATAATTGCTTGTTTGACTCGGGTAAATATCCCACCCCACGATCACTTGAGAATTTAATGAATGTTTGTAATTCTCTTTAAAATGTTTGGATCCATAGTTCATTTGCTTCTTTAACATGTTTGAAGCATGCGTATCCATTTTTTAAACCATGTGTAGAAAAATCTCTTCCTTATAAAATTCCAAGCTATTATGGTTTAACTAGTGGAATTTCCAAAAATTGGATAACAAAACTTTTGTGTTCATTTTTGGTGAGTGAATAAATTTTATTATCTTACATTTTTTGTTGCTTTAAATTTTTTCCATACATGCACTCTAAAATTTTTATTTTGTTGTGATCTTTTTTCCTTTTATCTCTTTTTTTTTTACGAGATGAAGACAAAGTGAAAACTCAAGATTTTATTTAAGAAAAAAGTATACATCTAAAATGGAAATGCACAATGCTCAATAGAAGAGAGAGATAATTCCAAAAAGTGTCTGTAATTATTAGGGATTGTAAACTCTTTTTAGTTTTTATTTATTAGGTTTTGCAATCGTCGGGACAAGGGGGAGGTGGGGGATTGTTAACTGAGTGTTGACTCCCAATCCATAAGTCATTCCTTTAGAAAATAAAGCATGTTACGCATGATAAATTACTTTACAATCATCTATGATTGTCAGGTTTGCTTTTTGTAAATGGGCAAAATAAGGAACTGTTTTACTTGGGTAAATATCCCAACACACGTTCACTTGAGAATTTCATTAGCATTTGTTATTCACTTTATAAGGTTTGGATTCTTAGGTTATTTGCATCTTTAACCTGTTTCAAGCATGCATATCCATTTTTTGAAACATGTGTAGAAAAATCTCTTTCTTATAAAATTCCATGCTATTAGGGTTGAACTAGTGGATTATCCCAAACATGGATCACAAAACTTTTGTGTGTATTCGTGGTGTGTGAAAAAAATTTCTTTACTTACATTTGTTATTTCTATAAATTTTTTCCATACATAAACTCTAAAATTTTTGTTTTATTGTGATTTATTTGCCTTTTATCGCTTTTTTGTTTACGAGATGAAGGGAAAGTGAAAACATAAGTTTTTTTTTTAGAAAAAATCATTCATTTAAAATGGAAATGCACAATGCACAAATGTAGATAGAGATAATGCCAAAAAGTGTCTATAATTTTCAGGGATTGTAAACTCTTTTTAGTTTTTATACATTATGTTTTACAATCGTCGAGAAATGGGGGAGGCGGAGAATATTTAACTGAGTGTTGACTCCTAATCCTTAAGTCATTCCTTAAAAAAATATAGCCCTTTACGCATCATAAATTACTTTAGAATCATTTATGATCGTCAGGTTAACGTTTTGTAAATGGGCAAAAGAATGGCCCTTTTGACTCGGGGAAATATCCCACCGCTCATTCACTTGAGAATTTAAAGAGCGTTAGTTTTTCTCTTTAAAAGGTTTTGATCCATAGGTCATTTGCATATGTTACATGTTTCAAACATGCATATCCATTTTTTAAAACATGTGTAGAAAAATCTCTGTCTTATAAAATTCCAAGCTATAAGTGTTGAACTAGTCGAATTTCCAAAACTTGGATAACAAAACTTTTGTGCTCATTTGTGGTGTGTGAATAAATTTTCTTTACTTACTTTTGTTATTGCTTAAAATTTTTTCCGTACATAAACTCTAAAATTTTCATTTTTTTGTGATCTATTTGCCTTTTATCTCTTTTTTGTTTACGAGATGAAGGCAAAGTGAAAACTCAAGTTTTGATTTAAGAAAAAAAGTATACATCTAAAATAGAAATGCACAATGATCAAATGTAGAGATAGATAATTCAAAAAAGTGTTTGTAATTTTTAGGGATTGTAAACTCTTTTTAGTTTTTATATATTACGTTTTCCAATCGTCGGGAATTGGGGAAGGCGAGGGATTTTTAACTGAGCTTTGACTCCCACTCCATAAGTCATTCCCTACAAAAATATAGCCCGTTACGCATGGTAAATCACTTTACAATCATCAATGATCGTTAGGTCAGCTTTTTCTAAATGGGCAAAATAATGGTTTGTTTGACTCGGGTAATTATCCCACCGCACGTTCAATTGAGAATTTAATGAGCGTTTGTATTTCTCTTTAAAAGGTTTGGATCAATAGGTCATTTACATGTTTAACATGTTTCAAGCATGCATTTCCATTTTTTAAAACATGTGTAGAAAATTCTCTTTCTTATAAAATTCCAAGCTATTAGGGTTGAACTAGTCGAATTTCCCAAACTTGGATAAAAAACGTTTATTGTGGTCATTTGTGGTGTATGAATATATTTTCTTTACTAACTTTTTTTATTGCTTTAAATTTTTTCCGTACATAAACTATAAAATTTTCATTTTTTTGTGATCTATTTCCCTTTTATCTCTTTTTTTTTACGAGATGAATGCAAAGTGAAAACTCAAGTTTTGATTTAAGAAAAAAAGTATACATCTAACATTGAAATGCACAATGCTCAAATGTAGAGAGAGATAATTCCAAAAAGTGTCTGTAATTTTTAGGTGTTGTAAACTCTTTTTAGTTTTTATATATTAGGTTTTGCAATCGTCGGGAAATGGGGGAGGCGGGGGATTTTAAACTAAGTGTTGACTCCCAATCCATAAGTCATTCCTTACAAAAATATAGCCCGTTACACATGATAAATTACTTTAAAATCATCAATGATCATTAGGTCCGCTTTTTGTAAATGGGCAAAATAATGGCTTGTTTGACATGTTTAATATCCCACCGCACGTTCACTTGAGAATTTAATGAGATTTTTTATTTTATCTTTAAAAGGTTTGGATCCATAGGTCATTTACATGTTGAACATGTTTCAAGCAGGCATATCCATTTTTAAAAACATGTGTAGAAAAATGTGCTTCTTATAAAATTCCAAGCTATTAGGGTTGAACTTGTGGAATTTCACAAACTTGGATAACAAAACTTTTGTGTTCATTTGTGGTGTGTGAATGAATTTTGTTTACTTAAATTTTTTATTGCTTTAACTTTTTTCCATACATAAACTCTAAAATTTTCATTTTGTTGTGATCTATTTGCCCTTTATCTCTTTTTTGTTTAGGAGATGGTGGCAGAGTGAAAACTCAAGTGTTGATTTAAAAAAAAAGTATACATCTAAAATGGAAATGCACAATACTCAAATGCAGAGAGAAATAATTCAAAAAAGTATCTGTAATTTTTAAGGATTGTAAACTCTTTGTAGTTTTTATATATTTGGTTTTGCAATCGTCAGGAAAAGAGTGAGGCGGTGGATTTTTAACTGACTGTTGACTCCCAATCCATCAGTCATTCCTTAAAAAAATATAGCCCGTTACGTATGATAAATGACTTTACAATCATCTATGATCGTGAGCTGAGCTTTTTGTAAATGGGAAAAATATTGGCTTGTTTGACTCGGCTAAATATCCCACCGCATGTTCACTAGTTAATTTAAAGAGTGTATGTTTTTCTCTTTAAAATGTTTGGATCCATAGGTCATTTGCATCTTTAAAATGTTACATGCACGCATATGCATTTTTTAAAACATGTGCAGAAAAATCTCTTTCTTATAAAATTCCAAGCTATTAGGGTTGAACGAGTGGAATTTCCCAAACTCGCATAACAAAACTTTTGTGTTCATTTGAAGTGTGTGAATAAATTTTCTTTACTTACATTTGTTATTGCTTTCAATTTTTTCCATACATAAACTCTAAAAAATTTATTTTGTTGTACTCTATTTGCCTTTTATCTCTTTTTTGTTTACGAGATGAAGGGGAAGTGAAAACTCAAGTTTTGATTTAAGAAAAAACTATACATCTAAAATGGAAATACACAATGTAAAAAATATAGAGAGAGATAATACCAAAATGTGTCTATAATTTTTAGGAAGTGTAAACTCTTTTTAGTTTTTATATATTAGGTTTTGATCTCGTCGGGAAAAGGGGGAGGCGGGGGATTTTTAACTGAGTTTTCACTCCCAATCCATAAGTTATTCCTTAAAAAAATATAGCCAATTACACATGATAAATCACTTTACATTCATTTATGATCGTTAGGTCAGCTTTTTGTAAATGGGCAAAATAATGGAAATTTTAACTCGTGTAAATATCTCACTGCACGTTCACATGAGAATTTAATCAGCGTTGGCAATTTCTCTTTAAAAGGTTTGGATGCATAGCTCATTTGCATCTTGAACATGTTTGAAGCATGCTTATCCATTTTTTTAAAACATGTGCAGAAAAATTTCTTTCTTATAAAATTCCAAGCTATTAGGGTTGAACTAGTGGAATTTCCCAAACTTGGATAACAAAACTTTTGTGTTCATTTGTGGTGTGTGAATAAATTTTCTTTAGATATATTTGTTAATGCGTTAAATTTTTTCCATACATTAACTCTAAAATTTTCATTTTGTTGTGATCTATTTACCTTTTATTTCTTTTTTGTTTACAAGATGAAGGGAAAGTGAAAACTCAAGTTTTGAATTAAGAAAAAAATATTCATCTAAAAAGGAAATGCACAATGCACAAGTTTACAGATAGATATTTTCAAAAAGTGTCTATAATTTTTAGGGAATGTAATCTCTTTTTAGTTTTTATATATTTGGTTTTGTAATCGTTGGGAAAAGAGGGAGGCGGGGGATTCTTAACTATGTGTTGACTCCCAATCCATAAGTCATTCCATACAAAAATATAGCCCGTTACGCATGATAAATCACTTTACAATCATCTATGATCGTTTGGTCAGTTTTTTGTAAATGGGAAAAATATAGGCTTGTTTGACTCGGGTAAATTTCCCACATCACGTTCACTTGAGAATTTAAAGAGCGTTTGTTATTATCTTTAAAAGATTTGGATCCATAGGTCATTTGCACATTTAACATGTTTCACGCACGCATATCCATTTTTTAAAACATGTGCTGAAAAATCTCTTTCTTATAAAATTCCAATCTAATAGGGTTGAACTAGTGGAATTTCCTAAACTTGCATAACAAAACTTTTTTGTTCATTTGTGGCATGTCAATAAATTTTCTTTACTTACATTTGTTATTGCTTTAAATGTTTTCCATGCTTAAACTCTATAATTTTTATTTTTCTGTAATCTATTTGCCTTTTATCTCTTTTTTGTTTACAAGATAAAGGGAAAGTGAAAACTCAAGTTTTGATTTAAGAAAAAAGTATACATCTAAAATGGAAATGCACAATGCACAAATTTAGAGAGAGATAATTCCAAAAGTGTCACTAATATTTAGGGATTGTGTACTCTTTTTAGTTTTTATGTATAAGGTTTTGCAATAGTCGGGAAAAGGCGGAGGCGGGGAATTTTTAACTGAGTGTTGACTCCCTATCCATAAATCATTCTTTACAAAAATATAGGCCATTACGCATGATAAATAACTTTACAAACATCTTTGATCGTTCAGACTGGTTTTTATAAATGGTCAAAATAATGGCTTGTTTGACGCGGTTAAATATCCCACCGCAAGTTCACTTGAGAATTTAACCAGCGTTTATTATTCTCTTGAAAAGGTTTGGATCCATAGGTCATTTTCATCTTGAACATGTTTCAAGCATGCATATCCTTTTTTAAAAACTTGAGTAGAAAATAATTTTTGAATAAAATTCCAAGCTATTAGGGTTGAACTAGTAGAATTTCCCAAACTTGGATAACTTTTGTGTTCATTTGTGGTGTGTGAATAATTTTTATTTACTTACATTTGTTATTGTTTTAAATTTTTTCCACACATAGACTCTAAAAGTTTCATTTTGTTGTGACTTATTTTCCTTTTATCTCTTTTTTCTGTACAAGATGAAGGCAAAGTGAAAACTCAAGTTTTGATGTAAGAAAAAAGTGTACATCTAAAATGGAAATGTACAATGCTCAAATGTAGAGAGAGATAATTCCAAAAAGTGTCTATAATTTTCTAGATTGTAAACTCTTTTTAGTTTTTGTATATTAGGTTTTGCAATTGTCAGGAAAAGGGGGACGCGGGGGATTTTTAACTGATTGTTGATTCACAATCCATAAGTCATTCTTTACAAAAATATAGCCCGTTACGCATGATAAATAACTTTACAATCAACTATGATCGTCAGGTCAGTTTTTTGTAAATGGGCAAAATAATGGCTTGTTTGACTCGGGTAAATATCTCACCCCACGATCACTTGAGAATTTAATGAGCGTTTGTGATCACTTTAAAATATTTGGATCCAAAGGTCATTTGCTTCTTTAACATGTTTGAAGCATGCATATCCATTTTTTAAAACATGTGTAGGAAAATCTTTTCTTTATTAAATTCCAAGCTGTTATGGTTGAACTTGTGGAATTTTCCAAAATTGGATAACAAAACATTTGAGTTTGTTTGTGCTGTGTGAATAAATTTTATTTACTTAAATTAGTTATTGCTTTAAAGTTTTTCCATACACAAACTCTAAAATTTTCATTTTGTTGTGATCTATTTGCCTCTTATCTCTGTTTTGTTTATAAGTTGAAGGCAGAGTGAAAACTCAAGTTTTTATTTAAGAAAAAAACATACATCTAAAATGGAAATGCACAATACTCAAATGTAGAGAGAGATAATTCCAAAAAGTGTCTATAATTATTAGGGATTGGAAACTCTTTTTAGTTTGTATATATTAGGTTTTGCAATCGTCGGGACAAGGGGGAGGCAGGATTTGTTAACTGAGTGTTGAATCCCAATCAATTAGTCATTCCTTACAAAAATATAGCCCGTTACGCAAGATAAATCACTTTACAATCATCTATGATTGTTAGGTGAGGCTTTTCTAAATGGGCTAAATATTGGCTTGTTTGACTCGGGTTAATAACCCACTGTACATTCACTTGAGAATTTAATGAGCGTTTGTTATTCTCTTTAAAAGGTTTGGAACCATATGTCATTTGCATCTTTTACATGTTTCAAGCATGCATATCCATTTTTTAAAACATGTGCAGAAAAATCCTTTTCTTATAAATTTCCAAGCAATTAGGGTTGAACTAGTGAAATTTCGCAAATTTGGATATCAAAACTTTTGTGTTCATTTGTGGGTTGTGAATAAATTTTCTTTACATAGATTTTTTATTGGTTAAAATTTTTTCCTTACATAAACTCTAAAATTTTCATTTTTTTGTAATCTATTTGCGTTTTATCGCTTTTCTGTTTACGAGATGAAGGGAAAGTGAAAAATCAAGTTTTGATTTAAGAAAAAAGTATACATCTAAAATGGAATGGCACAATGCACAAATTTAGAGAGGGATAATTCCAAAAAGTGTTTGTAATATTTAGAGATTGTAAACTCTTTTTAGTTTTGATATATAAGGTTTTGTGATCGTCGGGAAAACTAGGAGGCGGGGGATTTTTAACTTTGTGTTGACTCCCAATCCATAAGTCATTCCTTCCATAAATATAGCCCGTTACGCATGATAAATCACTTGACAATCATCTATGATCATTAGGTCAACTTTTTTTAAATGGGCAAAAAATGGCGTGTTTGGCTCGGGTAAATATGCCACCGCACATTCACTTGAGAATTTAATGAGCGTTTGTTATTATCTTTAAATGGTTTGGATCCATAGGACATTTGCATCTTTAACATGTTTCAAGCACGCATATCCATTTATTAAAACATGTGCAGAAAAATCTCTTGCTTATAAAATTCCAAGCTATTAGGGTGGAATTAGTGGAATTTCCAAAACATGGATAACAAAACTTTTGTCTTCATTTGTGGTGTGTGAATAATTTTCTTTACTTACATTCGTTGTTGCTTTAAATTTTTTTCATACATGAACTCTAAAATTTTAATTTTGTTGTGATCTATTTACCTTTCATCTCTTTTTGGTTTACGAGATGAAGGGAAAGTGAAAACTCAAGTCATGATTTAAGAAAAAATTATACATCTAAAATGGAAATTCACAATCCAAAAATGTAGAGAGAGATAATTCCAAAAAGTGTATGTAAATTTTAAATATTGTAAACTCTGTTTAGTTTTTATATATTAGGTTTTGCAATCGTCGGGGAAAAAGGGGAAGCGGGGGATTTTTAACTGAGTGTTGACTCCCACTCCATATGTCATTTCTTACAAAAATATAGCCCATTACTCATGATAAATCACTTTACAATCATTTATGATCGTTGGGTCAGGTTTTTGTAAATGGGCAAAATAAAGGCTTGTTTGACTTGGTTAAATATCCCATCCCACGTTCACTTGAGAATTTAATGCGTTTATTATTCTCTTTAAAAGGTTTGGATCCATAGCTCATTTGCATCTTTAACATGTTTCAAGCGCGCATATCCATTTTTTAAAACATGTGCAAAAAAATCCCTTTTTTATAAAATTCCCAGCTATTTGGGTTGAACTAGAGGAATTTTCCTAACTTGGATAACAAAACTTTTTTGTTCATTTGTGGTGTGCGAATAAATTTTCTTTATGTACATTTGGTATTGCTTTAAATTTTTTCCATTCATAAACTCTAAAATTTTATTTTTGTTGTGCTCTATTTGCCTTTTATCTCTTTTTTTTTTTACGAGATGAAGGGAAAGTGAAAACTCTAGTTTTTATTTAAAATCAAAATATACATATAAAATGGAAATGCACAATGCAAAAATGCAGAGAGAGATAATTCCAAAAAAGTGTCTGTAAATTTTAGTGATTGTAAACTCTTTTTAGTTTGTATATATTAGGTTTTGTAATCATCAGGAAATGGGGGAGGCGGGGGATTTTGAAATGAGTGGTTACTCCCAATCCATAAGTCATTCCATACAAAAATATAGCTCGTTACGTTTGATTATGACCGTTAGGTCAGCTTTTTCAATTTCGGCAAAATAATGGCTTGTTTGACTCGGGTAAATATCTCACCGCACGTTCACTTGAGAATTTAATTAGCGTTTGTTATTCTCTTTAAAAGGTTTGGATCCATAGGTGATTTGCATATTTAACATGTTTCAAGCACGCATATCCATTTTTTAAAACATGTGCAAAAAAATCACTTACTTAAAAAATTCCAAGGTATTAGGGTTGAACTAGTGGAATTTCCCAAACATGGATAACAAAAATTTTGTGTTCATTTTTGGTGTGCGAATAAATTTTCCTTACATATTTTTCTTATTGTTTAAATTTTTTCCCTTATATTAACTCTAAAAATTTCATTTTGTTGCAATCTATTTGCCTTTTATCGCTTTTCTGTTTACGAGATGAAGGGAAAGTAAAAACACAAGTTTTGATTTAAGAAAAAAGTATACATCTAAAATGGAATAGCACAATGCACAAATTTAGAGTGAGATAATTCCAAAAAGTGTTTGTAATATTTAAAGATTGTAAACTCTCTTTAGTTTTGATATATTAGGTTTTACAATCGTTGGGAAAAGGTGGAGGCGGGGGATTTTTAATTTTGTTTTGACTACAAATCCATAAGTCAATTCTTCCAAAAATATAGCCCGTTACACATGATAAATCATTTTACAATCATCTATGATTGTTAGGTCAGCTTTTTGTAAATGGGCAAAATAATGGCGTGTTTGACTCGGGTGAATATCCCACCGGACATTCACTATAGAATTTAATGAGCATTTGTTATTCTCTTTAAAAGGTTTGGATTATTAAGTCATTTGCATCTTTAACATGTTTCAAGCACGTATATCCATTTTTTAAAACATGTGCAGAAAAATCTCTTTCTTATAAAATTCCAAGTTATTAGGGTTGAACTAGTGGAATTTCCCAAACAAGGATAACAACACTTTTGTGTTCATTTGTGGTGTGTGAATAAATTTTCTTTTCTTACTTTTTTTATTGCTTTAAATTTTTTCCATACATAAACTCTAAAATTTTCTTTTTCTTGTGATCTATTTGTGTTTTATCTCTTTTTTGTTTACGAGATGAAGGGAAAGTAAAAACTCAAGTTTTAATTTAAGAAAAAAGTATACATCTAAAATGGAAATGCACAATGTACAAATGTAGAGAGAGATAATTCCAAAAGGTATCTATAACTTTTGGGGATTGTAAACTCTTTTTAGTTTTTATATATTAGTTTGGCAATCATCGAGAAAAGGGGGAGGCGGGGGATTTTTAACTGAGTGTTGACTCCCAATCCATAAGGCATTCATTACAAAAATATTGCCCATTATGCATGATAAATCACTTTACAATAATCTATGATCGTTAGGTCAGCTTTTTGTAAAAGGACAAAATAATGGCTTGTTTGACTCGGGTAAATATCCCACTCCATGTTCACTTGAGAATTTAAAGTGGGGTTTTAATTCTCTTTAAAAGGTTTCGAACCATGTGTCATTTGCATCTTTAACAAGTTTGAAACATGCATATCCAATTTTGAAAATAGGTGCAAAAAAATCTCTTTCTTATAAAAGTCCAAGCAATTAGGTTTGAACTTGTGGAATTTTCCGAATTTGGATAACAAAACTTTTGTGTTCATTTGTGGTGTGTGAATAAATTTTAATTACTTACATTAGTTATTGATTTAAATGTTTTATATACATAAACTCTAAAATTTTAATTTTGTTGAGATCTTTATCTCTTTTTTGTTTACGAGGTGAAGGGAAAGTGAAAACTCAAGTTATGATTTAGGAAAATTTATAAATCTAAAATGGAAATTGACAATCCAAAATTGTAGAGAGAGATAATTCCAAAAAGTGTCTGTAATTTTTAGGGATTGTATACTCTATTTAGTTTTTATATCCTAGGTTTTGTAATCATCGCGAAAAAGGGAGAGGAGGGGGGGATTTTTAACTGAGTGTTGACTCCGAATACATAAGTCATTTCTTACAATAATATAGCCCGTTACGCATGATAAATCACACTACAATCATCTATGATCGTTGGGTCAGCTTTTTGTAAATGGGCAAAATAATGGCTTGTTTGACTCTTGTAAATATCCCACCCCACGTTCACTTGAGAATTTAATGAGCGTTTGTTATTCTTTTTAAAAGGTTTGGATCCATAGGTCATTTGCATCTTTAACATGTTTCAAGCACGCATATCCATTTTTTAAAACATGTGTAGGAAAATCTCTTTCTTATAAAATTCCACGCTATTAGGGTGGAACTAGTGGAATTTCCCAAACATGGATAACAACACTTCTATGTTCTTTTGTGGTGTGAGAATAAATTTTCTTTTCTTACATTTGTTATTGCTTTAAAGTTTTTCCATACATAAACTCTAAAAATTTCATTTTGTTGTGATCTATTTGTCTTTTATCTCTTTTTTGTCTACGAGATGAAGGAAAGCTGAAAACTGAAGTTATGATTTAAGAAAAAATTATACAACTCAAATGGAAATTCACAATCCAAAAATGTACAGAGAGATAATTCCTAAAAGTGTTTGTAATTTTTAGGGATTGTAAACTCTTTTTAGTTTTTATATCTTAGGTTTTGCAATCGTCGGGAAAAGGGGGAGGCGGGGGATTTTTATCTAAGTGTTGACTCCCAATCCATAAGTCATTTCTTACTTAAATATAGCCCGTTACGCATGATTAATCACTTTACAAACATCTATGATCGTTAGGTCAGCTTTTTGTAAATGGGTAAAATAATGGCATGTTTGACTCGGGTAAATATCCCACCCCACATTCACTTGAGAATTCAATGAGCATTTATTATTGTTTTTAATTGGTTTGGATCCAGAGGCCATTTGCATCTTTAACATGTTTCAAGCACACATATCCATTTTTTAAAACATGTGCAGAAAAAATTCTTTCTTTTAAAATTCCAAGCTATTACGGTTGAACTAGTGGAATTTCCCAAAGTTGGATAACAAAAATTTTGTGTTCATTTGTGGTGTGTGAATAAATTTTCTTAACTTACATTTGTTATTGCTTTAAATTTTTTCCATACATAAACTCTAAAGTTTTCTTTTTGTTGTGATCTATTTGCCTGTTATCTCTTTTTAGTTTACAAGATGAAGGGAAAGTGAAAACTCTAGTTTTGATTTAAGATAAAAATATATATATTAAATGGAAATGCACAATGCACAAATGTATAGAGAGATAATTCCAAAAAGTGTCTGTAATTTTTAGTGATTGTAAACTCTTTTTAGTTTTAATATATTAGGTTTTGCAATCATTAGGAAAAGGGGGAGGCGGGGGATTTTTAAATGAGTGGTTACTCCCTATCCATAAGTCATTCCTTAAAAAAATATAATCTGTTACGCTAGATAAATCACTTTACAATCATCCATGATCCTCAGGTCATCTTTTTTAATTTAGGAAAATAATGGCTTGTTTGGCTCGGGAAAATATCCCACCCCACGTTCAGTTGAGAATTTAAAGAGCGTTTGTTATTCTCTTTAAAAGGTTTGGATCCATGGGTCATTTGCATCTTTAACATGTTTCAAGCATGCATATCCATTTTTTAAAACATGAGCAGAAAAATCTCTTTTTGAAAAAATTCGAATCTATTAGGGTTCAACTAGTGGAATTTCCCAAACATGGATAACAAAACTTTTGTGTTCATTTGTGGTGAGTGACTAAATTTTATTTATTTATATTTGTTATTGCTTTAAATTTTTTTCGTACATAAACTCTAAAACTTTCTTTTTGTTGTGATCTATTTGCCATTTATCTCTTTTTTGTTTACGAGATGAAGGAAAAGTGAAAACTCAAGTTTTTATTTAAGAAAAAAGTGTACACCTAAAATAGAAATTCACAATGCATAAATGTAGTGAGAGATAATTCAAAAAAGTTCTGTAATATTTAGGGATTGTAAACTATTTTTAGTTTTTATATATTAGGTTTGGCAATCGTCGGGAAAAGGGGGAGGCAGGGGGTTTTTAATCGAGTGTTGACACCCAATCCACAAGGTATTCCTTAAAAAAATATAGCATGTTATGCATGATAAATCACCTTACAATCATCTATGATAGTTAGGTCAGTTTTTTCTTAATGGGCAAAATAATGGCTTGCTTAACTCGGGTAAATATCCCACCACACATTCACTCAAGAATTTAATGAGCGTTTGTGTTCTCATTAAAAGGTTTGATTCCATAGGGCATTTGCATCATTAACATGTTTTACGCACGCATATCCATTTTTTAAAACATGAGTAGAAAAATCTATTTCTTATAAAATTCCAACCTATTAGGGTTGAACTAGTAGAATTTCCCAAAATTGGATAACAAAAATTTTGTGTTCATTTGTGGTGTGTGAATAAATTTTATTTACTTACATTTGATATTGCTTTAAATTTCTTCCTTACATAAAATCTAAACTTTTCATTTTGTTGTGATCTATTTGTCTTTTATCTGTTTTTTGTTTACGAGATGAAGGGAAAGTGAAAATTCAAGTTTTGATTAAAGAAAAAAGTATACATCTGAAATGGAAATGCACAATGCACATATATAGTGAAAGATAATTCCAAAAGGTGTATGTAATTTTTAGGGATTGTAAAATTTTTTAGTTTTTATATATTAGGTTTTGGAATCATCGGGAAAAGGGGGAGGCGGGGGATTTTTAACTGAGTGTTGGCTCCCAATCCATAAGTCATTTCTTACAAAACTATAGCCCATTATGCATGAAAAATTACTTTATAATCATCTATGATTATTAGGTCAGATTTTTGTAAATGGGCAAAATAATGGCTTGTTTGGATTGGGTAAATATCGCACTACATGTTAACTTGAGAATTTAATGAGTGTTTCTTATTCACTTTAAAAGGTTTGGATCCATAGGTCATTTTCATCTTTAACATGTTTCAAGCATGCATATCCATTTTTGAAAACATGTGTAGAAAAAAAATTTTCTTATAAAATTCCAAGCTATAAGGGTTGAACTAGTGGAATTTACCATACAATGATAACAAAACGTTTGTGTTCATTTGTGGTGTGTGAATAAATTTTCTTTACTTACATTTGTTATTGTTTAAAATTTTTTCCATACATAAAAATCTAAAATTTTCATTTTGTTCTGATCTATTTGCCTTTTATCTCTTTTTTCTTTATGAGATGAAGGGAAAGTGAAAACTCAAGTTTTGATTTAAGAAAAAAGTATACATGTAAAATATTAAATGTACAATGCACAAGTAGAGAGAGATAATTCCAAAAAGTGTCTGTAATTTTTATGGATTGTTAACTCTTTTTAGTTTTTATATATTAGGTTTAGCAATCAGCGAGAAAAAGGGGAGGTGGGGGATTTTTAACTGTGTTGACTCCCAATCCATAAGTCATTCCTTACAAAAATATAGCCCGTTACGCATTATAAATCACTTTACAATCATCTATGATCATTAGGTCAGCTTTTTGTAAATGGGCAAAATAATGGCTTGTTTGACTTGGGTAAATTTCCCAATGCACTTTAACTTGAGAATTTAATGAGCGTTCGTTATTCGCTTTAAAAGGTTTGGATCCATAGGTCATTTTACATCTATAAAATGTTTCAAGCACGCATATCCATTTTTTAAAACAAGTGCGGAAAATCCTTTCTTAAAAAAGTCCAAGCTATTTGGGTCGAACAAGTGGAATTTCCCAAACATGAATAACAAAACTTTTGTGTTCATTTGTGGTGTGTGAACAAATTTTATTTACTTATATTTATTATTACTTTAAATTTTTTCCGTACATAAACTCTAAAATTTTCTTTTTGTTGTGATCTATTTGCCTTTTATCTCTTTTTTGTTTACGAGATGAAGGGAAAGTGAAAACTCAATTTTTTATCTAAGAAAAAAGTATAGACTTAAAATGGAAATGCACAATGCACAAATGTAGTGAGAGATAATTTCAAAATGTGTCTGTAATTTTTAAGGATTGTAAACTATTTTTAATTTTTATATATTAGGTTTGGCAATCGTCGAGAAAAGGAGGAGGCTGGGGATTTTTATCTGAGTGTTGACTCCCAATCCATAAGGCATTCCTTACAAAACTATATCCCATTATGCACGATAAATCACCTTACAAACCTTTATGATGGTTAGGTCAGCTTTTTCTAAATAGGCAAAATAGTGGCTTGTTTGACTCGAGTAAATATCCCACCACACATTCACTTGAGAATTTATAGAACGTTTTTTATTCTCTTTAAAAGGTTTGGATCCATAGGTCATTCTCATCTTCAAAATGTTTCAAGCCCGCATATCCATTTTTTAAAGCATAAACATTTTTTTCATATAAAATTTCAAGCTATTAGGGTTGAACTAGTGGAATTACCCAAACTTGGATAACAAAACTTTTATGTTCATTTGTGGTGTGTGAATAAATTTTCTTTACTTACATTTGTTATTGGTATAAATTTTTTCCATACATAAGCTCTAAAATTTTCGTCGTGATCTATTTGCCTTTTTTCTCTTTTTTGTTTACGTGATGAAGGGAAAGTGAAAACTCAAGTTTTGATTAAAGAAAAAAGTATACATCTAAAATGGAAATGCACAATGCACAAATGTAGAGAGAGATAATTCCAAAAAGTGTTTGTAATTTTTAGGGATTGTAAACTCTTTTTAGTTTTTATATATTAGGTTATGCACAAATGTAAAGAGAGATACTTCCAAAAAATATCTTTAATTTTTAGCTATTGAAAACTCTTTTTATTTTTTATATATTAGGTTATGCACAAAACTATAGCCCATTACGCATGATAAATCACTTTACAATCATCTATGATTGTTAGGTTAGCTTTTTGTAAATGAGCAAAATAATGGCTTGTTTGACTTGGGTAAATATCCCACTGTACATTCACCTCAGAATTTAAAGTGGGTTTGTTATTCTCTTTAAAAGGTTTGGAACCATAGGTCATTTGCATAATCAACAAGCTTCAAGAATGAATATCCATATTTCATAAGATGTGCAGAAAAATCTCTTTCTTATAAAATTCCAAGCTATTAGGGTTGGACTATTGGAATTTTCCAAACATCGATAACAAAACTTTTGTGTTCATTTGTGGTGTGGGAATAAATTTTCTTTACTTAAATTTTTTATTGCATTAAATTTTTTCCATACATAAACTCTAAAATTTTCATTTTGTTATGATCTATTTGCTTTTTATCTTTATTTTTTTATGAGATAAAGGGAAAGTGAAAACTCAAGTTATGATTGAAGAAAAAAGTATACATCTAAAATGGAAATGCACAATGCACAAATGTAGAGAGAGATAATTCCAAAAAGTTTTTGTAATTTTTAGGGATTGTAAACTTTTTTTAGTTTTTATATATTAGTGTTTGAAATCATTAGGAAAAGGTGGAGGGGGATTTTTAATTGAGTGTTGACTCCCAATCCATAAGGCAATCTTTACTAAAATATAGCCCATTACGCGTGATAAATCACTTTACAATCATCTATGATCGTTAGGTCAGCTTTTTATAAATGGGCAAAATATTGGCTTGGTTGACTCGGGTAAATATCCCACCACACATTCACTTGAGAATTTATTGAATGTTTTTTATTCTTTTTAAAAGGTTTGGATCCATAGGTCACTTGCATCTTTAACATGTTTCAAGCATGCATATCCATTTTTTAAAACATGAGCAAAAAAATCTCTTTCTTATAAAATTCCAAGTTATTGGGGTTGAACTAGTGGAATTTCCAAAACTTGGATAACAAAACTTTTGTGTTCATTTGTGATGTGTGAATAAATTTTATTTACTTACATTTTTTATTTCTTTAATTTTTTCCTTACATAAACTCCAAAATTTCATTTTGTTGTGATCTATTTGCCTTTTATCTCTTTTTAGTTGACGAGATGAAGGAAAAGTGAAAACTCAAGTTTTGATTTAAGAAAAATGTATAGATCTAAAATGGAAATGCACAATGGAATTTAATGAGCGTTTGTTATTCTCTTTAAAAGGGTTGGATCCATAGGTCATTTTATCTTTGACATGTTTCAAGCATGCATATCCATTTTTTAAAACATGTGCAAAAAAATCTTTTTCATATAAAATTCCAAGCTATTAGGGTTGAACTAGTGGAATTTCCCAGACAAGGATAACAAAATGTTTGTGTTCATTTGTGGTGTGTGAATAAATTTTCTTTACTTACATTTGTTATTGCTTTAACTGTTTTCCTTACATAAAATCTAAAATTTTCATTTTTTTTTTATCTATTTTGCCTTTTACTTCTTTTTTGTTTACGAGATGAAGGGAAAGTGAAAACTCAAGTTTTTATTTAAGAAAAAATTATAGATCTATAATGGAAAAGCAAAATGGAAAAATGTAGAGAGAGATAATTCCATAAAGTGTCTGTACTATTTAGGGATTGTAAACTCTTTTTAGTTTTTATATATTAGTGATTGCAATCATGAGGAAAAGGTGGAGGTGGGGGATTTTTAACTGTGTTGACCCCAAAGAATAAGTCATTCTTTACAAAAATATAGTCCATTACGCATGATAAATCACTTTACAATCATCTATGATCGTCAGGTCATCT
Source organism: Aristolochia californica (assembly GCF_029961685.1). NCBI lineage: Eukaryota > Viridiplantae > Streptophyta > Magnoliopsida > Piperales > Aristolochiaceae > Aristolochia > Aristolochia californica. The sequence continues at coordinate 30,341,656 of NW_027181992.1, read as the reverse complement.
TTTTGTAAATGGGCAAAATATTGGCTTGGTTGACTCGGGTAAATATCCCACCACATATTCACTTGAATTTTTTTTGATAGTTTGTTATTCTCTTTAAAAGGTTTGAATCCATAAGTCATTTGAATCTTTAACATGTTTCAAGCACACATATCCATTTTTTAAAACATGTGCAGAAAAATCTCTTTCTTATATAATTCCAATTTATTAGGGTTGAACTAGTGGAATTTCTCAAACTTGGAAAACAAAAATTTTGTGTTCATTTGTGGTGTGTGAATAAATTTTCTTTACTTACATTTGTTATTTCTTTAATTTTTTCCAAAATATTCATTTTGTTGTAATCTCTTTGCCTTTTATCTCTTTTTAGTTGACGAGATGAAGGGAAAGTGAAAACTCAAGTTTTGATTTAAGAAAAAATTATACATCTAAAAATAAAATGCACAATGCACAAATGTAGAGATATAATTCGAAAAAGTGTCTGTAATTTTAGGGATTGTGAACTCTTTTTAGTTTTTAAACATTAGGGTTTCCAATCGTCGGTAAAAGGGGGAGGCGGGGGATTTTTAACAGAGTGTTGACTACCATTCCTTAAGTTATTCCTTAAAAAAATATTACGCATGATCAATTACTTAACAATCATCAATGATCGTTAGGTTAGCTTTTTTTAAATGGAAAAAATAATGGCTTGTTTGACTCGGGTAAATATCCCACAGCACGTTCACTTGAGAATTTAATGAGCATTTGTTATTCTCTTTAAAAAGGTTTGGTTCCATAGGGCATTTGCATCTTTAACATGTTTCAAGTATGGATATCCATTTTTTAAAACATGTGTAGAAAAATCTCTTTCTTATAAAATTCCAAGCAATAAGGGTTGAACTAGTGGAATTTCCAAAACGTGGATAACAAATAATTTTTGTTCAATTGTGGTGTGTGAATAAATTTTCTTTACCTACATTTGTTATTGCTTAAACATTTTTCCATATATAAATTATAAAATCATCATTTTGTGGCGATCTATTTGCCTTTTATCTCTTATTTGTTTACGAGATGAAGGCAAAGTGAAAACTCAAATTTTTATTAAAGAAAAAAGTATCCATCTAAAATGGAAATGCACAATGCTCAAATTTAGAGAGATATAATTCCAAAAAGTGTCCATAAATTTTAGGGATTGTAAACTTTTTTTAGTTTTTATATATTAGGTTTTGCAATCGTCGGGAAAAGGGGGAGGCTAGGTATTTTTAATTGAGTGTTGACTCCCAATCCATAAGTCATTCCTGACAAAAAATATAGCTCATTACGCAAGATAAATCACTTTAAAATCATCTATGATCGTCACGTCAGCTTTTTTAAAATGGGAAAAATAATGAATTGTTTGACTTGGGTAAATATCTCATTGCACGTTCACTTGAGAATTTAATGAGCATTTTTTATTTCTCTTTAAATGGTTTGGATCCATTGGTAATTTGCATTTTTAACATGTTTGAAGCATGCATATTCATTTTTTTAAACATGTGCAAAAAAATCTCTTTCATATAAAATTCCAAACTATTAGGGTTGAACTAGAGGAATTTCCCAAACTTGGATGATAAATCTTTTGTGTTCATTTGTGGTGTGTGAATAAATTTTCTTTACTTACATTTGTTATTTCTTTAAATTTTTTCCATACATAAACTCTAAAATTTTCATTTTGTTGTGATCTATTTGCCTTTTATCTCTTTTTTGTTAACGAGATCAAGGGAAAGTGAAAAATCAAGTTTTAATTTAAGAAAAAATTATACATCTAAAATGGAAATGCACATTATACAAAAGTAGAGAGAGATAATTCCAAAAAGTGAATGTAATCTTTGGGGAATGTAAACTCTTTCTAGGTTTTATATATATGGTTTTGCAATCGTCGGGAAAATTGGGAGGCGGGGGATTTTTAACTGAGTGTTGACTTCCAATCCATAAGTCATTCCAAACAAAAATATAGCCCGTTAAACATGATAAATAACTTTACAATCATCTATGATCGTTTGGTCAACTTTTTGTAAATGGGCAAAATAGTAGCTTGTTTGACTCATGTAAATATCCCACCGCACGTTCACTTGAGAATTTAATGAGCGTTTGTTATTCTCTTTAAAAGGTTTGGATCCATAGGTGATTTGCATCTTAAAGAAGTTTCATGCACGCATATCCATTTTATAAAACATGTGCAAAAAAATCTCTTTCTTATAAATTTCCAAGCTATTGGGGTTGAGTTGGTGGAATTTCCCAAACTTGCATAACATAAATTTTGTGTTAATTTGTGGTGTGTGAAAAAAATTTCTTTACATACATTTTTTATTGCTTTAAATGTTTTCCATACATAAACTCTAAAATTTTCATTTTGTTGTGATCTATTTGGCTTTTATATCTTTTTTTATTACAAGATGAAGGGAAAGTGAAAACTAAAGTTTTGATTTAAGAAAAAAGTAAATTGGAAATGCACAATGCAAAAATGTAGAGAGAGATAATTTTAAAAAGTGTCTATAATTTTTAGGAATGTAAACTTTTTTTAATTTTTATATATTTTGTTTTGCAATCGTCGGGAAAAGGGGAAAGCGGGGCATTTTTAACTGAGTGTTGACTCCCAATCCATAAGCCATTCCATAGAAAAATATAGCCCATTACGCATGATAAATCACTTTACACTCATCTATGATCGTTAGGTCAGCTTTTTATAAATAGGCAAAATAATGTCTTGTTTGACTCTGGTAAATATCCACACGTTGACTTGTGAATTTAATGAGCGTCTATTTTTCACTTTAAAAGGTTTGGATCCATAGGTCATTATCATCTTTAACATGTTTCACTCACGCATATCCATTTTTTAAAACATGTCTGAAAAATCTCTTTCTTATAAAATTCCAAGCTAATAGGGTTGAACCAGTGGAATTTTCCAAACTTGGAACACAAATCTTTTGTGTTCATTTGTGGTGCGTGAAAAATTTTCTTTACTTATATTTGTTATTTCTTTAAAATTTTTGCAAACATAAACTCTAAAATTTTTATTTTTCTGTAATCTATTTGCCTTTTATCTCTTTTTTGTTTACGATATGAAGGCAAAGTGAAAACTCAGGTTTTGATTTAATAAAAATGTATACATCTAGAATGGAAATACACAATGCAAAATTTAGAGAGAGATAATTCCAAAATGTGTCTATAATTTTTAGGGATTGCAAACTCATTTTAGTTTTAATATATTAGGTTTTGTTTACGCGTGTTGACTCCCAACCAGGGGAATTTTAACTGAGTGTTGACTTCCAATCAATAAGTCATTCCTTACAAAAATCTAGCTTGTTACGTGTGATAAATCACTTTACAATCATCTATGATCGTCAGGTCAGCGTTTTGTAAATAGGCAAAATAATGGATTGTTTGACTTGGGTAAATATCTCACTGAACGTTCACTTGAGAATTTAATGAGCGTTTTTTATTTTTCTTTAAAAGGTTTGGATCCATAGGTCATTTGGATCTTTAAAATGTTTGAATCATGCATATCCATTTTCCAAAACACGTGCAAAAAAATCTCTTTCTTATAAAATTCCAACCTATTAGGGTTGAACTAGTGGAATTTCCCAAACTTGGATAACAAAAATTTTGTGTTAATTTGTCGTGTGTGAATAAATTTTCTTTACTTACATATTTATTTCTTTAGATTTTTTCCATTCATAAACTCTAAAATTTTCATTTTGTTGTGATCTATTTGCCTTTTATCTCTTTTTTTTTTACGAGATGAAGGGAAAGTCAAAACTCAATTTTTGATTTAAGAAAAATGTATACATATAAAATGGAATGCACAATGAACAAACATAGAGAGAGTTAATTCCAAAAAGTGTCTGTAATTTTTATGGAATGTAAACACTTTTTTTTATATATTAAATTTTGCAATCGTTGGGAAATGGTGGAGGCAGGGGATTTTTAATTGAGTGTTGACTCCCAATCCAAAAATCATTCCATACAAAAATATAGCTTGTTACGCATGATAAATCACTTTACAAACATCTATGGTTGTTGGGTCAGCTTTTTGTAAATGGGCAAAATAATTGCTTGTTCGACTCAGGTAAATATCCACCGCATGTTCACTTGAGAATTTAATGAGGGTTTGTTATTTTCTTTAAAAGGTTTGGATCCATAAGTCATTTACATCTTTAACATGTTTCACACACGCATATCCATTTTTTAAAACTTGTGCAGGAAAATATCTTTCTTATAAAATTTCAAGCTTATAGGATTGAACTTGTGGAATTTCCCAAACTTGCATAAAAAAATTTTGTGTTCATTTTTTGTGTGTGAATAAATTTTCTTTACTTAAACATTTGTTATTGCTTTAAATTTTTTCCATACATAAACTCTAAAATTTTTATTTTGCTCTAATCTATTTGCCTTTTATCTCTTTTTTGTTTACAAGATGAAGGGAAAGTGAAACTCAAGTTTTGATTTAAGAAAAAAAGTATACATCTAAAATGGAAATGCACAATGCACAAATGTAGAGAGAGATAATTCCAAAAGGTGTCTGTAATTTTTAGGGATTGTGAACTTTTTTAATTTTTATATATTAGGTTTTGCCATCGACGAGAAAAGGCTAAGGCAGGGAATTTTTAACTGAGTGTTGACTCCCATTCCATAAGTCATTCTTTAGAAAAATATAGCCTGTTACGCATGATAAATCACTTTACAAGCATCTATGATCGTTCAGAGAGGTTTTTGTAAATGGGCAAAATAATGGCTTGTTTGACTCTGGTAACTATCCTACCGCAAGATCATTTGAGAATTTAATGAGCGTTTCTTATTCTCTTTAAAAGGTTTGGATCCATAGGTCATTTGATCCTTTAATGTGTTTCAAGCACACATATCCATTTTTTAAAACATGTACAGAAAAATCTCTTTCTGATTAAATTCCAAGCTATTAGGGTTGAACTAGTGGAATTTCCCAAACTTGGATAACAAAACTTTTGTGTTCATTTGTGGTGTGTGAATAAATTTTCTTTACTTACATTTGTTAATGCTTTAATTTTTTTCCATACATAAACTCTAAAATTATCATTTTGTTGTAATCTATTTGCCTTTTATCTCTTTTTTGCTTACAAGATGAAGGTAAAGCGAAAACTCAAGTTTTGATGTAAGAAAAAAGTATACATCTAAAATGGAAATGTACAATGCTCAAATGTAGAGAGAGATAATTCCAAAAAGTGTCTATAATTTTATGGATTGTAAACTTCTTTTTAGTTTTTATATATTATATTTTGCGATCATCTGGAAAAGAGGGAGGTGGGGGATTTTTAACTGAGTGTTGACTCCCAATCCATAAGTCATTCCTTATAAAAATATAGCCTGCTACACATGATAAATAACTTTACAACCATCTATGATCGTCATGTCAGCTTTTTGTAAATTGGCAAAATAATGGCTTGTTTGTCTCGAGTAAATATACCACCGCAAAATCACTTGAGAATTTAATAACCGTTTGTTATTCTCTTTAAAAGGTTTGGATCCATAGGTCATTCACATCTTTAACATGTTTGAAGCATGCATATCCATTTTTTAAAACATGTGTAGAAAACTCTCTTCCTCATAAAACTCGAAGCTATTATGGTTGAACTAGTGGAATTTCCAAAACTCTGATAACAAAACTATTGTGTTCATTTGTGGTGTGTGAATAAATTTTCTTAAATAAAATTTGTTATTGCTTTAAATTTTTGAAATACATACACTCTAAAATTTTCAATTTGTTGTGATCTATTTGCAATTTATCTGTTTTTTGTTAACGAGATGAAGGCAAAGAGAAAACTCAAGTTTTTATTTATGAATCCACAATGCTCAAATGAAGAGAGAGATAATTCCAAAAAGTGTTTGTAATTTTTAGGGATTATAAACTCTTTTTACTTTTTATATATTAGGTTTTGCAATTGTCAGGAAAAGGGGAAGACAGAGGATTTTTAACTGAGTGTTGACTCCCAATCCATAAGTCATTCCTTAAGTGATTGCTTTACAATCATCTATGATCATAAGGTAAGCTTTTTGTAAAAGGGCAAAATAATGAATTGTTTGACTTGGGTAAATATCCCACTGCACGTTCACTTGAGAATTTAATGAGCGTTTTTTATTCTCTTTAAAAGGTTTGGATTCATAGGTCATTTGCATATTTAACATGTTTCAAGCATGCATATCCATTTTTTAAAACTTGTGCAGAAAAATCACTTTTTTTATAAATTCCAAGCTATTAGGGTTGAACTAGTGGAATTTCCCAAAGTTTGGATCACAAAACTGTTGTGTTTATTTGTGGTGTGTGAATAAATTTTCTTTACTTACATTTTTTATTTCTTTAAATTTTTCCAAACTTTAACTCTAAATTTTTTTTTATTCTTATCTATTTGCCTTTTATCTCTTTTTTGTTTACAAGATGAAGGCAAAGTGAAAACTCAAGTTTTGATTTAATAAAAAAGTTTACATCTAAAATGGAAATGCACAATGCACAAATGTAGAGAGAGATAATGCAAAAAAGTGTCTATAATATTTAGGGATTGTAAACTCTTTTTAGTTTTTATAGATTAGGTTGTGCAATCGTAGGCAAAAGCGGGAGGTAGGGATTTTTAACTGAGTGTTGAATCCCAATCCATAAGTCATTCCTTACTAAAATATAGCCCATTATGCATGATAAATCACTTTAAAATCATCTATGATTGTCAAGTCGGCTTTTTGCAAATGGGAAAAATAATGGCTAGTTTGACTCGGGTAAATATCCCACCGCACGTTCACTTGAGAATTTAATGAGCGTTTGTTATTCTCTTTAAAAGGTTTCGATGCATAGGTCATTTGCATCTTTAACATGATTCAAGCATGCATATCCATTTTTTAAAATATGTGTAGAAAAATCTCTTTCTTATAAAATTCCAAGCTATTAGGGTTGAACTAGTGGAATTTCCCAAACTCTGATAAAAAAAGCATTTGCGTTCATTTGTGGTGTGTGAATAAATTTTATTTACTTACATTTGTTATTGGTTTAAATTTTTCCATACACAAACTCTAAAATTTTCATTTTGTTGTGATCTATTTGCCTTTTATCTTTTTTTTTTTACGAGATGAAAGGAAAGTGAAAACTTAAGTTTTGATTTAAGGAAAAAGTATACATCTAAAATTTAAATGCACAATGCACAAATATAGATAGAAATACTGCCAAAAAGTGTCTGTAAATTTTAGGGATCGTAAACTCTTGTTAGTTTTTTTATATTAGGTTTTGCAATCATCGGGAAAAGCCGGAGGCGGCAATTTTTAACTGGGTGTTGACTCCCAATCCATAAGTCATTCCTTACAAAAATATAACCTGTTACGCATGGTAAATAACTTTACAATCATTTATGATCGTCAGGTCAGCTTTTTGTAAATGGGAAAAATAATGGCTTGTTTGACTCGGGTAAATATCCCACCGCTCGTTCACTTGAGAATTCGATGAGTGTTTGTTATTCTCATTAAATGGTTTGGATCCATAGGTCATTTGCATCTTATACATGTTTCATGCATGCATATCCATTTTTTAAAACATGTGTAGAAAAATATTTGTCTTATAAAATTCAAAGCTATTAGGGTTGAACTAGTCGAATTTCCCAAACTTGGATAAAAACGTTTTTGTGGTTATTTGTGGTGTATGAATAAATTTTCTTTACTTACTTTTTTTATTGATTTAAATTTTTTCCGTACATAAACTCTAAAATTTTCATTTTTTTGTGATCTATTTGACTTTTATCTCCTTTTTGTAGACGAGATGAATGCAAAGTGGAAACTCAAGTTTTGATTTAAGAAAAAAAGTATACATCTAAATTGGAAATGCACAATGCTCAAATTTAGAGAGAGATAATTCCAAAAAGTGTCTGTAATTTTTAGCGATTGTAAACTCTTTTTTGTTTTTATATATTACGTTTTTCAATCGTTGGGAAATGGGGGAGGCGGGGGATTTTTAACTGAGTGTTGACTCCCAATCCATAAGTCATTCCTTACCAAAATATAGCCCATTACGTATGATAAATCACTTTAGAATCTTCAATGAGCATTAGGTCAACTTTTTGTAAATGGCCAAAATAATGGCTTGTTTCACTCGGGTAAATATCCCACCGCACGTTCATTTGAAAATTTAATGAGTGTTTGTTTTTCTCTTTTAAAGGTTTGGACCCATAGGTCATTTACATGCTTAACACGTTTCAAGCATGCATATCAATTTTTTAAAACATGTGCAGAAAATCAGTTTCTTATAAAATTCCAAGCTATTAAGGTTGATCTAGTGGAATTTCCAAAACTTGGATAACAAAAGTTTTGTGTTCATTTGTGGTGTGTGAATAAATTTTCTTTACTTAAATTTTTTTTTTCTTTAAATTTTTTCCATACATAAACGTTAAAATTTTCATTTTGTTGTGATCTATTTGCCTTTTATCTCTTTTTTGTTTACGAGATGAAGGCAGAGTGAAAACTCAAGTTTTGATTTAAGAAAAAAGTATACATCTAAAATGGAAATGCACAATACTCAAATGTGGAGAGAGATAATTCCAAAAAGTGTCTGTAATTTTTAAGGATTGTAAACTCTTTTTAGTTTTTATATATTAGGTTTTGCAATTGTCGGGAAAAGGAGGTGGCGGCTATTTTTAACTGAGTGTTGACTCCCAATCCATAAGTCATTCCTTACAAAAATATAGCCGGTTATGCATGATAAATCACTTTACAATCATCTATGATCATCAGGTCAGCTTTTTGTAAATGGGCAAAATAATCGCTTGTTTGACTCGTTTAAATATCCCACCGCACGTTCACTTCAGAATTTAATGAGCGTTTGTTATTCTTGTTAAATGGTTTGGATCGATAGGTCATTTGCATCTTCAACATGTTTCAACCATGCATATCCATTTTTTAAAACATGTGTTGAAAAATCTCTTTCTTATAAAGTTCCAAGCTACTAGGGTTGAACTAGTGGAATTTCCCAAACTTGGATAAAAGCACATTTGTGTTCATTTGTGGTGTTTGAATAAATTTTATTTACTTACATTTGTTATTGCTTTAAATTTTTTCCATACATAAACTCTAAAATTTTCATTTTGTTGTGATCTATTTGCCTTTTATCTCTTTTTTTTATGAGATGAAGGGAAAGAGAAAACTCAAGTTATGATTTAAGAAAAAAAATACATCTAAAATGGAAATTGACAATGCTCAAATGTAGATAGAGATAATTCAAAAAACTATCTTTAATTTTTAGGGATTGAAAACTCTTTTTAGTTTTTATATCTTAGGTTTTGCAGTCGTCGGGAGAAGTAGGAATCGGGGGATTTTTAACTAAGTGTTGACTCCCAATAAATAATTTACTCCTTTAAAAAATATAGCCAGTTACGCATGATAAATCATTTTACAATCATCTATGATCGTCAGGTGAGCTTTTTGTAAATGGGAAAAATAATGGCTTGTTTAACTAGGCTAAATATCTCGCGGCACGTTCACTTGATAATTTAATGAGTGTTTGTTATTCTCTTTAAAAGGTTTGGATCCATAGGTCATGTGCATCTTTCACATGTTTTAAGCATGCATTTCCATTTTCTAGAATATGTGTAGAAAAATCACCTTCTTGTAACATTCCAAGCAATTAGGGTTGAACTAGTGGAATTTTCCAAACTTGGATAACAAAAATTTTGTGTTTATTTGAGGTGTTTTAATAAATTTTATTTACTTACTTTTTTTATTGCTTTAATTTTTTTCCGTAAATGAACTCTAAAATTTTCATTTTGTTGTGATCTATTTGCCTTTTATCTCTTTTTTGTTTACGAGATGAAGGGAAAGTGAAAACTCAAATTTTAATTTAAAAAAAATGTATAGATCTAAAATGGAAATGCACAATGGCCAAATGTAGATAGGGATAATGCCAAAATGGTTCTGTAATTTTTAGGGGTTGTAAACTCTTTTTAGTTTTTTTATATTAGGTTTTGTAATCGTCAGGAAAAGCTGGAGGCGGCGATTTTTAACTGAGTGTTGACTCCCAATCCATAAGTCATTCCTTAAAAAAATATATCCCGTTACGCATGATAAATCACTTTACAATCATCTATGATCTTTAGGTCAGCTTTTTTTAAATGGGCAAAATAATGGCTTGTTTGACTCGGGTAAATAACCCACCGCTCGTTCACTAGAGAATTTAATGAGCATTTTTTATTCTCATTGAAAGGTTTGGATCCATAGGTAATTTTAATCTTTAACATGTTTCAAGCATGCATATCCAATTTTTAAAACATGTGTAGAAAAATCTCTTTCTTATAAAATTCCAAGATATTAGGGTTGAACTAGTGGAATATCCCAAACTTGGATAACAAAACATTTGTGTTCATTTGTGGTGTGTGAATAAATTTTATTTACTTACATTTTTTATTGCTTTAAATTTTTTCCAAACATAAACTCTAAAATTTTCATTTTGTTGTGATCTATTTGCGTTTTATCTCTTTTTTGTTTACGAGTTGAAGGGAAAGTGATAACTCAAGTTTTGATTAAAGAAAAAAGAATACATCTAAAATGGAAATGCACAATGCTCAAATGTTGAGAGAGATAATTCCAAAAAGTGTCTATAATTTTTAGGGATTGTAAAATCTTTTTAGTTATTATATATTAGGTTTTGTAATCATCAGGAAAAGGGGGGGGCGGGGGATTTTTAACTGAGTGTTGACTCCCAATCCATAAGTCACTCCTTAAAAAAATATAGCCCGTTGTGCTCGATAAATCATTTTACAATCATATATGATTGTCAAGTGAGCTTTTTGAAAAAGGGAAAAATAATGGCTTGTTCGACTCGGCTAAATATCCCACCGCATGTTCACTTGATAATTTAATGAGTGTTTGTTATTCTCTTTAAAAGGTTTGGATCCATAGGTCATTTGCATTGGTAACATATTTCAAGCCTCTATCTTATAAAACTCCAAGCTATTAGGGTTGAACTAGAGGAATTTCCAAAACTTGGATAACAAAACTTTTGGGTTCGTTTGTGGTGTGTTAATAAATTTCCTTTACTTCATTTGTTATGGCTTTATGTTTTTTCCATACATGAACTCTTAAATTTTCATATTCTCATGATCTATTTGCCTTTTATCTCTTTTTTGTTTACGAGATGAAGGGAAAGTGAAAACTCAAGTTTTGATTTAAGAAATTGTATACATCAAAAATGGAAATGCACAATGCACAAATGTAGATAGAGATAATGCCAAAAAGTGTTTGTAATTTTTAAGGATTGTAAACTCTTTTTAGTTTTGATATATTAGGTTTTGCAATCGTCGGGAATGGCGAGAGGCGGCCATTTTTAACTGAGGTAAGCTTTTTGTAAATCGGCAAAATCAATCCTTGTTTGACTCGGGAAAATATCCCACTGCACGTTCACTTGAGAATTTAATGAGCGTTTTTTATTCTCATTAAAAGGTTTAGATCCATAGGCCATTTGCATCTTTAACATGTTTCAAGCATGCATATCCCTTTTTTAAAACATGTGTAGAAAAATCTCTTTCCTATAAAATTCCAAGCTATTAGGGTTGAACAAGTGGAATTTCCCAAACTTGGATGACCAAACATTTGTGTTCATTTGTGGTGTGTGAATAAATTTTCTTTACTTACATTTGTTATTGCTTTAAATTTTTTCCATTCATAAACTGTAAAATTTTCATTTTGTTGTGATCCATTTGCCTTTTATCTCTTTTTTGGTTATGAGATGATGGCAAAGTGAAAACTAATGTTTTGATTTAAGATAAAAGATTACATCTAAAATGGAAATGTACAATGCTCAAATGTAGAGAGAGATAATTCCAAAAAGTGTCTATAATTTTTAGGGATTGTAAACTCTTTTTAGTTGTGATATATTAGGTTTTGCAATCGACGGGAGCATGGGAGGGGGGGAGGGGGCGGGGGGGGGGGGGGGGGGGGGGGGGGGGGGGGGAGATTTTAACTGAGTGTCGACTCCCAACCCATAAGTTATTCCTTTAAAAAATATAGCCTTTTATACATCATAAATCACTTTAAAATCATCTATGATCGTCATGTCAACTTTTTGTAAATGGGCAAAATAATGGTACTTTTGACTCGGGTAAATATCCCTCCGCACGTTCACATGAGAATTTAATGAGTATTTTTTTTCTCTTTAAAAAGTTTTCATCCATATGTCATTTGTATCTTTTACATGTTTCAAGTATGCATATCCATTTTTTTAAAACATGTGTAGAAAAATCTCTGTCTTACAATATTCCAAGCCATTGGGGTTGAACTAGTCGAATTTCCCAAACTTGGATAACAAAACTTTTATGGTCATTTATGGTGTGTGGATAAATTTTCTTTACTTACTTTTGTTATTTCTTTTAATATTTTCCTTCCATAAACTCTAAAAGTTTTATTTTGTTGTGTCTATTTGCCTTTTTTCTCTTTTATGATCTATTTGCCTTTTATCTCTTTTTTAGTCAGTCCTCAAGTTTTGATTTAAGAAAAAAATAGACTTCTAAAAAGGAAATGCACAATGCACAAATGTAGAGAGAGCTAATTCCAAAAAGTGTCCTCAATTTTTTGGGATTTTAAACTCTTGTTAGTTTTTATATATTAGGTTGTGCAAACGTCGGGAAAATGGGGAGGTTGGGAAAATATATAAAACTTGGATAACAAAAATTTCGTGTTCATTTGTGTGTGTAAATAAATTTTCTTTACTTACATTTGTTATTGCTTTATATTTTTTCAATACATAAACTCTAAAATTTCCATTTTTTAGTGATCTGTTTGCCTTTGATTTCTTTTTTATTTACGAGATGAAGAGAAAGTGAAAACTCCAGGTTTTGATTTAAGAAAAAAGTTTACTTCTAAAATGGAAATGCACAATGCAAAAATGAAGAGAGAGATAATTCCAAAAAGTGTCTGTAATTTTTCGGGGTTGTAAAGTCTGTTTTAGTTTTTATATATTAGGTTTTGCAATCGTCAGGAAAATGGGAAGGTTTAGGATTTTTAACTGAGTGTTGACTCCACATCCATAAGTCATTCCTTACAAAAATATCGGCCGTTAGGCGTGATAAATCACTTTACAATCATCTATGATCGTCAAGTAAGCTTTTTGTAAATGGGCAAAATAATGTCTTGTTTGACTCGGGTAAATTTCCCACCGTACGTTCGCATGAAAATTTAATGAGCGTTTGTTATTCTCTTTAAAAGGTTTGGATCCATAGGTCATTTGCATCTTTAACAAGTTTCAAGCATGCATAACCATTTTTTAAAACAAGTGTACAAAAATATCTTTCTGATAAAACTCCATGCTATTAGGGTTGAACTAGTGGAATTTCCCAAACTTGGAAGACAAAACTTTTGTGTTCAATTGTGGTGTGTGAATAAAATTTATTTACTTACATTTTTTATTGCTTTGAATAGTTTTCCATACATAAACTCTAAAATTTACATTTTCTTGTGATCTATTTGCCTTTTACTCTTTTTTGTTTACGAGATGAAGGGAAAGTGAAAACTCAAGTTTTGATTTAATAAAAAAGTATACATCTAAAATGGAAAAGTACAATTCAAAAATTTTGAGTGATTTAATTCCAAAAAGTGTATGTAATTTTTATGGATAGTAAACTCTTTTTAGTTTTTATGTATTTGGTCTTGCAATCGTCAGGAAAAGGGGGAGGCAGGGGATTTTTAACTGATTGTTGAATCCTAATCCATAAGTTATTCCTTAAAAAAATATAGCCCGTTATGCATGATAAATCACTTTACAATCATCTACGATCTTCAAGTCAGCATTTTTTAAAAGGGCAAATTAATGGCTTGTTTGACTTGGGTAAATATGCCACTGCACGTTCACTTAAAAATTTAATGATTGTTTGTTATTCTCTTTAAAAGGGTTGGATCCATAGGTCATATGCATCTTTAACATGTTTCAAGCATGCATATCCATTTTTTAAAATATGTCTAGAAAATCTCTTTCATATAAAACTCCAAGCTATTAGGGTTGAACTAGTGGAATTTCCCAAACTTGGACAACAAAACTTTTGTGTTCATTTGTGGTGTGTGAATAAATTTTCTTTACTTACATTTTTTATTGATTTAAATTTTTTCCATGCATAAACTCTTATATTTTCAGTTTGTTGTGATCTATTTGTCTTTTATCTCTTTTTTTTTACGAGATGAAGCGAAAGTGAAAACTCAAGTTTTGATTTAAGAAAAAAGTGCACATCTAAAATGGAAATGCACAATGCACAATGCACAAATGTAGAGAGAGATAATTCCAAAAAGTGTCCATATTTTTAGGGATTGCAAACTCTTTTTAGTTTTTAAATATTAGGTTTTGCAATCGTCAAGAAAAGGGGAAGGCAGGGGAATTTTAACTGAGTGTTGACTTTCAATCCATAAGTAATACCTTAATATAGCCTGTTACTCATGATAAAACACTTTACAATCATCAAAGATCGTCAGGTCAGCTTTTTGTAATTGGGCTAAATAATATGATTTGTTTGACTCGGGTAAATATCCCACTGTACGTTCACTGGAGAATTTAATGAGTGTTTTTTATTCTCTTTAAAAGTTTTGGATCCATACGTCGTTTGCATCTTTAACATGTTTCAAGTATGCATATCCATTTTTTAAAACTTGTGTAGAAAAATCTCTTTCTTATAAAATTACAAGCTATTCGGGTTGAAGGAGTGGAATTTCCCAAATTTCGATAACAAAACTTTTGTGTTCATTTGAGGTGTGTGAATAGATTTTCTTTACTTACATTTGTTATTGCCTTAAAAATTTTCAATACATAAACTCTAAAATTTTCATTTTGTTGTGATCTATTTGCCTTCTATCTCAGTTTTAGTCTACAAGATAAGAAAAATGTATACATCTAAAATGGAAATGCACAATGCACAAATGTAGAGAGAGATAATTCAAAAAAAGTGTCTACATTTTTTCAGGATTGTACGCTCTTTTTATTTTTTATATATTAGGACTTGCAGTCGTCGGGAAAAAGGGGAGGTTGAGGATTTTTAACTGAGTTTTGACTCCACATCCATAAGTCATTCCTTACAAAAATATAGCCCATTACGCATGATAAATCACTTTACAATCATCTATGATGGTCAGGTCAGAATTTAATGAGCTTTTGTTATTCTCTTTAAAAGGTTTGGAACCATAGGTCATTTGCATCTTTAACATGCTTCAAGCATGCATATCCATTTTTTGAAACTTGTGTAGAAAAATCTCTTTCTTATAAAACTCCAAGCAATTAGGGTTGAACTAGGGGAATTTCCAAAACATGGATAACAATACTTTTGTGTTCCTTTGTGGTGTGTGAATAAATTTTCTTTACTTAGATTTGTTATTGCTGTAATTTTTTTCCATACATATAATCTATTTTTATACTTCATTTAGTTGTGATCTAGATGACATTTATCTCCTTTTTGTTGACGAGATGAAGGCAAAGTGAAAACTCAAGTTTTTTTAAAAAAAAACGTATACATCTAAAATGGAAATGCACAATGCACAAATGTAGAGAGAGAAAATTCCAAAAAGTGTCTGTAATTTTTTGGGAATGTAAACTCTTTTTAGTTTTTATATATGAGGTTTTGCAATAGTAGCAAAAAGGGGGAGGCTGGGGATTTTTAACTTAGTGTTGTCTACCAATCCATAAGTCCTTCCTTACAAAAATAAAGGCCATTACGCATGATAAATCTCTTTCCAATCATCTATGATTGTTAGGCCTGCTTTTTGTAAATGGGCAAAATAATGGTTTGTTTGACTCGAGTAAATATCACACCGCACGTTCACTTGAGAATTTAATGAGCGTTTGTTATTCTCTTTAAACGGTTTGGATCCATAGGTCATTTGCATCTTTAACATGTTTCAAGCATGCATATCCATTTTTTAAAACATGTGTAGAAAAATCTCTTTCTTATAAAAGTCCAAGTTATTAGGGATGAACTAGTGGAATTTCCCAAACTTGGATAACAAAAATTTTTTTTCATTTGTAGTGTGTGAATAAATTTTATTTTATTACATTTGTTATTGCTTAAAATTTTTTCCATATATAAACTCTAAAATTTTCATTTTGTTGTGATCTATTTGCCTTTTATCCCTTTTTTTTAATGAGATGAAGGGAAAGTTAAAACTCAAGTTTTGATTTAATAAAAAAGTATACTTCTAAAGTGGAAATGCACAATGCACAAATGTTGAGAGAGATAATTCCAAAAAGTGTTAGTAATTTTAAGGGATTGTAAAATCTTTTTAGTTTTTATATATTAGGTTTTACAATCGTCGGGAAAAGGGGAAGGCGGAGGATTTTTAACGGAGTGTTGACTCCCAATCCATAAGTCATTCCTTACAAAAATATAGCCCGTTACGTCTGATAAATCACTTCACAATCATCTATGAACATCAAATCTGCTTTTCTTAAAAGGGCAAAATAATGGCTTGTTTGACTCGGGTAAATATACCACTGATCGTTCAGTTGAGAATTTAATGAGCTTTTGTTATTCTCTTTAAAAAATTTGAATCCATAGGTCATTTGCATCTTTAACATGTTTCAAGCATGCATATCTATTTTTTAAAACATGTGTAGAAAAATCTCCTTCTTGTAAAACTCCAAGCTATTAGGAATGAACTTGTGGAATTTCCCAAACATGGATAAGAAAACTTTAGTGTTCATTTGTGTTGTGTGAATAAATTTTCATTACTTACATTTTTTATTGCTTTAAATATTTTTCCATACAAAAACTCTAAAATATTCATTTAATTATGATCTATTTTCCTTTATCTTTTTTTTGTTTACGAGATGAAGGGAAACAGAAAAAAAGTACATATCTAAATTGGAAATACATAATGCACAAATGTTGAGAGAGATAACTCCAAAAAGTGTCTGTAATTTTTTGGGATTGTAAACTCTTGTTAGTTTTTATATATTAGGTTTTGCAATCGTTGGGACAACGGGGTGGTTTTTTATTTTTAACTGAGTGTTGACTCCACATCCATAAGTCATCCCTTACTAAAGTATAGCATGTTATTCATGATAAATCACATTACAATCATCTATGATTTTTAGGTCAGCTTTTTGTAAATCGGCAAAATAATGGCTTGTTTGACTCTGGTAAATATCCCACCGCACATTCGCATGAGAATTTAATGAGCATTTCTTATTCTCGTTAAAAGGTTTGGATCCGTAGGTCATTTGCATCTTTAACATGTTTCAAGCATGCATTTACATTTTTAAAAAGTTGTGTAGAAAAATCTCTTTCTTATAAAACTCCAAGGAATTTGGGGTTGAACTAGTGGAATTTCCAAAACTTGGATAACAAAAATTTTCCAAAACTTGGATAACAAAACTTTTGTGTTCTTTTGTGGTGTGTGAATAAAGTTTCTTTACTTACATTTTTTATTTCTTTAATTTTTTCCATTCATCAACTCTCAAATTTTCATTTTTTTGTGATCTATTTGTCTTTTATCTCTTTTTTGTTGACGAGATGAGGGAAATTGAAAACTCAACTTTTGATTTAAGAAAAAAGTATACATCTAAAATGGAAATGCACAATGCACAAATATAGAGAGAGATAATTCCAAAAAGTGTCTAAGGAATTGTAAACTCTTTTTAGTTTTTATATATTAGGTTTTGCAATCGTCGGGAGAAGGGGAGGTGGGGGATTTTTAACTGAGTGTTGACACCCAATCCATAAGTCATTCATTAAAAAAATATAGCCCGTTACGCATGGTAAATAAGTTTTCAATCATCTATGATCGTCAGGTCAGCTTTTCCTAAAAGGGCAAAATAATAGTTTGTTTGACTCAGGTAAATATCCCACCGCACATTCACTTGAGAAGTCAATGAGGGTTTGTTATTCTCTTAAAAATGTTTGGATCCATAGGTCATTTGCATCTTTAAAATTTTTCAAGGAGGCATATCCATTTTTTGAAACGTGTGTACGAAAATCACCTTCTTATAAAACTCAAAGCTATTGGGATGAACTACTAGAATTTCCCAAACTTGGATAACAAAAGTTTTGTGTTCATTTTTATTGTGTGAATAAATTTTCTTTACTTACATTTGAAATTGAATTAAATTATTTCCATGCATAAACTCTTAAATTGTCATTTTGTTGTGATCTATTTGCCTTTAATTTGTTTTTGGTTTACGAGATGGAGGGAAAGTGAAAACTCAAAGTTTTTATTTAAGAAAAAAGTATTCATCTAAAATGGAAATGCACAACACACAAATGTAGAGAGAGATAATTCCAAAAAGTGTCTATTATTTTTCTTGATTGTACACACATTTTAGTTTTTATATATAAGGATTCACAATCATCGGGAATATGGGAAGGTTTGGGATTTTTAACTGATAGTTGAACCCACATCCATAAGTCATTCCTTACAAAAAATTTAGCCGTTACGCATGATAAATCACGTTAAAATCATCTATGATCGTCAGGACAGGTTTTTCTTAATGGGCAAAATAATGGCTTGTTTGACTCTGGTAAATATCCCACCGCACGTTCGCATGAGAATTTAATGAGAGTTTATTATTCTCTTTAAAAGGTTTCGATCTTTAGGTCATTGGCATCTTCAACATACTTCAAGCACGCATATCCATTTTTTAAAACATGTGTAGAAACTTCTCTTTCTTATCAAACTCCAAGCTATTAAGGTTTAACAAGTAGAATTTCCCAAACTTCGATGATAGAACTTTTGTGTTCATTTGTGGTGTGTGAATAAATTTTTTTTACTTATATTTGTTGTTGTTTTAAAATTTTTCCATACAAAAACTCTAAAATTTTAATTTTGTTGTGATCTATTTGCCTTTTTTTTTTTTACGAGATGAAGGGAAACTGACAACTCACGTTTTGATTTAAGAAAAAAGTATACATCTAAAAGGGAAATGTACAATGCACAAATGTAGAGAGAGATAATTCCAAAAAGTGTTTGTAATTTTTTTGGATTGTAAACTCCTTTTAGTTTTTATATATTAGGTTTTACAATAGTCGGGAAAACGGGGAGGTTGGGGATTTTTAAATGAGTGGTTACTCCACATCCTTAAGTCATTCCTTACAAAAATATCACTTGTTACGCATGATAAATCACTTTATAATCATCTATGATATTCAAGTCAGCTTTTTTTAAATGGGCAAAATAATGGCTTGGTTGACACAAGTAAATATCCCTCCCCACATTTCATGAGAATGTAGTTAGAGTTTGTTTTTCTTTTTAAAAGGTTTGGATCCATAGGATATTTGCATCTTTAACATGTTTCAAGCATGCGTATCCATTTTTTAAAACATGTGTATAAAAATCTATTTCTTATAAAACTCCTAGCAATTAGGGTTGAACTAGTTGATTTCCCAAACTTGGATGACAAAAATTTTGTGTTCATTTGGGCTGTGTGAATAAAAGTTCTTTACATACATTTTTTATTGATTTAAATATTTTTCCATACATAAACTTTTAAAGTTTCATTTTGTTGTGATCTATTTGCCTTTTACCTCTTTTTTGTATACGAGATGAAGGGAAAGTGAAAAGTCAAGTTTTGATTTAAGAAATAAGTATGCATCTAAAATGGAAATACACAATGCACAAATGTAGAGAGAAATAATTCTTAAAAGTGGTTGTAATATTTTGGCATTGTAAACACTTTTGAGTTTTTTTATATTAGGTTTCGCAATCGTTGGGAAAAGCGGGAGGCGGCGATTTTTAGCTGAGTGTTGACTCCCAATCCATAAGTCATTCCTTACAAAAATATAGCCTGTTACGCATGATAAATCACTTTAAAAGCATCTATGATCGTTAGGTCAGCTTTTCTTAAAAGAGCAAAATAATGGCTTGTTTGACGGGTAAATATCCCACCGTACGTTCACTTGAGAATTTAATGAGCGTTTGTTATTCTCTTTAAAATTTTTGGATCCATAGGTCATTTGTATCTTTAACATGTTTCAAGCATGCAATCCATTTTTTAAAACATGTGTAGAAAATCTCTTTCTTATAAAACTCCAAACAATTAGGGTTGAACTAGTGGAATTTCCAAAATTTGGATAAATAAATTTTTGAATTCATTTGTGTTGTGTGATTAAATTTTCTTTACTTACTTTTGTTGTTGATTTAAATTTTTTCCATACATAACCACTTATATTTTCAGTTTCTCTTGATCTATATGTCTTTTATCTTTTTTTTGTTTACGAGATGAAGGGAAAGTGAAACTCAAATGTTGATTTAAGAGAAAAGTATACATCTAAAATGGAAATGCACAATGAAAAAATGTAGAGAGAGATAATTCAAAAATGTTTGAGAAATTTTAAGGGATTGTAAACGCTTGTTATTTTTTATATATTAGTTATTGCAATCGTCGAGAAAATTGGGAGGCGGGGGATTTTTAGCTCTGTTTTGACTCCACATCATAAGTCATTCCTGAAAAAAATATAGCCGTTATGCATGATAAATCACTTTACAATGATCTATGATCGTCAGGTCAGCTTTTTGTAAATGGGCAAAATAATGGCTTGTTTGACTTTGGTAAATATCCCACCACACGTTCACTTGAGAATTTAATGAGCGTTTGTTATTGTCTTTAAAAGGTTTGGAACCATAGGTCGTTTGCATCTTTAACATGTTTCAAGCATGCATATCCATTTTTAAAAAAGTTGTGAAGAAAAATCTCTTTCTTATAAAACTCCAAGTTATTAGGGTTGAACTAGTGGAATTTCCAAAACTTGAAATGATGTGTAGAAAAATATCTTTATTATAAAACTCAAAGCTATTACTAATGAACTAGTGGCATTTCTCTAACTTGGATAACAAAACTTTCGTGTTCATTTGTGGTGGGTGAATAAATTTTCTTTACTTACATTCATTATTGATTTAAATTTTTTCTATACATAAACTCATATATTTTCAATTTGTTGTGACCTATTTGTATTTTATTTCTTTTTTGTTTATGAGATGAAGAGAAAGTGAAAACTCAAGTTTTGATATAAGAAAAAAGTATGCATCTAAAATGGAAATGCACAACGCACAAATGTAGAGATAGATAATTCCAAAAAGTGCCTGTAATTTTTAGGGATTGTAAACTCTTTTTAGTTTTTATAAATTAGGTTTTGCAATCATTGGGAAAACGGGGAGGCTTGGGATTTTTAACAGAGTGTTTACTCCACTTCCATAAGTCATTCCTTACAAAAATATAACCCATTGCACATGAAAAATCACTTTACAATCACCTATGATTGTCTAGTCAGCTTTTTTGTAATAGGGCAAAATAATGGCTTGTTTGACTCAGGTAAATATCGCACAACATGTTCACTTGAAAATTTAATGAGCGTTTGTTATTCTCTTTAAAAGGTTTGGATCCATAGGTCATTTGCATCTTTAACATGTTTCAAGCATGCTTATCCATTTTTTAAAACTATTGTAAAAAATTCTCTTTCTTACAAAACTCCAATTTATTAGGGTTGAACAAGTGGAATTTCAAAAACTTGGAAAAAAAACTTTTGTGTTCATTTGTGGTGTGTGAATAAATTTTCTTTTCATACATTTGTTATTGAATTAAATTTTTTCCATATATAAACTCTTAAACTTTTATTTTGTTCTGATCTATTTGCCTTTTATCTCTTTTTTGTTTATGAGATGAAGGGAAAATGAAAACTCAAGTTTTGATTTAAGAAAAAAGTGTAAATCTAAAATGGAAATGCACAATAAACAAATGTAGAGAGAGATAATTCCAAAAAGTTTTTGTAATGTTTTGGAATTTTTAACTCTTTTTAGTTTTTATATATTAGGTTTTGCAATCGTCGGGAAAACGGGGAGGTGTGGGATTTTTAACTGATTGTTGACTCCACAAACATAAGTCATTCCTTACAAAAATATAGCCCGTTATGCATGATAAATCACTTTACAATCATCTATGATCGTCAGGTCAACTCTTTGTAAATGGGCAAAATAATGGCTTGTTTGACTCTGGTAAATATCCCACTGCACGTTCACTTCAGAATTTAATGAGTGTTTATTATTCTCTTTAAAAGTTTTAAATCCATTGGTCATTTGCATCTTTAACATGTTTCAAGCACGCATATCCATTTGTTAAAACATGTGTAGAATAATCTCTTTCTTATAAAACTGTAAGCTATTAGGGTTGAACTAGTGGAGTTTGCCAAACTTGGATGACAAAACTTTTCTGTTCATTTGTGGTGTATGAATAACTTTTCTTTACTTACATTTGTTATTTCTTTAAATTTTTTCCATACATAAACTCTAAAATTTTACTTTTGTTGTGATCTATTTGCCTTTTATCTCGTTTTTATTTATAAGATGAAAGGAAAGTGAAACATTAAGTTTTGATTTATGAAAAAAGTATACATTTAAAATGGAAATGCACAATGCACAAATATAGAGAGAGATAATTCCAAAAAGTGTATGTAATTTTTTGGGATTGAAAACTCTTTTTAGTTTTTAAATATTATGTTTTGCAATCGTCGAGAAAAGGGGGAGGCGGGGGATTTTTAACTTAGTGTTGACTCCCAATCCATTAGTCATTCCTTACAAAAATGAGGGTTGTTACACATGATAAATCACTTTACAATCATCTATGATTGTTAGGTCAGCTTTTTGTAAATGAGCAAAATAATGGCTCGTTTGACTAGAGTAAATATCCCACCACACATTCACTTGAGAATTTAATGAGCGTTTGTTATTCTCTTTAAAATGTTTGGATCCATAGGTAATATCATCTTTATTATGTTTTAAGCATGCATATCCATTTTTTAAAACATGTGTCGAAAAATCTCTTTCTTATAAAACTTCAAGTTATTAGGGTTGAACTTGTGGAATTTCCCAAAATTGGAAAACAAAACTTTTTTATTCATTTGTGGTGTGTGAATAAGTTTTCTTTTCTTACATTTGTTATTTCTTTAAATTTTATCCATATATAAACTCTAAAATTTTCATTTTATTTTAATTTATTTGCCTTTTATCTCTTTTTATTTACGCGATGAAGTGAAAGTGAAAACTCAAGTTTTGATTTAAGAAAAAAGTATTCATCTAAAATTGAAATAAAAAATGGACAAATGTAGAGCGAGATAATTCCAAAAAGTGTCTGTAATTTTTATGGATTGTAAAGTCTTTTTAGTTTTTATATATTAAGTTTTAAATATTTTTCCATACATAAACTTTTAAAGTTTCATTTTGTTGTGATCTATTTGCCTTTTACCTCTGTTTTGTATACGAGATGATGGGAAAGTGAAAAGTCAAGTTTTGATTTAAGAAACAAGTATGCATCTAAAATGGAAATACACAATGCACAAATGTAGAGAGAAATAATTCTTAAAAGTGGCTGTAATGTTTTGGCATTGTAAACTCTTTTGAGTTTTTCTATATTAGGTTTCCCAATCGTTGGGAAAAGCGGGAGGCGGCGATTTTTCGCTGAGTGTTGACTCCCAATCCATAAGTCATTCCTTAAAAAAATATAACCCGTTACACATGATAAATTACTTTACAATCATCTATGATCGTCAGGTTAGCTTTTCCTAAAAGGGCAAAATAATGGCTTGTTTGACGGGTAAATATCCCACCGCACGCTCACTTGAGAATTTAATGAGCGTTTGTTATTCTCTTTAAAAGGTTTGGATCTGTAGGTCATTTGCATCTTTAACATGTTTCAAGCATGCGTATCCATTTTTTAAAACATGTGTAGAAAATCTCTTCCTTATAAAACTCCAAGCTATTGGGGTAAACTAGTGAAATTTCCCAAACTTGGATAAATAAACTTTTGTGTTCATTTATGGTGTGTGAATAATTTTTCTTTACATACAGTTGTTATTGATTTAAATTTTTCCCATACATAAACTCTTAATATTCATTTTGTTGTGATTTATTTGCCTTTTATCTCTTTTTTGTTTCTGAGATGAAGGGAAAGTGAAAACTCAAGTTTTGATTTAATAAAAAAGTATACATCTAAAATGTAAATGAACAATGCACAAATGTAGAGAGAGATAATTCCAAAAATTTTCTGTAATTTTTTGAGATTGTAATGTCTATTTAGTTTTTATATATTAGGTTTAACAATCGTAGGGAAAATGGGGAGGTTGGGGATTTTTAACTGAGTGTTGACTCCACATCCATAAGTTATTCCTTACTAAAATATAGCCCGTTACGCAAGATAAGTCACTTTACAATCATCTATGATCATCAGGTCAACTTATTTTAAATGGGCAAGATAATCGCTTGTTTGACTCTGGTAAATATACCACCGCACGTTCGCATGAGAATTTAATGAGTGTTTTCTATTCTCATTAAAAGGTTTGGAGCCATAGGCCATTTGCATATTTAACATGTTTCAAGCATGAATATCCATTTTTTAAATGATGTGATGAATAATATCTTTATTATCAAACTCCAAGTTATTACAGTTGAACTAGTGGCATTTCCCAAACTTGGATCACAAAACTTTTGTGTTCATTTGTGGTGGGTGAATAAATTTTCTTTTCTTAAATTTGTTATTGCTTAAATTTTTTTCCCTACATAAACTCTTAAATTTTTATTTTTTTGTGATCTATTTGCTTTTTATCTCTTCTTTCTTTATGAGATAAAGAGAAAGTCAGAATTCAACTTTTGATTTTAGAAAAAAGTGTACATCTAAAATGGAAATGCACAATGCACAAATGTAGAGAGAGATAATTCAAAAAATTGTATGTAATTTTTTACGGATTGTAAACTCTTTTTTGTTTTTATATATTAGGTTTAGTAATCGTCGGGAAAAGAGAGAGGCGAGGGAATTTTAACTGAGTGGTGACTCCCAGTCCATAAGTCATTTCTTACAAAAGTATAGCCCGTTATGCATGATAAATCACTTTACAATCATATATGATCATTAGGTCAGCTTTTTGTTAATGGGAAAAATAATGGCTTGTTTGACCCGGGTAAATATCCCACCGCACGTTCACTTGAGAATTTAATGAGCATTTGTTATTTCCTTTAAAAGGTTTGGATCCATAGGTCATTTTCATCTTTAACATGTTTCAAGCAAGCATATCCATTTTTTTAAAACTTGTGTAGAAAAATCTCTTTGTTATAAAACTCCATGCTATTAGGGTTGAACAAGTGGAATTTCCCAAACTTGGATAACAAAACTTTTGTGTTCATTTGTGGTGTGTAAAAAAAATTTCTTTTCTTAAATTGGTTATTGCTTTAAATTTTTTCCACACATAAAATCTAAAATTTTAATTTTGTTGTGATCTATTAGCCTTTTATCTCTTTTTTGTTTTCGAGAAGAAGGGAGAGCGAAAATTCAAGTTTTAATTTTTAAAAAAAGTATACATCAAAAATGGAAATGCACTATGCACAATTGTTGAGTGAGACAATTCCAAAAAGTGTCTATAATCTTTAAGGATTGTAAACTCTTTTTTAGGTTTTATATATTAGGTTTTGCAATCGTCGGGAAAAGGGAGAGGTGAGGGATATTTAACTGAGTGGTGACACCCAATCCATAAGTCATTCCTTACTAAAATATGACCCGTTACACATGATAAATCACTTTACAATCATCTATGATCCTCAGGTTAGCTTTTTGTAAATGGGCAAAATAATGGCTTGTTTGACTTGGGTAAATATCTCACTGCACATTCAGTTGAGAATTTAATGAGTGTTTATTATTCACTTTAAAAGGTTTGGATCCATAAGTTATTTGCATCTTTAACTTGTTTCAAGCATGCATATCCATTTTTTTAAAATGTGCAGAAAAATCTCTTTCTTATAAAACTCCTAGCTAGGGTGTAACTAGTGGAACTTCCCAAACTTGGATAACAAAACTTTTGTGTTCATTTGTGGTGTGTGAAAAAAATTTCTTTACTTAAATTTGTTATTGCTTAAATTTTTTTCCATACATAAACTCTAAAAGTTTCATTTGGTCGTGATCTATTTGCCTTTTATTTCTTTTTTGTTTACGAAATGAAGGGAAAGTGAAAAATCAAGTTTTGATTTAAGAAAAAAGTATACATCTAAAATGGAAATGCACAATGCACAAATGTAGAGAGAGATAATTCCAAAAAGTGTCTGCAATTTTTAAAGATAGTAAACTCTTTTTAGTTTTTATATATTAGGTTTTACAAACGTCGAGAAAAGGGGGAGGCGGGGGATTTTTAACTGAGTGTTGACTCCCAATCCACAAGTCATTCCTTACAAAAATATAGCCCGTTACACATGATAAATCACTATAAAATCATTTATGATTGTCAGCTTAACTTTTCTTAAATTGGTAAAATAATGGCTTGTTTGACACAAGTAAATATCCCACCGGATGTTCACTTTAGAATTTAATAAATGCTTTTTATTGTCTTTAAAACTTTTGAATCCATAGGTCATTTACATATTTAACATGTTCAAGCATGCATATCCATTTTTTAAAATATTTGTAGAAAAATATCTTTCTTATAAAACTCCAACCTATTTGGATTGAACTAGTGGAATTTCCAAAACATGGATAACATAACTTTTGTGTTCATTTGTGGTGTGTGAATAAAATTTCTTTTCTGTCATTTGTTATTGCTTTAAATTTTATTTCATACAATATACGCTAAAATTTTCATTTTGTTGTGATCTATTTACCTTTTATCTCTTTTTTGTTTACGACATGAAGGGAAAGTGAAAAGTCATGTTTTGATTTTAGAAAAAAAGTATACATCTAAAATGGAAATGCACAATGCATAAATGTAGAGAGAGATAATTCCAAAAAGTGTCTGTAATTTTTTGGGATTGTAAACTCTTTATAGTTTTTATATATAAGGTTTTGCAATCATCGAAAAAAGGGGGAGGCAGAGGATTTTTAACTGAGTGTTGATTCCCATTCCATAAGTTATTCCTTAAAAAAATATTGCATGTTACGCATGATAAATCATTTTAAAATCATATATGATCGTCAGGTCAGCTTTTCTTAAAAGGGTAAAATAATGCCTTGTTTGACTCGGGTAAATATTCCACCGCATTTTCACTTGAGATTTTAATGAACGTTTGTTATTCTCTTTATAAGAAAAATTTTCTGTTCATTTGTGGTGTGAGAATAAATTTTCTTTACTTACATTTATTATTGATTTAAATTTATTCCATACATAATTTCTTAAATTTTCATTTTTTTGTGATCAATTAGCCTTTTATCACTTTATTGTTTGCGAGAGGAAGGGAAAGTGAAAACTCAAGTTTTGATTTAAGAAAAAAGTATACATCTATAATGGAAATGCACAATGCACAAATGTAGAGAGAGATAATTCCAAAAAGTGTCTGTAATTTTTTGGAATTTTAAATTCCTCCTTTTTTTTATATATTAGGTTTTGCAATCGTCGGGAAAAAAGGGAGGTTGGGGATTTTTAGCTGAGTGTTGACTCCACATCCATAAGTCATTCCTTAAAAAATATAGCCCATTATCAATGATAAATCACTTTACAATCATCTATGATCGTCAGGTCAGCTTTTTGTAAAATGGCAAAATAATGGCTTGTTTGACTCGACTAAATATCCCACCGCACGTTCACTTCAGAATTTAATGAGCGTTTTTTATTCTCTTTAAAAAGTTTGGATCCATAGGTCATTTGCATCTTTAAAATCTTTCAAGCATGCATATCCAGTTTTTAAAACATATGTAGAAAAATATCTTTCTTATAAAAGTCCAAGCTAATAGGGTGTAACTAGTGGAATTTCCTAAACTTGGATAACAAAACTTATGTGTTCATTTGTGGTGTGTGAATAAATTTTCTTTACTTACATTTGTTATTGCTTTAAATTTTTTCCATACATAAACTCTTAAATTTTCATTTTGTTGTGATCTATTTGCCTTTTATCTCTTTGTTGTTTACGAGATGAAGGGAAAGGGAAAACTCATGTTTTGATTTAAGAAAAATTTCTACATCTAAAATGGAAATTAACAATGCACAAATGTAGAGAGAGATAATTAAAAAAAGTGTCTATAATTTTTAGGGATTGTATACTCTTTTTTCGTTTGTATATATTTGGTTTTGCAATTAATAGGAAAAGTGGGAGGCGGGGGATTTTTAACTGAGTGTTGACTCCCAGTCCATAAGTCATTCCTTACAAAAATATAGCCCGTTATGCATGTTAAATCACTTTACAATCATATATGATCGTCAGGTCAACTTTTTGTTAATGGGCAAAATAATGGCTTGTTTGACTCGAGTAAATAACCCACCGCACGTTCACTTGAGAACTAGTGGATTTTCCAAAACGAGGATAACAAAACTTTTGTGTTCATTTGTGATGTGAGAATAAATTTTCTTTACATAATTTTGTTATTGCTTCAAATTTTTTCCATACATAAACTCTAATTTTTAAATTTTGTTGTTATCTATTTGCCTTTTATCTCTTTTTTGTTTACGAGATGAAGGGAAAGTGAAAACTCAAGTTTTGATTTAAGAAAAAAGTATACATCCAAAATGGAAATGTGCAATGCACAAATGTAGAGAGAGATAATTCAAAAAGGTGTCAATAATTTTTAAGGATTTGAAACTCTTTTTAGCTTTTATATATTAGGTTTTCCAATCATCGAAAAAAGGGGCAGGCGAGGGATTTTTAACTAAGTGTTGACTCACAATCCGTAAGTCAATCCTTACAAAAATATAGCCCGTTATGCATGATAAATCACTTTAAAATCATCTATGATTGTTAGGTCAACTTTTTTTAAATGGGCGAAATAATGGCTTGTTTGACTCGGGTAAATATACCACCGCACGTTCACTTGAGAAGTTAATGAGCATTTGTTATTCTTTTTAAAACATTTGGATCCTTAGGTCATTTGCATCTTTAACATGTTTCAAGCATGCATATCCATTTTTTAAAACATGTGTAGAGAAATCTCTTTCTTATAAAACTCCAAGCTATTAGGGTTGAACTAGTGAAATTTCCCAAACTTAGATAACAAAAATTTTGTGTTCATTTGTGGTGTGTGAATAAATTTTATTTACTTACATTTCTTATTTCTTAAAATTTTTTCCATACATAAACTCTAAAATTTTAATTTTTTGTGATCTATTTGCCTTTTATCTCTTTTTTTTTTACAAGATGACGGGAAAGTGAAAACTCAAGTTTTTTTTTAAGAAAACAGTATATATCTAAACTGGAAATGCACATTGCACAATTTAGAAAAAGATAATTCCAAAATGTGTATGTAATTTTTAGGGATAGTAAACTCTTTTTAGTTTTTATATATTAGGTTATGTAATCGTCGGGAAAAGAGGTAGGCCGGGGCTTTTTAACTGAGTGTTGACTCTGAATCCATAAGTCATTCGTTACAAAAATTTATCCCGTTACACATGATAAATCACTTTATAATCATCTAAGCTCGTCAGGCCAGCTTTTCCTAAATGGGCAAAATAATGGTTAGTTTGACTCGGATAAATATCCCACTGCACGTTCACTAGATAATTTAATGAGTGTTTGTTATACACTTTAAAATGTTTGGGATCCATAGGTCATTTGCATCTTGAACATGTTTCAAGCATGCATATCCATTTTTTAAAACTTGTGAAGAAAAATCTCTTTCTTAGAAAACTACGAGATATTAGGGTTGAACTAGTGGAATTTCCCAAACTTGGATAACAAAACTTTTGTGTTCATTTGTGGTGTGTGAATAAATTTTATTTACTTCCATTTGTTATTACTTTAAATTATTTTCATACATAAACTCAAAAATTTTCATTTTGTCGTGATCTATTTGCCTTTTATCTGTTTTTTTTTACGAGATTAAGGGAAAGTAAAAACTCAAGTTCTGATTTATGAAAAAAGTATTCATCTAAAATTGAAATACACAATGCACAAATGTGGAGAGAGATAATTCCAAAAAGTTTCTGTAATTTTTAGTGATTGTAAACTCTTTTTAAATTTTAAATATTAGGTTTTGAAATAGTCGGGAAAAGGGGGAGGCGAGGGATTTTTAACTGAGTGTTGACTCCCAATCTATAAGTCATTCCTTAGAAAAATATAGCCCGTTACGCATGATAAATCACTTTACAATCATCTATGATCATCAGGTCAGGTTTTTATAAATGGGCTAAATAATGGCATGTTTGACTCGGGTAAATATCCCATCACACCTTCACTTGAGAATTTAATGAGTGTTTGTTATTCTCTTTTAAAGGTTTGGATCTATAGGACATTTGCATCTTTAACATGTTTCAAGCATGCATATCCATTTTTTAAAGCATGTGTAGAAAAATCTCTTTCTTAAAAAATACCAAGCTATGAGGGTTGAACTAGTGGACTTTCCCAAACTTGGATAGCAAAAAATTTGTGCTCATTTGTGGTGTCTAAATAAATTTTTTTTACTTACATTTGTAATTGTTTTAAATTTTTTCCATACATAAACTCTAAAATTTTCATTTTGTTGGGATTTATTTACCTTTTATAACTTTTTTTTTACGAGATGATTGGAAAGTGAAAACTCTAGTTCTTATTTGAGAAAAAAGTATACATCTAAAATAGAAATGCATATCGCACAAATGTAGAGAGAGATAATTCCAAAAATTGTCAGTAATTTTTAGCGATTGTCAACTCTTTTTAGTTTTTATATATTTGGTTTTGCAATCGTCAAGAAAAGGGGGAGGCGGAGGATTTTTAACTGAGTGTTGAATCCATATCCATAACTCATTCCTTAAAAAAATATAGCCCGTTACACATGATAAATCACTTTACCATCATCTACGATCGCCAGGTCAGCTTTTGGAAATGTACAAAATAATGGCTTGTTTGACTCAGGTAAATATCCCATCCCACCTTCACTTGAGAATTTAATGAGCGTTTGTTGTTCTCTTTAAAAGGTTTGTATCCATAGGTCATTTGCATCTTTAACATGTTTCAAACGTACATATCCATTTTTGAAAACTTGTGTAGAAAAATCTCTTTCTTATAAAACTCCAACCTATTAGGGTTCAACAAGTGGAATTTCCTTAACTTGGATAACAAAATTTTTGTGTTCATTTGTGGTGTGTGAATAAATTTTCTTTACTTACATTTGTTTTTGCTTGAAATTTTTTCCATACATAAACTCTAAAATTTTCATTTTGTTGTGATCCATTTGCCTTGTATCTCTTTATTGTTTACGAGATGAAGGGAAAGTGAAAACTCAAGTTTTAATTTAAGAAAAAATTATACATAAAAAATTGAAAGGCACAATGCACAAATGTAGAGAGAGATAATTTCAAAAAGTGTCTGTAATTTTTAGGGATTGTAAACTTTTTTTTATATATTAGGTTTTATAATTGTCGGGAAAAGAGGGAGGCAGGGGATTTTTAACTGACTATTGAATCTACATACTTAAGTCATTCCTTAAAAAAATATAGCCTATTACTCATGATAAATCACTTTACAATCATTTATGATCGTCAGGTCAGCTTTTTGTAAATGGGCAAAATAATGGCTTGCTCGGCTCAGGTAACTATCCCACCGCATGTTCACTCGAAAAATGTAATGAGCGTTTGTTATTATTTTTAAAATGTTTGGATCCATTGGTCATTTCCATCTTTAACATTTTCAAGCATGCATATCCATTTTTTAAAACTTGTGTAGAAAAATCATTTTTTTTATAAAACTCCAAGCATTTGGGGTTGAACTTGTGGAGTTTCATAAACTCTAAAATTTTCATTTTGTTGTGATCTATTTGCCTTTTAACTCTTTTTAGTTGACGATATGAAGGGAAATTGAATACTCAAGTTTTGATTTAAAAAAAATTATACTTATCTAAACTGGAAATTCACAATGCACAAATATAGAGAGAGATAATTCCAAAAAGTGTCTGTAATTTTAGGGATTGTAAACTCTTTGTAGTTTTTATATTATTGGATTTTAAATAGTCGGGAAAAGGGGGAGGTATGGGATTTTTAACTGAGTGTTGACTCCCAATCCATAAGTCATTCCTTACAAAATATAGCCCATTACGCATGATAAATCACTTAACAATCATCTATGATCGCCAGGAAAATTATAGCTTGTGTGACTTTGGTAAATTTCCCACCACACATTCATTTGAGAATTTCATGAGCATTTGTTATTCTCTTTTAAAGGTTTGGATCCACAGGTCATTTGTATCTTTAACATGTTTCGAGCATGCATGTCCAGTTTTTTAAAACATGTGATGAAAAATCTCTTTCTTATAAAACTCCAAGCTATTAGTGTTGAGCTAGTGGAATTTCCAAAACTTGGATAACAAAACTTTTGTCTTCATTTTTCGTATGTGAATAAATTTTCTTTACTTACATTTGTTATTGCTTAAAATTTTTTCCACATATAAATTCTAAAATTCTACTTTTTATGAGATGAAGGGAAAGTGAAAACTCAAGTTTTTATTTAAAAAAAAATTATACATCTAAAATTGAAATGCACAATGCACAAATGTAGAGACAGATAATTCCAAAAGCGTTTGTAATTTTTATGGATTTTAAACACTTTTTAGTTTTGATTTATTGTGTTTTCCAATCATCGGGAATAGGGGGAGGAGTGTATTTTTAACCGAGTGTTGACTACCAATCCATAAGTCATTCCTTACAAAAATATAGCCCGTTACGCATGATAAATCACCTTACAATCATCTATGATCGTCATGTCCGCTTTTTGTAAATGGGCAAAAGAATGGCTTGTTTGACTTAGGTAAATATCTCACCGCACTTTCACTTGAGAATTTAATGAGCGTTTGTTATTCTCTTTAAAAAGTTTGGATCCATACATAATTTTCTTCTTTAACATGTGTCATGCATGCATATCAATTTTTTAAAACATGTCTAGAAAAATTTCTTTCTTATAAAACGCCAAGCAATTAGGGTTGAACTAGTGAAATTTCCAAAACTTGGATAACAAAACTTTTGTGTTCATTTGTGGTGTGTGAATAAATTTTATTTACTTACATTTGTTATTGATTTAAATTTTTTCCAAACAAAAAATCTAAAATTTTCATTTTGTTGAGATCTATTTGCCTTTTATTTCTTTTTTGTTTACGAGATGAAGAGAAAGTGAAAACTCAGTTTTTGATTTAACTGAAAAGTATACATCTAAAATGGAAATACACAATGGAAACATGTAGAGAGAGATAATTCTGAAAAGTGTCCATAATTTTTAAGGATTGTAAACTCTTTTTAGTTTTTATATATTACGTTTTGCAATCGTCGGGAAAAGGGGGAGGCAGGGAATTTTTAACTGAGTGTTGACTCCCAATCCATATGTCATTCCTTAAAAAAATATAGTCCTTTACACATGAAAAATAACTTTACAACCATCTATGATCGTCAGGCCAGCTTTTTGTAATTGGGTAAAATAATTGCTTGTTTGACTCGGGTAAATATCCCACCGCACGTTCCCTTGAGAATTTAATGAGCATTTTTTATTCTCTTTAAAAGGTTTGGATCCATAGCTCATTTGCATCTTTAACATGTTTCAAGCATGCATATCCATTTTTAAAAACATGTGTTGGAAAATCTCTTCCTAACAAAATTCCAAGCTATTACGCTTGAACTAGTGGAATTCCCCAAACTTGGATAACAAAACTTTTGTTTTCATTTGTGGTGTGAGAATAAATTTTCTTTACTTACATTTTTTATTACTTTAAATTTCTTCTATACATAAACTCTAAAATTTTCATTTTGTTGTGATCTATTTGCCTTTTATCTCTTTTTTGTTTACAGGAAGAAAGGAAAGTGAAAACTCATGTTTTGATTTAAAAACAAAGTATACATCAAAAATAGAAATACACAATGCAAAAATGTAGAGAAAGATATTTCCAAAAGGTGTTTGAAATTTTTATGGATTGAAAACTATTTTTAGTTTTGATAGATTAGGTTTTACAATCGTCGGGAAAAGGGGGAGGCGTGGGATGTTTAACTAAGTGTTGACTCCCAATCCATAAGTCATTCCTCACAAAAATATAGCCCATTACGCATGATAAATCACTTTACAATCATCTATGATCGTCAGGTCAACTTTTTGTAAATGGGCTAAATAAAGGCTTGTTTGACCCGGGTAAATATCCCACTACACATTCACTTGAGAATTTAATGAGCGTTTTTTATTCTCTTTGAAGGTTTGGATCTATAGATCATTTGCATCTTTAACATGTTTCAAGCATGCATATCCATTTTTTAAAGCATGTGTGGGAAAATCTATTTCTTTAAAAATACCAAGCTATGAGGGTTGAACTAGTGGAATTTCGCGAACTTGGATAACAAAACTTTTGTGTTCATTTGTGGTGTGTAAATAAATTTTGTTTACTTACATTTGTTTTTGCTTGAATTTTTTTCCATACATAAACTTTAAATTTTTTTCCGTACATAAACTCTAAAATTTACTTACATTTGTTTTTGCTTGAAATTTACTTACATTTCATTTTCTTGTGATCTATTTGCCTTGTATCTCTTTATTGTTTATGAGATGAAGGGAAAGTGAAAACTCAAGTTTTGATTTAAGAAAAAAAGTATACATAGAAAATGGAAATGCACAATGCAAAAATGTAGAGAGAGATAATTGCAAAAAGTATCTGTAATTTTTAGGGATTGTAAACTCTTTTTTGTTTTTATATATTAGGTTTTATAATTGTCAGGAAAAGGTGGAGGCAGGGGATTTTTAACTGACTATTGAATCTACATCCTTAAGTCATTCCTTACAAAAATATAGCCCATTATGCTTGATAAATCACTTTACAATCATCTATGATCGTCAGGTCAGCATTTTGTAAATGGGCAAAATAATTGCTTGTTTGACTCAGGTAAATATCCCACCACACGTTCACTTGAGAATTTAATGAGCGTTAGTTATTATTTTTAAAAGGTTTGGATCCATAGGTCATTTGTATCTTTAACATGTTTGAAGCATGCATATCCATTTTTTAAAACTTGTGTAGAAAAATCTTTTTTTTTATAAAACTCCAAGCAATTGGGGTTGAACTTGTGGAATTTCTTAAACTTGTGGAATTTTGTAAAATATAAAATTTTCATTTTTTTGTGATCTATTTGCCTTTTATCTCTTTTTAGTTGATGAGATGAAGGGAAATTGAAAACTCAACTTTTGATTTAAAAAAAAATATACATCTAAATAGGAAATTCATAATGCACAAATGTAGAGAGAGATAATTCCAAAAAGTGTCTGTATTTTTTAGGGATTGCAAACTCTTTTTATTTTTTACATTTTAGTTTTTGTAATTGTCGGGAAAAGGGGGACATGTGGGATTTTTAATTGAGTGTTGACTCCCAATCCATCAGTCATTCCTTTCAAAATATAGCCCATTACACATGATAAATCACTTAAAGAGAATAAAAAATGCTCATTAAATTCTTAAGTGAACATCCGGTGGGATATTTACCAGAGTCAAACAACCCACTATTATGCCCATTAACAAAAACCTGACCTAACGATAATGGATGATTTTAAAGTGATTTCATGAGTAATGGGCTATATTTTTGTAAGGAATGACTTATGGACTCGGAGTCAACACTCAGTTTAAAATCCCCTGCCTCCCCCTTTTCCCGACAATTGTAAAACCCAATATATAAAAACTAAAAAGTGCTTACAATCCCTAAAAATCACAGACACTTTATGGAATTATCTCTCTCTACATTTGTGCATTGTGCATGGTGCAGTTCCATTTTAGATGTACACTTTTTTCTTAAATCAAAACATGAATTTTCACTTTCCCTTCATCTCATAAACAAAAAAGAGATAAAAAGGAAAATAGATCACAACAAAAAGAAAATTTTTGAGTTTGTGTATGGAAAAAATTTTAACCAATAACAAATGTGTGTAAAGAAAATTTATTCACACACCATAAATGAACACAAAAATTTTGTTATCCATGTTTGGGAAATTCCAATAGTTCAACCCTAATAGCTTGGAATTTTATAAGAATGAGATGTTTCTACACATGTTTTAAAAAAATGGATATGCATGCTTGAAACATGTTAAAGATACAAATGAACAATGGATCTAAACCTTTTAAAGAGAATAAAAAAAGCTCATTAAATTCTCAAGTGAATGTGCGGTGGGATATTTACCCGAATCAAACAAGTCTCTATTTTGCCCATTTACAAAAAGCTGACCAACGATCATTGATGATTGTAAAGTGATTTGTCATGCATAATGGGCTATATTTTTTTAAGGAATGACTTAAGGATTGGGTATCAACACACAGTTAAAAATCCCCCGCCTCCCCCTTTTCCCGATGATTGAAAAACCTAACTTATAAAAACTAAAAGGAGTTTACATTCCCTAAAAATTATAGACACTTGGGAATTATCTCTCTCTACTTATGTGCATTGTGCATTTCCATTTTAGATGTATAATTTTTTCTTAAATAAAACAATGTGTTTTCACTTTCCCTTCAATTCATAAACAAAAAGGAGATAAAAAGGCAAATAGATCACAACAAAATGAAAATTTTAAAGTTTATGTATGGAAAAATTTTAAAGCAATATCAAATGTGTGCAAAGAAAATTTATTCACAGACCACAAATGAACACAAAAGTTTTGTTATCCAAGTTTAGGAAATTCCACTAGTTCAACCCCAATAGCTTGGAATTTTAATTGAAAGAGATTTTTCTACACATGTTTTAAAAAAATGGTTATGCATTATTTAAACATGTTAAAGATGCAAATGACCTATGCATCCAAACCTTTTAAAAAGAATAACGAATGCTCATTAAAATCTGAAGTTTACATGCGGTGGGTTATTTACTCGAGTCAAACAAACCACTATTTTACCCATTTACAAAAAGCAGACCTAACGATCATAGATAATTTTAAAGTGATTTATCTTGAGTAACGGTCTATATTTTTTGAAGGAATGACTAATGGATTGGGAGTCAACACTTTGTTAAAAATCCCCCAGCTCCCCCTTTTCCAGACGATTGCAAAACATAATATATAAAAACTAAAAAGAGTTTACAATCCCTAAAAATTATAGACACTTTTTGGAATTATATTTCTCTACATTTGTGCATTGTGCATTTCAATTTTAGATGTATACTTTTTTCCTAAATCAAAACTTAAGTTTTCACTTTCCCTTCATCTCGTAAACAAAAAAGAGATAAAAAGGCAAATAGATCACAACAAAATGAAAATTTTAGACTTTAAGTATGGAAAACATTTACAACAATAACAAATGTGTTTATAAAAAATGTATTCACACACCACAAATGAACACAAAAGTTTCGTTATCCAAGTTTGGGAAATTTCACTAGTTCAACCCTAATATTTTGGAATTTTATAAGAAAGAGATTTTTCTACACATGTTTGAAAAAAATGGATATGCATGCTTGAAACAGTTAAAGATGCAAATGGCCTATTGATCCAAACCTTTTAAAGAGAATAACAAACGCTCATTAAATTCTCAAGTGAACGTGCGGTGGGATATTTACGTGAGTCAAACAAGCCAGTATTTTGCGCATTTACAAAAAGCTGACCTAACAATCATAGATGATTGCAAAGTGATTTATCATGCGTAACGGGCTATTTTTTTTAAGGAACGACTTATGGATTGGAAGTCTACACTCAGTTAGAAATCCCCCGCCTCACTCTTTTCCCGACGATTGCAAAACCTAATATATAAAAACTAAAAAGAGTTTACAATCCCTAAAAATTACAGACACTTTTTGGATTTATCTCTCTCTACATTTGTGCATTGTGCATTTCCATTTTAGATGTATGTTTTTTTCTTAAATCAAACAATGAGTTTTCACTTTCCCTTCATTTAGTAAAAATAAAAAGAGATAAAAAGGCAAATTGATCACAACAAAATGAAAATTTTAGAGTTTAAGTATGGAAAAAAATTGAAGCAATAACAAATGTGTGTAAAGAAAATGTATTCACACACCACAAATGATCACAAAAGTTTTGTTATCCAAGTTTTGGAAATTTTACTAGTTAAACCCTAATAGCTTGGAATTTTATAAGAAAGAGATTTTTCTGCACATGTTTTAAAAAAATGGATATGCATGTTTGAAACAGTTAAAGATACAAATGACCTACCCGAGTCAAACAAGCCAGTAATTTGCCTTTTTACAAAATAGCTGACCTAACGATCATAGATGATTGTAAAGTTATTTATCATGCACAACGGGCTATATTTTTGCAAGGAATGACTTATGGATTGGGAGTCAACACTAAGTTAAAAATCCCCCGCCTCCCCCATTTCCTAATGATTGCAAAACCTAATATATAAAAACTAAAAAGAGTTTACAAAAGCTAAAAATTACAGCCACTTGTTGGAATTATCGCTCTCTACATTTGTGCATTGTCCATTTCCATTTTAGATGTATGCTTTTTTATTAAATCAAAACTTAATTTTTCACTTTCCCTTCATCTCGTAAAGAAAAAATAGACAAAAAGGCAAATAGATCTCAACAAAATGAAAATTTTAGAGTTTATGTATGGAAAACAATTTAAGGAATAACAAATGTGTGTAATGAAAATGATTTCACACACCACAAATGACCACAAAAGTTTTGTTATCCAATTTTGGAAAATTCCACTAGTTCAACCCTAATATCTTGGAATTTTAAAAGAAAAGATTTCTTCTCACATATTTTAAAAATGGATATATATGCTTGAAACATGTTAAAGATGCAAATGACCTATGGATCCAAACCTTTTAAAGATAATAACAAACGCTCATTAAATTCTCTAGTGAACGTGCGGTGGGAATTTTAGCCGATTCAAAGAATCCATTATTTTGCCCATTGACAAACAGCTGATCTAACGATCATAGATGATTGTAAAAACTTTTATCATGCGTAACGGGCAATATTTTTTGAAGGAATGATTTATCGATTTGGAGTCAACACTCAGTAAAAAAATCCCCCGCCTCCCCCTTTTCCCGATGATAGGAAAATTTAATATATAAAAACTAAAAAGAGTTTACAGTCCGTAAAAATAATAGACACTTTTTGGAATGATTTCTCTCTACCTTTGTGCATTGTGAATTTCCATTTTATATGTATACTTTTTTCTTCAATCAAAACTTGAGTTTTCAATTTCCCTTCATCTCTTAAAAAAGAAATAAAAAGGCAAAAAGATCACAATAAAATGAAAATTTTAGATTTTATGTATGGAAATTTTTTTAAGCAATAACAAATGTGTGTAAAGAAAATTTTTTCACACACCACAAATGAACACAAAAGTTTTGGTATCCAAGTTTAAGAAATTGCACTAGTTCAACCCTAAAAAGCTTGCAATTTTATTTGAAAGAAATTTTTCTACACATGTTTTAAAAAAATGGATATGCATGATTTAAACATGTTAAAGATGCAAATGACCTATGGATCCAAACCTTTAAAAGAGAATAACAAACGCACATTAAATTCTCAAGGGAACATGCGGTGGGATATTTACCCGAGTCAAATAAGCCACTATTTTGCCCTTTGACAAAAAGCTGACCTAACGATCATAGATGATTGTAAAGTGATTTATACTGCATAACGCGCTAAATTTTTGTAAGGAGTGACTTTTGGATTGGGAGTCCATACTCAGTTAAAAATTCCATGCCTCCCCCTTTTCTCGATGATTGCTAAACCAAATAAATAAAAACAAAAGAGAGTTGTTTACAATCCCTAAAAATTACAAACACTTTTTGGAATTACCTCTCTCTACATTTCTTCATTGTGCATTTCCATTTTAGATGTATACTTTGTTCATAAATCAAAACTTGAGTTTTCACTTTAACTTCATCTCGTCAACAAAAAAAGAGATAAAAAGGCAAATAGATCACAAAAACATGAAAATTTTAGAGTTTATGTATTAAAAAAATTGAAAGCAATAACAAATGTGAGTGAATAAAATTTATTCACACACCAAAAATGAACACAAAAGTTTTGTTGTCCCAGTTTGGGAAATTCAACTAGTTCAACCCTAATAGCTTGGATTTTTATAAGAAAGAAATTTTTCTACACATGTTTTAAAAAAATGGATATGCATGAATGAAACATGTTAAAGATGCAAATGACCTATGAATCCAAACCTTTTAAAGTGAATAAAAAAGGCTCATTAAATTCTCAAGCGAACGTTCGGTGGGATAGTTACCCGAGTCAAACAAGCCACTTTTTTGCCCATTTATAAAAAGCTGACCTAATCAACATAGATGATTGTAAAGTGATTTATCATGCCGAACATGCTATATTTTTGTAAGGAATAACTTATGGATTGGGAGTCAACACTCAGTTAAAAATCACCCTCCCCCTTTTCCCAACGATTGCAAAACCAAATAAATAAAAACTAAAAAGAGTTTACAATCCCTAAAAATTACAGACACGTTTTGGAATTATCTTTTTCTACATTTGTGCATTGCACATTTCCATTTTAGATGTATACTTTTTTCTTAAATCAAAACTTGAGTTTTGACTTTCCCTTCAACTCCTAAACAAAAAAGAGATAAAAAGGCAAATAGATCACAACAATATGAAAAATTTAGAGTTTATGTATGGAAAAAATTTAAAGGAATAACAAATGTGTGTAAATAAAATTTATTCACACACCACAAATGAACACAAAAGTTTTGTAACCTAGTTTTAGAAATTCCACTAGTTCAACCCCAATAGTATGGAATTTTACATGAAAGAGATTTTTCTATCCATGTTTTAAAAAAATGGATATGCATGCTTTAAACATGTTAAAGATGCAAATGACGTATGGATCCAAACCTTTTAAAGAGAATAAAAAACGTTCATTAAATTCTCTAGTGAACGTGCGATAGGATATTTACCCGAGTCAAACAAGCCACTATTTTGCCCATTAACAAAAAGTTGACCTAACGATCATAGATGATTTTAAATTGATTTATCATGTGTAACGGAGAATTTTTTTGTGAGGATTGACTTATGGATTGGGAGTCAACACTCATTTAAAATCCCCCGGGTCCCCCTTTTCCTGATGATTGCAAAACCTAATATATAGAAACTAAAAAGAGTTTACAATCCCTAAAAATTAAACACACTTTTTGGAATTATCTGTCTCCAAATTCTTTCATTGTGCATTTCCTTTTTAGATGTATACTTTTTTCTTAAATCAAAACCTGAGTTTTCACTTTCCCTTCATCTTGTAAACAAAAAAGAGATAATAAGGCAAATAGATCACAACAAAATCAAAATTTTAGAGTTTTTGATTGGAAAAAATTTAAAGCAAGAACAAATGAGTGTAATGAAATTTTATTAACACACCACAAATGAACACAAAATTTTTGTTATCGAAGTTTGGGAAATTCCACTAGTTCAACCCAACTTGGAATTTTATAAGAAAAAGATTTTACTACACATGTTTTAAAAAATGGATATCCATGCTTGATTCATGTTAAAGATGCAAATTACCTATATATCCAAACCATTTCAAGAGAATAACTAACGCTCATTAAATTCTCGAGTGAATGTGTGGTGGGATATTTACCCGAGTCAAACAAGCCACTATTTTGCTCATTTACAAGCAGCTGACCACACGATCATAGATGATTGCAATGTG
The DNA here is from genome assembly GCF_029961685.1 of Aristolochia californica. Lineage (NCBI taxonomy): Eukaryota > Viridiplantae > Streptophyta > Magnoliopsida > Piperales > Aristolochiaceae > Aristolochia > Aristolochia californica. The sequence continues at coordinate 30,300,184 of NW_027181992.1, read as the reverse complement.
ATTTATGGATTGGGAGTCAACACTAAGTTAAAAATATGCCTAACGGACTATATTTTTGTAAAGAATGATTTATGGATTGGGAGTCAACACTAAGTTAAAAATCCCCACCTACCCCTTTTCCTGACAATTGCAAAACCTAATATATAAAAACTAAAAATAGTTTACAATTCATAAAAATTATAGAAACTTGTTGGAATTATCTCTCTCTACATTGTTTCATTGTGCATCTCCATTTTAGATGTATACTTTTTTCATAAATCAAAACTTGAGTTTTCACTTTCCGTTCATCACTTAAACAAAAAAGAGATAAAAAGGCAAATAGATCACCACAATATGAAAATTTTAGAGTTTATGTTTGGAAAAAATTTAAAGCAATAACAAATGTGTGTGAAGAAAATTTATTCACATACCACAAATGAACACAAAAGTTTTGTTATCAAAGTTTGGGTAATTTCACTAGTTCAACCCTAATAGCATGGAATTTAATAAGAAAGAGTTTTTTCTACACATGTCTTAAAAAAATGGATTTGCATGCTAGAAACATGTTAAAGATGCAAATGACCTATGCATCCAAACCTTTTAAAGAGAATAACAAACGCTCATTAAATTCTCAAGTGAACGTGCGATGGGATATTTACCCATGTAAAACAAGCCACTATATTGCCCATTTATAAAAAGATGACCTAACGATCATAGATGATTGCAATGTGATTTATCTTGCCTAACAGGCTATATTTTTGTAAGGAATGACTTATGGATTGGGAGTCAACACTCAGTTAAAAATCCCATGCCTCCCCCTTTTCCTGACGATTGCAAAACCTAATATATAAAAAATCAAAAGAGTTTACAATCCCTAAAAATTATAGACACTTCTTGGAATTATCTCTCTCTACATTTGTGCATTGTGCATTTCCTTTTTAGATGTATACTTTTTTCTTAAATCAAAACTTAGATTTTTCACTTTCCCTTCATCTCGTAAACAAAAAAAGATAAAAAGGTAAATAGATCACAACAAAATGAAAATTTTAGAGTTTATGTAAGGAAAATATTTAAAGCAATAACTAATGTGTGTAAAGAAAATTTATTCACACAACACAAATGAACACAAAAGTTTTGGTATCCTAGTTGTGGAAATTCCACTAAGTCAACCCTAATAGCTTGGATTTTTTTAAAAAAGAGATGTTTCTACACATGTTGTAAAAAATGGATATGCAAGCTCGAAACTTGTTAAAGATGCAAATAACATATGGATCCAAACCTTTTAGAGAGAATAAAAAACGCTGATTAAATTCTCAAATGAACGTGTTGTCAGATATTTACCTGAGTTAAACTAGCCACTATTTTGCCCCATTTACAAAAAGTTGACCTAATGATCATAGATGATTGTAAAGTGATTTATCATGCTTAACGGTCAACATTTTTTTTAGGAATGACTAATGGATTGGGAGTTAACACTTAGTTAAAAATCCCTCGCCTCCCCCTTTTCTCGATGATTGCAAAACCTAATATATAAAAACTAATAATAGTTTAAAATCCCTTAAAATTACAGAAACTTTTTGGAATTATCTCTCTCTACATTTGTGCATTGTGCATTTCCATTTTAAATGTATACCTTTTTCTTAAATCAAAAAGTGAGTTTTCACTTTCCCTTCATCTCGTAAACAAAAAAGAGATTAAAAGGAAAATAGATCATATCAAAATTAAAATTTTAGAGTTTATGCATGGAAGAAATTTTAAGCAATAACAAATGTGTGTAAATAAAATTTATTCACACACCACAAATGAACACAAAAGTATTGTTATCCAAGTTTTGGAAATTCCACTAGTTGAACCCTAATAGCTTGGAATTTTATAAGAAAGACATTTTTCTACACATGTTTTAAAAAATTGGATATGCATTCTTGAAACATGTTATAGATTCAAATGACCTATGGATCCAAACCTTTTAAAGTGAATAACAAACGCTCATCAAATTCTCAGGTTAACTTGCGGTGGGATATTTACACGAGTCAAACAAGCCACTATTTTTCCCATGTACAAAAGGTTGACCTAACGATCATTGATGGTTGTAAAGGAATTTATCATGACAGGGGCTATATTTTTGTAAGGAATGACTTGTGAATTGGGAGTCAACACTCAGTTAAAAATCCCTCACCTCCCCCTTTCCTGACGATTGTAGAACCTCTTATATAAAAACTAAAAAGACTTTGCATTCCCTAAAAAATACAGAAATTTTTTGGAATTATCTCTCTCTACATTTGTGCATTGTGCATTTCCATTTTAGATTAAAATGTTTTTTTAAATCAAAACTTGAGTTTTCACTTTCCCTTCACCTCGTAAACAAAAAAGAAATTAAAAGGCAAATAGATCACGACAAAATAAAAATTTTAGAGTTTATGTATGGAAAAAATTTTAAGCAATAAAAAATGTGTGTAAAGAAAATTTACTCACACACCACAAATGAACACAAAAGTTTTGTTATTCAAGTTTGGGAAATTCCACTAGTTCATCCCTATTAGTTAGAATTTTATAAGAAAGAGATTTTTCAACACATATTTTGAAAAATGGATATGCATACTTGAAACACGTTAAAGATGCAAATGACCTATGTATCCAAACCTTGTAAAGAGAATAACAAACGCTCATTAAATACTCAACTGAACATCCGGTGGGATATGTACCTGAGTAAAACAAGCCAGTATTTTGCCCACTAACAAAAAGCTGACCTAACGATCATAGATGATTGTTAGGCGATTTGTCATGCGTAACGGGCTATATTTTTGTAAGGATTGACTAATAGATTGGGAGGCAACACTCAGTTAAAAATCCCCTGCCTCCCCCTTTTCCCGACTATTGCAAATCTTAATATATAGAAACGAAAAAGAGTTTGCAATCAATAAAAATTACAAAAAGTTTTTGGAATTATCTCTTTAATTAGCTCTCGCTACATTAGTGCAATGTGCATTGAGCATTTCCATTTTAGATATATACTTTTTTCTTAAATCAAAATTTCAATTTTCACTTTCCCTTCTTCTCGTAAATGAAAAAGAGATAAAAAGGCAAATAGATCACAACAAAATGAAAATTTTAGAGTTTATGTATGGAAAAAATTTATTCACACACCACAAATGTAAGTAAAGAAAATTTATTCACACACCACAAATGAACACAAAAGTTGTGTTATCCAAGTTTAGGAAATTCCACTAGTACAACCCTAGTAGCTTGGAATTTTATACGAAAGAGATTTTTCTATACACGTTTTAAAAAATGGATATGCATGTTAGAAATATGTTAAAGATACAAATGACCTATGGATCCAAACCTTTTAAAGAAAATAACAAACGCTCATTAAATTCTCAAGTGAACGTGTAGTGGGATATTTACTCCAGTCAAACAAGCCACTATTTTGCCCATTTACAAAAAGCTGACCTAACGATCATAGATGATTGTAGAGTGATTTATCATGTTTAGTGGGATATATTTTTTTAAGGAATGAATTATAGATTGGGAGTCAACACTCAGTTAAACATCCCCCGCCTCCCCTTTTCTCGACGATTGCAAAACCTAATATATAAAAAGTAAAAAGTGTTTACAATCCCTCAAAAATACAGACACTTTTTGGAATTTCCTCTCTCTACATTTGTGCATTGTTCATTGTGCATTTCCCTTTTAGATGTATGCTTTTATATTAATTAGAAACTTGAGTTTTCACTTTCCCTTCATCTCGTAGTAAAAAAAGATATAAAAAGGCAAACAAATCCCAACAAAATGAAAATTTGAGAGTTTATATATGGAAAAAAAATTAAAGCAATAAAAAATGTAAGTAATTAAAATTTATTCACACACCCAAATGAACACAAAAGTTTTGTAATTGAAGTTTGGGAAATTCCACTAGTTCAAGCCTAATAGCATGAAATTTTATAAGAAAGAGATTTTTGTACACATGTTTTAAAAAATGGATAGGCATACTTGAAAAAAGTTAAAGGTGCAAATGACCTATGGATCCAAACCTTTTAAAGAGAATAAAAAACACTCATTAAAGTCTCAAGTGAATGTGTGGTGGGATATTTACCCTCGTCAAACAAGCCACTATTTTTCCCATTTACAAAAAGCTAATCTAACGATCATAGAGAATTTTAAAGTGATTTACCATGCGTAACGGGCTAAATTTTTTTAAGGAATGACTTATGGATTGGGAGCAAACACACAATTAAAAATCCCCCGCCACCCCCTTTTCCCGTCGATTGCAAAACCTAATATATAAAACCTAAAAAAAGTTTACAATCCCTAAAAATTACAGACACATTTTGGAATTATCTCTCTCTACACTTGTGCATTGTGCATTATACATCTTCATTTTAGATGTATACTTTTTTCTTAAATTAAAACTTGAGTTTCACTTTCCCTTATTCTCGTAAAAAAAAAGAGAAAAAAAGGCAAATAGATCTCAAAAAAATGGAAATTTTAGAGTTTATGTATGTAAAAAATTTAAAGAAATAACAAATGAAAGTAAAGAAAATTTATTCACACACTACAAATGAAAACAAAAATTTTTTTATCCAAGTTTAAGATATTCCACTATTTCAACCCTAATAGCTTGCAATTTTATAAGAAAGAGATTTTTCTACACTTGTTTTAAAAAATGGATATGCATGTTTGAAACATGTTAAAGATGCAAATGACCTATGGATCCAAACTTTTTAAAAAGAATAACAAACGTTAATTAAATTCTCAAGTGAGCGTGCGATGGTATATTTATCCGAGTCAAATAAGCCACTATTTTGCCCAGTTACAAAAAACTGACCTAACGATCATAGATGATTGTAAAGTGATTTATCATGCATAATGGGCTATATTTGTGTAAGGAATGACATACGGATTGGGAATCAACACTCAGTTAAAAATCCCACACCTTTTCCTTTTCCCGACGATTGCAAAACCTAATATATAAAAACTAAAAAGTGTTTAAAATCCCTAAAAATTACAGACACTTTTGGAATTATCTCTCTCTACATTTGTGCATTGTGCATTGTGTATTTCCATTTTAGATGTATATTTTTTTCTTAAATCAAGACTTGATTTTTCACTTGCCCTTCATCTCATAAACAAAAAAGAGATCAAAAGGCTAATAGATGACAACGAAATGGAAATTTTAGTGTTTATGAATGGAAAAAATTTAAAGCAATAACAAATGTAAGTAAAGAAAACTTATTCACACACCAAAAATGAACACAAAAGTTTTGTTGTCCACGTTTTGGAAATTCCACTAGTTCAACCCAAATAGCTCTGAATTGTATAAGAAATAAAATTTTCTTTACATGTTTTAAAAAATGGATATGCATGCGTGAAACATGTTAAAGATGCAAATGATCTATGGATCCAAACCTTTTATAGAGAATAACAAACACTCATTAAATTTTGAAGTGAACGTGAGGTGGGATATTTAGCCGAGTCTAACAAGCTACTATTTTGCCCATTTACAAATAACTAACCTAACAATCATAGATGATTGGAAAGTGACTTATCAAGCATACCGGGTTATATTTTTGTAAGGACTGACTGATGGATTGGGAGTCGACACTCAGTTAAAAATCCCCGCCACCCCCTTTTCCCGTCAATTGCAAAACCTAATATGTCAAAACTAAAAAGAGTTTACAAACCCTAAAAATAACAGACACTTTTTTGGAATTATCTCTCTGTACATTTGTGCATTGTGCATTTCCATTTTAGATATATATTTTTTTCTTAAATAAAAACTTAAGTTTTCACTTTCCCATCATCTTGTAAACAAAATAGAGATAAAAAGGCAAATAGATCACAACAAAATGAAAATTTTAGCGTTTAAGTATGGAAAATTTTTGAAACAATAACAAATGTAAGTAAAGAAAATTTATTCACACACCACAAATGAACACAAAAGTTTTGTTATCCAAGTTTAGGAAGTTCCACTAGTTCAACCTTGATAGCTTGGAATTTTATAAGAAAGAGATTTTTCTACACATGTTTTAAAAAATGGATATGCAAGCTTGAAACATGTTAAACATGCAAATGACCTATGGATCCAAACCATTTAAAGAAAATAACAAACGCTAATTAAATTCTCAAGTGAACATGCGGTGGGATATTTACCCTAGTCAAACAAGCCACTATTTTATCCCTTTTCACAAAGTTGACCAAACGATCATATATGATTGTAAAATGATTTATCTTGCATAACGGGTTATATTTTTGTAGGGAAAGACTTAATGATTGGGAGTCAACACTTTGTTAAAAATCCCCCGCCTCCCCCTTTTCCCGACGATTGCAAAACCTAATCTCTAAAAACTAAAAAGATTTTACAATCCCTAAAAATTATAGACACTTTTTGGAATTATCTCTCTCCACATTTGTGCATTATGAATTATGCATTTAAATTTTAGATGTATACTTTTTTCTTTAATCAAAACTTAAGTTTTCACTTTCCCCTTATCTCGTAAAAAAAAAAGAGATAAAAAGGCAAATAGATCACAACAAAATGAAAATTTTAGAGTTTATTAATGGAAAAAAATTAAGCAATAACAAATGTAAGTAAAGAAAATTATTCACACACCACAAATGAACAGAAAAGTTTTGTTATCCAAGTTTGGAAAATTCTACTAGTTCAACCCTAATAGCTCTGAATATTATACGAAAAATATTTTTCTATAAATGTTTTAAAAAATAGATGTGCATGCTTGAAACATGTTAAAGATGCAAATGAGCTATGGATCCAAACCTTTTAAAGAGAATAAAAAATACTCGTTAAATTCTCAAGTGAACGTGCGGTGGGATATTTACCCGAGTCAAACAAGCCACTATTTTTTCCATTTACAAAAAGTTGATCTAACGATCATAGATGAATGTAAAGTAATTTATAATTCATAACGGGCTATATTTTTTAAGGTATGACTTATGGATTGGGAGTCAACACACAGTAAAAAATCCCCTGCCTCTCCATTTTTCTGACGATTTCAAAACCTATTATATAAAAACTTCAAAGAGTTTACAATCCCTAAAATTTATAGACACTTTTTGGAATTACCTCTCTCTAAATTGGACCATTTTAAATTTCCATTTTATATGTATACTTTTTTCCTTAATCAAAACTTGAGTTTTCACTTTCCCTTCATCTCGTAAAAAATAAAAAGAGATAAAAAGGAAAAAAGATCACAACTAAATGAAAATTTTAGAGTTTATGCATGGAAAATATTTAAATCTATAACAAATGTAAGTAAATAAAATTTATTCACTCACCCCAAATGAGCACAAAAGTTTTGATATCCAAGTTTTGGAAATTCCACTAGTTCAACCCTAATACCATGGAATTTTATAAGAAAGATATTTTTCTACACATGTTTTAAAAAATGGATATGCATGCTTGGAACATGTTAAAGATGCAAATGACCTATGGATCCAAACCTTTTAAATAGAATAAGAAAGTCTCATTAAATTCTCAAGTGAACATGTGGTGGGATATTTACCCGAGTCAAACAAACCACCATTTTGGCCAATTTACAAAAGGCTGACCTAACGATCATAGATGATTGTAAAGTGATTTATCATGCATAACGGGCTATATTTTTTTTAAGGAATGATATATGGATTGGGAGTCAACACTCAGTTAAAACTCCCCCGCCACACCCTTTTATATACGATTACAAAACCTAATATATAAAAACTAAAAATTGCTATAATCCCTAAAAATACATAAAAAATTTGGAATGATCTCTCTCTACATTTGTGCATTATGAATTGTGCATTTCCATTTTTTATTTATACTTTTTTCTTAAATCAAAACTTGAGTTTTCACCTTCCCTTCATCTCGTAAATCAAAAAAAAGATAAAAACGCAAATAGATCACAACAAAATAAAAATTTTGGAGTTTACGTATTGAAAAAATTTAAAGCAAAAATAAATATAAGTAATAAAAATTTATTAACACACCACAAATGAACACAAAAGTTTTGTTATCCAAGTTAGGGAAATTCTACTAGTACAACCCTAAAAGCTTGGAATTTTATAAGAAAGAAATTTTTCTACACTTGTTTTAAGAAATTGATAAGCATGCTTGAAACATGTTAAAGAAGTAAAAGACCTATGGATCCAAACCTTTTAAAGAGTAACAAACGATCATTAATTTCTCAAGTGAACAAGAGGGGGATGTTTACCCGAGTCGAACAAGCCACTTTGTTGCCCATTTTCAAAAAGCTGACCTAACGATCATAGATGATTGTAAAGTAATTTGTCATGCGTAACGGGCTATATTTATGAAAAGAATGACTTATGCATTGGGAGTCAACACTCAGTTAAAAATCCCTCGCCTCCCCTTTTTCGTGACGGATGAAAAACCTAATATATAAAAATTTAAAAGAGTTTACAAGCCCTAAAAAGTACATACACTTTTTGGAATTATCTCTTTCTACATTTGTGCAGTGTGCACTATGCATTTACATTTTAGATGTATACTTTTTTCTTAAATCAAAACTTGAATTTTCACTTTCCCTTCATCTCGTAAACAAAAAAGAGATAAAAAGGCAAAAAGATCACAAAAAATGTAAATTTTGGAATATATGTACGGAAAAATTTAAAGAAATAAAAAACGAAAGTAAATAAAATTTATTTACACACCACAAATGAACACAAAAGTTTTGTTATCTAAGTTTGGGAAATTCCTCTATTTCAACCCTAATAGCTCTGAATTTTATAAGAAAGTGATTTTTCTACACATGTTTCAAATAATGGATATGCATTCTTGAAACATGTTAAAGATTCATATGACCTATGGATCCAAACCTTTTAAAGAGAATAACAAACACTCATTAAATTCTCAAGTGAATGTGCGGTGGGATATTTACCCGAGTCAAACATGCGACTATTTTGCGCATTTACAAATACAGGACCTACCGATCATAGATTATTGTAAAGTGATTAATCATGTAAGGGGCTATATTTTTGTAAGGAATGACTTATGGGTTGGGATTCAACACACAGTTAAAAATCCCCCGCCTCCCCCTTTTCCTGACTATTGCAAAACCTAATATATAAAAACTAAAAAGTGTTTACAATCCCTAAAAATTATAGACACTTTTTTGAATTATCTCTCTCTACATTTTTGCATTGTGCATTGAGCAATTCTATTTCAGATGTATACTTTTTTCCTAAATCAAAACTTGAGTATTCACTTTCCCTTCATCTCGTAAACAAAAAAGAGATAAAAAGGCAAACGATCACAACAAAATGGAAATTTTTTAGTTTATGTATGGAAACAATTTAAAGCAATAACCAATTTAAGTAAAGAAAATTTATTCACACACCACAAATGAACACAAAAGTTTTATTATCCATGTTTGGGAAAGTCCACTAGTTCAATCCTAATAGCTCAGAATTTTATAAGAAAGAGATTTTTCTACACATGTTTTAAAAAATTCATATGCATGATTGAAACATGTTAATGAGACAATTGACCTATGGATCAAAACCTTTTAAGGAGAATAACAAACATTCATTAAATTCTCAAGTGAACGTGCAGTGGATATTTATCCGAGTAAAAAAAGCCACTATTTTGCCCATTTAGTAAAAGCATACCTAACGATCATAGATGATTTTAAAGTGATTTATCATGCGTATCATGCTATATTTTTTTAAGGAATGACTTTTGGATTGGGAGTAAACACACATTTAAAATTCCCCTGCCTCCCCTTTTTCCCGACGATTGAAAAACATGATATATAAAAAAGAAAAAGAGTTTACAATCCGTAAAAATTATAGACACTATTTGGAATTATCTCTCTCTACATTTATGCATTTTGAATTTCCATTTTAGATGTACACTTTTTTCTTAAATCAAAACTTTGAGTTTTTGCTTTCCCTTCATCCCGTAAAAAAAAGGCAAATAGATCACAACAAAATGAAAATTTTAAAGTTTATGTATGGAAAAAAGTTAAAACAATAACAAATGTAATTAAATAAAATTTATTCACACACCACAAATGAACAGAAAAGTTTTGTTATCCGAGTTTGGGAATTTCCACTAGTTCAACCCTAATAGCTTGGAAGTTAATAAGAAAGTGATTTCTTCAATAGTTGTTTTAAAATAGGATATGCATGCTTGAAACTTGTTAAAGATGCAAATTACCTATGGATCCAAACCCATTTAAGAGATAAAAAATGCTCATCAAATTCTTAAGTGAAGGTGCGGTGGGATATTTACCTGAGTCAAAAAGGCCACTATTTGGCCCATTTACAAAAATCTGACCTAACTATCATAGATGATTGTAAAGTGATTTATCATATGTAACATGCGATATTTTTGTATGGAATGACTTATGGATTGGGAGTCAACACTCAGTTAAAAATCCACCGTCGCCCCCTTTTCCCGACAATTGCAAAACCTAAAATATAAAAACTAAAAAGAGTTTCCAATCTCTGAAAATTACAGAGACTTTTTTTAATTATCTCTCTCTAAATTTTACATTGTTCATTGTGCATTTCCATTTTATATGTATACATTTTTCTTAAATCAAAATTTGAATTTTAACATTCCCTTCATCTCATAAACAAAAAAGAGATAAAAAGGCAAATAGTTCAAAACCAAATGGAAATTTTAGAGTTTATGTATGGGAAAATTTTAAAGCAATAACAAATGTAAGTAAAGAAAAGTTATTCACACACCTCAAATGAACACAAAAGTTTTTTTATCCAAGTATGGGAAATTCCACTAGTTCAACCATAATAGCTTGAAATTTTATAAGAAAGAGATTTTTCTAGACATGTTTTAAAAAATGGATATGCATGCTTGAAACATGTTAAAGATGCAAATTGCCTATGGATCCAAACCATTTAAAGAGAATAAGCAACGCTCATTAAATTCTCAAGTGAACTTGCGGTGGGATATTTACTCGAGTCAAACAAAGTGACTATTTTACCCATTGATAAAAAGCTAACCTAACGATCATAGATGATTGTAAAGTAATTAATCATGCATAACGGGCAATATTTTTATAAAGAATGACTTATGGATTGGGAGTCAACACTCAGTTAAAAATCCCTCACCACCCCCTTTTCTCAATGATTGTAAAACCTAATATATAAAACCTATAAATAGTTTACAATCCCTAAAAATGACAGACACTTTTTGGAATTATCGCTCTCTATATTTCTGCATTGTGCATTCCATTTTAGATGTACACTTTTTTCTTAAATCAAAACTTGAGTTTTCACATTCCCTTCATCTCGTAAACAAAAAAGAGAAAAATAGGCAAAAAGATCACAACAAAAAGAAAATTTAAGAGTTTATGTATAGAAAAAATATTAAGCAATAACAAAGGTAAGTAAAGAAAATTTATTCACACACCACAAATGAACACAAAAGTTTTGTTAACCAAGTTTCGGAAATTCCACCAATTCAACCCTAATTGCTTGGGATTTTATAAGAAAGAGATTTTTCTACACATGTTTTAAAAAAGGGATATGCATGCTTGAAACATGTTAAAGATGCAAATGACCTATAGATCCAAACCTTTTAAAGAGAATAACAAACGCTCATTATATTCTCAAGTGAACGTACGGTGGGATATTTAACCGAGTAGAACAAGCCACTATTTTGCCCATTTACAAAAAGCTCACCTAATAATCATAGATGATTGTAAAGTGATTTATCATCCGTAACGGGATAAATTTTTGTAAGGAATGATCTATTGATTGGGAGTCTACACACAGTTAAAAATCCCCCAATTGGAAAACCTAATATATTAAAACTAAAAAGAGTTTAAAATCTCTATAAATTACAGAAACTTTTTAGAATTATCTCTCTCTAAATTTGTACATTGTGCATTTCCATTTTAAATGTATACTTTTTTCTTAAATCAAATCTTGAGTTTTCTCTTTCCCTTCATCTTTAAACAAAAAAGAGATAAAATGGCAAATAGATCACAACAAAATGAAATATTAGAGTCTTTGTATGGAAAAAATTTAAAACAATAACAAATGTAAGTGAATAAAATTTATTCACTCACCACAAACGAACGCAAAAGTTTTGTTATCCAAGTATTGGAAATTCCACTAGTTCAACCCTAATAGCTTGGAATTTTATAAGAAAGAGATTTTTCTATACATGTTTTAAAAAATATATATGCTTGCTTGAAACATGTTAAAGATGTAAATGACTATGGATCCAAACCTTTTAAAGAGAATAACAAACGCTCATTAAATTATCAAGTGAACGTGCGGTGGGATATTTACCATTGTCAAACAAGCCACTATTTTGCCCATTTACATAAAGCTGACCTAAAGATCATTGATGATTGTAATGTGACTTATCATACGTAAAGGGCTACATTTTTGTAAGGAATAATATTGGATTGGGAGTCAACACTCAGTTAAAAAACCCCCGCCTCCCCCTTTTCCAGGCAATTGATAAACCTAATATACAAAAACTAAAAAGAGTTTACAATCCCTAAAAATTACAGACACTTTTTGGAATTATCTCTCTCTTCATTTGTTCATTACGCATTTTGCATTTCCCTTTGAGGTGTATGCATTTTTCTTCAATCAAAACTTGAGTTTTCATTTCCCTTCATATCGTAAACAAAAAGGAGATAAAAAGGGAAATAGATCACAACAAAATGGAAATTTTAGAGTTTATGTGTGGAAAAAATTTAAAGCAATAACAAATGTAAGTAAAGAAAATTTATTTACACACCACAAATGAACACAAAAGTATTGTTATCAGAGTTTGGGAAATTTCACTAGTTCAACCCTAATAGCTTGGAATTTTATAAGAAAGGGATTTCTCTACTCATGTTTTTAAAAATGGATATGCATGCTTCAAACATGTTAAAGATGCAAATGACCTATGGATCCAAACCTTTTAAAGAGAATAACAAACGCCCATTAAATTCTCAATTGAATGTGCGGTAGGATATTTACCCGAGTCAAACAAGCCTCTATTTTGCCCATTTACAAAAAGCAGATCTAATGATCAAAGATGATTGTAAAGTGATTTATCATGCATAACGGGCTATGTATTTGTAAGGAATGACTTTTGGATTGGGATTCAACCCTCAGTTAAAAATCCCCTGCCGCCCCCTTTTCCCATCGATTGAAAAACCTAATATATTAAAACTAAAAAGAGTTTACAATCCCTAAAAATTACAGAAAATTTTGTGAATTATCTCTCTCTAAATTTTTGCAATGTGCATTTCCAATTTAGATGTATACTTTTTTCTTAAATGAAAATTTGAGTTTTCATTTTCCCTTCATCTCGTAAACAAAAAAGAGATCAAAAGGCAAATAGATCACAACAAAATGAAAATTTTAAAGTTTATGTGTGGAAAAAGTTTAAAGAAATAAGAAATATAAATAAAGAAAATTTATTCACACACCACAAATGAACACAAAAGTTTTTTTATCAACTTTGGGAAGTTTCACTAGTTCAACTCTAATAGCTTGGAATTTTATAAGAAATAGATGTCTCTACACATGTTTTAAAAAATGGATATGCCTACTTGAAACATGTTAAAGATGCAAATGACCTATGGATCCAAATATTTTAAAGAGAATAACCAATGCTAATTAAATTCTCAAGTGAACGTGCGATGGGATACTTACAGGAGTCAAACAAGCCACAATTTTTCCCATTTACAAAAAGCTGACCTAACGATCATAGATGATTGTAAAGTGATTTATCATGTGTATCGGGCTATATTTTTGTAGGGAATGACTTATGGATATGGAGTCAAAACTCAGTTAAAAATCCCCCACTTCCGCCTTTTCCCGAAGATTGCAAAACCTAATATATAAAAACTAAAAAGAGTTTACAATCCCTAAAATTTACAGACACTTTTTGGAATTATCTCTCTCTACATTTGTGAAATGTGCATTGTGCATTTCCATTTTAGATGTATACTTTTTTCTTAAATAAAAACTTGAGTTTTCACTTTCCCTTCATTTCGTAAACAGAAAAGAGATAAAAAGGCAAATAGATCATAAATAAATGGAAATTTTAGAGTTTATCTATGGACAAAATTTTAAGCAATAAAAAATGTAAGTAAGTAAGACTTATTCAGATGCTACAAATGAACACAAAAGTTTTGCTACCCAAGTTTGGGAAATTCCACTTGTTCAACCCAAATAGCTAGGAATTTTATAAGAAAGAGATTTTTCTACACATGTTTTAAAAAATGGATATGCATGCATGAAACATGTTAAAGATGCAAATGACCTATGGATCCAATCCTTTTAAAGAGAATAACAAATGCTCATTAAATTCTCAAGTGAACGTGCGGTGGGATATTTACCCCAGTCAAACAAGCCACTATTTTACCCATTTACAAAAAGCTGACCTAATGATCATATATGATTGTAAAGTGATTTATCTTATTTAATGGGCTATATTTTTGTAAGGAATGAATTATAGATTGGGAGTCAAAACTCAGTTAAAAATCCTCCAACTCCCACTTTTCCCAACGATTGCAAAACCTAATATATAAAAAGTAAAAAGTGTTAACAATCCCTAAAAAATACAGACACTTTTTGGAATTTCCTCTCTCTACATTTGTGCATTGTGAATTGTGTATTTCCCTTTTAGATGTATGCTTTTATATTGAATAGAAACTTGAGTTTTCACTTTCCCTTCATCTCGTAATCAAAAAGATATAAAAAGGCAAACAGATCCCAACAAAATGAAAATGGTAGAGTTTATATATGGAAAAAAATTTTAAGCAATAACAAATGTGAGTAAAGAAAATTTATTCACACACCGGAAATGAACACAAAAGTTTTGTAATCCAAGTTTGAGAAATTCCACTAGTTCAAGCCTAAAAGCATGGAATTTTATAAGAAAGAGATTTTTCTACACATGTTTTAAAAAATGGATATGCATGCTTGAAAAAAGTTAAAGATGCAAATGACCGATGGATCCAAATCTTTTAAAGAAAATAACAAACACTCATTAAAGTCTCAAGTGAACATATGGTGGGATATTTACCCTTGTCAAACAAGCCACTATTTTGCCCATTTACAAAAAGCTGACCTAACGATCATAGAGGATTGTAAAGCGATTGATCATGCATAACGGGCTAAAATTTTGTAAGGAATGACTTATGGATTGGGAGTAAACACTCAATTAAAAATCCCCCGCCTCCCCCTTTTCCCGACGATTGCAAAACCTAATATATAAAACCTAAAAAAATTTTACAATCCCCAAAAATTACTAACACTTTTTGGAATTAACACTCTCTACACTTGTGCATTGTGCATGTCCATTTTAGATGTATACTTTTTTCTTAAATTAAAACTTGAGTTTTCATTTTCCCTTCATCTCAAAAAAAAGAGAGATAAAAAGGCAAATAGATCTCAACAAAATGGAAATTTTAGAGTTTATGTATGTAAAAAATTTAAAGCAATAACAAATGAAAGTAAAGAAAATTTATTCACACACTAAAAATGAAAACAAAATTTTTTTTATCCAAGTTTGGGAAATTCCACTTGTTCAACCCTAATAGCTTGGAATTTTATGAGAAAGAGATTTTTCTACACTTGTTTTAAAAAATGGATATGCCTGCTTGAAACATGTTATAGATGCAAATGACCTATGGATCCAAACTATTTAAAGAGAATAACAAATACTCATTAAATTCTCAAGTGAACATGTGGTGGGATATTTACCTGAGTCAAACAAGCCACAATTTTTCCCATTTACAAAAAGCTGACCTAACGTAATAAATGATTGTAAAGTGATTTATCATGCGTAACGGGCTATATTTTTGTAAGGATTGATTTATGGATTTGGATTCAACACTCAGTTAAAAATCCCCCGCCTCCTCCTTTTCCTGATTATTGCAAAGTTTAATTTATAAAAATAAAAAAGAGTTTACAAACCCTAAAAATTATAGACACTTTTGGGAATTATCTCTCTCTACATTTGTGCATTGTGCATTGAGCATTTCCATTTTAGATGAATACTTTTTTCTTAAATCAAAAATTTGAGTTTTCCCTTCTTCTCGTAAACAAAAAAGAGATAAAAAGGCAAGTAGATCACTACAAAATGGAACTTTTGGAGTTTATGTATGGAAAAAATTTATAGCAATAACAAATGTAAGTAAATAAAATTTATTTACACCTCACAAATGAACACAAAAGTTTTGTTATCCAATTTTTGGAAATTCCTCTAGTTCAACCCTAATAGCTTGGAATTTTATAAGAAAGAGATTTTTCTACACATGTTTTAAAAAATGGATATGCATGCTTGAAACATGTTAGAGATGCAAATGACCTATGGATCCAAACGTTTTAAATAGAATAACAAACGTTAATTAAATTCTCAAGTGAGCGTGCGGTGGATATTTACCCGAGTCAAACAAGCCACAATTTTTTCCATTTACAAAAAGCTGATCTAACGATCATAGATGAATGTAAAGTGATTTATAATGCGTAATGGGCTATATTTTTTAAGGTATGACTTATGGATTGGGAGTCAACACACAGTTAAAAATCTCCTGCCACGCCCTTTTCCCGACGATTTCAAAATCTATTATATAAAAACTTCAAAGAGTTTACAATCTCTAAAAATTATAGACACTTTTTGGAATTACCTCTCTCTACATTTATCCATTTTAAATTTCCATTTTAGATGTATACTTTTTTCCTAAATCAAATCTTGAGTTTTCACTTTCCCTTCATCTCTTAAAAAATAAAAAGAGATAAAAAGGAAAAAAATCACAACTAAACGAAAATTTTAGAGTTTATGCATGGAAAAAATTTAAATCAGTAACAAATGTAAGTAAAGAAAATTTATACACACACCACAAATGGGCACAAAAGTTTTGATATCCAAGTTTGGGAAATTCCACTAGTTCAACTCTAAAAGCTTGGAATTTTATAAGAAAGATATTTTTCAACACATGTTTTAAAAAATGGATATGCATGCTTGAAACATGTTAAAGATTCAAATGACCTATGGATCCAAACCTTTTAAAGAGATTAAAAAAGTCTTATTAAACTCTCAAGTGAACGTGTGGTGGGATATTTACCCGAGTCAAACAAACCACCATTTTGGCCAATTTACAAAAAGTTGACCGAACGATCATAGATGGCTGTAAAGTGATTTATCAGGCGTAACAGGCTATATTTTTTGTATGGAATGAAATATGGATTGGGAGTCAACACTCAGTTAAAAATCCCCTGCCGCACCCTTCTTCCGACGATTAAAAAACCTAATATATAAAAACTAGAAAAGTGCTATAATCCCTAAAAAATACAGAAAATGTTTGGAATTATCTCTCTCTACATTTGTACATTGTGAATTGTGCATTACCATTTTATATGTATACTTTTTTCTTAAATCAAAACTTGAGTTTTCACCTTCCCTTCATCTCGTAAATCAAAAAAAAGATAAAAAGGCAAATAAATCACAAAAAAATGGAAATTTTTGAGTTTATGTATGGGAAAAAATTAAACAATAACCAATGTAAGTAAAGAAAATTTATTCACACACCACAAATGAACAAAAAATTTTGTTTTCAAAGTTAGGGAAATTCCAATAGTTCATTCCTAATAGCTCTGAATTTTACAAGAAAGATATTTTTTTACACATGTTTTAAAAAATGGATATGCATGCTTGAAACATCTTAAAGATGAAAATGACCTATGGATCCAAACCTATTAAAGAGAATAACAAACGCTCATTAAATTCTATAGTGAACATGCAGTGGGATATTTACCCGAGTCAAACGAGCCACTATTTTACCCATTTATAAAAAGCTGAATTCACGATCATAGATTATTGTAAAGTGATTTATCATGCGTAACGGGCTATATTTTTGTAAGGTATGACTTATGGATTCGGAGTTAACACGCAGTTAAAAATCCCCTACCTCCCCCTTTTTCCAACGATTGCAAAACCTAATATATAAAAATAAAAAAAAGTTTAGAATCCCTAAAAATGGCAGACACTTTTTGGAATTATCTCTCTCAATAATTGTGCGTTGTGCATTGTGCATTTCCATTTTAGATGTATAATTTTTTCTTAAATCAAAACTTGAATTTTCACTTTCCCATCATCTCGTAAACAAAAAAGAGATAAAAAGGCAAAAAGATCACAAAAAATGAAAATTTTGGAGTTTATGTACGGAAAAAATTTAAAGCAATAACAAATAAAAGTAAATAAAATTTATTTACACACCACAAATGAACACAAAAGTTTTGTTATCCAAGTTTGGGAAATTCGTCTATTTCAACCCTAATAGCTCTGAATTTTATAAGAAACTGATTTTTCCACACATGTTTCAAAAAATAGATATGCATGCTTGAAACATGTTAAAGATGCATATGACCTATGGATCCAAACATTTTAGAGAGAATAACAAACGTTCATTAAATTCTCAAGTGAACGTGCGGTGGGATATTTACCCGAGTCAGACATGCCACTATTTTGCACATTTACAAATACATTACCTACCAATCATAGATTATTGTAAAGTGATTTATCATGCGTAAACGAGCTATATTTTTGTAAGGAATGACTTATGGAATGGGATTCAATACACAGTTAAAAATCCCCCGCCTCCCCCTTTTCCTGACTATTAGAAAACCTAATAAATAAAAACTAAAAAGTATTTATAATCCCTAAAAATTATAGAAACTTTTTGGAATTATCTCTCTCTACAATTGTGCATTGTGCATTGTGCATTTCTATTTCAGATGTAAACTTTTTTCTTAAATCAAAACTTGAGTATTCACTTTCCCTTCATCTCGTAAACAAAAAAGAGATAAAAAGGCAAAAAATCACAACAAAATGGAAATTTTTTAGTTTAGTATGGAAAACATTTAAAGCAATAACAAATGTAAGTAAAGAAAATTTATTCACACACCATAAATGAACAAAAAAGTTTTGTTACCCATGTTTTGGAAATTCAACTAGTTCAATCCTAATACCTCAGAATTTTATAAGAAAGAGATTTTTCTACACATGTTTTAAAAAAATCATCTGCATGATTGAAACATGTTAATGAGACAATTGACCTATGGATCAAAACCTTTTAAAGAGAATAACAAACGTTCATTAAATGCTCAAGTGAACGTGCAGTGGATATTTACGCGAGTAAAAAAAGCCACTATTTTTCCCATTTAGTAAAAGCCGACCTAACGATCATAGATGATTTTAAAGTGGTTTATCATGCGTATCATGCTATATTTTTTTAAGGAATGACTTTTGGATTGGGAGTAAACACTCAGTTAAAATTCCCCTGCCTCCCCCTTTTCCCGATGATTGCAAAACATGATATATAAAAACGAAAAAGAGTTTACAATCCATAAAAATGATAGATACTCTTTGGAAGTATCTCTCTCTACATTTGTGAATTTTGTATTTCCATTTTAGATGTACACTTTTTTCTTAAATCAAAACTTTGAGTTTTTGCTTTCCCTTCATCTCGTAAACAAAAAAGGCAAATAGATCACAACAAAATAAAAAATTTAGAGTTTATGTATGGAAAAAATTTAAAAAAATAACAAATGTAAGTAAATAAAAATTATTCATACACCACAAATGAACAAAAAAGTTTTGTTATCCAAGTTTGGAAAATTCCACTAGTTCAACCCTAATAGCTTGGAATTTAATAACAAAGTGATTTCTTCAACAGTTGTTTTAAAAATGGATATGCATGTTTGAAACTTGTTAAAGATGCAAATTACCTATGGATCCAAACATTTTAAAGAGAATAACAAATGTTCGTCAAATTCTCAAGTGAACGTGCGGTGGGGTATTTACCCGAGTCAAAAAGGCCACTATTTGGCCCATGTACAAAAAGCTGACCTAACAATCATAGATGATTGTAAAGTGATTAATCATATGTAACATGCTATATTTTTGTATGGAATAACCTATGGATTGGGAGTCAACACTCAGTTAAAAATCCCCCGCCTCCCCCTTTTCCCGACGATTGTATTACCTAAAATATAAAAACTAAAAAGAGTTTACAATCTCTGAAAATTACAGAGCCTTTTTTTTAATTATATCTCTCTACATTTGTACATTGTTCATTGTGCATTTCCATTTTATATGTATACAGTTTTCTTAAATGAAAAATTGAATGGAATAAATGGAAATTTTAGAGTTTATGTATGGGAAAATTTTAAAGCAATAAAAAATGTAACTAAAGAAAAATTATTCACACACCTCAAATGAACACAAAAGTTTTGTTATCCAAGTATGGGAAATTCCACTAGTTCAACCACAATAGCTTGGAATTTTATAAGAAAGAGATTTTTCTACACATGTTTTAAAAAATGGATATGCGTGCTTGAAACATGTCAAAGATGCAAATGACCTATGGATCCAAACCATTTAAAGAGATTAACCAACGCTCATTAAATTCTCAAGTGAACCTGCGGTGGGATATTTACTCGAGTCAAACTAGTCGATATTTTGCCCATTAATAAAAAGCTAACCTAACGATCATAGAAGATTGTAAAGTAATTTATCATGCGTAATGGGCTATATTTTTATAAAGAATGAATTATGGATTGAGAGTCAACATTCTGTTAAAAATCCCTCGCCTCCCCCTTTTCTTAATGATTGCAAAACCTAATATATAAAACCAAAAAATATTTTACAATCCCTCAAAATGACAGACACTTTTTGGAATTATCTCTCTCTATATTTCTGTATTGTGCATTCCATTTTAGATGTACACTTTTTTATTTAATCAAAAATTGAGTTTTCACTTTCCCTTCATCTCGTAAACAAAATAGAGAAAAATAGGCAAAAAGATCACAACAAAATGAAAATTTAAGAGTTTATGTATAGAAAAAATTTAAAGCAATAAAAAAGGTAACTAAATAAAATTTATTCACACACCACAAATGAACACAAAAGTTTTATTATCCAAGTTTTGGAAATTTCACTAGTTCAACCCTAATAGCTTGGAATTTTATAAGAAAGAGATTTTGCTACATATGTTTTAAAAAAGGGATATGCATGCTTGAAACATAGTAAAGATGCAACTGACCTATGGATCCAAACCTTTTAAAGAGAATAACAAATGGTCATTATATTCTCAAGTGAACGTGCGGTGGGATAGAGTACTACAAGCTACTATTTTGCCCATTTACAAAAAGCTGACCCAATAATCATAGATGATTGTAAAGTGATTTATCATCCGTAACGGGATATATTTTTGTAAGGAATGATCTATTGATTGGGAGTCAACACACAGTTAAAAATCCCCCGACTCCACCATTACCCGACAAATGGAAAACCTAATATATAAAAACTAAAAAGAGTTTAAAATTCCTATAAATTATAGACACTTTTTCGAATTATCTCTCTCTAAATTTGTGCATTGTGCATTTCCATTTTATATATATACTTTTTTCTTAAATCAAATCTTGAGTTTTCTCTTTCCCTTCATCTTAAAACAAAAAATAGATAAAAAGGCAAATAGATCACAACAAAATGAAAATATTAGAGTTTTTGTATGGAAAAAATTTTAAAAAATAACAAATGTAAGTAAATAAAATTTATTCATACACCACAAATGAACAAAAAAGTTTTGTTATCCAAGTTTGGAAAATTCCACTAGTTCAACCCTAATAGCTTGGAATTTAATAACAAAGTGATTTCTTCAACAGTTGTTTTAAAAATGGATATGCATGTTTGAAACTTGTTAAAGATGCAAATTACCTATGGATCCAAACATTTTAAAGAGAATAACAAATGTTCGTCAAATTCTCAAGTGAACGTGCGGTGGGGTATTTACCCGAGTCAAAAAGGCCATTATTTGGCCCATTTACAAAAAGCTGACCTAACAATCATAGATGATTGTAAAGTGATTAATCATATGTAACATGCTATATTTTTGTATGGAATAACCTATGGATTGGGAGTCAACACTCAGTTAAAAATCCCCCGCCTCCCCCTTTTCCCGACGATTGTATTACCTAAAATATAAAAACTAAAATGAGTTTACAATCTCTGAAAATTATAGAGCCTTTTTTTTAATTATATCTCTCTACATTTGTACATTGTTCATTGTGCATTTCCATTTTATATGTATACAGTTTTCTTAAATGAAAAATTGAATGGAATAAATGGAAATTTTAGAGTTTATGTATGGGAAAATTTTAAAGCAATAAAAAATGTAACTAAAGAAAAATTATTCACACACCTCAAATGAACACAAAAGTTTTGTTATCCAAGTATGGGAAATTCCACTAGTTCAACCACAATAGCTTGGAATTTTATAAGAAAGAGATTTTTCTACACATGTTTTAAAAAATGGATATGCGTGCTTGAAACATGTCAAAGATGCAAATGACCTATGGATCCAAACCATTTAAAGAGATTAACCAACACTCATTAAATTCTCAAGTGAACCTGCGGTGGGATATTTACTCGAGTCAAACTAGTCGATATTTTGCCCATTAATAAAAAGCTAACCTAACGATGATAGAAGATTGTAAAGTAATTTATCATGCGTAATGGGCTATATTTTTATAAAGAATGAATTATGGATTGAGAGTCAACATTCAGTTAAAAATCCCTCGCCTCCCCCTTTTCTCAATGATTGCAAAACCTAATATATAAAACCTAAAAATATTTTACAATCCCTCAAAATGACAGACACTTTTTGGAATTATCTCTCTCTATATTTCTGTATTGTGCATTCCATTTTAGATGTACACTTTTTTATTTAATCAAATATTGAGTTTTCACTTTCCCTTCATCTCGTAAACAAAATAGAGAAAAATAGGCAAAAAGATCACAACAAAATGAAAATTTAAGAGTTTACGTATAGAAAAAATTTAAAGCAATAAAAAAGGTAACTAAATAAAATTTATTCACACACCACAAATGAACACAAAAGTTTTGTTATCCAAGTTTTGGAAATTTCACTAGTTCAACCCTAATAGCTTGTAATTTTATAAGAAAGAGATTTTGCTACACATGTTTTAAAAAAGGGATATGCATGCTTGAAACATAGTAAAGATGCAACTGACCTATGGATCCAAACCTTTTAAAGAGAATAACAAATGGTCATTATATTCTCAAGTGAACGTGCGGTGGGATATTTACACGAGTACTACAAGCCACTATTTTGCCCATTTACAAAAATCTGACCCAATAATCATAGATGATTGTAAAGTGATTTATCATCCGTAACGGGATATATTTTTTTAAGGAATGATCTATTGATTGGGAGTCAACACACAGTTAAAAATCCCCCGACTCCACCATTACCCTACAATTGGAAAACCTAATATATAAAAACTAAAAAGAGTTTAAAATTCCTATAAATTATAGACACTTTTTCGAATTATCTCTCTCTAAATTTGTGCATTGTGCATTTCCATTTTATATATATACTTTTTTCTTAAATCAAATCTTGAGTTTTCTCTTTCCCTTCATCTTAAAACAAAAAATAGATAAAAAGGGAAATAGATCACAACAAAATGAAAATATTAGAGTTTTTGTATGGAAAAAATTTAAAGCAATAAAAAACGTAAGTGAAGAAAATTTATTCACTCACCACAAACGAACACAAATGTTTTGTTATCCAAGTAATTGAAATTCCACTAGTTCAACCCTAAAAGCTTGGAATTTTATAAGAAAGAGATTTTTCTACACATGTTTTAAAAATAGATATGCATGCTTGAAACATGTTAAAGATGTAAATGACTATGGATCCAAACCTTTTAAAGAGAATAACAAACGCTCATTAAATTATCAAGTGAATGTGCGATGGGATATTTACCATTGTCAAACAAGCCACTATTTGCCCATTTACAAAAAGTTGACCTAAAGATCATTGATGATTGTAATGTGATTTATCATACGTAACGGGCTACAATTTTTTAAGGAATAATATTGGATTGGGAGTCAACACTCAGTTAAAAAACCTCCGCCTCCCTCTTTTCCTGACGATTTCTAAACCTAATATACAAAAACTAAAAAAAGTTTACAATCCTTCAAAATTACAGACACTTTTTGGAATTATCTCTCTCTTCATTTGTGAATTATGCATTTTGAGTTGTATACATTTTTCTTAAATCAAAACTTGAGTTTTCACTTTCCCTTCATCTCGAAAACAAAAAAGAGATAAAAAGATAAATGAATCACAACAAAATGGAAATTTTAGAGTTTATGTATGGAAAAAATTTAAAGCAATAACAAATGTAAGTAAAGAAAATTTATTTACACACCACAAATGGACACAAAAGTATTATTATAAGAGTTTGGGAAATTTCACTAGTTCAACTCTAATAGCTTGGAATTTTATAAAAAAGGGATTTCTCTACACATGTTTTAAAAAATGGATATGCATCATGTTAAAGATGCAAATGACCTATGGATCCAAACCTTTTAAAGAGAATAATAAACGCCCATTAAATTCTCAAGTGAATGTGCGGTAGGATATCTACCCGAGTGAAACAAGCCTCTATTTTGCCCATTTACAAAAAGTTGACCTAATGATCAAAGACGATTGTAAAGTGATTTATCATGCTTAACGGGCTATATTTTTGTAAGGAATGACTTTTGGATTAGGATTCAACCCTCAGTTAAAAATCCCCTGCCGCCTCCTTTTCCCATCGATTGAAAAACCTAATATATTAAAAGTAAAAATAGTTTACAATCCCTAAAAACTACTGACAATTTTGTGAATTATCTCTCTCTACATTTGTGCAATGTGCATTTCTATTTTCGTTGTATACTTTTTTCTTAAATGAAAACTTGAGTTTTCAATTTCCCTTCATCTCGTAAACAAAAAAGAGATAAAAAGGCAAATAGATCACAACAAAATGAAAATTTTAAAGTTTATGTATGGAAAATGTTTAAAGAAATAAAAAATATAAATAAAGAAAATTTATTCACACACCACAAATGAACACAAAAGTTTTTTTATCCAACTTTTGGAAATTTCACTAGTTCAACTCTAATAGCTTGGAATTTTATAAGAAAGAGATATTTGTACACATGTTTTAAAAAATGGATATGCCTACTTGAAACATGTTAAAGATGCAAATGACCTATGGATCGAAACATTTTAAAGAGAATAATAAACACTCATTAAATTCTCAAGAGAACTTTCGGTGGGATATTTACGCAAGTCAAACTAACCATTATTTTTCCCTTTTACAAAAATAAGACCTTACGATCATATTTGGTTGTAAAGTGATTTATCATGTGTAATGGACTATATTTTTGTGAGGAATGACTTATGGATTAGGAATCAACACTTACTTAAAAATCCCCCGCCTCCCCATTTTCTCGAAGATTGCAAAACCTTATATATAAAAACTTAATAGAGTTGACAATCCCTAAAAATTACAGACACTTTTTTGGAATTATCTCTTTCTACATTTGTGCAATGTGCATTGTGCATTTCCATTTTAGATTTTTACTTTTTTCAAAAATAAAAACTTGAGTTTTCACTTTCCCTTCTTTTCGTAAACAAAAAAGAGATTAAAAGGCAAATAGATCATAAATAAATGGAAATTTTAGAGTTTATGTATGGAAAAAATTTTAAGCAATAACAAATGTAAGTAAACAAGACTTATTCACATGCCACAAATGAACACAAAAGTTTTGCTATCCAAGTTTGGGAAATTCCACTTGTTCAACCCTAATAGCTTGGAATTTTATAAGAAAGAGATTTTTCTACACATGTTTTAAAAAATGGATATGCATGCATGAAACATGTTGAAGATGCAAATGACCTATGGATCCAATCCTTTTAAAGAGAATACAAAAAGCTCATTAAATTCTCAAGTGAACGTGCAGTGGGATATTTACCCAATTTAAACAAGCCACTATTTTGTCCATTTACTAAAAGGTGACCTAACGATCATAGATGATTGTAAAGTGAGTTATCATGTGTAACATGTTATATTTTTGTAGGGAATGACTGATTGATTGGGAGTCAACATACAGTTAAAAATCCCCTGCCTCCCCCTATTCACGATGATCACAAATCCTAATATATAAAAACTAAAAAAATTTGACAATCCCTTAATATTATAGACACTTTTGGGAATTATCTCATTCTACATTGTGCATTGTGTATTGTGCATTTCCATTTTAGATGTATACTTTTTTCTTAAATCAAAACTTGAGTTTTCACCTTCGCTTCATCTCTTAAATAAAAAAAAGATACAAAGGGAAATAAATCACAAAAAAAATGGAAATTTTTGAGTTTATGTATGGAAAAAATTTAAAGCAATAACCAATGTCAGTAAAGAAAATTTATTCACACACCACAAATGAACACAAAATTTTGTTTTCAAAGTTAGGGAAATTCCACTAGTTCAACCCTAATAGCTCTGAATTTTACAAGAAAGATATTTTTCTACACTTGTTTTAAAAAATGGATCTGCATGCTTGAAACATCTTAAAGATGCAAATGACCTATGAATCCAAACCTTTTAAAGAGAATAACAAACGCTCATTAAATTCTATAGCGAACATGCAGTGGGATATTTACCCAAGTCAAACGAGCCATTATTTTTCCCACTTACAAAAAGCTGGACTAACGATCATAGATGATTGTAAAGTGATTTATCATGCGTAACGGGTTATATTTTTGTAAGGTATGACTTATGGTTTCGGAGTTAACACTCAGTTAAAAATCCCCTGCCTCCCCCTTTTTCCAATGATTGCAAAACCTAATATATAAAAATAAAAAAAAAGTTTACAATCCCTAAAACTTACAGACACTTTTTGGAATTATCTCTCTCAACAATTGTGCATTGTGCATTGTGCATTTCCATTTTAGATGTATAATTTTTTCTTAAATCAAAACTTGAATTTTCACTTTCCCTTCATCTCGTAAACAAAAAAGAGATAAAAAGGCAAAAGGATCACAAAAAATGAAAATTTTTGAGTTTATGTATGGAAAAAATTTATAGCAATAACAAATAAAAGTAAATAAAATTTATTTACACACCACAAATGAACACAAAAGTTTTGTTATCCAAGTTTGGGAAATTCCTCTATTTCAACCCTAATAGCTCTGAATTTTATAAGAAAATGATTTTTCTACACATGTTTCAAAAAATAGATATGCATGCTTGAAACATGTTAAAGATGCATATGACCTATGGATCCAAACCTTTTAAAGAGAATAACAAAAGTTCATTAAATTCTCATGTGAACGTGCAGTGGGATATTTACCCGAGTCAGACATGCCACTATTTTGCGCATTTACAAATACATGACCTACCAATCATAGATTATTGTAAAGTGATTTATCATGCATAAAGGAGCTATATTTTTGTAAGGAATGACTTATGGATTGGGATTCAATACACAGTTAAAAATCCCCCGCCTCCTCCTTTTCCTGACTATTAGAAAACCTAATATATAAAAACTACAAAGTGTTTATAATACCTAAAAATTGTAGACACTTTTTGGAATTACCTCTCTCTACAATTGTGCATTGTGCATTGTGCATTTCTACTTCAGATGTATACTTTTTTCTTAAATCAAAACTTGAGTATTCACTTTCCCTTCATCTCGTAAACAAAAAAGAGTTAAAAAGGCAAAAAATCACAACAAAATGGAAATTTTTTAGTTTATGTATGGGAAACATTTAAAGAAATAACAAATGTAAGTAAAGAAAACTTATTCACACACCACAAATGAACACAAAATTTTTGTTATCCATGTTTATGAAATTCCACTAGTTCAATCCTAATACCTCAGAATTTTATAAGAGAGAGATTTTTCTACACACGTTTTAAAAAATTCATATGCCTGATTGAAACATGTTAATGAGACAATTGACGTATGGATCAAAACCTTTTAAAGAGAATAACAAACGTTCATTAAATTCTCAAGTGAACGTGCAGTGGATATTTACCCGAGTAAAAAAAGCCACTATTTTTCCCATTTAGTACAAGCTGACCTAATGATCATAAATGATTTTAAAGTGATTTATCATGCGTATCATGCTATAATTTTTTAAGGAATGACTTTTGGATTGGGAGTAAACACTTAGTTAAAATTCCCCTCCCTCCCCCTTTTCCCGACGACTGCAAAACATGATATATAAAAACGAAAAAGAGTTTACAATCCATAAAAATTGTAGACACTCTTTGGAATTATCTCTCTCTATACTTGTGAATTTTGTATTTCCATTTTAGATGTACACTTTTTTCTTAAATCAAAACTTTGAGTTTTTGCTTTCCTTTCATCCCGTAAACAAAAAAGGCAAATAGATCACCACAAAATAAAAAATTTCGAGTTTATGTATGGAAAAAATTAAAAAAATAACAAATCTAAGTAAATAAAATTTATTCATACACCACAAATGAACAAAAAAGTTTTGTTATCCAAGTTTGGGAAATTCCACTAGTTCAACCCTAATAGCTTGGAATTTATTAACAAAGTGATTTCTTCAACAATTGTTTTAAAAATGGATATTCATGTTTGAAACTTGTTAAAGATGAAAATTACCTATGGATCCAAACCTTTTAAAGAGAATAACAAATGTTCATCAAATTTTCAAGTGAACGTATGGTGGGATAATTACCCAAGTCAAAAAGGCCACTATTTTACCCATTTACAAAAAGCTGACCTAACAATCATAGATGATTGTAAAGTGATTAATCATATGTAACATGCTATATTTTTGTATGGAATAACCTATGGATTGGGAGTCAACACTCAGTTAAAAATCCCCCACCTCCCCCTTTTCCCGACGATTGCAAAACCTGAAATATAAAAACTAAAAAGAGTTTACAATCTCTGAAAATTACAGAGACTTTGTTTAATTATCTCTCTCTACATTTGTACATTTTTCATTGTGCATTTCCATTTTATATGTATACAGTTTTTTTAAATCAAAAGTTGAGTTTTAACTTTCCCTTGATCTCATAAAAAAAAGAAATAAAAATGCAAATAGTTCACAACTAAATGAAAATTTTAGAGTTTATGTAAGGGAAAATTTTAAAGCAATAACAAATGTAAGTAAAGAAAAATTATTCACACACCTCAAATGAACACAAAAGTTTTGTTATCCAAGTATGGGAAATTCCACTAGTTCAACCCTAATAGCTTGGAATTTTATAAGAAAGAGATTTTTCTACACATGTTTTAAAAAATAGATATGCATGCTTGAAACTTGTTAAAGATGCAAATAACCTATGGATCCAAACCATTTAAAGATTTTAACCAACGCTCATTAAATTCTCAACTGAACCTGCGGTGGGATATTTACTCGAGTCAAACAAGTCGATATTTTGCCCATTGATAAAAAGCTAACCTAACGATCATAGATGATTGTAAAGTAATTTATCATGCGTAATGCGCTATATTTTTATAAAGAATGAATTATGGATTGGGAGTCAACACTCAGTTAAAAATCCCTTGCCTCCCCCTTTTCTCAATAATTGCAAAACCTAATATATAATCCTGAAAATAGTTTACAATCCCTAAAAATGACAGACACTTTTTTGAATTATCTCTCTCTATATTTCTGTATTGTGCATTCCATTTTAGATGTACACTTTTTTCTTTAATCAAAAATTGAGTTTTCACTTTCCCTTCATCTCCTAAACAAAATAGAGAAAAATAGGCAAAAAAGATCACAACAAAATGAAAATTTAAGAGTTTATGTATAGGAAAAATTTAAAGCAAGAACAAAGGTAAGTAAATAAAATTTATTCACACACCACAAATGAACACAAAAGTTTTGTTATCCAAGTTTTTGAAATTCCGCTAGTTCAACCCTAATAGCTTGGAATTTTATAAGAAAGAGATTTTTCTACACATGTTTCAAAAAAGGGATATGCATGCTTGAAACATGTTAAAGATGCAAATGACCTATGGATCCAAACCTTTTAAAGAGAATAACAAACGCTCATTATATTCTCAAGTGAACGTGCGGTGGGATATTTACCCGAGTAGTGCAAGCCACTTTTTTGCCCATTTACAAAAAGCAGACCCAATAATCATAGATGATTGTAAAGTGATTTATCATCCGTAATGGGATATATTTTTTGTAAGGAATGATCTATTGATTGGGAGTCAACACACAGTTAAAAATCCCCCGACTCCACCTTTACCCGACAATTGCAAAACCAAATATATAAAAACTAAAAAGAGTTTAAAATCCCTATAAATTATAGACACTTTTTAAAATTATCTCTCTCTACATTTGTGCATTGTGAATTTCCATTTTATATGTATACTTTTTTCTTAAATCAAATCTTGAGTTTTCTCTTTCCCTTCATCTTTAAACAAAAAATAGATAAAAAGGCAAATAGATCACAACAAAATGAAAAAATTAGAGTTTTTGTATTGAAAAAATTTAAAGCAATAACAAATTTCAGTGAAGAAAATTTATTCACTCACCACAATCGAACACAAAAGTTTTGTTATCCAAATAATTGAAATTCCACTAGTTCAACCCTAATAGCTTGGAATTTTATAAGAAAGAGATTTTTCTACACATGTTTTAAAAAATAGATATGCATGCTTGAAACATGTTAATGATGTAAATGACTATGGACCCAAACCTTTTAAAGAGAATAACAAACGCTCATTAAATTATCAAGTGAACGTGCGGTGGGATATTTACCATTGTCAAGCAAGCCACTATTTGCCCATTTACAAAAAGCTAACCTAAAGATCTTTGATGATTGTAATGTGATTTATCATACGTAACGGGCTACTTTTTTGTAAAGAATAATATTGGATTGGGAGTCAACACTTGGCTAAAATAACCCCCGCCTCCCCCTTTTCTAGACGATTGCTAAACCTAATATACAAAAACAAAAAAGAGTTTACAATCCCTAAAAATTACAGACACTTTTTGGAATTTTCTCTCTCTTCATTTGTGAATTATGCATTTTGCATTTCCCTTTGAGTTGTATACATTTTTCTTAAATCAAAACTTGATTTTTCACTTTCTCTTCATCTCGTACACAAAAAAGAGATAAAAAGAGAAATGAATCACAGAAAAATGGAAATTTTAGAGTTTATGTATGGAAAAAATATAAAGCAATAACAAATGTAAGTAAAGAAAATTTATTTACACACCACAAATGAACACAAAAGTATTATTATTAGAGTTTGGGAAATTTCACTAGTTCAACTCTAATAGCTTGGAATTTTATAAAAAAGGGATTTTTCTACACTTGTTTTTAAAAACTAAAAAGAATTTACAATCCCTTAATATTATAGACACTTTTTGGAATTATCTCATTCTACATTGTGCATTGTGTATTGTGCATTTCCATTTTAGATGTATACGTTTCTCTTAAATCAAAACTTCAGTTTTCACCTTCCCTTCATCTCGTAAATAAAAAAAAAGATAAAAAGGGAAATAAATCTTAAAAAAATGGAAATTTTAGAGTTTATGTATCGAAAAAATTTAAAGCAATAACCAATGTAAGTAAAGAAAATTTATTCACACACCACAAATGAACATAAAATTTTGTTTTCAAAGTTAGGGAAATTCCACTAGTTCAACCCTAATAGCTCTGAATTTTAGAAGAAAGATATTTTTCTACACATGTTTTAAAATATGGATATGCATGCTTGAAACATCTTAAAGATGCAAATGACCTATGAATCCAAACCTTTTAAAGAGAATAACAAACGCTCATTAAATTCTATAGCGAACATGCGGTGGGATAATTACCCAAGTCAAACGAGCCACTATTTTGCCCACTTACAAAAAGCTGGACTAACGATCATAGATGATTGTAAAGTAATTTATCATGGGTAACGGGCTATATTTTTGTAAGGTATGACTTATGGTTTTGGAGTTATCACTTAGTTAAAAATCCACTGCCTCCCCCTTTTTCCAACGATTGCAAAACCTAATATATAAAAATAAAAAAAGGTTTACAATCCCTAAAAATTACAGATACTTTTTGGAATTATCTCTCTCAACAATTGTGCATTGTGCATTTCCATTTTAGATGTATAATTTTTTCTTAAATCAAAACTTGAATTTTCACTTTCCCTTCATCTCGTAAACAAAAAAGAGATAAAAAGGCAAAAAGATCACAAAAAATGAAAATTTTGGAGTTTATGTACGGAATAAATTTAAAGCCATAACAAATGAAAGTAAATAAAATTTATTTACAAACTACAAATGAACAAAAAAGTTTTGTTATCCAAGTTTGGGAAATTCCTCTATTTCAACCATAATAGCTCTGAATTTTATAAGGAAGTGATTTTTCTACACATGTTTCAAAAAATAGATATGCATGCATGAAACATGTTAAAGATGCATATGACCTATGGATCCAGCCCTTTTAAAGAAAATAACAAACGTTCCTTAAATTCTCAAGTGAACGTGCGGTGGGATATTTACCCGAGTCAGACATGCCACTATTTTGCGCATTTACAAATACATGACCTACGAATCATAGATTATTGTAAAGTGATTTATCATGAGTAAAGGAGCTATATTTTTGTAAGGAATGGCTTATGGATTGGGATTCAATACATAGTTAAAAATCCCCCGCCTCCCCCTTTTCCTGACTATTAGAAAACCTAATATATAAAAACTAAAAAGTGTTTATAATCCCTAAAAATTATAGACACTTTTTGGAATTATCTATCTCAACAATTGCGCATTGTGCATTGTGAATTTCTATTTCAGATGTATACTTTTTTCTGAAATCAAAACTTGAGTATTCACTTTCCATTCATCTCGTAAACAAAAAAGAGATAAAAAGGCAAAAGATCATAACAAAATGGAAATTTTTTAGTTTATGTATGGAAAAAATTTAAAGCAATAACCAATGTAAGTAAAGAAAATTTATTCACACACCACAAATGAACACAAAGTTTTGTTATCCATGTTTTGGAAATTCCACTAGTTCAATCCTAAAAGCTCAGAATTTTATAAGAAAGAGATTTTTCTACACATGTTTTAAAAAATTCATATGCATGATTGAAACATGTTAATGAGACAATTGACCTAAGGATCAAAACCTTTTAAAGAGAATAACAAACGTTCACTAAATTCTCAAGTGAACGTGCAGTAGATATTTACCCGAGTAAAAAAGCCACTATTTTGCCCATTTAGTAAAAGCCGACCTAACAATCATAGATGATTTTAAAGTGATTTATCATGCATATCATGCTATATTTTTTTAAGGAATGACTTTTGGATTAAGAGTAAACACTCAGTTAAAATTCCCCTGCCGCCCCCTTTTCCTGATGATTGCAAAACATGATATATAAAAACGAAAAAGAGTTTACAATCCATAAAAATTATAGACACTCTTTTGAATTTCTCTCTCTACATTTGTGCATTTTTCAATTCCATTTTAGATGTACACTTTTTTTCTAAAATCAAAACTTTGAGTTTTTGCTTTCCCTTCATCTCGTAAACAAAAAAGGCAAATAGATCACAACAAAATAAAAAATTTAGAGTTTATGTATGGAAAAAATTTTAAAAAATAACAAATGTAAGTAAATAAAATTTATTCATACACCAAAGTTTTGTTATCCAAGTTTGGGAAATTCCACTGGTTCAACCCTAATAGCTTGGAATTTAACAACAAAGTGATTTCTTCAACTGTTGTTTTAAAATTGGATATGTATGTTTGAAACTTGTAAAAGATGCAAATTACATATGGATCGAAACCTTTTAAAGAGAATAACAAATGTTCATCAACTTCTCAAGTGAACGTGCGGTGGCATATTTACCCGAGTAAAGGCCATTATTTGGACCATTTACAAAAAGTTGACCTAACAATCATAGATGATTGTAAAGTGATTAATCATATGTAACATGCTATATTTTTGTATGGAATAACCTATGGATTGGGATTCAATACTCAGTTAAAAATCCCCCGCCTCCCCCTTTTCCCGACGATTGCAAAACCTAAAATATAAAAACTAAAAAGAGTTTACAATCTCTTAAAATTACAGAGACTTTTTTTCATTATCTCTCTCTACATTTGTACATTGTTCATTGTGCATTTCCATATTATATGTATACAGTTTTCTTAAATCAAAAATTGAGTTTTAACTTTCCCTTCATCTCATAAAAAAAAGAGATAAAAACGCAAATAGTTCACAACTAAATGGAAATTTTAGAGTTTATGTATGGGAAAATTTTTAAAGCAATAAAAATGTAAGTAAAGAAAAATTATTCACATACCTCAAATGAACACAAAAGTTTTGTTATCCAAGTATGGGAAATTCTACTAGTTCAACCCTAATAGGTTGGAATTTTATAAGAAAGAGATTTTTCTACACATGTTTTTAAAAAATGGATATGCATGCTTGAAACATGTTAAAAATGCAAATGACCTATGGATCCAAACCATTTAAAGAGATTAACCAACGCTCAAGAAATTCTCAAGTGAACATGTGGTGGGATATTTACTCTAGTCAAACTAGTCGATATTTTGCCCATTGATAAAAAGCTAACCTAACGGTCATAGATGATTGTAAAGTAATTTATTATGCG
Organism: Aristolochia californica; assembly: GCF_029961685.1. Lineage (NCBI taxonomy): Eukaryota > Viridiplantae > Streptophyta > Magnoliopsida > Piperales > Aristolochiaceae > Aristolochia > Aristolochia californica. The sequence continues at coordinate 30,265,727 of NW_027181992.1, read as the reverse complement.
TAACTGGCTATTTTTTTATAAAGAATGAATTGTGGATTGGGAGTCAACACTCAGTTAAAAATCCCTCGCCTCCCCCTTTTCTCAATGATTGCAAAACCCAATATATAAAACCTAAAAATAGTTTACAATCCCTAAAAATGCCAGACACTTTTTGGAATTATCTCTCTCTATATTTCTGTATTGTGCATTCCATTTTAGATGTACACTTTTTTATTTAATCAAAAATTGAGTTTTCACTTTCCCTTCATCTCGTAAACAAAATAGAGAAAAATAGGCAAAAAGATCACAACAAAATGAAAATTTAAGAGTTTATGTATAGGAAAAATTTAAAGCAATAACAAAGGTTAGTAAATAAAATTTATTCACACACCACAAATGAACACAAAAGTTTTGTTATCCAAGTTTTGGAAATTCCACTAGTTCAACCCTAATAGCTTGGAATTTAACAAGAAAGAGATTTTTCTACATATGTTTTAAAAAAGGGATATGCATACTTGAAACATGTTAAAGATGCAAATGACCTATGGATCCAAACCTTTTAAAGAGAATAACAAACGCTCATTATATTCTCAAGTGAACGTGCGGTGGGATATTTATCCGAGTAGTACAAGCCACTATTTTGCCCATTTACAAAAAGCTGACCTAATAATCATAGATGATTGTAAAGTGATTTATCATCCGTAATGGGATATATTTTTGTAAGGAATGATCTATTGATTGGGAGTCAACACACAGTTAAAAATCCCCCGACTCCACCTTTACCTGACAATTGCAAAACCTAATATATAAAAACTTAAAAGAGTTTAAAATCCTTATAAATTATAGACACTTTTTAGAATTATCTCTCTCTACATTGTGCATTGTGCATTTCCATTTTATATGTATACTTTTTTCTTAAATCAAATCTTGAGTTTTCTCTTTCCCTTCATCTTTAAACAAAAAATAGATAAAAAGGCAAATAGATCACAACAAAATGAAAATATTAGAGTTTTTGTATGGAAAAAATTTTAAGCAATAACAAATTTAAGTGAAGAAAATTTATTCACTCACCACAAATGAACACAAAATTTTTGTGATCCAAGTAATTGAAATTCCACTAGTTCAATCCTAATAGCTTGGAATTTTATAAGAAAAAGATTTTTCTACACATGTTTTATAAAATAGATATGCATGCTTGAAACATGTTAATGATGTAAATGACTATGGATCCAAACCTTTTAAAGAGAATAACAAACGCTCATTAAATTATCAAGTGAACGTGGGGTGGGATATTTGCCATTGTCAAACAAGCCACTATTTGCCCATTTACAAAAAGCTGACCTGATGATCATTGATGATTGTAATGTGATTTATCATACGTAACGGGCTACATTTTTGTAAGGAATAATATTGGATTGGGAGTCAACATTCAGTAAAAAAAACCCTGCCTCCCCCTTTTCCAGACGATTGCTAAAACTAATATACAAAAACTAAAAAGAGTTTACAATCCCTAAAAATTACAGACACTTTTTGGAATTATCTCTCTCTTCATTTGTGAATTATGCATTTTGCATTTCCGTTTGAGTTGTATACATTTTTCTTAAATCAAAACTTGAGTTTTCACTTTCACTTCATCTCATAAAGAAAAAGGAGATAAAAAGAGAACTGAATCACAACAAAATGGAAATTTTAGAGTTTATGTATGGAAAAAATGTAAGTAAAGAAAATTTATTTACATACCACAAATGAACACAAAAGTATTATTATCAAATTTTGGGAAATTTCACTAGTTCAACTCTAATTGCTTGGAATTTTATAAAAAAGGGATTTTTCTACACATGTTTTAAAAAAGGGATATGCATGCTTGAAACATGTTAAAGATGGAAATGACCTATGGATCCAAACCTTTTAAAGAGAATAACAAACGCCCATCAAATTCTCAAGTGAATGTGCGGTAGGATATTTACCCGAGTCGAACAAGCCTCTATTTTGCCCATTTACAAAAAGTTGACCTAATGATCAAAGATGATTGTAAAGTGATTTATCCTGCATAACGGGCTATATTTTTGTAAGGAATGAATTTTGGATTGGCAATCAACCCTCAGTTAAAAATCCCACGCCGCCCCCTTTCCCATCGATTGAAGAACCTAATATATTAAAACTAAAAAGAGTTTACAATCCCTAGAAACTACAAACAATTTTGTGAATTATCTCTCTGTACATTTGTGCAATGTGCATTTCCATTTTAGATGTATACTTTTTTCTTAAATGAAAACTTATTCACACACCACAAATGAACACAAAATATTTTTTATCCAACTTTGGGAAATTTCACTAGTTCAACTCTAATAGCTTGGAATTTTATAAGAAAGAGATGTTTGTACACATGTTTTAAAAAATGGATATGCCTACTTGAAACATGTTAAAGATGCAAATGACCTATGGATCCAAACATTTTAAAGAGAATAACAAACACTCATTAAATTCTCAAGAGAACTTTCGGTGGGATATTTATGCAAGTCAAACTAACCATTATTTTTCCCATTTAAAAAAAAAAGACCTTCCGATCATAATTGATTGTAAAGTGATTTATCATGTGTAACGGACAATATTTTTGTAAGGAATGACTAATGGATTAGGAGTCAACACTTACTTAAAAATTCCCCGCCTCCACATTTTCTCGAAGATTGCAAAACCTTATATATAAAAACTTAATAGAGTTGACAATCCCTAAAAATTACAGACACTTTTTGGAATTATCTCTCTCTACATTTGTGCAATGTGCATTGTGCATTTCCATTTTAGATGTATACTTTTTTCTTAAATAAAAACTTAATAAAAACTTGAGTTTTCACTTTCCCTTCATTTCGTAAACAAAAAGAGATTAAAAGGCAAATAGATCATAAATAAATGGAAATTTTAGAGTTTATGTATGGAAAAAATTTTAAGCAATAACAAATATAAGTAAACAAGACTTATTCACATGCCACAAATTAACACAAAAGTTTTGCTATCCAAGTTTGGGAAATTCCACTTGTTCAACCCTAATAGCTAGGAATTTTATAAGAAAGAGATTTTTCTACACATGTTTTAAAAAATGGATATGCATGCATTAAACATGTTAATGATGCAAATGACTATGGATCCAATCTTTTTAAAGAGGATCAAAAACGCTCATTAAATTCTCAAGTGAACGTGTAGTGGGATATTTACCCAATTTAAACAAGCCACTATTTTGCCCATTTACAAAAAGGTGACTAACGATCATAGATGATTGTAAAGTGATTTATCATGTGTAACATGTTATATTTTTGTAGGGAGTGAGTGATTGATTGGGAATCAACATACAGTTAAAAATCCCTTGCCTCCCCTATTCACAATGATTGCAAATCCTAATATATAAAAACTAAAAAGAATTTACAATCCCTTAATATTATAGACACTTTTGGGAATTATCTCATTCTACATTGTGCATTGTGTATTGTGTATTTCCATTTTAGATGTATACTCTTTGCTTAAATTAAAACTTGAGTTTTCACTTTTCCTTCATCTCCTAAACCAAAAAGAGATAAAAAGGCAAAAAGATCAGAACAAAATGAAAATATTAGAGTTTATGTATGGAAAAAATTTAAAGCAATAACAATTGTAAGTAAAGAAAATTTATTCACACGCCACAAATGAACACAAAAGTTTTGTTATCCAAGTTTGGGAAATTCCACCAGTTCAACCCTAATAGCTTGGAATTTTATAAGAAAGATATTTTTCTACACATGTTTTAAAAAAGGGATATGCATGCTTGAAACATATTATAGATGCAAATGACCTATGGATCTGAACCTTTTAAAGAAAATAAAAAACGCCCATTAAATTCTCAAGTGAACGTGCGCGGAGATATTTACCCGAGTCATACAAGCCACTCTTTTGCCCATTTACAAAAAGCTGACCTAACGATCATATATGATTGTAAAGTGACTTATCATGTGTAATAGGCTATATTTTTGTGCGGAATGACTTATGGATTGGGAATCAACACTCATTTAAAAATCCCCGGCGTCCTCCTTTTCCCGACGATTGCAAAACCTAATATATAAAAACAAAAAAGAGTTTGCAATCCCTAAAAATTACATAAACTTTTTGGAATTATCTCTCTCTATATTTGTGCATTGTGCATTTCCATTTTAGATATATACTTTTTTCTTAAATGAAAACTTGAGTTTTCACTTTCCCTTCATCTCGTAAACAAAAAAGAGATCAAAAGGCAAATAGATCACAAGAAAATGAAAATTTTAGTGTTTTTGTATGGAAAAAATGTAAAGCAATAATTAATTTAAGTTAAGAAAATTTATTCACACACCACAAATGAACACAAAAGTTTTGTTAACCAAGTTTGGGAAATTCCACTAGTTCAACCCAATTACCTTGGAATTTTATCAGAAAGAGATTTTTCTAGACATGTTTTAAAAAATGGATATGCATGCTTGAAACCTGTTAAAGATGCAAACGACCTATGGATCCAAACCTTTTCAAGATAATAACAAATGCTCATTAAATTATCAAGTGAACGTGAGGAGGGATATTTACCATAGTCAAACAAGCCACTATTTTGCCCATTTACAAAAAACTGACCTAACCATCATAGATGATTGTAAATTAATTTATCATCCGTAAGGGGCTATATTTTTGTAAGGAATGACTTATGGATTGGGAGTCAACAATCAGTTAAAAATCCCCCATCTCCCCCAAACCTATTATATAAAAACTAAATAGAGTTTACAATCTCTAAAAATTAAAAACACTTTTTGGAATTATCTCTCTCTACATTTGTGCATTGTGCATTGTGCATTTCCATTTTAGATGTATACTTTTTTCTTAAATCAAAACTTGAGTTTTCACGTTCCCTTCATTTCGTAAACAAAAAAGAGATAAAAAGGAAAATAGATCACAACAAAATGAAAATTTTAGAGTTTATGTATGAAAAAAATTTAAAGCAATAACAAATGTACTTGAAGAAAATTTACTCACACACCACAAATGAACACAAAAGTTTTGTTATCAAAGTTTGGAAATTCTAGGAGTTCAACCCTAAAAGCTTGGAATTTTATAACAAAGAGATTTTTCTACACATGTTTTAAAAAATGGATATGCATTCATGAAACATTTTAAAGACGCAAATGACCGATGGATCCAAACCTTTTAAAGAGAATAACATATGCTCATTTTTCGGAGTCAAACAAGCCACTATTTTGCCCATTTACAAAAAGCTGACCTAATGATTATAAATGATTGTAAAGTGATTTATCATGCGTTACGGGCTTTTTTTTATAAGGAATGACTTATTAATTGGGAATCAACATACAGTTAAAAATCCCCCGCCTCCCCCATTTCCCGATGATTGCAAAACCATATATATAAAAATTAAAAAGAGTTTACAATCCTTAAAAATTACAGACACTTTTTTCAATTATCACTCTCAACATTTGTGCATTGTGCATTTCCATTTTAGATGTCTACTTTTTTCTTAAATCAAAACTTGAGTTTTCACATTCCCTTCATCTCGTAAACAAAAAAGAGATAAAAAGGAATATTGATCACAACAAAATGAAAATTTTAGAGTTTATGTATGGAAAAAATTTAAAGCAATAAAAAATGTATGTAAAGAAAATTTATTCACACATGAATGAAGACAAAAGTTTTGTTATCCAAGTTTGGGAAATTCCACTAGTTACACCATAATTACTTGGAATTTTATAAGAAAGAGATTTTTCTACACATGTTTTAAAAAATGGATATGCAAGCTTGAAAACATGCTAAAGATGCAAATGACCTATGGATCCAAACCTTTTAAATAGAATAAAAAATGCTCATTAAATTCTCAAGTGAACGTGCGGTGGGATATTTACCATTGTCAAACAAGCCACTATTTATCCCATTTACAAAAAGTTGACCTAACGATCATAAATGATTGTAATGTGATTTATCATGGGTAACGGGCTAAATTTTTGTAAGGAATAATATTGGATTGGGAGTCAACACTCAGTTAAAAAACCCCCCACCTCCCCCTTTTGCAAACGATTGCTAAACGTAATATAGATAAACTAAAAAGAGTTTACAATCTCTAAAAATTACAGACACTTTTTGGAATTATCACTCTCTTCATTTGTGCATTATGCATTTTGCATTTCCCTTTGAGGTGTATACATTTTTCTTAAATCAAAACTTGAGATTTCAATTTCCCTTCATCTCGTAAACAAAAAGGAGATAAAAAGGGAAATAGATCACAACAAAATGGAAATTTTAGAGTTTATGTACGGAAAAAATTTAAAGCAATAACAAATGTAAGTAAAGAAAATTTATTTACACACCACAAATGAAAACAAAAGTATTGTTATCCAAGTTTGGGAAATTTCTCTAGTTCAACCCTAATAGCTTGGACTTTTATAAGAAAGGGATTTTTCTACACATGTTTTAAAAAATGGATATGCATGTTTGAAACATGTTAAAGATGCAAATGACCTATGGATCCAAACCTTTTAAAGAGAATAACAAATGCTCATTAAATTCTCAAGTGAATGTGCGGTAGGATATTTACCCGAGTCAAACAAGCCTCTATTTTGCCCATTTACGAAAAGCGGACCTAATGATAAAAGATGATTGTAAAGTGATTTATCATGCATAACGGGCTATATTTTTTGTAAGGAATACTTTTGGAATGGGATTCAACCCTCAGTTAAAAATCTGCCGCCGCCTCCTTTTCCTACCGATTGAAAAACCTAATATGTTAAAACTAAAAAGAGTTTACTATCCCTAAAAATTACAGACAATTTTTTGAATTATCTCTCTATAAATTTGTGCATTTTGCATTTCCATTTTAGTTGTATACTTTTTACTTAAATGAAAACTTGACTTTTCATTTTCCCTTCATCTCGTAAAAAAAAAAAGAGATAAAAAGGCAAATAGATCACTACAAAATGAAAATTTTAAAGTTTATGTATGGAAATAGTTTAAAGAAATAAAAAAATATAAGTAAAGAAAATTTATTCACACACCACAAATGAAGACAAAAGTTTTTTTATCCAACTTTGGGAAATTTCACTAGTTCAACTCTAATAGCTTGGAGTTTTATACACATGTTTTAAAAAATGGATATGCCTACTTGAAACATGTTAAAGATACAAATGACTTATGGATCCAAACATTTTAAAGAGAATAACCAATGCTCATGAAATTCTCAAGTGAACGTGAGGTGGGATACTTACAGAAGTCAAACAAGCCACAATTTTTCCCATTTACAAAAAGTTGACCTAACGATCATAGATGATTGTAAAGTGATTTATCATGTGTATCGGGCTATATTTTTGTAGGGAATGACTTATGGATATGGAGTCGAAACTCAGTTAAAAATCCCCCGCTTCCCCCTTTTCCTGACGATTGCAAAACCTAATATATAAAAACTAAAAAGAGTTTTCAATCCCTAAAATTTACAGACACTTTTTGGAATTATCTCTCTCTAAAATTGTGCAATGTGCATTGTGCATTTCCATTTTAGATGTATACTTTTTTCTTAAATAAAAACTTGAGTTTTCACTTTCCCTTCATTTCGTAAAAAAAAAAGAGATAAAAGGGCAAATAGATCATAAATAAATGGAAATTTTAGTGTTTATGTATGGAAATTTTTTTAAAAAATAACAAATGTAAGTAAATAAAACTTATTCACACGCCACAAATGAACACAAAAGTTTTGTTATCCAAGTTTGGGGAATTCCACTTATTCAACCTTATGCTAGGAATTTTATAAGAAAGAGATTTTTCTACACATATTTTAAAAAATGGATATGCATGCACGAAACATGTTAAAGATGCAAATGACCTATGGATCCAATCCTTTTAAAGAGAATAACAAACGCTCATTAAATTCTCAAGTGAACGTGCACTGGGATATTTACCCAATTTAAACAAGCCACTATTTTGCCCATTAACAAAAAGGTGACCTAACGATCATAGATGATTGTAAAGTGATTTATCATGCATAACAGGTTATATTTTTGTAGGGAATGACTGATTGATTGCGAGTCAACATACAGTTAAAAATCCCCTGCCGCTCCCTTTTCACGACGATTACAAAACCTAATATATAAAAACTAAAAAGAATTTACAATCCCTTAATATTATAGACACTTTTTGGAATTATCTCATTCTACATTGTGCATTGTGTATTGTGCATTTCCATTTTAGATGTATACTTTTTTCTTAAATTAAAACTTGAGTTTTCATTTTTCATTCATCTCCTAAACGAAAAAAAGATAAAAAGGCAAATAGATCAGAACAAAATGAAAATTTTAGAGTTTATGTATGGAAAAAATTTAAAGCAATAACAATTGTAAGTAAAGAAAATTTATTTACACACCACAAATGAACACAAAAGTTTTGTTATCCAAGTTTGGGAAATTCAACTAGTTCAACCCTAATAGCTTGGAATTTTATAAGAAAACTATTTTTCTACACATGTTTTAAAAAAGGGATATGCATGCTTGAAACATATTATAGATGCAAATGACCTATGGATCTAAACCTTTTAAAGAAAATAACAAACGCCCATTAAATTCTCAAGTGAACGTGCGCGGAGATATTTACCCGAGTCATACAAGCCACTCTTTTGCCCATTTACAAAAAGCTGACCTAATGATCATATATGATTGTAAAGTGACTTATCATGTGTAATAGGCTATATTTTTGTGCGGAATGACTTATGGATTGGGAATCAACACTCATTTTAAAATCCCCGGCGTCCTCCTTTTCCCGACGATTGTCAAACCTAATATATAAAAACAAAAAAGAGTTTGCAATCCCTAAAAATAACAGAAACTTTTTAAAATTATCTCTCTATATTTGTGCATTATGCATTTCCATTTTAGATGTATACTTTTTTCTTAAATGAAAACATGAGTTTTCACTTTCCCTTCATCTCGTAAACAAAAAAGAGATAAAAAGGCAAATAGATCACAAGAAAATGAAAATTTTAGAGTTTATGTATGGAAAAAATTTAAAAGCAATAATTAATTTATGTTAAGAATATTTATTCACACACCACAAATGAACACAAAAGTTTTGTTAACCAAGTTTTGGAAACTCCACTAGTTCAACCCTATTACCTTGGAATTTTATCAGAAAGAAATTTTTCTACACATGTTTTAAAAAATGGATATGCATGCTTGAAACATGTTAAAGATGCGAACGACCTATGGAACCAAACATTTCAAAGAGATTACAAACGGACATTAATTCTCAAGTGAAAAGTGCAGTGGGATATTTACCCGAGTCTAAGAAGCTACTATTTTGCCCATTTACAAAAAGTTGACCTACTAATCATAGAGGATTGTAAAGTGATCTATCATGCGTAATAGTCTATATTTTTGTAAGGAACGACCTATTGATTAGGAGTCATCGCACAGTTAAAAATCCCCTGGCTCTCCCTTTTCCCAACGATTGCAAAACCTAATATATAAAAACTAAAAAGAGTTTACAATCCCTAAAAATTATAGTCACTTATTGGAATTATCTCTCTCTACATTAACGCATTGTGCATTTCATTTTTAGATGTATACTTTTTTCTTAAATCAAAACTTGAGTTTTCACTTTCCCTTCATCTCGTAAACTAAAAAGAGATAAACTAAAAAGAGCTTACAATCCCTAAAAATTATAGTCACTTTTTGGAATTATCTCTCCCTACATTAATGCATTGTGCATTTCATTTTTAGATGTATATTTTTTTCTTAAATCAAAACTTGAGTTTTCACTTTCCCTTCATCTCGTAAACAAAAAAGAGATAAAAAGGCAAATAGATAACAACCAAATGAAAATTTAAGAGTTTATGAAGGGAAAAAATTTAAAGCAATAACAAATGTAAGTAAAGAATTTTTTTTCACACACCACAAATGAACACAAAAGTTTTAGTATCCATGTTTAGGAAATTCCACTAGTTCAACCCTAATTGCTGGGAATTTTATAAGAAAGAGATTTTTCTACACATATTTTAAAAAATGGATTTGCATGCTTGAAACATGTTAAAGATCCAAATGACCTATGGATCCAAACGTTTTAAAGAAAATAACAAACGCTCATTAAATTATCAAGTGAACGTGAGGAGGGATATTTACCATAGTCAAACAAGCCACTATTTTACCCATTTACAAAAAAACTGACCTAACCATCATAGATGACTGTAAAGTAATTTATCATGCGTAAATGGCTATATTTTTGTAAGGAATGACTTATGGATTGGGAGTCAATACTCAGTTAAAAATCTACCGCCTCCCCTTTCTTCGACGATTGCAAAACTCAATATATAAAAACTAAATAGAGTTTACAATCACTAAAAATTACAGATACTTTTTGGAATTATCTCTCTCTAAATTTTTGCATTGGGCATTGTGCATTGCCATTTTTGATGCATACTTTTTTCTTAAATCAAAACTTGAGTTTTCACTTTCCCTTCATTTCGTAAACGAAAAAGAGATAAAAAGGCAAATAGATCACAACAAAATGAAAATTTTAGAGTTTATGTATGAAAAAAATTTAAATCATTAACAAATGTACGTGAAGAAAATTTACTCACACACCACATATGAGCACAAAAGTTTTGTTATCAAAGTTTGGAAATTCCACTAGTTCAACCCTGAAAGCTTGGAATTTTATAACAAAGAGATTTTTCTACACATGTTTTAAAAAATTGATATGCATGCATGAAACATTTTAAAGATGCAAATGACCTATGGATCCAAACCTTTTAAAGAGAATAACAAACGCTCATTAAAATTTCAGGTGAACGTGCAGTGGGATATTTTCCCGAGCCAAACAAGCTACTACTTTGCCCATTTACAAAAAGTTGACCAAATGATTATAGATGATTGTAAAGTGATTTATCATGTATAACGGGCTTTATTTTTGTAAGGAATGACTTATTAATTGGGAATCAACACACAGTTAAAACTCCTCCGCCTCCCCCATTTCCAGACGATTGCAAAACCTTATATATAAAAACTAAAACGAGTTTACAATCCTTAAAAATTACAGACACTTTTTTGAATTATCACTCTCAACATTTGTGCATTGTGCATTTCCAATTTAGATGTCTACTTTTTTCTTAAATCAAAACTTGATTTTTCACGTTCCCTTCATCTCGTAAAAGAGAAAGAGATAAAAAGGAAAATTGATCAAAACAAAATGAAAATTTTAGAGTTTATGTATGGAAAAAATTTAAAGCAATAAAAAATGTATGTAAAGAAAATTTATTCACACCATGAATGGACACAAAAGTTTTGTTGTGCAAGTTTGGGAAATTCCACTAGTTCAACCCTAATTACTTGGAATTTTATAAGAAAGAGATTTTTCTACACATGTTTTAAAAAATGGATGTGCATGCTTGTAACATGCTAAAGATGCAAATGACCTATGGATCCAAACCTTTTAAATAGAATAACAAATGCTCATTAAATTCTCAAGTGAACGTGCGATGACATATTTACCCGAGTCAAACAAGCACTTATTTTGCCCAATTACAAAAAGCTGAACTAACGATCAGAGATGGTTGTAAAGTGATTTATCATGTGTAACGGGCTATATTTTTGTAAGGAATGACTAATGGATAGGGAATCAACCCTCAGTTAAAAATTCCCCGCCTCCCCCTTTTCCCGACGATTGCAAAACCTAATATTTAAAAACTAAAAAGAGTTTACAATCCCTAAAAATTACAGACACTTTTTGGAATTATCTCTCTCTATATTTGTGCATTGTGCATATCCATATTAGATGTATACTTTTTTCTTAAATGAAAACTTCTGTTTTCACTTTCCCATCTCGTAAACAAAAAAGAGATACAAAGGCTAATTGATCACAAAAAATGAAAATTTTAGAGTTTATGTATGGAAAAAATTTCAAGCAATAGCTAATGTAAGTAAAGAAATTTTTTTCAGACACCACAAATGAACACAAAAGTTTTGTTATCCAATTTTGGGAAATTCCAGTAGTTAATCCTTAATAGCTTGGAATTTTAAAGAAACATATTTTTTAAAAAATGTATATGCATGCTAGAAACATGTTAAAGATGCAAATGACCTATGGATCCATACCTTTTAAAGAGAATAACGGACGCTCATTAAATTCTCAAGTGAACAGGCAGTGGGATATGTACCCGAGTCAAAGAAGCCACTATTTTGCCCATTTACAAAAAGTTGACCTAATAATCATAGATGATTGTTAAGTGATTTATCATGTGTAACGGGCTATATTTTTTGTAAGGAATGACCTATTGATTGGAAGTCAGCACACACTTAAAAATCCCCTGGCTCTCCCTTTTCCCTACGATTGCAAAACCTTATATATAAAAACTAAAAAGAGTTTACAATCCCTAAAAATTACAAACACTTTTTCGAATTATCTCTCTCTTCATTTTGGTATTGTGCAATTGCATTTTAGAAGAATACTTTTTTCTTAAATCAAAACTTGAGTTTTCACTTTCCCTTCATCTCGTAAACTAAAAAGAGATTAAAAGGCAAATAGATCACAACAAAAAGAAAATTTTAGAGTTTTTGTTTGGAAAAAAATTAAAGCAATAACAAATTTAAGTAAAGAAAATTTTTTCACACACCACAAATGAACAGAAAAGTTTTGTTATCCATGTTAGGGAAATTCCACTAGTTCAACCCTAATAGCTTGGAATTTTAAAACAAAGAGATTTTTCTACACATGTTTTAAAAATTGGATTTGCATGTTGGAATCATTTTAAAGATGCAAGTGACCTTGGGATCCATACATTTTAAAGAGAATAACAAACGCTCATTATATTAACAAGTGGTCATGAGGTGGGATATTTACACTAGTCAATGAAGCCACTATTTTGCCCATTTACAAAAAATTGACCTAACGATCATAGATAATTGTAAAGAGATTTATCATGCATAACGGGCTATATTTTTTTAAGGAATGACTTATGGATTGGGAGTCAACACTCAGTTAAAAATCCCCCGCCTCCCCCTATTCCCAAGGATTTCAAAACCTAATATATAAAAACTAAAAATAGTTTAGAATCCCTAAAAATTACATACACTTTTTATAATTATCTCTCTCAACATTTTTGCATTGTGTATTTCCATTTTAGATGTCTACTTTTTTCTTAAGTCAAAACTTGAATTTTCACTTTCCCTTCGTCTCGTAAACAAAAAAGAGATAAAAAGGCAAATAGATCACAAAAACTGAAAATTTTAGATTTTATGTAATAGAAAAATTTAAAGAAATAACAAATGTTAGTAAAGAAAATTTATTCACACACCACACATGAACAGAAAAGTTTTCTTATCGAAGTTATGGATATTCTACAAGTTCAACCCTATTAGCTTGGAATTTTATAAGAAAGAGATTTTAAAAGTTGCAAATGACTTATGGATCCAAACCTTTTAAAGAGAATAACAAACACTCATTAATTTCTCAAGTAAACGTGCGTTTGGATATTTGCTCGAGTAAAAAAAGACAATATTTTTCCAATTACAAAAAGCTAACCTAACGATCATAGATGATTGTAAAGTGATTTATCATGCGTAATGGGCTATATTTTTGTAAGGAATGACTTATGGATTGGGAGTCAACACTCAGTTAAAAATCTCATGCCTCCCCCCTTTTCCCGACGATTGCAAAACCTAATATGTAAAAACTAAAAAGAGTTTACAATCCCTGAAAATTACAGATACATTTTGGAACTATCGCTCTTTACATTTGTGCATTGTGCATTTACATTTTAGATGTATACTTTTTTCTTAAATCAAAACTTGAGCTTTCACTTTCCCTTCATCTCGCAAACAAAAAAGAGATAAAAAGGCAAATAGATCACGACAAAATGAAAACTTTAGAGTTTATGTATGGAAAAAATTTTCAGCAACAACAAATGTAAGGAAATAAAATTTATTGACACACCACAAATCAGCACAAAAGTTTTTTTATCCAAGTTTCGGAAATTCCACTAGTTCAACCCTAATAGCTTGGAATTTTATAAGAAAGAGATTTTTCTAGGCATGTCTTAAAAAATGGTTATGCATGCTTGAAACATGTTAAGGATCCAAATAACCTACCGATCCAAACCTATTAAAGAGAATAAAAATGCTCATTAAATTCTCAAGCGAACGTGCGATAGGATAGTTACCCGAGTCAAACAAGCCACTATTTTGCCCATTTATAAAAAGTTTACCTAACGATCATTGATGATTGTAAAGTGATTTATCCTGCGTAACGGGCTATATTTTTTTAAGAAATGATTTATGGAGTGGGAGTCAACAATCAGTTAAAAATATCCCACCTCCCCCTTTTCCCAACGATTGCAAAACCTAATATATAAAAACTAAAAAGAGTTCACAATCCCTAAAAATTGCAGGCACTTTTTGGAATTATCTCTCTCATCATTTGTGCATTCTGCATTTCCCTTTTAGATGTTTACTTTTTTTTTAAATCAAAACTTGAGTTTTCACTTTCCCTTCATCTCGTAAAAAAAAGATATAAAAAGGCAAATAGATCACAACAAAAAGAAAATTTTGGAGCTTATGTATGGAAAAAATTTAAAGCAGTAACAAATGTAAGTAAAGAAAATTTATTTTCACACCACAAATGAACACAAAAGTTTTATTATCCAAGTTTAAAAAATTGCACTAGTTCAACCCTAATAGCTTGGAATTTTATAAGAAAGTGATTTTTCTTCACATGTTTTAAAAAATGGATATGGATGCTTGAAACATGTTATAGATGCAAATGACCTATATATCCAAACCATATAAAGAGAATAACAAACACTCTTTAAATTCTCATGTGAACTTGCGGTGGGATATTCACCCGGAGTCAAACAAGCCACTATTTTTGCTCATTTACAAAAAGCTGACCTAACGATCATAGATAATTGTAAAGTGATTTATCATGCGTAACGGGCTATATTTTTTTATGGAATGAATTATGGGTTGGGAGTCAACACTTAGTTAAAAATCCCCCGCCTCCCCCTTTTCCCGACGATTACAAAACCTATTATATAAAAACTAAAAAGAGTTCACTATCCCTAAAAATTATAGACACATTTCGGAATTATCTCTCTCTACTTTTCTGCACTGTGCATTGTGATTTTCCATTTTATATGTATACTTTTTTATTAAATAAAAACTTGAGTTTTGACTTTCCCTTCACCTCGAAAACAAAAAAGAGATAAAAAGGCTAATAGATCACAAAAAAATGAAAATTTTAGAGTTTATGTATGGAAAACATTTAAATAAATTACAAATGTAAGTAAAGAAAATTTATTCTCCCAGCACAAATGAACACAATATTTTTGTTTTCCAATTTTGGGAAATTTCACTAGTTTAACCCTAATAGCTTGGAATTTTATTAGAAAGAGATTTTTCCACACTTGTTTTAAAAAATGGATATTCACGCTTGAAACATGTTAAAAATGCAAATGACCTATGGATCCAAACCTTTTAAATAGATTGACAAACGCTCATTAAATTCACAAGTGTACGTGCGGTGGGATATTTACCCCAGTCAAACAAGGCACTATTTTGCCCGTTTACAAAAAGCTGACCTAACGATCATAGATGATTGTAAAGTAAATTATCATGCGAAACAGGCTATATTTTTTAAAGGAATGACTTATTGATTGGGAATCAACACACACTTAAAAATTCCCCCCCACCCCCTTTTCCTGATGATTGTAGAACCTAATATATAAAATTAAAAAAAAGTTTACAATCCCTAAAAATTACAGAGAGTTTTTTGAATTATCTCTCTCTCAATTTTTGTATTGTGCCTTTCCATTTCAGATGTCTACTTTTTTCTTAAATCAAAACTTGAGTTTTCTCTTTCCCTTCATCTTGTAAACAAAAAAAGATAAAAAGGCAAAAAGATTGCAACAAAACAAAATTTTTAGAGTTTATGTATTGAAAAAATTAAAAGCAATAAAAAATGTATGTAAAGAAAATTTATTCACACACCACACATAAACACAAAAGTTTTGTCATCCAAGTTTTGGAAATTCCACAAGTTTAACCCTATTTGCTTGGAATTTTATAAGAAAGAGATTTTTCTAAAAATCTTTTAAAAAATGGATATTCATGCTTGAAACATGTTAAAAATGAAAATGAGCTATGGATCCAAACCTTTTAAAGAGAATAACAAACACTCGTTAATTTCTGAAGTGAACGTGCGGTGGGATATTTACCCGAGTGAAAACAGCCACTATTTTACCAATTACAAAAAGCTGACCTAAGGATCATAGATGATTGTAAAGTGATTTATCAAGCGTAACAGGCTATATTTTTGTAAGGAATGACTTATGGATTGGGCATCAACAGTCAATTAAAAATCCCATGCCTCCCCCTTTTCCCGACGATTGTAAAATCTAATATATAAAAACTAAAAAGAGTTTAAAATCCCTAAAAATTGCAGACACTTTTTGGAACTATCATTCTCTACATTTATGCATTGTGCATTTCCATTTTGTATCCATACTATTTTCTTAAATCAAAACATGAACTTTCACTTTCCCTTCATCTCGTAAACAAAAAAGAGATAAAAAGGCAAATAGATGACAACAAAATGAAAATTTTAGAGTTTATGTATGGAAAAAATTTTAATCAATAACAAATTTAAGTAAATAAAATTTATTCACTCACCACAAATGAGCACAAATGTTTTTTTATCCAAGTTTGGGAAATTCCACAAGTTCAACCCTAATAGTTTGAAATTTTATAAGAAAGATATTTTTCTACACATGTTTTAAAAAATAGATATGCCTGCTTGATACATGTTAAAGATGTAAATGACCTATGGATCCAAACCTTTTAAAGAGAATAACAAACGCTTTAAATTCTCAAGTGAACATGCGGTGGGATATTTACCCGAGTCAAACAAGCCACTTTTTTGCCCATTTACAAAAAGCAGACCTAACGATCATAGATGATTTTAAATTGATTTCTCATGTGTAACGGGCTATTTTTTTTTAAGAAATGACTAATGGATTTTGGGACAACACTCAATTAGAAATCCCCCGCCTCGCCCTTTTCCCGACAATTGCAAAACCTAATATATAAAAACTATAAATAATTTACAATCCCTAAAAATTACAGACACTTTTTGGAATAATCTCTCTTTACATTTGTCCATTGTGCATTTTGATTCTAGTTGTATGCTTTTGTCTTAAATTAAAACTTGATTTTTCACTTTCCCTTCATCTCGTAAACAAAAAAGAGATAAAAAGGCAAATAGATCACAACAAAATGAAAAATTTAGAGTTTTTGTATAAAAAAAATTTCAAGCAATTGCAAATGCAAGAAAAGAAAATTTATTCACGCACCACAAAATCAACACAAAAGTTTTGTTATCCAAGTTTGGGAAATTCCACTAGTTCAACCCTAATAGCTTTGAATTTTATAAGAAAGAGATTTTTCTACACAGGTTTTAAAAAATGCATGTGCATGCTTGGAACATATTATAGATGCAAATGACCTATGGATCAAAACCTTTTAAAGAGAATAACAAACGCCATTAAATTCCAACAAGCCATAATTTTTCCCAATTACAAAAAGATGATTTAACGATCATCGATGATTGTAAAGTGATTTATAATGCGTAACTACCTATATTTTTGTAAGGAATGATTTTTGGATTGGGAGTCAACACTCAGTTAAAAATCCACCGCCACCCTTTTTTCCTAACGGTTGCAAAACCTAATATATAAAAACTAAAAAGAGTTTACAAACCTTTAAAATTACAGACATTTTTTGGAATTATCTCTCTCTTCATTTGTGCATTGTACATTGTGCATTTCCATTTTAGATGTATACTTTTTTTTTTTAAATCAAACCTTGAGTTTTTACTTTCCCTTCATCTTGTAACAAAAAAGAGACAAAAAGGCAAATAGGTCACAAGAAAAAGAAATTTTAAGATTTTATGTATGGAAAAGTTTAAAATAAATAAAAAATGTAAGTAAAGAAAATTTATTAACGTACCACAAATGAAGAAAATTTATTTATCCTAGTTTGGGAAATTCCACCAATTCAACCCTAATAGTTGGAATTTTATAAGAAAGGGATTTTTCTTCACATGTTTTAAAAAATGGATATGCATCCTTGAAACATGTTAAAGATGCAAATGCCCTATAGATCTAAACCTTTTAAAGAGAATAACAAATGATCATTAAATTCTCAAGTGAACGTGCGGTGGGATATTTACCCGAGTGAAACAAGCCACTATTTTGCCCATTTACAATAAGCTGACCTAATAAGCTTAGATGATTGTAAATTGATTTATAATATGTAACGGTCTATATTTTTGTAAGGAAAGTCTTATGGATTAGGAGTCAACACTCAGTTAAAAATCCCCTGCCTCCCTCTTTTCCCGATGAGTGCAAACCCAAATATACAAAAACTAAAAAGAGTATGCAATCCATAAAAATTACAGACACTTTTTGGAATTATCTCTCTCTATATTTGTGCATTGTGCATTTCCATTTTAGATGTATACCTTTTTTTTAAATCAAAACTTGAGTTTTCACTTTCCCTTGATCTCGTAAACAAAAAAGAGATAAAAAGGCAAATAGATCACAACAAAATGAAAATTTTAGAGTTTATGTAAGGAAAAAATTTAAAGCAAAAAAAAATATAAGTAAAAAAATTTTATTCACACACCACCAATGAACACAAAAGTTTTGTTATCCAAGTTTGGGAAATTCCACTTGTTCAACCCTAATAGCTTGGAATTTTATAAGAAAGAGATTTTTCTACACATGTTTTAAAAAATGGATATGCATGCTTGAAACATGTTAAAGATGCAAATGACCTATGGATCCAAACCTTTTACAGAGAATAACAAACACTCATTAAATTCTTATGCCATTAACATGTTAAAGATGCGGTATGATATTTACTCGAATCAAACAAGCCATTATTTTGCCCATTTACAAAAAGATGGCCTAACGATCATAGATGATTGTAAAGTGATTTATAATGCATAACGGGCTATATTTTTTTAAGGAATGACTTATGGATTTGGAGTCAAAACTCCATTAAAAATCCCCCGCCTCCTCCTTTTCCCAATGATTGCAAAACCTTATATATAAAAACTAAATAGAGTTAACAATCCCTAAAAATTATGGACACTTTTTGGAATTATCTCTCTCTACATTTGTGCGTTGTACATTTCCATTTTAGATGTATAATTTTTTCTTAAATCAAAACTTTAGTTTTCAATTGCCCTTCATCTCGAAAACAAAATAGAGATAAAAATCAAATTGATCACAACAAAATGAAAATTTTAGATTTTATGTATCGGAAAATTTTAATCCAATAACATATGTAAGTAAAAAAACTTATTCACACACCACAAATGAACACAAAAGTTTTGTTATCCAATTTTGGGAAATTTTACTAGTTCAACCTTAATGGCTTGAAATTTTTTAAGAAAGAGAATTTTCTACACATGTTTTAAAAATTTGATATGCATGCTTGAAACATGTTAAAGATGCAAATGACGTATGGATCCAAACCTTTTAAAAAGACTAACAAACGGTCACTAAATTCTCAAGTGAACGTGCGGTGGGATATTTACCCATGTCAAACAAGCCATTATTATGCCAAATGTACAAAATTTTGTCTTAATTATGATAGAATATTGTAATGTGATTTATCATGCGTAATTTGCTATATATTTTTAAGGAATGACTTATGGATAGGGAGCCAACACTCAGGTAACAATCCCCCACCTCACATCTATTGAAAAACATAATACATAAAAACTAAAAAATTTTTACAATCCCTAAAAATTATGGACACTATTTGGAATTAACTCTCTCTACATTTTTTCATTGTTCATTTCCATTTTAGATGTATACTTTTTTCTTAAATCAAAACTCGAGTTTTCACTTTCCCTTCATTTCGTAAACAGAAAAGAGATAAAAGGCAAATTGATCACAACAAAATGAAAATTTTAGAGTTTATGTATGGAAAAAATTTAAAGAAATAACAAATGTTACTAAAGAAAATTTATTTACACAGCACAAATGAAAACAAAAGTTTTGTTATCCAAGTTTGGGAAATTCCACTAGTTAAACTCCAATATCTTGCAATTTTAAAAGAAAGAGATTTTTCTACACATCTTTTAAAAAAATGGATATGCACGCTTGAAACATGTTTAATATGCAAATGACCTATGGATCCAAACCTTTTAAAGAGAATAACAAACGCTCATTAAATTCTCAAGTGGGGTGCGGTGGGATATTTACTCGAGTCAAACAAGCCATTATTTTGCCTATTTACAAAAAGATGGGCTAACGATCATAGATGATTTTAAAGTTATTTATCATTTGTAATAGGCTATATTTTTTTTACGAATGACTTAATGGATTGGGAGTCAACACCCAATTAAAAATCTGCCACCTCGCCATTTTCCCGACGATTGCAAAACCTTATATATAAAAACTAAAAAGAGTTTAAAATGCGTTAAAATTGCGGAAACTTTTAGGAATTATCTCTCTCTAAATATGTGTGTTGTGCATTTCCATTTTAGATGTATAATTTTTTCTGTAATCAAAATTTGAGTTTTCACTTTATCTTTATCTCGTACACAAAAACGAGACAAAAGGCAAATAGATCACAACAAAATGAAAAATTTAGAGTTAATGTATGGAAAAAATTAAAAGAAATAACAGATGTAAGTAAAGAAAATTTATTCACACAGCACAAATGAACACAAAAGTTGTGTTATCCAAGTTTGGGAAATTCCACTAGTACAACCCTAATAGATTGGAATTTTATAAGGAAGGGATTTTTCTACAAATGTTTTAAAAAATGGATATGAATGATTGAAACATGTTAAAGATGCAAATGACCTATAGATCCACACCTTTGAAAGAGAATAACAAACGCTCATTAAATTCTCAAGTGAACGTGCGGTGGGATACTTACCCGCGTCAAACAAGCCATTATTTTGCCCATTTACAAAAAGTTGACCTAACGATCATATATGATTGTAAAGTGATTTATCAAGAGTAACGGGCTATATATTTTTAAAGAATGACTTATGCACTGGGAGTCAACACACAGTTAAAAATCCCCTACCTCCCCTTTTTCCCGTAGATTGAAAAACCTAATAAATAAAATCTAAAAAGGGTTGACAATTCCTAAAAATTACGGACACTTTTTGGAATTATCTCTCTCTACATTTGTGCATTTTGCATTTCCATTTTATATGTATAATTTTTAATAAATAAAAACATTAGTTTTCTCTTTTCCTTCATCTCGTAAACAAAAAAGAGATAAAAGACAAATAGATCACAACATAATAAAAATTTCAGAGTTTATGTGTGCAAAATTTTTAAAGAAATAACAAATGTAAGTAACGAAAACTTATTCACCCAGCACAAATGAACACAAAAATTTTTTTATCCATGTTTGGGACATTCCTCTTGTTCAACCCTAATAGCTAGGAATTTTATATGAAAGAGATTTTTCTTCAAATGTTTTAAAAAATGGATTGCATGCTTGAAACATGTTAAAGATGCAAATGACCTATGGATTTAAACCTTTTAAAGAGAATAACAAAAGCTCATTAAATTCTCAAGTGAATGTGCGGTGGGATATTTACCCGAGCAAAAGAAGCCATTAATTTGCCCATTAACAAAAAGTTGACATAACGATCATAGATGATTGTAAAGTTATTTATCATGTGTAACAGGCTATATTTTTCTAAGGAATAACTTATGGATAGGGAGTCAATACTCTGTTAAAAATCCCCCACCTCCCCCTTTTTCCCAATGATTGTAAAAAAAATATAAAAACTAAAAAGTGTTTACAATCCCTAAAAATTACTGTCACTTTTTGGAATTATCTCTCTCTACATTTGTGCATTGTGCATTTCCTTTTTCGATGTATAATTTTTTATTAAATCAAAATTTCAGTTTTCACTTTCCCTTCATCTCGTAAACAAAAAAGAGATAAAAGGCAAATAGTTCACAACAAAATAAAAATTTTAGAGTTTATGTGTTGAAAAAATTTTAAACAATAACAAAAGTAAGTAAAGAAAATTTATGCACACACCACAAATGAACACAAGTTTTGTTATCCAAGTTTGGGAAATTCCACTAGTTCAACCCCACTAGTTTGGAATTTTATAAGAAAGAGATTTTTCAGCACATGTTTTAAAAAATGGATATGCATGCTTGAAACATGTTAAAGATGCAAATGACCTATGGATCAAAACCTTTTACAGAGAATAACAAACATTCATTAAATTCACATTTGTACATGCGGTATGATATTTACGGAATCAAATAAGTCATTATTTTGCCCATTTACAAAAAGATGGCCTAACGATAATAGATGATTGTAAAGTGATTTACAATACGTAACGGGAAATATTTTTTTAAGGAATGACTTATGGATTGAGAGTCAACAATCAGTTAAAAACCCTCCACCTCCTTTTCCCGACGATTGTAAAACCTTATATATAAAAACTAAAGAGAGTTTACGATCCCTAAAAATAACATAAACTTTTTGGAATTATATCTACCTACATTTGTGCGTTGTACATTTCCATTTTTTATGTATAATTTTTTCTTGAATCAAAACTTTAGTTTTCACTTTCCGTTCATCTCGAAAAAAAAGGAGATAAAAAGTAATTAGATCACAAAGAAATGAAAATTTAAGAATTTATGTATGGGAAAATTTTAAAGTATTGACAAATGTAAGTAAAGAAAATTTATTCACACACCACAAACGAACACAAAAGTTTTGTTATCCAAATTTTGGAAATTCCACTAGTTCAACCTGAATGGCTTCGAATTTTATAAGAAAGAGAATTTGTTACACATGTTTTAAAAATGGATATGCATGCTTGAAACATGTTAAAGATGCAAATGACCTATGGATCCAAACCTTTTATAGAGAATAACAAACGTTCATTAAGTTCTCAAGTGAACGTGCGGTAGGATATTTATCCGAGTCAAACATGCCATTATTTTGCCCATTTACAAAAAGTTGACCGAATGATCATAGATGAATGTAAAGTGATTTATCATGCGTAATTTGTATTATTTTTTAAAGGAATGACTTATGGATTGGGAGTCCACAGCCAGTTAAAAATCCCCCCCCCCCCCCCCCTTTTCCCGTCAATTGCAAAACCTAATATATAAAAAATAAAAAGAGTTTACAATCCCAAAAATTACGGACACTTTTTGGAATTTTTTCTCTCTAAATTTTTGCTTGTTCTTTTTAATTTTAGATGTATACATTTTTCTTAAATCAAAACTTGAGTTTTCACTTTCCCTTCATCTCGTAAATAGAAAAGAGATAAAAGGTGAATAGATCACAACAAAATGAAAATTTTAGAGTTTATGTATGGAAAAAAATTAAAACAATAAAAATATAATTAAATAAAATTTATTCACACCCGACAAATGAACACAAATATTTAGTTATCCAAGTTTGGGAAATTTCACAAGTTCAACCCTAATTGCTTGCAATTTTATAAGAAAGAGATTTTTTTACACATATTTTAAAAAATGGATATGCATGCTTGAAACATGTTAAAGATGCAAATGACCTATCGATCCAAACCTTTTACAGAGATTAAAAAACACTCCTTAAATTCTCAAGTGTACGTGCGGTAGGATATTTACGCGAGTCAAACATATCAATATTTTTCCCATTTCCAAAAAGATGGCCTAACGGTCATAGATGATTGTAAAGTGATTTATCATGCATAACGGGCTATATTTTTTAAGGAATGACTTACGGATTGGGAGTAAATACTCAGTTAAAATTCCCTTGCCTCTCTCGTTTCCCAACGATCTCAAAACCTTATATATAAAAACTAAAGAGAGTTTACAATGCCTAAAAATTACGGACACTTTTTTGAATTATCTCTCTCTACATTTTTGCGTTGTGCATTTCCATTTGATATGTATACTTTTTTCTTAAATAGAAACTAGAGATTTCACTTTACCTTCATCTCGTACACAAAAAAGTGATAAAAGGCACATAGATCACAACAAAATGAAAAATTTAGAGTTTATGGATGGAAAAAATTTAAAGAAATAACCAATGTAAGTAAAGAAAATTTATTCACACCACACAAATGAACACAAACGTTTCGTTATCAAAGTTTGGGAAATTCTAGTAGTACAACCCTAATAACTCTGAATTTTATCAGAAAGGGATTTTTCTACACATGTTTTAAAAAATGGATATGCATGCTTGAAATATATTAAAGATGCAAATGACCTATGGATCCAAACCTTTTAAAAAGTATAACAAACGCTCATTAAATTCTCAAGTAAACGTGCAGTGGGATATTTACCCTAGTCAAACAACCCATTATTTTGCCCATTTACAAAAAGCTGACCTAACGATCACAAATAATTGTAAAGTGATTTATCATGCGTAATGGGCTATATATTTTGTAAGGAATGACTAATGGATTTGGAGTCAACACTCAGTTAAAAATCTCCTACCTCCCCCTTTTCCTAATGTTTGAAAAACCTAATACATAAAAACTAAAAAGAGTTGACAATCCCTAAAAATTAAGGAGACTTTTTAGAATTATCTCTCTCTACATTTGTGCATTGTGCAATTCCATTTTAGAGGTATAATTTTTTCTTAAATCAAAACTTTAGTTTTCACTTTCCGTTCATCTCGTAAACAAAAAAAAGATAAGAGACAAATAGATCACAACATAATAAAAATTTTAGAGTTTATTTGTGGAAATTTTTTAAAGAAATAATAAATTTAAGTAAATAAAATCTATTCACACAGCACAAAAGAACACAAAAGTTCAGTTATCCATGTTTGGCACATTCCTCAAGTTCAACCCTAATAGCTTGGAATTTTATAAGAAAGAGATTTTTCTACACATGTTTTAAAAAAAATGATATGCATGCTTTAAACATGTTAAAGATATAAATGCCTTATGAATCCAAACATTTTAAAGAGAATAACAAACGTTAATTAAATTCTCAAGTGAACGTGCGGTGGGATATTTACCCGTGTAAAACAAGCCATTATTTTGCCCATTTTCAAAAAGCTGACCTAACGATCATAGATGATTGTAAAGTGATTTATCTTGCGTAAAGGGCTCTATTTTTTTAAGGAATAAGTTACGGATTGGGAGTCAACACTCAGTAAAAAATGCCCCACCTCCCCCTTTTCCCAATGATTGCAAAACCAAATATATAAAGACTAAAAAGAGTTTACAATCCCTAAAAATTACGGATACTTTTTGGAACTATCTCTCTACATTTGTGCATTATGCATTTCCTTTTTAGACGTATAATGTTTTCTTAAATCAAAACTTGAGTTTTCATTTTCCCTTCATCTCTTAAACAAAAAAGAGATAAAAGGCAAATATGTCACAACAAAATAAAAATTTTAGAGTTTATGTGTGGAAAATTTTTCAAGCAATAACAAATGTAAATAAAGAAAATTTATTCACACACCACAAATAAACACAAAAGTTTTGTTATCCAAGTTTGGAAAATTCCACTAGTTCAAACCCAATAGCTTGGAATTTTATGAGAAAGAGATTTTTCAACACATGTTTTAAAAAATGGATATGCATGCTTGAAGTATGTTAAGGATACAAATGACCTATTGATCCAAACCTTTTACAGAGAATAAAAAGCACTCATTAAATTCTCATGTGTTCGTGCGGTATGATATTTACGCGAATCAAACAAGCCATTATTTTGTCTATTTACAAAAAGATGGCCTAACGATCATAGATGATTGTAAAGTGATTAATTATACATAACTGGCTATATTGTTGTAAGGAATGACTTATGGAATTGGAGTCAACACTCAGTTAAAAATCCCCGCCTGCTCCATTTCCCGACAATTCCAAAACCTTACATATAAAAACTAAAAAGAGTTTAAAATCCCTAAAAATTATGAAATTTTTTTGGAATTATCTCTCTCTACATTTGTACGTTGCGTATTTCCATTTTAGATGTATAATGTTTTCTTAAATCAAAACTTTAGTTTTCACTTTCCCTTAATCTCGTAAACAAAAAATAGATAAAAGCCAAATAGATCACAACAAAATAAAAATTTTAGAGTTTATGTGTGGATAAATTTTAAAGAAATAAAAATTGTAAGTAAAGAAAATTTATTCACACAACACAAATGCACACCGAAGTTTTTTTTATCCATGTTTGGGAAATTCCTCTTGTTCAACCCTAAGAAAGAGATTTTTTTAAAAAAGGTTTTAAAAAATGGATATGCATGATTTAAACATGTTAAAGCTGCAAATGACCTATGGATCCAAACATTTTAAAGAGAATAACAAAAATTCACAAAATTCTCAAGTGAACGTGCGGTGGGTTATTTTCTTGAGTAAAACAAGCCATTATTTTGCCCATTTACAAAAAGCAGACCTAACGATCATAGATGATTGTAAAGTGATTTTTCATGCGTAACTGGCTATATTTTTGTAAAGAATAATTTTTGGATTGGGAGTCAACACTCAGTTAAAAATCCCCCACCTCCCTCTTTTCATGACGATTGCAAAACCAAATATATAAAAACTATAAAGAGTCTACAATCCCTAAAAATTATGGACACTTTTTGGAATTATCTTTCTCTACATTTGTGCATTGTGCATTTCCATTTTAGATGAATAATGTTTTCTTAAATAAAACTTTAGTTTTCAATTTCCCTTCATCTCTTAAAAAAAAAGAGATAAAAGGCAAATGGATCAGAAAAAAAAATTAGATATTATGTGTGAAAAATTTTTAAAGCAATTAAAAATGTAAGTAAATAAAATTTATTCACACAACACAAATAAACACAAGTTTTGTTATCCAAGTTTGGGAAATTCCACTAGTTCAACCTTAATGGCTTGGAATTTTATAAGAAAGAGAATTTTCTACACATGTTTTAAAAAATGGATATGCATGCTTGAAACATGTTCAAGAGGCAAATGACCTATGGATTCAAACCTTTTAAAGAGAATAAAAAACGCTCATTAAATTCTCAAGTTTACGTGCTGTGGGATATTTACCCGAGTCTAACAAGCCATTATTTTGCCCATTTACAAAAAGATGGCCTAATGATCATAGATGATTGTAAAGTGATTTACCATTCGTAACGGGTTATATTTTTGTAAGGAATGACTTAAGGATTGGGAGTCAACACTCAGTTAAAAAACCAGGGGGGGGGGGTCCCCCTTTTCCCGACGATGGCAAAACCTTGTATATAAAAACTAAAAATAGCTTACAATACCTTAAAATAACGGTCACTTTTTTGAATTATCTCTCTCTACATTTTTACATCATGCATTTCCATTTGAGATGTATACTTTTTTCCTAAATCATAACTTGATTTTTCACTTTCCCTTGATCTCATAAACAAAAAAGAGATAAAAGGAAAATAGATCACAACAAAATGAAAATTTTAGAGTTTATGTATGGAAAAAATTTATAGCAATAACAAATGTAAGTAAATAAAATTTATTCACACAGCACAAATAAACACAAAATTTTTGTTATCCAAGTTAGGGAAATTCCACTAGTAGAATCCTAATAGCAAGTGAACGTGCGGTGGGATATTTACTTCAGTCAAACAAGCCATTATTTTGCCCATTTACAAAAAGCTAACCTAATGATCATAGATTAGTGTAAAGTCATTTATCATGCGTAATTTACTTTATTTTTTTAAGGAATGACTTATGGATTGGGAGTCATCACTCAGTTAAAAAACCCCCGCCTCCCCCTTTTCTGGACAATTACGAAAACTAATATAAAAAAACTAAAAGGAGCTTAAAATCCCTAAAAATTACAGACACTTTTTGGAATTATCTCCCTCTACATTTGTGCAATGTGCATTTCCATTTTCGTTGTATACATTTTTCTTAAATCAAAACTTGAGTTTTCACATCTCGTAAACAAAAAAGCGATAAAAGGCAAATAGATCACAACAAAATGAAAATTTTATTGTTTATGTATGGAAAAAATTTAAAGCAATAACAAATGAAAGTAAAGAATATTTATCCATACACCACAAGTGAACACAAAAGTTTTGTTATCTATGTTTGAGAAATTCCACTTGTTCAACCCAAATAGCTTGCAATTTTAAAAGAAAGAGATTTTTCTACACATCTTTTAAAAAAAGGATATGCATTCTTGAAACATGATAAATATGCAAATGACCTATAGATCGACACCTTTTAAAGAGAATAACAAATGCTCATTAAATTCTCAACTGAACGTGCTGTGGGATATTTACCCGAGTCAAACAAACCATTATTTTGCCCATTTACAAAAAGCTGACCTAACGATCATAGATGATGGAAAAGTGATTTATCATGCGTAACGGGTTATATTTTTTTGAGGAATGACTTATGGATTGGGAGTAAACACTCAGTTAAAAATCCCCCACCTCCCCCTTTTCCCGACGATTAAAAAACCTAATATATTAAAACTAAATAGAGTTTACTATCCCTAAAAATTACGGACACTTTTAGGAATTATCTCTCTCTACATTTTTGCATTATGCATTTCCATTTTAGATGTATAATTCTTTTCTAAAATCAAAACTTTAGTTTTCACTTTCCCTTCATCTCTAAAGCCAAAAGAGATAAAAGGGCAAATAGATCACAACAAAATGAAAATTTTAGAGTTTATGTACGGGAAAATTTTAATGCAATTACAAATGTAAGTAAAGAAAATTTGTTCACACACCACAAATAAACACAAAACTTTTGTTATCCAAGTTTTGCAAATTCCACTAGTTCAACCCTAATTGCTTGGAATTTTAGAAGAAACAGATTTTTCTACGCATGTTTTAAAAAATGGATATGCATGCATGAAACATGTGAACGATGCAATTGACCTATGGATCAAAAACTTTTAAATAGAATAACAAATGCTCAGCTCATTAAATTCTCAAGTGTACGTGCGGTGGGATATTTACCCGAGTCAAATAAGCCATTATTTTGCCCATTTACAAAAAGATGGCCAAACGATCATATATGATTGTAAAGTGATTAATCATTTGTAACGGGCTATATATTTTTAAGGAATGACATATGCATTGGGAGTCAACACTAAAGTTAAAAGTCCTATGCCTTCCCCTTTTCCCAACGACTGCAAAACCTTATATATAAAAATTAAAAAGAGTTTCCAATCCCTATAAATTAAGGACACTTTTTGGAATTATCTCTCTCTACATTTGTGCATTGTGCATTTCCAATTTAGATGTATATTTTTTTCCTAAATCAAAACTTGAGTTTTCACTTTCCCTTCATCTCATAAACAAAAAAGAGATAAAAGGCCAATAGATCACAAAAAAATGAAAATTTTAGAGTTTATGTATGGAGAAAATTTTAAAAAATAACAAATGTAAATAAAGAAAATTTATTCACATAGCACAAAAGAACACAAAAGTTTTTTTATCCAAGTTTCGGAAATTCCACTACTACAAACCTAATAGCTTGGAATTTTATAAGAAATAGATTTTTCTAAACATCTTTTAAAAAATGGATATACATGCTTGAAACATGTTAAAGATGCCAATGAGCAATGGATCAACACCTTTTAAAGAGAATAACAAATGATCATTAAATTGTCAAGTGAACGTGCGGTGGGATATTTACCCAAGTCAAACAAGCCATTATTTTGCCCATTTACAAAAAGCTGACCTAACGATCATACATGATTGAAAAGTGATTTATCATGCGTAACGGGCTCAATTTTTGTAAGGAATGACGTATGGATTGGGAGTCAACACTCAGTTAAAAACCCCCCACCAACCCCATGCAAAACCTAATATATAAAAACTAAAAGAGTTCACAATCCTTAAAATTTACGGACACATTTTTGAGTTATCCCTCCCAAAATTTGTGTATTGCGCATTTCCATTTTAGATGTATACTTTTTTCTTAAATCAAAACTTTCCCTTCATCTCGTAAACAAAAAAGAGATAACAGACAAATAGATCACAATTTTAGAGTTTATGTAAGGAAAAAATTTTAAGCAATAACAAATGTAAGTAATGAAAATTTATTCACACATCATAAATGAACACAAAAGTTTATTTATCCAAGTTTGGGAAATTCCATTAGTACAACCCTAATTGCTTCTAATTCTATAAGAATTGGATTTTTGTACACATGTTTTAAAAAATGGATATGCATGCTTGAAACAGGTTAAAGATGCAAATGACCTATGGATCCAAACCTTTTAAAGAAAATAACAAACGCTCATTAAATTCTCAAGTGAACGTGCGAAGGGATAATTACCTTAGTCAAACAAGCCATTATTTTGCCCATTTAAAAAAATCTGACCTAAGGATCATAGATGATTGTAAGGTGATTAATCATGCGTAACGGGCTATATTTTTTTAAGGAATGTCTTATTGATTGGGAGTCAACACTCAGTTAAAAATCCCCCGCCTCTCCTTTTTCCCGACAATTGCAAGACATAATATATAAAAACTAAAAAGAGTTTCCAATTTCTAAAAATTGCGGACACTTTTTGGAATTATCTCTCTCTACATTTGTGCATTGGGCATTTCAATTTTAGATGTATACTTTTTTTCTTCAATGAAAATTTGAGTTTTCACTTTCCCTTAATCTCATAAACTAAAAAGATATAAAAGGCAAATAGATCACAACAAAATGAAAATTTTAGAGTTTATGTATGGAAAAAATTTAAGGCAATCACAAATGTAAGTAAAGAAAATTTGTTCATACACCACAAATGAACACAAAGGTTTTGTTATCCTAGTTTGAGAAATTCCACTACTTCAACCCTAATAGCTTGCAATTTTTAAAAAAGAGATTTTTCTACACATCTTTTAAACAATGGATATGCATGATTGAAACATGTTAAGGATGCAAATGACCTATATATCCAAACCTTTTAAAGAGAATAACAAACGCTCATTAAATTCTCAAGTGAACGTGCGGTGGGATATTTACCCGATTCAAACAAGCCATTATTTCTGCCTTTAACAAAATGATGGCCTAACGATCATAGATGATTGTAAATGATTTATCATTTGTAACGGGCTACATTTTATTATGGAATGACTTTTGGATTGGGAGTCAACACTCAGTTAAAAATCCCTCGCCTCCCCCTTTTCCCGACGATTACAGAACCTTATATATAAAAACTAAAAGGATTTTACAATCCCTAAAAATTATGGACACATTTTGGAATTATCTATCTCTAAATTTTAGCATTGTGCATTTCCATTTTAGATGTACACTTTTTTCTTAAATCAAAACTTGAGTTTTCACTTTCCCTTCATCTTGTTAACAAAAAAAGAGATAAAAAGCAAATAGATCACAACAAGATGAAAATTTTAGAGATGAACTATGGAAAAAAATTAAAGCAATAATAAATGTAAGTAAAGAAAATTCATTCACACAACACAAATGAACACAAAAGTTTTTTTATCCAAGGTGGGAAATTCCACTAGTACAACCCTAATAGCTTAGAATTTTATAAGAAATAGATTTTTCTACACATCTTTTAAAAAATGGATATGCATGCTTAAAACATGTTCAAGATGCAAAAGACCTATGAATCCACACCTTTTAAAGAGAATAAGAATTGCTCAATCAATTCTCAAATGAACATGCGATGGGATATTTGCCTAAGTCAAACAAGCTATTATTTTCCCATTTACAAAAAGTTGACCTAACAATCATGGATGATTGAAAAGTGATTTATCATGCGTAACGGGTTATATTTTTTTAAGGAATGACTTATGGATTGGGAATCAACACTCAATTAAAAATCGTCCACCTCCCCCTTTTCCCAAAAATTTCAAAACATAATATATAAAAACTAAAAAGAGTTTTCAATCCCTAAAAATTACGGCCACTTTTTTGAAATATCTCTCCCTACATTTGTGGATCGTGCATTTCCATTTTATATGTATAATTATTTCTTAAATCTAAACTTGACTTTTCACTTTCCCTTGATCTTGTAAACAAAAAAGAGAATAAAGGCAAATTGATCACAAGAAAATGAAAATTTTAGAGCTTATGTATGGAAAAAATTTAAAGAAATAACAAATGTAAGTAAAGAAAATTTATTCACATAGCACAAATGAACACAAAATTTTTGTTATCCAAGTTAGGGAATTTCCACTAGTACAACCCTAATAGCTTGGAATTTTATAAGAAAAGGATTTTTCTATACATGTTTTAAAAAAAGGATATGCATGATTGAAACATGTTAAAGACACAAATGACCTATGGATCGACACCTTTTAAAGATAATAACAAATGCTCAATAAATACTCAAGTGAACGTGCGGTGGGATATTTACCCGAGTCAAACAAGCCATTGTTTTGCCCATTTACAGAAAGCTGACCTAACGATCATAGATGATTGAAAGGTGATTTATCATGTGTAACGGGCTATATTTTTGTAAGGGATGACTTATGGATTGGGAGTCAACACTCAGGTAAAAATCCCCCACCTCCCCCTTTTCCCGAAAATTTCAAAACCCAATATATTAAAACTAAAAAGAGTTTTCAATCCTTAAAAATTATGGCCGCTTTTTGGAATTATCTCACTCTTCATTTGTGGAACGTGCATTTCCGTTTTAGATGTATACATTTTTCTTAAATCTAAACTTGAGTTTTCACTTTCCTTCATCTTGTAAACAAAAAAGAGAAAAAAGGCAAATAGATCTCAAGAAAATGAAAATTTTAGAGTTTATGTACGGAAAAAATTTAAAGCAATAACAAATGTAAGTAAAGAAAATTTATTCATATAGCACAAATGAACACAAAAGTTTTGTTATCCATGTAAAGTAAATTCCACTAGTACAAACCTAATAGCTTGGAATTTTATAAGAAAATGATATTTCTACACATGTTTTACAAAATAGATATGGATTCTTGAAACGTGTTAAAAATGAAAATGAGCTATGGATCCAAACCTTTTAAAGAGAATAACAAACGCTCATTAAATTCTCAATTGAGCGTGCGGTGGGATATTTACCTGAGTCAAACAAGCCATTATTTTACCCTTTTATGAAAAGTGTACCTAATGATCATAGATGATTGTAACTGATTTATCATGCAAAATTTGTTATATTTTTTACATAATGTTTATGGATTGGGAGTCAGCACTCAGTTAAAAATCCCATGCCTCCCCTAAATGTAAGTAAAGAAAATTCATTCACACAACACAAATGAACACAAAAGTTTTGTTATCCAAGTTTGGGAAATTCTACTAGTACAACCCTTTTAGCTTGGAATTTTAAAAGAAATAGATTTTTCTACACATCTTCTAAAATATGGATATGAATGCTTGAAACATGTTAAAGATGCAAATGACCTATGGATCGACACCTTTTAAATAGAATAACAAATGCGTAATAAATTCTCAAGTGAACGTGTGGTGGGATATTTAACCTAGTCAAACAAGCCATTATTTTGCCCATTTAAGAAAAGTTTACCTAATGATCATAGATGATTGTAAAGTGATTTATTATTCATAATTTTCTATATTTTTTTATGGAAAGTCCTATGGATTGGGAGTCTGCACTTAGTTAAAAATGCCCCGCCTCCCCTTTTTCTTGACAATTGCAAAACCTAATATAATGTAACTAAAAAGAGTTTACATTCCCTACAAATTACAGACACTTTTTGGAATTATCTCTCTCTACATTGGTGCATTGTGAATTTCCATTTTAGATGTATACTTTTTCCTAAATCAAAACTTTAGTTTCCACTTTCCCTTCATCTCGTAAACAGAAAAGAGATAAAAGGCAAATAGAACACAACAAAATGAAAATTTTAGACTTTATGTATGGAAAAAATTTAAAGA
The DNA here is from genome assembly GCF_029961685.1 of Aristolochia californica. Classification (NCBI taxonomy): domain Eukaryota; kingdom Viridiplantae; phylum Streptophyta; class Magnoliopsida; order Piperales; family Aristolochiaceae; genus Aristolochia; species Aristolochia californica. The sequence goes on along the minus strand of NW_027181992.1, from coordinate 30,231,890 downwards.
TATAACAAATGTAAGTAAATAAAATTTATACACACACCACAAATGAGCACAAAAGTCTTTTAGTCCAAGTTTGGGAAATTCCACTAGTTCAACCCTATTAGCTTCCAATTTTATAAGAAAAATATATTTCTACACATCTTTTAAAAAATGAATATGCATGCTTGAAACATTTTAAATATGCAAATGACCTATGGATTGACACCTTTTAAAGATAATAAAAAATATTGATTAAATTCTCAAGTGAACGTGTTGTGGGATATTTACCCGAGTCAAACAAGCCATTATTTTACCCATTTTCAAAAAAGCAGACCTAACTATCATAGATGATTGAAAATTGATTTATCATACGTAACATGTTATATTTTTATAAGGAATGACTTATGGATTGGGAGTCAACACTCAGTTAAAAATCCCCCACCTCCCCCTTCTCTCGGCGATTGCAAAACCTAATATATAAAAACTAAATAGAGTTTACTATTCCTAAAAATTACGGACACTTTTTGGAATTATCTCTCTCTATATTTTTGCATTGTGCATTGTGCATTTCATTTTTAGATGTATTATTTTTTATTAAAAAAAAAAATTAGTTTTCAGTTTCCCTTCATCTCGAAAACAAAAAAGAGATAAAAAGGCAAATAGATCACAACAAAATGAAAATTTTTGAGTTTATGTATAGGAAAATTTTAAAGCAATTACAAATGTAAGTAAATAAAATTTATTCACACACCACAAATAAGCACAAAAGTTTTGTTATCCAAGGTATGTAAATTCCATTGGTTCAACCCTAATGCTTTGGAATTTTAGAAGAAACAGATATTCTACACATGTTTTAAAAAATGGATATGCATGCTTGAAACATGTGAAAGATGCAATTGTCCTTTGGATCCAAACCTTTTAAAGAGAATAAAAAATACCCATTAAATTCTCAAGTGTACACGCGGTGGGATATTTACCCGAGTCAAATAAGCCATTATTTTGCCCATTTACAAAAAGATGGCCCAACAATCATAGATGATTCTAAAGTGATTAATCATTTGTAACGGGAAATATTTATTTAAGGAATGACTTATGGATTGGGAGTCAACACTCAGTTAAAAATCCTACCCCTCCCCCATTTCCCAACGATTGCAAAACCTTATATTTAAAAATTAAAAAGAGTGTACGATCCCTAAAAATTTTGGACACTTCTTGGAATTATCTCTCACTACATTTTTGCATTGTGCATTTCTATTTTAGATGTATACTTTTTTCTTAAATCAAAACTTGAGTTTTCACCTTCCCTTCATCTATTAAACAAAAAAGAGATAAAAGTCAAATTGATCACAACAAAATGAAAATTTTAGAGTTTATGTATGGAAAACATTTAAAGCAATAACAAATGTAAATAAAGAAAATTATTTACACAGCACAAATGAATACAAGAGCTTTGTTATCTAACTTTGAGAAATTCCACTAGTAAAAACCTAATAGCTTGGAATTTTATAAGAAATAGATTTTTCTACACATCTTTTAAAAAATGGATATGCATGCTTGAAACATGTTAAAGAAGCCAATGACCTTTGGATTGACACCTTTTAAAGAGAATAACAAGTGCTTAATAAATTCTCACGTGAACGTGCGGTGGGATATTTTCCCGGATCAAACAAGCCAATATTTTTCCCAATTACAAAAAGCTGACCTAAAAATCATACATGATTGAAAAGTGATTAATCATGTGTAATGGCCTAAATTTTTGTAAGGAATGACTTATGGATAGGGAGTCAACACTCAATTAAAAATCCCCCACCTCCCCCTTTTCCCGATGATTGCGAAACTTAATATATATAAACTAAAAAGAGTTTACAATCCTTAAAATTTATGGACACTTTTTGGAATTATCTCTCCCTATATTAGTGCGTTGTGCATTTCCATATTAGATGTATACTTTTTCCTTAAATCAAAACTTGAGTTTTCACTTTCCCTTAATCTCGTAAACAAAAAAGAGATAAGAGACAAATAGATCACAACAACATGAAAATTTTAGAGTTTATGTAAGGAAAAATTTAATGCAATAACAAATTTAAGTAATGAAAATTTATTTACACAGCATAAATAAACACAAAAGTTTTGTTATCCAAGTTTGGGAAATTCCACTAGTACAACCCTAATTGCTTCGAATTCTATAAGAATTAGATTTTTGTACACATGTTTTAAAAAATGGATATGCATGCTTGAAACATGTTAAAGATGCAAATGAGTTATGGGTCCAAACCTTTTAAAGAGAATAACAAATGCTCATTAAATTCTCAAGTGCACGTGCGGCGGGATATTTACCCGAGTGAAACAAGCCATTATTTTGCCCATTTACAAAAATCTGTCTTAACGATCATAGATGATTTTAAAGTGATTAATCATGCGTAATGGGCTATATTTTTTTAAGGAATGTCTTATTGATTGAGAGTCAACACTCAGTTAAAAATCCCCCACCTCCCCTTTTTCCCGACAATTGCAAACCAAAATATATAGAAAATAAAAAGAGTTTACAATTCCTAAAAATTATGGACACTTTTTGGAATTATCTCTCTGTAAATTTGGGCATTGGGCATTTCAATTTTAGATGTATACTTTTTTTCTTCAATCAAAACTTGAGTTTTCACTTTCCCTTCATCTCATAAACAGAAAAGATATAAAACGCAATTAGATCACAACAAAATGAAAATTTTAGAGTTTATGTTTGGAAAAAAATTTAAAGCAATAACATATGTAAGTAAAGAAATTTTATTCACACACCACAAATAAACACAAAAGTTTTGTTATCCAAATTTGGGAAATTCCACTACTTCAACCCTAATAGCTTGCAATTTTTAAGAAAGAGATTTTTCTTCACTTCTTTTAAACAATGGACATGCATGATTGAAACATGTTAAAGATTCAAATGGCCTATGAATGCAAACCTTTTAAAGAGAATAACAAACGCTCATTAAATTCTCAAGTGAATGTGTGGTGGGATATTTACCTATGTCAAAGAAGCCATTATTTTGGTCATTAACAAAAAGATGGCCTAACGATCGTAGATGATTTTAAAGTGATTTATCATTCTTAATGGGCTATATTTTATTATGGAATGACTTTTGGATTGGGAGTCAACACTCAGTTAAAAATCCCCCGCCTCCCCCTTTTCCCGACGATTGCAAAACCATATATATAAAAACTAAAAGGTGTTTTCTATCCCTAAAAATTATGGTCAATTTTTGGAATTATCTCTCTCTACATTTTTGCATCGCCCATTTCGATTTTAGATGTATACTTTTTTCTTGAATCTAAACTTGAGTTTTCACTTTCCCTTCATCTCGTCCACAAAAAAGGGAAAAAAGGTAAATAGATAACAACAAAATGAAAATTTTAGAGTTTATGTTTTGAAAAAAATTAAAGAAATAACAAATGTATGTTAAGAAAATTTATTCACATGGCACAAATGAACATAAAACTTTTGTTATCAAAGTTTGGTAAATTCCACTAGTACAATCCTAATAGCTTGGAATTTTATAAGAAAAGGATTTTTCTATGCATGTTTTAAAAAATGGATATGCATGATTGAAACATGTTAAAGATGCAAATGACCTATGGATCGACACCTTTTAAAGAGAATAACAAATGCTCAATAAATTCTCAAGTGTACGTGCGGTGGGTTTTTTCCCCAATTCAAACAAGCCATTATTTTACCCATTTACAAAAAACTGACCTAACGATCATAGATGATTGAAAAGTGATTTATCATATGTAACGGGCTAAATTTTTGTAAGGGATGACTTATGAATTGGGATTCAACACTCAGTTAAAAATCCCCACCTCCCCCTTTTCCCAAAAATTTCAAAACCCAATATATAAAAACTAAAAAGAGTTTTCAATTCCTAAAAATTACGACCAATTTTTGGAATTATCTCTCTCTCTTCATTTTTGGATCGTGCATTTCCATTTTAGACGTACACATTTTTCTTAAATCTAAACTTGAGTTTTCACTTTACCTTCAACTCGTAAACAAAAAAGAGAAAAAAGGCAAATAGATCACAAGAAAATGAAAATTTTAGAGTTTATGTATGGAAAACATTTAAAGCAATAACAAATGTAAGTAAAGAAAATTTATTCACATAGCACAATTCAACACAAAAGTTTTCTTATCCAAGTTATGGAAATTCCACTAGTACAGCCCTAATAGCTTGGAATTTTATAAGAAAAGGAGTTTTCTACACATGTTTTAAAAAATAGATATGCATTCTAGAAACATGTTAAAGATGAAAATGAGCTATGGATCCAAACCTTTTAAAGAGAATAACAAACACTCATTAAATTCTCAAGTGAGCGTGCGGTGGGATATTTACCCAAGTCAAGCAAGCCATTATTTTGCCCATTTATGAAAAGTTTACCTAATAATCATAGATGATTGTAAACTGATTTATCATGCATAATTTGCTATATTTTTGTACATAATGTCTTCTGGATTGGGAGTCAGGACTCAGTTAAATTGGAGAACCTAATATATAAAAACGAAACAGTGTTTTCAATCCCTAAAAATTATGGCCACTTTTTGGAATTATCTCTCTCTAAATTTGTGCATCGTGCATTTCCATTTTAGATGATAGGAAAGTGATTTATCATGCAAAACGGGCTATATTTTTGTTAGGAATGACTTATGGATTGGGAGTCAATACTCAGTTAAAAATCCCCCACCTCCCCCTTTTCCCGAAAATTGGAGAACCTAATATATAAAAACGAAACAGTGTTTTCAATCCCTAAAAATTATGGCCACTTTTTGGAATTATCTCTCTCTAAATTTGTGCACCGTGCATTTCCATTTTAGATGTATACATTTTTCTTAAATCTAAACTTGAGTTTTCACTTTCCCTTCATCTCGTAAACAAAAAACAGAAAATATGCCAATAGATCACAACAAAATAAAAATTTTAGAGTTTATGTGTGGAAAATTTTTAAAGCAATAACAAATGTAAGTAAAGAAAATTTATTCACACACCACAAATGAACACAAGTTTTGTTATTGAACTTTGGAAAATTCCACTAGTTCAATACCAATAGCTTGGAATTTTATTATGAAGAGATTTTTCAACACATGTTTTAAAAAAGGAATATCCATGCTTGAAACATGTTAAAGATGCAAATGACCTATGGATCCAAACCTTTTATAGAGAATAACAAACGCTCACTAAATTCTCATGCGTTCGTGCAGTATGATATTTACGCGAATAAATAAGCCTTTTTTTGCCCATTTACAAAAAGATGGCCTAACAATCATAGATGATTGTAAAGTAATTTATAATGTGTAATGGGCTATATTTTTTTAAGGAATGACTTATGGATTGGGAGTCAACACTCAGTTAAAAATCCCCTACCTCCCCCTTTTCCTGACGATTGCAAAACCAATAATATAAAAACTAAAAAGAGTTTACAATGCCTAAAAATAAAAGTCATTTTTTGGAATTATCTCTCTCTACATTTATGCATCGTGCATTTCCATTTGATATATATACTTTTTTGTAAAATCAAAACTCGAGTTTTCACTTTCCCTTCATCTCGTAAAGAAAAAAGAGATAAAAGGCAACTAGATCAAAACAAAATGAATATTTTAGAGTTTATGTATGGGAAAATTTTAAAGCAATAACAAATGTAAGTAATGAAAATTTATTCACAAGCCACAAATGAACACAAAAGTTTTGTTATCCAAGTTTGGGAAATTCGACTAGTTCAACCCTAATGGCTTGGAATTTTATAAGAAAGAGATTTTTCAACAAAAGGTTTAAAAAATGTATATGCATGCTTGAAACATGTGAACGATGCAAATGACATATGGATCCAAACCTTTTAAAGAGAATAACAAACACCTATTAAATTCTCAAGTGTACATGCGGTGGGATATTTACCTGATTCAAACAAGCCATCATTTTGCCCATTTACAAAAAGATGGCATAATGATCATAAATGATTGTAAATTGATTTATCATTCATAACGGGCAATATTTTTTTAAGGAATGACTCATGAATTGGGAGTCAAGACTCAGCTAAAATTCCCCCATCTCCCCCTTTTCTCGACGATTGCAAAACCTTATATATCAAAACATTAAAGAGTTTACAATGCCTAAAATTTATGGACACTTTTTGGAATTATCTCTCTCTACATTTGTGCGTTGTGCATTTCCATATTATATGTATACTTTTTTCTTAAATCAAAACTTGAGTTTTCACTTTACCTTCATCTCGTAAACAAAAAAGAAATAAAAGGCAAATAGATCACAATAAAATGAAAATTTTAAAGTTTATGTATGGAAAAATTTTTAAGCAACAACAATTGTAAGAAAGAAAATTTAATCACGCATCACAAATGAACACAAAAGTTTTGCTGTCCAAGTTTGGGAAATTCCACTAGTACATCGCTAATGGCTTGGAATTTTATAAAAAAGGGATTTTTCTACACATGTTTTAAAAAATGGACATGCATGCTTGAAACATGTTAAAGATGCAAATGACTGAGCGATCCAAACCTTTTAAAAAGAATAACAAACGCTCATTAAATTCTCAAGTGAACGTGCTGTGGGATATTTACCCGAGTCAAACAAGCCATTATTTTGATCATAAACAAAAAGCTGACCCAACGATCATAGAGGATTGTAAAGTTATTTATCATGCGTAACGGGCTATTTTTTTGTAAGGAATAACTTATGGATTGGGAGTCAACGTTCAGTTAAAAATCCTCTACTTCCCCCTTTTCCCAATGATTGAAAATCCTAATATATAAAAATTAAAAAGAGTTTACAATCCCAAAAAATTACGAACACTTTTTGGAATTATCTCTCTCTACATTTTTGCATCGTTCATTTCCATTTTAGATGTATAATTTTTTCTTAAATCGAAATTTTAGTTTTCACTTTCCCTTCTTCTCATAAACAAAAAAAGAGATAAAAGGCCAATCGATCACAAAAAAAAAAATTTAGAGTTTATGTGTGGAAATTTTTTAAAGAAATAACAAAGGTAAGTAAAGAAAATTTATTCACACAACACAAATGAACACAAAAGTTTAGTTATCCCTGTTTGGGAAAATCCTCTAGTTCAACCCTAGTAGCTTGGAATTTTATAAGAAAGAGATTTTTCTACACATGTTTTAAAAAATGGATATGCATGTTTGAAACATGTGAAAGATGCAAATGACCCATGGATCCAAACTTTTTAAAGAGAATAACAAATGCCCATTAAATTCTCAAGTGTACGTGCGGTGAGATATTTACCCGAGTCAAACAAGCCATTATTTTGTGCATTTACAAAAAGATGACCTAACAATTATAGATAATTGTTAAGTGATTTATCATTCGTAACGGACTATATTTTTTTAAGGAATGAGTTATGGATTGGGAATCAACACTCAGTTAAAAATCCCTCGCCTCCCCCTTTTCCCGACAATTGGAAAACCTTATATATAAAAAATATAAAGCGTTTACAATCCCTTAAAATTACAGACACATTTTGGTATTATCTCTCTCTACATTTGTGCGTTGTGCATTTCCATTTTAGATGTATACTTTTTTCTTAAATCAAAATTCAAGTTTTTACTTTACCTATATCTCATAACCAAAAAAGAGATAAAAGGCAAATATATCACAACAAAATGAAAAATTTAGAGTTTATGTATGGAAAAAATGTAAAGCAATAACAAATGTAAGTAAAGAAAATTTAATCACACAACACAAATGAACACAAAAGTTTTGTTACCTATGTTTGGGAAATTCCACTAGTTGAACCCCAATAGCTTGAAATTTTATTACAATGAGATTTTTCAACACATTTTTTAAAAAAGGGATATGCATGCTTGAAACATGTTAAAGATGCAAATGACCTATGGATCCAAACCCTTTACAGAGAATAACAAACGCTCATTAAATTCTCATGTGTTTGTGTAGTAAGATTTTTACGCGAATTAAAAAAGCCATTATTTTGCCAATTTACAAAAAGATTGCCTAACGATCATAGATCATTGTAAAGTAATTTATAATGCTTAATGGGCTATATTTTTTTAAGCAATGACTTATGGATTGGGAGTCAACACTCATTTAAAAATCCCCCACATCCGCTTTTCCTGACAATTGCAAAACCTTATATATAAAAACTAGAAAGAGTTTACAATCGTAAAAAATTACAGACACTTTTTGGAATTATCTTTCTCTATATTTGTGCATCGTGCCTTTCCATTTTAGAAGTATACTTTTTTCTTAAATCAAAACTTGAGTTTTCAATTTCCCTTCATCTTGTCAACAAAAAAAGGTGAAATGCAAATAGATCACCACGAAATGAAAATTTTAGAGTTTATGTATGGAAAAAATTTAAAGCAATAACAAATGTAAGTAAAGAAAACTTATTCACACATCACAAATGAACACAAAAGTTTTGTTATCGAAGTGTGGGAAATTCCACTAGTACAACCCTAATAGCTCGGAATTTTATAAGAAAGGGATTTTTCTACACATGTTTTAAAAAATAGATATGCATGCTTGAAAAATCTTAAAGATGCAAATGACCTATGGATCCAAACCATTTTAGGAGAATAAAAAATACTCATTAAATTCTCAAGTGAACATCTGGTGGGATATTTATCCGAGTCAAACAAGCCATTATTTTGCACATTTACCAAAAGCAGACCTAATGATCATAAATGATTTTAAAGATGTTTATCATTCGTAATTTGTTGTATTTTTGTAAGTAATGACTTATTGATTGGGAGTCAACATTCAGTTAAATATCCCATGCCTCCCCCTTTTCCCGAAAATTTCAAAACCTACTATATAAAAACTAAAAAGAGTTTAAAATCCCTAAAAATTATGGACACTTGTTGGAATTATCTCTCTCTACATTTGTGCATTGTTCATTTACATTTTAGATGTATAATTTTTTCTTAAATAAAATTTTGAATTTTCACTTTCCCTTCATCTTGTTAACAAAAAAGAGATCAAAGTCAAATAGATTACAATAAAATGAAAATTTTAGAGTTCATGTACGGAAAAACAAGTCATTATTTTGCCCATTTAAAAAAAAAAAGCTGACCTGACAATGAGAGATGATTGTAAAGAGATTTATCATATGTAACAGGCTATTATTTTTACCTTCATCTTATAAACAAAAAAGACATTAAAGGCAAATAAACCACAAAAACATGAAATTTTTAGAGTTTATGTATGGAATAAATTTAAAGCAATAACAAATGTAAGTAAATAAAATTTATTCACAAACCACAAATGAATACAAAAGTTTTGTTATCCAAGTTCGGGAAATTCCACTAGTTTAACCCTAATAGCTCGGAATTTTATAAGAAATACATTTTTCTACACTTGTTTTAAAATTGGATTTACATACTTGAAACATGTTAAAGATGCAAATGACCTTTAGATCAAAAAAATTTAAAGAGAATAAAAAACGCTTATTAAATTCTCAAGTGAATGTGCAGTGGGATATTTACCCAAGTCAAACATGCCATTATTTTGCCCATTTACAAAAAGCTCACCTAACGATCATAGATGATTGTAAAGTAATTAATCATCCATAACAGGCTATATTTTTGTAAGGAATGACTTATGGATTGGGATTCAACACTCAGTTAAAAATTCCCCTCTTAGCCTTTTCCCGACAATTGAAAAACCTAAAATATAATAACTAAAAAGGGTATACAATCCCTAAAAATTACAAACAAATTTTGGATTATCTCCCTCTTCATCTTATAATCAAAAAAGACATTAAAGGCAAATAGACCACAAAAAAATGAAAATTTTAGAGTTTATGTACCGAAAAAATTTAAATAAAAATCAAATATAAGTAAAGAAAATTTAGTAACACACCACAAATGAACACAAAAGTTTTGTTATCCAAGTTTTGGAAATTCCACTAGTTCAACCCTAATAGCTTGGAATTTTATAAGAAAGAGATCTTTCTACACATGTTTTAAAAAATTGAGCCGCATGCTTGAAACATATTAAAGATGCAAATGACCTATGGATCCAAACCTTTAAAAGTGAATAACAAACACTCATTAAATTCTCAAGTGTACTTCCGGTGAGATATTTATCCGTGTCAAACAAGCCATTATTTTGCCCATTTACAAAAAAATGGCCTAACGATCATAAGTGATTGTAGAGTGATTTATCATTCATAAGAGGCTATATTTTTGTAAGGAATGACTTTTGGATTGGGAGTCAACACTCAATTAAAAATCCCCCAACTCCCTCTTTTCACGATGATTTCAAAACTTTATATATAAAAACTAAAAGAGTTTACAATCGCTAAAAATTATAGACACTTTTTTGAATTATCTCTCTCTACATTTGTCCAGTGTGCATTTCCATTTTAGATGTATACTTTTTTCTTAAATCAAAACTTGAGTTTGCACTTTACTTCATCTCATAAACAAAAAAGAGATTAAAGGCAAATAGACCACAAAAACATGAAATTTTAGAGTTTATGTATGGAAAACATTTAAATCAATATCAAATGTAAGTTAGGAAAATTTATTCACACACCACAAATGAACACAAAAGTTTTGTTATCCAAATTTGGGAAGTTCCACTAGTTGAACCCTAATAGCTTGGAATTTAATAAGAAAGAGATTTTTCTGCACATGTTTTAAAAAATGGATATGCCTGCTTGAAACATATTAAAGATGCAAATGACCAATGGATCAAAACCTTTTAAAGAGAATGGCAAACGCTCATTAAATTCTCAAGTGAACGTGCGGTGGGATTTTTACACGAATCAAAGAAGCCATTATTTTGCCCATTTATAAAAAGCTGACCTGACGATCATAGATGATAGTAAAGTGATTTATAATGCATAACGGGCTATATTTTTGTAAAGAATGACTTATGGATTGGGAGTTAACACTCAATTAAAAATCCCCCACCTCCCCCTTTTCCCGACGATTGCAAAACCTAACATATAAAAACTAAAAATAGTTTAGAATCCTAAAAAGTAGCTACACTTTTTGGAATTCTCTCTCTCAACATTTGTGCATTGTGCCTGTCCATTTTAGATGTATAATTTTTTCCGAAATCAAAACTTGAGTTTTCACTTTCCCTTCATCTCGTAAACAAAAGAAAGATAAAAGGCAAATAGATCACAACAAAATAAAAAATTTAGAGTTTATGTGTGGAAAATGTTTAAAGCAGTAACAAATGTAAGTAAAGAAAATTTATTCACTCAACAGAAATGAACACAAAAGTTTGGTTATCCAAGTTTTGGAAATTTCACTTGTTCAACCCTAATGGCTTGGAATTTTATAAGAAAGAGATTTTTCTACACATGCTTTAAAAAATGGATATGTTTGCTTGAAACATGTTAAAGATGAAAATGACCTATGGATCCAAACCTTTTAAAGAGAATAACAAATAGTCATTAAATTCTCAAGTGTACGTGTTGTGGGATATTTACCCGAGTCAAACAAGCCATTATTTTGCCCATTTACAAAAAGATGGCCTAACGATCACAGATTATTGTAAAGTGATTTATCATTCGTAACGGGAAATATTTTTTGCCCTTTTCCCGACGATTGCAAAACCTTATATATAAAAACTAAAAATATTTTACTACCCCAAAAAATTACTGACACAATTCTGAATTATCTCTCTCTATACTTGTGTATTATGAATTTCCATTTTAGACGTATTCTTTTTTCTTAAATCAAAACTTTAGTTTTTGCTTTCCCTTCATCTCGTAAACAAAAAAGAGAAAATAGGCAAATAGATCACAACAAAATGAAAATTTTAGAGTTTATGTATAGAAAAAATTTCAAGCAATACCAAATGTAAGTAAAGAAAATTTATTCACACACCAGAAATAAACACAAAAGTTTTGTTATCCAAGTTTGGGAAATTCCACTAGTGTAACCTTAATACCTTGGAATTTTATAAGAAAGGGCTTTTTCAATACATATTTTAAAAAATGGATATACATGCTTGAAACATGTTAAAGTTGCAAATGACCTATGGATCCATAACCTTTCAAAGAGACTAACAATTGCTTATTAAATTCTCAAGTGAACATGTGGTGGGATATTTGCCTGAGTCAAACAATACGTTATTTTGCCCATTTACAAAAAGCCAATCTAATGATCATAGATGATTTGAAAGTGAATTATCAAGCGTAACGGGCTATATTTATGTAAGGAATGACTCATGGATTGGGAGTCAACATCCAGTTAAAAATTCCCTGCCTCCCCCTTTTCCCCGTAATTGCAAAACCTAATCTATAAAAATTAAAAAGAGTTTACAATGTCTAAAAATTACGGACACTTTTTTGAATAATCTCTCTATTTGTGCATTGTGCATTTCCATTTTAGTTGAACATTTTTTTCTCAAAACAAAACTTGAGTTTTTACTTTCCCTTCATCTCGTAAACAAAAAATAGATAATAGGCAAATAGATCACAACAAAATGAAAATTTTAGAGTTTATGTATGGAAAAAATTTAAAACAATAACAAATGTAAGTAAAGAAAATTCATTCACACACCACAAATGAACACAAAAGTTTTGTTATCCATGTTTGGGAAATTCCACTAGTTCAACCCTAATAGCTTGGAATTTTATAAGAAAGAGATTTTTCTACGCATGTTTTAAAAAATGGATATGCATGCTTGAAACATGTTAAAGATGCAAATGACCTATGGATCCAAACCTTTTAAAGAGAATAAAAAATGGTCATTAAACTCTCAACTAAACGTGCTGTGGGATAATTACTCGAGTCAAACAAGCTATTATTTTCCCCATTTGCAAAAAGCTGATCTGAAGATCATAGATGATTGTAAAATGAATTATCATGTGTAACGGACAATATTTTTTTAAGGAACGAATTATGGATTGGGAGTCGACAGTCAGTTAAAAATCCACTGCCTCCCCCTTTTCCCGATGATTGCAAAACCAAATATATAAAAACTAAAAAGAGTTTACAATCCCTAAAAATTACGGACACTTTTTGGAATTATCTCTCTCCACATTTGTGCATTTTGTATTTCCATTTTAGATGTATAATTTTTTCTTAAATCAAAACTTTCATTTCATCTCGTAAACAAAAAAAAGAGATAAAAGGCAAATAGATAAAAACAAAATGAAACTTTTAGAGTTTATGTAAGGAAATAATTTAAAGAAATAAAAAATATTTGTAGAGAAAATTATTCACACACCACAAATGAACACAAAAGTTTTGTCATCCAAGTTTGGGAAATTCCACTAGTTCAACCCTAATAGCTTGGAATTTTATAGGAAAGGGATTTTTCTACAGTTTTTTTAAAAAATGGATAAGCATGCTTGAAACATGTTAAAGATGAAAATGACCTATGGATCCAAATCTTCCAAAGAGAATAACAAACGCTCATTAAATTCTGAAGTGAACGTACGGTGGGATAGTTACCCGAGATAAACAAGTAATTATTTTGCCCATTTATAAAAAAACTGACCTAATAATCATAAATGATTAAACAGTGATTTATCATGCGTAACGGGCTACATTTTTATAAGGAATAACTTATGGATTAGGATTCAAAACTCAATTAAAAATCCTCTGCCTCCCCCTTTTCCAAACGATTGCAAAACTTTATATATAAAAACTAAAAATATTTTACTATCCCTAAAAATTACAGTCACTTTTAGGAATTATCTCTCTCAACATTTGTGCATTGTGCATTTCCATTTTAGATGTATAATTTTTTCTTGAATCAAAACTTTAGTTTTAACTTTCCCTACATCTCGTAAACAAAAAAGAGATAAAAGGCAAATTGATCACAACAAAATGAAAATTTTAGAGTTTATGTATGGAAAAAATTTAAAGCAATAACAAATATAAGTAAAGAAAATTTATTCACATAGCACAAATGAACACAAAAGTTTTGTTATCCAAGTTTGTGAAATTCCACTAGTTAAATCCTAATTGCAAGGAATTTTAGAAGAAACGGATTTTTCCACACATGTTTTAAAAATTGGATATGCATGCTTGAAACATGTTAAAGATGCAAATTACCTATGGATCCAAACCTTTTAAAGAGAATAACAAACGCTCATTAAATTTACCCATGTCAAACAAGCCATTATTTTGCACATTTACAAAAAGCTGACCTAATGATTATAGATGATTTTAAAGTGATTATCATGCTTAATTTGAAATATTTTTGTAAGGAATGACTTGTGGATTGGGAGTCAACACTTAGTTAAAAATCCCCTGCCTCCCCTTTTCCCTCGATTGCAAAACCTAATATATAAAAACTACAAAGGGTTTACAATCCCTAAAAATTACATACACTTTTTGGAATTCTCTCTCACTACATTTCGGCACCGTGTATTACCATTTTAGATGTATATTTTTTTCTTAAATCAAAATTTGAGTTTTCACTTTCCCTTCTTCTCGTAAATAAAAAAAAGATAGAAGTCAAATAGATAACAAAAAAAAGAAAATTTTAAAGTTTATGTATGGAAAAAATTTTATGCAATAACAAATGGAAGTAAAAAAAATTATTCACAAACCACAAATGAACACAAAAATTTTGTAATCCAAGTTTTGGAAATTCCACTAGTTCAATCCTAATAGATTGGAATTTTATAAGAAACAGATTTTTCTACACATGTTTTAAAAAATGGATATGCAAGCTTGAAACAAGTTAAAGATGCAAATGACCTTTGGATCCAAACCTTTTACAGAGAATCACTAACTCTCATTAAATTCTCAAGTGTACGCGCGGTGGGATATTTACGCAAGTCAAACAAGCCATTATTTTGCCCATTTACATAAAGATGCCTTAACGATCATAGATGATTGTAAAGTAATTTATCATGCATAACATGCTATATTTTTGTAAGGAATGACATATGTATTGGGAGTCAACACTCAGTTAAAATTTCCCCACCTCCCCCTTTTCCTGACGATTGCAAAACCTTATATATAAAAATTAAAAAGAGTTTAGGATCCCGAACGACCACTTTTTGAAATTATCTCTCTCTATATTTGTGTGTTGTGCATTTCTATTTTAGATGTATAATTTTTTCTTAAATCAAAACTTTAGTTTTCACTTTCCTTACATCTCGTAAACAAAAAAGAGATTAAAGGCAAATAGATCACCACAAAATGAAAATTTTAGAGTTTAAGTATGGAAAAAATTTAAAGCAATAAAAAATGCAAGTAAAGAAAATTTATGCACACTCCACAAATGAACACAAAACTTTTGTTATCCAAGTTTTGGAAATTCCACTAGTTCAACCCTAATAGCTTGGAATTTTAAAAGAAAGAAATTTTTCTACACATGTTTTTAAAAAATGGATATGAATGCTTGAAACCTGTTAAAGATGTAAATGACCTAAGGATCCAAGTCTTTAAAAGAGAATGACAAACGCTCATTAAATTCTCAAGTGAACGTGCTGTGGGATATTTACCCGAGTCAAACAAGCCACTATTTTGACTTCTTACAAAAAGTTTACCTAACGATCATAGACAATTGTAAAGTGATTTATCATACGTAACACGCTATATTTTTGTAAGGAATGACTTATGGATTGGGACTCAACACTCAGTTAAAAATCCCTCGCCTCCCCTTTTCTAGATGATTGCAAAACCTTATATATAAAAACTAAAAAGAGTTTACAATCCCTAAAAATTACAAGCACTTTTTGGAATTATCTCTCTCTACATTTGTGCATTCTGCATTCCCATTTTAGATGTATACTTTATTCTTAAATCGAAACTTGAGTTTTCACTTTGCCTTCATCTCGTAAACAAAAAAGAGAAAAAAGGAAAATAGATCACAACAAAATGAAAATTTTAGAGTTTTTGTTTGGAAAAAATTTAAAGCAATAAGAAATGTAAGTAAAGAAAATTTATTCACACAGCACAAATGACCACATAAGTTTTGTTATCCAAGTTTTGGAAATTCCACTAGTTAAACCCTAATAGCTTGGAATTTTATAAGGAAGGGATTTTTGTACACATGTTTTATAAAATTGATATGCATGTTAGAAACATGTTAAAGATGCAAATCACCTATGGATCCAAACCTTTTAAAGTGTATAACAAATGCTCATTAAATCCTCAAGTGAACGTATGGTGAGATATTTACCCGAGTCAAACAAGTCATTATTTTGCCCATTTGAAAAAAGCTGACCAAACGATCATAGATGATTTTAAAGTGATTTATCATGCGTAACGGGCTATAGTTTTTGTAAGGAATGACTTATGGATTGGGAGTCACCACTCAGTTAAAAATCCCCCGCCTCACCATTTTTCGATGATTGCAAGACCTAATATATAAAAACTAAAAGGAGTTTAAAATCCTTAAAAATTACAAACACATTTTGGAATAATCTCTCTCAACATTTGAGCGTTGTGCATTTCCATTTTAGATATATACTTTTTTCTTAAATCAAAGCATGAGTTTTCACTTTCCCTTCATCTCATAAACCAAAAACAGATAAAAGGCAAATAGATCACAACTAAATGAAAATTTTATAGTTTAAGTATGGAAAAAATTTAAAATAATAACAAATGTACGTAAAGAAAATTTATTCACACACCACAAATGAACACAAATGTTTGGAAAATCCACTAGTTCAACCCTAATTCCTATGAATTTTATTAGAAAGAGATTTTTCTACGCATGTTTTAGAAAATGGATATGCATGCTTGAAACAAATTAAAGATGCAAATGACGTATGGTTCCAAATCTTTGAAAGAAAATAACAAACACTCATTAAATTCTCAAGTGAACGTACGGTGGGATATTTACCCCTCTCAAACAAGCCATTATTTTGCGCATTTAAAAAAATCTGACCTAAAGATCATAGATGATTATGAAGTGAATTATCATGTGTAATGGGCTATAGTTTTGTAAGGAATGACTATTGGATTGGAAGTGAATTGTCAGTTAAAAATCCACCGCATCGCTCTTTTCCCGATAATTGTAAAACCTAACATATTAAAACCAAAAAGAATTTACAATCCCTAAAAATTACGGACACTTTTTGGAATTATCTCTCTCTACATTTGTGCATTGTGCATTTCAATTTTAGATGTATAAATTTTTCTTAAATCAAAACTTGAGTTTCCACTTTCCCTTCATTTCATAAACAAAAAAGAGATAAAAGGCAAATAGATCACAACAAAATGAAAATTTTAGAACTTATGTATGGAAAACATTTAAAGCAATAACAAATGTAAGTAAAGAAAATTTATTCACACACCACAAATGAACACAAAAGTTTTGTTATCCAAGTTTGGGAAATTTCACTAGATCAACACTAATATCTTGGAATTTTATAAGAAAACGATTTTTCAACACATGTTTTAAAAATGGATATACATGCTTGAAACATGTTAAATATGAAAATACCCTATGGATCCAAACCTTTTAAAGAGAATAACAAACGCTCATTAAATTCTCAAGTGAATGCGTGGTGGTATATTTACCCGAGTCAAACAAGCCATTATTTAGCCCATTTACGAAAAACTGACCTAACGATCATAGATGATTGTAAAGTGATTTATCATTCGTAATGGGCTATATTTTTTTAAGGAATGACATATGAATTGGAAGTCAACACTCAGTTAAAAATCCCACGCCTCCCCCTTTTCCATATGATTGGTAAAAGTTATATATAAAAACTAAAAAGAGTTTTCAATCCCTAAAAATTACAGACACTTTTTGGAATTGTCTCTCTCTACATTTGTTCATTGTGTATTTCCATTTTAGATGTATACTTTTTTCTTATATCAAATTTTGATTTTTCACTTTCCCTTCATCTCATAAACAAAAAACAAATAAAAGGCAAATAGATCACCACAAAATGAAAATTTGAGAGTTTATGTAAGGAAACAATTTGAAGTAATAAAAAATCTAAGTGAAGAAATTTTTTTCACACACCACAAATGAACACAAAAGTATTGTTATCCAAATTTTGGAAATTCCACTTGTTCAACCATAATAGATTGGAATTTTATAAGAAAGAGATTTTTCTACACATGTTTTAAAAAATGGATATGCAATCTTGAAACATGTTAAAGATACAAATGACCGTTAGATCCAAACCTTTTATAAAGAATAACAAACGCTCTTTAAATTCTCAAGTGTTCGTGCGGTGGGATATTTACGCGAGTCAAACAAGCCTTTATTTTGCCGATTTACAAAAAGATGGCTTAACAATCATAGATGACTCTAAAGTGATTTATCATGCGTAATGGGCTATATTTTTGTAAGGAATGACTTATGGATTGGGAGTCAAGACTCTGTTAAAAATCCTCGCCTCCGCCTTTTCCCGACGATTGCAAAACCTTATATAAAAAACTAAAAAGAGTTTACAATCCCTAAAGATTACGCAGACTTTTTGGAATTATCTCTCTCTACATTTGTGCGTTGTGCATTTCCATTTTAGATGTATAATTTTTTCTTAAATCAAAACTTTAGTTTTAACTTTCCATACATGTTGTAAACAAAAAAGAGATTAAAGGCAAATAGATCACAACAAAATGAAAATTTTATAGTTTATGTATGGACAAAATTTAAAGAAATAAAAAATGTAAGTAAAGAAAATTTATTCACACACCACAAATGAACACAAAAGTTTTGTTATCTAGCTTTTGGAAATTCAACTAGTTCAACCCTAATAGCTTTGAATTTTTTATGAAAGAGATTTTTCTACACATGTTTTAAAAAAATGGATATGCATGCTTGAAACATGTTAAACATGCAAATGATCTATGGATCCAAACCTTTTAAAGAGAATAAAAAATGCTCAATAAATTCTCATGTGAAGTTACGGTGGGATATTTACCCAAGTCAAACAAGCCATTATTTTGACCATTTGCAAAAAGCTGACAAAACGATCATAGATGATTGAAATTTATCATGCTTAATTTGCTATATTTTTTAAGGAATCACTTGTTAACACTCAGTTAAAACTCCCCTGCCTCCCCTTTTCCCCTCAATTGCAAAACTTAAATATAAAAACTAGAAAGAGTTTACTATCTCTAAAAAGTATAGACACTTTTTGGAATTATCTCTCTCTACATTTGTGCATTGAGCATTTCCATTTTAGATGTATAATTTTTTCTTCAATCAAAACTTGAATTTGCGCTTTCCCTTCATATTGTAAACAAAAAAGAGATAAAAGGCAAATAGATCACAACAAAATGAAAATTTTAGATTTTATGTCTAGAAAAAAAATTTAAGCAATAAAATATGTTAGTAAAGAAAATTTATTCACACACCACAAATGAACAGAAAAGTTTTGTTGTCCAAGTTTTGGAAATTCCACTAGTTCAACCCTAATAGATTAGAATTTTAAAGAAAGATATTTTTCTACACGTGTTTTAAAAAGTGATATGCATGCTTGAAACATGTTAAAGATGCAAATGGCCTTTGGATCCAAACCTTTTACAAAGAATAACAAGCGCTAATTAAATTCTTAAGTGTACGTGCGGTGGGATATTTACACAAGTCAGACAAGCCATTATTTTGCCCATTTACAAAAAGATAGTGTAACGATCATAGATGATTGTAAAGTGATTTATCATGAGTAACGGACTATATTTTTGTAAGGAATGACATATGAATTGGGAGTCAACACTCAAGTAAAAATCCCCCGCCTCCCCCTTTTCCTGACGATCGTAAAACCTTATATATAAAAACTAAAAAGAGTTTACAATCCCTAAAAATTATGGACACTTTTTGGAATTATCTTTTTCTACATTTGTGCGTTGTGCATTTTCATTTTAGATGTATAATTTTTTCTTAAATTAAAACTTTAGTTTTCACTTTCCCTTCATGTTGTAAACAAAAAAGAGAGTAAAGGCAAATAGATCACAACAAAATGAAAATTTTATAGTTTATCCACACAACACAAATGAACACAAAAGTTTTGTTATCGAAGTTTCGGAAATTCCACTAGTTAAAACCTAATGGCTTGGAATTTTATATGAAAGGGAATTTTATATGAAACGGATATGGATTCTTGAAACATGTTAAAGATGCAAATCACCTATGGATCGAAGTTTATTAAAGAGAATAACTAACACTCATTAAATGCTCAAGTGAACGTGCGATGGAATATTTACCCGAATCAAACAAGCCATTATTTTGCCCATTTACAAAAAGATGACTTAATGATCATAGATAATTGTAAATTGATTTATCATACATAATTAGCAAAAAAATTTGTAACGAATGATGTATGGATTGGGAGACAACACTCAGTTAATAATCCCCCGCCTCCCCTTTTCCCCACGATTGAAAAATCTAATATATAAAAACTAGAAAGAGTTTATAATCCCTAAAAATTACAAACACTTTTTGGAATTATCTCTCTCTACATTTGTGCATTGTGCATTTGCAGTTTAGATGTATAATTTTTTCTTAAGTCAAAACTTGAATTTTCACTTTCCCTTCATCTCGTAAACAAAAAAGAGATAAAAGGCAAATAGTACACAACAAAATATAAATTTTAGAGTTTAAGTATGGAAAAAAAATTTAAGCAATAAAAATTGTAAGTAATGAAAATTTATTCACACACCACAAATGAACACAAAAGTTTTGTTATCCAAGTTTTGGAAATTGCATTAGATCAACCCTAATAGATTGGAATTTTATAAGAAAGAGATTTTTCTCCACATGTTTTAAAAAATGGATATGCATGGTTGAAACATGTTAAAGATGCAAATAACCTTTGGATTCAATCCTTTTACAAAGAATAACAAACGTTCTTTAAATTCTCAAGTGTACGTGCGGTTGGATATTTACGCAAGTCAAACAAGCCATTATTTTACCCATTTACAAAAATATGGCCAAACGATCATAGATGATTGTGAAGTAATTTATCAAGCATAATAGGCTATATTTTTTTAAGGAATGACTTATGGATTGGGGGTCAACACTCAGTTAAAAATACCCCCTCCCCCTTTTCCCGATGATTGCAAAACCTAATATATTAAAACTAAAAAGAGTTTACAAACCCTAAAAATTATTGACAATTTTTGGAATTATTTGTCTCTACATTTGTGCATTGTGCATTTCCATTTTAGATACATAATTTTTTCATAAATAAAAACTTTAGTTTTCACTTTCTCTTCATTTTGTAAAAAAAAGAGATTAAAGGCAAATAGATCACAACAAAATGAATATTTTAGAGTTTATGTATAGAAAAAATGTAAAGCAATAACATATGTAAGTAAACAAAATTTATTCACACACCACAAATGAAGACAAAAGTTTTGTTATCCAAGTTTGGGAAATTCCACTACTTAAACCATAATAGCATGGAATTTTATAAGAAACAGATTTTTGTAAGCATGTTGTAAAAACTGGATATGCATGCTTGAAACAAGTAGAAGAAGCAAATGACCTATGGATCCAAATCTTTTATAGAGAATAAAAAATGCTCATTAAATTCTCAAGTGAACGAGCGGTGGGATTTTTACCCCAGTCAAACAAGCCATATTTTTCCCATTTACAAAAAGCTGACCTAAAGATCATAGATGATTGTAAAGTGATTTTCCATGTGTAACGGGCTATATTTTTGTAAAGAATGACTTATGGATTGGGAGTCAACATTCAGTTAGAAAACCACCGCCTCCGTCTTTTCCTGATGATTGCAAAACCTAATAAAAAAACTAAAAAGAATTTATAATCCATAAAAATTATGGACACTTTTTAGAATTATCTCTCTCTACATTTGTGCATAGTGCATTTCCATTTTAGATGTAGACATTTTTCTTAAATCAAAACATGAGTTTTCTCTTTCCCTTCATCTAGTAAAAAAAACAAGAGATAAAAGGCAAATAAATAAAAAAAAATGAAAATTTAAGAGTTTGTGTATGGAAATTATATAAAGAAATAATAAATCTAAGTAAAGAAAATTTATTCACACACCACAAATGAACACAAAAGTTTTGTTATCCAAGTGAGGGAAATTCCACTTGTTCACCCCAAATACCTTGACATTTTATAAGAAAGAGATTTTTCTACACATGTTTTAAAAAATGGAGATGGATGCTTGAAACATGTTAAAGATGCAAATGACGTAAGGATCCAAACCTTTGAAAGAGAATAACAAATACTCAATAAATTCTCAAGTGAAGGTGCGGTGTGATATTTACCCGAGTCAAACAAGCCATTATTTTGCCTAACGATCATAGATGATTTTAAAGTGATTCATCATGCGTAACGGGCTATATTTTTGTAAGGAATGAGTTATGGATTGGGAGTCAACACTCAGTTAAAAATCTCACACCTCCCCCTTTTCCAGACATTTGCTAAACCTTAAATACAAAAAAAAAGATTATAACCCATAAAAATTACAGACACTTTTAGGAATTATCTCTCTCTACATTTGTGCATTGTGCATTTCCATTTTAGATGTATGCTTTTTTCTTAAATCAGAACTTTAGTTTACACTTTCCCTTCATTTCGTAAACAAAAAAGAGATTAAAGGCAAATAGATCACAACAAAATGAAGATTTTTGATTTTATGTATGGAAAAAAATTAAAGCAATTACAAATGTAAGTAAAGAAAATTTATTCACACGTCACAAATGAACTCAAAAGTTTTGTTATCCAAGTTTGGAAAATACCACTTGTTCAACCCTAATAGCTTGGAATTTTATATGAAAGGCAGTTTTCTACACATGTTTTAAAAAATGGATATGAATGCTTGAAACATGTTAAAGATGCAAATCACCAATGGATCCAAACCTTTTAAATAGAATAACAAATGCTTATTAAACTCTCAAGTGAACGTGCGGTGGGATATTTACCCAAGTCAAGCCAGCCAATATTTTGCCCATTTACACAAAGCTGACCTAATGATCATAGATCGTTGTAAAGTGAATTATCATCTGTAATTTGCTAAAATTTTTGTAAGGAATAACTTATGGATTGGCTGTCAACAGTCAGCTAAAAATCCCCCGCCTCCCCTTTTTTCCGACGATTGCAAAACCTAATATATAAAAACTAGAAAGAGTTTACAATCTCTAAAAATTACAGACACTTTATGGAATTATCACTCTCTACATTTCTGCATTGTGCATTTCCATTTTAGATGTATAATTTTTTCTTAAATCAAAACTTGAGTTTTCACTTTCCCTTCATCTCGTAAACAAAAAAGAGATAAAAGGCAAATAGATCACAACAAAATAAAAATTTTGGAGTTGGTGTATGGAAAAAATTTAAAGCAATAAAAAATCTAAATAAAGAAAATTTATTCACTCACCACAAATGAACACAAAAGTTTTGGTATCCAAGTTTTGGAAATTCCACTAGTTGAACCCAAATAGATTGGAATTTTATAAGAAAGGGATTTTTCTACAAATCTTTTAAAAAATGGATATGCAAGCTTGAAACATGTTAAAGATTCAAATGACCTTTGGATCCAAACCTATTACAGAGAATAACAAACGCTCATTAAATTCTCAAGTGTACATGCGTTGGGATATTTACGCAAGTCAAACAAGCCATTATTTTGCCCATTTAAAAAAAGAAGGCCTAACTATCATAGATGATAGTAAAGTGATTTATCATGCGTAACAGCCTTTATTTTTGTAAGGAATGACTTATGGAATGGGAGTCAACACTCAGTTAAAAATCCCCTGCCTCCCCCTTTTCTTGACAATTGAAAAACCTAATATATAAAAACTAAAAAATTTTTACAATCCTTAAAAAATACAAACACTTTTTAGAATTATCTCTATCTACATTTGTGCGTTGTGCATTTCCATTTTAGATGTATAATTTTTTTCTTAAATAAAAACTTTAGTTTCACTTTCCCTTCGTCTCGTAAACAAAAAAGAGATTAAAGGAAAATAGCTCACAACAAAATAAAAATTTTAGAGTTTATGAATGAAATTTTTTTAAAAAATAACAAATGTAAGTAAAGAAAATTAATTCACACACCACAAATGAACACAAAAGTTTTGTTATCCAAGTTTGGGAAATTCCACTAGTCAACCCTAATAGCTTGGAATTTTATAAGAAGGAGATTTTTCTACACATGTTTTAAAAAATGGATATGCATGCTTGAATCATGTTAAAGATGCAAATGACCTATGGATCCAAACCTTTTAAAGAGAATAACAAAAGCACTTTAAATTCTCAAGTGAACGAGCCGTGGGATATTTACCCGAGTCAAACAAGCCATTATTTTGCCCATTTACAAAAAGTTGACCTAACGATCATAAATGATTGTAAAGTGATTAATCAAGCGCAACAGGCTATATTTTTGTAATGAATGACTTACATATTGGGAGTCAACACTTAGTTAAAAATCACCCACCTCTCCCTTTTCCCTACGGTTGTAAAACCTTATATATAAAAACTAAAAAGTGTTTACAATCCCAAAAAATTATAGACACAATTGGGAATTATCTCTGTCTACATTTGTGCCTTGTGCATTTCCATTTTAGATATCTAATTTTTTCTTAAATCAAAACTTTAGTTTTCACTTTCTCTTCATCTCGAAAACAAAAAATAGTTAGAAGGCAAATTGATGACTACAAAATTAAAATTTTCGAGTTTATGTATGGAAATAATTGAAAGCAATAACAAATGTAGGTAAAGAAAATTTATTCACACACCAAAAATGAACACAAAAGTTTTGTTATCCAAGTTTGGGAAATTCCACTTGTTCCACCATAATAGGTTAGATTTTTTTACACAGGTTTTAAAAAATGGATATGTATGCTTGAAATATGTTAAAGATGCAAATCACCTATGGATCCAATCCTTTTAAAGAGAATAACAAACGCTTATTAAAGCCTCAAGTGAGCGTGCGGTGGGATATTTACCCGAGTCAAACAAGCCATTATTTTGCCCATTTACAAAAAGCTGACCTAATGATCATAGATCATTGTAAAGTGAATTATCATACGTAATTTGCTAAATTTTTTTAAGAAATGACTTATGGATTGGTATTCAACACTCAGTTAAAAATCCCTCGCCTTCCCTTTTCCTAGCAAAACCTAATATATAAAAACTAGAAAGAGTTTACAATCTCTAAAAATTACAGACACTTTTTGGAATTATCTCTCTCTACATTTCTGCATTGTGCATTTCCATTTTAGATGGATAATTTTTTCTTAAAACAAAACTTGAGTTTTCACTTTCCCTTCATCTCGTAAACAAAAAAGAGATAAAAGCCAAATAGATCACAATAAAATGAAAATTTTGCGGTTGATGTAAGGAAAAAATTTAAAGCAATAACAAATCTAAGTAAACAAAATTTATTCACTCACCACAAATGAACACAAAAGTTTTGTTAACCAAGTTTTTGAAATTCCACTAGTTCAACCCAAATAGATTAGAATTTTAAAAGAAAGAGATTTTTCTAAAAATATTTAAAAAAATGGATATGCATGATTGAAACATGTTAAAGATGCAAATGACCTATGGATCCAAACCTATTTCAGAGAATAACAAACGCTCATTAAATTCTCAAGTGAACGTGCGGTGGGTATTTACCCGAGTCAAACAGGCAATTATTTTGCCCTTTTACAAAAAGTTGACCAAACGATCACTGATAATTGTAAAGTGACTTATCATGAGTAACGGGCTATATTTTTTATAAGGAATGACTTATCGATTGGGAGTCATCACTCAGTTAAAAATCCCCCGCGTCCCCTTTTCCCGACAATTGCAAAACCTAATATATAAAAACTAAAAAGAGTTTACAATCCCTAAAAATTACGGACACTTTTTGGAATTATCTCTCTCTACATTTGTGCATTGTGCATTTCAATTTTAGATGTACACTTTATTCTTAAATCAAAACTTGAGTGTTCACTTTTCCTTCATCTCGTAAACAAAAAATAGATAAAAGGCAAATAGATCACAAAAAAAATGAAAATTTTAAAGTTTATGTATAGAAATTTTTTTAAAAAATAACAAATGTAAGTAAAGAAAATTTAATCACACACCACAAATGAACACAAAAGTTTTGTTATCCATGTTTGGGAAATTCCACTAGTTAAACCCTAATAGCTTGGAATTTTATAAGAAAGAGATTTTTCTACACATGTTTTAAAAAAATGGATATGCATGCTTGAAACATGTTAAAGATGCAAATGACCTATGGATCCAAATCTTTAGAAGAGAATAACAAACACACATTTATTTCTCAAGTGTACGTGCGGTGGGATATTTACCCGAGTCAAACAAGCCCTTATTTTTCCCATTTACAAAAAGCTGACATAACTATCATAGATGATTGTAAAGTGATTAATCAAGCGTAACGGGCTATTTTTTTTGTAAGGAATGACTTATTGGTTGGGAGTCAACACTCAATTCAAAATCCCCCACCTCTCCCTTATCCCAACGATTGCAAAACCTTAAATATAAAAACTAAAAAGTGTTTAAAATCCCTAAAAATTATAGACACAATATGTAATGATCTCTCTCTACATTTGTACATTGTGCATTTCCATTTTTGATATATAACTTTTTTATTAAATCAAATCTTTATTTTTCACTTTCAGTTCATCTCGAAAACAAAAAATTGATTGAAGGTAAACAAATGACAACAAAATGAAAATTTTAGAGTTGATGTATGGAAAATATTTAAAGCAATAACAAATGTAAGTAAAGAAAATTTATTCACACACCACAAAGGAACCCAAAAGTTTTTTTATCCATGTTTGGCAAATTCCACTAGTTCATCACTAATAGCTTGGAATTTTAAAAGAAAGGGATTTTTCTACTGATGTTTTAAAAAATGGATATGCATACTTGAAACTTGTTAAAGATGCTAATGACCTATGGATCCGAACCTTTTAAGGAGAATAAAAAATACTCATTAAATTTTCAAGTGATTGTGTGGTGGGAATTTCACACGAGTGAAACAAGCCATTATTTTGCCCATTGACAAAAAGCGGACCTAACGGTCATACATGATTGTAAAGTGATTTACCAAGCATAACGGGAAATATTTTTGTGAGGAATAACTTATGGATCTACAGTCAATGATCAGTTAAAAATCCCCAACCTACCCCTTTTCCATACGATTGCAAATCCTAATTTATAAAAACTAAAAAGAGTTTAGAATCCCTAAAAATTACAGACACTTTTTGGAATTTTCTATCTCTACATTTGTACATTGTGCATTTCCATTTTAGATATATACTTTTTTATTAAATCAAAACTTGAGTTTTCACTCTCCCAACATCTCGTAAACAAAAATGAGATAAAAGGCAAATAGATCACCACAAATTGAAAATTTTAGAGTTTATGTGTGGAAAAAAACTAAAGACATAAAAAATGTAAGTAAGGAAAATTTATTCACACACCACAAATGAACACAAAAGTTTTGTTATCTATGTTTTGAAAATTCCACTAGTTCAACCCTAATAGCTTGGAATTTTATAGGAAAGGGATTTTTTTACACATGTTTTAAAAAATGGATATGCATCCTTGAAACATGTTAAAGATGCAAATGACCTATGGATCCAAACCTTTTAAAGAGAATTATAAACACTCATTAAATTCTCTAGGGAACGTGCGGTGGGAATTTTACCCGATTCATACAAGCCATTATTTTGCCCATTTACAAAAAGCTGACCAAACAATCAGATATGATTGTAAAGTGATTTATCATGCGTAACAGGCTATATTTTTGTAAAGAATGACTTATGGATTAGGAATCAATAATTAGTTAAAAATCCCCCGCCTCCCCCTTTTCCCAACAATTTCAAAACCAAATATATAAAAACTAAAAGGAGTTTACAATCTCTAAAAATTACACACACTTTTTGGAATTATCTGTCTCTACATTTATGCATTGTGCATTTTCATTTGAGATGTACACTTTTTTCTTAAACCAAAACTTGAGTTTTCACTTTCCCTTCATCTAGTAAAAAAAAAAGAGATAAAAGGCAAATAGAACACAACAAAATGAAAATTTTAGAGTTTATGCTAGGAAAAAAATTAAAGCAATAAAAAATGTAAGTAAAGAAAATTTATTCATACACCACAAATGAACAAAAAAGTTTTGTTATCCATGTTTGGGAAATTCTACTAGTTCAACCCCAATAGCTTGGAATTTTATAAGAAAGGGAATATTCTACACATGTTTTAATAAATCAATACGCATGCTTGAAACAAGTTAAAGATGCAAATGACCTTTGGATCCAAACCTTTTAAAGAGAATAACAAACGCTCATTAAATTGTCAAGTGAACGTGTGGTGGGATATTTACACGAGTCAAACAAGCCATTATTTTGCCCATTTACAAAAAGCTGACCTAATGATCATAGATGATTGTAAAGTGATTTATCATGCGTAATGGGTTATATTTTTGTAAGGAATGATTTATGGATTGGGAGACAATAGTCAGTAAAAAAATCCCCTGCCTCCCAACGATTGCAAAATCTAATATATAAAAACAAAAAAAAGTTTACAATCCCTATAAATTAGTGATAGTTTTTGGAATTATCTCTTTCTTCATTTGTGCATTGTGCATTTCCATTTTAGATGTATAGTTATTTCTTCAATCAAATCTTGAGTTTTCACTTTCCCTTCATCTCGTAAAAAAAAAAAAAAGAGATAAAAGGCAAAGAGATCACAACAAAATGAAAATTTTAGAGTTTCTGTATGGAAAAAAATTAAATCAATAACTAATTTAAGTAAAGAAAATTTATTCACACACCAAAAATCAACACAAAAGTTTTGTTGTCCATATTTGCGAAATTCCGTTTGTTCAACCCTAATTGCCTGAAATTTTATAAGAAAGGGATTTTTCTACACATGTTTTAAAAAATGGATATGCATGCTTGAAATATGTTGAAGATGAAAATGACCTATGGATCCAAATCTTTTAAAGAGAATAACAAATGCTCATTAAATTCTCAAGTGAACGTGAAGTGGGATATTCACTCGAGTCAAACAAGCCATTATTTTGGCCAATTTCAAAAACCGGATCTTACGATCATAGAAGATTGTAAAGTGGTTTATCATGCTAATGGGCTGTATTTTTGTTAGGAATGACTTATGGAATGGGAGTCAACACTCAGTTAAAAATCCCCAGCCTCCCCCTTTTCCCGACGATTGCAAAACCTAATATATAAAAACTGAAAAGAGTTTACAAACGCTAAAAATTACGGACACTTTTTGGAAATATCTCTCTCTACATTTGTGCATTGTGCATTTCCATTTGAGATTTATACTTTTTTCTTCAATCAAAACTTGAATTTTCACTTCCCTTCATCTCATAAACAAAAAAGAGATTAAAGGCAAATAGATCACAACAAAATGAAAATTTTAGAGTTTATGTATGGAAAACGTTTAAAGTAATAACAAATGTAAGTAAAGAAAATTTATTCACATGCCAAAAATGAACACAAGTTTTGTTATCCAAGTTTGGGAAATTCCACTAGTTCAACCCTAAGAGCTTGGAATTTTATAAGAAAGGGATTTTTCAACACATGTTTTAAAAAAATGGATATTCATGTTTGAAACATGTTAAAGATGCAAATGACCTATGAATCCTATCCTTTTAAAAAGAATAGCAAATGGTCATTAAATTCTCAAGTGAACATGCGGTGGGATATTTACCCGAGTCAAACAAGCCATTATTTTGGCCATTTACAAAAAGCTAACCAAACGATCATAGATGATTGTAAAGTGATTTATCTTGCATAACTGGCTATATTTTTGTAAGGAATGACTTATGGATTGGGAGTCAACTCTGGGTTAAAAATACCCTACCTCCCCCATTTCCTCTCGATTGCAAAACCAAATATATAAAAGCTCAAAAGAGTTTGTAATCCCTAAATATTATGGACACTTTTTGGAATTATCTCTCTTTACTTTTTTGCATTGTGCATTTCCATTTTAGATGTATACTTTTTTCTTAAATATAAACTTGACTTTTCAATTTCCCTTCATCTCATAAACAAAAAAGAGATAACAGGCTAATAGATCACAACAAAATGAAAATTTAGATTTTATGTATGGAAAAAATTTAAAGGAATAATAAATGTAAGTAAAGAAAATTTATTCACACACCACAAATGAACACAAAAGTACTGTTATCCAAGTTCGGGAAATTCCACTAGTTCAACCATAATAGCTTGGAATTTTATAAGAAAGAGATTTTTCTACACATGTTTTAAAAATGGATATGCAAGTTTGAAACATGTTAAAGATGCAAATGACCTGTGGATCGAAACCTTTTAAAGAGAATAACAAACGCTTATTAAATTCTCAAGTGAACGTGTGCTGGGATATTTACCCTAGTCAAACATGCCATTATTTTGCCCATTTACAAAAAGCTGACCTAACGATCATAGATGATTGTAAAGTGTATTATCTTGCGTAAAGGGCTATATTTTTGGGAGGAATGACTCATGGATTGGGATTCAACAGTCAGCTAAAAATGCACCGCCTCCCTCTCTTCTCGATGAATGCAAAACCTAATATTTAAAAGCTAAAGGAGTTTACAATCCCTAAAAATTACAGACACTATTTGGAATTATCTCTCTCTACATTTGTGAATTTTGCATTTCCATGTTAGATTTATACTTTCTTCTTCAATCGAACAAGAAAATTTATAGGTAATGACTTATGGATTGGGAATATACATTCAGTTAAAAATCCCTCACCTCTCCTTTTTCCCGACGATTGCAAAACCTAACATATAAAAACTAAAAAGAGTTTTCAATTCCTAAAAACTAGGAACAATTTTTGGAATTATTAACCTCTACATTTGTGCTTTTGTGCATTTCAATTTTGGAGGTATACTTTTTTCTTAAATCAAAACTTAAGTTTTCACTTTCCCTTCATCTCGTAAAACAAAAAGAGATAAAATGCCAATAGACCACAACAAAATGAAAATTTTAGAGTTTATGTATCGAAAAAATTTAAAGAAATAAAAAATGTAAGTATAGAAAATTTATTCACACACCAAAAATGAACACTAAAGTTTTTCTATCAGTGTTTGGGAAATTCCACTAGTTCAACCCTAATAGCTTGGAATTTTATAAGAAATAGATTTTTTTCGGTTTTTTTTTTTTAAAATGGATATGCATGCTTGAAACATGTTAAAGATGCAAATGACCTATGGATCCAAACCTTTTAAAGAGAATAACAAATGCCCATTAAATTCTCAAGTGAACGTGCGGTGGGATAATTACCTGAGTCAAACAAGCCATTATTTTGCCCATTTAAAAGAAGCAGACCTAAAGATCAAAGCTGATTGTAAAGTGAATAATCATGCATAACATTCTATATTTTTGTATGGAATGACTTATGGATTGGGAGTCAACAGTCGGTTTAAAATCGATCGCCTCCCCTTTTTCCCGATGATTACGAAACCTAATATATAAAAACTAAAAAGAGTTTACAATCCCTAAAAATTACGGACACTTTTAGAATTATCTCTCTCTACATTTTTGCATTTTGCATTTCAATTTTAGATGTATACTTATTTGCTAAATCAAAACTTGAGTTTTCACTTTCCCTTGATCTCGTAATAAAAAAAAGAGATAAATGGCAAAAAGATCACAACAAAATGAAAATTTTAGAGTTTATGTATGGAAAAAATTTAAATCAATAACGAATGTAAGTGAAGAAAATTTATTCACACACCATAAATGAACACAAAAGTTTTGTTGTCCAAGTTATGGAAATTCCACTAGTTCAATCCTAATAGCTTCAAATTTTATAAGAAAGGGAATTTTCTACACATGTTTTAAAAAATGGATGTGCATGCTTGTAACATGTTGAATATATAAAATGACTTATGGATCCAAACCTTTTAAAGAGAATAACAAATGCTCATTAAATTCTCAAGTGATCGTGGAGTGGGATATTTACTCGAGTCAAACAAGCCATTATTTTAACCATTTACAAAAAGCTGACCTAATTATCATAAGTGATTGTAAAGTGAATTATCTTGTGTAATGGGCTATATTTTTGTAAGGGATGACTTATGGCTTGGGAGTCAACATTCAGCTAAAAATCCACCGCCTCCCACTCTTCCCGATGATTGCAAAACCTAATATATAAACACTAAACAGAGTTTACAACCCGTAAAAATTACAGACTTTTTTTGGAATTATCTCTCTCTAAATTTGTGCATTATGCATATAAATTTTAGATTTATACTTTTTTCTTCAATTAAAATTTGAGTTTTCACTTTCCCTTCATCTCGTAAACAAAAAATAGACAAAAGGCAATTAGATCACAACAAAATGAAAATTTTTTAGCATATGTATGGAAAAAATTTAAAGCAATAACAAATATAAGTAAATAAAATTTATCCACACAACACAAATGAACACAAAAGTTTTGTTATCCAAGTTTGGAAAATTCCACTAGTTCAATCTTAATAGCTTCAAATTTTATAAGAAAGGGATTTTTCTACACATGTTTTAAAAAATGGATATGCATGCTTAAAACATGTTAAAGATGCAAATGACCTATGGATCCAAAACTTTTAAAGAGAATAACAAACGCTCAATAAATTCTCAAGTGAACGTGCGGTGGGATATACCCGAGTCAAATAAGGCATTATTTTGCCAATTTACAAAAAACAAACCTAAAGATCGTAGATGATTTTAAAGTGAATTATCTTGCGTAATGGACTATATTTTTGTAACGAATGACTTATGACTTGGGAGTCAACAGTCACCTCAAAATCCACTGCCTCCCCCTTTTCCCTATGATTACAAAACCTAATATATAAAAACTAATAAAAATTTACAATCCCTAAAAATTAGGGACATTTTTTGGAATTATCGCTCTCTACATTTGTGCATTGTGCATTTCAATTTTAGATTTATACTTTTTTCTTCTATCAAAACTTGAGTTTTCACTTTCCCTTCATCTCGTAAACCAAAAAGAGATAAAAGGCCAATAGATCACAACAAAATGAAAATTTTAGAGTTTATGTATGGAAAAAATTTAAAGCAATAACAAATGTAAAGAAAAAAAATTTATTCACACACCACAAATGAACACAAAAGTTTTGTTATCCAAGTTTGGGAAATTCCACTAGTTCAACCCTAATAGCTTGGAATTTTATATGAAAAAGATTCTTCTTCGCATTTTTTAAAAAATTCATATGCATGCTTGAAACATGTGAAAGATGCAAATGACCTATGGATCCAAACCTTTTAAATAGAATAACAAACGCTCATTAAATTCTCAAGTGAACGTGCGGTGGGAAATTTGCCCGAGTCAAACATGCCATTATTTTGCCCATTTAAAAAACGCAGACCTAAAGATCCTAGATGATTCTAAAGTGAATTATCATGTATAACGGGCTATATTTTTTTAAGGAATGACTTATGGATTGGTGTCAACAGTCAGTTAAAAATCCACCACCTCCCCCTTTTGTCGATCATGGCAAAATGTAATATATAAAAAACTAAAAAGAGTTTTCAATCCCTAAAATTTACGGACACTTTTTTGAAATTATCTCTCTCTACATTTGTGCACTGTGCATTTCCATTTTAGATGTATACTTTTTTTCTTAAATAAAAACTGGAGTTTTCACATTCCCTTCATCTCGTAAACAAAAAAAGAGATAAATGGAAAATAGATCACAACAAAATAAAAATTTTATATTTTATGTATAGAAACAATTTAAAGAAATAATGAATGTAATTAAAGAAAATTTATTCACACACCACAAATGAACACAAAAATTTTGTTATCCAAGTTTGGAAAATTCTACTAGTTAAACACTAATAACGTGGAATTTTATAAGAAAGGGATTTTTCCACACATGTTTTAAAAAATGGATATGCATGTTTGAAACATGTTAAAAATGCAAATGATCTATGGATCCAAACCTTTTAAAGATAATAAGAAACACTCATTAAATTATCAACAGAACGTGCGGTGGTAAATTTACACGAGTCAAACAAGCCATTATTTTTCCCATTTACAAAAGCTAACCTAACGGTCATAGATGATTGTAAAGTGATTTATCATGCATAACTGGCTTTATTTTTGTAGGGAACGACTTAAGGATCAGGAGTCAACACTGTTAAAAATTCCCCGCCTCCCCCATTTCCCGACAATTGCAAAACCTAATATATAAAAAGTAAAAAGAGTTTACTATCCCAAAAAATCACCGACACTTTTTGGAATTATCGCCCTCTACATTTTTGCATTGTGCATTTCCATTTAAGATGTATACTTTTTTCTTAAATCAAAACTTGAGTTTTCACTTTCCCTTCATCTCGTAAACCAAAAAGGGATAAAAGGCAAATAGATCACAACAAAATGAGAATTTTAGAGTTTATGTAAGGAAAAATTTTAAAACAATAACAAATGTAAGTAAAGAAAATTTATTCACACACAAAAAATGAACACAAAAGTTTTGTTATTCAAGTTTGGGAAATTACACTAGTTCAACCCAAATACCTTGGAATTTTATAAGAAAGAGATTTTTCTATGCATGTTTTAAAAAATTGATATGCATGCTTGAAACTTGTTAGAGATGAAAATGACCTATGGATCCAAACCATTTAAAGAGAATAAAAAACACATTAAATTCTCAAGTGAACGTGCGGTCGGAAATTTACCCGACTCAAACAAGCCATTATTTTTCCCATTTACAAAAAGCTGACCTAAAGATCATAGATGATTGTCAAGTGATTTATAATGCGTAACGGCAAAATTTTAGTAAGGAATGACTTATGGATTGGGAGTCAATAGTTAGTTAAAAATCCACTGCCTCCCCCTTTTCCCGATGATTGCAAAACCTAATATATAAAAACTAAAAAGAGTTTTCAATCCGTAAAAAATACGAACACTTTTTGGAATTATCTCTCTCTACATTTGTGCATTAGGAATTTCCATTTTAGATGTGTACTTTTTTCTTAAATCAAAACATGAGTTTCCACATTCCCTTCATCTCGTAGACAAAAAAGAGATAAAAGGCAAATAGATCACAACAAAACGAAATTTTAAGTGTTTCTGTACGAAAAAAAATTGAAGGAATAACAAATTTAAGTAAATAAAATTTATTCCCACACCACAAATGAACTCAAAAGTTTTGTTATCCATGTTTGGGAAATTCCATTAGTTGAACCCTAATAGCTTGGAATTTTACAAGAAAGAGATTTTTCTACACATGTTTTAAAAAATGGATATGCATGCGTGGAACATGTTAAAGATGCAAATGACTAATGAATCCAAACCTTTTAAAGAGATTAACCCATTAAATTCTCAAGTAAACGTGTGGTAGGATATTTACCCGAGTCAAACATGTCATTATTTTGCCTTTTACAGAAAGCTAACCTAACGGTCATAGATGATTGTAAAGTGAATTATCATGCGTAAATGGCTATATTTTTTTAAGGAATTATTTATGGATTGGGAGTCAATAGTCAATTAAAAATCCCCCGCCTCCCCCTTTTCATGACGATTGCAAAATCTAATATATAAAAACTAAAAAGAGTTTACAATCCCTATAAATTATGGACACTTTTTGGAATTATCTCTCTCTTCATTTGTGCATTATGCATTTCTATTTTAGATGTATACTTTTTTCTTAAATCAAATCTTGAGTTTTCACTTTCCCTTCATGTCATAAACAAAAAAGAGATAAAAGGCAAAGAGATCACAACAAAATGAAAATTTTAGAGTTTATGTATGGAAACAATTTAAAGCAATAATAAATGCAATTAAAGAAAATTTATTCACACACCACAATTGAACTCAAAAGTTTTGTTATCCCTGTTTAGTAAATTCCACTAGTTTAACCCTAATTGCTTGAAATTTTTTAAGAAATTGATTTTTCTACACATGCTTTAAAAAATGCATATGCATGCTTGAAACATGTTAAGGATGCAAATGACCTTTGGATCCAAACCTTTTAAAGAGAATAAATTACAGTCATTAAATTCTCAAGTGAATGTGCAGTGGGATATTTTCCCGACTGAAACAAACCATTATTTTCCCCATTTACAAAAAGCTGACCAAACGATCATAGATGATTGTAAAGTGATTTATCATGCGTAACATGCTATATTTTTGTAAGGAATGACTTATGGATACAGAGTCAACACCCATTTAAAAATCCCACGCCTCCCCCTTTTCCTGATGATTGCAAAGCCTAATATATAAAAACTAAAAATAGTTTACAATCCCTTAAAATTGCGAACACTTTTTCAAATTATCTCTCTCTACTTTTATGCATTGTGCATTTTCATTTTACATGTATAGTTTTTCTTAAATCAAAACTTGAGTTTTTACTTCATCTCGTAAACAAAAAAGAGATAAAAGCCAAATAGATCACAACAAAATGAAAAATTTTAGAGTTTATATATGGAAAAAAATTAAAACAATAACAAATTTAAGTAAAGAAAATTTATTTTCACACCACAAATGAACACAAAAGTTTTGTTTTCCAAGTTTGGGAAATTCCACTAGTTTATAAGAAAGAGATTTTTCTACACATGTTTTAAAAAATGGATATGCATGCTTGAAACATGTTGAAGATGCAAATGACCTATGGATCCAAATTTTTAAAGAGAATAACAAAAACTCATTAAATTCTCTAGTGAAGATGCGGTGGGAAATTCACTCGAGTCAAACAAGCCATTATTTTGCCCATTTACAAAAACCTGACCTAACGATCATAGATGATTGTAAAGTCATTTATCATGTGTTACGGGCTATATTTTTTTAAGGAATGACTTATGGATTTGGAGTCAACACTCATATAAAAATCCATCGCCTCCCCTTTTCCCGACAATTGCAAAACCTAATATATAAAAACTAAAAAGAGTTCACAATCCCTATAATTATGGACATTTTTTGGAATTATCTCTCTCTACATTTGGGCGTTGTGCATTTCCATTTTAGATGTATACTTTTTTCTTAAATCAAAACTTGAGTTTTCACTTTCCCTTCATCTTGTAAACAAAAAATTGATAAAAAGCAAATAGATCACAACAAAATGAAAATTTTAGAGTTTATGTATGGAAATAATTTAAAGAAATAAAAAATGTAAGTAAAGAAAATTTATTCACACACCACAAATGGACACAAAAGTTTTGTTATCACAGTATGGTAAAATGCACAAGTTCAACCCTAATAAGTTGGAATTTTATAAGAAAGGGATTTTTCTACACATGTTTTAAAAAATGGATATTCAAGTTTGAAACATGTTCAAGATGCAAATGACCTATGGATCGAAACCTGTTCAAGAGAATAAAAAATGCTCAATAAATTCTCAAGTGAACGTGCGGTGGGATTTTTACACGAGTCAAACGAGCCATTAGTTTGCCAATTTACAAAAAACTGACCCAACTGTCATAGATGATTGTAAAGTGATTTATCATGCATAACGGGCTATATTTTTTTAAGGAATTACTTTTGGATTTGGAGTCAACACTCATTTAAAAATCCCCAGCCTCCCCCTTTTCCCGACCATTGCAATACCTAATATATAAAAATAAAAAAATTTTTACAATCCCTAAAAATTACGGACTTTTTTTGGAATTGTCTCTCTTACATTTGGGCATTGTGCATTTCCATTTTAGATGTATACATTTTTCTTAAATAAAAACTAGTTTTCACTTTCCCTTCATCTCGTAAACAAAAAAGAGATAAAGGGGAAATAGATCACAAAAAAATGAAAATTTTAGAGTTTATGTATGGAAAAAAATTAAAGCAAAAACCAAATGTAAGTAAAGAAAATTTATTCACACACCACAAATGAACCCAAAAGTTTTGTTATCCATGTTTTGGAAATTCCACAAGTTCAACCTTAATAACTTGAAGTTTTATAAGAAAAGGATTTTTCTACACTTGTTTTAAAAAATGGATATCCATTATTGAAATAAGTTAAAGATGCAAATGACCTACGTATCCAAAGCTTTTAAAGAGAAAAAAAAAAGCTCATTAAATTCTTAAGTGAACAGGTGGTGGGATATTTACCAGAGTCAAACAAGCCATAATTTTGCCCATGTACAAAATGCTGACCAAACAATCATAGATGATTGTAAAGTGATTTATCGTACGTAACGAGCTATATTTTTGTAAGGAATGACTAATTGATTGGGAGTCAACAGTTAGTTAAACCCCCCCCCCCCCCCCCCCCCCCCCCCTCTCCCCCTTTTCCCGACGTTTGCAAAACCTAATATATAAAAACTAAAAAGAGCTTACAATCCCTAAAAATTACGGACACTTTTTGGAATAATCTCTCTCTACATTTGTGCATTGTGCATTTCCATTTTAGAGGTATACTTTTTTCTTAAATCAAAACTTGAGTTTTCACTTTCCCTTCATCTCGTAAACAAAAAAGAGATAAAAGGCAAACAGATCACAAAAAAATAAGAATTTTGAAGTTTATGTATAGAAAAAATTTATAGCAATAACAAATGTAAGTAAAAAATATTTATTCACACACCACAGATGAACACAAAAGTTTTGTTATCCAAGGTTGGGAAATTCCACTAGTTCAACACTAATAACTTGGAATTTTATAAGAAAGAGATTTTTCTACGCATGTTTTAAAAAATGGATATGGATGCTTGAAACATGTTAAAGATGCAAATGACCAATGGATCCAAACCTTTTAAAGAGAATAACAAACGCTCTGTAAATTCTCAAGTGAACGTGCGGTGGGATTTTTATACAAGTCAAACGAGCCATTAGTTTGCCCATTTACAAAAAGCTGACCCAACTGTCATAGATGATTGTAAAGTGATTTATTATGCATAACGGGCTATATTTTTGTAAGGAATTACTTATGGATTCGGAGTCAACACTCATTTAAAAATCCCCCGCCTCCCCCTTGTCCCGACCATTGCAAAACCTAATATATAAAAATAAAAAAGATTTTACAATCCCTAAAAATTACGAACACTTTTTGGAATTGCCTGTCTCTACATTTGGGCATTGTGCATTTCCATTTTAGATGTATACTTTTTTATTATATCAAAACTTGAGTTTTCACTTAACCTTCACCTCGTAAACAAAAAAAGAGATAAAAGGCAAATAGATCATAACAAAATGAAAATTTTAGAGTTTATGTATGGACAAAATTTAAAGAAATAACAAATATAAGTAAAGAAAATTTATTTACACATTACAAACGAATACAAAAGTTTTTTTACCCAAGTTTTTATAATTCCACCTGTTCAACCCTAATAGCTTGTAATTTTATAAGAAAGGGATTTTTCTACTCATGTTTTTAAAAATGGATATGCATGCTTGAAACATGTTAAAGATGAAAATAACCTATGGATCCAAGTTTTTTAAAGAGAATAACAACGCTCATAAAATTCTCAAGTGAACATCCGGTGGGATGTTTACTCGAGTCAAACAAGCCATTATTTTGCCCATTTACAAAAAGCAGACTTAATGTTCATAAATGATTGTCAAGTGATTTATCATGCGTAACGGGCCATATTTTTGTAAGGAATGACTTATGGATTGGGAGTCAACACTTAGTTAAAAATCTCCCGCCTCACCCTTATCCCTATGATTTCAAAACCAAATATATAAAAACTAAAAAAAGTTTAGAATCCCTAAAAATTACGGTCAATTTTTGAATTCTCCCTCTCTACACTTGTGCATTGTGCATTTCCTTTTTAGATGTATACTTTTTTCTTAAATCAAAACTAGGGTTTTCACTTTCCTTTCGTCTCGTAAACAAAAAAGAGTAAAAAGGCAAATAGAACGCAACATAATAAAAATTTTAGAGTTTATGTGTGGAAAAAATTTAAAGAAATAATAAATGTAAGTAAAGAAAATTTTGGCACACACCACATATGAACACAAAAGTTTTGTTTTCCAAGTTTGGGAAATTCCACTAGTTCAACCCTAATTGCTTGTAATTTTATGAGAAAGAAATTTTTTTGCGCATGTTTAAAAAAATGGATATGCAAGATTGAAACATGTTCAAGATGAAAACAAACTAAGGATCCAAACCTTTTAAAGAGAATAACAAACGTTCATTAAATTCTCAAGTGAACGTGCGGTGGGATATTTTCTCGATTACAATTTTGCCCACTTACCAAAAGCTGACCTAAAGATCGTAGATGATTGTAAACTGAATTATCATCCGTAATGGGCTATATTTTTTTAAGGAATGACTTATGGTTTGGGAGTCAACAATCAGCTAAAAATCCACCGCCTTCTCCTTTTCCCGAAGATTGCAAAACTTAAATATAAAAACTAAAAGGGGTTTATAATCCCTAAAACTTACGGACACTTTTCTAAATTATCTCTCTCTACATTTATGTATTGTGCATTTCCATTATAGATTTATACTTTTTTCTTCAATCAAAACCAGAGTTTTGACTTTCCCTACATCTCGTGAACAAAAAAGAGATAAAAGTAAAATAGATCACAACAAAATTAAAATTTTAGAGTTTATGTATGGAAAAAGTTCAAAGAAATAACAAATGTAAGTAAAGAAAATTTATTCACACACCAAAAATGAACACAAAAGTTTTGTTATCCAAGTTTGGGAAATTCCTTTAGTTCAACCCTAATAGCTTGGAATGTTATAAGGGATTTTTCTACACATGTTTTAAAAAATGGATATGCATAGTTGAACCATGTTAAAGATGCAAATGACCTATGGATCCAAACCTTTTAAAGAGAATAACAACCGCTCATTAAATTCTCAAGTGACGTGTAGTGGGATATTTAAACGAGTCAAACAAGCCATTATTCTGCCCATTTACAAAAAGTTGACCTAACGGTCATAGATGATTTTAAAGTAATTTATCATGCGTAACGGGCTATATTTTTTTAAGGAATGACTTATGGATTGGGAGTCAACACACAGTTAAAAATCCCCCACCTCCCCCTTTTCCCGACGATTGCAAAATCTAATATATAAAAACTAAAAAGAGTTTCAAACCCAAAAAATTACAGAAAATTTTGGAATTATCTCCCTCTTCATTTGTCCATTTGCG
Organism: Aristolochia californica; assembly: GCF_029961685.1. NCBI lineage: Eukaryota > Viridiplantae > Streptophyta > Magnoliopsida > Piperales > Aristolochiaceae > Aristolochia > Aristolochia californica. The sequence continues at coordinate 30,190,972 of NW_027181992.1, read as the reverse complement.
TTGTATACTTTTTTCTTAAATAAAAAATCGAGTTTTCACTTTCCCTTCATCTCGTAAACCAAATAGACAAAAAAGGCCAATAGATCATAACAAAACGAAAATTTTAGAGTTTATGTATGGAAAAAATTTCAAGCAATAAAATATGTACGTAAGCAAAATTTATTCACACACCACAAATGAACACAAAATTTTTGTTATCCATGTTTGGGAAATTCCACTATTTCAAACCTAATAGCTTGGAATTTTATAAGAAAGAGATTTTTGTACACATGTTTTAAACAATGCATATGCATGCTTGAAACATGTTAAAGGTGCAAATGACCTATGGATCCAAATCTTTTAAAGAGAATAACAAACACTCATTAAATTCTCAAGTGAACTTGCGGTGGGATATTCACTCAAGTCAAACAAGCCATTATTTTGCCCATTAACAAAAACCTGACCTAACGATCATAAATGATTGTAAAGTGATTTATCATGCATAACGGGGTATATTTTTGTAAGGAATGACTTATGGATTGGGAGTCAACACTCAGTTAAAAATCCCCCGCCTCCCCTATTCCCGACGATTGCAAAATATAATATATAAAAATTAAAAAGTGTTCACAATCCCTAAAAATTACAGACACTTTTTTGGAATTATATCTCTCTACATTTGTGCATTATGCATTTCCATTTTAGATGTATACTTTTTTTTAAATAAAAACTTGAGTTTTGACATTCCCTTCATCTCGTAAACAAAAAATTGATAAAAGTCAAAAAGAATACAACAAAATGAAAATTTTAGAATTTATGTATGGAAATAATTTAAAGAAATGAAAAATTTTAGTAAAGAAAATTTATCCACACACCACAAACGAACACAAAAGTGTTGTTATCCAAGTTCGGTAAAATCCACAAGTTCAACCCTAATAGCTTGGAATTTTATAAGAAAGGGATTTTTCTTCACATGTCTTAAAAAATGGATATGCATGTTTGAAACATGTTAAAGCTAGAAATGACCTATGGATCCAAACCTTTTAAAAAGAATAACAAATGCTAATTAAATTCTCAAGTGAACATGTGGTGGGATTTTTACACGAGTCAAACAAGCCACTATTTTGCCCATTTACAAAAAGCTGACGTAACTATCATAGATTATTATAAAGTGATTTATCATGTGTAACAGGTAATATTTTTTTAAGGAATGACTTATGAATTGGGTATCAACACTCATTTAAAAATCCCTTGCCTCACTCTTTTCCCGACGATTAAAAAACCTAATATATAAAAACTAAAAAGAGTTTACAATCCCTAAAAATTACGGACACTTTTTGGAATTATCTCTCTTTACATTTGTGCAATGTGCATTTCCATTTTAGTTGTAAACATTTTTCTTTAATAAAAACTCGAGTTTTCACTTTCCCTTCATCTCGTAAACAAAAAAGGGATCAAAGGCAAATAGATCACAACAAAATGAAAAATTGACAGTTTATGTATGGAAAAAAATTAAAGCAAAAATAAAATATAAGTAAAGAAAATTTATTCACACACCACAAATGAACACAAAATTTTTGTTATCCATGTTTTGGAAAGTTCACCTTTTCAACCCTAATAGCTTTGAATTTTTCCCGACGATTGCAAAACCTAAAATATAAAAACTAAAAAGAGTTTCCAAGCCTAAAAATTACGAAAAAATTTTGGAATTATTTTTCTCTACATTTCTGCATTGTTCATTTCCATTTTAGATCCATACTTTTTTCTTAAATCTAAACTTGAGTTTTCACTTTCCCTTCATCTCGCAAACCAAAAAAGAGATAAAAGGGAAATAGATCACAACAAAATGAAAATTTTAGAGCCAATGTAAGGAAAACATTTAAATAAATAACAAATATAAGTAAAGAAAATTTATTCACGCACCACAAACGAACACAAAAGTTTTGTTATCCAAGTTTGGGTAATTCCACTAGTTCAACCCTAATATGCATGTTTGAAACATGTTAAAGATGAAAATGACTTGTGGATCAAAATTATATAAAGAGAATAACAAACGCTCATTAAATTCTCAAGTGAATGTGCGGTGGGATATTTACCTGAGTCAAACAAGCCATTATTTTGCCAATTTAAAAAAAAGTTGACCTGACAATCAGAGATGATTGTAAAGATATTTATCATATGTAACGGGCTTTATTTTTGTAAGGAATGACTTATGGATTAGGAGTCAACAGTGTGTTAAATATCCCCCACCTCCTCCTTTTCCTGACAATTGTAAAACATAATATATAAAAACTAAGAAGAGTTTACAATCTCTCAAAATTACCGACATTTTTTGCAAGTATTTCTCTCTACATTTATGCATTGCCCACTTCCATTTTAGATGTATACTTTGTTCTTAAATCAAAACTTGAGTTTTTACTTTCCCTTCATCTCGTAAAGAAAAAAGATATAAAAGGCACAACAAAATGAAAATTTTAGAGTTTATGTATGGAAAAAAAATTAAAGCAATAACAAATGTAAGTAAAGAAAATTTATTCACACACCACAAATGAACACAAATGTTTTGTTATCCATGTTTGGGAAATTCCACTAGTTCAACCCTAATAGCATGGAATTTTATAAGAAAGTGGTTTTTCTACACATATTTTATTAAAAGGATATGCATGCATGAAAAAAATTAAAGATTCAAATGACCTATGGATCCAAACCTTTTAAAGATAATAACAAACGCTCATTAAATTCTCAAGTGAACGTGCGGTGGGATATTTACCCGAGTCAAACAAGCCATTATTTTGCCCATTTACAAAAAGCTGAACTAACGATCATAGATGATTGTAAAGTGATTTATATTGTGTAACGGGCAATATTTTTTAAGGAATTACTTATGGATTGGGAGTTAACAGTCAGTAAAAAATCCCTCGCCTCCCCCTTTCCCCGACGATTGCAAACCTAATATATAAGAACTAAAAAGAGTTTACAATCCCTATAAATTATAGACACTTTTTTGAATTATCTCTCTCTACATATTTGCATTGTGCATTGCATTTGCATTTTAGATGCATACTTTTTTCTCAAATCAAATCTTGAGTTTTCACTTTCCCATCATCTCGTAAACAAAGAAGAGATAAAAAGGCAAATAGATCATAAAAAATGAAAATTTTAGAGTTTATTTATGGAAAAAATTTAAAGCAATAACAAATGTAAGTAAAGAAAATTTATTCACATACCACAAATGAACACAAAAGTTTTGTTCTCCAAGTTTGGGCAATTCCACTAGTTGAACCATAATAGCTTGAAATTTTATAAGAAAGAGATTTTTGTACGCATGTTTTAAAAAATGGATATGCATGCTTGAAACAAGTTAAAGTTGCAAATGACCTATGGATCCTAACCTTTTAAAGAGAATAACAAACGCTCATCAAATTCTCAAGTGAACGTGATTTACCCGAGTCAAACAAGCCATTATTTTTCCCATTTACAAAAAGCTAATCTAAAAAAAAGAGATGATTGTAAAGTTAGTTATCATACGTAACGGGCTATATTTTTTTAAGGAATGACTTATAGATTTGGAGTTAACAGTCCGTTAAACATCCACTACCTGCCCCTTTTCCCGTTGATTAGAAAACGTAATATAGAAAAACTAAAAAGAGTTAACAATCCCTAAAAACTACTATCACTTTTTGGAATTACCTCTCTCTATATTTGTGGATTTTGCATTGCCATTTTAGATGTATGCTTTTTTCTTCAATCCATACTTGAGTTTTCACTTTCCCTTCATCTCGTAAACAAAAAAAGAGATAAAAGGGATATCGATCACTACAAAATAAAAATTTTATAGTTTATGTATGGAAAAAATTTAAAGAAACAACAAATGTTAGTTAAGAAAATTTATTCACACACCACAAATGAACACAAAAGTTTTTTTATCCAAGTTTTGGAAATTCAACTGTTCAACCCTAATAGCTTGCAAATTTTATAAGAAAGAGAATTTTCTACACATGTTTTAAAAAATGGATATGCATGCTTCAATCAAGTTAAAGATGCAAATGACCTAAGGATCCAAACCTTTTAAAGAGAATTACAAAAGCTCATTAAATTCTCAAGTGAACTTACGGTGGGATATTTACCTGTGTCAAAGAAGCCATTATTTTGCCCATTTACAAAAACCTTACCAAAAAATCATAGATGAATGTAAAGTGATTTATCATGTGTAACATTCTATATTTTTGTAAGGAATGACTTATGGATTAGGAGTCGACAGTCAGTTAAAAAGCCCCTGCCTCCCCCTTTTCCCGACGATTTCAAAACCTAATATATAAAAACTAAAAATAGTTTACAATCACTTAAAATTATGGACACGTTTTGGAATTATATCTCTCTATATTTATGCATTTTGCATTTCCATTTTAGATGTATTCTTTTTTCTTAAATCAAAACTTTAATTTTTGCTTTCCCTTCATCTCGTAAACAAAAAAGAGATAAAAGGCAAATAGATGACAAAAAAATAAAAATTTTAGAGTTTATGTATGGAAAAAATTAAAGCAATAACAAAATTAAGTAAAGAAAATTTATTCACACACCAGAAATTAAAACAAAAGTTTTGTTATCCATGTTTGGGAAATTCCACTAGTTCAACCCTAATCGCTTGGAATTTTATAAGAAAGGGATTTTTCTATACATGCTTCTATACATGGTTATGCATGCTTGAAACAAGTTAAAGATGCAAACGACCTATGGATCCAAACCCTTTAAAGATAATAACAAACGATCATTAAATTTTCAAATGAACGTGCGATGTGATATTTACCCGAGTCAAACAAGCCATTATTTTGCTCATTTACAAAAAGCTGACCAAACGATCATCGATGATTGTAAAGTGATTTATCATGCGTAACGCTCTATATTTTTGAAAGGAATGACTTATGGATTAGGAGTCAACACTCAGTTAAAAAGCCCCTGCCTCCCCCTTTTTCCGATGATTGCGAAAGCTAATATATAAAAACTAAAAAGAGTTTACAATCCTTTAAAATTACGGAAACTTTTTGGAATTATCTCTCTCTTTATTTATGCATTGTGCATTTCCATTTTAGAAGTATACTTTTTTCTTCAATCAAAACTTGATTTTCACTTTCCCTTCATCTCGTAAAGGAAAAGGAGGTAAAAGGCAAATTGATTACAACAAAATCAAAATTTTAGAGTTTATGTATGAAAATTTTTTAACAAATGTAAGTAAAGAAAATTTATTCGCACACCACAAATGAACACAAAAGTTTTATTATCCTTGTTTGGGAAATTCCACTAGTTCAACCCTAATAGCTTGAAATTTTATAAGATAGGGATTTTTCTACACATGTTTTAATACATGGATATGGCTGCTTGAAACAAGTTAAAGATGCAAATGACCTATGGATCCAAACCTTTTAAAGAGAATAAAAAAAATAATTAAATTCTCAAGTGAACATGCGGTGGATATTTACCCAAGTCAAACAAGCCATTGTTTTACCCATTTACAAACAGATGACCTAACGATCATAGGTGATTGTAAAGTGATTTGTCATGCGTAACGAGCAATATTTTTGTAAGGAATGACTTATGGATTGGGAGTCAATAGTCAGTTAAAAATCCCCCGCCTCCCCCTTTTCCCGATGATTGCAAAACCTTGTATATAAAAACTAAAAAGAGTTTACAATCCCTATAAATTACGAAAACTTTTTGGAATTTTATCTCTCTAAATTTATGCATTGTGCATTTCTATTTTATATGTATACTTTTTCCTTCAATAAAATCTTGAGTTTTCACTTTCCCTTCATCTCCTGAACAAAAAAAGAGATAAAAGGCAAATAGATAACAACAAAATGAAAATTTTAGAGTTTATGTATGGAAAAATTTTTAAGTAGTAACAAATGTAAGTAATGAAAATTTATTCACACAACACAAATGAACACAAAATTTTTCTTATCCAAGTTTGGGAAATTCCACTAGTTCAACCCTAATAGCTTGGAATTTTAGAAAAAAGAGTTTTTTCTTCACATGTTTTAAAAAATGGATATGCATGTTTGAAATATGTTAATGATGCAAATGACCTATGGATCCAAACCTTTTACAGAGAATAACAAACGGTGATTAAATTCTCAAGTGAACGTGCGATGGGTTATTTACCCAAGTCAAACAAGTCGTTAATTTGCCAATTTACAAAAAGCTTACCTAACAATCATAGACGATTGTAAAGTGATTTATTATGCGTAACGGGCTTTATTTTTCTAAGGAATTACTTATGGATTCGGAGTCAACACTCAGTTAAAAATCCCCGTCTCCCCCTTTTCCCGACAATTGCAAAACCTATTATATAAAAACTAAAAAGAGTTTACAATCCCTAAAAATTACATTCACTTTTTGGAATTATCTCTCTCTACATTTTTGTGTTGTACATTTCCTTTTTATTTGTATACTTTATTCTGAAAGCTTGAGTTTTCACTTTCCCTTCATCTCATAAACTAACAAGGGATAAAAGGCAAACAGATCACTACAAAATGAAAATTTTAGAGTTTATGTATGGGAAAATAAAAAATGTAGGTAAAGGAAATTTATTAACACACCACAAATGAACACAAAAGTTTTGCTATCCAGGTTAGGGTAATTCCACTTGTTCTACCCTAATACCTTGGAATTTTATAAGAAAGAGATTTTTCTACACATGTTTTTAAAAATGGATATACATGCTTGAAACATGTTTTTTGGTAGATAAGATCAAGCCCAAATGACCAAGGAAGGCCCACATATGTAAGTTTATTATAAGATGGGCCACATGACCAAGGAAGGCCCACCAGATGGGCCCAAGCCCATACGAAGTAGGATCCACAATGATTAGCAAGTGCTGGCATCCTTATCACATCAGTTGGAAGATCAAGAAGGACTCACAAAAGTAACTTTATCTTAGGGTCACGACCAAGAAGAGTTTTCGTTTAAGTTGTATTTGTATTTTATCTATATTGAGTTACCTAATTATTTTAGGACTTACCTTAAGTGTTAGAGTTTGGGTGTAATTGGGACAAGGGTAGTTTTATTGTAATTGGATTCTACTACCTTGCTCTATTATAAATGGACGTTCATGTACTCTGATTACAACGAGTTATTGAAGTCAATGAAGTATTTATATTTTACATAAATTCAACATGGTATCAGAGCAGGTTATGTGAGTTGACTTGGTCAACTCACGGAGGTAATGTGATCTCTTTCACTAAACCCTAAACCCTAGGTCTAGATTTGTAGTTATTTTTTTGCAGTCTCTTGACCCTTAGATTGCTTTGATTGTTTACCTCTATACGTAGTTTTTATAATTGAAAATTATATATTGAGGAAAATCTATTTGAGTTTAATTTCCAAAGAAAACTTTTTTTTTCAATCGGAGTTATCTACAGAGAGATATCGATATTTGAATGAACGAAGGTCAGATTGCAAAAAGGTTTGAGTAGCAAAAGCAATCTTTCGATTTTGAGGTATTTTTTGCTATCAAGAACTAGATTTTATATGGAGAAGTATATATCAAAAGAAATATCTGTAAGTCTATTCTTTTACCTATTCAACAAATTTTTTATTTGAAGCAACAAAGGTCAGATTTAAAAAGAGGTTCGAGCAGCAACAGAAAGCTTCAAATTCCTCGGTATTTTATGCTATCAAGCAAGAGGCTTTATATGGAGAATTATATATCAAAAGAAAGATACATAAGTCTATTTTATTTCCTATTCAACCAATCCTCAGTATGATAGTTTTATAAGGAAATATTGATCTTTGAAGAGTCAATGGTTATTCTGGAAAAATAGGAGAAACTGTATTTAGTTCAGCCAGATGACAGAGACCAAAATATGTTAGATTATTTATCTTCTGAAAATTATATTTGATGAAGTTAAGTTATACTTTGATGAAAGATATTTAAGTCTACTAATCTATATTGAAAGATATATTCGAATTGGAAGAATCAAAGGTCATGCTGGCAATCTGTTACATTGAAAATCCGAATTTAAGCCAATTATTTTGCATCACTGTTTGAGTTGATTTATCCGGAAAATATCTCACTTCTCCCTGGTTTGAGGGCTTATTTATACATCTTTTTTATTTTGGCTTATTGCTACATGTATGATATTTGGTTCAAGTTGGGATCACTGCCATTACCTCCTAGCTTGAGGGAGAGAAGTACAAGTAGTACAAGAAAGAGGTATTTATTCCTTATATTGTGGATAACTTTATGTGACCAAAATATTCAAGAAAGGGGGAGCACAAAAGATGAAGCTTGTGCATCTTAGAAAAAATATTTATATCGGATTATGATTATTTCATGGGTCCTTCTACAAGGTTTATTATTTTAGTTCATGTTATATGTGTTGGAAGATGGTTGTGTTATATTCAATTGCAGCTATTATGTCTCTTTGGGGACATTATTATTGAAGAAGAGGTGGCCTCATGTCATCATTTATTTTACTCCGTCAAAAAGATCAAACTTATTTTTGGTTGGGAGTCCATGACGGAGGAACTTCATCCCCATCAAAAAGATCAAAATTATTTGTGTTTGGAAGTCCATGACGGAGGAACTTCATCCCCGTCAAAAAGATCAAATTTGTGGTTGGAAGTCCGTGACGGAGGAACTTATTATTACATCTATGTAATCCCCCCCTGTAATGGCTTTTATGTCTCCTACCACTTGAGAGTCATTATCCTATGGAGGGACACGGTGGTGGACAGTTCAGAGTAATGCCGATAGACACACTACCAATAGAAGATAGAGTGTGCCTTACATCCAGCATTAGGACTGGAGTATGGAGAAATGGCTTGCCGGCTAGGAGTGATTTTTACTCTCACTTATATTATGCTGCAAGGCCTCAATGAAGGACACAACAGCTTGAGGGGGAGTATTGGAAGATGAAGGCATATTGGAAGATGTGCCATTTTATACAAAAATATTCAAGACAACATTTGCAGCAAGTTGGGAGTTCATGTTGTTCTCTCACCCCTAGCTTGAGGGGGAGTGTTGATAGATAAGCTCAAGCCCACACGACCAAGGAAGCCCCATATATCTAAGATTATTATAAGATGGGCCACATGACCAAGGAAGGCCCACTAGATGGGCCCAAGCCCATAAGAAGTAAGACCCACAATGATTACAATGAGCTGGCATCTTTATCACATAAGTTGGAAGATCAAGAAGGACTCACAAATGTGTCTTATCTTATGACGTCAAAGAAGAGTTTTAGTTTGAATTATGTTTGTCTTTTATTGTTGGAAGATAAGATCAAGCCCAAAAAACCAAGTAAGGCCCAGATATGTAAGATTATTATGAGATGGGCCACATGACCAAGGAAGGCCCACAAGTTGGGCCCAAGCCCATAAGAAGTAGGACCCACAATGATTACCAAGAGCTGGCATCCTTATCACATCAGTAGGAAGATCAAGAAAGACTCACAAAAGTATCTTTATCTTAGGGTCACATCCAAGAAGAGTTTTGGTTTAAGTTATATTTTTCTTTTATCAATATTGAGTTACAAAATTATGTTTAGACTTACCATAAGTGTTAGAGTTTGGGTTGTAATTGGGACAAGGGAAGTTTTATTATAATTGGATTCTACTATCTTCCTCTATTATAAATAGAGGTTCATGTACTCTGATTGCAATGAGTTATTGAAGTCAATGAAGTATTCCTATTTTCCATAAATTCAACATTTATCTATATTGAGTTATTTAATAATGTTTGGACTTATCTTTAAGTGTTAGAGATTGGGTGTAATTGGGACAAGGGTAGTTTTATTGTAATTGGACTCTACTTCCTTCCTCGATTACAAAAAGAGGTTCATGAACTCATATTACAACAAGTTATTGATGTCAATGAAGTATTTTAATTTTCAATAAATTCAACAATGTTAAAGACACAAATGACCTATGGATCCAAACCTTTTAAAGACAATAACAAACTCTCATTAAATTCTCAAGTGAACGTGCGGTGGGATATTTACTCAAGTCAAACAGACCATTATTTTCCAATTTATAGAAACCTGACTCAACGATCATAGATGATTGTAAAGTGATTTATCATGCGTAACGGGCTATATTTTAGTAACGAATGACATATGGATTAGGAGTCAACACTCAGTTAAAAATCTCCCACCTCCCCCTTTTCCCGACAATTGCAAAACCTAATATATAAAAACTAAAAAGAGTTTAAAATCCTTAAAAATTACAGACACTATTTGTAATTATCTCTCTCTACAGTTGTGCATTGTGCATGTCCATTTTAGATGTATACTTTTTTCTTAAATCAAAACTTGAGTTTTCACTTTCCCTTCATCTCGTAAACAAAAAAGAGATAAAAGGCAAATAGATCACAACAAAATGAAAATTTTGGAGTTTATGTATGGAAAAATTTTTAAGCAATAACAAATGTAAGAAAAGAAAATTTATTCCCGTTCCACAAATGAACACAAAATTTTTGTTATCCATGTTTAGGAAATTCCAATAGTTCAACACTAATAGCTTGGAATTTTATAAGAAATAGATTTTTCTACACATGTTTTAAAAAATAGATATGCATGCTTGAATCATGTTAAACATTCAAATGACCTATGGATTCAAACATCTTAAAGAGAATAACAAACGCTAATTAAATTCTCAAGTGGACGTGTGGTGGGAGATTTACCCGAGTAAAACTAGCCATTATTTTACCAATTTACAAAAAGCTTACCTAAAGATCATAGATGATTGTAAAGTGATTTATCATGCATAACGTACTATATTTTTTTAAGGAATGACTTATGGATTCGGAGTCAACACTCAGGTAAAAATCCCCCGCCTCCTTTTCATGACGATTGCTAAACCTAATATATAAAAACTAAAAAGAGTTTACAATCCCTAAAAATTACATACACTATTTGTAATTATCTCTCTCTACATTTGTGCATTGTGCTTTTCCATTTTAGATTTATACTTTTTTCTTCAATCAAAACTTGAGTTTTCACTTTCCCTTCATCTAGTAAACCAAACAGACATAAAAGGCAAATAGATCACAACAAAATGAAAATTTTAGAGTTTATGTATGGAAAAATTTTTACACAAAGTAAAAAAAATTTATTCACGCACCACAAATGAACACAAATGTTTTGTTATCTATGTTTAGGAAATTCCAATAATTCAACTCTAATATCTTGGAATTTTATAAGAAATAGATTTTTCTACATATGTTTTAAAAAATAGATATGCATGCTTGAATCAAGTTGAAGATGCAAATGACCTATGGATCCAAACCTTTTAAAAAGAATAACAAACGCTAAAGAAATTCTCAAGTGGACGTGTGGTGGGAGTTTTACTCGAGTCAAACAAACCATTATTTTACCTATTTACAAAAAGCTGACCTAACGAACATAGATGATTGTAATGTGATTTATCATGCTAATGGGCTATATTTTTGTAAGAAATTACTTATGGATTGGGAGTCAACGCTCACTTAAAAATCCCTCGCCTCCCCCTTTTCCGATGATTGCAAAACCTAATATATAAAAACTAAAAAGATTTTACAATCTCTAGAAATTACAGACACTTTTTGAATTATCACTCTCTATATTTGTGCATTGTGCATTTCAATTTTAGATGTATACTTTTTTCTTAAATCAAAACTTGAGTTTTCACTTTTCTTTCTTCATGTAAACAAAAAAGAGATAAAAGGCAAATAGATGACAATAAAATGAAAATTTTAGAGTTTATGTATGGAAAGAAATTAAAGTCAAAACAAATGTAATTAAAGAAAATTTATTCACTAACTAGAAATGAACACAAAAGTTTTTTTATCCAAGTTTTGGAAATTCCACTAGTTCAACCCTAATTTCTTGGACTTTTATAGGAAAGAGTTTTTTCTACACATTTTTTAAAAAATGGATACGCATGCATGAAATATGTTAAAGAAGCAAATGACCTATGAATCCAAACCTTTGAAAGAGAATAACAAACGAACACTAAATTCTTAAGTGAACGTGCAGTGGAATATTTACAAGACTAAAAATATCCATTATTTTTCCCATTTACAAAAATCTTATCGAAAGATCATAGATGATTTTAAAGTGATTTGTCATGCCTAACGTGCTATATTTTTGTAAGAAATGACTTATGGATTGGGAGTCAATACTCAGGTATAAATCCCCCGCCTGCTCTTTTTCTTGACGATTGCAAAACCTAATATATAAAAACTAAAAAGAGTTTAAAATCCCTAATCTCTCTCTACATTTGTGCATCGTGCATTTCCAGTTTAGATTTATACTTTTTTCTTAAATCAAAACTTGAGTTTTCACTTTCCCTTCATCTCGTAAATAGAAAAGAGATAAAGGCAAATAGATCACAACTAAATGAAAATTTTAGAGTTTATGTATGGAAAAAATTTTAACCAATAACAAATGTAAGTAAAGAAAATTTATTCACGCACCACAAATGAACACAAATTTTTTTTATCCATGTTTAGGAAATTCCAATAGTTCAACCCTAATAGCTTGGAATTTTATAAGAAAGAGATTTTTCTACACATGTTTGAAAAAATTGATATGCATGCTTGAAACATGTTAAAGATGCAAATGACCTATGGATCCAAACATTTTAAAGAGAGTGGCACACACACATTAAATTCTCAAGTGAACGTGAGGTGGGATATTCACCCGAGTCCAACAAGCCATTATTTTGCCCATTTACAAAAAGCTGACGTAACGATCATAGATGATTATAAAGTGATTTATCAAGCGTAACATGCTATATTTTTATAAGGAATGACTTATGGATTGGGAGTCAACCCTCAGTTAAAAATCCCCCGCCTCCCCATTTTCTCGATGATTGCAAAACCTAATATATAAAAACTAAAGAGAGTTTACAATCCTTAAAAATTATAGACACTTTTTGGAATTATCTCTGTCTACATTTCTGCATTGTGTATTTCAATTTTAGATGTATACTTTTTTCTTAAATCAAAACTTGGGTTTTCACTTTCCCTTCAAACAGACAAAAGGCAAATAGATCACAACAAATTGAAAATTTTAGAGTTTATGTACGAAAAAATAACAAATGTAAGTAAAGAAAATTTATTACCATACCACAAATGATCACAAAAGTTTTGCTATCCAAGTTTGGGAAATTCCAATTGTTAACCCCTAATACCTTAGAATTTTAAAAGAAAGAGATTTTTCTACAGAAGTTTTAAAAAATGGATATGCATGCTTGGAACATGTTAAAGATGCCAATTAACTCTGGATCCAAACCTTTTAAAGAGAATAACAAACTCCCATTAAATTCTCAAGTGAACGGGTGGTGGGATATTAACCCGAGTCAAATAAGCCATTATTTTGCCCATTTACAAAAAGCTGACCTAACGATTATAGATGATTGTAGAGTGATTTATCGTGCATAACGGGCTATATTTTTGTAAGGAATGACTTATGGAGTGGGAGTCAACGCACAATTAAAAATCCCCCGTCGCCCCCTTTTCTTGACGATTGCAAAACCTAATATGTAAAAACTAAAAGGATTTTACAATCCCTAAAAATTACAGACACTATTTTTAATTATGTCTCTCTACATTTGTGCATTGTGCATTTCCATTTTAGATGAATACTTTTTTCTTAAATCAAAACTTGAGTTTCACTTTCCTTTCATCTCATAAACAGAAAAGAGATAAAAGGCAAATACATCACAACAAAATGAAAATTTTAGATTTTATGTATGGAAAACATTTAAAGCAATAAAAAATGTAAGTAAAGAAAATTTATTCACACACTAGAAATAAACACAATAGTTTTGTTATCCAAGTTTAGAAAATTCCAATAGTTGAACCCTAATTGCTTGGAATTTTATAAGAAAGAGATTTTTCTACACATGTTTTAAAAAATAGATATGCATTCTTGAATCATGTTATAGATGCAAATGACCTGTGGATCCAAACCTTGTAAAGAGAAAAACAAACACATTAAATTCTCAAGTGAACGTGTGGTGGGATATTTACTCGAGTAAAAATAGCCATTATTTTGCCCATTTACAAAAAGCTTACCTAAAGATCATAAATGATTGTAAAGTGATTTATCATGCGTAACGTGCTGTATTTTTGTAAGGAATGACTTATGGATTGGCAGTCAAGACTCAGGTAAAAATCCCCCGCCTCCCTCTTTTCTTGACGATTGAAAAACCTAATATATAAAAGCTAAAAAGAGTTTACAATCCCCAAAAATTATGGACACATTTTGGAATTATCTCTCTCTACATTTGTGCATTGTGCATTTCCAATTTAGATGTACACTTTTTTCTTAAATCAAAACTTGGGTTTTCACTTTCTCTTCATCTCATAAACAAAAAAGAGATAAAAGGCAAATAGATCACAACAACATGAAAACTTTTGAATTTATGTATGGAAAAATAATAAATGTAAGTAAGGAAAATTTATTAACAAACCACAAATGAACATTAAATTTTTGTGATGCAAGTTTGAAAAATTCCCTTGGCGAAACCCTAATACCTAGGAATTTTATAAGAAAGATATTTTTCTACACATGATTTAAAAAATGGTTATGCATGCTTGAAACATGTTAAAGATGCAAATGAACTATGGATCCAAACCTTTTAAAGAGAATAACAAACTCTCTTTAAATTCTCAAGTGAACGTGCGGTGGGATATTTACTCGAGTCAAACAAGCAATTATTTTTCCCATTTACAAAAAGCTGATCTAACTATCATAGATGATTGTAAAGTGATTTATCATGTGTAATTGGCTTTATTGTTTGAAAGGAATGACTTATGGATTAGGAGTCAACACTCAGGTAAAAATCCCTCGCCTCCCCTTTTCTTGACGATTGCAAAACCAAATATATAAAAACTAAAAAGAGTTAACAATCCCTAAAAATAATAGATATTTTTTGAAATTATATCTCTGTACATTTGTGTAATGTGTATTTCCAATTTAGATGTATACTTTTTTCTTAAATCAAAACTTGGGTTTTCACTTTCCGTTCATCTCATAAACAAAAAAGAGATACAAGGCAAATAGATCATAACAAAATAAAAATTTTAGAGTTTATGTATGGAAAAATAACAAATGTAAGTAAAGAAAATTTAATAACTCACCACAAATGAACACATAATTTTTGTTATCCAAGTTTGGGAAATTCCACTTGTTCAACCCTAACAGCTTGGAATTTTATAAGAAAGTGATTTTTTTACACATGTTTTAAAAAATGGATATGCATGCTTGAATCATGTTAAAGATACAAAAGACCTATGGATCCAAACCTTTTAAAGACAATAAATAACGCTCATTAAATTCTCAAGTGAACGTGTGGTGGGATATTTACCCGAGTCAAACAAGCCATTATTTTGCCCTTTTTAAAAAAAGTTGGCCAAATGATAACAGATGATTCTAAAGTGATTTATCATGCGTAATGGGCTATATTTTTGTAAGGAATGATTTATGGATTTGGAGTCAACACACAGTTAAAAATCCCTCATCGCCTCCTTTTCCCGATGATTGCAAAACCTAATATATAAAAACTAAAAAGAGTTTACAATCACTAGAAATTAAAGACACTTTTTGGAATTATGTTTTTCTACATTTGTGCAGAGTGCATTTCCATTTTAGATGTATACTTTTTTCTTAAATCGAAACTTGTGTTTTCACTTTCCCTTCATCGTGTGAACAAAAAAGAGATAAAAGGCAAATAGATGACAACAAAATGAAAAGTTTAGAGTTTATGTAGGGAAAAAATTAAAGTATTAACAAATGTAAGTAAAGAAAATTTATTCTCAAACCACAAATGAACGAAAAAGTTTTTTTATCCAAGTTTGGGAAATTCCACTAGTTCAACCCTAATTGCTTGGACTTTTATAAGAAATATTTTTCTACACATGTTTTAAAAAATCGATCTGCATGCTTGAAATCTGTTGAAAATGCAAATGACCTATGGATCCATACCTTGTAAATAGAATAAAAAACGAACATTAAATTCTTAAGTGAACGTGCGGTGGGATATTTACCCGAATAAAAATATCCATTATTTTTCCCATTTAAAAAAAGTTTACCTAAAGATCATAGATGATTGTAAAGTGATTTATCATGCGTAACGTGCTTTATTTTTGTAAGAAATGACTTATGGATTGGGAGTCAACACTCAGGTAAAAGCCCCCTGCCTCCTCCTTTTCTTGATGATTGCAAAACCAAATATATAAAAACTAAAAAGATTTTACAATCCCTAAAAATTACAGACACTTTTTGGAATTATCTCTCGCTACATTTGTGCATTGTGCATTTCCAATTTAGATGTGTATTTTTTTCTTAAATCAAAACTTGGGTTTTCACTTTCCCTTCATCTCATAAACAAAAAAGAGATAAAAGGCAAATAGATCACAACAAAATGAAAATTTTAGAGTTTATGTATGGAAAAATAACTAATGAAAGTTAAGAAAATTTATTAAGATACCACAAATGAACACAAAAGTTTTGTTATCCAAGTTTGGGAAATTCCACATGTTCAACCCTAATACCTTGAAATTTTTTACGAAAGAGTTTTATTTACACATGTTTTAAAAAATGGATATGTATGCTTCAACATGTTAAAGATGCAAATGACCTAATGATCCAAAGCTTTTAAAGAGAACAACACACGCTCATTAAATTCTCAAGTGAACGTGTGGTGGGGTATTTACACGAGTCAAACAAGCCATTATTTTGCCCATTTTAAAAAAGCTGACTTAATAATCGTAGATAATTGTAAGGTGATTTATCTTGCGTAACGGGCTATATTTTTTTAAGGTATGACTTGTGGATTGGGAGTCAACCCCAATTAAAAATCCCCCGCCTCCCCCTTTTCCAGACGATTGCAAAACCTAATATATAAAAACTAAAATGAGTTTACAATCCATAAAAATTATAGACACTTTTTGAAATTATCTCTCTCTACATTTGTGCATTGTGCATTTCCATTTTAGATGTATACTTTTTTCTTAAATCAAAACTTGGGTTTTCACTTTCCCTTCCTCTCATTAACAAAAAAGAGACAAAAGGCAAATAGATCAACACAAAATGAAAATTTTAGAGTTTATGTATGGAAAAATAACATATGTAAGTAAAGAAAATTTATTACCACACCACAAATGAACACATAAGTTTAGTTATCCAAGTTTGGGAAATTCCACTTGTTCAACCTTTTAGCTTGAAATTTTAAAAGAAAGAGATTTTTCTACTCATGTTTTAAAAAATGGATATGCATGCTTGAAACATGTTAAAGATGCAAATGAACTATGTATCCAAACCGTTTAAAGAGAATAAGAAACTCTTATAAAATTTTTAAGTGAACGTGCGGTGGGATATTTACCTGAGTCAAACAAGCCATTATTTTACTCATTTACAGGAAGCTGACCTAACGATCATAGATGATTGTAAAGTGATTTATCATGCGTAATGGCTATATTTTTGTAAGGAATGACTTATGCTTCTGGAGTCAACACTCAGTTAAAAATCCCCTGCCTCCCCCCTTTTTTCGACAATTACAAAACCTAATATATAAAAACAAAAAAGTGTTTAAAATCCCTAAAAATTACAGATACTATTTTAATTATCTCTCTATACATTTGTGCATTGTGCATTTCCATTTTATATGTGTACCTTTTTCTTAAATAAAAACATGAGTTTCCACTTTCCCATCATCTCGTATACAGAAAAGAGAAAAAAGGCTAATAGATCACAATAAAATGAAATTTATAGAGTTTATGTACTGAAAATATTTAAAGCATTAACAAATGTAAGTAAAGAAAATTTATTCTCACACCACAAATGTACACAAAATTTTTGTTATTCAAGTTTAGGAAATTCCAATAGTTCAACCACAATATCTTGGAATTTATAAGAAATAAATTTTTATACACATGTATTAAAAAATAGATATGCAAGCTTAATCATGTTAAAGATCAAAATGACCTATGGATCAAAACCTTTTAAAGAGAATAACAAACACTCATTAAATCCTCAAGTGAACGTGTGGTGGGATATTTACCCGAGTCAAACAAGCCATTATTTTTCCCATTTACAAAAAGCTGACTTGGCGATCATATATGATTATAAAGTGATTTATCAAGCATAACGGGCTATATTTTTGTAGGGAATGACTTATGGATTGGTAGTCAACACTCAATTAAAAATCCCTCACCTCCCCTTTTTCCCGACCATTGCAAAACCTAATATATAAAAAACTAAAAAGAGTTTATAATCACTAGAAATTACAGACACTTTTTTGGAATTATCTCTCTCTACATTTCCATTTTAGATGTATGCTTTTTTCTTAACTCGAAACTTGAGTTTTCACTTTCCCTTCATCACGTAAACAAAAAAGAGATAAAAGACAAATAGATAACAACAAAATGAAAATTTTAGAGTTTATGTAAGGAAAAAATTTAAACCAATAACAAATGTAAGTAAAGAAAATTTAATCACACAACTGAAATGAACACAAAAGTTTTTTATCCAAGTTTTCGAAATTCCACTAGTTCAACCCTAGTTTCTTGGAATTTTATAAAAAAGAGATATTTCTACACATGTTTTAAAAAATGGACATGCATGCTTGAAACATGTTAAAGATGCAAATGACCTATGGATCCAAACCTTGTAAAGAGAATAGCAAACGCTCTTTCAATTCTCAAGTGAACGTGCGATGGGATATTTACCCGAGTAAAAATAGCCATTAATTTTCCCATTTACAAAAAGCTTACATAAAGATCATAGATGATTGTAAAATGATTCATCTTGCGTAACGTGCTATATTTTTGTTAGAAATGACTTATGGATTGGGAGTCAACAGTCAGGTAAAAATCCCCCGCCTCCCTATGATTGCAAAACCTTATATATAAAAACTCAAAAGAGGTTTGAATCCCTAAAATTTACAGACCATTTTTGGAATTATCTCTCTATACATTTGTGCATTGTCCATTTCTATTTTAGATGTATACTTTTTTCTTAAATTGAAAGTTGAATTTTCATTTCCCTTCATCTCGTACACAAAAAAGAGATTAAAGTCAAATAGATCACAACAAAATGAAAATTTTAGAGTTTAAGTGTGGTAAAAATATAAAGCAATAACAAATGTAAGTAAAGAAAATTTATTCACACACCATAAATGAACACAAAAGTTTTGTTCTGCAAGTTTTGAAAATTCCACTAGTTCAACCCTAATAGCTTGGAATTTTATAAGAAAGAGATTTTCTACACATGTTTTAATAAATGAATATGCATGCTTGAAACATGTTCAAGATGCAAATGGCCTATGGATCCGAACCTGTTAAAGAGATTAACAAACGCTCATTAAATTCTCAAGTGAACGTGCGGTGGGATATTTGCCCGAGTCAAACAAACTATTATTTTGCCAATTTAAAAAAACCTGACCTAACGATCATAGATGATTGTAAAGTGATTTATGGATTGGGAATGATCACTCAGTTAAAAATCCCATGCCTCACTCTTTTACCGACGATTAAAAAACCTAATATATAAAACAAAAAAAGTTAAAAATCCCTAAAAACTACAAACACTTTTTGGAATTATCGCTCTCTACATTTGTTCATTGTGCATTTCTATTTTAGATGTATTCTTTTTTCTTAAATCAAAACTTGAGTTTTCACTATCCCTACTTCTCGTAAACTAAAAAGAGATAAAAGGAAAATAGATCAGAACAAAATGAAAATTTTGGAGTTTATGGATGGAAAATATTTAAAGTAGTAAAAAATGTAATTAAAGAAAATTTATTCTCTCACATAAAAAAAAAAAAAATTTTGTTATCCAAGTTTGAGAAATTCCACTAGTTCAACCCTAATAGCTTGGAATTTTATAACAAAAAGATTTTTCTACACATGTTTGAAAAAATGGATATGCATGCGTGAAACATACTAAATATGCAAATGACCTATGAATCTAAACCTTTTAAAGAGAATAACAAACGCTCATTAACTTCCCATGTGAACGTGCGGTGGGATATTTACCTGAGTCAAACAAGCCATTATTTTGACCATTTACAAAAGGTTGACCTGACGATCATAGATAAAGTGACTTATCATGCGTAATGGGCTATATTTTTTTAAGGAATGAATTATGGATTGGGAGTCAACACTCAATTAAAAATACCATGCCTCTCCCTTTTGTCGATGATTGAAAAACCTAATATGTAAAAACTAAAAAGAGATTACATTCCCTAAAAATTACAGACACTATTTGTAATTATCTCTCTATACATTTGTGCATTGTGCATTTCTATTTTAGATGTATACTTTTTTCTTAAATCAAAACTTGAGTTTTCAGTTTCCCTACATCTCGTAAAAAGAAAAGAGATAAAAGGCAATAAGATCACAACATAATGAAAATTTTAGAGTTTATGTATGGAAAAAAATTTAAGCAAGAACAAATGTAAGTAAAGAAAATTTATTCACGCACCACAAATGAACACAAAATTTTATTATCCGAGTTTAGGAAATTCCAATAGTTCAACCATAATAGCTTGGAATTTTATAAGAAAGAGATTTTTCGACACTTGTTTTAAAAAATAGATATGCATGCTTGAATCATGTTAAAGATGCAAATAACCTATGGATCCAAACCTTTTAAAGTCAATAAAAAACGATCATTAAATTTTCAAGTGAATTGGTGTTGGGAGATTTACCCGAGTCAAACAAACCTTTATTTTACCCTTTTACAAAAAGATGACCTAACGATCATAGATGATTGTAAAGTGATTTATCATGCGTAACGGGCTATATTTTTGTAAGGAAGGACTTATGGATTGGGAGTCAACACTAAGTTAAACATCCCCTGCCTCCCCCTTTCCCCCGACGATTGGCAAAACTAATATAAAAAAACTAAAAAGAGTTTACAATCGGTAGAAATTACAGACACTTTTTGGAGTTATCTCTCTCTACATTTGTGCATTGTGCATTTCGATTTTAGATGTAAACTTTTTCTTAAATCAAAACTTAAGTTTTCACTTTTCCTTCATCTCGTACACAAAAAAGAGATAAAAGGCAAATAGAATAGAACAAAATGAAAATTTTAGAGTTTATATATGGAAAAATTTTAAAGCAATAACAAATGTATGTAAAAAAAATTTATTCACATAACAAAAATGAACACAAAAGTTTTTTTATTCAAGTTTTGGAAATTCCACTAATTCAACCCTAATAGCTTGGAATTTTATAAGAAAGAGATTTTTCAACACATGTTTTAAAAAATTGATATGCATGCTTGAAATATGTTAAAGATTCAAATGACCTATGGATCCAAACCTTATAAAGAGAATAAAAAATGCTCATTAAATTCTCAAGTGAATGTGTGGTGGGATATTTACCCGAGTCGAACAAGCCATTATTTTGCCCATTTACAAAAAGCTGACCTAACGATCATATATGATTGTAAAGTGATTTATTATGCGTAACAGGCTATATTTTTGTATGGAATGACTTATGGATTGGGAGTTAACACTCAGTTAAAAATCCAACGCCTCCCCCTTTCCCCCGACGATTGCAAAAACTAATATATAAAAACTAAAAAGAGTTAACAAATCACTAGAAATTACAGACACTTTTTGGAATTATCTCTCACTACATTTGTGCATTGTGCATTTCCATTTTAGATGTATCCTTTTTCATTAAATCAAAACTTGAGTTTTTACTTTCCCTTCATCTCGTAAACAAAAAAGAGATAAAAGGTAAATAGGTTACAACAAAATTAAAATTTTAGAGCTTATGTATGGAAAAAATATAAAGCAATGACAAATGTAAGTAAAGAAAATTTATTCACACACCAGAAATTAACACAAAAGGTTTTTTATCCATGTTTTGGAAATTCCACTAGTTCAACCCTAGTTTCTTGGAATTTTATTAGAAAGAGATTTTTCTACACATGTTTTAAAAAATGGATATGCATGCTTGAAACATGTCAAAGATGCAAATGACCAATGGATCCAAACCATTTAATGAGAATAACAAACACTCATTAAATTTTCAAGTGAAAGTGCGGTGAGATATTTTCCCGAGTCAAACAAGCCACTATTTTGCCCATTTATAAAAAGTTGACCTAACGATCATAGATGATTGTAAAGTTTTTATCATGGGTACCGGGATATATTTTTGTAAACAATGACTTATGGATTGGGAGTCAACACTGAGTTAAAAATCCCCTGCTTCCCCCTTTTTTCGACGATTGCAAAACCTTATATAAAAATGCTACAAAGAGTTTACAATCCCTAAAATTTACAGACCATTTTTGGAATTATCTCTCTATACATTTGTGCATTGTCCATTTCTATTTTAGATGTATACTTTTTTCTTAAATTGAAAGTTGAATTTTCATTTCCCTTCATCTCGTACACAAAAAAGAGATTAAAGTCAAATAGATCACAACAAAATGAAAATTTTAGAGTTTAAGTGTGGTAAAAATATAAAGCAATAACAAATGTAAGTAAAGAAAATTTATTCACACACCATAAATGAACACAAAAGTTTTGTTCTGCAAGTTTTGAAAATTCCACTAGTTCAACCCTAATAGCTTGGAATTTTATAAGAAAGAGATTTTTCTACACATGTTTTAAAAAATGAATATGCATGCTTGAAACATGTTCAAGATGCAAATGGCCTATGGATCCTAACCTTTTAAAGAGACTAACAAACGCTCATTAAATTCTAAAGTGGACGTGCGGTGGGATATTTACCCAAGTCAAACAAACCATTATTTTGCTAATTTACAAAAACCTAACCCAACAATCATAGATGATTTTAAAGTGACTTATGGATTGGGAATGATCACTCAGTTAAAAATCCCATGCCTCCCTCTTTTACTGACGATTAAAAAACCTAATATATAAAACAAAAAAAGTTAAAAATCCCTAAAAATTTCAAATACTTTTTGGAATTATCTCTCTCTACATTTGTGCATTGTGCATTTCTATTTTAGATGTATTATTTTTTCTTAAAAGCAAAACTTGAGTTTTCACTCACCATATATCTCGTAAACTAAAAAGAGATAAAAGGCAAATAGATCACAACAAAATGAAAATCTTAGAGTTTATGTATGGAAAAAATTTTAAAGCAATAAAAAATGTAAAGTAAAGAAAATTTATTCTCACACAAATAAAAAAACAAAAAAGTTTTGTTATCCAAGTTTGAGAAATTCCACTAGTTCAACCTTAATAGCTTGGAATTTTATAAGAAAGAAATTTTTGTACACATGTTTGAAAAAATGGATATGCATGCGTGAAACATATTAAAGATGCAAATGACCTATGGATCCAAACCTTTTAAAGAGAATAACAAACGCTCGTTAAATTCTCATGTGAACGTGCGGTGGGATATTTACCCGAGTCATAGATGATTGTAAAGAGATTTATCATGCGTAAAGGGCTATATTTTTGTAAGGAATGACTGATGGATTTGGAGTCAACACTTAGTTAAAAATACCCCGCCTCCCCCTTTAGTCGATGATTGAAAAACCTAATATATAAAAACTAAAAAGATTTTAGAATCCCTAAAAATTATAGACATTTTTTGAAATTATCACTGTGTATATTTGTGCATTATGCATTTCCTTTTTAGATGTATCATTTTTTCTGAAATCCAAACTTAAGTTTTCACTTGCCCTTCATCTCGTAAACAAAAAAGAGATAAAACGCAAATAGATCACAACAAAATGAAAATTTTAGAGTTTATGTACGAAAAAATTTTACAGCAATAACAAATATAAGTATAGAAAATTTATTCACACACCACAAATGGACAAAAAAGTTTTGGTTTCCATGTTTTGGAAATTCCACTATTTCAACCCGAATAGCTTGGAAATTTATAAGAAAAAGATTTGTCTACACTTGTTTTAAGAAATGGATATGAATTCTTAAAACATGTTAAAGATGAAAATGACCTATGGATCCAAACCTTTTAAAGAGAATAACAAACGATCATTAAATTCACAAGTGAACGTGCGGTGGGATATTTACCGGAGTCAAACAAGCCATTATTTTGCCAGTTAACAAAAAGTTGACCTAACAATCATAAATGATTGTAAAGTGATTTATCATGCGAAAAAGGGCAATATTTTGTAAGGAATGACTTACAGATTGGGATTCAACTCTCAATTAAAAATCCCCCCTCCCCTCCCCCTTTTCCCGACGATTGCAAAACCTAATATATAAAAACTAAAAAGAGTTTAAGATCTCTAAAAATTACAGACACTTTTTGGAATTATCTCTCTGTACATTTGTGCATTGTGCATTTCCATTTTAGATGTATATTTTGTTCTTAATCAAAATTTTGGTTTTCACTTTCCCTTCCTCTCATAAACAAAATAGAGATAAAAGGTAAATAGATTACAACAAAATGAAAATTTTAGAGTTTATGTATGGAAAAATAACAAATGTAAGTGAAGAATATTTATTAACACACCACAAATGAACACAAAAGTTTTGTTATCCAAGTTTGGGAAATTCCACTTGTTCAGCCCTAATACCTTGGAATTTTATAAGAAAGAGATTTTTCTACACATATTTTAAAAAATGGATATGCATGCTTTAAACATGTTAAAGATGCAAATGACCTATGGATCCAAACCTTTTAAAGAGAATAACAAACTCTCATTAAATTCTAAAGTGAACGTGCTGTAGCATATTTTTCTTAGTCAAACTAGCCATTATTTTGCCCATTTACAAACAGCTGACCTAACAATCATAGATGATAGTAAAGTGATTTATCATGCGTAATGGGCTAAATTTTTGCAAGTAATGACTTATGGATTGGGAGTCACCACTCAGTAAAAAATCCCCCGCCTCCCCCTTTTCTCGACGATTGCTAAAACTAATATATAAAAACTAAAAAGAGTTTACAATCGCTAAAAATTATAGACACTCTTTGGAATTATCTCTCTTTACAATTGTGCATTGTGCATTTCAATTTTAGATGTATACTTTTTTCTTAAATTAAAACTTGAGTTTTAACTTTCCCTTCATCTTGTAAAAAAAAAGAGATCAAAGGTAAATAGATCACAAGAAAATAAAATTTTTAGAATTTATGTATGGAAAAATTTTAAAGAAAAAACAAATGTAAGTAAAGAAAATTTAGTCACACACCACAAATGAACACAAAAGTTTTGTTATCCATGTTTGGGAAATTCCACTAGTTCAACCCTAATAGCTTTGAGTTATAATAAGAAAGAGATTTTTCTTTACATTTTTAAAAAATGGATATGCATGCTTGAAACATGTTAAAGATCCAAATGACCTATGGATCCAAACCTTTTAAAGAGAATTACAAACTCTCATTAAATTTTCAAGTGAAAGTGCGGTGGGATATTTACCCGAGTCAAACAAGCCATTATTTTGCCCATTTAAGAAAACTTGACCAGACGATCATAGATGATATGAAAGTCATATATCACGTGTAACGGGCTATATTTTTGTAAGGAAAGACTTATGGATTGGTAGTCAACACTCAGTTAAAAATCCCTTGCCTCGCCATTTTTCAGACGATTGCAAAACCTAATATATAAAAACTAAAAAGACTTTACAATCCTTATAAATTACAAACACTTTTTAGAATTGTCTCTCTCTACATTTGTGCATTGTGCATTTCCATTTTAGATGTATACTTTTTTCTTAAATCAAAATTTGAGTTTTCACTTTCCCTTCATCTAGTAAACAAAAAAGAGATAAAAGGCAAATAAATCACAACAAAATGAAAATTTTAGAGTTTATGTTCAGAAAAAATTTAAAGCAATATCAAATGTAAGTAAAAACAATTTATTGACACACCACAAATGAACACAAAAGTTTTGTTATCCAAGTTTTGGAGATTCCACTTGTTCAACCCTAATAGGTTGAATTTTATAAGAAAGAGATTTTTCTCCACATGTTTTAAAAAATGCATATGAATGTTTGAAACATGTTAAAAATGCAAATGACCTTTGGATCCAAATCTTTTAAAGGGACTAACAAACGCTCATTAAATTCTCAAGTGAACGTGTGGTGGGATATTTTCCCGAGTCAAACAAGCCATTATTTTGCCCATTTACAAAAAGCTGACCAAACAATCATATAAGATTGTAAAGTGATTTATCATGCGTAACGAGCTATATTTTTTTAAGGATTGACAAATGGATTGGGAGTCATCACTCAGTTAAAAATCCCACGCCTCCCTCTCTTCCCGACGGTTGCAAAACCAAATATATTAAAACTAAAAAAGGATTACAATCCCTAAAAATTACAAACACTTTTTGGAATTATCTCTCTCTACATTTATGCATTGTGCATTTTCATTTTAAATTTATACTTTTTTCTTAAATAAAAATTTGAGCTTTCACTTTCCCTTCACCTCGTAAACTAAATACAAGTAAAAGGCAAATAGATCACAACAAAATGAAAATTTTAGAGTTTATGAATGGAAAAAATTTAAAGCAATAAAAAATGTAAGAAGAGAAAATTTATTCACACAACACAAATAAACACAAAAGTTTTGTTATCCAAGTTGGGGAAATTCCACTAGTTGAACCCTTATAGATAGGAATTTTATAAGAAAGAGATTTTTCTACACATATTTTCAAAAATGGATTTGCATGCGTGAAACATATTAAAGAAGAAAATGCCCTATGGATCCAAACCTTTTAAAGAGAATAACATACACTCATTAAATTCTCAAGTTAACGTGTAGTGGGATATTTACACGAGTCAAATAAGCCATTATTTTGACCCTTTACAAAAAGCTGACCTGACGATCACAAATGATTGCAAAGTGATTTATCATGCGTAATGGGATATATTTTTGTAAGTTATGACATATGAATTTGGAGTCAACACTCAGTTAAAAATCCCCCACCTCCCCCTTTTCCGACGATTGCAAAACCGAACATATAAAAACTAAAAAGAGTTTACAATCCCTAAAAAATATAGAAACTTTTTTCAATTATCTCTCTCTACATTTGTGCATTGTGCATTTCCATTTTAGATGTATACTTTTTTCTTAAATTAAAACTTGGGTTTTCCCTTTCCTTTCCTCTCATAAATAGAAAAGAAATAAAAGGCAAATAGACCACAACAAAATTAAAAATTTAGAGTTATGTATGGAAAAAATTCAAAGCAATAACAAATGTTAGTAAACAAAATTTATTCACACTCCACAAATGAACACAAAAGTTTTTTTATCCAACTTTGGGAAATTCCACTAGTTCAACCCTAATAGCTTGGAATTTTATAAGAAAGAGATTTTTCTACACATGTTTTAAAAAATGGATATGCATGCTTGAAACATGTTAAATATTCAAATGACCTATGGATCCAAACCTTTTAAAGAAAATAACAAACGCTCTTTAAATTCACAAGTGAACGTGCGGTGAGATATTTACCCAAGTCAAACAAGCCATTATTTTACCCATTTACAAAAAGCTGACCTAACGATCATAGATGATTGTAAATTTAGTTATCATGTGTAACGGGCTTTATTTTTGTAAGGAATGCCTTATGGATTGGGAGTCTACACTCAGTTAAAAATCCCCCTCCCCCTTTAACTGAAGACTGCAAAACCTAATTTATAAAAACTAAAAAGAGTTTACAATCCCTAAAAATTACAGACACTTTTTGGAATTATCTCTCTCTACATTTGTGCATTGTGTATTTCCATTTTAGATGTATACTCTTTTCTAAAATCAATACTGGAGTTTTTACTTTCCCTTCATCTCGTAAACAAAAAAGAGATAAAAGGCAAATAGATCACAATAATATGAAAATTTTAGAGTTTATGTATGGAAAATAACAAATTTAAGTAAAAAAAATTTATTCACATACCACAAATGAACACAAAAGTTTTGTTATCCAAGTTTTTGAAATTCCACTAATTCAACCCTAATACATTGGAATTTTATAATAAACTGAATTTTCTACACATGTTTTAAAAAATGGATATAAATGCATTAAACAAGTTACAGATGCCAATGACCTATGGAACCAAACCTTTTGAAGAGAATAACAAACACTCATTAAATTCTCAAGTGAACGTGCGGTGGGATATTTACCCGAGTGAAACAAGCCACTATTTTGCCATTTACAAAAAGCTGACCTGACGATAATAGATGATTGTAAAGTGATTTACCATGCATAATGGGCTACATTTTTGTAAGGAGTGACTTATGGATCGGGAGTCACCACTCAGTTACAAATCCCCCGCCTCCCCCTTTTCCTGACGATTTCAAAACTTAATATATAAAACTAAAAAGAGTTTACAATCCCCAAAAATTACAGACACATTTTAGAATTATCTATCTCTACATTTGTGCATTGTGCATTTCAATTTTAGATGTATAATTTTTTCTTAAATCAAAACTTGAGCATTCACTTTCCCTTCATCTCCTAAAAAAAAAATAGATAAAAGGCAAATTGATCACAACAAAATGAAAATTTTAGAGTTTATGTATGGAAAAACTTTAAAGGAATAACAAATGTAAGTAAAGAAAATTTATTCACACACCACAAATGAAAACAAAAGTTTTGTTATCTAAGTTTGGGAAATTCCTCTAGTTCAACCCTAATAGCTTGGAATTATATTAGAAAGAGATTTTTCTATACATGTTTTAAAAAATGGATAAGCATGCTTGAAATATGTTAAAGATGCAAATGATCTATGGAGCCAAATCCTTTAAAGAGAATAAAAAACGCTCATTAAATTCACAAGTGAACGTGCAGTGGGATATTTACCCGAGTAAAACAAGCCATTATTTTGCCCATTTACAAAAAGCTGACCTAACGGTCATAGATGATTGTAAAGTGATTTATCATGCAAAATGGGCTATATTTTTCTAAGGAATGACTTAGGGATTGGGAGTCAACAATCAGTTAAAAATCCCCCGCCTCCCCATTTTCCCGACAACTGCAAAACCTGATATATAAAAACTAAAAAGATTTTACAATTCCTAAAAATTACAGACACTTTTTGGAATTATCTCTCTCTAGATTCATGCACTGTGCATTTCCATTTTATAAGAAAGAAATTTTTCTACACGTGTTTTAAAAAATGGTTATGCATGCTTGAAACATGATAAAGATGCAAATGACATATGGATCCAAACCTTTTAAACAGAATAACAAACGCCCATTAAATTCTCGAGTGAACGTGCAGTGGGATATTTACCCGAGGCAAGCAAACCATTATTTTGCTCATTTACATAAAAGTTGACGTAACGATCATAGATGATTGTAAAGTGATTTATCATGCGTAATGGGCTATATTTTTGTAAGGTGTGACTTATGGATTTGGAGTCAACTCTCAGTTCAAAATCCCCCGCCTCCCCCTTTTCCCGATGATTGCAAAACCTAATATATAAAAACAAAAAAGAGTTTACAATCCCTAAAAATTATAGACACTTTTTTGAATTATCTCTCCCAAAATTTGGGCATTATGCATTTCCATTTTAGATGTATACTTTTTTCTTAAATCAAAACTTGGGTTTTTACTTTCCCTTCATCTCCTAAAAAAAAGAGATAAAAGGAAAATATATCACAACAAAATGAAAGTTTAGTGTTTTTGTATGGAAAAATAACAAATGTAAGTAAAGAAAATTTATTAACACACCACAAATGAACACAAAAGTTTTGTTACCCAAATTTTGGAAATTCCACTAGTTCAACACTAATACCTTGGAATTTTATAAGAAAGATATTTTTCTACACATGTTAAAATATGGATATGCATGCTTGAAACATGTTAAAGATGAAAATGACCTATGGATCAAAACCTTTTAAAGAGAATAAAAAACTCTCATTAAATTCGCAAGTGAACGTGCGGTGAGAGATTTACCCGAGTCAAACAAGTCATTATTTTAACTATTTACAAAAAGTTGACCTAACGATCATAGATGATTGTAAAGTGATTTAAGATGCGTAATTGACTATATTTTTGAGAGGACTGACTTATCGATAGGGAGTGAGCACTCAGTTAAAAATCCCTCGCCTCCCCCTTTTCCCTACAAATGCAAAACCTAATATAAAAACTTAAAAGAGTTACAATCCCTAAAAATTACAGACACTATTTTTAATTATCTCTCTCTAAATTTGTGCATTGTGCATTTCCAACTTAGATGTTTACTTTTTTCATAAATCAAAACTTGAGGTTTCAATTTCCCTTCTTCTCGTAAACAAAAAGCGATAAAAGGCAAATAGATCACCACAAAATTAAATTTTTTGAGTATATGGAAGGAAAAAATTTAAACAATAACAAATATAAGTAAATAAAATTTATTCACACACCGCAACTGAACACAAAAGTTTTGTTATCCAAGGTTGGGAAATTCCATTTTTTCAACTCTAATAGCTTGGAATTTTATAAGAAAGATATT
This sequence comes from Aristolochia californica, assembly GCF_029961685.1. Classification (NCBI taxonomy): domain Eukaryota; kingdom Viridiplantae; phylum Streptophyta; class Magnoliopsida; order Piperales; family Aristolochiaceae; genus Aristolochia; species Aristolochia californica. The sequence continues at coordinate 30,160,604 of NW_027181992.1, read as the reverse complement.
TTTCAACACATGTTTTAAAAAATAGATATGCATGATTGAAACATGTTAAAGATCCAAATGACCTATGGATCCAAACCTTGTAAAGAGAATAACAATCGCTAACTAAATTCACAAGTGAACATGCGGTGGGATATTTACCTGAGTAAAAATATCCATTATTTTGCTCATTTTAAAAAAGCTGACCTAAAGATCATAGATGATTGTAAATTGATTTATCATGCGTAACGTGCTATATTTTTTTTTCAAGAATGATTTATGGATTCAGAGTCAACACTCAGTTAAAAATTCCCCACCTCCCCCTTTTCCCGTTGATTACAAAACCTTATATATAAAAAATAAAAAGAGTTTACAATCCCAAAAAATTACAGAAACTTTTTGGAATTATTTCTATATAAATTTGTGCATTGTCCATTTCCGTTTTAGATGTATACTTTTTTCTTAAATCAAAACTTGAGTTTTCACTTTCCCTTCATCTCGTACACAAAAAACAGATAAAAGGCAAAAAGATCACAACAAAATGAAACATTTAGACTGTATTTGTGGAAAACATTTAAAACAATAACAAATGTATGTAAAGAAAATTTATTCACACACCACAAATGAACACAAAAGTTTTGTTATCCAAGTTTTGGAAATTCCACTAGTTCAACTCTAATAGCTTGGAAGTTTATAAGAAAGAGATTTTCTAAGGAATGACTTATGGATTTGGAGTCATCACTCAGTTAAAAATCCCATGCATCCCCCTTTTCACGACGATTACAAAACCTAATATATAAAAAATAAAAAGAGTTTACAATCCCTAAAACTTACAAACCCTTTTTGGAATTATCACTCTCTACATTGTGCATTGTGCATTTCCTCAAATCAAAACCAGAGATAAAAGGCAAATAGATCACAACATAATGAAAAATTTTGAGTTTATGTACGAAAAAATTTTAAACAAACAAAAAATATAAGTAAAGAAAATTTATTCACACACTTCAAATAAACACAAAATTTTTGTTATCCAAATTTTGGAAATTCAACTATTTCAACCCTAATAGTTCGGAATTTTATAAGAAAGAGATTTTTCTACACATGTTTTAGAAAATAGATATGCATGCTTGAAACATGTTAAAAATGCAAATGACCTATAGATCCAAACCTTTGAAAGAGAATAAGCCATTAAATTCTCAAGTGAACGTGCATTGGGATATTTACCTGAGTCAAACAAGCCATTATTTTGCAAATTAACAAAAAGCTGACCGAACAATCATAGATGATTTTTAAGTGATATATCAAGCGTAATGGGCTATATTTTTGTAAGGAATGACTAATGGATTGGGAGTCAACACTCAATTAAAAATCCCCTGCCTCCCCCTTTTCCCGACAATTACAAAACCTAATGAATAAAAACTAAAAAGTTTTTACAATCTCTAAAAATTACAAACATTTTTGGGAATTATCACTATCTACATTTGTGCATTGTGCATTTCTATTTTAGATGTATACTTTTTTCTTAAATCAAAACATGAGTTTTCACTTCCCCTCATCTCGTAAACAAAAAAGAGATAAAAGGCAAATAGATCACAACAAAATGAAAATTTTAGAGTTTATGTATGGAAAAAATTTAATGCAATAACAAATATAAGTAAAGAAAATTTAATCACCTTCCACAAATGAACACAAAAGTTCTGTTATCCAGGTTTTGGAAATTCCATTAGTTCAACCCTAATTGCTTGGAGTTTTATAAGAAAGAGATTTTTCAACACATGTTTTAAAAAATGGATATGCATGCTTGAAACATGTTAAAGATGCTAATGACCTATGGATCCAAACCGTTTAAAGGGAATAACAAACACTCATTAAATTCTCAAGTGAACATGCATTGGGATATTTAGCCGTGTAAAAGTAGCCATTATTTTGCCCATTTTCAAAAAGCTGACCTAAAGATCAAAGATGATTGTAAAGTGATTTATCATGCATAATGTGCTATATTTTTTTAAGAAATGACTTATGCATTAGGAGTCAAGACTCAGTTAAAAATCCCCTGCCTCCCCCTTTTCCCGACGAGTGCAGAACCTTATATAAAAAAACTAAAAATCATTTACAATCCCTAAAAATTACAGACAATTTTTGGAATTATCTCTCTTTACATTTGTGCATTGTCCATTTCAATTTTAGATGTATATTTTTTTCATAAATCAAAACTTGAGTGTTCACTTTCCCTTCATCTCGTACACAAAAAAGAGATAAAAGGCAAATAGATCACAACAAAAAACAAATTTTAGAGTTTTTGTATGGAAAACATTTAAAGCAATAATAAATGTAAGTAAAGAAAATTTATTCACCCACCAGAAATGAACACAAAAGTTTTCTTAGCCAAGTTTTGGAAATTCCACTAGTTCAACTCTAATAGCATAGAGTTTTATAGGAAATAGTTTTTTCTACACATGTTTTAAAAAATGGATATGCATGCTTGAAACATGTTAAAGATGCAAATGACCTATGGATCCAAGCCTTTTAAAGAGACTAACAAACGCTCATTAAATTCTCAAGTGAACGTGCAGTGGGATATTTACCAGAGTCAAACAAGCCATTATTTTGCACATTAACAAAAAGCTGACCCAAAGATCATAGATGATTATAAAGAGATTTATCTTGTGTAACAGGCTATATTTTAGTGAGGAATGACTTATGGATTGGGTGTCATCACTCAGCTAAAAATCTCACCCCTACCTCTTTTCTCGAGGATTGCAAAACCTAATATATAAAAACAAAAAAAAGTTTACAATCCATAAAAATTAAAAACACTTTTTGGAATTATCTCTCTCTACATTTGTGCATTGTGCATTTCCATTTTAGTTGTATACTTTTCTCTTAAATCAAAACTTGAGTCTTCACTTCCCTACATCTCCTAAACTAAAAAGAGATAAAAGGCAAATAGATCACAAAAAAATGAAATTTTTAGATTTTATGTATGGAAAAATTTCAAAGCATTAAAAATTGCAATTAAAGAAAATTTATTCACATCCCACAAATAATCACAAAAGTTTCGTTATCCAAGTTTGGAAAATTCCACTAGTTCCACCCTAATAGCTTGGAATTTTATAAGCAAGTGATTCGTCCACACATGTTTAAAAAAATTGATATGCATGCATCAAACATATTAAAGATGCAAATGACCTATGGATCCAAACCTTTTAAAGAGAATAACAAAAGCTCATTAAATTCTCATGTGAACGTGCGGTGGGATATTTACCCGAGTCAAACAAGCCATTATTTTGACCATTTACAAAAAGCAGACCTGGCGATCATATATGATTGTAAAGTGATTTATCATGCGTAATGGGCTATATTTTCGTAAGGACTGACTTATTGATTTGGAGTCAACACTCAGTTAAAAATCCCCTACCTCCCCCTTTTCCCGACGATTGCAAAACCAAATATATAAAAACTAAAAAGAGTTTACAATCCCTAAAAATTACAGACACCTTTTGGAATTATCTCTCTCGACATTTATGCATTGTGTATTTCTATTTTAGATGTATAGTTTTCACTTAAATCCAAATTTGAGTTTTCAGTTTCCCTACTTCTCGTACACAAAAAAGAGATAAAAGGCAAATAGATCACATCAAAATGAAAATTTTATCATTTTTGTATGGAAAATTTTTAAAGAAATAACAAATGTAAGTAAATAAAATTTATTCACCCATCACAAATGAACACAAAAGTTTTGTTATCCAAGTATTGGAAATTCCACTAGTTTGACCCTAATAGCTTGAAGTTTTATAAGAAAGAGATTCTTCTACTGATGTTTTCAAAAATGGATATGCATGCTTGAAACATGTTAAAGATGCCAATGACCTATGGATCCAAACCTTTTAAAGAGAATAACAAACTCTCATTAAATTCTCAAGTGAACGTGCTGTGGGATATTTACCCGAGTAGAAATAGCCATTATTTTGCCCATTTACAAAGAGTTGACCTGACGATCATAAATGATTGTAAAGTTATTTATCATGCGTAATGGGCTATATTTTGGTAACGAATGACTTATGGATTTGGAGTCAACACTCAGTTAAAATTCATCTACCTCCCCCTTTTCCTGATGATTGCAAAACCTAATTTATAAAAACTAAAAAAAGTTTACAATCCCTAAAAATTTCAGACACTTTTAGTATTATCAGTCTCAACAATTGTGCATTGTGCATTTGCTTTTTAGATGTATACTTTTTTCTTTAATCAAAACATCAGTTTTCTCTTTCCCTTCATAACTAGTAAAAAAAAAAAAAGAGATAAAAGGCAAATAGATCACAACATAATGAAAAATTTAGAGTTTATGTATGGAAAAATTTATTCACACACCACAAAAAAACACAATATTTTGTTTTTCCAAGTTTTGGAAACTCCACAATTTCAACCCGAATAGCTTGTAATTTTATAACATAGAGATTTTTCGACACATGTTTTAAAAAATGGATATGCATGCTTGAAAAATGTTAAAGATGCAAACGGCCTATGCATCCAAACCTTTAAAAGAGAATAAAAGACACTCATTAAATTCTCAAGTGAACGTCCGTTGGGATATTTACCCGAGTCAAACAAGCCATTATTTTCCCCATTAACAAAAAGTTGACCTAACAATCATAGATGATTGTAAACTGATTTATCAAGCGTAACAGGCTATATATTTGAAAGGAATGACTTTTGGATAGGGAGTCAACGCTCAATTAAAAATCCCCCGCCTCCCCCTTTTCCCGACGGTTGCAAAATATAATATATAAAAACTAAAAAGAGTTTACAATCCCTAAAAATTACATAAACTTTTTAAAATTATATTTCTCTACTTTTTTGCATTGTGCATTTCCAGTTTAGATGTATACTTTTCACTTAAATCCAAACTTGAGTTTTCACTATCCCTTCATCTCGTAAAAAAAAAAGATAAAAGGCAAATAGATCACAACAAAATGAAAATTTTAGAGTTTTCGTGTGGAAAAAAATTTAAGCATTAACAAATGTAAGTAAATAAAATTTATTCACCCTCCAAAAATGAACACAAAAGTTTTTTTATCCATGTTTTGGAAATACCACTAGATCAACCCTAATTGCTTGGAATTTTATAAGAAAGAGATTTTTCTACACATTCTTGAAACATGTTAAAGATGCCAATGACCTTTGGATCCAAACCTTTTAAAGAGAATAACAAACGCTCATTAAATTCTCAAGTGAACGTGCGGTGGGATATTTACCCGAGAAAAAATAGCCATTATTTTTCCAATTTTCAAAAATCTGACCTACACATCATAGATGATTGTAAAGTGATTTATCATGCGTAGCGTGCTATATTTTTTCAAAGAATGACTTATGGATTGGGAGTCAACATTCAGTTAAAAATCCCCTGCCTCCCCCTTTTCCGACGATTACAAAACCTAATATATAAAAACTAAAAAGAGTTTACATTCCCTAAAAATTACAAACACTTTTTTGAATTATCTCTCTCTAAATTTGTGCATTGTGCATTTACATTTTAGATTTAAACTTTTTTCTTAAATAAAAACTTGAGTTTTCACTTTCCATTCATCTCGTCAACAAAAAGAGATAAAAGGCCAATAGATCACAACAAAATGAACGAAAAAAATTAAATCAATAAAAAATCAAACAACAAATGAACAAAAAAGTTTTGTTATCCAAGTTTGGGAAATTCCACTAGTTCAACCCTAATAGCTTGGATTTTTATACGAAAGAGATTTTTCTACACAAGTTTTAAAATATGGATATGTATACTTGAAACATGTGAAAGATGCAAATGACCTATGGATCCAAACCTTTTAAAGAGAATAACAAATGCACATTTAATTCTCAAGTGAACGAACGATGGGATATTTACATGAGTGAAACCAGCCATTAATTTGCCCATTTACAAAAAGCTGACCTGACGATCACAGATGATAGTAAAGTGATTTATCATGCGTAACGGGCCATATTTTTGTAAGGAATGACTTATGCATTGGGGTTCCCCCTTTTCTCGACGATTGGAAAACCTAATATATAAAAACTACAAAGAGTTTATATTCCCTAAAAATTTAAGACACTTTTTACAATTATCTCTCTCCACAATTCTGCACTGTGCATTTCCATTTTAGATATATACTTTTTTCTTAAATCAAAATTTTAGATATATACTTTTTTCTTAAATCAAAACTTGAGTTTCACTTTCCTTTCATTTTGTAAAAAAAAAAAGAGGTAAAAGGCAAAAAGATCACAACAAAATGAAAATTTTAATGTTTTTGTATGGAAAAAATTTAAAGCAATAACAAATTTATGTAGAGAAAATTTATCGACCCTAATAGCTTGGAGTTTGATAGGAAATAGATTTTTCTACACATGTTTTAGAAAATTGATATGCATGCTAGAAACATGTTAACGACGCAAATGACCTATTGATACAAACCTTTTAAAGCGAATAACAACGACTCATTAAATTCTAGAGTGAACATGGGGTGGGATACTTACCCGAGTCAAACAAGCCATTATTTTGCCCATTTACAAAAATCTTACCTGACGATCATAGATCATTGTAAAGTGATTTATCATGAGTAACAGGCTATATTTTTTTAAAGAATGACTTATGGATTGGGAGTCAACACTCAGTTAAAAATCCCCGCGTCCCCTATTTCCCGAGGATTGCAAAACCTAATATATAAAAACTAATAATAGTTTAAAATCCCTAAAAATTACAGACACTTTTTGGAATTATCGCTCTCTACATTTGTGCACTATGAATTTCCATTTTAGATGTATACTTTTTTTTAAAATCAAAACTTGAGTTTTATCTTTCCCTTCATCTCGTAAAGAAAAAAAGTGATAAAAGGCAAACAGATCATACAAAATGAAATTTTAGAGTTTATGTATGGTAAAAAAATTTAAAGCAATAAAAAATTTAAGTAGAGAAAATTTATTCACACACCACAAATGAACACAAAAGTTTTGTTATCCATGTTTTGGAAATTCCACTAGTTCAACGTTGCCTCATAGCTTGGAATTTTATAAGTAAGAGATTTTGTACACATGTTTTAAAAAATAGATATACATGCTTGAAACATGTTAACGATACAAATGACCTACGGATCCAAACCTTTTAAAGCGAATAACAAACGTCCATTAAATTCTCAAGTGAACATGCGATGGGATACTTACCTGAGTCAAACAAGCCATTATTTTTCCCATTTACAAAAAGATGACCTGAAGATCGTAGATGATAGTCAAGTGATTTATCATGCGTAAGGGGCTATATTTTTTTAAGGAATGACTTATGGACTGGGAGTCAACACTCAGATAAAAATCCCCCGCATCCCCCTTTTCCCGACGATTGCAAAACCTAATATATAAAAACTAAAAAGAGTTTATAATCCATAAAAATTAAAGGCAAATTTTGGAATTATCTCCCTCTACATTTGTGCATTGTGAATTTCCAATTTAGATGTATAATATTTTCTTAATTTGAAAATTGAGTTTTCACTTTTCCTTCATCTCGTAAACAAAATGCAGATAAAAGGCAAATAGATCACAACAAAATGAAAATTTTAAAGTCTATGTGTGGAAAAAATTTAAAGCAACAACAAATGTAAGTAAAGAAAATTTATTCACACACCACAAATGAACACAAAAGTTTTGTTATCCAAGTTTGGGAAATTCCACTAGTTCAACCCTATTAGCTTGGAATTTTATAAGAAAAATATGTTTCTACAAATGTTTTAAAAAATGGATATGTATGCTTGAAACATGTTAAAGATGCGAAGGACCTATGGATCAAAGCCTTTTAAAAAGAAATACCAAACGCTCATTAAATTTTGAAGTGAACATGCGGCGGAATATTTACCTAAGTCAAACAAGCCATTATTTTGCCCATTTACAAAAAGCTGACCTAACGATCATAGATGATTGTAAAGTGATTTATCACACGTAACGGGCTATATTTTTGTAACAAATGACTTATGGATTCAAAGTCAACACTCAGTTAAAAATCCCCGCCTCCCCCTTTTCCCGACAATTGTAAAGCCTATTATATAAAAATTAAAAGAGTTTACAATCCCTTAAAATTACATTCACTTTTTGGAATTATCTCTCTCTACTTTCTTGCGTTGTACATTTCCATTTTAGTTGTATACTTTATTCTGAAATCAAAACTAGAGTTTTCACTTTCCCTTCATCTTGTAAACAAAAAAGAGATAAAAGACAAATAGATCACAACAAAATGAAAATTTTAGAGTTTATGTATGGAAAAAATTTAATTCAATAACAAATGTAAGTAAAGAAAATTTATTCACTCATCACAAATGAACCAAAAAGTTTTGTTATCCAAGTTTAGGAAATTTCACTAGTTGAACCCTAATAGTTTGGAATTTTATAGGAAAGTGATTTTCTACACATGTTTTTCAAAATGGATATGCATGCTTGAAACATCTTAAAGATGCAAATGACCTATGGATCCAAAATTTTTAAAGAGAATATCAAATGCTCATTAAATTCTCAAGTGAACGTGCGGTAGGATATTTACCCGAGTCAAACCAACCACTATTTTGCCCATTTACAAAAAGCTAACCTGACGGTCATAGATGTTTGTAAAGTGATTTATCAAGTGTAAGAATGATTTATGGATTGGGAGTCAGCACTTAGTTAAAAATCCCCCGCCTCCTCCTTTGCCCAACAATTGCAAAAACTAATATATAAAAAATAAAAAGAGTTTACAATCCCTAAAAATTACAGACACTGTTTGGAATTATCTATTTGTACATTTGTGCATTATGCATTTCTATTTTAGATGTATACTTTTTTCTTAAATCAAAACTTGAGATTTCACTTCCCTTACATCTCGTAAACAAAAATGAGATAAAAGCCAAATAGATCACAACAAAATGAAAATCTTAGAGTTTATCTTTGGAAAACAATTAAAGCAATAACAAAATGTAAGTAAAGAAAATTTATTCACACACCACAAATGAACACAAAAGTTTTGTTATCCAAGTTTGGGAAATTCCACTAGTTCAAATGTAATAGCTTGGAATTTTATAAGAAAGAGATTTTTCTACAAATGTTTTAAAAATAGGATATGCATGCTTGAAACACGTTAAAGAAGCAAATGAGCTATATAACCAAACCTTTTAAAGAGAACAAAAAACGATCATTAAATTCTCAAGTGAGTGGGATATTTACCCCAGTCAAACGAGCAATTATTTTTCACATTTAAAAAAAGCTAACCTAACAATCATAAATGATTGTAAAGTGATTTATCATGCTTAACGGGATATATTTCTGTAAGGAATTACTTTTGGATTGGGAATCAACACTGAGTTAAAAATCCCCCGCCTCGCCCTTTTCACAACGATTACAAAACCTAATATATAAAAACTAAAAAGAGTTTACAATCCCTAAAAATTATAGACACTTCTTTGAATTATCTCTCTCTACATTTCTGCATAGTGCATTTCTATTTTAGATGTATAATTTTGTCTAAAATCAAAGCTTGAGTTTTCACTTTCCCTTCATCTTGTAAACAAAAAATAGATAAAAGCCAAATAGATCTCATCAAAATGAAAATTTTAGAGTTTATGATTGAAATTTTTTTTAAGCAATAACAAATTTAAGTAAATAAAATATATTCACACACCACAAATGAACACAAAAGATTTGTTATCCAAGTTTGGGAAATTCCACTAGTTCAACCCTAATAGCTTGGAGTATTATAAGAAAAAGTTTTTATACATATGTTTTAAAAAATGGATATGCATGCTTTAAACATGTTAAAGATGCAAATGACCTAAGGATCAAAACCATTTAAAGAGAATAACAAACGCTCATTAAATTCTCAAGTGAACGTGAGGTGGAATATTTATCTGAGTCAAACAAGCCATTATTTTGCCCATTTACAAAAAGTTGTTCTGACGGTCGTAGATGATTGTAAAGTGATTTATCTTGCGTATCGGGTTATATATTTGTAAGGAATGACTTATGGATTGGGAATCAATACTCAGTTAAAAATCCTCCGCCTCACCCTTTTCCCCACGATTGCAAAACCACATAAATAAAAACTAAAAAGTTTCACAATCCCAAAAAATACAGACACTTTTTGGAATTATCATTCTCTACAATTGTTCATTGTGCATTTCCATTTTAGATGTATTCTTTTTTCTTAAATCAAAACTTCAGTTTTAACATTCCCTTCATCTCATAAACAAAAAAGAGATACAAGGCAAATCGATCACAATAAAATGAAAATTTTAGAGCTTATGTATGGAAAAAATTTAAGACAATAACAAATGTAAGTAACAAAAATTTATTCACACACCACAAATAAATAAAAAAGTTTTCTTATCCAAGTTTGGGAAATCCCACTAGTTCTACCCTAATAGCATGGACTTTTATAAGAAAGAGATTTTTCTACACATGTTTTAAAAAATGGATATGCATGCTTGAAACATGTTAAAGATGAAAATGACCTATGGATCCAAACATTTTAATGAGAATAACTAGAGCTCATTAAATTCTCAAGTGAATGTTCGGTGGGATATTAACCCGAGTTAAACAAGCCATTATTTTGCCCATTTACAAAAAGCTGACCAGACGATCATAGATGGTTCTAAAGTGATTTATCATGCATAACGGGTGATATTTTTGTAAGGAATGACTTATGGATTGGAAATCAACACCCAGTTAAAAATCCCCCGCCTCCCCCATTTCCCGACGATTGCAAAACCTAATACTTAAAAACTAAAAAGATTTTACAATCCCAAAAAATTACAGACACTTTTTGAAATTTTCCCTTTCGACATTTTTGCATTGTACATTTCCATTTTAGATGTATTCTTTTTTCTTAAATCAAAACTTGTGTTTTCACTTTCCATTCATCTCGTCAACAAAAAAGAGACAGAAGGCCAATAGATCACAACAATATTAAAACTTTAGAGTTTATGTATGGAAAAAAATTTAAGCAACAAAAAATGGAAGTAAATAAAATTTATTCACACACCACAAATGAACACAAAAGTTTTGTTATCCAAGTTTCAGAAATCCCACTAGTTCAACCCTAATAGCATAGAGTTTTATAAGAAAGAGATTTTTCTACACATGTTTTAAAAAATGGATATGCATGCTTGAAACATGTTAAAGATTCAAATGACCTATGGATCCAAACCTTTTAAAGAGAATAACAAACTCTCATTAAATTATTCAGTGAACGTGCGGTGGGATATTTATTTGAGTCAAACAAACCATTATTTTGCCCATTTAGAAAAAGCTGACCTGACGGTCATAGATGATTGTAAAGTGATTTATCATGCGTAACGGGTTTTATTTTTGTACGGAATGACATATGGATTGGAAGTCAATACTCAGTTAAAAATCCATTGTCTTCCTCTTTTAGCGACGATTGCGAAACCTAATATATAAAAACTAAAAAGATTTTACAATCCCGAAAAATTACCGTCACTTTTTGGAATTTTCTCTCTCTAAATTTGTGCATTGTATATTTACATTTTAGATGTATACTTTTTTATTAAATAAAAACTTGAGTTTCACTTTCCCTTCATCTCATAAAAAAAAGAGATAAAAGGCAAATAGGTCGTACAAAATTGTAACTTTAGAGTTTATGTATGGAAGAAATTTAAAGCAATAATAAATGTATGTAAACAAAATTTATTAACACACAAAAATGAACACAAAATTTTTTTTATCCAAGTTTGGGAAATTTCACTTGTTCAACCCTCATTGATTGGAATTTTAAAAGAAAGAGATTTTCCTACACATGTTTTAAAAAATGGATATGCATGCTTGAAACTTGTTAAAGATGCAAATGACCGATGGATCCAAACCTTTTAAAGAGAATAACAAACGCTCATTAAATTCTCAAGTGAACGTGCAATGGGATATTTATACTAGTCAAACAAGTCATTAGTTTGCCCATTTAGAAAAAGGTGACATAACGATCATAGATGATTGTAATGTGATTTATCATGCGTAACGGGTCATATTTTGTAAGGAATGAATTATGGATTGGGAGTCAACACTCAGTTAAACATCATCCGCCTCACCCTTTTCCCGATGATTGCAAAACCTAATAAATAAAAACTAAAAAGTGTTTACAATTCCTAAAAAATACAGAAAGTTTTTGGAATTATCTTTGTCTACATTTGTGCATTGTGCATTTCACTTTTAGATGTATACTTTTTTCTTAAATCAACACTTGAGTTTTCACTTTCCCTTCATCTCGTAAACAGAAAAGAGATAAAAGGCAAATAGATCACAACAAAATCAAAATTTTAGAGTTTATGTATGGAAAAAATTTAAAGCAATAACAAATGTAAGTAAAGAAAATTTATTCACACACCACAAATGAACACAAAAGATTTTTATCCAAGTTTGGGAAATCCAAGTTGTTCTACCCTAATAGCATGGAGTTTTATAAGAAAGAGATTTTTCTACACATGTTTTAAAAAATGGATATGTATGCTTGAAACAAGTTAAAGATGCAATTGACCTATGGATCCAAACCTTTTAAAGAGAAAAACAAACTCACATTAAATGTGAACGTGCTGTGGGTTATTTACCCGAGTCAAACAAGCCATTATTTTTCCCATTTACAAAAAGCTGACCTGACGATCATAAATGATTCTAAAGTGATTTATCAGCCATAACAGGCTATATTTTTTATGGAAAGACTTATGGATTGGAAGTCAACACTCAGTTAAGAATACCCTACCTCCCCCTGTTCCCTCCGATTGTAAAACCTAATATATAAAAACTAAAAAGATTTTATAATCCCTTAAAATTACAGATACTTTTTTGAATTTTCTCACTCTATATTTGTGCATTGTACATTTCCATTTTAGATGTATCCTTTTTTCTTCAATCAAAACTTGAGTTTGCACTTTCCCTTCATCTCATAAAAAAAAGTAAATAGGTCGTACAAAATGATAATTTTAGATTTTATGTATGGAAAAAATTTTAAGAAATGATAAATGTATGTAAACAGAATTTATTCACACACCAAAAAGAAATCAAAAGTTTTGTTATCAAGTTTGGAAAATTCCACTAGTTCAACCCTCATAGGATGAAATTTGTTAAGAAAGAGATTTTTCTACACATGTTTTAAAAAATGGATATGCATGCTTGATACATGTGAAAGATGCAAATGACCTATGGATCCAAGCCTTTTAAAGAGAATAACAAAAGCTCATAAAATTCTCTAGTGAACGTGCGGTGGGATATTTCCTCGAGTCAAACAAGCCATTATTTTGCCTATTTACAAAAAGCTGACCTGACGATCATAGATGATTGCAAAGTGATTTATCATGAGTAACGGGCAATATTTTTTGTAACAAATGACTTATGGATTGGGAGTCAACACTCAGTTAAAAATCCCCCACTTCCCCCTTTACCCGACGATTGCAAAATGTAACATAAAAAAACAAAAAAGAGTTTACAATCCCTAAAAATTATAGACTTTTTTTTTGAATTATCTCTCTCTATATTTGTGCATTGTGCATTTAAATTTTAGATCTGTACATTTTTCTTAAATCAAAACTTGAGTTTTTACTTTCTCTTCGTCTCGTAAACAAAAAAGAGATAAAAGGCAAATAGATCACAACAAAATGAAAATTTTAGAGTTTATGTATGGAAAGAATTTAAAGCAATAACAAATGTCAGTAAAGAAAATTTACTCACACACCACAAATGAACCCAAAAGTTTCGTTAACCAAGTTTGGGAACTTCCACTAGTTCAACACTAATAGCTCGAAGTTTTAATAAGAAAGAGATTTTTCTTCACACATTTTAAAAAATGGATATGCATGCTTGAAACATGTTAAATGTGCAAATGACCTATGGATCCAAACCTTTTAAAGAAAATAACAAACGCTCATTAAATTCTCAAGTGAATATGTGGTGGAATATTTACCCTAGTCAAACAAGCCATTATTTTGCCCATATAAGAAAAGCTGACGAGATGATCATAGATGATATTAAAGTGATTTGTCATGCATAACTGGCTATATTTTTGTAAGGAATGACTTATGGATTGGGAGTCAGCACTAAGTTAAAAATCCCCCACCACCCCATTTTCCCTTCGTTTGCAAAACCTAATATAAAAAAACTAAAAAGAGTTTACAGTCCCTAAAAATTACAGACACTTTTTGGAATCATATCTCTCTATATTTGTGCATTGTGCATTTCCATTTTAGATTTATACTTCTTTCTTAAATCAAAACTTGAGTTTTCACTTTCCATTCATCTCGACAACAAAAAAGAGATAAAAGGCCAACAGAACACATTAAAATAAATTTTTTTGAGTTGATGAATGGAAAGAATTTAAAGAAATAACAATGTAAGTAAAAACAATTATTCACACACCACAAATGAACTCAAAAGTTTTGTTATCCATGTTTTGGAAATTCCACTAGTTCAACCCTAATAGCTTGGAGTTTTATAAGAAAGAGATTTTTCTACACAAGTTTTAAAAAATGGATATGCATTCTTGAAACATGTTAAAGATGCAAATGACCTATGGATCCAAACCTTTTAAAGAGAATAACCAATGCACATTAAGTTTTCTAGTGAACGTACGGTGGGATATTTACATGAGTCAAACAAGCAATTAATTTTGCGCATTTACAAAAAGCTGACCTACCGATCATATATGATTGTAAAGTGGTTTATCATGCGTAACGGGCTATATTTTTGTAAGGAATGACTTATGGATTGGGAGCCCCTTTTTTTCTCAATGATTGCAAAACCTAATATATAAAACTAAAATGAGTTTACATTCCCTAAAAATTAAAGACACTTTTTGGAATTATCTCGTTCCACATTTGTGCATTGTGCATTTCCATTTTGGATGTATACTTTTTCCTTAAATCAAAACTTGTATGGAAAAAATTTAAAGCACTAACAAATGTTAGTAAAGAAAATTTATTCACGCACCACAAATGAACACAAAAGTTTTGTTATCCAAGTTTTGGAAATTTCATTAGTTCAACCCTAATAGCTTGGAGTTTAATAAGAAAGAGTTTTTTCTACACATGTTTTAAAAAATTGATATGCATCCTTGAAACATGTTAAAGATGCAAGTTACCTATGGATCCAAACCTTTTCAACAGAATAAAATACGCTCATTAAATTCTCACTTGAACGTGAGGTGGGATATTTACTCGAGCCAGACAAGCCATTATTTTGCCCATTTACAAAAAGCTGACTTCATGATCATAGATAATTGTAAAGTGATTTATCAAGCGTAACGGACTATATTTTTTTTAGGAATAACTTATGGATCAGGAGTCAACACTCAGTTAAAAATCTCCTGCCTCCCCCTTTTCCCGACAATTGCACAAACTAATAATTAAAAACTAAAAAGTGTTTAGAATCATTAAAAATTACTTACTCTTTTTGGAATTATCTCTCTCTACATTTTTGCAGTGCGCATTTCCATTTTAGATGTATACTTTTCTCTTAAATAAAAACTTGAGTTTTCAATTTTCCTTCATCACGTAAACAAAAAAGAAATAAAAGGCAAATAGATCACAACAAAACGAAAATTTTATAGGTTTTGTATGGAAAAAATTTAAATCAATAACAAATGTTAGTAAAGAAAATTTATTCACACACCACAAATGAACACAAAAGTATTCTTATCCAAGTTTTGGAAATTCCACTAGTTCAACCCTAATAGCTTGGAGTTTAATAAGAAAGAGAATTTTCTACACATGTTTTAAAAAATGGATATGCATCCTTGAAACATGTTAAAGATGCAAATGACCTATGGATCCAAACATTTTAGAGAGAATAACAAACGCTCATTAAATTTTCAAGTGAACGTATGGTGGGATATTTCCCGTGTCAAACAAGCCATTATTTTGCCCATTTACAAAAAGTTGACTTAACGATCATAGATGATTATAAAGTGATTTATCATGCGTAACGAGTTATATTTTTGTAAGGAATGACTTATGGATTGGGAGTCAACACTCAGTTAAAATTCCCTAGCCTCCCCCTTTTCCCGACAATTGCAAAACTTAATAAATAAGAACTGAAAAGTGTTTACAATCCCTAAAAATTACATACTCTTTTTTGTATTATCTCTCTCTACATTTGTGCGTTGTGCATTTCTATTTTAGATGTATACTTTTTTCTTAAATCAAAACTTGAGTTTTCACTTTCCCTTCCTCTCTCAAACAAAAAAGAGATAAAAGGCAAAATTGATCACAACAAAATGAAAATTTTAGAGTTTATGTATGGAAAAAATTTAATGAAATAATAAATTTAAGGAAACAAAATTTATTCACACCACAAATGAACACAAAATTTTTGTTATCCAAGTTTGGGAAATTCCACTAGTTCAACCCTAATAGCTTGGAGTTTTATAAGAAAGATTTTTCTACACATGTTTTAAAAAAGGGGATATACATGCTTGAAACATGTTAAAGATGAAAATGACCTATGGATCCAAACCTTTTAAATCGTATAACAAACGCTCATTAAATTCTCAAATGAACGTGCGGTGGGATATTTACCCGAGTCAAAGAAACCTTTATTTTGCCCATTTAAAAAAAGCTAACTTGACAATCATAGATGATCCTTAAGTGATTTATCATGCGTAATGAGCTATATTTTTGTAAGGAATGACTTATGGATTGGGAGTCAGGACTCAGTTAAAAATCCTCCGCCTCACCCTTTTCCCAGCGATTGAAAAACCTAGTAAATAAAAACTAAAAAGTGTTTACAATCCCTAAAAAATAGAGACAGTTTTTTGGAATTATCTTGCTCTACATTTGTGCATCGTGCACTTCCATTTTAGATGTATACTTTTTTCTTAAATAAAAACTAGAGTTTTCACTTTCCCTTTGTCTCATAAAACAAAAAAGAGATAAAAGGCAAATAGATCACACCAAAATGAAAATTTTAGATTTTTTATGGAAAAAATTTAAAGAAATAACAAATGTAACTAAAGAAAATTTATTCACACACCACAATTGAACTCAACAGTTTTGTTATCCAAGTTTGGGAAATTCCACAAGTTCAACCCTAATTGCTTGGAATTTTATCATAAAGAGATTTTTCTACACATGTTTTAAAAAATGGATTTGCATGCTTGAAACATATTAAAGATGCAAATGACCTATGGATCCAAGCCTTTTAAAGAAAATAACAAACGCTCATTAAATTCTGAAGTAAACGTGCGGTGGAATATTTACCGGAGTCAAACAAGCCATTATTTTGCCCATTTACAAAAAGCTGACCTAACGAGCATAGATGGTTGTAAAGTGATTTATCATGCGTAACGGGCTATATTTTTGTAAGGAATGACATATGGATGTGGAGTCAACACCCAGTTAAAAATCCCCTACCTGCCCCTTTTCCTAACGATTACAAAACCTAATATATAAAAAATAAAAAGATTTTACTATCCCTAAAAATTACAGACACTTTTTGGAATTACCTCTCTCTACATTTGTACATTGTACATTTCAATTTTAGATGTATACTTTTTTCTTAAATCAAAACTTGAGTTTTCACTTTCCCTTCATCTCTTAAACAAAAAAGAGATAAAAGGCAAATAGATCACAACAAAATGAAAATTTTAGAGTATATGAATGGAAAAAATTTAAAGCAATAGAAAATGTAAGTAAATAAAATTTATTCACACACCACAAATGAACACAAAAGTTTTTTTATCGAAGTTAGGGAAATTCCACTAGTTCAACCCTAATAGCTTGGAGTTTTATAAAAAAAAGATTTTTCTTCACAAGTTTTAAAAAATGGATACACATGCTTGAAACATGTTAAAGATGCAAATGACCTTTGGATCCAAACTTTTTAAAGAGAATAACAATTCTCATTAAATTCTAAAGTGAACGTGTGGTGGGATATTGACCCGAGTCAACAAGCCATTATTTTTCTATTAAAGAAATGTTGACCTTACGATCATAGATGATTGTAAAGTGATTTATCATGCGTAATGGGCAATATTTTTGTAAGGAATGACTTAGGGATAGGGAGTCAACACTTAGTTAAAAATCACCCGCCTTCCCCTTTTGCCAATGATTATAAAACAAAATATATAAAAACTAAAAAATTTTTCAATCCCTAAAAATTATAGAGAGTTGTTGGAATTATCTCTCTCTACATTTGTGCATTATGCATTTCAACTTCTAATGTATACTTTTTTCTTAAATCAAAACTTGAATTTTCACTTTCTCTGCATCTCATTAACAAAAAAAGAGATAAAAGGGAAATAGTTCACAACAAAATGAAAATTTTAGAGTTTATGTGTAGAAAAAATTAAAAGCAATAACAAATGTAAGTAAAGAAAATTTATTCACACATCACAAATGAACACAAAAGTTTTGTTATCCAACTTTTGGAAATTCCACTAGTTCTACCCTAATAGCTTGGAGTTTTATAAGGAAAAGTTTTCTCTTCACATGTTTTAAAAAATGGATGTGCATACTTGAAACTTGTTAAAGATGAAAATGACCTATGGATCAAAACCTTTTAAAGGGATAACAAACGCTCATTAAATTATCAAGTGAACGTGTGGAGGGATATTTACCCGATTCAAACTAGCCATTATTTTGCCCATTTAAGAAAAGCTGACCTCACGATCATAGATGATTGTAAAGTGATTTATCGTGCATAACGGGCTATATTTTTGTAAGGAATGACTTATGGGTTGCAAATCAACACTTAGTTAAAAATCCTCTGCCTCCCCTTTTTCCCGACGATTACAAAACCTAATATATAAAAACTAAAAAGAGTTTACAATCCCTCAAAATTATAGACACTTTTTGGAATTATCTCTCTCTATATTTATGCATTTTGTATTTTCAGTTTAGATGTATACATTTTTCTTAAATAAAAACTTGATTTTGCACTTTCCCTTCATCTCGTCAACAAAAAATAGATAAAAGGCAAAAAGATCACAACAAAATGAAAATTTTAGAGTTTATGTATGGACAAAATTTAAACAAATAACAAATGTAAGTAAAGAAAATTTATACTCACACCACAAATGAACACAAAAGTTTTGTTATCAAAGTTTGGGAAATTCCGCTAGTTCAACCCTAATAGTTTAGAATTTTAATAAGAAAGAGATTTTTCTTCACGTGTTTTAAAAAATGTATATGCATGTTTGAAACATGTTAAATATGAAAATGACCTATGGGTCCAAACCTTTTAAAGAGAATAACAAACACTCATTAAATTCTCATGTGAACGTGCGGTGGGATATTTACCCGAGTCAAACAAGCCATTATTTTTCCCATTTAAGAAAAGCTGACATGACTATCATGGATGATATTAAAGTTATTTACCATGCGTAGCAGGCTATATTTTTGTGAGGAATGACTTATGGATTGGATGTCAACACTCAGTTAATAATCCCCCGCCTCCCTATTTTCCCGACGATTGCAAAACCTAATATATAATTACTAAAAAGAGTTCACAATCCCTAAAAATTATAGACACTTTTTGGAATTATCTCTCCCTACATTTTTTCATTATTCATTTCCTTTTTAGGTGTATTCTTTTTTCTTAAATCAAAACTTGAGTTTTCACTTTCCATTCATCTCGTCAACAAAAAATTCATTGAAGGCCAATAGATCATAACAAAATGAAAATTTTAGAGGTTAAGTATGGAAAAATTTTAAAGCAATAACAAATGGAAGTAAAGAAAATTTATTCACACGCCACAAATAAACACAAAATTTTTGTTATCCAAGTTTTGGTAATTCCACTAGTTCAACCCTAATTGCTTGGAGTTTTATAAGAAAGAGATTTTTCTACACAAGTTTTAAAAAAAGGATATGCAGAGTTGAAACATGTTAAAGATGCAAATGACCTATGGATCAAAACCATTTAAAGAGAATAACAAACGCACATTAAATTCTCAAGTAAACTTGTGGTGGGATATTTAGCCAAGTCAAACAAGCCATTATTTTGCCAATTTACAAAAACCTGACATGACGATCAAAGATGATTGTAAAGTGATTTATCATGCGTAATAGGATATATTTTTGTAAGGGATGACTTATGGATTGGGAGTCAACACTCATTTAAAGACACTTTCTGGAATTATCTCTCTCCACATTTGTTCATTGTACACTTCCATTTTAGATGTATACTTTTTTTTTAAATCAAAACTTGACTTTTCACTTTCCCTTCATCTCGTAAGCAAAAAAGAGGTAAAAGGCAAATAGATCACAACAAAATGAAAATTTTAAAGTTTTTGTATGAAAATTTTTTCAAGAAATAACAAATTTAAGTAAAGAAAATTTATTCACACACCACAAATGAACAAAAAAGTTTTGTTATCCAAGTTTGGGAAATTACACCAATTCAACCCTAATAGCTTGGAGTTTTATAAGGAAGAGATTTTTCTACACATGTTTTAAAAAATGGATATGCATCCTCGAAACATGTTAAAGATGCAAATGACCTATAGAACCAAACCTTTTAAAGAGAATAACAAACACTCAATATATTCTCAAGTGAACGTGCGGTGGGATTACCGGAGTCAAACAAGCCATTATTTTGCCAATTTACAAAAAATTGACCTTACGATCATAGATGATTGTAAAGTGATTTAGCATGCGTAACGGGCTATATTTTTGTAAGGAGTGACATATGGATTGGGAGTCAACACTCATTAAAATCCTCCCCCCCTCTCTTTTCCTGACGATTGCAAAACCAAATAAATAAAAACTAAAAAGAGTTTACAATCCGTTAAAATTACTGACACTTTTTGGAATTATCTCTCTCCACATTTGTGCATTGAGCATTTCCATTTTAGATGTATATTTTCTCTTAAAAAAAGTTGAATTTTTACTTTCCCTTTATCTAGTAAACAAAAAAGAGATAAAAGCCAAACAGATCACAACAAAATGAAAATTTTAGAGTTTTGTATAGAAAAAAATTAAAGCAATAACAAATGTGAGTAAAGAAAATTGATTCACACACCATAAATGAATGCAAAAATTTTGTCATCCAAGTTTTGGAAATTCCACTAGTTCAACCCTAATAGCTTGAAGTTTTATTAGAAAGATATTTTTCTACACAAGTTTTAAAAGATGGATATGCATGCATCAAACATGTTAAAGACGCCAATGACCTATGGATCCAAACATTTTAAAGAGAATAGCAAACTCTCATTAAATTCTCAAGTGATTGTGCGGTGGGATATTTACTTGAGTCAAACAAGCAATTATTTTGCCCATTTACAAAAAGCTGACCTAACGATCATAGATGATTGTAAGTGATTTATCATGCATAATGGGCTATATTTTTGTAAAGAGTGACATATGGATTAGGAGTCAACACTTAGTTAAAAATCCCCCGCCTCCCCCTTTTCCCGATGATTACAAAACCTAATATATAAAAACTAAAAAGAGTTTACAATCCCTTAAAATCATATACACTTTTTGGAATTATCTCTCTCTACATTTGTGCATTATGCATTTCCAGTTCAAATGTATACTTTTTTCTTAAATCAAAACTTGAATTTTCACTTTCCCTGCATCTCGCTAAGAAAAAAGAGATAAAAGGCAAATAGATCACAACAAAATGAAAATTTTAGAGTTTATGTACGGAAAAAAATAAAAGCAATAACAAATGTAAGTAAAGAAAAAATTTTCACACACCACAAATGAACGCAAAAGTTTGGGAAATTCCACTAGTTTAACCCTAATTGCTTGTAGTTTTATAGGAAAGAAATTTTTCTTCACATATTTTAAAAAATGGTTATGCATGGTTGAAATATGTTAAAGATTAAAATGACCTATGGATCCAAACCTCAGTTAAAAATCCACCGCCACCCCCTTTCCCCGACAATTGACAAACCAAATAACTAAAACTAAAAAGTTTTTACAATCACTAAAATTACATACTCTTTTTGGTATTATCTCTCTCTACATTTGTGCATTGTGCATTTCTATTTAAGATGTATACTTTTTTCTTAAATCAAAACTTGAATTTTCACTTTCCCTTCATCTCGTAAAAAAAAAAGAGATAAAAGGAAAATAGATCACAACAAAATGAAAATTTTAAAGTTTATGTATGGAAAAAAATTTAAAGTAGTAAAAAATGTAAGTAAATAAAATTTATTCACACACCACAAATTAACACAAAAAAATTTTTATGCAAGTTTGCGAAATTCCACTAATTCAACCCTAATAGCTTGGAGTTTTATAAAAAAGAGTTTTGTCTACACATGTTTTATAAATGGATATACATGCTTGAAACATGTGAAAGATGAAAATGACCTATGGATCCAAACATTTTAAAGAGAATAACAAACGCACATTAAATTCTCAAATGAACGTGCTGTGGGATATTTACCCGAGTCAAACAAGCCAATATTTTGCCCATTTACAAAAACCTAACTTGACGAACATTGATGATTGTAAAGTGATTTATCATGCATAACGAGATATAATTTAGTAAGGAATGACTTATGGATTGGGAGTCAACACTCAGTTAAAAATCCTCCTCCTCCCCCTTTTCCCGAAGATTGCATAACCTTATATATAAAAACTAAAAAAAGTTTACAATTCCTAAAAATTTTAGACACTTTTTGGAATTATCTCTATATACATTTTTGCATTGTGCATTTCAATTTTAGATGTATACTTTTTTCTTAAATTAACACTCGAGTTTTCACTTTCCCTTCATCTCGTAAGCAAAAAAGAGATAAAAGGCAAATAGATCACAACAAAAAGAAAATTTAAGAGTTTATGTATGGAATGAATTTAAATTAATAAAAAATGTAAGTAAAGAAAATTTATTCACACACCACAAATGAACAAAAAAGTTTTGTTATCCAAGTTTTGGAAATTCCCAAGTTCAACCCTAATAGCTTGGAGTTTTAACAAGAAAGAGATTTTTCTTCACATGTTTTAAAAAATGGATATGCATGCATTTTTAAAAAATGGATATGCATGCATGAAACATGTTAAACATGCAAATGACTTAGGATCCAAACCTTTTAAAAAGAATAAAAAATGCTCATTAAATTCTCAAGTGAACGTGCTGTGAGATATTTACCCTAGTCAAACAAGCCATTATTTGGCCCATTTAAGAAAAGCTAACTTGACGATCATAGATGATATTAAAGTGATTTATCATGCATAACGGGCTATATTTTTGTAAGGAATGACTTGTGGATTGGGAGTCAACACTTAGTTAAAAATCCCCCGCCTCCCCATTTTCCCGACGTTTTCAAAACCTAATATATAAAAACTAAAAAGAGTTTACAGTCCCTAAAAATTATGGATACTTTTTTTGGAAATATCTCTCTCTACATTTTTGCATAGTGCATTTCCATTTTTGATATAAAATTATTTCTTAAATCCAAACTTGAGTTTTCACATGCCATTCATCTCGTCAACAAAAAAGATATAAAAGGCCAATAGATCCCAACAAAATAAAATTTTAGGGTTTATGTATGGAAATAATTTAAAGAAATAAAAAATGTAAGTAAAGAAAATTTATTCACACACCACAAATGAACACAAATGTTTTGTGATCCAAGTTTGGGAAATTCCACTAGTTCAGCCCAAATAACTTGGAGTTTTATAAAAAGATTTTTCTACACAAGTTTTCAAAAATGGATATGCATGCTTAAAACATGTTAAAGATGCAAATGACCTATGGATCCAAACCTTTTAAAGAGAATAAAAAACGCACGTTAAATTCTCAAGTGAACGTGAGGTGGGATATTTACCCGAGTCAAGCAAGCCATTGTTTTGCCCATTTAGAAAAGCCTAACCTGACGATCAGAGATGATTGTAAAGTGATTTATCATGCGTAACGGGCTATATTTTTTTAAGGAATGACTTATGGATTGGTTCTCTCCTTTTTCTCGATGATTGCAAACCCAAATATATAAAAAAAAAAATGAGTTCACAATCCCTAAAAATTAAAGATACTTTTTGGATTTATCTCGCTCCACATTTGTACATTGTGCATTTCCATTTTTGTTGCCTACTTTTATCTTAAATAAAAACTTGAGTTTCCACTTTTCCTTCATCTCGTAAACAAAAAAGAAATAAAAGGCAAATAGATCACAACATAAAGAAAATTTTAGAGTTCATGTCTGCAAAAAATTAAGAGCAACAACAAATGTAAGTTAAGAAAATTTATTCAAACACCACAAATGACAACAAAAGTTTTGTTATCCAATTTGGGAAATTCTACTAGTTCAACCCAAATAGCTTGGAATTTTATAAGAAAGTGGTTTTTCTACACATGTTTTAAATAATGGATATGCATGCTTGAAATATGTTAAATATGCAAATGACCAATAGAACCAAACCTTTTAAAGATAACAACAAACGATCATTAAATTCTGAAGTAAACGTGCGGTGGGATACTTACGTGAGTCAAACAAGTCATTATTTTGCCCATTTACAAAAAGCTAACCTGACGATCATAGATGATTGTAAAGTGGTTTATCATGCACAATGTCTATATTTTTTGCAAGGATTGACTTTTGGATTGGGAGTCAACATTGAGTTTAAAATCCCCCGCCTCTCCCTTTTTTGACGATTACAAAACCTATTATATAAGAACTAAAAAGAGTTTAAAATCCATAAAAATTACAGACAATTTTTGAATTATCTCACTCTACATTTGAGTATTGTAAATTGTCATTTTAGAAGTATACTTTTTTTTTAAATCAAAACTTGAGCTTTCCCTTTCCCTTCATCTCTTAATAAAAAAAGAGATAAAAGGCAAATAGATCACAAAAAAATGAAAATTTTTGAGTTTATGTAAGGAAAAAATTCAAAGCAATAACAAATGTAAGTAAAGTTTTGCACACAACAAATAAACTCAAAAGTTTTGTTATCCAAGTTTGGGAAATTTCACGAACTCAACCCTAATAGCTTGGAATTATATAAGAAAGAGATTTTTCTACTCATGTTTTTAAAAATGAATATGCATGCTTGAAATATGTTAAAGATGCAGATGACCTATAGAACAAAACCTTTTAAAGAGAATAACAAATGGTCATTAAATTTTCAAGTAAATGTGCGGTGGGATATTTACTGGAGCCAAACAAGCCATTATTTTGCCCATTTACAAAAAGTTGACCTGACGATCATAGATGATTGTTGTCAAGTGATTTATCATGCGTAACCCGCTATATTTTTGTATGGAATGACTTATGGATAGGGAGTCAATACTCATTTAAAAATCCCTTGCATCCCCCTTTTCCTGATGATTGCAAAACCTAATATATAAAAAATAAAAAGAGTTTAAAATCCCTAAAAATTATAGACACTTTTTAGAATTATCTCTCTTCATTTTTTAATTGTGCATTTCCATTTTAAATATATACTTTTCTCTTCAATAAAAACTTGAGTTTTCAATTTCCGTTGATCTCGTAAACAAAAAAAAGAAAAAAGGCAAATATATCACAACAAAATTAAAATTTCAGAGTTTTTATATGGAAAAAATTTAAAGCAACAACAAATGTTAGTAAAGAAAATTTATTCACACACCACAAATGAACACAAAAGTTTTGTAATCCAAGTTTTTGAAATTCCACTAGTTCTACCCAAATAGCTTGGAGTTTAATAAGAAAGCGATTTTCCTACACATGTTTTAAAAAATGGATATTATTCCTTGAAACATGTTGAAGATACAAATGACCTATGGATCCAAACCTTTCTTTAAATTCTCATGTGAATGTGCGGTGGGATATTTTCCCGAGTCAAACAAGCCATTATTTTTCCCATTAACAAAAAGCTGACCTAACGATAATAGATGATTTTGAAGTGGTTTATCATGCGTAATATGCTATATTTTTGTAAGGATTGACTTTTGGATTGGGAGTCAACACTGAGTTAAAAATCCCCTGCCTGCCCCTTTTCCGTCGATTACAAAACCTAATAAATAAGAACTTAAAATACTTAACAATCCCTAAAACTACAGACTCTATTTGGAATTATCTCTCTCTACATTTGTGCATTGTGCATTTCAATTTTTTATGTTTACTTTTTTCTTAAACTAAAACTTGAGTACTCACTTTCCCTTGTTCTCGTAAGCAAAAAAGAGATAAAAGGCAAATATATCACAACAAAATGAAAATTTTAGAGTTCATGTATGGAAAGAATTTAAAGCAATAACTAATATAAGTAAAGAAAATTTATTCACACACCACAAATGAACACAAAAGTTTTGTTATCCAAGTTTGGGAAAGTCCACTAGTTCAACCCTAATAGCTTGGAGTTTAATAAGAAAAATATTTTTCTACACATGTTTTAAAAAATGGATTTGCATGCTTGAAACATGTTAAAGATGCAAATGACCTATGGATCCAAACCTTTTAAAGAGAATAACAAACACTCATTAAATTCTCAAGTGAACAAAAGGTGGGAAATTTACCTCTGTCAAACCAGCCATTATTTTGCCCATTTAAAAAAAGCTGACCTGACGATCATAAATGATTGTAAAGTGATTTATCATGTATAACGGGCTATATTTTTGTAAGGAATGACTTATGGATTAGGAGTCAACATTTAGTTAAAAATCATCGCCTCCCCCTTTTCCCAACGATTGCAAATCCTATTATATAAAAACTAAAAAGTGTTTACAATCCCTAAAAATTATTGACACTTTTTGGTATTATCTCTCTCTACATTTGAGCATTGTACATGACCATTTTAGATGTATACTTTTTTCTTAAATCAAAACTTGAGTTTTCACATTTCCATCATCTCGTAAACAAAAAAGAGATAAAAGGCAAATAGATCATAACAAAATGAAAATTTTAGAGTTTGTATAGAAAAAATTTAAAGCAATAACAAATGTAAGTAAATAAAATTTATTCACACATCAGAAATGAACAAAAAACGTTTGTTTTCCAAGTTTGGGAAATTCCACTAGTTCAACCCTAATAGCTTGGAATTTTGTAAGAAAGTGATTTTCTACACATGTTTTAAAAATGGATATGCATGCTTTAAACATGTTAAACATGCAAATGGCCTATGGATCCAAACCTTTTAAAGATAATATCAAACGCTCATTAAATTCTCAAGTGATTGTGCGGTGGGATATTTACTTGAGTTAAACAAGCCATTATTTTGCCCTTTTACACAAAGCTGACCTGATGATCATAGATGATTGTAAAGTGATTTATCATGCGTAACGGGTTTTATTTTGTAAGGAATGACTTATAGATTGGGAGTCAACACTTTGTTAAAAATCTCCCGCCTTCACCTTTTCCCAACGATCACAAAACCTAATATATAAAAACTAAAAAGAGTTTACAATCCCTAAAAATTACAAACACTTTTTGGAATTATCTCTCTATACATTTGTGCATTGTGCATTTCCGTTTTAGATGAATACTTTTATCTTAAATCAAAACTTGAGTTTTCACTTTCTCTTCATCTCATAAACAAAAAAAGATATAAAAGGCAAATAGATCACAACAAAATGAAAAGTTTAGAGTTTATGTGCGGAAACATTTTAATGCAATAACAAATGTAAGTAAAGAAAATTTATTCACACACCACAAATGAACACAAAAGTGTTGTTATCCTAGTTTGGGTAATTCCACTAGTTCAACCCAAATAGCATGGAATTTTATCAGAAAGTGATTTTTCTACACATGTTTTAAAAAATGGATGTGCATACTTGAAACATGTTCAAGATGCAAATGACCAATATAAGCAAACCTTTTAAAGAGAACAACAAGGGATCAATAAATTTTGAAGTGAACGTGTGGTGGGATATTCACGCGAGTCAAACAAGCCATTATTTTGCCCATTTACAAAAAGCTTACCTGACGATCATAGATGATTATAAAGTGGTTTATCAAGTGTAACGTGCTATATTTTTGTAAGGATTGACTTTAGGATTGGGAGTCAACATTGAGTTAAAAATCCCCCGCCTCTCCCTTTTCCGACGATTACAAAACCTAATATATAAGAACTAAAACGAGTTCACAATCCCTAAAAATTACAGAAACTTTTTGTAATTATCCCACTCTACATTTGTACATTGTGCATTGCCATTTTAGATGTATACTTTTTTTTTAAATCAAAACTTGAGTTTTCACTTTCCCTTCATCTCTTAACCAAAAAAGAGATAAAAGCCAAATAGATCACAACAAAATAAAAATTTTAGAGTTTATGTAAAGAAAAAATTTTAAGTAATAACAAATGGAAGTAAAGAAAATTTATTTGCACACCATAAATGAAGTCAATATCCAAGTTTTGGAAATTTCACTAGTTCAACCCTAATAGCTTGGAATTTTCTAAGAAAGAGATTTTTCTACTCATGTTTTTAAAAATGGATATGCATGCTTGAAAATATTAAAGATGCAAATGACCTTTAGAACCAAACCTTTTCAAGAGAATAACAAATGGTCATTAAATTCTCAATTGAACGTGCAGTTGGAGTGCAGTTGGATATTTACTAGAGTCAAACAAGCCATTATTTTGCCCATTTACAAATAGCTGACCTGACGATCATAGATGATTGTAAAGTGATTTATCATGCGTAATGGGCTATATTTTTGTTAGGAATGACTTATGGATTGGGAGTCAACTCTCATTTAAAAATACCATGCCTGCCCCTTTTCCCGACGATTGCAAAACCTTATATATAAAAACTAAAAATAGATTACAATCCCTAAAAATTATAGACATTTTTTGGAATTATCTCTCTCTAAATTTTTGAATTTTACATTTCCATTTTAGATATATACTTTTCTCTTAAATAAAAACTTGAGTTTTCAATTTCCGTTTATCTCGTAAACAAAAAAAAGATAAAAGGCAAACAGATCACAACAAAATGAAAATTTTAGAGTTTTTGTATGGAAAAAATTAAAGAAATAACAAATCTTAGTAAAGAAAATTTATTCACACACCACAAATGAACACAAAAGTTTTGTTATCCAAGTTATGGAAATTCCACTAGTTCAACCCTAATAGCTTGGAGTTTAATAAGAAAGAGATTTTTCTACACATGTTTTTAAAAATTGATATGTATCCTTGAAACATGTTGAAGATGCAAATGACCTAAAGAGAATAACAAACGCTCATTAAATTCTCAAGTGAACGTGCGGTGGGATATTTACCCGTGTCAAACAAGCCATTATTTTGCCCATTTAAAAAATGCTAACCTAACGATCATAAATGATTGTATAGGGATTTATCATGTGTAACGGGCTATGTTTTCTTAAGGAATGACTTATGGAGTAGGAGTCACCTTGCAGTTAAAAATCTCCTCCTCCCGCTTTTCCTGATGATTTCAAAACCTATTATATAAAAACAAAAAAGAATTTACAATCCCTAAAAATTACTGACACTTTTTGGAATTATCTCTCTCTACATTTTAGCTTCTTACATTACCATTTTAGATTTATACTTTTTTCATAAATCAAAATTTGAGTTTTCACTTTCCCTTCATCTCGTAAACAAAAAAGAAATAAAAGGCAAATAGATCACAATAGAAAGAAAATTTTAGAGTTCATGTGTGAAATAAATTAAAGCAATAAAAAATGTAAGAAAAGAAAATTTATTTGCA
This sequence comes from Aristolochia californica, assembly GCF_029961685.1. Taxonomy (NCBI): domain Eukaryota; kingdom Viridiplantae; phylum Streptophyta; class Magnoliopsida; order Piperales; family Aristolochiaceae; genus Aristolochia; species Aristolochia californica. The sequence goes on along the minus strand of NW_027181992.1, from coordinate 30,131,042 downwards.
CACCATAAATGACAACAAAAGTTTTGTTATCCAAGTTTGGGAAATTCCACTAGTTCAACCCAAAAAGCTTGGAATTTTATAAAAAGTGATTTTTCTACACATGTTTTAAATAATGGATATGAATGCTTGAAACATGTTAAAGATTCAAATGACCAATAGAACCAAACATTTTAAAGAGAACAACAAACGATCATTAAATTCTAAAGCGAATCTGCGGTGGGATATTTACGCAAGTCAAACAAGCCATTATTTTTCCCATTTACAAAAAGTTAACCTAACGATCATAGATGATTGTGAAGTGGTTTATCATGTGTAACATGCTATATTTTTGTAAGGATTGACTTTTGGATTGGGAGTCAACACTGAGTTAAAAGTCCCCCGCCTCCCCCTTTTCCGACGATTACAAAACCTAATATATAAGAACTATAAAGAGTTTACAATCCCTAAAAATTACAGAAACTTTTTTGTTTTATCTCACTCTACATTTGAGCATTGTGCATTGCCATTTTAGACGTATACTTTTTTTTAAATCAAAACTTCAGTTTTCACTTTCCCTTCATATCTTAAACAAAAAAGAGAAAAAAGGCAAATAGATCACAACAAAATGAAAATTTTATAGTTTATGTAAGGAAAAAATTTAAAGCAATAAAAAATGTAAGTAAAGAAAATTTATTTGCACATCACAAATGTACTCAAAAGTTTTGTTATTCAAGTTTGGAAAAATTCACTACTTCAACCCCAATAGCTTGGAATTTTATAAGAAAGAGATTTTTCTACTCATGTTTTAAAAAATGGATATGCATGCTTGAATCATTTTAAAGATACATATGACCTATAGAACCAAACCTTTTAAAGAGAATAACAAATGGTCATTAAAATCTCAAGTGAACATGCGGTGGGATATTTATTGGAGTCAAACAAGCCATTATTTTGCCCATTTACGAAAAGCTGACCTGACGATCATAGATGATTGTAAAGTGATTTATCATGCATAACGGGGTATATTTTTGTAAGGAATGACTTATGAATTTGGAATCAACACTCTTTTAAAAATCCCCTGCCTCCCCCTTTTCCCAACGATTCCAAAACCTAATATATAAAAACTAAAAAGAGTTTACATTCCTTAAAACTTATAGACACTTTTTGGAATTGTCTCTCTCTACATTTTTGCATTGTGCATTTCCATTTTAGATATATACTTATTTCTTAAATAAAAACTTGAGTTTTCAATTTCCCTTCATCTCGTCAACAAAAAAATGATAAAAGGCAAATAGATCACAACAAAATGAAAATTTTAGAGATTTTGTATGGAAAAAATTTAAAGCAATAGCAGATGTTCATAAAGAAAATTTATTCACACACCACAAATGAACACAAAAGTTTAGTTATCCTAGTTTTTGAAATTCCACTAGTTTAACCCTAATAGCTTGGTTTTTAATAAGAAAGAGATTTTTCTACACATGTTTTAAACAATGGATATGCATCCTTGAAACATGTTGAAGCTGCAAATGACCTATGGATCCAAACCTTTTAAAGAGAATAACAAACACTCATTCAATTCTCAAGTGAATGTGCGGGGGGGTATTTACCCGTGTCAAACAAGCCATTATTTTGCCAATTCACAAAAAGCAGACTTGACGATCATAGATGATTGTAATGTGATTTATCATGTGTAACGAGCTATATTTTTTTATGGAATGACTTATTGATTGGGAGTCAACACTCAGTTAAAAATCCCCAGCCTCCCCTATTCCCGACAATTGCAAAACCTAATAAAAAAAAACTAAAAACTGTTTACAATCCCTTAAAATTACTTACTCTTTTTGGAAATTTATCTTTCTACATTTTGACATTGTGAATTTCTATTTCAGGTCTCTACTTTATTCTTAAATCAAAACTTGAGTTTTCACTTTCCCTTCATCTCTTAAACAAAAAAGAGATAAAAGGCATATAGATCACAACAAAATGAAAATTTTAGAGTTTATGTATGGAAAAAATTTAAAGTAGTAACAAATGTAAGTAAAGAAAATTTTTGCACACACCAAAATGAACACAAAAGTTTTGTTATCGAAGTTTGGGAAATCCCACTAGTTCAACCCTAATAGCATGGAGTTTTATAAGAAAGAGATTTTTCTACACATGTTTTAAAAAATGGATATGCAAGCTTGAAACATGTTAAAGATGCAAATGACATATGGATCCAAACCTTTTGAAGAGAATAACAAGCGCTCGTTAAATTCTCAAGTGAATGTGCGGTGGGTTATTTACTCGAGTCAAACAAGCCATTATTTTTTCCATTTACAAAAAGCTGACCTTACGATCGTAGATGATTCTAAAGTGATTTATAAAGAGTAGCAGGGCATATTTTTGTAAGGAATGACTTATGAATTGGAAGTCAACACTCAGTTAAAAATACCCTGCCTCCCCCATTTCTAAACGAATGCAAAACCTAATATATAAAAACTAAAAAGATTTTACAATCCCTAAAAATTTCTGACACTTTTTGGAATTTTCTCTCTCTACATTTGTGCATTGGACATTGCCATTTTAGATGTATACTTTTTTCTTAAATCAAAAGTTGATTTTTCACTTTCCCTTCATCTCATAAAAAAAAAGAGATAAAAGGCAAATAAGTCGTACAAAATGATAATTTTAGAGTTTACGAAAGGAAAACATTTAAAGCAATGATAAATGTATGTAAAGAAAAATTATCCACAAGCCAAAAATGAAACTAAAGTTTTGTAATGCAAGTTTTGGAAATTCCACTAGTTCAACCCTCAGAGGATGGAATTTTATAAGAAAGAGATTTTCCTACACATGTTTTAAAAAATGGATATGCATTCTTGACACATGTTAAAGATGCAAATGACCTATGGATCCAAACCTTTTAAAGAGAATACCAAACGCTCATTAAATTCTCTTGTGAACGTGCGGTGTGTTATTTACCCTAGTCAAACAAACCAATATTTTGCCCATTTACAAAAAGCTGACCTAACGATCATAGATGATTGTAACGTGATTTCATGGGTAATGGACTATATTTTTGTAAGGAATGACTTATGGATTGAGAGTCAACTCTCAGTTAAAAATCCCCTGCCTCCCCCTTTCCCGACGATTGCAAAACCTAATATATAAAAACTAAAAAGATTTTACAATCCATAAAAATTACAGACACTTCCTGGAATTATCTCTCTCTAAATTTGTGCATTGAGCATTTCAATTTTAGATGTATTCTTTTTTCTTAAATTAAAACTTGAGCTCTTCATCTCGTAAACAAAAAAGAGATAAAAGGCAAATAGATCACAACAAAATGAAAATTTTAGAGTTTATGTATGGAAAGAATTTAAAGAAATGACAAATGTAAGTAAATAAAATTTATTCACACACCACAAATGAACACAAAATTTTTGTTATCCAAGTTTGGGAAATTCCACCAGTTCAACCCTAATTGTTTGGAGTTTTAATAAGAAAGAGATTTTTCTTCGCATGTTTTAAAAAATGGATATGCATACTTGAAACATGTTACAAATGCAAATGACCTATGGATCCAAACCTTTTAAATAGAATAAAAAATGCTCATTAAATTCTCTAGTGAACCTGCAGTGGGATATTTACCCGAGTCAAATAAGCCATTATATTGCCCATTTAAGAAAAGTTGACCTGAGGATCATAGATGATATTAAAGTGATTTATCATGCATAACGTGCTATATTTTTGTAAGAAATGACTTCTGGATTGGAAGTCAACACTCAGTTAAAATTCCCCGGCCTCCCCATTTTCCCGTCGTTTGCAAAACCTAATATATAAAAACTAAAAAGAGTTTAGAGTCCCTAAAAATTACAAACACTTTTTGGAATTATCTCTCTCTACCTTTGAGTTTTCACTTTCCATTCATCTCGTCAACAAAAAAGAGATAAAAGGCCAATAAATCACAAAAAAATAAAACTTTTAGAGTTTATGTATGGAAAGAATTTAAAGAAATAACAAATGTTAGTAAAGAAAATTTATTCACACACCACAAATGAATACAAAAATTTTGTTATCCAAGTTTGGGAAATTCCACTAGTTCAACCCGAATACGTTGGAATTTTATAAGAAAGAGATGTTTCTACAAAAGTTTTAAAAAATGGATATGCATGCTTAAAACATGTTAAAGATGCAAGTACCCTATGGATCCAAACCTTTTAAAAAGAGTAACAAACGTACATTAAATTATCAAATGAATGTCCGGTGGGATATTTACCCGAGTCAAACAAGCCATTATTTTTCCCATTTACAAAAAGTTGACCTGACGATCATAGATGATTGTAAAGTGATTTATCATGTGTAATGGGCTATATTTTATTAAGGAATAACTTATGGATTGGGAGTCTGTCTTTTCTCGACGATTGAAAAACCTATTATATAAAAACTTAAATAAGTTTAGAATCCCTAAACATTACTGACACTTTTTGGAATTATCTCTCTCTATATTTGAGCATTGTACATTACCATTTTAGATGTATACTTTCTTCTTTAATCAAAACTTGAGTTTTCACTTTCCCTTCATCTCGTAAACAAAAAAGAGATAAAAGGCAAATAGATCTCAACAAAATGAAAATTTTACAGTTTATGTATGAAAAAAAGTTTAAGCAATAACAAATGAAGTAAAGAAAATTTATTCACACATATCAAATGAACAAAAAGTTTTGTTACCCAAGTTTTGGAAATTCCTCTAGTTCAACCCTAAAAAATTAAAATTTTATAAGAAAGTGATTTTCTACACATGTTTTAAAAAATGGATATGCATGCTTGAACATGTTAAAGATGCAAATCCAAACCTTTTAAAGAGAATATCAAACGCACATTAAATTCTCAAGTGAACGTGCGATGGGATATTTACCCGAGTTAAACAAGCCATTATTTTACCCATTTACAAAAAGCTGACATGATGATCATAGATGATTGTAAAGTAATTTATCATGTGCAACGGGCTATATTTTTGTAAGTCAACTCTCAGTTAAAAATCTCTCGCCTCCACCTTTTCCCAATTGTTGGAAAACCTAACATATGAAAACTAAAACGATTATACAATTCCTAAAATTTACAGACACTTTTTGGAATTATCTCTCTATACATTTGTGCATTGTGCATTTGCATTTTAGATGCATACTTTTATCTTAGATCAAAACTTGAGTTTTCACTTTCCCTTCATCTCGTAAACAAAAAAGAAATAAAAGGCAAATACATCACAATTGAAGTAAAGATAATTTATTGACACACCACAATTGAACAAAAAAGTTTTGTTATCCAAATTTTGGAAATTCGACTAGTTTAACCGAAATAACTTGGAATTTTATAAAAAAATAATTTTTCTACACTTGTTTTAAATAATGGATATGCATGCTTGAAACATGTTAAAGATGCAAATGACTAATAGAACCAAACCTTTTAAAGAGAACAACAAACGATCATTAAATTCTCAAGTGAACATGCGGTGGGATATTTATCTGAGTCAGACTAGCCATTATTTTGCCCATATACAAAAAGCTGACCTGACCATCATTGATGGTTGTAATGTGATTTATCATGCGTAACGGGCTATACTTTTGCAAGGAATGACTTATGGATTGGGAGTCAACACTCATTTAAAAATCCCCTGCCTGCCCAATTTCCCGACGATTGAAAAAACTAATATATAAAAACTAAAAAGAGTTTACAAACCCTAAAAATAATCTCTCTCTGCATTTTTGCATTGTGCATTTCCTTTTTAGATATATACTTTTCTCTTAAATAAAAACTTGAGTTTTCAATATCCTTTCATCTCGTAAACAAAAAAGAGATAAAAGGCAAATAGATCACATAAAAATGAAAATTTTAGAGTTTTTGTATGGAAAAAATTTAAAGCAATAACAAACGTGCATAAAGAAAATTTATTCATAGACATCAAATGAACACAAAAGTTTTGTTATCCAAGTTTTGGAAATTCCACTAGTTCAACCCTTATAGCTTGGAGTTTAATAAGAAATAGATTTTTCCACACATGTTTTAAAAAATTGATATGCATCCTTGAAACATGTTGAAGAAGCAAATGACCTATGGATCCAAAAGTTTTCAAGAAAATAACAAACGCTCATTAAATTTCAAGTGAACGTGTGGTGAGATATTTACCCGACCAGAAAAGCCATTATTTTGCCCATTTATAAAAAGCTGACATGGCGATCATAGATGAATGTAAAGTGATTTCTCATGCGTAACATGCTATATTATTTTAAGGAATGACTTATGGATTAGGAGTGAACTCTCGGTTAAAAATCCCCCGCCTCCCCCTTTTACCGACAATTACAAAACCTAATAAATAAAAACTAAAAAGTGTTTACACTCCCTATAAATTACATACTCTTTTTGGAATTATCTCTCTCTATATTTTTTCATTGTGAATTTCTATTTTATATGTATAATTTAGTCTTCAATCAAAACTTGAGTTTTCACTTTCCCTTCATCTCTTAAACAAAAAGGAGATAAAATGCAAATAGATCACAACAAAATGAAAATTTTAGAGTTTATGTACGGAAAAAATTTTAAGTAGTGACAAATGTAAGTAAATAATTTTTTTGCACACACCAAAATGAACACAAAAGTTTTGTTATCCAAGTTTGGGAAATCCCACTAGTTCAACCCTAATAGCATGGAGTTTTATAAGAAAGAGATTGTTCTACGCATGTTTTAAAAAATGGATTTGCATGCTTGGTACAAGTTAAAGATGCAAATGACCTATGGATCCAAATCCTTTAAAGAGAATAACAAACGCTCATTAAATTCTCAAGTGAATGTGCGGTGGGATATTTATCCGTGTCAAACAAGCCATTGTTTTTCCCATTTAAAAAAAGCTAACCTAACAATCATAAATGATTGTAAACTGATTTATCATGGGTAGGGGGCTATATTTTTGTAAGAAATGACTTATGGATTAGGAGTCAACATTCAGATAAAAATCCCCACCTCCCCCTTTTCCTGACGATTGCAAAACCTATTATATAAAAAATAAAAAGAGTTTACAATCAATAAAAATTACTAACACTTTTTAGAATTATCACTCACTACATTTGAGCATTGTCCATTACAGTTTAAGATGTATACTTTTCTCTTAAATCAAAACTTGAGTTTTCACTTTCCCTTCATCTCGTAAACAAAAAAGAGATAAAAACAATTAGATCACAACAAAATAAAAATTTTAGAGTTTTTGTATGGAAAACAGTTAGAACAATAAAAAATGTAAGTAAAGAAAATTTATTCACACATCACAAATGAACAAATATGTTTTGTTATCCAAGTTTGGGAAATTCCACTAGATCAACCCTAATAGCTTGGAATTTTATAAGAAAGTTATTTTCTACAAATGTTTTAAAAAATGGATATGCATGCTTGAAACATGTTAAAGATGCATATGACCTATAGATCCAAACCTTTTAAAGAGAATATCAAACGCTCATTAAATTCTCAAGTGAACGTGTGGTGGGATATTTACCCGAGATAAACAAGCCATTATTTTTCCCATTTACAAAAGGCTGACCTGACAATCTTAGATGATTGTAAAGTGATTTATCATATGTACCAGGAGATATATTGTTAAGGAATTACTTATGGATTGGGAGTCAACACTCAGTTAAAAATCACCTGCCACCCCCTTTCTCGCAGCGATTGCAAAACCTAATATATAAAAACTAAAAGAGCTTACAATCCCTAAAAATTACAGATACTTTTTGGAATTATCTCTCTGTACATTTGTCATTGTGCATTTCCATTTTAGATGCATACTTTTATCTTAAATCAAAACTTGAGTTTTCTTTTTCCCTTCATCTCGTAAACAAAAGAGAAATAAAAGGCAAATAGATCACAACAAAATAAAAATTTTAGAGTTTACGTGTGGAAAAAATTTAAAGCAATAACAAATGTAAATAAAGAAAATTTATTCACACACCACAAATGAACACAAAAGTTTTGTTATCCAAGTTTGGGAGATTCCACTTGTTCAACCCAAATAGCTTGGAATTTTATAAGAAAGTGATATTTCTACAAATGTTTTAATTAATGGATATGCATACTTGAAACATGTTAATGATGCTAATGACAAATAGAACAAAACCTTTTAAAGAGAACAACAAACGATATTTACGCGAGTCAAACAAGCAATTATTTTGCCCATTTACAAAAAGCAAACCTGATGATAATAAATGATTGTAAAGTGGTTTATCATGCGTAACATGCTATATTTTTGTAAGGATTGACTTTTGGATTGGGAGTCAATACTAAGACAAAAATCACCCGCCTCCCCCTTTTCAGACGATTAGAAAACCTAATATATAAGAACTAAAAAGTGTTTACCATCCCTAAAATTACAGACACTTTTTGGAATTATGTCACTCTACATTTGTGCATTGTGCATTGCCTATTTAGGTGTATACATTTTTTTTAAATCAAAACTTGAGTATTCACTTTCCCTTCGTCTCTTAAACAAAAAAGAGATAAAAGGCAAATAGATCACAACAAAATGAAAATTTTAGAGTTTAAGGAAAAAATTTAATGGAATAACAAATGTAAGTAAAGAAAATTTATTCGCACACCACAAATGAACTCAAAAGTTTGGTTATCCAAGTTTGGGAAATTTCACTAGTTCAACCATAATAGCTTGGAATTTTATAAGAAAGAGATTTTTCTACTCATGTTTTAAAAAATGGATATATATGCTTGAAACAGGTTAAAGATGCAAATGACCTATAGAGCCAAACCTTTTAAAGAAAATAACAAACAGTCATTAAATTCTCAAGTGAACGTGCGGTGGGATATTTACTGGAGTCAAACAAGTCATTATTTTGCCCATTTATAAAAAGCTGACCTAACGATCATAGATGGTTGTAAAGTGATTTATCAAGCGTAACGGGCTACATTTTTGTAAGGAATGACTTGTGGATTGGGAGTCAACACTTATTTAAAAACCTCCATACCTCCCCCGTTTTTCGACGATTGCAAAACCTAAAATATAAAAAATAAAAACAATTTACTATCCCTAAAAATTACAGACACTTTTTGGAATTATCTCTCTCTACATTTTTGCATTGTGCATTTCCTTTTTAGATATATACTTTGCTCTTAAATAAAAACTTGAGTTTTCAATTTCCCTTCATCTCGTATACAAAAAAGAGGTAAAAGGAAAATAGATCAAAACAAAATGAAAATTTTAGTTTTTGTATGGAAAAGATTTAAAGCTATAACAAATGTTAGTAAAGAAAATTTATTCAGACACCACAAATGAACACAAATTTTTTGTTATCCAAGTTTTGGAAAATCCACTAGTTCAACCCTAATAGCTTGGAGTTTAATAAGAAAGAGATTTTTCAACACATATTTAAAAAATGGATATGAATTCTTGAAATATGTTGAAGATGCAAATGACCTATGGATCCAAACCTTTTCAAGAGAATAACAAACGCTCATTAAATTCTCAAGTGAACGTGCGGTGGGATATTTACCCGAGTCAAACAAGCCATTATTTTGCCCATTTACAAAAATGCTGACTTGACGATCATAGATGATTGTAAAGTGATTTATCATGGGTAATAGACTATATTTTTTTAAGGAATGACTTATGGATTGGGAGTCAACAGTCAGTTAAAAATCTCCCTCCTCCGCTTTTCCCGACAATTGCAAAACCTAATAAATAAAAATTAAAAAGTGTTTACAATTCCTAAAAAATACATACACTTTTTGGAATTATCTCTCTCGACATTTGTGCATTGTGAATTTCGATTTTAGATGTATACTTTTTTCTTAAATCAAAACTTGAGTTTTCACTTTCCCTTCATCTCTTAAACAAAAAATCGATAAAAGGCAAATAGATCACAACAAAATGAAAATTTTAAAGTTTTTGTATGGAAAAAATTTAAAGTAGTAACAAATGTAAGTACCCTAAAACCAAAATGAACACAAAAGTTTGGTTATCCAAGTTGGGAAATCCCTCTAGTTCAACCCTGATAGGGTGGAGTTTTATAAGAAAGAGATTTTTCTACTCATGTTTTAAAAAATGGATATCCATACTTGAAACATGTTAAAGATGCAAATGACTTATGGATCCAAACCTTTTAAAGAGAATAACAAAGGTTCATTAAATTCTCAAGTGAACGTTCAGTGGGATATTTACCCGAGTCAACCAAGCCATTATTTTGCCCTTTAACAAAAAGTTGTCATTTCGATCATAGATGGTTCTAAAGTGAATAATCAAGCGTGACGGGGTATATTTTTATAAGGAATGACTTATGGATTGGAAGTCCCCATTTTCTTGATGATTGCAAAACCCAATACATAAAAATTAAAAAGATTTTACAATCCCTAAAAATTACAGACACTTTTTGGAATTTTCTCTCTCTAAATTTGTGCATTGTACATTGCCATTTTAGATGTATACTTTTTTCTTAAATCAAAACTTGAGTTTTCACTTCCCTTCATCTCATAAAAAAAAAGTGACAAAAGGCAAATAGGTCGTTCAAATTGATAATTTTAGAGTTTATGTATGGAAAAAGTTTTAAGCAATGATAAATGTATGTAAATAAAATTTATTCACACACCAAAAATCAAAATTTTGTTATGCTAGTTTGGTAAATTCCACTAGTTCAACCCTCTGAGGATGAAATTTAATAACAAAGCGATTTTTCTACATATGTTTTTAAAAAGGGATATGCATCCTTGACACGTATTAAAGATGCAAATGACCTATGGATCCAAACCTTTTAAAGAGAATAACAAACGCTCATTAAATTATCTAGTGAACATGCGGTGGGCTATCTACCCAAGTCAAACAAGCCATTATTTTTCCCATTTACAAAAACCTGACTTGACAATCATAGATGATTGGAAAGTGATTTATCATGCGTAACGGGTTATATTTTTATAAGGAATGACTTATGGATTGGGAGTCCCCCTTTTCTCAACGATTGCATAATATAATATATAAAAAATAAAATGTGTTTATAATCCCTAAAAATTAAAGACACTTTTTGGAATTATCTCACTCCACATTTGTGCAATGTGCATTTCCATTTTGAGATCTATACTTTTTTCTTAAATCAAAACTTGTGTTTCCACTTTCCTTTCATCTCGTAAACTAAAAAGAGGTAAAAGCCAAATAGATCACAACAAAATTAAAATTTAAGATTTTTTTATGGAAAAAAATTTTAAAAATAACAAATTTAAGTAAAGAAAATTTATTCATACACAACAAACGAACACAAAAGTTTTGTTATCCAAGTTTGGGAAATTCCACCAGATCAACCCTAATAGCTTGGAGTTTTATAAAATAGAGATTTTTCTACACATGTTTTAAAGAATGAATATGCATTCTTGAAACAAGTTAAAGATTCAAATGACCTATGGATAAAAACCTTTTAAAGAGAATAACAAATTCTCATTAAATTTTTAAATGAACGTGCGGTGGGATATTTAACCGAGTCAAACAAGCCATTATTTTGCCCATATAAAAAAAGCTGACTTGAGGGTCATAGATGATTGTAAATTGATTTATCATGCATAACGGGCTATATTTTTGTCAGGAATAACTCATGGTTTGGGAGTCAACTATCAGGTAAAAATCCCTCGCCTCTCCCTTTTCCCGACGATTGTAAAACCTAATATATAAAAACTAAAAAGAGTTTACAATCTCTAAAAATTAGAGACACTTTTTGGAATTATCTCTCTCTACATTTGTGCGTTGTGCAATTCCATTTTAGATGTAAACTTTTTTCTTATATCAATACTTGAGTTTTCACTTTCCCTTTATCTCGTAAACAAAAAAGAGATAAAAGGCAAACAAATGACAACAAAATGAAAATTTTAAAGTTTATGTATTGAAATTTTTTAAAGCAATAACAAACGTAAGTAAAGAAAAATTATTCACACACCACAAATGAACACAAAAAACTTTTGTTTTCCTAGTTTGGGAAATTCCACTAATTCAACCCTAATGGCTTGGAGTTTTATGAGAAAGAGATTTCTCTACACATGTTTTCGAAAATGGATGAGCATGCTTGAAACATGTTAACGATGCAAATGACCAATGGATCCAAACCTTTCTAAACCGAATAAAAAACACTCTTTAAATTCTGAAGTGAATGTGCGGTGGGATATTTACTCGAGTCAAACAAGACATTATTTTGCCCATTTACAAAAAGCTGACCTACCAATCATAGATGATTGTGAAGGGATTTATCATGCATAACGGGCCATATTGTTTTAAGGAATGACTTTTGGATTGGGAGTCATCACTCAGTTAAAAATCCCACGCCTCCCTCTTTTCCCGACCATCGTAAAACCAAATATATAAAAACTAAAAAAAAGTTTACAATCCCTAAAAATTACAGACACTTTTTGGAATTATCTCTCCCCACATTTATCCATTGTGTATTTCCAATTTAGAAGTATACTTCTTTTTTAAATCAAAACTTAAGTTTTCACTTTCCCTTCGTCTCGTAAACAAAAAAGAGAAAAAAGGCAAATATATTACAACAAAATGAAAATTTTAGAGTTTATGTGTGGAAAAAATTTAAAGCAATAACAATTGCAAGTAATGAAAATTTATTCACACACCAAAAATGAACACAAAAGTTTTGTTATCGAAGTTTGGGAAATTCCTCTAGTTCAACCCTCATAGCTTGGAATTTTAAAAGAAAGAGATTTTTCTACACATGTTTTAAAAAATGGATATGCATGCTTGAACCATGTTAAAAATTAAAATTACCTATGGATCCAAACCTTTTAAAGAGACTAACAATTGCACATTAAATTCTCAAGTGAACCTGCGGTGGGATATTTACCCATGTCAAACTAGACATTATTTTGGCCATTTACAAAAAGCTGACCTACCAATAATAGATGATTGAGAAGTGATTTATCATGTGTAACGGCCCATACTGTTGTAAGGAATGACTTTTGGATTGGGAGTCATGACTCAGTTAAAAATCCCACGCCTCCCTCTTTTACCGACGATTACAAAACCTAATATATAAAAATTAAATAAAGTTTACAATCCTTAAAAATTATAGAAACTTTTAAGAATTATCTCTCTCCACATTTGTGCATTGTGCATTGCGCATTTCCATTTTAGACATATACTTTTATCTTAAATAAAAACTTGAGTTTTCAATTTCCCTTCATCTCATAAACAAAAAAGAGATAAAGGCAAATAGATCACAACAAAATGAAAATTTTATAGTTTATGTATGGAAAAAATTTAAAGTAGTGACAAATGTAAGTAAATAAAATTTATTCACACAATACAAATGAACACAAAACTTTTGTTATCGAAGTTTGGGAAATTCCACTAGTGCAACCCTAACAACTTGGAGTTTTATAAGAAAGATATTTTTCTACACATGTTTTAAAAAATGGATATGCATGCTTAAAACATATTAAAAATGCAAATTACCTATGGATCCAAACCTTTTAAAGAGACTAAAAATCGCTCATTAAATTCTCAAGTGAACCTGCGGTGGGATATTTACCCATGTCAAACTAGACATTATTTTGCCCATTTACAAAAAGCTGATCTACCAATCATAGATGATTGTGAAGTAATTTATCATATGTAACGGGCCATACTATTGTAAGGAATGACTTTTGGATTGGGAGTCATGACTCAGTTAAAAATCCCACACCTCCCTCTTTTCCCGACAATTGCAAAGCCTAATATATAAAAATTAAATAAAGTTTACAATTCTTAAAAATTATAGAAACTTTTTAGAATTATATCTCTCCACATCTGTGCATTGTGCATTGTGCATTTCAATTTTAGATGTATACTTTTTTTCTCAAATCAAAACTTCAGTTTGCCCTTTCCCTTCATCTCTGAAAGAAAAATGAGATAAAAGGCAAATAGATCACAACAAAGTGAAAATTTTAGAGTTTATGTATGGAAAATATCTAAAGCAATAAAAAATTTTAGTAAAAAAAATTTATTCACACCCCACAAATAGACACAAAAGTTTAGTTATCCAAGTTTGGAAAATTCCACAAGTTCAACCCAAATAGTTTGGAATTTTATAAGAAAGAGATTTTTCTACACTTGCTTTAAAAAATGGATATAGATTCCTGAAACATATTAAAGATGCAAATGACCTATGGATCCAAAGATTTTAAAGAGAATAATAAACGATCATTAAATTCTCAAGTGAACCTGCGGTGAGATATTTACCCATGTCAAACTAGACATTATTTTTTCCATTTACAGAAAGTTGACCTACCAATAGTAGATGATCGTGAAGGGATTTATCATGCATAACGGGCCATATTATTTTAAGGAATGACTTTTGGATTGGGAGTCATCACTCAGTTAAAAATCTCACGCCTCCCTCTTTTCCCGATGATTGCAAAACCTAATACCTAAAAAATAAAAAGAGTTTACAATCCCTAAAAATTACAAACACTTTTTCGAATTATCTCTCTCTACATTTGTGCATTGTGCATTTCCATTTTAGATGCATACTTTTTTCTTAAATCTAAACTTGAGTTTTCACTTTTCCTACATCTCGTAAAGAAAAAGTAGATAAAAGGCAAATAGAACACAATAAAATGAAAATTTTAGAGTTTATGTAAGGAAAAAATTTAAAGCAATAAAAAATGCAAGAAAAGAAAATTTATTCGCGCACCACAAATGAACACAAATGTTTTGTTATCCAAGTTCGGGAAATTTCACTTGTTCAACCCTAATTGCTTGGAATTTTAAAAGAAAAAGATTTTTCTACACATGTTTTAAAAAATGGATATGCATGCTTAAAATATGTTAAAGATGCAAATGATCTGTAGAACCAAACCTTTTGAAGAGAATAACAAATGCTCATTAAATACTCAAGTGAGCGTGCAAGAGGATATTTACTGGAGTCAAACAAGCCATTATGTTTCCCTTTTACAAAAAGCTGACCTGACGATCATAGATGATTGTAAGGTGATTTATAATACGTAACGGGCTATATTTTTTGTAAGGAATGACTTATGCATTTGGAGTCAACACTCAGTTAAAAATTCCATGCCTCCCCCTTTTCCCAACGATTGTAAAACCTAATATATAAAAACTAAAAAGAGTTTACAATCCCAAAAAATTACAGACACTTTTATAATTTATGTCTCTCTGCATTTGTGCATTGTGCATTTCCATTTTAGTTATATATTTTTCCGTTAAATAAAAACGTGAGTTTTCAATTTTCCTTCATCTTGTAAACAAAAAAGAGATAAAAGGCAAATAGATCACAACAAAATGAAAATTTTATAGTTCATGTATCAAATAAATTTAAAGAAGTAACAAATGTAAGTAAAGAAAATTTATTCACACAACACAAATGAACACAAAACTTTTGTTATCGAAGTTTTGGAAATTCCACTAGTTCAACACTAATAGCTTGGAGTTTTATAAGAAAGCGATATTTCTACACATGTTTTAAAAAATGGATATACATGCGTGAGACATATTAAAGATGAAAATGTCCTTTGGAACCAAACCTTTTGAGGAGAATAACAAACGCTCAATAAATTCTCAAATGAACGTGCGGTGGGATATTTACCCGAGTCAAACAAACCATTATTTTGCCCATTTTCAAAATACTGAGTTGACGATCATAGATGATTGTGAAGTGCTTTAACATGCGTAACAAGCTATATATTTGTAAGGAATCAATTATGAATAGGGAGTCAACACTCAGTTAAAAACCCTCTGCCTCACCCTTTTTCTAACGGTTGCAAAACCTAATAAATAAAAACTAAAAAGTATTTACAATCCCTAAAAAATATTGACACTTTTTGGAATTATCTTTCTCTTCAGTTGTGCATTGTGCATTTTCATTTTAGATGCATACTTTTTTTCTTAAATCAAAACTTGAGTTTTCACTTTCCCTTCATCTCGTAAACAAAAAAGAGATAAAAGGCAAACAGATCACAACAAAAATAAAATTTTAGAGTTTATGTATGGAAAAAGTTTAAAGAAATGACAAATGTGGCTAAAGAAAAGTTATTCATACACCACAAATGAACTCAACCACTTTGTTATCCAAGTTTGGGAAATTCCCTGAGTTCAACCCTAATAGCTTGGAATTTTATAAGAAAGAAATTTTTCTACACATGTTTTAAAAAAAGGATATGCGTGCTTTGAACATGTTAAAGATACAAATGACCTATGGATCCAAACCTTTTAAAGAGAATAACAAACGTTTATTAAATTCTCGAGTGAACCTACGGTGGGATTTTTACCATGTCAAACTAGTATTATTTTGCCCATTTATAAAAAGCAGACCTACTGATCATAGATGATTGTGAAGTAATTTATCATGCGTAACGGGCCAAATTCTTTTAAGGAATGACTTTCGGATTGGGAGTCGTCACTCAGGTAAAAATCCCACGCCTCCCTCTTTCCCCGACAATTGCAAAATCTAATTTGTAAAAACTAAAAAGAGTTTACAATCCCTAAAAACTACAGACACTTTTTCAAATTATCTCTCTCTGCATTTGTGCATTGTGCATTTCCATTTTAGATGTATACTTTTTTCTGAAATCAAAACTTAATTTTTCACTTTTCCTTCATCTCGTAAACAAAAAGTAGATAAAAGGCAAATAGATCACAACA
Organism: Aristolochia californica; assembly: GCF_029961685.1. Taxonomy (NCBI): domain Eukaryota; kingdom Viridiplantae; phylum Streptophyta; class Magnoliopsida; order Piperales; family Aristolochiaceae; genus Aristolochia; species Aristolochia californica. The sequence goes on along the minus strand of NW_027181992.1, from coordinate 30,114,406 downwards.
AAATGAAAATTTCAGAGTTTATGTAAGGAAAAAATTTAAAGCAACAAAAAACGTAAGTAAAGAAAATTTATTCCCACACCACAAACGAACACAAAAGTTTTGTTATTCAAGTTTGGGAAATTTCACTTGTTCAACCTTAATTGCTTGGAATTTTATAAGAAACAGATTTTTCTACACATGTTTTAAAAAATGGATATGCTTGCTTGAAATATGCTAAAGATGCAAATGCGCTATAGAACCAAACCTTTTAAATAGAGTAACAAATGCTCATTAAATACTCAAGTGAACGTGCGATAGGATATTTACTAGAGTCAAACAAGCCATTATTTTGCCCATATACAAAAAGCTGACCTAACAATCATAGATGATTGTAAAGTGATTTATTATACGTAACCGCCTATATTTTTGTACGGAATGACTTATGGATTGGGAGTCAACACTCAGTTAAAAATCCCCTACCTCCCCCTTTTCCCGACGATTACAAAACCTAATAAATAAAAACTAAAAAGAGTTTACAATCCGTAAAAATTACAGGCACTTTTCTGAATTATGACTCTCTACATTTGTCCATTGTGCATTTCCATTTTAGATATATACTTTTATCTTAAATTAAAACTTGAGTTTTCAATATCCCTTCATCTCGTAAACAAAAAAGAGATAAAGGCAAATAGATCACAACAAAATTAAAATTTTATAGTTTATGTAATGAAAAATTTAAAGTAGTAACAAATGTAAGTAAATAAAATTTATTCACACAACACAATTGAACACAAAACTTTTGTTATCGAAGTTTGGGAAATTCCACTAGTTCAGCCCTAACAACTAGGAGTTTTTTAAGAAAGATATTTTTCTACACATGTTTTAAAATATGGATGTGCATGTTTGAAACATGTTAAAATGCAAATTACCTATGGATCCAAACCTTTTAAAGAGACTAACAATCGCTCATTAAATTCTCAAGTGAACCTGCGGTGGGATATTTACCCATGTCAAACTAGACATTATTTTGCCCATTTACAAAAAGCTGACCTACCAATCATAGATGATTGTGAAGTGATTTATCATGTGTAACGGGCCATACTGTTGTAAGGAATGACTTTAGTATTGGGAGTCATGACTCAGATAAAAATCCCACGCCTCCCTCTTTTCCCAACGATTGCAAAACCTAATATATAAAAATTAAATGAAGTTTACATTCCTTAAAAATTATATAAACGTTTTAGAATTATCTCTCTCCACATTTGTGCACTGTGCATTGTGCATTTCAATTTTAGATGTATACTTTTTTTTGAAATCAAAACTTCAATTTTCCTTTTCCCTTCATCTCTTAAACAAAAATGAGATAAAAGGCAAATAGATCACAACAAAATGAAAATTTTAGAGTTTATGTATGGAAAAAATCTAAAACAATAAAAAATTTAAGTAAAGAAAATATATTCACACACCACAAATAGACACAAAAGTTTTGTTATCCAAGTTTGGGAAATTCCACAAGTTCAACCCTAATAGCTTGGAATTTTATAAGAAAGAGATTTTTCTACACTTGTTTTAAAAAATGGATATAGATGCCCGAAACATATTAAAGATGCAAATGACCTATGGATCCAATCCTTTTAAAGAGAATAACAAACGCTCATTAAATTCTCAAGTGAACCTGTGGTGGGATATTAACCCATGTCAAACTAGACATTATTTTTCCCATTTACAAAAAGCTGACCTACCAATAATAGATGATTGTGAAGTGATTTATCATGCATAACGGGCCATATTATTGTAAGGAATGGCTTTTGGATTGGGAGTCATCACTCAGTTAAAAATCCCACGCCTCCCTCTTTCCCCGACGATTGCAAAACCTAATATGTAAAAAATAAAAAGAGTTTACAATCCCTAAAAATTACAGACACTTTTTTGAATTATCTCTCTCTACATTTGTGCATTGTGCATTTCCATTTTAGATGTATACTTTTTTCTTAAATCTAAACTTGAGTTTTCACTTTTCCTTCATCTCGTAAACAAAAAGTAGATAAAAGGCAAATAGAACACATCAAAATGAAAATTTTAGAGTTTATGTAAAGAAAAAATTTAAAGCAGTAAAAAATGTAAGAAAATAAAATTTATTCCCACACCACAAATGAACACAAATGTTTTGCTATCCAATTTTGGGAAATTTCACTTGTTCAACCCTAATTGCTTGGAACTTTAAAAGAAACAAATTTTTCTACACATGTTTTAAAAAATGGATATGCATGCTTGAAATATGTTAAAGATGCAAATGATCTGTAGAACCAAACCTTTTGAAGAGAATAACAGATGCTCATTAAATACTCAAGTGAACGTGCAATAGGATATTTACTGGAGTCAAACAAGCCATTATTTTTCCTATATACAAAAAGCTGATCTGACGATCATAGATGATTGTAAAGTGATTGATTATACGTAACGAGCTATATTTTCGAAAGGAATGACTTATGGATTTGGAGTCAACACTCAATTAAAAATTCCTTGCCTCCCCCTTTTCCCGAGGATTGCAAAACCTAATGTATAAAAACTAAAAAAAGTTTACAATCCCAAAAAATTGCAGACACTTTTATAATTTATGTCTCTCTACATTTGTGCATTGTGCATTTCCATTTTAGATATATACTTTTCCGTTAAATAAAAACTTGAGTTTTCAATTTTCCTTCATGTAGTAAACTAAAAAGAGATAAAAGGCAAATAGATCACAACAAAATGAAAATTTTATAGTTTATGTATCAAATAAATTTAAAGAAGTAACAAATGTAAGTAAAGAAAATTTATTCACACAACACAAATGAACACAAAACTTTTGTTATCGAAGTTTTGGAAATTCCACTAGTACAACCCTAATAGCTTGGAGCTTTATAAGAAAGAGATATTTCTACACATGTTTTAAAAAATGGATATACATGCGTGAAACATATTAAAGATGAAAATGTCCTATGGATCCAAAATTTTTAAGGAGAATAACAAACGCTCAATAAATTCTCAAATGAACGTGACGACGGATATTTACCCGAGTTAAACAAGCCATTATTTGCCCCATTTACAAAATGTTGAGTTGACGATCATAGATGATTGTAAAGTGTTTTAACATGCGTAACAAGCTATATCTTTATAAGGAATCAATTATGAATAGAGAGTCAACACTCAGTTAAAAATCCTCCGCCTCACCCTTTTTCTAACGATTGTAAAACCTAATAAATAAAAACTAAAAAGTGTTTACAATCCCTAAAAAATATTGACACTTTTTGGAATTATCTTTCTCTACATTTGTGCATTGTGCATTTTCATTTTAGATGTATACTTTTTTCTTAAATCAAAACTTGAGTTTTCACTTTCCCTTCATCTCGTAAACAAAAAAGAGATAAAAGGTAAATAGATCTCAACAAAATGAAAATTTTAGAGTTTATGTATGGAAAAAAATTAAAGCAATAACAAATGTGGCTAAAGAAAAGTTATTTATACACCACAAATGAACTCCACCATTTTGTTATCCAAGTTTGGGAAATTCCATGAGTTCAACCCTAATAGCTTGGAGTTTTATAAGAAAGAAATTTTTCTACACATGTTTTAAAAAAAGGATATGCGTGCTTTGAACATGTTAAAGATGCAAATGACCTATGGATTCAAACCTTTTAAAGAGAATAACAAACGCTCATTAAATTCTAGAGTGATCCTACGGTGGGATATTTACCATGTCAAACTAGACACTATTTTGACCATTTACAAAAAGGTGACCTACCAATCATAGATGATTGTTAAGTGATTTACCATGCATAACATGCCATATTATTGTATGGAATGACTTTGGGATTGGGAGTCGTCACTCAGGTAAAAATCCCACGCCTCCCTCTTTCCACGACGATTGCAAAACCTAATATGTAAAAACTAAAAAGAGTTTACAATCCCTAAAAATTACAGACACTTTTTTAAATTATCTCTCTCAACATTTGTGCATTGGGCATTGTGCATTTCACTTTTAGATGTATACTTTTTTCAGAAATCAAAACTTGAGTCTTCACTTTTCCTTCATCTCGTAAACAAAAAGTAGATTAAAGGGAAATAGATCACAACAAAATGAAAATTTTAGAGTTTATGTAAGGAAAAAATTTAAAGAAATAAAAAATGTAAGTAAAGAAAATTTATTCCCACACCACAAATGAACACAATAGTTTTGTTATTCAAGTTTGGGAACTTTCACTTGTTCAACCCTAATTGCTTGGAATTTTATAAGAAACATATTTTTCTACACATGTTTTAAAAAATGGATATGCATGCTTGAAATATGTTAAAGATGCAAATGAGCTATAGAACCAAACCTTTTAAATTGAATAACAAATGCTCATTAAATACTCAAGTGAACGTACGATAGGATATTTACTGGAGTCAAACCAGCCATTATTTTTCCCATATACAAAAAACTGACCTGACGATCAAAGATGATTGTAAAGTGATTTATTATACGTAACCGGCTATATTTTTGTAAGGAATGACTTATGGATTGGGAGTCAACACTCAGTTAAAAATCCCCTGCCTCCCCCTTTTCCCGACGATTGCAAAACCTAATATATAAAAACTAAAAAGAGTTTACAATCCCTAAAAATTACAGACATTTTTCTGAATTATGACTCTCTACATTTGTCCATTGTGCATTTCCATTTTAGATATATACTTTTATCTTAAATAACAACTTGATTTTTCAATTTCCCTTCATCTCGTAAACAAAAAAGAGATAAAGGCAAATAGATCACAACAAAATGAAAATTTTATAGTTTATGTATGGAAAAATTTTAAGTAGTAACAAATGTAAGTAAATAAAATTTATTCACACAACACGAATGAACACAAAACTTTTGTTATCGAAGTTTGGGAAATTCCACTAGTTCAACCCTAACAACTTGGAGTTTTATAAGAAAGATATCTTTCTACACTTGTTTTAAAAAATGGATATACATGCTTGAAACATGTTAAAGATGAAAATGTCCTATGGATCATAACCTTTTAAGGAGAATAACAAATGCTCATTAAATTCTCAAATGAATGTGCAATCGGATATTTACCCGAGTCAAACAAGCCAATATTTTGCCCATTTACAACAAGCTGACTTGACGATCATAGATGATTTAAATTGTTTTATCATGCGTAACGAGCTATATTTTTGTAAGGTATGACTTTTGGATTGGGAGTCAAGACTCAGTTAAAAATCCCACGCCTCCCTCTTTTCGCGACGATTGCAAAACTTCATGTATAAAAATTAAATAAAGTTTACAATCCTTAAAAATCAAAGAAACTTTTTAGAATTATCTCTCTCCACATTTGTGCATTGTGCATTGTGCATTGTGCATTTCAATTTTAGATGTATACTTTTTTCTGAAATCAAAACTTCAGTTTTCCCTTTCCCTTCATCTCTTAAACAAAAATGAGATAAAAGGCAAATAGATCTCAACAAAATGAAAATTTTAGAGTTTATGTATGGAAAAAATCTAAAGCAATAAAAAATTTAACTAAAGAAAATTTATTCACACACCACAAATAGACACAAAAGTTTTGTTATCCAAGTTTGGGAAATTCCACAAGCTCAACCCTAATAGTTTGGAATTTTATAAGAAAGAGATTTTTCTACACTTGTTTTAAAAATTGGATGTACATGCCTGTAACATATTAAAGATGCAAATGACCTATGGATCCAAACCTTTTAAAGAGAATAACAAATGCTCATTAAATTCTCAAGAGAACCTGCGGTGGGATATTTACCCATGTCAAACTAGACATTATTTTTCCCATTTACAAAAAGCTGACCTACCAATAATAGATGATTGTGAAGTGATTTACCATCCATAACGGGCCATATTATTGTAAGGAATGACTTTTGGATTGGGAGCCGTCACTGAGGTAAAAATCCCACGCCTCCCTCTTTTCCCGATGATTGCAAAACCTAATATGTAAAAACTAAAAAGTGTTTACAATCCCTAAAAATTACACACACATTTTCAAATTATCTCTCTCTACATTTGTGCATTGTGCATTTCCATTTTAGATGTATACTTTTTTCTGAAATCAAAACTTGAGTTTTCACTTTTCCATCATCTCGTAAACAAAAAGTAGATAAAAGGAAAATTGATCACAACAAAATGAAAATTTCAGAGTTTATGTAAGGAAAAAATTTAAAGCAATAAAAAATGTAAGTAAATAAAATTTATTCCCACACCACAAATGAACACAAAAGTTTTGTTATTCAATTTTGGGAAATTTCACTTGTTCAACCATAATTGCTTGGAATTTTATAAGAAACAGATATTTCTACACGTGTTTTAAAAAATGGAAATCAAAACTTGAGTTTTCACTTTCCCTTCATCTCGTAAACTAAAAAGAGATTAAAAGGCAAATAGATCACAACAAAAAGAAAATTTTATAGTTTTTGTTTGGAAAAAAAATTAAAGCAATAACAAATTTAAGTAAAGAAATTTTTTTCACACACCACAAATGAACAGAAAAGTTTTATTATCCATGTTAGGGAAATTCCACTAGTTCAACCCTAATAGCTTGGAATTTTAAAACAAAGAGATTTTTCTACACATGTTTTAAAAATTGGATTTGCATGTTGGAATCATTTTAAAGATGCAAGTGACCTTGGGATCCATACATTTTAAAGAGAATAACAAACGCTCATTATATTAACAAGTGAACGTGAGGTGGGATATTTACACTAGTCAATCAAGCCACTATTTTGCCCATTTACAAAAAATTGACCTAACGATCATAGATAATTGTAAAGAGATTTATCATGCATAATGGGCTATATTTTTTTAAGGAATGACTTATGGATTGGGAGTCAACACTCAGTTAAAAATCCCCCGCCTCCCCCTATTCCCGAGGATTACAAAACCTAATATATAAAAACTAAAAATAGTTTAGAATCCCTAAAAATTACATACACTTTTTATAATTATCTCTCTCAACATTTGTGAATTGTGCTTTTCCATTTTATATGTATACTTTTTTCTTAAATCAAAACTTGAGTTTTCACTTTCCCTTCATCTCATAAACAAAAAAGAGATAAAAAGGCAAATAGATCACAACAAAATGAAACTTTTAGAGTTTATGTATGGAAAAAATTTAAAGCAATAACAAATTTTAAAAAATAAAATTTAATCACACACCACAGATGAACACAAAAGTTTTTAACCAAGTTTGGGAAATTCCACTAGTTCAACCCTAATAGCTTGGAATTTTATAAGAAAGAGAATTTTCAACACTTGTTTGAAAAAATGGATATGCATGCTTGAAACATGTTAAAGATGCAAATGACCATCGGATCCAAACCGATTAAAGAGAATAAAAATGCTCATTAAATTCTCAAGTGAATGTGCAGTGGCATATTTACCCGAGTCAAACAAGCCACTGTTTTGCCCATTGACAAAAAGTTGACCTAACGATCATAGATGATTGTAAAGTGATTTATCCTGCGCAACGGTCTATATTTTTTTAAATGAGTTATGGAGTGGGAGTCAATACTAAGTTAAAAATCCCTTGCCTCCCCCTTTTCCCGACGATTGAAAAACCTAATATATAAAAACTAAAAAGAGTTTACTATCCCTAAAAATTACAGGAAATTTTTGGAATTATCTCTCTCATCATTTGTGCATTCTGTATTTCCCTTTTAGATGTATACTTTTTTCTTAAATCAAAACTTGAGTTTTCACTTTCCTTTCATCTCGTAAACAAAAAAGATATAAAAAGGCAAATAGATCACAACAAAAAGAAAATTTTGGAGTTTATGTATGGAAAAAATTTAAAATAGTAACAAATGTAAGTAAAGAAAATTTATTTTCACACGACAAATGAACACAAAAGTTTTGTTATCCAAGTTTAGAAAATTCCACTAGTTCAACCCTAATTGCTTGGAATTTTATAAGAAAGTTATTTTTCTACAAATGTTTAAAAAATGGATATGGATGCTTGAAACATGTTATTGATGCAAATGAACTATTGATCCAAACCATTTAAAGAGAATAACAAACACTCATTAAATTCTCAAGTGAATGTGCAGTGGGATATTCACCCGATTCAAACAAGCCACTATTTTGCCCATTGACAAAAAGCTGACCTAACGATCATAGAAGATTTTAAAGTGATTTATCATGCGTAACTGGCTAAATTTTTTTATGGAATGACTTTTGGATTGGGAGTCAACACTCAGTTAAAAATCCCCCGCCTCCCTATTTCCCGACGTTTACAAAACCTAAAATATAAAAACTAAAAAGATTTTACAATCCCTAAAAATTACAGACACTTTTTGGAACTCTCTCACTCTATATTTGTGCACTGTGAATTGTGAATTTCCATTTTATATGTATACTTTTTTCTTAAATCAAAACTTGAGTTTTGTCTTTGCCTTCATCTTGTAAACAAAAAATAGACAAAAAGGCAAATAGATCACAAAAATGAAAATTTTAGAGTTTTTTTATGGAAAAAATTTAAAGAAATTACAAATGTAAGTAAAGAAAATTTATTCTCCCAGCACAATTGAACACAAAATTTTTGTTATCCAATTTTTGGAAATTCTACTAGTTTAACCCTAATAGCATGGAATTTTATAAGAAAGAGATTTTTCTACACATTTTTTAAAAAATGGTTATTCACGCATGAAACATGTTAAAGATGCAAATGACCTATGGATCCAAACCTTTTAAATAGAATGACAAACACTCATTAAATTCACAAGTGAACATGCGGTGGGATATTGACCTGAGTCAAATAAGCCACTATTTTGCCCATTTACAAAAAGCTGACCTAATGTTCATAGATGATTGTAAAGTGATTTATCATGAGTAACGGGCTATATTTTTGTATGGAATGACTTAACGATTAGGATCCAACAGTCAGTTAAAAATCCCCCGCCTCCTCCTCTTCCTGACGATGGCAAAATCTAATATATAAAAACTAAAAAAAGTTTACAATCCCTAAAAATTACAGAATCTTTTTGGAATTATGTCTCTCTACATTTGTGCATTGTGCATTGGGCATTTCCATTTTAGATGTATACTTTTTTCTTAAATCAAAACTTGTGTTTTCACTTTCCCTTCATGTCGTAAACAAAAAATAGATAAAAAGGCAAATAGATCACAACAAAACGACAATTTTAGAGTTTTTGTATGGGTAAAAATTAAAGAAATAACAAATGTAAGTTAAGAAAATTTAATAACACACCACAAATGAACAAAAAAATTTTGTTATCCAAGTTTGGGAAATTCCACTAGTTCAACCCTATTAGCTCTGAATTTTATAAGAAAAAGATTTTCCAACACATGTTTTAAAAAATGGATATGCATGCATGAAACATGTTAAAGAAGCAAAGGACCTATGGATCCAAATGCTCATTAAATTTTCAAGTGGGGTGTAGTGGGATATTTACTTGAGTCAAACAAGCCACTATTTTGCCCATTTACAAAAAACTGACCTAATGATTATAGATGATTGTAAAGTGATTTATCATGTATAACGGGTTATATTTTTGTAAGGAATCAACACACAGTTAAAAATCCCCCGCCTCCCCCTTTTCCAGATGATTGCAAAACCTAATATATAAAATATAAAAACATTTTACAATCCCTAAAAATTACAGACACTTTTTTGAATTACCACTTTCTACATTTTTGCATTGTGTATTTTCATTTTAGATGTCTACTTTTTTCTTAAGTCAAAACTTGAATTTTCACTTTCCCTCGTCTCGTAAACAAAAAAGAGATAAAAAGGCAAATAGATCACAAAAACTGAAAATTTTAGATTTTATGTAATAGAAAAATTTAAAGAAATAACAAATGTTAGTAAAGAAAATTTATTCACACACCACACATGAACAGAAAAGTTTTCTTATCGAAGTTATGAATATTCTACAAGTTCAACCTATTAGCTTGGAATTTTATAAGAAAGAGATTTTTCTAAACATTTTTTAAAACAAGGATATGCATGCTTGAACCATGTAAAAGATGCAAATGACTTATGGATCCAAACCTTTTAAAGAGAATAACAAACACTCGTTAATTTCTCAAGTGAACGTGCGTTTGGATATTTGCTCGAGTAAAAAAAGACAATATTTTTCCAATTACAAAAAGCTAACCTAACGATCATAGATGATTGTAAAGTGATTTATCATGCGTAACGGGCTATATTTTTGTAAGGAATGACTTATGGATTGGGAGTCAACACTCAGTTAAAAATCTCATGCCTCCCCCTTTTCCCGACGATTGCAAAACCTAATATGTAAAAACTAAAAAGAGTTTACAATCCCTGAAAATTACAGATACATTTTGGAACTATCGCTCTTTACATTTGTGCATTGTGCATTTACATTTTAGATGTATACTTTTTTCTTAAATCAAAACTTGAGCTTTCACTTTCCCTTCATCTCGCAAACAAAAAAGAGATAAAAAGGCAAATAGATTACGACAAAATGAAAATTTTAGAGTTTATGTATGGAAAAAATTTTCAGCAACAACAAATGTAAGGAAATAAAATTTATTGACACACCACAAATCAGCACAAAAGTTTTTTTATCCAAGTTTTGGAAATTCCACTAGTTCAACCCTAATAGCTTGGAATTTTATAAGAAAGAGATTTTTCTAGGCATGTCTTAAAAAATGGTTATGCATGCTTGAAACATGTTAAAGATTCAAATAACCTACCGATCCAAACCTATTAAAGAGAATAAAAATGCTCATTAAATTCTCAAGCGAACGTGCGATAGGATAGTTACCCGAGTCAAACAAGCCACTATTTTGCCCATTTATAAAAAGTTTACCTAACGATCATTGATGATTGTAAAGTGATTTATCCTGCGTAACGGGCTATATTTTTTTAGGAAATGACTTATGGACTGGGAGTCAACAATCAGTTCAAAATACCCCACCTCCCCCTTTTCCCAACGATTGCAAAACCTAATATATAAAAACTAAAAAGAGTTCACAATCCCTAAAAATTGCAGGCACTTTTTGGAATTATCTCTCTCATCATTTGTGCATTCTGCATTTCCCTTTTAGATGTTTACTTTTTTTTTAAATCAAAACTTGAGTTTTCACTTTCCCTTCATCTCGTAAAAAAAAGATATAAAAAGGCAAATAGATCACAACAAAAAGAAAAATTTGGAGCTTATGTATGGAAAAAATTTAAAGCAGTAACAAATGTAAGTAAAGAAAATTTATTTTCACACCACAAATGAACACAAAAGTTTTATTATCCAAGTTTAAAAAATTGCACTAGTTCAACCCTAATAGCTTGGAATTTTATAAGAAAGTGATTTTTCTTCACATGTTTTAAAAAATGGATATGGATGCTTGAAACATGTTATAGATGCAAATGACCTATATATCCAAACCATATAAAGAGAATAACAAACACTCATTAAATTCTCATGTGAACGTGCGGTGGGATATTCACCCGGAGTCAAACAAGCCACTATTTTTGCTCATTTACAAAAAGCTGACCTAACGATCATAGATAATTGTAAAGTGATTTATCATGCGTAACGGGCTATATTTTTTTATGGAATGAATTATGGGTTGGGAGTCAACACTTAGTTAAAAATCCCCCGCCTCCCCCTTTTCCCGACAATTACAAAACCTATTATATAAAAACTAAAAAGAGTTCACTATCCCTAAAAATTATAGACACATTTCGGAATTATCTCTCTCTACTTTTCTGCACTGTACATTGTGATTTTCCACTTTATATGTATACTTTTTTATTAAATAAAAACTTGAGTTTTGACTTTCCCTTCACCTCGAAAACAAAAAAGAGATAAAAAGGCTAATAGATTACAACAAAATGAAAATTTTAGAGTTTATGTATGGAAAACATTTAAAGAAATTACAAATGTAAGTAGAGAAAATTTATTCTCCCAGCACAAATGAACACAATATTTTTGTTTTCCAAGTTTGGGAAATTTCACTAGTTTAACCCTAATAGCTTGGAATTTTATTAGAAAGAGATTTTTCCACACTTGTTTTAAAAAATGGATATTCACGCTTGAAACATGTTAAAAATGCAAATCACCTATGGATTCAAACCTTTTAAATAGATTGACAAACGCTCATTAAATTCACAAGTGTACGTGCGGTGGGATATTTACCCTAGTCAAACAAGGCACTATTTTGCCCGTTTACAAAAAGCTGACCTAACGATCATAGATGATTGTAAAGTAATTTATCATGCGAAACAGGCTATATTTTTTAAAGGAATGACTTATTGATTGGGAATCAACACACATTAAAAATCCCCCACCACCCCCTTTTCCTGATGATTGCAGAACCTAATATATAAAATTAAAAAAGAGTTTACAATCCCTAAAAATTACAGAGAGTTTTTTGAATTATCTCTCTCTCAATTTTTGCATTGTGCCTTTCCATTTCAGATCTCTACTTTTTTCTTAAATCAAAACTTGAGTTTTCTCTTTCCCTTCATCTCGTAAACAAAAAAAGATAAAAAGGCAAAAAGATTGCAACAAAACAAAAATTTTAGAGTTTATGTATTGAAAAAATTAAAAGCAATAAAAAATGTATGTAAAGAAAATTTATTCACACACCACACATAAACACAAAAGTTTTGTCATCCAAGTTTTGGAAATTCCACAAGTTCAACCCTATTAGCTTGGAATTTTATAAGAAAGTGATTTTTCTAAACATCTTTTAAAAAATGGATATGCATGCTTGAAACATGTTAAAGATGAAAATGAGCTATGGATCCAAACCTTTTAAAGAGAATAACAAACACTCGTTAATTTCTGAAGTGAACGTGCGGTGGGATATTTACCCGAGTGAAAACAGCCACTATTTTACCAATTACAAAAAGCTAACCTAAGGATCATAGATGATTGTAAAGTGATTTATCAAGCGTAACAGGCTATATTTTTGTAAGGAATGACTTATGGATTGGGCATCAACAGTCAATTAAAAATCCCATGCCTCCCCCTTTTCCCGACGATTGTAAAATCTAATATATAAAAACTAAAAAGAGTTTAAAATCCCTTAAAATTGCAGACGCTTTTTGGAACTATCATTCTCTACATTTGTGCATTGTGCATTTCCATTTTGTATGCATACTATTTTCTTAAATCAAAACATGAGCTTTCACTTTCCCTTCATCTCGTAAACAAAAAAGAGATAAAAAGGCAAATAGAGGACAACAAAATGAAAATTTTAGAGTTTATGTATGGAAAAAATTTTAATCAATAACAAATTTAAGTAAATAAAATTTATTCACTCACCACAAATGAGCACAAATGTTTTTTTATCCAAGTTTGGGAAATTCCACAAGTTCAACCCTAATAGTTTGAAATTTTAAAAGAAAGATATTTTTCTACACATGTTTTAAAAAATAGATATGCCTGCTTGATACATGTTAAAGATGTAAATGACCTGTGGATCCAAACCTTTTAAAGAGAATAACAAACGCTTTAAATTCTCAAGTGAACGTGCGGTGGGATATTTACCCGAGTCAAACAAGCCACTTTTTTGCCCATTTACAAAAAGCAGACCTAACGATCATAGATGATTTTAAATTGATTTCTCATGTGTAACGGGCTATTTTTTTTAAGAAATGACTAATGGATTTTGGGACAACACTCAATTAGAAATCCCCCGCCTCCCCCTTTTCCCGACAATTGCAAAACCTAATATATAAAAACTATAAATAATTTACAATCCCTAAAAATTACAGACACTTTTTGGAATAATCTCTCTTTACATTTGTCCATTGTGCATTTTGATTCTAGTTGTATGCTTTTGTCTTAAATTAAAACTTGAATTTTCACTTTCCCTTCATCTCGTAAACAAAAAAGAGATAAAAAGGCAAATAGATCACAAAAAAATGAAAAATTTAGAGTTTATGTATAAAAAAAATTTCAAGCAATTGCAAATGCAAGAAAAGAAAATTTATTCACGCACCACAAAATCAACACAAAAGTTTTGTTATCCAAGTTTGGGAAATTCCACTAGTTCAACCCAAATAGCTTTGAATTTTATAAGAAAGAGATTTTTCTACACAGGTTTTAAAAAATGCATGTGCATGCTTGGAACATATTATAGATGCAAATGACCTATGGATCAAAACCTTTTAAAGAGAATAACAAACGCCATTAAATTCCAACAAGCCATAATTTTTCACAATTACAAAAAGATGATTTAACGATCATCGATGATTGTAAAGTGATTTATAATGCGTAACTACCTATATTTTTGTAAGGAATGATTGTTGGATTGGGAGTCAACACTCAGTTAAAAATCCACCGCCACCCTTTTTTCCTGACGGTTGCAAAACCTAATATATAAAAACTAAAAAGAGTTTACAAACCTTTAAAATTACAGACATTTTTTGGAATTATCTCTCTCTTCATTTGTGCATTGTACATTGTGCATTTCCATTTTAGATGTATACTTTTTTTTTTAAATCAAAACTTGAGTTTTTACTTTCCCTTCATCTTGTAACAAAAAAGAGACAAAAAGGTAAATAGGTCACAAGAAAAAGAAAATTTTAAGATTTTATGTATGGAAAAGTTCAAAATAAATAAAAAAATGTAAGTAAAGAAAATTTATTAACGCACCACAAATGAACACAAAATTTTTATCCTAGTTTGGGAAATTCCACCAATTCAACCCTAATAGTTGGAATTTTATAAGAAAGGGATTTTTCTTCACATGTTTTAAAAAATGGATATGCATGCTTGAAACATGTTAAAGATGCAAATTCCCTATAGATCCAAACCTTTTAAAGAGAATAACAAATGATCATTAAATTCTCAAGTGAACGTGCGGTGGGATATTTACCCGAGTGAAACAAGCCACTATTTTGCCCATTTACAATAAGCTGACCTAATAAGCTTAGATAATTGTAAATTGATTTATAATATGTAATGGTCTATATTTTTGTAAGGAAAGTCTTATGGATTAGGAGTCAACACTCAGTTAAAAATCCCCCGCCTCCCTCTTTTCCCGATGAGTGCAAACCCAAATATATAAAAACTAAAAAGAGTATGCAATCCATAAAAATTACAGACACTTTTTGGAATTATATCTCTCTATATTTGTGCATTGTGCATTTCCATTTTAGATGTATACCTTTTTTCAAACCAAAACTTGAGTTTTCACTTTCCCTTCATCTCGTAAACAAAAAAGAGATAAAAAGGCAAATAGATCACAACAAAATGAAAATTTTAGAGTTTATGCATGGAAAAAATTTAAAGCAAAAAAAAATGTAAGTAAATAAAATTTATTCACACACCACTAATGAACACAAAAGTTTTGTTATCCAAGTTTGGGAAATTCCACTTGTTCAACCCTAATAGCTTGGAATTTTATAAGAAAGAGTTTTTTCTACACATGTTTTAAAAAATGGATACGCATGCCCTGACCATGATAAACATGCAAATGACCTATGGATCCAAATTTTTACAGAGAATAACAAACTCTTAATAAATTCTCAAATGAACGTGCGGTGAGATATTTACCTGAGTCAAACAAGCCACTATTTTGCCCATTTACAAAAAGCTGACCTAACGATCATAGATGATTGTAAAGTGTTTTATCATGCATAACGGGCTATATTTATGTAAGGAATGACTTATGGATAGGGAGTCAACACTCTGTTAAAAATCTCCCACCTCCCCCTTTTCCCAACGATTGCAAAACGTAATATATAAAAACTAGAAAGAGTTTACAATCCGTAAAAATTACAGACACTTTTTGGAATTATATCTCTCTACCTTCATGCATTGCGCATTTCCATTTTAGATGTATACTTTTTTGAAAAATAAAAACTTGAGTTTTCACTTTCCCTTCATCTCGTAAAAAAAAAAAAAGAGATAAAAAGGCAAATAGATCACAACATTGTGCATTTCCATTTTAGATGTATAACTTTTTCTTAAATCAAAACTTTTGTTTTCACTTTCCCATATCTCGTAAACTAAAAATAGATAAAAGAAAAATAGATCACCACATAATAAAAATTTAGAGTTTATGTGTGGAACAATTTTAACGAAATTACAAATGTAAGAAAAGAAAATTTATTGACACAGCATAAATGAACACAAAAGTTTTGTTATCCATGTTTGGGACATTCCTCTAGTTCAACCCTAATAGCTTGGAATTTTAAAAGAAAGAGATTTTTCTACACATGTTTTAAAAAATGGATGTGCATGCGTGAAACTTGTTAAAGATGAAAATGAAATGTGGATACAAACTTTTTAAAGAGAATAACAAACGCTCATTAAATTCTCAAGTGAACGTGCGGTGGGATATTTACCCAAGTAAAACAAGCCATTATTTTGCCCATTTTAAAGTGATTTATCATGCGTAACGGGCTATATTTTTATAAGGAATAACTTATGGATTGGGAGTCAACACTCAGTTAAAAAGACCCCACTTCCCCCTTTTCCTGACGATTGCAAAACCAAATATATAAGAACTAAAAAGTGTTAACAATCCCTAAAGTTTATTGACATATTTTGGAATTATCTCTCTCTACATTTGTGCATTGTGCTTTTCCATTTTAGATGTTTAATTTTTTCTTAAATCAAAACTTCAGTTTTCACTTTCCCTTCATTTCATAAACAACAAAGATATAAAAGGCAAAAAGATCACAAAAAAATAAAAAATTTAGAGTTTATGTGTGGAAAAATTTTAAAGCAATAACAAAAGTAAGTAAAGAAAATCTATTCACACACCACAAATGAGCACAAGTTTTGTTATCCAAGTTTTGGAAATTCCACTAGTTCAACCCCAATAGCTTGGAATTTTATAAGAAAGAGATTTTTCAACACATGTTTTAAAAAATGGATATGCATGCATGAAACATGTTAAAGATGCAAATGACCTATGGATCCAAACCTTTTACAGAGAATAGCAAACACTCATTAAATTCTTATGCCATTAACATGTTAAAGATGGAGTATGATATTTACCCGAATCAAATAAGCCATTATTTTTCCCATTTACAAAAAGATGGCCTAATGATCATAGATGATTGTAAAGTGATTTATAATGCATAACGGGCTATATTTTTTTAAGGAATGACTTATGGATTGGGAGTCAACACTCCATTAAAAATCCCCCGCCTCCTCCTTTTCCCAATGATTGCAAAACCTTATATATAAAACTAAAAAGAGTTAACAATCCCTAAAAATTATGGACACTTTTTGGAATTATCTCTCTCTACATTTGTGCGTTGTACATTTCCATTTTAGATGTATAATTTTTTCTTAAATCAAAACTTTAGTTTTCAATTGCCCTTCATCTCGAAAACAAAATAGAGATAAAAATCAAATTGACCACAACAAAATGAAAATTTTAGATTTTATGTATCGAAAAATTTTAATCCAATAACATATGTAAGTAAAAAAACTTATTCACACACCACAAATGAACACAAAAGTTTTGTTATCCAATTTTTGGAAATTTCACTAGTTCAACCTTAATGGCTTGAAATTTTTTAAGAAAGAGAATTTTCTACACATGTTTTAAAAATTTGATATGCATGCTTGAAACATGTTAAAGATGCAAATGACGTATGGATCCAAACCTTTTAAAAAGACTAACAAACAGTCACTAAATTCTCAAGTGAACGTGCGGTGGGATATTTACCCGAGTCAAACACGCCATTATTATGCCAAATGTACAAAAAGTTGTCTTAATTATGATAGAATATTGTAAAGTGATTTATCATGCGTAATTTGCTATATATTTTTTAAGGAATGACTTATGGATAGGGAGCCAACACTGAGGTAAAAATCCCCCACCTCACGTCTATTGAAAAACATAATACATAAAAACTAAAAAAAGTTTACAATCCCTAAAAATTATGGACACTATTTGGAATTAACTCTCTCTTCATTTTTTCATTGTTCATTTCCATTTTAGATGTATACTTTTTTCTTAAATCAAAACTCGAGTTTTCACTTTCCCTTCATCTCGTAAACAGAAAAGAGATAAAAGGCAAATTGATCACAACAAAATGAAAATTTTAGAGTTTATGTATGGAAAAAATTTAAAGAAATAACAAATGTTACTAAAGAAAATTTATTTACACAGCACAAATGAACACAAAAGTTTTGTTATCCAAGTTTGGGAAATTCCACTGGTTAAAAACCAATATCTTGCAATTTTAAAAGAAAGAGATTTTTCTACACATCTTTTAAAAAAAATGGATATACACGCTTGAAACATGTTTAATATGCAAATGACCTATGGATCCAAACCTTTTAAAGATAATAACAGACGCTCATTAAATTCTCAAGTGGGGTGCGGTGGGATATTTACTCGAGTCAAACAAGCCATTATTTTGCCCATTTACAAAAAGATGGGCTAACGATCACAGATGATTTTAAAGTTATTTATCATTTGTAATAGGCTATATTTTTTTTAGAAATGACTTAATGGATTGGGAGTCAACACCCAGTTAAAAATCTGCCACCTCGCCATTTTCCTGACGATTGCAAAACCTTATATATAAAAACTAAAAAGAGTTTAAAATGCGTTAAAATTGCGGACACTTTTAGGAATTATCTCTCTAAATATGTGTGTTGTGCATTTCCATTTTAGATGCATAATTTTTTCTTTAATCAAAATTTGAGTTTTCACTTTATCTTTATCTCGTACACAAAAACGAGACGAAAGGCAAATAGATCACAACAAAATGAAAATTTTAGAGTTAATGTATGGAAAAAATTAAAAGAAATAACAGATGTAAGTAAAGAAAATTTATTCACATAGCACAAATGAACACAAAAGTTTTGTTATCCAAGTTTGGGAAATTCCATTAGTACAACCCTAATAGATTGGAATTTTATAAGGAAGGGATTTTTCTACAAATGTTTTAAAAAATGGATATGAATGATTGAAACATGTTAAAGATACAAATGACCTATAGATCCACACCTTTGAAAGAGAATAACAAACACTCATTAAATTCTCAAGTGAACGTGCGGTGGGATACTTACCCGCGTCAAACAAGCCATTATTTTGCCCATTTACAAAAAGCTGACCTAACGATCATAGATGATTGTAAAGTGATTTATCAAGAGTAACGGGCTATATTTTTGTAAAGAATGACTTATGCACTGGGAGTCAACACACAGTTAAAAATCCCCTACATCCCCTTTTTCCCGTAGATTGAAAAACCTAATAAATAAAATCTAAAAAGAGTTAACAATTCCTAAAAATTACGGACACTTTTTGGAATTATCTCTCTCTACATTTGTGCATTTTGCATTTCCATTTTATATGTATAATTTTTAATAAATAAAAACATTAGTTTTCTCTTTTCCTTCATCTCGTAAACAAAAAAGAGATAAAAGACAAATAGATCACAACATAATAAAAATTTCAGAGTTTATGTGTGCAAAATTTTTAAAGAAATAACAATTGAAAGTAACGAAAACTTATTCACCCAGCACAAATGAACACAAAAGTTTTTTTATCCATGTTTGGGACATTCCTCTAGTTCAAGCCTAATAGCTAGGAATTTTATATGAAAGAGATTTTTCTTCAAATGTTTTAAAAAATGGATTGCATGCTTGAAACATGTTAAAGATGCAAATGACCTATGGATTTAAACCTTTTAAAGAGAATAACAAAAACTCATTAAATTCTCAAGTGAATGTGCGGTGGGATATTTACCCGAGCAAAAGAAGCCATTATTTTGCCCATTAACAAAAAGTTGACATAACGATCATAGATGATTGTAAAGTGATTTATCATGTATAATAGGCTATATTTTTCTAAGGAATAACTTATGGATAGGGAGTCAATACTCTGTTAAAAATCCCCCACCTCCCCCTTTTTCCCAATGATTGTAAAAAAAAATATAAAAACTAAAAAGTGTTTACAATCCCTAAAAATTACTGTCACTTTTTGGAATTATCTCTCTCTACATTTGTTCATTGTGCATTTCCTTTTTCGATGTATAATTTTTTATTAAATCAAAACTTCAATTTTCACTTTCCCTTCATCTCGTAAACAAAAAAGAGATAAAAGGCAAATAGTTCACAACAAAATAAAAATTTTAGAGTTTATGTGTTGAAAAAATTTTAAACAATAACAAAAGTAAGTAAAGAAAATTTATGCACACACCACAAATGAACACAAGTTTTGTTATCCAAGTTTGGGAAATTCCACTAGTTCAACCCCACTAGCTTGGAATTTTATAAGAAAGAGATTTTTCAGCACATGTTTTAAAAAATGGATATGCATGCTTGAAACATGTTAAAGATGCAAATGACCTATGGATCAAAATCTTTTACAGAGAATAACAAACACTCATTAAATTCACATTTGTACATGTGGTATGATATTTACGGAATCAAATAAGTCATTATTTTGCCCATTTACAAAAAGATGGCCTAACGATAATAGATGATTGTAAAGTGATTTACAATGCGTAACGGGAAATATTTTTTTAAGGAATGACTTATGGATTGAGAGTCAATAATCAGTTAAAAATCCCCCACCTCCTTTTCCCGACGATTGTAAAACCTTATATATAAAAACTAAAAAGAGTTTACGATCCCTAAAAATAACAGAAACTTTTTGGAATTATATCAATCTACATTTGTGCGTTGTACATTTCCATTTTTTATGTATAATTTTTTCTTGAATCAAAACTTTAGTTTTCACTTTCCGTTCATCTCAAAAAAAAAAAAAAGATAAAAAGTAACTAGATCACAAAGAAATGAAAATTTAAGAATTTATGTATGGGAAAATTTTACAGTATTGACAAATGTAAGTAAAGAAAATTTATTCACACACCACAAATGAACACAAAAGTTTTGTTATCCAAATTTTGGAAATTCCACTAGTTCAACCTGAATGGCTTCGAATTTTATAAGAAAGAGAATTTGTTACACATGTTTTAAAAATGGATATGAATGCTTGAAACATGTTAAAGATGCAAATGACCTATGGATCCAAACCTTTTATAGAGAATAACAAACGCTCATTAAGTTCTCAAGTGAACGTACGGTAGGATATTTATCCGAGTCAAACATGCCATTATTTTGCCCATTTACAAAAAGTTGACCGAATGATCATAGATGAATGTAAAGTGATTTATCATGCGTAATTTGTATTATTTTTTAAAGGAATGACTTATGGATTGGGAGTCCACAACCAGTTAAAAATCCCCCGCCTCCCCCTTTTGCCGTCAATTGCAAAACCTAATATATAAAAAATAAAAAGAGTTTACAATCCCAAAAATTACGGACACTTTTTGGAATTTTTCCTCTCTAAATTTGTGCTTTGTTCTTTTTAATTTTAGATGTATACTTTTTTCTTAAATCAAAACTTGAGTTTTCACTTTCCCTTCATCTCGTAAATAGAAAAGAGATAAAAGGTGAATAGATCACAACAAAATGAAAATTTTAGAGTTTATGTAAGAAAAAAAATTTAAAAATAAAAATATAATTAAAGAAAATTTATTCACACCCCACAAATGAACACAAATATTTAGTTATCCAAGTTTGGGAAATTTCACAAGTTCAACCCTAATTGCTTGGAATTTTATAAGAAAGAGATTTTTTTACACATATTTTAAAAAATGGATATGCATGCTTGAAACATGTTAAAGATGCAAATGACCTATCGATCCATACCTTTTACAGAGATTAACAAACACTCCTTAAATTCTCAAGTGTACGTGCGGTAGGATATTTACGCGAGTCAAACATATCAATATTTTTCCCATTTGCAAAAAGATGGCCTAACGGTCATAGATGATTGTAAAGTGATTTATCATGTATAACGGCCTATATTTTGTAAGGAATGACTTACGGATTGGGAGTAAACACTCAGTTAAAAATCCCTTGCCTCTCCCTTTTCCCAACGATCTCAAAACCTTATATATAAAAACTAAAGAGAGTTTACAATGCCTAAAAATTATGGACACTTTTTTGAATTATCTCTCTCTACATTTTTGCGTTGTGCATTTCCATTTGATATGTATACTTTTTTCTTAAATAGAAACTAGAGATTTCACTTTACCTTCATCTCGTACACAAAAAAGTGATAAAAGGCACATAGATCACAACAAAATGAAAAATTTAGAGTTTATGGATGGAAAAAATTTAAAGAAATAACCAATGTAAGTAAAGAAAATTTATTCACACCACACAAATGAACACAAACGTTTTGTTATCAAAGTTTGGGAAATTCCAGTAGTACAACCCTAATAACTCTGAATTTTATAAGAAAGGGATTTTTCTACACATGTTTTAAAAAATGGATATGCATGCTTGAAATATATTAAAGATTCAAATGACCCATGGATCCAACCCTTTTAAAGAGTATAACAAACGCTCATTAAATTCTCAAGTAAACGTGCAGTGGGATATTTACCCTAGTCAAACAACCCATTATTTTGCCCATTTACAAAAAGCTGACCTAACGATCACAAATAATTGTAAAGTGATTTATCATGCGTAGCTGGCTATATATTTTTTAAGGAATGACTAATGGATTTGGAGTCAACACTCAGTTAAAAATCTCCTACCTCCCCCTTTTCCTAATGATTGAAAAACCTAATACATAAAAACTAAAAAGAGTTGACAATCCCTAAAAATTAAGGAGACTTTTTGGAATTATCTCTCTCTACATTTGTGCATTGTGCAATTCCATTTTAGAGGTATAATTTTTTCTTAAATCAAAACTTTAGTTTTCACTTTCAGTTCATGTAAACAAAAAACAGATAAGAGACAAATAGATCACAACATAATAAAAATTTTAGAGTTTATTTGTGGAAAATTTTTAAAGAAATAATAAATGTAAGTAAATAAAATCTATTCACACAGCACAAAAGAACACAAAAGTTCAGTTATCCATGTTTGGGACATTCCTCAAGTTCAACCCTAATAGCTTGGAATTTTATAAGAAAGAGATTTTTCTACACATGTTTTAAAAAAAATGATATGCATGCTTTAAACATGTTAAAGATATAAATGCCTTATGAATCCAAACATTTTAAAGAGAATAACAAACATTAATTAAATTCTCAAGTGAACGTGCGGTGGGATGTTTACCCGTGTAAAACAAGCCATTATTTTGCCCATTTTCAAAAAGCTGACCTAACGATCATAGATGATTATAAAGTGATTTATCTTGCGTAACGGGCTATATTTTTTTAAGGAATAAGTTACGGATTGGGAGTCAACACTCAGTTAAAAATGCCCCACCTCCCCCTTTTCCCAATGATTGCAAAACCAAATATATAAAGACTAGAAAGAGTTTACAATCCCTAAAAATTACGGATACTTTTTGGAACTATCTCTCTCTACATTTGTGCATTATGCATTTCCTTTTTAGACGTATAATTTTTTCTTAAATCAAAACTTGAGTTTTCATTTTCCCTTCATCTCGTAAACAAAAAAGAGATAAAAGTCAAATATATCACAACAAAATAAAAATTTTAGAGTTTATGTGTGGAAAATTTTTCAAGCAATAACAAATGTAAATAAAGAAAATTTATTCACACACCACAAATGAACACAAAAGTTTTGTTATCCAAGTTTGGAAAATTCCACTAGTTCAAACCCAATAGCTTGGAATTTTATGAGAAAGAGATTTTTCAACACATGTTTTAAAAAATGGATATGCATGCTTGAAGTATGTTAAGGATACAAATGACCTATTGATCCAAACCTTTTACAGAGAATAAAAAGCACTCATTAAATTCTCATGTGTTCGTGCGGTATGATATTTACTCGAATCAAACAAGCCATTATTTTGTCCATTTACAAAAAGATGGCCTAACGATCATAGATGATTATAAAGTGATTAATTATACATAACTGGCTATATTGTTGTAAGGAATGACTTATGGAATTGGAGTCAACACTCAGTTAAAAATCCCCGCCTGCACCATTTCCCGAAAATTCCAAAACCTTACATATAAAAACTAAAAAGAGTTTCAAATCCCTAAAAATTATGAAAAATTTTTGAAATTATCTCTCTCTACGTTTGTACATTGCGCATTTCCATTTTAGATGTATCATGTTTTCTTAAATCAAAACTTTAGTTTTCACTTTCCCTTATTCTCGTAAACAAAAAATAGATAAAAGCCAAATAGATCACAACAAAATAAAAATTTTAGAGTTTATGTGTGGATAAATTTTAAAGAAATAAAAATTGTAAGTAAATAAAATTTATTCACACAGCACAAATGCACACCAAAGTTTTTTTTATCCATGTTTGGGAAATTCCTCTTGTTCAACCCTAAGAAAGAGATTTTTTTAAAAAAGTTTTAAAAAATGGATATGCATGCTTTAAACATGTTAAAGCTGCAAATGACCTATGGATCCAAACATTTTAAAGAGAATAACAAACATTCACAAAATTCTCAAGTGAACGTGCTGTGGGTTATTTTCTTGAGTAAAACAAGCCATTATTTTGCCCATTTACAAAAAGCAGACCTAACGATCATAGATGATTGTAAAGTGATTTTTCATGCGTAACTGGCTATATTTTTGTAAAGAATAATTTGTGGATTGGGAGTCAACACTCAGTTAAAAATCCCCCACCTCCCTCTTTTCATGACGATTGCAAAACCAAATATATAAAAACTAAAAAGAGTCTACAATCCCTAAAAATTATGGACACTTTTTGGAATTATCTTTCTCTACATTTGTGCATTGTGCATTTCCATTTTAGATGAATAATGTTTTCTTAAATAAAAACTTTAGTTTTCAATTTCCCTTCATCTCGTAAAAAAAAAGAGATAAAAGGCAAATGGATCAGAAAAAAAAATTAGATATTATGTGTGAAAATTTTTTAAAGAAATTAAAAATGTAAGTAAATAAAATTTATTCACACAACACAAATAAACACAAGTTTTGTTATCCAAGTTTGGGAAATTCCACTAGTTCAACCTTAATGGCTTGGAATTTTATAAGAAAGAGAATTTTCTACACATGTTTTAAAAAATGGATATGCATGCTTGAAACATGTTCAAGAGGCAAATGACCTATGGATTCAAACCTTTTAAAGAGAATAAAAAACACTCATTAAATTTTCAAGTTTACGTGCTGTGGGATATTTACCCGAGTCTAACAAGCCATTATTTTGCCCATTTACAAAAAGATGGCCTAATGATCATAGATGATTGTAAAGTGATTTACCATTCGTAACGGGTTATATTTTTGTAAGGAATGACTTAAGGATTGGGAGTCAACACTCAGTTAAAAAACCGTGGGGGGGGGGGGGGGGTCCCTTTTTTCCCGACGATGGCAAAACCTTATATATAAAAACTAAAAATAGCTTACAATACCTTAAAATAACGGTCACTTTTTTGAATTATCTCTCTCTACATTTTTACATCATGCATTTCCATTTGAGATGTATACTTTTTTCCTAAATCAAAACTTAATTTTTCACTTTCCCTTGATCTCATAAACAAAAAAGAGATAAAAGGAAAATAGATCACAACAAAATAAAAATTTTAGAGTTTATGTATGGAAACAATTTATAGCAATAACAAATGTAAGTAAATAAAATTTATTCACACAGCACAAATAAACACAAAAGTTTTGTTTTCCAAGTTAGGGAAGTTTCACTAGTAGAATCCTAATAGCAAGTGAACGTGCGGTGGGATATTTACTTCAGTCAAACAAGCCATTATTTTGCCCATTTACAAAAAGCTGACCTAATGATCATAGATGATTGAAAAATGATTTATCATGCATAATTTGCTTTATTTTTGTAAGGAATGACTTATGGATTGGGAGTCATCACTCAGTTAAAAAACCCCCGCTTCCCCCTTTTCCGGACAATTACGAAAACTAATATAAAAAAACTAAAAGGAGCTTAAAATCCCTAAAAATTACAGACACTTTTTGGAATTATCTCCCTCTACATTTGTGCAATGTGCATTTCCATTTTCGTTGTATACATTTTTTTTAAATCAAAACTTGAGTTTTCACATCTCGTAAACAAAAAAGCGATAAAAGGCAAATAGATCACAACAAAATGAAAATTTTATTGTTTATGTATGGAAAAAATTTAAAGCAATAACAAATGAAAGTAAAGAATATTTATCCATACACCACAAGTGAACACAAAAGTTTTGTTATCCATGTTTGAGAAATTCCACTTGTTCAACCCAAATAGCTTGCAATTTTAAAAGAAAGAGATTTTTCTACACATCTTTTAAAAAAAGGATATGCATTCTTGAAACATGATAAATATGCAAATGACCTATAGATCGACACCTTTTAAAGAGAATAACAAATGCTCATTAAATTCTCAACTGAACGTGCTGTGGGATATTTACCCGAGTCAAACAAACCATTATTTTGCCCATTTACAAAAAGCTGACCTAACGATCATAGATGATGGAAAAGTGATTTATCATGCGTAACGGGTTATATTTTTTTGAGGAATGAATTATGGAATTGGAGTCAACACTCAGTTAAAAATCCCCCACCTCCCCCTTTTCCCGACGATTAAAAAACCTAATATATTAAAACTAAATAGAGTTTACTATCCCTAAAAATTACGGACACTTTTAGGAATTATCTCTCTCTACATTTTTGCATTATGCATTTCCATTTTAGATGTATAATTCTTTTCCAAAATCAAAACTTTAGTTTTCACTTTCCCTTCATCTCTAAAGCCAAAAGAGATAAAATGACAAATAGATCACAACAAAATGAAAATTTTAGAGTTTATGTACGGGAAAATTTTAATGCAATTACAAATGTAAGTAAAGAAATTTTTTTCACACACCACAAATAAACACAAAACTTTTGTTATCCAAGTTTTGCAAATTCCACTAGTTCAACCCTAATTGCTTGGAATTTATGAAGAAACAGATTTTTCTACGCATGTTTTAAAAAATGGATATGCATGCATGAAACATGTGAAAGATGCAATTGACCTATGGATCGAAACCTTTTAAATAGAATAACAAATGCTCATTAAATTCTCAAGTGTACGTGCGGAGGGATATTTACCCGAGTCAAATAAGCCATTATTTTGCCCATTTGCAAAAAGATGGCCTAACGATCATATATGATTGTAAAGTGATTAATCATTTGTAATGGGCTATATATTTTTAAGGAATGACATATGCATTGGGAGTCAACACTAAAGTTAAAAGTCCTATGCCTTCCCCTTTTCCCAACGACTGCAAAACCTTATATATAAAAATTAAAAAGAGTTTCCAATCCCTATAAATTACGGACACTTTTTGGAATTATCTCTCTCTACATTTGCGCATTGTGCATTTCTAATTTAGATGTATATTTTTTTCCTAAATCAAAACTTGAGTTTTCACTTTCCCTTCATCTCATAAACAAAAAAGAGATAAAAGGCCAATAGATCACAAAAAAATGAAAATTTTAGAGTTTATGTATGGAGAAAATTTTAAAAAATAACAAATGTAAATAAAGAAAATTTATTCACATAGCACAAAAGAACACAAAAGTTTTTTTATCCAAGTTTCGGAAATTCCACTACTACAAACCTAATAGCTTGGAATTTTATAAGAAATAGATTTTTCTAAACATCTTTTAAAAAATGGATATACATGCTTGAAACTTGTTAAAGATGCCAATGAGCAATGGATCAACACCTTTTAAAGAGAATAACAAATGATCATTAAATTGTCAAGTGAACGTGCGGTGGGATATTTACCCGAGTCAAACAAGCCATTATTTTGCCCATTTACAAAAAGCTGACCTAACGATCATACAAGATTGAAAAGTGATTTATCATGCGTAACGGGCTAAATTTTTGTAAGGAATGACGTATGGATTGGGAGTCAACACTCAGTTAAAAACCCCCCACCAACCCCATGCAAAACCTAATATATAAAAACTAAAAAGAGTTCACAATCCTTAAAATTTACGGACACATTTTTGAGTTATCCCTCCCAAAATTTGTGCATTGCGCATTTCCATTTTAGATGTATACTTTTTTCTTAAATCAAAACTTTCCCTTCATCTCGTAAACAAAAAAGAATAACAGACAAATAGATCACAATTTTAGAGTTTTTGTAAGGAAAAAATTTTAAGCAATAACAAATGTAAGTAATGAAAATTTATTCACACATCATAAATGAACACAAAAGTTTATTTATCCAAGTTTAGGAAATTCCATTAGTACAACCCTAATTGCTTCAAATTCTATAGGAATTGGATTTTTGTACACATGTTTTAAAAAATGGATATGCATGCTTGAAACAGGTTAAAGATGCAAATGACCTATGGATCCAAACCTTTTAAAGAAAATAACAAACGCTCATTAAATTCTCAAGTGAACGTGCGATGGGATAATTACCTTAGTCAAACAAGCCATTCTTTTGCCCATTTAAAAAATCTGACCTAAGGATCATAGATGATTGTAAGGAGATTAATCATGCGTAACGGGCTACATTTTTTTAAGGAATGTCTTATTGATTGGGAGTCAACACTCAGTTAAAAATCCCCCGCCTCTCCTTTTTCCCGACAATTGCAAAACATAATATATAAAAACTAAAAAGAGTTTCCAATTTCTAAAAATTGCGGACACTTTTTGGAATTATCTCTCTCTACATTTGTGCATTGGGCATTTCAATTTTAGATGTATACTTTTTTTCTTCAATCAAAATTTGAGTTTTCACTTTCCCTTCATCTCATAAACTAAAAAGATATAAAAGGCAAATAGATCACAACAAAATGAAAATTTTAGAGTTTATGTATGGAAAAAATTTAAGGCAATCACAAATGTAAGTAAAGAAAATTTTTTCATACACCACAAATGAACACAAAGGTTTTGTTATCCTAGTTTGAGAAATTCCACTACTTCAACCCTAATAGCTTGCAATTTTTAAAAAAGAGATTTTTCTACACATCTTTTAAACAATGTATATGCATGATTGAAACATGTTAAAGATGCAAATGACCTATGTATCCAAACCTTTTAAAGAGAATAACAAACGCTCATTAAATTCTCAAGTGAACGTGCGGTGGGATATTTACCCGATTCAAACAAGCCATTATTTCTGCCATTAACAAAATGATGGCCTAAGGATCATAGATGATTGTAAAGTGATTTATCATTTGTAACGGGCAACATTTTATTATGGAATGACTTTTGGATTCGGAGTCAACACTCAGTTAAAAATCCCTCGCCTCCCCCTTTTCCCGACGATTACAGAACCTTATATATAAAAACTAAAAGGATTTTACAATCCCTAAAAATTATGGACACTATTTGGAATTATCTATCTCTAAATTTTAGCATTGTGCATTTCCATTTTAGATGTACACTTTTTTCTTATATCAAAACTTGAGTTTTCACTTTCCCTTCATCTCGTTAACAAAAAAAGAGATAAAAAGCAAATAGATCACAACAAGATGAAAATTCTAGAGATGAACTATGGAAAAAAATTAAAGCAATAATAAATGTAAGTAAAGAAAATTCATTCACACAACACAAATGAACACAAAAGTTTTTTTATCCAAGGTGGGAAATTCTACAAGTACAACCCTAATGGCTTAGAATTTTATAAGAAATAGATTTTTCTACACATCTTTTAAAAAATGGATATGCATGCTTAAAACATGTTCAAGATGGAAAAGACCTATGAATCCACACCTTTTAAAGAGAATAAGAATTGCTCAATCAATTCTCAAAAGAACATGCGGTGGGATATTTACCTAAGTCAAACAAGCCATTATTTTCCCATTTACAAAAAGCTGACCTAACAATCATGGATGATTGAAAAGTGATTTATCATGCGTAACGGGTTATATTTTTTTAAGGAATGACTTATGGATTGGGAATCAACACTCAATTAAAAATTGTCCACCTCCCCCTTTTCCCGAAAATTTCAAAACATAATATATAAAAACTAAAAAGAGTTTTCAATCCCTAAAAATTACGGCCACTTTTTTGAAATATCTCTCTCTACATTTGTGGATCGTGCATTTCCATTTTATATGTATAATTATTTCTTAAATCTAAACTTGACTTTTCACTTTCCCTTGATCTTGTAAACAAAAAAGAGAATAAAGGCAAATTGATCACAAGAAAATGAAAATTTTAGAGCTTATGTATGGAAAAAATTTAAAGAAATAACAAATGTATGTAAAGAAAATTTATTCACATAGCACAAATGAACACAAAATTTTTGTTATCCAAGTTAGGGAATTTCCACTAGTACAATCCTAATAGCTTGGAATTTTATAAGAAAAGGATTTTTCTATACATGTTTTAAAAAAAGGATATGCATGATTGAAACATGTTAAAGATGCAAATGACCTATGGATCGACACCTTTTAAAGATAATAGCAAATGCTCAATAAATTCTCAAGTGAACATGCAGTGGGATATTTACTCGAGTCAAACAAGCCATTGTTTTGCCCATTTATAGAAAGCTGACCTAACGATCATAGATGATTGAAAAGTGATTTATCATGCATAACAGGCTATATTTTTGTAAGGGATGACTTATGGATTGGGAGTCAACACTCAGTTAAAAATCCCCCACCTCCCCCTTCTCTCGGCGATTGCAAAGCCTAATATATAAAAACTAAATAGAGTTTACTATCCATAAAAATTACGGACACTTTTTGGAATTATCTCTCTCTATATTTGTGCATTTTGCATTGTGCATTTCATTTTTAGATGTATTATTTTTTATTAAATAAAAAATTTAGTTTTCAGTTTCCCTTCATCTCAAAAACAAAAAAGAGATAAATAGGCAAATAGATCACAACAAAATGAAAATTTTTGAGTTTATGTATAGGAAAATTTTAAAGCAATTACAAATGTAAGTAAATAAAATTTATTCACACACCACAAATAAACACAAAAGTTTTGTTATCAAAGGTGTGTAAATTCCACTAGTTCAACCCTAATGCTTTGGAATTTTAGAAGAAACAGATATTCTACACATGTTTTAAAAAATGGAGATGCATGCTTGAAACATGTGAAAGATGCAATTGTCCTTTGGATCCAATCCTTTTAAAGAGAATAAAAAATGCCCATTAAATTCTCAAGTGTACACGCGGTGGGATATTTACCCGAGTCAAATAAGCCATTATTTTGCCTATTTACAAAAAGATGGCCTAACGATCATAGATGATTCTAATGTGATTAATCATTTGTAAGGGGAAATATTTATTTAAGGAATGACTTATGGATTGGGAGTCAACACTCAGTTAAAAATCCTACCCCTCCCCCATTTCCCGATGATTTCAAAACCTTATATTTAAAAATTAAAAAGAGTTTACGATCCCTAAAAATTTTGGACACTTCTTGGAATTATCTCTCACTACATATGTGCATTGTGCATTTCTATTTTAGATGTATACTTTTTTCTTAAATCAAAATCTGAGTTTTCACCTTCCCTTCATCTATTAAACAAAAAAGAGATAAAAGTCAAATCGATCACAACAAAATGAAAATTTTAGAGTTTATGTATGGAAAACATTTAAAGCAATAACAAATGTAAATAAAGAAAATTTATTCACACAACACAAATGAATACAAGAGCTTTGTTATCTAACTTTGAGAAATTCCACTAGTAAAAACCTAATAGCTTGGAATTTTATAAGAAATAGATTTTTCTACACATCTTTTAAAAAATGGATATGCATGCTTGAAACATGTTAAAGAAGCCAATGACCTTTGGATTGACACCTTTTAAAGAGAATAACAAGTGCTTAATAAATTCTCACGTGAACGTGCGGTGGGATATTTTCCCGGGTCAAACAAGCCAATATTTTTCCCATTTACAAAAAGCTAACCTAAAAATCATACATGATTGAAAAGTGATTAATCATGTGTAATGGCCTAAATTTTTGTAAGGAATGACTTATGGATAGGGAGTCAACACTAAATTAAAAATCCCCCACCTCCCCCTTTTCCCGATGATTGCGAAACTTAATATATATAAACTAAAAAGAGTTTACAATCCTTAAAATTTATGGACACTTTTTGGAATTATCTCTCCCTATATTAGTGCGTTGTGCATTTCCATATTAGATGTATACTTTTTCCTTAAATCAAAACTTGAGTTTTCACTTTCCCTTAATCTCGTAAACAAAAAAGAGATAAGAGACAAATAGATCACAACAGCATGAAAATTTTAGAGTTTATGTAAGGAAAAATTTAATGCAATAAAAAATTTAAGTAATGAAAATTTATTTACACAGCATAAATAAACACAAAGTTTTGTTATCCAAGTTTGGGAAATTCCACTAGTACAACCCTAATTGCTTCGAATTCTATAAGAATTAGATTTTTGTACACATGTTTTAAAAAACGGATATGCATGCTTGAAACATGTTAAAGATGCAAATGACTTATGGGTCCAAACCTTTTAAAGAGAATAACAAATGCTCATTAAATTCTCAAGTGCACGTGCGGCGGGATATTTACCCGAGTGAAACAAGCCATGATTTTGCCCATTTACAAAAACCTAACTTAACGATCATAGATGATTGTAAAGTTATTAATCATGCGTAATTGGCTATATTTTTTTAAGGAATGTCTTATTGATTGAGAGTCAACACTCAGTTAAAAATCCCCCACCTCCCCTTTTCCCGACAATTGCAAACCAAAATATATAGAAAATAAAAAGAGTTTACAATTCCTAAAAATTATGGACACTTTTTGGAATTATCTCTCTATAAATTTGGGCATTGGGCATTTCAATTTTAGATGTATACTTTTTTTCTTCAATCAAAACTTGAGTTTTCACTTTCCCTTCATCCCATAAACAGAAAAGATATAAATGGCAATTAGATCACAACAAAATGAAAATTTTAGAGTTTATGTTTGGAAAAAAATTTAAAGCAATAACATATGTAAGTAAAGAAATTTTATTCACACACCACAAATGAACACAAAAGTTTTGTTATCCAAGTTTGGGAAATTCCACTACTTCAACCCTAATAGCTTGCAATTTTTAAGAAAGAGATTTTTCTTCACTTCTTTTAAACAATGGATATGCATGATTGAAACATGTTAAAGATTCAAATGGCCTATGAATCCAAACCTTTTAAAGAGAATAACAAACGGTCATTAAATTCTAAAGTGAACGTGTGGTGGGATATTTACCTATGTCGAAGAAGCCATTATTTTGGTCATTAACAAAAAGATGGCCTAACGATCGTAGATGATTGTAAACTGATTTATCATTCTTAATGGGCTATATTTTATTATGGAATGACTTTTGGGTTGGGAGTCAACACTCAGTTAAAAATCCCCCACCTCCCCCTTTTCCCGACGATTGCAAAACCATATATATAAAAACTAAAAGGTGTTTTCTATCCCTAAAAATTACGGTCACTTTTTGGAATTATCTCTATCTACATTTGTGCATCGCCCATTTTGATTTTAGATGTATACTTTTTTCTTAAATCTAAACTTGAGTTTGCACTTTCCCTTCATCTCGTCAACAAAAAAGGGAAAAAAGGCAAATAGATAACAACAAAATGAAAATGTTAGAGTTTATGTTTTGAAAAATATTAATGAAATAAAAAATGTATGTTAAGAAAATTTATTCACACGGCACAAATGGACATAAAAATTTTTTTATCCAAGTTTGGGAAATTCCACTAGTACAATCCTAATAGCTTGGAATTTTATAAGAAAAGGATTTTTCTATGCATGTTTTAAAAAATGGATATGCATGATTGAAACATGTTAAAGATGCAAATGACCTATGGATCGACACCTTTTAAAGAGAATAACAAATGCTCAATAATTTCTCAAGTGAACGTGCGGTGGGTTATTTACCCGACTCAAGGAAGCCATTATTTTACCCATTTATAGAAAGCTGACCTAACGATCATAGATGATTGAAAAGTGATTTATCATGCGTAATGGGCTAAATTTTTGTAAGGGATGACTTATGGATTGGGAGTCAACACTCAGTTAAAAATCCCCACCTCCCCCTTTTCCCGAAAATTTCGAAACCCAATATATAAAAGCTAAAATGAGTTTTCAATCCTTAAAAATCATGACCACTTTTTTGAATTATCTCACTCTTCATTTGTGGATCGTGCATTTCCATTTTAGATGTATACATTTTTCTTAAATCTAAACTTGAGTTTTCACTTTCCTTCATCTTGTCAACAAAAAAGAGAAAAAAGGCAAGGCAAATAGATTACAAGAAAATGTAAATTTTAGAGTTTATGTACGGAAATTTTTTTAAGAAATAACAAATGTAAGTAAAGAAGATTTATTCATATAGCACAAATGAACACAAAAGTTTTGTTATCCAAGTTAAGGAAATTCCACTAGTACAACCCTAATAGCTTTGAATTTTATAAGAAAATGATATTTCTACACATGTTTTACAAAATAAATATGAATTCTTGAAACATGTTAAAGATGAAAATGAGCTATGGATCCAAACCTTTTAAAGAGAATAACAAACGCTCCTTAAAATCTCAAGTGAGCATGTGGTGGGATATTTACCCGAGTCAAACAAGCCTTTATTTTGCCCATTTATGAAAAGTGTACCTAATGATCATAGATGATTGTAAACTGATTTATCAACCATAATTCGCTATATTTTTTTATGTAATGTCTTATGGATTGGGACTCAGCACTCAGTTAAAAATCCCATGCCTCCCCTTTTTCCCGACAATTGAAAAACCTAATATAATATAACAAAAAAGAGTTTACAATCCGTACAAATTACAGAAACATTTTGGAATTATCTCTCTCTACATTTGTGCATTGTGCATTTCCATTTTAGATGTATATTTTTTTCTTTAATCAAAACTTTAGTTTTCACTTTTCCTCCATCTCGTTAAGAAAAAAAGATAAAAGGTAAATAGATCACAACAAAATGAAAATTTTAGAGTGTAAGTATGGAAAAAATTTAAAGCAATAATAAATGTAAGTAAAGAAAATTTATTCACACAACACAAATGAACACAAAAGTTTTGTTATCCATTTTTGGGAAATTCTACTAGTACAACCCTTTTAGCTTGGAATTTTAAAAGAAAATAGATTTTTCTACACATCTTCTAAAATATGGATATGAATGCTTGAAACATGTTAAAGATGCAAATGACCTATGGATCGACACCTTTTAAATAGAATAACAAATGCTTAATAAATTCTCAAGTGAACGTGCGGTGGGATATTTACCCGAGTCAAACAAGCCATTATTTTGCCCATTTAAGAAAATTTTACCTAATGGTCATAGATGATTGTAAAGGGATTTATTATTCATAATTTTCTATATTTTTTATGGAAAGTCCATTGGATTGGGAGTCTGCATTTAGTTAAAAATGCCCCGCCTCCACAATTGCAAAACCTAATATAATATAACTAAAATGAGTTTACATTCGCTACAAATTGCGGACACTTTTTGGAATTATCTCTCTCTACATTGGTGCATTGTGCATTTCCATTTTAGATGTATACTTTTTCCTAAATCAAAACTTTAGTTTCCACTTTCCCTTCATCTCGTAAACAGAAAAGAGATAAAAGGCAAATAGAACACAACAAAATGAAAATTTTAGACTTTATGTATGGAAAAAATTTAAAGAAATAACAAATGTAAGTAAAGAAAATTTATACACACACCACAAATGAGCACAAAAGTATTGTAGTCAAAGTTTGGGAAATTCCACTAGTTCAACCCTATTAGCTTGCAATTTTATTAGAAAAATATTTTTCGACACATCTTTTAAAAAATGGATATGCTTGATTGAAACATGTTAAATTTGCAAATGACCTATGGATCGACACCTTCTAAATATAATAAAAAATGCTGATTAAATTCTCAAGTGAACGTGCTGTGGGATATTTACCCGAATCAAAGAAACCATTATTTTACCCATTTTCAAAAAAGTAGACCTAACTATCATAGATGATTGAAAAGTGATTTATCATGTGTAATAGGTTATATTTTTATAAGGAATGACTTATGGATTGGGAGTCAACACTCAATTAAAAATCCCCCACCTCCCCCTTCTCTCGGCGATTGCAAAACCTAATATATAAAAACTAAATAGAGTTTACTATCCATAAAAATTACGGTTTGGAATTATCTCTCTCTATATTTGTGCATTGTGCATTGTGCATTTCCATTTTAGATGAATATTTTTTATTAAATAAAAAATTTCGTTTTCAGTTTCCCTTCATCTCGAAAACAAAAAAGAGATAAAAAGGCAAATAGATCACAACAAAATGAAAATTTTTGAGTTTATGTATAGGAAAATTTTAAAGCAATTACAAATTTAAGTCTAGAAAATTTATTCACACACCACAAATAAACACAAAATTTTTGTTATCCAAGGTTTGTAAATTCCACTAGTTCAACCCTAATGCTTTGGAATTTTAGAAGAAACAGATTTTCTACACATGTTTTAAAAAATGGATATGCATTCTTGAAATATGGGAAAGATGCAATTCACTTATGGATCCAAACCTTTTAAGGAGAATAAAAAATGCCCATTAAATTCTCAAGTGTACATGATGTGGGATATTTACCCGTGTCAAAATGCCATTATTTTGACCATTTACAAAAAGATAGCCTAACGATCATAGATGACTGTAAAGTGATTAATCATTTGTAACGGGCAATATTTATTTGAGGAATGACTTATGGATTGGGACTCAACACTCAGTTAAAAATCCTACCCCTCCCCTATTTCCCGACGATTGCAAAACCTTATATTTAAAAATTATAAAGAGTGTACAATCCCTAAAAATTTTGGACACTTCTTGGAATTATCTCTCACTACATTTGCGCATTGTGCCTTTCCATTTTAGATGTATACTTTTTTCTTAAATCAAAACTTGAGTTTGCACCTTCCCTTCATCTCGTAAATAAAAAAGAGATAAAAGACAAATCCATCACAACAAAATGAAAATTTTAGAGTTTATGTATGCAAAACATTTAAAGCAATAACAAAAGTAAATAAAGAAAATTTATTCATAGAGCACAAATGAACCCAAAAGTTTTGTTATCTAACTTTGGGAAATTCCACTAGTACAAACCTAATAACTTGAAATTTTATAAGAAATAGATTTTTCTACACATCTTTTAAAAAATTGATATGCATGCTTGAAACATGTTAAAGATGCCAATGACCTACGGATCGACACCTTTTAAAGAGAATAACAAGTGCTCAATAAATACTCAAGTGAACGTGTGGTGGGATATTTTCCCGAGTCAAACAAGCCAATATTTTGCCAATTTACAAAAAGCTGACCTAACAATCATACATGATTGAAAAGTGATTAATCACGCGTAATGGCCTAAATTTTTGTAAGGAATGACTTATGGATAGGGAGCCAACACTCAATTAAAAATCCCCCACCTCCCCCTTTTCCCGATGATTGCGAAACTTAATATGTATAAACTAAAAAGAGTTTACAATCCTTAAAATTTATGGACACTTTTTGGAATTATCTCTCCCTATATTTGTGCATTGTGCATTTCCATATTAGATGTATACTTTTTCCTTAAATCAAAAATTGAGTTTTCATTTTCCCTTAATCTCGTAAAAGAAAAAGAGATAAGAGACAAATAGATCACAACAACAAGAAAATTTTAGAGTTTATGTAAGGAAAAATTTAATGCAATAACAAATGTAAGTAATGAAAATTTATTTACACAGCATAAATGAACACAAAAGTTTTGTTATCCAAGTTTGGAAAATTCCACTAGCTCGACCGTAATTGCTTCGAATTCTATAAGAATTAGATTTTTGTACACTTGTTTTAAAAAATGGATATGCATGCTTGAAACATGTTAAAGATGCAAATGACTTAAGAGTCCAAACCTTCTAAAGAGAATAACAAATGCTCATTAAATTCTCAAGTGAACGTGCGGCGGGATATTTACCCGAGTCAAACAAGCCATTATTTTGCCCATTTAAAAAAACCTGACCTAACGATCATAGATGATTTTAAAGTGATTAATCATGCGTAATGGGCTATATTTTTGTAAGGAATGTCTTATTGATTGAGAGTCAACACTCAGTTAAAAATCGCCCGCCTCCCCTTTTTCCCGAAAATTGCAAAACAAAATATATAGAAACTAAAAAGAGTTTACAATTCCAAAAAATTACGGAAACTTTTTGAAATTATCTCTCTGTAAATTTACGCATTGGGCATTTCAATTTTGGATGTATACTTTTTTTCTGCAATCAAAACTTGAGTTCTCACTTTCCCTTCATCTCATAAACAGAAAAGATATAAAAGGCAATTAGATCACAACAAAATGAAAATTTTAGAGTTTATGTATGGAAAAAATTTAAAGAAATAAAAAATTTAAGTAAAAATTTTATTCACACACCACAAATGAACACAAAAGTTTTGTTATCCAAGTTTGGAAAATTCCACTACTTCAACCCTAATAGCTTGCAATTTTTAAGAAAGAGATTTTTCTTCACATCTTTTAAACAATGGATTTGCATGATTCAAACATGTTAAAGATTCAAATGGCCTATGAATCCAAACCTTTTAAAGAGAATAAAAAACACTCATTAAATTCTCAAGTGAACGTGCGATGGGATATTTACCTGTGTCAAAGAAGCCATTATTATGATCGTAGATGATTGTAAAGTGATTGATCATTCTTAATGGGCTATATTTTATTATGGAATGACTTTTGGATTGGGAGTCAACACTCAGTTAAAAATCCCCCGCCTCCCCCTTTTCCCGACGATTGAAAAACCATATATATAAAAACTAAAAGGTGTTTTCTATCCCTAAAAATTATGGTCAATTTTTGGAATTATCTCTCTCTACATTTGTGCAACGCCCATTTCGATTTTAGATGTATACTTTTTTCTTGAATCTAAACTTGAGTTTTCACTTTCCCTTCATCTCGTCCACAAAAAAGGGAAAAAAGGTAAATAGATAACAACAAAATGAAAATTTTAGAGTTTATGTTTTGAAAAAAATTAAAGAAATAACAAATGTATGTTAAGAAAATTTATTCACATGGCACAAATGAACATAAAACTTTTGTTATCAAAGTTTGGTAAATTCCACTAGTACAATCCTAATAGCTTGGAATTTTATAAGAAAAGGATTTTTCTATGCATGTTTTAAAAAATGGATATCCATGATTGAAACATGTTAAAGATGCAAATGACCTATGGATCGACACCTTTTAAAGAGAATAACAAATGCTCAATAAATTCTCAAGTGTACGTGCGGTGGGTTTTTTCCCCAATTCAAACAAGCCATTATTTTACCCATTTACAGAAAACTGACCTAAGGATCATAGATGATTGAAAAGTGATTTATCATACGTAACGGGCTAAATTTTTTTAAGGGATGACTTATGAATTGGGAGTCAACACTCAGTTAAAAATCCCCACCTCCCCCTTTTAGCGAAAATTTCAAAACCCAATATATAAAAACTAAAAAGAGTTTTCAATCCCTAAACATTACGACCACTTTTTGGAATTATCTCTCTCTCTTCATTTTTGGATCGTGCATTTCCATTTTAGACGTACACTTTTTTCTTAAATCTAAACTTGAGTTTTCACTTTACCTTCAACTCGTAAACAAAAAAGAGAAAAAAGGCAAATAGATCACAAGAAAATGAAAATTTTAGAGTTTATGTATGGAAAACATTTAAAGCAATAACAAATGTAAGTAAAGAAAATTTATTCACATAGCACAATTCAACACAAAAGTTTTCTTATCCAAGTTATGGAAATTCCACTAGTACAGCCCTAATAGCTTGGAATTTTATAAGAAAAGGAGTTTTCTACACATGTTTTAAAAAATAGATATGCATTCTTGAAACATGTTAAAGATGAAAATGAGCTATGGATCCAAACCTTTTAAAGAGAATAACAAACGCTCATTAAATTCTCAAGTGAGCATGCGGTGGGATATTTACCCGAGTCAAGCAAGCCATTATTTTTCCCATTTATGAAAAGTTTACCTAATGATCATAGATGATTGAAAACTGATTTATCATGCATAATTTGCTATATTTTTGTACATAATGTCTTCTGGATTGGGAGTCAGGACTCAGTTAAAAATCCCATGCCTCCCCTTTTTCCCGACAATTGCAAAACCTAATATAATATAACAAAAAAGAGTTTACAATCCGTAAAAATTATAG
Source organism: Aristolochia californica (assembly GCF_029961685.1). NCBI lineage: Eukaryota > Viridiplantae > Streptophyta > Magnoliopsida > Piperales > Aristolochiaceae > Aristolochia > Aristolochia californica. Next base: position 30,074,305 of record NW_027181992.1, on the reverse strand, counting down.
ACACTTTTTGGAATTATCTCTCTCTACATTTGTGCATTACGCATTTAAATTTTAGATGTAAATTTTTTTATTTATCGAAAACTTTAGTTTTCACTTTTGCTTCATCTCGTTAACAAAAAAAAAAGATAAAAGGCAAATTGATCACAACAAAATGAAAATTGTAGAGTGTAAGTATGGAAAAAATTTAAAGCAATAACAAATTTAAGTAAAGAAAATTTATTCACACAACACAAATGAACACAAAAGTTTTGTTATGCAAGTTTGGGAAATTCTACTAGTACAACCCTTTTAGCTTGATATTTTATAAGAAATAGATTTTTCTACACATCTTCTATAATATGGATATGCATGCTTGAAACATGTTAAAGATGCAAATGACCTATGGTTCGACACCTTTTAAAGAGAATAACAATTGGTCAATAAATTCACAAGTGAACGTGCGGTGGGATATTCACCCATGTCATACAAGCCATTATTTTGCGCATTTACAAAAAGCTGACCTAACGATCATAGATGATAGAAAAGTGATTTATCATGCATAACGGGCTATATTTTTTTTTAAGGAATGACTTATGGATTGGCAGTCAACACTCAGTTAAAAATCCCCTACCTCCCCCTTTTCCTGACGATTGCAAAACCAATAATATAAAAACTAAAAAGAGTTTACAATGCCTAAAAATAAAAGACACTTTGTGGAATTATCTCTCTCTACATTTATGCATCGTGCATTTCCATTTGAGATGTATACTTTTTTGTAAAATCAAAACTCGAGCTTTCACTTTCCCTTCATCTCGTAAAGAAAAAAGAGATAAAAGGCAACTAGATCAAAACAAAATAAATATTTTAGAGTTTACGTATGGGAAAATTTTAAAGCAATAACAAATGTAAGTAATGAAAATTTATTCACAAGCCACAAATGAACAGAAAAGTTTTGTTATCCAAGTTTGGGAAATTCGACTAGTTCAACCCTAATGGCTTGGAATTTTATAAGAAAGAGATTTTTCAACAAAAATTTTAAAAAATGTATATGCATGCTTGAAACATGTGAACGATGCAAATGACCTATGGATCCAAACCTTTTAAAGAGAATAACAAACACCTATTAAATTCTCAAGTGTACATGCGGTGGGATATTTACCTGAGTCAAACAAGCCATCATTTTGCCCATTTACGAAAAGATGGCATAATGATCATAAATGATTGTAAATTGATTTATCATTCATAACGGGCAATATTTTTTTAAGAAATGACTCATGAATTGGGAGTCAAGACTCAGCTAAAATTCCCCCACCTCCCCCTTTTCCCGACGATTGCAAAACCTTATATATCAAAACATTAAAGAGTTTATAATGCCTAAAATTTATGGACACTTTTTGGAATTATCTCTCTCTACATTTGTGCGTTGTGCATTTCCATTTTATATGAATACTTTTTTCTTAAATCAAAACTTGAGTTTTCACTTTACCTTCATCTCGTAAACAAAAAAGAAATAAAAGGCAAATAGATCACAATAAAATGAAAAATTTAGAGTTTATGTATGGAAAAAATTTTTAGCAACAACAATTGTAAGTAAAGAAAATTTAATCACGCAGCACAAATGAACAAAAAAGTTTTGCTGTCCAAGTTTGGGAAATTCCACTAGTACAACGCTAATGGCTTGGAATTTTATAAAAAGGGGATTTTTCTACACATGTTTTAAAAAATGGACATGCATGCTTGAAACATGTTAAAGATGCAAATGACTGAGGGATCCAAACCTTTTAAAAAGAATAACAAACGCTCATTAAATTCTCAAGTGAACGTGTTGTGGGATATTTACCCAAGTCAAACAAGCCATTATTTTGCCCATAAACAAAAAACTGACCTAACGATCATAGAGGATTGTAAAGTTATTTATCATGCGTAACAGGCTATTTTTTTTGTAAGGAATGACTTCTGGATTGGGAGTCAACGTTCAGTTAAAAATCCTCTACCTCCCCCTTTTCCCAATGATTGAAAATCCTAATATATAAAAATTAAAAAGAATTTACAATCCCAAAAAATTACGAACACTTTTTGGAATTATCTCTCTCTACATTTGTGCATCGTGCATTTCCATTTTAGATGTATAATTGTTTCTTAAATCGAAACTTTAGTTTTCACTTTCCCTTCTTCTCATAAACAAAAAAGAGATAAAAGGCTAATAGATCACAAAAAAAAAAAAAAATTTAGAGTTTATGTGTGGAAATTTTTTAAAGAAATAACAAATGTAAGTAAAGAAAATTTATTCACACAACACAAATGAACAGAAAAGTTTAGTTATCCCTGTTTGGGAAAATCCTCTAGTTCAACCCTAGTAGCTTGGAATTTTATAAGAAAGAGATTTTTCTACACATGTTTTAAAAAATGGATATGCATGTTTGAAACATGTGAAAGATGCAAATGACCTATGGATCCAAACCTTTTAAAGAGAATAACAAATGCCCATTAAATTCTCAAGTGTACGTGCGGTGAGATATTTACCCGAGTCAAACAAGCCATTATTTTGTGCATTTAAAAAAAGATGACCTAACAATTACAAATGATTGTTAAGTGATTTATCATTCATAACGGACTATATTTTTTTAAGGAATGACTTATGGATTGGGAATCAACACTCAGTTAAAAATCCCTCGCCTCCCCCTTTTCCCGACAATTGGAAAACCTTATTTATAAAAAATATAAAGCGTTTACAATCCCTTAAAATTACAGACACGTTTTGGTATTATCTCTCTCTACATTTGTGCGTTGTGCATTTCCATTTTAGATGTATACTTTTTTCTTAAATCAAAACTCGAGTTTTCACTTTACCTATATCTCATAACCAAAAAAGAGATAAAAGGCAAATATATCACAACAAAATGAAAAATTTAGAGTTTATGTATGGAAAAAATTTAAAGCAATAAAAAATGTAAGTAAAGAAAATTTAATCACACAACACAAATGAACACAAAAGTTTTGTTACCTATGTTTGGGAAATTCCACTAGTTCAACCCCAATAGCTTGGAATTTTATTACAATGAGTTTTTTAACACATTTTTAAAAAAAGAGATATGCATGCTTGAAACATGTTAAAAATGCAAATAACCTATGGATCCAAACCCTTTACAGAGAATAACAAACGCTAATTAAATTCTCATGTGTTTGTGTAGTAAGATTTTTACGCGAATTAAAAAAGCCATTATTTTGCCAATTTACAAAAAGATGGCCTAACGATCATAGATCATTGTAAAGTAATTTATAATGCTTAATGGGCTATATTTTTTTAAGCAATGACTTATGGATTGGGAGTCAACACTCATTTAAAAATCCCCCACATCCCCTTTTCCTGACGATTGCAAAACCTTATATATAAAAACTAGAAAGAGTTTACAATCGTAAAAAATTACAGACACGTTTGGAATTATCTTTCTCTATATTTGTGCATCGTGCCTTTCCATTTTAGAAGTATACTTTTTTCTTAAATCAAAACTTGAGTTTTCAATTTCCCTTCATCTCGTCAACAAAAAAAGGTGAAATGCAAATAGATCACAATGAAATGAAAATTTTAGAGTTTATATATGGAAAAAATTTAAAGCAATAACAAATGTAAGTAAAGAAAACTTATTCACACATCACAAATGAACACAAAATTTTTGTTATCGAAGTGTGGGAAATTCCACTAGTACAACCCTAATAGCTCGGAATTTTATAAGAAATGGATTTTTCTACACATGTTTTAAAAAATAGGTATGCATGCTTGAAACATCTTAAAGATGCAAATGACCTATGGATCCAAACCATTTTAGGAGAATAACAAATACTCATTAAATTCTCAAGTGAACATCTGGTGGCATATTTATCCGAGTCAAACAAGCCATTATTTTGCCCATTTACCAAAAGCAGACCTAATGATCATAAATGATTTTAAAGATGTTTATCATTCGTAATTTGCTGTATTTTTGTAAGTAATGACTTATTGATTGGGAGTCAACATTCAGTTAAATATCCCATGCCTCCCCCTTTTCCCGAAAATTTCAAAACCTACTATATAAAAACTAAAAAGAGTTTAAAATCCCTAAAAATTATGGACACTTGTTGGAATTATCTCTCTCTACATTTGTGCATTGTTCATTTACATTTAAGATGAATACTTTTTTCTTAAATAAAAATTTGAATTTTCACTTTCCCTTCATCTCGTTAACAAAAAAGAGATCAAAGTCAAATAGATTACAATAAAATGAAAATTTTAGAGTTCATGTACGGAAAAACAAGCCATTATTTTGCCCATTTAAAAAAAAAAAGCTGACCTGACAATGAGAGATGATTGTAAAGAGATTTATCATATGTAACAGGCTATTATTTTTACCTTCATCTTATAAACAAAAAAGACATTAAAGGCAAATAGACCACAAAAAAATGAAAATTTTAGAGTTTATGTACGGAAAAAATTTAAATAAAAAACAAATATAAGTAAAGAAAATTTATTAACACACCACAAATGAACACAAAAGTTTTGTTATCCAAGTTTTGGAAATTCCACTAGTTCAACCCTAATAGCTTGGAATTTTATAAGAAAGAGATCTTTCTACACATGTTTTAAAAAATTGAGCCGCATGCTTGAAACATATTAAAGATGCAAATGACCTATGGATCCAAACCTTTAAAAGTGAATAAAAAACACTCATTAAATTCTCAAGTGTACTTCCGGTGAAATATTTATCCGTGTCAAACAAGCCATTATTTTGCCCATTTACAAAAAAATGGCCTAACGATCATAAATGATTGAAGAGTGATTTATCATTCATGACAGGCTATATTTTTGTAAGGAATGACTTTTGGATTGGGAGTCAACACTCAATTAAAAATCCCCCACCTCCCTCTTTTCACGATGATTTCAAAACTTTATATATAAAAACTAAAAGAGTTTACAATCCCTAAAAATTATAGACACTTTTTTGAATTATCCCTCTCTACATTTGTCCATTGTGCATTTCCATTTTAGATGTATACTTTTTTCTTAAATCAAAACTTGAGTTTGCACTTTACTTCATCTCATAAACAAAAAAGAGATTAAAGGCAAATAGACCACAAAAACATGAAATTTTAGAGTTTATGTATGGAAAAAATTTAAAGCAATATCAAATGTAAGTTAGGAAAATTTATTCACACACCACAAATGAACACAAAAGTTTTGTTATCCAAATTTGGGAAATTCCACTAGTTGAACCCTAATAGCTTGGAATTTTATAAGAAAGAGATTTTTCTGCACATGTTTTAAAAAATGGATATGCATGCCTGAAACATATTAAAGATGCAAATGACCAATGGATCAAAACCTTTTAAAGAGAATGGCAAACGCTCATTAAATTCTCAAGTGCACGTGCGGTGGGATTTTTACACGAATCAAAGAAGCCATTATTTTGCCCATTTACAAAAAGCTGACCTGACGATCATAGATGATAGTAAAGTGATTTATAATGCATAACGGGCTATATTTTTGTAAAGAATGACTTATGGATTGGGAGTCAACACTCAATTAAAAATCCCCCACCTCCCCCTTTTCCCGACGATTGCAAAACCTATCATATAAAAACTAAAAAGAGTTTAGAATCCTAAAAAGTAACTACACTTTTTGGAATTCTCTCTCTCAACATTTGTGCATTGTGCCTGTCCATTTTAGATGTATAATTTTTTCTTAAATCAAAACTTGAGTTTTCACTTTCCCTTCATCTCGTAAACAAAAGAAAGATAAAAGGCAAATAGATCACAACAAAATAAAAAATTTAGAGTTTATGTGTGGAAAATTTTTAAAGCAGTAACAAATGTAAGTAAAGAAAATTTATTCACTCAACAGAAATGAACACAAAAGTTTGGTTATCCAAGTTTTGAAAATTCCACTAATATCTTGGAATTTTATATGAAAGAGATTTTTCTACACATGTTTTACAAAATTGATATGCATGCTTGAAACATGTTAAAGATGCAAATGCCCTATGGATCCAAACCTTTTGCAGAGAATAAAAAACGCTCATTAAATACTCAAGTGTATGTGTGGTGGGATATTTATGCGAGTCAAACAACCATTAATTTTCCCATTTAAAAAAAGATGGCGTCACGATCATGGAAAATTGTAAAGTTATTTGTCATGCATAACGGGCTATATTTTTGTAAGGAATGACTTTTGGATTGGGAGTCAACACTCGGTTAAAAATTCCTCACCTCCTCCTTTTCCTTCACGATTGCAAAACCTAATATATAAAAGCTAAAAGAGTTTAAAATCACTAAAAATTACAAACATTTTTTAGAATTATCTCTCTACATTTGTGCGTTGTGCATTTCCATTTAAGATGTATAATTTTTTCTTAAATAAAAACTTGAGGTTTCACTGTCCTGTCATCTCGAAAACTAAAAAGAGATAAAAGGCAAATAAATCACAATAAAATGAAAATTTTAGAGTTGATGTATGGGAAAATTTTAAAGCAATAAAAAATGTATGAAAGAAAATTTATTCACACACCATAAATGAACACAAAAGTTTTGTTATCCAAGTTTGGGAAATTCCTCTTGTTCAACCCTAATGGTTTGGAATTTTATAAGAAAGAGATTTTTCTACACATGCTTTAAAAAATGGATATGCTTGCTTGAAACATGTTAAAGATGAAAATGACCTATGGATCCAAACCTTTTAAAGAGAATAACAAACAGGCATTAAATTCTCAAGTTTACGTGCTGTGGGATATTTACCCGAGTCAAACAAGCCATTATTTTGCCCATTTACAAAAAGATGGCCTAACGATCATAGATTATTGTAAAGTGATTTATCATTCGTAACGGGAAATATTTTTTTCCCGTTTCCCAACGATTGCAAAACCTAATATATAAAAACTAAAAATATTTTACTACCCCAAAAAATTACTGACACAATTTGGAATTATCTCTCTCTAAACTTGTGTATTATGCATTTCCATTTTAGATGTATTCTTTTTTCTTAAATCAAAACTTTAGTTTTCGCTTTCCCTTCATCTCGTGAACAAAAAAGAGATAATAGGCAAATAGATCACAACAAAATGAAAATTTTAGAGTTTATGTATAGAAAAAATTTCAAGCAATACCAAATGTAAGTAAAGAAAATTTATTCACACACCAGAAATAAACACAAAAGTTTTGTTATCCAAGTTTGGGAAATTCCACTAGTGTAACCTTAATACCTTGGAATTTTATAAGAAAGGGCTTTTTCAATACATATTTTAAAAAATGGATATGCATGCTTGAAACATGTTAAAGTTGCAAATGACCTATGGATCCATAACCTTTCAAAGAGACTAACAATTGCTTATTAAATTCTCAAGTGAACATGTGGTGGGATATTTGCCCGAGTCAAACAATACGTTATTTTGCCCATTTACAAAAAGCCAATCTAATGATCATAGATGATTTGAAAGTGAATTATCAAGTGTAACGGGCTATATTTATGTAAGGAATGACTCATGGATTGGGATTCAACATCCAGTTAAAAATTCCCCGCCTCCCCCTTTTCCTGATAATTGCAAAACCTAATCTATAAAAACTAAAAAGAGTTTACAATGTCTAAAAACTACGGACACTTTTTTGAATTATCTCTCTATTTGTGCATTGTGCATTTCCATTTTAGTTGAACATTTTTTTCTCAAAACAAAACATGAGTTTTTACTTTCCCTTCATCTCGTAAACAAAAAATAGATAATAGGCAAATAGATCACAACAAAATGAAAATTTTAGAGTTTATGTATGGAAAAAATTTAAAACAATAACAAATGTAAGTAAAGAAAATTCATTCACACACCACAAATGAACACAAAAGTTTTGTTATCCATGTTTGGGAAATTCCACTAGTTCAACCCTAATAGCTTGGAATTTTATAAGAAAGAGATTTTTCTACGTATGTTTTAAAAAATGGATATGCATGCTTGAAACATGTTAAAGATGCAAATGACCTATGGATCCAAACCTTTTAAAGAGAATAAAAAACGCTCATTAAACTCTCAACTGAACATGCTGTGGGATAATTACTTGAGTCAAACAAGCTATTATTTTCCCCATTTGAAAAAAGTTGATCTGAAGATCATAGATTATTGTAAATTGAATTATCTGTAGCGGACAATATTTTTTTAAGGAACGAATTATGGATTGGGAGTCGACAGTCAGTTAAAAATCCAATGCCTCCCCCTTTTCCCGATCATTGCAAAACCAAATATATAAAAACTAAAAAGAGTTTACAATCCCAAAAAATTACGGACACTTTTTGGAATTATCTCTCTCTACATTTGTGCATTTTGTATTTCCATTTTAGATGTATAATGTTTTCTTAAATCAAAACTTTCTTTTCATCTCGTAAACAAAAAAAAGAGATAAAAGGCAAATAGATAAAAACAAAATGAAAATTTTAGAGTTTATGTAAGGAAATAATTTAAAGAAATAAAAAATATTTGTAAATAAAATTATTCACACACCACAAATGAACACAAAAGTTTTGTCATCCAAGTTTGGGAAATTCTAGTAGTTCAACCCTAATAGCTTGGAATTTTATAGGAAAGGGGTTTTTCTACACTTTTTTTAAAAAATGGATAAGCATGCTTGAAACATGTTAAAGATGAAAATGACCTATGGATCCAAATCTTCCAAAGAGAATAACAAACGCTCATTAAATTCTGAAGTAAACGTATGGTGGGATATTTACCCGAGTTAAACAAGCAATTATTTTGCCCATTTATAAAAAAGCTGACCTAATAATCATAAATGATTAAACAGTGATTTATCATGCATAACGGGCTACATTTTTATAAGGAATAACTTATGGATTAGGATTCAAAACTCAATTAAAAATCCCCTGCCTCCCCCTTTTCCAGACAATTGCAAAACTTTATATATAAAAACTAAAAATATTTTACTATCCCTAAAAATTACAGTCACTTTTTGGAATTATCTCTCTCAACATTTGTGCATTGTGCATTTCCATTTTAGATGTGTAATTTTTTCTTGAATCAAAACTTTAGTTTTAACTTTCCCTACATCTCATAAACAAAAAAGAGATAAAAGGCAAATTGATCACAACAAAATGAAAATTTTAGAGTTTATGTATGGAAAAAATTTAAAGCAATAACAAATATAAGTAAAGAAAATTTATTCACATAGCAAAAATGAACACAAAAGTTTTGTTATCCAAGTTTGTGAAATTCCACTAGTTAAATCCTAATTGCAAGGAATTTTAGAAGAAACGGATTTTTCCACACATGTTTTAAAAATTGGATATGCATGCTTGAAACATGTTAAAGATGCAAATTACCTATGGATCCAAACCTTTTAAAGAGAATAAAAAACGCTCATTAAATTTACCCATGTCAAACAAGCCATTATTTTGCACATTTACAAAAAGCTGACCTAATGATCATAGATGATTTTAAAGTGATTATCATGCTTAATTTGAAATATTTTTGTAAGGAATGACTTGTGGATTGGGAGTCAACACTCAGTTAAAAATCCCCCGCCTCCCCTTTTCCCTCGATTGCAAAACCTAATATATAAAAACTACAAAGGGTTTACAATCCCTAAAAATTACATACACTTTTTGGAATTCTCTCTCTCTACATTTCGGCATCGTGTATTACCATTTTAGATGTATACTTTTTTCTTAAATCAAAATTTGAGTTTTCACTGTACCTTCTTCTCGTAAATAAAAAAAAGATAGAAGTCAAATAGATAACAACAAAAAGAAAATTTTAGAGTTTATGTATGGAAAAAAATTTATGCAATAACAAATGGAAGTAAAAAAAAATTATTCACAAACCACAAATGAACACAAAATTTTTGTTATCTAAGTTTTGGAAATTCCACTAGTTCAATCCTAATAGATTGGAATTTTATAAGAAACAAATTTTTCTACACATGTTTTAAAAAATGGATATGCAAGCTTGAAACAAGTTAAAGATGCAAATGACCTTTGGATCCAAACCTTTTACAGAGAATAACTAACTCTCATTAAATTCTCAAGTGTACGCGCGGTGGGATATTTACGCGAGTCAAACAAGCCATTATTTTGCCCATTTACAAAAAGATGCCTTAATGATCATAGATGATTGTAAAGTGATTTATCATGCATAACATGCTATATTTTTGTAAGGAATGACATATGTATTGGGAGTCAACACTCAGTTAAAATTTCCCCACCTCCCCCTTTTCCTGACGATTGCAAAACCTTATATATAAAAATTAAAAAGAGTTTAGGATCCCGAACGACCACTTTTTGGAATTATCTCTCTCTACATTTGTGCGTTGTGCATTTCTATTTTAGATGTATAATTTTTTCTTAAACCAAAACTTTAGTTTTCACTTTCCTTACTTCTCGTAAACAAAAAAGAGATTAAAGGCAAATAGATCACCACAAAATGAAAATTTTAGAGTTTAAGTATGGAAAAAATTTAAAGCAATAAAAAATGCAAGTAAAGAAAATTTATGCACACTCCACAAATGAACACAAAAGTTTTGTTATCCAAGTTTGGGAAATTCCACTAGTTCAACCCTAATAGCTTGGAATTTTAAAAGAAAGAAATTTTTCTACACATGTTTTTAAAAAATGGATATGAATGCTTGAAACCTGTTAAAGATGTAAATGACCTAAGGATCCAAGCCTTTAAAAGAGAATGACAAACGCTCATTAAATTCTCAAGTGAACGTGCGGTGGGATATTTACCCGAGTCAAACAAGCCACTATTTTGACTTCTTACAAAAAGTTTACCTAACGATCATAGACAATTGGAAAGTGATTTATCATACGTAACACGCTATATTTGTGTAAGGAATGACTTATGGATTGGGACTCAATACTCAGTTAAAAATCCCTTGCCTCCCCCTTTTCTAGATGATTGCAAAACCTTATATATAAAAACTAAAAAGAGTTTACAATCCCTAAAAATTACAAGCACTTTTTGGAATTGTCTCTCTCTACATTTGTGCATTGTGCATTCCCATTTTAGATGTATACTTTATTCTTAAATCAAAACTTGAGTTTTCACTTTCCCTTCATCTCGTAAACAAAAAAGAGAAAAAAGGAAAATAGATCACAACAAAATGAAAATTTTAGAGTTTTTTTTTGGAAAAAATTTAAAGCAATAACAAATGTAAGTAAAGAAAATTTATTCACACAGCACAAATGACCACATAAGTTTTGTTATCCAAGTTTTGGAAATTCCACTAGTTAAACCCTAATAGCTTGGAATTTTATAAGAAAGGGATTTTTGTACACATGTTTTATAAAATGGATATGCATGTTTGAAACATGTTAAAGATGCAAATCACCTATGGATCCAAACCTTTTAAAGTGTATAAAAAATGCTCATTAAATTCTCAAGTGAACGTGTGTTGGGATATTTACCCGAGTCAAACAAGCCATTATTTTTCCCATTTACAAAAAGCTGACCTAATGATGATTTATCATGCTTAATTTGCTATATTTTTGTAAGGAATGACTTATGGATTGGGAGTCAACACAGTTAAAAATCCCCTCCCTCCCCTTTTCCCCTCGATTGCAAAACTTAATATATAAAAACTAGAAAGAGTTTAAAATCTCTAAAAATTAGAGAAACTTTTAGGAATTATCTCTCTCTACATTTGTGCATTGTGAATTTCCATTTTAGATGTAAAATTTTTTCTTAAATAAAAATTTGAGTTTTTCCTTTCCCTTGATCTCATAAACAAAAAAGAGCTAAAAGGTAAATTGATCACAACAAAATGAAAATTTTATAGTTTATGTATGGAAAATTTTTTTAAAAAATAACAAATGTAAGTAAAGAAAATTTATTCACACACCACAAAAGATCACAAAAGTTTTGTTATCCAAGTTTTGGAAATTCCACTACTTCAAACCAAATAGATTGGAATTTTATAAGAAAGAGATTTTTCTACACGTGTTTTAAAAAATGGATATGCATAGTTGAAACATGTTAAAGATGCAAATGACCATTGGCTCCAAACCTTTTATAGAGAATAACTAACACTCTTTAAATTGTCAAGCGTACGTGTGGTGGGATATTAACGCGAGTCAAACGAGCCTTTATTTTGGCCACTTTTTGGAATTATCTCTCTCTGCATTTGTGCATTGTGCATTTCTATTTTAGATGTATACATTTTTCTTCAATCAAAACATTAGTTTTCACTTTCCCTTCATCTCGTAAACAAAAAAAAAGTTTAAAGGCACATAGATGACAACAAAATGAAAAATTTAGAGTTTATGTATCGAAAAATTTTAAATCAATAACAAATGTAAGTGAAGAAAATTTATTCACACACCACAAATGAACACAAAAGTTTTGTCATCCTAGTTTTGAAAATTCCACTAGTTCAACCCTAATAGCATGGAATTTTTTAAGAAAGAGATTTTTCTACGCATGTTTTGAAAAATTGGATATCCATGCTTGAAACATGTTAAAAAAGCAAATGAACTAAGGATCATAACCTTTTAAAGAGAATAACAAACGCTCATTAAAACCTCAAGTGAATGTATGGTGAGATATTTACCCGAGTCAAACAAGTCATTATTTTGCCTATTTGAAAAAAGCTGACCAAACGATCATAGATGATTTTAAAGTGATTTATCATGCGTAACAGGGTATATTTTTTGTAAGGAATGACTTATGGATTGAGAGTCAACACTCAGTTAAAAATCCCCAGCCTCGCCATTTTCCGATGATTGCAAGACCTAATATATAAAAACTAAAAGGAGTTTAAAATCCTTAAAAATTACAAACACATTTTGGAATAATCTCTCTCAACATTTGAGCGTTGTGCATTTCCATTTTAGATATATACTTTTTTCTTAAATCAAAGCATGAGTTTTCACTTTCCCTTCATCTCATAAACCAAAAAGAGATAAAAGGCAAATAGATCACAACTAAATGAAAATTTTAGAGTTTAAGTATGGAAAAAATTTAAAATAATAACAAATGTAAGTAAAGAAAATTTATTCACACACCACAAATGAACACAAATGTTTGGAAAATCCACTAGTTCAACCCTAATTCCTATGAATTTTATTAGAAAGAGATTTTTCTACGCATGTTTTAGAAAATGGATATGCATGCTTGAAACAAATTAAAGATGTAAATGACGTATGGTTCCAAATCTTTGAAAGAAAATAACAAACACTCATTAAATTCTCAAGTGAACGTACGGTGGGATATTTACCCCTCTCAAACAAGCCATTATTTTGCGTATTTAAAAAAATCTGACCTAAAGATCATAGATGATTATGATGTGAATTATCATGTGTAACGGGCTATAGTTTTGTAAGGAATGACTATTGGATTGGGAGTGAATTGTCAGTTAAAAATCCACCGCCTCCCTCTTTTCCCGATAATTGTAAAACCTAACATATTAAAACTAAAAAGAATTTAAAATCCCTAAAAATTATGGACACTTTTTGGAATTATCTCTCTCTACATTTGTGCATTGTGCATTTCCATTTTAGATGTATAAATTTTTCTTAAATCAAAACTTGAGTTTCCGCTTTCCCTTCATTTCATAAACAAAAAAGAGATAAAAGGCAAATAGATCACAACAAAATGAAAATTTTAGAACTTATGTATGGAAAACATTTAAAGCAATAACAAGTGTAAGTAAAGAAAATTTATTCACACACCACAAATGAACACAAGTTTTTTTATCCAAGTTTGGGAAATTTCACTAGATCAACACTAATATCTTGGAATTTTATAAGAAAAGGATTTTTCAACACATGTTTTAAAAATGGATATACATGCTTGAAACATGTTAAATATGAAAATACCCTATGGATCCAAACCTTTTAAAGAGAATAACAAACGCTCATTAAATTCTCAAGTGAACGCGTGGTGGGATATTTACCCGAGTCAAACAAGCCATTATTTAGCCCATTTACGAAAAACTGACCTAACGATCATAGATGATTGTAAAGTGATTTATCATTCGTAATGGGCTATATTTTTGTAAGGAATGACATATGAATTGGAAGTCAACACTCAGTTAAAAATCCCACGCCTCCCCCTTTTCCATACGATTGGTAAAAGTTATATATAAAAACTAAAAAGAGTTTTCAATCCCTAAAAATTACAGACACTTTTTGGAATTGTCTCTCTCTACATTTGTTTATTGTGTATTTCCATTTTAGATGTATACTTTTTTCTTATATCAAATTTTGATTTTTCACTTTCCCTTCATCTCGTAAACAAAAAACAAATAAAAGGCAAATAGATCACCACAAAATGAAAATTTGAGAGTTTAAGTATGGTAACAATTTGAAGTAATAACAAATCTAAGTGAAGACATTTTTTTCACACACCACAAATGAACAAAAAAGTATTGTTATCCAAGTTTTGGAAAATTCCACTTGTTCAACCATAATAGATTGGAATTTTATAAGAAATACATTTTTCTACACATGTTTTAAAAAATGGATATGCAATCTTGAAACATGTTAAAGATACAAATGACCGTTAGATCCAAACCTTTTATAAAGAATAACAAACGCTCTTTAAATTCTCAAGTGTTCGTGCGGTGGGATATTTACGCGAGTCAAACAAGCCTTTAATTTGCCGATTTACAAAAATATGGCCTAACGATCATAGATGATTCTAAAGTGATTTATCATGTGTAACGGGCTATATTTTCGTAAGGAATGACTTATGGATTGGGAGTCAAGACTATTAAAAATCCCCGCCTCCACCTTTTCCCGACGATTCCAAAACCTTATATAAAAACTAAAAAGAGTTTACAATCCCTAAAGATTACGCAGACTTTTTGGAATTATCTCTCTCTACATTTGTGCGTTGTGCATTTCCATTTTAGATGTATAATTTTTTCTTAAATCAAAACTTTAGTTTTAACTTTCCATACATGTTGTAAACAAAAAAGAGATTAAAGGCAAATAGATCACAACAAAATGAAAATTTTATAGTTTATGTATGGACAAAATTTAAAGAAATAACAAATGTAAGTAAAGAAAATTTATTCACACACCACAAATGAACACAAAAGTTTTGTTATCTAGCTTTTGGAAATTCCACTAGTTCAACCTTAATAGCTTTGAATTTTTTTATGAAAGAGATTTTTCTACACATGTTTTAAAAAAATGGATATGCATGCTTGAAACATGTTAAACATGCAAAAGATCTATGGATCCAAACCTTTTAAAGAGAATAACAAACGCTCAATAAATTCTCATGTGAAGTTACAGTGGGATATTTACCCGAGTCAAACAAGCCATTATTTTGACCATTTGCAAGAAGCTGACAAACAATCATAGATGATTGAAATTTATCATGCTTAATTTGCTATATTTTTTAAGGAATCACTGGTTAACACTCAGTTAAAACTCCCCTGCCTCCCCTTTTCCGCTCAATTTCAAAACTTAATATATAAAAACTAGAAAGAGTTTACTATCTCTAAAAAGTATAGACACTTTTTGGAATTATCTCTCTCTACATTTGTGCATTGAGCATTTCCATTTTAGATGTATAATTTTTTCTTCAATCAAAACTTGAATTTGCGCTTTCCCTTCATGTTGTAAACAAAAAAGAGATAAAAGGCAAATAGATCACAACAAAATGAAAATTTTAGATTTTATGTCTAGAAAAAAAATTTAAGCAATAAAAAATGTTAGTAAAGAAAATTTATTCACACACCACAAATGAACAGAAAAGTTTTGTTGTCCAAGTTTTGGAAATTCCACTAGTTCAACCCTAATAGATTAGAATTTTAAAGAAAGATATTTTTCTACACGTGTTTTAAAAAGTGATATGCATGCTTGAAACATGTTAAAGATGCAAATGGCCTTTGGATCCAAAACTTTTACAAAGAATAACAAGCGCTAATTAAATTCTTAAGTGTACGTGCGGTGGGATATTTACACAAGTCAGACCAGCCATTATTTTGCCCATTTACAAAAAGATAGTGTAACGATCATAGATGATTGTGAAGTGATTTATCATGAGTAACGGACTATATTTTTGTAAGGAATGACATATGAATTGGGAGTCAACACTCAAGTAAAAATCCCCCGCCTCCCCCTTTTCCTGATTATTGCAAAACCTTATATATAAAAACTAAAAAGAGTTTACAATCCCTAAAAATTATGGACACTTTTTGGAATTATCTCTCTCTACATTTGTGCGTTGTGCATTTCCATTTTAGATGTATAATTTTTTCTTAAATTAAAACTATATTTTTCACTTTCCCTTCATGTTGTAAACAAAAAAGAGAGTAAAGGCAAATAGATCACAACAAAATGAAAATTTTATAGTTTATGTATGGAAAAAATTTAAAGCAATAACAAAAAGAAAATTTATTCACACATCACAAATGAACACAAAAGTTTTGTTATCGAAGTTTCGGAAATTCCACTAGTTAAACCCTAATAGCTTGGAATTTTATATGAAAGGGAATTTTATATGAAACGGATATGCATTCTTGAAACATGTTAAAGATGCAAATCACCTATGGATCAAACTTTATTAAAGAGAATAAGTAACACTGATTAAATGCTCAAGTGAACGTGCGATGGGATATTTACCCGAATCAAACAAGCCATTATTTTGCCCATTTACAAAAAGATGACTTAACGATCATAGATAATTGTAAAGTGATTTATCATACATAATTAGCAAAAAAATTTGTAACGAATGATGTATGGATTGGGAGACAACACTCAGTTAATAATCCCCCACCTCCCCTTTTCCCCACGATTGAAAAATCTAATATATAAAAATTAGAAAGAGTTTATAATCCCTAAAAATTACAGACACTTTTTCGAATTATCTCTCTCTACATTTGTGCATTGTGCGTTTGCATTTTAGATGTATAATTTTTTCTTAAGTCAAAACTTGAATTTTCACTTTCCCTTCATCTCGTAAACAAAAAAGAGATAAAAGGCAAATAGAACACAACAAAATATAAATTTTAGAGTTTAAGTATGGAAAAAAATTTAAGCAATAAAAATTGTAAGTAATGAAAATTTATTCACACACCACAAATGAACACAAAAGTTTTGTTATTCAAGTTTTGGAAATTGCATTAGATCAACCCTAATAAATTGGAATTTTATAAGAAAGAGATTTTTCTGCACATGTTTTAAAAAATGGATATGCATGGTTGAAACATGTTAAAGATGCAAATAACCTTTGGATTCAATCCTTTTACAAAGAATTACAAACGTTCTTTAAATTCTCAAGTGTACGTGCGGTTGGATATTTACGCAAGTCAAACAAGCCATTATTTTACCCATTTACAAAAATATGGCCAAACGATCATAGATGATTGTGAAGTAATTTATCAAGCGTAACAGGCTATATTTTTTTAAGGAATGACTTATGGATTGGGGGTCAACACTCAGTTAAAAATCACCCCCTCCCCCTTTTCCCGATGATTGCAAAACCTAATATATAAAAACTAAAAAGAGTTTACAAACCCTAAAAATTATTGACAATTTTTGGAATTATCTGTTTCTACATTTGTGCATTGTGCATTTCCATTTTAGATACATAATTTTTTCATAAATAAAAACTTTATTTTTCACTTTCTCTTCATTTTGTAAAAAAAAGAGATTAAAGGCAAATAGATCACAACAAAATGAATATTTTAGAGTTTATGTATAGAAAAAATGTAAAGCAATAACTTATGTAAGTAAACAAAATTTATTCACACACCACAAATGAAGACAAAATTTTTGTTATCTAAGTTTGGGAAATTCCACTACTTAAACCGTAATAGCATGGAATTTTATAAGAAACAGATTTTTGTACGCATGTTGTAAAAACTGGATATGCATGCTTGAAACAAGTAGGTAAAGCAAATGACCTATGGATCCAAACCTTTTATAGAGAATAAAAAATGCTCATTAAATTCTCAAGTGAACGAGCGGTGGGATTTTTACCCCAGTCAAACAAGTCATTATTTTTCCCATTTACAAAAAGCTGACCTAAAGATCATAGATGATTGTAAAGTGATTTTCCATGCATAATGGGCTATATTTTTGTAAAGAATGACTTATGGATTGGGAGTCAACAGTCAGTTAGAAAACCACCGCCTCCGTCTTTTCCTGATGATTGCAAAACCTAATAAAAAAACTAAAAAGAATTTATAATCCATAAAAATTACGGACACTTTTTAGAATTATCTCTCTCTACGTTTGTGCATAGTGCATTTCCATTTTAGATGTACACATTTTTCTTAAATCAAAACATGAGTTTTCTCTTTCCCTTCATCTAGTAAAAAAAACAAGAGATAAAAGGCAAATAAATCAAAACAAAATGAAAATTTAAGAGTTTGTGTATGGAAATTTTTTAAAGAAATAACAAATGTAAGTAAAGAAGATTTATTCACACACGACAAATGAACACAAAAGTTTTGTTATCCAAGTGAGGGAAATTCCACTTGTTCAACACAAATACCTTGGCATTTTATAAGAAAGAGATTTTTCTACACATGTTTTAAAAAATGGAGATGGATGCTTGAAACATGTTAAAGATGCAAATGACGTAAGGATCCAAACCTTTGAAAGAGAATAACAAATACTCAATAAATTCTCATGTGAAGGTGCGGTGTGATATTTACCCGAGTCAAACAAGCCATTATTTTGCCCATTTGCAAAAAGTTGACCTAACGATCATAGATGATTCTAAAGTGATTCATCATGCGTAACGGGCTATATTTTTGTAAGGAATGAGTTATGGATTGGGAGTCAACATTCAGTTAAAAATCTCACACCTCCCCCTTTTCCAGACATTTGCTAAACCTTAAATAGAAGAAAAAAGAGATTATAACCCATAAAAATTACAAACACTTTTAGGAATTATCTCTCTCTACATTTGTGCATTGTGCATTTCCATTTTAGATGTATGCTTTTTTCTTAAATCAGAACTTTAGTTTACACTTTCCCTTCATTTCGTAAACAAAAAAGAGATTAAAGGTAAATAGATCACAACAAAATGAAGATTTTTGAGTTTATGTATGGAAAAAAATTAAAGCAATTACAAATGTAAATAAAGAAAATTTATTCACATGTCACAAATGAACTCAAAAGTTTTGTTATCCAAGTTTGGAAAATACCACTTGTTCAACCCTAATAGCTTGGAATTTTATATGAAAGGCAGTTTTCTACACATGTTTTAAAAAATGGATATGAATGCTTGAAACATGTTAAAGATGCAAATCACCAATGGATCCAAACCTTTTAAATAGAATAACTCTCAAGTGAACGTGCGGTGGGATATTTACCCGAGTCAAGCAAGCCATTATTTTACCCATTTACACAAAGCTGACCTAATGATCATAGATTGTAAAGTGAATTATCATCCATAATTTGCTAAAATTTTTGTAAGGAATAACTTATGGATTGGCTGTCAACAGTCAGCTAAAAATCCCCCGCCTCCCCTTTTTCCGACGATTGCAAAACCTAATATATAAAAACTAGAAAAATTTTACAATCTCTAAAAATTACAGACACTTTATGGAATTATCACTCTCTACATTTCTGCATTGTGCATTTCCATTTTAGATGTATAATTTTTTCTTAAATCAAAACTTGAGTTTTCACTTTCCCTTCATCTCGTAAACAAAAAAGAGATAAAAGAAAATAGATCACAACAAAATAAAAATTTTGGAGTTGGTGTATGGAAACAATTTAAAGCAATAACAAATCTAAATAAAGAAAATTTATTCACTCACCAGAAATGAACACAAAAGTTTTGGTATCCAAGTTTTGGAAATTCCACTAGTTGAACCCAAATAGATTGGAATTTTATAAGAAAGGGATTTTTCTACAAATCTTTTAAAAAATGGATATGCAAGCTTGAAACATGTTAAAGATTCAAATGACCTTTGGATCCAAACCTATTACAGAGAATAACAAACGCTCATTAAATTCTCAAGTGTACATGCGGTGGGATATTTACGCAAGTCAAACAGGCCATTATTTTGCCCATCTAAAGTGATTTATCATGCGTAACAACCTTTATTTTTGTAAGGAATGACTTATGGAATGGGAGTCAACACTCAGTTAAAAATCCCCTGCCTCCCCCTTTTCTTGACAATTGAAAAACCTAATATTTAAAAACTAAAATTTTTTTACAATCCTCAAAAAATACAAACACTTTTTAGAATTATCTCTATCTACTTTTGTGCGTTGTGCATTTCCATTTTAGTTGTATAAGTTTTTTCTTAAATAAAAACTTTAGTTTTCACTTTCCCTTCGTCTCGTAAACAAAAAAGAGATTAAAGGAAAATAGCTCACAACAAAATAAAAATTTTAGAGTTTATGAATGAATTTTTTTTTAAAAATAACAAATGTAAGTAAAGAAAATTTATTCATACACCACAAATGAACACAAAAGTTTTGTTATCCAAGTTTGGGAAATTCCACTAGTCAACCCTAATAGCTTGGAATTTTATAAGAAGGAGATTTTTCTACACATGTTTTAAAAAATGGATATGCATGCTTGAATCATGTTAAACATGCAAATGACCTATGGATCCAAACCTTTTAAAGAGAATAACAAAAGCACTTTAAAATTTCAAGTGAACGAGCTATGGGATATTTACCCGAGTCAAACAAGCCATTATTTTGCCCATTTACAAAAAGTTGACCTAACGATCATAAATGATTGTAAAGTGATTAATCAAGCGCAACAGGCTATATTTTTGTAATGAATGACTTACATATTGGGAGTCAACACTTAGTTAAAAATCACCCACCTCTCCCTTTTCCCTACGGTTGTAAAACCTTATATATAAAAACTAAAATGTGTTTACAATCCCAAAAAATTATAGACACAATTGGGAATTATCTCTGTCTACATTTGTGCCTTGTGCTTTTCCATTTTAGATATCTAATTTTTTCTTAAATCAAAACTTTAGTTTTCACTTTCTCTTCATCTCGAAAACAAAAAATAGTTAGAAGGCAAATTGATGACTACAAAATTAAAATTTTAGAGTTTATGTATGGAAATAATTGAAAGAAATAACAAATGTAGGTAAAGAAAATTTATTCACACACCAAAAATGAACACAAAAGTTTTGTTATCCAAGTTTGGGAAATTCTACTAGTTCCACCATAATAGGTTAGATTTTTCTACACAGGTTTTAAAAAATGGATATGTATGCTTGAAATATGTTAAAGATGCAAATCACCTATGGATGCAATCCTTTTAAAGAGAATAACAAACGCTTATTAAAGCCTCAAGTGAGCGTGCGGTGGGATATTTACCCGAGTCAAACAAGCCATTATTTTGCCCATTTACAAAAAGCTGACCTAATGATCATAGATCATTGTAAAGTGAATTATCATACGTAATTTGCTAAATTTTTGTAAGAAATGACTTATGGATTGGTAGTCAACACTCAGTTAAAAATCCCCCGCCTTCCCTTTTCCTAGAAAAACCTAATATATAAAAACTAGAAAGAGTTTACAATCTCTAAAAATTACAGACACTTTTTGGAATTATCTCTCTCTACATTTCTGCATTGTGCATTTCCATTTTAGATGGATAATTTTTTCTAAAATCAAAACTTGAGTTTTCACTTTCCCTTCATCTCGTAAACAAAAAAGAGATAAAAGCCAAATAGATCACAATAAAATGAAAATTTTGCAGTTGATGTAAGGAAAAAATTTAAAGCAATAACAAATTTAAGTAAACAAAATTTATTCACTCACCACAAATGAACACAAAAGTTTTGTTAACCAAGTTTTTGAAATTCCACTAGTTCAACCCAAATAGATTAGAATTTTAAAAGAAAGAGATTTTTCTAAAAATATTTTAAAAAATGGATATGCATGATTGAAACATGTTAAAGATGCAAATGACCTATGGATCCAAACCTATTTCAGGGAATAACAAACGCTCATTAAATTCTCAAGTGAACGTGCAGTGGGTATTTACCCGAGTCAAATAGGCAATTATTTTGCCCTTTTAAAAAAAGTTGACCAAACGATCACTAATGATTGTAAAGTGATTTATCATGAGTAACAGGCTATATTTTTATAGCCTGTTACTCATGATTGGGAGTCATCACTCAGTTAAAAATCCCCCGCGTCCCCCTTTTTTCGACAATTGCAAAACCTAATATATAAAAACTAAAAAGAGTTTGCAATTCCTAAAAATTACGGACACTTTTTGGAATTATCTCTCTCTACATTTGTGCATTGTGCATTTCCATTTTAGATGTACACTTTATTCTTAAATCAAAACTTGAGTATTCACTTTTCCTTCATCTCGTAAACAAAAAATAGATAAAAGGCAAATAGATCACAAAAATAATGAAAATTTTAAAGTTTATGTATAGAATTTTTTTAAAAAAATAACAAATATAAGTAAAGAAAATTTAATCACACACCACAAATGAACACAAAAGTTTTGTTATCCATGTTTGGGAAATTCCACTAGTTAAACCCTAATAGCTTGGAATTTTACAAGAAAGAGATTTTTCTACACATGTTTTAAAAAAATGGATATGGATGCTTGAAACATGTTAAAGATGCAAATGACCTATGGATCCAAATCTTTAGAAGAGAATAACAAACACACATTTATTTCTCAAGTGTACGTGTGGTGGGATATTTACCCGAGTCAAACAAGCCCTTATTTTTCCCATTTACAAAAAGCTAATTTAACTATCATAGATGATTGTAAAGTGATTAATCAAGCGTAACGGGCTATATTTTTTGTAAGGAATTACTTATTGATTGGGAGTCAACACTCAGTTCAAAATGCCCCACCTCTCCCTTATCCCGACGATTGCAAAACCTTAAATATAAAAACTAAAAAGTGTTTAAAATCCCTAAAAATTATAGACACAATATGTAATGATCTCTCTCTACATTTTTACATTGTGCATTTCCATTTTTGATATATAATTTTTTTATTAAATCAAATCTTTATTTTTCACTTTCGCTTCATCTCGAAAACAAAAAATTGATTGACGGTAAACAAATGACAACAAAATGAAAATTTTAGAGTTGATGTATGGAAAATATTTAAAGCAATAAAAAATGTAAGTAAAGAAAATTTATTCACACACCACAAAGGAACCCAAAAGTTTTTTTATCCATGTTTGGCAAATTCCACTAGTTCATCACTAATAGCTTGGAATTTTAAAAGAAAGGGATTTTTCTACTGATGTTTTAAAAAATGGATATGCATGCTTGAAACTTGTTAAAGATGCTAATGACCTATGGATCCGAACCTTTTAAGGAGAATAAAAAATACTCATTAAATTTTCAAGTGATTGTGCGGTGGGAATTTCACACGAGTGAAACAAGCCATTATTTTGCCCATTGACAAAAAGCGGACCTAACGGTCATACATGATTGTAAAGTGATTTACCAAGCATAACGGGAAATATTTTTGTGAGTAATAACTTATGGATCTAGAGTCAACAATCAGTTAAAAATCCCCAACCTACCCCTTTTCCATACGATTGCAAATCCTAATTTATAAAAACTAAAAAGAGTTTACAATCCCTAAAAATTACAGACACTTTTTGGAATTTTCTATCTCTACATTTGTACATTGTGCATTTCCATTTTAGATATATACTTTTTTATTAAATCAAAACTTGAGTTTTCACTCTCCCAACATCTCGTAAACAAAAATGAGATAAAAGGCAAATAGATCACCACAAATTGAAAATTTTAGAGTTTATGTGTGGGAAAAAATTAAAGACATAAAAAATGTAAGGAAAATTTATTCACACACCACAAATGAACACAAAAGTTTTGTTATCCATGTTTTGAAAATTCCACTAGTTCAACCCTAATAGCTTGGAATTTTATAGGAAAGGGATTTTTCTACACATGTTTTAAAAAATGGATATGCATCCTTGAAACATGTTAAAGACGCAAATGACCTATGGATCCAAACCTTTTAAAGAGAATTATAAACACTCATTAAATTCTCTAGGGAACGTGTGGTGGGAATTTTACCCGATTCATACAAGCCATTATTTTGCCCATTTACAAAAAGCTGACCAAACAATCAGATATGATTGTAAAGTGATTTATCATGCGTAACAGGCTATATTTTTGTAAAGAATGACTTATGGATTAGGAGTCAACAATTAGTTAAAAATCCCCCGCCTCCCCCTTTTCCCAACAATTGCAAAACAAAATATATAAAAACTAAAAAGAGTTTACAATCTCTAAAAATTACACACACTTTTTGGAATTATCTGTCTCTACATTTATGCATTGTGCATTTCCATTTGAGATGTACACTTTTTTCTTAAATCAAAACTTGAGTTTTCACTTTCCCTTCATCTCGTAAACAAAAAAGAGATAAAAGGCAAATAGAACACAACAAAATGAAAATTTTAGAGTTTATGCAAGGAAAAAAATTAAAGCAATAACAAATGTAAGTAAAGAAAATTTATTCATACACCACAAATGAACAAAAAAATTTTGTTATCCATGTTTGGGAAATTCTACTAGTTCAACCCCAATAGCTTGGAATTTTATAAGAAAGGGAATATTCTACACATGTTTTAATAAATCAATACGCATGCTTGAAACAAGTTAAAAATGCAAATGACCTTTGGATCCAAACCTTTTAAAGAGAATAACAAATGCTCATTAAATTGTCAAGTGAACGTGTGGTGGGATATTTACACGAGTCAAACGAGCCATTATTTTGCCCATTTACAAAAAGCTGACCTAATGATCATAGATGATTGTAAAGTGATTTATCATGCGTAATGGGTTATATTTTTGTAAGGAATGATTTATGGATTGGGAGCCAATAGTCAGTAAAAAAATCCCCTGCCTCCCCCTTTTCCCAACGATTGCAAAATCTAATATATAAAAACTAAAAAGAGTTTAAAATCCCTATAAATTACTAATAGTTTTTGGAATTATCTCTTTCTTCATTTGTGCATTGTGCATTTCCATTTTAGATGTATAGTTATTTCTTCAATCAAATCTTGAGTTTTCACTTTCCCTTCATCTCGTAAAAAAAAAAAAGAGATAAAAGGCAAAGAGATCACAACAAAATGAAAATTTTAGAGTTTCTGTAAGGAAAAAAATTAAATCAATAACTAATTTTAAGTAAAGAAAATTTATTCACACACCAAAAATCAACACAAAAGTTTTGTTGTCCATGTTTGCGAAATTCCATTTGTTCAACCCTAATTGCCTGAAATTTTATAAGAAAGGGATTTTTCTACACATGTTTTAAAAAATGGATATGCATGCTTGAAATATGTTGAAGATGCAAATGACCTATGGATCCAAATCTTTTAAAGAGAATAACAAATGCTCATTAAATTCTCAAGTGAACGTGCAGTGGGATATTCACTCGAGTCAAATAAGCCATTGTTTTGGCCAATTTCAAAAACCTGATCTTACGATCATAGATGATTGAAAAGTGGTTTATCATGCCTAATGGGCTGTATTTTTGTTAGGAATGACTTATGGAATGGGAGTCAACACTCAGTTAAAAATCCCCAGCCTCCCCCTTTTCTTGACGATTGCAAAACCTAATATATAAAAACTGAAAAGAGTTTACAAACACTAAAAATTACGGACACTTTTTGGAAATATCTCTCTCTACATTTGTGCATCGAAACCTAACATGTTAAAGATGCAAATGACCTGTGGATCGAAACCTTTTAAAGAGAATAACAAACGCTTATTAAATTCTCAAGTGAACGTGTGCTGGGATATTTACCCTAGTCAAACATGCCATTATTTTGCCCATTTATAAAAAGCTGACCTAACGATCATAGATGATTGTAAAGTGTATTATCTTGCGTAACGGGCTATATTTTTGGGAGGAATGACTTATGGATTGGGATTCAACTGTCAGCTAAAAATGCACCGCCTCCCTCTCTTCTCGATGAATGCAAAACCTAATATATAAAAGCTAAAGGAGTTTACAATCCCTAAAAATTACGGACACTATTTGGAATTATCTCTCTCTACATTTGTGAATTTTGCATTTCCATTTTAGATTTATACTTTCTTCTTCAATCGAACAAGAAAATTTATAGGTAATGACTTATGGATTGGGAATATACATTCAATTAAAAATCCATCGCCTCTCCTTTTTCCCGACGATTGCAAAACCTAACATATAAAAACTAAAAAGAGTTTTCAATTCCTAAAAACTAGGAACAATTTTTGGAATTATTAACCTCTACATTTGTGCTTTCTGCATTTCAATTTTGAAGGTATACTTTTTTCTTAAATCAAAACTTAAGTTTTCACTTTCCCTTCATCTCGTAAAACAAAAAGACATAAAATGCCAATAGACCACAACAAAATGAAAATTTTAGAGTTTATGTATCAAAAAAATTTAAAGCAATAACAAATATAAGTATAGAAAATTTATTCACACACCAAAAATGAACACTGAAGTTTTGCTATCAGTGTTTGGGAAATTCCACTAGTTCAACCCTAATAGCTTGGAATTTTATAAGAAATAGATTTTTTTCCGTTTTTTTTAAAATGGATATGCATGCTTGAAACAAGTTAAAGATGCAAATGACCTATGGATCGAAACCTTTTAAAGAGAATAACAAACGCCCATTAAATTCTCAAGTGAATGTGCGGTGGGATAATTACCTGAGTCAAACAAGCCATTATTTTGCCCATTTAAAAGAAGCAGACCTAAAGATCAAAGCAGATTGTAAAGTGAATAATCATGCATAGCAGGCTATATTTTTGTATGGAATGACTTATGGATTGGGAGTCAACAGTCAGTTTAAAATCGATCGCCTCCCCCTTTTCCCGATGATTGCGAAACCTAATATATAAAAACTAAAAAGAGTTTACAATCCCTAAAAATTACGGACACTTTTAGAATTATCTCTCTACATTTGTGCATTTTACCTTTCAATTTTAGATGTATACTTATTTGTTAAATCAATACTTGAGTTTTCACTTTCCCTTGATCTCGTAATAAAAAAAAGAGATAAATGGCAAAAAGATCACAACAAAATGAAAATTTTAGAGTTTATGTATGGAAAAAATTTAAATCAATAACGAATGTAAGTGAAGAAAATTTATTCACACACCATAAATGAACACAAAAGTTTTGTTGTCCAAGTTATGGAAATTCCACTAGTTCAATCCTAATAGCTTCGAATTTTATAAGAAAGAGATTTTTCTACACATGTTTTAAAAAATGGATGTGCATGCTTGTAACATGTTGAATATATAAAATGACCTATGGATCCAAACCTTTTAAAGAGAATAACAAACGCTCATTAAATTCTCAAGTGATCGTGGAGTGGGATATTTACTCGAGTCAAACAAGCCATTATGTTAACCATTTACGAAAAGCTGACCTAATTATCATAAGTGATTGTAAAGTGAATTATCTTGTGTAATGGGCTATATTTTTGTAAGGGATGACTTATGGCTTGGGAGTCAACATTCAGCTAAAAATCCATCGCCTCCCACTCTTCCAGATGATTGTAAAACCTAATATATAAACACTAAACAGAGTTTACAACCCGTAAAAATTACAGACTTTTTTTGGAATTATCGCTCTCTAAATTTGTGCATTGTGCATTTAAATTTTAGATTTATACTTTTTTCTTCAATTAAAATTTGAGTTTTCACTTTCCCTTCATCTCGTAAACAAAAAATAGACAAAAGGCAATTACATCACAACAAAATGAAATTTTTTTAGCATATGTATGGAAAAAATTTAAAGCAATAACAAATATAAGTAAATAAAATTTATCCACACAACACAAATGAACACAAAAGTTTTGTTATCCAAGTTTGGAAAATTCCACTAGTTCAACCTTAATAGCTTCAAATTTTATAAGAAAGGGATTTTTCTACACATGTTTTAAAAAATGGATATGCATGCTTGAAACATGTTAAAGATGCAAATGACTTATGGATCCAAAACTTTTAAAGAGAATAACAAACGCTCAATAAATTCTCAAGTGAACGTGCGGTGGGATATACCCGAGTCAAATAAGGCATTATTTTTCCAATTTACAAAAAACAAACCTAAAGATCATAGATGATTTTAAAGTGAATTATCTTGCGTAATGGACTATATTTTTGTAACGAATGACTTATGGCTTGGGAGTCAACAGTCACCTCAAAATCCACTGCCTCCCCCTTTTCCCTATGATTACAAAACCTAATATATAAAAACTAATAAAAATTTACAATCCCTAAAAATTACGGACATTTTTTGGAATTATCTCTCTCTACATTTGTGCATTGTGCATTTCAATTTTAGATTTATACTTTTTTATTCTATCAAAACTTGAGTTTTGACTTTCCCTTCATCTCGTAAACCAAAAAGAGATAAAAGGCCAATAGATCACAACAAAATGAAAATTTTAGAGTTTATGTATGGAAAAAATTTAAAGCAATAACAAATGTAAAGAAAAAAAATTTATTCACACACCACAAATGAACACAAAAGTTTTGTTATCCAAGTTTGGGAAATTCCACTAGTTCAACCCTA
This sequence comes from Aristolochia californica, assembly GCF_029961685.1. Classification (NCBI taxonomy): domain Eukaryota; kingdom Viridiplantae; phylum Streptophyta; class Magnoliopsida; order Piperales; family Aristolochiaceae; genus Aristolochia; species Aristolochia californica. Next base: position 30,045,818 of record NW_027181992.1, on the reverse strand, counting down.
ATAGCTTGGAATTTTATATGAAAAAAGATTCTTCTTCGCATTTTTTAAAAAATTCATATGCATGCTTGAAACATGTGAAAGATGCAAATGACCTATGGATCCAAACCTTTTAAAGAGAATAACAAATGCTCATTAAATTCTCAAGTGAAGGTGCGGTGGGAAATTTGCCCGAGTCAAACATGCCATTATTTTGCCCATTTAAAAAAAGCAGACCTAGAGATCCTAGATGATTCTAAAGTGAATTATTATGTATAACAGGCTATATTTTTTTAAGGAATGACTTACGGATTGGTGTCAACAGTCAGTTAAAAATCCACCGCCTCCCCCTTTTGCCGATCATGGCAAAACGTAATATATAAAAAAATAAAAAGAGTTTCCAATCCCTAAAATTTACGGACACTTTTTTGAAACTATCTCTCTCTACATTTGTGCACTGTGCATTTCCATTTTAGATGTATACTTTTTTCTTAAATAAAAGCTGGAGTTTTCACATTCCCTTCATCTCGTAGACAAAAAAAGAGATAAATGGAAAATAGATCACAACAAAATGAAAACTTTATATTTTATGTATAGAAACAATTTAAAGAAATAATGAATGTAATTAAAGAAAATATATTCACACACCAAAAATGAACACAAAAATTTTGTTATCCAAGTTTGGGAAATTCTACTAGTTAAACACTAATAACGTGGAATTTTAAAAGAAAGGGATTTTTCCACACATGTTTTAAAAAATGGATATGCATGTTTGAAACATGTTAAAAATGCAAATGATCTATGGATCCAAACCTTTTAAAGATAATAAGAAACACTCATTAAAATATCAACTGAACGTGCGGTGGTAAATTTACACGAGTCAAACAAGCCATTATTTTTCCCATTTACAAAAGCTAACCTAACGGTCATAGATGATTGTAAAGTGATTTATCATACATAACTGGCTTTATTTTTGTAGGGAACGACTTAAGGATCAGGAGTCAACACTCTGTTAAAAATTCCCCGCCTCCCCCATTTCCCGACAATTGCAAAACCTAATATATAAAAAGTAAAAAGAGTTTACTATCCCAAAAAATTACCGACACTTTTTGGAATTATCGCCCTCTACATTTTTGCAATGTGCATTTCCATTTAAGATGTATACTTTTTTCTTAAATCAAAACTTGAGTTTTCACTTTCCCTTCATCTCGTAAACCAAAAAGGGATAAAAGGCAAATAGATCACAACAAAATGAGAATTTTAGAGTTTATGTATGGAAAAATTTTAAAACAATAACAAATGTAAGTAAAGAAAATTTATTCACACACCAAAAATGAACACAAAAGTTTTGTTATTCAAGTTTGGGAAATTACACTAGTTCAACCCAAATACCTTGGAATTTTATAAGAAAGAGATTTTTCTATGCATGTTTTAAAAAATTGATATGCATTCTTGAAACTTGTTAGAGATGAAAATGACCTATGGATCCAAACCATTTAAAGAGAATAAAAAACACTCATTAAATTCTCAAGTGAACGTGCGGTCGGAAATTTACCCGACTCAAACAAGCCATTATTTTTCCCATTTACAAAAAGCTGACCTAAAGATCATAGATGATTTTCAAGTGATTTATAATGCGTAACGGCAAAATTTTAGTAAGGAATGACTTATGGATTGGGAGTCAATAGTCAGTTAAAAATCCACTACCTCCCCCTTTTCCCGATGATTGCGAAACCTAATATATAAAAACTAAAAAGAGTTTTCAATCCGTCAAAAATACGAACACTTTTTGGAATTATCTCTCTCTACATTTGTGCATTATGCATTTCCATTTTAGATGTGTACTTTTTTCTTAAATCAAAACATGAGTTTCCACATTCCCTTCATCTCGTAGACAAAAAAGAGATAAAAGGCAAATAGATCACAACAAAACGAAAATTTAAGTGTTTCTGTACGAAAAAAAATTGAAGGAATAACAAATTTAAGTAAATAAAATTTATTCCCACACCACAAATGAACTCAAAAGTTTTGTTATCCATGTTTGGGAAATTCCATTAGTTGAACCCTAATAGCTTGGAATTTTATAAGAAAGAGATTTTTCTACACATGTTTTAAAAAATGGATATGCATGCTTGGAACATGTTAAAGATGCAAATGACTAATGAATCCAAAACCTTTTAAAGAGATTAACAAATGCCCATTAAATTCTCAAGTAAACATGTGGTAGGATATTTACCCGAGTCAAACATGTCATTATTTTGCTTTTTACAGAAAGCTGACCTAACGGTCATAGATGATTGTAAAGTGAATTATCATGCGTAAATGGCTATATTTTTTTAAGGAATTATTTATGGATTGGGAGTCAACAGTCAATTAAAAATCCCCCGCCACCCCCTTTTCATGACGATTGCAAAATCTAATATATAAAAACTAAAAAGAGTTTACAATCCCTATAAATTACGGACACTTTTTGGAATTATCTCTCTCTTCATTTGTGCATTATGCATTTCCATTTTAGATGTATACTTTTTTCTTAAATCAAATCTTGAGTTTTCACTTTCCCTTCATGTCGTAAACAAAAAAGAGATAAAAGGCAAAGAGATCACAACAAAATGAAAATTTTAGAGTTTATGTATGGAAACAATTTAAAGCAATAATAAATGCAATTAAAGAAAATTTATTCATACACCACAATAAAACTCAAAAGTTTTGTTATCCATGTTTGGTAAATTCCACTAGTTCAACCCTAATAGCTTGAATTTTTTTAAGAAATGGATTTTTCTACACATGCTTTAAAAAATGCATATGCATGCTTGAAACATGTTAAGGATGCAAATGACCTATGGATCCAAAGCTTTTAAAGAGAATAAATTACAGTCATTAAATTCTCAAGTGAACGTGCAGTGGGATATTTTCCCGACTGTAACAAACCATTATTTTCCCCATTTACAAAAAGCTGACCAAACGATCATAGATGATTGTAAAGTGATTTATCATGCGTAACATGCTATATTTTTGTAAGGAATGACTTATGGATACGGAGTCAACACTCATTTAAAAATCCCACGCCTCCCCCTTTTCCTGATGATTGCAAAGCCTAATATATAAAAACTAAAAATAGTTTACAATCCCTTAAAATTACGAACACTTTTTCAAATTATCTCTCTCTACTTTTATGCATTGTGCATTTTCATTTTACATGTATAGTTTTTTCTTAAATCAAAAATTGAGTTTTTACTTTCCCTTCATCTCGTAAACAAAAAAGAGATAAAAGCCAAATAGATCACAACAAAATGAAAAATTTTAGAGTTTATGTATGGAAAAAAATTAAAACAATAACAAATTTAAGTAAAGAAAATTTATTTTCACACCACAAATGAACACAAAAGTTTTGTTTTCCAAGTTTGGGAAATTCCACTAGTTTATAAGAAAGAGATTTTTCTACACATGTTTTAAAAAATGGATATGCATGCTTGAAACGTGTTGAAGATGCAAATGACCTATGGATCCAAATTTTTAAAGAGAATAACAAACACATTAAATTCTCTAGTGAACATGCGGTGGGATATTCACTCGAGTCAAACAAGCTATTATTTTGCCCATTTACAAAAACCTGACCTAACGATCATAGGTGATTGTAAAGTCATTTATCATGTGTTACGGGCTATATTTTTTTAAGGAATGACTTATGGATTTGGAGTCAACACTCATATAAAAATCCACCGCCTCCCCTTTTCCCGACAATTGCAAAACCTAATATATAAAAACTAAAAACAGTTCACAATCCTTAAAATTATGGACATTTTTTGGAATTATCTCTCTCTACATTTGTGCGTTGTGCATTTCCATTTTAGATGTATACTTTTTTCTTAAATCAAAACTTGAGTTTTCACTTTCCCTTCATCTTGTAAACAAAAAATTGATAAAAGGCAAATAGATCACAACAAAATGAAAATTTTAGAGTTTATGTATGGAAATAATTTAAAGAAATAAAAAATGTAAGTAAAGAAAATTTATTCACACACCACAAATGAACACAAAAGTTTTGTTATCACAGTATGGTAAAATGCACAAGTTCAACCCTTATAAGTTGGAATTTTATAATAAAGGGATTTTTCTACACATGTTTTAAAAAACGGATATTCAAGTTTGAAACATGTTCAAGACGCAAATGACCTATGGATCGAAACCTGTTCAAGAGAATAAAAAATGCTCAATAAATTCTCAAGTGAACGTGTGGTGGGATTTTTACACGAGTCAAACGAGCCATTAGTTTTCCAATTTACAAAAAACTGACCCAACTGTCATAGATGATTATAAAGTGATTTATCATGCATAACGGGCTATATTTTTGTAAGGAATTACTTTTGGATTTGGAGTCAACACTCATTTAAAAATCCCCAGCCTCCCCCTTTTCCCGACCATTGCAATACCTAATATATAAAAATAAAAAAGAGTTTACAATCCCTAAAAATTACGGACTCTTTTTGGAATTGTCTCTCTCTACATTTGGGCATTGTGCATTTCCATTTTAGATGTATACATTTTTCTTAAATAAAAACTAGTTTTCACTTTCCCTTCATCTCGTAAACAAAAAAGAGATAAAGGGAAAATAGATCACAAAAAAATGAAAATTTTAGAGTTTATATATGGAAAAAAATTAAAGCAAAAACCAAATGTAAGTAAAGAAAATTTATTCACACACCACAAATGAACCCAAAAGTTTTGTTATCCATGTTTTGGAAATTCCACAAGTTCAACCTTAATAACTTGAAGTTTTATAAGAAAAGGATTTTTCTACACTTGTTTTAAAAAATGGATATCCATTCTTGAAATAAGTTACAGATGCAAATGACCTACGTATCCAAAGCTTTTAAAGAGAACAAAAAACGCTCATTAAATTCTTAAGTGAACAGGTGGTGGGATATTTACCAGAGTCAAACAAGCCATAATTTTGCCCATGTACAAAATGCTGACCAAACGATCATAGATGATTGTAAAGTGATTTATCGTACGTAACGGGCTATATTTTTGTAAGGAATGACTAGTCAACCGTCAGTTAAACCCCCCCCCCCTCCCCCTTTTCCCGACGTTTGCAAAACCTAATATATTAAAAGTAAAAAGAGCTTACAATCCCTAAAAATTACGGACACTTTTTGGAATAATCTCTCTCTACATTTGTGCGTTGTGCATTTCCATTTTAGATGTATACTTTTTTCTTAAATCAAAACTTGAGTTTTCACTTTCCCTTCATCTCGTAAACAAAAAAGAGATATAGGGCAAACATATCACAACAAAATAAGAATTTTGGAGTTTATGTATAGAAAAAATTTATAGCAATAACAAATGTAAGTAAAAAATATTTATTCACACACCACAAATGAACACAAAAGTTTTGTTATCCAAGTTTGGGAAATTCCACTAGTTCAACACTAATAACTTGGAATTTTATAAGAAAGAGATTTTTCTACGCATGTTTTAAAAAATGGATATGGATGCTTGAAACATGTTAAAGATGCAAATGACCAATGGATCCAAACCTTTTAAAGAGAATAACAAACGCTCTGTAAATTCTCAAGTGAACATGCGGTGGGATTTTTACACGAGTCAAACGAGCCATTAGTTTGCCCATTTACAAAAAGCTGACCCAACTGTCATAGATGATTGTAAAGTGATTTATTATGCATAACGGGCTATATTTTTGTAAGGAATTACTTATGGATTCGGAGTCAACACTCATTTAAAAATCCCCTGCCTCCCCCTTGTCCCGACCATTGCAAAACCTAATATATAAAAATAAAAAAGATTTTACAATCCCTAAAAATTACGAACACTTTTTGGAATTGCCTCTCTCTACATTTGGGCATTGTGCATTTCCATTTTAGATGTATACTTTTTTATTATATCAAAACTTGAGTTTTCACTTAACCTTCACCTCGTAAACAAAAAAAGAAATAAAAGACAAATAGATCATAACAAAATGAAAATTTTAGAGTTTATGTATGGACAAAATTTAAAGAAATAACAAATATAAGTAAAGAAAATTTATTTACACATTACAAACGAATACAAAAGTTTTTTTACCCAAGTTTTTTAAAGAGAATAACAAACGCTCATAAAATTCTCAAGTGAACGTCCGATGGGATGTTTACTCGAGTCAAACAAGCCATTATTTTGCCCATTTACAAAAAGCAGACTTAACGTTCATAAATAATTGTCAAGTGATTTATCACGCGTAACGGGCCATATTTTTGTAAGGAATGACTTATGGATTGGGAGTCAACACTCAGTTAAAAATCTCCCCCCTCACCCTTATCCCTATGATTTCAAAACCAAATATATAAAAACTAAAAACAGTTTAGAATCCCTAAAAATTACGGTCAGTTTTTGAATTCTCCCTCTCTACACTTGTGCATTGTGCATTTCCTTTTTAGATGTATACTTTTTTCTTAAATCAAAACTAGGTTTTTCACTTTCCTTTCATCTCGTAAACAAAAAAGAGTAAAAAGGCAAATAGAACGCAACAAAATAAAAATTTTAGAGTTTATGTATGGAAAACATTTAAAGAAATAATAAATGTAAGTAAAGAAAATTTTGGCACACACCACATATGAACACAAAAGTTTTGTTTTCCAAGTTTGGGAAATTCCACTAGTTCAACCCTAATTGCTTGTAATTTTATGAGAAAGAAATTTTTCTGCGCATGTTTAAAAAAATGGATATGCAAGCTTGAAACATGTTCAAGATGAAAACAAACTACTAAGGATCCAAACCTTTTAAAGAGAATAACAAACATTCATTAAATTCTCAAGTGAACGTGCGGTGGGATATTTACTCGATTACAATTTTGCCCACTTACCAAAAGCTGACCTAAAGATCATAGATGATTGTAAACTGAATTATCATCTGTAACGGGCTATATTTTTTTAAGGAATGACTTTTGGTTTGGGAGTCAACAATCAGCTAAAAATCCACCGCCTTCTCCTTTTCCCGAAGATTGTAAAACCTAAATATAAAAACTAAAAGGAGTTTATAATCCCTAAAACTTACGGACACTTTTCTAAATTATCTCTCTCTACATTTATGTATTGTGCATTTCCATTATAGATTTATACTTTTTTCTTCAATCAAAACCAGAGTTTTCACTTTCCCTACATCTCGTGAACAAAAAAGAGATAAAAGTAATATAGATCACAACCAAATGAAAATTTTAGAGTTTATGTATGGAAAAAATTCAAAGAAATAACAAATGTAAGTAAAGAAAATTTATTCACACACCAAAAATGAACACAAAAGTTTTGTTATCCAAGTTTGGGAAATTCCTTTAATTCAACCCTAATAGCTTGGAATGTTATAAGGGATTTTTCTACACATGTTTTAAAAAATGGATATACATAGTTGAACCATGTTAAAGATGCGAATGACCTATGGATCCAAACCTTTTAAAGAGAATAACAACCGCTCATTAAATTCTCAAGTGACGTGTAGTGGGATATTTAAACAAGTCAAACAAGCCATTATTCTGCCCATTTACAAAAAGTTGACCTAACGGTCATAGATGATTTTAAAGTAATTTATCATGCGTAACGGGCTATATTTTTTTAAGGAATGACTTATGGATTGGGAGTCAACACACAGTTTAAAATCCCCCACCTCCCCCTTTTCCCTACGATTGCAAAATCTAATATATAAAAACTAAAAAGAGTTTCAAACCCAAAAAATTACAGAAAATTTAGGAATTATCTCCCTCTTCATTTGTCCATTTGCGTTGTATACTTTTTTCTTAAATAAAAAATTGAGTTTTCACTTTCCCTTCATCTCGTAAACCAAATAGACAAAAAAGGCCAATAGATCATAACAAAACAAAAATTTTAGAGTTTATGTATGGAAAAAATTTCAAGCAATAAAATATGTACGTAACAAAATTTATTCACACACCACAAATGAACTCAAAATTTTTGTTATCCATGTTTGGGAAATTCCACTATTTCAAACCTAATAGCTTGGAATTTTATAAGAAAGAGATTTTTGTACACATGTTTTAAACAATGCATATGCATGCTTGAAACATGTTAAAGTTGCAAATGACCTATGGATCCAAATCTTTCAAAGAGAATAACAAGCACTCATTAAATTCTCAAGTGAACTTGCGGTGGGATATTCACTCAAGTCAAACAAGCCATTATTTTACCCATTAACAAAAACCTGACCTAACGATCATAAATGATTGTAAAGTGATTTATCATGCGTAACGGGGTATATTTTTGTAAGGAATGACTTATGGATTGGGAGTCAACACTCAGTTAAAAATCCCCCACCTCCCCTATTCCCGACGATTGCAAAATGTAATATATAAAAATTAAAAAGAGTTCACAATCCCTAAAAATTACAGACACTTTTTTGGAATTATATCTCTCTACATTTGTGCATTATGCATTTCCATTTTAGATGTATACTTTTTTTTTAAATAAAAACTTGAGTTTTGACCTTCCCTTCATCTCGTAAACAAAAAATTGATAAAAGGCAAAAAGAACACAACAAAATGAAAATTTTAGAATTTATGTATGGAAATAATTTAAAGAAATGAAAAATTTTAGTAAAGAAAATTTATCCACACACCACAAACGAACACAAAAGTGTTGTTATCCAAGTTCGGTAAAATCCACAAGTTCAACCCTAATAGCTTGGAATTTTATAAGAAAGGGATTTTTCTTCACATGTCTTGAAAAATGGATATGCATGTTTGAAACATGTTAAAGCTGGAAATGACCTATGGATCCAAACCTTTTAAAAAGAATAACAAATGCTAATTAAATTCTCAAGTGAACGTGTGGTGGGATTTTTACACGAGTCAAACAAGCCACTATTTTGCCCATTTACAAAAAGCTGACCTAACTATCATAGATTATTATAAAGTGATTTATCATGCGTAACAGGTAATATTTTTTTAAGGAATGACTTATGAATTGGGTATAAACACTCATTTAAAAATCCCTCGCCTCACTCTTTTCCCGACGATACAAAACCTAATATATAAAAACTAAAAAGAGTTTACAATCCCTAAAAATTACGGACACTTTTTGGAATTATCTCTCTTTACATTTGTGCATTGTGTATTTCCATTTTAGTTGTAAACATTTTTCTTCAATAAAAACTCGAGTTTTCACTTTCCCTTCATCTCGTAAACAAAAAGGGGATCAAAGGCAAATAGATCACAGCAAAATGAAAAATTGAGAGTTTATGGATGGAAAAAATTTAAAGCAAAAATAAAATATAAGTAAAGAAAATTTATTCACACACCACAAATGAACACAAATTTTTTGTTATCCATGTTTTGGAAAGTTCACCTTTTCAACCCTAATAACTTTGAATTTTTCTCGACGATTGCAAAACCTAAAATATAAAAACTAAAAAGAGTTTCCAATCCCTAAAAATTACGGAAACTTTTTGGAATTATTTTTCTCTACATTTCTGCATTGTGCATTTCCATTTTAGATCCATACTTTTTTCTTAAATCTAAACTTGAGTTTTCACTTTCCCTTCATCTCTCAAACCAAAAAAGAGATAAAAGGGAAATAGATCACAACTAAATGAAAATTTTAGAGCCACTGTAGGGAAAACATTTAAATAAATAACAAATATAAGTAAAGAAAATTTATTCATGCACCACAAACGAACACAAAAGTTTTGTTATCCAAGTTTGGGTAATTCCACTAGTTCAACCCTAATATGCATGTTTGAAACATGTTAAAGATGAAAATGACTTGTGGATCAAAATTATATAAAGAGAATAACAAACGCTCATTAAATTCTCAAGTGAATGTGCAGTGGGATATTTACCTGAGTCAAACAACCCATTATTTTGCCAATTTAAAAAAAAGCTGACCTGACAATCAGAGATGATTGTAAAGATATTTATCATATGTAACGGGCTTTATTTTTGTAAGGAATGACTTATGGATTAGGAGTCAATAGTGTGTTAAATATCCCCCACCTCCTCCTTTTCCTGACGATTGTAAAACATAATATATAAAAACTAAAAAGAGTTTACAATCTCTCAAAATTACCGACATTTTTTGCAAGTATTTCTCTCTACATTTATGCATTGCCCACTTCCATTTTAGATGTATACTTTGTTCTTAAATCAAAACTTGAGTTTTCACTTTCCCTTCATCTCGTAAAGAAAAAAGATATAAAAGGCACAACAAAATGAAAATTTTAGAGTTTATGTATGGAAAAAAAATTAAAGCAATAACAAATGTAAGTAAAGAAAATTTATTCACACACCACAAATGAACACAAATGTTTTGTTATCCATGTTTGGGAAATTCCACTAGTTCAACCCTAATAGCATGGAATTTTATAAGAAAATGGTTTTTCTACACATATTTTAATAAAAGGATATGCATGCATGAAAAAAGTTAAAGATTCAAATGACCTATGGATCCAAACCTTTTAAAGATAATAACAAACGCTCATTAAATTCTCAAGTGAACGTGCGGTGGGATATTTACCCGAGTCAAACAAGCCATTATTTTGCCCATTTACAAAAAGCTGAACTAACGATCATAGATGATTGTAAAGTGATTTATATTGTGTAACGGGCAATATTTTTTTAAGGAATTACTTATGGATTGGGAGTTAACAGTCAGTAAAAAATCCCTCGCCTCCCCCTTTCCCCGACGATTGCAAATCTAATATATAAGAACTAAAAATAGTTTACAATCCCTATAAATTATAGACACTTTTTTGAATTATCTCTCTCTACATATTTGCATTGTGCATTGCATTTGCATTTTAGATGCATACTTTTTTCTTAAATCAAATCTTGAGTTTTCACTTTCCCATCATCTCGTAAACAAAGAAGAGATGAAAAGGCAAATAGATCATAAAAAAATGAAAATTTTAGAGTTTATTTATGGAAAAAATTTAAAACAATAACAAATGTAAGTAAAGAAAATTTATTCACATACCAAAAATGAACACAAAAGTTTTGTTCTCCAAGTTTGGGCAATTCCACTAGTTGAACCATAATAGCTTGAAATTTTATAAGAAAGAGATTTTTGTACGCATGTTTTAAAAAATGGATATGCATGCTTGAAACAAGTTAAAGTTGCAAATGACCTATGGATCCTAACATTTTAAAGAGAATAACAAACGCTCATCAAATTCTCAAGTGAACGTGCTGTGGGATATTTACCCGAGTCAAACAAGCCATTATTTTTCCCATTTACAAAAAGCTGATCTAAAAAAAAAGAGATGATTGTAAAGTTAATTATCATACGTAACGGGCTATATTTTTTTAAGGAATGACTTATAGATTTGGAGTTAACAGTCCGTTAAACATCCACTACCTGCCCCTTTTCCCGTTGATTGCAAAACCTAATATATAAAAACTAAAAAGAGTTAACAATCCCTAAAAACTACTATCACTTTTTGGAATTACCTCTCTCTATATTTGTGGATTTTGCATTGCCATTTTAGATGTATACTTTTTTCTTAAATCCATACTTGAGTTTTCACTTTCCCTTCATCTCGTAAACAAAAAAAGAGATAAAAGGGATATCGATCACTACAAAAGGAAAATTTTATAGTTTATGTATGGAAAAAATTTAAAGAAACAACAAATGTTAGTTAAGAAAATTTATTCACACACCACAAATGAACAAAAAAGTTTTTTATCCAAGTTTGGGAAATTCCACTAGTTCAACCCTAATAGATTGGAATTTTATAAGAAAGGGATTTTTCTACATACGTTTTAAAAAATGGATATGCATACTTGAAACATGTTAAAGATGCAAATGACCTATGGATCCAAACCTTTTAAAGAGAATAACAAACACTCATTCAATTCTCAAGTGAACATGCAGTGGGTTATTTACCCGAGTCAAACAAGCCATTATTTTGCCCATTCACCAAAATCTGACCTAACGGTCATGGATGATAGTAATGTGATTTATCATGCATAATGGGCTATATTTTTATAAAGAATGACTTATGGGTCTGGAGTAAACACTCAGTTAAAAATCCCCCGCCTACTCCTCTTCCCGATGATTAAAAAACCTAATATATAAAAATTAAAAAGAGTTTACAATTCCTAAAAATTACGGACACTTTTTGGAATTATCTCTCTCTACATTTGTGCATTGTGCATTTTGATTTTAGATGCATACTTTTTTCTTAAATCAAAACTTGAGTTTTGACTGTCCCAACATCTCGTAAAGTAAAAAGAGATAAAAAGCAAAATAGATAAAAACAAAATAAAAAAATTAGAGTTTATGCATGGAAAAAAATTAAATCAATAAAAAATGTAAGTAAAAAAAATTTATTCACACACCACAAATGAACACTAAAGTTTTGTTATCCATGTTTTGGAAATTCAACTTGTTCAACCCTAATAGCTTGCAAATTTTATAAGAAAGAGAATTTTCTACACATGTTTTAAAAAATGGATACGCATACTTCAATCAAGTTAAAGATGAAAATGACCTAAGGATACAAACCTTTTAAAGAGAATTACAAAAGCTCATTAAATTCTCAAGTGAACGTACGGTGGGATATTTACCTGTGTCAAAGAAGCCATTATTTTGCCCATTTACAAAAAGCTTACCAAACAATCATAGATGAATGTAAAGTGATTTATCATGTGTAACATTCTATATTTTTGTAAGGAATGACTTATGGATTAGGAGTCGACAGTCAGTTAAAAATCCCCTGCCTCCCCCTTTTCCCGACAATTTCAAAACCTAATATATAAAAACTAAAAATAGTTTACAATCACTTAAAATTATGGACACGTTTTGGAATTATATATCTCTACATTTATGCATTGTGCATTTCCATTTTAGATGTATTCTTTTTTCTTAAATCAAAACTTTAGTTTTCGCTTTCCCTTCATCTCGTAAACAAAAAAGAGATAAAAGGCAAATAGATGACAAAAAAATAAAAGATTTAGAGTTTATGTATGGAAAAAATTAAAAAAAAAGTTTTGTTATCCATGTTTGGGAAATTCCACTAGTTCAACCCTTATCGCTCGGAGTTTTATAAGAAAGGGATTTTTCTATAAATGCTTTTATACATGGTTATGCATGCTTGAAATAAGTTAAAGATGCAAACGACCTATGGATCCAAACCTTTTAAAGATAATAACAAACGATCATTAAATTTTCAAGTGAACGTGCGGTGTGATATTTACCCGAGTCAAACAAGCCATTATTTTGCTCATTTAAAAAAAGCTGACAAAATGATCATCGATGATTGTAAAGTGATTTATCATGCGTAACGCTCTATATTTTTGAAAGGAATGACTTATGGATTAGGAGTCAACACTCAGTTAAAAAGCCCCTGCCTCCCCCTTTTTTCGATGATTGCAAAACCTAATATATAAAAACTAAAAAGAGTTTACAATCCTTTAAAATTATGGACACTTTTAGGAATTATCTCTCTCTTTATTTATGCATTGTGCATTTCCATTTTAGAAGTATACTTTTTTCTTCAATCAAAACTTGATTTTCACTTTCCCTTCATCTCGTAAACGAAAAAGAGGTAAAAGGCAAATTGATTACAACAAAATCAAAATTTTAGAATTTATGTATGAAGTTTTTTTAACAAATGTAAGTAAAGAAAATTTATTCGCACACCACAAATGAACACAAAAGTTTTATTATCCTTGTTTGGGAAATTCCACTAGTTCAACCCTAATAGCTTGAAATTTTATAAGATAGGGATTTTTCTACACATGTTTTTAATACATGGATATGGCTGCTTGAAACAAGTTAAAGATGCAAATGACCTATGGATCCAAACCTTTTAAAGAAAATAAAAAAAACTAATTAAATTCTCAAGTGAACGTGCGGTGGATATTTACCCAAGTCAAACAAGCCATTATTTTACCCATTTACAAACAGATGACCTAACGATCATAGGTGATTGTAAAGTGATTTGTCATGCATAACGAGCAATATTTTTGTAAGAAATGACTTATGGATTGGGAGTCAACAGTTAGTTAAAAATCCCCCACCTCCCCCTTTTCCCGATGATTGCAAAACCTTGTATATAAAAACTAAAAAGAGTTTACAATCCCTATAAATTACGAAAACTTTTTGGAATTTTATCTCTCTAAATTTATGCATTGAGCATTTCTATTTTATATGTATACTTTTTCTTTAAATAAAATCTTGAGTTTTCACTTTCCCTTCATCTCCTGAACAAAAAAAGAGAGAAAAGGCAAATAGATCACAACAAAATGAAAATTTTAGAGTTTATGTATGGAAAAAATTTTACGTAGTAACAAATGTAAGTAATGAAAATTTATTCACACAACACAAATGAACACAAAAGTTTTCTTATCCAAGTTTGGGAAATTCCACTAGTTCAACCATAATAGCTTGGAATTTTAGAAGAAAGAGATTTTTCTTCACATGTTTTAAAAAATGGATATGCATGTTTGAAACATGTTAATGATGCAAATGACCTATGGATCCAAACCTTTTATAGAGAATAACAAACGGTGATTAAATTCTCAAGTGAACGTGCGATGGGTTATTTACCCGAGTCAAACAAGTCGTTAATTTGCCAATTTACAAAAAGCTGACCTAACGATTGTAAAGTGATTTATTATGCGTAACGGGCTTTATTTTTCTAAGGAATTACTTATGGATTCGGAGTCAACACTCAATTAAAAATCCCCGCCTCCCCCTTTTCCCAACAATTGCAAAACCTATTATATAAAAACTAAAAAGAGTTTACAATCCCTAAAAATTACATTCACTTTTTGGAATTATCTCTCTCTACATTTTTGTGTTGTACATTTCCTTTTTATTTGTATACTTTATTCTGAAAGCTTGAGTTTTCACTTTCCCTTCATCTCATAAACTAACAAGGGATAAAAGACAAACAGATCACTACAAAATGAAAATTTTAGAGTTTATGTATGGGAAAATAAAAAATGTAGGTAAAGGAAATTTATTAACACACCACAAATAAACACAAAAGTTTTGTTATCCAGGTTAGGGTAATTCCACTTGTTCTACCCTAATACCTTGGAATTTTATAAGAAAGAGATTTTTCTACACATGTTTTTAAAAATGGATATACATGCTTGAAACATGTTTTTTGGTAGATAAGATCAAGACCAAACGACCAAGGAAGGCCCACATATGTAATTTTATTATAAGATGGGCCACATGACCAAGGAAGGCCCACCAGATGGGCCCAAGCCCATACGAAGTAGGATCCACAATGATTAGCAAGTGCTGGCATCCTTATCACATCAGTTGGAAGATCAAGAAGGACTCACAAAAGTATCTTTATCTTAGGGTCACGACCAAGAAGAGTTTTAGTTTAAGTTGTATTTGTATTTTATCTATATTGAGTTACCTAATTATGTTAGGACTTACCTTAAGTGTTAGAGTTTGGGTGTAATTGGGACAAGGGTAGTTTTATTGTAATTGGATTCTACTACCTTGCTCTATTATAAATGGATGTTCATGTACTCTGATTACAACGAGTTATTGAAGTCAATGAAGTATTTATATTTTACATAAATTCAATATGGTATTAGAGCAGGTTATGTGATTTGACTTGGTCAACTCATGGAGGTAATGTGATCTCTTTCACTAAACCCTAAACCCTAGGTCTAGGTTTGTAGTTATTTTTTTGCAGTCTCTTGACCCTTAGATTGCTTTGATTGTTTACCTCTATACGTAGTTTTTATTATTGAAAATTATATATTGACGAAAATCTATTTGAGTTTAATTTCCAAAGAAAACTTTTTTTTTTCAATCGGAGTTATCTACAGAGAGATATTGATATTTGAATGAATGAAGGTCAGATTGCAAAAAGGTTCGAGTAGCAAAAGCAATCTTTCGATTTTGAGGTATTTTTTGCTATCAAGAACTAGATTTTATATGGAGAAGTATATATCAAAAGAAATATTTGTAAGTCTATTCTTTTCCCTATTCAACAAATTTTTTATTTGAAGCAGCAAAGGTCAGATTTAAAAAGAGGTTCGAGCGGCAACAGAAAGCTTCAAATTCCTCGGTATTTTATGCTATCAAGAAAGAGGCTTTATATGGAAAATTATATATCAAAAGAAAGATACATAAGTCTATTTTATTTCCTATTCAACCAATCCTCAGTATGATAGTTTTATAAGGAAATATTGATCTTTGAAGAGTCAATGGTTATTCTGGAAAAATAGGAGAAACGGTATTTAGTTCAGCAAGATGACAGAGACCAAAATATGTTAGATTATTTATCTTCTGAAAATTATATTTGATGAAGTTAAGTTATACTTTGATGAAAGGTATTTAAGTCTACTAATCTATATTGAAAGATATATTCGAATTGGAAGAATCAAAGGTCATGCTGGCAATCTGTTACATTGAAAATCCGAATTTAAGCCAATTATTTTGCGTCACTGTTTGAGTTGATATATCTGGAAAATATCTCATTTCTCCCTGGTTTGAGGGCTTATTTATACATCTTTGTTATTTTGGCTTATTGCTACATGTATGAGATTTGGTTCAAGTTGGGATCACTGCCATTACCTACTAGCTTGAGGGAGAGAAGTGCAAGTAGTACAAGAAAGAGGTATTTATTCCTTATATTGTGGATAACTTTATGTGACCAAAATATTCAAGAAAGGGGGAGCACAAAAGATGAAGCTTGTGCATCTAAGAAAAAATATTTATATCGGATTATGATTATGTCATGGGTCCTTCTACAAGGTTTATTATTTTAGTTCATGTTATATGTGTTGGAAGATGGTTGTGTTATATTCAATTGCAGCTATTATGTCTCTTTGGGGACATTATTATTGAAGAAGAGGTGGCCTCATGTCATCATTTATTTTACCCCGTCAAAAAGATCAAACTTATTTTTGGTTGGGAGTCCATGACAGAGGAACTTCATCCCCATCAAAAAGATCAAAATTATTTGTGGTTGGAAGTCCATGACGGAGGAACTTCATCCCCGTCAAAAAGATCAAATTTGTGGTTGGAAGTCTGTGACGGAGGAACTTATTATTACATCTATGTAATCCCCCCCTGTAATGGCTTTTATGTCTCCTACCACTTGAGAGTCATTATCCTATGGAGGGACACGGTGGTGGACAGTTCAGAGTAATGCCGATAGACACACTACCAATAGAAGATGGAGTGTGCCTTACATCCAGCATTAGGCTGGAGTATGGAGAAATGGCTTACTGGCTAGGAGTGATTTTTACTCTCACTTATATTATGCTGCAAGGCCTCAATGAAGGACGCAACAGCTTGAGGGGGAGTATTGGAAGATGAAGGCATATTGGAAGATGTGCCATTTTATACAAAAATATTCAATACAACATTTGCAGCAAGTTGGGAGTTCATGTTGTTCTCTCACCCCTAGCTTGAGGGGGAGTGTTGATAGATAAGCTCAAGCCCACACGACCAAGGAAGCCCCATATATCTAAGATTATTATAAGATGGGCCACACGACCAAGGAAGGCCCACTAGATGGGCCCAAGCCCATAAGAAGTAAGACCCACAATGATTACAATGAGCTGGCATCTTTATCACATAAGTTGGAAGATCAAGAAGGACTCGCAAATGTGTCTTATCTTATGGTAACGTCAAAGAAGAGTTTTAGTTTGAATTATGTTTGTCTTTTATTGTTGGAAGATAAGATCAAGCCCAAACAACCAAGTAAGGCCCAGATATGTAAGATTATTATGAGATGGGCCACATGACCAAGGAAGGCCCACAGGTTGGGCCCAAGCCCATAAGAAGTAGGACCCACAATGATTACCAAGAGCTGGCATCCTTATCACATCAGTAGGAAGATCAAGAAAGACTCACAAAAGTATCTTTATCTTAGGGTCACATCCAAGAAGAGTTTTGGTTTAAGTTATATTTTTCTTTTATCAATATTGAGTTACAAAATTATGTTTAGACTTACCATAAGTGTTAGAGTTTGGGGTGTAATTGGGACAAGGGTAGTTTTATTATAATTGGATTCTACTATCTTCCTCTATTATAAATAGAGGTTCATGTACTCTGATTGCAATGAGTTATTGAAGTCAATGAAGTATTCCTCTTTTCCATAAATTCAACATTTATCTATATTGAGTTATTTAATAATGTTTGGACTTATCTTTAAGTGTTAGAGATTGGGTGTAATTGGGACAAGGGTAGTTTTATTGTAACTGGACTCTACTTCCTTCCTCGATTACAAATAGAGGTTCATGAACTCATATTACAACAAGTTATTGATGTCAATGAAGTATTTTAATTTTCAATAAATTCAACAATGTTAAAGACACAAATGACCTATGGATCCAAACCTTTTAAAGACAATAACAAACTCTCATTAAATTCTCAAGTGAACGTGCGATGGGATATTTACTCGAGTCAAACAGGCCATTATTTTCCAATTTACAGAAACCTGACCCAACGATCATAGATGATTGTCAAGTGATTTATCATGTGTAACGGGCTATATTTTAGTAAGGAATGACATATGGATTGGGAGTCAACAGTCAGTTAAAAATCTCTCGCCTCCCCCTTTTCCCGACAATTGCAAAACCTAATATATAAAAATTAAAAAGAGTTTACAATCCCTAAAAATTACAGACACTATTTGTAATTATCTCTCTCTACAGTTGTGCATTGTGCATGTCCATTTTAGATGTATACTTTTTTCTTAAATCAAAACATGAGTTTTCACTTTCCCTTCATCTCGTAAATAAAAAAGAGATAAAAGGCAAATAGATCACAACAAAATGAAAATTTTGGAGTTTATGTATGGAAAAAATTTTAAGCAATAACAAATGTAAGAAAAGAAAATTTATTCCCGTTCCACAAATGAACACAAAAGTTTTGTTATCCATGTTTAGGAAATTCCAATAGTTCAACCCTAATAGCTTGGAATTTTATAAGAAATAGATTTTTCTACACATGTTTTAAAAAATAGATATGCATGCTTGAATCATGTTAAACATTCAAATGACCTATGGATTCAAACATCTTAAAGAGAATAACAAACGCTAATTAAATTCTCAAGTGGACGTGTGGTGGGAGATTTACCCGAGTAAAACTAGCCATTATTTTACCAATTTACAAAAAGCTTACCTAAAGATCATAGATGATTGTAAAGTGATTTATCATGCGTAACGTACTATATTTTTTTAAGGAATGATTTATGGATTCGGAGTCAACACTCAGGTAAAAATCCCCCGCCTCCTTTTCATGACGATTGCTAAACCTAATATATAAAAACTAAAAAAAGTTTACAATCCCTAAAAATTACATACACTATTTGTAATTATCTCTCTCTACATTTGTGCATTGTGCTTTTCCATTTTAGATGTATACTTTTTTCTTCAATCAAAACTTGAGTTTTCACTTTCCCTTCATCTAGTAAACAAAAAAGAGATAAAAGGCAAATAGATGACAACAAAATGAAAATTTTAGAGTTTATGTATGGAAAAAATTTTAGGCAATAACAAAGTAAAGAAAATTTATTCACGTACCACAAATGAACACAAATGTTTTGTTATCTATGTTTAGGAAATTCCAATAGTTCAACTCTAATATCTTGGAATTTTATAAGAAATAGATTTTTCTACATATGTTTTAAAAAATAGATATGCATGCTTGAATCAAGTTGAAGATGCAAATGACCTATGGATCCAAACCCTTTAAAAAGAATAACAAACGCTAAAGAAATTCTCAAGTGGACGTGTAGTGGGAGTTTTACCCGAGTCAAACAAACCATTATTTTACCTATTTACAAAAAGCTGACCTAACGAACATAGATGATTGTAAAGTGATTTATCATGCTAATGGGCTATATTTTTGTAAGAAATTACTTATGGATTGGGAGTCAACGCTCACTTAAAAATCCCTCGCCTCCCCCATTTCCGATGATTGCAAAACCTAATATATAAAAACTAAAAAGATTTTACAATCTCTAGAAATTACAGACACTTTTTGAATTATCTCTCTCTATATTTGTGCAAACCATTATTTTACCTATTTACAAAAAGCTGACCTAACGAACATAGATGATTGTAAAGTGATTTATCATGCTAATGGGCTATATTTTTGTAAGAAATTACTTATGGATTGGGAGTCAACGCTCACTTAAAAATCCCTCGCCTCCCCCATTTCCGATGATTGCAAAACCTAATATATAAAAACTAAAAAGATTTTACAATCTCTAGAAATTACAGACACTTTTTGAATTATCTCTCTCTATATTTGTGCATTGTGCATTTCAATTTTAGATGTATACTTTTTTCTTAAATCAAAACTTGAGTTTTCACTTTTCTTTCTTCATGTAAACAAAAAAGAGATAAAAGGCAAATAGATGACAATAAAATGAAAATTTTAGAGTTTATGTATGGAAAGAAATTAAAGTCAAAACAAATGTAATTAAATAAAATTTATTCACTAACCACAAATGAACACAAAAGTTTTTTTATCCAAGTTTTGGAAATTCCACTAGTTCAACCCTAATTTCTTGGACTTTTATAAGAAAGAGTTTTTTCTACACATTTTAAAAAAAATGGATATGCATGCATGAAATATGTTAAAGAAGCAAATGACCTATGAATCCAAACCTTGGAAAGAGAATAACAAACGAACACTAAATTCTTAAGTGAACGTGTGGTGGGATATTTACAAGACTAAAAATATCCATTATTTTTCCCATTTAAAAAAATCTTACCGAAAGATCGTAGATGATTGTAAAGTGATTTGTCATGCCTAACGTACTATATTTTTGTAAGAAATGACTTATGGATTGGGAGTCAATACTCAAGTAAAAATCCCCCGCCTGCTCCTTTTCTTGACGATTGCAAAACCTAATATATAAAAACTAAAAAGAGTTTAAAATCCCTAATCTCTCTCTACATTTGTGCATTGTGCATTTCCAGTTTAGATTTATACTTTTTTCTTAAATCAAAACTTGAGTTTTCACTTTCCCTTCATCTCGTAAACAGAAAAGAGATAAAGGCAAATAGATCACAACTAAATAAAAATTTTAGAGTTTATGTATGGAAAAAATTTTAAGCAATAACAAATGTAGGTAAAGCAAATTTATTCACGCACCACAAATGAACACAAATTTTTTTTTATCCATGTTTAGGAAATTCCAATAGTTCAACCCTAATAGCTTGGAATTTTATAAGAAAGAGATTTTTCTACACATGTTTTATAAAATAGATAGGCATGCTTGACTCAAGTTAAAGATGCAAATGACCTATGGATCCAAACATTTTAAAGAGAATAATAAACGCTAATTAAATTCTTAAGCGGACGTGTGGTAGGTGTTTTACCCGAGTCAAACAAACCATTATTTTGCCTATTTAAAAAAAGCTGACCTAACGATCATAGATGATTGTAAAGTGATTTATCATGCGTAATGGGCTATATTTTTGTAAGGAATTACTTATGGATTGGGAGTCAACGATCACTTACAAATCCCCTGCCTCCCCCTTTTCCCAATGATTGGAAAACCTAATATATAAAAACTAAAAAGATTTTACAATCTCTAGAAATTACAGACACCTTTTGAATTATCTCTCTCTAAATTTTTGCATTGTGCATTTCCATTTTAGATGTATACTTTTTTCCTAAATCAAAACTTGAGTTTTCACTTTCCCTTCATCTCGTAAACAAAAAAGAGATAAAAGGCAAATAGATCATAACAAAATAAAAAATTATGAGTTTATGTATGGAAAAAATTTAAAGAAATAACAAATGTAAGTAATGAAAATTTATTCACACACCACAAATGAACACAAAAGTTTTTTTACCCAAGTTTGGGAAATTCCACTAGTTTCACCCTAATTGCTTGGAATTTTATAAGAAAGAGATTTTTCAACACATGTTTTAATAAATGGATATGCATGCTTGAAACTTGTTAAAGATGCAAATTACCTATAGATCCAAACCTTATAAAGAGAATAAAAAACACTCATTAAATTCTCAAGGGAACGCACGGTGGAATATTTACCCGAGTAAAAATAGCCATTCTTTTGCCCATTTACTAAAAGCTTACCTAAAGATCATAGATGATTGTAAAGTGATTTATCATGCGTAACGTGCTATATTTTTTCAAGGAATGAATTATGGATTGGTAGTTAACACTACTGTAAAAATCCCCCGCCTACCCCTTTTCATGACGATTGTAAAACCTAATATATAAAAAATTAAAAGAGTTTACAATCCCAAAAAAATTACAGACACTTTTTTGAATTATCGCTCTCTACATTTGTGCATTATGCATTTCCAATTTAGATGTATACTTTTTTCTTAAATAAAAAACTTGTGTTTTGCCTTTCTCTTCATCTCATAAACAAAAAAGATATAAAAGGGGCAAATAGATCTCAATAAACTTAAATTTATAGAGTTTATATATGGAAAAATTACAAAAGTAAATAAAATTTATTAACACACCACAAATGAACACAAAAGTTTTGTTATCCAAGTTTGGGAAATTCCACTTGTTCAACCCTAATACCTTGGAATTTTATAAAAAAGAGATTTTTCTACACATGTTTTAAAAAATGGATATGCATGCTTGAAACATGTTAAAGATGCAAATGACCTATGGATCCAAACCTTTTAAAGAGAGTGGCACACACACATTAAATTCTCAAGTGAACGTGAGGTGGGATATTCACCCGAGTCCAACAAGCCATTATTTTGCCCATTTACAAAAAGCTGACGTAACAATCATAGATGATTATAAAGTGATTTATCAAGCGTAACATGCTATATTTTTATAAGGAATGACTTATGGATTCGGAGTCAACCCTCAATTAAAAATCCCCCGCCTCCCCATTTTCTCGATGATTGCAAAACCTAATATATAAAAACTAAAGAGAGTTTACAATCCTTAAAAATTATAGACACTTTTTGGAATTATCTCTGTCTACATTTCTACATTGTGCATTTCAATTTTAGATGTATACTTTTTTCTTAAATCAAAACTTGGGTTTTCACTTTCCCTTCAAACAGACAAAAGGCAAATAGATCACAAACAGACAAAAGGCAAATAGATCACAACAAAATGAAAATTTTAGAGTTTATGTACGAAAAAATAACAAATGTAAGTAAAGAAAATTTATTACCACACCACAAATGATCACAAAAGTTTTGCTATCCAAGTTTGGGAAATTCCAATTGTTAACCCCTAATACCTTAGAATTTTAAAAGAAAGAGATTTTTCTACAGAAGTTTTAAAAAATGGATATGCATGCTTGAAACATGTTAAAGATGCCAATTAACTCTAGATCCAAACCTTTTAAAGAGAATAACAAACTCCCATTAAATTCTCAAGTGAACGGGTGGTGGGATATTAACCCGAGTCAAATAAGCCATTATTTTGCCCATTTACAAAAAGCTGACCTAACGATCATAGATGATTGTAGAGTGATTTATCGTGCATAACGGGCTATATTTTTTTAAGGAATGACTTATGGAGTGGGAGTCAACGCACAATTAAAAATCCTCTGTCACCCCCTTTTCCTGACGATTGCAAAACCTAATATATAAAAACTAAAAAGAGTTTACAATCCCTAAAAATTACAGACACTATTTTTAATTATGTCTCTCTACATTTGTGCATTGTGCATTTCCATTTTAGATGAATATTTTTTTCTTAAATCAAAATTTGAGTTTCACTTTCCTTTCATCTCGTAAACAGAAAAGAGATAAAAGGCAAATACATCACAACAAAATGAAAATTTTAGATTTTATGTATGGAAAACATTTAAAGCAATAAAAAATGTAAGTAAAGAAAATTTATTCACACACCAAAAATGAACACAATAGTTTTGTTATCCAAGTTTAGACAATTCCAATAGTTGAACCCTAATTGCTTGGAATTTTATAAGAAAGATTTTTCTACACATGTTTTAAAAAATAGATATGCATTCTTGAATCATGTTATAGATGCAAATGACCTATGGATCCAAACCTTGTAAAGAGAAAAACAAACACATTAAATTCTCAAGTGAACGTGTGGTGGGATATTAACTCGAGTAAAAATAGCCATTATTTTGCCCATTTACAAAAAGCTTACCTAAAGATCATAAATGATTGTAAAGTGATTTATCATGCGTAACGTGCTGTATTTTTTTAAGGAATGACTTATGGATTGGCAGTCAAGACTCAGGTAAAAATCCCCCGCCTCACTCTTTTCTTGACGATTGAAAAACCTATTATATAAAAGCTAAAAAGAGTTTACAATCCCCAAAAATTATAGATACATTTTGGAATTATCTCTCTCTACATTTGTGCATTGTGCATTTCCAATTTAGATGTACACTTTTTTCTTAAATCAAAACTTGGGTTTTCACTTTCTCTTCATCTCATAAACAAAAAAGAGATAAAAGGCAAATAGATCACAACAACATGAAAACTTTTGAATTTATGTATGGAAAAATAATAAATGTAAGTAAGGAAAATTTATTAACAAACCACAAATGAACATTAAATTTTTGTGATGCAAGTTTGAAAAATTCCCTTGGCTAAATCCTAATACCTAGGAATTTTATAAGAAAGAGATTTTTCTACACATGATTTAAAAAATGGTTATGCATGCTTGAAACATGTTAAAGATGCAAATGAACTATGGATCCAAACCTTTTAAAGAGAATAACAAACTCTCTTTAAATTCTCAAGTGAACGTGCGGTGGGATATTTACTCGAGTCAAATAAGCAATTATTTTTCCCATTTACAAAAAGCTGACCTAACGATCATAGATGATTGTAAAGTGATTTATCATGTGTAATTGGCTTTATTGTTTGTAAGGAATGACTTATGGATTAGGAGTCAACACTCAGGTAAAAATCCCTCGCCTCCCCTTTTCTTGACGATTGCAAAACCAAATATATAAAAACTAAAAAGAGTTTACAATCCCTAAAAATTATAGATATTTTTTGAAATTATATCTCTGTACATTTGTGTATTGTGCATTTCCAATTTAGATGTATACTTTTTTCTTAAATCAAAACTTGGGTTTTCACTTTCCCTTCATCTCATAAACAAAAAAGAGATAAAAGGCAAATAGATCATAACAAAATAAAAATTTTAGAGTTTATGTATGGAAAAATAACAAATGTAAGTAAAGAAAATTTAATAACTCACCACAAATGAACACATAATTTTTGTTATCCAAGTTTGGGAAATTCCACTTGTTCAACCCTAACACCTTGGAATTTTATAAGAAAGTGATTTTTTTACACATGTTTTAAAAAATGGATATGCATGCTTGAATCATGTTAAAGATACAAAAGAACTATGGATCCAAACCTTTTAAAGACAATAAATAACGCTCATTAAATTCTCAAGTGAACGTGTGGTGGGATATTTACCCGAGTCAAACAAGCCATTATTTTGCCCATTTTAAAAAAAGTTGGCCAAACGATAACAGATGATTCTAAAGTGATTTATCATGCATAATGGGCTATATTTTTTTAAGGAATGATTTATGGATTTGGAGTCAACACACAGTTAAAAATCCCTCATCGCACCCTTTTCCCGATGATTGCAAAACCTAATATATAAAAACTAAAAAGAGTTTACAATCACTAGAAATTAAAGACACTTTTTGGAATTATGTTTTTCTACATTTGTGCATAGTGCATTTCCATCTTAGATGTATACTTTTTTCTTAAATCGAAACATGTGTTTTCACTTTCCCTTCATCGTGTGAACAAAAAAGAGATAAAAGGCAAATAGATGACAACAAAATGAAAATTTTAGAGTTTATGTAGGGAAAAAATTAAAGTATTAACAAATGTAAGTAAAGAAAATTTATTCTCAAACCACAAATGAACGAAAAAGTTTTTTTATCCAGTTTGGGAAATTCCACTAGTTCAACCCTAATTGCTTGGACTTTTATAAGAAATATTTTTCTACACATGTTTTAAAAAATCGATCTGCATGCTTGAAATCTGTTGAAAATGCAAATGACCTATGGATCCAAACCTTGTAAAAAAAATAAAAAACGAACATTAAATTCTTAAGTGAATGTGCGGTGGGATATTTATCCGAATAAAAATATCCATTATTTTTCCCATTTAAAAAATGCTTACCTAAAGATCATAGATGATTGTAAAGTGATTTATCATGCGTAACGTGCTTTATTTTTGTAAGAAATGACTTATGGATTGGGAGTCAACACTCAGGTAAAAGCCCCCCGCCTCCTCCTTTTCTTGACGATTGCAAAACCTAATATATAAAAACTAAAAAGATTTTACAATCCCTAAAAATTACAGACGCTTTTTGGAATTATCTCTCTCTACATTTGTGCATTGTGCATTTCCAATTTAGATGTGTACTTTTTTCTTAAATCAAAACTTGGGTTTTCACTTTCCCTTCATCTCATAAACAAAAAAGAGATAAAAGGCAAATAGATCACAACAAAATGAAAATTTTAGAGTTTATGTATGGAAAAATAACTAATGAAAGTTAAGAAAATTTATTAAGATACCACAAATGAACACAAAAGTTTTGTTATCCAAGTTTGGGAAATTCCACATGTTCAACCCTAATACCTTGGAATTTTTTAAGAAAGAGTTTTATTTACACATGTTTTAAAAAATGGATATGTATGCTTCAACATGTTAAAGATGCAAATGACCTAATGAACCAAAGCTTTTGAAGAGAACAACACATGCTCATTAAATTCTCAAGTGAAAGTGTGGTGGGGTATTTACACGAGTCAAACAAGCCATTATTTTGCCCATTTTAAAAAAGCTGACTTAATAATTGTAGATAATTGTAAAGTGATTTATCTTGCGTAACGGGCTATATTTTTTTAAGGTATGACTTGTGGATTGGGAGTCAACCCCAGTTAAAAATCCCCCGCCTTCCCCTTTTCCAGACGATTGCAAAACCTAATATATAAAAACTAAAATGAGTTTACAATCCATAAAAATTATAGACACTTTTTGGAATTATCTCTCTCTACATTTGTGCATTGTGCATTTCCATTTTAGATGTATACTTTTTTCTTAAATCAAAACTTGGGTTTTCACTTTCCCTTCCTCTCATTAACAAAAAAGAGACAAAAGGCAAATAGATCAACACAAAATGAAAATTTTAGAATTTATGTATAGAAAAATAACATATGTAAGTAAAGAAAATTTATTACCACACCACAAATGAACACATAAGTTTAGTTATCCAAGTTTGGGAAATTCCACTTGTTCAACCCTTTTAGCTTGAAATTTTAAAAGAAAGAGATTTTTCTACACATGTTTTAAAAAATGGATATGCCTGCTTGAAACATGTTAAAGATGCAAATGAACTATGTATCCAAACCTTTTAAAGAGAATAAGAAACTCTTATAAAATTTTCAAGTGAACGTGCAGTGGGATATTTACCTGAGTCAAACAAGCCATTATTTTACCCATTTACGGGAAGCTGACCTAAGATCATAGATGATTGTAAAGTGATTTATCATGCGTAATGGCTATATTTTTGTAAAGAATGACTTATGCTTCTGGAGTCAACACTCAGTTAAAAATCCCCTGCCTCCCCCCTTTTTTCGACAATTATAAAACCTAATATATAAAAACAAAAAAGAGTTTAAAATCCCTAAAAATTATAGATACTATTTTAATTATCTCTCTATAAATTTGTGCATTGTGCATTTCCATTTTATATGTATACCTTTTTCTTAAATAAAAACATGAGTTTTCACTTTCCCATCAGCTCGTATACAGAAAAGAGAAAAAAGGCTAATAGATCACAATAAAATGAAAATTATAGAGTTTATGTACTGAAAAAATTTAAAGCATTAACAAATGTAAGTAAAGAAAATTTATTCTCACACCACAAATGTACACAAAATTTTTGTTATTCAAGTTTAGGAAATTCCAATAGTTCAACCACAATATCTTGGAATTTATAAGAAATAAATTTTTATACACATGTATTAAAAAATAGATATGCAAGCTTGAATCATGTTAAAGATCAAAATGACCTATGGATCAAAAACTTTTAAAGAGAATAACAAACACTCATTAAATTCTGAAATGAACTTGTGGTGGGATATTTACCCGAGTCAAACAAGCCATTATTTTGCCCATTTACAAAAAGCTGACTTGGCGATCATATATGATTATAAAGTGATTTATCATGCATAACGGGCTATATTTTTGTATGGAATGACTTATGGATTGGTAGTCAACACTCAATTAAAAATCCTTCACCTCCCCTTTTTCCCGACCATTGCAAAACCTAATATATAAAAAACTAAAAAGAGTTTATAATCACTAGAAATTACAGACACTTTTTTGGAATTATCTCTCTCTACGATGTATGCTTTTTTCTTAAATC
This sequence comes from Aristolochia californica, assembly GCF_029961685.1. NCBI lineage: Eukaryota > Viridiplantae > Streptophyta > Magnoliopsida > Piperales > Aristolochiaceae > Aristolochia > Aristolochia californica. The sequence goes on along the minus strand of NW_027181992.1, from coordinate 30,017,501 downwards.
AAAACTTGAGTTTTCACTTTCCCTTCATCACGTAAACAAAAAAGAGATAAAAGGCAAATAGATCACAACAAAATGAAAATTTTAGAGTTTATGTAAGGAAAAAATTTAAAACAATAACAAATGTAAGTAAAGAAAATTTAATCACACAGCTGAAATGAACACAAAAGTTTTTTTATCCAAGTTTTTGAAATTCCACTAGTTCAACCCTAGTTTCTTGGAATTTTATAAAAAAGAGATTTTTCTACACATGTTTTAAAAAATGGATATGCATGCTTGAAACATGTTAAAGATGCAAATGACCTATGGATCCAAACCTTGTAAAGAGAATAGCAAACGCTCTTTCAATTCTCAAGTGAACATGCGATGGGATATTTACCCGAGTAAAAATAGCCATTAATTTTCCCATTTACAAAAAGCTTACATAAAGATCATAGATGATTGTAAAATGATTCATCTTGCGTAACGTGCTATATTTTTGTTAGAAATGACTTATGGATTGGGAGTCAACAGTCTGGTAAAAATCCCCCGCCTCCCCCGTTTCCCTATGATTGCAAAACCTTATATATAAAAACTCAAAAGAGGTTTGAATCCCTAAAATTTACAGACCATTTTTGGAATTATCTCTCTATACATTTGTGCATTGTCCATTTCTATTTTAGATGTATACTTTTTTCTTAAATTAAAAGTTGAATTTTCATTTCCCTTCATCTCGTACACAAAAAAGAGATTAAAGTCAAATAGATCACAACAAAATGAAAATTTTAGAGTTTGAGTGTGGTAAAAATATAAAGCAATAACAAATGTACGTAAAGAAAATTTATTCACACACCATAAATGAACACAAAAGTTTTGTTCTGCAAGTTTTGAAAATTCTACTAGTTCAACCCTAATAGCTTGGAATTTTATAAGAAAGAGATTTTCTACACATGTTTTAATAAATGTATATGCATGCTTGAAACATGTTCAAGATGCAAATGGCCTATGGATCCTAACCTGTTAAAGAGACTAACAAACACTCATTAAATTCTCAAGTGAACGTGCGGTGGGATATTTGCCCGAGTCAAACAAACCATTATTTTGCCAATTTAAAAAAACCTGACCTAACGATCATAGATGATTGTAAAGTGATTTATGGATTGGGAATGATCACTCAGTTAAAAATCCCATGCCTTCCCTCTTTTACCGACGATTAAAAAACCTAATATATAAAACAAAAAAAGTTAAAAATCCCTAAAAACTACAAACACTTTTTGGAATTATCGCTCTCTACCTTTGTTCATTGTGCATTTCCATTTTAGATGTATTCTTTTTTCTTAAATCAAAACTTGAGTTTTCACTATCCCTACTTCTCGTAAACTAAAAAGAGATAAAAGGAAAATAGATCAGAACAAAATGAAAATTTTGGAGTTTATGGATGGAAAATATTTAAAGTAGTAAAAAATGTAATTAAAGAAAATTTATTCTCTCACATAAAAAAACAAAAAAAATTTTGTTATCCAAGTTTGAGAAATTCCACTAGTTCAACCCTAATAGCTTGGAATTTTATAAGAAAAAGATTTTTCTACACATGTTTGAAAAAATGGATATGCATGCGTGAAACATACTAAAGATGCAAATGACCAATGAATCTAAACCTTTTAAAGAGAATAACAAACACTCATTAAATTCCCATGTGAACGTGCGGTGTGATATTTACCTGAGTCAAACAAGCCATTATTTTGACCATTTACAAAAGGTTGACCTGACGATCATAGATGATTCTAAAGTGACTTATCATGCGTAATGGGCTATATTTTTTTAAGGAATGAATTATGGATTGGGAGTCAACACTCAATTAAAAATACCCTGCCTCTTCGTTTTGTCAATGATTGAAAAACCTAATATGTAAAAACTAAAAAGAGTTTACATTCCCTAAAAATTACAGACACTATTTGTAATTATCTCTCTCTACATTTTTGCATTGTGCATTTCTATTTTAGATGTATACTTTTTTCTTAAATCAAAACTTGAGTTTTCAGTTTCCCTTCATCTCGTAAAAAGAAAAGAGATAAAAGGCAAATAGATCACAACATAATGAAAATTTTAGAGTTTATGTATGGAAAAATATTTAAGCAATAACAAATGTAAGTAAAGAAAATTTATTCACGCACCACAAATGAACACAAAATTTTGTTATCCGAGTTTAGGAAATTCCAATAGTTCAACCATAATAGCTTGGAATTTTATGAGAAAGAGATTTTTCTACACATGTTTTAAAAAATAGATATGCATGCTTGAATCATGTTAAAGATGCAAATAACCTATGGATCCAAAACTTTTAAAGATAATAAAAAACGATCATTAAATTTTCAAGTGAATGGGTGGTGGGAGATTTATCCGAGCCAAACAAACCTTTATTTTACCCTTTTACAAAAAGATGACCTAACGATCATAGATGATTTTAAAGTGATTTATCATGCGTAACGGGCTATATTTTTGTAAGGAAGGACTTATGGATTGGGAGTCAACACTAAGTTAAACATCCCCTGCCTCCCCCTTTCCCCCGACGATTGGCAAAACTAATATAAAAAAACTAAAAAGAGTTTACAATCGGTAGAAATTACAGAAACTTTTTGGAGTTACCTCTCTCTACATTTGTGCATTGTGCATTTAGATTTTAGATGTAAACTTTTTCTTAAATCAAAACTTAAGTTTTCACTTTTCCTTCATCTCGTACACAAAAAAGAGATAAAAGGCAAATAGAATAGAACAAAATGAAAATTTTAGAGTTTATACAAGGAAAAAATTTAAAGCAATAACAAATGTAAGTAAAGAAAATTTATTCACATAACAAAAATGAACACAAAATTTTTTTTATTCAAGTTTTGGAAATTCCACTAATTCAACCGTAATAGCTTGGAATTTTATAAGAAAGAGATTTTTCAACACATGTTTTAAAAAATTGATATGCATGCTTGAAATATGTTAAAGATTCAAATGACCTATGGATCCAAACCTTATAAAGAGAAAAAAAAATGTTCATTAAATTCTCAAGTGAATGTGTGGTGGGATATTTATCCGAGTCAAACAAGCCATTATTTTGCCCATTTACAAAAAGCTGACCTAACGATCATATATGATTGTAAAGTGATTTATTATGCGTAATGGGCTATATTTTTGTATGGAATGACTTATGGATTGGGAGTCAACACTCAGTTAAAAATCCAACGCCTCCCCCTTTCCCCCGACGATTGCAAAAACTAATATATAAAAACTAAAAATAGTTAACAAATCACTAGAAATTACAGACACTTTTGGGAATTATCTCTCACTACATTTGTGCATTGTGCATTTCCATTTTAGATGTATGCTTTTTCATTAAATCAAAACTTGAGTTTTTACTTTCCCTTCATCTCGTAAATAAAAAAGAGATAAAAGGCAAATAGATTACAAAAAAAATAAAATTTTAGAGCTTATGTATGGAAAAAATATAAAGCAATGACAAATGTAAGTAAAGAAAATTTATTCACACACCAGAAATTAGCACAAAAGGTTTTTTATCCATGTTTTGGAAATTCCACTAGTTCAACCCTAGTTTCTTGGAATTTTATTAGAAAGAGATTTTTCTACACATGTTTTAAAAAATGGATATGCATGCTTGAAACATGTTAAAGATGCAAATGATCAATGGATCCAAACCATTTAATGAGAATAAAAAACACTCATTAAATTTTCAAGTGAAAGTGCGGTGAGATATTTTCCCGAGTCAAACAAGCCACTATTTTGCCCATTTATAAAAAGTTGACCTAACGATCATAGATGATTGTACTGTTTTTATCATGTGTACCGGGCTATATTTTTGTAAACAATGACTTATGGATTGGGAGTCAACACTGAGTTAAAAATCCCCCGCTTCCCCCTTTTTTCGACGATTGCAAAAAGAGTTTATAATCCCTAAAAATTATAGACACTTTTTGGAATTATCTCTCTATACATTTGTGCATTGTCCATTTCCATTTTAGATGTATACTTTTTTCTTAAATCAAAACTTGAGTTTTCACTTTCCCTTCATCTCGTACACAAAAAAGATATAAAAGTCAAATAGATCACAACAAATTGAAAATTTTAGAGTTTAAGTGTGGTAAAAATTTAAAGCAATAACAAATCTAAGTAAAGAAAATTTATTCACACACCACAAATGGACACCAAAGTTTTGTTATGCAAGTTTTGGAAATTTCACTAGTTCAACCCTAATAGCTTGGAATTTTATAAGAAAGAGATTTTTCTACACATGTTTTAAAAAATGAATATGCATACTTGAAACATGTTCAAGATGCAAATGGCCTATGGATCCTAACCTTTTAAAGAGACTAACAAACGCTCATTAAATTCTAAAGTGGACGTGAGGTGGGATATTTACCCAAGTCAAACAAACCATTATTTTGCTAATTTACAAAAACCTGACCCAACAATCATAGATGATTTTAAAGTGACTTATGGATTGGGAATGATCACTCAATTAAAAATCCCATGCCTCCCTCTTTTACCGACGATTAAAAAACCTAATATATAAAACAAAAAAAGTTAAAAATCCCTAAAAATTTCAAACACTTTTTGGAATTATCTCTCTCTACATTTGTGCATTGTGCATTTCCATTTTAGATGTATTATTTTTTCTTAAAAGCAAAACTTGAGTTTTTACTTTCCATATATCTCGTAAACTAAAAAGAGATAAAAGGCAAATAGATCACAACAAAATGAAAATCTTAGAGTTTATGTATGGAAAAAATTTTAAAGCAATAAAAAATGTAAGTAAAGAAAATTTATTCTCACACAAAGAAAAAAACAAAAAAGTTTTGTTATCCAAGTTTGAGAAATTCCACTAGTTCAACCTTAATAGCTTGGAATTTTATAAGAAAGAAATTTTTGTACACATGTTTAAAAAAATGGATATGCATGCGTGAAACATATTAAAGATGCAAATGACCTATGGATCCAAACCTTTTAAAGAGAATAACAAACACTCATTAAATTCTCATGTGAACGTGCGGTGGGATATTTACCCGAGTCATAGATGATTGTAAAGAGATTTATCATGCGTAAAGGGCTATATTTTTGTAAGGAATGACTGATGGATTTGGAGTCAACACTTAGTTAAAAATACTTCGCCTCCCCTTTAGTCGATGAGTGAAAAACCTAATATATAAAAACTAAAAATATTTTAGAATCCCTAAAAATTATAGACATTTTTTGAAATTATCACTATGTATATTTGTGCATTATGCATTTCCTTTTTAGATGTATCATTTTTTCTGAAATCCAAACTTAAGTTTTCACTTGCCCTTCATCTCGTAAACAAAAAAGAGATAAAATGCAAATAGATCACAACAAAATGAAAATTTTAGAGTTTATGTATGGAAAAAATTTTATAGCAATAAAAAATATAAGTATAAAAAATTTATTCACACACCACAAATGGACACAAAATTTTTGTTTTCCAAGTTTTGGAAATTCCACTATTTCAACCCGAATAGCTTGGAAATTTATAAGAAAAAGATTTGTCTACACTTGTTTTAAGAAATGGATATGAATTCTTAAAACATGTTAAAGATGAAAATGACCTATGGATCCAAACCTTTTAAAGAGAATAACAAACGATCATTAAATTCACAAGTGAACGAGCGGTGGGATATTTACCGGAGTCAAACAAGCCATTATTTTGCCAGTTAACAAAAAGTTGACCTAACAATCATAGATGATTGTAAAGTGATTTATCATGTGAAAAAGGGCAATATTTTGTAAGGAATGACTTATGGATTGGGATTCAATTCTCAATTAAAAATCCCCCCCCCCCCCCTCCCCCTTTTCCTGACGATTGCAAAACCTAATATATAAAAACTAAAAAGAGTTTAAAATCTCTAAAAATTACAGACACTTTTTGGAATTATCTCTCTGTACATTTGTGCATTGTGCATTTCTATTTTAGATGTATACTTTTTTATTAATCAAAATTTTGGTTTTCACTTTCCCTTCCTCTCATAAACAAAATAGAGATAAAAGGTAAATAGATTACAACAAAATGAAAATTTTAGAGTTTATGTATGGAAAAATAACAAATGTAAGTGAAGAATATTTATTAACACACCACAAATGAACACAAAAGTTTTGTTATCCAAGTTTGGGAAATTCCACTTGTTCAACCCTAATACCTTGGAATTTTATAAGAAAGAGATTTTCTACACTTATTTTAAAAAATGGATATGCATGCTTGAAACATGTTAAAGATGCAAATGACCTATGGATCCAAACCTTTTAAAGAGAATAACAAACTCTCATTAAATTCTAAAGTGAACGTGCTGTAGCATATTTTTCTTAGTCAAACTAGCCATTATTTTGCCCATTTACAAACAGCTGACCTGACAATCATAGATGATAGTAAAGTGATTTATCATGCATAATGGGCTAAATTTTTGCAAGGACTGACTTACGGATTGGGAGTCACCACTCAGTAAAAAATCCCCCGCCTCCCCCTTTTCCCGACGATTGCTAAAATTAATATATAAAAACTAAAAAGAGTTTACAATCCCTAAAAATTATAGACACTCTTTGGAATTATCTCTCTTTACAATTGTGCATTGTGCATTTCAATTTTAGATGTATATTTTTTTCTTAAATTAAAACTTGAGTTTTAACTTTCCCTTCATCTTGTAAAAAAAAAGAGATCAAAGGTAAATAGATCACAAGAAAATAAAAATTTTAGAATTTATGTATGGAAAAAATTTAAAGAAAAAACAAATGTAAGTAAAGAAAATTTAGTCACACACCACAAATGAACACAAAAGTTTTGTTATCCATGTTTGGGAAATTCCACTAGTTCAACCCTAATAGCTTTGAGTTATAATAAGAAAGAGATTTTTCTTCGCATGTTTTAAAAAATGGATATGCATGCTTGAAACATGTTAAAGATCCAAATGACCTATGGATCCAAACCTTTTAAAGAGAATTACAAACTCTCATTAAATTTTCAAGTGAAAGTGTGGTGGGATATTTACCCGAGTCAAACAAGCCATTATTTTGCCCATTTAAGAAAACTTGACCTGACGATCATAGATGATATGAAAGTCATATATCACGTGTAACGGGCTATATTTTTGTAAGGAAAGACTTATGGATTGGTAGTCAACACTCAGTTAAAAATCCCTCGCCTCGCCATTTTTCAGACGACTGCAAAACCTAATATATAAAAACTAAAAAGATTTTACAATCCTTATAAATTACAGACACTTTTTAGAATTGTCTCTCTCTACATTTGTGCATTGTGCATTTCCATTTTAGATGTATACTTTTTTCTTAAATCAAAATTTGAGTTTTCACTTTCCCTTCATCTAGTAAACAAAAAAGAGATAAAAGGCAAATAGATCACAGCAAAATGAAAATTTTAGAGTTTATGTTCAGAAAAAATTTAAAGCAATATCAAATGTAAGTAAAAACAATTTATTGACACACCACAAATGAACACAAAAGTTTTGTTATCCAAGTTTTGGAGATTCCACTTGTTCAACCCTAATAGGTTGAATTTTATAAGAAAGAGATTTTTCTCCACATGTTTTAAAAAATGCATATGAATGTTTGAAACATGTTAAAAATGCAAATGACCTATGGATCCAAAGCTTTTAAAGGGACTAACAAACGCTCATTAAATTCTCAAGTGAACGTGTGGTGGGATATTTTCCCGAGTCAAACAAGCCATTATTTTGCCCATTTACAAAAAGCTGACCAAACAATCATATAAGATTGTAAAGTGATTTATCATGCGTAACGAGCTATATTTTTTTAAGGATTGACAAATGGATTGGGAGTCATCACTCAGTTAAAAATCCCACGCCTCCCTCTCTTCCCGATGGTTGCAAAACCAAATATATTAAAACTAAAAAAGGATTACAATCCCTAAAAATTACAAACACTTTTTGGAATTATCTCTCTCTACATTTATGCATTGTGCATTTTCATTTTAAATGTATACTTTTTTCTTAAATAAAAACTTGAGCTTTCACTTTCCCTTCACCTCGTACACTAAAAACAAGTAAAAGGCAAATAGATCACAACAAAATGAAAATTTTAGAGTTTATGAATGGAAAAAATTTAAAGCAATAAAAAATGTAAGAAGAGAAAATTTATTCACACAGCACAAATAAACACAAAAAATTTGTTATCCAAGTTGGGGAAATTCCACTAGTTGAACCCTTATAGATAGGAATTTTATAAGAAAGAGATTTTTCTACACATATTTTCAAAAATGGATTTGCATGCATGAAACATATTAAAGAATAAAATGCCCTATAGATCCAAACCTTTTAAAGAGAATAACATACGCTCATTAAATTCTCAAGTTAACGTGCAGTGGGATATTTACACGAGTCAAATAAGCCATTATTTTGACCCTTTACAAAAAGCTGACCTGACGATCACAGATGATTGTAAAGTGATTTATCATGCGTAATGGGCTATATTTTTGTAAGTTATGACATATGGATTTGGAGTCAACACTCAGTTAAAAATCCCCCACCTCCCCCACCTCCCCCTTTTCCCGACGATTGCAAAACCGAACATATAAAAACTAAAAAGAGTTTACAATCCCTAAAAAATATAGAAACTTTTTTCAATTATCTCTCTCTACATTTGTGCATTGTGCATTTCCATTTTAGATGTATATTTTTTTCTTAAATTAAAACTTGGGTTTTCCCTTTCCTTTCCTCTCATAAACAGAAAAGAGATAAAAGGCAAATAGACCACAACAAAATTAAAAATTTAGAGTTATGTATGGAAAAAATTCAAAGCAATAACAAATGTTAGTAAACAAAATTTATTCACACTCCACAAATGAACACAAAAGATTTGTTATCCAACTTTTGGAAATTCCACTAGTTCAACCCTAATAGCTTGGAATTTTATAAGAAAGAGATTTTTCTACACATGTTTTAAAAAATGGATATGCATGCTTGAAACATGTTATATATTCAAATGACCTATGGATCCAAACCTTTTAAAGAAAATAACAAACCCTCTTTAAATTCACAAGTGAGCGTGCGGTGAGATATTTACCCAAGTCAAACAAGCCATTATTTTACCCATTTACAAAAAGCTAACCTAACGATCATAGATGATTGTAAATTTAGTTATCATGTGTAACGGGCTTTATTTTTGTAAGGAATGACTCATGGATTGGGAGTCTACACTGAGTTAAAAATCCCCCTCCTCCCCCTTTAACTGAAGATTGCAAAACCTAATTTATAAAAACTAAAAAGAGTTTACAATCCCTAAAAATTACAGACACTTTTTGGAATTATCTCTCTCTACATTTGTGAATTGTATATTTCCATTTTAGATGTATACTCTTTTCTAAAATCAATACTGGAGTTTTTACTTTCCCTTCATCTCGTAAACAAAAAAGAGATAAAAGGCAAATAGATCACAACAAAATGAAAATTTTAGAGTTTATGTATGGAAAATAACAAATTTAAGTAAAAAAAATTTATTCACATACCACAAATGAACACAAAAGTTTTGTTATCCAAGTTTTTGAAATTCCACTAATTCAACCCTAATACATTGGAATTTTATAAGAAACAGAATTTTCTACACATGTTTTAAAAAATGGATATAAATGCATTAAACAAGTTACAGATGCAAATGACCTATGGAACCAAACCTTTTTAAGAGAATAACAAACACTCATTAAATTCTCAAGTGAACGTGCGGTGGGATATTTACCCGAGTGAAACAAGCCACTATTTTGCCATTTACAAAAAGCTGACCTGACGTTAATAGATGATTGTAAAGTGATTTACCATCCATAACGGGCTACATTTTTGTAAGGAGTGACTTATGGATCGGGAGTCACCACTCAGGTACAAATCCCCCGCCTCCCCCTTTTCCTGACGATTTCAAAACTTAATATATAAAACTAAAAAGAGTTTACAATCCCCAAAATTAGAGACACATTTTCGAATTATCTCTCTCTACATTTGTGCATTGTGCATTTCAAGTTTAGATGTATAATTTTTTCTTAAATCAAAACTTGAGCATTCACTTTCCCTTCATCTCGTAAACAAAAAATAGATAAAAGGCAAATTGATCACAACAAAATGAAAATTTTAGAGTTTATGTATGGAAAAATTTTAAAGGAATAACAATGTAAGTAAAGAAAATTCCAGAAATGAACACAAAAGTTTTCTTAGCCAAGTTTTGGAAATTCCACTAGTTCAACCCTAATAGCATGGAGTTTTATGGGAAGTAGATTTTTCTACACATGTTTTAAAAAATGGATATGCATGCTTGAAACATGTTAAAGATGCAAATGACCTATGGATCCAAGCCTTTTAAAGAGACTAACAAACGCTCATTAAATTCTCAAGTGAACGTGCGGTGGGATATTTACCAGAGTCAAACAAGCCATTATTTTGCGCATTAACAAAAAGCTTACCCAAAGATCATAGATGATTATAAAGAGATTTATCTTGTGTAACAGGCTATATTTTAGTGAGGAATGACTTATGGATTGGGTGTCATCACTCAGCTAAAAATCTCACCCCTACCTCTTTTCTCGAGGATTGCAAAACCAAATATATAAAAACAAAAAAAAGTTTACAATCCATAAAAATTAAAAACACTTTTTGAATTATCTCTCTCTACATTTGTGCATTGTGCATTTCCATTTTAGTTGTATACTTTTCTCTTAAATCAAAACTTGAGTCTTCACTTCCCTACATCTCCTAAACTAAAAAGAGATAAAAGGCAAATAGATCACAAAAAAATGAAATTTTTAGATTTTATGTATGGAAAAATTTTAAAGCAATAAAAATTGCAAGTAAAGAAAATTTATTCACATCCCACAAATAATCACAAAAGTTTTGTTATCCAAGTTTGGAAAATCCACTAGTTCAACCCTAATAGCTTGGAATTTTATAAGCAAGTGATTCGTCCACACATGTTTAAAAAAATTGATATGCATGCATCAAACATATTAAAGATGCAAATGACCTATGGATCCAAACCTTTTAAAGAGAATAACAAAAGCTCATTAAATTCTCATGTGAACGTGCGGTGGGATATTTACCCGAGTCAAACAAGCCATTATTTTGACCATTTACAAAAAGCAGACCTGGCGATCATATTTGATTGTAAAGTGATTTATCATGCGTAATGGGCTATATTTTCGTAAGGAATGACTTATTGATTTGGAGTCAACACTCAGTTAAAAATCCCCTGCCTCCCCCTTTTCCCGACGATTGTAAAACCAAATATATAAAAACTAAAAAGAGTTTACAATTCCTAAAAATTACAGACACCTTTTGGAATTATCTCTCTCTACATTTATGCATTGTGTATTTCTATTTTAGATGTATAGTTTTCACTTAAATCCAAACTTGAGTTTTCACTTTCCCTATTTCTCGTACACAAAAAAGAGATAAAAGGCAAATAGATCACATCAAAATGAAAATTTTATAGTTTTTGTAAGGAAAATTTTTAAAGAAATAACAAATGTAAATAAATAAAATTTATTCACCCATAACAAATGAACACAAAAGTTTTGTTATCCAAGTATTGGAAATTCCACTAGTTCGACCCTAATAGCTTGAAGTTTTATAAGAATGAGATTCTTCTGCTGATGTTTTCAAAAATGGATATGCATGCTTGAAACATGTTAAAGATGCCAATGACCTATGGATCCAAACCTTTTAAAGAGAATAACAAACTCTCATTAAATTCTCAAGTGAACGTGCTGTGGGATATTTACCCGAGTAGAAATAGCCATTATTTTTCCCATTTACAAAGAGTTGACCTGACGATCATAAATGATTGTAAAGTTATTTATCATGCGTAATGGGCTATATTTTGGTAACGAATGACTTATGGATTTGGAGTCAACACTCAGTTAAAATTCATCTACCTCCCCCTTTTCCCGATGATTACAAAACCTAATTTATAAAAACTAAAAAAAGTTTACAATCCCTAAAAATTTCAGACACTTTTAGTATTATCACTTTCAACAATTGTGCATTGTGCATTTGCTTTTTAGATGTATACTTTTTTCTTTAATCAAAACATCAGTTTTCTCTTTCCCTTCATAACTAGTAAAAAAAAAAAGAGATAAAAGGCAAATAGATCACAACATAATGAAAAATTTAGAGTTTATGTATGGAAAAATTTATTCACACACCACAAAAAAACACAATATTTTGTTTTTCCAAGTTTTGGAAACTCCACAATTTCAACCCGAATAGCTTGTAATTTTATAAGATAGAGATTTTTTGACACATGTTTTAAAAAATGGATATGCATGCTTGAAACATGTTAAAGATGCAAACGGCCTATGCATCCAAACCTTTAAAAGAGAATAACAGACACTCATTAAATTCTCAAGTGAACGTCCGTTGGGATATTTACCCGAGTCAAACAACCATTATTTTCCCCATTAACAAAAAGTTGACCTAACAATCATAGATGATTGTAAACTGATTTATCAAGCGTAACATGCTATATATTTGAAAGGAATGACTTTTGGATAGGGAGTCAACGCTCAATTAAAAATCCCCCACCTCCCCCTTTTCCCGATGGTTGCAAAATATAATATATAAAAACTAAAAAGAGTTTACAATCCCTAAAAATTACATAAACTTTTTAAAATTATATTTCTCTACTTTTTTGCATTGTGCATTTCCAGTTTAGATGTATACTTTTCAGTTAAATCCAAACTTGAGTTTTCACTATCCCTTCATCTCGTAAAAAAAAAAAAGATAAAAGGCAAATAGATCACAACAAAATGAAAATTTTAGAGTTTTTGTGTGGAAAAAATTTTAAGCATTAACAAATGTAAGTAAATAAAATTTATTCACCCACCAAAAATGAACACAAAAGTTTTTTTATCTAAGTTTTGGAAATACCACTAGATCAACCCTAATTGCTTGGAATTTTATAAGAAAGAGATTTTTCTACACATGCTTGAAACATGTTAAAGATGCCAATGACCTTTGGATCCAAACCTTTCAAAGAGAATAACAAACGCTCATTAAATTCTCAAGTGAACGTGCTGTGGGATATTTACCTGAGAAAAAATAGCCATTATTTTTCCAATTTTCAAAAATCTGACCTACACATCATAGATGATTGTAAAGTGATTTATCATGCATAACGTGCTATATTTTTTCAAAGAATGACTTATGGATTGGGAGTCAACATTCAGTTAAAAATCCCCTGCCTCCCCCTTTTCCGACGATTACAAAACCTAATATATAAAAACTAAAAAGAGTTTACATTCCCTAAAAATTACAAACACTTTTTTGAATTATCTCTCTCTACTTTTCTGCATTGTGCATTTGCAGTTTAGATTTAAACTTTTTTCTTAAATAAAACCTTGAGTTTTCACTTTCCATTCACTCGTCAACAAAAAGAGATAAAAGGCCAATAGATCACAACAAAATGAACGAAAAAAATTAAATCAATAAAAAATCAAACAACAAATGAAAAAAAAAATTTTGTTATCCAAGTTTGGGAAATTCCACTAGTTCAACCCTAATAGCTTGGAGTTTTATAAGAAAGAGATTTTTCTACACAAGTTTTAAAATATGGATATGTATGCTTGAAACATGTGAAAGATGCAAATGACCTATGGATCCAAACCTTTTAAAGAGAATAACAAATGCACATTTAATTCTCAAGTGAAACCAGCCATTAATTTGCCCATTTACAAAAAGCTGACCTGACGATAACAGATGATAGTAAAGTAATTTATCATGCGTAACGGCCCATATTTTTGTAGGGAATGACTTATGCATTGGGGTTCCCCCTTTTCTCGACGATTGGAAAACCTAATATATAAAAACTACAAAGAGTTTACATTCCCTAAAAATTAAAGACACTTTTTACAATTATCTCTCTCCACAATTCTGCACTGTGCATTTCCATTTTAGATATATACTTTTTTCTTAAATCAAAACTTGAGTTTCACTTTCCTTTCATCTCGTAAAAAAAAAAAAAGGTAAAAGGCAAAAAGATCACAACAAAAAGAAAATTTTAATGTTTTTGTATGGAAAAAATTTAAAGCAATAACAAATTTATGTAGAGAAAATTTATCGACACGCCACAAATGAACACAAAAGTTTTGTTATCCAAGTTTCATAAATTCCACCAGTTCAGCCCTAATAGCTTGGAGTTTGATAGGAAAGAGATTTTTCTACACATGTTTTATAAAATCGATATGCATGTTAGAAACATGTTAACGATGCAAATGACATATTGATACAAACCTTTTAAAGCGAATAACAACGACTCATTAAATTCTACAGTGAACATGGGGTGGGATACTTACCCGAGTCAAACAAGCCATTATTTTGCCCATTTACAAAAATCTTACCTGACGATCATAGATCATTGTAAAGTGATTTATCATGCGTAACAGGCTATATTTTTTTAAAGAATGACTTATGGATTGGCAGTCAACACTCAGTTAAAAATCCCCGCGTCCCCTATTTCACGAGGATTGCAAAACCTAATATATAAAAACTGAAAATAGTTTACAATCCCTAAAAATTACAGACACTTTTTGGAATTATCGCTCTCTACATTTGTGCACTGTGAATTTCCATTTTAGATGTATACTTTTTTTTTAAAATCGAAACTTGAGCTTTATCTTTCCCTTCATCTCGTAAAGAAAAAAAGTGATAAAAGGCAAACAGATCATACAAAATGAAATTTTAGAGTTTATGTATGGTAAAAAAATTTAAAGCAATAAAACATTTAAGTAGAGAAAATTTATTCGCACACCACAAATGAACACAAAAGTTTTGTTATCCATGTTTTGGAAATTCCACTAGTTCAATGTTGCCTCATAGCTTGGAGTTTTATAAGTAAGAGATTTTTGTACACATGTTTTAAAAAATAGATATACATGCTTGAAACATGTTAACGATACAAATGACCTACAGATCCAAACCTTTTAAAGCGAATAACAAACACCCATTAAATTCTCAAGTGAACATGCGAAGGGATACTTACCCGAGTCAAACAAGCCATTATTTTGCCCATTTACAAAAAGATGACCTGAAGATCGTAGATGATAGTCAAGTGATTTATCATGCGTAAGGGGCTATATTTTTTTAAGGAATGACTTATGGACTGGGAGTCAACACTCAGATAAAAATCCCCCGCATCCCCCTTTTCCCGACGATTGCAAAACCTAATATATAAAAACTAAAAAGAGTTTATAATCCATAAAAATTAAAGGCACATTTTGGAATTATCTCCCTCTACATTTGTGCATTGTGAATTTCCAATTTAGATGTATAATATTTTCTTAATTTGAAAATTGAGTTTTTACTTTTCCTTCATCTCGTAAACAAAATGCAGATAAAAGGCAAATAGATCACAACAAAATGAAAATTTTAAAGTCTATGTGTGGAAAAAATTTAAAGCAACAACAAATGTAAGTAAAGAAAATTTATTCACACACCATAAATGAACACAAAAATTTTGTTATCCAAGTTTGGGAAATTCCACTAGTTCAACCCTATTAGCTTGGAATTTTATAAGAAAAATATTTTTCTACAAATGTTTTAAAAAATGGATATGCATGCTTGAAACATGTTAAAGATGTGAAGGACCTATGAATCCAAACCTTTTAAAAATAAATACCAAACGCTCATTAAATTTTGAAGTGAACATGTGGCGGGATATTTACCCGAGTCAAACAAGCCATTATTTTGCCCATTTACAAAAAGCTGACCTAACGATCATAGATGATTGTAAAGTGATTTATCACACGTAACGGGCTATATTTTTGTAACGAATGACTTATGGATTCGGAGTCAACACTTAGTTAAAAATCCCCGCCTCCCCCTTTTCCCGACAATTGTAAAGCCTATTATATAAAAATTAAAAGAGTTTACAATCCCTTAAAATTACATTCACTTTTTGGAATTATCTCTCTCTACTTTCTTGCGTTGTACATTTCCATTTTAGTTGTATACTTTATTCTGAAATCAAAACTAGAGTTTTCACTTTCCCTTCATCTTGTAAACAAAAAAGAGATAAAAGACAAATAGATCACAACAAAATGAAAATTTTAGAGTTTATGTATGGAAAAAATTTAATTCAATAACAAATGTAAGTAAAGAAAATTTATTCACTCATCACAAATGAACAAAAAAGTTTTGTTATCCAAGTTTAGGAAATTTCACTAGTTGAACCCTAATAGTTTCGAATTTTATAAGAAAGTGATTTTCTACACATGTTTTTTCAAAATGGATATGCATGCTTGAAACATCTTAAAGATGCAAATGACCTATGGATCCAAAACTTTTAAAGGGAATATCAAATGCTCATTAAATTCTCAAGTGAACGTGCGGTAGGATATTTACTCGAGTCAAACCAACCCCTATTTTGCCCATTTACAAAAAGTTAACCTGACGGTCATAGATGTTTGTAAAGTGATTTATCAAGTGTAAGAATGATTTATGGATTGGGAGTCAGCACTTAGTTAAAAATCCCCCGCCTCCCCCTTTGCCCAACAATTGCAAAAACTAATATATAAAAAATAAAAAGAGTTTACAATCCCTAAATATTACAGACACTTTTTGGAATTATCTATTTGTACATTTGTGCATTATGCATTTCTATTTTAGATGTATACTTTTTTCTTAAATCAAAAGTTGAGATTTCACTTCCCTTACATCTCGTAAACAAAAATGAGATAAAAGCCAAATAGATCACAACAAAATGAAAATCTTAGAGTTTATGTGTGGAAAACAATTAAAGCAATAACAAAATGTAAGTAAAGAAAATTTATTCACACACCACAAATGAACACAAAAGTTTTGTTATCCAAGTTTGGGAAATTCCACTAGTCCAATCGTAATAGCTTGGAATTTTATAAGAAAGATATTTTTCTAAAAATGTTTTAAAAAATAGGATATGCATGCTTGAAACATGTTAAAGAAGCAAATGAGCTATATAACCAAACCTTTTAAAGAGAACAAAAAACGATCATTAAATTCTCAAGTGAGTGGGATATTTACCCCAGTCAAACGAGCAATTATTTTGCACATTTAAAAAAAGCTAACCTAACAATCATAGATGATTGTAAAGTGATTTATCATGCTTAATGGGCTATATTTCTGTAAGGAATTACTTTTGGATTGGGAATCAACACTGAGTTAAAAATCCCCCGCCACGCCCTTTTCACGACAATTACAAAACCTAATATATAAAAACTAAAAAGAGCTTACAATCCCTAAAAATTATAGACACTTCTTTGAATTATCTCTCTCTACATTTCTGCATAGTGCATTTCTATTTTAGATGTATACTTTTGTCTAAAATCAAAGCTTGAGTTTTCACTTTCCCTTCATCTTGTTAACAAAAAATAGATAAAAGGCAAATAGATCTCATCAAAATGAAAATTTTATAGTTTATGATTGAAATTTTTTTAAGCAATAACAAATTTAAGTAAATAAAATATATTCACACACCACAAATGAACACAAAAGATTTGTTATCCAAGTTTGGGAAATTCCACTAGTTCAACCCTAATAGCTTGGAGTATTATAAGAAAAAGTTTTTATACATATGTTTTACAAAATGGATATGCATGCTTTAAACATGTTAAAGATGCAAATGACCTAAGGATCAAAACCATTTAAAGAGAATAACAAACGCTCATTAAATTCTCAACTGAACGTGAGGTGGGATATTTATCTGAGTCAAACAAGCCATTATTTTGCCCATTTACAAAAAGTTGTTCTGACGGTCGTAGATGATTGTAAAGTGATTTATCTTGCATAACGGGTTATATATTTGTAAGGAATGACTTATGGATTGGGAGTCAATACTCAGTTAAAAATCTTCCGCCTCACCCTTTTCCCGACGATTGCAAAACCACACAAATAAAAACTAAAAAGTTTTACAATCCCAAAAAATACAGACACTTTTTGGAATTATCACTCTCTACAATTGTTCATTGTGCATTTCCATTTTAGATGTATACTTTTTTCTTAAATCAAAACTTTAGTTTTCACATTCCCTTCATCTCATAAACAAAAAAGAGATACAAGGCAAATCGATCACAACAAAATGAAAATTTTAGAGCTTATGTATGGAAAAAATTTAAAACAATAACAAATGTAAGTAACGAAAATTTATTCACACACCACAAATAAATACAAAAGTTTTGTTGTCCAAGTTTGGGAAATCCCACTAGTTCTACCCTAATAGCATGGACTTTTATAAGAAAGAGATTTTTCTTCACATGTTTTAAAAAATGGATATGCATGCTTGAAACATGTTAAAGATGCAAATGACCTATGGATCCAAACATTTTAATGAGAATAACTAGAGCTCATTAAATTCTCAAGTGAATGTGCGGTAGGATATTAACCCGAGTTAAACAAGCCATTATTTTGCCCATTTACAAAAAGCTGACCAGACGATCATAGATGGTTCTAAAGTGATTTATCATGCATAACGGGTGATATTTTTGTAAGGAATGACTTATGGATTGGAAGTCAACACCCAGTTAAAAATCCCCCGCCTCCCCCATTTCCTGACGATTGCAAAACCTAATACTTAAAAACTAAAAAGATTTTACAATCCCAAAAAATTACAGACACTTTTTGAAATTTTCCCATTTGACATTTTTGCATTGTAAATTTTCATTTTAGATGTATTCTTTTTTCTTAAATCAAAACTTGTGTTTTCACTTTCCATTCATCTCGTCAATAAAAAAGAGACAGAAGGCCAATAGATCACAACAATATGAAAACTTTAGAGTTTATGTATGGAAAAAAATTTAAGCAACAAAAAATGAAAGTAAATAAAATTTATTCACACAGCACAAATGAACACAAAAGTTTTGTTATCCAAGTTTCAGAAATCCCACTAGTTCAACCCTAATAGCATGGAGTTTTATAAGAAAGAGATTTTTCTACACATGTTTTAAAAAATGGATACGCATGCTTGAAACATGTTAAAGATACAAATGACCTATGGATCCAAACCTTTTAAAGAGAATAACAAACTCTCATTAAATTATTCAGTGAACGTGCGGTGGGATATTTATCCGAGTCAAACAAACCATTATTTTGCCCATTTAGAAAAAGCTGACCTGACGGTCATAGATGATTGTAAAGTGATTTATCATGCGTAACGGGTTTTATTTTTGTACGGAATGACTTATGGATTGGAAGTCAATACTCAATTAAAAATCCACTGTCTTCCTCTTTTAGCGACGATTGCGAAACCTAATATATAAAAACTAAAAAGATTTTACAATCCCTAAAAATTACCTTCACTTTTTGGAATTTTCTCTCTCTACATTTGTGCATTGTATATTTCCATTTTAGATGTATACTTTTTTATTAAACAAAAACTTGAGTTTCACTTTCCCTTCATCTCATAAAAAAAAGAGATAAAAGGCAAATAGGTCGTACAAAATTGTAATTTTAGAGTTTATGTATGGAAGAAATTTAAAGCAATAATAAATGTATGTAAAAAAAATTTATTAACACACAAAAATGAACACAAAAGTTTTGTTATCCAAGTTTGGGAAATTTCACTTGTTCAACCCTCATTGATTGGAATTTTAAAAGAAAGAGATTTTCCTACACATGTTTTAAAAAATGGATATGCATGCTTGAAACTTGTTAAAGATGCAAATGACCGATGGATCCAAACCTTTTAAAGAGAATAACAAACGCTCATTAAATTCTCAAGTGAACGTGTAATGGGATATTTATCCTAGTCAAACAAGTCACTAGTTTGCCCATTTAGAAAAAGGTGACCTGACGATCATAGATGATTGTAATGTAATTTATCATGCGTAACGGGTTATATTTTGTAAGGAATGAATTATGGATTGGGAGTCAACACTCAGTTAAACATCATCAGCCTCACCCTTTTCCCGATGATTGCAAAACCTAATAAATAAAAACTAAAAAGTGTTTACAATTCCTAAAAAATACAGAAAGTTTTTGGAATTATCTTTGTCTACATTTGTGCATTGTGCATTTCACTTTTAGATGTATACTTTTTTCTTAAATCAACACTTGAGTTTTCACTTTCCCTTCATCTCGTAAACAGAAAAGCGATAAAAGGCAAATATATCACAACAAAATCAAAATTTTAGAGTTTATGTATGGAAAAAATTTAAAGCAATAACAAATGTAAGTAAAAAAAATTTATTCACACACCACAAATGAACACAAAAGTTTTTTATCCAAGTTTGGGAAATCCAACTTGTTCTACCCTAATAGCATGGAGTTTTATAAGAAAGAGATTTTTCTACACATGTTTTAAAAAATGGATATGCATGCTTGAAACAAGTTAAAGATGCAAATGACCTATGGATCCAAACCTTTTAAAGAGAAAAGCAAACTCACATTAAATGTGAACGTGCTGTGGGTTATTTACCTGAGTCAAACAAGCCATTATTTTTCCCATTTACAAAAAGCTGACCTGACGATCATAAATGATTCTAAAGTGATATATCAGGCGTAACAGGCTATATTTTTTATGGAAAGACTTATGGATTGGAAGTCAACACTCAGTTAAAAATACCCTACCTCCCCCTGTTCCCGCCGATTGCAAAACCTAATATATAAAAACTAAAACGATTTTATAAATGTGAACGTGTTGTGGATTTGAATTTTCTCACTCTATATTTGTGCATTGTACATTTCCATTTTAGATGTATCCTTTTTTCTTCAATCAAAACTTGAGTTTGCACTTTCCCTTCATCTCATAAAAAAAAGTAAATAGGTCGTACAAAATGATAATTTTAGATTTTATGTATGGAAAAAATTTTAAGAAATGATAAATGTATGTAAACAGAATTTATTCACACACCGAAAAGAAATCAAAAGTTTTGTTATCAAGTTTGGGAAATTCCACTAGTTCAACCCTCATAAGATGAAATTTGTTAAGAAAGAGATTTTTCTACACATGTTTTAAAAAATGGATATGCATGCTTGACACATGTTAAAGATGCAAATGACCTATGGATCCAAGCCTTTTAAAGAGAATAACAAAAGCTCATAAAATTCTCTAGTGAACGTGCGGTGGGATATTTCCTCGAGTCAAACAAGCCATTATTTTGCCTATTTACAAAAAGCTGACCTGACGATCATAGATGATTGCAAAGTGATTTATCATGAGTAACGGGCAATATTTTTTGTAACAAATGACTTATGGATTGGGAGTCAACACTCAGTTAAAAATCCCCCACTTCCCCCTTTACCCGACGATTGAAAAATGTAATATAAAAAAACAAAAAAGAGTTTACAATCCCTAAAAATTATAGACTTTTTTTTTGAATTATCTCTCTCTATATTTGTGCATTGTGCATTTAAATTTTAGATCTATACTTTTTTCTTAAATCAAAACATGAGTTTTTACTTTCCCTTCATCTGGTAAACAAAAAAGAGATAAAAGGCAAATAGATGACAACAACATGAAAATTTTAGAGTTCATGTATGGAAAGAATTTAAAGCAACAACAAATGTAAGTAAAGAAAATTTATTCACACACCACAAATGACCCCAAAAGTTTCGTTAACCAAGTTTGGAAAATTCCACTAGTTCAACACTAATAGCTCGAAGTTTTAATAAGAAAGAGATTTTTCTTCACACATTTTAAAAAATGGATATGCATGCTTGAAACATGTTAAAGGTGCAAATGACCTATGGATCCAAACCTTTTAAAGAAAATAACAAACGCTCATTAAATTCTCAAGTGAATATGTGGTGGGATATTTACCCTAGTCAAACAAGCCATTACTTTGCCCATATAAGAAAAGCTGACGAGATGATCATAGATGATATTAAAGTGATTTGTCATGCATAACGGGCTATATTTTTGTAAGGAATGACTTATGGATTGGGAGTCAGCACTCAGTTAAAAATCCCCCACCACCCCATTTTCCCTACGTTTGCAAAACCTAATATAAAAAAACTAAAAAGAGTTTACAGTCCCTAAAAATTACAGACACTTTTTGGAATCATATCTCTCTATATTTGTGCATTGTGCATTTCCATTTTAGATGTAGACTTTTTTCTTAAATCAAAACTTGAGTTTTCACTTTCCATTCATCTCGACAACAAAAAAGAGATAAAAGACCAACAGAACACATCAAAATAAATCTTTTTGAGTTGATGAATGGAAAGAATTTAAAGAAATAACAATGTAAGTAAAAAAATTATTCACACACCACAAATGAACTCAAAAGTTTTGTTATCCATGTTTTGGAAATTCCACTAGTTCAACCCTAATAGCCTGGAGTTTTATAAGAAAGAGATTTTTCTACACAAGTTTTAAAAAATGGATATGCATTCTTGAAACATGTTAAAGATGCAAATGACCTATGGATCCAAACCTTTTAAAGAGAATAACCAATGCACATTAAGTTTTCTAGTGAACGTACGGTGGGATATTTACATGATTCAAACAAGCAATTAATTTTGCGCATTTACAAAAAGCTGACCTGCCGATCATATATGATTGTAAAGTGGTTTATCATGCGTAACGGACTTTATTTTTGTAAGGAATGACTTATGTATTGGGAGCCCCTTTTTTCTCAATGATTGCAAAACCTAATATATAAAACTAAAATGAGTTTACATTCCCTAAAAATTAAAGACACTTTTTGGAATTATCTCGTTCCACATTTGTGCATTGTGCATTTCCATTTTGGATCTATACTTTTTCCTTAAATCAAAACTTGTATGGAAAAAATTTAAAGCACTAACAAATGTTAGTAAAGAAAATTTATTCACGCACCACAAATGAACACAAAAGTTTTGTTATCCAAGTTTTGGAAATTTCATTAGTTCAACCCTAATAGCTTGGAGTTTAATAAGAAAGAGTTTTTTCTACACATGTTTTAAAAAATTGATATGCATCCTTGAAACATGTTAAAGATGCAAGTTACCTATGGATCCAAACCTTTTCAATAGAATAAAATACGCTCATTAAATTCTCACTTGAACGTGACGTGGGATATTTACTCGAGCCAAACAAGCCATTATTTTGCCCATTTACAAAAAGCTGACTTCATGATCATAGATAATTGTAAAGTGATTTATCAAGCGTAACGGGCTATATTTTTGTTAGGAATAACTTATGGATCAGGAGTCAACACTCAATTAAAAATCTCCTGCCTCCCCCTTTTCCCGACAATTGCACAAACTAATAATTAAAAACTAAAAAGTGTTTACAATCATTAAAAATTACATACTCTTTTTGGAATTATCTCTCTCTACATTTTTGCAGTGCGCATTTCCATTTTAGATGTATACTTTTCTCTTAAATAAAAACTTGAGTTTTCAATTTTCCTTCATCTCGTAAACAAAAAAGAAATAAAAGGCAAATAGATCACAACAAAATGAAAATTTTATAGGTTTTGTATGGAAAAAATTTAAATCAATAACAAATGTTAGTAAAGAAAATTTATTTACACACCACAAATGAACACAAAAGTATTCTTATCCAAGTTTTGGAAATTCCACTAGTTCAACCCTAATAGCTTGGAGTTTAATAAGAAAGAGAATTTTCTACACATGTTTTAAAAAATGGATATGCATCCTTGAAACATGTTAAAGATGCAAATGAC
The DNA here is from genome assembly GCF_029961685.1 of Aristolochia californica. NCBI lineage: Eukaryota > Viridiplantae > Streptophyta > Magnoliopsida > Piperales > Aristolochiaceae > Aristolochia > Aristolochia californica. The sequence goes on along the minus strand of NW_027181992.1, from coordinate 29,993,866 downwards.
CTATGGATCCAAACCTTTTAGAGAGAATAACAAACGCTCATTAAATTTTCAAGTGAACGTACGGTGGGATATTTACCCGTGTCAAACAAGCCATTATTTTGCCCATTTACAAAAAGTTGACTTAACGATCATAGACGATTATAAAGTGATCTATCATGCGTAACGAGCTATATTTTTGTAAGGAATGACTTATGCATTGGGAGTCAACACTCAGTTAAAATTCCCTAGCATCTCCCTTTTCCCGACAATTGCAAAACTTAATAAATAAGAACTGAAAAGTGTTTACAATCCCAAAAAATTACATACTCTTTTTTTTATTATCTCTCTCTACATTTGTGCATTGTGCATTTCTATTTTAGATGTATACTTTTTTCTTAAATCAAAACTTGAGTTTTCACTTTCCCTTCCCCTCTCAAACAAAAAAGAGATAAAAGGCAAAATTGATCACAACAAAATGAAAATTTTAGAGTTTATGTATGGAAAACATTTAAAGAAATAATAAATTTAAGCAAACAAAATTTATTCACACCACAAATGAACACAAAATTTTTGATATCCAAGTTTGGGAAATTCCACTAGTTCAACCCTAATAGCTTGGAGTTTTATAAGAAAGATTTTTCTACACATGTTTTAAAAAAGGGGATATACATGCTTGAAACATGTTAAAGATGAAAATGACCTATGGATCCAAACCTTTTAAATCGTATAACAAACGCTCATTAAATTCTCAAATGAACGTGCGGTGGGATATTTACCTGAGTCAAACAAACCTTTATTTTGCCCATTTAAAAAAAGCTAACTTGACAATCATAGATGGTCCTTAAGTGATTTATCATGCGTAATGAGCTATATTTTTGTAAGGAATGACTTATGGATTGGGAGTCAGGACTCAGTTAAAAATCCTCCGCCTCACCCTTTTCCCAACGATTGCAAAACCTAGTAAATAAAAGCTACAAAGCGTTTACAATCCCTAAAAAATAGAGACACTTTTTTGGAATTATCTTTCTCTACATTTGTGCATCGTGCACTTCCATTTTAGATGTATGCTTTTTTCTTAAATAAAAACTAGAGTTTTCACTTTCCCTTTGTCTCATAAAACAAAAAAGAGATAAAAGGCAAATAGATCACACCAAAATGAAAATTTTAGATTTTGTATGGAAAAAATTTAAAGAAATAACAAATGTAACTAAAGAAAATTTATTCACACACCACAATTGAACTCAACAATTTTGTTATCCAAGTTTGGGAAATTCCACAAGTTCAACCCTAATGCTTGGAATTTTATCATAAAGAGATTTTTCTACACATGTTTTAAAAAATGGATTTGCATGCTTGAAACATATTAAAGATGCAAATGACCTATGGATCCAAGCCTTTTAAAGAGAATAACAAACGCTCATTAAATTCTGAAGTGAACGTGCGGTGGAATATTTATCGGAGTCAAACAAGCCATTATTTTGCCCATTTACAAAAAGTTGACCTAACGATCATAGATGGTTGTAAAGTGATTCATCATGCGTAACGGGCTATATTTTTGTAAGGAATGACATATGGATGTGGAGTCAACACCCAGTTAAAAATCCCCTACCTGCCCCTTTTCCTAACGATTACAAAACCTAATATATAAAAAATAAAAGGATTTTACTATCCCGAAAAATTACAGACACTTTTTGGAATTACCTCTCTCTACATTTGTGCATTGTACATTTCAATTTTAGATGTATCCTTTTTTCTTAAATCAAAACTTGAGTTTTCACTTTCCCTTCATCTCTTAAACAAAAAAGAGATAAAAGGCAAATAGATCACAACAAAATGAAAATTTTAGAGTATATGAATGGAAAAAATTTAAAGCAATAGCAAATGTAAGTAAATAAAATTTATTCACACACCACAAATGAACACAAAAGTTTTTTTATCGAAGTTTGGGAAATTCCACTAGTTCAACCCTAATAGCTTGGAGTTTTATAAAAAAAAGATTTTTCTTCACAAGTTTTAAAAAATGGATACACATGCTTGAAACATGTTAAAGATGCAAATGACCTTTGGATCCAAACTTTTTAAAGAGAATAACAATTCTCATTAAATTCTGAAGTGAACGTGTGGTGGGATATTTACCCGAGTCAACAAGCCATTATTTTTCTATTTAAGAAATGCTGACCTTACAATCATAGATGATTGTAAAGTGATTTATCATGCGTAACGGGCAATATTTTTGTAAGGAATGACTTAAGGATAGGGATTCAACACTTAGTTAAAAATCACCCGCCTTCCCCTTTTGCCGATGATTATAAAACAAAATATATAAAAACTAAAAAGATTTAGAATCCCCAAAAATTATAGAGAGTTTTTGGAATTATCTCTCTCTACATTTGTGCATTATGCATTTCAACTTCTGATGTATACTCTTTTCTTAAATCAAAACTTGAATTTTCACTTTCTCTGCATCTCATTAACAAAAAAAGAGATAAAAGGGAAATAGTTCACAACAAAATGAAAATTTTAGAGTTTATTTGTAGAAAAAATTAAAAACAATAAAAAATGTAAGTAAAGAAAATTTATTCACACATCACAAATGAACACAAAAGTTTTGTTATCCAACTTTTGGAAATTCCACTAGTTCTACCCTAATAGCTTGGAGTTTTATAAGGAAAAGTTTTTTCTTCACATGTTTTAAAAAATGGATGTGCATACTTGAAACTTGTTAAAGATGAAAATGACCTATGGATCAAAACCTTTTAAAGAGATAACAAACGCTCATTAAATTATCAAGTGAACGTGTGGAGGGATATTTACCCGATTCAAACTAGCCATTATTTTGCCCTTTTAGGAAAAGCTGACCTCACGATCATAGATGATTGTAAAGTGATTTATCGTGCATAACGGGCTATATTTTTGTAATGAATGACTTATGGGTTGCAAATCAACACTTAGTTAAAAATCCTCCGCCTCCCCTTTTTCCCGACGATTACAAAACCTAATATATAAAAACTAAAAAGAGTTTACAATCCCTCCAAATTATAGACACTTTTTGGAATTATCTCTCACTATATTTATGCCTTTTGTATTTCCAGTTTAGATGTATACATTTTTCTTAAATAAAAACTTGATTTAGCACTTTCCCTTCATCTCGTCAACAAAAAAGAGATAAAAGGCAAAATGATCACAACAAAATGAAAATTTTAGAGTTTATGTATGGACAAAATTTAAACAAATAACAAATGTAAGTAAAGAAAATTTATACTCACACCACAAATGAACACAAAAGTTTTGTTATCAAAGTTTGGGAAATTCCGCTAGTTCTACCCTAATAGTTTAGAATTTTAATAAGAAAGAGATTTTTCTTCACATGTTTTAAAAAATGTATATGCATGTTTGAAACATGTTAAATATGAAAATGACCTATGGATCCAAACCTTTTAAAGAGAATAACAAACGCTCATTAAATTCTCATGTGAACATGCGGTGGGATATTTACCCGAGTCAAACAAGCCATTATTTTTCCCATTTAAGAAAAGCTGACCTGACTATCATGGATGATATTAAAGTTATTTACCATGCGTAACAGGCTATATTTTTGTGAGGAATGACTTATGGATTGGATGTCAACACTCAGTTAGTAATCTCCCGCCTCCCTATTTTCCCGACGATTGCAAAACCTAATATATAATTACTAAAAAGAGTTCACAATCCCTAAAAATTATAGACACTTTTTGGAATTATCTCTCCCTACATTTTTTCATTATTCATTTCCGTTTTAGGTGTATTCTTTTTTCTTAAATCAAAACTTGAGTTTTCACTTTCCATTCATCTCGTCAACAAAAAATTCATTGAAGGCCAATAAATCATAACAAAATGAAAATTTTAGAGGTTAAGTATGGAAAAATTTTAAAGCAATAACAAATGGAAGTAAAGAAAATTTATTCACACACCACAAATAAACACAAAATTTTTGTTATCCAAGTTTTGGTAATTCCACTACTTCAACCCTAATTGCTTGGAGTTTTATAAGAAAGAGATTTTTCTACACAAGTTATTAAAAAAAGGATATGCAGAGTTGAAACATGTTAAAGATGCAAATGACCTATGGATCAAAACCTTTTAAAGAGAATAACAAACGCACATTAAATTCTCAAGTAAACTTGTGGTGGGATATTTAGCCAAGTCAAACAAGCCATTATTTTGCCGATTTACAAAAACCTGACATGACGATCAAAGATTGTAAAGTGATTTATCATGCGTAATAGGATATATATTTGTAAGGGATGACTTATGGATTGGGAGTCAACACTCGTTTAAAGACACTTTCTGGAATTATCTCTCTCCACATTTTTTCATTGTACACTTCCATTTTAGATGTATACTTTTTTTTAAAATCAAAACTTGACTTTTCACATTTCCTTCTTCTCGTAAGCAAAAAAGAGGTAAAAGGCAAATAGATCACAACAAAATGAAAAGTTTAAAGTTTTTGTATGAAAAAAATTTCAAGAAATAACAAATTTAAGTAAAGAAAATTTATTCACACACCACAAATGAAAAAAAAAGTTTTGTTATCCAAGTTTTGGAAATTACACCAATTCAACCCTAATAGCTTGGAGTTTTATAAGAAGGAGATTTTTCTACACATGTTTTAAAAAATGGATATGCATGCTCGAAACATGTTAAAGATGCAAATGACCTATAGAACCAAACCTTTTAAAGAGAATAACAATCACTCAATATATTCTCAAGTGAACGTGCGGTGGGATTACCCGAGTCAAACAAGCCATTATTTTGCCAATTTACAAAAAATTGACCTTACGATCATAGATGATTGTAAAGTAATTTAGCATGCGTAACGGGCTATATTTTTTTAAGGAGTGACATATGGATTGGGAGTCAACACTCATTAAAATCCCCCCCCCCCCCCCCCCCCCCCCCCTCCCCCCCTCCTCTTTTCCTGACGATTGCAAAACCAAATAAATAAAAACTAAAAAGAGTTTACAATCCGTTAAAATTACTGACACTTTTTGGAATTATCTCTCTCCACATTTGTGCATTGAGCATTTCCATTTTAGATGTATATTTTCTCTTAAAAAAAGTTGAATTTTTACTTTCCCTTTATCTAGTAAACAAAAAAGAGATAAAAGGCAAACAGATCACAACAAAATGAAAATTTTAGAGTTTTGTATAGAAAAAAAATTAAAGCAATAACAAATGTGAGTAAAGAAAATTGATTCACACACCATAAATGAACGCAAAAATTTTGTCATCCAAGTTTTGGAAATTCCACTAGTTCAACCCTAATAGCTTGAAGTTTTATTAGAAAGATATTTTTCTACACAAGTTTTAAAAAATGGATATGCATGCATCAAACATGTTAAAGATGCCAATGACCTATGGATCCAAACATTTTAAAGAGAATAGCAAACTCTCATTAAATTCTCAAGTGATCGTGCGGTGGGATATTTACCCGAGTCAAACAAGCAATTATTTTGCCCATTTACAAAAAGCTGACCTAACGATCATAGATGATTGTAAGTGATTTATCATGCGTAATGGGCTATATTTTTGTAAGGAGTGACATATGGATTAGGAGTCAACACTCAGTTAAAAATCCCCCCCCCCCCCCTCCCCCTTTTCCCGATGATTACAAAACCTAATATATAAAAACTAAAAAGAGTTTACAATCCCTTAAAATCATAGACACTTTTTGGAATTATCTCTCTCTACATTTGTGCATTATGCATTTCTAGTTCAAATGTATACTTTTTTCTTAAATCAAAACTTGAATTTTCACTTTCCCTGCATCTCGCTAAGAAAAAAGAGATAAAAGGCAAATAGATCACAACAAAATGAAAATTTTAGAGTTTATGTACGGAAAAAAATAAAAGCAATAACAAATGTAAGTCACACACCACAAATGAACGCAAAAGTTTGGGAAATTCCACTAGTTTAACCCTAATTGCTTGTAGTTTTATAGGAAAGAAATTTTTCTTCACATATTTTTAAAAATGGTTATGCATGCTTGAAATATGTTAAAGATTCAAATGACCTATGGATCCAAACCTCAGTTAAAAATCCACCGCCACCCCCTTTCCCCGACAATTGACAAACCAAATAACTAAAACTAAAAAGTTTTTACAATCGCTAAAATTACATACTCTTTTTGGTATTATCTCTCTCTACATTTGTGCATTGTGCATTTCTATATAAGATGTATACTTTTTTCTTAAATCAAAACTTGAATTTTCACTTTCCCTTCATCTCGTAAACAAAAAAGAGGTAAAAGGAAAATAGATCACAACAAAATGAAAATTTTAAAGTTTATGTATGTAAAAAATTTAAAGTAGTAACAAATGTAAGTAAATAAAATTTATTCACACACCACAAATGAACACAAAAGTTTTTTTATGCAAGTTTGAGAAATTCCACTAATTCAACCCTAATAGCTTGGAGTTTTATAAGAAAGAGTTTTGTCTATACATGTTTTATAAATGGATATACATGCTTGAAACATGTTAAAGATGAAAATGACCTATGGAACCAAACATTTTAAAGAGAATAACAAACGCACATTAAATTCTCAAATGAACTTGCTGTGGGATATTTACCCGAGTCAAACAAGCCAATATTTTGCCCATTTACAAAAACCTAACTTGACGAACATTGATGATTGTCAAGTGATTTATCATGCGTAACGAGCTATAATTTATTAAGGAATGACTTATGGATTGGGAGTCAACACTCAGTTAAAAATCCTCCTCCTCCCCCTTTTCCCGAAGATTGCATAACCTTATATATAAAAACTAAAAAAAGTTTACAATTCCTAAAAATTTTAGACACTTTTTGGAATTATCTCTATATACATTTTTGCATTGTGCATTTCAATTTTAGACGTATACTTTGTTCTTAAATTAACACTCGATTTTTCACTTTCCCTTCATCTCGTAAGCAAAAAAGAGATAAAAGGCAAATAGATCACAACAAAAAGAAAATTTAAGAGTTTATGTATGGAATGAATTTAAAGCAATAAAAAATGTAAGTAAAGAAAATTTATTCACACACCACAAATGAAAAAAAAAGTTTTGTTATCCAAGTTTGGGAAATTCCCAAGTTCAACCCTAATAGCTTGGAGTTTTAATAAGAAAGAGATTTTTCTTCATATGTTTCAAAAAATGGATATGCATGCATTTTTAAAAAATGGATATGCATGCATGAAACATGTTAAACATGCAAATGACTTAGGATCCAAACCTTTTAAAGAGAATAAAAAACGCTCATTAAATTCTCAAGTGAACGTGTTGTGGGATATTTACCCTAGTCAAACAAGCCATTATTTGGCCCATTTAAGAAAAGCTGACTTGACGATCATAGATGATATTAAAGTGATTTATCATGCATAACGGGCTATATTTTTGTAAGGAATGACTTGTGGATTGGGAGTCAACACTTAGTTAAAAATCCCCCGCCTCCCCATTTTCCCGACGTTTTCAAAATCTAATATATAAAAACTGAAAAGAGTTTACAGTCCCTAAAAATTATGGACACTTTTTTTGGAAATATCTCTCTCTACATTTGTGCACAGTGCATTTCCATTTTTGATGTATATTTTTTTTTTAAATCCAAACTTGAGTTTTCACATGCCATTCATCTCGTCAACAAAAAAGATATAAAAGCCCAATAGATCCCAACAAAATAAAATTTTAGGGTTTATGTATGGAAATAATTTAAAGAAATAAAAAATGTAAGTAAAGAAAATTTATTCACACACCAAAAATGAACACAAATGTTTTGTGATCCAAGTTTGGGAAATTCCACTAGTTCAACCCAAATAACTTGGAGTTTTATAAAAAGATTTTCCTACACAAGTTTTCAAAAATGGATATGCATGCTTAAAACATGTTAAAGATGCAAATGACCTATGGATCCAAACCTTTTAAAGAGAATAACAAACGCACATTAAATTCTCAAGTGAGCATGAGGTGGGATATTTACCCGAGTCAAACAAGCCATTGTTTTGCCCATTTAGAAAAAGCTAACCTGACAATCATAGATGATTGTAAAGTGATTTATCATGCGTAACGGGCTATATTTTTTGTAAGGAATGACTTATGGATTGGTTCTCTCCCTTTTCTCGATGATTGCAAACCCTAATATATAAAAACAAAAATGAGTTTACAATCCCTAAAAATTAAAGATACTTTTTGGATTTATCTCGCTCCACATTTGTACATTGTGCATTTCCATTTTAGATGTATACTTTTTTCTTAAATCAAAACTTGAGTTTCCACTTTTCCTTCATCTCGTAAACAAAAAAGAGGTAAAAGGCAAATAGATCACAACAAAATTGAAATTGTAGAGTTCTTGTATGGAAAACATTTAAAACAATAACAAATTTAAGTAAAGAAAATTTATTCACACACCACAAATGAACTTAAAAGTTTGGTTATCCAAGTTTGGGAAATTCCACCAGTTCAACCCTAATAGCTTGGAGTTTTATAAAAAAGAGATTTTTCTACACATGTTTTAAATAATGGATATGCATGCTTTAAACATGTTAAAGATTCAAATGACCTATGGATCCAATCCTTTTAAAGATAATAACAAATGCTCATTAAATTCGGAAGTGAACGTGCGATGGGATATTTAACCAAGTCAAACAAGCCATTATTTTGCTCGCTTAAAAAAAGATGACCTGATGATCATAGATGATTGTAAATTGGTTTATCATGTGTAATAGGCTATATTTTGTAAGGAATGACTTATGGATTCGGAGTCAACAGTCAGTTAAAAATCCCCTGCCTCCCCCTTTTCCCGATGTTTGTAAAACCAAATATATCAAAAATAAAAAGAGTTTACAATCCCTAAAAATTACAGACACTTTTTGGAATTAACTCTCTCTACATTAGTACATTGTGCAATTCCATTTTAGATGTATACTTTTTTCTTATATCAAAACTTGAGTTTTCACTCTCCCTTCATCTCGTAAACCAAAAAGAGATAAAAGGCAAATAGATCACAAAAAAATGAAAAGTTTAGAGTTTATGTATGGAAAAAATTTCAAGCAATAAAAAATTTAAGTAAAGAAAATTTATTCACACACCACAAATGAACACAAAAGTTTTGTTATCCAAGTTTGGGAAATTCAACTAATTCAACCCTAGTAGCTTGGAGTTTTATAAGAAAAAGATTTTTCTACACATGTTGTAAAAAAATGGATATGCATGCATGAAACATTTTAACGATGCAAATGACGTATGGATCTAAACCTTTTAAAGCGAATAACAAACGCTCCTTAAATTCTCAAGTGAATGTGCTGTCGGATATTGACCCGAATCAAAAAAGGCATTATTTTGCCAATTTAAAAAAAGTTGACCTCACGATCATAGATGATTGTAAAGTGATTTATCATGCGTAACAGGCTATATTTTTTAAAGGTATGACTTATGGTTTGGGAGTAAACACTTAGTTAAAAATCCCTCGTCTCCCCCATTTCCCGATGATTGCAAAACCTAATATATAAAAACTAAAAATAGTTTCCAATTTCTTAAAATTAGTGACACTTTTTGGAATTATTGCTATCTACATTTGTGCATTGTGCATTTCCACTTTAGATGTATACTTTTTTTAAAATCAAAACTTGAGTTTTCACTTTGCCTTCATCTTGTAAACAAAAAAGAGATAAAAGGCAAATAGATCACAACAAAATGAAAATTTTAGAGTTTATGTATGGAAAAAATTTAAATCAATAACAAATGTAAGTAATGATAATTTATTCACACACAAAAAATGAACCCAAAAGTTTTGTTATCCAAGTTTGGGAAATTCCTCTAGTTTAACCCTCATAGCTTGGAATTTTAAAAGAAAGAGATTTTTCTACATATGTTTTAAAAAATGGATATGCATGCTTGAAACATGTTGAAGATGTAAATGACCTATGGATCCAAACCTTTTAAAGAGACTAACAAATGCTCATTAAATTCTCAAGTGAACCTGCGGTGGGATATTTGCCCGAGCCTAACAAGCCATTATTTTTTCCATAGACAAAAAGCTGACCTACCAATCATAGATGATTGTAAAGTGATTTATCAAACGTAACGGGCCATATTGTGTTAAGGAATGACTTTTGGATTGTCTGTCATCACTCAATTAAAAATTCCATGCCTTGATCTTTTCCCGACGATCGCAAAACGTAATATATAAAAACTAAATAAAGCTTCCCTAAAATTTACAGACACTTTTTGAAATTTTCTCTCCAAATTTGTGCATTGTGCATTGTGCATTTACATTTTAGACGTATACTTTTTTCGGAAATTAAAACTTCAGTTTTCCCTTGCACGTCATCTCTTAAACAAAAATGAGATAAAAGGCCAATATATCACAACAAAATGAAAATTTTAGATTTTATGTATGGAAAAAATTTAAAGCTATAAAAAATTTAAGTAAAGAAAATTTATTCACACACCACAAATAAACGCAAAAGTTTTGTTATCCAAGTTTGGGAAATTCCACTAGTTCAACCCTAATATCTTAGAATTTTAGAAGAAAGAGATTTTTCAACACTTTTTTAAAAATGGATATGCATGCCTGAAACATATTAAATATGCAAATGACATATGGATCCAAACCTTTTGAAGAGAATAACAAACGCTCATTAAATTCTCAAGTGAACATGCGGTGGGATATTTACCTTAGTCAAAGAAGCCATTATTTTGCCCATTTACAAAAGGTTGACCTGACGATCGTAGATAATATTAAAGTGATTTATCATGCGTAAGAGGCCAAATTTTTTTAAGGAATGACTTTTGGATTTGGAGTCAACACTCAGATTAAAGTCCCCCTCATCCCCCTTTTCCCGGCGATTGTAAAACCTAATATAAAAAACTAAAAAGAGTTTATAATCGATAAAAATTACAGATAGTTTTTGGAATTATCTCATAAATCAAAACTTGAGTTTTCACTTTCCCTTGATCTCATAAACAAAAAAGAGATAAATGGCAAATAGATCACAACAAAAGGAAAGTTTTAGAGTTTATGTATGGAAAACTTTTAAACCAATAACTTATGTAACTAAAGAAAATTTATTCACACATCAAAAATGAACAAAAAATTTTTGTTATCCAAGTTTTGGAAATTCCACTAGTTCAACCGAATGGCTTGGAATTTTATAAGAAAGTGATTTTCTACACTTGTTTTAAAAAATGGATATGCATGTTTCAAACATGTTAAACATGGAAATGACCTTTGGATCCAAACCTTTTAAAGAGAATATCAAACGCTCATGAAATTCTCAAGTGAACGTGCGATGAGATATTTACCCGAGTTAAACAAGCCATTATTTTGCCCATTTACAAAAAGTTGACCTAATGATCATAGATGATTGTAAAGTGATTTATCATACGTAACGGGCTATATTTTTCTAAGGAATGACTTATGGATTGGGAGTTAACACTCAGTTAAAAATATCCCGCCTCCCCCTTTTCCCAATGATTGCAAAACAAAATATACAAAAACTAAAAAGAGTGTACAATCCTTAAAAAATTACACACTTTTTGGAATTATCTCTCTATACAGTTGTGCATTGTGCATTTCCATTTTTGTTGCCTACTTTTATCTTAAATAAAAACTCGAGTTTTTATTTTCCCTTCATCTTGTAAACAAAAAAGAAATAAAAGGCAAATAGATCACAACATAAAGAAAATTTTAGAGTTCATGTCTGCAAAAAATTAAGAGCAACAACAAATGTAAGTTAAGAAAATTTATTCAAACACCACAAATGACAACAAAAGTTTTGTTATCCAATTTGGGAAATTCTACTAGTTCAACCCAAATAGCTTGGAATTTTATAAGAAAGTGGTTTTTCTACACATGTTTTAAATAATGGATATGCATGCTTGAAACATGTTAAAGATGCAAATGACCAATAGAACCAAACCTTTTAAAGATAACAACAAACAAGTCATTATTTTGCCCATTTACAAAAAGCTAACCTGAAGATCATAGATGATTGTAAAGTGGTTTATCATGCACAACGTGCTATATTTTTTGCAAGGATTGACTTTTGGATTGGGAGTCAACATTGAGTTTAAAATCCCCCGCCTCCCCCTTTTTTGACGATTACAAAACCTATTATATAAGAACTAAAAAGTGTTTAAAATCCATAAAAATTATAGACACTTTTTGAATTATCTCAATCTACATTTGAGTATTGTAAATTGCCATTTTAGAAGTATACTTTTTTTTTTAAATCAAAACTTGAGCTTTCCCTTTCCCTTCATCTCTTAATAAAAAAAGAGATAAAAGGCAAATAGATCACAAAAAAATGAAAATTTTTGAGTTTATGTGAGGAAAAAATTCAAAGCAATAACAAATGTAAGTAAAGTTTTGCACACAACAAATGAACTCAAAAGTTTTGTTATCCAAGTTTGGGAAATTTCACGAGCTCAACCCTAATAGCTTGGAATTATATAAGAAAGAGATTTTTCTACTCATGTTTTTAAAAATGAATATGCATGCTTGAAATATGTTAAAGATGCAGATGACCTATAGAACAAAACCTTTTAAAGAGAATAACAAATGGTCATTAAATTCTCAAGTGAATGTGCGGTGGGATATTTACTGGAGCCAAACAAGCCATTATTTTGCCCATTTACAGAAAGTTGACCTGACGATCATAGATGATTGTTGTAAAGTGATTTATCATGCGTAACCCGCTATATTTTTGTATGACTTATGGATAGGGAGTCAACACTCATTTAAAAATCCCTTGCATCCCCCTTTTCCTGATGATTGCAAAACCTAATATATAAAAAATAAAAAGAGTTTAAAATCCCTAAAAATTATAGACACTTTTTGGAATTATCTCTCTCTTCATTTTTTCATTGTGCATTTCCATTTTAGATATATACTTTTCTCTTCAATAAAAACTTGAGTTTTCAATTTTTGTTGATCTCGTAAACAAAAAAAATAAAAAAGGTAAATATATCACAAAAAAATTAAAATTTCAGAGTTTTTGTATGGAAAAAATTTAAAGCAACAACAAATGTTAGTAAAGAAAATTTATTCACACACCACAAATGAACACAAAAGTTTTGTAATCCAAGTTTTTGAAATTCCACTAGTTCTACCCAAATAGCTTGGAGTTTAATAAGAAAGAGATTTTCCTACACATGTTTTAAAAAATGGATATTATTCCTTGAAACATGTTGAAGATGCAAATGACCTATGGATCCAAACCTTTCTTTAAATTCTCATGTGAATGTGCGGTGGGATATTTTCCCGAGTCAAACAAGCCATTATTTTTCCCATTAACAAAAAGTTGACCTAACGATAATAGATGATTTTGAAGTTGTTTATCATGCGTAATATGCTATATTTTTTTAAGGATTGAGTTTTGGATTGGGAGTCAACACTGAGTTAAAAATCCCCTGCCTGCCCCTTTTTCGTCGATTACAAAACCTAATAAATAATAACTTAAAAGACTTTACAATCCCTAAAACTACAGACTCTATTTGGAATTATCTCTCTCTACATTTGTGCATTGTGCATTTCAATTTTTTATGTTTACTTTTTTCTTAAACTAAAACTTGAGTACTCACTTTCCCTTGTTCTCGTAAGCAAAAAAGAGATAAAAGGCAAATATATCACAACAAAATGAAAATTTTAGAGTTTATGTATGGAAAGAATTTAAAGCAATAACTAATATAAGTAAAGAAAATTTATTCACACTTCACAAATGAACACAAAAGTTTTGTTATCCAAGTTTGGGAAAGTCCACTAGTTCAACCCTAATAGCTTGGAGTTTAATAAGAAAAATATTTTTCTACACATGTTTTAAAAAATGGATTTGCATGCTTGAAACATGTTAAAGATGCAAATGACCTATGGATCCAAACCTTTTAAAGAGAATAACAAACACTCATTAAATTCTCAAGTGAACAAAAGGTGGGATATTTACCTCTGTCAAACCAACCATTATTTTGCCCATTTAAAAAAAGCTGACCTGACGATCATAAATGATTGTAAAGTGATTTATCATGTGTAACGGGCTATATTTTTGTAAGGAATGACTTATGGATTAGGAGTCAACATTTAGTTAAAAATCACCGCCTCCCCCTTTTCCCAACGATTGCAAATCCTATTATATAAAAACTAAAAAGTGTTTACAATCCCTAAAAGTTATTGACACTTTTTGGAATTATCTCTCTCTACATTTGAGCATTGTACATGACCATTTTAGATGTATACTTTTTTCTTAAATCAAAACTTGAGTTTTCACTTTCCCATCATCTCGTAAACAAAAAAGAGATAAAAGGCAAATAGATCATAACAAAATGAAAATTTTAGATTTTATGTATAGAAAAAATTTAAAGCAATAACAAATGTAAGTAAATAAAATTTATTCACACATCACAAATGAACAAAAAAGGTTTGTTTTCCATGTTTGGGAAATTCCACTAGTTCAACCCTGATAGCTTGGAATTTTGTAAGAAAGTGATTTTCTACACATGTTTTAAAAATGGATATGCATGCTTTAAACATGTTAAACATGCAAATGACCTATGGATCCAAACCTTTTAAAGAGAATATCAAACGCTCATTAAATTCTCAAGTGATTGTGCAGTGGGATATTTACCTGAGTTTAACAAGCCATTATTTTGCCCCTTTACACAAAGCTGACCTGATGATCATAGATGATTGTAAAGTGATTTATCATGCGTAACGGGTTTTATTTTGTAAGGAATGACTTATAGATTGGGAGTCAACACTCTGTTAAAAATATCCCGCCTTCACCATTTCCCAACGATCACAAAACCTAATATATAAAAACTAAAAAGAGTTTACAATCCCTAAAAATTACAAACACTTTTTAGAATTATCTCTCTGTACATTTGTGCATTGTGCATTTCCGTTTTAGATGAACACTTTTATCTTAAATCAAAACTTGAGTTTTCACTTTCTCTTCATCTCATAAACAAAAAAAGATATAAAAGCAAATAGATCACAACAAAATGAAAATTTTAGAGTTTATGTGTGGAAACATTTTAATGCAATAACAAATGTAAGTAAAGAAAATTTATTCACACACCACAAATGAACACAAAAGTGTTGTTATCCTAGTTTGGGTAATTCCACTAGTTCAACCCAAATAGCGTGGAATTTTATCAGAAAGTGATTTTTCTAAACATGTTTTAAAAAATGGATGTGCATACTTGAAACATGTTCAAGATGCAAATGACCAATATAAGCAAACCTTTTAAAGAGAACAACAAGGGATCAATAAATTTTGAAGTGAACGTGTGATGGGATATTCACGCGAGTCAAACAAGCCATTATTTTGCCCATTTACAAAAAGCTTACCTGACAATCATAGATGATTATAAAGTGGTTTATCAAGTGTAACGTGCTATATTTTTGTAAGGATTGACTTTTGGATTGGGAGTCAACATTGGGTTAAAAATCCCTCGCCTCCCCCTTTTCCGACGATTACAAAACCTAATATATAAGAACTAAAAAGAGTTCACAATCCCTAAAAATTACAGACACTTTTTGTAATTATCCCACTCTACATTTGTACATTGTGCATTGCCATTTTAGATGTATACTTTTTTTTTAAATCAAAACTTGAGTTTTCACTTTCCCTTCATCACTTAACCAAAAAAGAGATAAAAGCCAAATAGATCACAACAAAATAAAAATTTTAGAGTTTATGTACGGAAATAATTTTAAGCAATAACAAATGTAAGTAAAGAAAATTTATTTGCACACCATAAATGAAGTCAATATCCAAGTTTTGGAAATTTCACTAGTTCAACCCTAACAGCTTGGAATTTTCTAAGAAAGAGATTTTTCTACTCATGTTTTTAAAAATGGATATGCATGCTTGAAAATATTAAAGATGCAAATGACCTTTAGAACCAAACCTTTTCAAAAGAATAACAAATGGTCATTAAATTCTCAATTGAACGTGCAATTGGATATTTACTAGAGTCAAACAAGCCATTATTTTGCCCATTTACAAATAGCTGACCTGACGATCATAGATGATTGTAAAGTGATTTATCATGCGTAATGGGCTATATTTTTGTAAGGAATGACTTATGGATTGGGAGTCAACTCTCATTTAAAAATACCATGCCTGCCCCTTTTCCCGACGATTGCAAAACTTTATATATAAAAAATAAAAATAGATTACAATCCCTAAAAATTATAGACAGTTTTTGGAATTATCTCTCTCTACATTTTTGAATTTTTCATTTCCTTTTTAGATATATACTTTTCTCTTAAATAAAAACTTGAGTTTTCAATTTCCCTTTATCTCGTAAATGAAAAAAAGATAAAAGGCAAACAGATCACAACAAAATGAAAATTTTAGAGTTTTTGTATGGAAAAAATTAAAGGAATAATAAATCTTAGTAAAGAAAATTTATTCACACACCACAAATGAACACAAAAGTTTTGTTATCCAAGTTATGGAAATTCCACTAGTTCAACCCTAATAGCTTGGAGTTTAATAAGAAAGAGATTTTTCTACACATGTTTTTAAAAATTGATATGTATCCTTGAAACATGTTGAAGATGCAAATGACCTAAAGAGAATAACAAACGCTCATTAAATTCTCAAGTGAACGTGCGGTGGGATATTTACCCGTGTCAAACAAGCCATTATTTTGCCCATTTAAAAAATGCTAACCTAACGATCATAAATGATTGTATAGGGATTTATCATGTGTAACGGGCTATGTTTTCTTAAGGAATGACTTATGGAGTAGGAGTCACCTTTCAGTTAAAAATCTTCGCCTCCCCCTTTTCCTGATGATTTCAAAACCTATTATATAAAAACAAAAAAGAATTTACAATCCCTAAAAATTACTAACACTTTTTGGAATTATCTCTCTCTACGTTTTAGCTTCTTACATTACCATTTTAGATTTATACTTTTTTCATAAATCAAAATTTGAGTTTTCACTTTCCCCTCATCTTGTAAACAAAAAAGAGATAAAAGGCAAATAGATCACAAAAAAATGAAAATTTTAGATTTTATGTGAGGAAAAAGTTTAAAGCATTATCAAATGTAAGTAAAAAAAATTTATTCACACACCACAAATGAACACAAAGGTTTAATTATGCAAGTTTTGGAAATTCAATTAGTTCAACCTATTAACTTGGAATTTTAAAATAAACAAATTCTTCTACACATGTTTTAAATAATAGATATGCATGCTTGAAACATGTTAAAGAATCAAATGACCAATAGAACCAAACCTTTTAAAGAGAACAACAAACGATCATTAAATTCTGAAGTGAACGTGCGGAGGGATATTTTCGCGAGGCAAACAGGCCATTTTTTGCCCATTTACAAAAAGCTAACCTGACGATCATAGATGATTGTAAAGTGGTTTATCATGTGTAACGTGCTATATTTTTTTTAAGGATTGACTTTTGGATTGGGAGTCAACACTGAGTTACAATTCCCCCGCCTCCGCCTTTTTCGAAGATTGCAAAACCTAATATATAACAACTAAAAAGAGTTTACAATCCCTAAAAATTATAGACAATTTTTGGAATTATCTCACTCTACAATTGTGCATTGTATATTGCCATTTTAGATGAATACTTTTTTTTAAAATCAAAACGTGAGTTTTCACTTTCCTTTCATCTCTTAAAATAAAAAAGAGATAAAAGCCAAATAGATCACAACAAAATGAAAATTTTAGAGTTTATGTAAAGAAAATTTTTTAAGCAATAACAAATGTAAGTAAAGAAAATTTATTTGCACACCACAAATGAAGTCAAAAGTTTATTTATCCAAGTTTGGGAAATTTCACTAGTTCAATCCTAATAGCATGGAATTTTATAAGAAAAGATTTTTCTACTCACATTTTAAAAAATGGATATGCATGCTTGAAACATCTTAAAGATGCAAATGACCTATACAACCAAACCTTTTAAAGAGAATTACAAACAGTAATTAAATTCTCAAGTGAATGTGTGGTGGGATATTTACTTGAAGCTATATTTTTGTAAGGAATAACTTATGGATTGGGATTCAACACTCATTTAAAAATCGTTTGCCTCCCCCTTTTCCCAATGATTGCAAAACCTAATATACAAAAACTAGAAAGAGTTTACAATCCCTAAAAATTATAGAGACTTTTTGGAATTATCTCTCTCTCCATTTTTGCATTGTGCATTTCTATTTTAGATATATACTTTTCTCTTAAATAAAAACTTGAGTTCTTAATTTCCCTTCATCTTGTAAAGAAAAAAGTGATAAAAGGCAAATATATCATAACAAAATGAAAATTTTAGAGTTTTTGTATGGAAAAAATTTAAAGCAATAACAAATCCTAGTAAAGAAAATTTATTCACACAACACAAATGAAC
The DNA here is from genome assembly GCF_029961685.1 of Aristolochia californica. NCBI lineage: Eukaryota > Viridiplantae > Streptophyta > Magnoliopsida > Piperales > Aristolochiaceae > Aristolochia > Aristolochia californica. The sequence goes on along the minus strand of NW_027181992.1, from coordinate 29,975,500 downwards.
ACAAAAGTTTTGTAATCCATGTTTTGAAAATTCCAATAGTTCAACCCTAATAGCTTGGAGTTTAATAAGAAAGAGATTTTTCTACACATGTTTTAAAAAAAGGATATGCATCCTTGAAAAATGTTGAAGATGCAAATGACCTATGGATCCAAACCTTTTCTAGAAAATAACAAACGCTCATTAAATTCTCAAGTGAACATGCGATGGGATATTTACCCATGTCAAACAAGCAGTTATTTTGCCCATTTAAAAAAAGCTTACCTAACAATCATAAATGATTGTAAAGTGATTTATCATGTGCAACGGGCTATATTTTTGTAAGGAATGAATTATGTTTTAGGAGTCAACATTCAGTTAAAAATCCCCGCCTCCCCCTTTTCCCAACGATGGCAAAACCTATTATATAAAAACTAAAAAGAGTTTAGAATCCCTAAAAATTACTCACACTTTTTGGAATTATCACTCTCTACATTTGAGCATTGTACATTACAATTTTAGATGTATACTTCTTTCTTAAATAAAAACTAGAGTTTTCACTTTCCCTTCATCTCGTAAACAAAAAAGAGATAAAAGGCAAATTGATCACAACAAAATGAAAATTTTAGAGTTTATGTGAGGAAAAAGTTTAAAGTAATATCAAATGTAAGCAAAGAAAATTTATTCACACACAAAAAATGAACACAAAAGTTTAGTTATCCTAGTTTTGGAAATTCAACTAGTTCAACCCTATTAGCTTAGAATTTTATAATAAAGATAATTTTCTACACATGTTTTAAAAAATGGATTTGCATGCTTCAAACATTTTAAAGATGCAAATGACCTATGGATCCAAACCTTTTAAAGAGAATAACTGACGCACATTATATTCTCAAGTGAACATGCGTTGGGATATTTACCTGTGTCAAACAAGCCATTATTTTGCCCATTTAAAAAAAGGTGACCTAACAATCATAAATGATTGTAAAGTGATTTATCATGTGTAACATGCTATATTTTTGTAAGGAATGACTTATGGATTAGGAGCCAACATACAGTTAAAAATCCTCGCCTCCCCCTTTTCTAGACGATACAATCCCTAAAAATAACTGACACTTTTTGGAATTTTCTCTCTCTACATTTGAGCATTGTACATTACTATTTTGATGTATACTTTTTTCTTAAATCAATACTTGAGTGTTCACCTTCCCTTCATCTCATAAACAAAATAGAGATAAAAGGCAAATAGATCACAACAAAATGAAAATTTTAGAGTTTATGTAAGGAAAAATTTTTAAGCAATAACAAATGTAAGTAAAGAAAATTTATTCGCACACCACAAATGAAGTCAAAAGTTTTGTTATCCATGTTTGGGAAATTTCACTAGTTCAACCCTATTTGGAATTTTATTAGAAAGATTTTTCTACTCATGTTTTAAAAAATGGATATGCATGCTTGAAACATGTTAAAGATGCAAATGACCTATACAACCAAACCTTTTAAAGTGAATAAGAAACGGTCATTAAATTCTCAAGTGAACGTGTGGTGGGATATTTATTGGCGTCAAACATGCCATTATTTTGCCCATCTACAAAAACCTGACCTGACGATCATAGATGATAGTAAAGGGATTTATCATGTGTAACAACTATATTTTTGTAAGGAATAACTTATGGATTGGGATTCAACACTCATATAAAAATCCCCTGCCTCCCTCTTTTCCAGACTATTACAAAACCAAATACATAAAAATGAAAAGGAGTTTACAATCCTTAAAAATTATAGACACTTTTTGGAATTATCTCTCTCTACATTTTTGCATTCTGCATTTCCATTTTAGATATATACTTTTCTCTTAAAAAAAACTTGAGTTCTCAATATCCCTTCATCTCGTAAACAAAAAAGAGATAAAAGGCAAATAGATCACAACAAAATGAAAATTTGAGAGTTTTTGTATGGGAAAAAATTTAAGCAATAACAAATCCTAAAAAAGAAAATTTATTCACACAACACAAATGAACACAAAAGTTTTGTTATCCAAGTTTTGGAAATTCCACTAGTTCAACCTTAATTGATTGTAGTTTAATAAGAAAGAGATTTTTCTACACGTGTTTTAAAAAATGGATACGCATCCTTGAAAAATGTTAAAGATGCAAATGACCTATGGATCCAAACCTTTTCAAGAGAATAACAAATGCTCATTAAATTCTCAAGTGAACATGTGATGGGATATTTACCCGTGTCAAACAAACCATTATTTTTCCCATATAAAAAAAACTGACCTAACAATCATAAATGATCATAAATGATTGTAAAGTGATTTAGCATGTGTAACGGGCTATATTTTTTTAAGGAATGACTTATGGATTAGGAGTCAACATTCAGTTAAAAATCCCTGCCTCCCCCTTTTCCCGACGATTGCAAAACCTATTATATAAAAACTAAAAAGAGTTTACAATCTCTAAAAATTACTCACACTTTTTGGAATTATCACCCTCTACATTTGAGCATTGTACATTACCATTTTAGATGTATACTTCTTTCTTAAATCAAAACTAGAGTTTTCACTTTCCCTTCATCTCGTAAAAAAAAATAGAGATAAAAAGAAAATAGATCACAACAAAATTAAAATTTTAGAGTTTATGTGTGGAAAACATTTAAAGCAATATCAAATGTAAGTAAAGAAAATTTATTCACACACCACAAATGAACACAAAAGTTTAGTTATCCAAGTTTGGGAAATTCAACTAGTTCAACCCTTTTAGCTTGGAATTTTTTAATAAAGAGAATTTTCTACACATGTTTTTAAAAATGGATTTGCATGCTTGAAACATACAATCCCTAAAAAATACTGACACTTTTTGGAATTATTTATCTCTACATCTGAGCATTGTGCATTGCCATTTTAGATGTATACTTTTTGTCTAAATCAAAACTTCAGTTTTCACTTTCCCTTCATCTCGAAACAAAAAAGAGAAAAAAGGCAAATAGATCATAACAAAATGAAAATTTTATAGTTTATGTAAGGAAAAAATTTAAAGCAATAACAAATGTGAGTAAAGAAAATTTATTCGCACACCATAAATGAACTCAAAATTTTTGTTATCCAAGTTTGGGAAATTTCACTACTTCAACCCTAATAGCTAGGAATTTTATAAGAAAGAGATTTTTCTACTCAGGTTTTAAAAAATGGATATGCCTGCTTGAATCATTTTAAAGATACAAATGACCTATAGAACCAAACCTTTTAAAGAGAATAACAAACGGTCATTAAAATCTCAAGTGAACGTGCGGTGGGATATATACTGGAGTCAAACAAGCCATTGTTTTGCTCATTTACAAAAAGCTGACCTGACGATTATATATGACTGTAAATTGATTTATAATGCATAACGAGCTATATATTTTTAAGGAATGACTTATGAATTGGGAGTCAACACTCTTTTAAAACTCCCATGTCCCCCCTCCCCCTTTTTTCCCAACAATTGCAAAACCTAATATATAAAAACTAAAAAGAGTTTACAACCCCTAAAAATTATTGACACTTTTTGAAATTATCTCTCTCTACATTTTTCATTGTGCATTTCCATTTTAGATATATACTTTTCTCTTAAATAAAAACTTTAGTTCTCAATTTCCCTTCATCTCGAAAACAAAAAAGAGATAAAAGGTAAATAGATCACAACAAAAATAAAATTTTAGAGTTTTTGTATGGAAAAAAAATTAAAGCAATAACAAATCTTAGTAAATAAAATTTATTCACACAACACAAATGAACACAAAAGTTTTGTTATCCAAGTTTAGGAAATTCCACTAGTTCAAACCTAATAGCTTGGAGTTTATTATGAAAGAGATTTTTCTACACATGTTTTAAAAAATGGATATGGATCCTTGAAAAATGTTGAAGATGCAAATGACCAATGGATCCAAACCTTTACAAGAAAATAAGAACGCTCATTAAATTCTCAAGTGAACATGGGATGGGATATTTACCTGTGTCAAACAAGCCATTATTTTGCCCATTTAAAAAAAGCTGACCTAACCATCATAAATGATTGTAAAGTGATTTATCATGTGCAACGGGCTATATTTTTGTAAGGAATGACTTATGGATTAGGACCCAAAAATTAGTTAAAAATCTCCACCTCCCCCTTTTCCCGACGATTGCAAAACCTATTATATAAAAACTAAAAAGAGTTTACAATCCCTAAAAATTACTCACACTTTTTGGAATTATCACTCTCTAAATTTGAGCATTTTACATTACCATTTTAGATTTATACTTCTTTCTTAAATCAAAACTAAAGTTTTCACTTTTTCTTCATCTCGTAAACAAAAAAGAGATAAAAGGCTAATAGATCAAAACAAAATAAAAATTTTAGAGTTTATGTGTGGAAAACGTTTAAAGCAATATCAAATGTAAGTAAAGAAAATTTATTCACACACCACAAATGAACACAAAACTTTAGTTATCCAAGTTTGGGAAATTTCACTAGTTCAACCCTTTTAGCTTGGAATTTTATAATAAAGAGATTTTTCTACACATTTTTTAAAAAATGGATTTGCATTCTTGAAACATGTTAAAGATGCAAATGACCTATGGATCCAAACATTTTAAAGTGAATAACAAACGCTCATTATATTCTCAAGTGAACGTGCGGTGGGATATTTACCTGTGTTAAACAAGCCATTATTTTGCCCATTTAAAAAAACTGACCTAACGATCATAAATGATGGTAAAGTGATTTATCATGTGTAACATGCTATATTTTTGTAAGGAATGACTAATGATTAGGAGTCAGCATACTGTTAAAAATCCCTGCCTCCCCCTTTTCCCCACGATTGTAAAATCTATTATATAAAAGCTAAAATGAGTTTACAATCCCTAAAAATTACTGACACTTTTTGGAATTATCTCTCTCTACATTTGAGCATTGTACATTACCATTTTGATGAATACTTTTTTCTTAAATCAAACTTTGAGTTTTCACTTTCCCTTCATCTCGTAAAAAAAAAAGAGATAAAAGGCACATAGATCACAACAAAATGAAAATTTTAGAGTTTATGTAAGGAGAAAATTTAAAGCAATAGCAAATGTAAGTAAATCAAATTTATTCACACATCACAAATCAATAAAAAAGTTTTTGTTATCCATGTTTGGGAAATTCCACTAGTTCAACTCTAATAACCTGGAATTTTATAAGAAAGTTATTTTCTACACAAGTTTTAAAATATGGATATGCATGCTTGAAACATGTTAAAGATGCAAATGACCTATGGAAGCAAACCTTTTAAAGTGAATATCAAACGCCCATTAAATTCTCAAGTGAACGTGCGGTTGGATATTTACCCGAGTTAACCAAGCTATTATTTTGCCCATTTACAAAAAGCCGACCTGAGGATCAAAGATGATTGTAAAGTAATTTATCATCCGTAACAGGCTTTTTTTTTTTTAAAGAATGACTTATGGATTGGGAGTCAACACTCAGTTAAAAATCTGCCGCCTCCCCCATTTCCCAATGATACCAAAACCTAATGTACATGAACTAAAAAGAGTTTAAAATCCCTAAAAATTATAGACACTTTTAGGAATTATCTCTCTGTATATTTGTGCATTGTGCATTTCCATTTTAGATGCATACTTTTATCTTAAAAAAAAAACTTGAGTTTTCACTTTCCCTTCATCTTGTAAGCAAAAAAGAAATAAAAGGCAAATAGATCACAACAGAAAGAAAATTTTAGAGTTCATGTGTGAAAAAAATTAAAACAATAAAAAATGTAAGAAAAGAAAATTTATTTACACACCATAAATGACAACAAAAGTTTTGTTATCCAAGTTTGGGAAATTCCACTAGTTCAACCCAAAAAGCTTGGAATTTTATAAAAAGTGATTTTTCTACACATGTTTTAAATAATGGATATGAATGCTTGAAACATGTTAAAGATTCAAATGACCAATAGAACCAAACATTTTAAAGAGAACAACAAACGATCATTAAATTCTAAAGTGAACCTGCGGTGGGATATCTACGCAAGTCAAATAAGCCATTATTTTTCCCATTTACAAAAAGTTAACCTAACAATCATAGATTATTGTGAAGTGGTTTATCATGTGTAACGTGCTATATTTTTGTAAGGATTGACTTTTGGATTGGGAGTCAACACTGAGTTAAAAGTCCCCCACCTCCCCCTTTTCCGACGATTACAAAACCTAATATATAAGAACTAAAAAGAGTTTACAATCCCTAAAAATCACAGAAACTTTTTTGTTTTATCTCACTCTACATTTGAGCATTGTGCATTGCCATTTTAGACGTATACTTTTTTTAAAATCAAAACTTCAGTTTTCACTTTCCCTTCATATCTTAAACAAAAAAGAGAAAAAAGGCAAATAGATCACAACAAAATGAAAATTTTATAGTTTATGAAAGGAAAAAATTTAAAGCAATAAAAAATGTAAGTAAAGAAAATTTATTTGCACATCACAAATGTACTCAAAAGTTTTGTTATTCAAGTTTGGAAAATTTCACTACTTCAACCCCAATAGCTTGGAATTTTATAAGAAAGAGATTTTTCTACTCATGTTTTAAAAAATGGATATGCATGCTTGAATCATTTTAAAGATACAAATGACCTATAGAACCAAACCTTTTAAAGAGAATAACAAATGGTCATTAAAATCTCAAGTGAACGTGCTGTGGGATATTATTTACTGGAGTCAAACAAGCCATTATTTTGCCCATTTACGAAAGGCTGACCTAACGATCATAGAAGATTGTAAAGTGATTTATCATGCATAACGGGGTATATTTTTGTAAGGAATGACTTATGAATTTGGAATCAACACTCTTTTAAAAATCCCCTGCCTCCCCCTTTTCCCAACGATTCCAAAACCTAATATATAAAAACTAAAAAGAGTTTACAATCCTTAAAACTTATAGACACTTTTTGGAATTGTCTCTCTCTACATTTTTGCATTGTGCATTTCCATTTTAGATATATACTTATTTCTTAAATAAAAACTTGAGTTTTCAATTTCCCTTCATCTCGTCAACAAAAAAATGATAAAAGGCAAATAGATCACAACAAAATGAAAATTTTAGAGATTTTGTACGGAAAAAATTTAAAGCAATAGCATATGTTCATAAAGAAAATTTATTCACACACCACAAATGAACACAAAAGTTTAGTTATCCAAGTTTTTGAAATTCCACTAGTTTAACCCTAATAGCTTGGTTTTTAATAAGAAAGAGATTTTTCTACACATGTTTTAAACAATGGATATGCATCCTTGAAACATGTTGAAGATGCAAATGACCTATGGATCCAACCTTTTAAAGAGAATAACAAACACTCATTAAATTCTCAAGTGAGTTTGCGGGGGGATATTTACCCGTGTCAAACAAGCCATTATTTTGCCAATTCACAAAAAGTAGACTTGACGATCATAGATGATTGTAATGTGATTTATCATGTGTAACGAGCTATATTTTTTTATGGAATGACTTTTTGATTGGGAGTCAACACTCAGTTAAAAATCCCCAGCATCCCCCTATTCCCGACAATTGCAAAACCTAATAAAAAAAAACTAAAAATTGTTTACAATCCCTTAAAATTACTTACTCTTTTTGGGAATTTACCTTTCTACATTTTGGCATTGTGAATTTCTATTTTAGGTCTCTACTTTATTCTTAAATCAAAACTTGAGTTTTCACTTTCCCTTCATCTCTTAAACAAAAAAGAGATAAAAGGCATATAGATCACAACAAAATGAAAATTTTAGAGTTTATGTATGGAAAAAATTTAAGTAGTAACAAATGTAAGTAAATAAAATTTTTGCACACACCAAAATGAACACAAAATTTTTGTTATCGAAGTTTGGGAAATCCCACTAGTTCAACCCTAATAGCATGGAGTTTTATAAGAAAGAGATTTTTCTACACATGTTTTAAAAAATGGATATGCATGCTTGAAACATGTTAAAGATGCAAATGACATATGGATCCAAACCTTTTGAAGAGAATAACAAGCGCTCGTTAAATTCTCAAGTGAACGTGCGGTGGGTTATTTACTCGAGTCAAACAAGCCATTATTTTTCCCATTTACAAAAAGCTGACCTTACGATCGTAGATGATTCTAAAGTGATTTATAAAGAGTAGCGGGCTATATTTTTGTAAGGAATGACTTATGAATTGGATGTCAACACTCAGTTAAAAATACCCTGCCTCCCCCATTTCTAAACGAATGCAAAACCTAATATATAAAAACTAAAAAGATTTTACAATCCCTAAAAATTTCTGACACTTTTTGGAATTTTCTCTCTCTACATTTGTGCATTGGACATTGCCATTTTAGATGTATACTTTTTTCTTAAATCAAAAGTTGAGTTTTCACTTTCCCTTCATCTCATAAAAAAAAGAGATAAAAGGCAAGTAAGTCGTACAAAATGATAATTTTAGAGTTTACGAAAGGAAAACATTTAAAGCAATGATAAATGTATGTAAAGAAAAATTATTCACAAGCCAAAAATGAAACTAAAGTTTTGTAATGCAAGTTTTGGAAATTCCACTAGTTCAACCCTCAGAGGATGGAATTTTATAAGAAAGAGATTTTTCTACACATGTTTTAAAAAACGGATATGCATTCTTGACACATGTTAAAGATGCAAATGACCTATGGATCCAAACCTTTTAAAGAGAATAACAAACGCTCATTAAATTCTCTTATGAACGTGCGGTGCGTTATTTACCCTAGTCAAACAAGCCAATATTTTGCCTATTTACAAAAAGCTGACCTAACGATCATAGATAATTGTAACGTGATTTATCATGGGTAATGGACTATATTTTTGTAAGGAATGACTTATGGATTGAGAGTCAACTCTCAGTTAAAAATCCCTTGCCTCCCCCTTTCCCGACGATTGCAAAACCTAATATATAAAAACTAAAAAGATTTTACAATCCATAAAAATTACAGACAATTCTTGGAATTATCTCTCTCTACATTTGTGCATTGAGCATTTCAATTTTAGATGTATTCTTTTTTCTTAAATTAAAACTTGAGCTCTTCATCTCGTAAGCAAAAAAGAGATAAAAGGCAAATAGATCACAACAAAATGAAAATTTTAGAGTTTATGTATGGAAAGAATTTAAAGAAATGACAAATGTAAGTAAATAAAATTTATTCACACACCACAAATGAACACAAAATTTTTGTTATCCAAGTTTGGGAAATTCCACCAGTTCAAACCTAATTGTTTGGAGTTTTAATAAGAAAGAGATTTTTCTTCGCATGTTTTAAAAAATGGATATGCATGCTTGAAACATGTTACAAATTCAAATGACCTATGGATCCAAACCTTTTAAATAGAATAAGAAACGCTCATTAAATTCTCTAGTGAACCTGCAGTGGGATATTTACCTGAGTCAAATAAGCCATTATATTGCCCATTTAAGAAAAGTTGACCTGAGGATCATAGATGATATTAAAGTGATTTATCATGCATAACGTGCTATATTTTTGTAAGGAATGACTTCTGGATTGGAAGTCAACACTCAGTTAAAATTCCCCGGCCTCCCCATTTTCCCGTCGTTTGCAAAACCTAATATATAAAAACTAAAAAGAGTTTAAGAGTCCCTGAAAATTACAAACACTTTTTGAAATTATCTCTCTCTACCTTTGAGTTTTCACTTTCCATTCATCTCGTCAACAAAAAAGAGATAAAAGGCCAATAGATCACAACAAAATAAAACTTTTAGAGTTTATGTATGGAAACAATTTAAAGAAATAACAAATGTTAGTAAAGAAAATTTATTCACACACCACAAATGAACACAAAAGTTTTGTTATCCAAGTTTGGGAAATTCCACTAGTTCAACCCGAATACGTTGGAGTTTTATAAGAAAGAGATGTTTCTACAAAAGTTTTAAAAAATGGATATGCATGCTTAAAACATGTTAAAGATGCAATACCCTATGGATCCAAACCTTTTAAAAAGAGTAACAAACGTACATTAAATTCTCAAATGAATGTCCGGTGGGATATTTACCCGAGTCAAACAAGCCATTATTTTTCCCATTTACAAAAAGTTGACCTGACGATCATAGATGATTGTAAAGTGATTTATCATGTGTAATGGGCTATATTTTATTAAGGAATAACTTATGGATTGGGAGTCCGTCTTTTCTCGACGATTGAAAAACCTATTATATAAAAACTTAAATAAGTTTAGAATCCCTAAACATTACTGACACTTTTTGAAATTATCTCTCTCTATATTTGAGCATTGTACATTACCATTTTAGATGTATACTTTCTTCTTTAATCAAAACTTGAGTTTTCACTTTCCCTTCATCTCATAAACAAAAAAGAGATAAAAGGCAAATAGATCTCAACAAAATGAAAATTTTAGAGTTTATGTATGAAAAAAATTTTAAGCAATAACAAATGTAAGTAAAGAAAATTTATTCACACATATCAAATGAACAAAAAGTTTTGTTATCCAAGTTTGGGAAATTCCTCTAGTTCAACCCCAAAAAATTAAAATTTTATAAGAAAGTGATTTTCTACACATGTTTTAAAAAATGGATATGCATGCCTGAACATGTTAAAGATGCAAATCCAAACCTTTTAAAGAGAATTTCAAACGCACATTAAATTCTCAAGTGAACGTGCGGTGGGATATTTACCCGAGTTAAACAAGCCATTATTTTACCCATTTACAAAAAGCTGACATGACGATCATAGATGATTGTAAAGTGATTTATCATGTGCAACGGGCTATATTTTTGTAAGTCAACTCTCAGTTAAAAATCTCTCGCCTCCACCTTTTCCCAATTGTTGGAAAACCTAACATATGAAAACTAAAACGATTTTACAATTCCTAAAAATTACAGACACTTTTTGGAATTATCTCTCTATACATTTGTGCATTGTGCATTTCCATTTTAGATGCATACTTTTATCTTAGATCAAAACTTGAGTTTTCACTTTCCCTTCATCTCGTAAACAAAAAAGAAATAAAAGGCAAATACATCACAAGAAAATGAAAATTTTATAGTTTATGTGTGGAAAAAATATAAAGCAATAACAAATGTAAGTAAAGATAATTTATTGACACACTACAATTGAACAAAAAAGTTTTGTTATCCAAATTTTGGAAATTCGACTAGTTTAACTGAAATAGCTTGGAATTTTATAAAAAAAATAATTTTTCTACACTTGTTTTAAATAATGGATATGCATGCTTGAAACATTTTAAAGATGCAAATGACTAATAGAAACAAACTTTTTAAAGAGAACAAGAAACGATCATTAAATTCTTAAGTGAACATGCGGTGGGATATTTATCAGAGTTAGACTAGCCATTATTTTGCCCATATACAAAAAGCTGACCTGACCATCATTGATGGTTGTAATGTGATTTATCATGCATAACGGGCTATATTTTTGCAAGGAATGACTTATGGATTGGGAGTCAACACTCATTTAAAAATCCCCTGCCTGCCCAATTTCCCGACGATTGCAAAAACTAATATATAAAAACTAAAAAGAGTTTACAATCCCTAAAAATAATCTCTCTCTGCATTTTTGCATTGTGCATTTCCTTTTTAGATATATACTTTTCTCTTAAATAAAAACTTGAGTTTTCAATATCCTTTCATCTCGTAAACAAAAAAGAGATAAAAGGCAAATAGATCACATAAAAATGAAAATTTTAGAGTTTTTGTATGGAAAAAATTTAAAGCAATAACGAATGTGCATAAAGAAAATTTATTCATACACATCAAATGAACACAAAAGTTTTGTTATCCAAGTTTTGGAAATTCCACTAGTTCAACCCTTGTAGCTTGTAGTTTAATAAGAAATAGATTTTTCCACACATGTTTTAAAAAATTGATATGCATCCTTGAAACATGTTGAAGAAGAAAATGACATATGGATCCAAAAGTTTTCAAGAAAATAACAAACGCTCATTAAATTCTCAAGTGAACGTGCGGTGGGATATTTACCCGAGCAGAAAAGCCATTATTTTGCCCATTTATAAAAAGCTGACATGGCGATCATAGATGAATGTAAAGTGATTTCTCATGCGTAACATGCTATATTATTTTAAGGAATGACTTATGGATTAGGAGTGAACTCTCGGTTAAAAATCCCCCGCCTCCCCCTTTTACTGACAATTACAAAACCTAATAAATAAAAACTAAAAAGTGTTTACAATCCCTTTAAATTACATACTCTTTTTGGAATTATCTCTCTCTATATTTGTGCATTGTGAATTTCTATTTTATATGTATAATTTAGTCTTCAATCAAAACTTGTGTTTTCACTTTCCCTTCATCTCTTAAACAAAAAAGAGATAAAAGGCAAATAGATCACAAAAAAATGAAAATTTTAGAGTTTATGTACGGAAAAAATTTTAAGTAGTAACAAATGTAAGTAAATAATTTATTTGCACACACCAAAATGAACACAAAAGTTTTGTTATCCAAGTTTGGGAAATCCCACTAGTTCAACCCTAATAGCATGGAGTTTTATAAGAAAGAGATTGTTCTACACATGTTTTAAAAAATGGATTTGCATGCTTGGTACAAGTTAAAGATGCAAATGACCTATGGATCCAAATCCTTTAAAGAGAATAACAAACGCTGATTAAATTCTCAAGTGAATGTGCGGTGGGATATTTATCCGTGTCAAACAAGCCATTGTTTTTCCCATTTAAAAAAAGCTAACCTAACAATCATAAATGATTGTAAACTGATTTATCATGGGTAGGGGGCTATATTTTTGTAAGAAATGACTTATGGATTAGGAGTCAACATTCAGATAAAAATCCCCACCTCCCCCTTTTCCTGACGATTGCAAAACCTATTATATAAAAAATAAAAAGAGTTTACAATCAATAAAAATTACTAACACTTTTTAGAATTATCACTCACTACATTTGAGCATTGTCCATTACAATTTAAGATGTATACTTTTCTCTTAAATCAAAACTTGAGTTTTCACTTTCCCTTCATCTCGTAAACAAAAAAGAGATAAAAACAATTAGATCACAACAAAATAAAAATTTTAGAGTTTTTGTATGGAAAACAGTTAGAACAATAAAAAATGTAAGTAAAGAAAATTTATTCACACATCACAAATGAACAAATATGTTTTGTTATCCAAGTTTGGGAAATTCCACTAGATCAACCCTAATAGCTTGGAATTTTATAAGAAAGTTATTTTCTAAAAATGTTTTAAAAAATGGATATGCATGCTTGAAACATGTTAAAGATGCATATGACCTATAGATCCAAACGTTTTAAAGAGAATATCAAACGCTCATTAAATTCTCAAGTGAACGTGCTGTGGGATATTTACCCGAGATAAACAAGCCATTATTTTTCCCATTTACAAAAAGCTGACCTGACGATCTTAGATGATTGTAAAGTGATTTATCATATGTACCGGGCGATATTTTGTTAAGGAATTACTTATGGATTGGGAGTCAACACTCAGTTAAAAATCTCCTGCCACCCCCTTTCTCGCAACGATTGCAAAACCTAATATATAAAAACTAAAAGAGCTTACAATCCCTAAAAATTACAGATACTTTTTGGAATTATCTCTCTATAGATTTGTGCATTGTGCATTTCCATTTTAGATGCATACTTTTATCTTAAATCAAAACTTGAGTTTTCTTTTTCCCTTCATCTCGTAAATAAAAAAGAAATAAAAGGCAAATAGATCACAAAAAAAATAAAAATTTTAGAGTTTACGTGTGGAAAAATTTAAAGCAATAACAAATGTAAATAAAGAAAATTTATTCACACACCACAAATGAACACAAAAGTTTTGTTATCCAAGTTTGGGAGATTCCACTTGTTCAACCCAAATAGCTTGGAATTTTATAAGAAAGTGATATTTCTACAAATGTTTTAATTAATGGATATGCATACTTGAAACATGTTAATGATGCTAATGACAAATAGAACAAAACCTTTTAAAGAGAACAACAAACGATATTTACGTGAGTCAAACAAGCAATTATTTTGCCCATTAACAAAAAGCAAACCTGATGATAATAAATGATTGTAAAGTGGTTTATCATGCGTAACGTGCTATATTTTTGTAAGGATTGACTTTTGGATTGGGAGTCAACACTAAGACAAAAATCACCCGCCTCCCCCTTTTCAGACGATTAGAAAACCTAATATATAAGAACTAAAAAGTGTTTACCATCCCTAAAATTACAGACACTTTTTGGAATTATGTCACTCTACATTTGTGCATTGTGCATTGCCTATTTAGGTGTATACATTTTTTTTTAAATCAAAACTTGAGTATTCACTTTCCCTTCATCTCTTAAACAAAAAAGAGATAAAAGGCAAATAGATCACAACAAAATGAAAATTTTAAAGTTTAAGGAAAAAATTTAATGCAATAACAAATGTAAGTAAAGAAAATTTATCCGCACACCACAAATGAACTCAAAAGTTTGGTTATCCAAGTTTGGGAAATTTCACTAGTTCAACCATAATAGCTTGGAATAAGAAAGAGATTTTTCTACTCATGTTTTAAAAAATGGATATACATGCTTGAAACAGGTTAAAGATGCAAATGACCTATAGAACCAAACCTTTTAAAGAGAATAAAAAACAGTCATTAAATTCTCAAGTGAACCTGCGGTGGGATATTTACTGGTGTCAAACAAGTCATTATTTTGCCCATTTATAAAAAGCTGACCTAACGATCATAGATGGTTGTAAAGTGATTTATCAAGCGTAACGGGCTACATTTTTTGTAAGGAATGACTTGTGGATTGGGAGTCAACACTTATTTAAAAACCCCCATACCTCCCCCTTTTTTCGACGATTGCAAAACCTAAAATATAAAAAATAAAAACAATTTACTATCCCTAAAAATTACAGACACTTTTTGGAATTATCTCTCTCTAAATTTTTGCATTGTGCATTTCCTTTTTAGATATATACTTTGCTCTTAAATAAAAACTTGAGTTTTCAATTTCCCTTCATCTCGTAAACAAAAAAGAGGTAAAAGGAAAATAGATCAAAACAAAATGAAAATTTTAGTTTTTGTATGGAAAAGATATAAAGCTATAACAAATGTTAGTAAAGAAAATTTATTCAGACACCACAAATGAACACAAAATTTTTGTTATCCAAGTTTTAGAAAATCCACTAGTTCAACCCTAATAGCTTGGAGTTTAATAAGAAAGAGATTTTTCAACACATATTTAAAAAATGGATATGAATTCTTGAAACATCTTGAAGATGCAAATGACCTATGGATCCAAACCTTTTCAAGAGAATAACAAGCGCTCATTAAATTCTCAAGTGAACGTGCGGTGGGATATTTTGCCCATTTACAAAAATGCTAACTTGACGATCATAGATGATTGTAAAGTGATTTATCATGGGTAACAGGCTATATTTTTTTAAGGAATGACTTATGGATTGGGAGTCAACAGTCAGTTAAAAATCCCCCTCCTCAGCTTTTCCCAACAATTGCAAAACCTAATAAATAAAAATAAAAAAGTGTTTACAATTCCTAAAAAATACATACACTTTTTGGAATTATCTCTCTCGACATTTGTGCATTGTGAATTTCGATTTTAGATGTATACTTTTTTCTTAAATCAAAACTTGAGTTTTCACTTTCCCTTCATCTCTTAAACAAAAAATAGATAAAAGGCAAATAGATCACAACAAAATGAAAATTTTAAAGTTTCTGTATGGAAAAAATTTAAAGTAGTAACAAATGTAAGTACCCTAAAACCAAAATAAACACAAAAGTTTTGTTATCCAAGTTTGGGAAATCCCTCTAGTTCAACCCTGATAGGGTGGAGTTTTATAAGAAAGAGATTTTTCTACTCATGTTTTAAAAAATGGATATCCATACTTGAAACATGTTAAAGATGCAAATGACTTATGGATCCAAACCTTTTAAAGAGAATAACAAAGGTTCATTAAATTCTCAAGTGAACGTTCAGTGGGATATTTACCCGAGTCAACCAAACCATTATTTTTCCCTTTAACAAAAAGCTGTCATTTCGATCATAGATGGTTCTAAAGTGTATAATCAAGCGTGATGGGGTATATTTTTATAAGGAATGACTTATGGATTGGAAGTCCCCATTTTCCTGATGATTGCAAAACCCAATACATAAAAACTAAAAAGATTTTACAATCCTTAAAAATTACAGACACTTTTTG
Organism: Aristolochia californica; assembly: GCF_029961685.1. Classification (NCBI taxonomy): domain Eukaryota; kingdom Viridiplantae; phylum Streptophyta; class Magnoliopsida; order Piperales; family Aristolochiaceae; genus Aristolochia; species Aristolochia californica. The sequence continues at coordinate 29,959,301 of NW_027181992.1, read as the reverse complement.
GAATTTTCTCTCTCTAAATTTGTGCATTGTACATTGCCATTTTAGATGTATACTTTTTTCTTAAATCAAAACTTGAGTTTTCACTTCCCTTCGTCTCATAAAAAAAAAGTGACAAAAGGCAAATAGGTCGTACAAAATGATAATTTTAGAGTTTATGTATGGAAAAGGTTTTAAGCAATGATAAATGTATGTAAATAAAATTTATTCACACACCAAAAATCAAAATTTAGTTATGCTAGTTTGGTAAATTCCACTAGTTCAACCCTCAGAGGATGAAATTTAATAACAAAGCGATTTTTCTACATATGTTTTTAAAAAGGGATATGCATCCTTGACACGTATTAAAGATGCAAATGACCTATGGATCCAAACCTTTTAAAGAGAATAACAAACGCTCATTAAATTATCTAGTGAACATGCGGTGGGCTATCTACCCAAGTCAAACAAGCCATTATTTTTCCCATTTACAAAAACCTAACTTGACAATCATAGATGATTGGAAAGTGATTTATCATGCGTAACAGGTTATATTTTTATAAGGAATGACTTATGGATTGGGAGTCCCCCTTTTCTCAACAATTGCATAATATAATATATAAAAAATAAAATGTGTTTATAATCCCTAAAAATTAAAGACACTTTTTGGAATTATCTCACTCCACATTTGTGCAATGTGCATTTCCATTTTGAGATCTATACTTTTTTCTTAAATCAAAACTTGGGTTTCCACTTTCCTTTCATCTCGTAAACTAAAAAGAGGTAAAAGCCAAATAGATCACAACAAAATTAAAATTTAAGAGTTTTTTTATGGAAAAAATTAAAAAAATAAAAAATTTAAGTAAAGAAAATTTATTCATACACAACAAACGAACACAAAAGTTTTGTTATCCAAGTTTGGGAAATTCCACCAGATCAACCCTAATAGCTTGGAGTTTTATAAAATAGAGATTTTTCTACACATGTTTTAAAGAATGGATATGCATTCTTGAAACAAGTTAAAGATTCAAATGACCTATGGATCAAAACTTTTTAAAGAGAATAACAAATTCTCATTAAATTTTGAAATGAATGTGCGGTGGGATATTTAACCAAGTCAAACAAGCCATTATTTCGCCCATATAAAAAAAGCTGACTTGAGGGTCATAGATGATTGTAAATTGATTAATCATGCATAACGGGCTATATTTTTGTCAGGAATAACTTATGGTTTGGGAGTCAACTATCAGGTAAAAATCCCTCGCCTGTCCCTTTTCCCGACGATTGTAAAACCTAATATATAAAAACTAAAAAGAGTTTACAATCTCTAAAAATTAGAGACACTTTTTGGAATTATCACTCTCTACATTTGTGCATTGTGCAATTCCATTTTAGATGTAAACTTTTTTCTTATATCAATACTTGAGTTTTCACTTTCCCTTTATCTCGTAAACAAAAAAGAGATAAAAGGCAAACAAATGACAACAAAATGAAAATTTTAGAGTTTATGTATTGAAATTTTTTAAAGCAATAACAAACGTAAGTAAAGAAAATTTATTCACACACCACAAATGAACACAAAAAACTTTTGTTATCCTAGTTTGGAAAATTCCACTAATTCAACCCTAATGGCTTGGAGTTTTATGAGAAAGAGATTTCTCTACACATGTTTTCGAAAATGGATGAGCATGCTTGAAACATGTTAACGATGCAAATGACCAATGGATCCAAACCTTTCTAAACCGAATAACAAACACTCTTTAAATTCTGAAGTGAATGTGCGGTGGGATATTTACTCGAGTCAAATAAGTCATTATTTTGCCCATTTACAAAAAGCTGACCTACCAATCATAGATGATTGTGAAGGGATTTATCATGCATAACGGGCCATATTGTTTTAAGGAATGACTTTTGGATTGGGAGTCATCACTCAGTTAAAAATCCCACGCCTCCCTCATTTCCCGACCATTGTAAAAAAAACTAAAAAAAAGTTTACAATCCCTAAAAATTACAGACACTTTTTGGAATTATCTCTCCCCACATTTATCCATTGTGTATTTCCATTTTAGAAGTATACTTCTTTTTTAAATCAAAACTTAAGTTTTCACTTTCCCTTCGTCTTGTAAACAAAAAAGAGAAAAAAGGCAAATATATTACAACAAAATGAAAATTTTAGAGTTTATGTGTGGAAAAAATTTAAAGCAATAAAAATTGCAAGTAATGAAAATTTATTCACACACCAAAAATGAACACAAAAGTTTTGTTATCGAAGTTTGAGAAATTCCTCCAGTTCAACCCTCATAGCTTGAAATTTTAAAAGAAAGAGATTTTTCTACACATGTTTTAAAAAATGGATATGCATGTTTGAACCATGTTAAAAATTAAAATTACCTATGAATCCAAACCTTTTAAAGAGACTAACAATTGCACATTCAATTCTCAAGGGAACCTGCGGTGGGATATTTACCCATGTCAAACTAGACATTATTTTGGCCATTTATAAAAAGCTGACCTACCAATAATAGATGATTGAGAAGTGATTTATCATGTGTAACGGGCCATACTGTTGTAGGGAATGACTTTTGGATTGGGAGTCATGACTCAGTTAAAAATCCCACGCCTCCTCTTTTACCGACGATTGCAAAACCTAATATATAAAAATTAAATAAAGTTTACGATCCTTAAAAATTATAGAAACTTTTAAGAATTATCTCTCTCCACATTTGTGAATTGTACATTGTGCATTTCAATTTTAGATATACACTTTTTTCTTAAATCAAAACTTCAGTTTTCCCTTTCCCTTCATCTCTTAAACAAAAATGAGATAAAAGGCAAATAGATCACAACAAAATGAAAATTTTAGAGTTTATGTATGGAAAAAATCTAAAGCAATAAAAAATTTAAGCAAATAAAATTTATTCACACTCCACAAATAGACACAAAAGTTTTGTTTTCCAAGTTAGGGAAATTCCACAAGTTCAACCCTAATAGCTTGGAATTTTATAAGAAAGAGATTTTTCTACACTTGTTTTAAAAAATGGATATAGATGCCTGAACCATATTAAAGATGCAAATGACCTATGGATCCAAACCTTTTAAAGAGAATAACAAATGCTCATTAAATTCTCAAGTGAACCTACGGTGGGATATTTACCCATGTCAAACTAGACATTATTTTTTCCATTTACAAAAAGCTGACCTACCAATAATAGATGATTGTGAAGTGATTTATCATGCACAACGGGCCATATTATTGTAAGGAATGACTTTTGGATTGGGAGTCATCCCTCAGTTAAAAATCCCGCGCCTCCCTCTTTCCCCGATGATTGCAAAACCTAATATGTAAAAAATAAAAAGAGTTTACAATCCCTAAAAAATACAGACACTTTTTCGAATTATCTCTCTCTAAATTTGTGAATTGTGCATTTCCATTTAAGATGTATACTTTTTTCTTAAATCTAAACTTGAGTTTTCACTTTTTCTTCATCTCGTAAAAGATAAGTAGATAAAAGGCAAATAGAACACAACAAAATGAAAATTTTAGAGTTTATCTGAAGAAAAAATTTAAAGTAATAAAAAATATAAATAAAGAAAATTTATCCGCACACCACAAATGAATACAAATGTTTTGTTATCCAAGTTTGGGAAATTTCACTTGTTCAACCCTAATTGCTTGGATTTTAAAAGAAGCAGATTTTTCTACACATGTTTTAAAAAATGGATATGCATGCTTGAAATATGTTAAAGATGCAAATCATCTGTAGAACCAAACCTTTTGAAGAGAATAACAAATGCTCATTAAATACTCAAGTGAACGTGCAATAGGATATTTACTGGAGTCAAACAAGCCATTATTTTGCCTATATACAAAAAGCTGACCTGACGATCATAGATGATTGTAAAGTGATTTATTATGCGTAACGGGCTATATTTTTGAAAGGAATGACTTATGGATTTGGAGTCGACACTCAGTTAAAAATTCCTTGCCTCCCCCTTTTCCCTACGATTGCAAAACCTAATGTATAAAAACTAAAAAGAGTTTACAATCCCAAAAAATTACAGACACTTTTATAATTTATGTCTCTCTACATTTGTGCATTGTGCATTTCCATTTTAGATATATACTTTTCTGCTAAATAAAAACTTGAGTTTTTAATTTTCCTTCATCTCGTAAAAAAAAAAGGGATAAAAGGCAAATAGATCACAACTAAATGAAAATTTTATAGTTCAGGTATCGAAAAAATTTAAAGAAGTAACAAATGTAAGTAAAGAAAATTTATTCACACAACACAAATGAACACAAAACTTTTGTTATCGAAGTTTTTGAAATTCCACTAGTTCAACCCTAATAGCTTGGAGTTTTATAGAAAGCGATATTTCTACACATGTTTTAAAAAATGGATATACATGCGTGAAACATAGTAAAGATGAAAATGTCCTATGGATCCAAACCTTTTAAGGAGAATAACAAATGCTCAATAAATTCTCCAATGAATGTGCGATGGGATATTTACCCGAGTCAAACAAGCCATTATTTTGCCCTTTTACAAAATGCTGAGTTGACGATCATAGATGATTGTAAAGTGCTTGAACATTCGTAACAAGCTATATATTTGTAGGGAATGAATTATGAATAGGGAGTCAACACAGTTAAAAATCCTCCGCCTCACCCTTTTTCTAACGATGGCAAAACCTAATAAATAAAAGCTAAAAAGTGTTTACAATCCCTAAAAAATATTGACACTTTTTGGAATTATCTTTCGCTACATTTGTGCATTGTGCATTTTCATTTTAGATGTATACTTTTTTCTTAAATCTAAACTTGAGTTTTCACTTTCCCTTCATCTCGTAAAGAAAAAAGAGATAAAAGGCAAATAGATCACAACAAATTGAAAATTTTAGAGTTTATGTATGTAAAAAATTTAAAGCAATAACAAATGTGACGAAAGAAAAGTTTATCATACACCACAAATGAACTCAACCATTTTGTTATCCAAGTTTGCGAAATTCCATGAGTTCAACCCTAATAGCTTGGAATTTTATAAGAAAGAAATTTTTCTACAAATGTTTTAAAAAATGGATATGCGTGCTTTTAACATGTTAAAGATACAAATGACCTATGGATCCAAACCTTTTAAAGAGAATAACAAACACTCATTAAATTCTCAAGTGAACCGACGGTGGGATATTTACCATGTCAAACTAGACATTAATTTGCCCATTTACAAAAAACTGACCTACCAATCATAGTTGATTGTGAAGTAATTTATCATGCGTAACGGGCCATATTATTGTAAGGAATGACTTTTGGATTGGGAGTCGTCACTGAGGTAAAAATCCCACGCTTCCCTCTTTCCCCAATGATTGCAAAACCTAATATGTAAAAACTAAAAAGAGTTTACAATCCCTAAAAATTACATACACTTTTTCAAATTATCTCTCTCTACATTTGTTCATTGTGCATTTCCATTTTAGATGTATACTTTTCTCTGAAATCAAAACTTGAGTTTTCACTTTTCCTTTATCTCGTAAACAAAAAGTAGATAAAACGCAAATAGATCACAACAAAATGAAAATTTCAGAGTTTATGTATGGAAAAAATTAAAAGCAATAAAAAATGTAAGTAAAGAAAATTTATTCCCACACCACAAATGAACACGAAAGTTTTGTTATTCAAGTTTGGGAAATTTCACTTGTTCAACCATAATTGTTTGGAATTTTATAAGAAACAGATTTTTCTACACATGTTTTAAAAAATGGATATGCATGCTTGAAATATGTTAAAGATGCAAATGACCTATAGAACCAAACCTTTTAAATAGAATAAAAAATGCTCATTAAATACTCAAGTGAACATGCGATAGGATATTTACTGGAGTGAAACAAGCCATTATTTTGCCCATATACAAAAAGCTGACCTGACGATCCTAGATGATTGTAAAGTGATTTATTATACATAACTGGCTATATTTTTGTAAGGAATGACTTATGGATTGGGAGTCAACACTCAGTTAAAAATCCCCTGGCTCCCCCTTTTCCCGACGATTGCAAAACCTAATATATAAAAACTAAAAAAAGTTTACAATCCCTAAAAGTTACAGACACTTTTCTGAATTATGACTCTCTACATTTGTCCATTGCGCATTTCCATTTTAGACATATACTTTTATCTTAAATAAAAACTTGAGTTTTCAATTTCCCTTCATCTGATAAACAAAAAAGAGATAAAGGCAAATAGATCACAACAAAATAAAAATTTTATAGTTTATGTATGAAAAAAATTTTAAGTAGTAACAAATGTAAGTAAATAAAATTTATTCACACAATGAACACAAAACTTTTGTTATCGAAGTTTGGGAAATTCCACTAGTGCAACCCTAACAACTTGGAGTTTTATAAGAAAGATATTTTTCTACACATGTTTTAAAAAATGGATATGCATGCTTAAAACATATTAAAAATGCAAATTACCTATGGATCCAAACCTTTTAAAGAGACTAACAATCGTTCATTAAATTCTCAAGTGAACCTGCGGTGGGATATTTACCCATGTCAAACTAGACATTATTTTGCCCATTTACAAAAAGCTGATCTACCAATCATAGATGATTGTGAAGTAATTTATCATGTGTAACGGGCCATACTGTTGTAAGGAATGACTTTTAGATTGGGAGTCATGACTCAATTAAAAATCCCACACCTCCCTCTTTTCCCGACGATTGCAAAACCTAATATATAAAAATTAAATAAAGTTTACAATCCTTAAAAATTATAGAAACTTTTTAGAATTATATCTCTCCACATCTGTGCATTGTGCATTGTGCATTTCAATTTTAGATGTATACTTTTTTCTCAAATCAAAACTTCAGTTTTCCCTTTCCCTTCATCTCTTAAAGAAATATGAGATAAAAGGCAAATAGATCACAACAAAATGAAAATTTTAGAGTTTATGTATGGCAAATATCTAAAGCAATAAAAAATTTTAGTAAAGAAAATTTATTCACACCCCACAAATAGACACAAAAGTTTTGTTATCCAAGTTTGGAAAATTCCACAAGTTCAAGCCAAATAGTTTGGAATTTTATAAGAAAGAGATTTTTCTACACTTGCTTTAAAAAATGGATATAGATTCCTGAAACATATTAAAGATGCAAATGACCTATGGATCCAAAACTTTTAAAGAGAATAACAAATGCTCATTAAATTCTCAAGTGAACCTGCGGTGGGATATTTACCCATGTCAAACTAGACATTATTTTTCCCATTTACAGAAAGTTGACCTACCAATAATAGACGATTGTGAAGTGATTTATCATGCATAACGGGCCATATTATTGTAAGGAATGACTTTTGGATTGGGAGTCATCACTCAGTTAAAAATCCCACGCCTCCTCTTTCCCTGATGATTGCAAAACCTAATATGTAAAAAATAAAAAGAGTTTACAATCCCTAAAAATTACAAACACTTTTTCGAATTATCTCTCTCTACATTTGTGCATTGTGCATTTCCATTTTAGATGCATACTTTTTTCTTAAATCTAAACTTGAGTTTTCACTTTTCCTACATCTCGTAAAGAAAAAGTAGATAGAAGGCAAATAGAACACAACAAAATGAAAATTTTAGAGTTTATGTAAGGAAAAAATTTAAAGCAATAAAAAATGCAAGAAAAGAAAATTTATTCGCACACCAGAAATGAACACAAATGTTTTGTTATCCAAGTTTGGGAAATTTCACTTGTTCAACCCTAATTGCTTGGAATTTTGAAAGCAAAAGATTTTTCTACACATGTTTTAAAAAATGGATATGCATGCTTAAAATATGTTAAAGATGCAAATGATCTGTAGAACCAAACGTTTTGAAGAGAATAACAAATGCTCATTAAATACTCAAGTGAACGTGCAATATGATATTTACTGGAGTCAAACAAGCCATTATGTTGCCCTTTCACAAAAAGCTGACCTGATGATCATAGATGATTCTAAAGTGATTTATAATACGTAACTGGCTATATTTTTTTCAGGAATGACTTATGGATTTGGAGTCAACACTCAGTTAAAAATTCCATGCCTCTCCCTTTTCCCGACGATTGCAAAACCTAATATATAAAAACTAAAAAGAGTTTACAATCCCAAAAAATTACAGACACTTTTATAATTTATGTCTCTCTACATTTGTGCAATGTGCATTTCCATTTTCGATATATATTTTTCCGTTAAATAAAAACTTGAGTTTTCAATTTTCCTTCATCTTGTAAACAAAAAAGAGATAAAAGGCAAATAGATCACAACAAAATGAAAATTTTATAGTTCATGTATCAAATAAATTTAAAGAAGTAACAAATGTAAGTAAAGAAAATTTATTCACACAACACAAATGAACACAAAACTTTTGTTATCTAAGTTTTGGAAATTCCACTAGTTCAACCCTAATAGCTTGGAGTTTTATAAGAAAGCGATATTTCTACACATGTTTTAAAAAATGGATATACATGCGTGAGACATATTAAAGATGAAAATGTCCTTTGGATCCAAACCTTTTGAGGAGAATAACAAACGCTCAATAAATTCTCAAATGAACGTGCGGTGGGATATTTACCCGAGTCAAACAAGCCATTATTTTGCCCATTTAAAAAATACTGAGTTGACGATCATAGATGATTGTAAAGTGCTTTAACATGCGTAACAAGCTATATCTTTGTAAGGAATCAATTATGAATAGGGAGTCAACACTCAGTTAAAAATCCTCCGCCTCACCCTTTTTCTAACGATCGCAAAACCTAATAAATAAAAACTAAAAAGTGTTTACAATACCTAAAAAATATTGACACTTTTTGGAATTATCTTTCTCTTCAGTTGTGCATTGTGCATTTTCATTTTAGATGCATACTTTTTTCTTAAATCAAAACTTGAGTTTTCACTTTCCCTTCATCTTGTAAACAAAAAAGAGATAAAAGGCAAACAGATCACAACAAAATGAAAATTTTAGAGTTTATGTATGGAAAAAGTTTAAAGCAATAACAAATGTGGCTAAAGAAAAGTTATTCATACACCACAAATGAACTCAACCACTTTGTTATCCAAGTTTGGGAAATTCCCTGAGTTCAACCCTAATAGCTTGGAATTTTATAAGAAATAAATTTTTCTACACATGTTTTAAAAAATGGATATGCGTGCTTTGAACATGTTAAAGATATAAATGACCTATGGATCCAAACCTTTTAAAGAGAATAACAAACATTCATTAAATTCTCAAGTGAACCTACGGTGGGATTTTTACCATGTCAAACTAGTATTATTTTGCCCATTTACAAAAAGCTGACCTACTGACCATAGATGATTGTGAAGTAATTTATCATGCATAACGGGCCAAATTCTTTTAATGAATGACTTTTGGATTGGGAGTCGTCACTCAGGTAAAAATCCCACGCCTCCCTCTTTCTCCGACAATTGCAAAATCTAATATGTAAAAACTAAAAAGAGTTTACAATCCCAAAAAATTACAGACACTTTTTCAAATTATCTCTCTCTGCATTTGTGCATTGTGCATTTCCATTTTAGATGTATACTTTTTTCTGAAATCAAAACTTGATTTTTCACTTTTGCTTCATCTCGTAAACAAAAAGTAGATAAAAGGCAAATAGATCACAATAAAATGAAAATTTCAGAGTTTATGTAAGGAAAAAATTTAAAGCAACAAAAAATGTAAGTAAAGAAAATTTATTCACACACCACAAATAAACACAAAAGTTTTGTTATCCAAGTTTGGGAAATTCCATAAGTTCAACCCTAATAGTTTGGAATTTTATAAGAATGAGATTTTTCTACACTTGTTTTAAAAAATGGATGTACATGCCTGAAACATATTAAAGATGCAAATGACCTATGGATCCAAACCTTTTAAAGAGAATAACAAACGCTCATTAAATTCTCAAGTGAACCTGCGGTGGGATATTTACCCATGTCAAACTAGACATTATTTTTCCCATTTACAAAAAGCTGACCTACCAATAATAGATGATTGTGAAGTGATTTACCATTCATAACGGGCCATATTATTGTAAGGAATGACTTTTGGATTGGGAGTCGTCACTGAGGTAAAAATCCCACGCCTCCCACTTTCCCCAATGATTGCAAAACCTAATATGTAAAAACTAAAAAGTGTTTACAATCCCTAAAAATTACACACACATTTTCAAATTATCTCTCCCTACATTTGTGCATTTTTCATTTCCATTTTAGATGTATACTTTTTTTCTGAAATCAAAACTTGAGTTTGCACTTTTCCATCATCTCGTAAACAAAAAGTAGATAAAAGGAAAATTGATCACAAGAAAATGAAAATTTCAGAGTTTATGTAAGGAAAAAATTTAAAGCAATAAAAAATGTAAGTAAAGAAAATGTATTCCCACACCACAAATGAACACAAAAGTTTTGTCATTCAATTTTGGGAAATTTCACTTGTTCAACCATAATTGGTTGGAATTTTATAAGAAACAGATATTTCTACACGTGTTTTAAAAAATGGATATGCATGCTTGAAATATGTTAAAGATGCAAGTGAACTATAAAACCAAACCTTTTAAATAGAATAACAAATGCTCATTAAATACTCAAGTGAACGTGCGATAGGATATTTACTGGAGTCAAACAAGCCATTATTTTGCCTATATACAAAAAGTTGACCAGACGATCATAGATGATTGTAAAGTGATTTATTATACGTAACTGGCTATATTTTTGTAAGGAATGACTTATGGATTCGGAGTCAACACTCAGTTAAAAATCCCCTGGCTCCCTCTCTTCCCAACAATTGCAAAACCTAATATATAAAAACTAAAAAAAGTTTACAATCCCTAAAAATTACAAACACTTTTCTGAATTATGACTCTCTACATTTGTCCATTATGCATTTCCATTTTAGACACATACTTTTATCTTAAATAAAAACTTGAGTTTTCAATTTCCCTTCATCTCGTAAACAAGAAAGAGATAAAGGCAAATAGATCACAAGAAAATGAAAATTTTATAGTTTATGTATGGAAAAAATTCAAAGTAGTAACAAATGTCAGTAAATAAAATTTATTCACACAACACAAATGAACACAAAACTTTTGTTATCGAAGTTTGGGAAATTCCACTAGTTAAACCCTAACAACTTGGAGTTTTATAAGAAAGATATTTTTCTACACATGGTTTAAAATATGGATGTGCATGCTTGAAACATGTTAAAAATGCAAATTACCTATGGATCCAAACCTTTTAAAGAGACTAACAACCGCTCATTAAATTCTCAAGTGAACCTGCGGTGCGATATTTGCCCATGTCAATCTAGACATTATTTTGCCGATTTACAAAAAGCTGACCTACCAATCATAGATGATTGTGAAGTGATTTATCATGTGTAACGGGCCATACTGTTGTAAGGAATGACTTTTGGATTGGGAGTTATGACTCAGATAAAAATCCCACGCCTCCCTCTTTTCCCGACGATTGCAAAACCTAATATATAATAATTAAATAAAGTTTACAATCCTTAAAAATTATAGAAACTTTTTAGAATTATCTCTCTCCACGTTCATGCGTTGTGCATTGTGCATTTCAATTTTACATATATACTTTTTTCTCAAATCAAAACTTCAGTTTTCCCTCTCCCTTCATCTCTTAAAAAAAAATGAGATAAACGGCAAATAGATCACAACAAAATGAAAATTTTAGAGTTTTTGTATGGAAAAAATCTAAAAAAATAAAAAATTTAAGTAAAGAAAATTTATTCACACACCATAGATAGACACAAAAGTTTTGTTATCCAAGATTGGGAAATTCCACAAGTTCAACCCTAATAGCTTGGAATTTTATAAGAAAGAGATTTTTCTACACTTGTTTTAAAAAATGGATATAGATGCCTGAAACATATTAAAGATGCAAATGACCTATGGATCCAAACCTTTTAAAGAGAATAACAAACGCTCATAAAATTCTCAAGTGAACCTGCGGTGGGTTATTTACCCATGTCAAACTAGACATTATTTTTCCCATTCACAAAAAGCTGACCTACCAATAATAGATGATTGTGAAGTGATTTATCATGCATAATGGGCCATATTATTGTAAGGAATGACTTTTGGATTGGGAGTCATCACTGAGGTAAAAATCCCACGCCTCCCTCTTTCCTCGATGATTGCAAATCCTAATATGTAAAAACTATAAAGTGTTTACAATCCTAAAAAATTACACAGACTTTTTCAAATTATCTCTCTCTATATTTGGGCATTGTGCCTTTCCATTTTAGATGTATACTTTTTTTCTGAAATCAAAACTTGAGTTTTCACTTTTCCATCATCTCGTAAACAAAAAGTAGATAAAAGGAAAATTGATCACAACAAAATGAAAATTTCAAAGTTTATGTAAGGAAAAAATTTAAAGAAATAAAAAATGTAAGTAAAGAAAATTTATTCCCACACCACAAATGAACACAAAAGTTTTGGTATTCAAGTTTGGGAAATATCACTTGTTCAACCGTAATTGCTTGGAATTTTATAAAAAACAGATTTTTCTGCACGTGTTTTAAAAAATGGATATGCATGCTTGAAATATGTTAAAGATGCAAGTGAGCTATAGAACCAAACCTTTTAAATAGAATAACAAATGCTCATTAAATACTCAAGTGAACGTGCGATAGGATATTTACTGGAGTCAAACAAGCCATTATTTTGCCTATATACAAAAAGCTGACCTGACGATCATAGATGATTGTAAAGTGATTTATTATACGTAACTGGCTATATTTCTGTAAGGAATGACTTATGTATTGGGAGTCAACACTCAGTTAAAAATCCCCTGGCTCCCTCTTTTCCCGATGATTGCAAAACCTAATATATAAAAACTAAAAAAGTTTACAATCCCTAAAAATTACAGACACTTTTCTGAATTATGACTCTCTACATTTGTCCAATGTGCATTTCAGTTTTAGACACATACTTTTATCTTAAATAAAAACTTGAGTTTTCAATTTCCCTTCATCTTGTAAACAAGAAAGAGATAAAGGCAAATAGATCACAAGAAAATGAAAATTTTATAGTTTATGTATGGAAAAAATTCAAAGTAGTAACAAATGTAAGTAAATAAAATTTATTCACACAATACAAATGAACACAATACTTTTGTTATCGAAGTTTGGGAAATTCCACTTGTTAAACCGTAACAACTTGGAGTTTTATAAGAAAGATATTTTTCTACACATGTTTTAAAATATGGATGTGCATGCTTGAAACATGTTAAAAATGCAAATTACCTATGGATCCAAAACTTTTAAAGAGACTAACAATCGCTCATTAAATTCTCAAGTGAACCTACGGTGGGATATTTGCCTATGTAAATCTAGACATTATTTTGCCCATTTAAAAAAAGCTGACCTACCAATCATAGATGATTGTGAAGTGATTTATCATGTGTAACGGGCCATACTGTTGTAAGGAATGACTTTTGGATTGGGAGTCATGACTCAGATAAAAATCCCACGCCTCCCTCTTTTGCCAACGATTGCAAAACCTAATATATAAAAATTAAATAAAGTTGAAAATCCTTAAAAATTATAGAAACTTTTTAGAATTATCTCTCTCCACATTTTTGCATTGTACATTGTGCATTTCAATTTTAGATGTATACTTTTTTCTGAAATCAAAACTTCAGTTTTCCCTTTCCCTTCATCTCTTAAACAAAAATGAGATAAAAGGCAAAAAGATCATAAAAAAATGAAAATTTTAGAGTTTATGCATGGAAAAAATCTAAAACAATAAAAAATTTAAGTAAAGAAAATTTATTCACACACCACAGATAGACACAAAAGTTTTGTTATTAGAGTTTCGGAAATTCCACAAGTTCAACCCTAGTAGCTTGGAATTTTATAAGAAAGAGATTTTTCTACACTTGTTTTAAAAAATGGATAGAGATGCCTGAAACATATTAAAGATGCAAATGACCTATGGATCCAAACATTTTTAAGAGAATAACAAACGCTCATTAAATTCTCAAGTGAACCTGCGGTGGGATATTTACCCATGTCAAACTAGACATTATTTTTCCCATTTACAAAAAGCTGACCTACCCATAATAGATGATTATGAAGTGATTTATCATGCATAACGGGCCATATTATTGTAAGTCATCACTCAGTTAAAAATCCCACGCCTCCCTCTTTCCTCGACGATTGCAAAACCTAATATGTAAAAAATAAAAAGAGTTTACAATCCCTAAAAATTACAGACACTTTTTCGAATTATCTCTCTCTACATTTGTGCATTGTGCATTTCCATTTTAGATGTATACTTTTTTCTTTAATCTAAACTTGAGTTTTTACTTTTCCTTTATCTCGTAAACAAAAACTAGATGTAAGGCAAATAGAACACAACAAAATGAACATTTTAGAGTTTATGTAAGGAAAAAATTTAAAGCAATAAAAAATTAAAGAAAAGAAAATTTATTCGCACACCACAAATGAACACAAATGTTTTGTTATCCAAGTTTGGGAAATTTCACTTCTTCAATTGTAATTGCATGGAATTGTAAACGAAATAGATTTTTCTACACATGTTTTAAAAAATGGATATGCATGCTTGAAATATGTTGAAGATACAAATGATCTGTAGAACCAAACCTTTTGAAGATAATAACAAATGCTCATTAAATACTCAAGTGAACGTGCAATAGGATATTTACTGGAGTCAAACAAGCCATTATGTTGCCCTTTTACAAAAAGCTGACCTGACGATCATAGATGATTGTGAAGTGATTTATTATACGTAACGGGCTATATTTTTGTAAGGAATGACTTATGGATTTGGAGTCAACACTCAGTTAAAAATTCCCTGCCTCCCCCTTTTCCCGTTGATTGCAAAACCAAATGTATAAAAACTAAAAAGAGTTTATGATACAAAAAAATTATAGACACTTTTATAATTTATGTCTCTCTACATTTGTGCATTGTGCATTTCCATTTTAGATATATAATTTTCCGTTAAATAAAAACTTGAGTTTTCAATTTTCCTTCATCTCGTAAACAAAAAAGAGATAAAAGGCAAATAGTTCACAGCAAAATGAAAATTTTATAGTTTATGTATGGAAAAAATTTAAAGTAGTAACAAATGCAAGTAAATAAAATTTAGTCACACAACACAAATGAACACAAAACTTTTGTTACCGAAGTTTGGGAAATTCCACCAGTTCAACCCTAACAACTTGAAGTTTTATAAGAATGAGATATTTCTAAACATGTTTTAAGAAATGGATATGCATGCTTGAAACATGTTAAAAATGCAAATTACCTATGGATCCAAACTTTTTAAAGAGACTAACAATCGCTCATTAAATTCTCAAGTGAAACTGCGGTGGGATATTTACCCATGTCAATCTAGACATTATTTTGCTCATTTACAAAAAGCTAACCTACCAATCATAGATGATTTTGAAGTGATTTATCATGTGTAACGGGCCATACTGTTGTAAGGAATAACTTTTGGATTGGGAGTCATAACTCAGTTAAAAATCCCACGTCTCCCACTTTTCCCGACGATTGCAAAACCTAATATATAAAAATTAAATAAAGTTTACAATCCTTAAAAATTATAGAAACTTTTTAGAATTATCTCTCGCCACATTTTTGCATTGTGCATTGTGCATTTCAATTTTAGATGTATACTTCTTTCTCAAATCAAAACTTCAGTTTTCCCTTTCCCTTCATCTCTTAAACAAAAATGAGATAAAAGGCAAAAAGATCACAACAAAATGAAAATTTTAGAGTTTATGTAAGGAAAAAATCTAAAGGAATAAAAAATTTAAGTAAAGAAAATTTATTCACACACCACAAATAGACACAAAAGTTTTGTTATCCAAGTTTGGGAAATTCCACAAGTTCAACCCTAATAGCTTAGAATTTTATAAGAAAGAGATTTTTCTACACTTGTTTTAAAAAATGGATATAGATGCCGGAAACATATTAAAGATGAAAATGACCTATGGATACAAACCTTTTAAAGAGAATAACAAACGCTCATTAAATCCTCAAGTGAACCTGCGGTGGGATATTTACCCATGTCAAACTAGACATTATTTTTCCCATTTACAAAAAGCTGAACTACCAATAATAGATGATTGTGAAGTGATTGATCATGCATAACATGCCATATTATTGTAAAGAATGACTTTTGGATTGGGAGTCATCACTCAGTTAAAAATCCCACGCCTCCCTCTTTCCCCGACGATTGCAAAACCTAATATGTAAAAAAAAAAGTGTTTACAATCCCTAAAAATTACAGCCATTTTTTCGTATTATCTCTCTCTACATTTGTGCATTGTGCATTTCCATTTCAGATGTATACTTTTTTCTTAAATTTAAACTTGAGTTTTCACTTTTCCTTCATCTCGTAAACAAAAAGTAGATAAAAGGCAAATAGAACACAACAAAATGAAAATTTTAGAGTTTATGTACGGAAAAAATTTAAAGCAATAAAAAATTTAACTAAAGAAAATTTATTCACACACCAGAAATGAACACAAATGTTTTGTTATCCAAGTTTTGGAAATTTCACTTGTTCAACCCTAATTGCTTGGAATTTTATAAGAAACAGATTTATCTACACGTTTTAAAAAATGGATATGCGTGCTTGAAATATGTTAAAGATGCAAATGATCTGTAGAACCAAACCTTTTGAAGAGAATAAAAAATGCTCATTAAATACTTAAGTGAACGTGCAATAGGATATTTACTGGTGTCAAACAAGCCATTATGTTGCCCTTTTACAAAAAGCTGAACTGACGATCATAGATGATTGTAAAGTGATTTATTAAACGTAACTGGCTATATTTTTGTAAGGAATGACTTATGGATTTGGAGTCAACACTCAGTTAAAAATTCCCTGACTCCCCCTTCTCCCGACGATTGCAAAACCTAATATATAAAAACTAAAAAGAGTTTACAATCCTAAAAAATTACAGACACTTTTATAATTTTTTGTCTCTCTACATTTGTGCATTGTGCATTTCCATTTTAGATATATACTTTTCCGTTAAATAAAAAGTTGAGTTTTCAATTTTCCTTCATCTCATAAACTAAAAAGAGATAAAAGGCAAATAGATCACAACAAAATGAAAATTTTATAGTTTATGTATCGAATAAATTTAATGAAGTAACAAATGTGAGTAAAGAAAATTTATTCACACAACACAAATGAACACAAAACTTTTGTTATCGAAGTTTTGGAAATTTCACTAGCTCAACCCTAATAGCTTGGAGTCTTATAAGAAAGAGATATTTCTACACATGTTTTAAAAAATGGATATACATGCATGAAACATATTAAATATGAAAATGTCCTATGGATCCAAACCTTTTAAGAAGAATAACCAATGCTCAATAAATTCTCAAATGAACATGAGGATGGATATTTACCCGAGTCAAACAAGCCATTATTTTGCCCATTTGCAAAATGCTGTGTTGACGATCATAGATGATTGTAAAGTGCTTTAACATGCGTAACAAGCTATATCTTTGTAAGGAATGAATTATGAATAGGGAGTCAACACTCAGTTAAAAATCCTCCGCCTCACCCTTTTTCTAACGATTGCAAAACCTAATAAATAAAAACTAAAAAGTGTTTACAATCCCTAAAAAATATTGACACTTTTTGGAATTATCTTTCTCTACATTTGGGCATTGTGCATTTTCATTTTAGATGTATACTTTTTTCTTAAATCAAAACTTGAGTTTTCACTTTCCCTTCATCTCGTAAACAAAAAAGAGATAAAAGGTAAATAGATCTCAACAAAATGAAAATTTTAGAGTTTATGTATGGAAAAAATTTAAAGCAATAACAAATGTGGCTAAAGAAAAGTTATTCATACACCACAAATGAACTCAACCATTTTGTTATCCAAGTTTGGGAAATTCCATGAGTTCAACACTAATAGCTTGGAATTTTATAAGAAAGAAATTTTTCTACACATGTTTTAAAAAAAAGATATGCGTGCTTTGAACATGTTAAAGATGCAAATGACCTATGGATCAAAACCTTTTAAAGAGAATAACAAACGCTCATTAAATTCTCAAGTGAACCTACGGTGGGATATTTACCATGTCAAACTAGACATTATTTTGCCCATTTACAAAAAGCTGACCTACCAATCATAGATGATTGTGAAGTGATTTATCACGCGTAATGGGCCATATTATTGTAAGGAATGACTTTTGGATTGGGAGTCGTCACTCAGGTAAAAATCCCACGCCTCCCTCTTTCCCCGACGATTGCAAATCCTAATATGTAAAAACTAAAAAGAGTTTACAATCCGTAAAACTTACAGGCACTTTTTCAAATTATCTCTCTCTACATTTGTGCATTGTGCATTGTGCATTTCCATTTCAGATGTATACTTTTTTCAGAAATCAAAACTTGAGTTTTCACTTTTCCTTCATCTCGTAAACAAAAAGTAGATAAAAGGCAAATAGATCACAACAAAATGAAAGTTTTAGAGTTTATGTAAGGAAAAAATTTTAAGCAATAAAAAATGTATGTAAAGAAAATTTATTCCCACACCACAAATGAACAGAAGTTTGAGAAGTTTCACTTGTTCAACCGTAATTGCTTGGAATTTTATAAGAAACAGATTTTTCTACACATGTTTTAAAAAAGGGATATGCATGCTTGAAATATGTTAAAGATGCAAATGAGCTATAGAAGCAAACCTTTTAAATGGAATAACAAATGCTCTTTAAATACTCAAGTGAACGTGCGATAGGATATTTACTGAGTCAAACAAGCCATTATTTTGCCCATATACAAAATGTTGACCTGACGATCATAGATGATTGTAAAGTGATTTATTATACGTAACCGGCTATATTTTTGTAAGGAATGACTTATGGATTGGGAGTCAACACTCAGTTAAAAATCCCCTGCCTCCCCCTTTTCCCGACGATTGCAAAACCTAATATATAAAAACTAAAAAGAGTTTACAATCCCTAAAAATTAGAGACACTTTTCTGAATTATGATTCTCTACATTTGTCCATTGTGCATTTCCATTTTAGATAGATACTTTTATCCATAATAAAAACTTGAGTTTTCAATTTCCCTTCATCTCGTAAACAAAAAAGAGATAAAGGCAAATAGTTCACAACAAAATGAAAATTTTATAGTTTATGTATGGAAAAAATTTTAAGCAGTAACAAATGTAAGTAAATAAAATTTATTCACACACAACACAAATGAACACAAAACTTTTGTTATTGAAGTTTGGGAAATTCCACTAGTTCAACCCTAACAACTTGGAGTTTTATAAGAAAGATATTTTTCTACACTTGTTTTAAAAAATGGATATACATGCTTGAAACATGTTAAGATGAAAATGTCCTATGGATCCAAACCTTTTAAGGAGAATAACAAACGCTCATTAAATTATCAAATGAACATGCGGTGGGATATTTACCCGAGTCGAACAAGCCATTATTTTGCCCATTTACAACAAGCTGACTTGACGATCATAGATGATTTTAAATTGTTTTATCATGTGTAACGAGCTATATTTTTGTAAGGTATGACTTATGGATAGGGAGTTAACACATAGTTAGAAATCCTACGCCTCACCCTTTACTTGACGATTGCAAAACCTAATAAATAAAAACTAAAAAGTGTTAACAATCCCTAAAACATAATGACACTTTTTGGAATTATCTTTCTCTACATTTGTGCATTGTGCATTTCCATTTTAGATGTATAATTTTTTCTTAAACCAAAACTTGAGTTTTCACTTTCCCTTCATCTCGTAAACAAAAAAGAGATAAAAAGAAAATAGATCAGAACAAAATGAAAATTTTAGAGTTTTTGTATGGAAAAAATTTAAAGCAATAACAAACGTGACTAAAGAAAATTTATTAACTCACCACAAATGAACTCAACCATTTTGTTATCCAAGTTTGGGAAATTCAATGAGTTCAACCCTAATAGCTTGGAATTTTATAAGAAAGAGATTTTTCTACACATGTTTTAAAAAATGGATATGCATCATTGGAACATGTTAGAGATGAAAATGACCTATGCATCCAAACATTTTAAAGAGAATAACAAACTCTCAATAAATTCTCAAGTGAACGCGCGGTGGGATTTTTCCCGAGTCAAACAAGCCATTATTTTGCCCATTTAGAAAAAGCTTACCTAACGATGTTAGATGGTTGTAAAGTGATATATAATGCGTAACGAGCTATATTTTTGTTAGGAATGACTTATGGATGTAGAATCAACACTCAGTTAAAAATCCCTTGCCTGCCCCTTTTCCCGACAATTACAAAACCTAATATCTAAAAAATAAAAAGAGTTTACAATCTCGAAAAATTACAGAAAATTTTTGGAATTACCTCTATCTACATTTTTGCATTGTGCATTTCTAATTTAGTTGTATACTTTTTTATTAAATCAAAACTTCAGTTTTCACTTTCCCTTCGTCTCGTAAACAAAAAAGAGATAAAAGGCAAATAGATCCCAACAAAATGAAAATTTTAGAGAACTTGAAAGGAAAAAAGTTAAAGAAATAACAAATGGAAGTGAAGAAAATTTATTCTCACACCACAAATGAATACAAACGTTTCGTTATCCAAGTTTGGGAAATTCCACTAGTTCAACCCTAATAGCTTGGAGTTTTATAACAAAAAGATTTTTCTTCACATGTTTTAAAAAATGAATATGCATGCTTGAAGCATGTTAAAGATGCAAATGACCTTTGGATCCAAACCTTTAAAAGAGAATAACAATGCTCATTAAATTCTCAAGTGGACGTGCAGTGGGATATTTACTTGAGTCAAACAAGCCATTATTTTGCCCATTTACAAAAAGCTGACCTTATGGTCATTGATGATTGTAAAGTGATTTATCATGCGTAACGGGCTATGTAACGGGCTATATTTTTGTAAGGAATGACTTTTGGATTGCAAATCAACTCTCAGTTAAAAATCCCCCGCCGTCCTCTTTTTCCTGACGATTACAAAACCTAATATATAAAAACTAAAAAGAGTTTACAATCCCTAAAAATTATAGACACTTTTTGGAATTATCTCTTTCTACATTTGTGCAATATGCATTTCCAGTTCAGGTGTATACTTTTTTTCTTAAATCAAAACTTGAGTTTTCACTTTCCCTGCATCTCGTTAATAATAAAAAGATAAAAGGCAAGTAGATTACAGCAAAATGAAAATTTTAGAGTTTATGTATGGGAAAAATTAAAAGCAATAAAAAATTTAGGTAAAGAAAATTTATTCACACACCACAAATGAACACAAAAGTTTTGTTATCCAAGTTTGGGAAATTCCACTAGTTCAACCCTAATAGCTTGGAGTTTTATATGAAAGAAATTTTTCTTCACATGTTTTAAAACATGGATATGCATGCTTGAAACATGTTAAATATGAAAATGACGTACGGATCCAAACCTTTTAAAGAGAATAACAAACGCTCATTAAATTCTCAAGTGAATGTGTGGTTGGATATGTACCCAAGAAAAACAAGCCATTATTTTTTGCCCATTTAAAAAAACCTGACGTAACGATCATAGATGATTGTAGTGTAATTTATCGTGCATAATGGGCTATATTTTTGTAAAGAATGACTAATGGATTGGAAGTCAACACTCAGTTAAAAATAGTTTACAATCCCTAAAATTTACTGAGACTTTTCGGAATTATCTCTCTCTACATTTGTGCATTGTGGATTTCCAGTTTAGATGTATACTTTTTTCTTAAATAAAAACTTGATATTTCACTTTCCCTTCATCTCGTCAACAAATAAGAGATAAAAAGCAAATAGATCACAACAAAATAAATATTTTAAATTTTATGTATGGAAAAAATTTAAAACAATAACAAATGTAAGTAAAGACAATTTATTCACACACCACAAAAGAACACAAAATTTTTGTTATTGAAGTTTGGGAAATTCCACTAGTTCAGCCCTAATAGCTTAGAGTTTTATAAGAAAGAGATTTTTCTACACAAGTTTTAAAAAATGGATATACATGCTTGAAACATGTTAAAGATGAAAATGACCTATTGGTCCAAACCTTTTAAAGCGAATAAAAACGCTTATTAAATTTTCAAATGAACGTGCGGTGGGATATTTACCCGAGTCAAACAAGCCATTATTTTGCCCATTTACAAAAAGCTGACCTAATGGTCATAGATGAATGTAAGTGATTTATCATGCATAACGGGCTATATTTTTGTAAGGAATGAATTATAGATTGGGAGTCAACACTCAGTTAAAAATCCCCCACCTCCCCCTTTTCCCGACGATTGCGAAACCAAATATATAAAATCTAAAAGTAATTTACAATCCTTAAAAATTTCAGACACTTTTTGGAATTATCGCTCTCTACATTTGTTCATTGTGGATTTCCATTTTAGATGTAAACTTTTTTTTTTTAAATTAGAACTTGAGTTTTCACTTTCCCTTCATCTCATAAACAAAAAAGACGTAAAAGGCAAATAGATCACAAGAAAATAAATTTTTAGAGTTTATGTATGGAAAAAATTTAAAGCAATAAAGATTGTAAGTAAAAAAAAATTATTCGCACACCATAAATGAACATAGAAGTTTTTTTATCCATGATTTGGAAATTGCACTAGTTCAACCCTAATAGCTTGAAATTTTAAAAGAAAGAGATATTTCTACCCATATTTTAAAAAATGGATATGCATTCTTGAATTTTAAAAGAAAGAGACATCTCTACTCATGTTTTAAAAAATGGAGATGCATCCTTTAAATCAAAACTATGAGTTTTCGCTCTCTATTCATCCCGTAAAAAAAAGGAAAATAGATCACAATTAAATGAAAATTTTAGAGTTTATGTATGGATTTTTTTTAAAAATAACATATGTAAGTAAAGAAAATTTATACACACACCACAAATGAACAGAAAAGTTTTGTTAACCAAGTTTTGGAAATTCCAGTAGTTCAACCCTAATAATAGCTTGGAATTTTATAAGAAAAAAATTTCTTCTAAACATGTTTTAAAAATGGATATGCATGCTTGAAACTTGTTAAAGATGCATATGATCTATGGATCCAAACATTTTAAAGAGAATAACAAATGCTCATGAAATTCTGAAGTTATCATGTGGTGGGATATTCACTTCAGTCAAACAAGCCATTATTTTGCCCATTTACAAAAAGCTGACATAACGATCATTGATGATTGTAAAGTGATTTATCTTGTGTAATGGGCAATATTTTTGTAAGGAATGAGTTTTAGATGGGGATTCAACACTTAGTTTAAAATCCCCTGCCTCCCTCTTTTCTCGACGATTGCAAAACCTAATATATAAAAACTAAAAAGAGTTTACAATCCCAAAAAATTACCGGCACCTTTTGGAATTATCTCTCTCAACATTTGTGCATTGGGCATTTATATTTTAGATGTATATTTTTTTCTTAAATCAAAACTTGAGTTTTCACTTTCCCTATATCTTGTAAACAAAAAAGAGATAAAAGGCAAATAGAACACAACAAAATGAAACTTTAAGAGTTTAGATATATGGAAAAAATTAAAAGCAATAAAAAATATAAGTAAAGAAAATTTGTTCACACACCACAAATGAACACAAAAGTTTTTTTATCCAAGTTTGGAAAATTCCACTAGTTCGACCTTAATAGCTTTGAGTTTTATAAGAAAGAGATTTTTCTTCATATGTTTTAAAAAATGGATATTCATCCTTGAAACATGTTAAAGATGCAAATGACCAATGGATCCAAACGTTTAAAAGAGAATAACAAACGCTCATTAAAATTTCAAGTGAATGTGTGCTGTGATATTTACCCAAGTCAAGCAAGCCATTATTTTTTCCATTTAAGAAAAGCTAACCTGACAATCACAGATGATTGTAAAGTGATTTAACATGCATAACAAGCCATATTTTTTTAAGGAATGACTTATGGATAGGGAGTCAACATTAAGTTAAAAATCCCCTGCCTCCCCCATTTCCTGACGATTACAAAACCTAATATATAAAAACTAAAAGTTGTATACAATTCCTAAAAATTATAGACACTTTTTGGAATTATCGCTCTCTACATTTGTGCATTGTTCATTTCCATTTTAGATGTCTAACATTTTTTAAATCAAAACTTGAGTTTTCACTTTCCCTTCATCTCGTAAACAAAAAAGAGATAAAAGGCAAACAGATAAAAAAATGAAAATTTTAGAGTTTATGTATCGAAAAAATTTTAACCAAGAACAAATGTAAGTGAATAAAATTTCACACCACAAATGAACACAAAAATTTTTTATCCAAGTTTGGGAAATTCCACTAGTTTAACCTTAATAGCTTCAAGTTTTTATGAAAGAGATTTTTCTTCACATGTTTTAAAAAATGGATATGCATGCTTCAAACATTTTAAATATGCAAATGACCAATGGATCCAAACCTTTTAACTAGAATAAAAAACGCTCATTAAAATATCAAGTGAATGTGAGGTGGGATATTTACCCAAGTCAAACTAGCCATTATTTTTCCCATTTAAGAAAACTCTAACCTCATGATCATAGATGATTGTAAATTTATATGCATGCTTGAAACATGTTAAAGATGCAAATGACCTATGAATCCAAACCTCTTAAAGAGAATAACAAACGCTCATTAAATTCTCAAGTGAACCTGTAGTGGGATTTTTACCCATGTCAAGCAAGCCATTATTTGGCCCATTTACAAAATGCCAACCTGATGATCATAGATGATAGTAAAGTGATTTATCATGTGTAATAGTCTATATTTTTGTAAGGAATGACCTATGGATTGGGAGTCAACACTCAATTAAAAATCCCCCGCCTCCCCTTTTTTCCGATGATTTCAAAACCTACTATATAAAAACAAAAAAGAGTTTACAATCCCTAAAAATTACAAACACTTTTTGGAATATTCTCTCTTAAATTTGTGCATTTTGCATTATGCATTTTCAGTTTAGAATTACACTTTTTTCTTAAATCAAAACTTGAGTTTCACTTTCTATTCATCTCGTCAGCAAAAAACAGATAAAGGCAAATAGATCACAACAAAATTGAAATTTTAGAGTTTATGTATGTAAAAAATTTAAAGCAATAACAAATGTAAGTAAAGAAAATTAATTCACACACCGTAAATGAACACAAAAGTTTTGTTATCCAAGTTTTGGAAATTCCACGAGTTCTACCCTAGCTGCTTGGAATTTTAAGAAAAATATTTTTCTACACATGTTTTAAAAAATGGATATGCATGGTTGAAACATGTTAAAGATGCAAATGACCTATGGATCCAAACGTTTTAAAGTGAATAACAAATGTTAATTAAATTCTCAAGCGAACGTGCGGTGGGATATTTACCCGAGTCAAACAAGCCATTATTTTACCCATTTACATAAAGCTGACCTAAAGATCATAGATGATTGTAAAGTGATTTAACATGCGTAACGGGCTTTATTTTTTTAAGGAATGAGTTATGGATTGGGAGTCAACACTCTGTTAAAAATCCACCGCCTACCCCTTTTCCCGACGGTTACGAAACCTAATAAATAAAAACTAAAAAGAGTTTACAATGCCTTAAAATTATAGTCACTTTTTGGAATTATCTCTCTCTACATTTTTGAATTATGCATTTCCAGTTTAATTGTAAATTTTTTTATTAAATGAAAGCTTGAGTTTTCATTTTTCCTTCATCTCGTAAACAAAAAAGAGATAAAAGGCAAATAGATCGCAAGAAAATGAATATTTTAGAGTTTATGAATGGAAAAAATTTAAAGCAATAACAAATCTAACTAAAGAAAATTTATTCGCACACCACAAATGACAACAAAAGTTTGTTATGCAAGTTTAGGAAATTCCACTAGTTCAACCCTAATAGCTTGGAATTTCATAAAAAAAGAGATTTTTCTGCACATGTTTTAAAAAATGGATATGCATTCCTGAAACATGTTAAAGATGCAAATGACCTATGGATACAAACCATTTAAAAAGAATAACAAATGTTAATTAAATTCTCAAGTGAACGTGCGGTGGGATATTTGCTTGAGTCAAACAAGCCATTCGTTTGCCCATTTAATAAAAGTTGACCTGACGATCATAGATGATTGTAAAGTGATTTATCATGTGTAACGGGCTATATTTTTTTAAGGATTGACTTATGGGTTGGGAGTCAACACTTAGTTAAAAATCCCCCGCCTACCTCTTTTCTCGTCTAATGCAAAGCCTAATATATAAAACTAAAAATTGTTTACAATCCGTCAAAATTACAGACAACTTTTGGAATTATCGCTCTCTACATTTGTGCATTGTGCATTTCCATTTTAGATGTACACTTTGTTTTTATATCAAAACTTGAGTTTTCACTTTCCCCTCATCTCGTAAACAAAAAAGAGATAAAAGGCAAACAAATCACAAAAAAATGAAAATTTTAGAGTTTAAGTATGAAAGAAATTTAAAGAAATAACAAATGTAAGTAAAGAAAATTTATTCGCAAACCACAAATGAACACAAAAGTTTTGTTATCCAAGTTTTCGAAATTCCACTAGTTCAACCATATTAGCTTGGAGTTTTTTAAGAAAGAGATTTTTCAACACATATTTTAAAAAATGGATAGGAATGCTTGAAACATGTTAAAGATTCAAATCACCTATGTATCCAAACCTTTTAAAGAGAATTACAAATGCTCATTAAATTTTCAAGTGAATGTCCGGTGGAATATTTTCATGAGTCAAACTTATTTCGCCTATTTAAAAAAAGTTGATCAGACAATCATAGGTGATTGTAAATTGATTTATCATGCGTAATGGGCTATATTTTTTAAGGATTGACTTATGGATTCGGAGTCAACTCTCAATTAAAAATCCTCCGCCTGCCCTTGTTCCTGACGATTCCAAAACCTAATATATAAAACTTAAAAAAGTTTAACATGCCTAAAAATTACAGACACTATTTGGAATTACCTCTCCCTACATTTCTGCATTGTGCAATTCCAAGTTAGATGTATACTTTTTTCTTATATCAAAACTTGACTTTTCACTTTCCCTTCATCTCGTCAACAAAAAAGAGATAAAAGGTAAATAGATCACAACAAAATGAAAATATTAGAGGCTATCTATGGAAAAAATTTTAAGAAATAACAAATGTAAGTAAAGAAAATTTATTCACACACCACAAATGAACACAAAAGTTTTGTTATCCAAGTTTTTTAGAAATTCCACTAGTTCAACCCTAGTAGGTTGGAGTTTTATAAAAAAGAAATTTTTCTACACATGCATTAAAAAATGGATATGCATGCTTCAAACATGTTAAAGATGCAAATGAGCTATGGATCCAAACCTTTTAAAGAGAATAAGAAATATTCGTTAAATTTTCAAGTAAACGTGCGATGGGATATTTACCTAACTCAAACAAGCCATTATTTTTCCCATTTACAAAAAGCTGCCCTGACGATCATAGAGTATTGTAAAGTGATTTATCATGTGTAATGGGCTATATTTTTGTAAGGAATGATTTATGGGTTGGGAGAGCACTCAGTTAGAAATCCCTCGGCTCCCCCTTTTCCTGACGGTTGCAAAACCTAATATATAAAAACTAAAAAAAGTTTACAATCCCAAAAAATTACAAACTCCTTTTGGAATTATCGCTCCCTACGTTTGTGCATTGTACATTTCCATTTTAGATGTATACTTTGTTTATAAACCAAAACTTGAGTTTTCTTTTCCCTTCTTCTCATAAACAAAAAAGAGATAAAAGGCAAATAGATGACAACAAAATGAAAATTTAATAGTTTATGTATGGAAATTTAAAGCAATAACAAAGGTAAGTAAAAAAAATTTATTCGCACACCACAAATTAACACAAAAACTTTGTTATCCAAGTTTGGGTAATTCCACTAGTTCAACCATAATAGCTGGGAATTTTATTAGAAAGAGATTTTTCTACACATGTTTTAAAAAATGGATATGCATGCTTGAAACATGTTAAAGATGCAAATAACCTATGGATACAAAATTTTTAAAGAGAATAACAAACGCTCACTAAATTTTTCAAGTGAACGTTCGGTGGGATATTTACCCGAGTCAAACAAGCCATTATTTTTCCCTTTTACAAAAAGATGACTTGACGATCATAGATGGCTATAAAGAGATTTATCATATGTAACGGGCTATATTTTTTTAAGGAATGACTTATTGATTGGGAGTCAACACTCAGTTAAAAATCCCCTGCCTCCCCCTTTTCCTTACGATTGCAAAACCTTATGAATAAAAAATAAAAAGTATTTACAATTCCTAAAAATTATAGACACTTTTTGGAATTATCTCTCTCTAAATTTTTTCATTGTGCATTTCCAGTTTATATGCGTACTTTTTTATTAAATATAAACTTGAGTTTTCACTTTCCCTTCATCTCATTAAAAAATAGAGAAAAAAGGCAAATAGATTACAACAAATTAAAATTTTAGAGTTTATGTATGGAAAATTTTTTAAGAAATAACAAATGTAACTAAAGAAAATTTATTCACACACCACAAATGAACATAAAAGTTATGTTATCCAAGTTTGGGAAATTTCTCTAGTTCATCCAGAACAGCTTGGATTTTTATAAGAAAGAGATATTTTTTCACATGTTTTAAAAAATGGATACGCATGCTTGAATCATGTTAAAGATTCAAATGACCTAAGCATCAAAACCTTTTAAAGAAAATAACAAATGCTCATTAAATTCTCAAGTGAACGTGCGATAGGATATTTTCCCGAGTCAAACAAGCCATTGTTTTGCCCATTTAGAAAAAAAGCTAACCTGATGATCATAGATGATTTTAAATTGATTTATCATGCGCAACGGGCTATATTTTTGTAATGATTGACTTATTGATTAGGATTCAACTCTCTATTAAAAATCCCCCGCCTCCCCCGTTTCTCGACGATTGCAAAACCTAATATATAATAACTTAAAAGAGTATACAATCCCAAAAATTTACAGACACTTTTTTGAATTATCTCTCTCTACATTTGGGCATTGTGCAATTCCATGTTAGATGTATACTTTTTTCATATATCAAAACATGAGTTTTCACTTTCCCTTCATCTTGTAAACAAAAAAGATATAAAAGGCAAATAGATCACAACAAAATGAAAAATTTAGATTTTTTGTATGGAAAAAATTTAAAGCTATAATAAATAAAAGTAAAGAAAATTTATTCACACACCAGAAATGAACACAAAAGTTTTGTTATCCAAGTTTTGGAAATTCTACAAGTTCAACCATAATAGCTTGGAGTTTTATAAGAAAGAGATTTTTCTACACATGTTTTAAAAAATGGATATGCATGCATGAAACAGGTTAAAGATGCAAATGAGCTATGGATCCAAACCTTTTAAAGCGAATAAGAAATGTTCATTAAATTCTAAGTGAACATGCGGTGAGATATTTACCCGAGTCAAACAAGCCATTATTTTTCCCATTTACAAAAAGCTGACCTGACGATCATAGATGTAAAGTGATTTATCACACATAATGGGCTATATTTTTGTAAGGAATGATTTATGGGTTGGGAGTCAACACTCAGTTAAAAATCCCCTGCCACCACCTTTTCCTGATGATTTGAAAACCTAATATATAAAAACTAAAAATAGTTTACAATCCCTAAAAATTACAGACAACTTTTGAAATTATCGCTCTCTACAGTTGTGCATTGTGCATTTCCATTTTAGATGTATACTTTGTTTTTAAATCAAAACTTGAGTTTTCACTTTCACTTCATGTCGTAAACAAAAAAGAGATAAAAGGCAAATAGATCACAAAAAATGAAAATTTTAGAGTTTATGTATGGAAGTAATTTAAAGTAATAAAAAATGTAAGTAAAGCAAATTTATTCGTAAACCACAAATGAACAAAAAAAATTTATTATTCAAGTTTGGGGATTCCACTAGTTCAACCCTAATAGCTAGGAATTTTATTAGAAATATGTTTTTCTACACATGTTTTAAAAAATGGATATGTATGCTTGAAACATGTTAAAGATGCAAATGAGCTATGGATCCAAACCTTTAAAACAAAATAACAAATCTCCCTAAATTCTCAAGTGAACGTGCGGTGAGATATGTACCCAAGTCAAACAAGCCATTTTTTTGCCCATTTAAAAAAAGCTGACCTGACGATCATAGATGGTTGTAAAGTGATTTACGATACGTAATGGGCTATATTTTTTGAAGGAATGACTTCTGGATTGGAAGTCAAAACTCAGTTAAAAATCCCCTCCCCCCTCTTTTCCTGACAATTGCAAAACCTAGTAAATAAAAACTAAAAAGTGTTTACAATCCCTAAAAATTACAGACACTTTTTGGAATTATTTGTCTCTAAATTTTTTCATTGTGCATTTCCATTTTAGATGTATACTTTTTTTCTTAAATCTAAACTTGAGTTTTCACTTTCCCTTCATCTCGTAAAAAAATAGAGAAAAAAGGTAAATAGATCGCAATAAATTAAAATTTTAGAGATTATGTATGGAAAAAATTTCAAGCAATAACAAATGTAAGTAAAGAAAATTTATTCACACACCACAAATGAACACAAAAGTTTTGTTATCCAAGTTTGGGAAATTGCACTTGTTCAACCATAATAGCTTGGAGTTTTATAAGAACTAGATTTTTTTCACATGTTTTAAAAAATGGATATACATGCTTGAAACATGTTAACCATTCAAATGACCTATGGATCAAAACCTTTTAAAGAGAATAAAAATTTCTCATTCAATTCTCAGGTGAACGTGAGGTGGGATATTTACCCGAGTCAAACAAGCCATTGTTTTGCTCATTTAAAAAAAGCTAACCTGATGATCATAGATGATTTTTAATTGATTTATCATGAGTAACGGGTTCTATTTTTGTAATGATTCACTTAAATTGATTAGGAATCAACTCTCAATTAAAAATCCCCCGCCTCCCCCGTTTCCATATGATTGCAAAACCTAATATATAAAAACATAAAAGAGTACACAATCCCTAGTAATTACAGACACTTTTTGGAATTACCTCTATCTACATTTGTGCATTGTGCATTTCCATGTTAGATTTATACTTTTTTCTTATATCAAAACTTGAGTTTGCACTTTCCCTTCATCTCGTACACAAAAAAGTGATAAAAGGCAAAAAGATCACCACAAAATGAAAATTTTAGTGTTTATGTATGGAAAATTTTAAATCAATAACAAATGTAAGTAAAGAAAATTTATTCATACACCATGAATGAACACAAAAGTATTGTTATCCAAGTTTGGGAAATTCCACTAGTTCAACCCTAATAGCTTTGAGTTTTATAAGAAAGAGATTTTTCTACACATGTTTTTAAAAATTGGATATGCATGCTTGAATCATGTTAAAGATGCAACTGACCTATGGATCCAAACCGTTAAAAGTGAATAACAAATGTTCATTAAATTCTCAAGTGAACGTGCAGTGGGATATTTACCCGAGTCAAACAAGCCATTATTTTGCCCATTTACAAATAGCTGACCTGAAGGTCATAGATGATTGTAAAGTGATTTATCGTGCGTAATGGACTATATTTTTGTAAGGTATAATTTATGGGTTGGGAGTCAACACTCAATTAAAATCCCTCACCTCCCCCTTTTCCCGACGACTGGAAAACCTAATCAATAAAAAATAAAAATAGTTTACAATCCCTAAAAATTACAGTCACCTTTTGGAATTATCGCTCTCCACATTTGTGCATTGTGCATTTCTATTTTAGATGTATACTTTGTTTTTATATCAAATTTGAGTTTTCACTTTCCTTTCATCTCGTAAAAAAAAAGAAATAAAAGGCAAACAGATCACAACAAAATGAAAATTTTAGAGTTTAAGTATGGAAGAAATTAAAACCAATAACAAATGTAAGAAAAGAAAATATATTCGCACACCACAAATGAACACAAAAGTTTTGTTATCCAAGTTTGGGGAATTCCACTAGTTCAACTCTAATAGCTTGGAATTTTGTTAGAAAGAGATTTTTCTACACTTGTTTTAAACAATGGATATGCATGCTTAAAACATGTTAAAGATGCAAATGAGCTATGGATCCAAACCTTTTAAAGATAAAAACATACGCTCATTAAATTCTCAAGTGAACATGCGGTGGGATATTTACCCGAATCAAACAAGCCATTATTTTGCCCAGTTACAAAAAGCTGACTTGATGATCATAGATCATTGTAAAGTCATTTGTCATGCGGAACAGACTATATTTTTTCTAGGAATGACTTCTAGATTGGGATTCAACACTCAGTTAAAAATCCCCCGCCTCCCCCTTTTCCCGACAATTGCAAAACCTAATAAATAAAAACTAAAAAATGTTTACAGTCCCCAAAAATTACATACTCTTCTTGGAATTATCTCTCTATTCATTTGTGGATTGTGCATTTCCATTTTAGATGTATACTTTTTTTTTAATCAAAACTTGAGTTTTCACTTTGCCTTCATCTTGTAAACAAAAAAGAGATAAAAGGCAAATATATCACAACAAAATGAAAATTTTAGAGTTTATGTATGGAAAAAAATTAAAGCAATAACAAATGTAAGTAAATAAAATTTATTCACACACCCCAAATGAACACCAAAGCTTTGTTCTCCAAGTTTGGGAAATTCCTCTATTTCAACCCTCATAGCTTGGAATTTTAAAAGAAAGAGATTTTTATACACATGTTTTAAGAAAAGGATATGCATGCTTGAAACATGTTAAAGATGTAAATGACCTATGGATCCAAACCTTTTAAAGAGACTAACAAACTCTCATTGAATTCTCAAGTGAACCTGCAGTGGGATATTTACCTGAGCCAAACAAGCCATTATTTAGCCCATTTACAAAAAGCTGACCTACCAATCATAGATTATTGTAAAGTGATTTATCATGCGTAATGGGCCATATTGTGTTAAGGAATGACTTTTGGATTGGGAGTCATCACTCAGTTAAAAATCCCACACCTCCCTCTTTTCCCGATGATTGCAAAAGCTAATATATAAAAACTAAAAAAAGTTTACAATCCCTAAAAATTACAGACACTTTTTCGATTTATCTCTTTGCACTTTTGTGCATTGTGCATTTCCATTTTAGATGTATACTTTTTTTCTGAAAACAACACCTGAGTTTTCCCTTTCCCTTCATCTCTTAAAGAAAATGAGATAAAAGAGAAATTGATCACAACAAAATAAAAATTTTAGAGTTTATGTATGGAAAAACTTTAAAGCAATAACAAATTTAATTAATGAAAATTTATTCACACACCACGAATAAACACAAAAGTTTTGTTATCCAAGTCTGGGAAATTCCACTAGTTCAACCCTAAGAGTTTGGAATTTTATAAGAAAGAGATTTTTCTAAACTTGTTTTAAAAAATGGATATGCATTCCTGAAACATATTGAAGATGAAAATGACCTTTTAAAGCGAATAACAAACGCTCATTAAATTTTCAAGTGAACATGCGGTGGGATATTTACCCGAGTCTAACAAGCCATTTTTTAGCCCATTTACGAAAGGCTAACCTGACGGTCATAGATGTTTGTAAAGTGATTTATCAAGCGTAACGAGCTATATTTTTGTAAGGAATGATTTATGGATTGGGTGTGAACATTTAGTTAAAAATCCGATGCATCCCCATTTTCCCGACGATTGCAAAACCTAATATAAAAAAACTAAAAAGAGTTTAAAATCAATAAAAATTACAGATACTTTTTGGAATTATCTCTCTCTAAATTTGGGCATTGTGCATTTCTATTTTAGATGTATACTTTTTTCTTAAGTCAAAACTTGAGTTTTCAGTTTTCCTTCATCTCGTAAACAAAAAGCAGATAAAAGGCAAATAGATCACAACAAAATGAAAATTTTAGAGTTTATGTGTGGAAAAAGTTTAAAGCAATAAGAAATGTAAGTAAAGAAAATTTATGCACACACCAGAAATTAACACAAAAATTTAGTTATCCAAGTTTGGGAAATTCAATTAGTTCAACCCTATTAGCTTGGAATTTTAAATAAAGAGATTTTTCTAGACATGTTTTAAAAAATAGATTTGCATGCTTGAAACATGTTAAAGATGAAAATGACCTATTGATCCAAACCTTTTAAAGAGAATAACAAACGCTCATTAAATTCTCAAGTGAACGTGCGGTGGGATTTTATCCGTGTCAAACAAGCCATTATTTTTCCCATTTAAAAAAAGCTGACCAAACGGTCATAAATGATTGTAAAGTGATTTATCATGTGTAGCGGGGTATATTTTTTTAAGGAATGACTTATGGATTAGGAGTCAACATTCAGAAAAAAAATCCCCGCCTCCCCCTTTTCCCAGCGATTGCAAAACCTATTATATAAAAAATGAAAAGAGTTTACAATTCCTAAAAATTACTGACACTTTTTGGAATTATCTCTCACTATATTTGAGCATTGTGCATTATCATTTTAGATGTATATTTTTTTCATAATTCAAAACTTGAGTTTTCACTTTCCCTTCATCTTATAAACAAAGAAGAGATAAAAGGCAAATAGATCACAACAAAATGAAAATATTAGTGTTTATGTATGGAAAACATTTAAAGCAATAACAAATATAAGTAAAAAAAATTTAGTCACACATCACAAATGAACAATAATTTTTTGTTATCCAAGTTTGGGAAATTCCACTTGATTAACCCTAATAGCTTGAAATTTTATAAGAAAGATATTTTCTACAAATGTTTTAAAAAAATGGATATGCATGCTTGAAACATGTTAAAGATGCAAATGACCTATGGATCCAAACCTTGTAAAGAGAATATCAAACGCTCATTAAATTCTCCAGTGAACGTGCGGTGGGATATTTACCCAAGTTAAAGAAGCCATTATTTTGCCTATTTACAAAAAGAAGAATCTGACGATCATAGATGATTGTAAAGTGATTTATCATGTGTAATGGGCTATATTTTTTTAAGGATTGACTTATGGATTGGGAGTCAACACTCAGTTAAAATTCTCTTGTCTCTCCCTTTTCCCAATGATTGCAAAACCTAATATATAAAAACTAAAAGAGTTTACAATACCAAAAAATTACAGACACTTTTTGGAATTATCTCTCTGTACATTTGTGCATTGTGAATTTCCATTTTAGATGCATACTTTTATCTTAAATCAATACTTGAGTTTTCCGTTTCCCATCATCTCGTAAAAAAAAAGAAATAAAAGGCAAATATATCAGAACAAAATAAAAATTTTAGAGTTAATGTGTGGAAAAAATTTAAAGCAATAACAAATGTAAGTAAAGAAAATTTATTCACACACCACAAATGAATACAAAAGTTTTGTTTACCAAGTTTGGGAAATTACACTAGTTCAACCCAAATAGCTTGGAATTTTATAAGAGAGTGATTTTTTCTTCTCATGTTTTAATTAATGGATATTCATGCTTGAAACATGTTAAAGATGCAAATGACCAATAGAACCAAACCTTTTAAAGAGAACAACAAACGATATTTACGCGAGTCAAACAAGCAATGTTTTTGCCCATTTACAAAAAGCAAACCTGACGATCATCAATGATTGTAAAGTGGTTTATTATGCGTAATGTGCTATATTTTTTTAAGGAATGACTTTGGGATTGGGAGTCAACATTGAGTTAAAATTCCCCCGCCTCCCCCTTTTTCGATGACCACAAAGCCTAATATATAAGAACTAAAAAGATTTTACCATCCCTAAAAATTACAAACACTTTTTGGAATTATCTCACTCCACATTTGTGCATTATGCATTGCCATTTAAAATATATATATATATATATATATATATATATATATATATATATATATTTTTTTTTTTTTTTTTTTAAATAAAAACTTGAGTTTTCACTGTCCCTTCATCTTTTAAACAAAAAAGAGATAAAAGGCAAATAGATCACAAGAAAATGAAAATTTTAGAGTTTATGTAAGGAAAAAATTTAAAGCAATAACAAAAGTAAGTAAATAAAATTTATTCGCACACCCCAAATGAACTCAAAAGTTTTGTTATCCAAGTTTGGGAAATTTCACTAGTTCAACCCAAATAGCTTGGAATTTTATAAGAAATATATTTTTCTACTCATGTTTTAAAAAATGGATATGAATGCTTGAAACATATTAAAGATGCAAATGACCTATAGAACCAAACCTTTTAAAGAAAATAACAAATAGACATTAAATTCTTAAGTGAACATGTGGTGGGATATTTACTGGAGTCAAACAAGCCATTATTTTGCCCATTTACAAAAAGCTGACCTGTCTGTCATAGATGGTTATAAAGTGATTTATCATATGTAACGGGCTATATTTTTGCAAGGAATGACTTGTGAATTTGGAGTCAACACTTATTTAAAAATCCCCCGCCTCCCCCTTTTTCCAACAATTGCAAAACCTAATATATAAAAAATAAAAAGAGTTTACAATCCCTTAAAATTACAGACATTTTTTGGAATTATCTCTCTCTACATTTTGGCATTGTGCATTTCCTTTTAAGATATATACCTTTCTCTTAAATAAAAACTTGAGTTTTCAATTTCCCTTCATTTTGTAAACAAAAAAGAGATAAAAGGAAAATAGATCAAAACAAAATGAAAATTTTAGAGTTTTTGTATGGAAAAAATTTAAAGAAAAAACAAATGTTAGTAAATAAAATTTATTCACACACCACAAATGAAAAAAAAAAAAGTTTTGTTATCCTAGTTTAGGAAATTCCACTAGTTCAACCCTAATAGCTTGGACTTTAATAAGAAAGATATTTTTCTACACATATTTAAAAAATGGATATGCATCCTTTAAACATGTTGAAGATGCAAATGACCTATGGATCCAAAACTTTTCAATTGAATAACAAATGCTTATTAAATTATCAAGTGAACGTGCGGTCGGGTATTTCCCGAGTCAAACAAGCCATTATTTTGCCCATTTACCAAAAGATAACTTGATGATCATAGATTATTGTAAAGGGATTTACCATGGGTAACGGGCTATATTTTTTTAAGGGATGGCTTTTGGATTGGGAGTCAACACTCAGTTAAAAATCCCCCACCTCCCCTTTTCCCGACAATTGCAAAACCTAATAAATAAAAACTAAAAAGTGTTTACAATAACTAAAATTACATACTCTTTTTGGAATTATCTCTCTCTACATTTGTGTATTGTGTATTTCTATTTTAGATGTATACTTTTTTCTTAAATCAAAACTTGAGTTTTCACTTTGCCTTCATCTCTTAAAAAAAAAAGAGATAAAAGGCAAATAGATCACAACAAAAAGAAAATTTGAGAGTTTCTGTATGGAAAAAATTTAAAGTAGTAACTAATGTAAGTAAAGAAAATTTTTTCACACACCAAAATGAACACAAAAGTTTTGTTATCCAAGTTTGGGAAATCCCTCTAGTTCAACCCTGATAGCATGGAGTTTTATTAGAAAGAGATTTTTCTACACATGTTTTAAAAAATAGATATGCATGCTTGAAACATGTTAAAGATGCAAATGACCTATGGATCCAAACCTTTTAAAGAGAATAACAAATGCTCATTAAATTTTCAGGTGAACGTGCAGTGGGTTATTTACTCGAGTCAAACAAGCCATTATTTTGCCCTTTTAGAAAAAGCTGACCTGTCGATCATAGATGATTCTAAAGTGATTAATCAAGCGTAATGGGATATATTTTTGGAAGGAATGACTTATGGATTGGAAGTCCCCATTTTCCTGACGATTGCAAAACCTAATATATAAAAACTAAAAAGATTTTAAAATCCCTAAAAATTACAGACACTTTTTGGAATTTTCTCTCTCCACATTTGTGCATTGTACATTGCCATTTTAGATGTATACCTTTTTTTAAATCAAAACATGAGTTTTCACTTTCCTTTACTCTCATAAAAAAATGAGATAAAAAGCAAATAGGTCGTACAAAATGATAATTTTAGAGTTTATGTATGGAAAAAATTTTAAGCAATGATAAATGTATGTAAATAAAATTTATTCACACACCAAAAATGAACACAAAAGTTTTTTTATGCAATTTTTGGAAATTCCACTAGCTTAACCTTCAAAGGATGGAATTTTATAACAAAGAGATTTTTCTAAACATGTTTTAAAAAATGGATATGTATGCTTGACACATGTTAAAGAGGCAAATGACCTATGGATCCAAACCTTTTAAAGAGAATAACAAACGCTCATTAAATTATCTAGTGAACATGCGGTGGGCTATTTACCATATTTAAACAAGCCATTATTTTTTCCATTTACAAAAAGCTGACTCGACGATCATAGATGATTGGAAAGTGATTTATCATGCGTAACGGGTTATATTTTTATAAGGAATGACTTATGGATTGGGAGACCCCCTTTTCTCGACGGTTGAAAAATGTAATATATAAAAAATAAAATGTGTTTACAATCCCTAAAAATTAAAGACACTTTTTGGAATTATCTCACTCCACATTTGTGCATTGTGCATTTCCATTTTAGATCTATACTTTTTTCTTAAATAAAAATTTGAGGTAAAATCCAAATAGATTACAATAAAATTAAAATTTTAGAGTTTTTGTATTGAAAAAATTTAAAGAAATAACAAATTTAAGTAAAGAAAATTTATTCACACACCACAAACGAACACAAAAGTTTTGTTATCCAAGTTTGGGAAATTCCACCAGTTCAACCCTAATAGCTTGGAGTTTTATAATAAAGATATTTTTCTACACATGTTTTAAAAAATGGATATGCATGCTTGAAATAAGTTAAAGATTCAAATGACCTATGGATCCAAACCTTTTAAAGAGAATAACAATTGCTCATTAAATTTTGAAATGAACGTGCGGTGGGATATTTAACCGAGTCAAACTAACCATTATTTTGCCCATTTAAAAAAAGCTGACTTGAGGATAATAGATGATTTTAAATTGCTTTCTCATGCGTAATGGGCTATATTTTTGTCAAGAATGACTTGTGGTTTGGGAGTCAACTATCAGTTAAAATCCCCATCCCCCCCTTTTCCTTACGATTGTAAAACCTAATATATAAAAACTAAAAAGAGTTTACTATCCCTAAAAATTACAAACACTTTTTGGAATTATCTCTCTCTAAATTTTTGCATTGTGCAATTCCATTTTAGATGTAAACTTTTTTCTTATATCAATACTTGAGTTTTTACTTTCCCTTCATCTCGTAAACATAAAAGAGATAAAAGACAAATAGATCACAACAAAATGAAAATTTAAGACTTTATGGATGGAAAAAGTTTAAAGCAATAATAAATTTAAGTAAAGAAAATTTATTCACACACCACAAATGAACACAAAAATTTTGTCATCCAAGTTTGGGAAATTCCACAAATTCAACCCTAATAGCTTGGAGTTTTATAAGAAATTGATTTCTCTACACATTTTTTCAAAATTGGATATGCATGCTTGAAACATGTTAACGATGCAAAAGACCTATGGATCCAAACCTTTTAAACTAAATAACAAGCGCTCTTTAAATTCTAAAGTGAATGTGCGGTGGGATATTTACCTGAGTCAAACAAGCCATTATTTTGCCCATTTAAAAAAATCTGACCTACCAATCATAGATGATTGTGAAGTGATTTATCATGTGTAATGGCCATATTGTTGTAAGGAATGACTTTTGGATTGGGAGTCATCACTCAATTAAAAATCCCACGCCTCCCTCTATTCCCGACGATTGCAAAACCTAATATATAAAAATTAAAAAAAGCTTACAATCCCTAAAAATTATAGACACTTTTTGGAATTATCTCTCTCCACTTTTGTGCATTGTGCATTGTGCATTGTGCATTTCCATTTTAGATGTATACTTTTTTCAGAAACTAAAACTTGAGTTTTCATTTTCCTTTATCTCTTAAACAAAAATGAGATAAATGGCAAATAGATCACAACAAAATGAAAATTTTAGAGTTTATATATGGAAAAATATAAAGAAATAAAAAATTTAAGTAAAGAAAATTTATTCACAGACCACAAATAAACACAAAAATTTTGTTATCCAAGTTTGGGAAATTCCACTAGTTCAACCCTAATAGCTTGGAATTTTATAAGAAAGAGATTTTTCTACACTTGTTTTCAAAAATGGATATGCATGCCTGAAACATATTAAAGATGCAAATGTCCTATGGATCCAAACCTTTTAAAGAGAATAACAAATGCTCATTAAATTTTGAAATGAACGCGCGGTGGGATATTTAACCGAGTCAAACAAACCATTATTTCGCCCATTTAAAAAAAGCAGACCTACCAATCATAGGTCATTGTAAAGTGATTTATCATGCTAACGGGCCATATTGTTGTAAGGAATGACTTTGGGATTGGGAGCCAACTATCAGTTAAAATCCCCCGCCTCCCCCTTTTCCCCACGATTGTAAAACCAAATATATAAAAACTAAAAAAAGTTTACAATCACTAAAAATTACAGACACTTTTTGGAATTATCTCTCTCTACATTTGTGCGTTGTGCATTTCCATTTTAGATGTATACTTTTTTCTTAAATCAAAACTCGAGTTTTCACTTTTCCTTCATCTCGTAAACAAAAAGAAGATAAAAGGCAAATAGATCACCACAAAATGAAAATTTTAAAGTTTATGTAAAGAAAAAATTTTAAGCAATAACAAATGTAAGTAAAGAAAATTTATTCGTAGACCACAAATGAACACAAAATTTTTTTTATCCAACTTTGGGAAATTTCACTTGTTCAACCCTAATTGCTTGGAATTTTATAAGAAACAGATTTTTCTACACATGTTTTACAAATGGATATGCATGCTTGAAATAATTTAAAGATGCAAATGATCTATAGAACCAAACCTTTAAAAGAGAATAACAAACGCTCGTTAAATACTCAAGTGAACGTGCTATGGGATATTTACTGGAGTCAAACAAGCCATTATTTTGCCCATTGACAAAAAGCTGACCTGAAGATCATAGATGATTGT
This sequence comes from Aristolochia californica, assembly GCF_029961685.1. Taxonomy (NCBI): domain Eukaryota; kingdom Viridiplantae; phylum Streptophyta; class Magnoliopsida; order Piperales; family Aristolochiaceae; genus Aristolochia; species Aristolochia californica. The sequence goes on along the minus strand of NW_027181992.1, from coordinate 29,918,325 downwards.
AAAGTGATTTATTACACGTAACGGGCTATATTTTTGTAAGGAATAACTTTTGGATTGGGATTGAACACTCAGTTAAAAATCCCCTACCTCCCCCTTTTTCCAACGATTGCAAAACCTTATAAAAGCTAAAAAGAGTTTACAATCCCTAAAAATTACAAACACTTTTTTGAATTACGTCTCTCTACATTTGTGCATTGTGCATTTCCATATTAGATATATACTTTTCTCTTAAATAAAAACTTTTCAATTTCCATTCATCTCGTAAACAAAAAAGAGATAAAAGGAAAATAGATCACAACAAAATGAAAATTTTATAGTTTATGTATGGAAAAAATTTAAAGTAGCTATTTGTCTATTAAATGTAAGTAAAGAAAATTTATTCACACAACAAAATGAACACAATAGCTAGGAGTTTTATTAGAAAGATATTTGTCTACACATGTTTTAAAAAATGGATATACATGCTTGAAACTTGTTAAAGATGAAAATGACCTATGGATCCAAACCTTTTAAGGAGAATAACAAACGCTCATTAAATTCTGAAATGAATGTGCGGTGGGATATTTACTCGAGTCAAACAATCTATTATTTTGCCCATTTACAAAAAGCTGACTTGACGATCTTAGATGATTGTAAAGTGTTTTATCATGCGTAACAAGCAATATTTTTGTAAGGAATGACTTATGGATAGGGAGTCAACACTCAATTAAAAATCATCCGCCTCACCCTTTTCCCGACAATTGTAAAACCTAATAAGTAAAAAAAAAAGTTTTTATAATCCCTAAAAAATATAGACACTTTTCAGAATTATCTTTCTCTACATTTGTGAATTGTGCATTTCCATTTTAGATGTATACTTTTTTCTTAAATCAAAACTTGAGTTTTCACTTTCCCATGATCTCATAAACAAAAAAGAGATAAAAGGTAAATAGATCACAACAAAATGAAAATTTTAGAGTTTATATATGCAAAAAATTTAAAATAATAACAAATGTGACTAAAGATGCAAATGACCTATGGATCCAAACCTTCTAAAAAGAATAACAAACGTTCATTAAATTCTCAAGTGAACGTGCGATGGGATTTTTACCCGAGTCAAACAAGCCACTATTTTTCCCATTTACAAAAAGTTGACCTAACGATGTTAGATGATTGTAAAGTGATTTATAATGTGTAACGGACAATATTTTTTTAAGGAATGACTTATGGATGTGGAGTCAACAATCAGTTAAAAATCCCCTGCCTGCCCCTTTTCCCAATGATTGCAAAACCTTATATATAAAAAAGAAAAAGAGTTTACAATCTCTAAAAATTACAGACACTTTTTGGGATTACCTCTCTCTACATTTGTGCATTGTGTATTTCAATTTTAGTTGTATACTTTTTTCTTAAATTAAAACTGGAGTTTTCACTTTGCCTTCATCTCGTAAACAAAAAAGAGAAAAAAGGCAAATAGATCACAACAAAATAAAAATTTTAGAGTATATGAACGGAAAAAAGTTATAAAAATAACAACTGGAAGTAAAGAAAATTTATTCACACACCACAAGCGAACACAAAAGTTTTGTTATCCAAGTTTGGGAAATTCCACTAGTTCAACCCTAATAGCTTGGAGTTTAATAACAAAGAGATTTTTCTTCACATGTTTTAAAAAATGGATACACATGCTTGAAACATGTTAAAGATGCAAATAACCTTTGGAACCAAATCTTTTAAAGAGAATAAAAATTCTCATTAAATTCTCAACTCAACATGCGGTGGGATATTTACCCGAGTCAAACAAGTCATTATTTTGCGCATTTAAGAAAAGTTGACCTTACGATCATAGATGATTATAAAGTGATTTATCATGCGTAACGGGCTATATTTTTGTAAGGAATAACTTATGGATTCGAAGTCAACTGTTAGTTAAATATCCCTTGCCTCCCCTTTTTTCCGACGATTACAAAACCTAATATATAAAAAGAGTTTACAATCGTTAAAAAGTATCGACACTTTTTGGAATTATCTCTCTCTACATTTGTGCATTATGCATTTCCAGTTTAGGTGGATACTTTTTTTCTTAAATCAAAACTTGATTTTTCACTTTCCCTGCATCTCGTTAACAATAAAGAGATAAAAGGCAAATAGATCACAACAAAATGAAAATTTTAGAGTTTATGTATGGGAAAAATTAAAAGCAATAACAAATTTAAGTAAAGAAAATTTATTCACACACCACAAATGAACACAAAAGTTTTGTTATCCAAGTTTGGGAAATTCCACTAGTTCAACTCTAATAGCTTGGAGTTTTATAAGAAAGAAATTTTTCTTCACATGTTTTAAAAAATGGATATGCATGCTTGAAACATGTTAAATATGAAAATGACCTATGGATCCAAACCTTTTAAAGAGAATAACAAACGCTCAATAAATTCTAAAGTGAATGTGCGGTTGGATATTTACCCGAGTCAAACAAGCCATTATTTTGCCCATTTAAGAAAAGATGACCTGACGATCATAGATGATTGTAAGGTAATTTATCATGTGTAACGGGCTATATTTTTGTAAGGAATGACTAATGGATTGGAATTCAATACTCAGTTACAAATCTCCCACCACCCCCGTTTCTTTACAATTACAAAACCTAACATATAAAAACTAAAAAGAGTTTACAATCCCTAAAAATTACAGACACTTTTCGGAATTATCTCTCTCTACATTTGTGCATTGTGGATTTCCAGTTTAGAGGTATACTTTTTTCTTAAATCAAAACTTGAGCTTTCACTTTCCCTTCATCTCGTCAACAAAAAAGTGATAAAAGGCAAATAGATCACAACAAAATGAAAATTTTAAAGTTCATGTATGGATAAAATTTAAAGCAATAACAAATTCAAGTAAAGATAATTTATTCACACACCACAAACGAACACAAAAGTTTTGTTATCCAAGTTTTGGAAATTCTACTTGTTCAACCCTTATAGCTTGGAGTTTTATCAGAAAGAGATTTTTCTACACATGTTTTAAAAAATGGATATACACGTTTGAAACAAGTTAAAGATGCAAGTGTCCTATTGCTCCAAACCTTTTAAATTGAATAAAAAATGCTCATTAAATTCTCAAATGGACGTGCGGTGGGATATTTACCCGAGTCAAACAAGCCATTATTTTGCCCATTTACAAAAAGTAGACCTGACAATCATAGATGATTGTAAAGTGATTTATCATGCGTAACGGGCTATATTTTGGTAAAGGAATGACCAATGGATAGGGACTCAACACTCAGTAAAAAATCCCTCGCATCTTCCTTTGCTTGACAATTGCGAAACCAAATATATAAAAACTAAAAATAGTTTACAATCCCTAAAAATTTCAGACACTTTTTGGAATTATCGCTCTCTACATTTGTGCATTGTGGATTTCTTTTTTAGATGAAACTTTTTTTTTAAATTAGAACTTGAGTTTTCACTTCTCTTCATCTCGTTAAAAAAAAGAGATAAAAGGCAAATAGATCACAACAAAATAAAAATTTTAGAGTTTATGCAAGGAAAAAAATTAAAGCAATAAAGAATGTAAGTAAAGAAAATTTATTCATACACCAAAAATGAACATAGAAGTTTTGTTATCCACGTTTTGGAAATTTCACTAGTTTAACCCTAATAGCTTGGAATTTCAAATGAAAGAGATATTTCTACTCATATCTTAAAAAATGGAGATGCATTTTTGAATTTTAAAGAAAGAGATAGTTCTACTCATGTTTTAAAAAGTTGAGATGCATTCATCTCATAAAAAAACGGCAAATAAATCACAATTAAATGAAAATTTTAGAGTTTAAGTATGGAAATTTTTTTAAAAAATAACATATGTAAATAAAATTTATTCACACACCACAAATGAACACAAAAGTTTTGTTAATTCAAGTTTGGGAAATTCCCTAGTTCAACCCTAATAGCTTGGAATTTTATAAGAAAGAGATTTCTTCTACACATGTTTTAAAAATGGATACGCATGCTTGAAACATGTTAAAGATGAAAATGACCTATGGATCCAAACCTTTTAAATATAATAACAAACGCTCATGAAATTCTAAAGTTATCATGCAGTGGGATATTTACTTCAGTCAAACAAGCCATTATTTTGCCCATTTACAAAAAGCTGACATGATGATCATTGATGATTGTAAAGTGATTTATGATGCGTAACGAACAATATTTTTGTAAGGAATGAGTTTTAGATTGGGAGTCAACAATTAGTTAAAAATCCCACGCCTCCCTCTTTTTGGAATTTTCTCTCTCAACATTTGTGCATTGGGCATTTCAATTTTAGATGTATACTTTTTTCTTAAATCAAAACTTGAGTTTGCACTTTCCCTATATCTCGTAAACAAAAAATAGATAAAAGGCAAATAGATCACAACAAAATGAAACTTTAAGAGTTTATGTAAGGAAAAAATTTAAGCAATAACAAATGTAAGTAAAGAAAATCTATTCACACACAACAAATGAACACAAAAGATTTTTTATCCAAGTTTTGGAAATTCCACTAGTTCGACCTTAATAGCTTCGAGTTTTATAACAAAGAGATTTTTCTTCGCATGTTTTAAAAAATGGATATTCAAGCTTGAAACATGTCAAAGATGCAAATGACCAATGGATCCTAACTTTTTAAAGAGAATAACAAACGCACATTAAAATCTCAAGAGAATGTGCGGTGGGATATTTACCCAAGCCAAGCAAGCAATTATTTTTCCCATTTAAGAAAAGCTAACCTGACAATCATAGATGATATTAAAGTGATTTAACATGCGTAACAGGCTATATTTTTTTAAGGAATGACTTATGGATTGGGAATCAACACTAAGTTAAAAATCCCCCGCCTCCCCCATTTCCCTACGATTTCAAAACCATATATATAAAAACTAAAAGTTTTATACAATTCCTAAAAATTACAGACACTTTTTGGAATTATCGCTCTCTAAATTTGTGCATTGTGCATTTCCATTTTAGATGTATAACTTTTTTTTAAATGAAAACTTGAATTTTCACTTTCCCTTCATCTCGTAAACAAAAAGGAGATAAAAGGCAAACAGATCAGAAAAAAATGAAAATTTTAGAGTTTATGTATCGAAAAAATTTAAACCAATAACAAATTTAAGTAAATAAAATTTATTCACACACCAGAAATGAACACAAAAGTTTGTTTGTCCAAGTTTTGGAAATTTCACTAGTTCAACTCTAATAGCTTTGAGTTTTATAAGAAAGAGATTTTTCTTCACATGTTTTAAAAAATGGATATGCATGTTTCAAACATGTTAAAGATGCAAATGACCAATGGATCCAAACCTTTCAAATAGAATAACAAACGCTCATTAAAATCTCAAGTGAATGTGCGGTGGGATATTTACCCAAGTCAAACTAGCCATTATTTTTCCCATTTAAGAAAAGCTAACCTGATGATCATAGATGATATTAAATTGATATGTATGCTTGAAACATGTTAAAGATGCAAATGACCTATGGATCCAAACCTCTTAAAGAGAATAACAAACACTCATTAAATTTTCAAGTGAACCTGCAGTGAGATATTTACCTATGTCAAGCATGCCATTCTTAGACCCATTTACAAAATGCTGACCTGACTATCATATATGATAGTAAAGTGATTTATCATGCATAACCGACTATATTTTTTTAAGGAATGACTTAGGGATTGGGAGTCAACACTCAATTAAAAATCCCCCGCCTCCCCCTTTTCCCGACGATTGCAAAACCTAATATATAAAAACTAAAAAGAGTTTACAATCCCTAAAAATTGCAGACACTTTTTTGGAATTATCTCTCTCTACATTTGCGCATTGTGCATTGTGCATTTTCAGTTTAGAAGTACACTTTTTCTTAAATCAAAACTTGAGTTTCACTTTCAATTCATCTCGTAAACAAAAAAGAGATAAAAGGCAAATAGATCACAACAAAATGAAAATTTTAGAGTTTATGTATGTAAAAAATTTGAAGCAATAAAAAATGTAAGTAAAGAAAATTTATTCAGACACCACAAATGAACACAAAAGTTTTGTTATCCAAGTTTGGGAAATTCCACGAGTTCAACCCTAACTGCTTGGAATTTTATATGTAAAATATTTTTCAACACTTGTTTTAAAAAATGGATATGCATATAAAACATGTTAAAGATGCAAACGACCTATGGATCCAAACGTTTTTAAGAGAATAACAAACGTTTATTAAATTCTCAAGCGAACGTGCGGTGGGAGATTTACCCGAGTCAAACAAGCCATTATTTTACCCATTTACAAAAAGTTGACCTAACGATCATAGATGATTGTAAAGTGATTTATCAGGCATAACGGGCTTTATGTTTTTAAGGAATGACTGATGGATTGGGAGTCAACACTCAGTTAAAAATCCCCCGCCTCCCCCTTTTCCCGACGATTATGAAACCTAATATATAAAAACTAAAAAGAGTTTACAATCCCTTAAAATTACAGACACTTTTTAGAATTATCTCTCTATACATTTGTGAATTATGCATTTCCTGTTTAATTTTAATTTTTTTTATTCAATGAAAACTTGAGTTTCACTTTTCCTTCATCACGTAAACAAAAAAAAGATAAAAGGCAAACAGATCACAACAAAATGAATATTTTAGAGTTTATGTATGGAAAAAATTTAAAACATTAACAAATCTAACTAAAGAAAATTTATTTGCACACCACAAATGACCACAAAAGTTTGTTATGCAAGTTTAGGAAATTCCACTAGTTCAACCCTAATAGCTAGGAATTTTATAAAAAAAAGAGATTTTTCTACACATGTTTTAAAAAAATGGATATGCATTCTTGAAACATGTTAAAGATGCAAATGACCTATGAATACAAACCATTTAAAGCGAATGACAAACGTTTATTAAATTCTCAAGTGAACGTGCGGTGGGATATTTTCTCGAGTCAAACAAGCCATTATTTTGCCCATTTAAAAAAAACTGACTTGAGGATCATAGATTATTGTAAAGTGATTTATCATGCGTAACTGGCTATATTTTTATAAGGAATGACTTATGGGTTGGGAGTCAACACTTAGTTAAAAATCCCTCGCCTACCTCTTTTCCCGACTAATGAAAAGCCTAATATATAAAAACTAAGAATAGTTTACAATCCCTAAAAACAACAGACACCTTTTGGAAGTATCACTCTCTACATTTGTGCATTGTGTATTTCCATTTTAGATGTGTACTATTTTTTTTAATCAAAACTTGAGTTTTCACTTTCCCTTCATCTTGTAAACAAAAAAGAGATAAAAGGCAAACAGATCACAACAAAATGAAAATTTTAGAGTTTAAGTATGGAAGAAATTTAAAGAAATTACAAATTTAAGTAAAGATAATTTATTCGCAAACCACAAATGATCACAAAAGTTTTGTTATCCAAGTTTTGGAAATTCCACTAGTTCAACCATATAGCTTGGAGTTTTTTAAGAAAGAGATTTTTCAACACAAGTTTTTTAAACTCGACATGCATGCTTGAAACATGTTAAAGATTCAAATGACCTATGTATCCAAACCTTTTAAAGAGAATTACAAATGCTCATTAAATTCTCAAGTGAATGTCCGGTGGGATATTTACCCGAGTCAAACATGCCATTGTTTCTCCCATTTAAAAAAAGCAGACCTGAGAATCATAGACGATTGTAATTTGATTTATTATGTGGAATGGGCTATATTTTTGTAAGGATTGACTTATGGATTGGGAGTCAACTCTCAGTTAAAAATCCTTCGCCTGACGATTGCAAAATCTAATATATAAATACATAAAAGAGTTTACAATCCCTAAAAATTACAGATTGGAATTACCTCTCCATTTCTGCTTTGTGCAATTCCATGTTAGATGTATACTTTTTTCTTATATCAAAACTAGTTTTTACTTTCTCTTCATCTCGTAAAAAAAAAAAAAAGATAAAAGGAAAATAGATCCCAACAAAATGAAAATTTTAGAGGCTATGTATGGAAAAAATTTAAAGCAATAACAAATGTAAGTAAAGAAAATTTATTTACACACCACAAATGAACACAAAAGTTTTGTTATCCATGTTTGGGAAATTCCACTAGTCCAACCCATGCAGCTTGGAGTTTTATAAAAAAAGATATTTCTACACATGTATTAAAAAAATGGATATGCATGCTTGAAACATGTTAAAGATATAAATGACCTATGGATCCAAACCTTTTAAAGCGAATAAGAAACGCTCATTAAATTCTCAAGCAAACGTGCGGTGGGGTATTTACCCGAGTCAAACAAGCCATTATTTTTCCCATTTACAAAAAGCGGACCTGACGATCATAGATGATTGTAAAGTGATTTATCGCGTGTAATGGGCTATATTTTTGTAAGGAATGATTTATGGCTTGGGAGTCAACACTACGTTAAAAATCCCCTGCCTCCCCTTTTTCCCGACGATTGCAAAACCTGATATGTAAAAATTAAAAATAGTTTACAATCCCTAAAAATTACAGACGCCTTTTGGAATTATCGCTCCCTACATTTTTGCAATGTGCATTTCCATTTTAGATGTATACTTTGTTTATAAATCAAAACTTGAGTTTTCACTATCCCCTCTTCTCGTAAAAAAAAAAGAGATAAAAGGCAAATAGATCACAACAAAATAAAAATTTTAAAGTTTGTATGGAAGAAATTTAAAGCAATAACAAATGTAAGTAAAAAAAATTTATTCGCACACCACAAATGAACACAAAAATTTTGTTATCCAAGTTTGGGTAATTCCACTAGTTCAACCCTCATAGCTGGGAATTTTATAAGAAAAAGATTTTTCTACACATGTTTTAAAAAATGGATATGCATGCTTGAAACATGTTAAAAATTCAAATGACCTATGGATCAAAACTTTTAAAGAGAATAACAAACGCTCATTAAATTCTCAAGTGAACGTGCGGTGGGATATTTACCCGAGTCAAACAAGCCATTATTTTTCCCATTTACAAAAAGATGACCTGACGATCATAGATGGTTTTAAAGTGATTTATCATACGTAATGGGCTATATTTTTGTAAGGACTGACTTATGGATTGGGAGTCAACACTCAGTTAAAAATCCCCTCCCTCCCTCTCTTCCTGATGAGTGCAAAACATAATAAATAAAAACTAAAAAGTTTTTACAATCCCTAAAAATTACAGACGCTTTTTTGAATTATCTCTCTCTACATTTCTTCATTGTGCATTTCCATTTCGATGTGTACTTTTTTCTTAAATCTAAACTTGAGTTTTCACTTTACCTTCATCTCGTAAAAAAATAGAGAAAAAAGGCAATTAGATCACAACAAATTAAAATTTTAGAGTTTATGTAATAACAAATGTAAGTAAAGAAAATTTTCATTTGTGCATTGTACATTTCCATTTTACATGTACTATTTTCTTAAATTTAAACTTGAGTTTTCACTTTCCCTTCATCTTGTAAACAATAAAGAGATAAAAGGCAAATAGATCACAACAAAATGAAAAGTTTTGAGTTTATATATGGAAAAAATTTAAAGCAATAACAAATGTTTGTAAAGAAAATTTATTCACATACCACAAATGAACTCAAAAGTTTTGTTATCCAAGTTTGGGAAATTCCACTAGCTCAACACTAATAGCTTGGAGTTTTATATGAAAGACATTTTTCTTCACATGTTTTAAAAAACTGGATATGCATGCTTGAAACATGCTAAAGATACAAATGACCTATGGATCCAAACCTTTTAAAGAGAATAACAAACTCTAATTACATCCTCAAGCGAACATGCGGGGGGATATTTACTAGAGTCAAACAAGCCATTATTTTTCCCATTTAAAAAAAGCTGACCTGACGATCATAGACTTATGATCATTAAACAAACCTTTAAAGAGAATAACAAATGGTCATTAAATTCTGAAGTGAACGTGCGGTGGGAAATTCACCTGAGTCACACAAGCCATTATTTTGTCCATTTAGGAAAAGCTTACCTGACGATCATAGATGATTTTTAAGTGATTTATCATGCGTAATGGGCTATAATTTGTAAGGAATGACTTATGTATTTAGAGTCAACACTCAATTAAAAATCCCTTGCCTCCCCCTTTTCCCGACGATTACAAAACCTAATATATAAAAACTAAAAAGAGTTTACAATCCCTAAAAATTACAAAGACGTTTTGGAATTATCTCTATCTACATTTGTGCATTGTGGATTTCCAGTTTAGATGCATACTTTTTTTTAAAATCAAAAGTTGAGTATTCAATTTCCCTTCATCTTGTCAGCTAAAAAGAGATAAAAGGCAAATACATACCAACAAAATGAAAATTTTAGACTTTATGTATGGAAAAAATTTAAAGCAATAAGAAATGTAAGTAAAGAAAATTTATTCACACACCACAAATGAACACAATAGTTTTGTTATCCTATTTTGGAAATTCCACAAGTTGAACCCCTATAGCTTCAAGTTTTATAAAAAAGATATTTTTCTACACAAGTTTTAAAAAATGGATATGCATGCTTGAAACATGTTAGAGATGCAAATTACCTATGGATCCAAACCTTTTAAAGAGAATAACAAACGGTCATTAAATTCTCAAGTAAACATGCGGTGGGATATTTACCTGAGTCAAACAAGCCATTATTTTGCCTATTTACAAAAAGTTGACCTGACGATCATAGATGATTGTAAAGTTATTTATCAAGAATAATGGACTATATTTTGGTAAGGAATGACTTAAGGATAAGGAGTCAACACTCAGTTTAAAATCCCCCACCTCCCCCTTTTTTCGACAATTATAAAACCTAATATATAATAACTAAAAAGAGTTTATAATCCCTAAAAATTACAGACCCTTTTTTGAATTATCTCTCTCCACATTTTTGCATTGTGCATTTCCCTTTTTTATGTATATTTTTTCTTAAATCAAAACTTGAGGTTTCACTTTCCCGTCATCTCTTAAACAAGAAAGAGATAAAAGGCAAAAAGATCACAACAAAATGAAAATTTTAGAGTTTATGTATGGAAAAAATTTTAAGCAATAAAAAATGTAAGTAAAGAAAATTTATTCACACACCACAAATGAACACCAAATTTTTGTCATCCAAGTTTGGGAAATTCCACTATTTCAACCCTCATAGCTTAGAATTTTTTAAGAAAGAGATTTTTCTACACATGTTTTAAAAAATGGATATGCATGCTTGAAACATGTTAAAGATGCAAATGTCCTATGGATCCAAACCTTTTAAAGAGAATAACAAATGCTCATTAAATTCTCAAGTGAACATGTGGTGGGATATTTACTCGAGTCAAACAAGCCATTATTTACCCCATTCACAAAAAGCTGACCGAACAATCATATATGATTGTAAAGTGATTTATCATGAGTAACGGGCTATATTTTTTTAAGGTATGATTTATTGGTTGGGTGTCAACACTCAGTTAAAAATCACCCACCTCCCCCTTTTCCGACGATTGAAAAACCTAATCTATAAAAACAAAAAATAGTTTACATTCCCTAAATCTTACAGACACCATTTGGAATTATCGCTCTGTATATTTTTGCATTGTGCATTTCTATTTTAGAAGTATACGTTGTATTTAAATCAAAACTTGAGTTTTCACTTTCCTTTCTTCTCGTAAACAAAAAAGAGATACATGGCAAACAAATCACAACAAAATGAAAATTTTAGAGTTTATGCAAAGAAGAAATTTAATGCAATAACAAATGTAAGTAAATAAAATTTATTCGTACATCACAAATGAACACAAAAGTTTTGTTTTCCAAGTTTGGGGATTCCACTAGTTCCACCCTAATAGCTTGGAATTTAGTTAGGACGAGATATTTCAATACATGTTATAAAAATGGATATGCATTCTTGAAACATGTTTAAGATGCAAATGACCTATGGATCCAAACCTTTTAAAGAGAATAACAAATGCTCATTAAATTCTTAAGTGAACGTGCAGTGGGGTATTTACTCGAGTCAAACTAGCCATTATTTTGCCCATTTAGGAAAAACTGACCTGACGATCATAGATGATTGTCAAGTGATTTAACATGTATAACGGGCTATATTTTTGCAAGGAAGGACTTATGGATTGGGAGTCAACACTCAGTTAAAAATCCCCTGCCTCCCCCTTTTCCCGACGATTGCAAAACCTTATATATAAAAACTAAAAAGAGTTTACAATCCCAAAAAATTACAGTCTTTTTGGAATTATCTCTCTCTACATTTGTGGATTGTGTAATTCCATTTTTTATGTATACTTTTTTCTTAAATCAGAACTTGAATTTTCACTTTCCCTTCTTCTCGTAAACAAAACGGAGATAAAAGGCAAATAGATCACAACAAAATGAAAATTTTAGAGTTTTTATATGGAAAAAATTTAAAGAAATAACAAATATAAGTAAAGAAAATTTCTTCACACATCACAAATGAACACAAAAGTTTTGTTATCCAAGTTATGAAAATTCCACTAGTTCAACCCTAATTGCTTGAAGTTTTACAAGAAAGAGATTTTTCTACACATGTTTTAAAAAATTGGATATGCATGCTTGAAACATGTTAAGGATGCAAATGACCTATGGATCCAAACCTTTTAAAGAGAATAAGAAACGTTCATTAAATTCTCAAGTGAACGTGCGGTTGGATATTTACCGGAGTCAAACAAGCCATTATTTAGCCCATCTACAAAAAGCTGACCTGAAGATGATAGATGATTGTAAAGTGATTTAACATGCATAACGGGCTATATTTTTGTTAGGTATGATTTATGGGTTGGGAGTCAACACTCAGTTAAAAATGCCCCACCTCCCCCTTTTCCCAAAGATTGCAAAACCTAATCTTTAAAAACTAAAAATAGTTTACAATCCCTAAAAATTACAAACACTTTTTTAAATTATTGCTCTCTACATGTGCATTGTGCATATCTTTTTTAGATGTATAATTTTTTATTAAATCAAAACTTGATTTTTCACTTTCCCTTCATCTTGTAAACAAAAACGAGATAAAAGGCAAATTGATCACAACAAAATGAAAATTTTAGAGTTTATGAATGGAAAAAGTTTAAAGCAATAAGAAATGTAAGTAAAGAAAATTTATTCACTCACCACAAATGAGTACAAATGTTTTGTTATCCAACTTTGGGAAATTCCACTAGTTCAAGCCGCGTAGCTTGGAATTTTATAAGAAAGAGATTTTTCTACACATGTTTTACAAAATGGATATGCATGCTTGAAACATGCTAAAGATACAAATGACTTATGTATCCAAACCATTTAAAGAGAATAACAAACGCTCATTTAATTCTCAAGTGAACGTGTGGCGGGATATTGACCTTAGTAAAACAAGCCACTATTTTTCCCATTTACAAAAAGCTGATCTAACGATCATATATGATTGTAAAGTGATTTATCATGCATAACGGGCTATATTTTTGTTAGGTATGATTTATCAGTTGGGAGTCAACACTCAGTTAAAAATGCCCCACCTCCCCCTTTTCCCGAAGATTGCAAAACCTAATCTTTAAAAACTAAAAATAGTTTACAATCCCTAAAAATTACAAACACTTTTTTAAATTATTGCTCTCTACAATTGTGCATTGTGCATATCTTTTTTAGATGTATACTTTGTTTTTAAATCAAAACTTGAGTTTTCACTTTCCTTTCATATCATAAACAAAAAAGTGATAAAAGGCAAACATATCACAACAAAATGAAAATTTTAGAGTTTATGTATAGAAGAAATTTAAAGCAATAAAAATGTAAGTAAAGAAAATTAATTTTTCACACCACAAATGAACTCAAAAGTTTTGTTATTCGAGTTTTGGGAATTCCACTAGTTCAACCCTTATTGCTTGGAATTTTGTTAGGAAGAGATTATTCTACACATGTTTTAAAAAATGGATATGCATTCTTGAAACATGTTAAAGATGCAAATGACCTATGGATCCAAACCTTTTAAAGAGACTAAGAAACAGTCATTAAATACTCAAGTGAACGTGCGGTGGGATATTTACTCGAGTCAAACAATCCATTATTTTGCACTTTTACAAAAAGTTGACCTGATGATCATAGATGATTGTAAAGAAATTTATCATGCGTAACGGGCAATATTTTTGTAATGAATGTCTTATGGATGTGGATTCAACACTGAATTAAAAATCTCCTGCCTCCCCCTTTTCCTGACGATTGCAAAACCTAATATATAAAAACTAAAAAGAGTTTAGAAGCCCTAAAAATTAAAGACACTTTTTGGAATGATCTCTCTCTACATTTGTGCATTGTGCATTTCCATTTTAGATGTAGACTTTTTTCTTAAATCAGAACTTGAGTTTTCACTTTCCCTTCATCTTGTAAACAAAACAGAGATAAAAGCCAAATAGATCACAACAAAATGAAAATTTCAAAGTTTTTGTACGAAAAAAATTTAAAGCATTAACAAATGTAAGTAAAGAAAATTTAATCACACACCACAAATGAACACAAAAGTTTTGTCATCCAAGTTTGGGAAATTCCACTAGTTCAACCCTCATAGCTTGGAATTTTATAAGAAAGAGATTTTTTTACACTTATTTTAAAAAATGGATATGCATGATTGAAACATGTTAAAGATATAAATGTCATCTGGATCCAAACCTTTTAAAGAGAATAACAAACACTCATTAAATTCTCAAGTGAAAGTGCACTGGGATATTTACCCGAGTCAAACAAGCTATTATTTTGCTCATTTACAAAAAATTGACCTGAAGATCATAGACGATTGTAAAGTGATTTATCATGTGTAACGGGCTATATTTATGTAAGGAATGACTTATGGATTGGGAGTCAACACTCAGTTAAAAATCCCTTGCCTCCCCCTTATCCCGACGATCGCAAAACCTAATATATAAAAACTAAAAAGAGTTTACAATCCCTATAAATTAGAGACACTTATTGGAATTATCTGTCTCTACATTCATGCATTATGCATTTTCATTTTAGATGTATAATTTTTTCTTAAATCAAAACTTGATTTTTCACTTTCCCTTCATCTCGTAAACAAAAACGAGATAAAAGGCAAATAGATCACAACAAAATGAAAATTTTAGAGTTTATGAATGGAAAAAATTTAAAGAAATAAGAAATGTAAGTAAAGAAAATTTATTCACTCACCACAAATGAGTACGAATGTTTTGTTATCCAACTTTGGGAAATTCCACTAGTTCAAGCCGCGTAGCTTGGAATTTTATAAGAAAGAGATTTTTCTACACATGTTTTACAAAATGGATATGCATGCTTGAAACATGCTAAAGATACAAATGACATATGGATCCAAACCATTTAAAGAGAATAACAAACGCTCATTTAATTCTCAAGTGAACGTGCGGCGGGATATTGACCTTAGTGAAACAAGCCCCTTAGTAAAACTAGCCATTATTTTTCCCATTTACAAAAAGCTGATCTAACGATCATATATGATTGTAAAGTGATTTATCATGCATAACGGGCTATATTTTTATAAGAAATGGCTTATGCATTCGGAGTCAACACTCAGTTAAAAATCCCTTGCCTGCCCCTTTTCTCTGTCATTGCAAAACCTAATATATAAAAACTAAAAAGAGTTTACTATCCCTAAAAATTACAGACACTTTTTGGAATTATCTCTCTCTACATTTTTACATTATGCATTTCCATTTTAGATGTATACTTTTTTCTTAAATTAAAACTTGATTTTTTACTTTCCTTTCATCTTGTCAACAAAAAAGAGATAAAATCCAAATAGATCACAACAAAATGAAAATTTTAGAATTTATGTATAGAAAAAATTTAAAGCAATAACAAAGTTATGTAAAAAATATTTATTCAGACACCACAAATGAACACAAAAGTTTTGTTATCCGAGTTTGGGAAATTCCACTAGTTCTACCCAAATAGGTTGGAGTTTAATAAGAAAGAGATTTTTCTACACATATTTTAAAAAATTGATATGAATGCTTGAAACATGTAAAATATGGGAATGACCTATGGATCCAAACCTTGTAAAGAGAATAAAAAATGCTCATTAAATTCTCAGGTGAACGAGTGGTAGGATATTTACCCGAGATAAACTAGCCATTATTTTTCCCAATTACTAAAAGATGACCTAACGATCGTAGATGATTGTAAAGTAATTTATCATCCGTAATGGGCTATATTTTTTTGAATGACTTGTGGATTGTGAGTCAACACTAAGTTAAAAATTCACTACCTCTCCCTTTTCCCGACAATTGCAAAACCTAATTTATAAAACTAAAAAGAGTTAACAATCCATAAAAATTAAAGACACTTTTTGGAATTATTTCTCTCTAATTTTGTGCATTGTGAATTTCCATTTTAGATGTATACTTTTTTCTTAAATCAAAACTTGTGTTTTCACTTTCCCATCATCTTGTAAACAAAAATGACAAAGGAAGCAAATAGATCACAACAAAAAGTGAATTTTAGTGTTTATGATCAGAAAAAATTTAAACCAATAACAAATGTAATTAAAGAAAATTTATTCACACACCACAAATGAACACAAAAGTTTTCTTATCCAAGTTTGGGCAATTCCACTAGTTCAACACTCATAGCTTGGAATTTTATAAGAGAGAGATTTTTCTAGACATGTTTTAAAAAATGGATATGCATGCTTGAAACATGTTAAAGATTCAAATGACCTATGGATCCAAATCTTTTAAAGAGAATGACAAATGTTTCTCAAGTGAACGTGCGGTGGGATATTACCCGAGTCAAACAAGCCATTATTTATCCCATTCACAAAAAGCTGACCTCATGATCATAGATGATTGTAAAGTGATTTATCATGCGTAACGGGAAATGTTGTTTTAAAGAATGACTTATGAATTGGGAGTCAACACTCAGTTCAAAATCCCCCGCCTCCCCTTTTTCCCCTCGATTGCAAAACCTACTATATCAAAACTAAAAAGAGTTTACAATCCCTACAAATTACAAAGACTTTTTGGAATTATGTCCCTCTACATTTGTGCATTGTGCATTTCCATTTTAAATGTTTTCATTTTTCTTAAATCCAAACTTGAGTTTTCACTTTCCCTTCATCTCGTCAACCAAAAAGACATAAAAGGCAAATAGATCACAACAAAATGAAAATTTTAGAGTTTAAGAGTGGAAAAAAATTAAAACAATAAAACATGTAAGTAAATAAAATTTAATCCGACACCACAAAATAACACAAAAGTTTTGTTATCCAAGTTTTGGAAATTCCACTAGTTCAACCCTAATAGCTTGGAGTGTTATAAGAAAGAGATGTTTCTACACAAGTTTTAAAAACTGGATATGCATGTTTGAGAAATGTTAAAGATGCAAATGAACTATGGATACAAACCATTTAAAGAGAATAACAAACGCTCATTAAATTCTTTAGTGAACGTGCGGTGGGATATTTACCTTAGTCAAACAAGCCATTATTGTGCCCATTTACAAAAAGTTGACATGATGGTCATTTATGATTGTAAAGTGATTTATCATGCGTAACGGGCTATATTTTTGTAAGGAATGACTTACGGATGTGGAGTCAATACTAAGTTAAAAATCCCACGCCTCCTCGTTTTCCCGACGATTGCAAAACCTTATATATAAAACTAAACAAAGTTTACAATCCCTAAAAATTACAGACACTTTTGGGAATTATCTCTCTCTACATTTGTGCATTGTGCATTTCCATTTAATATCTATACTTTTTTCTTAATTAAAAACTTGAATTTTCCTTTCCCTTCATCTCATAAACAAAAAAGAGATAAAAGGCAAATAGATCACAACAAACTGAAAATTTAAGAGTTTATGTATGGAAAAAATTTAAATCAATAACAAATGTAAGTAAAGAAAATTTATTCACACACCACAAATGAACACAACAGTTTTGTTATCCAAGTTTGGGAAATTTCACTTGTTCAACCCAAAAAGCTTGGTGTTTTATAAGAAGGAGATTTTTCTACACATGTTTTAAAAAATGGATATGCATGCTTGAAATGTGTTCAAGATGCAAATGACCTATGGATCCAAACCATTCAAAGAGAATAACAAACACTCATTAAACTCGCAAGTGAACGTGCGGTGGGATATTTACCAGAGTCAAACAAGCCATTATTTAGCCCTTTTAAGAAAGCTAACCTGACGATCATAGATGATTGTAAAGTGATTTATCATGTGTAACAAGCTATAGTTTTGTAAGGAATAACTGTTGGATTGGGAATCAACACTCAGTTAAAAATCCCCCGCCTCCCCCTTTTCCCGATAATTGCAAACCCCAATATATAAAAACTAAAAAGAGTTTACAATCCCAAAAAATTTAAGACACTTTTTGGAATTGTCTCTCTCTACATTTGTGCAGAGTGCATTTCCATTTTAGATGTATACCTTTTTTCTAAAAGAAACTTGAGTTTTCACTTTCCCTTCATCTCGTAAACAAAAAAGAGAGAAAAGGCAAATAGATCACATCAAAATGAAAATTTTAGAGTATATTGTATGGAAAAAATTTAAAGCAACAAAAAAAATGTAAGAAAAGAAAATTTATTCACACACCACAAATGAACACAAATGTTTTGTTCACCAAGTTTAGGAAATTCCACTAGTTCAACCCAAATAGCTTGGAGTTTTATAAGAAAGATATTTTTCTACACATCTTTTAAAAAGTGGAATTGCATGCTTGAAACATGTTAAAGATGCAAATGACCTATGGATCCAAACCTTTTAAAGATAATAACAAACATTCATTAAATTCTCAAGTGAACATCCGATGGGATATTTACCCAAGTTAAACAAGACAATATTTTTTCCATTTAATAAAAGCTGATATGACCATCATAGATGATTGTAAAGTGATTTATCATGCGTAACGGGCTATATTTTTGTAAGGAATGACTTATGGATTGGGAGTCAAAACTTGGTTAAAAAGCCCCTGTCTCCCAGTTTTCTCGATGAATGCAAAACCTAATATATAAAAAATAAATAGAGTTTACTATCCCAAAATATTACAGACACATTTTGGAATTATCTCTCTCTACAAAAAAAGAGATAAAAGGAAAATAGATCTCAACAAAATGAAAATTTTAGTGTTTATGTATAGAAAAAATTTATAGCAATAACTAATTTAAGTAAATAAAATTTATTCGCACACCACAAATAAGCACAAAAGTTTTGTTGTCCAAGTTTGGGAAATTTCACTAGTTCAAGCCTTGTAGCTTGGAATTTTATAAGAAAGAGATTTTTCTACACATGTTTTACAAAATGGATATTCATGCTTGAAACATGTTAAATATGCAAATGACCTAAGGATCCAAACCATTTAAAGAGAATAAAAAACGCTCATTAATTTCTCAAGTGAACGTGCGGTGGGATATTTACGCGAGTAAAACAAGCCACTGTTTTTCCCATTTACAAAAAGCTGATCTAATGATCATATATGATTGTAAAGTGATTTATCATGCGTAACGGGCTATATTTTTGTAAGAAATTACTTATGGATTGGGAGTCAATACTCAGTTAAAAATCCCTTGCCTGCCCCTTTTCCTGATCATTGCAAAACCTAATATATAAAAACTAAAAAGAGTTTACAATCCATAAAATTAAAGACACTTTTTGGAATTATCTCTGTCTACATTTTTGCATTGGGCATTTCAATTTTAGATGTGTACTATTTCTTAAGTCATAACTTGAGTTTTCACTTTCCCTTCATCTTGTAAACAAAAAAGAGATAAAAGCCAAATAGATCACATCAAAATGAAAATTTTAGAATTTATGTATAGAAAAAATTTAAAGCAATAACAAATGTAAGTAAAAAAATTTTATTCAGACACCACAAATGAACACAAAAGTTTTGTTATTCGAGTTTAGGAAATTCCACTAGTTCTACCCAAATAGCTTGGAGTTTTACAAGAAAGAGATTTTTCTACACATGTTTTAAAAAATTGATTTCCATGCTTGAAACATGTAAAAGATGGGAAAGACCTATGGGTCCAAACCTTTTAAAGAGATTAAAAATGCTCATTAAATTCTCAAGTGAACGTGCGATAAGATATTTACCCGAGATAAACTCGCCATTATTTAGCCCAATTACAAAAAGATGACCTAACGATCGTAGATGATTTTAAAGTGATTTATCATCCATAACAGCTATATTTTTGTAACGAATGACTTATGGTTTGCGAATCAACACTTAGTTACAAATCCACTGCCTCCGCCTTTTCCCAACGATTGCAAAACCTAATTTATAAAAGTAAAAAGAGTTTACAATCCCTAAAAATTACATATAATTTTTGGAATTATTTCTCTCTACATTTCTGCATTGTGAATTTTAATTTTAGATGTATACATTTTTCTTAAATCAAAACTTGTCTTTTCACTTTCCCATCATCTCGTAAACAAAAAAGACAGAAAAGGCAAATAGATCACAATAAAAAGAGAATTTTAGAGTTTATGTTTATAAAAAATTTAAAGCAATAACAAATGTAATTAAAGAAAATTTATTCACACACCACAAATGAACAAAAAAATTTTGTTAGCCAAGTTTCGGCAATTCCACTAGTTCAACCCTCAGAGCTTGAAATTTTATAAGAGAGATTTTTCTACACATGTTTTAAAAAATGGATATGCATGTTTGAAACATGTTAAATATTCAAATGACCTATGGATCCAAACCTTTTAAAGAGAATAACAAGCGTTCATTAAATTCTCAAGTGAACGTGTGGTGGGATATTTACCCGTGTCAAACAAGCCATTATTTATCCCATTCACAAAAAGCTGACCTCATAATCATAGATGATTATAAAGTGATTTATCATGCATAACGGGAATTGTTTTTTTAAGGAATGACTTATGAATTGGGAGTCAAAACTAAGATCAAAATCCCCCGCCTCCCCCTTTTATCGACGATTGCAAAACCTCATATATGAAAACAAAAAAGAGTTTACAATCCCTAAAAATTACAAATACTTTTTGGAAATATCTCCCTCTACATTTGTGCAATGTGCATTTCCATTTTATTTATTTTCTTTTTTCTTAAATCAAAACTTGAGTTTTCACTTTCCCTTCATCTCGTCAACAAAAAAGAGATTAAAGGCAAATAAATCACAACAAAATGAAAATTTTAGAGTTTATGTGTGAAAAAAATTAAAAGCAATAACAAATGTAAGTAAATAAAATTTATTCAGACACCACAGAAGAATACAAAAGTTTTTTTATCCAAGTTTTGGAAATTCCACTAGTACAACCCTAATAGCTTGGAGTTTTATAAGAAAGAGATGTTTCTACACATGTTTTAAAAACTGGATTTGCATGTTTGAGACATGTTAAAGATGCAAATGACCTATGGATCCAAACCTTTTAAATAGAATAACAAACGTCATTAAATTCTTTAGTGAACGTGTGGTGGGATATTTACCCGAGTTAAACAAACCATTATTTTGCCCATTTACAAAAAGCTGACCTGAAGATCATTTATGGATGTGGAGTCAATACTAAGTTAAAAATCCTTATATATAAAAACTAAACAAAGTTTACAATCCCTAAAAATTACAAATACTTATGTATACTTTTTTCTTAAATCAAAACTTCAGTTTTCCCTTTCCCTTCATCTTGTAAATAAAAAAGAGATAAAAGGCAAATAGATCACAACAAAATTAAAATTTAAGAGTTTATGCATGGCAAAAATTTAAATCAATAATAAATGTAAGTAAAGAAAATTTATTCACACACCACAAATGAACACAACAGTTTTGTTATCCAAGTTTGGGAAATTCCACTTGTTCAACCCAGAAAGCTTGGTGTTTTATAAGAAGGAGATTTTTCTACACATGTTTTAAAAAATGGATATGCATGCTAGAAACATGTTCTAGATGCAAATGACCTATGGATCCAAACCTTTTGTAGAGAATAACAAACGCTCATTAAACTCTCAAGTGAACGTGTGGTGGGATATTTACTCGAGTCAAACAAGCCATTACTTTTCCCTTTAAAGAAAAGCTGACGTGACAATCATAGATGATTGTAAAGTGATTTACCATGAGTAACAGGTTATATTTTTGCAAGGAATAACTGTTGGATTCGGAATCAACACTCAGTTAAAAATCCCCCGCTTCCCTCTTTTCCCGACGATTGCAAAACCTTATATATACAAACTAAAAAGAGTTTACAATCCCTAAAAATTACAGACACTTTTTGGAATTATCTCTCTCAACATTTGTGCGTAGTGCATTTCCATTTTAGATGTATACTTTTTCCTAAAATCAAAACTTGAGTTTCACTTTCCCTTCATCTTGTAATCAAAATAGAGAGAAAAGGCAAATAGATAACAACAAAATGAAAATTTTAGAGTATATTGTATGGAAAAAATTTAAAACAACAAACAAATGCAAGAAAATAAAATTTATTCACACACCACAAATGAACACAAAAGTTTTGTTCACCAAGTTTAGGAAATTCCACTAGTTCAACCGAAATAGCTTGCAGTTTTATAAGAAAGATATTTTTCTACACATCTTTTAGAAAATGGAAATCCATGCTTGAAACATGTTAAAGATGCAAATGACCTATGGATCCAAACCTTTTAAAGATAATAACAAGCATTCATTAAATTCTCAAGTGAACATCCGGTGGGATATTTACCCGAGTTAAACAAGCCATTATTTTGCCCATTTAAGAAAAGTTGACCTGACAATCATAGATGATTGTAAAGTGATTTATCATGCGTAACGGGCTATATTTTTGTTAGGAATGACTTATGGATTGGGAGTCAAAACTCAGTTAAAAATCCCCACCTCCCCGTTTTCTCGACAAATGCAAAACCTAATATATCAAAACTAAAAGGAGTTCACTATCCCTAAATATTTCAAACACTTTTTGGAATTATCTCTCTCTACATTGTGCATTGTGAATTTCCATTTTAGATGTAGACTTTTTTCTTAAATCAAAACTTGAGTTTTAACTTTCCCTTCATCTCGTAAACAAAAAAGAGATAAAAGGAAAGTAGATCTCAACAAACTGAAAATTTTAGAGTTTATGTATAGAAAAAATTTAAAGCAATAAAAAATGTAAGTAAAAAAAATTGATTCACTCACCTCAAATGAGCACAAAAGTTTTCTTATCCAAGTTTGGGAAATTCCACTACTTCAACCCTTATAGCTTGGAGTTGTATAAGAAAGAGATTTTTCCACTCAAGTTTTAAAGAATGGATATGCATGCTTGAAACATGTTAAAGATGCAAATGATCTATGGACCCAAACCTTTTAAATAGAATAACAAACACTCATTAAATTCTCAAGTGAACAAACGGTGAGATATTTACCCGAGTCTAAGAAGCCATTATTTTGGCAATGCACAAAAATCTGACTTGACGATCATTGATGATTGTAAAGTGATTTCTCATATGGATTCGGAGTCAACACTCTGTTAAAAATCCTCCGCCTCCCTCGTTTCTCGACGATTGTAAAACCTAATATCTAAAAACCAAAAAGAGTTTACAATCCCTAAAAATTAAAGATACTTTTTGGAATTATCTCTCTCTACATTTGCGCATTGTGCATTTATATTTTAGATGTATACTTTTTTCTTAAATCAAAACTTGATTTTTCACTTTCCCATCATCTCGTAAACATAAAAGAGATAAAAGGCAAATAGATCACAACAAAATGAAAATTTTAGCGTTTACTTATGGAAAAAAATTAAAGCAAAAGCAAATGTAAGAAAAGAAAATTTATTCACACACCACAGATGAACACAAAAGTTTTGTTATGCAAGTTTGGGAAATTCCTGTGGTTCAACCCTAATAGCTTGGACTTTTATAATAAAGCGATTTTTCTGCAAAAGTTTGAAAAAATGGATATGTATGCTTGAAACATGTTAAAGATGCAAATGACCTATGGATCCAAACCTTTTAAAGGGAATAAAAAACGCTCATTAAATTCTCAAGTGAACTTGTGGTGGGATATTTACTCGAGTCAAACAAACCATTATTTTACTCGAGTCAAACAAGCCATTATTTTACCCGTTAAGAAATAGCTGACCTGACAATCATAGATGATTGTAAAGTGATTTACATGTGTAACAAGCTATACGTTTTTAAGGAATGACTTATGGACTGGGAGTCAACACTTAGTTAAAAATCCCCGGCCTCCCACTTTACCCAACTATTGCAAAACCTAATATATAAAATCTAAAAAGCATTTACAATACCTAAAAATTAAAAACACTTTTTGTAATTATCTCTCTCTACATTTTTGCATTATCCATTTCCATTTGAGATGTATACTTTTTTCTTCAATCAAAACCAGAGTTTTCACTTTCCCTTCATCTCGTAAAAAAAATGGATAAAAGGCCAATAAATCACAAAAAAATGTAAATTTTAGAGTTTATGTTTAGAAAAAATTTAAAACAATAACAAATGTAAGTAATAAAAATTTATTCACACACCACAAATGCACACAAAAGTTTTGCTATCCAAGTTTGGGAAATTCCACTAGTTAAACCCTAATAGCTTGGAGTATTATAAGAAAGAGATTTTTCTACACATGTTTAAAAAAATGGATATGCATGCTTGAAACATGTTATAGATGCAAATGGCCTATGGATCCAAACCTTTTATAAAAAACGCTCATTAAATTCTCAAGTGAACGTGCGGTGGGATATTTACTCGATTCAAATAAGCCATTATTTTGCCCCTTTACAAATAGCTGACTTGATGATCATTGATGATTGTAAAGTTATTTATCATGCATAACGGGCTATATTTTTTTAAGGAATGACTTATGGATGAGAAGTCAACATTATATTAAAAATCCCACTCCTCCCCATTTTCCTGGCGATTGAAAAACCTAATCAATAAAAACTAAAAAGATTTTACAATCCCTAAAAATTACAGACACATTTTGGAATTATCTCTCTCTATATTTGTGCATTGTGAATTTCCATTTTAGATGTATACTTTTTTCTTAAATCAAAACATGAGTTTTCACTTTCCCTTCATCTCGTAAACAAAAAAGAGATTAAAGACAAATTGATCACAACAAACAGAAAATATAAGAGTTTATGTATGGAAAAAAATTTAAATCAATAAAAAATGTAAGTAAAGAAAATTTATTCACACACTATAAATGAAAACAAATGTTTTGTTATCCAAGTTTTGGAAAATCCACTAGTTCAACCCTAATAGCTTGGACTTTTATAAGAAAGAGATTTTTTGACACATGTTTTAAAAAATGAATATGCATGCTTGAAACATGTTAAAGATGCAAATAACCTAGGGAACCAAACCTTTGTAAGAGAATAACAAACGGTCATTAAATTCTGAAGTGAACGTGTGGTGCGACATTTACTAGAGTCAAACAAGCCATTATTTTGGCCTTTTAAGAAAAGGTGACCTGACAATCATAGATGATTGTAAACTGATTTATCATGCTTTACGGATGACTATATTTTTGTAAGGAATGACTTATGGATTTGGAGTCAACTCTCACTTTAAAATCCCATGCCTCCCCCTTTTCCCGACGATTGCAAAACCTAATATATAAAAACTAAAAAGAGTTTACAATCCCTAAAAACTACATACACATTTTCGAATTATCTCCTTCTACTTTTGTGCATTGTGCATTTCCATTTTAGATGTATACTTTTTTCTTAAATCAAAACTTGAGTTTTCACTTTCCCTACATCTCGTCAACAAAAAAGAGATAAAAGGAAAATCGGTCACAACAAAATGAAAATTTTAGAGTTTATGTATGGAAAAATATTTAAAGCAATAAAAAATGTAAGTAAAAAAATTTATTCACGCACCCCAAATGAACACCAAAGTTTTGTCATCCAAGGTTGGGAAATTCCACTAGTTAAACTCGAATAGCTTGGAGTTTAATAAGAAAGAAATTTTTTTACACATGTTATAAGAAATGGATATGCATGCTTGAAACATGTTAAAGATGCAAAAGACCTAAGGATTCAAACCTTTTAAAGAGAATAACAAACACTAATTAAATTCTCATACGAACGTGCGGTGGGATATTTACCAAAGTCAAACAAGCCATTATTTTGCCCATATACGAAAAGCTGACCTGACGATCATAGATGATTGTAAAGTGATTTATCATGCATAAGGGGCTATATTTTTTTTATGGAATGACTTATGGATGTAGAGTCAACACTCAGTTAAAAATCCCCAACCTCCTCGTTTTCCCGATGATTGAAAAACCTAATATATAAAAACTAAAAGGAGTTTACAATCCCAAAAAATTACAGACACTTTTTGGAATTATCTCTCTCTACATTTGTGCAATGTGCATTTCCATTTTAGATGTATACTTTTTTCTTAAATCAAAACTTGATTTTTCACTTTCCCTTCATCTCATAAACAAGAAAGAGATAAAAGGCAAATAGATCACAACAAAATGAAAATTTAAGATTTTATGTATGAAAAAAATTTAAATCAATAACAAATGTAAAAAAATAAAATTTATTCACACACCACAAATGAACACAAAAGTTTTTTTATCCAAGTTTGGGAAATTCCTCTAGTTCAACCAAAATAGCTTGGTGTTTTATAAGAAAAAGATTTTTATTCACATGTTTTAAAAAATGGATATGCATGCTTGAAACATGTTAAAGATGCAAATGACCTACGGATCCAAACCTTTTAAAGATAATAATAAACGTTCATTAAATTCTCAAGTAAATGTGCGGTGGGATATTTACTCGAGTCAAACAAGCCATTATTTTGGCCATTTACAAAAAGTTGACCTGATGATCATAGTTGATTGTAAAGTGATATATCATGCGTAATGGGATACATTTTTGTAAAGAATGACTTATGGATGTGGAGTCAACACTTAGTCAAAAATCCCCCGCCTCCCCATTTTCTCGATGATTGCAAAACATAATATATAAAACCTAGAAAGAGTTACAATCCCTAAAAATTACAGACACTTTTTGGAATTATCTTTCTATACATTCGTGCGCTGTGCATTTCCATTTTGGATGTATATTTTTTTCTTAAATCGAAACTTGAGATTTCACTTTCCCTTAAGCTCGTAAGGAAAACAGAGATAAAAGACAAATAGATCACAATAACATGAAAATTTAAGAGTTTATCTATGCAAAAACTTTAAATCAATAACGAATGTAAGTAAAGAAAAATTATTCACATACAACAAATGAACTCAAAAGTTTTGTTATTCAAGTTTGGGAAATTCCACTAGTTCAACCCAAACATCTTGGAGTTTTATAAGAAAGATATTTTTCTACACATATTTTAAAAAATGGATATGCATGTTGGTAACATGTTAAAGATGCAAATGACCTATGGATTCAAACCTTTTTAAAAAGAATAACAAAGGGTCATTAAATTCTCAAGTGAACATGCGATGGGATCTTTATCCGAGTCAAACAAGCCATTATTTAGCCCTTTAAAGAAAAGCTGACCTGCTGATCATTGATGATTGAAAAGTGATTTATCATGCGTAACGGGCTAAATTTTTGTAAGGAATGACTTATGGATTGGGAGTCAACAGTCAGTTAAAAATCCCCCCTCCCCCTTTTCTTGACGATTGCAAAACCTAATATATAAAAACTAAAAAGAATTTACAATCCCTAAAAATTACAGACACTTTTTGGAATTATCTCTCTCTACATTTTTGAATTGTGCATTTAAATTTTATATGTATACCTTTTTCTTAAATCAAAACTTGAGTTTTAACTTTCCCTTCAACTCGTAAACAAAAAAGAGATAAAAAAAAATAGATAAAAAAAAGTAAAATTTTAGAGTTTAATTATAGAAAAAATTTAAAGAAATAAAAAATGTAAGTAAATAAAATTTATTCACACACCACAAAAGAACACAAAATTTTTTTCATCCAAGTTTTGGAAATTCTTCTAGTTCAACCCTAATAGCTTTGAGTTTTATAAAAAAGAGATTTTTTTACGCATGTTTTAAAAAATGGATATGCATGCTTGAAACATGTTAGAGATGCAAATGAACTATGGATCCAAACCTTTTAAAGAGAATAAAAAACACTCATTAAATTCTCAAGCGAACGTGTGGTGGGATATTTACCAGAGTCAACAAGCCATTATTTTGCCCATTTACAAAAAGCTGACCTGATGATCATAGATGATTGTAAAGTGAGTTATCATGTGTAACGAGCTATATTTTTGAAAGGAATGACTTATGGATGTGGAGTCAACACTCAATTAAAAATCCCAAACCTCCCCGTTTTCCCTACGATTGCAAAACCTAATAAATAAAAACTAAAAAGTTCAAAAAAATTACAAACACTTTTTGGAATTATCTCTCCCTACATTTGTGCATTGTGCATTTCTATTTTAGATGTATACTTTTTTCTTAAATTAAAACTTGAGTTTTCACTTTCCCTTCATCTTAGAAACAAAAAAGAGATAAAAGGCAAATAGATCACAACAAGATGAATATTTTAGAGTTTATTTATGGGAAAAATTTAAATCAATAACAAATGTATGTAAATAAAATTTATTCACACACCACAAATAAACAGAAAAGTTTTGTAATTGAAGTTTGGGAAATTATTCTAGTTCAACCCTAATATCTTTGAATTTTATATGAAAGAGATTTTTCTTCACATGTTTTAAAAAATGGATATGCATGCTTGAAACATGTTAAAGATGCAAATGACCTATGGATCCAAACCTTTTAAAGAGAATAACAAACACTCATTAAATTATCAAGTGAACGTGCGGTGGGATATTTACCCGAGTCAAACAAGCCATAATTTTGCGCATATACAAAAAGCTGACCTGACGATTATAAATGATTGTAAAGTGATTTATTAAGCGTAACGGGCTATATTTTTTGTAAAGAATGACTTATGGATGTGGAGTCAACACTCAGTTAAAAATCCCCCGCCTCCCCATTTTTTCGTCGATTGAAAAACCTAATGTATAAAAACTCGAAAGAGTTTACAATCCCTAAAAAGTATAGACACTTTTTGGAATTAACTCTCTCCACATTTCTGCGTTGTGCATTTCCATTTTAGATGTATACTTTTTTCTTAAATCAAAAGTTGAGTTTTCGCTTTCCTTTTATCTCGTAAAGAAAAAAGAGAGATGAAAATTGAAGAGTTTATCTTTGGAAAAATTTTAAATCAATAGCAAATGTTGATAAAGAAAATTTATTCACAGACAACAAATGAACATAAAAGTTTTGTTATCCAAGTTTGGGAAATTCCACTAGTTTAACCCTAATAGCTTGGAGTTTTATAAGAAAGAGATTTTGCTACACATGTTTTAAAAGATGGATATGCATCTTGTAATGTGTTAAAGAAGCAAATGACCTATGGATCCAAACCTTTTAAAAAGAATAACAAATGGTCATTAAATTATCAAGTGAACCTACGGTGGGATCTTTACCCGGGTCAAACAAGCCATTCTTTTTCCTATTTACAAAAAGTAGACTTGACGATCATAGATGATTGTAAAGTGATTTATCATGCGTAACTGGCAATATTTTTGTAAGGAATGACTTATGGATGTGGAGTCAACACTGAGTTAAAAATCTCCTGCCTCCCCCTTTTCTCGACGATTACAAAACCTAATATATAAAAACTAAAAAGAGTTTACAATCCCTAAAAATTATATACATTTCTGGAATTATCTCTCTCTACATTTTTGAATTGTCCATTTCCATTTTACATGTATACTTTTTTCTTAAATCTAAAGTTGAGTTTTCAGTTTCCCTTCAACTCGTAAATAAAAAAGAGATTAAAGGCAAATAGATCACAACAAAAGTAAAATTTATGTATGAAAAAAATTCAAAGCAATAACAAATGTTAGTAATGAAAATTTATTCACACACCACAAATGAACACAAAAGTTTTTTCATCCAAGTTTGTGAAATACCACTACTTCAATCATATTAGCTTTTAGTTTTATAAGAAAGAGATTTTTCTACACATGTTTTAAAAAATGGTTATGGATGCTTGAAACATGTTAAAGATGCAAATGACCTATGGATCCAAACCTTTTAAAGAGAATAATGAACGCTCATTAAATTCTCCTGCGAATGTGTGGTGGAATATTTACCAGAGTCAAACAAGCCATTATTTTGCCCATTTACAAAGAGCTGACCTGAGGATCATTGAGGATTGTAAAGTGATTTATCATGCGTAACGGGCTATATTTTTGTATGGAATGACTTACAGATGTGGAATCAACACTCAATTAAAAATCCCCAACCTCCCCGTTTTCCCTACGATTGCAAAACCTAATTTAAAAAAACTAAAAAGAGTTTACAATCCCAAAAAATTACAGACACTTTTTGGAATTATCTCTCTGTACATTTGTGCATTGTGCATTTCCATTTTAGATGTATACTTTTTTCTTCATTCAAAACATGAGTTTTTGAGTTTCCCTTCATCTCAGAAACAAAAAAGAAATAAAAAGCTAATAGATCAAAACAAGATGTTTATATAGGAAAAATTTTAAATCAATAACAAATGTAAGTAAAGAAAACTTATTCACATAGCACAAAGGAACACAAAAGTTTTGTTATCGAAGTTTGGAAAATTCCACTAGTTCAACCCTAATAGCTTGGAATTTTATAAGAAAGAGATTTTTCTACACAAATTTTAAAAAATGGATATGCTTGCTTGGAACATGTTAAAGTTGCAAATGACCTATGGATCCAAAAATTTTAAAGAGAATAACAAACGCTCAATAAATTCCCAAGCGAACGTGTGGTGGGATATTTACCCGAGTCAAACAAGCCATTATTTTGCTCTTTACAATAAGTTGATCTGAGGATCATAGATGATTGTAAAGTGATTTATCATGCGTAACGGGCGATATTTTTGTAACGAATGACTTATGGATGTGGAGTTAACACACGCAATTTTATAAGAAAGATATTTTTCTACACAAGTTTTAAAAAATGGATATGCTTGCTTGAAACATGTTAACGATGCAAATGACCAATGGAACCAAAACTTTTAAAGAGAATAAAAAATGCTCATAAAATTCTCAAGTGAACGTGTGGTGGGATATTTACCCGAGTCAAACAAGCCATTATTTTGCTCTTTGCAATAAGCTGACCTGACGATCATAGATGATTGTAAAGTGATTTATCATGCGTAACGGGCTATATTTTTGTAACGAATGACTTATGGATGTGGAGTTAACACATGAAATTTTATAAGAAAGAGATTCTTCCACACAAGTTTTAAAAAATGGATATGCTTGCTTGAAACATGTTAAAGATGCAAATGACTTATGGATCCAAAACTTTTAAAGAGAATAACAAACACTCATTAAATTCTCAAGTGAACGTGTGGTGGGATATTTACCCAAGTCAAACAAGCCATTATTTTTCTCTTTACAATAAGCTGACTTGACGATCATAGCTGATTGTAAAGTTTTTTATTATGCATAACGGGCAATATTTTTGTAACGAATGACTTATGGATGTGGAGTTAACACACAGTTAAAAATCCCCTGCCTCCCCTTTTTCTCGACAATTGCAAAACCTAATATATAAAAACTAAAAGGACTTTACAATCCCTAAAAATTATAGACACTTTTTGGAAATATCTCTCTCTACATTGGAGCATTGTGCATTTCCATTTTAGAAGTATACTTTTTTCTTAAATCAACATTTGCGTTTTCACTTTCCCTTCATCTCATAAACAAAGAGAGATAAAGACAAATAGATCACAACAAACTGAAAATATAAGAGTTTATGTATGGAAAAAAATTAAATCAATAACAAATGTAAGTAAAGAAAATTTATTGTCACACCAGAAATGAACTCAAAAGTTTATTTATCCTTGTTTTGGAAATTTCACAAGTTCAACCCTAATAGCTTGGAGTTTTATAAGAAAAAGATTTTTCTACACATGTTATAAAAAATGGATATGCATGCTTGAAAGATGTTAAAGATGCAAATGACCTATAGATCCAAACCTTTTAAAGAGAATAACAAACTCTAATTACATCCTCAAGCGAACATGCGGGGGGATATTTACTAGAGTCAAACAAGCCATTATTTTTCCCATTTAAAAAAAGTTGACCTGACGATCATAGATGACTGTAAATTGATTTATCATACGTAACGGCCTTTATTTTTGTAAGGAATGACTTATGGATGTGGAGTCAACACTCATTTAAAAATCCCTAACCTTCCCGTTTTCCCGACAATATAAAAACCTAATGTATAAAAACTAAAAGGAGTTTACAATCCCAAAAAATTACAGACACTTTTTGGAATTATCTCTCTGTACATTTGTGCATTGTGCATTTCCATTTTAGATGAATACATTTTTCTTAAATCAAAACTTGAGTTTTCATTTTCCCTTCATCTCGTCAACAAAAAAGAGATAAAAGGCAAATAGATCACAACAAAATGAAAATTTTAAAGTTTATATATGGAAAAAATTTAAAGCAAAAATAAATGTAAGAAAATAAAATTTATTCACACACCGCAAAAGAACACAAAACTTTTTTTATCCAAGTTTTGGAAATTCCAGTAGTTCATCCGTAATAGCTTGGAGTTTGATAAGAAAGAGATTTTTCTAGACAAGTTTTAAAAAATGGATATGCATGCTTGACACATGTTAAAGATGCAAATGACCTATGGATCCAAAGCTTTTAAAGAGATTAACAAACACTCATTTAATTCTCAAGTGAATGTGCGGTGGGATATTTACCCGAGTCAAACAAGCCATTATTTTGCCCATTTACAAAAAGTTGACCTGACAATCTTAGATGATTATAAAGTGATTTACCACGCATAACTGGCAATAATTTTGTAAATAATGACTTATGGATGTTGAGTCAACACTCAGTTAAAAATCCCTTACCTCCTCGTTTTCCCGACGATTGTAAAACCTGATATAAAAACTGAAAAGAGTTTACAATCCTGACAAATTAAAGATACTTTTTGGAATTATCTCTCTCTACATTTTTGCATTGTGAATTTCCATTTTAGATGTATACTTTTTTCTTAAATAAAAACTTGAATTTTCACTTTCCCTTCATCTCGTAAATGAAAAAGAGATAAAAGGTAAAATAGATCACAATAAAATGAAAGTTTAGGAGTTTATGTGTGGAAAAAATATAAATCAATAACAAATGTAAGTAAATAAAATTTATTCAAACACCACAAATGAACACAAAAATTTTGTTATCCAAAATTGGGAAATTCCACTAGTACAACCCTAATAGCTTGGACTTTTATCAAAAAGAGATTTTTCGACACATGTTTTAAAAAATGGATATGCATCCTTGTAACATGTTAAAGATGCAAATGACCTAAGGATCCAAATATTTTAAATAGAATAACAAACGCTCATTAAATTCTCAAGTGAATGTGCGGTGGGATATTGACCCGAGTCAAAAGCCATTATTTTGCCCTTTCAAGAAAAGTTGACCTGATGATGATAGATAATTGTGAAGTGATTTATCATGCGTAACGGGCTATATCTTTGTAAGGAATGACTTATGAATTGTGAGTCAACACTGAGTTAAAAATCCCCCACCTCCCCCTTTTCCTGACGATTGGAAAACTAATATGAGTTTACAATCCCCAAAAATTACAGAAATTTTTTGGAATTATCTCTCTCTACATTTGTGCATTGTGCATTTCCACTTTAGATGTATATTTTTTTCTTGAATCAAAACTTGAGTTTTCACATTCCCTTCATCTTGTAAACAAAAAAGAGATAAAACGCAAATAGGTCACAACAAAATGAAAATTTAAGAGTTTATGTATGGAAAAAATTAAAATCAATAACAAATATAAGTAAAGAAAATTTATTCACATAACACAAATGAACACAAAAGTTTTGTTATCCAAGTTTTGGTAATTCCACTAGTTCATCCCTAATAGCTTGGAGTTTTATAAGACGGAGATTTTTCTACACATATTTTAAAAAATTGATAAGCATGCTTGAAACATGTTAAAGATTCAAATGACCTATGGATCCAAATATTTTAAATAGAATAAAAAACGCTCATTAAATTCTCAAGTGAACGTGCGGTGGGATATTTACCCGAGTCAAACAAGCCATTAATTTGCCCTTTTAAGAAAAGCTGACTTGAAGGTCATAGATGATTGTGAAGTGATTTATCATGCGTAATGGGCTATATTTTTTTAAGGAAGAACTTATGGATTGGGAGTCCACACTCAGTTAAAATTTCCCCGCCTCCCCCTTTTCCCGATGATTGAAAAACTTAATATATAAAAAATAAAAAGAGTTTACAATCCCTAAAAATTACAAACACTTTTTGGAATTATCTCTCTCTACATTTGTGCGTTGTGCATTTCCATTTTAGATGTATACTTTTTTCTTAAATCAAAACTTGAGTTTTCACTTTCCCTTCTCCTCGTAAACAATAAAGCGATAAAAGGCAAATAGATCACAACAAAATGAAAATTGTAGAGTTTATATATGGAAAAAATTTAAAGCAATAACAAATGTAAGAAAAGAAAATTTATTCACACACCACAAATGAACACAAAAGTTTTTTTTTTACAAGTTTTGGAAATTCTACTAGTTCAACCCTAATAACTTGGAGTTCTATAAGAAAGAGATTTTTCTGCACATGTTTTGAAATAATGGATATGCATTCTTGAAACATGTTAAAGATGCAAATAACCTATAGATCCAAATCCTTTAATGAGAATAAAAATGGTTCATTAAATTATCAAGTAAAGTGTTTTATCATGCGTAACAGGCTATATTTTTGTAAGGAGTTACTTATGGATTGGGAGTCAAGACTCTGTTAAAATTCCCCCACCTCCCCCTTTTCCTGATGATTGATAAACCTAATATATAAAAAATAAAAAGAGTTTAAAATTCCTAAAAAATATAGACACATTTTGGAATTATCTCTCTCTACATTTGTGCATTGTGCTTTTCCATTTCAGATGTATACTTTTTTCTAAAATCAAAAGTTGAGTTTTCACTTTCCCTTCATCTCGTACACAAAAAAGAGATAAAAGGCAAATAGATCACAACAAAATGAAAATTTTAGAGTTTATGTACGGAAAACATTTTAAGCAATAAAAATTGTAAGAAAATAAAATTTATTCACACACCACAAATGAACTCAAAAATTTTGTTATCCAAGTTTGGGAAACCACTAGTTCAACCGTAATAGCTTGGATTTTATAAGAAAGATATTTTTCTACACATCATTTAAAAAACTGATATGCATGCTTGAAGCATGTTAAAGATGCAAATGACCTATGGCTCCAAATATTTTAAAGAGAATAGCAAACGCTCATTATATTCTCAAGTGAACATCAAGTGGGATATTTACCCGAGTCAAACAAGCCATTAT
The DNA here is from genome assembly GCF_029961685.1 of Aristolochia californica. Classification (NCBI taxonomy): domain Eukaryota; kingdom Viridiplantae; phylum Streptophyta; class Magnoliopsida; order Piperales; family Aristolochiaceae; genus Aristolochia; species Aristolochia californica. Next base: position 29,882,999 of record NW_027181992.1, on the reverse strand, counting down.
TGCCATTTAAGAAAAGGTGACCTGATGATCATACATGATTGTAAAGTGATTTATCTTGCGTAATGGGCTATATATTTGTAAGGAATAACTTATGGATTGGGAGTCAACACTGAGTTGAAAATCCCCCGCCTCCCCCTTTTCTCGACTAAAAACTAAAAAGAGTTTACTGTCCCTAAAAATTACTGAAACTTTTTGGAATTATCTCTTTCTACATTGGTGCATTGTGGATTTCCATTTTAGATGTATACTTTTTTCATAAATCAAAACTTGAGATTTCACTTTCCCTTCATCTCATAAACAAAAAAGAGATAAATGGCAAATATCACAATGAAATGAAAATTTGAGAGTTGATGTATGGAAAAAATTTAAAGCAATAACTAATTTAAGTAAAGAAAATTTATTCACACACCACACAAAAAACACAAAAAATTTGTTATCCATGTTTTGGAAATTCCACTAGTTCAACCCTAATAACTTGGAGTTTTATAAGAAAGAGATTTTTCTACACAACTTTTTAAAAAATGGATATGCATGCTTGAAATATTTTAAAGATGCAAATGACCTACGGATTCAAACCATTTAAAGAGGATAACCAACACTCATTAAATTCTCAAGTGAACGTGCGGTGGGATATTTACCCGAGTCTAACAAGCCATTATTTTGCCCATTTACAAAAAGCTTACCAGATGATAATAGATCATTGTAAAGTGATTTATCATGCAGAACGGGCTATATTTTTGTAAGGAATGACATATGGATAGTCACATTATTTTACTCAGTTTAAATTCCCCCGCCTCCCCCTTTTCCCAACGATTGGAAAACCTAATATATAAAAACTAAAAAGAGTTTACAATCCCCAAAAATTATAGTCACTTTTTGGAATTGTCTCTCTCTTCATTTGTGCATTGTGCATTTTCATTTTAGATGTACACATTTTTCTTAAATCAAAACTTGAGTTTTCACTTTCTCTTCATCACGTCAATAAAAAAGAGATAAAAGGCAAATAGATCACAACAAAATGAAAATTTTAGAGTTGATGAATGGAAAATATTTAAAGCAATAACAAATGTAAGTTAAGAAAATTTATTCATAGACCACAAAACAACAAAAAAATATTTGTGATCCAAGTTTTGGAAATTCCACTAGATCAACCCTAATAACTTGAAGTTTTATAAGAAAGAGATTTTTCTACACAGGTTTTGAAAAATGGATATGCAAGCTTGAAACATGTTAAAGATGCAAATGACCTATGGATCCAAACCTTTTAAAGACAACAACAAATGCTCATTAAATTCTCCAGTGAACGTGCTGTGGGATATTTACCCAAATCAATAAGCAGTTATTTTGCGCATTTACCATAAGCTGACCTGACGATCATACATGATTGTAAAGTGATTTATCGTGCGCAATGGGCTATATTTTTGTAAAGAATGACTTATGGATGTGGAGTCAACACACAACTAAAAATCCCCCACCTCCCCATTTTTTTGACGATTGTAAAACCTATACATAAAAACTAAAAAGTGTTTACAATCCCTAAAAATTACAGAAACTTTTCGAATTATCTCTCTCTACATTTGTGCAATGTGCATTTCCATTTTAGATGTATACTTTTCTCTTAAATCAAAATTTGAGTTTTCACTTTCCCTTCATCTCATAAACAAAAAAGAGATAAAAGACAAATAGATCACAACAAACTGAAAATATAAGCGTTTATCTCTGGAAAAAATTTAAATCAACAAAAAATGTAAGTCAAGAAAATTTATTCACACACCACTAATGAACACAAAATTTTATTTATCCAAGTTTTGGAAATTCCACTAGTTCAACCGTAATTGCTTGGAGTTTTATAAGAAAGAGATTTCCTACACATGTTTTAAAAAATGGATATGCATGCTTGAAACTTGTTAAAGACACAAACTATCTATGGATCCAAACCTTTTAAAGAGAATAACAAACACTCATTAAATTATCAAGTGAACGTGCGGTGGGATATTTACCTGAATCAAACAAGCCATTATTTACAAAAGTCTTCTAATCCAAGTTTGGGAAATTCCACTAGTTCAACCCTAATAGCTTCGAGTTTAATAAGAAAGAGATTTTTCTACACATGTTTTAAAAAATAGATAAGCATGCTTGAAACATGTTAAAGATGCAAATGACCTATGGATCCAAACCTTTTCAAGAGAATAAGAAAAACTCATTAAATTCTCAAGTGAACGTGCAGTGGGATATTTACCCGAGTCAAACAAGCCATTATTTTTCCCTTTAAAGAAAAGTAGACCTCACGATCATAGATGATTGTAAAGTGATTGATCATCCGTAACGACCTATATTTTTGTAAGTAATAACTGATGGATTTGTAGCCAACACTCAGTTAAAAATCCCCGCCTCCCCCTTTTCTCGATCATTGCAAAACCTAATATTTAAAAACTAAAAAGAGTTTACAATCCCTAACAATTATAAACACTTTTTGGAATTATCTCTCTCAACATTTGTGCATTGTGCTTTTCCTTTTTAGATGTTTACTTTTTAAAAGGCACATAGATCACAACAAAAGTAAAATTTTAGTGTTTATGTATGGAAAAAATTTAAAGCGATAACAAATGTAAGTAAGGAAAGTTTATTCACACACCACAAATGAACACAAAAGTTTTGACTTCCAATTTTTGGAAATTCCTCTAGTTCAACCCGAATAGCTTGGAGTTATAGAAGAAATAGATTTTTCTACACTTGTTTTAAAAAAGGGATATGCATGCTAGAAACATGTTAAAGATGCAAATGACCTATTGATCCAAACCTTTTCAAGCGAATAAAAAACGCTCATTAAATTCTCATGCGAACGTGCGGTGGGATACTTACCAGAGTGAAACGAGCCATTATTTTGCCCTTTTAAGAAAAGCTGACCTTACGATCCTAGATGATTGTTAAGTGATTTATCGTATGTAACAGGCTATATTTTAGCAAGGAATGACTTATGTATTGGGAGTCATCACTCAGTTAAAAATCCCCCACCTCCCCCTTTTCCTAACGATTCCAAAACCTAATATATAAAAAACTCAAAAGAGTTTACAATCCCTAAAAAATAACAAACACTTTTTTGAAATATCTTTATCTACATTTGTGCATTGTGCATTTCCATTTTATCTGTATACTTTTTTCTTAGATGAAAACTTGAGTTTTCACTTTCCCTTCATCTTGTACACAAAAAAGAGATAAAAGGCAAATAGATCACAACAAAAGTAAAATTTTAAAGTTTATGTATGGAAAAAAATTAAAGCAAAAACAAATGTAAGTAAATAAAATTTATTCACTCACCGCAAATGAACACAAAAATTTGTCATCCAAGAGTGGGAAATTCTACTAGTTCAACCCTAATATCTTGGAGTTTTATAAGAAAGTTATTTTTCTACACATGTTTCAAAAAAATGATATGCATGCATGAAACAAGTTAAAGTGGCAAATGACCTATGGATCCAAACCTTTTAAAGAGAATAAAAAATATTCATTAAATTCTCATGTGAACGTGTGGTGGGATATTTACCAGTGTCAAGAAAGCCATTATTTTGCCAATTTACAAAAAGCTGACTTGAGGATCAAAGATCATTGTAAAGTGATTTATCACGCATAACGGGCTTTATTTTTGGACGGAACGACTTATGGATTGGAAGTATACTCTCAGTTAAAAATCCCCCGCCTCCCCCTTTTCCCGACGATTGCAAAGCCTAATATATAAAAACTAAAAAGAGTTTACAATCCCAAAAAATTGCAGACACTTTTTGGAATTATCTCTCTCTACATTTTTGCATTCTGCATTTCTATTTTAGATGTATAGTTTTTTCTTAAATCAAAACTTGAGTTTTCACTTTCCCTTCATCTCGTAAACAAAAAAGAGATAAAAGGCAAATAGATCACAACAAAATGAAAATTTAAGAGTTTATGTATGGAAAACATTTTAAGCAATAACAAATGTAAGTAAAGAAAATTTATCCACACACCACAAATAAACACAAAAATTTTGTTATCAGAGTTTTGGAAATTCCACTATTTACACTCTAATAGTTTGGAGTTTTATAAGAAAGTGATTTTTCTACACATGTTTTAAAAAATGGATATGCCTGCTTGAAACTTGTTAAAGATGCAAATGACCTTTGGATACAAACCTTTTAAAGAGAATAACAAACGCTCATTGAATTCTCATGTGAACGTGAGGTGGGATATTTACCCGAGTCAAACAAACCACTATTTTGCCCGTTTACAAAAAGCTGAGTTGACGATCATAGATGATTGTAAAGTGATTTACCATGAGTAATGGGCTATATTTTTGTAAGGAATGACTTATGGATTGGGAGTCAACACTTAGTTAAAAATCCCCCGCCTCCCCTTTCCCCCACGATTGCTAAACCTAATATATAATAACTAAAAAGAGTTTACAATCCGTTAAAATTATAGACATCTTTCTGAATTATCTCTCTCAACATTTGCGCATTGTGCATTTCCATTTTAGATGTATCTTTTTTTTAGAAATTAAAACTTGAGTTTTCACTTCCCCTTCATCTCATAAACAAAAAAGAGATAAAAGGCAAATAGATCACTAAAAAATGAAAATTTTAGAGTTATGTATGGAAAAAATTAAAAGAAATAACAAATGTAAGTAAAGAAAATTTATTGACACATCGTAAATGAACACAAAAGTTTTGTTATCCAAGTTTGGGAAATTCCACTAGTTCAACCCCAATAGCTTGGAGTTTTATAAGAAAGACATATTTCTACACATTTTTTTAAAAATGGATATTCATGCTTGAAACATGTTAAAGATACAAATGACTTATGGATCCAAATGACCTAAGGATCCAAACCTGCGGTGGGATATTTACTTGAGTCAAACAAGCAATAATTTGTCCCATTTACACAAAGCTGACCTGACGATCATAGATGATTGTAAAGTTATTTTTCTTGAGTAACAGGCTATATTTTTTTAAAGAATGACTTATGGAATGGTGTCAACACTCAGTTAAAAATCACCTGCCTCCCACTTTTCCTGACGATTGCAAAACCTAATATATAAAAACAGAAAAGAGTTTGCAATCCCTAAAAGTTACAAACTCTTTTTGGAATTATCTCTCTCTACATTTGTGCATTATGCATTTTCGTTTTAGATGTATACTTTTTTCTTAAATCAAAATATGAGTTTTCACTTTCCCTTCATCTCGTAAACAAAAAAGAGATAAAAGGCTAATAGATCACAAAAAAATGAAAATTTAAGAATTTATTTAATGAAAAAATCTAAAGCAATAATAAATGTAACTGAAGAAAATTTATTCAGTCCCTACAAATGAACACAAAAGTTTTGTTATCCAAGTTTGGAAAATTCCACAAGTTCAACCCTAAAAGCTTGGAATTTTATAAGAAAGAGATTTTTATACACAAGTTTTAAAAAATAATATGCATGCTTGAAACATGTTAAAGATGCAAATAACCTATGGATCAGAACTTTTTCAAGAGAAAAACAAACACTTATTAAATTCTCAAGTGAACGTGATGTGGGATATTTACACGAGTAAAACTAGCCATTATTTTGCCTATTTACAATAAGCTGACCTGATGATCATAGATGATTGTAAAATGATTTATCATGTGTAATGGGCTATATTTTTGTAAAGAATGACTTATGGATTTGGAGTCAACACTCAATTAAAAATCCCCCGCCTCCCCCTTTTCCCGATGATTGCAAAACCTAATACATAAAAATTAGAAAGAGTTTACAATCCCTAAAAATTACAGAGACTTTTTGGAATTATCACTCTCAATATTTGAGCATTGTGCATTTCCATTTTAGAAGTATAATTTTTTTATTAAATCAAAATTTGAGTTTTTACTTTTCCTTCATCTCGTCAACAAAAAAGAGATAAAAGGCAAATAGATCACAACAAAATGAAAATTTTAGAGTTTATGTATGGAAAAAATTTAAAGCAATAACAAATGTAAGAAATGAAAATTAATTCACACACCACAAATGAACACAAAAGTTTTGTTATCCAAGTTTGGGCAGTTCCACTAGTTCAACCCTAGTAGCTTGGAGTATTATAAGAAAGATATTTTTCTACACATCTTTTAAAAAATGGATATGGATGCTTAAAACATGTTAAAGATGCAAATAACCTATGGATCAAAACCATTTAAAGAGAATAACAAAAGCTCATTAAATTCTCAAGTGAACATCCGATGGGATATTTACCCGAGTCAAACAAGCCATTATTTTGCCCATTTATGAAAAGCTGGCCAGATGATCATAGATGATTTTAAGTTGATTCATCATGCGTAACAGGGTATATTTTTTTAAGGAATGACTTATGGATTGGGAGCCAGCACTCAGTTAAAAATCCCCTGCCTCCCCCTTTTCCCGACGATTAAAAAACCTAGTCTAGAAAAACTAAAAATAGTTTACTATCCCTAAAAATTACAGACGGTTTTAGGAATTAACTCTTTGTACATTTTTTCATTGTGCTTTTCCATTTTAGATGTATTCTTTTTGCTGAAATCAAAACTTTAGTTTTCACTTTCCCTTCATCTCATCAACAAAAAAGAGATAAAAGGCAAATAGATCACAGCAAGATGAAAATTATTGAGTTTATGTATTGAAAAAATTTAAAGCAAAAAAAAATGTTAGTATAGAAAATTTATTCACACACAAAAAAAAAAACACAAAAGTTTTGTTCTCCAAGTTTTTGAAATTCCACTAGTTCAACCCTAATAGCTTGGAGTTTTATAAGAAAGAGATTTTTCTACACAAGTTTTAAAAAATTGATATGCATGCTTGAAACATGTTAAGGAGGCAAATGACCTATGGGTCCAAACCATTTAAAGAGAATAATAAACTCTCATTAAATTCTCAAGTGAACATGTAGTGAGATATTTACCCGAGTCAAACGAGTCATTATTTTACCCATTTGCAAAAGGCTGACCTGACGAATATAGGTGAATGTAAAGTGATTTATCATGAGTAACATGCTATATTTTTGTAAAGAATGACTTATGGATGTGGAGTCAACACTCAGGTAAACACCCCCAGCTTCCCCGTTTTCCAAATGATTGCAAAACCTAATATATAAAAACTAGAATGAGTTTACAATCCCTAAAAATTACTGACACTTTTAGGAATTATCTCTCTCAACATTTGTGCATTGTGCATTTCAATTTTATATGTATACTCTTTTTTTTAAATCAAAACTTGAGTTTTCACTTTTCCTTCATCTCGTAAACAAAAATGAGATAAAAGACAAATAGATCACAACAAAATGAAAATTTAAGAGTTTATGTGTGGAAAAAATTTAAATCAATAACAAATGTAAGTAAAGAAAATTTATTGACACACCACAAATGAACACAAAAGTTTTGTTATCCAAGTTAGGGAAATTCCACTTGTTCAACCCTAATAGCTTGGAGTTTTATAAGAAAGATATTTGTGTACACATGTTTTAAATAATGGATATACATGCTTGAAACATGTTAAAGATGCAAATGACCTATGGATCCAACCATTTTAAAGAGAATAACAAATGCTCATTAAATTCTCATGCATACGTGCGGCGGGATATTTACGAAAGACACACAAGCAATTATTTTGCCCATTTACAAAAAGTTGACCAGACGATCGTAGATGATTGTAAAGTGATATATCATGCATTACGGCTTTATTTTTGGAAGGAATGACTTATGGATTGGGAGTGAACTCTCAGTTAAAAATCCCCCGCCTCCTCCTTTTCCTGGCGATTGCAAAACCTAACATACAAAAACTAAAAAGAGTTTACAATCACAAAGAATTGCAGACACTTTTTGGAATAATCTCTCTCTACATTTGTGCATTGTGCATTTCCGTACTTCACTTTCCCTTCTTCTCGTAAACAAAAAAGAGATAAAAGGTAAATAGATCACAAAAAAATGAAAATTTAAGAGTTTATGTATGCAAAAAAATTTTAGCAATAACAAATGTAAGTAAAGAAAATTTATCCACAGACCACAAATGAACACAAAAGTTTTGTTATCCAAGTTTTGGAACTTCCACTAGTTATACTCTAATAGTTTGGAGTTTTATAAGAAAGAGATTTTTCTACACATGTTTTAAAAAATGGATATGCATGCTTGAAACTTGTTCAAGATGCAAATGACCCATGGATACAAACCTTTTAAAGAGAATAAAAAACGCTCATTAAATTCACACGTGAACGTGCGGTGGGATATTTACCCGGGTCAAACAAGCCACTATTTTTTTAGTTTACAAAAAGCTAAGTTGACGATCATAGATGATTGTAAAGTGATTTATCATGAGTAACGGGCTACATTTTTGTAAGGAATGACTTATGGATTGGGAGTCAACACTCAGTTAAAAATCCCTCACCTCCCCCTTTTCCCTACTATTGAAAAACGTAATATATAAAAACTAAAAAGAGTTTACAATCCCTAAAAATTATCGACATTTTTTCTGACTTATCTCTCTCTACATTTGAGCCTTGTGCATTTCCATTTTAGATGTATACTTTTTTCTTAAATCAAAACTTGAGTTTTCACTTTCCCTTCATCTCGTAAACTAAAAAGAGATAAAAGGCAAATAGACCACAACAAAATGAAAATTTTAGAGTTATGTATGGAAAAAGGTTTAAGCAATAACACATGTAAGTAAAGAAATTTATTCACAGATCATAAATGAACACATAAGTTTTGTTATCCATGTTTTGGGAAATTCTACTAGTTCAACCCTAATAGCATGGGGTTTTATAAGAAAGAGAATTTTCAACACAAGTTTTAAAAAATGGATATGTATGCTTGAGACATGTTAAAGTTGAAAATGACCTATGGTTCCAAACCTTTTAAAGAGAATAACAAACGCTCATTAAATTGTCAAGTAAACATGTGGTGAGATATTTACTCAAGTCAAACAAGCCATTATTTTGCCCATTTACAAAAAGCTGACCTGACGATCATAGATGATTGTCAATTTATTTATCATGCGTAACAGGCTATATTTTTTTTAAGGAATGACTTATGGACTGGCAGACAAGACTCAGTTAAAAATCCCCCGCCCCCTACTTTTCCCGACAATTGTGAAACCTAATATATAAAAAATGAAAAGAGTTTACAATCCCTAAAAATTACAGACACTTTTTTGAATTATCTCCCTCTACATTTGTGCATTTTGCATTTCCATTTTAGATGTATACTTTTTTCTTAAATCAAAACATGAGTTTTCACTTTCCCTTTATCTCCTAATCAAAAAAGAGATAAAAGCCAAATAGATCTCAAAAAAAAGAAAATTTTAGAGTTTATGTAATGAAAAACTTTAAAGCAATAAAAAATGTAAGTAAAGAAAATTTATTTACCCACAACAAATGAACATAAAAGTTTTTTTATCCAAGTTTGTGAAATTCCACTAGTTCAACCCTAATAGCTTGGAATTTTATAAGAAAGAGATTTTTCAACACATGTTGTAAAAAATGCATATGCATGCTTGAAACATGTTAAAGATGCAATTGACCTATGGATCCAAACCTTTTCAAGAGAAAAACAAACACTTAATAAATTCTCAAGTGAACGTGTGGTGAGATATTTGCCCGAGTCCAACAAGTCATTATTTTGCCCATTTACAAAAGCTGACCTGACGATTATAGATGATTTTAAAGTGATTTATCTTGTGTAACGGCTTTATTTTTATCAGGAATGACTTATGGATTGGGAGTTAACACTCAAATAAAAATAGCCCGCCTCCCCCTTTTCCCGATGATTGTGAAACCTAATATATAAAAACTAAAAAGAGTTTACACTCCCTAAAAATTATAGACACTTTTTAGAATCATCACTCTCAACATTTGAGCTTTATGCATTTCCATTTTAGATGTATCCTTTTTTTCTTAAATCAAAACTTGAGTTTTCACTTTGCCTTCATCTCGTGAACAAAAAAGAGATAAAAGGCAAATAGATCACTAAGAAAAGAAAATTTTAGATTTTGTGTATAGAAAAATATTTAAAGCAATAAGAAAAGTTAGTAAAGCAAATTTATTGACACACCACAAATGAACACAAAACTTTTGTTATCCAAGTTTGGGTAATTCGACTAGTTCAACCCTAATAGCTTGGAATTATATAAGACAGAGAATTTTCTACACATGTTTTCAAATATGGATTTGCATGCTTGAAACATGTCAAAGATGCAAATGACCTATGGAACAAAACCATTTAAAGAGAAAAATAGACGCTCATGAAATTCTCAAGTGAACATGCGGTGGGATATTTACCCGAGTCAAACAAACCATTATTTTACCCATTTACAAAAAGCTGACCTGACGATCATAGATGATTGTAAAGAGATTTATCATGCGTAACGGGCTATATTTTTTTAAGGAATGACTTATGGATTGGGAGTCAACACTCAGTTAAAATTCCCCCGCCTCCCCCTTTTCCTGACGATTACAAAACCTAATATATAAAAACTAAAAAGAGTTTACAATCCTTAAAAATTATAGGCACTTTTTGGAATTATCTCTCTCTACAGTTGTGCATTGTGCATTTCCATTATAGATGTATACTTTTTTCTTAAATCAGTGCTTGAGTTTTCACTTTCCCTTCATCTCGTAAACAAAAAAGAGATAAAAGATAAATCGATCACAACAAACTGAAAATATAAGAGATTATGTATGGAAAAATTTTAAACCAATAAAAAATGTAAGTAAAGAAAATTTATTCACACACCAACAATGAACACAAAATTTTTTTTATCCAAGTTTGGGAAATTCCACTAGTTCATCCCTAATAGCTTGGTGTTTTATATGAAAGAGATTTTCTACACATGTTTTAGAAAATGGATATTCATGCTTGAAACATATTAAAGATGCATAGGACCTGTGGATCCAAACCTTTTAAAGAGAATGACAAACAATCATTAAATTTTTAATTGAACGTGCAGTGGGAGATTTACCAGAGTCAAACAAGCCATTATTTTGCCCTTTTAAGAAAAGCTGACCTGACGATCATAGATGATTGTAAAGGGATTTATCATGCGTAACAGGCTACATTTTATTAAGGAATGACTTATGGATTTGGATTAAGCACTCAGTTAAATATCCCCCGCGTCCTCCTTTTCGCGACGATTGCAAAACCTAATATATAAAAACTAAAAAGAGTTTACTTTCCCTAAAATTACAGACACTTTTTGGAATTAACTCTCTCTACATTTATGCATTGTGTTTTTCCATTTTAGTTGAATAATTTTTTCTTAAACCAAAACTTGAGTTTTCACTTTCCCTTCATCTTGTAAACAAAAAAGAGATAAAAGGCAAATAGATCACAATAAAATGTAAATTTTAGAGTTTACGTACGAAAAAATATTTAAAGCAATAAAAAATGTAAGTAAATAAAATTTATTCACCACCACAAATGAACACAAAATTTTTTGACTTCCTAGTTTGTGAAATTCACTAGTTCAACCTAATAGCTTGGAGTTTTATAAGAAAGATATTTTTGTACACATGTTTTATAAAATGGATATGCTTGAAAAATGTTCAGGATGCAAATGACCTATGGAGGCAAACCTTTTAAAGAGAATAACAAACACTCATTAAATTCTCATGCGAACGTGCGGTGGGATATTTACGAGAGTCAAACAAGCCATTATTTTTCCCATTTACAAAAAGTTGACCTGACAATCATACATGATTGTAAAGTGATTTATCAAGCCAAATGGGCTATATTTTGGTAAGGAATGACTTATGGATGTGGAGTCAACACTCAGTTTAAAATCCTCAACGTCCCATTTTCCTAACGATTTCAAAGGCTAACATATAAAAACTAAAAAGAGTTTACAATCTCGAAAAATTACAAAAACTTTTTGAAATTATCCCTCTCTTAATTTTTGCATTGTGCATTTCCATTTTAGAAATAAATTTTTTTCATCAATCAAAACTTTGAGTTTTCGCTTTCCTTTCATCTCGTAAACAAAAAAGAGATCAAAGGCAAATAGATCACAACAAAATGAAAATTTAATAGTTTATGTGTGGAAAAAAATTAAATCAATAAAAAATGTAAGTAAAGAAAATTTATTCACACACCACAAATGAACACAAGAGTTTTGTTATCCAAGTTTGGGAAATTCCACTAGTTCAACCCTAATAGCTTGGAATTTTATAAGAAAGAGATTTTTCAACACATGTTTTAAAAAAATGGATATGCATGCTTGAAACATGTTAAAGATGCAAATCACCTATGGATCCAAACCTTTTAAAGAGAATAACAAACGCTCATTAAATTCTCAAGTGAACGTGCGTTGGGATATTTACCCGAGTCAAACAAGCCATTATTTTTCCCATTTACAAAAAGTTGAGCTAACGATCATAAATGATTGTAAAGAATTTATCATGTGTAACGGGATATAATTTTTTAAGGAATGACTTATGGATTGGGAGTCAACACTCAGTTAAAAATCCCCCGCCTCCCACTTTTCCTGACGATTGCAAAACCTAATATATAAAAACTGAAAAAAGTTTAGAATCCCAAAAAATTACAGACACATTTTAGAATTATCTCTGTCAATATTTGTGTATTATGCATTTCCATTTTAGATGAATACTTTTTTCTTAAATCAAAACATGCATTTTCACGTTCCCATCATCTCGTAAACAAGAAATAGATAAAAGGCTAATAGATCACAACAAAATGAAAATTTTAGAGTTTATGTATTGAAAACATTTAAAGCAATAACAAATGTAAGTAAAGAAAATTTATTCCCGCACCACAAATGTACACAAAAGTTTTGTTATCCAAGTTTGGGAAATTCCACTAGTTCAACACTAATAGCTTGGAATTTTATTAGAAGGAGATTTTTCTACACAAGTTTTAAAAAATTGACATGCATGCTTGAAACATGTTAAAGATGCAAATGACCTGTGGATCAGAACCTTTTAAAGAGAAAAACAAACACTTATTAAATTCTCAAGTGAACGTGTTGTGGGATATTTACCTGAGTCAAACAAGCCATTATTTTGCCCATTTGCAAAAAGCTGACCTGACGATCATAGATGATTGTAAAGTGATTTATGATGCGTAACAAGCTATATTTTTGTAAAGAACGACTGATGAATTGGGAGTCAACACTCAGTTAAAAATCCCTCGCCCCCTCTTTTCCAAAAGATTGGAAAACCTAATATTAAAAAACTAAAAAGAGTTTACAATCCCTAAAAATTACAACCACTTTTTGGAATTATCTCTCTCTACATTTGAGAATTGTGCATTTCCATTTTAGATGTACACTTTTTTTATTAAATTAAAACTTGAGTTTTTAGTTTGCCTTCATCTCGTCAACAAAAAAGAGATAAAAGACAAATAGATCACAACAAAATGAAAATTTTAGAGTTTATGTATGGAAAAAATTTAAAGCAATAACAAATGTAAGAAATGGAAATTTATTCACACACCACAAATGAACACAAAAGTATTGTTATCCAAGTTTGGGAAATTCCACTAGTTCAACCCTACTAGCATGGAGTTTTATACGAAAGATATTTTTCTACACATCTTTTAAAAAATGGATATGCATGCTTCAAACATGTTAAAGATGCAAATGACCTATGGATCCAAACCATTTAAAGAGAATAACAAACGCCCATTAAATTCTCAAGTGAACATCCGTTGGGATATTTACCCGAGTAAAACAAGCCATTATTTTTCCCTTTTTAAGAAAAACTAATCTGACGATCATAGATGATTTTAAAGCAATTTATCATGCATAATGGGATATATTTTTGTAAGGAATGACTTATGGATTAGGAGTAAACACTCAGTTAAAAATCCCCCGCCTCCCCCTTTTCCCTACAAATGCAAAACCTAATATAGAAAAACTAAAAAGAGTTTATTATCCCTAAAAATTATAGACACTATGTGGAATTAACTCCCTCTACATTTTTCCATTATGCTTTTCCATTTTAGATGTATACTTTTTTCATAAATCAAAATTTGAATTTTCACTTTCCCTTCATCTCCTCAACAAAAAAGAGATAAAAGGCAAATAGATTGCAACAAAATGAAAATTATTGAGTTTATGCATTGAAAACATTTAAAGCAATAACAAATTTTAGTAAAGAAAATTTATTCACACACCACCAAAGAACACAAAATTTTTGTTGTCCAAGTTTTATAGATTCCACTAGTTTAACCCTAATAGCTTGGAATTTTATAAGAAAGATATTTTTCTACACAAGTTTTAAAAAATTGATATGCATGCTTGAAACATGTTAAAGATGTAAATGACCTATGGGTCCAAACCTTTAAAAGAAAAACACAAACTCTCATTAAATTCTCAAGTAAATGTACAGTGGGATATTTACCCGAGTCAAACAAGCCATTATTTTGCCTATTTACAAAAAGCAGACCTGACGATTATAGATGATTGTAAAGTGATTTATCATGTGTAACGGGCTATATTTTTGTAAGGAATGACTTATGGATGTGGAGACAACACTAAGTTAAAAATCCCCAACCTCCCCGTTTTCCTGACGATTGTAAAACCTAATATATAAAAACGAAAAAGATTTTACAATCCCAAAAAATTACAGACACTTTTTTGAATTATGTCTCTCTACATTTGTGCATTGTACATTTCCATTTTAGAAGTATTCTTTTTTCTTAAATAAAAACTTGAGTTTTCACGTTCCCTTCATCTCGTAAACAAAAAAGAGATAAAAGACAAATAGATCATAACAAAATGAAAACTTAAGAGTTTATGTTTGGAAAAAATTTTAATTCATATAAAAAATATGTAAAGAAAATTTATTCACACACCACAAATGCACACAAAATTTTTGTTATCCAAGTTTGAGAAATTCCACAAGTTCAACCCTAATAGCCTGGTGTTTAATAAGAAGGATATTTTTCTACACATGTTATATAAAAATGGATTTGCATGCTTCAAACATGTTAAAGATGCAAATGACCTATGGATCCAAACCTTTTATAGAGAATAAAAACGCTGATTAAATTCTCAAGGGAACGTGCGATGGGATATTTACTAGAGTCAAACAAGCCATTATTTGGCCCATTTACAAAAAGTACACATGACGATCATAGATGATTGTAAAGTGATTTATCATGTGTAATGGGATATGTGTTTTTAGGGAGTGACTTATAGATGAGGAGACAACTCTTAGTTAAAAATCCCCAACCTCCCCGTTCTCCCAACGATTGAAAAACCTAATATATAAAAACTAAAAAGAGTTTACAATCCCAAAAAATTACCAACACTATTTGGAATTATCTCTCTCTAAATTTGTGCATTGTGAATTTTCATTTTAGAAGTATATTTTTTTCTTAAATCAAAATTTGAGTTTTCACTTTTCCTTCATCTCGTAAACAAAAAAGAAATAAAAGACAAATAGATCCCAACAAAAAGAAAATTTAAGAGTTTATGTATGGAAAAAATTTAAATCAATAACAAATATAAGTAAATAAAATTTATTCACACCCCACAAATGAAAACAAAAGTTTTTTTATCCATGTTTGGGAAATTCCAATAGTTCAACCCTAATAGCTTGGTGTTTTACAAGAAGGAGATTTTTCTACATATGTTTTAAAAAAATGGATAAGCATGCTTGAAACATGTTAAAGATGCAAATGACCTATGGATCCAAACCTTTTAAATACAATAAAAAACACTGATTAAATTCTCAAGTGAACGTGCGATGGGATATTTACCCGACCCATTTACAAAAAGATGGCCTAACGTTCATAGATATTTGTTAAATGATTTATCAATTGTAACGGGCTATTAAGAAAAGTTGACCTGACGATCATAGATGATTGTAAAGTGATTTAAAATGCGTAACAGGCTATATTTTTGTAAGGAATAACTTAGGAATTGGGAGTCAACACTTAGTTAAAAATCCCCTTCCTCCCCCCTTTCCCGACGATTGCAAAACCTAATATATAAATACTAAAAACAGTTTAGAATCCCTAAAAATTACAGACACTTTTTGGAATTATCTCTCTCTACATTTGTGCATTGTGCATTTCCATTTTAGATGTATACTTTTTTCTTAAATCAAAACTTGAGTTTCCACTTTCCTTTCATCTCGTAAAAAAAAAAAGAGATAAAAGGCAAAGAAATCACAAAAAAATGAAAAATTTTGAGTTTATGTATGGAATAAATTTAAAGTAATAATGAATGTAAAAAAGTAAATTTATTCACACACCACAAATGAACGCAAAAGTTTTCTTATCCTAGTTTGGGAAATTCCACAAGTTCAACCCTAATAGCTTGGAGTTTTATAGGAAAGATATTTTTCTACACATCTTTTAAAAAATGGATATGCATGCATGAAACATGTTAAAGATGCAAATGACCTATGCATCGAAACCTTTTAAAGAGAATAACAAACGCTCATTAAATTCTCAAGTGAACATCCGGTGGGATATTTACCTGAGTCAAAGAAGCCATTATTTTTCCCATTTAAGAAAAATAGACCTGACAATCATAGATGATTGTAAAGTGATTTATCATGCGTAACGGGCTACATTTTTGCAAGGAACGACTTATGGATTGAGAGTCAACACTCAGTTAAAAATCCCCCACCTCCCCCTTTTCCCTACGATTGCAAAACCTAATATATAAAAACTAGAAAGACTTTACTATCCAGAAAAATTCCAAACACTTTTTGGAATTAACTCTCTCTATATTTTTGCATTGTGCCTTTCCATTTTAGATGTATACTTTTTTCTTAATTAAAAACTTGAGTTTTCACTTTTCCTTCATCTCATCAACAAAAAAGAGATAAAAGGCAAATAGATCGCAACAAAATGAAAATAAAAGAGTTTATGTATGGAACAAATTTAAAGCAATAACAAATGTATGTAAAGAAAATCTATCCACACACCGCAAAAGAACACAAAAGTTTTGTTATCCAAGTTTTGGAAATTCCACTAGTTCAACCCTAATAGGTAGGAGTTTTATAAGAAAGAGATTTTTCTACACAAATTTTTAAAAATGGATATGCATGCTTGAAACATGTTAAAGATGCAAATGACCTATGGATCCAAACCTTTTAAACAGAATAACTAACTCTCATTAAATTCTCAAGTGAGCGTGCGGTGGGATATTTACCCGAGTCAAACAAGCAATTATTTTACCTATTTACAAAAAGTTGACCTGACGATCATAGATGATTGTAAAGTGATTTATCATGAGTAACGGGCTATATTTTTGTAAAGAATGACTTACGGATGTGGAGTCAACACTCAGTTAAAAACCCCCCCGCCTCCTCGTTTACCCGATGATTGCAAAACCTAATATGTAAAAACTAGAAACAGTGTACAATCCCTAAAAAATACAGACACTTTTTGGAATTATCTCTCTCTAAATTTGTGCATTGTGCATTTCCATTTTAGATGGATACTTTTTTCTTAAAAGCAAAATTTGAGTTTTCACTTTCTCTTCATCTCGTTAAAAAAAAAGTGATAAAAGACAAATAGATCACAACAAAATGAAAATTTAAGAGTTTATGTATGGAAAAAATTTAAATCAATAAAAAATGTAACCAAAGAAAATTTATTCACACCCCACAAATGAATAAAAAATATTTGTTATCCAAGTTTTGGAAATTCCACTAGTTCAACCTTAATAGCTTTGAGTTTTATTAGAAAGAGATTTTTCTACACATCTTTCAAAAAATGGATATGCATGCTTGTAACATATTAAAGATGCAAATGACCTATGGATCCAAACCTTTTAAAGAGAATAACAAAAGGTCATTAAATTCTTAAGTGAACGTGCGGTGGGATATTTACCCGAGTCAAACAAGCGATAATTTTGCCCTTTAAAGAAAAGTTGATCTGACAATCATAGATGATTGTAAAGTGATATATCATGCATAATGGCCTATATTTTTCTAAGGAAAGACTTATGGATTTGGAGTCAACACTCGGTTAAAAATCCCCCGCTCCCCCTTTTCTCGACGATTGGAAAACCTAATATATAAAAACTAAAAAGAGTTTACAATCCCTAAAAATTACAGACACTTTTTGGAATTATCTCTCTCTGCATTTGTGCATAGTGCATTTTAATTTTTGTTATCTAATTTTTTCTTAAATCAAAACTTGAGTTTTCACTTTTTCTTCATCTTGTAAAAAAAAAAGAGATAAAGGCAAATAGATCACAACAAAAGTAAAATTATAGAGTTTATGTGTGGAAAAAATTTTATGCAACAAAAAATGGAAGTAAAGAAAATTTATTCACACACCACATATGAACACAAAAGTCTTCTCATCCAAGATTGGTAAATTCCACTAGTTCAACCCTAATAGCTTCGAGTTTAATAAAAAAGAGATTTTTCTACACATGTTTTAAAAAATGGATAACCATGCTTGAAACATGTTAAAGATGCAAATGACCTATGGATCCAAACATGTTAAAGAGTAACAAATGCTCATTAAATTCTCATGCGAACGTGTGGTGGGATATTTACCAGAGTCAAACAAGCCATTATTTTGCCCATTTACAAAAAGTTGACCTGACGATCATAGATGATTGTAGAGTGATTTATCATGCGTAATGGGCTATATTTTTATAAGGAATGACTTATGGATGTGGAGTCAACACTAGGTTAAAAAACCCCAACCTCTCCGTTTTCCCGACGATTGCAAAACCTTATATATAAAAACTATAAAGAGTTTACAATCCCAAAAAATTACAAATTTTTTTTGGAATTATCTCTCTCTTCATTTGTGCATTGTGCATTTCCATTTTAGATGTATACTTTTTTCTTATCTTGTAAAAAAAAAGGAGATAAAAGGCAAATAGATCACAACAAAATGAAAATTTAGGAGTTTATGTTTGGAAAAAATTTAAATCAATAACAAATGTTAGTAAAGAAAATTTATTCACACACCACAAATGAACACAAAATTTTTGTTATCCAACTTCCGAAAATTCACAAGTTCAACCCTAATAGCTTGGAGTTTTATAAGAAGGAGATTTTTATACACATGTTTTAAAAAATGGATATGCATTCTTGAAACATGTTAAAGATGTAAATGACCTATCGATCCAAACATTATAAAGAGCATAATAGATGCTCATTAAATTCTCAAGTCAACGTGCGGTGGGATATTTACCCGAGTCAAACAAATCATTATTTTGCCCTTTTAAGAAAAGCTGACTTGACGATCATAGATGATTGTAAAGTGATTTATCATGTGTAACGGGCTATATTTTTGTAAGGAATGACTTATGGATTGGGAGTCAACACTCAATTCAAAATCCCCCGTCTCCACCTTTTCCCAACGATTGCAAAACCTAATATATAAAAACTAAAAAGAGTTTACAATCCCTAAAAATTACAGACACTTTTAGGAATTATCTCTCTCTACATTTGTGCATTGTGCATTTCCATTTTAGATGTATACTTTTTTCTTAAATCAAAACTTGAGTTTTCACTTTCACTTCATCTCGTAAATAAAAAAGAGATAAAAGGCAAATATATCACAACAAAATGATAATTTTAGAGTTTATGTATGGAAAAAATTAAAAGCAATAACAAATGTAAGTTAATAAAATTTATTCACTCACCAAAAATGAACAAAAAAAGTTTTGTTATCCGAGTTTGGGAAATTCCACTAGTTCAACACAAATTGCTTAGAATTTTATAAGAAAGAGATTTTTCTACACATGTTTTAAAAAATGGATATGCACGCTTGAAACATGTTAAAGATGCAAATGACCTATGGATTAGAACCTTTTAAAGAGAATAACAAACACTCATTTAATTCTCAATTGAATGTGCAGTGGGATATTTACCCAAGTCAAACCAGCCATTATTTTGCGCCTTTTAAAAAAGTTGACCTGACGATCATAGATGATTGTAAAGTGATTTATCATGCGTAACGGGCTTTATTTTTTGTAAGGAATGACTTATGGATTGGGAGTCCACTCTCAATTAAAAATCCCCCGCCTCCCCCTTTTCCCGACGATTGCAAAATAACCCATGGATCAAAACCTTTTAAAGAAAAAACAAACGGTCATTAAATTCTCAAGTGAATGTGCGGTGGGAAATTTCCCCAAGTCAGAAGTTCCATTATTTTGCCTATTTAAAAAAAGCTGACCTGACGATCATAGATGATTGTAAAGTGATTTATAATGCGTAACGGGCTATATTTTTTTAAGGAATCACTTATGGATTGGGAGTCAACACTCAGTTAAAAATCCCCCGCCTCCCCTTTTTCCCGACGATTGCAAAACCTAATATATAAAAACTAAAAAGACTTTATAATCCTTAAAAATTATAGACACTTACTTGAATTATCTCTCTCTACATTTGAGCATTGTGTATTTCCATTTTAGATGTATTCTTTTTTCTTAAATCAAAACTTGAGTTTTCACTTTGCCTTCATCTCGTAAAACAAAAGAGATAAAAGGCAAAAAGATCACAACAAAATGAAAATTTTAGAGTTTGTGTATGGAAAAAATGTAAACCAATAACAAATGTTAGTAAAGAAAATTTATTCGCACACCACAAATGAACACAAATGTTTTGTTAGCCATGTTTGGGAAATTCCACTAGTTCAACACTAATAGCTTGGAGTTTTATAAGAAAGAGATTTTTCTACAAATGTTTTAAAAAATGGATATGCATGCTTGAAAAATGTTAAAGATGCAAATGGCCTATGGATCCAAACCTTTTAAAGAGAATAATGAACGCTAATTAAATTCTCAAGTGAACGTGCGGTGGGATATTTACCCGAGTCAAACAAGCCATTATTTTTCCCATTAATAAAAAAACTGACCAGACGATCATAGATGATTGTAAAGTGATTTATCATGCGTAAGGGGTTATATTTTTGTAAGGAATGACTTATGGATTGGGAGTGAACACTCAGTTAAAAATCTCCCGCCTCCCTCTTTTCCCGACAATTACAAAACCTAATATATAAAAACTAAAAAGAGTTTACAATCCCTAAAAATTGCAGACACATTTTGGAATTATCTCTCTCTACATTTTGCATTGTGCATTTCCATTTTAGATGTATACTTTTTTTTTAAATCAAAACTTGAGTTTTCACTTTGCCTTCATCTCCTAAACATAAAAGAGATAAAATGCCAATAGATTACAGCACAATAGAATTTTTAGAGTTTATGTATGGAAAAAATTTAAAGCAATAACAAATGTCAGTAAAGAAAATTTATTAACACTCCACAAATGAACACAAAAGTTTTGTTATGCAAGTTTGGGAAAAACCATTAGTTCAACCCTAATAGTTTGGAACTTTATAAGAAAGAGAATTTTTTGCACATGTTTTAAAAAATGGATATGCGTGCGTGAAACATGTTAATGATGCAAATGACTTATGGATCAAACCTTTTAAACAGAATAAAAAATGCTCATTAAATTCTCAAGTGAACGTAAGGTGGGATATTTACCCAAGTCAAAGAAGCCATTATTTTACCCATTTACAAAAAGCTGACCTAACGATCATAAATGATTGTAAAGTTATTTATCATGCGTAACGAGCTATATTTTTGTACGGAATGACTTATGGATTGGGAGTCAACATTCAGTTAAAAATCCCCCGCCTCCCCCTTTTCCCGATGATTGGAAATCCAAATATATAAAAACTACAAAGAGTTTACATTCCCTAAAAATTACAAACACTTTTTGGAATTATGTCTCCCTACATTTCTGCATTGTGCATTTCCATTTTAGATGTATAATTTTTTCTTAAATAAAAACTTGAGTTTTCACTTTTCCTTGATCTCGTAAACAAAGAAGAGATAAAAGGCATATAAATCACAACAAAATGAAAATTTTAGAATTTAAATATGGACACAAATTTTTGTTATCCAAGTTTGGGAAATTCCACTAGTTCAACCCTAATAGCTTGATATTTTATAAACAAAAAAGATTTTTTGGCACATGTTTTAAAAATTGGATATGCATGATTGAAACATGTTAAAGATGCAAATGACCTATGGATCCAAACCTTTTAAATAGAATAACAAATGCTCATTAAATTCTCAAGTGAACGTGCAGTGGTATTTACCCGAGTCAACCAAGCCAATATTTTTGCCATTTACAAAAAGCCGACCTAATGATCATAGATGATTGTAAAGTGATTTATCATGTGTAATGGGCTATATTTTTGTAAAGAATGACATATGGATTGGGAGTCAATACTCAGTTAAAAATCCCCCACCTCCCCCTTTTCCTGATGATCGTAAACACTAATATATAAAAACTAAAAAAATCTTACAATCAATAAAAATTACAAACGCTTTTTGGAATTATCTCTCTCTACATTTATGCATTGTGCATTTCCATTTTAGATGTATACTTTTTTCTTAAATCTTAACTTGAGTTTTCACTTTCCCTTCATCTCGTAAACAAAAAAGAGATAAAAGGCAAATAGATCACAAAAAAAAATAAAATTTTTGAGTTTATGTACGGAAAAAATTTTAAGCAATAAAAAACGTAAGTAAAGAAAATTTGTTCACACACCCCAAATGAACACAATAGTTTTGTTATCCAATTTTGGAAAATTTCACTAGTTCAACCCTAATAGCTTGGAATTTTATAAGGTAGAGATTTTTCTACACATGTTTTAAAAAATGGATATGCGTGCTTGAAACATGTTAAAGATGCAAATAATCTATGGGTCCAAATCTTTTAAAGAGAATAACAAATGCTCATTAAATTCTCAAGTAAACGTGCGGTGGGATATTTACCCGTGTCAAACAAGCCATTATTTTTCCCATTTACAAAAAGTTGACCTAACGATCATCGATGATTGTATACTAATTTATCATGCGTAATTGGCTATATTTTTTTAAGGAGTGCCTCAAGGATTGGGAGTCAACACTCAGTTAAAAATTCCCCACCTCCCTCTTTTCCACACGATTGCAAAACCAAATATTTAAAAACTAAAAAGAGTTAACAATCCCTAAAAATTACAGACACATTTTGGAATTATCTCTCTCTAAATTTGTGCATTGTGCATTTCCATTTTAGATGTATACTTTTTTCTAAAATCTGAACTTGAGTTTTCACTTTCCGTTCATTTTGTAAACAAAAAAGAGATAAAAGGCAAATTGATAAAAACAAAATGAAAATTTTAGAGTTTATGTAAGGAAAAAATTTAAAGCAATAAAAAATGTAACTAAAGAAAATTTATTCACACATCACAAATGAACACAAACGTTTTTTTATCCTTGTTTTGGAAATTCCACTAGTTCAACCCTAATAGCTTGAAATTTTATAAGAAAACGATTTTTCAGCACATGTTTTATAAAGAGGATATGCATGTTTGAAACATGTTAAAGATGAAAATGATGTATAGATCCACACCTTTTAAAAAGAATAACAAATACTCAGTAAATTCTCAAGTGAATGTGCAGTGGGATATTTACCCAAGTCACACAAGCCATTATTTTGCCTATTTACAAAAGGCTGACCTTACAATCATATAGGATTGTAAAGTGATTTATCATGCGTAAAAGGCTATAATTTTTTGTAAGAAATCACTTATGGATTGGGAGTCAACACTCAGTTAAAAATCCCCCGCTTCCCCTTTTTCCCAATGATTGCAAAACCTAATATATAAAAATGAAAAAAAATGTACAATCCCTAAAAATTACGTACTCTTTTTGGAATTATCTCTCTCTACATTTGTGCATTGTGAATTTCCATTTTAGATGTATATTTTTTCCTTAAATCATAATTTGAGTTTTCACCTTTCCTTCATCTTGTAATTAAAAAAGAGATAAAAGGCAAATAGATCACAACAAAAATAAAATTTTAGAGTTTATTTATGGAAAAAATTTTAAGCAATAACAAATATAAGTAAAGAAAATTTGTTCAAAAACCACAAATGGACACAAAAGTTTTGTTATCCAAGTTCGGAAAATTCCACTAGTACAACCCTAATAGCTTGGAATTTTATAAGAAAGAGATTTTTCTGCACATGTTTTAAAAATTGGATATGAGTGCTTGAAACATGTTAAAGATAAAAATAACCTATGGGTCCAAATATTTTAAAGAGAATAAAAAACGCTCAATAAATTCTCAAGTGAACGTGCGGAGGGATATTTACCCGAGTCAAATAAGCATTATTTTGCCCATTTACAAAACGGTGATCTAACGATCATAGATGATTGTAAAGTGATTTGTTATACGTAATGGGCTATATTTTTGTAAGGAATTCCTTATGGATTGGGAGTCAACACTCAGTTAAAAATCCCCCACCTCCCTCTTTTCCCGACGATTGCAAAACCTAATATATAAAAACTAAAAAGAGTTAACAATCCCTTAAAATTACTTAAAATTTTTGGAATTATCTCTCTCTAAATTTGTGCATTGCGCATAATCATTTTAGATGTATAATTTTTTCTTAAATAAAAACTTGAGTTTTTACTTTCCCTTCATCTCGTAAACAAAAAAGAGATAAAAGGCAAAATAGATCAGAACAAAATGAAAATTTTAGAGTTTATGTACGGAAAAAATTTAAAGCAAAAAAAATGTAAGTAAAAAAATTTATTCACAAACCACAAATGAACACAAACTTTTTTTTATCCTTGTTTGGGAAATTCCATTTGTTCAACCCTTATAGCTTGGAATTTTATAAGAAAAATATTTTTCAGCACATGTTTTAAAAAATAGATATGCATGGTTGAAACATGTTAAAGATGAAAATGACCTATGGATCCAAACCTTTTAAAGAGAATAAGAAATACTCATTAAATCCTCAAGTGAACGTGCAGTGGGATATTTACGCAAGTCAAACAAGCCATCATTTTGCCTATTTACAAAAAGCTGACCTAACAATCATAGATGATTGTAAAGTGATTTATCATGCGTAAAGGGCTATATTTTTGTAAGAAATGACTTATGGATTGGGATTCAACACTCAGCTAAAAATCCCCAGCCTCCCCCTTTTCCTGATGATTGCAAAACCTAATTTATAAAACCGAAAAAAGTACAATCCCTAAAAATTACATACACTTTTTTTAATTATCTCTCTCTAAATTTGTGAATTGTGAATTTCAATTTTAGATATATACTTTTTTCTTTAATCAAAACTTGAGTTTTCACTTTCCCTTCATCTCATAAACAAAAAAGAGATAAAAGGAAAATAGATCACAACGAAATGAAAATTTTAGAGTTTATGTGTGGATGAAATTTAGAGCAATAACAAATGTAAGTAAAGAAAATTTATTCACACACCACAAATGAACACAAAAGTTTTGTTATACAATTTTTGGAAATTCCACTACTTATCTACGTAACTCCCAAAGTTACCAACCTTGCCACCGGTCGGTTCCCTCTTTTCTACTCAGACATTATGGTTGTTAAGCACATACCGTGCTTTTAAGGAACTTCTTGGAGGATGCTCGCCGGAGATCTCCTTCTTTTCTTCTTCTTCGAAAGAGTGTTTTTCGAATGTCCATCAGTTTTCGAATCAGCTAATGTTTTTCCAGTTTTTGAATCAGCTAATGCTTCTCCGATTTTCGAATGTCTTAACCTCTGGAGGAGCTTCAAATGTATAGCTGAAGATCTTTCATGTCTTCTGCTTTTACCATTAATTGAAAGGTGTGTGTTTAAAGACGAAGGGTAACTTTTGTGTTTTTGGCTTTTCATTTTTGCCCTTGCATTATTGCCTTTCGACACCGAAAGCATAGGTAGAAATGTCTTTTCCTCTTGTGACATCATGATGCTGACGCAGGAATCTTTTGTAGCCACCATTGTTGACTTGGTCTAGCCACCTTTGATGACTTTTGTAGCCGACTTTGCGGAATTTTTAGCCACCTTTGCTGACTTTGATTTAGTCTTGGGCCTTAATGGCTGCTGACCTGTCTGCTGAAATAGCTACTGATTGCTCATTCGGACAGCTGCCTTTCTGTGCACAATCTACAGGTGTACTCCTTTGGAAAAGTCTTCTGGGCCATCTGGCAGAAGCTTTTCTTAGTTACTTTGTTGAAGGGGTTATTTCCTCTGAGGAGTTTCTTCAGCATTGCTTCGGGACTGGTCTGGACAGGTGCCATAGTCTCATTTTAGTCCTTAGAGATGATTGTCAGTGGGACAGAGGTCTTGTATACAAAAGAAATACGCCTAGTTGGCTAGACTACTTCTGGGCATGGCTTGACTTTTTGAACATGTCTGGGATCATATTCCATCTTTGCATCACCTTCTTTGATGCCTTCAAGTGTCACAATAGAAATGCTCGAAAACATCATTGTGTCAGTAACAATTTCAGCAATGCAGGAAATGATATGAAGTCAAATTCCTTTACTCTTTGTTATGGAGATGATACTTTTACAAGCCTTCATAATCTCTTTTGGCATTTTCTCCAAAACTGATAAGTCGGTGGAGTGAGGTACCATCTGTTTTATGAATCCATATGAATAAAGCATGGATGCATATTTTGAGTCTATTTCATGACTCAGCTTCACTTGATTCCAACTGTTATTAGATTCAGTGGTGAAGAAGGGAGTGTTCATCCATTGTCCAATTTGTTCATTCCATCTCTGGAATTGAATAGTATGATCGGATTCGATCTTTTAACAAACGTTGTCCACCTTTTGAGGGAGTAGCGAGGGTTCCTCAAACATAATGTCTGAAAGTTTTAAAGGTTTAAATTTCTTTAAACACTCAAACTAATTAAAACTTGTTTTATTTGGTTTATTTAGGCTTTTCAACCTTGTAAACTCAGAGGGGTAACAAATTTTGTCTCGAATGATTTCTCATTACTAGACAAGTCCATTTCCATCATGGATGGATCCGTTAAGACTTTGTTTTCAGCTCGAGACTGACAGGTAGAAGTCCCTTATTCCGATTTCATCGAAATCGTTAAGGTTTCCTTTCTAGGTCTAGACTGGCAGGTAGAAATACCTGATTCCCCTATCTTTAAAGAAGACTGGGGGTTGATTTCCTTCTCATGCCTGGCATGACCGGTAGAAATCCCGAGTTGACCTGTGTTTATCAAAACACTAAAGTCCTCCGTCTTCTGATTAGCTGACGCTGTGGCTTCCTTTTCTAGCGATGGAGATCCGGTAGAATTCCTGGAGGTGCTTGGCATATCATGCCGTTTGGTGAGTTGTTTTAACTCTTCGATTAATTCCTTAACCTTGAGTTGTAAGAGTTCTCCACTTAACCCATACCGGGCACAATTCTCATGTATGTCTCCTCGTTCTGAGAGAACTAAAAGACTGTTGAATAGTGACTATAGGGTTGTGAGCAATACCGTGAGAGTGGCAATTGCTACTGCTAGGTCCGTCAGGGTACTACTGAGGGGATCCATTTTACCTGTCTATAACACAAGAAAATTCTTGAGTAAGAGTATCAGGTAAATAATTTTATCTCCTTTAATGTGTTCAATAGTGAAAGAGAATTGGAAGAACCATTGCTGCCAACGGAGTAATCTACCACAACAAAGTGAATCTTCTAAATTTCTTGTCATAAAACCGACAAAATTTTTACAGTCAGTTCTTACCAGAAATTGTTTGGGATCAAGATAAATATAAAACTTTTTTATCCCATTTTTTACTACTAAAATTTCTTTTTCGTAAGAATGATAGTTTGTTTCAGCAAATGAAAATGTTCTTGATGTATATTTGCATATTCTCTCAGAATCATTAATTTTGCATTTTAGGACTGCTGCCCAAGTATGATCTGAGGCGACGGTTTCTAAAATTAGTTTTGCATCTGGATCTGGTAGATTTAACACCGGGAGGTTTTTCATCATTTGTTTGATCCTGATTACTTCTAGACTATCATTGGGTGTCCATTCCCATTTGACGTCTTTCTTTAGTTTCTTTTGAAAGGGTTTCCTAATTTCTTCTAAATTCTTTATGAATTGTTCAGCATATATTAGGCATCCTAAGAAACATTGAAGTTGTTTTATATCTCCAATTTCATTCGGAAAAGCTACTAGTTTTTTCCGGAATATGATTTTGGAGGATGATTTATCCTTCTGAGATGTTTAGACCTAAGAAATCTATCTTGGTTTTAAATAACTCTGATTTCTTTTTGTTGAGTGCTATCCCAACCTTTTTTAAGGCATTTAATACCTTCAAGTAATGGCTCTTTATGTTGATCCTTGGTTCCTGAAAAGACTAGGATGTCATCGACATAAACTAAGCAAAATTTAAAGAATGGTTTGAGGATATCGTCCATTCTTCTTTGAAATATGTTGGGTGCTTGTTTTAACCCGAAGGGCATTACAAGCCACTCATAATGTCCTGAAGGACAGCTGAATGCAGTAAGGGGAATAGCTCTTTCGGTTAGACGAATTTGCCAAAACCCGAATTTGCAATCAAATTTAGAAAACCATTGTTTTCCTCTGAAAGCAGCTATTAATCTTTCTTTGTTAGGAAGATAGTAGCCATCCATTTTTGTGGCTTCATTAACCTTTTTATAGTTAATGACCATTCTAGCTTTTCCACATTTTATCTCTGCATGATTCCAAACCAGGAAAGCAGGAGATGTATGTGGAGAATAACTTGCACGGATTAAACCTTGAGTGAGCAAGTCATTTATCTATGTTGAGAATTCTTCAACATCAGGAGTGTAAACCATAGGTTTTTCTAAGATTTCTTTTTAAGGATCTAGAAGTTCGAGGTCAGCATATGGTTTTTGTTTATTCCACCATTCTAAGGGTTTCTCAGAACAAGTGGATTCTAGAAGCTACTGAACTTCAGATTCACAGGATTCAGCGAGGAGTAGAGTTTCTAAGGGAGGAATCTCATCACCATGCTTGCTGAGTTTTTTGAAGACCTGATGGAGAACATCTCCATTGCCAGAAATGGCATAGGCTTCAGTGGGTTTTACTGCATAGACAAATACAGCAGAATTATCAATTTTGCGTCGAGTGCAACATCGAAGTTTATAGTAAGCAGGTGTTTGCTCTACAGGGGCTTGAAACATGAGTCATTCATTTCCGAGGACTAAATCTGGTCCTGGGTTTATGTTTGGTCCTAATTTAATGAGTTTTGGGATCGTAAACTTTTCACCTCCAATGTCGAGATGAATGGTTCAGGCTTCTGCAAGAAGAGATATATTTTCTCTTGAGCCGACTGTTACTTGAAGTGGTACTTCAAGTGGTTTCCATAGATCCGTGGGAAGTAGATTTTGTCTAGTTGGGCAATAAGAACTTCCTGTATGTACAAGAGCGTGTATATGGAATTTGATATATCCGGGTAGTTTAAGTATGACCGTGATATAAGAATTTCTAGAAGCTACATGCTCTGCGTTTATGCGGATACTCATTCAGAGAAGGTCCCTGAAGAGTCTGACATGTTCTCTGAGTTTTTCGAGGAGGAGGACTCAGTTTCTAGATAAAGTTCATATACTTCATCTTCTGACTGGATGTCATCATAATGGATGATTTCCAATTCATTTTCTTGGGCTAGTAACATATAAGTATTGTACTTCCGTTGTTGTTTATCATTTGGACAATCTTTTGCAAAATATCCTTCTTTCTGGTCTATCCAGCATTTGCATTTGCTTGAGGTTGTCCCCTTTGGGCAATATGCATTTGACCCTTTACTGAATGTGGTAGGGCCAGAATTTGTTCTTTTTCTAAAGTATCTCTTTTTACGAGTATACCTAGTTGTAGAACTTTTTTGTATCCTAAATTTTTTCTGTTGAAATTTCTTCGGATATTTTCATTGCTTATGGGAGGTGGTTTTACAACCATAAGCTCCTATATTTTTTTATGGTTTGAACAACATAATGTTTGCCTTACTACTTTTCTTTTGTAGTTTTTGGGCTTCACAAAGATTTGCCAACATGTCTTGTACAAATTTGTGTCTTCTTCCTGAAGTGTCATAGTTTAGGAAATTATCCATGGTTAACGTACCAAGTTCAGGATTATTTTGTTAATATTTCGTAGTGTAGTCTTTTTCAGCTACATGAGCAAAAGGTTTTGGCAATTTTGCATAAAAGATAGACAAATAGGGTTTTTGGTCTTCTTCTTGCATTTTATAGAAATAACTTGCAAACTCGCAATAATACTTCTCATAGAAACAAATGTTACAGATTTGTAACTTGTTTAATTTTTGAAGAGTTTCTAAACGTTTTCTTTGTTTAGTACTCTCATTGTAAGCTTCTAGGGTTGGATGTATTCCTAGAAATTCCTTTGATATCTTAGACACTAATCCTTTCAAGATATTGGCTATCAGTATTGAGCTATTAGCTCGTTTTTGGTCTTCGGGAAGATTGTCCCACCAATGAGCTACATTACCCTGTAAAGCATGGGTAAAGAAATTAAATACTGACTCTTTGTTCCAAGATTCATGCATATAATCAACATTGCTCATGCTTCTTTCCCATTCTTTAAGTACTTTTTCTCCATCCTTGGGGCAATCCAAGTTGAGATAAAATCCAAAAGGGTTTATGCTATCTATAGATGTGTATCCCTTAGTAGCATTTGAAGGATCGACATTTGTGTATTTTGTCGAATACCTTTGTCCTCCCATGGATATTTTGGAGTGGGAGAAACTTTCTTGTTCTTTCTGGTGAACCGTAGTACGGTTTCAGAAGTTATCTTGAAAGATATCTTCCATGTGGGTGTCTCCTACCCTTGATGTTTCTGCTTCAAAATGGTCGCTACCACGAAGCATTCGAAATCTTTTACCAAGATCATCTGCCTTTTTTTCTTTAACAGAGTAGTCTATTTTCTTGGTATTTTCTTCTGCAACTTCATAAGATTCCTAGGCCTCTGGCTCACTGTCTTGTTGCTCTTGTTGTTTACTAGAGGAAGGTTTTTTCTCTTGAACATAATAAATTGGTTGGTGACAGAAAGTATTATATTCTGTGTAAACTTCATCATCGGTAGAGGATGATGCTTTGGAAGAGATCCTAAAAGCAGGTGGTGCTGGATCCTTTTTTCGAGAGGCTATGCAAGGTGTTGCAAAGTACACTAGGTTTTTAAGCCATCCGGTGATGTCAGGAAGGCCTAATGGTAATAGAGTTTCCATATCCATTAAATAGAAAAGTTCATCCATTTTTACAAAGCTAAGATGTTTAATTTTTTAAAATTTTTTTGATCTTGCATCGTAGTCTATGGATGCGATTCGTATATCTTTCCCAATGGAAATAGTACATTTCCATGGAATAGATTTTATCATCTTCAGGTTGAAGCATATTTCTTAGTAAGAGAGTGAAGACAAGGCCATCTCTCTTTCTTCGTAAACAATCTAAAAGTTTTTGCCTATAGATCATCTATTTCGAGATGATGTCCATGCTTGTTTAGCATCTTCCTTTGTCCGGATATTTCTGTGAGAATTTCCGGGAAATCCTATGACTTGTGCTTGGGCTTCTTCCCAGCTGTCATATATACCTGTTTCTCTTCCTACGAAGACAACATACAAGTATTTTTTTTTCTGGTTTTCCATATATACTTGTAGAGGCTTTTATGTTGAAGCGGTGTCTATAGGTTGAGACACGGTTTCTTCTTTGGATCATTCTGTTGATCTCTTTTTGCAGAATGATAACCAAGTCTTCTAAGAATTGCTTAGATAGCTTATTCTTGAAGTTCGAGTTGTTCAATCCTGATTTGATGTTTCAGGTCTTTGATAACTCATTTTAATCCTTCGGGACCAAGTCCTAAGAATCGTCCATCTTGGATTATTCTTCTTCCTTCGTTGTTATAATCTACATCTAAATGATTTTCTTCTAACTCTTTGAGTTTGGCTTGAACTCGTAAGAGCCAATCTTTTAATTGTCGAATCTAGACCTTCTGAAATTCGATTTGATTATCATACCTTTTGGTCATGATATATTCTCGCAGTCGTGAATAGTTTGTAAGTCTTGTCGCTGGATTAGACCTATTTTGTTCCATATAGGAAGTTTTGGGTTTTTTTACATTTGCTCCAAACAAATGTTACTTGGGATGTGACCAGTTTGGGTCATAACTGTTTGGGAGTATGTATACCTAAACAGAAAGAATTACCATTTTTATCTTTAATTCTTATACCAGGAAACTGATTCCATGGCTCCGATACCATTTTAGTACAACAAGTCTCTAATAGACTTTAACATAGAATATTGATACCATTTTAGTACAACAAGTCTCTAATAGACTTTAACATAGAATACTGATACCAAAAGCACTATTGCTCTAATACCATTTTAGTACAACAGACACACACATTGGATTATGGGGTGAACCTAGAGATGAGGGCAGCGGAACCAGAATCCTAGGGATCACAACTACACACTAACTATAGGCATCGAAAAACAACGATGACTCACACAATACTATTCCTACAGTCACACTTCATACATCCTATCATTTCACCATCATATTACTCCTGCTTCCTACCACATGTCACTTCTATGTACTCGTTTGTGTCTATTTTCATAGCTATCTAATAGGCCTAACATGACTTTTGCTGCTACTTAGAACTTCTTCGGGGTTTGACCCTATTCCTGTCGGCTTACCACCATGTGGGTAATCCATCAATGCAGTCCTCACGGTCTCCAGAGGGCCCCAAGCCGTTCCTATTAACCGTTGCGGCTCCATGGGTTCTTTAGCAGGGTAGAGCACAACTCTGTTTCATTTTCTACCTCGGAGCGTAGCCGAATAATTTCAAGTCTCTAGCTTTTGTCCTATTTGGCACTATTTTGATACTATTTATTTTTGACGAGTGAACAGTAAACATGAATAGTAACCATGAATAGTAAAAATGAACAGTACTTTTGAATAGTAACTTTGGAACAGTAATAAACAAACACTGTGGAGATCATGTATATAGATGCGGAAAATGAATAGTGATAACAAAAACTGTACGAATCACAATATTACAAACATGCGGAAAATATAAAAACATTGTTCAAACAAAATAAAACAACTAAATACATACCCTTAAAAAAGGGAAAGAAAAACTCAAGTTACAATGGGCTCAGGAAAACAGTCGGCTATCCACATGGATGGAATGATAAAAATAATCCAATATTAAATAATATAATGGATTTAGTTGGTGATATGCATCACAACTTCTTTATGAAAAAATGCTGGGAAAAATACACAGCAGAAAACGTTGCTTTCCTATGCGTAGGAATAGAAAGTGACGTCAATGAACAAGTAAAAAAACTCAAGAGAAGAATTAATGCCCATCTTGAGGTACTTAAAACAGGAAATACTGAACAAACAGTACATTTCCTTACAGATCTACAAAGCTATGTAGATCAAGAAATAAATCACTCTAGGATCTTAGAATGTATCCGAGAAGTGAAAACTAAAATGGTTAACAACAAACCATGTAGAAAAGAATTATAGGAAGTTATTTGAAAAATAGCTTCTGTAAAAACTCATCAAGGAACAGATAGAGATCGTCTTATACGAGACATATGTGCCTTAACTCAAAATGAGGAATTGAGAGAACTAGTTATACAACACATCTCTCCTTTCATCACTTTCTATTAATTGGAACGACTGATTGAAATATTATTCCAAAAATTAGAAGAGACCTCAACTCATCTAAAATTCCTAAATGTCTGAACAAATAGGAATAGAATGTACTTCTCTCCAAAACAGTGTTCATATACATCATGAAACACAGGGAGAATACGATGAACATCCTAATCTTATGCAGAATGGACAAAAGTGGACAATAATTATCCCTAGGATAACTGAAGTCTACCATAAAGATTGGATTGAGCTCCAAAAGAAATCTTTCGTCTTTCAGAAGGAACAATCTGTAGAAATACAGGATACCGACTCAGGTACCTTTTGCTACAGATTATTAAGTAAATCTGACTTAGCTAAGCTAAAAAGATTAAAAAATGTCCATTATGGACTAGTTCATATATGATTAGACCCTTTAATACGAATCAATCAGAATTTACCCTTCATAGCATCTATAGTAGATAACTCTATGAAGAATAATTTTGAAAAAACCTTACTCGGAGGAGTTAGAGCTAACTTAGGATTAGGCCCAGTATCCTTTACAACATGGCCCAATCTACAAATAGATTTAGAAGACAAGCACATCCAAGATACCTTGTCCCTAAAAATCTATACAGACAACTGGTAAAAAAATGGAATTCAACCAGGAAGAAGAGTTATGCGCATACTTGTATGCATAGTAGCCCGAGGAATCAACACTGAAAAGGTTCCAGTTAAAGATTCAAAGAAACTCACAAAATTAGCCAAAAACATTGGTTATTCTGAGAACTTGATCATAGAAGAACTTGACCCTAGAGAGTTAACCTGGCCAACAGAATGGGTAGTCCAACCTTTGGCACCCAGACACCTTCCCCTCTCCCGAATAACCATAAAGGAGATAGAAAGAAAACTGTTGTTCACAAACACTAGATCCAGCTTTTCCATCGAACAGGATAGGCCCTCTACCTTTGCAAGTAGAACCTCAAACAGTTCCCATTTCGAAGGAATAGGAAATCCAAGGCCCAATGCTTATGTTCCTCTTCACATCGATGATGGCACATAACCCATATAAAGCCTTAGGCCCACCAATAGGAAATAGTGACATCGTCACCAATTCCAATCAAACCTTAGAGTCTTATGGTAAGACCCTTAATAGATTAGAAAAAACTTTTGAGAATCTCCAACAAAAAATAGATTTCCTCTATGATGAACATAAACATAGAGAAATAATAAAGTGTCAAAACATCCTAGAAAATATTTTAGAAAAGATTGACCATGGAAATAGTCCTGTTTTCTTCAAAGATTTAACAGAACTAAAACAAAGTTTAGATAATCTAAACAAAGATAAAATGTAAGAACTTTTAATAGAAGTCTTAACATTAAAAGAACATCAAGGTTCAAAAGAATGTCTAGGTTCTCCAGGTCCATCAAGGTATAAAACACCATTTACACCTTGGACACCAGAATGATCTATAAAAAGAAACTTTTAGATCGTTTAAAATTAAAAAAAGAAAGCCTTGACCTCGCTTTACTCCAAAGAAATACTCTTCAACCAGAAAATAATACAATCCCAGCAGTGGTATGGTATTTACTATTTTCGGGAAAGATATACTGATCACATCTACAACCTTAGATGCAAGATCAAGAAAATAACAAAAGCTAAACCTTTTAGCTTTGTAAAATGATCTGTAGATAAAGACTACTAGATCAAATTCGCCTGGCATGCTCAATGAAAGACCAAAATTGGCAAGCTAGAGAAAATCTCACACCAGTAAATGAAACAAATATAGCTTATTGAGCATATCTGATTGAATGGAAGAGATTAACCTGTAGAGAAATTCTAATACGATATGTGATCAAAAGAGTTCAAAGGAAGCTTCAAGATATTGCTCTATGACTGAGTTTTTCTATTTAATGGATATGGAAACTCCATTACCATCAGGCCTTCCTGACATCACCGGATGGCTTAAAAACCTAGTGTACTTTGCAACACCTTGCATAACCTCTAGAAAAAAGGATCCAGCACCACCTACTTTTTGGATCTCTTCCAAAGCATCATCCTCTACCGATGATGAAGTTTACGCAAAATATAATACTTTCAGTCACCAACCAATTTATTATGCTCATGAGAAAAAACCATCCTCTAGTAAACAACAAGAGCAACAAGACAGTGAACCAGAGGCCTGGGAATCTGATGAAGTTGCATAAGAAAATACCAAAAAAATAGACTACTCTGCTAAACACAAAAAGGCAGATGATCTTGGTAAAGGATTTGAATGCTTCATGGTAGCGACCATTTTGAAGTAGAAACATCAAGGGTACGAGACACCCACATGGAAGATAGCTTTCAAAATAATTTTTGAAACCGTACTATGGTTCACCAACAAGAACGAGAAAGTTTCTCCAACTCCAAAATATCGATGGGAGGACAAAGGTATTTGAAAAATACACAAATGTCGATCCTTCAAGTGCTACTAAGGGACACACATCCATAGATAGCATAAACCCTTTTGGATTTTATCTCAACTTGGATTGCCCCAAGGATGGAGAAAACGTCCTTAAAGAATGGGAAAGAAGAATGAGCAATGCTGCAAATATGAATGAATCTTGGAACAAAGAGTCAGCATTTAATTTCTTTACCCATGCTTTACAGGGTAATGTAGCTCATTGGTGGGACAACCTTCCCGAAGACCAAAAATGAGCTAATACCTCAATATCGATAGCCAATATCTTGAAAGGATTAGTGGCTAAGATATCAAAGGAATTTCTAGGAATACATCCAACCCTAGAAGCTTAAAATGAGAGTACTAAACAAAGAAAACATTTAGAAACTCTTTAAAAATTAAACAAGTTACAAATCTGTAATATTTGTGTCTATGAGAAGTATTATTGCGAGTTTGCAAATTACTTCTATAAACTGCAAAAAGAAGACCAAAAACCCTATGTGTCTATCTTTTTTTCAAAATTTCCATAACCTTTTGCACATGTAGCTGAAAAAGTCTACATTACAAAATATTGGCAAAATAATCCTGAACTTGGTATGTTAACCATGGATAATTTTCTAAACATTGACAATTTATGAAGAAGACGCAGATTTGTACAAGACATGTTGGAAAATCTTTGTGAAGCCCAAAAAATACAAAAGAAAAGTAGTAAGGGAAATAAACAAATATTATGTTGTTCAAACTAGAACAAAAATGTAGGAGCTTATGGTTGTAAAACCACATCCCATAAGCAACGAAAATATCCTAAGAAATTTCCACAGAAAAAATTTAGGATACAAAAAAGTTCTACAACTAAGTATACTCCTAAAAAGAGATACTTTATAAAAAGAACAAATTCTGGCTCTACCACATCCAGTAAAGGGTCAAATGCATATTTCCCAAAGGGAGAAACCCCAAGCAAATTCAAATGTTGGATATGCTAGAAAGAAGAACATTTTGCGAAAGATTGTCCAAATGAAAAACAACAACGGTGGTACAGTACTTATATGTTACTAGCCAAAGAAAGTGGATTGGAAATCATCCATTATGATGACATCCAGTCAGATGATGAAGTATATGAACTTCATCTAGAAACTGAGTCTTCCTCTAGAGAAAACTCAAAAAACATGAGTGACTCTTCAGGCACAGCCTTTGCCTAATCAATTTCTTATATTCGGTTATGCTTTAGCCTTCACGATATATAACATGGCAGCAAGCGTAGTGATTTATCTCCCACTATTGTCATAGAAAAATTTCTCTGCTACTACATCATGCATTTATAGAGAACTTGATAAATAATCTGATACTCTTACCACTCGAAGAATTTTTTTGTGTTCCAGAAAGGTAAAATGGATCCCCTCAGCAGCACCCTGACGGACCTAGCAACAGCAATTGCCACACTCATGGTATTGCTCTCAACCCTACATTCACTATTTGACAGTGTTTTACTTCTCTCAGAACAAGGAAACATACATGAGAATTGTGCCTGATACAGGTTAAGTGGAGAACTCTTACAACTCAAGGTTAAGGAATTAACCAAAGAGTTAAAAGAACTCACCAAATGGCATGATATGCCAAGCTCCTCTAGAAATTCTACCGGATCTCCATCGCGAGAAAAGCAAGCCACAACGTTAGCTAATCAGCAAACAGATGGCTTTAGTGTTGTGATAAACACAGGTGGACCCGGGATTTCTACCGGTCAAGCCAGGCATGAGAAGGAAATCACAACCTAGTCTTCTTTAAAGATAGGGGAATAAGGGATTTCTACCTACCAGTCTAGAGCTAGAAAGGAAACCTTAACAATTTTGATGAAATCAAAATCAGGGACTTCTACCTGTCAGTCTCGAGCTAAAAAGGAAATCTTAACGGATCCATCCCTGATGGAAATAGACTTGTCTTGTAATGAGAAATCATTCAAGGTTGAAAAGCCTAAATAAACCAGGCAAAACAAGTTTTAATGAGTTTGAGTTTTTAAAGAAATTTAATCCTTTAAAACTTTCAGACATTTTGTGGAACCCTCGCTACGCCCTCAAAAGGTGGACAACACTCGTTTAAAGATCGAATCTGATCATACTGTTCAATTCCAGAGATGGAATGAAAAAATTTGATAAGGGATGAACACTCCCTTCTTCACCACTGAGTCTAACAACAGTTGGAATCAAATGACACTGAGTCATGAAATAGACTCAAAATATGGATCCATGCTTTATTCATATGGATTCATAAAACTGATGGTATTTCACTCCACCGACTTATCAGTTTTGGAGAAAATACCAAAAGAGATTATGGAGGCTTACAAAAGTTTCATCTCCATAACAAAGAGTAAAGGAATTCGACTTCATTTTGTTTCCTGTATTGCTGAAATTGTTACTGACACAAAGATGTTTCCAAGCATTTCTGTTGTAAACGCGAAGATGGAATATGATCCCAGACATATTCCAAAAGCCAAGCCATGCCCAGAAGCAGTCTGGCCAACCAGGCATATGCACGGGCTCAAGAACCTGATACAACTCATACCACAGCTGATTCAGAAAAACTTTGTTTACAAGACCTCCGTTCCACTGATGATCGTCTCTAAGAGCTATAAAGAGACTCTGGCACTTGTACCAGTCTCGAAGCAACGCTGAAGAAACTCCTTAGAGGAAATATCCTCTTCAGCAAAGCAACCAAGGAAAGCTTCTGCCAGATGGCCCAGAAGAATTTTCCAAAGGAGCACACATGTAGATTGTGCACAAAAAGGCAGCTGTCCGAATGAGCAGTCAGTAGACAAGTCAGCAGCCAATAAGGCCCAAGACGAAATCAAAGTCCGCAAATGAAGCTAAAAAGTCCTCAAAGTTGGCTACAAAAGTCATCATAGGCGGCTACACCAAGTCAACAATGGTGGCTACAAAAGAATCCTGCACGTCAGCATCATGATGTCACAAGAGGAAAAGACCTACCCCTGCTTTCGATGTCGAAAGGTAATAATGTAAGGGCAAAAATGAAAAGCCAAAAAGATAAAAGTTACCCTTTGTCTTTAAACACACACCTTTCAATTAAGGGTAAAAGCGGAAGACATGAAAGATCTTTAGCTATAAATTTGAAGATCTTTCAGACATTCAAAAACCGGAGAAGCATTAGCTGATTCGAAAACCGACGGACATTCAAAAAACACTCTTTGGAAGAAGAAGAAGAAGAAGAAGAAGAAGATTTCCGGCGACCATCCTCTGGCAAGTTCCTTAAAAGCAGGGTATGTGCTTAACAACCATATGTTCAATCCTTATAGCTTGGAATTTTATAAGAAAGATATTTTTTTGCACATGTTTTAAAAAATGGATATGTGTGCTTGAAACATGTTAAAGATGCAAATGACCTATGGATCCAAACCTTTTAAAGAGAATAACAAACGCTCATTAAATTCTCAAGTGAATGTGTGGTGGGATATTTACCCGAGTCAAACAAGCCATTATTTTGCCAATTTAGAAAAAGCTGACCTAACTATCATAGATGATTGTAAAGTGATTTATAATGCGTAACTAGCTATATTTTTTTAAGGAATGCCTTATGGACTTGGAGTCAACACTCAGTTAAAAATCTCCCCTCCCTTTTTACTGACGATTGCCAAACCTAATATATAAAAACTAAAAATAGTTTACAATCCCTAAAAATAATAGACACTTTTTGGAATTATCTCTCACTACATATGTGCATTGTGCATTTTCATTTTAGGTGTATATTTTTTTCTTAAATAAAAACTTGAGTTTTCACTTTCCCTTCATCTCGTAAAAAAAAAGAGATAAAAGGCAAATAGATCACAACAAAAAGAAAATTTTAGAGTTTATGTTCGGAAAAAATTTAAAGCAAAAACAAATGTTAGTAAAGAAAATTTATTCACACACCACAAATGTACACAAACGGTTTTGTTATCCATGTTTGGGAAATTCCAATCAACCCTAATAGCTTGGAATTTTTTAAGAAAGAGATTTTTCTGCACATGTTTTAAAAAATGGATATGTATGCTTGAAACATGTTAAAGATGTAAATGACCTATGGATCCAAACCTTTTAATGAGAAAAATAAACGCTCATTAAATTCTCAAATGAATGTGCCGTGGAATAATTACCCGAATCAAACAAACCATTATTTTGCCCAAATTCAAAAAGCTGACCTAACAATCATAGATGATTGTAAAGTGATTTATCTAGTGTAATGGGCTATTTTTTTGTAAGGAATGACTTTTGGATTGTGAGTAACCGCTCATTTAAAAATCCATCGCCTCCCCCTTTTCCCGACAATTGCAAAACAAAATATATAAAACCTAAAAAGAGTTGACAATCACTAAAAATTACAGATACTTTTTGGAATTATTTCTCTCTACATTTGTGCATTGTGCATTTCCATTTTATATGTATATTTTTTTCTTAAATAAAAACTAGAGTTTTCACTTTCCCATCATCTCGTAA
This sequence comes from Aristolochia californica, assembly GCF_029961685.1. Lineage (NCBI taxonomy): Eukaryota > Viridiplantae > Streptophyta > Magnoliopsida > Piperales > Aristolochiaceae > Aristolochia > Aristolochia californica. Next base: position 29,842,666 of record NW_027181992.1, on the reverse strand, counting down.
ACAAAAAAGAGAAAAAAGTCAAATAGATCACAACAAAAAGATAATTTAAGAGTTTATGTATCGAAAAAATTTTAAGCAATAACAAATGTAAGTAAAGAAATTTTTTTCACACACCACAAATGAACTCAAAAGTTTTGTTATTGAAGTTTGGGAAATTCCACTAGTTCAACCCTAATAGCTTGGAATTTTATAAGAAAGAGATTTTTTTGCACATATTTTAAAAAATTGATATGCGTGCTTGAAACATGTTAAAGATGCAAATGACCAATGGATCCAAACCTTTTAAAGAGAATAACAAACGCTCATTAAATTCTCACGTGAACATGCGGCGGGATATTTACCCGAGTCAAACAACCCATTATTTTGCCCACTTACAAAAAGCTGACCTAACGATCAGAGATGATTGTAAAATGATTTATCATGCGTCACAGGCAATTTTTTTTTTCAGGAATGACTTATGGATTGGGAGTCAATACTCAGTTAAAAATCCCCCGCCTCCCCCTTTTTCCCAACGATTGCAAAACCTAAGATATAAAAACTAAAAATATTTTACATTCCCTAAAATTACAGACACTTTTTGGAATTATCTCTCTCTAAAATTGAGCATTGTGAATTTCCATTTTAGATGTATAATTTTTTCTTAAATCATAACTTGAGTTTTCACTTTCCCTTCATCTAGTAAACAAAAAAGAGATAAAAGGCAAATAGATCACAACAAAATGAAAATATTAGAGTTTATGTATGCAAAATATTTATAGCAATAAGTAATGTAAGTAAAGAAAATTGATTCACACACCACAAATGAACACAAAAGTTTTGTTATCGAAGTTTGGAAAATTCCACTAGTTCAACTCTAATTGCTTGGAATTTTATAAGAAAGAGATTTTTCTACACATGTTTTGAAAAATGGATATGCATGCTTGACACATGTTAAAGAAGGAAATGACCTATGGTTCGAAACCTTTTAAAGAGAATAACAAACCCACTTTAAATTCTCAATTGAACGTGGAGAGGGATATTTACCCGAGTCAAACGTGCCATTATTTTGTACATTTACAAAAAGCTGACCTAACTATCATAGATAATTGTAAAGTGATATATCATGCATAACAAGCTATATTTTTTTAAGGAATGCCTTATCGATTGAGAGTCACCACTCAATTAAAAATCCCTCGCCTCCACCTTTTCCCGATGATTGCCAAGCCTAATATATAAAAACTAACAAGAGTTTACAATCCCTTAAAATTATAGACTCTTTTTGGAATTATCTCTGTCTACATTTGTGCATTGTGCATTTAATTTTTAGGTGTATACTTTTTTCTTAAATAAAAACTTGAGTTTTTACTTTTCCTTCATCTCGTAAACAAAAAAGAGATAATAGGCAAATAGGTAACAAAAAAAGAAAATTGTAGAGTCTATGTACGGAAACAATTTAAAGCAAAAACAAATGTTAGAAAAGAAAATCTTTTCACACACCACAAATGAACACAAAATTTTTCTTATCCATGTTTTGGGAATTCCACTAGTTCAACCCTAATAGCTTGGAATATTATAAGAAAGAGATTTTTCTACATGTGTTTTAAAAAATGGATATGCGTGCTTGAAACATGTTAAAGATGCAAATGACCTATGGATCCAAACCTTGTAAAGAAAATAACAAACGATCATAGATAATTGTAAAGTGATTTATCTTGCGTAACGGGCTATATTTTTTTACGGAATGACTTATGGATTGGAATTCAACACTTAGTTTAAAATCCCCTGCCTCCCCCTTTTCCCGACGATTGCAAAACCTAATATATAAAAACTAAAAAGAGTTTACAATCACTAAATATTACAGACACTTTTTGGAATTATCTCTCTCAACATTAATGCATTGTGCATTTTCCATTCATCTCGTAAACAAAAAAGAGATAAAGAGCAAATAGATCACAACAAAATTAAAATTTTAGAGTTTATGTATGGAAAAAATTTAAAGCAACAACAATTGTAAGAAAAGAAAATTTATTCACACACCACAAATGAACACAAAAGTGTTGTCATCCAAGTTTGGGAGATTTAACTAGTTTAACCCTAATTTCTTGGAATTTTATAAGAAAAATATTTTTTTGCACTTGTTTTAAAAAAATGGATATGCATGCTTGAAACATGTTAAAGATGCAAATGAACTATGGATTCAAAACTTTTTAAAGAGAATAACAAACGCTCATAACTCTCAAGTGAATGAGCAGTGGGATATTTACCAGAGTCAAACAAGCCAAAATTTTTCCCACTTACAAAAACCTGAGCTAACAATCATAGATGATTGTAAAGTGATTTATCTTTCATAACGGGCTATATGTTTTTAAGGAATGACTAATCGATTGGGAGTCAACACTTAGTTAAAAATCCCCCACCTCCCTCTTTTCCTAACGATTGCTAAACCTAAGATATAAAAACTAAAAAGATTTTACAATCCCTAAAAATTACAGACACTTTTGGAATTATCTCTTTCTACATTTGTGCATTATGAATTTCCATTTTAGATGTATAGTTTTTTCTTAAATCAAAACTTGAGTTTTCACTTTCCCTTCATCTCGTAAACAAAAAAGTGATAAAAGGCAAATAGATCATAACAAAATGAAAATTTTAGAGTTTATGTATGGAAAAAAGTTAAAGAAATAAAAAATGTAAGTAAAGAAAATTTATTCACACACCACAAATGAACACAAAAGTTTTATTATCCAAGTCCGGAAAATTCCACTAGTACAACCCTAATAGCTTGGAAATTTATAAGAAAGAGATTTTTCTGCCCATGTTTTGAAAAGTGGATATGCATGCTTGAAACATGTTAAAGATGTAAATGACCAATGGTTCCAAACCTTTTAACGAGAATAACAAACCCACTTTAAATTCTCAAGTGAACGTGCAGTGGGATATTTACCTGAGTTAAACAAGCCATTAGATCACAACAAAATTAAAATTTTAGAGTTTATGTATGGAAACATTTTAAATCAATAACAATTGTAAGAAAATAAAATTTATTCACACACCACAAATGAACACAAAAGTTTTGTTATCCAAGTTTTTGAAATTTAACTAGTTCAACCCTAATTGCTGGGAATTTTATAAGAAAAAGATTTTTCTGCACATGTTTTAAAAAATGGATATGCATGTTTGAAACATGTTAAAGAAGCAAATGAACCGTGGATCCCAACCTTTTAAAGAGAATAACAAATGCTCATTAAATTCTCAAGTGAATGTGCAGTGGGATATTTACCCGAGTCAAACAAGCCAAAATTTTACTCATTTACAAAAACCTTACCTAACGGTCATAAATGATTGTAAAGTGATTTATTTTACATAACGGGCTATATTTTTGTAAGGAATGACTAATCGATTGGGAGTCAACACTCAATTAAAAATCTCACACCTCCCCCTTTTCTTGATGATTGCAAAACCACAGATATAAAAACTAAAAAGAGTTTAAAATTCCTAAAAATTACATACACTTTTAGCAATTATCTTTCTCTACATTAGTGCATTGTGAATTTCCATTTTAGATATATACTTTTTTCTTAAATCAAAACTTGAGTTTTCACTTTCCCTTCATCTCATAAACAAAAAAGAGATAAAAGGCAAATAGATCATAACAAAATGAAAATTTTAGAGTTTATGTATGGAAAAAAAATTAAAACAATAACAAATGTAAGTAAATAAAATTTATTCACACACCAAAAATGAACACAAAAGTTTTGTTATCCAAGTTCAGAAAATTCCACTAGTTCAACTCTAATAGCTTGGAAATTTATAAGAAAGAGATTTTTCTGCACATGTTTTGAAAAATAGATATGCATGCATGAAACATGTTAAAGATGCAAATGACCAATGGTTCCAAACCATTTAAAGAGAATAACAAACCAACTTTAAATTCTCAAGTGAACGTGGAGTGGGATATTTACCCGAGCCAAACAAGCCATTATTTTACTCATTTACAAAAAGTTGACCTAACAATCATAGATGATTGTAAAGTGATTTAACATGCATAACGGGCTATAGTTTTTAAGGAATGCCTTATGGAACGGGAGGCAACACTGAGTTAAAAATCCCCGGCTTCCCCTTTTCCCGACGATTGCAAAACCTAATATATAAAAACTAAAAAGAGTTTACAATCACTAAAAATTACAGACACCAATTGGAATTATCTCTCTCTACATTTGTGCATTGTGCATTTCCATTTTTGGTGTATACTTTTTTCTTAAATAAAAACTTGAGTTTTCACTTTTCGTTCATCTCGTAAACAAAAAAGAGATAAAAGGCAAATAGATAACAACAAAAATAAAACTTAAGAGTTTATGTACGGAAAAAATTTAAAGCAATAACAAATGTAAGAAAAGAAAATTTATTCACACACCAAAAATGAACACAAAAGTTTTGTTATCCATGTTTGGGAAATCCCACTAGTTCAACCTTAATAGCTTGGAATTTTATGAGAAAGAGATTTTTCTGCTCATGTTTTAAAAAATGGATATGCATGCTTGAAACAAGTTAAAGATGCAAATGACCTATGGATCCAAACCTTTTCAAGAGAATAACAAATACTCATTAAATTCTCAAGTGAACGTGCAGTGGGATATTTACCTGAGTAAAAAAAGCCATTATTTTGCCCATTAAAGAAAAGCTGACCTAACGATCTTACATGATTTTAAATTCATTTATCTTGCGTGATGGGCTATATTTTTTTAAGGTATGATTTATGGATTGGGAGTCAACATTTAATTAAAAATCCCTCACCTCCCACTTTTCCAGACGATTGCAAAACCTAAGATGAAAAAACTAAAAAGTGTTTACAACAACTAAAAATTACAGACATTTTTTGGAATTATCTCTGTCTACATTTGTGCATTGTGAATTTAAATTTTATATGTATACTTTTTTCTTATTTGAAAACTTGAGTTTTCAGCTGCCTTTCATCTCGTAAACAAAAAAGAGATAAAAGGCAAATAGATCACAACAAAATGAAAATTTTAGAGTTTATGTATAGAAAACATTTAAAGCAATAAAAAATGTCAGTAATGAAAATTTATTCACACACCACAAATGAACACAAAAGTGTTGTTATCAAAGTTTAGAAAATTCAACTAGTACAACCCTAATAGCATGGAAATTTATAAGAAAAATTTTTCTGCACATGTTTTGAAAAATGAATATGTATGCTTGAAACTTGTTAAAGATGTAAATGACCTATGGTTCGAAACCTTTTAAAGAGAATAACAAACCCACTTTAAATTCTCAAGTGAACGTGCAGTGGGATATTTACACGAGTCAAACAAGACATTATTTTACCCATTAAAGAAAAACTGACCTAACGAGCATAGATGATTGTAAAGTGATTTATCTTGAGTAAGGGGCTATATTTTTGTAAGGAATGCCTTATGGATTGGGAGTCATCACTCAATTAAAAATCCCCCGCCTCCCCCTTTTCCGAATGATTGCAAAGCCTAATATATAAAAACTAAAAAGAGTTTACAATCCCTAAAAATTACAGACACTTTTTGGAATTATCTCTCTCTACATTTGTGCATTGTGCATTTCCATTTTAGATGTATACTTTTTTCTTAAATCAAAACTTGAGATTTTACTTTCCCTTCATCTCGTAACAAAAAAGAGATAAAAGGCAAATAGATCACAACAAAATGAAAATTTAAGAGTTTATGTATGGAAAAAATTTAAACAAATAACAAATGTAAGTAAAGAAAATTTATTCACACACCACAAGTGAACACAAAATTTTGTTATGCAAGTTTGGGAAAATTCAAAAGTTCAACCCTACTAGCTTGGTGTTTTATAAGATGGAGACTTTTCTACACATGTTTTAAAAAAATACATAAGCATGCTTGAAACATGTTAAAGATGCAAATGACTTATGGATCCAAACCTTTTAAAGAAAATAACAAACGCTCATTAAATTCTCAAGTGAACGTGCGTTAGGATATTTACCCGAGTCAAACATGCCATTATTTTGCCCTTTTAAGAAAAGTTGACCTGATAATCATAGATGATTGTAAAGTGATTTATCATGCGTAACTGGCTATATTTTTTAAGGAATGACTTATGGATTGGGAGTCAAGACTTGGTTAAAAATCCCCCTCCTCCCCCTTTTCCCGACGATTGAAAAACCTAATATATACAAACTAAAAAGAGTTGACTATACCTAAATTTATATACACTTTTTGGAATTAACGCTCTCTACTTTTGTGGATTGTGCTTTTTCATTTTAGATGTATACTTTTTTCTTAAATCAAAACTTGAGTTTTCACTTTCCCTTCATCTCGTCAACAAAAAAGAGATAAAAGGCAAATAGATCACAACAAAATGAAAATTATAGAGTTTATGTAGTGAAAAAATTTAAAGCAACATCAAATGTAAGTAAAGAAAATTTATTCACACACCACGAAAGAACACAAAAGTTTTGTTATCCAAGTTTTGGAAATTCCAGTAGTTCAACTCTATTAGCTTGGAGTTTTATAAGAAAGATATTTTTCTACACAAGTTTTAAAAAATGGATATGCATGCTTGAAACATGTTCAAGATGCAAATGACCTATGGATCCAAACCATTTAAAGAGAATAACAAATGCTCATTAAATTCTCAAGTGAACGTGCATTGGGATATTTACCCGAGTCAAACAAGCCATTATTTTGCCCATTTACAAAAAGTTGACCTAACTATCCAAGATGATTTTAAAGTGATTTATCATGAGTAACAGGCTATATTTTTGTAAAGAATGACTTATGGATGTGGAGTCAACACTCAGTTAAAAACCCCCCGCCTCCCCGTTTTCCCGATGATTACAAAACCTAATATATAAAAACTAGAAAGAGTTTATAATCCCAAAAAATTACAGACACTTTTTTGGAATTATCTCTCTCTGCATTTGAGAAATGTGCATTTCACTTAGATTTATACTCTTTTCATAAATCAAAACTTGAGTATTCACTTTCCCCTCATCTCGTAAACAAAAACGAGATAAAAAGCCAAATAGATCACAACAAAATGAAAATTTTAGAGTTTATGTATGGAAAAAGTTTAAAGCAATAAAAAATTTAAGAAAAGTAAATTTATCCACACACCACAAATGAACACAAATGTTTTGTTATCGAAGTTTGGGAAATTCCATTAATTTAACCCTATTAGCTTGGAGTGTTAAAGGAAAGATATTTTTCTACACATCTTTTAGAAAATGGATATGCATGCTTGAAACATGTTAAAGATGCAAATGACCTATGGATCCAAACCTTTTAAAAAGAATAACAAATGCTCAATAAATTCTCAAGTAAACATCCGGCTGGATATTTACCCGAGTTAAACAAACCCTTATTTTACCTATATAAGAAAAGCTGACCTGACGATCATAGATGATTGTAAAGTGATTTATCAAGCATAATGGGCTATATTTTTTTAAGGAACGACTTCTGGATTGGGAATCAACACTCAGTTCAAAATCCCCTGCCTCCCGTTTTTCCCTACAATTGTAAAACCTAATATATAAAAACTAAAAAGAGTTTACTATCCCTAAACCTACACACACTTTTTGGAATTAACTCTCTGTACATTATTGCATTGTGCTTTTTTTCCATTTGAGATGTATACTTTTTTTCTAAATAAAAACTTGAGTTTTCACTTTCCCTTCATCTTGTCAACAAAAAAGACATGAAAGGCAAATAGATCGCAACAAAATGAAAATAATAGAGTTTATGAATGGAAAAAATTTAAAGCAATAAAAAAGGTAAGTAAAGAAAATTTATTCACACACAACAAAAGAACACAATAGTTTTGTTATCCAAGTTTTTGAAATACCACAAGTTCAACCTAATAGCTTGGAGTTTTATAAAAAAGAGATTTTTCTACACAAGTTTTAAAAAATGGATATGCATGCTTGAAACATGTTAAAGATGCAAATGACCTATGGATCCAAACCTTTAAAAGAGAATAACAAAATTCTCATTAAATTCTCAAGTGAACGTGCGGTGGGATATTTACCCGTGTCAAACAAGAAAATATTTTACCCATTTAAAAAAGTTGACGTGACGATAATAGATGTTTGTAAAGTGATTTAACATGAGTAACGGGCTATTTTGTTTTTTAAAGAATGACTTATGGATGTGGAGTCCACACTCAGTTAAAAACCCCCCGCATCCCCGTTTCCCGACGATTGCAAAACCTAATATATAAAAACTAGAAAGAGTTTACAATCCCTAAAAATTACATAAATTTTTTGTAATTATCACTCTGTAAATTTGTGCATTGTGCATTTCCATTTTATATGGATACTTTTTTCATAAATCAAAACTTGAGTTTTCACTTTCTCTTCATCACATAAACAAAAACGAGTTAAAAGACAAATAAATCACAACACAATGAAAATTTAAGAGTTTATGTATGGAAAAAATTTAAATCAATGACAAATGTAATTAAATAAAATTTATGCACACACCACAAATGAATACAAAAGTTTTTTTATCCAAGTTTGGGAAATTCCACTAGTTCAACCCTAATAGCTTGGAGTTTTATAAGAAAGAGATTTTTGCTACACATGTTTTAAAAAATGGTTATGCATGCTTGTAACATATTAAAGATGAAAATGACCTATGGATCCAAACCATTTAAAGATAATAACAAACGCTCATTAAATTCTTAAGTGAACGTGCGGTGGGATATTTACCCGAGTCAAACAAGCCATTATTTTTCCCTTTAAAGAAAAGCTGAACTGATGATCATAGATGATTGTAAAGTGATATATCATGCATAATGGAATATATTTTTTTATGGAATCACGTATGGATTTTTAGTCAACAATCAGTTACAAATCCCCCGCCTCCCCCTTTTTTCGACGATAGGAAAACCTAATATATAAAAACTAAAAAGATTTTATAATCCCTAAAAATTATAGACACTTTGTGGAATTATCTCTATCTACATTTGTGCATTGTGCATTTAAATTTTAGATATATACTTTCTTAAATCAAAACTTGAGTTCTCTCTTTCCCTTCATTTTGTAAACAAAAAAAAAGATAAAAGGCAAATAGATCACAACAAAAGTAAAATTAGAGAGTTTATGTGTGGAAAAAAATGTAAAGCAATAACAAATGAAAGTAAAGAAAATTTATTCACACACCACATATGAACACAAAAGTCTTCTAATCCAAGTTTGAGAAATTCCACTAGTTCAACCCTATTAGCTTGGAGTTTTATAAGAAAGAGATTGTTCTACACATGTTTTAAAAAATGAATATACATGCTTGAAACATGTTAAAGATGCAAATGACCGATGGATCCAAACCTTTTAAAGAGAATAACAAACACTCATTAAATTCTCATGCGAAGATGCGGTGGCATATTTACTAGAGCAAACAAGCCATTATTTTGCCCATTTACAAAAAGCTGACCTGGCCGTCATAGATGATTGTAAAGGGATTTATCAAGCATAATGGGCTATATTTTTATAAAGAATGACTTATGGATGTGGAGTCAAAACTCATTAAAAAATCCCCAACCTCACCATTTTCCCAACGATTGCAAAACCTTATATGTAAAAACTAAAAAGAGTTTACAATCCCAAAAAATTACAAAAACTTTTTGGAATTATCTCTCTCTACATTTGTGCCTTGTGCATTTCCATTTTAGATGTATACTTTTTTCTTATCTCGTAAACAAAAAAGTGATAAAAGGCAAATAGATCACAATAAAATGAAAATTTAGGAGTTTAAGTATGGAAAAAATTTAAATCAATTACAAATGTAAGTAAAGAAAATTTATTCACATCCACAAATGAACACAAAAGTTTTGTTATCCAAGTTTTGGAAATTCCACTAGTTTAACCCAAATAGCTTGGGGTTTTATAAGAAGGAGATTTTGTATACATGTTTTAAAAAATGGATATGCGTGCTTGAAACATGTTAAAGATGTAAATGACCTATGGTTCCAAACATTTTCAATAGAATAGCTCCTTAAATTATCAAGTCAATGTGCAGTGGGATATTTCCCCGAGTCAAACAAACCATTATTTTGCCCTTTTAAGAAAAGCTGAACAGATGATCATAGATGATTGTAAAGTGATTTATCATGTGTAACGGGCTATATTTTTGTAAGGAATGACTTATAGATTGGGAGTCAACACTCAGTTAAATATCCATCACTTCGCCATTTTCCCGACGATTGCAAAACCTAATATATAAAATCCCTAAAAAATACAGACACTTTTTTGGAATTATCTCTCTCAACATTTGTGCATTGTGCATTTCCATTTTAGATGTTTCTTTTTTCTTAAACCAAAACTTGACTTTTCACTTTCCCTTCATCTCGTAAACAAAAAAGATATAAAAGGCAAATTGATAACAAAAAAATGAAACTTATAGAGTTTATGTATGGAAAAACTTTAAATAAAAAACAAATGTAAGAAAAGAAAATGTATTCACACACCACAAATGAACACAAGTTTTTTATCCAAGTTTGAGAAATTCCAGTAGTTATACTCTAATAGTTTGAAGTTTTATAAGAAAGAGAATTTTCTACACATGTTCTAAAAAATGGATATGCATGCTAGAAACATGTTAAAGATGCAAATGAGCTATGGATCAAAATCTTTTAAAGAGAGTAACAAACACATGTTAAATTCTCAAGTGACCGTGCAGTGGGATATTTATCCGAATCAATCCAGCCATTATTTTGCCCCTTTACAAAAAGTTGACCTGAAGATCATAGATGATTTTAAAGTGATTTATCATGCGTAACGGGATTTATGTTTTGTAAGGAATGACTTATGGATAGGGAGTCAACTCTCAGTTAAAAATCTCTAGCCTCCCCCTTTTCCCGATGATTGCAAAACCTAATATATAAAAACTAAAAAAAGTTTACAATACCAAAAAACTTGCATACACATTATTGAATTATCTCTCTCTACGTTTGTGCATTGCGCATTTCTATTTTAGATGTATACTTTTTTCTTAAATCAAAACTTGATCTTTCACTTTCCCCTCATCTCGTAAACAAAAAAGAGATAAAAGGCAAATAGATCACAACAAAATGAAAATTTGAGAGTCTATGTAAGGAAAAAACTTAAAGCAATAACAAATGTTAGTAAAGACAATTTATTCACACACCACAAATGAACACAAATTTTTTTTTCCATGTTTTGGGAATTCTACTAGTTACACTCTAATAGTATGAAGTTTGATAAGAAAGAGATTTTTCTACATATGTTTTAAAAAATGGATATGCATGCTTAAAACATGTTAAATATGAAAAAGACCTATGGATCCAAAAATTTTAAAGAGAATAAAAAATGGCTCATTAAATTCTCAAGTCAACGTGTGGTGGGATATTTACCAGAGTCAAACAAACCATTATTTTGCCCTTTTAAGAAAATCTAACCTGACGATCATAGATGAATGTAAAGTGATTTATCATGTGTAACGGGCTATATTCTTGTAGTGAATGACTTATGGATTGGGAGTCAACACTCAGTTAAAAATCCCCCACCACCCCCTTTTCCTGACAATTGCAAAACATAATATTTAAAAACTAAAAAGAGTTTAAAATCCCAAAAAATTACCGACACTTTTTGGAATTATCACTCTCGACATTTGTGGATTGTGCATTTCCATTTGAGATGTATACTTTTTTCTTAAAGCAAAACTTGAGTTTTCACTTTCCCTTCATCTCATAAACAAAAAAGAGATAAAAGGTAAATAGAACACAACAAAATGAAAATATTAGAGTTTATGTATGGAAAAAATTTAAAGACTAAACAAATTTAAGAAAATAAAATTTATTCACACACCCCAAATCATCACAAAAGTTTTGTTATCCATGTTTTGGAAATTCCACTAGTTACATTCTAATATAAGAAAGAGATTTTCAACACATGTTTTAAAAAATAAATATGCATGCTTGAAACATGTTAAATATGCAACTGAAAAATGGATCAAAACCTTTTAAAGAGAAGAAAAAACTCTCATTAAATTCTCAAGAGATCATGCGGTGGGATATTTACCCGAGTCAAACCAAGCATTAATTTTCCCTTTTAAGAAAAGCTGACCTGGCGATCATAGATGATTGTAAAGTGATTTCTTGTGCGTAACATGCTTTATTTTATTAAGGAATGACTTATGGGTTGGAAGTCAACTCTCAGTTAAAAATCCCCTGCCTCCTCTTTTTCCGACGACTGCAAAACCTAATATTTAAAAACTAAAAAAAGGTTACAATCCCAAAAAATTGCAGACACATTTTGGCATTATCTCTCTCTATATTTGTACATTGTGCATTTCTATTTAAGATGTATACATTTTTCTTAAATCAAAACTTGATTTTTCACTTTCCCTTCATCTCGTAAACAAAAAAGAGATAAAAGGCAAAATAGATCACAACAAAATGAAAATTTTAGAGTTTATGTATGGAAAAATTTTAATCAATAAAAAATGTAAGTAAATAAAATTTATTCACACACCACAAATGAACTCAAAACTTTTGTTATCCAAGTTTAGGAAATTCCACTAGTTACACACTAATAGTTTGAAGTTTTATAAGAAAGAGATTTTTCTACACATGTTTTAAAAATTGGATATGCATGCTTGAAACTTGTTAAAGATGCAAATAACCTATAGATACAAACCGTTTAAAGTGAATAAAAACACTCATTAAATTCTCACATGAACATGTTGTGGGATATTTACCCAAGTCAAACAAGCCACTATTTTGCCCATTTACAAAAAGCTGAGTTGATGATCATTGATGATTGTAAAGTGATTTATCACGAGTAACGGGCTATATTTTTGTAAGGAATGACTTATGGATTGGGAGTCAACACTCAGTTAAAAATCCCCCGCCTCCCCCTTTTCCTAACAATTGCAAAATCTAATATATAAAAACTAAAAAGAGTTTACAATCCCTAAAAGTTACAGACATTTTTATGAATTATATCTCTCTACATTTGTGCATTGTACATTTCCATTTCAGATGTAAACTTTTTTCTTAAATCAAAACTTAAATTTTCACTTTCCTTTCATCTCGTAAACAAAAAAGAGATAAAAGGCAAATAAATCACAACAAAATGAAATTTTTTGACTTATGTATGGAAAAAATTTAAAGCAATAAAAAATGTAAGTAAATAAAATTTATTTACACACCATAGATGAAAACAAAAGTTTTGTTATCCACGTTTGGGAAATTCCACTTGTTCAACCCTAATAGCTTGGAGTTTTATAAGAAAGAGATTTTTCTACACATATTTTAAAAAATGGATATGCTTGAATTATGATAAAGATGCAAATGACCTATGGATCCAAATCTTTTAAAGAATAACAAGCGCTCATTACATTCTCAAATAAATGTGCTGTGGGATATTTACTCGAGTCAAACAATCCATTATTTTACCCATTTACAAAAAGATGACCTGGTGATCATAGATGATTGTAAAGTTATTTATCATGAGTAACGGGCTATATTTTTTTAAGGAATGGCTTATTGACTTTGAGTCAACACTTAGTTAAAAATCCCCCTCCTCCCACTTTTCCTGACGATTGCTAAACCTAATATATAAAAACTGAAAAGAGCTTACATTCAATAAAAATTACAGAAACTTTTTGGAATTATCTCTCTCTACATTTGTGCATAGAGCATTTCCATTTCATATGTAAACTTTTTTCTTATGAGTTTTCACTTTCCCTTCATCTCGTAAACAAAAAAGTGATAAAAAGGCAAATAGTTCACAACAAAATAAAAATTTTAGAGTTTATGTATTTAAAAATTTTAAAGCAATAACAAATTTTAGTGAAGATAATTTATTGACATATCACAAATGAACACAAAAGTTTTGTTATCCAAGTTTCGGAAATTACACTAGTTCAACCCTAACTGGTTGGAATTTTATAAGAAAAAGATTTTTCTACACATGTTTTAAAAAATGGATACGCATGCTTGAAATGTGTTAAAGATGAAAATGACCAATGGATCCAAACCTTTTCAAGAGAAAAAACAACACTCATTAAATTCTCAACTGAAAGTGCAGTGAGATTTTTACACGAGTCAAAAAAGCCATTATTTTGCCCTTCACAAAAAGCTGACCTGACGATCATAGATGATTCTAAAGTGATTTATGATGTGTAACAGACAATATTTTTGTAAAGAATGACTTATGGATTTGGAGTCAACACTCAGTTAAAAATCCCTCGCCTCCCCTTTTTTTCGACGATTGCAAAACCTAATATATTAAAACTAAAAAAAGTTCACAATCACTAAAATTACAGACACTTTCTGGAATTATCTCTCTCTACATTTGAGCAATGTGCACTTCCATTTTAGATGTATACTTTTTTTCTTAAATCAAAACTTGAGTTTTCACTTTGCGTTCATCTCGCCAACAAAAAAGAGATAAAAGGAAAATAGATCACAACAAAATAAAATTTTTTGAGTTTATGTACGGAAAACATTTATTGAAATAAAAAAATTAAGTAAATAAAATATATTCACACACCACAAATGACCACAAAAGTTTTTTTTATCCAAGTTTTGGAAATTCGACTAGTTCAACCCTAATAGCTTGAAATTTTATAAGAATGAGATTTTTCTACACATGTTTTAAAAAGTGGATATGCATGCTTGAAACATGTAAAATATGCAAATAACCTATGGATCAAAACCTTCAAAAGAGTAAAAAACACGCTCATTAAATTCTCAAGTGAACGTGCGGTGGGATATTTACCCCGGTCAAAAGTTCCATTATTCTGCCCATTTACAAAAAGCTGACCTGGCGATCATAGATGATTATAAAGTGATTTATGATGAGTAACAGACTAAATTTTTTTGAGGAATGACTTATGGAATGGGATTCAACACTTAGCTAAAAATCCCCCGCCTCCCACTTTTTCCGACGATTGCAAAACCTTATATATAAAAACTGTTTACTATCCCTAAAAATTACAGACACTTTTCGAAATTATCTCTCTCTACATTTGTGCATTGTGCATTTCCATTTCTGATGTAATCTTTTTTCTTAAATCAAAACATGAGTTTTCACTTTCCCTTCATCTCGTAAAAAAAAAAAGTGATAAAAGGCAAATATATCACAGCAAAATGAAAATTTTAGAGTTTATGTAGTGACAAAATTTAAAGCAATAACAAATGTAAGTAAAGAAAATTTATTCACACACCACAAATGAACACAATTTTTTATTTATCCTTGTTTGGGAAATTCCTCTAGTTCAACCCTAATAGCTTCAAATTTTGTAAGAAAAAGATTTTTTTACACATGTTTAAAAAAATGGATATGCTTGCCTTAAACATGTTAAAGATGCAAATGTCTATGGATCCAAACCTTTTAAATTGAATAACAAACGCTCAATAATTCTCAAGCGAACGTGCGGTGGGATATTTACACGAGTCAAACAAGCCATTATTTTGCCTATTTACAAAAAGCTGACCTGACGATATTAGATGATTCTAAAGTGATTTATCAAGCGTAAAGGGCAATATATTTGTAAGGAATGACTTATGGATTGGAAGTCAACACTCAGTTAAAAATCCCCCGCCTCCCCATTTTCCCAACGATTGCAAAACCTAATATATAAAAACTAAAAAGAGTTTACAGTCCCTAAAAATTACAGACAGTTTTTGGTATTATCATTGTCTATATCTGTGCATTGTGCATTTCCATTTTAGATGTATACTTTTTTCTATATTCAAAACTTTAGTTTTCACTTTGCCTTCATCTCGTAAACAAAAAAGAGATAACAGGCAAATAGATCACAACAAAATGAAAATTTAAGAGTTCATGCATGGAAAAAAATTTAAGGAATAAAAAAATTAATAAAGAAATTTTATTAACTCACCACAAATGAACACAAAATTTTTGTTATCCAAGTTTTGGAAATTCTACTAGTTCAACCCAAATAGATTGGAATTTTATAAGAAAGAGATTTTTCTACACATGTTTTAAAAAATGGATATGCATGCTTGAAACATGATAAAGATGCAAATGACCTATGGATCAAAACCTTTTAAAGAGAATAACAAACGCTCATTAAATTCTCAAGTCAACGTGTGGTGGGATATTTACCAGAGTCAAGCAAACCATTATTTTGCCCTTTTAAGATAAGCTAACCTGATGATCATAGATGATTGTAAGGTGATTTATCATCTGTAATGGGCTATATTTTTGTAAGGAATGGTTTATGGATTGGGAGTCAAAATTTTGTTAAAAATCCCCTGCCTCCCTCATTTCCCGACGATTGCAAAACCTATTATATAAAAACTTAAAAAATTTAAAATACCAAAAAATTGCATACACTTTTTTGAATTATATCTATCTACATTTGTGCATTGTGCATTTCTTTTTTAGATGTACACTTTTTTCTTAAATCAAAAATTCATTTTTCACTTTCCCTTCATCTCGTAAAAAAAAAAGAGATAAAAGGAGAGAGAGTTTATGTAAGGAAAAAATTTTAAGCAATAAAAAATATAAGTAACGAAAATTTATTCACACACCACAAAATTTTGTTTTCCAAGTTTTGGAAATTCCACTAGTTACACTCTAATAGTTTGAAGTTTGATAAGAAATAGATTTTTCTACATCTGTTTTAAAAAATGGATATGCATGCTTGAAACATGTTAAAGATATAAATGACCTATGGATCCAAACTTTATAAAGAGAATAAAAAACGCTTATTAAATTTTCAAGTCAACATGAGGTGGGATATTTACCGGAGTCAAACAAACCATAATTTTGCCATTTTAAGAAAAGCTGACCAGACGATCATAGATGATTGTAAAGTGATTTATCATGTGTAACGGGCTATATTTTTGTAAGGAATGACTTATGGATTGGGAGTCAACACTCAGTTAAAAATCCCCCGCCTCCCCCTTTTCCCCGACGATTGGAAAACCTAATATATAAAAACTAAAAAGAGTTTACAATCCTATAAATTATAGACACTTTTTGGAATTATCTCTCTCGACATTTGTGCACTGTGCATTTCTATTTTAGATGTAAACTTTTTTCTTAAATCAAAACTTGAGTTTTCACTTTCCCTTCATTTCGTAAACAAAAAACAGATAAAAGGCAAATAGATCACCAAAAAATGAAACTTTTAGAGTTCATGTATGGAAAAAAAATTAAAGCAAAGAAAAATGTAAGAAAATAAAATTTATTCACACACCACAAATGAACACAAAAGTTTTGTCATCCAAGTTTGGGAAATTACACTAGTTACACTCAAATAGTTTGGAGTTTCATAAGAAAGAGAATTTTCAACACATGTTTTAAAAAATGGATATGCATGCTTGAAACATGTTAAAGATGCAAATGACCTATGGATTGAAATATTTTAAAGAGAATAACAAATGCTCATTAAATTCTCAAGTGAACGTGCGGTGGGATATTTACCCCGAGTCAAACCAACCATTATTTTGCCCCTTTAAAAAAACTAACCTGACGGTCATAGATGATTGTAAAGTGATTTATCATGTGTAACGGGCTTTACTTTATTAAGAAATGACATATGGATATGGAGTTAACTCTCTGTTAAAAATCCCCCGCCTCCCCCTTTTCCCGACGATTGCAAAACCTAATATATTAAAACTAAAAAGAGTTTACAATCCCAAAAAATTGTAGACACATTTTGGCATTATCTCTCTCTACATTTCTACATTGTGCATTTCTATTTTAGATATATACTTTTTTCTTAAACAAAAATTGATTTTTCACTTCCCTTCATCTCGTAAACAAAAAAAGAAGATAAAAGGCAAATAGATCACAACAAAATGAAAATTTAAGATTTTATGCATGGAAAAAATTTTAAGCAATAAAAAATGTAAGTAAAGAATTTTTTTTCACACACCACAAATGAACACAAAAGTTTTGTTATCCAAGTTTGGGAAATTCCACTAGTTACACTCTAATAGTTTAAATTTTTATAAGAAAGAGATTTTTCATGACATGTTTTAAAAAATGGATATGCATGCTTGAAATGTGTTAAAGATGCAAATGACCTATGGATCCAAACCTTTTCAAGAGAAAAACAAACACTCATTAAATTCTCAAGTGAACATGCGGAGGGAAATTTATCCTAGTAAAAAAAGCCATTATTTTGCCCATTTACAAAAAGTTGACCTGACGATCATAGATGATTCTAAAGTGATTTATGATGCATAATAGGCTATATTTTTGTAAGGAATGACTTATGGATTTGGAGTTAACACTAAGTTAAAAATCCCCCGCCTCCCCTTTTTCTTAGCGATTGCAAAACCTAATTTATTAAAACTAAAAAGAGTTTACAATCCCTAGAAATTACAGAGACTTTTTGGAATTACCTCTCTCCACATTAGAGCATTGTGAATTTCCATTTTAGATGTATACTTTTTTTTATTAAATCAAAACTTGAGTTTTCACTTTGCCTTCATCTCGTCAACAAAAAAGAGATAAAAGGCAAATTGATCACAACAAAATGAAAAATTTTGAGTTTATTTATAGAAAAATTTTATAGCAATAACAAAAGTATGTAAAAAAAATTTATTCGCACTGAAAACAAAAGTTTTGTTATCCAAGTTTGCGAAATTCGACTAGTTCAACCCTAATAGCTTGGAATTTTATAAGAAAGAGATTTTTTACACATGTTTTAAAAAATGGACATGCATTCTTGAAACATGTTAAAGATGCAAATGACCTATAGATCCAAACCTTTTAAATAGAATAACAAACGCTCATTAAATTCTCAAGTGAATGTGTGGTGGGACATTTATCCGAGTCAAACAAACCATTATATTTCCCATTTACAAAAATTTCACCTGATGATCAGAGATGATTGTAAAGTGATTTATCATGCGTAACGAGCTATTTTTTTTGTATGGAATGACTTATGGATTAGGAGTCAACACTCAGTTAAAAATCCACCGCCTCCCCCTTTTCCCGATGATTGCAAAACCTAATATATAAAAACTACAAATAATTTAAAATCCTTATAAATTACAGACACTTTTTGGAATTATCTCTCTCTACATTTGAGTATTGTGTATTTACATTTTAGATGTAAACTTTTTTCTTAAATGAAAACAAAAGTTTTCACTCTGGCTTCATGTCGTAAACAAAAAAGAGATAAAAGGGAAATAGATCACAACAAAATGAAAATTTTAAAGTTTATGTATGGAAAAAATTAAATGCAATAAAAAATTTAAGTAAAGAAAATTTATTCACATACCACAAATGAACACTAAAGTTTTTTTATCCAAGTTTGGGAAATTTCACTAGTTCAACACTAATTGTTTGGAATTTTAAAGAAACAAATTATTCTACACATGTTTTAAAATATGGATATGCATGGTTAAAACATGTTAAACATGTAAATCACCTATGGATCCAAACCTTTTAAAGAGAAAAACAAATGCTCATTACATTCTCAAGTGAACGTGCGGTGGGATATTTACCCGAGTCAAACAAGTAATTATTTTGCCCATTTACAAAAAGCTGACCTAAGGATCATTGATGATTGTAAAGTGATTTATCATGTGTAACGGGCTATATTTTTTTAAGGAATGACTTATGGATAGGGAGTCAACACTCAGTTAAAAATCCTCCACCTCCCCCTTTTCCCGATTGTTGCAAAATCTAAAATATAAAAACATAAAAGAGTTTACAATCCCTAAAAATTACAGACACTTTTTGGAATTATCTCTCTCTACATTTAAGCATTGTGCATTTCCATTTTAGATGTATACATTTTTTCTTAAATCATAACTTGAGTTTTCACTTTGCCTTCATCACATAAAAAAAAAGAGATAAAAGGCAAATAGATCACAACAAAATGAAAATTTTAGACTTATGTGTGGAAAAAATTTAAAGCAATAACAAATGTAAGTAAAGAAAATATATTTACACACCATAGATGAACACAAAAGTTTTGTTATCCAAGTTTGGGAAATTCCACTTGTTCAACCCTAATAGACTGGAGTTTTATAAGAAAGAGATTTTTCTACACATGTTTTAAAAAATGGATATGCATGATTGAAACATGTTAAAGATGCAAATGACCTTTGGATCCAAACATTTTAAAGAGAATAACAAGTGCACATTAAATTCTCAAGTAAATGTGCGATGGGATATTTACTTGACTCAAACAATCCATTATTTTGCCCATTTACAAAAAGCTGACCTGGCGATCATAGATGATTGTAAAGTTATTTATCATGTGTTACGAGCTATATTTTTTTAAGGAATGACTTATGGACAGGGAGTCAACCCTCAATTAAAAATCCCCCGCCTCCCACTTTTCTCGACGATTGCAAAACCTTATATATAAAACTGAAAAGAGTTTACAATCCCTAAAATTTCAAACACTTTTTGGAAGTATCTCTCCCTTCATTTGTGCATTATGCATTTCAATTTCAGATGTAAACTTTTTTTCTTAAATCAAAACATGAGTTTTCACTTTCCCTTCCTCTCGTAAACAAAAAAGAAATCAAACGCAAATAGTTCACAACAAAATGAAAATTTTAGAGTTTATGTTTTGAAAAATTTTAAAGCAATAAAAGATGTAAGTAATGAAAATTTATTCACACACCACAAATGACCACAAATGTTTTGTCATCCATGTCTGGGAAATTCCACTAGTTCAACCCTAATAGCTTGGAATTTTATAAGAAAGAGATTTTTCGACACATGTTTTAAAAATGGATATGCATGTTTGAAACATGTTAAAGATGCAAATGACCTATGGATCCAAACCTTTTAAACAGAATAATGATCGCTCAATAATTCTCAAGTGAAAGTGCAGTGGGATATTTACGTGATTCAAACAAGCCATTAATTTTCCCATTTACAAAAAGCTGACCTGACGATCATAGATTATCTTAAAGTGATTTATCATGCATAACGGGCTATATTTTTGTAAGGAATGACTTATAGATTGGGAGTCAACACTCAGTTAAACATTGCCGCCTCCCGCTTTTCCCGACGATTGCAAAACCTAATATCGAAAAACTAAAAAGATTTTACACTCCCTAAAAATTATAGACACATTTTGGCATTATGGGGGGTTAGTCAACTTGAAGGACAAGATGATCTTCAACCACATAACACCCTTCTCCACTTGAAGTCGTTAGTGGAGCGCAGATGAAGCTTCATCTCGATGCAGGGGATGAAGGGGCCCTTCATCTCCATAGTTTAATTTCAATCATGTGGAAGAAGGCCCATTTTGATCTTCTTCGAATTGAAGGACGGGCGACGCCCTAGGCCTCGCTCTCTCTCCTCGCACCCCCCCCCCCCCCATCGCGCGTCGTTTTTTCTTTTTTCTTCCTCTCTCCCGCACTCCCTTCCCTCTCTCGCCTCCCTGCGCCCCCGACATTGTTCTCGGCCTTTGTCTCCCTGCATCCCCGACGTTGATCTCGGCCACTATCTCAGTTCCCTCTCGTCTCCGTGACTCCCTCTCTTCTCTCGGACAAGCTCTCTCTCGCTTCTCTCTCTCTATTCCCTCCCGACCTCCCTTTCTTCTCTGTCTTCTCCCTCTCTTCTCCCTTTCGGGCTCCCACTCTCTTATCTCTCTGGCTAGTCTCGATTAGGCATCGATTTCACCCTTCGGCTTTGGATTTCCCCCTTCGATTTCACCCTTCGGCTTCGGATTTCCCCCTTCGGCTTCACCCTTCGGCTTCGGATTTCCCCCTTCGGCTTCACCCTTCGGCTTTGGATTTCCCCTTCGATTTCACCCTTCGGCTACGGATTTCCCCAAATTTCAGAAGGTATGCCTAAACCTGAATTTTTTTTTCATTAAATTAGTGTTTTAGTTGATTTAAATTTATATTCAGTGCGTAATTGGGGGTTATTTGTGCATTATTTTGGGATTTAGGGTTACGGTTTAGGGTTTATGGTATTTTAGGGATTAGGGTTTAGGGTTCAGTGCGTAATTAGGGTTTATGGTTAAGGGTATTTTAGGGATTAGGGTTTTAAAGGTTTAGGGGGTTTAGGGTTTTTAAGCTATAAGGTTTTTTGGGTTTAGGGTTTGGAATTAGGGTGTAGGGTTTAGGGCTTTTAATGTATTAAGTCTTGGAATTAGTGTTTAGGGTTTAGAGTTTAGTAGGTGATAGGGTTTAGGGTTTGATGGTTTAGTTTTTTTTTTTATGGTTTGTGTTTCGGGTACGGTTTAGGCTAGGGGTTTAGGGTATTTTAGGGATTATAATTTTTAAGGTTGAGGGGGGTTTATGGTTTTTAAGGTTTTGGGGGTTTTGTGTTTTTAAGCTCTAGGGTTTTTTAGGTTTTTTTTTGGGGGGGGGGGGGGGGGGGGGGGGGGGGGGTTTGGGTTTAGGATTTTGGGCTTTTAAGGTATTAAGTTCTGGAATTAGTGTTTAGGGGTTTTTAGTCCAATTCAAACAAGGTTGAGTCGCCTACACGGGCGTCCATTAGCCAACGAAACCCAACCCCCATCTCTGACGAGGTACAGTTCATAGTGACTGCGAAGTTATATAGGGCTCTACCAGGGGTCTTCGGTGAATTTGGATTTGATGTGTGTGTGTTTTCTTTGTTTAGTGCATATGCATTAGTGAAAATAATTTAATTAATTTTGAAATGTGTGAGAATGTTGTTGAGAATTTTTGAAGTGCTATGAAATGTTTTTGCCATGTGGTGAGGAGAGTCGGGTATTATACATATCCACCACATGGTATTTTTTTTTTATGGTTTGTGTTTCCGTGACGAGTAAAGGTTGTCTGATAAAGTTTTTTCCGTGAGGACCGTATCAGATTTAGATTATACATGGCTGCAAGAAGACAACCAAGTGGTTGAACATATGATATTTGGACATTCGATGATGATAGCAAAATGCTCGATCTCTTGGTCGAGCAGGTCAATCTAGGGAACAAGTTGCCTAACGGGGTGTGGAAGCATGAGGTATACATGGACTGTGTAAATAAGTTCAATGAAGACACAGTCATGAAAAAAACTGTTGAGCAGGTGAAGAATCGAACAAGAACATGGAAGAAAACATACCAAACGGTAATGAGCTGTATCAACACTAGTGGGTTTGGTTGGGATGCAACCACACAACGATTTACTGCATGTAATTCTGTATGGCTTGATTACATAAAGGTCAGTAAATCTGTATGGCTCGACTATATGATGTACTATAAAATATTTTTTATGTTTTTTGCGTTAGTATAACTCTATTCCAAGACGTCTAAATGATGTTTTATTCTTGTAGGAGCATAAAGATGCTGAGAAGTACAGACGTGAAGGCTGCCCCCTATACGACAAATTAGCTGTGGTGGTGGGAAACACAATAGCGGTAGGGTCAGGAGCTACAACCTTTGTAGATCAGGGCGATGAGGTGATCCATGAATCGGAACATGTCTCGATGGATGAGCCAGTGGATGTTGATATAGTTAGGGATACTCCATCACCATTATTAAGCATGGATGAGTCTCTAGGTAATCAATCTGAAAGAAGTAAACGGTCATCTTCAAGTCGTCGTAGAAAGAGAACCGAAATGCCCGATAACGACACTAGTAGCAGAATTTTTGATGCAATAGATCGAATTGCTCAGACATTTCAGAATTTCATGATGAAAGACGATATTGTAAGAGGTTGCGTCAACGCCCTCAGGGAAATCCCGGACTTGCCTACAGAATTGAAGTATCGCGCTCCTTCATGGTTGGATACACCAACTAAGAAGGTCATGTTTATGGAAATGACAGTGGAAGAGCGGGTTGAGTGGCTTAAATTTTGTTTTGAAAACTAATTGTAATGCGTTATAAATACACTATTTTTTTGGAATATTATTATGTAGTAGACATGATATTTGAATTATGACGTTGCAAAACTTATTAGTATGGTTTGTATTTAATTTTGATATGTTGTTGTGTTTATATATTGCATAGATAAATATGGTGTTTTGAGTATGGATGTGGAATGTGATTGAATGTAGGATGTGGATGAATGTAGGATGTGATTGAATGTAGGATGTGGAATGTGGATGAATGTAGGATGTGGATGAATGTAGGATGTGTGAATGTGGATGAATGTAGGATGTGATTGAATGTAGGATGTGGGAATGAGGATGAATGTAGGATGTGATTGAATGTAGGATGTGGGATGTGGATGAATGTAGGATGTGGGAATGTCGATGAATGTAGGATGTGATTGAATGTAGGATGTGGGAATGGGGATGAATGTAGGATGTGATTGAATGTAGGATGTGTGAATGTGGATGAATGTAGGATGTGATTGAATGTAGGATGTGGGAATGTGGATGAATATGGTTGTTTATAGGTGTGATTGCAAATAGGTTATGATTGAAGATTGATGTTTACTCGTGTTTATGAATTTTAGGCGATTGAATTTGTGGATTTCCATGGATACTATGACAGACGATGAAAAGGTTGCAATTATGGTTGCATTCACAACTTTGATGATCGCCATGGAAAGATACTATATGTACCATTGCAACAAACGTGTACCACGTTCTTGTGGGATGAATGGTCCATTGTATTTGCAAAAGGCACTAGACAAATCTCCAGTTAAATTTCGTAAAGTGTACAGGATGAACCAACTGGTATTTCACAAATTCGCAGATATACTTTCTAGTAAAGGGTTTTTATCAGCCACAAAGACCATCTCAGTTGAAGAACAACTTGCATATTTCCTCCTAACTGTTGGTCAAGGACAAGTGTATAGTGTCACAGCAGAGATGTTTGATAGATCAAACTGGACGATAAGTAAGTATTTCAACAAGGTGTTGGATGCAATCCTCAAACTTCACTCTGATTACGTCAAACGGCCTTCGGAACGCACACACTCGAAGATTTTAACAAATTCAATGTTTTGTCCCTACTTCAAGGTAACATCACTTCCTATAACTAAATAATTTTACATTAATATACAAAGTTAGTAAATATTAATTGAAAATGTATAATTAGGATTGTATTGGAGCTATTGATGGAACTCATATCAAAGCCAACATTCCACTTGAAGATCAACCAAGGTTTTGGAATAGAAAAGGTTATCTCTCACAAAATGTGATGGCTGCATGTTCATTTGATATGCAATTCACTTATGTACTTGCTGGATGGGAGGGGTCAGTAGCCGATTCCTGTGTATTGAAGGATGCATTGACTCGTCAAGATAAAATCTTTGTACCTGAAGGTAAGTAATATATTTTTATGCAGTACTTTTTTATCTATTTTATCTTCAATTATTTTATGTGGTATATAATTTTTATTATAGGAAAATATTATCTAGTCGATGCTGGTTATGCAAATCTTCTGGGATTTTTGGCTCCATAACAAGGAACCCGATATCATCTGCAAGAATTTGGAGATAATATTCCTAGAAATGAAAAAGAATTATTCAGCCGAAGACATTCATCTTTACGGAATATTATTGAGCGAACTTTTGGTGCTTTAAAAGCTCGATTTCAAATATTAAAAGGCACTCCTCCATTTTCTTTTAAGATCCAGGTGAAAATTGTACATGCTTGTTGCATATTGCACAATTATATACGTGCAGAAGATTATGATGATATATTTGAAGATGAAGCTGATGATTCGGGTGGCGAGCTCGGTGGAGGAGGTTATGCGGTCCAATTAGGTGCAATGGATGATACAGACAGTGACGATTGCAATGATCTTGAGGATGTGGGTAGCCAAGTAACAAGCATTCGGATGCAGAGTGCATTAGAATCCACAAGAGCCGCACAATTTCGAGATGCCATATCGACATCCATGTGGAACGATAAATGATAGTTTACTCTTATTACTTTTGAACATGCGTAATTTATATGTACTAAACTTGTAACTCGTTGATTTTAATATTAAAGGCACAAACTCGTTATTTGAATAATTTTTTTTAGATTATTTTAAAAGTTGTATATGTATTTATTTATTATTTTATTTTATTACTATATTAAACTTCATATTTAAGTCTCTGGTAAATAAAATATAATTAAAGTATGCATTTGATTAATATATCATCATTAATTATGTCAAAATATATTATTAATTAATACAATACAAATCTATCTTATGTTATTAATATAATATTTTTTATTCATTAATCAGATTTTTTTTATTCACTCTATTGTATTAGTGATTTAATAGTGGTAATTAAAATATTGTTAACTCAGACACTTTGGTTTAATTAGTTCATTTTTATAATTATTAAAATCAATAATTTTAATTTCTATAAGATGAAGATGAAGATGAAGTTGTCTTGACTAACACCCTATTTCAAAGATTTCGAAGATGAAGTTGTCTTGACTAACACCCATTTCGAAGATGAAGATCATGTAGATACATAAGATGAAGATGAAGATGAAGATGAAGATGAAGATGAAGATCAAATTTTCATTTTGTTGACTAACCCCCCCTA
Organism: Aristolochia californica; assembly: GCF_029961685.1. Lineage (NCBI taxonomy): Eukaryota > Viridiplantae > Streptophyta > Magnoliopsida > Piperales > Aristolochiaceae > Aristolochia > Aristolochia californica. The sequence continues at coordinate 29,816,286 of NW_027181992.1, read as the reverse complement.
TCTCTATCTACATTTGTGCATTGTGCATTTCCATTTTAGATGTATACTTTTTTCTTAAATCAAAACATGAGTTTTCACTTTCCCTTCATCTCGTACACAAAAAAGAGATAAAAGGCAAATAGATCACAACAAAATTCAAATTTTAGAGTTCATGTATGGAAAAAATTTAAAGCGATAACAAATGTAAGTAAAGAAAATCTATTAACACACCCCAAATGAACACAAAAGTTTTATTATCAAAGTTTGGGAAATTCCACTAGTTCAACCCTAATAGCTTGGAATTTTATAGGAAAGAAATATTTCTACACATGTTTTAAAAAATGCATATGCATGCTTGAAACATGTTAAAGATGCAAATGACCTAAGGATCCAAACCTTTTAAATGGAATAACAAACACTCATTAAATTATCAAGTGAACGTGCAGTGGGATATTTAGCCGAGTCAAACTAGCCATTATTTTGCCCCTTTACAAAAAGCTCACCTGACGATCATAGATGATTTTAAATTGATTTATTATGCGTAACAGGATATATTTTTGTCAGGAATGACTTATGGATTGGGAGTCCACACTCACTTAAAAATTCACCGCCTCCCCCTTTTCCCGACGATTGCAAAACCTAATGTACAAAAACTACAAAGAGTTTACAATCCTTAAAAATTATAGACACTTTTTGGAATTATCACTCTCTACATTTGAGTATTGTGCATTTCTATTTTAGATGTATACTTTTTTTCTTAAATTAAAACTCTTGTTTTCACCCTGCCTTTATCTCGTAAACAAAAAAGAGATAAAAGGCAAATAGATCACAACAAAATGAAAATTTTAGAGTTTATGTATGGAAAAAAATTAAAGCAATAACACATTTAAGTAAAGAAAATTTATTCACACACCACAAATGAACAGAAAAGTTTCTTCTCCAAGTTTGGAAAATTCCACTAGTTCAACCCTAATAGCTTGAAATTTTATAAGAAAGAGATCTTTCTACACATGTTTTAAAACATGGATATGCATGCTTGAAACATGTTAAAGATGCAAATGACCCATGGATCCAAACCATTTAAAGAGAATAAAAAAGGCTCATTAAATTCTCAAGTGAACGTGCGGTGGGATATTTACACGAGTCAAACAAGCCATTATTTTACCCATTTACAAAAATTTGACCTAACGATCATAGATGAATGTAAAGTGTTTATCATGCGTAACGGGCTATATTTTTGTAAGGAATGCCTTATGGAATGGGAGTCAACACTCAGTTAAAAATCCCCGCCACCAGCTTTTCCCGATGATAGCAAAACCTAATATCTAAAAAATATAAATAGTTTACAATCCCTAAAAATTATAGACACTTTTTGGCATTATTTCTATCTAAATTTGTGCATTCTACACTTCAATTTTAGATGTAAACTTTTTTCTTCAATCAAAACTTGAGTTTTCACTTTTCCTTCAACTCATAAACAAAAAAGAGATAAAAGGCAAATAGATCACAATAAAGAGAAATTTTTAGAGTTTATGTATGGAAAAAATATAAAGAAATAAAAAATATAGGTAAATAAAATTTATTCACACACCTCAAATGAACACAAATGTTTTGTGATCCAAATTTGGGAAATTCAATAGTTCAACACTAATAACTTGGAATTTTATAAGAAAGAGATTTTTCTACACGTGTTTTAAAAAAAGGATATGCAAGCTTGAAACATGTTAAAGATACAAATGACCTATGAATCCAAACCTTTTATAGAGAAAAACAAACGCTCATTAAATTCTCAAGTGAACGTTCGTTGGGATATTTACCCAAGTAAAACAAATAATTATTTTACCCATTTACAAAAAACTGACCTGACGATCATAGATGATTGTAAAGTGATTTATCATACGTAACGGGCTATATTTTTTTAAGGAATGACTTATGGATTGGGGGACAACACTCAGTTAAAAATCCCCTGCCCCCTTTTCCCGACAATTGCAAAACCTAATATATAAAAACTAAAAAGAGTTTACATTCCCTACAAATTACAGACCCTTTTAGGAATTATCTTTCTCTACATTTGTGCATTGTGAATTTCCATTTTAGATGTATACTTTTTTCTTAAATCAAAACTTGAGTTTTCACTTTCCCTTCATCTTGTAAAAAAAAAAAAAAAAAACAGATAAATGACAAATTGATCACAACAAAATGAAAATTTTAGAGTTTACGTATGGAAAAAATTTAAAGCATTAAAAAATTTAAGTAAATAAAATTTATTCACACACCACAAATGAACACAAAAGTTTTGTTATCCAAGTTTGGGAAATTCCACTATTTCAACCCTAATAGCTTGGAATTTTATTAGAAAGAGATTTTTCTATACATGTTTTAACAAATGGTTATGCATGTTTCAAACATGTTAAAGATGCAAATGACCTATGGATCCAAACATTTTAAAGAGAAATTGCAAACGCTCATTAAATTCTGAAGTAATCGTACAATGGGATATTTACCTGTCAAACAATCCATTATTTTGCCCATTTGTAAAAAGCTAACTTGACGATCATAGAAGATTGTAAAGTGATTTATCATGCGTAACAGGCTATATTTTTTTAAGGAATGACTTATGGATTGGGAGTCAACACTCAGTTACAATTCCCCCGCCTCCCCCTTTTCCCAACGATTGCAAAATCAAATATTTAAAAACTAAAATGAGTTTACAATCCCTAGAAATTACAGACACGTTTTGGAATTATCTCTCTCTACATTTTTGCATTGTGCATTTCCATTTTAGATGTGTAATTGTTTCTTAAATAAAAACTTGAGTTTTCACTTTGCCTTCATCTTGTAAACAAAAAAGAGATTCAAGGCAAATAGATCACAACAAAATGAAAATTGTAGAGTTTATGTATGGAAAAAAATTAAAGCAATAACAAATGTAAGTATAGAAAATTTATTCACACACCACAAATGAACACAAAAGTTTTGTTATCAAAGTTTTGAAAATGCCACTCAATCAATCCTAATAGTTTTGTTATAAGAAAGAGATTTTTCTACAAAATTTTAAAAAAATAGATATGCATGCTTGAAACATGTTAAAGATGCAAATGACCTATGGATCCAAACCTTTTAAAGAGAATAACAAACGCTCATTAAGTTCTCAAGTGATTGTGGGGTGCGATATTTACCTGAGTCAAACAAGCCATTATTTTGCCCATTTACAAAAAGTTGACCTAACGATCATAGATGATTGTAAAGTGATTTATCATGCGTAATAGGTTATATTTTTGTATGAAATGACTTTTGGATTGGGAGTCAACCCTCAGTTAGAAATCCCCGGCCTCCCCCTTTTCCAAACGATTGCAAAATCAAATATATAAAAACTAAAAAGAGTTTACATTCCCAAAAAATTACAGACACTTTTTGGAATTATCTCTCTCTACATTTGTGCATTGTGCATTTCCATTTTACATGTATACTTTTTTCTTAAATCAAAACTTGAGTTTTCACTTTCCCTTCACCTCGTAAACGAAAAAGAGATAAGAGGCAAATAGATCACAACAAAATGAAAATTTTAGAGTATACATCTAATAACAAATGTAAAGAAAATGAAAAAAATTTAAAGCAATTACAAATGTTTGTAAAAAAAATTTATTCACACACCAAAAATGAACACGAAACTTTTATTATCCAAGTTTGGGAAATTCAACTAGTTCAACCCTAACAGCTTGGAATTTTATAAGAAAGAGCTTTTTCTGCACATGTTTTAAAAAATGGGTATGCTTGCTTCAAGCATGTTAATGTTCCAAATGATCTATGGATCCAAACCTTTTAAGGAGAAATAAAAAACGCTAATTAAATTCTCGAGTGAACATGTAGTGGGAGATTTACCCGAGTCAAACAATCCATTATTTTGCCCATTTACAAGAAGCTGACCTGACGATCCTGGATGATTGTAAAGTGATTTATCATGCGTAATGGGCTATATTTTTGTAAGGAATGCCTTATGGGTTGGGAGACAACACTCAGTTAAAAATCCCCCACCTCCCCCTTTTCCCGACGATTGCAAAACGTAATACATTAAAACTAAAATGAGTTTACAATCTGTAAAAATTACAGACACATTTTGGAATTATCTCTCTCTACATTTTTGCATTGTGCATTTCCATTTTAGATGTATACTTTTTTCTCAAATCAAAACTTGAGTTTTCACTTTGCCTTCATCTCGTAAACAAAAAAGAGATAAATGGCAAATAGATTATAGCAAAATAAAAATTTTAGGGTTTATGTATGAAAAATTTAAAACAATCACAAATGTAAGTAAATAAAATTTATTCACACACCACAAATTTCAACTACTTCAACCTTAATAGCTTGGAATTTTATAAGAAAGGGATTTTTCTGCATTTGTTTTAAAAAATGCATATGTATGCGTGAAAAATGTTAAAGATGAAAATGACCAATGAATGCAAACTTTTTCAAGAGAATAACAAATGATCATTAAATTCTCAAGTGAACGTGCGGTGGGATATTTACCTAAGTCAAACAAGCCATTATTTTGCCCATTTCCAAAAAGCTCACCTAATGATCATAGATGATTGTAAAGTGATTGATCATGTGTAACGGGCTATATTTTTGCATGGAATGACTTTTGGATTGGAAGTCAACACTAAGTTAAAAATCCCCTACCGCCCCCTTTTCCCGACGATTGCAAAACCAAATATATAAAAACTAAAAAGAGTTTATATTCCCTAAAAATTACGGACACTTTTTGGAATTATCTCTCTCTACATTTGTGCATTGTGCATTTCCATTTTAGATGTATACATTTTCCTGAAATCAAAACTTCTGTTTTCACTTTCCTTACATCTCGTAAACAAAAAAGAGATAAAAGGAAAATAGATTACAAAAAAATGAAAATTTTAGAGTATACATCTAGTAACAAATGTAAAGAAAATGAAAAAAATTTAAAGCAATAACAAGTGTAAGTAAAGAAAATTTATACACACACCACAAATGAACACAAAACTTTTGTTATCCAAGATTGGGAAATTCCACTAGTTCAACCCTAATTGCTTGGAATTTTATAAGAAAGAGATTTTTCTGCACTTGTTTTAAAAAATGGATATGTGTGCTTAAAACATGTTAAAGATTCAAATGACCTTTGGATCCAAAACTTTTAAAGAGAAATAACAAACGATCATTAAATTCTCAAGTGAACGTGGAGTGGGATATTTTCCAGAGCCAAACAATCCATTATTTTGCCCATTTACCAAAAGTTGACCTGACGATTATAGATGATTGTAAAGTGATTTATCATGTATAAGGGTTATATTTTTGTAAGGAATGACTGATGGAGTTGGAGTCAACCCTCAGTTAAAAATCCCCCGCATCCCCTTTTCTCGAAGATTGCAAAACCTAATATATAAAAACTAGAAAAATTTTACAAACCCTACAAAATAACAGACACTTTTTGGAATTATCGCTCTCTACATTTGAGCATTGCGCATTTCCATTTTAGATGTATATTTTTTTCTTCAATAAAAACTTGAGTTTTCACTTTGCCTTCATCTAGTCAATAAAAAAGAGATAAAAGGCAATTAGATCACAAGAAAATGAAAATTTAAGAGTTTATGTTCAGAAAAAGTTTAAAGAAATAACAAATGTAAGTAAAGAAAATTTTTTCACACACCACAAATGAACACAAAATTTTTGTTATCCAAGTTTTGGATATTCCATTAGGTCAACCCTAATAGATTGGAATTTTATAAGAAAGAGATTTTTCTACAGATGTTTTAAAAAATGGATACGCATTTTTGAAACATGTTAAAAATGCAAATGACCTCTGGATCCAAACAATTTAAAGAGAATAACAAATGCTCCCTAAATTCTCAAGTGATCGTGCAGTGGGATATTTACCCGAGTCAAACAAACCATTATTTTGCCCATTTACAAAAAGCTGACCTGACGATCGTAGGTGATTGTAAAGTGATTTATCATGCATAACGGGCTACATTTTTGTAAGGAATGAATTATGCTTTGGGAGTCAAGACTCAGTAAAAAATCCCTGCCTCCCCTTTTCCCGACGATTGCAAAACCTATTATATAAAAACTAAAAATAATTTACAATCCATAAAATTATAGACACTTTTTTAAATTATCACTCTCTACATTTGAGCATTCTACATTTCCAATTAAGATGTATACTTTTTTCTTAAATGAAAACTTGAGTTTTCAGTTTGCCTTCATCTTGTAAACAAAAAAGAGATAAAAGGCAAATAAATCACAAAAAAAATGAAAATTTTAGAGTTTATGTATGGAAAAAATTTAAAGCAATAACAAATGTTAGTAAAGAAAATTTATTCGCCCACCACAAGTGATCACAAAAGCTTTGGTATTCAAGTTTGGGAAATTCCACTAGTTCAACCCTAATAGCTTGGTATTTTATCTGAAAGAGTTTTTCTGCACATGTTTTAAAAAATGGATATGCGTTCTTGAAACATGTTAAAGGATCAAATCACCTATGGATCCAAACATTTTAAAGAGAATAAGAAACACTCATTAAATTCTCTAGTGAACATGCAGTGGGATATTTATCCAAGTCAAACAAGCCATTATTTTGCCCATTTACATACAGCTGACATAATGATTATAGATGATTGTAAATTGATTAATATTGCATAACGGGCTATATTTTTGTAAGGAATGATTTATGGATTGGCAGTCAACACTCAGTTACAAAGCCCCCGCCTCCCGCTTTTCCCAACGATTGCAAAACCTAATATACAAAAACTAAAAAGAGTTTAAAATCCGTAAAGGTTACAGACACAGTTTGGAATTATCTCTCTCTACATTTTTGCATTGTGCATTTCCATTTTAGATGTATACTTTTTATTAAATCAAAACTTGAGTTTTCACTTTCCCTTTTTCTCGTAAACAAAAAAGAGATAAAAGGCAAATAGATCACAAAAAAATGAAAAATTTATAGTTTATGTATGGAAAAAATATAAAGCAATAACAAATATAAGTAAAGAAAATTTATTCACACACCACAAATGATCACAAAAGTTTTGTTATCCAATTTTTGGAAATTCCACTAGTACAACCCTAATAGCATGGAATTTTATCAAAAAGAGATTTTTTGGCACATGTTATTAAAAAGGGATATGCGTGCTTGAAACAAGTTAAAGGATCAAATGACCTTTGGATCCAAACCTGTTATAGAGAATAAGAAACGCTCATTAAATTCTCAAGTAAACGTGCGGTGGGATATTTACACGAGTCAAACAAGCCATTATTTTGCCCATTTATAAAAAGTTGGCCTAACAATAATAGAAGATTGTAACGTAATTTATCATGCCTAATATTTTTTTAACCAATGACTTAAGGATTGGGAGTCAGCACTCTATTAAAAATCCCCCACTTCCCTCTTTTCCAAACGATTGAAAAACCTAATATTTAATAACTAAAAAGAGTTTACAATCCCTAAAAATTACAGACATTTTTTGGAATTTTCTCTCCACATTTGTGCATTGTGCATTTCCATCTTAGATGTATAGTTTTTTTCTTTAATCAAAATTTCAGTTTTCTCTTTCCCTTCATCTCATAAACTAAAAAGACATAAATGGCAAATAGATCACAACAAAATCAAAATTTTGGAGTTTATGTAAGGAAAAAATTTTAAGCAATAAAAAATGTAAGTAAAGAAAATTTATTCACACACCACAAATGAACACAAAAGTTTTGTTATCAGAGTTTTGGAAATGCCACTAGTACAACCCTAATAGCTTGGAATTTTATAAGAAAGAGGTTTTTCTACACATGTTTTAAAAAATTGATATGCAAGCTTGAAACCTATTAAAGATGCAAATGACCTATGGATCCAAATCTTTTAAAAAGAATAAAAAATTCTCATTAAATTCTCAAGTGATCGTGCAGTGGGATATTTGCCCGAGTCAAACAAGCCATTATTTTCCCCATTTAAAAAAGCTGACCTGACGATCATAGATGATTGTAAAGTGATTTATCATGCGTAACGGGTTATATTTTTGTAAGTAATGACTTATGGATTGGGAGTTAACACTCAGTAAAAAAATCCCCTCCTCCCCCTTTTCCCGACAATTACAAAAACTAAAAAGAGTTTACAATCCATAAAATTACAGACACTTTTTGGAATTATCTTTCTCTACACTTGAGCGTTGTACATTTCAATTTTAGATGTATACTTTTTCCTTAACTCAAAATTTGAGTTTTCAATTTGCATTCATCTCGTAAACAAAATAGAGATAAAAGGCAAATTTATCACAACAAAATGAAAATTTTAGAGTTTATGTTTGGAAAAAATTTAAAGTAATAACAATTGTAAGTAAAGAAAATTTATTCACAGACCACAAATGAACACAAAAGTTTTATTATGCAAGTTTGGGAAATTCCACCAGTTCAACCCTAATAGCTAGGAATTTTATAAGAGAGAGATTTATCTGCACATGTTTTAAAAATGCATATGCGTGCGTGAAACATGTTAAAGATGCAAATGACCTATGGATCCAAACCTTTTGAAGAGAATAACAAATGCTCATTAAATTCTCAAGTGAACGTGCGGTGGGATATTTACCCGAGTCAAACAAGCCATTATTTTGCCCATTTACAAACAGCTGACCTAACAAACATACATAATTGTAAAGTGATTTATCATGTGTAATGGTCTATATTTTTGTTTGGAATGACCTTTGGATTGGGAGTCAACACTTAGTTAAAAATTCCCCACCTCCCCCATTTCTCGATGATTGCAAAACCTAATATATAAAAACTAAAAAGAGTTTACTATCCCTAAAAATTACAGACACTTTTTGGAATTATCTCTCACTACATTTTTACATTGTGCATTTCCATTTTAGATGTATACTTTTTTCTTAAATGAAAACTTGAGTTTTCACTTTCCCTTCATCTCGTAAACAAAAAAGAGATAAAAGGCAAATAGATCACAACAAAATGAAAATTTTAGAGTATACATCTAATAAAAAATGTAAATAAAATGAAAACATTTTAAGCAATAACAAATGTAAAGAAAATTTATTCACACACCACAAATGAACACAAAACTTTTGTAATTCAAGTTTGGGAAATTCCACTACTTCCAACCTAACAGCTTGGAATTTTATAAGAAAGAGATTTTTATGGACATGTTTTAAAAGAAGGATATGCATGCTTCAAACATGTTAAAGATGCAAATGACCTATGGATCCAAAGCTTTTAAAGAGAAATAACAAACGCTCATTCAATTCCCAAGTGAACATGCAGTGGGATATTTACCCGAGTCAAACAATCCATAATTTTTCCCATTTACAAAAAGCTGACCTAATGATCATAGTTTATTGTAAAGTGATTTATCATGCATAACGGGCTATATTTTTGTAAGGCATGACTTATCGATTGGGAGTCAACACTCGGGTTAAAAATATCCCGCCTCCCCCTTTTCTCGACGATTGTAAAACGTAATATATAAAAACTAAAAAGAGTTTACCATCCCTAAAAATTATTGACAAATTTTGGAATTATCTCTCTATATTTTTGCATTGTGCACTTCCATTTTACATTTATACTTTTTTCTTAAATCAAAACTTGAATTTTCACTTTTCCTTCCTCCTATAAAAACAAAGAGAAAAATGGCAAAGAGATTACAGCAAAAAAAAAATTTAGAGTTTATTTATGGAAAAAAATTTATGCAATAACAAATGTAAGTAAAGAAAATTTATTCACACACCAAAAATGAACACAAAAGTTTTGTTATGCAAGTTTGGGAGAATCAACTAGTTCAACCCTAATGGCTTGGAATTTATAAGAAAGAGACTTTTTTGCACATGTTTTAAAAAATGCATGCGTGAAACATGTTCAAGATCCAAATGACCTTTTTAAGAGAATAAAAAAAACTCATTAAATTCTCAAGTGAACATGCGGTGGGATATTTACCCGCGTCAAACAAGCCATTATTTTGCCCATTTACAAAAAGCTCACGTAACGATCATAGATCATTGTAAAGTGATTTATCATGCGTAACGGGCTATATTTTTGTATGGAATTACTTTTGGATTGGAAGTCAACACTTGGTTAAAATATATAAAAACAAAAATAAGTTTACATTCCCTAAAAATGAAAGACACTTTTTTGGAATTATCTCTCTCTACATTTCTGCATTGTGTATTTCCATTTTAGAAGTATACTTTTTTCTTAAATATAAACTTGAGTTTTCACTTTCCCTTCATCTCGTAAACAGAAAAGAGATAAGGCAAATAGATCACAACAAAATGAAAATTTTAGAGTATATATCTAATAAAAAATGTAATGAAAATGAAAAAATTTAAAGCAATAACAAATGTTAGTAAAGAAAATTTATTCACACACAAAAAATCAACACAAAACTTTTGTTATCCAAGTTTAGGAAATTCCACTTGTTCAACCCTAATAGCTTGGAATTTTAGAAGAAAGAGATTTTTCTACACATGTTTTAAAAAATGGATATACATGCTTCAAAAATGTTAAAGATGCAAATAACCTATGGATCCAAAACTTTATAGAGAAATAAAAAAGGCTCATTATATTCTCAAGTGAACGTGCAGTGGGATATTTACCCAAGTCAAACAATCCATTATTTTGCCCATTAACAAAAAGCTGACATGACGATCATAGATGATTGTAAAGTGATTTATCATGCATAACGGGCTATAATTTTTTAAGGAATGACTTATGGATTGAGAGTGCACACTCAATTAAAAACCCCTGCCTCCCCCTTTTCCCGACAATTGGAAAATCAAATATATAAAAACTAAAAAATGTTTACAATCCCTAAAAATTACAGAATTTTTTTTGAATTATTTCTCTCTACATTTGAGCATTGTGCATTTCCATTTTAGATGTATAATTTTTTCACTTTCCCTTCATCTCGTAAACAAAAAAGAGATAAAAGTCAAATTGATCACAACAAAATGAAAATTTTAGAGTTTATGTATGGAAAAAATTTAAAGCAATAAAAAATGTAAGTATAGAAATTTATCCACACACCACAAATGAACACAAAAGATTTGTAATTAGAGTTTTGGAAATGCCACTAGTGCAACCCTAATAGCTTGGAATTTTATAAGAAAGAGATTTTTCTACACATGTTTTAAAAAATAGATATCCATGCTTGAAACCTGTTAAAGTTGCAAATGACCTATGGATCCAAACCTTTTAAAGAGAATAACAAAAGCTCATTAATTTCTCAAGTGATCGTGTGGTGGGATATTTACTTAAGTCAAACAAGCCATTATTTTGCCCATTTAAAAAGCTAACCTGACGATCATAGATGATTGCAAAGTGTTTTATCTTGTGTAACGGGCTATATTTTGTAAGGAATGACTTATGGATTGGGAGTCAACACTCAGTTAAAAGTCCCCGCCTGCCCCTTTTCCCAACGATTTCAAAACCTAATATATAAAAACTAAAAAGAGTTTACAATCCATAAAAATTACATTCACTTTTTGGAATTATCTCTCTCTACATTTGAGCATTGTACATTTCCATTTTAGATGTATACTTTTTTCTTAAATCATAACTTGAATTTTCAGTTTGCATTCATCTCATAAACAAAATAGAGATAAAAGACCAATTGATCATAACAAAATGAAAATTTTAGAGTTTATGTATGGAAAAAATTTAAAGCAATAACAAATGTAAGTAAAAAAAATTTATTCACACTCCACAAATGAACACAAAAGTTTTATTATGCTAGTTTTGGAAATTCCACTAGTTCAACCCCAATAGCTTGAAATTTTATAAGAAAGAATTTTTTCTGCACATGTTTTAAAAAATGCATATGCGTGCTTGAAACATGTTAAAGATGCAAATGACCTATGGATCGAAACCTTTTAAAGAGAATAACAAGCACTCATTAAATTTTCACGTGAACGTGCGGTGGGATATTTACCCGAGTCAAACAAGCCATTATTTTGCCCATTTGCAAACAGCGGACCTCACAAACATAGATGATTATAAACTGATTTTATCATGTGTAATGGGCTATATTTTTGTATGGAATGACTTCCGGATTGGGAGTCAACACTCAGTTAAAAATCCCCCGCCTCCATCTTTTCCGGACAATTGCAAAACCAAATATATAAAAACTAAATAGAGTTTACTTTCTCTAAAAAATACAGACACTTTTTGGAATTATCTCTCTCTACATTTCTGCATTGTGCATTTCCATTTTAGATGTATACTTTTTTCTTAAATCAAAACTTGAGTTTTCACTTTCCCTTCATCTCGTAAACAAAAAAGTGATAAAAGGTAAATAGATCACAACAAAGTTAAAATTTTACAGTATACTTCAAACAAATGAAAATAAAAAGAAAACATTTAAAGTAATAACAAATATAAGTAAAGAAAATTTATTCACACACCACAAATGAACACAAAAATTTTGTTATGCAAGTTTGGGAAATTCAACTAGTTCAACCCTAATAGTTTGGAATTTTATAAGAAAGAGATTTTTTGCACATGTTTTAAAAATGCATTTGCTTGCGTGAAATGTTAAAGATGCAAATGACCTATGGATCCAAACCTTCTAAAGAGAATAACAAACGCTCATTAAATTCTCAAGTGTACAGTGGGATATTTACCCGAGTCAAATAAACCATTATTTTGCCCAAATTCAAAAAGCTGACCTAACGATCATAGATGATTGTAAAGTGATTTATCTTGCGTAAGTAGCTATATTTTTGTATGGAAGAACTTTTTGATTGGGAGTCAAAACTCAGTTAAAAATCCCCAGCCACCCCCTTTTCCCTACGATTGCAAAACCAAATCTATAAAAACTAAAAAGATTTACATTCCCTAAAAATGACAAACACTTTTTGGAATTATCTCTCTCTGCATTTGTGCATTGTGCATTTCCATTTTAGATGTATAATTTTTTCTTAAATATAAACTTGAGTTTTCACTTTCCCTTTATCTCGTAAACAAAAAATAGATAAATGGCAAATAGATCACAACAAAATGAAAATGTTAGAGCATAAATCAAATAAAAAATGTAAATAAAATGAAAAAATTATAGCAATAACAAATGTTAGTAAAAAATATTTATTCACACACCACAAATAGACACAAAACTTTTGTTATCAGAGTTTGGGAAATTCCACTAGTTCAACCCTAATAGCATGGAATTTTTTAAGAAAGTGATTTTTTTGCACATGTTTTATAAAATGGATATGCAAGCTTCAAACATGTGAAATATACAGATGACCTATGTATCCAAACATTTTAAAAAGAAATAACAAACATTCATTAAATTCTCAAGTGAACGTGTAGTGGGATATGTACCCGAGTCAAACAATCCATTATTTTGCCCAATTACAAAAAGCAGACCTGACGATCATAGATGATTGTAAAGTGATTTATCATGCCTAATGGATTGGGAGTCAACACTCAGTTAAAAATCCCTGCCTCTCCCTTTTCCTGGCGAATGCAAAACCTAAAATATAAAAACTAAAAAGAGTTTACAATCCCTAAAAAGTACAGACACATTTTGGAATTATCTCTCTCTACATTTTTGCATTGTGCATTTCACTTTTAGACGTATACCTTTCTCTTAAATCAAAACATGAGTTTTCACTTCCCCTTCATCTCGTAAACAAAAAAGAGATAAAAGGCAAATAGATTACAACAACATAAAAATTTCAGAGTTTATGTATGGAAAAAATACAAAGCAATAAAAAATATAAGTAAAGAAAATTTATTCACACACCACTAATGAACACAAAAGTTTTGTTATGCAATTTCGGAAATTCAACTAGTTCAACCCTATTAGCTTGGAATTTTATAAGAAAGAGATTTTTTTGCACATGTTTTAAAAAATGCATTTGCTTGCGTGAAACATGTTAAAGATGCAAATGACCTATGGATCTAAACCTAAGAGAATAACAATCGCTCATTAAATTCTCAAGTGATCGTGCGATGGGATATTTACCTGAGTCAAACAAAACATTATTTTGCCCAAATTCAAAAAGCTGACCTAATGATCATAGTTGATTGTAAAGTGATTTATCATGCGTAACAGGCTATATTTTTATATGGAATGACTTTTGGATCTGGAGACAACACTCAGTTAAAAATCCCCTGCCACCCCCATTTTCCTAAGATTGCAAATCAAAATATATAAAAACTAAAAAGAGTTTACATTCCCTAAAAATGATAGACACTTTTTGGAATTATCTCTCTCTACATTTGTGCATTGTGCATTTCCATTTTAGATGTATACTTTTTTCTTAAATGTAAACTTCGGTTTTCACTTTCCCTTCATCTCGTAAACAAAAAAAAGATTAAAGGCAAATAGATCACAACAAAATGAAAATTTTAGAGTATACATCTAATAACAAATGTAAAGAAAATGAAAAAATTACAGCAAAAACAAATGTTAGTAAAGAATATTTATTCACTTACCACAAATGAACACAAAACTTTTGTTAACCAAATTTGGGAAATTCCACTAGTTCAACCCTAATAGCTTGGAATTATATAAGAAAAACATTTTTCTACAAATGTTTTAAAAAATTGATATGCATGCTTCAAACATGTTAAAGATACAAATAACCTATGGATCAAAACGTTTTATAGAGAAATAAAAAATAGTCATTAAATTCAAAAGTGATCGTGTAGTGGGATATTTACCGGAGTCCAACAAGCCATTATTTTTCCCATTTACAAAAAGCTGACCTAACGATCATAGATTGTAAAGTGATTTATCATGTTTAATGGGCTACATTTTTTTATGGAATTACTTTTGGATTGGGAGTCAACACTCAATTAAAAATCCCACTCCTCCCCTTTTCCCGACGATAGCAAAAACAAATATATAAAAACTAAAAAGAGTTTACATTCTTTAAAAACTACAGACACTTTTTTGAATTATCTCTCTCTACATTTGTGCATTTTGCATTTCCGTTTTAGATGTATAGTTTTTTCTTAAATCAAAAACTTGAGTTTTCACTTTCCCTTCATCATGTAAACAAAAAAGAGATAAAAAGAAAATAGATCACAACAAAATGAAAAATTTAGTGTATACATCTAATAACAAATGTATTTAGAAAATGAAAAAATTTAAAGCAATAAAAAATGTAAGTAAAGAAAATTTATTTTCACACCACAAATGAACACAAAACTTTTGTTATCCAAGTTTGGGAAATTCAACTAGTTCAACCCTAACAGCTTGGAATTTTATAAGAAAGAGACTTTTTTACTCATGTTTAAAAAATAGATATGCATGCTTCAAACATGTTAAAGATGCAAATGACGAATGGATCCAAACGTTTTAAAGAGAAATAAAAAACGCTCATTAAATTCACAAGTGAACGTGCAATGGGATATTTACTCGTGTCAATCAATCCATTACTTTGCCCATATACAAAAAGCTGACCTGACTATCACAGATGATTGTAAAGTGATTTATCATGTGTAATGAGTGATATTTTTTTACGGAATGACTTATGGATTGCGACTCAACACTCAGTTAAAAATCCTCCGCCGCCCCCTTTTCCCGACAATTGCAAAACCTAATATATAAAAACTATAAAAGGATTACAATCCCAAAAAATTACAAATTTTTTTTGGAATTATCTCTCTCTACATTTGAGCATTGTGCATTTCAATTGTAGATGTATACTTTTTTCTTCAATAAAAACTTGAGTTTTCATTTGCCTTCATCTTGTAAACAAAAAAGAGATAAAAGGCATTAGATCACAACAAAATAAAAATTTAAGAGTTTATTTATGAAAAAAATTTAAAGCAATAAAAAATTTTAGTAAATAAAATTTATTCACACCCCACAAATGATCACAAAAGTTTTGTTATCCAAGTTTGGGAAATTCCACTAGTTCAACCCTAATAGCATGGAATTTTATCATAAAGAGATTTTTCTGCATTTGTTTTAAAAAATGGATAGGCGTACTTGAAACATGTTAAAATATCAAATGACCTATGGATCCAAACTTTTAAAAAATAAAAGAAACACTCATTAAATTCTCAAGTGAACGTGAAGTGGGATATTTACATGTGTCAAGCCATTTTTTTGCCCATTTTCGAAAAGCTGACCGTACGATCATAGATGATTGTAAAGTGATTTATCATGCATAACAGGCTATATTTTTGTAATGAATGACTTATGGATTGGGAGTCAACACTCAGTTAAAAATCCTCCGCCATCCCCTTTTCCCGACGATAGAAAAACCTCATATATAAAAACTAAAAAGAGTTTACAATCTACGAACACTTTTTGGGATTATCTCTCTCTATATTCTGCATTTTGCATTTTCATTTTAGATGTATACTTTTTTCTTAAATCAAAACTTGAGTTTTCACTTTCCCTTCATCTCATAAACAAAAAAGAGATAAAAGGCAAATTGATCACAACAAAATGAAAATTTTAGAGTTTATGTATGGAAAAAATTTAAAGCAATAACAAATGAAAGTAAAGAAAATTTATTCACAGACTACAATTGAACACAAAAGTTTTGTTATCCAAGTTATGGAGATTCCACTAGTTCAACCCTATTAGTTTAGAATTTTATAAGAAAGAGATTTTTCTGCACATGTTTTAAAAAATGGATATGCATGCTTGAAACATGTTAAAGATGCAAATGATATATGGATCCAAACTTTTTAAAGAGAATAACAAACGCTCATTAAATTCTGAAGTGATAGTGGGATATTTACCTGAGTCAAACAAACCATTATTTTGCCCATTTAGAAAAAGCTGACCTAACGATCATAGATGATTATCAAGTGATTTACCATGCATAACGGGCTATATTTTTTTGTAAGGAATGACTTCAGGATTGGGAGTCAACACTTAGTTAAAAATCTTGAGCCTCCCCCTTTCCCGACGATTGCGAAACAAAATATATAAAAACTAAAAAAAGTTTACAATCACTAGAAATTATAGAAACTGTTTGGAATTATCTCTCTCTAATTTTGTGCATTGTGCATTTCTATTTTAGATTTAAACATTTTCTTAAATCAAAACTTGATTTTTCACTTTCGCTTCATCTCGTTAACAAAAAAGAGATAAAAGGCAAAAAGATCACAACAAAATGATAATTTTAGAATTTATGTATAAAAAAATTTAAAGCAATAAAAAATGTAAGTAAAGAAAATTTATTCACACACCACAAATGCACACAAAAGTTTTTTTATCCATGTATGGGAAATTCTACTAGTTCAATGCTAATAGCTTGGAATTGTATAAGAAAGAGATTTTTCTGCACATGTTTTAAAAAATGGATATGCATATTTTAAAACATGTTAAAGATCCAAATGACCTTTGGATCAAAACCTTTTAAAGAGAATAACAAATGCTCATGAAATTCTCAAGTAAACAAGTAGAGGGATATTTACCCGAGTCAAACAAGCCATTATTTTGCCCATTTCCAAAAAGCTGACCTAATGATTATAGATGATTATAAAGTGATTTATCATGCCTAACCGGCTATAATTTTTTAAGGAATGACTTATGGAATTGGAGGAACCACTCAGTTAAAAATCCCCCACCTCCCCCTTTTCCCGTCGATTGGAAAACCTAATATATAAAAACTAAAAAGAGTTGACAATCCCTAAAAATTAGAGACAATTCCATTTTAGATGTATACTTTTTTCTCAAATCAATACTTGAGTTTTCACTTTACCTTCATCTCTTAAATAAAATAGATATAAAAGGCAAATAGATCACAAAAAAATGAAAAATTCAGAGTTGATTTATGGAAAAATTTAAAGCAATAACAAATGTAAGTAAAGAAAATTTATTCACACACCACAAATGAACACAAAAGCTTGGTTATCCAAATTTTGGAAATTCCACTATTTCAACCCTTATAGCTTGGAATTTTATAAGAAAGAGATTTTTATGCACATGTTTTAAAAAATGGATACGGTCATTAAATTCTCAAGTGAACGTGCCGTGAGATTTTTACCCGAGAAACAATCCATTATTTTGCCCATTTACAAAAAGCTGACCTAACGATCATAGATGATTTTAAAGTGATTTATCATGTGTAACGGGCTATATTTTTGAAAGGAATGACTTAAGGATTGGCAGTCAACACATAGTTAAAAACCCCCCTCCTCCCCCTTTTCTCGATGACTGCAAAACCTAATATATAAAAACTAAAAAGAGTTTACAATCCCTCCAAATTATAGGCATTTTTTGGAATTATCTCTCTCTACATTTGTGCATTGTGCATTTCCATTTTAGATGAATACTTTTGTCTGAAATCAAAACTTGAGTTTTCACTTTCCCTTCATTACGTAAACTAAAAAAAGATAAAAGGCAAATAGATCACAACAAAACGAAAATTTTAGAGTTTATGTATGGAAAAAATTTAAAGCAATAACAAATGTAAGTAGACAAAATTTATTCATACACCACAAATGAACACAAAAGTCTTTTTATCCAAGTTTGGGAAATTCAACTAGTTATACCCTAATAGCTTTGAATTTTATAAGAAAGAGATTTTTCTTCACATGTTTTAAAAAATGGATATGCGTGCTTGAAACATGTTAAAGATGCAAATGACCTATAGATCCAAACCTTTTAAAGAGAATAACAAACGCTCATCAAATTCTCAAATGAACGTGTGGTGGGATATTTACCCGAGTCAAACAAGTGATAATTTTTCCCATGTACAAAATTATGACCTAACCATCATTGATTATTGTAAAATGATTTATCATGTGTAATATGTTTGTAAGGAATGACTTATGGATTGGCAGTCAACACTGTGTAAAAAAAATCCCTGCCACCCCCTTTTCCTGACGATTGTAAAACCTCATAAATAAAATCTAAAAAGTGTTTACAATTCATAAAATTTATAGACACTTATTGGAATTATCTCTCTCTTCATTTGTTTATTGTGCATTTCCATTTTAGATGTATACTTTTTTCTTTAATCAAAACTAGAGCCTTCACTTTCCGTTAATCTCGGAAACAAAAAAGAGACAAAAGGCAAAAAAGGCACAACAAAATTAAAATTTTAATGTTTATGTATGGAAAGATTTTAAAGAAATAACAAATGTAAGGAAACAAAATTGATTCATACACCACAAATTAACACAAAAGTTTTGTTATCCAAATTTTGGAAATTCCACTAGTTCAACCCTAGTAGCATGGAATTTTATAAGAAAAATATTTTTCTGCGCATGTTTTAAAAGATGGATATGGAAGCTTGAAACATGTTAAAGATGCAAATGACCTATGGATCCAAACCTTTTCAAGAGAATAATAAACACTCATTAAATTCTCAAGTGAATGTCACAAGCAAGTCATTATTTTGCCCATTTACAAAAAGCTGGCCTAACAATCATAGATGAATGTAAAGTGATTTATCATGCATAACGGGCTATATTTTTGTAAGGAATGACTTATGGATTGGGAGTCAACACTCAGTTAAAAATCACCGGCCTCCCCCTTTTCCCGACGATTGAAAAATCTAATATATAAAAACTAAAAGGAGTTTACAATCCTAAAAATTAAAGACACTGTTTGGAATTATCTCTCTCTACATTTGTTCAGTGTGCATTTTCATTTTAGATGTATACATTGTTCATAAATAAAAACTAGAGTTTTCATTTTCCCTGCATCTCGTAAACTAAAAAGAGATAAAAAGCAAAAAGGTAAGAAAAAAAAATTTAGAGTTTATGTATGGAAAAAATTTAAAGCAATAACAAATGTAAGTAAAGATAATTTATTCACACACCACAAATGAACACAAAAGTATTGTTATCCAAGTTTGACAAATTCCACTAGCTCAACCCTAATAGCTTGGAATTTTATAAGAATGAGATTTTTCTGCACGTGTTTTAAAAAATGGATATGCGTGCTTCAAATATGTTAAAGATGCAGATGAGCTATCGATCCAAACCTTTTAAAGTGAATAACAAACGCTCAATAAATTCTAGAGTGAATGTCTGGTGGGATATTTACCTAACACAAACAAGCCATTATTTTTCCAATTTACAAAAACTTGAGGTAACAATCATAGATGATTGTAAAGATATTTATCATGCATAACGGGCTATATTTTAGTAAGGAATAACTTATGGATTGGGAGTCAAAACACATTTAAAAATCCCTCATATGCCCCTTTTCCCGACGATTGCAAAACCTAATATATAAAAACTAAAAGGAGTTTACAATCCCAAAAAATTACAGACAATTTTTGGAATTATCTCTCTCCACTTTTGTGCATTGTGCATTTCCTATTTAGATGTACACTTTTTTGTTAAATTAGAACTTGGGTTTTCGCTGTTCCTTCATCTCATAAAAAAAACCATATAAAAGGCAAATATATCACAATAAAAAGAAAATTTTAGATTTTATGTATGGAAAAAATTTAAAGCAATAACAAATGTATGTAAATAAAATCTATTCACACACCACAAATGAACACCAAAGTTTTGTTATCCAAAATTTTTGAAATTCCACTAGTTCAACCCTAATTGCTTGGAATTTTATAAGAAAGAGATTTTTTGGCACATGTTTTAAAAAATGGATGTGCATGATTGGAACATGTTAAAGATGTGAATGACCTATGGACACAAACCTTTTAAAGAGAATAACAAAAAATCATTAAATTCTCAAGTTAACGTGCGGTGGGATATTTACCCGAGTCAAACAAGCCATTATTTTACCCATTTACAAAAAGCTGACCTAAAGTTCATAGAATATTTTAAAATGATTTATCATGCGTAATATTTTTGTAAGAAATGACTCATGGATTGGGAGTCAACACTCTGTTAAAAATCCCCTACCTCCCCCTTATCCCAATGATTGCAAAATCTTATATCTAAAAACTTAAAAGAGTTTACAATCCCTACAAATTACAGACAATTTTTTAAATTATTTCTCTCTACATTTGTGCATTGTGCATTTCTAATTTAGATATATACTTTTTTCTTAAATCAAAACTTGAGTTTTCACTTTCCATTCATCTCCTAAACAAAAAAGAGATAAAAGGCAAATAGATCACATCAAAATGAAAATTTTAGAGTTTATGTATGGAAAAAATTAAAAGAAATAACAAATCTAAGTAAAGAAAATTTATTCACACACCACAAATGAACACAAAAGTTTTCTTATCCAAGTTTGCGAAATTCCACTAGTTCAACTCTAATAGCTTGGAATTTTATAAGAAAGAGATTTTTCTAGACATGTTTTAAAAAATAGATATGCAAGCTTGAAATATGTTAAAGATGCAAATGAGCTATGGATCCAAACCTTTTAAAGAGACTAACATACGAACATTAAATTCTCAAGGGAACGTGTACTGGGATATTTACCGGACTCAAACAAGCTTTTATTTTTCCCATTTACAAAAAGCTGACGTTACGATCATAGATGATTCTAAAGTGATTTATCATGCGTAACGTCCTATATTTTTCTAAGGAATGACTTATGGATATGGAGTCAAAACTCATTTAAAAATCCCTCGCCTCCCCCTTTTCCCGACGATTGCAAAACCTAATATATAAAAACTAAAAGGATTTTACAATCCCTAAAAATTACAGACACTTTTTGGAATTATCTCCCTCTACTTTTGTGCAATGTGCATTTCCATTTAAGATGTATACATTTTTCTTAAATCAAAAACTCGAGTTTTCACTTTCCCTTCGTTTCGTAAACAAAAAAGAGATAAAAAGCAAATAGATCACAACAAAATGAACATTTTAGAGTTTATGTCTGGAATTAAAGCAATAACAAATGTATCTAAAGGAAATTTATTCACACACCACAAATGAACACAAAATTTTTGTAATCCAAATTTTGGAAATTCCACTAGTTGAACCCTAATAACTTGGAATTTTATAAGAAAGAGATTTTTCTGAATTTTGGAAATTCCACTAGTTCAACCCTTATAACTTGGAATTTTATAAGAAAGAGATTTTTCTTCATATGTTTTAAAAATTGGATACGTGTGCTTGAAACATGTTAAACATGCAAATGACCTATGGATCCAAACCTTTTATAGAGAATAACAAACGCTCATTAAATTCCCAAGTGAACGTGTGGGGGGATATTTACCCCAATCAAACAAGCCATTATTTTGCCCATTGACAAAAAGTTGTCCTAACCATCATAGTGTATTGTAAAGTGATTTATCATGTGTAATGGGCAATACTTTTGTAAGTAATGAGTTATGGATTGTTAGTCAAGACGCAGTTAAAAATCCCATGCCTCCCCCTTTTCCCGACGAATGCACAACTCAATATATAAAAACTAAAAAGACTTTACAATCCCTAAAAATTACAGATGTTTTTTGGAATTATCTCTCTCTACAATTGTACATTGTGCATTTCCATTTTCGAATTATACTTTTCTTAAATCAAAACTTGAGTTTTCACTTTCCCTTCATCTCGTAAACAAAAAGGGAAAAAAGGCATAATGATCACAACAAAATGAAAATTTTAGAGTTTATGTGTGGAAAATATTTAAAGCAATAACAAATGTATGTAAAAACAATTTATTCACACACCACAAATTAACACCAAAGTTTTGTTATCCAAGTTTGGGAAATTCCACTAGTTCCACTAATAGCTTGGAATTTTATAAGAAGGAGATTTTTTCTGCACATATTTTAAAAAATGGATATGCATGCTTGAAACATGTTATAGATCCAAATGACCTATGGATCCAAACCTTTTAATGAGAATAACAAACACTCATTAAATTATCAAGTGAACGTGCGGTGGAATTTTTACCCGAGTCAAACAAGCCATTATTTTTCCCATTTAAAAAAAGTTGACTGAAAGATCATTGATGATTGTAAAGTGATTTATCATGCGTAAAGGGGTATATTTTTGTAAGGAATGACTTCTGCATTGGGAGTTAACACTCAGTTAATAATTCCCCGCCTCTCCCTTTTTCTGACGTTTGCTAAACCGAATATATAAAAACTCAAAAGAGTTTACAATTCCTAAAAATTACAAACACTTTTTGGAATTATCTCTCTGTACATTTGTGCATTGTGCTTTTCCATTTTATATGTATACTTTTTCCTTAAATCAAAACTTGAGTTTTCACTCTCCCTTCATCTCGTAAACAAAGAAGAGATAAAAGGCAAACAAGGTCAGAACAAAATGAAAATTCTAGAGTTTATGTATGAAAAAAAAATTAAAGCAATAACAAATGTAAGTAAAAAAAATTTATTCACACACCACAACAGAGCACAATATTTTTGTGATCCAAGTTTGGGAAATTCCACTACTTCAACCTTAATAGCTTGGAATTTTAAATAGAAAGAATTTTCTACACATATTGTAAAAAATGGATATGCATGCTTGAAACATGTTAAAGATGCAAATGACCTATGGATCCAAATCTTTTCTAGAGAATAACAAACGCTCATTCAATTCTCAAGTGAATGTGCAGTGGGATATTTACCCGAGTCAAACAAGCCATTATTTTGCCCATTTGAAAAAAGCTAACCTAACGATCATAGATGATTGTAGAGTGATTTATCTTGCATAACGGGCTATATTTTTGCAAGGAATGACTTATAGATTGGGCGTCAACACTCAAGTAAAAATCCCCTGCCTCCCCCTTTTCCCGACGATTAGAAAACCTAATATATAAAACAAAAAATAGTTTAAAATTCCAAAAAATTACAAACACTTTTTGGAATTATCTCTCTCTACATTTTTGCATTGTGCATTTATATTTTAGATCTATACTTTTTTCTTTAATCCAAACTTGAATTTTCACTTTCCCTTCATCTCATAATAAAAAAATAGAAAAAAGGCAAAAAGATAAGAACAAAATGAAAATTTTAGAGTTTGTGTATGGAAAAAATTTAAAACAATAAAAAATGTAAGTAAATAAAATTTATTCATAGACCACAAATGAATACAAAAGTTTTCTTATCCAAGTTTGGGAAATTCCACTAGTTCAATCCTAATACCATGGAATTTTATGTGGAAGAGATTTTTCTACCCATGTTTTAAAGATGCAAATGACATGTGTATCTAAAGCTTTTAAAGATAAAAAAAAATACTAATTAAATTCTCAAGTGAGTGTGTGGTGGGATATTTACCCGAATCAAACAAGCCATTATTTTGCCCATTTACAAAAAGCTGACCTAACGATCATAGATGATTGTTAAGTAATTTATAATACGTAACGGGCTATATTTTTGTAAGGAATGACTTATGGATTGGGGGTCAACACATAGATAAAAATCCCCCGCATCCCCCTTTTCCCAATGATATAAAAACTTAATATATAAAATCTAAAAATAGTTTACAATCCCTAAAAATTACAGACACTTTTTGGAATTATCTCTCTCTACATTTGTGCATTGTGCATTTCCATTTTAGATGTATACTTTTTCCTTAAATCAAACCTTGAGTTTTCACTTTCCCTTCATCTCGTAAACAAAACAATAAAAGGCAAATAAGATCATGACAAAATGAAAATTTTAAAGTTTATGTATGGAAAAAATATAAAGGAAAAACAAATTTAAACAAAGAAAATTTATTCACAGACCACAAATGAAGACAAAAGTTTTGTTATCATAGTTTGGGAACCTCTAGTTCAACCCTACTAACTTGAAATTTTATAAGAAAGGGATTTTTCTACACATGTTTTCAAAAATGGATATGCATGCGTGAAACATGTTAAAGAAGCAAACGACCTGTGTATCCAAACCTTTTAATGAGAATAACTAACACACATTAAATTCTCCAATGAACGTGCATTGGGATATTTACCCGAGTAGAACAAGCCATTATTTTCCCCATTTACAAAAAGCAGACCTAACAATCATAGATGATTCTAAAGTGATTTATCATGCGTAACAAGCTATATTATTGTAAGGAATAACTTGTGGATTTGGAGTCAATACTTAGTAAAAAATCCTTCGCTTCCCCCTTTTCCCGATGATTACTAAACCTAATATATAAAAACTAAAAAAAGTTTAAAATCCCTAAAAATTATAGACACTTTTTGGAATTATCTCTCTCCACATTTGTGCATTATTCCTTTCCATTCTAGATGTATAGTTTTTTCTTAAATAAAAATTTGAGTTTTCACTTTCCCTTCAACTTGCACACAAAAAAGAGATAAAAGGCAAATCTGATCACAACAAAATGAAAATTTTAGAGTTTATGTATGGAAAAAATTTAAAGCCATAACAAATGTAAGTAAAGAAAATTTATTCACACACCACAAATGAACAAAAAAGTTTTGTTATCCAAGTAAGGGAAATTCCACTAGTTCCACCCTAATAGGTTGGAATTTTATAAGAAAGAGATTTTTCTACACATGTTTTGAAAAATGGATATTCATGTGTGAAACATGTTAAGATGCAAATGACTTGTGTATCTAAACCTTTTAAACAGAATAATAAACACCCATTAAATTCTTAAGTGAACGTGTGGTGAGATATTTACATGAGTCAAACAAGCCATTATTTTGCCCATTTAAAAAAAGCAGACTTATCAATCATAGATGATTGTAAAGTGATTTATCTTGAATAACGGGCTATATTTTTTTAAGGAATGACTTATAGATTGAGAGTCAACACTCAGTTAAAAATCCCCCACCTCCCCATTTTTCCGACGATTGCAAAACCTAATATATGAAAAGGAAAAAGAGTTTGCAATGCCTTAAATCTATCAACACTTTTTTGGAATTATCTCTCAGAATTTGTGCATGGTGCACTTCCAATTTAGATGTATAGTTTTTCTTAAATCAAAACTTGAATTCTCACTTTCCCTTCCTCTTGTAAACAAAAAAGGGATAAAAGGCAAATAAGATCAAAACAAAATGAAAATTTTAGAGTTTAAGTATGGAAAAATTTAAAGCAATAACAAATGTAAGTAAAGATAATTTATTCACACACCACAATAGAACACAATAGTTTTGTGATCCAAGTTTCAGAAATTCCACTAGTTCAACTGTAATAGCTTGGAATTTTATAAGAATGAGATTTTTCTACACATGTTTTAAAAAAAATGAGATGCATGCGTGAAACATCTTAAAGACACAAATAACCTGTGTATCCAAACCTTTTAAAGTAAATAACAAACACTTATTAGATTCTCAAGTGAATGTGCAGTGGGATATTTACTTGAGTCACATGAGCCATTATTTTGCCTATTTACAAAAAGCTGACCTAATGATCATAGATGATTGTATAGTGATTTATCATGCATAATGGGCTATATTTTTTAAAGGAATGACTTATGGATTGGGAGCCAACACTAAGTTAAAAATCCACTGCCTCCCCCTTTTCCTAACGATTGCAAAATGTAATATATAAAAACTAAAAAAAGTTTACAATCCCTAACAATCAAAGACACTTTTTGGAATTATCTCTCTCTACATTTTTGCATTGTGCATTTCCATATTAGATGTATACTTTTTTCTTAAATCAAAACATGAGATTTCACTTTCCCTTCTTCTTGTAATCGAAAAAGAGATAAAAGGCAAATAAGATCATAACAAAATGAAAATTTTAGAGTTTATGTATGGACAAAATTTCAAGCAATAACAAATGTAAGTAAAGAAAATTTATTCACACACCACAAATGAATACCAAACTTTTGTTATCCAAGTTTGGGAAATTCCACTAGTTACCCCTAATAGCTTGGAATTTTATAAGAAAGAGATTTTTCTACACATGCTTTAAAAAATGGATTTGCATACCTGAAACAAGTTAAAGATTCAAATGACCTATAGATCCAATCCCTTTAATGAGAATAACAAACGCACATTAAATTCTCAGGTGAACACGTGGTCAGATATTTATCGGCATCAAACAAGACATTATTTTGGCCATTCACAAAAAGCTGACCTAACGATCATAGATGATTGTAAAGTGATTTATCATGTGTAACGGGCTATTTTTGGAAGTAATATCTTATGGATTGGAAGTCAACACTCAATTAAAAATCCCCCGCTTCCTTCTTTTCCTGACAATTACAAAACCTAATATATAAAAACTGAAAATAGTTTACAATCCCTAAAAATTACAAACATTTTTACGAATTATCTCTCTCTACATTTGTGCATTGTCCATTTCCATTTTTGATGTATATTTTTCCTTCAATTAAAACTTGATGTTTTACTTTCCCTTCACTTGTCACCGAAAAAGAGATACAAGGCAAATAAGATGACAACAAAATGAAAATTTAGAGTTTAAGTATGGAAAATATTTAAAGCAATAACGAATGTAAGTAAAGAAAATTTATTCACACACCACAAATGAACACAAAAGTTTTGTTATTCAAGTTTTGGAAATTCCACTAGTTCAATCCTAATAGCTTGGAGTTTTATAAGAAAGAGATTTTTCTACACATATTTTAAAAATTGGATATGCTTGCGTGAAACAAGTTGAAGATGCAAATGACCTATAAATCCAACCTTTTAAACAGAATAACATACGCTAATTAAATTCTCAAGTGAACGTGCGGTGAGATATTTACCCGAGTCAAACATGCCATTATTTTGCCCATTTACAAAAAAGCTGACCTAATGATCATAGATGATTGTAAAGTGATTTTTCATGCGTAACGGGCTGTATTTTTGTACAAAAGGACTTATGGATTGGGATTCAACACTCAGTGAAAAATCACCTGCCACCCCCTTTTCTCGACAATTGCCAGACCTAATATATAAAAACTAAAAAGATTTTACAATCCCAAGAAATTATGGACACATTTTGGAATTATCGCTCTCTACATTTGTGCATTGTGCATTTCCATTTTAGATGTATACTTTTTCTTAAATCAAAACTTTATTTTTCACTTTCCCTTCATCTCCTAAATAAAAAAGAGATAAAAGGCAAATAAGATCAAAACAAAATGAAAATTTTAGAGTTTATGCATGGAAAAACTTGAAAGTAATAACAAATGTAAGTAAATAAAATTTATTCAAACACCACAAATGAACACAAAATTTTTGTTATCCAAGTTTGGGAAATTCCACTAGTTCAACCCTTATGGCTTGGAATTTTATAAGAAATAGATTTTTCTACACATGTTTTAAAAAATTGATATGCATGCCTGAAACATGTTAAGGATGCAAATGACCTATGGATCCAAACCTTTTAAAGAGAATGACAAACGCTCATTAAATTTTCAAGTGAACGTGTGGTGGGATATTTACCTAAGTCAAACAAGCCATTATTTTGGCCATTTACAAAAAGATGACCTAACGATCATAGATGATTGTGAAGTGATTTATCAAGTGTAATGGCCAATTTTTTTGTAGGGAATGACTTATGGATTGGGAGTCAACATTCAATTAAAAATCCCCCGCCTCCCCCTTTTCCCGATGATTGCAAAAGCTAATATATAAAAACTCAAAAGAGTATACAATCCCTAAAAGTTATAGACACTTTTTGGAATTATGTATCTCTACATTTGTGCATTGTGCTTTTCCAATTTAGATTTATACTTTTTTGTTAAATGAAAACATTAGTTTTCACTTTCCCTTCATCTCGTAAAAAAAAAAGAGATAAAAGGTAAAATAAGATCACAACAAAATGATAATTTTAGAGTTTGTATGGAAAATTTTTAAAGCAATAACAAATTTAAGTAAAGAAAATTTATTCACACACCACAAAAGCACACAAAACTTTTGTTATTCAAGTTTTCGAAATTTCACTAGTTCAACCCCAATTGCTTGGAATTTTATAAGAAAGAGATTTTTCTACACATGTTTTAAAAAATGGATATGCATGCATGAAACATGTTAAAGATGCAAATGACCTATGGACCAAACCTTTTAAAAAAGAATAACAAACACTCATTAAATTCTCAAGTGAATGTGTAGAGGGATATTTACCCCGAGTCAAACAAGAAATTATTTTGACCATTTACAAAAAGCTAACCTAACGATCATAGATGATTGTGAAGTTATTTATCATGCGTAACGGGCTATATTTTTGTAAGGGATGACTTATGGATTGGGAGTCTACACTCAGCTAAAAATACCCCGCCTCCCCCTTTTCCTGACGATTGCAACACCTAATATATAAAAACTAAAAAGAATTTACAATCCCTAAAAAATTACAGACACATGTTGGAGATATCTTTCTCTATATTTGTGCATTGTGCATTTCTATTTTAGATATATACTTTTTTCTTAAATAAAACTTGAGTTTTCATTTTCCCTTCATCTCGTAAACAACAAAGAGATAAAATGCAAATAGATGACAACAACATCAAAATTTAAGAGTTTAGGTATGGAAAAAAATTAAAGAAATAACAAATATAATTAAAGAAAATTTATTCACACACCACAAATGAACACAAAACTTTTGTTATCCAAGTTTGGGAAATTCCACTAGTTCAACCCTATTACCTTGGAATTGTATAAGAAAGATATTTTTCTACACATGTTTTAAAAAATCGATATGCATGCTTGAAACATGTTAAAGATGCAAATGACCTATGGATCCAGACCTTTTAAAGAGACTAACAAACACTCATTAAATTCTCAAGTGAACGTGTGGAATTTTTACCCGATTCAAACAAGCCATTATTTTGCCCATTTAAAAAAAGCTAACTGAAGGATCATTGATGATTGTGAAGTGATTTATGATGCGTAAAGGGGTATATTTTTGTAAGGAATGACTTTTGCATGGGAGTTAACACTCAGTTAATAATTCCCCACCTCTCCCTTTTTCTGACGTTTGCTAAACTGAATATATAAAAACTCAAAAGAGTTTACAATTCCTAAAAATTACAAACACTTTTTGGAATTATCTCTCTCTACATTTGTACATTGTGCTTTTCCATTTTAGATGTAGACTTTTTTCTTAAATTAAAACTTGAGTTTTCACTTTCCCTTCAAGTCGTAATAGAATTTTTAGCAATAAAAAATGAAAGGAAAGAAATTTTATTCACACACCACAAATGACCACGAAAGTTTTGTTACCGAAATTTTGGAAATTCCACTAGTTCAACCCGAATTGCTTGGAATTTTAGAAGAAAGATTTTTTACCACATGTTTTAAAAAATGGATATGAATGCGTGAAACATCTTAAAGATGGAAATGACCTATGGATCCAAACCTTTTAAAGAGAATAACAAAAGCTCATTAAATTCTCATGTGAACGTGCGTTGGGATATTTACCCGAGTCAAACAAGCAATTATTATGCCCATTTACAAAAAGCTAACCTACCAATCATAGATGATTGTAAAGTGATTTACCATGCGTAACGGGCTAAATTTTAGTAAGGAATGACTTATGGATTGGGAGTAAGCACTCAGTTTAAATTCCCCCGCCTCCCCCTTTTCTAGACGATTGTAAAACATAATATATAAAAACTAAAAAGAGTTTACAATCCCTAAAAATTACAGACAATTTTTTGAATTTTCTCTCTCTTCATTTGTGCATTGTGCATATCAATTTTAAATGTATACTTTTTTCTTAAATAAAAACTTGAGCTTTCACTTTCCCTTCATCTCGTAAACAAAAAAGAGATAAAAGGCAAATAGATCACAACAAAATGGAAATTTTAGAGTTTCTGTCTGGAAAATATTTAAAGCAATAACAAATGGAAGCAAAGAAAATTTATTCACACATCACAAATGAACACAAAAGTTTTTTTATCCAAGTTTGGGCAATTCCACTAGTTCAACCCTAATAATTTGGATTTTAATAAGAAAGAGATTTTTCTACACATGTTTTAAAAAAATGGATATGCATTCTTGAAACATGTTAAAGATACAAATAACATATGGATCAAAACCTTTTAAAGAGAATAACAAACGCTCATTCAATTCTCAAGTAAATGTGAGGTGAGAAATTTACCCGAGTCAAACAAGCCATTATTTTGCACATTTACAAAAAGATGCCCTAACGATCATATATGATTTTAAAATGATTTACCATGTGTAATGGGCTATATTTTTGTAAGGAACGACTTATGGATTGGGAGTCAACACTCAGTTAAAAATCCCCCACCCCCCACCCCCTCCCCCTTTTCCCGACGATTGCAAAACCTAATATATAATAACTAAAAAGAGTTTACTACCCCTAAAAATTACAAACACTTTTTGGAATTATCTCTCTCTACATTTGTGCATTGTGCATTTCCATTTCAAATGTATACTCTTTTCTTAAATCAAAACTTGAGTTTTCACTTTCCCTTCATCTCGTAAACAAAAAAGAGATAAAGGGCAAATAAGATCCCAACCAAATGAATATTTTAGACTTTATGTATGAAAATAATTTTAAAAAATAAGAAATGTAAGTAAAGAAAATTTATTCACACACCACAAATTTAGACAAAATTTTTGTTATCCATGTTTGGGAAATTCCACTAGTTCAACCCTTAATAGCTTGGAATTTTGTAAGAAAGAAAGTTTTCTACACATGTTTTAAAAAATGGATATGCATGCATCAAACATGTTGAAGATGCAAATGACCTGTGTATCCAAACCTTTTAAAGAGAATAAAAAACACAAATAAAATTCTCTAGTGAACATGCGGTGGGATTTTATCCTAGTCAAACAAGCCATTATATTGCCCGTTTACAAAAAGCTAACCTAACGGTCCTAGATGATTGTTAAGTGATTCATCTTGCGTAACGGGCTATATTTTTGTACGGAATGACTTATAGTATTGGAGTCAACACTCAATTAAAAATCCCATGCCTCCCCCATTTCCCGATGATTGCAAAACCTAAGATACAAAAACTAAAAAGAGTTTACAATCCCTAAAGATTACAATCACTTTTTGGAATTGTCTCCCTCTAAATTTGCGCATTGTGCATTTCCTTGTTAGATGTTTACTTTATTCTTAAATCAAAACTTGAGTTTCACTTTGCCTTCATCTCGTAGACAAAAAAGAGATAAAAGGCAAATAAGATCACAACAAAATGAAAATTTTAGAAATGAAGATAAAAGTTTTGTTATCCAAGTTTGGGATTTTCTACTAAGTTCAACCCTAATAGCTTGGAATTTTATAAAAAAGATATTTTTCTACACATGTTTTAAAAAATGGATATGCATGTGTGAAACTTGTTAAAGATGCAAATGCCCAGTGTATCCAAACCTTTTAAAGAGAATAACAAACACTCATTAAATTCTCAAGTGAACCTGCGGTGAGATATTTGCCTGAGTCAAATAAGCCATTATTTTTCCCATTTACAAAAATCTGATCTAACGATCATAGATGATTGTAAAGTGATTTATCGTGTGTAACGGGCTATATTTTTATAAGGAATGACTTATAGATTGGGAATCAGCACTCAGTTAAAAATCGCCCGCCTCCCCCTTTTCTCGACAATTGCCAAACCTAATATATAAAAACTAAAAAGGTTTACAATCCCTTAAAATTACAGACACTTTTTGTGATTATCTCTCTCTACATTTGTGCATGGTGCACTTCCTTTTTAGATGTAAACTTTTTTCTTAAATCAAAACTTGAGTTTTCAATTTTCGTTCATCTCGTAAACAAAAAAGAGATAAAAGACAAATAAGATCACAACAAAATGAAAATTTTTGAGTTTATGTATGGAAAAAATTTGAAGCAATAACAAATGTAAGTAAAGAAAATTTACTCACAGACCACAACAGAACACATTAGTTTTGTCATCCAAGTTTGGGAAATTCCAATAGTTCAACCCTAATACCTAGGAATTTTATAAGAAAGAGAATTTTCTGCACATATTTTAAAAAGTGGATATGCATGCTTGAAACATGTTAAAGATGAAAATGACATATGGATCCAAACCTTTTATAGAGAATAACAAATGTTCATTCAATTCTCAAGTGAACGTGCGGTGGGATATTTACCAGAACCAAACAAGACATTATTTTGCCCATTTAAAAAAAGCTAACCAAACGATCATAGAAGATTTTAAAGTGATTTATCTTGCGTAATGGGCTACATTTTTGTAAGGAATGACTTAGAGATTGGGAGTCAACACTCAGTGAAAAATTCACCACCTCCCCCTTTTTCGGACGATTGCAAAACCTAATATATAAAAACTAAAAAGAGTTTACAATCCCTAAAAATTACTCACAGTTTTTGGAATTATCACTCTCTACATTTGAGCATTTTACATTACCATTTTAGATGTATACTTTTTCCTTAAATCAAAACTTGAGTTTTCACTCTCCCTTCATCTCGTAAACAAAGAAGAGATAAAAGGCAAACAAGATCAGAACAAAATGAAAATTTTAGAGTTTATGTATAAAAAAAAATTAAAGCAGTAACAAATGTAAGTAAACAAAATTTATTCACACACCACAACAGAGCACAATATTTTTGTGATCCAAGTTTGGGAAATTCCACTACTTCAACCTTAATAGCTTGGAATTTTAAATAGAAAGAATTTTCTACACATATTGTGAAAAATGGACATGCATGCTTGAAACATGTTAAAGATGCAAATGACCTATGGATCCAAATCTTTTCTAGAGAATAACAAACGCTCATTCAATTCTCAAGTGAACGTCCGGTGGGAGATTTACCCGAGTCAAACAAGCCATTATTTTGCCCATTTGAAAAAAGCTAACCTAACGATCATAGATGATTGTAGAGTGATTTATCTTGCATAACGGGCTATATTTCTGCAAGGAATTACTTATAGATTGGGAGTCAATACTCAAGTAAAAATCCCCTGCCTCCCCCTTTTCCCGACGATTAGAAAACCAAATATATAAAAACTAAAAAAAGTTTAAAATCCCAAAAAATTACAAACACTTTTTGGAATTATCTCTCTCTACATTTTTGTATTGTGCATTTCTTTCTTAGATCTATACTTTTTTTCTTTAATCAAAACTTGAATTTTCACTTACCCTTCATCTCGTAATAAAAAAATAGATAAAAGGAAAAAAGATAAGAACAAAAAGAAAATTTTAGAGTTTGTGTATGGAAAAAATTTAAAACAATAACAAATGTAAGTAAATAAAATTTTTTCATAGACCACAAATGAATACAAAAGTTTTCTTATCCATGTTTGGGAAATTCCACTAGTTCAATCCTAATACCTTGGAATTTTATAAGAAAAAGATTTTTCTACCCATGTTTTAAAGATGCAAATGACATGTGTATCTAAACCTTTTAAAGATAAAAAAAATACGAATTAAATTCTCTAGTGAGCGTGTGGTGGGATATTTCCCCGAATCAAACAAGCCATTATTTTGCCCATTTACAAAAAGCTGACCTAACGATCGTAGATGATTGTTAAGTAATTTATCATGCGTAACGGGCTATATTTTTGTAAGGAATTACTTATGGATTGGGGGTCAACATATAGATAAAAATCCCCCGCCTCCCCCTTTTCCCAATGATAGAAAAACTTAATATATAAAATCTAAAAATAGTTTACAATCCCTAAAAATTACAAACACTTTTTGGAATTATCTCTCTCTACATTTGTCCATTGTGCATTTCCATTTTAGATGTATACTTTTTTCTTAAATCAAAACTTGAGTTTTCACTTTCCCTTCATCTCGTAAACAAAACAATAAAAGACAAATAAGATCATGACAAAATGAAAATTTTGAAGTTTATGTACGGAAAAAATATAAAGGAAAAACAAATGTAAACAAAGAAAATTTATTCACAGACCACAAATGAAGACAAAAGTTTTGTTTCATAGTTTGGGAGCCTTTAGTTCAACCCTACTAACTTGAAATTTTATAAGAAAGGGATTTTTCTACACATGTTTTCAAAAATGGATATGCATGCGTGAAACATGTTAAAGAAGCAAACAACCTGTGTATCCAAACCTTTTAATGAGAATAACAAACACACATTAAATTCTCAAGTGAAAGTGCATTGGGATATTTACCCGAGTAGAACAAGCCATTATTTTCCCCATTTACAAAAAGCAGACCTAACAATCATAGATGATTGTAAAGTGATTTATCATGCGTAACAAGCTATATTATTGTATGGAATAACTTGTGGATTTGGAGTCAATACTTAGTAAAAAATCCTCCGCTTCCCCCTTTTCCCGACGATTACAAAACCTAATATATAAAAATTTAAAAAAATTTACAATCCCTAAAAATTACAGACACTGTTTGAAATTATCTCTCTCTACATTTGTGCATTGTGCCTTTCCCTTCTAGACGTATAGTTTTTTATTAAATAAAAATTTGAGTTTTCACTTTCCCATCTCGCACACAAAAAAGAGATAAAAGGCAAATCAGATCACAACAAAATGAAAATTTTAGAGTTTATGTATGGAAGAAATTTAAAGCCATAACATATGTAAGTAAAAAAAATTTATTCACACACCACAAATGAACAAAATTTTTTTGTTATCCAAGTTAGGGAAATTCCTCTAGTTCAACCCTAATAGTTTGGAATTTTATAAGAAAGAGATTTTTCTACACATGTTTTGAAAAATGGATATTCATGTGTGAAACATGTTAAAGATGCAAATGACTTGTGTATCTAAACCTTTTAAATAGAATAACAAACACTTATTAAATTCTCAAGTGAACGTGCGGTGAGATATTTACACAAGTTAAACAAGCCATTATTTTGCCCATTTAAAAAAAGAAAACTTATCAATCATAGATGATTGTAAAGTGATTTATCTTGCGTAACGGGCTATATTTTTGTAAGGAATGACTTATAGATTGAGAGTCAACACTTAGTTAAAAATCCCCCACCTCCCCCTTTTCCCGACGATTGCAAAACCTAATATATAAAAAGGAAAAAGAGTTTATAATGCCTAAAAATTATCGACACTTTTTGGAAATATCTCTCCCAGAATTTGTGCATGGTGCACATCCAATTTAGTTGTATAGTTTTTTCTTAAATCAAAACTTGAATTCTCACTTTCCCTTCCTCTCGTAAACAAAAAAGGGATAAAAGGCAAATATGATCAAAACAAAACGAAAATTTTAGAGTTTATGTATGGAAAAATTTAAAGCAATAACAAATGTAAGTAAAGAAAATTTCTTCACACACCACAATAGAACACATTAGTTTTGTGATCCAAGTTTTGGAAATTCCACTAGTTCAACTGTAATAGCTTGGAATTTTATAAGAAAGAGATTTTTCTACTCATGTTTTAAAAAAATGAGATGCATGCATGAAACATCTTAAAGATGCAAATAACCTGTGTATCCAAACCTTTTAAAGTGAATAACAAACACTTATTAGATTCTCAAGTGAACGTGCGGTGGGATATTTACCCGAGTCAAACGAGCCATTATTTTGCCCATTTACAAAAAACTGACCTAATGATCATAGATGATTGTATAGTGATTTATTATGCGTAATGGGCTATATTTTTGTAAGGAATGACTTATGGATTGGGAGTCAACACTCAGTTAAAAATCCACCGCCTCCCCCTTTTCCTGACGATTGCAAAATGTAATATATAAAAACTAAAAAAAGTTTACAATCCCTAAAAATCAAAGACACTTTTTGGAATTATCTCTCTCTACATTTTTGCATTGTGCATTTCTATATTAGATGTATACTTTTTTCTTAAATCAAAACTTGAGATTTCACTTTCCCTTCTTCTTGTAATCGAAAAAGAGATAAAAGGTAAATAAGATCATAACAAAATGAAAATTTTAGAGTTTATGTATAGACAAAATTTCAAGCAATAACAAATGTAAGTAAAAAAAAATTATTCACACACCATAATTAAAGACAAAAGTTTTGTTATCCAAGTTTGGGTAATTCTACTACTACAACCTAATAGCTTGGAATTTTATAAGAAAGAGATTTTTCTACACATGTTTTGAAAAATGGATATGCATGCGTGAAACATGTTAAAGATGCAAATGACCAATGTATCCAAATCTTTTAAAGAGAACAACTCTTTAAATTCTCAAATGAACGTACGGTGGCATATTTACCTGAGTCAAACAAGCCATTATTTTAGCCTCTTACAAAAAGCTAACCTAACAATCGTAGATAATCGTAAAGTGATTTATCATGTGTAATGGGCTATATTTTTGTAAGGAATGACGTATGGATTGGGAGACAACACTCTGTTAAAAATCCCCCGCCACCCCCTTTTCCCGACGAATGCAAAACCTAATATATAAAAACTAAAAAGAGTTTACAATCCCTAAAAATTAGAGAAACTTTTTGGAATTAACTCTCTCTACTTTTGTGCTTTGTTCATTTCCATTTTAGATATATAGTTTTTTCTTAAATCAAAACTTGAGTTTTCATTTTCCCTTCATCTCGTAAACAAAAAAGAGATAAAAGGCAAAAAATATCACAACAAAATGAAAATTTTAAAGTTTATGTATGGAAAAAATTTAACCCAATAAAAAATATAAGTAAAGAAAATTTATTGACACACCACAAATGAACACCAAACTTTTGTTATCCAAGTTTGGGAAATTCCACTAGTTACCCCTAATAGCTTGGAATTTTATAAGAAAGAGATTTTTCTACACATGCTTTAAAAAATGGATTTGCATACCTGAAGCAAGTTAAAGATTCAAATGACCTATAGATCCAATCCCTTTAAAGAGAATAACAAACGCACATTAAATTCTCAAGTGAACACGTGGTCAGATAGTTACTAGCGTCAAACAAGCCATTATTTTGGCCATTCACAAAAAGCTGATCTAACGATCATAGATGATTGATTGTAAAGTGATTTATCATGCGTAACGGGCTATATTTGGAAGGAATAGCTTATGGATTGGAAGTCAACACTCAGTTAAAAATCCACTGCTTCCTTCTTTTCCCGACAATTACAAAACCTAATATATAAAAACTAAAAAGAGTTTACAATCCCAAGAAATTACAGACACTTTTTGGAATTATTGCTCTCTACATTTGTGCATTGTGCATTTCCATTTTAGATGTATACTTTTTCTTAAATCAAAATTTTATTTTTCACTTTCCCTTCATCTCGTAAATAAAAAAGTGATATAAGGCAAATAAGATCAAAACAAAATGAAAATTTTAGAGTTTATGCATGGAAAAACTTTAAAGTAATAAAAAATGTTAAGTAAATAAAATTTATTCAAACACCACAAATGAAGACAAAATTTTTGTTATCCAAGTATGGGAAATTCGACTAGTTCAACCCTAATAGGTTGGAATTTTATAAGAAATAGATTTTTCTACACATGTTTTAGAAAATTGATATGCATGCCTGAAACATGTTAAGGATGCAATTGACCTATGGATCCAAGCTTTTTAAAGAGAATAACAAACGGTCATAAAATTTTCGAGTGAACGTGTGGTGGGATATTTACCTAAGTCAAACAAGCCATTATTTTGGACATTTACAAAAAGATGACCTAACGATCATAGATGATTGTGAAGTGATTTATCAAGCGTAACGGGCAATATTTTTGTAGGGAATGACTTATGGATTGGGAGTCAACATTCAATTAAAAATCCCCCGCCTCCCCTTTTCCCGACGATTGCAAAAGCTAATATATAAAAACTCAAAAGAGTTTACAATCCCTAAAAGTTATAGACACTTTTTGGAATTATGTATCTCTACATTTGTGCATTGTGCATTTCCAATTTAGATTTATACTTTTTTGTTAAATGAAAACATTATTTTTCATTTCCCTTCATCTCGTAAAAAAAAAGAGATAAAAGGTAAAAAAGATAACAACAAAATGATAGTTTTAGAGTTTATGCATGGAAAAAATTTAAAGCAATAAAAAATTTGAGGAAAGAAAATTTATTCACACACCACAAAAGAACACAAAACTTTTGTTATCCAAGTTTTGGAAATTCCACTAGTTCAACCCCAATTGCTTGGAATTTTATAAGAAAGAGATTTTTCTACACATGTTTTAAAAAATGGATATGCATGCTTGAAACATGTTAAAGATGCAAATGACCTATGGATCCAAACCTTTTAAAAAAGAATAACAAACACTCATTAAATTCTCAAGTGAACGTGTGGAGGGATATTTACCCCGAGTCAAACAAGAAATTATTTTGACCATTTACAAAAAGCTAACCTAACGATCATAGATGATTGTCAAGTGATTTATCTTGCGTAACGGGCTATATTTTTGTAAGGGATGACTTATGGATTGGGAGTCTACACTCAGTTAAAAATACCCCGCCCCCCCCCCCCCCCCCCTTTTCCTGACGATTGCAACACCTAATATATAAAAGCCAAAAAGATTTTACAATCCCTAAAAAATTACTGACACATGTTGGAGATATCTCTCTCTACATTTGTGCATTGTGCATTTCATTTTCCCTTCATCTCATAAACAAAAAAGAGATAAAAGGCATTAATATCACAACATAAATAAATGTTAGAGTTTATTTATGGAAAAAATATAATGCAATAACAAATGTAAGTAAAGAAAATTTATTCACACACCACAAATGAACACAAAAGTTTTGTTATCCAAGTTTGGGAAATTCCACTAGTTCAACCCTAATAGCTTGGAATTTATAAGAAAGAGATTTTTCTACACATGTTTTAAAAAATGGATATGGATGCTTGAAACATGTTAAAGATGCAAATGACCTATGGATCTAAAGCTTTTAAAGAGAAAAACAAACGCTCATTGAATTTTCAAGTGAACGTGTGGTGGGGTATTTACTCGAGTCACACAAGCCATTATTTTGACCATTTAAAAAAAGCTAACCTAATGATCATAGATGAATGTAAAGTGATTTATCATGCATAACAGGCTATTTTTTGTAAGGAATGATTTATGGGTTGGAAGTCAACACTCAGTTAAAAATCCGGTGCTTCCCCCTTTTCCCGACGATTACAAAACCTAAGATACAAAAACTGAAAAGAGTTAATAAGCCCTAAAAATTACAGACACTTTTTGAATTATCTTGCTCTACATTTTTGCATTGTTCATTTGCATTTTAGATGTATACTTTTTTCTTAAATCAAAACATTATTTTTCACTGTCCCTTCATCTCGTAAACAAAAGAGAGATAAAAAGCAAATAAGATGACAAAAAAATGAAAATTTTAGAGTTTATGTATTGAAAAAATTTAAAGCAATAACAAATGTAAGCAAAGAAAATTTATTCACACACCACAAATGAACACAAAAGTTTTGTTATCCAAGTTTTGAAAATTCCACTAGTTGAATCCTAATAGCGTGGAATTTTATAAGAAAGAGTTTTTTTTATACAAGTTTTAAAAAATGGATATGCAAGCCTGAAACATGTTAAAGATGCAAATGACCTATGGATCCAAACCATTTAAAAAGAATAACAAACGCTCATTAAATTCTCAAGTGAACGTTTGCTAGGATATTTACCCAAGTCAAAGAAGCCATTATTTTGGCCATTTACAAAAAGCTGACCTAACAATCATAGATGATTGCAAAATTATTTATCATGCATAACGGGCTATATTTTCGTAAGGAATGACTTATGGGTTGGGAGTCAACACTCACCAAAAAATCCCCCCCCCCCCCTCCCCCTTTTTCCGATAATTGCAAAACCAAATATATAAAAATTGAAAAGAGTTTAGAATCCCTAAAAGTTATAGACACTTTTTGGAATTATTTCTCTCTATATTTGTGTATTTCGCATTTCCATTTTAGATGTAAACTTTTTTCTTAAATCAATACTTGAGTTTTCACTTTACCTTCATCTCGTAAACAAAAAAGTGATAAAAGGAAAATAAGATCACAACAAAACGAAAATTTTAAAGTTTATGTATGGAAACATTTAAAGCAATAACAATTGTAAATAAATAAAATTTATTCACACACCACAAATGAACACAAAAGTTTTGTTATCAGAGTTTGGGAAATTCCACTAGTTCAACCCTAATAACTTGGAATTTTATAAGAAAGAAATTTTTCTACATATGTTTTATAAAATGGATATGCATGCTTGATCATGTTAAAGATGCAAATGACCTATGGATCCAAGCCTTTTAAAGAGAATAACAAACGCTCATTAAATTCTCAAGTGAACGTGCGGTGGGATATTTACGTGAGTCAAACAAGCCATTATTTTGCCCATTTACAAAAAGTTGACCTAAAGATCTTAGATGATTGTAAAGTGATTTATCTTGCGTAATGGGCTATTTTTTTGAAAGGAATGATTTATGGATTGGGAGTCAACACTCAATTAAAAATCACTCGCCTCCCCCTTTTCTTGATGATTGAAAACCTAATATATAAAAACTAAAATGAGTTTACAATCCCTAAAAATTATGGACACTTTTTTTAATTATCTCTTTCTACATTTGTGCAATGTGCAATGCCATTTTAGATGTATACTTTTTTCTTAAATCAAAACTTGTGTTAAGACTTTTCCTTCATCTCATAAAAAAAAAGAGATAAAAGGCAAATAAGATCACAAGAAAATGAAACTTTTATAGTTTAAGTAAGGAAAAAATTTAAAGCAATAACAAATGTAAGTAAAGAAAATTTATTCACACACCACAAATGAACACAAAAGATTTGCTATTCAAGTTTTGGAAATTCCACTTGTTAAACCCTAAAAGCTAGGAATTTTATAGGAAAAAGATTTTCTTACACGTGTATTAAAAAAATGGATATGCATTCTTGAAACATTTTAAAAAGTTCCAAATGACCTATGGATCCAAATATTTTAAAGATAATAAAAAATGCTTATTAAATTCTCAAGTGAATGTGCGGTGGGAGATTTACCCGAGTCAAACAAGCCATTATTTTGCCCACTTACAAAAAGTTGACCTAATGATCATAGATGGTTGTGAAGTGATTTATCATGTGTAACAGGCTATATTTTTGTAAGGAATCTTATGGATTGGGAGTCAACACTCAGTTAAAAATCCCCCGCCACTCCCTTTTCTCCACGATTGCAAAACCTAATATATAAAAACTAAAAAGAGTTTACAATCCCTAAAAATAATAGAAATTTTTTGGTATTATCTTTATTGACATTTGTGCATTGTCCATATCCAGTTTAGGTGTATACTTTTTTCTTAAATCAAAACATGAGTTTTCATTTTCCTTTCATCTCGTAAACAAAAAAGAGATAAAAGGCAAATAATATCACAAAAAAATGAAATTTTTAGAGTTTTGTATGGAAAAAATTTTAAACAATAGCAAATGTAAGTAAAGAAAATTTATTCACACACCCCAAATGAACAGAAAAGTTTTGTTATCCAAGTTTTTGAAATTCCACTAGTTCAGCCCTAATAAGTTTATATTTTATAAGAGAGAGATTTTTCAACACATGTTTTAAAAAATGGATATGCATGCTTGAAACATGTTACATATGAAAATGATCTATGGATCAAAACATTTTAAAGAGAATAACATATGCTCATTAAATTCTCAAGAGAATGTGTGGTGGGATATTTACTTGAGTCAAACAAGCCATTTTTTTGCCCATTTACAAAAAGCTGACCTAACGATCATAGATGATTGTAAAGTGAGTTACGTGCGTAACGGGCCATATTTTTGTAAGGAATGACTTATGGATTGGCAGTCAATACTCAATTAAAAATCCCCCACCTCCCCCTTTTCCCGACGATTGCAAAACATAAAATATAAAAACTAAAAGGAGTTTACAATCCTTCAAAATTACAGACACTTTTTGGAATTATCTCCCTCTTTATTTGTGCATTGTGCATTTCCATTTTAGATGCATACTTTTTTCTTCAATAAAAAGTTGAGTTTTCACTTTCCCTTTATCTCGTAAACAAAAAAGAGATAAAAGCCAAATATGATAACAAAAAAATAAAAATTTTACAGTTTATGTATGGAAAAAATTTAAAGCAATAACATATGTAAGTAAAGAAAATTTATTCACACACCACAAATGAGCACAAAAGTTTTGTTATCTATGTTTGGGAAATTCCACTAGTTCAACCTTAATATCTTAGAATTTTATAAGAAAGAGATTTTCTACACTTGTTTTAAAAAATGGATATGCATACGTGAAACATGATCAAGATGCAAATGACCTGTGTATCCAAAACTTTTAAAGTGAATAACAAATACTCATAAAATTCTCTAGTGAACGTGCGGTGGGATATTTACCTGAGTCAAACAAGCCCTTATTTTGCCCATTTAGAAAAAGCTGACCTAACGATCATAGATCATTGTAAAGTGA
Source organism: Aristolochia californica (assembly GCF_029961685.1). Classification (NCBI taxonomy): domain Eukaryota; kingdom Viridiplantae; phylum Streptophyta; class Magnoliopsida; order Piperales; family Aristolochiaceae; genus Aristolochia; species Aristolochia californica. The sequence continues at coordinate 29,773,277 of NW_027181992.1, read as the reverse complement.
TTTATCATGCGTAATGGGATATATTTTTTTAAGTAATGACTTATGGATAGGGGGTCAACACTCAGTTCAAAATCCACAGCCTCCCACTTTTCACGATGATTGTAAAAACTAATATATAAAAAAAAAGAGTTTAAAATCACTAAAAATTACAAACACTTGTTGGAATTATCTCTCTCTACATTGGTGGAATGTGCATTTCCATTTTATATGTATACTTTTTTCTTAAATCAAAAATTAAGTTTTCAATTTCCCTTCATTTCGTAAACAAAAAAGAGATAAAAAGCAAATAAGATCATAAAAAAATAAAAAATTTAGAGTTTATGTATGGAAAAAATTTCAATCAATAACAAATGTAAGTAAAGAAAATTTATTCACTCACCACAAATGAACACTAAAGTTTTGTTATCCAAGTTTAGGAAATTCCTCTAGTTTAACCCTAATAGCATGGAATTTTATAAGAAAGAGATTTTTCTACACATGTTTTAAAAAATGGATATGAATGCGTGAAACATGTTAAAGATGCAAATGACCTGTGTATCCAAACCTTTTAAAGAGAATAAGAAACACTCATTAAATTCTCAAGTGAACGTACGGTGTGATATTTACCCGAGTCGTATATGCCATTAATTTGGCCATTTACAAAAAGGTGACCTAACGATCATAGAAGATTGTAAAGTGATTTATCATGTGTAATGGGCTATATTTTTGTAAGGAATGACTTATGGCTTGGGAGTCAACACTCAGTTAAAAATCCATTGGCTCCCCCTTTTCCCGATGATTGCAAAACCTAATATATAAAAACTAAAAAGAGTTCACAATCCCGAAAAATTACAAACACTTTTTGGAATTATCTCTCTCTACATTGGTGCATTGTATATTTCAATTTTAGATGTATACTTTTTTCTTAAATCAAAACAGGAGTTTTCACTTTCCCTTCATCTCGGAAACAAAAAGAGATAAAAGGCAAATAAGATCACAACAAAATGAAAATTTTAGAGTTTATGTTGGGAAAAATTTAAAGCAATAACAAATGTAAGTAAAGAAAATTTATTCACACACCACAAATGAAAAAGTTTTTTTTTTCCAGGTTTGGCAAATTCCACTATTTGAAACCTAATAGCTTGGAATTTTATAAGAAAAAGATTTTTCAACACATGTTTTAAAAAAGGTATATGCATGTGTGAAACATATTATATATGCAAATGACATGTGTATCCACTACTTTTAGAGAGAATAACAAACACTCACTAAATTCTCAAGTGAACGTGCGGTGGGATATTTAGCCGAGTCAAACAAGCCATTATTTTGCCCATTAACAAAAAGTTGTCCTAACGATCATAGAAGATTGTAAAGTGATTTATCATGCTTAACGAGCTATATTTTTATAAGGAATGACTTATGGATTGGGAGTCAACACTCAGTTAAAAATCCCCTGGCTCCCCCTTTTCCCGACGATTGCAAAACTTAATTTATAAAAACTAAAAAGAGTTTACAATCCCAAAAAATTACAGATACTTTTTTGAATTATCTCTCTCTACATTTGTGCATTGTGCATTTCCATTATAGATGCAAACTTTTTTTTAAAATCAAAACTTGTGTTTTCACTTTCCCTTCTTCTCGTAAAAAAAAAAGAGAAAAAAGTCAAATAAGATCACAACAAAATGAAAATTTTAGAGTTGATGTATGGAAAAAATTAAAGCAATAACCAGTGTAAGTAAATAAAATTTATTCACATACCACAAATGAACACAAAAGTTTTGTTATCCAAGTTTGGGAAATTCCACTAGTTCAACCTTAATAGCTTGGAATTTAATAAGTAAGAGATTTTTCTACTCATGTTTTAAAAAATTGATATGCATACTTGAAACATGTTAAAGATAGAAATGACCTATGGATTCAAACCTTTTAAAGAGAATAAAAAACTATCATTAAATTCTCAACTGAACGTGCAGTGGGAAATTTACCCGAGTCAAAGAAGCCATTATTTTGCCCTTTACAAAATGCTGACCTAATGATCATAGATGATTGTAAAGTGATTTATCATGTGTAACGGGCTATATTTTTTTAAGGAATGACTTATGGATTTGGATTCAACACTCAGTTAAAAATTCTCCGCCACCCCCTTTTCCTGACGATTGCAAAACCTTATATATAAAAACTAGAAAGAGTTTACAATCCCTAAAAGTAACAGACACTTTTTGGAATTATCTCTCTCTACATTTTGTGCATTGTGCATTTACATTTTAGATGTATACCTTTTTTTAAAATCAGAACGTGAGTTTTCACATTCCCTTCATCTCGTAAACAAAAAAAAATTAAAGGCAAATAGATCACAACAAAATGAAAATTTTAGAGTTTATGAATCAAAAAAATTTAAATCAATTAAAAATGTAAGTAATGAAAATTTATTCTCACACCACAAATGAACACAAAATTTTTGTTATCCAAGTTTGGGAAATTCCATTAGTTCAACCCTAACAGCTTGGAATTTTAAAAAGAAAGAGATTTTTCTACAAATGTTTTAAAAATAGAAATGCATGCTTTAAACATGTTCAAGATGCAAATGACCTATGGATCCAAACCTTTTAAAGAGAATAAGAAACGCTCATTAAATTCTCAAGTGAATGTGCGGTGGGATATTTACCCAAGTTGAACAAGCCATTATTTTGCCCATTTACAAAAAGCTGACCTAACGATCCTAGATGATTGTGAAGTGATTAATCAAGCGTAACAGACTATATTTTTGTGAGGAATGACTTATCGATTGGGAGTCAAAAATCAGTTAAAAATCCCCCGCCTCCCCATTTTCCCGACGATTGCAAAACCTAATATATAAAAACGTAAAAGAGTTTACAATCCCTAAAAATTACAAACACTTTTTGGAATTTTCTATCTCCACATTTGGGCATTTTGCATTTCCATTTTAGATGTATACTTTTTTCTTAAATCAATACTTGAGTTTTCACTTTCCCTTCATCTCGTAAACAAAAAAGAGATAAAAGGCAGAAAGATCACAACAAAAGGAAAATTTTAGAGTTTATGTATGGAAAAACTTTTAAGCAATAAAAAATTTAAGTACAGATGATTTATTCACATCCAACAAATGAACACAAAAGTTTTGTTATCCAAGTTTTGGAAACTCCACTGGTTTCAACCCTAATAGCATGGAATTTTATAAGAAAGAGAATTTTCTACACTTGTTTTAAAAAACAAATATGCATGATTGAAACATGTATAAGATGCAAATGACCTATGGATACAAAACTTTTAAAGAGAATAACAAACGCTCCTTATATTCTAAAGTGAACATGCGGTGGGATATTTACCTGAGTCAAATAAGCCATTATTTTGGCCATTTACAAAAAGATGACATAACAATCATAGATAGTTGTAAAGTGATTTATGCGTAATGGGCTATATTTTTGTAAGGAATAACTTATGGATTGGGAGTTAAGACTCAGTTAAGAATCCCCCGCCTTGCCTTTTTCTCGATGATTGCAAAACCTAATATATAAAAACTAAAAAGAGTTTACAATCCCTAAAAATTATAGACATTTTTTGGAATTAGCTCTCTCTACATTTTTTCATTTTGAATTTCCATTTTAGATGTATAATTTTTTCATAAATCAAAACTTGAATTTTCACTTTCCGTACATCTCGTAAACAAAAAAGAGATAAAAGCCAAATAGATCACAACAAACGGAAAATTTTAGAGTTTATGTATGACAAAATTTTAAAGCAATAACAAATGAAAGTAAAGAAAATTTATTAACGCACCACAAATGAACACAAAAGTTTTGTTATCCAAGTTTGGGAAATTCTACTTGTTCAACCCTAAGAGCTTGGAATTTTATAAGAATGGGATTTTTCTACCCATGTTTTAAAAAATGGATATGCATTCTTGAAACATGTTAAAGATGCAAATGACCTAGGGATACAAACCTTTTAAAGAGAATAACAAACGCTCAATAAATTCTCAAGTGAACGTGCAGTGCGATAGTTACTAGAGTCAAACAAGCCATTATTTTGCCCATTTACAAAAAGCTGACCTCACTATCATAGATGGTTGTAAACTGAATTGTCATGCGTAACGGGCTATATTTTTGTAAGGAATGACTTATAGATTGGGAGTCGACACTTAGATAAAAATTCCCCGCTTCCCCCTTTTCTCGACGATTCCAAAACCTAATATATAAAAACTAAAGAGAGTTTACAATCCCTACAAATTACCAACACTTTTTGGAATTATCTCTCTCTAAATTTGTGCATTGTGCATTTCCATTTTAGATGAATACTTTTTTCTTAAATCAAAACTTGAGTTTTTACTTTCCCTTCATCTCATAAAAAAAAGTGATAAAAGGTAAATAAATCACAACAAAATAAAATTTTGAGAGTTTATGTATGGAAAACATTTAAGGCAATAAGAAATGTTAGTAAAGAAAATTAATTCACACACCACAAATGAACACAAAAGTTTTGTTATCCTAGTTTGGGAAATTCCACTAGTTCACCCCTAATAGCTTGGAATTTTATAAGAAAGGGATTTTTCTACAGATGTTTTGAAAAATGGATATGCATGTTTGAAACATGTTAAAGATGCAAATGACCTATGGATCCAAACGTTTTAAACATAATAACAAATACTCATTAAATTCTCAAGTAAACGTGCAGTGACATATTTACCCGTGTCAAACAAGCCATTATTTTGCCCATTTACAAAAAGTTGACCTAACGATCATAGATGATTGTAAAGTGATTTCTCATGCGAAACGGGCTATATTTTTGTAAGAAATGACTTATGTATTGGGAGTCAACACTCAGATAAAAATCCCCCGCCTCCCCTTTTTCCCGGCGATTGCAAAACCTAATATATAAAAACTAAAAAGAGTTTACAATACCTAAAAATTATAGACACTTTTTGGAATTATCATTCTCTACATTTGTTCATTTTTCTTTTCCATTTTTTACTTAAACCAAAACTTGAGTTTTCCCTTTCCCTTCATCTCGTATACAAAAAAGAGATAAAAGGCAAATAGATTACAACAAAATGAAAATTTTAGAGTTTATGTAGGGAAAAAATTTAAAGAAATAACAAATGTAAGTAAAAAAAATTTATTCACACACCACAAATGAAGACAAAAGTTTTGTTATCCAAGTTTGGGAAATTCCACTTGTTCAACCCAAACAGCTTGGAATTTAATAAAAAATAGATTTTTCTACACATGTTTTAAAAAATTGATATGCATGCTTGATACATGTGAAAGATGCAAATGACCTATGGATACAAACCTCTTATAGAGAATAACAAACGGTTATTAAATTCTCAAGTGAACGGGAAGTGGGATATTTACACATGTCAAGCAAGCCAATATTTTGCCCATTTACAAAATGTTGACCTGACGATCATAGATGATAGTAAAGTGATTTAGCATGCGTAACGGGCTATATTTTTATAAGGAATGACTTATGGATTGGGAGTCAACACTCAGCTAAGAATCACCCGACTCGCCCTTTTCCCGACGATTGTAAAACCTAATATATAAAAACTAAAAAGAGTTTACAATCCCTAAAAATTACAGACACTATTTGGAATTATCTCTCTCTACATATTTGCATTTTGAATTTCAAATTTAGATGTATTCTTTTTTCTTAATTCGAAACTTTAGTTTTCACTTTCCCCTTATCTCATAAAAAAATAAGAGATGAAAGGCAAATAGATCACAATAAAATAAAAATTTTAGAGTTAATGTATGGAAAAAATTTTAAGCAATAACAAATGTAAGTAAAGAAAATTTATTCACACACCACAAATGATCACAAAAGTTTTGTTATCCAAGTTTGGGAAATTCCACTAGTTCAACCCTAATAGATTGGAATTTTATAAGAAAGATATTTTTATACCCATATTTTAAAAAAGGGATATGCATGTTTGAAACATATTAAAGATGCAAATCACATGTGTATCCAAATCTTTTAAAGATGCAAATCACCTATGTATACAAACACTAATTAAATTCTCAAATGAACGTGCGGTGGGATATTTACCTGAGTCAAACAAGCCATTATTTTCCCCATTTACAAAAAGCCGACCTAATGATCATAGATGATTGTAAAGTGATTTATCGTAACCGGCATTATTTTTGGAATGAATGACTTATGGATTGGGAGTAAACAATCTGTTAAAAATCCCCCGCCTCCCATTTTTCCGGACGATTGCAAAACCTAATATATAAAAATTTAAAAGAGTTTACAATCCCTAAAAATTACAGACATTTTTTGGAATTATCACTCTCTACATTTGTTAATTTTGCATTTCCATTTTAGATGTATACTTTTTTCTTCAATCAAACTTGAGTTTTACCTTTCCCTTCATCTCGTTAACAAAAAAGAGATAAAAGCCAAATAGATCACAACAAAATGAAAATTTTAGAGTTTATGTATGGAAAAAATTTTAAGCAATAACAAATGTAAGTAAAGAAAATTTATTCACACACCACAAATGAAGACAAAAGTTTTGTTATCGAAGTTTGGGAAATTCCACTAGTTCAACCCTATTAGCTTGGAATTTTATAAGAAAGATATTTTTCTACACATGTTTTTAAAAATGGATATGCATGCGTGTAACATGATAAAGATGCAAATGACCTGTATCCAAACCATTTAAAGAGAAGAACAAATACTCATTAAATTCTCAACTGAATATGCAGTGGGATATTTACTCGAGTCAAACAAGCCATTATTTGGCCCATTAACAAAAAGCTGACTTAACGATCATAGATGATTATAAAGTGATTTATCATGCGTAACGGGCTATATTTTTGTAAGAAATAACTTATTGATTGGGAGTCAACACTCAGTTAAAAATCCCCCGCCTCCCCTTTTTCCCGACTATTGCAAAACCGAATATATAAAAACCAAAAAGAGTTTACAATCCCTAAAAATTATAGACACTTTTTGGAATTATTTCTCTCTACAATGGGGCATTGTCCATTTCCATTTTAGATGTATACTTTTTTCTGAAATCAAAACTTGATTTTCACTATCCATTCTTCTTGTAAACAAACAAGAGATGAAAGGCAAATAAGATCACAGCAAAATGAAATTTTTTGAGTTTATGTAGCGAGAAAATTTAAAGTAATAACAAATGTAAGTAAATAAAATTCAGTCACACACGACAAATGAACACAAAAGTTTTGTTATCCAAGTTTGGGAAATTCGAACTTTCAACCCTTTTATCTTGGAAGTTTATAAGAAAGAGATTTTTTTACACATATTTTAAAAAATGGATATGCATGCTTGAAACATGTTAAAGATGCAAATGACATGTGTATCCAAACCTTTTAAACAGAATAAAAAACACTCATTAAATTCTCAAGTGAACGTGCGGTGGGCTATTTACTCAAGTCAAACAATCCAATATTTTCCCTTTTAAAAAAAGCTGACCTAACGATCATAGATAGTAAAGTGATTTATCTTGCGTAACGGGCAATATTTTTGTAAGGAATGACTTATAGATTGGGAGTCAACACTCAGTTAAAAAGCCCCCACCTCCCCCGTTTCCCAACCATTGAAAGACCTAATATATAAAAACTAAAAAGAGTTTACAGTCCTTAAAAATTACCAACACTTTTTGGAATTATCACTCTCTACATTAGTGCACGGTGCACTTCCATTTTAGATGTATAATTTTTTCTTAAATCAAAACTTGAGTTTTCACTTTCCCTTCATCTTGTAAACAAAAAAGAGATAAAAGGCATATAAGATCACAAAAAAATGAAAATTTTAGAGTTGTGGTATGGAAAAAATTTATTCACGCACCACGACTGAACACAATAGTTTTGTTATCCAAGTTTTGGGAAATTCCACTACTTCAACTCTAATAGTTTGGAATTTTATAAGAAAGAGATTTTGCTACACATATTTTAAAAAAGGTATATGCATGTTTGAAACATGTTAAAGATGCAAATGTCCAATGGATCCAAACCTTTTATAGAGAATAACAAATGCTCATTCAATTCTCAAGTGAACGTGTGGTGGGATATTTACCCGAGTCAAACAAGCAATTATTTTGCCCATTTAAAATAAGCTAACCTAACGATCATAGATGGTTGTAAAATGATTTAACCTGTGTAACGGGCTATATTTTTGCAAGTAATGACTGATAGATTGGGAGTCAACACTCAGTTAAAAATCCCTCTCCTCTCCTTTGTCACAATGATTGCAAAACCTAATATATAAAAACTAAAACTAGTTTAAAAACCCTAAAAATTACAGACAATTTTTTGAATTATCTCTCTCGACATTTTTGCATTGTTCCTTTCCATTTTAGATGGATAATTTTTTCTTAAATCAAAACTTAAGTTTTCAATTTCCCTTCATCTCGTAAACAAAAAAGAGATAAAAGGCAAATAAGATCACAAAAAAATGAAAATTTTAGAGTTTATGTATGAAAAAAATTTAAAGCAATAACAAATGTAAGTAACGAAAATTTATTCACACTCCACAAATGAAGACAAAAGTTTTGTTATCCAAGTTTGGGAAATTCGTCTAGTTCAACCCTAATAACTTGGAATTTTATAAGCAAGAGATTTTTCTACACATGTTTTAAAACATGGATATGCATGCGTGAAACATGTTAAAGATGCAAATGACCTGTGTATCAAAGACTTTTAAAGAGAATAACAAACACTCATTAAATTCTCAAGTGAACGTGCGGTGGGATATTTACTTGAGCCAAACAAGATATTATTTTTCCCATTTTCAAAAAGCTGACCTAACAATCATAGATGATTGTAAAGTGATTTATCATGCGTAACGAGCTATATTTTTGTAAAGAATTACATATGGATTGGGAGTCTCAACACTCAGTTAAAAATCCCCCGCCTCCCATTTTTCCCGACGATTGTAAAACCTAATATAAAAAAACAGAAAAGAGTTTACAATCCCTAAAAATTATAGACACTTCTTGGAATTATTTCTCTCTACATTTTTGCATTGTGCATTTCCATTTTAGATGTATACTTTTTTCTGAAATCAAAACTTGAGTTTTTACTTTCCATTCTTCTCGTAAACAAAAGCGAGATTAAAGGCAAATAAGATCACAAAAAAATGAAATTTTGTGAGTTTATGTGGGGAGAAAATTTAAAGTAATAACAAATGTAAGTAAAGAAAATTCAGTCACACACCACAAAATGAACACAAAAGTTTTGTTATCCAAGTTTGGGAAATTCCTCTAGTTCAACCCTATTAGCTTGGAATTTTATAAGAAAGAGACTTTTAACACATATTTTAAAAAATGGATATGCATGCTTGATACATGTTAAAGATGCAAATGACATGTGCTTCCAAACCTTTTATTTTGCCCATTTAAAAAAAGCTGACCTAACAATCATAGATGATTGTGAAGTGATTTATCTTACGTAACGGGCTATATTTTTGTATGGAATGATTTATAGATTGGGAGTCAACACTGAGTTAAAAAGCCCCCACTTACCCCTTTTCTCGAAGATTGCAAAACCTAATATATAAAAACTAGAAAGAGTTTACAATCCTAAAAAATTACCGAGACTTTTTGGAATTATCTCTCTCTACATTTGTGCACGGTGCACTTCCATTTTTGTGTATACTTTTTTCTTAAATCAAAACTTGTGTTTTCACTTTCCCTTCATCTCGTAAACTAAAAAGAGATAAAAGGCAAATAAAATCACAACAAAATAAAAATTTTAGATTTTATGTATGGGAAAAATTTTAACCAATAACAAATGTAGGTAAAGAAAATTTATTCATGTACCACAACTAAACACAATAGTTTTGTTATCCAAGTTTGGGAAATTCCACTAGTTCAACCCTAATAGCTTGGAAGTTTATAAGAAAGAGATTTTTCTACACATATTTTAAAAAATAGATATGCATGCTTGAAACCTGTTAAAGATGCAAATGACCTATGGATTCAAACCTTTTATAGAGAATAACAAACGCTCATTCAATTCTCAAGTGAACGTGCGGTGGGATACTTACCCGAGTAAAACATTCCATTATTTTACCCATTTAAAAAAAGCTAACCTAATGATCATAGATAGTTGTAAAGTGATTTCACTTGCATAACAGGCTATATTTTGGCAAGTAATGACTTATGGATTGGGAGTCAACACTCAGTTAAAAATCCCCCACCTCCCCTTTTTCCCGACAATTGCAAAACCTAATATATAAAAACTCAAAGTAGTATAAAATCCCTAAAAATTACAGACACTATTTGGAATTATCTCTCTCTTCATTTTTGCATATTTCAGTTCTATTTTAGATGGATACTTTTTTCTGAAATAAAAACTTGAGTTTTCAATTTCCCTTCATCTCTTAAACAAAAAAGAGATAAAAGGCAAATAAGATCACAACAAAATGAAAATTTTAGAGTTTATGTATGGAAAAAATTTAAAGCAATAACAAATGTATGTATATAAAATTTATTCACACACCACAAATGAAGATAAAATTTTTGTTGTCCAAGTTTTGGAAATTCCACTAGTTCAACCCTAATAGCTTGGAATTTTATAAGAAAGAGATTTTTCTACACATGTTCTAAAAAATGGAGATGCATGTGTGAAACATTTTAAGATGCAAATGACCTGTTATCCATACCTTTTCAAGAGAATAACAAACACTAATTAAATTCTCAAGTGAACGTGCGGTGGGATATTTACCCGAGTCAAACAAGCCATTATTTTGCCCATTTACAAAAAGCTGAGCTAACGATCATAAATGATTGTTAAGTGATTTATCATGAGTAACAGGGTATATTTGTGTAAAGAATGACTTATGGATTGGTAGTCAACGCTCAGTTAAAAATCCCCCACCTCCCCCTTTTCACGACGATTGCAAAACCTAATATATAAAAACTAAAAGAGTTTAAAATCCCTAAAAATTACAAATAATTTTTGGAATTACCTGTCTCTAATTTTGTGCATTGTGCATTTCCATTTTAGACGTATACTTTTTTTTTTAAATCAAAACATGAGTTTTCACTTACCCTTCATCTCATAAATAAAATAGAGATGAAAGGCAAATAAGATCACCACAAAATGAAAATTTTAGAGTTTATGTATGGAAAAAATTTAAAGCAATAACAAATGTAAGTAAAGACAATTTATTTACACACCACAAATGAAGACAAAAGTTTTGTTATCCAAGTTTGGGAAATTCCTCTAGTTCAACCCTAATAACTTGGAATTTTTTAAGAAAGAGATTTTTCAACACATGTTTTAAAAAATGGATATGCTTGCGTGAAATATGTTAAAGATGTAAATGACCTTTGTATTCAAACCTTTTAAAGAGAATAGAAACACTCATTGAATTCTCAAGTGAATGTGCGGTGGGATATTTACCCGAATCAAACAAGCCATTATTTTGCCCATTTACAAAAAACTGACCTAATGAACATATATGATTGTAAACAGATTTATCATGCGTAACGTGCTATATTTTTGTAAGGCATGACTTATGGATTGGGAATCAACACTCAGTTAAAAATCCCCCGCCTCCTCCTTTTCCTGACAATTACAAAACCTAATATATAAAAACTAAAAAGAGTTAACAATCCTTAAAAATTACAGACACTTTTTGGAATTATCTCTCTCTACATTTGTGCATTGTCCATTTCCATTTTAGTTGTATACTTTTTTCTTCAATAAAAAAACTTGAGTTTTGACTTTCCCTTCGTCTCAAAAATGAAAAAGAGATAAAAGGCAAATAATATCACAACAAAATGAAAATTTTAGAGTTTATGTTTGGAAAAATTTAAATAAATAAAAAATGTAGGTAAAGAAAATTTATTCACAAGCCACAAATGAACACAAAAGTTTTGTTATCCAAGTTTGGGAAATTCCACAAGTTCAACCCCAATAGTTTGATATTTTATAAGATTGAGATTTTTCTACACATGTTTTAAAAAATGTGTATGCATGCCAGAAATATGTTAAAGATGCAAAAAACCTATGGATCCAAACCTTTTAAAGAGAATAACAAACGCTGATTAAATTCTCAAGTGAACGTGTGGTGGGATATTTACGCGAGTCATAAAGCCATTATTTTGGCCATTTACAAAAAGCTGACCTAACAATCATAGATGATTGTGAAGTGATTTATCTTGCGTTACGGGCTATATTTTTGTAAGGAATGACTTGTGGATTGGGAGTCAACACTCAGTTAAAAATACATAGCCGCCCCCTTTTCCTGACGATTTTAAAACCTAATATATAAAAACTAAAAAGAGTTTACAATCCCTAAAAACTATAGACACTTTTTGGAATTATCTCTCTCTACATTTGTGCATTGTGCATTTCCATTTTAGATGTATACGTTTGTCTTAAATAGAAACTTGAGTTTTCACTTTCCCTTCATCTCATAAAAATAAAAAGATAAAAAGATAAAAGGCAAATAAGATCACAACAAAATGAAAACTTTAAAGTTTATGTTTGGAAAAACTTTTATGCAATAACAAATGTAGGTGAAGAAAATTTATTCACACGCCTCAAATGAACACAAAATTTTTGTTATCCAAGATTGGGAAATTCCACAAGTTCAACCCCAATAGCTTGGAATTTTATACGATAGAGATTTTTCTAAACTTGTTTTAAAAAATGTGTATGCATGCCAGATATATGTTCAAGATACAAATGACCTATGGATCCAAACCTTTTAAAGAGAATAACAAACGCTGATTAAATTCTCAAGTGAACGTGTGGTGAGATATTTACCCGAGTCAAAAAGCCATTATTTTTGCCATTTACAAGAAGCTAACCTAGCGACCATAGATGATTGTGAAGTGATTTATCTTGCATAACTGGCAATATTTTGGTAAGGAATGACTCATGGATTGGGAGTCAACACTCAGTTAAAAATCCACCGCCTCCCCCTTTTCCTGACGATTGCAAAACCTAATATATAAAAACTAAAAAGAGTTTACAGTCCTTAAAAATTACAGACACTTTTTGGAATTATCTCTCTCTACATTTGTGCATTGTGCATTTCTATTTTATATGTATAGTTTTTTCTAAAATAAAAACTTGAGTTTTCACTTTCCCTTCATCTCATAAAAAAAAAAAAGATAAAAGGCAAATAAGATCACAACAAAATGAAAATTTTAGAGTTTATGTATGGAAAAAATTTAAAGCAATAACAAATGTAAGTAAAGAAAATTTATTCACACTCCACTAATTAACACAAAAGTTTTGTTTTCCAAGTTCGGGAAATTCCACTAGTTCAACACTAATAGCTTGGAATTTTATTAGAAATAGAGTTTTCTACACATGTTTTAAAAAATGGATATGCATGCTTGAAACATGTTAAGGATGCAAATGACTTGTGGATCCAAACCATTTAAAGAGAATAACAAATGCTCATTAAATTCTCAACTGAAAGAGTGGTGGGATATTTACCCGAGTCAAGCAAGACATTATTTTGCCCATTTACAAAAAGCTGACCTAACGATCATAGAAGCTTCTAAAGTGATTTACATGCTTAACGGGCGATATTTTTGTAAGGAATGACATACGGATTGGGAGTCAACAGTCAGTTAAAAATCCTCCGCCTCCCCCTTTTCTTGACGATTGCAAAAAACCTAATACTTAAAAACTAAAAAAAGTTTACAATGCCTAAAAATTACAAACACTTTTTGGTATTATCTCTCTTTATATTTGTGCATTGTGAATTTTCATTTGAGATGTATACTTTTTTCTTAAATCAAAACTTGAGTTTTCACTTTCCCTTCATCTCGTAAACAAAAAAGAGATAAAAGGGAAAAAAGATCACAAAAAAATGAAAATTTTAGAGTTTATATATGGAAAAATTTAAGGCAACAACAAATGTTAACAAAAGTTTTGGAAATTTTCAAGTGAACGTGTAGTGGGATATTTACCCGAGTCAAACAAGCCATTATTTTGCCCATTTAAAAAAAGTTGACCTAACGATCATAGATGATTCGAAAGTGATTTATCTGGCGTAATGGGTTATATTTTTGTAAGGAATGACTTATGGATTGGGAGTCAACACTCAGTTAAAAATCCCCTGCCTCCCCCTTTTCCCAAAGATTGAAAAAACTAAAATATAAAAACTAAAAATAGTTTTCAATCCCTATAATTCATAGATGATTTTTTGAATTATCTCAGTCCCCATTTTTTCATTGTGCATTTCCATTTTAGATGTATACATTTTTCTTCAATCAAAACTTGAGTTTTCACTTTTCGTTCATCTCGTAAACAAAAAAGAGATAAAAGGAAAAATAGATCACAACAAAATGAAAATTTTAGATTTTCTGTATGGAAAAAATTTAAAGCAATAACAAATGTGAGTAAAGAGAATTTATTCACACACCACAAATGAACACAAAAGTTTTGTTATCCAAGTTTGGGAAATTCCTCTAGTTCAATGCTAATAGCTTGGAATTTGATAAGAAAGAGATTTTTCTACACATGTTTTAAAAAATGGATATGCATGTTTGAAACTTGTTAAAGATGCAAATAACCTATGGATCCAAAGCTTTTAAAGAGAATAACAAACGCTCATTAAATTCTCAAGTTAACGTGTGGTGGGATATTTTCTCGAGTCAAACAATAGATTATTTTTCCCATTTAAAAAAGTTGACCTAACGATCATAGATAATTATAAAGTGATTTATCAGGCGTAACGGGCTATATTTTTGTAAAACCTAATATATAAAAACTAAGTTAAAAAGCCCCCGCATCCCCCTTTTCCCAAAGATTGCAAAACCTAAGATATAAAAAACTAAAAATAGTTTACAATCCCTAAAAATTATTGACACTTTTTGGAATTATCTCTCTCTACATTTGTGCTTTGTGCATTTCCATTTTAGATGTACACTTTTTTCTTAAGTCAAAACTTGAGTTTTCACTTTCCCTTCATCTCGTAAACAAAAAAGAGATAAAAGGCAAATAAGATCACAACAAAATGAAAATTTTAGAGTTTATGTATGGAAAATATTTAAGGCAATAACAAATGTAAATAAAGAAAATTTATTCACACACCACAAATGAACACAAAAGTTTTTTTATTTAAGATTTGGAAATTCCACTAGTTCAACCCTAATAGCTTGGAATTCTGTAAGAGAGAAATTTTTCTACACATGATTTAAAAAATGGATATGCATGCTTGAAACATGTTAAAGATGCAAATGACCAATAAATCCAAACCTTAAAAAAGAATAACAAACGCTCTTTAAATTTTCAAGTGAACGTGCAGTGAGATATTTACCCGAGTCTAACAAGCCATTATTTTGCCCATTTACAAAAAGCTGACCTAAAGATCATAGATGATTTTAAAGTGATTTATCATTGGTAATGGGCTATATTTTTGTAAGGAATGACTTAAGGATTGGGAGTAAACACTTTGTTAAAAATCCCCTGCCTCCCCCTTTTTCTCAACGATTGCCAAACCTAATATATAAAAACTAAAAAGAGTTTAAAATACCTAAAAATTACAGACACTTTTTCGAATTATCTCTCTCTACATTTGTGCATTGTGCATTTCAATTTTATATGTATACTTTTTTCTTAAATCAAAATGTGAGTTTTCACTTTCCCTTCATCTCGTAAACAAGAAAGAGATAAAAAGCAAATAAGATCATAATAAAATAAAAATTTAAGTTTAATCATGGAAAATTTTAAAGATATAAAAATTTAATTAAAAAAATTTATTCACACACCACAAAGGAACACAAAAGTTTTGTTATCCAAGTTTGGGAAATTTCACTAGTTCTACCCTAATAGCTCTGATACCAATTTATAGACAAACTAAACAAGACAGACAGTAATTATGATACCAAAAGCACTAATGCTCTGATACATATTTAAAGACGCAGAAAACAACAAGTCTCTAATAGACTTTATCACCGACACACAACGAATTATAAGGAGAACCTAGGGATGAGGGCAGCGGAACTAGAATCCTAGGGATTTCTACCTACACACTGGCTACAGGCAGAGGAAAACAACGATGACTCACACAATATTATTCCTACAGTCACACTTCGACGGTCTTATCATTTTACCATCATATTACTCCCGTTTCCTACCACATGTCACTGCTATGTACTCGTTTGTGTCTATTTCATAGCTATCTAATAGGCCCAATATGACTTCTGCTGCTACTTAGAACTTCTTCGGGGTTTGACCCTATTCCTGCCGGCTTACCACCACGTGGGCAATCCGTTATTGCGGTCCTCATGGTCTCTAAAGGCCCCAAGGCGTTCCTATTAACCGTTGCGGCTCCATGGCTACTTCAACAGGGTAGAGCACAACTCCGTTTCATTTTCTACCTCAGAGCGTAGCCGAATAATTCCAAGTCTCTAGCTTCTGTCCTATTTGGCACTATTTTGATACTATTTATTTTTGACGAGTGAACAGTAAACATGAATAGTAACATGAATACTAACCATGAACAGTAAAATTGAACAGTACTTTTGAATAGTAACTTTGGAACAGTAAAAACAAACACTGTGGAGATTATATGTATAGATGCGGAACATGAACAGTAATAACAAATACTGTATGAATCGCAATATTACAAACATGTGGAAAATATAAAATACTGTTCAAACAAAAATAAAAAAACTAAATACATTCCCTTAAGAAAGGGAAAGAAAAACTATTTATCTACATAACTCCTGAAGTTACCGACGGTGCCACCGGTCGGTTCCCTCTTTTCTACTCAGCCATTATGGCTGTTAAGCACATACCGTGCTTTAAGGAACTTGCCGGAGGAAGATCGTCGAAAATTGCCTTGTTCTTTTTTTTTCGAATCTACTAATGCTTCTCTCGTTTTTCCAATGCTTAAACCTTTGGAGGAGCTTCGAATTTAAGCTAAAAATCTTTCATGTCTTCCACTTTTACCCTTAATTGAAAGGTGTGGGTTTAAAGACAAAGGGTAATTTTTGTCTTTTTGGTATTTCTTTTTTCCCCTTGCATTATTAACTTTCGGCACCGAAAGCAGGAGTAGAAATGTCTTTTCCTCTTGTGACATCATGATGCTGACGTGCAAGAATCTTTGGAGCCATCATTGTTGACTTTGTGTAGCCGCCTTTGATCACTTTTGTTGCTGCCTTTGCGGACTTTCATAGCTGCCTTTGCTGACTTTGATTTCGTCTTGGGCCTTAATGGCTGCTGACTTGTCTGCTGACACGGCTACTGACTTGTCATTTGGACAGCGGCCTTTCTGTGCATAATCTACAGTTGTGCTCCTTTGGAAAAGTCTTCTGGGCCATCTGGCAAAAGCTTTCCTTGGTTGCTTTGCTGAAGCGGATATTTCCTCTGAGGAGTTTCTTCAGCGTTGCTTCGAGACTGGTCTAGACAGGTGCCGGAATCTCTTTATAGCTTTTCGAGACGATCGTCAGTGGGACGGAGGTCTTGTAGACAAAACTTTTCTTTTTCTGAATCTGTTGTTGTATGAGCTATATCAGATTCTTGAGCCCGTGAATACGCCAGGTTGGCCAGACTATTTCTAGGCAAGACTTGGCTTTAGGAACATGTCTTTGATCATATTCCATCTTAGCGTTACCTTCTTTGATGCCTTCAAGTGTCACGACAGAAATGCTTGGATACATCTTTGAGTCAGTAACAATTTCAACAATACAAGAAACGAAATGAAGTCGAATTCCTTTACTCTTTGTTATGGAGATGAATCTTTTTCAAGCCTCCATAATCTCTTTTGGCATTTTCTCCAAAACTGACAAGTTGGTGGAGTGAAGTACCATCTGTTTTATGAATCCATATGCATAAAGCATGGATGGATATTTTGAGTCTATTTGATGTCGCAGCTTCACTTGATTCCAATTGTTGCTGAACTCAGTGGTGAAGAAGGGAGTGTTCATTCTTTATCCAATTTGTTCATTCCATCTTTGGAATTGAACAGTATGATCGGATTCGATCTTTGAACGAATGTTGTCCACCTGTTGAGGGCGTAGCGAAGGTTCCTCAGACATAATGTTCGAAAGCTTTAAAGGTTTAAATTTATTTAAAAACTCAAACTCATTAAAACTTGTTTTCTCTAGTTTATTTAGTCTTTTCAACTTGTAAACACAGATGGGGTAGCCAATTTTGTCTTGAATTATTTCTCATTACTTGACAAGTCCGTTTCCATCAAAGATGGATCTGTTAAGACTTCCTCTTCAACTCGAGACTAACAGGTAGAAGTCCCTGATTCCGATTTCAATGAAATCGTTAACGTTTCCTTTCCAGCTCTAGACTGGAAAATAGAAATTCTTGTTTCCCCTATCTTCAAAGACGACTGGGTTGTGATTTCCTTCTCATGCCTGGCATGACCGATAGAAATCCCGAGTCGACCTGTGTTTATCAAAACACTAAAGTCATCTGTCTACTGATTAGCTAACGTTGTGGCTTCCTTTTCTCGTGATGGAGATCAGGCAGAAATCTTAGAGGAACTTGGCATATCATGCCGTTTGGTGAGTTCTTTTAACTCTTCGGTTAATTCCTTAACCTTGAGTTGTAAGAGTTCTCCACTTAACCCGTATCGGGCACAATTCTCATTTATGTCTCCTCTTTCTGAAAGAACTAAAAGACTGTCGAATAGTGACTATAGGGTTGAGACCAATACCGAGAGTGTGGCATTTTTTGCTGCTAGGTCCGTCAGGGTGCTGATGAGGGGATCCATTTTACCTGTCTGGAACACAAAAAAATTCTCTAGTAAGAGTATCAGGTAAATAATTTTTATCTCCTTTAATATGTTCAACATTAAAAGAGAATTGGAAGAACCATTGTTGCCAATGGAGTAATCTACCACGACAAAGTGAATCTTCTAAATTTCTTGTCATAAAATCGAAAAAAATTTTACAGTCAGTTCTTACCGGAAATTCTTTGGGAGCAAGATAAATATAAAACTTTTTATCCCATTTTTTACTGCTAAAATTTCTTTTTCATAAGAATGATAATTTGTTTCAACAGATGAAAATGTTCCTGAAGTATATTTGCATATTCTCTTAGAATCATTGATTTTGCATTTTAGGACTACTGCCCAAGTATGATCCGAGGCGTCAGTTTCTAAAATTAGTTTTGCATCTGGATCTGGTAGAGTTAACTCCAGGAGGTGTTTCATCATTTGTTTGATCCTGATTACTTCTAGACTATCAATGGGTGTCCATTCCCATTTGACATCTTTCTTTAGTTTCTTTTGAAAGTGTTTTCTAATTTTTGCTAAATTCTTTATGAATCGTTCAACATATGTTAGGCATCCTAAGAAACGTTGAAGTTGTTTTATATCTTCAATTTTATTCAGAAAAGCTACTAGTTTTTCTAGAATATGATTTTGGAGGATGATTTCTCCTTTTGAGATGTCTAGACCTAAGAAATATATCTTGGTTTTAAACAACTCTGATTTCTTTTTGCTGACTACTAGCCCAGCATTTTTAAGGCATTTAATACCTTAAGTAATTGCTCTTTATGTTGATCCTTGGTTTCTGAAAAGACTAGGATGCCATCAACATAAACTAAGCAAAATTTAAAGAATTATTTGAGGATATCATCCATTCTTCTTTGAAATATGTTGGGTGCTTGTTTTAACCTGAAGGGCATTACAAGCCACTCATAATGTCCTGAAGGACAACTGAATGCAGTAAGGGGAATAGCTCTTTCGGTTAGACGAATTTGCTAAAACCCGGATTTGCAATCAAATTTAGAAAACCATTGTTTTCCTCTTATGGCAGCTATTAATCTTTCTTTGTTAGGAAGATAGTAACCATCCATTTTTGTAGCTTCATTAACCTTTTTATAGTTAATGACCATTCTAGCTTTTCCACGTTTTATCTCTGCCTGATTCCGAACCAGGAAAGCAGGAGATGTATGTGGAGAATAACTTGCATGGATTAAACCTTGAGTTAGCAAGTCATTTATCTGTGTTGAGAATTCTTCAACATCAGGAGTGTAAACCATAGGTTTTTCTCGTATTTCTTTTTCAGGATCAAGAAGTTCGAGGTCAGCATATGGTTTTTGTTTATTCCACCATTCTCAGGGTATTTCAGAACAAGTGGATTCTAGAAGCTGCTGAACTTCTGATTCGTAGGATTCAGCGAGGAGCAGAGTTTCTAAGTGCGGAATCTCATCACCACGCTTGCTGCATTTTTTGAAGACCTGATAGAGAACATCTCCATTTCCGAAAATGGCAAAAGCTTCAGTGGGTTTTACTACATAGACAAATACAGCAGAATTATCAATTTCGCGTCGAGTGCGACATCGAAGTTTATAGTAGGCTGGTGTTTTCTCTACAGGGGCATGAAACATGAGCCATTCATTTCCTAGGACTAAATCTGGTCCTGAGTTTATGTTTGGTCCTAAATTAATTAGTTTTGGGATCATAAACTTTTCACCTCCAATGTCGAGATGAATGTTTCGGGCTTCTGCAGGAAGAGATATATTTTCTCTTGAGCCAGCTGTTACTTGAAGGGGTACTTCAAGTGGTTTCCATAGATCCGTGGGAAGTAGATTTTGTCTGGCAAGGCAATATGAACTTCCTGTATCTACGAGAGCGTGTACATGGAATTTGATATATCCGGGTAGCTTAAGCATGACCGTGATATAAGATTTTCTAGAAGCTACGTGCTCTGCGTTTATGCGGATACTCATTCAGAGAAGGTGCCTAAAGAGTCCAACATGTTCTCTGAGTTTTCCATGGAGGAAGACTCAGTTTCTAGATGAAGTTCATATACTTCATCTTCTGATTAGATGTCATCATAATGGATGATTTCCAATCCATTTTCTTTGGCTAGTAACATATAAGTATTTTACCGCCGTTGTTGTTTATCATTTGGACAATCTTTTGCAAAATGTCCTTCTTTCTGGCATATCCAGCATTTGCATTTGCTTGGGGTTTTCCCCTTTGGGCAATATGCATTTGACCCTTTACTAGATGTGGTAGGGCCAGAATTGGTTTTTTTTCTAAAGTATCTCTTTTTAGGAGTATACCTAGTTGTAGACCTTTTTTGTATCCTAAATTTTTTCTTAGTATATTTTTGTTGCTTATGGGAGGTGGTTTTACAACCATAAGCTCCTACATTTTTGTTCTAGTTTGAACAAAATAATGTTTGCTTATTTGCCTTACTACTTTTCTTTTGTAGTTTTGGGCTTCACAAAGATTTGCCAACATGTCTTATAAAAATCTGTGTCTTCTTCCTAAAGTGTCAAAGTTTAGGAAATTATCCATGATAAGAGTACCAAGTTCTGGATTATTTTGCCAATATTTCGTAATGTAGTCTTTTTCAGCTACATGTACAAAAGGTTCTGGCAATTTTGCATAAAAGATAGACAGATAAGGTTTCTGATCTTCTTTTTGCAGTTTATAGAAGTAACTTTCAAATTCGCAATAATACTTCTCATAGAAACAAATGTTACAGATTTGTAACTTGTTTAATTTTTGAAGAGTTTTAAACGTTTTCTTTGTTTAGTACTCTCATTGAAAGCTTCTTGGGTTGGATGTATTCCTAGAAATTCTTTTGATATCTTAGCCACTAATCCTTTCAAGATATTGGCTATCGATATTGAGGTATTAGCTCGTTTTTGGTCTTCGGGAAGGTTGTCCCACCAATGACCTACATTACCTTGTAAAGCATGGGTAAAGAAATTAAATGTTGAATCTTTGTCCCAAGATTCATGCATATTTGCAGCATTGCTCATGCTTCTTTCCCATTCTTTAAGGACTTTTTCTCCATCCTTAGGGCAATCCAAGTTGAGATAAAATCCAAAAGGGTTTATGCTATCTATGGTTTGATGTCCCTTAGTAGCATTTGAAGGATCAACATTTGTGTATTTTATCGAATACTTTTGTCCTCCCAGAGATATTTTGGAGTGGGAGAAACTTTCTCATTCTTGCGGGTGAACCGCAGTATGGTTTCAAAAGTTATCTTGAAAGCTATCTTCCATGTGGGTGTCTCGTAACCTTGATGTTTCTGCTTCAAAATGGTCGCTACCACGAAGCATTCAAAATCTTTTACCAAGATCATCTGCCTTTTTGTCTTTAGCAGAGTAGCCTATTTTCTTGGTATTTTCTTCTACAATTTCATCAGATTCCCAGGCTTCTGGTTCACTGTTGTGTTGCTCTTGTTGTTTACTAGAGGAAGGTTTTTCCTCTTGAACATAATAAATAGGTTGGTGACCGAACATATTATATTCTGCGTAAACTTCAACATCAGAGGAGGATGATGTTTTGGAGGCGATCCTAAAAGCAGGTGGTGCTGGATCCTTTCTTCTAGGTGCTATGCAAGGTGTTGCAAAGTACACTAGGTTTTTAAGCCATCCGATGATGTCAGGAAGGCCTAATGGTAATGGAGTTTCCATATCCATTAAATAGAAAAACTCATGCATTTTTACAAAGCTAAGAGGTTTAGCTTTTGTTTAATTTTTTCGATCTTACATCGTAGTCTATGGATGCAATTCGTATATCTTTCCCAAAGAAAATAGTACATTTCCATGGAATAGATTGTATCATCTTCAGGTTGAAGCATGTTTCTTAGTAAGAGAGTGAAGGCAAGGCCATCTCTCTTTCTTTGTAAACGATCTAAAAGTTTTTGCCTATAGATCATCTATTTCGGGATGCTGTCCAAGCTTGTTCAACATCTTCCTTTGTCCGAAATTTTCTGTGAGAATTTCCGGGAAATCCTATGACTTGTGCTTGGGCTTCTTCCCAACTGTCATATATTCCTGTTTCTCCTCCTATGAAGACAACATACCAGTATTTTGTTTTTTCTGGTTTTTCGTATGTACTTGTAGAGGCTTCTCCTATTGAAGCGGTGTCTACAGGTTGAGATATGGTTTCTTCTTGGGTCATTCTGTAGATTTCTCTTTGTAGAATGATGACCAAATCTTTTAAGAATTGCTTAGATAGCATATTCTTGAAGTTCAAGTTGTTCAATTCTGATTTGGTGTTTTAGGTCTTTGATAACTTGTTTTAATCCTATTGGACCGAGTCCTAAGAATCGTCCATCTCGGATTATCCTTCTTCCTTCGTTGTTGTAATCTACAACTAAAGGATTGTCTTTGAGCTCTTTGAGTTTGGCTTGAACTCATAAGAGCCGATATTTTAACTGTCGAATCCAGACCCTCTGGAATTCAATTTGATTATCATACCTTCTGGTCATGATATATTCTCGCAGTCGCGAATAGTTTATAAGTCTTATCGCTAGATTAGACCTATTTTGTTCCATATTGGAATTTTGGTTTTGTACATTTGTTCCTTACAAATGTTACATGGGATGTGACCGGTTTGGATCGTAACTGTTTGGGAGTATGTATACCTAAACAGAAAGAAGTTAAGTTAAGCTTTGACTTATTTGACACATATAAGCTCAAGTCTAATACTTGGCTCTGTAGGACATCTAACCTACGCTCTGATACCATTTTAAAGACAAACTAAACAAGACACAGACAATGGATTATGATACAAAAAGCACTAATGCTCTGATACAAATTTAAAGATGCAGAAAACAACAAGTCTTTAACAGACTTTATCACAGACACACAAAGGATTATAAGGAGAACCTAGGGATGAGGGTAGCGGAACTAGAATCCTAGGGATTTCTACCTACACACTGGCTACAGGCAGCGGAAAACAACGATGACTCACACAATACTATTCCTACAGTAACACTTCGATGGTCTTATCATTTCACCATCATATTACTCCTACTTCCTACCACATGTCACTGCTATGTACTCGTTTGTGTCTATTTCATAGCTATCTAATAGGCCTAACATAACTTCTGCTTCTACTTAGAACTTCTTCAGGGTTTGACCCTATTCCTGTCGGCTTACCACCACGTGGGCAATCCATCATTGTAGTCCTCACGGTCTCTAGAGGGTCCCAAGCCGTTCCTATTAACCGTTATGGCTCCATGGCTACTTCAGCAGGGTAAGGTACAGTTCCGTTTTGTTTTCTACCTCAGACCGTAGCCGAATAATTCCAAGTCTCTAGCTTCTGTCCTATTTGGCACTATTTCAATACTATTTCTTTTTGACGGGTGAATAGTAAACATGAATAGTAACATGAATACTAACCATGAACAGTAAAAATTGAACAGTACTTTTGAATAGTAACTTTGGAACAGTAAAAACAAACACTATGGAGATCATATATATATAGATGCAAAACATGAACAGTAATATCAAATACTGTACGAATCACAATATTACAAACATGCGGAAAATATAAAACATTGTTCAAACAAAAATAAAATAAACTAAATACATACCCTTACAAAAGGGAAAGAAAAACTACTTATCTACATAACTCCCGAAGTTACCGACAGTGCCACCGGTCGGTTCCCTCTTTTCTACTCAGCCATTATGGCTGTTAAGCACACACCGTGCTTTAAGGAACTTGCCAGAGGAAGATTGCTGAAAATCGCCTTCTTCTTCTTTTTTCGAATCTGCTAATGCTTCTCTCGTTTTTCCAATGCTTAAACCTCTGGTAGAGCTTCGAATTTATAGCTGAAGATCTTTCATGTCTTCCGCTTTTACCCTTAAATCTAAACTTGAGTTGTCACTTTTCCTTCATCTCATAAACAAAAAAGAGATAAAAGGCAAATACGATCACAACAAAATGAAAATTTTAGAGTTTATGTATGGAAAAAATTTAAAGCACTAACAAATGTAAGTAAAAAAAATTTATTCACACACCACAATTGAAGAAAAAAGTTTTCTTGTCCAAGTTTGGCAAATTCCACTTGTGTAACCCTAATAGCTTGGAATTTTATAAGAAAGCGATTTTTCAACATATGTTTTAAAAAAGGGATATGCATGTGTGAAACAAGTTATAGATGGAAATGACCTGTGTATCCAAAGCTTTTAAAGAGAATAACAAACACTCATTAAAATCTCAAGTGAATGTGCGGTGGGATATGTACCCGACTCAAACAAGCCATTATTTATCCCATTTACAAAAAGCTGACCCAATGATCAGAGATGATTAAAAAGTGATTTATCATGCGTAACGAGCTATATTTTTGTAAGGAATGACTTATGGATTAGGAATCAACACTTAGTTTAAAATCCCCTGCCTCCCCCTTTTCCCGACGATTGCAAAACTTAATGTATAAAAACTAGAAAGAGTTTACTATCCCAAAAAATTACTGACACTTCTTGGAATTATCTCTATCAACATTTGTGCATTGTGCATTTCCATTATAGATGTATATTGTTTTCTTAAATAAAAAGTTGTGTTTTCACTTTCCCTTCATAAAAAAAAAAGATAAAAGGCAAATAAGATCACATCTAAATGAAAATTTTAGAGTTTATGTATGGAAAAAAATTAAAACAATAACAAAAGTTTGTAAAGAAAATTTATTTACACAACAAATGAACACAAAGTTTTGTTATCCAAGGTTGGGAAATTCCACTAGTTCAACCGTAATTGCTTGGAATTTTATAAGAAAGAGATTTTTCTACACACGTTTTAAGAAATGGATATAGATGCTTGGAACAAGTTAAAGATGCAAATGACCTATGGATCCAAACCTTTTAAAGAGAATAACAAACGCTCATTAAATTCTCAAGTGAACGTGCGGTGGAATATTTACCCGAGTCAAACAAGCTATTTTTTTGCCCATTTAAAAAAAGCTAACCTAATGATCATAGATGATTGTAAAGTGATTTATCATGCATAACGGGCTATATTTTGTAAGGAATGACTGTCGGATTGGGAGTCAACAATCAGTAAAAAATCCCCTGCTTCCCATTTTTCCCAATGATTGCAAAACCTAATATATAAAAACAAGAAAGAGTTTACAATCCCTAAAAATTACAGACACTTTTTGGAATTATCACTGTCTACATTTTTTCATTTTGCATTTCCATTTTAGATGTATACTTCTTTCTTAAATCAAAACTTGAGTTTTCCCTTTTCCTTCATCTCGTTAACAAAAAAGAGATAAAAACTAAATAGATCACAACAAAATGAAAATTTTAGAGTTCATGTATGGAAAAAATTTAAAGAAATAACAAATGTAAGTGAAGAAAATTTATTCACACACCACAAATGAACACAAAAGTTTTGTTATCCAATTTTTGGAAATTCCAATAGTTCAACCCTAATAGCTTGGAATTTAATAAGAAAGAGATTTTTCTACACATGTTTTGAAAAATTGATATGCATGCTTGAAACATGTTAAAGATGCAAATGACCTATGGAATCAAACTTCTTAAAGAGAATAAGGAATGCTCATTAAATTCTCAAGTGAACATGCAATGGGATATTTAACCATATCAAGCAAGCCATTATTTGTCCCATTTACAAAATGCTAATCGAACGATCATAGATGATTGTAAAGTGATTTATGTTGCGTAACGGGCCATATTTTTGTAAAGAATGACTTATGGATTGGGAGTCAATACTCAGTTAAAAATCCCCAGCCTCCCCCTTTCTTGACGATTGCAAAACCTAATATATAAAAATAAAAAGAATTTACAATCCTTAAAAATTACAGACACTTTTTGGAATTATCTCTCTCTACATTTGTTCATTGTGCATTTCCATTTTAGATGTATACTATTTTCTTAAATCAAAACTTGATTTTTCACTTTCCCTTCATCTCATAAATAAAAAAGAGATAAAAGGTAAATAAGATCACAACAAAATGAAAATTTTAGAGTTTATGTGTGGAAAAAATTTGAAACAATAAAAAATGTAAGAAAATTAAATTTATTCCCACACCACAAATGAACACAAAAGTTTTCTTATCCAAGTTTGGGAAATTCTACAAGTTCAACCCTAATAGCTTGGAATTTTATAAGAAAGATATTTTAATACTCATATTTTAAAAAATGGATATGCATGCTTGAAACATGTTAAAGATGCAAATGTCCTATGGATCCAAACCTTTTAAGGAGAATAACAAACACTCATTAAATTCTAAAGTAAACCTACGGTGGGATATTTACCTGAGTCAAACAAACCATTATTTTTCCCATTTACATAAAGCTGACCTAACGATCATAGATGACTGTAAAGTAATTTATCTTGCGTAACGGGCTATATTTTACTAAGGAATTACTTATTGATTGGGAGTCAACACTAAGTTGAAAAGCCCCACCTCCCCCTTCTCCCCACAATTGCAAAACCTAATATATAAAAACTAAAAAGAGTGTACAATCCTCAAAATTTACTGACACTTTTTGGAATTATCTCTCTCTACATTTGTGCATGGTGCACTTCCATTTTAGATGTATACTTTTTTCTTAAATCAAAACTTGAGTTTTCACTTTCCCTTCATCTCATAAACAAAAAAGAGATAAAAGGCAAATAAGATCAGAACGAAATTAAAATTTTTGAGTTTATGTTTGGAAAAAAATTTAAGCAATAAAAATGTTAAGTAAAGAAAATTTATTCACGCACCACAACTGAACACAATAGTTTTGTTAGCCAAGTTTTGGAAATTCCACTAGTTCAACCCTAATAGCTTGAAATTTTATTAGAAAGAAATTTTTCTACACATATTTTTAAAAAATGGATATGCATGCTTGAAAAATGTTAAAGATGCAAATGACCTATGGATCCAAACCTTCTATAGAGAATAAAAAACGCTCATTCAATTCTCAAGTGAATGTGCGGTGGGATATTTACCAGAATCATTATTTTGCCCATGTAAAAAAAGATAACCTATCGATATTAGATGATTGTAAAGTGATTTAACTTGTGTAACGGGCTAAATTTTTGCAAGTAATGACTTATAGATTGGGAGTCAACACTCAGTTAAAAATCCCCCGCCTCCCCCTTTTCCCGATGATTGCAAAACTTAATATATAAAAACAAAAAATAGTTTAAAATCCCTCAAAATTACGGACACTTTTTGGAATTATCTCAATGTACATTTTTGCATTGTTCCTTTCCATTTTAGATGGATACTTTTTTCTTAAATCAAAACTTGAGTTTTCAATTTCCCTTCATCTCGTAAACAAAAAAGAGATAAAAGGCAAATATGATCATAACAGAATGAAAATTTTAGAGTTGATGTATGGGAAATTGCACTAGTTCAACCCTAAAAGCTAGGAATTTATAACAAAATAGATTTTTCTACACATATTTTTAAAAAATGGATATGCATACATGAAACATGTTAAAGATGCAAATGCCTTGTTTATCCCAAAATTTTAAAGAGAATAACAAACACAAATTAACTTCTCTAGTGAACGTGCGGTGGGATATTTACCCGAGAGAAAAAGCCATTATCTTGGCCATTTACAAAAGCTGACCTAAAGATCAAAGATGATCGTTAAGTGATTTATCATGCGTAACGAGCTATATTTTTGTAAGGAATAACTTATGGTTTGGGAATCAACACTCAGTTAAAAATCCCCAGCCTTCCCCTTTTCCCAACTATTGCAAAACCTAATATATAAAACCTAAAAAGAGTTTACAATCCCTTAAAATTACAGACACTTTTTGGAATTATCTCTCTCTACATTTATGCATTGTGAATTTCAATTTTAGATGTGTACTTTTTTAAAATCAAAACTTGAGTTTTCACTTTCCCTTTGTCTCCTCAACGAAAGAATAAAAGGCAAATAAGATCACCACAATATGTTAATTTTAGAGTTTATGTATGGAAAAAATTTAAAGCAATAACAAATCTAAGTAAAGAAAATTTATTCACACACCACAAATGAAGACAAAAGATTTTTTATCCAAGTTTGGGAAATTCCTCTAGTTCAACCCTAATAACATGGAATTTTATAAAAAAAGAGATTTTTCTACCCATGTTTTCATAGATGATTGTCAATTGATTTATCATGTGTAACGGGCTATATTTTTGTATGGCATGACTTATGGATTGGGACTCAACATTTAGTTAAAAATCCACGGCCTCCCCCTTTTCCTCATGATTGAAAAACCTAATATATAAAATCTAAAAAGAGTTTACAATCCTTAAAAATTACAGACATTTTTTGGAATTATTTGTCTCTACATTTGTGCATTGTACATATCCATTTTAGATGTATACTTTTTTCTTAAATCGAAACTAGAGTTTTCACTTTGCCTTCATCTCATAAACAAAAAAGAGATAAATGGCAAATAAAATCAGAACAAAATGAAAATAATAGAGTTTAGGTATGGAAAAAATTTAAAGTAATAACAAATGTAAGTTAAGAAAATTTAGTCACACGCCACTAATCAACACAAAAGTTTTGTTATCCATGTTTGGGGAATTTCACTAGTTCAACCCTAATAGCATGGAATTTTATAAGAAAGAGATTTTTCTACACATGTTTTAAAAAAAGGGATATGCATGCTTGAAACATCTTAAAGATGCAAATAGCCTATAAATCCAAACCTTTAAAGGAGAATAACAAACGCTCATTAAATTCTCAAGTGAACATGCAGTGAGATATTTACCCGAGTCAAAAAGCTATTTTTTTTCCAATTTACCAAAAGCTGACCTAAATAACATAGATGATTGTAAAGTGATTTATCATGCGTAACAGGCTATATATTTGTAAGGAATGACTAATGGATTGGGAGTCAACACTCAGTTAAAAATCCCCCGCTCCCCCTTTTCTCGACGACTCCCAAACCTAATCAATAAAAACTAAAAAGAGTTTGCAATCCCTAAAAATTACAGACACTTTTTGCAATTATCTCTCTCTTCATTTGTGCAGTGTGCATTTCCGTTTTATATGTATAGTGTTTTCTAAAATCAAAACTTGATTTTTCCCTTTCCCTTCATCTCGTAAACAAAAAAGACATAAAAGGCAAATAATATCACAACAAAATGAAAATTTTAGAGTTTATGTATGGAAAAAATTTAATAACAAATGTAAATAAAGAAAATTTATTTGCACACCACAAATAAACACAAAAGTTTGTTTTCCAAGTTTAGGAAATTCCACTAGTTCAACCCCAATAGCTTCGAATTTTATAAGAAAGAGATTTTTCTACACATGTTTTAAAAAATGTGTATGCATGCCTGAAACATGTTAAAGATGCAAATGACCTATGGATCTAAACCTTTTAAAGAGAATAACAAACGCTCATTAAATTCTCAAGTGAACGTGTGGTGGGATATTTACCCGAGAGAAAAAGCCATTATCTTGGCCATTTACAAAAAGCTGACCTAACGATCAAAGATGATTGTTAAGTGATTTATCATGCGTAACGAGCTATATTTTTGTAAGGAATAACTTATGGTTTGGGAGTTAACACTCACTTAAAAATGCCCCGCGTACTCCTTTTCCTGACGATTGCAAAACCTAATATATTAAAACTAAAAAAAGTTCAGAATCCCTAAAAATTAAAACACTTTTGGTAATTATCTCTCTCTATATTTGTGCATTGGGAATTTCCATTTTAGATGTATACTTTTTTCTTAAATCAAAACATGAGGTTTCACTTTCGCTTCATCTCGTAAACAAAAAAGAGATAAAAAAGCAAATAAGATCAGAACAAAATGAAATTTTTAGAGTTTATGTATCGAAAAAAATTTAAGCCATAACAAATGTAAGTAAAGAAAATTTATTCACACTCCACAAATTAACACAAAAGTTTTGTTATCCAAGTTTTGGAAATTCCTCTAGTTCAACCCTAATAGCTTGGAATTTTATAAGAAGGAGATTTTTTCGCACATGTTTTAAAAAATGGATATGCATGCTTGAAACATGTTAACGGTGCAAATGACTTGTGGATACAAACCTTTTAAAGAGAATAACAAATGCTCATTAATTCTCAAATGAAAGAGCGGTGGGATATTTACCCGAGTCAAACAAGACATTATTTTGCCCATTTACAAAAAGCTGACTTAACGATCATAGATGATTGTAAAGTGATTTATCATGCGTAACGGGCTATATTTTTATTTGGAATGACATATGGATTGAGAGTCAACACTTAGTTTAAAATCCCCTGCTTCCCCCTTTTCCCGATGATTGCAAAAACCTAATACATAAAAACTAAAAAAAGTTTACAATCCTTAAAAATTACAAACACTTTTTG
This sequence comes from Aristolochia californica, assembly GCF_029961685.1. NCBI lineage: Eukaryota > Viridiplantae > Streptophyta > Magnoliopsida > Piperales > Aristolochiaceae > Aristolochia > Aristolochia californica. Next base: position 29,742,290 of record NW_027181992.1, on the reverse strand, counting down.
GAATTATCTCTCTCGATATTTGTGCATTGTGAATTTCCATTTTAGATGTATACTTTTTTCTTAAATCAAAACTTGAGTTTTCACTTTCCCTTTAGCTCGTAAACAAAAAAGAGATAAAAGGCAAATAAGATCACAACAAAATGAAAATTTTAGAGTTTATGTATAGAAAAATTGAAGGTAACAACAAATGTTTAAAAAAAAAAAATTTATTCGCACACCACAAATGAACACAAAAGTTTTGTTATCCAAGTTTTGGAAAATTTCAAGCGAATGTTTGGTGGGATTATTACCCGAGCTAATCAAGCCATTACTTTGCCCAGTTAAAAACATTTGACCTAACGATCATAGACGATTGTAAAGTGTTTTATCTTACGTAATGGGCTATAGTTTTTTAAGGAATCACTTATGGATTTGGAGTCAACACTCAGTTAAAAATCCCCTGCCTCCGCCTTTTCCCGATGATTGCAAAACCTAAAATATAAAAACTAAAAATAGTTTACAATCCCTAAAAGTTACAGACACTTTTTTGAATTATCTCTTTCTACTTTTTTGCATTTTGCATTTCCATTTTAGATGTATACATTTTTCTTCAATCAAAACTTGAGTTTTCACTTTTTCTTCATCTCGTAAACAAAAAAGAGATAAAAGGCAAAATAGATCACAACAAAATGAAAATTTTAGAATTTATGTATGGAAAAAATTTAAAGCAATAACAAATGTAAGTAAAGAGAATTTATTCACACACCACAAATGAACACAAAAGTTTTGTTATCCAAGTTTTGGAAATTCCACTAGTCCAACGCTAATAGCTTGGAATTTGATAAGAAAGAGATTTTTCTACACATGTTTTAAAAAATGGATATATATGCCTGAAACATGTTCAAGATGCAAATAACCTATGGATCCAAACCTTTTAAAGAGAAAACAAACAGTCATTAAATTCTCTAGTGAACGTGTAGTGGGATATTTACCCGATTCAAACAAGCCATTATATTGGGCATTTATAAAAAGTTGACATAACGATCACAGATGATTGTGAAGAGATTTATCATGTGTAACGAGCTATATTTTAGTAAGGCATGACTTATGGATTGGGAGTCAACACTCACGTAAAAACCCCCACCTCCCCCTTCCCGACGATTTCAAAACCTAATATATAAAAACTAAATGAGTTTACAATCCCTAAAACTTACAGACACTTTTTGGAATTTTCTATCTCTACATTTGTGCATTTTTCTTTTCAATTTTACATGTATACTTTTTTCTTAAATCAAAACATGAGATTTCACTTTCCCTTCATCTCGTAAACCAAAAAGAGATAAAAGGCAAATAAGATCACAACAAAATGAAAATTTTAGAGTTAATGTATGGAAAAAATTTAAAGAAATAATAAATGTAAGTAAAGAAAATTTATTCACACACCACAAATGAACACAAAAGTTTTGTTATCCAAGTTAGGGAAATTCCACTAGAGCAACCCTAATAGCTTGGAATTTTATAAGAAAGAGATTTTTCTTCACATATTTAAAAAAATGGATATATATGCTTGAAACATGTTAAAGATGCAAATGACCTATAGATCCGAACCTTTTATAGAGAATAACAAATGCTCATTCAATTCTCAAGTAAACGTGCGTTGGGATATTTACCCGAGTCAAACAAGCCATTATTTTTCCCATTTAAAAAACGTTGACATAAAGATCATAGATGATTGTAAAGTTATTTATCTTGCGTAACGGGCTTTATTTTTGTAAGGAAGGACTTATGGATTGGGAGTCAACACTCAGTTAAAAATCCCCCGCCTCCCCCTTTTCCAAACGATTGCAAAACCTAATATATAAAAACTAAAAGTAGTTTACAATCCCAAAATATTGCAAACACTTTTTGGAATTATCACTCTCTACATTTTTGCATTGTTCATTTTCATTTTAGACATATATTTTTTTCTTAAAACCAAACTTGAGTTTTCTCTTACCCTTCATCTCGTATACAAAAAAGAGATAAAAGGCAAATATGATCATAACAAAATGAAAATTTTAGAGTTTTATGTATGGAAAATATTTAAAGCAATAATAAATATAAGTAAAGAAAATTTATTCACACACACAAAATGAACACAAAAGTTTTGTAATCCAAGTTTTGGAAATTCCACTAGTTCAACCTTAATAGCTTCGAATTTTATACGAAAGAGATTTTTTCTACACATGTTTTAAAAAATGGATATGCATTCAAGAAACATGTTAACGATGCAAATGACCTATGGATCCAAACCTTTGAAATAGAATAAGAAACGTTCATTAAATTCTCATGTGAACGTGTGGTGGGATATTTACCCGAGTCAAACAAGACAAAATTTTGGCCATTTACAAAAAGCTGACATAACTATCATAGTTGATTGTGAATTTATTTATCATGTGTAACAAGCTATATTTTTGAAAGGAAATACTTATGGATTGGGAGTCAACACTCAGGTAAAAATTCCCCGCCTCCCCCTTCCCGACGATTGAAAAACCAAATATTTAAAAACTAAAAAGAGTTTACAATCCATAAAAATTACAGACACGTGTTTGAAATTATCTCTCTCTAACGTTTTTGGTTGTTGCATTTCGATTTTAGATGTATATTTTTTTCTTAAATCAAAACATGAGGTTTCACTTTCCCTTCATCTGTTAAACAAAAAAGAGATAAAAGGGAAATAAGGTCCCCACAAAATGATATTTTAGAGTTTAAGTATGGAAAAAATATGAAGCAATAAAAAATGTATGTAAATAAAATTTATTCACACACCACATATGAACACAAAAGTTTTATTATCCAAGTTTGGGAAATTCCAGTAGTTCAACCCTAGAACCTTGGTATTTTATAAGAAAGAGATTTTTCTACACATGTTTAAAAAAATGGATATGCATGCTTGAAACATGTTAAGTATGCAATTGACTTGTGGATCCAAACCTTTTAAAGAGAAAAACAAACACTCATTAAATTCTCAAGTGAAAGTGCGATGGGATATTTACCCGAGTCAAACAAGCCATTATTTTGCCCATTTACAAAAAGCTGACCTAACGATCATAGATGATTGTAAAGTGATTTATCATGGGTAATAGGCTACATTTTTGTAACGAATGATATATGGGTTGGGAGTCAACACTCAATTAAAAATCCCCCGCCTCCCCCTTTTCCCGATGATTTAAAAACCTAATATATAAAAAATAAAAAAAGTTTACAATCCCTAAAAATTACTGTTGCTTTTTGGAATTATCTCTCTCTATATTTGTGCATTATGCATTTCCAATTTAGATGTATACTTTTTTATTAAATCAAAACTAGAGTTTTCACTTTCCCTTTACCTCGTAAACAAAAAAGAGAAAAAAGGCAAATAAGATCACAAGAAAATGAAAATTTTAGAGTTTATGTATGGAAAAAATTTAAGGCAACAAAAAATTTAAGCAAAAAAAATTTATTCGCACACATCAAATCAACACAAAAGTTTTGTTATCCAAATTTTGGAAATTCTCAGGTGAACGTGCTGTGGGATATTTACCCGAGTCAAACAAACCATTATTTTGCCCATTTAAAAATAGCTAACATGACGATCATAGATGATTTTAAAGTGATTTATCTTGCGTAACGGGCTATATTTTTTTAAGGAATGACTTATGGATTGGAAGTTAACACTCAGTTAAAAATCCCCCACCTCCCCCTTTTCCCAACGATTTCAAAACCTAACATATAAAAATAAAAAGAGTTTGCAATCCCTAAAAACTACAGACACTTTTTGGAATTATCTCTCTCTACATTTGTGCATTTTGCTTTTCCATTTTTGATGTACACTTTTTATGAAATCAAAACTTGAGTTTTCACTTTTCCTTCATCTCGTAAACAAAAAAGATATTAAAGGCAAATAAGTTAAAAAAATGAATTTTTTTGAGTTTATTTATGGAAAAAATTTAAAGCAATAGCAACTTTAAGTACTGGAAATTTATTCAAACACCACAAATGAACGCAAAAGTTTTGATATCCAAGTTTGGGAAATTCCACTAGTTCAACCCTAAAAGCTTGGAGTTTTATAATAAAGAGATTTTTCTACACATATTTTAAAAAAATGGATATGCATGCTTGAAAAAAGTTAAAGATGCAAATGACCTATGGATCCAAACCTTTTAAAGAGAATAACCAACGCTCATTAAATTCTCAAGTGAACGTGCGGTGGGATATTTACCTGAGTCAAACAAGCCATTATTTTGTCCATTTAGAAAAAGTTGACCTAACGATCCTAGATGATTGTTATGTCATTTATCTCGTCTAAAATTCTATATTTTTGTAAGGAATGACTTATGGATTGGGAGTTAACACTTAGTTAAAAATCCCCTGCCTCCCCCTTTTCCCGACGATTGCAAAACCTAATATATATAAATTAAAAATAGTTTACAATCCCTAAAAATTACAGACAACTTTTTGAATTATCTCTTTCTACATTTGTGCATTCATTTTAGATGAATACTTTTTTCTTAAATCAAAACTTGAGTTTTAACTTTCCCTTCATCTCGTAAACAAGAAAAATATAAAAGGCAAATAAGATCACAACAAAAATGAAAATTTTAGAGTTTATGTATGGAAAAAATTTAAAGAAATTACAAATGTAAGTAAAGAAAATTTATTCACACACCACAAAGGAACAAGAAAGCTATGTTATCCAAGTTTGGGAAATTCCACTAGTTCAACCCTAATAGCATGGAATTTTATAAGAAAGAGATTTTTCAACACACGTTTTAAGAAATGGATAGCATGCTTGAAACATGTTAAAGATGCGAATGACCTATGGATCCAAAACTTTTAAAGAGAATAAAAAATGCTCATTAAATTCTCAAGTGAACGTGCGGTGAAATATTTTCCCGAATCAAACAAGCCATTATTTTGCCCTTTTACTAAAAGTTGACCTAATGATCATAGATGATTGTAAAGTGATTGATCATGTGTAACGGGCTACATTTTTTTTAAGGAATGACTTATGGATTGGGAGTCAACACTCGGTAAAAAATCCCCCGTCTCCCCCTTTTCCTGCCGATTGAAAAACCTAATATCTATAAATTAAAAAGAGTTTAAAATCCCAAAAAGTTACAGACACTTTTTGAATTATCTCTCTCTACATTTGTGCATTGTGAATTTCCATGTTAAATGTATACTTTTTTTCTTAAATCAAAACTTGAGTTGTCACTTTTCCTAATCTCGTAAACAAAAAAGGCAAATAAGATCGCAACAAAATGAAAATTTAGGTGTTTATGTATTGTAAAATTTTAAATTAATAAAAAATATAAGTAAAGAAAATTTAGTTACACACAACAAATGAACACAAAAGATTTGTTATCCAAGTTTGGGAAATTCCACTAGTTCAACCTTAATAGCTTGGAATTTTATTAGAAAGAGATTTTTCTACGCATGTTTTAAAAAATGGATACGCATGCTTCAAACATGTTAAAGATGCAAATGACCTATGGATCCAAAACTTTTAAAGAGAATAAAAAGGCTCATTAAATTCTCAAGTGAACGTGCTGAGGGATATTTACCTGAGTCAAACAACCCATTACTTTGCCTATTTACAAAAATCTGACATAACGATCATAGATGATTATAAAGTGATTTATCATGTGCAATGGGCTATATTTTGTTAAGGAATGACTTATGGATTAGGAGTAAAAACTCGGTTGAAAATCCCCCCCCCTTTTCCTGACGATTCCAAAACTTAATATATAAAAAATAATAAGACTTTACAATCCCTAAAAATTATAGACATTTTTTGGAATTATCTCTCTCTACAATTGTGCATTGTGCCTTTCCATTTTAAATTGACACTTTTTTCTGAAATCAAATCTTGAATTTTCACTATCTCTTCATCTTGTAAACAAAAAAGACATTAAAGGCGAATAAGATCACAACAAAATGAAATCTTTTGAGTTTATGTATGGAAAAAATTTAAACATATAACAAATGTAAGAAAAGGAAATTTATTCACACACCACAAATGAACGCAAAAGTTTTGTTATCCAAGTTTTGGAAATTCCACTAGTTCAACCCTAATAGCTTGGAATTTTATAAGAAAGAGATGTTTTTCTAGAAATATTTAAAAAAATGCATATGCATGTTTGAAACAAGTTAAAGATGCAAAAGACCTATGGATCCAAACCATTTAAAGAGAATAACAAATGTTCATTAAATTCACAAGTGAACGTGGGATGGGATATTTACGAATCAAACAAGCCATTATTTTGCCCATTTAAAAAAAGCTCACCTAACGATCATAGATGATTGTTAAGTGATTTCTCTTGCGTAACGGGCAATATTTTTGTAAGGAATGACTTATGGATTAGGAGTCAACACTCAGTTAAAAATCCCCCGCCTCCCCCTTTTCCCGATGATTGCAAAACCTAATATACATAAGTTAAAAAGAGTTAACAATCCCTATAAATCACAGACAATTTTTGGAATTTTCTCTCTCTACATTTGTGCGTTCATTTTAGATGTATATTTTTTTCATAAATCAAAACTTGAGTTTTAACTTTCCCTTCATCTCGTAAACTGAAAAGAGATAAAAGGCAAATAAGATCACAACCAAATGAAAATTTTAGAGTTTATGTATGGAAAAAATTTAAAGCGATGACAAATGTTAGTAAAGAAATTTCACACACCATAGATGAACACAAAAGCTTTGTTATCCAAGTTTGGAAAATTCCACTAGTTCAACACTAATAGCATGGAATTTTATAAGAAAGAGATTTTTCTACACATGTTTTAAAAAATGGATATGCATGTTTGAAACATGTTAAAGATGCAAATTATATATGGATTCAAACCATTTAAAGAGAATAACAAACGCTCATTAAATTCTCAGCTAAACGTGTGGTGGGATATTTACCCGAGTCAAACAAGCCATTATTTTTTCTGTTTACAAAAAGCTAACCTAATTATCATAGATGATTGTAAAGTGATTTATCATGCATAACGGACTACATTTTTTGTAAGGAATGACTTATGGATTAGAAGTCAACACTCGGTAAAAAATCCCCCGCCTCCCCCCTTTTCGCAACGATTAAAAAACCTAATATATATAATTTAAAAAGAGTTTTGAATTCCTAAAAATTACAGACACTTTTTGAATTATCTCTCTCTACATTTTTGCATTGTGCATTTCCATTTTAGATGTATACCTTTTTCTTAAATCAAAACTTGAGTTATCGTTTTTCTTTCATCTCGTTAACAAAAAAGAGATAAAAGGCAAATAAGCTCACAAAAAAACGAAAAATTTTAGAGTTTATGTGTGGAAAAAAACAAAATCAATAAAAAATGTAAGTAAAGAAAATTTAGTCACACACCACAAATGAACACAAAAGATTTGTTCTCCAAGTTTGGGAAATTCCACTAGTTCAATCCTAATAGCTTGAAATTTTATAAGAAAGAGATTTTTCTACACTTGTTTTAAAAAATGGATATGCATGCTTGAAACATGTTAAAGATGCAAATGATCTATGGATCCAAACCTTTTAAAGAGAATAACAAACGTTCATTAAATTCTCAAGTGAACGTGTTGTGGGTTTTTACCTGAGTCAAACAAGCCATTACTTTGGCAATTTACAAAAAAACTGATCTAACTATCATAGATGATTGTAAAGTGATTTATCATGCGTAAAGGGCTATTTTTTTTAAGGAATGACTTATGGATTGGGAGACAAAACTCGATTAAAAATCCCCCGCCTCCCCCTTTTCCCGACGATTCCAAAACCTAATTTATAAAAACTAAAAAGAGTTTAAAATCCCTAAAAATTACAGACTCGTTTTGGAATTATCTCTCTCAACATTTGTGCATTGTGCATTTCCATTTTAGATTAATACTTTTTTCTGAAATCAAAACTTGAGTTTTCACTTCCCTTCATCTCATAAACAAAAAAGACATTAAAGGCAAATAAGATCACAACAAAATGAAATTTTTTAAGTTTATGTATGAAAAAAATTTAAAGCAATAAGAAATGTAAGTAAAGGAAGTTTATTCACACACAACAAATGAACGTGAAAGTTTTGTTATCCACGTTTGGGAAATTCCACTAGTTCAACCCTAATAGCTTGGAATTTTATAAGAAAGAGATTTTTCTACACTTCTTTTAAAAGATGGATATGCATGATTGAAACATGTTAATGATGCAAAGGACCTATGGATCCAAACCTTTTAAAGAGAATAACAAACACTCATTAAATTCTCAAGTGGACGTGCAATGGGATATTTACCCGAGTTAAACAAGCCATTATTTTGCCCATTTTAAAAAAGCTGACCTAATGGTCATAGATGATTATTAAGTGATTTATCTTGGGTAACGGGCTATATTTTTGTAAGGAATGACTTATAGATGGGAGTCAACACTAAGTTAAAAATCCCAGGCCTCCCCCTTCCCGACTATTACAAAACGTAATATATAAAAATAAAAAGAGTTTACAATCCCTAAAAAATAGAGACACTTTTTGGAATTGTCTATCTCTACATTTGTGCATTGTGCATTTCCATTTTAGATGTATACTTTTTTCTGAAATCAAAACTTGAGTTTTCACTTTCCCTTCATCTCGTAAACAAAAAAGAGATAAAAGCCAAAAAAGATCACAACAAAATAAAAATTTTAGAGTTTATGTATGGAAAAAATTTAAAGAATTAACAAATGTTAGTCAAGAAAATTTATTCGCACACCTCAAATGACCATAAAAGTTTTGTTATCCAAGTTTTGTAAATTCCACTAGTTCAACCCTAATAGCTTGGAATTCTGTAAGAGAGAGATTTTTCTACATGTTTTAAAAAATGGATATGCATCATTGAAACATGTTAAAGATGCAAATGACTTATGGACCCAAACCTTTTAAAGAGAATAACAAATGCTCATTAAATTCTCAAGTGAACTAACAAGCCATTATTTTACCTATTTACAAAAAGCTGACCTAACGATCATAGATGATTGTAAAGTGATTTATCATGCGTAATGGGCTATATTTTTGTAAAGATTGAATTTTGGATTGGGAGTCAATACTCAGTTAAAAATCCCCTGCCTTCCCCTTTTCCCAACAATTGCAAAACCATATATATAAAAACTAAGGAGAGTTTACAATCCCTAAAAATAACAAACACTTTTGGTATTATCTCTCTCTACATTTGAGCATTGTGCATTTCCATTTTTGACGTATGACTTTTTTCTTCAATCAAAACTTGAGTTTTCACTTTCCCTTCATCACGTAAACAAAAAAGAGATTAATGGCAAATAAGATCACAACAAAATGAAAATTTTAGAGTGTATGTATGGAAAAAAAATTAAAGCAATAGCAAATGTAGGTAAATTTAAATTTATTCACACACAAAAAATGAACATAAAAGTTTTGTTATCGAAGTTTTGGAAATTCCACTAGTTCAACCCTAATGACTTGAAATTTTATAAGAAAGAGAATTTTCTACACATGTTTTAAAAAATTGATATGCATGCTTGAAACATGTGAAAGATGCAAATGACCTATGGATCCAAACCTTTTAAAGAGAATAAAAGAACGCTCATTAAATTCTCAAGTGAATGTACGGTGGGATATTTACCCGAGTCAAACAAGCAGTTATTTTACCCATTTACAAAAAGCTGACCTAACGATCATAGACGATTGTAAGGTGATTTATCATGCGTAAAGGGCTATATTTTTGTAAGGAAGTACTTATGGATTGGGAGTCAACACTCAGTTAAAAGTCCCCTGCCTCCCCCTTTTCCCAAAGATTGCAAAACCTATATATAAAAACTAAAAAGAGTTTACAATCCCTAAAAGTCATAGAAACTTATTGGAAATATCTCTCTCTACATTTGTGCATTGTGCATTTCATTTTTAGATGTATATTTTTTTCTTAAATAAAAACTTGAGTTTTCACATTCCCTTCATCTCATAAACAAAAAAGAGATAAAAGGCAAATAAGATCACAACAAAATGAAAATTTTAGATGTTATGTATGGAAAAAATTTAAAACAATAAAAAATGTAAGTAAAGAAAATTTATTCACACACCACAAATCAACACAAAAGTTTTGTTATCCCAGTTTGGGAAATTCCACTAGTTCAACCCTAATAGCTTGGAATTTTATAAGAAAGTGATTTTTCAACACATGTTTTAAAAAATGGATATGCATGCTTGAAACAAGTTAAAGATGCAAATGACCTATGGATCCAAACCTTTTAAAGAGAATAACAAACACTCATTAAATTCTCAAGTGAACATGCGGTGGGATATTTACTCAAGTCCAACAAGCCATTATTTTGCACATTTAAAAAAAGCTGACCCTAAGGATCATAGATGATTCTTAATTAATTTATCTTGCGTAATGGGCTATATTTTTGTTGGGAATGACTTATGGATTTGGAGACAACACTCAGTCAAAAATCCCCCACCTCCCCCTTTTCCAGACGATTGCAAAACCTAATATTTAATAACTAAAAGAGTTTACAATCCCTAAAAATTATCGATACTTTTTGGAATTATCTCTCTCTACATTTGTGCATTGTGCATTTCCATTTTAGATGTATACTTTTTTCTTCAATCAAAACTTGAGTTTTCACTTTCCCTTAAGCTCGTAAACAAAAAAGAGATAAAAGGCAAATAAGATCACAAACAAATGAAAATCTTAGAGTTTATGTATAGAAAAAATTTAAAGCAATAAAAAATGTTAGTAAATAAAATTTATTCACACACCACAAATGAACTCAAAAGTTTTGTTATCCAAGTTTTTGATATCCCACTAGTTCAACCCTAATAGTTTGGAATTTTATAAGAAATAGATTTTTCTACACATGTTTTAAAAAATTGATATGCATGCCTGAAACATGTTAAAGATGCAAATGACCTAAGGATCCAAACCTTTTATCGAGAATAACAAAAAAACATTAAATTCACTAGTGAATATGAGGTGGGATATTTACCCGCGTAAACAAGCCATTATTTTTGCCATTTACAAAAATTTGACTGAACGATCATAAATGATTGTGAAGTGATTTATCATGTGTAAGGGGCTATATTTTTGTAAGGAATGACTTATGGATTGGGTGTCAACACTCAGTTAAAAATCCCCCGTCTCACCCTTCCGGACGATTGCAAAACCTAATATAAAAACAAAAAAGTGTTTACAATGCCAAAAATTTGTAGACACTTTTTAGAATTATCTCTCTCTACATTTGTGCATTGTGCTTTTCCATTTTAGATCTTAACATTTTTCTTAAATCGAAACTTGTGTTTTCACTTTCCCATTATCTCGTAAACAAAAAACAAATAATATGCAAATAAGATCACAATAAAATGAAAATTTTTGAGTTAATGTATGGAAATTTTTTAAAGAAATAACAAAAGTATGTAAGGAAAATTTATTCACACACCACAAATGAACACAAAAGTTTTGTTATCCAAGTTTGAGAAATTCAACTAGTTCACCCTTATTGCTTGGAATTTTATAAGAAAGAGATTTTCTACACATGTTTTAAAAAATGGATATGCATGCTTGAAACATGTTAAAGATTCAAATGACCTTTGGATCAAAACCATTTAAAGAGAATAACAAACGCACATTAAATTCTCAAGTAAACGTGTAGAGGGATATTTACCCGAGTCAAACAAGCCATTATTTTGCCCATTTTCAAAAAGATGACCTAACGATCATAGATGATTGTAAAGTGATTTATCATGCTTAATGGGCTATATTTTTGTAAGGAATGGAATATAAATTGGGAGTCAACACTCAGTTAAAAACCCCCCGCATCCCCGTTTTACTAATGATTGCAAAACCTAATAAATAAAAACTAAAAAGAGTTTACAATCCCTAAAAAATTACAGACACTTTTTTGAATTATCTCTCTCTACATTTGTGCATTGTGCATTTCCATTTTAGATGTATATTTTTTTATTAAATCAAAACTTGAGTTGTCACTTTTCTTACATATCGTAATCAAAAAAGAGATAAAAGGCAAATAAGATCACAACAAAATGAAAATTTTAGAGTTTATGTATGGAAAATATTTAAATAAATAAAAAATTTAAGTAAAGAAAATTTTGTCACACACCACAATTGAACACAAAATTTTTGTTATCCAGTTTGGAAAATTCGACAAGTTCAACCCTAAAACTTGGAATTTTATAAGAAAGAGATTTTTCTACACATGTTTTAAAAAAATGAACATGCATGCTTGAAACATCTTAAAGATGCAAATGACCTATGGATCCAAACCTTTTAAAGAGAATAACAAACGCTCATAAAATTCTCAAGTGAACATCTCGTGGGATATTTACCCGAGTCAAACAAGCCATTATTTTGGCTACATACAAAAAGCTGACCTAACGATAATAGATGATTGTGAAGTGATTTAACATGCGTAATAGGCTATATTTTCGTAAGGAATGACTTATGGATTTGGAGTCTACACTCAGTTAAAAATCCCTCACCTCCCCCTTCTCGATGATTGCAAAACCTAATGTATAAAAACTAAAAAGAGTTTACAATCCCTTAAAATTTCAAAAACTTTTTGGAATGATCACTCTCTACATTTGTGCATTGTGCATTTCCATTTTAGATGTATACTTTTTTCTTAAATATAAACTTGAGTTTTCACTTTCCCTTCATCTCGTAAACAAGAAAGAGAGAAAAGGCAAATAAGATCTCAAAAAAATGAAAATTGTAGAGTTTAAGTATGGAAAAAATTTAAAGCAATAACAAATGTAAGTAAAGAAAATTTATTCACACACCACAAATGAAGACAAAAGTTTTGTTATCCAAGTTTGGCAAATTCCACAAGTTCAACCCTAAAAGCTTGGAATTTTTTCAAAAAGAGATTTTTCTACTCATGTTTTAAAAAATGGATATGCATGCTTGAAACATGTTAAAATTGAAAATGACCTATTAATCCAAACCTTTTAAAGAGAACAACAAACGCTCATTAAATTTTCAACTAAACATCCGATGGGATATTTACCCAAGTCAAACAAGCCATTATTTTGCCCATCTACAAAAACCTAACCTAACGATCTAGATGATTGTAAAGTGATTTATCATGCGTAATGGGCTATATTTTTTTAATGAATTACTTATGGATTAGAAGTCAATACTCAGTTATAAATCCCCCGCCTTCTCCTTTTCTTGACGATTGCAAAACCTAATATATATAAACTAAGGAGACTTTACAATCCCTAAAAATTACTGACACTTTTTGGTATTATCTCTCTCTACATTTGTGCATTGTGCATTTCCATTTTAGATGTATACCTTTTTCTTGAATCAAAACTTGAGATTTCACTTTCCCTTCATCTCATAAACAAAAAAGAGGTAAAAGGTAAATAAGATCACAACAAAATGAAAATTTTAGATTGTATGGAAAAAATTAAAGCAATAACAAATGTAAGTAAATTTAAATTTATTCACACACCACAAATGAACACAAAATTTTTTTTATTCAAATTTGGGAAATTCCTCTAATTCAATCATAATGGCTCAAGATTTTAAAAGAAAATGATTTTTCTATATTTGCTTTAAAAAATGGATATGTATGATTAAAAAATGTTAAAGAAGCAAATGACCTATGGTTCCAAACCATTTAAAGAGAATAACAAATGCTCAATAAATTCTCAAGTGAATGTGCGATGGGATATTTACTCTAGTCAAACAAGCAGTTATTTTGCCCATTTACAAAAACCTGACCTAACTATCATAGAAGATTGTAAAGTGATTTATCATGTGTAACGGGCTATATTTTTGTAAGGAATGACTTATGGATAGGGAGTCAACACTCAGTTAAAAATCTCATGCCTCCCCATTCCCGATGATTGTAAAACGTGTATATAAAAACTAAAAAGAGTTTACAATCCCTAAAAATTACAGACACTTTTTGGAATGATCTCTCTCTAAATTTGTCCTTTGTGCATTTCCTTTTTAGATTTATACTTTTTTTCCAATTCAAAACTTGAGTTTTCACTTTCCCTTCATCTCATAAACAAAAAAGAGATAAAAGGCAAATAAGATCATAACAAAAAGAAAATTTTAGAGTTTATGTATGGAACAAATTTAAAGCAATAACAAATGTAGGTATAAAAAATTTATTCACACACCACAAATGAACACAAAAGTTTTGTTATCCCAGTTTGGGAAATTCCATTAGTTCAACCCTAATAGCATGGAATTTTATAAGAAAGATATTTTTTACACATGTTTTAAATAATGGATATGCACGCTTGAAACATGTTAAAGAAGAAAATGACCTATGGATACAAACCTTTTAAAGAGAAAAAAATGCTTATTAAATTCTCAAGTGAACGTGCGGTTGGATATTTACCTGAGACAAACAAGTCATTATTTTGCCCTTTTACAAAAAACTTACCTAACGATCATAGATGGTTGTAAAGTGATTTGTCATGCATAACGGGTTACACTTTTTTTAATGAATGACTTATGGATCGGGTGTCAACACTCTGTTAAAAATCCTCCGCCTCCTCTTTTTCTCGACAATTGTAAAACCAAATATATATAAATTAAAAAGAGTTTAAATTCCCTAAAAATTACAGACACTTTTTTGAATTATCTCTCTCTATATTTTTGCATTGTGCTTTTCCATTTTAGATGTATACTTTTTTCTTAAATCAAAACTTCAGTTGTCACTTTTCCTTCATCTCGTAAACAAAAAAGAGATACAAGGCAAATAAGAACACAAAAAAATGAAAATTTTAGAGTTTATGAATGGAAAAAATTTAAATAAAAAAAAAGTGTATGTAAATAAAATTTAGTCACACACCACAAATGAACACAAAAGATTTTTTATCCAAGTTTGGGAAATTTCAATAGGTCCACCCTAATAGATTGGAATTTTATAAGAAATAGATTTTTCTACACATGTTTTAAAAAATTGATATGCATACTTGAAACATGTTAATATGTTAATGACCTATGGATTGAAACGTTTTAAAGAGAATAACAAATGCTCATTAAATTCTCAAGTGAATGTGTCGTGGGATATTTTCTCGAGTCAAACAAGCAATTACATTGCCCATTTACAAAAATTTGACCTAATGATCATAGATGATTGTAAAGTGATTTATGATGCGTAACGGGCTATATTTGTTTAAGGAATAACTTATGGATTGGGAGTCAACACTCAGTTAAAAATCCCCCACCTCCCCCTTTTCTCAACGATTGCAAAACCCAATATATAAAAACTAAAAAGAGTTTATAATCCCTAAAATTACATACACTTTTTGGAATTATCTCTCTCTACATTTGTGCATTGTGCATTTCCATTTTAGAATTATACTTTTTTTTGAAATCAAAACTTGAGTTTTCACTTTCCTTTCATCTCGTAAACAAAAAAAGATATTAAAGGCAAATAAGATAACATCAAAATGAAAATTTTTTAGTTTATGTACGGAAAAAAATTAAAGAAATAACAAATGTAAGTAAAGGAAATTTATTCACATACCACAAATGAACGCAAAAGTTTTGTTATCCCAGTTTAGGAAATTCCACTAGTTCAACCCTAATAGTTTGGAATTTTATAAGAAAGATATTTTTCTACACATATTTTAAAAAATGGATATGCACGCTTGAAACAAGTAAAAGATGCAAATGACCTATGGATCCAAACCTTTAAAATAGAATAAAAAACGGTCATTAAATTCTCAAGTGAACGTGTTCTGGGATATATACCTGAGTCAAACAAGCCAAGCCATTATTTTGCCCATTTAAAAAAAGCTGACCTACGATCATAAATATTTGTAAAGTGATTTATCAAGTGTAAAGGGCTGTATTTTTGTAAGGAATGACTATTGGATTGGGAGTCAACACAGGGTTGAAAATCCCCCGCCTCCCCCTTTTCCCAACGATTGCAAAACCTATATATAAAAACTAAAAAGTGTTTAAAATCCCAAAAAATCATAGACACTTTTTGGAATTATTTCTCTCTACATTTGTGCATTGTGCATTTCCTTATTAGTTGTATACTTTTTTCTTAAATCAAAAGTTGAGTGTTCACTTTCCCATCATCTCATAAACAAAAAGAGATAAAAGGAAAATATGATCACAAAAAAATGAAATTTTTTTCGTTTATGTATGGAAAAAATTTAAAGCAATAACAAATGTAAGTAAAGAAAATTTATTCACACACCACAAATGAACACAAAAGCTTTGTTATCCCATTTTTTGAAATTCCACTAGTTCATCCCTAATTGCATGTAATTTTATAAGAAAAAGTTTTTCTACACATGTTTTAAAAAATGGATATGCATGGTAGAAACATGTTAAAGATGCAAATGACCTATGGATCCAAATCTTTTCAAGAGAATAACAAACGCTAACTAAATTTTCAAGTGAACGTGCGGTGGGATCTTTATCCGAGTCAAACAAGCCTATATTTTGCCCATTTACAAAAAATTGATCTAACGATCATAGATGATTGTAAAGTGATTTATCATGTGTAACGGGCTAAGTTTTTTTGTAAGGAATAACTTATTATTTGGGAGTCAACGCTGAATACAACCCCCCCCCCCCCCCCCCCCCCCCCCCCCCGCCTTCCCCTTTTCTCGACGATTGAAAAACCTAATATATATAAATTAAAAAGAGTTTACAATCCCTAAAAATTATATACACTTTTTGGAATTATCTCTTTCTACATTTGTACATTTTGCATTTCCATTTTAGGTGTATAGTTTTTTCTAAAATCAAAACTTGATTTATCACTTTCCCTTCTTCTCGTAAACGAAAAAGAGATAAAAGGAAAATAAGATCACAACAAAATGAAAAATTTTGAGTTTATGTATGGAAAACATTTAAGGCAGTAATAAATGTAAGTAAATAAAACTTATTTGCACACCACAAATGAACATGAAAGTTTTGTTATCCAAGTTTGGGAAATTCTACAAGTTCAACCCTAATAGCTTGAAATTTTATAAGAAAGAGATTTTTCTACACTTCTTTTAAAAGATGGATATGCATGATTGAAACATGTTAATGATGCAAAGGACCTATGGATCCAAACCTTTTAAAGAGACTAAGGGGGGAGGTTAGTGCACATGACTCAGGACATGATCTTCATGTGAATTACACAGTTCATGTCCTGAGGTCGTTAGGGAACGCCAAAATTCATGTCATGTACATGAACATCCATGACTCAGGAGTTCATTTCCCAAGAGTAAATGGCGGAAAGTGCTTTCCGCCCATTTTTGAGAATCATCTACATGACTCACGCGCGGGGCTGTCTCTCGGCGAACGGGGCTCTCTCTCGGGGCTCTCTCTGCCACACACCCTCTCTGCCATTTCATTCCTGCAGCCCTCTCTCGTTCCGCAGCCCTCTCTCCGTGTTGCCACAACCCTCTCTTGATGTTGTCGCAGCCCTCTCTCGGTGTTGCCGCAGCCCTCTCTAGATGTTGCCGCAGCCCTCTCTCATTCTGTACCCCTCTCTCATTCTCGCAGCCCTCTGTCGGTGTTGCCCGCAACCGTAGCCGTTGCCTACTAGCCCGTCCCCGTCGCCATCGTCATTGCCCTCTGGCTTGCAGTCAAGGAAGATGACGATGGTTTAATTTTTCCTAAGTTAGGAAAAATTAAACTACCTTCATAAAAATCATTAATTTATAATTTTTATTTATAAAATAATTATTTTTATTTATACAATAATTATTTTTATTTATACAATAATTATTTTTATTTATTTAATATATTTATTTTACAATTACTATATTAAAATAGTGATTTAATAGTCATAATTAAAATATTGTTAAAATAAATATTTGATAAATTATTTTTGGCATAATTATCCGATTTCTATAGTTAATTAAACCAATAGTTTTAAATTTTGTATAATATATTATTAATTAATAATACATAAAATATATTATGTACAAATATATAGTGTGTTAAAGTTCTGATTAGATCAATTTTTTCTCTTAAATTATTCATTTTTAGGTTAAAGTATATCATATGTTATTAATAAATTAATAACTCAACGTATTACTTTCGTTTTTGTCATTTATAATGTTATTTATTTATTATTTGTAATTAATCATGTAGGTATTTTATTGGCTTATGTAATTACCATATTAATGCACAATAAAATATCTAATTCAATTAATAAATATATTAGTATATTTAATTATACATTAAATAATTTATTCGTGTAGTAATAATGGTTGTTTTACCTAATTTGGGGTTTAAGGATTATGTTGTAATTAAGTGCACTGTAAAGGTTTAGATATTCTCTTGTTTTTTATGTTTTTCTCATGTTGGGGCACTAACACTGGAAACTATTTTCCAGTGCACATGAAGTCGTCAACACTAACACCAAATGCGAAGATGATCTTCATGTACATGACTGACATGATCTTCATGTTGGACATGAACTTGATCTTCATGTATCCATTTGGTGGACTAACCCCCCCAACAAACGCTCATTAAATTCTCAAGTGAACGTTCGGTAGGATATTTACCCGAGTCAAACAAGACAATATTTTGCCCATTTACAAAAAGTTGACCTAACGATCATAGATGATTGTAAAGCCATTTATCATGCGTAACAGGCTATATATTTGTAAGGAATGACTTATGGATTGGGAGTAAACACTCAGTTAAAAATCCCCTGCCTCCCTCTTTTCCTGACGATTGTGAAACCTAATATTCAAAAACTAAAAGGAGTTTACAATCCCTAAAAATTACAGACACTTTTTGGAATTATTTCTCTCTTCATTTGTGCATTGTGCATTTCCATTTGAGATGTATACTTTTTTATTAAATCAAAACTTGAGTTTTCACTTTCCCTTCATCTCGTAAACAAAAAAGAGATAAAAGGAAAATAAGATCACAACAAAAATGAAAATTTTAGAGTTTATGTACGAAAAAAATTTAGAGCAATAACAAATGTAAGTAAAGAAAATTTATTCACACACTTCAAATGAACACAAAAGGTTTTATATCCAAGTTTGGGAAATTCCACTAGTTCAACCCTAATAGCTTGGAATTTTATAAGAAAGAGATTTTTCTACACATGCTTTAAAAAATGGATGTGCATGCCTGAAACATGTTGAAGATGCAAATGACCAATGGATCCAAACCTTTTAGGGAGAATAACAAACGCTTATTAAATTCTCAAGTGAACGTGTGGTGGGATATTTACCCGAGTCAAACAAGCCATTATTTTGCCTATTTACAAAAAGCTGACCTAATGATCATACATGAATGTGAAGTGATTTATCATGCATAACGGACTATATTTTTGTAAGCAATGACTTATGGATTGGGGGTCAACACTCAGTTAAAAATCTCCTGCCTTCACCTTCTCGACGATTGCAAAACCTTATATATAAAAACTAAAAAGAGTTTACAATCTCTAAAACTTACAAACACCTTTTGGTATTATCTCTCTCTGATTTTGTGCATTGTGCATTTCCATTTTAGATGTATACTTTTTTCTTAAAACAAAACTTGAGATTTAACTTTCCCTTCATCTCATAAACAAAAAAGAGATAAAAGGCAAATAAGATCACAACAAAATGAAATTTTAAGAGTGTATGTATGGAAAAAATATAAAGCAATAACAAATGTAAGTAAATAAAATTTATTCACACACCATAAATGAACACAAATGTTTTTATCCAATTTTGAGAAATTCCACTAGTTCAACCCAAATAGCTTGGAATTTATAAGAAAGAGATTTTTCTACACATGTTTTAAAAAATGGATATGCATTCTTGAAACATGTTAATGATGAAAATTCCATGTGGATCCAAACCTTTTAAAAAGAATACCAAACACTCATTAAATTCTCAAGTGAACTTGTGGTGGAATATTTACCCGTGTCAATCAAGCCATTATTTTGCCCATTTACAAAAAGTTGACCTACCGATCATAGATGATTGTAAAGTGATTTATCATACGTAACGAGCTATATTTTTTTAAGGAATGACTTATGGATTGGGAGACAACACTCAGTTAAAAATCCCCCGCCTCCCACTTTTCCCAACAATTGCAAAACCTAATATATAAAAACTAAAAAGAGTTTACAATCCTAGAAAATTATAGACACTTTTTTGAATTATCTCTCTCCACATTTGTGCATTGTGCATTTCTCTTAAATGAAAACTTGAGTTGTCACTTTTCCTTCATGTCATAAACAAAAAAGAGATAAAGGCAATTCCGATCACAACATAATGAAAATTTTAGAGTTTTTGTAAGGAAAAAAATTATATTAATAATAAATGTAAGTAAAGAAAATTTAGTCACACACCACAAATGAACACAAAATATTTGTTATCCAAGTTTGGGAAAATCCACTAGTTCAACCCTAATAGCTTGGAATTTTATAAGAAAGAGATTTTTCTAGACATGTTTTAAAAAATGGATGTGCATGCCTGAAACATGTTAAAGATGCAAATGACCTATGGATCCAATCCTTTTAAAGAGAATAACAAACGCTCATTATTTTCTCAAGTGAACGTGCGGTGGGATATTTACCCGAGTCAAACAAGCCATTATTTTGCCCACTGACAAAAAGTTGACCTAACGATCATAGACAATTGTGAAGTGATTTATCATGCGTAACGGGCTATATTTTGGAAAGGAATGATTTATGGATTGGGAGTTAACACTTAGTTAAAAATCCCCTGCCTCCCCTTTCCCGACGATTTCAAAACCGAATATATAAAAACTAAAAAGATTTTATAATCCCTGAAAATTACAGACACTTTATAGAATTATCTCTCTCTACATTTGTGCATTATGCATTTTCATTTTAGATGTATACTTTTTTTTACATCAACACTTGAGTTTTCTCTTTCCCTTCATCCTGTAAACAAAAAAGAGATAAAAGACAAATAAGATCACAACAAAATGAAAATTTTAGAGTTTATGCATGGAAAAAAATTTAAAGCAATAACAAGTGTAAGTAAATAATATTTATTCACACACCATAAATGAACGTAAAAGTTTTGTTATCCAAGTTTGAGAAATTCTACTTGTTCAACCCCAATAGCTTCGAATTTATAAGAAAGAGAATTTTCTACACGTCTTAAAAAATGGATATGTATGCATGCAACATGTTAAAGATGAAAATGACCTATGGATCCAAACCTTTTAAAGAGAATAAAAAACACTCATTAAATTCTTAAGTGAACATGCGGAGGGATATTTACCTGAGTCAAACAAGCCATTATTTTGCCCATTTACAAAAATACTGACCTAATGATCATAGATGATTGTAAAGTGATTTATCATGCTTAACAGGCTATATGTTCTTATGGCCTGACTTATGGATTGGGAAACAACACTCAATTAAAATCCCCCGCCTTCCCCTTTTCCCGACGATTGCAAAACCTAATATATAAAAACTTAAAAGAGTTTACAATCCCAAAAAATTACAGACACTTTTTTGAATTATCTCTTACTACATTTGTGCATTGTGAAATTCCATTTTAGATGTATACTTTTTTCTTAAATAAAAACTTGCACTTTTCCTTCATCTCATAAGCAAAAAGGAGAAAAAAGGCAAAAAAGAGCACAACAAAATGAAAATTTTAGAGTTTATGTATGGCAAAAATTTTAATCAATAACAAGGGTAAGTAAAGAAAATTTAGTCACATGCCACAAATGAACACAAAAGTTTTGTTATCCAAGTTTGGGAAATTCCACTAGTTCAAAACCTTTTAAAGAGAATAACAAACACTCATTAAATTCTTAAGTGAACATGCGGAGGGATATTTACCCGAGTCAAACAAGCCATTATTTTGCCCATTTACAAAAAGATGACCCAACGATCATAGATGATTGTAAGGTCATTTATCATGCATAACAGGCTCTATTTTTGTAAGGAATGACTTATGGATTGGGAGTCAACACTTAGTTAAAAATCCCCCGCCTCCCCCTTTTCTCGATGATTGCAAAACCTAATATATAAAAACTAAAAAGAGTTTACAACCCCTAAAAATTACAAAAACTTTTTGTAATTATCTCTCTCTACTTTTGTGCATTGGGCATTTCCATTTTAGATGTATACTTTTTTATGAAATCAAAACTTGTGTTTTTAGTTTCCCTTCATCTCTTAAACAAAAAAGAGATTAAAGGCACTTAGATCACAGCAAAATGAAAATTTTTGAGTTTATGTATGGAAAAAAAGTTAAGCAATAACAAGTGTAACTAAAGAAAATTTATTCACACACCACAAATGAACACAAAAGTTTTGTTATCCAAGTTTGGGAAATTCCACTAGTTCAACCCTAATAGCTTTGAATTTTATAAGAAAAAGATTTTTCTACACACATTTTAAAAAATGGATATGCATGCTTGAAACTTGTTAAAGATGCAAATGCCCTATGGATCCAAACCTTTTAAAGAGAATAAAAAATGCTCATTAAATTCTCAAGTGAACGAGTTGTGGGATAATTACCCGAGTCAAATAAGTCATTATTTTGCCCATTAAAAAAAAGCTGACCTAACGATAATAGAGGATTGTTAAGTGATTTATCTTGTGTAACGGGCTATATTTTTGTAAAGAATGACTTATGGATTAGGAGTGAACACTCACTTACAAATCCCGCCTCCCCCTTTTCCGAACGATTGCAAAACCTAATATATAAAAACTAAAAAGAGTTTACAATCCCTAAAAATTATAGACACTTTTTGGAATTATCTCTCTCTACATTTGTGAATTTAGCATTTTCGTTTTTTATGTATACTTTTTTTTCTGAAAACAAAACTTGAGTTTTCAGTTTCCCTTCAACTCGTAAACAAAAAAGAGATTAAAGGCAAATAAGATTAAAAAAATGAAATTTTTTGAGTTTATGTAGGGAAAAAATTTCAAGCAATAACAAATGTTAGTAAAGGATTTTTTTTATCACACCACAAATGAACAAAAAAATTTTGTTATCCAAGTTTTGAAAACCCACTAGTTCAACCCTAATAGCTTGGAATTTTATAAGAAAGAAATTTTTCTACACATATTTTAAAAAATGGTTATGCATGCTTGAAACATGTTAAAGATGCAAATGATCTATGGATCCAAACCTTTTAAAGAGAATAACAAACGCTCATTAAATTCTCAAGTGAACGTGCGGTGGGATATTTACCCGAGTCAAACACGCCATTATTTTTCCGAATTATAAAAAGGCTGACCAAACGATCATAGATGATTGTTAAGTGATTTATCTTATGTAACGGGCAATATGTTTGTAAGGAATGACTGATGGATTTGGAGTCAACACTCAGGTAAAAATCTCTCTCCTCCCCCTTTTCCCGAGGTTTGCAAAACTTAATATATATAAACTAAAAAGAGTTTACAATCCCTAAAAATTACCGACACTTTTTGGAATTATCACTCTCTACATTTGTGCATTGTGCATTTGCATTTTAGATGTATACTTTTTGTTAGATAAAAACTTGAGTTTTGACATTCCCTTCATCTCGTAAACAAAAAAGAGATAAAAGGGAATTAAGAGCACAAAAAAATGAAAATTTTAGAGTTTATGTATGGAAAAAATTTAAAGCAATAAAAAAATGTAAGTAAAGAAAATTTATTCACACACCACAAATGAACACAAAAGTTTTGTTATCCTAGTTTGGGAAATTCCACTAGTTCAACCCTTATAGCTTGGAATTTTATTAGAAAGAGATTTTTCTACACATGTTTTAAAAAATGGATATGCATGCTTGATACATGTTAAAGATGCAAATGACATATGGATCCAAACCATTTAAAGAGAATAACAAATGCTCATTAAATTCTCGAGTGAACGTGCGGTGGGATATTTGCCCGAGTCAAACAAGTCATTATTTTGCCCATTTACAAAAAGTTGACCTCTCGATCATAGATGATTGTAAGGTGTTTGATCATGCATAACGGGCTATTTTTTTGTAAGGAATGACTTATGGATTGGGTGTCAACCCTCAATTAAAAATCCCCTTCCTCCCCCTTCCCGATGATTGCAAAACCTAATATATAAAAACTAAAAGGAGATTACAATACCTAAAAAGTAAAGACACTTTATGGAATTATCTCTCTCTACATTTCTGCATTGTGCATTTCCATTTTAGATGTATATTTTTTTTTCATAAATCAAAACTTGAGTTGTCACTTTTCCTTCATCTCATAAACAAAAAAGAGATAAAAGGCAAATAAGATCACAACAAAATGAAAATTTTAGAGTTTATGTATGGAAAAAATTTAAATCAATAAAAAATGTAAGTAAAGAAAATTTATTCACATACCACAAATGAACACAAAAGTTTTGTTATCCAAGTTTGGGAAATTGCACTAGTTCAACCCTAATAGCTTGGAATTTTATAAGAAAGAGATTATTCTACACATATCTTAAAAAATGGATATACTTGATTAAAATATGTTAAAGATGCAAATGACCTATGGATCCAAACCTTTTATAGAGAATAACAAACGGTCATTCAATTCTCAAGTGAACGAGCGGTGGGATATTTACCCGAGTCAAACAAGCCATTATTTTGCCCATTTAAAAAAACCTGACCTAATGATCATAGATGATTGTAAAGTGATTTATCTTGCATAACAGGCTATATTTTTTATGGAATGACTTATGGATTGGGAGTTAATACTCATTTAAAAATCCCCTGCCTCCCGCTTTTTCGACCAATACAAAACCTAATATATAAAAAGTAAAAAGAGTTTACAATCCCTAAAAATTACATACACTATTTGGAATTACCTCCCTCTACATTTGTGCATTGTGCATTTCAATTTTATATGTATACTTTTTTCTTAAATCAAAACTTGAATTTTCACTTTCCCTTATCTCGTAAACAAAAATGAGATAAAAGACATATAAGATCGCAAAAAAATGAAAATTTTAGAGTTTATGTAATCAAAAAATTTAAAGCAATAACAAATGTAAGTAAATAAAATTTATTCACACACCAAAAATGTACTCAAAAATTTTGTTATCCTAGTTTATGAAATTCCACTAATTCAACCCTAATAGCTTGGAATTTTATAAGGAAGAGATTTTCTACACTTGTTTTAAAAAATGGAAATGCATGCTTGAAACAAGTTAAAGATGCAAATGACCAATGGATCCAAACCTTTTTAAGAGAATAACCAATACTCATTAAATTCTCAAGTGAATGTGCGGTGGGATATTTACCCGAGTAAACATGCCATTATTTTACCCCTTTACAAAAAAACTGACATAACGATCATAGATGATTGTAAAGTGATTTATCATGCGTAACAGGCGATATTTTTGTAAGGAATTACTTAATGAGTGGGATTCAACTATGTTTTAAATCCCGCGCCTCCCCCTTTTCCCGATAATTGCAAAACCTAAAATATAAAAACTGAAAAGAGTTTACAATCACTAAAAATTACAGACACTATTTCAAATTATCTCTCTCTACATTTGGGCATTGTGCTTTTACATTTTAGTTGTATAATTTTTTCTTAAATCAAAACTTGAGTTGTAACTTTTCCTTCATCTCGTAAACCAAAAAGAGATAAAAGGCAAATAAGATCACAACAAAATGAAAATTTTAGACTTTATATATGGAAGAATTTAAATCAATAAAAATGTAAGAAAAGAAAATTTAGTCACACACCACTATTGAACTACAAATTTTTTTTATCCAAGTTTGGGAAATTCCACTTGTTCAAGCCTTCAATCTTGGAATTTTATAAGAAAGAGATTTTTCTACACATGTTTTAAAAAATAGATATGCAAACCTGAAACATGTTAAAGATGCAAATGACCTATGGATCCGAACCTTTTAAAGAGAATAACAAATGCTCATTAAATTCTGAAGTGAACATGTGGTGGGATATATACACGTATCAAAGAAGCCATTGTTTTGGCCATTTACACAAAGTTGACCAAACGATCATAGATGATTGTGAAGTGATTTATCAGGCGTAACGGGCTTTATTTTTGTAAGGAATGACTTATGGATTGGGAGTCAACGCTTAGTTAAAAATCCCCCGCCTCCCCCTTCCCGACGATTGTAGAACCGAATGTATAAAAACTATAAAGAGTTTACAATCCCAAAAAATTACGGACACTATTTGGAATTTTCTCTCTCTACATTTGTGCATTGTGGATTTCCATTTTAGATGTGTACTTTTTTATTAAATCAAAATTGGAGTTTTCACTTTCCCTTCATCTCATAAACAAAAAAAAAAAGAGATAAAAGGCAAATAAGATCACAACAAATGAAAACTTTAGAGTTTATTTGTGAAAAAAATTTAAAGAAATAACAAATGAACACAAACGTTTTGTTATCTAAGTTTGGGAAAGTCCACTAGTTCAACCCTAATAGCTTGGAATTTTATAAGCAAGAGATTTTTCTACACATGTTTTAAAAAATGGATATGCATGCTTGAAACATGTTAAACATGCAAATGACCTGTGGATCTAAACCGTTTAAAGATAATATAAAACGCTCATTAAATTCTCAAGTGAACGTGCAGTGGGATATTAACCCGAATCAAACCAGCCATTATTTGTCCCATTTAAATAAAGTTGACCTAACGATCTTAGATGATTGTAAAGTGATTTATCATGCGTAACAGGCTATATTTTTGTAAGGAAGGACTTATGGATTGGGAGTCAACACTCAGTTAAAAATCCCCCGACTCCCCCATTTCCAGACGATTGCAAAACTGAATATATAAAAACTTAAAAAAGTTTACAATCCCTAAAAATTACAGACACTTTTTGGAATTATCTCTGTCTACATTTGTGCATTGTGCATTTCCATTCTAGATGTATATTTTTTTCTAGAATCAAAAATTGAGTTTTCACTTTCCCTTCATCTCGTAAACAAAAAAGAGATAAAAGTAAAATAGATCACAACAAAAAGAAAATTTTAGAGTTTATGTATGGAAAAAATTTAAAGCAATAAAAAATGTAAGTAAAGAACATTTTTTCACACACCACAAATGAACACAAAAGTTTTGTTATCCAAGTTTGGGAAATTTCACTAGTTCAACCCTTAAAGCTTGGAATTTTATAAGAAAGAGATTTTTCTACACATGTTTTAAAAAATGGATATGCATGCTTGAAACATGTTAAATATGCAAATGACATGTGGATCCAAACCTTTTAAATAGAATAACAAACGCTCATTAAATTCTCAAGTGAACGTGCGGTGGGATATTCACCCGAGTCAAACAAGCCATTATTTTACCCATTTACAAAAAGTTGACATAACGATCATAGATGATTTTAAAGTGATTTATCATGCGTAATGGGCTATATTTTTGTAAGGAATTACTTATTGATTAGCAGTTAACACTCAGTTAAAAATCACTCGCCTCCCCCTTTTTCCCGATAAGTGCAAAACTTAATATATAAAAACTAAAAAGAGTTTACAATCCGTAAAAATTACAGACAATTTTTGCAATTATCTCTCTCTACATTTGTGCATTGTGCATTAGCATTTTAGATGCATACTTTTTTCTTTAATCAAAACTTGAGTTGTCACTTTTCCTTCATCTCGTAAACAAAAAAAGAGATAAAAGACAAATAAGATGTCAACAAAATGAAAATTTATGAGTATATGTATGGAGGAAATTTCAATAAAAAAATCTAAGTGAAGAAAATTTAGTCACACACCACAAATGAACACAAATTTTTTGTAATCTAAGTTTGGGAAATTCCATTAGTTCATCACTAAAAGCTTGGAATTTTATAAGAAAGAGATTTTTCTACACATGTTTTAAAAAATGGATATGCATGCCTAAACATTGTTAAAGATGCAAATGACCTATGGATCAAAACCTTTTAAAGAGAATAACAAACGCTAATTTAATTCTGAAATGAACATGTGGTGGGATATTTACCTGAGTCAAACAAACCATTATTTTGATCATTTGCAAAAAGTTGATCTAACGATAATAGATGATTGTGAAGTGATTATCATGCGTAACGGGCTATATTTTGGTAAGGATTGACTTATGGATTGGGAGTCAACACTCAATTAAAAATCCCCCGCCTCCCCCTTCCCAACGATTGCAAAACCTAATATATAAAAACTAAAAAGAGTTTACAATCCCTAAAAATTACAGACACTTTTTAGAATTATCTCTCTCCACATTTATGCATTGTGCATTTCCATTTAAGAGGTATACTTTTTTATTAAATCAAAACTTGAGTTTTCACTTTCCCTTCATCTCGTAAACAAAAAAGAGATAAAAGGCAAAAATGATCACAACAAAATGATAATTTTAGAGTTTATGTATGGAAAAAATTTAAAGCAATAACAAATGTAAGTAAAGAAAATTTATTCACACACCACAAATGAACACAAAAGTATTGTTATCCAAGTTTCGGAAATTCAACTAGTTCAACCCTTATAGCTTGGAATTTTATAAGAAAGATATTTTTCTACACATGTTTTAAAAAAGTGATATCCATTTTTGAAACATGTTAAAGTTGCAAATGACCTATGGATCCAAACCTTTAAAAAGAATAACAAACGCTCATTAAGTTCTCAAGTGAACGTACGGTGAGATATTTACGCGCGTCAAACAAGCCATTATTTTGCCCATTTACAAAAAGCTGACCAAACGATCATAGATGATTGTAAAGTGATTTGTCATGTGTAATGGGCTACATTTTTGTAAGGAATGACTTATGGTTTGGGTGTCAACACTCAGCTCAAAATCCCTCGCCTCCCTCTTTTCCCGATGATTGCAAAACCTAATGTATAAAAACTAAAAAGAGTTTACAATCCGTAAAAATTATCGACACTTTTTGGAATTAACTCTCTCTACATTTTCTCATTGTGCATTTCAATTTTAGATGTATACTTTTTTCTTAAACCAAAACTTGAGTTTTCACATTCACTTCATCTCATAAACAAAAAAGAGATAAAAGGTAAACAGATCACAACAAAATGAAAATTTTAGAGTTTATGTACGGTAAAAATTTTAAGCAATAAAAAATTCAAATAAAGAAAATTTATTCACACACCACAAATGAACACAAAGTTTTGTTATCCAAGTTTTGGAAATTCCACTAGTTCAACCCTAATAGCTTGGAATTTATAAGAAAGGAATTTTTTTACACTTGTTTTAAAAAATGGATATGCGTGCTTGAAACATGTTAAAGTTGCAAATGACCTGTGGATCCAAACCTTTTTAAGAGAATAACAAAACACTCATTAAATTATCAAGTGAACGAGCGGTAGAATATTTACCCCAGTCAAACAAGCCATTATTTTTCCCATTTACTAAAAGCAGGCCTAATGGTCATAGATGATCTTGTAAAGTGATTTATCAAGCATCATGGGAAATATTTTTGTAAGGAATGACTTATGGATTGGGCGTCAACACTCATTTCAAAATCCCCTGCCTCCTCCTTTTCCCGACGAATACAAAACCTAATATAAAAAAACTAAAAAGAGTTTACAATCCCTAAAAATTTCAGATACTTTTTGGAATTATCTCTCTCTACATTTGTGCATTGTGCATTTCCATTTTAGATTTATACTTTTTTTTAAAATCAAAACTTGAGTTTTCATTTTCCCTTCATCTCGTAAACAAAAAAGAGATAAAAGGCAAACAAAAACACAACAAAATAAAAAATTTAGAGTTTATGTATGGAAAAAATTTAAAACAATAACAAATTTAAGTAAAGAAATTTTTTCACACACTACAAAAGAACACAAAATTTTCGTTATCCAAATTTGGGAAATTCCACTAGTTCAACTCTAATATCTTGGAATTTTATAAGAAAGGATTTTTCTACACATGTTTTAAAAAAAGGATATGCATGATGGAAACATGTTAAAGATGGAAAATACATATGGATCCAAACCTTTTAAAGGGAATAACAAACGCTCAATAAATTCTCAAGTAAACGAGCAGTGGAATATTTACCTGAGTAAAACAAGCCATTATTTTTTCCATTTACTAAAAGTTGACCTAAAAATTATAACTGATTTATCATGCATAACGGGCTATATTTTTGTAAGGAATGACTTAAGGATTGGGAATCATCACTCAGTTCAAAATCTCTTGCCTCCCCCTTATCCCGACAATTGCAAAACCTAATATATAAAAATTAAAAAGAGTTTACAATCCCTAAAAGGACACTTTTTTGAATTATCTCTCTCTACATTTGTGTATTCTGCTTTTCCATTTTAGATTTATACTATTTTCTTCAATCAAAACTTGAGTTTTCACTTTCCATTCATCTCGTAAAAAAAAAAAAAGATAAAAGGCAAATAAGATCACAACAAAATGAAAATTTTAGAGTTTATGTAAGGAAAAAATTTAAACAAATAACAAATGTAAGTAATGAAAATTTTTCACACACCACAAATCAACACAAAAGTTTCGTTATCCAAGTTTGGGAAATTCCACTAGTTCAAACCTAATAGCTTGGAATTTTATAAGAAAGATATTTTTCCACACATTGTTTAAAAATTGGATATGCATGCTTCAAAGATGTTAAATATGCAAATGACTAATGGATCCAATCCTTTTAAAGAGAATAACAAACGCTCATTAAATTCTCAAGTGAACGTGCAGTGGGATATATACCCGAGTCAAACAAGCAATTATTTTGCCCATTTACAAAAACCTCACCTAACAATCATAGATAATTGTAAAGTGATTTATCATGCGTAACGAGCTATATTTTTGTAAGGAAAGACTTATGAATTCGTAGTCAACACCCAATTAAAAATTCCTTGCCTCCCCCTTTTCCCGACGATTGCAAAACGGAATGTATAGAAATAGAAAAGAGTTTACAATCTCCAAAAAATTACAAACACTTTTTGGAATTATCTCTCTCTACATTATTGCATTCTGCATTTCCATTTTAGATGTATACTTTTTTCTTCAATCAAATCTTGAGGTTTCACTTTCCCTTCATATTGTAAACAAAAAAAAGATAAAAAGCAAATAGATCACAACAAAATAAAAATTTTAGAGTTTATGCATGGAAAAAATTTAAAGCAATAACTAATGTAAGTAAAGAAAATTTAGTCACACACCGGAATTGAACACAAAAGTTTTATTATGCAAGTTTGGGAAATTCCTCAAGATCAACCCTAATTGCTTGGAATTTTATAAGAAAGAGATTTTTCTATACATGTGGATATGCATGCTTGAAACATGTTATAGATGCAAATGACATATGGATTCAAACCTTTTAAAGAGAATAACAAACGCTCATTAAATTCTCAAGTGAACGTGCGGTGGGATATTTACCCGAGTCAAAGAAGCCATTATTTTACCCATTTACATAAACCTGACCTAACGATCATAGATGATTGTAAAGTGATTTATCTTGCATAACGGGCTATATTTTTGCAAGGAATGACTTATGGATTGGGAGCCTACGCCTCCCCCTCTTCCCGACGATTGCAAAACCTAAGATTTAAATAACAGAAAAGTGTTTACATTCCCTAAAAATTATAGACACTTTTTGGAATTATCTCTCTCTACATTTGTGCATTGTGCATTTCCATTTTAGATGTATACTTTTTTTCTTAAATCTAAACTTGAGTTTTCACTTTCCATTCTTCTCGTAAAAAAAAAAGAGATAAAAGGCAAATAGATCACAACAAAATGAAAATTTTAGAGTTTATGTATGGAAAAAATTCAAAGCAATAACAAATGTAAGTAACATAAAATTTATTCACACACCACAAATGAACACAAAGGTTTCGTTATCCAAGTTTTGGAAATTCCACTAGTTCAACCCTTATAGCTTGGAATTTTATATGAATGAGATTTTTCTACACATGTTTTAAAAAATGGATATCCATGCTTCAAAGATGTTAAAGATGCAAATGACCTATGGATCCAAACATTTTAAAGAGAATAACTAACGCTCATTAAATTCTCAAGTGAACGTGCAGTGGGATATTTACCCATGTCAAACAAACCATTATTTGGCCCATTACAAAAAGCTGACCTAACCATCATGGATGATTGTAAAGTGATTTATCATCCGTAATGGGCTATATTTTTGAAAGGATTGCCTTATGGATTGGGAGTTGTTGGAAGATGGGCTCAAGCCCACAAGCTCATTACTAGAAACTCACACGTGAAAGGAGTTGCACATGTGTTAATTATGATACTTCACTTAAAGATGGCATAAAGGTGTAAATATGTGTTCTTTTTATGTCTTTTATTTCGTCAAGTTGTAGCCCTAAGGAGATTGTAAAGACTATAAATAAAGGCATTGGGTTAGAGGTAGTGCATTGAAGCACTCTCCTCTCTTTGCAAAAATTCGTCCAGCCATCACTTTTACTTTGACGCAAACCTCTTCTCCCTTAATCCAAACGCTCTCCTTCCACGTCCTTCTTCTTCTCCTCTCCTTCTCTCTTCTTCTTCTTCTTCTTCGTTGATCTAAAGCTCCTTTCATGAGATCCTAAATTCCACATGGTATCAGAGCAAGGAGTTTAGGATCCCTCTTGATGAAGTTATTATGGAATCTATTCAAAAAGTTGTAAAAGAAGGAGTTCAGTCATGAAGAGATAAGTTCATTCTCTTCTTATTTACATTTTATTTCCTTTCCTTATTTACATACTCCTCTTTAATGTTTTTTCTACTTCTTGAACTTTGAATCACATCAAGTCAAGATAAATCTTTATATGTTGTAAAGATTTATTTTTATGACTAAATTGATGTTATAATCTTGTTCTTCTTGTAAATCAATTACAAGCGTGATCAAGATCATTTTCTATTTGCGTCTTATTAAGACTAATGCATGAGATTCATTTACCTTTATGTAACTTGGATCATTCTCATTTGAGGTAGAATTCCAGCACATGTTGTTGTAACTTCTCCTACTTAATGTTGCTCATGGGTTTGTGTTATGTTGTTGGATGCCCACTATATGTTTGGTGAAATTCCAGCAGCCATTTACCCTTTGTAGTTCCTTTTGAACTTCAACAATTGAATTTTTTTTTACGTTGAAGTAATCCATGAGCTGAAGATAAATTTCCTCCAATTATCTTGATTTGCCTTTAAATCTTCTCTAAATATTTTCTCTATCTCTCGGTTTGTCTTGGAGTTTGGATTAAGGCCTAATCAGTTGCATCAACCTTCTTCTCTTTGTTTTTAAGAATACAAGAGGAGTTGAGTGATGGCTGGATGTTATTCTCACTTGCTAAAGGCACAAATATATTGATAATTTGGTTCTTGCTCTCATGAAAGAAATTGATTCTTGTTCTCTTTTTTGGTGACTGATTTGGTTCACGGGTTCTTCAAATTACATTGAGTAATTGTTCTTTGAAGAAGGCCCCTTCCCTTGACCTCCACATTTGACTTGCCTCATAATCGAGAGTGGACACAACAGTAATAAGAGTGATATACTCCATATTACTATAATTCCACTTAGAGGTCTCTCCAATTACATGAGCTGGTCACAATTGGTTCAGAGGTTTCTTATTACTCGTGACCTCTTAAGCCACATTATTAAATTTCATCCTCCGATTGATGAAGAAGATGAGACCTAACAAGTGGGTTAAGCATGATAACATCGTTATAAGTTGGCTCATCAATAGCATGGAAGAGCATGTGGCCAACAATGTGGTTCACTTGGAAACCGCCAAGTACATATGGGATACTTGTGCTAAGCTTTACACAAGTACTACGTCAATTACAAAAATTATATGATGTCTTACACAATTAGCTGCATAGGAGACATGAAGATAATATTCACGAATTTTTAGCATGGTTTTGAGGCCTTCTCCAAGAATGGAAACTAGCTCAGCCATACTCAACTGATATTGCCATTCAAGAACGACCACGAGAAGCTTTGGCAGCAGCCATTTTCTTATCTAATATTAAACCTTACCTTGAGGTTGCCAAAACTCAGTTTCTGAGTTCTTCTGCTCTTCCATCCATTCCTTCTCCTATTGATGCCCCATCGGTGATGTTCTTCGGTAATCGGGGTACATCTTCCTCATACTGAGGACGTGGCAGAAATTTGCACTTACTGTGGTGGTCAAAACCACCTTGTGGCAACATGATGGAAACTTCATGGCAAGTCTGATTGGGACACGGCTAACCCAATCTCTGTTAGCGTTGAGAAATAAGAAGATAAGGCTGAATCATCCTCCAAAAATGTGACTCTTAATGCTGAAGACTATGTTGCATTTCAGAAAATGAAGTCCTTCATGGAATCATCTATTCCCTTATCATCTATTGCTGCCACTACTATTGCCTCAAGTATGCTTTCTTCCTCTTCCTCTTGGATCATCGACTCCGGGGCCTCCAAACATCTATCAAGTAACAAACACTTATTGCAGTCCTTGTCTCCTTGTTATCCTCATAAATTCGTCACTATTGCTAATGGTACCAACACCAAGGTCCTTGGCAAAGGTTCCTCCTCTCTTACCTCATCTATTCCCCTTCAAGATGTTTTGTTTGTCCCTCAATTTCCTTTAAATTTGCTCTCAGTTAATCAATTAACCAAACAATTAAATTGCTCTATCATGTTCTCACTGTCTTCTTGTATATTTCAGGATCTCACTACGAAGCAGGTGATTGGTGGCGGCCATGAAAAGGGGGGTTTGTACTACTTCACTCTTCCACCATTAACTGCATTATCATCCACTACATCCGAGGCCCAACTTTGGCACAACCGACTTGGTAATCCGTCTACCCCTTCACTTCGTTCTTTGGTTCCGTCCTTAAAAGAACTTTCTAATTTCAGTTGTGAGGTTTGTCAATTAAGTAAACATATTAGGAGTACATATTCCCCTTGTCTTACAACTACAAGTACTTCTCCTTTTGATCTAATACATTCTGATGTATGGGGACCGTTATGTGTCTCAAATATTTCCCAAGTTAAATATTTTGTCATTTTTGTTGATGATTTTACTCGAGTGACTTGGTTATATTTATTTAAATAGTGTTCAGAAATTCTTCCTTTGTTTAAAAATTTTCATGCTATGGTCTTGACACAATTTGGGAAGAAAATTCAAATCCGATCTGATAATGCTAAGGAATACATGTCTCATGAATTCAAATCATTTTGTGAGAGTAATGGGTTTATTCATCAAACATCATGTGCCTATACTCCTCAACAAAATGGTGTTGCTGAAAGGGAGAGTCATCATCTTCTTGAAGTTGCTCGGGGCCTCCTCTACTCCATGAAGGTACCCTATTTTATTGGCTTCATGCTATACTTATAGCATAATTTCATGTTAATAGGTTATCATGACTACCCATGAGGGGTTACAGAAGACGTTGCTGCGT
Source organism: Aristolochia californica (assembly GCF_029961685.1). Classification (NCBI taxonomy): domain Eukaryota; kingdom Viridiplantae; phylum Streptophyta; class Magnoliopsida; order Piperales; family Aristolochiaceae; genus Aristolochia; species Aristolochia californica. The sequence goes on along the minus strand of NW_027181992.1, from coordinate 29,707,050 downwards.
ATTCGGGTGGATTGCTATTGGCCGGCTATGAAGACCTCCAGTGCTACATACGTATCCGACTGTCAGGTATGTCAAAGAAACAAATCCGATCATTTGAGTCCTGTGGGTCTTCTCCTGACTCTCCCCCTCCCTACTTAGGTATAGGCAGATATTTCAATGGATTTTGATGAGGGTCTTCCACTCTCAGCAGGGAAGTCAGTTTTATTCGTTGTGGTTGATCGGTTCTCCTAGTATGGTCATTTTATTTTGATGGCTCACCCCTACTCGATAGCTCGCATGGCACGAAATTGAAATTTTCCTCCGCATATCATCCTCAGACGGATGGCCAGACCGAGGTGGTTAATCTGACCATTGAGATGTATCTCCGGTGCTTTGTGGGAGATCGACTGAAACAATGGGTTCAGTGGCTACCTTCGGTAGAGTAATGTTACAATACTTCATTCCACTCAGACTTCCAGTCCTCTCCTTTCCGGGTTCTTTATGGGAGGGATCCCCCACGGCTTCTCTCTTATACCAGATGCTCCACCCGCGTGGATGCCATTGATGAGGCGCTCATGGATCAAGATTAGGTGTTGAAGACTATTACAGACCGTCTACAAAAGGCTCAGGACCGGATGACTGCTGCTTACAACAAGGGCCACCGGGATGTCTCTTACGCGGTTGGGGACTTTGTTTGGCTACGCCTCCATACTACCGGCAGCACTCCCTCGCCAGGCTAGCATGCCATAAGCTCTCCCCCAAGTACTTTGGGCCCTTCACCATTGTTCGAAGCATAGGGCAGGTGGTGTATCAACTAAAATTTCCAGACACATCGAAGCTGCATGATGTGTTTCATGTCTCACTACTGAAACCTCACAAGGGGCTGGCCCCTACTTTCCCACCGTTCCTTCCTCCAGTGGACAAAGGCCACATCATTCTGACACCCTACGCGGTGTTATGGGCACATTTGACGAATGATCAATGGGACATCCTTGTTCAGTGGATTGCTACAGACCCCGAGGCAGCTACATGGGAGCAGTTAGAGACCTTCAAACATGTCTATCTAGCTTACGAGCTTGAGGACAAGCTCTTTCTCCAAGGGGAGGCAGATGTTATGCACTGACTAGCACACCGAGTCACTCAGAGGAGGAGACAATGACTCACCGAGTTACCTGTTTTTACTTTTATTATTTATGTTGCTTTTAATTTCGAATTTTAGTGATTATGTAATAAGACTTGAAGGTAGGGGTATAGTTGGGTTTTATAACCCTAACCTAACTTGGAGTGAATTACACTATTTAAGGGGTAAGGAAGCAGAAATAAAGTAAGTTCGAATTTAGATTAATTTAGGGTAATTAGTCTTCCTTGATGAGAGCCTAGTTCTGGTTCTTGGGATACGTGGTTTTCTTGGTGAAGTCCTGGTGGATCCTATAAGAAAAGAGAGGAGATTTAATCCCCTTTCCCGAGCAAGTAGAAGGATCTTAATCTTCTCACGGAACCAGGAAGAGATGTAGGATTGCATGATTCACTGCTGCAAGAAGAAGAACCCTTCTTCTATCACGGAAAACCCAGAAAGGGGAAGGGGTGCGTAAACCTGTTCACGAAGAAGAACCCTTCTTCCCTCACGGCAACCCCCGAAGAGGAAGTGGTTGTGTAACCCTCTTCAAGCAGAGGAGGAGTTCCGAATTCTTGATTGGCGTGGTCTTCAAAGAGGTAATTCGAGACCCTATTTTCTAAGTACAACAGGTTAGAGTTTTGTTTCTTTTACCAGCGTGAACAGTGATTAAATCTATACCTGAGAAAAGGAACCTCTTTTTCAAGGGAGACAAATTCAGCAAGGAGAACAGATTGTTCTTGGTTCATTACAGTGCTTAAAACCTTTTAACGTGCTGGATTCAATAGTACCTCTCCGAGTTACTAGATCCATGGCTAGGGACTATAACAATATTTCTCCCTACATTTGTGCATTGTGGATTTCCATTTTAGATGTATACTTTTTTCTTAAATCTAAACTTGAGTTTTCACTTTCCCTTCACCTCGTAAACAAAAAAGAGATAAAAGGCAAATAGATCACAACAAAATGAAAATTTTAGAGTTTATCTATGGAAAAAATTTAAAGCAATAACAAATGTTTGTAAAGAAAATTTATTCACACACCACAAATGAACACAAAAGTTTTGTTATCCAAGTTTGGGAAATTCCACTTGTTCAACCCTAATATCTTGGAATATTATAAGAATAAATTTTTCTACACATGTTTTAAAAAATGGATAAGCATACTTGAAACATGTTAAAGATGCAAATGACCTATGGATCCAAACCCTTTAAACAGAATAATAAAAGTTCATTAAATTCTAAAGTGAACGTACGGTGGGATATTTACCCGAGTCAAACAATTCCATTATTTTGCCCATTTACAAAAAGTTGACCTAAGGATCATAGATGAATGTAAAGTGATTTCTCAAGCATAACGGGCAATATTTTTTTAAGGAGTGACTTATGGATAGGGAGTCAGCAGTCAGTTAAAAATCCCCCGCCTCCCCCTTTTACCGACGATTGCAAAACCCAATGTATAAAAACTAAAAAGAGTTTACAATCCCTAAAAATTACGGACACTTTTTGGAATTACCTCTCTCTACATTTTTTCATTGTGCATTTCCATTTTAGATATATACCTTTTTCTAAAAACAAAACTTGAGTTTTCATTTTCCCTTCATGTCTTAAACAAAAAAGAGATAAAAGGCAAATAGATCACAACAAAATGAAAATTTTAGAGTTTATGCATGGAATAATTGAAAGCAATAACAAATGTAAGTAAAGAAAATTTATTCACACACCACAAATGAACACAAAAGTTTTATTATCCAAGTTTTCGAAATTCCACTAGCTCAACCCTTATATCTTTGAATTTTATAAAAAAGGCATTTTTCTACACATGTTTTAAAAATTGAATATGCATGCTTGAAACATGTTAAAGATGCAAATGACCTATGGATCCAAACCCTTTAAAGAGAATAACAAACGCTCACTAAATTCTCAAGTGAACGTGTGGTGGGATATTTACCCGATTCAAACAAGCCATTATTTTGCCCATTTACAAAAAGCTAACCTAACAATCATAGATGATTGTAAAATGATTTATCATGCACAACGAGCTATATTTTTTTAAGGAATTACTTAGGGATTGGGAGTCAATAGTCAATTAAATATCCCCCACCTCCCCCTTTTCCCGACTAATGCAAAACCTAATATATAAAACTAAAAAAAGTTTACAATCCCTAAAAGTAACAGACACTTTTTGGAATTATTTGTCTCTACATTTGGGTATTGTGCCTTTCTATCGTCGATGTATACTTTTTTCTTAAATCAAAACTAGAGTTCTCACTAAATTCCCAAGTGAACGTGCGGTGGGATATTTACCCGAGTCAAAAAGCCATTATTTTGCCCGTTTACAAAAACCTGACCTAACGATCATAGATGATTGTAAAGTGATTTATCATGGGTAATGGGCTATATTTTTGTAAGGAATGACTTATGGATTGGAAGTCAATACTCAGTTAAAAATCCACCGCCTCCCCCTTTTCCCGACAATTGCAAAACCTAATATATAAAAACTAAAAATAATTTACAATTCCTAAAAACTACTGACTATTTATGGAATTATCTTTGTCTACATTTGTGCATTGTGCATTTCCATTTTAAAAGAATTATTTTTTCTTAAATCTAAACTTGAGTTTTCACTTTCCCTTCATCTCGTAAACAAAAAAGTGATAAAAGGCAAATATATTACAACAAAATGAAAATTTTAGAGTTTATGTATGGAAAAAATTTAAAGCAATAACAAATGTATTTAAAGAAAATTTATTCACACACCACAAATGAACACAAAAGTTTTGTTATCCAAGTTTGGCAAATTCCACCAAATCAACCCTAATATCTTGGAATTTTATAAGGAAGGAATTTTTCTACACATGTTTTAAAAAATGGATATGCATGCTTGAAACATGTTAAAGATTTAAATGACCAATGGATCCAAACCTTTTAAAGAGAATAGGAAACGCTCCCTAAATTCTCAAGTGAACGTGCGGTGGGATATTTACCCGAGTCAAACAAGCCATTATTTTGACCGTTTACAAAAACCTGACCTTACGATCATAGATGATTGTAAAGTGATTTATCATGTGTAACAGGCTATATTTTTGTAAGGAATGACTTATGGATTGGAAGTCAACACTCAGTTAAAAATCCATCGCCTCCCCCTTTTCCCGACGATTGCAAAACCTATTATATAAAAACTAAAAATAATTTACACCCTAAAAACTACTGACTATTTTTGGAATTATCTCTCTCTACATTTGTGCATTGTGCATTTCCATTTTAAATGAATTATTTTTTCTTAAATCTAAACTTCAGTTTTCACTTTCCATTCATCTCGTAAACAAAAAAGTGATAAAAGGCAAATAGATCACAACAAAATGCAAATTTTAGAGTTTATGTATGGAAAAAATTTAAAGCAATAACAAATGTAAGTAAAGAAAATTTATTCACACACCACAAATGAACGCAAAATTTTTGTTATCCAAGTTTGGGAAATTCCACTAGATCAACCGTAATATCTTGGAATTTTATAAGAAATGAATTTTTCTACACATGTTTTAAAAAATGGATATGCATCCTTGAAACATGTTAAAGATAGAAATGACCTAGGGATTCAAACTGTTTAAAGAGAATAACAAATGCTCATTATATTCTCAATTGAACGTACGGGGGATTTTTACTCGAGTCAAACAAGCCATTATTTTGCCCATTTACAAAAAGCTGAACTAACGATCATAGATGATTGTAAAGTGATTTATCATGCATAGCAGACTAGATTTTTGTAAGGAATGACTTATGGATTGGGAGTCAACAGTCAGTTTAAAATTCCCCCGCCTCCCCCTTTTCCCTACAATTACGAAATCTAATATATAAAAACTAAAAAGAGATTACAATCCCTAAAAAAGTACACTTTTTGGAATTATCTCTCTCTAAATTTTGGCATTGTGCATTTCAAATGTAGATGTATGCTTTTTTCTTAAATCAAACCTACACTTTTCACATTCCCTTCATCTCGTAAACAAAAAAGAGATGAAAGGCAAATAAATCACAACAAAAAGAAAATTTTTGAGTTTATGTACGGAAAAAATTTAAAGCAATAACAAATGTAAGTAAAAAAATTTTATTCACACACCACAAATGAACACAAAAGTTTTGTTATCCAAGTTTGGGAAATTGCACTTGTTCAACCCTAATATCTTGGCATATTATAAGAAAGAATTTTTCTACGCATGTTTTAAAAAATGGATAAGCATACTTGAAACATGCTAAAGATGCAAATGACCTATGGATCCAAACCTTTTAAAGAGAATAATAAAAGCTCATTAAATTCTCAAGTGAACGTACGGTGGGATATTTACCCGAGTCAAACAATCCATTATTTTTCCCATTTACAAAAAGCTGACCTAACGATCATAGATGATTGTAAAGTGATTTATCAAGCGTAACGGGCTATATTTTTTTTAAGGATTAACTTGTGGATAGGGAGTCAACAGTTAGTTAAAAATCCCAAACCACCCCCTTTTCCAGACGATTGCAAAACCTAATGTATAAAAACTAAAAAGAGTTTACTATCCCAAAAAAATACAGACACTGTTTGGAATTATCTCTCTCTAAATTTGTGCATTGTGGATTTCCTTTTTAGATGTATACTTTTTTCTTAAATCAAAACTTGAGTTTTCACTTTCCCTTCATCTTGTAAACAAAAAAGAGATAAAAGGCAAATAGATGACAACAAAATGAAAATTTTAGAGTTTTTGTAGGAATAATTTAAAACAATAACAAATGTAAGTATAGCAAATTTATTCACACACCAAAAATGAACACAAAAGGTTTATTATCCAAGTTTTGGAAATTCCACTAGTTCAACCCTTATAGCTTCGAATTTTTTAAGAAAGGAATTTTTCTACACATGTTTTAAAATATGGATATTCGTGCTTGAAACATGTTAAAGATGCAAATGACCAATGGATCCAAACCTTTTAAAGAGTATCACAAACATTCACTAAATTCTCATGTTAACGTGCAGTGGGATATTTAGTCGAGTCAAACAAGGCATTATTTTTCCCATTTACAAAAAGTTGGCCTAACGATCAAAGATGATTGCAAAGTGATTTATCCTACGCAACGAGCTATATTTTTTTAAGGAATGACTTATGGATTCGGAGTCACCACTCAGTTAAAAATCCCCCGCCTCCCCCTTTTCCCGACGATTGGAAAACCTAATATATAAAAACTAAAAAGAGTTTAAAACCCCTAAAAATAACGTACACTTTTTAGAATTATCTCTCACTACATTTGGGCATTGTGAATTTCCATTGAAGATCTATACTTTTTTCTTAAATCAAAATTTGAGTTTGCACTTTCCCTTCATCTCAAAAATAAAATAAAAAGAGATAAAAGGCAAAAAGATCACAAAAAATGAAAATTTTAAAGTTTATATATGGAAAAAATTTAAACCAATAACAAATGTAAGTTAAGAAAATTTATTCACACACCAAAAATGAACACAAAAGTTTTCTTATCCAAGTTTGGGAAATTCCACTAGATCAATCCTAATATCATGGAATTTTATAAGAAAGGAATTTTTATACACATGTATTAAAAAATGGATATGCATGCTTGAAACATTTTAAAGATGCAAATGACCTATGGATTCAAACCTTTTCAAGAGAATAACAAATGTTCATTAAATTCTCAAGTGAACGTGTAGGTTATTTTTTCCCGAGTCAAACAAGCCATTATTTTGCCCATTTACAAAAAGCTGACCTAACTATCATAGATGATTGTAAAGTGATTTATCGTAGCGGGCTAGATTTTTGTAAGGAATGACTTTTGGATTGGGAATCAACAGTCAGTTAAAAATCCCCCGCCTCCCCCTTTTTCTGACGATTGCGAAACCTAATATATAAAAACGAAAAAGATTTTACAATCGCTAAAAATAACGTACACTTTTTGGAATTATCTCTCTCTAAATTTTGGCATGGTGCATTTCCATTGTAGATGTATACTTTTTTCTTATATCAAAACTAGAGTTTTCACTTTCCCTTCATCTCGAAAACAAAAAAGAGATAAAAGGCAAATAGATCACAACAAAATGAAAATTTATGAGTTTATTTACGGAAAAAATTTCAAGAAATAACAAATGTAAGAAAAGAAAATTTATTCACACACCACAAATGAACACAAAAGTTTTGTTATCCAAGTTTGGAAAATTTCACTTGTCAACCCTAATATCTTGGAATATTATATGAAAGAAATTTTCTACACATGTTTTAAATATAGATAAGCATCCTTGAAACATGTTAAAGATGCAAATGATCAAACCTTTTAAAGAGAATAATAATAGCTCATTAAATTCTCAAGTGAACGTACGATAAGATATTTACCCGAGTCAAACAATCCATTATTTTGCCCTTTTACTAAAAGCTGACCTAACGATCATAGATGATTGTAAGGTGATTTATCAAGAGTAACGGGCAATATTTTAGTATGGATTGACTTATGGATTGGGAATCAAAACTTGACTTTTCTCATTCCCTCCATCTCGAAAACAAAAAAGAGATAAAAGGCAAATAGATCACAACAAACTGAAAACAATAACAAATATAAGTAAATAAAATTTATTCACACGCCACAAACGAACCCAAAAGTTATATTATCCAAGTTTTGGAAATTCCACTAGTTCAATTCTTATAGCTTCGAATTTTATAAGACATGAATTTTTCTACACATGTTTTAAAAAATGGATTTGCATGCTTGAAACATGTTAAAGATGCAAATGACCAGGGGATCCAAACCCTTTAAAGAGAATAGCAAACGCTCACTAAATTCTCAAGTGAGCATGCATTGGGATATTTACCTGAGTCAAACAAGCCATTATTATAGATGATTCTAAAGTTATTTATCAAGCGTAACGGGCTATATTTTTGTAAAGAACGACTTATGGATAGGGAATCAACACTCAGTTAAAAATCCCCCGCCTCCCCCTTTTCCCAACGATAGCAAAACCTTATATATAAAAACTAAAAGGAGTTTACAATCCCTACAAATTTCGGACACTTTTTGGAATTATCTCTCTCTACATTTGTGCATTGTGCATTTCAATTTTAGTTGTATACTTTTTTTCTTAAATCAAAACTTGAGTTTTCACTTTCCCTTTATCTCATAAACAAAAAAGAGATAAAAGGAAAATAGATCACAAAATATGAAAATTTTAGAGTTTATGTATGGAAAAAGTTTAAAGCAATAACAAATGTAAGTAAAGAAAATTTATTCCCACAACACAAATGAACACAAAAGTTTTGTTATCCAAGTTTGGGAAATTCCACTAGTACAACCCTAATAGCTTGAAATTTTATAAGAAAGGGATTTTTCTACACATGTTTTAAAAAATAGATATGCCTGCTTGAAAAATTTTAAAGATGCAAATGACCTATGGATCCAAACTTTTTAAAGAGAATAACAAACGCCATTAAATTCTCAAGTGAACATGCGGTGGGATAATTACCCGAGTAAAAAATGCCATTATTTTGCCCATTTACAAAAAGCTGACCTAATGATCATAGATGATTGTAAAGAGATTTATCATGCATAATTTTCTATTTTTTTTTGTAAGGAATGACTTATGGATTGGGAGCCAACACTCAGTTAAAAATCCCCCGCCTCCCCCTTTTCCCGACAATTGCAAAACCTAATATATAAAAACTAAAAAGAGTCTACAATCCCTAAAAATTATGGACACTTTTTGGAATTATCTCTCTCTACATTTGTGCATTGTTCTTTTCCATTTTAGATATATACTTTTTTCTTAAATCAAAACTTGAGTTTTCACTTTCCCTTCATCACGTAAACAGAAAGGAGATAAAAGGCAAATAGATCACAACAAAATAAAAATTTTGGAGTTTATGTATGGAAAAAATTTAAAGAAATAACAAATGTAAGTAAAGAAAACTTATTGACACACCACAAATGAACACAAAATTTTTGTTATCCAAGTTTGGGAAATTCCACTAGTTAAGCATCATAGCTTGCAGTTTTATAAGAAAGAGATTTTTTTTGCACATCTTTTAAAAAATGGATATGCATGCTTGAAACATGTTAAAGATGCAAATGACCTATGACTCCAAACCTTTTAAAGTGAATAACAAATGTTCATTAAATTCTCAAGTGAACATGCGGTGGGATATTTACCCGAGTCAACCAAGCCATTATTTTTCCCATTTTCAAAAAGCTGACCTAATGCTCATAGATGATTGTAAAGTGATTTATCATGCATAACGGGCTGTAATTATTTTGTTAAGGAATGACTTATGAATTGGGAGTTAACACTCAGTTAAAAATCCCCCACCTCCCCCTTTTCCCGATGATTGCAAAACCTAATATATAAAAACCAAAAACTGTTTACAATCCCTAAAAATTACGGACACTTTTTGGAATTATCTCTCCCTACATTTGTGCGTTGTACATTTCCATTTTAGATGTATAATTTTTTCTTAAATCAAAACTTTACTTTTCACTTTCCCTTCATCTCGAAAACATAAAAGAGATAAAAGGCAAATAGATCACAACAAAATGAAAATTTTAGAGTTTATGTATGCGAAAATTTTAAAGCAATAAAAAAAGTAAGTAAATAAAATTTATTCATACACCACAAATGAACACAAAAGTTTTGGTATCGGAGTTTGGGAAATTCCACTTGTTCAACCCAAATATCTTGGAATTTGATAAGAAAGGGATTTTTCTACTTATATTTTAAAAAATGGATATGCATGTTGGAAACAACTTAAAGATGTAAATTACCTATAGATCCCAACCTTTTAAATAGAATAAAAACGCTCATTAAATTCTCAAGTGAACGTACAGTGGGATATTTACTTGAGTCAAACAAGGCACTATTTTACCTATTTACAAAAAACTGGCCTAACGATCATAGATGATTGTAAAGTCATTTATCATTCGTAACGGGCTATATTTTTTTAAGGAATGACTTATGGATTGGGAGTCAACACTCAGATAAAAATCCCCTGCCTCGCCCTTTTCCCAATGATTGCAAAACCTTATATATAAAAAATAAAAAGAGTTTACAATGTCTAAAATTACAGACACTTTTTGGAATTATATCTCTCTACATTTGTACATTGGGCATTTTCATTTTAGATGTATACTTTTTTCTTAAATCAAAACTTGAGTTTTCACTTTACCTTCATCTTGTACACAAAAAACAGATAAAAGGCAAATAGATCACAACAAAAAGAAAAATTTAGAGTTTATGAAATGAAAAAATTTAAAACAATAACAAATGTAAGTAAATAAAATTGATTCCCACAGCACAAATGAACACAAAAGTTTTGTTATCCAAGTTGGGGAAATTCCACTAGTACAACCCTAATAGCTTGGAATTTTATAAGAAAGCGTGTTTTCTACACATGTTTTAAAAAATGTATATGCATGCTTGAAACATGTTAAAGATTCAAATGACCTATGGATCCAAACCTTTTAAAGAGAATAACAAACGCTCATTATATTCTTAAGTGAACGTGCGGTGGGATATTTACCCGTGTCAAACAAGCCATTATTTTACCTGTTTACAAAAAGCTGACCTAACAATCATAGATGATTGTAAAGTGATTTATCATGCGTAATGGGATATGTTTTTGTAAGGAATGACTTATGGATTGGGAGTCAACACTCAGTTAAAAATCCTCTACCTCCCCCTTTTCCAGACAATTGAAAAACCTAATATATAAAAAAAAAGAGTTTACAATCCCTAATAATTACGGACACTTTATGGAAATATCTCTCTCTCCATTTGTGCATTGTGCATTTCCATTTTAGATGTATAATTTTTTATTAAATAAAAAAATTAGTTTTGATTCTCCCTTCATCTCGTAAAGAAAAAACAGATAAAAGGCAAATAGATCACAACAAAATAAAACATTTAGAGTTTATGTGTGGAAAATTTTTAAAGAAATAAAACATGTAAGAAAAGAAAATTTATTCACACAGCACAAATGAACACAACAGTTTTGTTTTCCATGTTCTAGAAATTCCTCTAGTTCAACCCTAAAAGCTTGGAATTTTATAAGAAAGAGATTTTTTTTCCACATATTTTAAAAAAATGATATGCATGCTTGAAACATGTTAAAGATAGAAATGACCTATGGATTCAAACCTTTTAAAGGAATAAAAAATGCTCATTAAATTCTCAAGTGAACGTGCGGTTAGATATTTAACCAAGTAAAACAAGTCATTATTTTGTGCATTTAAAAAAAGTTGACCTAAAAATCATAGATGATGGTAAATTGATATTTCATGCTCAATGGGTTATATTTTGGTAAGAAAAGACTTATGGATTGGGAGTCAAACGTCAATTAAAAATCCCCCGCGTCCCTCTTTTCCCCGACGATTGCCAAACCTAATATATAAGAATTGGAAAGAGTTTACAATCCCTAAAAATTACAGACACTCTTTGGAATTATCTCTCTCTACATTTGTGCATTGTGCATTTCCATTTTAGATGTATACTTTTTTCTTAAATCAAAACATTGAGTTTTAGCTCTCCATTCATCCCCGTGAAGAAAAAACGTAAATATATCACAAAAAAATGAAAATTTTAGAGTTTATGAATGAAAAAAATTTAAACAATAACAAATGTTAGTAAAGAAAATTTATTCACAAACCACAAATAAACACAAAAGTTTTGTTATCCAAATTTGGGAAATTCCAATAGTTCAACCCTAATAGCTTGGAATTTTATAAGAAAGAGATTTCTTCTACATATGTTTTAAAAATGGATATGCATGCTTGAAACATGTTAAAGATGGAAATGAACTTTGGATCCAAACCTTTTAAAGAGAATACAAAACGCTCATTAAATTCTCAAGTGTACGTGCAGTGGGATATTTACCCGAGTCAAACAAGCCATTTTTTTGCCCATTTACAAAAAGATGGCCTAATGATCATAGATGATTTTAAAATGATTTACCATTAGTAATGGGCTATATTTTTGTAAGGAATGACTTATGGATTGGGAGTCAACACTCAGTTAAAAATCCTCCGTCTCCCCCTTTTTCGGCTATTGCAAAACCATACATATTAAAACTCAAAAGAGTTTAGATTCACTAAAAATTACGAACACTTTTTGGAATTATCTCTCTCTACATTTGTGCATCATGCATTTCCATTTATATTGTATACTTTTTTTTTTAAATCAAAATTTGATTTTTCACTTTCCCTTCATCTCGTAAATAAAAATGAGATAAAAGGCAAATAGATCACAACAAAATGAAAATTTAAGAGTTTATATACGGAAAAAATTTAGAACAATAACAAATTTAAGTAAAGAAAATTTATTCACACATCACAAATGAACACAAAAGTTTTGTTATCCAAGTTTGGGAAATTCCACTAGTGCAACCCTAATAGCTTGGAATTTATAAGAAAGGGATTTGTCTACACATGTTTTAAAAAATAGATATGCATGCTTGAAACATGTTAAAGATGCAAATGACCTACGGATCCAAACCTTTTAAGGAGAAAAACAAATGCTCATTAAATTATAAAGTGAATATGGGATATTTACCCGAGTTAAACAAGCCATTATTTTGCCCATTTGCAAAAAGCATACCTAATGATCATAGATGATTGTAAAGTGATTTATCATGCGTAATTTGCTTTATTTTGGTATGGAATTACTTATGGATTGGGAGTCAACACTTAGTTAAAAATCCCCCACCTCACCTTTTCCCAACAATTACGAAACCTAATATATAAAAACTAAAAAGACTTTAAATCCCAAAAAATAACGGATACTTTCTGAATTATCTCTCTCTACATTTGTACGTTGTCCATTTCCATTTTAGATGTATACTTTGTTCTTAAATCAAAACTTGAGTTTTTACTTTCCCTTCATCTCATAATCAGAAAAGAGATAAAAGGCAAGTAGATCACAACAAAATGAAAATTTTAGAGTGTATGTGTGGAAAAAATTTAAAGCAATAACAAATGTAAGTAAAAAAAATTTATTCACACACCACAAATGAACACAAAAGTTTTGTTATCCAAATTTGGGAAATCCCACTAGTTCAACCCTAATAGCATGCAATTTTATAAGAAAGAGATTTATGTACACATCTTTAGAAAAATGGATGTGCATGCTTGAAACTTGGTAAAGATGCAAATGACCTTTGTATCCAAACCTTTTAAAGAGAATAACAAATGCTCATTAAATTCTCAAGTGAACGTGATGTGGGATATTTACCTGAGTCAAACAAGCAATTATTTTGCCCATTTACAAAAAGGTGACCTAACGATCATAGATGACTGAAAAGTGATTTATCACGCATAACAGGCTATATTTTTGTAAGGAACGACTTATGGATTGGGAGTCAACACTCAGTTAAAAATCTCCCACCTCCCTCTTTTTCCGACGATTGCAAAACCTAATATATAAAAACTGAAATGAGTTTAAAATCCCCACAAATTATAAACACTTTTTGGAATTATCTTTATCTACATTTATGCATTGTACAATTCCATTTTAGATGTATAATTTTTTCTTAAATCAAAACTTTAGTTTTCACTTTCCCTTCATCTCGAAAAAAAAAGAGATAAAAGGAAAATAGATCACAAGAAAATAAAAATTTTACAGCTTATGTATAGGAAAATTTTAAAGCAATAACAAATGTAAGTAAAGAAATTTTTTTCACAAACCACAAATAAACACAAAAGTTTTGTTATCCAAGTTTGGGAAATTCCACTAGTTCAACCTTAATGGCAAGGAATTTTATAAGAAAGAGATTTTTATGCACATGTTTTAAAAAATGGATATGCATGCTTGAAACATGTGAAAGATGCAAATGACCTATGGATCCAAACCTTTTAAAGAGAATAACAAACGCCCATTAAATTCTCAAGTGCACGTGCGGTGGGATATTTACCCCAGTCAAACAAGCCATTAATTTGCCCATTTACATAAAGATGTCCTAACAATCATAGATGATTGTAAAGTGATTTATCATTCGTAATGGGCCATATTTTTTTAAGGAATGACTTATTGATTGGGATCAACACTTTGTTAAAAATCCCATGCCTCCCCCTTTTCCCGATGATTGTAAAACCATATATATATAAAATAAAAATAGTTAACAATGCCTAAAAATTATGGACACTTTTGGGAATTATCTCTCTCTAAATTTTTGCATTGTGCATTTCCATTTTAGATGTATAGTTTTTTCTTAAATCAGAACTTGAGTTTTCACTTTCCCTCATCTCATAAAGAAAAAAGAGATAAAAGACAAATAGATCACAAAAAAAAGAAAAATTTGGAGTTGATGTATGGAAAAAATTTAAAGCAATAAAAAATGCAAGTAAAGAAAATTTATTCACACATCACAAATGAACACAAAAGTTTTGTTATCCAAGTTTGGGAAATTCCACTAGTTCAACCCTAATAGCTTGGAAATTTATAAGAAAGAGATTTTTCTACTCATTTTTTTTAAAAAATGGATATGCATACTTTAAACAAGTTAAAGATGCAAATGACCTATGGATCCAAACCTTATAAAGATAATAACAAACGTTCATAAAATTTTCAAGTGAATGTGCGGTGGGATATTTACCCGAGTCAAACAAGCCATTATTTTGCCCACTTTCAAAACGCTGACCTAACGATCATAGATGATTATAAAGTGATTAATCATGCGTCATGGGCTATATTTTTGTAAGGAATGTCTTATTGATTGGGGGTCAACACTCAGTTAAAAATCCCCCTCCTCCCCTTTTTCCCGATAATTAAAAAACCTAATATATAAAAACTAAAAAGAGTTTACAATCCCTAAAAATTACGGCCACTTTTTGGAATTATCGTTCTCTACATTTGTGGATTGTGCATTACCATTTTAGATGTATACTTTTTTCTTAAATAAAAACTTCAGTTTTCAATTTCCCTTCATCTCGTAAACAAAAACGAGATAAAAGGCAAATAGATCACAATAAAATGAAAATTTTAGAGTTTATGTATGGAAAAAATTCAAAGCAATAACAAATGTAAGTAAAAAAAATTTATTCATACAGTACAAATGAACACAAAAGTTTTGTTATCCAAGTTTGGGAAATTCCACTAGTACATCCCTAATAGCTTGAAATTTTATAAGAAAGGAAGTTTTCTACACTTGTTTTAAAAAATAGATATGCATGCTTGAAACTTCTTAAAGATGCAGATGACCTAAGGAACCAAACCTTTTAAAGAGAATAACAAACACTCATTAAATTTTTAAGTGAACGTGTGATGGGATATTTACCCGACTCAAACAAGCCATAATTTTGCCCATTTACAAAAATCTGACCTAATGATCATAGATGACTGTAAAGTGTTTTATCATGCATAATTTGCTATCTTTTATAAGGAATGACTTATGGATTGGAAGTCAACACTCAGTTAAATATCCCCGCCTCCCCTTTTTCCCGACAATTGCAAAGCCTAATTTATAAAAACTAAAAAGTGTTTACAATCCCTAAAAATTATAGACACTTTTTGGAATTATCTCTCTTCATTTGTGCATTGTGCATTTCCATTTTAGAAGTATACTTTTTCTTAAATCAAAACTTGTGTTTTCACTTTCCCATCATCTCGTTAACAGAAAAGAGATAAAAAGCAAATAGATCACATCAAAAGCAAAATTTTAGAGTTTATGTATGGAAAAAATATAAAACAATAACAAATATAAGTAAATAAAATTTATTCACACACCACAAATGAACACAGAAGTTTTGTTATCCAAGTTTGAGAAATTCCACAACTTTAACCCTAATAGCTTGCAATTTTATAAGAAAGAGATTTTTTTGCACATCTTTTAAAAAATAGATATGTAAGCTTGAAACATGTTAAAGATGCAAATGACCTATGGATCCAAACCTTTTAAAGGGAATAAGAAACGCTCATTAAATTCTCAAGTGAACTTGCGGTGGAATATTTACCCGAGTAAAATAAGCCAATATTTTGCTCATTTACAAAAACTTGACCGAACGATCATAGATGATTTTAAAGTGATTTATCATGCTTAATGGGATTTATTTTTGTATGGAATGACTTATGGAATGGGAGTTAACACTCAGTTTAAAATCTCCCACCTCCCCCTTTTCCCGACGATTGTAAAACCTAATATATAAAAACCAAAAAGTGTTTAAAATCCCTCAAAATTATAGACACTTTTTGGAATTATCTCTCTCTACATTTGTGCATTGTGAATTTCCATTTTAGATGTATAATATTTTCTTAAATCAAAACTTTAATTTTCTCTTTCCCTTCATCTCTTAAAGAACAAAGAGATTAATGGCAAATAGATCACTTCAAAATTAAAAATTTAGAGAAAAATGTAAGTAAAGAAAATTTATTCACACACCACAAATGAACACAAAAGTTTTGTTATCCAAGAATGAAAATTCCACTAGATCAACCCTAATAGCTTGAAATTTTATAAGAAAAAGATTTTTCTACACATGTTTTAAAAAATGGATATGCATGCTTGAAACATGTTAAAGATGCAAATGACCTATGGATCCAAACCTTTTACATAGTATAACAAACACTCATTAAATTCTCAAGTGTACATGCAGTGGGATATGTACGTGAGTCAAACAAGCCATTATTTTTCCCATTTACAAAAAGATGGCCTAATGATAATAGAAGATTGTAAAGTGATTTATCACGCGTAACGGACTATATTTTTGTAAGGAATGACTTATGGATTGGGAGTCAACAATCGGCTAAAAATCCCCCGCCTCCCCCTTTTCCCGATGATTGCATATGCTTCTATATAAGAACTAAAAAGAGTTTACAATCCCTAAAAATTACGGGAACTTTTTGGAATTTTCACTCTCTACATTTGTGCGTTGTTCATTTCCATTTTAGATGTATAATTTTTTCTTAAATCAAAACTTTGGTTTTCACTTTCCCTTCATCTCGAAAACATAAAAGAGATAAAAGGCAAATAGATAACAAAAAAATGAAAAATTTAGAGTTTATGGATGGGAAAATTTTAAAGCAATAACTAATGCAAGTAAAGAAAATTTAATCACACACCACAAATGAACACAAAAGATTTGGTATCAAAGTTTGGGAAATTGCACTGGTTCAACTCTAATTGCTTGGGATTTTATAAGAAAGGGATTTTTATACACATATTTTAAAAAAATGATATGCATGTTGGAAACAACTTAAAGATGCAAATTACCTATAGATCCAAACCTTTTAAAGAGAATAACAAACATGCATTAAATTCTCAAGTGAACGTGCAATGGGATATTTAAGCGAGTCAAACAAGCCATTATTTTGTCCATTTACAAAAAATTGGCCTAAAAATCATTGATGATTGTAAATTCATTTATATTCTAAATGGGCTATATTTTTTAAGAAATGACTTATGGATTGGGAGTCAACACTCAGATAAAAATCCCCCCCCCCCCCCCCCCCCCCCCCCTCTTTCCCCGACTATCGCAAAACCTAAAATATAAAAAATAAAAAGACTTTAAAATGCCTAAACATTATGGACACTTTTTGGAATTATATCTCTCTACATTTGTGCGTTGTGCATTTTATTTTTTAGATGTATATTTTTTTCTTAAATGAAAACTTTTGTTTTCACTTTACCTTCATCTCATACCCAAAAAAGAGATAAAAGGCAAGTAGATCACAACAAAATGAAAAATTTAGATTTAATGAAATGTAAAAATTTAAAGCAATAATTAATGTATGTAAAGAAAATTTATTCACACAGCACAAAAGAATACAAAAGTTTTGTTATCCTAGTTTTGGAAATTCCACTAGAACAACCCTAATAGTTTGGAATTTTATAAGAAAGGGATTTTTGTACACATGTTTTAAAAAATAGATATGCACGCTTGGAACATGTTAAAGATGCAAATGGCCTATTGATCCAAACCTTATAAAGAGAACAACAAACGCTCATTAAATTCTCAAGTGAACGTGCGGTGGGATATTTACCCGAGTCAAACAAGCCATTATTTTGCCCATTTACAAAAAGATGGCTTAACGTTCATAGATAATTGTTAAATGATTTATCATTGGTAACGGGCTATTTTTTTAAGGAATGACTTTTGGATTGGGAGTTAACACTCAGTTAAAATTCCCCTTCTGCCTCTTTTTCTCGGCAATTGCGAAACCTTGTATATAAAACTAAAAAGAGTTTACAATCCCTAAAAATTATGGACACTTTTTGAAATTATCTCTCTCTAGATTTGTGCATTTCCATTTTAGATGTATACTTTTTTCTTAAATCAAAACTTGAGTTTTAACTTTCCCTTTATCTCGAAAACAAAACAGAGATAAAAGGTTAATAGATCACAACAAAATGAAAATCTTAGAGTTTGTGTATGGAAAAAATTTAGAGCAATAAAAAATTTAAGTAAAGAAATTTATTCATACAAAAAAAATGAACACAAAAGTTTTTTTATCCAAGTTTTGGAAATTCCACTAGTACAACCCTAATAGCTTGGAATTTTAAAAGAAAAGGATTTTTCTACACATGTTTTAAAAAATGGATATGCATACTTGAAACATGTTAAAGATGCAAATGACCTATGGATCCAAACCTTTAAAAGCGAATAACAAACACTCATTAAATTCTCAAGTGAACGTGCGGTGGGATATTTACCCAAGTCAAACAAGCCATTATTTTGCCCATTTCCAAAAAGTTGACCTAACAATCATAGATGATAGTAAAGTGAATAATCATACGTAACGGGCTATATTTTTGTAAGGAATGACTTATTGATTTGGAGTCAACACTTAGTTTAAAATCCCCAGCATCCCCATTTTCCCGACAATTGCAAAACCTAATATATAAAAACTAAAAAGAGTTTAAAATCCATAAAAATTACAGCCATTTTTGGAATTATCTCTCTCTGCATTTGTGCATCGTGCATTTCCATTTTAGATGTATACTTTTTTTAACTCAAAACTTAAGTTTTCATTTCCCTTCATCTCGTAAAAAAAAAAAAAGAGAAAAAAGGTAAATAAGTCACAACAAAATGAAAATTTTAGAGTTTTTGTATGGAAAAAAATTTAAAACAAAAACAAATGTAAGTAAAGAAAATTTATTCAAAAAGCACAAATAAACACAAAAGTTTTGTTATCCAAGTTTGGGAAATTCCACTACTACAACCCTAATAGATCGGAATTTTAAAAGAAAGGGATTTTTCTACACATGTTTTAAAATTAAGTTATGCATGCTTGAAACATGTTAAAAATTAAAATGACCTATGGATCCTAACCTTTTAAAGAGAATATAAAACGCTCATTAAATTCTCAAGTGAACGTGCCGTGGGATATTTACCCGAGTCATACAATCCATTATTAGCCCAAGTACAAAAAGCTGACCTAATGATCATAGATAATTGTAAAGTGATTTACCATGCATAATTTTCTATATTTTTTTATGGAATGACTTATGGATTGGGAGTCAACACTCAGTTAAAAATCCGCCGCCTCCCCTTTTTTTCGACAATTGCAGAACCTAATATATAAAAACTAAAAAGAATTTACAATCCCTACAAATTACAGTCATTTTTTCGAATTATCTCTCTCTACATTTCTGCATTGTGCATTTCCATTTTAGATGTATACTTTTTTCATAAATCAAAAGTTTAGTTTTCACTTTCTCTTCATCTCGTAAATAGAAAAGAGATAAAAGGCAAATAGATCACAACAAAATGACATATTTAGAGTTTATGTATGGAAAAAATTTAAAGCAATAACAAATGTAAGTAAATAAAATTTATTCACACACCACAAATGAACACAAATTTTTTTTCCAAGTTTGGGAAGTTCCACTAGTTCAACCCTAATAGCTAGCAATTTTATAAGAAAGATATTTTTCTACACATTTTTAAAAAATGAATATGCATGCTTGAAACATGTAAAAGATGCAAATGTTCTATGGATCCCAATCTTTTAAAGAGAATAACAAATGCTCATTAAATTCTCAAGTGAACGTGTTGTTGGATATTTACCCGAGTCAAACAAGCCATTATTTTGCCCATTTACAAAAAGCTGACCTAACGATGATAGATGACTGAAAAGTGATTTATCATGAGTAACAGGCTATATATTTTTAAGAAATGACTTATGGATTGGGAGTTAACACTCAGTTAAAAATCCCCCACCTCCCCCTTTTCCCGATGATTGCAAAATCTAATATATAAAAACTAAAAAGAGTTTACAATCCCTAAAAATTACGGACACATTTTTGAATTATCTCTCTCTACATTTGTGCATTGTGCATTTCCCTTTTAGACGAATATTTTTTTCTTAAATAAAAACTTTAGTTTTCTCTTTCCCTTCATCTCGTAAAGTAAAAGATATAAAAGGCAAACAGATCACAACAAAATAAAAAAATTAAGTTGATGTGTTGAAAAAATTTTAAAGCAATAAAAAATTTAAGTAAGGAAAATTTATTCACACACCACAAGTGAACACAAAAGTTTTCTTATCCAACTTTTGGAAATTCCACTAGTTCAACCTTAATGGCAAGGAATTTTATAAGAAAGAGATTTTTCTACACATGTTTTAAAAAATGGATATGCATGCTTGACACATGTTAAAGATGCAAATGACCTATGGATCCAAACCTTTTACAGAGAATAACAAACGCTCATTAAATTCTCAAGTGTACATGCTTTGGGAAATTTACGCAAGTCAAACAAGCCTTTATTTTGCCCATTTACAAATATTTGGCATAACAATCATAGATGATTGTAAATGATTTATCATGTGAAACAGGCTATATTTTGTAAGAAATGACTTATGGATTGGGAGTCAACACTCACTTAAAAATCCCCCGCCTCCCCCTTTTCCTGACGAATGCAAATCCTTATAGATAAAAATTAATAAGAGTTTACAATCCCTAAAAAGTACGGACACATTTTGGAATTATCTCTCTTTACATTTGTGCGTTGTGCATTTCCATTTTGGATGTATAATTTTTTCTTATATCAAAAAATTTAGTTTTCACTTTCCCTTCATCTCGAAAACAAAAAAGAGATAAAAGGCAAATAGATCACAACAAAATGAAAATTTTAGTGTTTATGTATGGAAAAATTTTAAATCAATAACAAATGTAAGTAAAGAAAATTTATTCACACACATCAAATGAACACAAAAGTTTTGTTATCCAAGTTTGAAAGATTCCACTAGTTTAACCCTAATGGTTTGGAATTTTATAAGAAACGGATTTTTCTACACATGTTTTAAAAAATGGATATGCATGCTTCAAAAATGTTAAAGATGCAAATGACCTATGGATTCAAACCTTTTAATGAGAATAAAAAAGGCTCATTAAACTCTCAAGTGAACATGCGGTGAGATATTTACCCAAGTCAAACAAGCCATTATTTTGTCCATTTACAAAAAGTTGACCTAACGATCATTGATGATTTTAAAGTGATTTGTCCTGCTTAATGGACTATATTTTTGTAAAGGAATGACTTAAGGATTGGGAGTCAACACTCAGTTAAAAATCCCCTACCTCTCTCTTTTCCGGACGATTGAAAAAAAATAATATATAAAAGCTAAAAAGAGTTGACAATCCCTAAAAATTACGGACACTTTTTTGAATTATCTCTCTCCACATTTGTGCATAGTGGATTTCCATTTTAGATGTATAAATTTTCCTTAAATGATAACTTTAGTTTTCACTTTCGCTTCATCTCGTAAACAAAATAGACATAAAAGGCAAATAGCTCACAACAAAATAAATATTTCAGAGTTTATGTGTGGAAATTTTTTAAAGAAATAACAAATGTAAGTAATGGAAATTTATTCACATAGCACAAATGAACACAAAAGTTTTGGTACCCATGTTTGGGAAATTCCTCTTGTTCAACCTTAATTGCTTGGAATTTTATAAGAAAGAGATTTTTCTACACATGTTTTAAAAAATGGATATGCATGGTTGAAACATGTTACGGATGCAAATGACCTATGGATCAAAACCTTTTAAAGAGATTAACAAACGCTCATTAAATTCTCAAGGGAACGTTCGGTGGGATATTTACCCGGGTAAAACAAACCATTATTTTGCCTATTTACAAAACGCTGACCTAACGATCATAGATGATTGTAAAGTGATTTATCATGCGTAACGGGATATATTTTTTTAAGGAATAACTTATGGATTGGGAGTCACCAGTCAGTTAAAAATCCCCCACCTCCACTTTTTCCCGACGATTGCAAAACAAAATATATAAAAACTAAAAAGAGTTAACAATCCCTAAAATGACAGAAATTTTTTGGAATTATCTCTCTCTACATTTGTGCATTGTTCATTTCCATTTTAGATGTATAATTTTTTCTTAAATCAAAACTTCAGTTTTCAGTTTCCCTTCATCTCGTAAACAAAAAAGTGATTAAAGCCAAATAGATCTCAACAAAATAAAAATTTTAGAGTTTATGTGTGGAAAATTTTTGAAGCAATTACAAATGTCAATATAGAAAATTTATTCACACACTACAAATGAACACAAGTTTTGTTATCCCAGTTTTTGAAATTCCACTAGTTCAACCCCAATATCTTGGAATTTTATAAGGAAGAAATTTTTCAACACATGTTTTAAAAAATGGATATGGATGCTTGAAACATATTAAAGATGCAAATGACCTATGGATCCAAACCTTTTACAGAGAATAACAAACGCTCATTAAATTCTCATGTGTACATGCGGTATGATATTTACACGAATCAAAAAGTCATTATTTTACCCATTTACAAAACGATGGTCTAACGATCATAGAGGATTGTAAAGTGACTTATAATGCGTAACGGGCTACATTTTTTTAAGAAATGACGTATGGATTGGGAGTCTACACACAGTTCAAAATCCCCCGCCTCCCCCTTTTCCCGACGATTGCAAAATCTTATATATAAAAACAAAAAAGAGTTTACAATCCCTAAAAATGACGGACACTTTTTGGAATTATCTCTCTCTACATTTGTGCGTTGCGCATTTCAATTTTAGATGAATAATTTTTTCTTAAATCAAAACTTTAGTTTTCACTTTCCCTTCATCTCGAAAACAAAAATGAAATAAAAAGCAAATTGATCACAAGAAAATGAAATTTTTAGAATTTAAGTTTGCGAAAATTTTAAAGCAATAACAAATGTAAGTAAATAAAATTTATTCACACACCACAAATGAACACAAAAGTTTTGTTATCCAATTTTAGGAAATTCCACTAGTTTAACCTTAATGGCTTGGAATTTTATAAGAAAGAGAATTTTCTACACATGTTTTAAAAAATGGATATGCATCTTTGAAACATGATAAAGATGTAAATGATCTATGGATCCATACCTTTTAAAGACAATAATAAACGCTCATTAAATTCTCAAATGTACGTCCGGTGGGGTAATTTCCCGAGTCAAACAAGCCATTATTTTGCCCATTTACGAAAAGATGGCCTAATGATCATAGATGATTGTAAAGTGATTTACCATTCATAACGGGTTATATTTTTCTAAGGAATGACTTATGGATTGGGAATCAACACTCAGTTAAAAATCCCCCGCCTCCCCATTTTCCCGATGATTGCAAAACCATATATATAAAAATTAAAAAGAGTTAACAATCTCTAAAAATTACTGACACCTTTTGGAATTACCTCTCTCTACATTTGATCATCGTGCATTTCCATTTTAGATATATACTTTTTTCTTAAAACAAAACTGGAGATTTCACTTTCCCTTCATCTCGTGAACAAAAAAGAGATAAAAGGCAAATAGATCACAACGAAATGAAAATTTTAGAGTTTATGTATGGAAAAAATTTTAAGCAATAACAAATGTTTGTAAAGAAAATTTATTCACACAGCACAAATGAACAAAAACTTTTTGTTATCCATGTTTTGAAATTCCACTAGTACAACCCTAATAGCTTGGAATTTTATAAGAAATGGATTTTTTCTACACATGTTTTAAAAAATAGATATGCATGCTTCAAACAAGCCATTATTTTGCGCATTTGCAAAAAGCTGACCTAATGATCATAGATGATTTTAAAGTGATTTATCATGCATAATTTGCTATATTTTTGTAAGGAATGATTTATGGATTGGGAGTCAACACGCAGTTAAAAATCCCCCGCCTCCCCCTTTTCCCAAAAATTACAAAACCTAATATATAAAAACTAAAAAAAGTTTACAATCCTTAAAAATTACGGACACTTTTTGGAATTATCTCTCTCTACATTTGTGCATTGTTCATTTTTATTTTAGATGTATATTTTTTTCTTAAATCAAAACTGGAGTTTTCACTTTCCCTTGATCTCATAAACAGAAAAAAGATAAAAGACAAATAGATAAAAACAAAATGAAAATTTTAGAGTTTATGCATGGAAAAAATTTAAAGCAATAAAAAATGTAAGTAAAGAAAATTTATTCACACACAAAAAATGAACACAAAAGTTTTGCTATCCAAGTTTTGCTATCCAAGTTTTGGAAATTCCACTAGTTCAAAATAGCTTGCAATTTTATAGGAAATAGATTTTTCTACACATTTTTTTAAAAATTGATATGCATGCATGAAACATGTTAAAGATGCAAATGACCTATGAATCCAAACCTTTTAAAGAGATTAAAAAACGCTCATTAAACTCTCAAGTGAACATGCGGTGGGATATTTACCCGAGTCGAACAAGCCATTATTTTGCCCATTCACAAAAAGCTGCCCTAACAATCATAGATCATTTTAAAGTGATTTATCATGTGTAACGGGCTATATTTTTGTGAGGAATGAATTATGGATAGGGAGTCAACACTCAGTTAAAAATCCCCCACCTCCCCCTTTTCCCGACGATTGCAAAACCTAATATATAAAAACTAAAAAGAGTTTACAATCCCTCAAAATTAGGGACACTTTTTGGAATTATCTCTCACTACATTTGTGCAATATGCTTTTCCATTTTTGAAGTATAATTTTTTTTTTGAAATCATACCGTTAGTTTTCTCTTTCCCTTCATCTTCTAAAAAAAAAAGAGATAAAAGGCAAAATAGATTACAACAAAATAATTTTTTTTTGAGTTTATATGCCAAAAAATTTTAAAGCAATAACAAATGCAAGTAAAGAAAATTTATTCGCATACCACAAATGAACACAAAAGTTTTGTTATCCAAGTTTGGGAAATACGACTAGTTCAGCCCTCATAGCGTGGAATTTTATAAGAAAGAAATTTTTTTGCACATGTTTTAAAAAATAGATATGCATGCTTGAAACATATTAAAGATGCTAATTACCTATGGATCCAAATCTTTTAAAGAGAATAACAAACGCTCATTAAATTCACAAGTGAATGTGGAGTGGGATATTTACCCGAGTCAAACAAGCCATTATTTTGCCCATTTAAAAAAAGCTGACCTAACGATCATAAATGATTGTAATGTGATTTATCATACGGAATGGGCTATATTCTTTTAAGGAATGACTTATGAATTGGGAGTCAACACACAGTTAAAAATCCACCGCCTCCCCCTTTTCCCGACGATTGTAAAACCTAACATATAAAAGCTAAATATTACGGATACTTTTTGGAATTATCTCTCTCTACATTTGTGCATTGTGCATTTCCATTTAGATCTATACTTTTTTCTTAAATACCAACATGAGTTTTCACTTTCCCTTCATCTCGTTAACAAAAATGAGATAAAAGGCACATAGATCACAACAAACAAAAAAATTAAGAGTTTAAGTGTGGAAAAATTTTAAAGAAATAAGAAATGTAAGTAAAGAAAAAAATTTCACACAGCAAAAATGAACACAAGTTTTGTTATCCATGTTTGGGAAATTCCTCTTGTTCTACCCTAATGGCTTCGAATTTTATAAGAAAGAGATTTTTCTACACATGTTTTAAAAAATGGATATGCATGCGTGAAACATGATAAACATGCTAATGGCCTATGGATCCAAATCTTTTAAAGAGAATAACAAACGCTCATTAAATTCTCAAGTGAACGTGCGGTGGGATATTTATCCGAGTCAAACAAGCCATTATTTTGCAAATTTACAAAAAGCTGACCTAACGATCACAGATGATTATAATGTGATTTATCATACGTAACGGGGTATATTTTTGTAAGGAATGACTTATGCATTGGGAGTCAACACTCAGTTAAAAATCCCCCGCCTCCCCCTTTTCCAGACGATTGCAAAATCTAATAAATAAAAACTAAAAAGTGTTTACAATTCCTAAAAAATACAGACACTATTTGGAATTATTTTTGTCTACATTTGTACGTTGTGCATTTTCATTTTAGATGTATACATTTTTTTCTAAATCAATGCTTGAGTTTTCACTTTCCCTTCATCTCGTAAAAAAAAAGAGATAAAAGGGAAATAGATGACAACAAAATGAAAATTTTAGAGTTTATGTATGGAAAAAATTTCAAACGATAGCAAATTTAAGTAAAGAAAATTCATTCACACTCCACAAATGAACACAAATGTTTTGTTATCCAAGTTTGGGAAATTCTACTAGTTCAACCATAATAGCTTTGAATTTTATAAGAAAGAGATTTTTCTACGCATGTTTTAAAAAATAGATATGCATGCTTGAAACATGTTAAAGATGCAAATGACCTATGGAACCAAAACTTTTAAAGAGAATAACAAACGCTAATTAAATTCTCATGTGAACGTGCGGTGGGATATTTATTCGAGTCAAACAAGCCATTATTTTGCCCATTTACAAAAAGTTGACCTAAAGATGAAAGATGATTGTAAAGTGAATTATCATGTGTAACGGGCTATATTTTTTTAAGGAATGACTTATGGATTGGAAGTCAACTGTAAGTTAAAAATCCGCAGCCTCCCTCTTTTCCTGATGATTGCAAAACTTTATATATAAAAACCAAAAAGAGTTTACAATCCCTAAAAATTACGAACACTTTTGGAAGTATCTCTCTCTACATTTGTGCATTGTGCATATCCATTTTGAGATGTATAATTTTTTCCTAAATATAAACTTGAGTTTTCACTTTCCCTTCATCTCGTAATCAAAAAAAGTGATATGAGGCAAACAGATCAAAACAAAATAAAAATTTTAGAGTTTACGTATGGAAAAATTTAAAGAAATTACAAATATAAGTAAAGAAAATTTATTCACACACCACAAATGAACACAAAAGTTTTGTTATCCAAGTGTGAGAAATTCCACTAGTTCAACCCTAATAGCTTGGTATTTTAAAAGAAAGGGATTTTTAACACATGTTTTAAGAAATGGATATGAATGCTTGAAACATTTTAAAGATGCTAATGACCAATGGATCCAAATCTTTTAAAGAGAATTACAAACGCTCATTAAATTCTCAAGTGAACATGTGGTGGGATATTTACACGAGTCAAACAAGCCATTATTTTGCCCAGTTACAAAAAGCTAACCAATCGATCATAGATGATTGTAATGTGATTTATCAGGCGTAACGGGCTATATTTTTTAAGGAAAAGTTTATCGATTGGGAGTCAACAGTAAGTTAAAAATCCACTGCCTCCCTCTTTTCTAGATGATTCCAAAACCTAATATATAAAAACTAAAAAGAGTGTACAAACCCAAAAAATTACAAACACTTTTTGGAATTATCTCTCTCTACATTTGTGCATTGTGCATTTCCATTTTAGATGTTTACTTTTTTCTTAAATCAAAACTTGAGTTTTCACTTTCCCTTCATCTCATAAAAAAAAAGAGATACAAGGCAAAGAGCTCACAACAAAATGCAAATTTTAGAGTTAATGTACGGAAAAAATTTAAAGCAATAACAAATGTAAGTAAAGAAAATTTAATCACATAGCACAAATGAACACAAATGTTTTGTTATCTAAGTTTGGCAAATTCCACTAGTTAAACCATATTAGCTTGGAAATTGATAAGAAAGGGATTTTTCTACACATGTTTTAAAAAATGGATATGCATGCTTGAAACATGTTAAAGATGCAAATGACCTTTGGATCCAAACCTTTTACAGAGAATAACAAACTCTCATTAAATTCTCTAGTGTACGTACGGTTGAATATTTACACGAGTCAAACAAGCCATTATTTTTCCTATTTACAAAAAGCTGGCCTAACGATCATAGATTGTAAAGTGATTTATCATGCATTACGAGCTATATTTTTGTGAGGAATGACTTATGGATTGGGAGTCAACACTCAGTTAAAAATCCCCCACCTCCCCCTTTTCCTAACGATTGCAAAACGTTATATATAAAAACTAAAAAGTGTTTACAATCCCCAAAAATTATGGACACTTTTGGGAATTTCTCTTTCTACACTTGTGCGTTGTGCATTTCCTTTTTAAATATATAATTTTCACTTAAATCAAACCTTTAGTTTTCACTTTCCCTTCATCTCGTAAAAAAAAAAGAGATTAAAGGCAAATTGATCACAACAAAATGAAAATTTTAGAGTTTTTGTATGGAAAAAATTTAAAGAGAAAACAAATGTAAGTAAAGAAAATTTATTCACACAGCACAAATGAACACAAAAGTTTTGTTATCCAAGTTATGGAAATTCCACTAGTTCAACCCTAATAGCTTGGAATTTTATATGAAAGAAATTCTTCTACAATGTTCTAAAAAATGGATATGCATGCTGGAAACATGTTAAATATGCTAATGACCTATGGATCCAAACCTTTTAAAGAGAATAACAAACGCTCATTAAATTCAAGCGTGAACGTACGATGGGATATTTACCCGAGCCAAACAAGCCATTATTTTGCCCATTTACAAAAACCTGACCAAATGATCATAGATGATTGTAAAGTGATTTATCTTCCATAACGGGCTACATTTTTGTAAGGAATGACTTATGGATTACGAGTCATCAACACTCAGTTAAAAATCCCCTGCCTCCCCCATTTCTCGACGATTGCAAAACCTAATATATAAAAACTAAAAAGATTATACAATCTCTAAAACTTAAAGACACATTTTGGAATTATCTCTATCTACATTAGTGCGTTGAGCATTTCCTTTTTAGATGTCGACATTTTTCTTAAATCAAAACATGGGTTTTCATTTTCCCTTCTTCTCGTTAACAAAAAAAAAGATAAAAGGCAAATAGATCACAACATAATGAAAATTTTAGAGTTCATGTATGGATAAAATTTAAAACAATAAAAAATTTAAGTAAATAAAATTTATTCACACACCACAAATGAACACAAAAGTTTTGTTATCCATGTTTTGGAAATTTCACTTGTTCAACCTTAATATCTTGGAATTTTATAAGAAAGAGAATTTTCTACGCATCTTTTAAAAAATGGATATCCATGCTTGAAACAAGTTAAAGATGTCA
Organism: Aristolochia californica; assembly: GCF_029961685.1. Taxonomy (NCBI): domain Eukaryota; kingdom Viridiplantae; phylum Streptophyta; class Magnoliopsida; order Piperales; family Aristolochiaceae; genus Aristolochia; species Aristolochia californica. Next base: position 29,677,615 of record NW_027181992.1, on the reverse strand, counting down.
ATGACCTATGGATCCAAACCTTTTAACTAAAATAAAGAACACTGATTAAATTCTCAAATGAACGTCTGGACGGATATTTACTCGAATCAAACAAGACATTATTTTGCCCATTTACAAAAATCTAACCTAAAGATCATAGATTATTGTAAAGTGAATTATCATTTTTAACGGGCTATATTTTTGAAAGGAATGACTTAAGGATTAGTAGTCAATAGTCTGGTAAAAATCCACCGCCTCCTCTTTTCCCGATGAGTGGAAAACCTAATATATAAAAACTAAAAAGAATTTGCAATCCCTGAAAATTAAAGACACTTTTTGGAATTATCTCTCCCTACATTTGTGCATTGTGCATTTCCATTTTAGATGTATACATTTTTCTTAAATAAAAATTGAGTTTTCACTTTCCCTTCATCTCATGAACAAAAAAATAGATAAAAGGTAAATAGATAAAAAAAAAATGATACTTTTAGAGTTTATGTATGGAAACATTTTAAAGAAATCACAAATTTAAGTAAAGAAAATTTATTCACACACCAAAAATGAGCACAAAAGTTTTGTTATCCAAATTTTGGAAATTCCACCGGTTCAACCCTAATAGCTTGGAATTTTATAAGAAAGGGATTTTTCTACACATGTTTTAAAAAATGGATATACATGCTTGAAACATGTAAAAGATGCAAATGACCTATGGATCCAAATATTTTAAAGAGAATACCAAACGCTCATTAAATTCTCTAGTGAAGGTGCGGTGGGATATTTACCCAAGTCAAACAAGCCTTTATTTTTCCCATTTACAAAAAGCTAACCAAACGATCATAGATGATTGTAAAGTGAGTTCTCATGCGTAACGGGCTATATTTTTTTATGGAATGACTTATGCATTGGGAATCAACACTCAGTTAAGAATCCCACCCCCCTTTTCCCGACGATTGAAAAACCTAATATATAAAAACTAAAAAGAGTTTACAATCCCTAAAAATTACAGACACTTTTTGGAATTATCTCTCTCTACATTTGTGCATTGTGCATTTCATTTTTAGATGTATAATTTTTTGATAAATATAAACTTGAGTTTTCACTTTCCCTTCATCTCGTAAACAAAAAAGAGATAAAAGGAAAATAGATAACAACAAAATGAAAATTTTAGAGTTGATGTATGGAAAAAATTTAATGAAATAATAAATCTAAGTAAAGAAAATTTATTCACTCACCACAAATGAACACAAAAGTTTTGTTACACAAGATTTTGAAATTCCACTAGTTCTTTCCTAATAGATTGGAATTTTATAAGAAAGAGATTTTTCAACAAATGTACTAAAAAATGGATATGCATGCTTGAAGCATGTTAAAGATGCAAATGACCTTTTGATCCAAACCATTTACAGAGAATAATAAGCGCTCATTAAATTCTCAAGTGATCGTGCGGTGGGATATTTACCCGAGTCAAACAAGCCATTATTTTCTCCATTAACAAAAAGCTAACCTAAAGATCATATATGATTGTAAAGTGAATTATCATTTGTAACAGGCTATATTTTTCTATGGAATGACTTATGGATTGGGAGTTAACACTCAGTTAAAAATCCCACGCCTCCCCCTTTCCCAGATGATTGCAAAACCTAATATATAAAAACTAAAAATAATTTACAATCCCTAAAAACTACTGACTGTTTTCGGAATTATCTCTCTCTACATTTGTGCATTGTGCATTTCCATTTTAGATGTATACATTTTTCTGAGATCAAAATTGAGTTTTCACTTTCCCTTCACGTAAACAAAAAAAGAGATAAAAGGCAAAAAGATCAAAACAAAATGAAAATTTTAGAGTTTATGTATAGAAATTTTTTAAAGAAATAACAAATGTAAGTAAAGAAAATTTATTAACACACCACAAATGAATACAAAAGTTTTGTTATTCAGGTTTGGGAAATTCCACTAGTTCAACCCAGTTAGCTTGGAATTTTATAAGAAAGAGATTTTTCTACAAATGTTTTAAAAAATAGATATGCATGCTTGAAACATGTTAAAGATGCGAATGACCTATGGATCCAAATATTTTAAAGAGAATAACAAAGGCTCATTAAATTCTCAAGTGAAGGTGCGGTGGGTTATTTACCTGAGTCCAACAAGCCATTATTTTGCCCAGTTACAAAAAGCTGACAAAATGATCATAGATGATTTTAATGTGAATTTTCATGTGTAACAGGCTATATTTTTTTAATGAATGACTTATGCATTGGGAGTCAACACTCAGTTAAAAATCCCACTCCTCCCACTTTTTTAGACGATTGCAAAACCTTATATATATAAACTAGAAAGAGTTGACAATCCCTAAAACTTACAAACACTTTTTGGAATTATCTCTCTCTACATTTGTGCATTGTGCATTTCCATTTTAGATGTATACTTTTTTCTTAAATCAAAACTTGTTTTTTCACTTTCCCTTCATCTCGTAAAAAAAAAAAAGATAAAAGGCAAATAGATCACAAAAATATGAAACTTTTAGAGTTGATGTAAGGAAGAAATTTAAAGAAATAAAAAATCTAAGTAATGAAAATTTATTCACTCACCACAAATGAACACAAAAGTTTTGTTATACAAGTTTTGGAAATTCCACTAGTTCGACCCTAATAGAATTGAATTTTATAAAAAAGAGATTTTTCTAAAAATGTTTTAAAAAACGGATATGCATGCTTGAAACATGTTAAAGATGCAAATGACCTTTGGATCCAAACCTTTTACAGAGAATAACAAACGCTCATTAAATTCTCATGTGTACATGCGGTGGGATATTTACGCGAGTCAAACAAGCCATTATTTTGCTCATTTACAGAAAGATGGCCTAAATATCGTAAGCTGATTTATCATGCGTAACGAGCTATCTTTTTGTAAGGAATGACTTATGGATTGGGAGTCAACCCTCAGTTAAAAATTCCACGCCTCCCCCTTTTCCAGATGATTGCAAAACCTTATATATAAAAACTAAAAAGTGTTTACAATCCCTAAAAATTATAGATAGTTTTTGGAATTATCTCTCTCTACATTTGTGCATTGTGCATCTCCATTTTAGATGTATACTTTTTTCTTAAATCAAAACTTGAGTACTCACATTCTTTCCATCTCGTAAACAAAAAAAGAGATAAAAGGCAAATAGTTAAAAACAAAATGAAAATTTTACAGTTTATGTAAGGTAAAAATTAAAAGAAAAAACAAATATCTGTAAAGAAAATTTATTCATACACCACAAATGAACACAAAACTTTTGTCATCCAAGTTTGGGAAATTCCACTAGTTCAACCCTAATATCTTGGAATTTTATAAGAAAGGGATGTTTCTACACATGTTTTAAAAAATGGATATGCATGCTTGAAACATGTTATAGATAAAAATGACCTATGGATCCAGATCTTTGAAAGAGAATAACAAACCCTCATTAAATTCTCAAGTGAATGTGCGGTGGGATATTTTCCCGAGTTAAACAAGCCGTTATTGTGCCCATTTACAAAAAGGTTGACCTAACGATCATAGATGATTGTAAAGTGATTTATCATGCGTAACGGGCTATATTTTTATAAGGAATGACTTATGGATTGGGAGTCAACAGTCAATTAAAAATCTCCGGCCTCCCCCTTTCCAGATATTGCAAAACTTTATATATAAAAACTAAAAAGAATTTACAATACCTTAAAATTACAGACACTTTTTGGAACTATCTCTCTCTACATTTGTGTATTGTGCATTTCCTTTTAAGATGTATACTTTTTTCTTAAATCAAAACATTAGTTTTCACTTTCCCTTCATCTCGTAAACAAAAAAGAGATAAAAGGCAAATAGATCACAACAAAATGAAAATTTTAGAGTTTATGTATGGAAAAAATTTAAAAAAATAACAAATGTAAATAAAGAAAATTTATTCACACACCAAAAATGAACACAATATTTTTGTTATCCAAGTTTTGGAAATTCCACTAGTTAAACCCTAATAGCTTGGAATTTATAAGAAAGGGATTTTTCTACACATGTTTTAAAAAATGGATACGCATGCTTGAAACATGTTAAGGATGGAAATCACCTATGGATCCAAACCTTGTAAAGAGAATAACAAACGTTGATTAAATTCACAAGTGAACGTGCGGTGGGATATTTACACGAGTCAAACAAGCCATTATTTTTCCCATTTACAAAAAGATGGCCTAACGATCATAGATGATTGTAAAGTGATTTATCATGCATTACGGGCTATATTTTTGTAAGGAATGACATATAGATTGCGAGTCAACACTCAGTTAAAAATACCCACCTCCCCCTTTTCCTGACGATTGAAAAACGTTATATATAAAAACTAAAAAGTGTTTACAATCCCCAAAAATTACGGACAATTTTTGGAATTTCTCTCTCTACACTTGTGCGTTGTGCATTTCCTTTTTAAATATATAATTTTCTCTTAAATCAAACCTTTAGTTTTCACCTTCCCTTCATCTCGTAAAAAAGAAGAGATTAAAACCAAATTGATCACAACAAAATGAAAATTTTAGAGTTTTTGTATGGAAAAAATTTAAAGCAATAACAAATGTAAGTAAAGAAAATATATTCATACAGCACAAATGAACACAAAAGTTTTGTTATTCAATTTTGGAAAATTCCTCTAGTTCAACCCTAATAGCTTGGAATTTTATATGAAAGAGATTTTTCTAGAATGTTTTAAAGAAAGGGATATGCATGCTTGAAACATGTTAAACATGCTAATGACCTATGGATCCAAACCTTTTAAAGAGAATAACAAATGCTTATTAAATTCACAAGTGCACTTACGGGGGTTATTTACCCAAGGCAAACCAATCATTATTTTACCCATTTGCAAAAACATGACCTAACGATCATAGATGATTATAAAGGGATTTATCATGCGTAAGGGGCTATATTTTTTTAAGGAATGACTTATGGATTAGGAGTCGTCAACACTCAGTTAAAAATCCCCCGCCTCCCCCAATTCCATACAATTGCAAAACCTAGTATATAAAAACTAAAAAGATTATACAATCCCTAAAAACTACAAACACATTTTGGAATTATCCCTATCAACATTTGTGCGTTGTGCATTTCCTTTTTAGATGTCTACATTTTTCTTAAATCAAAACATGGGTATTCATTTTCCCTTCTTCTCGTTAACCAAAAAAAAGATAAAAGGCAAATAGATAACAACAAAATGAAAATTTTAGAGTTCATGTATGGAAAAAATTTAAAACAATAACAAATGTAAGTAAATAAAATTTATTCACACACCACAAATGAACACAAAAGTTTTGTTATCCATGTTTTGGAAATTCCACTTGTTCAACCCTAATAGCATGGAATTTAATAAGAAAGAGATTTTTCTATGCATGTTTTAAAAAAAGGATATCCATGCTTGAAACAAGTTAAAGAAGTCAATGACCTATGGATCCAAACCTTTTAAAGAAAATAACAAACGCTGATTAAATTCTCAATTGAATGTCCGAGGGGATATTTACTCGAATCAAACAAGACATTATTTTGCCCATTTAAAAAAATCTAACCTAAAGATCATAGATGATAGTAAAGTGAATTATCATTTTTAACGGGCTATATTTTTGAAAGGAATGACTTAAGGATTGGTAGTCAATAGTCTGTTAAAAATCCACCGCCTCCTCTTTTCCAAATGATTGCAAAACCTAATAGATAAAAACTAAAAAGAATTTACATTCCCTAAAAATTATAGACACATTTTGGAATTATCTCTCTCTAAATTTGTGCGTTGTGCATTTCCATTTTAGATGTATACATTTTTCTTAAATCAAAATTGAGTTTTCACTTTCCCTTCATCTCGTAAACAAAAAAAGAGATAAAAGGCAAATAGATCAAAACAAAAGGAAAATTTTAGAGTTAATGTAAGGAAACATTTTAAAGAAATAACAAATGTAAGTAAAGAAAATTTATTCATGCACCACAAATGAACACAAAAGTTTTGTTATCCAAGTTTTGGAAATTGCACTAGTTCAACCGTAATAGCTTGAAATTTTATAAGAAAGGGATTTTTCTACACATGTTTTAAAAAATGGATATACATGCTTGAAACATGTAAAAGATGCAAATGACCAATGGATCCAAATATTTTAAAGATAATAATAAACGCTCATTAAATTCTCAAGTGCAGGTGCGCTGGGATATTTACTCGAGTCAAACAAGCCTTTATTTTGCCCATTTAAAAAAGCTGACCAAACGATCATAGATGATTGTAAAGTGATTTCTCATACGTAACGGGCTATATTTTTTTAGGGAATGACTTATGCATTGGGAGTCAACACTCAGTTAAGAAACCCATCCCTTCCCCTTTTCTCGACGATTGAAAAACCTAATATATAAAAACTAAAAAGAGTTTACATACAATCCCTATAAATAACAGACCTTTTCTGGAATTATCTCTCTCTACATTTGTGCATTGTGCATTTCATTTTTATATGTATAATTTTTTCTTCAATCAAAACTTGAGTTTTCACTTTCCCTTCATCTCGTAAACAAAAAAGAGATAAAAGGCAAATAGATTACAACAAAATGAAAATTTTAGAGTTGATGTATGGAAAAAATTTTAAGAAATAATAAATCTAAGTAAGGAAAATTTATTCACTCACCACAAATGAACAAAAATTTTTTTTATACAACATTTTGAAATTCCACTAATTCAACCCTAATAGATTGGAATTTTAGAAGAAAGAGATTTTTCAACAAATGTATTAAAAAATCGATATGCATGCTTGAAACAAGTTAATGATGCAAATTACCTTTGGATCCAAACCTTTTACAGAGAATAACAAACTTCATTAAATTCTCAAGTGAACGTGCGGTGGGATATTTACCCGACTCAAACAAGCCATTACTTTCCCCATTTACAAAAAACTAACTTAAAGATCATAGATGATTGTAAAGTGAATTATCATTTCTAATGGGCTATATTTTTGCAAGGAATGACTTATGGATTGGGAGTCAACACTCAGTTAAAAATCCCACGCCTCCCCCTTTTCCAGGCCATTGCAAATCCTAATATATAAAAACTAAAAATAATTTATAATCCCTAAAACTTACTGACTGTTTTTGAAATTATCTCTCTCTACATTTGTGTAGTGTGAATTTCCATTTTAGAAGTATACATTTTTTTGAAATCAAAATTGAGTTTTCACTTTCCCTTCATCTCGTAAAAAAAAAAAAGAGATAAAAGTCAAAAATATCAAAACAAAATGAAAATTTTAGAGTTTATGTATGGAAAATTTTTAAAGAAATAACAAGTGTAAGTAAAGAAAGCTTATTCACACACCACAAATGAATACAATAGTTTTGTTATCCAAGTTTGGGAAATTCCACTAGTTCAACCCAATTAGCTTGGAATTTTGTAAGAAAGAGATTTCTTCTACAAATGTTTTAAAAAATGGATATGCATGTTTGAAAAATGTTAAAGATGCGAATGACCTATGGATCCAAATATTTTAAAGAGAATAACAAACTCTCATTAAATTATCAAGTGAAGGTGCGGTGGGATATTTACCTGAGTTGAACAAGCCATTATTTTGCCCATTTACAAAAAGCTGACCAAACGATCATAGATGATTTTAATGTGAATTATCATGCGTAACGGGCTATATGTTTTAAGGAATGACTTATGCATTGGGAGTCAACACTCAGTTAAAAATCCCACGCCTCCCACTTTTCTAGACGATTGCAAAACCTTATATACATATATATAAACTAAAAAGAGTTTACAATCCCTACAACTTACAAACACTTTTTGGAATTATCTCTCTCTATATTTGTGCATTGTGCATTTCCATTTTAGATGTATACTTTTTTCTTAAATCAAAACTTCAGTTTTCACTTTCTCTTCATCTCGTAAACAAAAAGAGATAAAAGGCAAATCGATCACAAAAATATGAAAATTTTAGAGTTGATGTATGGAAGAAATTTAAAAAAATAACAAATCTAAGTAAAGAAAATTTATTCACTCACCACAAATGAACACAAAAGTTTTGTTATACAAGTTTTGGAAATTCCTCTAGTTCAACCCTAATAGATTGGAATTTTATAAGAAAGAGATTTTTGTACAAATGTTTTAAAAAACGAATATGCATGCTTGAAATATGTTAAAGATGCAAATGACCTTTAGATCCAAACCTTTTACAGAGAATAACAAACACTCATTAAGTTCTCAAGTATGCATGCGATGGGATATTTACGCGAGACAAACAAGCCATTATTTTGCTCATTTACAAAAAGATGGCCTAAATATCATAGATGATTGTACAATGATTGATCATGCGTAACCAGCTATATTTTTGTAAGATTGGGAGTCAACCCTCAGTTAAAAATCCCACGCCTCCCCCTTTTCCAGGTGATTGCAAAACCTTATATAAAAAAACTAAAAAGAGTTTACAATCCCTAAAAATTACAGATAGTTTTTGGAATTATCTCTCTCTACATTTGTGCATTGTGCATTACCATTTTAGATGTATACTTTTTTCTTAAATCAAAACTTGAGCTTTCACATTCTTTTCATCTCGTAAACAAAAAAAGAGATAAAAGGCAAATTGATTAAAAAAAAAAAAATTTATAGTTTATGTATAGAAAAAAATAAAAGAAAAAAAAATATTTGTAAATAAAATTTATTCATACACCACAAATGAACACAAAACTTTTGTCATCCATGTTTGGGAAATTCCACTAGTTCAACCTTAATAGCTTGGAACTTTATAAGAAAAGGATTTTTCTACACATATTTTAAAAAATGGATATGCATGCTTGAAACATGTTACAGATGAAAATGACCTATGGATCCAAATCTTTTAATGAGAATAACAAACACTCATTAAATTCTCAAGTGAACGTGCGGTGGGATATGTTCCCGAGTTAAACAAGCCGTTATTGTGCCCATTTACAAAAAGCTGACCTAACGATCATAGATGATTGTAAAGTGATTTATCATGCGTAACAGGCTATATTTTTGTAAGGAATGACTTATGGATTAGGAGTCAACAGTCAATTAAAAGTCTCCCGCCTCCCCCTTTTCCAGAGATTGCAAAACCTTATCTATAAAAATTAAAAAGAGTTTACAATCCCTAAAAATTAGAGACACTTTTTGGAACTATCTCTTTCTACATTTGTGCATTGTGAATTTCCTTTTTAGATGTATACTTTTTTCTTAAATCAAAACTTTAGTTTTGACTTTCCCTTCATCTCATAAACAAAAAAGAGATAAAAGGCAAATAAATCACAACAAAATGAAAATTTTAGAGTTTATGTATGGAAAAAATTTAAAGGAATATCAAATTAAGTAAATAAAATTTATTCACACGCCACAAATGAACACAATAGTTTTGTTATCCAAGTTTGGGAAATTCCACTAGTTAAACCCTAATAGCTTGGAATTTATAAGAATGGGATTTTTCTACACATGTTTTAAAAAATAGATATGCATGCTTGACAAATGTTAAGGATGCAAATCACCTATGGATCCAAATCTTTTAAAGAGAATAACAAACGTTCATTAAATTCACAGGTGAACGTTCAGTGGGATATTTACCCGAGTCAAACAACCAATTATTCTGCACATTTACAAAAAGCTGACCTATTGATCATAGATGATTGTAAAGTAAATTATCATGCTTAAGTTTCTATATTTTAGTATGGAATGACTTATGGATTGGGAGTCAACACTCAGTTAAAAATCCCCCGCCTCACCTTTTTCCCTCGATTGCAAAACCTAATATATAAAAACAAGAAAGATTTCACAATCCCTACAAATTATAGACACTTTTTGGAATTATCTCTGTCTATATTTGGGCATTGTAAATTTCTAGTTTAGACGTATAATTTATTCTTAAATCAAAACATGAGTTTTCACTTTCCCTTCATCTTGCAAACAAAAAAGAGATAAAAGGAAATTAGATCACAACAAAATGAAAATTTTAGAGTTTATGTATCGAAAAAATTAAAAGCAATAACAAATGTAAGTAAAGAAAATTTATTCACACTCCTCAAAAGAACACAAAAGTTTTGTTATCCAAGTTTTGGAAATTCCATTGGTTCAACCCTAATAGATTGGAGTTTTATAAGAAAGAGATTTTTCTACACATGGTTTAAAAAATGGATATGCATGCTTGAAACATGTTAAAGATGCAAATGACCTTTGGATCCAAACCTTTTACAGAGAATAACAAACACTCATTAAATTCTCAAGTATACGTGCGATGGGATATTTACACGAGTCAAATAAGCCATTATTTTTCCCATGTACAAAATGATGGCCTAACGATCATAGTTGATTGTAAAGTGATTTATCATGGGTAACGTGTAATATTTTTGTAAGGAATGACCTATGGATTAGGAGTCAACACTCAGTTAAAAATCCCTTGCCTCCCCCGTTTCCCGAAGATTGCAAAACCTTATATTTAAAAAATAAAAAGAGTTTACAATCCCTAAAAATTACGGCCACTTTTTGGAATTATCTCTCTCTACATTAGTCTATTGTGCATTTCAATTTTAGATGTATAATTTTTTCTTAAATCAAAACTTTAGTTTTCAATTTCCCTTCTTCTTGTTAACAAAAAAGAGATTAAAGGCAAATAGATTACAACAAAATGAAAATTTTAGAGTTTATGTATGGAAAAAATTTGAACCAATAACAAATGTAAGTAAAGAAAATTTATTCACACAACAAAAATGAACACAAAGGTTTTGTTATCAGAGTTTACGAAATTCCACTAATTCAACCCTAATTGCTTGGAATTTTATAAGAAAGAGATTTTTCTACACATGTTTTTAAAAAAAGGAAATGCATGCTTGAAACATGTTAAAGATGGAAATGACCTATGGATCCAAACCTTTTAAATAGAATAACAATCGCTCATCAAATTCTCAAGTGAACGTGCGGTGGGATATTTACCCAAGTCAAACAAGTCATTATTTTGCCCATTTAGAAAAAGTTGACATAACGATCATAGATGATTGTAAGGTGATTTATCATTCGTAATGGGCTGTATTTTTTAAGGAATGACTCTTGGATTGGGAGTCAACACTCAGTTAAAAATCCCTCGCTTCCCCCTTTCCCAATGATAGCAAAACCAAATATATAAAAACTAAAAACAGTTTACAATCCCTAAAAATTACAAACTCTTTTGGAATTATCTCTCTCTACATTTATGTGTAGTGCATTTCCATTTTAGATGTCTACATTTTTCTTAAATCAATATTGAGTTTTCACTTTGCCTTCATATCGTAAACAAAAAAGAGATAAAAGGCAAATAGATCACAACAAAAAGAAAATTATAGAGTTTATGTATGGAAAAAATTTAAAACAAAAACAAATTTAATTAAAAAAATTTATTCACACACCACAAATGAACACAAAAGTTTTGTTATCCATGTGTGGGAAATTCCACTAGTTCAACCCTAATAACTTGGAATTTTATAAGAAAGTGATTTTTCTCCGCAAATTTTACAAAATAGATATGCATGATTGAAACATGTTAAAGATGAAAATGACCTATGGATCCAAACCTTTTAAAAAGAATAAAAAACACTCATTAAATTCTCAAGTGAACGTGCGGTGGGATACTTACTCGAGTCAAACAAGCCATTATTTTGCACATTTACAAAAAGCTGACCTAATGATCATAAAAGGTCATAGATGATTGTAAAGTGAACTATCATGCTTAGGTGGTTATTTTTTTGTTAGAAATGACTTATGGATTGCAATCAACACTCGGTTAAAAATTCCCCGCCTCCCTTTTTCCCCTCGATTGCAAAACCTAATGTAAAAAAACTAGAAAGAGTTTGCAATCCCTAAAAATTATAGACATTTTTTGGAATTATCTCTCTCTACATTTGTGCATTGTGCATTTCTATTTTAGATGTATAATTTTTTTTTAATGAAAACTTGAGTTTGCACTTTCCCTTCATCTCTTAAACAAAAAAAGATAAACGGCAAAAAGATCAAAACAAAATGAAAGTTATAGAGTTTATGTATGGAAAAAAATTAAAGAAATAACAAATGTAAGTAAAGAAAATTTATTAACACACTACAAATGTACACAAAATTTTTGTTATCCGAGGTTGTGAAATTCCACTACTTCAACCTTAATAGATTGGAATTTTATAAGAATGAGATTTTTCTACACATGTTTTAAGAAATGGATATGCATTCTTGAAAAATTTTAAATATGCAAATGACCTATGGATCCAAATCCTCTAATGAGTATAACAAACGCTCATTAAATTCTCAAGTGGAAGTGCGGAGGGATATTTACCAAAGTCAAACAAGTCATTATTTTGCCCATTTACAAGAAGCTGACCAAACGATCATAGATGATTGTAAAGTGATTTATTATGCATAACGGGTAATATTTTTGTAAGGAATGACTTTTGGATCTGGAGGCAACACTCAGTTAAAAATCCCTCGCCTCCCCCTTTTCTAGACGATTCCAAAACCTTATATATCAAAACTAAAAAGAGTTTTCAATCCCTAAAAATTACAGACACTTTTTAGAATTATCTCTCTCTACATTTATGCATTGTGCATTTCCTTTTTAGATGTATACTTTTTACTTAAATCAAAACTTGAGTGTTCACTTTCCCTTCATCTCATAAACAAAAAAAAGATAAAAGGCAAATAGATCACAACAAAAAGAAAATTTTAGAGTTTATGTATGGAGAAAATTTAAAACAATTACAAATGAACACGAAATTTTTGTTATCCAAGTATGGCAACTTCCACTAGTTAAACCCTAATACCTTAGAATTTTATAAGAAAGGGATTTTTCTACACATGTTTTTGAAAATGCATATGCATGCTTGAAACATGTTAAAGATGCAAATCACCTATGGATCCAAACCTTTTAAAGAGAATAACAAATGCTCATTAAATTCTCAAGTTAACATGGGGTGGGATATTTACCCAAGTCAAACAGGCCTTTATTTTGCCCATTTAAAAAAAGCTGACCTCATGATCATAGATGATTGTAAAGTCATTTGTCATGCTGAATCAGCTATTATTTTGTAAGGAATTACTTATCGATTGGGAGTCAACACTCAGTTAAAAATCCCCCCCCCCCTCCTTTTCCCTTTGATTGCAAAACCTAATATATAAAAACTAGAAAGTTTTAAGAATCCCTAAAAATTACAGACACTTTTAGGAATTATCTCTCTCTACATTTGTGCATTTTGCATTTCCATTTTGGATGTATAATTTTTTCATAAATCAAAACTTGAGTTTTCCCTTTCCCTTCGTAAATAAAAAAGAGATAAAAGGCAAATAGATCACGACAAAATGAAAACTTTAGAGTTTATGTATAGAAAACATTTTAAGGAATAACAAATGTAAGTAAAGAAAATTTATTCACACACCACAAATGAACACAAAAGTTTTGTTATCCAAGTTTCGAAAATCACCAGTTCAACCTTTAGAGATTGGAATTTTATGAGAAAGATTTTTTTCTACTCATGTTTTAAAAAATGGTTATGAATGCTTGAAACATGTTAAAGATGCAAATGACCTTTGGATCCAAACCCTTTACACAGAATAACAAACGCTCATTAAATTTTCAAGTGTACATGCGGTAGGATATTTACGCGAGTCAAACAAGCCATTATTTTTCCGTTTTACAAAAAGATGGCCTAACGATCATAGATGATTGCAAAGTGATTTATCTTGCGTAACGGGGTATATTTTTTTAAGGAATGACTTATGGATTGGGAGACAACAATCAGTTAAATATCCCTTGCCTCCCCATTTTCCAGACGATTGCAAAACCTTTGATATAAAAACTAAAAAGAGTTTAAAATCCCTAAAAATTATGAACACTTTTTGGAATTATGTCTCTACATTTGTACGTTGTGCATTTCTATTTTAGATGTATAATTTTTTCTTAAATCAAAACTTTTGTTTACATTTTCCCTTCATCTCGTAAACAAAAAAGACATAAAAGGCAAATAGATTGCAACAAAATGAAAATTTTAGAGATTATGTATGGAAAACATTTAAAGCAATAAAAAATGTAAGAAAAGAAAAAATTTATTCACATATCACAAATGATCACAAATTTTTTGTTATCCAAGTTTGGGATATTCCAGTAGTTCAACCCTAATAGCTTGGAATTTTTAAGAAAGGGATTTTGTTACACATGTTTTAAAAAATTTATGTGCATGATTGAAAAATGTTAAATATACAAATCACTTATGGATCCAAACCTTTTAAAGAGAATAACAAATGCTCATTAAATTCTCAAGTGAACGTGCGGTGGGATATTTACCCGAGTCAAACAAGCCAATATTTTGTCCATTTTCAAAAAGTTGACCTAACGATCATAGATGATTGTAAAGTGATTAATCTTGCATAAGGAGCTATATTTTGGTATGGAATGACTTATGGATTGGGAGTCAACACTTAGTTAAAAATCCCCCGCCTCCCCTTTTCCCGACGATTGCAAAACATAATATATAAAAACTAGAAAGAGTTTACAATCCCTAAAAATTACCGACACTCTTCGCAATTATCTCTCTCTACATTTGGGCATTGTGCATTTCCATTTTAGATGTACTCTTTTTTCTTAAATCAAAACTTTGAGTTTTCGCTCTCCTTTCATCCCGTAAAAAAAAAGAGATAAAACGCAAATAGATCACAAAAAAACGAAAATTTTAGAGTTGATGTATCAAAAAAAATTTATGCAATAAAAAATCTAAGTAAAGAAAATTTATTCACTCACCACAAATGAACACAAAAGTTTTGTAATCCAAGTTTTTGGAAGTTCCTCTAGTTCAACCCTATTAGATTAGAATTTTATAAGAAAGAGATTTTTCTACAAATGTTTTAAAAAATGGAGATGCATGCTTGAAACATGTTAAAGATGCAAATGACCTTTTGATCCAAACCTTTTACAAAGAACAACAAATGCTCATTAAATTCTCAAGTGTACATGTTTTGGGATATTTACGCAAGTCAAAGAAGCCATTATTTTGCCCATTTACTAAAAGATGGCCTAACGATCATAGATGATTGTAAAGTGATTTATCATGCATAACGGGCTGTATTTTTGTAAGGAATGACTTATGGAATGGGTGTTAACACTCAGTTAAAAATCCCCAGCCTCCCCCTTTTCCTGACGACTGCAAAACCTTATATATAAAAACTAAAAAGAGTTTACAATCCCTAAAAATTACAGACACTTTTTGGAATTATGTCTCTCTACATTTTTGCGTTGTGCATTTCCATTTCACATGTATAAAAATTTTTAAATGAAAACTTTAGTTTTCACTTTCCCTTCATTTTGAAAACAAAAAAGAGATTAAAGGCAAATAGCTCACAACATAATGAAAATTTTAGAGTTTATGTTTGGAAAAAATTTAAAGAAATAACAAATGTAAGTAAAGAAAATTTATTCACACACCATAAATGAACACAAAAGTTTTGTTATCCAAGTTCTGGAAATTCCACTAGTTCAACCCTAACAGCTTGGAATTTTATAAGAAAGTGATTTTTCTACACATGTTTTAAAAAAATGGATATGCATGAATGAATCATGTTAAAGATGAAAATGACCTTGGGATCCAAACCTTTTAAAGAGAATAACAAACGCTCATTAAATTCTCAAGTGAACGTGCGATGGGATATTTACCCGAGTAAAATAAGCCATTATTTTGCCCATTTACAAAAAAATGACCTAACGATCATAGATTTTTGTAAAGTGATTTATCATGTGTAATGGGATATATTTTTTTAAGGAATGACTTATCGATTAGGAGTCAACACTGAGTTAAAAATCCCCTGCTTCCCTCTTTTCCCGACGATTACAAAACCTAATAAATAAAAACTAAAAAGAGTTCACAATCTCTAAAAAATACAGACACTTTATGAAACTATTTCTCTCTACATTTGTGCGTTGTGCATTTCCATTTTAGATGTATACATTTTTCTTATATCAAAAATTGAGATTTCAGTTTCCCTTCCTCGCAAACAAAAAAAGATAAAAGGCAAATAGATGACAACAAAACGAAAATTTTAGAGTTTATGTATGGAACAAATTTAAAACAATAACAAATGTAAGTAAAGAAAATTTATTCACACACCACAAATGAACACAAAAATTTTGTTATCCATGTTTGGGAAATTCTACTAGTTCAACCCTAATAGCTTGGAATTTTATAAGAAAGACATTTTTCTACGCATGTTTTAAAAAATGGATATGCATGCTTGAAACATGTTAAAGATGCAAATGACCTATGGATCGAAACCTTTTAAAGAGAATAACAAATGCTCATTAAATTCTCCAGTGAACGTGCAGTGGGATATTTACTCGAGTCAAATAGGCCATTATTTTGCCCATTTACAAAATGCTGACTTATGGACGGGCTATATTTTTGTAAGGAATGACTTATGGATTGGGTGTCAATAGTCAGTTAAAAATCCACCGCCTCCCTCTTTTCCCGATGATTGCAAAACCAAATATATAAAAGCTAAAAAGAGTTTACAATCCCTAAAAATTACGGACACTATTTGGAATTATCTCTCTCTACATTTGTGCATTGTGCATTTCCATGTAAGACGTATACTTTTTTATTAAATCAAAGCTTGAGTTTTCACTTTCCTTTGATCTCCTAAACAAAACAAAAAAAGATAAAAGGCAAACATATCAAAACAAAATAAAAAATTTAGAGTTTACGTATGGAAAATATTTAAAGAAATAACAAATGTAAGTAAATAAAATTTATTCACACACCACAAATGAACACAAAAGTTTTGTTAACCAAGCTTGGGAAATTCCACTAGTTCAACCCTAATATCATGGAATTTTATAAGAAAGAGATTTTTCTACACATGTTAAACATGAAAATGACCTATGGATCCAAACCTTTTAAAGAGAATAACAAACCCTCATTAAATTGTCAAGTTAATGTATGGTGGGATATTTACCCGTGGCAAACAAGCCATTATTTTGCCCATTTGAAAAAAGTTGACCTAATGATTATAGATGATTGTAAAGTGATTTATCATACGTAATGGGCTATATTTTTTTAAGGAATGACTTATTGATTGGGAGTCACCAATCAGTTAAAAATCCCACGCCTCCCCCTTTTCCCGACGATTGCAAAACCTAATAAATAAAAACTAAAAAGAGTTTACAATCCCTAAAAATTTCACACACTTTTTGGAATTATTTCTCTCTACATTTGTGCGGTTTGCATTTCCATTTTAGATGTATACATTTTTCTTAAATAAAAACTTGAGTTTTCTCTTTCCCTTCATCTCGTTAACAAAAAGAGATAAAAGGCAAATTGATCACAACAGAATGAAAATTTTTAGAGTTTATGTATGGAAAAAAAATTAAAACAATAAAAATGTAAGTAAAGAAAATGTATGCACACACCACAAATGGAAACAAACGTTTTGTTATCCATGTTTGGGAAATTCCACTAGTACAACCCTACTAGCATGGAATTTTATAAGAATGATATTTTTCTACGCATGTTTTAAAAATGGATATACATGTTTGAAACAAGTTAAAGATGCAAATGACCTATGGATCCAAACGTTTTAAAGAGAATACCAAATGCTCATTAAATTCTCAAGTGAACGTGCGGTGGGATATTTTCTAGAGTCAAACAAGCCATTATTTTGCCCATTTACAAAAAGCTGACCTAAACATCAAAGATGATTGTAAAGTGAATTATCATGTGTAATGGGCTATATTTTTGTAAGGAAAGACTTATGGATTGGGAGTCAACAGTCAGTTAAAAATCCACCGCCTCCCTATTTTCCCGATGAATGCAAAACCTAATATATAAAAACTAAAAAGATTTTAAAATCCCTAAAAATTACGGACATTTTTTGGATTTATCTGTCTCTATATTTGTCCACTGTGCATTTCCATTTTAGAAGTATACATTTTTTCTTAAATAAAAACTTGATTTTTCACTTTTCCTTCTTCTCCTAAACAAAAAAAAGAGATAAAAGGCAAATAGATAAAAAAAAAATGAAAATTTTAGAGTTTATGTATGGAAAATATTTAAAGAAACAACAAATGTAAGTAAATAAAATTTATTCACACACCACAAATGAACACAAAAGTTTTGTTAACCAAGTATGGGAAATTCCACAAGTTCAACCCTAATAGCATGGAATTTTATAAGAAAGAGATTTTTCTACACATATTTTAAAAAAATGGATATGCATGCTTGAAACATGTTAAACATGAAAATGACCTATGGATCCAAACATTTTAAAGAGAATTACAAACCCTCATTAAATTGTCAAGTCAATTTACGGTGGGATATTTACCCGTGGCAAACAAGCCATTATTTTGCCAATTTGCAAAGAGTTGACCTAATGATCATAGATGATTGTAAAGTGATTTATCATACGTAACGGGCTATATTTTTTTAAGGAATGACTTATGGATTGGGAGTCACCAATCAGTTAAAAATCCCACGCCTCCCCCTTTTCCCGACGATTGCAAAACCTAATAAATAAAAACTAAAAAGAGTTTACAATCCCTAAAAATTACATACACTTTTTGGAATTATTTCTCTCTACATTTGTGCGGTTTGCATTTCCATTTTACATGTATATATTTTTCTTAAATAAAAACTTGAGTTTTCTCTTTCCCTTCATCTCGTAAACAAAAAGAGATTAAAGGCAAATTGATCACAACAAAATGAAAATTTTAGAGTTTATGTATGGAAAAAAATTAAAACAATAAAAATGTAAGTAAAGAAAATGTATGCACACACCACAAATGAAAACAAATGTTTTGTTATCCATGTTTGGGAAATTCCACTAGTTCTACCCTAATAGCTTGGAATTTTATAAGAAAGATATTTTTCTACGCATGTTTTAAAAATGGATATACATGTTTGAAACAAGTTAAAGATGCAAATGACCTATGGATCCAAACCTTTTAAAGAGAATACCAAATGCCCATTAAATTCTCAAGTGAACGTACGGTGGGATATTTTCTAGAGTCAAACAAGCCATTATTTTGCCCATTTACAAAAAGCTGACCTAAAGATCAAAGATGATTGTAAAGTGAATTATCATGTGTAATGGGCTATCCTTTTGTAAGGAAAGATTTATGGATTGCGAGTCAACAGTCAGTTAATAATCCACCGCCTCCCTATTTTCCCTATGATTGCAAAACCTAATATATAAAAACAAAAAAGATTTTAAAATCCCTAAAAATTACGAACATTTTTTTTATTTATCTCTCTCTATTTTTGTGCATTGTGCATTTCCATTTTAGAAGTATACATTTTTCTTAAATAAAAACTTGATTTTTCACTTTCCCTTCATCTCCTAAACAAAAAAAAGAGATAAAAGGCAAATAGATTAAAAACAAATTTGAAAAGTTTAGAGTTTATGTATAGAAAATTTTTAAAGAAATAACATATATATGTAAATAAAATTTATTCACACACCACAAATGAACTCAAAAGTTTTGTTATCCAAGTTTGTGGAATTCCACTAGTTCAACCCTAATAGCTTGGAATTTTATAAGAAAGGGATTTTTCTACATATGTTTTAATAAGTGGATATACATGCTTAAAACATGTAAAAGATGCAAATAACCTATGGATCGAAATTTTTTAAAGAGAATATCAAACGCTCATTAAATTCGCAAGTGAAGGTGCGGTGGGATATTACCCGACTCAAATAAGCCATTATTTTGCCCATTTAAAAAAAGCTGACTAAACGATCATAGATGATTGTAAAGTGATTTATCTTGCATAACGGGCTACTTTTTTGTGAGGAATGACTTATGCATTGGGAGTCAACACTAACTTAAAAATCGCACGCCTCCCTCTTTTCCAGACTATTGAAAAACCTTAGATATACAAACTAAACAGAGTTTAAAATCCCTAAAAATTACAGACACTTTTTGAAATTATCTCTCTCTACATTTTTGCATTGTGCATTTCCATTTTAGATATATGATTTTTTCTTAAATCAAAATTTGAGTTTTCCCTTTCCCATCATCTCGTAAAAAAAAAAAAATTAAAGGCAAATAACAACAAAATGAAAATTTGAGAGTAGATGTATGCAAAAAATTTAAAGAAATAAAAAATCTAAGTAAAGAAAATTTATTCACTCACCAAAAATGAAAACAAAAGGTTTGTTATACAAGTTTTGGAAATTCCACTAGTTCAAACCTAATAGATTGGAATTTTATAAGAAAGAGAATTTTCAGCAAATGTTTTAAAAAATGGATATGCATGCTTGAAACATGGTAAAGACGCAAATGACCATTGGATCCAAACCTTTTACAAAGAATAACAAACACTCATTCAATTCTCAAGAGTACATGCGGTGGGATATTTACCCGAGTCAAACAAGCCATTATTTTGCTCATTTACAAAAAGATGGCCTAACGATCATAAATGATTGTAAAGTGATTTATCATGCATAACGGGCTATATTTTTGTAAGGAATGACTTATGGATTGGGAGTCAACACTTAGTTAAAAATCCCACGCCTCCCCCTTTTCTAGAGAATTGCAAAACCTTATATAAAAACTAAAAAGAGTTTACAATCCCTAAAAATTACATACATTTTTTGAATTATCTCTCTCTACATTTGTGCATTGTGCATTTCCATTTTAGATATATACTTTTTTCTTAAACCAAAATTTGAGTTTTCACTTTCCCTTCATCTCGTAAACTAAAAATAAATAAAAGGCAAATAAATCACAACAAAATGAAAATTTTAGAGTTTATTTATGGAAAAAAATTTAAAGCAATAACAAATGTAAGTAAAGAAAATTTATTCCCACATAAAAAATGAAGAAAAAAGTTTTGTTATCCAAGTTTACGAAGTTCCACAAGTTCAACCCTAATAGATTGGAATATTATAAGAAAGGCTATTTCTACACATGTTTTAAAAAATGGATATGAATGCTTGAAACATGTTAAAGATGCAAATCACCTACGGATCCAAACCCTTTAAAAAGAATAACAAATGCTCATTAAATTCTCAATTTAACGTGCGATGGGATATTTACCCGTGCAAACAAGCCATTATTTTGCCCATTTACAAAGAGCTGACCTAAACATCATAGATGATTGCAATTTAAATTATCATGTGTAACAAGCAATATTTTTGTATGGAACGACTTATGGATTGGTAGTCAACAGTCAGTTAAAAATGCACTCGCTCCCTCTTCTCCCTATGATTGCAAAACCTAATATATAAAAACTAAAAAGTGTTTACAATCCCTAAAATTACGGACACTTTTTGGAATTATCTCCCTCTTCATTTGTGCATTTTGCATTTCCATTTTAGATGTATACTTTTTTCTTAAATCAAAACTGGAGTTTTCACATTCTTTTCATCTCGTAAACAAAAAAAGAGATAAAAGTAAAATAGACAAAAAACAAAATGAAAATTTAAGGGTTTATTTATTGAAAAAATTAAAAGAAAAAACAAATATACGTAAAGAAAATTTATTCATACACCAAGAATGAACATAAAAGTTTTGTTATCCAAGTTTGGAAAATTCCACTAGTTCAACGCCAATTGCTTGGAATTTTATAGAAAAGGGATTTTTTTACACAAGTTTTAAAAAATGGATATGCATGCTTGAAACATGTTACAGATGAAAATGACCTATGGATCCAAATATTTTAAAGGGAATAACAAACGCTCATTGAAATCTCAAGTGAATGTGCGGTGGGATATTTACCCGAGTCAAACAAGGCATTATTTACCACATTTACAAAAAGCGGACCAATGGATCATAGTTGATTGTAAAGTGAATTATCATGCTTAAGTTCCTATATTT
The DNA here is from genome assembly GCF_029961685.1 of Aristolochia californica. Lineage (NCBI taxonomy): Eukaryota > Viridiplantae > Streptophyta > Magnoliopsida > Piperales > Aristolochiaceae > Aristolochia > Aristolochia californica. Next base: position 29,655,788 of record NW_027181992.1, on the reverse strand, counting down.
TTGTAAGGAATGAATTATAGATAGGGAGTGAACACTCAGTTAAAAATCCCTCGCCGCCCCTTTTCCCTACAATTGCAACTAATATATAAAAACTAGAAAGTAAAAATTACATTCACTTTTTGGAATTATCTCTGTCTACATTTGTGCATTGTGCATTACCATTTTAGATGTATAATTTTTTCTTAAATCAAAACTCGAGTTTTCACTTTCCCTTCATCTCGTAAACAAAAAAGAGATAAAAGGCAAATAGATCACAGCAAAATGAAAATTTTAGAGTTTATGTATGGAAAAAATTAAAAGCAATATCAAATTTAAGAGAAGAAAATTTATTCACACACCACAAATGAACACAAAAGTTTTTATATCCAAGTTTTCGAAATTAAAGTAGTTCAACCCTAATAGATTGGAATTTTATAAGAAAGAGATTTTTCTACACATGTTTTAAAAAATGGATATACACTCTTGAAACATGTTAAAGATACAAATGACCTTTGGATCCAAACCTTTTACAGAGAATAACAAACGCTCATGAAATTCTCAAGTGTACGTGCAGTGGGATATTTACGCGAGTCAAACAAGCCATTATTTTGCCCATTTACAAAAAGATGGCCTAACGATCATAGATGATTGTAATGTGATTTATCATGCGTAACGTTCTATATTTTTGTAAGGAATGACTTATGGATTGGGAGTCAACACTCAATTAAAAATCCCCCGCTACCCTCTTTTCCTGACGATTGCAAAACCTTATATATAAAAACTCAAAAGGGTTTACAATCCTTAAAATTTTTTTGCCACTTTTTGGAATTATCTCTCTCTACATTTGTCCGTTGAGCATTTCAATTTTAGATGTATATTTTTTCGTTAAATCAAAAATTAAGTTTTTACTTTTCCTTCATCTCGTAAACAAAAAAGTGATCAAAGGCAAATAGATCACAAAAAAATGAAAATTTTAGAGTTTATGTATGGAAAAAATTTAAAACTAAACCAAATGTAAATTAATAAAATTTATTCACCGTGCACAAATGAACACAAAGGTTTTGTTATCCAAGTATGGAAAATTCCACTAGTTCAACCCCAATAGCTCTTGGAATTTTATAAGAAAGATATTTTTCTACACATGTTTTAAAAAAATGGTAATGCAAATGACCTATGGATCCAAACCTTTTAAAGAGAATAAAAAACGTTCATCATATTCTCAAGTGAACATGCAGTGGGATATTTACCCAAGTCAAACAAGCCATTATTTTGCCCATTACAAAAAGTTGACCTAACGATCATTGATGGTTGTAAAGTGATTTATCATGTGTAACGGGCTATATTTTTGTAAGGAATGACTTATGGATTGGGAGTTAACACTCAGTTAAAAATCCCCCGCCTCCACTTTTTTCCAACGATTGCAAAACTAAATATATAAAAACTAAAAGCAGTTTACAATCTCTAAAAATTACAAACACTTTTTAGAATTATCTCTCTCCATATTTGTGCATTGTGCATTTCAATTTTAGATGTTTACATTTTTCTAAAATATAAAATTGAGTTTTCACTTTCCCTTCATCTCGTAAACAAAAAAGAGATAAAAGGCAAATAGATCAAAACAAAATTAAAATTTTAGATTTTATGTATAGAAAAATTTTTAAAAAAAATGTAAGAAAATAAAATTTATTCACACACCTCAAATGAACTCAAAAGTTTTGTTATAAGAGTTTGGGAAATTCCACTAGTTAAAACCTAATCGCTCAGAATTTTAGGTATTTTTCTACACATGTTTTAAAAAATGGATAAGCATGTTTGAAACATGTTAAAGATTCAAATCACCTATGGATCCCAAACTTTTATAGAGAATAACAAATGCTCATTAAATTCTCAAGTGAACGTGCGGTGGGAAATATACCGGAGTCAAACAAACCATTATTTTGTCCATTGACAAAAAACTGACCTAACGATCATAGATAATTGTAAAGTGATTAATCATGTGTAACGGGCTCTATTTTTGTGAGGAATGACTTATGGATTGGGAGTCAACATTCAGTTGAAAATCCCCGTCCTCCCCTTTTTCCCGACGATTGCAAAACCTTATATCTAAAAACTAAAAATAGTTTACAATCCCTAAATATTACAGACACAAATTTGAATTATATCTCTCTACATTTGTACGTTGTGCATTTCCATTTTAGATATATAAATTTTTCTTAAATCAAAACATTAGTTTTCACTTTCTCTTTATCTCGAAAACAAAAAAGAGATCAACAGCAAATAGATCACAACAAAATGAAAATTTTAGAGTTTCTGTATGGAAAAATTTTAAAGTAATAACAACTGTATGTAAAGAAAATTTATTCACACACTACAAATGAACACAAAAGTATTGTTATCAAAGTTTTGGAAATTTCACTAGTTCAACACTAATGGCAAGGAATATTATAAGAAAGAGTTTTTTCTACACATGTTTTAGAAAATGGATATACATGCTTGAAACGTGATAAAGATGCAAATGACCTATGGATTCAAACCTTTTAAAGAGAAAACAAATGCTCATTAAATTCTCAAGTGTACATGCGGTAGAATATTTGACCGAGTCAAACAAGCCATTATTTTGACCATTTACAAAATGGTGGACTAACGATTATAGATGATTGTAAAGTGATTTCTGGTGCGTAGCCGGCAATATTTTTATGAGCAATGACTTATGGATTGGGAGTTAACAGTCAGTTGAAAATCCCCCGCCTCCCCCTTTTCTCGATGATTACAAAAAATTATATATAAAAACTAAAAAGAGTTTACAATCCCAAAAAATTACAGACACTTTTTGGAATTATCTCTCGCAATATTTGCCTTGTGCATTTCAATTTTAGATGTATACTTTTTTCTGAAATATAAACTTGAGTTTTCACTTTCCCTTCATCTCGTAAACAAAAAAGAGATAAAAGGCAAATAGATCACAACAAAATGAAAATTTTAGAGTTTATGTGTGGACAAAATTTAAAGCAATAACAAATGTAAATAAATTAAATTTATTCACACACCACAAATGAACACAAAATTTTTTTATCCATGTTGGGAAATTCCACTAGCTCCACCCTAATAGCTTGGAATTTTATAAGAAAAGGATTTTTCTACACATGTTTAAAAAAATGGATAAACATGCTTGAAATATTTTAAAGATGCAAATCACCTATGGATGCAAACCTTTTAAAGAGAATAACAAACACTCATTAAATTCTCAAACGACGTGTGAGGGGATATTTATCCTAGTCAAAAAGTCAATTATTTTGCCCATTTAAAAAAAGATGACCTAACGATCATAGATGATTGTAAAGTGATTTATCATTATAACGACCTATATTTTTGTAAGGAATGACTTAAGGATTGGGTGTCAACAATCAGTTAAAAATCCCCCACCTCCCCCCTTTCCCGACTATTGCAATACCTAATATATAAAAAACTAAACAGAGTTTACAATCCCTAAAAATTACAGACATATTTTAGAATTATCTCTCTCTTCATTTGTGCATTGTGCATTTCCATTTTATATGTAAAATTTTTTCTTAAATCAAAATTTGAGTTTTCACTTTACCTTCATCTCATAAACAAAAAAGAGATAAAACGCAAATAGATCACAAAAAAAAATTTTTAGAGTTTATGTATGGAAAAATTTAACGCAATTCCAAATGTAAGTAAAGAAAATTTATTAACACACCACAAATAAACACAAAACTTTTGTTATTTAAGTTTGGGAAATTCCACTAGTTCACCCCTAAAAGCTTGGAATTTTATAAAAAAGAGATTTTTCTACACATGTTTTAAAAAAGGGATACGCATGCTTGAAACATGTTAAAGATGCAAATGAGCTATGGATCCAAACTTTTTAAAGATAACAACAAACGCATATTAAATTTTCAAGTGAACGTGCAGTGGGATATTTATCCAATTCAAACAAGCCATTATTTTTCCCATTTACAAAAAGCTGACCTAACGATCAAAAATGATTGGAAAGTAATTTATCATGTGTAACGGGCTATATTTTTGTAAGGAATGACTTATGGATTGGGAGTCAACACTCTGTTAAAAATCCCTCGCATCCCCCTTTTCCCGGCTATTGCAAAACCTAATATATAAAAACTAAAAAGAGTTTATAATCCCCAAAAATTATAGACACTTTTTGGAATTATCTCTCTCTACATTTGTGCATTGTGCATTTTAATTTTAGATGTATACTTTATTCTTAAATCAAAATATGAGTTTTCACTTTCCCTTCATCTCGTAAACAAAAAAGATATAAAAGGCAAAAAGATCACAACAAAATGAAAATTTTAGAGTTTATGTTTGGAAAAAATTTAAACCAAGAACAAATGTAATTAAAAAAATTTATTCACACGCCACTATTGAACACAAAAGTTTTGTTATCAGAGTTTTGGAAATTCCACTAGTTCAACCCTAATAGCTTGGAATTTTATAAGAAGGGGATTTTTCAACACATGTTTTAAAAAATGGATATGCATGCTTGAAATATGTTAAAGATGCAAATGAACTATGGATCCAAACCTTTTAAAGAGAATAACGAACGCTCAATAAATTCTATAGTCAACGTGCGGATATTTACCCGAGTCAAACACGCCATTATTTTGCCTATTTACAAAAAGTGTATCTAACGATCATATATGATTGTAAATTGATTTATCATGCATAACGGGCTATATTTTTGTAACGAATGACTTATGGATTGGGAGTCAACACTGAGTTCAAAATCCCTCGCCTCCCCCTTTTCCCGATGAATTCAAAACCTTATATATAAAAACTAAAAAGATTTTACAATCTGTAAAAATTACGGATACTTTTTGGAATTATCTTTCTCTACATTTGGGCATTGTGCATTTCCATTTTAGATTTATACTTTTTTCTTAAATTAAAACTTTAGTTTTCACTTTCTCTTCATCTCGTAAACAAAAAAGAGATAAAAGGGAAATAGATCACAACAAAATGAAATTTTAGAGTTTATATATGGTAAAAATTTAAAGCAACAAGAAATCTAAGTAAAATTTTTTTTTTTCACAAACCACAAATGAACACAAAAGTTTTGTTATCCAAGTTTGGGAAATTCCACTAGTTCAACCCCAATAGCATGGAATTTTATAAGAAAGCGATTTTTCTACACATTTTTTAAAAAATGGATATGCAAGCTTGAAACATGTTAAATATGCAAATGACCTATGGATCCAAAGCTATTGATGAGATTAACAAACGTGTAGTGGGATATTTACCCGAGTCAAACAAGCCATTATTTTGCCCATTTACAAAAAGTTGACCGAACGATCATAGTTGATTGTAAAGTGATTTATCATGTGTAACGGGCTATATTTTGGTAAGGAATGACTAATGGATTAGGTGTCAACAATCATCGAAAATCCCCTGCCTCCCCCTTTTCTCGCCGATTGGAAAACCTAATATATAAAAACGAAAAAGAGTTTACAATCTCTATAAATTACGGACACTTTTTGGAATTATCTCTCTCTACATTTGTGAATAGTGCATTTCCATTTTAGATGTATTTTGTTTTTAAATCAAAACTTGAGTTTCACTTTCCCTTCAACTCGTAAACAAAAAAGAGATAAAAGGGAAATAGATCACAACAAAATGAAAATTTTAGAGTGTATGTATGGAAAAAATTTAAAGCAATAATAAATATAAGTAAAGAAAATTTATTCACTCACCACAAATGAACACAAAAGTTTTGTTATCCAAGTTTGGGAAATTCCACTAGTTCAACCCTAATAGCTTGGAAGTTTATAAGTAAGAGATTTTTCTGCACTTGTTTTAAAAAATGGATATGAATGTTTGAAACATGTTAAAGAAGCAAATGACCTATGGATCCAAGCCTTTCAAAGAGAATAACAACTATAAGTAAAGAAAATTTATTCACACACCACAAATGAACACAAAAGTTTTGTTATCCAAGTTTGGGAAATTCCACTTGTACAATCCTAATTGCTAGGAATTTAATAAGCAAGGGATTTTTTTACACATGTTTTAAAAAATGGATATGCATGTTTGAAACATGTTAAAGATGCAAATGACTTATGGATCAAAACCTATTAAAGAGAATAACAAACACTGAATAAATTCTCAAGTGAACGTACGGTGCGATATTTACCCAAGTCAAGCAAGCCATTATTTTGCCCTTTTACAACAAGTTGACCTATTGATCATAGTTGATTGTCAATTGATTTATCATGCCTAACGGGTTATATTTTTCTAAGGAATGACTTGTGGATTAGGAGTCAACAGTCTGTTAAAAATCCCCCGCCTCTCCCTTTTCCCGGCAATTGCAAAACCTAAGATATAAAAACTAAAAAGAGTTTACAATCCATAAAAATTACAGAAAATTTTTGGAATTATCTCTCTCTACATTTGTGCATTGTGCATTTCTATTTTAGATGTATAATTTTTTCTTAAATCAAACTTGAGTTTTCACATTCCCTCCATCTCGTAAACAAAAAAGAGATAAAAGGTAAAGGTAAATAGATCACAACAAAAATAAAATTTACAGTTTATGTATGGAAAAAATTTAAAGCAATAACAAATGTTAGTAAAGAAAATTCGTTCACACCCCACAAATGAACACAAAAGTTTTGTTATCCCTGTTCGGTAAATTCTACTAATTTAACCCTAATAACAAGTTATTTTATATGAAAGGGATTTTTCTACACAGTTTTAATAATGGATACGCAAGCTTGAAACAAGTTAAAGATGCAAAGGAGCTATGGATCCAAACCTTTCAAAGAGAATAACAAATGCTCATTAAATTCTCAAGTGAACGTGCGGTGGGATATTTACCCGAGTCAAATTTGCCCATTTACAAAAAGCTGACCTAACAATCATAGATGATTGTAAAGTGATTTATTATGCATAACAGGCTATATTTTTGTAAGGAATGACTTATGGATTGGGAGTCAACACTCAGTTAAAAATCCCTTGTGTTCCCCTTTTCCCCTCGATTGCAAAACCTAATATTTAAAAACTAAAAAGAGTTTACAATCCCTAAAAATTATAGACACTTTTACGAATTATCTCTCTTTACATTTGTCCATTGTGCATTTCCATTTTAGATGTATACTTTATTCTTAAATAAAAAATTGAATTTCCACTTTCCCTTCATCTCGTAAACAAAAAAGAGATAAAAGGCAAATAGAACACTACAAAATGAAACTTTTAGAGTTTATGTATGGAAAAAATTTAAAGCAATAAAAAATGTATCTAAAGAAAATTTATTCACACACCACAAATGAACACAAAAATTTTGTTATCTAAGTTTGGGAAATTCCACTAGTTCAACCCTAAAAGCTTGGAATTTTATAAGAAAGGGATTTTTCTACACATGTTTTAAAAAAAGGAAATGCATGCTTGGAACATGTTAAAGAGAATAACAAATGCTCATTAAATTCTCAAGTGAACGTATGGTGGGATATTTAACCAAGTCAAACAAGCCATTATTTGGCCCATTTACAAAAAGCTAACCTAACGATCATAGATAATTTTAAAGTGATTTATCATGCGTAACGGGCTATATTTTTGTAAGGAATGACTTATGGGTTGGGAGTTAACTCTCAGTTAAAAATCCCCCGCCTTCCCCTTTTCCCGACGATTGTAAAAACCTTATATATAAAAACTAAAAAGAGTTTATAATCCCTAAAAATTACAGACATATTTTGGAATTATCTCTCTTCTTTTGTGCATTGTACATTTCCATTTTAGATGTATACATTTTTCTCAAATCAAAATTTCAGTTTTCACTTTCCCTTCATCTCATAAGCAAAAAACAAATAAAAGGCACATAGATCACATCAAACTAAAGATTTGAGAGTTTATGTATGGAAAATATTTAAAAAAATAACAAATGTAATTAAATAAAATTTATTCACACACCACAAATGAACACAAAAGTTTTGTTATTGAAGTTTGGGAAATTGCACTAGTTAAACCTAATAGCTTGGAATTTTATAAGAAATGGATTTTTCTACACATGTTTTAAAAAAAGGATATGCATGCTTGAAACATGTTAAAGATGAAAATCACCTTTGGATCTAAACCTTTTAAAGAGAATAACAAACGCTTATTAAATTCTCAAGTGAACGTGCGGTGGGTTATTTACGCGAGTCAAATAAGCCATTATTTTGCCCATTTAAAAAAAGTGACCTAATGATAAAAAATGAATGTAAAGTGATTTATCATGCTTAATTTGCTATATTTTTGTAAGGAATGACTTATGGATTGGGAGTCAACACTCAGTTAAAAATCCCCCGCCTGTCCTTTTCCCCTAGATAGCAAAACCTAATAAATAAAAACTAGAAAGAGTTTACTATCTCTAAAAACTATAGACACTTTTTGGAATTATCTCTCTCTACATTTGTGCATTGTGCATTTCAGTTTTAGATGTATAATTTTTTCTTAAATCAAAACTTGAGTTTTCACTTTCCCTTCATCTCTTAAACATTAAAGAAATAAAACGCAAATAGATCACAACATATGAAAATTTTAGAGTTTATGGATTGAAAAAATTTAAAGCAATAATCAATGTATGTAAATAAAATTTATTCATACATCACAAATGAAATAAAAAGTTTTGTTTTCCAAGTTTGGGAAAGTCCACTTGTTCAACCCTAAAAACAAGGAATTTTATAAGAAAGGGAATTTTCTAACTTTTTTTAAAAAAGGGATATGCATGTTTGAAACATGTTAAAGATTAAAATCACCTAGTGATCAAAATCTTTTAAAGAGAATAGCAAACGCTCATTAAATTCTCAAGTGAACATGCGGTGGGATATTTACCCAAGTCAAACAAGCCATTTTTTTGCCCATTTACAAAAAGCTGACCTAATGATCATAGAACTTTGCAAATTGATTTATCATGAGTAATTTACTATATTTTTTTAAGGAATGACTTTTGGATTGGGAGTCAACACTCAGTTAAAAATCTGTCACCTCCCCCTTTTCCCGACGATTTTAAAACCTTATATATAAAAACTAAAAAGAGTTTAAAATCCCTAAAAATTACAGACATAATTTGGAATTATCTCTCTCAACATTTGTGCGTTGAGCATTTCCATTTTAGATATATAATTTTTTCATAAATCAAAACTTTAGTTTTCACTTTCCCTTCATCTCGAAAACAGAAAAGAGATCAAAGGAAAATAGATCACAACAAAATGAAAATTTTAGAGTTTATGCATGGAAATATTTTAAAGAAATTACAATTGTAAGTAAATAAAATTTATTCACATGCCACAAATGAACACAAAAGTTTTTTTATCCATGTTGGGGAAATTCCACTTGTACAATCCTAATTGCTTGGAATTTAATAAGAAAGGAATTTTTATACACATGTTTTAAAAAATGGATATGCATGCTTGAAACATGTTAAAGATGCAAATAAACTATGGATCCAAATACTTTAAAGAGAATAACAAACAATCATTAAATTCTCAAGTGAACGTGCGGTGGGATATTTCTTTACCCGAGTCAAACAAGCCGTTATTTTGCCCATTGACAAAAAGTTGACCTAACGATCATAGTTGATTGTAAAGTTATTTACCATGTGTAACAGGCGATATTTTAGTATGGAATGACTTATGGATTGGCAGTCAACAGTCAGTTAAAAACCCCCCGCCTCCCCCTTTTCCCTGGGATTGCAAAACATAATATCTAAAAACTAAAAAGAGATTACAATCCCTATAAATTACGGACACTTTTTGGAATTATCTCTATCTACATTTTTGCATTATGCATTTCCATTTTAGATGTATACTTTTTTCTTAAATCAAAACTTGATTTTTCACATTCCCTTCATCTCGTAAAAAAGAAAGAAATAAAAGGCAAAATAGATCACAACAAAAGTAAAATTTTACAGTTTACGTATGGAAAAAATTTAAAGCAATAACAAATGTAAGTAAAAAATTATTTAGACACCACAAATGAACACAAAAGTTTTGTGATCCAAGTTTTGGAAATTCCACTAGTTCAACCCTAATAGCTAGGAATTTTATAAGAAAGGGACTTTTCTACACATGTTTTATAAAATGGATATGCGTGCTTGAAACATGTTCAAGATGAAAATGACATATGGATCCAAACCTTTTAAAGAGAATAACAAAAGCTCATTAAATTCTCAAGTGAACGTACGGTGGGATATTTACCCGAGTCAAACAAGCCATTATTTTACCCATTAACAAAAAGCAGACCTAACGATCATAGATGATTGTAAAGTGATTTATCATGTGGAACGGAGTATATTTTCGTAAAGAATGACTTATGGATTGGGAGTCAATACTCAGTTAAAAATCCCCCCTTCCCCCTTTTCCCAACGATTTCAAAACCTAATGTATAAAAACTAAAAAAAGTTTACAATCCCTAAAAATTACTGACACATTTTGGAATTATCTCTCTCTACGTTTGTGCTTTGTGCATTTCCATTTTAGATGTATATATTTTTCTTAAATCAAAACTTGAGTTTTCTCTTTCCCTTCATATTGTAAACAAAAAAAAGATAAAAGACAAATAGATCAAAACAAAATGAAAATTTTAGAGTTTATGTATTGAAAAAATTTAAAGAAATAACAAATGTATGTAAAGAAAATTTATTCACACCTCACAAATGAACAAAAAATATTTGTTTTCCAAGTTTGGGAAATTCCAGTAGTTCAACCCTAATAGCAAGGAATTTTATAAGAAAGGGATTTTTCTACACATGTTTTAAAAAATGGATATGCATGCTTGAAACATGTTTAAGATGCAAATCACCTAAGGAACCAAACCTTTTAAAGATAATACCAAATGCTCATGAAATTCTCAAGTGAACGTGCGGTGGGATATTTACCCGAGTCAAACAAGCCATTTTTTTGGCCCATTTACAAAAAGCTGACTTAATGATCATAGATCTTTGTCAAGTGATTTATAATGCGTAATTTGCTACATTTTGTAAGGAATGACTTATGGATTGGGAGTCAACACTCAGTTAAACATCCCCCACCTTCCCCTTTTGTCGACGATTGCAAAACCTTTTATATAAAAACTAAAAAGAGTTTGCAATCCCTAAAAATTATAGACACAATTTGGAATTATCACTCTCTACATTTTTGCATTTTGCATTTCCATTTTAGATATATTATTTTTTCTTAAATCAAAACTTTATTTTTCTCTTTCCCTTCATCTCAAAAACAAAAAAGAGATCAAAGGAAAATAGATCACAACAAAATGAAAATTTTAGAGTTTGTGCATAGAAAAATTTTAAAGCAATAACAACTGTAAGTAAAGAAAATTTATTCACACACCACAAATGAACACAAAAGTTTTATTATCCAAGTTTGGGAAACTCCACTTGTACAATCCTAATTGCTTGGAATTTAATAAGCAAGGGATTTTTCTACACAAGTTTTAAAAAATGGATATGCATGCTTGAAACATGTTAAAGATGCAAATGATCTATGGATCCAAATCTTTTAAAGAGAATAACAACGCTCATTGAATTCTCAAGTGAACGTGCGGTGGGATATTTTCCCGAGTCAAATAAGCCATTATTTTGCCATTTTACCTAAATTTGACCTAACAATCATAGTTGATTGTAAAGTGATTTATCATGCGTAACGGGCTATATTTTTGTATGGAATGACTTATGGATTGGGAGTCAACGATCAATTAAAAATCCCCTGCCTCCCCCTTTTCCCGATGATTGCAAAACATAATATATAAAAACTAAAAAGAGGTTACAATCCCTATAAATTATGGACACTTTTTGGAATTATCTCTCTCTACATTTGTGCATTGTGCATTTCCATTTTAGATGTATACTTTTTTCTTAAATCAAAACTTGATTTTTCACTTTCCCTTCATCTCGTAAACAAAAAAGAGATAAAAGGCAAATAGATCACAACAAAAGTAAAATTTTATAGTTTATGTATGGAAAAAATTTAAAGCATAAAAAATGTAAGTAAAGAAAATTTATTCACACAACATAAATGAACACAAAAGTTTTGTTAACGAAGTTTTGGAAATTCCACTAGTTCAACCCTAATAGCTTGGAACTTTATAAGAAAGGGATTTTTCTACACATGTTTAATAAAATGGATATGCGTGCTTGAAACATGTTGAAGATGAAAATGACCCATGGATCCAAACCTTTTAAAGAGAATAACAAACGCTCATTAAATTCTCAAGTGAACGTATGGTGGGATATTTGCCCGAGTCAAAATAGCTATTATTTTGCCCATTGACAAAAAGCAGACCTAACGATCATAGATGATTGTAAAGTGATTTATCATGCATAACGGGGTTTATTTTTGTAAGGAATGACTTATGGATTTGGAGTCAACACTCAGTTAAAAATCCCCCCTCCCCATTTTCCCGACAATTTCAAAACCTAATATATAAAAACTAAAAAAAGTTTACAATCCCTAAATATTACAGACACGTTTTGGAATTATCTCTCCCTACATTTGTGCATAGTGCATTTCCATTTAAGATGTCTACATTTTTCTTAAATTAAAACTTGAGTAAATAAAAAAGAGATAAAAGGCAAATAGATCGCAACAAAATGAAAAATTTAGAGTTCTTGTATGGAAAAAATTTGAAACAATAACAAATGTAAGTAAAGAAAATTTATTCACAAACCACAAATGAACACAAAAGTTTTGTTATCCATGTTAGGAAAATTCCACTTGTTCAACCCTAATAGCTTGGAATTTTATAGGTAAGAGATTTTTCTTCGCATGTGTTAAAAAATGGATATGCATGCTTGAAACATGTCAAATATGCAAATGACCTATGGATCAAAACATTTTAAAGAGAATAAAAAACGCTCATTAAATTCTCAAGTGAACGTGCGGTGAGATATTTACTCGAGTTAAACAAGCCATTACTATGCCCATTTACAAAAAGTTGACCTAAAGATCATAGATGATTGTAAAGTGAATTATCATGTGTAACGGGCTATATTTTTTTAAGGAATGACTTATGGATTGGGAGCCAACAGTCAGTTATATATCCACAGCCTCCCCCTTTTCCCATTGATTGCAAAACCAAATATATAAAAACTAAAAAGTGTTTACAATCCCTAAAAATTGCGCACACGTTTGTGAATTATCATTCTCCACATTTATGCATTGTGCATTTCCATTTTAGATGTATACTTTTTTCTTAAATCAAAACTTGAGTTTTCACTTTCCCTTCATCTCGTAAAAAAAAAAGGAGATAGAAGACAAATAGATCACAAAAAAATCAAAACTTTAGAGTTTATGGATGGAAAAATTTTAAGCAAATTCAAAGGTAAGTAAAGAAAATTTATTCACACACCACAAATGAACACAAAAGTTTTGTTATCCAAGTTTGGGAAATTCCATTAGTTCCACCCTAATTGCTTGGAATTTTATAAGAAACGAATTTTTCTACACATGTTTTAAAAAATGGATATGCATGCTTGAAATATATTATAGATGCAAATGACCTATGGACCAAAACCTTTTAAAGAGAATAATAACCGCTCATTAAATTCTCAAGTCAACGAACGGTGGGATATTTACACGAGTCAAACCGGCCATTATTTTACCCATTTACAAAAAGCTGACCGAACTATCATAGATGATTTTAAATTGATTTATCATGAGTAATGGGTTATATTTATGTAAGGAATGACTTAAGGATTTGGAGTCAACACTCAGTCAAAAATCCCCCGCCTCCCCCATTTTTCGACGATCACAAAACCTAATATATAAATACTAAAAAGAGTTTACAATCCCTAAAAATTATAGACATATTTTTGAATTATCTCTCTTTACATTTGTGCACTGTGCACTTCCATTTTAAATGTATATTTTTTTCTTAAATCAAAACTTGAGTTTTCACTTTACCTTCATCAAGTAAACAAAGAAGAGATAAAATGCAAATTGATAACAAAAAAAATGAAAATTTTAGAGTTTATGTATGCAAAAAATTTAAAGCATTAACAAATGTAAGTAAAGAAAATTTATTCACACACCACAAATGAGCACAAAAGTATTGTTATCCATGTTTGGAAAATTCCACTCGTTACCCCCTAATAGCTTGAAATTTTATAAGAAAGAGATTTTTCTACACATGTTTTAAAAAATGGATATGCAATTAAAGAAGCAAATCAGAAATGGATCCAAACCTTTTAAAGAGAAGAACAAACGCTCATTAAATTCTCAAGTAAACATGCGGTGGGATATTTACCCGAGTCAAACAAACTATATTTTGTCCATTTACAAAAACTTGACCTAATGATAGATGATTGTAAATTGATTTATCATGCGTAATTTGCTATATTTTTTTAAGGAATGACTTATGGATTGGGAGTCAACACTCAGTTAAAAATCGCCTGCCTCCCCATTTTCTCGAAGATTTCAAAACCTAATATCTAAAAACTAGAAAGAGTTTACAATCCGTAAAAATTATAGTCACTTTTTGGAATTATCTCTCTCTACATTTGTTCATGGTGCATTTCCATTTTAGTTGTATACTTTTTTCTTAAATAAAACTTGAGTTTTCACTTTCCCTTCATATCGTAAACAAACAAGAGATAAAAGGCAAATAGATCACGACAAAATGAAAATTTAAGAGTTTATGTTTGGAAAAAAATTAAATCAATAACCAATCTAAGTAAATAAAAATTATTCACACACCACAAATGAACACATTTGTTTTGTTATCCAAGTTTGGGAAATTCCACTAGTTCAACCCTAATAGCTAGGAATTTTATAAGAAATGAATTTTTCTACACATGTTTTAAAAAATGGATATGCATGCTTGAAACATGTTAAAGATGCAAATGACCTATGGATCCAAACCTTTTAAAGAGAATAAAAAACGCTCAATAAATTCTCAAGTGAACGTGCGGTGGGATATTTACCTGAGTCAAACAAGCCGTTATTTTGTCCATCTAAAAAAAAGATGACCTAACGATCATAGTTGATTATAAAGTGATTTATCATGTGTAACGAGCTATATTTTTTTAATAAATGACTTATGGATTAGAAGTCAACAATTAGTTAAAAATCCCATGCCTCCCCATGTCCCGACGATTGCAAAACATAATATATAAAAACTAAAAAGAGTTTACAATCCCAAAAAAATTACGGACACTATTTGGAGGTATCTCTCTCTACATTTGTGCATTGTGCATTTTCATTTTTGATTTATACTTTTTTCTTCAATCAAAACTTGAGTTTTCACTTTCCCTTCATCTCGTAAACAAAAAAGTGATAAAAGGCAAATAGAACACAACACAATGAAAATTTTAGAGTTTATGAATGGAAAATATTTCAAGAGATCAAAGATTTAAGGAAATAAAATTTATTCACACATCACTATTGAACACAAAAGTTTTGTTATCCAAGTTTGGGAAATTCCACTAGGTCAACCCAAATAGCTTGGAATTTTATAAGAAAGAGATTTTTCTACACATGTTTTATAAAATGGATATGCATGCTTGAAACATGTTAAAGATGAAAATGACCTATGGATCCAAACCTTTTAAAGAAAATAACAAATACTCATTAAATTTTCAAGTGAACATACAGTGGGATATTTACCCGAGTCAAACAAGCCATTATTTTGCCATTTTACAAAAAGCTGACCTAACGATCATAGATGATTGTAAAGTGATTTGTCATACGTAATGGGGTATATTTTTTTAAGGAATGACTTATGGATTAGGAGTCCACACTCAGTAAAAAATCCCCCGCCTCCCCCTTTTCCCGACGATTGCAAAACCTAATAAATAAAAAATAAAACGAGTTGAAAATCCCTAAAAATTACAGACACGTTTTGGAATTATCTCTCTTTACATTTGTACGTAATGCATTTCCATTTTAGATGTATACATTTTTCTTAAATCAAAACTTCAGTTTTCACTTTCCCTTCATCTCGTAAACAAAAAAGAGATAAAAGGGAACTAGATCACAACAAAATGAAAATTTTAGAGTTTATGTATGGAAAAAATTTAAAACAATAACAAATGTAAGTAAAAAATTTTTATTCAGACACCACAAATGAACACAAAAGTTTTTTTATGCATGTTACGGAAATTCAACTAGTTCAACTCTAATAGCTTGGAATTTTATAAGAAAGGGATTTTTCTATACTTGTTTTAAAAAATGGAAATGCATGCTTGAGACTTGTTAAAGATGAAAATGACCTATGGATCTAAATTTTTTGAAGAGAGCAACAAACGCTCATTAAATTCTCAAGTGAACGTACAATGGTATATTTACCCGAGTCAGACAAGTCATTATTTTGCCCATTTAAAAAAAGCTGACCTTACGATCATAGATGATTGTAAAGTGATTTGTCATGCATAACGGGCTATATTTTTGTAAGCAGTGACTTATGGATTCGGAGTCAACACTCAGGTAAAAATCTCCCTTTTCCACCTTTTGCCTACTATTGCAAAACCTAATATATAAAAACTAAAAGATTTTACAATCCCTAAAAATTACAAACATGTTTTGGAATTATCTCTCTACATCTGTGCGTTGTAAATTTCAATTTTAGATGTATACATTTTTGTTAAATCAAAACTTGAGTTTTCAGTTTCCCTCCATCTCATAAACAAAAATATATACAAGGCAAATAGATCATAACAAAATAAAAATTAAGAGTTTATGTATGTCCAAAATTTAAAACAATAACATATGTAAGTAAAGATATTTGGGAAATTCCATGTTATCCATGTTTGGGAAATTCCACTCGTTCAACCCTAACAACTTGGAATTAAGAAAGATATTTTTCTACGCATGTTTTAAAAAATGGATATGCATGCTTGAAAAATGTTAAAGATGCAAATGAACTATAGATCCAAACCTTTTAAAGAGAATAACAAATGCTCATTAAATTCTCAAGTGAACGTGCGGTGGGATATTTACTCGAGTCAAACAAGCCATTATTTTTCCCATTTAAAAAAAGCTAACCAAAAGATCATAGATGATTGTAAAGTGATTTATCATGCATAACAGGCTATATTTTTGTAAGGAATGTCTGATGGATTGGGAGTCAACACTCAGTTAAAAATCCCCCACCTCCCCCTTTTCCCGACGATTTCAAAACCTAATATATAAAAACTAAAAAGAGTTTACAATACCTAAAAATTTTGGACACTTTTTGGAATTATCTCTCTCAACATTTGAGCATTGTGCATATCCATTTTAGATGTTTAATTTTTTCTTAGATCAAAACTTTAGTTTTCTCTTCCTTTCATCTCGTAAACAAAAATGAGATAAAAGGCAAATAGATCACAACATAATGAAAATTTTGGAGTTGATTAATGGAAAAATTTTAAAGCAATAAAAAATGTAAGAAAAAAAACTTATTCACACAGCGAAAATGAATACTACAGTTTTGTTATCCAAGTTTGGGAAATTCCACTAGTAAAACCCTAATTGCTTGGAATTATATAAGAAAGGGATTTTTCTACACTTGTTTTAAAATATGGATATGCATTCTTGAAAAATGTTTAAGTTTCAAATGACCTATGGATCCTAATCTTTTAAATAGAATAACAAACGCTCATTAAATTCTCAAGTGAACGTGTGGTGGGATATTTACGCGAGTCAAACAAGACATTATTTTGTCCATTTACAAAAACCTGACGTAAAGATCATAGATGATTGTAAAGTGATTTATCATGTGTAATTTTCTATATTTTGGTAAGGAATGACTTATGGATTGGGAGTCAACACTTAGTTAAAAATCCCCCGCCTCCCCCATTTCCCTACAATTGAAAAACCTAATATATAAAAACTAAAAGAGTTTACTATCCATAAAAATTATTGTCACTTTTTTTAATTATCTCTCTCTAAATTTGTGCAATGTGCATTTCCATTTTAGATGTATACTTTTTTCTTAAATCAAAACTTAAATTTTCAATTTCCCTTCATCTCGTAAACAAACGAAGGATAAAAGGTAAATAGATCATGACAAAATGAAAATTTTAGAGTTGAAGTATGAAAAAAATTTAAAGCAATAACAAATCTATGTAAAGAAAATTCATTCACACACCATAGATGAAGACAAAAGTTTTGTTATCCAAGTTTAGGAAATTCCACTAGTTCAACCCTAATAGATAGGAATTTTATCAGAAAGGGATTTTTCTACACATGTTTTAAAAAATGGATATGCATGCTTGAAACATGTTAAAGATGCAAATGACCTATGGATCCAAACCTTTTAAAGAGAATAAAAAAAGCTCAGCAAATTCTCAAGTGAACGTTCAATGGGATATTTACCGAAGTCAAACAAGCAATTATTTTGCCCATTTACAAAATGTTGACCTAATGATCATAAATGATTGTAAAGTGATTTATCATGCGTAATGAGCTATATTTTTGTAAGGAATAACTTCTGGATTGGGAGTCAACAATCAGTTAAAAATCCCCCGCCTCTCCCTTTTCCCGACGATTGCAAAACATAATATATAAAAACTAAAAAGATTTTACAATCCATAAAAATTACGGACACTTTTTGGAGATATCTCTCTCTACAGTTGTGGATTGTGCATTTCCATTTTAGATTTATACTTTTTTCTTCAATCAAAACTTTAGTTTTCACTTTCCCTTCATCTCGTAAAGAAAAAAGAGATAAAAGGCAAATAGATCACAACAAAATGAAAATTTTAGAGTTTATGTATGGAAAAAATTTAAAGAAATAATAAATGTAAGTAAATAAAATTTATTAACACACCACAATTGAACACAAAATTTTTGTTATCCAAGTTTTTGAAATTCGACTAGTTCAACCCAAATAGCTTGGAATATGTTAAAGATGAAAAGGACTTATGGATCCAATTCTTTCAAAGAGAATAACAAACGGTCATTAAATTCTCAAGTGAACATACGGTGGGATATTTACCCGAGTCAAACAAGACATTATTTTGCCCATTTACAAAAGTTGAACTAGAGATCATAGATGATTGTAAAGTGATTTATCATACGTAACGGGGTATATTTTTGTGTGGAATGACTTATGGATTGGGAGTCAACACTAAGTTAAAAATCCCCGCCTCCACTTTCCCGACGATTGTAAAACCTAATATATTAAAATTAAAAAGAGTTGACCATCCCTAAAAAATACAGACACATTTTAGAATTATCTCTCTCTATATTTGTACGTTGTGCATTTGCATTTAAGATGTATACATTTTTCTTAAATCAAAAGTTCAGTTTTCACTTTCCCTTCAACTCGTAAACAAAAAAGAGATAAAAGGGAAATAGATCACAACAAAATGAAAATTTTAGAGTCTATGTATGAAAAACATTTAAAGAAATAACAAATCTAAGTAAATAAAATTTATTCACTCATCACAAATGAACACAAAAGCTTTGTTCTACAAGTTTTGGAAATTCTAGTAGTTCAACCCTAACAGATTTCAATTTTATAAGAAAGAGATTTTTCTACAAATGTTTTAAAAAATGGATATGCATGCTTGAAACATGTTAAAGATGCAAATGACCTTTGGAGCCCATTTACAAAAATATGGCCTCACGATCATAGATGATTATTAAGTGATTTATCATGTGTAACGGGCTATATTTTTTTAAGGAATGACTTATGGATTGGGAGTCAACACTCAGTTAAAAATCCCATGCCTCCCCCTTTTCCAGACGATTGCAAAACCTTATATAAAAACTAATAAGAGTTTACAATCCCTAAAAATTATAAACAGTTTTTGGAATTATCTCTCTCTACATTTGTGCATTGTGCATTTCCATTTTAGATATATAATGTTTTCTTAAATAAAAGCTTGAGTTTTCACTTTCCCTTCATCTCATAAACTAAAAAAAGATAAAAGGCAAATAGATCACAACGAAATGAAAATTTTAGAGTTTAACAAATGTAAGTAAAGAAAATTATTTCACACATCACAAATGAACACAAAGGTTTTGTTATCCAAGTTTGGGAAATTCCACTAGTTCAACCCTAATAGCTTGGAATTTTAGAAGAAAGAGATTTTTCTACACATGTTTTAAAAAAATGGATATGCATGCTTGAAACATGTTAAAGATGCAAATGTCCTATGGATCCAAACCTTTAAAGAGAATAACAAATGCTCATCAAATTCTCAAGTGAACGTGCAGTGGGATATTTGCCCAAGTCAAACAAGCCATTATTTTGCCCATTTACAAAAAGCTAACCTAACGATCATAGATGATTGTAAAGTGATTTATAATGCATAACGGGCTATATTTTCGTAAGGAATGACTTATGGATTGGGAGTCAACACTCAGTTAAAAATCCCCCGCCTCCCGCTTTTCCCTACGATTAAAAAACCAAATATATAAAAACTAAAAATAGTATACAATTCCTTAAAATTACAAACACTTTTTAGAATTATCTCTTGCTACATTTGTGCGTTGTGCATTTCCATTTTAGATGTCTACATTTTTCTTAAATCAATACTTAATTTTCCACTTTCCCTTCATCTCGTAAACAAAAAAGAGATAAAAGGCAAATTGATCACAACAAAATAAAAATTTGAGAGTATATGTATGGAAAAAATTTAAAAAAATAACAAATCTAACGAAATAAAATTTATTCACACAACATAAATGAACACAAAATTTTTTTTATCCATGTTTTAGAAATTCCACTAGTTCAAACCTAATAGCTTGGAAATTTATCAGAAAGTGATTTTTCTATGCATGTTTTAAAAAATAGATATGCATGCTTGAAACATGTTAAAGATGCAAATGACCTATGGATCCAAACATTTTAAAGAGAATAAAAAATGCTCATTAAATTCTCAAGTGAAAGTGCGGTGGGATATTTACTCAAGTCAAACAAGCCATTATTTTTCACATTTACAGAAAGCTGACCTAATGATCATAGATGATAGTAAAGTTAACTATCATGCTTAAGTTGCTATATTTTTGTAAGGAATGACTTATGGATTGGCAGTCAACACTAAGTTAAAAATCCAAATATTTTAAAGAGAATAACAAACGCTCATTAAAATCCCAAGTGAAGGTGCGGTGGGATATTTACCCGAGTCAAACAAGCCATTATATTGCCCGTTTACAAAAAGCTGACCAAATGACCATAGATGATTGTAAAGTGATTTATCATGCGTAACGGGCTATATATTTTTAAGGAATGACTTATGCATTGGGAGTCAACACTAAGTTAAACATCCCATGCTTCCCCCTTGGCCAGACGATTGCAAAACCTAATATATAAAAACTAGAAAGAGTTTAAAATCCCTAAAAATTACAAATAGTTTTTGGAATTTTCTCTCTCTACATTTGTTCATTGTGCATTTCCATTTTAGATGTTTAATTTTTTCTTAAATCAAAACTTGATTTTTCACTTTCTCTTCATCTCGTAAACGAAAAAGAGGTAAAAGGCAAATAGATCACTGCAAAATGAAAATTTTAGAGTTTATGTATGAAAAAAAATTAAAAGAAATAAAAAATGTAAGTAATGAAAATTTATTCATAGACTACAAATATACACAAAAGTTTTGTTATACAAGTTTTGGAAACTCCACTTGTCCAACTCTAATAGATTAAAATTTATAAGAAAGAGATTTTTCTACAATGTTTTAAGAAATGGACATGCTTGGTTGAAACATGTTATAAATGCATATGCCCTTTGGATCCAAACCTTTTACAGAGAATAACAAACGCCCATTAAATTCTCAAGTGTAAGTGTTATGCGAGTCAAACAAGCCATTATTTTGACCATTTACAAAAAGATGGCTTAACGACCATAGATGATTGTAACATGATTTATCATGCGTAACGTGCTATATTTTTTTAAGGAATGACTTATGGATTGGGAGTCAACACTCAGTTAAAAATACCATGCCTCCCCCTTTTGCCGATGATTGCAAAACCAAATATATTAAAACTAAAAAGTGTTTACAATACCTAAAAATTATGGCCACTTTTTGGAATTATCTCTCTCTACATTTGTGCGTTGTGAATTTCCATTTTAGATGTATAATTTTTTCTTAAATCAAAACTTTAGTTTTCACTTTCCCTTCATCTCATCAACAAAAAAGAGATTAAAGGAAAATAGATCACAACAAAATGAAAATTTTAGAGTTTATGTATGGAAAAAATTTAAAGCAATAACAAATGTAAGTAAAGAAAATTATTTCACACACCAAAAATGAACACTAAATTTTTGTTGTCCAAGTTTGGGAAATTCCACTTGTTCAACCCTAATATCTTGGAATTTTATTAAAAAAAGATTTTTCTACACATGTTTTAAAAAAATGGATATGCATGAATGAAACATGTTAAAGATGCAAAGGACCTATGGATCCAAAACTTTTAAGTAGAATAAAAAATGCGCATTAAATTCTCAAGTGAATGTGTTGTAGGATATTAACCCGAGTCAAACAAGCCATTATTTTGCCTATTTACAAAAAAACTGACCTAACGATCATAGATGATTGTAAAGTGATTTATCATGCGTAACGGGCTATATATTTGTAATGAATGACTTTTGGATTGGGAATCAACACTCAGTAAAAATGGCCCGCCTCCCCTTTTCCCGACTACTGCAAAACCTAATACATAAAAACTAAAAAGAGTTTACAATCCCTAAAAATTATAGACACTTTTTGGAATTATCTCTCTCTACATTTTTGTATTGTGCATTTCCATTTTAGATATATAATTTTTTCTTTAAAAAAAACTTTAGTTTTCACTTTCCCTTCATCTCGTAAACAAAAAAGAGATTAAAGGCAAATAGTTCACAGCATAATGATAATTTTATAGTTTATGTATGGAAAAAAATTAAAGCATTAAAAAATGAAAGTAAAGAAAATTTATTCACACACCACAAATGAACACAAAAGTTTTGTTCTCCAAGTTTGGGAAATTCCACTAGTTTAACCATAACAGCTTGGAATTTTATAAGAAAAAGATTTTTCTACACATGTTTTAAAAAATGGATATGCATGCTTGAAACATGTTAACGATGTAAATGACCTATGGATCCAAACCTTTTGAAGAGAATACCAAATGAACAGTAAATTCTCAAGTGAACGTGTGGTGGGATATATACCCGAGTCAAACAAACCTTTATTTTGTCCATTTACATAAAATTGACCTAACGATCGTAGATGATTGTAAAGTGATTAATCATGTGTAACGGGCAATATTTTTTTAGGGAATGACTTATGGATTGGGAGTCAACACTCAGTTAAAAATCCCCCACCTCCCCCTTTTCTCAACGATTGTAAAACCTTATATATAAAAACTAAAAAAATTTTACAATCCCTAAAAATTACAGACACAATTTGGAATTATATCTCTCTAAATTTGTTTATTGTGCATTTCCATTTTAGATATATAATTTTTTATTAAATCAAAACATTAGTTTTCACCTTCCCTTCATCTCGAAAACAAAAAAGAGATCAAAGGCAAATAGATCACAACAAAATGAAAATTTTAGAGTTTATGCATGGAAAAGTTTTAAAACAAAAACAACTTTAAGTAAAAAAATTTATTCACACACCACAAATGAACACAAAAGTTTTGTTCTCCAAGTTTGAGAAATTCCACTAGTTCAACACTAATGGCTTGGAATATTATAAGAAATAGATTTTTCTACACACGTTTTAAAAAATGGATATGCATGCTTGAAACTTGATAAAGATGCAAATGACCTATGGATTCAAACCTTTTAAAGAGAAAAATAAATTCTCATTAAATTCTCAAATGTACGTGTGGTGGGATATTTGCCCGAATCAAACAAGCCATTATTTTGCCGATTTACAAAATGGTGACCTAACGATTATAGATTATTGTAAAGTGATTTTTGGTGCATAACTGACAATATTTTTATAAGGAATGACTTATGGATTGGGAGTCAACACTCAGTTGAAAATCCCCCGCCTCCCCCTTTTCCAGACGATTGAAAAAGCTTATATATAAAAACTAAAAAGAGTTTACAATCCCAAAAATTTACAGACACATTTTGGAATTATCTCTCACAATATTTCTTTATTGTGCATTTCCATTTTAGATGTATACTTTTTTCTTAAATCAAAACTTGAGTTTTCACTTTCCCCTTATCTCGTAAGAAAAAAAAAAGATAAAAGGTAAATTGATCACAACAAAATGAAAATTTTAGGGTTTATGTGTGGAAAAAATTTAAAGCAATAACAAATGTAAATAAAAAAAATTTATTCACGCACCACAAAAGAACACAAAGTATTGCTATCAATGTTTGGGAAATTCCACTAGTTCCACCCTAATAGCTTGGAATTTATAAGAAAGGGATTTTCTACACATGTTTTAAAAAGTGGATATAAATATTTTAAAGATGCAAATGATCTATGGATCCTAACCTTTTAAAGAGAATAACCAACTCTCATTAAAATCGCAAGTGAACGTGCGGTGAGATATTTACCCCAGTCAAACAGGCAATTATATTGCCCATTTACAAAAAGCTGACCTAACGATCATAGATGATTGTAAAGTGATTTATCATGCGTAATGGGCTATCTTTTTTTAAAGAATGACTTATGGATTGGGAGTCAACACTCTGTTAAAAATCCCTCGTGTCCCCCTTTTCCTGACAATTGCAAAACCTAATATATAAAAACTAAAAAGAGTTTACAATTGCTAAAAATTACTGACACTTTTTGGAACTATCTCTCTTTACATTTGTGCATTGTGCATTTCCATTTTAGATGTATACTTTTTTCTTAAATCAAAACTTGATTTTTCATTTTTCCTTCATCTCGTAAACAAAAAAGAGATAGGGCAAATAGATCACAACAAAAGTAAAATTTTACAGGTTTATGTATGGAAAAAATTTAAAGCAATAAAAAATGTAAGTAAAGAAAATTTATTCACACACTACAAATGAACACAAAAGTTTTTTTATCCAAGTTTGGGAAGTTCCACTAGTTCAACACTAATGGCTTGGAATATTATAAGAAAGAGATTTTTCTGCACATGTTTTAAAAAATGGATATGCATGCTTAAAATATGTTAAAGATGCAAGTGACCTATGGATCCAAACCTTTTAAAGGCAATAACAAACTCTCATTAAATTCTCAAGTGAATCAGCGGTGAGATATTTACTCGAGTCAAACAAGCCATTATTTTGCCCATATACAAAAAGCTGACTTAAAGATCATATATGATTGTAAAGTGAATCATCATGTGTAATGGGCTATAGTTTTGTAAGGAATGACTTATCGATTGGGAGCCAACAGTCAGTTATAAATCCACCGCCTCCCTCTTTTCCCGTAGATTGCAAAACCAAATATATAAAAACTAAAAAGTGTTTACAATCCCTAAAAATTGCGGACACTTTTGTGAATTATCTCTCTCTAAATTTATGCAATGTGCATTTCCATTTTAGATCTATACTTTTTTTATAAATAAAAACTTGAGTTTTGACTTTCCCTTCATCTCGTCAAAAAAAAAAAAAAGAGATAAAAGGCAAATAGATCACAACAAAATGAAAACTTTAGAGTTTATTTATGGAAAAATTTTAAAGCAATAACAAATGTTAGTAAAGAAAATTTATTAACACACCACAAATGAACACAAAAGTTTTGTTATCCAAGTCTGGGAAATTCCACTAGTTCCACCCTAATAGCTTGGAATTTTATAAGAAAGGGATTTTTCTACACATGTTTTAAAAAATGGATATGCATGCTTGAAATATGTTAAAGACGCAAATGACCTATGGACCCCAACGATTTAAAGAGAATAACAAACACTCATTAAATTCTCAAGTGAACATGCGGTGGGATTTTTACCCAAGTCAAATAGTCCTTTATTTTGCCCATTTGCAAAAAGTTGACCTAACTATAATAAATGATAGTAAATTGATTTATCATGGAAAATGGGCTATATATATGTAAGGAATGACTTAAGGATTGGGAGTCAACACTCAGTTGAAAATCCCCCGCTTCCCCCTTTTCCCAACGATCATAAAACCTAATATATAAAAACTAAAAAGAGTTTACAATCCCTAAAAATTACAGACATATTTTGGAATTATCTCTCTTTACATTTGTGCACTGTGCATTTTCAGTTTAGATGTATAATTATTTCTTAAATCAAAACTTGAGTTTTAACTTTACCTTCATCTAGCAGACAAAACAAAAAGATAAAAGGCAAATTGATAAAAAAAAAAGAAAATTTTAGAGTTTATGTATGGAAAAAATTTAAAGCAATAACAAATTTAAGTAAATAAAATTTATTCACACACCAAAAATAAACAAAAAAGTATTGTTATCCATGTTTGGGAAATTCCACAAGTTACCCCCTAATAGCTTGGAATTTTATAAGAAAGAGTTTTTATTACACATGTTTTAAAAAATGGATATGCATGCTTGAAACATGTTAAAGACGCAAATCAGCAATGGATCCAAACATTTTAAAGAGCATAACAAACGCTCATTAAATTCTCAAGGGAACGTGCGGTGTGATATTTACCTGAGTCAAACAAGCCATTATTTTGCCCATTTACAAAAACTTGACCTAACGATCATATGTGATTGTAAAGTGATTTATTATGCCTAATGGGCAATATTTTTTTAAGGAAAGACTTATGGATTGGGAGTCAACACTCAGTTAAAAATGCCCTGCGTCCCCCTTTTCTCCTCGATTGCAAAACCTAATTTGTAAGAACTAAAATGAGTTTACAATCCCTAAAATTACAGACAGTTTTTGGAATTATCTCACTCTACATTTTTGCATTGTGCATTTTCATTTTAGATGTATACTTTATTCTTAAAACAAAACTTGAGTTTTCTCTTTCCCTTCATCTTGTAAACAAAAAAGAGATAAAAGGCAAATAGATCACAAAAAAATGAAAATTTTAAAGTTCATGTCTGGAAAAACATTAAGCAATAACAAATGTAAGTAAAGAAAATTTATCCACACACCACTAATGAACACAAAATTTTTGTTATCCAAGTTTATGAAATTCCACTAGTTCAACCCTAATAGCATGGAATTTTATAAGAAAGGGATTTTTCTACTCATGTTTTAAAAAATGGATATGCATGCTTGAAATATGTTAAAGATGCAAATGACCTATGGATTTTAACCTTTGAAAGAGAAGAACAAACACTCATTAAATTCTCAAGTCAACATACGGTGGGATATTTACCCGAGTCAAATAAGCCATTATTTTGCCTATTTACAAAAAGCTGACCTAACGATCATAGATGATTCTAATGTGATTTATCATGCATAACGGGCTATATTTTTTTAAGGAATGTCTTATGGATTGGCAGTCAACACTCAGTTAAAAATCCTCCACCTCCCCTTTCTGACGATTACAAAACCTAATATATTAAAACTAAAAAGAGTTTAAAATACCTAAAAATTATGGACACTTTTTTTGAATTATGGACATTTGAGCATTGTGCATTTCCATTTTAGATGTATAATTTTTTCTTAAATCAAAACTTAATTTTTCTCTTTCCCATCATCTTGTAAAAAAAAAATTAGATAAAAAGCAAATAGATCACAACATAATGAAAATTTTAGAGTTTATGTATAGAAAAAATTTAAAGCAAAAACAATTGTAAGAAAAAAAATTTATTCACACAGCACAAATGAATACAACAGTTTTGTTACCCAAGTTTGGGAAATTCCACTAGTACAACCCTAATTGCTTGGAATTTTATAAGAAAAGGATTTTTCTACACATGTTTTCAAAACTGGATATGCATGCTTGAAACAAGTTAAAGATTCAAATAACCTATGTTGAACGTGCGATGATATATTTACCAAAGTCAAACAAGCCATTATTTTGTTCATTTACAAAAACCTGACCTAAGGATCATTGATGATTGTAAAGTGATTTATCATGCGTAATTTGCTATATTTTCTTAAGGAATGACTTATGGATTGGGAGTCAATACTCAGTTAAAAATTCCCGCCTCCACCTTTTCCCATTGATAGCAAATCCTAATGTCTAAAAACTAAAAAGAGTTTACAATCCGTAAAAAAAACAGTCACTTTTTGGAATTATCTCTCTCTATATTTGTGCATTGTGTATTTCCATTTTAGTTGTATACTTTTTTCTTAAACAAAAACTTGAGTTTTCACTTCCCTTCATCTCGTAAATATACAAGAGATAAAAACCAAATAGATCACCAAAAAATGAAAATTTTAGAGTCTATGTATGGAAAAAAATTAAAATATTAACAAATGTAAGTAAAGAAAATTTATTCACACACCACAAATGAACACAAAAGTTTTGCTATCCAAGTTGGAAAATTCCACTAGTTCAACACTAATAGCTTGGAATTTTATAAGAAAAGGATTTTTCTACACATGTTTTAAAAAATGGATATGCATGCTTGAAACATGTTAAAGATGCAAATGACCAACGGATCCAAGTGAACGTGTGGTGGGATATTTACCCGAGTCAAACAAGCCGTTATTTTGCCCATTTACAAAAAGTTGACCTAACGATCATAGTTGATTGTAAAGTGATTTATCATGCGTAAGAAGCTATATTTGTTGAAGGAATGACTTATGGATTGGGAGTCAACAGTCAGTTAAAAATCCCCCGCCTCCCCCTTTTCCCGAGGATTGCAAAACATAATATATAAAAACTAAAAAGAGTTTACAATCCCTAAAAAGGACGAACAATTTTTGGAGATATCTCTATCTACATCTATGTATTGTTCATTTCCATTTTAGATTTATACTTTTTTCTTCAATCGAAACTTGATTTTTCACTTTCCCTTCATCTCGTAAACAAAAAAGAGATAAAAGGAAAATAGATCACAACAAAATAAAAATTCTAGAGTTTATGAGTGGAAATTTTTATAGAAATAACAAATTTAAATAAAGAAAATTTATTCACACACCACAATTGAACACAAAAGTTTTGAGTTCCAAGTTTCGGAAATTCCACTAGTTCAACCCTAATAGCTTGGAATTTTATAAGAAAGGGATTTTTCTACACATGTTTTAAAAAATGGATTTGCATGCTTGAAACATGTTAAAGATGAAAATGACCTATGGATATAAACCTTTTAAAGAGAATAACTAACGCTCATTAAATTCTCAAGTGAACGTACTGTGGGATATTTACCCGAGTCAAACAAGCAATTATTTTGGCCATTTAGAAAAAGCTGACCTAACGATCATAGAAGATTGGAAATTGATTTTTCATACGTAAACGGGGTATATTTTTCTAAGGAATGACTTATGGATTGGGAGTCAACTCTCAATTAAAAATCCTCCGCCACCCCCTTTTCCCGACGATTGTAAAACCTAATATATAAAAACTAAAAAGAGTTGACAATCCCTAAAAATTACAGACACGTTTTGGAATTATTTCTCTCTACATTTGTACGTTGTGCATTCCATTTTAGATATACATTTTTCTTTAATCAAAACTTCAGTTTTCACTTTCCCTTCATCTCGTAAACAAAAAAGAGATAAAAGGCAAATAGATCACAACAAAATGAAAATTTTAGAGTTTATGTATGGAAAAAAATTAAAACAATAATAAATGTAAGTAAATAAAATTTATTCACACACCACAAATGAACATAAAATTTTTGTTATCCATGTTTGGGAAATTCCACTAGTTCAACCCTAATAGCTTGGAATTTTTTATGAAAGGGATTTTTCTACACATGTTTTAAAAAATCGAAATGCATGCTTCAAACATGTTAAAGATGAAAATGACCTACGGATCCAAAAGTTTTAAAGAGAATAACAAACACTCATTAAACTCTCAAGTGAATGTATAGTGAGATATTTCCACCAGTCAAACGTGCCATTATTTTGCCCATTTACAAAAATCTGACCTAACGATCATAGATGATTCCCTAAAATGGAAATGCACAACGCACAATTTTAGAGAGAGATAATTCCAAATTGTGTCTGTAATTTTTAAGGATTGTAAATTGTTTTTAGTTTTTATATACAAGGTTTTGCAATCGTCGGGAAAAGGGGGAGGTGAGGGTTTTTAACTGAGTGTTGACTCCCAATTCATAAGTCATGCCTTACAAAAATATTGCCCGTTACGCATGAATAATCACTTTACAATCATCTATGATCGTTAGGTCAACTTTTTGTAAATGGGCTAAATAATGGCTAGTTTGACACGGGTAAATATCTCACAACAGGTTTACTTGAGAATTTAATTTACATTTGTTATTCTCTTTAAAAGGTTTGAATCCATAGGTCATTTTCATATTTAACATTTTTCAAGCATGCATACCCATTTTTTAAAACATGTGTAGAAAAATCTATTTGTTATAAAATCAAGCTACTAGTGTTGAGCTAGTGGAATTCCCCAAACTTGGATAACAAAACTTTTGTATTCATTTGTGGTGTGTGAATAAATTTTCTTTACTTACATTTGTTATTGCTTTAAAATTTTTCCATACATAAGCTCTATAATTTTCATTTTGTTGTGATGTATTTGCCTTTCATTTCTTTTTTTTTTTTACGAGATGAAGGGAAAGTGAAAACTAAAGTTTTGATTTAAGAATAATGTATGCATCTAAAATAGAAATGCACTATGCACAAATGAAGAGAGAGATAATTCCAAAAAGTGTCTGTAATTTTTATGGATTGTAAACTCTTTTTAGTTTTTATATATAAGGTTTTGTAATCGTCAGGTAAAGGGGAGGCGGGGGATTTTTAATTGAGTGTTAACTCCCAATCCATAGGTCATTCCATACAAAAATATAGCCCGTTACGCATGATAAATCACTTTACAATCATCTATCATCGTTAGCTCAACTTTTTGTAAATGGGCTAAATAACAACTTGTTCGACTCGGGTAAATTGCACGTTCACTTGAGAATTTAATGAGCGTTTGTTATTCTCTTTAAAATATTTGGGTCCATAGGTCATTTGCATCATTAACATGTTTCAAGCATGCATTTCCATTTTTTCAAACATGTGTAGAAAAATCTTTCTTATAAAATTCCAAGCTATTAGAGTTGAACTAGTGGAATTTCCCAAACACGGATAACAAAACTTTTGTGTTCATTTGTGATGTGTGAATAAATTTTCTTTACTTACATTTTTTATTGCTTTAAATATTTTCCATACATAAATTCTAAAAATTTTATTTTATTTTTATCTTTTTTCCTTTTCTCTCTTTTTTTATTTACGAGATGAAAAGAAAGTGAAAACTCAAGTTTTGATTTAAGAAAAAAGTATACATCTAAAATGGCAATGCAAAATGCACAAATGTAGAGAGAGATAATTCCAAAAAGTTTCCGTATTTTTAAGGGATTGAAAAATCCTTTTAGTTTTTATATTTTAGGTTTTGCAATCATCGGGAAAAGGGGGAGGCGGTGGATTTTTAACTGATTGTTGACTCCCAATCCATAAGTTATTCCTTACAAAAATATAGCCCGTTACACAAAACAGTTCACTTTACAATCATCTATGATCTTTAGGTCAGCTTTTTGTCAATGGGCAAAATAATGGCTTGTTTGACTCGAGTAAATATCTCACCGCACGTTCATTTCAGAATTTAATGAGCTTTTGTTATTCTCTTTAAAAGGTTGGGATCCATAGTTCATTTGCTTCTTTAACATGTTTCAAGTATGCATATCTATTTTTTAAAACATGTGTAGAAAAATCTCTTTCTTATATAATTCCAAGCTGTTAGGGTTGAACTAGTGGAATTTCCCAAACATGGATAACAAAACTTTTGTGTTCATTTGTGGTGTGTGAATAAATTTTATTTACTTACATTTATTATTGTTTTAAATTTTCTTCATACATAAACTCTCAAATTTTCTTTCATTTTGTTGTGCTCTATTTGCCTTTTATATCTTTTTTGTTTACGAGATGAAGGGAAACTGAAAACTCAAGTTGTGATTTAAGAAAAATGTATACATGTAAATTTGAAATTTAGAACGCACAAATGTAGAGAGATAATTCCAAACCATGCTATCGTCGGGAAAAGGGGGAGGTGGTAGATTTTTACCTGAGTGTTGACTCCCAATCCATAAGTCATTCCATAGAAAAATATAGCCCGTTATGCATGATAAATCACTTTACAAATAATTTTTTCTTAAATCAAAAAATTACTTTTCACTTTCCCTTCATCTCGAAAAAAAAGAGATCAAAGGCAAATAGATCACAAAAATATGAAAATTTAAGAGTTTTTGTATCAAAAAAATTTAAAGCTATAGCAACTGTTAGTAAAGAAAATTTATTCACACACCACAAATGAACACAAAAGTTTTGTTATCCAAGTTTGGGAAATTCCACTAGTAGTATAGCTTGAAATATTATAAGAAAGTGACTTTTCTACACATGTTTGAAAAATGGATATGCATGCTTGAAACATGTTAAAGATGAAAATGACCTATGGAAGTAAACCTTTTAAAGAGAATAACAAACGCTCATTAAATTCTCAAGTGAACGTGCGGTGGGATATTTACTCGAGTCAAACAGGCCATTATTATGCCCATTTACAAAAAGCTGACGTAACGATCATAAATGATTGTAAAGTGATTTATCATGTGTAACAGGTTATATTTTTGAACAGAATGACTTAAGGATTGGGTGTCAACACTCAATTAAAAATCCCTCGCCTCCCCCTTTTCCCGACGATCGAAAAACCTAATATATACAAACTAAAAAGAGTTTAAAATCCCTAAAAATTATAGACATATTTTGGAATTATCTCTCTCTAAAATTTTTCTTTGTGAATTTCCATTTTAGAAGTATAATTTTTTCTTAAATCAATACTTGAGTTTTCACTTTACCTTCATCTCGTAAAAATATATATATATATATATAAGGAAAATAGATCACAAAAAAATGAAAATTTTAGAGTTTATGTATGGAAAATATTTATAGCAATAACAAATGTAAGAAACAAAAATTTATTCACACACCACAAATTAACAAAAAAGTATTGTTATCCATGTTTGTGAAATTCCACTAGTTACCCCCTAATATCTTGTAATTTTATAAGAAAGAGATTTTTCTACACATGTTTTAAAAAAGGGATTTGCATGCTTGAAACAAGTTAAAGATGCAAATGACTTATGGATCCAAAACCATTTATAGAGAATAACAAACGATCATTAAATTCTCAAGTTAAACTGCGGTGGGATATTTGCCCGAGTCAAACAATCCATTATTTTGCCCATTTACAAAATGCTAATCTAAAAATCATAGATAATCTTAAAGTGAATTATCATGAGTATCGGGCTATATTTTTTTGAGGAACAACTTATGGATTGGGAGTCAACAGCCTGTTAAAAATCCCATGCCTTCCCCTTTTTTCGACGATTGCAAAACTTAATATACCAAAACTAAAAAGAGTTTAAAATCCCTATAAATTACGAACATTTTTTGAAATTATCACACTCTAAATTTGTGCATTGTGCATTTCCATTTTAGGTGTATATGTTTTTCTTAAATCAAAACCTGAGTTTTCACTTTCCCTTTATCTCGTAAAGAAAAAGAGATCAAAGGCAAATAGATCACAACAAAATGAAAATTTTACAATTTATGTATGGAAAGAATTAAAGCAATAACAAATATAAGTAATGAAAATTTATTCACACACAACAATTGAACACCAATGTTTTGTTATCCAAGTTTGAGAAATTCCACTAGTTATACCTTAATTGCTTGGAATTTTATAAGAAATGGATTTTTCTACACATTTTTTGAAAAATGGATATGCATGCTTAAAAAAAGCTAAAGATGCAAATGACCTATGGATCCAAAACATTTTAAAGAGAACAAAAAATGCACAAGAAATTCTCAAGTGAACTTGCGGTGGGATATTTACCCGAGTCAAACAAGCCATTATTTTGCCTATTGACAAAAAGTTGACCTTAGCATCAAAGATGATTGTAAAGTGATTTATCATGTGTAATACGCTACATTCAGTTAAAAATCCCCCGCCTCCTCCTTTCCCGATGATTGCAAAACCTAATATATAAAAACTAAAAAGAGTTTACAATCCCTATAAATTACGGACACTTTTTGGAATTATCTCCCTCTACAATTGTGCATTATACATTTCCATTTTATATGTATACTTTTTTTTTAAATCAAAACTTGAGTTTTCACGTTACCTTCATCTCGTAAACAAAAAAGAGATAAAAGGAAAATAGATCACAAAAAAATGAAAATTTTAGAGTTTATGTATGGAAAAAATTTATAGCAATAAAAGATGTAAGTAACGAAAACTTATTCACACACCACAAATGAACAGAAAAGTTTTGGTTTCCAAGTTTGACAAATTCCACTAGTAACTCCCTAATAGCTTGTAATTTTATAAGAAAACAATTTTTCTACACATGTTTTAAAAAAAGGAATTGCATGCTTGAAACAAGTTAAAGCTGCTAATGGCCCATTGATCCAAAACCTTTTAAAGAGAATAAAAAATGGTCAATAAATTATCAAGTGAACGTGAGGTGGGATATTTGCCCGAGTCAAACAATCCATTATTTTGCCCATTTACAAAAAGTTGATCTAACGTCATAGATGATAGTAAAGTGAATTATCATGCGTAATGGGTTATATTTTTTTAAGGAATGACTTATGGATTGGGAGTCAATAGCCTGTTAAAAAACCCGCGCCTCCCCCTTTTCCCGACGATTACAAAATTTAATATATAAAAACTGAAAATAGTTTACAATCCCTATAAATTACGGACATTTTTTGAAACTATCTCACTCCACATTTGTGCATTGTGCATTTCCATTTTAGATTTATATTTTTTTCTTAAATCAAAACTTGAGTTTTCACTATCTCTTCATCTCGTAAAGAAAAAAAGAGATAAATGGCAAATAGATCACAACAAAATGAAAATTTAACTGTTTAGGTATGGAAAAAATTTAAAGCAATAACAAATGTAAGAAAAGAAAATTTATTCACACACCACAAATGAACACAAAATTTTTGTTATCCAAGTTTGAGAAATTCCACTAGTTCAACCTTAATAGTAGGGGATTTTATAAGAAATGGATTTTTCTACACATGTTTTAAAAAATGGATATGCATGCTTGAAACAAGTTAAAGATTAAAATGACCTTGGATCCAAACCTTTTAAAGAGAATAAAAAACGCACAATAAATTCTCAAGTTAACGTGCGGGGGGATATTTACCCGAGTCGAACAAGCCATTATTTTTCCCATAGACAAAAAGTTGACCTTACGATCGTAGATGATTGTAAGTGATTGATCATGTGTAATGCGCTATATTTTTGTAATGAATGACTTATGGACTGGGAGGCAACAATCAATTAAAAATCCCCCACCTCCCCCTTTTCCTGACGATTACAAAACCAAATATAAAAAAATTACAAAGAGTTTACAATCCCTATAAATGACAGACACTTTTTGGAATTATCCCTCTGTACATTTGTGCATTGTTCATTTCCATTTTAGATGTATGCTTTTTTCTTAAATCAAAACTTGAGTTTTCACTTTCCCTTCATCTTTGTAAAGAAAAAAGAGATAAAAGCAAATTGATCACAAAAAAATGAAAATTTATAGTTTATGTAAGGAAAAAATTTAAAGCAATAACAAATGTAAGAAAAGAAAATGAATTCACACACTGAAAATGAACACAAAAGTTTTGTTATCCCAGTTTGGGAAATTCCACTTGTTCAACCCTAATAGCTTGGAATTTTATAAGAAATGGATTTTTCTACACATGTTTTAAAAAATGGATAGGTATGCTTGAAACATGTTAAAGATGCAAATAACCTATGGATCCAAATATTTTAAAGAGAATAACAAACGCTCAATAAATTCTCAAGTGAACGTGCGGGGGGATATGTACCCGTGTCTAACAAGCCATTATTTTGCCCACTTACAAAAAGATGACCTAACGATCATAGATGATTGTAAAGTGATTTATCATTTGTAGTGGGCTATATTATTGTAAGGAATGACTTATGGATTGGCTGTCAACACTCAGTAAAAATCCCCCTCCTTCCCCTTTTCCCAACAATTGCATAACCTAATATATAACAACTAAAAAGAGTTTACAATCCCTAATAATTACAGACACGTTTTGGAATTATCTGTCTTTACATTTGTGCATTGTGCATTTCCATTTTAGATGTATTTTTTTTCTTAAATAAAAACATGAGTTGTCACTTTCCCTTCATCTCATAACAAAAAAAGCGATAAAAGACAAATAGACAACAACGATATGAAAATTTTAGAGATCAGGCATGGAAAAAAATTTAAGCAATAAAAAATGTAAGTAAAGAAAATTTATTCACACATCACAAATGAACACAAAATTTTTGTTATCCAAGTTTGGGAAATTCCACTAGTTCAACCCTAATAGCTTGGAATTTTATAAGAAAGGGATTTTCTACACATATTTTAAAAAATGGATATGCATACTTGAAACTTGTGTCATGCGTAACGGGCTATAATTCTAAGGAATGACTTCTGGATTGTGAGTCAACACTCAGTTAAAAATCCCCCGCCTCCCTTTTTCCTGACGATTGCAAAACCTAATATATAAAAACAAAAAAGAGTTTGCAATCCCTAAAAATTACAGACACTTTTTGGAATTATCACTCTCTACATTTGTCCGTTGTGCATTACCATTTTAGATGTATATTTTTTTCTTAATTCAAAAGTTTAGTTTTCACTTTCCCTTCATCTCGAAAACAGAAGAGAGATTAAAGGCAAAGAGATCACAACAAAATAAAAATTTTAGAGTTTATGTATGGAAAAAATTTAAAGCAATGCCAAATGTATGTAAAGAAAATTTATTCACACAGCACAAATGAAACCAAAAGTTTTGTTATCCAAGTTTGGGAAATTCCACTAGTTCAACCCTAATTGCTCGGAATTTTATAAGAAAGAGATTTTTCTACGTATGTTTTAAAAAATGGATATGCATGCTTGAAACATGTTAAAGATGCAAATGACCTATGGATCCAAACCTTTTCAAAACAATAACAAACGCTCATTAAATTCTCAAGTGAACGTGCGGTGGGATATTTACACGAGTCAAATAAGCCATTAATTTGCCCATTTAAAAAAAGCTGACCTTAGATCATAGATGATTGTAAAATAAATTATCATGCGTAACAGGCTATATTTTGTAAGGAATAACTTATGGATTGGGAGTCAACAATCAGTTAAAAATCCACCGCATCCCTCTTTTCCTGATGATTGCAAAACCTAATGTATAAAAACTAAAAGGAGTTTACAATCCCTAAAAATTACAGAAAATTTTTGGAATTATCTCTCTCTAAATTTGTGCATTGTGAATTTCCATTTTAGATGTATACTTTTTTCTTCAATCAAAAACTTGAGTTCTCACTTTCCCTTCATCTCGTAAACAAACAAGAGATAAAAGGAAAATAGATCACGACAAAATGAAAATTTTAGAGTTTATGTATGGAAAAAATTTAAAGCCATAAAAAATCTATGTAAAGAAAATTTATTCACACACCACAAATGAACACCAAAGTTTTTTTATCCAAGTTTGGGAAATTCCACTAGTTATCCCCTAATAGCTTGGAATTTTATAAGAAAGGGATTTTTCTACACATGTTTTAAAAAATGGATATGCATGCTTGAAACATGTTAAAGGTGCAAGTGACCTATGGATCCAAACCTTTTAAAGAGAATAACAAATGCTCATTAAACTCACAAGTGAATGTGCAGTGAGATATTTATCCGAGTCAAACCAGCCTTAATTTTGCCATTTACAAGGAGCTGACCTAACGATCATAGATGATTGTAAAGTGATTTATCATGTGTAACGAGAAATATTTTTGGAATGAATGACTTAGGGATTGGGAGTCAACACTCAGTTAAAAATCTCTCGCCCCCCCCTTTTCCAGACGATTGCAAAACCTTATGTATAAATACTAAAAAGAGTTTACAATCCCTAAAAATTACAAACACTTTTTGGAATTATCTCTCTCTACATTTGTGCATTGTGAATTTCCATTTTAGATGTATAATTTTTTCTTAATTCAAAACTTGAGTTTTCATTTTCCCTTCTTCTCAAAAAAACAAAAAAGCGATAAAAGGCAAAAAGATCACAACAAAATAAAAAATTTAGAGTTGATGAATGAAAAATATTTAAAGCAATAACAAATCTATGTAAAGAAAATTTATTTACTCACCACAAATGAACACAAAAGTTTTGCTTTCCAAGTTTTGGAAATTCCACTAGTTCAACCCTAATATATTGAAATTTAATAAGAAAGAGATTTTTCTAAAAAAATTTTAAAAAATGTATATGCATGCTTGAAACATGTTAAATATACAAATGACCTTTAGATCCAAACTTTTTACATGCGGTGGGATATTTATGCGATTCAAACAAGCAATTATTTTGCCCATTTAAAAAAGATGGCCTAAAGGTCATTGATGATTGTAAAATGATTTATCATGCATAATGGGCTATATTTTTTAAGGAATTGTTTATGGATTGGGGGTCAACACTATGTTAAAAATCCCCTGCCTCCCCCTTTTCCCGATGATTGCAAAACCTTATATATAAAAACTAAAAAAAATTTACAATCCCTAAAAATTATAGACACTTTTTGGAATTATCTCTCTCCACATTTGTCCGTTGTGCATTTCCATTTTAGATGTATAGTTTTTTCTTAAATCAAAACTTTAGTTTTCACTTTTCCTTCATCTCATAAATAAAAAAGAGATTAAAGGAAAATAGCTCACAACAAAATGATAATTTTAGAGTTTATGTATAGAAAAAATTTAAAGCAAAAACTAATGTTAGTAAAGAAAATTTATTCACTCACCACAAATGAACACAAAAGTTTTGTCATCCAAGTTTGGGAAAATTCACTAGTTCAGTCCTATTAGCTTGGAATTTTATACGTAAGAGATTTTTCTACACATGTTTTAAAAAATGGTGTGTATGCTTGAAACATTTTAAAGATGCAAATGACCTATGGATCCAAACTTTTTAAAGAGAATAACAAACGCTCATTAAATTCTCAAGTGAACGTGGGGTGGGATATTTACCCAAGTCAAACAAGCCATTATTTTGCTCATTTACAAAAAGCTCACCTAACGATCATAGATGATTGTAAAGTGATTTATCATACGTAACAGGTTATATTTTTGTAAGGAATGACTTATGGATTGGGTGTCAAAAGTCACTTAAAAATCCCCTGCCTCCCCCTCATCTCGACAATTGCAAAACCTAATATATAAAAACTAAAAAGAGTTTACAATCCCTAAAAATTACAAACACTTTTTGGAATTATATCTCTTTACATTTGTGCTTTGTGCATTTCCATTTTAGATGTATACTTCTTTATTAAATCAAAACTTGAGTTTTCACTTTCCCTTCATCTCGTAAACAAAAAAGAGATAAAAGACAAATAGATCACAACAAATTGAAAATTTTAGAGTTTATGTATAGAAAAAATTTAAACCAATAACAAATGTAAGTAAAGAAAATTTATTCACACACCACAAATGAACACCAAAGTTTTGTTACCCAAGTTCGGGAAATTCTACTCGTTCAACCCTAATAGCTTGGAATTTTATACGAAATAGATTTTTTTTCACATTTTAAAAAATATGGATATGCATGCTTGAAACATGTTAAAGATGGAAATGACCTATGGATCCAAAACTCTAAAAGAGAATGACAAACGCTCATTAAATTCTCAAGTGAACAAGCCACTATTTTTCCCATTTACAAAAAGCAGATCTAATGATCAAAGATGATTGTAAATTGAATTACCGAGTGTCCTATGGCGTGGCCAACGACAATAAAAGAATTATATTTTGTGATCATTGTGATACCCTCGCCAAAACCATCCAAAGACTCAATGAGAAAAGAAGACTTCTAGAAGAGAAAATTGACTTTCAGAAAGAATATATCAAGACCCTGGAAGAACAAAATAGAAAACTCAGAGCAAAGGCAACAAGTACTTTCTGTACCCAGATCCCTACTAGTGAAGGGTTTTCACTAGCTATTCCGGCTCAAACGACAGCCGGTAAAGACACATCAAGTCCGTTGAAGGCTGGGCATTTGCCAAAAATGCCAAGAGAAAAGCAGAAAGACAAACAACAAGAAGATATTAAAGAAAAACAATATACAAACTCTAACAAAATTAAGAAGATGATGCAATACTATTTTCAAGAATATCTGAAAGAACAAAGTTGTGAGAAAAAGGATTCAGACACTTCCAGTAAGACTGGGTCCACATGAACGGGTACTCAAACCCTTCAATGTTACTCCCAAGATGGAGACGAAGACTTTGATTACGACTCAGAAGCCATCCATAATTTGACAACACTTGATGGCAAATAAGACTATTAATTAGAAAAGAGACTGGATAGAAAAGACTAAAGAGAGTATACTTAGAAAAGAGACAGGATAGAAAAGAGTTCGTTATTTTTAGGGATTGTAAAATCTTTTTAGTTTTTATATGTTAGGTTTTACAATCGTCGGGAATAAGGGGAGGCGGGGGATTTTTAACTGAGTGTTGACTTCACCTAGAAAAGTCATTCCTTACAAAAGTATAGCCTGTTACGCATGGTAAATCACTTTACAATCATCTATGATCATTAGGTGTTTTCGTAAATGGGCAAAATAATGGCTTGTTTGACTCAGGTAAATATCCCACCGCACGTTCGTTTGAGAATTTAATGAGCGTTTTTTATTCTCTTTAGAAGGTTTGGATCCATAGGTCATTTGCATCTTTAACAGGTTTCAAGCATGGGTATCCATTTTTTAAAACATTCTATTTGATATTAGCAGTAATTTATTCTTTATAATCTTTTAGGCTATTTATTATTAATAAACAAGAATTTACTTTAAGAACTGATTGCGAAGCCATAGTAAAATATTTCCAAAGAGGTAAAGAAAATAAGATAAGTAGAAGAACATGGTTAAACCTAGTTGATATTATCACAGGTAATGGATATAAGATTGAATTGGAACACATTAAAGGAAAAAATAATAGCCTTGTAGATACTCTTAGTAGAAGATTTTTTGACACAAATATTGTGACTAATTGAACAGATGGATTTTCCAGACCACGGCTCTTCCAGAAAATCTTCTTCCAGATTAAATAATTATGGACAAGAATTTCTCAGTTTTGGTAATCATAAATTAGTAGTTTCTCCAAAATCTAATATTACTTTCAAGACTTTACGAAGTGTCTCAGTTACAAAAGAAGAATATTGTTTATTAGACAATTTATGGCTTTCTTACCAATGAATTCCCAAAGACCAAATTTATTTTTTAGCTAGTATTAATGGACTTTCAAAATATTTTTTGTAGAAAAAGAAAAGTTTCAATTTTTATGTTGTTTTCCGAGGTCACACTCCACGAGTCTTTGATTCCTGGACAGAAGTTGTTGAAAGTATCCAGAATTTTAAAAGACCTATTTATAAAGGCTTCAATAACCTCCAAGAAGCATTAGAAGCAGCCAAATTAACCATTGGCACCAATTACTGCATAGCCCCTTCGTTAAGACATATGAGAGAAGACCAAGTGTCCTATGGTGTAGCCTAAGACAATAAAAGAAATATATTTTGTGATCATTTTGATACCCTTGCCAAAACCATCCAAAGACTCAAAGAGAATAGAAAACTTCTAGAAGAGAAAAGTGATTTCCAGAAAGAATATATCAAGACCCTAGAAGAACAAAATAGAAAACTCAGAGCAAAGGCAAAAGGTACTTTATATACCCAGATCCCTACTAGTGAAGGGTTTTCAATAGCTAGTCTGGCTCAAACGGCAGCCGATAAAGACACATCAAGTCCGTTGATGGCTAGGCATTTGCCAAAAATGCCAAGAGAAAAGCAGAAAGACAAACAACAAGAAGATACTAAAGAGAAACAATATACAGACTTTGACGAAATTAAGAAGATGATGCAAGACTATTTTCAAGAATATCTGAAAGAACAAGGTTATGAGAAAAAGGATTCAAACACTTCCAGTAAGACTGGGTCCACATGAACGGGTACTCAAACCTTTCAATGTTACTCCCAAGATGGAGACGA
The DNA here is from genome assembly GCF_029961685.1 of Aristolochia californica. NCBI lineage: Eukaryota > Viridiplantae > Streptophyta > Magnoliopsida > Piperales > Aristolochiaceae > Aristolochia > Aristolochia californica. The sequence continues at coordinate 29,613,799 of NW_027181992.1, read as the reverse complement.
AGACTTTGATTACGACTTAAAAGCCATCCATAATTTGACAACACTTGATGGCAAATAAGACTATTAATTAGAAAAGAGACTGGATAGAAAAGCTAAAGATAGTATACTTAGAAAAGAGACTGGATAGAAAAGAGACTAGATAAAAAAAATTAATAAATAAATAAATAAATAAAAATTAGAAAAGATAGTATACTTAGAAAAGAGACTGGATAGAAAAGAGTCTACAATACCTAAAAATTACATACACTTTTTGGAGTTATCTCCCTCTACATTTCTGTATTGTGCATTTCCATTTTAGATGTATACTTTTTTCTTAAATCAAAACTTGAGGTTTCACTTTCTCTTTATCACGTAAACCAAAAAGAGATAAAAGGCCAATAGATCAAAACTAAATGAAAATTTTAGAGTTTTTGTATGGAAAAAATTTAAAGCAATAACAAATGTAAGTAAAGAAAATTTATTCACACACCACAAATGAACACAAAAGTCTTGTTATCCAAGTTTGGGAAATTTCACTAATTCAACACTAATATCTTAGAATTTTATAAGAAAGAGATTTTTCTACGCATGATTTAAAAAATGGATACCCATGCTTGAAACATGTTAAAGATGCAAATGACCTGTGGATCCAAACCTTCTAAAGAGTAACAAACGCTCATTAAATTCTCAAGCGAATGTGCGGTGGGATATTTACCCAAGTCAGACAAGCCATTATTTTGCCAATTTAAAAAAACCTGACCTAACGATCATAGATGAGTGTAAAATGATTTACCATGCATAACATGCTATACTTTGGTAAGGAATGACTTATTGAGGTGGAGTCAACACTAAGTTAAAAATCCCCTGCCTCCCCTTTTTTCCGACGATTGCAAAACCTAACATATAAAAACTAAAAAGAGTTTACAATCCCTAAAAATTACGGACACTTTTTTGAATTATCTCCCTCTACATTTGTGCATTGTGCATTTCAATTTTAGATGTATACTTTTTTCTTAAATCAAAACTTAAGTTTTTTCTTTCCCTTCATATCGTAAACCAAAAAGAGTAAAAAGGCCAATAGATCACAACAAAAATAAAATTTTGGAGTTTATGTATGGAACAAATTTAAAGCAAAAAAAATTGTAAGTAAAGAAAATTTATTCACACACCACAAATGAACACAAAAGTTTTGTTATCCAAGTTTAGGAAATTCCAATAGTTCAACCCTAATAGCTTGGAATTTTATACGAAATAGATTCTTCTACGCATGTTTTAAAAAATGGATATACATGCTTGAAACATGTTAAACATGCAAATGACCTATGGATCCAAACATTTTAAAGAGAATAACAAACGCTCATTAAATTCTCAAGTGAACATGCAGTGGGATATTTACCCGAGTCAAACAAGCCATTATTTTTCCAATTTACAAAAAAAAAAGACCTAACGATCATAGATGATTGTAAAGTGAATTATCATACGTAATGGGCTATATTTTTTTAAGGAATGACTTATGGATTGGCAGTCAATAGTAAGTTAAAAATCCACTGCCTGCCCCTTTTCTCTATCATTGCAAAACCAAATATATAAAAACTAAAAAGAGTTTTCAATCCCTAAAAATTACAAACACTTTTTGGAATTATCTCTCTCTACATTTGTGCATTGTGCATTTCCATTTTAGATGTATATTTTTTTCTTAAATCAAAACTTGACTTGTCACTTTCCCTTCATCTCGTAAACAAAAAATGATATAAAAGGCAAATAGATCACAATAAAAATGAAAATTTTAGAGTTTATGTATGGAAAAAATTTAAAGAAATAAAAAATGTAAGTGAAGAAAATTTATTCACACACCACCAATGAACACAAAAGTTTTGTTATTCAATTTTGGGAAATTCCACTAGTTCAACACTAATAGCTTGGAATTTTATAAGAAAGGTATTTTTCTACACATGTTTTTAAAAAGGGATAGGCATGATTGAAACATGTTAAAGATGCAAATGACATATGGATCCAAAACTTTTAAAGAGGGTAGAAAACACTCATTAAATTCTCAAGTGAACGTGAGGTGGGAAATTCACTCGAGTCAAACAAGCCATTATTTTGCCCATTTACAAAATGCTTACCTAAGGGTCATAAATGATGGTAAAGTGATTTATCAAGCATAACGGGCTATATTTTTGTAAGGAATGACTTAAGGATCTGGAGTCAACACTCAGTTAAAAATCCTCTGTCTCCCCCTTTTCTTGACGATTGCAAGCCTAATATATAAAAAATAAAAAGAGTTTACAATCCCTAAAAATTACGGAAACTTTTTAGAATTATCTCCCTCTACATTTTTGCATTGTGCATTTCCATTTTAGATCTATACTTTTTTATTAAATCAAAACTTAAATTTTCACTTTCCCTTCATCTCGTAAACGAAAAAGAGAAAAAGGCAAATAGATCACAACAAAATGAAAATTTAAGAGTTTATGTATGGAAAAAATTTAAAGCAATAACAAATGTAAGTAAAGAAAATTTATTTACACACAAAAAATGAACAAAAAAGTTTTGTTATCTAGGTTTTGGAAATTCCACTAGTTCATCCCTAATAGCTTGGAGTTTTATAAGAAAGGGATTTTTCTACACATGTTTTAAAAAATGGATATGCATGTTTGAAACTTGTTTAAGATGCAAATGACCTATGGATCCAAACCTTTTAAAAAGAATAACAAACGCTCATTAAATTCTCAAGTGAACGTGCGGTGGGATATTTACACGAGTCAAACAAGCCATTATTTTGCTCATTTACAAAAAACTGACCTAACTATCATAGATGATTGCAAAGTGATTTATCATGTGTAACGGGCTATATTTTTCTAAGGAATGACTTATGGATTGGGAGTCCACACTCAATTAAAAATCCCTTTCCTCCCCCTTTTCCCGACGATTGCAAAACCTAAAATATAAAAATAAAAAGAGTTTATATTCCCTAAAAATTACAGACACTTTTTTGAATTATCTCTCTCAAAATTTTTGCATTGTCTATTTCCATTTTAGATGTAAACTTTTTTCTTAAATTAAAATTTGATTTTTCACTTTCCCTTCATCTCGTGAACAAAAAAGAAATAAAAGGCAAATTGATCACAACAAAATAAAAATTTTAGAGTTTATGTATGAAAAAAATAAAGCAAAAAAATTGTAAGTAAAGAAAATTTATTCACACACGAGAAATGAATACAAAAGTTTTGTTATCCATGTTTTTGAAATTCCTCTAGTTCAACCCTAATAACTTGGAATTTTATTAGAAAGTGATTCTTCTACACATGTTTTAAAAAATGGATATGCATGCTTGAAACATGTTAAAGATGTAAATGACCTATGGATCAAAACCTTTTAATGAGAACAACAAACGCTGATTAAATTCTCAAGTGAACGTGCGGTGGGATATTTCCCCGAGTCAAACAAGCCATTATTTTTCCAATTTACAAAATGCTGACCAATTGATCATAGATGATTTTAAAGTGATTTATCGTGCGTAACGGGCTATATTTTTGTAAGGAATGACTTATGGATTGGGAGTCAACAGTCATTTAAAAATCCCGAGCCTCCCCCTTTTCCCGTCGATTGCAAAATCTAATATATAAAAACCAAAAAGAGTTTACAATCCCTATAAGTTACGGACACTTTTTGGAATTATCTCTCTCTTCATTTGTGCAATGTGCATTTCCATTTTAGATGTATACTTTTTTCTTGAATCAAATCTTGAGTTTTCACTTTCCCTTCATCTCGTAAACAAAAAAAGAGATAAAAAGCAAATAGATCACAAAAAAATGAAAATTTTAGAGGTTATGTATGGAAAAACTTAAAGCAATAAAAAATGTAAGTAAAGAAAATTTATTCACACACTACAAATGAACACAAAAGTTTTGTTCTCCAACTTTTGGAAATTCCACTAGTTTAACCATAATAGCTTGAAATTTTATAAGAAAGAGATTTTTCTTCACTTGTTTTTAATAAATCGATATGCATGCTAGAAAAAAGTTAAAGATGCAAATGACCTATGGATCCAAACCTTTCAAATAGAAGCACAAACGCTCATTAAGTTCTCAAGTGCACGTGCGGTGGGATATGTACCTAAGTGACATAAGCCATTATTTTGCCCATTTACAAAAACCTGACCTAATGATAATAGATGATTGTAAAGTGATTTATCATGCATAACATGCTATATTTTTGGAAGTAATGACTTATGGATTGGAAGTCAACTGTCAGTTAAAAATCCCCGTCTCCCCCATTTCCCGACGATTGCTAAACTTAATATATAAAAACTAAAAAGAGTTTACAATCCCTATAAATTATGGACACTTTTTGGAATTATCTCTCTCTACATTTCTGCATTGTGCATTTCATTTTAGAGGGATACCTTTTTCTTAAATCAAAACTTGATTTTTCAGTTTCCCTTCATCTCGTAAACAAAAAAGAGATAAAAGGCAAATAGATAACACCAAAATGAAAATTTTAGAGTTTATGTACTGAAAAAATTTAAAGCAATAAGAAATGTAAGCAAAGAAAATTTATTCACACACCAAAAAAGAACAAACAAGTTTTGTTATCCAAGTTTTGCAAAATTCCACTAGTTCAACCCTAATAGCTTGGAGTTTTATAAGAAAGGGATTTTTCTACATATCTTTTCAAAAATGGATATGTATCGTTGAAACATGTTGAAGATGCAAATTACCTATGGATCCAAATATTTTAAAGAGAATAGCAAACACTCATTAAATTGTCAAGTGAACGTGTGGTGGGATATTCACTTGAGTCAAACAAGCCATTATTTTGCCCATTTACAAAAACGTGACCTAACGATCATAGATGATTGTAAAGTGATTTACCATGCGTAATGGTCTATATTTTTGTAAGGAATGACTTATGGATTGGGAGTCAATACTCAATTAAAAATCCCCTGCTTCCCCCTTTTCCTGACGATTGAAAAACCAAATATATAAAAACTAAAAAGAGTTCACAATCCCTAAAAATTATGGACACATTTTCGAATTATATCTCTCTACATTTGTGCACTGTGCATTTCCATTTTAGATGTATACTTTTTTCTTAAATAAAAAATTGTGTTTTTACATTCGCTTCATGTCATAAACAAAAAATTTATAATAGGCAAATAGATCAGAACAAAATATAAATTTTAGAGTTTATGTATAAATTTTTTTTAAAGAAATAACAAATGTAAGCAAAGAAAATTGTTTCACACACCACAAATGAACACAAAAGTTTTTTTATCCAAGTTTTATAAAATCCACTAGTTCAACCCTAATAGCTTGGAATTTTATATGAAAGGGATTTTTCTACCCATGTTTTGAAAAATGGATATGCATGTTTGAAGCAGGTTCAAGATGCAAATGACCTATGGATCCAAACCTTTTAAAGAGAATAACAAACGCTCATTAAATTCTCAAGTGAACGTGCGGTGGGATATTTACACGAGTCAAACAAGCCATTATTTTTCCCATTTACAAAAACCTGACCTAACAGTCATAGATGATTTTAAAGTGATTTATCTTATTTAACGGCCTATATTTTTGTAAGGAATGACTTATGGATTTGGAGTCAACACTCAATTAAAAATCCCCCGCCTTCCCTTTGTCTCGACTTTTGCAAAACCTAATATATAAAAACTAAAAGAGTTTACAATCCCTAAAAATTACGAACACTTTTTACAAGTATCTCTCTCTACATTTGTGCATTGTGCATTTCCATTTTAGATGTATACTTTTTTCTTAAATTAAAACTTGATTTTTCACTTTCCCTTCTTATCGTAAACAAAAAATTGATAAAAGGCAAATATATCACAACAAAATGAAAATTTTAGAGTTTATGTGTGGAAAAAAATTAATGCAAAAACAAATGTTAGTAAAGAAAATTTATTCACACACCAGAAATGAACACCAAAGTTTTGTTATCCATGTTTTGTAATTTCCACAAGTTCAATCCTAATAGCTTGGAATTTTATAAGAAAGGGATTTTTCTACACTTTTTTTAAAAAATGGATATGCATGCTTGAAACAAGTTAAAGATACAAATGACCTATGGATCCAAACCTTTTAAAGATAATAACAAATGCTCATAATTTTCTCAATTGAACGTGTGGTGGGATATTTACCAGAGTCAAGCAAGCCTTTATTTTGCCCATTTACAAAAAGCTGACCAAAAGATCATAGATGATTGTAAAGGCAAATAGATCACCACATAATGAAATTTTTTTAGTTTATGTATGGAAAAAATTTAAAGAAATAACGAATGTAAGTAAAGAAAATTTATTCACACACAAAAAATGAACAAAAAAGTTTTGTTATCCAAGTTTTGCAAAATTCCACTAGTTCAACCCTAATAGCTTGGAGTTTTATAAGAAAGGAATTTTTCTACATATCTTTTAAAAAATGGATATGTATCGTTAAAACATGTTGAAGATGCAAATTACCTATGGATCCAAATATTTTAAAGAGAATAGCAAACACTCATTAAATTGTCAAGTGAACGTGTGGTGGGATATTCACTTGAGTCAAACAAGCCATTATTTTGCCCATTTACAAAAACGTGACCTAACGATCATAGATGATTGTAAAGTGATTTACCATGCGTAACGGTCTATATTTTTGTAAGGAATGACTTATGGATTGGGAGTCAATACTCAATTAAAAATCCCCTGCTTCCCCCTTTTCTTGACGATTGAAAAACCAAATATATAAAAACTAAAAAGAGTTCACAATCCCTAAAAATTATGGACACATTTTCGAATTATATCTCTCTACATTTGTGCACTGTGCATTTCCATTTTAGATGTATACTTTTTTCTTAAATAAAAAATTGTGTTTTCACATTCGCTTCATGTCATAAACAAAAAATTTATAAAAGGCAAATAGATCAGAACAAAATATAAATTTTAGAGTTTATGTATAAATTTTTTTTAAAGAAATAACAAATGTAAGCAAAGAAAATTGTTTCACACACCACAAATGAACACAAAAGTTTTGTTATCCAAGTTTTATAAAATCCACTAGTTCAACCCTAATAGCTTGGAATTTTATATGAAAGGGATTTTTCTACCCATGTTTTGAAAAATGGATATGCATGTTTGAAGCAGGTTCAAGATGCAAATGACCTATGGATCCAAACCTTTTAAAGAGAATAACAAACGCTCATTAAATTCTCAAGTGAACGTGCGGTGGGATATTTACACGAGTCAAACAAGCCATTATTTTTCCCATTTACTAAAACCTGACCTAACAGTCATAGATGATTTTAAAGTGATTTATCTTATTTAACGGCCTATATTTTTGTAAGGAATGACTTATGGATTTGGAGTCAACACTCAATTAAAAATCCCCCGTCTTCCCTTTGTCTCGACTTTTGCAAAACCTAATATATAAAAACTAAAAGAGTTTACAATCCCTAAAAATTACGAACACTTGTTATAAGTATCTCTCTCTACATTTGTGCATTGTGCATTTCCATTTTAGATGTATACTTTTTTCTTAAATTAAAACTTGATTTTTCACTTTCCCTTCTTATCGTAAACAAAAAATTGATAAAAGGCAAATATATCACAACAAAATGAAAATTTTAGAGTTTATGTGTGGAAAAAAATTAAAGCAAAAACAAATGTTAGTAAAGAAAATTTATTCATACACCAGAAATGAACACCAAAGTTTTGTTATCCATGTTTTGTAATTTCCACAAGTTCAATCCTAATAGCTTGGAATTTTATAAGAAAGGGATTTTTCTACACTTGTTTTAAAAAATGGATATGCATGCTTGAAACAAGTTAAAGATACAAATGACCTATGGATCCAAACCTTTTAAAGATACTAACAAATGCTCATAATTTTCTCAATTGAACGTGTGGTGGGATATTTACCAGAGTCAAGCAAGCCTTTATTTTGCCCATTTACAAAAACTGACCAAAAGATCATAGATGATTGTAAAGGCAAATAGATCACCACAAAATGAAATTTTTTTAGTTTATGTATGGAAAAAATTTAAAGAAATAACGAATGTAAGTAAAGAAAATTTATTCACACACAAAAAATGAACAAAAAAGTTTTGTTTTCTAAGTTCAGGAAATTCTTCTAGTTCAACTCTAATAACTTGGAATTTTATAAGAAAAATATTTTTCTACACATGTTTTAAAAAATGGATACGCATGCTTGAAACAATTTAAAGATGCAAACCTTGTAAAGAGAATAACAAACGCTCATTAAATTCTCAAGTGAACGTGCAGTGGAATTTTTACCCGACTCAAACAAGCCATTAATTTACCCATTCACCAAAAGCAGACCTAACAATCATACATGATTGTCAAGTGATTTATCATGCGTAACAGGCTATATTTTTGTAAGGATTTTTACCCCCTTTTCCCGATGATTTCAAAACCTAATATATAAAAACTAGAAAGGGTTTAAAAAACCCAAAAAATTACAGACAGTATGTAAAATTCTCTCCCTCTAAATTTGTGCATTGTGCATTTCCCTTTTAGATGAATACTTTTTTCTAAAATCAAAACTTGAGTATTCACTTTCCCTTCATCTCGTAAACGAAAAGGAGATAAACGGCAAATAGATCACAACAAAATGAAAATTTTAGAGTTTATGTATGGTAAAAAATTTAAAGCAATAACAAATGTAAGTAAAGAAAATTTATTCACACGCCACAAATGAACACAAAAGTTTTGTTATCGAAGTTTGGTAAATTCAACAAGTTCAACCCTAATAGCTTGGAATTTAATAAGAAAGGGATTTATATACACATCTTTTAAAAAATGGATATGCATGCTTGAAACAACTTAAAGAGGCAAATGACCTATGGATCCAAACCTTTTAAAGAGAATAAAAAATGCTCATTAAATTCTCAAGTCAATGTGCAGTTGGATATTTACCCGAGTCAAACATGCCATTCTTTTGCCCATTTACAAAAAGCTGACCAAACGATCGCAGATGATTACAAAGTGATTTATCATGCTAAATGGGCTATATTTATGTAAGGAAAGACTTATGGATGGGGAGTCAATAGTCAGTTAAAAATCCCACGCCTCCCCCTTTTCCCGACATTTGCAAAACCTAATATATAAAAAAAAAAGAGTTTACAATCCCAATAAGCTATAGACACTTTTTGGAATTATCTCTCTCTACACTTGTATATTGTGCATTTCCATTTTAGATGTACACTTTTTTCTTAAATCAAAACTTGAGTTTTCACTTTCCCTTCATCTCGTAAACAACAAAGAGATGAAAGGCAAATAGATCACAACAAAATGAAAATTTCAGAGTTTATGTATGGAAAAAATTTAAAGCAATAACAAATATAAGTAAAGAAAATTTATTCACACACCACAAATGAACACAAAAGTTTGTTATCCAAGTTTGGAAAATTCCACTAGTTCAATCCTAATAGCTTGGAATTTTATAAGAATGGGATTTCTCTACACATGTTTTAAAAAATGGATATGCATGCTTGAACATGTAAAATAAGAAAAAGACCCATGGATCCAAACCTTTTAAACAGAATAACAAACGCTCGTTAAATTCTCTAGTGAACGTGTGGTGGGATATTTACCCGAGTCAAAAAACCATTATTTTGGCCATTTACCAAAAGTTGACCTAACGATCTTAGACGATTGTGAAGTGATTTATCATGCATAACGGGCAATATTTTTGTAAGGAATGACTTTTGGATTGGGAGTCAACATTCAGTTAAAAATCCCCCGCCTCCCCCATTTCCCGGCGATCGCAAAAACTAATATATAAAAACTAAAAAGAGTTTACAATCCCTAGAAATTATAGACACTTTTTGGAATTATCTCTCTCTACATTTGTGCATTATGCTTTTCCATTTTAGATGTATACTGTTTTCTTAAATCAAAATTTGAGTTTTCACTTTCCCTTCATCTCGTAAACAAAAAAGAGATAAAAGGCAAATAGATCACAACAAAATGAAAATTTTAGAGTTGATGAATGGAAAAAATTTAAAGCAATCACAAATGTAAGTAAAGAAAATTTTTTCACATTCCACAAATGAACACAAAGTTTTTTTATCCATGTTTCTGAAATTCCACTAGTTCAACCCGATTAGCTTGGAATTTTATAAGAAATAGATTTTTCTACACATGTTTTAAAAAATGGATATGCATGCTTGAAACATGTTAAAGAAGTAAATGACCTATGGATCCAAACTTTTTAAAGAGAATAATTAACGCTCGTTAAATTCTCAAGTGAACGTGCGTGGGATATTTACCCGAGTCAAACAAGCCGTTATTTTGCCCATTTACAAAAATCTGACCTAAAGATCATAGATTATTGGAAGGTGATTTATCATACGTAACGGGCTATATTTTCGTAAGGAATGACTTATGGATTGGGAGTCAACACTCAGTTAAAATTCCCCCACCTCCCCCTTTTCCCGATGATAGAAAAACCTAATATATAAAAACTAAAAAGAGTTTACAATCCCTAAAAATTACAGACATTTTTAGAATTGTCTCTCTCCACATTTGTGCATTGTGCATTTTCATTTAAGATGTATACATTTTTTTCAAATCAAAACTAGAGTTTTCTCTTTCCCTTCGTGTCATAAACAAAGAAGAGATAAAAAGCAAATCGATCACATTAACATGAAAATGTTAGAGATTATGTATGGAAAAAGTTTAAATAAATAAAACATGTAAGAAATGAAATTTTATTCACTCACCACAAATGAACACAAAAGTTTTGTTATCAAAGTTTGGGAAATTCCACAAGTTCATCCCTAATAGATTGGAATTTAAAAAGAAAGAGATTTTTCTACACATGTTTTAAAAAATGGATATGCATGCTTAAAATATGTTAAATATGCAAATGACCTATGCATCCAAAACTTTTAAAGAGAATAACAAACGCTCATTAAATTCTCAAGTGAACGTGCAGTGGGATATTTACCCATGTAAAACAAGCCATAATATTGCCCATTTACAAAAAGCTGACCTAACAGTCATAGTGGTTTGTAAAGTGTTTTATCATGCGTAATAGGGTATATTTTTGTAAGCAAAGACTTATAGATTGGAAGTCAACACTCAGTTAAAAATCCCCCACCTCCCCCTTTTCCTGATGATTGCAAAACCTAATATATAATAACTAAAAAGAGTTTACAATGCCTAAAAATTACTGACACTTTTTGGAATTATTTCTCTCTACATTTGTGCATTGTGCATTTCCATTTTAGATGTATACTTTTTTCTTAAATCAAAACTTCGGTTCGCACTTTCCCTTCATCTCATAAACAAAAAAGAGATAAAAGGCTAATAGATCACAATAAAATGAAAATTTAGAGTTTATGTGTAGAAATATAAAAAATGTAAGTAAAGAAAATTTATTAACACCACAAATGAACACAAAAGTTTTGTTATCCAAGTTTGGGAAATTCCACTTGTACAACCCTAATACCTAGGAATTTTATAAGAAAGAGATTTTTCTACACATGTTTTAAAAAATAGATATGCATGCTTGAAACATGTTAAAGATGCAAATGTCCTATGGATACAAACCTTTTAAAGAGAATAAAAAATGCTCTGAAAATTCTCAAGTGAATGTGCAGTGGGATATTTACCCGAGTCATACAAGCAATTATTTTGCCATTTACAAAAATCTAACATAACGATCATAGATGATTTTAAAGTGATTTAGCATGCGTAATAGGCTATATTTTTTTAAGGAATGACTTATGGATTGGGAGTCAACACTCAGTTAAAAATCCCCCGCCTCCCCCTTTTCCTCACGATTGGAAAACCTAATATATAAAAACTCATAAGAGTTTACAATCCCTAAAAATTTCAGACACTATTTGGAATTATCTCTCTCTACATTTGTGCATTGTGCATTTTCATTTTAGATGTATACTTTTTTCTTATATCAAAACTCGAGTTTTCACTTTCCCTTCATCTCATAATCAGAAAAGAGATAAAAGGCAAATAGATCACAACAAAATGAAAATATAGAGCTTATGTATGGAAAAAATTTAAAGCAATAAAAAATGTAAGTAAAGAAAATTTATTCACACACCACAAACGAACACAAAAGTTTTGTTATCCAAGTTTGGGAAATCCCATTAGTTCGACCCTAATAGCTTTGAATTTTATAAGAAAAATATTTTTCAAGACATGTTTTAAAAATTGGATATGCATGCTTGAATCATGTTAAAGATGCAAATGAACTATGGATCCAAACCTTTTAAAGTGAATAACAAACACTCATTAAATTCTCAAGTTAACGTGTGGTGGGATATTTACCTGAGTCAAACAAGCCATTATTTTTCCCATTTACAAAAAGCAGATAACGATCATAGTTGATTGTAAAGTGATTTATGACGCATAACGGGCTATATTTTTGTAAGGAATGACTTGTGGATTGGGAGTCAACACTTACTCAAAAATCCCCCGCTTCTCCCTTTTCCCCATGATAGCAAAACTTTATATATAAAAACTAAAAAGAGTTTACAATCACTAAAAAATATAGACACTTTTTGGAAATATCTCTCTCTACATTTGTTCATTGTGCATTTTCATTTTAGAAGTATACTTTTTTCTTAAATTAAAACTAGAATTTTCACTTTCCCTTCATCTCGTAAAAAAAAGAGATAAAAGGCAAATAGATCACAACAAATTGAAAGTTTTAGAGTTTATGTATGGAAAAAATTTAAAGCAATAACAAATGTAAGTAAAGAAAATTTATTCACACAGCACAAATGAACACAAAAGTTAATTAATCAAAGTTTGGCAAATTCCACTGGTTAAAACCTAATAGCTTGGAATTTTATAAGAAATGGATTTTTCAACACATTTTAAAAAATGGATATGCATGCTTGAAACATGTTAAAGATGCAAAAGACCTTTGGATCCAAACCTTTTATAGAGAATAACAAAAGCTCATTAAATTCTGAAGTGTACGTGCGGTGGGATATTTACACGAGTCAAACAAGTCATTATTTTTCCCATTTACAAAAAGATGGCCTAACGATCATAGATGATTGTAAATTGATTTGTCATGCCTATCAGGCTGTATTTTGTAAAGAATGACTTGTGGATTGGGAGTCAACACTCAGTTAAAAATTTCCCGCATCCCCCTTTTTCCTACTATTGTAAAACCTTACATATAAAAACTAAAAAGTGTTTACAATCCCCAAAAATTACGGACACGTTTTGGAATTTCTCTCTACACTTGTGCATTGTGCATTTAAATTTTAGATCAAAACTTTAGTTTTCACTTTCCCTTCATCTCGTAAAAAAAAAATAGAGATTAAAGGCAAATTGATCACAACAAAATGAAAATTTTTGAGTTTTTGTATGGAAAAAATTTAAAGCTATAACAAATGTAAGTAAAGAAAATTTATTCACATACCACAAATGAAAACAAAAGTTTTGTTATCCAAGTTTGGGAAATTCAACTAGCTTGGAATTTTATAAGAAAGAGATCTTTCTACACATGTTTTAAAAAATGGATATGCATGCTTGAAACATGTAAAAGATGCAAATGACCTATGGATCCATAACTTTTAAAGAGAATAACATACGATGATTAAATTCTAAAGTGAACGTGCGGTGGGTTATGTACCCGAGTAAAAATAGCCATTAGTTTGCCCATTTACAAAAAGCTGACCTAAAGATCATAAGTGATTGTAAAGTGATTTATCATGCATAACGTGCTATTTTTTTGTACGGAATGACTTATGGATTGGGAGTCAACACTCAGTTAAAAATCCCCCGGTCCCCCCTTTTCCTGACGATTGAAAAACCTTAAATATAAAAACTAAAGAGAGTTTACAATCAATAAAAATTACAGACACTTTTTGAAATTTTCTCTCTATACATTTGTGCATTGTCCATTTCTATTTTAGATGTATACTTTTTTCTTAAATCAAAACTTGAGTTTTCACTTTCTTTTCATCTCGTACACAAAAAAGAGATAAAAGGTAAATAGATCACAACAAAATAAAAATTTAGAGTTTATGTGTAGAAAAAATTTAAAGCAATAACAAATGTTAGAAAAGAAAATTTATTCAGACACCACAAATGAACACAAAAGTTCAACCCTAATAGTTTGGAATTGTATAAGAAACAAATTTTTCTACACATGTTTTAAAAAATGGATATGCATGTTTGAAACATGTTAAAGATGCAAATGACCTATGGATCCAAACCTTTTAAAGAGACTAACAAACACTCATTAAATTCTCAAGTGAACGTGCAGGGGGATATTTACCCTAGTCAAACAAGCCATTATTTCGCCCATTTTAAAAAAGTTGTTTGAACTATCATTGATGATTGTAAAGTGATTTATCTTGCGTGACAGGTTGGGGTGGCTTCGAACTGAGCCGGCTAGCGATCGGCTCGAGTTCGGCTCGGTTCGATTCGTTATCTATCGAGCTCGACATCAAAATCGGTCATTTACCTTAACGTGCCGAGCTTGACCAAAGCCAGGTTCAGTTCTTAGGCTCGCGAGCCGGCTCGAGGTGAGTCAGAATCAGTATCGGAATTGGAAGCGGGGAGTGGGATCCAGAGTGACGGGGGGGGGGGGGGGTGGCTGCAATTATTTCCTCCCCTCGCCATCGCCGAGCCCCTCCTGTTGGCTGTTGTCGCCGCCTCTACCGCCATCACAGCTGTTAGCCGGCGGTCTCTACTGCCGTCGTAGCTGCTTGTCGGCCGCCTCTGTGGCCATCCATTCGATTTCTTCCTCTCCTTGGCGTTGCCTCTGTTTCCGTCACCACCGCTTCCATCTCCGCCACCTCCGTCGCAACCGTCGTCCCCAACGACAAGTCCTCCCCGACGCTGTAACCCCCTTCCCTCCGCGTCTTCTCGACGAAAAGCCATAACCTAACTTCAGGGGAGAAATTAGGGGAGAAATAATCTCCCCCTCCCCCGCGCGAAGATGATCTCGCACATGTGAGATCATCAAGTAAAAAAAAAAAAAATTATTTCCTCTCGAAAAAATTAAAAATAAATTTTATAGAAATAAGTTTCTATAAAATATTAGTGTCTCATGTTTTTTTAAACATTTTTCTAATAGAATTTTTTTATTAAAAAGCATATAATTTTCAAAGTAAGATTTTCATACCAAGATGGGGTAGAAACTGTATAGAAATTTTTTGAATAAGTATATAAACAGTTGATGTTGTAATACTTTTTGCATGAAGCAATTTTCATTGTAATTTTGTGTTTGATATTTTATTTAATTAAAAATTAATCTATAAGTATAATAATATATTAGATTGATTATTAATTTTTTATTTATTTCCCTAGAAGAGACAATAAAAGGTCCATTTAACTTTCCTAAGAAAATTATACAATATTTCTTGTAATTTTCTAATAAATCACTAATAGTAATAAGATTTTATTTAAAGGTTTGTTTTGGGAATATGTATCATAGGAAAAATATTTTTAGTTTTTTCTAGAATATAAATTTTCATCTAGGGGAATTCAAAAATTACAAAACAAGCTTGACAACAATTGGAGTAAAAAAGATTAATATTGGTGCATTTTAATCCATTATTGAAATTCAATCCTGAACCTCCCCTATCATTATATTTTTTTTAAATGTATGCATAATTTTATATATAATTTATTCAAAGCCACCTCTACGGGCGAGATCATAAACAAGTAAAAAAAAAAACTCTTTGTCCCTTCCTCATGGCTCTTAAAGAAATTGAAAAGATATTTTAGTAGAAATACGTTTCTAGAGACTATTAGTGGTTTTTTCAATAAATGTTGAAACGACATTTTTAGTAGAAATATAGGGACCATTAGTGCCACATGTTTTTTCAAAATATTTTTCTAATTATAAATTCTTTTTAAAAAATCATATAATTTTCTAAGTAAGACTTTCTTGCCAAGATGGGTTAGAAAACCATATAGAAAAAATTTTGAATAAGTATTTTACAGTTGATGATATAATACTTTAAGAATGAAGCAATTTTCATAGCAATTTTGTGTTTGACATATTATGTGATTAAAATTTTAACGATAAGTATAATAATAAATTAGATTAATTATTAATTTTTATTTATTTAATAAGAAAAGGCAATAAGAGGTCCATTTAACTTTCCTAAGAAAAATTTAAAATATTTCTTGTAATTTTCTAGTAAGTTCCTAATAGTAATAGGATTTTATTTAAAGGATTTATAGTTTTTATTTGGGTGATTGTAAATTGATAGTGATATTTCATTTAATTTTGTTGTGTTTGATTATTGAATGGAGTTTATTTATAATGTTATGCAGTGTATGGAGTGTTTGACTATTTTATGGAGTGTACAAACAATTTCATGGAGTGTTTATGGAAAGTATAGAATATTTTATGGAGTGTTTATGTAGGTATTATGTATATTTATTAGGCCCAATTGTAAGTAGAGGTCATGCCAAATTTTATACAAGTATTATATATATAGATTATGCTCAATTTAAGTAGAGGTTATGCCCAATCTTATACACGTATTATATATATAGGTTATGCCCAATTTTATGTAGAGGTCATAGCTAATTTTATGTAAAATATATGCATAATTTTATATACATTTTATTCGATATATATTATTTGAAAAGTTTTAAATGTATGTTGAGGCTCGAGCTCGGCTCGAAACTCGGCTCGAATTTGTTGGGCTCGAGCTCGATAACAATTTTAGGCTCAAGACGAGGCTTGGCTCAAAGATCGGCTCAAAATATTTAAATCAAGCGCGGCTCGAACATAGGCAGGTTCGGGCTCGGCTCGACTCAATGCCACCCCTAGTGATACGTTATATTTTTTTAAGGAATGACTAATGGATTGGGAGTCATCACTTAGTTTAAAATCCCACGCCTCCCTCTTTTCTACACGATTGCAAAACCTAATATATATAAACAAAAAAAATTTACAATCCCTAAAAATTACAAACACTTTTTGGAATTATCTCTCTCTATATTTGTGCATTGTGCATTTCCATTTTAGATGTATACCTTTTTCTTAAATCAAAACTTGAGTTTTCACTTTCCCTACATCTCGTAAAATAAAAAGAGATAAAAGGCAAATAGATCACAACAAAATGAAAATTTTAGAGTTTATGTATGGAAAAAATTTGAGGCAATAACAAATGTAAGTAAAAAAATTTATTCACACACCACAAATAAAAACAAAAGCTTTGTTAACCCCAATAACTTGGAATTTTATCAGAAAGAGATTTTTCTACACATGTTTTAAATAATGGATATGCATGCATGAAACATATTAAAGATGCAAATGACTTATGGATCCAACCATTTAAAGAAAATAATAAACGCTCATTAAATTCTCAAGTGAACGAGCGGTGGGATATTTACCTGAGTCAAACAAGCCATTATTTTGACCATTTATAAAAAGTTGACCTGATGATCATAGATGATTGTAAAGATATTTATCATGGATAACAGGATGTATTTTTTTAAGGAATGACTTATGGATTGGGAGTCAACACTCAGTTAAAAATCCCTCGCCTCCCCCTTTTCTCGACGATTGCAAAACCTAATATATAAAAACTAAAAGAAGTTTACAATCCTTAAAAATTACACACAATTTTTGGAATTATCTATCTCTTCATTTGTGCATTGTGCATTTCCATTTTAGAAGTATACTATTTTCTTAAATCAAAACTAGAGTTTTCACTTTCCCTTCATCTCCTAAACAAAAAAGAGATAAAAGGCAAATAGATTACAACAAAATGAAAATTTTAGAGTTGATGTATGGAAAAAATTTAAAGCAATCACTAATGTAAGTTAAACAAATTTATTCACACACCACAAATGACACAAATTTTTTTATCCAAGTTTGGAAAATTCCACTAGTTCAACCCGAATAGCTTGAAATTTTATAAGAAAGAGATTTTTCTACACATGTTTTAAAAAAAGGGTATGCACGCTTGAAACATGTTAAAGATGCAAATGACCTATGGATCCAAACCTATTAAAGAGAATAACATACGATGATTAAATTCTAAAGTAAACGTGCGGTAGGATATTAACCCGACTAAAAATAGCCATTATTTTGCCCATTTAAAAAAAGCTAACCTAAAGATCGTAGATGATTGTAAAGTGATTTATCATGTGTAACATGCTATATTTTTGTAAGGAATGACTTATGGATTTGGAGTCAACACTCAGTTAAAAATACCCCGCCTCCCCCTTTTCCCGACGATAGTGAAACCTAATATATAAAAACTAAAAAGAGTTTACAATCCGTAAAAAAATCAGACACTTTTTGGAAATATCTCTCTCTATATTTGTGCATTGTGCATTTTCATTGTAGAAGTATACTTTTTTCTTTAATTAAAACTAGAGTTTTCACTTTCCCTTCATCTAGTAAAAAAAAAGAGATAAAAGGCAAATAGATCACAACAAAATGAAACTTTAAGACTTTATGTATGGAAAAAATATAAAGCAGTAACAAATATAAGTAATGAAAAAATATTAAAACACCACATATAATCACAAAACTTTTGTTATCCAAGTTTTGGAAATTCCACGTGTTCAACCCTAATAGTTTGGAATTTTATAAGAAAGATATTTTTCTACACATATTTTAAAAAAAAAAAGGATATGCATGCTTGAAACATGTTTAAGATGCAAATGACCTATGGATCCAAACCTTTTAAAGAGAATAACTAACGGTCATTAAATTCTCAAGTGAATGTGCGGTGGGATATTTACCTGAGTCAAACAAACCATTATATTGCCCACTTAAAAAATGTTGACCTAACCATCATAGATGATTGTAAATTTATTTGTCATGCATAACGGGCTATATTTTTGTAAGGAATGACTTATGAATTGGGTGTCAACACTCAGCTTAAACTACCTCGCTTCCCCCTTTTCTCGACGATCACAAAAACTAATATTTAAAAGATAAAAAGAGTTTACAATCCCTAGAAATTACAGGCACATTTTGGAATTATCTCTATCTACATTTGTACATTGTGCATTTCCTTTTTAGATGTATACTTTTTTCTTAAATCAAAATTTTATTTTTCACTTTCCCTTCAACTCGTAAACAAAAAAGAGATAAAAGGCAAATAGATCACAACAAAATTAAAATTTTAGAGTTTATGTATGGAAAAAATTTAAAGCAATAACAAATGTAAGTAAAGAAAATTTATTCACACACCTCAAATGAACATTAAAGTTTTGTTACCCAAGTTTGGGAAATTCCATTAGTTCAACCCTAATAGCTTGGAATTCTATAAGAAAGAGATTTTTCTACACAAGTTTTAAAAAATGGATATGTATGCTTGAATCATGTTAAAGATGAAAATGACCAAAAACATCCAAACCTTTTAAAGATAATAACAAACACTCGTTAAATTCTCAAGTGATTGTGTAGTGGGATATTTACCTGAGTCAAACAAGCTATTATTTTGCCCATTTACAAAAAACCTGACCTAACGATCATAGATGATTGTAATGTGATTTATCATGCATAATGGGCTATAATTTTGTAAGGAATGACTTATGGATTGGGAGTCAACACTCAGTTAAAAATCCACTGCCTCCCCCTTTTCTCGACAATTGCAAAACCTAATATATAAAAACTAAAAGGATTTTACAATCCCTTAAAATTATAGTCACTTTTTGGAATTATCTCTCTTCATTTGTGCATTGTACATTTCCACTTTAGATGTACACTTTCTTCTTAAATCAAAACTAGAGTTTTCACTTTCCCTTCATCTTGTAAAAAAAATGAGATAAAAGACAAATAGATCACAACAAAATGAAAATTTTAGAGTTGATGTATGGAAAAAATTTAAAGCAATCACAAAAATAAATAAATAAAGTTAATTCACACACTACAAATGAACACAAAAGCTTTTTTTTCCAAGTTTCTAAAATTCCACTTGTTCAACTCGAATAGCTTGAAATTTTATAAGAAAGAGATTTTTCTACACATGCTTTAAAAAATGGATATGCATGCTTGAAGCATTTTAAAGTTGCAAATGACCTATGGATCTAAACCTTTTAAAGAGAATACCAAGCACTCATTAAATTCTCAAGTGAAGGAGCGGTGGTATATTTTTACCAGAGTCAAACAAGCCTTTATTTTGACAATTTACAAAAAACTGACCTGACGATCATAGATGATTGTAAAGTGATTTATCATGCGTAACATGCTATATTCTTTTTAGGAATGACTTACGAATTGGGAGTCAACACTTAGTCAAAAATCCCCCGCCTCCCCCTTTTTCTCGACGATTGCAAAACCTAATATATAAAAACTAAAAGAAGTTTACAATCCCAAAAAATTATAGACGCTTTTTGAAATTATCTTTCTTCATTTTTGCATTGTGCATTTCCATTTTAGATGTATACTTTTTTCTCAAATCAAAACTAAAGTTTTCACTTTCCCTTCATCTCGTAAACAAAAAAGAGATAAAAGGCAAATAGATCACAACAAAATTAAAATTTAAGAGTTGACGTTTGAAAAAAGTTTAAAGCAATAACAAATGTAAGTAAAGAAAATTTATTCACACACCACAAATGGACTCAAAAGTTTTTTTATCGAAGTTTGGAAAATTCCACTAGTTCATCCCTAATAGCTTGGAATTTTAAAAGAAAAAGATTTTTCTACACATGTTTTAAAAAATGGATATGCATGCTTGAAATATGTTAAAGAAGCAAATGACCTATGGATCCAAACCTTTTAAAGAGAATAATAAATGTTCATTAAATTATCAAGTGAATGTGCCGTGGGATATTTACCCGAGTAAAACAAGCCATTATCTTGACCATTTACAAAAAGCTGACCTGGCGATCAAAGATGATTTTAAAGTGATTTATCATGTGTAGCAGGCTGTATTTTTTTAAGGAATGACTTATGTATTGGGAGTCAACACTTAGTTAAAAATCCCCCTACTCCCCCTTTTCTCCACGATTGCAAAACCTAATATATAAAAAATAAAAGGAGTTTACAATCCTTAAAAATTACAGACACTTTTTGGAATTATCTCTCACTTCATTTGTGCATTGTGCATTTCCATTTTAGATGTATACTATTTTCTTAAATCAAAACAAGAGTTTTCACTTTCCCTTCATGTCCTAAACAAAAAAGAGATAAAAGGCAAATAGATCACAACAAAATGAAAATTTTAGAGTTGATGAATGGAAAAAATTTAAAGAAATGACAAATATAAGTAATGAAAATTTATTCACACATCACAAATAATCACAAAACTTTTGCTATCCATGTTTTGGAAATTCCACGAGTTCAACCCTAATAGTTTGGAATTTTATAAGAAACAGATTTTTCTACACATATTTTAAAAAATGGATATGCATGCTTGAAACATGTTAAAGATGCAAATGACCAATGGATCCAAACCTTTTAAAAAAATAACAAATGCTCGTTAAATTCTCAAGTGAACGTGCGGTGGGATATTTACCCGAGTCAAACAAGCCATTATATTGCCCATTTAAACAATGTTGACCTAACCATCATAGTTGATTGTAAATAGATTTATCATGCATAAGGGGATATTTTTTTCTAAGGAATGACTTATGGATTGGGAGTCAACACTCAGTTTAAAATACCCCGTCTCCCGCTTTTCCTAACGATCGTAAAAACTAATATATAAAAACTAAAAAGAGTTTAAAATCCCTAGAAATTAAAGACTCTTTTTGGAATTATCTCTCTCTACATTTGTGCATTGCGCATTTCCATTTTAGATATATACTTTTTTCTTAAATCAAACTAGAGTTTTCACTTTCCCTTCATATCGTAGACAAAAAAGAGATAAAAGGCAAATAGATCACAACAAAATGAAAATTTTAGAGTTGATGTATGGAAAAAATTTAAAGCAATCACAAATTTAAGTAAAAAAAATTATTCACACACCACAAATGAACACAAAAGCTTTTTTATCCAAGTTTCAGAAATTCCAGGTGTTCAACACGATTAGCTTCGAATTTATAAGAAATAGATTTTTCTAAACACGTTTTAAAAAATGGATGTGCATGCTTGAAACATTTTGAAGATGAAAATGACCTATGGATCCTAACCTTTTAAAGAGAATAACAAACGCTCATTAAATTCTCTTGTGAACGTGATGTGGGATATTTACCCGAGTCAAACAAGTTGTTATTTTGCCCATTTACAAAAAGCTGACCTAACGATCATAAATGATTGTAAAGTGATTTATCATGCATACCGGGCTATATTTTTGCAAGAAATGACTTATGGATTGGGAGTCAACAGTCAGTTAAAAATCACCCGCCTCCCCCTTTTTCCCGACGAGAGCAAAACCTAATATTTAAAAACTAAAAAGAGTTTACAAACCCTAAAAATTATAGAAACATTTTGGAATCATCTCTATCTACATTTTTGCATTCTGCATTTCCTTTTTAAATGTATACTTTTTTCTTAAATCAAAACTAGAGTTTTCACTTGCCCTTCATCACATCAACAAAAAAGAGATAAAAGGCAAATTGATCACAACAAAATGAAAATTTTAGAGTTTATGTATGGACAAAGTTTAAAGCAATAACACATATTAGAAAAGAAAATTTATTCACACAGCACAAATGAACACAAAAGTTTTGTTATCGAAGTTTTGGAAATTCCACAAGTTCATCCCTAGTAGGTTGGAATTTTAAAAGAAAGAGATTTTTCTACACATGGTTTTAAAAATGGATATGCATGCTTGAAATAAGTGAAAGATTCAAAAGACCTATGGATCCAAACCTTTTAAAGAGAATAACAAACACTCATTCAATTTTCAAGTGATCGTGCAGTGGGATATTTACCCGAGTAAAACAAGCCATTATATTGCCCATTTACAAAAAGCTTACCTGACGGTCATAGATGTTTGTAACGGTAAAGTGATTTATCATGCGTAACGGGCTATATTTTTGTAAGGAATGACTTATGGATTTGGCGTCAACATTCAGTTTAAAATACCCCGCCTCCCGCTTTTCCCGACGATCATATAAACTAATATATAAAAAATAGAAATAGTTTACAATCCCTAGAAATTACAGACACTTTTTGGAATTATCTCTCTCTACATTTGTGCATTGTGCATTTCCATTTTAGATGTATACTTTTTTCTTAAATCAAAACTAGAGTTTTCACTTTCCCTTCGTCTTGTAAACAAAAAAAAGATAAAAGGCAAATAGATCACAACAAAATGAAAATTTTAGAGTTGATGTATGGAAAAAATTTAAATCAATAAAAAATTTAATTAAAAAAAATTTATTCACACACCACAAATGAACACAAAAGATTTTTTATCCAAGTTTTGGAAATTCCAGTAGTTCAACCTGATTAGCTTGGAATTTTATAAGAAATATATTTTTCTAAACATGTTTTAAAAAATGGATGTGCATGTTTGAAACATGTTCAAGAAGCAAATGACCTATGGCTCCTACCCTTTTAAAGAGAATAACAAACACTTATTAAATTCTCACGTGAACGTGCGGTGGGATATTTACCCGAGTCAAAAGAGCTATTATTTTGCCCATTTACAAAAAGCTGACCTAACGATCTTAGATGATTGTAAAGTGATTTATCATGAGTAACGGGCTATATTTTTGTAAGAAATGACTTATGGATTGGGAGTCAACACTCAGTTAAAAATCCCCCGCCTCCCCCTTTTTCCGACGAGAGCAAAACCTAATATTTAAAAACTAAAAAGAGTTTACAAACCCTAAAAATTACAGAAACATTTTGAATCATCTCTATCTACATTTGTTCATTTTACATTTTCTTTTTATATGTATACTTTTTTCTTAAATCAAAACTAGAGTTTTCACTTTCCCTTCATCACATCAAAGAAAAAGAGATAAAATGCAAATTGATCACAACAAAATGAAAATTTTAGAGTTTATGTATGGACAAAGTTTAAAGCAATAACAAATGTTAGAAAAGAAAATTTATTCATACACCACAAATGAGCACAAAAGTTTTGATATCGTAGTTTTGGAAATTGCACAAGTTCAACCCTAGTAGCTTGGAATTTTAAAAGAAAGAGATTTTTCTACACTTGTTTTTAAAAATGGATATGCATGCTTGAAATAAGTTAAAGTTGCAAAAGACCTATGGATCCAAACCTTTTAAAGAGAATAACAAACACTGATTAAATTCTCAAGTGAACGTGCAGTGGGATATTTACCCGAGTAAAACAAGCCATTATATTGCCCATTTACAAAAAGCTGACCTGACGGTCATAGATGTTTGTAAAGTGATTTATCATGCGTAACGGGCTGTATTTTTGTAAGGAATAACTTATGGATTGGGGGTCAACACTCAATTAAAAATCCCGTGCCTCCCCCTTTTCCCGAAGATTGCAAAACCATATATATAAAAACAAAAAAGAGTTTACAATCCCTAAAATTTACATAAACTTTTTGGAATTATCTCTCTCTACATTTGTGCGTTGTGCATTTCCTTTTTAGATGTATACTTTTTTCTTAAATCAAAACTTCTGTTTTCACTCTCCCTTCATCTCATAAATAAAAAAGCGATAAAAGGCAAATAGATCACAACAAAATGAAAATTTTAGAGTTTAAGTGTGGAAAAATAAAAAATTTAAGTCAATAAAATTTATTAACACCACAAATGAACACAAACGTTTTGTTTTCCAAGTTTGGGAAATTCCACTTGTTCAACCCTAATAGCTTGGAATTTTATAAGAAAGAGATTTTTCTACACAGTTTTCAAAAAATGAAAATGCAAGCTTGAAACATGTTAAAGATGCAAATAACCTATGGATCCAATCCTTTTAAAGAGAATAACAAACGTTCAATAAATTCTAAAGTGAACGTGCGGTGGGATATTTACTCGAGTAAAAATAGCCATTACTTTGCCCACTTACAAAAACCTGACCTAAAGATCCTAGATGATTGTAAAGTGATTTATCATGCGTAACGTGCTATATTTTTGTGAGGAATCTGTTATGGATTGGGAGTCAACACTCCGTCACAAATCCCCCGCCTCCCCCTTTTCTCAATGATTGAAAAACCTTATATATAAAAAATAAATTGAGTTTACTATCCCTAAAAATTACTTACACTTTTTGGAATTATCTCTCTATACATTTGTGCATTGTCCATTTCCATTTTAGATGTATACTTTTTTCTTAAATCAAAACTTGAGTTTTAACTTTTCCTTCATCTCATAAACAAAATTTTAGAGTTTATGTGTGGAAAAAATTTAAACCAATAAAAAATGTAAGTAAAAAAAATTTACTCACAAACCACAAACGAACACAAAAGTTTTGTTATCCAAGTTTTAGAAATTCCACTAGTTCACCCCTAATAGCTTGGAATTTTATAAAAAAGAGATTTTTCAACACATGTTTTAAAAAAAGGATATGCATGCTTCAAGCATGTTAAAGATGCAAATGACCTATGGATCCAAAACTTTGAAAGAGACTAACAAACACTCATTAAATTCTCAAGTGAACGTGCGGTGGGATATTTACCCGAGTCAAACGAGCCATTATTTTACCCATTTACAAAAAGTTGACCAAACAATCATTGATGATTGTAAAGTGATTTATCATACGGAACAGGCTATATTTTTGTAAGGAATTACTTATGGACTGAGAGTCAACACTCAGTTAAAAATCCCACACCTCCCTCCTTTCCCGACAATTACAAAACCTAATATATAAAAGCTCAAAAGAGTTTATAATCCCTAAAAATGACAGGCACTTTTTGGAATTATCTCTCTCTAAATTTTTGCATTGTGCTTTTCAATTTTAGATGTATTTCTTTCTCAAATCAAAATTTGAGTTTTCACTTTCCCTTCATCTCGTAAACAAAAAAGATATAAAAGGCAAATAGATCACAACTAAATTAAATTTTAGAGTTTAAGTATGGAAAAAAGTTAAAGAAATAAGAAATGTAAGTAAAGAAAATTTATTCACACACCACAAATGCACAAAAAAGTTTTTTTTTCCAAGTTTATGAAATTCCACGAGTTCAACCCTAATAGCTTCGAATTTTATAGGAAAGATATTTTTCTACACATGTTTTAAAAAATGGATATGCATTCTTGAAACATGTTAAAGATGCAAATGACCTATGGATCCAAACCTTTTAAAGAGAATAACAAACACTCATTAAATTCTCAAGTGAACGTGCGGTGGGATATTTACCCAAGTCAAACAAACCTTTATTTGGCCCATTATAAAAAATCTGACCTAACAATCCTAGATGATTGTAAAGTGATTTATCATGCGTAACGGGCTATATTTTTTTAAGGGATTACTTATGGATTGGGAGTCATCACTCAGTTAAAATTCCCTTGCCTCCCCCTTTCCTGTCAATTGCAAAAAAAAAATATAAAAACTAAAAAGAGTTTACAATCCCTAAAAATTAGAGACACTTTTTTGAATTATCTCTCTCTATATTTGTGCATTGTGCTTTTCCATTTTAGATGTATACTTTTTTCTTTAAACAAAACTTGAGTTTTCTCTTTCTCTTCATCTTGGAAACGAAAAAGAGATAAAAGACAAATAGATCAAAACAAAATGAAAATTTTAGAGTTTATGTATGGAAAAAATTTAAAGCAATATCAAATGTGAGTAAAGAAATTTTTTTTCACACACCAGAAATTAACACAAAAGTTTTGTTATCCAACTATGGGAATTCCTCTAGTTAATACCCTAGTAGCTTGGAATTTTATAAGAACGAGATTTTTCTACACATGTTTTAAAAAATGGATATGCATGCTTGAAACATGTTAAAGATACAAATGACCTATGGATCCAAACCTTTTAAAGAGAATAACAAACACTAATTAAATTGTCAAGTGAACGTGTGGTGGGATAATTACCCGAGTCAAACAAGCTATTATTTTGCCTATTTACAAAAAGCTGACCTAATGATCATAGATAATTGTAAAGTGATTTATCATGCCTAACGGGCTATATTTTTGT
The DNA here is from genome assembly GCF_029961685.1 of Aristolochia californica. Classification (NCBI taxonomy): domain Eukaryota; kingdom Viridiplantae; phylum Streptophyta; class Magnoliopsida; order Piperales; family Aristolochiaceae; genus Aristolochia; species Aristolochia californica. The sequence continues at coordinate 29,586,871 of NW_027181992.1, read as the reverse complement.
AAGGAATGACTTATGGATTGGGAGTTAACCCTCAGTTAAAAATCCCCCGCCTCCCCATTTTCCCGACTATTGAAAAACCTAATATATAAAAACTAAAAAGATTTTATGATCCCTAAAAATTACAGACACTTTTTGGAATTATCTCTCTCTGTATTTGTGCTTTGTGCATTTCCATTTTGGATGTATGTTTTTTTCTTAAATCAAAACTTGGGTTTTCACTTTCCCTTCATCTCATAAAAAAAAAAGAGATAAAAGGCAAATAGATCACAACAAAATGAAAATTTTAGAGTTTATGTATTGAAAAATAACAAATGTAAGTAAAGACACACTACCGATAGTAGTGGAGTGTACCCTATATCCAGCATTAAGATTGGAGTATGTAGCAATGGCTTACCGGCTAGGAGAGATTTTTACTCTCCCTTATAATGCCGTAGGGCCTCGTGGAAGGATGCAAATGTGTGAGGGGGAATGTTGGAAGTTGAAGGCATATTGGAAGATGTGCCATTTTATACAAAAATATTTTATACATCATTTGCAGCAAGCTGGGAGTTCAAGTTGTTCTCTCACCCTCCAGCTTGAGGGGGAGTGTTGGAAGATAAGATCAGGCCTAAACAACCAATGAAGCCCCACATACGTAAGATTATTATAAGATGGGCCACATGACCAAGGAAGCCCACAAGATGGGCCCAAGCCCATAAGAAGTAGGAAAACCAATGATTACCAAGAGCTGGCATCCTTATCACATCAGTAGGAAGATCAAGAAAGACTCACAAAAGTATCTTTATCTTAGGTTCACGACCAAGAAGAGTTTTAGTTTAAGTTATATTTGTCTTTTATCAATATTGAGTTACCATATTATGTTAGGACTTACCATAAGTGTTAGAATTTGGGTATAATTGGGACAAGGGTAGTTTTATTATAATTTGGATTCTACTACCTTCCTCTATTATAAATAGAGGTTCATATACTCTAATTACAATGAGTTATTGAAGTCAATGAAGTCTTTCTCTTTTCCATAAATTCAAAATGGTATCTGAGCAGGTTTTGTGAGTTGACATGGTCAACTCATGGAGGTAATGTGATCATTTTCTCTAAACCCTAAATCCTAAGTCAAGGTTCGTAGTTACTATTTTTTAGTCCCTACACCCGTAGTTTTCTTTGTTGTTTTTTACATCAATACAGAGTTTTTCATATTACAAAATATATATTGAAGGATATATATTTGAGTCTACTTTCCATAAAAAAAATATTTGTTCCAATCGGATTTATCTATAGAGAGATATAGATATTTGAATGAGAGAAGGTCAGATTACAAAATGGTGTAGCAACAACAATCTTCTGATTCTGAGGTATTTTTTGCTATAAACTAGACTTTATAAGAAGAATTATATATTAAAAGAAATATATGTATGTCTATTATTTTATCTATTCAACCAATTTTTTATCTGAGTTATCTACGAAGAGAAATCGATATTTGAAGTAGCAAAGGTCAGATGGAAAAAGTTTTTCAAGAAGCGGCACAATGCTTCAAGTTCAGAGGTATTTTTTGCTATCAATAAAGAGACTTTATATGGAGAATTATATATCAAAATAAATATATGTAAGTCTATTTTCTTACCTATTGAACCATTTCACTTTATGATTTTTTTATAAGGAGATATTGATCTTTGAAGAGTAATTTGTCATTCTAGAAAAATAGGAGAAACAATACTTAGTTCAGTCAGATGATAGAGACTGAAACCAATCTGACTTTTTATCTTCTAATAATTATATTTTATGAAGAGATATTATACTTGGATGAAAGGTATTTTAAGTCTATTTTTAGACGAAGAAAATCTTATGTCAAACTGATCTATATTTAAAGATATATTCACATTCGAAGAATCAAAGGTCATGCCGGTATTCTGTAACAATTAAAATCCGAATTTAAGCTGATTGTTTTGCGTCACTGTTTGAATTGATATATCAGGAAAATATCTCACTTCTCCCTGTTTCGAGAGATTATTTAAAAATCTCTGTTATTTAGGATTATTTCTACTTCTATGATATTTGGTTCAAGCTGGGATCACTACCATTACCTCCCAGCTTCAGGGGGAGAAGTAGAAGAAGAACAAGAATAAGGTATTTTATTCCTTATATTATGGAAATGTTTATGTTAGCAAAATATTCAAGAAAGGTGGAGCACAAAAGATGAAGTTTGTGCATCAATGAAGAAAATTTTATATCGGATTATTTCATGGGTTCTTTTACAAAGTTTATTATTTGGTTCATATTATATGTGTTCGAAGATGATCATGTTATATTCAGTTGTAGCTATTATGTCTCTTTGGGAATGTTATGATGGAATAAGAGGTGGCCTCATGTCATCATTTACTTTACCCCATCAAAAAGATCAAAATTGTTTGAGGTTGGGAGTCCACTACGGAGGAAGTTCATCCCCATCAAAATGATGAAAATTATTTGTGCTTGAAAGTCCATTACGGAGGAACTTCATCCCCGTCAAAAAGATGAAAATTATTTGTGGTTGGGAGTCCACGATGGAGGAACTTCAACAAGATGAAAAATTATTTGTGGTCTGTCACCACCCACCCCCTTCCCCCCTCCCCCTTGTAATGGCTTTTATGTCTCCTACTACTTGAGAGTCGTTGTCCTATGGAGGGACACAGTAGTGGACACTTCAGAGCAATGTCGATAGACACACTACCGATAACAGTGGAGAGTACCCTACATCTAGCATTAAGACTGGAGTATGTAGAATTGGCTTACCGGCTAGGAGTGAATTTTACTCTCACTTATAATGCCGTAGGGCCTCATGGAAGGATGCAACAATGTGAGGGGGAATGTTGGAAGATGAAGGCATATTAGAAGATGTGCCATTTTATACAAAAATAATTTATACATCATTTGCAGCAAGCTAGGAGTTCATGTTGTTCTCTCAGCCCCAGCTTGAGGGGGAGTGTTGGAAGCTAAGATAAAGCCCAAATGACCAAGGAAGGCCTACATATGTAAGATTATTATAAGATGGGCCACATGACCAAGGAAGTCCCACAAGATGGGCCCAAACCCATAAGAAGTAGGACCCACAATGATTACCTAGAGCTAACCAATGTAAGTAAAGAAAATTTATTCACACACCACAAATGAACACTAAAGTTTTGTTATCCAAGTTTGGGAAATGCCAGTAGTTCAACCCTAATCGCTTGGAATTTTATATGAAAGAGATTTTTCCACACATGTTTTAAAATATGGATATTCATGCTTGAAACATGATAAAGAGGCAACTAACCTATGAATCCAAACTATTAAAAGAGGATAACAAACGCTCATTAAATTTTCAAGTGAATGTGCGGTGGGATAATTACCCGATTAAAACAAGTCATTATTTTTCCCATTTATATAAAGTTGACCTAACGATCATAGATGATTGTAAAGTGATTTCTCATGCTTAACGGGCTATATTTTTGCAAGGAATGACTTATGGATTGGGAGTCAACACTCAGATAAAAATCCCCCGCCTCCGCCTTTTCGCGATGATTTTAAAACCTAATATATTAAAACTTAAAAGAGTTTACAATCCCTAAAACTTACACACACTTTTTGGAATTATTTCTCTCTACATTTGTACATTGTGCATTTCCATTTTAGATGTACACTTTTTTCTTAAAAAAAACATGATTTTTCTCTTTCCCTTCATCTCGTACACAAAAAAGAGATAAAAGGCAAATAGATCACCACAAAATAAAAATTTTAAAGTTTATGTATGGAAAATATTTAAAGCAATAACAAATGTAAGTAAAGAAAATTTATTCACACACCACAAATGAACACAAAAGTTTTGTTATCAATGTTTGGATAATTCAAGTAGTTCAATCCTAATAGCTTAGAATTTTATTAGAAAGAGATTTTTCTACACATGTTTTAAAAAATGGATATGCATGCTTGAAACATGTTAAAGATGCAAATGACCAATGGATCCAAACCTTTTTAAGAGAATAACAAACACTCATTAAATTCTCAAGTGAACGTGCGGTGGGATATTTCCCGAGTCAAGCAAGCCATTATTTTGTCCATTTACAAAAAAATTGGCCTAACGATCATAGATGATTGTAAAGTATTTTATCATTCGTAACAGGCTATATTTTTGTAAGGAATGACTTATGGATTGGGAGTCAAAACTCAATTAAAAATCCCCCACCTCCCCCTTTTCCCAACGATTGCAAAACCTAATATATAAAAACTTCAAAAGAGTTTACAATCCCTAAAAATTATGGACACATTTTGGAATTATCACTCTCTACATTTGTGCATTGTGCATTTCCATTTTATATGTATACTTTTTCTTAAATCAAAACTTGAGTTTTCACTTTCCCTTCATCTCGTAAACAAGAAAGAGATAAAAGGCAAATAGATCACAACAAAATGAAAATTTAAGTTTATGTATGGAAAAAAATTAAAGCAATAACAAATCGAAGTAAAGAAAATTTATTCACACACAAGAAAAGAACACAACAGTTTTGTTATCCAAGTTTGGGAAATTCCACTAATTCAACCCTAATAGCTTGAAATTTTATAAGAAAGAGATTTTTCTACACATGTTTTAAAAAATGGATATGCATGCTTGAAAAATGATAAAGATGCTAATGACCTATGGATTCAAACCTTTTAAAGAGAATTTCAAACTCTCGTTAAGTTCTCAAGTAAACATGCGGTGGGATATTTACCCGAGTCTAACATACCATTATTTTTCCCATTTACAAAAAATTGACCGAATGATCATAGATGATTGTAAAGTGATTTATCATGCATAGTGGATTTTATTTTTTAAAGGAATTAATTATGGATTGGGAGTCAACACTCAGTTAAAAATCCCATGGCCACCCACTATTCCCGACGATTGCAAAACCTAATATATAAAAACTGAAAAGAGTTTACTATCCCTAAATATTACAGAGACTTTTCTGAATTATCTCTCTCTACATTTGTGAATTGTGCATTTCCATTTTAGAAGTATGTTTTTTCATAAATAAAAACTTCAGATTTCACTTTCCCTTCATCTTATAAACAAAAAAAAGATAAAAGGCAAATAGATGACAACAAAATGAAAAATTTAGAGTATATGTAGGGGCAAAATTTAAAGCAATAACAAATGTAAGTAAAGAAAATTTATTGACACAGCACAAATGAACACAAAAGGATTTTTATCCAAGTTTGGGAAATTCCACTAGTTCATCCTTAAAAGCTTGGAATTTTATAAGAAAGAGATTTTTCTACACATGTTTTAAAAAATGGATATGCATCCTAGAAACATGTTAAAGATGGAAATGACTTAAGGATCCAAACGCTACTTAAATTCTCAACTGAACGTACGGTGGTATATTTACCCAAATCAAACAAGCCATTATTTTGCCCATTTACAAAAAGATTACCTAACGATCATAGATAATTGTAAAGTGATTTATCATGCGTAACGGGCTATATTTTTGTAAGGAATGACTTCTGGATTGGGAGTCAACACTCAGTTAAAAATCCCCTACCTCCCCCTTTTCCCGATGATTGCAAAACGTAATATATAAAAACAGCAAAAGAGTTTACAATCCCTAAAAATTATAGGAACTTTTTGGAATTATCTCTCTCTAAATTTGTACATTGGGCATTTCCATTTTATATGTATACTTTTTTCTGAAATCAAAACTTGAGTTTTCACTTTCGCTTCATCTCAGAAACAAAAAAGAGATAAAAGGCAAATAGATCACAACAAAACAAAAATTTATGTTGATGTATGGAAAAGACTTAAAACAATAACAAATGTAAGTAAAGAAAATTTATCCACACAAGATAAATGAACACAAAAGTTTTGTTAACCTAGTTTGGGAAATTCCACTAGTTCAACTCTAATAGCTTGGAATTTTATAAGAAAGAGATTTTTCTACACATGTTTTAAAAAATGAATATGCATGGTTGAAACATGATAAAGATTCAAATGACCTATGGATAAAATTTTTTTAAAGAGAATGACAAATGCTCATTAAATTCTCTAGTGAACGTGTGGTGGGATATTTACCCGAGTCAAAAAAGTCATTATTATGCCCATTTACAAAAAATCTGACCTAACGATCATAGATGATTGTTAAGTGATTTATTATAAGTAATTGGCTATATTTTTGTAAGGAATGACTTATGCATTTGGAGTCAACACTCAGTTAAAAATCCCCCGCCTCCCCCTTTTCCCAACGATTGTAAAACCTAATATATAAATACTTAAAAAAGTTTACTATCCCTAAAAATTACAGTCGATTTTTGGAATTATCTCTCTCTAAATTTGTGCATTGTGCATTTCAATTTTAGATGTATACTTTTTTCTCAAATAAAAACTTGACTTTTCAATTTCCTTTCATCTCGTAAACAAAAAAGAGATAAAAGGCAAAATATCACAACAAAATGAAAATTTATGCTTATGTATGGAAAAAACTTAAAGCAGTAACAAATGTCAGTAAAGAAAATTTATCCAGACACCACAAATGAACACAAAAGTTGTGTTATCCTAGTTTGGGTAAATCCACTAGTTCAACTCTAATAGCTTGGAATTTTATAAGAAAGAGATTTTTCTACACATGTTTTAAAAAATGGATATGCATGCTTGAAACATATTAAAGATGCAAATGACCTTTGGATCCAAACCATTTAAAGAGAATAATACATGCACGTTAAATTCTCAAGTAAACCTGCAGTGGGATATTTACTCGAGTCAAAAAGGCCATTATTTTGCGCTTTTACAAAAAGCTGACCTAACGATCATAGATGATTGTAAAGTGATTTATCTTGTGTAGCGGTCTATATTTTTTTAAGGAATGACTTATGGATTTGGAGTCAACACTCAGTTAAAAATCCCCCGCCTCCCCCTTTTCCCGACAATTACAAAACCTAATATATAAAAACTGAAGAAAGTTTACTATCCCTAAAAATTACAGTCAATTTTTGGAATTATCTCTCTCTACATTTGTGCATTGTGCATTTCCATTTTATATGTATAATTTTTTCTTAAATAAACACTTGACTTTTCACTTTCCCTTCATCTCGTAACAAAAAAGAGATAAAAGGAAAAAATATCACAGCAAAATGAAAATTTTATTGTTTACAAATGGAAAAAATTTCAAGCAATAACAAATGTAAGTAAATAAAATTTATTCACACACCAGAAATGAACACAAAAGTTTTCTTATCCAAGTTTAGGAAATTCCACTAGTTCAACCTTAATAGCTTGGAATTTTATAACAAAGAGATTTTTCTACACAAGCTTTAAAAAACTGGAAATGCATGCTTGAAACTTGTTAAAGATACAAATGACCTATGGATCCAAACATTTAAAAGAGAATAACAAACCCTCATTAAATTCTCATGTGAATGTGTTGTGGGATATTTGCCCGAGTCAAACAAAGCATCATTTTGCCCATTTACAAAAAGTTGACGTAACGATCATAGATGATTAAAAAGTGATTTATTATGCGTTACGAGCTATATTTTTGTAAGGAATGACTTATGGATTTGGAGTCAACACTCAGTTAAAATTCCACCGCCTCCCCCATTTCCAGCCGATTGGAAAACCTAATATATAAAAACTAAAAAGAGTTTTAAATCCCAAAAAGTTAAAAACACTTTTTGGAATTATCTCTCTCTACATTTGTATATTGTTCATTTCCATTTTAGATGTCCACTTTTTTCTTAAGTGAAAACTTGAGTTTTCACTTTTGCTTCATCTTGTAAAAAAAAAGAGATAAAAGGGAAATAGATCACAAAAAAATGAAAATTTTAGAGTTTAGGTATGGAAAAAATTTAAAGCAATAACAAATGTTTGTAAAGAAAATTTATTCACACACCTCAAATGAACAGAAAATTTTGTTATTCAAGTTTGGGAAATTCCATTAGTTCAACCCTAATAGCTTGGAATTTTATAAGAAAGAGATTATTTTTCTACACATGTTTTAAAAATTGGATATGCATGCTTGAAACATGTTAAATATGCAAAAGACCTATGGATACAAGCTTTTTAAAGAGAATAACAGATGCTCATTAAATTCACAAGTGAACGATCGGTGCGATATTCGCCTGTGTCAAACAAGCAATTATTTTGCCCATTTAGAAAAAGCTAACCTAACGATCATAGATGATTATAAAGTGATCAATCATCCGTAATGGGCTATATTTTTGTAAGGAATCACTTATGGATTGGGACTCAACACTCAGTTAAAAATCCCCCACCTTCCTCTTTTCCCAACGATTGCAAAACCTAATATATAAAAATTAAAAAGAGCTTATAAACCCTAAAAATTACAAACACTTTTTGTGATTATCTCTCTCCATATTTTTGCATTGTGCATTTCAATTTTACATGTATGCTATTTTCTTAATTCAAAACCTGAGTTTACACTTTCCCTTCATCTCGTAAACAAAAAAGAGATAAAAGGCAAATAGATCACAACAAAATGAAAATTTTAGAGTTTATGTATGGAAACAATTTAAAGCAATAACAAATGTTAGTAAAGGAAATTAATTCACACACCACACATGAATAGAAAAGTTTTATTATCGAAGTTAGGGAAATTCCACTAGTTCAACCCTAAAAGCTTAGAATTTATAAGAAAAAGATTTTTTCTCACAAGTTTTAAAAAATGGATATGCATGCTTGAAACATGTTAAAGATGGAAATGACCTAAGGATCCAAACCTTTTTAAGAGAATAACAAACGGTACTTAAATTCTCAAGTGAACGTGTGGTGGGATATTTTACTGAGTCAAACAAGCCATTATTTTGCCTATTTACAAAAAGCTGACCTAATAATCATAAATGATTGTAAAGTGATTTATCATGCATAACAGGATATATATTTGTAAGGAATGACTTACGGATTGGAAGTAACACTCGGTGAAAATTACTTCGCTTCCCCGCTTTTTTGAATTATCTCTCTCGACATTTGTGCATTGTGCATTTCCATTATAGATGTATACTTTTTTCTTAATTAAAAACTTGAGTTTTCACTTTCCATTCATCTCGTAAAAAAAAAGAGATAAAAGGCAAATAGATCATAACAAAATGAAAATTTTAGAGTTTATGTATGAAAAAAATTTAAAGCAATAACAAATGCAAATAAAGTAAATTTATTGACACACCACAAATGAACACAAAAGTTTAGTTATAAAAGTTTAGGAAATTCCACTAGTTCAACCCTAATATCTTGGAATTTTTTAAGAAAGAGATTTTTCGACACATGTTTTAAAAAATTGGATATGCATGCTTGAAACTTGTTAAAGATGCAAATGACCTGTGGATCCAAACCTTTTAAATAGAATAACAAACGCTCAATAAATTCACAAGTGAACGTGTGGTGGGATATTTACTCGAGTCAAACCAAGCATTATTTTGCCCATTTACATAAAGCTGACCTAACGATCATAGGTGATTTTAAAATGATTTATCTTGCGTAATGAGCTTTTTTTTTTGTAAGGAATGACTTATGGATTGGGAGTAAACACTCAATTAAAAATCCCTCACCTCTCCCTTTTCCTAACGATTGCAAAACCTAATATATTAAAACTAAAAAGAGTTTAAGATCCCTAAAAATTACAAATACTTTTTGGAATTATCACTCTCTATATTTTTGCATTGTGCTTTTCAATTTTAGATGTATACTATTTTCTTAAATATAAACTTGAGTTTTCACTTTCCCTTCATCTCGTAAACAAAAGAGAGATAAAAGGCAAATAGATCACAACAAAATGAAAATTTTAGAGTTTATGTATGGAAAACATTTAAAGCAATAACAATGTTAGTAAAGGAAATTTATTCACACACCACAAATGAATACAAAAGTTTTATTATCCAAGTTTGGGAAACTCCACTAGTTCAACCCTAAAAGCTTCGAATTTATAAAAAAAAGATTTTTCTATACCAGTTTTAAAAAATGGATATGCATGCTTGAAACATGTTAATGATGGAAATGACCTAAGGATCCAAACCTTTTAAAGAGAATAAAAACGCTCATTAAATTTTCAAGTGAATGTGTGGTGGGATATTTACCCGAGTCAAACAAAGCATTATTTTGCCCATTTACATAGAGCTGACCTACTGATCATAGGTGATTGTAAAGTGATTTATCTTGCGTAACGAACTACATTTTTGTAGGGAATGACCTATTATTTTTGAGTCAACACTCAATTAAAAATCCCCCGCCTTCCCCTTTTCCCAACAATTGCAAAACCTAATATATAAAAATGAAAAAGAGTTTAAAATCCCTAAAAATTATAGATAATTTTTGGAATTATCACTCTCCACATTTTTATATTGTGCATTTCCATTTTAGATGTACTATTTTTTCTTATATCAAAACTTGAGTTTTCACTTTTGCTTCATCTTGTAAACAAAAAAGAGATAAAAGGCAAATAGATCACAACAAAATGAAAATTTTAGAGTTTAGGTATGGAAAAATTCAAACCAGTAACAAATGTATGTAAAGAAAATTTATTCACACACCACTTAACAAAATTTCATTAAATTCTCAAGTTAACTTGGGGTGGGATATTTGCACGAGTCAAACAATCCATTATTTTTCCCATTTACTAAAAGCTGACCTACTGATCATAGATGTTTTTAAAGTATTTATCATGCGTAGCAAGGTATATTTTTGTAAGGAATGCCTTATGGATTGGGTGTCAACACTCAGTTAAAAATCCCCGCCTCCCCCTTTTCTCGACGATTGCAAAACCTAATATATAAAAGCTATGACGAGTTTACAATCCCTAAAAATTACAGACACTTTTTGGAATGATCTCTCGCTACATTTGTTCATTGTGCATTTCAATTTTAGATGTATACTACTTTCTTAAATTAAAACTTAGGTTTTCACTTTCCTTTCATCTCGTAAACAAAAATAGATCAAAGACAAATAGATCACAACCAAATCAAAATTTTTGAGTTCAATTATTGAAAAAATTTAATGCAATAAAAAATGTAAGTAAATAAAATTTATTCACACACCTCAAATGAACAAAAACATTTTGTTGTCCAAGTTTGGGAAATTCCACTAGTTCAAACCTAAAAGCATAGAATTTTATAAGAAACAGATTTTTCCACACATGTTTTAAAAAATTGATATGCATGATTGAAACATGTTAAAGATGCAAATGACCTACGAATCCAAACCTTTTTAAGAGAATAACAAACACTCAAGTGAATGTAGGGTGGAATATTTACCCTAGTCAAACAAGCCATTATTTTGCCCATTTACAAAAAGCTGACCTAACGATCATAGATGATTGTAAAGTGATTTATCATTCGTAACGGGCTATATTTTTGTAAGGAATGACTTATGGATTGAGAGTCAACACTCAATTAAATGTCCCTACCTCCCCCTTTTGCCGACGATTGCAAAACATAATATAAAAAAACTGCAAAAGAGTTTACAATCCCCAAAAATTACAGACACTTTTTGGAATTATCTCTCTATATTTTTGCATTGTGCATTTTATTTTTTGATGTATACTTTTTTTTTTTAAATCAAAACTTGAGTTTTCACTTTCCCTTCACCTCATAAAAAAAAAAAAGATAAAAGGCAAATAGACCACAACAAAATGAAAATTTAAGTTTATGTATGGATCCAAGCCTTTTAAAGAAAATTTCTAACGCTCATTAAATTCACAAGTGAACGTGCGGTGGGATATTTACCGGAGTCTAACAAGCCATTATTTTGCCTATTTAGAAAAAAACTGACCTAACTATCATAGACGATTGTAAAGTGATTTATCATGCATAATGGGCTATATTTTTGTAAGGAATGACTTATGGATTGGGAGTCAACATTCAGTTAAAATTCCCTCGCCTCCCCCTTTTCCCGACAATTTCAAAACCTAATATATAAAAAGAGCTCACAATCCTAAGTATTACAGACACGTTTTGGAATTCTCACTCTCTACATTTGTGCATTGTGTATTTCCATTTTAGATGTATACTATTTTCTTAAATAAAAACTTGAGTTTTCACTTTCCCTTCATCTCGCAAACAAAAAAGAGATAAAAGGCGAACAGATCACAAAAAAATGAAAATTTTAGAATTTATTTATGGAAATTTTTTTTAAAGTAATAACAAATGTTAGTAAATAAAATTTATTCACACACCACAAATGAACAAGAAATTTTTATTATCCATTTTTGGGAAATTCCACTAACTCAACCCTAATGGCTTGGAATTTTATTAGAAAGACATTTTTCTACACATTTAAAACAAAATGGATATGCATGCTTGAAACATGTTAAAGATACAAATGACCTATGGATCCAATCCTTTAAAAGAGAATAATAAATGCTCATTAAATTCTCAAGTAAACGCGCGGTGGGAAATTTACCTGAATCAAATAAGCCATTAATTTGCCCATTTACAAAAAGATGACCCAACGATCATCGATGATTGTAAAGTTATTTATCATGCGTAACGGGCTACATTTTTGTAAGGAATGACTTATGGATTGGAAGTCAACACTCAGTTAAAAATACCCCGCCTCCCCCATTTCTCGATGATTGCAAAACCTAATATTTAAAAACTAAAAAGAGTTTACAATCCCTAAAATTTATAGACACTTTTTGCAATTATCTCTCTCTACATTTGTGCATTGTGCATTTCCATTTTAGATGGGTACTTTTTTCTTATATAAAAACTTGAGTTTTCACTTTCCCTTCTTCTGAAAAACAAAAAAGAGATAAAAGGCAAATAGATCACAAAAAAAATGAAAATTTTAGAGTTTATGTTTGGAAAAAATTTAAATCAATAACGAATGTAAGTAAAGAAAATTTATTCACAAACCACATATGAACACAAAAGTTTTTTTATCCAAATTTTGGCAATTCCACTAGTTCATCCCTAAAAGCTTGGAATTTTATAAGAAAGAGATTTTTCTACACATGTTTTAAAAAATGGATATGCTTGCTAGAAACATGTTAAAGATAGAAATGACCTACTAATCCAAACCTTTTGAAGCGAATAACAATCGCTGCTTAAATTATCAAGTGAACGTGTGGTTTGATATTTACCCGAGCCAAACAAGCCATTATTTTGTCCATTTACAACACTCTGTTGAACATCCCCCACCTCCCCCTTTTCCCGACAATTACGAAACCTAATATATAAAAACTGAAAACAGTTAACAATCACTAAAAAATACAGATGGTTTTTGGAATTATCTCTCTCTACATTTGTGCATTGTTGCATTTCCATTTTATATGTATACTTTTTTCTTAAATAAAAAATTGAGTTTTCACTTTCCCTTCATCTCGTAAACAAAAAAGAGATAAAAGGCAAATAGATCACAACGAAATGATAATTTTATAGTTTATGTATGGAAAAAATTTAAAGCAATAACAAATGTAAGTAAAGAAAATTTATTCACACACCACAAATGAACACAAACGTTTTCTTATCCAATTTTGGGAAATTCCACTTGTTAAACCCTAATAACTTAGAATTTTATATGAAAGAGATTTTTCCACGCATGTTTTAAAAAATGGATATGGATGTTTGAAACATGTTAAAGATGCAAATGACCTATGTATCCAAACCTGTTAAAGAGAATTTCAAACGCTCAATAAATTCTCAAGTGATTTATGCCATTTACAAAAAACTTACCTAACTATCATAGATGATTGTAAAGTGATTTTTCATGTGTAATAGGCTATCTTTTTTAAAAGGAATGACTTATGGATTTGGTGCCAACACTCAGTTAAAAATCCCCCGCCTCCCACTTTTTCCAACAATTGAAAAAATTCATATATAAAAACTAAAGAGAGCTTAAAATCCCTAAAAATTATAGAAACATTTTGGAATTATCTCTCTCTATATTTGTGCATTGTGAATTTCCCTTTTAGATATTTACGATTTTCTTAAATCAAAACTTGAGTTTTCACTTTCCCTTCATCTGGTAAACAAAAAAGAGATAAAAGATAAAGAGATCACAACAAAATGAAAATTTTAGAGTTTATGTATGGAAAAATTGAAAACAATAACAAATGTTAGTAAAGAAAATTTATTCACACACCACAAATGAACACAAAATTATTATTATCCAATTTTTTGTGATTCTATTAGTTCAACCCTAATAGCTTAGAATTTTATTAGAAACAGATTTTTATACACATGTTATAAAAAATGGATATGCATGCTTGAAACATGTTAAATATTAAAATGACCTATGGATCCAAACCATTTAAAGAGAATAGCAAACACTGATTAAATTCTCATGTGAATGTACGGGTGGATATTTACCCGAGTCAAACAAGCCATTAATTTTCCCATAAACAAAAGCTGACCGAACCATCATAGACGATTATAAAGTGATTTATCATGCATAATGGGCTATATTTTTGTATGGAATTACTTATGGATTAGGAGTCAACACTCAGTTAAAAATCCCCCGCCTCCCCCTTTTCCTGACGATTGCAAAACCTAATATATAAAAACTAAAAAGAGTTTACAATCCCTAAACTTTACAGACATTTTTTAGAATTACCTCTCTCTATATTTGTGCTTTGTGCTTTTCCATTTTTGATGTATACTTTTTTCTTAAATAAAAACTTGAGTTTTCACTTTTCCTTAATCTCGTAAACAAAAAAGAGATAAAAGGTAAATAGATCACAAGAAAATGAAAATTTTAAATTTTATGTATGGAAAAAATATAAAGCAATAACAAATGTAAGTAAAGAAAATTTATTCACACACCATAAATGAACACAAAAGTTTTGTTATCCAAGTTTAGGAAATTCCACTAGTTCAACCCTTATAGCATTGAATTTTATAAGAAAGAGATTTTCTACACATGTTATAAAAAACAAGAAATGCTTGCTTGAAACTGGTAAAAGATACAAATGTCGTATGGGTCCAAACCTTTTAAAGAGAATAACAAACGCACATTAATTTCTCATGTGAACATGTGGTAAATTATTAACCCGAGTCTAACAAAGCATTATTTTGCCTATTTACAAAAAGCAGACCTAACGATCATAGATGATTGTAAAGTGATTTACCATGCATAACGAGCAATATTTTTGTAAGGAATGACTCATGGATTGGGAGTCAACACTCAGTTAAAAATCCCCCGCCTCCCTGTTTCCTTGACGATTGCAAAACCTAATAAATAAAAACTAAAAAGAGTATAAAATCCATAAAAATTACAGAAACGTTTTGGAATTAACTCTCTACACATTTTTATATTATGCATTTCCATTTTAGTTGTACATTTTTTTCTTATATCAAAACTTCAGTTTTCACTTTCGCTTCATCTTGTAAACAAAAAAGAGATAAAAGGCAAATAGATCACAACAAAATGAAAATTTTAAAGTTTAGGTATGGAAAAAATTTAAATCAATAACAAATGTAAGTAAAGAAAATTTATTCACACACCACAAATCAACATAAAATTTTGTTATCCAAGTTTGGTAAACTCCATTAGGTCCACCCTTCTTGCTTGGAATTTTAGAAGAAAGAGATTTTTTTTGTACACATATTTTAAAAAATGGATATGCATGCTTGAAACATGTTAAAGTTGCAAATGATCTATGGATACAAATCTTTTAAAGTGAGTAACAAATCCTCATTAAATTCACAAGTGAATGTGCGGTGGGATATTTTCCTGTGTCAAACAAGCCATTATTGTGCCCATTTCAAAAAGTTGACCTAACGATAATAGATGAATATAAAGTGATTTATCATGCGTAATGGGCTATATTTTTGTAAGGAATGACTTATGGATTGGGATTCAACACTCTGTTAAAAATCCCCCGCCTCCCCCTTTTCCCGACGATTACAAAACTTAATAAATAAAAACTAAAAAGATTTTAAAATCCCTAAAAGTTATAGACACTTTTTAGAATTATCTCTCTCTACATTTGAGCATTGTGCATTTCCATTTTAGATATACACTTTCTTCTTAAATCAAAACTTGAGTTTTCATTTTCGCTTCATCTCGTTCATAAAAAAGAGATAAAAGGCAAAAAGATGACAACAAAATAAAAATTTTAGAGTTTATGTATGAAAAAATTGAAATAAATTAAAATGTAAGTAAATAAAATTTATTCACACACAACAACTGAACCTAAAATTTTTTTATCCAAGTATGGGTAATTCCACTAGTTCAACCCTAATTGTTTGGAATTTTATAAGAAAGATAATTTTCTACACATTTTTTACAAAACGGATATGCATGCTTGAAACTTGTTAAAGATGAAAATGACCTATGGATCCAAACCTTTTAAAGAGAATAAAAAACGCTCATTAAATTCTCAAGTGAACGTGGGGTGGGATATTTCGCCGAGTCAAACAATCCATTATTTTGGCCATTTACAAAAAGCTGACCTAATGATCATAAATGATTTTAAAGTGATTTATCATGCCTAACGGGCTATATTTATGCTAGGAATGACTTATGGATTGGTAATCAACACTCAATTAAAAATTCCCCGCTTCCCCCTTTTCTCGACAATTGCGAAACTTAATATATAAAAACTAAAAAGAGTTTACTATCCAAAAAAATTACAGACATTTTTTGGAATTATCTCTCGCTACATTTGTGCATTGTGCATTTCAATTTTAGATGTATACTATTTTCTTAAATCAAACTTCAGTTTTCACTTTCCCTTCATCTATAAACAAAAAAGAGATAAAAGGCAAATAGATCAAAACAAAATGAAAATTTAAGTTTATGTATGGTAAAAATTTTAAGCAAATAAAAAATGTAAATAAATAAAATTTATTCACACACCACTAATGAACCCTAAAGTTTTGTTATCCAAGTTTGGGAAATTCCACTAGTTCAACCTGAATAGCTTGGAATTTTATAAGAAAGAGAGTTTTCTACACATGTTTTAAAAAATGGATATGCATGCTTGAAACATGTTAAAGGTGCAAATGACCTATGGATCCAAACCTTTTAAAGCGGATAACAAACGCTCATTAAATTCTCAAGTGAATGTGCGGTGGGATAATTACCCGATTAAAACTAGCCATTATTTTGCCCATTAACAAAAACCGGACCTAAAGATCATAGATGATTGTAAAGTGATTTTTCATGCTTAACGGCCTATATTTTTGTAAAGAATGACTTATGGATTTGGAGTCAACACTCAATTAAAAATCCCTCGCCTCCCCCTTTTCCATATGATTTCAAAACCTAATATATAAAAACTTAAAAGAGTTTACAATCCCTAAAAATTACAGACACTTTTGGAATTATTTCTCTCTACATTTGTGCATTGTGCATTTCCTTTTTAAACGTACACTTTTTTCTTAAATCAAAACTGGAAGTTTCTCTCTTGCCCTTCATCTCGTAAACAAAAAAGAGATAAAACACAAATAGATCACAACAAAATGAAAATTTTAGAGTTTATGTATGGAAAAAATTAAAAGCAATAACAAATGTTAGTAAAGAAAAGTTATTCACACACCACAAATGAAAACAAAATTTTTCTTATCAATGTTTGGATAATTCAACTAGTTCAATCTTAATAGCTTGGAAATTTATAAGATAGAGATTTTTCTACAAATGTTTTAAAAAATGGATATGCATGCTTGTAACATGTTAAAGATGCAAATGACCTATGGATCCAAACCTTTTAAAGAGGGTAACCAATGCTCATTAAATTCTCAAGTCAATGAGCGGTGGGATAATTACTCGATTAAAACTAGCCATTATTTTGCCCACTTACAAAAAGCTGACCTAATGATCATAGATGATTGTAAAGTGATTTTTCACGCTTAACGGGCTATATTTTTGTAAAGAATGACTTATGGATTGGGAGTCAACAGTCAGTTAAAAAACCCCCGCCTCCCCCTTTTCCTGATGATTTGAAATCCTAATAGATAAAAACTAAAAAAGAGTTTATAATCCCTAGAAATTATAGAGACTTTTTTGAATTATTTCTCTCTTCATTTGTGCATTGTGCATTTCCATTTTAGATGTACACTTTTTTCTTAAATCAAAACTTGGGTTTTCTCTTTCTCTTCATCTCGTAAGCAAAAAAGAGATAAAAGGGAAATAGATCACAACAAAATGAAAATTTTAGAGTTTACGTATGGAAAAAATTTAAAGCAATAAAAAATGTAAGTAAAGAAAATTTATTCACACACCATAAATGAACACTAAATTTTTATTATCAATGTTTGGATAGTTCAACTAGTTCAATCCAAATAGCTTGGAATTTTATAAGAAAGAGATTTTTCTACACATGTTTTAAAAAATGGATATACATGCTTGAAACATGTTAAAGATGCAAATGACCTATGGATCCAAACCTTTTTAAGAGAATAATAAACACTCATTAAAATCACAAGTGAACGTGCGATGGGATATTTACCCGAGTCAAACAAGCTCATATTTTGCCCATTTACCAAAAGGCTGACCTAACGATCATAGATGATTGTAAAGTGATTTATCATTCGTAATAGGCTATATTTTGTAAGGAATTACTTATGGATTGGAAGTCAACACTCAGTTAAAATTCCCCGCTCCCCCTTTCCCGGAAGATTGCACAACATAGAAGATAAAAATGGCAAAAGAGTTTACAATCCCTAAAAATTACAGACACTTTTTGGAATTATCTCTCTCTACATTTGTGCATTGTGCATTTCCATTTCTATGTATATTTTTTTCTTAAATTAAAATTTGAGTTTTCACTTTCCCTTCATCTCGTAAACAAAAAAGAGATAAAAAGCAAATAGATCACAACAAAATGAAAATTGAAAATTATGTACGGAAAAAATTTAAAGCAATAACAAATGTAAGTGAAGAAAATTTATTCACACACTACAAATGAACACAAAATTTTGTTATCCAAGTTTTGGAAATTCCATTAGTTCCACCCTTATAGCTTGGAATTTGAGAAGAAAGAGATTTTTTTTCTACACATGTTTTAAAAAATGGATATGCATGCTTGAAACATGTTAAAGTTGCAAATGACCTATGGATACAAACCTTTTAAAGTGAAAAACAAATGCTCATTAAATTCACAAGTGAACGTGCGGTGGGATATTTGTCCGAGTCAAACAAGCCATTATTGTGCCCATTTACAAAAAGCTGACCTAACAATAATAGATAATTGTAAAGTGATTTATCATGCCTTGTGGGCTATATTTTTGTAAGGAATAACTTATGGATTGGGATTCAACACTCTGTTAAATATCCCCCACCTCCTCCTTTTCCCGACGATTGCAAAACCTAATATATAAAAACTAAAAAGATTTTAAAAACCCTAAAAATTATAGACACTTTTTAGAATTATCTCTCTCTAAATTTGTGCATTGTGCATTTCCTTTTTTGATATACACTTTCTTCTTAAATCAAAACGTGAGTTTTCACTTTCGCTTCATCTCGTTCAGAAAAAAGAGATAAATGGCAAATAGATGACAACAAAATAAAAAATTTAGAGGTTATGTATGGAAAAAATTGAAAGAAATTACAAATGTAAGTAAAGAAAATTTATTCACACACCACAACTGAACCCAAAATTTTGTTATCCAAGTTTGGGTAATTCTACTAGTTCAACCCTAATAGCTTGGAATGTTATAAGAAAGAGAATTTTCTACACATGTTTTAAAAAATGGATATGCATGCTTGAAAATTGTTAAAGATGAAAATGACCTATGGATCCAAACCTTTTAAAGAGAATAACAAACGCTCATTAAATTCTCAAGTGAATGTGGGGTGGGATATTTGGCCGAGTCAAACAATCCATTATTTTCACAATTTACAAAAAGCTGCCTAATGGTCATAGACGATTTTAAAGTGATTTATCATGCGTAACAGGCTATAGTTTTTCTAGGAATGACTTATGGATTGGGAGTCCACACTCAATTAAAAATCCCCCGCCTCCCCCTTTTCTCAACGATTGGGAAACTTAATATATAAAAACTAAAACCAGTTTACAATCCAAAAAATTTACGGACACTTTTTGGAATTATCTCTCGCTACATTTGTGCATTTTGCATATCAATTTTGGATGTATGTTGTTTTCTTAAATCAAACTTCAGTTTCACTTTCTCTTCATCTCATAAACAAAAAAGAGATAAAAGGCAAATAGATCACAAAAAAATGAAAATTATGTTTATGTATGGTAAAAATTTAAAGCAATAAAAAATGTAAGTAAAGAAAATTTATTCACACACCACAAATGAACACTAAAGTTTTGTTATCCAAGTTTGGGAAATTCCACTAGTTCAACCCAAACAGCTAGGAATTTTATAAGAAAGAGATTTTTCTACACATGTTTTAAAAAATGGATATGCATGCTTGAAACTTATTAAAGATGCAAATGACCTATGGATCCAAACCTTTTAAAGTGGATAACAAACGCTCATTAAATTCTCAAGTGAATGTGCGGTGGCATAATTACCCTATTAAAACTAGCCATTATTTTGCCCATTAACAAAAACCTGACCTAAAGATCATAATAGATGATTGTAAAGTGATTTTTCATGCTAAAAATGACTTATGGATTGGGATTCAACACTCAGGTAAAAATCCCTCGCCTCCCCCTTTTCTTGTTGATTTCAAAACGTAATATATAAAAACTTAAGCGAGTTTACAATCCCTAAAAATTATAGACACTTTTGGAATTATTTCTGTCTACATTTGTGCATTGTGCATTTCCATTTTAGATGTACACTTTTTTCTTAAATCAAAACTTGAGTTTTCTCTTGCCCTTCATCTCACAAACAAAAAAGAGATAAAACACAAATCGATCACAACAAAATGAAAATATTAAAGTTTATGTATGGAAAAAATTTAAAGCAATAACAAATGTTTGCAAAGAAAAGTTATTCACACGCCACAAATGAACACAAAATTTTTGTTATTAATGTTTGGATAATTCAACTAGTTCAATCCTAATAGCTTGGAAATTTATACGAAAGAGATTTTTCTACACATGTTTTAAAAAATGGATATGCATGCTTGTAACATGTTAAATATGCAAATGACCTATGGATCGAAACCTTTTAAAGAGGATAACAAATGCTAATTAAATTCTCAAGTGAATGTGAGGTGGGATAATTACCCGATTAAAACTAGCCATTATTTTGCCCATTTACAAAAAGCTGACCTAATGATCATAGATGATTGTAAAGTGATTTTTCACGCTTAACGGGGTATATTTTTGTAAGGAATGACCTATGGATTGGGAGTCAACAGTTAGTTAAAAATCCCCCGCCTCCCCCTTTTCCCCATGCTTTGCAAACCTAATATATAAAAACTAAAAAAGCGTTTACAATCCCTTAAAATTATAAAGACTTTTTTGAATTATTTCTCTTTTCTTTTGTGCATTGTGCATTTCCATTTTAGATGTACACTTTTTTCTTAAATCAAAACTTGAGTTTTCTCTTTCCCTTCATCTCGTAAAAAAAAAACGAGATACAAGGCAAATAGATCACAACAAAATGAAAATTTTAGAGTTTACGTATGGAAAAAATTTAAAGCAATAAAAAATGTAAAAAAATGAAATTTATTCACACACCATAAATGAACACTAAATTTTTATTATCAATGTTTGGATAATTGAACTAGTTCAATCCAAATAGCTTGGAATTTTATAAGAAAGAGATTTTTCTACACATGTTTTAAAAAATGGATATACATGCTTGAAACATGTTAAAGATGCAAATGACCTATGGATCCAAACCTTTTTAAGAGAATAATAAACACTCATTAAAATCTCAAGTGAACGTGCGATGGGATATTTACCCGAGTCAAACAAGCCCATATTTTGCCCATTTACAAAAAAGCTCACCTAACGATCATAGATGAATGTAAAGTGATTTATCATTCGTAACAGGCTATATTTTTGTAAGGAATTACTTATGGATTGGAAGTCAACACTCAGTTAAAATTCCCTGCTCCCCCTTTCCCGGAAGATTGCAAAACCTAGAAGATAAAAATGGCAAAAGAGTTTACAATCCCTAAAAATTACAGACACGTTTTGGAATTATCTCTCTCTACATTTTTACTTTGTGCATTTCCATTTTATATGTATACTTTTTTCTTAAATTAAAAATTAAGTTTTCACTTTCCCTTCATCTCGTAAACAAAAAAGAGATAAAAGGAAAATAGATCACAACAAAATGAAAATTGAAGTTTATGTGCGAAAAAAATTTAAAGAATTAACAAATGTAAGTAAAGAAAATTTATTCACACACTACAAATGAACACAAAATTTATTTATCCAAGTTTTGGAAATTCCATTAGTTGAACCCTTATAGCTTGGAATTTTAGAAGAAAGAGATTTTTTTTCTACACATGTTTTAAAAAATGGATATGCATGCTTGAAACATGTTAAAGTTGCAAATGACCTATGGATACAAACCTTTTAAAGTGAAAAACAAATGCTCAATAAATTCACAAGTGAACGTGCGGTGGAATATTTGCCCGAGTCAAACAAGCCATTATTGTGCCCATTGACAAAAAGCTGACCTAACGATAATAGATAATTGTAAAGTGATTTACCATGCGTAGTGGGCTATATTTTTGTAATGAATGACTTATGGATTGGGATTCAACATTTTTAAATATACCCCGCCTCCCCCTTTCTCAACAATTGCAAAACCTAATATATAAAAGCTAAAAAGATTTTAAAATCCACAAAAATTATAGACACTTTTTAGAAGTATCTCTCTACATTTGTGCATTGTGCATGTCCATTTTAGATATACACTTTCTTCTTAAATCAAAATGTGAGTTTTCACTTTCGCTTCATCTCGTTCACAAAAAAGAGATAAAAGGCAAATAGATCACAACAAAATAACATTTTTAGAGGTTATGTATGGAAAAAATTGAAAGAAATTACAAATGTAAGTAAAGAAATTTTTTTCACACACCACAAATGAACACAAAATTTTGTTATCCAAGTATAGGTAATTCCACTAGTTCAACCCTAATAGCATTTTATTTTATAAGAAAGAAAATTTTCCACACATGTTTTAAAAAATGGATATGCAAGCTTGTGACATGTTAAAGATGAAAATGACCTATGGATCCAAACCTTTTCAATAGAATAACAAACGCTCATTAAATTCTCAAGTGTACGTGGGGTGGAATATTTGGCCGAGTTAAACAATCTATTATTTTGGAAATTTACAAAAAGCTAACCTAATGATCATACATGATTTTAAAGTGATTTACCATGCATAACGGGCTATATTTTTTCTAGGAATGACTTATGGATTGGGAGTCAACACTCAATTAAAAATCCCCCGCCTCCCCCTTTTATCGACGATTACGAAACTTAATATATAAAAACTAAATAGAGTATACATTCCAAAAAAATTACAGAGACTTTTTGGAGTCATCTCTTGCTGAATTTGTGAATTGTATATTTGAATTTTAGATGTACAATTTCTTCTTAAATCAAACTTCAGTTTTCACTTTTCCTTCATCTCATAAACAAAAAAGAGATAAAAGGCAAATAGATCACAAAAAAATGAAAATTTAAGTTTACGTATGGTAAAATTTTGAAGCAATAAAAAATGTATGTAAAGAAAATTTGTTCACACACCACAGATGAACACAAAAGTTTTGTTATCCAAGTTTGGGTAATTCCACTAGTTCAACCCTATTGGCTAGGAATTTTATAAGAAAGAGATTTTTCTACACATGTTTTAAAAAATGGATATGCATGCTTGAAACATGTTAAAGATGCAAATGACCTATGGATCCAAACCTTTTAAAGAGGATAACAAATGCTCATTAAATTTTCAAGTGAATGTGCGGTGGGATAATTACCTTATTGAAACTAGCCATTATTTTTTCCATTTATAAAAACCTGACTTAACGATCATAGATGATTGTAAAGTGATTTTCCACGCTTAACGGGATATTTTTTTTTAAGGAATGACTTATGGATTGGGAGTCAACACTAAGGTAAAAATCCCCCACCACCCCCTTTTCTTGTTGATTTCAAAACGTAATATATAAAAACTTAAGCGAGTTTACAATCCCTAAAAATTACAGACACTTTTTGGAATTATTTCTGTCTACATTTGTGCATTGTGCATTTCCATTTTAGATGTACACTTTTTTCTTAAATCAAAACTTGAGTTTTCTCTTGTCCTTCATCTCGTAAACCAAAAAGAGATAAAAGACAAATAGATCACAACAAAATGAAAATTTTAGAGTTTATGCATAGAAAAAATTTAAAGCAATTACAAATGTAAGCAAAGAAAAGTTATTCACATGCCACAAATGAACACAAAAGTTTTTTTTGTCAATGTTTGGATAATTCAACTAGTTCAATCCTAATAGCTTGGAATTTATTAAGAAAGTGATTTTTCTACACCTGTTTTTAAAAATGGATATGCATGCTAGAATCATGTTAAATATGCAAATGACCTATGGATACAAACCTTTTCAATAGGATAACAAATGCTCATTAAATTCTCAAGTGAATGGGTAGTGGGATAATCACCGATAAAACTAGCCATTATTTTTCCCATTTAAAAAAAACTGACCTAACGATCATAGATGATTGTAATGTGATTTTTCATGCTTAACGGACTATATTTTTGTAAGGAATGACTTCTAGATTGGGAGTCAACACTCAGTTACAAATTCCCCGCCGCTCCCTTTTCCCGATGATTTCAAAACCTAATATATAAAAACATAAAAGAGTTTACAATCCCTAAAAATTACAGACACTTTTTGGAATTATTTCTCTCTTCATTTGTGCATTGTGCATTTCCATTTTAGATGTACACATTTTTTTTAAATCAAAACTTG
Source organism: Aristolochia californica (assembly GCF_029961685.1). Lineage (NCBI taxonomy): Eukaryota > Viridiplantae > Streptophyta > Magnoliopsida > Piperales > Aristolochiaceae > Aristolochia > Aristolochia californica. Next base: position 29,562,081 of record NW_027181992.1, on the reverse strand, counting down.
AGTTTTCTCTTTCCTTTCATCTCGTAAACAAAAATGAGATAAAAGGCAAATAAATCACAACAAAATGAAAATTTTAGAGTTTACGTTTGGAAAAAATTTAAAGCAATAAAAAATGTAAGTAAAGAAAATTTATTCACACACCATAAATGAACACTAAATTTTTATTATCAATGTTTGGATAATTGAACTAGTTCAATCCAAATAGCTTGGAATTTTATAAGAAAGAGATTTTTCTACACATGTTTTAAAAAATGGATATACATGCTTGAAACATGTTAAAGATGCAAATGACCTATGGATCCAAACCTTTTTAAGAGAATAATAAACACTCATTAAAATATCAAGTGAACGTGCGGTGGGATATTTACCAGAGTCAAACAAGCACATATTTTGCCCATTTACAAAAAAGATGACCTAACGATCATAGATGATTGTAAAGTGATTTATCATTCGTAACAGGCTATATTTTTGTAAGGAATTACTTATGGATTGGAAGTCAACACTCAGTTAAAATTCCCTGCTCCCCCTTTCCCAGAAGATTGCAGAACCTAGAAGATAAAAATGGCAAAAGAGTTTACAATCCCTAAAAATTACAGACACCTTTTAGAATTATCTCTCTCTACATTTGTGCATTCTGCATTTCCATTTTATATGCAAACTGTTTTCTTAAATTAAAATTTGAGTTTTCACTTTCCCTTCATCTCGTAAACAAAAAAGAGATAAAAGGCAAATAGATCACAACAAAATGAAAATTGAAGTTTATGTGCGAAAAAAATTTAAAACAATAACAAATGTAAGTAAAGAAAATTTCTTCACACACTACAAATGAACACAAAATTTTTTTATCCAAGTTTTGGATATCCCTTTAGTTCAACCCTTATAGCTTTGAATTTTAGAAGAAAGAGATTTTTTTTCTACACATGTTTTAAAAAATAGATATGCATGCTTGAAACATGTTAAAGTTGCAAATGACCTATGGATACAAACCTTTTAAAGTGAAAAACAAATGCTCAATAAATTCACAAGTGAACGTGCGGTGGAATATTTGCCCGAGTCAAACAAGCCATTATTGTGCCCATTGACAAAAAGCTGACCTAACGATAATAGATAATTGTAAAGTGATTTACCATGCGTAGTGGGCTATATTTTTGTAATGAATGACTTATGGATTGGGATTCAACATTTTTAAATATCCCCCGCCTCCCCCTTTCCCAACGATTGCAAAACCTAATATATAAAAGCTAAAAAGATTTTAAAATCCCTAAAAATTATAGACACTTTTTAGAATTATCTCTCTACATTTGTGCATTGTGCATGTCCATTTTAGATATACACTTTCTTCTTAAATCAAAATGTGAGTTTTCACTTTCGCTTCATCTCGTTCACAAAAAAGAGATAAAAGGCAAATAGATCACAACAAAATAAAAATTTTAGAGGTTATGTTTTGAAGAAATTGAAAGAAATTACAAATGTAAGTAAAGAAATTTTTTTCACACAACACAACTGAACACAAAATTTTGTTATCCAAGTATAGGTAATTCCACTAGTTCAACCCTAATAGCATTTTATTTTATAAGAAAGAAAATTTTCCACACATGTTTTAAAAAATGGATATGCAAGCTTGAGACATGTTAAAGATGAAAATGACCTATGGATCCAAACCTTTTCAATAGAATAACAAACGCTCATTAAATTCTCAAGTGTACGTGGGGTGGAATATTTGGCCGAGTTAAACAATCTATTATTTTGGAAATTTACAAAAAGCTGACCTAATGATCATAGATGATTTTAAAGTGATTTACTATGCGTAACGGGCTATATTTTTTCTAGGAATGACTTATGGATTGGGAGTCAACAATCAATTAAAAATCCCCCGCCTCCCCCTTTTATTGACGATTACGAAACTTAATATATAAAAACTAAATAGAGTATACATTCCAAAAAAATTACTGAGACTTTTTGGAGTCATCTCTTGCTGAATTTGTGAATTGAACATTTGAATTTTAGATGTACAATTTTTTCTTAAATCAAACTTCAGTTTTCACTTTCCCTTCATCTCATAAACAAAAAAGAGATAAAAGGCAAATAGATCACAAAAAAATGAAAATTTAAGTTTACGTATGGTAAAATTTTGAAGCAATAACAAATGTAAGTAAGGAAAATTTGTTCACACACCACAGATGAACACAAAAGTTTTGTTATCCAAGTTTGGGTAATTTCACTAGTTCAACCCTATTGGCTAGGAATTTTATAAGAAAGAGATTTTTCTACACATGTTTTAAAAAATGGATATGCATGCTTGAAACATGTTAAAGATGCAAATGACCTATGGATCCAAACCTTTTAAAGAGGATAACAAACGCTCATTAAATTTTCAAGTGAATGTGCGGTGGGATAATTACCTAATTGAAACTAGCCATTATTTTTTCCATTTACAAAAAGCTGACCTAACGATCATAGATGATTGTAAAGTGATTTTCCATGCTAAACGGGATATATTTTTGTAAGGAATGACTTATGGATTGGGAGTCAACACTAAGGTAAAAATCCCCCATCTCCCCCTTTTCTTGTTGATTTCAAAATGTAATATATAAAAACTTAAACGAGTTTACAATCCCAAAAAATTACAGACACTTTTTGGAAATATTTCTGTCTACATTTGTGCATTGTGCATTTCCATTTTAGATGTACACTTTTTTCTTCAATCAAAACTTGAGTTTTCTCTTGTCCCTCATCTTGTAAACCAAAAAGAGATAAAAGGAAAATAGATCACAACAAAATGAAAATTTTAGAGTTTATGCATGGAAAAAATTTAAAGCAATTACAAATGTAAGCAAAGAAAAGTTATTCACATACCACAAATGAATACAAAAGTTTTGTTATCAATGTTTGGATAATTCAACTAGTTCAATCCTAATAGCTTGGAATTTATTAAGAAAGAGATTTTTCTACACATGTTTTTAAAAATAGATATGCATGCTAGAATCATGTTAAATATGCAAATGACCTATGGATCCAAGCCTTTTAAAGAGGATAACAAATGCTCATTAAATTCTCAAGTGAATGGGCGGTGGGATAATCACCGATTAAAACTAGCCATTAATTTTCCCATTTAAAAAAAACTGACCTAATGATCATAGATGATTGTAATGTGATTTTTCATGCTTAACGGACTATATTTTTGTAAGGAATGACTTATAGATTGGGAGTCAACACTCAGTTAAAAATCCCCTGCCGCTCCCTTTTCCCGATGATTTCAAAACCTAATATATAAAAACTTAAAAGAGTTTACAATCCCTAAAAATTACAGACACTTTTTGGAATTATTTCTCTCTACATTTGTGCATTGTGCATTTCCATTTTAGATATACACTTTTTACATAAATCAAAACTAGAGTTTTCTCTTTCCCTTCATCTCGTAAACAAAAAAGTGATAAAAGACAAATAGATCACAACAAAGTGAAAATTTTAGAGTTTATGTAAGGAAAAAAATTCAAGCAATAACAAATGTAAGTAGAGAAAATTTATTCGCACGCCACAAATGAACACAAAATTTTTGTTATCAATGTTTTGATATTTCAGCTAGTTCAATCCTAATAGCCTGGAATTTTATAAGAAAGATATATTTCTACACATGTTTTAAAAAATGGTTATACATGCTTGAAACATGTTAAAGATGCAAATGACCTATGGACCCAAACGTTTTTAAGAGAATAATAAACACTCATTAAATTCTCAAGTGAATGTGCGGTGGGATATTTACCCGAGTCAAACAAGACATTATTTTGCCCATTTACAAAAAAACTGACCTAACGATCATAGATGATTGTATCGTGTTTATCATTCGTAATAAGCTATATTTTTTGTAAGGAATTACTTAAGAATTGGGAGTCAACACTCAGTTAAAAATCCACTGCCACTCCCTTTTCTGGAAGATTGCAAAACCTAGTATATAAAAACGGCAAAAGGGTTTACAATCCCAAAAAATTACAGACACTTTTTGGAATTATCTCTCTTTACATTTGTGCATTTTGCATTTTCATTTTATTTATACTTTTTTCTTAAATCAAAACTTGAGTTTGCACTTTCCCTTCATCTCGTAAACAAAAAAGAGATAAAAGACAAATAGATAACAACAAAATGATAATTTATAGTTAATGTTTGGAAAAAATTTAAAGCAATAACAAATGGAAGAAAAGAAAATTTATTCACACACCACAAATGAACACAAAAGTTTAGTTATCCAAGTTTTGCAAAATTCCACTAGTTCATCCCTAAAAGAATGGAAGTTTATAAGAAAGAGATTTTTCTACACATGTTCTAAAAAATGGATATAAATGCTTGAAACATGTTAAAGATGCAAATGACCGATGTATCCAAACCTTTTAAAGAGAATTTCAAACGCTCAATAAATTCTCAGATGAATGTGTAGTGGGATATTTACCCGTGTCTAACAAGCCATTATTTTGCCCATTTACAAAAAACTGACCTAACTATCATAGATGATTGTAAAGTGATTTATCCTGTGTAATAGGCTATTTTTTCTTTTAAGGAATGACTTATGGATTTGGAGTCAACACTCAGTTAAAAATCCCCCACATCACTTTTTTCCCGACGATTGCAAAACCTAATATTTAAAAACTAAAAAGAGCTTACAATCCCTAAAAATTACAGACACATTTTCGAATTATCTCTCTCTACATTTGTGCATTGTGCATTTCCATTTTATATGTATACTATTTTCTTAAATCAAAACTTGAGTTTTCACTTTCCCTTCATCTCGTAAACAAAAAAGAGATAAAAGGCTAATAGATCACAACAAAATAAAAAATTTAGAGTTTATGTATGGAAAAAATTTAAAACAATAACAAATGTTAGTAAAGAAAAGTTATTCACACACCACAAATGTATAGAAAATTTTTATTCTTGAAGTTTGGAAAATTCCACTAGTTCAACCCTAATAGCTTGGAATTTTATTAGAAACAGATTTTTCTACACATGTTTTACAAAATGGATATGCATGCTTGAAACAAGTTAAAGATTAAAAAAACCTATGGATTCAAACATTTTAAAAAAAAAAAATGCTCATTAAATTCTCTTGTGAATGTACAATGGGATATTTACCCGAGTCAAACAAGCCCTTAATTTGCCCATTAACAAAAAGCTGACCTAATCATCATAGATGATTATAAAGTGATTTATCATGCGTAATGGGCTATATTTTTGTAAGGAATTACTGATGGATTGGGAGTCAACACTCAGTTAAAAATCCCCTGCCTCCCCCTTTTTCCCGACGATTGCAAAACCTAATATATAAAAACTAAAAAAAGTTTACTATCCCTAAAATTTATAGACATTCTTTAGAATTATCTCTCTCTACATTTGTGCATTGTGCATTTTCATTTTAGATGTATACTTTTTTCTTAAATAAAAATTTGAGTTTTCACTTTCCCTTCATCTCGTAAACAAAAAAGAGATAAAAGGAAAATAGATCACAACAAAATGAAAATTTTAGATTTATGTGTGGAAAAAGTATAAAGAAATAAAAAATGTATGTAAATAAAACTTATTCACACATCACAAATGAACACAAAACTTTTGTTATCCAAGTTTAGGAAATTCCACAAGTTCAACCCTTATAGCTTGGAATTTTATAAGAAAGGGATATTTCTACGCATGTTTTAAAAAACAGGAAATGCTAGCTTGAAACTTGTTAAAGATACAAATGACCTATGGATCCAAACCTTTTAAAGAGAATAACAAACGCTCATTAAATTCTCAAGTGAACAAGTGGTGGGATATTTACCCGAGTCTAACAAAGCATTATTTTGCCTATTTAAAAAAAGTTGACCTAACGATCATAAATGATTGTAAACTGATTTATCATGTGTAACGAGCCATATTTTTTTACGGAATGACTTATGGATTGGGAGTCAACACTCGGTTAAAAATCCCCCGCCTCCCCCTTTTCCCGACTATAGCAAAACCTAATATATAAAAACTAAAAAGAGTTTAAAATCCCTAAAAATTACATAAACTTTATTGAATTGACTCTCTCTACATTTTTATATTGTGCATTTCCATTTTAGATGTACACTTTTTTCTTATATCAAAACTTGAGTTTTCACTTTGGCTTCTTCTTGTAAACAAAAAAGAGATAATACGAAAATAGATCACAACAAAATGAAAATTTTAGAGTTTAGGTAAGGAAAAAATTTAAAGAAATGACAAATGTAAGTAAAGAAAATTTCTTCACACACCACAAATGAACACAAAATTTTTTTATCCAAGTTTGGGAAATTCCACTAGTGCAACCCTTATAGCTTGGAATTTTAGAAGAAAGAGATTTTTTTTCTACACATGTTTTAAAAATTGGATATTAATGCTTGAAACATGTAAAAGATGCAAATGACCTATGGATACAAACCTTTTAAAGTGAATAAGAAATGTTCATTAAATTCACAAGTGAACGTGTGGTGGGATATTTGCCTGAGTCAAACAAACCATTATTGTGCCCATTTACAAAAAGCTGACCTAACGATAATAGATGATTGTAAAGTGATTTATCATGCGTAATGGCCTATAATTTTGTAAGGAATGACTTATGGATTGGTATTCAACACTCTGTTAAAAATCCCCTGCCTCCTCCCCCTTTTCCCGACGATTGCAAAACTTAATATGTAAAAACTAAAAAGATTTTAAAATCCCTAAAAATTATAGACACTTTTTAAAATTATCTCTCTCTACATTTGTGCATTGTGCATTTTCATTTTAGATATACACTTTTTTCTTAAATCAAAACTTGAGTTTTCACTTTTGCTTCATCTCGTTCACAAAAAAGAGATAAAAGGCAAATTGATCACAACATAATAAAAATTTTAGAGTTTAAGTATGGAAAAGTTCTAAAGAAATTAAAAATGCAAGTAAAGCAACTGAACACAAAATTTTGTTATCTAAGTATGGGTAATTTCACTAGTTCAACCCTAATAGCTTGGAGTTTTATAAGAAAGAGATTTTTCTACACAAGTTTTAGAAAATGGATATGTATGCTTGAACAATGTTAAAGTTGAAAATGACCTTTAGATCCAAACCTTTTAAAGAGAATAACAAACGCTCATTAAATTCTCAAGTGAACATGGGGTGGTGGGATATTTGCCCGAATCAAACAATCGATTATTTTGCCCATTTACAAAAAGCTGACCTAAGGATCATAAATGATTTTAAAGTGATTAATCATGCGTAACGAGCTATATTTTTTCTAGGAATGACTTATGGATTGGGAGTCAACACTCAATTAAAAATCCCCCTTTTCTCGACGATTGTGAAACTTAATATATAAAAACTAAAAAGAGTTTACAATCCAAAAAAATTACATAAATTTTTTGGAATTAGCTCTCGCTACAATTGTGCATTGTGCATTTCAATTTTAGATGTATACTATTTTCTTAAATCAAACTTCAGTTTTCACTTTCCCTTCATCTCATAAACACAAAAGAGATAAAAGGCAAATAGATCACAACAAAATGAAAATTCAAGTTTATGTATGGTAAAAATTTAATGCAATAACAAATTTAAGTAAAGAAAATTTTTCACACACCACAAATGAACACAAAATTTTTGTTATCCAAGTTTGGGAAATTCCACTAGTTCAACCCTAATAGCTAGGAATTTTATAAGAAAGAGATTTTTCTACACATGTTTTAAAAAATGGATATGCATCCTTGAAACATTTTAAAGATGCAAATGTCCTATGGATCCAAACCTTTTAAAGAGGATAACAAACGCTCATTAAATTCTCAAGTAAATGTGCGGTGCGATAATTACACGATTAAAACTAGCCATTATTTTGCCCATATACTAAAAGCTGACGTAACGATCATAGATAATTGTAAAGTGATTTTTTATGCTTAACGGCCTATATTTTTGTAAGGAATAACTTATGGATTGGGAGTCAACACTCAGTTCAAAATCCCTCGCCTCCCCCTTTTCCTGATGATTTCAAAACCTAATATTTAAAATCTTCAAAGAGTTTTCAATCCCTAAAAATTACAAACACTTTTTGGAATTATTTCTCTCTACATTTGTGCATTGTGCATTTCCATTTTAGATGTACACTTTTTTCTTAAATCAAAACTTGAGGTTTCTCTTTCCCATCATCTCATAAACAAAAAAGAGATACAAGGCAAAAAGATCACAACAAAATGAAAATTTTAGAGTTTGTGCATGGAAAAATTTTAAAGCAATAACAAATGTAAGTAAAGAAAATTTATTCACACGCCAAAAATGAACACAAAAGTTTTGTTATCAATGTTTGGATAATTCAACTAGTTCAATCCTAATAGCTTGGAATTTTATAAGAATGAGATTTTTCTACACATGTTTAAAAAAAGGGATATGCATGCTTGAAACATGTTAAAGATGCAAATGACCTATGGACCCAAACCTTTTTAAGAGAATAACAAATACTCATTAAATTCTCAAGTGAAAGTGTGGTGGAATATTTACCTGAGTCAAACAAGCCATTATTTTGCCCATTTACAAAAAAGCTGACCCAACAATCATAGATGATTGTAAAGTGATTTATCATTCGTAACAGGCTATATTTTTTTAAGGAATTACTTATGGATTAGGAGTCAACAATCCGTTAAAAATCCCCTCCCTTCCCGTTTTTCCGATGATTGCAAAACCAAGTAAATAAAAACTGCAAAAGAATTTACAATCCCTAAAAATTACAAACACTTTTTGGAATTATCTCTCTCTACATTTGTGCATTTTGCATTTCCATTTTATATATATACTTTTTTCTTAAATCAAAACTTGAGTTTTCGCTTTCCCTTCATCTTGTAAACAAAAAAGAGATAAAAGGCAAATAAATCACAACAAAATGAAAATTTAACTTTATGTATGATAAAAATATAATGCAATAACAAATGTAAGTGAAGAAAATTTTTCACACACCACAAATGAACACTAAATTTTTGTTATCCAAGTTTGGGAAATTCCACTAGTTCAACCCTAAAAGCAAGGAATTTTAAAAGAAAGAGATTTCTCTACACTTGTTTTAAAAAATGGATATGCATCCTTGAAACATGTTAAAGATGCAAATGACCTATGGATCCAAACCTTTTAAAGAGGATAACAAACGCTCATTAAATTTTCAGGTAAATGTGCGTTGGGATAATTACCGGAAATTAATACTAGCCATTATTTTGCCCATTTTCAAAAAGCTGACTTAACGATCATAGATGATTGTAAAGTGATTTTTCATGCTGAACAGCCTATATTTTTGTAAGGAATGACTTATGGATTGGGAGTCAACACTCAGTTAAAAATCCCTCGCCTCCCCCATTTCCATACGATTTCAAAACCTAATATTTAAAAGCTTAAAAGAGTTTTCAATCCCTAAATATTACAGATACTTTTTGGAATTATTTCTCTCTACATTTTTGCATTGTGCATTTCCATTTTAGATGTACACTTTTTTCTTCAATCAAAACTTGAGTTTTCTCTTTCCCTTCATCTCGCAAACAAAAAAGAGATACAAGGCAAAGAGATCACAACAAAATGAAAATTTTAGAGTTTATGTAAGGAAAAAGTTTAAAGCAATAAAAAATGTAAGTAAACAAAATTTATTCACAAGCCACAAATGAACTCAAAAGTTTGGATAATTCAACTAGTTCAATCCTAATAGCTTGGAATTTTATAAGAATGAGATTTTCTACACATGTTTTAAAAAAGGGATATGCATGCTTGGAATATATTAAAGATGCAAATGACCTATGGATCCAAACCTTTTTAAGAGAATAACAAACACTCAATGAATTCTCAAGTGAACGTGTGGTGGGATATTTACCCGAGTCAAACAAGCCATTATTTTGCTCATTTACAAAAACGATGACCTAACGATCATAGATGATTGTAAAGTGATTTATCATTCGTAACATGCTATATTTTTTTAAGGAATTACTTATGGATTGGGAGTCAAATATTAGCTAAAAATGCCCTGCCTTCCCGTTTTTTCGACGATTGCAAAACCAAGTACATAAAAATTGCAAAAGAGTTTACAATCCCAAAAAATTACAGACACTTTTTTGAATTATCTCTCTCTACATTTGTGCATTGTGCATTTCCATTTTATATGTATACTTTTTACTTAAATAAAAACTTGAGTTTTCACTTTCCCTTCATCTCGTAAACAAAAAAGAGACAAAAGGCAAATAGATCACAACAAAATGAGAATTTAACTTTATATAAGGTAAAAATTTAAACCAAAAAAAATGTAAGAAAATAAAATTTATTCACACACCACAAATGAACACAAAAGTTTTGTTTTCCACTTTTTGGAAATTCAACTAGTTCAACCCTAATAGCTTGGAATTTTATAAGAAAAAGATTTTTCTACACATGTTTTTAAAAATGGATATGCATGCTTGAAAAATGATAAAGATGCAAATGACCTATGGATCCAAACCTTTCAAAGAGAATTTCAAATGCTCATTAAATTCTCAAATGAATGTGTAGTGGGATATTTACCCGAGTCTAACAAGCCATTATTTTGCCCTTTTACAAAAAACTAACCTAATGATCATAGATGATTGTAAAGTGATTTATCATGCATAACGGGCTATATTTCTGTAAGTAATGACTTATTGATTGGGTCAACACTCTGTTAAACATCCCACACCTCCCCCTTTTCCAGACAATTGCGAAACATAATATTTAAAAACTGAAAAGAGTTTACTATCACTAAAAGTTACAGACGCTTTTTGGAACTATCTCTCTCTACATTTTTGCATTGTGCATTTCCATTTTATAGGTGATTGTAAAGTGATTTATAATGTGTAACGTGCTATATGTTTGTAAGGAATGAATTATGGATTCGGAGTCAACACTAAATTAAAAATCCCCCACATCCCCCTTTTCCCGACCATTGCAAAACCCAATACATAAAAACTAAAAAGAGTTTACAATCCCTAAAAATTACAAAAAAATTTTGGAATTATCTCTCTCAACATTTGTGTATTCTGCATTTCCATTTGAGAAGTATACTTTTTTCTTAAATCAAAACATGAGTTTTCACTTTCCCTTCATCTCGTAAACAAAAAAAAAGAAGATAAAAGCCAAATAGATCACAACTAAAAGAAAATTTAGAGTTTATGCATGGAAAAAAATTAAAGCATTAAAAAATGTAATTAATGAAAATTTATTCACAAACCATGTTTTGGAATTTTATAACAAAGAGATTTTTCAACAATTTTTTTAGAAAAAGGATGTGCATGCTTGAAACATGTTAAAGATGCAAATGACCTATGGATCCAAACTTTTTAAATAGAATAACAAACGCTCATTAAAATCTCAAGTGAACGTGCGGTGGGATATTTACCGGAGTCAAACAAGCCATTATTTTGCCCATTTACAAAAAGAAGACCTAACGATCATAGATGATTTTAAATTGATTTATCATGTGTTATAGGCTATAATTTTGGAAGGAATGACTTATGGATTGGGATTTGACACTCAGTTAAAAATCCATCGCCTCCCCCTTTTCCCGACGATTGCAAAACCTAATATATTTAAACCAAAAAGATTTTACTAAACCCAAAAATTACAAATACTTTTTGAAATTATATCTCTCTACATTTGTGAATTGTGCATTTCCATTTTATATGTATACTTTTTTATTAAATCAAAACTTGAATTTTCACTTTCCATTCATCTCGTAAACAAAAAAGAGATAAAAGGTAAGTAGATCACAACAAAATGAAAATTTAAGAGTTTATGTAAGTAATAAAAAATGAACACAAAATTTTTGTTATCCAAGTTTTGGCAATTCCACTTGTTCAACCCTAATAGCTTGGAATTTTATACGAAAGAGATTTTTCAACACCTGTTTTAAAAAATGCATCAGCTTGCTTGAAACATGTTAAAGATGCAAATGAACAATGGATCCAACCTTTTAAAGAGAATAACAAACGCTCATTAAATTCTCAAGTGAACAAATAGTGGGATATTTACCCGAGTCAAACAAGCCATTATTTTGCCCTTTTACAAAAAGCTGACCTAACGGTAATAGATGATTGTAAAGTGATTTATCTTGCGTAACGGGCTAAATTTTTGTAAGTAATGACTTATTGATTGGGAGTCAACACTTAGTTAAAAATCCCCCGCCTCCCCCTTTTCCTGACGATTGCAAAACCTAATATATAAAAACTAAAAAAGGTTTACAATCCCTAAAAACTATAGACACTTTTTTGATTTATCTCTCTCTACATTTGTGCATTGTGCATTTACATTTTAGATATAGACTTTTTTCTTAAATCAAAACTTGAACTTTTCTTTCCCTTCATCTCGTAAAAAACAAGAGATAAAAGGCAAATAGATCACAACAAAATGAAAATTTTAGAATTTATGTATGGAAAACATTGATAGAGTTAACAAATGTAAATAAAGGAAATATTTTCACCCACCACAAATGAACACAAAAGTTTTGTTATCCAAGTTTTTCAAATTCCACAATTTCAACCCTAATAGCTTGGAATTTTATAAGAAAGAGATTTTTCTACACATGTTTTAAAAAAATGGATATGCATGCTTGAAACATGATAAAGATGCAAATGACCTATGGATCCAAATCTTTAAAAGAGAATAACAAACGGTCTTTAAACTCTCAAGTGAACATGCTGTGGGATATTTACCCGAGTCAAACATGCCATAATTTAGCCCATTTACAAAAAGTTGACCTAACGATCATAGATGATTGTAAAGTGATTTATCATGTGTAACAGGCTATTTTTTTTAAAGGAATGACTTATGGATTGTGAGTTAACACTCAATTAGAATTCCCCCGGCTCCCCTTTTCCCAACTATTGCAAAACCTAATATATACAAACTAAAAAGAGTTTACAATCCATAAAAATTACAGACACTTTTTGGAATTATCTCAATCTACATTTGTGCATTGTGCATTTTCTTTTTAGAACTATACTTTTTTCTTAAATTAAAACTTGAGTTTTCACTTTCCCTTCATCTCGTAAACAAAAAAGAGATCAAAGGCAAATAGATCAAAAAAAGATGAAAAATTTTAGAGTTTATGTATGGTAAAAATTTTAAGCAATAACAAATGAAAGTAAAGAAAATTTATTCACACACCACAAATGAACACAAAAGTTTTATTACCCAAGTTTGGAAAATTCCACTAGTTAGACACTAATAGCTTGGACTTTTATAAAAAATGAGATTTTTCTACACATGTTTTAAAAAATGGATATGCAAGCTTGAAACATGTTAAAGATGCAAATGACCAACGGATCCAAACCTTTTAGAGAGAATAACAAACGTTCATTAAATTCTCAAGTGAACATGTTGTGGGACATTTACCCGAGTCAAACAAGCCATTATATTGCCCATGTAATAAAAGCCGACCTGGCAATCAGAGAAGATTGTAAAGTGATTTATCATACGTAACGGGCTATACTTTTGTAAGGAATGACTTATGGATTGGGAGTCAACACTCAATTAAAAATCCCCCGCCTCCCCCTTTTCCCGACGAATGCAAAACCTAATATATCATAACTAAAAAGAGTTTACTATCCCTAAAAATTAAAGATACTTTATGGAATTATCTTTCTCAACATTTGTGCATTGTGCATTTCCATTTTACAAGTATAGTTTTTTCTAAAATATAAACTTGAGTTTTCACTTTCCCTTCATCTCGTAAAAAAAAAAAATATAAAAGGCAAATAGATCACAACAAAAAGAAAATTTTAGAGTTTATGTATGGAAAAAATTCATTAAAAAATGTAAGTAAAGAAAATTTATTCACACACCACAAATGAACACAAAAGTTTTGTTATCCAAGTTTGGGAAATTCCACTTATTCAACCCTAATAGTTTGGAATTTTATAACAAAGAGATTTTTAAACACAAGTTTTAAAAAATGGATATGCATGCTTGAAACATGTTAAAGATGCAAATGACCTTTGTATCCAAAACTTTTAAAGAGAATAACAAATGTTCATTAAATTCTCAAGTTAATGTGCGGAGGGATATTTACCGGGGTAAAACAAGCCATTATTTTGCTCATTTGCAAAAAGCTGACCTAACGATCATAGAGTGATTTATCATACATAAAGGGCTATATTTTTTGATGGAATGACTTATGGATTGGGTTCAACACTCAGTTAAAAATCCCTCCCCTCCCCCTATTCTCGAAGATTGAAAAACCTAATATATAAAAACTAAAAGGAGTTTATAATACCTAAAAATTACAAACACTTTTTGGAATTATCTCTCTCTACATTTGTGAATTGTGCATTTCCATTTTAGATGTATACTTTTTTCTTAAATCAAAACTTGAGTTTTTACTTTCCCTTCATCTCGTAAACAAAAAAGAGATAACAGGCAAATAGATCACAACAAAATGAAAATTTTAGACTTTATGTAAGGAAAAAATTTTAAGCAATAACAAATGTAAGTAATGAAAATTTATTCACCCACCAAAAATGAACACAAAAGTTTTGTTATCCAAGTTTGGAAAATTCCACTTGTTCAACCCTAATAGCTTGGAATTTTAAAGAAAGAGATTTTTCAACACATGTTTTAAAAAAAGGATAGGCATGCCTTAAACATGTTAAAGATGCAAAGGACTTATTGATCCAAACCTTTTAAAGAGAATAACAAACGCTCATTAAATTCTCAAGTGAATGGGTGGTGGGATATTTACCCGAGTCAAACAAGTTGTTGGAAGATGGGCTCAAGCCCTTGAGCTCAAGACAAGAAGCCCACACGTCAAAGGAGTGGCATATGTGTAAAATATGGTACTTTCCATAAAGATTGCATAGAAGTGTAAATATGTGTTCCTTTTATGTCTTTTGTTTTATCAAGTTGTAGCAGTAAGGGCATTGTAAAACTATAAATAAAGGCATTGGCTAAGAGGTAGGGCATTGAAGCACTCTCCTCTCCTTCCATAAATTCGTCCAGCCCTCATTTTTCTTTTTGATGCAACCCTCTTCTTCCTTAATCCAAACTCTATCCTTCCACGTTCTTCTTCTTGTCTTCTCCTTCTCTCTTCTTCTTCTTCTTCTTTCTTATTGATCTAAAGTTCCTTTCATGAGATCCTAAATTCTACATGGTATCAGAGCAAGGAGTTAAGGATCTTTTCATGGAGTTATTATGAAATCTGTTCAAGAAGTTGTAAAAGGAGTTCAGTCATGAAGAGATAAGTCCATACTCTTCTAATTTACCTTTTTTTTGTTTCCTTTTCTTATTTACATACTCCTTTTTACTATTTTTCTTTACTTCTTGAATTTTGAGTCACATCAAGTCAAGATAAATCTTTATATGTTGTAAAGATTTATTTTTATGACTAAATTGATGTTATAATCTTGACTCCTTGTAAATCAATTACAAGAGTGATCAAGATCATTTGTTGTTTGCATCTTATTAAGATTGATGGGTGAAATTCAATTACCTTTATGTAATTTGGATCCATCTCATTTGAGGTAGAATTCCAGCACATGTTGTTGTATCTTCTCCTATTTAAGGTTGCTCATGGGTTTGTGTTATGTTGTTTGATGCCCGTTATATGTTTGATGAAATTCCAGCAGTCATTTACCCTTTGTAGTTCCTTTTTTTTTTTAACTTCAACAATTGAATTTTTTTTTTTACATTGAAGTATCCGATGAGCTGAAGATAAATCTCTTCCAAGTGTCTTGGTTTGTCGTTAAATCTTCTTTTAATTTTTGTCTATTGCTCGTTTTTGTAGGAGTTTGGATTAAGGCCTAATCAGTTGCATCTACTTTCTTCTCTTTGTTCTTATGAATACAAGAGAAGTTGAGTGATGGCTGGATGTTATTATCACTTTCTAAAGGCACAAATTTGTTGATAATTTGGTGCTTGCCCTTGTGAAAGAAATTGGTTCTTGTTCTCTTTTGTTGGTGATTGATTTGGTCTATGGGTTCTTCAAATTACATTGAGTAATTGTTCTTTGAAGAAGACCTTTTCCCTTGACCTCCATATTTTACTTGCCTCATCATGGAGATTGGATACAATAGTAATAAGAGTGATATACTCCGTATTACTACAATTCCACTTAGAGGTCTCTCCAGTTACATGAGCTAGTCACAATCGGTTCGGAGGGTTTTTATTAATCGTGACCTCTTGAGCCACGTTGTTAACTTTCCTCCTCCAATTGATGAAGAAGATGCGTCCTACCACAAGTGGGTTAAGGATGATAACATGGTGATAAGTTGGCTCATTAATAGCAAGGAAGAGCAGGTGGCCAACAATGTGGTCCACTTGGAAACAGCCAAGAACATATGGGACACTTGTGCCAAGCTTTACTCAAGCACTGTTTCATTACAAAAAATATATGATATATTACAAAACATGCTGCATACGAAACAAGGAGATAATATTCCCAAATTTTTGGCACGGTTTCAAGGTCTTCTTCAAGAATGGAAACTAGCTCAGCCATATTCCACTGATATTGCCGTTCAAGAATGACAAAGAGAAGCTTTGGCAACAGCCATTTGCTTATCGAATATTAAACCATACCTTGAGGTGGCCAAAACTCAGCTTCTAAGTTCTTCTGTTCTTCCATCCTTCGATGATATTATTGCTACATTACTTCAGATACCGGATCCATCCCCTCCTTCTCCTATTGATGCTCCATCGGCGATGTTCTCTGGCAATCAAGGAACATCTTTCTCATCCCGAGGACGGGGCAGAAATATGAGAGGGGGTCGAACTATGAGAGGGGCTGAAAATAGAGGTGGTAGAACAGGTCAGAATTCTTTTTGTACTGAGCCTCAACTTTGCACTTATTGTGGCCGTCAGAACCACCTTGTGGCATCATGCTGGAAACTTCATGGCAAGCTTGATTGGGCCACAGCTAACCCAGTCTCGGTTAACATTGAGAAAAATGAAGATAAGGTTGAATCATCATCCGGAAATGTGACTCTTACGGCTGAGGACTATGCTGCATTTCAGAAAATGAAGTCCTTCATGGAATCCTCTATTCCCTCATCATCTACTGCTGCCACTACTATTGCCTAAGGTATGCTTTCTTCCTCTTCTTCCTCTTCCTCTTGGATCATTGACTCCGGGGCCTCCGAACATCTATCAGGTAACAAACACTTGTTGCAGTCCTTATCTCCTTGTTATCCTCATAATTTTGTTACTATTGCTGATGGTACCCATACCAAGGTCCTTGGCAAAGGTTCCTCCTCTCTTACTTCATCAATTCCCCTTCAAGATGTTTTGTTTGTTCCTCAATTTCCTTTAAATTTTCTCTCGGTTAGCCAATTGACTAAACAATTAAATTTCTCTATCACCTTCTCACCATCTTCTTGTGTCTTTCAGGATCTCACTAAGAAGCGGGTGATTGGTGGCGGCCATGAAAAGGGGGGTTTGTACTACTTCACTCTTCAACCATTAGTTGCATTATCATCCACTACATCTGAGGCCCAACTTTGGCACAACCGACTTGGTCATCCGTCTACCCCTTCACTTCGTTCTTTGGTTCCATCTTTAAAAGGACTTTCTAATTTCAGTTGTGAGGTTTGTCAATTAAGTAAACATGTCAGGAGTACATATTCTCCTCGTCTTACAACTACAAGTACTGCTCCATTTGAGCTAATACATTCTGATGTATGGGGCCCTTTATGTGTCTCAAATATTTCCCAAGTTAAATATTTTGTCATTTTTGTTGATGATTTTACTCGAGTGACTTGGTTATATCTATTTAAAGAACGTTCTGAAATTCTTCCTTTGTTTAAAAATTTTCATGCTATGGTCTTGACACAATTTGGGAAGAAAATTCAAACCCTTAGATCTGATAATGCTAAGGAATACATGTCTCATGACTTCAAATAATTTTGTGAGAGTAATGGGCTTATTCATCAAACATCATGTGCCTATAATCCTCAACAAAATTGTGTTGTTGAAAGGAAGAATCGTCATCTTCTTGAAGTTGCTCGGGGCCTCCTCTACTCCATGAAGGTACCCTATTTCTATTGGCCTCATGCTATACTTGCAGCATGCTTTCTCATTAATAGGTTACCTTCATCAGTCCTTCATCATAAAACTCCTTACTCTGTGTTATTTAATGGTGAAGATCCTTTTTATCTTCCCTTGAAAGTGTTTGGATGTACGTGTTTTGTTCATGTTACATCTCCACATAAAAATAAACTTGATCCTTGGTCTATGAAGTGCATTTTTTTGGGATACTCTCGCACTCAGAAAGGTTATGTCTGTTACAATCCTACCCTTTGGAGGATGTTTAGCTCTAGGGATGTGACTTTCTTTGAGGACACTCCCTTCTACTCCTCCCATGATGCTCCTCCAGGATGGACTTGTCCTTCTACTACTCCTTGTCCGCTTGTGCCGTTCAATCTTGAAGTGGATCCATCCCCTGATGCACCGGCCGTACCTTCACCTATAGAGTTGTCGGATCCACCCGAGGTAAGTCCATCTCTTCCTATGTATTGGCCTGAATTTGATACTCGGCCTATTGCTTTAAGAAAAGAACGTCGCCCATGTACTACTTCGCATCCTATCTCAAATTTTATGTCTCACCATCGCTTGTGTTCCGAGTGTTTTTAGTTTCTTGCGTCCCTTTCTTCTACTTCCGTTCCGCAGTCATATCAGGAGGCTTTGAAGCATCCAGGATGGAAGGCGGCTATGGATGAATAAATGCATGCCTTATACGAAAACCAAACCTGGTACTTAACATCACTCCCGAAAGGTAAAAAACCGGTTGGTTTTCGATGGGTTTTTTTGGTGAAACATAATCCGGATGGATCAGTTGCTCGTCTTAAAGCTCGACTGGTTGCTAAGGGCTATACGTAGTGCTATGGGATAGATTATGAGGAGACCTTCTCTCTTGTTGCAAAATTGAATTCGGTACGCATCATCTTATCTATTACTGCTAACTCCTCATGGCCCGTCTATGAGTTGGATGTTAAAAATGCTTTTTTAAATGGTGATATCAGTGAGGAAATTTATATGGTTCAACCACCTGGTTATGTGGTTGAGGGGGAGTCAGTATGCTGGTTAAAAAAGTCTTTATATGGGCTTAAGTAGTCCCCTCAGGCTTGGTTTGATAAATTTAGTCAAACACTCCTAAAGTTTAGTTTTCATCGGTGCTCAGTTGATCATTCTGTATATTATAAAGATACGGTCAAAGGGAAAATATTATTGGCCGTATACGTGGATGATATTATCTTAACCAGTGATGATGCTTTGAGCATACAAGAGGTGAAGCAGATGATATGTCCGGAATTCAAGACTAAAGACCTTGGTATGCTTAAATATTTTTTGGGTATAGAAGTTCTTTAATCCAAACATGGGATAATATTGTCTTAAAGGAAATATGTCTTGGATCTCCTTGAAGAAATAGGAATGAAGGGTTGTAGACCAGTTGACACACCTATGGATACAAATGTAAAATTATGTGCCACAAATAAAGAAGATATTGATATTGGCAAACATCAAAGGCTCGTGGGAAAACTGATTTATCTCATGGTAACTAGGCCAGACATATCATATGTTGTAAGTGTGGTGAGTCAATTCATGCACAAACCACAAATTACCCAATGGCAGGCTTTAGAGAGAATATTACGTTTTCTAAAAGGAGCTCCAGGAAGAGGATTACTGTATAAAAAACATGGGCACTTCAACATAGAAGGCTTCTTAGATGTAGATTGGGCTAGATCACTTGATGATAGAAAATCTACATCAGGATATTGTACTCTGGTTGGGGGAAACTTGGTTACATGGAAAATTAAGAAGCAAAATGTGGTTGCAAGATCTAGTGCCGAACCAGAATACAGAGTTATGGCCCATACTGTTAGTGAACTTTTATGGATCAGGACCCTTCTTACCGAACTAGGTTTTTATAAAAAGGGGTTCATGAATTTGCATTGTGATAATCAAGTAGCCATTCATATCACTTCAAATCCAGTTTTTCATGAAAGAACTAAACATATTGAGGTGGATTGTCATTTTATACGGGAGAAGTTTCAAGCAGGAATAATCTCTCTCAAACATGTGTCATCTCAAGAGCAAGTACTTGATATTCTCACTAAACCCGTTACATCTAAAATCCTATCGTTTATATGTGGCAAGCTGGGTATTTATGATGTTTTTTCTCCTCCAGCTTGAGGGGGAGTGTTGGAAGATGGGCTCAAGCCCATGAGCTCAAGACAAGAAGCCCACATGTCAAAGGAGTGGCATATGTGTAAAATATGGTACTTTCCATAAAGATGGCATAGAAGTGTAAATATGTGTTCCTTTTATGTCTTTTGTTTTATCAAGTTGTAGCCCTAAGGGCATTGTAAAACTATAAATAAAGGCATTGGCTAAGAGGTAGGGCATTGAAGCACTCTCCTCTCTTTCCACAAATTCGTCCAACCCTTATTTTTCTTTTTGACGCAACCCTCTTCTTCCTTAATCCAAACTCTCTCCTTCCACATTCTTCATCTTGTCTTCTCCTTCTCTCTTCTTCTTCTTCTTCTTCTTTCTTGTTGATCTAAAGTTCCTTTCATGAGCTCCAAAATTCTACACAAGCCATTATTTTTTCCTTTTACAAAATGTTGACCTAACGATCATTGATGATTGTAAAGTGATTTATCATGTGTAATGGGCTATATTTTTGTATGGAATGAGTGATGGATTGGGAGTCAATACTCAGTTAAAAATCCCCCGCCTCCCCCTTTTCCCGACGAATGCAAAACATAATATATAAAAACTAAAATAAGTTTACAATCCCTAAAAATTACAGACACTTTTTTGAATTATCTCTCTCTACATTTGTGCATTCTGCATTTCCATTTTAAATGTATACTTTTTTCTTAAATCAAAACATTAGTTTTCACTTTGCCTTCATCTCCTAAACAAAAAAGAGATAAAAGGCAAATAGATCACAACAAAATGAAAATTTTAGAGTTTATATATCGAAAAAATTTCAAGCATTAACAAATGTAAGTAAAGGAAATAGTTTCACACACCACAAATGAACACAAAAGTTTTGTTATCAAAGATTGGGAAATTCCACTAGTTCAACCCTGATAGCTTGGAATTTTATAAGAAAGAGATTTTTCTACACATGTTTTAAAAAATAGATATGCATGCTTGAAACATGATAAAGATGCAAATGACCTATGAATCCAAATCTTTTATAGAGAATAACAAACGCTTATTAAATTCTCAAGTGAACGTGCGGTGGGATATTTACCAGACTCAAACAAGACATTATTTTGCCCATTTACAAAAAGCTGACCTAACTATCATAAATGATTGTAAAGTGATTTATCATGCGTAACGACCTATATTTTTGTAAGGAATGACTTATGGATTGGGACACAACACTCAGTTAAAAATTCCCCGCCTCCCCCTTTTCCCGACCATTGCAAAAAAAATTAAATAAAAATTAAAAAGAGTTCACAATCCCCAAAAATTTTAGACACTTTTTGGAATTATCTCTATCTACATGTGTGCATTGTGCAATTCCATTTTAGAAGAATACTTTTTTCTTAAATCAAAACATGAGATTTCACTTTCCCATCATTCCGTAAACAAAAAAGAGATAAAAGGCAAATAGATCACAACATAATGAAAATTTTAGAGTTCATGTATGGAAAAAAAATTTAAGCAATAACAAATGTAAGTAAAGAAAAATTTATTGAAATACCACAAATGAACACAAAAGTTTTGTTATCCAAGTTTGGGAAATTCCACTAGTTCAACCCTAACAGCTTGGAATTTTATAAGAAAGTGATTTTTCTACACATGTTTAAAAAAATGGATACCCAAGCTTGAAACGTGTTAAAGATGCAAATGATCTATGGATTGAAACCTTTTAAAGAGAAGAACAAACGCTCAATAAATTCTCAAGCGAACCTGATGTGGGATATTAACCCGAGTCAACAAGCCATTATATTGCCCATATATAAAGAGCTGACCTAACGATCATAGATGATTGTAAAGTAATTTGTCAAGAGTAACGGGCTGTATTTTTTTAAGGAATGACTTATGGATAAGGAGTTAACACTCAATAAAAAATCCCCCGCCTACCCCTTTTACAGACAATTGCAAAACCAAATATATAAAAACTAAAAAGAGTTTACAATCATTAAAAATTACAGACCCTTTTTGGAATTATCACTCTCTACATTTGTGCATTGTCCATTTCCATTTTAGAAGCATACTGTTTTCTTAAATCAAAACTTGAGTTTTCATTTTCCCTTCATCTCGTAAACAAAAAAGTGATAAAACGCAAATAGATCACAACAAAATGAAATTTTTAGAGTTTATGTATGGAAAATTTTTTAAGAAATAACAAATGTAAGAAAATAAAATTGATTCACACACCAAAAATGAACACAAAATTTTTGTTATACAACTCTGGGAAATTCCTCTACTTCAACCCTTATAGCTTGGAAGTTTATAAGAAGGAGACTTTTGTACATATGTTTTAAAAAATGGATATGCATGCCAGAAACATGTTAAAGATGTAAATGACCCATGGATCCATACCTTTTAAAGAGAATAACAAACGCTCATTAAATTCTACTATGAACGTGTTGTGGGATATTTAGCCGGGTAAAAAAAGCCAATATATTGTCCATTTTCAAAAAGCTGACCTAATGATCATAGACGATTGAAAAGTGATTTATCATGCGTAACATGCTATATTTTTGTAAAGAATGACTTATGGATTGGGTGTAACCACTTAGTTAAAAATCCCCCACTTCTCCCTTTTCCTGACGATTGCAAAACCTAATATATAAAAATTAAAAAGGGTCTATAATCCCAAAAAGTTACAGACACTTTTTTGAATTATCTCTCTCTACATTTGTCCATGGTGCATTTCTATTTTGGATCACTTTTTTCTTTAATCAAAACTTGAGTTTACACTTTCCCTTCATCTCGTAAAAAATAAGAAATAAAAGGAAAATAGATAACAACAAAATGAAAATTTTAGAGTTTATGTATGGAAAAAATTTAAAGCAAAACAAATTTAAGTATAGAAAATTTATTCACACAGCACAAATGAACACAACAATTTTGTTATCCAAGTTTCAAAAATTCCTCTAGTTCAACCCTAATAGCTTGAAATTTTATAAGAAAGAGATTTTTTGACACATGTTTTAAAAAATGGATATGCATGCTTAAAACATGTTAAAGAAGCAAATGACCTATCGATCAAAACCTTATAAAGAGAATAACAGACGCTCATTAAATTCTCTAGCGAACGTGTTGTGGGATATTTACCTGAGTCCTACAAGCCATTATATTATCCATTTATAAAAAGCTGACCTAACGATCATAGATGATTGTAAAGTGATTTATCATGTGTAAACGGCTATATTGTTGTTAGGAATGACTTATGGATTCTGAGTCAACACACAATTAAAAATCCCCCGCCTCCCCCTTTTCCCGATGATTGCAAAACCTAATATATAAAAAAAAACATAATTTACAAGCCCTAAAAATTGCAGACACTTTTTGGAATTATCTCTCTCTACATATGTGTATTCTGTATTTCTATTTTAGATATATACTTTTTTCTTCAACCAAAACATGAGTTTTAATTTTCCCTTCATCTAGTAAAGAAAAATAAGAAAAAAGGAAAATAAGATCACAAAAAAATGAAAATTTTAAAGTTTATGTATGGAAAAAATTTAAAGCAATGACAAATTTAAGTATATAAAATTTTTCACTCACCACAAATTAACACAAAAGTTTCGTTATCCTAGTTTGGGCAATTCCCCTTGTTCAACCCTAATAGCTTGGAAGTTTATAAGAAAGAGATTTTTCTACAAATGTTTTAAAAAATGGAAAGGCATGCTTGAAACATGTTAAAGATACAAATGACCTATGGGCCAAACATTTTAAAGATAATAACAAACGCTCATTAAATTCTCAAGTGCACGTGCAGTGGGATATTTACCCGAGTCAAACAAGCCATTGTATTGCCCATTTCCAAAAAATTGACCTAACGATCATAAATGATTTTAAAGTGATTTATAATTTTCAACAGGCAATATTTTTGTAAGGAATGACTTATGGATTGGGAGTCAACACTGAATTAAAAATCCCCCACCTCCCCCTTTTCCCGACGATTGCAAAACCTAATATATAAAAACTAAAAAGTGTTTACAATCCCTAAAAATTACAAACACTTTTTTGAATTATCTCTCTCTACATTTCTGCATTGTGCATTTACATTTTAGAAGTATACTTTTTTCTTAAATCAAAACTTGAGTTTTTACTTTCCCTTCATCTCATAAACATAAAATAGATAAAACGCAAATAGATCACAAAAAAAAATATTTTAGAGTTTATGTATGGAAAAAAATCAAAGCATTGACAAATTTAAGTAAATAAAATTTATTCACACACCACAAATGAACACAAAAGTTTTGTTACCAGAGTTTGGGAAATTCTACTTGTTAAACCCTAATAGCTATGAATTTTATAACAAAGAGATTTTTCAACACAAGTTTTAAAAAATGGATATGAATGCTTGAAACATGTTAAAGATTAAAATGACCTATGGATCCAAACCTTTTAAAGAGAATAACAAGTGCACATTAAATTTTCTAGTGAACGTGCGGTGGGATATTTACCCGAGTCAAACAAGCCATTATTTTGCCCATTTAAAAAAAGCTAACCTAATGACCATAGATGATTGAAAACTGATTTATCATGTGTAACTGGCTATATTTTTGTAAGGAATGACTGTTGAATTGGGAGTCAACACTCAGTTAAAAATCCCCCACCTCCCCCTTTTCCCAACCATTGCAAAACATAATATATAAAAACTAGAAAAAGTTAACAATCCCTAAAAATTACAGACACTTTTTGAAAGTATCTCTCTCTACATTTGTGCATTGTACATTTCTATTTTAGATGTATACATTTTTTTAAAATAAAACCTTGAGTTTTCACTTTCCGTTCATCTCGTAAACAAAAAAGAGATAAAAGGCAAATAGATCACAACAAAATGAAAATTTTAGAGTTTATGTATGGAAAAAATTTCAAGCATTAACAAATGTAAGTAAAGGAAATATTTTCACACACCACAAATGAACACAAAAGTTTTGTTATCAAATATTGGGAAATTCCACTGGTTTAACCCTGATAGCTTGGAATTTTATAAGAAAGAGATTTTTCTTCACATGTTTTAAAAATGGATATGCATACTTGAAACATGATAAAGAGGCAAATGACCTATGAATCCAAATCCTTTATAGAGAATAAAAAATACTAATTAAATTCTCAAGTGAAAGTGCGGTGCGATATTTACCCGACTCAAACAAGCCATTATTTTGCCCATTTACAAAAGCTGAGCAAACAATCATAAATGATTGTAAAGTGATTTATCATGCGTAAAGACCTATATTTTTGTAAGGAATGACTTGTGGATTGGGACTCAACACTCAGTTAAAAATTCCCCGCCTCCCCCTTTTCCCGACCATTGTAAAACAAAATAAATAAAAAATAAAAAGAGTTCACAATCCATAAAAATTATAGGCAATTTTTGGAATTATCTCTATCTACATTTGTGAATTGTGCAATTCCATTTTAGAAGAATACTTATTTCTTTAATCAAAACTTGAGATTTCACTTTCCCAGCATTCCGTAAACAAAAAAGATATAAAAGGCAAATAGATCACAACAAAATGAAAATTTTAGAGTTCATGTATGGAAAAAATTTTAAGCAATAACAAATGTAAGTAAAGAAAAATTTATTGAAATACCACAAATGAACACAAAAGTTTTGTTATCCAAGTTTGGGAAATTCCACTAGTTCAACCCTAACAGCTTGGAATTTTATAAGAAAGTGATTTTTCTACACATGTTTAAAAAAATGGATACCAAATCTTGAAACCTGTTAAAGAGGCAAATGATCTATGGATTAAAACCTTTTAAAGAGAAGAACAAACGATCAATAAATTCTCATGTGAACGTGTTGTGGGATATTGACCCGAGCCAATCAAGCCATTATATTACCCATATATAAAGAGCTGACCAAACGATCATAGATGATTGTAAAGTAATTTGTCATGAGTTATGGTCTATATTTTTGTAAGGAATGACTTATGGATTAGGAGTCAACACTCAATAAAAAATCCCCTGCCTCCCCCTTTTACAGACGATTGCAAAACTTAATATATAAAAACTAAAAAGAGTTTACAATCATTAAAAATTATAGACCCTTTTTGGAATTATGTCTCTCTACATTTGTGCAATGTGCATTTCCATTTTAGAAGTATACTATTTTCTTAAATCAAAACTTGAGTTTTCATTTTCCCTTCATCTCGTTAAAAAAAAAGAGATAAAAGGCAAATAGATGACAACAAAATGAAAATTTTAGAGTTTATGTATAGAAAAAATTTAAAGAAATAACAAATGTAAGAAAAGAAAATTAATTCACACACCAAAAATGACCACAAAAGTTTTGTTATACAAGTTTGGGAAAAGTCCTCTAGTTAAACCCTAATAGCATGGAATTTTATAAGAAAGAGACTTTTGTACATATGTTTTAAAAAATGGATATGCATGCCAAAAACATGTTAAATATGCAAATGAGCTAAGATCCAAACATTTTAAAGAGAATAAAAAATGCTTAATAAATTCTCAAGCGAACGTGCTGTTGGATATTAACTCGAGTTAATCAAGCCATTATATTGCCTATATATAAAGAGCTGACCTAACGATCATAGTTGATTGTAAAGTGATTTATCATACGTAAGAGGCTATATTTTTGTAAAGAATAACTTATGGATTTGGAGTAACCACTTAATTAAAATTCCCCCACCTCCCCCTTTTCCTAAAAACCTAATATATAAAAATTAAAAAGGGGTTACAATGCCAAAAAATTACAAACACTTTTTTGAATTATCTCTCTCTACATTTGTGCATGGTGCATTTCCTTTTTGGATGTATACTTTTTTCTTTAATCAAAACTTGAGTTTACACTTTCCCTTCATCTCGTAAACAAACAAGAAATAAAAGGAAAATAGGTCATAACAAAATAAAAATTTTAGAGTTTATGTATGGAAAAAATTTAAAGCAATAACAAAGGTAAGTAAAGAAAATTTATTCACACAGCACAAATGAACACAACAGTTTTGTTATCCAAGTTTGGGAAATTCCATTAGTTCTACCCTAATAGCTTGAAATTTTATAACAAAGAGATTTTTCTACACTTGTTTTAAAAAATGGATATGCATGTTTGAAACATGTTAAAGAAGCAATGCCCTATGGATCAAAACCTTTTAAAAGAGAATAACAAACGCTCGTTATATTTCCCACTTATAAAAAGCTCACGAACATTGATGATTGTAAAGTGATTTATCTTGTGTAACTGGCTATATTGTTGTTAGGAATGACTTATGGATTGGGAGTCAACACTCAATTAAAAATCCCCTACCTCCCCCTTTTCCTGACAATTGCAAAATCTAATATATAAAAACAAAAAAGAGTTTAATATCCCTAAAAATTACAAATACTTTTTGGAATTATCTCTCTGTATATATGTGTATTCTGCATTTCTATTTTAGATAGATACTTTTTTCTTCAATCAAAACATGAGTTTAAACTTTCCCTTCATCTCGTAAACAAAAATAAGAAAAAAGGAAAATAAGATCGCAATAGAATGAAATTTTTTGAGTTTATGTATGGAAAAAATTTAAAGCAACAACAAATTTTATTATAGAAAAGTTTTCACTCACCACAAATGAACACAAAAGTTTCGTTATCCTAGTTTGGGCATTTCCACTTGTTCAACCGTAAAAGCTTGGAATTTTATAAGAAAGAGATTTTTCTACACAAAGTTTTAAAAAATTGAAATGCATGTTTGAAACACGTTAAATATGCAAGTGACCAATGGGCCAAACATTTTAAAGAGAATAACAAACGCTCATTAAATTCTCAAGTGAACGTGTAGTGGGATATTTACCCGTGTCAAAGAAGCCATTATATTGCCCATTTACAAAAACTGTCCTAACGATCATAGATGATTGTGAATTGATTTATAATTAATAACTAGAAATATTTTTGTAAGGATTGACTTAAGTATTGGGAGTCAAAACTGAAATTAAAATCCCCCGTCTCCCCCTTTTCCCGACGTTTGCAAAATGTAATATATAAAAACTAAAAAGATTTTACAATCCCTAAAAATTACAAACACTTTTTGGAATTATCTGTCTCTAAATTTTTGCATTGTGCATTTACATTTTAGAAGTATACTTTTTTCTTAAATCAAAACTTGAGTTTTCACTTTCCCTTCATCTCGTAAACAAAAAATAGATAAAAGGCAAATAGATCACAAAAAAAAATATTTTAGAGTTAATGTATGCAAAAAATTTAAAGCATAGACAAAATTTAAGTAATGAAAATTTATTCACACACCACAAATGAACACAAAAGTTTTTTTTTCCATGTTTTGGAAATTCCACTTGTTCAACCCTAATTGCTTAGAATTTTATAACAAAGAGAATTTTCAACACAAGTTTTAAAAAATGGATATGAATGCTTGAAACTTGTTAAAGATGAAAATGACCTATGGATCCAAACCTTTTAAAGAGAATAACAAACGCACATTAAATTTTCAAGTGAATGTGCGGTGGGATATTTACCAGAGTCAAAGAAGCCATTATTTTGCGCATTTACAAAAAGCTGACCTAATGATCATAGATGATTGTAAAGTGATTTATCATGTGTAACTAGTTATATTTTTTTCAGGAATGACTGATGGATTGGGAGTTAACACTCAGTTAAAAGTCCCCCGCGTCCGCCTTTTCCCGACGATTGCAAAACATAACATATAAAAACTAAAAAAAGTTTACAATCCCTAAAAATTGCAGAAAATTTTTGGAATTATCTCTTTCTAAATTTGTGCATTGTACATTTCCATTTTAGATGTCTAGTTTTTTCTTAAATCAAAACTTGAATTTTCACTTTCGCTTCATCTCGTAAACAAAAACAAGATAAAAGGCAAATAGATCACAACAAAATGAAAATTTTAGAGTTTATGTATGGAAAAAATTTCAAGCATTAAAAAATGTTATTAAAGGAATTATTTTCCCACACCACAAATGAACACAAAAGTTTTGCTATCAAAGATAGGGAAATTCCACTAGTTCAACCCTGATAGCTTGGAATTTTATAAGAAAGAGATTTTTCTACACGTGTTATAAAAAATGGATATGCATACTTGAAACATGTTAAAGATGCAAATGACCTATGAATCCAAATATTTTATAGAGAATAACAAACACTTATTAAATTCTCAAGTGAACGTGCGGTGGGATATTTACCCGTCTCAAACAAGCCATTATTTTGCCCATTTTCAAAAAGCTGACCTAATTGTTAGCTAATTATCTTGCGTAATGGCCTATATTTTTTTAAGGAATGACTTATGCATTGGGAATCAACACTCAGTTAAAAATTCCCCGTCTCCCCCTTTTCCCGACCATTGCAAAACCAAATAAATAAAAACTAAGAAGAATTCACAAACCCTAAATATTACAGACACTTTTTGGAATTATCTCTATCTACATTTGTGCATTGTGCAATTCAATTTTAGAAGAATACTTTTGTCTTAAATCAAAAGTTGAGTTTTCACTTTCCCATCATTCTGTAAACAAAAAAGAGATAAAAGGCAAATACATCACAAAAAAATGAAAATTTTAGAGTTTATGTATGGGAAAAAATTTTAAGCAATAACAATTGTTAGTAAAGAAAATTTATTCACACACCACAAATAAACACAAAAGTTTTGTTATCCACGTTTGTGAAATTCCACTAGTTGAACCCTAACAGGTTGGAATTTTATAAGAAAGAGATTTTTCTACACATGTTCAAAAAAATGGATACCCAAGCTTGAAGCGTGTTAAAGATGCAAATGATCTATGGATCAAAACCATTTAAAGAGAAGAACAAACGCTCCTTAAATTCTCAAGTGAACGTCTTGTGGGATATTAACCCGAGTCGATCAAGCCATTATATTGCCCATATATAAAGAGCTGACCTAACGATCATAAATGATTGTAAAGTAATTTGTCATGAGTAACGGGCTATATTTTTGTAAGGAATGACTTAGGATTGGAAGTCAACACTCAATAAAAAATCCCCCGCCTCCCCTTTTACAGACGATTGTAAAACCTAATATATAAAAACTAAAAAGAGTTTACAATCATTAAAAATTACAGGCCCTTTTTGGAATTATCTCTCTCTACATTTGTGCATTGTGCATTTCCATTTTAGAAGTATACTATTTTCTTAAATCTAAACTTGAGTTTTCATTTTCCCTTCATTTCATTAACAAAAAAGAGATAAAAGGCAAACAGATTACAACAAAATAAAAATTTTAGAGTTTATGTATGGAAAAAATTTAAATAAATAACAAAATGTATGAAAAGAAAATTGATTCACACAACAAAAAGGACCACAAATGTCTTTTTATAAGGGTTTGGGAAATTCCTCTAGTTCTACCGTTATACTTTGGAATTTTATATGAAAGAGACTTTTGAACATATGTTTTTAAAAATGGATATGCATGCTTGAAACATTTTAAAGATGCAAATGACCTATGGATCCAAACCTTTTAAAGAGAATAACATACACTCATTAAATTGTACTGTGAACGTGTTGTGGGATATTTACCCGAGTCAAACTAGCCAATATATTGTCCATTTACAAAAAATTGACCTAATGATCATAGATGATTGTAAAGTGATTTATCATGCGTAATAGGCTATATTTTTTTAAAGAATGACTTATGGATTGGGTGTAACCACTTAGTTAAAAATCCCCCGCCTCCCCTTTTCTTGACGATTGCAAAACCTAATATATAAAAATTAAAAAGGGTTTATAATCCCAAAAAATTGCAGATACTTTTTTGAATTATCTCTCTATATATTTGTGCATGGTGCATTTCCATTTTGGATGTATACGTTTTTCTTTAATCAAAACTTGGGTTTACACTTTCCCTTAATCTCGTAAACAAAAAAGAAGTAAAAGAAAAATAGATCACAACAAAATGAAAATTTTAGAGTTTATGTATGGAAAAAATATAAAGCAATAACAAATGTAAGTAAAGAAAATTTATTCACACAGCACAAATGAACACAACAATTTTTTTATCCAAGTTTTGGAAATTCCACTAGTTCAACCCTAATAACTTCAAATTTTAAAAGAAAGAGATTTTTCGACACATGCTTTAAAAAATGGATATGCATGCTTGAAACATGTTAAAGAAGCAAATGACCTATGGATCAAAACCTTTTAAAGAGAATAACAAACGCTCATTAAATTCTCTAGCGAACATGTTGTGGGATATTTACCCGAGTCGAACAAGCCATTATATTACCCATTTATAAAAAGCTGACCTAACAATCATAGATGATTGTAAAGTGATTTATCATGTGTAACTGGCTATAATGTTGTTAGGAATGACTTATGGATTGGGAGTCAACACTCAATTAAAAATCCCCCGCCTCCCCCTTTTCCCGATGATTGCAAAACCTAATATTTCAAAACAAAACAGAGTTTACAATCCCTAAAAAATAGAGGCACTTTTTGGAATTATCTCTCTCTACATATGTGTATTCTGCAATTCTCTTTTAGATATATACTTTTTTCTTCAATCAAAACATGAGTTTTAACTTTACCTTCATCTACTAAACAAAAATAAGAAAAAAGGAAAATAAGATCAGAACAAAATAAAAATTTTAGAGTTTATGTATGGAAGAAATTTAAAGCAATAACAAATTTAAGTATAGAAAAGTTTTCACTCACCACAAATGAACACAAAAGTTTTGTTATCCTAGTTTGGGCAATTCCACTTGTTCAACCCTAATATCATGGAATTTTATAAGAAAGAGATTTTCCTACACATGTTTTAAAAAATGGAAAGGCATGCTTGAGACATGTTAAAGATGCAAATGACCTATGGGCCAAACATTTTATAGAGAATAACCAACGCTCATTAAATTCTCAAGTCCACGTGCAGTGGGATATTTACCCAAGTCAAACAAGCCATTATATTGCCCATTTACAAAAAACTGACCTAACAATCATAGATGATTGTAAAGTTATTTATAAATCATGACGGACAATATTTTTGTATGGAATGACTTTAGGATTGGGAGTCAACACTAAATTAAAGATCACTCACCTTCCCTATTCCCGACGATTGCCAAACCTAATATATAAAAACTAAAAAGTGTTTACAATCCCTAAAAATTACAGACACTTTTTCGAATTATCTCTCTCTACATTTCTGCATTGTGCATTTCCATTTTAGAAGTATACTTTTTTCTTAAATCAAAACTTGATTTTTCACTTTCCCTTCATCTCGTAAACAAAAAAGAGACAAAAGGTACATAGATCACAAAAAAAAAAAAAAAATTTAGAGTTTATGTATGGAAAAAATTTAAAGCATTGACAAATATAAGTAATGAAAATTTACTCACACACCACAAATGAATACAAAAGTTTTGTTATCCAAGTTTGGGAAATTCCACTTGTTCAACCCTAATTGCTATGAATTTTATAACAAAGAGATTTTTCAACACAAGTTTTAAAAACTGGATATGAATGCTTGAAACATGTTAAAGATGAAAATAACCTATGGATCCAAACCTTTTAAAGAGAATAACAAACGTACATTAAATTTTCAAGTGAACGTGCGGTGGGATATTTACCCGAGTCAAACAAGCCGTTATTTTCCCATTTACAAAAAGCTGACCTAATAATCATAGATGATTGTAAAGTGATTTATCATGTGTAAATGGTTATATTTTTGTACGGAATGACTGATGGATTGGGAGTCAACTCTCAGTTAAAAATCCTCCGCCTCCCCCTTTTCCCGACGATTGCAAAACATAATATAAAAAAACAAAAAAAAGTTTACACTCCCTAAAAATTACAGACACTTTTTGGAATTATCTCTCTCAACATTTGTACATTGTACATTTCCATTTTAGATTTATACTTTTTTCTTAAATCAAAACTTGAGACTTTTATTTCATCTCGTAAACAAAAAAAAGATAAAAGGCAAATAGATCACAACAAAATGAAAATTTTAGATTTTATGTATGGAAAAAATTTCAAGCATTAACAAATGTAAGTAAAGGAAATATTTTCACACACCACAAATGAACACAAAAGTTTTGTTATCAAAGATTGGGAAATTCCACTAGTTCTACCCTGATAGCTTGGAATTTTATAAGAAAGAGATTTGTCTACACATGTTTTAAAAATGGATATGCATGCTTGAAACATGATAAAGAATAACAAATGCTTATTAAATTCTCAAGTGAACGTGCGGTGGGATATTTACCCGACTCAAACAAGCCATTATTTTTCCCATTTAAAAAAAGCTGACCTAACAATCATAAATGAATGTAAAGTGATTTATCATGTGTAACGGCCTATATTTTTGTAAGGAATGACTTATGGATTGGGACTCAACACTCAGTTAAAAATTTCCCGCCTCCCCCTTTTCCGGACCATTGCAAAACAAAACAAATAAAAACTAACAAGAGTTCACAATCCCTAAAAATTATAGACACTTTTTGGAATTATCTCTATCTGAATTTGTGCATCGTGCAATTCCATTTTAGAAGAATACTTTTTTCTTTAATAAAAACTTCAGATTTCACTTTCCCTTCATTCCGTAAAAAAAAAAGATAAAAGGCAAATAGATCACAACAAAATGAAAATTTTAGAGTTCATGTATGGAAAATTGTTAAGCAATAACAAATGTAAGTAAACAAAAATTTATTGACATACCACAAATGAACACAAAAGTTTTGTTATCCAAGTTTGGCAAATTCCACTAGTTCAACCCTAGTTTACAAGCCATTATTTTGCCCATTTACAAAAAGTTTACCTAATGATCATAGATGATTGTAAAGAGATTTATCATGTGTAACTGGATATATTTTTGTAAGGAATGACTGATGGATTGGGAGTCAACACTCAATTAAAAAGCCCCCGCCTCCCCCTTTCCCAACGATTGCAAAACATAATAAATAAAAACTAAAAAAATTTTACAATCCCTAAAAATTATAGACACTATTTGGAATTATCTCTCTCTACATTTGTGCATTGTACATTTCCATCTAGATGTATACTTTTTTCTTAAATCAAAACTTGAGTTTTCACTTTCCCATCATCGCTTAAAAAGAAAAAAAGAGATAAAAGGCAAATCGATCACAACAAAATGAAAATTTTAGAGTTTATGTATGGAAAAAATTTAACGCATTAAAAAATGTAATTAAAGGAAATATTTTCACACACCACAAATGAAAAAAAAAGTTTTGTTATCAAAGATTGGGAAATTCCAGTAGTTCAACCCTGATAACATGGAATTTTATAAGAAATAGATTTTTCTACACATGTTTTAAAAAATGGATATGCATGCTTGAAACATGATAAAGATGCAAATGACCTATAAATCCAAATCTTTTATAAATATTAACAAACGTTTACTAAATTCTCAAGTGAATGCGGTGGGATATTTACCCGACTCAAACAAGCCATTATTTTGCCCTTTTACAAAAAGCTGACCTAAAAATCCTAAATGATTGTAAAGTGATTTATCATGCGTAACGGCCTATATTTTATAAGGAATGACTTATGGATTAGGACTCAACACTCAGTTAAAAATTCCCCGCCTCCCCCTTTTCCCGACCTTTGCAAAGCAAAATAAATAAAAACTAAATAGAGTTCACAATCCCTAAAAATTACAGACACTATTTGGAATTATCTCTATCTACATTTGTGCATTGTTCAATTCCATTTTAGAAGAATACTTTTTTCTTCAATCCAAACTTGAGATTTCACTTTCCCATCATTCCATAAACAAAAAAGACATAAGAGCCAAATAAATCACAACAAAATGAAAATTTTAGAGTTCATGTATGGAAAAAAATTTAAGCAATAACAATATAAGTAAATAAAAATTTATTGGCATACCACAAATGAACACCAAAGTTTTGTTATCCAAGTTTAGGAAATTCAATTAGTTCAACCCTAACAGCTTGGAATTTTATAAGAAAGTGATTTTTCTACACATGTTTAAAAAAATGGATACCCAAGCTTGAAACGTGTTAAAGATGCAAATGATCTATAGATCGAAACCTTTTAAAGAGAAGAACAAACGCTCAATAAATTCTCAATTGAACGTTCTATGGGATATTAACCCGCGTCAATCAAGCCATTATATTGCCCATATATGAAGAGTTGACCTAACGATCATAGATGATTGTAAAGTAATTTGTCATGAGTAATGGGCTATATTTTAGTAAGGAATGACTTATGGACAGGGAGTCAGGACTCATTAAAAAATCCCCCGCCTCCCCCTTTCACAGAGGATTGCAAAGCCTAATATATAAAAACTAAAAAGAATTTACAATCATTAAAAAATACAGACCCTTTTTGGAATTTTCTGTCTCTACATTTGTGCATTGTGTATTTCCATTTTAGGAGTATACTATTTTCTTAAATCAAAACTTGAGTTTTCATTTTCCCTTCATCTCTTAAGCAAAAAAGAGATAAAAGGCAAATAGATCACAACAAAATGAAAATTTTAGAGTTTATGTATGGAAAACATTTAAAGAAATAACAAATGTAAGAAAAGAAAATTGATTAACACACCAAAAAAGAACACAAAATTTTTGTTATACAAGTTTTGGAAATTCCCCTAGTTCAACCCTAATAGCTTGGAATTTTATAAGAAAGAGACTTTTGTACATATGTTTTAAAAAATGGATATGCATGCCAGAAACATGTTAAAGATCCAAATGACCTATGGATCGAAACCTTTTAAAGGGAATAACAAACTTTCATTAAATTCTACTGTGGACGTGTTGTGGGATATTTACCCGAGTCAAACAAGCCATTATATTGCCCATTTAAAAAAAGCTGACCTAATTATCATAGATGATTGTAAAGTGATTTATCATGCGTAACAGGCTATATTTTTGTAAAGAATGACTTATGGATTGGGAGTAACCACTTGGTTAAAAATCCCCCTCATTCCCCTTTTCCTGACGATTGCAAAACCTAATATATAAAAATTAAAAAGGGTTTAAAATCCCAAAAAATTACAGACACTTTTTTGAATTATCTCTCTCTACATTTGTGCATGGTGCATTTCTATTTTGGATGTATACTTTTTTCTTTAATCAAAACTTGAGTTTACACTTTCCCTTCATCTCGTAATCAAAAAAGAAATAAAAGGCAAATAGATCACAACAAAATAAAAAATTTAGAGTTTATGTTTGGAAAAAATTTAAAGCAATAACAAAGGTAAGTAAAGAAAATTTATTCACACAGCACAAATGAACACAACAGTTTTGCTATCCAAGTTTGGGAAATTCCACTAGTTCTACCCTAATTGCTCGAAAATTTATAACAAAGAGATTTTTCTACACTTGTATTAATAAATGGATATGCATGCTTGAAACATGTTAAAGAAGCAATGACCTATGGGTCAAAACCTTTTAAAGAGAATAACAAACGCTGGTTAAATTCTCTAGCGAACGTGTTGCGGGATATTTACCCAAGTCGTACAAGCCATTATATTTTCCCCTTATAAAAAGCTGACCTAACAATCATAGATGATTGTAAAGTGATTTATCATGTGTAACTTGCTATATTGTTGTTAGGAATGACTTATGGATTGGGAGTCAACACTCAATTAAAAATCCCCTTTTCCCGATGATTGCAAAACTCAATATATAAAAACAAAAAAGAGTCTTACATACACTTTTTGGAATTATCTCTC
The DNA here is from genome assembly GCF_029961685.1 of Aristolochia californica. Classification (NCBI taxonomy): domain Eukaryota; kingdom Viridiplantae; phylum Streptophyta; class Magnoliopsida; order Piperales; family Aristolochiaceae; genus Aristolochia; species Aristolochia californica. Next base: position 29,525,270 of record NW_027181992.1, on the reverse strand, counting down.
TCTCTACATATTTGTATTATGCATTTCTATTTCTCCAATCAAAACATGAGTTTAAACTTTCCCTTCATCTCGTAAACAAAAATAAGAAAACAGGAAAATAAGATCACAACAAAATGAAAATTTTAGAGTTTACGTACGGAAAAAATTTAAAGCAATAACAAATTTAATTATAGAAAAGTTTTCACTCACCACAAATGAACACAAATGTTTCGTTATCCTAGTTTGGGTAATTCCACTTGTTCAACCCTAATAGCTTGGAATGTTATAAGAAAGAGATTTTTTTACACATGTTTTAAAAATTTGAAATGCATGCTTGAAACACGTTAAAGATACAAATGTCCTATGGGCCAAACATTTTAAAGAGAATAAAAAACGCTCATTAAATTCTCATCTGAACGTGCAATGTGATATTTACCTGTGTCAGACAAGCCATTATGTTGCCCATTTAAAAAAAACTGACCTAACGATCATAGATGATTGTAAATTGATTTATAATTCGTAACGAGCAATATTTTTATAAGGAATGATTTATGGATTGGTAGTCAACACTGAATTAAAAATCCCCCGGCTCCCCCTTTTCCCTACGTTTGTAAAACCTAATATATAAAAACTAAAAAGAGTTTACAATCCCCAAAAACTACAGACACTTTTTGGAATTATCTCACTCTACATTTCTGCATTGTGCATTTCCATTTTAGAAGTATCCCTTTTTCTTATATCAAAACTTCAGTATTCACTTTCCCTTCATCTTGTAAACAAAAAAGAGATTAAAGGAAAATAGATCACAAAAAAAAATATTTTAGAGTTTATGTATGGAAAAAATTTAAAGCATTGACAAATGTAAGTAATGAAAATTTATTCAAACACCACAAATGAACACAAAAGTTTTGTTATCCCAGTTTTGGAAATTCCACTTGTTCAACCCTAATAGCTTATAATTTTTTAACAAAGAGATTTTTCAACACAAGTTTTAAAAATGGATATGAATGCTTGAGACATGTTAAAGATGAAAATGACCTATGGATCAAAACCTTTTAATGAGAAAAAAAAACGCACATTAAATTTTCAAGTGAACGTGCGGTGGGATATTTACCCGAGTCAAAAAAGCCATTATTTTGCCCATTTAAAAAAAGTTGACCTAATGATCATAGATGATTGTAAAGTGATTTATCATGTGTAACTAGCTATATTAATGTAAGGAATGACTGATGGATTGGGAGTCAACACTCATTTAAAAATCCCCCGCCTTACCCTTTTCCCGACGATTGCAAAACATAACATATAAAAACTAAAATACGTTTACAATCCCTAAAAATTACAAAAACTTTTTGGAATTATCTCTCTCTACATTTGTGCATTGTACATTTCCATTTTAGATGTTTACTTTTTTATTAAATAAAAACTTGAATTTTCACTTTCCCTTCATAGTGTAAACAAAAAAGAGATAAAAGACAAATAGATCACAACAAAATGAAAATTTTAGAGTTTATGTATGGAAAAAATTTCAAGCATTAACAAATGTTAGTAAACGAGTTATTTTCACACACCACAAAAGTTTTGTTATCAACGATTGGGAAATTCCACTAGTTTAACCCTGGTAGCTTGGAATTTTATAAGAAAGAGATTTTTGTACACATGTTATAAAAAATGGATATGCATACTTGAAACATGTTAAAGATGCAAATGACCTATGAATCCAAATCTTTTATAGAGAATAACAAACGCTTATTAAACTCTCAACTGAACATGCGGTGGGATATTTACCCGTCTCAAAGAAGCCATTATTTTGCCGATTTACAAAAAGCTGACCTAACAATCATAGATGATTGTAAAGTGATTTCTCATGTGTAATGGCCTATATTTTTTGTAAGGAATGACTTATGGATTGGGACTCAACACTTAGTTAAAAATCCTCCACCTGCTCCTTTTCCTAACCATTGCAAAACCAAATAAATAAAAACTAAAAAGAGTTCACAATCCCTAAAAATTATAGACACTTTTTGGAATTATCTATATCTACATTTGTGCATTGTGCAATTCCATTTTAGCAGTATACTTTTTTCTTAAATCAAAACTTGAGTTTTCATTTTCCCATCATTCTGTAAACAAAAAAGAATTAAAAGGCAAATAGATAACAAGAAAATAAAACGTTTAGAGTTTATGTATGGAAAAAATTTTAAACAAACAATTGTAAGTAAAGAAAATTTATTCACACACCACAAATGAACACAAAAGTTTTGTTATCCAAGTTTGGGAAATTCCACTAGTTCAACCCTAACAGCTTGGAATTTTATAAGAAAGAGATTTTTCTACACATGTTTAAAAAAATGGATACCCAAGCTTGAAACGTGTTAAAGATCCAAATGATCTATGGATCAAAACCATTTAAAGAGAAGAACAAACGCTCATTAAATTCTACTATGAATGTGTTGTGGGATATTTACCCGAGTCAAGCAAGCCATTATATTACCTTGACCTAACGATCATAGATGATTGTAAAGTGATTTATCTTGAATAACAGGCTATATTTTTGTAAAGAATGACTTATGGATTGGGAGAAACCACTTTGTTAAAAATCCCCCACCTCCCCCTTTTCCTGACGATTGCAAAACCAAATATATAAAAATTAAAAAGGGTTTTCAAACACAAAAAATTATAGACACTTTTTTGAATTATCTCTCTCTACATTTGTGCATGGTGCATTCCCATTTTGGATGTATACTTTTTTCTTAAATCAAAGCTTGAGTTTACACTTTCCCTTCATCTCGTAAACAAAAAATAAATAAAAGGCAAATTGATCGCAACAAAACGAAAATTTTAGAGTTTATGTATGGAAACAATTTAAAGCAATAACAAAAGTAAGTAAAAAAAATTTATTCACACAACACAAATGAACACAACAGTTTTGTTATCCAAGTTTGGAAATTCCACTAGTTCTACCCTAATAGCTTGAAATTTTATAACAAAGAGATTTTTCTACACTTGTTGTAAAAAATGGATAAACATGCTTGAAACATGTTAAAGAAGCAATGACCTATGGATCTAAACCTCTTAAAGAGAATAAAAAATGCTCTGTAAATTCTCTAGCGAACGTGTTTTGGGATATTTACCCGAGTCGTACAAGCCATTATATTGCCCATTTATAAAAAGCTGCCCTAACGATCATAGATGATTGTAAAGTGATTTATCATGTGTAACTGGCTATATTGTTGTAAGGAATGACTTATGGATGGGGTGTCAACAGTCAATTAAAAATCCCCTCCCTCCCCCTTTTCCTGACGATTGCAAAACCTAATATATGTATAACAAAAGAGTTTACAATCCCTAAAAATTACATACACTTTTTGGAATTATCTCTCTCTACATATGTGTATTCTACATTTCTATTTTAGATGTATACTTTTATCTTTAATCAAAACATGAGTTTTAACTCTCCAGTCATCTCGTAAGCAAAAATAAGACAAAAGGAAAATAAGATCACAACAAAATAAAAATTTTAGAGTTAATGTATGGAAAAATTTAAAGCAATAACAAATTTAAGTATAGAAAATTGTTCACTCACCACAAACGAACACAAAAGTTTCATTATCCTAGTTTGGGGAATTCCACTTGTTCAACCCTAATAGCTTGGTTTTTTTTATAAGAAAGAGATTTTTCTACACATGTTTTAAAAAATGTAAATGCATGCTTGAAACATGTTAAAGATGTAAATGACCTATGCACCAAACATTTTAAAGAGAATAACAAACGCTCATTAAATTCTCAAGTGAACGTGTTGTGGGATATTTACCCAAGTCAAACAATCCATTATATTGCCCATTTACAAAAAACTGACCTAACAATCATAGATGATTGTCAAGTGATTTATAATGCGTAACAGGCTATATTTTTGTAAGGAATGACTTATGGATTGGGAGAGAACACTCAATTAAAAATCCCCACCTCCCCCTTTTCTCGACAATTGCAAAACCTATTATATAAAAACTAAAAAGAGTTAACAATCCCTAAAAATTACAGACACTTTTTTGAATTATCTCTCTCTACATTTCTACATTATGCCTTTCCATTTTAGAAGCATTTTTTTCTTAAATCATAACTTGAGTTTTTACTTTCCTTTTATTTTGTAAACAAAAAAGATATAAAAGGCAAATAGATCACAAGAAAATGAAAATTTTAGAGTTTATGTATGGAAAAGATTTAAAACAATAAAAAATGTTAGTATAGAAATTTTATTCACACACAGTAAATGAACACAAGTTTTTTTATCCAAGTTTGGGAAATTCCACTAGTTCAACCCTAATAGTTAGGAATTTTATAAGAAAGAGATTTTTCTACACATGTTTAAAAAAATGGGTATGCATGCTTGAAATATGTTAAAGATACAAATGACCTATGTATCCAAATATTTTAAAGAGAATAACAAACGCTCATTAAATTCTCAAGTGAACATGCTGTGGGATATTAACCTGAGTCAATCAAGCCATTATATTGCCCATTTACAAAAAGCTGACCAAACGATCCTAGTTGATTGTAAAGTGATTTATCATTCGTGACGGGCTATATTTTTGTAAGGAATGACTTATGGATTGGGATTCAACACTCAGTGAAAATTTCCCCGCCTCTCCCTTTTCCCGACGATTGCAAAACCTAATACATAAAAACTAAAAAGAGTTTACAATACCTAAAAATTACAGACACTTTTTGCAATTATCTCTCTCTACATTTGTGCATTGTGCATTTCCATTTTAGATGTATACTTTTTTCTTAAATCAAAACTTGAGTTTTCACTTTCACTTCATCTCGTATACAAAAAAGAGATCAAAGGAAAATAGATCACCAAGAAATGCAAAATTTTAGAGTTTATGTATGGAAAAAATTTAAAGAAATAACAAATGTAAGTAAAGAAAATTTAGTCACACACCAAAAATGAACTCAAAAGTTTTGTTATCCAAGTTTGGAAATTCCGCTAGTTCAACCCTAATAGCTTTGAATTTTATAAGAAAGAGACTTTTCTACACATGTTTTAAAAAAAGGATATGCATGCTTGAAACATGTTAAAGATGCAAATGACTTATGGATCTAAACCTTTTAAAGAGAATAACAAACGGTCATTAAATTCTACAGTGAACGTGTTGTGGGATATTTACCCGAGTCAAACAAGCCATTATATTGCCCATTTACAAAAGGCTGACCTAACGATCATAGATGATTGTAAAGTGATTTATTATGCATAACGGGCTATATTATTGTTAGGAAGGACTTATGGATTGGGAGTCAACACTAATTTAAAAATCCCCCGCCTCCCTCTTTTCCTGATGATTGCAAAACATAATATATAAAAGCTAAAAAGGGTGTACAATCCCAAAAAAATACAAACAGTTTTTGAATTACTTTTTTGTACTTTTGCGCATGGTGCATTTCCATTTCGGTTGTATACTTTTTTCTTAAATCAAAACTTGACTTTACATTTTCCCTTCATCTCATAAACAAAAAAAGAAATAAATGGCAAATAGTTCACAACAAAATGAAAATTTTAGAGTTTATGAATGGAAAAAATTTAAAGCCTTAAAAAATGTAAGTAAATAAAATTTATTCACATACCACAAATGAACACAACAGTTTTGTTATCCAGCTTTGGGAAATTCCACTAGTTCAACCCTAATAGTTTGAAATTTTATAAGAAAGAGATTTTTCTACACATGTTTTAAAAAATGGATATGCATGCTTGAAACATGTTAAAGATGCAAATGACCTATGGACCCAAAACTTTTAAAGAGAATAACAAACGCTCATTAAATTTTCAAGTGAACGTGCAGTGGGATATTTACCTGAGTCATACAAGCCATTATATTGCCTATTTATAAAAAGCTGACCTAACTATCATAGATGATTGTAAAGTGATTTATCACATGTAACATGCTATATTTTTTTAACGAATGACTTATGGATTGGGAGTCAACACCCAATTAAAAATCCCCCACCTCCCCCTTTTCCCAACTATTGCAAAACCTAATATATAAAAACTAAAAAAAGATTACAATCCCTAAAAATTACAGTTAGTTTTTGGAATTATCTCTCTCTACATAGGTGCATTGTGCATTTCAATTTTAGAAATACAATTTTTTCTAAATCAAAACTTGTGTTTTCACTTTCCCTTCACCTTGTAAACAAAAATAGATAAAAGGCAAATAGATCACAACAAAATGAAAATTTTAGAGTTTATGAATGGAAAAAAGTTTAAGCAATAACCAATGTAAGTAAAGAAAATTTATTCACACACTACAATTGAACACAAAAGTTTTGTTATCCAAGTTTCAGAAATTCCTCTAGTTCAACCCTAATTTCTTGGAATTTGATAAGAAAGAGATTTTTCTACACATGTTTTAAAAAATTGATATGCAAGCTTGAAACATGTTAAAGATGCAAATGATCCAAATATTTAAAAGCCAATAACAAATGCTCATTAAATTCTCAAGTGAACGTTCGGAGGGATATTTACCTGAGTCAAACAAGCCATTATTTAGCCCATTTACAAAAACTTCACCTAACGATCGTAGATGATTGTAAAGTGATTTATCATGCGTAATGGGATATATTTTTCAAAGGAATGACTTATGGATTGGGAGTCAACACTCAGTTTGAATTCCCCCGCCTCCGCTTTTCCCGACTATTGCAAAACCTAATATATAAAACTAAAAAGAGTTTACAATCCGTAAAAAATACAGACACTTTACAGAATTATCTCAATCTACATTTGTGCATTGTGCATTTCAATTTTTGAAAAATAATTTTTTGTTAAATCAAAACTTGAGTTTTCACTTTCCCTTCATCTTGAAAAAAAAAAGAGATCAAGGACAAATAGATCACAACAAAATGAAAATTTTAGAGTTTTTGTATGGTAAAAATTTAAAGCAATAACAAATGTAAATAAAGAAAATTTAATCACACACCACAAATGAACACAAAAGTTTTGTTATCCAAGTTTGGGAAATTCCACTAGTTAGACACTAATAACTTGAAATTTTATAAGAAAGAGATTTTTCTACACATGTTTTAAAAAATGGATATGCATGCTTGAAACAAGTTAAAGCTGCAAATGACTTATGGATCCAAACCTTTTAAAGTGAATAAAAAACATTCATTAAATTCTCAAGTGAATGTGGGATATTTACTCGAGTCAAACAAGCCATTATATTGCCCATTTACAAAAAAACTGACCTAACAATCATGGAAGATTGTAAAGTGATTTATCATACGTATTGGGCAATGTTTTTTTATGGAATGACTTATGGATTGGGAGTCAACACTCAATTAAAAATCCCCCGCTTCCCCCTTTTCTCGACGATTGCAAAACCTAATATATAAAAACTAAAAAGAGTTTACAATCCCAAAAAATTACAGATACTATTTGGAATTATCTCTCTCTACATATGTGTATTCTGCATTTCCATTTTAAATGTATAATTTTTTCTTCAATCAAAACTTGAGTTTAAAATTTCCCTTCTTCTTGTAAACAAAACTAAGAAAAAAGGCAAAGAAGAGCACAACAAAATTAAAATTTTAGAGTTGATGTATTGTAAAAATTTAAAGCAAAAACAAATTTAAGAAAAGAAAATTTTTCACACACCACAAATGAACACAAGAGTTTCATTATCCTTGTTTGGGAAATTCCACTTGTTCAACCCTAATAGGTTGGAATTTTATAAGAAAGAGATTTTTCTACACATGTTTTAAAAAAAGGATATGCATGCTTGAAACATATTAAAGATGCAAATGACCTATGGTCCAAACCTTTTAAAGGGAATAACAAACGCTCGTTAAATTCTCAAGTGAACGTGCTGTGGGATATTTACCCGAGTCAAACAAGCCATTATTTAGCCCATTTACTAAAAGTTCACCTAACGATCATAGATGATTGTAAAGTGATTTATAATGCGTAACGGGCTATTTTTTTTGTAAGGAATGACTTATAGATTGGGAGTCAACACCCAATTAAAAATCCCCCGACTCCCTGTTTCTCGGGCGATTGCAAAACCTAATATATAAAAACTAAAAAGAGTTTACAATACATAAAAATTACAGACACTTTTTGGAATTATCTCACTCTAAATTTGTGCATTGTGCATTTCCATTTTAGATGTATACTTTTTTCTTAAATTAAAACTTTAGTTTTCACTTTCCCTTCATCTCGTAAACAAAAAAGAGATAAAAGGCAAATAGATCACAACAAACTGAAAATTTTAGAGTGAATGTAAGGAAAAAATTTAAAACAATAAAAAATGTAAGTAATGAAAATTTATTCACCCACCACAAAAGAACACAAAAGTTTTGTAATCCAAGTTTGGGCAATTCTACTTGTTCAACCCTATTATTAGCTTGGAATTTTATAAGAAAGATATTTTTCAACACGTGTTTTAAAAAATGGATAGGCATGCTTGAAACATGTTAAAAATGCAAATGACCTATGGATCCAAACCGTTTAAAGAGAATAAAAAACGCTCATTAAATTCTCTAGTGACGTGTAGTAGGATATTTACCCGAGTCAAACAAGCCATTATTTTGCCCTTTTACAAGAAGTTGACCTAACGATGATAGATGATTGTAAAGTGATTTATCATGTGTAACTAGCTATATTTTTGTATGGAATGACTGATGGATTGGGAGTCAACACTTAGTTAAAAATCCCCCGCCTCCCCATTTTCCCGACGATTGCAAAACCAAATATATAAAAACTAAAAAATGTTTACAATCCCATAAAATTACAGAAATTTTTTGGAATTATTGCTAACTACATTTGTGCATTGTGCATTTTCATTTTAGATGTCTACTTTTTTCTTAAATCAAAACTTAAGTTTTCACTTTCCCTACATTTCATAAACAAAAAAGAGGTAAAAGGCAAATCGATCACAACAAAATGAAAATTTTAGAGTTTATGTATGGAAAAAATTTTAAGCATTAACAAATGTAAGTAAAGGAAATATTTTCAAACTCCACAAATGAACACAAAAGTTTTGTTATCAAAGTTTGGGAAATTCCACTAGTTCAACCCTAATTGCTTGGAATTTTATAAGAAAGAGATTTTTCTATTCATGTTTAAAAAAATGGATATGTATGTTTGAAACATGTTTAAGACGCAAATGACCTATGGATCCAAACCTTTTAAAAAGAATAAAAAACGTGCTTTAAATTCTCAAGTGAACATGTTGTGGGATATTAATCCGAGCCAATCTTGCCATTATATTGCCCATTTACAAAAGCTAACCAAATGATCATAGATGATTGTAAAGTGATTTATCATGCGTAATGGGCTATATTTTTGTAAGGAATAACTTATGGATTGTGAGTCAATACTCAATTAAAAATTCCCCGCCTCCCCCTTTTACCGACGATTGCAAAACCTAATATATAAAAACTAAAAAGGGTTTATAATCCCAAAAAATTACAGACACTTTTTGGAATTATCTCTCTCTATATTTTTGCATTGTGCATTTCCTTTTTGGATGTATACTTTTTTCTTAAATCAAAACTTGAGTTTACACTTTTCCTTCATCTCATAAATAAAAAGAAATAAAAGGCAAATGGATGACAACAAAATGAAAATTTTAGAGTTTATTAATGGAAAAAATTTAAAGCAATAAAAAATGTAAGTAAAGTAAACTTATTCACATGCCACAAATAAACACAAAATTTTTGTTATCCAAGTTTGGGAAATTGCACAAGTTCAGCCCAAATTGCTTGATATTTTGTAAGAATGAAATTTTTCTAATCATGTTCTAAAAAATGGATATGCATGCTTGAAACATGTTAGAGATGCAAATTACCTATGGATCCAAACCTTTATAGAGAATAATAAACGCTCATTAAATTCTCAAGTGAACGTACTGTGGGATATTTACCCGAGTCATAGAAGCCATTATATTGCCTATTTATAAAAAGCTGACCTAAGGATCATAGGTGATTATAAAGTGATTTATCATGTTTAACAGGCTATATTTTTGTAAGGAATGACTTATGGATTGGAAGTCAAAACTCAATCAAAAATCCCCCACCTCCCCATTTTCCCGACGATTGCAAAACCAAATATCTAAAAACTAAAAAAAGTTTACAATCCCTAAAATTACAGTCACTTTTTGGTATTATCTCTCTCTACATTTCTGCATTGTGCATTTCAATTTTAGAGGTATAATTTTTTCTTAAATAAAAACTTGCCTTTTCACTTTCCCTTAATATTGTTAACAAAATAGAGATAAAAGGAAAAAAGATCACAAAAAAATGAAAATTTTAGAGTTTATGTATGGAAAATATTTTAAGCAATAACCAATGTAAGTAAAGAAAATTTATACACTCACCAGAAATGAACACAAAAGTTTTGTTATTCAAGTTTTGGAAATCCCTCTAGTTCAACCCTAATAGCTTGGAATTTTATTAGAATGAGATTTTTCTACATATGTTTTAAAAAATGGATATGCATGCTTGAAACATTTGAAAGATTCAAATGACCTAAGGATACAAACCTTTCAAAGAGAATAACAAACGCTCTTTAAATTCTAAAGTGAAAGTGCAGTGAGATATTTACCCGAATCAAACAAGCCATTTTTGGGCCCATTTTCAAAAAGCTGACCTAACGATCATAGATGATTGTAAAGTGATTTATCATGCATAATGGTCTATGTTTTTTTAAAAGAATGACTTATGGATTTAGAGTCAACACTCAATTAGAAATCCCCCGCCTCCCCCTTTTCTCGACTATTGCAAAACCTAATATTTAAAAAATAAAAAGAGTTTAAAATCCCTAGAAATTACAGACACTTTTTAGAATTATCTAATTCTACATTTGTGCATTGGACATTTCAATTTTATAAATGTACTTTTTTCTTAAATCAAAACTTGAGTTTTTACTTTCCCATCATCTCGCAAACCAAAAAGAGATCAAAGGCAAATAGATCACAAGAAAATGAAAATTTTATAGTTTATGTATGGTAAAAATTTAAAGCAATAACAAATGTAAGTAAAGAAAATTTATTCACACACCACAATTGAACACAAAAATTTTGTTATCCAAGTTTGGGAAATTCTACTAGTTAGACTCTAATAGCTTGGAATTTTATGAGAAAGAGATTTATCAACAATTGTTTTAAAAAATGGATATGCATGCTTGAACAATGTTAAAGATGCAAATGACCTATGGATCCAAACCTTTTAAAGAGAATAACAAACGTTGATTAAATTCTCAAGTGAACGTGATGTGGGATATTTAACCGAGTCAAACAATGCATTATATTGTCCATTTACAAAAAGCTGACCTAACAATCATAGAAGATTGTAAAGTGATTTATCGTACGTAATGGGCAATATTTTTTTAAGGAATGAATTATAGATTGGGAGTCAACACTCAATTAAAAATCCCCCGCCTCCCCCTTTTCTTGACGATTGAAAAACCTAATATATAAAAACTAGAAAGAGTTTACAATCCCTAAAAATTATAGACACCTTTGAAATTATCTCTCTCCAAATTTGTTCATTGTGTATTTCCATTTTAGATGTATACTTTTTTCTGAAATCAAAACTTGAGTTTTCACTTTCCCTTCATCTTGTAAACAAAAATGGATAAAAGGTAAATAGATCACAACAAAATGAAAATTTTAGAGTTTATGTATGGAAATAATTTAAAGCATTAACAAATGTAAGTAAAGAAAATGTATTCACACACCACAAATGAACACAAAATTTTTGTTATCCTAGTTTGGGAAATTCCACTAGTTCAACCCTAATAGCTAGGAATTTTATAAGAAAGAGATTTTTCTACACATGTTTTAAAAAATGGATATGCATGCTTGAAATGTGTTAAAGATGGAAATGACCTATGGATCCAATCCTTTTGGGGGGGGGGGGGGGTTAGTCAACAAACTAGAAATTTGATCTTCATCTTCATATCATGCCTCTACATGATATTCATCTTCGAAATGGGTGTTAGTGTGGACAAGTTCATGTTCGAAGATGGTGTTAGTGTGGACAAGTTCATCTTCATCTTCATCTTAGAAATTTAAAACTATTGATTTTATTAATTATAAAAATGAATTAATTAAACCAAATGTTTGAGTTAACATTATTTTAATTACCATTATTAAATCACTAATACAATAGAGTAAATATAAAATAAATATGATTAATAAATAAAAACAGTATTATATTAATAACATAAGATAGATTTTTTACATGGTATTAATTACTAATATATTTTCACAAAATAAAAAATAATTAATTAATCAAATGCTTACTTTAATTATATTTTATTTCCCGGAACAATAAATATGAAGTTTAATATAGTAATAAAATTGAACAAAAATATTAAATAAATAGATATACAACTTTATTAATAACTTAAAAGAAAGATTATTCAAATAACGAGGTCGTGCCTTTAATATTAAAATCATCAAGTTACAAGTTTAGTACATATGAACGACACATGTTCAAAAGTAATAACATACAACCATCATTTATCGTTCCACATGGAAGTCGATATGGCATCTCGAAATTGTGAGGCTCTTGTGGATTCTAATGCACGCTGCCTCCGAAAGGTTGTTACTTGGCTACCCTCATCCTCAAGACCATCATCTTTGTCGCTGTCTGTATCATCCATTGCACCTTGGACCGCATCACCTCCTCCACCAAGCTCGCCACCCAAATCATCATCTTCATCTTCAAATATATCATCATAATCCTGTCCACGTATATAATTGTGCAATATACAACAAGCATATACAATTTTCTCCTAGATCTTAAAAGAAAATGAAGAAGCACCTTTTAACATTTGAAATCGAGCTTTTAAAGCACCAAAAGTTCGCTCAATAATATTCCGTAAAGATGAGTGTCTTCAGTTGAATAATTATTGTTCATTTCTAGGAATATTATCTCCAAATTCTTGCAAATGATACCGGGTTCCTCGATATGGAACCAAAAATCCCTTAAGATTTGCATAAGCAGCATCGACTAGATAATATTTTCCTATAATAGAAATTATATTCCACATAAAATAATTGAAGATAAAATAGATAAAAAATGACTGGATAAAAATATATTACTTACCTTCTTGTACAAAGAGTTTCTCTCTATGAGTCAATGTGTCCTTCAGTACATGGGAATCAGCTGCTGATCCCTCCCATCCCGCAAGTACATAAGTGAATTGCACATCAAATGAACATGCTGCCATCACATTTTGTGAGAGATAACCTTTTCTATTCCAGAACCTTGGTTGATATTCAAGTGGAATGTTCGCTTTGATATGAGTTCCATCAATAGCTCCAATACAATCCTAATTATACATTTTCAATTAATATTGACTAACTTTGTATATTAATCTAAAATTATTTAGTTATAGGAAGTGATGTTACTTTGAAGTACGAATAAAACATTGAACTGGTTAAAATCTTTGAGTGTGTGCGTTCCGAAGGCTGTTTGACGTAATCAGAGTGAAGTTTGAGATTGCATCTAACACCTTGTTGAAATACTTACTTATGGTCCAGTTTGATCTATCAAACATCTCTATTGTGACACTATACGGTTGTCCTTGACCAACATTTAGGAGGAAATATGCAAGTTGTTCTTCAATTGAGATGGTCTTTGTGGCTGATAAAATCCCTTTACTAGTAAGTATATTTGCCAATTTGCGAAATAACAGTTGATTCATTATGTAAACTTTCTGAAATTTAACTGTGATTTGTCTAGTGCCTTTTGCAAATACAATGGACTATTCATCCCACAAGAACGTGGTACACATCTATTGTAATAGGTCTAGATAGTATCTTCCCATGGTGAAAAAAAAAGGTTGTGAATGCAACCATAGTTGAAACCTTTTCTTCGTCTGTCATAGTATCCATGGAAATCTACAAATTCAATCACCTAAAAGCCATAAACACAAGTAAACATCAATCTTCAATCATAACCTATTTGCAATCACACCTATACACAACCATATTCATCCACATTCAATCACATCCCTACGCAACCATATCCATTTAATTGTCCACATCCATATTCATCCATGCAATATATTAACACAACAACATATCAAATTTAAATACTAACCATACTAATAAGTCTTGCAATGTCATAATTCAAACAACATACCTAATACGTAACAATATTCCAAAAGAAGATAATGAATTTAAAAACGTATTACAAACAGTTTGTTGCACAATATTTAAGCCACTCGACCCACTCTTCCACTGTCATCTTCGTAAAATACTCCTTCTTACTTGGCGTGTCCAACCATAAAGGAGAGCGCATCTTCAAGTCTTCAGACAGGTATGGGATTTCCCTGATGGTTTTGACTCAATCTGCCTCTTTAGGCTTGATGACTTCCTTCAATGTCTGAGCAATTTCCCTCATTGCATCAATGAATTAACTATTGTCATTACCGGACATTTCAATTCTCTTTCTACGACTACTTGAAGATGTCTGATTACTTCTTTCAGATTGATTACCTGGAGACTCATTCACACTTAATAATGGCGTTGGAGTATCCCTTACTATATCAAAATCCTCGGGCTCATCCATCGGGACATGTTCCGATTCATGGATGACTTCATCGCCCTGATCTACAAAGGTTGCACCTCCTGACCCTACTACTATTGCGTTTCCCACCACCACAACTAATTTTTCGTACAGGGGGCAGCCTTCACGTCTGCACTTTTCAGCATCTTTATGCTCCTACAAGAATAAAACATCCTTCAGACGTCTTGGAATAGAGTTATACTAACGCAAAAAACATAAAAACTATTTTATAGTACATCATGATTTACTGACCTTTATGTAGTCAAGCCATACAAAATTACATGCAATAACTCGTTGTGGTTGCATCCCAACCGAACCACTAGTGTTGATACAGCTCGTTACCATTTGGTATGTTCTCTTCCATGCTCTTATTCGATTCTTCACCTCCTCAACAGTTTTTTATTGACTGCGTCTTCATTGAACTTATTAGCACAGTCCATATATACCTCATTCTTCCACACCCCGTTAGGCAACTTGTTCCCTAGATTGACCTGCTCGACCAAGAGATCGAGCATTTTGCTATCATCATCGAAGGTCCAAATGTCATATGGTTGACCAATTGGTTGTCTTCTTGCAGCCATGTATAATCTAAATCTGAGACGGTCCTCATGAAAAAAACTTTACCAGACAACCTTTACCCATCACGGAAACACAAACCATAAAAAATAGAATACCAAGTGGTGGATATGTATAACACCCGAATCTCCTCACCACATGGCAAAACATTCCATAGCACTTCAAAAATTTTCAACAACATTCTAAAATAGAATACCATGTGGTGGATATGTATAACACCCGAATCTCCTCACCACATGGCAAAAACATTCCATAGCACTTCAAAAATTTGCAACAACATTCACTATTGCATATGCACTAAATATGACAAAACACACATATCAAGTCCAAATTCACCGAACACCCCCAGTAAAGCCCCATATAACTTTGCAATCACTACGAACTGTACCTCGTCAATAATGGGGGTCGGATTTCGTTGGCTAATCGATGCCCTAAAGTCAAACCTAAACCATCAAACCCTAAATTCAAACCCTATCACCTACTAAACTCTAAACCCTAAACCCCACACAATAATTCCAGTCCCTAAACCCAAAAAACCCTAGAGCTTAAAAACACAAAACCCCCAAAACCTTAAAAACCCTAAACCATCAAACCCTAAACCCTATCATCTACTAAACTCTAAACCCTAAACACTAATTCCAGAACTTAATACCATAAAATCCCTAAAACCTAAACCCTACACCCTAATTACAAACCCTAAACCCAAAAAACCCTAGAGCTTAAAACCACAATACCCCCAAAACCTTAATAACCCTAAACCCCCTAAAACTTAAAAACCCTAATCCCTAAAATACCCTAAATCCTTAACCATAAACCCTAAACCCTAATTCTATGTCCCTTTTACCAAGCACCAAACCCTAAAAATAATCCCTAACACGAATCAAGAATTTAGACCCTAAACTGTAACCCTAAATCCCACAATTATGCACAAGTAACCCCCAGTTAGGCACTAAAAATAAAATTAAATAAAATAAAACACTAATTTAATGAAAAAAAATATATGGTTTAGTCATACTTTCTGAAATTTGGGGAAAACCGAAGCCAAAGGGTGAAATCGATGCTGAATGGGGAAATCGATGCCTAATCAAAGAAGAAATTAAGCAAAAGATTCCCAAATGTCAAAATCGAAGAAAATCAAAATTGAAATGGGGAAATCGAACGAAATCGGAAGGTATTTTGGGGGAAAGGAGAATAACCAGAGAGAGAAGGGAGTGGGAGGATAATAGGGAGAAGAGAGGGAGAAGAGAGAGAAGGAATGGAGGTCGAGCGGGATAAGAGAGAGAGAGAAGCGAGAGAGAACAATGGAGAGCGATTTTGATAGAAGAGAGGGAGGCATGGGGATGACAGAGGGGTGCGAGAGAGAGGGTTATTTTGAGAGATGACTGAGAGACGGAGGCCGGAGACAAGAGGGAGCAGAAACGGAAGCTGGAGAAGAGAATCCGAGAGAAGAGAGGCAGTACTGATGTCGGGGGTGTAGGGAGATGATAGAGGGAGTGCGGGAGAGAGGGAGGAAAAAAGAGAAATGAGGATGCGTAGAGAGGGGGGTGTGAGGAGAGAGAGGGAAAAAAAAGGAATCCCGCGCGCATTCTTCATCTCGTTGAAGACCAAATACGGTCTTCAATGAGATGAAGGATTTTAAACCGTGGAGATGAAGGACCGCTTCATCCCCTGCATCTAGATGAAATGTCATCTGCGCTCCACTAACGACTTCATCTGTAGAAAGGCGACATGCGGTTGAAGATCATCACGAACTTCAAGTTGACTAACCCCCTGAATTAAAGATAATAACAAACATTCATTAAATTCTCAAGTGAACTTACGGTGGGATATTTACCCGAGTCAAACATGCCATTATTTTTCCCACTTAAAAAAACCTGACCTAACGATCATAGATGATTGTAAAGTGATTTATCATGCGTAACGGGCTATATTTTTGTAAGGAATGACTTATGGATTGGGAGTCAACACTCAGTTCAAAATCCCCCGCCATCCCCTTTTCCTGACGATTGCAAAACCTAAGATATTAAAACTAAAAGGAGTTTACAATCCCTAAAAATTATAGACATTTATTGGAATTATCTCTCTTTACATTTGTGCATTGTGCATTTCCCTTTTAGGTGTATACTTTTTTCTTCAATCAAAACTTGAGTATACACTTTCCCTTCATCTCGTAAACAAAATAGAGATAAAAGGCAAATAGATCATAACAAAAAGAAATTTTAGAGTTTAAGTATAGAAAAAATTTAAAGCAATAACAAATGTAAGTAAAGAAAGTTTATTCACACACCACAAATGAACATAAAAGTTTTGTTATCCAAGTTTTGGAAATTCCACTAGTTCAACCCTAAGAGCTTGGAATTTTATAAGAAAGAGATTTTTCTACACATGTTATAAAAAATGGATATTCATGTTTGAATCATGTTAAAGATGCAAATGACCTATGGATCCAAACCTTTTAAAGAGAATAATAAACGTTCATTAAATTCTCGAGTGAGCGTGCGGTGGGATATTTGCCCAAGTCAAACAATCCATTATTTTGCTCATTTACAAAAATCTGACCTAACGATCATAGATGATTTTAAAGTGATTTATCATGTGTAACAGGCGATGTTTTTGTAAGGAATGACTTATGGAATGAGAGTCAACACTCAGTTAAAAATCCCCCACCTCCCCTTTTTCCTGACGATTGCAAAACATAATATATAAAAGCTAAAAAGAGTTTTAAATCCTTATAAATTATAGAAACTTTTTTGAATTATCTCTCTCTATATTTGTGCATTGTAGATTTCCATTTTAGATGTATATTGTTTTCTTAAATCAAAACTTGAGCTTTCACTTTCCCTTCATCTCGTAAAAAAAAAAGCGATAAAAAGCAAATAGATCAGAATAAAATGAAAATTTTAGAGTTTAAGTATGGAAAAAATTTAAAGCAATAACAAATGTTAGTAAAAAAATTTAATCACACACCACAGATGAACACAAAATATCTGTTATCCAAGTTTGGAAAATTCAAGAGTTCAACCCTAATAGCTTGGAATTTTATTAGAAAGTAATTTTTCTACAGGTTTTAGAAAAAGGATATGCATGCTTGAAACATGTTAAAGATGCAAATGACATATGGATCCAAAACTTTTAAAGATAATAACAAACACACATTAAATTCTCAAGAGAACGTTCGGTGGGTTATTTACCCGAGCCAAACAAGCCATTATTTCGCCAATTCATAAAGAGCTGACCTAACGATCATAGAGGATTGTAAACTGATTTAACATGCGTAATGGGCTATATTTTAGTAAGGAATGACTTATGGATTGGGTGTCAACACTCAGTTAAAAATCCCCCGCCTCCCCCTTTTCCTGATGATTGCAAACCTAATATATAAAAACTAAAAAGAGTTTACAATTCCTAAAAATTACTGACACTTTTTTTAATTATCTATATCTACATATGTGCATTGTGAATTTCCATTTTAGATGCATACTTTATTCTTGAATCAAAACTTGAGTTTTCACTTTTCTTCATCTCGTAAACAAAAAGAAAAAAAAACCAAATAGATTACAACAAAATGAAAATTTTAGAGTTTATGTATGGAAAAAATTTAATGCAATAACAAATGTAAGTAATGAAAATTTATTCACACACCACAAATGAACACAAAATTTTTACTATCTAAGTTTTGGAAATTCGACTTGTTCAACCCTAATAGCTTGGAATTTTATAAGAAAGAGATATTTCAACACGTCTTAGAAAATGGATATGCATGCTTGAAACATGTTAAAGATGCAAATGACCTATGGATCCAAAAATTTTAAAGAGGATAATAAACGCTCATTAAATTTTCAAGTGAATGTGTGGTGGGATATTTACCCGGGTCAAACACGCCATTATTTTGCCCATTTACAAAAAGCTGACCTAACGATCATAGATGATTGTAAAGTGATTTATCATACCTAATTGCCTAAATTTTTGTAAGGAATGACTTATGAATTTGGATTCAACACTCAGTTGAAAACCCCCCACCGCCCCCTTTTCCTGACTATTGCAAAACCTAATATATAAAAACTAAAAAGAGTTTAAAATCCCTAAAAATTACATACACTTTTATGAATTATCTCTCTTTACATTTGTGCATTGTGCATTTCCATTTTAGGTGTATACTTTTTTCTTAAATCAAAACTTGAGTTTTCACTTTCTCTTCATCTCGTGAACAAAAAAGAGATAAAAGGCAAATAGATCACAACAAAATGAAAATTTTAGAGTTTATGTATTAAAAAAATTTAAAGAATTAAAAAATGTAACTAAAGAAAATATTTTCACACACCACAAATGAACAAAAAAGTTTTGTTGTCCAAAGTTTGGAAATTTCACTAGTTCAACCCTAATAGCTTGGAATTTTATAAGAAAGAGATTTTTCTACACATGTTTTAAAAAATGGATATGCATGCTTGAAACATGATAAAGATGCAAATGACCAATGGATCCAAACCTTTTAAAGAGAATAAGAAATAATCATTAAAATTCTCAAGCTAACGTACAGTGGGTATATACCCGAGTCGAACAAGCCATTATTTTGCCCATTTACAAAAAGTTGACCTTACGATCATAGATGATTGTAAAGTGATTTATCATGCGTAATAGGCTATATTTTTTTAAGGAAGTACTTATGGATAGGAAGTCATCACTCACTTAAAAATCCCCCGCCTCCCCCTTTTCTTGATGTTTGCAAAACTTTATATATAAAAACAAAACAGAATTTACAATACCTAAAAATTACAAACACTTTTTGGAATTATATCTTTCTACATTTGTGCATTGTGAATTTCAATTTACGATATATATTTTTTTCTTAAATCAAAACTTTAGTTTACACTTTCCCTTCATCTTATAAACAAAAATGAGATAAAAAGCAAATAGATCACAACAAAATGAAAATTTTAGAGTTGATGTATGGAAAAAATTTAAAGCAACAACAAATGTAAGTAAAGAAAAGTTATTCACACAATACAAATTAAAAAAAAGTTTTCTTATCCAAGTTCTTTAAATTCCTCTAGTTCAACCCTAATAGCTTGGAATTTTATAAGAAAGAGATTTTTTCTACACATGTTTTAAAAAATGGATATGCATGCTTAAAACATGTTAAAGATGCTAATAACATATGGAACCAAACCTTTTAAAGAGAATACCAAACGCTCTTTAAATTCTCAAGTGAACGTGTGGTGGGATATTTACTCGAGCCAAACAAGCCATTATTTTGCCCATTTACAAAAAGCTGACCAAAAGGATCATAGATGATTGTAAAGTGTTTTATCAAGCGTAATAGGCTATAATTTTTTATGGAATGACTTATGGATAGGAAGTCATCACTCAGTTGAAAATCCCATGCCTCCCCCTTTTCTCGACCATTGCAAAACCTAATATATAAAAACTAAAAATATTTTATAATCCTTAAAAATTACAAACACTTTTTGGAATTATCTCTCTCTACATTTTTGCATTGATCATTTCCATTTTAGATCTATACTTTTTTCTTAAATCAAAACTTGAGTTTACACTTTCCCTTCATCTCGTAAAAAAAAAAAATAGATAAAAGGCAAATAGATCACAACAAAATGAAAATTTTAGAGTTTATGTATGGAAAAATTTTAAAGAATTAACAAATGTAAGTAAAGAAAATTTATTCACACACCACAAATGAACACAAAATTTTTGTTATCCAAGTTTGGAAAATTCAACTAGTTCAACCCTAATTGCTTGGAATTTTATAAGAAAGAGATTTTTCTACATAAGTTTAAAAATATGGATATGCATGCTTGAAACATGTTAAATATAAAAAAGACCTATGGATCCAAACCTTTTAAAGAGAATACCAAATGCTCATTAAATTCTCAAGTGAATGTGCGATGGGATATATACCCGAGTCAAACAAGCCATTATTTTGCCCATTTACAAAAAGCTAACCTAACGATCATAGATGATTTTAAAGTGATTTATCATGTGTAATGGGCTATATTTTTTTAAGGAATGACTTATGGATTGGGAACCAATATTCAATTAAAAGTCCCCTGCCTCCCCCTTTTCCCAAAGATTGCAAAACCTAATATATAAAAACTAAAAAGAGTTTACAATCCCTAAAAATTACTTACACTTTTTGGAATTATCTCTCTCTACATTTATGCATTGTGCATTTCCGTTTTAGAAGTATACTTTTTTCTTAAATCAAAAGTTGAGTTTTCACTTTCCTTTCATATAGTAAATAAAAAAGAGATCAAAGGCAAATAGATCACAACAAAATGAAAATTTTAGAGTTTATGTATGGAAAAAATTTAAAGCAACAACAAATGTAAGTAAAGAAAATTTATTCACACACCACATATGAACACAAAAGTTTTTTTATCCAAGTTCGGGAAATTCCTCTTGTTCAACCATAATAGCATGGAATTTTATAAGAAAGTGATTTTTCTAGAAATATTTTTAAAAATGGATATGCATGCTTGAAACATACTAAAGTTGCAAAGGACCAATGGATCCAAACGTTTTAAAGAGAATAACAAACACTCATTAAATTCTGAAGTCAACGTGTTGTAGGATATTTACCGGAGTCAAACGAGCTATTTTATTGTCCATTAACAAAAAGCTGACCTAATGATCATAGATGATTATAAAGTGATTTATCATACGTAACAGGCAACATTTTTGTATGGAATGACTTAAGGATTGGGAGTCAACACTCAGTTAAAAATCCCCCGCCTCCTCCTTTCCTTGCAAAACCTAATATATAAAAACCAAAAAGAGTTTACAGTCCCTAAAAATTACAGGCACTTTTTGCAATTATCTCTCTCTACATTTGAGCGTTGTGGATTTCCGTTTTAGATGTATACTATTTTATTAAATCAAAACTTAAGTTTTCACTTTCCCTTCATCTCGTAAACAAAAAAGAGATAAAACACAAATAGATCAAAACAAAATGAAAATTTTATATTTTATGTATGGAAAAAATTTAAAGCATTAACCAATGTTAGAAAGGAAATTTATTCACACTCCACAAATGAACACAAAATTTTTGTTATTCAAGTTTGGAAAATTCCACTTGTTCAACCCTAATAGCTTGGAATTTTATCCGAAAGAGATTTATTCTACACTTGTATTAAAAAATGGATATGCATGCTTGAAACATGTTAAATATGCAAATAACCTATGGATCCAAACCTTTTAAAGAGAATAACAAACGCTCATTAAATTCTCAAGTGAACATGTGGAGGGATATTTACCCGAGTCAAACAAGCCATTTTTTTGCCCATTTACAAAAAGTTGACCAAAGGATCATAGATGATTGTAAATTGTTTTATCAAGCATAACGAGCTATAATATTATAAGGAATGCCTTAGGGATTGGAAGTCATCACTCGATTAAAAATCCCCCACCTCCCCCTATTCGTGACGATTGCAAAACCTAATATATAAAAACTAAAAAAAGTTTAGAATCCATAAAAATTACATACACTTTTTGGAATTATATCTCTCTACATTTGTGCATTGTCCATTTCCATTTTAGATGTATACTTTTTTCTTAAATCAAAATTTGAGTTTACACTTTCCCTTCATCTACTAAATAGAAAAGATAAGAGGCAAATAGATCACTACAAAATGAAAATTTTAGAGTTTATGTATGGAAAAAATTTAAAGCATTAACAAATGTCATTAAAGAAAATTTTCACACACCACAAATAAACACAAAATTTTTGTTATCCATGTTTGGGAAATTCAACAAGTTCAACCCTAATAGCTTGGAATTTTATAAGAAAGAGATTTTTCTACCTATGTTCAAAAAAATGGATATGCATGCTTGAAACATGTTAAATATGAAAATGACCAATGGATCCAAACCTTTTAAAGAGAATAACAAAAGCTCATTAAATTCTCAAGTGAACGTGCGGTGGGATATTTACCCGAGTCAAACCAGCCATTATTTTGTCCATTTAAAAAAAGCTTACCTAACGATCATAGATGACTCTAAAGTGATTTATCATGCATAATGGGCTATATTTTTTTAAGGAATGACTAATGGATTTGTAGTCAACACTCAGTTCAAAATCCCCCTGCTCCCCCTTTTCCCGATGATTACAAAACCTAATATATAAAAACTAAAAAGAATTTACAATCCATAAAAATTATAGAAAGTTTTTTGAATTATCTCTCTCTACATTTTTGAATTGTGCATGTCCTTTTTAGATATATACTTTTTTCTTAAATCAAAACTTGAGTTTTCACTTTCCCTTCATCTCGTAAACAAAAATTGATAAAATGGCAAATAGATCACAACAAAATCAAACTTTTAGAGTTTTTTTTTGGAAAAAACTTAAAGAATTAAAAAATTTGAGTAAAGAAAATTTATTCACACACCTCAAATGACCACAAAAGTTATCTTATCCAAGTTTGGGAAATTCCACTAGTTCAACCCTAATAGCTTGAAATTTTATAAGAAAGAGATTTTTCTACACATGTTTTAAAAAATGGATATGCATGTTTGAAATATGTTAAAGATTCAAATGACCTATGGATCCAAACCTTTTAAAGAGAATAAAAAATTCTCAAAAAATTCTCTAGTGAACGTGCGGTGGGATATATACCTGAGTCAAACAAGCCATTATTTTGCCCATTTACAAAAAACTGACCTAATGATCATAGATTGTTGTAAAGTGATTTATCATGTGTAATGGGCTATATTTTTTTAAGGAATGACTTACGGATTGGGAGTCAACACTCAATTAAAAATCCCATGCCTCCCCTTTTTCTCGACGATTGGAAAACCTAATATATAAAAACTAAAAAGAGTTTACAATCCCTAAAAATTAAATACACCTTTTGGAATTATCTCTCTCCACATTTTTGCATTGTGCATTTCCGTTTTAGAAGTATACTTTTTTCTTAAATCAAAACTTGAGTTTTTACTTTCCCTTCATCGCGTAAATAAAAAAGAGATGAAAGACAAATAGATCACAACAAAATGAAAATTTTAGAGTTTATGTATGGAAAAAATTTAAAGAAACAACAAATGTTAGTTAAGAAAATTTATTCACACACCACAAATGAACATAAAAGTTTTGTTATCCAAGTTTAGGAAATTCCTCTAGTTCAACCCTAATAGCTAGGAATTTTATAAGAAAGAGATTTTCTACACATATTTTAAAAAATGGATATGCATGCTAGAAACATGCTAAACTTGCAAAGAACCAATGGATCCAAATGTTTTAAAGAGAATAACAAACGTTCATTAAATTCTCAAGTGAATGTGTTGTGGGATATTTACCCGAGTCAAACTAGCCATTATATTGCCCATTAACAAAAAGCTGACCTAACGATAATAGATGATTGTAAAGTGATTTATCATGTGTAACGGGCTATATTTTTGTAAGGAATGAGTTATGGATTGGGAGTCAACACTCAGTTAAAAATCCCTCGCCTCCCCTTTTCCTGACGATTGCAAAACTTAATATATAAAAGCATAAAAATTACAGACACTGTTTGGAATTATCTCTCTCTACATTTGAGCATTGTGCATTTCCATTTTAGATGTATACTGTTTTCTTAAATCAAAACTTGACTTTTCACTATCCCTTCATCTCGTAAACAAAAAAGAGATAAAAGGCAAGTATACCGCAACAAAATGAAAATTTTAGAGTTTATGTATGGAAAAAATTTAAAGCATTAACAAATGTAAGAAAATAAAATTTATTCACACTCCACATATGAACACAAAAGTTTTGTTATCCAAGTTTGGAAAGTTCTTCTTGTTCAATCCTAATAGCTTGGAATTTTATCCAAAAAGATTTTTTCTACACATGTATTAAAAAATGGATATGCATGCTTGAAACATGTTAAAGATGCAAATTACCTATGGATCCAAACCTTTTAAAGAGAATACCAAACGTTCATTGAATTCTCAAGTGAACGTGTGGATGGATATTTACCCCAATCAAACAAGCCAATATTTTCCCCATTTACAAAAAGCTAACAAAAAGATCATAGATGATGGTAAAGTGTTTTATCAAGCATAACGGGCTAAAATATTGTAAGGAAGGACTTATGGATTGCAAGTCATCACTAAGTTAAAAATCCCCCGCCTCCCCCTTTTCCTGACAATTGCAAAACCTAATATATAAAAACTAAAAAGAGTTGACAATCCCTAAAAATTAAAGAAACTATTTGGAATTATCTCTCTTTACATTTGTGCATTGTGAATTTCCATTTTAGATGTATACTTTTTTCTTAAATCAAAACTTGAGTTTACATTTTCCCTTCATCTCGTAAATAAAAGAGATAAAAGGCAAATAGATCACAACAAAATGAAAATTTTAGAGTTTATGTATGGAAAAAATTTAAAGTATTAAAAAATGTAAGAAAAAAAAATTTATTCACACACCTCAAATAAACACAAAAGTTTTGTTATCATGTTAGGGAAATTCCACTAGTTCAACCCTAATAGCATAGAATTTTATACGAAAGAGATTTTTCTACATATGTTTTAAAAAATGGATATGCATGCTTGAAACATGTTAAATGTGAAAATGACCAATGGATCCAAAACTTTTAATGAGAATAACAAAGGCTCATTAAATTTTCAAGAGAACGTGCGGTGGGATATTTACCCGAGTCAACCAAGCCATTATTTTGCCCATTTACAAAAAGCTTACCTAACGATCATAGATGAATGCAAAGAGACTTACCATGCGTAACTGGCTATATTTTTTTAAGAAATGACTTATGGATTTGGAGTCAACATTCAGCTAAAAATCCACCGGCTCCCCCTTTTCCCGGCGATTGTAAAACCTAATATATAAAAACTAAAAAGAGTTTACAATCCCTAAAAATTATAGACACTTTTTGGAATTATCTCTCTCAACATTTGTGAATTGTGCATGTCCATTATAAATTATATACTTTCCCTTCATCTCGTAAAAAAAATGGATAAAAGGCAAATTGATCACAACAAAATGAAAATTTTAGCGTTTATGTATGGAAAAAATTTAAAGAATTAAAAAATTTAAGTAAAGAAAATTTATTCACACACCACAAATGAACACAAAAGTTATCTTATCAAAGTTTGGGAAATTCCACTAGTTCAACCCTAATAGCTTGGAATTTTATAAGAAAGAGATTTTTCTACACATGTTTTAAAAAATGGATATGCATGTTTGAAACATGTTAAAGATGCAAATGACCAATGGATCTAAACCTTTTAATGAGAGTGAAAAACACTCATTAAATTCTCAAGTGAACTTCTGGTGGGGAATTTACCAGAGTCAAACATGCAATTATTTTGGCCATTTACATTAAGCTGACCTAACAATCATAGATGATTGTAAAGTGATTTATCATGCGTCATGGGCTATATTTTTGTAAGGAATAACTTATGGATTGGGATTCAACACACAGTTAAAAATCTCCCGCCTCCCCCTTTTCCTGATGATTGAAAATCTAATACATAAAAACAAAAAAGAGTTTAGAATCCCTAAAAATTACAGACACAATTTCTAATTATCTCTCTCTACATTTGTGCATTGTGCATTTCCATTTTAGATGTATACTTTTTTCTTGAATCAAAACTTGAGTTTTTACTTTCCCTTCATTTCGTAAACAAAAAAGAGAGTTTATGTAAGGAAAAAATTTAAAGCAATAAAAAATGTACGTAATGAAAATTTATTCACAGACCACAAATGAACCCAAAAGTTTTCTTATCCAAGTTTGGGAAACTCCACTAGTTAAACCCTAATAAGTTGGAATTTTATACGAAAGAGATTTTTCAACACATGTTTTAAAAAATGGATATGCATGATTGAAACATGTTAAATATGCAAATGACCTATGGATCCAAACCTTTTAAAGAGAATAACAAATGCTCATTAAATTCTCAAGTGAACGTGCGGTGGGGATATTCACCAGAGTCAAACAAGCAATTATTTTGCCGATTTACAAAAAGCTGACCTAACGATCATAGATGATTGTAAAGTGATTTATCATGTGTAATGGGTTATATTTTTGTAAGGAATGACTTATGGATTGGGATTCAACAATCAGTTAAAAAATCCCCTCTTCCCCCTTTTCTTGACGATTGGAAATATAATATATAATGACTAAAAAGAGTTTACAATCCCTAAAAATTATAGGCACTTTTTGGAATTATCTCTCTCCATTTTTTTGCATTGTGCATTTCAATTTTAGATGTATACTTTTTTCTTGAATCAAAACTTGAGTATTCACTTTCCCTTCATTTCGTAAACAAAAAAGAGATAAAAGACAAATAGATCACATCAAAATGAAAATTTTAGAGTTTATGTTAGGAAAAAATTTTAATCAATAACAAATGTAAGTAAAGAAAATTTATTCACACACAACAAATGAACAGAAAAGTTATCTTATCCAAGTTTCGAAAATTCCACAAGTTCAACCCTAATAGCTTATAATTTTATAAGAAAAATATTTTTCTACACATGTTTTATAAAATAGATATGCATGTTTGAACCATGTTAAAGATGCAAATGACCAATGGATCCAAACCTTTTAATGGGAATAACAAACACTCAATAAATTCTCAAGTGAACTTGTGGTGGGAAATTTACCCGAGTGAAACATGCAATTATTTTTCCCATTTACAAATAAGGTGACCTAACGATCATAGATGATTTTCAAGTGATTTATCATGTGTAATGGGCTATATTTTTTTACTTATGGATTCGGATTAAACACTCAGTTAAAAATACCCCGCCTCCCCCTTGTCCTGACGATTGAAAATTTAATATATAAAAGCAAAAAAGAGTTTAGAATCCCATAAAACTACATACAAATTTTGGAATTATATCTCTCTACATTTGTTGATTGTGCATTTCCATTTTAGATGTATACTTTTTTCTCGAATCAAAACATGAGTTTTCACTTTCCCTTCATTTCGTAAACAAAAAAGAGATAAAAGGCAAATAGATCACTACAAAATGAAACTTTTAGAGTTTATGTAAGGAAAAATTTTAAAGCAATAAAAATGGATGTAATGAAAATTTATTCACACACCACAAATGAACACAAAAGTTTTGTCATCCAAGTTTCGGAAATTCCACTAGTTAAACCCTAATAGGTTGGAATTTTATAAGAAAGAGATTTTTCAACACATGTTTTAAAAAATAGATAAGCATACTTGAAACATGTTAAAGATGAAAATGACCTATGGATCAAAACCTTTTAAAGAGAATAACAAACGCTCATTAAATTCAAAAGTGAACGTGCGGTGGGGATATTCACCCAGGTCAAACAAGCAATTATTTTGCTGATTTACGAAAACCTGACGTAACTATCATATATGATTGTAAAGTGATTTATCATGTGTAATGGGCTATTTTTGTGTGAGGAATGACTTATGGATTGGGATTCAACACTGAGTTAAAAATCCCCCTCTTCCCCCTTTTCTCGACGATTGAAAATCTAACATATAAAAACTAAAAAGAGTTTACAATCCATAAAAATTACAGACACTTTTTGGAGTTATCTCTCTCTACATTTGTGCATTGTGCATTTCCATTTTAGATGTATACTTTTTTTTTAATCAAAACATGAGTATTCACTTTCCCTTCATTTCGTAAACAAAAAAGACATAAAAGGCAAATAGATAACAACAAAATGACAACTTTAGAGTTTATGTAAGGAAAAAATTTAAAGCAATAAAAAATGTACGTAATGAAAATTTCTTCAAAGTCCATAAATAAAAACAAAAGTTTTGTTATCCAAGTTTTGGAAATTCTACTTGTTCAACCCTAATAGCTTGGAATTTTATAAGGAAGACATTTTTCTACACATGCTTTAAAAAATGGATAGGCTTGTTTGAAACATGTTAAAGATGCAAATGACCTATGCCCTATTAAAGAGAATAACAAACACTCAATAAATTCTCAAGTGAACTTGAGGTGGGATATTTACCCAAGTCAAACATGCAATTATTTTGCCCATTTACAAAAAGTTGACCTATGGATCATAGATGATTTTAAAGTGATTTATCTTGTGTAATGGGCTATATTTTTGTAAGGAATGACTTATAGATTGGGAGTCAACACTCAGTTAAAAATCCCCCACCTCCCCCTTTTCCCGACGATGTCAAAACCTAATATAAAAAAATTAAAAAGTGTTTACAATCCCTAAAAATTATATGCACTTTTGGGAATTATATCTCTCTACATTTGAGCATTCTGCATTTCCATTTTAGATGTATACTGTTTTCTTAAATCAAAACTTGAGTTTTCACTTTCCCTTCATCTGGTAGACAAAAAAGACATAAAAGGCAAATAGATCACAACAAAATTTTAATTTTAGAGTTTATGTATGGAAAAAATTTAAAGAATTAACAAATTTATGAAAATAAAATTTATTCACACTCCACAAAATTAACACAAAAGTTTTGTTATCCAAGTTTGGAATGTTCCTCTTGTTATCCATGTTTGGGAAATTCCACTAGATTAATCCTAATACCTTGGAATTTTATAAGAATGAGATTTATCTACACATGTATTAAAAAAAAAGGATATGCATGCTTGAAACCCTAATAGGTTGGAATTTTATAAGAAAGAGATTTTTCAACACATGTTTTAAAAAATGAATATGCATGATTGAAACATGTTAAAGATGCAAATGACCTTTGGATCCAAACCTTTAAAAGAGAATAACAAACGCTCATTAAATTCTCAAGTGAACGTGTGGTGGGGATATTCACCAGAGTCAAACAAGCAATTATTTTGCCCATTTACAAAAAGCTGACCTAACGATAATAGATGATTCTAAAGTGATTTATCATTTGTAATGGGCTATATTTTTGTAAGGAATGACTTATGGTTTGGGATTCAACAATCAGTTAAAAAATCCCCTCTTCCCCCTTTTCTTGACGATTGGAAATCCAATATATAAAAACTAAAAAGAGTTTACAATCCCTAAAAATTACAGACACTTTTTGGAATTATCTCTCTGCACATTTTTGCATTGTGAATTTCAATTTTAGATGTATACTTTTTTCTTGAATCAAAACTTTAGTATTCAATTTCCCTTCATTTCGTAAACAAAAAAGAGATAAAAGGCAAATAGATCACAAAAAAAATGAAAATTTTAGAGTTTATGTTAGGAAAAATTTTTAAGCAATAACAAATTTAAGTAAATAAAATTTATTCACACACCACAAATGAACACAAAAGTTATCTTATCCAAGTTTGAGAAATTCCACAAGTTCAACCCTAATAGCTTGTAATTTTATAAGAAAAATATTTTTCTACACATGTTTTAATAAATAGATATGCATGTTTGAACCATGTTAAAGATGCAAATAACCAATGGATCCAAACCTTTTAAACAGAATAACAAACATATTAAATTCTCAAGTGAATGTGTGGAGGGATATTTACCCGAGTCAAACAAGCAATTATTTTGCCCATTTACAAAAAGGTGACCGAGCGATCATAGATGCTCGAAAGTGACTTATGATACGTAATGAGCTATATTTTTGGAAGAAAATACTTATGGATTGGGATTCAACACTCAGTTAAAAATCCCCCGCTTCCCCCTTTTCCCGATGATTGAAAATCTAATATATAAAAACAAAAAAGATTTTTCAATCCCTAAAAATTACAGACACTTTTTGGAATTATCTCTCTCTACATTTGTGCATTGTGCATTTCCATTTTAGATGTATACTTTTTTCTTGAATCAAAACCTGAGTTTTCACTTTCCCTGCGTTCCGTAAAATAAAAGAGATAAAAGGCAAATAGATCACAACAAAATAAAAATTTTAGAGTTTATGTAAGAAAAAATTTAAACCAATAAAAAATGTACGTAATGAAAATTTATTTACACACCACAGATGAACTCGAAAGTTTTGTTATCCAAGTTTGGGAATTTCCACTAGTTGAATCGTAATAGCTTGGAATTTTATGAGAACGAGATTTTTCAACATAGATTCTAAAAAAGGATATGCATGCTTGAAACATGCTAAAGATGCAAATGACCTATGGATCCAAACCTTTTAAAGAGAATAACAAACACTCATTAAATTCTCAAGTGAATGTGCGGTGGGATATTTACCCAAGTCAAACGTGCAATTATTTTGACCATTTACAAAAACCTGACCTAACGGTCATAGATGATTGTAAAGTGATTTATCATGCGTAACGGGCTATATTTTTGTAACGAATGACTTATGGATTGGGAGTCAACACTTAGTTTAAAATCCCCCGCCTCTCCCTTTTCCTGACGATTGCAGAACCTAATATATAAAAACAAAAAAGATTTTGCAATCTCCAAAAATTACAGATAGTTTTTGGAATTATCTCTCTCTACATTTGTGCATTATGCATTTCTATTTTAGATGTATACTTTTTTCTTAAATCAAAACTTGAGTTTACACTTTCCCTTCATCTCGTAAACAAAAAGGAGATCAAAGGCAAATAGATGACCACAAAATGAAAATTTTAGAGTTTATGTATGGAAAGAAAATTTATTCACACACCACAAATAAACACAAAATTTTTATTATCCTAGTTTGGGAAATTCCACTAGTTAAACCCTAATAGCTTGGAATTTTATAAGAAAGAGATTTTTCTACACATGTTTTAAAAAATGGATATGCATGCTTGAAAAAAGTTAAAGGGGCAAATGAACTATGGATCCAAACCTTTTAAAGAGAATAACAAACGCTCATTAAATTCTCAAGCGAACTTGCGGTGGGGATATTTACCTGAGTCAAACAAGGATTTACTTTGCCCATTTAAAAAAAGCTGACCTAACAATCAGAGATGATTGTAAAGTGATTTATCATGCGTAATGGGCTATATTTTTGTAAGGAAGGACTTATGGATTGGGTGTCAACACTCAGTTAAAAATCCCACGCCTCCTCCTTTTCCTGACGTTTGAAAAACCTTATATATAAAAACTAAAAAGAGTTTGCAATCCCTAAACATTACAGAAACATTTTGGAATTATCTCTCTCTACATTTGTGGATTGTGCATTTCTATTTTAGATGTATACTTTTTCCTTAAATCAAAACTTTAGTTTTCACTTTCTCTTCATCTCGTAAACAAAAAAGAGATAAAAGGCAAATAGATCACCACAAAATGAAAATTTTAGAGTTTATGTATGGAAAAAATTTAAAGCATAAACAAATGTAAATAAAGAAAATTTACTCACACACCTCAAATGAACACAAAAGTTTTTTTTATCCTTGTTTTGGAAATTCCACTAGTTAAAGCCTAATAGCTTGGAATTTTATAAGAAAGTGATTTTTCTACACTTGTGTTAAAAAATGGATATGCATGCTTGAAAAAATATAAAGATTCCAATGAGCTATGGATCCAAACCTTTTAAAGAGAATAACAAACGCTGATTAAGTTCTCAAGTGAACGTGCGGTGGGGTTATTTATCTGAGTCAAACAAACAATTATTTTGCCCATTTACAAAAAGCTGACCTAACGATCATTGATGATTGTAAAGTGATTTATCATTTGTAATGAGTTATATTTTTGTAAGGAATGGCTTATGGATTGGGATTCAACACTCAGTTAAAAATCCCCCGCCTCCCCCTTTTCCCGACAAGTGAAAATCTAATATTTAAAGGCAAAAAATAGTTTACTATCCCTAAAAAATAAAGACAATTTTTGGAATTATCTCTCTGTCCATTTGAGCATTGTGCATTTCTACTTTAGATGTATAATTTTTTGTTGAATAAATACTTGAATTTTCACTTTCCCTTCATCTCGTAGAAAAAAAAGAGATAAAAGGTAAATAGATCACAACAAACTGAAAATTTTAGAGTTTATGTAAGGAAAAAATTTAAAACAATAAAAAATGTACGTAATGAAAATTTATTGAC
This sequence comes from Aristolochia californica, assembly GCF_029961685.1. Classification (NCBI taxonomy): domain Eukaryota; kingdom Viridiplantae; phylum Streptophyta; class Magnoliopsida; order Piperales; family Aristolochiaceae; genus Aristolochia; species Aristolochia californica. Next base: position 29,492,254 of record NW_027181992.1, on the reverse strand, counting down.
ACACCACAAATGAACACAAAATTTTTGTTATCCAAGTTTCAAAAATTCCACTTGTTCAACCCTAATAGCTTGAAATTTTATATGAAAGAGATTTTCTACACATGTTTTAAAAAATGGATATGCATGTTTGAAACATGTTAAAGATGCAAATGACCTATGGATCCAAACCTTTTAAAGAGAATAACAAACGCTCTTTAAATTATCATGTGAACTTGTGGTGGGATATTTACCCGAGTCAAACATGCAATTATTTTGCCTATTTACAAAAAGCTGACCTAACGGTCATAGATGATTGTAAAGTGATTTATCATGCATAACGGGCTATATTTTTGTAACGAATGACTTATGGATTGGGAGTCAACACTTAGTTTAAAATCCCCCTCCTCCCCCTTTTCTTGACGATTGCAAAACCTAATATATAAAAACGAAAAAGAGTTTGCAATCTCCAAAAATTATAGATAGTTTTTGGAATTATCTCTCTCTACATTTGTGCATTGTGCATTTCTATTTTAGATTTATAATTTTTTCTTAAATCAAAACTTGAGTTTACACTTTCCCTTCATCTCGTAAACAAAAAAGTGATAAAAGGCAAATAGATGACCACATAATGAAAATTTTAGAGTTTATGTATGGAAAGACTTTTAAGCAATAACAAATGTTAGTAAAGAAAATTTATTCACACACCACAAATGAACACAAAATTTTTGTTATCCTAGTTTGGGAAATTCCACTAGTTAAACCCTAAAGCTTGGAATTTTATAAGAAAGAGATTTTTCTACAAATGTTTTAAAAAATGGATATGCATGCTTGAAAAAAGTTAAAGATGCAAATGACCTATGGAGGCAAACCTTTTAAAGAGAAGAACAAACGCTCAATAAATTCTCAAGTGAACTTGCGGTGGGGATATTTACCCAAGTCAAACAAGGATTTATTTTGCCCATTTAAAAAAAGCTGACCTAACGATAATAGATGATTGTAAAGTGATTTATCATGCGTAATGGACTATATTTTTTTAAGTAATTACTTATGGATTTGGATTCAACACTCAATTAAAAATCACCCTCCTCCTTTTCCTGACGATTGAAAATCTAATATATAAAAACAAAAAAGAGTTTAAAATCCGTAAAAAATACAGACACTTTTTGGAATTATCTCTCTTTACATTTGTGCATTGTGCATTTCCATTTTAGATGTATACTTTTTTCTTGAATCAAAACTTGAATTTTCACTTTCCCTTCATTTCGTGAACCAAAAAGAGATAAAAGGCATATAGATCACAACGAGACGAAAATTTTTGACTTGATGTAAGAAAAAAATTTAAAGCCATAACAAATGTATGAAATGAAAATTTATTCACACTCCACAAATGAACACAAAAGTTTTGTTATCCAAGTTTGGGAAATTCCACTTGTTCACCCCTAATTGCTTGGGATTTTATAAGAAGCAGTTTTTTCAACACATGTTTTAAAAAATTGATAAGCATGCTTTAAACATGTTAAACATGCAAATGACCTATGGATCCAAACCTGTTAAAGAGAATAACAAACACTCATAAAATTCTCAACTGAATGAGCTGTGGTATATTTACCATAGTCAAACAAGCCATTATTTTGCCATTTTACAAAAAAACTAACTTAACGATCATAGATGATTGTAAACTGATTTATCATGTGAACGGGCTATATTTTTCTAAAGAATGACTTCTGGATTGGGTGTCAACATCAGTTAAAAATCCCCTGCCCAGCCCTTTTGCCGACAATTACAAAACCTAATATATAAAAACTAAAAAGAGTTTACTATCCCTAAGACTTTTTGGAATTATCTCTATCTACATTTTTACATTTTACATTTCATTTTTAGAAGGATACTTTTTTCTTAAATCAAAACTTGAATTTTCACTTTCCCTTCATCTCGTAAACAAAAAAGAGATAAAAGGAAAATATATCACAACAAGATGAAAATTTTAGGGTTTATGTATGGAAAAAATTCAAAGCAATAACAAATGTTAGTACAGAAAATTTTTCCACACACCACAAACGAACACAAAAGTTTTGTTACCCAAGTTTGGGAAATTCTTCTAGCTCAACCCTAATAGCTTGGAATTTTATAAGAAAGTGATTTTTCTACACATGCTGTAAAAAATGGATATGCATGCTTGAAACATGTTAAATTTGCAAATGACCTATGGATCCAAACCTTTTAAAGAGAATAACAAACGCTCATTAAATTCTCAAGTGAATGTGCGGTGGGATATTTACACGAGTCAAAGAGCCATTATTTTGCCCATTTACAAAAAGCTGACCTAAATATCATAGATGATTGTAAAGTAATTTATCATGCATAATGGGCTATAATTTTGTTAGGAATGTCTTATGGATTGGGAGTCAACACTCAGATAAAATTCCCCTGCCTCCCCCTTTTCCTGACGATTGCAAAACCTAATATTTAAAAACTAGAAAGAGTTTACAATCATAAAAAAATTGTAGACATGTTTTGGAATTATCTCTCTATACATTTGTGCATTGTGCATGTCCATTTTAGATGTGTATTTTTTTCTTAAATCAAAACTTGAGTTTTCACTTTCCCTTCATCTCGTAAACAAAAATGGATAAAAGGCAAATAGATCACAAAAAAATAAAATTTTTAGAGTTTATGTATGGAAAACATTTAAAGAATTAAAAAATGTAAGTAAAGAAAATTTAGTCACACACCACAAATGAACACAAAAGTTATATTTTCGTAGTTTTGAAAATTCCACTAGTTCAACCCTAACAGCTTGGAATTTTATAAGAAAGAAATTTTTCTACACAAGTTTTAAAAAATTGATATGCATGCTTGAAACATGTTAAAGATTCAAATGACCTATGGATCCAAACCTTTTAAAGAGAATAACAAACGATCATTAAATTCTCAAGTGAACGAGCGGTGGGATACTTAGCCGAGTCGAAGAAGCCATTATTTTGCTCTTTTACAAAAAGCTGACCTAACGATCATAGATGATTGTAAAGTGATTTATCATGTGTAACAGGCTATATTTTTTAAAGGAATGACTTATGGATTGGGAGTCAACACTCTGTTAAAAATCCCCTGCCAACCTCTTTTCCCGACGATTGCAAAAGAAAATATATAGTAAAAAAAGAGTTTACTATCTCTAAAAATTATAGAAACTTTTAGTAATTATATCTATTTACATTTCTGCATTGTGTATTTCCATTTTAGAACTATACTTTTTTCTTAAATCAAAAATTGAGTTTTCACTTTCCCTTCATCTCGTAAACAAAAAAGAGATAAAAGGCAAATAGTTCACAACAATATGAAAAATTTAGAGTTTATTTATGAAAAAAAATTTAAGGATTAACAAATTTAAGTAAAGAAAATATTTTCACACACCACAAATGAACACAAAAGTTTTGTTATCCAAGTTTTGGAAATTCCACTAGTTCAAACCTAGTAGCTTGGAATATTAGAAGAGATTTTTTTTCACACATTTTAAAAAATGGATACGCATGCTGGACACATGATAAAGATGCAAATGATCTATGGATCCTAAGCTTTTAAAGAGAATGACAAACGCTCATTAAATTCTCAAGTGAATGTGCGGTGGGATATATACCTGAGTCAAACAAGCCATTATTTTGCCCATTTAGAAAAAGCACACCAAACAATCATAGATGATAGTAAAGTGATTCATCTTGCATAACGGGATTTATTTTTGTAAGCAATGACTTAAGGATTTGGAATCAACACTCAATTAAAAATCCCCCACCTCCCCCTTTTCCCGACGATTGCAAATCATAATATATAAAAACTAAAAAGAGTTTACAAGCCCTAAAAATTACAGATAGACACTTTTTGGAATTTTCTCCATCTACATTTGTGCAATGTGCATTTCCGTTTTAGAAGTATACTTTTTTCTTAAATAAAACTTGATTTTTCACTTTCCCTTCATGTCGTAACGAAAAAAGAGATCAAAGATAAATAGATCAAAACAAAACGAAAATTTTAGAGTTTATGTATGGAAAAAATTTAAAGCAATAACAATTTTAAGTGAAGAAAATTTATTCACACACCACAAATGAACACAAAAGTTTGGTTATCTAGGTTTGGGAAATTCCTTTTGCTCGACTCTAACAGCTTGGAATTTAATACGAAAGTGATTTTTCTACACATGTTTTAAAAAATGGATATGCATGCTTGAAACATGTTAAAGATGCAAATGACCGATGGATCCAATCCTTTTAAAGAGAATAACAAACACTACTTAAATTGTCAAGTTAACGTGTTGGGGATATTTTCCCGAGTCAAACAAGCCATTATATTGCTCGTTTACAAAAAGCTGACCTAATGATCATAGAAGATTATAAAGTGATTTATCATGCATAAGGGGCTATATTTTTGTAAGGAATGACTTATGGATTGGGTGTCAACACTCATTTAAAAATCCCCCGCCTCCCCCTTTTCCTGACGTTTGAAAACCCTTATATATAAAAACAAAAAAGAGTTTAGTAGCCCTAAAAATTACAGAAACTTTTTTGGAATTATCTATCTACATTTGACCATTGTGCATTTCCATTTAAAATGTATATTTTTTTCTTAAATCAAAACTTGAGTTTTCACTTTCCCTTCATCTCGTAAACAAAAAAGAAATAAAAGGCAAATAGATCATAAGAAAATGAAAATTTTAGAGATTATGTATGGAAAAAATTTTAAGCATTAACAAATGAAAGTAAAGAAAATTTGTTCACACTCCACAAATGACCACAAAGGTTTTGTGATCCAAGTTCGGAAAATTCCACTAGTTCAACCCTAATAGCTTGGAATTTTCTAAGAAAGAGATTTTTTCTACACATGTTTTTCAAAATGGATATGCATGTTTGAAACATGTTAAAGATGAAAATGACCTATAGATCCAAACCTTTTAAATAGAATAACAATCGCTCATTAAATTCACAAGTGAAAGTGCAGTGGGATATTTACCCAAGTCAAACAAGCCATTATTTTGCCCATTTACAAAAAGCTGGCCTAAAGATCAAGATGATTGTAAAGTGTTTTATCAAGTGTAACGGGCTACAATTTTGTAGGGAATGACTCATTGATTGGGAGTCAACACTCAGTTAAAAATCCCCCGCCTTTCCCTTTTCCTGATGATTGCAAAACCTAATATATAAAAACTAAAAAGAGTTTGCAATCCCTAAAAATTATAGACACTTTTAGGAATTATCTCTCTCAAAATTTGTGCATTGTGAATTTCCATTTAAGATGTGTACTTTTTTCTTAAATCAAAACTTGACTTTACACTTTCCCTTCATCTCGTAAACAAAAAAGAGATAAAAGGCAAATAGATCACAACAAAATGAAAATTTTTGAGTTTATGTATAGAAAAAATTTAAATCAATAAAAAATACAAGTAAAGAAAATTTATTCACACACCACAAAGGAAAACAAAAGTTTTGTTATACAAGTTTGGGAAATTCCACTAGTTCAACCCTATTAGCTTGGAATTTTATAAGAAAGAGATTTTTTTACACATGTTTTAAGAAATGGATATGCATGCTTGAAACATGATAAAGATACAAATGACGTATGGATCCAAACCACTTAAAAATAATAATAAATTCTCATTAAATTCTTAAATGAACATGTGGTGGGATATTTACCCGAGTCAAACAAGCCATTATTTTGCCCATTTACAAAAAGCAGACCTAAATATCATAGATGATTGTAAAGTAATTTATCACGCATAATGGCCCATAATTTTGTAAGGAATGACTTATGGATTGGGATTCAACACTCAGTAAAAATCCCCTGCCTGCCAAAACCTAATACATAAAAACTAAAAAAAGTTTACAATCCATAAAAATTATAGACACTTTTTGGAATTATCTCTCTCTACATTTGTGCATTGTGCATTTCCATTTTTTATGTATACTTTTTTCTTAAATCTAAACTTGAGTTTTCACATTCCCTTCATCTCGTAAACAAAAAAGAGATAAAAGGCAAATAGATCACAACAAAATGAAAATTTTAGAGTTTATGTATGGAAAAAATTTAAAGCAAAAACAAATGTCAGCAAAGAAAATTAATTAACACACACACAAATTTTTTGTTATCAAAGTTTGGGATATTCCACTAGTTCAACCCTAGTAGCATGGAATTTTATTAGAAAGAGATTTTTCTACACATGTTTTAAAAAATGGATATGCATGCTTGAACCATGTTAAAGATGGAAATGACCTGTGGATCCAAACCTTTTAAAACGAATAATAAACGCTCAATAATTTCTCATGTGAACATGCGGTGGGATATTTACCTGAGTCAAAGAAGCCATTATTTTGCCCATTTACAAAAAGTTGACCTAACGATCATAGATGATTGTAAAGTGATTTATCATGCGTAATGAGTAATATTTTTTTTGTAAGGAATGACTTATGGATTTGGAGTCCACACTCAGTTAAAAATCCACATTCTCCCCCTTTTCCCGACGATTGCAAAACCAAATATTTAAAAACGAAAAATAGTTTATAATCCCTAAAAATTATGGAAAATTTTTGGAATTATCTCTCTCTACATTGGTGCTTTGTGCATTTCCATTTTAGTTATATACTTTTTTCTTAAATCAAAACTTGAGTTTTCACTTTCCCTTCATCTCGTAAACAAAAATGGATTAAAGGAAAATAGATCACAATAAAATGAAAATTTTAGATTTTATGTGTGGAAAAACTTAAAGAATTTAAAAATGTAAGTAAAAAAAAATTATTCACACACCACAAATGAACACAAAAGTTATCTTATCCAAGTTTGGTAACTTCCACTAGTTCAACCCTAATATCTTGGAGTTTTAAAAGAAAGATATTTTTCTACAGATGTTTGAAAAAATGGATATGCATGTTTCAAACATGTTAAAGATGCAATAGACCTATGGACCCAAACCTTTTAAAGAGAATAACAAATCCTCACTAAATTCTCAAGTGAACTTGCGATGGGATATTTACCCGAGTCAAACATGCCATTATTTTGCTTATTTACAAAAACCTAACCTAACGATCATAGATGATTGTAAAGTGATTTTTCATGCGTAACGGGCTATATTTTTGTGAGGAATTACTTATGCATTGGGAGTCAACACTTAGTTATAAATCCCCCGCCTCCCCCTTTTCCGAACGATTGCAAAACCTAATATATAAAAACTGCAAAAGCGTTTACAATCCCTAAAACTTATTGACACTTTGTGGAATTATCTCTCTCTACATTTGTGCATTGTGCATTTCTTTTTTAGAGGTATACTTTTTTCTTAAATCAAAACTTGAGTTTACACTTTCCCTTCTTCTCGTAAACAAAAAAGAGATAAAAGGCAAGTAGATCACAACAAAAAGAAAATTTTAGAATTTATGTATGGAAAACATTTTAAGCAATAACACATGTAAGTAAATAAAATTTATTCACACACCACAAATGAACACAAAAGTTTTGTTATCGAAGTTTTAGAAATTCCACTAGTTCAACCCTAATAGTTTTGAATTTTATAAGAAATAGATTTTTCTACACATGTTTTAAAAAATGGATATGCATGGTTAAAACATGTTAAAGATGCAAATGACCTATGGATCCAAACCTTTTAAAGAGAATAACAAACGCACATTAAATTCTCAAGTGAGCGTGTTGTGGGATATGTAGCTGAGTCAAAAAAGCCATTATTTTTCCTGTTCAAAAAAAGCTGACCTAGCCGTCATAGATGATTGTAAAGCAATTTATTATGCAAAACGGCCCATATTTTTGTAAAGAATGACTTATGGATTGGGTGTCGATACTCATTTAAAAATCCCCCGCCTCCCCCTTTTCCTGACGATTGCAAAACCTAATATATAAAAACTAAAAAGAGTTTACAATCCCTAAAAATTATAGAAACTTTTTGGAATTAACTCTCTCTACATTTATGCACTGTGCATTTCCATTTTAGATCTACACTTTTTTCTTAAATGAAAACTTGAGTTTTCACTTGCCCTTCATCTAGTAAACAAAAAGAGATAAAAGCCAAATAGATCACAACAAAATTAAAATTTTAGAGTTTATGTATGGAAAAAATTTAAAGCAATAACAAATGTAAGTAATGAAAATTTATACCCACACCACAAATAATGACAAAAGTCTTGTTATCCAAGTTTGGGAAATTCCACTTGTTCAACCCTATCAGCTTGGAATTTTATAACAAAAGAGACTTTTCAACACATGTTTTAAAATATTGATATGCATGCTTGAAACATGTTAAAGATGCAAATGACCTATGGATCCAAACCATTTAAAGAGAATAAAAAACACCCATTAAATTCTCAAGTGAACGTGTGGTGGGATATGTACCCGAGTCAACAAGCCATTATTTTGGCCATTCACAAAAAACTGATCTAACAATCATAGATGATTGTAAAGTGATTTATCATACGTAATGGGCAAATTTTTTGTAAGGAATGACTTACGGATTGGGATTCGACACTCAGTTTAAAATCCCCCGCCTCCCCCTTTTCAAGATGATTACAAAACCTAATATATAAAAACAAAAAAGAGTTTACAGTCCATAAAAATTACAGACACTTTTTTGAATTTTCTCTCTCTACATTTGTGCATTTCCATTTTAGATCCATACTTTTTTCTTAAATCAAAACTTGAGTTTTCACTTTCCCTTCATCTCGTAAACAAAAAGAGATAAAAGCCAAATACATCACAACACAATGAAAATTTTAGAGTTTATGTATGCAAAATATTTAAAGCAATAACAAATATAAGTAATGAAAATTTATACACACACCAAAAATAATCACAATAGTTTTTTTATCCAAGTTTGGAAAATTCCACTTGTTCAACCCTATCAGCTAGGAATTTTATAAGAAAGAGACTTTTCAACAAATGTTTTAAAAAATTGATATGCATGCTTGAAACATATTAAAGATGCAAATGACCTATGAATCCAAACCTTTAAAGAGAATAACAAACGCTCATTAAATTCTCAAGTGAATGTGTGGTGGGATATGTACCCGAGTCAACAAGCCATTATTTTGGCCATTTACAAAAAGCTGACTTAATGATCATAAATGATTGTAAAGTGCTTTACAATGCGTAATGGGCTATATTTTTGTAAGGAATGACTTATAGATTGGGATTCGACACTCAGTTTAAAATATCCCGCCACCCCCTTTTCACGACGATTGCAAACAAAATATATAAAAACAAAAAAAAAGTTTACAATCCGTAAAAATTACAGACACTTTCTGTAATTATCTCTCTCTACGTTTGTGCATTGTGCATTTCCATTTTGGATGTATACTTATTTTCTTCAATCAAAACTTGAGTTTTCACTTTCCTTTCTTCTTGTAAACAAAAAAGAGATATTAGGCAAATAGATCACAACGAAATGAAAATTTTAGAGTTTATATAAGGAAAAAAATTAAAGCAATAAAAAATGTAAGTAATAAAAATTTATACACACACCCCAAATGAACACAAAAGTTTAGTTATCCAAGTTTGGGAAATTCCACTTGTTCAACCCCAATACGTTGGAATTTTATTAGAAAGAGATTTTTCAACAAATGTTCTAAAAAATGGATAGGCATGTTTCAAACATGTTAAAGATGCAAAAGACCTATGGATCCAAACATTTTAAAGTGATTAACAAACGCTCATTAAATTCTAAAGTGAACGTGCGGTGGGATATTTACCTGAGTTAAACAAGCTATTATTTTGCCCGTTTACAAAGAGTTGACCTAATGATCATAGATGAATGTAAAATGATTAATCATGCAAAATGGGCTATAATTTTGTAAGGAATGACTTATGGATTGGGATTCAACAGTTAGTTAAAAATCCCCCGCCTCCCCCTTTTCCTGTCGATTGAAAACCTAATATATAAAAAGAAAAAAGAGCTTACAATCCCTAAAAATTATAGACACTTTTTGGAATTATCGCTCTCTACATTTGTGCATTGTGCATTTCCATTTTAAATGTATACTATTTTCTTAAATCAAAACTCCAATTTTCACTTTTCATTCATCTCGTAAACAAAAAAGAGGTAAAAGGCAAATAGTTCACAACAACATGAAAATTTTTGAGTTTATGTAAAGAAAAAATTTATAGCAATAAAAATGCAAGTAATTAAAATTTATTCCCACACCACAAATGAGCACAAAAGTTTTTTTATCTAAGTATGGGAAGTTCCACTTGTTTAACCCTAATAGCTTGGAATTTTATAAGGAAGAGATTTTTCAACACATGTTTTAAAAAATGGATATGCATGCTTGAAACATATTTAAAATGCAAATGACCAATGGATCCAAACTTTTTAAAGATAATAACAAACACTCATTAAATTCTCAAGTAAACGTGCAGTGGGATATTTACCCGAGTTAAACAAGCCATTATTTTGCCCTTTTACAAAAAGCTGACCTAACGATCATAGATGATTGTACAGAGATTTATCATGCGTAACGGACTATATTTTTGTAAGGAATGACTAATAGGTTGGGAGTCAACACTAAATTAAAAATCCGCCGCCTCCCCCTTTCCCTATGATTGCAAATCCAAATATATAAAAAATAAAAGAGTTTACAATCGCAAAAAATTACAGACACTTTTTTGAATTATCTCTCTCTACATTTGTGCATTGTACATTTCCATTTTAGATGTATACTTTTTTCTTAAATCAAAACTTGAGTTTTCACTTTCCCTTGATTTCGTAAACAAAAGTAGATAAAAGGCAAAATGATCATAGCAAAATAAAGATTTTAGAATTTACATATAGAAAAAAATTAAAGCATTAACAAATGTAAGTAAAGAAAATTTATTCACACACCACAAATGAACACAAAAGTTATCTTATCCAAGTTTTGGAAATTCCACTAGTTCAACCCTAACAACTTGGAATTTTATAAGAAAGAGATTTTTCAACACATGTTTTTTAAAATGGATATGCATGCTTGAAACTTGTTTAAAATGCAAATGACCAATGTATCCAAACCTTTTAAAGACAATGACAAACTCTTATTGAATTCTCAAGTAAACGTGTGGTGTGATATTTACCCGAGTCAAACAAGCCATTATTTTGCCCTTTAACAAAAAGCTGACCTAACGATCATAGATGATTGTAAAGTGTTTTATCATGCGTAACGGGCTATATTTTTGTAAGGAATGACATATGGATTGGGAGTCAAGACTCAGTTAAAAATCCCCCGTCTCCGCCTTTTCCCGACGATTGCAAAAGCTCATATATAAAAAATAAAAACAGTTTACAATCCCTAAAAATTAAAGACACTTTTTGGAATTATCTATATCTACATTTGTGCACTATGCATTTCCATTTGAGAAGAATACTTTTTTTCTTAAATCAAAACATGAGTTTTCACTTTCCCTTCATCTCGTAAACAAAAAAGAGATCAAAGGCCAATAGATCACTAAAAATGAAAATTTTAGAGTTTACGTATGGATAAAATTTAAAGCAATAACAAATTTAAGTAAAGAAACTTTATTCACACACCACTAATGAATAAAAAGGTTTTGTTATCCAAGTTAGGGAAATTCTTCTAGTTTAGTCCTAATAGCTAAAATTTTTTATAAGAAAGAGATTTTTCTACACATGTTTTAAGAAAGAATATGCATGCTTGAAACATGTTAATGATACAAATGACCTATGGATCCAAACCTTTTAAAGAGAATAACTAACGCCCATTAAATTATCAAGTGAACGTGTTGTGGGATATTTACCCGAATCAAACAAGCCATTATATTGCCTATTTACAAAAAAGTTGACCTAAAAATTATAGATGATTGTCAAGGGATTTATCATGCATAACGGGCTATATTTTTGTAAGGAATGACTTATGGATTGGTAGTCAACACTTAGTTAAAAATCCCCCGCCTCCCCCTTTTCCCGATGATTACAAAACCTAATATATAAAAACTAAAAAGAGTTAAAAATCTATAAAAATTATAGGAACTTTTTGGAACTATCTCTCTCTATATTTGAGCATAGTGCATTTTCATTTTAGATGTATACTATTTTATTAAATCAAAACTTGAGTTTTTACTTTCCCTTCATCTTGTAGACAAAAAAGAGATAAAAGGAAAATTGATCACAACAAAATGAAAATTTTAGAGTTTATAAATGGAAAAAATATGAAGCATTAACAAATGTAAGTAAAGAAACTTTATTCACACTCCACAAATGACAAAAAAAAAATTTTCCTCCATGTTTGGAAAATTCCACTAGTTCAACACTAATAGCTTGGACTTTTATAAGAAAGAGATTTTTGCTACACATTGTTTAAAAAATGGATTTGCATGTTTGAAACATGTTAAAGATGAAAGTGACGTATGGATGCAAACCTTTTAAAGAGAATATCAAACGTTTATTTATTTCTCAAGTAAACGTGCGGTGGGATATTTACCCGAGTCAAACAAGTCATTATTTTGCCCATTTAAAAAAAGCTGACCTAACGATCATAGATGATTGTAAAGTGTTTTATCATGTGTAACGGGCAATATTTTTTTAATATATGACTTATAGATTGGGAGTCAATGCTCAATTAAAAATTCCCCGCCTCCCCCTTTTCCCGATGATTGCCAAACCTAATTTATAAAAACTAAAAAGATTTAGAATTCCTAAAAATTACAAAAACTTTTTGGAATTAATTCTCTCTATATTTTTGCATTGTGCATTTCCATTTTATATTTATACTTTTTTCTTAAATCAAAACTTGAGTCTTCACTTTCCCTTCATCTCGTTAACAAAAAAGAGATAAAAGCCAAATAGATCACAACAAAATGAAAAATTTAGAGTTTATGTATGGAAAAAATTTAAAGCCACAACGAATGTAAGTAAAGAAATTTTATTCACACACCACAAACGAACACAAAATTTTTGTTACCGAAGTTTGAGAAATTCCACTACTTCAACCCTAATAGCTCGGAATTTTAAAAGAAAGAAATTTTTCTACTTATGTTTAGAAAACTGATATGCATGCTTGAAACATGTTAAAGATGCAAATGACCTATGGATCCCAACCCTTTAAAGAGAATAACAAACGCTCTTTCAATTCCCAAGTGAAGGTGCGGTAGGATATTTACCAGAGTCAAACAATCCATTATTTGTTTCAGTTACAAAAAGCTGACCTAACGATCATAGATGATTGTAAAGTGATTTATCATGCGTAATGGGCTATATTTGTGTAAGAAATGACTTATGGATTTGGAGTCAACACTCAGTTAAACACCCCCCCCCCCCCCCCCCCCATCCCCCCTTTTCCCGATGATTGCAAACCCTAATATATAAAAACTAAAAAGAGTTTAGAATTCCTAAATATTACAGACACGTTTTGGAATTAACTCTCTCTATATTTTTGCATTGTGCATTTCCATTTTAAATGTATACTTTTTTCTTAAATCAAAACTTGAGTTTTAACTTTCCCTTCATCTCGTAAAAAAAAAAGAGATAAAAGGCAAATAGATCACAACAAAATGAAAATTTTAGAGTCTATGTATGGAAAAAATTTAAAGCAATAACAAATTAAAGTAAAGAAACTTTATTCACACGCCACAAATGAACACAAAAGTTTTGTTATCCAAGTTTAGGAAATTTCACTAGTTCAACCCTAATAGCTTGGAATTTTATAAGAAAGAAAATTTTCTACACAAGATTTAAATACCTATGGATCCAAACCTTTTAAAGAGAATAATAAACGCTCATTAAATTCTCATGTGAACTTGCGGTGGGATATTTACTCTAGTCAAACAAGCCAATTTTTTTCCCATTTACAAAAAGCTGACCTAAATATTATAGATAATTGTAAAGTGATTAATCATGCATAACGGGCTATAAATTTGTAAGGAATGACTTATGGATTGGGAGTCAACACTCAGTTAAAAATCCCTCGCCTCCCCCTTTTCCCAACTATTGCAAAACCTAATATATAAAAACTAAAAAGAGTTTACTTCCATAAAAATTACTGACACTTTTTGGAATTATCTCTCTCTACATTTGTGCATTGGGCATTTAAATTTTAGATGTAAACTTTTTTTTTAAATCAAAACTTGAGTTTTCACTTTCCCTTCATCTCAAAAACAAAAAAGAGATAAAAGGCCAAAAGATCACAAAAAAATGAAAATTTTAGAGTTTATCTATGGAAAAAAATTAAAGCAATAACAAATGTTAGTAATGAAAATTTATTCACATTGCATGTTTGAGAAATTTCACTTGTTCAACCCTAATAGCTTGGAATTGTATAAGAAAGTGATGTTTCAACACATGTTTTAAAAAATAGATATGCATGCTTGAAACATGTTAAAGATGCAAATGACCTAAGGATCCAAACCTTTTAAAGAGAAGAACAAATGCTCAATAAATTCTCAAGTGAACATGCGGTGGGATATTTACCCTAGTAAACAAGCCATTGTTTTGCCCTTTTACAAAAAGCAGACCTAACGATCATAGATGATTGTAAAGTGATTTATCATGCGTAATGGCCTATATTTTTTAAAGAATGACTTATGGATTGGTAGTCAACACTCTGTTAAAAATCCCCGCCTTCCCCTTTTCCCGACTATTGGAAAACCTAATATATAAAAACTAAAAAGAGTTTACAATCCCTAAAAATTATAGACACTTTTTGTAATTATCTCTCCCTAAATTTGTGCAATGTACATTTCCATTTTACATGTATACTTTTTACTTAAATAAAAACATGAGTTTTCACTTCCCTTCATCTCATGAACAAAAAAGAGAAAAAAGGCAAATAGATCACAACAAAATGAAAATTTTAGACTTCTTGTATGGGAAAAATAAAAAGCATTAACAAATGTAAGTAATCAAAATTTATTCACACACCACAAATGAACACAAAAGTTATCTTATCCAAGTTTTTAAAATTCCACTAGTTTAACCCTAATAGCTTGGAATTTTATAAGAAAGACATTTTTCTACACATGTTTTAAAAAATGGATATGCATGTTTGAAACCTGTTAAAAAAGCAAAAGACCTATGGATCCAAACCTTTTAAAGAGAATAATAACCACTCATTAAATTATTAAGTGAATGTGCGGTGGGATATTTATCTGAATAAAACAAGCCATTATTCTGCCCATTTACAAAAAGTTGACCTAAATATCGTAGATGATTGTAAAGTGATTTATCATGCGTAATAGGTTATAATTTTGTATGGAATTACTTATGGATTTGGAGTCAAAACTCACTTAAAAATCCTCCGCCGCCCCCTTTTCCCAATGATTGCAAAACATGATGTATAAAAACTAAAAAGAGTTTACAATCCCAAAAAAATACAGACATTTTTTGGAATTCTCACTGTCTACATTTGTGCATTATGCACTTAAATTTTAGATATATACTCTTTTCTTATATCAAAACTTGAGTTTTCACTTTCCCTTCATCTCGTAAAGAAAAAAGAGATAAAAGACAAATAGATTACAACAAAATTAAAATTTTATAGTTTATGTAGGAAAAAAACTTAAAGAAACCACAAATGTAAGTAAAGAAAATTTATTCACACACCACAAACGAACACAAAAGTTTTTTTATCCAAGTTTGGGAAATTCTATTAGTTCAACCCAAAAAGCTTGGAATTTTATCAGAAAGAGATTTTTTTACATATGTTTTAAAAAATGGATATGCATGCATGAAACATGTTAAAAATGCAAATGACCTATGGATCCAAACCTTTTAAAGAGAATAACAAACGCTCATTAAATTCTGAAGTGAACATGCGGTGGGAAATTTACCCTAGTCAAACAAGCCATTATTTATTCCATTTACAAAAAGCTGACCTAACAATCATAGATGATTGTAAATTGATTTAACATGCGGAACGGGTTATATTTTTTTTAAGGAATGACTTATGGATATGGAGTCAATACTCAATTAAAAATCCCCCGCCTCCCCCCTTTTCCTGATTATTGCAAAACCTAATATAGTAAAACTAAAAAGAGTTTACAATCCCTAAAAATTACAGAAAATTTTTGGAATTAACTCTCCCTACATTTATGCATTGTGCATTTCCATTTTAGATGCATACTTTTTTATTTAATCAAAACTTGAGTTTTCACTTTCCGTTCATCTCGTAAATTAAAAAGAGATAATAGGCAAATATATCACAACAAAATGAAAATTTTCGAGTTTATGTTTGGAAAAAATTTAAAGAAATAAAAAATTAAAGTAAAGAAAATTTATTGACACACCACAAATGAACACAAATATTTTTTTATCCAAGTTTGGGAAATTCCACTAGTTCAACCCTAATAGCTTTGAATTTTATAAGAAGGAGATTTTTCTACACAGGTTTTAAAAAATGGATATGCATGCTTGAAACATGTTAAAGATGAAAATGACCAATGGACCCAAAGCTTTTAAAGAGAATAATAAACGCTCATTAAATTTTCAAGTGAACGTGCGGTGGGATATTTACCCGAGTCAAACAAGCCATTATTTTGCCCATTTGAAAATAGTTGACCTAATTATCATAGATGATTGTAAAGTGATTTATCATGCAGAACGGGCTATAACATTTTAAAGAATGACTTATGGATTGTTAGTCAATACTCAATTAAAAATCCCCCCCTCCCCCTTTTCCCGACTATTGCAAAAGCTAATATATAAAAACTAAAAAGAGTTTACAATCCATAAAAAATACAGACACTTTTTGGAATTATCACTCTCTACATTTGTGCATTGTGCATTTCAATTTTAGATCTATACTTTTTTCTTAAATCAAAACTTGATTTTGCACTTTCCCTTCATCTTGAATACAAAAAAGAGATAAAAGGCAAATTGATCACAAAAAATTGAAAATTTTAGAATTTATGTATGGAAAAAATTTAAAGTAAAAAAAAAATGTAAGTAAAGAAAAATTATTCACACACCACAAATAAACACAAAAGTTTTGTTATCGAAGTTTGGGAAATTCCACTAGTTCAACCCTAATAGCTACGAATTTTATAAGAAAAAGATTTTTTGACATATGTTTTTAAAAATGGATATGCATGCTTGAAACATGTTAAAGGTGAATTTTCAAACACTTATTAAATTTTCAAGTGAACGTGCATTTGGATATTTACTCGAGTCGAACAAGCCATTATTTTGGCCATTTACAAAAAGCTGACCTAATGATCATATATGATTGTAAAGTTATTTATCATACGTAACGGGCTATATTTTTGTAAGGTATGACTTATTGATTTGGGGTCAACACTTAGTTAAAAATCCCCCGCCTCCCCCTTTTTCCGATGATTGACAAACTGAATATATAAAAACGAAAAAGATTTTACAATCCCTAAAAATTATAGACACTGTTTGGAATTATCTCTCTATATTTTTGCATTGTGCATTTCCATTTTAGATGTATACTTTTTCTTAAATCAAAGTTTGAGTTTTCACTTTCCCTTCATCTCATAAAAAAAAATGGATAAAAGGCAAACAGATCACAACAAATGAAAATTTTAGAGTTTATGTATTGAAAAATTTTTAAAAAAACAAATGTAAGTAAAGAAATTTTTTTCACACACCACAGATGAACACAAAAGTTTTGTTATCCAAGTAAATTCCTCTAGTACAACCCTAATAGCATGAAATTTTATTCAAAAGAGATTTTTCTACATATGTTTTAAAAAATGGATATGCATGCTTGAAACATGTTAAAGATGAAAAGTACCTATGAATCCAAACCTTTTAAAGAGAATAACAAATGCACATAAATTCTCAAGTGAACGTGCGGTGGGATATTTACCCGAGTCAATCAAGCCATTATTTTGCCCATTTACAAAAAACTGACCTAATGATCACAGATGATTGTAAAGTGATTTATCTTGCGTAATGGGCTATATTTTGCAAGGAATGACTTCTGGATTTGGAGTCAACACTCAGTTAAAAATTTTTCACCTCCCCCTTTTCTCAATGATTGGAAAAACTAACATATAAAAACTAAAAAGCGTTTACAATCCCTAAAAATTATAGACACTTTTTGGAATTATC
The DNA here is from genome assembly GCF_029961685.1 of Aristolochia californica. NCBI lineage: Eukaryota > Viridiplantae > Streptophyta > Magnoliopsida > Piperales > Aristolochiaceae > Aristolochia > Aristolochia californica. The sequence goes on along the minus strand of NW_027181992.1, from coordinate 29,474,238 downwards.
TCTCTTTACATTTGTGCATTGTGCATTTCCATTTTTTATGTATACTTTTTTCTTAAATAAAAGTTGACTTTTCACTTTTCCTTCATCTCGTAAACAAATATTGATAAAAGGCAAATAGATAACTGCAAAATGAAAATTTTAGAGTTTCTATATGTAAAAAATTTGAAGCATTAACTAATGTAAGTAAATAAAATTTATTCACGCACCACAAATAAGCACAAAATTTATCTTATCTAAGTTTGGGAAATTCCACTATTTCAACCCTAATAGCTTGAAATTTTAAAAGAAAGAGATTTTTCTACACATGTTTTAAACATTGGATATTCATGTTTGAAACATGTTAAAGATACAAATGACCTATTGATCCAAATCTTTTAAAGAGAATAACAAGTGCTCATTAAATTCTCAAGTGAACTTGTGGTGGGATTTTTAACCGAGTCAAATATTGCATTATTTTGCCCATTAATAAAAAGCTGACCTAATGATCATAGATGAATGTAAAATGATTTATCATGCATAATGGGCTACATTTTTTTTGTAAGGAATGATTTATTGATTGGGAATCAACACTAAATTAAAAATCCCCCGCCTCCCCCTTTTCCTGACGATTGCAAAACATAATATATAAAAACTAAAAATATTTTACAATCCCAAAAAATTATAGACACTTTTTTGAATTATATCTCTCAACATTTATGCATTTTGCATTTCCATTTTAGGTATATACAATTTTCTTTAATCAAAACTTGAGTTTACACTTTCCCTTCATCTCCTAAACAAAAAAGAGACAAAAGGCAAATAGATCACATTAAAATGAAAATTTTAGATTTTATGTATGGAAAAAATTTAAAGCACTAACAAATGTTAGTAAAGAAAATTTATTCACACTCCACAAATGAACACAAAAGTTTTATTATCCAAGTTTGGCAAACTCCACTAGTTCTACCCTAATAGCTTGGAATTTTATAAGAAAAAGATTTTTTCTGCACATGTTTTAAAAAATGGATATGCTAGCTTGAAACATGTTAAAGATGCAAATGACCTATGCATCCAAACCTTTTAAAGAAAATAAAAACGTTTAATAAATTCTCAAATGAACGTGCGGTGGGATATTTACCCAAGTCAAACAAGCCATTATTTGGCCCATTTTACAAAAAGTTGACCTAACGATTATAGATTATTGTAAAGTGATTTATAATGCTTAACGGGCTATTATTTTGTAAGGAATGACTTATGGATTTGGAGTCAACACTCATTTAAAAATCCCCCGCCTCCCCCCTTTTCTAGACATTTGCAAAACCTAATATATAAAAACTAAAAAGATTTTACAATCCCTAAAAAATACAAACACTTTTTGGAATTAACTCTCCCTACATTTACGTATTGTGCATTTCCACTTTAGATGTATATTTTTTTCTTAAATAAAAACTTGAGTTTTCACTTTCCCTTCATCTCGTAAACAAAAAATTGATAAAAGGCAAATAGGTAACAACAAAAAGAAAATTTTAGAGTTTATGTATGGAAAAAAAATTATTTTACACATTGTACATTTCCATTTTAGATGTATACCTTTTTCTTAAATAAAAACTTTAGTTTTCACTTTCCCTTCATCTCGTAAACAAAAAAGAGATAAAAGGCAAATAGGTAACAACAAAAAAAAAATTTTAGAGTTTATGTATGGAAAAAAATTTAAAGCAATAACAAATTAAAGTAAAGAAATTTTATTCACACACCACAAATGAACACAAAAGTTTTGTTATCCAAGTTTGGGAAATTCCACTAGTTCAACCCTAATAGCTTAGAATTTTATAAGAAACAGATTTTTCTACACATGTATTAAAAAATGGATATGCATGGTTGAAACATGTTCATGATGCAAAGTGAAACCTCTTAAATAGAATAATAATCGCTCATTAAATTCTGAAGTAAACTGGCGGTGGGATATTTACTCCAGTCAAACAAGCCATTTTTTTTGCCCATTTACAAAAAGTTGACCTAAATATAATTGATGATTGTAAAGTGATTTATCATGCATAACGGGCTGTAATTTTCTAAGGAATGACTTATGCATTGGGAGTCAACTCTCAGTTAAAAATCCCCAGCCTCTCCCTGTTCCCAACTATTGCAAAACCTAATACATAAAAACTAAAAAGAGTTTACAATCCCTAAAAATTACAGACACTTTTCAGAATTATCTCCCTCTACATTTGTGCATTATGCATTTCCACTTTAGATTTATACTTTTTTCTTAAATCAAAACTTCAGTTTTCACTTTCCCTTCATCTCGTAAATAAAAAAGAGATAAAAGTCAAAGAAATCACAAAAAAAATTAAAATTTTAGAGTTTATGTATGGAAAAAATTTGAAGCAATAACAAATGTAAATAAATAAAATTTATTCACTCACCATAAATAGACACAAAAGTTTTGTTATCCAAGTTTGGGAAATTTCGCTAGTTCAACCCTAATAGCTTGGAATTTTATAACAAAAAGATTTTTTGTCATATGTTTTTAAAACTAGATATGCATGCTTGAAACATGTTAAAGATGAAAATGACCTACGGATCCAAACCTTTTAAAAAGAATAATAAACGCTCAATAAATTCTCAAGTGAACGTGCAGTGGGAGATTTACCCGAGTCAAACAAGCCATTATTTTGGCCAATTACAAAAAGCTGACCTAATGATCATAGATGATTGTAGAGCGATTTATCATAAGGAATGACTTTACAAAAAACTGACCTAATGATCGTAGATGATTGTAAAGTGATTTATCATGCGTAATGGGCTATATTTTTGTAACGAATGACTTATGGAATTGGAGTCAACACTGAGTTAAAAATCCCCTGTCTCCCCCTTTTTCCTGACGATTGAAAAACCTAATAAATAAAAACTAAAAAGAGTTTAAAATCCCAAAAAATTAGAGACACTTTTTGGAATTATCTCTCTCTACATTTGTGCACTGTGCATTTCAATTTTATATGTATACTTTTTTCTTAAATCAAAACTTCAGTTTTCACTTCCCCTTCATCTCGTAAACAAAAAAGAGATAAAAGGCAAATAGATCACAAAAAAATGAAAACTTTAGAGTTTATGTATGGAAAAATTTAAAGCATTAACAAATGTAAGTAAAGAAAATTTATTCACACACCACAAATGAACACAAAAGTTATCTTATCCAAGTTTGGGAAATTCCACTAGTTCAACCCAAATTGCTTGGAATTTTATAAGAAATAGATTTTTCTACACATGTTTTAAAAATGGTTAGGCATGCTTGAAACATGTTAATGATGCAAATGACCTATGGATGCAAACCTTTTAAAGAGAATAACAAACACTCATTAAATTCTCAAGAGAACTTGCGGTGGGATATTTACCCGAGTCAAACTTGCCATTAATTTGGCCATTTACAAAAAGCTGACCTAACGATCATAGATGATTGTAATATGATTTAAGATGCGTAACGAGCTATATTGTTTAAGGAATGACTTATTGATTGGGAGTCAACACTCCGTTAAAAATCCCCCGCATTCCCCTTTTCCCGACGATTGCAAAACCTAATAAATAAAAACTAAAAAGAGTTTACAATTCCTAAAAATTATAGACAATTTTTGGAATTATTTCTCTCTACATTTGTGCATTGTGCATTTCAATTTTAGATGTATACTTTTTCCTTAAATCAAAACTTGAGCTTTCACTTTCCCTTCATCTCGTAAACAAAAAAGAGATAAAAGCAAATGGGTCACAACAAAATTAAAATTTTAGAGTTCATGAATGGAAAATATTTAAATAAAAAAAATTATAATAAAGAAAAGTTATTCTCACTCCAAAAAGGAACACAAAAGTTTTGTTATCCAAGTTCGGAAAATTCCTCTAGATCAAACCTAATAGCTTGGAATTTTTTAAGAAAGAGATTTTTCTACATACGTTTTAAAAAATGGACTTGCATGCTTGAAACATGTTAAAGAGGAAAATGACCTATGGAACCAAACCTTTTAATGAGAATATTAAATACTCATTAAATTCTCATGTGAACGTGTAGTGGGATATTAACCCGAGTCAAACAAGCCATTATTTTGCCCATTTACAAAAAGCTGAGCTAAGGATCATAGATGATTGTAAAGTTGTTTATCATGCATAACGGGCTATATTTTTGTAACAAATGACTTATGGATTTGGAGTCAACACTCAGTTAAAAATCCCCCACCGCCCCCTTTTCCCTGCAATAACAAAACCTAATATATAAAAACTAAAAAGAGTGTACAATCCCTAAAAAGTGGAGACACTTTTTGGAATTATCTCTCTCTACATTTGTGCATTGTGCATTTCAATTTTATATATATACTTTTTTCTTAAATCGAAACTTGAGTTTTCCCTTCTCCTTCATCTCGTAAACAAAAAAGAGATAAAAGGCAAATAGATCACAACAAAATGAAAATTTTAGAGTTCATGTATGGAAAAAATTTTAAGCTGTAACAAATGTAAGTAATGAAATTTTATTCAAACACCACAAATGAACACAAAAATTATCATATCCAAGTTTGTGAAATTCCACTAGTTCAACCCTAATAGCTTGGAATTTTATAAGAAAGAGATTTTTCTTCATATGTTTTAAAAAATGAATATGCGTGCTTGAAATATTTTGAAGATGCAAACGACCTATGGATCCAAACCTTTTAAAGAGAATAACAAACGCTCATTAAATTCTACAGTGAACGTTTTGTGGGATATTACCCGAGTGAAACAAGCCATTAGATTGCCCATTTACAAAAAATTGACCTAACGATCATAGATGTTTGTAAAGTGATTTATCATGCGTAACTGGCTATATTTTTGTAAGGAATGAGTTATGGATTGGGAGTCAACATTAATTAAACATCCCCCGCATCCCCCTTTTCCTAATAATTGCAAAACCTAATATATAAAAACTAAAAACGGTTTACAATCCCAAAAAATTACACTCTTTTTGGAATTATCTCTTTCAACATTTGTGCATGGTGCATTTCCTTTTTGGATGCATACTTTTTTCTTAAATCATAACTTGAGTTTACACTTTCCCTTCATCTCGTAAACAAAAAAGAGATAAAAGGCAAATAGATCACCACAAAATGAAAATTTTAGAGTTTATGTATGAAAAAAATTTAAAGCAATAACAAATGTAAGTAAAGAAAATTTATTCACACACCACAAATGAACACAAAAGTTTTGTTATCCAAGTTTGGGAAATTCCACTAGTTCAACCCTAATAGCTTGGAATTTTATAAGAAAGAGATTTTTCTACATATGTTTTAAAAAATGGATATGCATACTTGGTACATGTTAAACATGCAAATGACCTATGGATCCAAACCTTTTAAGGAGAATAACAAACGCTCATTAATTTCTCAAGTGAAGTTGCGGTGGGATATTTACCCGAGTCAAACATGCCATTATTTTGTCCATTTACAAATAGCAGACCTAAAGATCATATATTATTGTAAAGTGAGTTATCATGCATAACGGGCTATCTTTTTTTAAGGAATGACTAATGGATTGGGATTCAACACTCAGTTAAAAATCCCCGGCTTCCACCTTTTCCTGTCGATTGCAAACCCTAATACATAAAAACTAAAAAGATATTACAATCCATAAAAATTACAAACACTTTTTGGAATTATGTATCTCTACATTTGTGCATTATGTATTTCCATTTTAGATGTATACTTTTTTCTTAAATCAAAACTTGAGTTTTAACGTTCCTTTCATCTTGTATACAAAAAAGAGATAATTGGCAAATGGGTCACAACAAAATTAAAATTTCAGAGTTCATGTATGGAAAATATTTAAAGCAATAACAAATTATAGTAAAGAAAATTTATTCTCACTCCACAAATGAACACAAAAGTTTGTTATCCAATTTGGGAAATTCCACTAGTTAACCCCTAATAGCTTGGAATTTTATAAGAAAGAGATTTTTCAACACATGTTTTAAAAAATGGATATGCATTCGTGAAACTTGTTAAAGATACAAATGACCTATGGATCCATACCTTTTAAAAAGAATAACAAACGTTCATTAAATTCTTAAGTGAACGTGCGGTGGGATGTTTAACCAAGTCAAACAAGCTATTATTTTGCCCATTTACAAAAAGTTGACTTCAATATCATAGATGATTGTAAAGTGAATTATCATGCGTAAAGGGCTATAATTTCGTAAGGAATGACTTATGGATTGGGAGTCAACACTCAGTTAAAAATCCCTCCCCTCCCCCTTTTCCCGACTTTTGCAAAACCTAATATATAAAAACTAAAAAGAGTTTACAGTCCATAAAAATTATAAACACTTTTTGGAATTACCTCCCTCTATATTTGTGCATTGTGCATCTACATTTTAGATGTATACTTTTTTGTTAAATCAAAACTTGAGTCTTAACTTTCCCTTCATCTCGTTAACAAAAAAGGTATAAAAGGCAAATAGATCACAACAAAATGAAAATTTTAGAATTCATGTATGGAAAAAATTTAAAGTATTAACAAATGTAAGTAATGACACTTTATTCACACACCACAAATGAACACAAAAGTTATCTTATCCAAGTTTGTGAAATTCCACTAGTTCAACCCTAATAGCTTGGAATTTTATAAGAAATAGATTTTTCTACACATTATATAAAAAGTGGATATGCATGCTTGAAACATGTTAAAGATGTAAATGACCTATGGTTCCAAACCATTTAAAGAGAATAATAACCGCTCATTAAATTCTCAAGTGAACATGCGGTATATTTACCCGAGTCAAACAAGCCATTATTTTTCCCTTTTACAAAACGTTGACATAAATATCACAGATGATTGTAAAGTGATTTATGATGCGTAACAGCTTAAATTTTTTAAGGAATGATTTATGGATTGGGAGTCAATACTCAGTTAAAAATCCTCTGCCTTCCCCATTTTTCGACAATTGCTAAACCTAATATATTAAAACTAAAAACAATTTACAATCCCTAAAAATTACAGTCACTTTTTCGAATGATCTCTCTCTACATTTGTGCATTGTGCATTTCCATTTTAGATCTATACTCATTTCTTGTATCAAAACATGAGTTCTCACTTTCCTTTCATCTTGTGAATAAAAAAGACATAAAAGGCTAATAGTTCACAACAAAATGAAAATTTTTGAGTTAATGTATGGAAAATTTTTAAAGAAATAACAAATGTAAGTAAAGAAAGTTTTGTTATCCAAGTTTGGGAAATTCCACTAGTTATAGCTTGGAATTTTATAAGAAAGAATTTTTCCTACACATGTTTTAAAAAATGGATATGCATGCTAGAAACATGTGTAAGATGCAAATGACCTATGGATCCAAATCATTTAAAGAGAATAATAACTGTTCATTAAATTCTCAAGTGAATGTGCGGTGGGATATTTACCCAAGTCAAACAAGCCATTATTTTCCCCATTTACAAAAAGTTGACCTAAATATCATAGATGATTGTAAAGTGATTTATCATGCGTAACAGGCTATAATTTAGTAAGAAATGACTTATGGATTGGGAGTCAGAACTCAATTAAAAATCCTCAGCCTCCCCCTTTCTCGACGAATGTGAAACATAATATATTAAAACTGCAAACTGTTTACAATCCGTAAAAATTACAGACACTTTTTGGAATTATCTCTCTACATTTGTGCACTGTGCATTTCCATTTTAGATATATACTCTTTTCTTATATCAAAACTTGAGTTTTTGCTTTACCGTCATCTCGTAAACAAAAAAGAGATAAAAGGAAAATAGATCACAACAAAATGAAAATTTTAGAGTTTATGTATGGAAAAAATTTAAAGCAACAACAAATTTAAGTAAAGAAAACATAATCACACACACATACGAACACAAAAGTTTTGTTATCCAAGTTTGGTAAATTCCACTAGTTCAACCCTAATAGGTTGGAATATTATAAGAAAATGATTTTTCGACATATGTTTTAAAAAATGGATATGCATGCTTGAAACATGTTAAAGATGCAAATGACCTATGGATCCAAACCTTTGAAAGAGAATAAAAAATGCTCATTAAATTCTCAAGTGAACTTGCGGTGGGATATTTACCCAAGTAAAAAATGCCATTATTTTGTCCATTTAAAAAGAGCTGAACTAAAGTTCATAGATTATTATAAAGTGATTTATCATGCGTAATAGGCAATAATTTTGTAAGGAATGACTTATAGATTGGGAGTCAACACTCAGTTAAAAATCCCGCGCCTCCCCCTTTTCTCATCGATTGCAAAACCTAATATATAAAATCTAAAAAGAGTTTACTATCCATAAAAATTATAGACACTTTTTATAATTATCTCTCTTCATTTGTGCAATGTGAATTTCCATTTTAGATGTATACTTTTTTCTTAAATCAAAACTTGAGTTTTCACTTTCCCTTCATCTCTTAAACAAAAAAGAGATAAAAGGCAAATGGATCACAAAAAAATGAAAATTTTAGAGTTTATGTATGGAAAAAATTTAAAGCGACAAAAAAATGTAAATAAAGAAAATTTATTCACACACCATAAACGAACGCAAAAGTTTTATTATCCAAGTTTGGGAAATTCCACTAGTTCAACCCTAATAGCTTGGAACTTTATAAGAAAGAGATTTTTCGACATATGTTTTAAAAAATTTATATGCATGCTTGAAACAAGTTAAAGATTAAAATGACCTATGCATCCAAACATTTTAAAAATCCTCTGCCTCTCCCTTTTCCCGACGATTGCAAAACTGAATATATTAAAAGTAAAACAAATTTACAATCCCTAAAAATTACAGACACTTTTTGGAATTAACTCTCTCTACATTTATGCATTATGCATTTCTATTTTAGATGTATACTTTTTTCTTAAATCAAAACTTGATAAAAGGCAAATAGATCACAACAAAATGAAACTTTTAGAGTTTATAGAAGAAATTTTTTTTAAGTCATAACAAATTAAATTAAAGAAAATTTATTCACACACCATAAATGAACCAAAAAAATTTGTTATCCAAGTTTGGGAAATTCCACTAGTTCAACCCGAATATCTTGGAATTTTATAAGAAAGAGATTTTATAGCACAAGTTTTAAAAAATGGATATGCATGCTTGAAACATGTTAAAGATGCAAATGACCTATGGATCCAAACCTTTTAAAGTGAATAATAAACACTCATTAAATTCTCAAGTGAACTTGCGGTGGGATATTTATCCGAGTGAAACAAGGCATTATTTTGCCCATTTACAAAAAGCTGACCTAAATATCATAGATGATTGTAAAGTGATGTATCATGCATAACGAGCTATAATTTTGGAAGGAATGACTTATGGATTGGGAGTCAACACCCAGTTAAAAATCCCCCGCCTCCCCCTTTTCCCTACTATTGCAAAATCGAATATATAAAAACTAAAAACAGTTTACAATCCATAAAAATTACAGACACTTTTTGGAATTATCTCTCTCTAAATTTGTTCATTGTGCATTTCCATTTTAGATATATACTATTTTCTTATATCAAAACTTGAGTTTTCACTTTCCTTTCATCTCGTAAACAAAAAAGAGATGAAAGACAAATAGATCACAACAAAATGAAATTTTTAGAGTTGATGTATGGAAAAATTTTAAAGCAACAACAAATGTAAGTAAAAAAAATTTATTCACACACCACAAATGAACCCAAAAGTTTTGTTATCCAAGTTTGGGAAATTCCTCTAGTTCAACCCTTATAGGTTGGAATTTTATAAGAAAGAGATTTTTCTACATATGTTTTAAAAAATGGATATGCATGCTTGAGACATGTTAAAGATGCAAATGACCTATGGATCCAAACGTTTTAATGGGAATAAAAAATGTTCATTAAATTCTTAAGTGAACGTGCGGTGGGATAGTTACCTGAGCCAAACAAGCCATTATTTTTTCCAATTACAAAAAGCTGACCTAACGATCATAGATGATTGTAATGTGATTTATCATGTGTAACAGACTCTATTTTTGTAAGGAATGACTTATGGATTTGGATTCAACACTCAGTTAAAAATCCTCCGCCTCCCCCCTTTTCCCGAAGATTGCAAATCCAAATATATAAAAACTAAAAATTTTTTGCAATCCCTAAAAATTACTGCAATCCTCCCCTGCCTCCCCTTTTTCGTGATGATTGCTAAACCTAATGTATAAAAACAAAAAAGCGTTTACAATCTCTCAAAATTATAGACACTTTTTAGAATATTCTCTCTTAACTTTTGTGTATTGTATATTTCCGTTTTAGATGTATACTTCTTTCTTAAATCAAAATTTGACTTTTCACTTTCCCTCATCTCGTAAACAAAAATGGATCAAAGGCAAATAGATCACAACAAAATGAAAATTTTAGAGTGTATGTATGGAAAAATTTATAGATTAACAAATGTAAGTAATGAAAATTTATTCACACACCACAAATGAACACAAAAATTATCTTATAAAATTTTGGGAAGTTCCACTAGTTCAACCCAAATAGCTTGGAATTTTATAAGAAAGAGATATCAATACACATGTTTTTTAAAAATTGATATGCATGCCTGAAACAAGTTAAAGATGCGAATGACCTATGGATCCAAACCTTTTAAACATAATAAAAAACGCTAATTAAATTCTCAAGTGAACTAGTGGTGGGATATTTACTCGAGTCTAACATGCATAGTAAACCATTATTCCTCAAGAGAGATTATTTTTCCCATTTACAAAAAGTTGTCCTAAAGATTATAGATGATTGTAAAGTATTTTATCATGTGTAACAGGCTATATTTTTGTAAGGAATGACTTATTGATTGGGAGTCAACACTCACTTAAAAATCCCCCGCCTCCCCCTTTTCCTAACGATCGCAAAACCTAATATTTAAAAACTAAAAAGAGTTTTAGATCCCTAAAAATTACAGACACTTTTTGGAATTATCACTCTCCACATTTGTGCATTGTGCATTTCCATTTTAGATGTATACTTTTTTCTAAAATCAAAACTTGAGTTTAAACTTTCCCTTCATCTCGTAAACAAAAAAGAGATAAAAGGAAAATAGATCACAACAAAAAATAAAATTTTAGAGTTTAAGTTTGGAAAAAATTTAAAGCAATAACAAATGTCAGTAAAGAAACTTTATTCACACACCACAAATGAACACAAAAGTTTTTTTAATCCAAGTTTGGGAAATTGCACTAGTTCAACCCTAATAGCTTGGAATTTTATAACAAAGAGATTTTTCTACACGTGTTTTAAAAAATGGATATGCATTCTTGAAAATTGTTAAAGATGCAAATGACCAATGGATCCAAACCTTTTTAAAGAGAATAACAAACGCTCATTGAATTCTCAAGTGAACGTGGGGTGGGATATTTACCCGAGTCAAACAAGCCATTATTTTGCCCATTTACAAAAAGCTGACCTGAACATCATAGATGATTTTAAAGTAATTTATCATGCGTAATGGGTTATATTTTTTTAAGGACTGACTTATGGATTGGCAGTCAAAACACAATTTAAAATTCTCCGCCTCCCCCTTTTTCCCGACGATTGCTAAACCTAACATATAAATACTAAAAGGAGTTTAGAATCCCAAAACATTACCGACACTTTTTTGAATTATCTCTCTCTAAATTTGTGCATTGTGCATTTCCATTTTAGATATATACTTTTTTCTTAAATCAACACTTGAGTTTTCTCTTTCTCATCATCTTGTAAACAAAAAAGCGATAAAAAGCAAATAGATCACAAAAAAATGAAAATTTTAGATTTTATGTAAGGAAAGAAATTAAAGCAATAAAAAATGTAAGTAATGAAAATTTATTTTCACACCTCAAATGAACACAAAAGTTTTGTTATTAGTGTTTGGGAATTTCCAGTTGTTCAACCCTTATGGCTTGGAATTTTATAAGAAAGAGATTTTTCAACACATGTTTTGAAAAATGGATAGGCATGCTTGAAACATTATTAAGATGCAAATGACCTATGGATCCAAACCTTTTAAAGAGAATAACAAATACTCATTAAATTCTCAAGTGAACATGCTGTGAATATTTACCCGAGTCAAACAGGCCATTATTTTTCCCTTTTACAAAAATCTGACCTAACAATCATTGGATGATTATAAAGTTATTTATAATGCGTAATGGGCTATATTTTTATAACGAATGACTTATGGATAGGGAGTGAACAACCAATTAAACACCCCCCCCCCTCCCCCCCCCCCCCCCCCCCCCCCCCCCCGCCTTCCCCTTTTCCCAACAAATGGCATGCCTAATATTTAAAAACTAAAAAGTTTTTACAATCCCTAAAAATTACAGACACTTTTTGGAATTATCTCTCTCTACATTTGTGCATTGTGCATTTCCATTTTATATGTATACTTTTTTCTTCAATCAAAACTTGCGTTTTCACTTTCCCTTCATCTCGTAAACAAAATAGAGATAAAAGGCAAATAGATCACAGCAAAATGAAAATTTTAGAGTTTATGTAAGGAAAAAATTTAAATCAATAAGAAATAAAAGTAAAACAAATTTATTCGCAAATTACAAATGAACACAAAATTTTTGTTGTCCAAGTTTCGGAAATTCCAATAGTTCAACCCTAATAGCTTGGAATTTTATAAGAAAGAGATTTTTCTACACATGTTTTAAAAAATTGATATGCATGCATGAAACATATTAATGAAGCAAATGACCTATGGATCCAAAAAATTTAAATAGAATAATGAACGCTCATTAAATTTTCAAGTGAACCTGTGGTGGGATATTCACCCGAGTCAAACAAGCCATTATTTTTCCCTTTAAAAAAAGCTGACCTAACGATCATAGATTATTGCAAAGTTATTTATAATGCGTAATGGGCTATATTTTTATAACGAATGACTTATGGATTGGGAGTCAACACTCAACTAAACTCCCCCCCCCCCCGCCTTCCCCTTTTCCTGATGAAAGCCATGCCTAATATTTAAAAAATAAAAAGAGTTTACAATCCCAAAAATTACAGACACTTTTTGGAATTATCTCTCTCTACATTTGTGCATTGTGCATTTCCATTTTAGATGTATACTTTTTTCTTAAATCAAAACTTGAGTTTTCACTTTCCCTTCATCTTGTAAACAAAATAGAGATAAAAGGCAAATAGATCACAAAAAAATGAAAATTTTAGAGCTTATTTAAGGAAAAAATTTAAAGCAAAAACCAATGAAAGTAAAAAAAATTTATTCACACACCACAAATGAACACTAAAGTTTTATTGTCCTAGTTTTGTAAATTCCACTAGATCAACCCTAATAGCTTGGAATTTTATAAGAAAGAGATTTTTCTACACATGTTTAAAGAAATGGATATGCATGCTTGAAACATGTTAATGAAGCAAATGACCTATGGATCCAAACCTTTTACATAGAATAATAAACGCTCATTAAATTCTCAAGTGAACGTGTGGTGGGATATTTACCCGAGTCAAACAAGCCATTATTTTGCCCATTTATGATGTGTAATGGTCTATAATTTTTTAAGGAATGACATATGGATTGGGAGTCAACAATCAGTTAAAAATGCTCTGCCTCCCCCTTTTCCCGACTAGTGCAAAACCTAATATATAAAAAGGTAAAAGAGTTTACAATCCATAAAAATTATCGACATTTTTGAATTTATCTCTCTCTACATTTATGCATTGTGCATTTCCATTTTAGATGAATACTTTTTGCTTAAATCAAAACGTGAGTTTACACTTTCCCTCCATCTCGTAAACAAAAAAGAGATAAAAGGCAAATAGATCACAACAAAGAGAAAATTTTACAGTTTATGAATGGAGAAAATTTAAAGCAATAACAAATGTAAGTAAAGAAAATTTATTCACACACTACAATTGAACACAAAATTTTTTTTCATCCTAGTTTGGGAAAATCCACTTGTTCAACCCTAAAAGCTGGGAATTTTATAAGAAAGAGATTTTTCGATATATGTTTTAAAAAGGGATATCCATGCTTGAAACAAGTTAAAGATTAAAATGACCTATGGATCCAAACCTTTTAAAGAGAGTAACAAACGCTAATTAAATTTTCAAGTGAACACAAACAAGCCATTATTTTGCCCATTTACAAAAAGTTGAACGATCATGGATGATTGTAAAGTTATTTATCATGCGTAAAGGGCTATATTTTTTTTAAGGAATGACTTCTGGATTCGGAGTCAACACTCAATTAAAAATGCTCTGCCTCCTCCTTTTCCTGACTATTGCAAAACCTAATATATAAAAACTTAAAGGAGTTTACAATCCATTAAAATTACAGACACATTTTGGAATTATCTCTCTCTACATTTGTGCATTATGAATTTCAATTTCAGATGTATACATTTTTCTTAAATCAAAACTTGAGTTTTCACTTTCCCTTCATCTCGTAAACAAAAAAGAGATAAAAGGCAAATAGTTCACAACAAATCGAAAATTTTAGAGTTTATGTTTGGAAAAAATTTAAAGCAATAACAAATGTAAGTAATGAAAATTTATTTACACACTACAAATGAACACAAAAGTTTTGTTATCCAATTTTATAAGAAAGAGATTTTTAGACATGTTTTAAAAAACAAGCCATTATTTTGCCCATTTACAAAAAGTTGTCCTACCGATCATAGTTGATTGTAAAGTGATTTATCATGCGTAACGGGCAATATTTTAGTAAGGAGTGACTTATGGAGTTGGAGTCAACACTTTGTTAAAAATCCCCCTTCTCCCCCTTTTTCCCGACGATTGCAAAACCTAATATATAAAAACCAAAAGGAGTTTACAATACCTAAATATTACAGACACTTTATGGAATTATCTCACTCTACATTTTTGCAATCTGCATTTCCATTTTAGATGTATACTTTTTTCTTAAATCAAAGCTTGAGTTTTCACTTACCCTTCATGTCATAAATTAAAAAGAGATAAAAAGGTAAATAGATCACAACAAAATGAAAATTTTAGCGTTTATGTGTGGAAAAAATTTAAAGCAATAACAAATTAAAGTAAAGAAAATTTATTCAGACACCACAAATGAACACAAAAGTTTTGTTATCCAAGTTTGGGAATATCCACTAGTTCAACCCTAATTGCTTGGAATTTTATAAGAAAGAGATTTTTCTAGACATGTTTTAAAAAATGGATATGCATGCTTGAAACACGTTAAACATGCAAATGAGCTATGGATCCAAACCATTTAATGAGAATAACAAACGGTCATTAAATTCTCAAGTGAACGTGAGGTGGGATATTTACCCGAGTCAAACAAGAAATTATTTTGTCCAGTTACAAAAAGCTGACCTAACGATCATAGATGATTGTAAAGTGATTTATCAAGCGTAACGGGCTATATTTTTGTAAGCAATGAGTTATGGATTTGGAGTCAACACTCAAGTAAAAATTCCCCACCACCCCCTTTTCCCGACGATTGCAAAACGTTATATATAAAAAGTAAAAAGAGTTTGCAATCCCTAAAAATTACAGACACTTTTTTGAATTATCTCTATCTACATTTGTGCATTGTGCATTTCCATTTTAGATGTATACTTTTTTCTTAAATCAAAACTTGAGTTTTCAGTTTCCCTTCATCTCGTAAACAAAAAATAGATAAAAGGCTAATTGATCACAAAAAATGACAATTTTAGAGTTTATGTATGGAAAAAATTTCAAGCATTAAAAAATTTAAGTAAATAAAATTTATTCACACGACACAAATGAACAGAAAAGTTATGTTATCCAAGTTTGGGAAATTCCACTAGTTCAACCCTAATAGCTTGGATTTTTATAGAAAAAAGATTTTTCTACACATGTTTTAAAAAATGAATATGCATGCTTGAAACATGTTAAAGATGCAAATGACCTATGGATCCAAACCTTTTAAAGAGAATAACAAACCCTCATTACATTCTCATGTGAACTTGCGGCCCGAGTCAAACATGCCATTAATTTACCCATTTACAAAAAGCTGACCTAACGATCATAGATGCTTGTAAAGTGATTTATCATGCGTAACGGGCTATATTTTTAAAAGGAATGACTTATGGATTAAGAGTCAACACTAAGTTAAAAATCCCATGTCTCCCCCTTTTCCTGACGATTGCAAAACCTAATATATAAAACTAAAAAGAGTTTACAATCTCTAAAAATTACAAACACTTTTTGGAATTATCTCTCTCTACATTTGTGCATTGTGCATTTCTATTTTAGATGTATATTTTTTTCTTAAATAAATACTTTAGTTTACACTTTCCCTTCATCTCGTAAACAAAAAAGAGATAAAAGGCAAATAGATCACAACAAAATGAAAATTTACGAGTTTCTGTAAGGAAAAATTTTAAAGCAATAACAAATGTAAGTAAAAAAAATTTATTCCCACACCACAAATGGACACAAAAGTTTTGTTATCGAAGTTTTGAAAATTAAAATAGTTCAACCCTAATATCTTTGAATTTAATAACAAAGAGATTTTTGTACACATGTTTTAAAAAGTGTATATGCTTGCATGAAAAATGTTAAAGATGCAAATAACCTATGGATCCAAACCTGTAAAAGAGAATAACAAATGCTCATTAAATTCTCAAGTGAACATGCGGTGGGATATTTACCCGAGTCAACATGCCATTATTTTTTCCCATTTACAAAAATCTGACCTAACGGTCATAGATGATTTTAAAGTGATTTATCATGCGTAATGGTCTATGTTTTTGGAAGAAATGACTTATGGATTGGGAGTCAGTATTTAATTAAAAATCCCCCGCCTCCCCCTTTTCCCGATGATTGCAAAACCTAATATATAAAAAATGAAAAGAGTTTAAGATACCTAAAAATTACAGATACTTTTTGGAATTATCTCTCTCTTCATTTGTGAATTGTGCATTTCCATTTTATATGTATACTTTTTTCTTTAATCAAAACTTGAGTTTTCACTTTCCCTTCATCTCGTAAGCAAAAAAGAGATAAAAGGCAAATAGATCACAATAAAATGAAAATTTTAGAGTTTATGTATGGAAAAATTTTAAACCAATAAAAAATTAATTAAAAAAAATTTATTCGCACACCACAAATAAACAAAAAAGTTTTGTTATCCAAGTTTGGGAAATTCCACTAGTTCAACCCTAATAGCTCTGAATTTTATAAGAAAGAGATTTTTGTACATATGTTTTAAAAAATGGATATGCATGCTTGAAACATGTAAAGGATGCAAATGACCGATGGACCCAAACCTTTAAAAAAGAAGAACAAACGGTCATTAAATTCTCAAGTGAACATGAGGTGGGATATTTACCCGAGTCAAACAAGAAATTATTTTGTCCAGTTACAAAAAGTTGACCTAACAATCATAGATGATTGTAAAGTGATTTATCAAGCGTAATGGGCTATATTTTTGTAAGCAATGAGTTATGGATTGGGAGTCAACTCTCAATGAAAAATTCCCCGCCACCCCCTTTTCCCGACGATTGCAAAACGTAATATATAAAAAGTAAAAAGAGTTTACAAACACTAACAATTACATAGACTTTTTGTAATTATCTCTATCTCAATTTGTGCATTGTGCATTTCCATTTTAGATGTATACTTTTTTGTTAAATCAAAACTTGTGTTTTCACTTTCCCGTCATCTTGTAAATAAAAAAATAGATAAAAGGAAAAGAGATCACAACAAAATTAAAATTTTAGAGTTTATGTATAGAATAATTTTAAGCAATAACAATTGTAAGTAAAGAAAATTAATTCACACACCACAAATGAACACAAAAGTTTTGTTATCCAAGTTTGGAAAAGTCCACTAGTTCAACCCTAATAGCTTGGAATTTTATAAGAAAGAGATTTTCCTACACATGTTTTTAAAAATTGATATGCATTACTGAAACCTGTTATAGATGCAAATGACCTTTGAATCTAAACCTTCTAAAGAGAATAAAAAATGCTCATTAAATTCTCAAGTGAACTTGCGGTGGGATATTTACCCTAGTTAAACATGCCATTAATTTGCCCATATACAAAAAGCTGACCTTAAGATCATAGATGGTTGTAAAGTGATTTATCATGCGTAACGGGTTATATTTTTTTATGGAATGACTTATGAATTGGGAAACAACACTCAGTTAAAAATCCCTTGCCTCTCCCTTTTCCTGGCGATTGCAAAACCTAATATATAAAAACTAAAAAGAGTTTAAAATCCCTAAAATTACAAACAGTTTTTCAAATGATCTCTCTCTATATTTGTGCAATGTGGATTTCCATTTTAGATGTATACTTTTTTCTTAAATCAAAACATGAGTTTACACTTTCCCTGCATCTCGTAAAAAAAAAAAAAGATAAAAGGCAAATAGATTACAAAAAAATGAAAATTTTAGAGTTTATGTATGCAAAAAATTCAAGGCAATAAAAATGTATGTAAAGAAAATTTTTTTACACACCAAAAATGAACACAAAAGTTTTGTTATCCAAGTTTTGGGAAATTGCACTAGTTCGACCCTAATAGCTTGGAATTTTATAACAAAGATATTTTTCTAGACATTTTTTAAAAAATGAAAATGGAAGCTTGAAAAATGTTCAAGAAGCAAATGACCTATGGATCTAAACCTTTTAAAGAGAATGAAAAATGATCATTAAATTCCCAACTGAACGTGCGGTGGGATATTTACTTGAGTCAAACAAGCCATTATTTTGCCCATTGACAAAAAGTTGACCTAAAGATCATAGATGATTGTAAAGTGATTTATCATGTGTAATGGGCTATATTTTTGTAAAGAATTACTTATGGATTGGGAGTCAACACTCATTTTAAAATCCCCCGCCTCCACCTTTTTCCTGACGATTGCAAAACCCATTATATAAAAACTAAAAAGAGTTTACAATCCCAAAACATTACTGACACTTTTTGGAATTATCTCTCTCTACATTTTTTCATTGTGCATTTCCATTTTAGATGTATACTTTTTACTTAAATCAAAACTTGAGTTTTCACTTTCACTTCATGTTGTATTAAAAAAAGAGATAAAAGGCAAATTGATCACAACAAAGTGAAAATTTTCGAGTTGATGTAAGGAAAAAATTTAAAGCAATAACAAATGTAAGTAATGAAAATTTATTCGCACACCACAAATGAACACAAAAGTTTTGCTATCCATGTTTGGGAAATTCCACTTGTTCAACCCTAATAGCTTGAAATTTTATAAGAGAGAAATTTTTCTACACATGTTTTAAAAAATGGATATGCATGTTTGAAACATGTTAATGATGCAAATGACCTATAGATCAAAACCTTTTAAATAGAATAATACACGCTCATTAAATTCTCAAGTGAACGTGTGGTGGGATATTTACCCGAGTCAAACAAGCCATTATTTTGCCCATTTTCAAAAAGCTGACCTCAATATCATAGATGATTGTTAAGTAATTTATCATGCCTAATGGGCTATAATTTTTTAAGGAATGACTTATTGATTGGGAGCCAACACTCAATTGAAAATCCCCCGCCTCCCCCTTTACCTGGCAATTGCAAAACATAATATATAAAAACTTAAAAGAGTTTACAATCCCTAAAAATTACAGGCACTTTTTGGAATTATCTTTCTCTACATTTGAGCATTGTGCATTTTCATTTTAGATGTATACTGTTTCCTTAAATCAAAACTTGAGTTTTCACTTTCCCTTCATTTCGTAAACACAAAAGAGATAAAAGGCAAATAGATCACAATAAAATGAAAATTTTAGAGTTTACGTATGGAAAAAATTTAAAGCAATAACAAATGTAAGTAATGAAAATTTATTCACACCCCACAAATGAACACAAACGTTTTTTTATCCAAGTTTTGGTAATTCCACTTCTTCACCCCTAATAGCTTGGAATTTTATAAGAAAGATATTTTTCAACACATAATTTAAAAAATGGAAATGCATGCTTGAAACATTTTAAATATGCAAATTACCTATGGATCCAAACCTTTTAAAGAGAATAACAAACGCTCATTAAATTCTCAAGTGAACAAGCGATGAGATATTACCAGAGTCAAACAAACCACTATTTTGCAATTTGACAAAAAGATGACCTAACGATCATAAATGATTGTAAAGTGATTTATTATGCATAACGGGCTTTATTTTTGTAAAGAATGACTTATGGATTAAGAGTCAACACTCAGTTAAAATTCCCCCGCCTCCCCCTTTTCCTAACGACTGCAAAACCTAATATATAAAAACTAAAGAGAGTTTACAATCCCTAAATTCCACTAGTTCAATCGATAAAGCTTGGAATTTTTTAAGAAAGAGATTTTTCTACATATGTTTTAAAAAATGGATATGCATGCTTGAAACATGTTAAAGATACAAATGACCTATGGATCCAAACCTTTTAAAGAGAATAACAAACACCCCAGTAAAACATGCCATTATTTTGTACTTTTCAAAAAGCTGAACTAAAGATCATAGATTGTTGTAAAGTGATTTATCATGCGTAACGGGCTATATTTTTGTTAGGAATGACTAATGGAGTGGGAGTCAACACTCAGTTAAAATCGCCCACCTCCACCTTTTCCCATTGATTGCAAAACCTATTATATAAAAACTAAAAAGAGTTTACAATCCATAAAAATTATAGACACTTTTTGGAATTATCTCTCTCTAAATTTATGCACTGTGCATTTCCATTTTAGATGTATACTTTTTTCTTAAATCAAAACTTGAGTTTTCACTTTCCCTTCATCTCGTAAACAGAAAAGGGATAAAAGGCATATAGATCACACCAAAATGAAAATTTTAGAGTTCATGTATGGAAAAAATTTAAAGTATTAACAAATGTAAGTAATGAAAATTTATTCACACACCACAAATGAACATAAAAGTTATCTTATCCAAATTTGTGAAATTCCACTAGTTCAACCCTAATAGCCAGGAATTTTATGACAAATAGATTTTTCTACTCATATTTTAAAAAATGGATATACATGCTTGAAACATGTTAAAGATGCAAATGACGTATGGATCCAAACCATCTAAAGAGAATAGTAACTACTCATTAAATTTTCAAGTGAACGTGCGGTGGGAATTTACCCGAGTCAAACAAGCAATTATTTTGCTCATTTACAAAAACTTTACCTACATATCATAGATGATTGTAAAGTGATTTATCATGTGTAACGTGCTATAATTTTGTAAGGAATGACTTATGGATTGGGAGTCAACAATCAGTTAAAAATCGTCTGCCTCCCCCTATTCCTGTTGATTGCAAAAGTTAATGTATTAAAACTAAAAACAGTTTACAATCCCTAAAAATTACAAACACCTTTTGGAATTATCTCTCTCTACATTTGTTCATTGTGCATTTCCATTTTAGATATATTCTCTTTTCTTATATCAAAACTTGAGTTTTCACTTTCTCTTCATCTCGTAAACAAAAAAGAGATGAAAGGCAAATAGATCACAACAAAATGAAAATTTTAGAGTTTATTATGTATGGAAAAAATTTAATGCAACAACAAATGTAAGTAAAGAAAATTTATTCACACACCACAAATGAACACAAAAGTTTTGTTATCCAAGTTTGGGAAATTCCACTAGTTCAACCATAATAGGTTGGAAGTACATATGTTTTAAAAAATGGATATGCATGCTTGAAACAAGTTAAAGATGAAAATGACCTATGGATCCAAACCTTTTAAAGAGAATAACAAACACTCATTAAATTTTCAAGTGAACGGGCGGTGGGATATTTACCCGAGTCAAACAAGCCATTATTTTTTCCAGTTAAAAAAAGCTGACCTAACAATCATAGTTGATTGTAATGTGATTTATTATGCGTAATAAACTATATTTTTTTTGTAAGGAATGACTTATGGATTTGGATTGAACACTCACTTAAAAATCCTCCGCTTCCCCCATTTTCCCGACGATTGCAAATCCTAACACTCAAGTTTTAAAAAATAGATATGCATGCTTGAAAAATTTTAAAGTTGCAAATGACCTATGGATCCAAACCTTTTAAAGATAATAACAAACGCTCATTAAATTCTCAAGTGAACGTGCGGTGGGATATTTACCAGGGTCAAACAAGCCATTGTTTTTCCCTTTAACAAAAAGCTAACCTAACGATCATAGATAATTGTAACGTTATTTATAATTTGTTACAAGCTATATTTTTGTAATGAATGACTTATGGATCAGGAGTCAACACTCAGTTAAAAGTCCCCGGCCTTCCCTTTTCCCGACGATTGCAAAACTTCATATTTAAAAACTAAAATTAGTTTACAATCCCTAAATATTAGAGACACTTTTTGGAATTATCTATCTCTACAATTGTGCATTTCCATTTTAGATGTATACTTTTTTCTTAAAACAAAACTTTAGTTTTCACTTTCCCTTAAATTTCGGAAACAAAATAGACATAAAAGGCAAATAGATCACAACAAAATCAAAATATTGTAGTTTAAGTAAGGAAAAAATTTAAAGCAATAACAAATGAAAGAAAACAAAATTTATTCGTACACCACAAATGAACACAACATTTTTATTATCCAAGTTTTGGAAATTCCACTAGTTCAACCCGATTAGCTTGGAATTTTATAACAAAGAGATTTTTCTACACATGTTTTAAAAAATGGTTATGCATGCATGAAACATGTTAATGAAGCAAATAGCCTATGGATCCAAACCTTTAAAATAGAAAAATATATGCTAATTAAATTGTCAAGTGAACGTTTGGCGGGATATTTACCCGAGTCAGACAAGCCATTAATTTGTCCATTTACGAAAGGCTGACCTAAATATCCTAGATGATTGTAAAGTGATTGATCATGCGTAACGGGCAATAATTTTGTAAGGAATGACTTATGGATTGGGATTCAATACTCAGTTAAAAATCCTAGAGACTCCCCCTTTTCCTGACTATTGCAGAACCTAATATATAATAACTTAAAAGAGTTTACAATCAATAAAAATTACTGACACTTTTTGGAATTATCTCTCTCTACATTTGTGCATTGTGCGTTTCCATTTTAGATGTATACTTTTTTCTTAAATCAAAACTTGAGTTTTCATTTTCCCTACATCTCATAAACAAAAAAGAGATAAAAGGCAAATGGATCACAACAAATTGAAAATTTTAGAGTTTATGTTTGGAAAAAATTTAAAGCAATAACAAATGTAAGTAAAGAAAATTTATTCACACACTACAAATGAACACAAAAGTTTTGTTATCCAATTTTTGGAAATTCCACTAGTTCAACCCTAATAGCTGTGAATTTTATAAGAAAGAGATTTTTAGACATATGTTTTAAAAAAAGGATATGCATGCTCTAAACATGTTAAAGATTAAAATGACCTATGGATCCAAACCTTTTAAAGAGAATAAAAAACACTCCTTAAATTTTCAAGTGACCATTTACTCGAGTAAAACAAGCCATTATTTTGCCCATTTACAAAAAGCTGACCTACCTATCATAGATGATAGTAAAGTGATTTATCATGCGTAACGGGCTATATTTTTGTAAGGAATGATTTATGGATTTGGAGTCAACACTCTTTTAAAAATCCCCCTTCTCTCCCTTTTCCCGACGATTGCAAAACCTAATATATAAAAACTAAATAGAGTTTACAATCCCTAAATATTACAGACACTTTTTAGAATTATCTCTCTGCACATTTTTGCAATGTGCGTTTCCATTTTAGATGTATAATTTTTTGTTATATAAAAACTTGAGTTTTCACTTTCTCTTCATGTCATAAACAAAAAATAGATAAAAGGCAAGTAGATCACAACAAAATGAAAATTTTAGAGTTTATGTCTAGAAAAAATTTAAAGAAAAAAATTTAAAGCAATAACAAATTTAAGTAAAAGAAAGTTTATTCACAGACTACAAATGAACACAAAAGTTTTGTTATCCAAGTTTGGGAAATTCCAAAAGTTCAACCCTAATTGCTTGGAATTTTATAAGAAAGAGATTTTTCGACATATTTTTTAAAAACTGGATATGCGTGCTTGAAACATGCTAAATATTAAAAAGACCTATGGATCCAAACCTTTTAAACATGAGAATAACAAACACTCAATAAATTCTTAAGTGAAAGTGCGGTGGGATATTTACCCAAGTGAAACAAGTCGTTATTGTGCCCATTTACAAAAAGTTGACCTAATGATCAATAATGATTGTAAAGTGATTTATCATGTGTAACGGGCTATATTTTTTTTAAGGAATGTCTTATGGATTTGGAGTCAACACTCAGTTAAAAATCCCTCACCTCCCCTTTTCCCGACAATCGAAAAACCTAATATATAAAAACTAAAAAGAGTTTAAAATCCCTAAAAATTATAGACACTTTTTAGAATTATCTCTCTCAACCTTTGTGTATTGTGCATTTCCGTTTTAGATGTAAAGTCTTTTCTTAAATCAAAACATGAGTTTTCACTTTCCCTTCATCTCGTTAACAAAAAAGAGATGAAAGGCAAATAGATCACAAAAAATCAAAATTTTAGAGTTTATGTATGGAAAAAATTTAAAGCATTATCAAATGTAAATAAGAAAATTTATTCAAATGCCACAAATGAACACAAAAGTTATGTTATCGAAGTTTGGGAAATTCCACTAGTTTAACCCAAATAGCTTGGAATTTTATAAGAAAGAGATTTGGAGTCAACACTCTTTTAAAAATCCCCCTTCTCTCCCTTTTCCTGACGATTGCAAAACCTAATATATAAAAACTAAATAGAGTTTACAATCCCTAAATATTACAGACACTTTTTAGAATTATCTCTCTGTACATTTGTGTAATGTGCGTTTCCATTTTAGATGTATACTTTTTTGTTATATAAAAACTTGAGTTTTCACTTTCTCTTCATGTCATAAACAAAAAATAGATAAAAGGCAAGTAGATCACAACAAAATGAAAATTTTAAAGTTTATGCCTGGAAAAAATTTAAAGCAAAAAATTTAAAGCAATAACCAATTTAAGTAAAAGAAAGTTTATTCACAGACTACAAATGAACACAAAAGTTTTGTTATCCAAGTTTGGGAAATTCCAAAAGTTCAACCCTAATAGCTTGGAATTTTATAAGAAAGAGATTTTTCTTCACTTGTTTTAAAAAATGGATATGCAAGCTTGAAACATGATAAAGATGCAAATGACCTATGGATCCAAACTTTTTAAAGAGAATAAAAAACGCTCATTAAATTTTCAAGTGAACATGCGGTGGAATATATACCCGAGTCAAACAAACCATTATTTTGCCCATTTAAGAAATCTGACCTAACAATCGTAGACGATTGTAAAGTGATTTATCATGCGTAACGGGCTATATTTTTTGTAAGGAATGACTTATGGATTTGGTGTCAACACTCAATTAAAAATCTCCAGCCTCCCCCTTTTCCCCACGATTACGAAGGCTAATATATAAAAACTAAAAATAGTTTACAATCCCTAAAAATTACAGACACTTTTTGGAATTATCTCTCTCTACATTTGTGCATTGTGCATTTTCATTATAGTATACTTTTATCTTAAATCAAAACTTGAGTTTTCACTTTCCTTTCATCTCGTAAGAGAAAAAGAGATAAAAGGCAAATAGATCACAACAAAATGAAAATTTTAGAGTTTATGTATGGAAACAATTTTAAGCAAAAACAAAGGTAAGTAAAGAAAAAAATTTCATACACCACAAATAAACACAAAAGTTTCGTTATTCAAGTTTGGGAAATTCCTATAGTTCAACCCTAATAGCTTGGAATTTTATAGGAAAGAGATTTTTCTACACATGTTTTAAAAAATGGATATGCATGCTTGAAACATGTTAAAGATGCAAATGACCTTTGGATCCAAACCTTTTAAAGAGAAAAACAAACGCTCATGAAATTCTAAAGTGAACATATTTGTTGGATTTTTACCACAGTCAAAGAAGCCATTATATTGCCCATTTACAAAAAGCTGACCTAACGATCTTTGACGAATGTAAAGTGATTTATCATGCATAACGAGCTATATTTATTTAAGGAATGACTTATGGATTGGTAGTCAACCCTCAGTTAAAAATCTTCCCCCCCCCCCCCCCCCCCCCCCGTTTCGCGACGATTGCAAAACCTTATATATAAAAACTAAAAATACAGGCACATTTATGAATTTTCTCTCTCCACATTTGAGTATTGTGCATTTCCATTTTAGATGTATATTGCTTTCTTAAATAAAAACTTGAGTTTTCACTTTCCCTTCATCTCATAGACAAAAAAGAGATAAAAGGCAAATAGATCACAACAAAATGAAAATTTTAGAGTTCACATATGGAAAACATTATTTGCAATAACAAATGTAAGTAATGAAAATTTATTCACACACCACAAATGAACACAAAATTTTTGTTATCCAAGTTTGGGAAATTCTACTTGTTCACCTCTAGAAGCTTGGAATTTTATAAGAAAGAGATTTTTCAGCACATGTTTTAAAAAATGGATATGCATGCTTGAAACATGTTAAAGATGCAAATGACCTATGGATTCAAACCTTTTAAAGAGAATAAAAAATGCTCATTAAATTCTCAAGTGAACGTGCGGTGGGATATTTACTCGAGCCAAACAAGCCATTATTTTCCAATTAGACAAAAAGCTGAAGTAACGATCATAGATAATTGTAAAGTGATTTACCATGCGTAACGGGCTTTATTTTTGTAAGGAATCACTTATGAATTGAAAGTCAACACTCAGTTAAAAATCCCCTTCCTGCCCCTATTCCCGACGATTGCAAAACCTAATATATAAAAACTAAAAAGAGTTTACAATCCCTAAAAATTACAGGCACTTTTATGAATTATCTCTCTCTACTTTTGAGCATTGTGCCTCTCCATTTTAGATGTATACTGCTTTCTTAAATCAAAACTTGAGTTTTCACTTTCCCTTCATCTCGTAAACATAAAAGCGATAAAAGCCAAATAGATCACAACAAAAAGAAAATTTTAGAGTTTACGCATGGAAAAAATTTTAAGAAATAACAAATGTAAGTAATTAAAATTTATTAACACCACAAATGAACAAAAATGTTTTGTTATCAAAGTTTGGGAAATTCCACTTGTTCACCCCTTATTGTTTGGAATTTTATAAGAAAGAGATTTTTCAACTCATGTTTTAAAAAATGGATATGCATGCTTGAAACATATTAAAGATGCAAATGACCTATGGATCCAATCCTTTTAAAGAGAATAACAAACACTCATTAAATTCTCAAGTGAACGTGCGGTGGGATATTTACCCGAGTCAAACAAGCTATTATTTTGCAATTTGAATAAAAGCTGACCTAACGATCATAGATGATTGTAAAGTGATTTATCATGCGTAACGGGCTATATGTTTATAAGGAATGACTTATGGATTGAGAGTCAACACTTAGTTAAAAATCCCTTGCCTCCTCCTTTTCCTGATGATTGCAAAACCTAATATATAAAAACTAAAAAGAGTTTACAATCCCTAAAAATTACAGACACTTTTTGGTATTATCTCTCTCAACATTTGTGCATTGTGCATTTCCGTTTTAGAAGTGTAGTGTTTCCTTATATCAGAACTTGAGTTATCACTTTCCCTTCATCTCGTAGACAAAAAAGAGATAAAAGGCAAATAGATCACAATAAATGAAAATTTTAGAGTTTATGTATGGAAAAATTTAAAGCATTAACAAATGTAAGTAAAGAAAATTTATTCACACTCCACAAATGACCACAAAAGTTTTGTTATCCAAGTTTGAAAAATTCCACTAGTTCAACTCTAATAGCTTGGAATTTTATAAGAAAGAGATTTTTTCTATATATGTTTTAAACAATGGATATGCATGCTTGAAAGATGTTAAAGATGCAAATGACCTATAGCTGTAAACCTTTTAAAGAGAATAACAAACGCTCATTAAATTATGTAGTGAATGTGCGGTGGGTTATTTACCCGAATCAAACAAGCCATTATTTTCCCATTTACGAAAAGCTGACCTAACGATCATTGATGATTGTAAAGTGTTTTATCAAGCGCAAAGGGCTATAATTTAGTAAGGAATGACTTACGGATTAGGAGTCAACACGCAGTTAAAAATCCTCCGCCACCACCTTTTCCTATCAATTGCAAAACTTAATATATAAACACTAAAAAAAGTTTACAATCCCTAGATATTACAGACACCTTTTGGAATTACCTCTCTCTACATATGAGCATTGTGCATTTCCATTTTAGATGTATACTTTTTTCTTAAATCAAAACTTGAATTTGCACTTTCCCTTCATCTTGTAAACAGAAAAGAGATAAAAGGCAAATAGATAAAAAAAAAAAAATTTTAGAGTTTCATTATGGAAAAAATTTGAAGCAATTACAAATGTAGGAAAGAAATTTTATTCATGCACCACAAATGAAAAAAAATGTTTTTTTATCCAAGTTTGGGAAACTCCACAAGTTCAACCCTAATAGCTTGGAATTTTATAAGAAACAGACTTTTCTATGCATGTTTTTAAAAATGGATATGCATGCTTGAAACGTATTAAAGATGCAAATGACCTATGGATCCAAACCATTTAATGAGAATAATAAATGCTCATTAACTTCTCAAGTGAACGTGAGGTGGGATATTTCCCCGAGTCAAACAAAAAATTATTTTGCCCATTTACAAAAAGGTGACCTAACGATCATAAATTGTTAAGTGATTTATCAAGCGTAACGGGCTATATTTTTGTAAGGAATGACTTATGGATTGGGAGTCAACACTCAGTTAAAAATCCCTCCCCTCCCCCTTTTCCCGACGATTACAAAACCTAATATATAAAAACTAAAAAGAGTTTACAATCCCCAAAAATTATAGACACTTTTTGGAATTATCTCTCTCTACATTTGTGCATTGTGAATTTCCATTTTAGATGTATACTTTTTTCTTAAATTAAAACTTAAATTTACACTTTCCCTTCATCTCGTAAACAAAAAAGAGATAAGAGGCAAATAGATCACAACAAAAATAAAATTTTAGAGTTTATGTATGGAAAAAAATTAAAGCAATAACAAATGTAAGGAAAGAAAATTTATTCACACACCACAAATGAACACAAAGGTTATCTTATCCAAGTTCTGGAAATTCCACTAGTTACACCCTAACAGCTTGGAATTTTGTAAGAAAGAGATTTTTCTTCACATGTTTTAAAAAATAGATATGGATACTTGAAACATGTTAAAGGTGCAAATGACCTATGGATCCAAACATTTTAAAGAGAATAAAAAATGATCATTGAATTCTCAAGTGAACGTGCGGTGGGTTATTCACCTGAGTCAAACAAGCAATTATATTGCCCATTCACAAAAACCTAACCTAACGATCATAGGTGATTGTAAAGTGATTTATCATGCATAACAGGCTATATTTTTGTAAGGAATGACTTATGGATTGGTAGTCAACACTCAGTTAAAAATCCACCCCTTCCCCCTTTTCCCCTCGATTGCAAAACCTAACATATAAAAAGTGAAAAGAGTTTAGAATCCGTAAAAATTACAGGCTCTTTTTGGAATTATCTCTCTCTACATTTGAGCATTGTGCATTTCCATTTTAGATGTATACTATTTTCTTAAAACAAAACTTGAGATTTCACTTTTCCTTCATCTTGTAAACAAAAAGGAGATAAAAGGCAAATAGATCACAAAAAAATTAAAGTTTTAGAGTTTATGTATCGAAAAAATTAAAAGCATTAACAAATGTAAGTAAAGAAAATTTATTCACACTCCACAAATAACCACAAAAGTTTTGTTATCCAAGGTTGGAAAATTCCACTAGTTCAACCATAATAGCTTTGAATTTTATAAGAAAGAGATTTTTTCTACACATGTTTTAAAAAATGGATATGCATGCTTGAAACATGTTAAAGATGCAAATGACCTATAGATCCAAACCTTTTAAAATTTGACACAAATGAGTAAATAGCAATGACATTGTTACGGTCCCGGATCTGACACATGAGGAAGACGATGACGATGAATATGAATGGATCTCAAAGCTCGACCTGGATCTCAAAGGGAAAATCTGACCTGTTTACTCTAAGCTTACTCTAAATTAACTTCAATACTCAATGCTTGTCTTTCTCATTACTCTTACCCCTTAAATAGTTTTCACCCGGTTAGGTTTTACAATAAAATATTCCAAAAATATCCCGGTCCTAGTTGGCCCGAGTTGACCCGGTTCTGGAAGCCTAGTCCCGTGCGCGACTCAGCTTCCTACCCTGATCAAATTTTCCTAACATAGGAAAATTTGAATCGGGAGTCATCTTCCTCCTTCGGTGGAAATTTCGTCGACGGTTCTTCTGGGGAAATAAAAAATTTGTCTTATCCTCCTGCCGATCCCGAACATAGCGGTCGTAGGTAAGTGCAAAAACCTTGTCGACAGCTGATCCTCCCCTCACGGCACCGATGAAGGCAGGTGATGGTCGTCTTCCGTCCTCACAGCCCCGAACAGGGCAAAAATTTCTCCGATGGAGTCTCCTACTACTCCGGTTTCGAATCGCAGCCCGTTGACCCCCCTGGAACAGAGACACCTTGCGAAAATTTCTCCTACGGGGCCAACGGGATCTCCTGCTTCTCCGGTGATGAAGAGAATCCCGCCGAGGCATCGCCGCTTGGAATTTTTCCGAGATAGAGGGCTCTCGAAAAGTTCGCCGACGGACCCGAGGGACCCGACGGAGTCGCCTGCTACTCGAGTGGCGAATCACAGCCCTTGGAGGCAAATCATAGCCCTTGGAGACATTTCGGGAGTTTTACGCTTGCTCAGAGATTTCCAGTGCCGCCGTTTTTGGAATTTTGGAATCCCCAAATTCCGATGTCGCCGCCGCTGGAATTCCTGGCCCTGGCCTTTCTACTCGTCCGAGACAGCTTCTGCTGCCTCTTCTACGCATATGCAGTAATTGAAGATTTGAGGTTGGAGGCCTTTCATTTCTACGGCGGCATCGAGGTCCTCTCCTCGTTGTTCCGGAATGTTGTTTCTTTCGGTAGTAAAAAAATTTATCATGTTGTCCACCCTTGATATCATTCTGTCCATCCTTCTATTGAAGCTCGCCTGACCTCTCAAAAGCAATTCCAGCAACTCTAGTGTCCGTAAGTCACTTTTGCTAGTCTCCATCATGAAACCCTGCTCTGATGTGTTCCCGCTTTGATACCAGTTGTTACGGTCCCAGATCTGACACGTGAGGAAGACCATGACGATGAATAGGAATGGGATGATTGAGCTTTGAAGGAAGCTCGACTTGGATCTCAAAGGGAGAATCTGACCTGTTTACTCTAAGCTTACTCTAAATTAACTTCAATACTAAATGTCTGTGTTTCTCATTACTCTTACCCCTTAAATAGGGTTCATTCGGTTAGGGTTTACAATAAAATATTCTAAAAATACCCCTATAAATAAAATATTCCTAAAATACCCCTATAACCTAAAATGGAAATAAAATAAAGTAAATTAAAGAAAAAAACTAAAATAATAATTTTATTGCATGCATAACATTTAATGTTATTGCGTGCATAACAGACATGTGGTAGGAAGAAGGAGTAATATGATGGTGAAATGATAGGATGTATGAATAGGACCTGAAGGATAGTATTGTGTGAGTCATCTTAGTTTTTTTCTGTTGCCCCTGTCCCTAAGAATCTCGTTCCGCTGCCCTCATCCCTTGGTTGTGTTTTTAAAATTGGTATCAGAGTAATAGTGCTTTTGGTACCTGTTCACCATGTTTTAGGCTATTAAGTGTCGTTGTGTTAAAAATGGTATCAGAGCCTTGGAACAAGTTTACTGGCATAGTCTAAAAGGAGCCAAGAATTAGTCTAGCTCTTTTTAGTGTGTAGAGCCAAAGAATAGCTTTGAATTCTTTCTGTTTAGGTATACATACTACCAAATAGTTACAACCCAAACCGGTCACTTCCTAGATAACATTTGTATGATACAAATGTATTAAATGTACCAAAGACCTCAGTTGGTCGGTTACAAGGAACTTAATGGTCCTTCATATGACACTGTGTTAAAAACTGGACACACACATGTTTGTCCAATAATAGGCTGTCCACATGGATGGCATGACAAGAATAATCCAATATTAAATAACATAATGGATTTAGCTGGTGATATGTATCACAGTCATTGCCTTCCTATGCCTAGGATTATAAAGTGACGTCAATGAACAAGTACGAAAAATCAAGAGAAGGATTAATGCCCATCTTGAGGTACTTAAAACTGGAAATACTGAAGAAACAGTAAGATTCCTTACATATCTACAAAGTTATGTAGATCAAGAAATAAACCACTCTAGGATACTAGAACCTATCCGAGAGATCAAAACTACAATAGTTAACAACAAACCAAGTAGAAAAGAATAACAAGAAGTCATTTGTAAAATAGCTTCTGTCAAAGATCACCATGGTACAGACAAAGATCGTCTTCTACGAGACATTTGTGCCTTAACTCAAAATGAAGAATTGAGAGAACTTGTTATTCAACATATCTCTCCATTCATCACTTTGTACTGATTGGAATGACTTATTGAAATTTTGTTCCAAAAATTAGAAGTTACATCGTCAAATTCCTAAATGTCTTAACAAACAGCAATATAATGTACTTCTCTCCAAAACAGTGTTCATATACACCATGAAACACAGGGAGAATACGACGAATATCCTAATCTTATGCAGGATAGACAAAAGTGGACAATAAGTATCCCTAGGATAACTGAAGTCTACAATAAAGATTGGATTGAGTTCCAAAATAAATCCTTCGTCTTCCAGAAGGAATTAGCTATAGAAATACAAGATACTGACTAAGGAACCTTTTGCTACAGATTACTAAGTGAATTAGACTTAGCTAAGCTAAAAAGATTCAAATATGTCCATTATAGACTAGTTCGTATAGGATTAGATCCCTTAATACGAATAAACCAAAATTTACCCTTTATAGAAGCTATTGTAGATAATTGCTATAGATTATTAAGTGAATTAGACTTAGCTAAGCTAAAAAGATTCAAATATGTCCATTATGGACTAGTTCGTATAGGATTAGATCCCTTATTATGAATAAACCAAAATTTACCCTTCATAGCAGCAATTGTAGATAAGTCTGTGAAGAATAATTTTGAAAAACCCCTACTCAGAGGAGTTAGAGAAAATTTAGGATTAGGACAAGTTTCCTTTACAACCTGGCCCAATCTAAAAATAGATTTAGAAGACAAGCACATCCAAGATACCTTGTCCCTAAAAATCTATACAGACAACTGGTCAAAAGAATTCAACCAGGAAGAAGAGTTCTACGCATACTCATATGCATCCTAGCTAGAGGAATCAACACTGGAAAGGTTCCAGTTAAAGAGTCAAAGAAAATCACAGAATTAGCCAAAAATATTGGTTATTCTGAAATTTTGACCATTGAAGAACTCGACCCCAGAGAGTTAACATGGCCAACAAAGTGGGTAGTCCAACCTTTGGCACCCAAACACCTTCCCCTCTCCCGAAAAACACTAAAGGAGATAGAAGGAAAACTAGTAATCACCAATGCTAGAACAAGCTTTTCCTTCGAACAAGATAGGCCCTCTACCTCAACCAGTTCTCGTTTCGAAGGAATAGGAAACCCAAGGCCCAATGCTTATGTTCCACTTCACATCGATGATGGCACATAACCCATATAAAGCCTTAGGACCACCAATAGGAAATAGTGACATCGTCACCAATTCCAATCAAACCTTAGAGTCTTATGGAAAGACCCCAAATAGGTTAGAAAATGTTGTTCACAGTCTACAGCAAAAAAATGATTTCCCCTATGATGAACAGAAACATAGAGAAAAACTAAAATGTCAAAATAGGAAAATATTCTAGAGAAAATAGACCAAGGAAATAGTCCTGTTTTCTTTATAGAATTAACAGAACTAAAACAAATTTTAGATAATCTAAACAAAGATAAAATGCACAAACTTCTCACCGAAGTTTTAGCATTAAAAGAAAGTCTAGGTTTGCCTAGTCAATCAAGGTATAAAACTCCTTTTCACCTTGGACTCCAGAATGATTTATAGAAAAAAACTGCTAGATCGTCTACAAAGAAAGAGAGATGGCCTTTCCTTTACTCTCTTACAAAGAAACATACTTCAACCTAAAGATGATACAATCCCAGTAATAGTATGGTACAATTACTATTGGGAAAGACATTGATCCCATCTATAACCTAAGATGCAAGAAAATCAAACAAAAGCTAAACCTTTTAGCTTTGTGAAAATTATTTAAAGAGAAACACTATTAAATCAAATTCATCTCGTATGCACAATGAAGAATCAAAATTGGCAAACCAGAGAAAACATCAAACCAGTAAATTAAACCGATGTAGCCTATCAAGCATATCTTGTTGAATGGTGGAGATTAACCTGTATAAAAATTCTACTATGGTATATGCTAAAAAGACTTCAAAGGAATCTTCAAGAATTAGCTCTATGACAGAGTTTTTCTATTTAATTGATATGGAAACTCCATTACCAATAGGCCTTCCCGACATCACAGAATGGCTTAAAAACCTAGTACACATTGCAACACCTTGCATTGCACCTAGGAAAAAAGATCCCAAACCTTCAGACTTTAGGATTGCTTCAAAAGCATCATCTTCTACCGATGATGAAGTTTACACAGAATATAATACTTTCGGTCACCAACCGATTTATTATGTTCAAGAGGAAAAATCTACCTCTAGTAAACAAAAAGAGCAACAAGAAAGTGAACCAAAGGCATGGGAATCTTATGAAGTTGCAAAAGAAAATACCAAGAAAACTGACTACTCTGCTAAAGACAAAAAGGCTAATGATCGTAGTAAAAGATTTTGAATGCTTCGAGGTAGTAACCAACATGAAGCAAAAACGTCAAGGGTACGCGATAGCCACATGGAAGATAGCTTTCAAGATAACTTCCGAAACAGAACTGCGGTTCACCCGCAAGAAGGAGAAAGTTTCACCCACTCCAAAATATCTTTGGGAGGACAAATGTATTCGAAAAAATACACAAATGTCGATCCATCACATGCTACTAAGGGACACCAAACCATAGATAGCATAAACCCTTTTGGATTTTGCCTCAACTTGCATTGCCCCAAGGATGGAGAAAAATCCTTAAAGAATGGGAAAGAAGCATGAGCAATGCTACAAATATGCATGAATCTTGGGACAAAGATTCAACATTTAATTTATTTACCCATGCTTTACATGGTAATGTAGCTCATTGGTGGGACAACCGTCCCGAAGACCAAAAATGAGCTAATAACTCAATATCTATAGCCAATATCTTGAAAGGATTGGTGGCTAAGATATCAAAAAAATTTCCAGGAATATATCCAACCTTCAAAGCTTACAATGAGAGTACTAAACAAATAAAACGTTTAGAAACTCTTCAAAAATTAAACTAGTTACAAATTTGTTACATTTTTTTATGAGAAGTATTATTGCGAATTTGCAAGCTACTTCTAAAAATTGCAAAAGATGATCAGAAACCCTATATGTCTATCTTTTATGCAAAATTGCTAGAACCTTTTGCATATGTAGCTAAAAAAGACAACATTAAAAAATATTGGAAAAATAATCCAGAACTTGGTAATTTAACCATGGATAATTTCCTAAACTTTGATACTTTAGGATGAAGACACAGATTTGTACAAGACATGTTGGCAAATCTTTTTGAAGCTCGAAAATGACAAAAGAAAAGTAGTAAGGCACATAAACAAACATTATGTTATTCAAACCAGAACAAAAAGGTAGGAGCTTATGGTTGTAAAACCACCTTCCATAAGCAAAGAAAATATCCAAAGAAATTTCAACAGAAAAAATTTAGGATACAAAAAAGTTCTACAACTAGGTATACTCCCAGAAAGAGATACTTTAGAAAAGAACAACGTCTGGCCCTGCCACATCCTGTAAAGGGTCAAATGCATAATGCCCTAAGGGGAAAACCCTAAGAAAATGCAAATGCTAGATATGCCAGAAAGAAGGGCATTTTGCTAAAGATTGTCCAAACGATAATAAAACACGGCAGTATAATACCTACATGATACTAGCCGAAGAAAATGGATTGGAAATCATCCATTATGATGACATTTAGTTAAAAGATGAAGTATATGAACTTCATCTAGAAACTAAGTCTTCCTCCTCGAAAAACTCATAAAATATGTCAAACTCTTTAGGCACAACCTCTGCCTAATAGATTTCTTATATTCGGTTATGCTTTAGCTTTCCCGATATATAACACTGCAGCAAGCATGGTGATTTATTCCACTATTGCCATAGTAAAATTCCCTGCTACTCCATCTTGCATTTAATGGAGAGCTCATTTATAAAATGATACTCTTACTCGAAGATTTTTCTTGTATTACATACAGGTAAAATGGATCCTCTCAGCACCACACTGACAGACTTAGTAGCAGCATTCACCATTCTAACGGTATTTCTCTCAACCCTACAGTCACTCTTTGACATTCTTTTAGTTCTCTTTGAACGAGGAGATATATTTGAGAATTGTGCCCATTACGGGTTAAGTGGAGATCTCCTACAACTCAAGGTTAAGAAATTAACTGAAGAGTTAAAAGAACTCACTAAATGGCATGATATGCCTAGCTCTTCCGGTACTTCTATCGAATCTCCATTGTGACAAAAGGAAGCCTCAACGTCAGCTACTCAGTAGATGGATGACTTTAGTGTTTTGATAAACACAGGTCGACCCGGGATTTCTATCGGTCATGCCAGGCATGAGAAGGAAATCAGAACCCAGTCTTTTTTGAAGATAGGGGAATCAGGGATTTCTACCTCTCAGTCTAGAGCTAGAAAGGAAACCTTAATAGTGCTCTGATACCAATTTAAACACAATAACACTTAATAGCCTAAAACAGGGTGAACAGATACCAAAAGCACTATTGCTCCAATACCAATTCAAACACAACGACCCTTAATAGCCTAAAACAGGGTGAATTGGTACCAAATGCACTATTGCTCTTATACCAATTTTAAAAACACAACCTAGGGATGAGGGCAGTGGAACGAGATTCCTATGGACAAGGGCAATGGAAAACAACTAAGATGACTCACACAATACTATTCTTCAAGTCCTATTCATACATCCTATCATTTCACCATCATATTACTCTTGCTTCCTACCACATGTCACTGCTATTTACTCGTTTGTATCTATTTTTAATAGCTATCTAATAGGCCCAACATGACTTTTTCTACTTCTCAGAACTCCTTCGGGGTTTGACCCTATTCCTGCCGGGTTACCTCGTGGCAATCCGTCTATGCGGTCCTCACTGTTTCTAGAGGGCCCCAAGCCGTGCATGTTAACCGTTGTGGCTCCATGGCTATTTCTGCAGGATAGAGCACAACTCCATTTCATTTTCTATCTCGGAGTGTAGCCGAATAATTCCAAGTCTCTAGCTTCTATCCTATTTGGCATTATTTTGATACTATTTCTTTTGACGAGTGGACAGTAAACATGAATAGTAAAACATGAATAGTAAACATGAACAATGAAAAATGAACAGTAACTTTTGAATAGTAAAAAAAAACACTGTGGAGATTCATATATAGCTGTAGAAGATGTACAGTAACAACAACAATTGTACGAATCAAAATGTTAAAAACATGCGGAAAAGTAAAATATTGTTTCAAACAAAATAAAAACGAACTAAATACATATCCTTAAAAAAAGAAAATAAAAACCAACTTATCTACATTGTTGGAAGATAAGTTCAAGCCCACATGACCAAGGAAGGCCCACTTATCTAAGATTATTATGAGATGGGCCACACGACCAAGGAAGGCCCACAAGATGGGCCCTAGCCCATAAGAAGAAGGACCCACAATGATTACCATGAGCTGGCATCCTTATCACATCAGTTGGAAGATCAAAAAGGACTCCTAGTTCTACTCAAGTTCGTCTTCTAGTTGTTTAGATAGACTTACTTAAATTTCGCTTACTTAAATAGAAGAGTTGGAGTAGTAAAGTAATGAGGATTGAATGATAAGTTGAATAAAAACTCTACATCCTCCTTTACTATAAAATAGAGGTTCATGTACTCTGCTTACAACAAGTTAATTGATGTCAATGAAGTATTTCACTTTTCCATAAATTCAACATAGTATCAGATCAGGTTCTATGAGTTGACTTGGTCAACTCACGGAGGCAATGTGATCCTTTTCTCTAAACCGTAAACCCTAAGTCTAGGTTCATAGAATTATTTTTTTTCAGGCCCTACACCCTTAGTTTTCTTTACATTTCTTACCTCTATCCGTAGTTTTTTATATTGATAATTATATATTGAAGGACATATATTTGAGTCTACTTTCCAACGAAAACCTATTTATTCCAATCAGAGTTATATACAGAGAGATAGCGATATTTAAATGAGCAAAGGTCAGATTGCAAAAAGGTTCGAGCAACAGCAGCAATCTTTAGATTCTGAGGTATTTTTTGCCACCAAGAACTAGACTTTATATGTAAAAATAAATATCTGTAAGTCTATTCTTTTACCTATTCAACCATTTTTTTATCTGAGTAATCTTCAAAGAGAAATCAATATTTGAAGTAGCAAAGGTCAGATTGAAAAAGAGGTTCAAGTAGCAACAGAAAGCTTCAAATTCCGTGGTATTTTACGCTATAAATAATGGGACTTTATATGGAGAATTATATATCAAAATAAATATAAATAAGTCTATTTTCTTATATATGCAACCAATTCTCGGTATAATTTTTCTATAAGGAGATATTGATCTTGGAATAGTCAATGGTGATTCTGGAAAAACAGAAGAAACAAAACATAGTTCGGCCATATGACAGAGACTGAAACCTATCAGATTATTTATCTTCTGATAATTATATTTTATGAAGAGATATTATACTTGGATGAAATTTATTTAATTCTAGTTTCATATGAAAAAAATTTCATGTCAATCAAATCTATATTTAAAGATATATTCACATTGGAAGAATCAACGGTCATGCTGGTATTCTGTTGTATTGAAAATTCCCAATTTATGCATATGGTTTTGTGTCACTTTTTAAGTTGATATATCAAAAAATATCTCACTTATCCCACGTTTGAGGGCTTATTTATAAATATATGTTATTTTGGCTTATTGCTACATCTATGATATTTGGTTCAAGCTGGGATCACTGCCAT
The DNA here is from genome assembly GCF_029961685.1 of Aristolochia californica. Classification (NCBI taxonomy): domain Eukaryota; kingdom Viridiplantae; phylum Streptophyta; class Magnoliopsida; order Piperales; family Aristolochiaceae; genus Aristolochia; species Aristolochia californica. The sequence goes on along the minus strand of NW_027181992.1, from coordinate 29,435,085 downwards.
TACCTCCTAGCTTGAGGGGGAGAAGTACAAGAAGTACAAGAAAGAGGTATTTTATTCCTTATGTTGAGGATAAGTTTATGTGACCAAAATATTCAAGAAGGGGGGAACAGAAAAGATGAAGCTTGTGCATCAATGAAGAATTTTTTATATCGGATTATTCCATGGGTTCTTTTACAAAGTTTATCATTTGGTTCGTGTTATATGTCTTGGAAGATGGTCGTGTTATATACAATTGCTGCTATTATGTCTCTTTGGGGACATAATTATTGAAGAAGAGGTGGCCTCATGTCATCATTTATTTTACCCCGTCAAAAAGATAAAAAATATTTGTGGTCGAAAGTCAATGACGGAGGAACTTATTATTACATCAATGTTACCTCCCTCCCCTCCCCCTGTCATGGCTTGTATGTCTCCTACCACTTAAGAATCGTTGTCTTGTGGAAGGACACGATGGTGGACACTTTAGAGCAATGACGATAAACACACTACCGATAGCAGTGGAGTGTACCCTACATCCAGCATTAAGACTGGCGTATGAAGCAATGGCTTACCAACTAGGAGTGATTTTTACTCTCACTTATATAATGCCGCAGGGCCTCATTGAAGAACAGAACAGCGTGAGGGGGACTATTGGAAGATGAAGGCATATTGGAAGATGTGCCATTATATAAAAAAATTGATACATCATTTGCTGCAAGCTGGGAGTTCATGTTGTTCTCTCACTCCCAACTTGAGGGGGAGTGTTGGAAGATAAGCTCAAGCCCACACGACAAAGAAAGGCCCACTTATCTAAGATTATTATAAGATGGGCCACATGACCAAGGGAGGCCCACAAGATGGGCCCAAGCCCATTAGAAGAAAGACCCACAATGATTACCATGAGCTGACATCCTTATCACATCAGTTGGAAGATCAAGAAGGACTCCTAGTTCTACTCAAGTTAGTCTTCTAGTTGTTTAGATAGACTTACTTAAATTAGACTTACTTAAATTGGAGAGTTAGAGTTGTAATGTAATTAGGATTGAATGATAAGTCGTATAAGGACTCTACATCCTCCTCTACTATAAAATAGAGGTTCATGTACTCTGATTACAACAAGTTATTGATGTCAATGAAGTATTTCACTTTTCCATAAATTCAACATACATAACTCCCGAGGTTACCGACTGTACTACCAATCGATTCCCTCTTTTCTACTCAGCCATTACGGTTTTTTTGCACATATCATGCTTAAGGAACTTGCCGGAGGATGCTCGCCGAAAATCACCTTCTTCTTCTTATTCAAATGTATTTTGGTGTGAACTTTTTTATGTCCTAACCTCTGGAGGAGCCTCAAATTTATAGGTGAAGAATTTTCTTTTCTTCCTCTTTTACCCTTAAATGAAGGGTGTGCGTTTAAATACGAAGGGTAACTTTTGTCTTTTTGGATTTTCATTTTTGCCCTTGCATTATTACCTTTCGGCACCGAAGCAATGGTAGAAATGGTTTTTCTTCTTGTGACATCATTATTCTGACATGCAGAAATCTTTTGTAGCCACCATTACTGACTTTGTGTTGCCGCCTTTGATGACTTTTGTAGCCACCTTTGCTGACCTTTATAGCCGCCTTTGCATACTTTGACTTTGTCTTTGGCCTTATGGCTGTTGACTGTTCATTCAGACAACTGCCTTTCTATGCACAATCTATAGGTGTGCTCTTTTGGAAATGTCTTCTGGGCCATCTTGCTGAAGTTTTCCTTTGTTTCTTTGCTGAAGGGGATATTTCCTCTGAGGATTTTCTTCAGCATTACTTCGAGACTATTCTGGACTGGAGTAGGAGTCTCTTTGTAGCTTTTTTAGACAATTGTTAGTGGGACAGATGTCTTGTAAATAAAGCTTTTCTTTTTCCTTATCAGTTGTTGTATGAGCAATATCAGGTTCTTGAGTCCTTGGATACGTCTAGTTGGCTACACTGCTTCTGAACATGGCTTCGCCTAAGGAATATGCCTAAGATCATATTCCAGTGTAGCTTCACCTTCTTTGATGCCTTCAAGGGTTACAAAAGAAATGCAAGAAAACATCTTATTGTCAGTAACAATCTCAGCACTACAGGAAACAAAATTAATTCGAATTCCTTTATTCTTTGTTTTGGAGATAAAACTTTTGCAAGCCTCCATAATCTCTTTTGGCATCTTTTTCCAAAACCGATAAATCGGTGGAGTGAAGTACCATATGCTTTATGAATCTATATGAATAAAGTATGGATGCATGTTTCGAGTCTATTTCATGACTCAGCTTCACTTGATTCCAACTATTGCTGGACTCAGTTTTCAAGAAGGAAGTGTTCATCCCTTGTCCAATTTGCTCATTCCATCTCTAGAATTTAATAGTATGATCGGATTCGATCTTTGAAAGAATGTTGTCCACCTTTTGAGGGTGTAGAGACGGTTCCTCAGACATGATATCCAAATCTTTCAAAGGTTGAATTTTCTTCAAAAACTCAAACTCATTAAAACTTGTTTTATATGGTTTATTTAGGCTTTGCAACCATGTAAACTCAGACGGGGTAACTAGTTTTTTTCTTGAATGATTTCTCATTTCTAGGGAAGTCCGTTTTCGTCAAAGATGGATCCATTAAGAATTCCTTTTCAGCTCGAAACTGTCAGGTAGAAGTCTTTGATTCTGATTTTGATGAAATCGTTAAAGTTTCCTTTCCAGCTCTAGATTGACAGGTAGAAATCACTGATTCCCCTATCTTCAAAGAAGACTGGGTTGTGATTTCCTTGTCATGCCTAGCATGACCAATAGAAATCCCGGGTTGACCTGTGTTTATCAAAACACTAAAGTCATCCGTCTGCTGAGTAGCTGACGTTGAGGCTTCCTTTTCTCTCGATGGAGATCCGGTAGAAGTCTCAGAGGAGCTAGGCATATCATGTCGTTTAGTGAGTTCTTTTAACTCTTCGGAGGAGATCTCCACTTAACCCATAACGGGCACAATTCTCAGATATGTCTCCCCGTTGAGAGAGAACTAAAAGACTGTCGAAGATTGACTATAGGGTTGAGAGCAATACCATGAATGTGGCAATTGTTGTTGCTAGGTCTGTCAGTGTGCTGCTGAGAGGATCCATTTTACCTGCCTGTAACACAAGAAAATTCTCGAGTAAGAGTATCAGGTAAATAATTTTTATCTCCTTTAATGTGTTCTACAGTAAAAGAGAATTGGAAGAACCATTGCTGCTAACGGATTAATCTACCACGACAAAGTGAATCTTCTAAATTTCTTGTCATAAAAAGACAAAATTTTTATAGTCAGTTCTTACCAGAAATTCTTTGGGAGCAAGATAAATATAAAACTTCTTTATCCCATTTTTTACTGCTAAAATTTCTTTTTCATAAGAATGATAGCTTGTTTCAGCAGATGAAAATGTTCCTGATGTATATTTGCATATTCTCTTAGAATCATTGATTTTGCATTTTAGGTATGCTACCCAAGTATGATCCGAGGCATCAATTTCTAAAATTAGTTTTGCATCTGGATCACGTAGAGTTAACACTGGGAGGTGTTTCATCATTTGTTTGATCTTGATTACTTCTAGACTATCATTGGGTATCCATTCCTATTTGACGTCTTTCTTTAGCTTCTTTTGAAAGGGTTTCATAATTTATGCTAATTTTTTTATGAATTGTTCAGCATATGTTAGGCATCCTAAGAAACATTGAAGTTGTTTTACATCTTCAATTTCATTTGGAAAAGCTGCTTGTTTTTCCAGAATATGATTTTGGAGGATGATTTCTCCTTTTGAGATGTTTAGTCCTAAGAAATCTATCTTAGTTTTAAATAACTCTAATTTTTTTTTTGTTGAGTGCTATACCAGCATTTTTAAGGGATTTAATACCTTAAGTAATTGCTCTTTATGTTGATCCATTGTTTCTTAAAAGACTAGGGTGTCATCAACATAAACTTAGCAAAATTTAAAGAATGGTTTAAGGATGTCATCCACTCTTCTTTGAAATATATTGGGTGCTTGTTTTAACCTGAAGGGCATACAAGCCACTCATAATGTCCCGAAGGACAACTGAATGCAGTAAGGGGAATAGCTCTTTCGGTTAGACAAATTTGCCAAAACCCTGATTTGCAATCAAATTTGGAAAACCATTGTTTTCTTCTTATAGTGGCTATTAATCTTTCTTTGTTAGGAAGATAGTGGCCATCCATTTTTGTGGCTTCATTAATTTTTTTATAGTTAATAACCATTCTAGCTTTTCCATTATCTCTGCATGATTCCGAACAAGGAAAGCAGGAGATGTATGTGGAGAATAACTTGCTCGGATTAAACCTTGAGTTAGCAAGTCATTATCTATGTTGAGAATTCTTGAACATCAGAAGGAGTGTAAACCATAGGTTTTTCTCAGATTTATTTTTCAGGATCAAGAAGTTCAAGGTCGGCATATGGTTTTTGTTTATTCCACCATTCTAAAGGTTTCTCAGAACAAGTGGATTCTAGAAGTTGCTGAACTTCTGATTCTCATGATTCTGCTAGGAGGAGAGTTCCTAAGGGAGTAATCTCATTCCTAGGACTAAATCTGGTCTTGAGTTTATGTTTGGTCCTAAACTAATGAGTTTTGGGATCATAAAATTTTCCCCTCCAATGTCGAGATGAATGTTTCGGGCTTCGGCAAGAAGATATATATTTGCTCCGGAGCCGACTGTTACTTGAAGGGGTACTTCAAGTGGTTTCCATAGATCTGAGGGAAGTAAATTTTGTCAAGCTAGGCAATATGAACTTTCTATATCTAAGAGAGCGTGTATATGGAATTTGATATATCCGGGTAGCTTAAGCATGACCGTGATATAAGAATTTCCAGAAGCTACATGCTCTGCATTTATGCTGATACTCATTCAAAGAAGGTCACTGAAGAGTACGACATGTTTTCTAAGTTTTTCGAGGAGGAAGACTCACTTTCTAGATGAAGCTCATATTCTTCAACATCTGACAGGATGTCATCATAATGAATGATTTCCAAGCCTTTTTCTTCTGCTAGTATCATGTAGGTATTATATTGCCGTGTTTTCGTATCGTTTGGACAATCTTTAGCAAAATGTCCTTCTTTCTGGCATATCCAGCATTTGCATTTTCTTGGGGTTTTCCCCTTTGGGCAAAATGCATTTGACCCTTTACTATTCATTTTCACTGTTCATGTTTTACTATTCATGTTTATTGTTCACTCGTCAAAAGAAATAGTATCAAAATAGTGCCAAATAGGACCAAAGCTAGAGACTTGGAATTATTCGGCTACGCTGCGAGGTAGAAAACGAAACTAAGTTGTGCTCTACCCTATTGATGCAGCCATGGAGCCACAACATTTAACATGCACGACTTGGGGCCTTCTGGAAACTGTGAGGACCACATAGACGGATGGCCCACGTGGTGGTAAGCCGACAGGAATAGGGTCAAACCCCGAAGAAGTTCTAAGTAGCAACAGAAGTTATGTTGGGCCTATTAGATAGCTATTAAAAATAGACACAAACGAGTAAATAGCAATGACATGTGGTAGGAAGCAGGAGTAATATGATAGTGAAATGATAGGATGTATGAATAGGACCTAAAGAATAGTATTGTGTGAGTCATCTTAGTTGTTTTCTGCTGCCCCTGTCCCTAGGAATCTCGGTCCGCTGCCTTCACCCCTAGGTTGTGTTTTAAAATTGGTATTAGAGCAATAGTGCTTTTGGTACCTATTCACCCTGTTCCGGTAATGTTTTAAAATTGGTATCAGAGCAATAGTGCTTTTGGTACCTGTTCCCCATGTTCCGGTATTGTCAGGAAGGCCTAATGTTAATGGAGTTTCCATATCCATTAAATAGAAAAACTCATCCATTTTTATAAAGCTAAGATGCTTAGCTTCTATTTAATTTTCTTGATCTTACATCTTAGTTTGTAGATGCGATCAATATATCTTTCCCAAAAATAGCAATACCATACCATCGCGGGGATTGTATTATCTTCTGGTTGAAGAGTATTTCTTTGGATTAAGGCGAAGTTAAGGCCTTCTCTTTTTAATTTTAAACGATCTAAAAGTTTCTTCTTATAGATTATTATGGAGTCCAAAGTGTGAAAGATGTTTTATACCTTGATGGTCCTAGAGAACCTAGACGTTCTTTTGAACCTAGATGTTCTTTTAATGCTACGACTTCTGTTAAAAGTTCTTACATTTTATCTTTGTTTAGATTATCTAAACTTTGTTTTAGTTCTATTAATTCTTTGAAGAAAACAAGACTATTTCCATGGTCAATCTTTTCTAGAATATTTTCTAGGATGTTTTGACACTTTATTATTTCTCTATGTTTATGTTCATCATAGAGGAAATGAACTTTCTGCTGTAGATTGTCGACAACACTTTCTAACCTTGTAAGGATATTTCCATAAGATTCTAAGGTTTGGTTGGGATGAGTCACAATGTCACTATTTCCTATTGGTGGTCCTAAGGCTTTGTATGGGCTATGTGCCATCATCCATGTGAAGTGGAACATAGGCATTGGGCCTTGGGTTGCCTATTTCGTCAAAATGAGAACTGGTTGAGGCTCTACATGTTTAGGTAGAGGGTCTATCCTGTTCGATGGAAAAGTTGGGTCTAGTGTTTGTGATCACTAGTTTTCCTTCTATCTCCTTTATGGTTTTACGGGAAAGAGGAAGGTGTCAGGGTGCCAAAGGTTGGACTACCCATTATGTTGGCCATGTTAACTCTTTGGGGTCGAGTTCTTCTATGGTCAAGTTTTCAGAATAACCAATGTTTTTTGCTAATTCTTTGAGTTTCTTTGAATCTTTAACTGGAACCTTTCCAGTCTTGATTCCTCGGGCTACTATGCATATGAGTATGCGCATAACTCTTCTTCCTGGTTGAATTCCATTTTTGGACCAGTTGTCTCTATAGATTTTTAGTGACAAGGTATCTTGGATGTGCTTGTCTTCTAAATCCATTTGTAGATTGGGCCAGGTTGTAAAGGAAACTGGTCCTAATCCTTAATTTTTTCTAACTCCTCCGAGTAGGGCTTTTTCAAAATTATTTTTCACAGAGTTATCTACGATAGCTGCTATGAAGGGTAAATTCTAATTGATTCGTATTTAGGGGTCTAATCCTATACGAACTAGTCCATAATGGACATATTTGAATCTTTTTAGATTAGCTAAGTCAGATTCACTTAACAATCTGTAGAAGAAGGTATCAAAATGGATTTATTGTATCTCTATAGATAGTTCCTTCTGGAAGACAAAGGATTTATTTTGGAACTCAATCCAATCTTTATTGTGGACTTCAGTTATCCTGGGGATACTTATTGTCCACTTTTGTCCATCCTGCATGAGATTAGGATGCTCATCGTATTCTCTATGTGTTTCATGATGTACATGAACACTGTTTTGAAGAGAAGTACATTCTATTCCTATTTTCTAAGACATTTAGGAATTTTAGATGAGTTGATGTCTCTTCTAATTTTTGGAACAGAATTTCAATCAGTCGTCCTAATTGAAACAAAGTGATGAAAGGAGAGATATGTTGTATAAAAAGTTCTCTCAATTCATCATTTTGAGTTAAGGCACGGATGTCTCGTGTAAGACGATCTCTAACTGTCCCTTGATGTTTTTTTACAGAGGCTATTTTGCAAATAACTTCCTGTAATTCTTTTCTACATGGTTTACTTTTAACCATTTTAGTTTTCACTTCTTGGATAGATTCTAAGATCCTAAAGTGATTTATTTCTTGATCTACATATCTTTGTTGATCTGTAAGGAATCGTACTGTTTCTTTAGTATTTTCTGTTTTAAATACCTCAAGGTGGGCATTAATTCTTCTCTTGAGTTTTTGTACTTGTTCATTGACGTCACTTTCTATTGCTACGCATAGGAAGGCAACGTTTTCTGCAGTATATTTCTCCCAGCATATTTTCATAAAGAAGTTGTGATGCATATCACCAACTAAATCTATTATTGGATTATTCTAATCATGCCATCCATGTGGATAGTCTATTATTAGACAAACATGTGTTGTCCAATTTTTAATACAGTGTCATATGAAGGACCGTTAAGTTCCTTCTGACTGACCGACTGAGGTCTTTGGTACATTTAATACATTTGTATCATACATATGTTATCTGGGATGTAACCGGTTTGGGTCGTAACTATTTGGGAGTATGTATACCTAAACAAAAAGAGTCCAAAGTTATTCTTTGGCTCTATATAGTTAAAAGAGCTAGACTAATTCTGGGCTCCTTTTAGACTATGCCAGGAAACCGATTCCATGGCTCTGATACCAATTTAAACACAACGACACTTAATAGCCTAAAACAGGGTGAACAGGTACCAACAACACTATTGCTCTAATACCAATTTAAACACAACGACACTTAATAGCCTAAAACAGGGTGAACATGTACCAAAAATACTATAACTTTGATACCAATTTTAAAACACAACCAAGGGATGAGGGTAGCGGAAAACAACTAAGATGACTCACACAATACTATTCTTCAGGTCCTATTCATACATCCAATCATTTCATTATCTTATTACTCCTGATTCCTACCACATATCACTGCTGTTTACTCGTTTGTGTCTATTTTTAATGGCTGTCTAATAGGCCCAACAAGACTTCTGCTGCTACTCAGAACTTCTTTGGGGTTTGACCCTATTCCTGTCGGCTTACCATCACGTGGGCAATCTGTCTATGCGGTCCTCAAGCTTTCCAAAGGGTCCCAAGTCGTGCATGTTAACCGTTGCGGCTCCATGGCTGCTTCAGCAGGGTAGAGCACAACTCCATTTCTTTTTCTACCTCAGACCGTAGCTGAATAATTCCAAGTCTCTAGCTTATGTCCTATTTGGCACTATTTCGATACGATTTCTTTTGACGAGTGAACAGTAAAAATGAATAGTAAAACATGAACAGTGAAAAATGAACAGTAATTTTTGAATAGTAAAAACAAACACTATGGAGATTCATATATATATGCGGAAGATGAACAATAACAACAAATATTGTAGGAATCAAAATATTACAAACATGCAAAAAGTAAAACATTGTTTCAAACAAAATAAAAACAAACTAAATACATATCCTTTAAAAAGGAAAATAAAAAACAACTTATCTACATAACTCCCGAGGTTACCGACCATGCTACCTGTCGGTTCCCTCTTTACTACTCAGTCATTATGACTGTTTTACACATACCGTGCTTAAGGAACTTGCTGGAGGATGCTCGCCGGAAATTGCCTTCTTCTTCTTCTTTGAATGTATTTCGGTGTGAATTTTTTCGATGTCCTAACCTCTAGAGGAGCCTCGAAATTATTGGTGAAATTTTTTCTTTTCTTCATCTTTTACCCTTAAACGAAAGGTATGTGTTTAAAGACAAAGGGTAACTTTTGTTATTTTGGCTTTTCATTTTTGCCCTTGCATTATTACCTTTCGGTACCGAAAGCAGAACTAGAAATGACTTTTCTTTTTGTGATGTCATTATGCTGACGTGTAGGAATCTTTTGTAGCCACCATTGCTGACTTTGTGTAGCCGCCTTTTATGAATTTTGTAGCCGCCTTTGCTGACCATAGCTGCCTTTGCTGACTTTGATTTTTTCTTTGTTCTTAATGGTTGCTGACTTGTCTGCTGACGTGGCTGCTGAGTGTTCATTCGGACAACTGCCTTTCTATGCACAATCTACAGGTGTGTTGTTTTGGAAATGTCTTCTAGGCCATCTTGCAGAAGCTTTCATTTGTTTCTTTGCTGAAGGGGATATTTCCTCTTAGGATTTTCTTCAGCATTACTTCGAGATTGTTTTGGATTGGAGCCAAAGTCTCTTTGTTGCTTTTTGAGACAATTGTCAGTCGGACAGATGTCTTGTAAATAAAGCTTTTCTTTTACCTAATCAGCTATTGTATGAGCTGTATCATGTTCTTGAGTCCTTGGATACGTCTGGTTGGCCAGACTGCTTCAGGACATGGCTTCACCTTAGCAATATGTCTGGGATCATATTCCAATGTAGCTTCACCTTCTTTTATGCGTTCAAGGGTTACAACAAAAATGCTTGGAAACATCTTATTGTCAGTAACAATCTCAGCAATACAAGAAACAAAATTAATTCAAATTCCTTTATTATTTGTTATGGAGATAAAACTTTTGCAAGCCTCCATAATCTCTTTTGGCATCTTTTCCAAAACCAAGAAATCAGTGAAGTGAAGTACCATCTGTTGGACTCAATTTTGAAGAAGGGAGTATTCATCCCATGTTAAATTTGTGCATTGCATCTTTGGAATTGAACTGTGTGGTCGGACTCAATTTGTGAACGAACGTTGTCCACCTTTTGAGGGCATAACAAAGGTTTGGTAGACATGATGTCTGAATGTTTCAAAGGTATAAATTTCTTTAAAAACTCAAAACTCATTAAAACTTGTTGTGTCTTGCTTATTGAGGCATTTCAACCTTTTAAACTCTGACTGGGTAACAAAATTTGTCTTGAATGATTTCTCATTGCTACACAAGTGAGTTTCCATCAGAGAAGGATCCGTTAAGACTTCCTTTTCAGCTAAAACTGACAGGTAGAAGTCCCTGATTCTAATTTCAATGAAATCGTTAAGGTTTCCTTTCCAGCTCTAGACTGGCAGGTAGAAATCCCCGATTCCCCTATCTTCAAAGAAGACTGGATTGTGATTTCCTTCTCATGCCTGGCATGACCGGTAGAAATCCCGGGTCGTCCTTTGTTTATCAAAACGCTAAAGTCATCCGTCTGCTGAGTAGCTGACGTTGAGGCTTCCTTTTCTCGCGATGGAGATCCAATTGAGGTCCCGGAGGACCTAGGCATATCATGTCATTTAGTGAGTTCTTTTAACTCTTCGGTTAATTTTTTAACCTTGAGTTGTAGGAGATCTCCACTTAACCCGTAACGGGCACAATTCTCAGATATGTCTCCTCGTTCAGAGAGAACTAAAAGACTGTCGAAGAGTGATTGTAGGGTTGAGAGCAATACCATGGGAGAGGTGATTGCTGCTTTTAGGTCCGTCAGTGTGGTGCAGAGAGGATCCTTTTTACCTGTCTATAATACAAGAAAAATCTTCGAGTAAGAGTATCAGGTTATAAATGAGTTCTCCATTAAATGCATGATGCAGTAGCAGAGAATTTTACTTTGACAATAGTGGAATAAATCGCCACGCTTGCTGCAGTGTTATATATCAGGAAAGTTAAAGCATAACCAAATATAAGAAATCTATCAGGAAGAGATTGTGCCTGAAGAGTTTGACATATTTTCTAAGTTTTTCGAGGAGGAAGACTCAGTTTCTAGATGAAGTTCATATACTTTATCTTTTGACTGGATGTCATCGTAATGGATGATTTCCGATCCATTTTCTTCGGCTAGTATCATGTAGGTATTATATTTCCGTATATTATTATCGTTTGGACAATCTTTAGTAAAATATCCTTCTTTCTAGCATATCCAGTATTTGCATTTGCTTGGGGGTTTCCCCTTTGGGCAATTTGTATTTGACCCTTTACTAGATGTGGAAGGGACAAAAGTTGTTCTTTTCTAAAAGTATCTCTTTCTTGGAGTATACCTAGTTGTAGAACTTTTTTGTATCCTAAATTTTTTTTGTTGAGATTTCTTAGGATATTTTCTTTGCTTATGGGAGGTGGTTTTACAACCATAAGCTCCTACATTTTTGTTCTGGTTTGAACAACATAATGTTTGTTTACGTGCCTTATTAGTTTTCTTTTGTAGTTTTTGGGCTTCACAGAGATTTGCCAACATGTCTTGTACAAATTTGTGTCTTCTTCCTAAAGTGTCAAAGTTTAGGAAATTATTCGTGGTTAAAATACCAAGTTCTGGATTATTTTGCCAATATTTCTTAATGTAGTCTTTTTCAGCAACATATGCAAAAGGTTCTGGCAATTTTGCGAAAAAGAATGACAGATAAGGTTTCTAGTCATCTTTTTGGTGTTTGTAGAAGTAACTTGCAAATTCGCAATAATACTTCTCATAGAAACAAATGTTACAAATTTGTAATTATTTAATTTTTGTAGAGTTTCTAAATGTTTCTTTTTTTAGTACACTCATTGTAAGCTTTTTAGGGTTGGATGTATTTTTTTTGATATCTTAGACACTAAACATTTCAAGAGTGAAGCTCTAGATATTGAGGTATTAGCTAATTTTTGGTCTTCGGGAAGGTTGTCCCACCAATGAGCTACATTACCCTGTAAACCATGGGTAAAGAAATTAAATGCTGAATCTTTGTCCCAAGATTCATGCATATTTGCAGCATTGCTCATGCTTCTTTCCAATTCTTTAAGGACTTTTTCTCCATCCTTGGGGTAATCCAAGTTGAGATAAAATCCAAAGGGTTTATGCTATCTATGGCTTGATGTCCCTTAGTAGCATGTGAAGGATCGACATTTGTGTATTTTTTCAAATACCTTTGTCCTCCAAGGGAAATTTTGGAGTGGGAGAAACTTTCTCATTCTTGAGAATGAACCGTTGTGCGATTTTGGAAGTTATCTTGAAAACTATCTTCCATATAGGTGTTTTGTACCCTAGATGTTTCTGCTTTGTGTTGGTTACTACTGCGAAGCATTCTAAATCTTTTACCAAGATCATCTGCCTTTTTGTCTTTAGCAGAGTAGTCTTTTTTCTTGGTATTTTCTTCTGCAACTTCGTCAAATTCCCATGCCTCCGGTTCACTGTCTTGTTGCTCTTTTTGTTTACAAGAGGAAGGTTTTTCCTCTTAAACATAATAAATTGGTTGACGACATTTTAAAGATGCAAATGAGGTATGGATCCAAAGCTTTTAAAGAGAATAACAAACGCTCATTAAATTCTCAAGTGAACATGCGGTGGGATATTTACCCGAGTCAAACAACCCATTATTTTGCCCATTTACAAAAAGCTGACCTAACGATCATAGATGATTGTAAACTGATTTATCATACGTAACGGGCTATATTTTTGTAAGGAATGACTTATAGATTGGGAGTCAACACTCAGTTAAAAATCCCACGGCTCCCCCTTTTCCCGATGATTGCAAAACCTAACATATAAAAACTTAAAAGATTTTACAATCCCTAAAACTTACAGACACATTTTGGAATAATCTCTCTCTACATTTGTGCATTTTGCATTTCCATTTTAGATGTATACTTTTTTATTAAATCAAAACTGGAGTTTTCATTTTCCCTTCATATCGTAAACAAAAAAGAGATAAAATGCAAATAGATCACAACAAAATGAAAATTTTAGAGTTTATGTATGGAAAACATTTAAAAAAATAACAAATGTAAGGAAAGAAAATTTACACAAACTACAAATGAACACAAAAATTTTGTTATCCAAGTTTGGGAAATTTCTCTTGTTCAACCCTAATAGCTTGAAATTTTATAAGAAAGATATTTTTCTACACAAGTTTCAAAAAATGGATATGCATGATTAAAATATGTTAAATATGTAAATGACCAATGGATCAAAACCTATTAAAGAGAATAACAAACGCTAATTAAATTCTCATGTGAATGTGCGGTGGGATATTTACCCGAGTCAAACAAGCAATTATTTTTCCCATTTACAGAAAGCTGGCCTAAAGATCATAGATGATTTTAAAGTTATTTATCATTCATACTGTGCTATATTTTTGTAAGGAATGACTTATGGATTGGGAGTCAACAATCAGTTAAAAATCCCCGCGGCTCCCCCTTTTCCCGGTGATTGCAAAACCTAATATATAAAAACGAAAAAGAGTTTACAATCCCTAAAACTTACATACACATTTTGGAAATATATCTCTCTATATTTGTGCATTTTTCATTTACATTTTAGATGTATACTTTTTTCTTAAATCAAAACTGGAGTTTTTACTTTCCTTTCATATCGTAAACAGAAAAGAGATAACATTCAAATAGATCACAACAAAATGAAAATTTTAGAGTTTATGTATGGAAAGCAATTAAATCAATAACAAATGTAAGTAAATAAAATTTATTCACACACCAAAAATGAACACAAAAGTTTCGTTATCCAAGTTTTGGAAATTCTACTAGTTAAACCCTAATAGCTTGGAATTTTATAAGAAAGAGTTTTTCTACTCATGTTTTAAAAAATGGATATACATGCTTGAAACATGTTAAAGATGAAAATGACCTATGAATCCAAACCTTGTAAAGAGAATAACAAATGCTCATTAAATTCTCAAGTGAACTTGCGGTGGGATATTTACCTTAGTCAAACAAGCCCTGATTTTCCCCATTTACAAAAAGCTGACCTAACGATCATAGATGATTGTAAAGTGATTTATCATGCATAACGGGATATATTTTGGTAAAAAATGACTTATGGATTGGGAGTCAACAGTCAGTAAAAAATCCCCCGCCTCCCCCTTTTCCTGACAATTGCAAAACCTAATATTTAAAAACTAAAAAGAGTTTACAATCCCAAAAAATTACAAACACTTTTTGGAATTATCTCTCTCTACATTTGTACATTGTGCATTTCCATTCTAGATGTATACTTTTTTGTTAAATAAAAACTCGAGTTCTCACTTTCCCTTCTTCTGGTAAACAAAAAAGAGATAAAAGGCAAATAGATCACAACGAATGAAAATTTTAGAGTTATGTATAGAAAAAATTTAAAGAAATAATAAATGTAAGTAAAGAAAATTTATTCACACACCACAAATGAACACAAAAGTTTTGTTATCCAAGTTTGGGAAATTCCACTAGTTCAACTGTAATAGCTTAAAATTTTATAAGAAAGAAATTTTTCTATACATGTTTTAAAAAATGAATATGCATGCTTGAAACATGTTAAAGATGCAAATGACCTATGGATCCAAACCTTTTCAAGAGAACAACAAACGCTCATTAAATTCTCAAGTGAACGTGCAGTGGGATATTTACCCGAGTCAAACAAGCCTTTTGCCCATTTAAAAAAAGTTGACATAATGATCATTGATGATTGTAAAGTTATTTATCATGCGTAATGAGCTATATTTTTATTAGGAATGACTTATCGATTGGAAGTCAACACTTAGTTAAAAATCCCCCTCCTCCCCCTTTTCCAGACGATTGCAAAACCTAATATTTAAAACTGAAAAGAGTTTACACTGCCTAAAAATTACTGACACTTTTTGGAATTATCATTCTCTACATTATTGCATTGTGCATATCCATTTTAGATGTATACTCTTCGGTGAAATCAAAAGTGGAGTTTTCACTTTCCCTTCAACCTGTAAACAAAAAACATATAAAAAGCAAATAGATCACAGCAAAATGAAAATTTTAAAGTTTAAATATGGAAAAAATTTAAAGCAATAACAAATGTATGTTAAGAAAATTAATTCGCACACCACAAATGAACTCAAATGTTTTTTTATCCAATTTTGGAAATTCCACTAGTTCAACCCTAATAGCTTGGAATTTTATAAGAAAGATATTTTTCTATACATGTTTTGAAAAATAGATATGCATGCTTGAAACATGTTAAAAATGCAAACGACTTATGGATCCAAACCTTTTAACGAGAATAACAAACGCTCATTAAATTCTCAAGTGAACGTGCGGTGGGATATTTACCCGAGTCAAACAAGCCATTATTTTTCCCATTTACAAAAAGCTGACCTAATGATCATAGCTGATTGAAAAGTTATTTATCATGCGTAACGGGCTATATTTTTGCAGTGAATGACTTATGGAGTGGGAGTCAACACTCAATTAAAAATCCCCCGCCTCCCCCTTTTCCAAACGATTGCAATACCTAATATATAAAAAATCAAAAGAGTTTACAATAACTAAAAATTACAAACACTTTTTGAAATTATCTCTCTCTACATTTGTGCATTGTGCTTTTCCATTTTAGATGTATACTTTTTTCTTAAATCAAAACTGGAGTTTTCACTTTCCCTTCATCCTGTAAACAAAAAAGAGATAAAAATCAAATAGATCACAACAAAATGAAAATTTTAGAGTTTACGTGTGGAAAAAATTTAAAGCAATAACAAATATAAAGCAAAAATTTTGAAAATTTATTCACACACCAGAAACGAGCACAAAAGTTTTGTGATGCAACTTTTGGAAATTCCACTAGTTCAACCGTAATAGCTTGAAATTTTAAAAGAAATAGATTTTTCTATACATGTTTTAAAAAATGGATATGCATTCTTGAAACTTGTTAAGGATGCAAATATCCTATGCACACAAACCTTTTTAAGAGAATAACAAATGTGCATTAAATTCTCAAGTATCTCTATATTTGTTCCTTGTATATTTCCATTTTAGATGTATACTTTTTTCTTCAATAAAAACTTGAGTTTTCACTTTCCCTTCAACTCGTAAACAAAAAAGAGATAAAAGGCAAATAGATTACTACAAATTGAAAAGTTTAGAGTTTATGTATGTTAAAGCAATAAAAAATGTAAGTAAAGAAAATTTATTCACACACCACAAATAAACAAAAGAGATTTGATATCCAAGTTTGGGAAATTCCACTAGTTCAACCTTAATAGCTTGGAATTTTATAAGAAAGAGATTTTTCTACACATGTTTTAAAAAATGGATATGCATGCATGAAACATGTTAAAGATGCAAATTACCTTTGGATCCAATCCTTTTCAAGAGAATAACAAATGCTCATTAAATTCTCAAGTGAACGTGCAGTGGGATATTTACCTGATTCAAACTAGCAATTATTTTGTAAATTTACAAATAGCTGACCTAACGATCAGAGATGATTGTCAAGTGATATATCAAGCGTAACGGGCTCTATTTTTTTAAGGAATGACTTATGGATTTGGAGTCGATAGTCAGTTAAAAATCCCCCACATCACCCTTTTCCCGACGATCTCAAATCCTAATAATTAAAAAATAAAAAGAGATTGAAATCCCTAAAAATTACAGACACTTTTTGGAATTATCTCTCTCTACATTTGTGCATTGTGCATTTCCATTTTAGATGTATACTTTTTTCTTAAATCGAAACTTGAGTTTTCACTTTCCCTCCATCTAGTAAACATAAAAGAGATAAAAGGCAAATAGATCACTAAAAAATCAAAATTTTAGAGACTATGTGTGGAAAAAATTTAAAGCAATAACAAATGTAAGTAAAGAAATTTTTTTCACACACCTCAAATGAACACAAATTTTTTGTTAACCAAGTTTTGGAAATTCCACTAGTTCAACCCTAATAGCTTGGAATTTAATACAAAAGAGAATTTTCTACACATGTTTTAAAAAATGGATATGCATGCTTGAAACATGTTAAAGATGCAAATGACCTATGGATCCAAACCTTTTCAAGAGAACAACAAACGCTCATGAAATTCTCAAGTGAACGTGCGGTGGAATATTTACCTGAGTCAAACACGCCATTATTTTGTGCATTTACCAAAAGTTGACATAACGATCATAGATGATTGTAAAGTTGCTTACCATGCGTAACAAGTATATTTTTGTTAGGAATGACTTAAGGATTGGGAGTCAACACTCAATTAATAATCTCCCTCCTCCCCATTTTCCAGACGATTGCAAAACCAAATATATAAAAACTGAAAAAATTTTACAAACCGTAAAAATTACAGACACTTTTTGGAATTATCACTCTCTACATTTGTGCATTATGCATTTCAATTTTAGATGTTTAGTTTTTTCTTAAATCAAAATTGGAGTTTTCACTTTCCCATGAAAATGAAAATTTAAGAGTTTATGAATGGAAAAAATTTAAACCAATAACAAATGTATGTAAAGAAAATTTATTCACCCACCACAAATGAATACAAAAGTTTTGATATCCAAGTTTTTGAAATTCCACTAGTTCAACCCTAATAGCTTGGAATTTTATAAGAAAAAGATTTTTCTACACATGTTTTTAAAAA
Organism: Aristolochia californica; assembly: GCF_029961685.1. NCBI lineage: Eukaryota > Viridiplantae > Streptophyta > Magnoliopsida > Piperales > Aristolochiaceae > Aristolochia > Aristolochia californica. Next base: position 29,417,224 of record NW_027181992.1, on the reverse strand, counting down.
TGGATATATTTGCTTGAAACATGTTAAAGATGTAAATGACCTATGAATCCAAACCTTTTCAAGAGAATAACAAACGCTCATTAAATTCTCAAGCGAACGTGCGGTGAGATATTTACCCGAGTCAAACAAGCCATTATTTTGCCCATTGACAAAACGCTGACCTAACGATCATAGATGATTGTAAAGGGATTTATCATACATAACGAGCTATATTTTTCTAGGGAATGACACTTGGATTGGGTGTCAACACCCAGTTAAAAATCCCTCACCACCCTATTTTCTAGACGATTGCTAAATCTAATATATAAAAACGAAAAAGAGTTTACAACACCTAAAAATTACTAAGAATATTTTGAATTATCACTCTCTACATTTATGCATTGTGCATATCCATTTTAGTTGTATACTTTTTTCTTAAATAAAAAATGGAGTTTTCACTTTCTCTTACTCTCGTAAACTAAAAAGAGATAAAAGGCAAATAGATCATAGGAAAAATTAAATTTTAGGGTTTATGTATGGAAAATATTTAAAGCAATAACAAATGTAAGTGAAGAAAAAAATTTCACACACCACAAATGAACACAAATGTTTTCTTATTCATGTTTTGGAAATTCCACTAGTTCAACCCTAATAGCTTTGAATTTTATAAGAAAGAAAATTTTCTACACTTGTTTTAAAAAATAGATATCCATGCTTGAAACATGTTAAAGATGCAAATGACCTATGGATCCAAACTGTTTAAAGAGAATAGCAAATGCTCATTAAATTCTCAAGTGAACATGCGGTGGGATATTTACTCGAGTCAAACAAGCCATTGTTTTGCCCAATTAAGAAAAGCTCACCTAACGATCATAGATGATTGTAAAGTTATTTGTCATGCGTAACAAGCTATATTTTTGTAAGGAATGACTTATGGATTAGGATTCAATACTCAGTAAAAATCCCCCGCCTCCCCCTTTTCCAGAAATTTGCAAAACCTAATATATAAAAACTGATAAGAGTTTACAATATATAAAATTTATAGACACTTTTTGGATTATCTCTCTCTACATTAGTGCATTGTGCATTTCCATTTTAGATGTATACTTTTTTCTTAAATCAAAACTGGACTTTTCACTTTCCCTTCATCTTGTAAGAAAAAAGAGATAAAAGGCAAATAGATCACAAAAAATGAAAATTTTAGAGTTTATGTATGGCAAAAATTTAAAGCAATAACAAATGTATGTAAAGAAAATTTATTCACACACCACAAATTAGCACAAAATTTTTATTATCCAAATTTTGGAAATTCCACTAGTTCAACCCTAATAGCTATGAATTTTATATGAAAGAGATTTTTCTACACTTGTTTTAAAAAATGGATATGCATGCTTGAAACATGTTAAAGATGCAAATGACCTATGGATCCAAACCTTTTCAAGAGAATAACAAACGCTCATTAAATTCTCAAGTGAACATGCGGTGGGATATTTACCCGAGTCAAACACGCCATTATTTTGCCCATTTACCAAAAGTTGACATAACGATCATAGATGATTGTAAAGTTGCTTATCATGCGTAACAGGCTATATTTTTGTAAGGAATGACTTTAGGATTGGGAGTCAACACTCAATTAAAAATGCCCTGCCTCCCCTATTTCCAGACGATTCCAAAAAATAATATATAAAAACTGAAAGTAGTTTACAAACCGTAAAAATTACAGACACTTTTTGGAATTATCACTCTCTACATTTGTGCATTGTGCATTTCAATTTTAGATGTATACTTTTTTCTTAATTCAAAACTAGATTTTTCACTTTCCCATCAAAATGAAAATTTAAGAGTTTATGAATAGAAAAAATTTAAAGCAATAACAAATGTATGTAAAGAAAATTTATTCACCCCCCACAAATGAACACAAAAGTTTTGTTATCCATGTTTTGGAAATTCCACTAGTTCAACCTTAATAGCTTGGAATTTTATAAGAAAGAGATTTGTTTACTCTTTTTTTAAAAAAATGGATATGGTTACTTGAAATATATTAAATATGTAAACGACCTATGCATCCAAACATTTTCAAGAGAATAACAAACACTCATTAAATTCTCAAGTGAACGTGTGGTGGGATATTTACCTGAGTCAAACAAGCCATTATTTTGTCCAATGGCAAAACACTGACCTAACGATCATAGATGATTGTTAAGTGATTTATCATGCATTACGAGCTATACTTTTGTAAGGAATGACACTTGGATTGGGTATCAACACTCAGTTAAAAATCCCTCGCCACCCTATTTTCCAGATGATTGCAAAACCTAATATATAAAAACTAAAAAGTGTTTACAACACCTAAAAATTACAGACAATTTTTGGAATTATCACTCTCTACATTTATGCATTGTGCATTTCCATTTTAGACGTATATTTTTTTCTTAAATAAAAACTAGAGTTTTCACTTTCTCTTACTCTCGTAAACTAAAAAGACATAAAAGGCAAATCGATCACAGCAAAAATTTAATTTTAGAGTTTATGTACGGAAAAAATTTAAAGCAATAACAAATGTTAGTAAAGAAATTTTTTTCACACACCACAAATGAACACAAATTTTTTCTTATTCATGTTTTGGAAATTCCACAAGTTCAACCCTAATTGCTTGGAATTTTACAAGAAAGAGATTCTTCTGTACTTGTTTTTAAAAAATGGATATCCATGCTTGAAACATGTTAAAGATGCAAATGACCTATGGATCCAAACCATTTAAAGAGAATAGAAAACGCTCATTAAATTCTCAATTAAACGTGCGGTGGGATATTTACTCGAGTCAAACAAGCCATTGTTTTGCTCATTTACAAAAAGCTGACGTAACTATCATAGATGATTGTAAAGTTATTGGTCATGCGTAATAGGCTACATTTTTGTAAGGAATGACTTATGCATTTGGAGTTAATACTCAGTTAAAAATGCCCCGCCTTCTCCTTTTCTAGACGATTGCAAAACCTAATATATAAAAACTTATAAGAGTTTACAAAATCTAAAAATTATAGATACTTTTTTGAATTATCTCTCTCTACATTTGTGCATTATGCATTTCCATTTTAGATGTATACTTTTTTCTTAAATCAAAACTAGGGTTTTCACTTTCCCTTCATCTCGTAAGAAAAAAGAGATCAAAGGCAAATAGATCAAAACAAAATGAAAATTTTAGAGTTTATGTGTGGAAAAAATTTAAAGCAACAAAAAATGTAAGTAAAGAAAATTTATTCACACACCACAAATGAGCACAAAAGTTTTGTTATCTAAGTTTCGGAAATTCCACTAGTTCAACCCTAATAGCTTGGAATTTTATACGAAAGAGATTTTTCTACACATGTTTTAAAAAATTGATATGCATGCTTGAAACATGTTAAAGATGCAAATAACCTATGGATCCAAACCTTTTCAAGAGAATAACAAACGCTCATTAAATTCTCAAGTGAACGTGCGGTGGGATATTTACCCAAGTCAAACACGCCATTATTGAGCCCATTTACCAAAAGTTGACATAACGATCACAGATGATTGTAAAGTTGCTTATCATGCGTAACAGGCTATATTTTTGTAAGGAATGACTTAAGGATTGGGAGTCAACACTCAATTAAAAATCCCCCACCTCCCCGTTTTCCATACGATTGCAAAACCAAATTTATAAAAACTGAAAATAGTTTACAAACCATAAAAATACAGACACTTTTTGGAATTATCACTCTCTACATTTGTGCATTGTGCATTTCAATTTTAGATGTATACTTTTTTCTTAAATCAAAACTAGATTTTTCACTTTCCCATCAAAATGAAAATTTAAGAGTTTATGAATGGAAAAAAATTTAAAGCAATAACAAATGTATGTAAAGAAAATTTATTCACCCACCACAAATGAACACAAAAGTTTTGTTATCCAAGTTTTGGAAATTCCACTAGTTCAACCCTAGTAGTTTGGAATTTAATAAGAAAGAGATTTTTCTACACATGTTTTTAAAGATGGATATGCTTGCTTGAAACATGTTAAAGATGTAAATGACCTATCGATCCAAACCTTTTCAAGAGAATAACAAACGCTCATTAAATTCTCAAGTGAACGTGCGATCGGATATTTACCCGAGTCAAGCAAGCCATTATTTTGCCCATTGATAAAACACTGACCTAACAATGATAGGCAATTGTAAAGTGATTTGTCATGCATAACAAGCTATACTTTTGTAAGGAATGACACTTGAATTGGGTGTCAACACCCAGTTAAAAATCCCTCGCCACCCTATTTTCCAGACAATTGCAAAACCTAATATTTAAAAACTACAAAGAGTTTACAACACCTAAAAATTATTGAGACTTTTTGGAATTATCACTCTCTACATTTATGCATTGTGAATATCCATTTTAGATTTATACTTTTTTGTTAAATCAAAACTGGAGTTTTCGCTTTCTCTTACTCTCGTAAACTAAAAAGAGATAAAAAGCAAATAGATCACAACAAAAATTAAATTTTAAAGTTTATGTATGGAAAAAATTTAAAGCAATAACAAATGTAAGTAAAAAAAAAATTTTCACACACCAGAAATGGACACAAATATTTTCTTATTCATGTTTTGGAAATTCCACTAGTTCAACCCTAATAGCTTGGAATTTTAAAAGAAAGAGATTTTTCTATACTTGTTTTAAAAAATGGATATCCATTCTTGAAACATGATAGAGATGCAAATGAGATCCAAACCGTTTAAAGAGAATATAAAATGCTCATTTAATTCTCAAGTGAACATGCGGTGGGATATTTACCAAAGACAAACAAGCCATTGTTTTTGCCCAATTACAAAATGCTGACCGAACGATCATGGATGATTGTAAAGTTATTTGTCATGCGTAACATGCTATATTTTAGTAAGGAATAACTTATGGATTGGGAGTCAATACTCAGATAAAAATCCCCTGACTCCCTCTTTTCCAGACGATTGCAAAACCTAATAAATAAAAACTGATAAGAGTTTACAATATCTAAAAATTATAGACATTTTTTGGAATTAACTCTCTCTACATTTGTGCATTGTGCATTTCCATTTTAGATGTATACTTTTTCTTAAATCAAAACTGGTGTTTTCACTTTCCCTTCATCTCGTAAGAAAAAAGAGATAAAAGGCAAATAGATCACAACAAAATGAAAATTTTAGAGTTTATCAATGGAAAAAATTTTAAGCAATAAAAAATGTAAGTAAAGAAAATTTATTTACACACCACAAATGAGCACAAAAGTTTTGTTATCCAAGTTTTGGAAATTCCATTAGTTCAACCGTAATTGCTTGGAATTTTATACAAAAGAGCTTTTTCTAAACATGTTTTAAAAAATGGATATGCATGCTTGAAACATGTTAAAGATGCAAATGACCAATGGATCCAAACCTTTTCAAGAGAATAACAAATGCTCATTAAATTATCAAATGAACGTGCGGTGGGATATTTACCCGAGTCAAACACGCCATTATTTAGCCCATTTACCAAAAGTTGACATAACGATCGTAGATGATTGTAAAGTTGCTTATCATGCGTAACAAGCTATATTTTTGTAAGGAATGACTTAAGGATTGGGAGTCAATACTCAATTAAAAATCCCCCACTTCCCCCTTTTCCAGACGATTGTAAAACCAAATATATAAAAAATGAAAATAGTTTACAAACCATAAAATTTACAGACACTTTTCTGAATTATCACTCTCTAAATTTGTGCATTCTGCATTTCAATTTTGAATGTATACACTTTCTTAAATCATAACTGGATTTTTCACTTTCCCATCAAAATGAAAATTTAAGAATTTATGAGTGGAAAAAATTTAAAGCAATAACAAATGTATGAAACGAAAATTTATTCACCCACCACAAATGAACACGAAAGTTTTGTTATCCAAGTTTTGGAAATTCGACTAGTTCAGCCCTAATAGGTTGGAATTTTATAAGAAAGATTTTTCTACACATGTTTTAAAAATGGATATATTTGCTTGAAACATGTTAAAGATGTAAATGACCTATGGATCCAACCCTTTTCAAGAGAATAACAAACGCTCATTAAATTCTCAAGTGAACGTACGGTGGGATATTTACCTAAGTCAAACAAGTCATTATTTTGTCCAATGGCAAAACGCTGACCTAACGATCATAGATGATTGTAAAGTGATTTATCATGCATAACAAGCTATATTTTTGTAAGGAATGACATTTGGATTGGGTGTCAACGCCTAGTTAAAAATCCCTCACCAACCTATTTTCCAGATGATTGCAAAACCTAATATATAAAAATGAAAAAGAGTTTACAACACCTAAAAATTACTGACACTTTTTGGAATTCTCACACTCTAGAATTATGCATTGTGCATATCCATATTAGATGTATACTTTTTTCTTAAATCAAAACTGGAGTTTTAACTTTCTCTTACTCTCGTAAACTAAAAAGATATAAAAGGCAAATAGATCACAGCAAAAATAAAATTTTAAAGTTTATGTATTGAAAAAATTTTAAGCAATAATGAATGTAGGTAAAGAAATTTTTTTCACACACCACAAATGAACACAAATGTTTTCTTATTCATATTTTGGAAATTCCACTAGTTCAATCCTAATAGCTTGGAATTTTATGAGAAAGATATTTTTCTATACTTGTTTTAAAAAATGGATATCCATGCTTGAAACATGTTACAGATGAAAATGACCTATGGATCCGAACCGTTTAAAGAGAATAGCAAACGTTCATTAAATTGTCAAATGAACATGCGGTGGGATATTTACCCGAGTCAAATAATCCATTATTTTGCCCATTCACAAAAAGCTGACCTAATGATCATAGATGATTCTAAAGTTATTTGTCATGCATAACAGGCTATATTTTTGTATGGAATGACTTATGGATTGGGAGTCAATACTCACGTAAAAATCCCCTGCCTCCCCCTTTTCCAGACGATTGCAAAACCTAATATATAAAAACAGATAAGAGTTTACAATACCAAAAAATTACAGACACTTTTTGGAATTATCTCTCTCTACATTTGTGAATTGTGCATTTCCATTTTAGATGTATATTTTTTCCTTAAATCAAAACTGGAGTTTTCACTTTCCCTTCCTCTCGTAAGAAAAAAGAGATAAAAGGCAAATAGATCACAACAAAATGAAAATTTTAGAGTTTATGTATGGAAAAAATTTAAAGCGATAAGAAATGTAAGGAAAGAAAATTGATTCACACACCAAAAATGAGCACAAAATTTTTGTTATCCAAGTTTAGGAAATTCCACTAGTTCAACCCTAATAGCTTGGAATTTTATAGGAAAGAGATTTTTCTTCACATGTTTTAAAAAATGGATATGCATGCTTGAAACATGTTAAAGATGCAAATGACCTATGGATCCAATCCTTTTCAAGAGAATAACAAACGCTCATTAAATTCTCAAGTGAACATGCGGTGGGATATTTACCCGAGTCAAACACACCATTATTTTGCCCATTTACCAAAAGTTGACATAACGATCATAGATGATTGTAAAGTTTCTTATCATACGTAACAGGCTATATTTTTATAAGGAATGACTTAAGGATTGGGAGTCAACACTCAATTAAAAATTCCCCGCCTCCCCCTTTTCCAGACGATTGCAAAACCAAATATATAAAAAATAAAAATAGTTTAAAAATCATAAAAATTACAGACACTTTTTGGAATTATTACTCTCTACATTTTTGCATTGTGCAATACAATTTCGATGTATACTTTTTTCTGAAATCAAAACTGGAGTTTTCACTTGCCCAGCAAAATGAAAATTTAAGAGTTTAAGAATGGAAAAAATTTAAAGCAACCACAAATGTATGTAAAGAAAATTTATTCACCCACCACAAGTGAACACAAAAGTTTTGTTATCCAAGTTTTGGAAATTCGACTAGTTCAACCCTAATAGCTTGGAATTTTATAAGAAAGAGATTTTTCTACACATGTTTTAAAAAATGGATATATTTGCTTGAAACATGTTAAAGATGTAAATGACCTATGGATCCAAACCTTTTCTAGAGAATAACAAATGCTCATTAAATTCTCAAGTGAACGTGCGGTGCGATATTTACCTAAGTCAAACAAGCCATTATTTTGTCCAATGGAAAAACGCTGACCTAACGATCATAGATGATTGTAAAGTGATTTATCATGCATAACGAGCTATATTTTTGTAAGGAATGACACTTGGATTGGGTGTCAACGCCTAGTTAAAAATCCCTCACCACCCTATTTTCCAGACGATTGCAAAACCTAATATATAAAAATGAAAAAGAGTTTACAACACCTAAAAATTACTGACACTTTTTGGAATTGTCACTCTCTACATTTATGCATTGTGCATATCCATTTTAGATGTATACTTTTTTCTTAAATCAAAACTGGAGTTTTAACTTTCTCTTACTCTCGTAAACTAAAATGATATAAAAGGCAAATAGATCACAGCAAAAATTAAATTTTAAATTTTATTTATTGAAAAAATTTAAAGCAATAACAAATGTAGGTAAAGAAATTTTTTTCACACACCACAAATGAACACAAATGTTTTCTTATTCATATTTTGGAAATTCCACTAGTTCAATCCTAATAGCTTGGAATTTTATGAGAAAGATATTTTTCTATACTTGTTTTAAAAAATGGATATCCATGCTTGAAACATGTTACAGATGAAAATGACCTATGGATCCAAACCGTTTAAAGAGAATAGCAAACACTCATTAAATTCTCAAATGAACATGCGGTGGGATATTTACCCGAGTCAAACAATCCATTATTTTGCCCATTTACAAAAAGCTGACCTAATGATCATAGATGATTGTAAAGTTATTCGTCATGTGTAACAGGCTATATTTTTGTAAGGAATGACTTATGGATTGGGAGTCAATACTCTCGTAAATATCCCCCGCCTCCCCCTTTTTCAGACGATTGCAAATCCTAATATATAAAAACTGATAAGAGTTTACAATACCTAAAAATTACAAACACTTTTTGGAATTATGTATCTCTACATTTGTGGATTGTACATTTCCATTTTAGATGTAAATTTTTTTCTTAAATCAAAACTGGATTTTTCACTTTCCCTTCCTCTCGTAAGAAAAAAGAGATAAAAGACAAATAGATCACAACAAAATGAAAATTTTAGATTTTATGTATGGAAAAAAGTTAAAGCAATAACAAATGTAAGGAAAGAAAATTGATTCACACACCAAAAATGAGCACAAAATTTTTTTTATCCAAGTTTAGGAAATTCCACTAGTTCAACCCTAATAGCTTGGAATTTTATAGGAAAGAGATTTTTCTTCACATGTTTTAAAATATGGATATGCATGCTTGAAACATGTTAAAGATGCAAATGACCTATGGATCCAATCCTTTTCAAGAGAATAACAAACGCTCATTAAATTCTCAAGTGAACATGCGATGGTATATTTACCCGAGTCAAACACACCATTATTTTGCCCATTTACCAAAAGTTGACATAACGATCATAGATGATTGTATAGTTTCTTATCATACGTAACAGGCTATATTTTTATAAGGAATGACTTAAGGATTGGGAGTCAACACTCAATTAAAAATTCCCCGCCTCCCCCTTTTCCAGACGATTGAAAAACCAAATATATAAAAAATAAAAAGAGTTTACAAACCGTAAAAATTACAGACACTTTTTGGAATTATCACTCTCTACATTTTTGCATTGTGCATTACAATTTCGATGTATACTTTTTTCTGAAATCAAAATTGGAGTTTTCACTTGCCCAGCAAAATGAAAATTTAAGAGTTTAAGAATGAAAAAATTTAAAGCAACCACAAATGTATGTAAAGAAAATTTATTCACCCACCACAAATGAACACAAAAGTTTTGTTATCCAAGTTTTGGAAATTTCACTAGTTCCAACCTAATAGCTTGGAATTTTATAAGAAAGAGATTTTTCTACACATGTTTTAAAAAATGAATATGCATGCTTGAAACACGTTAAAGATGTAAATGACCTATGGATCCAAACCTTTTCAAGAGAATAAAAAACGCTCATTAAATTCTTAAATGAACGTGCGGTGGGATACCCGAGTGAAACAAGCGATTATTTTGCCCATTGACAAAACCCTGACCTAACGATCAAAGATGATTGTAAAGTGATTTATCATGCATAACGATCTATATTTTTGTAAGGAATGACACATGGATTGGGTGTCAACACTTAGTTAAAAATACCTCGCCACCCAATTTTCCAGACGATTGCAAAACCTAATATATAAAAGCTGAAAAGAGTTTACAACACATAAAAATTACTGAGACTTTTTGGAATTATCACTCTCTACATTTATGCATTGTGCATATCCATTTTAGATGTATACTTTTTTCTTAAATAAAAACTAGAGTTTTCACTTTCTCTTATTCTCATAAACTAAAAAGAGATAAAAGGCAAATAGCTCACTGCAAAGATAAAATTTTAAAGTTTATGTATGGAAAAAATTTAAAGCAATAACAAATCTAAGTAAAGAAATTTTTTTCACACAGCACAAATGACAACAAATGTTTTCTTAATCTTGTTTTGGAAATTCCACTAGTTCAACCCTAATAGCTTGAAATTTTATAAGAAAGAGATTTTTCTATACTTGTTTTAAAAAATGGTTATCCATGCTTGAAACATGTTAAAGATGCAAATGACCTATGGATCCAAACCGTTTAAAGAGAGTAGCAAATGCTCATTAAATTCTCAAGGGAACTTGCGGTGGGATATTTACCCGAGTCAAACAAGCCATTATTTTGCCCATTTACTAAAAGCTGACCTAAAGATCATAGACGATTGTAAAGTTATTTGTCATGCGTAACAGGCTATATTTTTTTAAGGAATGACTAATGGATTGGGAGTCAATACTCAGTTAAAAATCCCCCGCCTCCCCCTTTTTCCAGACAATTGCAAAACCTAATACATATAAAAACTGATATGAGTTTACAATACCAAAAAATTACAGACACTTTTTGGAATTATCTCTCTCTACATTTGTGCATTGTGCATTTCCACTTTTTTCTTAAATCATAACTAGATTTTTCACTTTCCCTTCATCTTGTAAGAAAAAAGAGATAAAAGGCAAATAGATCATCGAAAAATAAAAATTTTAGAGTTTATGTATGGAAAAAATTTAAAGCATCAACAAATGTAAGGAAAGAAACTTTATTCACACACCACAAATAAGCACAAAAGTTTTGTAATCCAAGTTTTGGAAATTCCACTAGTTCAACACTAATTGCTTGGAATTTTTTAAGACAGAGTTTTTTCTATCCATGTTTTAAAAAATGGATATGCATGCTTGAAACTTGTTAAAGATGCAAATGACCTATGGATCCAAACCTTTTGAAGTGAATAACAAACGCTCATTAATTTCTCAAGTGAACGTGCGGTGGGATATTTACCCGAGTCAAACAAGCCATTATTTTGCCCATTTACAAAAAACTGACCTATCGATCATAGATGATTGAAAAGTAATTTATCATGCGTAATGGGCTATATTTTGGCAAGGAATGACTTATGTATTGGGAGTCAACACTCAGTTAAAAATCTCTCGTCTCTTCCTTTTCCCGACGATTGCAAAACCTTTATATAAAAACTAAAAAGAGTTTACAATCCCTAAAAATTAAAGACTCTTTTTGGAATTAGCTCTCTCTATATTTGGTCATTGTGCAATTCCATTTTAGGTGTATACTTTTTTCTTAAATAAAAACTTGAGTTTTCTGTTTCCATTCAACTCGTAAAGAAAAAAGAGATAAAAGGCAAATAGATTACTACAAAATGAAAATTTTAGAGTTTATGTATGGAAAAAATTTAAAGTAATAACTAATGTAAGTAAAGAAAATTTTTTCACACACCACAAACGAACAAAAAAGTTTGGTTATCCCACTTTTGGACATTCCACTAGTTAAACCCGAATTGTATGGAATTTTATCAGAAAGATATTTTTCTACACATGTTTTAAAAAATGGATATACATGCTTGAAACATGTTAAAGATCCAAATGACCTACCGATCCAAATCTTTTAAAGAGAATAACAAACGCTCATTTAATTCTCGAGTGAACGTGCAGTTGGATATTTACCAGAGTCAAATAACCCATTATTTTGCCCATTTACAAAAAGCTGACCTAACTATCATAGATGATTGTAAAGTGATTTATCATCGTAACGGGCCATATTTTTGTAAGGAATGACTTGTGGATTGGGTTTCAACACTCAGTTAAAAATCCCCCACCTCCCTATTATCCTGTCGATCGGAAAACCTAATATATAAAAACTGAAAAAAGTTTACAATACCTAAAAATTATGGACACTTTTTGGAATTAGCACTCTCTACATTTGTGCATTGTCCATATCCATTTTAAATGCATACTCTTTTCTCAAATCAAAACTGGAGTTTTCACTTTCCCTTACGCTCGTAAACAAAAAAGAGATTAAAGGCAAATAGATCATAGAAAAATGAAAATTTTAGAGTTTATGTGTGGAAAAAATTTAAAGCAATAACAAATGTTAGTAAATAAAATTTATTCACACTCCACAAATGATCATAAATGTTTTGTCATTCACGGTTGGGAAATTCCACTAGTTCAACCCTAATGGCTTGGAATTTTATTAGAAAAAGATTTTTCTATACTTGTTTTAAAAAACGGATATGCATGCTAGAAACATGTTAAAGATGCAAATTACCTATGGATCCAAATGTTTTAAAGAGAATGACAAATGCTTTTGAAATTATAAAGTGAACGTGCGGTGGGATATTTACTCGAGTCAAACAAGCCATTATTTTGGCCATTTACAAAAAGTTGACCTAACGATCATAGATGATTGTAAAGTTATTTATCTTGCGTAACAGGCTATAATTTTGTAAGGAATGACTTATGGATTGGGTGTCAACACTCAGTTCAAAATCCCCCATCTCTTCCTTTTCCCGACTATTGCAAACCCTTATATAAAAAAACTAAAAAGCGTTTACAATCCCTAAAAATTATACAAACTTTTTGGAATTATCTCTCTCTATATTTGTTCAATGTGCATTTCCCATTTAAATGTGTACTTTTTTCTTAAATAAAAACTAGAGTTTTGACTTTCCATTCAACTCGTAAACAAAAAAGAGATAAAAGGCAAATAGATTACTACAAAATGAAAATTTTAGAGTTTATGTATGGCAAAAATTTAAAGTAATAACAATTGTAAGTAAAGAAAAAAATTTCAGAGTCCACAAACGAACACAAAAGTTTTGTTATCAAACTTTGTGAAATTCCACTTGTTCAACCTTAATAGCTTGGAATTTTATCAGACAGATATTTTTTCTACACATGTTTTAAAAAATGGATATACATTTTTGAAACATGTTAAAGATGCAAACGACCTATGGATCCAAACCTTTTAAAGAGAATAACAAACGCTCATTAAATTATCAAGTAAACTTGCGATTGGATATTTACCCGAGTCAAACAAGCCATTATTTTGCCCATTTACAAAAAGCTGACCTAACGATCATAGATGATTGTAAAGTGATTTATCATACATAATGGGCTATATTTTTTTTAAGGAATGACTTATAGATTTGGAGTCAATTCTCAATTAAAAATCCCCCGCCTCCCCCTTTTCCCGACGATTGTAAAACTTAATATATAAAAACTGAAAAGAGTTTACAATACCTAAAAATTACAAGACAGTTTTTTGAATTATCTCTATTTACATTTGTGCATAGTGCATTTCAATTTTAGATGTATACTTTTTTATTAAATCCAAACCGGACTTTTCACTTTCCCTTCATCTCGTAAACACAAAAGAGATAAAAGCCAAATAGATCACAACAAAATAAAAAATTTAGAGTTTATGTATGGAAAAAATTTAAAGCAATAAAAAAGGTAAGTAAAGAAAATTTATTCACACACAACAAATGAGCACAAAAGTTTTGTTATCCAACTTTTGGAAAGAGATTTTAAAAGAAAGAGATTTTTCTCTATATGTTTTAAAAAATCGATATGCATGCTTGAAACTTGTGAAAGATGCAAATGACATAGGGATCCAAACCTTTTAAAGAGAATAAAAAATGCTCATTAAATTCTCAAGTGAACGTGCGGTGGGATATTTTTTCGAGTCGAACAAGCCATTATTTTGCCCATTTACAAAAAGCTGACCTAAAGATCATAGATGATTGTAAAGTTATTTATCATGAGCAACGGGCTATATTTTTGTAAGGAATGAATTATGGATTGGGAGTCAACACTCAGTTGAAAATACCTCGCCTCCCACTTTTCCCAACGATTGCAAAACCTAATATATAAAAACTAAAAAGATTTTACTATCCCTAAAAATTACAAACACGTTTTTAAATTATCTCTCTCTATATTTGTTCATTGTCCTTTTCCATTTTTTATGTATACTTTTTTCTTAAATAAAAACTTGAGTTTTCACTTTCCCGTCAACTCGTAAACAAAAAAGAGATAAAACGCAATTAGATAACAACAAAATTTAAAATTTTAGACTTTATGTGTGGAAAAAATTTAAAGTAATAACAAATGTAAGTAAAGAAAATTTATTCACACACCAAAAATGAACTCAAATGTTTTGTTATCCAAGTTTGGGAAATTCCACTAGTTCAACCCTAATAGCTTGGAATTTTATTAGAAAGAGATTTTTCTACACATGTTTTAAAGATGGACATGCATGCTTGAAACATGTTCAAGATGCAAACAACCTATGGATCCAAGCCTCTTAAAGAGAGTAAGAAACGCTCATTAAATTATCAAGTGAACGTGCGGTGGGGTCTTTACCCAAGTCAAACAAGCCATTATTTGGCCCATTCACAAAAAGCTGACCTAACGATCATACATGATTGTAAACTGATTTATCAAGCGTAACGGGCTATATTTTTTTAAGGAATGACTTATGGATTTAGAGTCAATACTCAATTAAAAATCCCTTACCTCCCCCTTTTCCCTATGATTGTAAATCCTAATATATAAAAAATAATAAGAGTTTAAAATCCCTAAAAATTACAGAAACTTTTTGGAATTACCTCTCTCTACATTTGTGCATTGGGCATTTTCATTTTAGATTTATACTTTTTTTTTAAATCAAAACTTGAGTATTCACATTACCTTCATCTCATAAAGAAAAAAAGATAGAAGGTAAATAGACCAAAACAAAATGAAAATTTTAGAGTTTATGTATGGAAAGAATTTTAAACAACAAAAAATGTAAGTAGAGGAAATTTATTCACACGCGACAATTGAAGACAAAAGTTTTATTATCCAAGTTTGGGAAATTTCACTAGTTCAACCCTAATTGTTTGAAATTTTAAGAAAGAGATTTTTCTACACATGTTTTAAAAAATAGGTATGCATGCTTCAAACATGTTAAAGATGTAAACGACCTATGGATGCAAAGATTTTAAAGAGGAAAAAAACGCACATTAAATTCTCAAGTGAACGTGCGGTGGGATATTTACCCGAGTCAAAGAAGCAATTATTTTGCCCATTTACAAAAAGTTGACCTAATGATCATAGATGATTGTAAAGTGATTTATCATACGTAATGGGCTATATTTTTTGTAAGGAATGACTTATGGATTTGGAGTCAACACTCAGTTAAAAATCCCTCGCCTCCTCATATTCCCGACTATTGGAAAACCTAATACATAAAATCTAAATAGAGTTTACAATTCCTAAAAATTACAGTCACGTTTTGGAATTATCTCTCTCTACATTTGTGCATTGTGCATTTCCATTTTAGATGTATACTTTTTTCTTATATCAAAACTTGAGTTTTCAGTTTCCCTTCATCTCGTAAACAAAAAAGAGATAAAAGGCAAATAGAT
This sequence comes from Aristolochia californica, assembly GCF_029961685.1. Classification (NCBI taxonomy): domain Eukaryota; kingdom Viridiplantae; phylum Streptophyta; class Magnoliopsida; order Piperales; family Aristolochiaceae; genus Aristolochia; species Aristolochia californica. Next base: position 29,401,354 of record NW_027181992.1, on the reverse strand, counting down.
CACAAAGAAATCTAAATTTTAGAGTTTATGTATGGGAAAAACTTTAAGCCATAAAAAATTTAAGTAAAGAAAATTTATTCACACACCTCAAATGAACACAAAAGTTTTGTTATCCAAGTTTGGGAAATTCCACAAGTTCAACCCCAATAGCTTGGAATTTTATAAGAAAGAGATTTTTCTACACATGTTTTAAAAAATGAATTTTCATGCTTGAAACATATTAAAGATGTGAACGACCTATGGATCCAAACCTTTTAAAGAGAGTAACAAAAGCTCATTAAATTTTCAAGTGAACGTGGAGTGGGAAATTTACCCGAGTCAAACAAGTCATTATTTTGCCAATTTACAAGAAGTTGACCTAAAGATCATAGATGATTGTAAACTGATTTATCAAGCGTAACGGGCTATATTTTTGTAAGGAATGACTTATGGTTTTGGAGTCAACACTCAGTTAAAAATTCACTGCCTCCCCTTTTCCTGATGATTGCAAAACCTAATATATAAAAAATAAAAAGTGTTTAAAATCTTAAAATTTACAGACACCTTTTGGAATTACTTCTCTCAACATTTGTGCATTGTGCATTTCTATTTTAGATGTATACTTTTTTGTTAAATAAAAACTTAAGTTTTCACTTTCCCTTCATTCGGTAAATAAAAAAGAGATAAAAGGTAAATAGATCACAATTAAATGAAAATTTTAGAGTTTATGTGTGGAACAAATTTAAAACAATAACAAATGTAAGTAAAGAAAATTTATTCATATGCTACAAATGAACACAAAAGTTTTGTTATCCAAGTTTGGGAAATTCTTCTAGTTCAACCCTAATAGCTTGGAATTTTATGAGAAAGAGATTTTTCTACACTTGTTTTTAAAAATGGATATGCATGCTTGAAACATGTTAAAGATTCAAATGACCTATGGATCCAAACCTTTTAAAGAGAATAAAAAACACTCATTAAAATCTCAAGTGAACGTGCGGTGGGATATTTACCCTAGTCAAACAAGCCATTATTTAACCCATTTACAAACAGCTGACATAATGATCATAGATGATTGTAAAGAGATTTGTCATTCGTAACGGTGTATATTTTTGTAAGCAATTACTTAATGGATTTGGAGTCAACACTCAGTTAAAAATCCCCCGCCTCCCTCTTTTCACGACGATTGGAAAACCTAATACATAAAATCTAAATAGAGTTTACAATCCCTAAAAATTACAGTCACTTTTTGGATTTTTCTCTCTGTACATTTGTGCATTGTGCATTTCCATTTTAGATGTATATTTTTTTCTTAAATAAAAACTTGAATTTTTAGTTTCCCTTCATCACGTAAACAAAAAAGAGATAAAAGGCAAATAGATCACAACGAAATAATAATTTTAGAGTTTATGTATGGAAAAAATTTAAAGCAATAACAAATGTAAGTAAAGAATATTTATTCACACACCTCTAATGAACACAAAAGTTTTGTTATACAAGTTTACGAAATTCGACTAGTTCAACAATAATAGCTTGGAATTTTAAAAGAAAGAGATTTTTCTACACATGTTTTAGAAAAAGTATATGCATGCTTGAAACATGTTAAAGACACAAACGATCTATGGATCCAAACATTTTAAAGAGAATAACAAACGCTCATTAAATTCTCAAGTGAACATGCAGTGAGATATTTACCCAAGTCAAACAGGCCATTATTTTTCCCATTTACAAAAAGCTGACCTAATGATCATAAATGATTGTAAAGTGATTTATCAATCATAACGTGTTATATTTTTGTAAAGAATGACTTATGGATTCGGAGTCAACACTCAGTTGAAAATCCCCCACCTCCACATTTCCCAGACGATTGCAAAACCTAATATATAAAAACTGAAAAGAGTTTACAATACCTAAAAATTACAGACACTTTTTGGAATTATGTCTCGCTATATTTGTGTATTGTGCATTTCCATTTTAGGTGTATATGTTTTTCTAAAATAAAAGCTAGAGTTTTCAATTTCCCTTCATCTCGTAAACAAAAAAGAGATAAAAGGCAAATAGATCACAACAAAATGAAAATTTTAAAGTTTATGTATGGAAAATATTTAAACCAATAACAAATGTAAGTAAAGAAAATTTATTCACACTCCACAAAAGAAAAAAAATGTTTTGTTATCCAAGTTTGGGAAATTCCACTAGTTCAACCATAATTGCTTGGAATTTTATTAGAAAGAGATTTTTCTACACATGTTTTAAAAAATGGATATGCATGCTTGAAACATGTTTAAGATGCAATCGACCTATGGATCCAAACCTCTTAAAGAGAATAACAAACGCTTAATAAATTCAAAAGTGAACGTGCGGTGGAATATTTACCCGAGTAGAACAAGCCATTATTTTGCCCATTTACAAAAAGCTGGCCTAACGATCATCGATTATTGTAAACTGATTTATCAAGCGTAACATGCTATTTTTTTTAAGGAATGACATATGGATTGGGAGTCAACACTCAGTTAAAAATCCACCGCCTCCCCCTTTTCCCGACGATTGCAAAACCTAATATATAAAAACCAAAAAGAGTTTACTATACCTAAAAATTACAAATACTTTTTGGAATTATATCTCTCTACATTTGTGCATTGTGAATTTCCATTTTATATGTATACTTTTTTCTTAAATTAAAACTTGAGTTTTCACTTTCCTTTCATCTCGTAAAGAAAAAAGAGATAAAAGGCAAATAGATCACAACAAAATCAAAATTCTAGAGTTTGTGTATGGAAAAAATTTAAAACAATAAAAAGTTTAAGTAAAGAAAATTTATTCACACACCACAAACGAACACATATCTTTTGTTATCCAAGCATGGGAAATTCCACTAGTTCAACCCTAATAGCTTGGAATTTTATTAGAAAGAGATTTTTCTACACTTGTTTTTAAAAATGGATATGCATGCTTGAAACATGTTAAAGATGCAAATGACCTATGGATCCAAACCTTTGAAAGAGAATAACAAATGCTCATTAAATTCTCAAGTGAGCATGTGGTGGGATATTTACCCGAGTCAAACTAGTCTTTATTTAGCCCATTTACAAAAAGTTGACCTATCATTCATAACGGGGTATATTTTTGTAAGGAATGACTTAGGGATTTGCAGTCAACACTCAATTAAAAATCCCCCGCCTCCCCCTTAACCCAACGATTGGAAAACCTAATATATAAAAACTAAAAAGAGTTTACTTTCCCTAAAAATTAAAGTCACTTTTTCTATTTATCTCTCTCTAAATTTGTGCATTGTGCATTTCCATTTTAGATGTATACTTTTTTCTTAAATCAAAACTTGAGTTTTCACTTTTCCTTCATCTCGTAAACAAAAAAGAGATAAAAAGCAAATAGATAACAACAAAATGATAATTTTAGAATTTATGTTTGGAAAAATTTAAAGCAATAAAAAATGCAAGTAAAGAAAATTTATTCACACACAACAAATGAACACAAAAGTTTTGTTATCCAAGTTTGGAAAATTCCACTTGTTCCACCCTAATAGCTTGGAATTTTATAAGAAAGAGATTTTTCTACACATGTTTTAAAAAATGGATATGCATGTTTGAAACATGTCAAAGATGTAAATGCCATGTGGATCCAAACCTTTTAAAGAGAATAACAAATGCTCATTAAATTTTCAAGTGAACGTGCGGTGGGATATTTGCCCGAGTCAAACATGTCATTATTTTGCCTATTTACAAAAAGTTGACCTAAAAATCATAGATGATTGTAAAGTGATTTACCATGCATAACGGGCTATATTTTTGTAAGGAATGACTTATGGATTTGGAGTCAACACTCAGTTAAAAATCCCCTGCCTCCCCATTTTCTCAATGATTGCAAAACCTAATATATAAAAACTAAAAAGTGTTTCCAATCCCTAAAACCTTCAGAAAATTTTTGGAATTATCTCTCTCTACTTTTGAGCATTGTGCATTTCCATTTTATATGTATACTTTTTTCTTAAATAAAAACTTGATTTTTCACTTCCCTTCATCTCTTAATAAAAAAAGAGATAAAATGCAAATAGATCACGACGAAATAAATTTTTTAGAGTTTATGTATGGAAAAAATTTCAAGCAATAAAAAATGTAAGTAAAGAAAATTTATTCGCACACCTCAACTAAAAACAAAAGTTTTTTTATCCAAGTTCTTGAAATTCTACTAGTTTTGATTTTAATAAGAAAGAGATTTTTCTATACATGTTTTGAAAAATGGATATGCATGCTTGAAACATGTTAAAGATGCAAACGATCAATGGATCCAAACCTTTTAAAGAGAATAACAAACGCTCATTAAATTCTCAAGTGAAAGTGCAATGGGATATTTACCGAAGTCAAACAAGCCATTATTTTGCCCATTTACAAAAAGCTCGCCTAACGATCATAGATTATTGTAAAGTGATTTATCGTGCGTAATGGGCTATATTTTTCTAAGGAATGACTTATGGATTAGGAGCCAACACTCTATTGAAAATCCCCAGTCTCCCCCTTTTCCAGACGATTGCAAAACCTAATATATAAAAACTTAAAAGAGTTTGCAATACCTAAAAATTACCGACAATTTTTGGTATAATCTCTTTCTAAATTTGTGCATTTTGCATTTCCATTTTAGAGGTATTATTTTTTCTTAAATAAAAACTTGAGCTTTAACTCTCCCTTCATCTTGTAAACAATAATAAAAGGTAATTAGATCACAAAAAAATAAAATTTTAGATTTTATCTATGGAAAAAAAAAGTAAAACAATAACAAATAAAGTAAAGAAAATTTATTCACACACCACAAATGAACACAAAATTTTTGTTATCCAAGTTTTGCAAATTCCACTAGTTCAAACCTAATAGCTTGGAATTTTATAAGAAAGATATTTTACTATAGATGTTTTAAAAAATGCATATGCATGCTTAAAACATGTTAAAAATGAAAAAGACCTATAGATCCAAACTTTTTCAAGGGAATAACAAACGCTCATTAAATTCTCAAGTGAAAGTGCGGTGGGATATTTACGTGACTCAAACAAGCCATTATTTTGCCCATTATCAAAAAGCTAACCTAACGATCATAGATGATTGTAAAGTGATTTATCATGCGTAAGAGCCTATATTTTTTTAAGGAATGACTTATGGATTATGAGTCAACACTCAGTTAAAAATCCCCCGCTTCCCCCTTTTCCCGACGATTGCAAAACCTAATATATTAAAACTAAAAAGAGTTTACAATCCCTAAAAATTACAGAAATTTTTTGGAATTATCTCTCTCTATATTTTTCCATTGTGGATTTCCATTTTAGATGTATAATTTTTTCATAAATCAAAACTTGGGTTTTCACTTTCTCTTCATCTCGTAGACAAAGAAGAGATAAGGCAAATAGACCACAACAAAATGAAAATTTTAGAGTTTATGTAAGGAAAACATTTATAGCAATAAAAAATGTAAGTAAAGAAAATTTACTCACACACCACAAATGTGCACAAAAGTTTAGTTATCCAAGTTTTGTAAATTCCACTAGTTCAACCCTAATAGCATGGAATGTTATAAGAAAGAAATTTTTCTACTCATGTTTTAAAAAATGGATATGCATTCTTGAAACATGTTAAAAATGCAAATGACCTATGGCTCCAAACCTTTTCAAGAAAATAACAAATGCTCGTTAAATTCTCAAGTGAATGTGCGCTGGGTTATAAACCCGAGTCAAACAAGCCATTATTTTTCCCATTTGCAAAAACCTGACCTAACAATCATAGATGATTGTAAAGTGATTTATCATGCGTAATTGTCTATATTTTTTTGTAAGAAATGACTTATGGATTTGGAGTCAACACTCTTTTAAAAATCCCTCGCCTCCCCCTTTCCCCAACGATTGCAAAACCTAATATATAAAAACTAAAAAGGGTTTACAATCCCTAAAAATTACAGACACTTTTTGGAATTATCTCTCTCTACTTTTGTGCATTGTGCATTTCCATTTTAGATGTATAATTTTTTCATGAATCAAAACTTGTGTTTTCACTTTCCCTTCATCTCGTAAAGAAAGAAGAGATAAAAGGCAAATAGATCACAACAAAATGAAAATTTTTGAGTTGATGTAAGGTAAAAATTTATACGAATAACAAATTTAAGTAAAGAAAAATTACTCACACCCCACAAATGAACTCAAAAGTTTTTTTATCCAAGTTTGGGAAATTCCACTCGTTCAACCCTAATAGCTTGGAATTTTATAAGAAAGAGATTTTTCTACACATGTTTTAAAAAATGGATATGCATTCTTGAAACATGTTAAAGATGCAAATGACCAATGGATTCAAACTTTTTCAAGAGAATAACAAACGCTCGTTAAATTCTCAAGTGAATGTTCTCTAGGATATATACCCGAGTCAAACAAACCATTATTTTGCCCATTTACAAAAAGCTGACCTAACGATCTTAGATGATTGTAAAGTCATTTATCATGCATAACGGACTATATTTTTGTAAGGAATGACTTATGGATTTGGAGCCAACAGTCAGTTGAAAAGCCTCTGCCTCCCCCTATTCCCAACGATTGTAAAAATTTATATATAAAAACTAAAAAGAGTTTACAATCCCTAAGAATTATAGAAAAATTTTGGAATTATCTCTCTCTATATTTGTGCATTGTGCATTTCCATTTTAGATGTATACTTTTTTCTTAAATCAAAACTTGAGTTTTCACTTTCCTTTCATCTCGTAAACAAAAAAGAGATAAAAGGCAAATAGGTCACACCAAAATGAAAATTTTAGAGTTTATGTATGGAAAAAAATTTAAAGAAATAACAAATGCAAGTAAAGTTTATTTATTCACACACCACAAATGAACTCAAAAGTTTGGTTTTCCAAATTTGGGAAATTCCACTTGTTCAACCCTCATAGCTTGAAATTTTAAAAGAAAAAGATTTTTTTCTACTCATGTTTTAAAAAATGGGTATGCATGTTTGAAATATGTTAAAAATGCAAATGACCTAAGGATCCATACCTTTTTAAAAAAATAACAAACGCTCATTAAATTCTCAAGTCAACGTGCGGTGGGATATTTACCCGAGTCAAACAAGCCATTATTTTGCCATTTTTCAAAAAGCTGACATGACGATCATAGATGATTGTAAAGTGATTTATCATCCGCAATGGGCTATATTTTTGTATGGAATTACTTATGGATTGGGAGTCATAAGTCAGTTAAAAATCCCTGGCCTCCCCCTTTTCCCTACGATTTTAAAACCTAATATATAAAAACTAATAAGAGTTTACAATCCCTAAAAATTACAGATACTTTTTGAAATTATCTCTCTCTACATTTGTGCATTGTGCATTTCCATTTTAGATGTATACTTTTTTTTTAAATAAAAATTTGAGTTTTCACTTTCCCTTCATCACATAAACTAAAAAGAGATTAAAGGAAAATAGACCACAACAAAATGAACATTTTAGAGTTTATGTATGGAAAAAATTTAAAGCAAGAACAAATTTATGTAAAGAAAATTTATTCACACACCACAAATGAACATAAAAGTTTTTTTATCCAAGTTTGGGAAATTCAACTAGTTCTACCCAAATTGCTTGGATTTTTATAAGAAAATATTTTTTTACACATGTTTTAAAAAATGGATATGCATGCTTGGAACATGTTTAAGATGAAAATGACCTATGGATCCAAAATTTTTAAAGAGAATAAAAACACTCATTAAATTCTCAAGTGAACGTGCGGTGGGATATTAACCCTAGTCCAACAAGCCATTATTTTGCCCATTTACAAAAAGCTGACCTAACGATCAAAGATGATTGTAAAATGATTTATCTTTCATAATAAGCTATATTTTTGTAAGGAATGGCTTACGGATTTGGAGCCAACACTCAGTTAAAAATCCCCCGCTTCCCCCTTTTCCTAACTATTTCAAAACCTAATATGTAAAAACTAAAATGAGTTTACAATCCCTTAAAATTACAGACACTTTTAGGAATTATCTCTCTCTACATTTCTGCATTGTGTATTTCCATTTTAGATGTATACTTTTTTCTTAAATACAAACTTGAGTTTTCACTTTCCCTTCATCTCGTAAAGAAAAAATATATAAAAGTCAAAAAGAACACAACAAAATAAAAATTTTACAGTTTTGTACGGAAAAAATTTAAAACAATAACAAATGTAAGTAAAGAAAATTTATTCACACACCACAAATGAACACACTAGTTTTGCTATCCAAGTTTTGGAAATTCCACTAGTTTAATCGTAATAGCTTGGAATTTTATAAGAAATAGATTTTTCTACACATGTTTTAAAAAATGGATATGCATGTTAGAAATATGTTAAAGATGAAAATGACCTATGGATCCAAACTTTTTAAAATGAATAACAAACGCTCATTAAATTCTCAAGTGAACGAGCAGTGGGATATTTACCCGAATCAAACAAGCCATTATTTTGCCCTTTTACAAAAAGCTAACATAACGATCATAAATGATTTTAAAGTGATTTATCTTTCTTAATGGGCAATATTTTTGTAAGGAATGACTTATGGAATTAGAGTCAACACTCAGTTAAAAATCTCCCGTCTCCCCCTTTTCCCGATGATTTTAAAACCTAATATATAAAAACTAAAAAGAGTTTACAATCCCTAAAAATTACCGATACTTTTTGGAATTATCCCTCTTTACATTTGTGCAATGTCAATTTCCATTTTAGATGTATACTTTTTTCTTAAATTAAAACATGATTTTTTCTTTCATCTCTTAAACAAAAAAGAGTTAAAAGACAAATAAGATCACAAAAAAATGAAAATTTTAAGCAATAACAAATGTAAGTAAAGAAAATTTATTCACATACCACAAATGAACACAAACGTTTGGTTAACCAAAATTTGAAATTTCCAATAGTTCAACTCTAATAGCTTGGAATTTTATATGAAAGAGATTTTTCTACACATGTTTTAAAAAATGGATATGCATGCTTGAAACATATTAAAGATGAAAATCACCTATGGATCGAAACCTTTTAAAGAGAATAACAAAAACGCTCATTAAATTCTCAAGTGAACATACGGTGAGATATTTACCCCAGTCAAGCAAACTATTCTTTTGCCCATAAACAAAAAGAAGAGCTAACGATCATTGATGGTTGTAAAGTGATTTATCATGCGTAATGGGCTATATTTTTGTAAGGAATGACATATGGATTTGGAGTAAACACTCAGTTAAAAATCCCCCACCTCCCACTTTTCCCGACGATTGCATAACCTAATTTATAAAAACTAAAAAGAGTTTACAATCCATAAAAATTACAGACACTTTTTGGAATTATCTCTCTCTACATTTCTGCAATGTGCATTTCCATTTTAAATGTATACATTTTTCTTAAATAAAAACTTGACTTTTCATTTTCCCATAAAATCGTAAACAAAAATGAGATAAAAGGCAAATAGGTTACAACAAAATGAAAATTTTAGAGTTTATGTACGTAAAACATTTAAAGCAATAACAAATGTAAGTAAAGAAAATTTATCTCCCTCTACTTTTGTGCATTGTGCATTTCCATTTTAGATGTATACGTTTTTCTTAAATCAAAACTTGAGTTTTCACTTTCCCTTCATCTCGTAAAAAAAAAGAGATCAAAGCCAAATAGATCACAGCGAATTGAAAATTTTTAGAGTTTATGTATGGAAAACATTTAAAGCAATAACTAATGTAGGTAAAGAAATTTTATTCATACACCACAAATGAACTCAAAAGTTTTGTTATCCAAGTTTGGGAAATTCCACTAGTTCAACCGTAATAGCTTCGAATTTTATAAGCAAGAGATTTTTCTACACATGTTTTACAAAATGGATATACATGCTTGAAACATGTTAAAGATTCAAATGACCTATGGATCCAAACATTTTAAAGAGAATAAAAAACGCTCATTAAATTCTCAAGTGAACGTACAGTGGGATATTTACCCGAATCAAACAAGCCATTATTTTGCCCATTTACAAAAAGCTGACCTAACGATCATAGATGATTGTAAGTGATTTACCATGCGTAACGGGCTATATTTTTTTAAGGAATGACTTATGGATTAGGAGTCAACACTCAGTTAAATATCCCTTGCCTCCCCATTTTCTTGACAATTGCAAAACTTAATATATAAAAACTGAAAAGAGTTTACAATACTTAAAAATTACTAACTCTTTTTGGAATTATCTCTCTCTACATTTGTGCATTGTGCATATCCATTTTAGATGTATACGTTTTTCTTAAATCAAAATTGGAGTTTTCACTTTCCGTTCAGTTCGTAAAAAAAAAGAGATAAAAGGTAAATAGATCACAGCAAAATGAAAATTTTAGAGTTTATGTATAGGAAAAATTTTAAGCAATAACAAATGTTAGTCAAGAAAATTTATTCACACGCCACAAATGAACACAAAAGTTTGTTATCCAATAGCTTGGACTTTTATAAGAAAGAGATTTTTCTATACATGTTTTAAAAAAAGGATATGCATGCTTGGAACATGTTAAAGATGCAAATGACCTATGGATCTAAACCTTTTAAAGAGAATAACAAGCGCTCATTAAATTCACAAGTGAACGTGCGGTGGGATATTTACCTCTGTCAAACAAGCCATTGTTTTGCCAATTTACAAAAAGCTGACCTAACGATCATTGATGATTGTAAAGTTATTTATCATGCATAATGGGCTACATTTTTTTAAGGAATGACTAACGAATTGGGAGTCAATACTTAGTTAAAAATCCCCCGCCTCTTCCTTTTCATGATGATTGCAAAACCTAATATATTAAAACTAAAAAGAGTTTTTAATTCGTAAAAATTACAGACACTTTTTGGAATTATCTCTCTCTAAATTTGTGCATTGTGCATTTCCATTTTAGATATATATTTTTTCTTAAATCTAAACTTAAGTTTTCACTTTCCTTTCATCTCGTAAACAAAAAAGAGATAAACGACAAATAGATCACAACGAAATGATAATATTAGAGTTTATGTATGGAAAAAATTTAAACAATAAAAAATACGTGTAAAGAAAATTTATTCACACACCTCAAATTGACACAAAAGTTTTGTTATCCAAGTTTTGAAAATTCCACTAGTTCAACCCTAATGGCTTGGAATTTTATATGAAAAATATTTTTCTACACATGTTTGAAAAAAAGGATATGCATGCTTGAAACATGTTAAAGATGTAAACGACCTATGGATCCAAACCTTTTAAAGAGAAAAAAATGTTCATTAAATTCTCAAGTGAACGTGTGATGTAGAATTTTAGTAACATCGACTTTTATACCTCGCAAGCGTACGAATCGTTCATGTAATCTAGCAATAAGCGAGGGTCATATCCACAGGGAGGATTGAATTTTGTGTATTCTTCAGTCAACTAGCCTAACCAAATATGATGAATTAATATGAACTAAACACTAATTATATCCTAAATTATCAAGCAATAATTTAATTAACTACTTGCACAACAGGAAACGTCAACTCTGGATTTTATCGTGATTCGTGCCTCTCTCGAGCGCCACGTAATCACGAATCCGGATTCTCAATCCTTGCGTCTAGCCCCTCTTGGGCGCCTAGAGTTAATGACAAAGATCGGATTACAATAGAATGCAGAGAATTAATTTCCTATTGTGATGATGCTGAAATTATCAACTTTGGATTATACCGTGATTCGTGCTTCTCTCGAGCGCCACATAACCACGAATCCGAATTCTCAATCCTTGCGTCTAGCCCCTCTCGGGCGCCTAGAGTTAAAGACAGAAATCGGATTAAAATACCAAAATCTAACCTCAATTATTATCTTACCCTAATTAACTAATTTAATCAAATATCAAGAAAACAAATCTTAAATAAACCTTAATTATCAAATCAGATTCAATTAACATTCAAAACCTAAGTTCAAACCATATGAAAAATTAAATTCAATAATGACAAATTACTCCCCTTCTTCCTCCTCTCGCTCGGGCAGCAACTCGTTCTCACGAGTGCTACGATTTCCGGAAATTGGTGGCGTCGGGTAGCAATAGTGAGTGGCCGGAGGTAGAGACGACGCCGGCGACGACGGTTAGAAGCCGACGGACGGAGGTAACGTCTGGCGAAGAGCGAAACAGAGTTGACGTTCTCTAACCAGCTCTCTCGAGTCTCGGTTGGAGTCGGAATGGCTCAGGGACTGGTCGGAATATGTAAACGACGCCGGAGGATGGTCGGAAAGAAGAAGTGGCACCGGAGAAGCCCTCTCGGATCCCCTCCCGGCCTGACGAGCAAAGAATGGCAGCGTCGAACTTGTCGCGACGGAGACTCTCTCGAGCTCTCCTCGGGTCTGTTCTCGGTTGCCGGATGGTGGTGGAAGACGGTGGCCCGGCGAACGGCGGTGGGGAACTCCTCTCGGATCCTCCCCTGTTTCGGTCGACGGTGCTCCTCTGTTTTTCAATACTCTCTCTTTTCCTTTCGCGCTCCTCCCCCCTCTCGTTCGACGCCTCTCCCTTTAAATATGATTTTTCTTCTTTTAAAACGATTTGCCCTAGAAATTACCTCCATTTCAGTAAGGGCATTTTGGTAAATATATTCTTCTCCACCCAAATTCTCCTGAAATTCCATAATTAAATCTATAAAAAATATTTCAGGAAGAAATAAGACTAAAAAAATAATGAAATATAATTCAGGAGGGAGAAATATGCAATATCGACAGTGATTAATGCCAAATTCAATAAATGCTCATTTCATTTGAAAACCGATAAGTAACCACCTATAACACAATTATAAAGGTTATTCTATTATAATTAACCTAGTTCTCATGTCAGAATATGGCATCTATCACACCCCCAAACCTAAATCTTTGCTACTCCCTAGCAAAACAACAATCGAACCAAAATTAAGCCTAGGAAAACAAAATGCCACTTTTGTAGGGAGCACGATTGCATTTAGCGCATGCAACAAGCCGTTAAACCCCTACTCTTCAGTAGTGGACGAGTTATGTCTCATGAGGGTTTGCATGGAATTTACCCACAAAATTCATCTAAATCAATAATATAAAAAGAAAAACTGAAGAAAATTTACTCCTCATTAGCATATGACTAATACTTAGTATCGTAAAATATCTGAAATTCATATCAGATCTTGCGAAATATTAAAACCTGTGTAAAATATAGCCTATTATCAATCCAAATACACTCATTGTTACTCCACTTGAACCAACCCATAAGCTATTACTTCAACAGAACAAAGAGGCAACAAATAACAATAAAATCCTGGTCACATCACAATTAAGAGAAAATAGTAGAGTAAGCTTGTTGTCTGACAATCTCACAGAAGAAATATACCAATTTCAATCTTGACTTGCAACTTCTTTCAAATTACAATTCATCTTCAAAGTTAAGAAACTCATTGCTTCCAGATTGAAAACCATTTTACGCTATTACCAGCGCACTTTTGCTATTACCAGCGTAATTTTTGTTTCACTGAATACTTTTTGTATTACCACCATTTTGTATTCGTCTTCACTGCACATGCACTTATTTTTAAGTAACCAACTGTTCTGGTGCATGTCCCTGGGTTTGCCCAGGCTGTTTATGAAGTTATCTGTCTTTTGCAAGCAAGAGTATTTCCCTTCGCATTCATACATTACAACAAGGAATTTCACTGAGGTATAAAAAAGATTGAGTTCAAACAGGCATACAGGACTATTCAGACTAACATAGATCAACACTAGATTTACATGTTCTCTTTTGCAACTAAGTTCCAAGTCTAATGCAAAACACTATAATGACTACAAAAATAATAATAATAATAAAGACCCCCAGGAATGATACATAGTCTCTCTCGAAGAAGGTTTACTCGTATCAGCCGTACCCATAGGTAATCATCCGTAGATGAAACCGCTATCCCACATCACACTTTGAAGAAATCTCCGTGTGACTGGCCACTGAAGGCAGCAGGAATCATGCGTTGAACACAAGTCCTTAAGTTACTCACCATAAGGTTTTCATTCAATACTTCAAGATCGAATTGGTCAATCCCAGAACGGTTGTTTGAGTACAGACCTCTCAAACTAGGGACCAAAAGTCTGGTCATCGACTACCGGAACCATTTATGCTCTCAATCGGCAAATAAGAATGAATAAACCAAACAAATAAAAAATATAAAAAATAAAAATAAAAAATAAAAAAAATAAAAAAATAAAAATAAAACCGTGATGTACAAAGGGATAGAAACGTGGGGATTGCCCACAATGTGCTAAGTTTATAGTCATAAGCAAGACTTTGACGCATTCAAGATGAATCCTCAAGATACGGTTTGAGCCTCTGACCGTTGACTTTGAAGACCGACCCGTCTCCGTGATTGCGGATCTCAATAGCGCCATGAGGAAACATCTGTGTGACCTCAAATGGACCGGACCACCTGGATCTTAGCTTCCCTGCTGCAGGTAACTGTAATGGTTCACCCTGATTGGCCATGGTAGCTCCTACTTTGACTTCGGGTGTTTTCCTACAAATCTGTTCTACCTCTTCAACAAAGGGAGCTAATGGTCCACCTAGGGAATGGCACTCATTCATAAAAACACAAAAAGAAACAAAACAAACTATCAAATTAAGCTAACAAACTCACTACTAAAAATATGAACTAACTAGAAGAAATAAAAATAATTCCATAAAAAAAAAATCACCAAGCTAAAATTATGAAAGCAAAAAAATAAAATAAAAAATAAAAATAAAAATAAAAATAATAAAATAATAAAATAATAAAATAAAATAGAAATAAATCTAACCTAAAACCATGGAGAACAAAGAAATACACTTAATACGTGCCTCCCCGGCAGCGGCGCCACAAACTTGATGTAGAATTTTAGTTACATCGACTTTTATACCTCGCAAGCGTACAAATCGTTCATGTAATCTAGCAGTAAGCGAGGGTCATATCCACAGGGAGGATTGAATTTCGTGTATTCTTCAGTCAACTAGCCTAACCAAATATGATGAATTAATATGAACTAAACACTAATTATATCCTAAATTATCAAGCAATAATTTAATTAACTACTTGCACAACAGGAAACATCAACTCTGGATTTTACTGTGATTCGTGCCTCTCTCGAGCACCACGTAACCACGAATCCGGATTCTCAATCCTTGCGTCTAGCCCCTCTCAGGCGCCTAGAGTTAATGACAAAGATCGGATTACAATAGAATGCAGAGAATTAATTTCCTATTGTGATGATGCTAAAATTATCAACTTTGGATTATACCGTGATTCGTGCCTCTCTCGAGCGCCACGTTACCACAAATCCGAATTCTCAATCCTTGCGTCTAGCCCCTCTCGGGCGCCTAGAGTTAAAGACAGAAATCGGATTAAAATACCAAAATCTAACCTCAATTATAATCTTACCCTAATTAACTAATTTAATCAAATATCAAGAAAACAAATCTTAAATAAACCTTAATTATCAAATCAGATTCAATTAACATTCAAAACCTAAGTTCAAACCATATGAAAAATTAAATTCAATAATGACGAATTACTCCCCTTCTTCCTCCTCTCGCTCGGGCAGCAACTCGTTCTCACGGGTGCTGCGATTTCCGGAAATTGGTGGCGTCGGGTAGCAATAGTGAGTGGCCGGAGGTAGAGACGACGCCGGCGACGACGGTTAGAAGCCGACGGACAGAGGTAACGTCCGGCGAAGAGCAAAACAGAGCTGAGGTTCTTTAACCGGCTCTCTCGAGTCTCGGTTGGAGTCGGAATGGCTCCGGGACTGGTCGGAATATGTAAACGACGCCGGAGGATGGTCGGAAAGAAGAAGTGGCACCGGAGAAGCCCTCTCGGATCCCCTCCCGGCCTGGCGAGCAAAGAATGGCAGCGTCGAACTCGCAGCGACGGAGACTCTCTCGAGCTCTCCTCGGGTCTGTTCTCGGTTGCCGGATGGTGGTGGACGACGGTGGACGACGGTGGCCCGGCGAATGGCGGTGGGGAACTCCTCTCGGATCCTCCCCTGTTTCGGTCGACGGTGCTCCTTTGTTTTTCAATACTCTCTCTTTTCCTTTCACGCTCCTCCCCCCTCTCTTTCGACGCCTCTCCCTTTAAATATGATTTTTCTTCTTTAAAATGATTTGCCCTAGAAATTACCTCCATTTCACTAAGGGATTTTGGTAAATATCTTCTTCTCCACCCAAATTCTCCTGAAATTCCATAATTGAATCTATAAAAAGCATTTCAGGAAGAAATAAGACTAAAAAAATAATGAAATATAATTCAGGAGGGAGAAATATGCAATATCGACAGTGATTAATGCCAAATTCAATAAATGCTCATTTCATTTGAAAACCGATAAGTAACCACCTATAAAAAAATTATAAAGGTTATTCTATTATAATTAACCTAGTTTTCATGTCAGAATATGGCATCTATCAATGTGCGGTGGGATATTTACCCGAGTCAAACAAGCCATTATTTTTGCCATTTACAAAAATCTGACCTAACGATCACAGATGATTGTAAAGTGATTTATCATGCGTGACGGGTTATATTTTTGTAAAGAATGACTTATGGATTGCGATTCAACATACAGTTAAAAATCCACTGCCTCCCCCTTTTCTAGACAATTGCAAAACCTATTATTTAAAAACTGAAAAGAGTTTACAATACCTAAAAATTACAGACACTTTTTGGAATTATCTCTCTATACATTTGTTGATTGTGCATTTCCTTTTTAGATGTATACTTTTTTCTTAAATTAAAACTGGAGTTTTCACTTTCCCATCATCTCATAAACAAAAAAAGAGATATAAGGCAAATAGATCACAACAAAATCATAATTTTAGAGTTTATGTATGAAAATTTTTTTAAGCAATAACAAATGTAAGTAAAGAATATTTATTCACATACCACAAATTAACACAAAAGTTTTGTTATCCAAGTTTTTGAAATTCCATTAGTTCAACCCTAATGGCATGGAATTTTATAAGAAAGAGATTTTTCTATACATGTTTTGAAAAATGAATATGAATGCTTGTTAAAGATGCAAATGACCTATGGATCTATTGGAAGATAAGATAAAGCCCAAAGGACCAAGGAAGGTGCACATATGTAAGAATATTATAAGATGGGCCACATGACTAAGGAAGGCCATAAGATGGGCCCAAGCCAATAAGAAATAGGACCCACAATGATTACCAAGAGTTGGCTTCCTTATCACATCAGTTGGAAGATCATGGACTGAAAAAAGTATCTTTATCTTAGGGTCACGACCAAGAAGAGTTTTAGTTTAAGTTATATTTTTATTTTATCAATATTGAGTTACCTAATTATGTTAGGACTTACCTTAAGAGTTAGAGTTTAGGTGTAATTAAGACAAGGGTAGTTTTATTTGAATTGGACTCTACTACCTTCCTTTATTATAAATAGAGGTTCATGTACTCTGATTACAACAAGTTATTGATGTCAATGAAGTATTTCACTTTTCCATAAATTCAACAGGATCCAAACCTTTTAAAGAGAATAACAAACACTCATTAAATTCTCATGGGAACATGCGGTGGGATATTTACCTGAGTGAAACAAGCAATTATTTTGCCCATTTACAAAAAGCTGACCTAACGATCATAGACGATTGTAAAGTTACTTATCATGCATAACGGGCCATATTTTTGTAAGGAATGACTTACGAATTGGGAGCCAACACTCAGATAAAAATCCCATGCCTCTTCCTTTGTCGATGATTGCAAAACTTAATATATAAAAACTAAAAGGATTTTACAATCCATAAAAATTAGAGACACTTTTTGGAATTATCTTTCTCTAAATTTGTGCATTGTGTGTTTCCATTTTAGATGCATGATTTTTTCTTAAATAAAAACTTGAGTTTTCACTTTCCCTTCAACTTGTAAACAAAAAATGGATCAAAGGCAAATAGATTACAAAAAAATGAATATTTTAGAGTTTATGTATGGAAAAAATTTAATAACAAATGTAATTAAAGAAAATTTATTCACACACCACAAATGAACACAAAATTTTTGTTAACCAAGTTTAGGAAATTCCACTAGTTCAATCCTAATAGCTTGGAATTTTATCAGAAAGAGATTTTTCTACACATGTTATAAAAAATGGATATGTATGCTTCAAACATGTGAAAGATGCAAATGACCTATGGATCCAAACCTTTTAAAGAGAATAAAAAACACTCATTAAATTCTCAAGTGGACGTGCAATGGGATATTTACCCGAGTAAAACAAGCCATTATTTTGCCCATTTACGAAAAGCTGACCTAACGATCATAGATGATTGTAAAGTGATTTATCATGCATAACAGGATATATTTTTGTAAGGAATAACTTGTGGATTAGGAGTCTACACTTAGTTAAAAATCCCCCGCCTCCCCTTTTTCCTGACGATTGAAAAAACTAATATATAGAAACAAAAAAGAGTTTACAATCCCTAAAAATTTCAGACACATTTTGGAATTATCTCTCTCTACATTTGTGTACTATGCATTTCCATTTTAGATGTATACTTTTTCTTAAATCAAAACTTGAGTTTTCACTTTCCCTTCTTCTCGTAAACAAAGAGATAAAAGGCAAATAGATCACAACAAAATGAAAATTTTAGAGTTTATGTATGGAAAAAATTTTAATCAATAACAAAATTAAGTAAAAAAATTTATTTACAGACCACAAATGAAAACAAAAGTTTTTTTATCCAAGTTTGGGAAATTCCACTAGTTCAACCGTAATAGCTTGGAATTTTATAAGAAAAAGATTTTTCTACACATGTTTTGAAAAAATGGATATAAATGCTTGAAATATGTTAAAGATGCAAATGACCTATGGATCCAAACCTATTAAAGAGAATAACAAACGCTCATTAAATTCTCAAGTGAACGTGCAGTGGGATATATACCCGAGTCAAACAAGCCATTATTTTGCCCTTTTACAAAACGTTGACCTAACGATGATAGATTATTGTAAAGTGATTTATCATTTGTAACCGGCTATTTTTTTGTAAGGAATGACTAATGGATTGGGAGTCAAGACTAAGTTAAAAATCCCCTGCCTCCCCCTTTTCCCGACGATTGCAAAACCATATATATAAAAACTAAAAAGAGTTTACAATCCCTAAATATTACACACACGTTTTGGAATTATCTCTCTCTACATTATTGCATTGTGCATTTCCAATTTAGATGAATACTTTTTTCTTAAATCAAAACTAGAGTTTTCACTTTCCCTTCATCTCGTAAACAAAAAAAAAGATAAAAGGCAAATAGATCATAACAAAATAAAAATTTTAGTGTTTTGTATGGAAAAAATTTCAAATAATAATAAATGTAAGTAAAGAAAATTTATTCACACACCAAAAATGAACACAAAACTTTTGTTATTCAAGTTTGGGAAATTCCACTAGTTCAACCCTAATAGCTTGGAATTTTATAAGAAAGAGATTTTTCTACACGTTTTACATGCTCGAAACAAGTTAAAGAATGGATATGCATGCTTGAAACATTTTAAAGATGAAAATGACCTATGGATCAAAAACTTTTAAAGAGAATAACAAACGCTCATTAAATTCTCAAGTGAACATGTGGTGGGATATTTACCCAAGTAAAACAAGCTATTATTTTGCCCATTTAAAAAAAGCAGACCTAACGATTATAGATGATTATAATGTGATTTATCATGCATAACGGGATCTATGGAATGACATATGGATTGGGAGTCAATACTCAGTTAAAAATCCCCCACCACCCCCTTTTCCCGACGATTGTAACCAAATATATAAAAAATAAAAAGAGTTTACAATCCCCAAACATTACAGACACTTTTTGAAATTACCTCTCTCTACATTTGTGCATTGTGCATTTCCATTTTCGAGGTATAATTTTTTCTTAAATCAATACTTGAGTTTTCAGTTTCGCTTCATCTCATAAACAAAAAAGAGATAAAAGGCAGATAGATCACCACAAAATGAAAATATTAGAGTTTACGTATGGAAAAAAATTAAAACAATTAAAAATTTAAGTAAATAAAATTTATTCACACACCACAAATGAACACGAAAGTTTTGTTATCCAAGTTTGGGAAATGCCACTAGTTCAACCCTAATAGCTTGGAATTTTATAAGAAAGAGATTTTTCTACACATGTTTTAAAAAATGGATATGCATGCTTGAAATATGTAAAAGATGCAAATGACCTATGGATCCAAACCTATTAAAGAAAATAACAAACGCTCATTAAATTCTCAAGTGAACGTGCGGTGGGATATATACCCGAGTCAAACAAGCCATTATTTTGCCCTTTTACAAAACGCTGACCTAACGATCATAGATTATTGTAAAGTGATTTATCATTCATAACGGGCTATTTTTTTTTAAGGAATGACTTATAGATTTGGAGTCAACACTCAGTTAAAAATCCCCTGCCTCCCCCTTTTCCCAATGATTGCAAAATCTAATATATAAAAACTAAAAAGAGTTTACAATCCCTAAAAATTACAGACACTTTTATGAATTATCTCTCTCTACATTTGTGCATTATGCATTTCCATTTTAGATGTATTCTTTTTTGTTAAATAAAAACTTGAGTTTTCAATTTCCCTTCATCTAATAAACAAAAAAGAGATAAAAGGCATATAAGATCACAACAAAATAAAAATTTTATTGTTTATGTATGGAAAAAATTTAAAGCAATAACAAATGTAAGTAAAGAAAATTTATTCACACACCACAAATGAACACAAAATTTTTGTAATCAAAGTTTTGGAAATTCCACTAGTTCAACCGTAATAGCATGAAATTTTATAAGAAAGAGATTTTTCTACACATGTTTTAAAAAATGGATATGCATGCTTGAAACATGTTAAAGATGGAAATGACCTATGGATCCAAACCTTTTATAGATAATAACATACACTCATTAAATTCTCAAGTGAACGTGCAATGGGATATTTACCCGAGTCAAACAAGCCATTATTTTGCCATTTACAAAAAGTTGACCTAACGATCATAGATGATTGTAAAGTGATTTATCATGTGTAACGGGCTATATTTTTGTAAGGAATGACATATGGACCGGGAGCCAAGACTCAATTAAAAATCCCCCGCCTCCACCTTTTCCCGTCGATTGCTTAACCTAATATGTAAAAACTAAAAAGAATTTACAATCCCTAATAAATACATACACTTTTAAGAATTATCTCTCTCTACATTTGTGCATTGTGCAATTCCATTTTAGATGTATACTTTTTTTTTAAATTAAAACTTGATTTTTCACTTTCCCTTCATCTCGTAAACAAAAAAGAGAAAAATGGAAAATAGATCACAAAATAATGAAAATTTTAGATTTTATGAATGGAAAAAATTTTAAGAAATAAAAAATGTAAGTAAAGATCATTTATTCACACACCAAAAGGAACACAAAAAATTTGTTATCCAAGTTTGGGAAATTCCACTAGTTCAACCCTAATAGCTTGGAATTTTATTAGAAAGAGATTTTTCTACACATGTTTTAAAAAAATGATATGCATGCTTGAAAAATGTCTAAAAAAATAGCTATTCTTGGCTCTTAGAAGATAGGGGAATCATGGATTTTTACCTACCAATCTTGAGATGGAAAGGAAACCATAACGATTTCGTCGAAATCGGAATCAAGGACTTCTACCTGTCAGTTTCGAGCTGAAAAGGAAGACTTAATGGATCCATCTTTGATGGAAACAGACTTGTCTAGAAATGATAACTCATTCAAGACAAAATTGGTTACCCCGTATGAGTTTACAAGGTCGCAAAGCCTAAATAAACCAGATAAAACATGTTTTAATGAGTTTGAGTTTTTGAAGAAAATTCAACCTTTGAAATTTCGAATATCATGTCTGAGGAACCCTCGCTTTGCCCTCAAAAGGTGGACATCGTTCATTCAAAGATCGAATCCGATCATACTGTTCAATTCCAGATATGGAATGAGCAAATTGGACAAGGGATGAACACTCCCTTCTTCACAATTGGGTCCAGCAACAGTTGGAATCAAGCGAAGTTGAGTCATGAAATAGACTCGAAATATGCATCCATACTTTATTCATATGGATTCATAAAGAAGATGGTACTTCACTCCACCAATTTATCGGTTTTGGAAAAGTTGCCAAAAGAGATTATGGAGGCTTGCAAAAGTTTTATCTCCATAACAAAGAATAAAGGAATTCAAATTTAATTTGTTTCCTGTATTGCTGAGATTGTTACTAACAATAAGATATTTCCAAGCATTTCTTTCGTAACCCTTGAAGGCATCAAAGAAGGTGAAGCTACGCTGGAATATGATCCCAGACATATTCCTAAGGCAAAGCCATGTCCCAAAGTAGTCTGGCCAACCAGACGCATCAAAGGACTCAAGAACCTGATACAGATCATACAACAGCTGATTAGGAAAAAGAAAAGTTTTTTTACATGACATTTGTCCCACTTACAATTGTCTCAAAAAGCTACAAAGAGACTCCTACTCCAATCCAGAATAGTCACGAAGTAACACTGAAGAAAATCCTCAGAGGAAACATCCCCTTCAGCAAAGAAACAAAGTAAAGTTTCTGCAAGATGGCCCAGAAGACATTTCCAAAAGAGCACACCTGTAGATTGTGCACAGAAAGGCAGCTGTCCAAATGAGCAGTCAACAGCCACGTCAGCAGACAAGTCAACCGCCATTAAGGCCAAAGACAAAATCAAAGTCAGCAAAGGCGGCTATAAAATTTAGCAAAGGCGGCTAAAAAGTCATCAAAGGCGGCTACACAATGTCAGCAATGGTGGCTACAAAAGATTCCTCCACGTCAGCATAATGATGTCACAAGAAGAAAAGTCATTTCTACCCCTGCTTTCAGTGCCGAAAGATAATAATGCAAGGGCAAAAATGAAAAGCCAAAAAGACTGACAAAAGTTACCCTTTGTCTTTAAACACACACCCTTATTTTAAGGGTAAAAGAAGAAGAAAAGAAAATTCCTCACCAATAAATTCGGGGCTCCTCCAGAGGTTAGAACATCGAAAAAATTCACACCGAAATACATTCGAAGAGGAAGAAGAAGGCGATTTCCGGCGAGCATTCTCCTACAAGTTCCTTAAAGCATGGTATGTGCAAAACAACCATAATGGTTGAGTAGTAAAGAGGGAACTAACCGGTAGCACGGTCGGTAACTTCGAGAGTTATGTTGATATGTATTTTTTATTTTTTCCTTTTAAGGATATGTATTTAGTTTTTTTTTAATTTTTGTTTGAAACAATGTTTTTATAATTTCCACATGTTTGTAAAATTTTGATTCATACAGAGTTTGTTGTTATTGTTTATCTTCCGCATATATATATGAATCTTCACAGTGTTTGTATTTACTATTCTAAAGTTACTGTTTAAAATTACTGTTCACATTTACTATTCATATTTACTGTTCACTCATGAATAGAAGTAGTATCAAAATAGTGCTAAATAGGACAAAATCTAGAGAATTGGAATTATTCGGCTACGCACCGAGGTAGAAAATAAAACAGAGATGTGCTCTACCCTGCTGAAGCAGACATGGAGCCGCAACGATCAACATGCACATCTTGGGGCCCTTTGGAAACCGTTAGGACCGCATAGACGGATTGCCCACGTGGTGGTCAGCCAACAGGAATAGGGTCAAACCCCGAAGAAGTTCTGAGTAGCAGCATAAGTCATGTTGGGCCTATTAGATAGATATTTAAAATAGACACAAACGAGTAAATAACAGTGACATGTGGTTGGAAGCAGGAGTAATATGATGGTGCAATGATAGGATGTATGAATAGGACCTGAAGAATAGTATTGTGTGAGTCATCTTAGTTATTTTCCATTGCCCCTATCCCTAGGAATCTCGGTCCGCTGCCCTCATCCCTTGTTTGTGTTTTTAAAATTGGTATCAGAGCAATAGTGCTTTTGGTACCTGTTCACCCTGTTTTAGGCTATTAAGTGTTGTTGTATTAAAAATGGTATCAGAGCCATGGAATCAGTTTCTTGGCATAGTCTAAAAGGAGCCAAGAATTAGTCTAGCTCATTTAATTGTGTAGAGCCAAAGAATAGTTTTGGATTCTTTCTATTTAGGTATAGATACTCCCAAACAGTTACGACCCAAATCGGTCACTTCCCAGATAACTTTTGTATGATACAAATGTATTAAATGTACCAAAGACCTCAGTTGGTCGGTTAGAAGGAACTTAACGGTCCTTCATATGACACTGTGTTAAAAACTGGACACACACATGTTTGTCCAATAATAGGTTGTCCACATGGATGGTATGAGAAGAATAATCCAATATTAAATAACATAATGGATTTAGTTGGTGATATGCATCATAGTCATTACCTTCCTATGCCTAGGATTAGAAAACGACGTCAATGAACAAGTACAGAAAATCAAGAGAAGGATTAATGCCCATCTTGAGGTACTTAAAACAGGAAATACTGAAGAAATAGTAAGATTCCTTACAGATCTACAAAGTTATGTAGATCAACAAATAAACCACTCTAGGATACTAGCACCTATCCGAGAGATGAAAACTACAATGGTTAATAACAAACCAAGTAGAAAAGAATTACAAGAAGTCATTTGTAAAATAGCTTCTGTTAAAGATCACCATGGTACAGACAAAGATTGTCTTCTACGAGACATCTATGCCTTAACTAAAAATGAAGAATTGAGAGAACTTGTTATTCAACATACCTGTCCATTCATCACTTTGTTCCAATTGGAAATACTTATTGAAATTTTGTTCCAAAAATTAGAAAAGACATCGTCAAATTCCTAAATGTCTTAACAAATAGCAATAGAATGTACTTCTCTCCAAAACAGTGTTCATATACACCATGAAACACAGAGAGAATACGACGAACATCCTAATCTTATGCAGGATGGACAAAAGTGGACAATAAGTATCCCTGGGATAATTGAAGTCTACAATAAAGATTGGATTGAGTTCCAAAAGAAATCCTTCGTCTTCCAAATGGAATTATTTGTAGAAATACAAGATACTGACTCAGGAACCTTTTTCTATAGATTATTAAGTGAATCAAACTTAGCTAAGCTAAAAAGATTCAAATATGTCCATTATGGACTAGTTCGTATGGACTAGTTCGTATGGACTATGTCCATTATGGACTAGTTCGTATCAGATTAGATCCCTTAATACGAATAAACCAAAATTTACCCTTCATAGGAGCTATTGTAGATAACTCTGTGAAGAATAATTTTGAAAAGGCCCTACTCGAAGGAATTAGAGAAAATTTAGGATTAGGACAAATTTCCTTTACAACCTAGCCCAATCTACAAATAGATTTAGAAGACAAGCACATCCAAGATACCTTGTCCCTAAAAATCTGTACAGACAACTGGTCGAAAAATGGAATTCAACCAAGAAGAAGAGTTATGCGCATAGTCATATGCATCGTAGCTAGAAGAATCAACACTGGAAAGGTTCCAGTTAAAGATTCAAAGAAAATCACATAATTAGCCAAAAATATTGGTTATTTTGAAAATTTGACCATTGAAGAAATCGACCCCAGAGAGTTAACATGGCCAACGGAGTGGGTAGCCAAACTTTGGCACCCAGACACCTTCCCCTTTCCCGAAAAACAATAAAGGAGATAGAGGGAAAACTCGTAATCACCAATGCTAGAACAAGCTTTTCCCTCGAACAGGATAGGCCCTCTACCTCAACCAGTTCTCGTTTCGAAGGAATAGAAAACCCAAGGCCCAATGCTTATGTTCCACTTTACATCGATGATGGCACATAACCCATATAAAGCCTTAGGACCACCAATAGGAAATAGTGACATCGTAACCAATTCCAATCAAACCTTAGAGTCTTATGGAAAGACCCTAAATAGGTTAGAAAATGATGTTGATAGTCTACAGCAGAAAATTGATTTCCTCTATGATGAACATAAATATAGAGAAATACTAAAATGTCAAAATGGGAAAATATTATAGAGAAAATAGACCAAGGAAATAGTCCTGTTTTCTTTACAGAATTCATAGAAATAAAACAAAGTTTAGATAATCTAAACAAAGATAAAATGCACAAACTTCTCACTGAAGTTTTAGCATTAAAAGAACATCTAGGTTCACCTAGTCAATCAAGGTATAAAACTCCTTTTCACCTTGAGCTCCAGAATGATTTATAGAAAGAAACTGGTAGATGGTCTACAAAGAAAGAGAGATGGCCTTTCCTTCACGCTCTTACAAAGAAACATACTTTAACCTAAAGATGATACAATCCCAGCAATAGTATGGCACAATTACTATTGGGAAAGATATATTGATCGCATCTATGACCTAAGATGCAAGAAAATAAAATAAAAAAGCTAAACCTTTTAGCATTGTGCAAATGATTTATAGAGAAACACTATTAAATCAAATTCGTCGGGTACGCACAATGAAGAATCAAAATTGGCAAACTAGAGAAAACCTCAGACCAGTAAATGAAACCCATACAAAAATTCTACAACAGTACATGCTAAAAAGACTTCAAAGGAAGCTTCAAGAATTAGCTCTATGACAGAGTTTTTCTATTTAATGGATATGGAAACTCCATTACCATTAGGCTTTCCAGACATCACAGGATGGCTTAAAAACCTAGTATACATTGCAACAACTTGCATTGCACCTAGGACAAAAGATCCCAAACCTTCAGACTTTAGGATCGTTTCAAAAGCATCATCTTCTACCGATGATGAAGTTTACGCAAAATATAATAATTTCGGTCGCCAACCGATTTATTATGTTCAAGAGGAAAAACCTTCCTCTAGTAAACAAAAAGGGCAACAAGACAGTGAACCAAAGGCATGGGAATCTGACGAAGTTGCGAAAGAAAATACCAAGAAAACAAACAACTTTGCTAAAGACAAAAAGGCAAATGATCTTGGTAAAATATTTTGAATGCTTCGAGGTAGTAACCAACAAGAAGTAGAAACATCAAGGGTACGCGATACCCTGATGGAAGATAGGTTTCAAGATAACTTCCAAAACCGAACTGCGGTTCACCCGCAAGCATGAGAAAGTTTCTCCCACTCCAAAATATCTTTGGGTGGACAATGGTATTCGACAAAATACACAAATGTCGATCCATCACATGCTACTAATGGACACCAAACCATAGATAGCATAAACCCTTTTGGATTTTACCTCAACTTGGATTGCCCCAAGGATGGAGAAAAAATCCTTAAAGAATGGGAAAGAAGCATGAGCAATTCTGCAAATATGCATGAATCATGGGACAAAGATTCAAAATTTAATTTATTTACCCATGCTTTACAGGGAAATGTAGCTCATTGGTGGGACAACCTTCCCGAAGACGAAAAATGAGCTAATAGCTCAATATGTATAGCCAATATCTTGAATGGATTGGTGGTTAAGATATCAAAAGAATTTCTAGGAATATATCCAACCCTAGAAACTTACAATGAGAGTTCTAAACATAGAAAACGTTTAGAAACTCTTCAAAAATTAAACTAGTTACAAATTTGTAACATTTGTTTTTATGAGAAGTATTATTGCGAATTTTCAAGATACTTCTAAAAATTGCAAAAAGATGATCAGAAACCCTATTTGTGTATCTTTTATGTAAAATGGCTAGAACCTTTTGCACATGTAGCTGAAAAAGACTACATTACAAAATATTGGCAAAATAATCCAGAACTTGGTACTTGAACCATGGATAATTTCCTAAACTTTGATACTTTAGGAAGAAGACACAAATTTGTGCAAGACATGTTGGCAAATCTCTGTGAAGCCCAAAAACGACAAAAGAAAAGTAGTAAGGCACATAAACAAACATTATGTTGTTCAAACCAGAACAAAAATGTAGGAGCTTATGGTTGTAAAACCACCTCAACATAAGCAAAGAAAATATCCTAAGAAATTTCAACAGAAAAAATTTTGGATACAAAAAAGTTCTACAACTAGGTATACTCCCAGAAAGAGATACTTTAGAAAAAGAACAACGTCTGGCCCTACCACATCCTGTAAAGGGTCAAATGCATATTGCCCTAAGGGGAAAACCCCAAGCAAATGCAAATACTGAATATGCCAAAAAGAAGGACATTTTACTAAAGATTGTCCAAACGATAATAAAACATGGCAGTATAATACCTACATGATACTAGCCGAAGAAAATGGATTGGAAATCATCCATTATGATGACATTTAGTCAGAAGATGAAGTATATGAACTTCATCTAGAAACTGAGTCATCCTCCTTGGAAAACTCAAAAAATATGTCAGACTCTTTAGGCACAACCTCTGCCTGATAGATTTCTTATGTTCGGTTATGCTTTAGCTTTCCCAATATATAACACTGCAGCAAGCGTGGTGATTTATTCCACTATTGTCATAGTAAAATTCTCTGCTACTGCATCATGCATTTAATAGAGAACTCATTTATAACATGATACTCTACCTCAAAGATTTTTCTTGTATTATAGACAGGTAAAAGGGATCCTCTCAGCACGACACTGACGAACTTAGTAGCAGCAATCGCCACTCTCACAGTATTGCTCTCAACCCTACAGTCACTCTTCGACAGTTTTTTAGTTCTCTCTAAACGAGGAGACATATCTGAGAACTGTGCCCGTTACGGGTTAAGTAGAGATCTCCTACAACTCAAGGTTAATAAATTAACCATAGAGTTAAAAGAACTCACTAAATGGCATGATATGCCTAGCTCCTCTGGGACTTCTACCGGATCTCCATCGCGAGAAAAGGAAGCCTCAATGTCAGCTACCCAGTAGATGGACGACTTTAGTGTTTTGATAAACACAGGTCGACCCGGGATTTCTACCAGTCACGCCAGGCATGAGAAAGAAATCAGAACCCAGTCTTCTTTGAAGATAGGGGAATCAGGGATTTCTACCTGTTAGTCTAGAGTTGGAAAGGAAATCTTAATAGTGCTCTGATACCAATTTAAACACAACGACACTTAATAGCCGAAATAGGGTGAATAGGTACCAAAAGCACTATTGCTCTGATACCTATTTTAAAAACACAACCTATGGATGAGGGCGGTGGAACGAGATTCTTATGGATAGGGGCAATGGAAACCAACTAAGATGACTCACACAATACTATTCTTCAGTTCCTATTCATACATCCTATCATTTCACCATCATATTACTCCTGCGTCCTACCACATGTCACTGTTATTTACTCATTTGTATCTATTTTTAATAGCTATCTAATAGGCCCAATATGACTTTTACTGCTACTCAGAACTTCTTCGGGGTTTGACCCTATTCCTACCGGCTTACCACCACGTGGGCAATCCGTCTATGCGGTCCTCACTGTTTCCAGAGGGCCCCAAGCCGTGCATGTTAACCGTTGTGGCTCCATGGCTGTTTTGGTAGGGTAGAGCAAAGGTCCATTTCGTTTTCTACCTCGGAGAGTAGTCGAATAATTCCAAGTATCTAGCTTCTATCCTATTTGGCACTATTTTGATACTATTTCTTTTGACGAGTGAACAGTAAACATGAATAGTAAAATATGAACAGTGAAAATGAACAGTAAATTTTGAATAGTAAAAACAAACACTATGGGGATTCATATATAGATGCAGAAGATGAGAAGTAACAACAAAAATTGTACGAATCAAAATGATACAAACATGCAAAAAAGCAAAACATTGTTTCAAACAAAATAAAAACAAACTAAATACATATCCTTAAAAAAGGAAAATAAAAAACAACTTATCTACATTGTTGGAAGATAACCTCAAGCCCACACGACCAAGAAAGGCCCACTTATCTAAGATTATTATGAGATGGGCCACACGACCAAGGAAGGCCCACAAGATGGGCCCAAGCCCAAAAGAAAAAGGACACAATGATTACCATGAGCTGGCATCTTTATCTCATCAGTTGGAAGATCAAAAAGGACTTCTAGTTGTACTCCAGTTAGTCTTCTAGTTGTTTAGATAGACTTACCTAAATTATATACTTACTTAAATTGAAGAGTTAGAGTCGTAATGTAATTAGGATTGAATGATAAGTTGTATAAAGACTCTACATCCTCCTCTACTATAAAATAGAGGTTCATGTACTCTGATTACAACAAGTTAATTGATGTCAATGAAGTATTTCACTTTTCCATAAATTCAACATGGCATCAGAGTAGGTTCTGTGATTTGACTTGGTCAACTCACGGAGGTAATGTGATCCTTTTCTCTAAACCCTAAGTCTAGGTTCATAGTAATTTTTTTCTTCAGTCCCTACACCCATAGATTTCTTTGTGTTTCTTACCTCTATCCGTAGTTTTTTATATCGAAAATTATATATTGAAGGAAATATATTTAAGTCTAATTTCCAACAAAGACCTATTTGTTCCAATCAGAGTTATATACAGAGAGATATTGATATTTAAATGAGCAACGGTCAGATTGCAAAAAGGTTCGAGAAGCAGCAGCAATCTTCAGATTCCGAGGTATGTTTTGCTATCAAGAACTAGACTTTATATGGAGAAATATATATAAAAATAAATATATGTAAGTATATTCTTTTACCTATTCAACCAATTTTTTATCTGAGTTATCTTCAAAGACAAATCGATATTTGAAGCAGCAAAGGTCAGATTGAAAAAGAGGTTCGAGTGGCAACAGAAAGCTTCAAATTCCGCTATATTTTATGCTATCAATAATGGGACTTTATATGGAGAATTATATATCAAAAGAAATATACATAAGTCTATTTTCTTAAATATTCAACCAATTCTCGGTATAATTTTTCTATAAGGAGATATTGATCTTGGAATAGTCAATGGTCATTCTGGAAAAACAGAAGAAACAAAACATAGTTTGGCCATATGACAGAGACTGAAAACTATCAGATTATTTATCTTCTGATAATTATATTTTATTAAGAGATGTTATACTTGGATGAAATTTATTTAAATCTAGTTTCATATGAAGAAAATTTCATGTCAGTCAAATCTATATTTAAAAATATATTCACATTGGAAGAATTAAAGGTCATGCTGGTATTCTATTGTATTGAAAATTCCAAATTTATGCACATTGTTCTGCGTCACTTTTTAAGTTGATATATCAGAAAATATCTCACTTATCCCATGCTTGAGGGCTTATTTATAAATATATGTTATTTTGGCTTATTGCTAAATCTATGATATTTGGTTCCAGCTGGGATCACTGCCATTACCTCCTAGCTTGAGGGGGAGAAGTACAAGAAGTACAAGAAAGAGGTATTTTAATCCTTATGTTGAGGATAAGTTTATGTGACCAAAATATTCAAGAAGGGGGGAGCATAAAAGATGAAGCTTGTGCATCAATAAAGAATTTTTTAAATCGGATTATTTCATGGGTTCTTTTACAAAGTTTATTATTTGGTTCGTGTTATATGTGTTGGAAGATGGTCGTGTTATATACAGTTGCTGTTGTTATGTCTCTTTGGTAACATAATTATTGAAGAAGAGGTGGCCTCATGTCATCATTTATTTTGCCCCGTCAAAAAGATAAAAAATATTTGTGGTTGGTATTCCATGACAGAGGAACTTATTATTACATCAATGTTATCCCCCCCCTGTAATGACTTTTATGTCTCGTACCACTTGAGAGTCTTTGTCTTATGGAGAGACACGGTTGTGGACACTTCAGAGCAATGACGATAGACACACTACCGATAGCAGTGGAGTGTACCCTACATCCAGCATTAAGACTGGAGTATGAAGCAATGGCTTACCGGCTAGGAGTGATTTTTACTCTCACTTATATAATGTCGTAGGGCCTCAATGAAGGACGGAACAACGTGAGGGGGAGTATTGGAAGATGAAGGCATATTGGAAGAAGTGCCATTTTATATAAAAAAAAAATTATACATCATTTGCTGCAAGCTGGGAGTTCATGTTGTTCTCTCACCCCCAACTTGAGGGGGAGTGTTGGAAGATAAGCTCAAGCCCACACGACAAAGGAAGGCCCACTTATCTAAGATTATTATAAGATGGGCCACACTATCAAGGACGGCCCACAAGATGGGCCCAAGCCCATAAGAAGAAGGATCCACAATGATTACCATGAGTTGGCATCCTTATCACATCAGTTTGTAGATCAAGAAGGACTCCTAGTTCTACTCAAGTTAGTCTTCTAGTTGTTTAGATAGACTTACTTAAATTAAATTGAAGAGTTAGAGTTGTAATGTAATTAGGATTGAATGATAATTTGTATAAGGGCTCTACATCCTCCTCTACTGTAAAATAGAGGTTCATGTACTCTGATTATAACAAGTTATTGATGTCAATGAAGTATTTCACTTTTCCATAAATTCAACATACATAACTCTTGAGGTTACCGACCGTGCTACTGGTAGGTGCCCTCTTTTCTACTCAGCTATTACGGTAGTTTTGCACATACCGTTCTTAAGGAACTTGCTGGAAGATGCTCACCGGAAATCACCTTCTTCTTCTTCTTCGAATGTATTTTGGTGTGAATTTTTTCGATGTCCTAACTTCTAGAGGAGCATCGAATTTATAGGTGAAGAATTTTCTTTTCTTCCTCTTTCCCTTAAACGAAGGGTGTGTGTTTAAATACAAAGGGTAACTTTTGCCTTTTTGGATTTTCATTTTTGCCCTTGCATTATTACCTTTCGGCACCGAAAGCAGGGGTAGAAATGACTTTTCTTCTTGTGCCATCATTATGCTGACGTGCAGGAATCTTTTGTAGTCACCATTGCTAACTTTATGTAGCCGCCTTTGATGACTTTTCTAGCCACCTTTGCTGACTTTTATAGCCGCCTTTGCTGAATTTGATTTTGTCTTTGGCCATAATGGTTGCTGACTTGTCTGCTAACTGTTCATTCAAAAAACTGCCTTTGTGTGCAGAATCTACAGGTGTGCTCTTTTGGAAATGTCTTCTAGGCCATCTTGCAGAAGCTTTCCTTTGTTTCTTTGCTAAAGGGGATATTTCCTTTGAGGAATTTCATCAGCGTTACTTCGAGACTATTCTGGACTGGAGTAGGAGTCTCTTTGTAGCTTTTTGAGACAATTGTTAGTGGGACAAATGTGTTGTAAATAAAGCTTTTCTTTTTCCTAACCAGCTGTTGAATGAGCTGTATCAGGTTCTTGAGTCCTTTGATACGTCTGGTTGGCCAGACTGCTTTAGGACATGGCTTCGCCTTAGGAATATGTATGGGATCATATTCCAATGTAGCTTCACCTTCTTTGATGCCTTCAAGGCTTACGAAAGAAATGCTAGGAAACATCTTATTGTCAGTAACAATCTCAGCACTGCAGGAAACAAAATTAATTCAAATTTCTTTATTCTTTGTTATGGAGATAAAACTTTGCAAGCCTCCATAATTTCTTTTGGCATCTTTTCTAAAACCGATAAATCGGTTGAGTGAAGTACCATATGCTTTATGAATCCATATGAATAAAGTATGGATGCATATTTCGAGTCTATTTCATGACTCAGCTTCACTTGATTCCAACTATTGTTGGACTCAGTTGTGAAGAAGGGAGTATTCATCCCTTGTCCATTTTGCTCATTCTATCTCTGGAATTGAACAGTATGATCGGATTCGATCTTTGAACGAATGTTGTCCACCTTTTGAGGGCGTAGTGAGGGTTCCTCAGACATGATATCCAAAATTTTCAAAGGTTGAATTTTCTTCAAAAACTCAAACTCATTAAAACTTGTTTTATATGGTTTATTTAGGCTTTGCAACCTTGTAAACTCAGATGGGGTAACCAATTTTTTTCTTGAATGATTTCTCATTTCTAGGGAAGTCCGTTTCCATCAAAGATGGATCCATTAAGACTTCCTTTCCTGCTCGAAAATGACAAGTAGAAGTCCCTGATTCCGATTCCGATGAAATCGTTAAGGTTTCCTTTCCAGCTTTAGAGTAGTAGGTAGAAATCAATGATTCCCATATCTTCAAAGAAGACCGGGTTGTGATTTCCTTCTCATGTCTGGCATGACCGGTAGAAATCCCGGGTCGACCTGTGTTTATCAAAACACTGACGTCATCCATCTTTTGAGTAGCTGACGTTGAGGCTTCCTTTTCTCGTGATGGAGTCCTGTAGAACTCTCGAAGGAGCTAGGCATATCATGCCATTTAATGAGTTCTTTTAACTCTTCGGTTAATTCCTTAACCTTGAGTTGTAGGAGATCTCCACTTAACCCGTAACGGGCACAATTCTCAGATATGTCTCCTCGTTTAGAGAGAACTAAAAGACTGTCGAAGAGTGACAGTAGGGTTGAGAGCAATACAGTGAGTGTGGCAATTGCTACTACTAGGTCTGTCAGTGTGCTACTGAGGGGATCCATTTTACCTGTCCGTACCACAAGAAAATTCTAGAGTAAGAGTGTCTTGTAAATAATATTTATCTCATTTAATGTGTTCTAAAGTAAAAGAGAATTGGAAGAACCATTGCTGCCAATGGAGTAATCTACCGCGACAAAGTGAATCTTCTAAATTTCTTGTCATAAAACCGAAAAGAATTTACAGTCAGTTCTTACCATAAATTCTTTGGGAGCAAGATAAATATAAAACTTCTCTATCCCATTTTTTACTGTTAAAATTTCCTTTTCATAAGAATGATAGTTTGTTTCAACAGATGAAAATGTTCCTGATGTATATTTGCATATTCTCTCAAAATCATTGATTTTGCATTTTAGGACAGCTACCCAAGTATGATCCGAGGCGTCAGTTTCTAAAATTAGTTTTGCATCTGGATGTGGTAGAGTTAACACCGGGAGGTGTTTCAACATTTGTTTGATCCTAATTACTTCTAGACTATCATTTGGTGTCCATTCCCATTTGAGATCTTTCCATAGTTTCTTTTGAAAGGGTTTCCTAATTTCTGCTAAATTCTTTATGAATTGTTCAGCATATGTTAGGCATCCTAAGAAAAATTGAAGTTGTTTTACATCTTCAATTTCATTTGGAAAAGCTGCTAGTTTTTTCAGAATATGAATTTGGTGGATGATTTCTCCTTTTGAGATGTTTAGTCCGAAGAAATCTATCTTAGTTTTAAACAACTCTGATTTCTTTTTGCTGAGTGCTGCACTAGCATTTTTAAGGCATTTAATACCTTAAGTAATTTCTCTTTACGTTGATTCATTGTTTCTGAAAAGACTAGGATGTCATCAACATAAACTAGGCAAAATTTAAAGAATGGTTTGAGGATGTCGTCCATTCTTCTTTGAAATATATTGGGTGCTTGTTTTAACCCGAAGGGCATTATAAACCACTCATAATGTCCCGAAGGACAGCTGAATGCAGTAAGGGGAATAGCTCTTTCGGTTAGACGAATTTGCCAAAACCCTGATTTGCAATCAAATTTGGAAAACCATTGTTTTCCTCTTATAGCGGCTATTAATATTTCTTTGTTAGGAAGATAGTAGCCATCCATTTTGTGACTTCATTAACTTTTTTATAGTTAATGACCATTCTAGCTTTTCCACATTTTATCTCTGCATGATTCCGATCAAGGAAAGTAGGAGATGTATGTGGAGAATAACTTGCTTGGATAAACCTAGAGTTAGCAAGTCAGTTATCTGTGTTGAGAATTCTTGAACATCAGGAGTGTAAACCATAGGTTTTTCTCGGATTTTTTTTTCAGGATCAAGAAGTTTGAGGTCGGCATATGGTTTTTGTTTATTCCACTATTCTAAAGGTTTCTCAGAACAAGTGGATTCTAGAATCTGTTGAACTTCTGATTTGCAGGATTCTGTGAGGAGGAGAGTTTCTAATGGAGGAATCTCATTCCTAGGATTAGTTTGGTCCTGAGTTTATGTTTGGTCCTAAACTAATGAGTTTTGGGATCATAAAATTTTCACCTCCAATGTTGAGATGAATGTTTCGGGCTTCGACAAGAAGAGATATATTTTCTCCGAAGCCGACTGTTACTTGAAGGGGTACTTCAAGTGGTTTCCATAGATCTGAGGGAAGTAAATTTTGTCTGGCTAGGCAATATGAACTTTCTGTATCTAAGAGAACGTGTATATGGAATTTGATATATCCGGGTAGCTTAAGCATGACCGTGATATAAGAATTTCCAAAAGCTACATGCTCTGCATTTATGCTGATACTCATTCAAAGAAGGTCCCTGAAGAGTACGACATGTTTTCTGAGTTTTTCGAGGAGGAAGACTCACTTTCGAGATGAAGCTCATATGCTTCAGCATCTGACTGGATGTCATCAATGATTTCCAAGCCTTTTTCTTCGGCTAGTATCATGTAGGTATTATACTGTCGTGCTTTCGTATCGTCTGGACAATCTTTAGCAAAATGTCCTTCTTTCTGGCATATCCAGTATTTGCATTTTCTTGGGGTTTTCCCATTTGGGCAATATGCATTTGACCCTTTACTGGATATGGTAGGGCCAAAATTTGTTCTTTTTCTAAAGTATCTCTTTCTGGGAGTATACCTAGTTGTAGAAATTTTTTGTAATCTTAAATTTTTTCTGTTGAAATTTTTTAGGATACTTTCTTTGCTTATGGTAGGTGGTTTTACAACCATAAGCTCCTACATTATGTTTGTTTATTTTCCTTACTATTATTTTGTAGTTTTTGGGCTTCACAGAGATTTGCCAACATGTCATGTACAAATTTGTGTCTTCTTCATAAAGTGTCAAAGTTTAGGAAATTATCCATGGTTAAAATACGGGGTTCTGGATTATTTTGCCAATATTTCGTAATGCAGTTATTTTCATCTACATGTGAAAAAGGTTCAGGAAATTTTGCATAAAAGAGAGACAGATAGGGTTTCTGATCATCTTTTTGCAATTTGTAGAAGTAGCTTGCAAATTCACAATAATACTTCTCATAAAAAAATGTTACAAATTTGTAACTTATTTAATTTTTTAAGAGTTTCTAAATATTTTCTTTGTTTAGTACTCTCATTGTGAGCTTCTAGGGTTGGATGTATTCCTATAAATTCTTTTGATATCTTAGCCACTAAACCTTTCAAGAGTGAGGCTATAGATATTGAGGTATTAGCTCATTTTTGGTCTTCGTGAAGGTTGTCCCACCAATGAGCTACATTACCCTATAAAACATGGGTAAAGAAATTAAATGCTAAATCTTTGTCCCAAGATTCATGCATATTTGCAGCATTGCTCATGCTTCTTTCCCATTTTGTAAGGATTTTTTTTCCATCCTTGGGGCAATCCAAGTTGAGATAAAATCCAAAAGGGTTTATGCTATCTATGGTTTGGTGTCCCTTAGTAGCATGTGATGGATCGACATTAGTGTATTTTGTCGAATACCTTTGTCCTCCTAGGGATATTTCTGAGTGGGAGAAATTTTCTCGTTCTTGAGAATGAATTGTTGTGCAATTTCGGAAGTTATCTTGAAAGCTATCTTCCATATGGGTGTCTCGTACCCTTGATGTTTCTACTTCATGTTGGTTACTACCTCGAACCATTCTAAATCTTTTACCAAGATCATCTGCCTTTTTTTCTTTAACAGAGTAGTCTATTTTCTTGGTATTTTCTTCTACAAGTTCTTCAGATTCCCATGCCCCTGGTTCATTGTCTTGTTGCTCTTTTTTTTTTTTAGTAGAGGAAGGTTTTGCCTCTTGAACATAATAAATCGGTTGGCGACCGAAAGTATTATATTTTTTTTTAAATTTCATCATTGTTAGAAGATGATGCTTTTGAATCTATCCTAAAGTCTAAAGGTTTGGGATCTTTTTTCCTAGGTGCAATGCAAGGTGTTGCAATGTATAGTAGGTTTTTAAGTCATCGAAGACCTAATGGTAATGGATTTTCCATATCCATTAAATTGAAAAATTCATTCATCATTTTCAAGATGCGGCTAAGGCTTCTTCAGCATCTACTTTTGTCCGAAATTTTTTATGAGAATTTTCGGGGAATCCTATAACTTGTGCTTGTGCTTCTTCCCAGCTATCATATATTCATGTTTGTCTGCCGATGAAGACAACATACCAGTATTTTGTTTTTTTTGGTTTTTCGTATATACTTGTAGAGGCTTCTCCTGTTGAAACAATGTCTATGGAACTTTTTTGCTATGTGGTGAGGAGATTTTGGAGTTATAAATATCCACCACAAGGTACAATTCAAACAAGGCTGAGTCACCTACATGGGAGTCCATTAGCCAACGAAACCTGACCCCCATCAATGACGATGTACGGTTCGTAGTGACTGTGAAGTCATAGGGGGCTTTACCAGGGGTGTTTGGTAAATTTGGACTTCATGAGTTTGTTTTTGCATTGTTCTAGTCATCTGCAATGAAATTAGTTTGATTAATTTTGAAATGTTTTAGAA
Source organism: Aristolochia californica (assembly GCF_029961685.1). Lineage (NCBI taxonomy): Eukaryota > Viridiplantae > Streptophyta > Magnoliopsida > Piperales > Aristolochiaceae > Aristolochia > Aristolochia californica. Next base: position 29,363,068 of record NW_027181992.1, on the reverse strand, counting down.
TGTTGTTGAATATGTTTGAAGTGCTATGGAATGCTCTTGCCATGTGGTGAGGAGATTTTGGTGTTATAAGTATCCACCACATGGTATTTTGTTATTTGTTGGTTGTGTTTCTGTGTGTCCCTAGTTACTACGACAGGTAATGGTTGTCTGATAAAAAAATTTTCCATGAGGACCATCTCGGATTTAGATTATAAATTGCTAAAAGAAGACAACAAAGTCCTCAATCATATGACATTTGGACCTTCGATGATGACAAAAAAATGCTCGATCTCTTGGTTGAGCAAGTCAATATGGGAACAGGATTCACAATGGGGTTTGGAAGCATGAAGAGTATTTGGACTGTGTCAATAGGTTCAATGAAGACGCAACTAAAAAAAAAATTGTTGAGCAGCTCAAGAATCAAACAAGATCATGGAAGAAAACTTACCAAGTTGTAACGAGCTATCTCAACACTAGTGGGTTCAGTTGGGATGCAACCACACATCGACTTAGTGCATGTCATTCTGTATCGCAAGACTATATCAAGGTCAGTAAATTATGATTGACTGTAAAATATTTTGTATGTTTTCTGCATTACTAGAACTCTATTCTAAGTCGTCTAAATGATGTTTTATCCTTGTAGGAGGATAAAGAAGCTGAAAAATATAGACAACAAGGTTGCCCTCTTTATGACAAATTGGCTTTGGTAGTGGGAAACTCAATAGCCATGGGGAGAGCAAGTCAAAATGAAGAAGACATGTGCAATGATGTCCAACATGAGGAAGAAAAATCATGCTTGGACATGCTCGAGGATGTCCATTTAGGTAGAGTCCTTCACCATTCTTTACAGAAAATGAGTCGGCACCTGATCAGTCTCCAAGTACATACCTGTTAACTTCAAGTTGTTGTAGAAAGAGACCACAAATGGCCACCGATGATAGTATTATGTTCATTGATACAATTACAAGAATTGCCACCCTATTGCAGTCTTTACAACCTAAAGATGATAAAACCGTTGGAAAGAATTGGTATGAAGCCCTCACAGAAATCTCAGACCTGTTGATAGAGATGAAGTTTCATGCTCCTCTATTATTAGATACACCAATGAAGAAGGACATGTTTACGAAGTTGCCAATGGAAGACCGACTTAATTGGCTTAAATACAATGCTGGTGAAATGTAGTCAATAGTTTTAAGTACACTATGTTTTTTGGGACGATTGTTTTGAAATTTAATTATGTTTTTTTAATTATGACTTTATAAGACATATCATTGATAGATTATGAATGTTATTATGGTTAAGATTTGGGTTTTCATGATTGTTGTGTTCTTATTGTGTGAATGAATATTGTGGGTGTGTTGGACATGGTTTTATATAGGTGTGATTGAAATAGGTTATGATTGAAGATAAGGGTATGTTTTTGTGTTTATGACATTTAAGAAGAAACATGAATTATTGTTGTAGTCATCATTGTGGTTGTGGTAATTGTATTTGTAGGTTTCCATCGAAGACAAAAATAGGAATGCAAAAATGAGTTTATTGACATGTCTTATATACATGATGGGAAGATACTATCTCAGCCATAGGTTTAGACGTGCACTACGTCCTGATGGGATTGGTAATCCGATTTATTTTCAAAAGGCATTAGCGAAATCACCTGTTAAATTTTGAAAAGTTTACAGGATGAATCAAATTGTGTTTAAAAAAATGGCAGAGATACTTTATAGTAAAGGATTTTTATCACCTACAAAGACCATCTCAGTGGAAGAACAACTTGCATATTTTCTCCTAACTGTTGGTCAAGGAAAAGTGTATAGTGTCACATCAAAGATATTTGATAGATGATATTGGACCATAACTAAGTATTTCAATAAGGTGTTGAATGCTATTATCAAACTTCGGCCTGATTACATCAAACGACTTTCAGAACGGACTCACTCGAATATTTTAAACAATCCAATGTTTAATCCGTATTTTAAGGTAACATCACTTGGCATTTAATGAACAATTTTAAATTAATATTTAGAGTTACTTTGTATTAATTGAAATGATATAATTAGGATTGTATTGGGGCTATTGATGGAACTCATATCAAAGCAAACATCCCACTTGAAGAACAACAAAGGTTCTGGAATAGAAAGGGCTATCTCTCACAAAATGTGATGGTTGCATGTACATTTGATATGCAATTCACTTATGTACTTGTTGGATGGAAGGGATCAGTAGTTGAATCCCATGTATTGAAGGACGCATTGACTCGCCGAAATAGAATCTGTGTACCTGAAGGTAAATAATATATTTTTATGTAGTAATTTTGTTCTATTTTATCTTCAATTATCTTATGTGGAAAATATTTTGTATTGTAGGTAAATATTATCTAGTTGATGGTGGTTATGCAAATATGTCAGGATTTTTGGCTCCATATCGACGAACTCGTTATCATTTAGAAGAATTTGGGGACAACCTTCCTAGAAATGATAAAGAGCTATTCAACCAAAGGCACTCATCTTTGAGGAATACTTTTGAACGAACTTTTGGTGCTTTAAAAGTTCGATTTCAAATGTTGAAAGTCGCTCCTTCGTTTTCTTATAAGATCTAGATGAAAATTGTAATAGCTTGTTGCCTATTACAAAATTACATACGTAAAGAGGATTACAATGATATGTTTGAATTGGAAGAAGATGATTCCGATGATGAGGTAGGTGGAGGAGGTGATGAGGTCCGATTAGCAAGTGAAAATTCGGATGAAGATAACGATGATCTTGGGGATGAGGGCAACCTATGAACAACAATGCGGAGGCGTGAACAACAATGCGGAGGCGTCCACTAGAGCTGCACAATTTCGAGATGCCATAGCAACTAGCATGTGGAGTGATTATTAGTGGTTGTACTTTATTGCATTTGAACATGTATTTTGTTCTTCGTATGTACTAAACTAGTAAGTTGATGATATTAAACGCACAAACTCGTTGTTAAAAATAATTTATGTTAATTATATTCGTTTTTTGTTATTTTTTACATTTTTCACGTGTTTACAATTTATTCTAGTCACACGTAATTATTATATTAATTTATAATAAACTATAATAATTAATTGGTTTAATTATCCAATTAATTAAACCATTAGTTTTTCATTTTGTGTGAATATATTATTAATTAATAATATTTAAAATATATATTATGTTATTGATAAATTAATATATTTATTTATTTATTATGTATTAAAATAGTGAGTTTTAATTTTAAACTATATCTTATGTTATTACAAAATAATTTATTTTTTTATTATATTCACTTATGTTATTTTTAAATTTTTATTTATTTTAAATAATTCATTCTAGTCACATGTAATTAATATATTAATTTATAATAAATTGTAATCATTAATTGGTTAAATTAACCAATTTATATAATTAATTAAAACATTAGGTTTATTTATTATATTCTCTGATGTTATTTTTAAATTTTTAATTAATTTTTATAATTTATTCTAGTCACTTGTAATTATTGTTTTAATTTTTAATAAACTATAATCATTATGTAATATAATATAATTTTTTATTAATTAGGATATTAATATATTGTGGACTACACGTTAAATCACTTTTAAGTGTTGTAACAACGTTTATTTTGGTTAATTATATGTTTATGTATATGTTCTATTTAGTATATTATAAAAGGTTACTCATTCTCTTCTTCATATCATACTTTTCATTTGGGCGCACTAACACTGGAATTTGTTTTTCAGCCACTTAAACTCGTTTACTCTAACACCCAAAGATGAGTTGAAGTTGAATCAATTCATTTCACTCCAATTCAATTCTTCACTTCAATTCAAGTTCATTGTGGACTAATCCCCCCTAAAAGTCAGCAAAGACGGCTACAAAAGTTATCATAGACGGCTACACAAAGTCAGCAATGGTGGCTACAAAAGATTCTTGCACGTCAGCATAATGACGTCATAAGAAGAAAAGTCATTTCTACTCCTGCTTTTGGTGCCGAAAGGTAATAATGCAAGGGCAAAAATGAAAAACCGAAAAGACAAAATTTACCCTTTGTCTTTAAACACACACCCTTCGTTTAAGGGTAAAAGAGGAAGAAAAAAAATTCTTCACCTATAAATTCGAGGTTCCTCTAGAGGTTGAGACATCGAAAAAATTCACACCGAAATACATTAGAAGAAGAAGAAGAAGGCGATTTCCGGCGGGCATCCTCCCGCAAGTTCCTTAAAGCACGGTATGTGAAAAACAACCATAATGGCTGAGTAGTAAAGAGGGAACCGACCAGTAGCAAGGTCGATAACTTTGAGAGTTATGTAGATATGTAGTTTTTATTTTTTCCGTGTTAAGGATATGTATTTAGTTGTGTTTTTATTTTTGTTTGAAACAATGTTTTTATAATTTCCGCATGTTTGTAAAATTTTGATTCGTACAGAGTTTGTTGTTACTGTTCATCTTTCGCATATACATATGAATCTCCATGATGTTTGTATTTACTATTCTAAAGTTACTGTTCATTTTCACTGTTCATGTTTACTGTTCATGTTTTACTATTCATGTTTATTGTTCCCTCATCAAAAGAAATAGTATCAAAATAGTGCCAAATAGGACAAAAGCTAGATACTTGGAATTATTCGGCTACGCTCCGAGGTAGAAAACGAAATAGAGTTGTCCTCTACCCTGTTGATGCAACCAGGGAGTCACAATAGTTAACATGCACGACGTGGGGCCATCTGGAAACCGTGAGGACCGCATAGACGGATTGCCCACGTGGTGGTAAGCCAACAGGAATAGGGTCAAACCCCGAAGAAGTTCTGAGTAGCAACAGAAGTCATGTTGAGCCTATTAGATAACTATTAAAAATAGACACAAACGAGTAATTAGCAGTCACATGTGGTAGGAAGCAAGAGTAATATAATGGTAAAATGATAGGATGTATGAATAGGACCTAAAGAATAGTATTGTGTGAGTCATCTTTGTTGTTTTCCGCTACCCCTGTCGCTAGGAATCTTAGTCCACTGCCCTCACCCCTAGGTTGTGTTTTAAAATTGGTATTAGAGCAATAGTGCTTTTGGTACCTGTTCACCCTGTTCCGGTAATGTCAGGAAGGCCTAATGGTAATGAAGTTTCCATATCCATTAAATAGAAAAACTCATCCATTTTTACAAAGCTAAGAGGTTTAGCTTCGGTTTAATTTTCTTGATCTTACATCTTAGTTTGTAGATGTGATCAATATATCTTTCCCAAAAATAGTAATACCATACCATAGCTGGGATTGTGTTATCTTCTGGTTGAAGAGTATTTCTTTGGACTAAGGCGAAGTTAAGGCCTTCTCTTTTTAATTTTAAACGATCTAAAAGTTTCTTCTTATAGATCATTCTGGAGTCCAACGTGTAAAAGGCGTTTTATACCTTGATGGTCTTGGAGAACCTAGACGTTCTTTTGAACCTAGATGTTCTTTTAATGCTACGACTTCTGTTAACAGTTCTTGCATTTTCTCTTTTTTAGATTATCTAAACTTTGTTTTAGTTCTGTTAATTCTTTGAAGAAAACAGGACTATTTCCTTGGTCAATCTTTTCTAGAATATTTTCTAGGATGTTTTGACACTTTATTATATCTCTATGTTTATGTTCATCATAGAGGAAATCAACTTTCTGTTGTAGATTGTCAACAACACTTTCTAACCTTGTAAGGATCTTTCCATAAGATTCTAAGGTTTGGTTGGGATGAGTGACAATGTCACTATTTCCCATTGGTGGTCCTAAGGCTTTGTATGGTCTATGTGCCATCATCGATGTGAAGTGGAACATAGGCATTGGGCCTTGGGTTGCCTATTCCGTCGAAACGAGAACTGGTTGAGGTAGAGGGTTTATCCTGTTCAATGGAAAAGTTGGGTCTAGTGTTTGTGATAACTAGTTTTCCTTCTATCTCCTTTATGGTTTTACGGGAGAGAGGAAGGTGTCTGGGTGCCAAAGGTTGGACTACCCATTCTGTTGGCCATATTAACTCTCTTGGGTTGAGTTCTTCTATGGTCAAGTTTTCATAATAACCAATGTTTTTGGCTAATTCTGTGAGTTTCTTTGAATCTTTAACTGGAACCGTTCCAGTGTTGATTCCTCGGGCTACTATGCATAAGAGTATGCGCATAACTCTTCTTCCTAGTTGAATTCCATTTTTCGACCAATTGTCTATATAGATTTTTAGGGACAAGGTATCTTGGATGTGCTTGTCTTCTAAATCTATTTGTAGATTGGGCCAGGTTGTAAAGGAAACTGGTCCTAATCCTAAATTTTCTCTAACTCCTCCAAGTAGGTCTTTTTCAAAATTATTCTTCACAGAGTTATCTACGATAGCTGCTATGAAGGGTAAATTTTTGATTGATTCGTGTTTAGGGGTCTAATCCTATACGAACTAGTCCATAATGGACGTATTTGAATCTTTTTAGCTTAGCTAAGACAAATTCACTTAACAATTTGTAGCAGAAGGTACCATAATCAATTTCTTGTATCTCTATAGATAGTTCCTTCTGGAAGACAAATGATTTCTTTTGGAACTCAATCCAATCTTTATTGTAGACTTCAGTTATCCTGGTGATACTTATTGTCCACTTTTGTCCATCCTGCATGAGATTAGGATGTTCATCGTATTCTCCATGTGTTTCATGATGTATGAACCACTGTTTTGAAGATAAGTACATTCTATTCCTATTTTCTCAGAAATTTAGGAATTTTAGATGAGTTGATGTCTCTTCTAATTTTTGGAACAGAATTTCAATCAATCGTTCTAATTGAAGCAAAGTGATGAAAGGAGAGATATGTTGTATAACAAGTTCTCTCAATTCCTCATTTTGAGTAAAGGCACAGATGTCTCGTATAAGACGATATCTATTTGTCCCTTGATGATTTTTTACAGAGGAAATTTTGCAAATAACTTCCTGTAATTCTTTTCTACATGGTTTATTGTTAACCATTTTAGTTTTCACTTCTTGGATAGGTTCTAGATCCTAGAGTGATTTATTTCTTAATCTACATAGCTTTGTAGATCTGTAAGGAATCGTATTGTTTCTTTAGTATTTCCTGTTTTAAGTACCTCAAGGTGGGCATTAATTCTTCTCTTGAGTTTCTGTACTTCTTCATTGACGTCACTTTCTATTCCTACTCAAAGGAAGGTAACGTTTTCTGCGGTATATTTCTCCCAGCATCTTTTCATAAAGAAGTTGTGATGCAAATCACCAACTTAATCCATTATATTATTTAATATTGGATTATTTTTATCATGCCATCCATGTGGATAGTCTATTATTAAACAAACATGTGTGTGTCCAGTTTTTAACACAATGTCATATGAAGGATCATTAAGTTCCTTCTAACTGACCAACTGAGGTCTTTGATACATTTAATACATTTATATCATACATATGTTATCTGGGATGTGACCGGTTTGGGTCGTAACTGTTTGGGAGTATTTATACCTAAACAGAAAGAGTCCAAAGCTATTCTTTGGCTCTACACACATAAAAGAGCTAGACTAATTCTTGGCTCCATTTAGACTATGCCAGGAAACTGATTCCATGGCTCTGATACCAATTTAAACACAACGACACTTAATAGCGTAAAATAGGGTGAACAGGTACCAAAAGCACTATTACTCTGATACCAATTTAAACACAACGACATTTAATAGCCTAAAACAGGGTGAACAGGTACCAAAAGCACTATAACTCTGATACCAATTTTAAAACACAACCTAGGGATGAGGGCAGTGGAACGAGATTCCTAGGGACAGGGGCAGTGGAAAACAACTAAGATGACTCACACAATACTATTCTTTAGGTCCTTTTCATACATCCTATCCTTTCACTATCATATTACTCCTGCTTCCTACCACATGCCACTGCTATTTACTCATTTGTGTCTATTTTTAATAGTTATCTAATAGGCCCAACATGACTTCTACTGCTACTCAGAACTTCTTTGGGGTTTGACCCTATTCCTGTCGGCTTACCACCACGTGGGCAATCGGTCTATGCGGTCCTCACGGTTTCCAGAGGGCCCCAAGCCGTGCATGTTAACTGCCATGGCTGCTTCAGCAGGGTAGAGCACAACTCCATTTTGTTTTCTACCTCAGAGCGTAGCCGAATAATTCCAAGTCTCTAGCTTATGCCCTATTTGGCACTATTTCGATACGATTTCTTTTGACGAGTGAACAGTACATGAACAGTGAAAATGAACAGTAACTTTTGAATAGTAAAAAAACACTGTGGAGATTCTTATATAGATGGGAAGATGAACAGTAACAACAACAACTGTACGAATCAAAATATTACAAACATGCGAAAAAGTAAAACATTGTTTCAAACAAAATAAAAACAAACTAAATACATATTCTTTAAAAAGGAAAATAAAAAACAACTTATCTACATTACTCCCGAGGTTAGCAACCGTGCTACTGGTCGGTTCCCTCTTTACTACACAACCATTACGGTTGTTTTGCACATACTGTGCTTAAGGAACTTGCCAGAGGATGCTCGCGGGAAATCGCCTTCTTCTTCTTCTTCGAATGTAGTTTGGTGTGAATTTTTTCGATGTCCTAACCTCTAGTGGAGCCTCGAAATTATAGGTGAAGAATTTTATTTTCTTCCTCTTTTACCCTTAAATGAAGGGTGTGTGTTTAAAGACAAAGGGTAACCTTTTTCTTTTTCGTTTTTCATTTTTGCCCTTGCATTATTACCTTTCGGTACCGAAAGCAAGGGTAGAAATGACTTTTCTTCCTGTCACATCATTATGTTGACGTGCAGGAATCTTTTGTAGCCACCATTGCTGACTTTGTGTAGCCGCCTTTGATGACTTTTGTAGCCTCCTTTGCTAACTTTTATAGCCGCCTTTTCTGACTTTGATTTTGTCTTTGTTCTTAATGGCTGCTGACTTGGCTGCTAACTGTTCATTCAGACAACTGCCTTTTTATGCACAATCTACATGTGTTCTGTTTGAGAAATGTCTTCTAGGCCATCTTATAGAAGCTTTCCTTTGTTTCTTTGCTGAAAGGGATATTTCCACTGAGGATTTCCTTCAGTGTTACTTCGAGACTATTCTGGACTGGAGCAAGAGTCTCTTTGTAGCTTTTTGAGACAATTGTCAGTGGGACAGATGTCTTGTAAATATAGCTTTTCTTTTTCCTAATCAACTTATGTATGAGTTGTATCAGGTTCTTCAATCCTTGGATACGTCTGGTTGGCCACAATGAACACTAATGTTTTGTGATCCAATTTTGGAAATTCCACTAGTTCAACCCTAATAGGTTGGAATTTTGAAAGAAAGAGATTTTTCTATACATGTTTTGAAAAAGGGATATGCATGCTTGAAACATGTTAAAGATGCAATCGACCGATGGATCCAAACCTTTTAAAGAGAATAACAAACACTCATTAAATTCTCAAGTGAACTTGCGGTGGGATATTTACCCGAGTAAAAATAGACATTATTTTGCCCATTTCAAAAAAAACTTACCTAACGATCATGGTTGATTGAAAAGTTATTTATCATGCGTAACTGGCTATATTTTTGTAATGAATGACTTCTGGATTGGGAGTCAACACTCAGTTAAAAATCCCCCACCACTCCCTTTTCCAGATGATTGCAAAACCTAATATATAAAAACACAAAAGAGTTTACAATACCTAAAAATTACAGACACTTTTTGGAATTATCTCTCTCTACATTTGTGCATTGTGCTTTTCCATTTTAGATGTATACTTTTTTCTTAAATCAAAACTAGAGTTTTCACTTTCCCTTCATCTTGTAAACAAAAAAGAGATAAAAGGCAAATCGATCACATCAAAATGAAAATTTTAGAGTTTACGTATGAAAAAAATTTATAGCAATAACAAATGTAAGTAATGAAAATTTATTCACACACAAGAAATGAGCATAAAAGTTTTGTTATGCAAGTTTTGGAAATTAGACTAGTTCACCCATAATAGCTTGGAATTTTTAAAGAAATAGATTTTTCTATACATGTTTTAAAAAAATGGATATGCTTGCTTGAAACTTGTTAAAGTTGCAATTAACCTATGGACACAACACTTTTTAAGAGAATAAAAAACGCTCATTAAATTCTCAAGTGAACTTGTCATGGGACCCGAATCAAACAACAATTACTTTGCCCATTTACAAAAAGCTGACCTAAAGATCATAGATGATTGTAAAGTTATTTATCATGGATAACAGGCTATATTTTAGAATGGAATGACTTATGCATTGGGAGTCAACACTCAATTAAAAATACTCCGCCTCTTCCTTTTCCCGACGATTGCGAAACCTAATATATAAAAACTAAAAAAAGTTTACAATCCCTAAAAATTACAGACACTTTTTGGAATTATCTCTCTCTATATTTGTTCCTTGTGCATTTCCATTTTAGATGTATACTTTTTTCTTCAATAAAAACTTGAGTTTTCACTTTCCCTTCAACTCATAATTAAAAAAGAGATAAAAGACAAATAGAATACTACAAATTGAAAATTTTATAGTTTATGTATGGAAAAAAATTAAAGCAATAACAAATGTAAGTAAAGAAAATTTATTCACACACCACAAATAAACAAAAAAGTTTTGTTATCCAAGTTTTGGAAATTCCACTAGTTCAACCCTAATAGCTTGAAATTTTTAAGAAAGAGATTTTTCTACACATGTTTTAAAAACTGGATATGCATGCCTGAAACATGTTAAAGATGCAACTGACCTTTGGATCCATTCCTTTTCAAGAAAATAACAAGCGCTCATTAAATTCTCAAGTGAATGTGCGGTGGGATATTTACTTGAGTCAAACAAGCCATTATTTTATAAATTTACAAAAAGCTAACTTAATAATCATAGATGATTGTAAAGTGATTTATCATGTGTAATGGGCTCTATTTTTGTAAGGAATGACTTATAGATTTGGAGTCAACACTCAGTTAAAAATCTCCGGCCTCCCCCTTTTCCCGATGATCGCAAAACCTAATATATAAAAAATAAAAAGAGTTTGCAATCCCTAAAAATTTCAGACACTTTTTGGAATTCTCTCTCTACATTTGTGCATTGTGCATTTCAATTTTAGATGTATACTTTTTTCTTAAATCAAAACTTCAGTTTTCACTTTCCCTCTATCTCGTAAACAAAAAAGATATAAAAGTTAAATAGATGACTACAAAATTAAAATTTTAGAGTTTATGTGTAGAAAAAATTTAAAGCAATAACAAATGTAAGTAAAGAAATTTTTTTCACACACCTCAAATGAACACAAAATTTTTTTTATCCAAGTTTTGGAAATTCCACTAGTTCAACCCTAATAGCTTGGAATTTTATACGAAAGAGATTTTTCTACACATGTTTTAAAAAATGGATATGCATGCTTGAAACATGTTAAAGATGCAAATGACCTATGGATCAAAACCTTGTCAAGAGAGTAACAAACGCTCATTAAATTCTTAAGTGAATGTGTGGTGGGATATTTACCCGAGTCAAACAAGCCATTATTTTGCCCATTTACTAAAAGTTGACCTAACGATCATAGATGATTGTAAAGTTACTTTTCATGCGTAACATGCTATATTTTTGTAAGGAATGACTTAAGGATTAGGAGTCAACACTCAATTAAAAATCCCCCTCCTCGCCCTTTTCCAGACGATCGCAAAACCAAATATATAAAAACTGAAAATAGTTTACAAACCATAAAAATTACAGAGACGTTTTGGAACTATCACTCTCTACATTTTTGCATTGTGCATTTCCATTTTAGATGTATACTTTTTTCTTAAATCAATATAGGAGTTTTCACTTTCCCTTCAAAATGAAAATTTAAGAGTTTATGAATGGAAAAAATTTAGAGCAATAACAAATGTATGTAATGAAAATTTATTCACCCACGACAAATGAACACAGAAGTTTTGTTTTCCAAGTTTTGGAAATTCCACTAGTCCAACCCTAATAGCTTGGAATTTTATAAGAAAGAGATTTTTCTAAACATGTTTTTAAAATGGATATACATGCTTGAAATATGTTAAAGATTTAAATGACCTATGGATCCAAACCTTTTGAAGAGAATAACAAACGCTCATTAAATTCTCAAGTGAATGTGCAATGGGATATTTACTCGAGTCAAAGGAGCCATTATTTTGCCCATTGACAAAAAGCTGACCTAAGGATCATAGATGATTGTAAAGTGATTTATCATGCATAACGGGTTATATTTTTGTAAGGAATGACACTTGGATTGGGTGTCAACACTCAGTTAAAAATCCCTCGCCACCCTATTTTCTAGACGAATTGTAAAACCTAATATATAAAAATAGAAAAGAGTTTACAACACTTAAAAATTACTGACATTTTTTGGAATTATCACTCTCTACATTTATGCATTGTGCATATCCATTTTAGATGTATACTTTTTTCTTAAATGAAAACTGGAGTTTTCACTTTCCCTTACTCTCATAAACAAAAAAGATATAAAAGGCAAATAGATCACAACAAAAATAAAATTTAAGAATTTATGTATGGAAAAAATTTAAAACAATAAAAAATGTAAGTAACGAAAATTTATGCACACACCACAGATGAACACAAATGTTTTGTTATCCACGTTTTGGAAATTCCACTAGTTCAACCCTAATAGCTTGGAATTTTATAAGAAAGAGATTTTTCTATACTTGTTTTAAAAAATGGATATCCACGCTTGAAACATGTTAAAGATGCAAATGACCTATGGATCCAAACCATTTAAAGAGAATAGCAAACGCTCATTAAATTCTCATGTGAACGTGCGTTGGGATATTTACCTGTGTCAAACAAGCCATTATTTTGCCCATTTACAAAAAGCTGACCTAACGATCATAGATGATTGTAAAGTAATTTGTCATGCTTTACAGGCTATAATTTTTTAAGGGATGACTTATGGATTGTGAGTCAACACTCAATTAAAAATCCCCCGCATCCCCCTTTTCCAGACGATTGCAAAACCTAATATATAAAAACTGATCAGAGTTTACAATAACCTAAACTTATAGACACTTTTTGGAATTATCTCTCTCTACATTTGTGCATTGTACATTTCCATTTTAGATGTATACTTTTTTCTTAAATAGAAACTAGAGTTTTCACTTTCCCTTCATCCCGTAAAAAAAAGAGATAAAAGGCACATATATCACAACAAAATGAAACTTTTAGAGTTTATGTATTGAAAAAATTTAAAGCAAAAACAAATTTAAGTAAAGAAAATTTATTCACACAGCACAAATGAGCACAAAAGTTTTGTTATCCAAGTTTTGGAAATTCCACTAGTACAACACTAATAGCATGGAATTTTATAAGAAAGAGATTTTTCTATTCATGTTTTAAAAAATGGATATGCATGCTGGAAACTTGTTAAAGATGCAAATGACCTATGGATACAAACCTTTTAAAGAGAATAACAAACGATCATTAAATTTTCTAATGAATGTGCGGTGGGATATTTACCCGTGTCAAACACGCCATTATTTTGGCTATTTACAAAAAACTGACCTAACGATCAGAGATGATTGTAAAGTTATTTATCATGCGTAACTGGCCATATTTTATTAAGGAATAACTAATGCATTGGGAGTCAACACTCAGTTAAAAATCCCCCGTCTCTTCCTTTTCCCGATGATTGCAAAACCTTATATATAAAAGCTAAAAAATGTTTACAATCCCTAAAAATTAAGAACAATTTTTGGAATTATCTCTCTCTATATTTTTTCATTGTCCATTTCCATTTTAGATGTATACTTTTTTATTAAATAAAAACTTGAGTTTTCACTTTCCTTTCAACTTGTAAACAAAAAAGAGATAAAAGGCAAATAGATTACTACAAAATGAAAATTTTAGAGTTTATGGAAAAAAATTTAAAGTAATAACTAATGTAAGTAAAGAAAATTTTTTCACACTCCACAAACGAACACAAAAAGTTTTGTTATCCAACTTTTGGAAATTCCACTAGTTCAACCCTAATAGCTTGGAATTTTATCAGAAAGATATTTTTCTACACATGTTTTAAAAAATGGATATAAATGCTTGAAACATGTTAAAGAAGAAAATGACCTATGGAGCCAAACCATTCAAAGAGAATAAAAAATGGTCATTAAATTCTCGAGTGAACGTGCAGTTGGATATTTACTTGAGTCAAACAAGCCATTATTTTTCCCATTTAAAAAAAGCTGACCTAACGATCATAGATGGTTGTAAAGTGATTTATCATGCTTAACGGGCTATATTTTTGTAAGGAATGACTTGTGGATTGGGTTTCAACACTTAGTTAAAAATCCCCCGCCTCCCTATTTTCCAGACGATTGAAAAACCTAATATATAAAAACTTAAAAGAGTTTACAATACCTAAAAATTACTAACACTTTTTTGAATTATCACTCTCTACATTTATGCATTGCGCATATCTGTTTTAGATGTATCCTTTTTTTCTCAAATCAAAACAAGAGTTTTCACTTTCCCTAACTCTCGTAAACAAAAAAGAGATAAAAGGCAAATAGATCACATCAAAATAAAAATTTTAGAGTTTATGTATGGAAAAAATTTAAATCAATAAAAAATGTAAGTAAAGAAAATTTATTCACACACCACAAATGAACACAAATGTTTTGTCATTCACATTTTGAATATTCCACTAGTTCAACCCTAATATCTTGGAATTTTATAAGAAAGATTTTTCTATACTTGTTTTGAAAAATGGATATGCATGCTTGAAACATGTTAAAGATGCAAATAACCTATGGATCCAAATGTTTTAAAAAGAATAACAATCGCTCATTAAATTCTAAAGTGAACGTGAGTCAAACAAGCCATTATTTTGCCCATTTACAAAAAGTTGACCTAACGAACATAGATGATTGTAAAGTTATTTATCATGCATAACAGGCTATATTTTTGTAAGGAATAACTTATGGATTGGGAGACAACACTCAGTTAAAAATTCCACGCCTCCCGCTTTTCCTACCGATTGCAAAACCTAATATATAAAAATGGAAAAGAGTTTACAATACCTAAAATTACAGACAGTTTTTGGAATTATCTCTCTCTACATTTGTGCATTGTGCATTTCCATTTTAGATGTATACTTTTTTCTTAAATCAAAACTGGAGTTTTCACTTTCCCTTCATCTCGTAAACAAAAAAGAGAAAGAAGGCAAATAGATCACAACAAAATGAATATTTAAGAGTTTGTGTATGGATAAAATTTAAAGCAATAAAAAATGTAAGGAAAGAAAATTTATTCACACACAACAAATGAGCACAAAAGTTTTTTTATCCATGTTTGGGAAATTCAACTAGTTCAACCCTAATAGCTTGGAATTTATTAGAAAGAGATTTTTCTACACATGTTTTAAAAAATGAATATTCATGCTTGAAACATGTTCAAGATGCAAACGACCTATAGATCCAAACCTCTTAAAGAGAATAACAAACGCTCATTAAATTCTCAAGTGAACGTGCGGTGGGATATTTACGCTAGTCAAACATGCAATTATTTTGCCCACTTACAAAAAGCTGACCAAACGATCATATATGATTGTAAACTGATATGTCAAGTGTAACGGGCTAAGTTTTTGTAAGGAATGACTTATGGATTGGGTGTCAATACTCAGTTAAAAATCCCCCTCCTCCCCCTTTTAGCGTTGATTGCAAAACCTAATATATAAAAAATAATAAGAGTTTACAATCCCTAAAAATTGCAGACACTTTTTGGAATTATCTCTCTCTACATTTGTGCACTGTGCATTTCCATTATAGATGTATACTTTTTTCTTAAATCAAAACTTGAGATTTCAGTTTCCCTTCATCTCATAAAGTAAAAAGAGATAAAAGGCAAATAGATCACAATGAAATGAAAATTTTAGAGTTTAAGTAAGGAAAATTTTTTAAGCAATTAGAAATGTAAGAAAAAAAATTTATTCACACACCTCAAATGAACACAAAAGTTTTGTATTCCAAGTTTGGGAAATTCCACAAGTTCAACCCTAATAGCTTGAAATTTTATAAGAAAGAGATTTTTCTACACATGTTTTAAAAAATGGATATGCATGCTTGAAACATGTTAAAGATGCGAACGACCTATGGATCCAAAACTTTTAAAGAGAAAAACAAATGCTCATTAAATTCGCAAGTGAATGAGGGGTGGGATTTACCCTAGTCAAACAAGCCAATATTTTGCCCATTTACAAAAAGCTGACCTAACGATCATAGATGATTGTAAAGTGATTTATCATGCATAGCATGCTATATTTTTGTAAGGAATGACTTATGGATTGGCAGTCAACACTCAGTTAAAAATCCCCACCCCCCCCCCCCCCCCCCCCCCCCCCCCCCTCCCCCCCCTCCCCTCACCCTTTCCCAGACGATTGCAAAACCTAATATATATAAACTGAAAAGAGTTTACAATACCTAAAAATTACAGACATTTTTTGGAATTATCTCTCTCTACATTTATGCATTCTGCATTTCCATTTTAGATGCATACTTTTTTCTTAAATAAAAACTTGAGTTTTCACTTTTCCTTCATCTCGTAAAAAAAAAGAGATACTAGGCAAATAGATCACACAAAAATTAAAATTTTAGAGTATATGTATGGAAAAAAATTAAAGCAATAACAATGAAAGTAAAGAAAATTTATTCACACACCACAAATGAAAACAAAAGTTTTGTTATCCAACTTTGGAAATTCCACTAGTTCAAACCGAATAGCTTGGAATTTTATTAGAAAGATATTTTTCTACACATGTTTTAAAATATGGATATGCATGCTTGAAACATGTTGAGATGCAAACGAACTATGGATCCAAACCACTTCAAGAGAATAACAAATGCTCAATAGATTCTTATGTGAACAAGCGGTGGGATATTTACTTTAGTCAAACAAGCCATTATTTTGCCCATTTACAAAAAGCTAGCCTAACGGTCATAGATGATTGCAAAGTGATTTATCAAGCGTAACGAGCTATATTTTTGTAAGGAATGACTTATGGATTGGGAGTCAACACTCGGTTAAAAATCCCTCGCCTCCCCCTTTATCCGACGATTGCAAAACCTAATATATAAAAATTAAAGAGATTTTACAATCCCTAAAACTTACAAACAATTTTTGGAATTCCCTCTCTCTACATTAGTGCATTGTGCATTTCCATTTTAGATGTATACTTTTTTCCTAAATTAAAACTTGAGTTTTCAGTTTCCCTTCATCTCGTAAAGAAAAAAAGAGATAAAAGGCAAATAGATCACAACAAAATAAAATATTTAGAGTTTATGTAAGGAAAAAAATTAAAACAATAAAAAATGTAAGTAAAGAAGATTTATTCACATGCCACAAATGAGCACAAAACTTTTGTTATCCAAGTTTGGGAAATTCCACTAGTTCAACCCAAATAGCTTGGAATTTTATCAAAAAGAGATTTTTCTACACTTTTTTATAAAAATGGATATACATGCTTGAAAAATGATAAAGATGCAAATGACCTACGGATAAAAACATTTTAAAGAGAATAACAAACACTCATTAAATTCTAAACTAAGCGTGCGGCTGGATATTTACCCGAGTCAAACTAGTCATTATTTAGCCTATTTACAAAAAACTGACCTAACAATCATAGATGATTGTAAAGTGATTTATCATTCGTAACGGGCTATATTTTTGTAAGGAATGACTTATGGATTTGGAGCCAACACTCAGTTAAAAATCGCCCGCCTCCCCCTTTTGCAAACGATTGGAAAACCTAATATATAAAAACTAAAAAGAGTTTAAAATCCCTAAAAATTACAGTCACTTTTTGAATTTATCTCTCTCTTCATTTTTGCATTGTGCATTTCCATTTTAGATGTATACTTTTTTCTTAAATCAAAACTTGAGTTTTCACTTTCCCTTCATCTCGTAAACAAAAAAGAGATAAAAGGCAAATAGATCACAACAAAATGAAAATTTTAGAGTTTATGTTTGGAAAAATCTAAACCAATAAAAAATGCAAGTAATGAAAATTTATTCACACACCACAAATGAACACAAAAGTTTTGTTATCCAGGTTTGGAAAATTCCACTAGTTCCACCCTAATTTCTTGGAATTTTATAAGAAAGAGATTTTTCTACACATGTTTTAAAAAATGGATATGCATGTTTGAAACATGTTAAAGATGTAAATGACATGTGGATCCAAACCTTTTAAAGAGAATAAAAAATGCTCATTAAATTCTCAAGTGAACACTCTGTTGGATATTTACCTGAGTCAAACAAGTCATTATTTTGCCTATTTAAAAAAATTTGAACGATCATAGATGATTGTAAAGTGATTTACCTTGCGTAATGGGCCATATTTTTTTTGTAAAGAATAACTTATGGATTTGGAGTCAACACTCAGTTAAAACTCCCCCGCCTCCCCATTTTCCCGACGATTGCAAAACCTAATTTATTAAAACTAAAAAGTGTTTCCAATCGCTAAAAACTACAGAAACTTTTTGGAATTATCTCTCTCTACTTTTGTGCATTGTGCATTTCCATTTTATATGTATCCTTTTTTCTTAGATCAAAACTTGAGTTTTCACTTTCCCTTCATCCCGTAAACAAAAAAGAGATAAAAGGCAAATAGATCAGAATGAAATGAAAAATTTTAGAGTGTATGTAAGGAAAAAATTTCAAGCAATAACGAATGTAAGTAAAAAAAA
Source organism: Aristolochia californica (assembly GCF_029961685.1). Taxonomy (NCBI): domain Eukaryota; kingdom Viridiplantae; phylum Streptophyta; class Magnoliopsida; order Piperales; family Aristolochiaceae; genus Aristolochia; species Aristolochia californica. The sequence goes on along the minus strand of NW_027181992.1, from coordinate 29,344,377 downwards.
ATTATTCACACACCTAAACTAAACACAAAAGTTTTTTTATCCAAGTTTGGGAAATTTTACTAGTTCAACCCTAATAGCTTGGAATTAATAAGAAAGAGATTTTTCTATACATGTTTTTAAAAATGGATATGCATGCTTGAAACTTGTTAAAGATGCAAACGATCAATGGATCCAAACTTCTTAAAGAGAATAACAAATACTCATTAAATTCTCAAGTGAACGTGCTTATGAGATATTTACCCAAGTCAAACAAGCCATTACTTTGCCGGTTTACAAAAAGCTCGCCTAACGATCATAGATTATTGTAAAGTGATTTAACATGCCAAACGGGCTATATTTTTTTAAGGAGGGACTTATGGATTATGAGTGAACACTCAGTTAAAAATCCCCCGCCTCCCCCTTTTCCCGATGATTGCAAAACCTAATACATAAAAACTAAAAAGAGTTTAAAATCCCTAAAAATTGCAGACACTTTTGGAATTATCTCCCTCTACATTTGTGCATCGTGCATTTCCATTTTAGATGTATAATATTTTCATAAATCAAAACTTGAGTTTTCACTTTCCCTTCAACTCGTAAACAAAGAAGAGATAAAAGGCAAATAGATCACAACAAAATTAAAATTTTAGAGTATATGTAAGGAAAAAATTTATAGCAATAAAAAATGTAAGTAAAGAAAATTTACTCACACACCCCAAATGAACACAAAAGTTTAGTTATCAAAGTTTTGGAAATTCCACTAGTTCAACCCTAATAGCTTGGAATTTTATAAGAAATAGATTTTTCTACACATATTTTAAAAAAGGGATATGCATTCTTGAAATATGTTAGAGATGCAAATGACCTATGGATCCAAAATTTTTCAAGAGAATAACAAACGCTCATTAAATTCTCAAGTGAACGTGTGCTGGGTTATATATCCGAGACAAACAAGCCATTATTTTGCCCATTTACAAAAAGCTGACCTAACGATCATAGATGATTGTAAAGTGATTTATTATGTGTAACGGGCTATATTTTCGTAAGGAATGACTTATGGATTTGTAGTCAAAACTCAGTTAAAAATCCCCCGCCTCCCCCTTTTCCCAACGATTGCAAAACCTAATATATAAAAACTTAAAAGGGTTTACAATCCCTAAAAATTACAGAAACTTTTCGGAATTATCTCTCTCTACATTTGTGCATTGTGCATTTCCATTTTAGATGCATAATTTTTTCATGAATAAAAACTTGATTTTTCACTTTCCCTTCATCTCGTAAACAAAGAAGAGATAAAAGGCAAATGGATCACAACATAATGAAAATTTTAGAGTTGATGTAAGGAAAAATTTAAAGCAATAACAAATGTAAGTAAAGAAAATTTACTCACACACCACAAATGAACACAAAAGTTTAGTTATCAAAGTTTTTGAAATTCGACTAGTTCAACCTTAATAGCTTTAATTTTTTTAAGAAAGAGATTTTTCTACGAATGTTTTAAAATGGATATGCATTCTTGAAACATGTTAAAGATGCAAATGACCTATGGATCCAAACCTTTTAGACAGAATAAAAAACGCTCGCTAAATTCTCAAGTGAATGTGCGCTGGGATATATACCCGAGTCAAACAAGCCACTTTTTTGCCCATTTAGAAAAACCTGACCTAACGATCATAGATGATTGTAAAGTGATTTATCAAGCAGAACATGCTATATTTTTGTAAGGAAGGACTTATGGATTTTGAGTCAACAGTCAATTAAAAATCCCTCACCACCCCCTTTTCCCAACGATTGCAAAACCTAATATATAAAAACTAAAAAGAGTTTACAATCTCTAAAAATTACAGACACTTTTTGGAATTATCTCTCTCTACATTTGTGCATTGTGCATTTCCATTTTAGATGTATAATTTTTTCTTAATTAAAAACTTGAGTTTTCACTTTCCCTTCATCTCGTAAACAAAAAAGAGAGAAAAGGCAAATAGATCACAACAAAATGAAATTTTAGAGTTTATGTATGGAAAAAATCGAAAGCAATAACAAATGCAAGTAAAGTTTATTTATTCACACACCACAAATGAACACAAAAATTTTGTTTCCAAATTTTGGAAATTCAACTGGTTCAACCCTAATAGCTTAGAATTTTATAAGAAAGAGATTTTTCTCCTCATGTTTTAAAAAGCGGATATGCGTTCTTGAAACATGTTAAAGATGCAAATGACCTATGGATCCAAACCTTTTAGACAGAATAAAAAACACTCGCTAAATTCTCAAGTGAATGTGCGCTGGGATATATACCCGAGTCAAACAAGCCATTTTTTTGCCCATTTAGAAAAACCTGACCTAACGATCATAGATGATTGTAAAGTGATTTTTCAAGCAGAACGGGCTATATTTTTGTAAGGAAGGACTTATGGATTTTGAGTCAACAGTCAATTAAAAATCCCTCACCTCCCCCTTTTCCAAACGATTGCAAAACCTAATATATAAAAACTAAAAAGAGTTTACAATCTCTAAAAATTACAGACACTTTTTGGAATTAGCTCTCTCTACATTTGTGCATTGTGCATTTCCATTTTAGATGTATAATTTTTTCTTAAATAAAAACTTGAGTTTTCACTTTCCCTTTATCTCGTAAACAAAAAAGAGAGAAAAGGCAAATAGATCACAACAAAATGAAAATTTTAGAGTTTATTTATGGAAAAAATCGAAAGCAATAACAAATGCAAGTAAAGTTTATTTATTCACACACCACAAATAAACACAAAAGTTTTGTTTCCAAATTTGTGAAATTCAACTGGTTCAACCCTAATAGCTTAGAATTTTATAAGAAAGAGATTTTTCTCCTCATGTTTTAAAAAGCAGATATGCATTCTTGAAACATGTTAAAGATGCAAATGACCTATGGATCCAAACCTTTTAGACAGAATAAAAAACGCTCTCTAAATTCTCAAGTGAATGTGCGCTGGGATATATACCTGAGTCAAACAAGCCATTTTTTGCCCATTTAGAAAAACCTGACCTAACGATCATAGATGATTGTAAAGTGATTTATCAAGCAGAATGGGCTATATTTTTGTAAGGAAGGACTTATGGATTTTGAGTCAACAGTCAATTAAAAATCCCTCACCTCCCCCTTTTCCCAACGATTGCAAAACCTAATTTATAAAAACTAAAAAGAGTTTACAATCTCTAAAAATTACAGACACTTTTTGGAATTATCTCTCTCTACATTTGTGCATTGTGCATTTCCATTTTAGATGTATAATTTTTTCTTAAATAAAAACTTGAGTTTTCACTTTCCCTTCATCTCGTAAACAAAAAAGAGAGAAAAGGCAAATAGATCACAACAAAATGAAAAATTTAGAGTTTATGTATGGAAAAAATCGAAAGCAATAACAAATACAAGTAAAGTTTATTTATTCACACACCACAAATGAACACAAAATTTTTTTTTCCAAATTTGGGAAATTCAACTGGTTCAACCCTAATAGCTTAGAATTTTATAAGAAAGAGATTTTTCTCCTCATGTTTTAAAAAGCGGATATGCATTCTTGAAACATGTTGAAGATACAAACGACCTAAGGATCTAAACCTTTTAAAGAGAATGACAAACGCTCAATAAATTCTCAGGTGAACGTGCGGTGGGATATTTACCCTATTCAAACAAGTCATTATTCTGCCCATTTACAAAAACTTGACCTAACGAACATAGATGATTGTAAAGTGATTTATCATGTGTAACGGGCTATATGTTTTTGTAAGGAATGACTTATGGATTGGGAGTCAACACTCAGTTAAAAATCCCCCGCCTCCCTCTTTTCCCGACAATTGTAAAATCAATTATATAAAAAGTAAAAAGACTTTAAAATACCTAAAAATTACAGACACTTTTTGAAATTATCTCTCACTACATTTGTGCATTGTGCATTTCCATTTTAGATGTATACTTTTTTCCAAAATAAAAACTTGAGTTTATCCTTTCCCTTCATCTCGTGAACAAAAAAGAGATAAGAGGCGAATAGATCTCACCCCGCTTCCCCCTTTTCCCGATGTTTGCAAAACCTAATGTGTAAAAACTAAAAAGAGTTTACAATCCCTAAAAATTACAGGAACTTTTTGGAATGATCTCTCTCTACATTTTTGCATTGTGCATTTTCGTTTTAGATGTATAATTTTTTCTTAAATCAAAACTTGAGTTTTCACATTCCCTTCATCTCGTTAAAAAAAAAAAGAGATAAAGGCAAATAAGATCACCACAAAATGAAAAGTTTAGAATTTACGTATGGAAAAAAGTTAAAGCAATAACAAATGTAAAAAAAGAATATTTATTGACACACGCAAATGAACACAAAGTTTTGTTATTCAAGTTTTGGAAATTCCACTAGTTCAACTCTAATAGCTCTGAATTTTATAAGAAATAAATATTTCTACACATGTTTTAAAAAATGGATATGAATGTTTGAAACATGTTAAAGATGCAAACAACCTATGGATCCAAACCTTTTAAAGTGAATAACAAAAGCTCATTAAATTCTCTAGTGAACGTACGGTGGGATATTTACCAGAGACAAACAACCCATTATTTTGCCCATTTATAAAAAGCTGACCAAACGATCTTAGATGATTGTAAAGTGAATGATCATGTGTAACGGGCTATATTTTTTTAAGGAATGACTTATGGATTGGAAGACAACACTCAGTTAAAAATCCCCTGCCTCCCCCTTTTCTCGATGATTGCAAAACCTAATATATTAAAACTAAAAAGAGTTTAAAATCCCTAAAAATTACAAACACTTTATTAAATTATCTCTCTCTACATTTGTGCATTCAGCATTTCCATTTTATATGAAAACTTTTTTCTTAAATCAAAACTTGAGATTGCACTTGCCCTTCATCATGTAAACAGAAAAGAGATAAAAGGCAAATAAGATCACAACAAAATGAAAATTTTAGAGTTCATGTATGGAAAAAATTTAAAGCAATAACAAAATATAAGTAAAGAAAATTTATTTGCACTCCACAAATGAACACACAAGTTTTGTTATCCAAGTTTGAGAAATTCCACTAGTTCAACCCTAATAGCTTGGAATTTTATAAGAAAAAGATTTTTCTACACATGTTTTAAAAAATGGATATGCATGCTTTAAACATGTAAAAGATGCAAATGACCTATGGATCCAAACCTTTTAAAGAGAATAACAAACGCTCATTAAATTCTCAAGTGAACATGGGGTGGGATATTTACTTGTGTCAAACAAGCCATTATTTTGCCCATTTACAAAAAGCTGACCTAACGATCGTAGATGATTCTACAGTGACTTATCATGCGTAACGTGCTATTTTTTTTAGGAATGACTTTTGGATTGGGAGTCAACAATCAGTTAAAAAACCCCTGCCTACCCCTTTTCCCGCCGACAGCAAAACATGATATATTAAAAATAAAAAGAGTTTACCATCCCTAAAAAATTATAGAAACTTTGGAATTATCTCTCTCTACTTTTTTGCATTGTGCACTTATTTTTTAGCCGTGTACTTTTTTCTTAAATTAAAACTTGAGCTCACTTTCCCTTCATCTCATAAACAAAAACGAGATAAAAAACAAATAGATCACAACAAAATGAAAATTTTAGAGTTTATGTATGGAAAAATTTAAAGCAATAACAAAATTTAAGTAAAGAAAATTTAGTCACACCCACCACAAATGAACACAAAAGTTTTGTGATCCAAGTTTGTGAAATTCCACTAGTTCAAGCCCAATAGCTTAGAATTTTATATGAAAGAGATTTTTCTACACATGTTTTAAAAAATGGATATGCATGCTTGAAACATGTTAAAGATGCAAATGACCTATGGATCCACACCTTTTAAAGAGAATAACAAACGCTCATTAAATTCTCAAGTGAACGTGCGGTGGTATATTTACCTAAGGTAAACAAGCCATTATTTGGGAAAGTGATTATCATGCGTAACGGGCTGTATTTTCATAAGTAATGACTTCTTAGTTGGGAGTCAACACTCTTTTAAAAATCCCCCGTCTCCCCCTTTTCCCGATGATTGAAAAACCTAATATATATAAACTAAAAAAATTTTACCATCCATAAAAATTACAGACACTTTCTTGAATTATCTCTCTCTACATTTGTGCCTTTTGCAATTCCTTTTTAGATGCATACTTTTTTCTTATATCAAAACTTGAGTTTTCACTTTCCCTTCACCTCGTAAACAAAAAAGAGATAAAAGGCAAATAGATCACAACAAAATGAAAAGCTTAAAGTTTTTTGTACGGAAAAAAATTAAAGCAATAAAAAATGTAAGTAAAGAAAATTTATTCACACACGACTAATTAACACAAAAGTTTTCTTATCAGAGTTTGGGAAGTTCCACTAGTTCAATCCTAATTGCTTAGAATTTTATAAGAAAGAAATTTTTCTACACATGTTTTAAAAAATTGATATGCATACTTTAAATGTGTTAAAGATGCAGATGACCTATGGATCCAAACCTTATAAAGATAATAAGAACAGCTCATTAAATTCTCAAGTGAACGTGCGGTGGGATATTTTACCGAGTCAAACAAGACATTATTTTGCCCATTTACTAAAAGCAGTAATGATCAAAGTTGATTCTAAAGTAATTTATCATGCGTAACAGGTTATATTTTTTAAGGAATGACTTATGGATATGGAGTCAACACTAAGTTAAAAATCCCCCGCCTCCTCCTTTTTTCGACAATTGCAAAACCTAATATATAAAAACTAAAAAGAGTTTACAATCCCTAAAAATTATAGACACTTTTTGAAATTATCTCTGTCTACATTTGTGCATTGTGCATTTCCATTTTAGATGTATACTTTTTTATTAAATCAAAACTTGAGTTCTCACTTTCACTTCATCTCGTAAACAAAAAAGAGATAAAAGGCAAATAAGATCACAACAAAATGAAAATTTTAGAGTTTAAGTATGGAAAAAATTTAATGCAATAACAAATGTAAGTAAGGAAAATTTATTCACACACCACAAATGAATAAAAAGTTTTGTTACCCAAATTTAGGAAATTCGTCTAGTTCAACCCTAATAGCATGGAATTTTATAAGAAAGAAATTTTTCTACCCATGTTTAAAAAAATGGATTTGCATGCTTGAAAAATGTTAAAGATGCAAATGACCTATAGATCCAAACCATTTAAAGAGAATATCAAACGCTCATTAAATTCTCAAGTGAACGTGCGGCGGGATATTTACCTGAATCAAACGAGCCATTATTTTGCCCATTTAAAAAATGCTGACGTAACGATCATAGATGATTATAAAATGATTTATCATGCATAACAGGCTTTATTTTTGTAAGGAATAACTTATGGATTGGGAGTCAACACTGAGTTAAATATTCCCCACCACCCCCTTTCCCCGACGATTGGAAAACCTAATATATAAAAACTTAAAAGAGTTTTCAATCCTTAAAAATTACAGCCACTTTTTGGAATTATCTCTCTCTACATTTGTACATTGTGCATTTCCATTTTAGATGTATACTTTTTTCATAAATCAAAATTTGAGTTTTCACTTTCCCTTCATCTCGTAAACAAAAAAGATATAAAAGGCAAACAAGATCACAACAAAATTAAAATTTTAGAGTTTATGTCTGGAAAAATTTAAAAGAAATAACAAATGTAAGTAAATAAAATTTATTCACACCCCACAAATGAACACAAAAGTGTTGTTATCCAAGTATGGGAAATTCCACTAGTTCAACCCTAATATCTTGGAATTTAATATGCAAGAAATTTTTCTATACATGTTATAAAAAAGGATATGCATGTTTGAAACATGTTACAGATGCAAACGACCTATGGATCCACACCTTTTAAAGTGATTGACAAAAGCTCATTAAATTCTCAAGTGAACGTGCGGTGGGATATTTACCCGAGTTGAACAAGCCATTATTTTGCCCATTTACAAAACGCTGACCTAACAATCATAGATGATTGTAAAGTGATTTATAATACGTAATGGTCTATATTTTTGTACGGAATGACTTATGGATTGGGAGTCAACACTTAGTTAAAAATCCTTGCCTCCCCCTTTCCCCGACGATTGCGAAACCTAATGTATATAAACTAAAAAGAGTCTACAATTCCTAAATATTATAGACACTTTTTGGTATTATATCTCTCAAGATTTGTGCATTGTGAATTTCCATTTTAGATGTATATTTTTTCTTTAAATAAAAACTTGAGTTTTCACTTTCCCTTCATCTAGAAAACATAAAAAAGATAAAAGGCAAATAAGATCACAACAAAAGGAAAATTTTAGAGTTTATGTATGGAAAAAAATTAAAGCAATAACAAATTTAAGTAAAGAAAATTTATTACACACCACAAATGAACACAAGTTTTGTTATCCAAATTTTAGAAACTCCACCAGTTCAACCCCATTAGCTTGGAATTTTAAAAGAAAGAGATTTTTCTACACATGTTTTAAAAAATGGATATCTATGCTTAAAACATGCTAAAGATGCAAATGACCTACGGATCCACACCTTTTAAAGAGAATAAAAAACGCTCATTTAATTCTCTAGTGAAAGTGAGGTGGGATATTTAGCCGAGTCAAACAATCCATTATTTTGCCCATTTAAAAAAAGCTGGCCTAACGATCATAGCTGATTATAAAGTGATTTATCATGCATAACGGACTATATTTTTTTACAGAATGACTTCTGGATTGGGAGTCAACACATAGTTAAAAATCCCTCGCCTCCCCCTTTTCCCGACGATTGCAAAACCTAATATATTAAAACTTTAAAGTGTTTACAATCCCTAAAAATTACAGACATTCTTTGGAATTATCTCTCTCTACATTTGTGCATTGTGGATTTCCATTTTAGATGCATACTTATTTCTTAAATCAAAACTTGAGTTTTCACTTTCCCTTTATCTCATAATCAAAAAGGAGAAAAAAGGCAAATAAGATCACAATAAAATGAAACTTCTAGAGTTTATGTCTGGAAACAATTTAAAACAATAACAAATGTATGTAAAGAAATTTAACTTACACACCACAAATGAATACAAAAGTTTTTTTATCCAATTTTGGGAAATTTCACTAGTTCAACCTTAATAGCTTGGAATATTATAAGAAAGAGATTTTTCTACACATGTTTTAAAAAATGGATATTCATGCTTGAAACATGCTAAAGATGCAAATGACCTATGGATCCAAACCTTTTAAAGAGAATAACAAACGCTCATTAAATTCTCAAGTGAACGTGCGGTGGGATATTTACCCGAGTCAAACAAGCCATTATTTTGCCCATTTACAAAAAGCTGACCAAACGATGATAGATGATTGTAAAGTGATTTATCATGCAAACGGCCTATATTTTTTTAAGGAATGATATATGATTTGGGAATCCACACTCAGTTAAAAATCCTCTGCCTCCCCCTTTTCCCAACGATTGCAAAACCTTATATATAAAAACTAAAAAGAGTTTACAATCCCTAAAAATTACAAACACTTTTTGGAATTATCTCTCTCTACATTTGTGCATTGTGCATTTCCATTTTAGATGTAAAATGTTTCTTAAATCAAAACTTGTGTTTTCACTTTCCTTCATCACGTTTAACAAAAAGAGATAATAGGCAAATAAGATCACAACAAAATCAAAAGTTTAGAGTTTATGAATGGAAAAAATTAAAAGTAATAACAAATATAAGAAAATAAAATTTAATCACACACCACAAATGAACACAAAAGTTTTGTTATCCAAATTTAGGAAAGTCCACAAGTTAAACACTAATAGCTTGGAATTTTATAAGAAAGACATTTTTCTACAGATGTTTTAAAAAATTGATATGCATGCTTGAAACATGTCAAAGATTGAAATGACCTATAAGTCCAAACCTTTTAAAGAGAATAACAAATGCTCATTAAATTCTCAAGCAAACGTGTGATGCGATGTTTACTCGAGTCAAACCAGCCATTATTTTGCCCATTTAAAAGAGGATGACCTAACGATCATTGCTGAATATAAAGTGATTTATCATGCATAACGGGCTATATGTTTTTTAGGGAATGACTTATGGAGTGGGAGTCAACGCTCATTTAAAAATCTCCCGCCTCCCACTTTTCCCGATGACTGTAAAACCTAATATATACAAACTTAAAAGAGTTTACAATCCCTAAAAATTACAGTCACTTTTTGGAATTATCTCTCTCTACATTTGTGCATTGTGCATTTCCATTTTAGATGTATACTTTTTTCTTAAATCAAAACTTGAGTTTTCACTTTCCTTTTATCTCGTAAACAAAAAAGACATACAAGGCAAATAAGATCGCAAAAAATTAAAAAATTTAGAGTTTATGTCTGGAAACAATTTAAAGCAATAACTAATGTAAGTAAATAAAATTTACATACACACCACAAATGAACACAAAATTTTTTGTTATCACAGTTTGGGAAATTTCACTAGTTCAACCCTAATAGCTTGTAATATTATAAGAAAGAGATTTTTCTACACATGTTTTAAAAAATGGATATTTTGGCTTGAAACTTGCTAAAGATACAAATGACCTATGGATCCAAACCTTTTAAAGAGAATAACAAACGCTCATTAAAGTCTCAAGTGAACGTGCGGTGGGATATTTACCCGAGTCAAACATGCCATTATTTTTCCCATTTACAAAAAGCTGACCAAACGAACATAAATGATTGTAAAGTGATTTATCGTGCTAATGGGCTATATTTTTTTAAAGGAATGATATATGATATGGGAATTCACACTCAGTTAAAAATCACCTACCTCCCCCTTTTCCCAACGATTGCAAAACCTAATATATAAAAACTAAAAAGAGTTTACAATCCCTAAAAATTACAAAAATTTTATGAATTTTCTCTCTCTACATTTGTGCATTGTGCATTTCCGTTTAGATGCATACTTTTTTCTTAAATCAAAACTTGAGCTTTCACTTTCCTTCATCTCGTTAAACAAACAGAGATAAAAAGACAAATAAGATCACAACAAAATGAAAAGCTTAGAGTTTATGTATGGAAAAACTTTTAAAGCAATAACAAATATAAAAAAAGAAAATTTATTCACACACCACAAATGAACACAAATGTTGTGTTATACAAATTTTGGAAAGTCCACTAGTTCAACACTAATAGCTGTGAATTTTATAAGAAAGAGAATTTTCTACACATGTTTTAAAAAATGGATATGCATGCTTGAAACATGTTAAAGAAGCAAATGACCTATGGATCCAAACCTTTTAAAGAGAATAACAAACGCTCATTAAATTCTCAAGTGAACATGCGGTGGGATATTTACCCAAGTCAAACATGCCATTATTTTTCCCATTTACAAAAAGCTGACCAAACGATCATAAATGATTGTAAAGTGATTTATCATGCTAACGGGCTATATTTTTTTAAGGAATGATATATGATTTGGGAATTCACACTCAGTTAAAAATCTCCTGCCTCCCCCTTTTCCTGACGATTGCAAAACCTAATATATAAAAACTAAAAAGAGTTTACAATCCCTAAAAATTATCGACATTTTATGAATTTTCTCTCTCAACATTTGTGCATTGCGCATTTCCGTTTAGATGTATACTTTTTTCTTAAATCAAAACTTGAGTTTTCACTTTCGTTCATCTCGTGAAACAAAGAGAGATAAAAAGATAAATAAGATCACAACAAAATTAAAAGCTTAGAGTTTATGTATAGAAAATCTTTTAAAGCAATAAAAAATATAAGAAAATAAAATTTATTCACACACCACAAATGAACACAAATGTTGTGTTATACAAATTTTGGAAAGTCCACTAGTTCAACACTAATAGCTGTGAATTTTATAAGAAAGAGAATTTTCTACACATGTTTTAAAAAATGGATATACATGCTTGAAACATGTTAAAGAAGCAAATGACGTATGGATCCAAACCTTTTAAAGAGAATAAGAAATACTCATTAAATTCTCAAGTGAACGTGCGGTGGGATATTTACCAGAGTCAAACATGCCATTATTTTTCCCATTTACAAAAAGCTGACCAAACGATCATAAATGATTGTAAAGTGATTTATCATGCTAACGGGCTATATTTTTTAAGGAATGATATATGATTTGGGAATTCACACTCACTTAAAAATCCCCTGCCTCCCCCTTTTCCAGACGATTGCAAAACTTAATATATAAAAACTAAAAAGAGTTTACAATCCCTAAAAATTATTGACATTTTATGAATTCTCTCTCTCTACATTTGTGCATTGCGCATTTCCGTTTAGATGTATACTTTTTTCTTAAATCAAAACTTGAGTTTTCTCTTTCCTTCATCTCGTTAAACAAAGAGAGATAAAAAGACAAATAAGATCACAACAAAATGAAAAGCTTAGAGTTTATGTATGGAAAAACTTTTAAAGCAATAACAAATATAAGAAAAGAAAATTTATTCACACACCACAAATGAACACAAATGTTGTGTCATACAAATTTTGGAAAGTCCACTAGTTCAACACTAATAGCTGTGAATTTTATAAGAAAGAAAATTTTCTACACATGTTTTAAAAAATGGATATGCATGTTTGAAACATGTTAAAGAAGCAAATGGCCTATGGATCCAAACCTTTTAAAGAGAATAACAAACGCTCATTAAATTCTCAAGTGAACGTGCGGTGGGATATTTACCCGAGTCAAATAAGACATTATTTTGCCCATTTAAAAAAAGATGACCAGAATATAAAGTGATTTATGATGCATAATGGGCTATATTTTACTAGGGAATGACTTACGGATTGGGAGTCAACACTGATTTAAAAATCCCCCGGCTCCCCCTTTTCTCGATGATTGCACAACCTAATATATAAAAACTTAAAAGAGTTTACAATCCCTAAAAGTTATAGACACATTTTGGAATTATATCTCTCTATATTTGTGCATTGTGCATTTCCATTTAGATGTATACTTTTCTCTTAAATCAAAACTTGAGTTTTCACTTTCCCTTCATCTGGTAAACAAACAAGAGGTAAAAAGGAATCAAGATAAGAACAAAATGAAAATTTTAAGAGTTTATGTTTGGAAAAAATTTAAAGAAAAAGCAAATTTAAGTAAAAAAAATTATTCTCACACCACAAATGAACACAAAACTTTTCTTATCGAAGTTTGGGAAATTCCACTAGTTCAACCTGATAGCTTGGAATTTTATAAGAAATAGATTTTTCTACACATGTTTTAAAAAATGGGTATTCATGCTTGAAACATGCAAAAGATGCAAATAACCTACAGATCCAAACCTTTTAAAGAAAATAACAAACGCTCATTAAATTCTCAAGTGAATGTGTAGTGGGATATTTACCCGAGCCAAACAAGCCATTATTTTGTCCATTTACAAAAAGCTAACCAAAAAATTATAAATAATTTTAAAGTGATTTACCATGCATAATGGGCTATATTATTGTAAAGAAAGACATATGAATTGGAAATCAACACTAAGTTAAAAATCCCCCGCTTCCCCCTTTTCCCGATGTTTGCAAAACCTAATATATAAAAACCAAAAAGAGTTTACAATCCCTAAAAATTACAGACACTTGCGTGAATTATCTCTCTCTACATTTTTGCATTGTGCATTTCCGTTTTAGATGTATGCTTTTTTCTTAAATCAAAATTTGAATTTTCACATTCCTTTCATCTCCTTAAAAAAAAAGAGATAAAAGGCAAATAAGATCACAACAGAATGAAAAGTTTAGAATTTATGTATAGAAAATATTTTAAGCAAGAAAAAATGTAAAAAAAGAATATTTATTCACACACACAAATGAACACAAAGTTTTGCTATCCAAGTTTCATAAATTCCTCTAGTTCAACCCTAATAGCTCTGAATTTTATAAGAAAGAGATTTTTCTACACATGTTTTAAAAAATGGATATGCATGTTTGAAACATGTTAAAGATGCAAACAACCTATGGATCCAAACCTTTTAAAGTGAATCACAAAAGCTCATTCAATTCTCTAGCGAATGTGCGGTGGGATATTTACTCGAGTCAAACGACCCATTATTTTGCCCATTTATTAAAAGCTGACCAAATGATCATAGATGATTGTAAAGTGAATTATCATGTGTAACGGGCTATATTTTTGTAAGGAATGACTTATGGATTGGGAGACAACACTCAATTAAAAATCCCCCGCCTCCCCCTTTTCCCGATGATTACAAAACCTAATATATAAAAACTAAAAAGAGTTTAAAATCCCTAAAAATTATAGACACTTTTTAAAATTATCTCTCTCTACATTTGTGCATTGTGCATTCCCATTTTAGATGAATATTTTTTTTTAAAATCAAAACTTGAGTTTGCACTTGCCCTTCATCTTGTAAACAAAAAAAAGATAAAAGACAAATAAGATCACAACAAAATCAAAAATTTAGAGTTCATGTATGGAAAAAATTTAAAGCCGTAATAAAATATAAGTAAAGAAAATTTATTCGCACACAACAAATGAACACAAAATTTTTGTTATCCAAGTTTGAGAAATTCCACTAGTTCAACCCTAATAGCTTGGGATTTAATAAGAAAAAGATTTTTCTACACATCTTTTAAAAAATTGATATGCATGCTTTAGACATGTAAAAGAAGCAAATGACCTATGGATCCAAACCTTTTAAAGAAAATAACAAACACACATTAAATTCTCAAGTGAACGTGGGGTGGGATATTTACTTGTGTCAAACAAGCCATTATTTTGCCCATTAACAAAAAGCTGATCTAATGATCATAGATGATTTTAAAGTGATTTATCATGCGTAACGGGCTATATTTTTTTTAGGAATGACTTTTGGATTGGGAGTCAACAATCAGTTAAAAAACCCCCATCTACCCCTTTTCCCAACGATAGAAAAACATGATATATAAAAAATAAAAAGAGTTTATCATCCCTAAAAATTATAGACACTTTTCTGAATTATCTCCCTCTACATTTTTGCATTGTGCATTTATTTTTTTGGTGTATACTTTTTTTGTAAATCGAAACTTGAGTTTTCAGTTTCCCTTCATCTTGTAAACAAAAACGAGATAAAAGGCAAATAATCACAAAAAAATAAAAATTTTAGAGTTTATGTATGGAAAAAATTTAAAGCAATAACAAAAGTAAAGAAAATTTATTCACACGCCCCACAAATGAACAAAAAAGTTTTGTGAGCCAAGTTTTTGAAATTCCACTAGTTCAAAACTAATAGCTTAAAATTTTATAAGAAAGAGATTTTTCTACACAAGTTTTAAAAAATGGCTATGCATGCTTGAAACATCTTAAAGACACTAATGACCTATGGATCCAAACCTTTTAAAGAGAATAACAAACACTCATTAAATTCTCAAGGGAACGTGCGGTGGGATATTTACCCAAGTCAAACAAGCCATTATTTGGCCCATTTACAAAAAGTTGACCTAACGATCATAGATGGTTGTAAAGTGATTATCATGCGTAACGGGGCTATATTTTTGTAAGTAATGACTTATTGATTGGGAGTCAACAATCATTTAAAAATCCCCCGCCTCCCCCTTTTCCTGATGATTGAAAAACCTAATATATAAAAACTAAAAAGAGTTTACAATCCTTAAAAATTAAAGACACTTTCTGGAATTATATCTCTCTACATTTGTGCCTTGTGCAATTCCATTTTAGATGCATACTTTTTTCTTAAATCAAAACTTGAGTTTTCACTTTCCCTTCATCTCGTAAACAGAAAAGAGATAAAAGGCAAATAGATCACAACAAAATGAAAAGCTTAAAATTTTTGTATGGAAAAAAATGAAAACAATAACAAATGTAAGTAAAGAAAATTTATTCACACACCACAAATTAACACAAAAGTTTTCTTATCAGAGTTTGGGAAATTCAACTAGTTCAATCCTATTTACTTAGAATTTTATAAGAAAGATAGTTTTCGACACATGTTTAAAAAATGGATATACATACTTGAAACATGTTAAAGATGCAGATGATCTATGGATACAAACATTTTAACGAGAATAACAAAAGCTCATTAAATTCTCAAGTGACCGTGCGGTGGGATATTTAACCGAGTCAAACAAGCCATTATTTTACCCATTTACAAAAAGCTACAACAATCAAAGATGATTCTAAAGTAATTTATCATGCGTAATGGGTTATATTTTTGTAAGGAATGACTTATGGATATGGAGTCAACACTAAGTTAAAAATCCCCCGCGTCCTCCTTTTCTCAACGATTGCAAAACCTAACACATAAAAACTAAAAAGAGTTTGCAATCCCTAATAATTACATATACTTTTTGAAATTATCTCTCTCTACATTTTTGCATTGTGCATTTCCATTTTAGATATATACTTTTTTCTTAAATCAAAACTTAGAGTTTTCACTTTCACTTCATCTCGTAAACAAAAAAGAGATAAAAGGCAAATAAGATCACAACAAAATGAAAATTTTAGAGTTTAAGTATGGAAAAAATTTAAAGCAATAACTAATGTAAGTAAGGAAAATTTATTCACACACCACAAATGAATACAAAAGTTTTGTTATCCAAATTTAGGAAATTCCACTAGTTCAACCCTAATAGCTTGGAATTTTATAAGAAAGAAATTTTTCTACCCATGTTTAAAAAAATGGATATGCATGCTCGAAAAATGTAAAAGATGCAAATGACCTATAGATCCAAACATTTTAAAGAGAATATCAAACGCTCATTAAATTCTCAAGTGAATGTGCGGTGGGATATTTACCCGAATCAAACAAGACATTATTTTGCCCATTTAAAAAAAACTAACCTAACGATCATATATGATTATAAAATGATTTATCGTGCATAACGGGCTTTATTTTTGTAAGGAATGACTTATGGATTGGGAGTCAACACTGAGTTAAAAATCCCCCGCCTCCCCCTTTCCCCGACAATTGGAAAACCTAATATATAAAAACTTAATAGAGTTTTCAATCCCTAAAAATTACAGACACTTTTTGGATTTATCTCTCTCTACATTTGTGCATTGTGCATTTCCGTTTTAGATGTATACTTTTTACTTAAATCAAAACTTGAGTTTCAATTTCCCTTCATCTTGTGAACAAAAAAGAGATAAAAGGCAAATAAGATCACAAAAAAACGAAAATTTAAGAGTTTATGTCTGGAAAAAATTAAAAGCAATAACAAATGTAAGAAAAGAAAATTTATTCACACACCACAAATGCACACAAAAGTTTTGTTATCCAAGTATGGGAAATTCCACTAGTTGAACCCTAATATCTTGGAATTTTATATGCAAGAGATTTTTCATAAAAAATGATATGCATGTTTGAAACATGTTAAAGATGCAAACGACCTATGGATCCAAACCTTTTAAAGACATTGACAAAAGCTCATTAAATTCTCAAGTGAACGTGCATTGGGATATTTACCCGAGTCTAACAAGCCATTATTTTGCCCATTTATAAAAATCTGACCTAAGAATCATAGATGATTGTAAAGTGATTTATCATGCGTAACGGGCTATATTTTTTTGAGGAATGACTTTTGAATTGGGAGTCAAAAATCAGTGAAAAATCCCCCGCTTCCCCCTTTTCCCAATGAATGCAAAACCTAATATATAAAAACTAAAAAGAGTTTACAATCCCTAAAAATTACAGACACTTTTTGAAATTACCTCTCTCTACATTTGTGCATTGTTCATTTCAATTTTAGATGTGTACTTTTTTTTTAAATCAGAACTTGAGTTTTAACTTTCCCTTCATCTTGTAAACAAAAAAAGATAAAAGGCCAATAAGATCGCAACAAAATGAAAATTTTAGAGTCTATGTGTGGAAAAAATATAAAGCAAAAAAAATGTAAGAAAATAAAAATTCACAAATGAACACAAAATTTTTGTTATCCAAGTTTGGGAAATTTAACTAGTTCAACCTAAATAACAAGGAATTTAATAAGAAAAAGATTTTTCTACACATGTTTTAAAAAATGGATATGCATGCCTTAAACATGTTAAAGATGCAAATGGCCTATGTATCCAAACCTTTTAAAGAGAATAACAAATGCTCATTAAATTATCAAGTGAACGTGGGGGGTGGGATATTTACTCATGTCAAACAAGCCATTATTTTGCCCATTTACAAAAAGCTGACCAAACGATCTTAGATGATTGTAAAGTGATTTATCATGCTTAATGGGCTATATTTGTGTAAGGAATGACTTTTGGATTGGGAGTCAACACTCAGTTAATAATCCCCCGCCTCCGCCTTTTCCCGACTATTGCAAAACCTAATATAGAAAAAATAAAGAGAGTTTACAATCCCTAAAAGTTACAGACACTTTTTGGAATTATCTCTCTCTACATTTTTGCATTGTGCATTTCAATTTTAGACATATACTTTTTTCTTAAATCAAAACTTGAGTTTTCACTTTCCCTTCATCTAGTAAACAAAAACGAAATAAAAGGCAAATAGATCACAACAAAATGAAAATGTTGGAGTTTATGCATGGAAAAAATTTAAAGCACTAAGAAATGTAAGTAAAGAAAATTTATTCGCACACACCACAAATGTATACAAAAGTTTTGTGATACAAGTTTAGAAAATTCCACTAGTTCAAGCCTAATAGCTTAAAATTTTATAAGAAAGAGATTTTTCTACACATGTTTTAAAAAATGGATATGCATGCTTGAAACATGTTAAAGATCCAAATGACTGATGGATCCAAACCTTTTAAAGAGAATAAAAAACACTCATTAAATTTTCAAGTGAACATGCGGTGGGATATTTACCCAAGTCAAACAAGCCATTATTTGGCCCATCTACAAAAAGCTGACCTAACGATCATAGATGATTATAAAGTGATTTATCTTGCGTAACGGGCTATATTTTTGTACGTAATGACTTATGGATTGGGAGTTAACACTCATTTAGAAATTCGCCGCCTCCCCCTTTTCCCGACGATTGAAAACCTAATATATAAAAACTAAAAAGAGTTTACAATCCCTAAAAATTACAGACACTTTTTGGAATTATCTCTCTCTACATTTGTGCATTGTGAAATTCCATTTTAGTTTCTTAAATCAAAACTTAAGTTTTCACTTTACCTTCATCTCGTAAACAAAAAAGAGATAAAAGGAAAATAGATCACAAAAAAATGAAAAGTTTAGAGTTTTTGTTTAGAAAAAAATAAAAGAAATAAAAAATGTAAGTAAAGAAAATTTATTCACACACGACAAATGAACACAAAAGTTTTAGTATTAGATTTTGAGAAATTGCACTAGTTCAATCCTAATTGCTTGGAACTGTATAAGAAAGATATTTTTCTACAAAATTTCAAAAAATTGATATGCATGCCTAAAACATGTTAAAGATGTAGATGGCCTATGGATCCAAAAATTTTAAAGAGAATAACAAAAGCGCATAAATTATCAAGTGAACGTGTGGTAGGATATTTACCCGAGTCAAACAAGCTATTATTTTGCCCATTTACAAAAAGCTGACCTAACGATCATAGATGATTGAAATGTGATTTATCATGTGTAATGGGCTATATTTTTGTAAGGAATGACTTATGGATTGGGAATCAATACTCAGTTAAAAATCTCTCGCCTCCCCCTTTTCCCAACAATTGCAAAACCTAATATATAAAAACTAAAAAGATTTTACAATCCCTAAAAATTACTTAAAGTTTTTGGAATTATCTCTCTCTACATTTGTGCATTGTGCATTTCCATTTTAGATGTGTACTTCTTTTTTAAATAAAAACTTGAGTTTTACTTTCCCTTCATCTCGTAAACTAAAAAGAGATGAAAGGCAAATAGATCACAACAAAATGAAAAGTTTAGAGTTTTTGTATGGAAAAAATTTAAAGCAATAACAAATGTAAGTAAAGAACATTTATTCACACACCACAAATGAACACAAATTTTTTTGTATCCATGTTTGGGAATTTCCACTTGTTCAGCCCTAATTGCTTGAAATTTTATAAGAAAGAGATTTTTGAACACATGTTCTAAAAAAATGGATATGCATGCTTGAAACCTGCTAAAGATGCAAATGACCTATGGATCTAAACCTTTTAAAGAGAATAACAAATGCCCCTTAAATTCTCAAGTGAACGTGCGGTGGGATATTTACCCGAGTCAAACAAGCCGTTATTTTACCCATTTACAAAAAGCTAACCTAACGATCATAGATGATTGTAAAGTAATTGATCATGTGTAACAGGCTATATTTTTTTAAGGAATGACTTATGGATTGGGAGTCAACACTCAGTTAAAAATCCCCCGCCTCCCCCTTTTCCGGACTATTGTAAAACCTCATATATATAACCTAAAAAGAGTTTACATTCCCTAAAAATTACATACACTTTTTGGAATTATGTCCCTCTACATTTTTTCATTGTGCATTTTCATTTAAGATGTATACTTTTTTCTTAAATCAAAACCTGAGTGTTCACTTTTCCTTCATCCTGTAAACAAAAAAAAGATAAAAGGCAAACAAGATCACAACAAAATGAAAATTTTAGAGTTTATGTATGAAAAAAATTCAAAGCAATAACAAATGTAAGTAAAGAAAATTTCACACACCACAAATGAACACAAAAGTTTAGTAAACGAAGTTTGGAAAATTCCACTACTTCAACCCTAATAACTTGGAATTTTAAAAGAAAGAGATTTTTCAACACAAGTTTTAAAAAATGGATATGCATGCTTGAAACATGTTAAAGATGCAAATGACTTATGGATCCAAACCTTTTAAAGAGAATAACAAACGCTCATTAAATTATCAAGTGAACGTGCGGTGGGATATTTAGCTGAGTCAAACAAGCCATTATTTTGCCCATTTACAAAAAGTTGACCTAACGATCATAGATGGTTGTCAAGTGATTTATCATGCGTAATGGGCTATATTTTTGTAAGGAATGACTTATGGATTGGGAGTCAACACTCAGTTAAAAATCCCCCACCTCCCCCTTTTCCCGAAGATTGAAAAACCTAATATATATAACCTAAAAAGAGTTTACAATCCCTAAAAATTACAGACACTTTTTGGAATTTTCTCTCTGTGCATTTCCCTTTTAAATGTATACTTTTTTCTTGAATCTAAACTTGAGTTTTTAATTTCCCTTCATCTCGTAAACAAAAAAGAGATAAAAGGTAAATAAGATCACAACAAAATGAAAATTTTAGAGTTTATGTATATAAAAATTTTTAAGAAATAACAAATGTAAGTGAAGAAAATTTATTGACACACCAAAACTAAACAGTAAAGTTTTGTTATCCAAGTTCGGGAAATTCCACTATATCTGCTAGAAATTTTATAATAAAGAAATTTTTCTACACATGTTTTAAAAACTGGATATGCATGCTTGAAACATGTAAAAGATGAAAATGACCTATGGATCCAAACCTTTTAAAGAGAATAACAAACGCTCATTAAATTTTCAAGTGAACTTGCGGTGGGATATTTAGCCGAACGAAAGAAGCAATTAGTTTGTCCATTTACTAAAAGCTCACCTAATGATCATAGATGATTGTAAAGTGATTTATCCGACGTAACGAGATATATTTTTTTAAGGAATGACTTTTGGATTGTGAGTCAACACTCAGTTACAAATCCCCCCGCCTCCCCCATTTCCCGGCGATTGCAAAACAAAATATATAAAAACTAAAAAGTGTTTCCAATCCCTAAAAATTACAAACACTTTTAGAATTATCTCTCTCTACATTTGTGCATTGTGCATTTCCATTTTAGATGCATACTTTTTTCTTAAATAAAAACTTGAGTTTTCGCTTTCCCTTCATCTCGTAAACAAAAAAGAGATAAAAGGCAAAAAGATCACAACAAAATGATAATTTTAGAGTTTATGTATGGAAAAAAATTTAAAGCAATAACAACTGAAGGTAAAGAAGATTTATTCACATCACGACAAAAGAACGTGCGGTGGGATATTTACCCGAGTCAAACTAGCCATTATTTTGCTATTTAAAAAATGCAGACCTAACGATCATAGATGATTGTAAAGTGATTCGACATGCGTAACAGGCTATATTTTTTTAATGAATGACTTATGGATGGGGAATCAACACTCAGTTAAAAATCCCCGCTTTCCCCTTTACCTGATGATAGCAAAACCCAATATATAAAAAATAAAAAGAGTTTACAATCCCTAACAATTACCGACACTTTTTGGAATTATCTCTCTCTAAATTTGTGCATTGTGCATTTCCATTTTAGATGTATACTTTTTTCTTAAATCAAAACTTGAGTTTTCACTCTCCCTTCACCTCGTAAACAAAAAAGAGATGAAAGGCAAATAGATCACAACAAAATAAAATTTTTAAAGTTTATGTATGGTAAAAATTTAAAGAATTAACAAATGTAAGAAATAAAATTTATTCTCACAATACATACGAACACAAAAGTTTTTTTATCCAAGTTTACGAAATTCCACTAGTTCAATCCTAATAGCTTGGAATTTTATAAGAAAGAGATTTTTCTACACATGTTTTAAAAAATTTATATGCATGCTTGAAACATGTTAAATATGAAAATGACCTATGGATCGAAACCTTTTAAAGATAATAAAAACATTCATTAAATTCACAAGTGAAGGTGCGGTGGGAAATTAACCCGAGTCAAAGAAGCAATTATTTTGCCCATTTACAAAAAGCTTACCTAACGATCATAAATGATTGTAAAGTGATTTATCATGCATAACGGACTATATTGTGGTATGGAATGAATTATTGATTGGGAGTGAACACTCAGTTAAAACTCCCCCGCCTCCCCCTTTTCCCGACGATTGCAAAACCAAATATATAAAAACTAAAAAGAGTTTACAATCCGTAAAAATTATAGTCACTTTTTAGAATTATCTCTCTCTACATTTGTGCATTTTGCATTTCTATTTTAGGTGTATACTTTTTTCTTAAATAAAAACTTGACTTTTAACTTTCCCTTCATCTCGTAAACGAAAAAGAGATAAAAGGCAAATAAGATCACAAAAAAATGAAAATTTTAGAGTTTATTTATGGAAATTTTTTTAAGCAATAACAAATGTAAGTAAAGAAAAATTATTCACACACCACAAATGAACACAAAAGTGTTGTTATCCAAGTCTGGGAAATTCCACTAGTTCAACCCTAATAGCTTGGAATTTTATAAGAAAGATATTTTTCGACACAAGTTTTAAAAATTGGATGTGCGTACTTGAAACATGTTAAAGATGCAAATGACCTATGGACCCAAACCTTCTAAAGAGAATAAAAAATGCTCATTATATTCTCAAGTGAACGTGCGGTGGGATATTTACCCGAGTCAAGCAACCCATTATTTTGCCCATTTCAAAAAGCTGATCTAATGATCATAGATGATTGAAAAGTGATTTATCATGCGTAACGGGCTATATTTTTGTAAGGAATGACTTATGGATTGGGAGTCAACACTCAGTTACAAATCCCCCGCCTCCCCCTTTTCCCGACGATTGAAAAACCTAAAATATAAAAACTAAAAGTGTTTACAGTACCTAAAAATTACAGACACTTTTTGGAATTATCACTCTCTACATTTGTGCATTGTGCATTTCCATTTTAAATGTATACTTTTTTTTTTAAATCAAAACTTTAGTTTTCACTTTCCCTTCATCTCGTAAACAAAAAAAAAAGATAAAAGGCACATATAATTACAACAAAATGAAAATTTTAGAGTTTATGTATGGAAAAATTTTAATGCAATATGAAATGTAAGTAAATAAAATTTATTCACACACCACAAATGAACACAAGTTTTGTTATCCAAGTTTAGGAAATTCCACCAGTTCAACCCTTATTGATTGGAAATTTTTTAAGAAAAAGATTTTTCTACACATGTTTTAACAAATGGATATGTATGCTTGAAACATGTTAAAGATGCAAATGACCTATGGATCCAAACCTTTTAAATAGAATAAAAAACGCTCATTATATTCTCAAGTGAACGTGCGGTGGGGTCTTTACTTGAGTCAAACATGCCATTATTTTTCCCATTTACAAAAAGCTGACCTAATGATCATAGATGATTGTAAAGTGATTTATCATGCGTAACTGGCTATATTTTTGTAAGGAATGACTTATGGATTGGGGTTAACACTCAATTAAAAATCCCCTGCCTCCCCCTTTTCACGACCATTGGAAAGGCTAATATATAAAAGCTAAAAAGGGTTTACAATCAACAAAAATTGCAGTCACTTTTTGGAATTATCTCTCTCTTCATTTGTGCATTGTGCATTTCCATTTTAGATGTATGCTTTTTTCTTAAATCAAAATTTGAGTTTTCACTTTGTCTTCATCTCGTAAACAAAAAAGAGATAAAAAAAAATATGATCACAAAAAAATGAAAATTTTAGTTTATGTATGGAAAAAAATTAAACCAATAACAAACGTAAGGAAACAAAATTTCATAGACCACAAATGAACACAAAAGTTTTGTTATCCAAGTTTGGGAAAATTCTACTAGTTCAACCCAAATAACTTTGAATTTTATAAGAAAAAGATTTTTCTACACATGTTTTAAACATGTTAAATATGCAAATAACCTATGGATCCAAACATTTAAAAGAAAATAACAAAGGCTCATTAAATTCTAAAGTAAACGTGTGGTGGGATATTTACCCATGTCAACAAGCCATTATTTTGCCCATTCAAAAAAACCTCACTTAACTATCATAGATGATTGTAAACTTATTTATCATGCGTAATGCCCTATATTTTTGTACGGAATGACTTACGGATTGGGAATCAACACTCACTTAAAAATCCCCCGCCTCCCCCTTTTCCCGACGATAGCAAAACCTAATATATAAAAATTAAAAAGAGATTACAATCCCTAAAACTTAAATTCACTTTTTGGAATTATCACTCTCTATATTTGTGCATTGTGCATTTCCATTTTAGATGTACACATTTTTCTTAAATCAAAACTTCAGTTTTCACTTTCCCTTCACTTCGTAAACAAAAAAGAGATAAAAGGCAAATAGATCACAACAAAATTAAAATTTTGGAGTGTAAGTATGGAAAAAATTAAAAGCAATATGAAATGTAAGTAACGAAAATTTATTCATACACCACAAATGAACACCAAAGTTTTGTTATAAAAGTTTTGGAAATTCCACTAGTTCAACCCTTATAACTTGGAATTTTATAAGAAAGAGATTTTTCTAACTTGTTTTAAAAAAGGGATATGCGTGCTTGAAACATGTTAAAGATGTACATGACCTATGGATCCAAACCTTTTAAAGACAATAAAAAACGCTCATTAAATTCTCTAGTGAACTAGCGGTGGGATATTTACCCGAGTCAAATAAGCCATTATTTTGCCCATTTACAAAAAGCTGACCTAATTATCATAGATGATTGTAAAGTGATTGATCAAGCATATCAGGCTATATTTTTGTAAGGAGTGACTTATGGATTGGGAGTCAACACTCAGTTAAAATCCCTTGCCTCCTCCTTTTCTCGATGATTACAAAACCTAATATATAAAAACTAAAAAGTGTTTATAGTCCCTTAAAATTACAAACACTTTTTGGAATTATCTCTCTCTACATTTGTGCATTGTGCATTTCCATTTTTAGATGTAACCTTTTAAAGAGAATAAAAAACATTAAATAAACTCTCAAGTGAACGTACAGTGGGATATTTACCCAAGTCAAACATTCCATTATTTTGCCCATTTACATAGATGATTGTAAAGTGATTTATCATGCATAACCAGCTATATTTTTGTAAGGAATGACGTACGGATTTGGAGTCAACACTCAGTTAAAGATCCCCCACCTCCCCCTTTTCCCGATGATTACAAAACCTAAAATATGAAAACTAAAAAGAGTTTACAATCCCTAAAAATTACAGACACATTTTGGAATTATCTCTCTCTACATTTGCGTATTGTGCATTTCCATTTTAGATGTATACTTTTTTCTTAAATCTAAACTTGGGTTTTCACTTTCCCTTCATCTCGTAAAGAAAAAAGAGATAAAAGGCAAATAGATCACAACAAAATGAAAATTTTAGAGTTTATGTTTGGAAAAAAATTAAAGCAATAACAAATGTAAGTAAAGAAAATTTATTCAGACACCACTAATGAACACAAAAGTTTTGTTATCAGAGTTTGTGAAATTCCACTTGTTCAACCCTATTTACTTGGAATTTTATAAGAAACATATTTTTCTACACATATTTTAAAAAATGGAAATGCATGCTTGAAACATGTTAAAGATGCAAATGACCTATGGATTCAAACCTTATTAAAGAGAATAACAAACGCAATTGAATTCTCAAGTGAATGTACCGTGGGATATATACCCGAGTCAAACAAGTTATTATTTTGAGCATTTACAAAAAACTTACCTAACAATCATAGATTATTATAAAGTTAATTATCATGCGTAACAGGCTATATTTTGGTAAGGAATGACTTATGGATTGGGAGTCAACACTCAGTCAAAAATCCCCCGCCACACCTTTTCCCGACGATTGCAAAACCTAATATATAAAAACTAAAAAGAGTTTACAATCCCTAAAAATTACAGATACGTATTGGAATTATCTCTCTCTACATTTGTGCATTGTGTATTTCCATTTTAGATGTATATTTTTTTCTTAAATATAAACTTGACTATTTACTTTCCCTTCATCTCGTAAACAAAAAAGACATAAAAGGCAAATAGATCACAACAAAATGAATTTTTTCTAGTTTATGTGTGGAAAAAAATTAAAGCAATAACAAATGTAAGTATAGAAAATTTATTCACACACCACAAATGAACACAAAAGTTTTGTTAACCAGGTTTGGGAAATCCACTATATCAAACCTAATAGCTTTGGAATTTTATAAGAAAGAGATTTTTCTACACATGTTTTAATAAATGGATATGCAGGCTTGAAACATGTTAAAGATGCAAATGACTTATGGATCCAAATCTTTAAAAGAGAATAAAAAACGCTCATTAAATTCTTAAGTGAACATGGGGTGGGATATTTACTCGAGTCAAACAAGCCATTATTTTGCCAATTTACAAAAAGCTAACCTAATGGTCATAGATGTGTGAAAAGTGATTTATCATGCGTTGCGGGCTATATTTTTGTAAGGAATGACTTATAGATTGGGAGTCAACACTCAGTTAAAAATCTGCCCCCCCCCCCCCCCCCCCCCCCCCCCCCCCCCCAGTTCCCGACGATTGCAAAACCTAATATGTAATAAATAAAAAAAGTGTACGATCCCTAAAAATTACAGAAACATTTTGGAATTATCTCTCTCTACATTTGAGCATTGTCCATTTCATTTTAGATGTACACTTTGTTATTAAATCAAAACTTGAGTATTCACTTTCCCTTCATCTAGTAAACAAAAAAGAAATAAAAGGCAAAAATATCACAACAAAATGAAAATTTTAGAGTTTATTTTTGGAAAAAATTTAATGCATCAACAAATGTAAGTAAATAAAATTTATTCACACACCAAAAATGAACACAAAAGTTTTGTTATACATGTTTGGAAATTCAACCGAAATAGCTTGGAATTTTAAAAGAAAGAGATTTTTCTACACATGTTTTAAAAAAAGGATATGCATGCTTGAAACATGTTAAAGATGGAAATGACCTATGGATCCACACCGTTTAAAGAGAATAAAAAACGCTCAATAAATTCTCAAGTAAACGTGCGGAGGGATATTTACCCGAGTCAAACATGCCATTATTTTGCCCATTTACAGAAAGATGATCTAACAGCCATAGTTGATTGTAAAGTGTTTTATCTTGCGTATTGGGCTATATTGTTGTAAGGAATGACTTATGGATTGAGAGTCAACACTCAGTTAAAAATCCCCCGCCTCCCTCTTTTCCTGACGATTGCAAAACCTAATATATAAAAACTAAAAAGAGTTTACAATCCCTTAAAATTACAAACAATTTTTGGAATTCTCTCGCTCTATATTTTTGCATTGTGCATTTCCATTTTAGGTGAATTCTTTTTCGTGAATTAAAACTTGAGTTTTCAATTTCCATTGATCTCGTAAACAAAAAAGAGATAAAGGCAATTAGATCACAATGTAATGAAAATTATAGAGTGTATGTATGGAAAAAATTTAAAGCAATAACAAATATAAGAAAAGAAAATTTATTCACACACCACATATGAACACAAAATTTTTTTTATCCAAGTTTGGGAAATTCCACTTGTTCAAACCTAATAGCTTGGAATTTTATAAGAAAGAGATTTTTTCTACACATGTTTTAAAAAATGGATATGCATGCTTGAAACATGTTAAAGATGCAAATGACCTATGGATCAAAACCTTTTAAAGAAATAGCAAATGCCAATTAAATTATCAAATGAACGTACGGTGGGATATTTACCTAAGTCAAAAGAGCTGTTATTTTGCCCATTTACAAAAAGCTGACATTACAGACATAGATGATTGTAAAATGATTAATCATGTGTAACGGGCTATATTTTTCTATGGAATGACTTATGGATTGGGAGAGTTAAAAATCCCCTGCCTCCCCCTTTACCCGAAGATTACAAAACCTAATTTATAAAAAATAAAAAGAGTTTACAATCCTTAAAAATTACAGACACTTTTTTGAATTATCTCTCTCTTCATTTGTGCATTGTGCATTTTAATTTTAGATGTATACTTTTTTCTTAAATTAAAACTTGATTTTCACTTTCCCTTCATCTTGTAAACAAAAAAGAGATAAAAAGCAAAAAGATCACAACAAAATGAAAATTTTGGAATTTATGTTTGGAAAAAAATAAATTAATTAAAAATATAAGTAAATAAAATTTATTCAAACATCAGAAATGAACACAAAAGTTTTGTTGTGCAAGTTTTGGAAATTCCACTAGTTCAACCCTAATTGCTTGGAATTTTATAAGAGAGATTTTTCTACAAATGTTTTAAAAAATGGATATCGATGCTTGAAACATGGTAAAGATGCAAATGACCTATGGATACAAACCTTTTAAAGAGAATAATAAACACTAGTTAAATTCTCAAGTGAACGTGCGGTGGGATATTTACCCGAGTCAAACATGCCATTATTTTGCGCTTTTACATAAAGTTGACTTTACGATCATAGATGATTGTAAAGTGATTTTTCATGCGTAACAGGGTATATTTTTGGAAGGAATGACTTATGGATAAGGAGTCAACACTCAGTTAAAAATCCTTCGCCTCACGCTTTTCCCGACGATTCCTAGACCAAAAATATAAAAACAAAAAAGAGTTTACAATCCCTAAGAATTACAGACACTTTTCCATCAACTTGTAAACCAAAAAAGTGATAAAAGGCAAATAGATCACAACAAAATGAAAATTTTAGAGTTTCTGTATGGAAAAAATTTAAAGCAATAACAAATGTATGCAGAGAAAATTTTTTCACACACCACAAATGAACACAAAAGTTTTGTTATCCAAGTTTGGGAAATCTACTTGATCAAACCAAATGGCTTGGAATTTTATAAGAAAGAGATTTTTCTTCACATGTTTTAAAAAATGGATATGCAGGCTTGGAACATGTTAAAGATGCAAATGACCTATGGATCCAAATCGTTTAAAGAGAATAACAAACGCTCATTAAATTCTCAAGTGAACGTGCGGTAGGAAATTTTCCCGAGTTAAAAAAGCCATTATTTTGCCGATTTACATAAAGCTGACATAACGGTCATAGATGGTTGTAAAGTGATTTATCATGAGTAACGGGCTATATTTTTGTCAGGAATGACTTATAGATTGGGAGTCAACACTCAGTTAAAAATCCTTCACCTCCCCCTTTTCACGACGATTGCAAAACCTAATATATAAAAACTAAAAAGAGTTTACAATCCCAAAAAATTATAGAAACTTTTTGGAATTATCTCTCTCTACATTTCTGCATTGTGCATTTTCATTTTAGATGTATACTTTTTTCTTACATCAAAACTTGAGTTTTCACTTTCCCTTCTTATCATAAACAAAAAAGATATAGAAGGCAATTAGATCACAACATAATGAAAATTGTAGTGTTTATGTATGGAAAAAATATAAAGCAACAAAAAATGTAAGAAAATAAAATTTATTCACACACCACAAATGAACACAAAATTTTTGTTACCCAAGTAAGGGAAATTCCACTAGTTTAACCCTAATAGCTTGGAATTTTATAATTAAGAGATTTTTCTACACATGTTTTAGAAAATGGATAAGAATGCTTGAAACATGTTCAGGAAGCCAATGACCTATGGATCCAAACCTTTTAAATAGAATAACGTATTCTCATTAAATTCTCAATTGAACGTGCGGTGGGATATTTACCCGAGTCAAACATGCCATTATGTTACCCATTTACAAAATGCTAACCTAATGGTAATAGATGATTGTAAAGTGATTTATCATGCGTAAAGGGCTATATTTTTGGATGGAATGACTTATGGCTTGGGAGTCAACACTCAATTAAAAATCCCCCGCCGCCCCCTTTTCCCTTCGATTGCAAAACCTAATTTATAAAAACTAAAAAGAGTTTACAATGTCTTAAAATTACAGAAACATTTTAGAATTATCTCTCTCTACATTTGAGCATTGTCCATTTCATTTTCGATGTATACTTTGTTATTAAATCAAAACTTGAGTATTCACTTTCTCTTCATCTAGTAAACCAAAAAGAAATAAAAGGCAAAAAGATCACAACAAAATAAAAATTTTAGAGTTTATTTTTGGAAAAAATTTAATGCATCAACAAATGTAAGTAAATAAAATTTATTCACACACCAAAAATGAACACAAAAGTTTTGTTATACATGTTTGGAAAATTCCACTAGTTCAACCGAAATAGCTTGGAATTTTAAAAGAAAGAGATTTTCCTACACATGTTTTAAAAAAAGGATATGCATGCTTGAAACATGTTAAAGATGCAAATGACCTATGGATCCACACCGTTTAAAGAGAATAAAAAACGCTCAATAAATTCTAAAGTGAACGTGGGGTGGGATATTTACCTGAGTCAAACAAGACATTATTTTGCAAATTAACAAAAAGCTGACCTAACGATAATAGATGATTGTAAAGTGATTTATCATACGTAACGGGCTATATTTATGTAAGGAATGACTTATGGATTGGGTGTCAATACTCAGTTAAAAATCCCCCGCCTCCCCCTTTTCCCCATCGTTTGCAAAACCTAATATATGAAAACTTAAAAGAGTTTACAATCCCTAAAAATTACAGACACTTTTTGGCATTATCTCACTCCACATTTGTGGATTGTGCATATCCATTTAAGATGTATACTTTTTCTTAAATCAAAACTTGAGTTTTCACTTTCCCTTCGTCTCACAAAGTAAACAGAGATAAAAGGCAAATGGATCACACCAAAATGAAAATTTTAGAGTTTATGTATGGAAAAAATTTAAAGCAATAAAAAATGTATGAAAAGAAAATTTATTCACACCCCACATATGAACACAAAAGTTTTGTTATCCAAGTTTGGAAAATTCCACAAGTTCAACCCTAATAGATTGGAATTTTATAAGAAAGAGATTTTTCTACCATAGTTTTAAAAAATGGATATGCATGCTTGAAACATGTTAAAGATTCTAAAGACCTATGGATCCAAACCTTTTAAAGAGAATAACAAAGGCTCATTAAATTCTCAAGTCAACGTGTGGTGGGATATTGCCCATTTTCAAAAAGCTGGCCCAATGGTCATAGACGATTGTAAAGTGATTTATCACTGATGGATTGGGTGTCAACACTTAGTTAAAGATCCCTTGCCTCCCCCTTTTCCCTATGATTGCAAAACCTAATATATAAAAATTGAAAAGAGTTTACAATCTCAAAAAATTACAAACACTTTTTGGAATTATCTCTCGCTACATTTGTGCATTGTGCATTTCCAATTTAGATGTATAGTTTTTTCTTAAACCAAAACATGAGTTTTCACTTTCCCTTCATCTCGTAAACAAAAAAGAGATAAAAGGCAAATAAGATCACAATAAAATGAAATTTTTAGAGTTTATGTATGGAAAAAATTTAAAGCAACAACGAATGTAAGTAAAAAAAATTTATTCACACACCACAAATGAACACAAAAGTTTTGTTATCCAAATTTTGGAAATACCACTAGTTCAACTCTAATAGCTTGGAATTTTATAAGAAAGTGATTTTTCTACACATGTTTTAAAAAATGGATATGCATGCTTGAAACATGTTCAAGATGCAAATGACCTATGGATCCAAATCTTTTAAAGAGAACAACAAACGGTCATTAAATTCTCAAGTGAAGGTGCGGTGGGATATTTACCCGAGTCAAACAAGCCATTATTTTTCACATTTATAAAAAGCTGACGTAATGATCATAGATGATTGTAAAGTGATTTATCATGCGTAAACGGCTATATTTTTTTAAGGAATGACTTTTGGATAGGGGGTCAACACTCAGTTAAAAATCCGCCGCCTCACCCTTTTACCGACGATTGCAAAACCCAACATATAAAAACTAAAAAGAGTTTACAATCCCTAAAAGTTACAGAAACTTTTTGGAATTTTCTCTCCCTACATTTGTGCATTGTGCATTTCCATTTTAGATGTATACTTTTTACTTAAATCAAAACTTTTTTCACTTTTCCTTCATCTCGTGAACAAAAAATAGATAAAAGGCAAATTGAGCACAACAAAATGAAAATTTTAGAGTTTAAGTATGGAAAAAATTTAAAGCAATAACAAATGTAAGTAAAGAAAATTTATTCACACACCACAAATGAACACAAAAGTTTTGTTATACAAGTTTTTGAAATTCCACTAGTTTAACCCTAATAGCTTGGAATTTTATAGGAAAGAGATTTTTCTACACATGTATTAAAAAATTGATATGCATGCTTGAAACATATTAAAGATGCGAATGACTTACAGATCCAAAACTTTTAAATAGAATAACAAACTCTTTTTAAATTCTCAAGTGAACGTGCGGTGGGATATTTACTCTAGTCTATCATGCCATTATTTTGCAAATTTAAAAAAAGCAGACATAACGGTAATAGATCATTGTAAAGTGATTTATCATGCGTAACGGGGTATATTTTTCGAAGGAATGACTTATGGATTGGGTGTCAATACTCAGTTAAAAATACCCCGCCTCCCCATTTTCGTTACAATTGCAAAACCTAATTTATAAAAACTAAAAAGATTTTAAAAAGCCTATAAATTACATACACTTTTTGGAATTATAGCTCTCTACATTTGTACATTGTCCATTTCCATTTTAGATGTATACCTTTTTCTTAAATTAAAACTTGAGTTTTCACTTTCCATTCATCTCGTAAACAAGAAAGAGATAAAAGGCAAATAAATCGCAACAAAATAAAAAATTTAGAGTTTAGGTCTGAAAAAAATTTAAAGCATTAACAAATGTTAGTAAAGAAAATTTATTCACACACCACAAATGAACACAAAAGTTTTGTTATCCAAATTTCGGAAATTCCACTAGTTCAACCCTAATAGCAAGGAGTTTCTTAAGACGGAGATTTCTACACATGTTTTAAATATAGATATATCTACTTGAAACATGTTAATGATGCAAATGACCTATGGATCCAAACCTTTTAAAGAGAATAACAAACACTCATTAAATTCTCAAGTGAACGTGCGATTGGATATTTACCCGTGTCAAACAAGCCGTTATTTTGCCCTTAAAAAAAGTTGACCTACCGGTCATAGACGATTGTAAAGTGATTTATAATGTGTAATGGGCAATATTTTTTTAAGGAATGACTTATGGATTGGGAGTTAACACTCAGTTAAAATCTCCCGCCTCTCCCCTGTCCCTACGATTGGAAAACCTAATATATAAAAACTAAAAAGAGTTTACAATCCCAAAAAATTACAGACACTTTTTGGAATTATCTCTCTCTACATTTGTGCATTGTGCATTTCCAATGTAGATGTATACTTTTTTCTTAAATCAAAACTTGAGTTTTTACTTTCCCCTCATCTCGTAAACAAAAAAGAGATAAAAAGCAAATAGATCATAACAAAATGAAAATTTTAGAGTTTATGTATGGAAAAAGTTTAAAGAAATAACAAATGTAAGTAAAGAAAATTTATTCACACACCACAAATGCAAACAAAAGTTTTGTTATCAAGTTTTGGAAATTCCACTAGTTCAAGCCTAATTTCTTTGAATTTTATAAGGAAAATATTTTTCTACACCTGTTTTAAAAAATGGATATGCATACTTGAAACCTGTTAAAGTTGCAAATGACCTATGGATCCAAACGTTTTAAAGAGAATAACAAACTGTCATTAAATTCTCAAGTGTATGTGCTGTGGGATATTCACCCGAGTCAAAGAAGCCATTATTTTGCCCATTTACAAAAAAATTGACCTAACGATCATAGATGATTGTAAAGTGATTTATCATACGTAACGGGCTACATTTACGTAAGGAATGACTTATGGATTGGGAGTCAACACTAAGTAAAAAATCCCCCTCCTCGCCTTTTCCCAACGATAGCAAAACCTAATATATAAAAACTAAAAAGAGCTTACAATCTCTAAAAATTACTGACACTTTTATGAATTATCTCTCTTTAAATTTGTGCATTGTGCATTTCCATTTTTTATGTTTACTTTTTTCTAAAATCAAAACATGATTTTTCACTTTCCCTTAATCACGTAAACAAAAAAGAGATAAAAGGAAAATATATCACAATAAAATGAAAACTTTAGAATTTATGTATGGAAAAAATTTAAAACAATAACAATTGTAAGTAATGAAAATTTAATCACACACGACAAATGTACACAAAAGTTTTGTTATCCAAGTTTGGGAAATTCGACTAGTTCAACCCAAATAGCTTGGAATTTTTATAAGAAAGAGATTTTTCTACACAAGTTTTAAAAAATGGATATGCATGCTTGACACATGTTAAAGATGCAAATGACCTATGGATCCAAACCTTTTGAATTGAATAACAAGCGCTCATTAAATTCTCAAGTGAACGTGTGGGGGGATATTTACCGAAACGAAGCAATTATTTTGCCCATTTACAAAAAGTTGACCTAACGATCATAGATGATTGTAAAGTGAATTATCATGCGTAACTGGCTATATTTTTGTAAGGAATGACTTCTGGATTGGGATTCAACACTCAGTTAAAAATCCCCTGCCTCCCCCTTTTCCCTTCAATTGCAAAACCTTAAATATAAAAATAAAAAAGAGTTTAAAATCCCTAAAAATTACGGACACTTTTTGGAGCATTTGTGCTTTGTGCATTTCCATTTTAGAAGTATACTTTTTTCTTAAATCAAAACTTGAGTTTTCACTTTCCCTTCATCTCATAAACAAAAAAGAGATAAAAGGCAAATACATCACAACAAAATGAAAATTTTACAGTTTATGTATGGAAAAAATTTAAAGCAATAAAAAATGTAAGTAAAGAAAATTTATTCATACACCACAAATGAATACAAAAGTTTCGTTTTGTAAGTTTGGGAAATTCCACTAGATAAACCCTAATAGCTTGGAATTTTATAGGAAAGAGATTTTCCTACAATTGTTTTAAAAAATTGATATGCAAGCTTGAAACATGTTAAAGATACAAATGACCTATGGATCCAAACCTTTCAAAGAGAATAATAAAATCTCATTAAATCCTCATGTGAACGAGCAGTGGGATATTTACCCTAGTCAAACAAGCCATTATTTTGCCCATTTAAAAAAAGCTGCCGAAACAGTCCTAGACGATTGTAAAGTGATTTATCTTCTATAACGGGCTATTTTTTTGTAAGGAATGACTTATGGATTGGGAGTCAACACTCAGTTAAAAATCCCCCGCCTCCCCCTTTTCCCGATGATTGCAAAACCTAATAAATAAAAAATAAAAAGAGTTTACAATCCAAAAAAATTACAAACACTTTTTGGAATTATCTCTCTCTACATTTGTGCATTGTGCATTTCCATTTTAGTTGTATACTTTTTTCTTAAATTTAAACTGGAGTTTTCACTTTCACTTCATCTCGTAAATAAAAATGAGATAAAAGGCAAATAGATTACAACAAAATGAAAATTTTAGAGTTTATGTATGGAAAAAATTTTAAGCAACAACAAATGTAAGTAAAGAAAATTTATTCACACACCACAAATGAACACAAAATTTTTGTTATCTAAGTTTAGGAAATTTCGGTAGTTCAACCATAATAGCTTGGAGTTTTATAAAAAAGAGATTTTTCTGCACATGTTTTAAAAAATGGATATGGATGTTTGAAACAAGTTAAAGATGCAAATTACCTATGGATCCAAACCTTTTAAAGAGAATAACAAATGCACATTAAATTCTTAAGTGAACGTGCAGTGGGATATTTACCCGAGTCAAACAAGCCATTTTTTTGCCCATTTACAAAAAGCTGACCTGACAATCATAGATGATTGTAAAGCGATTTATCATGCGTAACCGGCTATATTTTTGTAAGGTATGACTTATGGATCTAGATAGATAAAAATCCCCCTCCTCACCCTATTCCGAACGATTGCAAAACCTAATATATATAAACTAAAAAGAGTTTACTATCCCTAAAATTATAGACACTTTTAAGAATTATCTCTCTCAACACTTGTGCATTGTGCATTTCAATTTTAGATGAACACTTTTTTCTTAAATCAAAACTTGAGTTTTCACTTTCCCTTCATCTCGTAAACCAAAAAGAGATGAAAGGCAAATAAATCAAAACAAAGTGAAAATTTTAGTTTATGTATGGAAAAAAATAAATTAATAACAAATGTAAGCAAAGAAAATTTATTCAACACCATCAATGAGCACAAAATTTTTGTTATCCAAGTTTGGGAAATTCCACTTGTTCAACACATATTGCTTGGAACTTTATAAGAAAGAGATTTTTCTATGCATGTTTTTAAAAAAAGGATATGCATGCTTGAAACATGTTAAAGATGCAAATGACCTATGGATCCAAGCCTTTTAAAGAGAATAACAAATGCTAATTAAATTCTCTAGTGAACGTGCAGTGAGATATTTACCCAAGTCAAACAAGCCATTATTTTGCCTATTTACATAAAGCTGACCTAACGATCATAGATAAAAGAAAAATGATTTATCTTGCATAACGTGCAATTATTTTTGTTAGGAATGATTTATGGATTGGGAATCAACATTCAGTTAAAAATCCCCGCCACCCCTTTTCCCGACGATTGCTAAACCTAATGTATAAAAACTAAAAAGAGTTTATAATCCCTAAAAATTACTGAATGTTTTATGAATTATCTCTCTGTACATTTGTGCATTGTGCATTACCATTTTGGACGTATACTTTTTAAACTTGAGTTTTCACATTCCCTGCATCTCGTAAACAAAAAAGAGATAAAAGGCAAATAGATTACAACAAAATAAAAATTTTAGAGTTTATGAATGGAAGAAAGTTAAAGCAATAACAAATGTAAGTAAATAAAATTTATTCACACATCACAAATGAACACAAAAGTTTTGTTATCAAAGTTTGTGAAATTCCACTATTTCAACCCTAATAGCTTGGAATTTTATAAGAAAGATATTTTTATACACATGTTTTAAAAAGTGCATATGCATGCTTGAAACTTGTTAAAGATGCAAATGACCTATGGATCCCAACTTTTTAAAGAGAATAACAAACGCCAATTAAATTCTCAAGAGAACGTGCGGTAGGATATTTACCCGAGTCAAACATGCCATTATTTTGAGCATTTACATAAAGATGACCTAACTATCATAGATGATTGTAAAGTGATTTATCATGTGTAATGGGCTATATTTTTGTAAGGAATGACTTATGGATTGGGAGTCACCACTCAGTTAAAAATCCAGCGCCTCACCCTTTTCCCGACGATGGCAAAACCAAAAAAATAAAAACGGAAAAGGGTTTACAATCCTTAAAAATTACAGAAACTTATTGGAATAATCACTCCCTACATTTGTGCATTTTGGATTTTCATTTTAGATGGATATTTTTTTCTTAAATCAAAACTTTATTTTTCACTTTCCCTTCATCTCGTAAACAAAAAAGAGATCAAAGAAAAATAGATCACAACAAAATAAAAAATTTAGAGCTTATGTACGGATAAAATTTAAAACAATAACAAATGTAAGTAAAGAAATTTATTCACACACCACAAATGAACACAAAAGTTTTGTTATCCAAGTTTGGGAAATCCACTTGATCAAACCTAATAGCTTGGAATTTTAAGAGAAAGAGATTTTTCTACACATGTTTTAAAAAATGGATATGCAGGCTTGAAACTTGTTAAAGATGCAAATGACCTATGGATCCAAATCTTTTAAAGATAATAAAAAACGCTCATTAAATTATCAAGTGAATGTGCGAAGATATATTTACCCGAGTGAAACATGCCATTATTGTGGCCATTTACAAAAAGCTTACCTAATGGTGATAGATGGGTGTAAAGTGATTTATCATGAGTAACAGGCTATTTTTTTTTTGTAAGGAATGACTTATAGATTGGTAGTCCATACTTTGTTAAAAATCCTCTGCCATCCCCTTTTCTTGACGATTGCAAAACCTAATATATAAAAACTAAAAAGATTTTACAAGCCCTAAAAGTTACAGAAACTTTTTTGAATTATCTCTCTCTACATTTGTGCATTGTGCATTTCCATTTTAGATGTATACATTTTTCATTCATCAAAACTTGAGTTTTCACTTTCTCTTCATCTCGTAAAAAAAAAAAAGAGGTAAAATGCAATTAGATCACAACATCATGAAAATTTTAGAGTTTA
Organism: Aristolochia californica; assembly: GCF_029961685.1. Lineage (NCBI taxonomy): Eukaryota > Viridiplantae > Streptophyta > Magnoliopsida > Piperales > Aristolochiaceae > Aristolochia > Aristolochia californica. The sequence goes on along the minus strand of NW_027181992.1, from coordinate 29,305,606 downwards.
TGTGTGGAAAAAAATTATAGCAATAACTAATGTAAGTAAAAAAAATTTCATCACGCACCACAAATGAACACAAAAGTTTTGCTACCCAAGTTTGTGAAATTCCACTAGTTTAACCCTAATAGCTTGGAATTTTATAAGAAATAGATTTCTCTACACATTTTTTAAAAAATGGATATGCATGCTTGAAACACGTTAAAGATGCAAATGACCTATGGATCCAAACCTTTTAAATAGAATAACAAACTCACATTAAATTCTCAAGTGAATGTACGGTGGGATATCTACCCGAGTCACACATGCCATTATTTTGCCCATTTATAAAAAGCTGACCTAACAGTCATAGATGATTGTAAAGTGATTTATCATGCGTAACGGGCTATATTTTAGGAAGGAATGACTTATGGATTGGGAGTCAACACTCAGTTAAAATCCCCCCCCTCACCCTTTTGCCTACGATTGCAATACCTAATTTACAAAAACTGAAAAGAGTTTACAATGTCTTAAAATTACACACAATTTTTGGAATTATCTCTCCCTACATTTATGGATTGTCTATTTTCGTTTTAGATTTTTACTTTTTTCGTAAATCAAATCTTGAGTTTTCACTTTCTATTCATCTCAGAAACAAAAAAGAAATAAAAGGCAAATAGATCACAACAAAATGAAAATTTTAGAGTATACGTATGGAAAATTTTCAAATATATTTTCACACCATAAATGAACACAAAATTTTTCTTATCCATGTTTGGAAAATTGCACAAGTTCAACCCAAATAGCTTGGAATTTTATAAGAAAGAGATTTTTCTACACATGTTGTAAAAAATGGATATGCATGCTTGAAATATATTAAAGATGCAAAAGACCTATGGATCCAAAACTTTTAAATAGAATAACAAAATCTCATTAAATTCTCATGTGAACTTGCGGTGGGATATTTACCGAAGTCAAACAAGCCATTATTTTGCCTTTTTACAAAAATCAGACCTTACAGTCAAAGATGATTGTAAAGTGATTTATCATGCGTAACGGGCTATATTTTTGTAAGGAATGACTTATGGATTGGGAGAGTTAAAAATCCCCCACCTCCCCCTTTTCCAAATGATTGCAAAACCTAATATATACAAACTAAAAAGAGTTTACAATCCCTAAAAATTACAGACACTTTTTGAAATTATCTCTCTTGATTTGTGCATTGTGCATTTGAATTTTAGATGTTTACTATTTTTTGTTAATCAAAACATGAGTTTTCACTTTCCCTTCATATCATTAAAAAAAAAAAGGCAAATAGATCACAACAAAATGAATTTTTTTGAGTTTATGTATTGAAAAAATTTAAACCAATAACAAATGTAAGTAAAGAAAATTTATTCAAACACCACAAATGACCACAAAAGTTTTGTTATCCAAGTTTGGGAAATTCCACTAGTTCAACCCTAATAGTTTGAAATTTTATAAGAAAGAGATTTTTCTACAATAGTTTTAAAAAATGGATATGAATGGTTGAGACATGTTAAAGATGCAAAAGACCTATTGATCCACACCTTTTAAAGAGAATAACAAATTCTAATTAAATTCTCAATTTAAAGTGCGGTGGGATATTTGCCCGAGTCAAACAAGCCATTATTTTTCCCATTTAGATAAAGCTGACCTAACGATCATAGATGATTGTAAAGTGTTTTATCATGCATAATCGACTATATTTTTGTCAGGAATGACTTATGGATTGGGAGTCAACACTCAATTAAAAATGCTTCACCTCCCCCTTTTCCTGATGATTACAAAACCATATATATAAAAATTAAAAAGAATTTCCAATCCCTAAAAAATACAGACACTTTTTGGAATTATCTCTCTCTACATTTGTGCATTGTGCATTTACATTTTAGATATATACTTTTTTCTTAAATATAAACTAGAGTTTTCACTTTCCCTTCATCTCGTAAACAAAAAAAAAGACAAAAGGCAAATAGATCACAACAAAATGAAAATTTTAAAGTTTATGTATGGAAAAAATTTAAAGCAATAACAAATGTAAGTTAAGAAATTTTTTTCACACACCATCAATGAACATAAAAGTTTTGTTATCCAAGTTTGGGAAATCCACCAGATCAAACCTATTAGCTTGGCATTTTATAAGAAAGAGATTTTTCTACACATGTTCTAAAAAATGGATATGCAGGCTTGAAACATGTTAACGATTCAAATAACCTATGGATCAAAATCTTATCAAGAGAATAACAAACGCTCGTAAAATTCTCAAGTGAACGTGTGGTTGGATATGTACCCGAGTCAAACAAGCCATTATTTTGTCGATTTACAAAAAGCTCACGTAATGGTCATTGTTGGCTGTAAAGTGATTTATCAAGCGTAACGGGCTATATTTTTGTAAGGAATGACTTATAGATTGGCTGTCAACACTCAGTTAAAAATCCCCCACCTCCCCCTTTTCCTGACAATTTCAAAACCTAATATACAAAAACTAAAAAGATTTTACAATCCCTAAAAATTGCAGAAACTTTTTGGAATTACCTCTCTCTATATTTGTGCATTGTGCATTTCAATATTAGACGGATACTTTTTATTACATTAAAACTTGAGATATTTCATAAACAAAAAACAGATTAAGGCAATTAGATCTGAACATAATGAAAATTTTAGAGTTTATGTATTGAAAACAATTATAGCAATATGTAAAGTAAGTAAAGAAAATTTATTCACACACCACAATTGAAGACAAAAGTTTTGTTACCCAAGTTTTGGATATTCCACTAGTTTAACCCTAATAGCTTGGAATTTTATAAGAAATATATTTTTCTACACATGTTTTAAAAATGGATATGCATGCTTGAAACATGTTAATGATGCAAATGACCTATGGATCCAAACCTTTTAAATAGAATAACAAACTCTAATTAAATTCTGAAGTGTGGTGGGATATTTACCCGAGTCAAACATGCATTTATTTTGTCCATTTACAAAAAGCTTACCTAACGGTCATAGATGATTGTAAAGTGATTTATCATGCGTAACGGGACATATTTTTTGGAAGGAATGACTTATGGATTGGGAACCAACACTTAGTTAAAAATCCCCCGTCTCCCCCTTTTCCCAACAAATGCAAAACCTAATTTATAAAAATTAAAAGGAGTTTACAATGTTTTAAAATTACAGACACTATTTGGAATTATCTCTCTCTACATTTGTGCATTGTCCTTTTCCTTTTTAGATGTATACTTTTTTCTTTAATCAAAGCTTGAGTTTTCACTTTCCCCACATCTCGTAAACAAAAAATAAATAAAACGCAAATAGATCGCAACAAAATGAAAATTTTAGAGTTTATGTATGGAAAAAAAATAATGTATAGACAAATGTAAGTAAATAAAATTTCTTTTCACACCACAAATGAACACAAAAGTTTTGTTATCCATGTTTGGAAAATTCCACTAGTTCAATCCAAATAGCTTGGAGATTCAAATGACCCAAGGATCGAAACCGTTTAAAGAGAATAACAAACGCCCATTAAATTCTCAAGTGAACGTGTGGTGGGATATTTACATGAGTCAAACAAGCCATTTTTTTGCCCATTTACAAAAAGTTGTCCTAACCGTCATAGACGATTGTAAAGTGATTTTTCTTGAATAAAGGGTTATTTTTTAAACGAATGACATATGGATTGGATGTCAACAGTCAGTTAAAAATCCCCCGCCTCCCCTTTTCCCTACGATTACAAAACCTAATATATAAAAACTAAAAAGAGTTTACAATCCCAAAAAATTACAAACACATTTTGGAATTATCTCTCGCCACATTTGTGCATTGTGCATTTTCATTTTAGAAGTATACTTTTTTCTTACATCAAAACTTGAGTTTTGAATTTCCCTTCATCTCGTAAACAAAAAAGAGATAAAAGGCCAATAGATCACAAAAAAATGAAAATTTTAGAGTTTATGTATGGAAAAAATTTAAAGCAATAACAAATGTTAGTATAGAAAATTTATTCACAATAAAAATGAACACAAAAGTTTTGTTACCCAAGTTAGGGAAATTCCACTTGTTTAACCCTAATAACCTGGAATTTTATAAGAAAGAGATTTTTCAACACATGTTTTAAAAAATATATATGCATGCTTGATACATTTTAAAGATGCAAATGACCAACGGATCCAAACATTTTAATTAGAATAACAAACGGTCAATAAATTCTCAAGTGAATGTGCGGTGGGATATTTACCTGAGTCAAATAATCCATTATTTACCCATTTACAAAAAGCTAAACTTACAGTGATAGATGATTGTATAGTGATTTATCATGCGTAAAGGGCTGTATTTTTGTAAGGAATGACTTATAGATTAGGAGTCAACACTCAGTTAAAAATCCCTCGCCTCCCCCTTTTCCCTATAATTGCAGAACCTAATTTATAAAAACTAAAAAGATTTTACAATGCCAAAAAATTACAGAAACTTTTTTGAATTATCGCTCTCTACTTTTGTGTTTTGTCTATTTCCATTTTAGATGTATACATTTTTCTTAAATCAAAACTTGAGTTTTCACTTTCCCTTCATCTCGTAAACAAAAAAGAGATAAAAGGCAAAAAGATCAATAGAAAATAAAATTTTTAAAGTTTATGTATGAAAAAAATTAAAGCATTAATAAATGTAAGTAAAGAAATTTATTCACATAGCACAAATGAACACGAAAGTTTTGTTATCCAAGCTTCGGAAATTCCACTAGTCGAACCCTAATAGTTTGGAGTTTTATAGGAACAAGATTTCTACAATTGTTTTAAATATGGATATGCATGCTTGAAACATGTTAAAGATGCAAATGACCTATGGATCCAAACATTTTAAAGAGAATAACAAACTCTCATTAAATTCTCAAATAAACTTGCGGTGGGATATTTACCCAATTCAAACAACCATTATTTTGCAGTTTTAAAAAAAGCTGACCTAACAGTCATAGATGATTGTAAAGTCATCTATAATGTGTAACGGGCAATATTTTTGTAAGGAATGACTTATGGATTGGAAGTCAATACTCAGTTAAAAATCCCCCACCTCCCCGCTTTCTCTACGATAGGAAAACCTAATATATAAAAAATAAAAAGAGTTTACAATCCAAAAAATATACAAACACTTTTTGGAATTATCTCTCGCTCAATTTTAAAGTTGACCTAACGATCATAGATGATTGTAAAGTGATCTATCAAGCCAAATGGGCTATATTTTTGTAAGGAATAACTTATGGATTGGGTGTGAACAAACAGTTTAAAATCCTTTGCCATACCCTTTTCCCAACGATTGCCAATCAGAATATATAAAAATTAAAAATAGTTTACAATCCCTAAAAATTACTGATACTTTTTGGAACATTTGTGCATTGTGCATTTCCATTTTAGATGTATACTTTTTTCTTAAATCAAAACTTGAGTTTTCACTTTCCCTTCATCTCGTGAACAAAAAAGAGATAAAAGACAAATAAATAAGAACAAAATGAAAATTTTAGAATTTATGTATGAAAATAATTTAAAGCAATAACAAATGTAAGTAAACAAAATTTATTCACAAACCAAAAATGAACAAAAACGTTTTGTTATCCAAGTTTGGGAAATTCCACTAATTCAACCCTAATAGCTTGGAATTTTATTAGAAAGAGATATTTCTACACATGTATTAAAAAATTTGATATGCAAGGTTGAAACATGTTAAACAAGCAAATGACCTATGGATCCAAACCTTTTAAAGAGAATAACAAATGCTTAATAAATTGGCAAGTGAATGTGCAATGGGATATTTATCTGAATCAAAGCCATTATTTTGCCTATTTATAAAAAGCTGACCTAACAATCATAGATGATTGTAAAGTGAATTATCGTGTGTAACTGGCTATATTTTTATAAGGAATGACTTCTGGATTGGGATTTAACACTGAGTTAAAAATCCTCAGCCTCCCCCTTTTCCCAACGATTGCAAAACCTAATATATAAAAATTAAAAATATTTTTCAATCCCTAAAAATTAAAAAAACTTTTTGGAACATTTCTGCATTGTTCATTTCCATTTTAGATGTATAATTTTTTCTTCAATCAAAACTTGAGTTTTCACTTTCCCTTCATCTTTTAAACAAAAAAGAGATAAAAGGCAAATAGATCACAACAAAATAAAAATTTTAGAGTTTATGTGTGGAAAAATTTAAAGCAACAACAAATGTAAGTAAAGAAAATTTATTCACATACCACAAATGAACAAAAAAGTTTTGTTATTCAAGTTTGGGAAATCCCACTAATTCAACCCTAATTGCTTGGAATTTTATAAGAAAGAGATTTATTTACAATTGTCTTAAAAAAATGATATGCATTCTTTAAACATGTTAAAGATGCAAATGACCTATGGATCCAAACCTTTTAAAGAAAATAACAAATGCTCATTAAATTTTCAAGTGAAAGTGCGGTGGAATATTTACCTGAGTCAAACAAGCCATTTTTTTGCCCATTTCCAAAAAGCTGACCTAACTGCCATGGACGATTGTAAAGTGATTAATCTTGTGTTACCAGCTATATTTTTGTAACAAATGACTTATGGATTGGGTGTCAACACTTTTAAAATTCCCCCACCTCCCCCATTTCCTTACAATTGCAAAACCTAACATATAAAAACTACAAAGAGTTTCAAATCCCATAAAAGCACAAACACTTTCTGGAATTATCTCTCGCTACATTTGTGCATTGTTCATTTTCATTTTCATGTTTACTTTTTTCTTAAATCAAAACACTAATTTTCACTTTCCCTTCATCTCGTAAACAAAAAAGAGATAAAAGGCAAATAGATCATAACAAAATGAAAATTTTTGAATTATGTATGGAAAAAATTTAAAGCAATAACAAATGTAAAAGAAAATTTATAAAGACACAACAAATGCATAGAAAAGTTTAGTTATCCAATTTTCGGAAATTCCACTAGTTCAACCCTAATAGCTTGGAATTTTATAAGAAAAAGATTTTTCTGCACATGTTTTAAAAAAAGGATATGCATGCTTGAAAAATGTGAAAGATGCAAATGTCCTATGGATCCAAAGCTTTTAAAGAGAATAACAAACGCCAATTAAATTCTCAAGTGAATGTGCGGTAGGGTATTTACACGAGTCAAACAAGCCATTATTTTGAGCATTTACATAAAGCTCACCTAACTATCATAGAAGATTGTAAAGTGATTTATCATGCGTAATGGGCTATATTTTTGTAACAAATTATTTATGGATTGGGAGTCAACAAACAGTTAAATAACCCCTGCTACACGCTTTTCCCGGCGATTGGAAAACCAAAAATATAAAAAATAAAAAGACTTTACAATCCCTAAAAAATAAAGACACTTTTTGGAATTGTCTCTCTCTACATTTGTGCATTGTGCATTTCCATTTTAGATGTATACTTTTTTCTAAAATCAAAACTTGAGTTTCACTTTCCCCTCATCTTGTAAACTAACAAGAGGTTAAAGGGAAATAGATCATAACGAAATAAAAATTTTAGAGTTTATGTATGCAAAAAGTTAAAAGTAATAACAAATGTAAGTAAATAAAGTTTTTTCACACACCACAAGTGCAAATGAAAGTTTTGTTATCAAGTTTGGGAAATTCCACTAGTTTAATCCTATTTGCTTCGAATGTTATAAGGATGAGATTTTTCAACACATGTTTTAAAAAACTGGATATGCATGCTTGAAACGTGTTCAAGATGCAAATGACCTATGGATTCAAACCTTTTAAAGAGAATAACAAATACTCATTAAATTCTCAAGTGAACGTGCGGTGGGATATTTACCCAAGTGATGCAGGCGAGAATCTGATGAGGGTATATATTCGGATCCGGAGTAATTAGTTGGATCCTTAATCGGATCTTTAGTCGGAGTCGGATCCATATTCGGATATTTAGTCGGATCCTTACTCGGATCCTTACTCGGATCTTTTGTATTGAACCCGGTTGGACCAAAATTATTAGGGTCGGGTTCTTGTTTTTCCGAGCTGCAGCCCGGGCTTGTCGGGGGCGTTGAATGTGGTTAAAAGGTTGTTTAGGTTTCTTGGAAGGCAGTTGATGATATTTTAAATCGGAGTTAGAGAATTTCTCTACGATTTCAGGGTAGATTTCGTTACTCCTCCTGTGATTCTCAATTTGATCTGCCTACAGGATAATCGCTATCCTGTCCGGCGTCAGTTGGTATCAGAGCTTCAGGCTCGGGAAGAAGCAGATCTCGCCCGAGACGCTGCAGCGAGCAGAAGGGTCGACCACGACGACGCCGTCGCCGTTGAGCTACCGCTCAACGTTGTTGCCAAAAAAAACTTGGGATTCAACCGAGCAGAGCTCGGGACTCGACCGAGCAAGGACAGAAACAGAGCAGAGGCTCTGGCTTTGCCGGAACAGAGGGATTCGGCAGGAAAAGGGGTCGGCATCGACGTCGTCACCGCCGGAACTGCCGTGCGACGTTGCCGTAGTCGGATCTGCCGTCGACGGAGCTCGACGAACAGATAAGGTTCGGGATTGACGGAAAATCGAGCATCGAAACAGAGTTTCGTGGTGCCGAGAAAAGGGGTTCCGAGACGGGAGCCCTCGTTGCCGGACCGAGCCAGCGTCGCAGGCGGCGACGAGCTGCCGGAGACGACGGCTGGAGAGGTCTTGATTTCGAAAACAAGGGGCACCGAAATCCTGATTTCGGGAGGAACTTTCCGTCGGCGTCGGGACGTCGAGGTATTTTCGATTTGGGGGAAGTTATATTATTATTTTATTAGTATTAAAAAAAAAAAAAAAAAAAGTGGACAAATATTGTCTTCCATGGCTGGTGGTCGTGGTCGTAGCCGTTATGTTCAATCAGTGATAATTGACGATTTGCAGAGACAAGTCGCACAGTTAGTACAACTTGACGATTTGCAGAGGCAAGTCGCAAAGTTAGTGAAAATTTCAGATTTGCAGAGACAAGTCGCAGAGTTAACCCAGCGTCTCACGACGCAGGAGTTCGGGTCTCGTGAGATGGAAACTCACCATTACGATCCCAGGTTCGACAACCCGAGTTTAGGATTCCAGGAGCACCGCGGTCAGGGAGATCGACTTGTAGACCTTGGTTTCAGCGTACCGCTACCTGAGATTTCTGGGATGTTACAGACCGAAGGAGTCACCGCCTGGTTACCTGCCAATGAGGCGTTTGGTGACCCTGTGTATGATGATGATGTTGAGGACCCTGTGTTTGATGCTGCTGATGTTGTTGAAGACGTGGTCGATGTGATTGAGGAGCTTGATGACCCTGTGTTCGATAATACGGATGTAGAGGAAGACATGGTCGATGAGATTGACACGCTTGGTGACCCTATCTATGATGATGCAGATGTGGAGGAAGACATAGTCGGTGACACTACGGGGCTTGGTGAACCTGTGTATGATGTTGCTGATGATGATGTGTTGTGTGGTGATGGCCATGCGCCTCTCGTTGTTCGTCCGAGTCTGATGCCTCCCGCGGGGGCTTCAGGGGCTGTTTGGCCGAAGGGCCCTCTTTTCCCCTCGACCTGCCCCGTTGTTGATCCAGAGTGTGCAGTGTGACCATTGACAGTAGTATTTGTGCGATTGTTGTGTCTGACGCGACTGTCCGCTCTCGTCCGGCCCGACTCACTCATCCTCTGTTCGCCATGTTGTTAGTGGAGGTTGCACCTGGAGACGTCGCGGCGGATCCTCCTCCTGGCCTGCCGCCTGAGCAGGGGACGCTGGCCATTCCTGCATGTCATTTGTGGCCTGTCGATGTTTTTCATGTTGCCCCTTGTGTCCTTCGTTTTTGGGTTCTGCTGACGTTATTATGCACTCGAGGGCGAGTTCTTTCCAACCCGAGGAGACTGATGCAGGCGAGAATCTGATGAGGGTATATATTCGGATCCGGAGTAATTAGTTGGATCCTTAATCGGATCTTTAGTCGGAGTCGGATCCATATTCGGATATTTAGTCGGATCCTTACTCGGATCCTTACTCGGATCTTTTGTATTGAACCCGGTTGGACCAAAATTATTAGGGTCGGGTTCTTGTTTTTCCGAGCTGCAGCCCGGGCTTGTCGGGGGCGTTGAATGTGGTTAAAAGGTTGTTTAGGTTTCTTGGAAGGCAGTTGATGATATTTTAAATCGGAGTTAGAGAATTTCTCTACGATTTCAGGGTAGATTTCGTTACTCCTCCTGTGATTCTCAATTTGATCTGCCTACAGGATAATCGCTATCCTGTCCGGCGTCACCAAGTCAAACAAGCCACTACTTTGAGGATTTCCATAAAGCTGACCTAACGATCATAGAGGACTGTAAAGAGATTTATCATGCGTAACGGGCTATATTTTAGTGAGGACTGACTTATCGATTGGGAGTCAACACTCAGTTAAAAATCCCCCGCCTCACCCTTTTCCCAACGATTGCAAAACCTAATATATAAAAATTAAAAACAATTTACAATCCCTTAAAATTAAAAACACTTTTTGGAACATTTGTGCATTGAGCATTTCCATTTTAGATGTATACTTTTTTCTTAAATCAAAACTTGAGTTTTCACTTTCCCTTCATCTTTTAAACAAAAAAGTGATAAAAGGCAAAAAGATCACAACAAAATAAAAATTTTAGAGTTTATGTATGGAATAAACTTAAAGCAATAACAAATGTAAGTAAAGAAAATTTATTCACAGACCCCAAATGAACACAAAAGTTTTGTTATTCATGTCAGGGACACTCCACTAGTTAACCCCTAATTGCTTGGAATTTTATAAGAAATAGATTTTTCAAAAATTGTTTTAAAAAATGGATATGCATGCTTGAAACATGTTAAAGATGCAAATAACCTATGGATCAAACCTTTTAAACAGAATAACAAATGCTCATTAAATTCTCAAGTGAACGTGCGGTGGGATATTTTCCTGAGTCAAACAAACCATTTTTTTGCCCATTTACAAAAAGCTGACCTAACCATCATGGACGATTTTTAAGTGATTTATCTTGTGTACTGGGCTATATTTTTGTAACGAATGACTTATGGATTGGGTGTCAACACTCTGTTAAAAATCCCCCACCTCCCCCTTTTCCCGACGATTGCAAAACCTAATATATATAAACTAAAAAGAGTTTACAATCCCAAAAAAATACAAATATTTTTTGGAATTATCTCTCGCTACATTTGTGCATTATGAATTTCCATTTTTTATGTTTACTTTTTTCTTAAATCAAAACTTGATTTTTCACTTGCCCTTCATCACGTAAGCAAAAAAAGAGATAAAAGGCAAATAGATCATAACAAAATGAAAATTCTCGAATTATGTATGGAAAAAATTTAAAGCAATAACAAATGGAAGTAAATAAAATTTATTCACACACCGCAAATGAATAGAAAAGTTTTTTTATCCAAGTTTCAGAAATTCCACTAGTTCAACCCTAATAGCTTGGAATTTTACAAGAAAGAGATTTTTCTACACTTGTTTTAAAAAATGGATATGCATGCTTGAAACATGTTAAAGATTCAAATGGTCTTTGGATCCAAACCTTTTAAAGAGAATAACAAATGCTCTTTAAATTCTCAAGTGAACTTGAGGTGGGATATTTAGCCGAGTCAAACAAGACATTATTTTGCCCATTTAAAAAACGCTAAACTTACAGTCATAGATGATTGTAAAGTGATTTATCATGCGTAACCGGCTATATTTTTGTATGGAATGACTTATGGATTGGGAGAGTTAAAAATCCCCTGCCTCCCCCTTTTCTGGACAATTGCAAAACCTAATATATAAAAACTAAAAGGAGTTTAGAATCCCTAAAAGTTATAGACACTTTTTGGAATTATCTCTTTCTCCATTTGTGCATTGTGCATTGTGCATTTCAATTTTAGATGTATACTATTTTTCATTAATCAAAACTTGCGTTTTCACTTTCTCTTCATCTCGTAAACAAAAAAGATATAAAAGGCAAATAGATCACAACAAAATGAAATTTTTAAGTTTATGTATCAAAAAAATTTTAATTAATAACAAATGTAAGTAAGAAAATTTATTCAAACACCACATATGAACACAAAAGTTTTTTTATCAAAGTTTGGGAAATTCCACCTGTTCAACCCTATAAGTTTGGTATTTTAGTAGAAAGAGATTTTTCTAAAATAGTTTTAAAAAATGGATATGCATTCTTGAAACATGTTAAAGATGCAAAAGACCTATGGATCCAATCCTTTTAAAGAGAATAACAAGTTCTAATAAAATTCTCAATTGAACGTGCGGTAGGATATTTACCCGAGTCAAAAAAGCCATTATTTTGTCCATTTACATAAAGCTGACGTAACAATCATAGATGATTGTGAAGTGTTTTATCATGCGTAATGGGCTATATTTTTGTAAGGAATGACTTATGGGTTGGGAGTCAACACTCAGTTAAAAATCCCCCGCCTCTCCCTTTTGCTGATGATTACAAAACCTAATATATAAAAACTAAAAAAAGTTTCCAATCCCGAAAAATTACATACACTTTTTGGAATTATCCCTCTCTATATTTGTGCATTGTGCATTTCCAATTTAGATGTACACTTTTTCTTAAAAATTTTTAGAGTTTATTCACACACCACAAATGAACACAAAAGTTTTGTTACACAAGTTTGGGAAATTCCACTAGTTTAACGCTAATAGCTTGGAATTTTATAAGAAATATATTTTTCTACACATGTTTTAAAGAATGGACATGTATGCTTGAAACATGTTAATGATGCAAATGACCTATGGATTCAAACCTTTTAAATAGAATAACATACTATAATTAAATTCTCAAGTGAATGTGCAGTGGGATATTTACCCGAGTCAAACATGCCTTTATTTTGCCCATTTACAAAAGGCTGACCTAACTGTCATAGATGATTGTAAGGTGATTTATCATACGTAACATACCCTATTTTTTGGATGGAATGACTTATGGATTGGGAGTCAACACTCAGTTAAAAATCCCCCGCCTCTCCCTTTTCCCTACGATTGCAAAACCTAATTTATAAAAACTAAAAGGAGTTTACAATGTTTTAAAATTACAGACACTTTTTGGAATTATCTCTCTCTACATTTGTGCATTGTCCATTTCCATTTTAGATGTATACTTTTTTCTTTAATCAAAACTTGAGTTTTCACTTTCCCTTCATCTCGTAAACAAAAAAGAAATAAAAGGCAAATAGATCGCAACAAAATGAAAATTTTAGAGTTTATGTATGGAAAAAAATTAATGGATCAACAAATGTAAGTAAATAAAAATTATTTTCACACCAAAAATGAACACAAAAGTTTTGTTATCCATGTTTGGAAAATTCCACTACTTCAACCCAAATATCTTGGAATTTTATAAGAAAGAGATTTTTCTACACATGTTTTAAAAAATGGATTTGCATGCTTGAAACATGTTAAAGATTCAAATGACCCATGGATCCAAACCGTTTAAATAGAATAACAAATGCTCATTAAATTCTCCAGTGAACATGCAGTGGGATATTTACCCGAGTCAAACAAGCCATTTTTTTGCCCAATTACAAAAAGCTGATCTAACCATGATAGATGATTGTAAAGTTATTTATCTTGCATAACGGGCTATATTTTTGTAACGAATGACTTAAGGATTGGGTGTCAACACTCAGTAAAAAATCCCCCGCCTCCATTTTTAAACCTAATATATAAAAACTAAAAAGAGTTCACAATCAAAAAATATTACAAACACTTTTTGGAATTATCTCTTGCTACATTTGTGCATTTCCATTTTAGATGTAAACTTTTTTCTTATAACAAAACTTGAGTTTTGACTTTCCCTTCATCTCGTAAAAAAAAAGAAATAAAAGGCCAATAGATCACAACAAAAAGAAAATTTTAGAGTTTATGTTGGAAAAAATTTAAAGCAATAAAAAATGTAAGTAAAGAAAATTTATTCACGCCACAAATGAACACAAAATTTTTGTTACCCAAGTTTGGGAAATTCCACTTGTTTAACCCTAATAGCTTGGGATTTTATAAGAAAGAGATTTTTCTACACATGTTTTAAAAAATTGATATGCATGCTTGAAACATGTTAAAGATGCAAATGACCAATGGATCCAAACCTTTTTATGAGAATAAAAAACGGTGAATAAATTCTCAAGTGAACGTGAGTGGGATATTTACCTGAGTCAAACAATTCATTATTTACCCATTTACAAAAAGCTGAACTTATAGTGATAGATGATTGTATAGTGATTTATCATTGGTAAAGGGTTGTATTTCTTGTAAGGAATGACTTATAGATTGGGAGTCAACACTCAGTTAAAAATCCCTCGCCTTCCCCTTTTCCCTACGATTGCAGAACCTAATTTATAAAAATTAAAAGGTTTTACAATGCCAAAAAAATTACAGACACTTTTTTGAATTATCGCTCTCTACTTTTGTGTTTTGTCCATTTTCATTTTAGATGTATACTTTTTTCTTAAATCAAAACTTGAGTTTTCACTTTCCCTTCATCTCGTAAACAAAAAATAGATAAAAGGCAAATAGATCAATAGAAAATAAAAATTTTAGAGTTTATGTATGAAAAAAATTAAAGCATTAATAAATTTAAGTAAAGAAAATTTATTCACATAGCAGAAATGAACACAAAAATTTTGTTATCCAAGCTTCGGAAATTCCACTAGTCGAACCCTAATAGTTTGGAGTATTATAGGAACGAGATTTCTACAGTTGTTTTAAATATGGATATGCATGCTTGAAACATGTTAAAAATTCAAATGACCTATGGATCCAAACATTTTAAAGAGAATAACAAACTCTCATTAAATTCTAAAATTAACGTGCGGTGGGATATTTACCCGATTCAAAAAAGCCATTATTTTGCAGTTTTACAAAAAGCTAACCTAACGGTCATATATGATTGTAAAGTCATTTATAATGTGTAACGGGCAATATTTTTGTAAGGAATGACTTATGGATTGGAAGTCAATACTCAATTAAAAATCCCCCGCCTCCCCGCTTTCCCTACGATAGGAAAACCTAATATATAAAAAATAAAAAGCATTTACAATCCCAAAATTATACAAACACTTTTTGGAATTATCTCTCACTATATTTTAAAGCTGACCTAACGATCATCGATGATTGTAAAGTGATTTATCAAGCCGAACAGGCTATATTTTTTCAGGAATAACTTATGGATTGGGTGTCAACACACAGTTAAAAATTCACTACCATACCCTTTTCCCAACAATTGCCAAACCAAATATATAAAAATTAAAAATAGTTTACAATCCCTAAACATAACTGATACTTTTTGGAACATTTGTTCATTGTGCATTTCCATTTTAGATGTATACTTTTTTCTTAAATCAAAACTTGAGTTTTAATTTTCCCTTCATCTCGTACACAAAAAAGAGATAAAAGGCAAATAGGTCACAACAAAATAAAAAATTTAGATTTTATATATGGAAAAAATTTAAAGCAATAACAAATGTAAGTAAAGAAAATTTATTCACACACAACAAATGAACACAAAAGTTTTGTTATTCAAGCTTGGGAAATTCCACTAGTTCAACCCTAATTGCTTAGAATTTTATAAGAAAGAGGTTTTTCTACAATTGGTTTAAAAAATGGATATGCATGCTTGAAACTTGTTAAAGATGCAAATGACCTATGGATTGAAACCTTTTAAAGAGAAAAATAAACGCTCATTAAATTCTCAAGTGAACTTGCAGTGGGGGATCTTTACCCGAGTCAAACAAGCCATTAGTTTTCCCATTTATAGAAAGTTGTCCTAATGGTCATAGATGTTTGTAAAGCGATTTACCTTCAGCAATGGACTATACTTTTGTAAGGAATGACTTATGGATTTGGAGTCAACATTCAGGTAAAAATCCCCCACCTCCTCCTTTTTCCCGACGATTGCAAACCTAATATATAAAACTAAAAAGAGTTTACAATCCATAAAAATTATAGACAATTTTATGAATTATCTCTCTCTACATTTGTGCATTGTGCATTTCTATTTTTTATATTTACTTTTTTCTGAAATAAAAACATGATTTTTCACTTTCCCTTCATCTCGTCAACAAAAAAGAGATAATAGGCAAATAAATAAGAACAAAATGAAAATTTTAAAATTTATGTATGGAAAAAATTTAAAGCAATAACAAATGTATGTAAAGAAAATTTATTCACACACCACAAATGAACAAAAACGTTTTGTTATCCAAGTTTGGGAAATTCCACTAGTTCAACCCTAATAGCTTGGAATTTTATAAGAAAGAGATAATTTCTACACATGTATTAAAAAAATTGATATGCAAGGTTGAAACATGTTAAACAAGCAAATGACCTATGGATCCAAACCTTTTAAAGAGAATAACAAATGCTCAATAAATTCGCAAGTGAATGTGCGATGGGATATTTATCTGAATCAAAGCCATTATTTTGCCCATTTATAAAAAGCTGACCTAACAATCATAGATGATTGTAAAGTGAATTATTGTGCGTAACTAGCTATATTTTTGTAAGGAATGACTTTTGGATTGGGATTTAACACTGAGTTAAAAATCCCCCGCCTCCCCCTTTTCCAACGATTGCAAAACCTAATATATAAAAATTAAAAATATTTTACAATCCCTAAAAGTTACAAACACTTTTTGGAACATTTCTGCATTGTTCATTTCGATTTTAGATGTATACTTTTTTATTTAATCAAAACTTGAGTTTTCACTTCCCTTCATCTTTTAAACAAAAAAAGAGATAAAAGGCAAATAGATCACAACAATAAAAATTTTAGAGTTTATGTATGAAAAAAATTTAAAGCAACAACAAATGTAAGTAAAGAAAATTTATTCACATACCACAAATGAACACAAAAGTTTTGTTATTCAAGTTTGGGAAATCCAACTAGTTCAACCCTAATTGCTTGGAATTTTATAAGAAAGAGATTTCTTTACAATTGTTTTAAGAAATGGATATGCATGCTTTAAACATGTTCAAGATGCAAATGACCTATGGATCCAAACCTTCTAAAGAAAATAACAAATGCTCATTAAATTCTCAAGTGAACGTTCGGTGGGATATTTACCTGAGTCAAACAAGCCATTTTTTTGCCCATTTACAAAAAGCTAACCTAACTGCCATGGATGATTGTAAAGTGATTTATCTTGTGTTACTAGCTATATTTTTGCAACGAATCACTTATGGATTAGGTGTCAACACTCTGTTAAAATTCCCCCACCTCCCCCATTTCCCTACAATTGCAAAACCTAATATATAAAAACTAAAAAGAGTTTCCAATCCCATAAAAATAAAAATAGTTTTGGGAATTATCTCTCACTACATTTGTGCATTGTGCATTTCAATTTTTTATGTTTACTTTTTTCTTAAATCAAAACAATAATTTTCACTTTCCCTTCATCTCGTAAACAAAAAAGAGATTAAAGGCAAATAGATCATAACAAAATGAAAATTTTCGAATTATGTATGAAAAATATTTAAAGAAATAACAAATGTAAGTAAAGAAAATTTATTCACACACAACAAATGAATAGAAAAGTTTTGTTATCCAAGTTTCAGAAATTCCACTAGTTCATCCCTAATAGCTTGGAATTTTATAAGAAAAAGATTTTTCTGCACTTGTTTTAAAAAAAGGATATGCATGCTTGAAACATGTGAAAGATGCAAATGTCCTATGGATCCAAACCTTTTAAAGAGAATAACAAATGCCTATTAAATTCTCAAGTGAACGTGCGGTGGGATATTTACCCGAGTCAAACAAGCCATTATTTTGAGCATTTACATAAAGCTGACCTAACGATCATAGAAGATTGTAAAGTGATTTATCATGCGTAACGCACTATATTTTTGTAACGAATTATTTATGGATTGGGAGTCAACACACAGTTAAAAAAACCCCGCTACACCCTTTTCCCGATGATTGCAAAACCAAAAATATAAAAACTAAAAAGAGTTTACAATCCCTAAAAAATAAAGACACTTTTTGGAATTATCTCTCTCTACATTTGTGCATTGTGTATTTCCATTTTAGATGTATACTTTTTTCTAAAATCAAAACTTGAGTTTTCACTTTCCCCTCATCTTGTAAACTAAAAAGAGGTAAAAGGGAAATAGATCATAACGAAATGAAAATTTTAGGGTTTATGTATGCAAAAAGTTAAAAGTAATAACAAATGTAAGTAAAGCAAATTTTTTCACACACCACAAATGCAAATGAAAGTTTTGTTATTAAGTTTGGGAAATTCCACTAGTTCAACCCTAATTGCTTCGAATTTTTTAAGGATGAGATTTTAAAACACATATTTTAAAAAATGGATATGCATGCTTGAAACATGTTCAAGATGCACATGACCTATGGATTCAAACCTTTAAAAGAGAATAACAAATGCTCATTAAATTCTCAAGTGAACGTGCGGTGGGATATTTACCCAAGTCAAACAAGCCACTACTTTGAGCATTTACATAAAGCTGACCTAACGATCATAGATGATTGTAAAGTGATTTATCATGAGTAACGGGATATATTTTAGTGAGGACTGACTTATAGATTGGGAGTCAACAATCAGTTAAAAATCCCCCGCCTCACCCTTTTCCCAACGATTGTAAAACCTAATATATAAAAATAAAAAACAATTTACAATCCCTTAAAATTACAGACCCTTTTTGGAACATTTGTGCATTGAGCATTTCCATTTTAGATGTATACTTTTTTCTTAAATCAAAACTCGAGTTTTCACTTTCCCTTCATATTTTAAACATAAAAGAGATAAAAGGCAAAAAGATCACAACAAAATAAAAATTTTAGAGTTTATGTTTGGAATAAATTTAAAACAATATCAAATGTAAGTAAAGAAAATTTATTCATAGACCCCAAATGAACACAAAAGTTTTGTTATTCAAGTTTGGGAAATTCCACTAGTTCAACCCTATTGCTTGGAATTTTATAGGAAATAGATTTTTCTACAATTGTTTTAAAAAATGGATATGCATGCTTGAAACATGTTAAAGATGCAAATGACCTACAGATCCAAACCTTTTAAAAAGAATAAATGCTCATTAAATTCTCAAGTGAATGTGCGGTGGGATATTTACCTGAGTCAAACAAACCATTTTTTTCCCATTTACAAAAAGCTGACCTAACCGTCATGGACGATTTTTAAGTGATTTATCTTGTGTAAGGGGCTACATTTTTGTAACGAATTACTTATGGATTGGGTTTCAAGACTCTGTTAAAAATCCCCCCTCACCCTTTTCCCTACGATTTCAATACCTAATTTATAATTACTAAAAAGAGTTTACAATGTCTTAAAATTACACACACTTTTTGGAATTATCTCTCCCTACATTTGTGGATTGTCCATTTCCGTTTTAGATGTTTAGTTTTTTCGTAAATCAAAAGTTGAGTTTTCACTTTCCCTTCATCTCGGAAACAAAAAAGAAATAAAAGGCAAATAGATCACAACAAAATGAAAATTTTAGAGTATACGTATGGCAAAATTTAGAGTATATTTTCACACCATAAATGAACACAAAATTTTTCTTATCCATGTTTGTAAAATTGCACTAGTTCAACCCAAATAGCTTGGAATTTTATATGAAAGAGATTTTTCTACACATGTTGTAAAAAATGGATATGCATGCTTGAAACATGTTAAAGATGAAAAAGACCTATGGATAAAAAAATTTTAAATAGAATAACAAAATCTCATTAAATTCTCAAGTGAACTTGCGGTGGGATATTTACCTAAGTCAAACAAGCCATTATTTTGCCTTTTTACAAAAAGTTGACCTTACAGTCAAAGATGATTTTAAAGTGATTTATCATGCGTAACGGGCTATATTTTTGTAAGGAATGACTTATGGATTGGGAGAGTTAAAAATCCCCCACCTCCCCCTTTTCCGGATTATTGCAAAACCTAATATATACAAACTAAAAAGAGTTTACAATCCCTAAAAATTACAGACAATTTTTGGAATTATCTCTCTCTTCATTTGTGCATTGTGCATTTCAATTTTAGATGTTTACTTTTTTTTGTTAATCAAAACTTTAGTTTTCACTTTCCCTTCATATCGTAAAAAAAAAAAAAAGGCAAATAGATCACAATAAAATGAAATTTTTTGAGTTTATGTATTGAAAAAATTTAAACAAATAACAAATGTAAGTAAAGAAAATTTATTCAAAAACCACAAATGAACACAAAAGTTTTGTTATCCAAGTTTGGAAAATTCCACTAGTTCAACCCTAATAGTTTGGAATTTTATAAGAAAGATTTTTCTGCAAAAGTTTTAAAAAATGGATATGCATGGTTGAAACATGTTAAAGATGCAAAAGACCTATTCATCCACACCTATTGATCGTGACAAAATGAAAATTTTAGAGTTTATGTATGGAAAAAATTTAATGGATCAACAAATATAAGTAAATAAAATTTATTTTCACACCGCAAATGAACACAAGTTTTGTTATCCATGTTTGAAAAATTCCACTAGAACAACCCAAATATCTTGGAATTTATAAGAAGGAGATTTTTCTACACATGTTTTAAAAAATGGATTTGCATACTTGAAACATGTTAAAGATTCAAATGACCCATGAATCCGAACCGTTTAAAGAGAATAACAAACGCTCATTAAATTCTCAAGTGAACGTGCGGTGGGATCTTTTCCGAAGTCAAACAAGCCATTTTTTTGCCCATTTACAAAAAAGTGATCTAACCATGATAGACGATTGTAAAGTTATTTATCTTACGTAACAGGTTATATTTTTGTAACGAATGACTTAAGGATTGGGTGTCAACACTCAGTTAAAAATCCCCGCCTCCCCTTTTAAACCTAATATATAAAAAATAAAAAGAGTTCACAATCAAAAAAAATTACAAACACTTTTTGGAATTATCTCTCGCTACATTTGTGCATTTCCATTTTAGATGTAAACTTTTTTCTTAAATCAAAACTTGAGTTTTCACTTTCCCTTCATCTCGTAAACAAAAAAGAGATAAAAGGCCAATAGATCACAACGAAATGAAAATTTTAGAGTTTTTGTGGGAAAAAATTTAAAGCAATAACAAATGTAAGTAAAGAAAATATATTCACGCCACAAATGAACACCAAAGTTTTGTTACCCAAGTTTGGGAAATTCCACTTGTTTAACCCTAATAGCTTGAAATTTTATAAGAAAGAGATTTCTCTACACATGTTTTAAAAAATTGATATGCATACTTGAAACATGTTAAAGATGCAAATGACCAATGGATCCAAACCTTTTTATGAGAATAACAAACGGTCAATAAATAATCAAGTGAACGTGCGGTGGCATATTTACCTGAGTCAAACAATCCATTATTTACCCATTTACAAAAAGCTGAACTTACAGTGATAGATGATTGTATAGTGATTTATCATGCGTAAAGGGCTGTATTTTTGTAAGGAATGACTTATAGATTGGGAGTCAATACTCAGTTAAAAATCCCTCGCCTCCCCCTTTTCCCTACGATTGCAGAACCTAATTTATATAAACTAAAAATATTTTACAATGCCAAAAAAGTAGAGACACTTTTTTGAATTATCGCTCTCTACTTTTGTGTTTTGTCCATTTCCATTTTAGATGTATACTTTTTTCTTAAATCAAAACTTGAGTTTTCACTTTCCCTTCATCTCGTAAACAAAAAAGAGATAAAAGGCAAATAGATCAAAAGATAATAAAAATTTTAGAGTTTGTGCATGAAAAAATTAAAGCATTAATAAATGTAAGTAAAGAAAATTTATTCACATAGCCCAAATGAACACAAAAGTTTTGTTATCCAAGCTTCGGAAATTCCACTAGTCGAACCCTAATAGTTTGGAGTTTTATAGGAACGAGATTTCTACAGTTGTTTTAAATATGGATATGCATGCTTGAAACATGTTAAAGATGCAAATGACCTATGGATCCAAACCTTTTAAAGAGAATAACAAACACTGATTAAATTCTCAAATGAACATGCGGTAGGATATTTACCCGATTCAAACAAGCCATTATTTTGCTGTTTTAAGAAAAGCTAACCTAACGGTCATAGATGATTGTAAAGTCATTTATGAAATGTAACGGGCAATATTTTTGTAAGGAATGACTTATGGATTGGAAGTCAATACTCAGTTAAAAATCCCCCTCCTCCCCGCTTTCCCTACTATAGGAAAACCTAATATATAAAAAATAAAAAGAGTTTACAATCCCAAAAATATACAAACACTTTTTGGAATTATCTCTCGCTACATTTTAAAGCTAACCTAACGAACATAGATGATTGTAAAGTGATTTATCAAGCCAAATAGGCTATATTTTTGTAAGGAATAACTTATGGATTGGGTGTCAACACACAGTTAAAAATCCACTTGCACACCCTTTTCCCAACGATTGCCAAACCGAATATATAAAAATTAAAAACTGTTTACAATCCCTAAAAATTAATGATACTTTTTGGAGCATTTGTTCATTGTGCATTTCCATTTTAGATGTAAACTTTTTTCTTAAATCAAAACTTGAGTTTTCATTTTCCCTTCTTCTCGTAAACAAAAAAGAGATAAAAGGCAAATAGGTCACAACAAAATAAAAAATTTAGATTTTATATATGGAAAAAATTTAAAGCATTAACAAATGTAAGTAAAGAAAATTTATTCACACACCACAATTGAACACAAAAGTTTTGTTATTCAAGTTTGGGATATTCCACTACTTCAACGCTAATTGCTTAGAATTTTATAAGAAAGAGATTTTTCTACAATTGTTTTAAAAAATGGATAAGCATTCTTGAAACTTGTTAAAGATGCAAATGACCTATAGATCCGCTGCCACCCCCTTTTCCCGACGATTGCAAAACCTAATATATAAAAACTGAAAAGAGTTTACAATCCCTAAAAATTATGGACACTTTTATGAATTCTCTCTCTCTACATTTGTGCATTGTGCATTTCCATTTTTTATGTTTACTTTTTCTTAAATAAAAACTTGATTTTTCACTTTCCCTTCATCTCGTCAACAAAAAAGAGATAGAAGGTAAATAAATAAGAACAAAATGAAAATTTTAGAATTTATGTATGGAAAAAATATAAAGAAATAACAAATGTAAGTAAAGAAAATTTATTCACACACCACAAATGAACAAAAACGTTTTTTTATCCAAGTTTGGGAAATTCCACTTGTTCAACCCTAATAGCTTGGAATTTTATAAGTATGAGATAATTTCTACACATGTATTAAAAAAATTGATATGCAAGGTTGAAACATGTTAAACAAGCAAATGACCTATGGATCCAAACCTTTTAAAGAGAATAACAAACGCTCAATAAATTCGCAAGTGAATGTGCGATGGGATATTTATTTGAATCAAAGCCATTATTTTACCCATTTATAAAAAGCTGACCTAACAATCATAGATGATTGTAAAGTGAATTATCGTGCGTAACTTGCTATATTTTTTTAAGGAATGACTTCTGGATTGGGATTTAACACTGAGTTAAAAATCCCCCGCCTGTCCCTTTTCCCAACAATTGCAAAACCCAATATATAAAAATTAAAAATATTTTACAATCCCTAAAAATTAAAAGCACATTTTGGAACATTTCTGCATTGTTCATTTCCATTTTAGATGTATACTTTTTTCTTAAATCAAAACTTGAGTTTTCACTTTCCCTTCATCTTTTAAACAAAAAAGAGATAAAAGGCAAATAGATCTCAAAAAAATAAAAATTTTAGAGTTTATGTATGGGAAAAATTTAAAGCAGCAACAAATGTAAGTAAAGAAAATTTATTCACATACCACAAATGAACACAAAAGTTTTGTTATTCAAGTTTGGGAAATCCCGCTAGTTCAACCCTAATTGCTTGGAATTTGATAAGAAAGAGATTTCTTTACAATTGTTTTAAAAAATGGATATGCATGATTTAAACATGTTAAAGATGCAAATGACCTATGGATCCAACCCTTTTAAAAAAAATAACAAATGCTCATTAAATTCTCAAGTGAACATGTGGTGGGATATTTACCTGAGTCAAACAAGCCATTTTTTTGCCCATTTATAAAAAGCTGAGCTAACTGCCATGGACGATTGTAAAGTGATTTATCTTTTGTTACCAGCTATATTTTTGTAACGAATTGCATATGGATTGGGTGTCAACACTCTGGTAAAATTCCCCCACCTCCCCCATTTCCCTACAATTGCAAAACCTAATATATAAAAACTAAAAAGAGTTTCCAATCCCATAAAAATACAAACACTTTTGGGAATTATCTCTCACTACATTTGTGCATTGTGCATTTCCATTTTTTATGTTTACTTTTTTCTTAAATCAAAACAATAATTTTCACTTTCCCTTCATCTCGTAAACAAAAAAGAGATAAAAGGCAAATAGATCATAACAAAATGAAAATTTTCGAAATATGTATGGAAAAAATTTAAAGCAATAACAAATGTAAGTAAAGAAAATTTATTCACACACAACAAATGAATAGAAAAGTTTTGTTATCCAAGTTTCGGAAATTCCACTAGTTCAACCCTAATAGCTTAGAATTTTATAAGAAAAAGATTTTTCTGCACATGTTTTAAAAAAAGGATATGAATGCTTGAAACATGTGAAATATGCAAATGTCCTATGGATCCATACCTTTTAAAGAGAATAACAAACGCCGATTAAATTCTCAAGTGAACGTGCGGTGGGATATTTACCCGAGTCAAACAAGCCATTATTTTGAGCATTTACATGAAGCTGACCTAACGATTATAGAAGATTGTAAAGTGATTTATCTTGCCTAACGGGCTATATTTTTGTAACGAATAACATATGGATTGGGAGTCAACACACAGTTAAAAAACCCCCGCTACACCCTTTTTTCGATGATTGCAAAACCAAAAATATAAAAAATAAAAAGAGTTTACAATCCCTAAAAACTAAAGACACTTTTTGAAAATTATCTCTGTCTACATTTGTGTATTGTGCATTTCCATTTTAGATGTATACTTTTTTCTAAAATCAAAACTTGAGTTTTCACTTTCCCCTCATCTTGTAAACTAAAAAGAGGTAAAAGGAAAATAGATCATAATGAAATGAAAATTTTAGAGTTTATGTATGTAAAAAGTTAAAAGTAATAACAAATGTAAGTAAAGAAAATTTTTTCACACACCACAAATGCAAATAAATGTTTTGTTATCAAGTTTGGGAAATTCCACTAGTTCAACCCTAATTGCTTGGAATTTTAGAGGGATGAGATTTTTCAACACATGTTTTAAAAAATGGATATGCATGCTTGAAATATGTTCAAGATGCAAATGACCTATGGATCCAAACCTTTTAAAGAGAATAACAAATGCTCATTAAATTCTCAAGTGAACGTGCGGTGGGATATTTACCCAAGTCAAACAAGCCACTACATTGAGCATTTACATAAAGCTGACCTAATGAACATAGATGATTGTAAACAGATTTATCATGCGTAACGGGCTATATTTTAGTGAGGACTGACTTATAGATTGGGAGTCAACACTCAGTTAAAAATCCCCCGCCTCACCCTTTTCCCAACGATTGCAAAACCTAATATATAAAAATAAAAAACAAATTACAATCCCTTAAAATTACAGACACTTTTTGGAACATTTGTGCATTGAGCATTTCCATAGATGCATACTTTTTTCTGAAATCAAAACTTGAGTTTTCACTTTCCCTTCATCTTTTAAAAAAAAAAGTTATAAAAGGCAAAAAGATCACAATAAAATAAAAAATTTAGAGTTTATGTATGGAATAAATTTAAAGCAATAACAAATGTATGTAAATAAAATTTATTCATAGACCCCAAATGAACACAAAAGTTTTGTTATTCAAGTTTTGGAAATTCCACTAGTTCAACCCTAATTGCTTGGAATTTTATAAGAAACAGATTTTTCAAAAATTGTTTTAAAAAATGGATATGCATGCTTGAAACATGTTAAAGATGAAAATGACCTATGGATCCAAACCTTTTAAAGAGAATAACAAATGCTCATTAAATTCTCAAGTGAACGTGCGGTGGGATATTTACGTGAGTCAAACAAACCATTTTTTTGCCCATTTAGAAAAAGCTGGCCTAACCGTCATGGACGATTTTTAAGTGATTTATCTTGTGTATCGGGCTACAGTTTTGTAACGAATGACTTATGGATTGGGTGTCAACACTCTATTAAAAATCCCCCACCTCCCCCTTTTCCCAAAGATTGCAAAACCTAATATATAAAAACTAAAAAGAGTTTATAATCCCAAAAAAATTCTAACACTTTTTGGAATTATTTCTCGCTACATTTGTGCATTATGCATTTCCATTTTTTATGTTTACTTTTTTCTTAAATCAAAACTTGATTTTTCACTTTCCCTTCATCTCGCAAGCAAAAAAAGAGATAAAAGGCAAGTAGATCATAACAAAATGAAAATTTTCGAATTATGTATGGAAAAAATTTAAATCAATAAAAAAAGGAAGTAAAGAAATTTTATTCACACACCACAAATGAATAGAACAGTTTTTTTATCCAAGTTTCAGAAATTCCACTAGTTCAACCCTAATAGCTTGGAATTTTACAAGAAAGAGATTTTTCTACACTTGTTTTAAAAAATGGATATGCATGCTTGAAACATGTTGAAGATTCAAATGACCTTTGGATTCAAACCTTTTAAAGAGAATAACAGATGCTCTATAAATTCTCAAGTGAACTTGCGGTGGGATATTTAACTGAGTCAAACAAGACATTATTTTGCCCACTTAAAAAAATCTAAACTTACAGTCATAGATGATTCTAAAGTGATTTATCATGCGTAACCGGCTATATTTTTGTATGGAATGACTTATGGATTGGGAGAGTTAAAAATCCCCCGCCTCCCCCTTTTTTGGACGATTAAAAAACCTAATATATAAAAACTAAAAAGAGTTTAGAATCCCTAAATGTTATAGAAACTTTTTGGAATTATCTCTCTCTTCATTTGTGCATTGTGCATTTCAATTTTAGATGTATACTTCTTTTCATTAATCAAAACTTGAGTTTTCACTTTCCCTTCATCTCGTAAACAAAAAAGAGATAAAAGGCAAATAGATCACAACAAAATGAAATTTTTTAGTTTATGTATCAAAAAATTTTTAATTAATAAAAAATGTAAGTAAGAAAATTTATTCAAACACCACAAATGAACACAAAATTTTTGTTATCCAAGTTTGGGAAATCCCATCTGTTCAACCCTATAAGTTTGGTATTTTAGTAGAAAGAGATTTTTCTATAATAGTTTTAAAAAATAGTTATGCATTCTTGAAACATGTTAAAGATGCAAAAGACCTATGGATCCAATCCTTTTAAAGAGAATAACAAATTCTATTTAAATTCTCAATT
Source organism: Aristolochia californica (assembly GCF_029961685.1). Classification (NCBI taxonomy): domain Eukaryota; kingdom Viridiplantae; phylum Streptophyta; class Magnoliopsida; order Piperales; family Aristolochiaceae; genus Aristolochia; species Aristolochia californica. Next base: position 29,278,214 of record NW_027181992.1, on the reverse strand, counting down.
GAACGTGCGGCGGGATATTTACCCCAGTAAAAAAGGTGATTATTTTGCCAATTTACATAAAGCTGACATAACGATCATAGATGATTGTAAAGTGTTTTATCATGCGTAGTGGGCTATATTTTTGTCAGGAATGACTTATGGGTTGGGAGTCAACACTCTGTTAAAAATCTCTTGCCTCCCCCTTTTCCTGATGAATACAAAACCTAATATATAAAAACTAAAAAGACTTTCCAATCCAAAAAAATTACATACACTTTCCTGAATTAACTCTCTCTACATTTGTACATTGTGCATTTCCATTTTAGATGTATGGAAAAAATTTAAAGCAATAACAAATGTAAGTATAGAAAATTTATTCACACACTACAAATGAAAACAAAAGTTTTGTTATCCAAGTTTGGGAAATCCACTAGATCAAACCTAATAGCTTGGTATTTTATAAGGAAGAGATTTTTCTACACATGTTCTAAAAAATTGATATGCAGACTTGAAACATGTTAAAGATGCAAATGACCTATGGATCGAAATATTTTATTGAGAATAACAAACACTCATTAAATTCTCAAATGAATGTGCGGTGGGATATTTACCCAAGTCAAACAAGCCATTATTCTGTCGATTTTCAAAAATTTGACCTAACGGTCATAGATGGTTGTAAAGTGATTTATCATGCTTAACGGACTACATTTTTGTAAGGAATGACTTATAGATTGGGTGTCAACACTCTGTTAAAAATCCCCCGCCTCCCCCTTTTCCCGACAATTGCAAAATCTAATATACAAAAACTAAAAAGAGTTTACGATCCCTAAAAATTACAGAAACTTTTTGGAATTAACTCTCTCTACATTTGTGCATTGTGCATTTCAATTTTAGATGTATACTTTTTTCTTACATAAAAACTTGAGTTTTCACTATCCTTTCATCTTGTAAACAAAAAACAGATAAAGCCAATTAGATGACAACATAATAAAAAATTTAGAGTTTATGTATGGAAAAAAATTATAGCAATAACAAATGTAAGTAAAGAAAATTTATTCACACACCACAAATGCACACAAAAGTTTTGTTACCCATGTTTGGGAAATTCCACTAGTTTAACCCTAATAGCTTGGAATTTTATAAGAAATATATTTTTCTACACATGTTTTAAAGAATGGACATGCATGCTTGAAACATGTTTATGATGCAAATGACCTATGGATTCAAATCTTTTAAATAGAATAACATACTCTAATTAAATTCTTAAGTGAACGTGCGGTGGGATATTTACCCGAGTCAAACATGGCTTTATTTTGCCCATTTACAAAAAGTTGACCTAACGGTCATAGATGATTGTAAAGTGATTTATCATGCGTAACGGGCCATATTTTTTGGAAGGAATGACTTATGGATTGAGTCAACACTTAGTTAAAAATCCCCTGCCTCTCCCTTTGCCCTACGATTGCAAAACCTAATTTATAAAAATTAAAAGGAGTTTACAATGTTTTAAAATTACAGACACTTTTTGGAATTATCTCTCTCTACATTTGTGCACTGTCCATTTTGATTTTAGATGTATACTTTTTTCTTTAATCAAAACTTGAGTTTTCACTTTCCCCTCTTCTCGTAAACAAAAAAGAAATAAAAGGCAAATAGATCGCAACAAAATGGAAATTTTAGAGTTTATGTATAGAAAAAATTTAATGGATCAACAAATGTAAGTAAATAAAATTTATTTTCACACTAGAAATGAACACAAAAGTTTTGTTATCCATGTTTGGAAAATTCCACTAGTTCAAACCAAATATTTTGGAATTTTATAAGAAAGAGATTTTTCTACACATGTTTTAAAATGTGGATTTGCATGCTTGAAACATGTTAAAGAGTCAAATGACCCATGGATCCAAACCGTTTAAAGAGAATAAGAAGCGCTCATTAAATTCTCAAGTGAACGTGCGTTGGGATATTTACCCGAGTCAAACAAGCCATTTTTTTTCCCATTTACAAAAAGCTGATCTAACCATGATAGATGATTGTAAAGTTATTTATCTTGCATAACAGGCCATATTTTTGTAATGAATGACTTAAGGATTTGGTGTCAACACTCAATTAATAATCCATCGGCTCCCCTTTTAAACCTAATATATAAAAACTAAAAAGAGTTCACAATCCAAAAAAATTACAAACACTATTTGGAATTATCTCTCGCTACATTTGTGCATTTCCATTTTAGATGTAAACTTTTTTCTTAAATCAAAACTTGAGTTTTACCTTTCATCTCGTAAACAAAATAGAGATAAAAGGCCAATAGATCACAACAAAATGAAAATTTTAGAGTTTATGTATGGAAAAAATTTAAAACAATAACAAATATAAGTAAAGAAAATTTATTCACACACCACAAATGAATACCAAATTTTTGTTACCCAAGTTTGGGAAATTCCACTTGTTTAACCCTACTAGCTTGGAATTTTATAAGAAAGAGATTTTTCTACACATGTTTTAAAAAATTGATATGCGTGCTTGAAACTTGTTAAAGATTCAAATGACATATGAATCCAAACCTTCTAATGAGAATAACAAACGCTCATTAAATTCTCAAGTGAACATGCGGTGGGATATTTACCCGAGTCAAACAAGCCATTATTTTGCCCATGTACAAAAAGCTGAACTTACAGTCATAGATGATTGTAAAGTGATTTGTCATGCGTAACGGGCTATTATTTTTGTAACGAATGACTTATGGATTGGCAGTCAACACTCAGTTAAAAATCCCCCGCCTCCCCCATTTCCCTACGATTGCAAAACCTAATTTATAAAAACTAAAATTAGTTTACAATGCCTTAAAATTTCAGACACTTTTTGGAATTATCGCTCTCTACATTTGTGTATTGTCCATTTCTATTTTAGATGTCTACTTTTTTCTTTAATCAAAACTTGAGTTTTCACTTTCCCTTCATCTCGTAAACAAAAAAGAAATAAAAGGCAAATAGATTGCCACAAAATGAAAATTTTAGAGTTTATGTATGGTAAAAATTTAATGGATAAACAAATGTAAGTAAATAAAATTTATTTTCACACCAAAAATGAACAAAAAAGTTTTGTTATCCTTGTTTGGAAAATTCCGCTAGTTCAGCCCAAATAGCTTGGAATTTTATAAGAAAGAGATTTTTCTACACATGTTTTAAAAAATGGATATGCATGCTTGGAAAAGGTTAAAGATTAAAATGACCCATGGATCCAAACCGTTTAAAGAGAATAAAAAATACTCATTAAATTCTCAAGTGAACGTGAGGTGGGATATTTACTCGAGTCAAACAAGCCATTAATTTTCCCTTTTAAAAAAAGCTGACCTACCGGTCATAGATGATTGTAAAGTTATTTATAATGTTTAACGGGCAATATTTTTGTAAGGAATGACTTATGGATTGGAAGTCAACACTCAGTTAAAAATCCCCCGCCTTCCCCCTTTCCTTACGATAGGAAAACTTAATATATAAAAAATGAAAAGAGTTTACAATCCCAAAAATATTCAAACACTTTTTGGAATTATCTCTCGCTGAAATTTTGCATTGTGCATTTCAATTTTTGTTGTTTACTTTTTTCTTAAATCAAAACTTTATTTTTCACTTCCCCTTCATCTCGTAAACAAAAAAGAGATAAAAGGAAAATAGATCATAACAAAATAAAAATTTTCAAATTTATGTATGGAAAAATTTTATAGAATTAACAAATGTAGGTAAAGAAAATTTATTCACACACAAAAAATGAATAGAAAAGTTTTGTTATCCAAGTTTCAGAAATTCAAATAGTTCAAACCTAATAGCTTTGAATTTTATAAGAAAGAGATTTTCTACACTTGTTTTAAAAAATGGATATGCATGCTTGTAACATGTTAAATATGCAAATGGCCTATGGATCCAAAATTTTTAATGAGAATCACAAACACTCATTATATTCTCAAGTGAACATGCGGTGGGATATTTAACCGAGTCAAACAAGCCTTTATTTTGCCCATTTATGACAAGCTAAACTTACAATCATAGATGATTGTAAAGAGATTTATCATCTGTAACCGGCTATATTTTTGTAAGGAATGATTTATGGATTAGGAGAGTTCAAAATCCCCTGCCTCCCCCTTTTCCGGACGATTGCAAAACCTAATATATAAAAACTAAAAAGAGTTTATAATCCCTAAAACTTACAGACACTTATCTCTCTCTACATTTGTGCATTGTGCAATTCAATTTTAGATGTATATTTTGTTCTTAAATCAAAACTTGAGTTTTCACTTTCCCTTCATCTCGTAAACAAAAAAGATATAAAAGGCAAATAGATCACAACAAAATTTATTCAAACAATCCATTATTTAGAGCATTTACTTAAAGCTGACCTAACGATCATAGATGATTGTAAAGTGATTTACCATGCGTAACGAGAAATATTTATTTAAGGAATGACTTATGGATTGGGAGACAACACTCAGTTAAAAATCCCCCACCTCACCCTTTTCCCGACGATTGCAAAACCAAAAATATAAAAACTAACAAGAGTTTACAATCCCTAGAAATTACAAAAATTTTTTAGAATTATCTTTCTCTACATTTTTGCATAGTGCATTTGAATTTTAGATGTATATTTTGTTCTTAAATCAAAACTTGAGTTTTCACTTTGCCCTCATCTCGTAAACAATAAAGAGATAAAAGGCAAATAGATCACAACAAAATGTAAATTTTAGAGTTTATGTATGTAAAAAAATTATATTACTAACAAATGTAAGTAAAGAAAATTTATTGAAACACCACAAATGAACACAAAATTATTGTTATCCAAGTTTGGGAAATTCCACTAGTTCAACCCTAATAGCTTGGAATTTGATAAGAAAGAGATTTTTCTACCCAAGTTTTTAAAAAATGGATATGGATGCTTGAAACAAGTTAAAGACGCAAATGACCTATGGATCCAAACCTTTTAAAGAGAATAACAAAAGGGATATTTACCCTAATCAAACAATCCATTATTTTGAGCCTTTACATAAAGATGACCTAACGATCATAGATGATTGTAAAGTGATTTATCATGCGTAACGGGATATACTTTTGTAAGGAATAAGTTATGGATTGGGTGTCAACACACAGTTAAAATTCCCCTTCTACACCCTTTTCCCAACGATTGCAAAACGTAAAATATAAAAATTAAAAACAGTTTACAATCCCTAAAAATTACTAACACTTTTTTGAACATTTGTACATTGTGCATTTCCATTTTAGATGTATACTTTTTTCATAAATCAAAACTTGAGTTTTCACTTTCCCTTCATCTCGTAAACAAAAAAGAGATAAAAGGCAAATAGGTCACAACAAAATAAAAATTTTAGAGTTTTTATATGGAAAACATTTAAAGAAATAACAAATGTAAGTAAAGAAAATTTATTCACACACCACAAATGAACAAAAAAGTTTATTTATTCGCGTTTGGGAAATTCCACTAGTTCAAACTTAATTGCATGGAATTTTATAAGAAAGAGAATTTTCTACAATTGTTTTAAAAAATGGATATGCATGCTTGCAACTTGTTAAATATGCAAATGACCTATGTATCCAAACCTTTTAAAGAGAATAATAAACGCTCATTAAATTCTCAAGTGAACATGCGGTGGGAAATTTCCCTGAGTCAAACAAAACATTATTTTCCCCATTTACAAAAAGCTGACTTAACGGTCATAGATGATTGTAAAGTGATTTACCTTGCGTAACGGGCTATGTTTTTGTAAAGAATGACTTATGGATTTGAAGTCAACATTCTGGTAAAAATCCCCTGCCTCCTCCTTCAATCCCTATAAATTACAGACACTTTTATGAATTATCTCTCTCTACATTTGTGCATTGTGCTTTTCCTTCTTTTATGTTTACTTTTTTCTTAAATAAAAACTTGATTTTTCACTTTCCCTTCATCTCGTAAAAAAAAGAGATAAAAAGCAAATAAATAAGAACACAATAAAAATTTTAAAATTTATTTATGGAAAAAATTTAAAGCAATAAGTAATGTAACTAAAGAAAATTTATTCACACACCACAAATGAACAAAAATAATTTTTTATGCAAGTTTGGTTAATTCCACTAGTTCAATCCTAATAGCTTGAAATTTTATAAGAAAGAGATATTTCTACACATGGTTTTAAAAAATTGATATGCATGCTTGAAACATGTTAAATATGCATATGACCTATGGATCCAAACCTTTTAAAGAGAATAATAAACACTCATTAAATTCTCAAGTGAATGTGTGGTGGGATATTTATTTGAATCAAAGCCATTATTTTGCCTATTTACAAAAAGTGACCTAACGATCATAGATGATTGTAAAGTGAATTATCGTGCGTAACTAGCTATATTTATGAAAGGAATGACTTCTGAATTGGGATTCAGCACTGAGTTAAAAATCGCCCGCCTCCTCCTTTTCGCAACGATTGCAAAACCACATATATAAAAATTAAAAATAGTTGAAACTCTCTAAAAATTATAGACACTTTTTGGAACATTTGTGCATTGTGCATTTCGATTTTTGATGTATAATTTTTTCTTAAATCAAAACTTGAGTTTTCACTTTCCCTTCATCTTTTAAACAAAAAAGAAATAAAAGGCAAATAGATCACAACAAAATAAAAATTTTAGATTTTATGTATGGAAAGAATTTCAAGCAATAACAAATGTAAGTAAAGAAAATTTATTCACACACAACAAATGAACAAAAAACTTTTGTTATTCAAGTTTGGGAAATTCCACTAGTTCAACCCTAATTTCTTGGAATTTATTAAGAAAGAGATTTTTCTACAATTGTTTTAAAAAATGGATATGCATGCTTGAAACATGTTCAAGATGTAAATGACCGATGGATCAAAACCTTTTAAAGAGAATAACAAATGCTCATTAAATTCTCAAGTGAACGTGCGGTGGGATATTTACCTGAGTTAAACAAGCCAATTTTTTGCCCATTTACAAAAAGCTAACCTAACCGTCATATATGATTGTAAAGTGATTTCTCTTGTGTCATTGGTTATATTTTTGTAACGAATGACTTATGGATTGGGGGTCAACACTCTGTTAAAAATCCCCACCTCCCCCATTTCCCTACGATTGCAAAAGCTTATATAAAAAAACTAAAAAGAGTTTACAATCCAGAAGAAATACAAACACATTTTGGAATTATCTCTCGTTACATTTGTGCATTGTGAATTTCCTTTTTTGATATTTACTTTTTTCTTAAATCAAAACATGATTTTTCACTTTCCCTTCATCTCGTAAAAGGCAAATATATCATAACAAATTGAAAATTTTAGAATTATGTATGGAATAAATTTAAAGCAATAACAAATGTAAGTAAAGAAAAATTTATTCACACACCACAAATGAATAGAAAATTTTTGTTATCCAAGTTTCGGAAATTCCACTAGTTCAACCCTAATAGCTTGGAATTTTATAAGAAAGAGATTTTTCTACACTTGTTTTAAAAAAAAGGATATGCATGCTTGAAACATGTTAAAGATCCAAATAGCGTATGGATCCAAACCTTTTAATGAGAATAAAAAATGCTTATTAAATTCTCTAGTGAACAGGCGGCGGGTTATTTAACTGAGTAAAACAAGCCATTATTTTGCCAATTTAAAAAAAGGTGAACTTACAGTCATAGATGATTTTAAAGCGATTTATCATGTGTAACTGGCTATATTTTTGTATGGAATGACTTATGGATTGGGAGAGTTAAAAATCCCCGCCTCCCCCTTTTTCGGACGATTGCAAAACCTAATATATAAAATCTAAAAAGAGTTTACAATCCCTAAAAATTACAGACACTTTTTGGTATTATCCCTCTCTTCATTTGTGCATTGTGCAATTCAATTTCAGATGTATACTTTTTTCTTAAATCAAAACTTGAGTTATCACTTTCCCTTCATCTAGTAAACAAAAAAGAGATAAAAGGCAAATAGATCACAACAAAATGAAAATTTTAGAGTTTATGTATGTAAAAAATTAAAATTAATAAAAAATGTAAGAAAAGAGAATTTATTCAAACACCACAAATGAACACAAAAGTTTTTTTATCCAAGTTTTGGAAATTCCACTAGTTCAACCCTAATAGCTTGGAATTTTATAAGAAAAAGATTTTTTTGCACATGTTTTAGAAAATGGATACGCATGCTTAAAAAATAAAAAGAGTTTACAATCCCAAAAAAATACAAAACTTTTTGGAATTATCACTCGCTACATTTGTGCATTGTGCATTTCCATTTTTTTGTTAACTTTTTTCTTAAATCAAAACATGACTTATCACTTCCCCTTCATCTCGTCCACTAAAAAGAGATAAAAGGTAAATCGATCATAACAAAATGAAAATTTTCAAATTTATGTATGGAAAAAAATTAAAGAAAAAGAAATGTAATTAAAGAAAATTTATTCACACACCACAAATGAATAGAAATTTTTTCTTATCCAAGTTTCGGAAATTCCACTAGTTCAACCCTAATAACTTGGAATTTTATAAGAAAGAAATTTTTCTACACTTCTTTTAAAAAATATGCATGCTTGAAACATGTTAAAGATGCAAATGACCTATGGATTCAAACCTTTTAATGAGAATAAAAAACGCTCATTAAATTCTGAAGTGAACATGCGGTGGGATATTTAACCGAGTCAAACAAGCCATTTTTTTCCCATTTAAAAAAAACGAACTTACAGTCATAGATGATTGTAAAGTGATTTATCATGCGTAACTAGCTATATTTTTGTAATTGGGAGAGTTAAAAATCCCCCGCCTCCCCCTTTTCCGGACGATTGTAAAACCTAATATATAAAAACTAAAAGAGTTCAAAATCCCTAAAAATGAAAGACACTTTTTGGAATTATCTCTCTCTTCATTTATGCATTGTGCAATTCCATTTTAGATGTATACTTTTTTCTTAAATCAAAACTTGAGTTTTCACTTTCCCTTCCACTCGTAAACAAAAAAGAGATAACAGGCAAATAGATCACAACAAAATGAAAATTTTAGAGTTTATGTATGGAAAATTTTTTAATTAATAAAAAATGTAAGAAAATAAATTTTATTCAAACACAAAAAATGAACACAAAAGTTTTGTTATCCAAGTTTGGGAAATTCCACTAGTTCAACCCACATAGCTTGGAATTTTATAAGAAAGAAATTTTTCTACACATGTTTTAAAAAGTGGATAAGCATGATTCAAACATGTTAAAGATGCAAATGACCTATGGATCCAAACCTTTTAAAGAGAATAACAAACGCCAATTAAATTCTCAAGTGAACGTGCAGTGGGATATTTACCCGAGTGGGATATTTACCCGAGTCAAACAAGCCATTCTTTTGAGCATTTATATAAAGCTGACCTAACGATCATAGATGATTGTAAAGTGATTTATCATGCATAACATCCTATATTTATGTAAGGAATGATTTATGGATTGGGAGACCACATTCAGTTAAAAATCCCCCACCTCACCCTTTTCTCGATGATTGCAAAACCTAATATATAAAAACTAAAAGGAGGTCACAATCCCTAAAAATTATAGACACTTTTTAGAATTATCTCTCTCTTCATTTATGCATTGTGCAATTCCATTTTAGATGTATACTTTTTTCTTAAATCAAAACTTGAGTTTTCACTTTCCATTCCTCTCGTAAACAAAAAAGAGATAAAAGGCAAATAGATCACAACAAAATGAAAATTTTAGAGTTTATGTATGGAAATTTTTTTAATTAATAACAAATGTAAGAAAAGAAATTTATTCAAACACAAAAAATGAACACAAAATTTTTGTTATCCAAGTTTGGGAAATTCCACTTGTTCAACCCGAATAGCTTGGAATTTTATAAGAAAGAGATTTTTCTACACATGTTTTAAAAAATGGATATGGATGCTTGAAACATGTTAAAGATGCAAATGACCTATGGATCCAAACCTTTTAAAGAGAATAACAAACGCCAATTTAATTCTCAAGTGAACGTGCGGTGGGATATTTACCCGAGTCAAACAAGCCATTCTTTTGAGCATGTATATAAAGCTGACCTAACGATCATAGATGATTGTAAAGTGATTTATCATGCATAACATCCTATATTTATGTAAGGAATGATTTATGGATTGGGAGACAACACTCAGTTAAAAATCCCCCACCTCACCCTTTTCTCGACGATTGCAAAACCAAAAATATAAAAACTAAAAGGAGGTTACAATCCCTAAAAATTACAGACACTTTTTAGAATTATGTCTCTCTACGTTTGTGCATTGTACACTTCCATTTTAGATGTATACTTTTTTCTTGAATCAAAACTTGATTTTTCACTTTCCCTTCATCTCGTATACAAAAAAGAGATAAAAAGCAAATAGATCACAACGAAATGAAAATTTTAGAGTTTATGTATGTAAAAAATTTAAATTAATAACAAAGGTAAATAAAGAAAATTTATTCAAACACCTCAAATGAACAGAAAATTTTTGTTATCCAAGTTTTGGAATTTCCACTAGTTCAACCCTAATAGCTTGGAATTTTATAAGAAAGAGTTTTTTCTACACATGTTTTAAAAAATGGATATGGATGCTTGAAACATGTTAAAGATGCAAATGACCTATGGATCCAAACCTTTTAAAGAGAATAACAAAAGCCAATTAAATTCTCAAGTGAACGTGCGGTGGGATATTTACCCGAGTCAAACAAGCCATTCTTTTGAGCATTTATATAAAGCTGACCTAACGATCATAGATGATTGTAAAGTGATTTATCATGCATAACATCCTATATTTATGTAAGGAATGATTTATGGATTGGGAGACAACACTCAGTTAAAAATCCCCCACCTCACCCTTTTCTCGACGATTGCAAAACCAAAAATATAAAAACTAAAAGGAGGTTACAATCCCTAAAAATTACAGACACTCTTTAGAATTATCTCTCTCTATATTTGTGCATTGTGCATTTCCATTTTAGATGTATACTTTTTTCTTGAATCAAAACTTGATTTTTCACTTTCCCCTCATCTCGTAAACAAAAAAGAGATAAAAAGCAAATAGATCACAACAAAATGAAAATTTTAGAGTTTATGTATGTAAAAAATTTAAATTAATAACAAAGGTAAATAAAGAAAATTTATTCAAACACTTCAAATGAACACAAAATTTTTGTTATCCAAGTTTTGGAATTTCCACTAGTTCAATCCTAATAGCTTGGAATTTTATAAGAAAGAGATTTTTCTACACATGTTTTAAAAAATGGATATGGATGCTTGAAACATGTTAAAGATGAAAATGACCTTTGGATCGAAATGTTTTAAAGGGAATAAAAAACGCCAATTAAATTCTCAAGTGAACGTGCGATGGGATATTTACCAGAGTAAAACAATCAATTTTTTTGACTATTTACATAATGCAGACCTAACGATCATAGATGATTGTAAAGTGATTTATCATGTGTAATGGGCTATATTTTTCTAAGGAATAACTTCTGGATTTGGAGTCAACGCACAGTAAAAATTCCCCCACCACTCCCTTTTCCCTATGATTGCAAAACCTAATATATAAAAATTAAAAACAGTTTACAATCCCTAAAAATTATAGACACTTTTTGGAACATTTGTGCATTGTGCATTTCCATTTTAAATGTATAATTTTTTCTTAAATCAAAACTTGGTTTTTCACTTTTCCTTCATCTCGTAAACAAAAAAGAGATAAAATGCAAATAGGTCACAACAAAATAAAAATTTTAGAGTTTATATATGGAAAAAAATTAAATCAATAACAAATATAAGTAAAGAAAATTTATTCACACACCACAAATGAACACAAAATTTTTGTTATTCAAGTTTGGGAAATTCCACTAGTTCAACCCTAATTGCTTGGAATTTTATAAGAAAGATATTTTTCTAGAATTGTTTTAAAAATGGATAAGCATGCTTGAAACTTGTTAAAGATGCAAATGACCTATGGATCCAAACCTTTTAAAGAGAATAATAAACGCACTTTAAATTCTCAAGTGAACATGTGGTGGGATATTTATCTGAGTCAAACAAGCCATTAGTTTACCCATTTACAAAAAGCAGACCTCACGGTCATAGATGCTTGTAAAGTGATTTACCATGCGTAATGGGCTATATTTTTGTAATGAATGACTTATGGATTGGGTGTCAACATTCAGGTAAAAATTCCCCACATCCCCCTTTTCCTGATGATTGCAAAACCTTATATATAAAAACTAAAAAGAGTTTACAATCACTAAAAATTATAGACACTTTTATGAATTATCTCTCTCTACATTTATGCATTGTGCATTTCCATTTTTTATGCTTACTTTTTTCTTTAATAAAAACAAGATTTTTCACTTTGCCTTCATGTCGTCAAGAAAAAAGAGATAAAAGGCAAATAAATAAGAACAAAATGAAAATTTTAGAATTTATGTATGGAAAAATTTTAAGCAATAACTAATTTAAGTAAAGAAAATTTATTCACAAACCAGAAATGAACAAAAAAGTTTTGCTATCCAAGTTTGGGAAATTCCACTAGTTCAACCCTAATAGCTTGGAATTTTATAAGAGAGAGATATTTCTACGCATGATTTAAAAAAATTGATATCGATGCTTGAAACATGTTAAACATGCAAATGACCTATGGATCCAAACCTTTTAAAGAGAATAACAAACGCTGATTAAATACGCAAGGAATGTGCGGTGGGATATTTATCTAAATCAAAGGCATTATTTTGCCCATTAACAAAAAGCTTACCAAACTATCATAGATGATTGTAAAGTGAATTATCATGCGTAACTAGCTATATTTTTGTAAGGAATGACTTCTAGATTGGGATTCAAATTGAGTTAAAAATCCCCCGCCTTCCCTTTTTCCCAACGATTACAAAACATAACATATAAAAATTAAAACCAGTTGACAATCCGTAAAAATTACACACTTTTTGGAACATTTGTGCTTTGTGCATTTCCATTTTAGATGTATACTTTTTTCTTAAATCAAAACTAGAGTTTCACTTTCCCTTCGTCTTTTTTTAAAAAAAGAGATAAAAGGCAAATAGATCACAACAAAATAAAAATTTTAGAGTTTATGTATGGAAAAAATTTAAAGCAATAATAAATGTAAGTAAAGAAAATTTATTCACACACCACAAATGAACATAAAAGTTTTGTTATTCAAGTTTGGGAAATTCCACAAGTTCAAACCTAATTGCTTGGAATTTTATAAGAAAGAGATTTTTCTACGATTGTTTTAAATAATGGATATGCATGCTTGAAACATGTTAAAGATGCAAATGACCTATGGATCCAAACCATTTAAAGAGAATAAAAAATACTCATTAAATTCTCAAGTGAACGTGCGGTGGGATATTTACCTGAGTCAAAGAAGCCATTTTTTTGCCCATTTTACAAAAAGCTGACCTAACCATCATAGACGATTATAAATTGATTTATCTTGTGTAACGGGCTATATTTTTGTAACGAATGACATATGGATTGGGTGTCAACACTCAGTTAAAAAACCTCCGCCTACACCTTTTCCCTACAATTGCAAAACCTAATATATAAAAACTTAAAAGAGTTTACAATCCCAAAAAAATACAAACAATTTTTGGAATTATCTCTCACTACATTTGTGCTTTGTGAATTTCCATTTTTTATGTTTACTTTTTTCTTAAATCATAACTTGATCATAAAAAAATGAAAATTTTTGAGTTATGTATGGATAAATTTTAAAGCAATAACAAATGTAAATAAAAAAAAATTTATTCGCACACCACAAATGAATAGAAAAGTTTTTTTATCCAAGTTTTGGAAATTCCACTAGTTCAACCCTTATAGCTTGGAATTTTATATGAAAGAGATTTTTCTACACATGTTTTAAAAAATGGATATGCATGCTTGAAACATGTTAAAGATGCAAATGACCTATGGATCCAAACCTTTTAATGAGAATAACAAACGCTCATTAACTTCTCATGTGAATATGCGGTGGGATATTTAATTGAGTTGAACAAGCCATTATTTTGCCATTTAAAAAAAGCTGAAATTACAGTCATAGATGATTGTAAAGTGATTTATCATGCGTAACCGGCTATATTTTTGTATAGAATGACTTATAGATTGGGAGAATTAAAAATCCACTGCCTCCCCCCGTTTTCCGGATGATTGCAAAACCTAATATATAAAAACTAAAAAAAGTTTACAATCCCTAAAAATTACAGACACTTTTTGGAATTATCTCTCTTCATTTGTGCATTGTGCTATTCAATTTTAGATGTATACTTTTTTGGTAAATCAAAACATAAGTTTTCACTTTCCCTTCATCTAGTAAACAAAAAAGAGATAAAAGGCAAATAGATCACAACAAAACGAAAATTTTAGAGTTTATGTATGTAAAAAATTTAAATTAATAAAAAATGTAAGTAAGTAAAAAAAATTTAGTCTAACACCACAAATGAACACAAAATTTTTGCTATCCAAGTTTGGGAAATTCCACTAGTTCAACCCTAATAGCTTGGAATTTTATAAGAAAAATATTTTTCTACACATGTTTTAAAAAATGGATATGCATGCTTGAAACATGTTAAAGACACAAATGAGCCATGGATCCAAACCTTTTAAAGAGAATAACAAACTCCAATTAAATTCTCAAGTGAACGTGCGGTGGGATATTTACTCGAGTCAACCAAGCCATTATTTTAAGCATTTACATAAAACAGATTCATAGACGATTGTAAAGTGATTTGTCATGCGTAACGGGCTATATTTTTTTAATGAATAACTTATGGATTGGGAGTCAACACACAGTTAAAAATCCCCCACTACACCCTTTTCCCGACGATTGCAAAACCAAAAATATAAAAACTAAAAGGAGTTTATAATCCCTAAAAATTACAGAAACTTTTTCAAATTATCTCTCACTACATTTGTGCATTGTGCATTTCCAAATTAGACGTATACTTTTTTCTTAATTCAAAACTTGAGTTTTCATTTTCCCCTCATCTTGTAAACAAAAAAGAGATAAAAGGCAAATAGATCATAACAAAACGAAAATTTTAGAGTTTATGTATGCAAAAAGTTAAAAGTAATAACAAATGTAAGTAAAGAAAATTTATTCACACAACACAAATGCAAACAAAAGTTTCGTTATCAAGTTTGGGAAATTCCACTAGCTCAACCCTAGGTTCTTAGAATTTTATAAGGAAGAGATTTTTCAACACATGTTTTAAAAAATGGATATGCATGCTTGAATCATGTTAAAGATGTACATGACCTATGGATTCGAACCTTTTAAAGAGAATAACAAACACTCATTAAATTCTCAAGTGAACATGCGGTGGGATATTTACCTGAGTCAAACATGCAATTATTTTGCCCATTTACAAAAAGTTGACCTAACGGTCATAGATGATTGTAAAGTGAATTATCGTGCGTAACTAGCTATATTGTTGGAAGGAATGACTTATGGATTCGGTGTCAACACTGAGTTTAAAATCCCTCGCCTCCCCCTTTTCCCAATGATTACTAAACCTAATATATAAAAACTAAAAAAAGTTTATGATCCCTAAAAATTACAAACACTTTTTGGCATTTTCACTCTCTACATTTGAACATTGTGCATTTCCAATTTAGAAGTATACTTTTTTCTTAAATCAAAACTTGATTTTTCACTTTCCCTTTGTCTTGTAAACAAAAAAGAGATAAAAGGCAAATAGATCACAACAAAATGAAAATGTTAAGAGTTTATGTATGGAGAAAAAGTAAAACAATAACAAATGTAAGTAAAGAAAATTTATTCACACGCCACAAATGAATACAAAAGTTTTGTTAGCCAAGTATGGGAAGTTCAACTAGTTCAACCCAAATAGCTTGTAATTTTATAAGAAAGAGATTTTTCTACAATAGTTTTAAAAAATTGGTATGCATGCTTGAAACTTGTTAAAGATGCAATTGACCTATGGATCCAAACCTTTTAAAGAGAATAACAAATGCTCATTAAATTCTCAACTGAACGTGCGGTGGGATATTTACCCGCATCAAACAAGCCATTTTTTTGCCCATTTACAAAAAACTGACCTAACAGTCGTAGAGGATTGTAAAGTGATTTATCTTGCGTAACGGGCTATATTTTTGTAACGAATGACTTATGGATTGGGTGTCAACACTCAGTTAAAAATCCCCCGCCTCCCCTTTTCCATTTATGCATTGCACATTTCCATTTTTGTATGGAATGGCTTATGGATTGGGTGTCAAGACTCAGTTAAAGTCCCGACCTCCCCCTTTTCTCGATGATTGCATAACCTAATATATAGAAACTAAAAAGAGTTTACAATCCCTAAAAATTACAGACACTTTTATGAATTACCTCTCTCTACATTTGTGCATTGTGCATTTCCATTTTTTATGTTAAATGTTTTCTTATATAAAAACATGATTTTTCACTTTCCCTTTATCTTGTAAACAAAAAAGAGATAAATGGCAAATAAATAAGAACAAAATGAAAATTTTAGAATTTAAGTATGGAAATTTTTTTAAGCAAAACTAAATTTAATTAAAGAAAATTTATTCACACACCACAAATGAACAAAAAAAATTTGTTATTCAAGTTTTGGAAATTCCACTAGTTCAACCCTAATAGCTTGGAATTTTATAAGAAAGAGATATTTCTACACTTGTTTTAAAAAATTTGATATGCATGCTTGAAACATGTTAAACATGCAAATGACCTCTGGATCCAAACTATTTAATGAGAATAACAAACGCTCATTAAATTCTCAAGTGAACATGCGGAAGAATATTTACCCGAGTCAAACATGCCAGTATTTTGTCCATTTACAAAAAGCTGACCTAACGGTCAGAGATGTTTGTAAAGTGAATTTTCGTGCATAACGAGCTATATTTTTGTAAGGAATGACTTCTGGATTGGGATTCAACATTGAGTTAAAAATCCCCAGCCTCCCTCTTTTCCCAACAATTGCAAAACCTAATATATAAAAATTAAAAATAGTTTACAATTCCTAAAAATTACAGACACTTTTTGGAACATTTGTGCATTGTGCATTTCCATTTTAGATGTATACTTTTTTCTTAAATCAAAACTTGAGTTTTCACTTTCCCTTCATCTCGTAAACAAAATAGATATAAAAGGCAAATAGATCACAACAAAATAAAAATTTTAGAATTTATACATGGAAAAAATTTAAAGCAATAACAAATGTAAGTAAAGAAAATTTATTCACACACTACAAATGAACACAAAATTTTTCTTATTCAATTTTGGGAAATTCCACTAGTTCAACTCTAATTTATTGGAATTTTATATGAAAGAGACTTTTCTACAATTGTTTTAAAAATGGATATCATGTTTGAAACTTGTTAAAGATGCAAATGACCTATGGATCCAAACCATTTAAAGAGAATAATAAACGCTCATTACATTCCCAAGTGAAGATGTGGTGGGATATTTATCTGAGTCAAACAAGCCATTATTTTGCCCATTTACAAAATACCGACCTAATAGTCATAGATGATTGTAAAGTGATTTGCCTTGTGTAACAGACTATATTTTTGTAAGGAATGACTTATGGATTGGGAGTCAGCATTCAGTTAAATATCCCATGCCTCCCTCTTTTCCCAATGATTGCAAAACCTAATATATAAAAACTAAAAAGAGTTTACAATCCCTAAAAATTACAAACACTTTTATGAATTATCTCTCTACATTTGTGCATTGTGCATTTCTATTTTTTATGTTTACTTTTTTCTTATATAAAAACTTGATTTTTTCACTTTCCTTTCATCTCATAAACAAAAAAGAGATAAAAGGCAAATGAACAAGAACAAAATAAAAATTTTAGAATTTATATATGGAAAAAATTTAAAGCAATAACAAATGTATGTAAAGAAAATTTATTCACACACCCCAAATGAACACAAATTTTTTTTTATCTAAGCTTGGGAAATTCCACTAGTTCAACCCTAATAGCTGGGAATTTTATGGGAAAGAGATTTTTCTACACATGTTTTAAAAAATGGTTATGCAAGCTTGAAACATGTTAAATATGCAAATGAGCAATGGATCCACACCTTTTAAAGAGAATAACAAACTCTAATTAAATTCTCGAATGAATGTGCGGTAGGATATTTACCTGAGTCAAACAAGCCATTATTTTGCCCAGTTACAAAAAAATGTCCTAATGATCATAGATGATTAAAATTGATTTTTCATACGTAATGGGCTACATTTATGTAAGGAATGACTTATGGATTGGGAGAGTTAGAGAGTTAAAAATCCCCCACCTCCCCCTTTTCCCGACGATTGCAAAACCTAATATATAAAAACTAAAAAGCGTTTACAATCCCTAAAAATTCCATACAATTTTATGAATTATCTCTCTCTAAATTTGTGAATTGTGCATTTCAATTTTTTATGTTTTCTTTTTTCTTAAATGAAAACTTGATTTTTCACTTTCCCTTCATCTCGTAAACAAAAAAGAGATAAAAGGTAAATTGATCAAAACAAAATGAAAATTTTAAAATTTATGTATGGAAAAATTTTAAAGCAATAAAAAATGTATGTAAAGAAAATTTATTCACACCCCACAAATGAACAAAAAAGTTTTTTTATCCAAGTTTGGGAATTCCTCTAGTTCAACCCAAATAGCATGGAATTTTATAAGAAAGAGATTTTTCTACACATGTTTTAAAAAATTGATATGCATGCATGAAACATGTTAAAGATGCAAATGACCTATGGATCCAAACCTTTTAAAGAGAATAACAAACGTTCATTAAATTCTCAAGTGAACGTGCGGTGGGATATTTATCTGAATCAAAGCCATTATTTTGCCCATCTATAAAACGCTGACCTAACGGTCATAGATGATTATAAAGTGAATTATCGTGAATAACTAGCTAGATTTTTGTGAGTTAAAAATCCCCCATCTCCCTCTTTTGCCAACGATTACAAAACCTAATATATAAAAATTAAAAACAGTTTACTATCCCCAAAAATAACAGACACTTTTTGGAACATTTGTGCATTGTACATTTCATTTTTATATGTATAGTTTTTCTTAAATTAAAACTTGAGTTTTCACTTTCCCTTCATCTCGTAAACAAAAAAGAGATGAAAGGCAAATAGATCACAACAAAATAAAAATTATAGAGTTTATGTATGGAAAAAATTTTAAGCAATAACAAATGTAAGTAAAGAAAATTTATTCACACACCACAAATGAACACAAAATTTTTGTTGTTCAAATTTTTGAAATTCCACTAGTTCAACCCTAATATCTTGCAATTTTATAAGAAAGAGATTTTTCTACAATTGTTTTTAAAAAATGACATGCACGCTTGAAACTTGTTAAAGATTCAAATGACCTTTGGATCCAAACCTTTTAAAGAGAATAATAAACGCCTCACCCTTTTCCCGATGATTGCAAAACAAAAAATACAAAAACTTAAAAGAGATTACAATCCCTAAAAATTATAGACACTTATTGGAATAATCTTTGTCTACATTTGTGCATTGTGCATTTCCATTTTAGATATCTACTTTTTTCTTAAATCAAAACTTGAGTTTTCACTTTCCCTTCATCTCGTAAACAAAAAAGAGATAAAAGGTAAATAGTTCACAACAAAATGAAAATTTTAGAGTTTATGTATGGAAAAAATTTTAAGCAAGAACAAATTTAAGTAGAGAAAATTTATTCACACACACAAATGAACACAAATGTTTTGTTACCCAAGTTTTCGAAATTCCACTACTTTAACCCTAATTGCTTGGAATTTTATAAGAAAGAGATTTTTCTACACTTGTTTTGAAAAATTGATATGCATGCTAGAAACAAGTTAAGGAGGTAAATGACCTATGGATTCAAACCTTTTAAATAGAATAACAAACTCTCATTAAATTCTCAAGTGAACGTGCGATAGGATATTTACTCGAGTCAAAAATGCCATTATTTTGCCTATTTACAAAAAGTTGACCTAACGGTTATAGATGATTGTAAAGTGATTTATCATGCGTAAAGTGCTATATTTTTGTGTGGAATGACTTATGGATTGGAAGTCAAAACTCAATTAAAAATCCCCCGCCTCCCCCTTTTCCCTACAATTGCAAAACCTAATTTATAAAAACTAAAAAAAGTTTACAATGTCATAAAATTATCTCTCTCTACATTTGTGCATTGTCCATTTCCATTTTAGATGTGTACTTTTTTCTTAAATCAAAACTTGAGTTTTCACTTTCCCTTAATCTCGTAAACAAAAAATAAATAAAAGGCAAAAATAGATCACAACAAAATGAAAATTTTAGAGTTTATGTATGGAAAAAAAATATTGTATAAAAAAATGTAAGTAAATCAAATTTATTTTCACACCACAAATGAACACAAAAGTTTTGTTATCCATGTTGGGAAAGTTCTACTAGTTCAACCCAAATAGCTTGGAATTTTATAGGAATGAGATTTTTCTACACATGTTTTTAAAAATGGATATGCATGCTGGAAACATGTTAAAGATGCAAATGACCTATGGATCTCAACCGTTTGAAGAGAATAACAAACGCTCATTAAACGTGGCGTGGGATATTTACGCGAGTCAAACAAGCCTTTATTTTGCCCATTTACAAAAAACTGACCTAACGGTCATAGATGATTAAAAAGTGATTTATCTTGCGTAACGGGCTATATTTTTGTAAGGAATGACTTATGGATTGCGAGTCAACACTCACTTAAAATCCCCCACCTCCCCCTTTTTTTCGACGATTGCAAAACCTAATATATAGAAACAAAAAGGAGTTTAATATCCCTAAAAATTACAAACAATTTTCTGAATTATCTCTCTCTACATTTGTGCATTGTGCATTTCAATTTTAGTTGTATACTTTTTTCTTAAATTAAAACACGAGTTTTCACTTTCCCTTCATCTCGTAAACAAAAAAGAGATAAAAGGCAAATAAATCACAACAAAATGAAAATTTTAGAGTTTATGTGTGGAAAAAATTTAAAGCAACAACAAATGTAAGTAAAGAAAATTTATTCACAAACCACAAATGAATAGAAAAGTTTTTTTATCCAAGTTTTAGAAATTCCACTAGTTCAACCCTAATAGCTTTGAATTTTTTCAGCAAGAGATTTTTCTACACTTGTTTTAAAAAATGGATATGCATGCTTGAAATATGTTAAAGATGCAAATGACCTTTGGATCCAAACCTTTTAATGAGAATAAATAAGACTCATTAAATTCTCATGTGAACATGCGGTGGGATATTTAACCGAGTCAGATAAGCCATTATTTTGCCCATTTACAAAAAGCTGAACTTACAGTCATAGGTGATTGTAAAGTGATTTATCATGCGTAACCAGCTATATTTTTGTTAGGAATGACTTATGGATTGGGAGAGTTAAAAATCCCCAACGTCCCCCTTTTTACACACCACAAATGAACACAAAAGTTTTTTTTATCCTAGTTTGGGAAATTCGACTTGTTCAACCCTAATTGCTTGGATCTTTATAAGAAAGAGATTTTTCTACACATGTTTTAAAAAATGGATATGCATGCTTGAAACATGTTCAAGATGCAAATGACCTATGGAACCAAATCATTTAAAGAGAATAACAAACTCTCATTAATTTTCATGTGAACGTGCGGTGGGATATATTACCCGACTCAAACAAGCTACTATTTTTCCCATTACTGTCATAGATGATTGTAAAGTGATTTATCATGCGTAACTGGCAATATTTTTGTATGGAATGACTTATGGATTGGGAGAGTTAAAAATCCACCGCCCTCCCCTTTTCCGAGCGATTGCAAAACCTAATATATAAAAAATAAAAAGAGTTTACAACCCCTAAAAATTACAGACACTTTTTAGAATTATCTCTCTCTTCAATTGTGCATTGTGCATTTCAATTTTAGATGTATATTTTTTTTTAGAGAAAATTTGAGTTTTTTGTTTCCTTTCAACTTGTAAACAAAAAGAGATAAAAGTCAAATAGATCACAACAAAATAAAATTTTTAGAGTTTATGTATTGAAAAATTTTAATTTAATAAAAAATGTATATAAAGAAAATTTTTTCAAACACCAAAAATGAACACAAAAGTTTTCTTATCTAAGTTTTGGGAATTCCTCTAGTTCAACCTCGGAATTTTTTGAGAAAGAGATTTTTCTACACATGATTTAAAAAATGGATATGTATGCTTGAAACATGTTAAAGATGCAAATGACCAATGGATCCAAACCTTTTAAAGTGAATAAAAAACGCTAATTAAATTCTCAAGTGAACGTGCAGTGGGATACTTACCCGAGTCAAACAAGCCATTATTTTGCCCATTTACAAAAAGCTGACCTAACGATCATAGATTATTGTAAAGTGATTTATCCTGCATAATGCACTATATTTTTCTAAGGAATGACTTATGGATTGGGTGTCAACATTCAGTTAAAAATCCCCTGCCTCACCCTTTTCCCAACGATTATCAAACCTAATATATAAAAACTAAAAAGAGTTTACAATCCCTAAAAATTAAAGACACTTTTTTGAATTATCTTTATCTACGTTTATCCATTGTGCATTTCCATTTTAGATGTATACTTTTTTCTTAAATCAAAACTTGAGTTTTCACTTTCCCTTCATCTCGTAAACAAAAAAAAAGATTAAAGGCAAATAGATCACAACAAAATGAAAATTTTACAGTTTATGTATGGAAAATATTTAAAGCAATAACAAATTTAAGTAAAATAAATTTATTCACACATCACAAAGGAACACAAAAGTTTTGTTATCCAAATTTGGGAAATTCCATTAGTTCAACCATAATAGCTTGGAATTTTATAAGAAAGAGATTTTCCTACACATGTTTTAAAAAATGGATATGCATGCTTGAAACATGTTCAAGATGCAAATGACCTATGGATCCAAACCTTTTAAAGAGAATAACAAACGGTGATTAAATTCTCAAGTGAACATGCGGTGGGATATTCACCCGAGTCAAACAAGCCATTATTTTGCTAATTTACAAAAAGCTGCCCAAACGATCATAGATGATAGTAAAGTGACTTATCATGTGTAACGGGCTATTTTATTTTAAGGAGTGACTTATGGATTGGGATTCAACACTCAGTTAAAAATCCTCTGCTTCACCCTTTTCCAGACGATTATCAAACCTAATATATAAAAAGTAAAAAAGAGTTTACAATCCCTTAAAATTATAGACACTTTTTGGAATTATCACTCTCTACATTTGTGCATTGTACATTTCCATTTTAGATGTATACTTTTTTATTAAATCAAAACTTGAGTTTTCACTTTCTCATAATCTCGTAAACAAAAAAGAGATAAAAGGCAAATCAATTAGAACAAAATGAAAATTTTAGAGTGTATCTATGGAAAAAATTTAAAGCAATAAAAAATGTAAGAAAGAAAATTTAGTCATACACTGCAAATGATCACAAAAGTTTAGTTATTCATGTTTGGGAAATTCCACTAGTTCAACCCTAATAGCATGGAATTTTATAAGAAAGAGATTTTTCTACAAATGTTTTTAAAAATGGATATGCATGCTTGAATCATGTTAAAGATGCAGACGACCTTGGATCTAAACCTTTTAAAGAGAATAACAAATGCTCATTAAATTCTCAAGTAAACGTGCGGTCCGATATTTACCCGAGTCAAACATGCCATTATTTTGCCAGTTTACAAAAAGTTGACCTAACGATCATAGATGATTGTAAAGTGATTTATCATGCATAACACGCTATATTTTTCTAAGGAATTACTTATGGATTGGGAGTCAACACTCAGTTAAAAATCCCCCATCTCCCCCTTTTCCCGACAATTGCAAAACCAAAAATATAAGAACTAAAAAGAGTTTAAAATCCCTAAAAAATAACAGACACTTTTTTGAATTATCTCTCTCTACATTTATCCATTGTGTATTTCCATTTTAGAAGTATACTTTTATCTTAAATCAAAACTTGAGTTTTCACTTTCCCTTCATCTCGTAAAACAAAAAGAGATGAAAGGCAAAAAGATTACAACCAAATGAAAATTTAGAGTTTATGTATGGAGAAAATTTAAAGCAATAATAAACATAAATAAAAAAATTCATTTACACATCACAAATGAACACTAAATT
Organism: Aristolochia californica; assembly: GCF_029961685.1. Lineage (NCBI taxonomy): Eukaryota > Viridiplantae > Streptophyta > Magnoliopsida > Piperales > Aristolochiaceae > Aristolochia > Aristolochia californica. The sequence goes on along the minus strand of NW_027181992.1, from coordinate 29,254,054 downwards.
TTTGTTATCCAAATTTTTGAAATTCAACTATTCCAACCCTAATTTGCTTGGAATTTTATAAGAAAGAGTTTTTGCCACACTTGTTTGAAAAAATGGATATGCATGATAGAAACATGTTCAATATGAAAATGACCTATGGATCCAAACCTTTAAAGAGAATAACAAATGTAAGTAAATAAAATTTATTCACACACCACAAACGACCACAAAGTTTTGTTATCTATGTTTTGGAATTTCTTCTAGTTCAACCCTAATAGCTTGGAATTTTATAAGAAAGAGATTTTCTACACATGTTTTAAAAAATTGATAAGAATGCTTGAAACATTTTAAAGATGCGAATGACATATGGATCCAAACCTTTTAAAGAGAATAACAAACATTTATTAAATTCTCAAGTGAACGTACGGTGGGATATTTAATCGAGTCAAACAAGCAATTATTTTGCCCATTTACCAAAAGCTGACCTCACGATCATAGATGATTGTAAAGTGATTTATCATACATAACAGATTATATTTTTGTAAGGAAAGACTTATGGATTGGGAGTCAACACTCAGTTAAAAATCCCCCGCTTCTCCCTTTTCCCGACTATTACAAAACCTAATATATAAAAACAAAAAAGAGTTTACAATCCCTAAAAATTACAGGTATATTTTGGAACATTTGTGCATTCTGCATATCCATTTTAACAGTATACTTTTTTATGAATTCAAAACTTCAGTTTTCACTTTCCCTTCATCTCATAAACAAGAAAGAGATAAAAGGCAAATAGATCACAAAAAAATGAAAATTTTAGAGTCTATGTATGGAAAAAAATTAAAGCAATAACAAATGTAAGTATAGAAAATTTATTCACACACCACAAATGAACACAAAAGTTTTGTTATCCATGTTTGGGAAATTCCACTAGTTCAACCCTAATAGCTTGGAATTTTATAAGAAATAGATTTTTCAACACTTGTTTTAAAAATGGATATGCATGTTTGAAACATGTTAAAGATGCCTATGACCTATGGATCCCAACCATTTAAAGAGAATAACAAACGCTCATTAAATTTTCTAGTTAACTTACGGTGGGATATTTAACCGAGTCAAACAAGCCATTATTTTGACCTTTTAAAACAAGCTTACCTAAAGATCATAGATGATTGTAAAGTGATTTATCATGTGTAACGGGCTATTTGTTTTTAAGGAATGACTTATAGATTGCGTGTTAGCACTCAGTTAAAAATCCCCTGCCTCCCCCGTTTTGTGATGATTCCAAAACCAAATATATAAAAACTAAAAAGAGTTTACAATCCCTTAAAATTATCTCTCTCTCCATTTTTCCATTGTGCATTTCCATTTTAGATGTATACTTTTTTCTTAAATCAAAACTAGAGTTTTCAGTTGCCCTTCATCTCGTCAACAAAAAAGAGATAAAAGGCAAATAGGTCACAACAAAATGAAAATTATAGAGTTTATGTATGGAAAAAGTTTAAAGCAATAAAAAATGTAAGTCAACAAAATTTATTCACACACCACAAATGAACACAAATGTTTTGTTATCCAAGTTTGTGAAATTCCACAAGTTCAACCCTAATACGTTGGAATTTTATTAGAAAGTGATTTTTCTACACGTGTTAAAAAATGGATATGCATATTTGAAACATGTTAAAGATGCAAATGACCTATGGATCCAAACCTTTTAAAAACAATAACAAACGCTCATTTAATTCTCAAGTGAACGTGCGGTGGGATATTTACCCGAGTCAAACAAGCCATTATTTTTCCCATTTGTAAAAACTGACCTAACGATCATAGATGATTTTAAAGTGATTTATCATGTGTAATGGGCAATATTTTTTGAATGAATGACTAATGGATTGGGAGTCAACACTCAGTTAAAAATCCCCCGCCTCCCCCTTTTCCCGACGATTGCAAAACCTAATATATAAAAACTAAAAAGAGTTTACAATCGCTAAAAATTACAAACACTTTTGTGAAAATTTGTTCATTGTGCATTTCCATTTTAGATGTATTTTTTTTGTTAAATCAAAACTTGAGTTTTCACTTTCCTTTCATCTCGTAAACAAAAAAGAGAAAAAAGCAAATACATCACAACAAAATGAAAATTGTAGAGTTTATCTATGGAAAAAATTTAAAGCAATAACAAATGTAAGTAAAGAAACTTTATTCACACACCACAAATGAACACAGAAGTTTTGTTATCCAAGTTTGGGAAATTCCACTAGTTCAACCCTAATCGCTTGGAATTTTATAAGAAAGAGATTTTTCTACTCATGTTTTAAAAATTGATATGCATGCTTCAAACATGTTAAAGATGCAAATGACCTATGGATCCAAACCTTTTAAAGAGAATAACAAACGCTCATTAAATTCTCAATTGAACGTGTGGGGGCATACTTACCCGAGTCAAACAAGCCATTATTTTGCCCATTTAGAAAAAGAATTGACCAAATGATCATTGATGATTGTAAAGTGATTTATGATACGTAACATGCCATATTTTTTTAAGGAAAGACTTATGGATTGGGAGTCAACACTCAGTTAAAAATCCCCCGTCTCCCTCTTTTCCTGATGACTGCAAAACCTAATATATAAATACTAAAAAGAGTTTACAATCCCTAAAAATTACAAACACTTTTTGGAATTATCTCTGTATATATTTGTGCATTGTGCATTTCTATTTTTTATGCATACTTTTCTCTTAAATCAAAACTGATCTTTCACTATCCCTTCATCTCGTAAAAAAAATAGATCTAAGGCAAATAATTCACAACAAAATGAAAATTTTAGAGTTTATGTATGGAAAAAAATTTAAGCAATAAAAAATATAAGTAAAGAAAATTTATTCACACAACACAAATGAACACAAAAGTTTTGTTATGCAAGTTTGGGAATTCCACTAGTTCAATCCTAATAGCTAGGAATTTTATTAGAAAGTGATTTTTCTACACATGTTTTAAAAAATGGATTTGAATGCTTCAAACATGTTCAATATGCAAATGACCTATGGATCCAAACCTTTTAAAGAGAATAAAAAATGCTCTCTAAATTCTGAAGTGTGGTGGGATACTTACCCGAGTCAAACAAGCCATTATTTTGCCCATTTACAAAAAGCTGACTTAACAATCATAATGATTGTATAGTGATTTATCCGTCAATTATGCGTAAAGGGCTATATTTTTTTGTAAGAAATGACTTACCGATTTGGAGTCAACACTAAGTTAAAAATCTCTAACAACCCCCATTCATTACGATCACAAAACGTAATATATAAAGACTAAAAAGAGTTTACAATCCCTTAAAATTACAGACACTTTTGGGAAAAATTGTGCATTGTGCATTTCCATTTTAGATGTATACTTTTTTCTTAAATCAAAACTTGAGTTTGCACTTTCCCTTCATCTCGTTAACAAAAAAGAGATAAAAGGTAAAGAGATCACAACAAAATGAAAATTTTAGAGTTTATGTAGGGAAAATATTTTAAGCTATAACAAATGTAACTAAAGAAAATTTATTAAAACACCACAAATGAACACAAAAGTTTTGTTATCCAAGTTTTGGAAATTCCACTAGTTCAACCCTTATAGTTTGGAATTTTATAAGAAAGAGATTTTTCTACACATGTTTTAAAAATGGATATGCATGCTTGAAACATGTTAAAGATGCCAATCACCTATGGATCCAAAACATTTTAAAGAGAATAACAAACGCTCATTAAATTTTCAAGTGAACGTGCGGTGGGATATTTACCCGAGTCAAACAAGCCATTATTTTCCCCATTTACAAAAAGCTGACCTATCAATCATAGATGATTGTAAAGTGATTTATCATGCGTAATAGGCTATACTTTGTAAGGAATGACTTATGGATTGGGAGTCTACACTTAGTTAAAAATCCCCCTCCCCCTTTTCCTGATGATTGCAAAACCTAATATATAAAAAATAAAAAGAATTTACAATCCCTAAAAATTATAGACCCTTTTTGGAATCATCTCTCTCTACATTTGTGCATTGTGCATTTCTATTTTAGATGTATACTTTTTTCTGAAATCAAAACTTGAGTTCTCACTGTCCCTTCATCTCTTAAATAAAAAAGAGATAAAAGGCAAATAGATCACAACAAAAGGAAAATTTTGGAGTTTATGTATAAAAAAAGTTAAAGCAATAACAAATGTTAGAAAGAAAATATTTCACACCTCACAATAGCACACAAAAGTTTTGTTATCCAAGTTTGGGAAATTCCACTACTTCAACCCTACTAGATTGGAATTTTATAAGAAAGAGATTTTTCTACACATGTTTTAAAAAATGGATATGCAAGTTTGAAACATGTTAAAGATGCAAATGACCTATGGATCCAAACCTTTTAAAGATAATAACAAATGCTTATTAAATTCTCAAGTGAATGTGCAGTGGGATATTTACCTGTGTCAAATAAGCCATTATTTTGCCCATTTAAAAAAAGCTGACCTAACCATCATAAATGATTGTAAAGTGATTTATCATGTGTAATGGGCTATATTTGTTTAAGGAATGACTTATGGATTGGGAGTCAACACTCAGTTAAAAATCCCCTGCCTCCCTCTTTTCCCGACTAATGCAAAACCTAATATATAAAAACTAAAAAGAGTTTACAATCCCTAATAATTACAGAAAATTTTTGGAATTATCTCTATCTACATTTTTGCATTGTGAATTTCAATTTTAAATGTATACTTTTTTCTTAAAAAAAACCTTGAGTTTTCACTTTCCCTTCATCTTGTAAACAAAAAATGGATAAAAGGCTAATAGATCACAACAAGATGAAAATTTTAGAGCTTATGTATGGAAAAAATTTAATGCCATAAAAAATGTAAGAAAGAAATTTTATTCACACACCAAAAATGAACACAAAAGTTTTGTTATCCAAGTTTGGAAAATTGTACCAGTTAAACCCTAATAGTTTTGTTTATAAGAAAGATATTTTTTTACACATGTTTTAAAAATGGAAATGCATGCTTGAAACATGTTAGAGATGCCAATGACCTATGGATCCAAGCCTTTTACAGATAATAACAAACGCTCATTAAATTCTCAAGTAAATGTGCGGTGGGATATTTACCTGAGTCAAACAAGCCATTATTTTGCCCATTTTCAAAACGGTGACCTAACGATCATAGATGATTGTAAAGTGATTTATCATGCATAATGGGCCATATTTTTTTAAGGAATGACTTATGGATTGGGAGTCAACACTCAGTTAAAAATCCCATACCTCCCCCTTTTCCCGAAGATTGCAAAACCTAATATATAAAAACTAAAAAAAGTTTACAATCCCTAAAAATTACAGACACTTTTTGGAATTATCCCTCTCTACATTTTTGCATTGTTCATATCCATTGTAGATGTATACTTTTTTCTTAAATCAAAACTTGAGTTTTCACTTTCCCTTCATCTCGTAAAGAAAAAAGAGATAAAAGGCAAATAGATAAAAAAAAATGAAAATTTTGGAGGTTATGTATGGAAAAAAGTTAAAACAATAACAAATGTTAGGAAAAAATATTTTCACACACCACAATTGAACACAAAATTTTTGTTATCCAAGTTTGGGAAATTCCACTAGTTCAACCCTAACAGCTCGGAATTTTATAGCAAAAGAGATTTTTCTACACATGTTTTAAAAAATGGATATGCAAGCTTGAAACAAGTTAAAGATGAAACGACCTATGGATCTAAACCTTTTAAAAATAAAAAAAACGCTCATTAAATTCTCAAGTGAACGTGCGGTTGGATATTTACCCGATTCTAACAAGCCATTATTTTGGCCATTTACAAAAAGCTGACCTAACGACCATAGATGATTGTAAAGTGATTTATCATTCGTAACGGGCTATATTTTTGTAAGGAATGACTTATGGATTGGGAGTCAAAACTCAGTTAAAAATCCCTTGCCTCCCCCTTTTTTCGACAATTGCAAAACCTATTACTTAAAAACTAAAAAGTTTACAATCCCTAAAAATTACAGACACTTTTTGGAACATTTGTCCATTGTGCATTTCCATTTTAGATGTATAATTTTTTCTTAAATCAAAACATGAGTTTTCACTTTCCCTTCATCTCGTAAACAAAAAAGAGATTAAAGGCAAATAGATCATAACAAAATGAAAATTTTTGAGTTTATGTATGAAATGTTTTTAAGCAAAAACAAATGTAAGTAAAGAAAATTTATTCACACACCACAAATGAGAACAAAATTTTTGTTATCCAAGTTTGGAAAATTCCACTTGTTCAACCCTAATAGATAGGAATATTATAAGGAAGTGATTTTTCTACACATTTTTTTAAAATAGATATGCATGCTTGAAACATGTTAAAGATGCCAATGACCTATGGGTCCAAACCACTTAAAGAGAATAACAAACGCTCCTTAAATTCTCAATTGAACGTGTGGTGGGATATTTACTTGAGCCAAACAAGCCATTATTTTGTCCATTTACAAAAAGCTGACTAAACGATCATAGATGATTGTAAAGTGATTTATCATGTGTAAGGGGCTATATTTTTGTAAGGAATTACTTATGGATTTGGAGCCAACACTCTGTTAAAAATCCCCCACCACCCCCTTTTCCAAACGATTGCAAAACCAAATATATAAAAACTAAAAGGAGTTTACAATCCCTAAAAATTATAGACACTTTTTGGAATTATCTCTCTCGATATTTGTGTATTTCCATTTTAGATGTATAATTTTTTCTTAAATCAAAACTTGTGTTTTCACTTTCCCTTCATCCCGTGAACAATTTTGATAATGCAAAAAGCTCACAACAAATTGAAAATTTTAGAGTTTATGTATGGAAAAAATTCAAAACAATAACCAATTTAAATAAAGAAAATTTATTCAACACCACAAATCCCTAAAAATTAAAAAGAGTTTACAATCCCTAAAAATTACATACTCTTTTTGGAATTATCTCTCTCTAAATTTGTGGGTTTCCATTTTAAATGTATACTTTTTCTTAAATCAAAACTTGAGTTTTCACTTTCCCTTCATCCCGTAAACAATTTTGATAAGCCAAATAGATCTCAACAAAATGAAAATTTTAGAGTGTCTTTATGGAAAAAATTTAAAACAATAACAATTGTATGTTAAGAAAATTTATTCACACACCACAGATGAACAAATAACTTTTGTTATCCAAGTTTTGGAAATTCCACTAGTTCAACCCTAATAGCTTGGAATTTTATAAGAAGGAGATTTCTACACTTGTTTTGAATATGGGTATGAATGCTTGAAACATGTTAAAGATGCAAATGACCTATGGATCTAAACCTTTCAATGAGAATAACAAATGCTCATTAAATTCTCAACCGAACGTCCGGTGGGATATTTACCCGAGTCAAACAAGCCATTATTTTACCCATTTACAAAAAGTTGACCTAACAATCATAGATGATTGTAAGGTGATTTATTGGTCAATCATGTGTAATGGGTTATATTTTTTTTGTAAGAAATGACTTATGGATTGGTAGTTAAGACTCAGTAAAAAATCCCCTGCCTCCTCCCCCTTTTCCCAACGACAGCAAAAACTAATCAATAAAACCTAAAACAGTTCACAATCCCTAATAATTACAGACACTTTTTGGAATTATCTCTTTCAACATTTGTGGATTTCCATTTTAGATGTATACTTTTTTCTTAAATCAAAACTTGAGTTTGCACTTTCCCTACATCAAGTAAACAATTTTGATAAGGAAAATAGATCACAACAAAATGTATGGAAAAAATTTAAAAACAATAACAAATGTAAGTAAAGAAAATTTATTCACACACCACAAATGAACACAAAAGTTTTGTTATCTAAGTTTGGAAAAATCCACTAGTTCAACCCTAATCGCTTGGAATTTTATAAGAAGGAGATTTCTACACTTGTTGTAATATGGATAGGCATGCTTGAAACATGTTAAAGATGCAAATGACCTATGGATCCAAAGCTTTTAAATAGAATAAAAAATGCTTATTAAATTCTCAAGTGAACGTGTGGTGGGATATTTACCCCAGTCGAACATGCCATTATTTTACCCATTTAAAAAAAGTTGACCTAACAATCATAAATGATTGTAAGGTGATTTATCGGTCAATTAAGCGTAACGAGTTATATTTTTTTTTTAAAGAAATGACTTATGTATTGGGAGTCAACACTCAGTTAAAAATTCCCTCCCTCCCCCTTTTCCCAACGATTGCAAAACCTAATATATAAAAACTAAAAAGAGTTTACAATCCCTAAAAATTACAGACACTTTGATGAATTACTCTCTCTACAATTGTGCAGTTCTAATTTAGATGTATACTTTTTTGTTAAATCATAATTTGAGTTTTCACTTTCCCTTCATCCCATTCATAAATTTTGATTAGGCAAAAAGATGACAACTAAATGAAAATTTTAGAGTTACTGCACGGAAAAAAATTTCAAACAATAATAAATATAAGTAAACAAAACTTATTCACACACCACAAATGAACACAATAGTTTTGTTATCCAAGTTTGGAAAATTCCATTAGTTCAACCCTAATAGCTTGGAATTTTATTAGAAGGAGATTTCTACACTTGTTTTAAATATGGATATGCATGTTTGAAACATGTTAAAGATGCAAATGACCTATGGACCCAAACCTTTTAAATAGAATAACAAAAGCTATTTAAATTCTCAAGTCAATGTGCGTGGGATATTTACCCGAGTCAAACAAGCCATTATTTTTCCCATTTACAAAAAGTTGACCTAACAATCATATATGATTGTAAGGTGATTTATCGGTCAATCATACGTAACGGGCTATATTTTTTTGAAAGAAATGACTTAAAGATTGCGAGTCAACACTCAGTTAAAAATCCCCAGCGTCCCCATTTTCCCAACGATTGTAAAACCTAATATATAAAAACCAAAAAGAGTTTACAATCCCTTAAAATTATAGACACTTTTTGGAATTATCCTTCTCTACATTTCTGCATTTCCATTTTAGATGTATACTTTTTTCTTAAATCAAAACTTGAGTTTTCACATTCCCTTCATCCCGTAAAAGTTTTTGATATGGCAAATAGATCACAACAAAATGAAATTTTAGAGTTTATGTATGGAAATAATTTAAAACAATATCAAATGTAAGTAAAGAAAATTTATTCACACACCACAAATGAACACAAAAGTTTTGTTATCGAAGTTTGGGAAATTCCCCTATAATAGCGTGGAATTGTATAAGAAGGAGATTTCTACACATGTTTTAAATAAGAATATGAATGCTTGAGACATGTTAAAGATGCAAATGACCTATGAATCCAAACCTTTTAAATAGAATAACAAATGCTCATTAAATTCTCAAGTGAACGTGCGGTGGGATATTTACCCGAGTCAAACAAGCCATTATTTTGCCCATTTACAAAAAGCTAGCCTAATAATCATAGATCATTGTAAGGTGATTTATCGGTCAATTATGAATAACGAGCAATATTTTTTCGTAAGAAATGGTTTAAGGATTGGGAATCAACATTCAATTAAAAATCCCCAGCCTCCCCCTTTTCCCAACGACTGCAAAACCTAATATATTAAAACTAAAAAGAGTTTACAATCAGTAAAAATTACAGACACATTTTGGAATTATCTCTCTCTACATTTGTGGATTTCCATTTTAGATGTATACTTTTTTCTTAACTCAAAACTTGAGTTTTCACTTTCCCTTCATCCCGTAAACAATTTTGATGAGGCAAATAGATCACAAAAAATGAAAATTTTAGAGTTTATGCATGGAAAAAATTTAAAACAATAACAAATGTTAGTAAATAAATTTATTGACACACAAAAAATGAACACAAAAGTTTTGTTATCCATGTTTTGGAAATTCCACTAGTTCAACCCTAATTGCTTGGAATTTTATAAGAAGGAGATTTCTACACTGGTTTTGAATAAGGATCTGAATGCTTGAAACATGTTAAAGATGCAAATGACCTTTAGATCCAAACCTTTTAAAGAGAATAACAAATGCTCATTAACTTCTCAAGTGAAAGTGCGGTTGGATATTTACCCGAGTCGAACAAACCAATATTTTGCCCATTTACAAAAAGCTGACCTAACAATCATAGATGATTGTAAGGTGATTTATCGGTCAAGCAAGCGTAATGAGTTATATTTTTTTTGAAAGAAATGACTTATGTATTGGGAGTCAACACTCAATTAAAAATTCCCTGCCTCTCCCTTTTCCCAACGATAGCAAAACCTAATATATAAAAACTAAAAAGAGTTTACAATCTCTAAAAATTACAGACACTTTTATCAATTATCTCTCTCTAAATTTGTGCAGTTCCATTTTAGATGTATACTTTTTTCTTAAATCATAATTTGAGTTTTCACTTTCCCTTAATCCTGTAAACAATTTTAATGAGGCAAATAGATGACAACAAAATGAAAATTTAAGAGTTTCTGTATGGAAAAAAATTTAAAACAATAAGAAATGTAAGTAAAGAAAATTTATTCACACACCACAAATGAACACCAAAGTTTTGTTATCCAAGTTTGGGAAGTTCCATTTTAATAGCTTGGAATTTTATCAGAAGGAGACTTCTACACATGTTTTAAATATGGATATGCATGCTTGAAACAAGTTAAAGATGCAAATGACCTATGGATGCAAACGTTTTAAAGAGAATAACAAATGCTCATTAAATTCTCGAGAGAACGTGCGTTGGGATATTTACCTGAGTCAAACAAGCCATTATTTTGCCCATTTACAAAAAGCTGATGTAACAATCATAGATGATTGTAGGGTAATTTATTGGTCAATCATGCGTAATGGGCTATATTTTTTTTGAAAGAAATTACTTACAGATTGGGAGTTAACACTCTAGTAAAAATCCCCCGCCTCGCCCTTTTTCCCGACAATTGCAAAACTTAATATATAAAACCTAAAAAGTGTTTACTATCCCTAAAAATTATAGACACTTTTTAGAATTATCTCTCTCTACATTTTTTCTTTTCCATTTTAGATGTATACTTTTTTCTTAAATCATAACTTGAGTTTTCACTTTGCCTTCACCCAGTAAACAACTGTGATAAACCAAATAGATCACAACAAAATGAAAACTTTAGAGTCTCTGTATGAAAAGAAATTTTAAAAAATAACAAATGTAATTAAATAAAATTTATTCACACACAACAAATGAACACAAAAGTTTTGGTATCCAAGTTTGGCAAATTCCACTAGTTCAACCCTAATAGCTTGAAATTTTATTAGAAGGAGATTTCTTCACTTGTTTTAAATATGGATATGCATGCTTGAAAAATGTTAAAGATTCAAATGACCTATGTATACAAACATTTTAAAGAGAATAACAAATGCTCAATAAATTCTCTAGTGAACGTGCGGTGGGATATTTACCCGAGTCAAATAAGCCATTATTTTGCCCATTTACAAAAATCTGAACTTAAAATCATAGATGATTGTAAGGTGATTTATCGGTCAATCATGCGTAACGGGCTTTTTTTTTTTTAAGAAATGACTTATGGATTGGGCGTCAACACTCAGGTAAAAATCCCCTGCCTCCCCCTTTTCTTGACGATTGCAAAACTTAATATATAAAAACTAATGTTGGAAGATAACCTCAAGCCCACAGGACCAAGGAAGTCCCACATATCTAAGATTATTATTTGATGGGTCACACAACCAAGGAAGGCCCACAAGATGGGCCCAAGCCCTTCAGAAGTAGGACCCATAATGATTACCATGAGCCGACATCCTTATCACATCTATTGGAAGATCAAGAAGGACACAAAAGTATCTTTATCTTAGGGTCATGACCAAGAAGAGTTTTAGTTTGAATTATGTTTGTCTTTTATCCATATTGAGTTATTTAATTATCTTAGGACTTATCTTTCAGTGTTAGAGTTTGGGTGTAATTGGGACAAGGGTAGTTTTATTGTAATTGGACTCTACTACTTGGTCAACTCACGAAGGTAATGTGATCCTTTTCTCTAAACCCTAAACCCTAAGTCTAGGTTCGTAGTTATTTGTTTTCAGTCCCAACACCTGTAGTTTTTGTTGTGGTTTTTACCTCTATACGTACAGTTTTTTATTTCAAATTATATATTGACGAAAATATATTTGAGTCTACTTTCCAAAGAAAACCTATTTTTTCCAATCAGAGTTATCTACAGAGAGATATTGATATTTGAATAAGCGAAGGTCAGATTGAAAAAAGGTTCGAGCAGCAGCAACAATCTTCAGATTCCGAGGTAATTTTTGCTATCAAGAACTAGAATTTATAGGGAGAAATTTATATCAAAATAAATATCTTTAAGTATATTCTTTTACATATTCAACCAATTGTTTATCTGAGTTATCTACAAAGATAAATCAATATTTGAAGCAAAAAAGGTCAGATTAAAAAAGAGGTTCGAAAGGCAGCTGAAAGCCTCAAATTCTGAGGTATTCGATACTATCAATAAAGAGACTTTATATGGAAAATTATATATCAAAAGAAATATACGTAAGTCTATTTTGTTACATATTCAACCAATCCTCAGTATGATATTTTTATAAGGAGATATTAACCTTTGAAGAGTCAATGGTCATTCTAGAAAAATAGGAGAAATAGTATATAGTTGGGCTAGATGACAGAGACCGAAAAATATCAGATTATTTATCTTCTAAAAATTATATTTTATAAAGTGATATTATACTTGTATGAAATTTATTTTAAGTCTAATTTCAGAATGAAAAAATTTGATGTCAATCTGATCTATATTGAAAGATATATTCGAATTGGAAGAATCAAAGGTCATGCTGGTATTCTATTACATTGAAATTCCGAATTTAAGCAGATTATTTTGAGTCACTGTTTGAGTTGATATACATCTCTAATTTGTGGGTTTATTTATACATCTTTGTTATTTTGGCTTATTTCTACATCTATGATATTTGGTTCAAGTTGGGATCACTGCCATTACCTCCCAGTTTGAGGGGCAGACGTAGAAGAAGTACAAGAAAGAGGTATTTTATTTCATATGTTGTGAATAAGTTTATGTGACCAAAATATTCAAGAAAAGGGGAGCACAGAAGATGAAGCTTGTGAATCTAAAAGTAAATTTTTATATCGGAATATTTCATGGGTTCTTTGACAAAGTTTACTATTTGGTTCGTGTTATATGTGTTAGAAGATGGTCGTGTTATATTCAACTGCAACTATTATGTCTCTTTGGGAACATTATTATTGAAGAAGAGAAAGAGTTTTTTCTACACATGTTTAAAAAAATGGATATGCATGCTTGAAACATGTTAAGATGCAAATGACCTATACATCCTAACTTTTTATAATGAATAACAAACGCTCATTAAATTCTCAATTGAATGTGCGGTGGGATATTTACCCAAGTCCAACAAGCCATTATTTTGCCCATTTATAAAAAGTTGACCTAATGATCATAGATGTTTGTAAAGTGATTTATCATACATAACAGGCTATATTTTTTTAAGGAATGACTTATTGATTGGGAGTCAACACTCAATTAAAAATCCCCCGCATCCCCCTTTTCCCGACGATTGCAAAACCTAATATATAAAAACTAAAAAGAGTTTACAATCCCTAAAAATTACAAGCACTTTTTGGAATTATCTCTCTTTCTACATTTGTGCATTGTGCATTTCCATTTTAGATGTGTAATTTTTTCTTAAAGTCAAAATTTAAGTTTTCACTTTACCTTCATCTCGAAAACAAAAAGAGATAAAAGGCAAATTGTTCACAACAAAATGAATATTTTAGAATTTATGATGGAAAAAATATAAAGAAATAACAAATGTAAGTAAAGAAAATTTATTCACACACCCCAAATGACCACAAAACTTTTGTTATCCATGTTTTGGAAATTCCACTAGTTCAACCCTAATAGCTAGGAATTTTATAAGAAAGAGATTTTTCTATACCTGTTTTTAAAAATTGATATGCTTGCTTGAAACATGTTAAAGATGCAAATTACCTATGGATCCAAACCTTTTAAAGAGAATAACAAACGCTCATTAAACGTACGGTGGGATATTTACCAGAGTCTAACAAGCCATTAATTTGCCCATTTACAAAAATTTGACCTAACGTTCGTAGATGATTGTAAAGTGATTTATCAAGTGTAATTGGCTATATTTTTGTAAGGAATGACTTATGGATTGGGAGTCAACACTCTGTTAAAAATCCACTGCCTCCCCCTTTTCCTGACGATTACTAAACCTAATATATAAAAAATAAAAAGAGTTTACAATCCCTAAAAATTACAGACAGTTTTTGGAATTATCTCTCTACATTTGTGCATTGTGCATTTTCATTTTAGATGTATACTTTTTTCTTAAATCAAAACTTGAGTTTTCACTTTCTCTTCATCTTGTAAAGAAAAAAGATATAACTGGTAAATAGATCACAACAAAATGAAAATTTTAGAGTTTATGTATGGAAAAAATTTAAAGCAATAACAAATGTAAGTAAATAAAATTTATTCACACACCCCAAATGAACACAAAAGTTTTTTTTATCCAATTTTGGGAAATTCCACTAGTTCAACACTAATAGCAAGGAATTTTATAAGAAAGAGATTTTTCTACACATGTTTTAAAAAATTGATATGCTTGCTTGAAACATGTTGAAGATGCAAACATGTGTGGAAAAAATTTAAAACAATAACAAATGTAAGTAAACAAAATTTATTCACACCCCACAAATGAACTCAAAAGTTTTGTTATCCAAGTTTATGAAATTCCACTAGTTCAACCCAAATAGCATGGAATTTTATAAGAAGGAGATTTCTACACATGTTTTAAATATGGATTTGCATGCTTGAAACATGTTAAAGATGCAAGTGCCCTATGGATCCAAACATTTTAAAGAGATAACAAATGCTCATAAAATTGTAAAGTGAACAAGCAGTGGTATATTTACCGAAGTCAAACAAACCATTATTTTGCCCAATTACACTAAATTTTTTTTCTAATAAATGACTTATAGATTGGGAGTCAACACTCAGTTAACAATCTCTACCTCCCCTTTTTCGCGACGATTGCAAAATGTTATGCACGCAATAACATTATTATTTTAGTTGTTTTATTTAATTTACTTTATTTTATTTCAGTTTTAGGCCATAGGGGTATTTTTGGAATTATTTATTAATAGGGATATTTTTGGAATATTTTATTCATAGGGATATTTCTGTAATATCTTATTAAACCCTAACAGGGTGAACCCTATTTAAGGGGTAAGAGTAGTGAGAAATGAAAAGCATTGAAGTATTAAGAATTAGGTTAAATCTAGAGTAAAGAGGCTTAGAGTTCTCCTCGACGAGCTCTAGGGTTATCAAGCTTCCCTTAGGCCCTATCTTCGTTTTCGTCTTCTCCATGTCTTCCTATTATCCCGGCGGTAATGGCTGGAAGACCCATAACCCGTGGCAGATTGTAGATCCTCCCAAAGAATCCATGTGTCAGATCCGGGACCATAACAACTAGTATCAGAGCAGGAACACAATGGGCTATTCATTTTTCCCAAAAGGATGGATTATTCTGGATGACGTATACGATTTAATGGAAAAAGTATGCAAAGATATAGGAAAAATACATGCATCGTATGAATCTTCCATTGAAATTGCTGCAATTGAAGTTTCTACAATTAAGAGGGCTACCAGAGTCGACACTGGCTCGGACACGCACGAGAAGCAAGCAATCAAAGACCTCTTTGTATCTCTGGCGGCGGCGACCTCTAAATTTTGGAATTCAGAAATTCCAAAAATGGAAGGGTATTCAGCATACCCTTCGTCAGAAAATCGGCAATCGGAAATCTCCAATCAGGAAACTCCAGCGGCAGCCCCGTCAAAATTGATTTCCGGATCATGGAAATCTGACAAGCAATACCCTGAACTCCCGAAATTAAAGTCGAGATCAACTCCAAAACCAGCCTCAACACTTCCGAAATCAGACGGCGGGACATCATATTTTAGGACATCGGACGGGTTTGCTACCAAATCATCGAATCCGACTTCGGGGACCTTGCAAATCTCCGAGAAGGACCCGGGAAAGCCGATATCGGAGAGGTATTCTACTACACTCTCGTCGGCGCTGGAAATACTTCAGGCGCCAATATACTGAGCACCGCAGAACAAGGCATAAATTTTTGCCCCAATCGCATCGATGGGTTCGACCTCCCAAATCACCTTCTCAAGGCAAGCTGCACCTCTTCCAGCACCGCGGACGGAAGTCTTCTCATCTTCCTCAGTCACGGCGAAGCCTCCAAGGGCTGTTCTTCACCGCCAGAGCAGCAGGAGACTCCGTCGGCAAAATTTCCGCACTGTACGGTGCCGTGAGGATGGCATAAGACCGTCGCCCACCTTTATCGATGCCGTGAGGGAAGGAGCCAAGGTTCCTGCAATGTCCGACGGCCGCTATGCTCGGGTTCGGCAGGAGGATAACGCCGGATTTTGATTTTCGAAGAATCGTCGACGAAATTTCCGCCGAAGGAGGAAGAAGATGGTTCAATTCAAATTTTCCTAAGTTAGGAAAATTTCATTAGTGCACGAAGCTGAGTCGTGCGCCGGATCGGGTTCCTGAACCGAGTCAACCCAGGTTCGCTCGGACCGGGCAAAAAAAAAAAAAATCGCGTACAGAAGGGGGGTGGTGCGCCGGACCGGGTTCCTGAACCGAGTCAACCCAGGTTAACTCAGACCGGCCAAAAAAAAAAAAAAAAATTGGCGTCCTAAAGGGGGGTCATAGTTATCGCAGAAGCTACTTCGGCACCGGTGGAGACGTCGGCATACCGACACTACTTTCGAGCTTGAGGACAAGCTCGTCTTCCAAGGGGGTGTAATGTTATGCACGCAATAACATTATTATTTTAGTTGTTTTATTTAATTTACTTTTTTTTATTTCAGGTTTAGGCCATAGGGGTATTTTTAGAATTATTTATTAATAGGGATATTTTTAGAATATTTTATTAAGCCCTAACTGGATGAACCCTATTTAAGGGGTAAGAGTAATGAGAAATGAAAAGCATTGAAGTATTAAAAATTAGGTTAAATCTAGAGTAAAGAGGCTTAGAGTTTTCCTCAACGAGCTCTAGGGTTATCAAGCTTCCCTTAGGCTTGATCTTCGTTTTCATCTTCTCCATGTCTTCCTATTATCCCTGCGGTAATGCCTGGAAGACCCGTAACCCATGGTGGATTGCAGATCCTCGCAAAGAATCCACGTGTCAGATCCAGGACCGTAACACAAAACCTAATATATAAAAACTAAAAAGAGTTTACAGTACATAAAAATTACAAACACTTTTTGGAATTATCTCCATCTACATTTGTGCATTTCAATTTTAGATGTATATTTTTTTCTTAAATCAAAAATTGAGTTTCCACTTTCCTTTCATCCTGTAAACAATTTTGCTAAGACAAATAGATAAAAAAAATTAAAATTTTAGAGTTGATGTATGGAAAAAATTTTAAAAATTTATAAATGTAAGTAAATAAAATTTATTCACACACCAGAAATGAACACAAAAGTTTTGTAATGCAAGTTTGGGAAATTTCACTAGTTCAACCCTGATAGCTTAGAATTTTAGAAGAAGGAGATTTTTACAAATGTTTTAAATATGGAAATGCATGTTTGAAACATGTTAAAGATGCAAATGACCTATGGATTCAAAAAATTTTAAGTGAATAACAAATGCTCATTAAATTCACAAGTGAACGTGCGGTGGGATATTTACCCTAGTCAAACAAGCCATTTTGTTGCCCATTTATAAAAGGCTAACCTAACAATCATAGATGATTGTAAGGTGATTTATCAGTCAATCATGTGTAACAGGCTATATTATTTTTTGTAAGAAATGATTTATGGATTTGGTGTCAACACTCAGTTAAAAATCACCCGCCTCCTACTTTTCTCTTCGATTGCAAAACCTAGTATATAAAAACTAAAAAGATTTTATAATCCCTAAAAATTACAGACACTTTTTGGAATTATCTCTCTCTACATTTTTGCATTTCCATTTTAGATGTATACTTTTTTCTAAAATAAAAACTGAAGTTTTCACTTTACCTTAATCCCGTACACAATTTTGATTAGGCAAATAGATCACAACAAAACGAAAATTTTAGAGTTTATGTATGGAAAAAATTTTAAAAAATTACAACTGTAAATAAAGAAAATTTATTCACACAACACAAATGAAAACAAAAGTTTTGTTTTCCATGTTTGTCAAATTCCACTAGTTCAACCCAAATAGCTTGGAATTTTATAAGAAGGAGATTTCTACAAATGTTTTAAATATGGATATGCATGCTTGAAACATGTTAAAGATGCAAATGACCTATGGATCCAAACCTTTTAAAGAGAATAAAAAATGCTCATTAAATTCAGAAGTGAATGTGTGGTGGGATATTTACCCGAGTCAAACAAGCCATTATTTTGCCCATTTACAAAAATCTGACTTGACAATCATAGATGATAGTAAAGTGATTTATCGGTCAATCATGAGTAACGGGGCTACAATTTTTTTAAAGAAATGACTTATGGATTGGGAGTCAACATTCAGTTAAAAATCTCCTACCTCCCCCTTTTCCCGACGATTGCAAAAGCTAATATATAAAAAGTAAAAAGAGTTTACGATCCCTAAAAATTACAGACACTTTTTGGAAATATCTTTTTGTACATTTGTGCATTTCGATTTTAGATGTATACTTTTTTCTTAAATCTAAACTTGAGTTTTCACTTTGCCTTGATCCCGTATCTAAACAAAATGAAAATTTTAGAGTTTATGTATGGAAAAAATTTAAAACAATAACAAATGTAAGTAACGAAAATTTATTCACACCCCACAAATGAACACAAAAGTTTTGTTATCCAGGTTTGGGAAATTCCACTAGTCCAACCCTAATATCTTGGAATTTTATGAGAAGGAGATTTCTACACATTTTTAAATATGGATATGCATGCTTGAAACAAGTTAAAGATGCAATTCGCTTATGGATCCAAACCTTTTAAAGAGATAAAAAATGCTCATTTAATTCTCAAGTGAAAATGCTGTGGTATATTTACCTGAATCAAACAAGCCATTATTTTGCCCTTTTACAAAAAGCGGACCTAACAATCATAACAATCATAGATGATTGTTAGGTGATTTATAGGTCAATCATGAGTAAAGGGCTATGTTTTTTTGTATGAAATGACTCATGGATTGGGTGTCAACCCTCAATTAAAAATCCCCCGTATCCCCCTTTTCCCGAGGATTGCAAAACCAAATATATATAACCTAAAAAGATTTTACATTCCCTAAAAATTACAAACACTTTTCGCAATTATATCTCTCTACATTTGTGCATTATCATTTTAGATGTATACTTTTTACTTAAATCAAAACTTGAGTTTTCACTTTCCCTTCATCCTGCAAAAAAATTTTGATAAGGCAAATAGATCACAACAAAATGAATATTTTAGAATTTATGTATGAAAAAAAATTTAAAAATTTACAAATATAAGTATAAAAAAATTATTCACACACCACAAATGAACACAAATGTTTTGTTATCCAAGTTTGGGAAATTCCACTAGTTGAACCCTAATAGCTTGGAATTTTATAAAAAGGAAATTTCTACACATGTTTTAAATATGGATATGCATGCTTGAAACATTTTAAAGATGCAGTTAAAGATGCAAATAACCTATGGATCCAAAGCTTTTAAAGAGAATAAAAAGCGCTCATTGAATTCTCAAGAGAACATGTGGTGGGATATCTACCCGAGTCAAACAAGCCATTATTTTGCCCATTTACAAAAAGCTGACCTAACGATCATAGATGATTGCAAAGTGATTTATCATGCGTAACGGGCAAAATTTTTGTAAGGAATAACTTATGGATTGGGAGTCAACACTCAATTAAAAATTCCCCACTTCCTCCTTTTCCTAACAATTGCAAAACCTAATATATAAAAACTAAAAAGAGTTTACAATCCCTAAAAATTACGGACACTTTTTTGAATTATCTCTCTATACATTTGTGTATTGTGCATTTCTATTTTAGATGTATACTTTTTTCCTAATTCAAAACATGAGTTTTCACTTTCCCTTCATCTCGTAAACAAAAAAGAGATAAAAGGCAAATAGATTACAACAAAATGAAAATTTTAGAGTTAATGTATGGAAAATTTTTGAAGCAATAACTAATGTTAGTTAAGAAAATTTATCACACACCAAAAATGAACACAAAAGTTTTGCTATCCAAGTTTGGGAAATTCCACTAGTTCAATCCTAATAGCATGGAATTTTATAAGAAGGAGATTTGTAAATATGTTTTAAATATGGAAATGCATGCTTATAACATGTTAAAGATGCAAATGACCTATGGATCCAAAACTTTTAAAGAGAATAACAAATTCTCATTAAATTCTCAAGTGAACGTGCGTTGGGATGGTTACCCAAGTCAAACGAGCCATTTTTTGCCCATTTACAAAAAGCTGAGCTAACAATCATAGATGATTGTAAGGTGAGAAATGAATTATGGATTCTGAGTCAACACTCAGTTAAAAATCACTTGCCTCCACCTTTTCCCGACGATTGAAAAATCTAATATATAAAAAGTAAAAAGAGTTTACAATCCCTAAAAATTACCAACACTTTTTGGAATTATCACTCTCTACATTTGCTCATTTCCATTTTAAATGTATACTTTTTTCTTAAATAAAAACTTGAGTTTTCTCTTTCCCTTCATCCCATAAACAATTTTGATAAGGCAAATAGATCACAACAAAATGAAAATTTCAAAGTTTTTGTATGGAATTTTTTAAAAAAAATTACAAATGTAATTAAAGAAAATTTATTCACACACCACAAATGAACACATAAGTTTTGTTATCCAAGTTTGAGAAATTCCACTAGTTCAACCCTAATTTCTTGGAATTTTATAAGAAGGAGATTTCTACACATGTTTTAAATATGGATATGCTTGCTTGAAACAAGTTAAAGATGCAAATGACCTATGGATCCAAACCTTTTTAAGAGAATAACGCATGATCATTAAATTCTCAAGTGAATGTGTGGTGGGATATTTACCTGAGTCAAACAAGCCATTATTTTGCCCACTTTCAAAAAAATGTCATCACAATCTTGGATATTGTAAGGTGATTTATCTGTCAATCATGTGTAACGAGCTATATTTGTTTTGTAAGAAATGACTTATGGATTGGGAGTCAACACTCAGTTAAAAATCCCCTTCCTCCCCCTTTTCTCGACGATTGCAAAACCTTATATATAAAAATTAAAAAGAGTTTACAATCCCTAAAAATTATAGACTTTTTTAGAATTATCTCTCTCTACATTTGCTCATTTCCATTTTAGATGTATACTTTTTTTTTTTTTTACCAAAACTTGGGTTTTCACTTTCCCTTCATCCCATCAACAATTTTGATAAGGCAAATAGATCACAACAAAAAGAAAATTTTAGAGTTTATGTATGGAAAAAAATTAGAACAATAAAAAATGTAAGTCAAGAAAATTTATTCACACACCACAAATGAACACAAAAATTTTTGTTATCCAAGTTTGGGAAATTCCACTAGTTCAACCCTAATAGCTTGGAATTTTATTAGAAGGATATTTCTACACATGTTTAAATATGGATATGTATGTTTAAAACAGGTTAAAGATGCAAATGACCTATGGATCCAAACCTTTTAAAGAGAATAACAAATGCTCATTAAATTCTCAAGTGAACGTGTAGTGGGATATTTACCAGAGTCAAACAAGCCATTAATTTTCCCATTTAAAAAACGCTGATCTAACAATCATAGATGATTGTAAGTAGATTTATATGTCAATCATGCTTAACAAATATATTTTTTTTGTAAGAAATGACTTAAGGATTGGGTGTCAACATTCAGTTAAAAATCCCCCGCCTCCCCCTTTTCCCGACGATTACAAAACCTAATATATAAAACCTAAAAAGAGTTTACTATCCCTAATAATTCCAGACACATTTTGGAATTATCTTTCTCTAAATTTTTGCATTTCCATTTTAGATGTAAACTTTTGTCTTAAATCAAAACTTCAGTTTTCACTTTGTCTTCTTCCTGTAAACAGTTTTGATAAGGCAAAAAGATCACAACAAAATGAAAATTTTAGAGTTTAAGTTTGGAAAAAATTTTAAAAAATTACATATGTAAGTGAATAAAATTTATTCACACAACACAAATGAACACAAAAGTTTTGTTATCCAACTTTTAGGGAAGTTCCACTGGTTCAACCCTAATAGATTGGAATTTTATAAGAAGGAGATTTATACACATGTTTTAAATATGGATATACATCCTTGAAACATGTTAAAGATGCAAATGACTTATGGATCCAAACCTTTTAAAGAGAATAACAAATGCTCATTAAATTCTCAAGTGAACGTGCGATGGGATATTTACCCAAATCAAACAAGCCATTATTTTGCCCATTTACTAAAAGCTAACCTAACAATCATAGATAATTGTAAGGTGATTTATCTGTCAATCATGCATAACGGGCTATATTGTTTTGTAAGAAATGGCTAATGGATTGGGAGTCAATACTCAGTTAAAAAACCCCGGCCTCCTCCTTTTCCCGACTATTGCAAAACCTAATATATAAAAGGTAAAAAGAGTTCCCAATCCCTAAAAATTACAGACACTTTTTGGAATTATCTCTCTCTATATTTGTGCTTTTCCAATTTAGATTTATATTTTTTTCTTAAATCAAAACTTGACTTTTGACTTTCCCTTCATCCCGTAAACAATTTTGATAAGGCAAATAGATCACAACAAAATGAAAATATTAGAGTTTATGTATGGAAAAAATTTAAAACTATAAAAAATTTAAAGAAAATTTATTAAGACCCCACAAACGAACACAAAATTTTTTTTATCCAAGTTTGGGAAATTCCACTAGTTCAACCCTAATAGCTAGGAATTTTATAAGAAGGAGATTTCTACACCTATTTTAAACATGGATAAGCATGTTTGAAATATGTTAAAGATGTAAATGACCTATGGATCCAAACCTTTTAAAGAGAACAAATGCTGATTAAATTCTAAAATGAACATGCGGTGGGTTATTTACCCAAGTCACGCATGCCATTATTTAGCCCATTTACAAAAAGCTGACTGGACAGTCATAGATGATTGTAAGGTGATTTATCAATCAATCATGCGTAACGAGGGTATATTTTTTTTATGTAAGAAATGTCTTATGGATTGGGTGTCAACACTTTGTTAAAATTCCCCCACCTCCCCCTTTTCCCGATGATTGAAAAAGCTAATATATAAAAAGTAAAAAGAGTTTACAATTCCTAAAAATTACAGACACTTTTTGGAATTATCTCTCCCTACATTTGTGCATTTCCATTTTAGATGTATACTTTTTTCTTAAATCAAAACATGAGTTTTCAATTTCCCTTCATCCCATAAGCAATTTTAAGAAGGTAAATAGATCACAACAAAATAAAATTTTTTAGAGTTTATGTATGGAAAAAAATTAATACAATAACAAATGTAAGTAAAGAAAATTTATTCACACCCCTCAAAAGAACACAAAAGTTTTGCTATCCAAGTTTTGGAAATTCCACTAGTTCAACCCTAATAGCTTGGAATTTTATAAGAAGGACATTTCTACACATGTTTTAACTATGGATATGCATGCTTGAAACATGTCAAAGATGCAAATCACCTATGGATCAAAAAATTTTAAACAGATAACAAATGCTCATTAAATTCACAAGTGAACATGAGGTGGTATATTTACCTGAGTCAAAAAAGCCATTATTTTGCCCATTTACAAAAAACCTGACCTAACAATCATAGATGTAAGGTGATTTATAGGTCAATCATGCGTAACAACTATATTTTTTTTTGTAAGAAATGACTTATGGATTGGGAGTAAACCTCAGTTAAAAATCCCCCGCCTCCCCCTTTCCCGACGATTGCAAAAACTAATATATAAAAACTAAAGAGAGTTTACAATCCTAAAAAATTAAAAACATTTTTTGCAATTATCTCTCCTACATTTTTACATTATCATTTTTTATCTATACTTTTTTCCTAAATCAAAACTTGAGTTTTCACTTTCCCTTCATCCCGTAAAAAATTTTGATAACGCAAATAGATCACAACAAAATTAAAATATTAGAGTTTATGTATGGGAAAAATTTTAAAAATTTTAAAATGTATGTAAAGAAAATTTATTCACACACCAAAAATGAACACACAAGTTTTGTTATGCAAGTTTGGGAAATTCCACTAGTTCATCCCTAATAGCTTGGAATTTTACAAGAAGGAGATTTCTAAACATGTTTTAATTATGGAAATGCATGCTTGAAACATGTTAAGATGGAAATGACCTATGGATCAGAAACTTTTAAAGAGAATAACAAATACTGATGAAATTCTCAAGTGAACATGCGTTGGGATATTTACCTGAGTCAAGCAAGCCATTGTTTTGCACATTTACCAAAAGCTGAGCTAACAATAATAGATCATTGTAAGGTGATTTATCAGGAAATCATGGGTAACGGGCAATATTTTTTTTGTGAGAAGTGACTTATGGATTTGGAGTCAACGCTCAGTTAAATATCACTTGCCTCCCCATTTTCCTGAAGATTGCAAAACCTAATATATAAAAACAAAAAAAAAAAGTTTAAAATCCCTAAAAATTAATTACACTTTTTGGAATTATCTCTCTCTACATTTTTGCATTTCCATTTTAGATGTATACTTTTTTCTTAAATAAAAACTTGAGTTTTCATTTTCCCTTCATCCCGTAAACAATTTTGACAAAGCAAATAGATCACAACAAAATGAAAATTTAAAGTTTATGTATGGAAAAATTTTTAAAAAATTACAATAAGTAAAGAAAATTTATTCACACAACAAAAATGCCCACAAACGTTTTGTATCCAAGTTTGAGAAATTTCACTAGTTCAACCCTAATAGCTTGGAATTTTACAAGAAGGAGATTTCTACTCATGTTTTAAATATGTATATGCATGCTTGAAGCATGTTAAAGATGAAAATGACCAATGGATCCAAACCTTTCAAAGAGAATAAAAAATGCTCATTAAATTCTCAAGTGAACGTGTGGTGGGATATTTACATGCGTCAAACAAGCCATTATTTTGCCAATTTAAAAAAAACTGACCTCACAATCATAGATGATTGTAAGGTGATTTATTGGTCAATCATGCGTAACAGGGTATATTTTTTTTTGTAAGAAATGACTTATGGATTGGGAGTCAACACTCGGTTAAAAATCCCCCACCTCCCCCTTTTCCCGACAATTGCAAAACCTAATATATAAAAAATAAAAAAAGTTTACAATCCTTAAAAATGATAGACATGTTTTGGAATTATCACTCTACTTTGTGCATTTCCATTTTAGATGTATACTTTTTTCTATAACCAAAACTTGAGTTTTCATTCTCCCTTCATACCGTAAACAATTTTAATAAGGCAAATAGATCACTACAAAATGAAAATTTTAGAGTTTATGTATTGAAAAAATTTAAAACAATATCAAATGTAAGTAAATAAAATTTATTCACACACCACAAATGAACACAAAACTATTTGTTACCCAAGTTGTGGAAATTCCACTAGTTCAACCCTAATAGTTTGGAATTTTATAAGAAGGATATTTCTACACATGTTTAAATAAGGATATACATGCTTGAAACATGTTAAAGATGAAAATGACCTATGGATCCAAACGTTTTAAAGAGAATAAAAAATGCTCATTAAATTCTCAAGTGAACATGCAATGGGATATTTATCAGAGTCAAACAAGCCATTAATTTGCCCATTTAAAAAACGCTGACCTTACAATCATAGATGAATGTAAAGTGATTTATACGTCAATCATGCATATCAGATATATTTTTTTTGTAAGAAATGACTTATGGATTGGGAGTCAACACTCAGTTAAAAATTCTCCGCCTCCCCCTTTTCCCGACGATTGCAAAACCTAATAAATAAAAAATAAATAAAAATTAAAATACCTAAAAATCATAGACACTTTTTGTAAGTATCTCTCTCTACATTTGTGCATTTCCATTTTAGACGTATACTTTTTTATTAAATCAAAACTTCAGTTTTCACTTTCCCTTCATCCCGTAAACAATTTTGATAAGGCAAATAGATCACAGCAAAATGAAAATTTTAGAGTTTAGGTTGGGGAATATTTTTAAAAAATTACAAATGTAAATAAATAAAATTTATTCACACACCACTAATGAACACAAAAGTTTTGTTATCCAAGTTTGGAAAATTCCACTTCTTCAACACTAATAGATTGAAAGTTTAAAAGAAGGAGATTTCTACACATGTTTTAAATATGGATATGCATCCTTGAAACATGTTAAAGATGCAAATGACCTATGGATCCAAACCTTTTAAAGAGAATAAAAAATGCTCATTAAATTCTAAAGTGAACATGCGCTGGGATATTTACCTGAGTCGAACAAGCCATTATTTTGCCCATTTACAAAAAGCTGACCTAACAATCATAGGTAATTTCAAGGTGATTTATCGGTCAATAACACGTAACGAGCTATATTGTTTTGTAAGAAATGACTTAGGAATTGGGAGTCAATAATCAGTTAAAAATCCCCCGCCTCCTCCTTTTCCCGCCTATTGTAAAACCTAATATATAAAAAGTAAAACGAGTTTACAATCCCTAAAAATTACAGACACTTTTTGGAATTATCTCTCTCTAAATTTGTGCGTTTCCAATTTAGATGTATACTTTTTTCTTAAATCAAAACTTGAGTTTTTACTTTCCCTTCATCCCGTAAACAATTTTGATAAGGCTAATAGATCACAACAAAAATAAAATTTTAGAGTTTATGTATGGAAAAAAATTAAAACAATAAAAAATTTAAGTAAAAAAAAATTATTCACACCCCACAAACGAACTCAAAATTTTTTTATCCAAGTTTGAGAAGTTCCACTAGTTCAACCCTAATAGCTTGAAATTTTACAAGAAGCAGATTTCTACACATGTTTTAAACATGGATATGCATGCTTGAAATATGTTAAAGATGCAAAAGACCTATGGTTCCAAACCTTTTAAAGAGAATTACAAGTGCTCTTTAAATTCTCAAATGATCGTGCGGTGG
Source organism: Aristolochia californica (assembly GCF_029961685.1). Lineage (NCBI taxonomy): Eukaryota > Viridiplantae > Streptophyta > Magnoliopsida > Piperales > Aristolochiaceae > Aristolochia > Aristolochia californica. The sequence goes on along the minus strand of NW_027181992.1, from coordinate 29,226,882 downwards.
GATATTTACCCGAGTCAATCAAGCCTCTATTTTGCCCATTTACAAAAAGTTGACCTAACAATCATAGATGATTGTACGATGATTTATCTGTTAATCATGCGTAACGGGCTATATTTTGTTATGAAAGAAATAACTTATGGATTGGGAGTCAACACTTAGTTTAAAATCCCGCCTACCCCTTTTCCCGACGATTGCAAAACCTAATATATAAAAAGTAAATAGAGTTTACAATCCCTAAAAATTAGATACACTTTTTGGAATTATCTCTCTCTACATTTGTGCATTTCCATTTTAGATGTATACTATTTTATTAAATCAAAACTTGAGTTTTCACTTTCCCTTCATCCCGTAAACAATTTTGATAAGGCAAATAGATCGCAAAAAATTCAAAATTTTAGAGTTTATGTATGGAAAAAATTGAAAACAGTAACAAATCTGAGTAAAGAAAATTTATTCACACACCACAAATGAACACAAAAGTTTTACTATCCAAGTTTTTGAAATTACACTAGTTCAACCGTAATAGCTTGGAATTTTATATGAAGGAGATTTCTACACATGTTTTAAATATGGATATGCATCCTTGAAACATGTTAAAGAAGCAAATGATGTATGGATCTAAACATTTTCAGGAGAATTGTTACAATGTGGGACCCACAAAGATTTCACGAGCTGGCACTCTTATAAAGTTCGACTGGGAGATCATGTGGGGGTCACAAGGATAAGGATACGAGCTGGCTTATCCGTTCCCCTCACATGAATAATAGAGGACTCCTAGTTCAAATCAAGTTGGTGTTCTAGTTGTTTAGTTTAAATAGACTCACTTATATTGAAGACTTAGAGTTGGAATGTAATTAGGATTGAATGATAAGTTTTATAAGGACTCTACCTCGTCCTCTACTATAAATAGAGGTCTTATAAGTCAAAATTAATCAAGTCACACATTCAATCCCATGTTGGTTCTCTCTCTCGCTCTCCTTATTTGGCGCAGTCCACTCTTCTCCTTTTATTTTTTTTCTCTTCACTACCGAGAGCTTTCCTCCCCTTTTCTCAGTTTTCTTTCTTCTTTCTCTTGTTCGTGATCACGAAAAAGGGATCTTAAATTCAACATGGTATTAGAGATCCATATTTAGGATCCCTTGACAAAGGAATGCTCTTGGGAAGTGATGATCAAACCACTCAAAGAAGACTCTTGTATGAAGGAAGAACACTAGCCAAGAGATAAGTGTTCAAAAATATATTTTTTATGCTACTCGTTCTCGTTTTTAGATGATGCTTCAAGGAAGAATATGTGAATGCTTTCATCTTATTATGTTATGAATATGCATGCCCCTCTATTGTGGACTCAATAGCACACCGAGTCACACAACGAAGGAGGCAATAACTCACTGAGTTCATTAGTTATAATTATATTGCTTTAAGTAGGATTTATTTCGAATTTTGTAATGAGTGTGGTCGTAAGGGCAATATTGTTATTCTTTTAGCCCTAAAACACTTATGACTTCAACCCTATTTAAGGGGTAATGAAATAGAGAAAAGGCAAGCATTGAGAATTAGGTTAAACAGGCTTGGGAGTCACCATGACGAGTTCTAGGGTTAGAGATCTCCCTTGAGGATCTCGAGGAATAGGTTTCCTCAAAAACCTACATATTCATCCTCCATTGATCCATACCGAGCAAGGGAGGGGGACTTTCTGTCCCTTTTCTGAACCCAAAGAGAGGGTTCTTCCTCCTTCTCATCATCAGCAGCTAGAGAGGCATCAAACCCTCCTTACCGAGCAGAAAAAGTGAGGATTATCATCCTCATCTCACGAGCAGTCCTGGTGCAACTTGGGAGGGGATCACAACAGCAAGAAGAAGGTAATATTCTTACATACTTGTGCTCAAAGTTAATTAAGATAGAAGCTTGGCACTCCTATCATGAGCAACAATCAAGAGGGCCACAAACCCGCTTTTTCTTGATCAAGAAAACAAAAGATCTTTCTCTAGCGAGTTCAGCATAGCTGTTGAAGTCTCCTACCCTTCACAGCAACTCGTTAGCATTATCAAAGAGGGAACTTTCCTCTCGGTTGAGCACTGCTCAAGAGAAAAGTTCACCTATAACCCTTGACGAGGGCAGTACTTCAATCATAAGTACTGGAGTCTCAAATCTCACACCGTGTTACTTGATCCATGACCCGGAACCGGAACAACATGGTATCAGGGCAGGGTAACATGGGCGATACATTCAGCAATGAAGAACTTCAAACCAGGATGCAAAAGATAGAGGATAGCATGGAGGCAGCACAACCATTGCTGGGAAAAGTTTGTGGTTTTGAAGTAGAGATGAAGCAATTCAGAGACCAGATGACGCAAGTCCTTAGCATGTTAGCTGAGATGAGGGCAAAAAGGCAAAAGAGATCGGAGACAAGGGAGGTGACTCAACCGTATAACAGGAGAGGGGAGTAGTGGCTTGTACGCATTGCTTTCCAAGGACCACAAAATGGAGGCACAATAGCAAGGTACACAAAGTTAGACTTTCCTACTTATAATGGTTCAGTGGATCCCTTAATTTGGTTGCATAGATGTGAGAATTTGTTTTTGAATCTAGGGAAAACTCAATGGGATAAGGTGCAACTAGCTTCTTTCCATATGTTGGATGAAGCCCAGTTATGGGTTCACCAGGTGGAAAAAGAGAGACCGGGGCTGGATTGGGGTGAATTTAAAAATTAATGCACAATCAGATTTGGCCCTCCCGCCCACTAGAACCCCATGGGTGATTTAGTCCTATTGAGACAAACTGGCTTGGTTGAACTGTATCAAAAACAGTTTCAAGAAAAGTTGGCTCGTGTTGGTGGGGTGGTACGGGTTGACCATCAGGTCTCATTATTCACAATGGGTCTCACTGAATCTCTGAGGTTAGAGGTTGAACTCCTTTTTCTCAGGATTTGGTTCGGGCAATGGAACAACGATAATAGTTGCAGCAACATAAGTCGGGTTGGCTAGGTGAAAGGAACGCATCCTACACTTGGCAAGGGCGCCACCATAATTCGTCTCCGGGGACAACCCCTACATTATCTTCCTCCAGGCACAATCTGAATACAGCTCCTGTAGCTTATACATGCCCTAGTAATTCCGCACAGCAATTTATAAAAAAATTAACAAGTGCGGAGATGGCCGAACGGAGGTCCAAGAATCTATGCTATAACTGTGATGAATAGTACCGGGTGGGGCACCAATGTTAAAGGTTATTTTGGCTAGAAGTGGAGGAATCAGATGATCCAGAGGAGATGGATGAGATTATTGATGAGGAACCACTGGAGATGTCCTTGCACGTTATTACTAGGCAGAAATCTGACAAAACGATGCAAGTCAGAGCTCAAGTCCTCGACCAGGAATTGGTGGCACTAGTGGATTCGGGTAGTGCACACAATTTTTTTGAGTTTAACAGCCAACGAAAACCTTCTATTATGGATCCTCCCTCATCCGACAGCCACGGTGTCAGTGGCCAATGGGGAGAAAGTCCCTAGCTATGGGATCAGTAAGGCTGTAACTTTTTTCGTTAGCTCTACTTTATTTAATGCTGATTTTTTTGTCATTCCCTTGGCTGGCATGGATATGGTGTTAGGCATTAAATGGTTGCAAACATTAGGGCCCATTCTATGGGACTTTTCGGCTTTAACTATGAGCTTTGTTTTGGCCGGTAGTCAAGTGCTCTTGCTGGGCTGCCAGTAGGATAGGGCGCACCGTATCCACACCATCCTCACACAGGAACCGCCTGACAACACTATTGATGGTCTGGTAGAGGAGTTATCTGATATCTTCCATGAGCCTTCGGGATTGCCTCCCTTGAGGTATTGTGACCACAAGATCTATTTAAAACCAGGTTTTGAGGTGGTGGTAGTGCATCCGTATTGATACCCACACCTTCAGAAGGATGAGATCGAGAGACAATGCCACGAGATGTTACAAGAGGGCCTTGTTCATCCCAGTCGATCCCCGTTCTCTTCACCCATCTTACTTGTGAAGAAACATGATGGGACATGAATGTTTTGTATTGATTATCGGGAGTTGAACGCTCAAACAGTGAAGGATAAGTATCCGATTCCGGTAGTGGATGAGCTCCTGGATGAATTGCATGGGTCGTGGCTATTTACTAAACTAGACCCACGGTCCGGATATCATCAGGTCCGGATGCACCCCTCCAATATTGAGAAGACGTGTTCCCCACACATCATGGCCACTTTGAGTTCGTCGTCATGCCGTTCAGGTTATCGAATGCACCCTCCACTTTTCAAGTTCTGATGAATGAGGTATTTAGCCCCTATCTTCAGAATTTTGTTCTTGTGATTTTTTATGGTATTCTCATATATAGCAAGTCCGGAGAGGAATATTTAGAGCATTTAAGGATTGTTTTTGAATTTTTATGAGCACATTAGCTCTATTTAAAACAATCCAAATGTTCTTTTGCGGCTTCGAATGTGGCTTATCTTGGTCACATTATCTCCAAGAAGGGGGTCATAGTTGGTCCCGAGAAGATTCAGGTCATTCATGGTTGGTCATAGCCACAGTCTTGCTCAGCTTTAAGGGATTTTTTGGGTCTTCAGGGATACTACCGCAAGGCAACACCCTTGACCAGTCTCCTCAAGAAGAATTATTTTCTTTGGATTGAGGAGGCCACACAATCGTTTGAGGCTCTCAAATCTGTTCTCGCCTCCACCCCTATATTACAACTTCCTAATTTTGATGAATTATTTGTGGTTGAGTGTGACGCTTCTGGTGGGGGCATTGGGGCCGTCTTACAGTAGCTGGCACATCTTATTGCGTATTTTAGCAGACAACTGGCAGTCCGTCATCACAAAATGGCAGCACATGAATGGGAATTGATTGGGTTGACCAAGGCGGTCCAACACTAGCGGCCTTATTTATGGGGTCGGGCATTTCTCATCCACATTGATCACTATAGCCTTAAATTCCTACTGAACAACGTCTGACGATGTCGCCACAACATCACTGGATCAGTAAGTTGTTGGGTTTTGACTTTTCGGTGGAATACCGTGCTGGGAGATTGAACTAGTCGGCTGATGGCTTGTCGCGAAATTTTGAAAATCAGCAGTTGGTCTATTAACTCAGTCAACTAAGATTCCTCATCCTTGACTTGGTGAGAGAAGCACATGCCACTCTTCCTGATTTCCAAGAGCTGCACCAGAAAATTTCAGCAGGGACAATAGAATCGAAGTGGTCCATCCAGGATTCACTTATTTATTACAAACAACGGCTTTTTCTACCCCATACTTCCAAGTTGATTCCAGCTATTCTCTCTGCCTTCCATGACAACACCCATGAGGGTATCCAAAAGACGTTGCACAAAATTCATGCTGACTTTTATTGGCAAGCCATGAAGACCTCCATTGCGAATTATGTAGCAACCTGTCAGGTCTACCAACGCAACAAAGCCGAGCACTTGAGTCCAGTCGGTCTTCTACAGCCTCTCGCCCTTCCTACCTAGGTTTGGGCCGATATTTCGATGGATTTTGTTGAAGTTCTTCCACAGTCCTTTGGCAAATCAGTACTCTTTGTGGTGGTAGATTGGTTCTCCAAGTATGGACATTTTATTCCACTGGCACATCATTATACAGCTACACAGGTCACAAAGACTTTCCTGGAGTAGATTGTCCACTTACATGGCATTCCATAATCGATTGTGAGTGATCAAGATGCGGTCTTCACGAGCTCCTTTTGGCGGGAACTCTTTCGTTTGAGTGGTACTAAATTGAAATTATCCACCGCATATCATCTATAGATAGATGGTTAGACTGACGTGGTTAACCGTACCATCGAGATGTATCTACGGTGCTAGGTGGGCGATCGTCCGAGACAATGGGTTCAATGACTACCGTGGGCCGAGTACTGTTAAAAGACTTCATTCCACTCTGCATTGCAATCCACTCCTTTCAAGGTTCTATATGGTCGGGATCCCCTCGCCTTTTCTCGTATACTCCTAGGTCCAACCTTGTGGACGCTATTGATCAAGCACTCATGGACCGCGATCTGCTATTACAACATATTACGGAATGCCTACGGAGAGCTTAAGTTCGCATGAAAGATGTCTACGATAAAGGCCACCATGAGGTAACCAACGAGGTAGGGGATTATGTGTGGTTACGACTCCAACCATACTGCCAGTAGTTCCTTGAGGGACTACCACCACATAAGCTCTCACCCAAGTTTTTTGGGCCTTTTCCCGTCCTTCGGCGCTTGGGGCCAGTCACCCATCAACTCCAACTACCAGCCACGATGAAGCTTCATGATGTGTTTCATGTCTCCCTCATGAAACCACATACAGGGTCTCCGCCTACATCTACTCCATTCCTCCCACTGGTGGACAATGGAGATGTTATTCTTACACTAGCCGCGACGCTCACGCTTAATCAATGACCAATGGGGGATTCTCGTTCAGTGGACGGATACTGAACCAGAGGCAGTGACATGGGAGCACGTGGACATCTTCAAACAGGTCTACCCAGTTTTTGAGCTTGAGGACAAGGTCTTTCTCCAGGGGGAGGCAGATGTTGTGGACTCAATCGCACACCGAGTCACACAACGAAGGAGGCAATAAATCACTGAGTTCATTAGTTATATATTGCTTTAAATAGGATTTATTTCAAATTTTTTAAGGAGTATGGTCGTAGGGGCAATATTGTTATTCTTTTAGCCCTAAGACACTTATGACTTCAACCCTATTTAATGGGTAATGAAATAGAGAAAAGGCAAGCATTGAGAATTAGGTTAAATAGGCTTGGGACTCACCTTGATGAGTTCTAGGGTTAGAGATCTCCCTTGAGGATCTCGAGGTATTGGTTTCCTCAAAAACCTGCATATTCATCCTCCATTGATGATCACTCTTCATCCATCCTCTATTGATCCATACAGAGCAAACGAGGGAGACTTTTCAGTCCCTTTTCCGAACCCAAAGAGAGGGTTCTTCCTCCTCATCAATAGTTGCTAGAGAGGAATCAAAGCCCCCTTATGGAGTAGAAAAGTGAGGATTTTCATCCTCATCTCATGAGCAGTCTTGGTGCAACTGGGGAGGTGATCACAACAACAAGAAGAAGGTAGTATTCTTACATACTTGTACTCAAAGTTAATTAAGATAGAAGCTTGGAACTCCTGAACACAAAAGTTTTGTTATCCAAGTTTGGGAAATTCATCTAGTTCAACCCTAATAGCTTGAAATTTTATTAGAAGGAGATTTCTACACGTGTTTTAAATATGGATATGCATGCTTGAAAGATGTTAAAGATGCAAATGACCTATGGATCCTAACCTTTTAAAGAGAACAACAAATGCTCATTAAATTCTCAAGTGACTGTGCAGTGGGATATTTACCCGAGTCAAACAAGCCATTATTTTGCCCATTTACAAAAAGTTGACCTAACAATCGTAGATGATTTCAAGTAGATTTATCAGCCAATCATGCGTAATGGGCTATTTTTTTTTGTTAAGAAATAACTTATGGATTGGGAGTCAAAACTTAGTTAAAAATCCCTCACCTCCTCCTTTTCTCGATGATTGCAAAACCTAATATATAAACACTAAAAAGAGTACACAATCCCTAAATGTTACAGACACTTTTTGGAATTATCTCTCTCTACATTTGTGAGTTTCCATTTTAGATGTATACTTTTTTCTTAAATTAAAACATGAGTTTTCACTTTCCCTTCATCCTGTAAACAATTTTGATAAGGCAAATAGTTCACAACAAAATGAAAATTTTAGAGTTTATGGAAAAAATTTAAAAAAATAACAAATCTACGTAAAGAAAATATTTTCACACATCAAATATGAACACAAAATGTTTTTTATAAAAGTTTTGGAAATTCCTCTAGTTCAATCCTAATAGCTTGGAATTTTATAAGAAAAAGATTTTTCAACACATGTTTTAAAAAATGGATATGCATGCTTGAAACATGTTAAAGACACAAATGACCTAAGGATCCAAACCCTTTAAAGAGAATGACAAACACTCATTATATTCTCAAGTGAATTTGCGGTGGGATATTTACCCGAGTCAAACAAAACATTATTTTGACCATTTACAAAAAGCTGACTTAACGATCATAGATGATTGTAAAGTGATTTATCAGAATGACAAACACTCATTATATTCTCAAGTGAACTTGTGGTGGGATATTTACCCGAGTCAAACAAAACATTATTTTGCCCATTGACAAAAAGCTGACCTAACGATCATATATGATTGTAAAGTGATTTATCATGTGTAACGGGATATATTTTTTAAAGGAACGACTTATGGATTAGGAGTCAACACTCAGTAAAAATCCCCCCCCCCCCCCCCCCTTTACCCGACGATTGAAAAACCTAATATATAAAAACTAAAAAGAGTTTAAAATCCCTAAAAGTTACAGACACTTTTTGGAATTATCTCTCTATGCATTTGTGCATTTCCATTTTAGATGTATACTTTTTTCTTAAATCAAAACTTGATTTTTCACTATTCTTTCATCCCGTAAACAATTTTGATAAGGAAAATAGATCACAAAAAAATGAAAATTTTAGAGTTTATGTATGAACATAATTTAAAAAAATAACAAATGTATGTAAAGAAAATTTATTCACACACCACATATGAACACCAAAGTTTTGTTATTAGAGTTTGGGAAATTCCACTAGTTCAACCCTAATAGCTTCGGTTTTTATAATAAGGAGATTTCTACACATGTTTTAAATATGGATATGCATGCTTGAAACATGCTAAAGATGCAAATGACCTATGGATCGAAACCTTTTAAAGAGAATAACAATTGCTCATTAAATTATGAATTGAATGTGCGGTGAGATACTTACCCGAGTCAAACAATCTAATATTTTTCCCATTTACAAAAAGCTGACCAGTCAATCATAGATGATTGTAAGGTGATTTATCAGTCAATCATGTGTAACAAGCTATATTTTTTTTTTTAGAAATGACAGAAGGATTGAGAGTCAACACTCAGTTAAAAATCCCTCACCTCCCCTTTTCCCGACAAGATCAAAAGCTAATACATAAAAACTAAAAAGAGTTCACAATCCCTAAAAGTTACAGACACTTTTTTTAATTATCTCTCTCTACATTTGGGCATTTTTATTTTAGATGTATACTTTTTTCTTTGATCAAAACTTGAGTTTTCACTTTCCCTTCATCCTATAAACAATTTTGATAAGGCAAATAGATGACAACAAAATGAAAAGTTTAGAGTTTATGTATGGAAAAAATTAAAAAAATAATAAATCTAAGTAAAGAAAATATTTTCACACACCAAAAATGAACACAAAAGTTTTGTTATAAAAGTTTGGGAAATTCTACTAGTTCAACCCTAATTGATTTGAATTTTATAAGAAGGAGATTTTCTACAAATGTTTTAAATATTGATATGCATGCTTGACACATGTTAAAAACTTAAATGACCTCTGGATCCAAACCTTCTAAAGAGAATAACAAATGCTCATTAAATTCTCAAGTGAACGTGCGGTGGGATATTTACTCGAGTCAAACAAGCCTTTATTTTTCCCATTTACAAAAAGCTGACCTAACAATCATAGATGATTGTAAGGTGATTTATTGGTCAATCATGCGTAACGGGTAATATTTTTTTGTAAGAAATGACTTATGGATTGGCAGTCAACACTCAGTTTAAAATCCCCCACCTCCCACTTTTCCCGACGATTGCAAAACCTAATATATAAAAACTAAAAATAATTTACAATCCCTTAAAGTTTTGGACATTTTTGGAATTATCTCTCTCTACATTTGTGCTTTTCCATTTTAGATATATACTTTTTTGTTAAATCAAAACTTTAGTTTTCACTTTCCCTTCATCCCGTAAAACATTTTGATAAGGCAAAAAGATCACAACAAAATGAAAATTTTAGAGTTTATAGAAAAAATTTAAAACAATAAAAAATGTAAGTAAAGAAAATTTATTCACACCCCACAAATGAACATAAAAGTTTTGTTATCCAAGTTTGGGAAATTCCACTAGTTCAGCCATAATTGTTTGGAATTTTATAAGAAGGAGATTTCTACACGAGTTTTAAATAAGGATATGCATACTTGAAACATGTTAAATATTCAAATGATCTATGGATCCAAACCTTTTAAAGGGAATAACAAATGCTCTATAAATTCTCAAGTGAATGTGGGGTGGCATATTTCCCCGAGTCAAATAAGCCATTTTTTAACCCATTTACAAAAAGTTGACCTAACAATCATAAATGATGTAAGGTGATATATCAGTCAATAATGTGTAACGGGCTATATTTTTTTTTATAAGAAATGCCTTATGGATTGGGAGTCAACACTCAATTAAAATCCCTCGCCTCCTCCTTCTCCCGACGATTGAAAAACCTAATATATAAAAACTAAAAAGAGTTTACAATCCCTAAAAGTTACCAACATTTTATTGAATTATCTCTCTCTACATTTGTGCATTTCCATTTTAGACGTACACTTTTTTCTTAAATAAAAACTTGATTTTTCACTTTCCCTTCATCCCGTAAACAATTTTAATAAGGCAAATAGATCACAACAAAATGAAAATTTTAGAGTTTATGTATGGAACAAATTTAAAACAATTAAAAATGTATGTAAATAAAATTTATTCACTCACCACAAATGAACACAAAAGTTTAGTTATCCAAGTTTGGGAAATTCCACTAGTTCAACCTGAATTGCTTGGAAATTTATAAGAAGGAGATTTCTGCACATGTTTAAATATGGATATGCATGCTTGACACATGTTAAAGATGCAAATGACCTATGGATCCAAACCTTTTAAAGAGAATAACAAATGCTCATTAAATCCTCAAGTGAACGTGTAGTGGGCTATTTACTCGAGTCAAACAAGCAATTATTTTTCTCATTTACAAAAAGCTGACCTCACAATCATAGATGATTGTAAGGTGATTTCTCGATCAATCTTGCGTAGCAGGCAATAATGTTTTTTGTAAGTAATGACTTATGGACTGGGAGTCAACACTCAGTTAAAAATCCCACGCCTCCCCCTTTCCGGGCGATTGCAAAACCTAATATATAAAAACTAAAAAGAATTTACAATCCCTAATAGTTACAGATACTTTTTGGAATTGTCTCTCTCTTCCTTTGTGCATTTCCTTTTTAGATGTATACTTTTTTTCTTAAATCAAAACTTGAGTTTTCACTTTCCCTTCATCCCGTAAACAATTTTGATAAGGCAAATAGATCACAACAAAATGAAATATTGGAGTTCATGTATGGAAAAAATTTTAAAAAATAACAAATGTATGTAAATAAAATTTATTCACACACCACATATGAACATAAAAATTTTGTCATCCAAGTTTGGGAAATTCCACTAGTTCAACCGTAATAGCGTGGCTTTTTATAAGAAGGAGATTTCTACACATATTTTTAATATGGATATGAATGCTTGAAACATGTTAAAGATGCAAATGACCTATGTATCCAAACATTTTAAAGATAATAACAAATGCTGATTAAATTCTGCTATTGTGAATTTCCATTTTAGATGTATACTTTTTTCTTAAATCGAAACTTGTGCTTACACTTTCCCATCATCTCGTAAAACATTTTGTTAAGGCAAATAGAACACAAAAGAATGAAAATTTTAGAGTTTATGTATGGCAAAAAGTTAAAACAATACAAAATGTAAGTAAAGAAAATATATTCACACTCCACAAATGAACTCTAAAGTTTTGTTATCCAAGTTTGGGAAACTTCACTAGTTCAACCCTAATTTCTTGGAATTTTACAAGAATGAGATTTCTACACATGTTTTAAATATGTATATTGACCCATGTTAAAGATGCAAATGACCTTTGGATCCAAACCTTTTAATGAGAATAACAAATGCTCTTTAAATTCTCAAGTGAACGTACTGTGAGATATTTACTCGAGTCAAACAAGCCATTATTTTCCCCTTTACAAATAGTTGACCAAATAATCATAGATGATTGTAAGGTGATTTATCGGTCAATCATGCATAAAGGCCAATATTTTTCTTGTAAGAAATAATTTATGGATTGGGAGTCAACACTCAGTTAAAAATCCCCTGCCTCCCCATTTTCCCGACAACTGCAAAGCCTAATATATAAAAACTAAAAAGAGTTGACAATCTCTAAAAATTACAGACACTTTTTAGAATTATATCTCGCTACATTTGTGCATTTCCATTTTAGATGTATACTTTTTTCTTAAATCTAAACTTGAGTTTTCACTTTCCCTTCATCTCGTAAACAATTTTGATAAGGCAAATAGATGACAACAAAATGAAAATTTTAGAGTTTATGTATGGAAGAAACTTAAAATATTAAAAAATTTAAGTAAAGAAAATTTATTCAAACACCACAAATGAACTCAAAAGTTTTGTTATCCAACTTTGGGAAATTCCCCTAGTTCAACCCTAATATCTTGTAATTTTATAAGAGGGAGATTTCTACACTTGTTTTCAATATGGATATACATGCTTGAAACATGTTAAAGTTGCAAATGACCAATGGATCCAAACCTTTTAGAGACTATAACAAATGGTCATTAAATTCTCAAGTGAACATGCGATGGGATACTTACCCGAGTCAAACAAGCCATTATTTTGCCCATTTACAAAAAGCTGACCTACCAATCACAGATGATTGTAAGGTGACTTATTGGTCAATCAGGCGTAACCGACTATTTGTATTGTGTTGGAAGATAAGCTCAAGCCCAGACGACAAAGGAAGGCCCACTAGATGGGCCCAAACCCAAAAGAAGTAGGACCCACAACGATTAGCATGAGCTGGGATCCTTATCACATTAGTTGGAAGATCAAGAAGGACTCACAAAAGTTTCTTTATCATAGGGTCATGACCAAGAAAAGTTTTAGGTTGAGTTATATTTGTTTTTTATCAATATTGAGTTATTTAATTATGCTAGGACTTATCTTTTAAGTGTTAGAGTTTGGGTGTAATTCGGACAAGGGTAGTTTTATTGTAATTGGACTCTACTACCTTCCTCTATTATAAATAGAGGTTCATGTACTCTGATTAAAACAAGTTATTGATATCAATGAAGTATTTCACTTTTCCATAAATTCAACATTTTTTAAGAAATGACTTATGGAGATGGAGTCAACACTCAGTTAAAAATCCCCCGCCTCCCCCTTTTCCCGACAATTGCAAAACCTAATATATAAAAACTGAAAGAGTTTACAATCCATAAAAGTTACAAACACTTTTTGGAATTATCTCTCTCTATCTTTGTGAATTTCCATTTTAGATGTATACTTTTTTTCTTAAATCAAAACTTGAGTTTTCACTTTCCCTTCATCCCTTAAACAATTTTGATAAGGCAAATAGATCACAACAAAATGAAAATTTTAGAGTTTTGGAAAAAATTATACAAAATAACATATGTAAATAAAGAAAATTTATTCACACTCCACAAATGAACACAAAAGTTTTGTTATCCAAGGATGGGAAATTCCACTAGTTCAACCCTAATAGGTTGGAATTTTATAAGAAGGAGATTTTTACACATGTTTTAAATAAGGATATACATACTTGAAACATGTTAAAGATGCAAATGACATATATCCAAACCTTTTAAAGAGAATAACAAAAGCTCATTAAATTCTTAAGTGAACGAGCGGTGGGATATTTACCTGAGTCAAACAAGCGATAATTTTGCCCATTTAAAAAAAGTTTACCTAACAATCATAGATGATTGTAAGGTGATTTATCGGTCAATAATGTGTAACGGGCTATATTTGTTTTGTAAGAAATGACTTATGGATTGGGAGTCAACACTCTATTAAATATCTGCCGCCTGCCCCTTTTCCAGACAACTAAAAAACCTAATATATAAAAAACTAAAAAGATTTTACAATCTCTAAAAATTACAAATACTTTTAGGAATTATCTATCTCTACATTTATGCATTGCCATTTTCGATATATACTTTTTTCTTAAATCTAAACTTTAATTTTCACTTTCCCTTCATCCCGTAAACAATTTTGATAAGGCAAATAGACCACAACAAAATGAAAATTTTAGAGTTTATGGATGGAAGAAATTTAAAACAATAACAAAAGTAAGTAAAGAAAATTTATTCACACACCACAAATGAACTCAAAAGTTTTGTTATCCAAGTTTGGGAAATTCCACGAGTTCAACCCTAATAGCTCGGAATTTTATAAGAAAGAGATTTTTCTACACATGTTTTAAAAAATTGATATGTTAGCTTGAAACTTGTTAAAGATGCAAACGACCTATGGATCCAAACCTTTTAAAAAGAATAACAAAAACTTATTAAATTCTTAATTGAACGTGCAACGGGAAACTTACCCGAGTCAAACAAGCAATTATTTTGCCCATTTACAAAAAGTAGACCAAGCAATCATATATGATTGTAATGTGATTTATCGATTAATCATGCGTAACAGGCTATATGTTTTTTAAGAAATGACTTATGGATTGGGAGTCAACACTCAATTAAAAATCCCCCTCCTCCCCCTTTTTTGACGATTGCAAAACCTAATATATAAAAGTTAAAAATATTTTACAATCCCTAAAAGTTATAGATACTTTTTGGAAATATCTCTCTCTACATTTGTGGATTTCCATTATAGAGGTAAATTTTGTTCTTAAATCAAAACTTGAGTTTTCACTTTCCCTTCATCCTGTAAACAATTTCGATAAGGCAAATAGATCAGCACAAAATGAAAATTTTAGAGTTTATGTATGGATATTTTTTAAAAAAAAACAAATGTAAGAAAATAAAATTTATTCATACACCACAAATGAACACAAAATTTTTGTTCTCTAGGTTTGGGAAATTCCACTAGTTCAACCCTAATAGTTTGGAATTTTATAAGAAGGAGATTTCTACACATATTTTAAATATGGATGTTCATGCTAGAAACATATTAAAGATGCAAATGACCTATGGATCCAAACCTTTTAAAGAGAATCTAAAATGCTCTTTAAATTCTCAAGTTAACGTGCAGTGGGATATCTATGCGAGTCAAAAAAGCCATTATTTTGCCCATTAACAAAGAGCTGACCTAACTATCATAGCTGATTGTGAGGTGATTTATCCATCAATCATGCATAATGGGCTATATATGTTTTGTAAGAAATGACTTATAGATTGGGAGACAACACTCAATTAAAAATCCCCTGCCTCCCCATTTTCCTGATGATTGTAAAACCAAATATATAAAAAATAAAAAGACACTTTTATGAATGATCTCACTCTAAATTTGAGATTACAATTTTAGATGTATACTTTTTTCTTAAATCAAAACTTGAGTTTTCAGTTTCCCTTCATCCCGTAAACAATTTTGATAAGGCAAATAGATCTTTACAAAATTAAAATTTTAGAGTTTATGTATGGAAAAAATTTAAAACAATAAAAAATGTAAGTAAAGAAAATTTATTCACACTCCACAAATGAACACAAACGTTTTGTTATCAGAGTTTGGGAAATTCCACTAGTTCAACCCTAATAGCTTGGAATTTTGTAAGAAGGAGATTTCTACACATGTTTTAAAATATGGATAAGCATACTTTAAACATGTTAAAGATACAAATGACCTATGGATCCAAACCTTTTAAAGAGAATAACAAATGCTCATTAAATTCTCAAGTGAACGTGCAGTGGGATATTTGCCTGAGTCAAACAAACCATTATTTTGCCCATTTACAAAACACTGATGATTGTAAGGTGATTTATCAGTCAATCTTGTGTAACGGGCTATATTTTTATTTGTAAGAAATGACTTATGTAGATGGAGTCAACAGTCAGTTAAAAATTCCCCACCTCCCCCTTTACCTGATTATTGTAAAAACTAATATATAAAAGCTAAAAAGACTTTACGATCCGTATAAGTTATAGACACTTTTTGGAATTATCTCTCTCTAAATTTGTGCATTTCCATTTTAGATGTATACTTCTTTCTTAAATCAACACATTAGTTTTACCTTTCCCTTCATCCCATATACAATTTTTATAAGGCAAATAGATCACAACAAAATGAAAATTTTAGAGTTAAGTTATTAATAATTTTAAAATAATAACAAATGTAGGTAAAGAAAATTTATTTACAAACTACAAATGAGCACAAAAGTTTTGTTATCCAAGTTTGTGAAATTCCACTTGTTCAACCATAATAGCTTGGGATTTTATAAGAAGGAGATTTCTACACATGTTTCATATATGGATATGCATGCTTCAGACAAGTGAAAGATGAAAATGAGCTATGGATCCAAACCTTTTAAAGAGAATAAAAAATGCTTATTAAATTCTATAGTGATCGTCTGGTGGGATATTTACCAGATACAAATAAGCCACTATTTTGCACATTTACAAAAAGCTAACCTAAAAATCATAGACAATTTTAATATTATTTATCGGTCAATCATGCGTTACGGGCTATATATTTTTTTTGTAAGAAATGACTTGTGGATAGGTAGTCAACACACAGTTAGAAATCCCCCGCCTCCCCCTTTTCCCGATGAATGCAAAACCATGTATATAAAAACTAAAAGGATTTTACAAACCCTAAAAGTTACAAACACTTTTTGGAATTATCTCTCGCTACATTTGTGCATTTCCATTTTAGATGTATACTTTTTCTTAAATCAAAACTTGAGTTTTCACTTTCCTTTCATCCTGTAAACAATTTTGACAATACAAATAGGGTACAACACAATGAAAATTTGAGAGTTTATGTATGGGAAAAAATTAATACAATAACAAATGTAAGTTAAGAAAATTTATTCACACACCACAAATGAACACAAAAATTTTGTTATACAGGTTTGGGAAATTCCACTAGTCCAACTCAAATAGCTTGGAATTTCATAAGGAGATTTCTACACATGTTTTAAATATAGATATGCATGCTTGGGACATGTTAAAGATGCAAATGACCTATGGATTCAAACCTTTTAAAGAGAATAACAAATGCTCATTAAATTCTCAAGTGAACGTGCAGTGGGATATTTACCCCTGTCAAACAAACCATTATTTTTCCCATTTACAAAAAGAAGAGCTACCAATCATAGATGATTATAAGATGATTTATCCATCAATCATGCGTAATGGGCTATAGGTTTTTCTTTTTAAGAAATGACTTATGGATTGGGAGTGAATACTCAGGTAAAAATCCCCCGCCTCCCCCTTTTCCCGACGATTGAAAAACCTAATATATAAAAACTAAAAAGAGTTTACAATCCCTAAAAGTTACAGACACTTTTGGAATTATCTCTCTCTACATTTGTGCATTTCCATTTTAGATGTATACTTTTTCTTAAATCAACACTCGAGTTTTCACTTTCCCTTCATCCTGTAAACAATTTTGATTAGGCAAATAGATCACAAAAAAATGAAAATTTTAGTGTTTAAGGAAAAAATTTAAAATAATAACAAGTGTAAGTAAAGAAAATTTATCCACACACCACATATGAACACATAAGTTTTGTTATCCAAGTTTTGGAAATGCCACAAGTTCAACCCAAATAGCTTGACTTTTTTATAAAAAGGAGATTTCTACACATGTTTTAAATATGGATATGCTTGTTTGAAACATGTTAAAGATGCAAATAACCTATGCATCAAAACCTTTTAAAGAGAATAACAAATGCTAATTAAATTCTCAAGTGAACGTGCAATAGGGTACTTACCCAAGTCAAACAAGCCATTATTTTGCCCATTTACAAAAAGCTGACCAAGCAATCTTAGATGATTGTAAGGTGATTTATCGGTCAATCACGTGTAACAGGCTATATTTTTTTTAAGAAATGACTTATGGATTGGGATTCATCACTCAGTTAAAAATCCCTCGCCTCCCATTTTTCCCGACGATTGTAAAACCTAATATATAAAAAATAAAAAGACTTTACAATCCCTAAAAGTTGTAGATACTTTTTGGAATTATCTCTCTCTACATTTGTGCATTTTCATTATAGATGTAAATTTTTTTCTTAAATCAAAACTTGGGTTTTCACTTTCCCTTCTTCCCGTAAACAATTTTGATAAGGCAAATAGATACAACAAAATGAAAATTTTAGAGTTTATGTACGGAAAAAATTTTAAAAAATAAAAAAATTAAGTAAAGAAAATTTATTCACACACCTCAAATGAACACAAAATTTTTGTTATCCAAGTTTGAGAAATTCCACTTGTTCAACCCTAATGGCTAGGAATTTTATAAGCAGGGGATCTCTACACATATTTTAAATATTGATGTGGATGCTAGAAACTTATTAAAGATGCAAAGAACATTTGGATCCAAACCTTTTAATGAGAATCTCAAATTCTCTTTAAATTCTCAAGTTAACGTGCGGTGGGATATTTACCCAAGTCAAATAAACCATTATTTTTCCCATTTAAAAAAAGCTGATCTAAAAATCATAGCTGATTGTGAGGTAATTTATCGGTCAATCATGCATAACGGGCTATATTTTTTTTGTAAGAAATGACTTATGGATTGGGAGACAACACTTGGTTAAAAATTCCCCGCCTCCCCCTTTTCCCGACGATTGCAAAACAAAATATATAAAAACTAAAATCATTGTACAATCCCTAAAAGTTACTGATACTTTTTGGAATAATCTCTCTCTAAATTTGAGATTTCATTTTAAGATGTATACTTTTTTCTTAAATCAAAACTTGAGTTTTCAGTTTCCCCTCATCCTATAAACAATTTTGATAAGGCAAATAGATAATAAAAAAAATTAAAATTTTAGATTTTATGTATGGAAAACAATTAATGCATTAACAAATGTAAGTAAATAAAATTTATTCACACACCAAAAATGAACACAAAAATTTTGTTATCCGAGTTTGGGAAATTCCACTTGTTCAACCCAAATAGCTTGGAATTTTATAAAAAGGACATTTCTACACTTGTTTTAAATATAGATATGCATGCTTGAGACATTTTATAGATGCAAATGACCTATGGATCCAAACCTTATAAAGAGAATAAAAAATGCTCATTAAATTCTCAAGTGAACGTGCGGTGGGATATTTACCCGAGTATAACAAGCCATTATTTTTCCCATTTACAAAAAGCCGACCTAACAATGATAGATGATTGTAAGGTGGTTTATCAGTTAATCATGCATAATGGGCTATATTGTTTTGTAAGAAATGACTTATGGATTAGCAGTTAACACTCAGTTAAAATTCCCCTGCCTCCCCCTTTTCCCTACGATTGCAAAACCTAATATATAAAAACTAAAAAGAGTTTACAATCCATAAAAGTTACAAACACTTTTTGGAATTATCTCTCTCTACATTTGGGCATTTCCATTTTAGATGTATAATTTTTTCTTAAATCAAAACTTGAGTTTTCACTTTCCCTTCATCCCCTAAACAATTTTGATAAGGCAAATAGATCACAAAAAACTGAAAATTTTAGTGTTTAGGTATGAAAAAAATTATAAAAAATTAAAAATGTAAGTAAAAAAAATTTATTCACCCACCACATCTGAACTCAAAAGTTTTGTTATCCAAGTATGGAAAATTCGACTAGTTCAACCCTAATATCTTTAAATATTATAAGAAGGAGATTTCTAAACATGTTTTAAATAAGAATAAGCATACTTGAAACATGTTAAAGTTGCAAATGACCTATGGATCCAAACCTTTTAAAGAGAATAACAAATGCTCATTAAATTCTCAAGTGAATGTGTGGTGGGATATTTACCTGAGTCAAACAAGCCATTATTTTGCCTATTTTCAAAATGTTGACCTAACAATCATAGATGATTGTAAGGTGACTTATTAGTCAATCATGTGTAACGGGCTATATTTTATTTGTAAGAAATGACTTATGGATTGGAAGTCAACACTCAGTTAAAAATCCCCCGCCTATCCCTTTTCCCGACGATTAAAAAACATAATATATAAAAACTAAAAAGAGTTTACAATCCCTAAAAGTAACAACACTTTTTGGAATTATCTCTCTCTAAATTTGTGCCTTTCACTTGTAGAAGTATACTTTTATCTTAAATCAAAAATTGAGTTTTCACTTTCCCTTCATCTCGTATACAATTTTGATAAGGCAAATAGATCACAATAAAATGAAAATTTTAGAGTTTATGTACAAAAAGATTAAAACAACAACAAATGTAAGTAAAGAAAATTTATTCACACGCGACTAATGAACACAAAAGTTTTGTTATCCAAGTTTTGGAAATTCCACTAGTTCAACCCTAATTGCTTGGAATTTTATAAGAAGGAAATTTCTACACATGTTTTAAATATGGATATGCATGCTTCAGATATGTTAAAGATGCAAATGACCTATGGATCCAAAACCTTTTAAAGAGAATAACAAATGCTCACTAAATTCTCAAGTGAACGTGCGGTGGGATACTTACCCGAGTCAAACAAGCCATTATTTTGCCCATTTAGAAAAAGTTGACCAAGCAATCATAGATGATTGTAAGGTTATTTATTGGATAATCATGCCTAAGTGGCTATATTGTTTTTTAAGAAATGACTTATGGATTGGAGTCAACACTCAGTTAAAAATCCCCTGCCTCCCCATTTTCTCGATGATTTCAAAACCTAATATATAAAAACTAAAAAGAGTTTACAATCCCTAAAAGTTACAGACACTTTTTGGAATTATCTCTCTCTTCATTTGTGCATTGCTATTTTAGATGTATACTTTTTCTTAAATCCAAACTTGAGTTTTCACTTTCCCTTCATCCCTTAAAAATTTTGATAAGGAAAATAGCACAACAAAATGAAAATTTTATAGTTTATGTATCAAAAAAATTTATAACAATAACAAATATCAGTAAAGAAAGTTTATTGACACATCACAAATTAACATAAAAGTTTTTTTCTCCAAGTTTGGAAAATTCCACTAGTTCAACTCTAATTGCTTTGAATTTTATAAGAAGGAGATTTCTACACATGTTTTAAATATAGATATGCGTTCATGACACATGTTAAAGATGAATAAGACCTATGGATCCAAACATTTTAAAGAGTGTAGCATATGCTCATTAAATTCTCAAGTGAACGTTCGGTGGGATACTTACCCGAGTCAAACAAGCCATTATTTTGCCTAAAAAAAAAAAGTTGACCTACTAATCATAGATGATTGTAAGGTGATTTATCGGTCAATCCTGCGTAACGGGCTATATTTTTTTTTAAGAAATGAATTATGGATTGGGAGTGAACACTCAGTTAAAAATCCCCCGCCTCCGACTTTTCCTGACGATTGTAAAACCTAATCTATAAAAACTAAAAAGAGTTTACAATCCCTAAAAGGAATATTTACTTTTTGGAATTATCTCCCTCTACATGTGTGCCTTTCACTTTTAGATGCATACTTTTATCATATATCAAAAATTGAGTTTTCACTTTCCCTTCTTCCCGTATACAATTTTGATAAGGCAAATAGATCACAATAAAATGAAAATTTTAGAGTTTATGTTTGGAAAAAATTTAAAACAATAACAAATCTAAGTGAAGAAAATTTATTCACACACCACATATGAACACAAAACTTTTGTTATCCAAGTTTGGGAAATTCCATTAGTTCAACTCAAATAGTTAGACTTTTTATAAGAAGGAGATTTCTACACATGTTTTAAATATGGATATGCATGTTTGAAACATGTTCAAGATGCAAATGACCTATGGATCCGAACCTTTTATAGATAATAACAAATGCTCATTAAATTCTCAAGTGAACGTTCTGCGGGATACTTATCCGAGTCAAACAAGCCAATATTTTGTCCATTTACAAAAAGCTAACCAAGCAATCATAGATGATTGTAAGGTGAATTGTCGGTCAATCATTCGTAACAGGCTAAATTATTTATTTAATAAATGACTTATGGATTAGGAGTCAACACTCAGTTAAAAATCCTCTGCCTCCCCTTTTTCCCAACGATTGCAAAACCTAATATAAAAAACTAAAAATAGTTTACAATCCCTAAAAGATACATACACTTTTTGGAATTATTTATCTGTACATTTGTGCATTCCCATTTTAGATGTATAATTTTTTCTTCAATCCAAACTTGAGTTTTCTCTTTCCCTTCATCCAGTAAAAAAAAATTGATAAGGCAAATAGATCACAACAAAATGAAAATTTTATAGTTTATGTATAGAAAAAATTTAAAACAATAACAAATGTCAGTAAAGAAAATTTATTGACACACCACAAATGAACACAAAAGTTTTGTTATCCAAGTTTGGGAAATTCCACTAGTTCAACCCTAATTGCTTGGAATTTTATAATAAGGAGATTTCTACACATGTTTAAAATATGGATATGCGTTCTTGACACATGTTAAAGATGCAAATGACCTATCGATCCAAACCTTTTAAAGAGTAAAACATATGCTCATTAAATTCTCAAGTGAACGTGCGGTGGGATACTTACTCGAGTCAAACAAGCCATTATTTTGTCCAAATACAAAAAGCTGACCTACAAATCATAGATGATTGTAAGGTGATTTATCGGTCAATCATGTGTAACGGGCTATATTTTTGTTTTAAGAAATGAATTATTGATTGGGAGTGAACACTCAGTTAAAAATCCCACGTCTCCCCCTTTTCCCGATGATTGTAAAACCTAATATATAAAAACTAAAAAGAGGTTACAATCCCTAAAGTAACAGATACTTTTTGGAATTATCTCTCTCTACATTTGTGCCTTTCAATTTTAGATGCATACTTTTATTTTAAATCAAAACTTGAGCTTTCACTTTCCCTTCATCCCATATACAATTTTGATAAGGCAAATAGATCACTATAAAATGAAAATTTTAGAGTTTATGTATGGAAAAAATTTAAAACAATAACAAATGTAAGTAAAGAAAATTTATTCACGCACCTCATATGAACACAAAATTTTTGTTATCCAAGTTTGGGAAATTCCACTAGTTCAACCCAAATAGCTTGACATTTTATAAGAAGGAGATTTCTACACATGTTTTAGATATGCATGTGCATGTTTGAAACATGTTAAAGATGCAAATGACCTATGGATCCAAACCTTTTAAAGAGAATAACAAATGCTCATTAAATTCTCAAGTGAAAGTGAGGCGGGATACTTACTTGAGTCAAACATGCCAATATTTTGCCCATTTACAAAAAGCAGACCAAACAATCATAGATGATTTTAAGGTTAATTATCGGTCAATCATGTGAAACAGGCTATTTTTTTTTTTTAAGAAATGACTTATAGATTGGGAGTCAACACTTAATTAAAAATCCCTAGCCTCCCCATTTCCTGACAATTACAAAACTATAAAAACTAAAAAGATTTTACAATCCCTAAAAGTTATAGATACTTTTTGAAATTATCTCTCTCTACATTTGTGCATTTCCATTATAGATGTACACTATTTTCTTAAATCTAAACTTGAGTTTTCACTTTCCCTTCATGTCGTAAAATTTTTTGATAAGGCAAATAGATCACAACAAAAAGAAAATTTTAGAGTTTATGTATGGAAAAAATTATAAAAATAACAAATCTATGTACAGAAAATTTATTCACACACCAAAAATGAACACAAAATTTTTGTTATCCAAGTTTGGGAAATTCCACTAGTTCAACCTTAATTGCTTGGAATTTTATAAGAAGGAGATTTCTACACATATTTGAATTTTGGATGTGTATGCTTGAAACATATTAAAGATGCAAATGACCTATGGATCCAAACCTTTTAAAGAGAACCACAGATGCTCTTTAAATTCTCTAGTTAACGTGGGGTGGGATATTTAGCCGAGTCAAACAAGCCATTATTTTGCCCATTTACAAAAAGCTGACCTAACAATCAGAGCTGATTGTAAGGTGATTTATTGGTAAATAATGCGTAATGGGCTATATTTTTTTGTAAGAAATGACTTATGGATCGGGAGTCAACACTTAGTTAAAAATGCCCTGCTTCCACCTTTTCTTGACAATTGCAAAAGCAAATATATAAAAACTAAACAGAGTGTACAATCCCCAAGAGTTACAAACACTTTTTGGAATTATCTCTCTCTAATTTTGAGATTTTAATTTTAGATGTATACTTTTTGTTTAAATCAAAACTTGAGTTTTCAGTTTCCCTTCATGTTGTAAACAATTTTGATAAGGAAAATAGATCTTAAAAAAATTAAAATTTTAGAGTTAAATTATGGAAAAAATTTAAAACAATAGCAAATGTAAGTAAAGAAAATTTCGTTATCCAAGTTTGCGAAATTCCACTAGTTCAACCCTAATAGCTTGGAATTTTATAAGAAGGAGATTTCTACACATGTTATAAATATGGATATGCATGCTTGAAGCATGTTAAAGATACAAATGACCTATGGATCCAAACCTTTTAAAGAGAATAACAAATGCTCATTAAATTCTCATGTGCACGTGCAGTGGGATATTTACCCGAGTCAAACAAGCCATTATTTTTTCCATTTACAAAAAGCTGACCTAACAATCATTGATGATTGTAAGGTGATTTATTGGTCAACCATGTGTAACGGGCTATATTTTTTGTAGGAAATGACTTATGGATTGGGAATGAACACTCAGTAAAAATTCCCCTGCCTCCCCCGTTCCCCGACGATTGCAAAACAAAATATATCAAAACTAAAAAGAGTTTAAAATCCCTAAAAGTTCTTGATACTTTTTGGAATTATATTTCGCTACATTTGTGAATTTTCATTTTATATGTATACTTTTTTTTTAAATCTAAACTTGAGTTTTCACTTTCCCTTAATCCTGTGAACAATTTTGATAATGCAAATAGATCACAATAAAATGAAAATTTTAAAGTTTATGTATGGAAAAAAAAATAAAAAATAAAAAATGTAAGTAAAGGAAAATGATTCACCCACGACAAATGAACACAAAAGTTTTATTATCCAAATTTGGGAAATTCCACTAGTTCAACTAGCTTGGAATTTTATAGGAAGGAGATTTCTACACATGTTTTAAATATGGATATGCATGCTTGAAACATGTTAAAGATGAAAATGACCTATGGATCCAAACCTTTTAAAGGGAATAAAAAATGCTTATTAAATTCTCAAGTGAACGTGCGGTGGGATATTTACCCAAGTCAAACAAGCCTTCATTTTTCCCATTTATAAAAAGCTGACCTAACAATCATAGATGGTTGTAAGGTGATTTATCGGTCAATCATGTGTAATGGGCTATATTGTTTTTGTGTTGGAAGATAAGCTCATGCCCACACGACCAAGGAAGGCCCACATATCTAAGATTATTATAAGATGGGCCACACGACCAAAGGAAGTCTTCACAAGATGGGCCCAAGCCCAAATGAAGTATGACCCACAACAATTACCATGAGTTGGCATCCTTATCACATCAGCTGGAAGATCAAGAAGGACTCACAAATGTATATTCATCTTAGGGTTACTACCATGAAGAGGTTTAGTTTGAGTTATGTTTGTCTTTCATCATAATTGAGGTATTTAATTACACTTGGACTTATCTTTAAGTGTTAGAGTTTGGGTGTAATTGACTCTACTACCTTCCTCTATTATAAATAGAGGTTCATGTACTCTAATTACAACAAGTTATTGGTGTCAATGAAGTATTTAACTTTTCCATATATTCAACATGGTATCAAAGCAGGTTCTGTGAGTTCACTTGGTCAACTCACAGAGGTAATGTAATCCCTTTCTCTAGACCCCAAACCCTAAGTCTAGGTTCGTAGTTATTTTTTTCAGTGCTACACTCGTAGATTTCTTTGTGTTTTTAACCTCTATGCGTAGCTTTTTATATTGAAAGTTATATATTGACGAAAAGATATTTTAGTATAATTTCCAAAAAAACATATTTGTTCCAATCGGAGTTATCAACAGAGAGATATGGATCTTTCAATGAGTGAAGGTCAGATTGCCAAAAGGTTCGAATAGCAGCAGCAATCTTTCGATACCGAGGTATTTTTTGCTATCAAGAACTAGACTTTATATGGAGAAATATATATAAAAAGAAATATCTGTAAGTCTATTCTTTTACCTATTCAACCAATTTTTTATCTGAGTTATCTACAAAGAGAAATCGATATTTGAAGCAACAAAGGTCAGATTGAAAAAGTGGTTGGAGCAATAGTAGAAAGCTTTAACTTCCGAGGTATGGATAATTATATATATAAAAAAATATAAGTTAGTCTATTTTCTTACCTATTCAACAAATTCTCACTATAATTTTTGTATAAGGAGATATTGATGTTGGAAGAGTCAATGGTCGTTCTGGAAAAACAAGAGAAACAAAACTTAGTTCGGCCAGATGACAGAGACCAAAATATATCAGATTATTTATCTTCTAATAATTATATTTTATGAATTTTAGTTATACTTGGATGAAAGATATTTAAGTCTACTTTCAAAAGGAGAAAATTTTATGTCAATATGATCTATATTTAAAGATATATTCTCATTGGAAGAATCAAAGGTCAAGCTAGTTCTGTTACATTGAAAATCCGAATTTAAGCCGATTGTTTTGCGTCACTTTTTGAGTTGATATATTAGAAAATATCTTACTTCTCCCTGGTTTGAGGGCTTATTTATACATCTCTGTTATTTTGGCTTATTGCTACATCTATGATATTTGGTTCAAGCTGGGATCACTGCCATTACCTCCCAGCTTGAGGGGGAAAAGTAGAAAAAGCACAAGAAAGAGGTATTTTATTTTATATGTTGTGAATAAGTTTATGTGACCAAAATATTCAAGAAAGGGGGAGCAAAAAAGATGACGCTTGTGCATCTAAGAAGAAATTTGAATATCAGATTATTTCATGGGTTCTTTTACAAAGTTTATTATTTGGTTCGTGTAATATGTGTTCTAAGAAGGTCGTGTTATATACTGTTGCTGCTACTATGTCTCTTTGGGGACATTATTTCTTGGGTTCTCGATTGTGTTATATATCACATTGGGATACCATGACGGAGAAACTTTTTATTACATCTATGTTATCATCCTCACCCCCACCCCCCCCCCCCCCCCCCCCCCACCCCCCCTCCCCCCCCTCTTGTAATGGATTTTATGTCTCCCACCACTTGAGAGTCGTTATCCTGTGGAGGGATACGGTGGTGGACACTTCAGAGCAATGCCGATAGAAGACGGAGTGTGCCCTACATCCAGCATTAGGACTGGAGTATGAAGCAATGGCATACCGGCTAGGAGTGATTTTTACTCTCGCTTATACATCATTTGCAGCAAGTTGGGAGTTCATATTGTTTTCTCACCCCCAGCTTGAAGGGGAGAGTTGGAAGATGAGCTCAAGCCTACACGACCAAGGAAGGCCCACAAGATGGGCCCAAACCCAAAAGAAGTAGGACTCACAATGATTACTATGAGCTGGCATCCTTATCACACCAATTGGAAGATCAAGAAGGACTCACAAAAGTATCTTTATCTTAGGGTTACCACCAAAAAGATTTTGAGTTTGAGTTATGTTTGTCTTTTATCAATATTGAGTTATTTAATTATGCTAGGACTTATTTTTAAGTGTTAGCGTTTGGGTGTAATTGGGACAAGGGTAGTTTTATTGTAATTGGACTCTACTACCTTCCTCTATTATAAATAGAGGTTCATGTAATCTGATTAAAACAAGTTATTGTCAATGAAGTATTTCACTTTTCCATAAATTCAACATGTTGTAAGAAATGGAGATGGTGTCAACACTCAGTTAAAAATCCCCCGCCTCCTCCTTTTTCCTGACGATTACAAAATGTAATATATTAAAACTAGAACAACTTTACAATCCCAAAAATTTACAGATACTTTTTGGAATTATCTCTCTCTACATTTGTGCATTTCCATTTTAGATGTGTACTTCTTTCTTAAATAAAAACTTTCCCCTTCATCCCGTAAACAATATTGATAATGGAAATAGATCAAAACAAAATAAAAATTTTAGAGTTTGTGTAATGAAAAATTTTAAAACAATAACAAATGTAACTAAATAAAAGTTATTCACACACAACAAATGAACACAAAAGTACTGTTATCCAAGTTTTGGAAATTCCATTAGTTCAACCCTAATACCTTGGAATTTTAAAAGAAGGAGATTTCTACACATGTTTTAAATATGGATATGCATGCATGAGACATGTTAAAGATGCAAATGACCTATGGATCCAAACGTTTTAAAGAGAATAACAAATGCTCATTAAATTCTCAAGTGAACGTGCGGTGGGATATTTACCCGAGTCAAAGATGCCAATATTTTGCCCATTTACAAAAAGCTGAGCTAACAATCATAGATGATTGTAAGGTGATTTATCGATCAATCATGCATAACAGGCTATATTTTTTTTTTGCAAGAAATGACTTATGGATTGGGAGACAATACTCAGTTAAACATCCATCTTTTAGGAATTATCCCTCTTTACATTTGTGCATTTCCATTTTTGATGGATACTTTTTTCTTAAATCAAAACCTAAACTTTCACTTTCCCTTCATACGGTAAACAATTTTGATACGACAAAAAGATCACAACAAAATGAAAATTTAGAGTTTACGTATGGAAATTTTTTTTAAAAATAACAAATGTATGTAAAGAAAATTTATTCACACACCACAAATGAACACAAAAGTTTTGTCATCCAAGTTTGGGAAATTCCACTAGTTCAACCATAATAGCTTGGAAATTTATAAGAAGGAAATTTCTATACATGTTTTAAATATGGAAGTGCATGTTGGAAACTTGTTAAAGATGTAAATGACCTATGGATCCAAACCTTTTAAAGAGAATAACAAATGCTCATTAAATTTTCAAATGAACGTGCGGTGGGATATGTACTTGAGTCAAACAATCAATTATTTTTCTAATTTAAAAAAAGCTGACCTAACAATCATATATGATTTTAAGGTTATTTATCGGTCACTCATGCAAAACAGGCTATATTTTTCTTGAAAGAAATGACTTATGGATTGGGCATCAACACTCAGTTGAAAATCCCCCGCCTCCCCCTTTTCCCGATGATTGCAAAACCTAATATTTAAACTCTAAAAAGAGTTTACAATCCACAAAATTTACAGGCACGTTTTGGAATTATCTCTCTCTACATTTGAGCATTTCCATTTTAGATGGATACTTTTTCCTTAAATCAAAACTTGAGTTTTCACTTTCCCTTCATCCCGTAAACAATTTTGTTAAGGCAAATAGATCACAACAAATTGAAAATTTAAGAGTTTATGTATGGAAAAAATTTAATACAATAAGAAATGTAAGTAAAGAAAATTAATTAACACACCACAAATGAAATCAAAAGTTTTGTTATCCAAGTTTTCAAAATTCCACTAGTTGAACCCTAATAGCTTGGAATTTTATAAGAAGGAGATCTCTACAAATGTTTTAAATATGGATATGCATGTTTGAAACATGTTAAATATGCAAATGACCTATGGATCCAAAAATTTTATAGAGAATAACAAATGCTCATTAAATTCTCAAGTGAACGTGCAGTGGGATATTTACCCGAGTCAAACAAGCTATTATTTTGCCGATATAAAAAAAGCTTACCTAACAATTATAGATGATTGTAAGGTGATTTATCGGTCAATCATGCATAATGGGATATATTATTTTTTGTAAGAAATGCCTTATGGATTGGGAGTCAACACTCAGTTAAAAATCCCCAAGCTCCCCCTTTTCCTGACGATTCCAAAATCTAATATATAAAAATTAAAAAGAGCTTACAATCCATAAAAGTTACAGATACTTTTTGGAATTATCTCTCTCTACTTTTTTGCTTTTCCATTTTAGATGTATGCTTTTTTCTTAAATCAAAACTTTAGTTTTCACTTTCCCTTCATCCCGTAAATAATTTTGATAAGGTAAATCGATCACAACTAAATGAAAGTTTTAGAGTTTATGTATGGAAAAAATTTAAAACATTAAAAAATTTAAGTGAATAAAATTTATTCACACACCACAAATGAACACAAAAGTTTTGTTATCTAAGTTTTGGAAATTCAACTAGTTCAACCCTAATAGATTGGAATTTCATAAGAAGGATATTTGTACACATGTTTCAATTATGGATGTGACTGCTTGAAACATGTTAAAGAGACAAATGACCTATGGATCCAAACCTTTTAAAGAGAATAACAAATGCTATTAAATTCTAAAGTGAACGTGAAGTGGGATATTTACTCGAGGCAAACTAACCATTATCTTTCCCATTTACAAAAAGCTGACCTAACAATCATAGATGATTGTAAGGCGATTTATAGGCCAATCATGCGTAATAGACTATATTGTTGTTGTAAGAAATGACTTATGGATTGGTAGACATCACTCAATTAAAAATCCTCCACCTCCCCCTTTCCTCGATGATTCCAAAACCTTATATATAAAAACTAAAAAGAGTTTACAATCCCTAAAAGTTACAGACACTTTTATTAATTATCTCTCTCTTCATATGGGGCTTTTCATTTTAGATGTATACTTTCTTCTTAATTTAAAACTTGAGTTTTCACTTTCCCTTCATCCCATATACAATTTTGAAAAGCCAAAAGCATCACAACAAAATGAAAATTTTAGAGTATATATATGGAAAAATTTTAATACAATAACAAATATAAGTAAAGAAAATTTATTCACACACCACAAAAGAACACAAAAGTTTTGTTATCCAATTTTGGGAGATTCCACTTGTTCATCACTAATAGCTTGGAATTTTATAAGAATGAGATTTCTACACATGTTTTAAAAATGGAAATGCATGCTTGATGCAAATGACCTAGGGATCAAAACCTTTTAAAGATAATAACAAATGCTCACTAATTTCTCAAGCGAACGTGCGGTGGGATATTTACACGAGTCAGACAAGGAATTATTTTGCCCATTTACAAAAAAGCGGACCTAACAATAATAGATGATTGTAAGGTGATTTATCGGTCAATCATTCGTAACAGGCTATTTTTTTGTACGAAATGACATATGGATTGGGACTCAACACTCAGTTAAAAATCCCCCGCCTCGCCGTTTTCCCGACGATTAAAAATCCTAATATATAAAAACTAAAAAGAGTTTACAATCCCAAAAAGTAATACACACTTTTTGGAATTATCTCTCTCTACATTAGTGCCTTTCCATTTTAGATGTATACTTTTATTTTAAATAAAAAATGGAGATTGCACTTTCCCATCATCCTGTATACAATTTTGATAAGGAAAATAAATCACAATAAAATGAAAATTTTACAGTTTCTGAATGGAAAAAATTTATAACAATAACAAAAGTTAGTAAATAAAATTTTTTCACACATGACAAATGAACACAAAAGTTTTGTTATCTAAGTTCGGGAAATTCCACTAGTTCAACCCTAATAGCTATGACTTTGATGAGAAGGATATTTCTACACATGTTTTAAATATGGATATGCATGTTTGAAACATGTTAAAGGTGCAAATGACCTATGGATCCAAACCTTTTAAAGAGAATATCAAATGCTTATTAAATTCTCAAGTGAATGTGCTGTGGGTAATTTACCCGAGTCAAACAAGGCATTATTTTTTCCATTTACAAAAAGCTTACCTAACAATCCTACACGATTTTAAGGTGATTTATCGGACATTTATGCGTAACGGGCTATTTTGATTTTTTGTACAAAATGACTTATGGATTGGAAGTCAAAACTCAATGAAAAATCCCCCGCCTCCCCCTTTTCCCGACGATTACAAAACCTAATATATTAAAACTAAAAAGAGTTTAAAATCCCTAAAAATTATAGACACTTTTTGGAATTATCTCTATCTACATTTGTGGATTTCCATTTTAGATGTATACTTTTTTTTAAATCAAAACTTGAGTTTTGACTTTCCTTTTATCCCGTAAAATAATTTTGATAAGGCAAATAGGTCACAACAAAATGAAAATTTTAGATGTATGGAAAAATTTAAAACATTAACAAATGTCAGCAAAGAAAAACTATTCACACACCATAAATGAACACAAAATTTTGGTTATCCAAGTTTGGAAAATTCCACTAGTTCAACCCTAATAGCATTGAATTTTAATAGAACGAGATTTCCAATACATGTTTTAACTATGGATATCCATGCTCGAAACATGTTAAAGATGCAAATGACCAATGCATCCAAACCTTTTAAAGAGAATAACAAATGCTCATTAAATTCTCCAGTGAACGTGCGGTGGCATATTTCTCGAGTCAAACAAGCCATTATTTTGCTCATTTACAAAAGCCTTACCTGAAAATCATACGTGATTATAAGGTGATTTATCAGTCAATCATGCGTAATGGGCTCAATTTGTTTTGTAAGAAATTACATATGGATACGGAGTCAACACTCAGTTAAAAATCCCCCGCCTCTCCCATTTCTTGACGATTAAAAAACCTAATATATAAAAACTAAAAAGAGTTTACAATCTTTAAAAATTACCAAAAAAATTTGGAAGTATTTCTCTCAACATTTGTGCCTTTCCATTTTAGATGTATAGGTTTTTCTTAAATGAAAACAAGATTTTTCACTTTCCCTTCATCCCGTAAACAATTTTGATAAGGCAAATTGATCACAACAAAATGAAAATTTTAGATTTTATATATGAAAAAAATTTAAAACAATAAAAAATTAATGTAAAGAAAATTTATTCAAATACCACAAATGAACACAAAAGTTTTGTTATCCAAGTTTGGAAAATTCCACTAGTTCAACCCTAATAGCTTGGAATTTTATAAGAAGGAGATTTATACACATGTGTTAAAGATGGATATGCATGGTTGAAACATGCTAAAGATGCAAATGACCTATGGATCCAAACATTTTAAAGAGAATTGCAAAATGCTCATTAAATTTTCAAGTGAAAGTGCGGTGGGATATTTACCCGAGTCTAACAAGCCATTATTTTTCTCATTTTCCAAAAGCTGACCTTACAATCATAGCTGATTGTAAGGTGAGTTATCGGTGAATCAAGCATAACGGGCAATATTTTTTTAAGAAATGACTTATGGATTGGGTGTCAACACTCAGTTAAAAACCCCCCTTTTCCCGACGATTGCAAAACCTAATATATAAAAACTAAAAAGAGTTTAGAATCCCTAAAATTTGCAGACACTTTATGGAATTATCTCTCTGTACATTTTTACATTTCCATTTTAAAAGTATACTTTTTGCTTAAATCAAAACTTGAGTTTTCACTTTCATTTCATCCCGTAAACAATTTTTATAAGGCAAATAGATCACAACAAAACAAAAATTTTAGAGTTTATGTATTGAAAAATTTTAAAACAATAACAAATGTAAGTAATGAAAATTTATTCACACACCACAAATGAACTCAAAACTTTTATTATCCAAGTTTGGGAAATTGCTCTAGTTCAACCCTAATTTCTTTGAATTTTATAAGGAGGAGATTTCTACACATGTTTTAAATATGGATTTGCATGCTTGAAACATGTTAAAGTTTCAAATGAGCTATGGATACAAACCTTTTAATGAGTATAACAAATGCTCATTAAATTCTCAAGTGATAGTGCAGTGGGATACTTACCCGAGTCAATCGAGCTATTATTTTGCCCATTTAAAAAAAGCTGACCTACCAATCATAGATGATTGAAAGATGATTTATCGGTCAATCATGCGTAATGGGCTATATTTATTTTGTAAGAAATGACTCATGGATTGGGAGTCAACACTCAGATAAAAACCCCTGCCTCCCCCTTTTCCCTATGATAGAAAAATCTAATATATAAAAACTAAAAAGAGTTTACAATCCCTAGATACAGACACTTTTAGGAATTATCTCTCTCTTCATTTGTGAAATTTCCATTATAGATGTATACTTTTTTCTTAAATCAAAACATGAATTTTCACTTTCCCTTCATCCCGTAAACAATTTTGACAAGGCAAATACATCACTACAAAATGAAAATTTTTGAGTTTATGGAACGGAAAAATTTGTAACATTAAAAAATGTAAGTAAATAAAATTTATTGACACACCACAAATGAACACAAAAGTTTTGTTATCCAAGTTTTTGAAATTCCACTAGTTCAACATAGCTAGGAATTTATTAAGAAGAAGATTTCTACACATGTTTTAAAAATGGTTATGCATGCTTGAAACATGTTAAAGATGCAAATGACCTATGGATCCAAATATTTTATAGAGAATAACAAATGCTCATTAAATTTTCAAGTGAACGTGTGGTGGGATATTTACCTGAGTCAAACAACCCATTATTTTACCCATTTAAAAAAAGCTGAGCTAAGATTCATAGCTGATTGTAAGGTGATTTATCGATCAATCATGCGTAACTGGATATATATTTTTGTATAAAATGACTGATAGATTGGGAGTCAACACTCAGTTAAAAATCCCCCGCCTCCCCCTTTTCCCGACGATTGCAAACCAAATATATAAAAACTAAAAAGAGTGTACAATCCCTAAAAGTTACAGACAATTCTTGAAGTTATCTCTTACTTCATTTGTGCATTTCCATTTTAGATGTATACTTCTTTCTTAAATTAAAACTTGAGTTTTTAGTTTCCCTGCATCCCATAAACAATTTTGATAAGGAAAATAGATCTTAAAAAATTAAAATTTTTACAGTTTATGTTTGGAAAAAATTTAAAACAATAACAAATGTAAGTAAAGAAAAATTATT
Source organism: Aristolochia californica (assembly GCF_029961685.1). Taxonomy (NCBI): domain Eukaryota; kingdom Viridiplantae; phylum Streptophyta; class Magnoliopsida; order Piperales; family Aristolochiaceae; genus Aristolochia; species Aristolochia californica. Next base: position 29,192,235 of record NW_027181992.1, on the reverse strand, counting down.
CACACACTACAAATGAACACAAAAGTTTTGTTATCCAAGTTTTTGAAATTCAACTTGTGCAACCCTAATAGCTTGGAATTTTATAAGAAGGACATATGTACACATGTTTTAAACATGGATATGCAAGCTTGAAACATCTTAAAGATGCAAATGACCTATGGATCCAAACCTTTTAAAGAGAATAACAAATGCTCATTAAATTGTCAAGTGAACGTGTGGAGGGGAATTTGCCCGAGTCAAACAGGCCATTATTTTTCCCATTTACAAAACGCTGACCTAACAATCATAGATGATTGTAAGGTGATTTATTGGTCAATCTTGTGTAATGGACAATATTTGTTTTTTTCAGAAATGACTTATGGAGATGGAGTCAACGCTCGGTTAAAAATCCCCCGTCTCCCCCTTTTGTTGACGTTTGTAAAACCTAATATATAAAAAATAAAAAGAGTTTACAATTTGTACAAGTTACAGACACTTTTCTGGAATTATCTTGCTCTACATTTGTGCATTTTCATTTTATCTGTATACTTCTTTCTTTAATCAAAAGATGAGTTTTCACTTTCCTTTCATCCCGTAAACAATTTTGATAAGGCAAATAGACCACAATAAAATTAAAATATTAGAGATTATGTGATGAAAAAATTTAAAACAATAACAAATGTAAGTAAAGATAATTTATTCACACACTACAAATGAACACAAAAGTTTTGTTATCCAAGTTTGGGAAATTCCACTAGTTTTAAGACGGAGATTTATACACATGTTTTAAATATGGATACGCATGCTTAAAAAATGTTAAAGATGCAAATGACCTATGGATCCAAACCTTTTATAGAGAAAATCAAAATGCTCATTAAATTCTCAAGTGAACGTGCGGTGGAATATTTACCTGAGTCAAATAAGCCATTATTTTTCTCATTTACCAAAAGCTGACCTAACAATCATAGATGATTGTAAGATGACTTATCGATCAATCATGCGTAATGGGCAATACTTTTTTTTAAGAAATGACTTAAGGATTGGGAGTCAACACTCATTAAAAAATTCCTTGCCTCCCCCATTTTTCGATGATTGCAAAACCTAATATATAAAAACTAAAAAGAGTTTAGAATCCCTAAAACTTACAAAGACTTTCTGGAATTATCTCTCTCTATATTTGTGCATTTCCATTTTAAATGTGTCCTTTTTTCGTAAATCAAAACTTGAGTTTTCACTTTCCCTTCTTCACGTGAACAATTTTTATATTTCAAATAGATCACAAAAAATGAAATTTTAGATTTTATGCATGGAAAAAAATTTTAAAAATAACAAATGTAAGTAAAGAAAATGTATTCACATACCAAAAATGAACTCAAAAGTTTTGTTATCCATGTTTGGGAAATTCCATGCGTTCAACCCTAATATCTGGGAATTTTATAAGAAGGGATGTCTACACATGTTTGAATATGGATATGCATGCTTGAAACATGCTAAAGATGCAAATGACCTAAGGATCCAAACCTTTTAAAGAGTACAACAAATGCTCATTAAATTCTCAAGTGAACGTGCGGTGGGAAACTTTCCCTAGTCAAACAAGCCATTATTTTGTCCATTTACAAAAAGCTTACCTACCAATCATAGATGACTATAAGATGATTTATCGGTCAATCATGCGTAACAGGCTATATTTTTTTTGTAAGAAATGACTTATGGATTGGGAGTCAACACCCAGTTCAAAATCCCCTGCCTCCACCTTTTCCCAATGATTGCAAAACAAAATATATAAAAACTAAAAAGAGTGTACAATCCCTAAAAGTTAGAGACACTTTTTCGAATTTTCTCTCTAAATTTGTGCATTTCCTTTTTAGATGTATACTTTTTTTCTTAAATGAAAACTTGAGTTTTCACTTTGCCTTCATCCCATAAAAAATTTTGATAAGGAAAATAGATCTGAGCAAAATTAAAATTTTACAGTTTATGTATGAAAAAAATTGAAAACAATAAAAAATGTAAGTAAAGAAAATTTATTCACACACCACAAATGAACACAAAAGTTTTGTTATCCAAGTTTGGGAAATTCCACTAGTTCAACCCCAATAGTTTGAAATTTTATAAGAAAGAGATTTCATCCACACATGTTTTGAAAATGGATATGCATGCTTGAAACATGTTAAACATGCAAATGACCTGTGGATCCAAACATTTTAAAGAGAATAACAAAGCGGTGGGGTATTTGCCCGAGTCAAACAAGCCATTATTTTACCCATTTACAAAAAGCAGACCTAACTATCATAGATTATTGTAAGGTGATTTATCGGTCAATCTTATGTAGCGGGCTATATTTTTTTGTAAGAAATCACATATGGAGATGGAGTAAACACTCAGTTAAAAATCCCTACCTCCCACTTTTCCCGACGATTGTAAAACCTAATATATAAAAACTAAAAAGAGTTTACAATCCGTAAAAGTTATAGACACTTTTTGCAATTATCTCTCTCTTGATTTTTGCATTTCCATTTAAGATGTATACTTCTTTCTTAAATCAAAACATGATTTTTCTCTTTCCCTTCATCTAGTAAACAATTTTTATAAGGCAAAAAGTCACAACAAAATGAAAATTTTAGAGTTTATGTGATGAAAAAAATTTAAAACAATAAAAAATGTAAGTAAAAAAAATTTATTCACACACTACAAATGAACACAAAAGTTTTGTTACCCAAGTTTGGGAAATTCCTCTAGTTCAACCCTAATAGCTTGGAACATTATAAGAAGGAGATTCTACACATGTTTTAAATATGGATATGCATCTTGAAACATCTTAAAGATGCAAATGACCTATGTACCCAAACATTTTAAAGAGAAAAACAAAATGCTCATTAAATTCTCAAGTGAACGTGCAGTGGGATATTTACCTGAGTCAAACAAGCCACTATTTTTCTCATTTACCCAAAGCTTAACTATCAAGCATAGATGATTGTAAGGTTATTTATCGGTCAATCATGCATAATGGGCAATATTTTTTTTTAAGAAATGACTTATGGATTGGCGTCAACACTCAGATAAAATTCGCTGCCTCCCCCTTTTCCCGATGATTGCAAAACCTAATATATAAAAACTAAAAAGAGTATAACAAATGCTCATTAAATTCTCAAGTGAACGTGCAGTAGGATACTTACCCGAGTCAAACAAGCCATTATTTTGTCCATTTACAAAAAGCTGACCTACCAATCATAGAAGACTGAAAGGTGATTTATCTGTCAATCATGCGTAATGGGTAATATTTTTTTTGTAAGAAATGACTTATGGATTGGGAGTCAACACCCAGTTAAAAATCCCCTGCCTCCCCCTTTTCCCGATGATTCCAAAACCTAATATATAAAAACTAGAAAGTGTTTACATTCCCTAAAAGTTACAGACACTTTTTGGAATTATCTCTCTCTACATTTGTGGATTTCCATTTTAAATGTATACTTTTTTCTTAAATCAAAACTTGAGTTCTTAGTTTCCCTTAATCCCTTCAATAATTTTGATAAGGTAAATACATCCCTACAAAATGAAAATTTTAGAGTTAATGTATGGATTTTTTTAAAAAAATAACAAATGTAAGTAAAGAAAATTTATTCACACAACACAAATGAACACAAAATTTTAGTTATGCACTTTTGGGAAATTCCACTGGTTCAACCCTAATTGCTTCGAATTTTATCAGAAGGAGATTTCTACACATGTTTTAAATTTGGTTATGCATGCTTGAAACATGTTAAATATGCAAATGACTTATGGATCCAAATCTTTTAAAGAGAATAACTAATGCTCATTAAATTCTCAAGTGAACGTGCGGTGGGATATTTACCCGAGTCAAACAAGCCATTATTTTCCCCATTTGAAAAAAATCTGACCTAACCATCATAGCTGATTGTCAGGTGATTTATTATTGGCCAATCATGCGTAACTGGCTATTTTTTTTTTGTAAGAAATGACTTATGGATTGGGAGTCAACACTCATTCAAAAATCCCCCGCCTCCCTTTTTCCCCACAATTGCAAAACTAAATATATAAAAACTAAAAAGAGTTTACAATCCCTAAAGTTACCGACACTTTTAGGAATTATCTCTCTCTATATTTGTGCATTTCCATTTTAGATGTATACTTTTTTCTAAAATTAAAACTTGACTTTTCACTTTTCCTTCGTCCCGTAAACCGTTTTGATAAGGGAAATAGATCACAACAAAATGAAAATTTTAGCGTTTATGTATAGAAAAATTTTAAACAATAACAAAAGTTAGTAAAGAAAATTTATTGATACACCACAAATGAACACAAAAGTTTTGTTATCCAAGTTTGGGAAAATCCACTATTTCAACCCTAATAGCTTGGAATTTTTTAAGAAGGAAATTTCTTAACATGTTTTAATTATGGATATGCATGCTTGAAACATGTAAAAGATGCTAATGACTTATGGATCCAAACCTTTTAAAGAAAATAACAAATGCTCATTAAATTCTCAAGTGAATGTGTGGTGGGATATTTACTCAAGTCAAACAAGCCATTATTTTGCCCATTTTAAAAATGCTGACCTAAAAATCATAGACGATTTTAAGGTGATTTATCGGTCAATCATGCGTAAGGGCTATATATTTTTTTGTAAGAAATGACTTATGGATTGGGAGTCAAAACTCAGTTAAAAATCCCCCGCCTCCCCCTTTTCACGATGATTGCAAAACCTAATATATTAAAACTAAAAAGAGTTTACAATCCCTAAAAGTTACAAACACTTTTTGGAACATTCTATCCCTATATTTGTGCATTTCCTTTTTAGATGTATACTTTTTTCTTAAATCTAAACTTGAGTTTTCACTTTCAATTCATCCCGTAAACAATTTTGGTATGGCAAATAGATCACAACAAAATAAAATTTTTAGAGTGTGTGATAAAAATTTAAAACAATAACAATTGTAAGAAAATAAAAATTATTCACACACCACAAACGAACACAAAAGTTTTGTTATCCAAGTTGAGGAAATTCCACTACTTTAACCCTAATAACATGGAATTTTATACGAAGGAGATTTCTACACATGTTTTAAATATGGATATACATGGTTGAAACATGTTAAAGATGCAAATGACCTATGGATCCAAACCTTTTAAAGAGAATAACAAATGCCCATTAAATTCTTAAGTGAAAGTGCGGTGGGATATTTACCCGAGTCAAACAAGCCATTATTTTGCCCATTTACAAAATCCTGACCAAACAATCATAGATGATTGTAAAGTTATTTATCGGTCAATCATGCGTAACAGGCTACATTTTTATTTTATGAAATAACTTATGGATTCAGAGTCCACATTCAGTTAAAAATACCCTGCCTCCCCTTTTTCCAACGAATGCAAAATCCAATATATAAAAGGTAAAAAGAGTTTACAATCCCTAAAAGTTACAAACACTTTTTGGAATTATCTCCCTCAACATTTGTGCATTTCCATTTTAGATGTATACTTTTTTCTTAAATCAAAACTTGAGTTTTCACTTTCTCTTTATCCCGTAAACAATTTGATAAGGCAAATAGATCACAAAAAAATGAAAATTTTAGAGTTTATGTAATGAAAAAATTTGATACAATAACAAATGTAAGTAAAGAAAATTTATTCACTCACCATAAATGAACACGAAAGTTTTGTTATCCAAGTTTGGGAAATTCTACTAGTTCAACCCTACTTGCTTGAAGTTTTATAAGAAGGAGATTTCTACACATGTTTTAAATATTGATATGTATGATTGAGACATGTTAAAGATGCAAATGACATATGGATCAAAACCTTTTAAAGAGAATAAGAAATGCTCATTAAATTTTGAAGTGAACGTGCGGTGGGATATTTACCCGAGTAAAAAAAGCCATTATTTTGCCCATTTACAAAAAGTTGAACTAACAATCATAGATGATTGTAAGGTGATTTATCGGTCAATCGTGCATAAAAAAGTGCAGTGGGATATTTACCCGAGTCAAACAAGCCATTATTTTGCCCATTTACAAAAAGCTAACCTAACAATCATAGAAGATTGTAAGGTGATTTATCGGTCAATCATGCATAGCGGGCTATTTTTTTTTGTCAGAAATGACTTATGGATTGGGAGTCAACTCTCATTTAAAAATCCCCTGCCTCTCCCTTTTCTCGACGATTGCAAAACCTAATATAAAAAAACTAAAAATATTTTACTATCCCTAAAAATTTCAGACACTTTTTGGAATTATCCCTCTCTACATTTGTGCATTTCCTTTTTAGATGTATATTTTTTATTTAAATAAAAACTTGAGTTTTCACTTTCCCTTCATCCCGTAAAAAATTTTGATAAGGCAAATAGATTACAACAAAATGAAAATTTTAGAGTTTATAAAACGAAATTCCAAATGGAAATAAAGAAAATTTATTCACATACCACAAAAGAACACAAAAGTTTTGTTATCCATGTTTGGGAAATTCCTCCAGTTCAACCCTAATAGCTTGGAATTTTATAAGAAGAAGATTTCAACACATGTTTTAAATATGGATATTCATGCTTGAAACATGTTAAAGATGCAAGTGACCTATTGATCCAAACCTTTTAAAGAGAATAACAAATGCTCTTTAAATTCTCAAGTGAAAAATCGGTGGAATATTTACCCGAGTCTAACAAGCCACTATTTTGTCAATTTACAAAAAGTTTACCTAACTATCATAGATGATTTCAAGGTGATTTATCAGTCAACCATTCTTAACGGGCTAATTATTTTTTTTAAGAAATGACTGATGGATTGGAAGTCAACACACAGTTAAACCCCCCCCCCCCCCCCCCCCTTTTCCCGATGATTGCAAAACCAAATATATAAAAACTAAAAAGAGTTTAAAATCCCTAAAAGTTATAGTCACTTTTTGGAATTATCGTTTTCTACATTTGTGCATTTCATTTTTAGATGTATATTTTTTTCTTAAATCAAAACATGAGTTTTCACTTTCCCTTTTTCCCGTAAAATTTATGTATGGAAATTTTTTTTAAAATAACTAATTTAAGTAAAGAAAATTTATTCACACACCACAAATGAACACAAAAGTTTTGTTATCCAAGTTTGGGAAAATCCACTAGTTAAGCCCTAATAGGTTGGAATTTTATGAGAATGAGATTTCTACACAATGCATGAAACATGTTAAAGATGCAAATGACCTATGGATGTTAACCTTTTAAAGAGAATAACAAATGGTCATTAAATTCTCAAGTGAATGTGTGATGGGATATTTACCCGAGTCAAACAAGCCATTCTTTTTTCCATTTAAAAAAATCTGACCTAACAATCATAGACGATTTTGTATGGTATTTTATTTGTCAATCATGCGTATTTTTTTTGTAAGAAATGACTTATGGATTGGGAGTTGACACTCAGTTAAAAATCCCCCACCTGTCCCATTTAACGACGATGGCAAAACCTAATATATAAAACTAAAAAGATTTTACAATCAATAAAAATTACAAACACTTTTGCGAATTATCTCTCTCAACATTTGTGCATTTCCATATTAGATGTATACTTTTTTCATAAATTAAAACTTGAGTTCTCGCTTTCCCCTCATCCCGTAAACAAATTTAATAAGGCCAATAGATCTAAAAAAATGAAAATTTTGGAGCTTATATATGGAAAAAATTTTAAAAATTAAAAATGTAAGAAAAGAAAATTTATTCACGTATGACAAATGAACACAAAATTTTTGTTATCCAAGTTTTGGAAATTCCACTAGTTCAACCCTATTTTCTTGGAATTTTGAAAGTATGAGATTTCTACACATGTTTTAAATATGGATATGCATGCTTGAAACATGTAAAAGATGCAAATGACATATGGATCCAAACCTTTTATAGAGAATAACAAATGCTCATTAAATTCTCAAGTGAACATGCGGTGGGATATGTACCCGAGTCAAACAAGCCATTACTTTTCTCTTTAACAAAAAGCTGACCTAACAATCATAGCTGATTGTAAGGTGATTTATCGGTCAATCATGCATAACGGGCTATATGTTTTTGTAAGAAATGACTTATGGATTGGGAGTAAACACTCAGTTAAAAATCCCCTACCTCCCCCCTTTTCCCGACGATTGCGAAACCTAATATATAAAAACTAAAAAGCGTTTACAACCCCTAAAAGTTACAGACACTTTTTGGAACTATCTCTCTCTATATTTGTACATTTCCTTTTAGAAATATACTTTTGTCTTTTTTCTTAAATAAAAACTTGAGTTTTCACTTTCCATCCAGCCCGTAAACAATTTTGATAAGGCAAATAGAGCACAACAAAATGAAAATTTTTGAGTTCATCTATGAAAAAAATTTAAATTAATAACAAATGTAAGTAAAGAAAAATTATTCAGATAGCACAAATGAACACAAAAATTTTGTTATCCATGTTTGGGAAATTCCACTAGTTCAACCCTAATAGTTTGGAATTTTATAAGAAGAAGATTTCTACACATGTTTTAAATATGGATATGCATGCTTGAAACATGTTAAAGATGCAAATGACCTATGGATCGAAACCTTTTAAAGAGAATAACAAATGCCCATTAAATTCTCAAGTGAACGTGTTGTGAGATATTTACCCGTATCAAACAAGCCATTATCTTGCCCATTTGCAAAAAGCTAACCTAACCATCAAAGATGATTGTCAGGTGATTTATTGGTCAATCATGCATAACGGGCTATTTATTTTTTTTATAAGAAATGGCTTATGGAATGGGAGTCAACACTCAATTATAATTCCCCCGCCTCCCTTTTCCCAATGAATGCAAAACCTAATATATGAAAACTAAAAAGAGTTTACAATCCCTAAAAGTTGCAGACACTTTTTGGAATTATCTCTGTCTACATTTTTACATTTCCATTTTAGATGTATACTTTTTTCTTAAATCAAAACTTGAGTTTTCACTTTCCCTTCATCCCGTAAACAATTTTTATAAAGCAAATAGATCACAACAAAATAAAAGTTTTGGAGTTCATGTATGGAAATTTTTTTAAAAAATAACAAATGTAAATAAAGTAAATTTATTCAAACACCACAAATGAAAGTAAACGTTTTGTTATCCAAATTTTGGAAATTTCACTAGTTCATCCCTAATAGCTTGAAATTTTAAAAAAAGGAGATTTCTACACATGTTTTAAGTTCGATATGCATGCTTGGGACGTGCTAAAGATGCAAATGACATATGGATCCAAACCTTTTAAAGAGAATAAAAAATGTTCTTTAAATTTTGAAGTGAACGTGTCATGGGATATTTACCCGAGTCAAGCAAGCTATTATTTTGCTTATTTACAAAAAAATTTAACTACCAATAAAAGATGATTGTAAGGTGATTTATCGGTCAATCATGCGTAACGGGCCATATTTTTTTCTAGGAAATGACTTATGGATTGGGAGTCTACACTCAATTGAAAATCCCTCACATCCCCCTTTTCCCAACTATTACAAAACCTAATATATAAAAACTTAAAAAGAGTTTAAAATTCCTAAAAGTTACAAACACTTTTAGGAATTATCTCTCTCGACATTTGGGCATTTCCAGTTTAGATGTATACTTTTTTCTTAAATAAAAACTTGAGTTTTGACTTTCCCTTTATCCCGTAAACAATTTTGATAAGGCAAATAGATCGCAACAAAATGAAAACTTTAGAGTTTATGAATGGAAAAAATTAAAAAAAATAAAAAATTTAAATAAAGTATGTTTATTCACACACTACAAATGAACACAAATCTTTTGTTCTCCAAGTTTCGGAAATTCCACTAGTTCAACCCTAATAGCGTAGAATTTTATAAGAAGGAGATTTCTACACATGTTTTAAATATGGATATGCATGCTTGAGACATGTTAAAGATGCAAATGACTTATGGATCAAAACCTTTTAAAGAGAATAACAAATGCTCATTAAATTCTGAAGTGAACGTGCGGTGGGATTTTTCCCGAGTCAAACAAGCCATTATTTCGCCCATTTATAAAAAGTTGACCTACCAATCATAGATGATTGTAAGGTGATTTATCGGTCAATCATGCATAACGGGCCATATTTTTTTTCTAAGAAATGACTTATGGATTGGGAGTCAACACTCAATTGTAAATCCCCGCCTCCGCCTTTTGCCAAAGATTGTAAAAGCCTAATATATAAAAACTAAAAAGAGTTTACAATCCCTAAATGTTACAGACATTTGTAGGAATTATCTCTCTCTACATTTGTGCATTTCAATTTTAGATGTAAACTTTTTTCTTAAATCAAAACTTTAGTTTTCACATTCCCTTCATCACGTAGACAATTTTGATAAATCTAACAGATCACACCAAAATGAAAATTTTAGAGTTTATGTATCGAATTGTTTTTTAAAAATAACAAATGTAAGTAAAGAAAATTTATTCACACACCACAAATGAACACTAAAGTTTTGTTATTGAAGTTTGGGAAATTCCACTAGTTAACCCCTAATAGCTTTGAATTTTATAAGAAGGAGATTTCGGCACAATGTTTCAATATGGATAGGCAAGCTTGAAACATGTTTAAGGTGCAAATGACTTATGGATCCAAACCTTTTAAGTGAATAAAAAATGCTCCTTAAGTTTTCTGGTGAACGTGCGGTGGGATATTTACACGAGTCAAGCAAGCCATTATTTTGCCCATTTATATAAAGCTGGCCTAACAATCATAGATGATTGTAAGGGGATTTGTTGGTCAATCGTGCATAATGGGCTATATTTTTCTTGTAAGAAATGATTTTTGGATTGGGAGTCAAGACTCAGTTAAAAATTCCCCGCCTCCCTTTTTTTCCCGATGATTGCAAAACCTAATATATAAAAACTAAAATGAGTTTACAATCCCTTAAAGTTACAAACACTTTTTGCTAATATCTCTCTCAACATTTGAGTATTTCCATTTTAGATGTATACTTTTTTCTTAAATCAAAACTTGTGTTTTCTCTTTCCCTTCATCCCGTAAACAATTTTGAGAGGCAAATAGATCACAACAAAATGAAAATTTTAGAGTTTATGTATGGAAAAAAATTAAAACAATAAAAAATTTAAGTAAAGAAAATTTATTCACACACCACAAATGAACACAAAAGTTTTGTTATCCAAGTTTTGGAAATTCCACAATTTCAACCTTATCTGGGAATTTTATTAGAAGGAGATTTCTACACATGTTTTAAATATGGATGTGCATGCTTGAAACATGTTAAAGATGCAAATGACCTACAGATCCAAACCTTTTAAAAAGAGTAACAAATGCTCATTAAATTCTCAAGTGAACTTTCAGTCGGATATCTACCCGAGTAAAACAAGCCATTATTTTGCCCATTTTAAAAAAGCTGACCTAAAATTCATAGATGAATATAAGGTTATTTATCGGACAACCAAGCGTAGCGGGCTATATTTTTCTTGTAAGAAATGACTTATGAATTTGGAGCCCACATTCATATAAAAATCCTCTGCCTACCCCTTTTCCCAACGATTGCAAAACCTAATATATAAAAACAAAAAAGAGTTTACAATCCCTAAAATTTACAGACACATTTTGGAATTATCACTCTCTACATTTGTGCATTTTCATTTTAGATGTATACTTTCTTCTTAAATCAAAACTTGAGTTTTCACTTTGCCTTCATCCCGTAAAAGAATTTAATAAGGCAAATAGATAACAACAAAATGAAAATTTTAGAGTTTATGTACGAAAAAAATTTAAAAAAAAAATTTAAGTAAAGAAAATTTATTCACACATCACGAATGAACACAAAACTTTTGTTATCCCAGTCCGGGAAATTCCACTAGTTCAACCCTAATAGCTTGGAATTTTATAAGAAGGAGATTTCTAGACATGTTTTAAATATGGATATGCATGCTTGAAACATGTTAAAGATGCAAGTGACCTATGGATCCAAACCTTTTATAGTGAATAAAAAATGCTCAGTAAATTATCAAGTGAACATGCAGTGGGATATTTACCCGAGTCAAAGATGCCATATTTTGCCCATTTAAAAAAAGCTGACCTAACAATGATAGATGATTGTAAGATGATTTATTTGCCAATCATGCATAACGGGCTATATTTTTTTGGTAAGAAAAGACTTATAGATTGGGAGTCAACGCTTAGTTCAAAATCCCTCGCCTCCCCCTATTCCGATCGAATGAAAAACCTAATATATAAAAACTAAAAAGAGTTTACAATCCCTAAAAGTTATAGAAACTTTTTCGAATTATCTCACTCTACATTTATGCATTTCCTTTTTTCTTAAATCAAAACTTGAGTTTTCACTTTCCCTTCATCCCGTAAACAATTTTGATAAGCCAAAAAGATCACAAGATAATGAAACTTTTAGAGTGTATGTATGGAAAAAATTTAGAACAATAACAAATGTTAGAAAAGAAACTTTATTCACACAGCACAATTGAACACAAAGTTTTGTTATCCAAGTTTGAGAATTTCCACTAGTTCAACCCTAATAGCTTGGCATTTTATAAGAAGAAGATTTCTACACGTGTTTTAAATATGGATATGCATGCTTGAGACTTGTTAAAGATGAAAAAGACATATGGATCCAAACCTTTTAAAGAGAATTTCAAATACTCATTAAATTCTGAAGTGAACGTGCGGTGGGATATTTACTCGAGTCAAACAAGCCATTATTTTGCCCATTTATGAAAAGCTGACCTAACAATCATAGATGATTGTAAGGTGATTTATCGGTCAATCATGCGTAACAGGCCATATTTTTTTAGTAAGAAACGACTTATGGATTTGGAGTCAACACTCAATTGAAAATCCCCCGCCTCCCCCCTATTCCCGAAGATAGCAAAACCTTAAATATAAAAACTATAAAGAGTCTTAAATCCCTACAAGTTACAGAGACTTTTAGGAATCATCTCTCTCTACATTTGTGCATTTCCATTTTAGATGTATATTTTTTTATTAAATCAAAACTTGAGTTTTCACGTTCCCTTCATCCCGTAAACAATTTTGATAAGGCAAACAGATCGCAACAAAATGAAAATTTTATTTTTTTTTCATGGAAAATTTTTTAAAAAATAACAAATGTAAATGAAGTAAATTTATTCACACCACAAATAACACAAATGTTTTGTTATCCATGTTCAGGAACTACTAGTTCAACCCTAATAGCTTGGAATTTTATAAAAAGGAGATTTCTACACATGTTTTAAGTATGGATGTGCATGCTTAAAACATGTTGAAGATGAAAATGACCTATGGATCCAAACCTTTTAAAGAGAATAACCAATGCTCACTAAATTCTCAAGTGAACGTGCAGTGGGATATTTACCCGAGTCAAATAAACCATTATTTTGCCCATTTACAAAAAGTTGAGCTAACAATCATAGATAATTGTAAGGCAATTTATCAGTCAATCATGCGTAACGGGTTATATTTTTTTCAAAGAAATGATTTATGGTTGGGAGTCAACACTAAGTTAAAAATCCCCCGCCTCCCCCATTTCTCTACGATTGCAAAACCAAATAAAGGAAAACTAAAAAATGTTTCCAATCCCTAAAGTTATAGACACTTTTAGGAATTATCTCTCTCTACATTTGTGCATTTCAACTTTAGATGTAAACTTTTTTCTTAAATGAAAACTTGAATTTTCACTTTCCCTTCGTCCCGTAAACAATTTTGATCACCCAAATAGATCATACCAAAATGAAAATTTGAGAGTTTATGTATGGAAAAAATTTTAAAAATAACAAATGTAAGTAAAGAAAAATTGTTAACACCCTACAAATGAACACTAAAGTTTTGTTTTCCAAGTTTGGGAAATTCCACTAGTTAACCCCTAATAGCTTGAAATTTTATACGAAGGAGATTTCGACACATGTTTTAAATATGGATATGCATGCTTGAAACATGTTAAAGATGCAAATTACCTATGGATCCAAACCATTTAAAGTGAATAAAAAATGCTCATTAAGTTCTCTGGTGAACGTGCGATTACATTATTTTGCCCATTTACATAAAGCTGGCCTAGAAATAATAGATGATTATAAGGTGATTTATAGGTCAACCATGCATAACGGGCTATATTTCTCTAGTAAGAAATGACCTATGGATTGGGAGTCAACACTCAGTTAAAAGTCCCCCGCCTCCCATTTCGTAAAACCCAATATATAAAAACTAAAAAGAGTTTAGAATCCCTTAAAGTTACAAACACTTTTTGAAAATATCTATCTCTAAATTTGAGTATTTCCTATTTAGATGTATACTTTTTTCTTAAATCAAAACTTGAGTTTTCACTTTTCCTTCATCCCGTAAACAATTTTAATAAGGCAAATAGATCACAACAAATTGATAATTTTAGAGTTTATATATGGAAATAATTTAAAACAATAACAAATGTAAGTAAATAAAATTTATTCACACACCACAAATGAACACAAAAGTTTTGTTATCCAAGTTTGGAAAATTCCACTAGTTCAACCCTAATAGCTTAAAATTTTATAAGAAAGAGATATCTACACATGTTTTAAATATGGATGTGCATGCTTAAACATGTTAAAGATGCAAATGACCTATGGATCCAAACCTTTTAAAGAGAATAACAAATGCTCATTAAAATCTCAAGTGAACGTGCGGTGGGATATTTAGCCGAGTCAAACAAGCCATTACTTTGCCCATTTAAATAAAGTGATTTATCGATCAATCATGTGTAACAGGCTATATTTTTCTTGTAAGAAATGACTTATCGACTCGGAGCCCACATTTAGATAAAAATCCTCTGCCTACCCCTTTTCCAGACGATTGCAAACCCTAATATATTAAAACTAAAAAGAGTTGACAATCCCTAAAATTTACAGAAACTTTTTGGAATTATCTCTCTCTACATTTGTGCATTTCCATTTTAGATGTACACTTTCTTCTTAAATCAAAACTTCAGTTTTCACTTTGGCTTCATCCCGTAAACAATTTTAGTAAGACAAATAGATCACAACAAAATGAAAATTTTAGAGTTAATGTACGGAGAAATTTTAAAACAATAAAAAATGTAAGATAAGAAAATTTATTCACACAACACGAATAACCACAAAATTTTTGTTATCCAAGTTTGGCAAATTCCACTAGTTCAACCCTAATAGCTTGGAATTTTATAAGAAGGAGATTTCTAGACATGTTTTAAATATGGATATGCATGCTTGAAACATGTTAAAGATGCAAATGACCTATGGATCCGAACCTTTTATAGAGAATAAAAAATGCTCATTAAATTCTCAAGTGAATGTGCGGTGGGATATTTACCCGAGTCAAACAAACCATTATTTTGCCCATTTACAAAAATGTGACCAAACTTAAAGATTGGGAGTCAACGCTCAGTTCAAAATCACTCGCCTCTCCCTTTTCCCCGATGAATGGAAAACCAAATATATAAAAACTAATAAGAGTTTACAATCCCTAAAAGTTACATAAACGTTTTGGAATTATCTCTCTCTACATTTGTGCATTTCATTTTTAGTTGTATATTTTTTTCTTAAACCAAAACTTGAGTTTTCACTTTCCCCTCGTCTCATAAACAATTTTGATAAGGCAAAAAGATGACAACAAAATGAAAATTTTAGAGTGTATGTATGGAAAAAATTTAAAACAATAACAAATGTTAGTAAATAAACTTTATTCACACACCACAAATGAACACAAAAGTTTTGTTATCCAAGTTTGGGAAATTCCACTAGTTCCACCCTAATAGCTTGGAATTTTATAAGAAGGTGATTTCTCAACTTGTTTTAAATATGGATATCCATGCTTGAGATATGTTAAATATGCAAATGACATATGGATCCAAACCTTTTAAAGGCAATAACAAATGCTCATTAAATTCTGAAGTGAACGTGGGGTGGGATATTTACCCGAGTCAAACAAACCATTATTTTGCCCATTTAATAAAAGCTAACCTAACAATCATAGATGACTGTAAAGTGATTTATAGGTCAATTATGCATAACGGGCTATATTATTCTTGTAAGCAACGAGTTATGGATTGGGAGTCAAAACTCAATTAAAAATCCCCCGCCTCCCCCTTTTCTCGATCATTGCAAAACCTAATATATAAAAGATAAAAAACGTTCAAAATCCCTTATAGTTACAGACACTTTTTGCAAATAACTCTCTCTACATTTGAGTATTTCCATTTTAGATGTATACTTTTTTCTTAAATCAAAACTTCAGTTTTCACTTTCCCTTCATCCCATAAACAATTTTGATAAGGCAAATAGATCACAACAAAATGAAAATTTTAGAGTTTATATATGGAAAAAATTTAAAAAAATAAAAAATGTAGGTAAAGAAAATTTATTCACACACCACAAATGAACACAAAAGTTTTGTTATCCATGTTTTGGAAATTCCACTAGTTCAACCCTAATAGCTTGGAATTTTATGAGAAGGAGATTTCTACACATGTTTTATATATGGATGTGCATGCTTGAAACATGTTAAAGATGCAAATGACCTACGGATGCAAACCTTTTAAAGAGAATAACAAATGCTCATTAAATTCTCAAGCGAACGTGCGGTGGGATATTTACACGAGTCAAACAAGCCATTATTTTGCCCATTTAAAAGAAGCTAACCTAAAATTCATAGATGAATGTAAGGTGATTTATCGATCAATCATGTGTAACGGGCTATATTTTTCTTGTAAGAAATGACTTATGGATTCAGACCCCACATTTAGATAAAAATCCTCCACCTACCCCTTTTTCCGACGATTGCAAAACCTAATATATAAAAACTAAAAAGAGTTGATAATCCCTAAAATTTACAGACACTTTTTGGAATTATCTCTCTCTACATTTGTGTATTTCCATTTCAGATGTATACTTTCTTATTAAATCAAAACTTGAGTTTTCACTTTGCCTTCATCCCGTAAACAATTTTAATACGGCAAATAGATCACAACAGAATGAAAATTTTAGAGTTTATGCATGGAAAAAATTTAAAACAAAAAAATGTAAATTAAAAAAATTTATTCACACATCACGAATAAACACCAAAGTTTTGTTATCCAAGTTTGGGAAATTCCACTACTTCAACCTTGGAATTTTATAAGAAGGAGATTTCTAGGCATGTTTTAAATATGGATAGGCGTGCTTGATACATGTTAAAGATCCAAAAGACCTATGGATCCAAACCTTTTATAGAGAATAACAAATGCCCATTAAATTCTCATGTGAACGTGTGGTGGGATATTTACCCGAGTCAAACAAACTTTTATTTTGCCCAAGTACAAAAAGCTGACCTAACAATCATAGATGATTATAAGGTGATTTATCGGTCAATCATGCATAACGGGCTATATTTTTTTTGTAAGAAAAAACTTATAGATAGGGATTCAATGCTCAGTTCAAAATCAATCGCCTCCTCCTTTTCCCTGACGAATGCAAAACCAAATATATAAAAAATAAAAAGAGTTTAAAATACCTAAAAGTTACAAAAACTTTTTGGAATTATCTCTCTCTACATTTGTGTATTTCCTTTTTAGATGTATATTTTTTTTCTTATATCAAAACTTGAGTATTCACTCCCTTTATCCCGTAAAAAATATTGATAAGGCAAATAGATCGCAATAAAATGAAAATTTTAGATTTTATGTATGAAAAAAATTTAAGCAAATAAAAAATTTAAATAAAGTAAATTTATTCACACACCACAAATGAACCCAAACGTTTTGTGATCCACGTTTGGGAAATTCCACTATTCGAACCCTAATAGCTTGGAATTTTATAAGAAGGAGATTTCTACACATGTTTTAAATATGGATGTGCATGCTTCAAACATGTTAAAGATGCAAATGACCAATGGATCCAAACCTTTTAAAGAGAATAACCAATGCTCATTTAATTCTGAAGTGAACGGGCGATGGGATATTTACCCGACTCAAACAAGCCATTATTTTTTCCATTTACATAAAGCTGACCTAACAACCATAGATGATTGTAAGGTGATTTATAGGTCAATCATGCATAACAGGCTATATTTTTCTTGCAAGAAATGACTTATGGATTGGGAGTCAACACTTAGTAAAAAATCCCCCGTCTCCCACTTTTCCCGACGATTGCAAAACCTAATATATAAAAAATTAAAAGCGTTTACAATCTCATAATGTTACATACTTTTTTTGAAAATATCTATCTCTACATTTCAGTATTTCCATTTTAGATGTATACTTTTTTCTTAAATCAACAGTTGAGTTTTCACTTTCCCTTCATCTCGTAAACAATTTTGATAAGGCAAATAGATCTCAACAAAATGAAAATTTTAGAGATTATGGATGGAAATAATTTAAAACAATAAAAAATGTAAGTAAATAAAATTTATTCACACACCACAAATGAATACAAAAGTTTTGTTATCCAAGTTTGGCAAATTCCACTAGTTCAACCATAATTGCTTGGAATTTTATTAGAAGGAGATTTCTACACATGTATTAAATATGGATATACATGCTTGAAGCATGTAAAAGATGCAAATCACCTACGGATCCAAACCTCATATAGAGAATAACAAATGCTCATTAAATTCTCAAGTGAACGTGCGGTGGGATATGTACCGGAGTCAAACAAGCCATTATTTTGCCCATTTAAAAAAAGTTGACCTAACAATCATAGATGATTATAAGGTGATTTATTGACCAATCATGCATAACAGGCTATATTTTTTTTGGTAAGAAAAGACTTATAGATTGAGAGTCTCAAAATCACTCGCCTCCCCCTTTTCCAGATGAATGCAAAACCAAAACTTTAAAAAATAAGAAGAGACTACAATCCCTAAAAGTTATAGAAACTTTTTGGAATTATCTCTCTCTACATTTGGGCAATTCCATTTTAGATGTATACTTTCTTCTTAAATCAAAACTTGAGCTTTCACTTTGCCTTCATCCCATAAACAATTTTAATAAGGCAAATAGATCACAACAAAATGAAAATTTTAAAGTATATGTATGGAAAAATTTTAAACAATAAAAAATGTAAGTTAAAAAAATTTATTCACACATCACGAATAAACACAAAAGTTTTATTATGAAAGTTTGGGAAATTCCACTAGTTCAACCCTAATAGCTTGGAATTTTATAAGAAGGAGATTTCTAGACATGTTTTAAATATGGATATGCATGCTTGAAACATGTTAAAGATGCAAATGACCTATGGATCCAAACCTTTTATAGAGAATAAAAAATGCCCATTAAATTCTCAAGTGAACGTGCGGTGGGATATTTACCTGAGTCAAACAACCCATTATTTTGCCCAAATAAAAAAATCTGACCTAACAATAATAGATGATTATAAGGTGATTTATCGGCCAATCATGCATAACGGGCTATATTTTTTTCGTAAGAAAAGACTTATAGATAGGGACTCAAAGCTCAGTTCAAAATCACTTGCCTCCCCCTTTTCCCTGACGGATGCAAAACACAATATATAAAAACTAAAAAGTGTTTACAATCCCTAAAAGTTACAGAAACTTTTTTGAATTATCTCTTTACATTTTTCCATTTCCTTTTTAGATGTATACTTTTTTCTTAAATCAAAACTTGAGTATTCATTTTCCCTTCATCCCGTAAACAATATTGATAAGGCAAATAGATCGCCATAAAATGAAAATTTTAGAGTTTATGTATGGAAAAAAATTTAAGCAAATAAAAAATGTAAATAAAGTAAATTTATTCACACACCACAAATGAACACAAACGTTTTGTGATCCAAGTTTGGGAAATTCCACTATTCCAAGCCTAATAGCTTGGTATTTTATAAGAAGGAGATTTCTACACATGTTTTAAATATGGATGTGCATGTTCGAAACATGTTAAAGATGAAAATGACCAATGGATCCAAACCTTTTAAAAAGAATAACCAATGCTCATTTAATTCTGAAGTGAACAGGCGGTGGAATATTTACCCAAGTCAAACAAGCCATTATTTTTCCCATTTACAAAAAGCTGACCTAACAATCATAGATGATTGTAAGGTGATTTATTGGTATTTCATGCATAACAGGCTATATTTTTCTAGCAAGAAATGACTTATGGATTGGGAGTCAACACTCAGTTAAAAATCCCCCTCCTCCCACTTTTCCCGACGATTGAAAAACCTAATATATAAAAAATTAAAAGCGTTCACAATCCCTTAAAGTTACAAACATTTTTGGCAAATATCTATCTCTACATTTAAGTATTTCCATTTTAGATGTATACTTTTTTCTTAAATCAAAACTTGAGTTTCACTTTCCCTTCATCCCGTAAACAATTTTGATAACGCAAATAGATCACAACAAAATGAAAATTTTAGAGTTGATGGATGGAAATAATTTAAAACTATAAAAAAATGTAAGTAAATAAAATTTATTCACACACCACAAATGAATACAAAAGTTATGTTATCCAAGTTTGGCAAATTCCACTAGTTCAACCCTTTTAGCTTGGAATTTTATAAGAAGGGGATTTCTACACATGTATTAAATATGGATATATATGCTTGAAGGATGTAAAAGATGCAAATGACCTACGAATCCAAACCTTTTATAGACAATAAAAATGCTCATTAAATTCATAAGTGAATGTGAGGTGGGATATTTACCCGAGTCAAACAAGCAACTATTTTTCCCTTTTAAAAAAGTTGACCAAACAATCATAGACGATTATAAGGTGATTTATCGGCCAATCATGCATAATAGGCCATATTTTTTTGGTAAGAAAAGAATTATAGATTGGGAGTCAACGCTCAGTTGAAAATCACTCGCCTCCCCCTTTTTTCCCGACGAATGCAAAACCAAATATATAAAAAATAATTAGAGTTTAAAATCCCTAAAAGTTATAGAAACTTTTTGGAATTATCTCTTTCTATATTTGTGCATTTCCTTTTTAGATGTATATTTTTTTCTTAAATCAAAACTTGAGTTTTTACTTTCCCTTCGTCCCGTTAACAATTTTGATAAGGCAAAAAGATCACAACAAAATGAAATTTTTAGAGTGAATGTATGGAAAAAATTTAAAACAATAACAAATGTTAGTAAAGAAACTTTATTCACACACCACAAATGAACACAAAAGTTTTGTTGTCCAAGTTATGGAAATTCCACTAGTTCAACCCTAATAACTTGGAATTTTATAAGAAGGAGATTTCTACACATGTTTTAAATATGGATATGCATGCTTGAAACATGTTAAAGATGCAAGTGACATATGGATCCAAACCTTTTAAAGAGAATAAAAAATGCTCATTAAATTCTGAAGTGAACGTGCGGTCGGATATTTACCTGAGTTAAACAAGCCATTATTTTGCCCATTTACAAAAAGCTGACCTAACAATCATTGATGATTGTAAGGTGATTTATAGGTCAATTATGCATAACGGGCTATATTTTTCTTGTAAGAAATGACTTATGGATTGGGAGTCAACACTCAGTAATAATCCCCCCCTCCCCCTTTTCCCGATGATTGCAGAACCTAATATTTAAAAAATAAAGGGTGTTCTCAATCCTTTAATGTTACAGACACTTTTTGGAATTATATCTCTCTACATTTGTGCATTTCAATTTTAGATGTATACTTTCTTCTTAAATCAAAACTCGAGTTTTCACTTTGCCTTCATCCCGTAAACAATTTTAATAAGGCAAATAAATCACAACAAAATAAAAATTTTAGAGTTTATGGATGGAAAAATTTTAAAACAATAAAAAATGTAAGTAAATAAAATTTATTCTAACACCACAAAAGAATACAAAAGTTTTGTTATCCACATTTTGGAAATTTGACTTGATGAACTCTAAGAGGTTGGAATTTTATAAGAATGAGATTTCTAGACATGTTTCAAATATGGATATGCATGCTTGAAACATGTTAAAGATGCAAATGACCTATGGATGCAAACCTTTTAAAGAGAATAACAAATACTCATTAAATTACCAAGTGAACCCAAGTCATACAATCCATTATTTTGCCCATTTACAAAAAGTTGACCTAACAACCATAGATGATTTTAAGGTAATTTATCAATTAATCAGGCATAACGGGCTATATTTAGGGTTTAGTAAAAACATCTCCATACACCTCCCCCTTTTCCCGACGATTGCAAAACCTAATATATAAAAAATAAAAAGAGTTTAAAAGCCTCAAAAGTTACATACACTTTTGGAACTATCTGTCTCTACATTTTTACGTTTCCATTTTAGATGTATGCTTTTTTATTAAATCAAAACTTGAGTTGTCACTTTCCCATCATCCCGTAAACAATTTTTACAAGGTAAATAGATCACAACAAAATGAAAATTTTAGAGTTTATGTATGGAAAAAATTTAAAACAATAACAAATGTAAGTAAGGAAAATTTATCCACACACCACAAATGAACACAAAAGTTTTGTTATCCAAGTTTGGGAAATTCCACTTGTTCAACCCTAATAGCTTGGAATTTCATAAGAAGGAGATTTCTATACATGTTTTAAATATGGATATGCATGCTTGAAATGTGTTAAAGATGGAAATGACCTATGTATTCAAACCATTAAATGAGAATAACAAATGTTCATTAAATTCTCAAGTGAACTTGCGGTGGGATATTTACTCGAGTCAAACAACCAATTATTTTGTCCAATTACAAAAGGCTGACCTAACAATAATTGATGATTGTAAGGTGATTTATCGACCAATCATGCGTAACGGGCTACATTTTTTTGTAAGAAATTAGTTATGGATTGGGAGTTAACACTGAGTTAAAAATCCTCCGCCTCCCCTTTTTCCCGATAATTAAAAAAGAAGTATATAAAAACTAAAAAGATAAAAACCACATATATAAAAACTAAAAAGATGCAAATGACATATGGATCCAAACCTTTTATAGAGAATAAAAAATGCTTATTAAATTCTCAAGGGAACATGTGGTGGGATATTTACCCGAGTCAAACAAGCCATTATTTTGCCTGTTTACGAAAAGCTAACCTAATCATAGATGATTGTAAGGTGATTTATCGGTCAATCATGTGTAACAGGCTATATATTATTTTTTAAGAAAT
Organism: Aristolochia californica; assembly: GCF_029961685.1. Taxonomy (NCBI): domain Eukaryota; kingdom Viridiplantae; phylum Streptophyta; class Magnoliopsida; order Piperales; family Aristolochiaceae; genus Aristolochia; species Aristolochia californica. Next base: position 29,169,186 of record NW_027181992.1, on the reverse strand, counting down.
GACTTATGGATTGGGAGTCAACACTAAGTTAAAAATCCCATGCCTCCCCCTTTTCACAATAATTACAAAACCTAATTTATTAAAACTAAAAATAGTTTACAATCCCTAAAAGGTACAAACACTTTTTGGAATTATCTCTCTCTATATTTGTGCATTTCCTTTTTAGATGTATACTTTTTTCTTAAATCAATACTTGAGTTTTCCCTTTCCATTCTTCCCATAAACATTTTTTATAAGGCAAATACATCATGGAAAAAATTTAAAACAATCACAAATGTAAGTAAAGAAAAATTATTCGCACACCACAAATGAACACAAAAGTTTTATTATCCAAGTTTGGGAAATTCCACTAGTTCAACCCTAACAGCTTGGAATTTTATTAGAACGAAATTTTTACAAAAGTTTTAAATATGGATACACAAGCTTGAAACTTGTTAAATATGCAAATCACCTATGGATCCAAACCTTTTAAAGAGAATAACAAATGCCCATTAAATTCTCAACTGAACGTGCGGTAGGATATTTACCTAAGTAAAACAAGACATTATTTTACCCATTTACAAAAAGCTAACCTAACAGTCATAGATGATTGTAAGGTGATTTATCGGCCAATCATGCGTAACAGGCTATATTGTTTTGTAAGAAATGATTTATTGATTGGGAGTCAACACTTAGTTAAAAATCCCCTACGTCCCCTTTTCCTGACGATTAAAAAACCTAATATCTAAAAACTAAAAACGATTTTACAATCCCTAAAATTTACAGAGACTTTTTAGAATTATCTCTCTCTACATTTGTGCATTTCCATTTTAGATGTATATTTTTTTCTTAAATCAAAACTTGCATTTTCACTTTTCCTTCATCCCGTAAACAATTTTGATAAGGCAAATAGATCACAAAAAAGTTAAAATTTTAGAATTTAAGTATAGAATTTTTTTAAAAAAATAACAAATGTAAGTAAAGAAAATTTATTCACACACCACAAATGAACACAAAAGTTTTGTTATCCAAGTTTGAGAAATTCCACTAGTTCAACCCTAATAGCTTGGAATTCAATATGAAGGAGATTTCTACACTTGTTTTTAATATGGATGTGTATGTTTGAAATATGTTAAAGTTGCAAATGCCCTATGGATCCAATCATTTTAAAGAAAATAACAAATGATCATTAAAATCTTAAGTGAACATGCGGTGGGATGTTTACCTGAGTCAAACAAGCCATTATTTTGCCCGTTTACAAAATGCTGACGTAACAATCATAGATGATTGTAGGGTGATTTATCGGTCAATCATGCGTAATGGGCTATATATTTTTTTGTAAGAAACAACTTATGGATTGGGAATCAGCACTCAGTTTAAAATCCCCTGCCTCCACCATTTCCCATCAGTTGCAAAACCTAAAATATAAACACTAAAAAGAGTTTACAATCCCTAAAAGTTTCAGACACTTTTTAGAATTATCTCTTTCTACATTTCTGCATTTCCATTTTTTATGTGTACTTTTCTGTTTAGTCGAAACTTGAGTTTTCACTTTCCCTTCATCCCGTAAACAAATTTGATAAGGCAAATAGATCACAAAAAATTGAAAAATTTAGAGTTTATGTATGGAAAATTTTTAAAACAATAACAAATGTAAGTAATGAAAATTTATTCACACACCACAAAAGGACACTAAAAGTTTTGTTATCCAAGTTTGGGAAATTCCACAAGTTCAAGCCCAATAGCTTTGAATTTTATAAGAAGGAGATTTCTACACATGAAATATGGATATGCATGCTTGAAACATGTTAAAGATGCAAATGACCTATGGATCCAAACCTTTTAAGGAGAATAACGAATGCCCATTAAATTCTCAAGTAAACATGCGGTGGGTTATTTACCCGAGTCAAACCAGACATTATTTTGCCCATTCACAAAAAGCTGACCTAAAAATCATAGATGATTGTAAGGTGATTTATCAGCCTATCATGCGTAATGGGCTATATGTTTTTTTATAAGAAATGACTTCTGGATTGGGAGTCAACACTCAGTTAAAAATCCCCCCCCCCCCCCCCCCCCCCCCCCCCTCTCCCTCTTCCCGATGAGTAAAAAACCTAATATATAAAACTAAAAAGAGTTTACAATCCGTAAAAGTTATAGACACTTTATGGAATTATCTCTCTCGACATTTGTTCACTTCCATTTTAGATGTTTATTTTTTTTTTAAATCAAAACTTGAATTTTCTCTTTCCCTTCATCACGTAAACAATTTCGATAAGGCAAATAGATCACAACAAAATGAAACTTTTAGAGTTTATGTATGGAAATAATTTTAAAAAATTATAAATGTATGTAAATAAAATTTATTCACACACCACAAATGATCACAAAAGTTTTGTTATCCAAGTTGGGAAATTCCACTAGATCAACCCTTATAGCTAGGAATTTTATATGAAGGAGATTTCTGCACATGTTTTTAATATGGATGTGAATAGTTGAAATATGTTAAAGATGCAAATGACCTATGGATCCAAATCTTTTAAAGAGAATAACAAATGCTCATTAAATTCTCAAATGAACATGTGGTGGGATATTTACCTGAGTCAAACAAGCCATTATTTTGCCCTTTTACAAAAACCTGACCTAACAATCATAGATGATTGTAAGGTGATTTATCGGTCAATCATGCGTAACGAGATCTATATTTTTTTGTAAGAAATGACTTATGGATTGGGAGTCAACACTCAGTTAAAAATCCCCTGCCTCCCCCATTTCCCGAGTATTGAAAAAACCTAATATATAAAAACTAAAATGAGTTTACAATCCCTAAAAGTTACAAACATGTTTAGGAATTATCTCTCTCTACATACTTGCTTTTCCATTTTGGATGTATACTTTTTTCTTAAATTAAAACTTGAGTTTTCACTTTTCCTTCATCCCGTAAAAAATTTTGATAACGCAAATAGATCACATCAAAATGAAAATTTTAGAGTTTATGTATGGAAAATTTTTTAAAAAATTACAAATGTAAGTAAACAAAATTTATTCACACACCACAAATGAACACAAAAGTTTTGTTCTCCAAGTTTTGGAAATTCCACTAGTTCAACTGTTATAGCTTGGAATTTTATCAGAAGGAGATTTCTACACTTTTTTTAAATATGGATGTGCATGCTTAAAACATGTTAAAAATGCAAATGACCTATGGATCCAAACTTTTTAAAAAGACTAAAAAATTGTCATTAAATTCTAAATTGAACGTGCGATGGCATATTTTCCCGAGTCAAACAATCCATTATTTTGCCCCTTTACAAAAAGCTGACCTAACAATCATAGATGATTTTAAGGCAATTGTTTGGTTAATCATGTGTAACGGGCTATATTTTTCTTGAAAGAAAAGACTTATGGATTGGAAGTCAACACTCAGTTAAAAATCCCCCACCTCCACCTTTTTCCGAAGATTGGAAAACCTAAAATATAAAAACTAAAAAGAGTTTACAAACCCCAAAAGTTACATACTCTTTTTGGAATTATCTCTCTCTTCATTTTTGCATTTCCTTTTTAGTTGTATGCTTTTTTCTTAAATCAAAACTTGAGTTTTCACTTTCCCTTCATCATGTAAAAAAATTTTACAAGGTAAAGGGATCACAACAAAAGGAAAATTTTAGAGTTCATGTATGGAAAAAATTTAAAAAAATCACAAATGTAAGTAAGGAAAATATATTCACACACCACAAATGAACACAAAAGTTTTGTTATCCAAGTTTGGGAAATTCCACTTGTACAACCCTAATAGCTTGGAATTTCATATGAAGGAGATTTCTACACATGTTTTAAATATGGATATGAATTCTTGAAACGTGTTAATGATACAAATGACCTATAGATTCAAACCTTTTCAAGAGAATAACAAATGTTCACTAAATTCTCAAGTGAACGTGCGGTGAGATATTTACCCGAGTCAAACAAGCTGTTATTTTGCCGAATTAAATAAAGATGACCTAAAAATCATAGATGATCGTAAGGTGATCTATCGGCCAATCATGCGTAATGAGCTATATTTTTTTTGTATGAAATGATTTATGGATTGGGAGTCAACACTCAGTTAAAAATCCCCCGACTCCCACTTTTCCAGACAAATAAAAAACATAATATATAAAAACTAAAAAGAGTTTACAATACCTAAAACTTACAGAAACTTTTTGGAATTATCTCTCTCTACATTTTTGCATTTCCATTTTACATGTATACTTTTTTCTTAAATCAAAACTTCATTTTTCACTTTCCCTTCATCCTCTAAACAATTTTGATAAGGCAAATAGATCACAACGAAATGAAAATTTTAGAGTTTATATGTAAAAATATTTTAAAAAATAACAAATGTAAGTAAAGAAAATTTATTCACACACAAATAATATACAAAAAAATTTTGTTACCCAAAATTTGGAAATTCCACTAGTTCATCTGTAATAGCCTGGAATTTCATGAGAAGGAGATTTTCACACATGTTTTAAATATGGATATTCATGCTTGAAACATGTTAAAGATTCAAATGATCTATGGATCCAAACCTTTTAAAGTGAATAAAAAATGCTCATTAAATTCTAAAGTGAACGTGTGGTGCGATATTTACCCAAGTCAAACAAGCCATTATTTTGTCCATTTACAAAAAGCTGACCTAATAATGTGTAACGGGCTATATTTTTCTTGTAAGAAATGACTTGTGGATTGGGAGTGAACACAGTTAAAAATCCCCCGCCTCCCCCTTTTCCAGACGATTAAAAAACAAAATATATAAAACTCAAAAGATTTTACAATCACTAAAAGTTACAGACACTTTTGGGAATTATCTCTCTACATTTCTGCATTTCCATTTTAGATGTATACAGGTTTCTTAAATCAAAACTTTAGTTTTCACTTTCCTTTCATCTCGTATACAATTTATATAAGGCAAATAGATCAGGATAAAATGAAAATTTTAGAGTTTATGTATGGAAAAAATTTAAAACAATAACAAATATAAGTAAAGAACTTTTATTCACACACGACAAATGAACACAAAAGTTTTGTTATCCAAGTTTAGGAAATTCCACTAGTTCAACCTTAAAAGCATTGAATTTTATAAGAAGTTGATTTCTACACATGTTTTAAATATTGATATGCATGCGTGAAACATGTTAAAGATGCAAATGACCTATGGATCCAAACCTTTTAAATAGAATAACAAATGCTCATTAAACTCTCAAGTGAACATGCAGTGGGATATTTACCCGAATCAAACAAGCCACTACTTTGTCCATTTACAAAAAGTTGACTTAACAATCATAGATGATTGTTAGGTGATTTATCGGTCAATCATGTGTAACAAGCTATATTTTTTTTGTAATAAATAACTTATGGATTGGGAGTCAACACTCAGTTACAATTCCCCTCCTCCCCCTTTTCCCGATGATTGCAAAACCAAATATATAAAAAATAAAAAGAGTTTGCAATCCCTAAAAGTTACATACTCTTTTTGGAATTATCTCTCTACATTTGTGTATTTCCATTTTAGATGTATACTTTTTTCATAAATCAAAACTCTAGTTTTCACTTTCCCTTAATCCCCCGTAAACAATTTTGATAAGGCAAATAGATCAGTACAAATTGAAAATTTTACATTTTATGTATGGATTTTTTTTTAAAAAAACAAATGTCAGTAAAGAAAATTTATTTACACACCACAAATGAACACAAAAGATTAGTTATCCATGTTTGGGAAATTCCACTACTTCAACCCTAATTGCTTGGAATTTTATAAGAAGGAGATTTCTACACATGTTTTAAATATGGTTATTCATGCTTGAAACATGTGAAAGATTCAAATGACTTATGGATCCAAATCTTTTATAGAGAATAACAAATGCTCATTAAATTCTCAAGCGAACGTGTCATGGGATATTTACCCGAGTCAAAGAAGCCATTATTTTGCCCATTTGCAAAAAGCTGACCTAACCATCATAGATGATTGTCAGGTGATTTTTTGGCCAATCATGCGTATCGGGCTATATTTTTTTTGTAAGAAATGAATTATGGATTTGGAGTCAACACTCAGTTAAAACCCCCCGCCTCCCCATTTTCCCAACGATTGCAAAACCAAATATATAAAAAATAAAATAATTTTAAAATCCCTAAAAGTTATGGATACTTTTACGAATTATCTCTCTCTACATTTGTGCATTTTCATTTTAGAGGTATACTTTTTTCTTAAATTAAAACATGAGTTTTCACTTTTCCTTCGTCCCGTAAACAATTTTGATAACGGAAATAAATCACAACAAAATGAAAATTTTAGAGTTTATGTATAGAAAAAATTTAAAACAATAACAAATGTTAGCATAGAAAATTTATTCACACACTAGAAATGAACACAAAAGTTTTGTTATTCAAGTTTGGGAAAACCCACTAGTTCAACCCTAATAGCTTGGAATTTTATAAGAAGGAAATTTTTTCACATGTTTTGAATATGGATATGCATGCTTGAAACATGTAAAAGATGCAAATGACATATGGATCCAAACCTTTTAAATAGAATAACAATGCTCATTAAATTCTAGAGTGAATGTGCGGTTGGATATTTACCCGAGTAAAACAAGCCATTATTTTGCCCATTTACAAAATGTTGACCTAACAATCATAGATGATTGTAATGTGATTTATCGGTCAATCATGTGTAACGGGTTATATTTGTTTTTATAAGAAATGACTTATGGATTGGGAGTCAACACTCAGTTAAAAATCCTCCGCCTCCCCATTTTCACGATGATTGCAAAACCTAATATATTAAAAATAAAAAGAGTTTACAATCCCTAAAAGTTACAAACAGTTTTTGGAATTATCTCTCTCTATATTTGTGCATTTCCTTTTTAGATGTATACCTTTTTCTTAAATCAAAACTTGAGTTTTCACTTTCCATTCATCCCGTAAACAATTTTGATAAGGCAAATAGATCACAACAAAAAGAAAATTCTAGAGTTCATGTATGGAAAAAATTTAAAAATATAACAAATGTAAGTAAAGATAAATTATTCACACACAACAAATGAACCCAAAACTTTTGTTATCCAAGTTTAGAAAATTCCAATAGTTCAACCCTAAGAAAGAGATTTCTACACATGTTTAAAATATGGATATGCATGGTTCAAACACGTTAAAGATGCCAATGACCTATGGATCCACACCTTTTAAAGGGAATAACAAATTCCCTTTAAATTCACAAGTGAACGTGCTGTGGGATATTTACCTGAGTCAAACAAGTCATTATTGTGCCCATTTACAAAATATTGACCTAAAAATCATAGATGATTGTAAGGTGATTTACCGGTCAATCATGCGTAACGGGCTACATTTTTCTTTGAAGAAATTACTTATGGATTCAGAGTCCACATTCAGTTAAAAATCCCCCACCTACCCCTTTTCCCGATGAAAGCAAAACCTAATATATAAAAACAAAAAAGAGTTTACAATCCCTAAAAGTTATAGAAACTTTTTGGAATTATCTCTCTCAACATTTATGCATTATCATTTTAGATGTAAACTTTTTTCTTAAATCAAAACTTGAGTTTTTCACTTTCCGTTCATCCCGTAAACAATTTTCATAAGGCAAATAGATCACAACAAAATGAAACTTTTAGAGTTCATGAATGGAAAAAATTTAAGCAATAAAAAATGTAAGTAAATAAAATTTATTCACTAACCACAAATGAACACAAAAGTTTTGTTATCCAAGCTTAGAAAATTCCACTAGTTCAGCCCTAATAGCTTGGAATTTTATAAGAAAGAGATTTCTACACATGTTTAAAATATAGATATGCAAGGTTGAAACACGTTAAAGATGCAAATGACTTATTTATCCAAACCTTTTAAAGAGAATAACAAATGCCCTCTAAATTCACAAGTGAATGTGCAGTGGGATATTTGCCCGAGTCAAACAAGCCATTATTGGGCCCATTTAAAAAAAGCTGAGCTAACAATCATAGATGATTGTAAGGTGATTTATTGGTCAATCATGCGTAACGGGCTATTTTTTATTGTAAGAAATGACTTATGGATTCAAAGTCCACATTTAGTTAAAAATGCTCTACCTCTCACTTTTCCGATGATTGCAAAACCTAATAGATAAAAACTAAAAAGAGTTTACAATCTCTAAAATTTATAGACACTTTTTGGAATTATCTCTCTCATAATTTGTGCATTTAAATTTTAGATATATTCTTTCATCTTAAATATAAACTTGAGTTTTCACTTTGCCTTCATCCCGTAAACAATTTTAATAAGGCAAATAGATCACAAAAAAATTAATATTTTAGAGTTTATGTATGGAAATATTTTAAGAATATTTTAGAGTTTATGTATGGAAATATTTTAAGAATATTTTAGAGTTTATGTATGGAAATTTATTCCCACACCACGAATGAACACAAAAGTTTTGTTATGCAAGTTTTGGAAATTCCACTAGTTCAACCCGAATAAATTGGAATTTTATAAGAAGGAGATTTCTAGACATGTTTTAAATATGGATATGCATGCTTGAAACATGTTAAGGATGCAAATGACCTATGGATCCAAACCTTTTAAAGAGAATAACAAATGCTCATTAAATTCTCAAGTGAATGTGTGGTGGAATATTTACTCGAGTCAAACAAGCCATTATTTTGCCCATTTACAAAAAGCTGCCGAACAATCATAGATGATTGTAAGGTGATTTATCGGTCAATCACGCATAACGGGCTATATTTTTTTGGTAAGAAAAAACTTATAGATTGGGAGTCAACGCTCTGTTCAAAATCCTTCTCCTCCCCTTTTTCCCGACGAATGCAAAACCTAATATATAAAAACTAAAATGAGTTTACAATCCCTAGAAGGTACAGAAACTATTTTGAATTATCTCCCTCTAAATTTGTGCATTTCCATTTTATATGTATACTTTTTTCTTAAATCAAAACTAGAGTTTTCAGTTTCCCTTCATCCCGTAAACAATTTTGATAAGGCAAATAGATCCCAAAAAAATTAAAATTTTAGAATTTATGTATGGAAAAAATAACAAATGTAAATATAGTAAATTTATTCACACACCACAATTGAAAACAAATTTTTTATTATCCAAGTTTGGAAAATTCCACTAGTTCAACCCTTTTAGCTCGGAATTTTATAAGAAGGAGATTTCTACACATGTTTGGAATATGGATTTGCATGCTTGAAACATGTTAAAGATGCAAATGACCTATGGATCCAAACCTTTTAAAGAGAATAACCAATGCTCATTAAATTCTCAAGTGAACGTGCAGTGGGATATTGACCCGAGTCAAACAAGCCTTTATTTTGCCCATTTACAAAAAGCTGACATAACAATCTTAGATGATTGTAAGGTGATTTATCTGTCAACCATGTGGAACATACTATATTTTTTTTCAAAGAAATGACTTTTGGATTGGGAGTCAACATTCAGTTAAATATTCCCCGCCTCCCCGTTTCTCGACAATTGCAAAACCTAATATATAAAAACAAAAACAAGTTTACAATCCCTAAAAATTATAGACGCTTTTATGAATTATCTCTTTCTACATTTGAACATTTCAATTCTTGATGTAAAATTTTTTCTTAAATCAAAATTTGAGTTTTCACTTTCCCTTCATCCCGTAAACAATTTTGATAAGGCAAATAGATCACACCAAAATAAAACTTTTAGAGTTTATGTATGGAAAAAATTTAAAAAAATAACAAATGTAGGTAAAGAAAATTTATTCACACACCACAAATTAACAATAAAGTTTGGCTATCCAAGTTTGGGAAATTCCACTAGTTAACCCCTAATAGCTTGGAATTTTATAAGAAGGAGATTTCGACACATGTTTTGAATATGGATATGCATGCTTGAAACATGTTAAAGATGCAAATGACCTATGGATCCAAACCTTTTAAAGAGAATAGAAAATTCTCATTAGGTTCTCTAGTGAATGTGCGGTTGGATATTTACACGAGTCAAGCAAGCCATTATTTTTTCCATAGACATAAAGTTGGCCTAACAATAATAGATGATTGTAAGGTGATTTATAGGTCAATAATGCATAAAAGGCGATATTTTTCTTGTAAGAAATGACTTATGAATTGGGAGTCAACACTCAGTTAAAAAACCCCTGTCTCCCCCTTTTTCGACGATTGCAAAATTAAATATATAAAAACTAAAAAGAGTTTACAATCCCTAAAAGTTACAGACACTTTTAGGAATTATCTCTTTCTACATTTGTGCATTTCCATTTTAGATGTATAATTTTTCTTAAATTAAAACTTGACTTTTCACTTTCCCTTCATCCCGTAAACAATTTTGAGATGGCAAATAGATAACAACAAAATGAAAATTTTAGAGTTTATGTTTGGAAATACTTTAAAATAATAAAAAAATGTAAGAAAAGAGTATTTATTCGCACACCACAAATGAACACAAAAGTTTTGCTATCCAAGTTTGGGAAATTCCACTAGTTCAACCCTAATAGCTTGGAAAGTTATAAGAAGGAGATTTCTACACATGTTTTCAATATGGATGTGCATGCTTGAAACATGTTAAAGATGCAAAGGACCTACGGATCCAAACCTTTTAAAGAGAATAAAAAATACTCATTAAATTCTCAAGAGAACGTGCGGTGGGATATTTACCCGAGTCAAACAAGCCATTATTTTACCCATTTTAAAAAAACTGACCTAACAATCAAATATGACTGTAAGGTGATATATCGGTCAATCAAGCGTAACGGGCTATATTTTTCTTCTAAGAAATAACTTATGGATTCGGAGCCCACATTTAGATAAAAATCCTCCGCCTACCCCTTTTCCCGACGATTGCAAAACCTAATATATAAAAACAAAAAAAAGTTTACAATCCCTAAAATTTACAGACACTTTTTAAAATTATCTCCCTCTACAATTGTGCATTTCCATTTTTATGTATACTTTCTTCTTAAATCAAAACTTGAATTTTTACTTTGCCTTTATCCCATAAACAATTTCAAGAAGGCAAATAGCTCACAACTAAATGAAAATGTTAGAGTTTATGTATGGAAAAATTTTAAAACAATAAAAAATATAAGTAAAGAAAATTTATTCACACATCATGAATGAACACAAAAGTTTTTTTATCCAAGTTCGGGAAATTCCACTAGTTGAACCCTAATAGCTTGGAATTTTATAAGAAGGAGATTTCTAGACATGTTTTAAATATGAATATGCATGCTTGAAACATGTAAAAGATGCAAATGACCTATGGATCCAAACCTTTTATAGAGAATAACAAATGCTCATTAAATTCTCAAGTGAACATGCGGTGGGATATTTACCCGAGTCAAACAAGCCATTATTTTGCCCATTTACAAAAAGCTGACCTAACAATCATAGATGATTGTAAGGTGAATTATAGGTCAATCATGTGTAGCGGGCTATATTTTTTTTTTAAGAAATGACTTGTGGATTGGGAGTCAAAACTCAATTAAAAATCCCCTTCCTCTCTCTTTTCTCGCGATTGACAAACCTAATATATAAAAACTAAAAAGAGTTTACAATCCCTTAGAGTTACAAAAATGTTTTTGAATTATCTCTCTACATTTCTACATTTTCATTTTAGATGTATACTTTTCTTTTCTTAAATCAAAACTTCAGTTTTCACTTTCACTTCATCCCGTTTTCATTTTAGACGTAAACTTTTTTCTTAAATCAAAACTTCAGTTTTCACTTTCACTTCATCCCGTTTTCATTTTAGATGTATACTTTTTCTTAAATCAAAACTTCAGTTTTCACTTTCACTTCATCCCGTAACCAATTTTGATAAGGCAAATAGATCACAAAAAAATGAAAATTTTAGAGTTTATGTATGGAAAATTTTTTAAAAAATAACAAATGTATGTAAATAAAATGTATTTACACACTGCAAATGAACACAAAAGTTTTCTTATCCAAGTTTTGGAAATTCCACTTGTTCAACCCAAATGGCTTGGAATTTTATAAGAAGGAGATTTCTACACATGTTTTGAATATGGATATGCATGCTTGAAACATGTTAAAGATGCAAATGACCTATGGATCCAAACCTTTTGAAGATAATTACAAATTCTCATTAAATTATCAAGTGAATGTGCGGTGGGATATTTACCCGAGTCAAACAAGCCATTATTTTGCCCATTTACAGAAAGCTGACCTAACAATCATAGATGCTTGTAAGGTGATTTATTGATCAATAATGCATAATGGGCTATATTTTTCTAGTAAGAAATGACTTAATGTTTCGGAGTCCACATTCAGTTAAAAGTCCCCCGCCTCCCCCTTTTCCAAACGATTGAAAAACATAATATATAAAAATTAAAAAGAGTTTACAATCCGTAAAAGTTGCAAACACTTTTTGGACTTGTCTCTATCAACATTTGTGCATTTCCATTTTAGATGTATACTTTTTTTAAATCCAAATTGAGTTTTCACTTTCGCTTCATCCCGTTAAAATTTTTGATAAGGCAAATAGATCACAACAAAATGAAAATTTTAGAGTTTATGTACGGAAAAAAATTTAAACAATAAAAAATGTATGTAAATAAAATTTATTCACACCTCACAAATGAACACAAAAGTTTTGTTATACAAGTTAGGGAAATTCGACTAGCTCAACCCTAATAGCATGGAATTTTATAAGAAGTAGATTTCTACACGTGTTTAATATGGATATGCATGCTTGAAACATTGTAAAGATGCAAATGACCTATGGATCCAAACCTTTTTTGTAGAAAGACAAATTCTCATCAAATTCTCAAGTGTACGTGCAGAGGGATATGTACCCGAGTTAAACAAACCATTATTTTGCCCATTTACAAAAAAATTGACCTAACAATCATAGATGCCTGTAAGGTGATTTATCAGTATATCATGCCTAATGGGCTATATTTTTCTTGCAAGAAATGACTTATGGTTTCAGAGTCCACATTCAGTTAAAAATCCCCCGCCTCCCCCTTTTCTTGACGACTGCAAAACCTAATATATAAAAACTAAAAAGAGTTTACAATCCCTAAAAGTTACAGACGCTTTTTGGAATTATCTCTCTCAACATTTGTGCCTTTCCATTTTAGATGTATACTTTTTTCTTAAATCAAAACTTGAGTTTTCCCTTTCGCTTCATCCCGTAAAAATATTTGGTAAGGCAAATAGATCACAACAAAATGAAAATTTTAGAGTTTATGTATGGAAATTTTTTTAAAAAATAACAAATGTAAGTAAAGAAAATTTATTCACACCCCACAAATGAACACAAAAGTTTTTTTATCCAAGTTAAGGAAATTCGACTAGTTCAACCATAATAGCTTGGAGTTTTATAAGAAGTAGATTTCTACATGTTTTTTATATGGATATGCATGCTTGAAACATGTTAATGATGCAAATGACCTATGGATCCAAACCTTTTATGTAGAAAAACAAATTCTCATTAAATTCTCAAGTGAACGTGCGGTAGGATATTAACCCGAGTCGAAAAAGCCATTATTTTGCCCATTTACAAAAAGCTGACCTAACAATTGTAGATGCTTGTAAGGTGATTTATCGGTCAATCATGCGTAATGGGCTATATTTTTCTTTTAAGAAATGACTTATGGTTTCGGAGTCCACATTCAGTTAAAAATCCTCTGCTTCCCCCTTTTCCTGAGGATTGCAAAACCTAATATATAAAAACTAAAAAGAGTTTACAATCCCTAAAAGTTACAGACACTTTTTGGAATTATCTCTCTCAACATTTGTGCATTTCCATTTCAAAAGTATACTTTTTTTTAAATCAAACTTGAGTTTTCACTTTTGCTTCATCCCTTAAAAAAATTTGATAAGGCAAACAAATCACAACAAAATGAAAATTTTAGATTTTATGTATGAAAAAAATTTAAAACAATAACAAATGTAAGTAAAGAAAATTTATTCACACCCCACAAATGAACACGAAATTTTTGTTATCCAAGTTAGGGAAATTCGACTAGTTCAACCCCAATAGCTTGGAATTTTATAAGAAGTAGATTTCTACACATGTTTTTAATATGGATATGCATGCTTGAAACATGTTAAAGATGGAAATGACCTATTGATCCAAACCTTTTATGTAGAATAACAAATGCTCATTAAATTCTAAAGTGAATGTACGGTGGGATATTTACCGGAGTCAAACAAGTCATTACTTTGCCCATTTAAAAAACACTGACCTAACAATCAAAGATGATTGTAAGGTGATTTAATGGCCAATCATGTGTAATGGGCTATATTTGTTTGGTAAAAAATTACTTATGGATTGGGAGTCAACACTCAGCTAAAAATCCCCCGCCTCCTCTTTTCCTGATGAATGCAAAACCTAATATATAAAAACTAAAAAGAGTTTACAATCCCTAAAAATTTTAGACACTTTTTGGAATTATCTCTCTCTGCATTTGTGCATTTCCATTTTAGATGTATACTTTTTTGTTAAAACAAAACTTGAATTTTCACTTTGCCTTCGTCCCAGAAACAATTTTGATAAGACAAATAGATCACAAAAATATGAAACTTTTAGAGTTTATGTATGGAAAAAATTTAAAATAATAACAAATTTTAGTAAAGAATAATAATATTTAGGGCCATATTTACAGACACTTTTAGGAATTATCTCTCTCTACATTTTTGCATTATACTTTTTTCTTGAATCAAAACTTGAGTTTTCACTTTCCCTTCATCCCGTAAACAATTTTGTAAGGCAAATAGATCACAAAAAAATGAAATTTTTAGAGTTTATGTATGGAAAATTTCTAAAAAATAACAATTTAAGAAAAGAAAATTTATTCACACACCACAAATGAACACAAAAGTTTTGGTCTCGATGTTTGGGAAATTCTACTTGTTCAACCCTATTAGCTTGGAATTTTATAAGAAGGAGATTTCTACACATATTTTAAATATGGATATGAGTGCTTGAATCATGTTAAAGATGCAAATGACCTATGGACCCAAACCTTTTAAAGAGAATAACAAAAGCTCATTAAATTCTCAAGTGAGAACGTGTGGTGGGAGATTCACCCTAGTCAAACAAGCCATTATTTTGTCCATTTACAAAAAGCATCAAACAATCATAGATGATTGTAAAGTGATTTATCGGTCAACCATACGTAACATGCTATATTTTTTTGTAAGAAATAACTTATGGATTGGGAGTCAACACTCAGTTAGGAATCCCCCGCCTCCCACTTTTCTCGATGATTGCAAAACCTAATATATAAAAACTAAAAAGAGTTTACAATCCCTAGAAGTTACAGACACTGTTTGGAATTATCTCTCTACATTTGTGTGTGTTCATTTTAGATGTATACTTTTTTTTTTAAATGAAAACTTGAGTTTTCACTTTCCCTTCATCCCATAAACAATTGTGATAAGGCAAATAGATGACAACAAAATGAAAATTTTATAGTTTATCTATGGAAAAAAATTAAAACAATAACAAATATAAGGAAATAAATTTTATTGACACACCACAAATGAACACAAAAGTTTTGTTTTCCAAGTTTGGGAAATTCCACTACTTCAACCCTAATAGCTTTGAATTTTATAAGAAGGAGATTTCTGCACATGTTATAAATATGGATATGCATGCTTGAAACATGTTAATGATGAAAATGACATATGGATCCAAACCTCTTAAAGAGAATAACAAATGCTCATTAAATTCTAAAGTGAACGTACGGTGGAATATTTACCTGAGTAAAAATAGCCATTATTTTGCTCATTTAAAAAAAGCTAACCTAAGAATCATAGATGATTGTAAGGTTATCAGCCAATCATGTGTAACAGGCAATATTTTTTTGTAAGAAATTACATATGGATTGGGAGTAAATACTCAGTTAAAAATCCCCACCTCCCCGTTATCCCGACGATTGCAAAGCCTAATATATAAAATCTAAAAATAGTTTACAATCCCTAAAAGTTAGAGACACTTTTTGGAATTATCTCTCTCAACATTTGTTCAGTTTCATTTTTGATGTATACTTTTTTCTTAAATCAAAACATGAGTTTTCACTTTCCCTTCATCCCGTAAAAATTTTTGGTAAGGCAAATAGATCACAACAAAATTAAAATTTTAGAGTTTAGGTATGGAAAAAATTTAAAACAATATCAAATGTAAGTAAATAAAATTTATTCACACACTACAAAGAACACAAATTATCGAAATTTGGGAAATTCCACAAGTTCAACCATAATAACTTTGAATTTTATAAGTAGGAGATTTCTACACATGTTTTAAATATGGATATGCATGCTTGAAACATGTTAAAGATGCAAATGACTTATGAATCCAAACCTTTTTAAGAGAATAACAAATGCTCATTAAATTCTCAAGTGAACGTGTGGTGAGATATTTACCCGAGTCAAACAAACCATTATTTTGCCCATTTACAAAAAGCTAACCTAACAATCATAGATGATTGTAAGATGATTGATCGGCCAATCATGCGGTACAAACTATATTGTTTTTGTAAGAAAAGACTTATGGATTGGTAGTCAACACTCAGTTAAAAATCCCCTGCCTCCTCCTTTTCCCGACGATTGCAAAACAAAATATATAAAAACTAAAAAGAGTTAAAATACCTAAAAGTTTCTGACACTTTTTGTTATTATCTCTCTCTTCATTTGTGCATTCCCATTTTAGTTGTATAATTTTTTCTAAAATCAAAACTTCAGTTTTCACTTTCTCTTCATCTCGTAAACAATTTTAATAAGGCAAATACATAATAACAAAATTTAAATTTTAGAGTTTATGTATGGAAAAAATTTAAAACAATAACAAATACAAGTAAATAAAATTTATTCACACACCAGAAATGAACACAAAAGTTTTATTATCCACGTTTGGGAAATTTCACAAGTTCAACCCTAATAGCATGGAATTTTAGAAGAAGGAGATTTCTACACAATGCTTAAAACATGTTAGCGATGCAAATGACCTATGGATCCAAACCTTTTAATGAGAATAAAAAATGATCATTAAAGTCTCAAGTGAACGTGCGGTGGGATATTTACCCAAGTCAAACAAGCGATTATTTTGCCCATTTACAAAAATCTGACCTAACAATCATAGATGATTGTAAGGTGATTTATCAGTCAATCATGCAAAGCGGGCTATATTTTTTTTTGTGAGAAATGATTTATGGATTGGGAGTCAACACTCACTTGACAATCCCTACCTCTCCCTTTTCCTGATGATTGCAAAACCTAATATATAAAAACTAAGAAGAGTTTACAATCCCTAAAAAGTACAGACACTTTTTGGAATTATCTCCCTCTCTATATTTGTGCATTTCCACTTTAGATGTATACTTTCTTCTTAAATCAAAACTTGAGTTTTCACTTTCCCTTCATCCCGTAAATTTTTTATGGCAAAATAGATCACAACAAAATAAAAATTTTAGAGTTGATATATGGAAATATTTTTTAAAAATTACAAATGTAAGTAAAGGAAATTTATTCACACACTACAAAAGAACACAAAAGTTTTGTTATCCAAGTTTGGGAAATTCCACCCTAATAGCTTCGAATTTTATGAGAATGAGATTTCTACACATGTTTTAAATATGGATATGCATGCTTGAAACATGTTAAAGATGTAAATGATCTATGGATCCAAACATTTTAAAGAGAAAAACAAATTCTCATTAAATTCTCAAGTGAATGTGCGGTGGGATATTTACCCGAGTAAAACAAACCATTATTTTGCCCATTTACAAAAACTGACCTAACAATCATAGATGATAGTAAGGTGATTTTTGGTCAATCATTCGCAATGGGCTATATTTTTTTTGTAAAAAATGACTTATGGATGGGGGGTCAACACTGAGTTAAAAATTACCCACCTCCCCATTTTCCCAATGATTGTAAAACCTAATATATAAAAACTAAAAAGAGTTTAAAATACCTAAAAATTAAAGACACTTTTTTAATTATCTCTCTCTACATTTGTGCATTTCCTTTTTATATGTACACTTTTTTCTTAAACAAAAACTTGTCTTTTCTCTTTGCCTTCATCCCGTAAACAATTTTTGTAAGGCAAATAGATCACGACAAAATGAAAATTTTAGAGTTCATGTATGGAAAAAATTTAAAATAATAACAAATATAAGTAAAGAAAATTTATTCACACACCTCAAATGAACACAAAATTTTTGCTATCCAAGTTTTGTAAATTCCTCTAGTTCAACCCTAATTGGTTGGAATTTTATAAGAAGGAGATTTCAACACATGTTTTAAATATGGATATGCATGCTTGAAACATGTTAAAGATGCAAATGAGCTATGGATCCAAACTTGTTAAAGAGAATAACATATGCTCATTAAATTCTCAAGTGAACGTCCAGTGGGATATTTACCCGAGTCAAACAAGCCATTATTTTCCCCATTAACAAAAAGTTGACGTAACTATCATAGATGATTATAGGTGATGTATCGGCCAATCATGCGTAACGGGCTATATTTTTTTGTAAGAAATGACTTATGGATTTGGAGTCAACACTCCCCCGCCTCCCCCTTTTCCCAACGATTGCAAAATATAATATATAAAACTAAAAAGATTTTACAATCCCTAAAAATTAAAGACACTTTTTGGAATTATCTCCTTCCAAAATTTGTGCATTTCCTTTTTATATGTACACTTGTTTCTTAAATCAAAACTTGAGTTTTCACTTTCCCTTCATCTCGTAAACAATTTTTATAAGGGAAATAGATAACAACAAAATGAAAAATTTAGAGTTTATGTACGAAATTTTTTTAAAACAATAACAAAGTTAAGAAAAGAAAATTTATTCACACACCACAAATGAACACAAATTTTTTGTTATCCAATTTTAGGAAATTCCACTAGTTCAATCCTATTAGCTTGGAATTTTATAAGAAGGGGATTTCTACACATGTTTTAAATATGGATATGCATGCCTGAAACATCTTAAAGATGCAAATGACCTATTGATCCAAACCTTTTAAAGAAAATAATAAATGCTCCTTCAGTTCTCAAGTGAACGTGCGGTGGGATATTTACATGAGTCTAACAAGCCATTATTTTGCCCATTCACAAAAAGCTGACGTAACAATCATAGATTATTGTAAGGTGATTTAACGGCCAACCATGCATAACAGGGTATATTTGTTTGCAAGAAATGACTTATGGATTTGGAGTTAACACTCAGTTAAAAATCCCCCGCCTCCCCCTTTTCCCAATGATTGCAAGATCTAATATATAAAAACATAAAAAAGTGTACAATCCCTAAAATTTAACGACACTTTTTGGAATTATCTCTCTCCATTTGTGCATTTCCATTTTATATGTACACTTTTTTCTTAAATCAAAACTTTGAGTTTTCACTTTCCCTTCATCCCATAAAAAATTTTGTAAGGCAAATAGATCACAACAAAAAGAAAATTTTTGAGTTATGTATGGAAAAAATTGTAAAGAATAACAAATGTAAGTAAAGAAAATTTTTTCACACACCACAAATGAACACAAAATTTTTGTTATCCAAGTTTGGAAAATTCCACTAGTTCAACCCTAATAGATTGGAATTTTATTAGAAGGAGATTTCTACACATGTTTTAAATATGGTTATGCATGCTTGGAACTTGTAAAAGATGCAAATGACCTATGGATCCAAAAATTTTAAAGAAAATAACAAATACTCATTAAATTCTCAAATGAATGTGCGGTGGGATATTTACCCGAGTCAAACAAGCCATTTTTTTGCCCATTTAAAAAAAGTTGACCCATCAATCATAGATGATTGTAAGGTGATTTATCGGCCAATCATGCATAACAGGCTATATTTGTTTTTTTAATAAATGACTTATGGATTTGGAGTCAACACTCAGTTAAAAATTCCCTGCCTCCCCCTTTTGCCGACAATTGCAAAACTTAATCTATAAAAACTAAAAAGAGTTTACAATCCCTAAAAGTTACAGAAACTTTTGGGAATTATCTCTCTTCATTTTTACATTTCCTTTTTTAGATGTATATTTTTTTTCTTAAATCAAAACTTGAGTTTTCACTTTCCCTTCATACCGTAAACAATTTTGATAACGCAAATAGATCACAACAAAATGAAAATTTGAGATTTTATGCTTGGAAAAAATTTAAAACACTAACAAATGTAAATAAAGAAAATTTATTCACACACCAGAACTTAAAACATAAGTTTTTTTATCCAAGTTTTCGAAATTCCACTAGTTCAACCCTAATAGATTGGAATTTTAGAAGAAGGAGATTTCTACACCTCTTTTAAATATGGATATGCATGCTTGAAACATGTTAAAGATGAAAATGACCTATGGATCCAAACCTTTTAAAGAGAATAACAAATGCTCATTAAATTCTCAAGTGAACATGCGATGGGATATTTACCTGAATCAAACAAGCCATTATTTTGCCCATTTACAAAAAGCAGACTTAACAATCATAGAGGATTGTAAGGTGACTTATCGGTGAATCATACGTAGCGGGCAAAAAAATTTTTGTGAAAAAAGACATATGGATTGGGAGTCAACACTCAGAAAAATCCCCCGCCTCTCCCTTTTCCCAACGATTGTAAAACCTAATATATAAAAACTAAAAAGACTTTACAAACGCTAAAAATTACTGACATTTTTTGGAATTATCTCTCCCTACATTTGTGCATTTCTATTTTAGATGTATATTTTTTCTTAAATAAAAACTTGATTTTTCACTTTCCGTTCATCCCGTAAACAATTTTCATAAAGCAAATGGATCACAACCAAATGAAAATTTAAGAGTTTATGTATGGAAAAAATTTAAAACAATAACAATTTTCACTTAAAGAAAATTTATTCACATACCATAAAGGAACAGAAAAGTTTTATGATCCAAGTATGGGAAATTCTACTAGTTCAACGCTAATAGCTTGGAATTTTATAAGAAGGAGATTTCTACCCATGTTTTAAATATGGATATGCAAGCTTGAAACATGTTAAAGATGCAAAGGACCTATGGATCCAAACCTTTAAAAGAGAGTAAAAAATGCTCCTTAAATTATCAAGTGAACGTGCGGTGAGATATTTACCTGTGTCAATCAAACTTTATTTTCCCCATTTACAAAAAGCTGACGTAACAATCATAGATGATTGTAAGGTGATTTATCTACCAATCGTGCGTTACGGGCTATGTTATTTTGGAAAGAAATGATTTATGGATTGGGAGTCAACACTCAGTTACAAATCCACCGGCTCCCCCCTTTTCTAGATGATTGCAAAAACTAATATATAAAACTAAAGAGAGGTTACACTCCCTAAAAGCTATAGACACTTTTTGGAATTATCTCTCTCTAAATTTTTGCATTTCCTTTTTAGATGTGTACTTTTTTCTTAAATCAAAACTTCACTTTTTACTTTCCCATCATCCTGTAAAAAAATTTTATAAGGCAAATAGATCACAACAAAATGAAAATTTTTGAGATTATGTATGGAAAAAATTTAAAACAATCACAAATGTAAGTAAAGAAAATTTATTCACACACCACAAATGAACACAAAAGTTTTGTTATCCTAGTATGGGAAATTCCACTAGTTCCACCCTAATTGCTTGGAATTTTGTAAGAAGGAGATTTTTACACATGTTTTAAATATGGATATGCATGTTTCGAACATCTTAAAGATGCAAATGACCTATGGATTCGAACCTTTTAAATAGAATAAAAAATGCACATTTAATTCTTAAGGGAACGTGCGGTGGGATATTTACCCGAGTCAAACAAGCCTTTATTTTGCCCATTTACAAAAAGTTGACGTAACAATCATAGAAGATTGCAAGGTAATTTATTGGCCAATCATGTGTCACGGGCTATATTGTTTTTGTAATAAATTACTTATGGATTGGGAGTCAACACTCAGCTAAAAATCCCCTGCTCCCCCTTTTCTGGACGATTGCAAAACCTAACATTTAAAAATTAAAAACAGTTTAGAATCCCTAAAAGTTACAAACGCTTTTTGGAATTATCTCTCTCTATATTTATGCATTTCCTTTTTAGATGAATACTTGTTTATTAAATGAAAATTTGAGTTTTCACTTTCCCTTCATCCCATAAACAATTTTGAAAAGGCAAATAGATCACAACAAAATGAAAATTTTAGAGTTTATTTAAGGAAAAACTTTAAAACAACAAAAAACGTAAGTAACGAAAATTTATTCTCACCCCACAAATGAACTCAAAATTTTTGTTAACCAAGTTTGGGAAATTCCACTTGTTCAACCCTAATAGCTTGGAATTTTATAAGAAGGAGATTTCTACACATGTTTTAAGTATGGATATAAATCATTGAAATGTTTTAAAGATGCAAATGGCCTATGGATCCAAACCTTTTAAAGAGAATAATGAATGCTCATTAAATTCTCAATTGAACGTGCGGTGGGACATTTACCCAAGTCAAACAAAAAATTATTTTGGCCACTTACAAAAAGCTAACCTAACAATCAAAGATGATCAGTCATGTGTAATGGGCTATTTTTTTTTGTAAGAAATGACTTATGGATTGTGAGTCAACACTCACTTAAACATCCCTCGCCTCTCCCTTTTCCCGACGAATGCAAAACCTAATATATAAAAACTAAAAATAATTTATAATCCCTAAAAATTACAAATAATTTTTGGAATCATCTCTTCCTACATTTGTGCATTTCCATTTTAGATGTACACTTTTTTCTTAAATGAAAACTTGAGTTTTCACTTTGCCTTCATCCAGTAAACTATTTTGATCAGGCAAATAGATCACAAAAAAATAAAATTTTTTATTTGATGTATGGAAAAAATTTCAAACAATAACAAACGTAAGTAAAGAAAATTTATTCACACCCCACAAATGAAGACAAAAGTTTTGTTATCCAAGTTTGGGATATTCCGCTAGTTCAACCCTAATAGCTTGGAATTTTATAAGAAGAAGATTTCGACACATGTTTTAAATATGGATATGCATCCTTGAAACATGTTAAAGATGCAAATGTCCTATAGATCAAAACCTTTTGAAGAGAATAACAAATGCTCATTAAATTCTCTAGTGAACATGCCGTGTAATATTTACACGAGTCAAACAAGCCATTATCTTACCCTTTTACAAAAAGCTGACCGAAGAATCATAGATGATTGTAAGATAATTTATCGGTCAATTAACTGTAATGCCTATATTTTTTTTTTAAGAAATGACTTATCGATTGGGAGTCAACTCTTAGTGAAAAATCACCCGCCTCCCCCTTTTCCCAACAATTGGAAAACCTAATATATAAAAACAAAAAAGTGTTTACAATCCCTTAAAGTTACAAACACTTTTTGGAATTATCTCTCTCTATATTTGTGCATTTCCTTTTTAGATGAATACTTGTTTATTAAATGAAAACTTGAGTTTTCACTTTCCCTTCATCCTGTAAAAAATTTTGAAAAGGCAAATAGATCACAACAAAATGAAAATTTTAGAGTTTGTTTATGGAAAAACTTTAAAACAACAAAAAACGTAAGTAAAGAAAATTTATTCTCACCCCAAAAATGAACACAAAAGTTTTGTTAACCAAGTTTGGGAAATTCCACTTGTTCAGCCCTAATAGCTTGGAATTTTATAAGAAGGAGATTTCTACACATGTTTTAAGTATGGATATAAATCATTGAAACATGTCAAAGATGCAAATGGCCTATGGATCCAAACCTTTTGTTACGGTCCCGAGTCATGGATCGAGTAACACGGCGTGGGATTTGTGAATCCAGCACTCAGAATTTACTCACTTCACGTCAAGGGTCTGTGTATGAGTATTTCTCCTTAACCAATGCTTGGCCAGGAGGAAAGATCCTCTTTTGAGGACCCTACTGAGTTGTTGTGCTAGGTAGAAGACCCGACAACAATGCTGACCTTGCTAGAGCAAGGTGCTCTCTTTCTTGGTCACGGCAAAGAGGGTTTGGCCCTCTTTGTTGCTACTCTAGCTAAGAATGCAATCCTTCTTTCTTAAATAACTTGAAACAAGAGTTTGGGATAGATTAATACCTCTTCTTTGATGCTATGATCAGCTCCCACGTTGCACCAGGAATTGCTCAAGATTTGAGGATAAAAATCCTCACTTTGCTGCTTGGTAAGGGAGGAATTGGGCCTCTCTTGTTGCTGCTGCCAAGAAGGAGGATAGACCTCCTCTTTGGGCTCGGAAAAGGGGCAGGAAGCTCCTTTTCTTAATAGGGATGATGGTAGATGAATTTAGGTGAAGATGGATGGCAATGGAGGGTGAATGATAGGTTGGATTTTTGGAGTAAACCCTAAACTCGGGATCAAGAGGTGATCCCAACCTATTTAGACTAGGTTATTCTAAAATCTCAAAGCTTACCTATTTCATTCATACCTATCCCTTAAATAGGGAGTTTTAGGGTTAGGGTTACAATAATTCCCCATAATGCCCTTACATAAAAAGTAATCAGAAATAACTCCTACTTAAAACAATATAAGAAATAAATCCTACTTAAAACAATATTAGAAATAAATCCTACTCAAAGAAATATAAGAATTAAATCCTATTGAGTGAGTTGTTGTTGTCTTCTTCGTTGTGTGACTCGGTGTGCTATTGAGTCCACAACACCTTTTAAAGAGAATAATGAATGCTCATTAAATTCTCAATTGAACGTGTGGTGGGACATTTACCCAAGTCAAACAAGAAATTATTTTGGCCACTTACAAAAAGCTAACCTAACAATCAAAGATGATCAGTCAAGCGTAATGGGCTATTTTATTTTTTTAAGAAATGACTTATGGATATGGAGTCAACACTTAGTTAAAAATCCCTCGCCTCCCCCTTTTCTCGACGATTGGAAAAACTAATATATAAAAACTAAAAAAAGTTAACAATCCCTTAAAATTACAGACACTTTTTGGAATTATATCTCACTATATATGTGTATTTTCATTTTAGATGTATACTTTTTCTTCAATCAAAACTTAAGTTTTTACTTTTCCTTCATCCCGTAAACAATTTTGTTAAGGCAAATAGTCACAAAAAAAATGAAAATTTAGAGTTTATGTATGGAAAAAATTTAAAACAATAACAAATGTAAGTAAAGAAAATTTATTCACACTCCAAAAATGAACACAAAAGTTTTGTTATCCATGTTTGGGAAATTCCATTAGTTCAACCCTGATAGCTTGGAATTTATAAGAAAGAGATTTCTACACGTGTTTTAAATATGAATATGCATGTTTGAAACATGTTATAGATGCAAATGACCTATGGATCTAAACCTTTTAAAGAGAATAACAAATGCTCATTAAATTCTCAAGCGAACATGCGGTGGGATATTTGCCAGAGTCAAACAAGCCATCATTTTGCCTATTTACCAAAAGCTGACGTAGCAATCTTAGATGATTGTAAGTGATTTATCGACCAATCATGCATAACGGGCTATAATTTTTTTTTTTAGAAATAACATATGGATTTGGAGTCAACACGTAGTTAAAATTCCCCCCGCCTCCCCTTTTTCCCGACGTTTACAAAACCTCATATATAAAAACTAAAAGAAGTTTGTGATCCCTAAAAATTACAGACACTTTTAGGAATTATCTCTCTCTACATTTTTGCATTTCCATTTTAGATGTATACTATTTTCTTAAATCAAAACTTGAGTTTTCATTTTCCCTTCATCCCGTAAACTATTTTAATTAGGCAAATAGATCACAACAATATGAAAATTTTAGAGTTTATGGATGGAAATAATTTAAAACAATAACAAATGTAAGGAAAGAAAATTTTGACATACCACAAATGAACACAAAAGTTTTGTTATCCAAGTTTGGGAAATTCCACTAGTTCAACCCTAATAGCTTGGAATTTCCACTAGTACAAAAAGCTTACTTAACCATCATAGATGATTGTATGGATATTTATCGGGCAATCATGCATAACAAGCTATATTTTTTTTTGTAAGAAACGACTTATGGATTCGGAGTTAACACTCAATTAAAATTCCCTCGCCTTCCCCTTTTCCCAACGATTGCAAAACCGAATATATAAAAACTAAAAAGAGTTTACAATCCCTAAAAAATACAAAAAAAATTTGGAATTATCTTTGTATATATTTGTGCATTTATATTTTAGATGTACACTATTTTCTTAAATCAAAACTTGATTTTTCACTTTCCTTTCATCCCATAAACAATTTTGAACAAGAAAATAGATCACAACGAAATGAAAATTTTAGAGTTTATGTATTAAAAAAATTTATGACAATTAAAAATTTTAGTAAAGAAAATTTATTCACACACGACAAATGAACACAAAAGTTTGTTGTCCAAGTTTTGGAAATTCCACTAGTTCAACCCAAATTGCTTGGTATTTCATAAGAAGGAGATTTCTACATGTGTTAAATATGGATATGCATCTTTGAAACATGTTAAAGATGCAAATGACCTATGGATCCAAAACTTTAAAAGATAATAACAAATGCTCATTAAATTCACAAGTGCACGTGCGGTGGGATATTTATCTGAGTCAAACAAGCCATTATTTTGCCCATTTATAAAAAGTTGTCCCAACAATCATAGATGATTGTAATGTGATTTATCGGTCAATCATCCGTAATGGGCTATATTTTTTTGTAAGAAATGATTAATGGATTGGGAGTCAACACTCAGTTAAAAATCCCCTAACTCCCCCATTTCCCGACGATAGAAAAACCTAATATATAAAAACTAAAAAAATTTTACAATCCCTAAAAAGTGCAGTAACTTTTTGAAATTATCTCTCTCTACATTTGTGCATTTGCATTTTAGATGTACACTTTTTTCTTAAATGAAAACTTGAGTTATGTATAGAAAAACTTTAAAAGAATAACAAATGTAAGAAAAGAAAATATATTCACACAACACAAATCTACACAAATGTTTTTTTATCCAAGTTTGGTAAATTTCACTAGTTCAACCCTAATAACTTGGAATTTTATAAGAAGGAGATTTCTACACATGTTTTAAATATGGATATGCATGCTTGAAACATGTTAAATTTGAAAATGACCTATGGATTCAAACCTTTTAAAGAGAATTACAAATGCTCATTAAATTCTCATGTGAACGTGCGGGGGGATATTTACCCTAGTCAAACAAACCATTATTTTGCCCATTTACGAAAAGCTGACTTAACAATCATAGATGATTGCTAGGTGATTTATCAGTCAATCATGCGTTACGTGCTATTTTTTTTTTAATAAATGACTTATGGATAGTGAGTCAACACTCAGTTAAAAATCCCTCGCTCCTCCTTTTCCTGACAATTGCAAAATCGAATATATAAAAACTAAAAGTAGTTTATAATCCCTAAAAATTACTAACACTGTTTGGAATTATCTCTCTCTACATTTGTGCTTTTCCATTTTTTATGTACACTTTTGTTTTTAAATAAAAACTTGAGTTTTCACTTTTCCTTCATCCCGTAAACAATTTTGATAAGGTAAATAAATCACAAAAAAATGAAAATTTTAGAGTTTATGTATGGAAAAAATTTAAAACAATAACGAATGTAAGTAAATAAAATTTATTCACACTCCAAAAATGAACACAAGAGTTTTGTCATCCAAGTTTGGCAAAGTCATCTAGTTGAACCCTAATAGCTTGGAATTTTATAAGAAGAATATTTCTTCACATGTTTTAAATATGAATATGCTTGTTTGAAGTATGTTAAAGATGCAAATGACCATTGGATCCAAACCTTTTAAAGAGAATAACAAGTTCTCATTAAATTCTCAAGTGAACGTGCTGTGGGATATTTACGCAAGTCAAATAGGCCATTATTGTGCTCATTTCAAAAAACTAACCCTAATGATTGTTAGGTGATTGATCGGCCAATCATGCATAACGGGCTATCTTTTTTTAAGAAAAGACTTATGGATATGAAGTCAATACTCAGTTAAAAATCACTCACCACCCCCTTCTCTCAACGATTGCAAAACCTAATATATAAAAACAAAAAAGAGTTTACAATCCCTAAAAATTACAGACACTTTTTGGAATTATCTCTCACTACATATGTGCATTTTCATTTTAGATGTATACTTTTTTCTTAAATATAAACTTGAGTTTTCACTTTTGCTTCATCCCGTAAACAATGTTGCTAAGGCAAATAGATCACAACAAAATGAAAATTTTAGAGTTTATGTATGGAAAAAATTTAAAACAATAACAAATGTAAGTAAAGAAAATTTATTCACACTCCACAATGAACACAAAATTTTTGTTATCCTAGTATGGGAAAGTCCACTAATTCAACCCCGATAGCTTGGAATTTTATAATAAGGAGATTTCTACACGTGTTTTAAATATGGATATGCATACCTGAAACATGTTAAAGATGCAAATGACTTATGGATCCAAACCTTTTGAAGAGAATAAAAAATGCTCATTAAATTCTCAAGTGAACGTGCGGTGGGATATTTACCAGAGTCAAACAAGCCATTATTTTGCCCATTTACAAAAAGTTGACCTAAATATATGCAAAACCTAATATATATAAACTAAAAACAGTTTACAATCCCTAAAAATTATAGAAATGTTTGGAATTATCTCTCACTACATTTCTCATTTGCATTTTAGATGTACTCTTTTTTCCTAAATGAAAACTTAAGTTTCACTTTCCCTTCATCCCGTAAACAATTTTGAGAATGCAAACAAATCACAACAAAATGAAAATTATAGAGTTTATGTGTGGAAAAAATTTAAAACAATAACAAATGTAACTAAAGAAAATTTATTCACAAAGCACAACTGAACACAAGAGTTTTGTTATCCACATTTTGGAAATTCAACTAGTTCAACCCTAATAGCTTGGAATTTTATAAGAAGTACATTTCTACACATGTTGTAAATATGGATAGGCATGCTTGAAACATGTTAATGAGGCAAATGACCTATGGATCCAAACCTTTCAAATAGAATAATGAATGCTCATTAAATTCTCAAGTGAACGTGAGGTGGGATTTTAAATCGAGTCAACCATGCCATTATTTTTCCCATTTACAAAAGTTGACCTAATAATCATAGATGATTGTAACGTGATTGATCGACTGATCATGTGTAATGGGCTATAGTTGTTTTTTAAGAAATGACTTATGGATTGGGAGTCAACACTCAGTTAAAAAATCCCCCGCCTCCCCCTTTTCCTGATGATTGCAAAACCTAATATATAAAAACTAAAAAGAGTTCACAATCCCTAAAAAGTACAAACACTTTTTGGAATTATCTCTCTCTACTTAAGTGCATTTCCATTTCAGATGTAAACTTTTTTCTTAAATCAAAACTTGAGTTTTCACTTTCCCTTCACCCCGTAAACAATTTTGATAAGGCAAATAGATCACAAAAAAATGAAACTTTTAGAGTTTATGAATGGAAAAAATTTAAAACAATAACAAATGTAAGTAAAGAAAATTTATTCACACTCAAAA
Organism: Aristolochia californica; assembly: GCF_029961685.1. Classification (NCBI taxonomy): domain Eukaryota; kingdom Viridiplantae; phylum Streptophyta; class Magnoliopsida; order Piperales; family Aristolochiaceae; genus Aristolochia; species Aristolochia californica. Next base: position 29,139,700 of record NW_027181992.1, on the reverse strand, counting down.
AATGAACACAAAAGTTTTGTAATCCAATTTGGGAAATTCCATAAGTTCAACCCTAATGGCTTGGAATTTTATAAGAAGGAGATATGTACATATGTTATAAATATGGACAGGGAAGCTTCAAATCTGTTAAAGATGCAAATGACCATAGGATCCAAACCTTTTAATGACAATAACCATTGCTCATTAAATTCTCAAGTGGACGTGCTCTGGGATATTTACCTGAGTCAAACAAGCCATTATTTTGCCCATTTAAAAAAAGCTGACCTAACAATTATAGATGATTCTATGGTGGTTTGTCGGCCAATCATGCGTAATGGGCTATATGCTTTTTTTGTAAGAAGTGACTTATGGATATGGAGTCAATACTCAGTTAAAAATCACTCGCCTCCCCGTTTTCTCGATGATTGCAAAACGTAATATATAAAAACTAAATAGAGTTTACGATCAGTAAAAATTAGAGACACTTTTTGGAATTATCTCTCTCTACATTTTTTCATTTCCATATTAGATGTACACTCTTTTCTTAAATCAAAACTTGACTTTTCACTTTCCCTTCATCCTATAACAAATTTTGATAAGAGAAATAGAACACAAAAAAATGAAAATTTTAGAGTTTATGTATGGAAAAAAAATTAAAACAAGAAAAAATGTAAGTAAAGAAAATTTATTCACACTCCACAAATGAAAACAAAAGTTTTGTTATGCAATCTTGGGAAATTCCACTAGCTCAACCCTAATAGCTTGGAATTTTATAAGATGGAGATTTCAAAACATGTTTTAAATATGGATATGCATGCTTGAAACATGTTAAAGTCACAAATGACCAATGGATCCAAACCTTTTAACGAGAATAACAAATGCTCATTAAATTGTCAAGTCAACATGCGGTGGGATATTTACCTGAGCCCAACAAGCCATTATTTTGCCCATTTACAAAAAAACTGATCTAACAATCATAGATGATTGTAAGGTGTTTTATCGGCCAATCATACGTAACGGGCTATATTATTGTCGTAAGAAATGACTTATGGATTGGGAGTCCACACTCAGTTAAAAATCCCTCGCCTCCCACTTTTCCCGACGATCGCAAAACCTAATATATAAAAACGAAAAAGAGTTTACAATCCCAAAAAACTACAGAAACGTTTTGGATTTATCTATCTCTACATTTCTACATTTGCATTTTAGATGTACAATTTTTTCTAAAATCAAAACTTGAGTTTTCATTTTCCCTTCATCTCGTAAACAATTTTGAGAAGGCAAATAGATCTAAACAAAATAATAATTTTAGAGTTTATGTATTGAAAAAATTTAAAACAATAACAAATGTAAGTAAAGAAAAATTATTCACACACCACAAAGCACCGAAATTTTTTTTAACAGTGTTAGGGAAATTCCTCTTGTTCAACCCTAATAGCTTGGAATTTTATAAGAAGGAGATTTCTACACATGTTTTCAATATGGATATGCCTGCTTGAAACATGTTAAAGATGCAAATGACCTATGGATCCCAACCTTCTAAAGAGAATAAAAAATGCTCATTAAATTCTCAAGTGAGCATGCGTTCGGTTATTTACCCGAGTCAAGCAAGCCATTATTTTTCACATTTAAAAAAAGCTGACCTAAAAATCATTGATGATTGTAAGGTCATTTATCAGTCAATCATGCGTAGCGGGCTATATTTTTTTTTGTAAGAAATGACTTTCGGATTGGGAGTCAAAACTCAGTTAAAAATCCCACGCTCCCCCTTTTCCTGACGATTGTAAAACCTAATATATAAAAACAAAAAGAGTTTACAATCCCTAAAAATTATAGAAACTTTTTGGAATTATCTCTCTCTAGTTTTATGCATTTCCAATTTAGATGTATACCTTTTTCTTAAATCAAAACTTGAGTTTTCAATTTCCCTTCATCCCGTAAAAAAACTTGATAAGGCAAATGGATCACAACAAAATTTAAATAAAGAAAATTTATTCACACACCACAAACGTACCCACAAGTTTTGTTATCCAAGTTTTGGAATTTCCACTAGTTCAACCCTAATAGCTTGAAATTTTATAAGAAGGAGATTTCTACACATGTTTTACTTACATATGGATATGCATTCTTGAAACATGTTAAAGATGTAAATGACCGATGGATCCAAACATTTTAAAGAAAATAACAAATGCTCATTAAATTCTCAAGAGAACGTGCGATGGGATATTTAGCCGAGTCAAACAGGTCATTATTTTTTCCATTTACAAAAAGCTAACCTCTCGATCATAGATGATTGTAAAGTGATTTATCATGCGTAACGGGCTAGATTTTTGTAAGGAATGACTTCTAGATTGGGTGTCAACACTCAATTAAAAATCCCCCGCCTCTCCCTTTTCCCGATGATTGCAAAGCCTAATACATAAAAAGTAAAAAGAGTTTACAATCCCTAAAAATTACAAACAATTTTTGGAATTATCCATCTCTATATATGAGCATTTCAATTTTAGATGTGTTCTTTCTTCTTAAATCTAAACTTGAGTTTTCATTTTCGCTTCATCTTGTAAAAATTTTTGATAAGGCAAATAGATCACAAAAAAATAAAAATTTTAGAGTTTATGTAAGGAAATAATTTAAAACAATAAAAAATGTAAGAAAAGAAAATTTATTCACACACCACAAATGAACACAAAAGTTTTGTTATCCAAATTTGGGAAATTCCACTAGTTCAACTCTAATAGCTTAGAATTTTATAAGAAGGAGATTTCTACACATGTTTTAAATATGGATATGCATGCTTGAAACATGTGAAAGATGCAAAAGACCTATGGATCCAAACCTTTTCAAGAGAATAACAAAAGCTCATTAAATTCTCAAGTGAACGTTCGATGGGATATTTACCCGAGTCTAACAATCTATATTTACCCATTTTCAAAAAGCTGACCTAACAATCATAGATGATTGTAAGGTGATTTAACAATTAATCATGCGTAACGGGCAATATTTTTTTTTCATTGTAAGAAATGACTTGTGGATTGGGAGTCAACACTCAGTAAAAAATCCCCTCCTCCCCCTTTTCCTGACGATTGTAAAAAAAAATATAAAAACTAAAAAGAGTTTACTATCCCTAAAAAATTACTGACACATTTTCGAATTATCTCTCTCTACATTTGTGCATTTCCATTTTAGATATATATTTTTTCTTCAATCAAAACTTGAGTTTTCACTTTCCCTTCATCCCGGAAACAATTTTCATAAGGCAAATAGCTCAGAACAAAATGAAAATTTTAGGGTTTATATATGAAAAAAATTTAAAACAATAACAAATGTAAGATAAGAAAATTTATTCACACACCACAAATGAACACAAAATTTTTGTTATCCAAGTTTTGGAAATTTCACTAGTTCAACCCTAATAGCTAGGAATTTTATAAGAAGGAGATTTCTACACATGTTTTAAATATGCATACGCATGCTGGAAACATGTTAAAGATGCAAATGACCTATGGATCCAAACATTTTAAAGAGAATAACAAATGCTCATTAAATCCTTTAGTGAAGGTGAGGTGGGATATTTACCCGAGTCAAACAAGCCATTATTTTGCCCATTTACAAAAAACTGACCTAACAATCATAGATGATTGTCAGGTGATTTATCGATAAATTATGTGTAACGGGAAATATTTTATTTTGTAAGAAAAGACTTATAGATTGGGAGTCAGCACTCAGTTAAAAATCCCCCGCCTATCCCTTTTCTCGACGATTGAGAATACCTAATATATAAAAACTAAAAAGTGTTTACAAATTTTAAAAAATGCATACACATTTTGGAATTATCCCTTTCTACATTTGTGCATTTCCATTTTAGATGTATCCTTTTCTCTTAAATCAAAATTTGAGTTTTCACTTTCCCTTCATCCCGTAAACAATTTTGAAAGGCAAATAGATCACAACAAAATGAAAATTTTAGAGTTGATGTATGGAAAGAATTTTAAATGATAACCAATGTAAGAAAAGAAAATTTATTCACACACCACAAATGAACACAAAAGTTTTGTTATCCAAGTTTTGGAAATTCCACTTGCTCAACCCTAATAGGTTGGAATTTTATAAGAAGGACATTTCTACACATGTTTTAAATATGGATATGTATGCTTGAAACATGTTAAAGATGCAAATGAACTATGGATCCAAATCTTTTAAAGAGAATAACAAATGCTCATTAAATTCTCAAGTGAACGAGCGGTGGGATATTTACCCGAATCAAACAAGCCATTAGTTTTCCCATTTACAAAAAGCTGATCTAACAATCGTAGATGATTGTAAGGTTATTTATCGACCAATCATGTGTAACGAGCTATGTTATTGTTGTAAGATATGACTTATGGATTGGGAGTCAAAAATATGTTAAAAATCCCTCGCCTCCCACTTTTCCCGATGATTGCAAAACCTAATATATAAAAACTAAAAAGAGTTTACATTCCCTAAAAAATACAGAAATTTTTGGAATTATCTCTCTCTACATTTGGAATTTTCATTTTAGATGTACACTTTTTTCCTAAATGAAAACTTAAGTTTTCACTTTCCCTTCATCCAGTAAACAATTTTGATAAGGCAAATAAATCACAAAAAAATGAAAATTTTAGTGTTTATGTGTGGAAAAAATTTAAAACAATAAAAAATGTAAGTAAAAAAAATTTATTCACAAAGCACAACTGAACACAAAAGTTTAGTTATCCAAGTTTTGGAAATTCCACTAGTTCAACCCTAATAGCTTAGAATTTTATAAGAAGGAGATTTCTACACATGTTTTAAATATGGATATGCATGTTTGAAACATGTTAATGATGCAAATGACCTATGGATCCAAACCTTTCAAATAGACTAACGAATGCTCATTAAATTCTCAAGTGAACGTGCGGTGGGATTTTTAACCGAGTCAACCAAACCATTATTTTACCCATTTACAAAATGCTGACCTAATAATCATAGATGATTGTAAGGTGATTTATAGGCCAATCATGTGTAACGGGCTATAGTTGTTTTTCAAGAAATGACTTATGGATTGGGTGTCAACACTGAGTTAAAAAATCCCCCGCCTCCCCCGTTTCCTATTGATTGCAAAACCTAATTTATAAAAACTAAAAAGAGTTGACAACCCCTAAAAATTATAGACACTTTTTGGAATTATCTCTCTCTACTTATGTGCATTTCCATTTTAGATGTACACTTTTTTCTTAAATCAAAACTTGAGCTTTCACTTTCGCTTCATCCCGTAAACAATTTTGATAAGGCAAATAGATCACAACAAAATGAAAATTTTAGAGTTTATGAATGGAAAAAATTTAAAACAATAATAAATGTAAGTAAAGAAAATTTATTCACACTCAACAAATGAACACAAAAGTTTTGTTATCCAATTTTGAAAATTCCATAAGTTCAACCCTAATAGCTTGGAATTTTATAAGAAGGAGATTTCTACACAAGTTTTAAATATGGATATGGAAGCTTGAAACCTGTTAAAGATGCAAATGACCATAGGATCCAAACCTTTTAATGACAATAACAAATGCTCATTAAATTCTCTAGTGGACGTGTGGTGGGATATTTACCCAAGTCAAACAAGCCATTATTTTTCCCATTTAAAAAAAATTGTCCTAACAATCATAGATGATTCTATGGTGATTTATCGGCCAATCAATCGTAACGAGCTATATTTTTTTTTTAGTAAGAAATGACTTATGGATATGGTGTCAACACTCAGTTAAAAATCCCTTGCCTCCCCATTTTCTCGACAATTGCAAAACCTAATATATAAAAACTAAATAGAGTTTACAATCCCTTAAAATTAGAGACACTTTTTGGAATTATCTCTCACTATATTTTTTTCATTTCCATATTAGATGTACACTTTTTTCTTAAATCAAAACTAGACTTTTCACTTTCCCTTCATCCTGTAACAAATTTTGATAAGAGAAATAGAACACAAAAAAATGAAAATTTTGGAGTTGATGTATGGAAAAAAATTAAAACAAGAACAAATGTGAGTAAAGAAAATTTATTCACACTCCACAAATGAAAACAAAAGTTTTGTTATGCAAGTTTGGAAAATTACACTACTTCAACCCTAATAGCTTGGAATTTTATACGAAGGAGATTTCTACACGTGTTTTAAATCTGGATATGCGTGCTCGAAGCATGTTAAAGTCGCAAATGACCTATAGATCAAAACCTTTTAACGAGAATAACAAATTCTCAATAAATTCTCAAGTCAACGTGCGATGGGATATTTACCTGAGCCCAACAAGCCATTATTTTGCCCATTTACAAAAAGCTGATCTAACAATCTTAGATGATTGTAAGGTGTTTTTTCGGCCAATCATACATAACGGGCTATATTATTGTTGTAAGAAATGACTTATGGAATGGGAGTCTACACTCAGTTAAAAATCCTTCATCTCCCACTTTTCCCAACGATTACAAAACCTAATATATAAAAACTGAAAAGAGTTTACAATCCCTAAAAATTACAGAAATGATTTGGAATTCTCTCTCTCTACATTTATGCATTTGCATTTTAGATGTAAAAATTTTTCTTAAATCAAAACTTGAGTTTTCACTTTCCTTTCATCTCGTATATAATTTTAATAAGGCAAATAGATCTCAAAAAAATGAAAATTTTAGAGTTTATGTATGGAAAAAATTTAAAATAATAACAAATGTAAGTAAAGAAAATTTATTCACTCACCACAAATCACCGAAATATTTTTTTAACCAAGTTTGGGAAATTCCTCTAGTTCAACCCTAATAGCTTGGAATTTTATAAGAAGGAGATTTCTACACATGTTTTAAATATGGATATGCCTGCTTGAAATATGTTAAAGATGCAAATGACCTATGGATCCAAACCTTCTAAAGAGCATAAAAAATCTTCATTGAATTCTCAAGTGAGCGTGCGGTGGGATATTTACCCGAGTCAAACAAGCCATTATTTTTCACATTTACAAAAATCTGACCTTACTAAGGTGATTTATCAGTCAATCATGTGTAACGGGCTATATTTTGTTTTTGTAAGAAATGACTTACAGTTTGGGAGTCAACACTCAGTCAAAAATCCCCCCCCCCCCCCCCCCCCCCCCCTTTTCCTGACGATTGCAAAACCTAATATATAAAAACTAAAAAGAGTTTACAATCCCTAAAAATTATAGAAACTTTTTGGAATTATCTCTCTCTACTTTTATGCATTTCTAATTTAGATGTATGCATTTTTCTTAAATCAAAACTTGAGTTTTCAATTTCCCTTTATCCCGTAAAAATTTTTGACAAGGCAAATAGATCACAACAAAATGAAAATTTTAGAGTTTATGTATGGAAAAAATTTAAAACGATGAAAAATGTAAGTAAAGAAAATTTATTCACACACCACAACCGAACACAAAAGTTTTTTTATCCAAGTTTTGCAATTTCCACTAGTTCAACCCTAATAGCTTGGAATTTAATAAGAAGGAGATTTCTACACATGTTTTACATATGGATATGCATTCTTGAAACATGTTAATGATGTAAATGACCATTGAATCCAAACATTTTAAAGAAAATAGCAAATGCTCATTAAATTCTCAAGAGAACGTGCGATGGGATATTTTGCCGAGTCAAACAAGCCATTATTTTGCCCATTTACAAAAGGCTAACTGATAGATGTCAGATTCTGACATGAGAACTAGGTTAATTATAATTGAATAACCCTTATAATTTTTTATACGTGGTTATATTTCTGTTTTCACTTGAAACGTGCATTTATTGAATTTGGCATTAATCACTGCTTATATTGCATATTTTTCTCTCCTGATTGATATTTCATTGGTTTTAGGGTTTATTTCTTCTTGAAGTGATTTTTATGGATTTAATTATGAAATTTCAGGAGAATTTGGTGTGGAGAAGAAGATATTAACAAAAATGCCATTAGTGGGAGAGGTGATATTTAGCCGAGTCAAACAAACCATTATTTTGCCTATTTACAAAAGGCTAACCTATCAATCAAAGATGATTGTAAAGTGATTTTTCATACGTAACGAGATATTTTTTTTGTAAGGAATGACTTATGGATTGGGAGTCAACACTCAGTTAAAAATCCCCCACCTCCCCCTTTTCCCAACGATTGTAGAACCTAATACATAAAAATAAAAAGATTTTACAATCCCTAAAAAGTACAGACAATTTTTGGAATTATCCATCTCTATATATGAGCATTTCAATTTTAGATGTGTTCTTTTTTTTTTTAAATCTAAACTTGAGTTTACATTTTCGCTTCATCCCGTAAAAAATTTGATAAGAAAAATAGATCACAACAAAACAAAAAATTTAGAGTTTAGGTAAGGAAATAATTTAAAATAATAACAAATGTAAGAAAATAAAATTTATTCAAACAGCACAAATGAACACAAATATTTTGTTATCCAAGTTTGGGAAATTGCACTAGTTCAACTCTAATAGCTTGGAATTTTATAAGAAGGAGATTTCTACACATGTTGTAAATATGGATATGCATGTTGGAAACATGTTAAAGATGCAAATGACCTATGGATCCAAACCATCAAAAGAGAATAATAAATGCTCATTAAATTCTCAAGTGAACGTGCAGTGGGATATTTATCCAACTCAAACAAGCCATTATTTTACCCATTTACAAAAATCTGAGCTAACAATCATAAATGATTGTATGGTGATTTATCGATCAATCATGCGTAACGGGCTATATTTTTTTTGTAAGAGTCAACACTCAGTTAAAAATCCCCCGCCTACCCATTTTCCCAACGATTGCAATACCTTATATATAAAAACTAAAAAGATTTTATAATTCTTAAAAATTATAGACAATTTTTGGAATTATCTCTCTCTACATTTGTCCTTTTCCATTTTTGATGTATAATTTTTTCTTAAATCAAAACATGAGTTTTCACTTTCCCTTCATCCCATAAAAATTTTTGATAAGGCAAATAAATCACAACAAAATGAAAATTTTAGAGTTGATGTATGGAAAAAATTTTAAATGATAACAAATGTAAGTAAAGAAAATTTATTGACACACCACAAATGAACACTAAACTTTTGTTATCCAAGTTTTTGTGAAATTCCACTGGCTCAACCATAATAGCTTGGAATTTATAGGAAGGATATTTCTACACATGTTTTAAATATGGATATGCATGCTTAAAACTTGTTAAAGATGCATATGACCTATGCATCCAAACATTTTAAAGAGAATAACAAATGCTCATTAAATTTTCAACTGAACGTGCGGTGGGATATTTAACCGAGTCAAACAAGCCATTATTTTTTCAATTTAAAAAAAGTTGACCTAACAATCATAGATGAATATAAGGTGGTTTATCGGTCAATCATGCCTAACGGACTATATCTTTTTTTGTAAGAAATGACTTACCGATTAGGAGTGAACACTAAGTTAAAAATCCCCAGCCTCTCATTTTTCCCAGAGAATGCAAAACCTAATATATAAAAACTAAAAAGAGTTTACAATCCCTAAACATTACAGATACTTTTTGGAATTATCTTTCTCTAAATTTGTGCATTTCCACTTAAGAAGTATACTTTTAACTTAAATTAAAACTTGAGTTTTCACTTTCTGTTCATCCTGTAAAAAATTTTGGTAAGGCAAATAGATCACAACAAAATGAAAATTTAAGAGTTTATGTATGGAAATAATTTAAAATGATAAAAAAATTTAGAAAATAAATTTTATTCACACACCACAAATGAACACAAAAGTTTTTTATCCAAGTTTGGGAAATTCCACTAGTTCAACCCTTATAGCTTGGAATTTTATAAGAAGGAGATTTCTACACATGTTTTAAATATTGATATGCATGCTTGAAACATGTTAAAGATGCAAATCACCTGTGGATCCAAACCTTTTAAAGAGAATAACAAATGCTCTTTAAATTCTCAAGTGACATATGGTGGGATATTTACCCGAGTCAAACAATCCATTAGTTTTCCTATTCAAAAAAAGTTGACCTAACAATCATAGATAATTGTTAGGTCATTTATCGATCGATCAAGCGTAATGGCCTACATTCTTTTTCTTTATAAGAAATGACTTATGGATTGGAAGTCAACACTCGGTTAAAAATCCCCAACCTCCCCCTTTTCCCGATGAATGCAAAACCTAGTATATAAAAACTAAAAAGAGTTTACAATCCCTAAAAATTACAAACACTTTTTGGAATTATCTCTCTCTACATTTGTGCATTTCCATTTTAGGTATACTTTCTTCTTAAATCAAAACATGAGTTTTTCACTTTCCCTTCATCTCGTAAAAAAATTTGATAAGGCAAATAGATCCCAACAAAACAAAAATTTTGGAGTTTATGTATGGAAATAATTTAAATGATAAAAAATGTAAGTATAGAAAATTTATTGACACACCACAAATGAACACAAAAGTTTTGTTATCCATGTTTGAGAAATTCCACTAATTCAACCCTAATAGCTTGGAATTTTATAAGAAGGAGATTTCTACACTTGTTTTAAATATGGATATGCATGCTTGAAACATGTTAATGATGCAAATGACCTATGGATCCAAACCTTATAAAGAGAGAAATAATTGCTCATTAAATTCTCAAGTGAATGTGCAGTGGGATATTTATCGAGTCAAACAAGCCATTATTTTGCTCATTTACAAAAAGCTGACTTAACTATCATAGTTGATTGTAAGGTGATTTATTGATCAATCATGTGTAACTGCCTATATTTTTTTTTTTTTTTTGTAAGAATAGACTTATGGATTGGGAGTCAACACTCAGTTAAAAATCCCTTGCCTACTCCTTTTCCTGAAGATTGCAATACCTAAAAAGAGTTTACTATTCCTAAAAATTACAAACACTTTGGAATTATCTCTCAATACATTTGTCCATTTCCATTTTAGAAGTATACTTTTTTCTTAAATCAAAACTGTAGTATTCACTTTCCGTTCATCCCGTAAACAATTTTGATAAGGAAAATAGATCAGACCAAAATGAAAAGTTTAGAGTTAATGTATGGAAAAAAATTTAAATGATAACAAATGTAAGTAAATAAAATTTATTCACACGCCAATAATGAGAACAAAAGTTTTGTTATCCAAGTTTGGGAAATTCCACTAGGTCAACCCTAATAGCTTGGAATTTTATAAGAAGGAGATTTCTACAGATGTTTTAAATATGGATATGCATGCTTGAAACATGTTAAAGATGCAAATGACCTATGGCTCAAAACATTTTAAAGAGAAAAATAAATTCTGATTAAATTCTCAAGTGAACGTGCGGTGGGATATTTACCTAAGTCAAACAAGCCATTATTTTGCCCATTTACAAATTGCAGACCAAACATTCATAGATGATTGTAATGTGATTTGTTGGTCAATCATACGTAACGGGCTATATTTTTTTTATTTTTAAGAAATGACTTATGGATTCGGAGTCAACACTCAGTTAAAAATCCCCGGCCTCCCCCTTTTCCCGATGGTTGCAAAACAAAATATATAAAAGCTAAAAAGAGTTTACAATCCCTAAAATATTACAGACACTTTTTGGAATTATATCTCCCTACATTTGTGCATTTCCATTTTAGATGTATTCTTTTTTCTTAAATTTAAACTTGAGTTTTCACCTTCCCTTCATCCCGGAAACAATTTTGATAAGGCAAATAGATCACAACAATATGAAAATTTTAGAGTTTATGTCTGGAAAAAATTTAAAACGATAAAAAATATATGATAAGAAAATTTATTCACATACCACAAATTAACACAAAAGTTTTGTTATCCAAGTTTGGGAAATTCCTATAGTTCAACCCTAATAGCTTGGAATTTTATAAGAAGGAGATTTTTATACATGTTTTAAATATGGATATGCATGCTTGAAACATGTTGAAGATGCAAATGACCTATGGATCCAAACCTTTTAAATAGAATAACAAATGCTCATTAAAATCTCAAGTGAACGTGCGGTGGGATATTTGCCCAAGTCAAACAAGTCATTATTTTGCCCATTTACAAAAAGCTGACCTAACAATCATAGATGATTGTAACGTGATTTATCTATCAATCGTGCATAACGGGCTATATTTTTCTTTGTAAGAAATGATTTATGGATTGGGAGTCAACACTCAGTTAAAAATCCCTCGCCTCCCCTTTTTCCCAATAATTGCAATACCAAATATATAAAAACTAAAAAGAGTTTACCATTCCTAAAAATTGTAGACACTTTTTGGAATTATCCCTCTCTTTATTTTTGCTTTTCCATTTTAGATGTATACTTTTTCATAAATGAAAACTTGAGTTTTTACTTTCCCTTCATCCCGTAAACATTTTGATAAGGGAAATAGATCACACAAAAATGAAAATTTAAGAGTTTATGTGTGGAAAAAAATTTAAAATGATAACAAATGTAAGTAAATAAAATTTATTAACACAAGAGAAATGAACACAAAAGTTTTGTTAGCCATGTTTTGGAAATTCCACAAGCTCAACTGTAATAGCTTGGAATTTTATAAGAAGGAGATTTCTATTCATGTTTTAAATATGGATATGCATGCTTGAAACTTGTTAACGGGGCAAATGACATATGGATCCAAACCTTTTAAAGAGAATAACAAATGCTCATTAAATTCTCAAGTGAACATGAGGTGGGATATTCACCCGAGTCAGACAAGCCATTATTTTGACCATGTACAAAAAGTAGACCTAACAATCATAGATGATTGTAAGGTGTTTTATCAGTCAATCATGCGTAACGGGCAATATTTTCATTTGTAAGAAATGACTTACCGATTGGGAGTCAACACTCAGTTAAAAACTGCTCAGCCTCCCCCTTTTCCCGATGAATGCAAAACCTAATATATAAAAACTTAAAAGAGTTTACAATCCCTAAAAATTATAAAAAATTTTTGAATTATCTCTCTCTTCATTTGTCCATTTAAATTTTAGATGTATACTTTTTTTTAAACAAAAACTTGAGTTTTCACTTTCCTTTCATCTGGTAAAATTTTTTATAGTGCAAATAGATCACAACAAAATGAAAATTTTAGAGTTTATGTATGGAAAAAATTTAAAACGATAAAAAATGTAAGAAAAGAAAATTTATTCACACACCACAAATGAACGCAAAAGTTTTTTTTATCCAAGTTTGGGAAATTCCACTAGTTCAACCCTAATAGCTTGGAATTTTATAAGAAGGAGATTTCTACACATGTTTAATATTTGGTTGTGCATGCTTGAAACATGTTAAAGATGCAAAAGACCTATGAATCCAAACCTTTTAAAGAGAATGACAAATACTCATTAAATTCTCAAGTGAACGTGCGGTGGGATATTTATCCGAGTCAAACAATCATTTCTTTTGCCAATTTACAAAAAGCTTACCTAACAATCATTGATGATTGTAAGGTGATTTATCGATCAATCATGCGTAACGGTCTATATTTTTTTTTTGTAAGACATAACTTATAGATATGGAGTGAAAACTCAGTTAAAAATCCCCCATCTCCCCCTTTTCCCGACCATTGCAAAACCAAATATATAAAAACTAAAAAGGGTTTGAAATCCCTTAAAATTACAGACATGTTTTGGAATCATCTCTCTCTACATTTGTGCATTTCTATTTTAGATGTATACTTTTTTCTTAAGTCAAAACTTGAGTTTTCACTTTCCCTTCATCCCGAAAACAATTTTGATATGGAAAATAGATCACAACAAAATGAAAATTTTAGAGTTTATGTATGGAAAAATTTGAAATGATAAAAAATGTAATAAAAGAAAATTTATTCTCACACCACAAATGAACACAAAATTTTTGTTATCCAAGTTTGGGAAATTCCTCTAGTTCAACCCAAATAGCTTGGAATTTTATAAGAAGGAGATTTCTTCACATGTTTTAAACATAGATATGCATGCTTGAAACATGATAAAGATGCAAATGACCTATGGATCCAAACATTTTAAAGAGAATAAAAAATGCTCATTAAATTCTCAAGTGAACGTGAGGAGAGATATTTACCCGAGTTGAACAAGTCATTATTTTGCCCATTTATCAAAAGCTGACGTTACAATCATAGATGATTGTAAGGTGATTTATCAATCAATCATGCGTAATGGGAAATATTTTTATTTGTAAGACATCACTTAAGGATATGGAGTCTACACTTAGTTAAAAATCCCACGCTTCCCCCTTTTCCTGACTATTGCAAAACCAAATATATAAAAACTAAAAAGGGTTTACAATCCCTTAAATTACAGAAAGTTTTTGGAATTATCTCTCTCTACATTTGTGCATTTCCATTTTAGATGTATACTTTTTTTTTAAGTCAAAACTTGAATTTTCACTTTCCGTACATCCCAAAAACAATTTTGATATGGAAAATAGATCACAAAAAAAATGAAAATTTTAGAGTTTATGTATGGAAAAATTTTAAACAATAACAAATGTAAGAAAATAAAATTTATTCACAAACCACAAATGAACACAAATTTTTTGTTATCCAAGTTTGAGAAATTCCACTAGTTCAACCAAAATAGCTTGGAATTTTATAAGAAGGAGATTTCTACACATGTTTTAAATATGGATATGCATGTTTGAAACATGTTAAACATGAAAATGACCTATGGATCCAAACCTTTTAAAGAGAATAACAAATGCTCATTAAATTCTCAATTGAACATGCAATGGGATATTTACCCGAGTCAAACAAGCCATAATTACGCCCATTCACAATAAGCAGACCTAACAATCATAGTTGATTTTAAGGTGATTTATCGGTCAATCATGCGTAACGGGCTACAGTTTTTTTTTGTAAGAAATGACTTTCCGATTGTGAGTAAAAAATCAGTAAAAAATCCCTAGTCTCCCCTTTTTCCTGATGATTGCAAAACCTAATATATAAAAACTAAAAATACAATCCCTAAAAATTACAGACAATATTATGAATTATCTCTCTCTACATTTGTGCATTTCTATTTTAGTTGTATATTTTTTTTGAAATCAAAAGTTGAGTTTTGACTTTCCCTTCATCCCGTAAACTATTTTGATAAGGCAAATAGATCACAACAAAATGAAAATTTTAGAGTTTATATATGGAAATAATTTATAACCATAAAAAATGTAAGTAAAAAAAATTTATTCACACACCACAAATGAACACAAAAGTTTTGTTATCCAAGTGTGGGAAATTCCAATCGCTCAACCCTAATTGCTTGAAATTTAATAAGAAGGAGATTTCTACACTTGTTTTAAATATGGATATGCATGCTTGAAACATGTTAAAGATGCAAATGACGTATGGATCCTAACATTTTAAAGAGAATACAAATGCACATTAAATTCTCAACTGAACGTTCGATGGGATATTTACTTGAGTCAAACAAACCATTATTTTGCCCATTCAAAAAAAGATGACCAAACAATCATAGATGATTGTATGGTGATTTATAGGTCAATCAGGTGTAACCGGCTATATTTTTTTTCTTTGTACGAAATCCCATATGGATTGGGAGTCAATAGTCAGTTAAAAATCCCTCACCTCCCTCTTTACCTGACGATTGCAAAAAAAATTATATAAAAACTAAAAAGAGTTTTCAATCCATAAAAAATTACAAACACTTATAGGAATTATCTCTCTCTACATTTGTGCATTTCCATTTTAGTTGATTTTTTTTCTTAATTTTAAACTTCAGTTTTCATTTTTCCTTCATCCCCCAAACAATTTTGATAAGGCAAATAGATCACTACAAAATGAAAATTTTAGTGTTGATGTATGGAAAATTTTTAAAACAATAACAAATGTAAGATAAAAAAATTTATTCACACATCACAAATGAACACAAAAGTTTTGTTATCCAAGTTTGTGAAATTCTACAAGTTTAACCCAAATAGCTTGGAAATTTATAAGATGGATATTTCTACACAAGTTTTAAATATGGATATGCATGCATGAAACTTGTTAAAGATGCAAATGACCTATGGATCCAAACATTTTAAAGAGAATAACAAATGATCATTAAATTGTCAAGCGAACATGCGGTGGGATATTTACCTGAGTGAAACAAACCATTATTTTGCCCATTTATCAAAAGCTGACGTTACAATCATAGATGATTGTAAGGTGATTTATCAATCAATCATGCGTAATGGGAAATATTTTTATTTGTAAGACATCACTTAAGGATATGGAGTCTACACTTAGTTAAAAATCCCACGCTTCCCCCTTTTCCCGACTATTGCAAAACCAAATATATAAAAACTAAAAAGGGTTTACAATCCCTTAAATTACAGAAAGTTTTTGGAATTATCTCTCTCTACATTTGTGCATTTCCATTTTAGATGTATACTTTTTTTTTAAGTCAAAACTTGAATTTTCACTTTCCGTACATCCCAAAAACAATTTTGATATGGAAAATAGATCACAAAAAAAATGAAAATTTTAGAGTTTATGTATGGAAAAATTTTAAACAATAACAAATGTAAGAAAATAAAATTTATTCACAAACCACAAATGAACACAAATTTTTTGTTATCCAAGTTTGAGAAATTCCACTAGTTCAACCAAAATAGCTTGGAATTTTATAAGAAGGAGATTTCTACACATGTTTTAAATATGGATATGCATGTTTGAAACATGTTAAACATGAAAATGACCTATGGATCCAAACCTTTTAAAGAGAATAACAAATGCTCATTAAATTCTCAATTGAACATGCAATGGGATATTTACCCGAGTCAAACAAGCCATAATTACGCCCATTCACAATAAGCAGACCTAACAATCATAGTTGATTTTAAGGTGATTTATCGGTCAATCATGCGTAACGGGCTACAGTTTTTTTTTGTAAGAAATGACTTTCCGATTGTGAGTAAAAAATCAGTAAAAAATCCCTAGTCTCCCCTTTTTCCTGATGATTGCAAAACCTAATATATAAAAACTAAAAATACAATCCCTAAAAATTACAGACAATATTATGAATTATCTCTCTCTACATTTGTGCATTTCTATTTTAGTTGTATATTTTTTTTGAAATCAAAAGTTGAGTTTTGACTTTCCCTTCATCCCGTAAACTATTTTGATAAGGCAAATAGATCACAACAAAATGAAAATTTTAGAGTTTATATATGGAAATAATTTATAACCATAAAAAATGTAAGTAAAAAAAATTTATTCACACACCACAAATGAACACAAAAGTTTTGTTATCCAAGTGTGGGAAATTCCAATCGCTCAACCCTAATTGCTTGAAATTTAATAAGAAGGAGATTTCTACACTTGTTTTAAATATGGATATGCATGCTTGAAACATGTTAAAGATGCAAATGACGTATGGATCCTAACATTTTAAAGAGAATACAAATGCACATTAAATTCTCAACTGAACGTTCGATGGGATATTTACTTGAGTCAAACAAACCATTATTTTGCCCATTCAAAAAAAGATGACCAAACAATCATAGATGATTGTATGGTGATTTATAGGTCAATCAGGTGTAACCGGCTATATTTTTTTTCTTTGTACGAAATCCCATATGGATTGGGAGTCAATAGTCAGTTAAAAATCCCTCACCTCCCTCTTTACCTGACGATTGCAAAAAAAATTATATAAAAACTAAAAAGAGTTTTCAATCCATAAAAAATTACAAACACTTATAGGAATTATCTCTCTCTACATTTGTGCATTTCCATTTTAGTTGATTTTTTTTCTTAATTTTAAACTTCAGTTTTCATTTTTCCTTCATCCCCGAAACAATTTTGATAAGGCAAATAGATCACTACAAAATGAAAATTTTAGTGTTGATGTATGGAAAATTTTTAAAACAATAACAAATGTAAGATAAAAAAATTTATTCACACATCACAAATGAACACAAAAGTTTTGTTATCCAAGTTTGTGAAATTCTACAAGTTTAACCCAAATAGCTTGGAAATTTATAAGATGGATATTTCTACACAAGTTTTAAATATGGATATGCATGCATGAAACTTGTTAAAGATGCAAATGACCTATGGATCCAAACATTTTAAAGAGAATAACAAATGATCATTAAATTGTCAAGCGAACATGCGGTGGGATATTTACCTGAGTGAAACAAACCATTATTTTGCCCATTTACAAAAAGCTGACCAAACAATCATAGATGATTGTAAGGTGATTTATTGGTCAATCATGCGTAATGGGCTATATTTTTTTTCATTGTAAGAAATGACTTATGCATAGGGAGTTAACACTCAGTTAAAAATCCCCCGCCTCCCCCTTTTCCCTAATATTGCAAAACAAATTATATAAAAAATAAAAAGAGTTTACAATACCTAAAATGTTACAGACACTTTTGGGAATTATTTCTCTCAACATTTGTGCTTTTCCATTTTAGATGTTTACATGTTTTTTTAGATCCAAACTTGATTTTACACTTTCCCTTCATCCCGCAAACAATTTTGATAAGGCAAATAGATAAAAAAAATGAAAATTTTAGAGTTTATGTATGGATAAAATTGAAAACAATAACAAATGTCAGATAATAAAATTTATTCACACACCACAAATGAACACAAAAGATTTGTTATCCAAGTTTGGTAAATTCTACTAGTTCAACCCTGAGAGCTTGGAATTTTACGTGAAGGGGATTTCTACACTTGTTTTAAATATGGATATGCATGCATGAAACTTGTTAAAGATGCAAATGACATATGGATCCAAACCTTTTAAAGAGAATAACAAATGCTCATTAAATTCTCAAGTGAACGTGCTGTGGGATATTTACCCAAGTCAAACAAATCATTATTTTGCCCAATTACAAAAGTTTACCTAACAATCATAGATGATTGTAATGTGATTTTTTGATCAATCATGTGAAACGGGCTACATTTGTTTTTGTGAGAAATTACTTATGGATTGCGAGTAAACACTCAGTTAAAAATCCCCCGCCTACCCCTTTTCCCGATGATTGCAAAACCTAATATAAAAAAACTAAAAATAGTTTAAATTTATAAAAATTACAGACACTTTTTAGAATTATCTCTAATTTCTTTTTTTCATTTCCATTTGAGACGTATACTTTTCTGTTAAATCAAAATTGTTTTTTTCACTTTCCCTTCATTCCATAAACAATTTTGATATGGCAAATAGATCACAACAAAATAAAAAATTTAGAGTTTATGTATGGAAAAAAATTTAAACGATATAAAGTGTAAGTAAATAAAATTTCTTCACACACGACAAATGAACACAAAAGTTTTGTTATCCAAGTTTGGGAAACTCCACAAGCTCAACCTTAATAGCTTCGAATTTTATAAGAAGGAGATTTCTACACATGTTTTAAATATGGATATGCATCCTTGAAACTTGTTAAATATGTAAATGACCTATGGATCCAAAACTTTTAAAGAGAATAACAAATGCTCATTAAATTCTCAAGTGAACATGCGGTGGGATATTTACTCGAGTCAAACAAGCCATTTTCTTGCCCATTTACAAAAACCTGGCCTAGTAATCATGGATTATTGTAAGGTGATTTATTAGTCAATCATGCGTAACAGGCTATATTTTTTTTTGAAAGAAATGACTTACTGAATGGGAGTCAACACTCAGGAAGAAATACCTAGCTAAACCTAATTTCCCCCATTTCCCGACGAATGCAAAACCTAACATAAAAAAAATAAAGAGAGATAAAATCCCTAAAAATTATAGACACTTTTTGGAATTATCTCTCTCCACATTTGTGCATTTCCATTTTAGATGTATACTTTTTTCTTAAATCAAATCTTGAGTTTTCACTTTCCCTTCACCCCGTAAACAATTTTGATAAGGCAAATAGATCAATACAAAAAGAAAATTTTAGTGTTTATGTCTGAAATTAATTTAAAACGATAAGAAATGTAAGTAAAGAAAATTTATTCACACACCAAAAATGAACACAAAAGTTTTTTTATCCAAGTTTTGGAAATTCCACAAGTTCAACCCTAACAGCTTGGAATTTTATAAGAAGGAGATTTCTACACATGTTTTAAATATGGATATGCATGCTTGAAACATGTTAAAGATGAAAATGACCTATGGATCCAAACATTTTAAAGAGAATAACAAGTGCTTATTAAATTCTTAAGTGAACGTGCGGTGGGTTATTTACCCGAGTCAAACAAGCCATTATTTTGCCCATTTACAAAAAGTTGACCTAACAATCGTAGATGATTGTAAGGTGATTTGTCGGTCAATCATGCGTAACCAGCAATATTTTTTTTTTAAGAATTGACTTATGGATTGGGAGTCAATACTCAGTTAAAAATCCCCAACCTCCCCCTTTTCCAGAAGATTGCAAAACCGAATATATAAAAACTAAATAGAGTTTACAATCCATAAAAATTACATACACTCTTGGGAATTATCTCTCTTTACATTTGTGCATTTCCATTTTAGATGTATACTCTTTTCTTAAATCAAAACTTGAGTTTTCACTTTCCCTCATCCCGTAATAAATTTTGATTAGACAAATAGCTCACAACAAAATGAAAATTTTAGAGTTTATGTTTGGAAAAATTTTAAAATGATAACAAATGTATGTAAATAAAATTTATTCACACACCACAAATGAACACAAATGTTTTGTTATCCAAGTTTGTGAAATTTCACTAGTTCTACCCAAATTGCTAGGAATTTTATAAGAAGGAGATTTCTACACATGTTTTAAATATGGATATGCATGTTTGTAACTTGTTAAAGATGCAAATGACCTATGGATCCAAACCTTTTAAAGGGAATAATGAACGCTCATTAAATTCTCAAGTGAATGTGCGGTGGTATATTTACCGAAGTCAAACCCATTACTTTGCCCATTTACAAAAAGCTGACCTAACAATCATAGATGATTGTAAGGAGATTTATTGGTCAATCACACGTAACAGGCTATATTTTTTATTGTAATAAATGACTTTCCGATTGGGAGTCAACACTCAGTTAAAAATCCCCAGCCTCCCCCTTTTCCTAACGATTGCAAAATCTAATATATAAAAACCGAAAAGAGTTTTCAATCCTTAAAATACAAAGACTTTTTGGAATTATCTCTCTCTTCATTTGTGCATTTCCATTTTAGATGTATACTTTTTTCTTAAATCAAAACTTGAGTTTTCACTTTCCCTGCATCCCATAAATAATTTTTTTAAGACAAATAGATCACAACAAAAAGAAAATTTTAGAGTTTTTGTATGGAAAGAATTTAAAACAATAACAAATTTAAGTGTAGAAAATTTATTCACACACCACAAATGAACACAAAAGTTTTGTTAACCAAGTTTGGGAAATTCCACTTGTTCAACCCTAACAACTTGGAATTTTATAAGAAGGAGATTTCTACACATGTTTTAAATATGGATATGGATGCTTCAAACAAGTTAAAGATGCATATGACCTATGGATCCAAACCATTTAAAGGTAATAACAAATGCTCATTAAATTCTCAAGTGAACGTCCAGTGGGATATTTACCCAAGTCAAACAAGCCATTATTTTGATCATGTAGAAAAAGCTTACCTAACAATCATAGATGATTTGTAAGGTGATTTATTGGTCAATCATATGTAACGGGCTATAATTATTTTTGTAAGAAATAACTTACGGATTGAGAGTCAACACTCAAGTAAAAATCCCCAACCTCCGCCTTTTCCCGACGATTGCAAAACCAAATATATAAAAATAAAAAAGAGTTTAAAATCTCTAAAAATTACAGACACTTTTTAGAATTATCTCTCTCTACATTTGTGAATTTCCATTTTAGTTGTATACTTTTTTCTTAAATCAAAACTTGAGTTTTTAGTTTCCTTTCTTCCCTTAAACAATTTTGATAAGGCAAATAGATCACAACAAAACGAAAATTTTAGAGTTTATGTATGGAAATAATCTTAAATGATAAAAAATGCAAGTATAGAAAATTTATTCACACACCAAAAATAAACACAAAAGTTTTGTTATCCAAGTTCGGGAAATTCCACTAGCTCAACTGTACTAGCTTGAAATTTTATAAGAAGGAGACTTCTACACATGTTTTAACTATGGACATGTATGCTTGAAATATGTTAAAGATGCAAATGACCTATGGATCCAAACCTTTTAAATGGAATAACAAATGCTCATTAATTTCTCAAGTGAACGTGCGGTGGGATATTTACTCGAGTCAAACTAGCCATTATTTTGTCTATTTACAAAAACTTGACCTAACAATCATAGATGATTGTAAAGTGATATATCGGTCAATCATGCGTAATGGGCTATATTTTTATTTGTAAAAAATGACTTACCGATTGGGAGTCAAAACTCAGTTAAAAATCCCTAGCCTCCCCCTTTTCCCGACGATTGCAAAACAAAATATATAAAAACAAAAAGGGTTTAAAATCCCTATAAATTACAAAAAAAATTTCGAATTATCTCTCTCTACATTTTTGCATTTCCATTTTAGATTTATACTTTTTTCTTTAATCAAAACTTGAGTTTTCACTTTCCCTTCATCCAGGAAAAACTTTTGATAAGGCATATAGATCACAACAAAATGAGAATTTTAGAGTTTATGTATGGAAAAAATTTAAAACAAAAAGAAATGTAAGATAAAAAAATTTATTCACACACCACAAATGAATAGAAAATTTTTTTTATCCAAGTTTGGGAAATTCCACTACTAGAACCCTAATAGCTTGGAATTTTATAACAAGGAGATTTTTTCACATGTGTTAAATATGGTTATGCGTGCTTGAAACATGTTAAAGATGCAAATGAACTATGGATCCAAAACTTTTAAAGAGAATAAAAAATGCTCATGAAATTCTATAGTGAACGTGTGGTGAGATATTTACCCGAATCAAACAAGCCATTATTTTGCCCATTTACAAAAAGATGACATACCAATCATAGATGATTGTAAGGTGATTTATCGATCAATCATGTGTAACGGGCTATATTTTTTTTGTAAGAAATGACTTATGGATCTGGAGTCAACACTCAATTAAAAATCCCCCGCCTTCCCTTTTCTCGATGATTGCAATACCTAATATATAAACACTAAAAAGATTTTACAATCCTAAAAAATTATAGACACTTTTTGGAATTTTCTCTCTTTATTGAGTTTTCACTTTCCTTTCATCCTGGAATAAGGCAAGTAGATCACAACAAAATTAAAATATTAGAGTTTATGTATGGAACAAATTTTCAACAATAAAAAATTTAAATAAAGAAAATTTATTCACACAGCAAAAATGAACACAAAAGTTTTTCTATCCAAGTTTTGGAAATTCCACTAGTTCAACCCTAATAGCTTGGAATTTTATAAGAAGGAGATTTCTAGACATGTTTTAAATATGGATATGCATGTTTGAAACATGTTAAAGATTCAAATGACCTATGGATCCAAACATTTTAAAGAGAATAACAAATGCTAATAAAATTCTCAACAGAACGTGCAATGAGATATTTACCCGAGTCAAACAAGCAATTAATTTGCCCATTTACAGAAAGCTGACCTAACAATCATAGATGATTGTGAGGTAATTTATCGATCAATCATGCGTAACGGATTATATTTTTTTTTTATAGAAATCACTTATGGATTGGGAGACAACACTTAGTTAAAAATCTCTAGCCTCCCCCTTTTCCCGACGATTGCAAAACCTAATATATAAAAACATAAAAGAGTTTACAATTCCTAAAAATTACTGACACTTTTTGGAATTATATCTCTCTAAATTTGTGCAAGTCCATTTTAGATGTATACTTTTTTCTTAAGTCAAAAATTTATGTTTTCACTTTTCCTTCATCTCGTAATGATTTTTGATAAGGCAAATAGATCACAACAAAATGAAAATTTTAGAGTTTATGTATGGAAAAAATTTAAAACTATAAGAAAAGTAAGTAAAAAAAAATTTTCACACAACACAAATGAACACAAAAGTTTTGTTATCCAAGTTTGGGAAATTCCACTAGTTCAACCCTAATAGCTTGGAATTTTAAAAGAATGATATTTCTACGCATGTTTTAAAGATGGCTATGCATGCTTGAAACATCTTAAAGATACAAATGACCTATGGATCCAAACCATTTAAAAAGAATAACAAATGCTCATTAAATTCTCAAGTGAACTTCGGTGGGATATTTACCCGAGTCAAACAAGCGATTATTTTGGCCATTTACAAAAAGCTAACCTAACAATCATAGATGGTTTTAAAGTGATTTATTGATCAATCCTACATAACGGGCTATATTATTTTATAAGAAATGACTTATGGATTGGGAGTCAGCACTCAGGTAAAAATCCCCCTGCCTCTAACTTTTTCTGACGATTGCAATACTTAATATATAAAAACTAAAAATAGTTTGCAATTCCAAAAAATTACAGACACTTTTTTGAATTATCTCTCTCTACATTTGTGCATTTTCAATTTAGATGTATACTTTTTTCTTAATTCAAAACTTGAGTTTTCACATTCCCTTCATCCCATAAACAATTTATATAAGGCAAATAGATCACAACAAAATGAAAATTTTAGATTTTAATTATGGAAAAAATTTAAAACGATAAAAAATGTAAGTAAAAAAAATTTATTCACACACCACAAATAAACACAAAAATTTTGTTATCCAAGTTTGGGAAATTCCACTATTTGAACCCTAATAGCTTGGGATTTTATAAGAAGGAGATTTCTACGCATGTTTTAAATATGGATATGCATGCTTGAAACATGTTAAAGATGCAAATGACCTATGGATCCAAACCTTCTAAAGAGAATAACATTTGGTCATTAAATTCTCAACTGAACGTGCGTTGGGATATTACTATCATAGATGATTTTAAAGTGATTTATCGATCAATCATGCGTAATAGGCTATATTTAGTTTTTTAATAAATGACTTAAGGATTGGGTGTCAACACTCAGTTAAAAATCCCCTGCCTCCCCCTTTTCTCGACGATTTTTATACCTAATATCTAAAAACTAAAAAGACTTTACAATTCCTAAAAATTACAGACACATTTTGGAATTATATCTCTCTACATTTGTGCATTTCCATTTTAGAAGTATAATTTTTTTTCTCAATCAAAACTTGAGTTTTCACTTTCCCTTCATCCCATAAACAATTTTGATAAGGCAAATAGATCAGAACAAAATGAAAATTTTAGAGTTTATGTATGGTTAAAATTTAAAAAAATAACAAAAGTAATTAAAGAAAATTTATTCACACACCACAAATGAACGCAAAAGTTTTGTTATCCATGTTTGAAAAATTCCACTAGTTCAACCCTAACCGCTTGGAATTTTATAAGAAGGAGATTTCTACACATGTTTTAAATAAGGATATGCAAGCTAGAAACATGTTAAAGATGCAAATGACCTATGGATCCAAGCCTTTTAAAGAGAATAGCAAATGCTCATTAAATTCTCAAGTGAACATAAGGTGGGATATTTTCTAGAGTCAAACAAGTTATTATTTTGCCCATTTACAAAAAGTTGAACTAACAATCAAAGATGATTGTAAAGTGATTTATTGATCAATCATGCGTAATAGGCTATATTTTTTTTAATAAATGACTTATGGATTGGGAGTCATCATTCAGATAAAAATCCCCAACCTCCCCCTTTTCCGGATGACTGCAATACCAAATATATGAAAACTAAAAAGAGTTTATAATTCCAAAAAATTACAGACACTTTTTGGAATTATCTCTCACTATATTTGTGCATTTCCATTTTTGATGTATACTTTTTTCTTCAATAAAAACTTGAGTTTTCACATTCCCTTTATCCTGTAAACAATTTTGATAAGGCAATTCACAACCAAATGAAAATTTCAGAGTTTATGTATGGAAAAAAATTTAAACGATAGCAAATATAAGTAAAGAAAATTTATTCACACACCACCAATGAACACAAAAGTTTTGTAATCCTAGTTTTGGAAATTCCACTAGTTCAACCCTAAAAGCTTAGAATTTTGTAAGAAGGAGATTTATACACATGTTTTAAATATGGATATGCATGTTTGAAACATGTTAAAGATGCAAACGACCTATGGATCCAAACCTTTTAAAGAGAATAAATAATTCTCATTAAATTCCCAAGTAAACGTGCGGTAGGATATTTACCCGAATCATAGAAGCGATTATAGTTCCCCATTACAAAAATCTAACCAAACAATCATAGATGATTGTAGGGTGATTTATCTGTCAATCATGCGTGACGGGCAATATTTTTTTCTTTGTAAGAAATGACTTATGGATTGGGTGTCAACACTAGGTTAAAAATCCTCCCCACCCCCCCCTCCCCCCCCCCCCCCCCCCCCCCCCCCCCCTCGTTTCCCTACGAATGCAAAACCAAATATATAAAAACTAATAAGAGATTACAATCCCTAAAAAATGACTGACACTTTTGTGAATTATCTCTCTCTACATTTGTGAATTTTTATTTTAGATGTATTCTTTTTCTTAAATTTAAACTTGAGTTTTCACTTTCCATTCATTCAGGAAACAATTTTGATAAGGCTAATAGATCACAACAAAATGAAAATTTTAGAGTTTAATTTTGAAAAAAAATTAAAACGATAACAAATGTACGGTAAGAAAATTTATTCACACACTACAAATGAATACAAAAATTTTGCTATCCAAGTTTGGGAAATTCCATGAGTTCAACCCAAATAGCATGGAATTTTATAAGAAGGAGATTTCTACACATCTTTTAAATATGGATATGCTTACTTGAAACATGTTAAAGATGCAAATGACCTATGGATCCAAAAATTTTGAACAGAATAACAAATGCTCATTAAATTCTCAAGTGAACGTGCGGTGGGATATTTACCCGATTCAAACAAAGCATTATTTTTCCCATTTGCAAAAAGTTGACATAACAATCATAGATGATTGTAAGGTGATATATAGATCAATCATGCGTAACGGGCTATAATTTTCTTGGTAAGAAATGACAAATGGATTGGGAGTCAACACTCTGCTAAAAATCCCCCGCCTCTCCTTTTTCCCGACGATTGCAATACCTAATACATAAAAACTAAAAAGAGCTTACAATTCCTAAAAATTACAAACGCTTTTTTGAAGTATCTCTCTCTACATTTTTGCATTTCCATTTTATATGTATACTTTTTTCTTAAATCAAAACTTGAGCTTTCACTTTCCCTTCATCCCGTAAACAACTTTGATAAGGCAAATAGATCACAACAAAATGAAAATTTTAGATTTTATGTGAGGAAAAAATTTAAAATGATAAAAAATGTAAGTAAATAAAATTTATTCACACAAGACAAATGAACACAAAAGTTTCCTTAGCCAAGTTTTGGAAATTCCATAAGCTCAACCCTAATAGCTTGGAATTTTATGAGAAGGAGATTTCTACACATGTTTAAAATATGGATATGCATGTTTGAAACATGTTAAAGATGCAAATGACCTATGGATCCAAACCTTTTAAAGAGAATAACAAATGCTCAAAAAATTCTCAAGTGAATGTGCGGTGGGATATTTAGCCGAGTCAAACAAGCCATTATTTTTCCAATTTAAAAAAATCTTACCAAACAATCATAGATGATTGTAAGGTCAATTATCAGTGCCCATGCGAAATGGGCTATATTGTTTTTCTTTTTAAGAAATGACTTATGAATTGGGAGTCAACACTCAGTTAAAAATTGCTCGCCTCCCCCTTTTCCAGAGGATTGCAAAACCAAATATATTAAAAATAATAAGAGCTTACAATCCCTAAATAATTACAGAGACTTTTAGGAATTATCTCTCTCTACATTTGTGCATTTTCATTTTAGATGGATTATTTTTTCTTAACCTTAAACTTGATTTTTCACTTTCCCTTCATTCCGGAAACAATTTTTATAAGGCAAATACATCACAACAAATTGAATATTTTATAGTTTAAGTATGGAAAAAATTTAAAATGATTAAAAATGTTAGATAAGAAAATTTATTCACATACCACAAATGAACACAAAAGTTTTGTTACCCAAGTTTGGGAAATTCAACTTGTTCAACCCTAATAGCTTGGAATTTTGTAAGAAAGAGATTTCTACACATGTTTTTAATATGGATTTGCATGCTTGTAACATGTTAAAGATGCAATGACCTATGGATCCAATCCTTTTAAAGTGAATAACAAATGCTCATTAAATTCTCAAGTGAATGTGCGGTGGGATATTTACCAGAGTCAAACAAGTCATTATTTTACCCATTTACAAAAGCTGACCTAACAATCATAGATGATTTTAAGGTTATTTATCAATCAATCATGTGTAACAGGCTATATTTTTCTTTTTAAGAAATGACTTATGGATTTGGAGTCAACACTCAGTTAAAAATCCCCCTCTCCCCTTTTTCCCGACCATTGCAAAACCTAATATTTATAAACTAAAAAGAGTTTAAATTCCTAGAAATTACACACAATTTTTGGAATTATAACTCTCCAAATTTGCTCATTTCCATTTTTTATGTAAACTTTTTTCTTAAATCAAAACTTGAGTTGGCATTTTCCCTTCATCCCAAAGACAATTTTGATAAGGCAAATAGATCACAAAAAAAATGAAAATTTTAGAGTTTATGAATGGAAATAATTAAAAATGAAAACAAAAGTATGAAAAGAAAATTTATTCACACACCACAAATGAAAAAAAAAAAGTTTTGTTATCCAAGTTAGGGAAATTCCACTAGTTCAACCCCAATTGCTTGGAATTTTATGAGAAGGAGAATTCTACGCATGTTTTAAATATGGATATGCATCCTTGAAACATGTTAAAGATGCAAATAACCTATGGATCCAAACCTTTTAAAGAGAATAACCAATATTCATTAAATTTTCAAGTGAACGTGCAGTGGGATATTTACCCGAGTCAAACAAGTCATTATTTTTTCCAAATACAAAAAGCTGACCTAATAACCATAGATGATTGTAAGGTGATTTATCGGTCAATCATGCGTAACGGGCAATATTTTTCTTTGTAAGAAATGTCTTATGGATTGGGAGTCAACACTCAGTTAAAAATCCCCCGCCTCCCCTTTTTCCCGACGATTTCAAAACCTAATATATAAGACCTAAAAAGAGTTTACAATCCCTAAAAATTACAGACACTTTTTGAAATTATCTCTCTCTATATTTGTGCATATCCATTTTAGATGTATTCTTTTTTCTTAAATTTAAACTTGAGTTTTTATTTTCCCTTCATTCCGGAAACAATTTTGATAATAAGGCAAATAGATCACAACAAAATGAAAAATTTAGACTTTAAGTATGGAAAAAATTTTAAATGATAACAAATGTAAGATAAGAAAATTTATTTACACACCACAAATGAACAACAAAGTTTTGTTATCCAAATTTGGGAAATTCTACTAGTTGGACCCTAATAGCTTGGAATTTTATTAATAAGAGATTTCTACATATGTTTTTAATATGGTTATGCATGCTTGAAACATGTTAAAGATGCAAATGACCTATGGATCCAAACCTTTTAAAGAGAATAACAAAATCCCATTAAATTCTCAAATGAAGGTATAGTGGGATATTTACCCGAGTCAAACAAACCATTATTTTGCCCATTTACAAAAAGCTGACCTAACAATCATAGATGATTGTAAAGTGATTTATCGATCAATCATGCATAACGGGCTACATTTTTTTTTTAAAAAAAAAAGGGACTTGAGGATTGGGAATCAACACTTAAGTAAAAATCCCCAGCCTCCCCCTTTTCCTGACGATTGCAAAACCTAATATATAAAAACTAAAAAGAGTTTACAATTCCTAAATATTGTAGAAACTTTTTGGAATTATATCTCTCTACATTTGTGCATTTCCAATTTAGATGTTTCTTTTTTCTTAAATCAAAACTTGAGTTTTCACTTTCCCTTCATCTAGTAAAAAATTGAAAACGATAACAAAAGTAAGTAAAGAAAATTTATTCACACAACACAAATGAACAAAAAAGTTTTGTTATCTAAGTTTGGCAAACTCCACTAGTTCAACCCAAACAGCTTGGAATTTTATAAGAAGGAGATTTCTACACATGTTTTAAATATGGATATGCATGCTTGAAACATGTTATAGATGCAAATGATCAATGGACCCAAACCTTTTAAAGAGAATGACAAATGCTCATTAAATTATCAAGTAAACATGCGGTGGGATATTTACCTGAGTAAAACAAGCCATTATTTTGCTCATTTACAAAAAGCTGACCTAACAATCATAGACGATTGTAAGGTGATTTATCGGTCAATCATGCGTAACGAGCTATATTTTTTTTATAAGAAATGACTTACCGATTGTGAGTCAACACTGTTATGGACTCCATAGCATCACAAGTTATCCATAGGCATAGGAATTAAATTATGTCAATTTACTCTTAATGTAATTTCATTTGGTTTGGTTTGGTTTACTTTGGTTTGGTTTGGTTTAGATGTAATGTGTCGTGAACCACTTGACCTATGGGTCACTTTTGTAATTCTGTCCTCAACCCTATTGAGGTGGATGTCAAGGGAAGATGAAATCAAGTATTGATAAAATTAGAGTAAACATGTAAGATTCTCCCTCAGAGGTCTAGGTCGTATTCTCCCTCTGAGGTCCAAGTCGAACTTCCTTCAAAGCTCAATCATTCTATTCGATTCCCATCATTCCATGTTCAAGAATCAAGAATCCTCTTCCAGCATCAAGAACCAATATAGAGGGAAGAGAGGAAAGAAGGGTGACTCGATCCATGGCTCGGGAAGAACCTAACATCTTGGTATCAGACAGGTCCACCCTTGGGGATTCCTCTTCCACTGAGGATTAGAGGCAATTAGTTGAAGATAATTGGCATAGGACAGACCTTCAGGCTCAATCCCTAGAAGATGTGCGTTAGACAACCTTTGACCATCGTGAGGCAATAAAATCCATGGATGCTACCATCCAAGCTCTCCTCCGACAACAAGATGACAATGGTGTACAAGCACAACCACTGGCAGCCTACTCTCCACTAGCCGACCACCATCAATTCCACTCACCACCTTCCCCACCACCACCAATGCGTCATCACAATCCCTGGGGCATGCCGTTCAGGGACCAACTACGGTTCCCAGGTATTTAAAACTAGACTTTCCTACATATGATGGGTCTAACTACCCCTTGATTTGGTTAACCAAGTGTGATCAGTTCTTTTATCATAAAAAAACACATGCAGATGAGAAAGTTTATTTGGCCGCCTACCACATGCTCAATGAACCGCTTCTATGGTGCCACCAATTCTGAAATGACCAATTGGTTCAGGATTGGGCAACCTTTAGGCAGTCTTGCATGATGAGGTTTGGTCCTCCAGCTAGTAACAATCCATTGGGAGAATTAATCAATTACAAGCAAACTGGATCACTAGAGGTGTACCAAAAGACTTTCCAGGAAAGGTTATCCCAAACAAATCAGTTTGTCAATCACACCCAGTATGTTCATATTTTTACTGCGGGTTTGACAGAAGCTCTGAGACTGGAAGTTGAATTTCATGGTCCTACAGATTTGGACCACACTTTGAATTTAGCCAGGTCAATTGAGCACAAGCAGCGAGTTCTAAAGGAGTCACTGGTTAGAAAACCAGCTTGGCTAGGAAGGCACAATGCCACTGCACCAACCCCTTATTATGGACCTCCACGTTCTGGAGCCAGTGCAGCCCCACGCCCAGACAACTCTAACTTGGCTCCACCTGCTCCTTACTTCAAAAAACTGAACAGACAGGAAATGGATTAGAGAAAGGCCAAGGGCCTTTGTTTTAACTGTGATGAAAAATAAGTATATGGTCACCAATGCAAAAGATTATTCAGTATGTCTGTGAGAGGATGGAAACTACATACTACCAAATGAGGAGATTGTGGAGACAGACCAGGACTGATCTACGCAGTTTTAGTACCATGGAGGTTAAAGCCCAGTTACATCATCTACAGTTACTAGCTTTAGTTGACTTGGGCAGTACACATAATTTCATCAGTCAGCCAGCGGCAGAACAACTTGGGTTAGTAGTTCAGCAACAGATTGGCCTTTCTATATCAGTAGCCAATGGGGTTAAAATTACTAGTGTGGGCATATCTTCGGCCACACACTTTGATATTGAGGGACACACATTTATTGCAGATTTCCTGGTGATTCCACTTTCAGGATTCGATTTGGTACTAGGAATTAAAAGGCTACAACTGTTGGGGCCAATACAATGGGATTTTCAAGCTTTAACCATGTCCTTTACAGAGGACCACCGTCAGATTATATTGCATGGCACCCAAGCACCAGTGCCCTCCGTTCTATAGGTTGTTCAGGTCCAGACCACGGCCAATTGTAAGTTATCTCAATTACTTATAGACTTTGAGGATATTTTTCAGGAACCTATTGCTCTACCGCCAATTAGGCACTGTGATCACCGTATCCGTTTGAAAATGGGCACTGAACCTGTAGTGGTGCATCCTTATCGTTACCCCCACTTACAGAAGGATGAGATTGAAAGGCAGTACCAGAAGATGCTGGCCCAGGGTATTATTCAGCCCAGCATGTCTCCTTTTTCCTTACCGGTATTATTGGTCTGCAAGCATGATAAGTAATGGTGGTTTTGTGTGGATTACAGGAAACTCAATGCGCATACCATTAAAGATAAATTTCCCATCCCAGTGGTGGATGAGTTGATAGATGAGCTATATGGTGCTACTATTTTTACCAAACTCGAATTGAAATCTGGCTATCATCAAATCTGAGTTCATCCATCAGATGTGGAGAAAACAGCGTTCCGCACGCATCACGGCCATTTCGAGTTCCTCGTCATGCCATGTGGTCTCTTAAATGCGCCTTCCACATTCCAGGCCCTCATGAATGAGGTATTTTCCTCTCTCTTGAGGAAATACGTTTTGGTATTTTTTGACGATATTTTGGTCTATAGCAACAGTTGGGAAGAGCATCTTCAACACATTCACCAGGTATTTTCTCTTATCCGCTCACATCATTTGGTTTTAAATTAGTCCAAATGTTCTATTGGAACTTCAGAAGTGGCATACATGGGCCACGTTATTTCAGCAGTTGGGGTGAAAGTAGACCAGAGTAAGATATAGGCCATCACAGATTGGCCTCCTCCCACATCCATTACAGCCTTATGGGAATTTTTGGGACTAGTTGAGTATTACAGAAAATTTATTCGCAGCTATGGCCAGATTGCAGCTCCGCTCAACAACCTACTCAAGAAAAATGCCTTTATCTAGTCGGAGACAGTGGCTCATTCCTTTCAGCAGTTGAAAGAGGCCTTATCATCCACCCCATTTTTGCAACTACTCGACTTTGATGAGTCATTTGTTGTGGAATGTGATTCTTTGGAGGGGGGGGGGGGGGGGGGGGGGGGGGGGGGGGGGGGGGGGGGGTATTGGTGCAGTGTTACACCAACAGGGACACCCGATTGCTTATTTTAGCCGCCAACTTGGCCAACACCACCACAAGTTAGCAGCTTATGAGAGGGAACTGATCGGATTAGTGAAAGCCATACAACATTGGTGGCTTTATCTCTGGGGGTGCCCATTTCTAATTCGCACTGATCATTGTAGCCTCAAGTATCTGCTTGAGCAACGCCTCACTACCCCACCGTAGCAGCATTGGTTAAGTAAACTTATGGGGTTTGACTTTACTGTAGAGTATAAACCTGGGAATTTGAATGTAGGGGCTGATGCTTTATCTCGCCGGGACTTTCTAGAGCCGCAATTACAAGCCATAAGTCAGCCCAGAGCTCTCTTGTTGGATTCTATACGGGAAGAGGCACAACAGTACCCAAAAATTATTGCTTTATATCATGAGATCTAGCAGCAAGCCATTGGACGGTTCAGGACAATCTAGTCCTCTACAAAAACAGAATCTTTCTACCCCACACATCCCCACTGATTCACAACATTTTAGCCTCCTTCCATGATAGTACACATGAGGGCCGACAAACAACATATTTTCGGATTAGTCGGGAATTTTATTGGAGGAGCATGAAGCACAATATAGCTGATTATGTGGCGGCTTGTCCTATTTGTCAAAGGAATAAAGCTAAATCATTAAGTCCAGCTGGGTTGCTCCAACCACTTCAGCTACCATCACAGGTCTGGTCTGATATTTCCATGGACTTCATAGATGGACTTCCCTCTTCGTCAGGCAAATCCGTTATCTTTGTAGTGGTTGATCATTTCTCAAAGTACGACCACTTCATCCCTCAGGCGCATCCTTACAGTGCAGCTCACGTCGCTCAGCTCTTTATGGATAATATTGTCCTCTTACATGGGATGCCTAATTCCATTACTAGTGACAGGGATGCCATCTTAACTAGAACATTCTAGAAAGCGCTATTCAAGGTGCATGGCACAACGTTAGCATTCTCTTCAGCCTACCATCTGCATATAGATGGTCAGACAGAGGTCGACAATAGGAAACTTGAGATGTATCTTCGTTGTTTCATGGGGGACTCAACCTAAATGTTGGGTAAATGGCTCGCCTGGGCTGAATTCTGTTACAACACCTCCTACCACAACGCACTCGGAACAACCCCATTCAAGGTAGTATATGGTAGAGACCTGCCCAGTCTTTTATCATATGAACTAGGTCCCTCCAAGGTTGCCACTTTGGACCAAGCATTAGCAGAAAGAGACACCTTGCTCACTGAGGTGCGTACTCATCTCCAGGAGGCACAACATACTATAAAGTTGTATTATGACAAGAGGCACCGGGAAGTCTTCTTTTCTCCAGGAGATTATGTATGGCTGCGTCTCCAACACTATAGGCAGCTATCGCTGACAGCCTCCAAAAACCACAAGCTCTCTCCAAAGTATTATGGTCCCTTTCAGGTTATGGACCGCATTGGTACAGTTGCCTACCGCTTGCAGCTTCCGCCAGTGGCCAGGATTTACAATGTGTTTCATGAATCTCCCTTGCTGCACACACCTCTGCCCGCACTAAATGAGGGACGTGTCCTTTCTACTCCAGCACAGGTATTACAGGCTCACCACATTCAGGATGATTGGGAGATCCTAGTCCAATGGGCTGATGCGGATCCCAGTGACACAACATGGGAGCCAGTGGCTGCATTCCGCACCCTCTACCCCTACTTCGAGCTTGAGGACATTCTCTTTATACAGGAGGGGGGTGATGTTATGGATTCCATAGCATCATGAGTTATCCACAGGCATAGGAATTAAATTATGTCAATTTACTTTTAATATAATTTCATTTGGTTTGGTTTGGTTTACTTTGGTTTGGTTTGGTTTAGATGTAATGTGTCGTGAACCACTTGACCTATGGGTCACTTTTGTAATTCCGTCCTCAACCCTATTTAGGGGGACGTCAAGGGAAGGAGAAATCAAGTATTGAGAAAATTAGAGTAAACAGGTCAGATTCTACCTTAGAGGTCTAGGTCGGATTCTCCCTCTGAGGTCCAAGTGGAGCTTCCTTCAAAGCTCAATCATTTTATTCGATTCCCATCATTCCACGTTCAAGAAACAAGAATCCTCTCTCTTTACATTTTGGATTTCCATTTTAGATGTATACTTTTTTCTTCCATCAAAACTTGAGTTTCCACTTTCACTTCAACGCGGAAACAATTTTGATAAGGAAAATAGATCACAACAAAAATGAAAATTTTAGAGTTTATGTGTGGAAAAAACTTAAAACGATAACAAATGTAGCTAAAGATAATTTATTCACACAAGAAAGATGAACACAAAATTTTTGTTAGCCAAGTTTTGGAAACTACACAACCTCGACCCTAATAGCTTGGAATTTTATAAGAAGGAGATTTCCACACATGTTTTAAATATGGATATGCTTGCTTGAAACAAGTTAAAGATGAAAATGACCTATGGATCCAAACCTTTTAAAGACAATAAAAAATGCTCATTAAATTCTCAAGTGAACGTGCGGTGGGATATTTACCCGAGTCAAACAAGCCATTATTTTGCCCATTCACAAAAAGCTGACCTAACAATCATAGATGATTGTGTGGTGATTTATCGGTCAATCATGCGTAACGGGCTATAATTTTTTTTGCAAGAAATTACATACCAATTGGGAGTCAACACTCAGTTAAAAATCCCCAGCCTCCCCCTTTTCCCAACGAATGAACAACGTAATATATAAAAACTATAAAAAGTTTATAATCCCTAAAAATTACAAACACTTTTTGGAATTATCTCTCTCTAAATTTTTGCATTTTCATTTTAGATGTATACTTTTTTCTTAAATCAAAACTTGAGTTGTCACTTTCCCTTCATACCGTAAACAATTTTGATAAGGCAAATAGATCACAACAAAATGAAAATTTTAGAGTTTATGTATGGAAAAAATTTAA
Organism: Aristolochia californica; assembly: GCF_029961685.1. Taxonomy (NCBI): domain Eukaryota; kingdom Viridiplantae; phylum Streptophyta; class Magnoliopsida; order Piperales; family Aristolochiaceae; genus Aristolochia; species Aristolochia californica. The sequence continues at coordinate 29,103,343 of NW_027181992.1, read as the reverse complement.
AATGATAACAAATAAAAGTAAAGAAAATTTATTTTCACACACCAAATGAACACAAAAGTTTTGTTATCCAAGTTTGGGAAATTCCACTAGTTCAACCCTAATAGTTTGTAATTTTAAAAGAAGGAGATTTCTACACTTGTTTTAAATATGGATCTGCATGCTTGAAACATGTTAAAGATGCAAATAACCTATGGATCCTAACGTTTTAAAGAGAATAACAAATGCTCATTAAATTCTCAAGTGAACGTTCGGTGGGATATTTACCTGAGTCAAACAAACCATTATTTTACCCATTTACAAAAAGCTGACCAAACAAACATAGATGATTGTATGGTGATTTATGGGTCAATCATGTGTAACGGGCAATAATTTTTTTCTTTGTAAGAAACGGCTTATGGATGAGGAGTCAACAGTTAGTAAAAAATCCCTTGCCTCCCTCAATACCCCACAACCGCAAAACAAATTATATAAAAACTAAATAGAGTTTTCAATCCCTAAAAAATTACAAACACTTATTGGAATTATCTTTCTCTACATTTGTGCATTTCCATTTTAGATGTAGTCTTTTTTCTTAATTTTAAACTTGAGTTTTCACATTCCCTTCATCCCTGAAACAATTTTGATAAGGCAAATAGATCACAACAAAAAGAAAATTTTAGAGTTCATGTATGGAAAAATTTTAAAATGATAACAAATGTAAGATAAGAAAAGTTATTCACACTCCACAAATGAACACAAAAGTTTTGTTATCCAAGTTTGTGAAATTCCACTAGTTCAACCCAAATAGCTTGGAATTTTATAAGATGGATATTTCTACACAAGTTTTAAATATGGATATGCATGAATGAAACTTGTTAAAGATGCAAATGACCTATGGATCCAAACGTTTTAAAGAGAATAAAAAATGATCATTAAATTCTCAAACGAACGTACGGTGGGATATTTATCTGAGTCAAACAAACCATTATTTTACCCATTTACAAAAAGCTGACCAAACAATCATAGATGATTGTACGGTGAATTATCGGTCAATCATGCGTATTGGGCTATATTTGTTTTCTTTGTAAGAAATGACTTATGGATTGGGAATAAACACTCAGTTAAAAATCCCCCGCCTCCCCCTTTTCCCAACGATTGCCAAACCAATTATATAAAAACTAAAACGAGTTTACAATACCTAAAAAATTACAGACACTTTTTGGAATTATCTCTCTCAACATTTGTGCATTTCCATTTTAGATGTTTACATTTTTTCTTAAATCAAAACTTGAGTTTTCACTTTCCCTTGATCCCGTAGACAATTTTGATCAGGCAAATTGATCAAAAAAAAATGAAAATTGTAGAGTTTATATATGGAAAAAATTGAAAACAATAACAAATGTCAGATAAGAAAATTTATTCACACATCACAAATGAACACAAAAAGTTTTGTTATCCAAGTTTGGGAAATTCCACTAGTTCAACCCTAAGAGCTTGGAATTTTATATGAAGAAGATTTCTAAACTTGTTTTAAATATGGATATGCATGCAAGAAACATGTTAAAGAGGCAAATGACATATGGATCCAAACCTTTTAAAGAGAATAACGTGCGGTGGGATATTTACCCAAGTCAAACAAGCCATTATTTTGCCCAATTACAAAAAGCTTACATAACAATCAGAGATGATTGTAAGGTGATTTTTTTATCAATCATGCGTAACGGGCTATTTTTTTTTTAAGAAATGACTTATGGATTGGGAGTCAACACTCAGATAAAAATCCCCCGCCTTCCCCTTTTCCTAACGATTGCAAAACCCAATATATAAAAACTAAAAACAGTTTAAATTCCTGAAAATTACAAACACTTTTTAGAATTATCTCTCAATACATTTGTGCATTTCACTTTTAGATGTCTGCTTTTTTCTTAAATCAAAATTGTAGTTTACACTCTCCCTTCATCCCGTAAACAATTTCGATATGGCAAATAGATCACAACAAAATAAAAAATTTAGAGTTTATGTATGGAAAAAAATTCAAACAATAACAAATGTAAGTAAAGAAAATTTATTCACACACCACAAATGAACACAAAAGTTTTGTTATCCAAGTTTGGGAAATTCCACTAGCTCAACCCTAATAGCTTGGAATTTTATAAGAAGGAGATTTCTACACATGTTTTAAATATGGATATGCATGCTAGAAACATGTTAAATATGTAAATGACATACGGATCCAAACCTTTCAAGAGAAAAACAAATCTTCATTAAATTCTCAAGTGAATGTGGGGTGGGATATTTACCCGAGTCAAACAAGCCATTAGTTTGCCCATTTACAAAAAGCTAACCTAACTATCATCGATGATTGTAAAGTGATTTATTGATCAATCATGCGTAACAGACTATATTTAGTTTTTTATGAAATGACTTAAGGATTGGGAGTCAAAAGTCAGTTAAAAATCCCCGTCCTCCCCTTTTTCCCTACGATTTCTATTCCAAATATATAAAAACTATAAAGATTTTACAATTCCTAAAAATTACAGACATATTTTGGAATTGTATCTCTCCAAATTTTTGCATTTCTACTTTTTTTTTTTCAATCAAAACTTGAGTTTTCTCTTTCCCTTCATCCCATAAACAATTTTGATAAGGCAAATAGATCAGAACAAAATGAAAATTTTAGAGTTTATGTATGGTTAAAATTTAAAACGATAACAAAAGTAAGTAAAGAAAATTTATTCATACACCTCAAACAAACACAAATTTTTTGTTATCCAAGTTTGGGAAATTCCACTAGTTCAAGCCAATTTCTTGGAATTTTATAAGAAGGAGATTTCTACACATGTTTTAAATAAGGATATGCAAGCTTGAAACATGTTAAAGATGCAAATGACCTATGGATCTAAACCTATTAAAGAGAATAACAAATGCTCATTAAATTCGCAAGTGAACATACGATGGGATATTTACTCGAGTCAAACCAGCCATTATTTTGCCCATTTACAAAAAGCTCACCTATCAGTAGAAAGTGATTGTAAAGTGATTTATCGATCGATCATGCGTAATGGGCTATATTTTTTAAGAAATGACTTATGGATTGGGAGTCAACACTCAGTTAAAAATCCCCAACCTCTCCCTTTTCCTGACGATTGCAATACCAAATATATGAAAACTAAAAAGAGTTTATAATTCCAAAAACTTATAGACACTTTTAGGAATTATCTCTCTGTACATTTGTGCATTTCCATTTTTTATGTGTACTATTTTCTTAAATAAAAACTTGAGTTTTCACTTTCCCTTCATGTCGTAAACAATTTTTTAAGGCAATTCACAACAAAATTAAAATTTTAGAGTTTATGTATGGAAAAAATTTAAAATGATACAAAGTATAAGTAAAAAAAATATATTCACACACCACCAATGAACACTAAAGTTTTTTTATCCTAATTTTTGAAATTCCACTAGTTCAACCCTAATAGCTTAGAATTTTATAAGAATGAGATTTTTATACATGTTTTAAATATGGATATGGATGTTTGAAACATTTTAAAGATGCAAATGACCTATGGATCCAAACCTTTTAAAGAGAATAACTAATGCTCATTAAATTCCCAAGTGAACGTGGGGGGGGAAATGTACCCGAGTCAAACAAGCCATTATAGTTCCCATTTACAAAAATCTGACCAAACAATCAAAGATGATTATAAGGTGATTTATCGATCAATCATGCGTAACGGGCAATATTTTTTTTCTTTGTAAGAAATGACTTATGGATTAGGAGTCAACACTCGGTTAAAAACCCTCCGCCTCCCCCTTTTTCCTATGATTGCAAAACCAAATATATAAAAACTAATAAGAGTTTACAATCCCTAAAAAATGACCAATACTTTTGTGAATTATTTCTCTCTACATTTGTGCATTTTTATTTTAGATATATTTTTTTATTAAATTTAAACTTGAGTTTTCACTTTCCCTTCATTCCGGAAACAATTTCGATGAGGGTAATAGATCACAACAAAACGAAAGTTTTAGAGTTTAATTATGGAAAAAATTTAAAACGATAACTAATGTAAGGTAAGAAAATTTATTCACACACCACAAATGATTACAAAAGTTTTGTTATCCAAGTTTGGGAAATTCCATGAGTTCAACCCAAATAGCTTGGAATTTTTTATAAGAAGGAGATTTTTACACATGTTTTAAATATAGATATGCTTGTTTGATACATCTTAAAGATCCAAATGAATTATGCATCCAAAATTTTGTAAGAGAATAACAAATGCTCATTAAATTCTCAGGTGAACATGCGGTGGGATATTTACCCGATTCAGGCAAGCCATTATTTTGCCCATTTACAAAAAGCTGACCTAACAATCATAGATGATTGTAAGGCGATTTATTGATCAATCATGTGTAACGGGCTATATTTTTCTTGGTAAGAAGTGACTTATGGATAGGGAGTCAAAACTCAGCTAAAAATTGTCCGCCTCTCCTTTTTCCCAATGATTGCAATACCTAATATATAAAAACTACAAGAGTTTACAATTCCTAAAAATTACAGACACTTTTTTGAATTATCTCTCTCTACATTTTTGCATTTCCATTTTATATGTATACTTTTTTCTTAAATCAAAACTTGAGTTTTCACTTTCCCTTCATCCCTTAAACAATTTTGATAAGGCAAATAGATCACAACAAAATGAAGATTTTAGGTTTTATGTGTGGAAAAAATTTAAAACGATAACAAATGTAAGTAAAGAAAATTTATTCATACAAGACAAATGAACACAAAAGTTTTCTTAACCAAGTTTGGGAAATTCCACTAGATCAACCCTAATAGCTTGGAATTTTATAACAAGGAGATTTCTACACATGTTTTAAAAAATGGATATGCATGCTTGAAACTTGTTAAAGATGCAACTGACCTATGCATCCAAATATTTTAAAGAGAATAACAAATGCTCATTAAATTCTCAAGTGAGCGTGCGGTGGGATATTTACAAAAATATTAGCAAACAATCATAGACGATTGTAAGGTGAATTATCATTCAACTATGTGTAAAGAGCAAAAAAAAAAATCTTTGTAAAAAATGACTTATGGATTGCGAGTCAACACTCAGTTAAAAATACCCCGCCTCCCCCTTTTCCCGACGATTGCAAAAAAAAATATTTAAAAACTAGTAATATTTTTCAATCCCTAAAAAACTATAGACACTTTAAGGAATTATCTCTCTCTACATTCGTGCATTTTCATTTTAGATGTATTATTTTTTTCATAAACTTAAACTTGATTTTTCATAACCTTAAACTTGATTTTTCACTTTCCCTTCATTCCGGAAACAATTTTGATAAGGCAAATAGATCACAACAAAATGAAAATTTTATACTTTAAGAATGGAAAAAATTTTAAATGATAACAAATGTTAGATAAGAAAATTTATTCACACACCACAAATGAACACAAAAGTTTTGTTATCCAAGTTTGGGAAATTCAACTAGTTCAACGCTAATAGCTTGGAATTTTATAAGAAGGAGATTTCTACACATGTTTTTAATATGGATTTGCATGCTTGAAACATGTAAAAGATGAAAATGACCTATGGATCCAATCCTTTTAAAGAGAATAGGAAATGCTCATTAAATACTCAAGTGAACGTGTCGTGGGATATTTACCCTAGTTAAACAAGTCATTATATTGCCCATTTACAAAAACATGACCTAACAATCATAGATGATTGTAAGGTGATTTATCAATCAATCATGTGTTACGGGTTATATTTTTCTTTGTAAGAAATGACTTATGGATTAGAAGTCAACACTTAGTTAAAAACCGCCCGCTTCCCCTTTTTCCCGACGATTGCAAAACCTAATATATAAAAAATAAAGAGAGTTTAAAATTCCTAGAAATTTCAAACACTTTTTGGAATTATATCTCTCCATATTTTTGCATTTCCATTTTTTACGTATACTTTTTTCTTAAATCAAAACTTGAGTTTTCACTTTCCCTTGATCCTGTAGACAATTTTGATAAATCAAATAGATCACAAAAGAATTAAAATTTTAGAGTTTATGAATGGAAATAATTTAAAATGATAAAAATAGCATGTAAATAAAATTTATTCGCACACCACAAATGAACACAAAATTTTTGTTATCCTAGTTAGGGAAGTTCCACTAGTTCAACCCTAATTGTTTGGAGTTTTATAAGAAGGACATTTTTACGCATGTTTTAAATATGGAAATGCATCCTTGAAACATGTTAAAGATGCAAATAACCTATGGATCCAAACCTTTTAAAGAGAATAACAAATGCTCATTAAATTCTCAAGTGAATGTGCAGTGGGATATTTACCAGAGTCAAACAAGCTATTATTTTTCCCTATTACAAAATGCTGACCTAATAACCATATATGATTGTAAGGTGCTTTATTGGCCAATCATGCGTAACGGAAAATATTTTTCTTTGTAAGAAATTACTTATGGATTGGGAGTCAACACTCAGTTAAAAATCCCCCGCCTCTCCTTTTTTTGGACGATTGCAAAACCTAATATATAAAAACTAAAAAGAGTTTACAATCCCTAAAAAATTACAGATACTTTTTGGAATTATCTCTCTCTACATTTGCGCATTTCCATTTTATATGTATTCTTTTTTCTTAAATTTAAACTTGAGTTTTCATTTTCCCTTCATTCCGGCAACAATTTTGATAAGGCAAATAGATCACAACAAAATGAAAAATTTAGACTTTTAGTATGGAAAAAATTTAAAATGATAACAAATGTAAGATAAGAAAATTTATTCACACACCATATATGAACAGCAAAGTTTTGTTATCCAAGTTTGGGAAATTCCACTAGTTTGACACTTTTTGGAATTATATCTCTTTACATTTATGCATTTCCATTTTAGAAGTATATTTTTTTCTTAAATAAAAAATAGAGTTTTCTCTTTCCCTTCATCCAGTCAATAATTTTGATAAGGCAAATAGATCCCAACAAAATAAAAATTTTAGAGTTTATGTACGGAAAAAATTTAAAACGATAACAAAAGTAAGTAAAGAAAATTTATTCACACACCATAAATGAACACAAAAGTTTTTTTATCCAAGTTTTTGAAATTCCACTAGTTCAACCCGAAGAGCTTGGAATTTTATGAGAAGGAGATTTCTACACATGTTTTAAATATGGATATGCATGCATGAAACATGTTACATATGCAAAATGATCAATGGATCCAAACCTTTTAAAGAGAATAACAATTGCTCATTAAATTCTCAAGTGAAGGGGCGGTGGGATATTTACCTGAGTCAAACAATCCATTATTTTGCCCTTTAACAAGAATCTGACCAAACAATCATAGATGATTTTGTAAGATTTATCTGTCAATCATGCCTAACATGCAAGATTTTTTTTCTTTGTAAGAAATAATTTTTGGATTGGGACTCAACACTCAGTAAAAAATACCCTCAATATATAAAAACAAAAAAGAGTTTCCAATCCCTAAAAAATTACAGACACTTTTTGGAATTATCTCTCTCTACATCTGTGCGATTCTATTTTAGTTGTATTTTTTTTCTTAAATTTAAACTTGAGTTTTCACTTTCCCTTTATTTCAGAAACAATTTTGATAAGGCAAATAGATCACAACAAAATGAAAATATTAGACTTTAAGTATGGAAAAAATTTAAAATGATAACAAATGTAAAATAAGAAAATTTATTCACACACCACAAATGAACACAAGTTTTGTTATCCAAGTTTGGGAAATTCCACTAGTTTAACCTTAATAGGTTGGAATTTTATAAGAAGGAGATTTCTACACATGTTTTAAATAAGGATACGCATGCTTGAAACATGTTAAAGATGCAAATGACCTATGGATCCAAACCTTTGGAAGAGAATAACAAATGCTCATTACATTCTCAAGTGAACGTGGGGTGGGATATTTACACGAGTCAAACTAGCCATTATTTTGCCCATTGACAAAAAGCTGACCTAACAATCATGGATGATTGTAAGGTGATTTATCGATCAATTCTGTCTAACGGGCTATATTTTTCTTTGTAAGAAATGATTTTCCAGTTGGGAGTCAACACTTAGTTAAAAATCCAAACCTCCCCTTTTTTCCCGATGAAAGCTATACCTAATATATAAAAACTAAAAAGAGTGTAAAATTCCTAAAAATTATAGATACATTTGGAATTATCTCTCTCTACATTTTTGCATTTCAATTTTAGATGTATACATTTTTCTTACATCAAAACTTGAGTTCCCACTTTCTCTACATCGCGTAAACAATTTTGATAAGGGAAATAAATCACAACAAAATGAAAATTTTAGAGTTTATGTGTAAAAAATATTTAAAACGATAACAAATGTAAGTAAAGAGAATTTATTCACACCAGAAAAATGAACACAAAATTTTTGTTAGCCAAGTTTTGGAAACTACACAACCTCGGCCCTAATAGCTTGGAATTTTATAAGAAGGAGATTTCCACACATGTTTTAAATATGGATATGCTTGTTTGAAACATGTTAAAGATGTAAATGACTTATGAATCCAAACCTTTTAAAGAGAATTAAAAATGCTCATTAAATTCTCAAGTGAACGTGCGGTGGGATATTTACCCGAGTCAAACAAGCCATTATTTTGCCCATTCACAAAAAGCTGACCTAACTATCATTCATGATTGTAAAGTGATTTATCGATCAATCATGCGTAACAGACTATATTTAGTTTTTTATGAAATGACTTAAGGATTGGGAGTCAAAAGTCAGTTAAAAATCCCCAGCCTCCTCCTTTTCCCAATGAATGCAAAACTTAATATATAAAAACTAAAACGAGTTTACAATCCCTAAAAATTACAAACACTTTTTGGAATTATCTTTGTCTTCTTTTTGGCATTTCCATTTTAGATGTAAACTTTTTTATTAAATAAAAACTTGAGTTTTCACTTTCCCTTCATCCCTTAAACAATTTTGATTAGGCAAATATATCACAACAAATTTAAGAGTTAATGTATGGAAAAAATTTAAAACGATAACAAATAAAAGTAAAAAAAATTTATTCACACACTACAAATGAACACAAAAGTTTTGTTATCCAAGTTTGGTAAATTCCATTAGTTCAACCCTAATAGCATGGAATTTTATAAAAAGGAAATTTCTACACATGTTTTAAATATGGATATGCATGCTTGAAACATGTTAAAGATGCAAATGACCTTTGGATCAAAACCTTTTAAAGAGAATAACAAATACTCATTAAATTCTCCAGTGAACGTGCGGTGGGATATTTACCCAAGTCAAACAAGCCATTATTTTTCCCATTTACAAAAAGCTTACCTAACAATCATAGATGATTGTAAGGTGATTTATCAATCAATCTTGTATAATGGGCTATATTTTTCTTTTTAAGAAATGACTTAAGGATTAGAAGTCAACACTCAATTAAAAATCTCCCGCCTCCCCTTTTTCCCGACGATTGCAAAATAAAATATATAAAAACTGAAAAGAGTTTAAAATTCCTAGAAATTACAGACACTTTTTGGTATTATATCTCTCCACATTTGTGCCTTTCCATTTTTTATGTATTTTTTTCTTAATATTAAACTTGATTTTTCACTTTCCTTCATTCCGAAAACATTTTTTATAAGGCAAATAGATCACAAAAAAATGAAAATTTTATAGTTTAAGTATGGAAAAAATTTAAAACGATAAAAAATGTTAGATAAGAAAATTTATTCACACACCACAAATGAACACAAAAGTTTTGTTAGCGAAGTTTGGGAAATTCAGTTGGTTCAATGCTAATAGCTTGGAATTTTATAAGAAGGAGATTTCTACACATGTTTTTAATATGGATTTACTTGCTTGAAACATATTAAAGATGCAAATGACCTATGGATCAAATCATTTTAAAGAGAATAACAAATACTCATTAAATTCTCTAGTGAACGTGCCGTGGGATATTTACCTGAGTCAAACAAGTCATTATATTGCCCATTTACAAAAAGATGACATAACAATCATAGATAATTCTAAGGTGATTTATCAATGAATCATGTGTTACGGGCTATATTTTTCTTTGTAAGAAATGAATTATGCATTAGATGTCAACACTCAGTTAAAAATCCCCCGCCTCCCCTTTTTCCTGACGATAGCAAAACCTAATATTTAAAAAATAAAAAGAGTTTACAATTCCTAGAAATTACTGAAACTTTTTTGAATTATATCTCTTCACATTTGTGCATTTCCATTTTTTATGTATAATTTTTTCTTAAATCAAAACTTGAGTTTTTCCTTTCCCTTCATCCCGTAGACAATTTTGATAAGGCAAATAGATCACAAAAAATTAAAATTTTAGAGTTGATGAATGGAAATAATTTAAAATTATAACAAAAGTATGTAAAGAAAATTTATTCACATGCCACAAATGAACACAAAAGTTTTGTTATCCAAGTTAGGGAAGTTCCACTAGTTTAACCCTAATAGCTTGGAGTTTTATAAGAAGGAGATTTCTACGCATGTTTTATATATGGAAATGCATCCTTGAAACATGTTAAAGATGCAAATAACCTATGGATCCAAACCTTTTAAAGAGAATTACAAATGCTCATTAAATTCTCAAGTGAACGTGCGGTGGGATATTTACCCGAGTCAAACAAGCCATTATTTTTTCCAATTACAAAAAGCTGACCTAATAACCATAGATGATTGTAAGGTGATTTATTGGTCAATCATGCGTAACGGGCAATAATTTTCTTTGTAAGAAATGACTTATGGATTGGGAGTCAACACTCAGTTAAAAATCCCCCGCCTCCCCTTTTTCCAGACGATTGCAAAACCTAATATTTAAAAACTAAAAAGAGTTTACAATCTCTAAAAAATTACAGACACTTTCTGGAATTATCTCTCTCTACATTTGTGCATTTCCATTTTAGATGTAAAATTTTTTCTCAAATTAAAACCAGAGTTTTCACTTTCCCTTCATCACGTAAACAATTTTGATTAGGCAATTAGATCACAATAAAATGAAAGTTTTTGAGTTTATGTATGGAAAAAAATTTAAAATATTAAAAAATGTAAGTAAAGAAAATTTATTGACACACCACAGATGAACACAAAAGTTTTGTTATCCAAGTTTAAGAAATTCAACTAGCACAACCCTAATAGCTTGGAATTTTATAAGAAGGAGATTTCTACACATGTTTTAAATAATGATATGCATGCTTGAAAGATGTTAAAGATGCAAATGACCTATGGATCCAAAAACAAGCCATTATTTTGCCCATTTACAAAAAGCTGATCAAACAATTATTAATGATTGAATGGTGATTTATCGATCAATCAGGGGTAACGGGCTATATTTTGTTTCTTTTTAAGAAATGTCTTATGGATTGGGAGTCAACACTCAGTTAAAAATCCCCAGCCTCCCCCTTTTCTTGTCTATTGCAAAACCAAATATATAAAAACTAAAAAGAGTTTACAATCTCTGAAAAATTACTAACACATTTTGGAATTATCACTCTCTACATTTGTGCATTTCTATTTTAGATGTATACCTTTCTCTTAAATATAAATTTGATTTTTCACTTTCGTTTCATCCCATAAAAAAATTTGATAAGGAAAATAGATCACATCAAAATGAAAATTTTAGAGTTTATGTATGTAAAAAATTTTAAATGATAAAAAATGTAAGTAAAGAAAATTTATTCACACACGACAAATGAACACAAAAGTTTTGTTATCCATGTTTGGGAAATTCCACACGCAGAACCGCAATAGCTTGGAATTTTATAAGAAGGAGATTTCTACACATGTTTTAAATATGGATATGCATGGTTGGAACATGTTAAAGATTCAAATGACCTATGGATCCAAATATTTTAAAGAGAATAACAAATGCTCATTAAATTCTCATGTGAACAAGCGGAGGATATTTACCCCAGTCAAACAAGCCATTATTTTGCCCATTTACAAAAAGCTGACCAAACAATCATAGATGATTGTAAGGTGATTTATCCGTCAATCATGCGTAACGGGCAATATTTTTTTCCTTTGTAAGAAATGACGTATGGATTGGGAGTCAACAATCAGCTAAAAATCTCCCCCCCCCCCCCCCCCCCCCCCCCCCCCCCCCCCTCCCCCTTTTCCTGACGATTGTAAAACCAAATATATAAAAACTAAAAAGAGTTTACAACCTCTTAAAAAATTACTATCACTTTTTGGAATTATTTCTCGTACATTTATGCATTTCCATTTTAGATGTATACTTTTTTCTTAAATCAAAACTTGAGTTTTCACATTCCCTTCATCCCATAAAAATTTTTGATACGGCAAATAGATCAGAACAAGATGAAAATTTTAGAGTTCAAGTGCGTACAAAATTTAAAATGATAACAAATGTTAGTAAATAAAATTTATTCACACACGACAAATGAACACAAAAGTTTTGTTATCCAAGTTTGGGAAATTTCTCTAGCTCAACCCTAATAGCTTGGAATTTTATAAGAAGGAGATTTCTACAAATGTTTTAAATATGGATATGCATGCTTGAAACTTGTTAAAGATGTGAATGACCTATGGATCCAAACATTTTAAAGATAATTACAAATGCTCTTTAAATTCTCAAGTGCATGTGTAGTGGGATATTTACCCGAGTCAACCAAGCCATTATTTTGCCCATTTACAAAAAGCTGACCTTACAATCATAGATGATTGTAAGGTGATTTATCTGTCAATCATACGTAACAGGCTATATTTTTATTTTTAAGAAATGACTTATGGATTGGGAGTCAACACTCAGTTAAAAATCCCTAGTCTACCCCTTTTCCCGACGAATGCAAAACCTAATATATAAAAACTAAAAATAGTTTACAATCCCTAAAAATTATAGACACTTTTTGGTATTATCTCTCTCTACATTCATCCATTTCCCTTTTAGTTGTATACTTTTTACTTAATTCAGAACTTGAGTTTTCACTTTCCCTTCATCCCGTAAACAATTTTGATAAGACAAATAGATCACAACAAAATGAAAATTTTAAAGTTTATATATGGAAAAAATTAAAACGATAACAAATGTAAGAAAAGAAAATTTATTCACACACCACAAATGAACACAAAAGTTTTGTTATCCAAGTTTGGGAAATTCCACTAGTTCAACCCTAATAGCTTGGAATTTTATAAGAAGGAGATTTCTACACATGTTTTAAATATGGATATGCATGCTTGGAACTAGTTAAAGATGCAAATGACCTAGGGATCCAAACCTTTTAAATAGAATAAGAAATGCTTATTAAATTCTCAAGTGAACGTGCGGTGGGATATATACCCGAGTAAAACATGCCATAATTTTGTGCATTTACAAAAAGCTGACCTAAAAATCATAGATGACTATAAGGTGATTTATCGGCCAATCTTGTGTAACGGGCTATATTTGTTTTGTTAGACATGACTTCAGGATTGGGAGTCCACACTCATTTAAAAATCCCCCGCCTCCCCCTTTTCCAGACGATTGAGAAACCTAATATATAAAAACTAAAAAGAGTTTACAATCACAAAAAATTACAGACACTTTTTAGAATTATCTCACTGTACATTTGTGCATTTCCCTTTTAGCTGTATACTTTTTTCTTAAATTAAAACATGAGTTTTCACTTTCCTTTCATCCCATAAACAATTTTCATAAGTGAAATAGATCACAAAAAAATGTAAATTTTAGAGTTTATGTATGGAAAAAATTTAAAACAATAAAAAATGTAAGTAATGAAAATTCATTCATACACCACAAATGAACACAAAAGTTTTGTTATCCAAGTTCGGGAAATTCTACTATTTCAACCTTAATAGCTTGGAATTTTATAAGAAAAAGATTTATACACATGTTTTAAATATGGATATGCATGCTTGAAACATGACAAAGATGCAAATGACCTACGGAATCAAATCTTTTAAAGAGAATAACCAAAGCTTATTAAATTCTCAAGTGAACTAGCAGTGGGATATTTACCCGCGTGAAACAAGACATTATTTGGCCCATTTACAAAGAGCTGACCTAACAATCATAGATGATAGTAAGGTGCTTTATCGGTCAATCATACGTAACGGGAAATATTTTTTTTTGTAAAAAATAACTTATGGATTGGGAGTCAACACTTAGTTAAAAATCCCCTACCTCCCCCTTTTCCTGATGATTGCAAACACTAATATTTAAAAGCTAAATTGATTTTACAGTCCCAAAAAATTACAGACACTTTTTGGAATTATCTATCTCTACATTTGTCTGTTTCCATATTAGATGTATACCTTTTGCTTAAATTAAAACTTGAGTTTTCACTTTCCCTTCATTCCGTAAACAATCTTCATAAAGCAAATAGATTACAAGAAAATAAAAACTTTAGAGCTTTTGTATGGAAAAAATTTTAAATGATAACAAATTTAAGTAAATAAAATTTATTCACACACCAAAAATGAACAAAAAAATTTTGTTATCCAAGTTTTGGAAATTCCACTAGTTCAACGTTAATAGCTTGGCATTATACAAGAAGGAGATTTCTACACATGTTTTAAAAAGGGATATGCATGCCTGAAACATGTTAAAGATGCAAATGACCTATGGATCCAAACCATTTAAAGAGAATAACAAATGCCCATTAAATTCTCAAGTGAATGTGCGGTGAGATATTTACCCGAGTCGAACAAGTCATTATTTTGTCCTTTTACAAAAAGATGACCTAACAATCATAGATGTTTGAAAGGTGATTTATCGATCAATCATGCGTAATGGGCTATATTTTTTTTCTAAGAAATTACGAATGGATTGGGAGTCAACACTCAGTTAAAAATCCCACACCTCCCCCTTTTCCCCACGATTTAAAAACCTAATATATAAAAACTAAAAAGAGTTTACAATCACAAAAAATTACATACACTTTTTAGAATTATCTCACTGTACATTTGTGCATTTCCCTTTTAGCGGTATACTTTTTTCTTAAATCAAAACATGAGTTTTCACTTTCCCTTCATCCCATAAACAATTTTCATAAGTGAAATAGATCACAAAAAAATGTAAATTTTAGAGTTTATGTATGGAAAAAATTTAAAACAATAAAAAATGTAAGTAATGAAAATTCATTCATACACCACAAATGAACACAAAAGTTTTGTTATCCAAGTTCAGGAAATTCTACTATTTCAACCTTAATAGCTTGGAATTTTATAAGAAAAAGATTTCTACACATGTTTTAAATGTGGATATGAATGCTTGAAACATGACAAAGATGCAAATGACCTACGGAATCAAATCTTTTAAAGAGAATAACCAAAGCTCATTAAATTCTCAAGTGAACTGGCAGTGGGATATTTTCCCGAGTGAAACAAGACATTATTTGGCCCATTTACAAAAAGCTGACCTAACAATCATAGATGATAGTAAGGTGCTTTATCGGTCAATCATATGTAACGGGAAATATTTTTTTTTGTAAAAAATAACTTATGGATTGGGAGTCAACACTTAGTTAAAAATCCCCTGCCTCCCCCTTTTCCTGACGATTGCAAACACTAATATTTAAAAGCTAAATTGATTTTACAGTTCCAAAAAATTACAAACACTTTTTGGAATTATCTATCTCTACATTTGTCCGTTTCCATATTAGATGTATACCTTTTGCTTAAATTAAAACTTGAGTTTTCACTTTCCCTTCATCCCATAAACAATTTTCATAAGTGAAATAGATCACAAAAAAATGTAAATTTTAGAGTTTATGTATGGAAAAAATTTAAAACAATAAAAAATGTAAGTAAATAAAATTTATTCACACACCAAAAATTAACAAAAAAGTTTTGTTATCCAAGTTTTGGAAATTCCACTAGTTCAACGTTAATAGCTTGGCATTATACAAGAAGGAGATTTCTACACATGTTTTAAAAAGGGATATGCATGCCCGAAACATGTTAAAGATGAAAATGACGTATGGATCCAAACTTTTAAATAGAATAACAAATGCGAATTAAATTATCAAGTGAACGTGCGGTGGGATATTTATCCGAGTCAAACAAGCCAATCTTTTGCCCATTTAAAAAAAGGCTAACCTAACTATCATAGATGATTGTAACGTTATTTCTCAGTCAATCATGCGTAACGGGCTATATTTTTTTTTGGATGAAATATCTTATGGATTGGGAGTCAACACTTAGTTAAAAATCCCCCACCTCCCCCTTTTCTTGATGATTACCAAACCTAATATATAAAAACTAAAAAACGTTTTCAATACCTAAAAATTACAGACACTTTTTGGAATTATCTCTCTCTACATTTTTGTATTTCTATTTTTGATTCATACTTTTTTCTTAAATCAAAACTTGATTTTTCACTTTCCCCTCATCCCGTAAACAAGTTTGATAAGGCACATACATCACAATAAACTGAAAATTTAAGAGTTTATGTGTGGAAAAATTTTAAATAATAAAAAATTTGGTAAAAAAAATTTATTCACACACCACCTATGAACACAAAAGTTTTGTATCCAAGTTTGGGAAATTCCACTAGTTCAACCCTAATAGCTTGGAATATTATAAGAAGGAGATTTCTACACATGTTTTAAATATGGATATGCATGCCTAAAACATGTTAAAGATGCAAATAACCCATGGATCTAAACCTTTTAAAGAGAATAATAAATGCTCATTAAATTCTCAAGTGATCGTGTAGTGGGATATTTACTCGAGTCAAACATGCCATTATTTACCCTGTTGGAAGATAAGATCAAGCCCAAACGACCAAGGAAGGACTACATATTTAAGATTATTATGAGATGGGCCACATGATCAAGGAATGCCCCCAAGATGGGCCCAAACCCATATAAGTAGGACCCACAATGATTATCAAGAGTTGGCATCTTTATCACATCTGTTTGAAGATCAAGAAGGACTCACAACAATATCTTTATCTTAGGGTCACGACCAAGAAGAGTTTTAGTTTAAGTTTTATTTGTCTTTTATCAATATTGAGTTCCCTAATTATGTTAGGACTTACCTTAAGTATTAGAGTTTGGGGGTAATTGGGACAAGGGTAGTTTTATTATAATTGGACTCTACTACCTTCCTCTATTATAAAAAGTGGTTCATGTACTCTGATTACAACAAGTTATTGATGTCAATGAACTATTTCACTTTTCCATAAATTCAACATGGTATCAGAGCAGGTTCTGTAAGTTGACTTGGTCAACTCACGGAGGTAATGTGATCCTTTTCTCTAAACCCTAAACCCTAAACCCTAGGTCTAGGTTCCCTACACAAGTTGTTTCCTTTGCATTTTTTACCTGAATAGGGAGTTTTTAATATAGAAAATTATATATTGACGGAAATATATTTGAGTATATGTTCGAAATAAGAATGATTTGTTCCAATCGGAGTTATACAGACAGTTATCGATATTTGAATGAGCGCAGGTCAGATTTCAAAAAGGTTCGAGCAGCAGCAGCAATCTTCAGATTCCGATGTATGTTTTGCAATAAAGAACTAGACTTTATATATAGAAATATATATCAAAAGAAATATCCGTAAGTCTATTTTATGCTAATAATAAAGATACTTTATATGGAAAAATATATATAAAAAGAAAGATACGTAAGTCTATTTTATTACCTATTCAACCAATTATCGTTATGAGTTTTTTATAAGGATATATTGATCTCAATGGTGAAATAGAACTTAGTTCAGCAAGATGACAGAGACCGAAACCTATCAGATTATTTATCTACTGATAATTATATTTTATGAAGAGATGTTATACTTGGATGAAATTTATTTAAGTATAATTTCATAAGGAAAACATTTCATGTCAATCTGACCTATATTGCATGATATATTTGAATTGGAAGAATCAAAGGCATGCTAGTATCCTGTTGTATTGAAAAATCCGAATTTATGCCGATTGTTTTGTGTCACTGTTTGAGTTGATATATCAGGAAAATATCTCACTTATCCCTGGTTTGAGGTGTTATTTATAAATCTCTGTTATTTGGGATTATTTCTACATCTATGATATTTGGTTCAAGCTGGGATCACTGCCATGACCTCCCAGCTTGGGGGGGCGAAGTAGAAGAAAAACAAGAAAGAGGTATTTTATTCCTTATGTTGTGGATAAGTTTATGTGACCAAAATATTCAAGAAAGGGGGAGCACAAAAGATGAAGATTTTGCATCAAAGAAGAAGTTTTTATATCGGATTATTTCATGGGTTCTTTGACAAAGTTTACTATTTGGTTCGTTTTATATGTGTTGGAAGATGGACGTGTTATATTCAACTGCAGCTATTATATCTCTTTGGGGACATTATTATTGAATAAGAGGTGCCCTCATGTCATGATTTATTTTACCCCATCAAAAAGATCAAAATTTTTTGTGGTTGGGAGTCCACGACGGAAGAACTTCATCCCGTCAAAAAGATGAAAATTATTTGTGGTTGGGAGTCCGCAACGGAGGAACTTCATCCCCGTCAAAAGGATGAAAATTATTTGCGGTTGGAAGTCAATGATGGAAGAACTTCATGCCCATCAAAAAGATTAAAATTATTTTTGGTTGGAAATTTCATCCCTGTCAAAAAGATGAAAATTATTTGTGGTTGGAAGTCCATGAACGAGGAACTTAGGATTACATCTATGTTATCCCCCCTGTAATGGCTTTTATGTCTCCTACCACTTGAGAGTTGTTGTCCTGTGGAGGGACACGGTGGTAGACACTTCAGAGCAATGCCGATAGACACATTACCGATAGCAGTGGAGTGTGCCCTACATCTAGCATTAAGACTGAAGTATGAAGCAATGACTTACCGGCTAGGAGTGATTTTTACTCTCACTTATAATGCCACAGGGCCTCATGGAAGGACGCAACAGTGTGAGGGGGAATGTTGGAAGATGAAGGCATATTGGAAGATGTGCCATTTTATACAAAAATATTTTATACATCATTTGCAGCAAGCTGGGAGTTCATGTTGTTCTCTCACCCCCAGCTTAAGGGGGAGTGTTGTAAGATAAGATCAAGCCCAAACGACCAAGGAAGGCCCACATATGTATGATTATTATAAGATGGGCCACATGACCAAGGAAGGCCCACAAAATGGGCCCAAGCCCATAAGAAGTAGGACCCACAATGATTACCAAGAGCGAGCATCCTTATCACATCAGTTGGAAAATCAAGAAGGACTCACAAAAGTATCTTTATCTTAGGGTCACGACCAAGAAGAGTTTTAGTTTAAGTTATATTTGTCTTTTATCAATATTGAGTTACTTAATTATGTTAGGACTTACCTTAAGTGTTAGAGTTTGGGTGTAATTTGGAAAAGGGTAGTTTTATTGTAATTGGTCTCAACTACCTTCCTCTAGTATAAAAAGAGGTTCATGTACTCTTATTACAACAAGTTATTGATGTCAATGAAGTATTTCACTTTTCCATAAATTCAACATGCCCATTTACAAAAAGATGACCTAACAATCATAGATGATTGTAACGTGATTTATAGGCCAATCATTCGTAACGGGCTATATTGTTTTGTAAGAAATAACTTATGGATTGGGAGTCAACAGTCAGCAAAAAATCCCCCGCATCCCCCTTTTCCCAACAATTGCAAAACCCAATATATAAAAAAAAAAGAGTTTCAAATCCCTATAAATTACATACACTTTTTGGAATATCTACATTTGTGCATTTCACTTTGGATGTATCATTTTTTCTTAAATAAAAAATGGAGTTTTCACTTTCCCTTCATCTTGTAAACAATTTTGATAAGGAAAAAAGATCACAACAAAATGAAAATTTTAGAGTTTAAGTATGGAAAAAATTAAAACAATAACAAATGAATGTAAAGAAAAATTACGCACACACCACAAATGAATGCAAAAGTTTTGCTATCCAAGTTTGGAAAATTCCACTAGTTCAACCCTAATAGCTTGGAATTTTATAAAAAGCAGATTTCTAGACATGTTTTAAATATGGATAAGCATGCTTGAAACATGTTAAAGATGCAAAAGTCCTATAGATCCAAACCTTTTCAAGAGAATAAAAAATTCTCATTAAATTCTCAAGTGAACGTGTGGTGGGAAATTTACGCGAGTAAAGCAAGCCAATATTTTGCCCATTTACAAAAATTTGACCTAACAATCATAGATGATTGTAAGGTGATTTATCGGACAATCATGTGTAACGGGCTATCTTTTTTGTAAGAAAAGACTTATGGATTGGGAGTTGACATTTAGTTAAAAATCCCCCGCCTCCGCCTATTCCCGAAGATTGCAAAAATCTAATATACAAAAAGTAAAAAGATTTTACAATCCCTAAAAATTACAGACACTTTTCTGAATTATCTCTCTCAACATTTGTGCATTTCCGTTTTAGATGTATACTTTTTTCTTAAATCAAAACTTGAGTTTTCACTTTCCTTTCATCTCGTAAACAATTTTCATAAGGCAAATAGATCACAACAAAATGAAAATTTTAGACTTTATATATGGAAAATTTTAAAAAAAGAAACAAATGTAAGTAAAGAAAATTTATTCACACACAAAAAATGAACACAAAAGTTTTGATATCCAAGTTTGGAAAATTCCACAAGTTCAACCCTAATAGCTTGGAATTTTATAAGAAAGAGATTTCTACACAAGTTTTAAATATGGTATGCATGCGTGAAACATGTTAAATATGCAAATGGCCTATGGATCCAAACCT
This sequence comes from Aristolochia californica, assembly GCF_029961685.1. Taxonomy (NCBI): domain Eukaryota; kingdom Viridiplantae; phylum Streptophyta; class Magnoliopsida; order Piperales; family Aristolochiaceae; genus Aristolochia; species Aristolochia californica. Next base: position 29,082,641 of record NW_027181992.1, on the reverse strand, counting down.
TTTAAAGAGAATAACAAATGCTCATTAAATTCTCAAGTGAACCGAGTCAAACAAGCCATTATTTTTTCCATGTACAAAAGGCTGACCTAACAATCATAGATAAGGTGATTTATCGGTCAATCATGCGTAACGGGCTATATTTTTTTTTACGAAATAACTTATGGATTGGGACACAACACTCATTTAAAAGTCCCCCACTTCCTCCATTTCCCGATTATTTCAAAACCTAATATTTAAAAACTAAAAAGAGTTTACAATCCCTAAAACTTACAGACACTTTGAGGAATTATCTTTGTCTACAACAAAATGATAATTTTAGAGGTTATGCATGGAAAAAAAATTAAAATAATAAAAAATATAAGAAAAGAAAATTCATTCACACACCACAATTGAAAACAAAAGTTTTGTTATCTAAGTTTGGGAAATTCCACTAGTTCAACCCTAATATCTTGGAAGTTAATACGAAGGAGATTTCTACACAAGTTTTAAATATGGATTTGCATGCTTGAAACATGATAAAGATGCATATGACCTATGGATCCAAACCTTTTAAAGAGAATAACAAATGCTCATTAAATTCTCAAGTGAACGTGCGGTGGGATATTTACCCGAGTCAAATAAGTCATTATTTTGCCTATTTACAAAAAGCAAACCTTACAATCATAAATGATTGTAAGGTGATTTATTGGTTAATCATACGTAATAGGCTATATTTTTTTGTAAGAAATGATAGATGGATTGGGTGGCAACACTCAGGTAAAAACACGCCGCCTACCCCTTTTCTTGACGATTGCAAAACCTAATACAAAAGAACTTAAAAGAGTTCACAACCCATAAAAATTACATACAATTATTGGAATTATCTCTCTCAATATTTGTGCATTTCCATTTTAGTTTTATAATTTTTTCTTGAATCAAAACTTGAGTTTTTAGTTTCCCTTCATCTAGTAAAAAATTTTGATAAGGCAAATAGATCACTTCAAAATGAAATTTTAAAATTTATGCATTGATAAAATTTAAAACAATAAAAAATGTCAGTAAATAAAATTTATTCACACACCACAAATGAACACAAAAGTTTTGTTATCCAAGTTTTGGTAATTTCACTTGTTCAACCCTAATAATAGCTTGGAATTTTATAACAAGGAGATTTCTACACAAGTTTTAAATATGGATATGCATGCTTGAAACATGTTAAAGATGCAAATGACCTATGGATCCAAACCTTTTATAAAGATTAACAAATGCTCATTAAATTCTCAAGTGATCTTGTAGTGGGATATTTACCGGAGTCAAACAAGCCATTATTTTGCCCATTTACAAAAAGCTGACCTAAAAATAATGGATGATTGTAAGATGATTTATCGATCAATCATCTGTAATGGGTTATATTTGTTTTTTAAGAAATGACTTATGGATTGGGAGACTACACTCAGAGAAAAATCCCCCGCCTCCCCCTTTTCGCGACGATTGCAAAACTTAATATATAATAACTAAAAAGAGTTAACAATCCCTAAAAATTATAGACACTTTTTGGAATTATCTCTCTACATTTGTGCATTTCCATTTTAGATTTAAACTTTTTTCTTTAATCAAAATTGAGGTTTTCACTTTCCCTTCATCCTGTAAACAATTTTGATAAGGCAAATAGATCACAACAAAATGAAAATTTTAGAGTTTATGTCAGGAAAAAATATAAAATAATAAAAATGTAAATAAAGAAAATTTATTCACACACCACCAATGAACACAAAAGTTTTATCATCCTAGTTTGGGAAATTCCACTAGTTCTACCCTAATAGCTTTGAATTTTATAAGAAGGAGATTTCTACACATGTTTTAAATATGGATATGCATGCTTGAAACATGTTAAAGATGCAAATGGCCTAAGGGTCCAAACTTTTAAAGAGAATAAAAAAATGCTCATTAAATTCTCAAGTGAACGTTCAGTGGGATATTTACCCGAGACAAACAAGACATTATTTTGCCCATGTACAAAAAGCTGACCTAACAATCATAGATGATAGTAAGTTTATTTATCGATCAATCATGGGTAACGGGCTATATTTTGTTTTTTAAGAAATATCTTATGGATTGGGAGTCAACACTCAGTTGAAAATCCCCCGCCTCCTCCTTTTCCCGATGGCTGCAAAACCTAATATATAAAAACTAAAAGAGTTTACAATCCCTAAAAAATTACATACAGTTTTTGGAATTATCTCTACCTACCTTTGTGCACTTCCATTTTAGATGTATACTTTTTTTTTAAATCAAAAATTGACTTTTCACTTTCCCTTCATCTCGTAAACAATTTTGATAAGGCAAATACATCACAAAAAAATAAAAATTTTAGTGTTTTTGTTTGGAAAAAATTTAAAACACTAACAAATATAAGCAAAGAAAAGTTTTGTTATCCAAGTTTGGGAAATTTCACAAGTTCAACCCTAATAGCTTGAAATTTTATAAGAAGGAGTTTTCTACACATGTTTTAAATATGGATATGCATGCTTGAAACATGTAAAGGTCCAAATGACCTATGGATCCAAACCTTTTAAAGAGAATAAAAATGCTCATTAATTTCTCAAGTGAATGTGCGGTGGGATATTTACCTGAGTCAAACAAGCCATTATTTTGCCCATTTTAAAAAAGGTGACCTAACAATCATAAATGATTGTAAGGTGATTTATCAGTTAATCATGCGTAAAGAAATATCTTATGAATTGGGAGTCAACACTCAGTTAAAAATCCCCTGTCACCCCATTTTCCCAACGATTGCCAAACCTAATATATAAAAACTAAAAAGATTTTACAATCCCTAAAAATTATAGACACTTTTTGGATTTATCTCTGTACATTTTTTCATTTCTATTTTAGATGAATACTATTTTTTTAAATCAAAACTTGTGTTTTCACAATCCCTTCATCCTGTAAACAATTTTGATCAGGCAAATAGATCACAAGAAAATGTAAATTTTTGAGTTTATGTAAGGAAATATAAAACAATAACAAATGTAAGTAAAGAAAATTTATTCACAAAACAAATGAACATAAAAGGTTTGTCATCCAAGTTTGGGAAATTCCACTAGTTCAACCTTGATAGCTTTAGAATTTAATAAGAAGGAGATTCTACACATGTTTTAAATATGGATACTCATGCTTGAAACATGTTAAAGATGCAAATGACCTATGGATCCAAAATTTTAAAGAGAATAACAAATCCTCATTAAATTTTCAAGTGGACGTGCGGTGGGATATTTATCCGAGTCAAGCAAGCCATTATTTTGCCCATTTAAAAAAAGCTAACCTAACAATCATAGATGATTGTAAGGTTATCTCTCGGTCAATCATGTGTATCGTGCTATATTGTTTTTTTTTTATGAACTATCATATGGATTGGGAGTCAACACTCAGTTAAAAATCCCACGCCTCCCCCATTTCCTGTTAAAAATTGTATCAGAGCCAAGTGGTAGACTTGGTTTTATATGTGTCAAAGAAGTCAAAGCTTAACTTTGATTCTTTCAGTTTAGGTATACATACTCCCAAACAGTTACGACCCATACCGGTCACATTCCATGTAACATTTGTAAGGAACAAATGTACTAATGTACCAAAGACCCCAACTGGTAGGTAAGAAGGAACTCAACAGTCCTTACGACACCGTGTTGAAAACTGGACACACAAATGTTTGTCCAATAATAGCCACATGGATGGCATGACAAGAATAATCCAATATTAAATAATATAATGGATTTAGTTGGTGATATGCATCACAACTTCTTTATGAAAAGATGCTGGGAAAAATACACCCCAAAAAGCGTTGCTTTCCTATGCGTAGAAATAGAAAGTGACGTTAATGAACAGGTACAGAAACTCAAGAAGAATTAATGCCCATCTTGAGGTACATAGAAAAGGAAATACCGAAGAAACAGTACGTTTCCTTACAGATCTACAAAGCTATGTGGATCAAGAAATAAATCCTTCTAGGATCTTAGAACCTATTCGAGAAGCAAAAATAAGAATGGTTAACAACAAACCATGTAAAAAAGAGTTACAAGAAGTAATTTGCAAAATATCTTCTGTAAAAACTCATCATGGAACAGATAGAGATCGTCTTATATGAGACATCTGCGCCTTAACGCAAAATGAGGAATTGAGAGAACTAGTTATACAACACATCTCTCCTTTCATCACCTTGTATCAATTGGAACGATTGATTGAAATCTTGTTCCAAAAATTAGAAGAGACCTCAACTCATCTAAAATTCCTAAATGTCTGAACAAATAGGAATAGAATGTACTTCTCTCCAAAACAGTGTTCATATACATCATGAAACACAGGGAGAATACGATGAACATCCTAATCTAATGCAGGATGGACAAAAGTGGACAATAAGTATCCCTCGGATAACTGAAGTCTACAACAAAGATTGGATTGAATTCCAAAAGAAATCCTTCATCTTCCAGAAGGAACTATTTGTAGAAATACAGGATACCGACTCAGGTACTTTCTGCTACAGATTAGTAAGTGAATCTGACTTAGCTAAGCTAAAAAGATTCAAATATGTCCATTATGGACTAGTTCATATAGGATTAGACCCCTTAATACGAATCAATCATAATTTACCCTTCATAGCAGCTATAGTAGATAACTCTGTGAAGAATAATTTTGAAAAATCCCTACTCGGAGGAGTTAGAGCAAACTTAGGATTAGGCCCAGTATCCTTTACAACATGGCTCAATCTACAAATAGATTTAGAAGACAAGCACATCCAAGATACCTTGTCCCTCAAAATCTATATAGACAACTGGTCGAAAAATGGAATTCCACCTGGAAGAAGAATTATGCGCATACTTGTATGCATAGTGGCTCGAGGAATCAACACTGGAAAGGTTCCAGTTAAAGATTCAAAGAAACTCACGGAATTAGTAAAAAACATTGGTTATTCTGAAAACTTGACCATAGAAGAACTCGACCCTAGAGAGTTAACATGGCCAACAGAATGGGTAGTCCAACCTTTGGCACCCAGACACCTTCCACTCTCTCAAAAAACCATAAAGGAGATAGAAGGAAAACTAGTGATCACAAACACTAGATCCAGCTTTTCCATCGAACAGGACAGACCCTCTACCTCAACAAGTAGAACCTCAAACAGTTCCCGTTTCGAATGAATAGGAAATCCAAGGCCCAATGCTTATGTTCCTCTTCACATAGATGATGGCACATAACCCATACAAAGCCTTAGGTCTACCTATAGGAAAAAGTGACATCGTCATCAATTCCAATCAAACCTTAGAGTCTTTTGGTAAGACCCTTAATAGGTTAGAACAAACTGTTGAAAACTCCAACAGAAAATAGATTTCCTCTATGATGAACATAAACATAGAGAAATAATAAAGTGTCAAAACATCCTAGAAAATATTCTAGAAAAGATTGACCATGGAAATAGTCCTGTTTTCTTCAAAGAGTTAACAGAACTTAAACAAAGTTTAGATAATCTAAACAAAGATAAATTGCAAGAACTTTTAACAGAAGCCTTAGCATTAAAAGAACATCTAGGTTCAAAAGAACGTCTAGGTTCTCCAGGTCCATCAAGGTATAAAACACCTTTTACACCTTGGACACCAGAATGATCTATAAAAAGAAACTTTTAGATCGTTTAAAATTAAAAAGAGAAAGCCTTGACCTCGCTTTACTCCAAAGAAATACTCTTTAGGTAGAAGATAATACAATCCCAGCAATGGTATGGTATTACTATTTTTGGGAAAGATATTCTGATCGCATCTACAACCTTAGATGCAAGATCAAGAAAATTTAAAGAAAGCTAAACCTTTTAGCTTTGTAAAATGATCTGTAGAGCAAGACTACTAGATCAACTTCGTCTGGTACGGTCAATGCAAGCCAGAGAAACTCTCACACCAGTAAATGAAACCGATATAGCTTATCAAGCATATCTGAATGAATGGTGGAGATTAACCCGTAGAGAAATTCTACTACGGTATCTGATCAAAAAGGTTCAACGGAAGCTTCAAGAATTAGCTCTATGACAGAGTTTTTCTATTTAATGGATATGGAAACACCATTACCATTAGGCCTTCCTGATATCACCGGATGGCTTAAAAACCTAGTGTACCTTGCAACACCTTGCATAGCACCTAGAAGAAAAAAGGATCCAGCACCACCTACTTTTAGGATCACTTCAAAAGCATCATCCTCCACCAATGATGAAGTTTACGCAGAATATAAAACCTTCTGTCGCCAACCGATTTATTATGTTCAAGAGGAAAAACCTTCCTCTAGTAAACAACAAGAGCAACACGACAGTGAACCAGAATCCTGGGAATCTGATGAAATTGCAGAAGAAAATACCAAGAAAACAGATTACTCTGCTAAAGACAAAAAGACAGATGATCTTGGTAAAAGATTTCGAATGCTTCGTGGTAGCGACCATTTTGAAGCAGAAACTTCAAGGGCACGAGACACCCACATGGAAGATAGCTTTCAAGATAACTTCTTAAACCGTACTGTGGTTCACCCGCAAGAACGAGAAAGTTTCTCCCACTCAAAAATATCCCTGGGAGGACAAAGGTATTCGACAAAATACACAAATGTCGATCCCTCAAATGCTACTAAGGGACACCAAACCATAGAGAGCATAAACCCTTTTGGATTTTACCTCAACTTGGATTGCCCCAAGGATGGAGAAAAGGTCCTTAAACATTGGGAAAGAAGCATGAGCAATGCAGCAAATATGCATGAATCTTGGAACCAAGAATCAGCATTTAATTTCTTTACCCATGCTTTATAGGGTAATGTAGCTCATTGGTGGGACAACCTTCCCGAAGACCAAAAATGAGCTAATACCTCAATATCGATAGCCAATATCTTGAAAGGATTAGTGGCTAAGTTATCAAAGGAATTTCTAGAAATACATTCAACCCTAGAAGCCTACAATGAGAGTACTAAACAAAGAAAACGTTTAGAAACTCTTCAGAAATTAAACAAGTTACAAATCTGTAACATTTATTTTTATGATAAGTATTACTACGAATTTGCAAGTTACTTCTATAAAATGTAAAAAGAAGACCAGAAACCTTATCTGTCTATCTTTTATGCAAAATTGCCAGAACCATTTGCACATGTAGCTGAAAAAGACTACATTACAAAATATTGGCAAAACAATCCAGAACATGGTACTTTAACCATGGATAATTTCCTAAACATTCAGACTTTAGGAAGACGACATCGATTTGTACAAGACATGTTGGCAAATCTTTGTGAAGCCCAAAAACTACAAAAGAAAAGTAGTAAGGCAAATAAACAAACATTATGTTGTTCAAACCAGAACAAAAATGTAGGAGCTTATGGTTGTAAAAACACCTCCCATAAGCAAAGAAAATTTCTTAAGAAATTTCAACAGAAAAAATTTAGGATACAAAAAAGTTCTACAACCAGGTATACTCCTAAAAAGAGATACTTTAAGAAAAGAACAAATTCTGGCCCTACCACATCCAGTGTCAAATGCATACTGCCCAAAGGGGAAAACCCCAAGCAAATGCAAATACTGGATATGCCAGAAAGAAGGACATTTTGCAAAAGATTGTCCAAATGATAAACAACAACGGCGGTACAGTACTTACATGTTACTAGCCAAAGAAAATGGATTGGAAATCATTCATTACGATGACATCCAGTCAGAAAACTCAGAGAACAAATTGCCAAACCTAATAAATAAATCTAAAAAAAGTTTACAATGCCAAAAAATTACAAACACTTTTTGGAATTATCTCTCTCTACATTTGTGCATTTCCATTTTAGATTCATACTTTTTTCATGAATCAAAACTTGAGTTTTCACTTTCCCTTCATCCTGTAAACAATTTTGATAAGGGAAATAGATCACAACAAAATGAAAATTTAAGAGTTTATGTGAGGAAAAAATTAAAAATAATAAAAAAAATAGGTAAATAAAATTTATTCACACACCACAAATGAACGCAAAACTTTTATTATCCAAGTTTGGGAAATTCCAAAAGTTCAAACCTAATAGCTTTGAATTTTATAAGAAGGAGATTTCTACACATGTTTTAAATATGGATAAGCAAGCTTGAAACATGTTACAGACGCAAAAGTCCTATGGATCCAAACCTTTTAAAGAGAATAACAAATGCTCATTAAATTTCAAGTGAACATGTGGTGGAAAATTTACCCGAGTCAAACAAGCCATTATTTTGCCCATGTACAAAAAGCTAACCTAACAATCATAGTTGATTGTAAGGTGAATTATCAGTCAATCATGCGTAACGGGCTACCCTTTTTTGTAAGAAAAGACTTATGGATTGGGGGTCAACACTCAGTTATAAATCGCCCACCTCCGCCTTTTCCCAACCATTGCAAAAACCTAATATACTAAAAGTAAAAAGAGTTTACAATCCCTTAAAATTACAGGAACTTTTTGGAATTATCTCATTCTACATTTGTGCATTTCCATTTTAGATAAGGCAAATATATCACAACAAAATGAAAATTTTAGAGTTTATGTATGAATTTTTTTTTAAAAATAACAAATGTAAGTAATGAAAAAAATTTCAAACATCACAAATGAACACAAAAGTTTTGTTATCCAAGTTTGGGAAATTCCAAGAGTTCAACCCTAATAGCTTGGAATTTTATAAGAAAGATATTTCTACACATGTTTTAAAGATGATATAAAACATGTTAAAGATGCAAATGACCTATGAATCCAAACCTTTTAAAGAGAATAAAAAATGCTCCTTAAATTGTCGAGGAAAAGTGCGATGGGATATTTACCCGAGTCAAACAAGCCATTTTTTTGCCCATTTACAAAAAGCTGACCTAACAATCATAGATGATTGTAAGGTGATTTATTGGTCAATCATGCTTAACTGCCTATATTTTTTTTTTTTGAAGAAATAACTTATGGATTGGGACTCAACTCTCATTTAAAAATCCCCCCTCCCCCTTTTCCTGACGATTGTAAAATCTAATATTTAAAAAATAAAAAGAGTTTACAATCCCAAAAATTTACAGACACTTATAGGAATTGCCTCTCTCTACATTTGTGCATTTCCAATTTAGATGTATATATTTTTCATAAATCAAAACTAGACATTCGTGCATTTCCATTTTTGATGTATATATTTTTCATAAATCAAAACTAGAGTTTTCATTTTCCCTTCATCTCGTAAATAATTTTGATAAGTCAAATAGATCACAACAAAATGAAAATTTTAGAGTTTGTGGGTGGAAAAAATTTTAAATAATAAATAATGTATGTAAAGAAATTTAATTCTCACACCACAAATGAACACTAAAGTTTTGTCATACAAGTTTGGGAAATTCCACTAGTTCAACCCAAGTAGCTTGGAATTTTATAAGAAGGAGATTTCTACACACATTTCAAATATGCATATGCATGCTTGAAACATGTTAAAGATGCAAATGATCTATGGATCCAAACCATTTAAAGAGAATAACAAATGATCAATAAATTCTCAAGTGAACGTGGGGTGGGATATTTACCTAAGTCAAACAAGCCGTTATTTTGACCATTTACAAAAAGCTGACCTAACAATCGTAGACGATTGTAAGATGATTTATCGGTCAATCATGCGTAACGGGCTATATTTTTTTTTGTAAGAAATGACTTATGGATTGGCAGTCAACACTGAGTTAAAAATCCCCCGCATCCCCCTTTTCCCGATGATTGCAAAACCTAATATATAATAAATAAAAAGAGTTTACAATCCCTAAAAATTACAAACACTTTTTGGAATAATCTCTCTCTACATTTGTGCATTTCCATTTTAGATGTAAACTTTTTTCTTAAATCAAAACATGAGTTTTCACTTTCCCTTCATGCCGTAAACAATTTTGATAAGGCAAACAGAACACAACAAAATGAAAATTTTAGATTTTATGCATGGAAAAAATTTAAAACAATAACAAATTGAAGAAAAGAAAATTTATTCACACAACACAAATGAACACAAAAGTTTTGTTAACCAAGTTTTGGAAATTCCACTAGTTCAATCCTAATAGCTTGGAAGTTTATAAGATGGAGATTTCTACACAAGTTTTAAATATGGATATGCATGCTTGAAACATGATAAAGTTGGATATGAACGTGCGGTGGGATATTTACCCGAGTCAAATAAGCCATTATTTTTTCCATTTACAAAAAACTGACCTTATAATCATAGATGATTGTAAGGTGATTTATTGGGAAATCATGTGTAACGGGCTATATTGTTTTGTAAGAATGACTTATGGATTGGGAGTTAACACTCAGGTAATAATACCCCGCCTCCCCCTTTTCCCCGGGATTGCAAAACCTAATACAGAAAAACTAAAAAGAGTTTACAATCCCTAAAAATTACAGACACTTTTTGGAATTATCATTCTCTACATTTGTGCATTTCCATTTTAGGTGTATACTTTTTTCTTGAATCAAAACTTGAGTTTTCACTTTCCCTTCATCTAGTCAACAATTTTGGTATGGCAAATAGATCACAACAAAATGAAAATTTTAGAGTTTATGCATCGAAAAATTTTAAAACAATAAAAAATGTAAGTAAAGAAAATTTATTCACAAACTACAAATGACCACAAAAGTTTTGTTATCCAAGTTTTGGAAATTCCTCTAATTCAATCCAAATAGCTTGGAATTTTTTAACAAGGAGATTTCTACATATGTTTTAAATATGGATATGCATGCTTGAAACATGCTAAAGATTCAAATGACCTATGGATCCAAACCTTTTAAAGAGAATAACAAATTCTCATTAAATTCTCATGTGATCTTATAGTGGGATATTTACTCTAGTCAAACAAGCTATTATTTTGCCCATTTACAAAATACGGACCTAAAAATAATGGATGATTGTAAGACGATTTATCGATCAATCATGCATAATGGGATATCTGTTTTTGTGAGAAATGACATATGGATTGGGAGACAACACTCAGTTAAAAATCCCCCGCCTCCCCCTTTTCCTGACAATTACAAAACCTAAAATATAAAAACTAAATAGAGTTTATAATCCCTAAAAATTATAGACACTTTTTGGAATTATCTCTCCCTACATTTTTGCATTTCCATTTTAGATTTAAACATTTTTCTTAAATCAAAACTAGAGTTTTCACTTTACCTTCATCCCGTAAACAATTTTTATTAGGCAAGTAGATCACAAAAAAATGAAAAGTTTAGAGTTTACGTAAGGAACAAATCTTAGAGTTTATGTAAGGAACAAATTTAACACAAAAAAAATGTAAGTAAAGAAAATTTATTCACACACCACAAATGAACAAACAAGTTTTGTGATCCAAGTTTGGGCAATTCCACTAGTTCAACCCTAATAGCTTTGAATTTTATTAGAAGGAGATTTCTACACATGTTTTATATTTGGATATGCATGCTTGAAACATGTTAAAGATGCAAATGACCTATGGATCCAAACTTATAAAAAGAATAACAAATTTTCATTAAATTCTCAAGTGCACTACCATTTTAGATGTATACTTTATTCTTAAATAAATATTTGACTTTTTATTTTCCCTTCATCGCGTAAAAATTTTTTATAAGGCGAATACATCACAACAAAATGAAAATTTTAGAGTTTCTGTTTGGAAAAAATTTAAAAAAATAACAATTGTGAGCAAAGAAAATTTATGCACACACCACAATTGAACAGAAAATTTTTATTATCCAACTTTTGGAAATTCCACAAGTTCAACCCTAATAGCTTGGAATTTTATAAGAAGGAGATTTCTACATTTGTTTTAAATCTGGGTATGCATGCTAGAAACATGTTAACGATAAAAATGACCTATGGATCCAACCTTTTAAAGATAATAACAAATGCTCATTAAATTCTCAAGTGAATGTGTGGTTGGATATTTACCCGAGTCAAACAAGCCATTATTTTGTCTATTTAAAAAAGCTGACCTAACAATCATAGATGATTGTAAGGTAATTTATCAGTCAATCATGCGTAACAGGCTATATTTGTTTTGTAAGAAATATCTTACGAATTGGGAGTCAGCACTCAATTAAAAATCCCCCGTCTCCCCCTTTTTCCGACCATTTCCAAAACTAATATATAAAAACTAAAAAGAGTTTACAATCCCTAAAAATCACAGACACTTTTTGGATTTATCACTCTCTAAATTTTTGCATTTCTATTTTAGATGAATAGTTTTTTCTCAAATCAAATCTTGTGTTTTAACTTTTCCTTCATCCCGTAAACAATTTTGATAAGGCAAATAGATCACAACAAAATGAAAATTTTAGAGTTTATTTATTGAAAAAATAAAAAAATAACAAATGTAAGTAAAGAAAATTTATTCACACACCACAAATGAACACAAAAGTTTTTTTATCCAAGTTGTTGAAATTCCACTAGTTCTACCCTAATAGCTTGGAATTTTATAAGAAGGAGATTTCTACATATGTTTTAAATATGGATATGCATGCTTGAAACATGTTAAATATGCAAATGACCTATAGATCAAAACCTTTGAAAAAGAATAACAAATGCTCATTAAATTCTCAAGTGATCGTGCAGTGGGATATTTGCCCGAGTCAAACAAGTCATTATTTTGCCCATTTACAGAAAGCTGACCTAAAAATAATGGATGATTGTAACATGATTTATTGGTGAATCATGTGCAACGGGCTATACTATTTTTTTAAGAAATGACTGATGGATTGCGAGTCAACACTTAGTTAAAAATCCCATACTTCCCCCTTTTCCCGACATTTGCAAATCATAATATAGAAAAACTAAAAAGAGTTTACAATCGTTAAAAATTACAGACACTTTTTGGAATTATCTCTCTCTACATTTGTGCATTTCGATTTTAAATCAAAACTTGAGTTTTCAAACTCCCTTCATCCTGTAAACAATTTTTGTAAGGCAAATAGATCACAAGAAAATAAAAAAATATTGAGTTTATGTATGGAAAACATTTAAAACAATAACAAATGTAAGTAAATAAAATTAATTCACACGCCACAAATGAACGCAAAAGTTTTGTTATCCAAGTTTTGGAAATTCCACTTGTTAAACCCTAATAGCTTGAATTTTATAAGAAGGAGATTTCTACACAAGTTTTAAATATGGATAAGCATGCTTGAAAGATGTTAAAGATTCAAAAGTCCTATGGATCCAAACCTTTTAAAGAGAATAACAAATGCTCATTAAATTCTGAAGTGAACGTGTGGTGGGAAATTTACCCGAGTCAAACAAACCATTATTTTGCCCATTTAAAAAAAGTTCACCTAACAATCCTTGATGATTGTAATTTGATTTATTGGTCAATCATGCGTAATTGGCTATATTTCTTTTGTAAGAAATAACTTATGGATAGGGACTCAACACTCATTTAAAAATCCCCTGCCTCCCCCTTTTCCCTGCTATTGAAAATCCTAATATTTAAATACAAAAAAGAGTTTACAATCCCTAAAATTTACAGACACATTAAAAAATTAGCTCTCTCTACATTTGCGCATTTCCATTTTAGATGTATATTTTTTTCTTAAATCAAAACTAGAGTTTTCACTTTCCCTTCATCTCGTAAATAATTTTTACAAGTCAAATAGATCACAACAAAATGAAAATTTTAGTGTTTATGTGTGGAAAAAATTTAAAACAATAACTAATGTAAGTAAAGAAAATTTATTCACACACCACAAATGAACACTAAAGTTTTGTCTTCCAAGTTTTGGAAATTCTACTAGTTCAACCTTAATAGCTTGGAATTTTACACGAAGGAGATTTCTACACATGTTTTAAATATGCATATGCATGCTTGAAACATGTTAAATATGCAAATGACCTATGGATCCAAACCATTTAAATAGAATAACAAATGCTCATTAAATTCTCAAGTGACGTGGGGTGGGATATTTACCCGAGTCAAACAAGCCATTATTTTACCCATTTACAAAAAGCTGACCTAACAATCATAGATGATTGTAACTTGATTTATCGGTCAATCATGCTTAACGGGCTATTTTTTTTGTAAGAAATGACTGATGGATTGGGAGTCAATACTCAGGTAAAAATCCCCTGCCTCCCCCTTTTCCTGACGATCGCAAAACCTAATACAAAAAAACTAAAAATAGTTTACAATCTCTAAAAATTATAGACACTTTTTGGAATTATCTCTCTCAACATTTGTGCATTTCCATTTTAGATGTATACTTTTTTCTTAAATCAAAACTGGAGTTTTCACTTTCCCTTCATCCCGTAAACAATTTTGATATGGCAAATAGATGACAACAATATAAAAATTTTAGAGTGTATGCATGGAAAAAATTTAAAACAATAACAAATGTAAGAAAAGAAAATTTATTCACACTCCACAAATGAACACAAAAGTTTTGTTATCCAAGTGTGGGAAATTCCACTAGTTCAACACTAATAGCTTGGAAGTTTATAAGAAGGGGATTTCTACACAAGTTTTAAATATGGATATGCATGCTTGAAACATGATAAAGATGCATATGACCTATGGATCCAAACCTTTTAAAGAGAACAACAAATGCTTATTAAATTCTCTAGTGAACGTGTGGTGGGATATTTACCCGAGTCAAATAAGCCATTATTTTGCCCATTAACAAAAAGGTGACCTCACAATCATAGATGATTGTAGCTGATTTATTGGTCAATCATGCGCATCGGGCTATATTTTTGTAAGAAATGACTGATGGATTGGGAGTCAACACTCTGGTACAAATCCCCTGCCTCCCCCTTTTCCCGATGATTGCAAAACCTAATACATAAAAACTAAGAATCTCTAAGAATTACAGACACTTTTTGGTATTATCTCTATCTACATTTGTGCATTTCCATTTTAGTTGTATATTTTTTTCTTGTATCAAAACTTGAGTTTTCACAATCCCTTCATCTAGTAAACAATTTTGATAAGGCAAATAGATCACAACAAAATGAAAATTTTAAAGTTTATGCATGGAAAAAATTGAAAACAGTAACAAATGTAAGTAAAAAAATTTATTCACACACCACAAATGAACTCAAAAGTTTTGTTATCCAAGTTTGGGAAATTCCACTAGATCAACCCTAATAGCTTGGAATTTTATAACAAGGAGATTTCTACACATGTTTTAAATATGGATATGCATGCTTGAAACATGTTAAAGATGCAGATGACCTATGGATCCAAACCTTTTAAAGAGAATAACAAATGCTCATTAAATTCTCAAGTGATCTTGCAGTGGAATATTTACCCGAGTCAAACGAGCCATCATTTTGCCCATTTAAAAAAAACTGACCAAAAAATAAAGGATGATTGTAGGATGATTTATCGATCAATCATACATAATGGGATATATATTTTTTTTAAGAAATGACTAATGGATTGGGAGACAACACTCAGTTAAAAATCCCCAACCTCCCCCTTTTACCGACAATTGCAAAACCTAAAATATAGAATCTAAAAAGAGTTTACAATCCCTAAAAATTATATAACACTTTTTGGAATTATCTCTCACTACATTTGTTCATTTCCATTTTAGATTTAAATTTTTTTCTAAAATCAAAACTGGAGTTTTCACTTCCCCTTCATCCCGTAAATAGTTTTGATAATACAAATAGATCACAAAAAAATGTATATTTAAAAGTTTATGTAAGAAAAAAATTTAAAACAGTAGAAAATGGAAGTAAATAATATTTATTCACACACCACAAATGGACACAAAAGTTTTGTCATCCAAGTTTGGGCAATTCCACTAGTTCAACCCTAATAGCTTTGAATTTTATAAGTAGGAGATTTGTACACATGTTTTAAATATGGATATGCTTGCTTCAAACGTTGCAAATGACCTATGGATGCAAACTTTTCAAGCGAATAAGAAATGCTCATTAAATTCTCAAGTGAACGTGCAGTGGGATATTTACCCAAGACAAACAAGCCATTATTTTGCCCATTTACAAAAAGTTGTCCTAACAATCATAGATGATCATAAGGTTATTTATCGGCCAATCATGGGTAACGGGCCATTTTTTCTTGTAAGAAATATCTTATGGATTAGTAGTCAACACTCAGTGAAAATCGCCCGCCTCCTCCTTTTCTCGATGATTGCAAAACCTAATATATAAAAACTAAGAGAGTTTACAATCCCTAAAAAATTACAGACACTTTTTGGAATTATCTCTCTCTACCTTTTTGCACTTCCATTTTAGATGTATACTTTTTTCTTAAATCAAAACTTGAGTTTTCACTTTCCCTTCATTGCGTAAACAATTTTGATAGGGCAAATAGATCACAACAAAATGAAAATTTTAGAGTTTCTGTTTGGAAAAAAATTAAAACAATAATAAATGTAAACAAAGAAACTTTATTCACACACCACAATTCAACTGAAAGGTTTTGTTATCCAAGTTTGGGAAATTCCACTAGTTCAACCTTAATAGCTTGGAATTTTATAAGAAGAAGATTTCTACACATATTCTAAATATGGATATGCATGTTTGAAACATGTTAAAGATGCAAATGACCTATGGATCCAAACCTTTTAAAGAGAATAACAAATGCTCATTAAATTCACAAGTGAACGTGCGGTGGGATATTTACCCGAGTCAAACAAGCCATTATTTTGCCCATTTAAAAAAAAACTGACCTAACAATCATTTATGATTGTGAGGTGATTTATCAGTTAATCATGCGTAACAGACAATATATTTTTTTAAAGAAATATCTTATGAATTGGGAGTCAACACTCAGTTAAAAATCCCTTGTCTCCCCCTTTTCCCGACGATTGCCAAACCTAATATATAAAAAATAAAAAGAATTTACAATCTTTCAAAATTGCAGACACTTTTTGGATTTAACTCTCGCTAAATTTTCGCATTTCCATTTTAGATGAATACATTTTTATTCAATCAAAACTTGTGTTTTGACTTTCCCTTCATCCCGTAAACAATTTTGATAAGGCAAATAGATCACAACAAAATGAACATTTTAGAGTTATATATATTGAAAAAAATAAAAAAATAAAAAATGTAAGTAAAGGAAATTTATTCACACACCACAAATGAACACAAAAGTTTTGTAATCCATGTTCTGGAAATTCCACTAGTTCAACCCCAATAGCTTGGAATTTTATTAGAAGCAGATTTCAACACATGTTTTAAATATGGATATGCATGTTTGAAACAAGTTAAAGATGCAAATGACCTATGGATCCAAACCTTTTTAATAGAATAACAAATCCTCATTAAAATTCTCAAGTGAACGTGCTATGGGATATTTACCCGAGTCAAACAAGCCATTCTTTTGCCTATTTACAAAAAATTGACTGAACAATCATAGATGATTGTACGGTGATTGATCGGTCTATCATGCGTAATGGTCTATATTTTTTTATCAAAAATTACTTATGGATTGGGAGTCAACACTCAGTTAAAAATCCCCAACTCCCCCTTTTCCTGACTATTGCAAAACCTAATATATAAAATCTTAAATGAGTTTACAATGCCTAAAAATTACAGACACTTTTTGGAATTATATCTCTCTACATTTGTGCATTTCCATTTTAGATTCATACTTTTTTCTTAAATCAAAACTTGAGTTTTTACTTTCCCTTCATCCTATAAACAATTTTGATAAGGCAAATAGATCACAACAAAATGAAAGTTTTAGATTTTATGTATCAAAAAAAAATTAAAATAATAACAAATGTAAGTAAAGAAAATTTATTCACACACCACAAATGAAAACAAAAGTTTTGTTATCCAAGTTTGGGAAATTTGACTAGTTCAACCCTTATAGCTTGGAAATTTATAAGAGGGAGATTTCTACTCATGTTTTAAATATGGATATGGATGCTTGAAACATTTTAAAGTTGCAAATGACCTATGGATCGAAACCTTTTAAAGAGAATAAAAAATGCTCATTAAATTCTCAAGTGATCGTGCAATACGATATTTACCCGTTTCAAACAAGCCATTATTTTGCCCATTTACAAAAAGCTGACCTAAAAATAATAGATGATTATAAAATGATTTATTGGTCAATCATGTGTAAAGGACTCTATTTTTTTTGTAAGAAATGATTTATGGATTGTGTGTCAACACTCAGTTAAAAATACCCCACCACCCCTTTTCCCGACATTAGCAAATCCGAATATGTTAAAACTAAAAAGAGTATACAATCCTTAAAAATTACAAAACACTTTTTGGAATTATCTCTCTCTACATTTGTGCATTTCCATTTTAGATTTATAATTTTTTCTTAAATCAAAACTTGAGTTTTTACATTCCATTCATCCTATAAACAATTATTATAAGGCAGATAGCTCACAAAAAAATGAAAATTTTAGAGTTTATGTAAGGAAAAAATTTAAAACAATAACAAATGTAAGTAAAGAAAGTTACTCACACACAACAAATGAACAAAAAAAATTTGTCATCCAAGTTTGGGAAATTCCACTAGTTCAACCCTAATAGCTTTGAATTTTATAAGAAGGAGATTGCTACACATGTCTTTAATATGGATATGCATGATTGAATCATGTTAAAGATGCAAATGACCTATGGATCCAAACTTTTAAATAGAATAACAAATGCTCGTTAAATTCTCAAGTGAACGTGCGGTGGGATATTTAACCAAGTCAAACAAGCCATTATTTTGCCCATTTAAAAAAAGCAAACCTAACAATCATAGATGATTTTAAGGTTATTTCTGGGTCAATCATGCAAAATGGCTATATTTTTTATTTTTTATGAAATATCTTATGGATTGGGAGTCAACACTCAGTTAAAAATCCCATGTATCCCTCTTTTCCTCACGATTGCCAAATCTAATATATATAAAGTAAAAAAAGTTTACAATACCTAAAAATTAAATACACTTTTTGGAATTATCTCTTTTTACATTTTTGCATTTCCATTTTAGATTCATACTTTTTTCTTAAATCAAAACTTGAGTTTTCACTTTCCCTTCATCCCGTAAACAATTTTGATAAGGCAAACAGATCACTGCAAAATGAAAATTTAAGAGTTTATGTATGGTAAAAATTTAAAATAATAAAAAAATAGGTATTTAATATTTATTCACACACCACAAATGAATACAAAAGTTTTGTTATCCAAGTTTGGGAAATTCCACTAGTCCAACCCTAATAGCTTGGAATATTATAAAAGGAGATTTCTCCAAATGTTTTGAATATGGATATGTATGCTAAAAAAATTTTAAAGATGCAAATGACCTATGGATCCAAACCTTTTAAAGAGAATAAAAAATGCTCATTAAATTCTCAAGTGATAGTGCAATGGGATATTTACATGAGTCAAACAAGCCATTATTTTGCAGATTTTAAAAAAACTACCCTAAAAATTATAGATGATTGTAAGATGATTTATCGTTCAATCATACATAACTGGCTATATTTTATTATAAGAAAAAACTTATGGATTGGAATCCAACACTCATTTAAAAATCTCAAGCCTCCCCCTTTTCCCGACGATTGAAAAAATTAGTATTTAAAAACAAAAAAGATTTTACAATCCCTAATATTTACAGACACTTTTAGGAATTATCTCTCTCTACATTTGTGAATTTCCATTTTAGATGTATATTTTTTTCTTAAATCAAAAATAGAGTTTTCACTTTCCCTTTATCTCATAAATAATTTTGATAAGTCAAAATAGTCACAAAAAAATGAAAATTTTAGTGTTTATGTGTGGAAAAAAATAAAACAAAAACTAATGTAAGTAAAGAAATTTTATTCACACACCACAAATGAACACTAAAGTTTTGTCATCCAAGTTTGTGAAATTCCACTAGTTCAACCCTAATAGCATGGAATTTTTTATGAAGGAGATTAATGCACGTGTTTTAAATATGTATATGCATGCTTGAAACATGTTAAATATGCAAATCAAACCATTTAAAGAGAATAAAAAATGCTCATTAAATCTCAAGTGAACGTGGGGTGGGATATTTAGCTGAGTCAAACAAGCCATTATTTTACCCATTTACAAAAAGCTGACCTAACAATCATAGATGATTGTAAGTTGATTTACGGTCAATCATGCGTAACGGCTATATTTTTTTTGTAAGAAATAACTTATGGATTGGGAGTCAACACTAAGTTAAAAATCCCCTACCTCCCACTTTTCCCGACGATTGTAAAACCTAATATATAATAACAAAAAAGAGTTTACAGTCCCAAAATATTACAGACACTTTTTCGAATTATCTCTCTTTACATTTGTGCATTTCCATTTTAGATGTATACTTTTTTCTAAAATCAAAATTTGAGATTTCACTTTCCCTTTATCCCGTAAACAATTTTGATATGGCAAATAGATTACAAAAAAATGAAAATTTTAGAGTTTATGCATGGAAAAAATTTAAAACATTAACAAATGTAAGAAAAGAAAATTTATTCACACACCAGAAATGAAAAAAGTTTTGTTATCCAAGTTTGGGAAATTCCACTACTTCAACCCTAATAGCTTGGAAGTTTATAGGAAGGAGATTTCTACACAAGTTTTAAATATGGATATGCATGTTTGTAAAGAGATAAAGATGAATATGACCTATGGATCCAAACCAATTAAAGAGAATAACAAATTCTCATTAAATTCGCAAGTGAACGTGCGGTGGGATATTCACCCGAGTCAAATAAGCCATTATTTTGCTCATTTACAAAAAGCTGACCATACAATCATAGATGGCTGTAAGGTTATTTATTGATCAATCGTGTGTAATGGGTTATATGTTTTTGTAAGAAATGACTTATGGACTGGGAGTCAACACTCAAGTAAAAATCCCCCGCCTCCCCCTTTTCCCGAAGATTGTAAAACCTAACACATAAAAATTAAAATGAGTTTACAATCCCTAAAAATTACAAACACTTTTAGGAATTAGCTCTCTCTACATTTGTGCATTCCCATTTTAATTGCATACTTTTTTCTTGAATCAAAACTTGAGTTTTCACTTTCCCTTCATCCAGTAAACAATTTTGATAAGGCAAATAGATCACAACAAAATGAAAATTTTTAAGTTTATGCATGGAAAAAATTTAAAAAAATAACAAATTTAAATAAAGAAAATTTATTCACACACCACAAATGAACACAAAAGCTTTGTTATCCATGTTTGGGAAATTCTTCTAGTTCATCCTTAATAGCTTGGAATTTTATAACAAGGAGATTTCTACACATGTTTTAAATATGGAGATGCATACTTGAAACAATTTAAAGATGCAAATGACTTATGGATCCAAACCTTTTAAAGAGAATAACAAATGCTCATTAAATCCTCAAGTGATCTTGCAGTGGGATATTTACCAGAAGCAAACAAGCCATTATTTTGCCCAATTACAAAAAGCTGACTTAAAATAATGGATTGTTGTAAGATGATTTATCGATCAATTATGTGTAATGGGCTATATTTTTTATGGAAGAAATGAATTATGGATTGGGAGACAACACTCAGTTAAAAATCCTTAGCCACCCCCTTTTCTCGACAATTGCAAAACCTAAAATATAGAATCTAAAAAGAGTTTACAATCCCTAAAAATTATAGACACTTTTTGGAATTATCTCTCTCTACAATTTTTCATTTCCATTTTAGATTTAATTTTTTTTCTTAAATCAAAACTGGAGTTTTCACTTACCCTTTATCCCGTAAACAATTTTGATAATACAAATAGATCACAACAAAATGAATATTTTAGAGTTTTTGTAAGAAAAAAATTTAAAACAATAAAAAATGTAAGTAAAGACTGTTTATTCACACACCACAAATGAACATAAAAGTTTTGTCATCCAAGTTTGGCCAACTCCACTAGTTCAACCCTAATAGCTTTGAATTTTATAAGAAGGAGAATTTTACACATGTTTTAAATATCGATATGCATGCTTCAAACATGTTAAAGATGCAAATGACCTATGAATCCAAACTTTTAAAGAGAATAATAACAAATGCTCATTAAATTCTCAAGTGAACGTGCGTTGGGATATTTACACGAGACAAACAAGCCATTTTTTTGCCCATTTACAAAAAGCTGACCTAACAATTATAGATGATAGTAAGATTTTTTATCGGTCAATCATGGGTAACGTGCCATTTTTTTGTAAGAAATATCTTATGGATTTCGAGTCAACACTCAGGTAAAAATCCCCCGCCTCCTACTTTTCCTGATGATTTCAAAACCAAATATATAAAAACTAAAAGATGTTCCAATCCCTAAAACATTACCGACACTTTTTAGAATTATCTCTCTCTACCTTTTTGCACTTCCATTTTAGATGTATAGTTTTTTCTTAAATAAAAACTTGAGTTTTCTCTTTCCCTTCATCGCGTAAACAATTTTGATAAGGCAAATACATTACAAAAAAATTTAAATTTTAGAGTTTCTGTTTGGAATAAGTTTAAAACAATAACAAATTTTAAAAAAGAAAATTTATTCATAAACCATAATTGAATTAAAAAATTTTATTATCCAAGTTTTGGAAATTCCACTAGTTCAACCCTAAAAGCTTTGAATTTTATAAGAATGAGATTTCTACACATGTTTTAAATATGGATATGCATGCTTGAAACATGTAAAAGATGCAAATGGCCTTTGGATCCAAACCTTTTAAAGAGAATAAAAAATGCTCATTAAATTCACATGTGAACGTGCTTTGGGATATTTACTCGAGTTAAACAAGCCATTATTTTGCCCATTTAAAAAAATTTGACCTAACAATCATAGATGATTGTAAGGTGATTTATCAGTCAATCATGCGTAAAAGGCTATATTTGTTTTGTAAGAAATATCTTATGAATTGGGAGTCAACAGTCAATTAAAAATCCCCCGTATCCCCATTTTCTCAACGAATGCCAACCTAATATATAAATATTAAAAATATTTTAAAATCCCTAAAAATTACAGACACTTTTCGGATTTATCTCTCTCTACATTTTTTCATTTCCATTTTAGATTAATACTTTTTCCTTCAATCAAAACTTGGGTTTTCACTTTCCCTTCATCCTGTAAACAATTTTGATAAGGCAAATAGATCACAACAAAATGAACATTTTAGAGTTTATGTATAGAAAAAATTAAAAACAATAAAAAATGTAAGTAGAGAAAATTTAATCACACACCACAAATGAACACAAAAGTTTTGTTATCCAAGTTCTGGAAATTCTACTAGTTCAACCCTAATAGCATGGAATTTTATAAGAAGGAGATTTCTACACATGTTTTAAATATGGATATGCATACTTGAAGCATGTTAAAGATGCAAATGACCTATGGATCTAAACCTTTTAAATAGAATAAAAAATGCTCCTTAAATTCTCAAGTCAATTTATAGGGTGATATTTACCCGAGTCAAACAAGCCATTATTTTGCCAATTTAAAAAAAACTGACCTAACAATCATAGATGATTGTACGGTGATTTATCGGTTAATCTTGCATAACGGGCTCTATTTTTTTGTCAAAAATTAATTTTGATTGAGAGTCAACACTCATTTCAAATCCCTCGCCTCCCTATTTCCCGACTATTGCAGAACCAAATATATAAAAAATAAAATGAGTTTACAATGCCTAAAAATTACAGACACTTTTTGGAATTATCTCTCTGTACATTTTTACATTTCCATTTTAGATGAATACTTTTTTCTTAAATCAAAACTTGAGTAATCACTTTCCCTTCATCTTGTAAACAATTTTGATATGGCAAATAACTCACAACAAAATGAAAATTTTAGAGTTTATGCATCGAAAAAAATTAAAATAATAAAAAATTTAAGTAAAGAAAATTTATTGACACACCACAAATGAAAAAAAAAGTGTTGTTATCCAAGGTTGGGAAATTTCACTAGTTCAACCCTAATAGCTTGGAATTTTAGAAGAGGAAGATTTGTACACATGTTTTAAATATGGATATGCATGCTTGAAACATGTTAATGTTGCAAATGACCTATGAATCCAAACCTTTTAAAGAGAATAACAAATGCTCATTAAAGTCTCAAGTGATCGTGCATTGCGACATTTACCCGAGTCAATAAGCCATTATTTTGCTCATTTTGTAAGAAATGATTTATGGATTGGGAGTCAACATTCAGTTAAAAATCCCCCACCTCCCCCTTTTCCTGACATTTGCAAATCCTAATATATAAAAACTTAAAAGTGTTTACAATCCTTAAAATTACAGACACTTTTTTGAATTATCTCTACATTTGTGCATTTTCATTTTAGATTTATACTTTTTTTAAATCAAAATTTGAGTTTTCACATTCCCTTCATCCTGTAAACAATTTTGATAAGGAAGATAGATCACAACAAAATGAAAATTTTAGAGTTTATGTAAGTAAAAAATTTAAAACAATAACAAATGTACATAAAGAAAACTTATTCACACACAACAAATGACAAAAAAGTTTTGTCATCCAAGTTTGGGAAATTCCATTCGTTCAACCCGAATTGCTTGAAATTTTATAAGAAGGACATTTCTACACAAGTTTTAAATATGGATATGCATGCTTGAAACCTGATAAAGATGCAAATGACCCATTGATCCAAAATTTTAAAAAGAATAACAAATGCTCGTTAAATTCTCTAGTGAACGTGAGGTGGGATATTTACCCAAGTCAAACGAGCCATTATTTTTCCCATTTAAAAAAAGTAAACCTAACAATCATAGATGATTGTAAGGTTATTTCTCGTTCAATCATGCATAACGGGCTATATTTTTTGTTTGGTACGATATATCTTATGGATTGGGAGTCAACGCTCAGTTAAAAATCCCCCACCTCCCTCTTTTCCTTACGATTGCCAAACCTAATATATAAAAAGTAAAAAAAGTTTACAATACCTAAAAATTACAGACACTTTTTGGAATTATCTCTCTCTACATTTGTGCATGTCCATTTTAGATTCATACTTTTTTCTCAAATCAAAACTTGAGTTTTCACTTTCCCTTCATGCCGTAAACAATTTTGATAAGGCAAATAGATCACAACAAAATGAAAATTTAACAGTTTATGTGTGGAAAAAATTAAAAATAATAACAAAAAATAGGTAAATAAAATTTATTCACTCACCACTAATGAACGCAAAATTTTTGTTATCCAAGTTTGGGAAATTCCACTAGTTCAACCCTATTAGCTTGCACTTTTATAAGAAGGAGATTTCTACACATGTTTTAAATATGGATAAGCATGCTTGAAACATGTTAAAGATGCAAAAGTCCTATGGATCCAAACCTTTTAAAGAGAATAAAAAATGCTCAATAAATTCTCAAGTAAAAGTGTGGTGGGAAATTTACCAGAGTCAAACAAGCCATTATTTTTCCAATTTACAAAAATTTGACTTAACAATCATAGAGGATTGTAAGGTGAATTATCGATCAATCATGCGTAATGGGCTATCTTTTTTTTGTAAGAAAAGACTTATGAATTTTTTTTAAGAAAATGCCTCACTTCCGCCTTTTCCCAATGATTGTAAAAACCTAATATACTAAAAGTAAAAAAGAGTTTACAGTCCCTTAAAATTACAGAAACCTTCTAGAATTATCTCACTCTACATTTGTGCATTTCCATTTTAGATGTATATTTTTTCCTTCAATCAAAACTTGAGTTTTCACTTTCCCTTCTTCTCGTAAACAATTTAGATAAGGCAAAAAGATCACAACAAAATGAAAATTTTAGAGTTTATGTATGGAAAAATTTTTAAATAATAACTAATGTAAGTAAAGAAATTTAATTATCACACCACAAATGAACACTAAAGTATTGTCATACAATTTTGGGAAATTCCACTAGTTCAACCCTAATAGCTTGGAATTTTATAAGCAAGAGATTTCTACACACGTTTAACATAGGCATTTGTGTCCTTGAAACATTTTAAAGATGCAAATGACCTATGGATCCAAACCATTTAAAGAGAATAACAAATGATCATTAAATTCTCAAGTGAACGTGGGGTGGGATATCTGAGTCAAACAAGCCATTATTTTGCCTATTTACAAAAAGCTGACCGAACAATCGTATATGATTGTAATTTGATTTCTCGGTCAATCATGCATAACGGGCTATATTTGTTTTGTAAGAAATGACTTATGGATTGGGAGTCAACACTAAGTTAAATATCCCCCACATCCCCCTTCTCCCGATGATTGCAAAACATAATATATAATAACTAAAAAGATTTTACAATCCTTAAAAATTACAGACACTTTTTGGAATTATCTCTCTCTACATTTGTGCATTTCCATTTTAGATGTATACTTTTTTCTTAAATCAAAACTTGAGTTTTCACTTTCCCTTCATCACGTAAACAATTTTGAGAAGGCAAATAAATTTATGCACACACCACAATTGAACAAAAAAGTTTTGTTATCCAAATTTGGGAAATTCAATAAGTTCAACCCTAATAGCTTGGAAGTTTATAAGAAGGTAATTTCTACACAAGTTTTAAATATGCATATGCATGCTTGAAACATGATAAAGATGCATATAACCTATGGATCCAAACCTTTTAAAGAGAATAACAAATGCTCATTAAATTCTCAAGTGAACGTGCGGTGGGATATTTACCCGAGTCAAATAAGCCATTATTTTTCCCATTTACAAAAAGTTGACCTTACAATCATAGATGATTGTAAGGTGATTTATTGCTCAATCATGCGTAATGAGCTATATTTTTTTTGTAAGAAATGACTAATGGATTGGAAGTCAATACTCAGGTAAAAATCCCCCGCCTCCCCCTTTTCCCAATGATCGCAAAACCTAATACGGAAAAGCTAAAAAGAGTTTACAATCCATAAAAATTAATGATACCTTTTGAAATTATCTTTCTCTACATTTGTGCATTTCCATTTTAGTTGTATTCTTTTTTCTTGAATCAAAACATGAGTTTTCACTTTTCCTTCATCTAGTAAAGAATTTTTATAAGGCAAATAGAACGCAACAAAATGAAAATTTTAGAGTTTATGCATGGAAAAAATTTAAATCAATAACAAATGTAAGTAAAAAAAATTTATTCACACACCACAAATGAACAAAAAAATTTGTTATTCAAGTTTGGGAAATTCCTCTAGTTCAACCCTAATAGCTTGGAATTTTATATCAAGGAGATTTCTACACTTATTTTAAATATGGATATGCTTGTTTGACACATGTTAAAGATGCAAATGACCTATGGATCCAAACCTTTTAAAGAGAATAACAAATGCTCATTATATTCTCAAATGATCTTACAGTGGGATATTTACTCGAGTCAAACAAGCCATTATTTTGCCCATTTTTTTTTTCCTAAAATTAATGGACGATTGTAAGATGATTTATCGATCAATCATGTGTAATGGGAAATATTTTTTTGTCAAAATGACATATGGATTGGGAGACAACACTTAGTTAAAAATCCCCCGCCTCCCACTTTTCCCGACAATTGAAAAACCTAAAATATAAAAACTATAAACAGTTTACAATCCCTAAAAATTATAGACACTTTTTGGAATTATCTCTCTCTAAATTTGTGTATTTCCATTTTAGATTTAAAATTTTTCTTCAATAAAAACTAGAGTTTTCACTTTCCCTTCATCCCGTAAACAATTTTGATAAGGCAAAAATATCACAACAAAATAAAAATTTTAGAGTTTATGTAAGGAAAAAATTTAAAACAATAAAAATGTAAGTAAAGAAAATTTATTCACATACCACAAATTAACAAACAAGTTTTGTTATCCAAGTTTGGGCAATTCCACTAGTTCAACCCTAATAGCTTTGAATTTTATAAGAAGGAGATTTCTACACATGATTTAAATATGGATATGCATGCTTGAAACATGTTAAAGATGCAAATGACCTATGGATCCAAACTTTTAAAGAGAATAACAAATTCTCATTAATTATTAAATGAAAGTGCGGTGGGATATTTACTCGAGACAAACTAGCCATTATTTTGCCCATTGACAAAAAGTTGACCTAACAATCATAGTTGATAGTAAGGTTATTTATGGGTCAATCATGGGT
Source organism: Aristolochia californica (assembly GCF_029961685.1). NCBI lineage: Eukaryota > Viridiplantae > Streptophyta > Magnoliopsida > Piperales > Aristolochiaceae > Aristolochia > Aristolochia californica. The sequence continues at coordinate 29,054,618 of NW_027181992.1, read as the reverse complement.
AACGGGCTATATTTTTTTTTTGTTAAAAATATCTTATGGATTGGGAGTCAACACTCAGCTAAAAATCCCCCGCCTCCTCCTTTTCCCGATGATTGTAAAACCTAATATATAAAAACTAAAAGAGTTTATAATCCCTAAAATATTATAGTCACTTTTTGGAATTATCTCTCTTTATCTTTGTGCACTACCATTTTAGATGTATAACTTTTTTTTAAATAAAAACTTGAATTTTCACTTTCCCTTCATCACGTAAACAATTTTGAGAAGGCAAATAAATCACAAAAAAATGAAAATTTTAGAGTTTCTGTTTGGAAAAGATTTTAAAAAATAACAATTGTATGCAAAGAAAATTTATGCACACACCACAATTGAACTGAAAAGTTTTGTTATCCAAGTTAGGAAAATTCAACAAGTTCAACTTTAATAGCTTGGAATTTTATGAGAAGGAGATTTCTTCACATGTTTTAAATATGGGTATGCATGCTTGAAACATGTTAAAGATGCAAATGACCTATGGATGCAAAAATTTTAAAGAGAATAACAAATGCATATTAAATTCTCAAGTGAACGTGAGGTGGGATATTTACCCGAGTCATACAAGCCATTATTTTGCCCGTTTAAAAAAAGTTGACCTGACAATCATAGATGATTATAAGGTGATTTATAAGTCAATCATGCGTAACATGCTATATTTGTTTTTAAAGAAATATCTTATGAAATGGGAGTTAACACTCAGTTAAAAATCCTCTGTCTCCCCCTTTTTCTGATGATTGCCAAACCTAATATATAAAAACTAAAAAGATTTTACAATCCCTAAAAATCACAGTCAATTTTTGGATTTATCTCTCTCTAAATTTTTGCATTTCAATTTTAGATGAATACTTTTTAATTAAATCAAAGCTTGGATTTTCACTTTCCCTTCATAAGGCAAATAGATCACAAAAAAATTAACATTTTAGCGTTTATGTATTGAAAAAATTAAAAAAAATAACAAATGTAAGTAAAGAAAATTTATTCACTCACCACAAATAAACACAAAAGTTTTGTCATCCATGTTCTTGAAATTCCACTAGTTCTACCCTAATAGCTTGGAATTTTAAAAGAAGGAGATTTCTACACATGTTTTAAATATGGATATGAATGCTTGAAACATGTTAAAGATGCAAATGACCTATAGATCCAAACCTTTTAATGAGAATAACAAATGCTCATTAAATTCTCAAGTGATCGTCCAGTGGGATATTTACCCAAGTCCAACAAGCCATTATTTGGCCCATTTACAAAAAGATGACCTTACAATGATAGAAAATTGTAAGGTGATTTATTGGTCAATCATGCGTAATAGGCTATATTTTTTTTGTAAGAAATGACTGATGGGTTGGGAGTCAACACTCAGGTAAAAATCCCCCGCCTCCCCCTTTTCCCGGCGATTGCAAAACCTAATACAGAAAAACTAAAAAGAGTTTACAATCCCTAAAAATTACAGACAATTTTTTTGAAATATCTTTCTCTACATTTTTGCATTTCCATTTTAGTTGTATACTTTTTTCTTGAATAAAAACTTGAGTTTTCACTTTCCCTTCATCCAGTAAACAATTTTGATAAGGAAAATAGATCACAACAAAATGAAAATTTTAGAGTTTATGCATGGAAAACATTTAAAACAATAACAAATGTAAGTAAAGAAAATTTATTCACACACCACAAATGAACAAAAAAGTTTTGTTATCCAAGTTTGAGATATTCCTCTAGTTAAACCCTAATAGCTTGGAATTTTATAACAAGGAGATTTCTACCCATGTTTTAAATATGGATATGCATGCAAGAAACTTGTTAAAGATGCAAATGACCTATGGATCCAAAACTTTTAAAGAGATTAAAAAATGCTCATTAAATTATCAGGTGATCTTAAAGTGGCATATTTACTCGAGTCAAACAAATCATTATTTTGCCCATTTACAAAATGCTGACCTAAAAATACTGGATGATTGTAAGATGATTTATCGATCTATCAAGCATAATGGGCTATATATATTTGTGAGAAATGACATATGGATTGGGAGACAACACTCAGTTAAAAATTCCCTGCCTCCCCCTTTTCCCAACAATTGCAAAACCCAAAATATAAAAACTAAAAAGAGTTTACAATTCCTAAAAATTATAGACACTTTTTGGTATTATCTCTCTCTAAATTTTTTCATTTCCATTTTAGATTTAAACATTTTTCTTAAATCAAAAATGGAGTTTTCCCTTTCCCTTCATCCCATAAACAATTTTGATCAGGCAAATAGATCACAAAAAAATGAAAATTTTAGATTTTATGTAAGGAACAAATTTAAACAATAAAAAATATAAGTAAAGAAAATTTATTCACACGCCACAAATGAACAAACAAGTTTTGTGATCCAAGTTTGGGCAATTCCACTAGTTCAATCCTAATAGCTTTGAATTTAATAAGAAGTAGATTTATACACATGATTTAAATATGCATATGCATGCTTGAACCATGTTAAAGATGCAAATGACCTATGGATCCAAAATTTTAAAGAGAATAACAAATTCTCATTAAATTCTAAATTGAACGTGTGGTTGGATATTTACCCGAGACAAACTAACCATTATTTTGCCCATTTAAGAACAGGTGACCTAACACTCATAGGTTATAGTAAGGTTATTTATCGGTCATTCATGGGTAACGGGCTATATTTTTTTTTGTAAGAAATATCTTTTGATTTGGGAGTCAACACTCAGTTAAAAATCCCCCACGACGATTGTAAAACATAATATATAAACACTAAAAGACTTTACAATTCTTAAAAAATTACAGACACTTTTTGGAATTATCTCTCTCTACCTTTGAGCACTAGCATTTTAGATGTATATTGTTTCATGAATCAAAACTTTATTTTTCACATTCCCTTCATCGCGTAAACAATTTTGATAAGGCAAATACATCACAACAAAATGAAAATTTTAGAGTTTCTGTTTGGAAAAAAATTTAAACAATAACAAATGTAAGCAAATAAAATTTATGCACACGCCACAATTGAACAGAAAAGTTTTGTTATCCAAGTTTGGGAAATTCAACAAGTTCAACCCTACTAGCTTGGAATTTTATAACAAGGAGATTTCTACACAGGTTTTAAATATGGGTATGCATGGTTAAAACATGTTAAAGATACAAATGACCTATGGATCCAATCATTTTAAAGAGAATAACAAAAGCTCATTAAATTCTTAAGTGAACGTGCGGTGGAATATTTACTCGAGTACAACAAGCCATTATTTTTCCCATTTAAAAAAAGTTGACCTAACAATCATAGATGATAGTAAGGTGATTTATCAGTCAATCATGCTTAACACGCTAAATTTTTTTTGGAAGAAATATCTTATGAATTGGGAGTCAACACTCAGTTAAAAATCCCCCGTCTCCCCCTTTTTTCGTCGATTGCCAAACCTAATATATAAAAACAAAAAAGAGTTTAAAATCCCTAAAAATCATAGACACTTTTTGGATTTATCTCTCTCTACATTTTTGCATTTCCAATTTAGATGAATTCTTTTTTCTTAAATTAAAGCTTGTGTTTTCACTTTCCGTTCATCCGGTAAACAAAAAAGGGATATAAGTCAAATAGATCACAACAAAATGAAAATTTTAGAGTTTATACATGGAAAAATTTTTAATCAATAAAAAATGTAAGTAAACAAAATTTATTCACACACCACAAATGAACACAAAAGTGTTGTTATCCAAGTTTGGGAAATTCCTCTAGTTCAACCCAAATTGCTTGAAATTTTTTACATGGACATTTCTACTCATGTTTTAAAAATAGATATGCATGTTTGAAACATGTTAAAGATGCAAATGACCTATGGATCCAAACCTTTAAAAGAGAATAAAAAATGCTCATTAAATTATCATTTGATCTTACAGTGGGATATTTACTCGAGTTAAACATGCCATTATTTTGCCCATTTACAAAATACTAACCTAAAAATAATGGATGATTGTAAGATGATTTATTGATCAATCATGCATAATGGGCTATATGTTTTTGTGAGAAATGACATATGGATTGGGAGACAACACTCAGTTAAAAATCCCCTGCCTCCCCCTTTTCCCAACAATCGTAAAACTTAAAATATAAAAACTACAAAGATTTTACAATACCTAAAAATTATAGACACTTTTTTGAATTATCCCTCTCAACATTTGTGCATTTCCATTTTAGCTTTAAACTTTTTTCTTAAATCAAAACTGGACTTTTCCCTTTCCCTTCATCCCGTAAACAATTTTGATAAGGCAAATAGATCACAAAAAAAATGAAAATTTTAGAGTTTATGTAAGGAAAAAATTTAAACAATAAAAAATGTAAAAAAAGAAAAATTATTCACAATGAACAAAGAAGTTTTGTGATCCAAGTTTGGGAAATTCTACTAGTTCAACCCTAATAGCTTTGAATTTAGTAAGAAGGAAATTTATATACATGATTTAACTATGCATATGCGTGCTTGAAACATGTTAAAGATGCAAATGACCGATGGATCCAAATTTTAAAGAGAATAACAAATTCTCATTAAATTTTAAATTGAATGTGCGGTTGGATATTTACCCGAGACAAACTAGCCATTATTTTGCCCATTTAAGAAAAGGTGACCAAACAATCATAGGTTATAGTATGGTTATTTATTGGTCATTCATGGGTACCGGGCTATATTCTTTTTTGTAAGAAATATCTTATGGATTGGGAGTTAACACTCAGTTAAAAATCCCCCGCCTCCTTCTTTTCCCGACGATTGCAAACCATAATATATAAACACTAAAAGACTTTACAATCCCTAAAAAATTACAAACACTTTTTGGAATTATCTCTCTCTACCTTTGTGCACTAGCATTTTAGATTTATACTTTTTTCTTAAATCATAACTTTATTTTTCACTTTCCCTTAATTGCATAAACAATTTTGATAAGGCAAATACATCACAACAAAATGAAAATTTTAGAGTTTCTGTTTGGAAAAAAATTTAAACAATAACAAATGTAAGCAAAGAAAATTAATGCACACACCACAATTGAACAGAAAAGTTTTGTTATCCAAGTTTGGGAAATTCAACAAGTTCAACCCTAATAGCTTGGAATTTTATAAGAAGGAGATTTCTACACATGTTTTAAATATGGGTATGCGTGTTGAAACATGTTAAAGATACAAATGACCTATGGATCCAAACATTTTAAATAGAATAACAAAAGCTCATTAAATTCTCAAGTGAACTTGCGATGGTATATTTACTCGAGTCAAACAAGCCATTATTTTTCCCTTTTAAAAAAAGCTGACCTAGCAATCATAGATGATTGTAAGGTGATTTATCAGTCAATCATACATAACAGGCTAAATCTTTTTTGGAAGACATATCTTATGAATTGGGAGTCAACACTTAGTTAAAAATCCCCCGTCTCCCCCTTTTTCCTACGATTGCCAAACCTCATATATAAAAAATAAAAAGAGTTTACAATCCCTAAAAATCATAGACACTTTTGGATTTATCTCACTCTACATTTTTGCATTTCCAATTTAGATGAATACTTTTTTCATAATTCAAAGCTTGTGCTTTCACTTTCCGTTCATTCGGTAAACAAAAAAGGGATATAAGTCAAATAGATCACAACAAAATGAAAATTTTAGAGTTTATGCATGGAAAAAATTTATTACAATAACAAATGTAAGAAAAGGAAATTTATTCACACACTACAAATGAACACAAAAGTTTTGTTATCCAAGTTTGGGAAATTCCTTTAGTTCAACCCAAATTGCTTGAAATTTTATTACAAGGAGATTTTTACACATGTTTTAAAAATGGATATGCATGTTCGAAACATGTCAAAGATGCAAATGACCTATGGATGCAAACCTTTTAAAGTGGATAACAAATGCTCATTAAATTATCAAGTGATCTTACAGTGGGATATTTACTCAAGTCAAACAAGCCATTATTTTGCCCATTTACAAAATGCTGACCTAAAAATAATGGATGATTGCAAGATGATTTATCGATCAATCATGAATAATGAGTTATATGTTTTTGTGAGAAATGACATTTGGATTGGGAGACAACACTAAGTTAAAAATCCCCTGCCTCCCCCTTTTCCCAGTAATCGCTAAACCTAAAATATAAAAACTAAAAAAACTTTACAATTCCTAAAAATTATAGACAGTTTTTTGAATTATCTCTCTCTACATTTGTGCATTTCCATTTTAGATTTAAACTTTTTTCTTAAATCAAAACTGGACATTTCCCTTTCCCTTCATCCCGTAAAAAAATTTGATAAGGCAAATAGATCACCAAAAAAATGAAAATTTTAGAGTTTATCTAAGGAACAAATTTAAACAATAAAAAATGTTAGTAAAGAAAATTTATTCACACACCACAAATGAACTAACAATTTTTGTGATCCAAGTTTGGGCAATTCCACTAGTTCAACCCTAATAGCTTTGAATTTAATAAGAAGGAGATTTATACACATGATTTAAATATGCATATGCGTGCTTGAAACATGATAAAGAGGCAAATGATATATGGATCCAAAATTTTTTAAAGAGAATAACAAATTCTCATTAAATTCTAAATTGAACGTGTGGTTGGAGATTTACCCGAGACAAACTAACCATTATTTTGCCCATTTAAAAAAAGGTGACCAAACAATCATAGGTTATAGTAAGGTTATTTATTAGTCATTCATGGGCAACGGGATATATTTTTTTTCATAAGAAATATCTTAGGGATTGACCGACAACACTCAATTAAAAATACCCTGCCTCCTTCTTTTCCCGACGATTCCAAAACATAATATATAAACACTAAAAGACTTTACAATCCCTAAAAAATTACAGACACTTTTTGGAATTATCTTTCTCTACCTTTGTGCACTAGCATTTTAGATGTATACTTTTTTCTTAAATCAAAAACTTATTTTTCACTTTCCCTTCATCGCGTAAACAATTTTTTATAAGGCAAATACATCACCAAAAAATGAAAAGTTTAGTGTTTCTATTTGGAAAAAATTTTAAACAATAAAAAATGTAAGCAAAGAAAATTTATGCACACACCACAATTGAACATAAAAGTTTGTTATCCAAGTTTGGGAAATTCATCAAGTTCAACCCTAATAGCTTGGAATTTTATAAGAAGGAGATTTCTACACATGTTTTAAATATGGGTATGCATGGTTGAAACATGTTAAAGATACAAATGACCTATGGATCCAAACTCTTAAAAAGAATAACAAAAGCTCATTAAATTCTCAAGTGAACGTGCGGTGGGATATTTACTCGAGTCAAACAAGGCATTATTTTGCCCATTTAAAAAAAGCTGACCTAACAATCATAGATGATTGTAAGGTGATTTATCAGTCAATCATGCATAGCAGGCTAAATTTGTTTTGGAAGAAATATCTTATGAATTGGGAGTCAACACTCAGTTAAAAATCCCCCGTCTCCCCCTTTTTCGGATGATTGCCAAACCGAATATATAAAAAATAAAAAGAGTTCACAATCCCTAAAAATCATAGACAATTTTTGGATTTATCTCTCTCTACATTTTTGCATTTCCAATTTAGATGAATATTTTTTTCTTAAATCAAAGCTTGTGCTTTCACTTTACGTTCATCCGGTAAACAAAAAAGGGATATAAGTCAAATAGATCACAACAAAATGAAAATTTTAGAGTTTATACATGGAAAAAACTTTAAAAAATAACAAATGTAAGTAAAGAAAATTTATTCACACACCACAAATGAACACAAAAGTTTTGTTATCCAAGTTTGGGAAATTCCTCTAGTTCAAGCCAAATTTCTTGAAATTTTATTACAAAGAGATTTCTACACATGTTTTAAAAATAGATATGCATGTTTAAAACATGTTAAAGATGCAAATGACCTATGGATCCAAACCTTTTAAAGTGGATAACAAATGCTCATTAAATTATCAAGTGATCTTAAAGTGGGATATTTACTCGAGTCAAACAAGCCATTATTTTGGCCATTTACAAAATGCTGACCTAAAAATAATGGATGATAGTAAGATGATTTATTGATCAATCATGCATAATGGGCTATATGTTTTTGTGAGAAATGACATTTGGATTGGGAGACAACACTTAGTTAAAAATCCTCTACCTCCCCCTTTTGCCGACAATCGCAAAACCAAACATATAAAAACTAAAAAGAGTTTACAATCCCTAAAAATTATAGACAATTTTTTGAATTATCTCTCTCAACATTTGTGCATTTCCATTTTAGATTTAAACTTTTTTCTTAAATCAAAACTGGAGTTTTCCCTTTCCCTTCAACCCGTAAACAATTTTGATAAGGCAAATAGATCACAAAAAAAATGAAAATTTTAGAGTTTATGTAAGGAACAAATTTAAACAAAAAAAAATGTAAGTAAAGAAAATTTATTCACACACCACAAATGAAAAAAAAAGTTTTTTGATCCAAGTTTGGGCAATTCCACTAGTTAAACCCTAATAGCTTTGAATTTAATAAGAAGGAGATTTATACACATGATTTAAATATGCATATGCGTGCTTGAAACATGTTAAAGATGCTAATGACCTATGGATCCAAAATTTTAAAGAGAATAACAAATTCTCATTAAATTCTAAATTGAACTTGTGGTTGGATATTTACCCGAGACAAACTAGCCATTATTTTGCCCATTTACAAAAAGGTGACTTGACAATCATAGGTTATAGTAAGATTATTTATCGGTCATTCATGGGTCACTGGGTATATCTTTTTTTGTAAGAAATATCTTATGGATTGGGAGTTAACACTCAGTTAAAAATCCCCCGCCTCCTTCTATACCCGACGATTGCAAAACATAATATATAAACACTAAAAGACTTTAAAATCCCTAAAAAATTACAGACACATTTTGGAATTATCTCTCTCTACCTTTGTGCACTAGCATTTTAGATGTATATTTTTTTCTTAAATCAAGACTTTATTTTTCACATTCCCATCAACGCGTAAACAATTTTGATAAGGCAAATACATCACAACAAAATGAAATTTTAAAGTTTCTGTTTGGAAAAAAATTTAAACAATAACAACTGTAAGCGAAGAAAATTTATCCACACACCACACTTGAACAGAAAAGTCATGTTATCCAAGTTTGGGAAATTCAACAAGTTCAACCCTAAGAGCTTGGAATTTTCTAAGAAGGAGATTTCTACACATGTTTTAAATATGGGTATGCATGCTTGAAACATGTTAAAGATACAAATGACCTATGGATCCAAACATTTTAAATAGAATAACAAAAGCTCATTAAATTCTCAAGTGAATGTGCGGTGGGATATTTACCCGAGTCAAACAAGCCATTATTTTGCCCTTTTAAAAAAAGCTGACCTAACAATCATAGATGATTCTAAGGTGATTTATCAGTCAATCATGCGTAACAAGCTAAATTTTTTTTGGAAGAAATATCTTATGAATTGGGAGTCAACACTTAGTTAAAAATCCCCCGTCTCCCCCTTTTTCTGACGATTTCCAAACCTAATATATAAAAACTAAAAAGAGTTTACAATCCCTAAAAATCATAGAAATTTTTTGGATTTATCTCTCTCTACGTTTTTGCATTTCCAATTTAGATGAATATTTTTTTCTTACATCAAAGCTTGTGCTTTCACTTTCCGTTCATCCGGTAAACAAAAAAGGGATATAAGTCAAATAGATCACAACAAAATGAAAATTTTAGAGTTTATGCATGGAAAAAATTTAAAACAATAACAAATGTAAGTAAAGAAAATTTATTCACACACCACAAATGAACACAAAAGTTTTGTTATCCAAGTTTGGGAAATTCCTCTAGTTCAACCCAAATTGCTTGAAATTTTATTACAAGGAGATTTCTACACAAGTTTGAAAAATTGATATGCATGTTTGAAACATGTTAAAGATGCAAATAACCTATGGATTCAAACCTTTTAAAGAGAATAAAAAATGCTCATTAAATTATCAAGTGATCTTACAGTGGTATATTTACTCGAGTCAAACAAGCCATTATTTTGGCCATTTACAAAATGCTGACCTAAAAATAATGGATGATTGTAAGATGATTTTTCGATCTATCATGCATAATGGGCTATATGTTTTTGTGAGAAATGACATATGGATTAGGAGACAACACTCAATTAAAAATCCCTTGCCTTTCCCGACAATCGCAAAACCTAAAATATAAAAATTAAAAAGAGTTTACAATCCTTAAAAATTATAGACACTTTTTTGAATTATCTCCCTCTACATTTGTGCATTTCCATTTAAGATTTAAACTTTTTTCTTAATTCAAAATTGGAGTTTTCCCTTTCCCTTCATCTTGTACACAATTTTGATAATGAAAATAGATCACAAAAAAAATGAAAATTTTAGAGTTTATGTAAGGAACAAATTTAAAACAATAAAAATGTAAGTAAAGAAAATTTATTTACCCACCACATATGAACAAACAAGTTTTGTAATCCAAGTTTGGGCAATTCCACTAATTCAACCCTAATAGCTTTGAATTTTATAAGAAGGAGATTGATACACATAATTTAAATATGGATTTGCATGCTTGAAACATGTTAAAGATGCAAATGACCTTTGGATCCAATCTTTTAAAGAGAATAACAATTTCTCATTAAATTCTTAAGTGAACGTGCGGTGGGATATTTACCTGAGACATACTAGCCATTATTTTTCCCATTTACTAAAAGCTGATGTAACAATCATAGTTGATAGTAAGGTCATTTATCGGTCATTCGTGGGTAACGGGCTATATTTTTTTTTGTAAAAAATATCTTATGGATAGGGAGTCAACACTCAGTTAAAAATCCCTAGCCTCCTCATTTTCCCAATGATTTCAAAAAATAATATTTAAAAACTAAAAGATTTTACAATCCCTAAAAAATTATAGACACTTTTTGGAATTATCTCTCTCTACCTTTGTGCACTACCATTTTAGAAGTATACTTTTTCTTAAATCAAAATTTTATTTTTAACTTTCCCTTCATTGCGTAAAAAATTTTGATAAGGCAAATACATCACAAAAAAATGAAAATTTTAGAGTTTCTGTTTGGAAAAAATTTTAAACAATAATAATTGTATGCAAAGAAAATTTATGCACACCCCACAATTGAACAGAAAAGTTTTGTTATCCAAGTTTGGGAAATTCAACAAGTTCAACCCTAATAGCTTGGAATTTTATAAGAAGGAGGTTTCTACACATGTTTTAAATATGGCTATGCATGCTTGAAACTTGTAAAAGATGCAAATGACCTATGGATCCAAAAATTTTAAAGAGAATAACAAATGCTCACTAAATTCTCAAGTGAACGAGAGGTGGGATATTTACCTGAGTCAAATAAGCCAATATTTTGACCTTTTAAAAAAAAGTTGACCTAACAATCATAGATGATTGTAAGGTGATTTATCATTCAATCATAGGAACAAGCTATATTTTTTTTGAAAGAAATAACTTATGAATTGGGAGTCAACACTTAGTTAAAAATCCCCCGTCTCCCCCTTTTTCCAACGATTGCCAAACCTAATATATAAAAACTAAAAAGATTTTACAATCCCTAAAAACTAAAGACTCTTTTTGGATTTATCTCTCTCAACATTTTTGCATTTCCATTTTAGATGAATACTTTTTTCTTAAATCAAAGCTTTTGTTTTCACTTTCCCTTCATCCTGTAAACAATTTTGATAAGGCAAATAGATCACAACAAAATGAACATTTTAGAGTTTAAGTATTGAAAAAATTAAAAAAAATAACAAATGTAAGTAAAGAAAATTTATTCACACACCACAAATGAACACAAAATTTAGGTTATCCAAGTTTCTTAAATTCCACTTGTTCTACCCTAATACCTTGGAATTTTATAAGAAGGAGATTTATACACATGTTTTAAATATGGATATGCATGCTTCAAACATGTTAAATATGCAAATGACCTATAGATCCAAACCTTTTAATGAGAATATCAAATGCTCATTAAATTCTCAAATGATCGTGCAGTGGGATATTTACCCGAGTTAAAAGAGACATTATTTGACCCATTTACAAAAAGATGATCTTACAATCATAGAGATTTTTGGGTGATTTATTGGTCAATCATGAGTAACTGGCTATATTTTTTTGTAAGAAATGACTGATGGATTGGGATTCAACACTTAGGTAAAAATCTCCCACCTCCCCCTTTTCCCCAAGATTGCAAAACCTAATACAGAAAAACTAAAAAGAGTTTACAATCCCTAAAAAATATAGACATTTTTTGGAATTATCTTTCTCTACATTGTTGCTTTGCCATTTTAGTTGTATACTTTTTTCTAGAATAAAAACATGAGTTGTCACTTTCCCTTCATCCGGTAAAAATTTTTGATAAGGCAAATAGATCACCACAAATAAAATTTTGGAGTTTATGCATGGAAAAAATTTAAAACAATAACAAGTGTAAGTAAAGAAAATTTATTCACACCCCACAAATGAACACAAAAGTTTTGTTATCCAAGTTTGGGAAATTCCTCTAGTTCAACCCTAATAGCTTGGAATATTTTAACAAGGAGATTTCTACACATATTTTAAATATGGATATGCATGCTTGAAACATGTTAAAGATGCAAATGACCTATGGATCCAAACCTTTTAAAGAGAATAACAAATGCTCATTAAATTATCAGGTGATCTTACAGTGGGATATTTACTCGAATCAAACAAGCCATTATTTTGCCCACTTACAAAATGCTGGCCTAAAAATAATCGATGATTGTAAGATGATTGATCGATCAATCATGCATAATGGGCTATATGTTTTTGTGAGAAATGACATATGGATTGGGAGACAACACTCAGTTAAAAATCCCCCGCCTCCCCCTTTTCCCGACAATTGCAAAACCTAAAATATAAAAACAAAAAAGAGTTTGCAATCCCTAAAAATTATAGACACTTTTTGGAATTATCTCTCTCTACGGTTTTGCATTTCCATTTTAGATTTAAACTTTTTTCTTAAATCAAACTGGAGTTTTCCCTTTCCCTTCATCCCGTAAACAATTTTGATAAAGCAAATAGATCATAAAAAAATGAAAATTTTGGAGTTTATGTAAGGAACAAATTTAAACAAATAAAAAATGTCAGTAAAGAAAATTTATTCACACACCACAAAAGAACAAACAAGTTTTGTGATCCATGTTTGGGAAATTCCACTAGTTCAACCCTAACTGCTTTGAATTTTATAAGAAGGAGATTAATACACATGGTTTAAATATGGATATGCATGCTTGAAACATGTTAATGATGCAAATGACCTATGGATCCAAACTTTTAAAGAGAATAACAAATTCTCATTAAATTTCAAAGTGAACGTGTGGCGGGATATTTACCTGAGACAAACTAGCCATTATTTTTCCCATTTACAAAAAGTTGACTTAACAATCATAGTTGATAGTAAGGTTATTTATCGGTCATTCACGGGTCACGGGCTATATTTTTTTTGTAAGAAATATCTTATGGATTGGGAGTCAACACTCAGTTAAAAATCCCCCGCCATCTCCTTTTCCCGATGATTGCAAAACATAATATATAAAAACTAAAAGACTTTACAATCCCTAAAAAATTACAGACACTTTTTGGAATTATCTCTCTCTAACTTTGTGCACTAGCATTTTAGATGTATACTTTTTTCTTAAATCAAAACTTTACATTTCACTTTCCCTTAATCATGTAAACAATTTTGATAAGGCAAATACATCACAACTAAATGAAAATTTTAGAGTTTCTGTTTGGAAAAAAATTTAAACAATAACAATTTTAAGCAAAGAAAATTTATGCACACACCATAATTAAACAAAAAAAATTTGTTATCCAAGTTTTGGAAACTCAACAAGTTCAACCCTAATAGCTTGGAATTTTATAAGAAGGAGATTTCTACACATGTTTTAATTATGGGTATGCATGCTTGAAACATGTTAAAGATTCAAATGACCTATGGATCCAAACATTTTAAAGAGAATAACAAATGCTCATTTAATTCTCAAGTGAACGTGCGGTGGGATATTTACCCGAGTCAAACAGGCCATTATTTTGCCCATTTAAAAAAAGTTGACCTAACAATCATAGATGATTGTAAGTTGATTTATCAGTCAATCATGCGTAACAGGCAATATTTTTTTTTTTTTGAAGAAATATCTTATGAATTGGGAGTCAACACTTAGTTAAAAATACCCCGTCTCCCCCTTTTTCAGACCATTGCCAAACCTAATATATAAAAACTAAAAAGAGTTTACAATCCCTAAAAATCACAGACTCTTTTTGGATTTATATCTCTCTACATTTTTACATTTCTATTTTAGATGAATACTTTTTTCTAAAATCAAAGCTTGTCTTTTCAGTTTCCCTTCATCCCATAAAAATTTTTGATAAGGCAAATAGATCACAAAAAAATGAAAATTTTAGAGTTTATGTATTGAAAAAATTTAAAAAAATTAAAAATGTAAGAAAGAATATTTATTCACACACCACAAATGAACACAAAAGTTTTGTTATCCAAGTTCTTCAAAATTCCACTAGTTCTAACCTAATTGCTTGGAATCTTATAAGAAGGAGATTTCTAAACATGTTTTAAATATGGATATGCATGCTTCAAACATTTTCAAGATGCAAATGACCTATAGATCCAAACCTTTTAAAGAGAATAAGAAATGCTAATTAAATTCTCATGTGATCATGTATTGGGATATTTACCCGAGTCAAACAAGCCATTATTTAGCCAGTTTACAAAAAGATGACCTTAAAATCATAAAAGATTGTAAGGTGATTTATTGGTCAATCATCCGTAACTGGCTATATTTTTTTTTGTAAGAAATAGCTGATGGATTGGGAGTCAACACTCAGGTAAAAATACCCTGCCTCCCCCTTTTACCGATGATTGCAAAACCTAATATAGAAAAACTAAAAAGAGTTTACAATCCTTAAAAGTCATAGACACTTTTTGGAATTATCTTTCTTTACAATTTTGCATTTCCATTTTAGTTGTATACTTTTTTCTTGTATCAAAAATTGAGTTTTCACTTTCCCTTCATCCAGTAAACAATTTTGATAAGGCAAATAGATCACAAAAAAATAAAAATTTTAGAGTTTATGCATGGAAAAAACTTAAAACAATAACAAATGTAAGTAATGAAAATTTATTCTCACACCACAAATGATCACAAATGTTTTGTTATCCAATTTTGGGAAATTCCTCTAGTTCAACCCTAATAGCTTGGAATTTTATAACAAGGAGATTTTTACGCATGTTTTAAATATGGATATGCATGCTTGAAACATGTTAAAGATGCAAATGACCTATGGAACCAAACCTTTTAAAGAGTACAAAAAATTCTCATTAAATTATCAAGTGATCTTACAGTGGGATATTTACTCGAGTCAAACAAGCCATTATTTTGCCCATTTACAAAAAGTTGACCTAAAAATAATGGATGATTGTAAGATGATTTATCTATCAATCATGTATACTGGGCTATATATTTTTGTGAGAAATGACATATGGATTGGGAGCCAATACTCAGTTAACCAAGCCATTATTTTGCCCATTTACAAAAAGTTGACCTAAAAATAATGGATGATTGTAAGATGATTTATCTATCAATCATGTATACTCGTCTCCCCCTTTGCCCGACAATTGGAAAACCTAAAATAGAAAAACTAAAAAGAGTTTACAATCCCTAAAAATTATAGAAACATTATGGAATTATGTCTATCAACATTTGTGCATTTCCATTTTAGATTTAAACTTTTTTCTTAAACAAAACTAGAGTTTTCACTTTCCCTTCATCCCGTAAACAATTTTGATAAAGCAAATAGATCACAACAAAATGAAAATTTTAGAGTTTATGTTAGGAACAACTTTAAAACAATAAAAAATGTAAGTAAAGAAAACTTAGTCACACACCACAAATGAACAAACAAGTTTTGGGATCCAAGTTTGGGCAATTCCACTAGTTAAACCCTAATAGATTAGAATTTTATAAGATGGAGATTTCTACACAGGATTTAAATATGGATATGCATGCTTGAAACATGTTAAAGATGAAAATGACCTATGGATCCAAACTTTTAAAGAGAATAACAAAATTATCATTAAATTCTCAAGTGAACGTGCAGTGGGATATTTATGCCAGACAAACTAGCCATTATTTTGCCCATTTAAGAAATGTTGACCTAACAATCATAGTTGATAGTAATATCTTAAGAATTAGGAGTCAACACTCAGTTAAAAACCACTCATCTCCCCCTTTTTTCGACGATTTCCAAACCAAATATATAAAAACAAAAAAGAGTTTAGAATCCCTAAATATCACAGGCACTTTTAGGATTTATCTCTCTCTACATTTTTGCATTTCCATTTTAGAAGAATACTTTTTTCTTAAAACAAAGCTTGTGTTTTCACTTTCCCTTCATCTCGTAAACAATTTTGACAAGGCAAATAGATCACAAAAAAATGAATATTTTAGAGTTTATATATTGAAAAAATAAAAAATAATAATAAATGTGAGTAAAGAAAATTTATTCACACACCACAAATGAACACAAAAGTTTTGTTATCCAAGTTCTTGAAATTCCACTAGTTCTACCCTAATAGCTTGGAATTTTATAAGAAGGATATTTCTACACATGTTTTAAATATGGATATGCTTGCTTGAAACATGATATAGATGCAAATAACTTATGGATCCAAACCTTTTAAAGAGAATAACAAATGCTCATTAAATTCTCAAGTTGTCATGCAGTGGGATATTTACACGAGTCAAACAAGCCATTATTTGGCCCATTTACAAAAAGCTAACCTAAACATATTAGATGATTGTAAGATGATTTATTGGTCAATCATACATAACGGGCTATACTGATTTTGTAAGAAATGACTTACGGATTGGGAGTCAACACTCAGTTAAAAATCCCCCACCTCCCCCTTTTCCCGATGTTTGCAAATCCTAATATATAAAGACTAAATGGAGTTTACAATCGTTAAAAATTACAAGCACTTTTTGGAATTATCTCTCTCTACAATTGTGCATTTCCATTTTAGATTTATGCTTTTTTTTTAAATCAAAACTTGAGTTTTCATACTCCCTTCATCCTGTAAACAAATTTGGTAAGGCAAATAGATCACAACAAAATGAAAATTTTTTAGTTTATGTAAGGAAAAAATTTAAAAAAATAACAAATTTAAGTAAATAAAATTTATTCACACACCACAAATGAACCAAAAATTTTTGTTAACCAAGTTTGGGAAATTCTACTAGTTCAACCCTAATAGCTTGAATTTTATAAGAAGGAGATTTCTTCCCATGTTTTAAAGATGTATAAGCATGCTTGAAATATGTTAAAGATGCAAAAGTCCTATGGATCCAAACCTTTTAAAGAGAATAGCAAATGCTCATTAAATTCTCAAGGGAACGTGTGGTGGAAAATTTACCCGAGTCAAACAAGCCATTATCTTGCCTATTATGTATGGAAAAAAGTTTAAAAAATAACAAATGTAAGTAATGAAAATTTATTCACAAACCACAAATGAAAACAAACGTTTTGTAAACCAAGTTTGGGAAATTCCACTAGTTCAACCCTAATAGCTTGAAATTTTATAAGAAAGAGAAATCTACACAGGTTTTAAATACGGTATGCATGCGTGAAACATGTTAAAGATGCAAATGACCTATCGATCCAAACCTTTTAAAGAGAATAAAAAATGCTCATTAAATTCTCAAGTGAATGTGTTGTGGGATATTTACCCAAGTCAAACAAGCCATTATTTTGCCCATTTACAAAAAGCTGACATAACAATCATAGATGATTGAAATTTGATTTATCGAATCAATCATACGTAACGGGCTATATTTTTTTGTAAGAAATAACTTATGGATTAGAACTCAACATTTATTTAAAAATCCCTCGCCTCCCCCTTTTCCCGGCGATTGAAAAACCTAATATTTAAAAACAAAAAAGATTTTACAATCCCTAAAATTTACAGACACTTTTAGGAATTATCTCTCTCTATATTTGCACATTTCCATTTTAGATGTATAATTTTTTCCTAAATCAACTTTCCATTCATCTCGTAAGTAATTTTGAAAGTCAAATAGATCACAAAAAATGAAAATTTTAGTGTTTAAGTGTGGAAACAATATGTAATGTAAGTAAAGAAATGTTTTTTCACACACCACAAATGAACACTAAAGTTTTGTCATCCATGTTTGGGAAATTCCACTAGTTCAACCCTAATACTTGGAATTTTATACGAGGGAGATTTATACACATGTTTTAAATATGCATATGCATGCTTGAAACAATTTAAAGAAGCAAATGACCTATGGATCCAAACCATTTAAAAAGAATAACAAATGCTCATTAAATTCTCAAGTGAACGTGAGGTGGGATATTTACCCGAGTCAAAAAAGCCATTATTTTTCCCATTGACAAAAATCTGACCTAACAATCATAGATGATTGTAAGTTGATTTATTGGTCAAACATGCGTAATGGGCTATATTGTTTTTGTAAAAAATAACTCATGGATTGGGAGTCAACACTGAGTTAAAAATCCCCCGCCTCCCCCTTTTCCCGACGATTGCAAAAGCAAATATATAATAACTAAAAAAAGTTTACAATCCCTAAAAATTAGAGACACGTTATGGAATTATCTCTCTCTACATTTGTGCATTTCGATTTTAGATGTATACTTTTTCTTAAATCAAAACTTAAGTTTTTACATTCCCTTCATCCCATAAACAATTTTGATATGGCAAATATATCACAACAAAATAAAAATATTAGAGTTTAGGCATGGAAAAAATTTAAAACAATAACAAATGTAAGAAAATAAAATTTATTCACACACCACAAATGTAGACAAAAGTTTTGTTATCCAAGTTTGGGAAATTCCACTAGTTCAACCCTAATAGCTTGGAAGTTTAGAAGGAGATTTTTACACAAGTTTTAAATATGGATATGCATGCTTGAAAAATGATAAAGATGCATATGACCTATGAATCCAAACATTTTAAAGAGAACAACAAATGCTCATTAAATTCTCAAGTGAATGTGCGGTGGGATATTTACCCGAGTCAAATAAGCCATTATTTTGCCCATTTACAAAAAGCTGACCTTACAATCTTAGATGATTGTAAGGTAATTTATTTGTCAATCATACGTAACAGGCTATATTTTTTTTTGTAAGAAATGACTTAAGGACTGGGAGTCAAAACTTAGGTAAAAATCCCCCACCTCCCCCTTTTCCTGATGATAGTAAAACCTAATACATAAAATCTAAAAAGGGTTTACAATCCCTAAAAATCAAAGACACTTTTTGGAATTATCTCTCTGAACATTTGTGCATTTCCATTTTAGTTTTATACTTTTTTCTTTAATCAAAACTTGAGTTTTCACTTTCCCTTCATCCAGTAAACAATTTTGATAAGGCAAATAGATCACAACAAAAAGAAAATTTTAAAGTATATGCATGGAAAAAATTTAAAACAGTAACAAATGTAAGTACAAAAATTTATTCACACACGACAAATGAACACAAAAGTTTTGTTATCCAAGTTTTGGAAATTCCACTAGTTCAACCCTAATAGCTTGGAATTTTATAACAAGATTTCTACACATGTTTTAAATATGGATATGCATGCTTGAAACATGTTAAAGATGCAAATGACCTATGCATCCAAACCTTTTAAATAAAATAACAAATGCTCATTAAATTCTCAAGTGATCTTTTAGTGGGATATTTACCCTAGTCAAACAAACAATTATTTTTCCCTTTTACAAAAAGCTGACCTAACAATCAAAGATGATTGTAAGTTGATTTATTGGTCAATCATGCGTAACGGGCTATATTTTTTTGTAAGAAATAACTTATGGATTGGGAGTCAACACTGAGTTAAAAATCCCCCGCCTCCCCCTTTTTCGGACAATTGCAAAACCTAATATATAATAACTAAAAAGAGTTTTAAATACCTAAAAATTACAGACACTTTTTGGAATTATCTCTCTCTACATTTGTGTATTTCCATTTTAGATGTATACTTTTTTTCTTAAATCAAAACTTGAGTTTTCACTTTCCCTTCATCCAGTAAACAATTTTGATATGGCAAATAGATCACAACAAAATGAAAAGTTTAGAGTTTGTGCATGGAAAAAAATTTAAAACAATAACAAATGTAAGAAAATAAAATTTATTCACACACCACAAATGAACACAAAAGTTTTGTTATCCTTAGGGAAATTTCACTAGTTCAACCCTTATAGCTTGGAAGTTTATAAGAAGGAGATTTCTATACAAGTTTTAAATATGGATATGGATGCTTGAAACATGATAAAGATGCATATGAGCTATGGATCCAAACCTTTTCAAGAGAATAAGAAATGCTCATTAAATTCTCAAGTGAACGTGCGGTGGGATATTTACCCGAGTCAAATAAACCATTATTTCACCCATGTACAAAAAACTGACCTTACAACCAAAGATGATTGTAAGGTGATTTATTGGTCAACAATGTGTAACGAGCTTTATTTTTTTTAAAGAAATGACTTATGGACTGGGAATCAACACTGAGGTAAAAATCCACCGCCACCCACTTTTCCCAATGATTGTAAAACCTAATACATAAAAACTAAAAAGAGTTTACAATCACTACAAATTACAGACCCTTTTAGGAATTATCTCTCTCTACATTTGTGCATTTCCATTTTAGTTGTATACTTTTTTCTTGAATCAAAACTTGAGTTTTCACTTTCCCTTCATCCAGTAAACAATTTTGATAAAGCAAATAGATCACAACAAAATGAAAATTTTAAAGTTTATGCATGGAAAAAATTTAAAACTATAACAAATTTAACTAAAGAAAATTTATTCACTCACCACAAATGAACACAAAAGTTTTGGTATCCAAGTTTGGGAAATTCCACTAGTTCAACCCTAATAGTTTGAAATTTTATAACAAGGAGATTTCGACAAATGTTTTAAGTATGGATATGCATGCTTGAAACATGTTAAAGATGCAAATGGCCTATGGATCCAAACCTTTAAAGAGAATAAAAAATGCTCATTAAATTCTCAAGTGATCTTGCAGTGGGATATTTGCCCGAGTCAAACAAGCCATTATTTTGGCCATTTAGAAAAAGCAGACCTAAAAATAATGGATGATTGTAAGATGATTTTAAGATTATTTATTGATCAATCATGCATAATGGGCTATATTGTTTTGTAAGAAATGACTGATGGATTGGGAGACAACGCTCAGTAAAAAATCCCCCGCCTCCTCCATTTCCCAACAATTACAAAACCTAAATTATAGAAACTAAAAAGAGTTTCTAATCCCTAAAAATTATAGACACTTTTTGGAATTATCAATCTCTACATTTTTTCATTTCCATTTTAGATTTAAAATTTTTTCTTAAATCAAAACTAGAGTTTTCACTTTCCCTTCAACCCGTAAAAAAATTATATAAGGAAAATAGATCACAACTAAATGAAAATTTTAGAGTTTATGTAAGAAACCAATTTAAAACAATAAAAAATGTAAGTAAAGAAAATTTATTCATACACCACATGAACACAAAAGTTTTGTCATCCAAGTTTGGGCAATTCCCCTAGTTCAACCCTAATAGCTTTGAATTTTATAAGAAGGAGATTTCTACACATGTTTTATATGCATGCTTCAAACATGTTAAAGATGAAAATGACCTATGGATCGAAACTTTTAAAGAGAATAAAAAATGCTCATTAAATTCTAAAGTAAACATGAGGTGGGATATTTACCCAAGACAAACAAGCCATTATTTTACCCATTTACAAGAACCTGACCTAACAATCATAGATGATAGTAAGGTTATTTATCGGTCAATCAAGGGTAATGGGCCATTTTTTTTAAGAAAAATCTTATGGATTTGGGCTCAGCACTCAGGTAAAAATCGCCCCACCTCCTCCTTTTTCCCGACTATTGCAAAACCTAATATATAAAAACTAAAAGAGTTTATAATCCCTAAAAAATTACAAACACTTTTTGGAATTATCTCTCTCTATCTTTTTGCACTTCCATTTTAGATGTAAACTTTTTTCTTAAATTAAAACTTGAGTTTGCACCTTCCCTTAATCGCGCAAACAATTTTGATAAGGCAAATACATCAAAACAAAATGAAATTTTAGAGTGTTTGTTTGGAAAAAATTTAAAACAATTACAAATGTAAACAAAGAAAATTTATTCACACACCACAATTGAACAGAAAAGTTTTGTTATCCAAGTTTGGGAAATTCTACTTGTTCAACCCTAATAGCTTTGAATTTTATAAGAAATAGATTTCTACACATGTTTTAAATATGGGTATGCATGCTTGAAACACGTTAAACATGCAAACGACCTTTGAATCCAAAATTTTAAACAAAATAACAATCGCAGATGATTGTAAGGTGATTTATCAGTCAATCATGCATAACAGGCTATAATTTTTTTGTAAGAAATATTTTATGAATTGGAAGTCAACACTCAATTAAAAATCCCCCGACTCCCTCTTTTCCTGATGATGGCCAAACCTAATATATAAAAACTAAAAAGAGTTTACAATCCCTCAAAATTATAGACACTTTTTGGATTTATCTCTCCCTACATTTTTGCATTTCCATTTTTTATGAATACTTTTTTCTTCAATGAAACTAGTGTTTTCACTTTCCCTTCATCCCGTAAACAATTTTGATAAGGCAAATAGATTACAACAAAATGAACATTATAGATTTTATGTATTGAAAAATTAAAAAAAATTAAAAATATAAGTAAAGAAAATTTATTCACACACCACAAATGAACACAAACGTTTTGTTATCGAAGTTCTGGAAATTCCACTAGTTCAATCCAAATAGCTTGGAATTTTATAAGAAAGAGATTTCTACACAGGTTTTAAATATGGATATGCATGCTTGAAACATGTTAAAGATGCAAATGACCTATGGATCCAAACCTTTGAAATAAAATAACAAATGCTCATTAAATTCTCAAGTGAACATGTAGTGTGATATTTACCCGAGTCAAACAAGCCATTATTTTGCCTATTTACAAATAACTGACCTAACAATCATAGATGATTGTACGGTGATTTGTCAGTCACTCATGCGTAACGGGCTATATTTTTTTGTCAGAAATTACACATGGATTGGGAGTCAACACTCAGTT
This sequence comes from Aristolochia californica, assembly GCF_029961685.1. Taxonomy (NCBI): domain Eukaryota; kingdom Viridiplantae; phylum Streptophyta; class Magnoliopsida; order Piperales; family Aristolochiaceae; genus Aristolochia; species Aristolochia californica. The sequence continues at coordinate 29,031,353 of NW_027181992.1, read as the reverse complement.
AAAAATCCCTCGCCACCCCCTTTTCCCGACTATTGCAAAACCAATTATATAAAAACAAAATGAGTTTACAATGCCTAAATATTACAAACACTTTTTTGAATTATCTCTCTTCATTTTTGCATTTCCATTTTAGATTCATACTATTTTATTAAATCAAAACTTGAGTTTTCACTTTCTTTTCATCCAGTAAACAATTTTGATAAGGCAAACAGATCACAAAAAAATGAAAATTTTAGAGCTTAAGCATTAAAAAAAATAAAATAGTTACAAATGTAAGTAAAGAAAATTTATTCACACACCACAAATGAAAACAAATGTTTTGTCATCGAAGTTTGAAAAATTCAACTAGTTCAACACTAATAGCAGGGAATTTTATAAGAGGGAGATCTCTACACATGTTTTACATATGGATATGCATGCTTGAAACATGTTAAAGTTGCAAATGACCTATGGATACAAACCTTTTAAAGAGAATAAAAAATGCTCATTTAAGTCTCAAGTGATCGTGCAGTGCGATATTTACTCGAGTCAAACAAGCCATTATATTGCCCATTTAAAAAAAGCTGACCTAAAAATAATAGATGATTATAATATGATTTATTGGTCAATCTTGCTTAACTGGCGATATTTTTTTTGTAAGAAATGACTTATGGAGTGGGAGTCAACACTTTGTTAAAAATCCCCCACCTCTCCTTTTTCGCAACGTTCGAAAATCCTAATATATAAAAACTAAAAAGATTTTACAATCCTTAAAAATTACAAAGACTTTTGGAATTATCACTCTCTACATTTGTGCATTTCCATTTTAGATTTATACTTTTTTCTTAAATCAAAACTTGAGTATTCACATTCCCTTCATCCTGTAAACAATTTTGATAAGGCAGATAGATCACAACAAAATGAAAATTTCAGAGTTTATGTAAGGAAAAAATTTTAAACAATAACAAATGTAAGTAAAGAAAATTTATTCACACACAAAAAATGAACAAAAAAGTTTTTTGATCCCAATTTGGGAAATTCCACTAGTTCAACCCTAATGGCTTGGAATTTTATAAGAAGGAGATTTCTACACATGTTTTAAATATTGAAATGCATATTTGAAACATGTTAAAGATGCAAATGACCTATGGATTCAAACTTTTTAACAGAATAACAAATGCTCATTAAATTCCCAAGTGGACGTGCGGTGGGATATTTACCTGAGTGAAACAAGTCATTATTTTGCCCATTTAAAAAAAGCTAACCTAACAATCATAGATGATTGTAAGGTTATTTCTCTATCAATCATGCATAATGGGCTATATTTTTTGTTTTGTATGAAATATCTTATGGATATGGAGTCAACACTCAGTTAGAAATCCCCCGCCTCCCCCTTTTCCTGATGATTGCCAAACCTAATATATAAAAAGTGAAAAAAGTTTACAATACCTAAAAATTACAGACACTTTTTGGAATTATCTTTCTCTACATTAGTGCATTTCTATTTTAGATTCAAACTTTGTTCTTAAATCAAAAAATGAGTTTTCACTTTCCCTTCATCCCGTAAACAATTTCTATAAGGCAAATAGATCACAACAAAATGAAAATTTAAGAGTTTAGGTATAGAAAAAATTTAAAATAATAACAAAAATTAGGTAAATAAAATTTATTCACACACCACAAATGAATACAAAAGTTTTGTTATCCACGTATGAGAAATTCCACTAGTTCAACCCTAATAGCATGGAAGTTTATAAGAAGGAGATTTCTACACAAGTTTTAGGTATGGATATGCATTCTTGAAACATGATAAAGATGTATATGACCTATGAATCCAAACCTTTTAAAGAGAATACCAAATGCTCATTAAATTCTCAAGTGAACGTGCGGTGGGATATTTACCTGAGTCAAATAAGCCATTATTTTGACCATTTACAAAAATCTAACCTTACAATCATAGATGATTTTAAGGTGATTTATTGGTCAATCATGCATAATGGGCTATTTTTTTGTTAGAAATGTCGTTGGACTGGTAGTCAACACTTAGGTAAAAATCCCCCGCCTCCCCCTTTTCCTAACGATTGCAAAACCTAATACATAAAAACTAAAAAGAGTTGACAATACCTAAAAATTACAGACTCGTTTTTGAATTATATCTCTCTACATTTTTTCATTTCCATTTTAGTTGTATACTTTTTTCTTGAATCAAAACTTGAGTTTTCACTTTCCCTTCATCCAGTAAACGATTTTGATAAGGCAAATAGATCACAACAAAATGAAAATTTTAAAGTTTATGCTAGGGAAAAATTTAAAACAATAACTAATGTAAGTAAAGAAAATTTATTCATACACCACAAATGAACACAAAATTTTTGTTATCCAAATTTGGGAAATTCCACTAGTTCAACCCTAATAGCTTGGAATTTTATAACAAGGAGATTTCCACACATGTTTTAAATATGGATATGCATGCTTGTAACATGTTAAAGAAGCAAATGACCTATGGATCCAAACCTTTTAAAGAGAATAAAAAATGCTCATTAAATTCTCAAGTGATATTGTAGTGGGATATTTAACCGAGTCTAACAAGCTATTATTTTGCCCATTTACAAAAAGCTGACCTAAAAATAATGGCTGATTGTAAGATGATTTATCGATCAATCATGCATAATGGGCTATATTTTTTTTTTTTACGCAATGACTTATGGATTGAGAGACAACACTCATTTAAAAATCCCCCGCCTCCCCCTTTTCCTGACAATTGCAAAACCTAAAATATAGAAACAAAAAAGAGTTTACAATCCCTAAAAATTATAGACACTTTTTGGAATTATCTCTCCCTACATTTTTTCATTTCCATTTTAGATTTAAATTTATTTCTTCAAAAAAAACTGGAGTTTTCACTTTCCCTTCATCCCGTAAACAATTTTGATAAGGCAAATAGATCACAACAAAATGAAAATTTTAGAGTTTATGTAAGGAACAAATTTAAAACAATAAAAAAGGCAAGTAAAGAAAATTTATTCACACACCACGAATGAACACAAAAGTTTTGTCATCCTAGTTTGGGCAATTCCACTAGTTGAAGTTTATGAGAAGGACATTTCTACACATGTTCGAAGGATGTTTTAAATATGGATATGCATCCTTCAAACATGTTAAAGATGCAAATGACCTATGGATCCAAACTTTTAAAGAGAATAACAAATGCTCATTAAATTGTCAAGTAAACATGCAGTGGAATATTTACCAGAGACAAACAAGCCATTATTTTGCCCATTTACAAAAACCTGACCCAACAATCATAGATGATAGTAAAGTTATTTATCGGTCAATCATGGGTAACATGCCATTTTTTTTTTGTAAGAAAGATCTTATGGATTTGGAGTCAACACTCAGGTAAAAATTGCCCACCTCCTCCTTTTCCCGACGACTGCAAAACCTAATATATAAAAACTAAAAGAGTTTACAATCCCTAAAAAATTATAGACACTTTTTGGAATTATCTCTCTCTACCTTTGTGCACTTCCATTTTATATGTAAATTTTTTTATTAAATTAAAACTTGAGTTTGCACTTTCCCTTAAACGCGTAAACAATTTTGATAAGGCAAATACATCACAACAAAATGAAAATTTTAGAGTATCTGTTTGGAAAAAATTTAAATCAATAACAAATGTAAACAAAGAAAATTTATTCACATACCACAATTGAACTAAAAAGTTTGGTTATCCAATTTTTGGAAATTCCACTAGTTCAACCCTAATAGCTTTGAATTTTATAAAAAGGAGATTTCTACACATGTTTTAAATATGGATATACATGCTTGAAACACGTTAAAGATGCAAATGACCTATGGATCCAAACCTTCTAAAGAGAATAACAAATGCTCATTAAATTCACAAGTGAACGTGCTGTGGAATATTTACCCGAATCAAACAAGCCATTATTTTGCCCAATTGAAAAAAGATGACCTAAAAATCATAGATGACGTAACAGGCTATATTTTTTTTTTAAGAAATATCTTATGAGTTGGGAGTCAACAGTCAGTTAAAAATCCCCCGTCTCCCCCTTTTCCCGACGATTGCCAAAGTTAATATTTAAAATCAAAAAAGTGTTTACAATCCCTAATATTACAGAAACGTTTTGGATTTATTTCTCTCTACATTTTGCATTTCCATTTTAGATGAATACTTTTTTGTTCAATCAAAACTTTTGTTTTCAGCTTCCCTTCATCCAGTAAACAATTTTGATAAGGCAAATAGATCACAACAAAATGAACATTTTAGAGTTTATGTATTGAAAAAATTAAAAATAATAACAAATGTAAGTAAAGAAAATTTATTCACACACCAGATATGAGAACAAAAGTTTTGTTATCCAAGTTTGGAAAATTCCACTAGTTCAACCCTAATAGCTTGGAATTTTATAAGAGGGAGATTTCTACACATGTTTTAAATATGGATAGGCATGCTTGAAACATGTTAAAGTTGCAAATGACTTATGGATCCAAACCTTTTAAATAGAATAAAAAATGCACATTAAATTCTCAAGTGATCGTGCAGTGCAATATTTACCCGAGTCAAACAAGCCATTCTTTTGCCCATTTACAAAAAGTTGACCAAAAAATAATAGATGATTATAAGATGATTGATTGGTGAATCATGCGTAACGGTCTATATTTTTTTTGTAAGAAATGACATATGGATTGGGAATCAACACTCAGTTAAAAATCTCCCATCTCCCCCTTTTCCCAACATTTGTAAATCCTAATATATAAAAACTGAAAAGAGTTTACAATCCTTAAAAATTACAGACACTTTTTGGAATTATCTCTCTCTACATTTGTGCATTTACATTTTAGATTTATACTTTTTACTATAATCAAAACTTGAGTTTTCACATTCCTTTCATCCTGCATACAATTTTGATCAGGTAGATAAATCACAACAAAATGAAAATTTTTGAGTTTATGTAAGGAAAAAATATAAAACAATAACAAATGTATGTAAAGAAAACCTATTCACACAGAACAAATGAACAAAAAAGTTTTGTCATCCAAGTTTGGGAAATTCCACTAATTCAACCCTAATAGCTTGAAATTTTAAAAGAAGGAGATTTCTAAACATGTTTTAAATATGGATATGCATGCTTGAAACATGTTATAGATGCAAATGACCTATGGATCCAAACTTTTAAATAGAATAACAAATGCTCGTTAAATTCTCAAGTGAACCTGCAGTGGGATATTTACCCGAGTCAAACAAGAAATTATTTTGCCCATTTAAAAAAAGTTAACCTAACATTCATAGATGATTGTAAGGTTATTTCTCGGTCAATCATGCGTAACAGGCTATATTTTTTGTTTTGTATGAAATATCTTATGGATTGGGCGTCAACACTCAGTTAAAAATCTCCTACCACCCCTTTTTCCTGACAATTGCTAAACCTAATATATAAAAACTAAAAAAAGTTTACAATAGCTAAAAATTATAGACACTTTTATGAAATTATCTCTCTCTACATTTGAGCATTTCCATTTTAGATTTATTCTTTTTTCTTAAATCAAAACTTGAGTTTTCACTTTCCCTTCATCCGTAAACAATTTTGATAAGGCAAATAGATCACAACAAAATGAAAATTTAAGAGTTTATTTATGGAAAAAAATTAAAATAATAAGAAAAAATAGGAAAATAAAATTTATTCACACACCACAAATGAACACAAAAGTTTTGTTATCCAAGTTTAGGAAATTCCACTAGTGCAACCCTAATAGCTTGGAATATTATAAGAAAGACATTTCTACACATGTTTTAAATATGGATATGTATGCTTGAAATATGTTAAAGATGCAAATGACCTATGGATCCAAACCTTTTAAAGAGAATAAAAAATGCTCATTAAATTCTCAAGTGATCGTGCAATGGGATATTTAGCCAAGTCAAACAAGCCATTATTTTGCCCATTTAAAAAAAATATGACCTAAAAATAATTGATGATGGTAAGATGATTTATCGGTCAATCAGATGTAACGGGCTATATTTTATTTTGTAAGAAATGACTTATGGATTTGGAGTCAACACTCAGTTAAAATCCCCCACCTCTCCCTTTTCCCGACGATTGCAAATCCTAATATATAAAAACTAAAAAGAGTTTACAATCACTAAATTTTGCCCATTTACTAAAAACTGACCTAACAATCATAAGTGATTTTAAGGTGATTTATAGGTCAATCATGCGTAACTGGCTATATTGTGTTGTAAGAAATGACTTATGGATTGGGAGTCAACATTCAGTTAAAAATCCCCCACCTCTGCTTTTCCCGACAATTACAAAACCCAATAAATAAAAAATAAGAAGAGTTTACAATCCCTATAAATTCCTGACACTTTTTGGAATTATCTCTCTCCACATTTTGTGCATTTCCATTTTTTATGTATACTTTTTTCTCTTAAGTTAAAACTGGAGTTTTAACTTTGCCTTCATCTCGTAAACAATTTTGATAAGGAAAAAAGATCACAACAAAATGAAAATTTTAGAGTTTAAGAATGGAAAAAAATTTAAACAATAAAAAAGGTAAGTCAAGAAAATTTATTCACACTCCACAAATAAACGCAAAAGTTTTGTTATACAAGTTTGGGAAATTCCACTAGTTCAACCCTAATAGCACGGAATTTTATGAGAAGGAGATTTTTACACTTGTTTTAAATGTGGTTAAGCATGCTTGAAAGATGTTAAAGATGCAAAAGACCTAGAGATCCAAACAATTTAAAGAGAATAACAAATGCTCATTAAATTCTCAAGTGAACGTGTGGTAGGAAATTTACCCGAGTCAAACAAGCCATTATTTTGCCCATTTAAAAGAAGTTGACCTAACAATCATAGACGATTTTAAGGTGATTTATCGGTCAATCTTGCATAACGGGCTATCTTTTTTTGAAAGAAAAGGCTTATGGATTGGGAGTCAACACTCAGTTAAAAATCCCCCACCTCCGCCTTTTCCCGACGATTGCAAAAACCTAATAGACAAAAAGTAAAAAGAGTTTACAATCCCTAAAAATCACAAACACTTTTTGGAATTATCTCTCTCTACATTTGTGCATTTCCATTTTAGATGTATACTTTTTTCTTAAATCAAAACTTGGGTTTTCACTTTCCCTTCATCTCGTAAACAATTTAGATAAGGCAATAGATCACAACAAAATGAAAATTTTAGAGTTTCTGTATGGAAATTTTTTTTAAAAAATAACAAATGTAAGTAAAGAAAATTTATTCACACACCACAAAAAAAGATAAAAGTTTTGTTATCCAAGTTTGGGAAATTCCCCTAGTTCAACCCTAATAGCTTTGAATTTTTTAATAAAGAGATTTCTACACATGTTTTAAATATGACATGCATACTTGAAACATATTAAAGATGCAAATGACCTATGGATCCAAACCTTTTAAAGAGAATAAAAAATGCTCATTAGATTCTCAACTAATCGTGCAGTGGGATATTTACCCGAGTCAAACAAGCCATTATTTTGCCCATTTACAAAAAGCTGACATAAAAATAATAGATGATTGTAAGATCATTTATCGGTCAATCATAAGTAACGGGATATGATTTTTTTGTAAGAAATGAATTATAGATTTGGAGTCAACACTCAGTTAAAAATCCCCCACCTCCCCCTTTTCCCGATGATTGCAAATCCAAATATATAAAAACTAAAAAGAGTTTACAATCCCTATATTTTTCCCATTTACTAAAAGCTGACATAACAATCATAGATTATTTTAGCATGATTTATAGGTCAATCATGCGTAACGGGCTATATTTTTTTGTAAGAAATGACTTATGGATTGGGAGTTAACACTCATTTAAAAATCCCCCGCCTCCCCCTTTTCCCTACAATTACAAAACCCAATATATAAAAACTAAGAAGAGTTTACAATCCCTATAAATTACAGACAATTTTTGGAATTATCTCTCTCTACATTTGTGCATTTCCATTTTGGATGTATACTTTTTTCTTAAATAAAAACTGGAGTTTTCACTTTCCCTTCATTTCATAACGAATTTTGATAAGGAAAAAAGATCACAACAAAATGAAAATTTTAGAGTTGAAGTATGGAAAAAATTTAAAACAATAACAAATGTATGTAAAGAAAATTTATTCACACACCACAAAAGAACTCAAAAGTTTTGTTATCCTAGTTTTGGAAATTCCACTAGTTCAACCCTAATAGCTTGGAATTTTATAAGAAGGAGGTTTCTACACATGTTTTAAATATGTATAAGCATGCTTGAAACATGTTAAAGATCCAAAAGTCCTATGGATCCAAACCTTTTAAAGAGAATAACAAATGCTCATTAAATTATCAAGTGAACTTGTGGTGGCAAATTTACCCGAGTCAAACAAGCCTTTATTTTTCCCTTTTAAAAAAAGCTGACCTAACAATCATAGATGTTTGAAAGGTGATTTATCGGTCAATCATGCGTAGCGGGCTATTTTTTTTCTAAGAAATTACTTATGGAATGGGAGTCAACACTCAGTTAAAAATCCCACACCTCCCCCTTTTCCCCACGATTGCAAAACCTAACATATAAAAACTAAAAAGAGTTTACAATCACTAAAAATTACAGACACTTTTTGGAATTATCTCACTATGCATTTGTGCATTTCTCTTTTAGCTGTATACTTTTTCTTAAATCAAAACTTGAGTTTTCACTTTCCCTTCATCCCGTAAACAATTTTCATAAGTGAAATAGATCACAACAAAATGTAAATTTTAGAGTTTATGTATGGAAAAATTTTAAAACAATAAAAAATGTACGTAAAGAAAATTTATTCATACACCACAAATGAACACAAAAGTTTTGTTATCCAAATTTGGAAAATTCTACTAGTTCAACCTTAATAGCTTGGAATTTTATAAGAAAGAGATTTCTACACATGTTTTTAATATGGATATGCATGCTTGAAACATGTTAAAGATGCAAATGACCTATGGATACAAACCTTTTAAAAAGAATAACAAATTCTCATTAAATTCTCAAGTGAATGTGCAGTGGGATATTTACCCGAGTCAAACAAGTCATTATTTTGCCCATTTACAAAAAGCTGACCTAACAATCATAGATGATTGTAAGGTGATTTATCGGTCAATCATGTGTAATGGGCTCTATTTTTTGTAACAAATAACTTATGGATTGGGACTCAACACTCATTTAAAAATCTCCCGCCTCCCCCTAGACCCGATGATTGCAAAACCTAATATTTAAAAACTAAAAAGTGTTTACAATCCCTAAAATTTACAGACACTTTTAGGAATTATCTCTCTCTACATTTGTGCATTTCTATTTGAGATGTATATTTTTTCTTAAATCAAAACTAGAGTTCTCACTTTCCCTTCATTTCGTAAACAATTTTGATAAGTCAAATAGATTACAACAAAATGAAAATTTTAGAGTTTATGTATGGAAAACATTTATAAAAATAACTAATGTAAGTAAAGAAATTTTATTGACACACCACAAATGAACACTAATGTTTGGTCATCCAAGTTTGGGAAATTCCACTAGTTCAACCCTAATTGCTTGAAAATTTATTAGAAGGAGATTTCTAAACATGTTTTAAATATGGATATGCATGCTTGAAACATAATAAAGATGCAAATGACCTATGGATCCAAACCTTTTAAAGAGCATAACAATTGCTCATTAAATTCACAAGTGAACGTGCGGTGGGATATTTACACGAGTCAAACAAACCATTATTTTGCCCATTTACAAAAAGTTGACCTAACAATCATAGATGATTGTAAGGTGGTTTATAGGTCAATCATGCGGAATGATCTATATTTTATAGTAAGAAATTACTTATGGATTGGGAGTCAACACTCAGTTAAAAATCCCCCGCCTCCCTCTTTTCCCGATGATTGAAAAACCCAATATACAAAAACTTAGAAGAGTTTACAATCTCTATAAATTACGAAAGCAGTTTGGAATTATCTCTCACTACATTTGTGCATTTCCATTTTGGATGTATACTTTTTTCTTAAATAAAAACTGGAGTTTTCACTCTCCCTTCATCTCGTAAACAATTTTGATAAGGAATAAAGATCACAACAAAATGAAAATTTTAGAGTTTAAGTATGGAAAAAATATAAAACAATAACAAATGTAAGGGAAGAAAATTTATTCACACACCAGAAATGAACACAAAAGTTTTGTTATCCTAGTTTGGGAAATTCCACTAATTCAACCCTAATAGGTTGGAATTTAATTAGAAGAAGATTTCTAAACATGTTTTAAATATGGTTAAGCATGCTAGAAACATGTTAAAGATGCAAATGACCTATGGATCAAAACCTTTTAAAGAGAATAAAAAATGCTCATTAAATTCTCAAGTGAACGTGCGGTGGGATATTTAACCAAGTCAAACAAGGCGTTATTTTTCCAATTTAAAAGAGGTGACCTAACAAACATAGATAATTGTAAAGTGATTTATCGGTCAATCATGCCTAACGGGCTATATTTTTTTCTAAGAAATGACATATGGATATGTAGTCAACACTTAGTTAAAAATCCCCCACCTCCCCCTTTTCTCGACTATTGCAAAAACCTAATATATAAAAACTAAAAAGAGTTTACAATACCAAAAAATTACAGAGACTTTTTGGAATTATCTATCTCTATATTAGTACATTTCCATTTTAGATGTATACTTTTTTCTTAAATCAAAACTAGAGTTTTCACTTTCTCTTCATCTCATAAAAAAAATTGATAGGGCAAATAGATCACAACAATAAGAAAATTTTAGAGTTTATGTATAGAAAAAATTTTAAAAAATGAAAATTTTAATTAAACTAAATTTATTCACACACCACAAATGAACGCAAAAGTTTTGTTATCCAAGTTTGTGAAATTCCACTTGTTCAACCCTAATAGCTTGGAATTTTATAAGAAGGAGATTTCTACATGTTTTAAATATGGATATGCATGCTTGAAACATGTTAAAGATGCAAAGGACCTATGCACCAAAACCTTTTAAAGAGAATAACAAATGCTCATTAAATTCTCAAGTGAACGTGTGGTGGGAAATTTACCCAAGTCTCACAAGCCATTATTTTGCTCATTTACAAAAAGCAGATCTAACAATCATAGATGATTGTAAGGTGATTTATAGGTCAATCATGTGTAACGGGCTATATTTTTTTTGTAAGAAATGACTTATTGATTGGGAGTTAACACTCAGTTAAAAATCCCCTGCCTCCCCCTTTTCTCGACAATTGCAGAAACATAATATATAAAAACTTAAAAGAGTTTACAATCTCTAAAAAATTACACACATTTGTGCATTTCCATTTTAGATGTATATTTTTTTCTCAAGTCAAAACTGGAGTTTTCACTTGCCCTTCATCTCGTAAACAATTTTGATAAGGCAGATAAATCAGAACAAAATGAAAATTTAAGAGTTTATGTATGGAAAAAATTTAAAACAATAACCAATGTAAGTAAATAAAATTTATTCACACACCAAAAATGAACACAAAATTTTTGTTATCCAAGTTTGGGAAATTCCACTAGTACAACCCTAATAGCTTGGAATTTTATTAGAAGGAGATTTCTACATAAGTTTTACATAAGGATATGCATGCTTGAAACATTTTAAAGATGCAAAAGACCTATGGATCCAAACCGTTTAAAGAGATTAAATAATGCTAATTAAATTCTCAAGTGAACGTGTGGTGGGATATTTACCTAAGTCAAACACGCCATTATTTTGCCCATTAACAAAAAGTTGACCTAACCATCATAGATGATTGGAAGGTCATGTATCGGTCAATCATGCATAATGGGCTTTATTTTTAAGTAAGAAATAACTTATGGATTGGAAGTCAACACTCAGTAAAAAATACCCCACCTCCCACTTTTCCCTACTTTTACCAAAAAAAATATATAAAACCTAAAAAGAGTTTACAATCCCTAAAAATTACAGACACTTTTTGGAATTATCTCTCTCTACATTTGTGAATTTCCATTTTAGATGTATAATTTTTTCTTAAATCAAAACTTCAGTTTTCACTTTCGCTTCATCTCGTAAAAAAATTTGATAAGGCAAATAGATCACAACAAAATAAAAAATTTAAAGTTTATGTATGGAAAAAATTTAAAACAATAACAAATGTAAGTAAAGAAATTTTTTTCACACACCACAAATGAACACAAAAGTTTTCTTATCCAAGTTTGGGAAATTCCACTAGTTCAACCTAATAGCTAGGAATTTTATAAGAAGGAGATTTCTACACATGTTTTAAATATGGATATGCATGCTTTAAATATGTTAAAGATACAAATGACCTATGGATCCAAACCTTTTGAAGAGAATAAAGAATACTCATTATATTCTCAATTGAAGGTGCAGTGAGATATTTACCTGAGTCAAAAAACTATTATTTTACCAATTTACTAAAAGCTGACAAAAAAATCATAGATGATTGTAAGGTGATTTATCGGTCAATCAAGCGTACCAGGCTATATTTTTTTGTAATAAATGATTTACGGATTGGGAGTCAACACTAAGTTAAAAATCACCTGCATCCCCCTTTTCACGACCATTGCAAAACCTAATACATCAAAGCTAAAAAGAGTTTACAATCCCTTAAAATTACAAAGACTTTTAGAAATTATCTCTCTCTACATATGTGCATTTCCATTTTAGATGTATACTTTTTCTTAAATCAAAACTATATTTCTCACTTTCCTTTCATCTCGTAAACAATTTTGAAAAGGCAAATAGATCAAAACAAAATGAAATTTTTAGAGTTTAGTTATGGAAAAAATTTAAAACGATAACAAATGTAAGGAAATAAAATTTATTCACACACCACAAATGAACACAAAAGTTTTGTTATCCAAGTTAGGGAAATTCCACTAGTTCAATCCTAGTTGCTTGGAATTTTATAAGAATGGGATTTCTACGCATGTTTTAAATATGGATATGCATGCGTGAAACATGTTAAAGATGCAAATAGCCTATGGATCCAAACCTTTGGAAGAGAATAACAAATGCTCATTAAATTCTCAAGTAAATGTGCGTTGGGATATTTACCCGAGTCAAACAAGCCATTATTTTTCCCATTAAAAAAAGTTGACCTAACAATCATAGATGATTGTAAGGTGATTTATCGGTCAATCATGCGTAACGGTCTATATTTTTTTTTGTAAGAAATGACTTATGGATTGGGAGTCAACACTCAGTTAAAAATCCCCAGCCTCCCCCTTTTCCAGACGATTGCAAAATATAATATATAAAAACTTCAAAGAGTTTACAATACCTAAAAATTACAGACACTTTTAGGAATTATATCTCACTACATTTGTGCATTTCCATTTTAAATGTATACTCTTTTCTTAAATCAAACTGGAGTTTTCATTTTCCCTTCATCTCATAAACAATTTTGATAAGGCAAATAGATCACAACAAAATGAAAATTTTAGAGTTTATGTATGGAAAAATTTTCAGATAATAACAAATGTAAGTAAAGAAAATTTATTCACACAACACAAATGAACACAAAAGTTTTGTTATTTAAGTTTGTGAAATTCTACTAGTTCAACCCTAATAGCTAGGAATTTTATAAGAAGGAGATTTTTACACATTTTTTAAATATGGATATGCATGCTTGAAACATGTTAAAGATGCAAATGACCTATGGATCCAAACCTTTTAAAGAGAATAAAAAATTCTCATTAAATTCTCAAGTGAACGTGTAGTGGGATATTTACCCGACTCAAATTAGCCATTATTTTGCCCATTTATAAAAAGCTGACCTAACAATCATAGATGATTGTCAGGTGATTTACCTGTCAATCATGTGTAACAGGCTATATTTTTTTTTGTAAGAAATGAGTTATGGATTGGGGGTTAACACTCTATTAAAAATCACCTGCCTCAACTTTTCACAACGATTGCAAAACCTAATATATAAAAACTAGAAAGAGTTTACACTGCCTAAAAATTATAGACACTTTTATGAATTATCTCTCTCTACATTTGTACATTTCCATTTTAGATATATACTTTTTTCTTAAATCCAAACTAGAGTTTTCACTTTCCCTTCATCACGTAAACAATTTTGATAAGGCAAATAAATAAATAAAATGAAAATTTTAGAATTTATGTATGGATTTTTTTTTTAAAATAACAAATGTAAGTAAAGAAAATTTATTCACACACCACAAATGAACACAAAAGTTTTGTTATCCAAGTTTGGGAAATTCCACTAGTTCAACCCTAAAAGCTTGGAATTTTATAAGAAGGAGATTTCTTCACATGTTTTAAATATGGATATGCAAGCGTGAAACATGTTAAAGATGCAAATCACCTATGGATCTAAAAATTTTAAAGAGAATAACAAATGGCCATTAAATTCTTCAGTGAACGTGCGGTGGGATATTTACCCTAGTCAAACAAGCCATTATTTTATCCATTTACAAAAAGCTGACCTAAGAATCATAGATGATTGTAAGGTGATTTATCGGTCAATCATGCGTAATTGGCTATATTTTTTTGTAATAAATGACTTATGGATTGAGAGTCAACACTCAGTTAAAAATCCCTTGTCTCCCTCTTTTCCCAATGAATGCAATACCTAATTTATAAAAACTTAAAAGTGTTTATAGTCACTAAAAATTACAGACACTTTTTTGAATTATCTCTCTCTACATTTTGCATTTCTATTTTAGATGTATACTTTTTTCTTCAATCAAAACTGGAGTTTTCACTTTCACTTCATCTCCTAAACAATTTTAATAAGGCAAATAGATCACAACGAAATGAAAATTTAAGAATTTATGTATGGAAAAAATTTAAATAAAAAAAAAGTAAGTAAAGATAAGTTATTCTCACACAACAAATGAACACAAAAGATTTGTAATCCAAGTTCGGGGAAATTCCACTAGTTCAACCCTTATCGGTTGGAATTTAATAAGAAGAAGATTTCTACACATGTTTTAAATATGGATATGCATGCTCGAAACATGTTAAATATGCTAATGACCTATGGATCCAAACCTTCTAAAGAGAATAACAAATGCTAATTAAATTCTCAAGTGAATGTGCGGTGGGATATTTACCCAAGTCAAACCCTCTATTATTTTGCCTATTTAAAAAAAGATGACCTAACAATCATAGATGATTGTAAAGTGATTTTTCGGTCAATCATGCGTAACGGGCTATATTTTTTTGTAAGAAATGACTTATGGATTGGGAGTCAACACACAGTAAAAAATCCCCCGCCTCCCCCTTTTCCCGATGAAAACAAAACCTAATATATAAAAACTAAAAAGAGTTTACAATCCCTAAAAATTACAGACACTCTTTGGAATTATCTCTCTATAAATCTGTGCATTTCCAATTTAGATGTATACTTATTTCTTAAATCAAAAATTGAGTTTTCACTTTTCCTTCAACTCGTAAACAATTTTGATAAGGCAAATAGATCACAACAAAATTAAAATTTTAGAATTTAAGTATGAATTTTTTTTTAAAAAAAACAAATGTATATAAAGAAAATTTATTCACACACCACAAATGTACAAAAAAGGTTTGTTATCCAAGTTTGGGAAATTTCACTAGTTCAAGCCTAATAGCTTGGAATTTTATAAGAAGGAGATTTCTACACATGTTTTAATGCATGCTTGAAACATGCTAAAGATGAAAAAGACCTAAGGATCCAAACCTTTTAAAGAGAATAATAAATGCTCATTAAATTCTCAAGTGAACATGCGGTGGGATACTTACCCGAGTCAAACAAGCCATTATTTTGCCCATTTATAAAATGCTGACCTAATAATCATAGATGATTGTAAGGTGATTTATCAGTCAATCATGCGTAACGGGCTAAATGTTTTTATAGGAAATGACTTTTGGATTTGGAGTCAACACTCAGTTAAAAATCCCCCACCTTCCTCTTTTCCCAACGATTTCAAAACCTAATATATAAAAAATAAAATGAGTTTACAATCCCTAAAAATTATAGACACTTTTTTGAATTATCTCTCTCTACACGTGAATTTCCATTTTAGATGTATACTTTTTTCTTAAATCAAAACTTGAGTTTTCACTTTCCCTTCATCTCGTAAACAATTTTGATAAGGAAAATAGATCACAACAAAATGAAAATTTTAATGTTTATGTATGGAAAAAATTTAAAATAATAACAAATGTATGTAAAGAAAAATTATTCACACACCACAAATGAACACAAATGTTTTGTTATCGAAGTTTGGGAAATTCCACTAGTTCAACCCTAATAGCTTGGAATTTTATAAGAAGGAGATTTCTACACATGATTTAAATATGGATATGCATGCTTGAAACATGACAAAGATGCAAATGACCTATGGATCCAAACCTTTTAAAAAGATTGACAATTGCTCATTAAATTCTCAAGTGAACGTGCGGTGGGATATTTACCCGAGTCAAATAAGCCATTATTTTGCCCATTTACAAAAAGCTGACCTAACAATCATACATGATTTTAAGGTGATTTATCGGTCAATCATGCGTAATGGGCTATATTTTTTTTTGTAAGAAATGACTTATGGATTGGGAGTCAACACTCAGTTAAAAATCCCCCGCCACTCCCTTTTCCCGACGATTGCAAAACCTAATATATATAAACTAAAAAGACTTTAAAATCCCTAAAACTTACAGACACTTTTTGGAATTATCTATCTCTACATTTGTGCATTTCCATTTCAGATGTATACTTTTTTCTTAAATCAAAACTGAAGTTTTCACTTTCCCATCATCTCGTAAACAATTTCTAGAAGGCAAATAGATCACAACAACATGAAAATTTTAGAGTTTATTTATGAAAAAAGATTTAAAACAATAACAAATGTATGTAAAGAAAATTTATTCACTCACCACAAATGAACACAAAAGTTTTGTTATCCAAGTTTGGGAAATTCCACTAGTTCAACTCTAATAGCTTGAAATTTTATAAGAAGGAGATTTCTACACATGTTTTAAATATGGAAATGCATACTTGGAACAAGTTAAAGATGCAAATGACCTATGGATCCAATCCTTTTAAAGAGAATAAAAAATGTTCATTAAATTCTCAAGTGAATGTGAGGTGGGATATTTACTAGAGTCAAACAAGCCATTATTTTGCCCATTTACAAAAAGCTGACCTAACAATCATAGATGACTGTAAGCTGATTTATTGGTCAATCAAGCATAACAGGCTATTTTTTTTTTTGTAAGAAATGACTTATGGATTGGGAGTCAACACACAGTTAAAAATCCCCCGCCACCTCCTTTTCATGGCGTTTGCAAAACCTAATTTATAAAAACTAAACTGAGTTTACAATCCCTAAAAATTAATAAGAAGGAGATTTCTACACATGTTTTAAATATGGATATGCATGCTTGAAACATGTTAAAGATGCTAATGACCTATGGATCCAAATCTTTTATAGAGAATAAAAAATTCTAATTAAATTCTCAAGTGAAGGTGTGGTGGGATACATACCTGAGTCAAACCAGCCATTATTTGAACCCGCTCGTTGGAAACATTTTTGGCGCCAGTAACTATTATGCCCACTGGCCATTATGTATTATCGGTAGATACACATTAGATACATATTTAAATCATAGTACCTATTTTTAATGCAATTTTAATTTTTATGCAATTAAATAACTGTGCATGCACATATAGTTGTATATTGTGCATGCAAATATAGTTGAATATTGTGCATATTTTGTTATTTTTTCAATTGTGAGAAATTTATTTAGGTTTTATGCCTACTTCATTTTATTATGCATGTTTTAAGTTAACCTAAATATAAGAAATTAATAATTGACATCAATTTTAATCAATTATTTTTATGTCATATTTATATATATATTTAAATAATTGAGTAATTATTTCCTATTGCTCTAAGGGGCATGTGCGCTTTAAAGCCCCCGTATGGAGTCAAGATGGCTCGCTTCAAATTGGAAAACCAGAGACAATCACGGCAGGAGATCTTGTAGTAGTAGCCAGAGAAAGGAAAAATGCTAGCGAAGAACTTCCAAATTTTCAAAAACCAGCAGCAAGATCAAACCAATATCAAATTTCTAGATTGACGACAGATAATGGGAACAACAATAGATACAGCCAGATTGTCAGCAAGATTATGTCCGAAAAAAATGTCTTCGTTGCTATTAGATTTGGAAAATCAGTAGACAATGTTGGAACTGCTGATCAATCCAAACGAAAATGGAAACTTTCCAAATAGGAAAGAAATCACTTGTTTTAAAAAAAAATATGCCAACGGAGATGCCTTTCCAAGGTAAACTTTTTCAGCATATAACTTGCTAGATTCTTGATTCAGGATGATCCGTAGAGCTAGATAACTCACAAGATTAACTTGGAATGAATCCGACGGCCAGGCTGGATGAGAGATCAATAAGACATCCGAATAACTTCTGAATTAGTCTGACAACAGAGAAGATACGATTCAATCTTCGGTAGGTAGCAGAGATAAGAAGCAGGATTAGAGAACCAAAGATCCAGCTGCTAACAAATAGAAATAAGCCATAATGCTAGGATAAATTGATTTGGCTGGATAATGGAATGGACAACAAAGAATAAGATCAATTTACCATCTTCTCCAACCTGGGATGGACAGTAACAATGGGATTTTCTCATAGTCTCGGGAGCAAAGTCAACTTCTACAACGATGTTGGCTTCCGAATAGTTATGAAAAACCAGAGAACCACCAAGACTTCTTATGGTAATTATGGCATCTTCTAAGAAACAATGGACAAAAAATCAATCAGCAAAGGAACTTTCCGAAATCAATAGAGTCATCATCCTCGCTACCTAAAAAGAACTGAAAAAATAATCTGGTTGGCAATGACAATCTTTCAACTGGCGGAAAATATTGGGATGTAGAATAATCCATATAATAAAGAATAATCAACCTAAGGAATCAAAGTAGCAATATGAGCAAAGAAAAGAGAAAAAAATATGGGTTTCACTAGGGAAGAGAATCAGCAAAATACAAGGACACGAGACAAAGAGATAGAAAAGGATTTTTTGGAACCATAGCTATGAGTCCTAAAAATCAATGTTCTGATACCATGTTGATTTTCAGGACTCCATGGATTTAGCTCATGGAGAAAAAGAGAAAGGAACTGATTGATAGAAAACAGGAGGAAGAAGATGTTATGGACTTGATCTATGGGCCTTGAGCCCATCTTTAACATCTCTTGTATGTGTGGGTCTTCCTTTGTCTTATGGACCAGCCGTCAGTGCCTCATATTTCCATGCAACGCTTTTCAAGCTGAAAATTATTTCCAAGAAAATTTTGTGGTAATTCAATTTTTCCTAAAAAAAAAAATTACATTTGACTACTATAAGGGCTTGTTAATGCCTTTTTTCAGAAAAATTTTAAAAAATATTTCTAGTAAAAATACATGCCCATGGACCATTAGTGCCTCATGTTGAATTTATGGAAAAGGAAAATACTTCTTTGACATCAATAACTTGTTGTAATCAGAGTACATGAGTACATGAACCTCTATTTATAATAGAGGAAGGTAGTAGAGTCCAATTACAATAAAATTACCCTTGTCCCAATTACACCCAAACTCTAATACTTAAGGTAAGTCCTAACATAATTAGGTAACTCAATACTGATAAAAGACAAATATAACTTAAACTAAAATCTTCTTGGTCGTGACCCTAAGATAAAGATACTTTTGTGAGTCCTTCTTGATCTTCCAACTGATGTGATAAGGATTCAAGGATGCAGCTCTTGGTAATCATTGTGGGTCCTACTTCTTATGGGCTTGGTCCCATCTTGTGGGCCATCCTTGGTAATGTGGCCCATCTTATAATAATAGTACATATGTGGGCCTTCCTTGGTCATTTGGGCTTGATCTTATCCTCCAACACTCCCCCTCATGCTGGGGATGAGAGAACAACATGAACTCCCAGCTTGCTGCAAATGATGTATAAAATATTTTTGTATAAAATGGCACATCTTCCAATATGCTCTCATCTTCCAACATTCCCCCTCATGCTATTGCGTCCTTCCATGAGGCTCTGTGGCATTATAAGTAGTCTGTAAGTCATTGCTTCATACTCCAGTCTTAATGCTGGATGTAGGGCACACTCCACTACTATCGATAGTGTGTCTATCGACATTACTTTGAAGTGTCCCTCCACAGGACAATGACTCTCAAGTGGTAGGAGACATAAAAGCCATGACGGGGGGGGGGGGGGGGGGGGGGGGGGCGGGGAGGGAGGAGGAGGTAGATGTTATAATAAGTTTCTCCGTCATGGAATCCCAACAACAAATAATTTTCATCTTTTTGACAGAGATGAAGTTTCTTCGTCGTGGACTCCCAACCACAAATAATTTTCATCTTTTTGACGGGGATGAAGTTCCTCCGTCGTGGACTCCCAACCACAAATAATTTTCATCTTTTTGACGGGGATGAAGTAAATTATGATATGAGGCCACCTCTTATTCAATAATAATGTCCCCAAAGAGACATAATAGTTGTAGCTGAATATAACACGACCATCTTCCAACACATATAACATGAACCAAATATTAAACTCTGTCAAAAAACCCATGAAATAATCCGATAAAATATTTCTTCCTTGATGCACAAGCTTCATCTTTTGTGTTCCCCTTTTCTTGAATATTTTGGTCACATAAAATTATCCACGACATAAGGAATAAAATACCTCTTTCTTGTTCTTCTTCTACTTCTCCCCCTCAAGGTGGGAGGTAATGGTAGTGATCCCAGCTTGAACCAAATTTCATAGAAGTAGCAATAATCTCAAATAATAGAGATTTGTAAATAAGCCCTCAAACCAGGGAGAAGTGAGATATTTTCCTGATATATCAACTCAAACAATGACACAAACCAATCGGCATAAATTAGGATTTTAAATGTAACAAAATACCTGCATGACCTTTGATTCTTCCAATGCGAATATATCTTTAAATATAGATCAGATTGACATGAAATTTTCTTCGTCTGTAAGTAGACTTAAATAAATTTCATCCAAGTATAACATATCTTTATAAAATATAATTATTAGAAGATAAATAATCTGATAGGTTTCAGTCTATGTCATTTGGCCAAACTAAGTACTGTTTCTCCTATTTATACCAGAATGACCATTGACTCTTACAAGATCAATATCTCCTAAAAAAAATCATACAGAGAATTGGTGGAATAGGTAAGAAAATAGACTTAAATATATTTCTTTTTATATATAATTCTCCATATAAACTCTCTCTCTTGATAGCATAAAATACCTTAGAAATTGAGGCTCTCGAACCTCTTTTTTAAATCTGACCTTTGCTACTTCAAATATGGATTTATCTTTGTAGATAACTCAGATAAAAAATTGGTTGAATTGGTAAAAGAATAGACTTACAGATATTTCTTTTGATATGTATTTCTCCATATAAAATTTAGTTCTTGATAGCAAAAAATATGTCGGGAGCTGAACCTTTATGCTGCTGCTCGAACCACTTTGCAATCTGACATTTGCTCATTCAAATATCGATATCTCTCTATTGATTATTCCGATTGGAACAAATAGGTTTTATTTGGAAATTAGACTCAATATATTTCCGTCAATATATATTTTAAAATATAAAAAACTATGTATAGAGGTAAAAAATCCAAAACAAACCACTGGTTTAGGGACTGAAAAAAAATAACTATGAACCTAGACCTAGGGTTTAGGGTTTAGAGAAAAGGATCACATTACCTCTGTGAGTTGACCAAGTCAACTCATAGAACCTGCTCTGATACCATGTTGAATTTATGGAAAAGTGAAATACTTCATTGACATCAATAACTTGTTGTAATCAGAGTACATGAACTCTGTTTATAATAGAGGAAGGTAGTTGAGTCCAATTGCAATAAAACTACCCTTGTCCCAATTACACCCAAACTCTAACACTTAAGGTAATTCCTAACATAATTAGGTAACTCAATATTGATACAAGACAAATATAACTTAAACTAAAACTCTTCTTGGTCGTGACCCTAAGATAAAGATACTTTTGTGAATCCTTCTTGATCTTCCAACTGATGTGAATGCCAGCTCTTGGTAATCATTGTGGGTCCTACTTATTATGGGATTGGGCCCATCTTGTGGGCCTTCCTTGGTCTTTTTGGCTTGATCTTATCTTCCAACACCTCATGTTTACAGGAATCTCTTTTCTTGATGAAAATTCTTACCTAGAAAATTTTAGTGTAAGGTAATTTTTTTTCTGAAACAACAAACTTCTTACATTGTTTCTACCTTTTTTAGGAAACTATGGCAATGCATTTCTAGTAAAATTATATCTCTAGCATCTATTAGTGCCTCATGTTTTCTAGAAACACTTTTCAAGAAGAAAGTTTTTTACAAGGAAATTTTTTTGTAAGGCAATTACTTTCAACTCTAAGGTATTGTTAGTGCCTTTAGTTAGGAGACATTGGAAAATTATTTGTTTAAGAGAAGATATGGAAGCCTCTTACATGACTCTCGCAATAAGAAGTTTTATAAAGCCAAAATTATTATGGAAGGAGGTCTCATAGAAGAGTTTCAATTTAACGGTGTTTTAGTTATGTTAGTCTTCTATTAATATTGAGTTATTTAATTATGCTATGACTTATCTTTAAGTGTTAGAGTTTGGGTGTAATTTGGACAAAGGTAGTTTAATTGTAATTGGACTCTACTAGTTTCCTCTATTATAAATAGGGGCTCATGTACTCTGATTACAACAAGTCAATGAAGTATTTCTCTTTTCCATAAATTCAACATGGTATCAGAACTGCTTCTGTGAGTTGACTTGGTCAATCCACACAGTTACTGTGATCCTTTTTTGATCTATGATCTCTATCAGTTTAGAGGCTTCTATGACCTTGTTCATCTTGAAGCATCGTGTCGTTCCTACTTGGATTGCTGAGTAAGAAATCGGCTATACTTCCAAGACTGGAAGTTGAATTTATTCTACAGTTGGCATCTCCCTTATTTCTGAAAGTTTTTGCTCGAGTTGGTGTCATCTTGCAGTCATTGTTATTATATTTTCATTGCAGTTGTGTCTCACTGATTGGAAACCCTCCCAAGTTGGCATAGATCGTCTTGCTGTCATAATTTTTGCTGCTTCATAACCTAGCTGAACAGAAATCTCAGCCAAGTGATTTGGCTGTCTACCGATCAGTCTACTTGATCTCGTTGATTACTCTGCTACTTGTTACTAGTTTGCCAATTACAAAGACTCAGCAACTTGGCGGTCACTGGCTTGGAAAGTCTTGTGTTGGTGTTAATCCGGAAGATAACTCTGTCTAACCTCACTCTGCCAAGAGACAAGGACAAAAGGCTATAATTCTAGAGCATTACTGATCATCTGGTATTATTTATCAGAAGTTACTGCTGTCAATTCTCGATCGAGCTTTGTTGTTGTTTCTGAAGATTGGGTGATCTCTTTGCCTCATCCCTTGCTGTTGCTCCGCTGCCGAAATTGGAGGGAAAGATTTCTAAACAATTTTCCATCCTTCTTCAGAAATCAACATTTGCCATATTTTTATAAGATTGTTGGATGCAAATTAGACAGTATTTCTTTTAGCAGAGGATTTTCTGTGTTGTTTTGTTGGACATCTCTAGCTTTTTTTGGTGAGGATTATTTGCAGTTGGCTTACAATTTTGACGGAATTTTATTCTACCTTGCTGGTCTATTATCTTTTCCGTGAATAACTACTCCAGCAGTCAGCCAAACATCATCATTGTCATCGTCATTGTGATTTTCTGTGTATAATCCTTCGCTCATTGCTTCCTCTCTGAGATACTATTGTTCGAAGATATCTTCTCCGTTGCTCTCGTTGGTTCATCGGCGGCTATCCTCTCTTATTCTTATTTTTGGAAGTATCTGTCTCCTTGGATTGATATTTCGAGTATCTCTGCCATGAATCATAGTCCTGTTGCCATTGTGGGATAAGACATCTATTGAGATTCCGTTCTGCTGAGTTGTTTTCCTGCAAATTCCTCTCTGTTTGGAGTCGTGGGAGGAAGACGAAGACAACTGAATATCAACTTTCCTAAGTTAGGAAACTTGATTTAATCGAACACCGGGTCGAGAGGCTGACTGCAACCCAGACCGGGCCGAGTCAACCTAGAGACGTGGCCGACCCGAGCTCATCCTATATTTTGTTGAGTTAACTTGGGGCAATCCAGTCCGGGTCAACTCGACTTGGCCCACACATTTTTTTGTCTCGGTATACATGTTTGGGTCCCAAGTTTTATAAATATTTCTTCAACCACTCGGCTATATTGGTCTACTATTTGACTCGATGTGACTCGGTACTTTTTCTTCGGCTGGATTAATATTTTTGAAGTATTGGCAGCATATTCTTTGGTCAACAGGTTTGTTGAATTTAGGACCTCATGATTGAAACCTCGAGCACGATGAGAGAGGGAGAAGAAAAAGAACAAAGAGAGAGAGAGAGAGAGAGAGAGAGAGAGAGTAGAGAGGAGAGAAGAGAAAAGAGAGAAATAGAGTTTAGGCTTGAGTGAAATTCTTCACGAGTTGAGAAGTGGAGAGCTTGATTGAACCCTTTACTCTTTCAATTACATACTAAGAGATAAGATAGGAACCCTAATATCCCTAATTACATCAAACATCAATCATGATTATCCAAATCCACACAAATCAATGGAAGATAAATCGATTACATTAATCAAGGAAGATTGCCAAATCTTTCAACTCATGTGATAAGGATTCTAGCTCGTGTGATGACTTATCATGCCACCTCATGTGATCATGGTGGGTCCCACCTTGTAAAACTCCCCCTCAAGCTGGGGGTGAGAAAACATCGTAAATGCCCAACTTGCTATAGATGGTGGACAAGATCTTATGAGTGACTGATTTGGTGAGAATGTCTACAACTTACCCTTGTGAGGAGACATGTTTGATTGATAATATGCCGGCTTGGAATTTCTCTTGTATGAAATGGCATTCTACCTCAATGTGTTTTGTTCTCACAAGGAAGACTGGATTTGAGGTGATATGTTTTGCCACCTGATTATCGCAATGTAGATCCATAGGGTCTTCTTTATAGAATCCCAGTTTAGTGGGAAGGGATCTGATCCATAGAAGCTCACTAACTGTGTGTTCCATGAACCTGTATTATGCATTTGCACTAGACATTGCAACTACATTTTGCTTCTTGCTTCTCCATGTAACCAAGCTCTCTCCAACCATTGTACAATATCCCAAAGTAGATTTTCTATCATCCAGGGATCTGGCCCAGTCTGCGTATGACAACCCTTCTATGTTAAAGTGACCATGGTTCTTATAGAGAAGCCCTTTTCCTGGAGATCCTTTCAAATATCACAATATTCTTTCTAGTGCTTTCTAGTGAGTAAGTTGTGTTTTGTGCATGTATTGACTCACCACACTTACTGCATTTGATATGTTTCCCTACAAGTCTTTGATATTTTCCGATATCCACATCTTGTCCATTGCCTACAGATAATTTTATATTGGAATACATGGGGGTTTCTACTGGTCTACGCCCCATCACTCCTATCTCCTCCAGTAGATCAAGGACATACTTCCTTTGAGATAGTATAATCCCATGTTTGGACTGTAGTACTCCAATACCCATAAAGTATTTAAGTAGTCCAAGATCTTTAGTATTGAATTATTCACATATCTTTTCCTTGGTTTCCTGAATGCCCTTATGATCACTACCGGTTAAGACAATATCATAAAAAAAACAGCCAAAATAACTTTGCCTTTAGGTGTGTATTTAAGAAATACAGAGTGATCTATGGAACATCTGAGAAATTCAGCCCGTTTGAGTGCTTGGCTAAATTTATCAAACCATGCATGAGGAGACTGTTTCAGATCATAAAGGAATTTCTTCAATCAGCATACCAACTTCCCCTCAACCAAAAATCCAGGTGGTTGTTTCATATAAATTTCTTCCTTTATATCCCCGTTGAGAAAAGCATTTTTCATATCAAGTTGATAGACCGGCCAGGAAGAGAGATAATAAAATACGTACCAAGTTAATGTATGCCACCAGAGAGAATGTTTTCTCATAACCGATCCCATAACATTGTGTATAGCCTTTAGCAATGAAGCAGGCCTTAAGGAAAGCAACTGACCCATCCGGATTGTATTTATCAGTAAAGACCCACTTACAACAGACAAGTTTTTTATCTGATGGAAGATGAGCTAGAGCCCAAGTCTAATTCTCATAGAGTGCCTACAGTTCGTCATCCATTGCCGCCTTCCACCCTGGATATTTTAGAGCCTCCTGATAGGGCTATGGGACTGAGATGAAGGAGATAGTCGCAAGAAATTGAGAACATGAAGAGGATAAACAATTGTGAGACACAAAATTGGATATGTGGTGAGAAGTAGAGCGCCTAGTGCAAGTTCTGGGTTCTTTTCTTAAAGCAATAGGTTGAGTATCATATTGTGGTCCAAAAGGAACAGGAGAAAATGGACTTACCTTGATGGGATCTGCAAACTCCGCAAGTGTGGTGTCAACCAGTGCTTCAGGTAGTTGAACAGTTTTCATAGCATAGAGCACAATCAGTGGTGGAGAAGCTAGTACAGAAGAGAGACTTGGAGGAGCATTGTTTGAGTAGTATGAAGAGTCTTCAAAAAAATTTACATCCATAGACACAAATAACCTTTGGAGAGTGGGATTGTTGCAAATATAACCCTTCAACATGCAAGAATATCCTAAGAAGATACACTTGACCGATTTTGGATCATGTTTACTATGTTTTGGGGAGGTAATATGAACAAAGCATGTACAACCAAAGACTTTCAAGGGAAGTGTGTTGAATTTATGGAAAAGAGAAATACTTCATTGACTTCTTGTAATCAAAGTGCATGAACCTCTATTTATAATAGAAGAAGGTAGTAGAGTCCAATTACAATAAAACTACCTTTGTCCCAATTAATCCCAAACTCTAACACTTAAAGATAAGTCCTAGCATAATTAAATAACTTAATATAGATAAAAGACAAGCATAACTTAAACTAGAACTCTTCTAAGATGTGACCATAAGATAAATATGTGTTTGTGAGTCCTTCTTGATCTTCTAACTTAAGTGATAAGGATGCCAGCTCGTGGTAATCATGGTGGGTCCTACTTCTTATGGGTTTGGGCCCATCTTGTGGGCTTTCTTTGGTCGTGTGACCCATCTTATAATACTCTTAGATATGTGGGCCTTCCTTTGTGGTGGGCTTGGGCCCTATCTTCCAACACTCCCCCTCAAGCTGGGGGTGAGAGAACATCAAGAATTTCCAACTTGCTGCAAATGATGTATAAAATCTTTTTGTATAAAATGGCAGTCCTCCAATCTTCCAACACTCCCCCTCACGCTGGTGCTCTCTTCCTTAAGACCCACCTGGCCGATTCAGGGAGGTATAACATAGAATTAATAATAAGTTCCTCCGTCAGGGTGTCCCAACCGTTGACACTTGATATTTTTGACGTATTAAGTTCCTCCGTCATGGAATCCCAACCATTGAAATTTTTGATATTTTTGACAGGGACAAATAAATAATGGTATGAGGCCACCTCTTCTTCAGTAATAATGTCCCCAAAGAGACATAATAGTTGCAGTTGAATATAACACAACCATCTTCCAACACATATAACACGAACCAAATAATAAACTTTGTAAAAAAACCCATGAAATAATCTGATATAAAAATTTATTATTAGATGCAAAAGATTCATTTGAGCTCCCCCTCTCTTGTATATTTTGGTCAAATAAAATTTATCCACAACATCTGGAATAAATTACCTCATTCTTGTACTTCTTCTTCTTCTCCCCCTCAAGCTGGGAGATAATGACAATGATCCCAGCTTGAACCAAACATCATAGATGTAAAAATAAGCCCAAATAAAAGAGATGTAATAATAAGCTCTTAAACTATGGAGAAGTGACTTATTTTCCTGATATAGAAATTCAAACATTGACGCAAAACAAATGGCATAAATTCGGATTTTTCAATACAATAGAAGACCAACATGACCTTTGATTCTTCCAATGCAAATATATCTTTAAATATAGATCAGATTGACATGAATTTTTCTTTGTCTGAAACTAAAATTAAATAAATTTCATCCACGTACAACTTCTCTTCATAAAATATAATTATTAGAAGATAAAAAATCTGATAGATTTCAGTCTTTGTCATCTGGCCAAACTTTCCACTGTTTCTCCTTTTTTCCAGTATGACCATTGACTCTTCCAAGATGAATATCTCCTTATAAAAACATCACACCGAGAATTTTTGAATAGGAAAGAAGATAGACTTACATATATTTCTTTTTATATATAATTCTCCATATAAAGTCTCTTTCTTAATAGCATAAAATACCTCGTAAGTTGAAACTTTCTGCTGCTGCTCTAACATCCTTTCCAATCTGACCTTTACTACTTCAAATATCTATTTATCTTTGTATATAACACAGATAAAAAATTTTTTTAATAGGTAAAAGAATAGAATTACATATATTTCTTTTGATATATATTTCTCCATATAAAGTCTAGTTCTTGATAGTATAAAATACCTCGGAAGCGAAAGCTTGCTACTGCTGCTCGAACCTTTTTGCAATCTGACCTTTGCTCATTCAAATATCGATATCTCTCTGATGATAACTCCGATTGGAAAAAAATCATTTTTATTTGGAAACTACACTCAAATATATTTCCGTCAATATATAATTTGAAATATGAAAATCTCATTATAGATGTGAAAATACAAATCAAACTATGGGTGTATGGAAAGAAAAAATATAACTATGAACCTAGACTTAGGGTTTTTGAGAAAAGGATCGCATTACCTTTGTGGGTTGACCACATCAACTCACAGAACTTGTTTTGATACCATGTTGAATTTATGGAAAAGAGAAATGCTTCATTGACTTGTTGTAATCAAAGTACATGAACCTCTATTCATAATAGAGGAAGGCACTAGAGTCCAATTACGATGAAACTACCTTTGTCCCAATTACTCTCAAACTCTGACACTTAAAGATAAGTCCTAGCATAATTAACTAACTTAAACTAGAACTCTTCTAGGATGTGACCTTATAAAGATGTCTTTGTGAGTCCTTCTTGATCTTCCAACTTATGTGACAAGGATGCCAGCTCGTGGTAATCATGGTGGGTCTTACTTATTATGGGCTTGGGCCCATCTTGTGGTCCTTCTTTGGTCATGTGGTCCATATTACAATACTCTTAGATATGTGGGCCTTCCTTGGTCGTGTGGGATTGGGCCCTATCTTCCAACAAAATGAGTAGGGATTACCATGTGGAAACAATAAGGAATATGGGGATTTATGACTGAGAATGAAAGAGGGTAGCCTATTTATAAGAAAGCCTATAGTAAGGTTGACATGTGCCCAATAAAAGTATGGGACTTTCATGGTATACAATAATTTGTGAGCTACCTCAAGAAGATGACGGTTCTTCCATTCTGCTACACCATTCTATTGGGAGGTGTAGACACAAGATGTTTGATGGATAATGTCATTCCCTTGACAAAAATAGTCAAGATCTTTGAAAGTATATTCTGAGGTATTATCAGACCTAAGTACTTTGATTTTTTACCAAATTGAGTTACAACTATAGCATGAAAGGGTTTAAAAATGGAGGGTATTTTAGATCGCTCTTTAAAAAGAAATTAGCCATGTGGTATGATTAAAATCATCAATAAATATAATAATGTACTTGAATTAGGAATTGTTTGAGATGCTCAAGGGTACCCATACATATGGGTGGATCATCAAAAAAGGAGAAATACTTTTAAGTTATGGACGAGGTGAGTATGTCCTTTGATGTTTGATTAGCTGACACACTTCACAATTTAAATTTGACATATCCTTACAGGTAGGAAAAAGAAGATGAAGAGACTGTGTGGATGGATATCCCAACCGATTGTGCCATAGAATTGTCTCAGTTTCCTTGGTTGAGATGGCATTTATTTGAGGCACGTCCAGGTGGTAGAGCCCCCCTTGTTCATGGCCACCTCGAATCACTTGCTTCATTGTAAGATTCTGAAACACATAGGAAGAGGGTGAGAAGGTAATTGAGAAATTAAAATGTTGTGTTAGTTGACTAACAGATACAAGATTCAAGGAAAAATTAGGAATGAAAGGAATATCTATGAGCGGAAGTGATGGTGTAATAGATGTGGATCCGTGCCCCAAAAATTTAGTTTGGGAGTAGTCAACTATGGTAAATGGTCCTCCTTTGTATGACTTACTGAGGCTTGATTAGCCTTCACCCAATCCGGTTTGCTATGGATTTTAAAACACTAATCTCTAGTGTGACCATATTTCTCACAATGGGGTGCATTCCATGCCATCTGTTCTGACAAAACCATTTCTTCCTCCTCTTCCTTGTCCTCCTATATAATTTCTTCCACGGCCTCGACTGCGGTCAATTGATGTTCCCCTATGCCTAGAGTACATAGTGGATGACACTTCAGTAGAATAAGGAGAAGAAGGGTCTGGGATGCAGAGTAATGTGGTACATACATCATCAAAGGTAGGAATAGCAGAGGTGCTGAGTTGACATTTAGCAACTTTGAGATATGGCTTAATGTTTGCAAGGCAAATGGCAATGACTAAGGTTTCCTTCTACTTGTCTTGGACAAAGACATCGGTGGAGGTAGGCTAAGCTAGCTTCCATTCTTGAAGAAGCCTTCTAAATGAGCCAAATATTCATGTATATTTTCTCCTTGTTTAGTTTGAACATTCTTTGTAGAATATCATATGGATTGTGTAAGTTGTCGAAGCTAGAGTACAAATTAGCACATTTATCCAAAATTTGTTTTTCGGTGTCAAGATGAATAACATTGTTGGAGACAGGTTCTTCCATGCTTTTGATTATCCAACTAATTACCAAAGTGTCATTTTTTAACCACTCAGCATAAAAAACATCTTCTTCATCGATGTGTAGCCCAAGTTTGGTTAGGTGACCAAGTTGGTCCCTTGTTATAAGGAACCGTCGAACCGATGTGGACCAGCTCAAGAAATTTGATATACCTCGCAAGGGTATGGTAATGATCTTGAGAATATCATTCTTGTCATCCATGTATTCTTCAGACATAAGAGGCAATCCAAGGGTAATAATGTACACAAATTTGAAATAACCTAAGTAAGCTTGGAGATTCAAGTGCAGCCAAGGTTAGCTTGGGTAGATAGGAGGAGAACCCGAGCTTTATCATGTCTTTAGGAAAAAAGGGAACCCTCATGGTCCAGTCAAATTACTAGCCAAAAATTTCTAAAATTAATTCTCTAGTCTTCCTTGTAGACAACAGCAAAAATCAATCAATAACCATGACATCAAGTAAGGTAGGTAGCAATTCTGAATTGAATCTTTCCAAGATCATTCCAAAAATTATATTTGATCCAGCTTGAGAAAAACCAGTATAGATTTAGTTCATCATGAATTAGGCAGTATATTATTGATAAAAAATCAAATAAACTCAGGCCTAATCAATAAGATATTGTGAGATCTTAAAAAACAGGTACCTTTCTTCAAATGGATTGGCGTCAACTAGACTTTCAAAGGACCACTTCCTTTCTTACTTTGTGCTTGATTATTTTTATGTAAAAAAGAATATTCTATTCTTGATTTTTCATGAACAATCAGCAACCTCTTGGCTCTCAAAAAATTCTCGAAAACATCACAAAACCGAGTAGAGTTTTTCAAACAACTTGGTTAATGGAGATGCTTAGCATGGAAGGTAAGTAATTAGATTTCTGAAATCCAATGGATAAAAAAACACTCATAATATACTCAAGAGAATTTTATTCATTATAAAAATCATTTTCCTACAAAATTATAACTTTTATTCAGAAAATCTCAACATAAACCGATTTTCAGCCAAAAACTTGCAAACCGACAAAACTGCCTTGGTAAACTTCTTCTAATCCGAGATGCATAAATCTCAATATTTTCATAAGATGAAGACAGAAATAAAATCAAATCTCAACCATCTTCTAAAGATCTGAAAACGAAGAGCATGAAGTAATAATAAAAATAATAAAAAACTTATCTCACAAGCATCAATCTTGTTTCACAAAGTGCATCTACGAGTAGCTTTTAGGATCAATTTTCCAATATTCTGAGCAAGATAAGAGAGAAAGAAAAATAAGAAAAGGGGAGAAAATCTCTCAGGTAGAGAGAAGAGAAGAGGACAAAGAGAGGTGTGCGCCAAGTAAGAGAGAGAGATTTACTAAAGAAGGAGTTGTGTGACTTGATTAATTACGAATTACAACACCTCTATTTATAGTAGAGGAAGTGATAGAGTCCTTATACAATTAACCTTTCAATCTCCTAATTACATTGCATCTCTAACTCTCTAAGATAAGTCTATCATGAAAAGATAACACAATCTACTAGAGGTCTAATATAAGTTAAACTAGAAATCTTCTTCCATTACGTGGACATAAGGGAGGAGGCTAGCTCGTGGCCTTATCCTTGTGGGTCCCACATGATCTTCCAGCTCATATTGATAAGATTACCAGCTCCTGGTATCTTTGTGGGTCCCACTTGATCTTCAAGTCTTTTAACTACTTTCAGCTTGTGCTTCTTACCTTCTTAACTCGTGCTAGCATGGGTGAGGACTCTTCTTGGCATCCCACATCCTCATGGTGGGTCCCACCAGCTCGTACACTATGGTGGGTCCCACATTGTAAAAGATAACATGTTGAATTTAGGACCCCATGATTGAAACCTCGAGTAAGATGAGAGAGGGAAAAGAAAAAAAGAAAAGAGAGAGAGAGATCGGGTAGAGAGAAGAGAAGAGAAAAAGAGAGAAAAAGAGTTTAGGATAAAAAGAGATTATTTATGAGTTGAGAAGTGGAGAGCTTGATTGAACCCTCCAACCAAGACCCCTATTTATACTATTTCTATTACATATTAAGAGATAAGATAGGATCCCTAATATCCCTAATAACATCAATCATGATTATCCAAATCTACACAAATCAAGGGAAGATAAATCAATTACATTAATCAATGAAGTGTGCCAAATCTTACAAATCATGTGATAAGGATTCCATCTCGTGTGATGACTCATCATGTCACTTCACGTGATCATGGTGGGTCCCACCAACTCGTGTTATCATGGTGCCTCCCACCTTGAAACAATATTATTTGGTACAGAAACTCGCATCGGATTATTTCATGTATCCTTATTACTCTAAAGGACTTCCATTATTTACCAGTTATCCATTGCTATACAACTGCACATTTGGTACATGTTATTTGGACTATTGTGTCTCTTTGATTGAGACATTATTTCTAAAGAAGAACTTCCCGATTGCTTGCCTTGGGTTCATTATTTGCTAACTGTTGTCGGTATTGGTTCGTCTGATATGGAATTTTAATTTTTTAGAAAAATAAAGCACGTGGTGGTCTCAACATCTTATCTTCCTCTTTACCCATTACCTATTGGTTATTTGGCAGCCTTTCTCCTTCCATCCTTTATTTGACTCTCACATACCCCTTTGAGGCAACCTCTTATGTGCTTCTTTGGTTGGTTTACCTTTATATATGTGGCCGTTTTAAGTCCATTGAGACTTTTTATATGTATTCGTGGGTCTTTTATTACCGTCTTGT
Source organism: Aristolochia californica (assembly GCF_029961685.1). Taxonomy (NCBI): domain Eukaryota; kingdom Viridiplantae; phylum Streptophyta; class Magnoliopsida; order Piperales; family Aristolochiaceae; genus Aristolochia; species Aristolochia californica. The sequence continues at coordinate 28,997,694 of NW_027181992.1, read as the reverse complement.
GAATGATAGGCATTACCCACATATCACCCATTTCTACCTTTGAGAGTCGGTGCCCGAGTTGGGACATTGTGTTGGAGGAGCTTATTACTACATCTATGTTATTTTATTCAAACTGGGATTACTGCCATTACCTCCCAGTTTGAGGGAGAGAATTAGAAGAAGCAGGACAAGAAAGAGGTATTTTATTCTATATGTTGTGGAAATTTTAATGTGACAAAAATATTCAAGAAAAGGGGAGCATAAAAGATGAAGTTTCTTAAAGATGAAGTTTGGTTTCATCTAAGAAGAAATGTTTGCAGCAAATAAAATTGAAGACCAAAAATCCTTGTCATTGCAAGCTGAAGTTATAAACTCCAGCTTGAGGGGGTGTGTTGAAGAGAAGATATGGAAGCCTCTTACATGACTCTGACAATAAGAAGTCTTACAAAGCCAAAATTATTATGGAAGGAGGTCTCATAGAAGAGTTTCTGTTAAAAGGTATTTTAGTTATGTTACTCTTCTATTTATATTGAGGTATTTAATTATGCTAGGACTTATCTTTAAGTGTAAGAGTTTGGGTGTAATTGGGACAAGGGTAGTTTAATTGTAACTGGACTCCACTAGTTTCCTCTATTATAAATAAGGGTTCATGTACCCTGATTACAACAAGTGCATGAAGTATTTCTCTCTTCCATAAATTCAATAGCATTTCTAGTAAAAATACGTCTTCAGGGACCATTAGTGCCTCATGTTTATAGGAAACACTTTTTAAGCTGAAAAATGCTTACCAGGAAAATTTTGAGGTAAGGCATTTTTTGCAAAAACAATTTACTTTCTACAACCACAAGGCTTTGTTAGTACGTTTTTTTCAGGAAATGTTTGATAGGTATTTTAAGTAAATATACATCGTGAGGGACCAATAGTGCTTCATGGATCCTGGAAAAAATTTCTACCTAAAAATTCTTACCAGGAAACTATTTTGTTAAAGCAATTTTTGCTGCAACAAATTACTTTCTACAACTATAAGGCCTTCTTAATGTATTTTTTTTAGCAAAAATTGAAAAACGTATTTCTAGTAAACATATGACCCTTTGTATCATTACTGCCTCATGTTTTCTAGAAACATTTTTCATGTCGAAAATTCTTACAAGGGAAATTTTGTGGCAAGGATATTTTTTTATGAAACAAATTACTTTCTACAACTATAAGGCCTTGTTAGTGCATTCTTTCGGACACGTTAAAAATGTATTTCTAGTAAAAATACGTCTCCAAGGACCTTTAGTGCCTCATGTTTCCTGGAAACACTTTTCAAGGTGAAAATTCTTACTAGAAAAATTTTGCTGAAACAAATTACTTTCTACATCTATAAGACCTTATTAGTGTTAGGAATTAAATGCCCTAATTCTAAAATAACGAGAACAATAATAATAATAATAGCGGAAGAAAGGAAAAGCAAGCACGAAAAACAAACAATAAGATTTATACAGGTTCACCTCAAGGTGACACTACGTCCTGTCTTCCGCAGCTGTAGTAATCCATTTTTGGAAGATGGGCTCTAGCCCACACGACCAAGGAAGGTTCACATATCTAAAAGTGTTGGAAGATAGGTCCAAGCCCATAAGAAGTAGGACCCACCAAGATTACCACGAGCTGACATCCTTATCACATAAGTTGGAAGATTAAGAAGGACTCAAAAAGAAAACCAAAAGCTGGTTGGAAGATCAAAGACTCCCAAAGATAATCACAAGCTGGTTGGAAGATCAAGAAGGACTAACAAAGGCATATTTATCTTATGTTCACATCCTAGAAGAGTTCTAGTTTGAGTTATGTTTGTCTTTTATCTATATTGAGGTATTTAATTATGCTAGGACTTATCTTTAAGTGTTAAAGTTTGGGTGTAATTGGGACAAAGGTAGTTTTATTGTAATTAGCTAATACTACTTTCCTCTATTATAAAAAGAGGTTCATGTACTCTTATTATAATAAGTCAATGAAGTATTTCTCTTTTCCATAAATTCAACATAGCATTAGAGAAGGTTCTGTGAGTTGACTTGGTCAACCCACAAAGATAATGAGATCCTTTTCTCTAAACCCTATACCCTAAGTCCAGGTTCATAGTTTTTTTTTTTCAGTCCCTACACAGGTAGTTTTCTTTGCATTTTTCACCTCTAAACTGATATTTTAATATTTAAAATTATTTATTTAAAGAAATATATTTAGGTCTAATTTCCAAGGAATTTTTTTTTTCAATCAGAGTTATCTACAAAGAGAAATCGATATTTGAATAAGCGTAGGTCAGATTGCAAAAGAGGTTCGAGCAGCAGTAGAAAGCTTCAAATTCTGATGTATTTTATGCTATCCAGAGGGAGACTTTATATGGAGATATATATGTATATATATATATATATAATATCTGTAAGTCTATTCTCTTACATATTCAACCAATTTTCAATCGGATTTATCTACAAAGACAAATAAATATTTGAAGCAGCGAAGGTCAGATTGAAAAAAAGGTTCAAGTAGCAGCAAAAATATTCAACTTCTGAGGTATTTTATGCTATAAAAAATGAGACTTTATATGGAGAACTATATATCAAAAGAAATATATGTAAGTCTATTTTCTTAACTATTCAACCAATTCTCTATCGGAGTTTTTTATAAGGAAATATTGATATTTGAAAAGTCAATGGTCATGCTAAAAAAAAAGGAGAAACATTAGTTGGTTGGGCCAGATGATAGAGACCGAAATCTATCAAAAAATTTATATTTTGGTAATTATATTTTATGAAGAGAAGATATACTTTTATGAAAGTTATTTAAGTATAGTTTCAGAAGGATAAAATTTCATGTCAATCTGATCTATTTTTAAAGTTATATTTGCATTGGAAAAATAGTCTGTTGCATTGAAAATTCCAAATTTAAGCCCATTTTTTGTGTCACTTTTTGAGTTGATATATCAGGAAAATATCTAACTTCTTCCTGGATAGAGGGTTTATTTACAGATATCTGTTATTTGGGCTTATTGCTACATCTATGATATTTGATTCAAGTTGGGATCGCTGCCATTACCTCCCAACTTGAAGGGGAGAAGTAGATGAAGTACAAGGAAGAAGTATTTTATTCCATATGTTGTGGATAAGTTTTATGTGACCAAAATATTAAAGAAAGGGGGAGCACAAATGAAGCTTGTGCATCCAAGGAGAAATTTTTTTACCAGATTATTTCATGAGTTCTTTTACAAAGTTTATTATAAGTGTTGGAAGATGGTCGTGTTATATTCAGCTGTAGCTATTATGTCTCTTTGGATGAGACATTATTATTGAAGAAGAGGTGGCCTCAGTATCCTTTCCCATGCCATCATTTAGTTAATACCCCATCAAAAAATATAAAAAATATCAATGGTTGGGATTCCAAGACAGAAGAACTTCATACCTTGTCAAAAATATAAAAAATATCAATGGTTGGGATTCCATGAAAGAGGAACATAATGGCCCATAAAAAATATCAAGAATATTTGGGACATCATGATGGAGGAATTTGATACCCCGTAAAAAATATCTATCAGTGAGAGTCGGTGCCAAGATTGGGACACCATGATGGATGAGCTTATTATTACATCTATTTTATACCCCCCCTGAATTGACCAGCTGGCCCTCATGGAAGAGAGGACCAGTGTGAGGGGGAGAGTTGGAAGATATGGAGGACTTCCGTTTTATAAAAAAAGATCTTCTACATCATTTGTAGCAAGTTGGGAGTTCATGATGTTCTCTCACCCCCATCTTGAGGGAGAGTGTTGGAAGATGGACTCCAGCCCACACGACCAAGGAACGCCCACATATCTAAGAGTGTTTGAAGATAGACCCAAGCCCATAAGAAGTAGGACCCACTATGATTACCACGCGCTGGCATCCTTATCACCTAAGTTGAAAGATCAAGAAGGACTCACAAAGGCATCTTTATCTTATGGTCACGTCCTAGAAGAGTTCTAGTTTGAGTTATGTTTGTCTTTTATCTATATTGAGTTATTTAATTATGATAGGACTTATCTTTAAGTGTTAGAGTTTGGGTGTAATTGTGACAAAGGTAGTTTTATTGTAATTGGACTCTACTACTTTCCTCTATTATAAAAAGAGGTTCATGTACTCTTATTGTAATAAGTCAATGAAGTATTTCTCTTTTCTATAAATTTAACATCCACTATGAAGATGAAATAGTTTACAAGAGAAATCGTACACTTACAGGTTTTTCTATCTAACCTCTCGGGCTACACTCGAGATGCTCCTCGGATTAAGATGATTAAAAAAACCTAATAGCGGCGCCCTCAATTATAAAGAGAAAATTAGGACAACCGCAATACAAGAGTAAAATTCTCAAATCGCCCTTAATGAAACAATAGTCAATATATCATGGATTGGACAGGGCCTCCACAGGGTGCTTTTGGGGGGGGGGGGGGGGGGGGGGGGGGGGGGGGTGGAAGGCAGAGTAACGTCCCCATTAAAAGGCACAAACGAACAAGAAGTGGTAGGAGGGAAGGACAAACCTAGATGAGCATCTTCTGAGGAATAGAATGAGGTGTCCTAAAAAAAGTCACATCCCGAGACACAAGTAACCTTTTGAGGGTGGGATTGTAACATAGAAAACCATTTTGGGTGTGAGAGTAACCCAATAAAATTCACTTCATAAAATGATGAGCAAGTTTACTTTACTGAGGAGATGTGATATGGACAAAGCATGCACATCCAAAAACCTTTACGAAAAGAAAAAATTGGTTTTCACTAGGAAATAATACATAATATGGAGTCTAATGACCTAGTACTAATGAATGTAACCTAATAATAAGAAAGCATGTCGTAAGTAGAGCTTGAGGCCAATAAAAGTTGTTGGAGGATATCTAAACTCTAAACCCCAAGTCTAGGTTTGTAGTTTTTTTTTCCGTCCCTACACACGTAGTTTGCTTTATGTTTTTCACCTTTATACTAAACTTTTCATGTTGTAACATATATATTGACAGAACAATATTTGAGTCTAATTTCCAAGGAATTTTTTTTTATCCAATTGGAGTTATCTACAGAGAGATATCGATATTTGAATGAGTGAAGGTCAGATTGAAAAAAAGGTTCGAGCAGCAGCAGAAAGGTTCAACTTCTGAGGTGTTTTATGCTATAAAGAACGAGACTTTATATGGATAATTATATATCAAAATAAAGGTATGTAAGTCTATATTCTTACCTATTCAACCAATTCTTGATCTGAGTTCTTTATAATTAGATATGGATCTTGGAAGAGTCAATGGTCAAGTAGGAAAAAAAGGAGAAACAATGCTTAGTTCGGCCAAATGACAGAGACCGGAATCTAGCAGATTATGTATCTTGTGATAATTATAATTTATGAATTGAATCTATACTTGGCTGAAATATATTTAATTCTAGTTTCATAATTAGAAAATTTCATGTCAATCTGATCTATATTTAAAGATATATTTGCATTGGAAGAATCAAAGGTCATGCTGGTATTCTACTGTATTGAAAAATCCGAATTTATGCCCTTTGTTTTGCGTCGCTGTTTGAGTTTCTATATCAAGAAAATATCTCACGTCTCCCTGGTTTAAGGGCTTATCACTACATCTATATTATTTGGGCTTATTTCTGGATCTATGATATTTGGTTCAAGCTGGGATCACTTCCATTACCTCCCAGCTTGAGGGGGAAAAGTAGAAGAAGTACAAAAAAGTGGTATTTTATTCCATATGTTATGGATAAGTTTATGTGACCAAAATATTCAAGAAATGGGGAGCACAAAAGATGAAGCTTATGCATCTAAGAAAAATATTTATATCGGATTATGACTATTTCATGGGTCCTTCTATAAGGTTTTTTATTTTGGTTCGTGTTATATGTGTTGGAAGATGGTTGTATTACATTACAACTGATGCTATTATGTCTCTTTGGATGAGAAATTATTATTGAAGAAGAGGTGGCCTCGGTATCTTTTCTCATACCATAATTCATTTGACTCTAAAAAATATCACGGTTGGGACACCTTGAGAGTCAGTGCCCAGATTGGGACACCATGATAAATTTAACTCTAAAAAATATCACAGTTGGGATACCATGAAAGTCGGTGTCCGGATTGGGACACCATTATAAACAAACCCACTACCCCCCTGTAATGGCTTTTATTACACCTACCACTTGAGAGTCATTATCCTGTGGAGGGACACGGTAGTGGACACTTCAAAGCAATGCCGATAGACTCACTACCTATAGAAGACGGAGTGTGCCCTACATCCAACATTTGGAGTGGAGTACAGAGCAATGTCTTACCGGCTATGAGTGATTTTTACTCTCACTTATATTCTGCCAGCAAGGCCTTATGGAAGGATGCAACAGCCTGAGGGGGAGTGTTGGAAGATGAAGGCATATTGGAAGATGTGTCATTTTATACAAAAATATTTTATACATCATTTGCAGCAAGTTGGGAGTTCATGTTGTTCTCTCACCCCCAGCTTGAGGGGGAGTGTTGAAAGATAGGCCCATGCCTACATGACCAAGGAAATCCCACATATCTAAGATTATTATAAGATGGGCCACACAACCATGGAAGGCCCAAAAGTTGGACCCAAACACATAACAAGTAGAACCCACCATGATTACCACAAGCTGGCATCCTTATCACATAAGTTGGAAGATCAAGAAGGACTCACAAAGGCATCTTTATCTTATGGTCACGTCCTAGAAAAGCTCTAGTTTGAGTTATGTTTGTCTTTTATCTATATTGAGTTATTTAATTATGCTAGTACTTATCTTTAAGTGTTAGAGTTTGGGTGAAATTGGGACAAAGGTATTTTTATTGTAATTGGACTCTACTACATTCCTCTATTATAAATAAAGGTTCATGTACTTTGATTATAATAAGTTAATGTAGTCAATGAAGTATTTCTCTTTTCAATAAATTCAACAGTTGTCATTGCTGGTGTCTGCTATCCATCCTGAGTGGAGGTTCCCATCATCTACATCTTGTCATGACAGTAGGATCCTATCATCAGCCTATCACCAACTCTATTTCTTCTGGGGTCGATTTGTTTTGGGAATATTATTTCCAATCTTGATTAGATCTTGCTCTATTCGAAAGCATCTCCAACGTCACTACCATTTCAGAAACTCTCTGCTGGATTGATTTTTCATTTGGAAAGTTCTCAAAAAATTTCTACTGATCAACCATCATTCTCGTCAATCCATTTATCTTCAGAACTGCTGAGCTACTTGGAAGTGTTCTGTTCAAAAGTGTAACTAGCTGATCTGGCTTACTACTATCATCTTAAGATTGTCGATAATATATTTGCTCTGTTTGGGAAGATTTACTGCTGGTTCTCTGGGAGATATCTCCACTACTGATTTTCCGGAAACTCCTCTAATTGCCAACTCTAGTTTATTGCTGCCATCAAGCTCTGAAGCGGTGTTAGTTAATTTGTGTATCATCATTCCAGCAGATGGATCCTCAGTTCCAAAAAACACAGCTAGAAACCTGCTGGTGGGATTAATTCCAATCTAAAGACCGGCATTGCACTGTTCCGGAACACTTCCATTCCGAGGCCAAAATTACATCCTCTGCTGGCATTGTTGATTCTCTTCCGATCTTATGAGAAATTATCTAATTCTGGTGTTTCTATTCCATGCTGTTCGGGAGCTAAAGTTGTATTTCTTTCAACAAATTGTTTTTGGTAAGAATTTTTGGCTAGAAAAGTGTTTCCTAGAAATATGAGGCACTAATAGTCCATGGATATGTATTTTTACTATTAATACTTTTAGTATATTTCCAAAAAAAGTGCACTAACAAGGCCTATAGTTCAAGAAACTTATTAGTTTCAGCACAAATTGCCTAACCAAAGAGTTATCCTAATAAAAAATTTCTAGTTGAAGCGTGTTTCCAGGAAACATGAGGCAGTAATGGTCACTTGAGACGTATTTGTTTTAGCAAAGATTGCCTTACCTAAAAATTTTCCACGTAAGAATTTTCATCTAGGAAAGTGTTTCCAAGAAACCTAAGCTACTAATGGACTCAGGAGACGTATGGTTACTTGAAATACTTTTCCAACATTTCTAGAAAAAAATGCACAAACATTGCCTTATGGTTTAAAACTACCCTTGTCCTAATTACACCCAAACTCTAACACTTAAGGTAAGTCCTAACATAATTAGGTAACTCAATATTGATAAAAGACAAATATAACTAAAACTAAAACTCATCTTGGTCATGACCCTAAGATAAAGATACATTTGTGAGTCCTTCTTGATCTTCCAACTTATGTGATAAGGATGCCAGCTCTTGGTAATCATTTTGGGTCCTACTTCTTATGGGCTTGGGCCCATCTTGTGGGCCTTCCTTGGTCATGTGGCCTATCTTATAATAATCTTACATATGTGGGCCTTCCATGGTCATTTGGGCTTGATCTTATCTTCCAAAACTCCCCCTCAAGCTGGGGGTGAGAGAACAACATGAACTCCCAACTTGCTGCAAATGATGTATAAAATATTTTTGTATAAAATGACACATCTTCCAATATGCCTTCATCTTCCAACAATTCCCCCTCACGTTGTTGCATCCTTCCATAAGGACCTGAGGCATTATAAGTGAGAGTAAAAATCACTCCTAGTTGGTAAGCCATTGCTTCATACTCCAGTCTTAATGCTGGATGTAGGGCACACTCCACTGCTACTAGTAGTGTGTCTATCGGCATTGCTCTAAAGTGTCCACCACCACATCCCTCCATAGGACAACGACTCTCAAGTGGTAGGAAACATAAAAGCCATTATAGAGGGGAAGGGAGGGGGGGGGGGGGGGGGGGGTGAAATAACGTAGATGTAATCATAAGTTCCTTCGTCATGGACTTCCAACCACAAATAATTTTTATCTTTTTGACGGGGATGAAGTTCCTCCGTCATGGACTCCCAACCACAAATAATTTTCATCTTTTTGACAGGGATGAAGTTCCTCCATCATGGACTTCCAACCACAAATAATTTTCATCTTTTTGACAGGGATGAAGTTCCTTCGTCGTGGACTCCCAACCACAAACAATTTTGATCTTTTTGATGGGGTAAAATAAATGATGACATGAGGCCACCTCTTATTCAATAATAATGTCCCCAAAGAGACATAATAACTGCAGGTGAATATAACAAGACCATCTTCCAATACATATAATACAAACCAACTAGTAAACTTAGTCAAAGAACCCATGAAATAATCCAATATAAAAATTTTTTCTTTAATGCACAAGCTTCATCTTTTGTGCTCCCCCTTTCTTGAATATTTTGGTCACATAAACTTATCCACAACATAAGGAATAAAATACCTCTTTCTTGTTCTTCTTCTACTTCTCCCCCTCAAACTGCGAGGTAATGGCAGTGATCCCAGCTTGAACCAAATATCATAGAAGTAGCAATAATCCAAAATAATAGAGATTTGTAAATAAGACCTCAAACCAGGGAGAAGTGAGATATTTTACTGATATTTCAACTCAAACAGCGATGCAAAACAATCGGCATAAATTCGGATTTTTCAATACAACAGGATACCAGCATGACCTTTCATTTTTCCAATTCAAATATATCTTTCAATATAGATCAGATTGACATGAAATTTTTTCCTTTTGAAAATAGACTTAAATACCTTTCATCCAAGTATAAATTAACTTCATTAAATATAATTATCATAAGATAAATAATCTGATAAGTTTCGGTCTCTGTCATCTGACTGAACTAAGTTTTGTTTCTCTTGTTTTTCTAGAAAGACCATTGACTCTTCCAAGATCATTATCTCCTTATAAAAAAGTCATACCAAGAATTGGTTGAATAGATAAGAAAATAGACTTACAGATATTTTTGTTGACATATATTTCTTCATATAAAGTCTAGTTCTTGATAGCAAAAAATACCACAGAATCTGAAGATTGCTGCTGCTGCTCAAACCTTTTTGCAAACTTACCTTAATACATTGAAATATCAATATCTCTCTGTCGATAACTCCGATTGTAACAAATCATTCTTCTTTGGAAGGTAGACTCAAATATATTTCCGTCAATATATAACTTTCAATATGAAAAACTACGTATAGAGGTGAAAATTGTAATGACACCTACGGGTGTAGGGACTGAAAAAAAATAACTACGAACCTAGACCTAGGGTTTAGAGAAAAGGATCAAATTACCTCCATGAGTTGACCAAGTCAACTCACAGAACCTGATCTGATACCATGTTGAATTTATGGAAAAGTGAAATACTTCATTGACATCAATAACTTGTTGTAATCAGAGTACATGAACCTCTATTTATAATAAAGGAAGGTAGTAGAGTCCAATTACAATAAAACTACCCTTGTCCCAGTTACACCCAAAGTCGAATACTTCAGGTAAGTCCTCACATAATTAGGTAACTCAATATTGATAAAAGACAAATATAATTTAAACTAAAACTCTTCTTGGTCATGACTCTAAGATAAAGATACTTTTGTGAGTCCTTCATGATCTTCCAACTTATGAGATAAGGATGCCAGCTCTTAGTAATCATTGTGGGTCCTACTTCTTATGGGATTAGGTCCATCTTGTGGGCCTTCCTTGGTCGTTTGGGCTTGATCTTATCTTCCAACATGTAATAATAAAAAAACTCCTCCATCACCGTGTCCCTCCACACGACAATGACTCTCAAGTGGTAGGAATAATAAATTCCAATTCATGGGGGTATAAGATAGAGTTAGTTATAAACTCTTCCATCACGGTGAAACAACATAGATGTCCTTACGGGTAGTGGATTTAGTAATAAGCTCCTCCGTCATAGTGATGTAACATATATTGAGGCTTCCTCTTCTTCAATAATAATATATCATCCAAAGAGACATAATAGTAGCAGCTGTATATAACACGACCATCTTCCAACTCATATAACACAAACAAAAATAATAAACCTTGTAGAAGGACCCATGAAATAATCATATTCTGATATAAATATCTTTCCTTAGATGCATAACCTTCATCTTTTGTGCTCCCCTTTTCTTGAATATTTTGGTCACATAAACTCATCCACAACATATGAAATAAAATACCTCTTTCTTGTACTTTTTCTATTTCTCCCCCCACAAGCTGGGACGTATTGGCAGTGATCCCAACTTCAACCAAATATCATAGATGTAGCCATAAGCCCATATAACAGATAAGTATAGATAAGCCATTAAACCATGGAGAAGTGAGATATTTTTCTGATATATCAACTCAAAATGTGACATAAAACAATGGGCATAAATTCAAATTCTTCAATACAATAGAATACTTGCTTGACCTTTGATTCTTCCAATGCAAATATATCTTTAAATATAGATCAGATTGACATGAAATATTCTCCTTATGTAACTAAGCTTAAATAACTCTCATCAAAGTATAACTTCTATTCATAAAATATAATTACCAGCAAATAAATAATCTAATAGATTTCGGTCTCTATCATCTGGCCGAACTAAATACTGTTTCTCCTTTTTTTTTCCTGAATGACCATTGACTTTTCCAAGATCAATATCTCCTTATAAAAAATCATACCAAGAATTGGTTGAATAGGTAAGAAAATAGACTTACGTATCTTTTATTTTGATATATAATTATCCATATAAAGTCTCTTTCTTGATATCATAAAATACCTCTGAAGTTGAGGTTTTCTGCTGCCGCTCGAACCTCTTTTCCAATCTGATATCAATTTCTCTTTGTAGATAACTCAGATAAAAATTTGGTTGAATAGGTAAAATATTATACTGATAGATATTTATTTTTATATATATTTATCCATATAAAGTCTAGTTCTTGATAGAAAAAAATACCTCGGAATCTGAAGATTTCTTCAGCTGCTTGAACCTTTTTGCAATCTGACCTTCGCACATTCAAATATTGATATCTCTCTGTAGATAACTCCGATTGGAAAAAATCTTTTTTACTTGGAAAGTAGACTCAAATATGTTTTCGTCAATATATAATTTGAAATATGAAAATCTTAGTATAGAGGTGAAAACTCAAAGAAACTATAGGTGTAGGGACTAAAAAAAAAAAACTATGAACCTAGATTAAGGGTTTAGGGTTTAGAGAAAATGATCACATTACCTCTGTGGGTTGACCATATCAACTCTGAGAACCTGCTCTGATACCATGTTGAATTTATGTGAAAGAGAAAAACTTCATTGACTCATTATAATCAAAGTACCTAAACCTCTATTTATAATAGAGAAAGGTAGTAGAGTCCAATGACAATAAAACTATCTTTGTCCCAATTACACCCAAACTCTAACACTTAAAGATAAGTCCTAGCATAATTAAATAACTCAATATAGATAAAAAAACAAACATAACTTAAAATAAAACCCTTCTAGGACATGACCATAAGATAAATATGGCTTTGTGAGTCCTTCTTGATCTTCCAACTTATGTGATAAGGATGCCAACTCGCGGTAATCATGGTGGGTCCTACTTCTTATGGGCATTCCTTGGTTGTGTGGTCCATATTATAATACTCTTAGATATGTGGTCCTTCCTTGGTCGTGTGGGTTTGGGCATATCTTCCAACAGAAAAGAAGAAGAATAATGCTTATTATGCCTCCACTGGTACTGTTCAACAGCATTACCGATTGCTGTCCCGGTTAATACAATTCCTGTTCCTACAACACCCGCAAATCCGAACACAATCACCCCTTAAATGGTACAACAGATGATCATATCTACTTTTGGTATCTCAGGTAAGCATAAAGTCTCTACTCAGCCATGGTATTTTGGTTCCGGTGTTTCAAACCATATGACCAACAATGACGTCTCTTTCTAATGTCCAAAAGTATGATGGAAACCTAAAAATCCACACTACAGATGGCAGATCTTTGCCTATAAGTGCTGTTGGTGATCTCTCTCCCACCTTAGCTGATGTCTTTGTTTCCCTTGACCTCTCTACAAATCTTCTTTCTATTGGTCAACTGGTTCATAAATATTGTAATGTTCAATTTTCTCGCTTTGGTTGTGTTGTATAGGATCAAAGGGGCCTAAAGTGATCGCAAAGGGGCCTAAAGTGGGATGACTATTTACACTTAAAGTCTTTCTCTCCACCAGTATTTTGTGTGCTCCTGTACTTTCCTTTGCATGTAATGTTGTTGGCTCTAGCACTAAGATGTGGCATAGATGTTTAGGCCACCCAAACTTTGATGTTCTTCGTACAACGTTTAATTCTGGTTTATTAGGCAGTACAACATGCTCTTCTCTAGATCTTTCTTTTGATTCCTCATCATGCAAACTTGGCAAAAGTAAGGTTCTACCTTTTCCTCATTATGCTTCGCATGCTTCCCTCTGTTTTGATCTTATTCATATTGATGTTTGGGGAATCGCTTTTGTCGTCTTCCATGCGCAATATAAGTACTTTGTTACCTTTATTGATGACTTCAGTCATTTTACATGAGTCTACTTCTTTACGGGCTAAGCTTGAAATTTTCATAGTATTTAAGGGGTTTCTTGTGCTTCTAGAGACTCAATTCTCTACTCAAATTAAGGTATTGTTCTATGATTCTGGAGGCGAGTACATGTCTATTGAGTTCTAGGATTTTCTTCAAAGCAAAGGCATTACCTCTCAACATTCTTGTCCCTCGACACCGCAACAAAATGGAGTTGTTGAGCAGAAAAATCGTCATCTTCTTGATATGGTCCGAACGCTTGTACTTGAATCATCTGTCCCTCCCTGTTTTTTTGTGTGTAGCGTTTTCTACCTCAGTTCATTTAATCAACTGCCTGTCCTCTCCTACCTTGCATCATGTTTCTCCATTCTTTAAGTTATGTGGTTATTCTTCGTCATATACTGATCTTCAAACATTTGGTGGTGTTTGTTTTGTACATTTACCTGATCATGAATGACACAAACTTACAACACAATCATTTATGTGTGCTTTTCTTGGTTATGTCATTTCTCAAAAAGGCTATGTTTGCTATTGTAGAATTTAGGATCTCATGAAAGGAACTTTAGATCAACAAGAAAGAAGAAGAAGAAGAAGAGAGAAGGAGAAGAGAAGAAGAAGAACGTGGAAGAAGAGAGTTTGGATTAAGGGAGAAGAGGGTTGCGTCAAAAAGAAAAATGAGGGCTGGACGAATTTGTGGAAAGAGAGGAGAATGCTTCAATGCCCTACCTCTTAGCCAATGCCTTTACTTATAGTTTTACAATACCCTTAGGGCTACAACTTGATAAAACAAAAGACATAAAAGGAACACATATTTACACTTCTATGCCATCTTTATGGAAAGTGCCATATTTTACACATATGCCACTTCTTTGACGTGTGGGCTTCTTGTCTTGAGCTCATGGGCTTGAGCCCATCTTCCAACACTCCCCCTCAAGCTGGAGGCGAAAAGACATCATAAATACCCAGCTTGCCACATATAACCGATAGGATTTTAGATGTAACGGGTTTAGTGAGAATATCAGCTACTTGCTCTTGAGATGACACATGTTTGAGAGAGATTATTCCTGATTGAAACTTCTACCATATTAATTGACAATCCACCTCAATATGTTTAGTTCTTTCATGAAAAACTGGATTTGAAGTGATATGAATAGCTGCTTGATTATCACAATCCAGATTCATGGACCCCTTTTTATAAAAACCTAATTCGGTAAGAAGGGTCCTAATCCATAAAAGTTCACTAACGGTATGGGCCATAGCTCTGTATTCTGCTTCAGTTCTAGATCTTGCAACCACATTTTGCTTCTTACTTTTCCATGTAACCAAGTTTCCCCCAACCAGAGTACAATATCCTGATGTAGATTTTCTATCATCAGGAGATCTAGCCCAATCTGCATCTGAGAAGCCTTCTATACTGAAGTGCCCATGTTTTTTATACAGCAATCCTCTTGCTGGAGCTCCTTTTAGATAACGTAATATTCTCTCTAAAGCCTACCAGTGGGTAATTTGTGGTTTGTGCATGAATTGACTCACCACACTTACAACATATGATATGTTTGGCCTAGTTACCATGAGATAAATCAGTTTTCCCACGAGTCTTTGATATTTGCCAATATCAATATCTTCTTCATTTGTGGCACATAATTTTACATTTGTATCCATAGGTGTGTCAACTGGTCTACAACCCTTCATTCTTGTTTTTTCAAGGAGATCCAAGACATATTTCCTTTGAGACAATATTATCCTATGTTTGGATTGAAGAACTTCTATACCCAAAAAATATTTAAGCATACCAAGGTCTTTAGTCTTAAATTCCTGACATATCATCTGTTTCACCTCTTGTATGCTCAAAGCATCATCACCGGTTAAGATAATATCATCCACGTATACGGCCAATAATATTTTCCCTTTGACCGTATCTTTATAATATATGGAATGATCAACTGAGCACCGATGAAAACCAAACCGTAGGAGTGTTTGACTAAATTTATCAAACCAAGCACGAGGGGACTGCTTAAGCCCATATAAAGACTTTTTTAATCGGCATACTGACTCCCCCTCAACCACATAACCAGGTGGTTGAACCATATAAATTTCCTCACTGATATCACCATTTAAAAAAGCATTTTTAACATCTAACTGATAGACAGACCATGAGGAGTTAGCAGCAATAGATAAGATGATGCATACCGAATTCAATTTTGCAATAGGAGAGAAGGTCTCCTCATAATCTATCCCATAGCACTGCGTATAGCCCTTAGCAACCAGTTGAGCTTTAAGACGAGCAACCGATCCATCCAGATTATGTTTCACCGAAAAAACCCATCGACAACCAACCAGTTTTTTACCTTTCGGGAGTGATGTTAAGTACCAGGTTTGGTTTTCATATAAGGCGTGCATTTCTTCATCCATTGCTGCCTTCCATCCTGGATGTCTCAGGGCCTCCTGATACGACTGTGGAATGGAAGTAGGAGAAAGGGACAAAAGAAACTGAAAACACTCGGAAGACAAGCGATGGTGAGACATAAAATTTGAGATAGGATGCGAAGTAGTACATGAGCAACGTTCTTTTCTTAAAGCAATAGGCCGAGTATCAAATTCAGGCCCATACATAGGAGGAGAAGGACTTACCTCAGGTGGATCTGATAACTCCACAGGTGAAGGTACAGCCGGTGCATCAGGGGATGGATCCACTTCAAGATTGAATGGCACAAGCGGACAAGGAGTAGTAGAAGGACAAGTCCATCCTGGAGGAGCATCATGGGAGGAGTAGAAGGGAGTGTCCTCAAAGAAAGTCACATCCCTAGAGATAAACATCCTTTGAAGGGTAGGATTATAACAGACATAACCTTTCCGGGTGTGAGAGTATCCCAAAAAAATGCACTTCATAGACCGAGGATCAAGTTTATTTTTATGTGGAGATGTAACATGAACAAAACACGTACATCCAAACACTTTCAAAGGAAGAGAAAAAGGATCTTCACCATTAAATAACATAGAGTAAGGCGTATTCCAATAAACGACTGATGAAGGTAACCTATTAATGAGAAAGCATGCTGTAAGTATAGCATGAGGCCAATAGAAATAGGGTACCTTCATGGAGTAGAGGAGGCCCCGAGCAACTTCAAGAAGATGACAATTCTTCCTTTCAGCAACACCATTTTGTTGAGGATTATAGGCACATGATGTTTGATGAATAAGCCCATTACTCTCACAAAATGATTTGAAGTCATGAGACATGTATTCCTTAGCATTATCAAATCTAAAAGTTTGAATTTTCTTCCCAAATTGTGTCAAGACCATAGCATGAAAATTTTTAAACAAAGGAAGAATTTTGGAACACTCTTTAAATAGAAATAACCAACTCACTCGAGTAAAATCATCAACAAAAATGACAAAATATTTAACTTGGGAAATATTTGAGGCACATAAAGGGCCCCATACATGAGAATGTATTAGCTCAAACGGAGCAGTAATTGAAGTTGTAAGACGAGGAGAATATGTACTCCTGACATGTTTACTTAATTGACAAACCTCACAACTAATATTAGAAAGTCCTTTTAAAGATGGAACCAAAGAACGAAGTGAAAGGGGTAGACGGATGACCAAGTCGGTTGTGCCAAAGTTGGGCCTCAGATGTAGTGGACGATAATGCAACTAATGGTGGAAGAGTGAAGTAGTACAAACCCCCCTTTTCATGGCCGCCACCAATCACCCGCTTCGTAGTGAGATCCTGAAAGACACAAGAAGACGGTCAGAAGGTGATAGAGCAATTTAATTGTTTGGTCAATTGGCTAACCGAGAGCAAATTTAAAGGAAATTGAGGAACAAACAAAACATCTTGAAGGGGAATAGATGAAGTTAGAGAGGAGGAACCTTTTCCAAGGACCTTGGTTTGGGTACCATCAGCAATAGTAACAAATTTATGAGGATAACAAGGAGATAAGGACTGCAACAAGTGTTTGTTACCTGATAGATGTTCGGAGGCCCCGGAGTCAATGATCCAAGAGGAAGAGGAAGAAGAGGAAGAAAGCATACCTGAGGCAATAGTAGTGGCAACAGTAGATGATGAGGGAATAGATGATTCCATGAAGGACTTCATTTTTTGAAATGCATAGTCCTCAGCCGTAAGAGTCACATTTTTAGATGATGATTCAACCTTATCTTCATTTTTCTCAACGTTAACTGAGACTGGGTTAGCTGTGGCCCAATCAGGCTTGCCATGAAGTTTCCGGCATGATGCCACAAGGTGGGTCTGACGGCCACAATAAGTGCAAAGTTGAGGCTCAGTACGGAAAGAATTCTGACCCATTCTACCACCTCGATTTTCAGCCCCTCTCATAGTTCGACCCCCTCTCATATTTCTGCCCCGTCCTCGGGATGAGGAAGATGTTCCCCGATTGCCAGAGAACATCGCCGATGGAGCATCAATAGGAGAAGGAGGGGATGGATCCGGTATCCTAAGTAATGTAGCACTAATATCATCAAAGGATGGAAGAGCAGAAGAACTTAGAAGTTGAGTTTTGGCCACCTCAAGGTATGGTTTAATATTCGATAAGCAAATGGCTGCTGCCAAAGGTTCTCTTTGTCGTTCTTGAATGGCAATATCAGTAGAATATGGCTGAGCTAGTTTCCATTCTTGAAGAAGACTGCGAAACTGTGCCAAAAATTCGTGAATATTATCTCCATGTTTCGTATGCAGCATGTTTTGTAAGACATCATATATTTTTTGTAATGAAGCAGTGCTTGAGTAAAGCTTGGCACAAGTGTCCCATATGTTCTTGGCAGTTTCCAAGTGGACCACATTGTTGGCCACCTGCTCTTCCATGCTATTAATGAGCCAACTTATCGCCATGTTATCATCCTTAATCCACTTGTGGTAGGATGCATCTTCTTGATCAATCGGAGGAGGAAAGTTAACAATGTGGCTGAAGAGGTCACGAGTAATAAGAACCCTCCGAACCGATTGTGACCAGCTCATGTAATTGGAGAGACCTCTAAGTGGAATTGTAGTAATACGGAGTATATCACTCTTATTACTATTGTATCCAATCTCCATGATGAGGCAAGTAAAATATGGAGGTCAAGGGAAATGGCCTTCTTCAAAGAACAATTACTCGATGTAATTTGAAGAACCCGTAGACCAAATCAATCACCAACAAAAGAGAACAAGAACCAATTTCTTTCACAAGGGCAAACACCAAATTATCAACAAATTTGTGCCTTTAGAAAGTGATAATAACATCCAGCCATCACTCAACTTCTCTTGTATTCATAAGAAGAAAGAGAAGAAAGTAGATGCAACTGATTAGGCCTTAATCTAAACTCCAACACAAACGAGCAATAAACAAAAATTTAGAGAAGATTTAACGACAAAACAATACACTTGGAAGAGATTTATCTTCAGCTCATGGGGGACTTCAACATAAGAAAAAATTCAATTGATGAAGTTAAAAAAAACGGAACTACAAAGGTAAATGGCTGTTGGCATTTCATCAAACATATAATGGGCATCCAACAACATAACACAAACCCATGAGCAACCTTAAGTAGGAGAAGATACAACAACATGTGTTGGAATTCTACCTCAAATGAGATGGATCCAAATTACATAAAGGTAATTGAATTTCACCCATCAATCTTAATAAGATGCAAGCAGCAAATGATCTTGATCACTCTTGTAATTGATTTACAAGGAGTCAAGATTATAACATCAATTTAGTCATAGAAATAAATCTTTACAACGTATAAAGATTTATCTTGACTTGATGTGACTCAAAATTCAAGAAGTAAAGAAAATAGTAAAAAGGAATATGTAAATAAGAAAAGGAAACAAAAAAAAAAGTAAATAAGAAGATGATGAACTTATCTCTTTATGACTGAACTCCTTTTACAACTTCTTGAACAAATTTCATAATAACTCCATTCCTGAGATCCTAAACTCCTTGTTCTGATACCATGTAGAATTTAGGATCTCATGAAAGGAACTTTAGATCAACAAGAAAGAAGAAGAAGAAGAAGAGAGAAGGAGAAGAGAAGAAGAAGAACGTGGAAGAAGAGAGTTTGGATTAAGGGAGAAGAGTGTTGCGTCAAAAAGAAAAATGAGGGTTGGACGAATTTGTGGAAAGAGAGGAGAGTGCTTCAATGCCCTACCTCTTAGCCAATGCTTTTATTTATAGTTTTACAATGCCCTTAGGGCTACAACTTGATAAAACAAAAGACATAAAAGGAACACATATTTACACTTCTATGCCATCTTTATGGAAAGTACCATATTTTACACATATGCCACTTATTTGACGTGTGGGCTTCTTGTCTTGAGCTCGTGGGCTTGAGCCCATCTTCCAACAGCTATGACTTGCATGCTCGTCATATCCATGTTTCTCTTAAAGTTATTTTCTTTGAAAATCAATATTTCTTTCCATCTCATGTTGCACTGCCATCTGCATCTTTGTCTATTCTGCTTAGCTTTGATGAGTCCCGCCCCACTTCACCTGTGCCCCTTCCTGATCCTAACCTGGAGCCTGTTCCTGATCATCCCTCTAGTCCTGCCTTCACCACACTTCGGTCGGTCTGCTCGCCCTTCTAGCCCCCCTGATAGGTATGGTTTCTCCTCCCCTATATCTCTTGCGGTTAGTTTATCATCTATTTACATTCCCTCTTGCTACAAATAGCCAATGCCACATGAGTGTTGGCAAAAGGCAGTGCAAATAGAACTACAAGCTCTACAGGAGAATCACACTTGGGACATTGTTACTTGCCCCCTGCTATTCGACCTCTTGGGAGTAAATGGGTTTTCTCTGTCAAGCTGCGTTCAGATGGATCTTTGGATCGGTACAAATCCCGCCTCGTAGCCCTTGGGAACAAGGAGGAATATGGGATTTATTATGAGGATATATTTGCTCCAGTTACCAAGATGACCACGATTCGCACTACATTAGCCATGCAGCCTCACAATCCTGGCCACTATATCAGATGGATGTGAAGAATGCCCTTCTCCATGGTAATCTACAAGAGGATATCTACATGAAGCTTCCCTCTGGTATGACTACTTCCGCTCCTAATGATGTCTATAAGCTACTTCGTCCTTTGTGTGGGATTAAGCAAGCTCACCGAGCTTGGTTTGAAAAGTTTCATGGTACACTTATTCTCCACAAGTTTACATAGAGTCAGTATGACTCCTCTCTTTTCTATCACAAGTCTGGCGAGCGCATAGTCATTCTCTTGGTTTATGTGGATGACATCATCATTACTGGCACTGACTCTGGCCTGATTACTAAGCTTCAGCAGGTGTTGCATGCAACTTTTCATATGAAGGATCTTGGCCAGCTCACGTACTTCTTAGGGCTGGAGGTACATCATCGACCCAACAGTATTTTCTTAAACAAGCATAAGTATATTCAAGATATTATTACTCTAGCTAGTTTGGAGGACACTTCTTCGATCGCTACTCCTATGGAGGTCAATGTCAAATACAAGAAAGATGAAGGGTATCTTCTTGATGATCCTACTATCTATTGACGCCTGGTTGGGAGTCTCATATATTTGACCACTACTCGTCTTGACATCTCCTATGCCGTTCATCAGGTTAATCAGTTTATGTTTTCTCCTTTGTACCATCATCTTGAGGTAGTTTGGCACATCATCCACTATCTGCGAGGTTCTCCTACTTGTGGATTATTCTTTCCTACAAGCTCCGCTTTTCGACTGGAGGCCTACAATGATGCTGATTGGGCTGGATGCCCTGATACCAGTCGTTCTACTATAGGTTGGTGTATGTTTTTAGGGGATGCATTGATTTCTTGGAAATGTGAGAAACAAGACCAGGTGTCCAAGTCCTCAACCAAAGTCGAGTATCATGCCATGTCTACTGCATGTTCTGAAGTTATATGGCTACACGGTCTTCTTGCTGAGCTCCAGTTTCTTCAAGCTACCCCTACACCTCTCCATGCAGATAATATGAGTGTTATTCAGATTGCTGCCAGCCCTGTTTTCCATGAGCGAACCAAGCACATTGAGGTTGAGTGTCACTCTATTCGCAACACTTTGGAATGCCGGGTAATATATCTTCCGTACATCTCTTCGGATCTTCAAGTGGCTGATGTCTTAACCAAAACATTTTCTCAACCCTTACATAATTTTTTGGTTGGCAAATTGTTGCTGGTTGACTTACCAGCATCAATTTGAGGGGGGAAGTTACCATATGTTGGAAGGTATATAAGATAGGCTTTATGTTAATATTTGTTGTATAATTTAAGTCATGTACATAGGGTAATTAGAAAGGCATTAGTTGGGCTGGGTTGCATTGTATTTAGCCCATGGGATGTAATGTAATTAACCAAACCCTAAGTTTAAATAGACAAGAAGAGGAGGGGAACAACGCTCCCATTTTTCCAGTCTCCTTGGTGTCTTCTTTCTCACGGTGAAACCAGAGCTTAAGGCTCTTCTCCCTAGTTGTTATGTCAACCTCTGGTGGTGGTGGTTCTGTCCACCGAACTCAGAGCTTGGAGCTCTTGGTCTAGGATGTGTTGTCAGCCTCTTTTCGTGCTGGTTCTGTCCACGAAAACTCAGAGTTGGGAGCTCTGGTCTGTTATGATATGTTGGAATGTATATTAGATAGACTTTATGTTAATATTTGTTGTATAATTTATGTTATATACATAGGGGTAGTTAGAAAGGGCTTAATGGGCTGGGTTGCATTGTATTGGGCCCATGGGCTGTTTTGTAATAAACTAAACCTAACTTTAAATAGAAAATGAAGAGGAGGGGAGGAGGCCTCTCGGATTTTTCCAGCAACCTAGCTTCTTCTTCCTCACGGTGAAACCAGAACGTTAAGCTCTTCGTTCAGGCTGCACCCTCCGCCTCTAGAAGTGGTGTCGTCCACCAATATCAGAGCTTAGTGCTCTCGGTCACGCTGTACCGTCAGCCTCAAGACGGGGTGGCTCTGTCCACAAAAATCCAATGCGTGAATCTCTGGTCTTGGCTGCTCCATTAGCCTCTGTTCACCGCCGTCGACCTCTCTTTCTCATGGTATTGGAGCTTGGTGATTCAGCTTCTCTATGCTGAACATGAGCTTGGAGCTCAAGCTCTCTCTGTCCGAAGACTCTCTGTCCGAGGAGCCTCTATCCGATGACTCAAAGATCTGTCAGAGCTCTCGGTATCTCTGTCTGAGGAGCTGAAAGGCCTGGTCGGAAATTCCTGTCCGAGCTCAGAGCAGTGGGCTGATGGGTGCTTGCCGGGAAGCCAAAAGGTCAGGTTGTTGTCTCTCTCCGAGCTCAGATTTCTGGGTTGAAGTGATTCTTTGAGCTAATATTACGTGCGTACACTGCTGTTCAGCAGCAAGGTGGTATTTCTGGAATTTTCAGAAATCGTGGGG
This sequence comes from Aristolochia californica, assembly GCF_029961685.1. Classification (NCBI taxonomy): domain Eukaryota; kingdom Viridiplantae; phylum Streptophyta; class Magnoliopsida; order Piperales; family Aristolochiaceae; genus Aristolochia; species Aristolochia californica. The sequence continues at coordinate 28,974,875 of NW_027181992.1, read as the reverse complement.
GTAGATCTGGAATTTTCAACAACAGTGGGGGTAAATCTGGAATTTTCTAAAATTATGGGGGTAGATCTGGAATCTTCAGCAGCAGTGGGGGTAGATCTGGAATTTTCAGCAGAAGTGGGGGTAAATCTGGAATTTTCAGGTGCAGTGGTGGGGTAAATCTTGAATTTTTTGGTGCAATGGTGGGGTAAATCTGGAATTTTTAGTGGGGTGGTATTTCTGAAAATTTCAGCAAGGGTTTCCAAATTAGTGGCCTTCGGAAAATAAATTTGTGAAGGTTGTATTCAGCCACTCTCACTCTCATCGTGTCAACGGACAAGTTAGATTTTTCTCCTATTCGATTCACGGGTAAGAACTATAGTGCCTGGGCATTTTAGTTTCGGTTATTTGTCATGGGAAAATTTTTTATGGATGGGTGTGATCCGGCACCTCGCGAGGCTGAAGCGTTGTCAAAATGGACCACCATGGATGCTAGGGTCATGACCTGGATACTCAGATCCGTTGAGCCTCACCTAGTCCTTAATTTGAGACCCTAAAAAACTGCAACGGATATGTGGAATTACCTCCACAAGGTTTATCATCAAAACAGCACGGCTCAGTGATTTCAAGTTGAATATGAAATGGCTAACTTCATGCAACGAAGTCATTCCATTGAAGAATATTTCTCAAGTTTTCAAAATCTTTGGGTTGATTATACTGATATCATTTATGAGAACATCTCAGTTGCTGCTCTCTCTGCAGTGCAAGCCGTACATGAAACTAGCAAGAGAGATCAATCCTTGATGAATCTTTGTCCAGAATTTGAGATTGCTCGCTCATATGATGAATCATCATCCAGTGCCGTCTCTGGATGCCTGTTTGAGTTAACTTATGAGGAAGGAGCAGCATATTGCTACTCAGGCTGGCATGGAACATTGGGTCCAGGCTGATACCTCTGCTCCTGTAGCCTATGCAGCACAAGGGAAAAATAAGGGTCGGGACATGAGTTCTATCTAGTGCTTCCATTGCAACGCATATGCTCACTTTGCTTGGGAATGCCCCAAGAAGTGTTGTAACTGCTGCAGGAAGCCAGGTCATCTCATCACAACTTGCCCTACTCACCCTAAAAAGAAGAAGAATACGGCTTATCATGCCTCCACTGGTACTTCTTGTTCTGTCTCATTGCCGACTGCCATCCCTGTTATTACAATTCTTGTTCCTCTTGCACCCATAAATCCGAACACACTCCCCCCTGAAATGGTAAAACAGATGATCATATCTACTTTTTCTACTTTTTGTCTCTTAGGTAAACAGAAGGTCTCTACTCAGCCATGGTATTTTGATTCCAATACTTCTAACCATATGACCAACAATGTCATGTCTCTTTCTAATGTCAAAAAGTATGATGGAAACCTGCAAATCAACACAGCTGATGGCAACTCTCTGCCTATAAGTGTTGTTGGTGATCTCTCCCCCTCAGCTGATGTCTTTGTGTCCCTTGACCTATCAACAAATCATCTTTCTGTTGTTAACTGGTTGATAAAAATTGTAATGTTCAGTTCTCTCGCTCTGGTTGTGTTGTGCAAGATCAAGTGTCGGGGAAGGTGATCGCGAAGGGGCCTAAATTGGGACGACTATTTCGACTTAAAGTCTTTCTCTCCACCATTATTCTACGCACTCCTGTACTTTCTTTTGCATGTAATGTTGTTGGCCCTGACACTAAAATGTGGCATAGACATCTAGGCCACCCAAACTCCGATGTTCTTTGAACAATGTTTAAATTTTGTTTATTAGGCAATCCAACATGCTCCTCTCTTTATCTTTCTTTTGACTGTTCATCATGCAAACTTGGAAAAAGTAAAGTTTTACCTTTTCCTCACCATGCCTCGCATGCCTCCCATTCTTTTGATCTTATTCATAGTGATCTTTGGAGAATCGATCTTGTTATCTCGCATGCGCCATATAAGTACTTTGTTACCTTTATTGATGACTTTAGTCGGTTTACCTGGGTCTACTTCTTACAGGCTAAGTCAGAAGTATTTGTAGTATTGAAGAGGTTTCTTGCGCTTCTTGAAACCCAATCCTCTGCTCACATTAAGGTACTGCGCTCTAACTCAGGAGGCGAGTACATGTCTACTGAATTCTAGGATTTGTTTCAAAGCAAAGGCATTATCTCTCAACGTTCTTATCCATAAACATTGTAATAAAATGGGGTTGTTGAGCGAAAAAATCATCACCTTCTTGATATGACCCGCACCCTTCTACTTGAATCATCTGTTCCTCCCCGCTTTCTGTGTGAAGCACTTTCTACCTCAGTTCATTTAATCAACCACCTGCCCTCTCCTACCTTGCATCATGCTTCTCCATTCTTTAAGTTATTTGGTTATTCTCAGTCATATAATGATCTTCGGATGTTCGGTTGTGTTTGTTTTGTTCATCTACCTCATCATGAACGACACAAACTTATAACCCAATCAATTATGTGTGCTTTTCTTGGTTATGCCATTTCTCAAAAAGGCTATGTTTGCTATGATACCCAGGCTCGTCGAATCCTAGTTTCTCATAATTTTGGTCTTCTTTGAAAATTAATAGTTCTTTTCATATCAAGTTACACTGTGATCTACGTCTCTGTCAATTATGCCTAGCTTTGATGAGTCTCGCCCCACTCCATCGCTACCCCCTCCTGATCCTGACCTAGCGCCTACTCCTGATCATCCTCTGCTCCTGCCTCCATCACTTTTTACAGGTCTACTTGTCCTTCTTGCCCTCTTGATAGGTATGGTTTCTCCTCCTTTGTATCACTTGCGGCTACTTTATCATCAATTTCCATTACCTCTTGATACAAATAGGCAATGACACATGGGTGTTGGCAAAAGGCAATGAAAATAGAACTACAAGCTCTAGAGGACAATCGCACTTGGAACATTGTTACTTGCCTCCCTGCTATTCGGCCTCTTGGTAGTAAATGGGTCTTCTCTGTCAAGTTGCGTTCAAATGGATCTTTGGATCGGTACAAAGCCCACCTCGTAGCCCTGAGGAACAAACAGGAATATGGGATTGATTATGAGGATACATTTGAGACAATTGCCAAGATGACCACAATCCGCACTATATTAGCCATTGTAGCCTCCCAGTCCTGGCCACTGCATCAGATGGATGTGAAGAATGTCTTTCTACATGGTGATCTACATGAAGATGTCTACATGACGCTCCCCTCTAGTATGACTACCTATTCTCCTGATGATGTCTACAAGCTACGCCATCCTCTGTATGGGCTTAAGCAAGTTCCCCAAGCTTGGTTTGAGAAGTTTAGTGGTACACTTATTCTCCACTAGTTTACACAGAGTCAGTAAGATTCCTCTCTCTTCTATCTCTAGTCTATCATAAATATGGTCATTCTATTGGTTTATGTGGATGACATCATCATTATTGGCACTGACTCTGGCATGATTACCAAGTTTCAGCAGGTGTTGCATGCCACCTTTCATATGAAGGACCTTGGCCAGCTCACATACTTCTTAGGGCTGGAGGGACATGACCAACCCAATGGTATTTTCTGAAACCAGCATAAGTTTATTCAAGATATTATTATTCTAGCTGGGTTGGAGGACATATCTTATGTTGCTACTCCCATGGAGGTCAATGTCAAATATAGTAAAGATGAAGGGGCTCTTCTTGATGATCCTACTATCTATAGACGACTGGTTGGGAGTCTCATATACTTGACGACTACTCATTCGGACATCTCCTATGTTGTTCATCAAGTCAGTCAATTTATGTCATCTCCTCAGCACCTTCATCTTGCTGTAGTTCGGCATGTCATCCGCTATCTACAAAGTTCTCCTACTCATGGATTGTTCTTTCCTACAGGCTCCGCACTTCAACTTGTTGCCTATAGTGATGTTGATTGGGCTAGGTGCCCTGATACCCATTGCTCTACTATAGGTTGGTGTATGTTTTTAGGGGATGCAATGATTTCTTGGAAATGTAAAAAGCAGGACCAGGTGTCCAAGTCATCCACCGAGGCTGATTATCATGCCATGTCTACTGCATATTCTGAAGTTATATGGCTCCACTATCATCTTGTGGAGTTCCAGTTTCCATAGACTTCACCTACACCACTCCATGTGGATAATATGAGTGCCATTCAAATTGTTGCCAACCCAATTTTCCATGAGTGCACCAAGTACATTGAGGTTGACTGTCACTCTATCCACGACAATTTGGAGCATCGGGTAATCTCTCTGCCGTACATTTCTTTGGATCTTCAAGTGGCTGATGTCTGCACCAAAGCTTTGTCTCAACCCTAGCATAATTTTCTGGTTGGTAAATTGTTGCTGGTTGACTCCCCATCATCAATTTGAGGGGGGATGGTACGATATGTTGGAATGTATATTAGATAGACTTTATGTTAATATTTGTTGTATAATTTATGTTAAGTACATAGGGTAATTAGAAAGGGCTTAATGGGTTGGGTTGCATTGTATTGGGCCTATGGGCTGTTATGTAATAAGCTAAACCTAAGTTTAAATAGAAAATGAAGAAGAGGGGAGGAGGCCTCTCGGATATTTCCAGCAACCTAGCTTCTTCTTCCTTAGGGTGAAACCATAGCGTGAAGCTCTTCGTTCTGGCTGCGTCGTCGGTTTCTGAAGGTGGTGGTGGTTCCGTCCACCATTATCAGAGATTAGTGCTCTAGGTCAGGTTGTGCTGTCAAACTCAAGACGGGGTGGTTCTATCCACGAAAATCCAGTGCATGAAGCTCTGGTCTTGGTTGTTCCGTCAGCCTCTGTTCACCACCGTCAACCTCTCTTTCTCATGGTCTTGGCTGTTCCGTTAGCCTCAATTGGGTGGTCTTTTTAGGCATTGCTCTTATAGAAATATTTGTCAAACTCGGTCACTTGACTCAATCTGAGTTTTCTACTCTTTTGAAAGTGACTCAGTATTGGTGACTCAGCTTGACTCACTCATTGAGTGTACAAGCTGCTATCTGCTACATTTTTCACTTCGGCTAGGTTATTATCTTGGATTATTGCAAACTTGTTATTTGGTGCACATCTTTCTTATTCAATGATGGACTCTTTGCAGATTATTTTTTGTGTCCTTATTAAGGATTTTCATTATTTGGTACATGTTATTTAGGCATTAGGCCATACCCGTTGCTGCTATTGTGTCTCTTTGATTGAGACATTATTTTTGAAGAAGAACTCCTCAATTTTTTTTCTTGGGTTCATTATTTGTTGACTGTTGTCAGCATTGGTTTGTCATATGCAGAATTTGATTTTTTTAGAAAAATAAAGCACATGGTGACCTCAACATCTTATCTTCCTCTTTACCCATTACCCTGAGGTAGTCTTTCTCTTACCATCCTTTATTTGACTCTCAATTACCCTTATTGGCCACCCCTTATAAAGTATTGCTTTGGTTGGTCCCTTTTAGTCATATGGGTATTTTAAGTTTATTCAAACTTTTTATTGGTACTCGTGGGTCTTTTATCGTCATCTTGTGAATGACAAGCATTACCCACTTTAGTTATTAATTTCACTATAATTTTTCAAAATCCTTTGAGGTTGGTTTCGACTTATATTTTATCACCCATTGAGTGCTTGTACATAGTGTCATACTTATCCTTGGGACACCGTTATGGAGGAGCATAATACTACATCTATATTATTTGGTTCAAGTTGGGATCACTGTCATTACCTCTCAGCTTGAGGGGGAGTGTTGGAATATATGATGTAATTAGGATGGCACTGATGTAATTAGTTTACATTTTCTGTCTCTTATCCACTCTTATTAGGGTGAAGGGTATACATGTAATATTGATACTTTTGATACATAGAAATATGAGTTATGCGGGAGGGTTTGGCCTAAGTCCAAAACCCTAAATTCCTATCTCTCTTTGGACGTGTACCATATTTCTATCCTCTCTTTCTCTTCTCTCTTCTTCCTTCTTCCTTCTCTCTTTTTCCTAAAGTTATCATCTATGGAATCTTGAAAATCAACACAAGAAAAATTGACATATCAGAAAATTTTCTTGATTATATTTTTCAGCTAGAAAATTATTTTTAGGAAACATGAGGCACTAATGGTCCATGGAGACATATTTTTACTATAAATATTTTCCTAATGTTGACTAAAACAATGCACTAACAAGGCCTAATAGTTGTAGAAAGTAATTTGTTTAACCAAAAACCGCCTTACAACAAAATTTTCTTGGTAAGAATTTTCAAATAGAAATGTATTTCAAGGAAATCTGAGGCACTAATTGTCCCTAGAGATGTATTTTTTACTAATAATACTTTGCCAACATTTCCTAAAAAAAGGCACTAACAAGGCCTTATAATTGTAGAAAATAATTTGTTTAAGTAAAAATTGCCCAACCACAAAATTTTCCTAGTAAGAATTTTAAGTTTGAAAAGTGTTTCCAGGAAACGATAGCCACTAATGGTCCCCTGAGACGTATTATTACTTGAATTTTTTTTTCTACATTTCCTAAAAATAAAAGCACTAACAAGGCCTTATAGTTTGGGAGAGTCATTAGTTTCACCAAAAATTGCCTTAGCTCAAAAGTTTCTTTGTAAGAATTTTCTTCTAGAAAAATGTTTCCAGGAAACATGAGGCACTAATGGTCCTAGGAGAGGTATTTTTATTATAAATAATTTTCCAATATTTTCTGAAAATAGGCACATACAAGGCCTTACGTTTCTAGAAATTAATTTGTTTTAGCTAAAATTGTCATTCCTCAAAATTTTCCTAGAAACAATTTTCAGCTAGAAAAGTGTTTCATGAAACATGAGGCACTAACTATCCTTGAAGATGTATTTACACTAGAAATACTTTTCAGATTTTTCCTAAAAAATGGCACTAACAAGATCTCATAGTTATAGAAAGTAATCTATTTAAAAAAAATTGCCTTATTTCAAAATTTTCTTGGTTAGAATTTTTCGCTAGAAAATGATTCTAAGAAACATGAGGGGCTAATGGCCCCTGTAGATGAATTTTTTCTAGAAATTATTTTCCAACATTTCCTTAAAAAAGGCACTAAGAAGGCCTAATAGTTGTAGAATGTAATTTGTTTAAGCAAAAATTGCCTTCAAATTTTTCTTGGAAAGAATTTTGAGCAAGAAAAGTGTTTCAAAGAAAAATGACTCACCATAGGTCACTAGAGACGTATTTTTACTAGAATTTTTTATCCAATGTTTCTTGAAAAAATGAACAAACAAGACCTTATAGTTGTAGAAAATTATTAAAATTTTCCTTGTAAGAATTTTTCAGCTAGAAAAGTATTTACAGGTCCTTTGATTCATATTATTACTAGATATACTTTTCCAGCGTTTTGCTAAAAAAAGGCACTAAGAAAGCCTTAAAGTTGTAGAAAGTAATTTGTTTCACAAAAAGTTATCTTACCTACAAATTTTCTTGGGAAGAATTTTGAGCTAGAAAAGTGTTCCAAGGGAAAGAGAGGCACTAATGGTCTGTGGAGACCAATTTTTATTAGAAATGCATTCCCAATGTTTCCTGAAAAGGCACTAACAAGGCCTTACAATTCTAGAAAGTAATTCGTTTAATTGAAAATGGCATTACCACAAACTTATTGGAAAAGTGTTTCTATGAAACATGATGCACAAATGATCCCAATAGATGAATTTTTACAAGAAATAAGTTTCCAAATTTTCCGAAAAAAGGCTACTAACAAGGCCTTATAGTTGTAAAATATAATTTGTTTAAGCAAAAATTGTCTTACCACAAATTTATCTTGGCATGAATTTTCAGCTAGAAAAGTGTTTCTAGGAAACATGTGGCACAAATGGCCCCAGGAGATGCATTTATACCAAAAAGGCCTTATAGTTCTAGAAAGTAATTTGTTTTGGCAAAAATTATGTTACCAAAAAGTTTTCCTAGTAAGAATTTTAAGCTAGAAAAGTGTTTTTAGGAATCATTTGGCACTAATGGTCCCTGGAGAAGTATTTTTTATAGGAATATTTTTCCAATGTTTCCTTAAAAAATGCATTGACAAGTCCTTACAGTTCTAGCAAGTAATTATTTTTAGAAAAAAATGCCTCTCCACAATTTTCTTATTATGAATTTTCAACTAGAAATGTGTTTCTAGGAAACATGAGGTGCTAATGGTCCCAGAAGATGAATTTTTATTAGAAATATGTTACCTACATTTCCTGAAGAAAAGCCACCAACAAGGCCTTATAGTTGTAAAATGTATTTTGTTTCAACAAAAAATTGCCTTACCAACCAATTTTCCTGGTAAGAATTTTCTGCTAAAAAACTATTTTCAGGAAACGTGAGGCACTAATGGTCCCTGGAGACGTATTTTTACTAAAATTAATTTTCCAATGTTTTCGAAAAAAAGGGCTCTAACAAGACCTTATAGTTTAAAATGTAATTTATTTCAGCAAAAATTGCTTAATCACAAAATTTTCTAAGTATGATTTTTCTGCTAGAAAAGTATTTCCAGGAAACACGAGGTAGTTATGATCCCAGGAGATGTATATTTACAAGAAATATTTTTCTAAATTTTCCTAAAAAACACTTTTGGTCCCTCAAGACCTAGTTTTACTAGAAATAATTTTCTAATGTCTTATAGTTGTAAAAAGTAATTTGTCTCTGCAAAAATATTCGTACCACAAAATTTTTTTGGTAAGAATTTTTAGCTTGAAAATTGTTTCTGAGAAACATAAGGCACTAATGGTCCATGGACGTATTTTTACTAGAAGTAAATTTTCAACATTTCCTGAAAAAAACTGCACTAACAAGTCCAAATAGTTGTAGGAAGTAATTTCTTTCAGCAAAAACTGCCTCACCACAAAATTTTCCTAGTAATAATTTTCAGCTAGAAAATAGTTTTAAGGAAACATGAGACATTAATGGTTCATGGATACAAATTTTTACTAGAAATACTTTCCCAATGTTTACTAAAAAAGGCATTAGCAAGTTGTTGAATTTAATTTTTTTTAGACCAAATTGACTTACCACAAAATCTTCTTGGTAAGAATTTTTAGCTAGGAAAGAGTTTCCTAGAAAACTGAAGGCCTGATGGTCCCTAAAAAGAGGCACTAACAAGGCATTTTAGTTGTGGAAAGTAATTTGTTACACCAAAATATGTCTTACTTCAAAATTTTCCTGGTATGAATTTTTAGCTAAAAAATGTTTCATGGAAACATGAGGCACTAATAGTCTCTGGAGACATATTTTTTCTAGAAATATTTCGCCATTGTTTCCTTAAAAAAGGCACTAACAAGGACTTTTAGTTCTAGAAAGTAATTTGTTTAAAAAAAAATTGCCTTACCACAAAATTCTCTAGGTAAGAATTTTCTCTTAGAAGAGTGTTTCCATGAAACCTGAAGCACTAATGGTCACTATAGACATATTTTTACTACCAATATTTTGCATACATTTCAAGAAAAAATACATTCACAAGGCCAAATACTTTTAGAAAGTAATTTGTTTTAGTAAAAATTGCCTTACCTCAAAATTTTCCTGGTATGAATTTTTTCCATGAAAAGTATTTCTAGGAAATTATGAGGCTTTCATGGTCACTAGAGATGTATTTTTGTGTGAAATACTTTTCCAATGTTTCCTAAAAATTTACTAACGAGGCCTTATAGTTGTAGAAAGTAACTTAGTTCAGCTAAACAATTCTTAACACAAAATTTTTAATGGTAAGATTTTTTAGCTAGAAATGGGTTTCTTGAAAACATGACGCATTATTGGTCCCTAGACAAGTATTTTTACTAGAAATACTTTGCACCATTTCCTAAAAAAAGACACAAATTGTTAAGTTGTGGAGCCTTATTAATGCCTTATACAGAGTTGCAATGTGGATTGATCGAAAATAAAATGCAGTAACAAGGCCTGATAGTTTTAGAAAGTAATTTGTTTGAGCAAAAGTTTCCTAGTAAAAAATTTCAGTTTGAAAAGTGTTTCCAAGAAACATGAGGCACTAATGTCCATTGGAGACGTATTTTTAGTAGAAATACTTTTTCTATATTTCCTGAAAAGATGCACAAACAAGGCCTTATAGTTGTAGAAAGTAATTTCTTTCAACAAAAATTGCCTTACCTCAAAATTTTCCTAGTAAGAAATTTATGCTAGAAAAGTTTTTCCAGGAAACATCAAGCATTAATGGACCCTGGAGATGGATTTTTAATAGAAATATTTTTCCAACGTTTCCTGAAAAAAATGCACTAACTTAGACATATGGTTGTAGAAAGTAATTTGTTTCAACAAAACATGCCTTACCACAAATTTTTTTGGAAAGAATTTTCTTCTAGAAAAGTGATTCAGGGAAACATGAGGTACTAATGATCGTTGTAGGCATATTTTTACTAGAAATAATTTTCCAATGTTTCCTAGAAATATACACTAGCAAGGACTTTTTATTGTGGAAAGTAATTTGTTTCATCAATTTTTTCCTGGTAAGAATTTTCAGCTTGAAAAGTGTTTCCTGGAAACATGAGGCACTAATGGTCTCTAGAGATATATTTTTACTACAAATATGTTTCCATTGTTTCCTCAGAAAAATACACTAATAAGTCCTTATAGTTGTAGAAAGTAATTTTCAGCAAAAAAAGTCTTACCACAAAAGTTTTCTGGAAAGAATTTTCAACCATAAAATTGTTTTTGGAAAACTCGAGGCACTTAGGGTCCCTGAAGTTTTCACAGAAAGACTTTTCCAAAGTTTCTTGAATGAAGGCTCTAACAAGCCTTATTGTTGACGAAAGTAATTTGTTTATGGAAAAATTACCGGACCTCAAAATTTTTAGCTAAAAAAGTGTTTCCAAGAAATGTGAGGCACTATTGGTCCCTGGAGTCATATTTTTACTAGAAATACTTTTCCAATGTTTCCAAAAAAAAAGCCATTAACGAGGGCTTAAAGTTACAGAGAGTAATTTGTTTCAACAAAAAAATTTTACCGCAAAATTTTGTGGTAAGAATTTTACGCTAGAAAAGTGATTTGTAGGAAACATGAAACACTAATGGTCTCTAGAGTTGTATTTTTACTTGAAATACTTTTCCAATGTTTCTTGAAAAAATTCACTGACGAGGCTTTAATGTTGTAGGAAGTAATTTGTTTCAGTAAAAATTGTCTTACAACAAAATTTTACATGTAAGAATTTTCTACAAGAATAGTGTTTTGAGGAAACATGAGGCACTGCTTTTCCTAAAAAATACTACTAACAAGGCCACATAGTTGTAAAATGAAGTTTGTTTCAACAAAAAATTTCCTTACCATAAATTCTTTTCTCGCATGAAATTTTAGCTAGAAAAGTGTTTCCAGGAAACATGAGGCACAAATGGCCCTTGAAAATGTATTTTTAGTAGACATTTTTTTTTTACATTTGCTTAAAAATACACTAACTAGGTCGTATAGTTCAAGAAAGTAATTTGCTTAAGTAAAAATTGTGTTACCAAAAAGTTTTCTAGGTAAGAATATTCAGCAAGAAAAATGTTTCCAAGAATCATGAGGCACTCATGGTCCCTAGAGAAATATTTTCAATATAAATATTTTCCAATGTTTCCAAAAAAAAAATGCACTAACAAGGGCTTACAGTTCTAGAAAGTACTGTGTTTCAGCAAAACAAAGCCTTACCACAAAATTGTTTTGGTAAGAATTTTCAGGTAGAAAAGTGTTTCCAAAAAACATGAGGTGCTAATGGTCCCAGGGATGAATTTTTACTACAATTATGTTCCCAACATTTCTTGAAGAAAGGCACTAACAACGCCTTATAGTTGTAAAATATATTTTGTTCCAACAAAAATTTCCTGAAATTTTCCTTACCAAAAATTTTTCATGGTAAGAATTTTTAGCTAGAAAACTATTTCCCAAAAACGTGAGTTACAAATGCTCCTTGGAGACGTATTTTTACTACTATTTTCCAATGTTTCCTCAAAATAGATCAAACAAGGCCTTATAGTTGAAAAATCTAATTTGTTTTAGCAAAATTTGCCTTCTCAAAAAAAATTCAAGTAAAGATTTTTCAACTAGAAAAGTGGTTCCAGGAAACATGAGGCCCTTATGGTCCCTAGAGATGTATTTTTACTAGAAATATTTTACTAATTTTTCCTAAAACAAATACATTAAGGAGTCCTTATATTTGTTGAAACTAATTTGTTAATTTGTTCAGCAAAAATTGCCTTACCAAAATGTTTTCTTGCTAAGAATTATCAGCTAGAAAAGTGTTTCCAAGAAACATGAGGCACTAACAGTCCTTAGAGAAGTATTTTTACTAGAAATACTTTTCAAACGTTTCTTGAATAAAAATGAACCAACTAGCCCTAATAGTAGTAGAAAAAAATTTGTTTCTGAAAAATTTTCCTGGTTAAAATTTTTAGCTTAAAAAGTGTTCCTGAAAACTTGAGGCCCTAACGGTCCCTAGAGACGTAATTTTACTAGAAATTATTTACCATTGTTTCCTAAAAAAATTCAAAAAAAGGCCTTACAGTTGTAGAAAAAAATTTGTTTCAACAAAAATTGTTGTACCACAAAATCTACTTGGTAAGAATTTTCAGCTAGAAAAGTGTTTCTAAAAAATATAAGGCACTAATGGTCCGTGGAGATGTATTTTTACATTAAATATTTTGCCAATGTTTTGTAGAAAATGGCACTAACAAGGCCTTGTAGTTATCAAGTGTAATTTGTTTCAGCATGTAGGAATAAATGATGTAATTAGGATGACACTGATATAATTAGTTTACATTTACTGTCTCATATTCCCTCTTATTAGGTTGAAGGGTATACATGTAATAATGATACTTTTGATACTTATAAATATGACATATGGGGGAGGGTTTGGCCTAAGTCCAAATCCCTAATTTCCTATTCTCTCTTTGGAAGTGTACCATATTTCTAACCTTTCTTTCTCTTCTCTCTTTTCCCTTCTTCCTTCTCTCTTTTCTGTAAAGTTATCATCTATGGAATCCTGAAAATCAACATGGTATCAAAGCGGTGATTGATTTTTTAGGATTCCAGTTGGGTTTTCTCTACCCATATTTTCTTATATGCTGCTCAGTGAATGAGTTCTTCTCTCTGAAAGAATTTCATATGCTTCTTGGTAAAGGATTGATTGGCTGATGCTCTTTTCTTTGCTTTAAGACGAGAACCCATATAAGTATAACACTTTCTGCTTTCTGCTTCATTACTCAGCTAGTAAAGTTTTTTATTGTTCCACAAAATCAAAGGAACTCTCCATGGAGGGAATAATATCACTGAACTCAGCCATCATCACTCTATTTGGCTGGTAAGTTTTTTTTTCTTCTCTTCATTCCAGAATTTTTGTTCCCTTGTTATGGAATTCAGAATGGAAAAGGATTGTTGCTGCTGTAAAAGTAGCAATACGAGAGGTGGTTATTGCTGCAAAATGATGGTTTTCTGTTAAAGAATACTGCTACATGATAGCCATTATTCTTGAACGGCAGAGGTTCACAATTCTGAGAAAATGTAGCCAGGAAAAACTTCCATTAGTTTGCTGGGTCTGGTAATGTTCTTAGTCACAACAAAAATAGTTTAAATTCTGTCTGGGATTTTTTTTATGAAGAGAATGGGTTTGCATGTGGTTTCCATGTCTGTTGCTTCAGTATTATTGTGTCAACCTTGATTCTTAATCCTCTTTGTTATTTCCTGATGACCTCCACCCGTTTTGCTATCATCTCTTGACTAGCTCTTCTGTTAGGAAAGATTGTTGTATGCCAGCATACCATTGTTATCTCCGTTAGAAACTCATGGCTTGATGAAGTCGTGCACAAAAAAACAGGTAAGATATTGGGATAAAGACTTCCATTGATTGAGAAGATTTATCATTGACCTATTGATGTATTGACTGGTGATTTATTTTCTGTTTGGAAAGTTTTTGTTTCAGTCATAGAAGATCATGCAAAACTGGCAATATTTCACGATGTTGTAAATCTGAAAAAAAGGCTGCAATTATTCTGGATATTATCCTAGAAATTTCGCTGATTGAGATAGTGGATGTTGCAGTTTGATGCTAAGATAAGAAACAAGACTCTCGGTTCCGTATCTTGCTCTCCTCACTGTTTTGAGAAAATTTGCAGTAGTTAAGTATTGTATCCTCCTTAATATTCTAGCCAACGTGACGAACTCCATGGTAGACTGTATCTTGCTTACCTCTATGACACTTATCTACATCTGTTGGTATCAATCCCTCAAAGGAAGATGGAGTTTTTGGCAGTTCACGTAGCTTTGGGAGAAGCAACAAAAGCAACACTCTTGGTTGGCATTTAGCAACAGCAGAAACTAAAATCTCTTATACGGAAAGGGTACAAACCAAAAATTATTATCTGGAGATAATATTTCGATAATCCTTGAATCATGTGATATCTGTTTGATCCTGAGAGATTAATATGGAAATAAAGATTGGTAATGCCAGCATAGATCTTCGGATTCTGCAACTCTATCCTCAGTTTATTCTGATCCAACTGAGTTCATTCTATTATGTTGTCCGTATCTCAAGTTGCTGATTATACTCCGAAAGTATTGGTATCATAACCACCAAGTTGTTGCTTATATCTACTGAGTTGTTGATTATAGAAAAATTTCCAAGTTTCTGATTTAACTTGGACCAGCGAGGTGTGACTAGGGACATGTCCACTTGGACTAATAAGTCCGCTTGACTTAGTCATATCAAATCGGTCACTTGAGTAAGTCTGAGTTTTCTACTCTACTCGACGTGACTCTGTATTGGTGACTCGACTTGACTCACTTATTGAGTGTAGAAGTGTTTGCAAACCTGTAATGAACTGTAAATTAGCGTGATTGTAGGAAATGGATTGTTTCCTTGATTCCGTGATTTTGTTCCTTGATTTTAGGACCTAAATTGATCCTAAAATCAGCATGTAATGTATTATAAATAGCCTCCGAAACAGAAAAGAATACATGGTCGGAAAGAATTCTTTGAAACAATTTTGTGTCTCATTTTCATATATCAGTGTCCCGATTTGACATGGTATCAGAGCGGGAGAAGTTTTCTGCCATCCCCGTGGACGAAGAAGCTGTCGTATAGCCAAAGACCAGAGCAACAACTCTGTAGTTGGAGGAAAAAAAACACAGAGCAAGTCTGCTCTGCAGTCACCGTGAACGAAGAAGACGGTGTACGTTTTATATCTTCTCCTTCAATCATCGCATAACACCATCGAATTCCGCCACCTGAACTCCGCTGGAACCCACCAAACCGCTGCCGAACCGCCATCGAATCACCACTTGGCTTTCCGACGCATCACCAGCCCGGTGAAGAGGAAGATCTTCCTTTGTCGTCATCGTGAATAGAATCATTGTCACAGAAGACTGGAGGAAGCTCCGAAAGTAGCCGACGCCGAGCCACCGCTCGGCCTCCCAGAAAATTGTGTCATCACCGAAACCAAAAGGATCACTGCTGTCGCCAAAGGAAGCCGACAACCTCGATTTTTTTTTCTCTGTGTCTGCCAATGATTGTCGACGACCATCGACGACCACACCACATGCCTCATTGTCGCTGCCAACCACTAAAGGAAGCCGAAGTTGTCATCGCCGAAGAAGAAATGTGAATATTTTTAACTTAGGAACTACTGTTCCTTTATTTATTTGCGGGTAAACCCTACGGATCCAAACCAAACCTGAACCAGACCACAATCATACCGGACCAGATCAAACTGAACCTAACTGGACCACAATTGTACCGGACCAGAACTGAGCCAGACAGAACCGAATCAAACCACAATCGGACTGGACCTGAACTGGACCAGATCGAACTGAATCAGATTCGATCAAACCAAATTTCCAGACCAGACCAGAAAAATCCGAGTCAACCCAGAGGCAGACAATGGGGAGCTATCGTCAAATATCTGTAGAAGCTAACAACCGGGTATGCACTCATTGTGGGGGAAAAGTTGTTGCTTACAACAAATGTTGCCTATCTAGGTATTATCAGTAAAGCATCAGTATTCTCTACATATTCTAATAATAGAACTTGGATTATTGATACAGGTGTATCCGACCACATGACGAGGGATTCCTGTCAGTTAAAATCTGTCCTACCTTCTCCTCAATCAGTTATTTCCATCGCCAATGGTAGTACCTCTCCTATTACTAGGGAAGGATCAGTTATCTTGTTGAATAATCTTACATTAGATATTGTCCTTGTTGTTCCTTCTCTTGAATATAATTTGTTGTCTGTTAGCCAAATTACTTCAACTCTTGCTTGTACTATAACTTTTTGGCCCTCATTTTGTGTCTTTCAGGACATTCTAATTAGAAAGATTCTTGGTTATGGTGTTAGACGGGGAACACTCTACTATTTGGAGTTGATAGAGAATGGGGGAACAAAAATCAGTCAGGCAAATCAAGCTAGTAGTGAAGACAGTGCTTAAGCAACTATATGGTTATGGCATCGAAGACTCGGCCATCTTTCCTTTGGTTATCTTTAGAAATTACGACCACAACTTTTTTCAGGTTTGAATAATCTGGATTTTCATTGTGACGCTTGTGAACTGGCTAACAACCATCTTATCTCTTATTTAACGAGTTTGAATAAGAGTTCTGAACCTTTTGAGGTTATTCATTCTGATGTTTGGTGTCCTGCAAAGGTTCCCTCTATTTGTCAAGCTCGGTATTTTGTGACATTTATTGATGAATACACTAGAATGACTTGGATATCCCTACTTATAAAACAGAGTGATGTGTGTCTAGCTTTTCAAAAATTTCACCAAATGGTACACACTCAGTACCAGAAGCAGATTCATATTTTGCAATCTGACAATGGTACTGAATTTGTTGATACTTCTCTTGGTAATTTTTTGAACAATCATGGAATTCGTTATCAGACCTCATGTAACTATACTCCCCAACAAAATGGATTGGCAGAGAGGAAGAATAGACAACTTTTGGAAGTAGTACGTGCCTCTCTCTTTGGCATGAATATGCCTTGGTTTTATTTGGGCAAAGCTGTCAAATCTGCTGCCTACCTTATCAATCAAATACTTTCTCGAGTTATAGAATTTCAAACTCTTTAACAACAATTGTACTCCCTAATTTCCATTCCCCATCTTCTGAATCTTGAACCCCGGGTTTTTGGGTGTACTGTATATGTTCATATCCCAAAAGTTTTGCAAAATAAACTTGATCCATGTGCCAAATGATGTATTTTAGTTGGCCATTCTGATTTTCAAAAAGGATATCGGTGCTATGATCCACACACCCGTAATCTCCATGTTACTCTAGATGCCTCTTTCCATAAATTACAACCTTATTACTCAGGGGGAGTCTCTCAGACTTCTCTTCAAGGGGAGAGCTCAAGTGAAGAGAATGTTCAACAAGAGAATAGCGGAGGTACTGAGTTTATTGAGTTAGAAGTAGTGAATGGGTTTTTTAACAAACCAAGTCATCATGATGTGCAACAAGACTATGCTCCCAACCATGAAGCCGAGAGTGAATCATTAATTTCTCCTGAAGAACCCTCAGGGTTGCCCTCGTCTACACCATTAACTGACGAATCAATCCAGAATGTTCCTCCTCAGGTAAATACAAATTTTGTATTTGATGAATCTATTGAAACATGTGTTCCTACAGAAAATATAACCCCTAGATATCTACAAAGATTGAGTAAGGGAGTTCCAAAAACATAGTATGAACCTGATCTTGAAGCCAAGACAAAATCCTCAATCAACAACTATGTGTCCTCCCATATGTTGACTAAATTGTATGCATTTACTGTTGATCAATTATCCAAGGTTTCTATTCCTAGTAATGTGCAGGATGCATTAGCTTATCCAAAATGGAAAAAAGGCGATGAATGAAGAGATGGAGGCTCTAAAAAAGAATGCCACTTGGGAACTTGTTCCCAAACCTAAGGAGTAAAGACAATTAGATGTTGATGGGTGTTCGTAGTGAAACTCAAACTGGATGGAAGTATTGACAGATATAAAGATCGGCTAGTTGTAAAGGGATATACGCAAAGGTATGGGATAGACTATTAGGATACTTTTGCACCAGTAGCTAAGATCAATACAATTCACATTCTTATATCTATAGCAACGAATCGAGACTGGCCTCTGCAACAATTTGATGTTAAAAATACCTTCCTCAATGAGACTTAGAAGAAGAAGTCTACAAGGAGCTACCACCCGGAGTTAAAAGTGGTTCTTTGTGTCAAGGGGAAGTCTGTGTATTGAAGAAGTCGTTGTACGGGTTGAAACAACCACCTAGAGTATGGTTTGGGAGATTCTTGGCTACAATGAACGAGTTTGGATATAAGCAAAGTAACTCAGATCATACTTTTTTATAAAACACAAAGTAGGATATGTAATAACTTTAATTGTATATGTTGATGATATGGTCATGACAGGAGATGACCCATGTGAAATGCATGCTTTACAGGAGTATTTAGCCACAAAATTCGAAATGAAGGATCTTGGACAACTAAAATATTTTTTGGGAATTGAGGTTGCAAGATCATAACATGGAGTCTTCCTTTCACAACGAAAATATGTGTTGGATCTTCTAGCTGAAACATAAAACCTTGATTGTAAACCGATAGAGACGGCACGGAAATGAATCATAAGCTCAAAATTCTCCCAGATCAAACCCCAATAGACAAAGGGAGTTATCAGTAATTAGTTGGAAAATTAATCTACCTATCACACACAAGGCCTGATGTAGCATATGCAGTGAGGGTTGTGAGTCAGTTTATGCATGCACCAAGTGAAGAACATATGGAAGCAGTCTATCGGATCTTGAGATACTTAAAGAGTGCTCCAAGAAAAGGTTTATTATTCTAAAAAAATGGTATATCTAATATTGAAGGATATACAGATTCTGATTGTTCATGTGATCAGACAACCAGAAGATCCATGTTGGGTTACTTTACTTTTTCGGAAGGGAATCTTATCACTTGAAAAAGCAAAAAACAGAAGTTAGTATCAAGATCAAGTGCTGAAGATGAATTTTGAAGTATGGCTCATGGTGTATGCGAGTTGTTATGGATAAGGAATATACTGAGGGACTTAGGGATTGAATACGCCAAACCTATGAATCTCCATTGTGATAACAATGCAGCCATCACAATTGCACAAAATCTGGTTCAACATGATCGTACTAAACATGTTGAAGTTGATCGTCATTTCATCAAGGAGAACCTCGATGCAAAGATTATACAATTCCCCTTTATTCAATCTGAGAGTCAGCTGGCTGATATGCTCACGAAGGCAATATCAGGGAAGGCATTTCATGGTATAATTGACAAGTTGGGAATGGCCGATATCTATGCACCAACTTGAGAGGGAGTGTTTGCAAACCTGTAATGAATTGTAAATTAGTGTGATTGTAGGAAATGGATTGTTTCCTTGATTCTGTGATTTCTTCCTTGATTTTAGGATCTAAATTGATCCTAAAATCAGAATGTAAGGTTTTATAAATAGCCTTCGAAATAGAGAAGAATGCATCGTCAGAAAGCATTCTTTGAAACAATTCTGTGTCTCATTTTCATATATCAGTGTCTTGGTTTGACAAGAAGCTTCTATATGCTACATTCTTCACTTCGGCTGGGTTATTATATTGGATTATCAACCTTATTATTTGGGGCACATCTTCCTTATTCAATGATGGACTCTTTGTAGATTATTTCATATGTCCTTATTAAGGATTTTCATTATTTGGTACGTGTTATTTGGGCATTGGCCCATAACCACTATTGCTATTGTGTCTCTTTGATAGAGGCATTATTTTTGAAGAATAACTCCTCTATTTTTTACCTTGGAATCGTTATTTGTTTACTGTTGTCGGCATTGGTTCGTTTGATGCAGAATTTGAATTTCTTATAAAAATAAAGCACATGATAGCCTCAACATCTTATCTTCCTCTTTACCCATTACCCTTTGGCAATCATTCTCTTACCATCCTTTATTTGACTCTCGCTTACCCTTATTGCCAACCCTTTTAAAGCATTGCTTTGGTTAGTATCTTTTATTCATATGGGTGTTTTAAGTTCATTGAAACTTTTAATTGGTACTTGTGGGTCTTTTATCGGCGTCTTGTGAATGAACTTTAGTGATTATTTTTACTATATTTGTTCGAAATCCTTTGAGGTTGGTTTCAACTTATATTTTATCGCCCATTTCTACCCTTTGAGAGTTTGTACCTGGTGTCGTACTTATCCTTGGGACACCGTGATGGAGGGGCTTATTACTACATTTATATTATTTGGTTCACGCTGGGATCACTACCATTACCTCCCAAATTGAGGGGGAGTGTTGGAATATATGATGTAATTAGGATGACACTGATGTAATTAGTTTATTTTTTTTGTCTCTTATTCACTCTTATTAGGGTGAAGGGTATACATGTAATATTGATACTTTTGATACCTATAAATATGACTTATGGGGAGGGTTTGGCATAAGTCGAAAACCCTAATTTCCTATCCTCGCTTTGAACGTGTACCATATTTCTATCTTCACTTTCTCTTCTCTCTTCTTCCTTCTTTCTTCTCTCTTTTGCCTTAATTTATCATCTATGGAGTCTTGAAAATCAACACAACATAAATTGACATATCACAAAATTTTCTTGGTAATATTTTTTGGCTAGAAAAGTGTTTCTTGGAAACATGAGGCACTAATGGTTGATGGAGACATATTTTTACTAGAAATATTTTTCTAACATTGAATAAAATATGCACTAACAAGGCCTTATAGTTATAAAAACTAATTTGTTTCAACAAAAATTGCCTAAACTAAAAGTTAAGAATTTTTAGTTATAAAAGTGCTTCTAGGAAACATGAGGCATTAATGGTCCCTGGACAAGTATTTGTACCAGAAATAATTTTCCAATGTTTCCTAAAAAAAATACTCTAAAAAGGCCTTATAATCGTAGAAAGTAATTTGTTTGAGCAAAAACTGCCTTGCAACAAATATTTCATGTTATGAATTTTCAAATAGAAATGTATTTCCGGGAAACATGTGGCACAAAAGGTACTCAGAGACATATTTTACTAGAAATAATTTTCCAATGTTTCCTAAAAAAATGGCACCTACAAGGCCTTATTGTGGCAGAAAGTAATTTGTTTCTAACAAAATTACATTACCACAAAATCTTCCAAGTAATAATTTTCAGCTAAAAAAGTGTTTCATGGAAATATGAGGCACTAATGGTCCCTAGAGTAGTAATTTTACTAAAAATACTTTGCCAACGTTTCCTTAAAAAAAGGCACTAAGAAGGCCTTATAGTTGTAGAAAGTAATTTGTTACAGCAAAAATTGCCCAACCACAAAATTTTCCTAGTAAGAATTTTAAGCTTGAAAAGTGTTTCCAAGAAACGTGAGGAACTAATGGTCCCCTGAGACGTATTATTAATTGAAATACTTTTCCTACATTTCCTGAAAAAAAGGCACTAACAAGGCCTTATAGTGAGGGAAAGTAATTAGTTTCACCAAAAATCGCCTTACCTCAAAAGTTTACATGTAAGAATTTTCTTCTAGAAAAATGTTTCCAGGAAACATGAGGCACCAATGGTCCTAGGTGACGTATTTTTATGAGACATAATTTTCCAATATTTCCTAAAAATAGGCACTGACAAAGCCTTACGTTTCTAGAAAGTAATTTGTTTTAGCTAAAATTGTCATACCACAAAATTTTCCTAGAAAGAATTTTCAGCTTGAAAAGTGTTTCATGAAACATGAAGCACTAATTGTCCCTAAGGATGTATTTATACTAGAAATACTTTTATAATCTTTTCCTGGAAGATGGTACTAAGAAGATCTCATAGGTATAGAAAGTAATTTATTTCAAAAATAAAAAATTGCCTTACTTCAAAATTTTCCAGGTTAGAATTTTCTGCTAGAAAATGATTCTAGGAAACATAAGGAACTAATGGTCCCTATAGATGAATTTTTACTAGAAATACTTTTCCAACATTTTCTTAAAAAAGGCACTAACAAGGCCTAATAGTTGTAGAATGTAATTTGTTTCAGCAAAAGTTGCCTCCAAAATTTTCTAGGAAAGAATTTTGAGCTAGAAAAGTGTTTCAAAGAAAAATGAGAGTCGTTAGAGACGTATCTTTACTAGAAATTCTTATCCAATGTTTCTTAAAAAAATGAACAATCAAGACCTTATGGTTGTAGAAAATAATTTGTTTCAGCAAAAATTGCCTTATTTCAAAATTTTCCTCGTAAGATTTTTTAGCTACAATAGTGTTTAAAAGAAACATGAGGCACTAATGGTCCTTTGAGTCATATTATTATTAGATGTACTTTTCCAATGTTTCTTGAAAAAGGCACTATGAAAGCCTTAAAGTTGTCGAGAGTAATTTGCTTCACAAAAAATTGTCTTACCTACAAATTTTCTTGGGAAGAATTTTTTGCTAGAAAAGTGTTTCAAGGGAACAAGAGGAACTAAGGGTCTGTGGAGACCTATTGTTATTCTAGACACATTTTCCAATGTTTCTTGGAAAAAGGCACTAACAAGGCGTTACAATTATAGAAAGTATGTTTATTCCAAAATTGCCATACTACAAAATTTTCCTAGAAAGAATTTACAACTAGAAAAGTGTATCGAGGAAACATGAGGCCCTAATGGTCCCAGGAGACGAATTTTTAAGAGAAATAAGTTTCCAAAGGTTTCTAAAAAAGGCCACTAACAAGGCCTTATAATTATAAAATGTAATTTTTTAGCCTTACCAAAAATGTAATTTATCTTGTTTCTAGGAAACAAGTGGCACAAATAGCCCCTAGAGATGTACTTATACTATAAATATTTTTCTAGTGTTTTTTTTTAAAAATAAACTAACAAGGCCTTATACTTCTAGAAAGTAATTTGTTTAAGCAAAAATTGTGTAACCAAAAAGTTTTCCTCGTAAGAATTTTTAGCTATAAAAGTGTTTCCAGGAATCATAAAGCACTAATGGTTCCTAGAGAAGTATTTTATATAGGAATAGTTTTCCAATGTTTCCTAAAAAAAAATGCACTGACAAAGCCTTAAAGTTCTATAAAGTAATTTGTTTTAGAAAAAATTACCTCATGACCATTTTCTTGGTAAGAATTTTTAGATAGAAATGTGTTTTTAGGAAACATGAGGCGCTAATGGTCCCAAGAGATGAATTTTACTAGAAATATGTTACCAATGTTTCCTGAAGGAAAGCACCAAAAAGGCCTTATAGTTGTAAAATGTATTTTATTGCAGCAAAAAATTGATTTACCACAAAATTTTCCTGGTAAGAATTTTTAGCTAGAAAACTATTTCTAGGAAATGTGAGGCACTAAAGGTCCCTAGAGACGTATTTTTACTAAAACTACTTTTCCAACGTTTTTGAAAAAAAATGGCTCTAACAAGGCCTTACAGTTGTAAAATGCAATTTATTTTAGGAAAAATTGCCTAATCACAAAATTTTCTAGGTATGACTTTTCTACAAGAAAAGTATTTCTAGGAAACATGAGGAAGTTATGATCCCTGGAGACGTATTTTTACAAGAAATATTTTTCCAAAATTTTCTTAAAAAACACTTATGGTCCCTCAAGACCTATTTTTACTAGAAATAATATTTTAATGTTTCCTGAAAATTGTATAAACAAGGCCTTATAGTTGTAGAAAGCAATTTATTTCAGCAAAAATATTTGTGCCACAAAATTTTCTTTGTAAGAATTTTCTGGTTGAAAATTGTTTTTGAGAAATATAAGGCTTTAATGGTCCACAGAGACGTATTTTCACTAGAAATAATTTTTCAACATTTCTTGAAAAAAATGCACTAACAAGACCTAATAGTTGTAGAAAGTAATTTGTTTCAACCAAAACTGGCTAACCACAAAATTTTCCTGGTAAGAATTTTTAGGTAGTAAAGAGTTTTAAGAAATACATGAAGCATTAATGATCTCTGGATACAAATTTTAACTAGTAATACTTTGCTAACGTTTACTGAAAAAGACACTAACAAGTTGTTGAATGTAATTTGTTTTAGACAAAATTGCCTTACCACAAAATCTTCTTGGTAAAAGTTTTGAGCTAGGAAAGAGTTTCCAAGAAAATTGAGGACCTGATGGTCCCTAGAAATTTATTTTTACGGCATATACTTTCCCAAAGTTTCCTAAAAAAAAGCACTAACAAGGCATTTTAGTTGTGGATGTAATTTGTTACACCTAAAATTGTCTGACCTCAAAATTTTCCCGGTATGAATTTTCAGCTAAAAAAGTGTTTCAAGGAAACATGAGGCACTAATAGTCCATGGAGACCTATTTTTACTAGAATTACTTTGCCATCATTTCCTTAAAAATGGCACTAACAAGGACTTTAGGTTCTAGAAAGTAATTTGTTTCAACAAAAATTGCCCTACCACAAAATCCTCCAGGTAAGAATTTTCACATAGAAGAGTGTTTCCGTGAAACCTGAGGCACTAATGGTCCCTAAAGCGTATTTTTATTACCAATATTTTGCGTACATTTCCTGGAAAATGCACTTACAAGGCCAAATATTTTTAGACAGTAATTTGTTTTAGTAAAAATTGTCTTACCTCAAAATTTTCCTGGTAAGAATTTCCACCTTGAAAAGTATTTCCTGGAAACATGAGGCTTCTATTGTCACTAGAGATGTATTTTTGTGTGAAATACTTTTCCAATGCTTCCTAAAAATATTCACTAAACAAGCCTTATAGTTGTAGAAAGGAACTTGTTTCAGCAAAAAAATTCTTAGCCCAAAATTTTCATGGTTAGAATTTTCAGCTAGAAATGGGTTTCCTGGAAACATGACGCACTATTGGTCCCTAGAGATGTATTTTAAGAAGAAATACTTTGCACCATTACCTAAAAAAAGATACAAATTTTTAAGTTGTCGAGCTTAATTAACACCTTATGTAGAGTTGGCATGCAGATGGACCTGACAAAAAAATCTCTAACAAGGCCAGATAGTTGTAGAAAGTAATTTGTTTGAGCAAAATTTTCCTGGTAAAAAATGTCAGCTTGAAAATTGTGTCAAAGAAACATGAGATACTAATGGTCACTAGAGACATATTTTTAAAAGACGCACAAACAAGGCCTTATAGTTGTAGAAAGTAATTTATTTCAACAAAAATTGCCTTACCTCAAAATTTTCAAGGTAAGAAATTTTTGCTAGAAAAGTTTTTCCAGGAAACATCAAGCAATAATGGACTCTGGAGTCGTATTTTTACTAGAAATACTTTTCCATCGTTACCTGAAAAAATGCACTAACTTAGCCTTATGGTTGTAGAAAGTAATTTATTTCAACAAAAAATTCCTTACAAAAAAAAATTTTTTGGAAAGAATTTTCTGCTAGAAAAGTGTTTCCTCGAAAGATGAGGCACTAATATTTTTTGGAGACATATTTTTACTAGAAATACTTTTCCAATGTTTCCTGAAAATATACACTAGCAATGCCTTATAGTTGTGGAAAGTAATTTGTTTCAATAAAATTTTTTAGGTAAGAATTTTCAACATGAAAAGTGTTTCCTGGAAACATGAGGCAGTAATGGTCCCTGGAGATATATTTTTACTACAAATATGTTTCCATTGTTTCGTAAAAAAATACACTAATAAGTCCTTATAGTTGTACGAAGTAATTTTATTTTTGAAAGAGCTTTCAGGTAAGTATTTTGAGCTCCAAAAGTGTTTCCAGGAAACATGAGGCACTATAATGGTCCCTGGAGACATATTTTTTCATGAAAGACTTTCCAAATATTTCAAGAAAGTAACACTAACATGGCCTTATAGTTGTAGAAAGTAATTTCTTTTAACAAAAATTGCCTTACCACAAAATTTTCATGGTAAAAATTTTTAGCTAGAATAGTGTTTCCAGGAAACATGAGGCACTAATGGCAATTGGAGATGTATTTTTTTCAAGAAATAATTTTTCAAAGTTTCTGGAAAAAATAAGTAACAAGGCCTTACAGTTGTTGCAAGCAATTTTTTTTCAGCAAAAAATGCCTTAATGCTCCTTGGAGATATATTTTTACTACAAATATGTTTCCATTGTTTCCTAAAAAAAATACACTAATGTGTCCTTATAGTTGTAGGAAGTAATTTTTTTTGAAAAAGTTTTCAGGTAAGTATTTTGATCTCAAAAAGTGTTTCCAGGAAACATGTGGCACTAATGGTCCCTGGAGATGTATTTTTTCATGAAAGACTTTACCAATATTTTCATGCTAAGAGTTTTTAGCTAGATTAGTGTTTCCAGGAAACATGAGGCACCAATGGCACTTGGAGATGTATTTTTTTCTAGAAAGAATTTTCCAAAGTTTCTAGAAAAAAGTAAGTAACAAGGCCTTGTAGTTGTTGAAAGTAATTTGTTTCAGTAAAAATTGCCTTACAAAAAAATTTTATGGAAATAATTTTCAACCAGAAAAGTGTTTCCAGGAAACATGAGACACTTATTTGTTACGGTCCCTAGTCATGGATCGTGTAAAACGACGTAGGAGGGATGAACCCAAAGCCGAGGATGAGTTTCAACACTGTTGTGGTTGGCTGTGCTGGAACTCGACTTAACCCAGAAAAAGTGCACACGTCCAGTACTGTTGTGCTCGGCTTGGACTCAGTAAATTGGAAAAGAGAAATGGGAGAAGATTGAAGAGAATGGAAGAAAAATGGAAGAAGAAGGAGCTCGTTGAGGAGAACTCCCAAACCCTAGACCTCGTGAGGAGAACTCCCTTTCCAGAGCTCGTCAAGGAGAACTCTACACCCTGTTTTGGTTAAAATGATACTTGACCTTTCATATTCCACTTTCCCTCCAACATAAGCCTGGCGCCAACATGAGTTCAGGCAAAAAATTACAATAATGCCCCTATGGCATATTTAATTTTAAAAAGATAAAAGTGCAGTAAAATAAAACTAAAAGAAACTTAATAATTAGTGGCTCAGCCATGGTGCCTATGAATTACTTGGTTCGCTATCGAGTTCATAACATTATTGTCCCTGGAGACATATTTTCATTTGAAAATATTTTCTAAAGTTTCTTGAAAGAGGGCACTAACAATGCGTTATTGTTTTAGAAAATAATTTATTTCAGTAAAAATAACCTTACCTCAAAACTTTTAGCTAAAAAAGTGTTTCTAGGAAACATGAGGTACTAATGGTCCTTGGAGACGTATTTTTACTAGAAATATTTTTCCAATGTTCCCTAAAATAGAAGCACTAACAAGGCCTAATAGTTGTAAGAAGTAATTTATTCCAGTTAAAATTGTCATCCCACAAAATTTTCTTGGTAAGAATTTCCAGTTAGAAAATATTTTCCACGAAACATGAGGTGTTGATGGTCTATGGAGAGGAATTTTTTCTAGAGATATGTGGCCAATGTTTCCTAAATAAAGTCACTAACAAGTCTTTATAGTTGCATAATGTATTTTGTTTCAACAAAAATTGGCTCACCACAAAATTTTTGTTGTAAGAATCATTCACTAGAAAACTGTTTCCAGGAAACGTGCGGAACTAATGGTCCCTGGACACGTATTTTTACTTGAAATACTGTTTCCAACATTTCCTAAAAAATGGCTCTAACAAGACCTTTTAGTTGTAAATTGTAACAGGTTTCAACATAAATTGTCGTATCACAAAATTTCCCTAGTAGGATCAACATGAGGCTCTAATGGTCCATGTAGATGTATTTTTACTAGGAATAATTTTCCAACATTTCTTTAAAAATGCACCAACTAGCCCTAATAGTTGTGTTACAATGTGGGGCCCACCATGGTGCTCGAGCTGGTGGGACCCACCATGAGGACGTAGGTCATCAAGAAGAATCCTAGAGGACTTGGGACACCAAGAAGAGTTCTCTCCCAAAGTAAGCACGAGGTAAGGAATCAAAAAGCACAAGATGAATTGATTTAGAAGACTTGAAGATCAAGTGGGACCCACAAAGATCTCTCGAGTTGGCACTCTTATCAAGGTGCACTGGAGGATCATGAGGGGCCCACAAGGATAAGGCCTTGAGCTGGCTTATCCCTTATAATCTCATGGGTAATAAAAGACTCCTAGTTCTACTCCAATTAGTCTTCTAGGAGTTCTAGTTTGAATAGACTTACTTATATTGAAGAGTTAGAGTTGGAATGTGATTAGGATTGATTGACAAGTTGTATAAGGACTCTACCTCCTCCATTACTATAAATAGAGGAGTTGTAATTCTGAATTAATCAATGCACACATTCAATCCCGAGTTGGTTCTCTCTCTCACTCTCCTTAGTTGACACAACTCACCCTTTTCTTTTTTATTTTTTCTCTTCTCTACCGAGAGTTTTCCTTCCCTTTTCTCTTTTTTCTTTCTTCTTTCTCTTGTTCGTGTTCATAGAAAATGGATCCTAAATTCAACATGGTATCATAGAAACATATTTAGGATCTTTCGACAAAGGAATGCTCTAGAGAAGTGATGATCAACACTACTCAAAGAAGGCTCTTGTATGAAGGAAGACCACTAGCCAAGAGATAAGTGTTCAAATTTTTTTTTATGCTATTGGTTCGCTTTTTTAGATGATGATTCAAGTAAGAATATGTGAATGCTTTCATCTTATTATGTTATGAATATGCATGCCCCTCTATCTAGAATGAGCTATCAAAACAGTTTTATCGGTTTGGAAATTTTGTTTGCCGAGACCAGTCCATACTCAGATTATTGAATTTTTTTTTCGTGGGATAAGATTTCCCTGATAATAGAAGATTTCTATTGAGCCTCTTATGAGTGGTTTTCTGGAAAAAAAATTATTTAGCAATGATGCTATATTTACATATACCGAGTTGATTGAAGAAGTGCTACTTTGTGATATTATTTGAAGTTTTTTTTTGAAGAAGAGACTATCATGGCTAATGAGAATATGAATATCAAAGGTGATATACTGAAAATCACCACCATACCCTTATGTGGGGTATCAAATTTTTTGAGTTGGTCGACCTCGGTTAGGAGGTTTCTCATAACCAAAGACCTACTTGGTCACCTCACTACCCGAGGACCACGTATTAAAGATGATGACATTTTTTATATGGAATGGCTGAAGAATGATACTTTGGTAATTGGTTGGCTGATAAATAGCATGGGAGCACATGTCTCTAGTAATGTTATTCATCTTGACACTGCTAAACATATTTGGGAGACATGTACTAAACTATATTCAAGCCCTAATACACTGCATAGACCCTATAGAACTGGCAGAATAGATGATATTAAATGCACTCATTGTCAATTTTGGGGCCACACTATAGACTAGTGCCGTTATAGGGCATTCACTTACTGTGGAAGATATGCCCACTATAAAGAAATATGCTATAAGGCTAATGACAAGTCAGAATCAACAAGGGCTAATCAAGCCCTCATTAGTGATGCGCAAGCAGACCATCCCCCAACACCAGCTGCACAGAAAATTATTACTGATGAAGAGTATGAATTATTTCAGAAAATAAAGACCATGCTAGGATCTTCTCCTAGCCCCTCTGCCACTATTGCTACCACTACTGCTTCAGGTATGCTATCTACCTCCTTTTCATCCTGGATAATTGATTTAGGAGCCTCCGAGCATCTTATAGGTAACAAAACTTTATTACATTCTTTATCTTTGAGTCTTTCACTCAAATTTTTTACCATAGCTGACGGTTCTCAAACCAAAGTCCAAGGAAAAGGTTCCACTTCTGTCACCCCATCACTTCCGCTCAATGATATTCTTTTTGTTCCTTCCTTTCTTTTAAACTTGCTCTCTGTGAGTCAGCTTACAAAATATTTTAATTACTTGGTTACCTTCTCACCTACTTCATGTGTTTTTCAGGATGTTATAACGAAGCAGGTGATTAGTGGAGGCCATGAACAAGAGGGGCTCTACTACTTGGACATGCCAAAGGTCAATATGGTGTCCACTACTGAGAATGAGACACGATTATGGCACAATTGGCTGGGACATCCTTCCATACAATCTCTTCATCATATGTTTCCATCTCTTAAGATAAGGTCAGAATTCAGTTGTGAGGTATATCAGTTAAGTAAACATCAAAGGAGTACATACTCTCCTCGTCCAGAAATCAAAAGTAACATTCCTTTTTCATTGATTCATACTGATGTTTGGGGGCCTTTGAGTGTCTCTAATATTTCTCAAGCCAAATATTTTATCACTTTTATTGATGATTTCACTCGCACAACTTGGTTGTTTATTTTTAAGGAGCATTTTGAGATACCATCTATTTTTAAATCTTTTTATGTAATGGTACACACAATTTGGTCAAAAGATAAAAATCCTCCGGTCTGATAATGTCAAAGAGTATATTTCAAAAGACCTTGACTCCTTTTGTCAAGAGAATGGCATTATCCATCAGACATCATGTGCCTACACTCATCAAAACGGTGTAGCCGAATGGAAAAATCTTCATATTCTTGAGGTAGCTCGAGGTCTATTATATGCCATGAAAGCTCCATATTATTATTGGCCTCATGCTGTCCTTACAGCGTGTTTTATTATAAATCGTCTACCATCTACTGTTCTTGGGAATGAATCCCCCGTCTCTAAACATTTACCACATGAGTATCCATTTGCATTACCATTGAAAGTTTTCAGTTGTCAATGTTTTGTTCATGATACTTTTCCTAGACACAGCAAACTTGACCCTAAATCTATAAAGTGTATCTTTTTGGGATACTTTCGAACACAAAAGGGTTATGTTTGTTATAGTCCCTCTTTGCAAAGTTTATTTGTGTCCAGGGATGTAACATTTTTTGAAGACTCCTCATATTATTCTGATAGCGCTCCACCTGGTATGTCATCGGTACCAAGTTCTCCTCGACCAGTTGTGCCTGGTGATACATAGATTTTTCATCCCCTAGAGACAGTGGCCGATACCACACCTGCCAAGTTGTCAGATCCACCAGAAGTAAGTCCTTCATCACCACTCGTTTTTGGTCCTAAATTTGATACTCTTCCTATTGCTATAAGAAAAGAACCTCGTTCACGCACTCAACCTTCTACTTCTCATCCTATCTCCAATTGTGTGTCTCATCATCGCTTCCACCTCTATGTTGTCAGTTTCTTTCTTCTATTTCCTTCATATCTGTTCCACAATAATATCAGGAGGCTCTACAACATCTGGGTGGAAGGCAACAATGGATGAAGAGATGAAGGCCCTTAATGATAATCACACATGGTCTCTGGTTCCACTACCTGCAGATAAAAAACCCATTGGTTGCAAGTGGGTTTATACTGTAAAACATAATCTGGATGAGACCATTGCATGACTGGTTGCAAAAGGTTACACTCAATGCTATGGCATTGATTATGATGAGACATTCTCTCGAGTGGCAAAAATGACCTCGGTACGTATATTATTATCCTTGACAACTAATTCTTCCTAGCCCATATATCAACTGGAAGTTAAAAACTCATTTCTCAATGGTGATATCAAAGAAGAGAGTTATATGCAACAACCACCTAGATATGTGGTTGAGGGGGAGTCTGTATGTCACCTTAAAGAATCTCTATATGAGCTAAAGCAATCCCCATGGGCATGGTTTGAGAAATTTAGTCAAGCCATCATATGGGCAGGTTTTTGCAGATGCTCTATAGACCACTCAGTCTTTATTAAGAACACAACAAGAGGTAAGGTGATTCTAGTTGTTTATGTTGATGATATTATTTTAACTGGGAGTGATTATGAGGGAATTCAAAACATAAAAGAAAGAATAAGTGCTGAAATCAAGACGAAAGATCTTGGATTGCTGAAATACTTTTTGGGGATTGAGGTCTTAAAATCTAGACAAGGGATTATTCTATCCCAAAGAAAATACGCACTTGATCTACTAGAAGAAACAAGTATGATGGGATGCAAACCGGTAGACACTCCTACGGATGCAAATACAAAATTATGTGGAGGCACTGGAGAAGATGTTGATGTTGGCAAATATCAAAGGTTAGTGGGATGACTTATTTGCCTATGTGTAATGAGGCCAGACATTTCATATGCAGTAAGTGTGGTAAGTCAGTACATGCACAAACCACAACTTAGTCATTGGCAACCACTTGAGAGGATACTATGTTATCTGAAAGGGGCTCCTGGAAGGGGGCTCCTCTATAAAAAACACGGTCACTTCAACATTGAGGAATTCGCGGATGCAGACTGGGCTGGATCCCCAGATGATAGAAAATCTACTTCTGGTTTTTGCACGATGATTGGAGGAAATCTTGTGACAAGGAAAAGCAAAAAACAAAATGTAGTAGCACGGTCAAGTGCAGAAGCAGAATACAGAGCCATGGCACACAATGTAAGTGAACTTTTATGGATAAGGTCCCTTCTCACTGAATTGGGATTTTATAAAGAAGTTGCAATGAACCTATACTGTGATAACCAAGCAGCAATACATTTTGCATTGAATCATGTCTTCCATGAGAGGACAAAGCACATTGAGGTCGATTGCCACTTTATACGAGAAAAATTCCAAGCTGGTCTCTTATCCCTGAAGCACATCTCATCATAAAATCAAGTTGTAGACATCCTCACCAAACCAGTCACTCACAAGATTATGTCTACCATATGCAGCAAGTTGGGAGTTTATGACGTCTTCTCACCCCCAGCTTGAGGGGGAGTGTTACAATATGGGGCCCACCATGGTGCTCGAGTTGGTGGGACTCACCATGAGGACATAGGTCATCAAGAAGAATCCTAGAGGATTTGGGACACCATGAAGAGTCCTCTCCCAAAGAAAGCACAAGTTAAGGAATCAAGAAGCACAAGCTGAATTCATGTAGAAGACTTGAAGATCAAGTGGGACCCACAAAGATTTCACGAGCTGGCACTCTTATCAAGGTGCACTGGAGGATCATGAGGGGCCCACAAGGATAAGGCGACGAGCTGGCTTATCCCTTATAATCTCGTGGGTAATAAAGGACTCCTAGTTCTACTTCAATTAGTCTTCTAGGAGTTCTAGTTTGAATAGACTTACTTATATTGAAGAGTTAGAGTTGGAATGTAATTAGGATTGAATGACA
The DNA here is from genome assembly GCF_029961685.1 of Aristolochia californica. Classification (NCBI taxonomy): domain Eukaryota; kingdom Viridiplantae; phylum Streptophyta; class Magnoliopsida; order Piperales; family Aristolochiaceae; genus Aristolochia; species Aristolochia californica. Next base: position 28,941,964 of record NW_027181992.1, on the reverse strand, counting down.
AGTTGTCAAGAAGAATCCTAGAGGATTTGGGACACCAAGAAGACTCCTCTCCCAAAGCAAGCACAAGTTAAGGAATCAAGAAGCACAAGCTGAATTGATTTAGAAGACTTGAAGATAAGTGAGACCCACAAAGATCTCACGAGCTGGCACTCTTATCAAGGTGCGTTGGAGGATCATGAGGGGCCCACAAGGATAAGACCACAAGCTGGCTTATCCCTTATAATCTTGTGGTAATAAGGGACTCCTAGTTCTACTCCAATTAGTCTTCTAGGAGTTCTAGTTTGAATAGACTTACTTATATTGAAGAGTTAGAGTTGGAATGTAATTAGGATTGAATGACAAGTTGTATAAGGACTTTACCTCCTCCTCTACTATAAATAGAGGAGTTGTAATTCGGAATTAATCAAGTCACATATTCAATCCCGCGTTGGTTCTCTCTCTCCCTCTCCTTACTTGACGCAGCTCACCTTTTCTTTTTTCTTTTTTCTCTTCTCTACCGAGAGTTTTCCTCCCCTTTTCTCATTTTTCTTTCTTCTTTCTCTTGTTCGTGATCTTGGAAAAGGGATCCTAAATTCAACAAGTTGTATAAAGTAATTTGTGGCAATAAAATGTCCCTGCAAAAATTTCCAACTTGAAGAGTGTTCCAGGAAACTTGTGGCACTAATGGTCCATTGAGACATATTTTTACTAGAAATGTTTTTCTAATGTTTCCTAAAAAATGAAAAAACAAGGCCTTATAGATGTTTAAAGTAATTTCTTTCAGCATAAATTGTCATACCACAAAATTTTCTTGGTTCAAAAGAAATATAAAAGAAACATAAGGCACTCATGGTCCATGGAGACATATTTTTACTAGAAATACTTTTACAATGTTTCTTAAAAAAATGCACTAACAAGGCCTAATAGTAGTAGGTAGTAATTTGTTTCATCATAAACCGTCTTACCACAAAATTTTCCTTGTAATAATTTTCAACTAGAAAAGGGTTTCTAGGAAACATGAGGCATTAATGGTCTCTAGAGATGTATTTTTACTAGAAATACTTTGCCAAATTTACTGAAAAGGCACTGAAAAACGCCTTATAGTTGCAAAAAGCAATTTGTTTCAGACAAAATTGCTTTACCACAAAATCTTATTTGTAAGAATTTTGATCCAAAAAAAGTATTTCCTGGAAAATTAAGGCCTCAGAGATATATTTTTACTACAAATACTTTCCTAAATTTCCAAAAAAAAGGCACTAAAAAGGCCTTATAATTGTACAAAATCATTTGTTTCAACAAAAATTCCGTTGACACAAAATTTTCTTTGAAAGAATTTTCTGCTAGTGTTTCCAATAAACATGAGGCACTAATGGTCCCTGGAGACATATTTTTACTAGAAATACTTTTGTAACATTTCCTTTTAAAAAGGCACTAAAAAGGACTTACAGTTCTAGAATGTAATTTGTGACACCAAAAATTGCCTTACCTCAAAATCCTCCCGGTAAGAACTTTCACCTAAAATAGTGTTTCCATGAAACATGAGGCAGTAAAGGTCCCTAGAGAGGTATTTTTACCACCAATATTTTCTGTACGTTTCCTTAAAAAAGGTACAAACAAGGCTTTACTGTTCTAGAAAGTAGTTTGTGTTAGCCAAAATTGCCTTACTACAAAATCCTTCTAGTAAGAATTTTCACCTAGAAAAGTGTTTCCATGAAACCTGAGACACTAATGGTCCCTTGAGACGTATTTTTACTAAAAAAACATTGCATACATTTCCAGAAAAAATGCACTAACAAGGGCAAATAGTTTTTGAAAGTAATTTGTTTTAGCAAAAATTGTCTTACCTCAAAATTTTCCTCGTAATAATTTTCAGCTTAAAAAGTATTTCCAAGAAACATGAGGCACATATGGTGACTACAGACTTATTTTTACGAGAAATACTTTTCCAACATTTCCTGAAAAAATTCACTAAGAAGGCCTTGTAGTTGTAGAAAGTAACTTGTTTCAGAAAAAAATTGCCTTTACATAAAATTTTCCTCGTAAAAATTTTCAGCTACAAAAAGGTTTCCTGGAAACATGATGCACTAATGGTCCTTGGAGACGTATTTTTACTTGAAATACTTTGCAACCGTTTCTTGATAAAATCACTAATTGTTAAGTTGTGGAGCGTAATTAACGCCATAGCAGAGTCAACACTCGGATCGACCTGAAAAAAATGCACTAACAAGGTTTGATAGTTGTTGAAAGTAATTTGTTTCAACAAAAGTTTCCTAGTAAAAAAATTCAGCTTGAAAAGTGTTTCTAGTAAAAATGAGGCACTAATGGTTGTTGGAGATGTATTTTAAGTAGAAATAGTTTTCCAATATTTTTTAAAAGATGCACAAACAAGGACTTATAGTTGTAAAAAGTAATTTGTTTCAGCAATACTTGCCTTACCTCAAAATTTTCCTCGTAAAATGTTTCAGCTACAAAAGTGTTTTACAAGAAACATGGGCACTAATGGACCATGGAGATGCATTTAGACTAGAAATACTTTTTGAACCTTTCTTGAAAAAATGCACTAACAAAGCCTTATGGTTGGAGAAAGTTATTTGTTTCAATAAAAAATGCCTAACCACAAAAAAAATTTGGAAAAAAATTTCAGCAAGAAAAGTGTTTCCCGGAAAAATGAGGCATAAATGGTTCCAGGAGACGTATTTTTACTAGACATATTTTTCAAACGTCTCCATAAAAAATGCACTAACAGGGCCTTATATTTGTATAGTGTAATTTGTTTCAGCAAATTTTTCCTAATAAGAATTTTCAGACTGAAAAGTGTTTCCAGGAAACATGAGGCACTAATGGTCCCTGGAGACATATTTTTACTAGAAATACTTTTCCAACATTTCCTAAAAATGCACTAATAAGGCCTTATAATTGTAGAAAGTAATTTGTTTCGGAAAAAAGTTTCTCAGCATGTATTTTGAGCTTGACAAGTGTTTCCAAGAATTATGAGGCACTAATGGTTGCTGGTGATGTATTTTTTCTAGAAATAATTTTCAAATTTATCCAGAAAAAATACACTAACAAGACCAGAAAATTTTCAAGGTAAGAGTTTTTCCAAAAAACTTGAGGCACTAATGATCGCTAGAGATATTTTTCCAACTTTTTTTTAAATGGCAATAACAATGCCTTATAGTTGTTGAAAGTGATTTGTTTCAACAAAAATTGTCATACCATAAAATTTTCCTGGAAAGAATTTTCAACCAGAAATGCTTTTTTGGGAAACATGAGGCACTTAGTGTCCTTGGAGATGAGTTTTCATAGAAAGACTTTTCCAAAGTTTCTTGAAAGAAGGAACTAACAATTTTTTTAGCTAGAAAAGTGTTTCCAGGAAATGTGAGGCACTTTTGGTTCCTGGAGACATATTTTTACTGTAAGTACTTTGCCAATGTTTCCTAAAAAAGGCGTTAACAAGGCTTACAATTATAGAGAGTAATTTGTTTCAGCAAAAATTGAGTTACCGCAAAATTTTTGTGGTAAGAATTTTACGCTAGAAAAGTGATTAATAGGATTCATGAAGCACTAATCATCTCTAGAGACATATTTTTACATGAAATAATTTTCCATTGTTTCCTGAAAAAATTCACTAACGAGGCTTTAAAGTTGTAGGAAACATGAGGCACACATGGTTCCTAGGGACGCATTTCAACAAGAAATAGATTTTCAAAGTTTCCTAAAGAAAACACTAACAATAGCTTACAGTTGTGGAAAGTTATTTATTTCACCAAAAATTGCCTTACCACAAATTTTCCTTGTAAAAAATTTCTAGTAGAGAAATGTTTCTAGGAAACTTGAGGCATTAATGGTCCTCGGAGACGTATTATTACAAGAAAAATTTTTCCAACATTTAATGAAAAAGGTTACTAACAAGGCCTTGTAGTTGTAAAATATAATTTGTTTTAGAAAAAAAAAATTTCCTATAAGTTTTTTCTCCAAGAAAAGTGTTTCCAGGAAACCAGAGCCAATAATGGTCCCTGGAGACGCATTTTTACAAGAAATATGTTTCCAACATTTCCTAAAAAAGCACTAACAATGCCTTTTAGTTGTAGAAACTAATTTGGTTCAACAAAAATTGCCTTATGACAAAATTTTCCTGGAAATTTTTTTTAGCTATAAAAGTGTTTAGAGAAACATGAGGCACTAATAGTCCTTGGTGACATACTTTTACTCAAAATAATTTTACATTGATTCCTGGAAAAAAAGCCTATTTATTTCACCAAAAATTGCATTGCCATAAAAATTTCCTTGTAAGAATTTTCTTTTAGAAAAGTGTTTCCAAAAAAATGAAGCACTAATGGGCCCTTATAGATGTATTTTTACTAGAATTAATTTTTCAATGTTTCCTAAAAAAATGCACCAACAAGGCCTTATAGTTGCACTAAGTAATTTGTATATGCAGAAATTGGTTTTCCAAAAAAATACCTGGTAAGAATTTTAAGCTAGAAAAGTGATTCCATGAAACATGAGGCACTAATGGTCCCTCGAGATGTATTTTTACTAGAAATAATTTTCAAATGTTTCCTAAAAAATTCACTAAAAAGACCTAAAAGTTATAGAATGTAATTGGTTTCTGCAAAATTTTACTGGTAAGAATTTTCACCTTGAAAAGTATTTCCATGAAACATAAGGTGGTATTGGTTCCAAGAGATAGTTTTACAAGAAATACATTTCAAACAATTTTTGAAAAAAAAATGCTCGTACTAGGCCTTAAGGTTGAAAAATGTAATTTGTTTCAATAAAAATTATCTTATAAGAAAATTTTCCTGGTAAGAATTTTCAGCTAGAGAAGTGTTTCTAGCAAACATGAGGCACTAATGGTCCCTTTAGATTTATTTTTACTAGAAATACATTTCCAATGCTTCCCAAAAAATGTGCTAACAAGACCTAAAAGTTGTAGAAAGTAATTTATTTTAGCAAAATTTTCTCTGAATGAATTTTCAGATTGAAAAAGTGTTTCTAGGAAATATGAGGCACTAATTGTCCCTGTATATGTATTTTTCCTTCAAATACCTTTTCCATATTTCCTGGTAAAATACACAAACAAAGCCTTATAGTTGTAGAAAGTAATTTGTCTTAGCAAAAATTGTCTTACCACAAAAAATGTTTTTAGTAAGAATTGTCCTTGGACACGTATTTTTACTAGAAATATTGGTTCAAAGGTCCCTAAAAGAAAGGCACTAACAAGGCCTTATAGTCGTGGAAAGTAATTTGTTTTAGCAATAGTTGCCTTAACATAAAAGTTTCCAAATAAGAATTTTCACCTAGAAAAGTGTTTCCAGGATACATGAGGCACTTATGGTCCATAGAGATGTATTATTACTAAAAATATTTTTCCAACGTTTCCTGGAAAAGGCACAAATAAGGCCTTATAGTTGTAGAAATTAATTTGTATTTTCAAAATTTGCCTTACCTAAAAATGTCCATGGTAAGAATTTTCGGCTAGAAAAATTTTTCCCAAAAACATGAGGTACTAGTCGTCCCTGGCGACGTATTTTTACTATTAATATTTTTCAGTATTTCCTAAAAAAAAGGAAGTAACAAGGCCTAACAGTTATAGAAAGTGATTTGTTTATGCAAAATTCACCTTACCACAAAATGTTCATTGTAAGAGGGTTCAACTATAAAAGTGTTTTAGAAAATATGAGGCACTAATGGTCCCTGAATATGTATTTTTAGTAGGAATATTTTCCAAACTTTATTGAAATACGACACTAGGAAGGTCTTATAGTTGTAAAATTTAATTTTTTCAGCCAAAAATAGTCCTACCACTAAATTTTCCAAGGAAGAATATTCAGCTAGAAATGTGTTTCCGGGAAACATGAGGCACTAATGGTCCCTTTTTTACTAGAAGTACATTTCCAATGTTTCCTGTAAAAAAGGAATGACAAGGCCTTATAGTTGTGGAAAGTAATTTGTTTCAAAAACATTTTCCTTGTAAGAATTTTCAGCTTGAAAAGTATTTCTAGGAAACATGGAGCACTAATGGTCCTATGAGACGTATTTTCCCAATGTTTCCTGAAAAAAGGCACTAAAAAGACCTTATAGTTGTTGAAAATAATTTTTTTCAGCTAAAATTGCCTTTAAAAAAATCTTGGTAAGTATTTTAATCTAGAAAATTGTTTCCAGGAAACATGAGGCAATAATTGTCCCTGGAGTCATATTTTTCCTAGAAATACATTTCCAAAAATTTTTAGGGTAACAATTTTCAGCTAGAAAAGTGCTTCCAAGAAACGTGAGGCACTATTGGTTCCTGATGACGTATGTTTACAAGAAATATTTTCCAAATGTTTCCAGAAAAAATTCACTAACATGGCCTGATAGTAGTAAAATGTATTTTGTTTTAGCAAAAATTGCCTACTCACAAAATTTTCCAGGTAAGAATTTTCTGCTATAAAAGTGTTTCGTAGAAAAATAAGGCACTAATGGTCCTTGGAGTCATATTTTTATGTGAAATATATTAGCAACGTTTCCTAAAAAAGGCCTTATAGTGGAAAAAAGTAATTTATTTCAACAAAACGTGTTTTACAAAAAAACTTTCTTGGTATGAATTTCCAGCTAGAATAGTGTTCCCATGAAATATATGGCACTAGTGGTCCCTGGTGACATATTTTAACCTCAAATTCTTTTTTAACATTTCCTGAAATAATTCACTAACAAGACCTTATAGTTGAAGATAGTAATTTGATTCAGCAAAAAATTCCTTGTAAGAATTATTGGCTTGAAAGGTGTTTCCAAGAAACTTGAGGCACTAGTCATTCCTGGAGATGTATTTTTACCAGAAATACATTTCCAATGTTTTCTGAAAAATGCACTAATGAGGTCTTATAGTTTAAAAAAATAATTTAATTCACTAAAAATTGCCTTACAAGAAAATTCTTCTAGTAAGAATTTTAAGCTAGAAAAGTGTTTCCAACAAACATGATCCACTAATGGTCTGTGGAGACGTATTTTTACAAGAAATATTTTTCAAAGTTTCTTGAAAAAAAGCTCTACAAGGGCTTAAAATTGTAGAAAGATATTTGTTTTAACAAAGATTGCTTTACAAGAAAATTTTCCTGCTAAGAATTTTCAGGTAGAAAATTGTTTCCAGGAAACAAGAGACGCTGAAGGTCATTGGAGATGTATTTTTACTAGAAATATTTGTTCTAAGTTTCCTAAAAAAAGGCACCACCATGGGCTTGTAGATGTAGAAAGTTATTAGTTTATTCAAAAATTGACTTACTAGAAAAGTTTTCGAGTATGAATTTCATTTAGAAAAGTGTTTCTTGGAAACATGCGGCTCTAATGGTCCCTAGAGACGTATTTTTACTCAAAACACTTTTCCAACGTTTCTTGAAAAAAGGCACTAAAAAGGCCTTATAGTTGTAAAATTTAATTTACTTCAATAAAAATTTCCTTACCACAAAATTTTCCTAGTAATATTTTTTAACAAGAAAAGTGTTGCCTAGAAACAGGAAGCACCATGGTCTTTAGAGACGTATTTTTACTAGAAATACATTTCCAATATTTCCTAAAAAAATGCACTAACAAGTCCTTATGGTTGTCGAAAGTAATTTGTTTTAGCAAAATTTTCCCAGTAAGAATTTTTAGATTGCAAAGTGTTTACAGGAAACACGAGGCACTAATGGTGTTTGGACTCATATTTTTATTAGAAATACATTACTAACGTTTCCTAAAAAAAGGCACTAACAAGGCCTTAGAGTTGTAGACAGTAATTTGTTTAAACAAAAAATACCTTACCAAAAAATTTATTTTGTAAGAATTTTCTGCGAGATAAGTGTTTCCTGGAAACATGAGGCATTAATTATCTCAAGTGACGTATTTTTTCTAGAAATATCTTTCCATTGTTTCTTGAAAGATGAACTAACAAGGCCTTGTAGTTGTAGAAAGTAATTTGTTTCGACAAAATTTTCCTGGTAAGAATTTTTCAGCTTAAAAAGTGTTTCCTGGAAACATGAGACACTAATTGTCCCTAGAGATGTATTTTTACTAGAAATACTTTTCCAATGTCTCCTGAATCAAGGTACTAACAAGACCTTAGAGTTGTAGAAAGTAATTTGTTTCAGAAAAAAAAAATTCCCACAAAATTTTTCAGGTAAGAATTTTCAAGTCAAATAGTGTTTGTAGGAAACATGAGGCACTAATGGACCCTGGAGATGTGTTTTTACAAGAAATACATTTCCAAAGTTTCCTAAAAAGGTAGTACAAGGCCTTAATGATGCAAAAATTTATTTGTTTAAGAAAAAAAATGCCTTCCACCAAAATTTTCTAGGTAAGAATTTTCAACAAGAAAAGTGATTCCTGGAAACATGAGGCACTAATGGTCCTTGGACACGTATTTTACTACAAATACATTTCCAACATTTCCTGAAAAAAAGGTATTAACAAGGCCTTATAGTAGTAAAATGTAAATTTTTTCAGCAAAAGTTTGCCTTATCAGAAAACAATTTGGTTAAAATTTTCATCTTGAAAAGTGTTTAATGAAAATATGAGGCACTAATGATCCATGGAAACATGTTTTTAGTAGAAATACATTTCTAAAACTACCTAAAAAATCACTAACAAGGCCTTATAGTTGGAAAAATTAATATGTTTCAGCAAAAAATGCTTTGCAAAAAATGATTCCTGGAAAAACAAATTCATGTAGAAAAGTGTTTCCAAAAAACATCAGGCACTAGTAGTCCTCGAAGACATATTTTTACTAGAAATAATTTTCCAACGTTTCCTAAAAACTATATCACTAACAAAACCTTATAGTTATAGAAAGTAATTTGTTATAGTAAAGTTTTCTTAGTAAGAATGTTCTGCCAGAAAAAAATATCACTAACAAAACCTTATAGTTAATGGTCCCTCGCGATGTATTTTTACTAATAAAACTTTTCAAACATTTCCTTGAAAAATGCACTAACAAGGCCTTGTAGTTGGTTGTAGAAAGTAATTTGTTTTAGCAAAAAATGCCTTACCTCAAAATTTTCATGGTAAGAATTTTTAGGTTAAAAAGTGTTTCCTAGAACATGAGGCAGTAATGGTCCATGGAGACGTATTTTTAGTTGAAATAATTTTCCAATGTCTCCTAAATAAAAGCATTAACAAGGCCATAGAGTTGTAGAAAGTAATTTGTTTAATAAAAAATTGCCTTACAAAAAAAATTCCTGGTAATAATTTTCAACTTGAATAGTGTTTCAAGGAAACATCAGACACTAATGGACCCTGGAGAAATATTTTTACTAAAAATACATTTCCAATGTTTCCTAAAAATGCAGTAACAAGGCCTTAATGATGTAAACAGTTATTTGTTTTAGAAAAAAATTGCCTTACACCAAAATTTCTAGGAAAGAATTTTCTACAAGAAAAGTGATCTTGGAAACATGAGGCACTAATGGTTCCTGGACACATATTTTTACTAGAAATATTTTTTCAATGTTTTCTTTAAAAAAGGCATTAATAAGGCCTTATAGTAGTAAAATGTAATTTTTTTTAGCAAAAAATGCATGATCGCAAAATTTATCTGGTAAGAATTTTCATCATGAAAAGTGTTTCATGGAAATATGAGGCACTGATGGTCCAAGGAGACATATTTTTAGTAGAAATACAATTTCAAGGTTTCCTAAAAAAATCACTAAGAAGGCCTTATATTTGCATAAATTAATTTGTTTTAGCAAAACATTCTAGACCAAAAATTATTATTGGAAAGAATTTTTAGGTAGAAAAGTGTTTCCAGAAAACATCAGGCACTAATGGTCCTTGGAAACGTACTTTTAAAAGAAATACATTTTCAACGTTTCTTGAAGAAAAAATTGACTAAAAAAAACTTATAGTTATAGAAGGTAATTTGTTTTAGAAAAGTTTTCCTTGTAAGAATTTTCTGCCTAAAAAGTGTTTTCCAGAAAACATGAGGCACTAATGGTCTATGGAGACGTATTTTTACTAGAAATACTTTCCCAGCGTTTCCTAAAAAGATGCACTAACAAGGTCATATAGTTGTAGAAAGTAATTTGTTTAAGCAAAATTTTTCTAGTAAGAATTTTCAACTTGAAATGTGTTCCAAGGAAACATGAGGCACTAATTGTCCCTAGAGAGGTATTTTTACTATGAATACATTTCTAGCGTGTCTAAAAAAATGCACTAACAAGACCTTATAGTTGTAGAAAGTAATTTGTTTCATAAAAAATATCCTTACCACAAAATTTCCTTGGTAAGAATTTTCAACATGAAAAATATTTCTAGGAAACATGAGGCAGTAATGGTCCCAAGGGTCATTTTTTTACAAGAAATACTTTTTGAACGTTTCCTAAACAATGCACTAACAAGGCCTTATAGTTGTAGAAAGTAATTTGTTTCCAAAAAAATTGCTTTAACGCAATAGTTTCCTAGTAAGAATTTTCAGCTTGAAAAGTTTTTCCAGGAACCATGGGGCACTACTAAGCGTCCCTCGCAACGTATTTTTACTAAAAATATTTTTCGAAGCCATGTGGTTGTATAGAGTGTTAGAATTGTAGGCTCAAGACCATACATCCAAGGAAAGTGTTAAAAGAATGGGCTCAAGCCCACATGTCCTAGAAAACAAAACCCACACATCTAAGAGGTGGCATATGGGTAAATAAGAAGACTTCTCATAAAGATGACATAAAGTTGTAAATACTTATCTTTTTTATGTTTCTTCTTTTATAATGTAGTAGCCCTAAAAGGGTATTGTGAAAGCTATAAATAGAGGCTTGGACTAAGAGGTAGAGCATTCAAGCTCTCTCCTCCTTTTGCCAAAATTCGTCCAAACTCTCTTCCCTTTGTAGGCGATCTCCCTCTTCTTCTCTATCCAAGCTCTCTCCCTTGGTGATTGATCTCTTCTCTCTCTTCTCCTTCTTCTTCATACTTTGGTTGAAGTTCTTATATCATGGGATCCTAAATTCTACATGGTATTTGAGCATAGAGATTAGGATTCCCTTTGATGAAGTATACAAAATAATATTTATGAAGATCTGGCCATGAAATTACTCATTGAAGAGTCCAACAATGAAGAGATAAGTCATTTCATGTTATTATTTACACTTTTCCTTGCTATATGTTGAGACTTTGATCTTTGGATTGCATCAAGACAAGATGATCTTCATATGAGAAGCTGTGAATGTTATCATATGTCTACGTCGGTGAACTAGGGCTGAAGGATCAGCCGAGACCAGCATCCACGAACTGGTTTTCCCAGGGATGGAACACCTCGTCACGAGGATTACGGCACCGCCCAAACGGAGAGCTCTCAGCTCTGATGGTGGTGGATGGAACCACCATGATCTCCAAGGACTGATGGCACAGTCCCGACGGAGAGCTGCACGCTCTCTTGTTTCTCGGCGAGGAGAAAGACGAAGAGGTTCTTCGGGAATTAATGGAATGCCATCCTTCCCTCCTTAATCTGTTTATACTTAGGTCTGAAGAATATTATTACATAGCAGCCCATGGGTCTCTTGTTTCTCGGCGAGGGAGACACTGAGGAGGAAGATGAAGAGGTTCTTCGGGAATGAATGGAATGCCATCCTTCCCTCCTTTATCTATTTATACTTAGTTCTTAAAAATATTATTACATAGCAGCCCATGGGCCCAAAACAATCCCACCCAGCCCATTAAGCCCTAGCTAATTACCCTATGTACATAATACAATATACAACAAGTATTAACATAAATTGTACCGAATATACATCCCAAGATATCGTAACATCCCCCCTCAAATTGATGCTGGTGAGTCAACAAGCAACAATTTTCCAACCAGAAAATTATGCTAGGGTTGAGACAATGCTTTGGTGAAGACATCAACCACTTGAAGATCCAAAGAAATGTATGGAAGAGATATTACCCAGTGCTCTAAAGTGTTGTGGATAGAGTGACAGTCAAACTCAATGTGCTTGGTGCGCTCATGGAAAACAGGGTTGGCCGCAATCTGAATAGCACTCATATTATCCACATGAAGTGGTGTAGGTGAGGTCTGAGGAAACAGGAGCTCAACAAGAAGGCCGTGAAGCCAAAAAACTTTAGAACAGGCAATAGACATGGGGCCTTTTGCCAACACTCATGTGCCATAGCCTGTTTATAGCAAGAGGGAATGGAAATAGAGGATAAGGTAGCCACAAGTGATACAGAGGAGGGGAAACCATACCTATCAGGTGGGCAAGAAGGAGGAGTAGATCTGTGAAGAGTGATGGGGTAGGAGCAGAGAGATGATCAGGATTGGGAGAGGACAACGATGAAGACCACATTCCGAGAAACACAGACTCGACGTGCCTGGGGATCATAGCAAACATGTCCTTTTTGAGAAATGGCATATCCAAGAAATGCACACATAACTGATTGGGCTGTGAGTTTATGTCGTTCATGATTAGGGAAATGGACAAAACAAACACAACCGAACGTCCAAAGATTAGTGTATGATGGAGAATAACCAAATAACTTGACGAATGGAGAGGTGTCGAGGGACAAGAACGCTGAGAGATAATGCCTTTGCTCTGAAGAAAATTCTGGAATTCAGTAGACATGTACTCGCCTCTAGATTTAGAGCGCAATACTTTAATGTGAGCAGAGAATTGTGTTTCAAGAAGCTCAAAAAACCTCTTAAATACATAAAAAACTTTAGACTTAACCCGTAAGAAGTAGACCCAGGTAAATCGACTAAAATCATCAATAATGGTAACAAAGTACTTATATTGCGCATGTAAGACAACAGGAGGAATTCCCCAGACATCACTATGAATAATATCAAAATAGCGGGAGGCATGAGAGGCATGATGAGGAAACGGTAAAACTTTACTTTTGCCAAGTTTGCATGATGAACAGTCAAAAAAAAGTATAAAGAGAGGTGCATTTTTTACTGCCTAATAAACCGGATTTAAACAATGTAAGAAAAAAATCCAAGTTTGGGTGACCTAGACGTCTATGTCACATCTTATTGCCAGAGCCAACAACATTACATGCAAAAGAAAGTACATGAGTACTCAGAATAATGGTGGATAGAAAGACTTCAAGGGGAAATAGCCTTCCCAATTTAGGTCCCTTCGTGGTCACCTTCCCCGACACTTGATCCTACACAACACGAAAAGACCGAGAGAACTGAACATTACAATTTTTATCAACTAGTTGACCAACAGACAAAAGGTTTGTCAATAGGTCAGGTGACACAAAGACATCAGCTAAGGAGGGGGAGAGATCACCAACAACATTGATAGGCAAAGAGCTACCTTCAGCAGTGTTGATGTGCAGGTTTCCATATTTTTCTAAGAAATTCAAATTTAGCATCAGACAAATCAATACCGACAACAATCAACAAATAATGAACCCAAGGCAAGGGACCAAGGAGTTGTTCTTCATAAATAAAGTCTCAATCAAAGAGACACAATAGCAGTATTGGAAATGGGCCAATGCCAAAATAACATGTACCACATGTGTATTTTGTATAGCCGCATATAACCGGTAAATAATGAAAGTCCTTAACACTAATAAGGACACATGAAATAGTCCATAGCGAGTCCATCACTAAATAAGGAAGTTTCAATAAATAGTTTGTTGGAATCAAGTAATAATCCAAAATAATAATTCAGCCGGATATAGGGAACCGAGTCGAACCGTGTCAAATAGTAAACTAATATAATCGAGTTGAGGAAGAAATATGTATAGAACTCGGGACCTGAACACGTATAATCGAGGTAGAAAATGGGTGGGATGAGTCAAGTTGACCTAGCTGAATTGACTCGGTACAAGTTGACTCGGTCATGAACAAAACCAGTAAGTAGCCTCGGGTTGTTGTGTTAACTCAGCCTGGTACGGGTTGCTCGGCAGGGTCTCAACCCGGCACTCCATTAAATCAATTTTCCTAACTTAAGAAACTTGATATTCACATACAGTCCTGTCTTCCCCCATGCAGCAGTGATGCTGGTTCACCGTCCAGAAACGGCAACACGGCGGTATCAATCAGTCAGCACCTTCATCCTCCCAAAGTAGCAACCAAGATCAATTCCGGATTGACTGAAGATTACGGGAGTTCCCAAGATGAATTATGCAGCAGCAACAGACACAACAACGAAAACATAAACTTCCTAGTTCAAGCAGAGAACCGATGACTTACGAGAATATCTATCAAAAAGATATTTCCGGATGAGTTTCCTCGTTAGATCGGAACCTCGGCATATCAGCAAGGCAGCACCTAAGCTGGCAATTTAATTCTGAAAAATCATCATCTTCCTCCCCGACGCTGAACAGAGGGGGATAATGTCTTCGTCAGGAAATGATAACCAAGCTGGAGATGAAGATGAGCCATAAGAGTTTCCGGAAAAGAAAAAAAAAGCTGGTTCAAAATATTTTTTTCGGATTCTGAACTCACTGGGACAATTTTTGTTGAAACAAATTACATTTTACAACTATAAGACCATGTTAGTGCCTCTTTTTCAAGATATGTTGGAAACATATTTCTAGTAAAAATTCATCCCATGGGACCATTAGTGCCTCACTAGAAACACTTTTCTAGCTGAAAATTCTTACCAGGAAAATATTGTGGTAAGGAAATTTTTATTGAAACAATTTAAATTCAAGAACTGTAAGTCTTTCTTAGTTCCTTTTTTTAGGAAAAGCTAGAAATGTATTTCTAATAAAAAAATGTATCCAGGGATGATTAGTGATTCATGTTTCTTGGAAACACTTTTCTAGTTGAAAAATTCTTACCAGGAAAGTTGAGAGATAAGGCAATTTTTGCTTAAACAAATTACTTTTTACAACTATAAGGCCTTGTTTGTGCTTTTTCAGAAAATATTGGAAAATTATTTCTTGTAAGAATACCTCTCCAACGACTTTTAGAGTCTCATGTTTCCAAGAAACGTTTTTCTAGCAATTGTTTTTCCCAGGAGACACATTTCTAACAAAAAACTCTTACTTGGAAATTTTTTATGTAAGGGAATTTTATTTAAAACAAATTACCTTTTACAACTATAAGGCTTAGTTAGTGCCTTTATTTTCAGGAAAAGTTGGAAAAATATATCTAATATAAATACGTCTACAAGGACCATTAGTGCTTGATGTTTCCTAGAATCAGTTTTCTAGCAGAAAATTATTACCAAAAAAATTGTGTGTAGAGCCAATTATTCTTGCAACAAATTACTATCTATTACTGTGAGGCCTTGTTAGTGTTTTTTTTTCAAGAAATATTGGAAAATTATTTCTAGAAAAAAATACATCTTCGGGACAATTAGTGCCATATGTTTTCTAGAAACTCTTTTCTATCTAAAAATTCTTACCAGGACAATTTTAGCTGAAACAAATTACTTTCTTCAACTATAAGGCCTTGTTTGTGCATTTTTTAGGAAACATTGGAAAAGTATTTCTTGTAAAAATACAACTCCAGGGATCATCAGTGCCTCAATTTTTCCTGGATACACTTTTCTATATAAAAATTCTTACCAAGAAATCATTTTGCGTAGACAAATTTTGCTGAAACAAATTATTTTCTACAACTATAAAGTCTTGTTAGTGTATTTTTTTACGAAAGGTTGGAAATGTATTTGTTGTAAAAATATATCTCCATGGACCTTTAGTGCCTCATGTTTCCAAGAAATACTTTTCGAGTTGAAAATTCTTACTTGGAAAATTTGTGTTAAGGCTATTTTTGCTGAAACAAATTACATTTTAGATCTATAAGGCCGTGTTAGTGCCTTTTTTTAGGAAACATTGGAAACATATTTCTAGTAAAAAACTGTCTCTTGGGACCACTAGTGCCTCTTGTTTTCTACAAACACTTTTCTGTTGAAAATTCTTACTTGGAAAATTTTTTGGTAAGGCAATTTTTGCTGAAACAAATTAATTCCTAGAACTTTTAGGCCATGTTAGTGACATTTTAAGGAAACATTAGAAATGTGTTTAATGTAAAAAAAGGTCTCGAGGGACCATTAGTGCCTCATGTTTCCTGGAACCACTTTTCATGCTGAATTTTTTTTCCAGGAAATGTTTCCTTAAAAAATTACTTTCTACAACTATAGGGTCTTGTTAGTTCATTTTTTTTTTTCAGGAAACATCAAACAGTATTTCTAGTAAAAATACATCTCCAGGGACCATTAGTGCCTCATGTTTCCTGAAAATACTTTTCTATCTGAAAATTCTTACGAGGAAAATTTTGAGGTAAGTCAATTTTACTTGTTTTCTACAATTATAGTAATGGTCCTACGACCATTAGTGCCTTGTGTTGCCTGGAAACACTTTTCAAGCTCAAAATTCTTGCTAGGAAATTTTTGATGAAACAAATTACTTTCTATAACTATGAGGACTTATTAGTAAAAAAATTCAGGAAACGTTGGAAAAGTATTTCTTGTAAAAGTACATCTTCTAGGACCATTAGTGCTTCATATTTCTATGAAACACTTTTCTAGATGGAAATTCTTACCTGGAAAACTTTTTTCAAAGGCAATTTATGCTGAAACAAATTAATTTCTATAACTATAAGGCCTTTTTTTTATATAAAATGTTTCAAAAGTGTTTCAATTAAAAGTACATCTTCTAGGACCATTAGTGCTTTATATTTCTACGAAACACTTTTCTAGATGAAAATTCTTACCAGGAAAACTTTTGGTTAGGCAATTTCTATAACTATAAGGCCTTGTTTTTTATATAAAACATTGGAAAAGTATTTCAATTAAAAATACATCTCCAGTGACCATTACTGACTCAAGTTTCTGTGAAACACTTTTCGAGCAGAAAATTCTTAGTAGGAAAACTTTTTGGCAAAGTAATTTTTGTTGAAACAAATTAAATTTTACAGCTATAAGGCATTGCTAGTGCCTTTTTTTCAGGAAACATTGGGAACATATTTCTAGTAAAAATTCATCTTCTGGGACCACTAGTGCCTCTTGTTTCCTGGAAACACATTTCTAGCTGAAAATTCTTACCTAGAAAATTTTGTGGTAAAACATTTTTTGTTGAAACAAACTACTTTCTAGAGCTGTAAGGCCTTGTTAGTGCCCTTTTTTTTGGGAAAGTTTTTTTGTTAAAAATACGTCTACAGGGATCATTAGTCCCTCATATTTCTTGGAAGCACTTGTATATCTGAAAAATCTTAACAGGAAAATTTCGAGGAAAGGCAATTTTTGCTAAAAAATATTTATTTGTACAACCATAAGGCCTTGTTAGTGTTTTTTTTTTTGGAAACGTTAAAAAATTATTTATAGTAAAAATTCCTCTCCAGGAAGCATTAGTGCCTGTTGTTTCCCCGAAACACTTTTCTAGTTGAAATTTCCTACCAGGAAAATTTTATGGTAATGTAATTTTAACAAAAAGAAATTACTTTCTAGAACTGTAAGGCCTTATTAGTGCCTTTTTTTATGAAACATTATAAAAATATTTCTTGTTAAAATACCTCTCCCGGGACCATTTGTGCCTCATGTTTCCAGGAAACACTTTTTAAGATGAAAATTCTTACCAGGAAAATTTTGATCTAAGGCAATATTTTTTAAACAAATTACTTTCTACAACTATTAGCCCTTTTTGGTGCCTTTTTTGTGAAAATTTGGAAAATTATTTCTACTAAAAATATGTCTACAGGGACCATTAGTGACTCATGTTTCCTGGAATCACTTTTCTAGAGGAAAATTCTTACAAGGAAAATTTTATGGTAAGTTAGTTTTTGCACAAATAAATTAAATTTTACAACTACAAGGCCTTAGAAGTGCATTTTTTGGAAACATTTCAAAAGTATTTCTAGAAAAAATACATCTACAGGGACCATTAGTGACTATGGAATCTCTTTTCTTGCGAAAAATTCTTACCACAAAATTTTTTTGTGGTAAGGCAATTTTTGCTAAAAAAAATTACTTTCTATAACTGTTAGGCTTTGTTAGTGCGTTTTTTCAGGAAAGATTGGAAAAGATTTCTATTGCCTTATGTTTCTTGGAAACACTTTTCTAGCTGAAAATTCTTACCTAAAAATTTTTGAGGTAAAACAATTTTTGCTGAAAGAAATTACTTTCTACAACTAAAAGGCCTTGTTAGTGTCTTTTCGTAAAAAAAAAGTTGGAAATGTATTTCTTATAAAAATACTTCTACAGGGACCATAAGGGCCTCATATTTTTTCTTAAACAAATTACTTTCTACAACTATAAGGTCTTGTTAGTGCATTTTAAAAGAAATATTAAAAAAGTATTAGGAGTAAAAATACGGCTTCACGGACCATTAGTGCCTCATGTTTCCTAGAAACATTTTTCTAGATGAATAGTTTGTCCAAGAAAATTTTTTGTATGGCAAATTTTGATGAAACAAATTACTTTCTACAACTATAAGGTCTTTTTTTTGAGTATTTTTCTGAAAATGTTCAAAAATTATTTATAGTAAAAGTACATCTCTAGGGACCATTTATGCCTAATGATTTTAGGAGACATTTTCATGCTGAAGATTCTTAAGAGGAAAATTTTTCTTAAAAAAATTACTTTCCACACCTGTAAGGCCTTGTTAGTACTTTTTTTGCTAGGAAACATTGGGAAAGTGTTTCTAGTAAAAATACATCTCTAAGGGCCATTAGGGCCTGATGATTCCTGGAAACACTTTTCAAGCTAAAAATTCTTAACAGGAAAATTTTGTTGTAAGAGAATTTTTCCTGAATCAAATTACTTTCTACAACCATAAGGGCTTGTAAATGCAATTTTTCAGGAAACGTTGGAAAATTATTTCTAGTAATATTACGTTGTTACGGTCCATTAGTGCCTCAGATTTCCTAGAAACACTTTTCAAGTTGGAAATATTTACGAGGAAATTTTATCTAAAACAAATTACTTTCTACGACTATAAGGACTTGTTACTGCATTTTTCTATGAAACATTGGGAAAGTATTTCAAGTAAAAATATGTCTCCTGGGACCATTTGTGCCTCCTCTTTCCAAGAAAAAGTTTCATGTTATGGTCTCTTATCATGGATCGAGTAACTCGGTGTGGGATTGGCGAATCCAGAGTTGGAAGAGAGCTACTGCTCTCGGTTAAGAGGAAAAGAGCCTCCTTTTTTCAGCTATGTTTCTATTCTCAGTAAGGGGCTGGGAGGCCCTTGCTTCTCTCGAAGAAGAGGGGAATGACCCCTTGCTTCTCTCAGCTGAGAGGGTTAGGACCTTTCCAGCTGCTGTCCGGGTTAGGGGCTGAAAAGCCTCTAACTTGGGCAGTCCACGGATGAGAGGTTAGGAATCCCTAACCTTGCTGCTCTCAGGTTTAGAGGCTTAAGAACCTCTGGCCTTTGCTGCGCTCGGTATAGGGTCTGGAAAGCCTCTATCTTTGCTCGAAAAGAGAGAGAGAGAGAGAGAGAGAGAGAGAGAGAGAGAGAGAGAGAGAGAGAGAGAGAGAGAGAGAGAGAGAGAGAGAGAGAAAGAGAGAGAGAGAGAGAGATCCTCTCTTGCTGATTAGAGGCTAAAGCCCTCTTGTTGAGCTCAGAAAAGAGGAAGAAATCCCTCATTTATTGTAAAGAGCAAGGAAAAATAGAAAATCAAAGAGAGAGGAAAGAAATTCAGATTCAAGAGGGAACTTGGTCCTAGAGCTCGTCAAGGAGACCTCCAAACCCTAGAGCTCGTCAAGGAGAACTCTGAACCCTGTTTAACCTAATTCAAGACTTGCCTTTTCTTATTCTCCTTCCTTCTTGTAGGGTTGACACCAACATAGTTGTAGGGTTTAATTTTATAATTCTGCCCCTACGGCAATTTAACATAAATAATGCATAAAAACGAATTTAAAAAAATATGGAAATAAAGCAATTAAATCAGGGACTCAGTGCGCCTCCTTTGAATGACTTGGTTATCTATTGAGTCCTCAATATCTGCCCCACATGGAGAAAGAGCATGTCTTCCAGCTCATAAGATGGGTAGACCTGCTTGATGTTGTCCAACTATTCCCATGTAGTAGTTGCGGCTGGTTCGGCAGCTGTCCAATGGACAAGAATCTTCCACTGGTCATTAACCAATCTGGCTCGTAACACCATAGCTGGTGTAAGGAAGAGACATCCGTTGTCCATCGGAGGAAGGAATGGAGGGGGGGGGGGGGGGGGGGGGGGGGGGGGGCGTTGGTCTATGCTTATTGGGTTTCAGTAGGGAGACATGAAACAAATCGTATAGCTTGCCCGTGGCAGGAAGTTGCAGTTGATAGGCCACTGGTCCCATTCGCCAACTAATGGGGAAAGGCCCAAAGTACTTTGGTGAGAGTTTATGGTGGGGGGGGGGTGGGGGGTGGGGGTGGTGTGGGTCCTTCAATGGAGTGTTGTCTGTACGATTGGAGTCGTAGCCAAACGAAGTCCCCCACCTCGTATGAGACATCTCTGTGCTCCTTGTCATAGAAATCTTTCATACGAACCTGTGCTAGTAGGAGGCGATATATAATATTCTGCAGTACTTGGTAGCAGTCCATGAGGACCTGATCAATTGCTTCCGCACGAGTGGAAACTGGAGTATAAGAGAGAAGCCTAGGAGGATCTCTGCCATATAGAACCCTGATTGGAGTTGATTGCAAGGCTGAGTGGAAGGAAGTGTTGTAACAGTACTCAACCCACGGTAACCACTAAACCCAGTTTTTAGGACGACCACCCACAAGGCATCGTAGTTACATCTCTATGGTGCAATTAACCACCCCAATTTGTCCATCTGTCTGAGGATAATATGAAAAAATTTAGCTTCATGTCGCTCTGACGAAACAGTTCCCGCTAGAAAGTCATAGTAAAAACCGCGTCCCGATCACTAATAATGGATTCTGGAATGCCATGCAAGCAGACAATATAATTGAGGAAGTTTGTGCCACTCAGGATGTTGTATATGGGTGTACCACAGGAATAAAATGTGCATACTTGGAGAATCTATCGACCATCACAAATAATACCGATTTGCTGGTTGTCTGGGGAAGACCATCGATGAAGTCCATAGAAATATCGGCCTAGACTTGTGTAGGGAGTGCGAGAGGGTGAAGAAGGCCTGCTGGACTTAAGTGTTCGGCCTTGTTGCGTTGATATACCTGGCAAGCTATGACATATGTTGTAATGGTGGTCTTCATGGCCCGCCAATAGAGATCTGCCCGAACACGATGCAATGTTTTTTGGATGCCTTCATGTGTGCTATCATGGTTGGCAGAGAGTGTTATGGACATGATAGTGAGCCGTGTAACTCAGCGGCACCATGGCTGAGTCACTGGGTACTGAGTCCTTTAGTTATATTTATGTTTTTATTCAGTCGGGATTAAATATGCCTTAGGGGTATTTTTGTAATTTTTGCCCTAAACTATGGTTGGCGTGAAATATTTGTAGGAGGGAAGATTGGAATGTGAGATGTCAACTTTTATTTGCCCCCAAACAGGAATTGAGTTCTCCTTCTCGAGCTCAAGGTTGGAGTTCCCATTGAGGTCTAGTTATCCCCCTCAAATCTTCCCCTTTTTGCCGTTTAAGCTTCCGTTTTTACAGATCCCTCTGCTGAACAGCAGCCCGAACCTTCTCTGGTTTTAGGTGCTGCTGTTCATTGTATCTTACAGCAGAAACGTGAAACTTGGAAGATGAAACAGCACCTCGGGTTGTTGTGCTGGGTTGTTTGGAGAACAGCAGGGAGTTGTTGTCTCCCTACTGCAGAGTAGGTAACTGGCGGTGAGTTTTTCTGAGCACGACGACAGCAGGGAGGTGCTGCTGAAATTCCGCCAGAACAGCAGAGGACTGCTTGTCAGACATCGAACCACCAGAAGTCCATCCTTGTTCAGCCTTTGATCACGACCAGGGTGTCCATCGAGAACAGCAGAGAGTCACCACCCCGATCGAGCCAACTCCCAGTAGCCCACGGCTGCCAACAGTGGCGAGCATACCAAGGGGGATTAATAAAAATCATTCAGCGGGAGAACAGCAGTAATCGGGAACCCAGGAAGGGTTCTGCCCTGAACCAGACTAGAGCAGATCAGTGGGCCCACTCCCTCACAACACTAGATCCATCCGTCCCATGCCGACGTACTCCATGACTCATTCACATCGATGTAACCATATTAAAGGACCCATCATAAGTGAGGAAATCGAGCTTGGTGTACCTGGGAACGGTGGAGTGGCTTGGGCCGTGGACACCCCTGGGGTATGATGTGTTGGACGCATAGGAGGCAGAGTAGATGGATGGGGTGGGGGCAGTTGGTCGGATGGCCCGTTGGAACTACCTGGAAGAGCCGAATCCTGAGCTAGCAACTCTCCAAGTCGAAGATTGATTTGAAGAATAGTCTCCCGAAACTCCATAACTTCAGTTCGGATTGAGGCGGTTTGGGTCTCTCCTTCAATCCGAACTTCCTCCAGTAGATTCCGCCAATCATTTGCAAAAGAAGAATTGCTGATGGTGGTCCTATCTGATACCACGTTGTTAGGCTCCCTTGCCATGGATCGAGTCACCCGATGATCTCCTCTTGGTTCCAAATTGAAATTCGTCCTTGAGTGAGGCTTGGGATTTTTAGAACATCCTATGACTGAGAATAATCAAGCTTTCGAAGGAAGCTTGCACCTTGGACCTCTTTGAGGGAGATAATCTGATCTCTGAATTAAACTAATGATCAATGCTTAATTCCATTCAAGCAGACGTCCCCCTTATAGGAGAAGGCTAGGGTTCGAGTAAAAAGCAAAGGAGAATAGAGAGGGCCCTGAAAAGAAAGGAAATTACATCTAAACCAACCAAGTGCTTAAACCAGAAAATTACATTATTTACCCACGTCGTCTACTAATCACTCGACTAGCTATGGACTCCATAACAACAAGCCCCACCACCTTCATACCATCCACACCTAGGACCAACCAGACAGCACATGGGAAAACTACTTGACGAGTTCTCGGATCTCTTCCACGTGCCTTCCGGATTGCTTCCTTTGAGGCACTGCGTCCATAGGATTTTTTTAAAACCAAGTTCAGATGTGGTGGTGGTTAGGCCATACCAATATCCATACCTCTAGAAGGATGAAATCGAAAGGCAGTGCCAAGCCATGATACAACATGGCCTTATTCGTAACAACCGCTCCCCCTTCTCTTCACCAGTCTTGCTTGTGAAGAAACATGATGGCACATGGAGATTTTGTGTCGTTTACAGGGAATTAAATGCCCAAACCGTGAAGGATAAGTTCCCTATACCGGTCATGGAGGAGCTCCTGGATGAATTACATGGTTCATGGGTCTTCAAAAAATTGGACTCGTGCTTAGGATATCATCAACTTCGTATGTACTTGTCCGACATCGAGAAGTTGGCCTTCAACACACATCACAACCATTTTGAGTTTGTGGTGATGCCGTTTGGGTCATCAAATGCCCCATCCACTTTTTAGGAGTTGATGAATGAGGTATTCCGCAACTATCTACGAAAATTTGTGCTTGTTTTCTTTATGATATACTCATATACAACAAGTCCAGGGAAAAACATTTAGCGGATTTATGTGTAGTATTTGAATTATTACGAGCCCACTAGGCCTATTTGAAGAAATCTAAATGCTCTTTTGTGAAGTCATATGTCACCTATCTCAGCCATTTTATATCCCATGCAGGGGTCACGAATGATCCCGAGAAGATTCAAGCAGTTAATGATTGGCCACAAGCTCAGAATAGCTCAGCTTTGAGAAGATTTTTGGGCCTAGCAGGATACTACCATAAATTCATTGAAAATTATGGGTCGTTGGCAGCACTATTGACCAATTTTCTCAAGAAAAATTCCTTTATTTGGAATGATGAAGCCACATAGTCCTTCTAGGCTCTCAAACTAGCTCTCGCCTCCACACCCGCACATCAACTTTCCAATTCTGAGGACTTATTTGTGGTAGAGTGCGATGCATTCGATGGGGGCATTGGGGCAGTATTACAGCACCACTCCCATCCCAATGTATATTTTAGTAGGCAATTGGCAGAACGACATCACAAATTGGCCACGTATGAACGGGAATTAATCGGGTTGGCCAAGGTTGTCCAACACTGGTGACCTTACTTATGGGACCGTGCATTTCTCATCCGCACTGATCATTATAGACTTAAATTCTTACTTGAATAGTGACTACTACTTCTCCACAACAACATTGGATCAGTAAGTTGATGGGATTTGATTTTTCAGTAGAGTACAACTCTGGGAGATTAAACAAGGCAACAGATGCCTTGTCACGGTGTGTGGAGAACCAGCAGCTCATCCATGCTATCAGCCAGTCTTATTTCCCCATATTAGACTTGGTTAGGTAGGCACATGCCACTATTTCTTCCCTACAAGAGTTGCACAACAAAATTATAGAGGGGACAATGGATTCTAAGTGGTTCATCCATGATTCACTTATTTTCTACAACATGCGAATTTATATACCACACACTTCAGAGTTCGTTGCAGCCATCGTTGATGTGGTGTTCAGAGTCAAACTGGTGGTACCATAGCTGCGCTTCATCAAGCATGTGGAAGGCAGCTAAAGGGACCAGGTCATCTGCTTGGGTTGTTTGATTCCAAAAAAAATTGTTCACATCGATGTAACCATATTAAAGGGTCGGAGGAACCATCACAAGTGGGAAAATCGAGCTTGGTGTACTTGGGAATGGTGGAGTGGCTTGGGCCGTGGACACCCCGTGGGGTATGATGTGCTAGACGTATAGGAGGCAGAGTAGATGGATGAGGTGAGGGCTGGTTGTCGGATGGCCTGTTGGAACTACCCAGAAGAGCAGAATCCCGAGCAAGCAACTCTCCAAGTCGAAGATTGATTTGAAGAACAGTCTCCCGAACCTCCATAACTTCAGTTCGGATTGAGGCGGTTTGGGTTTGTCCTTCAATCCGAACATCCTCCAGCAGATTGCGCCAATCATTTAGAGAAAAAGAATTGTCGACAGTGGTCCTATCTGATACCACGTTGTTAGGATCCCTTGCCATGGATCGAGTCACCCGAAGGTCTCCTCTTAGTTCCAGATTGAAATTCGTCCTTGAGTGAGGCTTGGGATTTTTAGAACGCCCTATGGCTGAGAATAATCAAGCTTTTGAAGGAAGCTTGCACCTTGGAGCTATTTGAGAGAGAGAATCCGATGTCTAAATTAAACTAATGATCAATGCTTAATTCCATTCAAGTTGACGTCCCCCTTATAGGAGAATGCTAGGGTTCGAGTACAAAGCAAAGGCCAATAACGAGGGCCCTGAAAAGAAAGAAAATGCCGTAACAACAAGCCCCACCACCTTCATACCATCCACACACTGGACCAACCAAACAACACTATGGAAAAACTCCTCAACGAGTTCTTGGACCTCTTCCACGTGCCTTCTGGATTGCCTCCCTTGAGGCACTGTGTCCATAGGAATTGTTTAAAACCAAGTTCAGATGTGGTGGTGATTAGGCCATACCAATATCCACACCTATAGAAGGATGAAATCGAACGACTGTGCCAGGCCATGATTCAACAGGGCCTTATTCGCAACTGCCGCTCCCCCTTCTCTTCACCAGTCTTGCTCATGAAGAAACATGATGGCACATGGAGATTTTGTGCCAATTATAGGGAATTAAATGCCCAAACCGTGAAGGATAAGTTCCCCATACCGGTCATGGAGGAGCTCTTGGATGAATTAAATGGTTCATGGGCCTTCACGAAATTGGACTTGTGCTTAGGATATCATCAGTTTCGTATGTACTTGTCTGACATTGAGAAGATGGCCTTCTGAACACATCATGACCATTTTGAGTTTGTGGTGATGCTGTTTGGGTTATCAAATGCCCCATCCACTTTTTAGGAGTTGCTGAACGAGGTATTCCGCAACTATCTACGAAAATTTGTGCTTGTTTTTTTATGATATACACATATACAACAAGTTCGGGGAATAGCAATTAGTGGATTTATGGGTAGGATTTGAATTATTATGAGCCCACCAGCTCTATTTGAAGAAATCTAAATGCTCTTTTGTGAAGTCACATGTTGCCTATCTCAGCCATTTTTTATCCCAAGCAGGAGTCACTATTGATCCCGAGAAGATTCAAGCAGTTAATGATTGGCCACAATCTCAGAATAACTCAGCTTTGAGAAGATATTTGGGCCTAGCTGGATACTACTGCAAATTCATCCAAAATTATGGGCTCTTGGCAGCACCATTAACCAATCTCCTCAAGAATAATTCCTTTATTTGGAATGATGAAGCCACATTGTCCTTCCAGGTTCTCAAACTAGCTCTCGCCTCCACACCCGTACTACAACTTTCCTATTTTGAGGACTTATTTGTGGTTGAGTGTGACACATCTGGTGGGGGCATTGGGGTTGTATTATAGCAGCACTCCCACCCCATAGCATATTTTAGCAGGCAATTGGCAGAACGGCATCACAAATTGGCCGTGTATGAACAGGAATTAATCGGGTTGGCCAAGGCTGTCCAACACTGGCGACCTTACTTATGGGGCCGTGCATTTCTCATCTGCATTGTTCATCACAACCTTAAATTCTTATTTGAATTATGACTCACTACTTCTCCACAACAACACTGGATCAGTAAGTTGATGAGATTTGATTTTTTGGTAGAGTACCACTCTGGGAGATTAAACAAGGTAGTAGATGCCTTGTCACGGTGTTTGGAGAAGCAGCAACTCATCCATGCTATCAGCCAGTCTTGTTTCCATATATTAGACTTGGTTAGGGAGGCACATGCCACTATTTCTTCCCTATAGGAGTTATACAACAAAATTATAGAAGGGACGATAGATTCTAAGTGGTCCATCCAGGATTCACTTATTTGCTACAACAGGCGGATTTATATACCACACACTTCCAAGTTCGTTGCAGCCATCCTCTCTGCCTACCATGATAGCACACATGAAGGCATCCAGAAAACATTGCATCGCGTTTGGGCAGATTTCTATTGGCCAGCCATGAAGACCACTGTTGCAACATATGTCATAGCTTGCCAAGTATGTCAACGCAACAAGGCCGAACACTTAAGTCCAGCCAGTTTTCTTCACCCTCTTGAGCTCGCTACACAAGTCTGAGCCGATATTTCTATCTTCATCGATGGTCTTCCCCAGACATCCGAAAAATCGATATTATTTGTTGTGGTCGATAGGTGCTCCAAATATGCATATTTTATTCCTATAGCACACCCATATACAGCATCCCAAGTGGCACAGACCTTCCTCGAGCATATTGTCCACTTGGATGGCATTCCAAAATCCATTGTTAGTGATCGGGGCGGTCTTTACCATCACTTTCTGGCAGGAACTTTTTTGGGTTGTGTGATGTTATGATCCTAAGTTAAGTGCTTAGCTTTTCACTACCTACCAGGCCAGTCTTTTGGGTAGTAATTGCTAGGTACTTAATATTTGGTATCAAAGCTATACCACTGTTGTGAGTTCGAATCCCGAAGGGGGTGACCTAGAGGACAAATTAAAATTACTGGTTGACTCAAAAAGTTGGTTGGGCCAGTGTCGTTAGAGTGGGCCGCTGGATTGGGCCACCGTGGACGTCAACTCATAACAGTGGGAGTATTGTTATGATCCTGGGTTAAATACTTGGCTTTCCGCTACCAAATAGATCGGTCTTTTGGTGTGTATTGGCTAGGTGCTTAACATTGGTGTAATGTTATGACCTCAATAACAGGCTGAGCCATGCAGAGGCACAGTGGCTGAGTCAATTAGTATTAAGTTTGTTGAATTTATGAAAAAGTGAAATACTTCATTGACATCAATAACTTGTTATCATCAGAGTACTTGAACCTCTATTTATAATAGAGGAAGGTAGTAGAGACCAATTACAATAAAACTATCCTTGTCCCAATTACACCCAAACGCTAACACTTAAAGATAAGTCCTAACATAATTAAATAACTCAATATAGATAAAAGACAAACATAACTCAAACTAAAACTCTTTTTTGACGTAACCATAAGATAATATACTTTTGTGAGTCCTTGTTGATCGTCCAACTGATGTGATAAGGATGCCAGCTCATGGTAATCATTGTGGATCCTATTTCTTATGGGCTTGGGCCCATCTTGTGGGCCTTCCTTGGTCATGTGGGCTTGAGCTTATTTTCCAACACTCCCCCTCAATCTAGGGGTGAGACAACAACATGAACTCCCAACTTGCTACAAATGATGTATAGAATATTTTTTTATAAAATGGCACATCTTCCAAAATTCCCTTTGACACTGTTGCTTCCTTCCATGAGGCCCTGCTGGAATAATATAAGTGAGAGTAAAAATCACTCCTAGCTGGTAAGCCATTGCTTCATACTCCAGTCCTAAAACTGGATGTAGGGCATACTCCGTCTTCTATCGGTAGTGTGTCTATTGGCATTTCTCTGAAGTATCCACCACCGTGTCCCTCCATAGGACAATGACTCTCAAGTGGGAGAAGGGGGGGGGAGGGGATAACGTAGATGTAATAATAAGTTCCTCCGTCATGGTTTCTCAACTGTGATATTTTTTTACAAAGCCTATCATGGTTTCCCAACCGTGATATTTTTTGAAAGGGTATCCTCCATCATGGTTTCCCAACCGTGATATTTTTTGATAGAGTATCGTCCGTCATGGTTTCCCAACTGTGATATTTTTTGACGGGGTAAACTAAATGATGATATGAGGCCACCTTTTCTTCAATAATAAGGTCCCCAAAGAGACATAATTGTAGCAGCTGTATATAACACGGCCATCTTCCAACACATATAACACAAACCAAATAATAAAATTTGTAAAAATACCATAAAATAATCCGATATAAAAATTTCATCTTAGATGCACAAGCTTCATCTTTTGTACTCCCCCTTTCTTGAATATTTTTGTCACATAAACTTATTCACAACATATGTAATAAAATACCTCTTTCTTGTACTTCTTCTACTTCTCCCCCTTAAGTTGGGAGGTAATGGCAGTGATCTCAGCTTGAAACAAATATCATAGATGTAGCAATAGGCCCAAATAACAGAGATATATAAATAAGCCCTCAAACTAGGGAGAAGTGAGATATTTTCCGGATATATCAACTCAAAAAATGACGCAAAACTATGGGCATAAATTTTGATTTTTTAATACAACAGAATACCAGCATGACCTTTGATTCTTCCAATACAAATATTTCTTTAAATATAAATCAGATTGACATGAAATTTTCTCCTTCTAAAAGTAGAAATAAATAAATTTCATCCAAGTATAACTTAACTTCATAAAATATAATTATCAGAAAATAAATAATCTGATATATTTCAGTCTCTGTCATCTGGCCGAACTAAGTACTGTTTCTCCTTTTTTTTCCAGAATGACCATTGACTCTTCCAAGTCCAATATCTCCTTATAAAAATCTCATACCGAGAATTAGTTGAATAGGTAAAAAAATAGACTTATGTATCTTTCTTTTTATATATAATTCTCCATATAAAGTCTCTCTGTTGATAGCATAAAATACCTCGAAAGTTGAAGCTTTTAGTTGCCAGTCGAACCTCTTTTTCAATCTGACCTTTGCTGCTTCAAATTACGATTTCTCTTCGTAGGTAACTCAGATAAAAAATTGATTGAATAGATAAAAGAATAGACTTACAGATATATATTTTGATATATAATTATCCATATAAAGTCTAGTTATTGATAGCAATAAATACCTCAGAATTTGAAGATTTATGTTGTTGCTTGAACCTTGTTTGTAATCTGATCTTTGCTCATTCAAATATCGATATCTCTATGTAGATAACTCAGATTTGAACAAATCATTTTTATTTAGAAATTAGATTCAACTATCTTTCCATCAATATATAATTTTAAATATTAAAAACTACGTATAGAGGTAAAAAATGCAAATAAAACTACGTGTGTAGGGACTCAAAAAAATAACTACGAAACTAAACTTAGGGTTTAGGGTTTAGAGAAAAGGATCACATTACCTCCGTGAGTTGACCAAGTCAACTCACAAAACCTACTCTAATACCATGTTGAATTTATGAAAAAGTGAAATACTTCATTAACATCAATAACTTGTTGTAATCAGAGTACATGAACGTCTATTTATAATAGAGGAAGGTAGTAGAGTCCAATTGCAATTAAACTACCCTTATCCCAATTACACCCAAACTTTAACACTTAAAGATAAGTCCTAACATAATTAAATAACTCAATATAGATAAAAGACAAACATAACTCAAAATAAAACTCTTCTTTGATGTGACCATAAGATAAGATACTTATGTGAGTCCTTCTTGATCTTCCAACTGATGTGATAAGGATGCCAGCTAATGGTAATCATTGTGGGTCATGTTTCTTATGGGCTTGGGCCCATCTAGTGAGCCTTCCTTGGACATGTGACCCCATCTTATAATAATCTTAGATATGTTGGTCTTCCTTGGTCGTGTGGGCTTGAGCTTATCTTCCAACAAAGTTAATTATTTTTCTTTAATTTACTTTTACTTCATTTTTATTTCAGTTGAAGAGTTAATATGCTGCAGGGGCATTATATTTTATCTTGAACCTTGTAAACAAGGGTTTTGAGTTCTCCTCAATGAGCTTAGAGGTGTGCGTTCTCCTTAACAAACCAAGGGTTTTCAAGCTTCCCTTAGGCTTGATTTTTCTCTTCTCTTCTTCTTCCCTCAAATTCACCGTGTGAGATCCAAGACCGTAACATTTGGTATCAGAGCCACTACTAACGTTACGAGTTTGAATCCTAGAGGGGGCAACCTAGCAGAGGAGGCAACCTAGCGGTGTCACCAGAGTGGGCCATCGCTAGAGTGGGCCGCAGTGGACGTTATCTCGTAGCAGAAGATCTTGTTGAGCATTGACTCGTAAGAGCTTGAGGGCAAACTCTTTCTCCAAGGGGTGTGTGATGTTATAATCCTGACTCATATATAGCAAGTCCGGGGAACATCATATAGTGGATTTACTGGTAGTATTTGAATTATTATGAGCCCACTGCTCTATTTGAAGAAATCTAAATGCTCTTTTACAAAATCGCATGTCACCTATCTCGGCCATATTATATCCCATGCAGGGGTCACTGTTGATCCCGAGAAGATTCAAGCAATTAACGATTGGCCACAACCATAGAATAGCTCATCTATGCTATCAGCCTTTCTTGTTTCCTCATATTAGACTTGGTTAGGGAGGCACATGCCACTATTCCTACCTTGCAGGAGCTGCACAACAAAATTACAGAGGGGATGATGGATTCTAAGTGGTCCATCCAGGATTCACTTATTTACTGCAACAGGCGGATTTATATACCACACACTTCAGAGTTCATTGCAGCCATCCTCTGTTAGGGTCCTGAGTCATTGATCGTGTAACACAGCGTGGGATGGATGGATCCAGTGCTGTGAGAGAGTGGGCCCAATGATCTGCTCTGGTCTGGTTCAGGGCAGAACCCTTCCTGGGTTCCCGATTGGGTCTGGACAAACAGCTTATTTCTGTTCTCCCGCAGAATGATTTTTATTAATCCCCCTTGGAATGCTCGCCACTATTGGCTGCCATGGGCTGCTGGGAGTTGGCTCGATAGGGGTCGTGACCCTCTGCTGTTCTCGGTGGACACCCTGGTCATGCAAGGAAGCTGAACAACGAGGGACTACTGGTGGTTCGATGTCTGAGCAGTAGTCCTCTGCTGTTCTGGCAGAAGTTCAGCAGCACCTCCGTATGGTCGTCGTGCTCAGAAAAACTCACCACCGGTTACCTGCTCTGTTGTAGGGAGACTACAACTCACTGCTGTTCTCCGACCAACCCAGCACAAAAAACTGAGGTGCTGTTTCATCTTCCAAGTTTCACATTTCTACTGTAAGACACAACGAACAACAGCACCTGAAACCAAAGAAGGTTCGGGCTGTTGTTCAGGAGAGGGAACTACAAAACAGAAGCTTAAATGGCAAAAAGGGGAAGATTTGAGGGGGATAACTAGAGCTCAAGGGGAGCTCCAACCCTGTGTTCGAGAAGGAGAACTCGAATCCTGTTTGGGGGCAAATAAAACTTGACTTCTGACATTCCAATCTTCCCTCCTACAAATACTTCACGCCAACCATAGTTTCGGGAAAAAATTACAAAAATGCGCCTGAGGTATATTTAATCCCGACTGAAATATAAACATAAATATAACTAAAGGACTCAGTATCGAGTGACTCAGCCACGGTGCTGCTGAGTTAAATGTCTCGCTATCGAGTTCATAACATCACTCTCCCCCCTAGATAAAGAGCTTGTCCTCCAGCTCGATAAATAGGGCCTCAAGTCCGGTAATTGCAGGACCGAAGTGGAAGCTAAAACCTGCTTGAGTGCAATGAAGGATTTCGTGGCTGCATTCTCCCAAAGGAAGGCATGGCGCTTGAGAAGAGCGGTCAATGGACTGGCCAGTGCACCGTAATTCTATATAAATTTCCGATAATAGGCCGCTATCCTTTAAAATCCCTGTAAGGCCAAAATGGTGTGCAGTTGAGGCCAGGTGGTGATTGCTACAATTTTTTATGGGCCCACTATTATGCCTTCAGCTTAAATGATATGGCCAAGATAGGCAACTTGGGCCTTCCCAAAGGAGCATTTGAAGCGTTTGAGCTCCCGGTAGTCCACCCAAAACCGTCATGTGCCATCATGCTTCTTAACTAGTATAACCGACGATGAAAACGGGGAACAAATGTTGCGAATAAGGCCCTGTTCCAGCACGGTCTTGCACTGCCATTCGATTTCAACTCTCTGAAGGTGTAGATACCGGTAGGGTGTAACCACCACCACATTTGAATCGGCTTTGAAACAAATCCGGTGGTCATAGGGCCTCAATGGGGGAAGTCGATACGGCTCCCAAAATCCGTCGGTGAACTCCTCTAGTAACTTGTCCATGTTGCTGGCCGGAGGTTCCTGTTTGTGTAATAGGTGGACATCGGCTCCGGCTGTAGCATGACTGCCCCTTAACAGCACTGGTTTGCCTTCCAACACAAAGCTCATTGTTAACGCCGAGAATTCCCACAAAATGGTGCCTAATGTTTGCAACCACTTAACCTTGAGCACCATATAAAATTCAGTGAGAGGGATGATAAAAAATACAGTGATAAAGTGAGTGTTACCAATGGAAAATTTTACCTCCTGGTTGACCCCATAGCTCGGAACCTTCTCACCATTGGCAACTAAAACTGTGGTGATTAGGTGACGATGGATCCCAAGTCGAAGGTGTTTCACCACGGTCACGCTGAGGATGTTAAGTTTGCTGCCCCTGTCCACTAATCCCACTAGTTCCTCGTCGGTAACCTTGGCTCCGACCTTCTGTCCGATAATGGCATGTAAGGAAATTTCTGGTCCGGCCTCCTCTAGAGTATCTGCTAGTGGTTCCTCTTCCTCTTCCCATGCTTCCAATTCCATCCAAAAAATCGTTTACATTGGTGGCCCACCCGGTAAGGTTGGTCACAATTATAGCAGAGGTTATTCACTCTTCGGTCAGCAATTTACATCCCTGTTAATTTTATGATATATGGGGGTGGGAAATTGCTGCTCTTATGGGTTGCTGCCACAATATGTCCAGGTGTAGATTTGGGTGGTGGCGCTGGTGGCCCTGTCACCGGAGGCGAATAATTCCTCCCCTCTTGCCACCCGAGTGCACTGGTACTCCCCCCTTGCTAGATACTCCTCTTATTTTGAATATGCTATCTTGCTTCCATTGCCCAAGCCAAATTCTTCACTCGCCCAAAATAAGTAGGGGCATCAAGTTCCACCTCCACTTTCAATGACTCAGTAAGCCCTGTTGTGAAAAAATTTACATGTTGGTCTCTTCGAACTACGTGGCTGGCTCGAGCTAATTTTTCCTGAAATCGAGTCCGGTATGCTTCCATCGAACCGGTTTGTCGTAACAAGACCAAGTCCCCAAGAGGGTTGCTGTACGCTGGCGGTCTGAACCGTATCATTTAAACTCTTCCCAATCCATGACCAGGCGGTTCAATTCCACTTTATGGAACTAGAGTTGAGCTTCATCCAGCAAGTGGAAGGCAACTAAGCTCACCTTGTCCATGTCAAATGTGCCTTAGTTGGCAAAAACAATTTCGCATCTATGGAGCCAGATTATGGGTCAACTGACCCAGTGTAGGTGGTAAAATCAATTTTTGTGTACCTGGGTACTGACCCTCCACCTTGTGCCGGTAGACCATTGAGGCCAAAATGTTGTTCTCCCCCTCTACTATAAGAATGTTCTTCCATCCTTCGTGTTGTGTCTGGAGGTTGGTTTAATCCCGCCACAATCTCAAAAACTCTGCTTGTGCTCTGTTCCATCATCTCTGCCATTCGAGCTTCATTTTCTGTCCTCAGTTCTCTGGCAAGGTTTCTTAGCTCTTCACAGTGGGACGGGTCCCTCATGTTACCCTGCTCTAGGTAAACAGAAAGTCTCTACTCAGTCATGGTATTTTGATTTCGGTGCTTCTAACCATATGACCAACAATGTAGTGTCTCTTTCTAATGTCAGAAAGTATGATGGAAACTTGTACATCAACACGGTTGATGGCAGCTCTCTGCCTAGCAGTGTTGTTGGTGATCTCGCTCCCATCCTTAGTTGATGTTTTTGTGTCTCCTGACCTATCCAAAAACATTTTGTCTATTGGTCAACTAGTTGATAAAAACTATAATGTTCAGTTCTCTTGATCTGGTTGTGTTGTGCAGGATCAAACGTCAGGGAAGGTGATGATGAAGGGTCCTGAAGTGGGGCGGCTATTTCCACATAAAGTCTTTCTATCCACCATTATTCCGTGTACTCCTATACTTTCTTTTGCATGGAAAGTTGTGGGCTCTAGCACTAAGTTGTGGCATAGATGTCTAGGCCACTCAAACTCGGATGTTCTTCGTACAATGTCTAAATCTAGTTTATTAGGCAGTCAAACATGCACCTCTCTTGATCTTTCTTTTGAATGTTCATCATGCAAACTTGGCAAAAGTAAAGTTTTACTGTTTCCTCATCATGCCTCGCATGCCTCCCACTGTTTTGATCTTATTCATAGTGATGTCTGAGGAATTTCTGTTGTTGTCTTGCATGTGCAATATATGTACTTTGTTACCTTTATTGATGACTTTAGTCGGTTTACCTGGGTCTACTTCTTATGGGCTAAGTCTGAAGTTTTTTGTCATCTTTAAGAGGTTTCTTGCGGTTCTTGAAACACAATTCTCTCCTCACATTAAGGTTCTATACTTTAACTCTGGAGACGAGTACATGTCTATTGAATTCCAGGATTTTCTTCAAAGCAATGACATTATCTCTCAGCATTCTTGTCCCTTGACACCACAACAAAATGGGGTTATTGAGTGGAAAAATCGTCACCTTCTTGATATGGTCCGCACCCTTTTACTTGAATCATCCGTTCCTCCCCGTTTTTGGTGTGAAGCACTCTCTACCTCAGTTCATTTAATCAAATACCTACCCTTGCCTACCTTGCATCATGTTTATCCATTCATTAAGTTATTTGGTTATTCTCCATCATATACTGATCTTTGGACGTTCGGTTGCTATTGTTTTTTGCATCTACCTAATCATGAATGACATGAACTTACAGCCCAATCAATTATGTGTGCATTTCTTGGGTATGCCATTTCTCCAAAAAGGCTATGTTTGCTATGATCCCCAGGCGCTTCAAGTCCGTGTTTCTTGGAATGTGGTCTTATTTGAAAATCAATATTTCTTTCTATCTCAAATTACACAACCATCTGCATCTCTGTCTAGTCTGTCTAGCTTTGATGAGTCTCGATCCACATCATCACTGCTCCCTCCCGATCCCGACCTGGCGCCTGCTCCTGATCATCCCTCTACTCCAGCCCCCATCACTCTTCGCAGGTCTACTCATCCTTCTTGCTCTCCTGATAGGTATGATTTCTCCTCCCTTGTATCACTTGCAGCTACTGTATCCTCTATTTCCATTCCCTCTTGCTACAAACAGGCTATGACACATGAGTGATGGCAAAAGACAATGCAAACAGAATTACAAGAGCTACAGGAGAATTACACTTGAAAAATTGTTACTTGCCCCCTTGCTATTCGGCCTCTTTGGAGTCAGTGGGTCTTCTCTGTCAAGCTGTGTTCAGATGGATCGTTGGATTGGTAAAAAGCCCGCCTTGGAGCCCTAGGGAACAAGTAGGAATATGGGATTGATTATAAGGAAATATTTGTGCCAGTTGCCAAGATGACCACAGTCTGCACTATATTAGCCATTGCAGCCTCCTAGTCCTGGCCACTGCATCAGATAGATGTGAAGAATTTCTTTCTACATGGTGACCTACACGAAGATGTCTACATGAAGCTCCCCTCGGGTATGACTACCTCCTCTCTTGATGATGTCTACAAGCTACGCTGTCCTTTGTATGGGCTTAAGCAAGCCCCTCGAGCTTGGTTTGAGAAGTTTCGCGGCACACTTATTCTCCACAAGTTTACATAGAGTCAGAATGATTCCTCTCTCTTCTATCATAAGTCTGCCGCGGGCATGGTCATTCTCTTGGTTTATGTAGATGACATCATCATTACTGGCAGTGACTCTGGCCTGATTAACAAGCTTCAGCAGGTGTTGCATGCCACCTTTCATATGAAGGACCTTGGCCAGCTCACTTACTTCTTAGGGCTGGAGGTACATCACCGACCCAATGGTATTTTCTTAAACCATCATAAGTATATTTAAGATCTTATTGCTCTAGCTGGGTTGGAGGACACATCTTTGGTTGCTACTCCTATGGAGGTCAAAGTCAAATACAGGGAAGATGAAGGAGCTCTTCTTGACGATCCTACTATCTATCGACAAATGGTTGGGGGTCTCATATACTTGACCACTACTCGCCCGGACATCTCCTATTCTGTTCATCAGGTCAGTCAGTTTATGTCTTCTCCTCGGCACCTTCATCTTGCGGCAGTTCGACGCATCATCCGCTATCTGTGAGGTTCTCCTACTCATGGATTCTTCTTTCCTAGAGGATCCGTGATGCTGATTGGGCAAGGTGCCTCAATACCCGTCGTTCTACTACAGGTTGGTGTATGTTTTTAGGGGATGCAATGATTTCTTCAAAATTTAAGAATCAGGACCGGATGTCCAAGTCATCTACTAAGGTCGAGTATCTAGCCATGTCTACTGCGTGTTCTGAAGTTATTTGGCTCTGCGATCTTCTTGCTGAGCTCCAATTTTCTCAGACCTCACCTACATTAATTCATGCGGATAATACGAGTGCTATTTAGATTGCTGCCCACCCTGTTTTCCATGAGCACACCAAGCACATTAAGGTCTACTAACACTCTATCCGTGACACTTTGGAGTGTCGGGTAATATATCTTCTGTACATTTCTTTGGATCTTCAAGTGGCCGATGTCTACACCAAAGCATTGTCTCAACCCGACATAATTTTCTGGTTGGCAAATTGTTGTTGGTTGACTCACCAGCATCAATTTGAGGGGGGATGTATATTAGATAGAATTTATGTTAATACTTGTTGTGTAATTTGTGTTATGTACATAGGGTAATTAGATTGGGCTTAATGGGCTGGGTTGCATTGTATTGGGCCCATGGGCTGTTATGTAATATGCTTCCTAAGACCAAAATTTAAATAGAAAAATAAATAAGGGAAGGCAACGAATTCCATTCTAGAAATCTCTTCATCTCCCTCCTCTTTGTCTCCCTCGCCGAGAAACCAGAGAGCGTGAAGTTCTTTGTCTGGACTACGCCGTCAATCCTTGAAGGTTGTGATGGTTCCGTTCACCACCATCAGAGCTGAGTGCTCTCTGTTGGGCTATGCCGTCAGCCTCTTGACGAGGTGGTTCCGTCCCCGGGAAAGCCAGACCATGAACTCCGGTCTTGGCTGATCCGTCAGCCTTGGTTCACTGTCATAGACCTCATTTTGTCAAATTCTTACTTGGGAAACTTTGCTGAAACATATTATTTTCTATAACTATAAGGTTTTGTTAATGATTTTTTTTAGGAAATGTTGGAAAAGTATTTATAGTAAAAATATGTCTCCAAGGACCATTAGTGTCTAATGTTTTTTGGAAATACTTTTTTTCCTGAAATTCTTACTAAGAATCTTTTTTGGTAAAATAATTTTTGCCGAAAAAATTGCTTTCTACTACTATAAGGCATGTTAGTGTATTTTTTAAGAACACGTTGGAAAAAATTTTCTACTAAAAATACATCTCCATCGGAATACCTAGAAGAAGATGGGAGGGAGACTCTACCGGGAGCTCTCTCCTTGAAATTTATTACCACACCACCATCTGTGGATTGAATGATTTGATCAATGTCTTGATTTATCAGGAGCTTGAGAAGAATAGCCTGAGGAATTGTCCAATGGGATGGGATTTGAATTTCATTACAATTGATCATGCGAGGAGTAGCTACATTAGCACTCATTAAATTAGTTTCAATTAAAGCTATTTTACCAACATCTAATAATTGAAGGACCTTAGGAGCTAAGGTATTCATAATTTTGAAATGAATTCTAGCAATAACTGCTATTTTTTCTGTTCCGGGAATAAAATTGCATCCCCGGGTTAGAATCCTAAGTTGTAGGGCTTCACAGATTTCTATCAGTTAAGGATAGAGTTAAATTAGGATGGACATTAAAATAAAGTGGTCTTCTACTGAGACTAGTTTCTACTTTTCCCATTAAAGAAGGCTTCCAATCTAAACATCGTCCATCTCGAAGGATGACTTGTAAACATGTATTATTCCCTAATAAAGTTAAAGGTTTAAATTTAATTTGAACGCTTCCAATATGCATGTATAT
Source organism: Aristolochia californica (assembly GCF_029961685.1). Taxonomy (NCBI): domain Eukaryota; kingdom Viridiplantae; phylum Streptophyta; class Magnoliopsida; order Piperales; family Aristolochiaceae; genus Aristolochia; species Aristolochia californica. Next base: position 28,903,314 of record NW_027181992.1, on the reverse strand, counting down.
AAGCTTATCAGTATGTTGAAGATACTAACTTTTAGATCTTTTAACTCTAACAATTTTAAAGTTGAATCTTGATTTTTAAGATTAATTGTTTGTTCCATGGTCTTAATTCCCATTGTACTGGAAAGGTAGAAGTCCCTTTCTTATAAATTGAAGTTGGTTTAAAGGACGGAAACGTCCAATCATTTAATTTTTGTTCAACTTTATATTCAACTAATTGAGAATTCTTAATTGTTCTTCCCCTACCAGTACTTCTACTACTAGACGCCATGCATGAAGTGGAATGTCCAATATGAATCTCAAAAAATATTATAAGGATATTAGAAAATAATTAGAATATGAATAACCAAATTTAATCATTTAGTTTGGATTTGACTGTTCGGTAAGTTCTTGTTATGGTACATGTTTGTCAACGATTTATGAGTAAACACGACCTTCAACGTCTACCCGGTAACACGGCCAAACTCAACACGACTTGGGTTACGTCTCATACGTTCACAAGAAACATGATGAATAATAAAACTCAAAAATTCATAGCTGATTAGTGTAAATGGTATCAGAGCTCGAGACGTATTTTTACTAAAAATAATTTCCGGACATTTTCTGAAAAAAAAATGCATTAATAAGGCCTTGTGGTTGTAGAAAGTAATTTGTTTTCGCAAAAATTGTCTTTCTTCAAAATTTTCCAAGTAAGAATTTTCAGTAAGAAAAGTGTTTCTAGTAACTAGAGATGTAATTTTATTAGAAATACTTTTCCAACGTTACATGAAAAAAAATGTACTAATAACGCCTTATAATTGTTAAAAGTAATTTGTTTCAGCAAAAATTTCCTTACATAAAAAATTTCCTTGTAAGAATTTTCAAATTGAATAGTATTTCCAGAAAACATGAGGCACTAATGGACCCTGGAGACGTATTTTTACTAGAAATACATTTCCATAGTTTCCTAAAAAAAGGTAGTAATAAGGACTTAATGATGTAAAAAATTATTTGTTCAGAAAAAATTTTCCTTACACCAAAATTTTCCAAATAAGAATTTTCAATAAGAAAAGTGAAAACATGAGGTCCTAATGGTCTAGGGACACATATTGTTACTAGAAATATTTTTCAAACATTTCCTGAAAAAAGGCATCAATGAGGCTTTATAGTAGTAAAAAGTAATTTTTCAGCAAAAATTGCCTTAATACAAAATTTTCATGGTAAGTATTTTCTGCTTGAAAAGTGCTTCATGGAAATATGAGGCACTGACGGTCCATGGAGTTCTATTTTTAGTAGAAATACATTTCGACTGTTTCCTAAAAAAATACACTAATAAAACCTTGGAGTTGTAAAAAGCAGTTTTTTTGGCAAAAATTGCTTTACCACAAAAGATTAATTTCTTTTCTGATGGTTTGTTTTTCATAGTTACAAGTTCAATTATTTGTTATTTTACTACTACTTTTACTCTGTCTCCATGAGACCTAGCTCAGTGCCTCCATCGAGGATGTCTGACCCCGCTAGTTTGTCTTGTTACTAGTTCCATCGTGGGTACTTTCTTCATGTCCTGCTTTTGATTGTAGTAAGAATTTTATTTTCTGGTTCGTGCCTCATGCCCATTCCTGTCTCTGCCTTGCAATCTCTGTTGTTGTTATCTTTGGCAAAAACTCTATCTTCTCTGCTGGCTGGCTTATCTCCAAATCGTATTCCAGAAAATAATTCTGTGTTAATGACGGTTAATCATGATCCAGTATTTTTTTTTGGAAACCAGCAATTAGAGTGGCCTTGCTCTCTGCCTTCAAAAGAAGGTCAGCACTACTCTCTTCCTTGACATTGATTCCCGTCAATGAGTCCATATTACGCCGGTTATTTTGTTGTCAATGGTGTTCCATGGTGATCTGTTGTGATCCAAACTGGACTCATGCTAGCATCTCACTTATCTCTAGAAATTTTTTTTTTGTTCAAGTTGGATTCTTCTTGGTAGCTGCTTATCCAATGTTTCCTAAAAAAATTTACAAACAAGGCGTTCTAGTAGTAGAAAGTAATTTTTTTTCAGTAAAAATTACCTTACCTCAAAATTTTGTGGGTAAGAATTTTCAATTAGAAAAGTGTTTCAAGGAAACAAGACGCACTATTGGTCCTAGGTTCCTCTTGTTGTTAGAAATAAATTTCCAATATTTCTTGAAAAAAGACACTAACATGGCCTTATAATTCTAGAAAGTAATTTGTTTCAATAAATATTGCCTTTCCACTATATTTATATCGTATGAATTTTCAGCTAGAAAAGTGTTTCAAGGGAAAATGAGACACTAATGGTCCCAGGAGACGAATTTTTACTATAACTAAGTTTCCAACGTTTCCTAAAAAAGACCACTAACAAGGCCTTATAGTTGTAAAATGTAATTTGTTTCAACAAAAATTGCCTTGACACAAATTTTTCCTCGCATGAAATTTCAGCTAGAAAAGTGTTTCCAGGAAACATGTGGCCCATGAAGACGTATTTTACTAGAAATATTTTTCTAGCGTTTGCTTAAAAAATGCACTAACAATGCCTTATAGTTCTAGAAAGTAATTTATTTAAGAAAAAATTGTGTTACCAAAAACTTTTCTAGGTAAGAATTTTTAGCAAGAAAAATGTTTCCAAGAATCATGAGGTACTCATGGTCCTTGGATACGTATTTTAAATATAAATATTTTTCCAATGTTTCCTACAAAAATGCACTAACAAGGCCTTACAGGGGTGGGGTGGGTGTTAGTCAACAAAAATAAAATTTGAAGTTCATCTTCATTTCATTCATCTACATGAACTTCATCTTTGAACTGGGTGTTAGTGTGGACGAATTCATGTGCACTGAAAAATAATTTCCAGTCATAGTGCCCCCAAATGAGGAATATATGGAAAATAAGAGAATTAGTAACTTGTAATAGTATACTCAATTAAAATATAATACTTAAACATTAAATTAGGTAAAATAAACATTATTACTACATGAATAACTAATTTAATGTATAACTAAAATATTTAAAGCTTTCACATAAAATTATGATTTTATTAGTGTCATCTGCAGTTTGAATAACATTACTGGTGCTTGTTACATATCGACCAACAGTCTCTTCTCTTTCTGAATTTCTGTCCTTTCTTATTTTTTCTTTTATTATAATGGCTTCATACCCGGATCCCTCAAGCCTAATGAACTAAAAAGAGACAATAATTCATAGTCCAGTAGGAAGATTTTCTTTAGGCATCCAACTGCTCCCACCAATGACATTTTTCAGGCCTTTCAACCACTCCTTTAGACACTTTCTATATTCTCAAAAATACCACTTTGATGTAACAAAAATAAGTCAAACAAAAGCTATTGATACAATTTTTTCTATTTCATTTTCCGGATCAACTAGCAAGTATACAGAGATAAACTGGGTCAGCCATGCATCGAACTCTACATTTCCTTCCTTCTAGCATCTTGCTAAAAATCATAGTGGAAAAGAATTAAAGGGAAAATAAAAAATACATTATGATCGTATACACTTCAGATTTACAGTATAGGCTTGTCGTAAACTATGATTGGATTGCCAACTCTGCCCAAGCCAAGGGGGATCCCTTCAGATCAGCAGCTGGTGAGATATCAATTCCATTTTCAAGTGAGGAGCAAACTGATTCCATGGATGGACGTTTGGTTGGGTCTGGTTGAACGCAGAGGCTAACCACCTCACAGATTACTCGAAGATCATCATACCTGAAATATGTCAGTTCAAGGTCAACCAGATACGATATCACTTCGGGCAAGTCGAGATATTCTCTTGCCTGCCAGAGAATAGCAGTAGACTGTCAATCTATAGAAGATCAATCAACTAATTCATACCAACTGTAGGAAAAAAGAACACAGTTAATATGACTGGAATCTGGGCTTCTTACCCAATCCACCAAATAGCCCCTATCTTTGCAGTATGTAGGCCTGCCACTAGCTATTTCTATTAAAAGAACACTTAATGCAAATGTGTTGCCTTGAATGTCCATATGACATCTCTCAATCAAATCAGGTAAGCCCCAGAAAGCATTTCCATTGCAGATTGAATCTGAGTTCTTTTTGGATAATATTGTTTTGCTTCTCTCAAAATCAACCAGCTGCATGAAAGGAAGCATTTTAAAAAAAAGCACACAAACTGAAAGTATCAAACAAAATTGTGACAATTCAAAAGTAAACATGTAATCAATAGACAGATTATACATCAGTGATCAAACCAAGAACTAAATGGCTCCAAAATTTCACACTAGCAGTAGTTCAAGATTTTCAAAACAGGTATTTAAGTCATGCATGTGCCCTCAAGCCATGTGTGCTAATGTTTTTCACCACTGTAGATGCACTAAAGAATCCAAAACACACACATCAAGTCCAAATTAATCAAACACCTTTGGTATAGCCCCATATGACTTCGCAGTTACTACGAATTGTACCTCGTCAATGATGGGGGTCGGGTTTCGTAGGCTAAAGGGCGCCCGTGTAGGCGACTCGGCCTTGTATGAATTGGACTAAAAAAATCATAATAAACCCTAATAAACCCTAAACCTTAAACCTTAAACACAAATTCCATAACATAAAACCCTAAACCCTAATTCCAGAACTTAAACAAAAAAACCTAGACCTTAAAAACCCAAAAAGCCCCTAACTCTAAACCCTAAACCCTATCACCCAATAAACCTAAACCCTAAAAAAATTAAAAAAAACCCTAATTCCAGAACCTAAACCCTAAAAATACCATCAATCCTTAATCCTTAAATACCGAGCACCAAACCCTAAAAACAATAAACCCTAACTCTGATAAAAAATTTAGACCCTAAATCGTAACCCTAAATCCCACAATTATGCACAAATAACCCCAAATTAGGCACTGAAACTAAAATTAAATCAAATGCAACACTAATTTAATTGAAAAAAATTAGGGTTTAGTCATAGCTTTTGAAAATTGGGGAAAACCGAAGCCGACGGGTGAAATCGATGCCGAATGGGGAAATCGATGCCGAATCAAAGTAGAAATTAAGCAATTGATGCCCAAATGTCAAAATCGAAGAAAATCAAAATTGAAATGGGGGAAAATCGAATGAAATCAGAAGGTATCTTGGGGGAAAAGAGAATAGCGAGAGGGAGAAGGGAGTAGGCGGCCGAAAGGGAGAAAAGAGGGAGAAGCAAGTAGGAGGTTTAGAGGGAGAGCGAGTCCGAGATAGAAAGAAAGATGTCGAGAGGACGTTCGCAGCAAGAGGGATAAGGTATAGGGAGGTCGTAGAGAGATGGATGCCGAAAATCGAGTCCGAGAGACGAGAGGGAGCAGAGACCTCGGGGGCGCAGGGAGATGAGAGGGGGGGAGGGGGGGGGGGGGGGGGGGAGAGAGAGAGAGAGAAGAAAAAATGAAAATGAGAAGAGAGCCAGAGAGGGAGGTGCGGGGAGAGAGGAAAAAAACGTTGAGGGTTCTAACCCTGGTGTTTACTTCATCTAGATGATTGGAAAAAATGGTCAAAAACCAGATTCCATAAATTATAACGTGAAGATGTTCAACTTCATCTTAATCATTGAGATGACTTGAAGTCTGGCGCTCCACTAACGACATCAAGAGATGAACTGAGTAATACGGCTGAAGTTCATCTCCTGCATCAAGTTGACTAACCCCCCTAATAGTCACAGGAGACAAATTTTTACTACACTGAAGAAAGGCACTAACAACGCCTTAATAGTTATAAAATATAATTTGTTTCAGCAAAAATTTCCTGGTATGAATTTTCAGCTAAAAAACAATTTCTAGGAAACTTGAGTCACTAATGCTCCCTGGAGACGTATTTTTAAAAGAACTACTTTTCCAATGTTTCCTAAAAATATTGATATAACAAGGCCTTATAGCTGTAAAATGTAATTTTTTTAGCAAAAATTGCCTTATCAAAAAAATTTCTAGGTAAGATTTTTTAGCAAGAAAAGTGCTTCATGGAAACACGAGGCACTTTTGGTCTCTGGTGATGTATTTTTACTAGAAATATTTTTCCAATGTTTCCTAAAAAAATACATTAACAAGGCCTTATAATTGTTGAAAGTAATTTGTTTCAGCAAAAATTGCCTTACCAAAAAGTTTTCATGGAAATAATTTTCAGCTAGAAAAGTGTTTCTTAGAAACGTGAGACACTAACGGTCCCTAGATATGTCTTTTTACTAGAAATACCTTTTCAACATTTCTTGAAAAAAATGAACTAACTAGCACTAATAGTTGTAGAAAAAATTTGTTTCAGGAAAATTTTGCTAGTAAGAATTTTTAGCTTGAAAAGTGTTCCTGGAAACTTGAGGCCCTAATGGTCCCTGAAGACGTAATTTAACTAGAAATAATTTTCCAATGTTTCTTGAAAATTTTTAAAAAAAGGCCCTATAGTTGTAGAAAGAAATTTGTTTCAGCAAAAATTGTCATACCACAAAATCTACTTGGTAAGAATTTTCAGCTAGAAATGTGTTTCTAAAAAACATAAGGCACTAATGGTCCATGGAGATGTATTTTTACTTGAAATATTTTTTGAATGTTTCCTAGAAAATGGCACTAACAAGGCCTTGTAGTTGTCAAATGTAATTTGTTTTAGCATGTTTGAATATATGATGTAATTAGGATGACATTGATCTAATTAGTTTACAACTTTTGTCCCTTATTCACTCTTATTAGGGTGAAGGGTATACATGTAATATTGATACTTTTGATACATATAAATATGACTTGTGGTGGAGGGTTTGGCCTAAGTCCAAAACCCTAATTTCCTATCCTCTATTTGGAAGTGTACCATATTTCTAACCTCTCTTTGTCTTCTTTATTCTCCCTTCTTCCTTCTCTTTTTTTTCCTAAAGTTATTGTAGAATTTAGGATCTCATGAAAGGAACTTTAGATCGACAAGAAAGAAGAAGAAGAAGAAGAGAGATGGAGAAGAGAAGAAGAAGAACGTGGAAGGAGAGAGTTTGGATTAAGGGAGAAGAGGGTTGCGTCAAAAAGAAAAATGAGGGCTGGACGAATTTGTGGAAAGAGAGGAGAGTGCTTCAATGCCCTAACTCTTAGACAATGCCCTAACTCTTAGACAATGCCTTTATTAATAGTTTTAGAATGCCCTTAGGGCTAACACTTGATAAAACAAAAGACATAAAAGGAACACATATTTACACTTCTATGCTATCTTTATGGAAAGTACCATATTTTACACATATGCCACTCCTTTGACGTGTGGGCTTCTTGTCTTGAGCTCGTGGGTTTGAGCCCATCTTCCAACACTCCCCCTCAAGCTGGAGGAGAAAAGACATCAGAAATACCCAGCTTGCCACATATAAACGATAGGATTTTAGATGTAACGGGTTTAGTGAGTATATCAGCTACTTGCTCTTGAGATGACATGTTTGAGAGAGATTATTCCTGCTTGAAACTTCTCCCGTATAAAATGACAATCCACCTCAATATGTTTAGTTCTTTGATGAAAAAATGGATTTGAAGTGATATGAATGGCTGCTTGATTATCACAATGCAGATTCATGGACCCTTTTTTATAAAAACCTAGTTCGGTATGAAGGGTCCTGATCCATAAAAGTTCACTAACGGTATGGGCCATAGCTTTGTATTCTACTTCGGTGCTAGATCTTGCAACCACATTTTGCTTCTTACTTTTTCATGTAACCAAGTTTCCCCCAACCAGAGTACAATATCCTGATGTAGATTTTCTATCATTAGGAGATCCAGCCCAATCAGCATCTGAGAAGCCTTCTATGTTGAAGTGCCCATGTTTTTTATAACGCAATCCTCTTCCTGGAGCTCCTTTTAGATAAGATAATATTCTCTCTAGAGCCTGCCAGTGGGTAATTTGTGGTTTGTACATGAATTGACTCATCACACTTAAAACATATGATATGTCTGGCCTAGCTACCGTGAGATAAATCATTTTTCCTGAGAGTCTTTGATATATGCCAATATCAATATCTTCTTTATTTGTGGCACATAATTTTACATTTGTATCCATAAGTGTGTCAACTGGTCTACAACCCTTCATTCCTGTTTCTTCAAGGAGAGCCAAGACATATTTCCTTTGAGACAATATTATCCCATGTTTGGATTGAAGAGCTTCTATACCCAAAAAATATTTAAGCATACCAAGGTCTTTAGTTTTGAATTCTTGACATATCATCTGCTTCACCTCTTGTATGCTCAAAGCATCATCATCGGTTAAGATAATATCATCCATGTATGCGGCCAATAATATTTTCCCTTTGACTGTATCTTTATAATATACGAAATGATCAACTGAGCACCGATGAAAACCAAACCGTAGGAGTGTTTGACTAAATTTATCAAACCAAGCCCTAGGGGACTACTTAAGCCCATATAAAGACTTTTTAAACCGGCATACTGACTCCCCCTCAACCACATAACTAGGTGGTTGAACCATATAAATTTCCTCACTGATATCACCATTTAAAAAAGCATTTTTAACATCCAACTGTTAGACGGGCCATGAGGAGTTACCAGCAATAGATATGATGATGCGTACCGAATTCAATTTTGCAACAGGAGAGAAGGTCTCCTCATAATCTATCGCATAGCACTATGTATAGCCCTTAGCAACTAATCGAGCTTTAAGATGAGCAACCGATCCATCCGGATTATGTTTCACCCAAAAAACCCATCGACAACCAACCGGTCTTTTACCTTTTAAGGAGTGATGTTAAGTACCAGGTTTGGTTTTCGTATAAGGCGTGCATTTCTTTATCCATAGCTACCTTCCATCCTGGATGACTTAGGGCCTCCTGATATGACTACGGAATGGAAGTAGAAGAAAGGGACGCAAGAAACTGAAAAACTCGGAAGACAAGCGATGGTGAGACCTAAAATTTGAGATAGGATGTGAAGTAGTACATGAGCAATGTTCTTTTCTTAAAGCAATAGGCCCAGTATCAAATTCAGGCCCATATATAGGAGGAGAATGACTTACCTTGGGTGGATCCGACAACTCCACAAGTGAAGGTATGGCCGGTGCATCAGGGGATGAATCTTTTCTTAAAGCAATAGGCCGAGTATCAAATTCAGTCCCATACATAGGAGGAGAATGACTTACCTTGGGTAGATCCGACAACTCCACAGGTGAAGGTACGGTCGGTGCATCAGGGGATGGATCCACTTCAAGATTGAACGGCATAAGTGGACAAGGAGTAGTAGAAGGACAAGTCCATCCTGGAGGAGCATCATGGGAGGAGTAGAAGGGGGTGTCCTCAAAGAAAGTCACATCCCTAGAGATAAACATCCTCCAAAGGGTAGGATTGTAATAGACATAACCTTTTTGGGTGCGAGAGTACCCCAAAAAAATGCACCTCATAGATCGAGGATCAAGTTTATTTTTATGAGGGAATGTAACATGAACAAAAAAAGTACATCCAAACACTTTCAAAGGAAGAGAAAAATGATCTTCACCATTAAATGACACAGAGTAAGGAGTTTTATGATGAAGGACTGATGAAGGTAACCTATTAATGAGAAAGCATGTTGTAAGTATAGCACGAGGCCAACAGGAATAGGGTACCTTCATGGAGTAGAGGAGGCCCCGAGCAACTTCAAGAAGATGAAAATTCTTCCTTTCAGCAACACCATTTTGTTGAGGAGTATATGCACATGATGTTTGATGAATAAGCCCATTACTATCACAAAATGATTTGAAGTCATGAGACATGTATTCCTTAGCATTATCAGATCTAAGGGTTTGAATTTTCTTCCAAAATTGTGTGAAGACCATAGCATGAAAATTTATAAACAAAGGAAGAATTTTGAAACGCTCTTTAAATAGATATAACCAAGTCATTCGAGTAAAATCATCAACAAAAATGACAAAATATTTAACTTGGGAAATATTTGAGACACATAAAGGGCCCCATACATCAGAATGTATTAGCTCAAATGGAGCAGTACTTGTAGTTGTAAGACGAGGAGAATATGTACTCCTGACATGTTTACTTAAATGACAAACCTCACAACTGAAATTAGAAAGTCTTTTTAAAGATGGAACCAAAGAACGAAGTGAAGGGGTAGATGGATGACCAAGTCAGTTGTGCCAAAGTTGGGCCTCAGATGTGGTGGACAATAATGCAGCTAATAGTGGAAGAGTGAAGTAGTACAAACCCCCCTTTTCATGGCCGCCACCAATCACCCACTTCATAGTGAGATCCTGAAAGACACAAGAAGACAGTGAGAAAGTGATAGTGCAATTTAATTATTTGGTCAATTGACTAATCAAGAGAAAATTTAAAGGAAATTGAGGAACAAACAAAACATCTTGAAGGGGAATAGATGAAGTAAGAGAGGAGGAAGCATTGCCAAGGACCTTGGTTTGGGTACCATCAGCAATAGTAACGAATTTATGAGGATAACAAGGAGATAAGGACTGCAACAAGTGTTTGTTACCTGATAGATGTTCGGAGGCCCCGGAGTCAATGATACAAGAGGAAGAGGAAGAAGAGGAAGAAAGCATACCTAAGGCAATAGTAGTGGCAGTAGTAGATGATGAGGGAATAGATGATTCCATGAAGGACTTCATTTTCTGAAATGCAGCATAGTCCTCAGTCGTAAGAATCACATTTTCGGATGATGATTCAGCCTTATTTTCATTTTTTTCAATGTTAAACGAGACGGGGTTAGTTGTGGCCCAATCTGGCATGCCATGAAGTTTCTAGCATGATGCCACAAGGTGGTTCTAACGGCCACAGTAGGTGCAAAGTTGAGGCTCAGTACGAAAAGAATTCTGACCCGTTCTACCACCTCTATTTTCAGCCCCTCTCATAGTTCAACCCCCTCTCATATTTTTGCCCCGTCCTCGGGATGAGGAAGATGTTCCCTGATTGCCAGAGAACATCGTTGATGGAGCATCAATAGGAGAAGGAGGGGATGGATCTGGTATCCTAAGTAATGTAACACTAATATCATCGAAGGATAGAAGAGCAAAAGAACTTAGAAGCTGAGTTTTGGCCACCTCAAGGTATGGTTTAATATTCGATAAGCAAATGGCTGCTGCTAAAGCTTCTCTTTGTCGTTCTTGAACGGCAATATCAGTGGAATATGGCTGAGCTAGTTTCCATTCTTGAAGAAGACCTCGAAACTGTGCCAAAATTCATGAATATTATCTCCATGTTTCGTATGCAGCATGTTTTGTAAGACATCAGCAGTGCTTGAGTAAAGCTTGGCACAAGTGCCCCATATGTTCTTGGCGGTTTCCAAGTAGACCACATTGTTGGTCACCTGCTCTTCCATGCTATTAATGAGCCAACTTATCACCATGTTATTATCCTTAACCCACTTTTGGTAGGAGTCATTTTCTTCATCAATCGGAGGAGGAAAGTTAGCAACGTGGCTCAAGAGGTCACTAGTAATAAGAACCCTCCGAACCGATTGTGACCAGTTCATGTAATTGGAGAGACCTCTAAGTGGAATTGTAGTAATATGGAGTATATTACTCTTATTACTATTGTATCCGATCTCCATGATGAGGCAAGTAAAATATGGAAGTCAAGGAAAAAGGCCTTCTTCAAAGAACAATTACTCAATATAGTTTGAAAAACCCGTAGACCAAATCAGTTACCAACAAAAGAGAACAAGAACCTATTTCTTTCACGAGGGCAAGCACCAAATTATCAACAAATTTGTACCTTTGGAAAGTGATAATAACATCCAGCCATCACTCAACTTCTCTTGTATTCATAAGAACAAAGAGAAGAAAGTAGATGCAACCGATTAGGCCTTAATCCAAACTCCAACACAAATGAGCAATAGACAAAAATTTAGAGAAGATTTAATAGCAAACCAAGACACTTGGAAGAGATTTATCTTCAGCTCATGGGAGACTTCAACGTAAAAAAAAATTCAATTGTTGAAGTTAAAAAAAAACGGAACTACAAAGGGTAAATGACTGCTGGAATTTCATCAAACATATAATGGGCATCCAACAACGTAACACAAACCCATGAGACCCCTTAAGTAGGAGAAAATACAACAACATGTGCTGGAATTCTACCTCAAATGAGATGGATCCAAATTACATAAAGGTAATTGAATTTCACCCAATAAGATGCAAACAACAAATGATCTTGATCACTCTTGTAATTGATTTACAAGGAGTCAAGATTATAACATCAATTTAGTCATAGAAATAAATCTTTACAACATATAAAGATTTATCTTGACTTGATGTGACTCAAAATTCAAGAAGTAAAGAAAAACAATAAAAAGGAGTATGTAAATAAGAAAAGGAAAAAAATTGTAAATAAGAAGAGCATGAACTTCTCTCTTCATGACTCAACTCCTTTTACAACTTCTCGAACAAATTTCATAATAACTCCATGAAGAGAGATCTTAAACTCCTTGCTCTAATACCATGTAGAATTTAGGATCCCATGAAAAGAACTTTAGATCAACAATAAAGAAGAAGAAGAAGAAGAAGAGAAGGAGAAGAGAAGAAGAAGAACGTGGAAGGAAAGAGTTTGGATTAAGGGAGAAGAGGGTTGCGTCAAAAAGAAAAATGAGGGCTAGACAAATTTTTGGAAAGAGAGGAGAGTGCTTCAATGCCCTACCTCTTAGCCAATGCCTTTATTTATAGTTTTACAATGCCCTTAGGGCTACAACTTGATAAAACAAAAGACATCATAGGAGCACATATTTATACTTCTATATCATCTTTATGGAAAGTACCATATTTAACACATATGTCACTCCTTTGACGTGTGGGCTTCTTGTCTTGAGCTCGTGGGCTTGAGCCCATCTTCCAACATCATCTATGGAATCCTGAAATCAACATGGTATCAGAGTGGTGATTGATTTTTCAGGATTCCAGTTTGATTTTCTCTTCCCATATTTTGTTAGATGTTGGTCGGTGAATGAGTTCTTCTCTTTGAAAGAATTTCAATTGTTTCTTGGTAAATGAATGATTGGCTGATGCTTTTTTCTTTGTTTTAATACTAGAACCCATATGAACTATAAGGCTTTCTGCTTCATGCTTCATTACTCTGCTAGTAAAGTTTTTTATTGTTCCACAAAATCAAGGGAACTCTCCATGGAGGGAAGAATATCACTGCACTCAGCCATCATCACTCTATTTGGCTAGTAAGTTTTTTTTTCTTTTCTCTTCATTCAAAAAGTTTTGTTCCCCTTTTATGGAATTCAGAATGGAAGAGGATTGTTGTTGCTGCAAAAGAAGCAGTACGAGAGGTGGTTATTGCTGCAAAACGATGGTTTTTTGTTAAAGACTACTGCTACATGATAACCATTGTTCTTGAATAACAGAGGTTCAAAATTCTGAGAAATGGTAGCCCAGAACAACTTCCATAAGTTTGTTGGGTCTGGTAATGTTCTTAGTCATGACAAAAGCAGTTTTAAATCTTGTTTGGGATTTGTTTTATGAAGAGAATGGGTTTGCTTGTAGTTTCCATGGTTGCTGCTTCAATTACTGTGTCAACCTTTATTCTGAATCCTTTTGCTATCGTCTCCTAACGAGCCTTTCTGTTAGGAATGATTGCTGCAAACCAGCATACCATTGTTATCTTACATCTCTGTTCGAAATTCATGGCTTGATGAAGTCGTGCACAGAAAAACAGGTAAGATCTCGGGATAAAGACTTCCATTGATTGAGAAGAGTTATCGGCGAGCTATTGCTGTATTGATTGGTGATTTATTTTTTTTTTTGGAAATTTTTCGTTTCAGTCACAGAAGATCAAGCAGAGCTGGCAATATTTCACGTTGCTATAAATCAGGAAAAAAATGCTGCTATTATTTTGGATATTATTCTGTAAAATCTTGCTGATTGAGATAGTGCATGTTGCAGTTTGATGCTAAGATAAGAAACAATATATCTTTCTCTCCTCTCTGTTTTGAGAATATTTGCAGCAGTTGAACTATGGTATCTTCCTTAATATTCTAGCCAACGTGGCAAACTCCATGGTAGACTGTATCTTGCTTACCTCTATGACACTTATCTACATTTGTTGGTATCAATCCCTCAAAGGAAGAGGGAGTTTTTGGCAGTTTAGGCAGCGTGGGGAGCAGCAACAAAAATAGCTCTCGGTTAGCATTCAGCAAGAACAGAAACTGAAATCTCTTATACAGAAAAGGTACAAACCAAAAATTATTATCCGGAGATAATCTTTCCATATTCCTTGAATCACGTGATCTATGTTTGATCCCGAGAGATTAATCTGGAAATAAAGATTGGTAATGCCAGCATAAATCTTCGGATTGTGCAACTTTGTCCTCGGTTTATTCTGATCCAGCCGAGTTCATTCTATTATGCTGTTCATATCCCGAGTTGCTGATTATACTCAGAAAGTATTGGTATCATAACCACCAAGTTGTTTTTTATATCTACCGAGTTGCTGAGTATAGCAAGATTTCCGAGTTACTGATTTAACTTGGGCCAGCAAGGTGTGTCTCGGGACTGGTCTACTCGGACTCACAAGTCCGCTTGACTCAGTCATATCAACTCTGTTACCATATGTTGGAATGTATAGACTTTATGTTAATATTTATTGTATAATTTATGTCATGTACATAGGGTAATTAGAAAGGGATTAGTATGGCTGGGTTACGTTGCATTTATCCCATGGGCTGTAATGTAATTAACCTAACCCTAAGTTTAAATAGAAAAGAAGAGGAGGGGACCAGCACTCCCGTTTTTCCAGCCTCCTTGGTGTCTTCTTCCTCACGGTAAAACCAGAGCTTGAAGCTCTTCTCCGTCGCTATTCCATCAGCCTCTGGTGGTGGTGGTTCAGTCCACCGAACTCAGAGCTTGGAGGTCATGATCTAGGCTGTGCCGTCAGCCACATTTCATGATGGTTCTGTCCACGAAAACTCAGAGCTGGGAGCTCTGGTCTTGGCTGTTCTGTCAGCCTTCATTGGTGGACGTTGGGTGGTCTCTTCAGGCATCACTCTTCTAGAAATATTTGTCATGGTATCAGAGCTTGGTGCTGCTCTTGAAATATTTTCTGGGAGTGGTAGTTCAGCTTCTCTGTGCTGAACGTGAGCTTGGAGCTCAAGCTCTCTGTCCGACGAGTCAAAGCTCTGTTCGAGCTCACGGTTTCTATCCAAGGAGTCTCAAGGTTTCTGTCCGAGCACAGAGGGGTGGGCTGAAGGGTCTCTGTTCGAAAGTTTCTTTCCGAGCTCAGGGTTTCTAGGCTGAAGGTTTTTGGTGTGGTTGCTGGTGTTTCTGTTCGAGCTCAGAAGGGTAGGCTGAAGGGTCTCTGTTCGAAAGTTTCTGTCCGAGCTCAAGGTTTCTGGTTTGAAGGTTCTTCGTGTGGCTGCTGGTGTTTCTGTCCAAGCTCAGAGGGGTGGGCTGAAGGGTCTCTGTACGAAATTATCTGTTCGCTGAAGGGTCTCTGTTTGAAACAATTTGGTTTGACGTGGCTCAGCTGTTCTGGCTGAAGGTGCTCGGCTACACTGCTGTTCAGCAGCTAGGTGACCTTTGGTCTAGTCACTTCAGTGGTGGTAGATCTGGAATTTTCAGATAGGTGGTAGATCTGGAATTTGCAGCAAGGGTTTCTGAAATTTTCAGCAAGGATTTTTGAAAATTTCATCAAGGGTTTCAGTCTATTTGTGGCCTTCGGAAAATAATTTTGTGGGGCTTGTATTTCAACCACTCTAGCTCTCGGCTTGCAGCCTTCATCATGTCAATGGACAAGTTATATTTTTCTCCTACTCAGTTCATGGGTAAGAACAATAGTGCCTGGGTATTTCAGTTCTGGTTATTTGTCATGGGAAAATAATTATGGGGTCATATTGATAAGCGTGATCCAGCACCTCGCAAGGTTGAAGCGTTGTCAAAATGGACCCCCATGGATGTACGGGTCATGACCTAGATACTTGGGTTTGTTGAGCCTCACCTAGTTTTTAATCTGAGGCCCTATAAAACTGCATCGGATATGTGAAATTACCACCACAAGGTTTATCATCAAAACAGCACGGCTCGGCGGTTTCAAGTAGAATATGAGATAGATAACTTCACACAAGGAATCTGTTCCATTGAAGAATACTTTAAAATTTTTCAAAATCTTTGGGCTGACTATACTAATATAGTTTATGAGAACGTCCCAGTTGTTGATCTCTCTGTTGTGCAAGCCATACATGAAACCAGCAAGAGAGATCAATTCTTGATGAAGCCCCATCCCGTGTTTGAGATTGCCCATTCACATCTGATGAAATGTCTTCCTGTGCCATCTCTGGATGCCAGTTTGAGTGAACTTCTTAGGGAGGAGCAGCGCATTGCTACTCAGGCTGGCATGGAACATCGGGTTCAGGCTTATACCTCTACTACTGTGGCCTATGCAGCACAAGGGAAAAGTAAGGGTCGGGACATGAGTTCTGTCCAATGCTTTCACTGCAAGGATTAATGTAATTTTGCTCGAGAATGCCCCAAGAAGTCCTATAACTACTACAAGAATCCGGGTCATCTCATCGCAGCTTGTCCTACTTGCCCTAAAAAGAAGAAGAATACTGCTTATCATGCCTCCATTGGTACTTCTAGTTCTGCAGCATTGTTGACTGTTGTCTTGGTTACTACAATTTCTATTCCTACAACACCGCGAATCCGAACACACTCACCCTTGAAATGGTACAATAGATGATCATCTCTTCTTTTTCTACTTTTGGTCTCTCAGGTAAGCATAAAGTCTCTACTTAGCCATGGTATTTTGATTCTAGTGGTTCTAAGCATATGACCAACAATGCCGTGTCTCTTTCCAATGTCCGAAAGTATGATGGAAACCTAAAAATCAACACTACTGATGGCAGCTCTCTGTCTATTAGTGCTGTTGGTGATCTCTCTACCACCTTAGCTGATATCTTTGTGTCCCCTGAGCACTCTACAAATCTTCTTTCTATTGGTCAACCGGTTGATAAAAATTGTAATGTTCAGTTTTCTAGCTCTGGTTGTGTTGTGCAAGATCAAACGTCAGGGAAGGTGATCTCGAAGGGGCCTAAAGTGGGATGACTATTTCCACTTAAAGTCTTTCTCTCCACCATTATTCCGTGTGCTCATGTACTTTCCTTTGCATTTAATGTTGTTGGCTCTGGCACTAAGATGTGGCATAGACGTCTAGGCCACCCAAACTCTTATGTTCTTTGTACAATATTTAATTCTGGTTTATTAAGCAGTACAACATGCTCTTCTCTTGTTCTTTCTTGTGATTGTTCATCATGCAAACTTGGCAAAAGTAAGGTTCTACCTTTTCCCCATCATGCCTTGCATGCCTCCCATTATTTTGATCTTATTCATTGTGATTTTTTGGAAATCTCTCTTATCATCTCGCATGCGCAACATAAGTACTTTGTTACCTTATTGATGACTTCAGTCGTTTTACTTTTGTCTATTTCTTACGGGCTAAGTTTGACACTTTCATAGTATTTAATCGATTTCTTGTGCTTCTTGAGACTCAATTCTCTGCTCACATTAAGGTACTGAACTCTGATTCTGCAGGCGAGTACATGTTTACTGAGTTCCAGGATTTTCTTCAAAGCAAAGGCATTATCTCTCAGCGTTCTTGTCCCTCGACACTGCAACAAAATGGAGTTTCTGAGTGGAAAAATCGTCATCTTCTTGATATGGTCCGAACCTGTTGGAAGACAGGGCCCAAGCCCACATGATCGAGGAAGGCCCACATATCAAAGTGTATAAGAAGATGGGTCCAAGCCCATAAGACCAAGGAAGACCCATGGATCTAAGAGATATAGAAGACAGGCTCAAGGCCCATAGATCAAGGAGAAGGCCGATAGGCCCACATACATTGATGGCAGGATGGTAAATAATGGGTCTTCTCATAAAGATGGCATTGATGTAATTAAGCTAAAGTTCCAGGGTTAAAACCCTAAACCCTAAGCTCAGGGGTATTATTATAATATTATAGTTCCATAAATCTATAAATAGAGCTTCAGGGGGAGGGTTAGGAAGAATCAATTCCAAAACCCATCTTCCTCCAGTTTTCTCCCAATGGGTTTCTTTCCTTTTTCTCCATGAGCTAAATTCATGGAGTCCTGAAAATCAACATGGTATCAGAACTTTTGATTTTTAGGAATCGTATTATGGTTTTTCTAATTCCAAAAAAACCCATATTTTTTATTTCTTTGTTCGTATTTTTTATTCTTTCTTCTTCTTTCTCGTTATTTTGTTCCCCAAACTATAGCTTTGATTTTTCAAGTAAAGGTTTTTTCTTTGTTCTATCGATGCCATCCCTTGCCACCGGTTCATGGGAATCATTGAACTTATTCAACTATATTGCTGCCGATTTATTATCATTGTTGGAAAAGACGACATTGTCTCGGTGTTTTGAACATTTTTGAGGCGTCGACAGCAAGAGTTTGATCTTGTTGGTTCATCGCTAGGTTGTTCGGAATCCAGGACCGTATGGTGCCGAAGATTTTGCAGTGACTGCCGGTATAATCATGACAGGGAGAGCATAAGCTTATGCACTCCGAGTCCTGGCAGTTTTGGCATATAATGATCTTGGCAGCACTTTGAGGCGTCCTCGTTGATCACAAAGTCATTCCTTGTTGTTGCCAAGGCAAGCATGACCATCAAGAAGGTGGCAATGATTGTGACGTAAATTTTACCCATATTGTTGGCTTCTTCTTTAATTTTTTCTCTTTCATTTTCTGAGTTGCCGAGAAGCCGTGAGTTGCCATTTTTGGAACTTGAGAAGCCATGAGAAGCCGTGAGAAAGAGACAACATTTTTGCTGCTCAACTTTGCATTTTTTTTCCCGCCGCTGTCAAAGAAAACGAAGAGGGTTGGAAACTTTCCTTCCGAGTTTTCGCCGAGCTCCTTTGGGCCTTTATGGGAAAGTTTCCTCCTGATGAGCATTGTGGGAAACTTTCCTTCCGCTGTTTCCGCCGAAGATGCCCGAGGAAGAAGACGGACTATTGCCAAATAAAAGTTTTTCCTAAGTTGGAAGAGTTGATTAAATCTAGTTGTTTTGGTGCAACCCGGACTCGCCCTAGTCAATTCAGCGCACCCGAGTCAATTCAGCCCCGAGTTAACCCAGCTAACCACTCTTCTATTCCAAACTGAGTCAACTCAGACCAGCTCGGATCAGGGTCAACCTGACTCAGGCTACTTAATTTTCACCTCGATAAACTTGCCCAAGATTTCAGTGCGACTCGATAAAAATTTTTCTCTGGCTGGATTATTAATTTTGAAGAATTGACAGATTATTCCTTGGTCAACATATTATTTTTTCTAGATATGTGCATTGGATTATTTCATGGGTGATATTACAAGGATTATTTTGGGTCATGTTAAGTGGGCCCAAGCCAATCCCATTTAAGCTGCTGCTATTGTGTCTCTTTTGATGAGACATCATTATTGAAGAAGAGATAGCTTCATACCATTATTTATTGTTAACCCAATAAAAAATATCAAAAAAAAATTTTAGTTGGGAGTCCATGACGGAGGAACTTATTGTTATATTTATTGTCAACCCCGTCAAAAATATCAAATTTATTTGTGGTTGGGTGTCCATGATGGCGAAACTTCATCCCCGTCAAAAATATCAAATTTATTTGTGGTTCAGAGTCCATGACGGAGGAACTTCATCCTCGTAAAAATATCAAAATTTTTGTGGTTGGAGGTCCATGACGGAAGAACTTCATCCCTATAAAAAATATCACATTTTTGTGGTTGAAAGTCCATGACGGAGGAACTTATTATTATATTTGTTACTTCCCCCATTAATATCATATATTACTCTACCACTTGAGAGTCGTTGTCCTATGGAGGGACACGATGGTGGAGGTGGACACTTCAGAGCAATGTTTTAGCTGCCAAGAGTGATTTACTCTCACTGATATTATACCAGCTAGGCCTCATGAACGAGACCACCAGCATGAGGGGTAGTGTTGGAAGATAAAGACATATTATACAAAAAATATTTTATACATCATTTGCAGCAAGCTGGGAGTTCATGTTGTTCTCTCACCCCCAACTTGAGGGGGAGTGTTGGAAGATAGGGCCCATGCCCACACGACCGAGGAAGGCCCATAGATCAAAGCGTATAAGAAGATGGGGCCAAGCCCATAATACCAAAGAAGACCCATGGATCTAAGAGATATAGAAGATGGGCTCAAGGCCCATAGATGAAGGAGAGGCCCATAGACCCACATACATTGATGGCAAAATGGTAAAGAAAGGGTCATCTCATAGAGATGGCATTGATATAATTAAGCTAAAGTTCCAGGGTTAAAACCCTAAACCCTAAACCCTAAGTTCAGGTGTATTATTATAATATTTTAGTTCCATAAATCTATAAATAGAGCTTCAGAAGGAGGGTTAGGAAGAATCAATTCCATAACCCTTCTTCCTCCAGTTTTCTCCCAATGGGTTTCTTTGCAGAGGAGGGTTAGGAAGAATCAATTACATAACCCTTCTTCCTCCAATTTTCTCCTAATGGGTTTCTTTCCATTATTCTTCATGAGCTAAATTCATGGAGTCCTGAAAATCAACAGAACCCATCTACTTGAATCATCTGTTCCTCCCCCTTTTTTTTTTGTATGAAGCGCTTTCTACCTCAGTTCATTTAATCAACTGCCTACCCTTTCCTACCTTGCACCATGTTTCTCCATTCTTTAAATTATTTGGCTATTCTCCATCATATACTAAATTTCAGACATTCAATTGTGTTTGTTTTGTGCATCTACCTGATCATGAATGACAAACTTACAGCCTAATCAGTTATGTGTTCTTTTCTTGGTTATGCCATTTCTCAAAAAGACTATGTTTTCTATTATTCACATGCTCGTCGTATCCGTGTTTCTCGGAATGTGATTTTCTTTGAAAATCAATATTTCTTTCCATCTCATGTTGCACTGCCATCTGTATCTTTGTCTATTCTGCCTAGCTTTGATGAGTCCCACCCCACTTCATTTGTGCTCCCTCCTGATCCTGACCTGGCTCCTGCTCCTGATCATCCCTCTGCTCCTACCTCCACCACTCTTCATGGGTCTACTCGCCCTTCTCGCCCCCCTGATAGGTATGTTTTCTCCTCCCCTATATCTCATGTGCCTACTTTATCATTTATTTACATTCCCTCTTGCTACAAATAGGCAATGGCACATGAGTGTTGGCAAAAGACATGGCAAATAGAACTACAAGCTCTAGAGGAGAATCACACTTGGGACATTGTTACTTGCCCCTTGCTATTCGGCCTCTTGGGAGTAAATTGGTTTTCTCTGTCAAGTTGCGTTCAGATGGATCTTTGGATCGGTACAAAGCCCTCCTTGTAGCCCTGGGGAACAAGCACGAATGTGGGATTTATTAAGAGGATACATTTTTGCCAGTTGCCAAGATGACCACCGTTCGCACTATATTAGCCATTGCAGCCTCACAGTCCTGGCCATTGCATCAGTTGGATGTGAAGAATGTCTTTCTCCATGGTGATCTACAAGAGGATATTTACATGAAGCTTCCCTCTGGTATTACTACTTCTTTTCCTAATGATGTCTGCAAGCTACGTCGTCCTCTATATGGGCATAAGCAAGCTCCCAGAGCTTGCTTGGTTTGAGAAGTTTCATAGTACACTTATTCTCCACAAGTTTACACATAGTCAGTATGATTCCTCTCTTTTCTATGACAATTCTACCGTAGGCATGGACATTCTCTTGGTTTATGTCGATGACATCATTAATACTGGCACTGACTCTGGCCTAATTACTAAGCTTCATCAGGTAATGCATGCAACTTTTCATATGAAGGATCTTGGCCAGGTCACGTACTTCTTAGGGTTGGAGGTACATCATCAACCCAACAATATTTTCTTAAACCAACATAAGTATTTTCATGATATTATTACTCTAGCTGGTTTGGAGGACACTTCTACGGTCGCTACTCCTATGGAGGTCAATGTCAAATATAGGAAAGATGAAGGGTATCTTCTTGATGATCCTACTATCTATCTACGCCTGGTTGGGAGTCTCATATACTTGACCACTACTTGTCTTGACATCTCCTATGTCGTTCATTAGGTCAGTTAGTTTATGTCTTGTCCTTGGCACCTTCATCTTGCGGCAGTTTGGCACATCATCTATATCTGCGAGGTTCTCCTACTTGTGGATTATTCTTTCCTACAGGCTTTGCGCTTTGACTAGTGTCCTATAGTGATGTTGATTGGGCTGGGTACCCCGATACTCGTCGTTCTACTACAGGTTGGTGTATGTTTTTAGGGGATGCATTGATTTCTTGGAAATGTAAGAAACAAGACCAAGTGTCCAAGTCCTCTATCGAGGCCGAGTATCATGCCATGTCTACTGTGTGTTCAGAAGTTATATGGCTACACGATCTTCTTGCTGAGCACTAGTTTCTTTAGACTACCCCTACACCTCTCCATGCGGATAATACGAGTGCTATTCGGATTGCTGCCAACCCTATTTTCCACGAGTGCACCAAGCACATTGAGGTTGATTGTCACTCTATTCGCAAAACTTTTGAGTGCCGGCTAAAATCTCTTCTGTACTTCTCTTCGGATCTTCAAGTGCTGATGTCTTCACCAAAGCATTATCTCAACCCCGACATAATTTTTTGGTCGGAAAATTATTTTTGATTGACTTCCCAGTATCAATTTGAGGGGGGATGTTACCATTTGTTGGAATGTATATAAGATAGGCTTTATGTTAATATTTTTTGTATAATTTATGTCATGTACATAGGGTAATTAGAAAGGGATTAGTATGGCTGGGTTGTGTTGTATTTATCTCTTGGGCTGTAATGTAATTAACCTAACCCTAAGTTTAAATAGAAAAGAAGAGGAGGGGAGCAGCACTCCAGTTTTTCCAGCCTCCTTGGTGTCTTCGTCCTCACGGTAAAACCAGAGCTTGAAGCTCTTCTCCTTGGCTGTTCCATCAGCCTATGATGGTGGTGGTACGGTCCACAGAACTCAGAGCGTGGAGGTCTGATCTAGACTGTGCCGTCAGCCACATTTCATGATGGTTTTGTCCACGAAAACTCAGAGTTGGGAGCTCTGGTCTGTTACTATATGTTGGAATGTATATTAGATAGACTTTATGTTAATATTTGTTGTATAATTTATGTTATATACATAGGGGTAATTAGAAAGGGCTTAATGGGCTGAGTTGCATTGTATTGGGCCCATGGGCTGTTATATAATAAGCTAAACCTAAGTTTAAATAGAAAATGAAGAGGAGGGGTGGAGGCCTCTCGGATTTTTCTAGCAACCTACCTTCTTCTTCCTCATGGAGAAACCAGAGCATGAAGCTCTTTGTTCAGGCTGCACCGTCGGCCTGTGGAGGTGGTGGTGGTTCCATCCACCAATAACAGAGCTTAGTGCTCTCGGTCAGGCTGTGCCATCAGCCTCAAGATGGGGTGGTTCTGTCCACAAAAATCCAGTGCATGAAGCTCTGGTCTTGGCTGCGCCATCAGCCTCTGTTCACCGCTGTCAACCTCTCTTTGTCATGGTTCTTGGAAGATAGCTCAAACCCACATGACCAAGGAATGCCACATATCTAAGATTATTATAAGATGGGCCACACGAGCAAGGAAGACGCACAAGATGGGCCGAAGCCCATAAGAAGTAGGACCCACAATGATTACCATGAGCTGGCATCCTTATCACATATGTTGGAAGATCAAGAAGGACTCACAAAAGTATCTTATCATATGGTCACATCAAAGAAGAGTTTTAGTTTGAGTTATGTTTGTCTTTTATCTATATTGAGTTATTTAATTATGTTAGGACTTATCTTTAAGTGTTAGAGTTTGGGTGTAATTGGGACAAGGGAAGTTTTATTGTAATTGGACTCTACTACCTTCCTCTATTATAAATAAAGGTTCATGTATTCTGATTAAAACAAGTTATTTAAGTCAATGAAGTTTTTTTCTTTCCCATAAATTCAACATGGTATCAGAGCAGGTTCTGTGAGTTGCCTTGGTCAACTCATGGAGGTAATGTGATCCTTTTCTCTAAACCCTAAACCCAAAGTCTAGGTTCGTAGTTATTTTTTTAGTCCTTTATCATGTAGTTTTCTTTGCGTTTTTTTAACTCTATACAGAGATTTTAAAATATAAAAATATATATTGACGGAAAGATATTTGAGTCTACTTTTAAAATCAAAACTATTTTTATGAATCAGAGTTATCTACAGAGAGATATTTATATGTGAATGACCAAAGTTCAGATTACAGAAAGGTTCGAGCAACAACAACAATCTTTAGTTTTCGAGGTATTTTTTGCTATCAAGAACTAGACTTTATATGGAGATATATATATCAAAAGAAATATATGTAAGTCTATAATTTTAATTATTCAACCAATTTTTATCTGAGTTATCTACAAAGATAAATCAATTTTTGAAGCAGCAAATGTCAGATTGAAAAAGACGTTCGAGCGGCAGCAGAAAGCCTCAACTTCCAAGGTATTTTATGCTATCAAGAAAGAGACTTTATGTGGAGAATTACATATCAAAAGAAATATATGTAAGTTTATTTTCTTAAATATTCAAAAAATTATCGGTACGATATTTTTATAAGGAGATATTGATCTTTGAAATGTCAATGGTCATTCTGGAAAAAAAGGAAAAACAGTAATTAGTTCGGCCAGATGATAGAGACTGAAATCTATTAGATTATTTATCTTATGATAATTATATTTTATGAAGAGATATTATACATATGAAAGGTATTTAAGTCTAGTTTCAGATGAAGAAGCTTTCATGTCAATATGATCTATATTTAAAGATATATTCGCATTGGAAGAATCAAAGGTCATGCTGGTATTCTGTTACATTGAAAATCCGAATTTCAGCCAATTGTTTTGTGTCACTTTTTGAGTTGATATATCAGGAAAATATCTCACTTGTCCCTGGTTTTAAGGCTTATTTATACATCTCTATTATTTGGGCCTATTGCTACATCTATGATATTTGGTTCAAGCTGGGATCACTACCATTACCTTCCAGCTTGAGGGGGAGAAGTAGAAGAAGTACAAGAAAGAGGTATTTTATTTCATATGTTGTGAATAATTTTATGTGACCAAAATATTCAAGAAAGGGGGAGCACAAAAGATGAAGCTTGTGCATCTAAGAAGAAATTTTTATATCGGATTATTTTATGGGTTCTTTTACAAAGTTTATTATTTGGTTCATGTTATATGTGTTAGAAGATGGTCGTGTTACATACAGATGTTGCTATTATGTCTCTTTGGGGACATTATTATTGAAGAAGAGGTGCCCTCGTATTATCATTTATTTTACCCCGTAAAAAAATATCACGGTTGGGAAACCATGACGAAGGATACCCTATCTAGGCCCTGTCAAAAAAATATCACTGCTATTATGTCTCTTTGGGGACATTATTATTGAAGAAGAGGTGTCCTCATATCATCATTTATTTTACCCCGTAAAAAATATCACGGTTTGGAAACCATGACGAAGGATATCCTATCTAGGCCCTATAAAAAAATATCACGGTTGGGAAACCATGACGGAGGACCTCCCTCACCCCCCCCCCCCCCCCCCCCCCCCCCCCCCCCCCCCCCTGTAATAGCTTTTATGACTCCTACCACTTGAGAGTCATTGTCCTGTGGAGGGACACGGTGGTGGACACTTCAGAGCAATGCCGATAGACACACTATCGATAGAAGACAGGGTGTGCCCTACATCTAGCATTAGGACTGGAGTATGAAGGAGGGATAACTGAGCTTGTGACCCTGGACCTCAAAGGGAGAATCCAACCATGCACTAAGTTGTTAATTGATCAAAGCTTACTCTTCTTTTTACTTCCTTCCTTTATTCTTTGGCATTATCAGACCTAAGTACTTTGATTTTTTTACCAAATTGAGTGACAACCATAGCATGAAAGGGTTTAAAAATGGAGGGTATTTTAGATCGCTCTTTAAAAAGAAATAGCCATGTGGTACTAGTAAAATCATCAATAAATGTAATAAATTACTTGACTTAAGAAATATTTGAGAAGCTCAAGGGTCCCCATACATCTGTGTGGATCAAAGAAAAAGGAGAAATACTTTTAAGTTATGGATGAGGTGAGTATGTGGTCCTCTGATGTTTGCTTAGTTGACACACTTCACAATTTAAATTTGAAATATCCTTCAAAGTAGGAAAAAGAAGATGAAGAGATTGTGCAGATGGAAATCCCAACTAATTGTGCCATAGAATTGTCTCAGTTTCCTTGGTTGAGATGGCATTTATTTGAGACATGTCCAGGTGGTAGAGCCCCCCTTGTTCATGGCCTCCTCCAATAACTTACTTCATTGTAAGATTCTAAAACACATAGGAAGAGGGTGAGAAGGTAATTGAGAAATTAAAATGTTGTGTTAGTTGACTAACAGATAAAAGATTCAAGGGAAAATTAGGAACAAAAATAATATCTATAAGCGGAATTGATGGTGTAACAGACGTGGATCCTTTCCCCAGAACTTTAGTTTGGGAGCCATCAACTATGTAAATGGTCCTCCTTTTTATGACTTACTGAGGCTTGATTAGCCTTAACCCAATCTGGTTTGCCATGGATTTTAAAACACTGATATTTAGTGTGGCCATATTTCTCACAATGGGTGCATTCCCTACCGCCTGTTATGACAAAACCATTCCTTCCACCTCTTCCTCGTCCTCCTCTATAATTTCTTCCACGGCCTCGACTACGATCGGTTGATGTTCCCCTATGCACGGAGTATAAAGTGGATGGCACTTTAGTAGGATAAGGAGAAGAAGAGTCTAGAATGCAGAGTAATGTGGTACATACATCATCAAAGGTGGGAGTAGCAGAGGCGCTGGGTTGACTTTTAGGAACTTTGAGATATGGCTTAATGTTTTCTAGGAAAATGGCAATGGCTAAGGCTTCCTTCTACTTCTCTTGGACAATGACATTGGTGGAGGTAGGTTGAGCTAGCTTCCATTCTTGAAGAAGGCCTCTAAAATGAGCCAAATATTCATGTATATTTTCTCCTTGTTTAGTGTTGATCATTCTTTGGAGAATATCATATGGCATGTGTAAGTTGTCGGATTTAGACTACAACTTAGCACATGTCTACAAAATTTGTTTGGTGGTGTCAAGATGAATAACATTGTTGGAGACAGGTTCTTCCATGCTTTTGATTAGCCAACTAATTACCAAAGTGTCATTTTTTAACCACTTAGCATAAACAACATCTTCTTCATCAATGGGTAGCCAAAGTTTGGTGAGGTGACCAATTAAGTCCCTTGTTATAAGGAACCTAATTAGGGTATGGTAGTAATCTTGAGAATATCATTCTTTTCACCCATGTATTCTTCAGACATAAGAGGCAATCCAAGGGTAATAATGTACTCAAATTTGAAGTAGCCTAAGTAAGCTTGGCGATTCAAGTTCAGCCAAGGCTAGCTCGGGTAGATAGGAGGAGAACCCGAGTTTTATCAAGTCTTTAGACAAAGAAGGAACCCTCTTGGGCCAGTCAATTTTCTGGCCAAAAATTTCTATAAATAATTCTCTAGTCTTCCTTGTAGAGAATATAAAAAATTAATCAATAAGCATGACATCAAGTAAGGTAAGGTAGCAATTCCGAATTAGATCTTTGTAAGATCATTCCAAAAATATATTTGACTCCAGCTAGAGATAAACCAGTATAGATTCAGTTCCTCATGAATTAGGAAATATATAATTGATCAAAAATTAAATAAAATCAGGCCTAATCAAGAAGATATTGTGATATCTTCAAAAACAGGAAGCTTTCTTCATGGATTGACCTAGACTTTCAAAGGACGACTTCCTGTCTTACTTTGTGCTTGATTATTTTTATGTAAAACAGAATATTCTATTCTTGATTTTCCAAGAACAATCAGCCAACTCTTGGCTCTCAAAAAATTCTCCAAAAAATTACAAACCGAGTAGAGTTTTTCAAACAAATATGTTAATGGAGAAGCTTAGCATGGAAGGTAAGTAATTAGATTTATGAAATCCAATGGATAAAAAACCACTCATAATAGGCTCAAGATAATTTTTTTCATTAGGAAAATATTTTTCCCAAAATATTATAAATTTTATTTATAAAATCTCAACATAAACCGGTTTTCAGCCAAAAACTTACACACGGACAAAACTGCCATGGTAAACTTCTTCTAATCCGAGATGCATAAGTATCAATATTTTCATAAGATGAAGACAAAAATAAAATTATCTCTGAACCTTATTCTAAAGATCCAAAAACCAAGAGCATGAAGTAATAATAAAAATAATAAAAAACTTATCTCACAAGCATCAATCTTGCTTCACAAAGAGCTTCTACGAGTAGCTTTGATCATAGCTTCTTAGAGCATTATTTTGATGTAGGGATCCTAAATTTGATGCTCTTATACTTTTGAATTTATGATCCCTTTTCAAATATTCTAATCAAGATAAGAGAGAAATAAAAAGAATAAAAGGGGAGAAAAGCTCTGGGTGTGGAAAAGAGAAGAGGAAAAAGAGACGTGTGCGCCAAGCAAGAGAGAGAGATTTACTCAAGAAAGATTTGTGTGACTTGATTAATTCTGAATTACAACACCTCTATTTATAGTAGAAGTGATAGATTCCTTATAAAATTAACCTTTCAATCTCCTAACTACATTGCATCTCTAACTCTCTAAGATAAGTCTATCATGAAAAGATAACACAATCTACTAGAGGTCTAATATAAGTTAAACTAGAAATCTTCTTCCATTACGTGGACATAAGGGAGGAGGCTAGCTCGTGGCCTTATCCTTGTGGGTCCCACATGATCTTCCAGCTCATATTGATAAGATTACCAGCTCCTGGTATCTTTGTGGGTCCCACTTGATCTTCAAGTCTTTTAACTACTTTCAGCTTGTGCTTCTTACCTTCTTAACTCGTGCTAGCATGGGTGAGGACTCTTCTTGGCATCCCACATCCTCATGGTGGGTCCCACCAGCTCATGCTAGCCATGGTGGGTCTCACATTGTAACAGATACCATGTTGAATTTAGGACCCCATGATTGAAACCTCGCTCAAGATGAGAGAGGGAGAATAAAAAAACAAAGAGAGAGAGAGAGAGAGCTTCGGTAGAGATGAGAGACGAGAAAAGAGAGAAAAAGAGTTTAGGATAGAAAGAGATTCTTTATGAGTTGAGAAGTAGAGAGGATTGAACCCTCCAACCAAGACCCCTATTTATACTATTTCAATTACATATAAAGAAATAAGATAGGATCCCTAATATCCCTAATAACATCAATCATGATTATCCAAATCTACACAAATCAAGGGAAGATAAATAATTTACATTAATCAAGGAAGATTGCCAAATCTTACAACTCATGTGATAAGGATTCCAGCTAGTGTGATGACTCATCATGCCACCTCACGTGATCATGGTGGGTCCCACCAGCTCGTGTGATCATGGTGGGTCCCACCTTGTAACAATATTATTTGGTGCAGATACTCGCATCGAATTATTCATGTATTCTTATGACTCTAAAGAACTTCCATTATTTACCAGTTATCCGATGTTAAACAATTGCACATTTGGTACATGTTATTTGGGCATTGGCCCATTACCGCTATTTCTAATGTGTCTCTTTGATTGAGACATTATTTCTTAAGAAGAACTTCTCGGTTGCTCCCCTTGGGTTCATTATTTGCTAACTGTCGTTGGTATTGGTTCGTCTGCTACGAAATTTGAATTTCTTAGAAAAATAAAGCACATG
This sequence comes from Aristolochia californica, assembly GCF_029961685.1. Lineage (NCBI taxonomy): Eukaryota > Viridiplantae > Streptophyta > Magnoliopsida > Piperales > Aristolochiaceae > Aristolochia > Aristolochia californica. Next base: position 28,873,633 of record NW_027181992.1, on the reverse strand, counting down.
GTGACCTCAACATCTTATCCTCTTTACCCATTACCCATTGATTATTTGGCAGCCTTTCTCCTACCATCCTTTATTTGACTCTCACATACCCCTTTGGGCCAACCCCCTATGTGTTGCTTTTGTTGGTTTACCTTTATCTATATATATATATATATGGGTGTTTTAAGTCCATTGAGACTTTTTATATGTATCCATGGGTCTTTTATCACCGTCTTGTGAATAATAGGCATTATCCATGTATCACCTATTTCTACCTTTGAGAGTCAGTAATTGGGTTGGGACACCGTGATGAAGGACCTTATTACTACATCTATGTTATTTTGTTCAAACTGGGATCACTGCCATTACCTCCCAGTTTGAGGGAGAGAATTAGAAGAAGAATTACAAGAAAGTGGTACTTTATTCAATATGTTTTGGTAATTTTAATGTGACAAAAATATTCAAGAATGGGGGTGCACAAAAGATGAAGTTTTTTAAAGATGAAGTTTTTTTGCATCTAATAGGAAATGTTTGCAGCAAATAAAATTGAAGAATAAGAATCCTTTTCATTGCAAGCTGAAGTTATAAACTCCAACTTGAGGGGGATAGTTGAAGAGCTGATATGGAAGCCTGTTACATGACTCTCAAAATAAGAAGTCTTACAAAGCCAAAATTATTATGGAAGGAGGTCTCATAGAAAAGTTTCTGTTTAAAGGTGTTTTACTTATGTTAAGCTTCTATTTATATTGAGGTATTTAATTATGCTAGGACTTATCTTAAGTGTTAGAGTTTTGGTGTAATTGGGACAAGGGTAGTTTAATTGTAATTCGACTCCACTAGTTTCCTCTATTATAAATAAGGGTTCATGTACTCTGATTACAACAAGTAAATGAAGTATTTCTCTCTTCCATAAATTCAATAGCATTTCTATTAAAAATACGTCTTTAGGGACCATTAGGCCTCATGTTTATAGGAAACACTTTTTAAGGTGAAAATGCTTACCAAGAAAATTTTGAGGTAAGGCAATTTTTACTAAAAGAAATTACTTTCTACAACAACAAGGCTTAGTTAGAAAATATTTTCAAGAAATGTTTGAAAGGTATTTTAAGTAAAGATATGTCATGAGGGACCATTAGTGCTTCATGGTTCCTGGAACAAAATTCTAGCTAAAAATTCTTACCAGGAAACTATTGTGTTAAAGCAATTTTTACTGCAACAAATTAATTTCTACAACTATAACGCCTTGTTAGTGAATTTTTAAGGAAACATTGAAAAAGTATTTCTAGTAAAAATATGACCCTTGGAACCATTACTGCCTCATGTTTCATAGAAACTGTTTCCATGTTGAAAATTTTTACAAGGGAAATTTTGTGGTAAGGATATTTTTTATGAAACAAATTCCTTTCTAAAACTAGCGCCTTCTTCATGATCCCACTCACGTTAGCAATCGGAAGGAACCTGTCCTACTCCCTCGGCGAGAACTCGTTGTTAGCGTTGCTGTTATTTTGTCCCACTGATTCGTTGTATGAGTCTACCATTCGGAAACATTACTGCGGAAGAGTCTCTGTTGGATTTTCCAACCCATCTATTTTGTCGCTGTGATCCCGTGCTGTTCGGGAGCGTATTACGGATAAGATGATATTTCTGGAAGGTCTATTCTGGAGTGAAATTTTTTTTCGAAAAGTCCTCTCTATCCGGAATTGTTGTTGGAAAATTTACTCCTGAGCCGAGCTCTATTGCCGCCGAGCTTCCTGAGTGCCAGCTATGCATTGCTGTTTTTTGGAAGTTGCCGTTGTCGATGTTCAGCTTAAATCCCGGTGATGTCTCTTATTTTGGAAAGGTTCCATTTCGATTTTGTCATCGAGATTTCTCTGCAGGATCCTCCTTCCAAACGCTACTGCTATTCGAAAAGGAATGTTTCCTTGTTTCGAACCTTTCGCGGGAGGAAGGAGATGATTAAATATTTCCTAAGTTAAGAAATATTATTTCAGTGCCTAAGTTCGGAAAGGTTAATTGAGTGCAATCCTGACTCGCCCGAGTCAAGTTAGCGCAGCCCGTGCCCGAGTTCCCAGCCAACCACACTTCTGTTTCAGATCGAGTCAAGTCGGACTAACCCGGAATAGGTCAACTCGGGTCCGGGTCAACCTGACGCTGGCCTCTTCTTAATTTCTGCCTTGATATGCATGCCCAAGATTTCGGCGTGACTCTGTAATTTTTTTTTCTTGGTGGATTATTATTTTTTGAACAATTGACAGATTATTCCTTGGTCAGCATATTATTTGGTCTAGATATGTGCATTGGATTATTTCATGGGTGATATTACAAGGATTATTTTGGGTCCTGTTAAATGGTACCAAGCCAAACCCATTTCAGGTGTTGTTATTGTCTATGTTGATGAGACATTATTATTGAAGAAGAGGTAGCCTCACACCATTATTTAGTGTCAACCCCGTCAAAAATATAAAAAAAAATTTGGTTGGGAGTCCATGACGAAGGAACTTAATCCCCGTAAAAAATATCAAATTTATTTGTGGTTGGGAGTCCATGATGACGGAATTTCATCACAGTCAAAAATATCAATTTTTTTGTGGTTGGGAGTCCATGACGGAGGAACTTATTCCCTATAAAAAAAGAATCAAATTTATTTTATGTTGGGAGTCCATGACGGAGGAACTTCATCCTCATCAAAAAAAGATTCAAAATTTTATTGGTTGGGAATCCATGACGGAGGAACTTCATCCCCGTCAAAAAAAGAATCAAATTTATTTGTGGTTGGGAGTCCATGACGGAGGAATTTCATCCCCGTAAAAAAAGAATCAAATTTATTAATGGTTGGAAGTCCATGACGGAGGAACTTATTGTTACATTTATGTTACAACCCCCATTAATATCATATATTACTCTACCACTTGAGAGTCGTTGTCCTGTGGAGGGACATGGTGGTGGAGCTAGACACTTCAAAGCAATGTCTTAGCGGCTAGGAGTGATTTACTCTCATTGATATTTTACCAGCTGGGCCTCAAGAATGAGAGCACCAGTGTGAGGGGGAGTGTTGGAAGATGAAGACATATTATACAAGAAAGATTTTATACAACATTTGCAGCAAGCTGAGAGTTCATACTGTTCTCCAGCTTGAGGGCGAGTGTTGGAAGACAGGGTCCAAGCCCATACGACCAAGGAAGGCTCACATATCAAAGTATATAAGAAGATGGGCCCAAGCCTATAAGACCAAGGAAGACCCATGGATCCAAGAGATATAGAAGAAGGGCTCAAGACCCATAGATCAAGGATAAGGCCCATAGGCCCACATACATTGATGGTAGGATGATAAATAAAGGATCATCTCATAGAGACGGTATTGATGTAATTATATTAAAGTTCTAGAGTTAAAACCCTAAACCCTAAGTTCAGGGGTATTATTGTAATTATTTAGTTTCATAAATCTATAAATAGATCATCAGGGAGAGGGAAAGGATAATAAATACCATAACCCTTCTTCCTCCAATTTTCTCCCAATGGGGTTCTTTCCCTTTTTCTCCATGAGCTAAATTCATGGAGTACTGAAAATCAACAAAATTACTTTCTACAACTATCTGACTTTGTTGTAAACCCTAAATCCTAAGTTCAGGGGTATTATTGTAATAATATAGTTTCATAAATCTATAAATAGAGCATTAGGGGGAGGGTAAGCATAATCGATTCCATAACCCTTCTTCCTCTAGTTTTCTCCCAATGGGTTTCTTTCCCTTTTTCTCCATGAGTTAAATTCATGGAGTCCTGAAAATCAACAAAATTACTTTCTACAACTATCTGACTTTGTTAGTGCAATTTTCCAGGAAAGGCTGGGAAAATATTTTTAGTAAAAATATGTCACCTTGGACTATTAGTGCCTCATTGTTTCCTGGAAAAACTTTTTAAGCAAAACATTCTTACCAGGAAAACATTACTAAAACAAATTACTTTCTATAACTATAATATTTTGTTAGTGATATTTTTTTTAGGAAACGTTGGAAAAGTATTTCTCGTAAAAATATGTCTCCTAGGACTATTAGTGCCTGATGTTTTCTAGAAACACTTTTCTATCTGAAAATTCTTTCCAGGAATCATTTTTTGGCAAAGTATTTTTTTGCATAAACAAATTAATTTTTGCAACTATAAGGCCTTGTTAGTACATTTTTTAGGTAGTGTTGGAAATGTATTTCTACTACAAAAAAATTTCCATGGACCGTCTGTGCCTCATATTTCCATTAAACACACTTCAATCAAAAAATTGTTACCAACAACTTTTTGTGCCTTTTTTTTCTGCAAAACTTTGGAAATGTATTTCTAGTAAAAATACGTGTCCAGGGACCATTAGTGCCTCATGTTTCCAGGAATCACTTTTCTTGTTGAAAATTCTTACCTAGAAAATTTTGGTGGAAGACATTTTTTTTCTTAAACAAATAACTTTTTACATCATTAAGGCCTTGTCACTGCCTTTTTAGGAAACTTTGGAAATATATTTCTTGTAAAAATACATCTTCAGGGTCCATTAGTGCCTCATGCTTCTTGGAAACACTATTCGAGCAAAAAATTCTTACTTAGAAAATTTTGTTGTCAGTCAATTTTTGCTAAAACAAATTACTTTCTACAACTCTAAGGTCTTGTTAGTACCTTTATTCAGGAGACATTGGAAAAGTATTTCTAGTAAAAATACTTCTCCAACGACAATTAGTGGCCCATGTTTCTAGGAAACACTTTTTAAGCTGAAAATTCTTACCAGGAAAATTTTGTTGAAACTAATTACTTTCTACAACTACAAGGCCTTGTTAGTGAATCTTTCAAGAAACAATGGAAAGATATTTCTAGAAAAAAGACGTCAGCCGAGATAATTAATGCCTCATATTTCCTGGAAACACTTATCTCGCAGAAAATTCTTACAAACTAAATTTTTTGGTAAGGTAATTTTGCTGAAACAAATTACTGTCTGCAACTCTAAGCCCTTGTTAGTGTCTATTTTTAGGGAACTTTGATAATTTATTTATAATAAAACTATGTGTCCACACACCATTAGTGCCTTGTGTTTCCTGTAAACACTTTTCAATCTAAAAATTCTTACCGGAATTTTTTTTTGAAAAAAAATACTTTCGACAACCGTAAGGACTTGTCAGTGCATTTTTTTCCAGGAAATGTTGGAAATGTATTTCTAATAAAAATACGTGTCTAAAGATCATTAGTGCTTCATGTTTCTAGGTAACACTTTTCTAGTTCAAAAATTTTACCAGGAAAATTTTGTTGTAAGGCAATTTTTGTTGAAACAAATTACATTTTACAACTATAAGCCTTTTTAGTGCCTTTTTTTAAGAAACGTTGGAAAAATGTTTTGAGTAAAAATATGTCTCTAGGGACCATTAGTTAGTGCCGCATAATTCTAGGCAACACTTTTCTAACTGGAATTCATACTCAGAAACTTTTCTGGTAAGTCAACTTTTGAATAAGGCAATGTTTGTTGAAACAAATTACATTTTACAACTATAAGCCTTTTTAGTGTCTTTTTTCAAGAAATGTTGGAAAAGTGTTTTGAGTAAAAATATGTCTCTAGGGACCATAAGTGCCGCATGTTTCCAGACAACACTTTTCTAACTAAAATTCATACTCGAAAACTTTTCTGGTAAGTCAAATTGTGAATAAACTAATAACTTTCTACTTCTACAAGCCCATTGTGGTGCCTTTTTTTAGGAAACTTAGAAAAAATATTTCTAGTAAAAATACATCTTCAAGGACCTTTAGCGCCTCTTGTTTCCTGGAAACACTTTTCTAGCTGAAATTTCTTAGCAGGAAAATTTTCTTGTAAGGCATTTTTTGTTAAAACAAATATCTTTCTACAATTGTAAGCCTTGTTAATGCCTTTTTTAGGAAACTTTGAAAAATATTTCTTGTAAAAATACGTCTCCACAGACCATTAGTGACTCATGTTTGTTGGAAACACTTTTCTAGCTAAAAATTCTTACCAGAAGAATTTTCTTGTAAGGCAATTTTTATTGAAGCAAATTATTTTTTAAAACTATAAGGCCTTATTAGTGCATTTTTTCAGAAAACATTGGAAATATATTTCTAGTAAAAATCATCTCCATGAACGACCAGTGCCTCAAGTTTCTTGGAAACACCATTCAAGCCACTAATTCTTGCAAGGAATTTTTTGATGAAACAAAGTACTTTCTTCAACTATAAGGTCTTGTTAGTGCATTTTTTCAGGAAATGTTTGAAAAGTATCTGAGGTTAAAATATGTCACCTGGGACCACTAGTGCCTCATGTTTCATGGAAATACTTTTCTAGTTGAAAATTCATACCAAGAAAGTTTTTTTGTAAAACACATTTTGCTTAAACAAATTACTTTTTGCAACTAAAAGGCCTTGTTAATGTTTATTTTAGGAAACGTTTCTAATGTATTTCTCATAAAAATACGTCTCCAGGGACTATTAGTGCCTTATTTTTCCAGGACACACTTTTCTAGAAGAAAATTCTTACCTGGAAAATTTTTTGAGAAGTCAAATTTTGCTAAAACAAAATACATTTTACTACAATTAGGCCTTGTTAGTGCCTTTTTTAGGAAACATATGGAAAATATTCCTTGTAAACATACGTCACCAAGAACCAATAGTGCCTCGCATTTCAGGGAAGCACTTTTTCAGCTGAAAATTCTTACCCTAAAAATTTGTGGAAATGTATTTCTAGAAAAATAAAACTCCAGGGACAATTAGTGCCTCATGTTTCTTGGAAAAATTTTTATAGATTAAAATACTTACCAAGATTTTTTTAAAAAGGCAATTTTAGCTGAAAAAATTATTTTTTACAACTATAAGGTCTTTTTAGTGCCTTTTTCAGGAAATGTTGTAAAAGTATTTCCAGTAAAAATACGTCTTCTAGGACCATTAGTGCTCCATGTTTCCTGGAAATATTTTTCAAGCTAAAAATTCTTACAAGGAAAATATTGTTGAAACAAATTACTTTCCACAACTATAAGGCCTTGTTATTCCTTTTTTACAGGAAACATTGAAAATGTATTTCTAGTAAAAAATACGTCTTGAGGGACCATTAGTGCCTCATGTTTCCCAAAAACACATTCCTACCTGAAAATTCTTCCCAGGAAAATTTAGTGGTAAGACTATTTTTGAGTGAAAAAATTAAATTTTACAACTATAAGGCCTTGTTAGTGTCGTATTTCAAGAAATGTTTAAAAATATTCCTAGTAAAAATACATATTCAGGAACCATTAGTGCCTCATATTTCCTACAACACTTTTATAGCTGAAACCTCTTACCAAGAAAATTTTGTGGTAAGGTAAATTTTACGGAAACAAATTACTTTCTATAAGTGTTAGGCCTTGTTACTTCCTTTTATTTAGGAAATATTGGAAAAGTATTACTAGTAAAAATATTACTCCAGGGACGACTAGTACCTCATGTTTCTTGGAAACACTTTTCTAGCCGAAAATTCTTACCATGAACATTTTCAGGTAAGGCAAATTTTGCAAAAACAAATTACTTTCTACAACTATAAGGCCTTGTTTGTGCCTTTTTTCAGGAAACTTTGGAAAAATATTTCTAGTAATAATACATCTCTAGGGACCCTAAGTGCTTCATGTATCCTGGAAACACTTTTCTAGGTGAAAATTCTTATTAGGAAAATTTTATGGTAAGGCAACTATTGTTAAAACAAATTACTTTCCACGACTATAAGGCCTTGTTATTGCCTTTCTTTTAGGGAACTTTGAACCAATATTTCTCGTAAAAATACGTCTCCCTGGACCATTAGTGCCTCATGTTTCTTGGAAACACTTTTTTAGCTAAAAATTCTTACTAAGAAAATTTTGTGGTAAGGCAATTTTTACTAAGAAAAATTACTTTCTACAACTATAAGGCTTTGTTCGGGTATTTTACCAGGTAATATGGGAAAGGTATTTGAAGTAAAAATGCATCTACAGGGACAATTAGTGCCTCATATTTTCTAGAAACACTTTTTTCAATCTGAAAATTCATTCCAATAAATTTTGCTAAAATAAATTACTTTCTACAACTTTTAGGTCTGTTAGCACATTTTTTGGGAAGCATTGGAAAGGCATTTCTAGTAAAAATAAATCTACAGGGACCATTAGTGCCACGTGTATGCTAGAAACACTTTTCTAGCTGAAAATTCTTAGTAGGAAATTTTTCTTGTAAGATAATTTTTATTGAAACAAATTACTTTTTTCAACCTTAAGGCCTTGTAATTGCATTTTTTGTCAAAAATTGTTTGAGATGTATTTCTTGTAAAAATATCTCTTGGAGCCATTACTACCTTATGTTTCATGGAAACACTTTTCAAGATGATAATTCTTACCAATAAAATTTTACAGAAACAATTTACATTCTATAACTATTAGGTCTTGTTAGTGAATTTTTTTTATGAAACATTGGAAAATTATTTCTAGTAAAAATAAATCTCCAGGGATCATTAGTGCCTCATGTTTCATGGAAACACTTTTCTAGCTTCAAATTCTTACCAAGACGTTTTTTGGAAAAGCAATTTTCGCATAAACAAATTACTTTGTGCAACTATAAGGCCGTGTTAGTGCTTTTTTTAGGAAACATTAAAAAATTATTTCTAGTAAAAATACATCTATAGGGGTCCATTAGTGCTTCATATTTTTGGAAACACTTTTCTAAAAGAAAATTCTTACAAGCAAAATTTTAAAGCAATGATATTTTTTGTGAAATAAATAGCCTTTTTTTAATGAATCAATGTAAATTTATTTTTAGTAAAAATATGTCTCCAACGACTATTAGTGCCTCATGTTTCTCTAAACACTTTTTTAGATAAAATTGTTTTCCAGCAAAGTTTTTGGTAAGGCAATTTTTGCTTAACAAATTAGTTTCTACAAATAAAAGGCCTTGTTAGTGCTTTTTTTAGGAAATTTTGGAAACATATTTCTTGTAAAAATACGTCTCCAGGGACCATTAATGGCTCCAGTTTCCTGGAAACACTTTTCTTGCTGAAAAATCTTACAAGAAAATTATTTGATAAGGCAATTTTTGCTAAAACAAATTATATTTTACAACTACAAGGCCTTGTTAGTTCCTTTTTTCAAGAAATGTTGGAAAGTTTTTCTAGTAAAAATACGTCTCGAGGGACATTAATGCCTCAAGTTTCCTAGAAACACTTATCCTCGAACCATCAACGCCTCATGTTTCATGGAAACAATTTTCTAGCTCAAAATTCTTACCAAGAAAATTTTGTGGTATGGCAATTTTAACTAGAATAAATTACTTCTTACAACTATTAGGCCTTGTTAGTGCTTCTATTTTTCAGGAACATTGGAAAAATTTTTCTAGTAAAAATACATCTCCAGGGGCCATTAGTACCTCATGTTTCCTAGAAACACTTTTTTAGTTGAAAGTTTTGAGGTAAGGTTATTTTTGCTGAAATAAATTACTTCCTACTACAATAAGATATTGTTAGTGCCCTTTTTTATGAAACTTTAGAAAAGGTTTTCTAGTGAAAATATATCTCTAGGGACAATAATGTTATGAACTCGATAGCGGGCCGAGTAATTCAGAGGCACCGTGGCTAAGCCACTACGTATTAAGTTTCTTTTAGTTTTATTTTACTGCACTATTATCTCAATTAAGAGTAAATATGCTGCAGAGGCATGATTGTAATGTTTTTCCTGAACTCATGTTGGGACCAGGCTTATGTTGGAGGGAAAGTGGAATATGAAAGGTCAAGTTTCATTTTAACCAAAAACGGGTGTAGAGTTCTCCTTGACGAGCTCTGGGTAGGGAGTTCTCCTCATGAGCTCTAGGGTTTGGGAGTTCTCCTCAATGAGCTCCTTCTTTTTCCATTTTTCATCCATTCTCTTCAATCTTCTCCCATTTCTCTTTTCCGTTTTACTGAGTCCAAGCCGAGCACAGCAGTGCTGGACATTGGCACTGTTTATGGGCACAACGCCTCCTACATCGTGTTACACGGTCGATGACCAGGGACCGTAACAAATTAGTCCCTCATGTTTCCTGGTAACACTTTTCTCGTTGAAAATTCTTTCCATGAAAATTTTGTGGTAAGACATTTTTTGCTGAAACAAAATACTTTCAACAACTATAAGCCCTTGTTACTTACTTGTTTCTAGAAACTTTGGAAAAAAAAAATTTCTTGAAAAAAAATACATCTCCAAGTACCATTAGTGCCTCATGTTTCCTGGAAACACTAATCTAGCCAAAACCTCTTACCATGAAAATTTTGTGGTAAGGCATTTTTTGTTAAAAGAAATTACTTTCAACAACTATAAGGTCATGTTAGTGTTACTTTCTTGAAATATTGGGAAAGTATTTCATGAAAAAATACATCTCTAGGGTCCATTAGTGCGTCATGTTTCTTGGTAACACTTTTTGAGCTCAAAATACTGACCCGAAAACTTTTTCTAAAACAAATTACTTCCTAAAACTATAAGGACTTATTAGTGTTTTTCTTTTAGGAAACATTGGAAACATATTTGTAGTAAAAATATATCTCCAGGGACCACTAGTGCCTCATGTTTTCAAGAAACACTTTTCAAGCAAAAAATTTTACGTGGAAAATTTATTGAAACAAATTACTGTCTACAATTATAAGGTGTTGCTAGTATATATTTCCAAGAAATGTTGGAAATGTATTTCTAGTAAAAATATGTCTCCAGCGACTATTAGTGTCTCATCTTTCCCAAAAACACTTTTCTAGCAGAAAATTCTTTCCAAAAAATTTTTGTTGTAAGGCAATTTTTGTTGAAATAAATTACTTTCTACAACCATAAGGCTAAGTTAGTGCATTTTTTCAGGTAACGTTGGAAAAGTATTTCTAGGAAAAATATGCCTCCAGGGTCCATTTTTGCTTGATGTTTCCTGGAAAAAAAATTCCAGAAGAAATTTATTACCATGAAATTTTTTAGGTAGGGAGATTTTTGCTAAAAGAAATTACTTTCTACAACTATTAGGCCTTGTTTGTGCATCTTTTAGAAAATATAGGAAAAGTATTTCTACTAAAAATACGTCTCCAGTGACCATTAGTGCTTCATGTTTCTTGGAAACACTTTTCAAGCTGAAATTTTTTACTAGGAAAATTTTGCTCAAACAGATTACTTTCTTCAAGTATCTGGCCTTGTTAGAGCATTCTTTTTAGGTCCATCCGCATGCCAACTCTACGTAAGGTGTTAATTAGGCTCCACAACTTAACAATTTCTGTCTTTTTCATGAAATGGTGCAAAGTATTTCTAGTAAAAATACATCTCTAGGCACCAATAGTGCATCATGTTTCCTGGAAACCCATTTCTAGCAGAAAATTCTTACCATGAAAATTTTGTGGTAAGTGTTTTTTTGCTGAAAAAAGTTCGTTTCTACAACTATAAGGCCTTGTTAGTGAATTTATTTAGGAAACATTGGAAAATTATTTCACACAAAAATACATCTCTAGTGACAATGGAAGCCTCATGTTTCCTAGAAATACTTTTCAAGGTGGAAATTCTTACCGTGAAAATTTTGAGGTAAGGCAATTTTTACTAAAACAAATTACTTTCTAAAAAGTATTTGGCCTTGTGAGTGCATTTTTTCAGGAATTGTACACAAAATATTGCTAATAAAAATACGTCTTTAGGGACCATTAGTGCATCAGGTCACATGGAAACACTCTTCTATGTGAAAATTCTTACCTGGAGGATTTTGTGGTATGGCAATTTTTGTTGAAACAAATTACTTTCTAGAACCTAAAGTCCTTGTTAGTGCATTTTTTAAGGAAATGATGGCAAAGTATTTCTAGTAAAAATACGTCTCCAGGGACTATTAGTACCTCATGTTTCCATTAAATACTTTTTTAGCAGAAAATTCATACCAAGAAAATTTTGAGGTATGACAATTTTAGGTGTAACAAATTACTTCCCACAACTAAAATGCCTTGTTAGTGCCTTTTTTTCAGGAAACTTTGGGAAAGTATATGCCGTAAAAAGACATTTCTAGGGACCATCAGGCCCTCAATTTTCTTGGAAACCCTTTCCCAACTCAAAATTCTTACCAAGAAAATTTTGTGGTAAGACAATTTTTTCTAAAACAAATTACATGCTACAACTTGTTAGTGTCTTTTTCAGTAACGTTGGCAAAATATTTCTAGTTAAAATTCGTATCCAGAGACCATTAATGCCTCATGTTTCCTGAAAACTACTTTCTAATAGAAAATTTTTGCCTGGAAAATTTTGTGGTTAGGTGTTGTGTTCCCGGGCCCTAGCTCGAGTTACACGACGGAGGGAGGGATCACCTTGCTGTTTCTGAGTCGGATCTGGCCACCGAGACCTCCCGGGACGACCTATGGTGTCTATTTGAGGAGATGAAGGTCGGAAAGGGTTTTACGGAAAGTCGAAAAGGGATGAGGGGAGACAAACGCCGCCAGAGGAGGCCAGAGATCGATTAGGGCTCGTCGCCGGGAGCCGTCACTGGGGGTTCTAGGGGAACGCCGACCCTGGTTCGAAAGGGAGAACTCAGATCCCGATTAATTCTTCACCCCTTTCATTCATTCCACGGACCTTAAGTTAAGTCCAAAAATTCCAATTATTACAATGTTGCCCTACGGCTTCCATATGCGTGACTGAAATTAATTTAAATTACAATTACGCCCAAGTCCCTTTTCTGGCCCCTAATTGCCCTGGACCTTATGTCTGAGTCAACTCACCTCGTCGCCTCTGGGTGACCCGTCCTGCTATCGAGTCCACAACATCACTCCCCCCCTTAAAAACGAGGTTGTCCGCAATCTCGAATTTGGGGTAAGCCTGCTGGAAAACATCAACGTCCTCCCACGTAGCGTTGCTGGCGTCAGAGTGGGTTCACTGAACTAACACCTCCCTGTGGTGGGCATTCTGATGAGCATTTAAAATGTGGTGTGGCATGAGGGATAACTGACGTTCTTCCATGGGCGGTAAAGATGGGGTGCGTGGATGATCAATGCCCTTGACGGGCTTGAGAAAGGACACATGGAAAACATTATGGATCCGTGCTTCTGGGGGGAGGTGGAGTTTGTAGGCTACCTCACCCACCCGCTGAGAGATGGCGAATGGCCCAAAATATTTGGGCGATAAATTGTGCCTGCCGCCTGCCATGGATGACTGTCTGTAATGCTGAAGTTGCAACCAAACCAAGTCACCAACGGGGTACTGAACATCTCGGTGGCCTTGATCATAATACTCCATCATTTTGACCTGGGCCTGCCACAGACGAAGGTGAATAACCATGAGCAACTGATCCCTCTCTATCAGAGCAGCGTCAACTGCGTCCACTCTGGTGGACTCTGGAGTATATGAAAGGAGCTGAGGGGGGTCCCTGCCGTATACAACCCGGAACAGAGTCTCTTGTAAAGCCGTGTGGAATGAGGTATTGTAAGCATATTCTGCCCAAGGAATGCAGTCCACCCACTGATGTGGACGATCGCCCACTAAGCATCGGAGGTACATTTCAATGGTGCGGTTGAGAACCTCAGTCTGGCCATCGGACTGCGGGTGATAGGCGGAGGAAAAATTCAACTTGGTGCCGCATAGGTGGAATAAATCACACCAGAATTGGCTAGTGAAAATGACGTCCCTGTCACTGACAATGGACTCGGGAATGCCATGGAGCAGCACGATGTGAGTAAAAAATGTTTTTGCTACGGAAGCTGTGGTGTAGGGGTGTTTCAATGGAAGGAAGTGCCCATACTTAGAGAACCTGTCCACTACCACTAGAAGAACAGACTTGCCATATGACTTCGGAAGACCTTCAATAAAATCCATGGAGATATCGGACCAAACCTGAGTGGGAAGCTGGAGGGGTTGGAGGACCCCGGTGGGGCTCAAATGGTCGGCCTTGTTGCGTTGGCAGACTGTGCACACAGTGACATATGCAGTAACAACTGACTTCATACTATCCCAATAGAAATCCTTCCTGAGGGGAAAAAGAGTCTTCTGGATACCCTCATGATAACTGTTATGATAAGCTGAGAGCACAATAGCAATGAGAGGAGAGTCTGGGCTCAAGTAAATGTGGTGCCGGTAAGTAATAACACCGTCACGAACGCGCCATGCAGAGGGCATGTGGCATGCTGTGATTTTTCTGGTTTAATGCTTGCAACTCGGAAACCGAACTATGCTCGATCTTGATCGTTTCCAGCAACGTAGGAGTGGGCTTACTAATGGCATGCAATTGAGCGAAAGACTCAGCTCTACGAGAGAGAGCATCAACAACTGTATTCAACCGGCCCGCTCGATGTTCCACAGTGAAGTCGAACCCCAGTAATTTACTGACCCATAACTGCTGCGGGGATGTAGAAATATGCTGATCCAACAGATATTTCAAACTATAATGGTCAGTGCGGATGGTAAAATATCTCCCCCATAAATAAGGGCGCCAGTGGCGCACCGCCTTGGCTAGACCAATCAATTCTCTTTTATAGGCAGCCAGTTTATGTTGGTGTAGTGGAAGCTGTCGGCTAAAATAGGCGATAGGGTGGTTGGCTTGTAGCAGAACCGCTCCTATGCCACCACCTGAGGCAACACATTCCACTATAAACATTTCCCCAAAATCGGGTAGCCGTAATATCGGTGCAGTCGCCAGTGTTGTTTTCAGATTCTGAAAGGCAGTGGTGGCCTCATCAGTCCACTGGAAGGAGTTTCTATGCAGCAGATTGGTCAATGGTGCGGCGAGGGCTGCATAGTCCTGAATGAATTTGCGGTAATAGCCCGCTAAGCCCAGAAAACCCCGCAAAGCTGAAATGGTGCTCGGTACTGGCCAGTGGGTAACCGCTGCAATTTTGTCTGGGTCCACTGTAACCCCGGCTGTTGTAATAAGATGTCCCAAATAAGTAACCTGTTGGCGCCCAAAGGTACACTTTGTTCTCTTCAAATAAAGGCGGTGAGCTCGAATAAGTTGAAAAACCTTTTGGAGGTGTTGCAAATGGTCTGGCCAGGACTTGCTGAATATGAGAATGTCATAAAAAAATACAAGAACAAATTTGCGGAGATAATCTGTAAATACCTCGTTCATCAATGCATGGAATGTGGAAGGGGCGTTAGATAGGCCGAATGGCATGACAAGAAACTCGAAGTGCCCGTGATGAGTGCGAAAAGCTGTTTTCTGAATATCGTGACGAAACATACGGACTTGATGATACCCCGAGCGCAAATCTAACTTTGTGAAAAATTGGGCCCCAAATAATTCATCTAACAATTCATCAACCACCGGAATAGGGAATTTGTCCTTGACCGTCTTGGAATTGAGTTCTCTTTAATCCATGCAAAATCTCCAAGTTTGATCATGTTTCTTGACAAGGAGGCCTGGAGATGAAAAAGGAGACGTACTCCTCCTGATGATTCCCTATTCTAGCATAAGCTTACATTGTCGCTCAATTTCATCTTTCTGTGAATGAGGGTAGTGATAGGGCCTCACTAGTACCACCTCAGAGCCTGCCTTCAAACAAATCTTGTGGTCACATCTTCGTAGTGGAGGAAGTCCCGTAGGTTCCTGGAAAACATCAGAATAGTGCTCCAGTAAATCATCCAATGATGCTGTCCAGGGGGGCTGTTTCTGGAGTAGATGCAATTGCGAGTGAAAATCTGCCTTGCTCCCCTGTAACTGTAATTGTTTGTCTACCCACTCAAACGTCATGTTTAAGGCGGTGAAGTCCCACTAGATTGGTCCCAAGGTTTGCAACCACTTAATGCCAAGAACCATTTCAAAGCCAACTAATGGAATAATTAAAAATTCTGTTTCAAACTGAGTACCTTCCATAGAGAATAAGACGGCCTTGCTGATTCCATAACTTAGAAGTCTCTCCCCATTGGCCACTGACACGGAGGTCATAGGGTGAGGCTGCACGTGCAATTGTAATTGCTGAGCTACACTACTGCTAATGAAGTTATGGGTGCTCCCGGAATCAACCAAACTGAGGAGAGGCTGATCATTGATGATGACGCACAATTGCATAGTTTTAGTAGATTGGCCTGTTATCGCGTGCAGTGAAATTTCAGTTTCCGGTTCGTCCTCTACCTGTTCTATGGAAATGGGCTCTTCCTCCTCATTATCTTCCCCTTCCAACCAGAATAGTTTCTGGCATTGATGCCCAAAGGTATACTTCTCATCACAGTTATAACACAACCCCCATGATCTGCGGTCTTCCATTTCTGCTCTGGACAATTTTTTAATAAATCTCGGCGTAGGCTGAGCAACCTTAGGCATTGGAGAAGAGCCTGCAGTGGTGCTGGATCACCATGTGCTGCTAGGGGCCGACCTGTTGTTTGACCAAGGTTTACGATTCTGGATTTTCTGTTTTGCCTCTAGAGTGCGGGCTAAGTTCATTGCTTGGGCTAAATCAGGGGGAGCGAGGAGCTCAACCTCCAACCTCAGTGATTCTGATAAACCAGCAATAAATAACCCCACCTGTTGATCCACCCGGACTATCTTACTGGCTTTGGCCAATTTTTCCTGAAACGCCTTTTGATACTGCTCTACTGTGCCCGTCTGACGTAGTAGGACTAGGTCCCCTAATGGATTACTCTGAGCAGGCGAACCAAATCGAATTGTGCATGATTTCTTAAATTCCTCCCAGTCGATGTTCGGATTTTCCATTTCGAGTTGATGGCCCCATAGCTGGGCTTCATCGAGCATGTGGAATGTGGCTATTCGAACCTTCTCAATTTCCGCCGTTCTTTGATGGGAGAAAATTTTCTCGCATCTGTATAACCAAATTAAGGGGTCCTCGGATCCCTTGAACATAGGAAAATCCAACTTAGTGTATCTAGGGATGGTCCCACCCCCAAACCGGAGCTCACACCATTCTCTGTGTGATCACTTCGACCCATACAGTGGTCTCCCTGCCTTGCCGCAGGGCTCCTCCTTTCTTCACGAGGAGTAGGGTTTCTTACCCCCAATAACTCATCGAGTTTTTCAGAAATTAGTTGGATTTGATCATTTACCTGAGACCCTCTGCTGTCCATCAAAATTGCCAGACGTCCCTCGGTTTTGTCCTGGCTCGCTTGAATCATCCTTCTGACAGTAGATACCCAATTTTCGCTATTCGACGGTTCTCCCATTTCGGCCTGCTCTGATACCAAGCTGTTGAGTTCCCGGGCCCTAGCTCAAGTTACACGACGGAGGGAGGGATCACCTTACTATTTCTAAGTCGGATCTGGCCACCGAGACCTCCCAGGACAACCTATGGTGTCGATTTGAGGAGATGAAGGTCGGAAAGGGTTTTACGGAAAGTCGAAAAGGGATGAGGGGAGACAAACGCCGCCAGAGGAGGCCGGAGAGCGATTAGGGCTCGTCGCCGGGAGCCGTCACCGGGGGTTCTAGGGGAACGCCGACCCTGGTTCGAAAGGGAGAACTCAGATCCCGATTAATTCTTCTCCCCTTTCATTCATTCCACGGACCTTAAGTTAAGTCCGAAAATTCCAATTATTACAATGTTGCCCTACACCTTCCATATGCGTGACTGAAATTAATTTAAATTACAATTACGCCCAAGTCCCTTTTCTGGCCCCTAATTCCCCTGCATCTTATATCTGAGTCAACTCACCTTGTCGCCTCTGGGTGACCCGTCCTGCTATCGAGTCCACAACATTAGGTAGTTTTTGCTGAAACAAATTACTTCCTACAACAATTAGGTCTTGTTAGTGCATTTTTTTTTAGGAAATGTTGAAAATTATTTCTAGTAAAAATACTTCATCATGTACCATTAGTTCCTTATATTTCTCAAAAAAAAAAATTCAAGCTGAAAATTCTTACCAAGAAAATTTTGTGGTACGGATATTTTTTCTGAAACAAATTACATTCTATAACTATAAGGCCTTGCTTATGCAATTTTCAGGAAACATTAAAAAATTCTTTCTAGTAAGAATAGGTCTCGAGGGACCATAAGTGTTTTTTTTTAGAAAATTTTGGAAAATATTTCTTTTAAAAATTTGTCTCTGGGGATCATAACATTCTCATGTTTCCTAGAAATACTTTTCTTGCAAAAAAAATCATACATGGAAAATTTTGTGATTAGGCAATTTTTGATAAAATAAATTACATTTTACAACTATAAGGCTTTGTTAGAGCCATTTTTTTCAGAAAAGTTGGAAAAGTAGTTTTAGTAAAAATACATCTTGAGGGACCTTTAGTGCCTCACGTTTCCTAGAAATAGTTTTCTAGCTAAAAATTCTTACCAGGAAACTTTTCTGGTAAGGCAATTTTTTTTTGAAACAAAGTACATTTTACAACTATAAGGCCTTATTAGTGCTTTTCTTCAGGAAACGTGGGCAACATATTTCTAGTAAAAAATCATCTCCTGGGACCATTAGTGCCTCATGTTTCCTAGAAGAAAACATTTCTTGCTAAAATTTCTTTCCAAGAAAATTGTCGTGAGGTAGTTTTTTCTAAAACAAATTACTTTCTAGAACTGTAAGGCCTTGTCAGTGAATTTTTTTTAGGAAACATTGGAAAAATATTCCTATAAAAATACTTCTCCAGGGATCATTAGTGCCTCATGATTCCTGGAAACACTTTTATAGCTAAAAATTATTATGAGGAAAACTTTTTGGTAACACAATTTTGCCGAAACAAATTACTTTTCTAGAACTGTAAGCCTTGTTAGTGTATTTTTTAAACAAACACTGGAAAAATATTTGTAGTATAAGTATATCTCTAGGGACCATTTGCGCCACTTGTTTCCTAGAAACACTTTTCTAGCTGAAAATTTGGGCCAAGATAAATTTGTGGTACGACAATTTTTGCTTAAACAAATTACATTTTACAACTATAAGACATTGTTAGTGGCCTTTTTTTAGGAAATTTTGGAAAATTATTTCTCGTAAAAATTCATCTCATGGGACCATTAGTGCCTCATGTTTCCTCGAAACACTTTTCCAGTTGTAAATTATTTATAGGAAAATTTTGTGGTAAGGCAATTTTGGATTAAACAAATTACTTTCTAGAATTGTAAGGCCTTGTTAGTGCCTTTTTTAGGAAACATTGGAAATGTATTTATAATAACAATAGGTCTCCACAGACCATTAGTTCCTCTTGTTCCCTTGGAACACTTTCCTAGCTTAAAATTCTTCCCAAGAAAATTTGTAGGTAAGGCAGTTTTTTGTGAGACAAATTACCCACTACAACTTTAAGGCTTTCTTAGTGCCTTTTTTCAAGCAACTTTGGAAAAGTACATCTAGTAATAATACAACTCAAAGGACCATTAGTGCCTCATGTTTCCTGTAATCCCTATTCTAGCAGAAAATTCTTACGAGGAAAATTTTGAGGTAAGGCAATTTTTGCTGAAACAAATTATTTTCTACTACTATAAGGTCATGTTTGTTCATTTTTTCAAGAAACATTGGATAAGAATTTCTAGTAAAGATACGTCTCTAGAGACCCTTAGTGCCTCATTTTCTTCGAAACACTTTTCTAGCTCAAAATTCTTTCTAAGAAAAATTTGAAGGCAATTTTTCTAAAACAAATTACATTTTACAACTATTATGCCTTGTTAGTGCCTTTTTTAAGGAAATGTTCGAAAAGTATTTCTAGTCAAAATTCATCTACAAGGAAAATTAGTTCCTTATGTTTCCTAGAATAATTTTCTAGCTAAAAATTGAAACCAAGAAAATTTTGAAGTAGGACAATTTTTTTTAAATAGATTTCTTTCTATAGCTATGAGATCTTGTTAGTGCCATCTTCCAGGAAAGATATGAAAAGTATTTCTAGTATAAATACATCTTCATGGACAATTAGTGCCTCATGTTTCATGAAACACTTTTCTAACTGAAAATTCTTTCTAGGAAAATTTTGAGGTAAAACAGTTTTAGCTAAAAAAAAATACTTTCTAGAAACGTAAGGCCTTGTTAATTCCATTTTTTAGGAAATATTGGAAAATTATTTCTCGTAAAAATACGTCTCCTAGGACAATTAGTGCCTCGTGTTTCCTGGAAACATTTTTTTGGAAGAAAACTTGTTACATGGAAACTTTTGAGGTAAGACAATTTTTGGTGAAACTAATTACTTTCCCTAACTATAAGGACTTGTTAGTGCCTTTTTTTCAGGAAATGTATTTCAAGTAGTAATACATCTCAGGGGACCATTAGTTCCTCATGTTTCTTGGAAACGCTTTTCAAGTTTAAAATTCTTACTAGGAAAATTTTGTAGTTGGGCAATATTTGCTGAAACAAATTATTTTCTACAACTATAAGACCTTATTAGTGCCTTTTTTTAGGAAACGTTGGAAAAATATTTTTAGTAAAAATATAATTCTAGGGACCATTAGTGCCTCAGATTTCCATGAAACACTTTTGTAGCGGAAAATTCTTACCAGGAAGATTTTGTGGAAAGACAATTTTGATAGAAGCAAAATATTTCTAGGTATGAATTTTCAAATAGAAATGTATTTCCAGGAAACATGTGGCAAAAAAGGTACTCGGAGACATATTTTACTAGAAATACTTTTCCAATGTTTCCTGAAAAAAATGCATTTTTCAGGAAACATTGGAAAGTATTTCTAGTAAAATATGTCTCCGAGTACCTTTTTTGCCACATGTTTCCTGGAAATACATTTCTATTTGAAAATTCATACCTGGAAATATTTGTTGTAAGGTAGTTTTTGCTTAAACAAATTACTTTCTACGACAATAACGCCTTTTTAGAGCATTTTTTTAGGAAACATTGGAAAATTATTTCAAGTAAAAAATACTTGTCCAGGGACCATTAGTGCCTCATGTTTCCTAAAAACACTTTTGTAACTAAATATTTTTACCTGAAAAACCTTTAGGTAAGGCAATTTTTGCTGAAACAAATTAGTTTTTAAAACTATAAGGCCTTGTTAGTGCCTTGTTTTAGTCAATCTAAGAAAAATATTTCTAGTAAAAATATGTCTTCATCGACCATTAGTGCCTCATGTTTCCTAGAAACACTTTTCTAGCAAAACAATATTACAAAGAAATTTTTGCGATATGTTAATTTATGTTGTGTTGATTTTCAAGACTCCATAGATGATAACTTTAGGAAAAAGAGAGAAGAAAGAAGGAAGAAGAGAGAAGAGAAAGAGAGGATAGAAATATGGTACGTGTCCAAAGAGAGGAGAGGAAATTAGGGTTTTGGACTTTGTTACGGTCCTGGGTCATGGATCGAGTAACACGGCATGGGATTTGTGAATCCAGCACTCAGAATTTACTCACTTCACGTCAAGGGTCTGTGTATGAGTATTTCTCCTTAACCAGTGCTTGGCCAGGAGGAAAGATCCTCTTTTGAGGGTCCTACCGAGTTGTTGTGCTAGGTAGAAGACCCCACAGCAATGCTGACCTTGCTAGAGCAAGGTGCTCTCTTTTCTTGGTCACGGCAAAGAGGGTTTGGCCCTCTTTGTTGCTGCTCTAGCTAAGAATGCAATCCTTCTTTCTTAAATAACTTGAAACACGAGTTTGGGATAGATTAATACCTCTTCTTTGATGCTATGATCAGCTCCCATGTTGCACCAGGATTTGCTCAAGATTTGAGGATAAAAATCCTCACTTTGTTGCTTGGTAAGGGAGGAATTGGGCCTCTCTTGCTGCTGCTGCCAAGAGGGAGGATAGACCTCCTCTTTGGGCTTGGAAAAGGAGCAGGAAGCTCCTCTTCTTAGTAGGGATGATGGTGGATGAATTTGGGTGAAGATGGATGGCAATGGAGGGTGAAGGATAGGTTGGATTTTTGGAGTAAACCCTAAACTCGAGATCAAGAGGTGATCTCAACCTATTTAGACTAGGTTATTCTAAAATCTCAAAGCTTACCTATTTCATTCATACCTATCCCTTAAATAGGGAGTTTTAGGGTTAGGGTTACAATAATTCCCCATAATGCCCTTACATATAAAGTAATTAGAAATAACTCCTACTTAAAACAATATAAGAAATAAATCCTACTCAAAGAAATATAAGAATTAAATCCTATTGAGTGAGTTGTTGTTGTCTTCTTTGTTGTGTGACTCGGTGTGCTATTGAGTCCACAACATCTGCCTCCTCATGGAGAAAGAGCTTGTTCTCAAGCTCAAAAGTTGGGTAGACTTGTTTGAAGATGTCCACACGTTCCCATGTTGCAGCGTCGGGGTCAGTGTCCGTCCACTGAACGAGAATCTCCCGATGATCATTGGTCAGCCGTACACGTAACACCGCAGCTGGGTTAAGAATAACCTCGCCATGATCAACTGGTGGTAGGAATGGAGTGGATGTAGGTTGTGTTCCGGAATGTAGCTTCAAAAGAGAGACATGAAACACATCATGAATTCTGGCTGTGTCCAGTAATTTGAGTTGATAGGCGACTGGTCCCACGCATTGAAGAATGGGAAATGGCCCAAAAAATCTGGGTGAGAGCTTATGACGTGGAGGTCCCGCTAGAGACTGCTGACGGTAGGGCTAGAGCCATAGCCACACATACTTTCCAACCTCAAAAGAGACCTCACGGTGGCCTCTGTCGTATACATCCTTCATCCGAGCTTGGGCACGTCGTAGCCATTCTGTTGTACGAGAGGAGGTGAGGTGGATCCCGGCCATATATAATCCGAAAAGGAGTGGATTGCAATGCAGAGTGGAACGAAGTGTTGTAATAGTATTCGGCCCACGGAAGCCATTGAACCCATTGCCGCGGACGATCCCCCACCAAGCACCGTAGATACATCTTGATGGTGCGGTTCACCACCTCAGTCTGCCCGTCTGTCTGTGGATGATAGGCAGAGGAGAACTTCAATTTTGTCCCACTCAAGCGAAACAGTTCCTGCCAAAAGGTGCTCATGAAAACTGCATCTCTGTCACTCACAATGGATTCTGGAATGCCATGTAAGCGGACTATCTGCTCCAGGAAAGTCTGAGCAACCCGTGTTGCTGTATACGGATCAGCCATCGGTATAAAATGCCCGTACTTGG
Source organism: Aristolochia californica (assembly GCF_029961685.1). Taxonomy (NCBI): domain Eukaryota; kingdom Viridiplantae; phylum Streptophyta; class Magnoliopsida; order Piperales; family Aristolochiaceae; genus Aristolochia; species Aristolochia californica. Next base: position 28,850,738 of record NW_027181992.1, on the reverse strand, counting down.
AGAATCGATCAACCACTACGAAAAGTATGGATTTGCCGGCTGACAGGGGTAGGCCTTCCACAAAATCCATTGAAATGTCGGCCCAAACCTGCGTAGGAAGGGCCAGAGGCTGAAGAAGACCGGCTGGACTCAAGTGCTCGGCTTTGTTACGCTGGCATATCTGACAGTCGCCCACATAAGTCACAATAGAGGGTTTCATGGCTTGCCAGTAAAAATCAGCTCGAATTCTCTGCAAGGTCTTCTGGATCCCCTCATGTGTACTGTCGTGGTAGGCCGAGAGAATAGCTGGAATCAACTCGGACTCAGGTGGAAGGAAAATCCGATGCTTGTAATAAATAAGTGAATCTTGGATGGACCACTTCACATTCATTGTCCCTTTTGAGATCTGCTGATGCAGTTCCTGCAGTGCAGGGTTAGTAGCATGTGCTTCTCACACCAAATCCATAATGAGAAATCTCGGCTGGCTGATAGAATAGACCGACTGCTGATCTTCAAAACACCGTGACAAGGCATCTGCCACCTTATTTAATCTCCCCGCACGATACTCCACCGAGAAGTCAAACCCCAACAACTTACTGATCCAGTACTGCTGTGGCGACGTCGTCAAACGCTGTTCTAGTAAGAATTGAAGGCTATAGTGATCCGTGCGTATGAGAAAAGCCCGGCCCCAGAGATAAGGCCTCCAATGTTGGACCGCTTTGGCCAACCCAATCAATTCACGCTCATAGGCTGCCAGTTTGTGATGGCAGACTGCCAACTGTCTGCTAAAATAAGCAATAGGATGGCCCAGCTACTGTAAAATGGCCCCCATGCCCACGCCCGAAGCGTCGCACTCTACCAGGAATAATTCGTTGAAGTTGGGAAGTTGTAATACTAGCGCGGATGCGAGGGCAGCTTTGAGTTCCACAAATGACGTGGTGGCCCCCTCATTCCAAATAAAGGAATTTTTCTTGAGTAAACTCGTCAATGGTGCTGCCACTGGCCCATAGTTCTGAATAAATTTGCGGTAGTAGCCCGCAAGACCCAGAAAACCCCGTAATGCAGAACATGACTATGGTTGCGGCCACTTGTGAATAGCTCGGATCTTCTCGGGATCCACCGTAACCCCCTCATGTGAGATAATGTGTCCCAGATATCCCACAGGTGAAGCCTCAAAAGAACACTTGGAGTGTTTCAAAGAGCTGATGTGCTCTTAACAAGTCGAAAACAATCCTCAAGTGTGCCAAGTGCTCCTCAACCGACTTGCTATATATCAAAATATCATCAAAAAATACAAGAACAAATTTTCGAAGATAGGGGCTAAATACCTCGTTCATCAAAGCTTGAAAAGTGGAGTGTGCATTGGATAACCCGAATGGCATGACGACGAAGTCAAAGTGGCCATGGTGCGTGCGGAACGCCATCTTCTCGATATCAGATGGGTGCATCCGGACTTGATGGTATCCCGAACGGAGGTCGAGTTTAGTGAATAACCACGACCCATGTAACTCATCCAGAAGCTCATCCACTACCGGAATCGGGAACTTGTCTTTTACTGTCTGCACGTTCAACTCCCGATAATCCACGTAGAACCTCCATGTCCCATCATGTTTCTTCACAAGTAAGACGGGTGAAGAGAACGGGGAGCGGCTGGGACGAATAAGACCCTGTTTCAATATCTCATGGCACTGACGCTCTATCTCGTCCTTCTGAAGGTGTGGGTAACGGTATGGTCGCACGACCACTACCTTAGAACCTGGTTTCAGACAGATCCTGTGGTCACAGTGCCTCATGGGAGGCAACCCCGAAGGCTCCTGGAAGAGGTCATAGAACTCCTCAACCATACCATCACTAGTACTGTCAGGCTGATCTTGTGTCTGCAAAGTGTGTATGCAGTGGGCCCTGTCCACCTGACAGCCCTGTAAGAGCACCCGACTTCCGGCCAAATCAAAGTTCATGGTTAAAGCCGAAAAGTCCCACAGAATGGGCCCCAATGTTTGTAACCATTTAATGCCTAAAACCATATCAAATCCCGCTAGGGGAATAACAAAAAATTCCGCATTAAATGAAGTAAATCCAATGGAAAAAGTTACCGCCTTACTAATCCCATAACTAGGGACCTTCTCACCATTGGCCGCTGAGACGGTGGCTGTCGGATGAGTGTGTATCTGAAGCTGGAGATGCTGTGCGGCTGTCAAACTCAGAAAATTGTGTGTACTCCCCGAGTCGACTAGTCCCACCAATTCTCGGTCGATGACATGAGCTCGGACTTGCATTGTAGTAGGCGATTTCTGCCCAGTAATAGCATGCAAGGATATCTCTGGTGGTTCCTCCTCGATAATATCCTCTGGTTCCTCTGGATCCTCTGAATCCTCCATCTCAAGCCAAAATAATCGTTTACATTGGTGTCCGACCCGATACTGCTCATTGCAGTTATAATAGAAATTTTTGGACCGCCTTTCTGCCATCTCTGCACTGGTCAATTTTTTTATAAAGCTCGGTAGGAATTACCAGGGTGGGGATCGGCTACCCGAGTCGTAGTCGGAGTGTGTCTGGATGGTGCTGATGTAGATGCTCCCTGAGATGAATTATAGCGTTGCCCTTGCCACGTGGAGGAAGTGTTCCTCTCACTCGACCAACCCGACTTACATTGCTGCAACTGTTGTCGTTGTTCCATTGCTCGGGCCATATTCATGGCATGAGCTAGATCCGTGGGCATAAGGAGTTCTACCTCTAGCCGTAAATACTCATTGAGACCTGCTGTGAATAAGGAGACCTGCTGGTCAACCAATACCCTCTCTCTAGCACGAGCCAACTTTTCCTGGAAGAGTTTTTGATAGTGTTCCACCGAACCCGTTTGTCTCAATAGGACTAACTCTCCCAAGGGGTTGCTGTTGGCGGGAGGCCCAAATCTAACTGTGCATAGATTTTTAAATTCGCCCCAAGTCATTCCCTGTCTCTCTTTCTCTACTTGAGTCACCCATAACATGGCTTCATCTGTCATACGGAAAGAGGCTAGTTGCACCTTATCCCATTCAGTAGTCCCTTGGTTCAAAAAAAAAATTTCACATCTATGCAACCGAATTACGGGATCCACGGAACCATTGAAAGAGGGAAACTCTAACTTGGTGTACCTTGGGATTGTGCCTCCATGTTGAGGTGCTTGGACAGCAGTGCGGCCAGTCCACTGCTCCCCTCTTCTGTGATATGGTTGAGCAACCTCTCGCACCTCTGGACTCTGATGTCTCTCTGTCCTCAACTCCTGTAGCATGCTAATGATTCGGCTCATCTCTTCTTCCAAACCACAAACCTTTCCCAACACTGGTTGCGCTGTTTCAAGGCTATCTTCTATCTTTTGTATCCTGATTTGGATTTCTTCATTGCTGATATGATCCCCCATGTTACCCTGCTTTGATACCAAGTTGTTACGGTCCCGGGTCATGGATCAAGTAACACGGCGTGGGATTTGTGAATCCAGCACTCAGAATTTACTCACTTCACGTCAAGGGTCTGTGTATGAGTATTTCTCCTTAACCAGTGCTTGGCCAAGAGGAAAGATCCTCTTTTGAGGGTCCTACCGAGTTGTTGTGCTAGGTAGAAGACCCCACAGCAATGCTGACCTTGCTAGAGCAAGGTGCTCTCTTTTCTTGGTCACGGCAAAGAGGGTTTGGCCCTCTTTGTTGCTGCTCTAGCTAAGAATGCAATCCTTCTTTCTTAAATAACTTGAAACACGAGTTTGGGATAGATTAATACCTCTTCTTTGATGCTATGATCAGCTCCCACATTGCACCAGGATTTGCTCAAGATTTGAGGATAAAAATCCTCACTTTGCTGCTTGGTAAGGGAGGAATTGGGCCTCTCTTGCTGCTGCTGTCGAGAGGGAGGATAGACCTCCTCTTTCGGCTTGGAAAAGGGGCAGGAAGCTCCTCTTCTTGGTAGGGATGATGGTGCATGAATTTGGGTGAAGATGGATGGCAATGGAGGGTGAAGGATAGGTTGGATTTTTGGAGTAAACCCTAAACTCGAGATCAAGAGGTGATCTCAACCTATTTAGACTAGGTTATTCTAAAATCTCAAAGCTTACCTATTTCATTCATACCTATCCCTTAAATAGGGAGTTTTAGGGTTAGGGTTACAATAATTCCCACTAATGCCCTTAGATATAAAGTAATTAGAAATAACTCCTACTTAAAACAATATAAGAAATAAATCCTACTTAAAACAATATAAGAAATAAATCCTACTCAAAGAAATATAAGAATTAAATCCTATTGAGTGAGTTGTTGTTGTCTTCTTTGTTGTGTGACTCGGTGTGCTATTGAGTCCACAACAGACTTAGGCCAAAGCCTCCCCCATAAGTCATATTTATAGGTATCAAAAGTATCAATATTACATATATACTCTTCATCCTAATAAGAGTGAATAAGAGACATAAAATGTAAACTAATTACATAAGTGCCATCCTAATTATATGATATATTCCAACACTCCCCCTCAAGTTGGGAGGTAATGGCAATGATCAACATGAACCAAATAATATAGATGTAGTAATAAGCTCCTCCATCACTATGTCCCAAGGATAAGTACGACACCAAGTACAAACTCTCAAAGGGTAGAAATGGGTGATAAAATATAAGTCGAAACCAACCTCAAAGGATTTCAAACAAATATAGTGTAAATAATCACTACAGTGGGTAATGCCTTTCATTCACAAGATGACGATAAAACACCCACAGGTACCAATAAAAAGTCTCAATGAACTTAAAACACCCATATGAATAAAAGGGACTTAACCAAAGCAATGCTTTAAAAGGGTTGGCCAACAAGGGTAAGTGAGAGTCAAATAAAGGATGGTAAGAGAAAGACTGCCAAAGGGTAATGGGTAAAGAAGAAGATAAGATGTTGAAGCCACCATGTGTTTTATTTTTCTAAGAAATTACAATATGCATCAGATGAACCAATGTCGACAACAGTCAACAAATAATGAACCCAAGGTAAATAATAGAGTTCTTCTTCAAAAATAATGTTTCAATCAAAGAGACACAATAGCAACAACGATTATGGGCCAATGCCCAAATAACATGTACCAAATAATAAAAATCCTTAATAAGGACACATGAAATAATCTATAAAGAGTCCGTCATTAAATAGGGAATGTGTACCAAATAATAAGTTGGCAATAATCCAAGATAATAACCCAACCGAAGTGAAGAATGTAGCAGATAGCAGCTTCTACACTCAATAAGTGAGTCAAGTCAAGTCACCAATACTAAGTCACGTTGAGTAGAGTACAAAACTTAGATTGAGTCAAGTGACTGAGTTGATATGACTGAGTCAAGCGGACTTGTGAGACCGAGTGGACCTGCCCCGAGTCACTCCTCGCTTGTCCGAGTTAAATTAGCAACTCAAAAATCTTGCTATACTCAACAAATCAGTAGATATAAGCAACAACTTGGTGGTTATGATACCAATACTTTCTAAGTATAATCAGCAACTCGGGATATGAACAACATAGCAAAATGAACTCAGCTGGATCAGAATAAACCGAGGATAGAGTTGCACAATCCGAAGATCTATGTTGGCATTACCAATCTTTATTTCCAGATTAATCTCTCGGGATCAAGCAGAGATCACATGATTCAATGATTATGGAAAGATTATCTCCGGATAATTTTTTTTGGTTTGTACCCTTTTCGTATAAGATTTCAGTTTCTGTTGTTGTTGAATGCCAACCAAGAGTGTTGCTTTTGTTGCTTCTTGTAACACTGTGTGAACTGCCAAAAACTCCATCTTCCTTTGAGGGATTGATACCAACAAATGTAGATAAGTGTTGTAGCGGTAAGCAAGATACAGTCTACCATGGAGTTCACCACGTTGGCTAGAATATTAAGGAAGATACCATAGTTCAACTGCTGCATATTTTCTCAAAACAGAGAGGAGAGCAAGATACGAAACCGAGAGTCTTGTTTCTTATCTTAGCATCAAACTGCAACATCCACTATCTCAATCAGCAAGATTTTCTAGAATAATATCCAGAATAATCGCAACATTTTTTTCCAGATTTACCGCAACATGAAATATTGCCAGTTCTACTTGATCTTCTGTGACTAAAACGAAAAACTTTCCAATCTAAAAATAAATCACCAGTCAATACAGCAATTGCTCGACGATAACTCTCCTCAATCAATGGAAGTCTTTATCCAAAAATTCATGGCTTGATGAAGTCATCCACAGAAAAACAGGATAAAGACTTCCATTACCAGACCCAACAAACTAATGGAAGTTGTTCTTGGCTAGGGTTTCTCAGAATTGTGAACTTCAGCTGTTTAAGAACAATGGCTATCATGTAGCTATTATGCACGTAATAATATTATTATTTTAATTATTATTTTTTAATTTACTTTATTTTATTTCAATTAAAAAATTAATAGGTCACAAGGACATTTTTGGAATATTTTATTTATAGGGGTATTTTTGTAATATTTTATCTTAAACCTTGTAAGGGTGGGCCCTATTTAAGGGGTAAGAGTAATGAGAAAGGGAAACATTGATTTAGAGTAAACAAGGGTTTTGAGTTCTCCTCAACGCGCTCAGGGGTGTGCATTCTCCTCAAATAACCTAGGGTTTCCAAGTTTCCCTTTGGCTTGATTTTCGTCTTTCTCTTATTCCTCCCTACGAATCCATGTGTCAGATCCGGGACCATAACAACTTGGTATCAGAGCAGGGCAACACGGTGTTATGGTCCTGGGTTAAGTACTTGGCTTTTCGCTACCTAACAAGCTGGTCTTTTGGGTAGTATTGGCTAGGTGTTTAACATTTGGTATCAGAGCGGGTGCCTACGTCGCGCGTTCAAATCCCGGAGTGAGAAAACTTAGTAGAGGGGGCGACCTAGAGGCTGGATTAAAATTACTGGTAGGGTCACAAAAGGTGGGTCGGGCCAGTGTCGCTAGAGTGGGCCGTCATGGACGTCGGCTCGTAAAGGTGGGTGTGATGTTATGGTCCTGGGTTAAGTACTTGGCTTTTCGCTACCTAATAGGCCGGGATTTTGGGTAGTCTTGGCTAGGTGGAGAACAACATTAATGAGTTAAAGGAATTGGTGCTCAGAGGTCAGCAGTCACAGGCAGAGACTAACAGAAAAATTTCTTAAATCATGCAACATTTGGAACAATTGCCAATTCTGAAGCAGAAACTCGATAGGTTCGAAAGAGAAATACAAATGGCAGCGATGCATGAAGGGGCAACAGAGAGAAAGGAAGCAGAAAAAATGGTAGGGATCCTTCTCACGGTAAGCAACAAACCTTTCTCATGGGACGAAAAATGTCTCCCAAAACAAGAGACGTAAAAATTTCTAAAGTCATCCCGGGCATGGAAATCAGATGGCGGGGTCTCAGAAATTCCAAAATCGGAAGGGTATTCAGCACAACCTTCGGGCGGAAAATCTTGAATTGGGTTCAGCATCAAACCCCTTCTCATGGGACACCATATGTCTCCTAGAACAGAAGACGGATAAAATCTGAGGGCCCTGTGTCTCAAAAAAGCTCCCCACCACGAAACCCTAAAGGGTTGCTGTTTGCCACAGGAAAAAGAGGAGGCTTCATCGGAAGCAAATCCGGTGGGCTTTGGCTTCTGGACTCTCATTCTCCCTCTCAACCTCACTCTCGGTCTCGGTAGCACAACGAAAAGCAAACTTCCAAAAAATTTGGGGTAAGTTACTAAAATGCCCTCAATTGGTATGTCTAACGATTCTTCCATGGGGGTGAAGGGGCTCCAAGGGGCTGAGCAGCAGCGACGCTACTCGAATTTTTGGCCTGGTGATTTTCTGTTCCGGGAATCAGAGAAACACAACCATTTTGATGAAATTCCGGCTTGTATGTTTGAAACACGAGATGAAATTTTTTTGGGGATTCTGGGAAGGGAAGAAAAAATTCTATGGGTGTTGTTTTATTTTTTCTACTGCTGAGAACCTCTTCCTTCTCAATTTGGCAACGTTGGGCTTAATTTTTTGTGTTCCATATTTGCTGCTCGGGCACTATTCGTGGTAATGTTTCAATTCAGTGGGAGTTCTGAATATGAGTAGGTAGCTAACGTGGGAAAACGGGAGATAAAATTTTTTTGGGTGTGCTGGGAATGGTCTTGTGGTTGAATGATATCAAATTTTATGGAACGAATTATATTGTTGTGGATGAATACCGCAACAGTGTGGCTATTTTTGGTCATTGTTCCAGCAGTAACAGTCCATTTCAAAATGTTGTGTTAAATTTTTTGGATGATATGGATGTTGCTCGGCCATTGTTTGTCAAAATTTGTCAACCAGGTGGTAGATCTGGAGATGCAAATCGTTTTGTGGGGATGCCTTATTTTTCTGAAATAAAACCGGTTAGAAGTGATGAAGATGAGCAGCACCTAGAATATGTAGAAAAAGAAAATGAATCACTGAGTGCATCTATAGCTCATGAGAATGATGCAGTGATTACTGCTGTTCAGATTTGTGAACACAAGTTAGAAAACTGAAAACTGATAGGTCCATCTTTAGGCCAGCAGCATAGCAGTGTTTATCGGAAGAATGGAAATTTCACCTATTGTTCCAACTCAATCCAATGCATTGCTGGATTGTATGATGTTGTTTTAACACTGCAGAACACAGTACTGCCAACAGTGCCACTGCTGAAAACAGTGCTGATAATTCTGCAAGTAGTAGCAGCAGTGACATATGGCGCACAATTATCTGTTGTTCTGGGCACAACAGTTACTCCTCTGCAGGATGTAGCTACTTCTGGCAGGACAGGGACAACAACAAAAATAATTTATGTTCTTACTGCATGTACCATTAGTGGAGCTCTTGAGCCCAAGATAATGCTGATATTTAATATTGCTGCTGTTATTGCAGTGAAGATAAAGGGTAACCCAGCAGAAACTACAAACTGAAACATATAATGCAACTGAGCACCACCCGGAAAATTCTGACTTTGACCAAATGAGACAAGACTTGAATGTGCTTGTGCATGGGGGGAACATTGATGCTGCTCATGGTGTATTTAATGAATTACCTACCATTTATCTCATCTCAAATGAAATCATATGTGGCAAAGGGGTTGTCTTTGGTAAAGATTGTCTTAATACCATTGATTTGAGAAGTTGTTGGTAGATAGGAAGACTCTCAATGATGAAGGTTCTCTTGACCATATTTTGAATGTTATACTGTGGGGAATTAGTTTTTTGGCTGTTGACGAGAAAAATATTAAATTCTGGACAGCGTCTGAACAGCGTATAAGTGCTGCTGCTGTGCCACTGCTGCAACCAGTGCTGACACCAGTGGCACTGCTGCAAACAGTGCTGATAGTCCTGAGAGTAGAACCAGCAGTGCCTTATGAAGTCCATGATGTTTTCTATTTGGAAGCGGCTCATGGGTTCTTCCACCAAATGTTGTCTGCGATGCCAGTGCAGAACACAGTGTTGCTGTGGCAGTCCAACAAACATTGCTGCTAGACTCCCAAGGACACAGTGCTGATGTTGCAGTGATGCACCCATTGCTGCTAGACAGCCAAGGACACAGGCTGTTGTTGCAGTGCAAACAAAAATTGCTGCTAGCTAGCCAGCAACCAGTGCTGAAAACTGTGGCAATGCAACAACAATTGCTGCTAGACAGCCAACAACCAATGCTGAAAACGGTGGCAGTGCAACAAAACTTGCTGCTAGACAGCCAGAAACCATTGCTGAAAACAGTGATTTTTATGCTTTGCAGTTGGATTTTTCTGGAAATGGTGGAGAATATACTGTAGAGAATGATTTTTCATACTGTGGATAGAACACAAATCAATTTAGGACAGTCTCATGGACAACACTGTTGTGGGCTCTACACAAAGGTTTTCAGAGGCCTTTTCATTGTCTTCAACAATGGGAGCTAATGGTCATCGCCTTGGGGCATCTGGGACAGTTGAAGCAATCCTTGCTGTCCTTTTGACAGCAATAGCGAGGCCATACATGGCAAGGACTGCCAACTTCCATGTTGCTGCTGCAGAAATTCCCCAGAGCGCACTACTTGCTCTTTGTGATTCCTTTCAGTAGATTTCCTGCAATGTTGCTACTGCCAACACAGGCATCCACCATAATGGTCTACGACTATAGTAAAGATTTCAACAGTGGAAGTATGTTGCTGTTTGTGCGAACTTCATCAGTTGGATGCTCCAGTTTTCTAGTCCAGGGGGCTGAGACAGATACCGTGGATGCTACTTGAGAACAAGTGGAGATGTCGGCACGGGCAAGCAGACCCTACCTTCGAGCTTGAGGGCAAGCTCTTTCTACTAGGGGGTGTACACAACAACATGATTATTTTAATTTTTTTTTTAATTTACTTTATTTTATTTCAATTAAAGAATTAATAGGCCACATGGGCATTTTTGGAATACTTTATTGATAGGGGTAGTTTTGTAATATTTTTTCTTAAACCTTGTAAGGGTGAACCCTATTAATGGGGTAAGTGTAATGAGAAAGGGAAGCATTGGTTTAGAGTAAACAAGGGTTTTGAGTTCTCCTCAACGAGCTCAGAGGTGTGCGTTTTCCTTAAATAACCTAGGGTTTTCAAGCTTCCCTTTGGCTTGATTTTAGTCTTTCTCTTCTTCCACCCTCCGAATCCTTGTGTCGGATCCAAGACCGTAACAATAGCAGTAGTCTTTAACAGAAAACCATCATTTTGCATCAATAACCACCTTTCGTACTGCTTCTTTTACAATAGCAACAATCCTCTTCCATTCTGAATTCCATAATAGGGGAACAAAAAATTTGGAATGAAAAGAAGGAAAAAAACTTACCAGCCAAATAGAGTGATGATGACTGAGTTCAGTGATATCCTTCCATCCATGGAGAGTTCCTTTGATTTTGTGGAACAATAAAAAACTTTATGAGCTGAGTAATGAAGCACAAAGCTGAAAGCCTTATATTTATATGGGTTCTCATCTTAAAACAAAGAAAATAGCATCAGCCAATCAATCTTTTACAAAGAAGCATCTGAAATTATTTCAGAGAGAAGAACTCATTCACTGAGCAACATATAAGAAAATATGGGTAGAGAAAACCCAACTGGAATCCTGAAAAATAAATCACCGCTCTGATACCATGTTGATTTTCAGGATTCTATAGATGATAACTTTAGGGAAAAGTGAGAAGGATGAAGGGAGAAGAGAGAAGAGAAAGAGAGGTTAGAAATATGGTACACTTCCAAAGAGAGAATAAGAAATTAGGGATTTGGACTTAGGCCAAACCCTCCTCCATATGTCACATTGATAAGTATCAAAAGTATCAATATTACATGCATACCCTTCAACCTAATAAAAGTGAATAAGAGATAGAAAAATGTAAACTAATTACATTAGTGCCATCCTAATTATATCATATATTCCAAAATGCTGAAAAAAATTACATTTGACAACTACAAGGCCTTGTTAGTACCATTTTCAACGAAACAATGGAAAAATATTTCAAGTAAAAATACATCTCCATTGACCATTAATGCCTTATGTTTTTTAGAAACACATTTCTAGCTAAAAATTCTTACCAAGTTGATTTTGTGGTACGACAATTTTTGCTGAAACAAATTTCTTTCTACAACTATAAGGCCTTTTTTTTTAATTTGTTCAACAAACATTGGAAAATTATTTCTAGTAAAATTACGTCTCCAGGGACCATTAGGGCCTCAAGTTTCCAAGAACACTTTTCAAGCTGAAAATTCTTACTAGCAAATTTTTTTCAGAAACAAATTTTTTTCTACAATTGTTAGGGCTAGTTGGTTCATTTTTTTTCAAGAAAGTTAGAAAAAGTATTTCTTGTAAAAATACTTCTCTAAGGACCGTTAGTGCCTCATGTTTCTTGGAAACACTTTTCTAGCTGAAAATGTTTTCCAAGAAAACTTTTTGGTAAGACAATTTTTTATGAAACAAATTAGTTTCAACAATTATAAGGCCTTGCTAATATATATTTTTTAGGAAACATTGGTAAAATATTTCTAGTAAAAATACAACTCCAGGGACCATAAGTGCCTCTTTTTCCTGGAACCACGTTTCTTGCTAAAAAATCTTACCTGGAAAATTTTTTGAGAAAATTTTTGCTGAAACAAATTTCTTTGTACAATTATAAGGCCTTTTTTTTGAATTTTTTCAACAAACATTGGAAATATTTTCCTAGTAAAAATACGTCTTCAGGGAGCATTAGTAACTCATGTTTTCTGGAAAAAGTTTTCAAGCTGAAAATTCTTACCATGAGAATTTAGTGGTAAGGAAATTTTCAGGAATTTTTTGCAAAAACAAAATATATTTTACAACTACAAGGCGTTGTTAGTGCCTTTCTTCATGAAACGTTGGGAACATAATTGTAGTAAAAATTCGTCTCCTGGGACCATTAGCGTGTCATGTCTTTTGGAAACACTTTTCTAACTAAAAATTCTTACCAATAAAAATTATGGTAAGACATTTTTTGCTTAAACAAAGTACTTTCTAGAACTATAAGGCCTTGTTAGTGCATTGTTTTTGGAAACATTGGAAAAATATTTATATTAAAAGTACGTCTCTAGGAACCATGAGTGTCTCATGATTCTTGGAAACATTTTTCTAGCTAAAAATTCTTACCTAGAAAACTTTTTGGTAACACAATTTTTGCTTAAACAAATTATTTTCTTGAACTATACGAACTAGTTAGTGCATTTTTTAAGCAAACGTTGAAAAAATATTTCTAGTAAAAATACATTTTCAGGGGCCATTTGTGCCACATGTTTCCTGGAAACACTTTTCTAAAGGAAATTTCGTTCGAGGAAAATTTTGTGGTAAGGTAATTTTTGTTGAAACAAACTACATTTTACAACTATAAGGCCTTGTTAGTGGTCCTTTTGAGGAAAAGTTGGAAACTTAGTTCTACTAAAAATTCATCTCTTGGGACCATTAGTGTCTCCTTTTTCCTTGAAACTCTTTTCTAGCTGAAAATTCTTACTAGATAAATTTTGTGGTAATGCAATTTTTGTTTAAAAAAATTACTTTCTAGAATTATAAGGCCTTGTTAGTGTCTTCTTTCAAGAAACATTGAAAATTTATTTCTAACAAAAATAGGAACCAGGGACCATTAGTGCCTCTTGTTTCCTTGAACCACTTTTCTAGTTGAAAATTCTTACCTAGAAAATTTTGAGGTAAGGTAATTTTTACTTCAACAAATTACTTTCTACTACAATAACACCTTCTTTGTACATTTTTTAGGAAAAATTGAAAATGAATTTCAAGTAAAAAATGTGTTTCCAATGACCTTTAGTGCCTCATGTTTCCTGCAAACACATTTCTACTTGAAATTTCTTAGCAAGAAAATTTTGAGGTAAGGTAATTTTTGTTGAAACAAATTAAAATTTAGAACTATAAGGCCTTGTTAGTACCTTTTTTTTGGAAATGTTGTAAAACTATTTCTAGTAAACATACGTCTATAGGGACAATTTTGTAGTAAGACATTTTCTGTTGAAACATATTGCTTTTTATAACTGTGACGCCTTGTTAGCACTTTTTTTTAGGAAACATTGGAAAAGTATTTCTAGTATAAATATGTCTCTAGGGATAATTAGAGCCTCATGTATCCTGCAAACACTTTTCTAGCTGAAAATTCTTTCAAGGAAAATTTTGTGGTAAGGCAATTTTAGCTAAAAACAATTACTTTCTAGAACCGTAAGGCCTTGTTAGTGCCTTTTTTTTGGAAATATTGGAAAATTATTTATATTAAAAATACATCTGTAGGGACAATTAGTGCCTCATGTTTCCAAGAAACACTTTTCTAGAAGAAAATTCTTACCAGGAAAATTTTGAGGTAAGGCAATTTTTGGTAAAACTAATTACTTTCAACAACTATAAGGTCTTGTTAGTGCCCTTTTTCAGGAAATATAGTAAAAATATTTCAAGTAATAATATGTCTCCAAGTACCATTACTATCTCACATTTCCTGGAAAAAAATTTCAAGCTTAAAATTCTTACCTAGAAAATTTTGTGATAAGGCAATTTTTGCAGAAACAAATTACTTTCTACAACTATAAGGCCATGTTAGTGTGTTGGAAGATAGGGCTCAAGCTCACACGACCAAGGAAGGCCCACATATCTAAGAGTATTATAAGATGGGGCAAACGACCAAAGAAGGCCCACAAGATGGGCCCAAGCCCATAAGAAGTAGGACCCACAATGATTACCATAAGTTGACATCCTTATCACATCAATTGAAAGATCAAGAAGTACTCAAGAAAGTCTCTTTATCTAATGGTCACGTCCTAGAAGAATTTTTGTTTGAATTATGTTTGTCTTTTATCTATATTAAATTATTTAATTATGCTAGGACTTATCTTGAAGTGTTAGAGTTTGGGTGTAATTGGGACAAAGGTAGTTTTATTGTAATTGGACTCTACTAACTTCCTCTATTATAAATAGAGGTTCATGTACTCTGATTATAATAAGTCAATGAATTATTTCACTTTTCCATAAATTCAACACGGTATCAGAGCGGGTTATGTGAGTTGACTTGGTCAACCCACAGAGATAAAGAGCTTCTTTTCTCTAAACCCAAAACCCTAAGTCTAGTTTCGTAGTTTTTTTTTCAATCCCTACACCCAAAGTTTTATTTTTGTTTTTTACCTCTATACAGAGTTTTTAATATTGAAAAGTATATATTAAACGAAAGATATTTGAGTCTAATTTCCAAAGAAAACTTTTTTTTCAAATCGGAGTTATCTACAGAGATATCGATATTTTAATGAGCGAAGGTCAGATTGCAAAAAGGTTCGAGCAGTAGAAGAAAGCTTCAAATTTTGAGGTATTTTTTCTAAAAAAAACTAGACTTTTTTTGGATAAATATATATCAAAATAAATATTTTTAAGTCTATTCTTTTACCTATTCAACTAATTTTTTAATTAAGTTATCTACAAAGAGAAATCGATATTTGAAGCAGCAAAGGTCAGATTGAAAAAGAGGAGCGGCAACAGAAAGCCTCAACTTCTAAGGTATTTTATGCTATCAAGAAAGAGACTTTATTTGGAGAATTATATATCAAAATAAATATACTTAACTCTATTTTCTTACCTATTCAACAAATTCTTGGTATTATTTTTTTTATAAGGAGATATTGATAATGGAAGAGTCAATGGTCATTATGGAAAAATAGGAGAAACATTACTTACTTCGGCCAGATGATAGAGACCAAAATTTATCAGATTATAAATCTTTTGATAATTATATTTTATGAAGTTAAGTTATACTTTTATGAAAGGTATTTAAGTCTACTTTCAGAAGGAGAAAATTTCATGTCAATCTGATCTATATTTAAAGAGATATTCGCATTGGAAGAATCTAAGGCCATGCTGGTATTCTGTTGTATTGAAAAATCCAAATTTATGCCGATTGTTTTACGTCACTTTTTGAGTTGATATATTAGAAAAATATCTCACTTATCCCTGGTTTGAGGGCTTATCTATGCATCTCTGTTATATGGGTTTTTTTCTACATCTATGATATTTGGTTCAAGCTGGGATCATTGCCATTACCTCCCAACTTGAGGGGGAGAAGTACAAGAAAGAGGTACTTTATTCCATATATTGTCGATGAGTTTATGTGACCAAAATATTCAAGAAAAGGGGAGCACAAAAGATGAGACTTCTGCATCTAAGAAAAAAAATATTTATATTGGATTATTATTATTTCATGGGTCCTTCTACAAGGTTTATTATTTTGGTTCATGTTATATGTGTTGGAAGATGGTCATATTATATTCAGCTACAACTATTATGTCTCTTTGGGGACATTATTATTGAAGAAGAGGTGGCCTCATATTATTCATTTATTTTACCCTATAAAAAATATCAAAATTATTTGTGGTTGGAAGTCCATGATGAAGGAACTTCATCCCTGTCAAAAATATCAAAATTATTTGTGGTTGAAAGTCCATGACGGAGGAACTTATTATTGCATCTATATTATACCCCCCTGAATTGGCTAGCTGGGTCTCAAGGAAGAGAGTGCTAGCGTGAGGGGGAGTGTTGGAAAATTGGAGGACTGCCATTTTATACAAATAGATCCTATACATCATTTGTAGCAAGCTGGGAGTTCTTGATGTTCTCTCACTCCCTGCTTGAGGGGGAGTGTTAGAAGATTAGACTGAAGCCCACACGACCAAGGAAGGACCACATATCTAAGAGTATTATAAGATGAGCCAAACGACTAAAGAAGGCCCACAAGATGGGCCGAAGCCCATAAGAAGTAGGACCTACAATGATTACAATGAGCTGACATCCTTATCTCATCAGTTGGAAGATCAAGAAGGACTCAAGAAAGTATCTTTATCTAACAGTCACGTCCTAGAAGAGTTTTAGTTTGAGTTATGTTTGTCTTTTATCTATATTAAGTTACTTAATTATGCTAGGACTTATCTTTAAGTGTTAGAGTTTGGGTGTAATTGGGGCAAAGGTAGTTTTATTGTAACTCTACTAGTTTCCTCTATTATAAATACAGGTTCATGTACTCTGATTATAATAAGTCAGTGAAGTATTTCACTTTTCCATAAATTCAACATAGTGCATTTTCAAGAAACATTGGAAAAGCATTTCTAGTAAAAATACTTCTACAGGTAACATTTGTGCCACATGTTTCCTGGAAACATATTTCTATTTGAAAATATATACCAGGAAAGTTTTGGTTGTAAGGAAGTTTTTTATGAAACAAATTACTTTCCACAACAATTACTTTCAACAACTATAAGGCCTTATTGGAGCATTTTTCAAGAAAAGTTGGAAAAGTATTTGTAGTAAAAATACGTCTCGAGGGACAATTAGTGCCTCATGTTTCCTAGAAACACTTTTCTAGCTGAAAATTATTACCAGGAAAACTTTTTCGTTAGGAAATATTTGATCAAACAAATTAGTTTCAACAATTATAAGGCCTTTTTAGTGCATTGTTTTAGGCAACGTTGGAAAAATATTTCTAGTAAAAATATGTCTCCAGGGACAATTAGTGCCTCATGTTTCTTAAAAATATTTTTCTAGTTGAAAAACTTTACAAGAAAATTTTGTTATATGGCAATTTTTGCTAAACAAATTACATTTTTCAATTATATGGCCTTGTTTGTGCCATTTTCCAGGAAACGTTGGAAAAATATTTCTAGTAAAAATACATATCCAAGGACCATTAGTGCATCATGTTTCCTGGAAACACATTTTAAGATGAAAATTCTTACAAGCAAAAATTTTGTGGTAAGGCAATTTTTGTTGAAAAAAATTGCTTTATATAAATGTGAGCCCTATTACTACCCTTTTTCAGAAATCATTGGAAAATTATTTGTAGTAAAAATACATTTCCAAGGACAATTAGTGTTGCATGTTTACCGAAAAAACTTTCTAGTTGAATATTCTTACTTGGAAAATTTTGAAGTATGTCAATTTTTGCTTAAAGAAACTAACTTCTAGAACCATAAGGCCTTGTTAGTGTTTTTTTTTCAGGAAATATTGGAAAATTATTTATAGTAAAAATACATCTCCGGGGACCATTAGTGCTTCATGTTTCAATGGAACACTTTTTAAGAAGAAAATTCTTACCAGTAAAATTTTGAGGCAAGGCAATTTTTTTGTGAAACAAATTACTTACCGCAACAATCAGGCCTTGTTAGTGACTTTTTTTTTCAGAAAATGAACGAAAAATATTTCAAGTAATAATACGTCTCTAGGGACCATTTGTGTTTGTCATTTCCTAGAACCACTTTTCAAGCTGAAAATTCTTACCAAGAAAATTTTATGGTATGGGATTTTTGCAGAAACAAATTGCTTTCTACATCTATAAGGCCTTGTTAGTGCCGTTTTTTTAGGAAATGTTGGGAAACTATTTTTAGTAAAATAATCTTCTAGGGACCATTGGTGCCTCGGGTTTATTGGAAACACTTTTCTAGCTAAAAATTCTTACCAGGAGGATTTTATGTTTAGGAAATTTTGTCTGAAAAAATTACTTTCTACAGGGATAAGGCTTTGTTAGTACAATTTTTCATGAAATGGCAAAAAAGTATTTCTATTAAAAATACGTCTCCAGGTATCAATAGAGGCACATGTTTCCTGAAAACACATTTCTAGTTGAAAATTCAAACTTTGAAAATTTGTGGTAAGGCAATTTTTGCTGAAACAAATTTCTTTCTACAACTATATGGCATTCTTAGAGCATTTTTTTCAAGAAATGTTGGAAAAATATTTCTAGTAAAAATGCATCCCTAGGAACCTTTAGTGCCTCATTTTTCCTAAAAGCACATATCTAGCTAAAAATGTTAACCAAATAAACTTTTTGGTTAAGCAATTTTTGCTGAAACAAATTAGTTTGTACAACTATAAGTCCTTGTTAGTGCATTGTTTTGGGAAACGTTGAAAAAAAATTTCTAGAAAAAATATGTCTCTAGGGACCATTAGTGCCTCATGTTTCTTGGAAACACTTTTCTAGCTAAAAAAGCTTACTAGGAAAATTTAATGGTAAGGCATTTTATGCTTAAACAAATTACTTTCTACAACCATAAGAAACCATAAGGCTATGTTAGTAAAAAAATTTAGGAATAATTGAAAAATTATTTCTAGTAAAAATATGTCTCTGGTGCACCATTAGTGTCTCATGTTTCATGGAAACACTTTTTAAGTTGAAAATTCCTACCTGGAAAAATTTCCTGAAACAAATTACTTTCTAAAACTATTAGTCCTTGTCAATGTATTTATTTTAGTAAATGTTTGAAAAGTCATTCAAGTAAAAATAATTCTCCTTAGATCATTAGTGCCTCATGTTTTATGGAAAATCTTTTCTAGCTGAAAATTCTTACCAGGAAAATATTGCGATACGGAAATTTTTGTTAAAATAAATTACATTTTAAAACTATAAGGCCTTTTTAGAACCTTTTTTTAGGAAAATTTTAAAACTGATTTCTTGTGAAGTTACGTCTCTTGGGGTAGTGCCTCATTCTTCCTGGAAACAAATTTCTAGCTGAAAAATTCTTACCAAGAAAATTTTGTGGTGAGACAATTTTAGCCAAAGCAAATTAGTTTCTAGAACTATTAGGCCTTGTTAGTTCATTTTTCAGGAATCATTGGTGCCTCATGTTTCATGGAAACACTTCTCTACCAAAAATGCTTTACATGGAAAATTTTGTGGTAAGGCAATTTTTGGTGAAGTAAATAACTTTCTACAACTGTAAACTCTTGTTAGTGCCTTTTTTTAGGAAACTTTGAAATTCTATATCTTGTAAAAATACGTAGCCAGGGACCATTAGTACCTCATGTTTCCTCGAAACACTTTTCTTGTAGAAAATTCTTACATGTGAAATTTTGTTGTAGGCAAATTTTGTTGAAACAAATTACTTCCTACAACTTTAAAGCCTCGTTAGTGATTTTTTCATGGAAACATTGGAAAAGTATTTTGTTAGGCCTCCTTGGTATGGATCGATTCACCTAAAGATCTTCTCTCGGTTCCTGATTGGAACATGTTTGAGAAGAAGGTTTGGAGTTCTTTGAATCTCGGATCTGATACAGGGACTCGTAGGCAGGCCACCTGAACCCGTAGGGAGACATGGAGAGGAAGATGAAGGTAACCAAACTTTTGAAGGAAGCTTGCACCTTGGACCTCGTTGGGAGAGAGAATCCGATCTCTGGCTAAAACTATTGATCAATGCTTAATTCATTATACACCGACGTCCCTATAAAAGGATTAGGGAACGCACACCACAAAGGCTGAACAAAAGGGCCACGAGTTTGAAGGAAATTACATCAAGACTTGCTAATTGGATAAAGTTGGGAATTACATAGTCTACCCCCTACGTCTTCTAATTACTCTAGATGCTATGGACTCCATAACATATTTCAAGTAAAAATACGTCTTTAGAGACCATTAGTGCTTCATGTTTCCTATAAATCACTTTTCTAGTGTAAAATTCTTATGACAAAATTTTGTGGTATGGCAATTATTGTTGAAACAAATTACTCTCTATAACTGTAAGCCCTTGTTAATGCCTCTTTTTAGGAAACTTTGGAAAAATATTTCTAGTAAAAATACATCTCCAGGGACCAATAGTACCTCACATTTCCTCGAAACACTTTTCTAGCTAAAGATTTTGAGGTCCGATAATTTTTGCGGAAACAAATAACTTTCTTCAACAAAAAGGTTTGTTAGAGCATTCATTCAAGAAACTTTGGAAAGTCTTTATGTGAAAATTCATCTCCAGGGACCCTAAGTGCCTCATGTTTTCCAAAAAAAAATTTACGGTTGAAAATTCTTTCAAAGGAAGATTTTGAGGTAAGACGGTTTTTGCTGAAAATTACTTTCTACAACTATGAGGACTTATTAGTGTATTTTTTTTAGGAAAAATTGGAAACATATTATTAGTAAAAATATATCTCTAGGGACCATTAGTGCCTCATGTTTCCAAGAAACATTTTTCAAGCTGAAAATTCGTACTTGGAAAATTTTGATGAAACAAATTACTTTCCACAATTCAAAGTACTTGCTAGTGTATATTTCCAGGAAACAATGGAAAATTATTTTTAGTAAAAAAATGTCTCCAGCAATCATTAGTGCCTCATCTTTTCTGGAAACACTTTTCTAGCAGAAAATTCTTTCCAATTTTTTTTTTGTGGTAAGGCAGTTTTTGTTGAAACAAATTACTTTCTGCAACCATAAGTCTAAGTTAGTGCATTTTTTTTCAGGAAACATTGGAAAAGTATTTCTATTAAAAATACATCTCCAGGGTCCATTAATGCTTGAAGTTTCCTAGAAAAACTTTACTAGAAAAAATTTCTTACTAGGAAAATTTTGAGGTAAGGCGATTTTTGTTGAAAGAAATTACTTTTTACAAATATAAGGCCTTGTTTGTGCATCTTTTTAGGAAATATAGGAAAAATATTTCTACAAAAAATATGTCTCCAGTGGCCATTAGTGCCTCATGTTTCTTGGAAACACTTTTCAAGCTAAAAGTTTTTACTAGGAGACTTTTACCCAAACAAATTACTTTCTACAACTATCAGTCCTTGTTACTGCATTTTTTTCCGATCCATCCACGTGCCAACTCGGCGTAAAGCGTTAATTAGGCTCCACAACTTAACAATTTGTTTCTTTTTTCAGGAAATGGTGCAAAGTATTTCTAGTAAAAATAGATCTCTAGGGAACACTAATGTGTCATGTTTTCAGGAAACCCATTTCTAGCTAAAAATTCTTACCATGAAAATTTTGTGGTAAAATTTTTTTTGCTGAAATAAGTTACTTTCTACAACTATAAGGCCTTGTTAGTGATTTTTTTAGGAAACATTGGAAAGGTATTTTACACAAAAATGCATCTCTAGTGACCATGAAAGCCTCATGTTTCCTGGAAATACTTTTCATGGAGAAATTTCATACCAGGAAAATTTTGAGGTAAGGCAATTTTTACTAAAAAAAATTACTTTCTAAAAGTATTTGGCCTTGTGAGTGCATTTTTTCAAGAAATGTACGCAAAATATTGGTAGTAAAAATATGTCTTTAGGGACCATTAGTGCCTCGGGTTTCATGGAAACACTCTTCTATGTGAAAATTCTTACCTGGAGGATTTTGTGGCAAGGCATCTTTTTATGAAACAAATTACTTTCTAGAACTAAAAGTCCTTGTTAGTGCCTTTTTTAAGGAAATGATGGCAAAGTATTTCTAGTAAAAATACATCTCCAGGGACTATTATTGCCTCATGTTTCCATGAAACCCGTTTTTAGCTAAAAATTCATACTAGGAAAATTTTGATGTAAGACAATTTTTGGTGTAACAAATTGCTTTCCACAACTAAAATGCCTTGTTAGTGCCTCTTTTCAGGAAATGTTGGGAAAGTATATGCCATAAAAATACATTTCTAGGGACCATCGGGCCTTTAGTTTTCTAGGAAACTCTTTCCTAGCTCAAAATTCTTACTAAGAAGATTTTTTGGTAAGGCAATTTGGTCTAAATAAAATTTAAGTCTACAACTTGTTAGTGCCTTTTTAGTAAACATTGGCAAAGTATTTCTTGTAAAAATTGGTATCTAGGGACCATTAATGCCTCTTGTTTCCTGAAAACTCTTCTCTAGCTGAAAATTCTTACCTGGAAATTTTTGTGGTGAGGCAGTTTTTACAGAAACAAATTACTTCCTACAACTATTAGGACTTGTTAGTGCAGTTTTTGCAAGAAACGTTGAAAAATTATTTCTAGTAAAAATACGTCTCCATGGACTACCAGTGCCTTATGTTTCTCAAAAATAATTTTCAAGCTAAAAATTCTTACCAAGAAAATTTTGTGGTACAAATAGTTTTGCAGAGACAAATTACTTTCTGCAACTATAAGGCCTTGTTTATGCAATATTTCAGGAAACATTAGAAAATTATTTCTAGTAAAAATAGGTCTCAAGGGACCAAAAGTGTTTTTTAGGAAAATTTGGAAAAATATTTCTTGAAAAATACTTCTCTAGGGATCATAACTGCTTCATGTTTCCTAGAAATACTTTTCTAGAAGAAAAATCATACCTAGAAAATTTTGTGATTAGCAATTTTTGCTTAAATAAATTACATTTTAAAACTATAAGGCCTTGTTAGAGCCATTTTTTTAGAAAACGTTGGAAAATTAATTTTAGTAAAAATATGTCTCCAAGGGCCATTAGTGCCTCAAGTTTCCTAAAAATAGTTTTCTAGCTGAAAATTCTTACCAGAAAAATTTTGCCGTGAGGCAATTTTTTGCTGAAACAAAATACATTTTACAACTATAAGGTCTTATTGGTTCTTTTCTTTAGGAAATTTTGGCAACATATTTCTTGTAAAAATTCATCTTTTGGAACCATTAGCGCCTCATGTTTCCTAGAAACACATTTCTAGTTTAAAATTCTTAACAAGAAAATTGTGGTGAGGCAATTTTTTTCTAAAAATAATTACTTGCTAGAACTGTAAGGACTTGTCAATGCATTGTTTTAGGAAACATTGGAAAAATATTCCTATAAAATATAGTTCTCCATCGACCATTATTGCCTCATGATTCCTGAAAACACTTTTCTAGCTAAAAATTCTTACCAGGAAAACTTTTTGGTAACACAATTTTTGCCAAAAAAAATTACTTTCTAGAACTATAAGGCCTTTTTGGTATAAATTCATCTCATAGGGCCATTTGTGCCACATGGTAGAAAAACTTTTCTAGCTGAAAATTCAGGCCAAGATAAATTTGTGGTAAGGCAATTTTTGCTGAAACAAGTTATATTTTACAACTATAAGGCCTTGTTAGTGGCCTTTTTTAGGAAACTTTGGATACTTATTTCTTTTAAAAATTCATCTCCTGGGATCATTAGTGCCTCAAGTTTCCTAGAAACACTTTTCTAGTTGAAAATTGTTTCTAGGAAAATTTTGTGGTAAGGCCATTTTGGATTAAACAAGTTACTTTCTAGAATTGAAAGGCCTTGTTAGTGCCTTTTTAAGGAAACACTGGAAATGCATTTCTAATAAAAATAGGTCTCCATAGATCATTAGTGCCTTTCTTTCCTTTGGAACACTTTTCTAGCTCAAAATTCTTCCCAAGAAATTTTGTAGGTAAGACAAGCTTTTTTGAAACAAATTACTTTCTACAACTTTAAGGCTTTCTTAGTGCCTTTTTTTTAGGAAAAGTTGGAAAAGTATATCTAGTAATAATACGACTCAAAGGACCACCTCAAATTTCCTGTAAACACTTTTCTACCTGAAAATTTTTACTATGAAAATTTTGAGGTAAGACAATTTTTGCTGAAAAAAATTATTTTCTACAACTATAAGGTCTTGTTTGTTCATTTTTTCAAGAAACATTGGATAAAAAATTCTTTTAAAAATATGTCTCTAACGACCTATAGTGACTTATTTTTTCTTCGAAACACTTTTCTTGCTCAAAATTCTTTCCAAGGCAATTTTTGTTGAAACAAATTATTTTCTTCAACTATAAGGTCTTGTTATTTGATTTTTTCAAGAAACATTGGATAAGAAATTCTAGTAAAAATACATCTCTAGCGACCTATAGTGATTCATTTTTCTTCGAAACACTTTTCTAGCTCAAAATTCTTTTCAAGAAAAAATTGAAAGGCAATTTTTGCTGAAACAAATTACATTCTACAACTATTAGGCCTTCTTAGTGCTTTTTTTAAGGAGATGTAGGAAAATAATTTCTAGTAAAAATTCATCTACAGGGACCATTAGTGCCTCATGTTTCCTGGAATCATTTTCTAGCGCAAAATTCTAACCAGGAAAATTTTGAAGGCATTTTTTAATAAGATTACTTTCTATAACTATGAGATCTTGTTAGTGCCATTTTTCAGGACAGATTTGAAAAGTATTTCTAGTATAAATACGTCTTCAAGGACAATTAGTGCCTCATGTTTCATGAAACACTTTTTCTAGCCGAAAATTCTTTCTAGGAAAATTTTGAGGTATGGCAATTTTAGCTAAAAAAAATTACTTTCTAGAAACATAAGGCTTTTTTAGTGCATTTTTTTAGGAAATATTGTAAAATTATTTCTAGTAAAAATACATCTCTTGGGACCATTAATGCCTCATGTTTTCTGGAAACATTTTTCTAGAAGAAAATTCTTACCAGGAGACTTTTGAAGTACGGAAATTTTTGGTGAAACTAATTACTTTCCCCAACTATGAGGCCTTGTTAGTGCCTTTTTTTTGTAGGAAATATAGAAAAAAGTATTTCAAGTAATAATACGTCTCATGGGACCATTAGTGGCTGACGTTTCCTGGAAACACTTTTCAAACTTAAAATTCTTACCAAGAAAATTTTGTGGTTGGGCAATTTTTGTTGAAACAAATTATTTTCTACTAATATAAGGCCTTGTTAGCGCCTTTTTTTTAAGGAAACGTTGGCAAAGTATTATTAGTGGACCATTACTGCCTCAGATCTCCTTGAAACACTTTTTTGCTGAAAATTCTTACCAGGAAGATTTTGTGGTAAGGCAATTTTGTTAGAAACAAATTACTTTCTGCCACAATAAGGCCTTGTAGGTGCCATTTTTCAGGAAACATTGGAAAAATATTTGTAGTAAAATATGTTTCCGAGTACCTTTTGTGCCACATTTTTCTTGGAAATACATTTTTATTTGAAAATTCATACCAAGAAAATTTTGTTGTAAGACAGTTTTTGCTTAAACAAATTACTATCTATAACTATAAGGCCTTGTTAGTGCATTGTTTTACTCAACATTAGAAAAATATCTTTAGTAAAAATATGTCTCCATGGACCATTAGTGCCTCATGTATCCTGAAAACACTTTTCTAGTTGAAAAATATTATCAATAAATTTTTGTTATAGGTCAATTTTTGCTATGTTGATTTTCAAGATTCCATAGATGATAACTTTAGGAAAAAGCAAGAAGGAAGAAGAGAGAAGAGAAAGAGAGGATAGAAATATGGTAAACGTCCAAAGATAGGATAGGAAATTAGGGTTTTGGACTTAGGCCAAACCCTCCCCCATAAGTCATATTTCTTGGTATCAAAAGTATCAATATTACATGTATACCCTTCACCCTAATAAGAGTAGATAATAGACAGAAAATGTAAACTAATTACATTAGTTCCATCCTAATTACATCATATACTCCAACACTCCCCCTCAAGTTGGGAGGTAATGGCTGTGATCCCAACTTGAGCCAAATAATATAGATGTAGTATTATGCTCCTCCATCACGGTGTCCCAAGGGTAAGTACGACACCAGGTACAAACTCTCAAAGGGTAGAAATGGGTGATAAAACATAAGTCGAAACCAACCTCAAAGGATTTTGAACAAATATAGTGAAAATAATCACAAAAGTGGGTGATGCCTATCATTTACCTGACGATGATAAAAGACCCACGGGTACCAATAAAAAGTTTGAATGAACTTAAAACGCCCATACAAATAAAAGGGACCAACAAAAACAATACTTGAAAAGGGTTGGCCAATAAGGATAAGTGAGAGTCAAATAAAGGATGGTAAGAGAAAGACTGTCAAAAGGTAATGGGTAAAGAGGAAGATAAGATATTGAGGCCACCATGTGCTTTTTCTAAGAAATTCAAATTCTGCATAAGACGAACCAATACCGATAACAGTCAACAAATAATGAACCCAAGACAAACAATCGAGGAGTTCTTCTTCAAAAATAATGTCTCAATCAAAGAGACACATTAGCAGAAACAATTATGGGCCAATGCCCAATAATACATACCAAATAATGAAAATTCTTAATAAGGACACATGAAATAATTTGCAAAGAGTCCATCATTGAATACAAAAGATGTGTACCAAATAATAAGTTTGCAATAATCCAAGATAATAACCCAACCGAAGTGAAGAATGTAGCAGATAGCAGTTTTTACACTCAAAGAGTGAGTCAAGCCGAGTCATAAATACTGAGTCACGTTGAGTAGAGTAGAAAACTCAAACTGAATCAAGTGACCGAGTTTGACAAATATTTCTAGAAGAGTGATGCCTGAAGAGACCACTAACGTCCATCAATTGAGGCTGATAGAACAGCCAAGACCAGAGCTTCACGCACTTGATTGTCATGGGCAGAACCACCCCGTCTTGAGGCTGACGGCACAGCCTGACCCAGAGCACTAAGCTCTGATATTGGTGGACGGAACCACCACACCTCTAGAGGTCGACGGTGTGGCCTGAATGAAGAGCTTCACACTCTGGTTTCACCATGAGGAAGAAGAAGCTAGGTTGCTGGAAAAATCCAAGAGGCCTCCTCCCCTCCTCTTCATTTTCTATTTAAACTTAGGTTTAGCTTATTACATAACAGCCCATGGGCCTAACATAATGCAACCCAACCCTTTAAGCCCTTTCTAATTACCCTATGTACATAACATAAATTATAAAAGAAATATTAGCATAAAGTCTATCTAATATGCATTCCAACATATCATAACATCCCCCCTCTGGGGAGTCAACCAGCAACAATTTGCCAATTAGAAAATTATGTCAGGGTTGAGACAATGCTTTGGTGAAGACATCAGCCACTTGAAGATCTGAAGAAATGTATGGAAGAGAGATTACCCGGTACTCCAAAGTGTCGTAGATAGAGTGACAGTCAACCTCAGTGTGCATGGTGCGCTCATGGAAAAAGGGTTGGCAGTAATCTGAATGGCACTCATATTATTTGCATGGAGTGGTATAGGTGAAGTCTGAGGAAAATTGAGCTCAACAAGAAGACCACGGAGCAATATAACTTTAGAACATGCGGTAGACATGGTACAATAGTCTGCCTAGGTGGATGACTTGGACACCCGGTCCTGTTTCTTACATTTCCAAGAAATCAGTGCATCCCCTAAAAATATACACCAACCTGTATGTATCAGGGCACCCTGCCCAATCAGCATCACTGTAGGCAACCATTCGAAGCGCGGAGCCTATAGGAAAGAATAATCCATGAGTACGAGAACCTCACAGATAGCGGATGATGTGTCGAACTACAGCAAGATGAAGGTGCCAAGGAGAAGACATAAACTGACTAACCTGATGAACAACATAGGAGATATCCGAACGAGTAGTGATCAAGTATATGAGACTCTCAACCCATCGTCGATCGATAGTAGGATCATCAAGAAGAGCCCCTTCATCTTTCCTATTTTTGACATTGACCTTCATAGCAGTAGTAACTGAAGATGTGTCCTCCAACCCAACTAGAGTAATAATATCTTGAATATACTTATGCTGGTTTAAGAAAATACCGTTGGGTCGGTGATGTACATCCAGCCCTAAGAGGTACATGATCTAGCAAAGGTCCTTCATATGAAAGGTGGCATGCAACATTGTTGAAGCTTGGTAATCAGGCCAAATTCAATGCCAGTAATGATGATGTCATTAAACCAAGAGAATGACCATGCCCATGACAGACTTGTGATAGAAGAGAAAGGAATCATTTTGAATCTATGTAAACTTTTGGAGAATAAGTGTGCCGATAAACTTCTCAAACCAAGCTCAGGGAACTTGCTTATGCCCATACAGAGGACGGTGTAGCTTGCAGACATCATCAGGAGAAGAGGTAGTCATACCGGGGGGAGCTTCATGTAGACATCTTCCTGTAGATCACCTTGTGGAAAAGCATTCTTCACATCCATCTGATGTAGTGGCCAGGACTGGGAGACTGCAATGGCTAATATAGTGCGGATTGTGGTCATCTTGGCAACTAGTGCAAATGTGTCCTCATAATCAATCCCATATTCATGCTCTTTCCCTAGGGCTACTAGGCGGGCTTTATACCAATCCAATGATCCATCTGAACGCAGCTTGATAGAGAAGACCCACTTACTCCCAAGAGGCCGAATAGTAGGGGGCAAGTAACAATGTCACAAGTGTGATTCTCCTCTAGAGCTTGTAGTTCTATTCGCATTACCTTTTGCCAACACTCATGTGCCATTGCCTATTTGTAGCAAGAGGGAATGGAAATAGATGATAAAGTAGCCACAAGTGATACAAAGGAGGAGAAACCATACCTATCAGGAGGGCAAGAAGGACGAGTAGACCTGTGAAGAGTGATGGAGGCTGGAACAGAGAGATGATCAGGAGTAGGCACTAGGTTGGGATCAAGAGGGGACAACGATGGAGTAGGGTGAGACTCATCAAAGCTAGGCAGAATAGACAAAGATGTAGATGGCAGTGTAACTTGAGATGAAAAGAAATATTGATTTTTAAAGAAGACCACATTCCGAGAAACACTGATTTGATGAGCCTGGGGATCATAGAAAATATAGCCTTTTTGAGAAATGGCATAAACAAGAAAAGCACACATAACTAATTGATCTGTAAGTTTGTGTCGTTCATGATCAAGTAGATGCATAAAACAAACTCAACCGAACATCTGAAGATCAGTATATGACGGAGAATAACCAAATAACTTAAAGAATGGAGAAGCATTATGCAAGGTAGGAGAGGGCAGGTGGTTGATTAAATTAATTGAGGTAGAAAGTGCTTCACATAGAAGGGTGCGGACCATATGAAGAAGGTGACGATTTTTTCGGTCAGCAACCCCATTTTGTTGTGGTGTCAAGGGACAAGAACACTGAGAGATAATGCCTTTGCTTCTGAGAAAATCCTGGAATTCAGTTGACATGTACTCACCTCCAGAGTCAGAGCGCAGTACCTTAATGTGAGTGGAGAATTGTGTTTCAAGAAGCGCAAGAAACTGCTTAAATACCACAAAAACTTCAAACTTAGCCCGTACGAAGTAGACCCAGGTAAACCGATTAAATTCATCAATAAAGGTAACAAAGTATTTATATTGTGCATGTGAGACAATAGGATCAATTCCCCAAACTTCACTATGAATAAGATCAAAACAGTGGGAGGCATGCAAGGCATGATGAGGAAAAGGTAAAACTTTACTTTTGCCAAGTTTGCATGATGAACAGTCAAAAGAAAGATCAATGTTATGGTCCCATGTCATGGATCGAGTAACTCGGCATGGGATTAGTAAATCTAGTGTAGAGAGAAAGAGACAGACAAAGAGTTGTTGCTCTTGGTAAGGAGGAAAAGGAACCTCCTTTTTACAGAAGGGCTGCTGATCTCTGTAAGGATGGGAGCCCTTGCTGCTGATGCTCGTGCAGGTTGAAGGGGGAAAGATGTCCCCTCTAACTGCACTATCAGCAGCAGCAAGGGCTCCCCATCCTTACCGAGATCAGCAACCCTGCTATAAAAAGGAGGTTCCTTTTCCTCCTCACCGAGAGCAGTAACTCTCTCTCTCTCTCTCTATGCTGGATTTACCAATCCCATGCCGAGTTACTCGATCCATGACACGGGACCATAACAACTTGGTATCAAAGCAGGGTAACATGGGGGATACATCCAGAAATGAAGAATTGAGAAGCATGATCAGAGAGATGCAAGATGCACAGGCTGAAAAGTGGGGGAGGCTGGATAGTTATGGGCCGCAGTTGAAACAACTTCCTAGTATTCAATTGAAACTCCAGCGACTCTCTAGCCTAATGTCTGATATCATGTCAGAGAGACACACTACACCAAAACAAAGAGGGGAGAATCATTCACACAGCCGAAGAGAGGAGCAGTTTTCTGGGCGCACCACTATCCATGCACCATAGGGTGGAGGGACAATACCCAGGTACACAAAATTGGATTTCCTACATTTACTGGGTTAGTCGATCCCTTAATTTGGTTGTATAGATGTGAGAATTTTTTTTCAAATCAAGGGACTACTGAGTTTGACAAGGTGGGACTAGCCGCCTTCCATTTGCTAGACGAGGCACAACTAGAAAGATTACTGCGGGATTGGGATGAATTTAAAGAGTTATGTACAATTAGATTTGGCCCTCCTGCCCACAACAACCCCTTGAGAGATTTGGTGTTGTTTGGACAAACCGGGTCTATTGTATTGTATTAAAAATAGTTCCAAGAAAAATTGGCATGCGCTGGCCAGTTGGTACACGTCGACCAACAGGTCAACTTATTTACATCAGGCCTCAATGAAGGTCTGAGATTAGAGGTGGAACTTGACTCACCTTCAGATTTGGCTCGGCTAATGAATTTAGCTAGATCAATGGAACAAGGGCAATGGCTTCAACATCGAAGGCCAGTTTGGCAAGGGGACCAGAACACTTCTACCAATTGGCAAGGCCGGAAAAATACTTCCCCTAAGGTGCCATATCTAGCATTACCACCACCCAGAAATACTCCACACACTACTCTGGCAGCCGACACACAATCGAGTAATCCACCAGATCAGTATATCAGAAAATTAATCAGTTTGGAGATGGCGGAACAGAGGTCCAAGAACCTGTGCTACAACTGTGATGAACTGTATAGGGCAGGCCACCAATGTAAACAATTGTTCTGGCTAGAAGTGGATGAACCAGAGGAAACAGAAAACAATGATAATTTTATTGCAGAGGAACCACCAGAAATCTCTTTGAATGCTACTACTGGGCAGAAATCTGCCAAAACTATGCAAGTAAGAGCTCAAGTCATCGACCAGGAACTTGTGGTACTAGTGGATTCGGAAAATACCTACAATTTTCTTAGCTTAACAGCTGCTCATAATCTTCAGTTACAGATCCATCCACACCCAACAACCACGATTTCAGTGGCCAATGGGGAGAAAGTCCCTAGCTATGGGATCAGCAAAGCGGTAAAATTTTCAATTGGTACGACTTTATTTCATTCAGAATTTTTGTCATACTTTTGGCAAGATTTTATATGGTTTTGGACATCAAATGGTTACAAACATTGGGACCCATATTGTGAGACTTCTCTGCTTTAATTATGAGCTTTGTACTGAGAGGATGCCAAGTGCTATTACAAGGCAGTCAGGTGGACAAGTCCCACCACCTTCTTACGATTCACACACCGACCATCCAGACAACACTATAGAAAAACTTCTCGACAAGTTTTTGGACCTCTTCCACGAGCCTTCCAGATTGCCTCCTTTGCGGCACTGTGACCATAGGATCTATTTAAAACCAGGTTCTAATGTGGTGGTAGTTCAGCCGTACCGGTATCCACACCTTCAGAAGGATGTCAGGCCATGTTACAACAGGGCCTTATTCGCAGTAGTTGCTCCCCTTTCTCTTCACCAGTTTTGCTCGTGAAGAAACACGATGGCACATGGAGATTTTGTGTCAATTATAGGGAGTTAAATGCCGAGACCGTGAAGGATAAGTTCCCTATACCGGTAGTAGAGGAGCTCCTGGATGAATTTCATGGGTCATGGGTCTTCACAAAATTGGACTTACGCTCGGGATATCATTAGCTTCGTATGCACTCCTCCGACATCGAACAAACGACCTTCCGCACACATCACAACCATTTTGAGTTTGTGGTCATGCGATTTGGGTGATCAAACGCCCCCTCCACTTTTCAGGAGTTGATAAATGAGGTATTCCGTAATTGTCTCCAAAAATTTGTACTTGTTTTTTTTATGATATACTCATATATAGCCAATCAGGGGTAGTGCATTTACGGGTATTTTTGAATTATTACGAGCCCACCAGTTCTAATTGGAGAAATCTAAATGCTTTTTTTTTAAGTCACATGTTTCCTATCTCGGCCATGTTATATCACATGAGGGGGTCATTGTTGATCCCGAGAAGATTCAAGCAATTCACAATTGGCCACAACCTCATACTAGCTCAACTTTGAGAGGATTTTTGGGCCTAACCTGATACTACCACAAATTCATTCAAAATTACGGACCCTTGGCAGCACCATTGACCAGTCTCCTCAAGAAAAATTCCTTTATTTGGAATGAGGAGGCCACACAGTCCTTCTAGGCTCTCAAACTCGTTCTCGCCTCCACACTTCCCAAATTTGAAGACTTATTTGTGGTAGAGTGTGATGCATCCGGGGGGGACTCCCACCCCATTACATATTTCAGCAGACAGTTGGCAGCATGACATCACAAATTGGTAGCATATGAAAGAGAATTAATCGGGTTGGCCAAGGTTGTCCAACATTGACGACCTTACTTATGGGGCCGTACATTTCTCATCCATACTGATCATTACAGCCTTAAATTCTTAATTGAACAGTGCCTCACTACTATTTCACAGCAGCACTGGATCCGTAAGTTGATGGGATTTGATTTTTTGGTAGAGTACAACTCGGGAAGATTAAACAAAGCAGTGGATGCCTTGTCACAGAGTTATGAGAATCAGCAGCTACAATGTGCTATCAGCAAGCCTCATTTACTCATATTAGACTTGGTAAGAGAGGCGCATGCCAATCTTCCTACCCTACAAGAACTACACATCAAAATTAAAGAGGGGACATTGGATTCTAAGTGGTCCATCCATGATTCCCTTATTTGCTAAAAATGGTGGATTTATCTACCACACACTTCAGATTTGATTCCAGCCATCCTCTCTAGCTACCATGACAACACACATGAAGGCATCCAAAAAATATTGCATCGCGTTCAAGCAGATTTCTATTGGCAAGCCATGAAGACCAACATAGAAACATATGTCACAGCCTGCCATGTATGTTAATGAAACATGGCCGAACACTTAAGTCCAACATGTCTTCTTCAACCTCTCGTGCTCCCTACACAAGTCTGGGCCGATATTTCTATGGACTTCATTGAGGGTCTTCCCTAGACAGCCGTCAAATTAGTATTATTTTTGGTGGTCGATCGGTTCTCCAAGTATGCACATTTTATTCCTATGGCACACCCATATACAGCCTCACGAGTGGCACATACCTTCCTTGCACATATTGTCCGTTTGCATGGCTATCCAGAATCCATTTTCAGTGATCGGGACGCAGTATTTACTAGCACTTTCTAGCAGGAACTTTTTTGTCTAAGTGGCATGAAGTGGAAATTTTCCTCCTCATATCATCCTCAGATAGATGGCCAAACCGAGGTGGTTAACCACACTATAGAAATGTATCTACGGTGCCTTGTGGGAGATCGTCCTAAAAACGTGATTTTGTGGCTACAATGGGCTGAATATTGTTTCAACACTTCATTCCACTCAGCCTTGCAATCCAGTCCATTCCGGGTTCTATATGGCCGGGAACCACCTAGGCTCCTATCTTATACTCCAAGTTCCACCCATGTGGACACAATTGATCAGGCTCTCATGGATCGCAACCAGATACTACAAAATATTATAGATTGACTCCTATGCACATAGGTTCGTATGAATGATTTCTACGACAAGGGACACAGAGACATCTCGTACGAGATAGGGGACTACATTTGGCTACTACTCTAACCGTACAGACAATAGTCAATTGTAGGACCGCCCTGCCATAAACTCTCACCCAAGTACTTTGGGCCTTTCTCCATTATCCTCTTCTTTTCTATTTATACCAAGGGTTAGGTTAATTACGTTATAGCCCATGGGCTAAACACAATGCAACCCAGCCCAACTACTCCCTTTCTAATTACCCTATGTACATGATATAAATTATACAACAAATATTTACATAAAGCCTATCTTATATACATTCCAACATATGGTAACATCCCCCTCTCAAATTGATGCTGGGAAGTCAACCAACAATAATTTGCCAACCAAAAAAATATGTCGGGGTTGAGAAAATACTTTGGTGAAGACATCAGCCACTTGAAGATCCTAAGAGATGTACGAAAGAGATATTACCCGGCACTCCAAAGTGTCGCGAATAGAGTGACAATCAAACTCAATGTTCCTATTATCAGCATGGAGAGGTGTATGGGTAGTTTGAAAAAACTGAAGCTAAAAAAAAAGGCCGTGTAGCCATATAACTTCAGAACACGCAATAGACATGGCACGATACTCGGCCTTGGTAGAGGACTTGAACACCCAGTCTTGTTTCTTACATTTCAAAGAAATCAATGCATTCCCTAATCAACACCCAGCCCAATCAACATCACTGTAGGTCACCAGTCGAAGCACAGAGCATGTAGGAAAGAATAATCCACGATTAGGAGAAGTTCGCAGATAGCGGATGTTGCGCCGAACTGTCGCAAGATGAAGGTGCCGAGGAGAAGACATAAATTGACTGACCGGATGAATGGCATAGGAGATGTCAAGATGAGTAGTGGTAAAGTATATGAGACTCCCAAATAGGCATAAATGGATAGTAGGATCATCAAGAAGAGCCCCTTCATCTTTCCTGTATTTGACATTGACCTCCATAGGAGTAGCGACTGAAGAAGTGTCCTCCAAACCAGATAGAGTAATAATATCTTGAATATACTTATGCTGGTTTAAGAAAATACCATTGGGTCGATGATGTACCTCCAACCCTAAGAAGTAAGTGAGTTGGCCAAGATCTTTCATATGAAAAGTTGCATGCAACACCTACTGACTCTTAGTAATCAGGCCAGAGTCAGTGCCAGTAATGATGATGTCATCCACATAAACCAAGAGAAAGACCATGCCCGCGACAGACTTGGGATAGAAGAGAGGAATCATACTAACTTTGTGTAAACTTGTGTAGAATAAGTGTACCGAAAAAATTCTCAAACCAAGCTCGGGGAGCTTGTTTAAGCCCATACAGAGGATGGCGTAGCTTGCAGACATCATTAGGAGAAGAAGTAGTCATACCAGAGGGAAGCTTCCTATAGATATCCTCTTGTAGATCACCATGGAGAAAGGAATTCTTCACATCCATCTGATGTACTGGCCAGGACTGTGAGGCTACAATGGCTAATATAGTGTGAACCGTGGTCATCTTGGCAATTGGAGCATCCTCATAATAAATCCCATATTTCTGCTTGTTTCCCAAGGCTACGAGATGGCCTTTGTACTGATCCAAAGATCCATCTCAATGCAGTTTGATAGAGAAAACCCATTTACTCCAAAGAGGCTGAATAGAAGGGGGCAAGTAACAATGTCCCAAGTGTGATTCTCCTCTAAAGCTTGTAGATCTGTTTTCAATGCCTTTTGCCAACATTCATGTGCCATTGCCTGTTTGTAGCAAGAGGGAATGGAAATAGATGATAAAGTCGCCACAAGAGATATAGGGGAGGAGAAACCATACCGATCAGGGGGTCTAGATACGCGAGTAGACCAGCGAAGAGTGGTGGAGGCAGGAGCAGAGGGATGATCAGGAGCTGGTGCCATGTCAAGATCAAGAGGGGGCACAGATGAAGTGGGGCAGGACTCATCAAAGCTAGGCAGAATAGACAAAGTTGCAGATGGCAGTGCAACATGAGATGGAAAGAAATATTGATTTTCATAGAAAATCTCATTCCGAAAAACACGGTGTTATGGACCCAATAGTGAGTCGAGTCAGGCTAAGACACCAGGATTGAGTCAATTACTCTGACTGAGTTAGTTATATAGTCATTTAGTTTATTTTCATGTTAAATGCCATGGAGGGGAAAAATTGTAATTCTCTCTAGAACCTTGTGGTCTTGAGTCCTATTTAAGGGATGACCTGGAGTCTAATTTCACCCAAAATAAAGGATCGGCGTTCTCCTAAACAAACCCTAGGATCAACATTCTCCTCAACGAACCCTAGGATCGGCGTTCTCCCTTTGATGAGCCTGGTTATCCATCGTCTTCAATCCTCTCCATTCCATTCCGTGAATACTCCATTCCTTCATTTTTCCATGAGAATTGCCTTCTCGTTCTTCTTCTTCCTTGCGAATCGCATTGTGGATTTGGGACCATAACATCTTGGTATCAGAGCAGGTTCACAATGAACGATTCTTCATTCTGAGATGAAATAGCCGCAGTGTGCGCTTCGCTCCTAGATGAAATAGCAACATGGCACACAGAAATAAATCAACAATTCGGGAGGAGCTACGTGACTAGAGCACAAAATTAATCTCCGGAATAGAGGTGATACTTCAGGCTAGAGGGGCCAAAATTGATGCTGGTCGGGATAAGGATTTAGAGACGAGGGTCACAATTTTGGAAGAAGACAGTGCATCCTCGATCTCAGTGAATAATTTCACCCATTCTGAAGTCCTTCAACCTCAAACCTCTGTTATGGACTCCATAGCATTATGAGTTATCCATAGGCATAGAAATTAAATTATGTCAATTTACTTTTCATGTAATTTCAATTCGGTTTGGTTTACTTTATTTGGTTTGGTTCACTTTGGGTTGGTTCAGTGTAATGTGGCGTGAACCACTTGACCTATGGGTCATCTTTGTATTTTCGTCCTCAACCCTATTTAGGGGGACGTGAATGAGAAGAGAGGCAAGTATTGAGAAAATTATATTTTACAGGTCAGATTCTCCCTCAGAGGTCTAGGTCGGATTTCTCCCTTTGAGGTCCAAGGTTGAGCTTCCTCCAAAGCTCCTTCGTTCTATTTGAGTTCCACCATTACTCGTTCAAGAAACAAGAATTCCCTTCCAACGTCAACAGGAAAGAAGGGTGACTCGATCCATGGCAAGGGAAGAACCTAACATCTTGGTATCAGACAGGTCCACCCTTGGAGATTCCTCTTCCCCTGACGATTTGAGACAGTTAGTGGAGGATACTAGGCAGAGGACAGATAACCAGGCTCATGCCCTGGAAGAGGTGCGTCAAACAACCTCTGATTTGCATGAGGCAATAAAATCAATGGATGCTGCCATCCAAGCTCTCCTCCGGCGACAAGAGGACCATGATACACGCGCCCAACCACCAGCTGTCTACTCTCCACCGGCCGACCACCATCAATTCCACCCCCCCCCCCCCCCCTACAACCACCACTGCGTCAACATCATCCCCATCTGGGGCCTGCCGTTCAAGGACCAACACTGTGCCCAGGTATTTAAAACTTGACTTTCCTACGTATGATGGGTCTAAGGACCCTTTGATTTGGTTAGCCAAGTGTGATCAGTTCTTTTATCATCAAAAAATACCTTCGGATGAGAAAGTGTATTTGGTCGCCTACCACATGCTCGATGAAGCACTTCTATGGTACCACCAATTCTTAAATGACCAAGTGGTTCAGGATTGGGCAACTTTTAGACAATCTTGCATGATGAGATTTGGTCCTCCAGCTAGTAGCAATCCATTGGGAGAATTAATCAATTACAAACAAACTGGAATACTAGAGGTGTACCAAAAGACCTTCCAGGAAAGGTTAGCCCGAGCAAACCAGTTTGGTAGCCACACACAGTATGTTCATATTTTTACTGTTGGTTTGACAGAAGCTCTGCGATTAGAAGTTGAATTACATGCTCCTACAGATTTAGACCACACTATGAATTTAGCCAGGGCAATTGAGCACAAGCAGCGTGCTCTAAAGGAGTCACTGGTAAGAAAACCAGCTTGGCCAGGGAGGCACAATGCCTCAGCGCCAAACCCTTCCTATGGACCTCCACAATTTAGAGACAGTGCAACACCACGCCCAGACATCTCTAATTCGGCTCCACTTGCTCCTTACTTCAAAAAACTTACTAGACAGGAAATGGACCAGAGAAAGGCCAAGGGCCTCTGTTTTAACTGTGATGAACAGTATGTCATTGGACACCACTGCAAACGATTATTCAGTATATGTCTGTGGGAGGATGGAGAAGAAATACTACTAGAGGAGGAAATTGTGGAAACTGGCCAAGAAGGTCCAGAGATTTCCCTTCATGCTATGATAGGTCTACGCAGTTCAAGCACAATGCAGGTTAAGGCCCAATTACATCATTTACAGTTACTGGCTTTAGTTGACTCGGGCAGTACACATAATTTCATCAGTCAACAGGCGGCAGAACAACTTGGGTTAGTAGTACAGCAACAGACTAGTCTTTCTGTATCAGTAGCCAATGGGGCTAAAATTACTAGTGTAGGCATATCACTAGCCACACACTTTGATATTGAAGGATATACGTTTGTTGCAGATTTTCTTGTGATTCCACTATCAGGATTCGATTTGGTTCTAGGAATTAAATGGCTACAATTGTTGGGACCAATACTATGGGATTTCCAAGCTCTGACCATGTCTTTTATCGAGGACCAGCATCAGATTATATTGCATGGCACACAAGCACCACTCACCTGCACACTACAGGTTGTCGAGGTCCAGTCCAAAAACACATGTAAGTTATCTCACTTACTTACGGAATTTGAAGATATCTTCCAAGACCCTACTGCCTTACCGCCACTTAGGCACTGTGATCACCGTTTCCGTTTGAAAACGGGTACCGAGCCGGTAGTGGTGCGTCTGTATCGTTACCCTCACTTACAGAAGAATGAGATTGAAAGGCAGTGCGAACAGATGTTAGCACAGGGTATTATTCAGCCCAACAGGTCTCCTTTTTCTTCACCGGTATTACTAGTCCGCAAGCATGATAAGTCATGGAGGTTCTGTGTGGATTACCGACAACTCAATGCCCATACGATTAAAGATAAATTTCCTATTCCAGTGGTGGACGAGCTGTTAGATGAGCTCCATGGAGCTACTATTTTTACTAAACTCGATTTGAAATCTGGCTATCATCAAATCTGAGTTCATCCATCAGATGTGGAGAAAACAGTGTTCCGCACGCATCACGGCCATTTTGAATTCCTCGTAATGCCATTTGGTCTGTCAAATGTGCCTTCCACCTTCCAGGCCCTCATGAATGAGGTATTTTACTCTCTTGAGAAAAAATGTATTGGTATTTTTCGATGATATTTTTTTCTATAGCAACAGTTGGGAAAAACATCTTCAGCACCTTCACCAGGTATTTTCTCTTATAAGTTCACATCATTTGGTTTTAAATCGGTCAAAATGTTCTATGGGCACATCAGAAGTGGCATACTTGGGCCACGTTATTTCAGCAACAGGGGTGAAGGTAGACCAGAGTAAGATACAGGCGGTCACAGAGTGGCTTATTCCTACATCTATTACAGCCTTAAGAGGATTTTTGGGCCTAGCTGGATATTATAGAAAATTTTTTCATAGCTATGGCCAGCTTGCAACTCCACTCAACAATCTCCTCAAGAAAAATGCTTTTACCTGGTTAGAGACAGCAACTCATTTCTTTCAGCAATTGAAAGACGCCTTATCATCCGCCCCAGTGTTGCAGCTCCCCGACTTTGAGGAGTCATTTGTAGTGGAATGTGATGCTTCGGGGGGGATGCTTCCGGGGGGGTATTGGCGCAGTGTTGGACCAACAGGGCCACCCGATTGCTTATTTTAGCCGTCAACTGGGCCAACACCACCACAAGTTGGCAGCTTATGAGAGGGAATTGATCGGATTGGCGAAAGCTATACAGCATTGGTGCCCTTATCTATGGGGACGTTCTTTTTTTATTCGCACTGATCATTGCAGCCTCAAGTATCTTCTTAAGCAGCATCTCACTACTTCCCCACAATTGCATTGGTTAAGTAAGCTTATGGGGTTTGACTTTTCTGTCGAGTATAAACCGGGAAGTTTGAATGTCGGGGCTGATGCCTTATTTCGCTGGGACGTTCCAGAGCCGCAATTAAATGCCATCAGTCAGCCCAGAGCTCTCTTGTTGGATTCTATACGGGAAGAGGCACAACAGTACCCGGATATTATCTCCTTATGCCAAGCCATCCAGCAGGGGACAACGGCAAACCATTGGAGGGTTCAGGACAATCTTGTCCTCTACAAAAATATAATTTTTCTACACCACACATCCCCTCTGATTAACAGCATTTTAGCCTCCTTCCATGACAATACACATGAGGGCCGACAAAAAACATATTTTCGGATTAGTAGGGAATTTTATTGGAGGGGCATGAGGCGCAGTATAGCTGATTATGTGGCGGCTTGTCAGACTTTTCAACGGAATAAAGATGAAACATTAAGTCCAGCTGGGTTGCTCCAACCACTTCAGCTTCCGTCACAGGTCTGGTCTGATATTTCTATGGACTTCATAGATGGACTTCCATCTTCGTCGGGTAAATCTGTTATCCTTGTAGTGGTGGATCGTTTCTCTAAGTATGGGCATTTCATTCCTCTGGTGCATCCTTACACTGCAACTCAGGTAGCTCAACTTTTTATGGATAACATTGTCTGCTTACATGGGATGCCTAATTCAATTACCAGTGATAGGGATGCAATCTTTACAAGTACCTTCTGGAAAGAACTCTTCAAGTTACAGGACACAACGTTAGCTTTTTCTTCAGCCTACCATCCGCAGCTGATGGTCAGACAGAGGTCACCATTGTTTCGTGGGGGACTCACCTAAGAGGTGTGTTAAATGACTCGCCTGGGCTGAGTTCTATTACAACACCTCCTACCACAGCGCACTCGGCACAACCCCATTCAGGGTGGTATATGGTAGAGAACCTCCACGTCTTTTAGCCTATGAACCAGGGGCCTCTAAAGTCTCCACTTTGGACCAAGCATTAGCTGAACGAGACACATTCATCACTGAGGTGCGCACTCATCTACAGGAGGCACAAAATTCTATGAAAAAGTTTTATGACAAGAAGCACCGGGAAGTCTTCTTTTCTCCTGGAGATTATGTTTGGTTGCATCTCCAACACTACAGGCAGTTGTCGTTGACAGCCTCCAAACGTCACAAGCCCTCTCCTAAACATTATGGTCCCTTTCAGGTGATAAACCGCATTGGGACAGTGGCCTACAGATTGCAACTTTCGTCAGAGGCCAGAATTCACAACGTCTTTCATGTCTCACAATTAAAAGCCTTCCAGGGTGATTCGCCTTTGCTGCACACCCCGCCGCCCCCACTCCATGAGGGACGTGTACTTTCTACCCCGGTACAGGTATTACAAACTCGCCGTATTCAGGGTGATTGGGAGATCTTAGTGCAATGGACAGATGCTGACCCCAGTGACACGACATGGGAGCCATTAGCAGCATTTCGCACCCTCTACCCATACTTTGAGCTTGAGGACAAGCTCTTTCTCTAGGGGGGGGGGGGGGGGGGGGGGGGGGGGGGGGAGTGATGTTATGGACTTCATAGCATCACGAGTTATCCATAGGCATAGGAATTAAATAATGTCAATTTACTTTTCATGTAATTTTAATTCGGTTTGGTTTACTTTATTTGATTTGGTTCACTTTGGGTTGGTTCAGTGTAATGTGGCGTGAACCACTTGACCTATAGGTCATCTTTGTATTTTCATCCTCAACCCTATTTAGGGGGACATGAATGAGAAGAGAGGCAAGTATTGAGAAAATTATATTTTACAGGTCAGATTCTCCCTCAAAGGTCTAGGTCGGATTTTCTCCCTTTGAGGTCCAAGGTTGAGCTTCCTCCAAAGCTCCTTCGTTCTATTTGAGTTCCACCATTACTCGTTCAAGAAACAAGAATTCCCTTCCAACGTCAAGATCATCCATGGAGGGAAGAGAGGAAAGAAGGGTGGCTCGATCTATGGCAAGGGAAGAACCTAACAACCTCTTCGGAAAATCCCGAAGTGGGTTTGCAGGTTTTCGTTCGGCCAGATGCCTCCTGTGTCAACACTGTTGCTACGGTTCGTCCATGGCGAAAGCTTCCTAAGGTCAATATTATCGACGACAATGGTGCTAGGAAGAGCTCGTCGTTAAATCGACAGGGAGTGTACACAGATGCGAGTAGAAAAGCACAAAAATCCAGAACCTGGAAGTTCAAAAATGGGGAGCACTTTGACGAACGCCAGCCCTATTCGAAACGTCAACCCCAATTTGCTGTTGTTTGCCGTCGGGAACAGGCCAACTACTGTGCGGCTCGACTATTGGCAACACGGGAATGACGACCACCGTGGGACCTCTGTGTCGGAAAATCCTGAGATTTCCCGTTTGCCATCGGGAATGTCGACTGGAATAACTCTTGTGGTAAGTTCTTAGCCCCCCTCTCTCCGAATTTTGTCTTGCCCGTCCTCAAATTCCGGTTGGTTGAGTGTGTTTATTGGGCTGAGAAATAGAGAGGTGATTTTCCGTGTTGGTTGTTGAGATATTGGCTTCCGCTGGTGATTGGGAAGGGGTTCAGGCTTCCGTGACAGGCATTTCCGGTGGGGATTTTCTTATGACTGTTCCTGCTTGTACATCTCTGAGTGGGAGCTTGGGGATTCTGAGGATGGTAGCGAAATCACTCAGGGTATGGCGTCGGAGGAAGGACAATAAGATTGAGCCAATTTTTTTTCCTAACAATCACTTATTGGCTGGGCTGGCGCATTCTAGGTTCATAAGACCGGTAGTGAAGGTGTTTGAGACACTAAAAACCATTTTATCTGCCGCTGAGACAGCACTTGGCCAGAGAGCCATGTATGCCCTTCGGGAGTCATCTCTGACGACCTATAGAGAGATTACTGCTGCCAACTCATACCTAAATTATAGTGGTCTGCGGATGGAGAATATCATTTAGTACAATCCAAATGTGATTTTTGGGCTAGGTGTTCCGTATACCGAACAGCGTAATGCAAATGCTGCACTGACGTGTGCGACACAATTTTTGGATGTGACAGGGGAATCAATATTAACTGGGTGGAGTTTGCTGGCTTTAATTTTATCTGCCGCAGCTGTAGTTGTTCTTGATGCAGCTTTATATGAAACTGCCAAGTGGGACCAGGGTCCATTGTTAAGAATGCCGGCAAAGTTGAAAATTGGTCAGTCTTTGCCTATGGATGCAGTCAAAACTTATCGCTTCCTTCTTGTACTGCTTCAAGCACATAACAACTCATCTGGGTCATTCCAGAGCATAGCTACGGAATGGGATGATAAGGTTGACAT
The DNA here is from genome assembly GCF_029961685.1 of Aristolochia californica. Classification (NCBI taxonomy): domain Eukaryota; kingdom Viridiplantae; phylum Streptophyta; class Magnoliopsida; order Piperales; family Aristolochiaceae; genus Aristolochia; species Aristolochia californica. Next base: position 28,807,703 of record NW_027181992.1, on the reverse strand, counting down.
TCAATCTACTAAGTTTGTGCAGAATTCTTTGGCTCACATGTATTCAGACTGCAGAGAATTAATGTCCGCTCAGACCTTGTTCGATGAACATCTTCGACCAAGTGTGGGTTTTCTGGCCTTACGGATTTTGGGCGTTACTGGCCACCCTCTTGAGGATCTGGTTGTGTGGCTACCTGGCAAGCCCAAGGTCCATTTTAGACAGTTTGCTGGTTGCCTTACCGTGGATGACGAGGCTGGGAGAAATCTCTTTTCCTACTTTGCAGCAGCATATGGAGAGGCAGATACCATGCAGATGCATCAGGTGGTTGGTGATTACATAAATCCATATGATGTCATACTTGATGTTTGCCTCCCATAAATTCTGGAGCACGAGCTGAGATTAAAAAAATCTGCGCCCCAGACAAATGAGGGTGCTGCTATGTGCATGCCTTATGAAAGGCGTTTCTACCTCAATCTTTCAGGAAACTCTACATGCACACAGAACATTACACCCACCTTCAAACTGAAGTAAATGTGGACAGAAGTGGCAACCCCTTGGATGCTATGCTAAGAGATGTAGGTGGAGCGCTCATGTTCCATGTTCCGAGTACACAGCAGGTTACCGATGGGATACTGAGTTCGCTTGACTACCTTAACTATTAAAAATTATTGGGGTCCAAGTCTCACTCTGGTGCTTTTCCCCACTGAGGCAATTGTTGTTTGCCGGATCCTCACCTTTACTTGGGTTAAAACTTGTCTGAAAAACAGGTCTCCTATCCCTAGAGAGGCTTATGCAATTAGTCAAGACATTCACAGCACAGAACTTCATGTGACAAAGCAGCATTATGAGCTGCTGTATCCGCTGAATGCTAGCAAGGAAGAGCTTCAAGTGGCACCAGCGAGAGGTGCAGCAGATGAATCCGAAATCTGGGCTGTTAAGTCCTTAAAATATTCCTTAACATAAATTAGAGCTGCATCAGCTCACTTCTCTGAGGGGCATAAGATCGGAAAGGGTGGATTCGGTTCAGTCTACAAGGGTCATGCACTCCAAAAACAGCCTCACGGATGCATGCTGGGCCCACATGCAAAGATTCAGGAAAAGCATAAAACAATGGCAAGGGCTGTTGGTGACTTTTGTTTAAAGGACTATGGGGTGATATCAATTCCTGAATTCACTCACTTGGTACTCACTGAGAAGGATCAGTTCGTTGTGCTTGCATCTGATGGGGTCTGGGATATTTTAAGCAATGCTCAAGTGGTGGAGATTGTATCAATTGCTCCAAGCTGATCCTCAACTGCAAGGGCGCTAGTTGATGCAACTATTCAGGAATGGAAACTTAAGTACCCAACCTCGAAGAAAGATGATTGTGCTATGATCTGCATGCACTTAGATGGTAAAAGGAACTCAGAATCTGATACTGAAGAACCTCCAAGTGTCGTTGCTGATATCGATCACCTATATCAGTGCCAGTCTCAGGCAAAGGAATTGGAGGATGGTCATTGTGATGAGCTGAATCTAGAACCTTGTCTGCAGCGAAATTTTACAATAAGGTCAGCGTCAGACAGTAGTGACCACCACCAAAATAGACGGGCGCCTCTGGGGGTCATCAGAAGAGGATACAGTGTTGATGACTGAAGATCAACAGGGGTCTGGTTTGGAAGTGACGCGTGTGAATTCTCTTGCCCAGTTGCAAAGGTTCTAGGAAGAGAGACCCAAAGCCTGATCCACATCTTGTGTAAAAGAGATGAGTGCATGGATTTTGTTGTAAATCACAGTGATCAGGTAGCTTCAACTTGTGATCTATGATGAGTAGCAGAACGTGATGTGAATGCCTTCCTACTGATAAAAGGGTGATGCCTGTTGTTACTTCACCAAAAAAAAAAAAAAAAATTGTGTTTTTTTTTCAGGTGGAACCTATGGCTAACGGGGACAACCAACGGTGGGTTTTGGCTCCAACACCATTTTCGTTCGTGGGCGACCACAGTTAAAATGGGTGCTACTTGGGATGTTGTAGATCAGTTTTGGCAAGCATACCCTACCTTCGAGCTCGAGGACAAGCTCGTTCTCCAGGAGGGGTGTAATGTTACGGACCCAATAGTGAGCCGAGTCAGGTTGAGACACCAAGGCTGAGTCAATTAATCTAACTGAGTTAGTTATGTAGTCATTTAGTTTATTTTCATGTTAAATGCCATGGAGGGGCAAAATTGTAATTCTCTCTAGAACCTTGTGGTTTGAGTCCTATTTAAGGGACGGCTTGGAACGAAATGGACAAGTCTAATTTCACCCAAAATAAAGGATCAGCATTCTCCTCAACGAACCCTAGGATTGGCGTTCTCTTAAAACGAACCCAAAGGTTTACTGTGACGAGCCTGGTTACCCATCGTCTTCAATCCTCTCCATTCCATTCTGTGAATACTCCATTCCTTCATTTTTCCCTGAGAATCGCCTTCTCATTCTTCTTCTTCCCTGCGGATCGCATTGTAGATCCGGGACCATAACACAGGGATAGGACGAGCATGCAAATCATAGAAAACATAGCCTTTTGAGAAATGGCATAACCAAGAAAAACACACATAACTGATTGGGCTGTAAGTTTGTGTCATTCATGATCAGGTTTATGCAAAAAAAAACACAATCGAATGTTCGAAGATCAGTATAAGAGGGAGAATAACCAAATAATTTAAAGAATTGAGAAACATGTTGCAAGGTAGGAGAGGGTAGGCAATTGATTAAATGAACTGAGGTAGAAATCACTTCACACAAAAAATTGGGAGGAACAGATGATTCAAGTAGAAGGGTCCAGACCATATCAAGAAGATGACAATTTTGCCGCTCAGTAACTCCATTTTGTTGTAGTGTTGAGGGACAAGAACGCTGAGAGATAACACCTTTTTCCTAGAAGAAAATCTTGGAACTCAGTAGACATGTACTCGCTTCCAGAATCAGAGCGTAGTACCTTAATGTGAGCAGAGAATTGAGTCTCAAGAAGTGAAAGAAACGCTTAAATACTACAAAAATTTCAGACTTATCCCGAAAGAAGTAAACCCAAGTAAAATGACTGAAGTCATCAATAACGATAACAAAGTACTTAAATTTTTCATGCGAGATAACATGAGCGATTCCCCAAACATCACTTATAATCAGATCAAAATAGTGGAAGGCATGCGAGGCATGATGAGGAAAAGGTAGAACATTACTTTTTCAAAGTTTGCATGATGAAAAATCAAAAGAAAGATCAAGAGAAAAATATGTTGTACTGCCTAATAAACTAGAATTAAACATTGCATGAAGAACATTAGAGTTTGGGTGTCCTAGACGTCTATGTCACATCTTAGTGCTAGAGCCAACAACATTACTTGCAAAGAAAATTACATGATCACTCGCAATAATGGTGGGGAGAAAGACGTTAAGTGGAAATAGTCGTCCCACTTTGGGCCCCTTCGCGATCACCTTCCCTGACGCTTGATCCTGCACAACACAACCAGAGTGAGAAAACTGAACATTACAATTTTTACCAACCAGTTGACCTACAAAAAGAAGATTTGTATAGAGGTCAGGGGACACAAAGCCATTAGCGAAGGTGGGAGTGAGATCCCCAACAACACTGATAGGCAGAGAGCTACCATCAACAGTGTTTTTTTTTAAGGTTTCCATCATACTTTTGGACATTAGAAAGAGACACGGCCTCATTGGTCATATGGTTAGAAGCATCGGAATCAAAAAACCATGGCGGAGCAGAGACAAAAGTAGAAAAGGCAGAGATGATCATCTGTTGTACCATTTTAGGGGTGAGTGTGTTCGGATTTGCAGGTGCTATAGGAAAAGGAATTGTAGTAACTGGGACAACAGTGGGAGTACCAGTGGAGGCATGATAAGAAGTATTCTTCTTCTTTTTAGGGCGAGTAGGACAAGATACGATGAGATGACCCAGTTTATTGCAGTAGTTACTGGACTTCTTGGGGCAATCTCGAGCAAAATGACCATAATCCTTGCAGTGAAAACACTGGACAGAACTCAGGTCTTGACCCTTATTTTTTCCTTGCGCTGCATAGGTCACAATAGCAGAGTTATCAGCATGGACCCGATGTTCCATGCTAGCCTGAGTAGCAATGCGCTACTCCTCCATAAGAAGTTCACTCAAACAGGCATCCAAATACGACATAGGATGACAATTCATCAAATGTGAATGGGCAATCTTGAAAACCCGAATAGTATTCTTCAATGAAACTGGAACAACTTCCTTGTGTGAAGTTTGCCATCTCAAATTCAACTTGAAATCGTGGAGCCGTGTTGTTTTGATGATAAACCTTGTGGAGGTAATTCTACATATCCGCAACAGTTTTATAGGGCCTCAGATTAAGAACTAGGTGAGGCTCAATAGACACAAGTATCCAGGTCATAACCCTAACATCCATGGTGATCTATTTTGACAACACTTCAGCCTCACGAGGTGCTGGATCACACCCATCAATATGACCTCATAATTCTTTTCCCATGACAAATAACCAGAACTGAAATGCCCATGCACTATAGTTCTTACCCTTGAAATGAATTGAGAAAAATTTAATTTGTCCGTTGACATGATGATGGCAGCAAGCCGAGATCTAGAGTGGCTGAAATGCAAGCCACACAAATTTTTTTTTCCGAAGGCCACAAATAGACTGAAACCCTTGCTGCAAATTCCAGATCTACCACCCCTCTAAAAGTTCCAGATCTACCAACACTGAAGTGACCAGACCAAAGGTCACCTAGCTGCTGAACAACAGTGTAGCCGAGAACCTTCAGCCCAGAACAGATGAGCGACATCAAACCAAATAGTTTCAAATAGAGACCCTTCAGCCAACAGATAATTCCGAACAGAGACCCTTCAGCCCATCCCTCTGAGCTCGGATAGAAACACCAGCAGCCACACCAAAAACCTTCAGACCAGAAACCCTGAGCTCGGATAGAAACCCTGGTCTATGCATCTCTGTTATATGGGCTTATTACTACATCTATGATCTTTGGTTTAAGTTGGGATCACTGCCATTACCTCCCAGAAGAAGTACAAGAAAGAGGAATTTTATTCCATATATTGTGGATGAGTTTATGTGACCAAAATCAATAAAAAGGGAGCACATAAGATGAAACTTCTACATCTAAGAAAAAATATTTATATCAGGTTATGATTATTTCATGGGTCCTTCTAAAAGGTTTATTATTTTGGTTCATGTTATATGTGTTGGAAGATGGTCGTGTTATATTCAGCTGTAGCTATTATGTCTCTTTGGGGACATTATTATTGAAGAAGAGGTGGCCTCATATCATCATTTATTTTACACCGTAAAAAAACAATCACGGTTGGGAAACCATGACGGAGGATACCTTGTCAAAAAAATATCACGGTTGGGAAACCATGATGGAGGAACATAATACCCTATAACAAAATATCATGGGATGGGCCATGTAAAAACATATCATGGTTGGGAAACCATGATGGAGGAACTTATTATTGCATCTATGTTATACCCCCCTGAATTGGCCAGCTAGGTCTCAAGGAAGAGAGCACCAGTGTGAGGGCGAGAGTTGGAAGATTGGAAGACTGCCATTTTATACAAAAAGATCCAATACATCATTTGCAACAAGCTAGGAGTTCTTGATGTTTTCTCACCCCCAGCTCAAGGGGGAGTGTTGGAAGATAGGGCTCAAGCCCACACGACCAAGGAAGGCCCACATATCTAAGAGTATTATATGATGGGCCAAATGACTAAAGAAGGCCCACAAGATGGGCCCAAGCCCATAAGAAGTAGGACCCACAATGATTAGCATGAGCTAGCATCCTTATCACATCAATTGGAAGATCAAGAAGGACTCAAGAAAGTATCTTTATCTAATGGTCACGTCCTAGAAGATTTTTAGTTTGAGTTAGGTTTGTCTTTTATCTATATTGAGTTATTTAATTATGCTAGGACTTATCTTTTAAGTATTAGAGTTTGGGTGTAATTGGGACAAAAGTAGTTTTATTGTAATTGGACTCTACTACCTTCCTTTATTATAAATAGAGTTTCATGTACTCTGATTACAATAAGTCAATGAAGGATTTCTCTTTTCCATAAATTCAAAAGAATGCAAAAACCATAAAGGATAAGTTTCCTATACCAGTGGTGGATGAACTCCTAGATGAATTGCATAGCTCGCGAGTTTTCACAAAATTAGACTTGCGATCCGGGTACCATCAAATTAGAATGCAGCAGACAGACATTGAGGAAACAACCTTCCACACTCATCACGGGCATTTGAGTTTGTGGTAATGCCATTTGGGTTGTCCACTACCACATCCACCTTCTAGGTATTAATGAACGAGGTATTCTGTTATGGACTCCATAGCATCTAGAGTCACTGCTAGGCGTAGGAGTTAATTTATGTCAATTTCAGGTTAAGTTAGTGGCTGGGTCTAACGTAATTTTGCGTTAAGTTGTGGGCCAATTCATGGCTATGTTTGTAAGCATCCTTTCCTTTCCCCTTTTCTTATAAGGAGGACGAAAATTAGAAAGAAGGCAAGCATTAATCTAAACTAGCGTAAATGAGATTAGGTACTCTCTCTAACGAGGCCTAAGGGTGGAGCTCCTTCGAAAGCTCAACATCTCAATGCATAGGTTGTTCTAAGCATCCTAAATCATTCCCAACGTCGTCATCCAATCTGGAAGCCAGAGGAGATCACTGGGTGACTTGATCCATGGCAAGGGAACCTAACATCGTGGTAACAGACAGGACCAACATTGGCGATTCCTCTTCCCCTACTGAATTATGAAATTTCGTGGAGGAAAATCTTGTGGAGGTTCAAACACAGGTTGACGCACTGCAACGTGAAGTTTTCACCCTCAAAGACAACTTCTAGCAAATGATGGGTCAAATGGAAGAAAACATTGCTCGGATTGCAGCTCAGATCTGAAATTCCTCACCCCCCCTCCCCCCCCCCCCCCCCCCCCCCCCCCAACCACCCACCTTCCCATTCCCACCAACAATTTTTGGGCCTAGCCGGATACTACCCCAAATTCATTCAGAATTACGGTCTGTTGGCAACACCTTTGACCAGTCTCCTCAAGAAGAATTCCTTTTATTGGAATGAAGAGGCCCTCAAAATAGCTCTCACCTCCACACGCTTGTCTTGTAGCTTCCCAAATTTGAAGACTTATTTGTGGTTGAGTGTGATGCTTCTGGTGGGGGCATTGGGGCTATCTTACAGCAACAGCCACAGACCATTGCATATTTCAGCCGCCAGCTGGCAGTTTGTCATCACAAGTTAGCAGCGTATGAATGATAATTAATAGGGTTGGCCAAGGCGGTCCAACACTGGCGACCTTACTTATGGGCCGTGCATTTCTCATCCATACTGATCACTATAGCCTTAAATTCTTACTGGAACAATGTATCATGACTTCGCCACAGTAGCATTGGATCAGTAAGTTGATGGGATTTGATTTTTTGGTGGAGTACCTTTTCGAAAGATTAAACAAGGTAGCCGATGCCTTGTCACGGCGTTTTGAAAATCATCAGCTCATATATGCGCTCAAGTAGCCTCGTTTCCTCATCCTAGACTTGGTGAGAGAAGCCCAGGCCACTCTTCAAGACCTACAGGAGCTACACATAAAAATTTCAGAGGGGACAATGGAGTCTAAGTGGTCCATCCAGGATTCACTTATTTTCTAAAAAAACATTGTGTTGGAAGATAAGCTCAAGCCCACATGACCAAGGAAGGCCCACATATCTAATATTATTATAAGATGGGTCCAAGCCCAGAAGGAGTAGGACCCACAATGATTACCATGAGCTGACTAACTTATCACATCAGTTGGAAGATTAAGAAGGACTCACAAAAGTATCTTATCTTATGGTCACATCAAAGAAGAGTTTTAGTTTGAGTTATGTTTGTCTTCCTCCTCCACTGGTTGTGTGATATCCTCTGGATCTTCCACCTCTAACCAAAACAGCTTTTTGCATAAGTGCCCCGACATGAATTTTTCATCACAATTAAAACACAGCCCTTGAGCCCTTCTCTGGTCCATTTCTGATTTGGAAAGGTGTCGAATATATTTTGTGGTGGTGGGGCACCTGGTGCCACTTGGCCTGGCCATGGGGGTCTACGCCCCAGTGATTCTTTCATAATTCTTTGCTTGACATCCAATGTACATGCCAAATTCATAGCATGTGCTAAAGATGGGAGGTCATGTAATTCCACTTCTAGACGAAGTGCCTCAACAGGCCAGCAATAAACAAATGAACATATTGACTGGATTGCACAAACTGACTGGCTCGGGCAAGCCTTTCCTAAAATTGTTTCTGATAATTCTCAATGGAACCTATTTGCTTGAGATTGACCAAATCCCCGAGAGGATTGCTTCGTACTGGTGGACCAAACCTCAACATACAGTAATCTTTAAAAATTTCCCAATCATACACATGATGCTCAAAATTAAATTGGTGATATCATAGCTGCGCTTCGTCGAGCATGTGGAAGGCAGCAAAAGGAACCCTATCCTCGGGCTGGGTTCGTTGGTTCCAAAAAAATTGGTCACATCATTGCAACTATATCAGTGGGTCCAAGGACCTATCATACGTTGGAAAATCGAGTTTGGTATTCCTGGGCACGATGGAATGGTTGTTGCCATGAGTCCCCCCTGGAATTGGATGAGTTGGGCATAGAGGAGGCATTGGGGGTGGAGGCATAAGTGACTTATTGTTAAGCACCTACCCAATACTACCCAAAAGACCGACCAGTTAGGAGCGGAAGGCATAGGTACTTAACCCCAAGACCATAACATCACACCTCACCTTCGCGAGCTGACGTCCACAGAGGCCCACTCTAGCAACACTGGCCATACCTTGGTTTAGTACCTATGGCCTACTAGTAATTTTAATCTGGCCTCTAGGTCGCCCCCTCTACTAGGTCGCCCCTTCTGCTAGGTCGCCCCCTCCGGTATTTGAACGTGCAACGTGGGAGCCCGCTCTAATACCAAATGTTAAACACCTAGCCAATACTACCCAAAACATTGGCCTGTTAGGATCGGAAGGCATAGGTACTTAACCCCAGGACCATAACACTGATCAGAATGTCTGTTGGAACTTCCCGACAGAGGAGCATCCCGTGGAACCCATTCACTGAGGCACATATTAATTTGGAGAATAGCCTCCCTGATTTCTTGCATTTCGGTTCAGATGGCTGCATTGTCATTCCGAAGTGCTTGGGATTCAAGCCGAATCTCTTCAATGGAGTTGCATAAATCAGCTTGAGAGGAGGAATCGCCGATGGTGGTCATGTCTGATACAAAGTTGTTGAGTTACCTCACCATGGATTGTGTCACCTGACGATCTCCCTTGATTCCAGATTGGACTCCTTCGTTAAGGAGGTTGTAGGGTTCTTCGAACGACCAATTGTGATAAATTAATGAGCTTTCAAAGGAAGCTCAACCTTGGACCATGTCAGAGAGAGAATCCGATCTCATATACTTCTAATTTGATCAATACTTTCTTTCATTCATCAGCCAATGCCCCTATAAAGATTAGGTAATGCACACCAACAATGGCCAACGAAAGGCCAATTAGTTTGAAGGAAATTACATCAATACCTATTAATTGAAAAGATGGAAATTACATAAGCCACCCTCTACGTCTACTAGTTACTATAGAGGCCATGGAGTCCATAACACTTGAGCGCCCTATGTTGGCGATAAGAGGATGGAAGAAGGAGATGGAATGAGTAGATGAGATCAGGCTCATCAAGGGGAGACCTATACCCTTGGGTTCGTCAAGGAGAACACCGATCCCAGGGTTCTTTGGAGAAGAACGCTGATCCTTTTTTGAGTAAAATTCAACTTCTTTCATTCATTTTCGTGAGCCCTTTTAGAGGCCAACCACGCCAAGGAATTCGAATGAATTTTTTACAAAAATGCCATCGATGGCTATAACCTCTTACCACTTAACAAAGTAAAATTATAAATCTAAAATTATAAATCCTAAGTACTTGGATTTACCTCCACCCTCTGAGTTACCAACTCATCCGCGTTGCCTCTGGATGACTCATCCTGCTATCGAGTCCATAACATAAACCCAAACTCTAACACTTAAGTCCTAGCATAATTAAATAACCCACTATAAATAGAAGACTAACTTGACTAAAACACCTTTAAAAAGAAACTCTTCTATGAGACTTGCTTCCATAATAATTCTAACTTTGTAAGACTTCTTATTGTGTAAGACTCCTCATGTGATCATGGTGGGTCCCACCAGCTCGTGATCACGGTGGGTCCATATCTTATGGGCTTGGGCCCATCTTCCAACACTCTTGAATATATGGGTTTTCCTTGGTCGTGTGAGTTTGGGCCCATCTTCCAACAAACATGAATGATACAAAACATGTGAGTACTTCTTTAGCTAGTCACTTTAGGCTATCTAAGGAGAAGTCACATTATACAGAGAAGGATCGAGCCAACATGGCCAATGTGCCTTATGCTTTTGCTATTAGTGGTCACATGAATGCAGTGAAGTGGATTCTCAGGTATTTGAGAGGCCTTGTAGACTCAACCTTATGTTTCAGAAAGTTAGACTTGGGATTACCAGGTTATGTAGATGCTGACATGGTTGGAGACATTGATGGTAAGAAGAGTACCACTGGATATGTATACACATTGGGTGGTACATCAATTAGTTGGGTCTCTATGTTGTAAAAGGTAGTTTCTCATTTCACTACTGAGGCAGAATATGTTGCCGCCACTGAAGCCAACAAAGAGATGGCATGGTTGCAGTCTTTCAGGGAAATAGGTCTCAAGCATGGGAAGAATGTGTTGTATTGTGACAATCAAAGTGTTATTCATTTAGCAAAGAATCCTATTTATATGCCAAAACAAAGCACGTACAGGTGCGCTATCACTTCACCATATCGACTCTAGAGGATGGAGTCTTAGCCCTTTAGAAGATTCAAGGAAGATAGAATCTGGCTGATATGTTGACAAAGACTGTTACGATTGAGAAAATGAAGTTGTGTGCAATTTCAGTTGGACTTCTCTCTGAGGATTGAGAAGTTGTTGCCACTGTAGAGGAGATATTGATGATGGATTAGTCTCCAAGTCCGATTGCAAAAAATCATTTTTCCTTGGAAAGTAGACTTGAATATCTTTCTGTCAATATATAACAATATGAAAAACTCAGTATAGAGGTGTGTTGGAAGACATTGCCCAAGCTCACACGACCAAGGAAGGCTCACATATCCAAGTGCATTAGAAGATATGCCCAAGCCCATAAGACCAAGGAAGACTCATGGAACCAAGAAAAATAGAAGATGGGCCCAAGGCCCATAGATCAAGGAGAAGGCCCATAGGCCCACATGCAGTGATTGCAGGATGGTAAATAAAGGGTCATCTCATGGAGATAACATTGATGTAATTATGTTAAATTTCCAGGGTTAAAACCTTAAACCCTAAATCCTAAGTTTAGGGGTATTATTGTAATATAGTAGTTTCATAATCTATAAATAGAGCTATAGGGGGAGGGTTAGGAAGAATCAATTCCATAACCCTTCTTTATCTAGTTTTCTCCCAATGAGTTTCTTTCCCATTTTCTCCATGAGCTAAATTCATGGAGTCCTGAAAATCAACAAGGTATCAAAGCTTTGAAAACTGTAGAATTTAGGATCTCATGAAAGGAACTTTAGATCAACAAGAAAGAAGGAGAAGAAGAAGAGAGAAGGAGAAGAGAAGAAGAAGAACGTGGAAGGAGAGAGTTTGGATTAAGGGAGAAGAGGGTTGCGTCAAAAAGAAAAATGACGGCTGGACGAATTTGTGGAAAGAGAGGAGAGTGCTTCAATGCCCTACCTCTTAGCCAATGCCTTTATTTATAGTTTTACAATACCCTTAGGGCTACAACTTGATAAAACAAAAGACATAAAAGGAACACATATTTACACTTCTATGCCATCCTTATGGAAATTACCATATCTTACACATATGCCACTCCTTTGACGTTTGGGCTTCTTGTCTTGAGCTCGTGGGCTTGAGCCCATCTTCCAACACTCCCCCTCAAACTGGAGGATAAAAAACATCATAAATACCCAGCTTGCCACATATAAATGATAGGATTTTAGATGTAACGGGTTTAGTGAGAATATCAGCTACTTGCTCTTGAGATGACACATGTTTAAGAGAAATTATTCCTGCTTGAAACTTCTCCCATATAAAATGACAATCCACCTCAATTTGTTTAGTTCTTTCATGAAAAACTAGATTTGAAGTGATATGAATGGCTGCTTGATTATCATAATGCAGATTCATGGACCCCTTTTTATAAAAAACTTGTTTGGTAAGAAGGGTCCTGATCCATAAAAGTTCACTAACTGTATGGGCCATAACTCTGTATTCTGCTTCGGCGCTAGATATTGCAACCACATTTTTCTTCTTACTTTTCCATGTAACCAAGTTTCCCCCCACCAGAGTACAATATCCTGATGTAGATTTTCTATCATCAGGAGATCCAGCCCAATCTGCATCTGAGAAGCTTTCTATGTTGAAGTGCCCATGCTTTTTATACAACAATCCTCTTCTTGGAGCTCCTTTTAGATAATGTAATATTCTTTCTAAAGCCTGCCAGTGGGTAATTTGTGGTTTGTGCATGAATTAACTCACCACACTTACAGCATATGTCTGGCCTAGTTACCGTGAGATAAATCAGTTTTCCCACGAGTCTTTGATATTTGCCAATATCAATATCTTCTTCATTTGTGGCACATAATTTTACATTTGTATCCATAGGTGTGTCAATTGGTCTACAACCCTTCATTCTTGTTTCTTCAAGGAGATCCAAGACATATTTCCTTTGAGACAATATTATCCCATGTTTGGATTGAAGAACTTCTATACCGAAAAAATATTTAAGCATACCAAGGTCTTTAGTCTTGAATTCCTGACATATCATCTGCTTCACCTCTTGTATGCTCAAAGCATCATCACCAGTTAAGATAATATCATCCACGTATACGGACAATAACATTTTCCCTTTGACCGTATCTTTATAATATACGAAATGATCAACTGAGCACTGATGAAAACCAAACCGTAGGAGTGTTTGACTAAATTTATCAAACCAAGCCCGAGGGGACTGCTTAAGCCCATATAAAGACTTTTTTAACCGGCATACTGACTCCCCCTCAACCACATAACCAGGTGGTTGAACCATATAAATTTCCTCACTGATATCACCATTTAAAAAGTCATTTTTAACATCCAACTGATAGACGGGCCATGAGCAACAATAGATAAGATTATGCGTACTGAATTCAATTTTGCGACAGGAGAGAAAGTCTCCTCATAATCTATCCCATAGCACTGTGTATAGCCCTTAGCAACCAGTCGAGCTTTAATATGAGCAATCGATCCATCCGGATTATGTTTCACCGAAAAAACCCATCGACAACCAACCGGTCTTTTACCTTTCAGGAGTGATGTTAAGTACCAGGTTTGGTTTCTGTATAAGGCGTGCATTTCTTCATCCATAGCCGCCTTCCATCCTGGATGTCTTAGGGCCTCCTGATACGACTGCAGAACAGAAGTAGAAGAAAGGGACGCAAGAAACTGAAAACACTCGGAAGACAAACGATGGTGAGACATAAAATTTGAGATAGGAGGTGAAGTAGTATTGGAGCGATGTTCTTTTCTTAAAGCAATAGGCCGAGTATCAAATTCAGGCCAATACATAGGAGGAGAAGGACTTACCTCAGGTGGATCCGACAACTCCATAGGTGAAGGTACGGTCGGTGCATCAGGGGATGGATCCACTTCAAGATTGAACGGCACAAGCGGACTAGGAGTAGTAGAAGGACAAGTCCATCCTGGAGGAGTATCATGGGAGGAGTAGAAAGGAGTGTCCTTAAAGAAAGTCACATCCCTAGAGATAAACATCCTCCGAAGGGTAGGATTGTAACAGACATAACCTTTCTGGGTGCGAGAGTATCCCAAAAAAATGCACTTCATAGACCGAGGATCAAGTTTATTTTTATATGGAGATGTAACATGAACAAAACACGTACATCCAAACACTTTCAAATGAAGAGAAAAAAGATCTTCACCATTAAATAACACAAAGTAAGGAGTTTTATGATGAAGGACTGATGAAGGTAACCTATTAATGAGAAAGATTGATGTAAGTATAGCATGAGGCCAATAGAAATAGGGTATTTTCATGGAGTAGAGGAGGCATCGAGCAACTTCAAGAAGATGATGATTCTTCCTTTCAGAAACACCATTTTTTTGAGGATAATAGGCACATGATGTTTGATGAATAAACCCATTACTCTCACAAAATGATTTGAAGTCATGAGACATGTATTCCTTAGCATTATCAGATCTAAGGGTTTGAATTTTCTTCCCAAATTGTGTCAAGACCATAACATGAAAATTTTTAAACAAAGGAAGAATTTTGGAATGCTCTTTAAATAGATATAACCAAGTCACTCGAGTAAAATCATCAACAAAAACGACAAAATATTTAACTTGGGAAATATTTGAGACACATAAAGGGCCCCATACATTAGAATGTATTAGCTCAAACGGAGCAGTACTTGTAGTTGTAAGAGGAGGAGAATATGTACGTGACATGTTTACTTAATTGACAAACCTCACAACTGAAATTAGAAAGTCCTTTTAAAGATGGAACGAAAGAACGAAGTGAAGGGGTAGACGAATGACCAAGTCGATTGTGCCAAAGTTGGACCTCAGATGTAGTGGACGATAATGTAACTAATGGTGGAAGAGTGAAGTAGTACAAACCCCCCTTTTCATGGCCACCACCAATCACCCGCTTCATAGTGAGATCCTAAAAGACACAAGAAGACGGTGAGAAGGTGACAGAGCAATTTAATTGTTTGGTCAATTGGCTAACCGAGAGCAAATTTAAAGGAAATTGAGGAACAAACAAAACATCTTGAAGGGAAATAGATGAAGTAAGCGAGGAGGAACCTTTTCCAAGGACCTTGGTTTGGGTACCATTAGAAATAGTAACGAATTTATGAGGATAACAAGGAGATAAGGACTGCAACAAGTGTTTGTTACCTGATAGATGTTTGGAGGCCCCGGAGTCGATGATCCAAGAGGAAGAGGAAGAAGAGGAAGAAAGCATACCCGAGGCAATAGTAGTGGCAGCAGTAGATGATGAAGAAATAGAGGACTCCATGAAGGACTTCATTTTCTGAAATGCAGCATAGTCCTTAGCCGTAAGAGTCACATTTTCGGATGATGATTCAACCTTATCTTCATTTTTCTCAACATTAACCGAGACTGGGTTAACTGTGGCCCAATCAGGCTTGCCATGAAGTTTCCAGGATGATGCCACAAGGTGGTTCTGATGGCCACAATAAGTGTAAAGTTGAGGCTCAGTACGGAAAGAATTCTAACTCGTTCTACCAACTCTATTTTCAATGCCTCTCATAGTTCAATCCCCTCTCATATTTCTGCCCCGTCCTCGGGATGAGGAATATGTTCCCCGATTGCCAGAGAACATCGCTGATGAAGCATCAATAGGAGAAGGAGGGGATGGATCCGGTATCCGAAGTAAAGTAGCACTAATATCATCGAAGGATGGAAGAGTAGAAGAACTTAGAAGCTGAGTTTTGGCCACCTCAAGGTATGGTTTAATATTCGGTAAGCAAATGGCTACTGCCAAAGCTTCTCTTTGTCGTTCTTGAATGGCAATATCAGTGGAATATGGCTGAGCTAGTTTCCATTCTTGAAGAAGACCTCGAAACTGTGCCAAAAATTCATGAATATTATCTCCATGTTTCCTATGCAACATGTTTTGTAATACATCATATATTTTTTGTAATGAAACAGTGCTTGAGTAAAGCTTGGCACAAGTGTCCCATATGTTCTTGGCGGTTTCCAAGTGGACCACATTGTCGGCCACCTACTATTCCATGCTATTAATGAGCCGACTTATCACCATGTTATCATCCTTAACCCACTTGTGGTAGGACGCATCTTCTTCATCAATCGGAGGAGAAAAGTTAACAAAGTGGCTCAAGAGGTCACGAATAATAAGAACCCTCCGAACCGATTGTGACCAACTCATGTGATTGGAGAGACCTCTAAGTGGAATTGTAGTAATACGGAGTATATCATTCTTATTACTATTGTATCCAATCTCCATGATGAGGCAAGTAAAATATGGAGGTCAAGGGAAAAAGGTCTTCTTCAAAGAACAATTACTCAATGTAATTTGAAGAACCCGTAGACCAAATCAATCACCAACAAAAGAGAACAAGAAGCAATTTCTTTCACAAGGGCAAGCACCAAATTATCAACAAATTTGTGCCTTTAGAAAGTGATAATAACATCCAGCCATCACTCAACTTCTCTTGTATTCATAAGAACAAAGAGAAGAAAGTAGATACAACCAATTAGGCCTTAATCCAAACTCCAACACAAACGAGCAATAGACAAAAATTTAGAGAAGATTTAACGACAAACCAAGACACTTGGAAGAGATTTATCTTCAGCTCATGGGAGACTTCAACGTAAAAAAAAAATTCAATTGTTGAAGTTAAAAAAAAATGGAACTACAAAGGGTAAATGACTGCTGGAATTTCATCAAACATATAATGGGCATCCAACAACATAACACAAACCCATGAGCAACCTTAAGTAGGAGAAGATACAGCAACATGTGCTGGAATTCTACCTCAAATGAGATGGATCCAAATTACATAAAGGTTATTGAATTTTACCCATCAATCTTAATCAGATGCAAATAGCAAATGATCTTGATCACTCTTGTAATTGATTTACAAGGAGTCAAGATTATAACATCAATTTAGTCATAGAAATAAATCTTTACAACTTAATAAAGATTTATCTTGACTTGATGTGACTTAAAATTCAAGAAGTAAATAAAAAAAGTAAAAAGGAGTATTTAAATCAGAAAAGAAAACAAAAAAAAACGTAAATAAGAAGAATATGAACTTATCTCTTCATGACTGAACTCCTTTTACAAATTCTTGAACAGATTTCATAATAACTCCATGAAGAGATCCTAAACTCCATGCTCTGATACCATGTAGAATTTAGGATCTCATGAAAGGAACTTTAGATCAACAAGAAAGAAGAAGAAGAAGAAGAGAGAAGGAGAAGAGAAGAAGAAGCACGTGGAAGGAGAGAGTTTGGATTAAGGGAGAAAAGGGTTGCGTCAAAAAGAAAAATGAGGGCTGGACGAATTTGTGGAAAGAGAGAAGAGTGCTTCAATGCCCTACCTCTTAGCCAATGCATTTATTTATAGTTTTACAATGCCCTTAGGGCTACAACTTGTTAAAACAAAAGACATAAAAGGAACACATATTTACACTTCTATGCCATCTTTATGGAAAGTACCGTATTTTACACATATGGGTTTCTTGTCTTGAGCTCGTGGGCTTGAGCCCATCTTCCAAAAAAACCCAATGAGTTTCTTTCCCATTTTCTCCATGAGCTAAATTCATGGAGTCCTGAAAATCAACATGGTATCAGAGCTTTGATTTTCAGGACTCCTACTATGGTTTTCCAGGTTTCATTCTCCTTTTGTTTTTTCCCATAGTTGTTGAATATTAATTTTTTAGATTTGTTGCTCATTTTCTCCCATATTAATTTTTTTCTTCTTCCAATAACCAGTATGTTACATCAAAATTTCTATTTTTTTTATTTTTCCCGGTTCATCTTTTTCTCCCTTGTGGCGGTGAGCAGTGTTAAGAAAAAACAACGAAAGGTTAACATGGCGTGATGTTGTGGCCGAAGAGGGGAACTATTGCGACCACGGGCCCAGCACCCGCCTCGTTAGTTTCCGAGTCCATTACCAAGTGCCCCATGGCTAAGAAGAGAAAACGAAGAATGCGACTGTTGATCCAATGGAGCAGATGATGAAAACTCTTCCTTATGGTTGTGTACGTAGGTTAGCGGACATTATCAATGTCGACGAATCCGAATCTCTCTGGTCACAACTTCCAATCGATATTTTAGTATCAATAGCACTCTTTCTCGACAAGAATGACACAGTTCAGTTCTGTTCGACCTACAAGGCGTGGGCACTGGTTGCACCGCTAATCCAAAAATCCAAGGCAAAGGCACCGCTTCTTCTTCTCCCTCTAGAAAGCGATGGAACCTGTGAGTTATTCGATGTTACGCATCGCAAAACTTACTTCATCCATGCTCCAGAAATTATGAAGACCGGCGTGCAGGCTCAAAAACGGTGCCGAAGTTGACCACTCTGTTCGGTGCCGTGCGTCTCTGGATGGTTTCCACAGAGAGTTCATTATAGCTTCGGCGTTGGGGAAGAAGCTGTTCTACTGCCACTGCTTCTGCTGTCAAAAATTTCTTTTTCTGTTGTTTCCGTCCGAAGATCGCTCTCCATTGCCATCTTTCTTCGGAATCTATTTTGCATTGTTGGTTGGAGAGTTGTCGTCCGAAGATAATCTCCATATATTTTCTTCTCTGTTCGGAGCCGACGACTGGGAAGTTGCCTTCCGAAAGACTCTGCTATTTCCGCACCATTCGGCCGAGAGGAAGAAAGTGTTTTCCTCTCTGTTCGGTGCCGAGGAGAAGATGAAGTTGAGGTTGCCGTTTTGGGAGGACGAACATGGCGTCAACTGCATTATTCGAACTCTCGCGGGGAAAGTTTCCTCCCGATGAACCGAGTTCTGTTTCCATTTGCAAGTAGAAGAAGACTGACTATAGCAATATCAAGTTTCCTAAGTCGGGAAACTTGATTTAATTGAGCGCCTGTTCAGTGTGCCAGAGTGATCTCGGACTAGCCAGCCGAGTTCCCAACCGACAGAGTGCACCCGCAGACGGAGTCAACCCAGACCAACTCGGACCAAATCAACTCGGGACTGGGTCAACCTGACTCGGGCCACTTATTTTCTACCTCGGTATACATGCCCAAGATTTCCGTGCGACTCGATAAATTTTTTATCTCTGGTTAGATTATTATTGAAGAATGATAGATTATTCGTTGATCAACATATTATTTGGTTTAGATATGTACATTGGATTATTTTATGGGTAATATTACAAGGATTATTTTGGGTAATTTTAAGTGGACCCAAGCCAAGCCCATTTAAGCTGCTAATATTGTGTCTCTTTTGATGAGACATTATTATTGAAATAACGGTAACCTCATACCATTATTTATTGTCAACCCCATCAAAAATATCAAATTTATTTGTGGTTGGGAGTCCATGACGGCAAAACTTCATCCCCTTCAAAAATATCAAAAAACAAAATTGTGGTTGGGAGTCCATGACGGAGGAATTTCATCCCCATAAAAAATATAAAAAAAATTGTGGTTGGAAGTTCATGACAGAGGAACTTCATGCCCATAAACATTATCACATTTTTGTGGTTAGAAGTCCATGACAGCAGAACTTATTGTTAAATGTATGTTACTTCCCCCCATTTGTTAAATTTCGAGGGTTAAAACCCTAAACCCTAAGTTCATGGGTATTATTTTAATATAGTAGTTTCATAAATCTATAAATAGAGCTTCAAGGGGGCGGTGAGGAAGAATCAATTCCATAACCCTTCTTCCTCCAGTTTTCTCCCAATGAGTTTCTTTCCCTTTTTCTCCATGAGCTAAATTCATGGAGTCCTGAAAATCAACAAGGTGAAAACACAAAGCAAACAATGGGTATAGGGTTTGAAAAGAGAAAAAAAAGATAAATACGAACCTAAACTGTTAGAGAAAATATATCAGAAAGGATCACATTATCTCTGTCAGTTGACTGAGTCAACTCACAGAACCTGCTTAGATACCATGTTGAATTTATGAAAAAGAAAAATACTTCATTGACTTAATGTAATCAGAGTACATGAACCTCTATTTATAATAGAGGAAAGTAGTAGAGTCCAACTACAATTAAACTACCCTTGTCCCAATTATACCCAAACTCTAATACTTAAAGATAAGTCCTAGTATAATTAAATTACTCAATATAAATGGAAGACTAACATAACTAAAACACCTTTAAACTGAAACTCCTCTATGAGACCTCCTTTCATAATAATTGTGGCTTTGTAAGACTTCTTACTGTGTAGGACTTATTGTGCCACCTCACGTGATCATGGTGGGTCCATATCTTATGGGCTCGTGCCCATCTTCCAACCTACTTGGATATGTGGGCCTTCCTTGGTCGTGTGTGCTTTTTCCCATCTTCCAACATGTTGTATCTTTAAAAACTTCAATGTCAATTTGGTATTTCTGTTGATGATTGATAATGCACTAGAATACATGAGTAGATAATTTTTAGATTTTTGTACAACTATTGGTGTTTTATATGAAAGATGTTATAGCTATAGCCATAACAAAATTGTTTGCCTAAATGTAAAAATTGTCACCTTCTTCCTAAACGTCTTTGGGATGACGTTTATTATTTAATCTATTAGATGCCATCTTCCAGTGTCAAGAATAATATTCCTATTAAAGTGTTGTTTCCTTCTAAAACATTTATTCTCTCTTCCACCTGTTTGGCTGTCTTTATTTTGTTCATAATGTTATACCTAGTCATGATAAGGTTTCCCCTAGGTCTACTAAGTGCATCTTTTTGGAGTACTCTTGGTTACAAAAAGGATATAAATGCCCTAATCCTCAATGTCACCAGATATATATCAGTTGATGTTAACTTGTTTGGAGTTAGTATCCTATTTTTCTCACAAGTCTTATGGAGATAGGTATTTTAGCAAACAAACCAACTACTCCAATTTTCCTTGACAAAATAGAAGATCTAGTGGAGCAATATGCCATTCCAGTAGCTCCAACAAGATCTCAACTCTCTCTTCATCCGACCTAGAATAAATTAGATCTTGTACTCGACTTCTGATTTTCAAATTTATTTCCTTTGATTTTATTTTTTATCTTCATTTCAAATATGCTTTTTCTATAGTATTACTTTGCTATGTAAGAGAAATGAATGCTCTTCTTTCTAGAGGTATTTGGACACTTTGTGATCCACCTCTGAGGGCTGATAAAGTGGGTTGAAGAATGGGGTTTACTACTAAACACTTTGGTGATGGATCAATATAATGGTATAAAGCAAGCCTATTGACCAATGGGTGTACTCACACTTGTGGTTGATTATTTGGAAACCTTTTCTCTTGTGAATAGACTTAGTTCTATGAGGATTTTAATATCCTTGACAGTTAATTTGGACAAGCAGGTTTATCAGTTGGATATTAAAAATGTATTTCTCTATGGTGATTTGTCATATGAAGCAACCACCATGATTTCTTACTGTGGGGCACATCGTTTGGTATGTTGACTAGACAAAGTTCTATATGGCCTTAAGCTGGCTCCTAGGACTTAGTTTAACAATGTCAGCACTATTATGTGCAATTTTGGGCTTGTGCGATCTAGTTTTGGTCATTTGGTGTTTATTCCTAGAAGAAACTTGGGGATTATAATTTTTACTGTCTATATACATGATATTTTTATAGCATTAGATGGCATTTGAGGTATTTAAAAAGTGAAAGAATATATAAAATAATATTTTTAAATATAAGCTTGGGGTATCTTGAAATACTTCTTAGAAATTGAAGGGACAAAAAGTAAATTAGGTATTGTGTTATCGCAAAGGAAGTATGTCATAGATCTCTTAACTAGAATAAAATACTCCACTTGAAGTAAATCATAGCTTACATGATGAAAGTAGTAAAAGGATAAACTTCTTATAGAAATCTAGTTTGAAAACTTTGCCATAGTCAAAAACCTGATATATCTTACTTTGTGGGACTTGTGAGACAATTTATGGAGAAACCGAGGAAGGTTCATTTGGAAGCAGTTTATAGAATTCTCAAATATTTAAAAGTTCTATTGGAAATGGATTGTTACATGAACAGCATGGACATGTAAATATTACTAGGTACTTTGATGCCAATTATGTAAAGTTCAAGCTTGATCAAATATCTACAAGGTTTTTTTTTTACCTTTGTAGGGAAACTCTTATTTCCTAGAAAAACAATAAGTAAATAGTTGTTACTAGATTAAGTTATAAAGATGAGTATAGAACCATACCACACACAACCTATGAGATGGTGTGAGTGAAATATATGCTTGGGGGAGTTTGGTTTCCAAATTATAGATCATATTCACATGGCTTGTGATAATCAAGTGGCTATGTATATTGCTAGCAATTCATTCTTTCATTGTGCACCAAATACATTGAAGTAGATTGTCATTTCATGAAATTGAATTACATGAAACTTGAAATGTTGACCTATGAGGTGATGATCAACTTGGAGAAAAATTATCATAAGATTGACATAAGAACTCTGAATTTAAAATCAATGGGATGCAAGCTTGATGAGTTATTTTTGTGGAACTATGTTTACTTTGAAATTGTCATATTCTACTTTGATTGCCTTGTATGTAGCTCTAGGTTTCAATTGTTCTTGATTTTGAGTTTTTGGATGTTGAATTTAGGATCTCTTTTTCAATATTCCAAGCAAGGGAAGAGAGAAAGAAAAATAATAAAAGGGGAAGAAGGCTCTTGGGTAGAGAGAAGAGGAGAAGAGAAACAAGGTGTCCGCCAAGCAAAGAGAGAGAGACAGAGATTTACTCAAGAAAGAATTGTAGAACTTTATTAATTCCAAATTACAAAACCTCAATTTATAGTAGAGGAAGTGATAGAGTTCTTATACAATTAATCTTAAGTCTCCTAATTACATTCCAACTCTAATGCTCTAAGATAAGTCTATCATGAAAGGATAACACAATCTACTAGAGGTCTAATATAACTTGAACTCTAACTCTTCTTCAATCATGGACATAAGAGAGGAGGCTGGCTCGTGATCATATCTTCGTGGGTCCCACATGATCTTCCAGCTTATATTGATAAGATTACCAGCTCGTGGTATCTTTGTGGGTCGCACTTGATCTTCAAGTCTTCTAACTTATTCCAGCTTGTGCTTCTTATCTCTTAACTCAAGATAGCTTGGGTGAGGACTCTTCTTGGCATCCCACATCCTCATGGTGGATCCCAACAGCTCGTGCACCATGGTGGGTCCCACATTATAACATTGGATTAACGTGAAACCATATGCTTGAAATGGTCGAATGTACTTGCTTGCTACCAACTATGAACTTTTGACATTGCACCTAGATTTTCATATCATTTGTCAAAAGTTAATCACAAATAGTCATTCCTTCAACATTGTGAACTTGACTTAACATGGTTGAGTCAATCATTTTGTTTGTTTACCTATTTTTATAACACATTTAACTTCCTAAGCTAGGCAAACATGAGCTGAACTAGCAATCTGTCCAAATCTTGGTAAATCTTTTTGTGGGGTACTTACATAAGCTCAATATATAATACATGGACAAAAATCATTTGGGAAAAACTGTTAAGTGTAGTTAGATGAATATGAGGCACTTCTTGTGCTTAAGAGGTAAAGCTGCCAAAATTTAGATCTTAGTACGGAGCCTAAATTTTAAAAACTATAGATCATCTAACATCTTAAACCTAAATTATTCCATGAGAAGATTTAAAAATACTTAGGAAATCATTTGTTTGTAGTGTGAAAAACACATATACATCACACCAACCAAGCTTAGTGTAAGAACAACGTTCTTAGAAATGCTTGGTATAGGCAAAAATGGCTAGCAAGTTTCTTAGCTTCACATTGCTAGAAAAAGCAAATGACTCAAATGGATCAATGAGCTATACAGACACCCATAAGCATTATAGGCACAAATACCTCTTATAGCGAACTTTGGAATGAAATGTACACTTTATCTGGTTTGCATTTGAGATCTTGAGACTCATCTCTTGACAAAGATAATCAATTATGCTCTTAGTATGAAGTCAATGACATGATTATTTGGATGAAATTTTGATTCTCACAATTGAATTAAATGATAGGCATAAGCACTTGCAATGATAGAGTTCAAGTAAAACTAGAGGCGAGAGTGGGTGAATAGGTTTTGTTATAAGGTGGGACCAAACCCACCATGCCCACACGAGATGGCATGAGTCACCAGATGAGGTGGCATGATGAGTCATCACATGAGATTGAATCCTCATTACATGAGGTGGAATATTTGGCAATCTTCCTTTGTTAATGTAATTGGTCGATCTTCCTTTAATTGATGTAATCTAGCTAATCATGATTGATGTAATTATGGATCCTAATTGATTGAGGAGTTTACCTAAATATGTAATGGAAATAGTATAAATAGGGGTCTTTGGTTGAAGTCTCCAATCAAGCTCTCCTCTTCTCAGTTCGTGGAATAATCTCTCTCCTAGCCTAAAGTCTCTCTTCTCCCTTTTCTCTTCTCTCCTCTCTACCCAAACTCTCTTTCTCTTTGCTCTTTTCTTCTCTTCTCTCTCCCATTTCTTCTTCCTCTTTCATCTTGCTCGATGTTTCAAGCATAGGGTCCTAAATTCAACATGGTATCAGAGCATTGAATTTAAGATCACCACGTTAAAAGATGCTCTAAGAAGTTATAATCAAAGTTATTCATAGAAGGCTCTTTGTGAAGCATGATTGAAGCTTGTTGAGATAAGTTTGTTTTTCATTCTTGTTATTATGACTTTATGCTCTTGTTTTTATTACCTCTACAAGATGTTTCAGAGATTATTTTTTTACTCTCTTCATTATAAGAAAGTATTGATATTTATACATCTCGGATTGGAAGAAGTTTGCTAAGGCTGTTTTTGTCAGTATGCAAGTTCTTGGCTGAAAATCAGTTTATGTTGAGTTTTTTTGCAGGAAGAGTTATTATTTCTTGGGAAGAAGATTTTATAATGAAGAAAAATATCTTGATACAATTATGAGTGGTTTTTTATCCATTGTATTTTTAAAATCTTATTACTTTTCTTCTATGCTAAGCTTCTCCATTAACCGATTTGTTTGTAGAGTTTGAACACTACACGGTTTTGTGACTTCTTATGGAAAATGTTTTTGAGGTATCAGACCTCATATAAGCATTAAAGATATATTCTCATGCCAAGGTTCATCAGTTTTTTAATTAAAAAAATAAAGGGAAAGATGAAAGAAGAAGGTTGTTTTTTGTGCAAAGTGTTGTGCAAAGTGTTCTGCAAAGTTTTTTAAAAAAGGGGAGGCTAGACCTTGTTTGATTCAAAGCCACGAGTTGACTGATTTTTCTTGCCTCAATCTTCACAAGAAATCAAGAATAGAAGATTGTGTTTTACATAAAAGGAAGCAAGAACAAAATAATTAAGGAAGCGATCCTTTGGAAAGGCCAGTTGGCGCCAATATTTTTGAAGAAAGATTGTTGTTTTTTGAGATATCATATCCAATCAATATCTTCCTGATTAGGCCTGATTTGTTTAATTTTCAATCAATCTTATCTTTGCTAACTCATGAGGGATTTAATCTACACTGGTTTATTCCAAGCTTGTGTCAAATATATTTTTCTAATGATCTTGGAAAGATCTTAATTGGAATGCCACCTTACCTTACTTGATTCCATGCTTGTTGATTGATTTTTCCTCCTATCTAAAAATAAAACTAGAGAATTTATTATAGAAATTTTTGGCCAGAAATTTTACTTGCCTAAGAGGGTTCCCTCTTTGGCTAAAAGGCTTTGTAAGTTTGGGTTCTCCTCCCACATACCCAAGCTAGTCTTGGCTTCACTTGATTCTACAAATTGCTTAACCCTTGAATTGCCTCTTACAGCTGAAGAATACATTGGTAGCAATAATTATATTCTCAAGATTACTACCATACCCTTACGAGGGATATCAAATTACTTGAACTAGTCCAAAATCAATTTGATAGTTTCTTACTACAAGGGTCCTACTTTGTCACCTAACCAAACTTGGGTCACCTATTGATGAAGAAGATGTTTCGTATGCTAAGTGGTTAAAAAATGAAAGTTTGGTAATTAGTTGGCTCATCAAAAGCATGGAAGAACTTATCTACAATAATGTTGTTCATCTCGATGCCGCTAAGCAAATTTGGTAGACAAGTGCTAAGTTGTACTCTAGCTCCGACAACTTACAAAAACCATATGATATTCTCTAAAGTGTGTTCAATACTAAACAAGAAGAAAATATCCATGAATATTTGGCTCGATTAAGAGGCTTTCAAGAATGGAAGTTAGCTCAGCCTAACTCCATTGATATCTCTGTCCAAGACAAGCAGAAGGAAGCCTTAGCCATTGCAATTTGTTTAGAAAATACTAAGCCGTATCTCGAGGTTGCTAAAACTCAACTCCTTAGCGCTTCTTCTATTCCCACCTTTGATGATTCATGTGCCACATTACTCTGGATTCTAGATTCCTCTTCCCCCTTCTTCCACTAGAGTATCATCCACTATGTATTCCTAGAATAGGTGAACATCAATCAACTTTGGCCAAGGCCGTAGAAGAAATTATAGAGGAAGTCAAGGAAGAGGTAGAAGGAACATTTCCTCTATAACATAAGGCAAGGAATGCATCCACTGTGGGGAAAAATGGCCACATTATCAATTAGTGTTGGAAAATCCATGGCAAGCCAGAATAGGCCAAGGCTAAACAAGCCTTAGTACGTGGTACAAAGAAGGACAAGTTTAACCCACCAATAGAAAAGAAGACCCTTACTGATGATGAGTATGACATATTCCAGAAAATAAAAAATCTGAATTTAAGCCCATTGTTTTGCGTCACTTTTTGAGTTGATATATCAGGACAATATCTCACTTCACCCTGGTTTGAGGGCTTATTTATACATCTCTTTTATTTTGGTTTATTGCTACATATATGATATTTGGTTCAATCTAGGATCACTACCATTACCTCCCAGCTTGAGGAAGAGAAGTAGAAGAAGTACAAGGTAGAGGTATTTTATTCCATATGCGCTGGATAAGTTTTATGTGACCAAAATATTCAAGAAAGGGGGAGCTCAAATGAAGCTTGTGCATCCAAGGAGAAATTTTTATATCGGATTATTTCATGGGCTCTTTTAAAAATTTATTATGTGTTGGAAGATGGTCATGTTATATTCAGCTACAACTATTATATCTCTTTGGATGAGACATTATTATTGAAGAAGAGGTGGCATCAGTATCCTTTCTTATACCATCATTTACTTAATACCAAGTCAAAAATATAAAAAATATTAACGGTTGGGATTCCATGACGGAGGAACTTAATACCCCATCAAACATATTAAAAATATCAATGATTGGGATTCCATGATGGAGGAACTTAATACTCCATAAAAAATATCAACGTTTGGGATTCCATGACAGAAGAACTTAATACCCTGTAAAAAATATCAATGGTTGGGATTCCATGACGGAGGAACTTAATACCCTATAAAAGATACAAAAAATATCAACGGTTTGGATTCTATGACAGAGGAAGTTTAAAATATAAATGGTTGGGACACCATGACGAAGGAACTTGATACCCCGTAAAAAATATCTACTAGTGAGAGTTGGTGCCCGGATTGGGATACCATGATGAATGAGGTTATTATTACATCAATGTTATACCCCCCCTGAATTGGCTAGTTGGGCCTCATGGAGGACTGCCATTTTATACAAAAAGATTTTATACATGATTTGCAGCAAGCTGGAAGTTCATGATGTTCTCTCACCCCTAGCTTGAGGGGAAGTGTTGGAAGATGGGCTCCAACCCACACGACCAAGGAAGGCCCATATATCTAAGAGTCTTGGAAGATGGGCCCAAACTCATAAGAAGTAGGACCCACCATGATTACCACGAGCAGGCATCTTTATCACATAAGTTGGAAGATCAAGAAGGGCTTACAAAGATAACCACAAGCTGGTTGGAAGATTAAGAAGGACTCACAAAGATAACCACAAACTGGCCTAAAGATCAAGAAGGACTCACAAAGGCATCTTTATCTTATGGTCACATCCTAGAAGAGTTTTACTTTGAGTTATGTTTGTCTTTTATCTATATTGAAGTATTTAATTATGCTACAACTTATCTTTAAATGTTAGAGTTTGGGTGTAATTGGGACAAAGATAGTTTTATTATAATTGGACTCTACTACTTTCATCTATTCTAAATAGAGGTTCATGTACTCTTATTATGATAAGTCAATGAAGTACTTCTCTTTTCCATAAATTCAAAAATTGTATACCATGAAAGTACCATACTTTTACTGGCCATATGCCATTCTTATAGCATGTTTTCTTATAAATAGGCTACCCACTTCCATTCTCTTTCATAAATCCCCATATTCCCTATTGTTTCTACATGGTGATCCTTTTTCGGTTCCATTGAAAGTCTTCAGGTGTACATGCTTTGTTCATATTACCTCCCCACAACGTAGTAAACTTGATCCAAAATCTGTCAAGTGTATCTTCTTAGGATACTCTCACACACAGAAGGGTTATGTTTGTTACAATCCTACTCTCCAAAGGTTACTTGTGTCTAGGGATGCGACCTTTTTCCAAGTATCTTCATACTACTCAAAAAATGCCCCAACCCTCTGAAGCACAGGCTGACACCACACATGTGGAGTTTGTAGATCCCATCAAGGTAAGTCCATCTTCTCATGTTCCTTTTGGACCACAATATGATGCTTGACCAATCACCATAAAGAAAGAACCCAAAGCTAGCACTAGGCCCTCTACTTCTCATCTCATATCTTATTTTATTTCTCACCATCATTTATCTTCTTCATGTTGTCAAATTCTTGTATCTATCTCCCCATCTCTGTCCCACAACCTTGGACCATGGTAGACACAATTAGTGAGCTTCTTTTTTGTTAAGTTGTGGAGCCTAATTAACGCCTTACATTGAGTTGGTCGTGGATCGACCTTCGCAATTAGGTCGTCGTGGGGCTTGGAAGGGGGCGAGAAGCCCCCCTCTCGAAGGTGTGGGGGTGGAGCCCCTGTCTGATCCAAGATATAATGACTGTTGTTTTGTTGAATTTAGGATCCCTTTACTGACATCTTGAGCAAGATGAGAGAGGCAGAAAAAAGAAAAAAAAGGAAAAATCCCTTTACTGACATCTTGCTTCTCCATGTAACCATGTTTCCTCCAACAATCGTACAATATCCCAAAGTGGATTTTTTGTCATCAAGGGATCTGGCCCAGTCTGCATTTGAGAATCTTTTGATGTTAAAGTGACCAGGATTCTTATAGAAAAGCCCTCTTCCTGGAGCTCCTTTCAAATATCGTAATATCCTTTCTGGTGCTTGCTAGCGATTGAGATGTGGTTTGTGTATGTATTGACTCACCACACTTACTTCATATGATATATCTGGCCTTGTTACACAGAGATAAATGAGTTTTCCTACTAGTCTTTGATATTTTTTGATATCTACATCTTCTCGAGTACCTGCACATAATTTTGTATTTGAGTCCACATGGGTTTCTGCTAGTATTCACCCCATCATTCTTGTCTCCTCTTAGTAGATCAAGGACATACTTCCTTTGGGATCTTATAATCCTTTGTCAGGATTGTAGTACTTCAATAGCCTGAAAATATTTAAGTAGTCCAAGATCTTTTGTCTTGAATTTGGCACATATCTTTTCTTTTGTTTCCTGGATACCCTCGGGATCACTACCGGTTAAAATAATATCATCAACATATACTGACAAAATCACCTTGCCTTTAGGTGTGTCTTTAATAAATACAGAGTGATCTCCATAACATCTATGAAATCCAGGCCATATGAGGGCTTGGCTAAAATTTTCAAACCATGCACATAGAGACTGTTTCAAATATAAAGAGATTTATTTAATTGATATACCGACTCCTCCTCAACCAAAAACCCAGGTGGTTATTTCATATAAATTTCTTCTTTGATATCCCCATTAAGAAACACATTTTTCACATCAAGTTGATATACCTACCAAGAAGAATTAGCAGCCAGATATAATAAAACACGTACCAAGTTCATTTTGTCCACTGGAGAGAAGGTTTCCTCATAAGCAATTCCATAACATTTTGTATAGCCTTTAACAGCAAGGTGAGCTTTCAGCCAAGTAACTTACCCATCCGAATTGTGTTTCACAGTAAACGCCCATTTACAGCCGACAAGTTTCTTATCTGATGGAAGAGGAACTAGAGCCCATGTTTAATTTTCATAAAGTGCCTGCATTTCTTCGTCCATTGCCACCTTCCACCCTAGAAGTTTGAGAGCCTTCTGATAGGGTTGTGGCACTGATATGGAGGAGAAAGAAGAAATAAATTGACAACATAAAGGTGATAGACGATGGTGAGACACAAAATTTGATATGGGGTGAGAAGTAGAGGGCCTAGTGCAAGTTATGGATTATTTTCTCAAGGTATTGGGACGAGTATCATATTGAGGGCCAAAAGCCACTGGAGAAGATGGACTTACCTTGGTGGGATCCATAAACTCATCAGGTGTGGTGTCAACTAGTGTGTCTGGGGGTTGAGTAGTTTTCGTAGCACGGGGCACAACTAGTCGAAGAGAAACTGGTATTGAGGAGAGTCCTGGAGAAGCATTTTTAGAATAGGATGAAATGTCTTAAAAAAATATGCCATCCTTGGACACAAGTAAACATTGGAGAGTGGGATTATAGCAAACTTAACCCATGTGTGTGTGAGAGTATCCTAAGAAGATACAATTGATAGATTTGGGATCAAGTTTACTATGTTTAGGGGAGGTAATATGAACAAAACATTGACACCCAAAGACTTCTAAAGGCAGTGAAAAAGGATCATCATGTGGCAACAATAAAGAGTAAAGGGATGTATTACTGATAACGGATGATGGTCGCCATTTTATAAGTAAACATGCAGTAAGAATGACATATGGCTAATAAAAGTATAGAACCTTCATGGCATATAGTAAACTGTGAGCTACCTCAAAAATATGGTAGTTCTTCCATTCTGCTACTCCATTTTGTGCAGGCACATGATGTTTGATGGATAATGCCATTCTCTTGACAAAAGGAGTCAAGGTCTTTGGAAGTATATTTTTTTGTATTATTAGACCGAAGTACTTTTATTTTCTGACCAAACTAAGTGAGTACCATAGCATGAAACAATTTAAAAATCAATGGTATTTAAAAATGTTCTTTAAAAATAAATAACCAAGTGGTACGAGTGAAGTCGTCAATAAATGTAATAAAGTACTTGACTTGGGAAATATTTGAGATGCTCAAGGGTCCCCATACATCTGTATGAATTAAGGAAAAAGGAGTAACACTTTTGACTTCTGGACGTGGTGAGGATGTATTCCTCGGGTGTATTACTCAATTGACAGACTTCACAATTTAATTCTGACCTTCCTTTAAGAGTAGGAAAAATATGATGAAGAGATTGTGCAGATAGATGTCCCAACCGGTTGTACCATAGCCTTGTCTCAGTTTTACTGGTTGAAATAGTGTTAATTTTAGGCACGTCCAGGTAGTGGAGCACCCTTGTCCACCAATCACCTGCTTCGCTATTAGATACTGAAACACACAAGAAGTGGTAAGAAAGTGATAGAGAAACTAAAATATTTGGTGAATTGATGAACATATAAAAGATTCAAGGGAAAAGTAAGAACAAAAATGATATATTTGAGCAGAAGTGATGGTGTAATAGAAGTGGATCCTTCCCCTAGAACTTTAGTTTGAGAACTTTCAGCTATGGTAACAAATTTATTTGAGAGACACTGAGAAACTGAGTGTAATAAGTTTTGTTACACGTGAGATGCTCGGAGGCTCCTAAGTCAATTACCCAGGATGATGAGGAGGTAGATAACATACCTGAAGTGGTGGTGGTAGCGGCAGTTGAGGAGGAACTTGGAGATGAACCCATCATTGTTTTCATTTTTTGGAACAAGTCATACTCATCATTGGTAAGGGTTTTCTTTTCTGTTGATGTGGTTGACTGGTCCTCCTTTGTATCACTTACCATGACTTGATTAGTCTTCATACAATCAGGTTTTCCATTAGTTTTATAACATGTTTCTATAGAGTGGCCATATCTTCCACAATAGGTGCACACCACCTTGTAATAGCACGTATCTATAGTGTGGCTATTTCTCCCACATTGAGTGCATTCCTTGCCATCTGTTCTCATAAAACCATTCCTTCCACCTCTTCCTCATCATCCTCTATAATTTCTGCCACGGCCTCGACCGCAGTCGGATGATGTTCCCCAATGTCTGGAGTACATAGTAGATGATACTTCAGTAGTAGAGGAAGAAGTGTTTGGAATACGGAGTAATGTGGCACATACATCATCGAAGGTGGGAACACCAAAGGCACTAAGAAGTTGAGAGCCGCTAAGAAGTTGACTCTTTGCAACTTTGAGATATGGTTTTATATTTGCAAGGCAAATGGTAGTGACTAATGCTTCTTTCTGCTTATCTTGGACAAAGACATCTATGGTGGTAGACTGAGATAATTTCATCTCTTGAAGAAGGCCTCTAAAGTGGGCCAAATATTCATGGATATTTTCTCCTTGTTTACTATTCAACATTTTTTGGAGAACATCTTATGGCCTATGTAAGTTGTTGGGGCTAGAATACTGCTTAATACATGTCTCCCAAATTTTGTTAACAGTATCAAGATGAATAACATTGTTGGAGACATGTTCTTCCATGTTGTTGATTAGCCAACTAATCACCAAAGTATCTTTTTTAGCCACTTGTTATAAAAAAATATCCTCTTCATCAACAGGTGGTCCATGGTTGGTGAGGTGACCAAGTAGGCCTTTGTTATAAGAAACCTTCTAACCGATGTGGACCAGCTCAGGAAATTTGACACCAAGGTTATAGTAGTAATTCTGAGTATATCACTTTTGTTACTCATGTTTTCTTCAACCATAATAGGATAATCAATTTAAACAATTCTCCAACAAATAATAATAAAAAATCCAAGTAAAATTCTTCAATCAACTCGTTTAATGAAGAGGCTTAGCATAGAAGCTAAGAAATCATATTTCTGAAATTCAATGAATAAATAACCACTAGCAATAGGCTCAATAACAATCTTCTTTTTCAGGGATTTTTTCCCATAGAATTATAAATTTTTATGTATCAAACTCAACATAAACTGGTCTCGGTCAAAAAAAATTCAAACCGATAAAATTGCCTAGGTAACTTCTTCTAATTCGATATGCATATATCTTCACAAACTCATAAGATGAAGACAGCCATAAAATCATCTTTAAATAATCTTCTAGACTCAGAAACTAGTAGCATGAATTAATAATACGAATACTAAAGAAACTTATCTCAAGAGCTTCAATCTTCCTTCACAAAAAGCCTTCTTTGAGTGGCTTTGATCATGCCTTCTTAGAGTATTCCTTTTGACGCGGGGATCCCAAATTTGATACTCAAATACCATGTTGAATTTAGGATCCCTTTACTGACATCTTGAGCAAGTAGAGAGAGGGAGAAAAAGTTAAAAGGAAAATGAAAGCTCTCGGGTTGAGAGAAGAGAAGAAAAGAAAAAAAAGGGAAGAAAGACTTTAAGCAAAAAGGGAACTCTAGACGAGAGAGAAGTGGAAAACTACTTCACTTTGATGATTTAATTCCAAGTACAAGCTCCTCTATTTATATTAGAGGAAAGTGGTAGAGTCCATGTACAATTAAAGTTCATTCTCTTAATTAAATTCCAACTCTAACTCTTAAAGATAAGCATATCATGATCAAATAACTCAACATAATTAGAAGTCTAACATAACTCAAACTCTAACTCTTCTATAAGAATGTGACTATAGGCTGAAGATGCCAACTCATGGTTTATCTTTGTGGGTCCCACTTGATCTTAAGGCTCATTTGATAAGGATACCAACTGGTGGTATCTGTTAGGATCCTCACCAGCCATGGATCTTGTCACCCTCCTCTCTTCTCTTCCTTCCATTGCCTTGCTTGACGTTGAGGTAGATTGATGGAGTGATGAAGAAAGAATTTCGGAAAGGGGAATTGGGGGAAAACGGGGGAGAGCTTGAAGGAGCTCTCGACTTGTTAACTAATTTACTCTAGGCTAAATTATAACTCAATTGCTATCTTTCAATAACCTA
The DNA here is from genome assembly GCF_029961685.1 of Aristolochia californica. Taxonomy (NCBI): domain Eukaryota; kingdom Viridiplantae; phylum Streptophyta; class Magnoliopsida; order Piperales; family Aristolochiaceae; genus Aristolochia; species Aristolochia californica. Next base: position 28,773,768 of record NW_027181992.1, on the reverse strand, counting down.
GCTGTCCCCTTAAATAGGGTTGAGGACCCCAAAAACAATTCAGACCCTTGGGTCACTAGTTCAAGCCAAATAAATTCTAAACCAAACCAAACCAAAATCAATTACATGAAAATTGAAAACCACATTAATTAATTCCTACGTCTACTGGTAACTTGTGATGCTATTGAGTCCATAACATCACCCCCCTCTTGGATAAATAGCTTGTCCTCAAGCTCGACGGAAGGGTAGAAAAGTCGAAATGCTGATAAGGGCTCCCATGTAGTGTCACTGGGGTTTGCATCTGCCCACTGAACGAGAATTTCCCAATCGCCTTGAATGTGGCGTGCTTTCAATACCTGAGCTGGAGTAGAAAGGTCGCGGCCTTCATGGAGTGGTGGTAGAGGGGTGTACAGCAAGGGCGAGTCGCTTTGGAATGGCTTCAATTGTGATACGTGAAATACATTATGTATCTTTATCTCGATTGGTAGCTGCAAGCGGTAGGCCACGGGGCCAATTCGGTCCAACACTTGAAATGGACCATAATATTTCGGAGAAAGCTTATGGCGCTTGGAGGCAGTTAGTGATAGCTGGCAGTAGTGTTGGAGCTTTAACCACACATAATCTCCTGGTGAATAATATACCTCTCGGTGCTTCTTATCATAATAAAGCTTCATAGAGTGCTGGTCCTCTTGGAGATGAGTACGGACCTCAGTGAGCATAGCATCTCTTTCAGCTAATGCTTGGTCCAAAGTGATGACCTTGGATGCCCCTGGTTCATAGGATAACAAACGAGGTGGATCTCTGCCATAAACTACCCTGAAAGGAGTAGTTCTCAATACGCTGTGGTAAGAGGTGTTATAGAAAAATTCTGCCCAGGAAAGCCACTTAAACCACCATTTAGGTGAGTCCCCCACAAAACAACGAAGATACGTTTTAATTGTACAATTGACGACCTCAGTTTGTCCGTCAGTCTGTGGATGATATGCAGAAGAGAATGCCAATTGGGTGCCATGTAACTTGAATAATTCCTTCCAAAAGATACTAGTAAAAATGGCATCCCTGTCATTGATAATGGATGTTGGAATCCCGTGTAATTGGACAATGTGGTCCATAAATAACTGAGCTACATGAGCAGTAGTATATGGATGCGCCAAAGCAATGAAGTGACCATATTTTGAAAAACGATCAACCACAACTAATATCACTGATTTACCTGATGAAGTGGGAAGGCCATCAATGAAGTCCATTGAAATATTAGATCAGATTTGCGACGGTAGCTGCAGTAGTTGTAGTAGGCCTGCAGGACTTAAAGATTCGGCCTTGTTTCATTGACAAATCTGATAAGCGGCTACATAATCAGCAATGGTGCTCTTCATGCCCCTCCAATAAAATTCCTGACTGATTCAGAAATATTTTTTTTGTCGACCCTCATGTGTGCTATCATGGATAGAAGACAAAATGGTGTGAAGAAGTGGGGACGTGTGATGCATAAAAATCTTTTTTTTTGTATAGGATAAGACGATCCTGAATAATCCAATGATGAGCTATTGTCCCTTGCTGAATATCCTGATATAATGAAATAAATTATGGATATTGATGTGTCTCCTCTCAAATAGAATCCAACAAAAGTGAACGTGGGTTGCTGATAGCATAAACGTGTGGTTCTGGAATGTCCCGACGAGACAAAGCATCAACCCCCAAATTCAAACTGCCTGGCCTATATTGAACTGTAAAATCGAAGCCCATGAGTTTAGTCAACTAATGTTGTTGTGGTGATGCGGTGAGGCATTGTTCAAGAAGATACTTGAGGCTGCAATGATCTGTATGAATGAGAAATGGTAGTCCCCAGAGATAAGGCTGCCAATGTTGGACAACCTTGGCTAACCCAATCAGTTCCCTCTCATATACAGCTAACTTGTGGTGTTGTTGTCCCAACTGGCGACGCAAAATATGAGATAAGGCTGCCAATGTTGGACAACCTTGGCTAACCCAACCAGTTCCCTCTCATATACAGCTAACTTGTGGTGTTGTTGTCCCAATTATTGTAACACTGCACCAATACCTCCACCGGACGCATCACATTCCACCACAAAGTCTTCATCAAAATCTGGTAGCTGTAGTACAGGCGCTGAGGCTAAGGCCTCCTTTAACAGCTAAAAGGCCTGCTCTACTGAGGAAGACCAGTTGAATGCATGTTTCTTGAGAAGGTTGTTGAGTGGTGCTGCTATATGGCCATAAGAGCGGATAAATTTTCTGTAATATCCCGCTAGGCCCAAAAATCCCCTTAATGCGGTAAGGGAGGTGGGAGGAGGCCAATCTGTGACTGCTTGGATTTTACTCTGGTCAACCTTCATGCCCACAGCTGATATAACGTGGCCCAAATATGCCACTTCTGAGGTGCCCATAGAACATTTGGATTTATTCAAAACCAAATGATGGAAGCGTAGAATGGTAAATACCTGATGGAGGTGTTGGAGATGTTCGACCCAATTTTTGCTATAGACCAAGATGTCATAAAAAAATACTAACACATAGTTTCGCAAAAGTGAGGAAAATACCTCATTCATGAGGGCCTGGAAGGTGGAGGGAGCATTGGAGAGACTGAAGGGCATGACGAGGAACTTGAAATGATCGTGGTGCGTGCAGAACGTAGTTTTCTACACATCTGCAGGGTGAACTCGAATTTGATGATAGCCCGATTTCAAATCTAACTTGGTAAAAATCGTAGCACCATGTAATTCATCCAGAAACTCATCCACCACTGGGATGGGGAACTTGTCTTTAATTTTCTGCAAATTGAGTTGCCTATAGTCGACACGAAACCTCCATGATTTATCCTTTTTGCGCACCAGTAAAATAGGTGATGAGAAGGGAGACCTACTGTGCTGGATAACTACCTGAGCGAGCATATTCAAGCACTGTCTTTCAATTTCATCTTTCTGTATATGTGGGTAACGATATGGGCGCACCACCAATGGATCGGTACCCAACTTCAAACGAATACGGTGATCACAGTGACACACTGGTGGTAGACCAGTAGGTTCATTAAATAAATCCACAAATGATGTAAGTAATGGTGCTAACTTACAATCACCAGTGTTCTGAAGTTGTAAAGTGTAAAGTGCGTTTGGCACCTGTGCCATAATACCCTATAATGTAATTTGGCCCTGTTGTGTTGTAAATGTCATAATCCGAATCTGAAAGTCCCACAATATAGGGCCTAATAACTGAAGCCATTTTACCCCGTGCACCAAATCAAATCCTGCCAAAGGAATAACCAGTAAGTCCGCCTTAAATGAATGTCCCTCAATTGTAAAAGGGGTGTTTACACATAACCCTACACTGGCAATTTTAGCCCCGTTGGCCACTGAAACCGAGAGACCCTTTTGCAATTGAATTTCTAATCCCAATTGTTTCGTTGCGGGCTCACTGATAAAATTATGTGTTCTGCCAGAATCAACTAAAGCATGTAACAGGAGATGGTGTAACTTGGCCTTTACCTGCATGGTATTAGAACTACGTAGGCCATGCATGGCATGGATGGAGGGCTCTGGGTCTTGCTGTTCCTCTTCAACCAAATCAGTTTTAGGAAGCTCTTCTGGACCTTCTTCCCAAAGTTCAATACTGAATAATCGTTTATAGGTATGTCTTGGAAGAAATTGTTCATCACAATTAAAACAGAGGCCCTTGGCCTTTCTTGCCTCCATTTCCTGTCCAGTTAAGAATTTACGTGGAAGATTGTGTGTGTGTGTGTGTGGGGGGGGGGGGGGGGGGGGGCACTTGTAGACTGGTCTGCACGGTTAGGGGCAGAGAAGCCAAAACGTGGTCCAGGTGTAGTACCCGGTAGTCTGTTGGTCCAAAATGGTTTTTGGCCTAATGATTCCCTCAGAACTCTTTGTTTCTGTTCCATAGCCCTGACATAATTCATGGCTGAGTCCAAATCTGTCGGACCAAGTAATTCTACTTCCAAACGAACCGCCTCAGTCAAGCCCGCATTAAAAATCTGAACATGTAGGTGAGGAGGAACAAATTCACTTGCTCGGGCCAACCTTTCTTAAAATGTTTTTTGGTACAATTCTAAGGTGCCAATCTGTTTATAGTTGATCAATTTCCCCACTGGGTTGCTACTAGCTGGAGGTCCAAAACTCATCTGGCAAGCATGTTTAAAATGTAGTGAATCCTGAGTGGAATGGACATTTCGGTAGTGATGGAACCACATGAGTGCTTCATTGAGCAAGTGGTAGGCGGCCAGTGTGACCTTGTCCACATCCACCGTTTGTTGATGATAAAAAAATTGCTCACATTTCGTGAACCAAAGTAAAGGATCTTTAGATCCATCATATGTAGGAAAGTTGAGTTTAAAGTACCTGGGAACCGTAGTTGGTCCCTGTGCATGAGCAGCCATGGGGATAGGTTGTTGGCACAGTGGTGGGCGTGGGGGTGGCATGAAGTGTGGGTGATGTACTGCCTGTGGTTGAAAGTTGGTTGCTGGTGGTGGTGCTGGAGATTGAAATGCAGCAAGCTGGCGGATGACGGTTTGGAGAGACGATTCCAGCGTGTGCAATGTATTATGGATGTTAGTAATTTCAGCACCTTGAAGAGTGGACCTTTGTTGAAGATCTGAAAGCACTTGACGTATGTCCTCTGGAGAAGAGGAGTCGCCGAGGGTGGACCTGTCTGATACTACGTTGTTAGGATCCTCACGAGCCATGGATCTTGTCACCCTCCTCTCTTCTCTTCCTTCCATTGCCTTGCTTGGCGTTGAGGTTGATTGATGGAGTGATGAAGAAAGAATTTCGGAAAGGGGAATTGGGGGAAAACGGGGGAGAGCTTGAAGGAGCTCTCGACCTATTAACTAATTTACTCTAGGCTAAATTATAACTCAATTGCTATCTTTCAATAACCTAGCCGTCCCCTTAAATAGGGTTGGGTCACTGGTTCAAGCCAAATAAATTCTAAACCAAACCAAACCAATATCAAATACATAAAAATTGAAAACCACATTAATTAATTCCTACTTCTACTGGTAACTCGTGATGCTATTGAGTCCATAACAGTATCTTTGTGGGTCCCACATGATCTTCAAATCTTCCAACTCATTCTAGCTCGTGCTTCTTATCTTTCAACTCATGCTAGCTTGTGTGATGACTCCTCTTGGCTTCTCACGTCCTCATGGTGGGTCTTGTTAAAATATGGGACCCACCATGGTTGCATGAGTTGGTGGGACCCACCATGAGGACATGAAAAACCAAGATGAGTCAACACACAAACTGGCATGAGTTGGATGACGAGCTAGAATAAGTTAGCAGAATTGAAGATTTAGTGGGACCCAAAAAGATACCACGAGCTAGCATCTTTGTCCCATGAGCTGGAAGATCTAATGGGACCCACAAGAATATAGCACGAGCTGGTATCCTCATCCTAGCCAGCTTGTGAAGAAGGATTTTGGAAAGTTAGGTTTTGGGTAAGTTAGAATTTGAGTAAGTTCTAAATTGAATTGAATTATAGTTGGAAAGTGTACATAAATTATATCACTCCTCCACTATAAATAGAGGAGCTTGTATTCACAATAAATCAATCAAAGAAAGGAGTTATCTCCTCTCCCACTCTCGTGTAGAGCTTCTTCTTCTTCTTCGTCTTCTCTTCTTGTATCAATTCTACCCGAGAGCTCTCTTTCTCTCCTTCTTGGTTTTCTTTTTCTTCTCTCCCACCTTGCTTGAGATATTATTAATGGGGTCCTAAATTCAACATGGTATCAGAGCTACCAATTTAGGATCCCACATCAAAGAAATTCTCTTTGAAGATATGATAGAAGGCTCTTCATGAAGCAAGATTGAAGCTCATGAGATAAGTTTTATTTATTTATGATATTATTGATTTATGCTACAGGTTTTTGGATATTATAAGATGGATTTAAGATGTGTTTATGATATCTTCATCCTATAATATTATGGAAATATATGCATCTTGGATTAGAAGAAGTTACCAAGGCACTTTTGTCGGTTTGGAATTTTTTTTTGATCAAGACCAGTTCATGTTGAGTTTTTTAAAACTTTGTGGGAACAAGATTCATGGATTAAGAAGAATTCTATTAAGTTTTTTTATGAGTGATTATTCACTACATATGCTTACTTATCTTTTATGCTAAGCCTCTCTCTGAGTTGGTTAAAGACCTCTACTTGGTTTGTTTTGATTAATTGATTGGAGACTTGTTTTTCAATTGAATTGCCTATTATGGTTGAAGAAAGTATGAGTCACAAGCATGACATACTCAGAATTACCATTGTACCCTTGTGGGGGATTTCAAATTTTATGAGCTGGTCGACATCGGTTCGATGATTTTGTTTTCACAAAAGCCCACATTGGTCATCTTACCAACCGTGGACCACATATTGATGAAGACGATATTTTTTATTCTAAGTGGTTAAAGAATGATACGTTGGTTATTAGTTGGATTATTAAAAGTATGGAGGAACATGTCTCCAACAATGTTATTCATCTTGAGACAACTAAAACAATTTGGGAGACATGTGAGAAGTTGTATTCTAGCTCCAACAACTTACACAAGCCATATGATATTCTCCAACGGATGCTTACCACCAAACAAGGTGACAATATCCATGAATATTTGGTTTGATTTAGAGGACTTCTTCAAGAATGGAAGCTAGCCCAGCCTACCTCCACGGACATCTTAGTCCAAGACAAACAGAAAGAAGCCTTGGTCAATGACATATGCCTTGCTAACATTAAACTGTATCTTGAAGTTGCTAAGAGTCAACTTCTTAGCTCTTCTGTGGTTTCCACGTTTGATGATGTAAGTGCCACATTACTTCCTCTTCCTGACACTTCTTCATCTAGTCTTTCAATGCCATCCGATATGTACTTTGGGCATAGGGGACCATCATCTGACTGTGGCCGAGGCCGTGGTAGCTATTCTAGTGGAGGACAAGGAAGAGGTGGACGGAATGGGTATGGAAGAATAGATGGGAAAGAATGCACTAAGTGTGGGAAATCTGGCCACACTATAGATATGTGCTATTCAAAAAAAGAATGCACTATGTGTGGGAAACCTGGCCACACCATAGATAAGTACTTTTCAGACAAGAAATGCAACTTCTATGGAAGATATGGCCACATTGCAAAGATATGTTATAAGAAGGCTCATCAAGTCATACTAAGTGCTACAAAGGAGGAACAACCTATAACATCAATAGCACAGAAAACCTTTAATAATGACGAGAATGAGTTATTCCAGAAAATGAAAAAACTATTGGGATTTGTTCCAAGCTCATCCTCCACTGCTGCTTCTACCACCGCTTCAGGTATGCTATTTGCCTCTTGTTCATCCTGGATAATTGAGTCAGGGCCCTTCAAGCATCTCACAGGTAACAAAAATTTACTACGCTCATTGTCTCTGTGTCTTTCACAAAAATTTGTTACCATAGCAGATGGTTCGCAAACTAAAGTTCTAGGGAAAGTTTCCACTTCTGTTACACCAGCACTTCCACTCACTGATTTCATTTTTGTTCCTACTTTCCCTTTAAATCTTTTAACAGTTAGTCAGCTCACTAAACATTTTAATTGCTCTATCACCTTCTCACCCACTTAATGTGTTTTTCAGGATGTCATAACGAAGTAGGTGATTGGTGGAGGTCATGAACAAGGGGGGCTCTACTAACTAGATGTGCCAAAAATATATGTTGTTTCCACCAATGAAACTGAGACAAGGTTATGGCACAATTGGTTGGGACATCCGTCTGCACAATCTCTTCATCATATTTTTCATACCCTTAAAATGAGCTCAGAGTTTCATTGTGAAGTTTTTCAAATGAGCAAACATCAGAGGTCCACATACTCACCTCGTCCAAAAGTCAAAAGTATCACTCTTTCATTATTCATATTGATGTATGGGAACTCTTGCGCTTCTCAAATATTTCTCAAGTAAAATATTTTATCACCTTTATTGATGACTTCACTCATACCACTTGGTTATTTCTATTTAAAGAGTGTTCTGAAATGCCATCAATTTTTAAATCTTTTCATGCCATGGTACTCACTCAATTTGGTTAGAAAATTAAAATTCTTCGGTATGATAATGCTAAAGAATACACCTCCAAAAACCTTGACTCCTTTTGTCAAGAGAATGAAATTATTCATCAAACATCACGTGCCTACACCCTTCAACAAAATGGTTTAGCCGAATGGAATAATCGTCATATTCTTCAGGTAGCTCGAGGTTTACTATATGCCATGGAAGTTCCACACTTTTATTGGCCACATGAAATCCTTATCGTGTGTTTTCTTATGAACCGGTTACCATCTTCCATTCTTGGTAATGAATCCCCTTAATCTATCTTATTACCCACTGATGATCCTTTTTCACTACCATTGAGAATCTTTGGGTACCAATGTTTTGTCCATATTTCTATCCCCAACCACAGTAAACTTGATCCCAAATCTATGAAGTGTATCTTTTTAGGATACTCTCGCACACAAAAGGGTTATGTTTTCTGTAATCCCACTCTTCAACATTTACTTATGTCTAGGGATGTCACATTTTTTGAAGACTCCATTTTATTCTGACAATGCTCCTTCAAGATTATCTTCCATACCAGGTTCTCCTCGACTGATTGTGCCCCGTACGACAAAAATTACTCAGCCCCCTGAACCACTACCTCACACCACACCTGCTGAGTTTACGGATCCAACCGAGGTAAGTCCTTCTCCAGTTGTTTTTGGCCCACAACATGATACTTGTCCTATTGCCATAAGAAAAGAACCCAGATAATGCACCATGGCCTCTACTTCTCATCCCATATCAAATTTTTTGTCTCATCATCGTCTATCCCCTGTATGTTGTCAATTTCTCTCTGCTATTTCCTCCATATATGTACCACAATCCTATCAGGAAGCTCTGAAACATCCAGGGATGAAAGTGGCAATGGATGAAGAAATAAAGGTGCTTTATGAAAATCAGACATGGGCTCTGGTCCCACTTCCATCAGATAAGAAACTCGTAGGTTGCAAATAGATGTTTACTGTGAAACACAATCCGGATGGGTCCATGGCTCTGTTGAAGGCTCGACTCATTGCTAAAGGCTATACATAGTGTTATAGCATTGATTATGAGGAAACCTTCTCTCCAGTAGCAAAAATGAACTCAGTACATGAGTTATCATCTCTGGTAGCTAACTCGTCCTAGAAGGTATATCAACTTGATGTCAAAAATTCCTTTTTGAATAGGGACATCAAAGAGGAAATTTATATGCAGTAACCACCTGGGTATGTGGTTGAGGGGGAGTCCCTATGTCGACTCAAAAAATATCTTTATGGTCTAAAATAGTTTCCTCGTGCAAGGTTTGAAATTTTTAACCAAGCATTCATACTTATCGGATTTCACAGAAGCTCTAGAGATCACCCCGTATTTATTAAAGACACACCAAAGGGTAAGGTGATTTTGGAAGTATATGTTGCTGATATCATTATAACCGGTAGTGATCCCGAGGGCATCCAAAAAAAAAAAGAAAGGATATGTGCTGAATTCAAGACAAAGGATCTCAGACAGCTCAAAACTTTTATGGGTATTGAAGTACTACAATCCAGACATGGAATTATATTATCTCAATGGAAGTATGTCCTTGACCTACTAGAGGAGACCGGAATGATGGGATGCAGGCCAGCAGAAACTCCTATGGACTCAAATACAAATTTATATGTCAATACAGGATAAGAGGTAGATGACGGAAAATATCAAAGATTGGTGGGAAAACTTATTTACTTCTGCGTAACGAGGCCAAATATTTCATATGCAGTCAATGTGGTAAGTAAATATATGCACACCCCACAACTCAGTCATTGGCAAGCACTAGAAAGAATATTGCGATATCTGAAAGGAGCACCAGGAAGAGGGCTCCTCTATAAAAATCATGGTCACTTCAACATCAAAGGATTCTCAGATGTGGATTGGGCCGAATCCCCGGATGATAGAAAATCTTCTTTAGGATATTTTAGGATGGTTGGAGGCAACTTGGTTACATGGAGAAGCAAGAAACAGAATGTAGTTGTGAGAAGCAAGAAACAAAATGTAGTTGCACGGTCCAGTGTAGATGCAGAATACAGAGCCATGGCACACATGGTCAGTGAACTTCTATGGATCAAATCACTTCTTATTGAATTGGGATTCTACAAAGAAGCTCCTATGGGCCTATATAATGATAATCAGGCAGCCATACATATCACATCCAATCTAGTCTTTCATGAGAGGACAAAACATGTTGAATTAGACTGCCACTTCGTACAAGAAAAGTTCCAATCCGGCATATTATCTCTCAAGTATATATCTACACAGAGCCAAGTTGCAGACATTCTCACAAAACCGGTCACTCAGGAAATTTTCTCACCCCCTGCTTGAGGGGGAGTGTTACAATGTGGGACCCACCATGGTTGCATGAGCTGGTGGAACCCACCATGAGGACATGAGAAGCCAAGATGAGTCAACACACAAGCTACCATGAGTTGGATGACGAGTAGGAATAATTTGGTAGAATTGAAAATTTAGTGGGACCCACAAAAATACCACGAGCTGGCATATTTGTCCATTGAGGTGGAAGATCTAATGGGACCCACAAGAATATAGCACGAGTTGGAATCCTCAACCTAGCCAGCTTGTGAAGAAGTATTTGGGAAAGTCAGGTTTTGGGTAAGTTAGAATTTGAGTAAGTTCTATATTGAGTTGAATTATAGTTGGAAAGTGTACATAAATTACATCTCTCCTCCATTATAAATAGGGGAGCTTGTATTCACAATAAATCAATTAAAGCAAGGAGTTCTCTCCTCTCCCACTCTCGTGTAGAGCTTCTTCTTCTTATTTGTCTTCTCTTCTTGTTTCACTTCTACTCGAGAGCTCTCTCTCTCCTTCTTGGTTTTCCTTTTCTTCTCTCCCACCTTGCTTTAGATATTATTAATGGGGTCTTAAATTCAAAACAATATTTTTTGGGTATTGAAGTACTACAATCCAGACATGGGATTGTACTATCCCAAAGGAAGTATGTCCTTGATCTTCTAGAGGAGACATGAATGATGGGGTGCAGACCAACCGAAACCCCTATGGACTGGAATAAAAAATTATGTGCAGGTACTAGAGAAGATGTAGATATCAAAAAATATCAAATACTAGTAGGAAAACTTATTTATATTTGCGTAACAAGGCCAAATATTGCGATATCTGAAAGGAGCTCTAGGAAGAGGGCTTCTCTATAAAATCATAGTCACTTCCACATCGAAGTATTCTCAAATGCAGATTGAGCCGTATCCCCGGATGACAGAAAATCTACTTTAGGATTTTGTACGATGGTGTGGGGGAACTTGGTTACATGGAGAAACAAGAAACAAAATGTAGTTTCATGGTCTAGTGCAAAAGCAGAATACATAGCCATGGCACACACTGTTACTGAATTCCTATGGATCAAATCTCTTCTCATTGAACTAGGATTCTACAAAGAAGCTCCTATGGATTTATATTGTGATAATCAAGCAGCAATACACATCACTTGGAATCCAATCTTCCATGAGAGAACAAAGCATATGGAAGTAGACTGCCACTTCATACGAGAAAAATTTCAAACAAGCCTTTTATCTCTCAAACATATATCATCGCAAAGTCAAATTACAGATATTCTCATCAAGCCAGTCACTCATAAAATTATGACCGCCATTTGTAGCAAGTTGGGCATCTACGATGTTTTCTCACACCTAGCAAGTTGGGCATCTACCATGTTTTCTCACCAAGCCAGTCACTCATAAAATAATGACGGCCATGAGGAAGTGAGATGTCAAGAAGAGTCCTCACAGTAGCTGGCATGAGTAGGGAAATAAGAAGCATGAGCTGGAATAAGTTAGAAGATTTGAAGATCAAGTGGGACCCACAAATATCCCATGAGCTGGTACCCTTATCAACATAAGCTAGAAGATCAAGTGGGACCCACAAAGATAAGACCACGAGTTGGCTTCCTCTCTTGTATTCACGTGCTTAAAGAAGAACTAGTGTTTGAGTTATATTAGACCTCTAAATAGATTGTGTTATCTTATCATGATATGCTTTTCATAGAGAGTTAGAGTTGGAATGTAATTAGGATACTTAAAGTTAATTGTACAAGGACTCTATCAGCTCCTCTACTATAAATAGAGGTGTTGCAACTTGGAATAAAATCATCAAGTTCTACACTAGTTTCTTGAGTAAATATCTCTCATTGATTGACGTCTCTCTTATTTTTTTCTTCTTCTCTTCTCTCTACCCAAGAGCTATCTTTTCTTTTACTTCTTTTTCCTTCTCTCTCCCCTTGCTCGGGATATTAGTGAAGGGATCCTAAATTCAATAGGACCTACCAGCTTGTGCCACCATGGTGGGTCCCACATTATAACATGTTTCATTAAGAGCAGTTTGGGAATTTTAATCTTGTATCACGGTTGCTCTAATTTTCTCTTTATAATTGAGAGGAACCTCTATTAGGTTTTGATTATCTTAATCCGAGGAGTGTCTCAAGTTGTAGCAAGAGGTTAGAGAGAAACACCTGTAAGTGTGTGATTTCTCTTGTAAACTATTTCATCTTTATAGTGGATTCTTGTAGTGGCGAAAGACAGGATGTAGTCTAACCTTGAGGGGAATCTATATAAATTTTGTTGTCTTTATTTTGTGTTTATTTTTCCTTCTTTCGCATTTATTATTATTGATCTCGTTAGATTGGAATTAGGGCATCTAATTCCTAACAAGTGGTATTAAGGCTTTGGTTCATGATTGAGAGCAATGGCTAGTGGAGAAGGATCGGCACTAGGGATTAACAAGTTTGATGGTATGGATTTTGCATTCTAGAGGATACAAATTGAAGATTATATGTACAGTAAAAAGCTTCACGCACCACTTCTAGATATGAAACCAGAAGTTATGAAAGATGATGAGAGGAATCTCCTCGATAGACAAGTGTTGGGAGTAGTCCAATTAACACTGTCGAAGAATGTTCCTCACAACGTGGCATCGGAGAAAACCACATCTGAGAAGATGAAGATTCTGTCCAACATGTATGGGAAGCCTTCCACAAATAATAAGATACAACTCATGTAAAAACTCTTCAATTTAAAGATAACAAAAAATACATTAGTTGCATCGCATTTGAGTTTAGCTCTATTTTCAATCAATTGACGTCCGTTCAAATTAAATTTGATGATGAGTTTCATGCTTTAATTCTTTTGGCATCTCTGCCAAATTGTTGGCAGCCTATGAGGGATGTGGTCAGAAACTCTGTAGGCAATGGGAAGTTGATCTTTAATGATGTTCGGGATATCATTCTAAAGGAGGAAGTTCATAGAAACAACTCCAGTGAATCGTTGACATCTAATTCTATCCTGAGTGTCGATACTAGGGGCAGGAACTTCAAGAGAAATTCCAACAAGGGCAATGGTAGAGGGAAGCCGAGGATTGGTAGAATCAAATCCAAATTCGAAAGGAAAGTGGAATGCTGGAATTGTGGCAAGTTTGCTCACATAAAGAAGTGTTGAATTTATGGAAAAGAGAAATACTTCATTGACTTGTTGAAATTAGTGTACATGAACCTCTATTTATAATAGAGGAAGGTAGTAGAATCCAATTACAATAAAACTACCTTTGTCCCAATTACACCCAAACTCTAACACTTAAAGATAAGCCCAAGCATAATTAAATGACTCAATATAGATAAAAGACAAACATAAATCAAACTATAACTCTTATAGGACGTGACCATAAGATAAAGATGACTTTATGAGTCCTTATTGATCTTCCAACTGATGTGATAAGGATGTCAGCTTATGGTAATCATTGTGGGTCCTACTTCTTATGTGCTTGGGCCCATCTTGTGGGCCTTCCTTGGTTGTGTGGCCCATCTTATAATACTCTTAGATATGTGGGCCTTCCTTGGTTATGTGGGCTTGGGCATATCTTCCAACACTCATGAACTCCCAGCTTGCTGTAAATAATATATAGAATCTTTTTTTGTATAATGTGGCAGATCTTCCAACACTCTCCCTCACCCTGGTGCTCTCATTCATGAGGCCCAGCTAGCGTAAGAAAAGTGAGAGTAAAATCACTTCAAGTTGTATGATATTGCTCTTTAATCCAGTCAATTAACTCCTATCTTCTATAGGTAGTATCACTCCTATCTTCGATTGGTAGTGGGTCTATATGTTGGATGTTCGGCACACTTCTATCTTCTATAGCTAGTACCACTCCTATCTTCTATTGATAGTGGGTCTATATGTTGGATGTTCGGCACACTCCTATCTTCTATAGGTAGAACCACTCCTATCTTCTATAGGTAGTGGGTCTATACGCTGTTCGGAAGTGTAATAATAAAGAAACTCCTCCATCACCATGTCCCTCCATAGGACAACAACTCTCAAGTGGTAGGAGTAATAAATGCCAATTCATGGGGGTATAACATAGAGTGAGTAATAAACTCTTCCATCCCGGTGAAATAATATAGATGTCCTTACGGGTAGTGGATGTAGTAATAAGCTCCTTCGTCACGGTGATGTAATGAGGCCACCTCTTCTTCAATAATAATGTCTCATCCAAAGAGACATAATAGTAGCAGTTGTATATAACACAACCATCTTCCAACTCATATAACATGAACCAAAATAATAAACCTTGTAGAAGGACCCATGAAATAATTATAATCCAATATAAATATTTTTCTTAGATGCAGAAGCTTCATCTTTTGTGCTTCCTTTTTCTTGAATATTTTGGTCACATAAACTCATCCACAACATATGGAATAAAACACCTATTTCTTATACTTTTTGTACTTCTCCCCCTCAAGCTGGGAGGTAATGGCAGTGATCCCAGCTTGAACCAAATATCATAGATGTAACAATAAGCCCAAATAATAGAGATGTCTAAATAAGCCCTCAAACCAAAGAGAAGTGAGATATTTTCCTGATATATCAACTCAAAAAGTGACGCAAAACAATTGACATAAATTCGGATTTTTCAATATAACAGAATACCAGCATGACCTTTGATTCTTCCAATGCGAATATTTCTTTAAATATAGATCAGATTGACATGAAATTTTCTCCTTCTGAAATTAGAATTAAATACATTTCTAAAAAGTATAACTTAACTTCATAAAATATAATTATTAGAAGATAAACAAATCTGATATATTTTGGTCTCTGTCATCTGGCTGAACTTAGTATTGTTTCTACTGTTTTTCCAGAATGACCATTGAATCTTCCAAGATCAATATCTCCTTATAAAAAAATCATACCAAGAATTGGTTGAATAGGTAAGAAAATATACTTAATTATATTTATTTTTATATATAATTGTCTATATAAAGTCTCTTTCTTGATAGCATAAAATACCTCGAAAGTTGAGGCATTCTACTGCCGCTTGAACGTCTTTTTCAATTTGACCTTTGCTGCTTCAAATGTCGATTTCTCTTTGTAGATAACTCAGATAAAAAATTGGTTGGATAGGAGGAAAAAGAATAGACTTACAAATATTTCTTTTGATATATATTTCTACATATAAATTCTAGTTCTTGATAACAAAAAATACCTCGGAATCAGAAGCTTTCCACTGCTGCTTAAACCTTTTTACAATCTAACCTTTGCTCATTCAAATATCGATCTCTCTATGTAGATAAATCCGATTGGAAAAAATTATTTTTCATTGGAAAGTAGACTCAAATATATTTCCTTAAATATATAATTTTAAATATTAAAAACTCTGTATAGATGTAAAACAAGCAAATCAAACTCCAGGTGCAGGGACTGAAAAAAAAAAACTACGAACCTAGACTTAGGGTTTAGGGTTTAGAGAAAAGGATCTCATTATCTTTGTGGGTTGACCAAGTCAACTCACAGAACCTGGCTCTGATACCAAGTTGAATTTATAGAAAAAATAAATACTTCATTGACTTGTTGTAATAAGTGTACATGAACCTCTATTTATAATAGAGGAAGGTAGTAGAGTCCATTTACAATAAAACTACCTTTGTCCCAATTACACCCAAACTTTAACACTTAAAGATAAGTCCTAGCATAATTAAATGACTCAATATAGATAAAATACAAACATAAATCGAACTATAACTCTTCTAGGACATGACCATAAGATAAAGATACCTTTATGAGTCCTTCTTGATCTTCCAATTGATGTGATAAGGATGTCAGCTCATGGTAATCATTGTGGGTCCTACTTCTTATGTGCTTGGGCCCATGTTTTGGGCCTTCCTTGGTTGTGTGGCCCATCTTATAATACTCTTAGATATGTGGGTCTTCCTTGGTCATGTGGGCTTGGGCATATCTTCCAACAAGAAGAACTTTAGAGCACCAAAGAAGAATAAAAAGAAAAATGATGTTGCAAATGTGTTGCATAAAGAGGTGGAAGATGCTTTACTCTTGTTGGTTGCTAGCCCTATTAACTTTTGGGTGTTAGATTCAGAAGCTTCTTTTCACACCACCGCACATCATGAGATCATGGAGAATTACGTTGCTAAAGATCATGGGAAGGTGTATCTTGCTGATAGAGAACCTTTGGATATTTTTGGTATTGGCAATGTTAGTTTGAGGATGTCAAACAAATCAGAGTGCAAAATTCACAAGGTGAGACATGTTCCAAAACTGATGTGTAATCTAATCTCAATAGGGCAGCTTGATCATGAAGGTCATGATGTGATTTTTAATGGTGCTACCAGGAAAGTCACAAAGGGATCCATGTGACTGGAAGTTAAAACTGGAAGTCTTTATATCACGTCCTATAGTAGAGACAGTGTTACAATTGATGATGTTGTTACTGATTCTGACTTGTTGCATTATAGGCTTGGTCACATGAGTGAGAAGAGAATGAAAGTGCTTCAATCCAAACGGAAGCTACCAGGGTTGAAAACTATAAACAATAGTTTGTGTGAAGGGTGTATTTTTTTGGCAAGCAGCAAAAGGGTTAGCTTTTCTAAGGCCAAAAAGGAACAAAAGACAACAAAATTGGAGTTGTTCACACTGATGTGTGGGAGCCTTTAGCTATTACTTCCCTTGGTGGTTCTAACTACTATGTGACATTTATTGATGATGCAAATAGAAAGGTATGGGTTTATTTCCTAAAAAATAAATCCAATGTCTTTGATAACTTTAAGAGATGGAGAGAAAAGGTTGAGAATGAGACAGAGTTGAAGATGAAGTGCATACAATCACATGATGGGGGAGAATACATAGATGATGATTTGAAGTGGTACTGTTGATAATGGAATTAGGATGAAGAAGACCATTCTTGAAAAACTCAACAGAATGGTGTGGCTGAGAAGATGAACAGAAATTTGAATGAGCGGGCTAGGAGCATAAGATTACATGTAGGATTGCCAAAGATGTTATGGTCTGAGGCTATTATCACTATTACCTATTTGATCAATAGAGGTCCCTCAACACCATTGGATTGCAAAGTACCAGAAGAGGGTTGGAGCGGCAAAGAGGTAAACTTTTCTTTCTTGAAAGTTTTTGGTTGTGTTTCTTATATTTATATTGATTTTACTACTAGAAATAAACTTGTTGCTAAATCTTAGATATGTTTTTTTATTGGCTATGGTGGTATCGAGTTTGGTTATCGCTTTTGGGATGACCAAAGTCATAAGGTTATCAGGAGCAATGATGTGATCTTCAATGAAGGTGCCTTGTATAAAGACAGGTTGAGAATAGAGTCTAAGAGCACAAGTTATGAAGCCAAGAAGTCTGAAGTGATTTAGTTAAGAGATCTTCCAAATACTGAGATGGTGAATATTGCTCAAAGAAGACCAAGAGAACATACCTTCATAAGTAAATCAAAATATTCCTATGACTCTATTCTCAGGAGATCTGCTAGAAGTATCAAACCACCACAAAGGTATTCCCCTGCACTGAGTTATATTTTATTGATTGATAAAGGTGAACCAGAGATGAGGAAGTTGTGCAAGTTGATGAATCAACCAAGTGGGAATTGGCCATGAAGGATGAGATGGATTCATTGTTATCCAATCAGACATGACAGTTAACTGAGTTACCAAATAGGAAGAAGGCCTTGCAAAAGATAAGGGTGTACCAAATAAAAGATGAACATCATGGCAGCATGAGGTACAAGGCAAGACTGGTGATAAAAGGCTTTCAACACAAAGATGACATTGACTACACTGAGATTTTGTCTCTAGTAGTGAAATTGACAACTATTAGAACGGTGCTTGGACTAGTGGCAAATGAAGACTTGTACTTAGAGCATTTGGATGTAAAGACACCTTTTCTTCATGATGATTTGGAGGAAGAAATTTACATGATGCAGCCATAGGGTTTCAAAGCATAAGGAAAGGAGATAATGGTGTGCAAACTTCAAAAGAGCTTGTATGGTCTTAAACAAGCTCCAAGACAATGATATAAGAAGTTTGACACCTTTATGAGTAGTAATGGTTTCTTGAGGTGCCAGGCAGATCATTGTTGCTTTGTAAAGAAGCTTCCTAACTCTATATGTTGATGACATATTGATAGCAGGTGCTTGCAAAAAGGAAATATATAATTTTACAAGGGATTTGTCGAAGAAGTTTGCAATGAAGGATTTTGGTGCTAAAAAACAAATCCTTGGGATGAGGATTACTTGAGATAATGATGTCTTGAAACTATCACAACAAGAATATGTGAAGGTGTTGAGCAGATTCAACATGAATGATGCAAAACCAATGAGTACTCATCTAGCTAGTCACTTTAGGTTATCTGAGTAGTCACATTCTATAGAGCAGGAGTGAGTCAACATGGCCAATGTGTCTTATGCTTCTACTATTGGCAGTCTCATGTATGCCATGTAGTGTACTAGACAAGACATAGCTCATACAATGGGAGTTGTGAGCAGATATATGACTAATCTAAGTAAACAACATTGGGAAGCAGTGAAGTGGATTCTCGTGCATTTGAGAGGCAATACAGACTCAACCTTATGTTTCAGAAAGTCAGACTTGGGATTACAAGATTATGTAGATGCTGACATGGCAAGGGACATTGATGGTGGAAAGAATACCATTGGATATGTATACACATTGGGTGGTACAATGTTATGTTTTGTCCTTGCCATGGATCTCATCACCCTTTGTTTTCCTCTTTCCTCTAGGTTTTCTATTGACGAAGAGAGGAATTTCCTATGCTTCGAACACTCAATTGCTTCGAATGGACGAGCCTTGAAGGAGGCTCAACCTTGGACTTCAGAGAGGGAGAATCTGACCATCTACACTAAATTGATTCAATGCTTAATTCCATTCCAGCCCATTCTCCTTCATAAAAAGGATTAGGGACGCAAACAAGCAAGCCCAAACCGAGGGGCACATGTTATAAGAAAATTACAAATAACCCATCCTAACACATAAAAGGAATTACATAAATTAAATCATGTGTCTGCCTATTACTCTGGATGCTATGGAATCCATAACATCACCCTCCTCCTGGAGAAAGAGCTTGTCCTCAAGCTCGAAAGTGGGGTAGAGGGCCCTGAAAGACGCCAAGGGCTCCCATGAAGTGTCAATGGGATCTGTGTCAGCCTATTGTACTAAAATCTCCCAGTCTCCCTGGACACGACGAGCCTACAACACCTGAGCTGGGGTGGTTAGCACATGCCCCTCCTGAAGTGGTGGCAGAGGGGTATGGAGCAGAGGAAAGTCCCCTTGGAAGGCCTTCTACTATGAGACGTGGAAAACATCATGGATCTTTGTGTCCTGTGGAAGCTGAAAGTAGTAGGCCACAGTGCCAAGGCGGTCCAGTACTTAGAATGGCCCATAAAACTTCGGAGACAATTTGTGATGTTTGGAGGCCGTAAGGGAAAGCTGGCAGTAATGTTGGAGATGACCACACATAATCACCCAGAGAAAAGATCAGGTCACGATGCCGTTTATCATAATTGGCTTTGATGGTATGTTGAGCTTCCTATCAATGAGCTCGGACCTGGCGAATCATTGCATCGCGTTCCTCCAAAGCCTGGTCAATTGCTGCCAGTCTAGAAGAGCCAGGTTCATATGATAAGAGCCAAGGGGGATCTCTGCCATAAATGACCTTGAAGGGAGTGGTGCCGAGTGCTGTATGATATGATGTATTATAAAAAAACTCCGCCCATGGCAGCCATCAGACCCAACCTTTAGGTGAATCCCCGAAAAAATAGAGTAGGTACATCTCAATGGTGCAGTTGACTACCTCTGTTTGTCCATCTATCTGTGGGTGGTAGGCTGAGGAGAATGCCAACTTTGTCCCCTGTAACTTGAATAGTTCTTTCCATAAAGTACTTGTGAAGATTGCATCTCTGTCACTGGTAATGGACTCAGACACGTCATGCAGACGGAAAATTTGATCCATGAAGAGTTGGGCAACATGAGTCGTTGTATATAGATGCGCCAATGGCAAGAAATGCCCATATTTAGAGAATCGGTCCACCACCACGAAGATAATTGATTTGCTAGATGACGTGGGAAGGTCATCAATAAAGTCCATGGATATATTTGTCCATACCTGTGAAGGTAACAGAAGTGGTTGCAGTAACCCAGCTGGACATAAAGACTCCATTTTGTTCCGCTAACAAATCTGGCAAGCTGTCACAGAGTCCCCCACACTACTTTTCATGCCCTGCTAGTAAAAGTCATGACTGATACAAAAATCCATTTTCTGCCGGCCCTCATGAGTGCTGCCATGAAACGTAGTTAATATGTTGTGGGTGAGGGCTGAGTCAGATGGAGATAAATCCTATTTTTGAACAATATAAGTCGGTCCTGAATGGTCCAGTTCCTATCCATTGTTTTCTACTCTAAATTGTGATATAATTCCAGGAGCTCGGGATGTTGCTGAGTTTCATCCCCAATGGAATCCAGCAAAAGAAATTTGGGCTGACTGATTGATTTCAAATGATGGTCAGATGGGTCCCTACGGGACAAGGCATCATCACCCATGTTGAGGTGGTCAGGTTTATACTCAACCATAAAATCAAACCCCATCAATTTGCTCAACCAATGCTGCTGGGGGGAGGTGGTGATACACTACTCGAGTAAGTACTTCAAACTGCAGTGATCTATCCATATGATAAAGGAGTGCCCCATAGATAGGGTCGCCAGTGCTGAATGGCTTTTGCTAAGCTGATCAGTTCACTTTCATGAGCAGCTAATTTGTGGTGATGTTGGTCGAGTTGTCTACTGAAATAAGCTATGGGATGGCCCTGCTGCTGTAAGACATCGCCAACACCTTCGCTTGATGCATCACATTCAATAACAAACAATTCATCAAAGTTGGGAAGTTGGAGTACCTGGGCGGATGATAATGCGGTCTTCAAGTTCTCAAAAGTGGACGTTGTTGTATCAGACCATGTGAATGCATTGCGCTTAAGGAGATTTTTGAGTGGATCTGAGATTTGTCCATAGGCACGAATAAATTTTTTATAGTAACTTGTTAGGTCCCAAGAACCCCCTTAACGTTGTGACTGATGTGGGAGTAGGCCAGTCGACCACTGCCTGAATTTTGCTACGGTCTGCCTTCACGCCAGATGCTGAGATTACATGGCCCAAATATGCTACCTCTGACGTACCCATCAAGCATTTGGACTGGTTGAGAACCAAATGAAGGGAACATAGGATAGTGAACACATGGCGCAGATGTTGAAGGTGTTCGTCCCAGTGCTTACTATAAACCAGAATATCATCAAAGAACACAAGAACAAACTTCCATAAGATAGAACGAAATACCTCATTCATGAGGGCCTAGAAAGTGGAGGGCACATTGGATAGTCCAAATGGCATGACTAAAAACTTGAAATGCCCATGGTGCATGCAGAACGCCATCTTCTCCACATTGGAAGAGTGCACTCTAATCTGGTGATACCCTGATTTCAAATCCAGCTTTGTAAATAAGTTGGCCCCATGCAATACATCTAAAAGTTCGTCCACCACTGGAATTGGAAATTTATCCTTGATGGTATGAGCATTGAGCTCTCTATAGTCAACACAAAAGTGCCAAGATTTATCATGTTTCTTGATGAGTAACACTTGTGAAGAAAAAGGAGACCTACTGGGCTGGATAATTCCTTGTGCGATCATAGTCTGGCATTAGCGCTCGATTTCATCTTTTTGTAAGTGGGGGTAACGGTAAGGGTGTACTACCACAGGTTCAGGGCCCAATTTCAATCGGATACGGTTATCACAATTTTTGAGAGGTGGAAGTGTTGTAGGTGCCTGAAATAAGTCACCAAATTCTGTAGGTAAGGAATTTAACTTACAGTGATCTGCGTCCAAGACTTGAATTTCCTGAAGAGTGCATGGTGTGGGAGCATGAGTGCCATGAAGAGTGATGGGATGCTATTGGACAGTAAATGTCATAATGAGTGCCTTGAAATCCCATAAGATTGGCCCCAACGTCTGCAGCTATTTAATGCCCAATACCAAGTCAAAACCAGCTAGTGGAATGACTAAGAAATCTGCTACAAATGAGTGACCTTCAATACGAAATGCATTGGAGTGAGAAATTCCAGCACTTGAAATTTTTTCCCCATTGGCAACGGATACTGAAATGCTGGTGTTAGTTTGAATCCCCAACCCAAGTTGTTGAGTGGCTGGCTGGCTAATGAAATTGTGGGTACTGCCCGAATCCACTAATGCCAGTAACTGGAGATGCTGTAATCTGGCATAGATCTGCATAGTGATGGAGTTGTGCAAGCCTGTCATAGCATGGAGGGAAATGGCTGGTTCTTCTGGCTCTGGTTCTACACTGTCTGCCAACTGTGTCTCTTCCTCTGACTCATCCAGTACCTCCAACCAGAATAAACATTTGTATTGGTGGCCCTGGATGTATTGCTCATCACAATTGTCACAAAGACCCTTGGTTCATCTCTATTCCATCTCTGGTCTAGACAAGCGTTGCATATATTGTGTTGGAGTGGAAGTAGAATTTTCAGCACGTGGTGTTGGGATTTGCCCTTGGAGTGGAGATGTTGCATATGATGTGGGGGCACTAGTGGGTGCCCTGCTTGGCCAAGGTGGTCGCCGGGCCAAAGACTTCGTGAG
Source organism: Aristolochia californica (assembly GCF_029961685.1). NCBI lineage: Eukaryota > Viridiplantae > Streptophyta > Magnoliopsida > Piperales > Aristolochiaceae > Aristolochia > Aristolochia californica. The sequence goes on along the minus strand of NW_027181992.1, from coordinate 28,750,717 downwards.
GATACATTGTTTTGTATCTATAGTTAGGGCAAGGTTCATAGCATGAGCCAGGTTTTGAGGGTCATACTGTTCTACTTCGAGGCTCAAGGCCCCCACTAATCCAGCAGTGAATGAATTAACATATTGTGTAGGGGGCACAAACCGACTGATGTGTGACAAGCGTTCTTGAAATTGCTTCTAATACAACTCAATGGTCCCCTGTCTGTTTTAAATTGACCGGATCCCCCCAAAGGGTTGCTATGTGCAGGAGACCCAAACCTCAACATGCAATAATCTTTCAATAGATCCCAATCATGAATATGATGTTCTGAATTAAAGTGATGATGCCATAGGAGTGCTTCATCAAGCATATGGAAGGAAGCTAAAGGGACCTGATCATCAGCATGAGTTCTTTGATTATAAAAGAACTAGTCACAGAGGTGTAACCATATCAAAGGATTCGTAGACCCGTCATAGGTAGGGAAATCTAACTTGGTATACCTGGGCACCGTGTTGTGGCCTGGTGTGTGAGTTCCCATGGCCGCTCGATGTGGTTGGTGCAGATGTGGTGAAGGTGGGGGTGAGTGGTGAGGTTGGTGCTCGGAAGGGAGTGAAGAACTTCCAGATGGCGTAGAAACGCGAGCAAAACCTTCATCTACTAGCCGAAGCAATTGTTGAAGAGTATCATTGATGACGGAAACAGCAGATTGAAGGCCATCAATTCGATTTTGATTTTCTTCAGCGAGATGATGCACATCTTTAGGGGAAGAGGAATCGCCAAGGGTGGTCCAATCTGATACTACGATGTTAGGTTCTACCCTTGCCATGGATCTCGTCACCCTTCATTCTCCTCTTTCCTCCAGGTTTGCTATTGATGAAGAGAGAAATTTCCTATGCTTTGAACACCCAATTTCTTGGGATGGACGAGCCTTGAAGGTGCCTCAACCTTGGACCTCAGAGAGGGAGAATCCGACCATCTACACTAAATTTATTCAATGCTTAATTTCCATTCCAGCCCGTTCTCCTTCATAAAAAGGATTAAGGATGAAAAACAAGCAAGCCCAAACTAAGGGGCACAAGTTATAAGAAAATTAAAAATAACCCATCCTAACATATAAATGGAATTACATAAATTAAATCTTGCGTCTACTTATTACTCTGGATGTTATGGGGTCCATAACATACAACAGTTAATTGGGTCACTAAGGCAGAATACGTCATTCTGACCGAAGCCAACAAAGAGATGGTATGGCTGTAGTCTTTTTGGGAAGAATTAGGTCTCAAACATGGGAAGAATGTGTTATATTGTGATAGTTAGAGTGCTATTCATTTAACAAAGAATCCTGTTTATCATACCTGAATAAAGCACATACAGGTGTGTCATCACTTTATCAGATTGGCTCTAGAGGATGTTGTCTTAGCACTTGAGAAGATTCAAGGAAGTCAGAATCCAACCGATATGTTGACAAAGACTTTTACAATCGAGAAACTGTAGTTGTTTTCAACTTTAGTTGGACTTCTCTATGAGGAATGGGAAGTTGTTGCTGGTATAGAGGAGATAACGATGATGGATTAGTCTCCAAGTGGGAGATTGTTAAGTTGTGGAGCCTAATTAATGCCTTACGTTGAGTTTTTCGTGAATTTTTATTGTTGTATCCTGGTTGCCCTAATTTTATCTTTCTAATTGAGGGCACAGATATTAGAGTTTGATTATCTTAATTCAAGGAGCATCTCGAGTTGTAGCCTGAGAGGTTAGAGAGAAAAACTTTTAAGTGTGCGATTTCTCTTATAAACTATTTTATCTTTATAGTAGATTACTGCATCGGCAAAAGACAGGACGTAATCTCACCATGAGGTGAACCTATATAAATATTCTTGTCTTTATTTTGTTCTTGCTTTTTCCTTCTTTTGCATTTATAATTATTGATCTCGATAGTTTGGAATTAGGGCGTCTAATTCCTAACATTGTTAAGTTTTGGAGCCTAATGTCGTGGGGGTTAGAAGAGGGTCAAGGAGCCCCCCGTCCAGGGGTGTGGGTGTGGAGCCCCAGCTAAATCCTCATTAATTAACTTCTATTTGGGAATTTCACTATTGTAAAGTGGTTGTCCTAGTTTTCTCTTTATATTGAGAGGGCGCCGCTATTAGATTTTAAGGAATATCATCCGAGGAGCATCAGTTACGACTGAGAGAGGTTAGAAAAAAACAACACCTGTAAGTGTGTGTGATTTCTCTTGTAAACTATTTCATTTTCGTAGAGGATTACTACAGCGATGAAAGATAGGACATAGTCTCACCTTGAGACAAACCTTTATACATCTTGATGTATTTTTTTGTGCTTTTTTTTTTCCTTCTTCTGCGATTATTAGTATACCTCTAGTTGGTTTGGAATTAGGGTGTCTAATTCCTAATACTTCTATGCATCAGGTCCCTTCTCACTAAAATGTGATTCTCTAAAGAAGCTTCTATGGATCTACATTGCAATAATCAAGCGGCGATTCATATCACCTCAAATTTAGTCTTCCATGACAGAACAAAGCACATTGAGGTGGGATTCGGGTTTATAAGAGAAAAATTCCAAGCTAACATATTATTTCTCAAACATATCTTCTCACAAGGGCAAGTTGTAGACATTCTCACCAAACCAATCACTCATAAAATCCTATGCACCATTTGCAACAAGCTAGGCATCTACGATGTTTTCTCACCCCTAGTTTGAGGAGGAGTGTTAGAAGGTGGGACCAAACCCACCATGCCCACACGAGGTGGCATCGTGAGTCAACATATGAAGTGGTATGATGAATCATCACACGAGGTGGAATCCTCATCACATGGGGTGAAAGATCTGGCAATCTTCCTTTGATTAATGTAACTGGTTAATGTAATTTAGCTAATCGTGATCGATAGAATTAAATATCCTAATTGATTGAGGAGTTTTTGTACATATGTAATGGAAATAGTATAAATAAGGGTCTAGTTAAGAATTAGATGCCCTAATGTCAAACTAACGAGATCAATAATAATAATCTCCAAAGAAAGGAAAAAACAAACACGAAAAAATACAACAAGATTACTATAATTTTGCCTCAAGGTGAGACTACGTCCTGTCTTCTGTCGTTGTAGTAATCCATTATGAAGATAAATAGTTTACAAGAGAAATCATACACACTTACAAGTGTTATTCTCTAATCTCTCTCTTGGGTTGCATCTCAAGATGTTGCTCAGATGAATAATGATTAAAAAAAAAACTAAAGACTCCCCCCCCCCCCCCCCCCAACAATTATAAAGAGAAAACTAGGGCATCCACTTTATAAGAGTGAAATTCTAAAACTGCCCTTAATAAAATAGCAGTCAATATATCTTGGATCCGTATACCGACTCAGATTAGGGCATTGATTAGGGTTCATAACTTAAACAAGTCTTGGTTGGAAGTCTTCAATCAAGCTCTCCTCTTCTCAAATTCATGGAAGAATCTGTATCCGAGCCTAAAGTCTCTCTTCTCTCCTCTCTACCCGATCTCTCTCTCTCTCTCTCTCTCTCTCTCTCTTTCTCTTTGCCCTTTTCTTCTCTTTTCTCTCCCGTCTCTTCTCCTTCTCTCATCTTGCTCAAGGTTTTGACCATAAGTATAAGTCTATAGTTTTTTAGGTATGTTTTTTAATAGAACAAGTGTGGTTGTGACTTGTAAATGTCATTTGGCTATAGTTAGTGGATACTTTATTTCCAAAGCAAGAGCTCCTTGGGAGTGGAGTACCAATGTTAAATAGTGATTGTGAACCAATATAAAATCTTGGTGTTGTGATGTGTTTATACAAAACGAATTAAAAGTTCATAATCAATAGTAAACATGTTGAATTTAGGACTCACTAAGTATAAGCACTTAAAAAAATTACAACTAGTCAAAAATGACCAAAGAGTAAAGGTTTCTTGCTTTATAGTTAGGCTCACAATTGCCTCTTAATAGGCTGATAGCAATTTATTAAAAAAATGAAATATTTCACAAGTTTTCTATGTGAAACTATCAATTTGATCAACAACACTTATAAAAAAAATATTGAACTGATGTTAATCCTTTTGAAAGGGTTTGATAATGAAGTTTGTTGAAGAGAAAATATGGTAGAGTCTTACATGACTCTCACAATAAGAAGTCTTACAAAGCAAAAAATTATTGTGAAAGGAGGTCTCACATAAGAGTTTCAGTTCAAAGGTATTTTAGTTATGTTACTCTTCTATTTATGTTGTGTTATTTAATTATGCTAGGACTTATCTTTAAGTTAGAGTTTGGGTGTAATTGGGACAAGGGTAATTTAGTTGTAATTGGACTCTACTACTTTCCTCTATTATAAATAGGGGTTCATGTACTCTAATTACATCAAGTCAATGAAGTTTTTCACTTTTCCAGAAATTTAACATGGTATCAGAGCTGTGATTGATTTTACAGGATTGCAACTAGTTTTTCTCTACCCAGTTTTTGTTAGATGCTACTCGATCAATGAGTTATTCTCTCCAAAAGAATTTCAGATGGTGCTTGGTTGTTGATTGATTGATTGATGCTCTCTTCTTTGTTATAAGAGGAGAACCCATATCAATATAAGGCTTTCGGCTTCGTACCTTATTACTCTACTCACAATTTTTTTTGTTAGAAATCAAAGGAACTCTCCACGATCACTGAACTCAACCATCATCATTCTATTCAGCTGGTACTTTTTTTTCTTCTCTTCATTCTATAACTTTTGTTCCCCTATTCTAGAATTCAGATTGGAGGATTGCTACTGCTGTAAAAGAAGTAGTACGAGAGGTGGTTATTGCTACAAAACAATGGTTTTTTTTTAAAGACTACTGCAACATGATAGCCATTGTTCTTGAACAACAGAGGCTCAGAATTATGAGTAACAGTAGCTAGGAATAACTTGCATTAATTTGTTGGGTCTGGTAATGTTTTGAGTCAAGAGAGAAGAAGTTCTGACTCTGTCTGAGATTTTTTTATGAAGAGAATGGGTTTGTTGATGGCTTCCATGGCTGTTGCTTCAGTACTGCTGTGTCAACCTTGATTTTGAATCTTCTTTGTTATTTCCTGAGCTCCTCCATGTCGTCTCTTGACGAGCCCTTCTATTAGGAAAGGTTGCCACATAGTGGCATACCATTGTTATACGTCTCTGTTCAAAACTCATGGCTTGATGAAGTCATGCATAGAATAACAGCTAAGATCTCAAGATAAAGACTTCCATTAATACAGAAGAGTTATCGTATTGATAGGTGATTTCTTTTTTGTTTGGAAAGTTTCCATTTAAGTCACAGAATATCAAGCAGAGTTGGTAATATTTCACATTGCTATAAATCAGGAAAACATACTGCTATTATTCTAGACATTATTCTTGAAAGCCTTGCTGATTGAGATAGTGGATGTCGCAGTTTGATGCTAAGATAGGAAACAAGACTCTCGGTTCCGTATCCTGCTCTCCTCTCTATTTTGAGAATATTTGCAGCTGTTGAACTATGGTATCTTCCTTATTATTCTAGCCAACATGGAGAACTCCATGGTAGACTGCATCATGCTTAACTCTATGACACTTATATACGTCTGTTGGTATCAATCCCTCTAAGGAAGAGGTAGTTTTTTTCAGCTTACACAACATTGAGAGAAGCAACAAAAGCAGCACTCTTGGTTGGCATTCAGCAACAACGAAAACTGATATCTCTTATAGGGAAAGGGTACAAGCAAGAAATTATCATCCAGAGACAATCTTTCCATATTCCTTGAATTACTTGATCTCCGTTTGATCCTGTGATATTAATCTGAAAATAAAGATCGGTAATGCCAGCTTAAATCTTCGGATTGTGCAACTCTATCCTCGGTTTATTCTGATCTAGCCGGGTTCATTATATATGCTGGTGGTATCCAGAGTTGCTGATTATACTTAGAAAGTATTGGTATCATAACCACCATGTTATCATTTATATCTACCGAGTTGCTGAGTATAGCAAGATTTCTGAGTTGCTGATTTAACTAGGACCAGCAAGGTGTGACTCAGGACAGGTCCATTCGGACTCACAAGTCTGCTTGACTCAGTCATATCAACTCGGTCGCTTGACTCAGTCTGAATCTTGTACTCTACTCGACGTGACTCAGTTTTGCTGACTCATATTTACTCAATCATTGAGTGTAAAAGCTGCTACCCACTACATTCTTGACTCTGGCTGGGTTATTATGTAGGATTATTGCCAACTTATTATTTGGTGAACATCTTCCTTATTCAAGGATGGACTTGTCACAGATTATTTTATGTGTCCTTACTAATGATTTTCATTATTTGGTATGTGTTCTTCAGGCATGGGCCCATATCCGTTGTTGCTATTGTCTCTCTTTGATTGTGACATTATTATTGAAGAATAAATCGTCGATTTCTTGCCCCCGGGTTCATTATTCGCTGACTATTGTCAGCATTGTCTGCTACAAAATTTCTTAAAAAAATAAAGCACATGGTGGCCTCACCATCTTATCTTCCCTCTTTACCCATTACCCATTGGTTATTTGGCATCGTTTCTCTTACCATCTTTTATTTGACTCTCACTTACCCCTATTGGCCAACCCTATTGGAGCATTGTTTTGATTGGTCCCTTTTATTTATATGGGTGTGACCAAAATATTCAAGAAAGGGGGAGTACAAAAGACGAAGTTTTTGCATCTATGAAGAATTGTATTTGTAAAGAAATTTTTTTCAATAAAAGAAAATTGAAGACCAATAATCTTTTTCATTGCAAGCTAAAGTTATGAACTCTAGCTTGAGGGGGAGTAGTGTTGAAGAGAAAATATGGAAGAGTCTTACATTACTCTTACAATAAAAAGTTTTACAGAACCAAAATTATTATGGAAGGAGGTCTCACAGAAGAGTTTCAGTTTAAAGGTGTTTTAGTTATGTTTGTCTTCTATTTATGTTGAGTTATTTAGTTATGCTAGGACTTATCTTTAAGTGTTAGAGTTTTGGTGTAATTGGGACAACGATAGTTTAATTGTAATTGGACTCTACTACTTTTCGCTATTATAAATAGGGGTTCATGTACTCTGATTACGTCAAATCAATGAAGTTTTTCACTTTTCTAGAAATTCAACAAAGTTTAAAATTTCAAGAAAAAGATATAATAAAAAACTTCATATAACAAGCAAGGTGTTCAACATGAATGTAAATATAAAGCTTATATATAGCTTTCTTGAAGAAATAAAAAGCTCAAGTAGAAGACTTCAATTCCAATTTCAAATTCAAGCACAAGGAGTCCACTGAGTATAAGAAGAAGTCTTTCAAATTTTGTGGCTGAGTTGTTGTTAGTGCTAGAAAGCACTTCGGTATCTATAGGCTCAAGATTCAATTCTAAAAATTAGTCATTACTTGTTTTAAGCCTAGTTTCCTGTTCATGCCAAAAAAATTTGAAAAAATATTTTGAAAGAATACTCAAAATATTCAACTCTACTGCTTGTCATTTTTGTAGGTCACTTACACAATTCGAAGATCTACAACTGACTATATTGCCTATGTAGTAGTTTAGTATTATGTTCAAGGAGATTAGGTCGAGTCCTTTGTTCTAGGGTCAAATCCTATTTGCTCCAACGACTCTTTTAAAGGTTGAATCCTTTGAGTAACTCAAATTCCATGTATTTTGCTTCCTATAGGGTCGACTCCATTTGGTGTAGTTAACTCATATACACTTATTTTTTTTCAAGAGGGTCAACTCCTTAAAGAAATAGAAACTTACTGTAACTCGGGTTTGACTACTTATTGCTTGTAGTTGATAGTATAGGCTAGATGCCTTCATTATGGGGTAAACACTGTTGAAGAGCAATTATGGAAGAGTCATACATGGATCTCATAGGAAGAAGTCTTAGAAAATGAAAATTAATATGGTAGAGTCTAACATGAGTCTCATGGGTAGAAGTCTCACCAAAGTATTTTTCTTTAGAGTGTTAGTTATTTTAGTCTTCTTTGTATGTTACAATTGTTTAATTATTTTGGGACTTATCTTTAGAAGTTAGACTTTGGTTGGAACTGGGTAGGCTAGTTTAATTTTATTCTAATTATACTTGTTTTCTTTACTATGATTAGAACTCATTTTACTTAGTTAATAATCAAGTAAGTGAATTATTTTTCTTCTCCTCAAATTCAACATAGTATCACAACATGTTGTGTGTGAGGGCTGAGGCCAATTTGGTACTCCTAAGTTATTTGTGTGTGATTAGACTCTATGAGGTAGGAATTTGTATGTTGTGGACTCCATAAAGTAGGCATATTTGTGGCCCATTGAGGGTTTATACCCACGTTCCAGACCAGTTATGTGTAAAGCTAGGATATGAGGGGGAATGTTAAGTGGGAAAAAAGTCCCAAATTAAAAAAAGGGAATAAAAGTTAAAGGATTATAAGCTTGAGTAATAGACCTCCTAAGTGGCTAGTCACATTGGGAAAGAGCTGGGCTCAACCCAACATGGTATCAAAGTAGGTACACAATGTCAATTTACAAAGATGATGTGTTTCTCTTCCAATCAGGTTTTAATGTAATCTTCTTCTTTTTCGTTGTCACTTATTTCCTTATCATAGTTATATGTCTTAGTTTTTTTTTATTTTTGTTGAATTTAGGATCCATTTTTCATAATCACGAACAAAAGAAAGAAGAAAGAAAAAGAGAGAAAAGGGAAGAAGAGTTCTTGGGTAGAGCAGAAAAAATTAAAGGGGAAAGGATAAGTTGCTCCAAGCAAAGAGAAGGAGAGAGAGAACCAAACTTGGGATTGAATGTGTTGCTTGATTAATTCCGAATTACAACCTCTATATTTATAGGAGAGGAGGAGGTAGAGTCTTCATACAAATTGTCATGCAATCCTAATTACATTCTAACTCTAACTTCTTCAAAGTAAGTAAGTCTCAAAATAGGTAAGTCTCAATATAAGTCTATTCAAACTATGACTCCTAGAAGACTAGGAGTTTTTTATTATCCAAGTGAATATAAGGGATAAGCCAACTCGTGGCCTTATCCTAGTGGGCCCCTCATGATTCTCCAAGGCACCTTGATAATTGTGCCAGCTCGTGAGATCTTGGGCCCCACTTGATCTTCAAGTCTTCTAAATCAACTCAGCTTGTGCTTCTTGATTTCTTTACTTGAGCTTGCTTTGGGAGAGGACTCTTCTAGGTGTCCCAAGTCCTCTAGGATTCTTCTTGATGACCAGTCTAAATATATCAAGTCACACATTCAATCCCGAGTTGCTTCTCTCTCTCCCTCTCCTTGCTTGGAGCAGCTCACTCTTTTCCTTTTTATTTTTTCTGCTCTACCCGAGAGCTTTTCTCCCCTTTTCTCTTTTTTCCTTTCTTCTTTCTCTTGTTTGTGATCATGGAAAATGGATCCTAAATTCAAAATATTCCTCAAAATTAAAAATATAAAAGTTGTAGAAAGTTCTCTTGTAATTCCATATCATCTTGAATCATCTCCATCAAAGCTTGGATAAGAGAGTTATGCCCAGTTTACTTAGGAAAGTCGAAACTGTCCAGAATCACCCAATTAACTTCATTTTGCACTTAACGCTTCCATTTGCGTCCTAAATCAAAATATAAGAATAATGAGTATATTTAGGTACGGAATAATTATAAAAGCCTCAGCATTAAGGGATAAAATATGACATTTTGCATTCTCATCACTTGATCCTGCACAACACAACCAGATCGAGAGAACAAAATATTACAATTATCATCAACCAACTGACCAACAGAAATAAGATTTGTGGAGAGATCCAGGGGCTCAAAAACATCAGCTAAGGTAGGAGAAAGATCACCAACAACACTGATAGGCAGAGAGCTGCCATCAACAGTATTACTTTTCATATTTCCATTATACTTTCTTACATTGCAAAGAGAAATAGCAATGTTGGTCATATGGTTAGAAGCTCCAGAGTCAACATACCACGGCCAAGTAGAAACTTTATTCTTACATGAGAGCCCAAAAGTAGAAAGGGAAGAAATGATCATGTGTTGTACCATTTTTGGAGTGAGTGTACTCGGACTTGTTGAGACTATAGAAACAGTATTCGGAGTAACCGACATGACAGGAGGCAATATAGTAGAACTAGAAGCACCTGTGGAGGCATGATAAGCAGTGCCCTTCTTCATTGTGAGGCAAATAGGACAAGTGGCGTGGAGATGACCCATTTGCTTGCAGGACCGACAAAACTTCTTAGTGCAATCTCGAGCAAAATGACCAAATTCTTTACAGTTGAAGCACTGGACAAACTTCATGTCCCTACCCTGATTTCTCCCTTGTGCAACATATACCAAAGGAACAAGGGCATCAATATTAGCTTGATGTTCCATGCTGGCCTGAGTGGCAATACGTTGTTCCTCCCTTAGAAGCTCACTCAAACAAGTATCTAGAGACGGTATAGGATGACAATTCATTAGATTGGAATGGGCAACGTCAAACTCTGAACGGAGCTTCATCAAGAATTGATCTCTCTTGTTGGTCTCATTCATGACCTAAATAATAGAGAGAGCAGCAACTGGAACATTCTCATAAACAATCTCAGCATAAATGGCCCAAATGTTTAGAAACCCAGAATATTATTCTTCAATAGAGAAGCTGCCCTGTGTGAAATTAGCCATCTCATACTCCAATTGAAACCACCAAGCTGTGCTATTTTGGTTGTAAATCTTGTGGAGATAATTCCACATATCAATTGCATTTCAATAGGGCCGCAAATTAAGAACAAAGTGTGGCTCAACAGAGCCAAGTATCGAGGTCATTACTCAAGCATCCATGGTTATCCACTTTGACAAAGATGCGGCCTCTCGAGGTGCCGGATCACTTCCATCTATATGACCTCATAGATCTTTTCCCATAACAAATAAATGGAATTGAAATGCCCATGTAGAGTAGTTCTTACCCGTGAAACGAATAGGTAAAACATCTAACTTGTCAAATGACAAGATGAAATACAGCAAGCCACTCAAAGACATAGCAATCCGAGGGCAAACCCCCCTGAAATGCAAGCCTTGAGGCACCAAACTTTTTGAAAAGAAACTAAAACCCCATTTGCTGAAAATGCCACCTCAGACTCTAAACTTAGAACTCCAACCCTGAGTTTTTTTTTTTTTTTTGGAATACTGGTGTTGAAGCTAGGATTGCTTGATTAAATCGGCTGGTCGCGGGTTGGGCTGGCTGGTCCGGGTTGAACAGGCATGGGTTGGCATCGATTAGATTTTCCTAACTTAGGAAAACACTAATTTTTTAATATTTCCATCGTTCGATCGTCTCCTTCTTCCTTGGCAACGGCACCAAATGATTCGGGAGACAGCATAATCATTTGGAAAACTTAATTTTGCAATAGTCACATCTTCCTCTTCACGCCGAATAGAAAACATCTCCTTCTTCCCCATCAATGGCACTAAACAACTCGGGATAGCAGAGTCGTCCCGCGGTAGGCAACCAAGCAATGCAACGACAACTGTTGCTGAACTTGTTCTTCTTTTAACAGTACAATAGAAATGTTATGGTCTCTGACCATGGACTAAGTAATTCTACGGTGGGAGAGGAATTCTTGTATTTTTGAATCTGAATCTGGTCTCCTGGTTCTGCCCGAATGACCTATGGTGACGGATTAAGGGTATAGTGGGATGGAAACGTGAGGGAAAGGGGAAATCGATGGTGGAGAAGGATGATTCAAACTCATCGAAGGGAGTCTGCACCTTGGGTTCCAGGGGAATGCCGACCATGGTTCATTGGGGGAGAACACAGATCCCTTGTAATTTTATTCTTACCTTCCATTACTTCTCTATGGCCTCATAAAGCAAAGGCTCAAGCATAAAGTTTCGGATTATTAAAATACTTCCCTCGTGGGCTCCTACTTGACATTAATCAATTTAACTGAACATAAACTGGCTAAGGTACTTCACTACTCCACTGAGTCACTGACTCGTCCGCGTCGCCTCTGGATTACTTGGTGTGCTATCGAGTCCACAACATCACTCCCCACCAGGAAAACAAGTTTGTCCGCGAGCTCAAATGTAGAGTACATTTGGTTAAATTTTCTAGCCAATGCCAATATATAGAGCTGCTTCTTCATCTTCACTTTGAAGGGCCTTAATGAAAAAAATACACCAAATCTTTCATTTGACCACCCTACAGTGAAAATACCTTTGGCAGTTGCAAACGCCTGGGGGTCCATTCCTGACTGAAGCATAGTGGCAGCTACACCATAAGTAACACCAATCCAGGTTGCATACAACAATCGTCAACCTTACCAGTAGGAGTCATCCCATTTACTGCGCTCATCCTACCCCCTTTCACTTTCATCACATTAAATTCAAATATCTTCTGAAGAGCTCTCCTTATTTTACTTTCATTGAAGAGAGAAGGCAAGTCGGCAGAAGCAGTGTACCATTGTCCAGCCAACATATCTGCTTGAATAGATTTACTATTTCCACTAGTCCCACTGTCATAGTTGAAATATGTCCCGTTCCACAGTTTAGCTTAACTACTTTGCCTGTCTAAAATTTGCTCCTGCGCCACTCAGCAAAAGAATTGTCACCAAGACGGTGTGCCATAGCAACTGCAGCTTGCAATACTGCAAGCCATAAGAACCCACAATAAGCACTTATACCATGAAAAGTCCAAGCATCATATGTTTTTTTCAGGAAAGCCATCATTTTCAATGAGCCCATCTCCATCTCTGTCGAACTGCTCCATATACTCCATTGCAGCACGTGCTGCTGGCCAAACCTCAGGCCCAAAGGACAAGTTGTAAGCCTTAAACATGAATTTCTAATAACAACATGAAATTCATCATATAATTAAATGGAAGTAAAATCATACCTCCTTCCATACACTTCAAATTCCTTCTCTCTATTTTCTGTTCGGTGCTTCCGATCTCTGAGCACTCACGGCGATGGCTCAACTGAAGGGGCTTGAGTGACGAGACAGGGGACCGAAAAACCATTAACTGAAGCCAACCTCCCATCAAGGTTATTCATGGCTTCGTGTTACCTAGGGAGTTGTAACTTCCACAAGTTTGAGACCACGTTAATGAGAAAACAGTTTCTCATAAAAACGGTTAACATTCTCCCACTTGGTCCAAACTTCTAATATAATCTTAAACCCATCGATAATCTAAATTTAAGTAATAAATACATGAATCATGGCAATAGGTCATCTAATGATGAGTATTATCTTCCATGTATTACTATGTATGTATTACTTATACTTTATGAATAAACCCTATGTTTACTCTTGGTCCAACATAGATGAATTTTCTCAAAATTGACGTGCACATAAATATGAGAAAAAACATCACATTAACTAAGAATTTCACTGAAATAACATTGTTCATACAATGAAAAATTTACATAATGGAACCAAGTTCCATATTCACAACATGATCCTTGAATTTAAACGGTGGCATGCCCTTAGTCAAAGGATCTGGGATCATTAAGTCAGTGCTGACGTGCTCAATGACCACTTTATTTTCTTTAACACGTTCTCTTATGGCCAAATACTTTATGTCGATGTGTTTACTTTGACTTCTACTTTTGTTGTTTTTTGCCATAAAAACAGCAGCTGAATTATCGCAATATATGCTTAATGGCCTAGAGATAGAATCCAGAATTCTAAGCCCAGAAATAAAACTCTTAAGCCATACACCATGTGAAGTAGCCTCAAAACAGGAAACTAACTCAGCTTCCATAGTTGATGTGGTAGTCAAAGTCTGTTTGGCACTCCTCCATGATATTGCTCCACTGGCCAACAAGAAAATGTATCCTGATGTTGATTTACGGGAATCAATACAGCCAATAAAGTCAGAATTTGAGTAACCAATGACTTCTAAATTGTCCGTCCGCCTATACATCAGCATGTAATATTTGGTTCCTTGAAGGTACCTCATTACTTTGTTTTCAGCTCTCTAGTGGTCTAACTCGAGATTACTCTGATATCGCCCCAACATCCCAACAGCAAATGCAATATCAGCTCTGGTACAGACTTGAACATACATTAGGCTTCCAACAGCAGAAGCATATGAAATGTCCTTCATTTGTTCCCTTTCAAGGTCGTTCTTCGGGCATTGGTTCAAATTAAACCTATCACCCTTCACAATGGGAGTTATACTTGGTGAACAACTCTTCATCTGAAATCTCTCTAACACTGTATTAATACAAGTTTCCTGAGACAGACCTAAGATACCTCAAAATGTGTCTCTATGAATCTTAATGCCAATGACATAAGATGCCTCACCCATATCCTTCATATCAAAATTGTTAGAGAGAAATTTTTTAAACTCATGTAGAAAAACCTTATCATTGGTTGCTAGCAAAATGTCATCCACATATAAAACAAGAAAAAAAATTTTACTCTCACTGACCTTCTGGTATATACATTGATCCATAATGTTTTCTACAAACCCAAATGAAGAAATTACATTATGGAATTTCAAATACCATTGGTGAGATGCTTTTTTTAACCCATATATTGACTTTTTTAGCTTGCAAACCAATTGGTCACCATCACTAGAGGGGAATCCTTCAAGTTGTTTCATGTAAACCTCCTCCTCTAGATCTCCATTGAGAAATTCCGTTTTCACATCCATTTGTTGCAACTCTAAGTCAGAATGGGCTACTAATGCCAAAATTATGCGCAAGGAATCTTTCTTAGGTACAGGAGAAAATGTTTCCTTATAATCGATTCCTTCTTTCTGAGTGAATCCCTTAGCAACGAGTCTTGCCTTGTATCGCTCAATGTTGCCTAATGAGTCTTTCTGTGTTTTAAAGACCCATTTACATCCAATGGCTTTAAATCCACTAGGCAACTCAACCAGATCCTAGACTCCATTACTCTTCATAGAATTCATCTCTTCCTTCATGGCATTGTACCATAATTCTGATTCTTTGCAACTCATGGCTTCTGAAAAATACATGGGAACGTTTGCGGTTCCAATGTCAGATTCTTGCAGATACACAATATAATCATCAGGAATTGCTGATCTCTTGAGTCTAGTAGATCTTCTTAATGTAGAACCATCATTTTCCTGAGAAGTATGTGGTTCAACTAGTTGTTCAAAAGTGTTTGGGAACTCTTGAAGTACCTAATCTACTGGAATGTTGTCAGTATTTTGTGGAACTTCAATGATTTGTTGTTCAACACCAGTTTGTACTTGAGGGGTGCTATGAAAAATAACCAATCTATCACTTGAGGTGGAAGGTTGAGATTCTGAATAATCCTTCTCAAAAACTATGTTCCGAGTTGGATTCCTCCCACTGATCAAGTCATTTTCAAGAAATTTTGCATTTCTTGATTCCATAGTTCTTGTATTGTGAGATGGACAATAAAATCTGTAACATTTAGACCTTTCAGCATATCCAATGAAATACCCACTAATGATCCTTGGGTCCAACTTCTTCTCTTGTGGATTATAAATTCTCACTTCAGACGAGCATCCCCAAACGCGCATATGTCGCAAACTCAGTTTCCAACCTTTCCATAATTCAAATGGCATTTTTGGCACAACCTTGGTTGGAACTCGGTGTAATATATACACTGCCTTCTTAAGTGCTTCAGGCCACAAGGATCTAGGAAGATTGGAGTTGCTAAGCATACTCTACACCATGCCTAATAATGTTCGGTTTCTTCTTTCTGCTACACCATTTTGGTCCGGAGAACCAGGCATAGTATATTGGGCAACAATCCCATGTTCTTGAAGAAACTTTGCCAATGGCCTAGGTGCTTGTCCATTCTCTATGTATCTACCATAGTTTTCTCCACATCTATCTGATCTCACGATCTTAATTTGCTTACCGCAATGTGTTTCGACTTCAGCCATAAAGATCTTAAAGGCATCTAATGCTTCATTCTTGTTATAAAGCATGTAGAGATACATGTATCGTGAGGAATCATCTATAAAAGAGATGAAGTATTTCTGACCATGTGAGTCCATGTCTGGACTACATATATCAGTATGTATGATCTCTAATAGGGTTGAACTCCTATTGGCACCTTTCTTTGACTTGTTAGTCTGTTTTCCCTTAATGCAGTCTACACAAGTCTCAAAATCAGTAAAATCCAGAGTATTAAGTACTCCTTCATTCACTAATCTTTTAATTCTATCTATGGATATATGACCTAATCTCTGGTGCCATAATGTAGAGGAATTCTCATTAATAACACCTCTTTTATTACCAGTGTGAACATGCATTGAACCGTAAGTGGCATTGTTTTGTAAATTAATGCTATAAAAACCATCAGACAATGTACCATTCCCAACACAATCAGACTTATAATATAAACTGAAAGATGAGTCTGAAAAGTTAAAAGAATATCCATAAGGTACAAGCCTTGAAACTGAAATCAAGTTTTTGGAGAAACTTGGAACATAAAAGGTCTTTTCTAATTTTAAAACAAAGCCACTACTTAAAGTTAAATAGCAAGTTCCTATAGCTTCCACATATGAGCTCATCTGATCTCCTGAAAATATGTGATGCTCACTTCCCACTGGTTTCCTTAGGTTTTGCAAACCCTGCAAGGAATTTGAGATGTGGATTATTGATCCAGAATCAATGCACCAAGTTTAATTATTGACATTAACCATATTAGATTCATAACAAACAAATGAGGTTGGTGTACCTTTGTCAGCAAGCCATTTTTGAAACTTGGCGCATTCCTTCTTCATGTGTCCCTTATTTTTACAGAAAAAACACTTAAAATCTTTCTTAATACCAGCTTGGGGGGGGGAGGGTATTTTAACCTTCCCTTTTTGTTTGGCTTGATACTTGCCCTTTCCATGTGTTGCCATCATGACACTTTCTCCTTGTTCCATCACCAGTCTCTCTTCCTCTTGAACACACATGGTCAAAAGTTCATTAACTGACTATTTATCTTTATGTGTGTTGTACGAGATTTTGAAGGGTCCATATTGGTGCGGAAGGGAATTCAAGATGTAATGCACCACGAAAGATTCTGACATATCAACCTCGAGATTTTTCAATTGAGCCGTAATATCCCTCATTTGCATGATGTGCTCACGCATACCTCTCATACTGGTGTGCTTTAGGGATGTGAACTTCATGATTAGGGTGCTTGCTAATGCCTTATCTGAAGTGAAAAATTGAGCATCAATGGCTTTCAGCAAGTCTTTGACATTGTCATACTGCTCAACAGAACCACGAATACCAGCAAAAATTTTAGTCTTAATGAACATTACACTGAGGCGATTAGATCGCTCCCATCGTTCATAAAGTGTAATTTCAGTTGCAGTGCTGGTATCAGTAATTACTGGTGGTTCGTCTTTCCTAATAGCATAATCTATGTCCATCCACCCTAAATGAAGAAGTATTCTCTCTTTCCAGACTTTATAGTTATCTCCCTTAAGATCAGGGATATCACAACGAATATCAGAGAAATGTGCAGGTTGTACAACTACATAAAATTACAAATTACATGTTGATGTTAAAAAATGAGGCCTGAATAAAATATCATGCTTTACCAATGTAAATCATGCTTAAAAATCAAATCAATTGACATAAAAAACATTACCTGTGGGCTAAATGTTTTTTAATTCAAGCAGATTCAATATTCTTTATGAGTAAACTTGATGATAAAACTATCAAATTATTTATGAATTCATAATTCATGTGGGTAAATTATGAATAATTTGATATTTTATCCTAATTAATATACTCAAATATAATAAAAATTCCTGTGGGATAAAATTTATTATATTAAGTATAATTAATTACAATTAATTTCTACTTTTTCTTTATGATAAAACTATCAAATTATTTATGAATTCATAATCCCTGTGGGTAAATTATGAATAACTTGATTTTTTATCCTAACTAATAAACTCAAATATAATAAAAAATCATGTGGGATAAAATTTATTATATCAAGTAAAATTAGTTACAATTAATGTCTAATATTCTTTATGTGATCCTAATCATAATATATATTTTTTATTAAGTTAAAGATGTTGTGGCTACTCTCTAATTAACAAAAATTATATGAATCACTAGACATTAAATCTCATAAATGTATGAGAATAGCATGAATTGCATAATTGTAACTTACACTAACATGTTATCATTATGCAAAAAATATTCTCATAAGATATGCATAATTAAAAACTATAATATTGTGCATAACTTTAATTTCATGCATTTATATATATGCCAAAAAAAATGCATAAAAACTGTAACAAGAAATAAATCTAAAATTTCCTATATACATAACATCTGACAACCAGTGGCCTAATGGTCACTGGCACAGAATATGCGACCGCGTGGGTTCGAATCCCACTGGCGCAAAATCAATAACAAGTACCGAGTCGGCTCAGTCCAGGAACGACGAGCCAACTCAACTTGTCCGAGTCGACTCGATGATTTTTTTTTTCACCTAGTCAACCCAACCTGAGTCGCAGTTGTTGAGTTGGAACGTCGAGTCGCAGAAGACTCATCCCGAGCCAACTCGTCCGGTATTTACAAAAATACCTTATGATTTTAATTTACATTATTCTGCATATTGGAGGTCGTCTTCAACCTCCAGCCGCGTGCAGAAGGAAAGTTCGACGCTATTCTTTCAAGTCGTCGACGCCAATAAACTTGTCGGAATGGTCGCCGACAGTCCCGCACTGAGAGTGGACAGAGATTGTCGGCACCAGATGTTTTTATTCAATGTCGACGCCAAAAAACTGTGCGGAATGGTCGCCGACGTCGGCGTCATGCTCGACACTGGTTGTCGCCGATGCCAGAGCCCCGACTCCCACAAACAGGGAGCATACAGAGACAGCACATAATTGGTTTAAAAAACAAAAACAAAGCTTTTACATTAATGCTCAAATGGAACCAAAACGCTGGATCAGAGGTATGCTCTGATACCAACTGTAAGCCTATACCTCCTTCCATACGCTTCAAATTCCTTCTCGCTGTTTTCTGTTCGGCGCTTCCGATCTCTGAGCACTCACGGCGATGGGTCAACTGAAGGGGCTTGAGTGACGAGACAGGGGACCGAAAAACCATTAACTGAAGCCAACCTCCCATCAAGGTTATTCATGGCTTCGTGTTACCGAGGGAGTTGCAATTGTGGGTAGTTGCAACTGCCAGAAGTTTGAGACCACGTTAATGAGAAAAAAAAATTTCATAAAAACGGTTAACACATGTCTCCTGTGGCAGAAAAATCTCTATAGATTTGAAGCACAAACTTAGGATTCAGGTCTTTCCACTGGCTTGTGTCATGTATGTTGTAGTCGTTCCCTGTAGAAAATGAGGATCCAGCATGAAGGCTTATCTTTGAAGTGTTGGCCCATTGTTTCGCAGTAGGTGTTGATGAAGCTGACTCTGAAGAAGACGTGCCATCAATAGAATGGCCAGGCAATGTGGTATGCATTAATTGCAATGAGTCCTTCATCTTGTCATGTGATACTTTTTTCCTTGAAGAGCGAATAGGAGTTTTTATGGTAGAACCAGAGGAAACGTGGGTACTATTTTGAGATTCAGCATTCCTCTACCCCAACGACACCACTATCTTGTTCTGGATGTTGTGTGCAAAGCAGGTATCTCTACCGTTGTAGTGTTCAGAGAGTCTGCCCGAGATGATTACTTCAGCCTGATCCTGGATCATGAATTTCATCCACTTGGTTGTTGCAGCTGCTGTTTTTGAGAGTGCAGCAGAAACGTGTAACTTGTTTGGCATCAGTCCTTTTTCTTAGCCTTTCTGTGAACTTGGTTGGCTGTTGCTCACCATGCCCATTAATTCCGTTACAGGATAGGATAGTTTTGAGAGGAATGGGACGCCGTCTTGGGACCTCACTAATTAATTGAGTTGCCTCAGTGATCTGGGACTGTAACAATTTCTAGTAAAAATACGTCTCCAGGGTCTATTAGTGCCTCATGTTCCCTGGAAACACTATTCAAGCAAAAAATTGTTACCCAAATTTTTTGTTGTTAAACAATTTTTGGCTGAATCAATTTATTTTTTTACAACTCTAAGGGTCTTGTTAGTGCCTTTATTCAGGAGACATTGGAAAAGTATTTCTATTAAAAATACATCTCCATGGAATGTTTCCGAGAAACACTTTTTAATCTAAACATTGTTACTAGTATAATTTTGAGGTAAGACATTTTTTTGCTAAAAAAAATTACTTTCTACAGCCACAAGGTCTTGTTAGTGCATTTTTTAAGGAAATGTTCAAAAATTATTTTTAGTAAAAATATGTCGTGAGGGACCAGTTGTGCCTCATTTTTATGGAAAAAAACTTTTCTAGTTGAAATTTTTTACCACAAAACTATTGTGATAAAGCAATTTTTGTTGAAACAATTTACTTTCTGCAATTATATGTCCTAGTTAGTGCATTTTTTAAGGAAATGTTGGAAAAGTATTTCATGTAAAAATACGACCCCTGGGATCATTACTCATGTTGACAATTCTTACATTGAAATTTTGTGGTAAGGATATTGTTGGAAGATAGCCCCAAGCCCACACGACCAAGGAAAGTCCACATATCTAAGAATATTATAAGATGGGTCACACGACCAAGGAAGGCCCACAAGATGGGCCCAAACACATAAGAAGTAGGACCCACCATGATTACCATGAGCTGGCATCCTTATCACGTAAGTTGGAAGATCAAGAAGGACTCACAAAGACATCTTTATCTTATGGTCATGTCCTACAAGAGTTATAGTTTGAGTTATGTTTCTATTTTACCTATATTTAGTTATTTAATTATTCTAGGACTTATCTTTAAGTGTTAGAGT
Source organism: Aristolochia californica (assembly GCF_029961685.1). Classification (NCBI taxonomy): domain Eukaryota; kingdom Viridiplantae; phylum Streptophyta; class Magnoliopsida; order Piperales; family Aristolochiaceae; genus Aristolochia; species Aristolochia californica. The sequence continues at coordinate 28,729,982 of NW_027181992.1, read as the reverse complement.
TTGGGCATAATTGGGACAAAGGTAGTTTTATTGTAATTGGACTCTACTACCTTCCTCTATTCTAAATAAAGGTTAATATACTCCGATTATAATAAGTTAATGAGGTCAATGAAGTATTTCTCTATTCCATAAATTCAACATGGGATGAGAGCAGGTTCTGTGAATTGACTTGGTCAACCCACAGAGATAACGAGATCTTTTTCTCTAAACCCTAAACCCTAAGTCTAGGTTCGTAGTTATTTTTTTTTCAATCCCTTCAGCTGTAGTTTTCTTTGCATTTTTCACATCTATACTAATATTTTCATATTGAAAATTATATATTGAAGGAAAGATATAGGAGTCTACTTTCCAAGGAAAAACTATTTTATCCAATTGGAGTTATCTAAAGAGAAATATTAATATTTGAATGAGCAAAGGTCAGATTACAAAAAAGGTTCGAGCAGTAGTAGAAAGCTTCAGCTTCTGAGGTATTTTATGCTCTCAAGAACTAGACTTTATACGGAAAAATATATATAAAAAAATATTTTTAAGTCTATTATTTTACCTATTTAAGAATTTTTTATCTGAGTTATCTATAAAGATAAATCTATATTTGAAGTAGCAAAGGTCAAATTGCAAAAGAGGTTCGAGCAACAAAAAACCGCTACAACTTTCGAGGTATTTTATGTTATCAAGAAAGAGACTTTATATGGAGAATTATATATCAAAAGAACTATATATCAGTATATTTTCTTACCAATTCTAGTTATGGTTTTTTTATAATGAGATATTGATCTAGGAAGATTTAATGGTCATGGTGAAAAAAAGGAGAAACAATACTTAGTTAGGCCAAATGACAGAGACTGAAATCTATCATATTATTTATCTTCTGATAATTATATTTTATATAGAGATGTTATACTTGGATGAAAGGTATTTAAGTATAGTTTCATAAGGAGAAAATTTATGTCAATTTGATCTATATTTAAAGATTTATTTGCATTGGAGGAATTAAAGGTCATACTGGTACTCTATTGTATTGAAAAATCCGAATTTATGCCCTTTGTTTTGCGTCACTGTTTGAGTTGCTATATTAGGAAAATATCTCACTTCTCCCTAGTTTAAGGGCTTATTACTACATCTATATTATATGGGCTTATTGCTGCATCTAAGATATTTGGTTTAAGCTGGGATCACTGCCATTACCTCCCAGCTTGAGGGGGAGAAGAAGAAGAAGTACAAAAAAGAGGTATTTTATTCCATATGTTGTGGATAAGTTTATGTGACCAAAATATTCAAGAAAGAGGGAGCAAAAAAGATGAAGCTTGTGCATCTAAGAAAAATATTTATTTCAGATTATGATTATTTCATGGGTCCTTCTACAAGGTTTATTATATTGGTTTGTGTTATATGTGTTGGAAGATGGTCGTGTTACAATACAATTGCTGCTATTATGTCTCTTTGGATGAGACATTATTATCAAAGAAGAAGTGGAGTCAGTACCTTTTCTCATACTATAATTTATTTGACTCTCAAAAATATCACGGTTGGGACACCATGAGAGTCGGTTCCCGGATTGGGACACATGATAAATTGAACTCTCAAAAATATCACGGTTAGAATACCATGAGAGTCGGTGTACGAATTGGGACACCATTATAAATAAGCCCACTACCCCCCCCCCCCCCCCTGTAATAGCTTTTATTACTCCTACAAATTGAGAGTCGTTGTCCTGTGGAGGGACACGGTTAGGGCTAGCTTTGAACCGAGCCGGTTCGCGAGCCGATTCTCGAGCCAGCTCGGTATCGGCTAGGTTCGATTCATCATTTATCAAGCTTGAACCGAGCTCGAGCACCGAAATCGGCTCGTTTACCTTAATGAGCCGAGCTCGATCGAAGCTAGGTTCGGTTCGTCGGCTCGCGAGCCAGCTCGAAATGAGTCGGATCGGTATGAATCGGCAACGGGATCGTGAGCGAGCGAGCGGGGGAGCGGGAGCCAGAGCGGGGAGCGGGGGGGGGGGGGGGGGGATTTTCCTCCCCCCTCGTCACCACCGACCCCTCCCATCGGTTGTTGTCGCCGCCTCTACCGCCGTCGTAGCTATTCGCCGGCGTCTATACCGCCGTCCCAGCTGCTTGTCGGCCACCTCTGTGGCCGTCCGTTCGATTTCTTCCTCTCCTCGCCGCCGCTTCTGTCACCGCCGCTTCCGTCGCCGCCAACTCCGTCATGGCCGTCATCCCCGACGATAGGTCCTCCCCGGGGCCGTAACGCCCTTTCCTCCGCGTCGTCTTGGCGAAAAATCAGAACATAGGAGAAATAATCTCCCCCTTCCTTGCGAGATCATTAAAAAAAAAAAAAAAAAACTTTTTCCTTTGGAAAAAATTAAAAATAAATTTTATAGAAATAATTTTCTATAAAATATTAGTGTCTCATGTTTTTTTAAACATTTTTTAATTGAATTTTTTTATTAAAAATCATATAATTTTCTAAGTAATATTTTTCGTACCAAGATGGGATAGAAAACTGTATAGAAAATTTCTGAATAAGTATTTAACAGTTGATGTTGTAATACTTTTAGCATGAAACAATTTTCATTGCAATTTTGTGTTTGATATTTTATTTAATTAAAAATTTATCGATAAGTATAATAATATATTAGATTGATTATTAATTTTTATTTATTTCCCTAGAAGAGACAATAAAAGGTCCATTTAATTTTTCTAAGAAAATTTTAAAATATTTCCTGTAATTTTCTAATAAGTCACTAATAGTAATAAGATTTTATTTAAAGGTTTTTTTGGGAATATGTATCATAGGAAAAATATTTTTAGTTTTTCCTAGAATATAAATTTTTATCTAAGGGCACTAAGGAGACCATAATAAATTATGGCCAGATTCAAAAATTACAAAACAAGCTAGACAACAATTGGAGTAAAAAATATTAATATTGGTGCATTTTAATCCATTATTAAAATTCAATCCTGAACCTCCCCTATCATTATATTTTTTTAAAATGTATACATAATTTAATATATAATTTATTCAAAGCCACCCCTACGTGCGAGATCATAAACAAGGAAAAAAAAACTCTTTGTCCCTTCCTCATGGCTCTTAAATAAATTGAAAAGATATTTTAGTAGAAATACGTTTCTAGAGACTATTAGTGGTTTTTTTAATAAATATTGAAAAGACATTTTTAATAGAAATATAGGGACCATTAGTGCCTCATATTTTTTCAAAATATTTTTCTAATTATAAATTCTTTTTAAAAAATCATATAATTTTCCAAGTAAGATTTTCCTGCCAAGATGGGTTAGAAAACCGTATAGAAAAATTTTGAATAAGTAATTGACAGTTGATGATATAATACTTTGAGCATGAGGCAATTTTCATAGCAATTTTGTGTTTGACATTTTATGTGATTAAAAATTTATCGATAAGTATAATAATATATTAGATTAATTATTAATTTTTATTTATTTCCTTAGAAAAGGCAATAAGAGGTCCATTTAACTTTCCTAAGAAAAATTTAAAAAATTTCTTGTAATTTTCTAATAAGTCTGTAATAGTAATAGGATTTTATTTAAAAGATTTATATATTTGGGTGATTGTAAATTGATAGTGATATTTTATTTAATTTTGTTGTGTTTGATTATTGTATAGAGTTTATTTATAATGTTATGCAGTGTATGGAATGTTTAGATTATTTTATGGAGTGTATAAACAATTTCATGAAGTGTTTATGGAATGTATAGACAATTTTATGGAGTGTTTATGCAGGTATTATGTATATTGATTATGCCCAATTTTAAGTAGAGGTCGTGCCGAATTTTATACAAGTATTATATATATAGATTATGCTAAATTTTAAGTAGAGGTTATGCCCAATCTTATACATATATTATATATATAAGTTATGCCCAATTTTATGTAGAAGTCATACCCAATTTTATGTAAAATGTATGCATAATTTTATATACATTTTATTCGAATATATTTTTTGAAAAATTTTAAATGTATGTTGAGGCTCGAGCTCGGCTTGAACTCTTTGGGCTCGAGCTTGATAACAATTTTAGGCTCGAGACGAGGCTCAGCTCGAAGCTCGGCTCGAAATATTTAAATCAATCTCGACTCGAACATAAGCAGGTTCAAGCTCGGCTCGGCTCGATGCCACCCCTAGACACGGTGGTGGACACTTCAGAGCAATGTTGATAGGCACATTACCTACAGAAGACGAAGTGTACCCTACATCTAGCATTAGGAATGGAGTATGGAGCGATGTCTTACCGACTAGGACTGATTTTTACTCTCACTTATATTATGCCAGTAGGGCCTCATGGAAGGATGCAACAATGTGAGGGGGAATGTTGGAATATGTGCCTTTTTATATAAAAAGATTATATACATCATTTGCAGCAAGTTGGGAGTTCATATTGTTCTCTCACCCCCAGCTTGAGGGGGAGTGTTGGATGATAGCCCCAAGCGCACACGACCAAGGAAGGCCCACAAGATGGGCCTAAGCACATAAGAAGTAGGACCCACCATGATTACCACGAGCTGACATCCTTATCACATAAGTTGAAAGATCAAGAAGGACTCACAAAGGCATATTTATCTTATGGTCATGTCCTAGAAGAGTTATATTTTGAGTTATGTTTGTCTTTTACCCATATTGAGTTATTTAATTATGCTAAGACTTATCTTTAAGTGTTAGAGTTTGGGTGTAATTGGGACAAAGGTAGTTTTATTGTAATTGGACTCTACTACCTTCCTCTATTATAAATAGAGGTTAATGTACTCTGATTATAATAAGTTAATGAGGTCAATGAAGTATTTCTTTTTTTCGTAAATTCAACGGATATTTTTTAATGAAACAAATTACTTTCTACAACCATAAAGACTTTTTAGTGCATTTTTTTTGGACATGCTGGAAATTTATTTCTTTTAAAAATACGTCTCCAGGGACCATTAGTGTATCATTTTTCCTAGAAACACTTTTCAAGTTGAAAATTCTTACTAGAATTTTTTTGTAGAAACAAATTACTTTCTACAACTACATTTTTTTTTCAGGAAACATTGGGAAAATATTTCTAGTAAAAATACATCTCCAAGGACCATAAGTGCCTCAAGTTTCCAGGAAAACACTTTTCAGACAGAAAATTTGTTCTAGGAAAACTTTGCTAAAACATATTACTTTATATAACTTTAAGGTTTTGTTAGTGATTTTTTTTAGGAAACGTTGGAAACATATTTCTAGTAAAAATACTTCTCCAAGGACCATTAGTGCCTGATGGTTTTTAGAAACACTTTTCTACTGAAATTCTTACCATAAATCATTTTTGGTATAGCATTTTAGCATAAACAAATTATTTTTTCATATAGAAGGCCTTGTCAATGCATTTTTTTAGGAAACATTGGAAATGTATTTCTACTAAAAATACATCTCCATGGACCGCCAGTGCCTCGTATTTCTGTGAAATATTTTTCAAGCAGAAAATTCTTACCAGGAAAATTTTTTGGTAAGGCAATTTTTGGTGAAAAAATTACATTTTACTATTATAAAGCTTTGTTAATGCTTTTTAAGGAATATTTGGAAAAATATTTCTATTAAAAATACATGTCCAGGGACCATTAGTTCCTCATGTTTCCAAGAACACCTTTTCTCTTTGAAATTTCTTACCTGGAAAATTTTGGTGTAAGGCAATTTTTTCAAAACAAATAACTTTATATATCCTTTAGGCCTTGTTACTGCCTTTTTTAGAAACCTTTGGAAATTTATTTCTGGTAAAAATACATCTCCATGGTCCATTAGTGCCTCATGTTTCCTGGAAAATTTCGTTGTAGAGCAATTTTTTCTAAAACAAATTACTTTTAACAACTTCAAGGGCAAGTTAGTACATTTGTTTTCAGGAAATGTTGGAAAAATATTTTTAGAAAAATTACATCTCTAGGGACAATTAGTGCCTCATATTTCCTAGAAACATTTTTCTTGCTGAAAAATTCTTAATTGGAAAGTTTTTAGGTAAGGCAATTTTTGTGAAAACAAATCATTTTCTACAACCACAAGGCCTTGTTAGCGCATTATTTTTTTCAGAAAATATTCAAAAAATATTTTTCGTAAAAATACATCTCGAGGGACCATTAGTGCCTCATGTTTCCTCGACAAAAAATTTTGAGCTGAAAATTCTTACCAGGAAACTATTGTCATAAATCAATTTGTACTAAAAGAAATTACTTTCTACAAAAATAAGGCCTTGTTAGTGCATTTTTTATGAACGATGGTAAAATATTTCTAGTGAAAATACGACCCTTGGGACTATTACTGCCTCATGTTTCCTAGAAACATTTTTCAAGTTGAAAATCTTGCCAGGGAAATTTTGTGGTAAATATATTTTTTATGAAACAAATTACTTTCTACAACTATAAGGCCTTGTTAGTGCATTTTTTTTGGAAATGCTGCAAATGTATTTCTTGTAAAAATACGTCTCCAAGGACCATTAGTGCCTCATGTTTCCATGAAACTCTTTTCAAGCTGAAAATTCTCCCTAGAAATTTTTTCTTGCTACAAATTAGTGCCTACAACTGTACGACCTTGTTATTGCATTTTTTAAGGAAATGATGGGAATGTATTTTTAGTAAAAATACATCTCCAAGGACCATTAGTGCCTCATGTTTCCTAAAAAACACTTTTAAGACAAAAAATTCTTACTTGGAAAACTTTGCTAAAACAAATTATTTTCTATAACTATAATGTTTTGTTAGTGATTTTGTTTTTCTGGAAACATTGGAAAAATATTTCTAGTAAAAAAACGTCTCCAAGGACAATTAGTGCCTCATGTTTTCTTGAAACACTTTTCTACCTGAAAATTCTTACCAAGAATCTCTTTTGGTAAAACATTTTTTTATGAAAAAATTGCTTTCTACAATTATAAAGCCTTGTTAGTGTATTTTTTTAGCAAACATTGGAAAAGCGTTTATACTAAAAATACGTCTCCATGGACGATCAATGCCTCATATTTCCTAGAAAAAAATTTCAAATTAAAAATTCTTACTAGGAAAATTTTGAGATAAGGTAATTTTTGTTGAAAAAATTACTTTTTACTACTATAAGACCTTGTTAATACCTTTTTATAGGAAACGTTTTAAAAGTATTTCTAAAAATACATGTCCAAGGACCATTATGGTGTGCACGGATCTAACATAGGGAAGAAAAAGATGAAGAATCAAGCTTTCGAAGGAAGTTTGCACCTTAGGCTCGTGAGAGAGAGAACCTGATCTCATTTACAACTAACTTAGACTAATGATCAATGCTTGGTTTCCTTCATTCAACGACGTCCCTATAAAGGATTAGGACACACACTTACAAAGGCCAATGGCAAGGCCATAGTTCTTTAGAGAAATTACATCAATACCACTTAATTGAGAAATCTGAAAACTACATAAATTACCCTCTATGTCTACCAGCTACTCTAGATGCTCTGGAGTCAATAACATCACCCTCCTCTTGGAGAAAGAGTTTGTCCTCAAACTCAAAGGTAAGTCTGCTTGTCGTGCCGACGCCTCCATCCGTGCTCAAATATCAACCGCGGTATATGTGACAACCATCTAGACGAGAAAACTGGAGCATCCAACCAGAGAAGCAAATTGTTGTTTAAATATATATATATATATATATATATTTTTAATAATTCACCAGCCCCTCACAGCGTCCCCCCCATCGGCAAAGTTGCACTGTCCACACTGATGAACCCCTTCAGTGTCACAAAACAGCAATGACAATAGTATTGTAGCCAGGTAGTGGCAGAACCAATGGAGCACCCTGACGGACCATGCGAGGGTCAATGTGACCAATAAAGGAGTACAACCGAGACTGAAGGCCCTTTCATATTCGTTTATGTCCTATTGTAATATATCTTCCATCTTAGTAACAGGACTAAGTAGGGGACTCACCTTGGATGTCTGCAATCCAGACCATGAGCAGAAAAAATACACAATGCCAATCACAGAGTGATCAACATCAGCACATGCGGAGGTAAGAGTTCCTGCAAGTGGTTCAAGTGCCACTCCCGATGCATAAGTACTAGATTCAGCACCACTAGAAACATACTTCCCTTTTTTATCACTCTGATTTTAGGGCCTTGATGGCATGAAAATCGCCATCTGCATCCGCAATAAGCACCTTGGCTTGGCTGCCTTGATCCGTAATAAGAACCAAACTACCAAGAGAGTGGTAGAAGTCAGAGAGTCAAGATGCATTCTGCAGAACTGCGTGAAGCGTTGAAGTGATTGTTTCTAAAATTTTGTCTTCCACATTCCAATTCAACATGCGATTGAAGTAGTCCTGTGCACTAGAAGATGACGAATCAAGGGGCGCAACAATAACAGGACATATTGCTGTGATTATATCAGCACTTATATAAGTTTCCTCTAGGCTGCCAAATGATCCATCTGGCAGAGCAAATGACTCCAAAGCAGCAGATTGGAGCGCAGGCGACACTGGTTGGAAGACAGCAGCCTTCCAGACAGTCAACCCAATCAATAAAATCAGGAGATTGAGGTCTCGGGCCATGTCCGGCAATTCTGTATCCACCGTGCTTACTGCAACAGCAACAGGAAGTTTTCTTTGCATCATTCTCGCCGTTGCAGTATCTTCAAGAATGGCACGTGAATGAAGAACATTCAACTACAGTACTATAATTTCTCACCTTCCCCTGTTCAATAAGACTTCTGAGCCTAGACATCCGGTACTCCCCCTTTCTGATCGTCCTTGTATCAAACATAAGAGTTACCAGTTGTTTGACCCCATAATCAACAGTATTCAGCTCCCACCAATCACCTAGAAGAGTATCCAAAACTGAACCACCTATATGCTGTCCACGCGCCCAGAATTTTAAAGTTGTTCCCTTTAACAGTCATAAAAGTCATTCTCCACAGTAAACTTGCCACCATTTCCATAAAAACCAAACTACTAAGCCTAAAATCACCGAATTCAGCAGTGGTTGCAGGCTGTCTAGCAGCAAACTGTTCGGCACTGCCCTTTAACTCCTTTGGGTTTCCAATACACTGCAAACTTCCATCCACAATGATCCCCAGCCTATCACAAAGAACCGCTGCCTCTTCCATTGCATGTGTGGTGAGAATATTAGCTCGGCCTTGTTTGGCATGCTTGACAACATTGCATAAGTCATATCTTGAAGTTGGGTCCCATCCAGTCCAAGGTGCATCCATGTAGACAACTTTAGGATCCCCAAACAGGGAAATGGCAACGCTAAGCCGCCTCTTCATACCACCACGGTAGTTCCCAGCCAGTGTCACCAACACCTCCATAAACCAGATTGACACTCTTCAACGATTCATCCACTGCCATATTGAGCAAGGTTGTTGGTCCAGCTCCATTTGGACCAAACAGACCAAAGCACTCCCCTTGAGATAAAGCAAAATATAGCGCCTGAACTGCAAATTTAGCAGTGTTGCCATCCTTTCCTGGATAGAACTTGTTGAGATCTCTCCAACTCAATCCAGGATTTCCAACAGAATTGGCAGCAGACAATTGATTCAGGGACAGCAAATGAAAAGGAGAGTTAAAAACCGATTCCAATGGCTATTGTCCCACTTTCAGTGCATAATGACAACCTTTCGTGCAAAAAAAACTAAAAGCATCATTATATAACCAACCAAGTTTCTTCAGTACACCCAAAAAAATTATATCTCCATTTCGTACCATGAGGGCTCCCTTCTCATATGCTGAACTTCCCCAGAAATAAAACCTATCCACTAACAGTGCCTGACCAGCAATTATGGAACCCAAAAAATTAAGCCCCACATCTTCAATTTGACCATGCACATACGCACAGGTACTGTGCTGAGCCACAGAAAAACAAATCACCCCAATGAATTTCTGTAACCTTCCTGGAATTCTCAAAAAAATTCCATATTGGAATTCATAGACACAAGCCCGAATTCCATCAATTGCGTATTGTTTCTCTGCTTCATGGAACAGAGAATCTCCAGGCCACACAGCCCCCTGAAGCCCCTTCACCCCCATGGAAAACCGTTGAGACAGAAAATTCGTTGGCGTTGCAGAAGCTTACCCCCAATGACGTTGAAGTGGGTTCCCCGTTGGACTGCCTAGAGCTGGAATGGGAGTGGTAGGTGGTGGCCGGAGGTTAAATCCCATCGGACTTGCTTCCGACGGCGCCGACGGAGCCTCCTCCATGTTCGGTGGCGGAGAGCAGACCTTTTGGGCTTCGCCGCTTGAGGATTGTCCGAGAAAGAGGACTCTCAGAAACACACCCTTGTTGAAAGAATCGCTGGAAGACATTCTGCTGGCCGTGAGGAGGGGTTTTGGGAGGTCGAACCCACACCCTTCATTACCGACACGGAGGGGGCAGAATACCCTTCCGAAGTCCCAAAAACGGAGTTCCCGCCAGCTGATTTCAGATTTGAGAACGACTGCGATTTCTGATGTGCAGGGTCTCTATCGTCGGATTTTGGAAGTTTGGAAAGCTTTTCCGATACAACGAGCTCGCGGATGTCCGACGTCGTCTGTTCAGAAGGACGAACAGAAGAAGAGATTGAGTCAGATCGGAATGCTTCCGTCTATGGTGCGGGAAGATTTTCTGCTGTCCGTGAGAAAGGAATTTGTGAGGTCAAACCCAAATCAGCCTGTACCGACGAAGGTCGTGCTGAATACCCTTCTGATTTCATAATAGCGGAGTCCCCGATGTCGAATGTCGCCGCCGCTGGAGAGACAGTGCGCTCGCTGAATTTTTAGATCACTGACATCTATTTTTGGGTCTCCTGCCCATCCAAGGTAGAGCCAGATAAATCCACCGGAGAGACAGAGCCAGTCTCTTCCTTTGTAATTCTTTTTTGATGTAGGTTGCACGCCATTCCTGCATTCTTTCCGCTCCCATAACCGGTCCCATAAAGAGAGGTGCCCTCTTTGTCGCTCATTCCATTTATCTATTCACCGACATCTATTCTTACATGGATATTTCTTTGCACATCGCCATCCATTCGCCTTGACTCGTTGTGTTCTCGCTCTAGTACCCGTTGGTATGCCCGGATCTAACATAGGGAGGAAGAAGATGAACAATCAAGCTTTCGAAGGAAGCTTGTACTTTAGGCCTCGTGAGAGAGAGAACCTGATCTCATTTATAACTAACTTAGACTAATGATCAATGCTTGGTTTCCTTCATTCAACAATGTCCCTATAAAGAATTAGGAGGCATACTTACAAAGGCCAACGACAAGGCCAAAGTTCTTTAAAGAAATTACATCAATACCACTTGATTGAGAAATCTAAAAATTATATAAGTTACCCTTTACGTCTACCAGCTACTCTAGATGATATGGAGTCCATAACACATTAGTGCCACATGTTTCTAGGAATCACTTTTCTTGTTGAAAATTCCTAACTAGAAATTTTTGGTGTTAGGAATTTTTTTCTGAAAAAAATAACTTTTTACTTCATTAAGGCCTTGTTACTTTCATTTTAAGGAGACTATGGAAATGTATTTCTAGTAAAAATACATCTCCAAGGTCCTTTAGTGTTTCAGGTTTCCAGGAACACTATTCAAGCTGAAAATTCTTACCAACAAAAATTTGATGTAAGGCAATTTTTACTGAAACAAATTACTTTTGACAACTACAAGGCCTTGTTAGTACATTTTTTTAAGGAAACGTTGGAAAAGTATTTCTTGTAAAATTACATCTTTAGGGAGCATTAGTGCCTCATATTTCCTAGAAACATTTTTCTAGCTGAAAATTCTTACCAGGAAAATTTTGAGGTAAGGCAATTTATGTGAAAAGAAATTACTTTCTACAACCACAAGTCCTAGTTAGTGATTTTTTTTTCAGAAAATGTTTGAAATTTTTTTTAGTAAAAATACATCTTGAGGGACCATTAGTGTCTCATGTTTTTTGGAAAAAACTTTTTATAGCTGAAAATTCTTACTAAGAAACTATTGTAGTAAATCAATTTTGTTGAAACAAATTACTTTCTACAACTATAAGGCCTTGTTAGTGCATTTTTTTAGGAATGTTGGAAAAATATTTCTAGTAACCCTTGGGTCCATTACTGCCTCATGTTTCCTAGAAATATTTTTCAAGTTGAAAATTCTTACCAGGGAAATTTTGTGGTAATGATATTCTTTACGAAACAAATTACATTCTACAACTATAAGGCCTTGTCAATGCATTTTTTTGTAAACACTGGAAATATATTTGTAGTAAAAATACGTCTCCAGTGACCATTAGTGCCTTGTATTTTCTGTGAATTACATTTGAAGCAGAATTTTTTTTCTAGAAAAAATTGCTTTAACAAATTACTTTCTACAACTATATAACCTTGTTAGTGCATTTTTTCATGGAAAATTGGAAAAATATTTCTAGTAAAAATCTTTCTCCATGGATCATTAGTGCCTCATGTTTCTTGGAAGACACTTTTTAGGCAAAACATTCTTACTTGGAAAACTTTGCTTAAACAAAATATTTTCTATAACTTAAGGTTTTGTAAGTGATTTTTTTTCTCAAGAAACATTGGAAAAGTATTTCTAGTAAAAATACACCTCCAAGGATCATTAGTGCTGCATGTTTTATGGAAACACTTTTTTTTCTTGAAATTTCTTACCAAGATACTTTTTTGGTAAAGCAATTTTTGCCGAAAAATTTGCTTTCAACAACTATAAGGCCTTGTTAGTGTATGTTTTTAGGAAACATTGGAAAAGTATTTCTACTAAAATTACGTCTCCATGGATCTTCAGTGCCTCATATTACCATGCAACACTTTTCCAGTTGAAAATTCTTACCAGAAAAATTTTATACTTAGAAATTTTTTGCGAAAAAAATTTACATTTTACTACTCTAAATCCTTAAAATTCTTACCAGGTAAATTTTGTGGTAAAAATATTTTTTTATGAAACAAATTACTTTCTACAACTATAAGGCCTTATTAGTGGATTTTTTCGAAATGCTGGAAATGGATTTCTAGTAAAAATACATCTCGAGGGACCATTAGAACCTCATGTTTCCTGGAAACAATTTTCTAACAAAAATTTTTTACTACAAAAATTTTGCTGAAACAAATTACTTTATACAACTATATGACCTTGTTAGTACATTTTTTCATGAAACGATGGGAAACCATTTCTTGTAAAAGTACGTCTCCATGAGCCATTAGTTGTGTCATATTTCCTGGAAAACACTTTTAAGGCAGAAAATTCTTACTTAGATAACCTTCCTGAATTATTTTCTATAACTATAAGGTTTTGTTAGTGATTTTTTTTCAGGAAATGTTGGAAAAGTATTTCTAGTAAAAATACGTCTCCAAGGACCATTAGTGCCTCATGTTTTCTGGAAACACTTTTCTACCTGAAAATTCTTACCAAGAATCTTTTTTGTCAAAAATTGCTTTATGCAACTATATGATCTTGTTTGTGTATTTTTTTACGAAACGTTGGAAAATTATTTCTACTAAAAATACATCTCTATGGACTGTCAATGCCTCATATTTCCATGAAACACTTTTCAAGCTGAAAATCCGTACTAGGAAAATTTTGTGATAAGCCTTGTTATTGCCTTTTTTTAGGAAACTTTGGAAAGGTATTTCTAGTAAAAATACATGTTCGTGGACCATTAGTGCCTCATTTTCCTAGGAATCACTTTTATTGTTGAAAGTTCTCATCAAGAAAATTTTGGTGTAAGGATGTTTTTTTTGAAAAAAATAACTTTTTACATCATTAAGGCCTTGTTACTGCTTTTTTTTGGAAACTTTGGGAATGTATTTCTACTAAAAATATGTCTCTAGGGTCCATTAGTGCCACATGTTTCTTGTAAATACTATTCAAGTTGAAAATTCATACCTAGAAAATTTGTTGTAAGGTAATTTTTGCTGAAGCAAATTACTTTCTACAACTCTAAGGTCTTGTTAGTGCCTTTATTTAGGAGACTTTGGAAAAATATTTCTAGTAAAAATACGTCTCCAGGTACCATTATTGCCTTATGTTTCTAGGATACATTTTTAAGCAGAAAATTGTTACCAGGAAATTGATGCTAAAAAAATTTACTTTCTACAACCACTAGGCCATGTTAGTGCATTTTTTTTCGGAAATATTCAAAAAGTATTTTTAATAAAAATACGCCATGGGGGACCATTAGATCCTTAAGTTTGCCGAAAAAAAATTTCTACCTAAAAATTCTTACCAGGAAACTATTGTGCTAAAGCATTTTTTGTTGAAACTATTTAATTTCTACAATTATAAGGCCTTGTTAGTGCATTTTTGTAGGAAATGTTGGAAAATATTTCTAGTAAAAATATGACCCTCGGGACCATTACTGCCTCATGTTTCCTAGAAATATTTTTCATGTTGAAAATTCTTTCCAAGGAAATTTTATGGTAAGGATAATTTTTATGAAACAAATTACTTTATACATCTATAAGGTCTTGTTAGTGCATTTTTTTGGACATGCTAGTAATTTTTTCTCTCGTAAAAATACGTCTCTAGGGACCATTAGTGCTTCATGTTTCCTAGAAACACTTTTGAAGCTGAAAATTCTTGCTAGAATTTTTTTATGAAATAAATTACTTTCTACAACTATATGACCATGCTAGTGCAGTTTTTCAGGAAGCGCTGAGAAAATATTTCTAGTAAAAATAAGTCTCCATGGACCATTAGTGCCTCATGTTTCCTAGAAAACACTTTTTAGGCAGAAAATTCTTTCAAGGAAAACCTATCTAAACAAATAACTTTCTATAACTATAAGGTTTTGTGAGTGATTTTTTTCAGATAACATTGGAAAAGTATCTCTAATAAAAATATGTCTCCAAGGACCATTAGTGCCTGAAGTTTTCTAGAAACACTTTTCTACCTGAAAATTCTTTTCGGGAATCATTTTTCGTAAAGCATTTTTTGCTAAAACAAATTAATTTTTAAAACTATAAGGCCTTGTTACTGCATTTTTTTAGGAAACGGTCGAAATGTATTTCTACTAAAAATACGTCTCTATGGATTGTCAGTGCCTCATATTTCCATGAAACACTTTTCAAGCTGAAAATTTTTACCAAGAAAATTTTGTGATAAGGGAATTTTTGAAGAAAAAATTATATTTTACTACTATAAGGACTTGTTAGTGCCTTTTTTTTTTGAAAACATTGGAAAAGTATTTCTAGTAAAAGTACGTGTCTAGGGACCAATAGTGCCTCATGTTTCCAGGAATCAATTTTCTTGTTGAAAATTCTTACCTGGAAAATTTTGTTGTAAGATAATTTTTTCTCAAACAAATAAACTTTTACACCATTAAGACCTTGTTACTAACATTTTTAAGAAACTTTGGAGTTGTATTTCTTGTAAAAATATATCTCCAGGGTCCATTACTGCCTCATGTTTCTTGGAAACACTATTCAAGCTCAAAATGCTGACCAGGAAATTTGTTTTGTAAGGCAATTTTTTGGAAACAAATTACTTTCTACAACTCTAAGGTTTTGTTAGTACCTTTGTTCTGGAGACATTGGAAATGTATTTCTAGTAAAAATACATATCGAGGGACCATTAGTGCCTCATGTTTCAAGGAAACACTTTTAACTTGAAAATTGTTACCAGGAAAATTTTGTGGTAAGGCAAATTTTGAGAAAACTTATTACTTTCTACAACCACAAGGCCTTGTTAGTGCATTTTTTTCTAGAAATGTTCAAAAAGTATTTTTAGTAAAAATATTTCATGAGGGACCATTAGTGCCTTATGTTTCATGGAAAAAAAATTTTGCTTAAAAATTCTTACTAGGAAACTATTGTGGTAAAGCATTTTTTTTCTGAAACAATTTTCTTTCTCAAATTATAGGGCCTTGTTAGTGTATTTTTTTTGGAAACATTGGAAAAATATTTCTATTAAAAATACGATCATTGGGACCATTACTCCCTCATGTTTCCTAGAAACATTTTTCATGTTGAAAATTCTTACTAGGGAAATTTTGTGGTATGGATATTTTTTATGAGACAAATTACTTTCTACAACTATGAGGCCTTGTTAGTGCATTTTTTTTGGAAATACTGGAAATGTATTTCTAGTAAAAATATGTCTCCAGGGACCATTAGTGCCTCATGTTTCTTGGAAACACTTTTCAAGTTGAAAATCCTTACTAGAAATTTTTTGTTGACACAAATTACTTTCTATAACTATATGACCTTGTTAGTGCATTTTTTAAGGAAACGTTAGGTAAGTATTTATAATAAATAGATGGAACCATGGACCATTAGTGGGTCATGTTTCTTGGAAAACACTTTTCAGGGAGAAAATTCTTAATTCGAAAACTTTGCTGAAACAAATTACTTTCTATAACTATAGGGTTTAGTTCGTGATTTTTTTTTCAAGAAACGTTGGAAAAGTATTTCTAGTAAAAATAAATCTCCAAAGACCATTAATGCCTCATGTTTTCTAGAAACACTTTTCTACCTGAAAATTCTTACCAAGAATCTTTTTTGGTAAAGCAATTTTTGATGTAAAAATTGCTTTCTACAACTATAAGGCCTTGTTAGTTTATTTTTTTAACAAATGTAGGAAAAGTATTTCTACTAAATATACATCTCCATAGACCCCCAGAGACTCATATTTCCATGAAACACTTTTTCAGGCTGAAATTTCTTACCAGGAAAATTTTGTAATAAGGCAATTTTTGCTAAAATAATTATTTTTTATTACTATGAAGTCGTGTTAAAGTCTTTTTCCTAGAAATGTTAGAAAAGAATTTCCAGTAAAAATATATGTCCAGGGACCATTAGTACCTCATGTTTCCAAGAATCACTTTTCTTATTGAAAATTATTACCACAAAATTTTGGTGTAAGGAATGTTTTTTCTGAAACAAATATTTTTTTTCACACCTATAAAGCCAAATTAAAGGGTCCTCAGACCCATTAAAAATTGGGAAGTCCAATTTTGTATATCTCTGGATGGTCCGACCACCTGGACCAGAACTCATGCCATTTTTTGGATGCTCTGCTCGTCCAACAAATTGGTCTCCTTGCATGGTCGCTGGGCTTCTCCCTCCTTCCCCAGTGGTTGGTTTCTTACCTCCATCCATTCATCAATCTTAGCAGATAAAATTTGAACTTGGATATTTACCTATTGAGAGACTTGAGAAGCTTTGTTGACCACCAATGCAGCCAGATGCCCCTCACTTTCTTCCTACCTTGTGTGTATCATTTCCCTGACGGTGGCTAGCCATTCTGCATTGTTAGATGATTCTCCCATATTGACCTGCTCTGATACTAACGTGTTGTGGTCTCTGACCATGGACCGAGTGATTCGATGATGGGAGAGGTCTACTTGCAATTCGGGAGCAGAACCAGGGCGTCGGGACCTTCCTGGTCTACCTATGATGACAGGTTTGGATTGAAAGATGGAATCGAAAGGAGAATGGGGATGAACGCACGGAAATGTGAGTGGAGAAGATAACCAAGCTCGTCGAAGGGAAGATTGCACCTTGGGTTCCTCAAGGGGAACACCGAACCTAGGTTCTTTAGAGGAGAACGCTGACCCTTTGATAAATTTCTGCTTGAATTTTGCTTCCTCCCGTGATCCCCTTAAGGCTAATCACGCCAAGGTAATGAAATGATGTTTTTTTAAAAAAAATGCTATTCAGGCTTACATAATGCTATAAAATTAAATAAATTGAAGATACCATTCCTAATTGTCTTCCTTGCGAGTAACAACTCAGCTGCATCGCCTCTGGATGACTCGGTCTGCTATCGAGTCCACAACACAATTTTTGCTGAAAAAAAATACTTTTAACAACTATAAGGCATTGTTAGTACATTTTTTTCATGTAACGTTGGAAAAGTATTTCTAATAAAATTACTCTAGGGACCATTGGTGCCTCATATTTCCTAGAAATACTTTTCTTGCTGAAAATTCTTACTTGGAAAATTTTGAGGTAAGGCAATTTTTACGAAAAAAATTACTTTCTACAACCACAAGGCCTTGTTAGTGCATTTTTTTAGAAAATATTAGTAAAGTATTTTTAGTAAAAATACGTCTCGAGCTCTTACGCTAATTGGCTCTGAATTTTTGAGTTTGACTGTTCATCATGTTTCTTATGAATGTATGGGATGTCACCCAAGTCGCGTTAAGTTTGGCCGTGTTGCAAGGTAGGCGTTAAAGGCCGTGTTTACTCATAAATCATTGATAGACATGTACCGTAACAAGAACTTAATGAATAGTCAAATCCAAACTAAATGATTTAATTTGGTTTATTCATTTTTTAATTATTTTATAATATCCTTATAATATTTTTGAGATTCATATAGGACATTCCACTTCATGCATGGCATCCAGTAGTAGAAGTACTAGTGGAGGAAGAACAAGTACGAATTCTGAATTAGTTGAATATAAAGTTCAATAAAAATTAAATGATTGGACGATTCCGTCCATTAAACTAACTCAATTAATCTTGAAAATCAAGATTCAACTCTAAAATTGTTAGAGTTAAAAGATCTAAAAGTCAGCATCTTCAACATACTGATAAGCATAAATACATGCATATTGGATGCATTCAAATCGCATTTAAACCTTTAAGTTTATTAGGGAAGAATACATGTTTTCAAGCCAGCCTTCAAGATGGACGATGTTTAGATTGGAAGCCTTCTTTAATGGGAAAAGTAGAAACTAGTCTCAGTAAAGGACCATTTTATTTTAATGTCCATCCTAATTTAACTCTATTCTTAACGTATAGAAATCTGTTAGAAGCCCTACAACTTAGGATTCTAACCTAGGGATACAATTTTATTCCCAGAACAAAAACAATAGCACTTATTATTAGAATTCATTTCAAAATTATGAATACCTTAGCTCCTAAGGTCCTTCAACTACCAAATGCTGGTAAAATAGTTTTAATTGAAATTGATTTAATGAGTGATAATGTAGCTACTCTCGCATGATCAATTGGGATGAAATTCAATTCCCAACCCATTGGACAATTCCTTAGGCAATTCCTCCCAAGCTCCTGATAAATCAAGACATTGATCAAATCATTCAATCCACAGATGATGATGTGGTAATAAATTTCAAGGAAAGAGATCCCTATAGAGTCTCCCTCCCATTTTCTTCTAGGTATTCCGATGTAGGACAAACATCCAGATTACAAGAAGTAGATGAAAAAAATTTCTTCAAAGATGATTCCTCAATACTAGGAATTAAAATATCAAACTCCGAGATACGTCATGGAGTATTTCAAAAAAGGGATAATGAGAGAACATCTTCGACCCCTAGTGAAATGGCTGGATTCAATCTGTAGCTTTTAGTTCTTACGAATTTTCATGGGTAAAAGAATTTTTTAATCCCCCAGAATTTATGGTGGATATGAAAGCTATAAAAGCTTAATTTTTCCAATCGAACAATCTATGTTTTCAAAGATGGTTCTTTGAAACTCATGGGAAGGAACAACAAACACAATTGTCTGCACAATTTTATACCTATTTAGAAACAAATAAGGTTATCCTACCTTTTGTCACCGAGTTTAAAACACAAATGGAAACAGGTATTTCTTGAAGTGCCAGAAGATGACAAACCTATCGAAGTTCAACCATCTCAACCCTTAATAGAGATTGGACAATTCAATTAGGGGTTCAAATCAAATCAGTACATCCCCCTATTGATCCTTTAAAGCTCGAATTTTTGAGCACTTCTTTTGATCTAAAGAAACTAGTGGAGGCTGTTGTCTTTGTTCATTTGGAAGGACAGGATAATCCTTTAGGACAAATACGAAAACAAAATAATTTTACCAATTTAAATCTTTAGACAATAAGTTGATAATTAAATAGAATTGAATATTCTATAGACTCTTTAGATGACAACAAAATTTCAGATCCCCCCTCTAAAAAATTACCTTTAATTAAGGATAATAAACCCTTAATTAAATCCCCAGTTCCAATTAATAACTTCAAAACTGAAATAATCAAGAGTATCACTCTGAATTGTTGTCTTGACTAAAAGGTCTCAGCATTAGTACAGTCGTACAACAGGAAGAAGATGGGGTTTCTAACATCGCAAACATCCAATCTTCTTCACAATCCAGGGATATTACTCCATCTATTGCCACTGATATTGACTTTGATCCTGAATCACAGTTAGGATTAACTAATATCAATAAAATTGAAGAAATTATTCAAAAAATGATGGAAGAACCAAGTATTCACAAATAAGATTATGAAAATAAATCCAAGCGCCAATGGGATGTGTGCCAAAAATTCTATTATCATAGGCCTACACATCAGGACCTATTATATGAAGAAATCTTTATATAGTTAAAAGTCATATGAAGGTCGATCTATATATGAATGGAATTTGGATGGATTATCCGAATACCAGATCTTCGAATTGTGTTGAAGAATGTTAATGTATAGTACCATTTGCCGGCAGCATAAAAATTCTGATCAGAGTATTGCCAAAATGATTACTGTAGGGTTCTTTGGAGCCTGAAGGGATGGTGGGATAATGTTCTCACCACCGAACAACAACAAGAGATATATTTCTCTCAAAAAATCTTTAAGACTGAATCAGGTCAAACCCAACTCGGGGATGAAGATGCAGTCTATACCCTTATCTCCTGTGTCCTGCATCTTTTTTTAGGAAGTCTTACTTCCCAGACCGACAAGGGAAGAGAAATTTTGCAAAATCTCAGATGTCGTACTCTTAGCCATTTTAGAAGGTATAAGGACGTCTTCATCACCAAGATCATAAGATCATGCAACAACTTGATGCCAATAATGAATATTGGAAAGCTAAATTTATTGACGGCTTACCTACTCTCTTTGCTGCCAAAGTCAAGAAGAAGTTAGGTAATGAGATAGGAATCATCAACTACCAAACTTATACATATGGCTATCTAACCAGTGCCATAATTCAAGAATGTCTTGCCTTATGCAATGACTTAAAACTCCAAGCTCAACTAAAAAAACAACATTTTACTGGTAAAAAAGAGCTAGGAGAATTCTATGAGCAGTTTGCCTGCAACATAGATAAGCCTTCTCCGCATCAAAGAAAAGGAAAAGGCAAGCAAAAGTATGATCCCTCCTATTCCAAAAAGAGTAGGAAGTATCATAAACAAAAGTCTCATAAACACACTTTTCCAGATTCTAGACGTCGTCATACTAGGATTTCTAAGAAAACACCTCCAGATAAAAGGAAAATCGTCTGTTACAAATGTGATAAATTAGGAAACTATTCCAATTGGTGTAAAAAGAAAGAGAAACTTAACTAGCTCGACATTGATGAAGGATTAAAAATTCAGCTGGCTAAAATTCTCCTAAATTCTGATTGTGAGGATAATAATCTCTACTATTCCTCTAGTAGTGAATTAGAAGATGAGCCAAAATATAGTTGCTCAAATTTTAATCATCTTAAATATTTTGCCAAGATGCATCAAATTAATGTCCTCACAAAAGATCAAAGAGAATCTTTAGATGACATAGATCAAGAGGGTGATCCTCTTATGAAAAGATATTTAATTGAAGAATACCATGAAAAATCTTTAAAAAATGTTCAAGGAATTAAACCTTATTCCTTGTAGGAAGTTTTAACACTACCTCATCTAAACAACCCAGTTCTCTCAATGAACTACAATGAGAGATAAAAGAAATCAAGCAAGAACTAAAAAACTTAAAATCTTTATATAAAAATCTTGAAAACCAATTAGGTAAAAAACCTGATGACTCTTTTCTCAATCAAATCACTAAGGTCACTCATCAAAAGTGATACTAAAATCATTTTAGTGATTGATCAAGATAATGCCATACCAAATTTGACAACTTTAATTAATAGTGAAGCAAATTTAAACTGCATCCAAGAAGGGTTAATTCCAACCCAATACTTCGAGAAAACAACTCACATTAGCCAATGCTAATGGCCAAAGAATGAAAATAAAATACAAGTTAAATAATATTTTTTTGCTCTCTCTAATAATATCTGGTAGGCCCAACATGACTTCTGCTACGACTTAATTCTATTCGGGGTTTGACCTTATTCCTGTCGGTTAACCACCATGTGGGCTAATTATCATACGATCTCGTTGTTTTCAGAGGTCCCCAAGCTATACATGTCAATCGATGTGGCTCCATGGCTGCTTCACTAGGGTAGAGCACAACTCTGTTTTATTTTCTACCTTAGAGCGTAGCCGAATATCACTAAGTACATAGTTTGGATCATATTAGGCACTATTTTGATATTATTCTATAAACTAGTACTATTACGATGAATAGTAAAAATAAATAGTAAAAAACATTTACTGTAGAGCTTCATTCAAACAAGAGGAAATTTACTGTTCACAAAAAAAAATGGTATCAGAGCCAAATAGTAGCTTTGGTTCTTTCTATTTAGGTTTACATACTCCCAAAGTAGTTACGACCCAAAACCAGTCACATCCCAAACAACATTTATATATTACAAATGTACCAAAGACCCCAATCGGTCAGTCAAAAGGAACTTAACGGTCCTTCATATGACACAGTGTTACAAACTGGATAAACAATATTAAATAATATAATAGATTTAGGAGGTGATATTCATCACAGTTTCTTTATGAAAAGTTGTTGTGAAAAATACACTGCATAATAAGTTGCCTTCCTATGCCTAGGAATAGAAAGCGACGTTCATGAACAAGTACAAAAGCTCCAGAGAGGAATAAATGCTCATTTTGAGGTACTAAAAGGAGGATATACTCAACCTAGAAAAAAACTCCTTACAGACCTACAAAGTTTTGTAGATCATGAAATTGAACACTCTAGGATATTAGAACCTATCCGAGAAATGAAAACTAAATTGGTCAATTACAAATCAAGTAGAAAAGAATTACAGGAAGTGATTTGTAAAATAGCTTCAATAAAAAATCAACAAAGTATAAATAAAGATCATCTTATTAGAGATATCTGCATTTTAACTCAAAATAATGAATTAAGAGAACTTGTTGTTCAACATACCTCTCCATTCATCACTTTATATCAACTGGAACTTCTTCTTCAAATTTTGTTCCAAAAATTAGAAGAGACTGTGTCTCAACTAAAATTCCTAAATGTCTGAACAAATAGGAATAAAATGTACTTCTCTTCAAACTAGTGTTCATGTACATCTTGAAACACAGGGAGAATACGAAGAACATCCTAATCTTATGCAATATGGACAAAAGTGGACAATCATTATCCCTCGAATAACTGAAGTCTACAATAAGGACTGGATTGAGTTCCAAAAGAAATCCTTCATCTTCCAGAAGGAACTATCTGTAGAACTACAAGATACCAACTCAGGTACCTTCTGCTATAGATTATTAAGCGAATCAGACTTAGCTAAGCTAAAAATATTCAAATACGTCCATTATGGACTAGTTTGTATAGGATTAAACCCATTGATACAAATCAACCAAAATCTACCCTTCATAGCAGCTATCGTAGATAACTCAGTAGGGAATAATTTTAAAAAAGCCCTACACGGAGGAGTTAGAGAAAACATAGGATTAGGCCCAGTCTCCTTTACAACTTGGCCCAACGTACAAATAGATTTAGATGACAAACATATCCATGATACATTGTCCCTAAAAATCTACAAAGATTACTAGTAAAAAAATGGCATTCAACAAGGAAGAAGAGTAATATGCATACTCATATGCGTAGTTGCAAGAGTAATCAATACTGAAAAGGTTCCAGTTAAGTATTCAAAGAAAATCATGGAATTATAAAAAAATATTGGATATTCTGAAAATTTGAACATAGAAGAACTCGACCCACAAAGTTAACATGGCCAACAGAATTGGTAGCCCAACCTATGGCTCCCAAACACCTTCCCCTCTCTCGAAAAACCATAAAAGAGATAGAAGGAAAAATAGTGATTACCAACGCTAGGCCCAGCTTTTCCCTCAAACAAGATAGGCCCTCTACTTCTTCCTAGAGCCTCCACCAATTCTCGATTTGAAGGAATAGGCAACCCAAGGCCCAACGCCTATGTTCAACTTCACATCGATGATGGCACATAGTCCATATAAACCCTTAGGCCCATCAATAGGAAACAGTGACATAGTCACCTATTCCAACCAAACTTTAGAGTCTTATGGAAAGACCCTTACCAGGTTAGAAAATGTTGTTGACAGTCTACAGTAAAAAGTAAATTTCCTCTATTTTAAACAAAGACATAGAGAAATAATAAAATTTCAAACTATCCCACAAAATATTCTAGAAAAAATTGACCATGGAAATAGTTTTGTTTTCTTCAAAGAATTAACAGAGCTAAAACAAAGTTTAGAAAATCTAGACAAAGATAAAATGCAAGAACTTCTAATCGAAGTCTTAGCATTAAAAGAACATTTAGGTTCATCATCCAGTCCATCAAGGTATATGTTGGAAGATAAGATCAAGCCCACACGACCAAGGAAGGCCCACAAGATGGGCCCAAGCCCATAAGAAGTAGGACCCACAATGATTACCATGAGCTGACATCCTTATCACATCAGTTGGAAGATCAAGAAGGACTAAAAAAAGTATCTTATCTTATGGTCACGTCAAAGAAGAATTTTATTTTGAGTTATGTTTGTCTTTTATCTATATTGAGTTATTTAATTATGTTAGGACTTATCTTTAAGTGTTAGAGTTTGGGTGTAATTGGGACAAGGGTAGTTTTATTGTAATTGGACTCTACTACCTTCCTCTATTATAAATAAAAGTTTATGTACTCTGATTACGACAAGTTATTGGTGTCAATGAAGTACTTCGCTTTTCCATAAATTTAACATGGTATCAGAACGGGTTTTGTGAGTTGACGTGGTCAACCCACATAGGTAATGTGATCATTTTCTCTAAACCCTAAACCCTAGTCTAGGTTTGTAGTTATTTTTTTCAATCCCTACACCTGTAGATTGCTTTGCATTTTTTTAACTCTATACAGAGTTTTTCATATTGTAAATTATATTTTTACGGAAATATATTTGAGTCTAATTTCCAAATAAAAATGATTTGTTCCAATCAGAGTTATCTACAGAGAGATATCGATATTTGAATGAGCCAAAGTCAGATTTCAAAAAGGTTCGAGCAGCAGCAGTAAGCTTCAGATTTCGAGGTATTTTTTCCTATCAAGAACTAGACTTTATATGGATAAATATATATCAAAAGAAATATATGTAAGTCTATTCTTTTACCTATTCAACCAATTTTTTATCTGAGTTATCTACAAAGATAAATAGATATTTGAAGCAGCAAAGATCAGATTGAATAGGAGGTTCGAGTGGCAGCAGAAAGCTTCAACTTTCGAGGTATTGTATGCTATCAAGAAAGAGACTTTATATCGATTATTATATATAAAAAGAAATATATTTAAATATATTTTCTAACCTATTCAACCAATTATCGTTATGAGATTTTTATAGGGAGATATTGATCTTGGAAGATTCAATGGTCATTCTGGAAAAATAGTAGAAAAAGAACTTCGTTCGGCCAGATGACTGAGATCAAAATATATCAGATTATTTATCTTCTGATAATTATATTTTATGAAGTAAAGTTATACTTGGATGAAAGATATTTAAGTCTAATTCCATAAGGAGAAAATTTTATGTCAATCTGATCTATATTTAAAGATATATTCTTATTGGAAGAATCAAAGGTCATGCTGGTATTTATTGTATTGAAAAATCTAAATTTATGCCCATTGTTTTGCGTCACTTTTTGAGTTGATATATCAGAAAATATCTCATTTCTCCATGGTTTGAGGGTTTATTTATACATCTCTATTATTTGGTTCAAGCTGGGATCACTGCCATTACCTCCCGGCTTGAGGGGGAGAAGTAGAAGAAGTACAAGAAAGAGGTATTTTATTTCATATGTTGTGAATAAGTTTATGTGACCAAAATTTTCAAGAAAGGGGGAGCACAAAAGATGAAGTTTGTGCATCTAAGAATAAATTTATATCGGATTATGATTATTACATGGGACCTTCTACAAGGTTTATTATTTTGGTTCATGTTATATGAGTTGGAAGATGGTCGTGTTATATTCAGCTGCAGCTATTATTTATCTTTCGGGACATGATTATTGAAGAAGAGGTGGCCTTATTTCATCATTTATTTGACCCCGTCAAAAAAAAATATCATAGTTGGGAAACCATGACGGAGGATACCCTATCAAAAAATATCACGGTTGGGAAACCATGATGGGCCCTATCAAAAAATATATATCACGGTTGGGAAACCATGACGGAGGATACCCTGTCAAAAAATATCATGGTTGGGAAACCATGATAGGCCTTGTAAAAAAATATCACTATTGGGAAACCATGATGGAGGAACTGATTATTACATCTATGTTATCCCCACTGTAATGGCTGTTATGACTCCTACCACTTGAAGGTCATTGTCCTATGGAGGGACACAGTGGTGGACACTTCAGAGCAATCCCGATAGACACACTACAGATAGAAGACGGAGTGTGCCCTATATCTAGCATTAGGACTGGAGTATGAAGCAATGGCTTACTAACTAGGAGTGATTTTTACTCTCACTTATATTATGCCAGTAGGGCCACATGGAAGGACACAACAGCGTGAGAGGGAATGTTTGAAGATGAAGGCATATTGGAAGATGTGCCATTTTATACAAAAATATTTTATGCATCATTTGCAGCAAGCTGGTAGTTCATGTTGTTCTCTCACCCCCAGCTTGAGGGGGAGTGTTGGAAGATAAACTCAAGCCCACACAACCAAGGAAGGCCCACATATCTAAGTTTATTATTAGATGGACCACATGACCAAGGAAAGCCCACATATCTAGGTTTATTATAAGATGGGCAACACGACCAAGGAAGGCCCACAAGATGGGCCCAAGCCCATAAGAAGTAGGACCCACAATGATTACCATGAGCTGGCATCCTTATCACATCAGTTGGAAGATCAAAGAAGGACTCACAAAAGTATCTTATCTTTTGGTCACGCCAAAGAAAAGTTTTAGTTTGAGTTATGTTTGTCTTTTATCTATATTGAGGTATTTAATTATGTTAGGACTTACTTTAAGTGTTAGAGTTTGGGTGTAATTGGGACAATGGTAGTTTTATTATAATTGGACTCTACTACCTTCCTCTGTTATAAATAGAGGTTCATGTACTCTGATTACGAAAAGTTATTGATGTCAATGAAGTATTTCACTTTTCCATAAATTCAACAGTATAAAACCCCTTTTACACCTTGGACACTAGAATGATCTATAGGTGGAAACTATTAGATCATTTAGAATTTTGTAGAGAAGCCCTAGCTCTCACTCTAAAACAAAGAGATAATCTCCGACCAGCAAATGATACTATTGCAGCCCACATTGAGTATCATTCTGAATGGATGAGATTAAACAAAAGAGCATGGACATTACAGTGCATAATCTAGAAATTACAAAATAACTAGAAGACATAGCTCTCTAGAATGAATAATTTTTTTTCTATTTAACAGAAATGGAAACTCTATTACCTTTAGGCATTCCTTATATTACCAGATGGCTTAAAAAACTAGTGTATATTGCACCATGCATAGCACCTAGAAGAAAAGATCCAACACCATCAACTTTTAGGATCACTTCAAAAGCATCATCATTCACTGATGATGATGTTTACGCATAATATAATACTTTCAGACAACAACCAATTAATTATGTTCAAGAGGAAAAACCATCCTCTAGTAAACAAAAAGAGCAACAAGACAGTGAACCAGTGGCATGGGACTCTGACGAAGTTGCCATAGAAAATACAAAGAAAAAAGACTACTCTACTAAAGACAAAAAGGCAGATGATCTTGGTAAAAGATTTAGAATGCTTCGAGGTGGCAACACCAGTCATCATGAAGAAAAAAAATCAAGGGTAGGAGATACCTACATGGAAGACAACTTCCAAGACTGCACAACGGATAACTCTCGCAAAAGAGAAAATTACTCCCACTCCAAAATATCATTGGGAGGACAAAGGTATTCGACAAAATACACTAATGTTGATCCATCACATGCTACTAAGAGACACCAAACCATAGATAGCATACACCCTTTTGCATTTTATCTCAACTTAGATTGCCCCAAGGATGAAGAAAAGGTCCTTAAAGAATGGGAAAGAAGTATGAGCAATGCTGCCAATATGCTTGAATCTTGGGATAAGGATTCAGCATTTAAATTCTTTACTCATGCTTTATAGGGTAATGTAGCTCATTGGTGGGACAACCTTCCCGAAGACCAAAAAATAGCTACGTCAATGTCTATAGCCTCAATCTTGAAAGGATTAGTGGCTAAGATATCAAAAGAATTTCTAGGAATACACCCCACCCTAGAAGCTCATAATGAGACAACTTAACAAAGAAAACGTTTAGAAACTCTTAAAAAACCAAACAAGTTACAAATTTGTAACATCTATTTTTATTAGAAGTATTATTGAGAATTTTCTGGTTACTTATATAAACTACAAAAAGATGATTAGAAAACTTATCTACCCATTTTTATTCATAATTGCTAGAACCTTTTGCAACTGTTGCTGAATAGGACTACATTGAAAAATATTGGCAAAGTAACCCAGAATTTCCAGCCTTAACCATGGATGTTTTTCTTCATATGGATACTCTAGGAAGAAGACACAGGTTTGTACAAGACATGTTGGCAAACCTCTATGAAGCACAAAGACTATAAAAGAAAACTAGTAAAGCTCAAAAACAAACATTATGTTGTTTTAACCAGAACAAAAGTGTAGGAGCTTATGGTTTCAAAACCCACAACTAGAAGCTAAGAAAATATCCTAAAAAATTCCATAAGAAAAAATTTAGGATACAAAAAAGTTCAAAATCCAGGTATACTCCTAAAAAAAGATACTTCCGAAAAAAGAACTAATTCTGGTCCCTCCTCATCCAGTAAAGGGTCAAATACATTGCCCAAAGGGAAAACCACCGAGCAAATGTAAATGCTGGATATGCCAAAAAGAAGGGCATTTCGCCCGCGACTATCCTAATGATAAGAAAAGTGGCAATATAATACCTATATGGTATTAGCCGAAGAAAAAGGTCTGGAGATCATTCATCATGATGAAATCTAGTCAAAAGATGAAGTATATGAACTTCATCTCAAAATATAGTTTTCCACTTCAGAAAACTCTAAAAATATGTCGGACTCGTCATGATCCTTTTCTGCATGAGTATCCGTATAAATGCAGAACATGTAGCCTCTAGAAATTCATATATCACGGTCATGCTTAAGCTTCTGGGCTATATAAAATTCCATATACACCCTCTTGTAGATACAAGAAGTTCTTATGGTCTAGCTAGACAACATCTGTTTCCTATCAATTTATGGAAAACACTTGAAGTACCACTTCAAGTAAAAGTTGGCTCAGGAGAAAATATTTCCCTTCCTACAGAAGCCAGAAATGTTCATCTAGACAATAGAGGTGAAAACTTTCTAATCCCAAAACTAATAATTTTAGGACCAAAAATAAACTCAGGACCATACCTAATTCTAGGAAATGAATGGTTAATGTTTCATGCCCTTGGTGAACAAACCTCCGATTATTATAAACTCCATTGTCACACTCGAAGCGAAATAGACAATTCTGTCGTATATGTATACGCAGTAAAACCCTTTGAATCTTTTGCCATTTTAGCAACAGAGATGTCCTCCATCAAGTCTCCAAAAAACGCAGCAAGAGTGGTGATGAGGTTCCCCCTTGGAATCTCTCCTCCTCGCAAAATCTTTTAATAAAGAAGTTCAATTGCTTCTGGAATCCACTTGTTCTGAGAAACCTTTAGAATGGTGGAATAAACAAAAACCATATGCAGACCTCGAACTTCTTGATCCTGAAAAAAAATATTCGAGAAAAACCTATGGTGTACATTCCATCTGATGTCAAAGAATTCTCAACTCAGATAAATGACTTGCTAACCCAAGGTTTAATTCAAGCAAGTTATTCGCCATACACATCTCCTGCTTTCCTTGTCCGGAATCATGCAGAGATAAAACGTGGAAAAGCAAGAATGGTCATCAACTATAAAAAGGTTAATGAGGCTACAAAAAATGGATGGCCACTATCATCCTAACAAAGAAAGGTTAATAGCTGCTATAAGAGGAAAACAATGGTTTTCCAAGTTTGACTGCAAATCAGGATTTTGGAAAATTCGTCTAACAGAGTGTGTTATTCCCCTTACGGCATTCAGTTGTCCTTCTGGACATTATGAGTGGCTTGTCATGCCCTTTGGGTTAAAACAAGCTCCAAATATCTTTCAAAGAAGAATGAATGATAACCTCAAACCATTTTTCAAATTCTATTTAGTTAATGTTGATGATATCTTATTTTTCTCGGAAAACAAAGACCAACATAAAGAACAACTTCTTAAGGTATTAAATGCCTGAAAAATTCTGGGATAACACTCAGCAAAAAGAAGTCAAAATTGTTTAAGACCAAGATAGATTTCTAAAGTTTAAACATCCCTAAAGGAGAAATCAGTCTTCAAAATCATATTCTGGAAAAACTTGCAGCTTTTCCAAATGAAATAGAAGACGTAAAACAACTTCAACGTTTCTTAGGCTGTCCAATGTATGCTGACCAATTCATAGAGAATTTAGCAGTAATTAGAAAACCCTTTCAATAGAAGTTAAAGAAAGATGTCGAATGGGAATGGACTCCCAACGACAGTTCAAAAGTAATCAGAATCAAACAAATGATGAAACACCTCCGATGTTAACTCTACCAGATCTAGATGCAAAACTAATCTTAGAAACTAATGCCTCAGATCATACATGGGCAGCGGTACTCAAATGTAAAAGCAACAATTCTGAGAGAATATGTAAATATACCTCAGGGACATTGACCTCTGCAGAAATAAACTATCATTCTTATGAAAAAGAAATTTTAGTAGTAAAAAATGGTATAAATTTTTTTTATATTTATCTTGCCCCCAATGAATTTCTAGTTAAAATTGATTGTAAATTTTTTTTCAGTTTCATGACAGGAAATTTAGAAGATTCACTTTGTCGTGGTAGTTACTCTATTGGCAGCAATGGTTCTTTCAATTCTCTTTTACTATTGAACATATTAACGAATTTAAAAATTATTTGCCTAATACTCTTACCTGAGAGTTTTCTATGTCTTCGATAGGTATAATGGATCCGCTCAGACAAACACTTGTAGATTTGGCAAATGCAATATCCATGATCACGGTATTCCTTTCCACCCTTCATTCTCTTTGTTGGAAGATAGGGCCCAAGCACACGACCAAGGAAGGCCCACATATCCAAGTGTGTTGAAAGATGGGCCCAAGGCCATAAGACCAAGGAAGACCCATGCATCCAAGAGAGGGAGAAGACGGGCCCAAGTCCCACAGATCAAGGAGAAGGCCCATAGGCCCACATACAAGATGGCAGGATGGTAAATAAAGTGTCATTTCATAGAGATGGCATTGATGTAATTAAGTTAAAGCTCTAGGGTTAAAACCCTAGACCCTAAGCCCTAAGTTTAGGGGTATTATTGTAATACAGTAGTTTCATAAATCTATAAATAGAGCATCAGGGGGAGGGTTAGGAATCAAGTCCATAACCTCTCTCCTCCAATTTTCTCCAAATGGTGTCTCTATAATTTTTCTCCATGACCTAAATTCATGGAGTCCTGAAAATCAACACTCTTTTTGATAGCCTCCTCATTCTATCTGAAAGACAAGAAATCACTGAGAACTGTGCCCGCTATGGGTTAAATGGTGAAGACTTACAACTCAAGGTTAAAGAATTAACCAAAGAGTTAAAAGAACTCACAAAAAGGCGTAATCTGCCAAAATTTTCCAGGACTTCTACCGGATCCCCCTCCCAGGACAAGGAAGCAATAACGTAAGCTAATATGTAGACGGATGACTGTACTGTTTTGTGAAACATAGGTCGACCCGGGGTTTCTATCGGTCATCCTAGGCATGAAAAGGAAATCACAACCCAATCTTCAATAAAGACAGGGGAATCAGGGACTTCTACCTGCCAGTCGAGAGTTGGAAAGGAAGCTTTAACGATTCCATCTTGTATGGAAGCGGAATCAGGAACTTCTACCTGCCAGTCTCTAGGTTGAAAGGAAGCCAAAATGGGTCCACAACCTATGGAGAAGGATAAGCCAAAGAAAGACACGTCTTTCAAGGCAAAGTTAGTTACCCCTTCTGAGTTCAATAGCTTGCAAAGCCTGAGTAAACCAGGAATAAAGGAGTTTAATGAATTTGATTTTCTTATGAAAATTAAGCTACTAAAACTCCAAGACATTATGTCTGAATAACCTTCGCTATGCCCTCAAAAGGCGGCCAGTGATAGTTCAAAAGAGTCCATTTGCCATAAGACTCAGTTCCAAAACTAGAACGAAAAAAATTAGTAAAGGCATTCACACTCCTTTTATGATCACGGACTCTAGTGAATGTTGTGTTATGCATGCAATAATATTATTAAGTTATTTAGAGTCTAATTAATTATTTTCTTTATTTAATTTATTTTATTTCAGTTAAAGAATTAATAGGCCACAAGGGCATTTTTGTAATAGTTTATCTTGAACCTTGTAAGGGTGAACCCTATTTAAGGGGTAAGAGTAATGAGAAAAAGTAAACATTGATTTAGGTTAACCAAGGGTTTTGAGTTCTTCTTGATGAGCTCAGGGGTGTGCGTTCTCCTCAAAGAACCTAGGGTTTTCAAGCTTCCCTTTGGCTTGATTTTTGTCTTTCTCTTCTTCTTCCCTACGAATCGTTGTGTTAGATCCGGGACCATAACAACTGGTATCAGAGCTGTGTAACATGGGGAATTCCAGCAATGGGGATTTAAGAGAGTTGCTTATCAGAGGGCTGAATGCGCACGTAGAGGCACAGGCAGAAAATGAGAGAAGGTTCGCTCAGATCACGCAATAGTTGGATCTAAACCCAATTATAAGCCAGAAACTCCACAGACTCGAAAGGGGAATGGCAACAATGTGTGAAGGGGCCGCAGTCGATAATGCTACGATATCTTGGGATGTATATTAGGCCCATGGGATGCTTGTTGTATATTGTATTATGTACATAGGGTAATTAGATAGGGCTTAAAGGGCTGGGTGGGATTATTTTGGGCCCATGGGATGCTATGTAATAATTTGTCTTGACCTAATTATAAATAAGGAATGAAGGAAGGGAAGGAGGCATTGCATTCCCTTCTAGAAAATTGTTCATCTTCCTCCTCCTCATCGTCTTCTTCGCCGAGAAGCAAGAGAGCGTGAGGCTCTTTGTTAGGACTGTGCCTTCAGTCCCCGGAGATCTTGGTGGTTCCGTCCACCACCATCGGAGCTTAGAGCTCTCCATGTGGGAGGTGCCGTAAGCCTTGCAGCGAGGTGGTTCGTCCTCGAGAATACCAGTTCGTGAATACTAGTCTCGGCTGATTCGTCAGCCCTGGTTCTTGACAAAGACCTTAGTTACATTGCTATCAGAGCTTGGTGGGAGTGTTTTTTCGTAAGCTATCTACATTGGACGCATCCTTGTCGACGAGTTCCCATCTGAAGATCTTCTTGTCCGAAGAGGTTCTGTTTGACGACTCAGAGATTGGCCGGTGCTCAGAAGAGGTTGGAAACTTCTGTCCAAGCTTAGAGGAGTGGTCAGAAACCATTGACCGAGCTCAGAGGAGTGAGACGACGCATGCTTGTTGTTGGGTTCTCGTCCAAAGACTTCTTGTCCGATGAGCTGCTGTTCGATGACTCAGAGGTCGACCGGAGCTCAGAAGAGGTAGAAAACTTTCGTCGAGCTCAGAGGAATGGTCGGAAACCACCGATCGAGATCAGAGGTTGACCAGGAAGGTGAACGGCCAGGTGATTTTTATTTACGTAATGTATGGGATGATTTTATTTGCATAAGGTGGTTTTTGGAATTTCTGAGATTGTGGGGACAGAACTGGAAATTCTTAGATTGTGGGGGATAGAACTGGAATTTCTGATATTGTGGGGACAGAAGTGGAATTTCTGAAATCATGGGGGCATATCTGGAATTTTTGGCAGCCATAGGGGCAAATATGGAAGTTTCAGCAGGTATCATGTCAATGGACAAGTTAGATTTCTCTCCTATTCGGTTCACAGGTAAGAACTATAGTGCCTGGGCATTTCAATTCTGACTATTTGTCATGGGAAAATATTTATGGGTGTGATTCGGCACCTCACAGGGCTGAAGCATTGTCAAAGTGGACCACCATGGATGCTAGAGTCATGACCTGGATACTTGGATCCATCAAACCTCATCTTGTCCTTAATCTGAGGCCCTACAAAACTGTTGCGGATATGTGAAATTACCTCCACAAGATTTATCATCAAAATAGCATGGCCCGGCGGTTTCAAGTCGAATATGAAATGGCAAATTTCACACAAGGAAGCAGTTCCTTTGAAGAATATTTTTTGGGGTTTCAAAATCTATTGGTTGACTATACTGATATTTTTTTATGAGAGTGTCCCAGTCGCTGCTCTCTCTACAGTGCAAGTCGTACATGAAACCAATAAGAGGGATCAATTCTTGATGAAGCTTCGTCCAAAATTTGAGATTGCTCAGTCACATCTGATGAATCGTCATCCAATGCCGTCTCTGGATGCCTGTTTGTGTGAACTCTTTAGGGAGGAGCAGCGCATTGCTACTCAGGCCGGTATGGAACATCAAGTCCAGGCTGATATATCTGCTCATGTGGCCTATGCAACACAAGGGAAAAGTAATGATCGGGACATGAGTTTTGTTCAGTGCTTCCACTGCAGCACAAGGGTCACTTTACTCAGGAATACCCCAAGAAATCCTGTAAGTACTGCAAGAAGCTGGGCCATCTCATCACAGCTTGCCCTACTTGCCCTGAAAAGAAAAATAATACAACTTGTCATACCTCCACTAGTACTTCTAGTTCTACAACATTTCCGACTGCCGTACTAGCTACTACAGTTCTTATTCCTCCAGCTCCTGCACCCCTGAAATGGTACAACAGATGATCATATCTATTTTTTCTATTTTTGGTCACTTAGGTAAGCAGAAAATCTCTACTCAGCTAAGGTATTTTGATTATGGTGCTTCTAACCATATGACCAACAATGTTGTGTCTCTGTCTAAGGTCAGAAAGTATGATGGAAACCTGCACATCAACACTGCTGATGGTAGCTCTCTACCTATCAGTGTTGTTGGTGATCTCTCCCTCTCCTTAGTTGATGTCTTCATATCTCCTGACCTATTGACAAACCTTCTGTCTGTTGGTTAACTGGTTGATAAAAATTATAATGTTCAATTCTCTAGCTCTGGTTGTGTTGTGCAGGATCAAGCGTCGGGGAAAGTGATTGCAAAGGGGCCTAAAGTGGGAAGGCAATTTCCCCTTCTTACTCTTATACTTTCTTTTGAATGTAATGTTGTTGGCTCTGACACTAAGATGTGGCATAGATGTCTAGGCCACCCAAACTCGGATGTTCTTACTACATTGTTTAAATCTGGTTTATTAGGTAGTAAAAAATGCACCTCTCTTGATACTATTTTTGAATGTTCATCATGCAAACATGGCAAAAGTAAAGTTTTACCATTTTCTCATCATGCCTCCCACTGTTTTGATATTATTCATGGTGATGTTTGAGGAATTGCTCTTGTTGTCTCATATGCGCAATATAAGTACTTCGTTAAATTTATTGATTATTTTAGGCGGTTTACCTGGGTCTACTTCTTACGGGCTAAGTCTAAAGTTTTTATGGTATTTAAGAAGTTTCTTGTGCCTCTTGAAACACAATTCTCTGCTCATATTAAAGTATTGCACTCTGACTCTGGAGGCGAGTACATGTCTACAGAATTCCAGGATTTTCTTCAGAGCAAAGGCATTATCTCTCAACGTTCTTGTGCCTCGACACCACAACAAAATGGGGTTGCTGAGCAGAAAAATTGTGACCTTCTTGATATGGTCTGCACCATTCTACTTGAATCATCTGTTCCTCCTCGTTTTTGGTGTGAGACATTCTCTACATCAGTTTATTTAATCGACCACTTGCCCTCGCCTACCTTGCATCATGTCTCTCAATTCGTTAAGTTATTTGGTTATTCTCCGTCATACACTGATCTTCAGACATTCGGTTGTGTTTGTTTTTTGCATCTCCCTGATCATGAACGACATAAACTCACCACCCAATCAGTGATGTGTGCATTTCTTAGATATGCCATTTCTCAAAAAGGGTATGTTTGTTATGATCCCCAAGCGCGTCGAGTCCGTGTTTCCAGAAATGGGGTCTTCTTTGAAAATAAATATTTCTTTCCATCTCAAGTTACACTGCCATCTGCATCTCTGTCTAGTCTGTCGAGCTTTGATGAGTCTAGCCCCACTTCATCGCTGCCCTCTTCCCATCCTTACCGGGTGCTTGCTTCTAATCCTCTCTCTTCTCCTACCCCCATCACCCTTCACAGATCTACTCGTCTCTCTTGCCCACCTGATTAGTATGGTTTCACCTCCCCTATCTCACTTGTGGCTACGTTATCCTCTATTTCCATTCCCTCTTGCTACAAATAGGCTATGGCACATGAGTGTTGGCAAAAGAAAATGCAAGTAGAACTTCAAGCGATAGGGGTGAATCGCACTTGGGGCATTGTGACTTGCCCCCCTGCTATTCAACCTCTTGGGAGTAAGTGGGTATTTTCTGTCAAGCTGCGTTCAGATGGATCGTTGGATTGGTACAAAGGCCGCTTTGTGGCCTTGGGGAATAAGCATGAATATGGGATTGATTATGAGGAAACATTTTCTCCAGTTACCAAGATGACCACCATCCGCACTATATTAGCCATTGCAGCCTCCCAGTCCTGGCCACTGCATTAGATGAATGTGAAGAATGCTTTTCTACGTGGTGACCTACAGGAAGATGTCTACTTGAAGCTCCCCTCGGGTATGACTACTTCATTTCCTAATAATGTTTGGAAGCTACGTCGTCCTCTGTATGGGTTTAAGCAAGCTCCTGGGGCTTGCTTTGAGAAGTTTCATTGCACACTTATTCTTAACAAGTTTACACAGAGTCAATATGATTCATCTCTCTTTTATCATAAGTCCAGCGCAGATATGGTCATTCTCTTGGTTTATGTGGATGTCATCATCATTACTGGCACTAACTCGGGCCTGATTACCAAGCTTCAGCAAGTGTTGCTCGCCACATTTCATATGAAGGACCTTGGACACCTCACGTACTTCTTAGGGCTGGAGGTACATTCCCGACCCAACGGTATTTTCTTAAACCAGCATAAGTATACTCAAGATCTGATTTCTCTAGCTGGATTGGAGGACACAACTTCAGTTGCTTCTCCTATGGAGGTCAATGTCAAATACAAGAAAGATGAAGGGACTATTCTTGATGATCCTACTATCTATTGAAGACTAGTTGGGAGTCTCATAGACTTGACTACTACTCGCTCGAATATCTCCTATGATGTTCAGCTAGTCAGTCAGTTTATGTCATCTCCTCGGCACTTTCATCTTGCGTCGATTCGGCGCATCATCCGCTATCTGCGCGGTTCTCCTACTCATGGATTATTCTTTCCTACAGGCTCCGCACTATGACTGGTTGTATACAGTGATGCTGATTGGGCCAGATACCCCGACACCCATGGCTCTACTACAGGCTGGTGTATGTTTTTAGGGGATGCGTTGATTTCTTGGAAATGTAAGAAACATAACAGGTGTCCAAGTTATCCATTGTGGCCGAGTATCATGCCATGTCTACTGCGTGTTCTGAAGTTATTTGGCTCCGCAGCCTTCTTACTGAGCTCTAGTTTCCTCAGACCTCACCTACACCACTTCATGCAGATAATGCAAATGCTATTCAGATTGCGGCCAACCCTATTTTCCATGAGCGCACCAACAACATTGAGGTGGACTATCACTCTATCCGCGACATTTTACAGTGCCGGGTAATATCTCTTTCGTACATTTCTTTAGATCTTCAAGTGGTTGATGTCTTCTCTAAAGCATTGTCTCAACCATGGCATAACTTTTTGGTTGGCAAATTGTTGCTGGTTGACTCACCAACATCAATTTGAGGGGGGATGTTACGATATCTTGGGATGTATATTAGGTGTAGTTTATGTTAATGCTTTTTGTATATTGTATTATGTACATAGGGTACTTAGATAGGGCTTAAGGGGTTGGGTGGGATTGTTTTGGGCCCGTGCCATCAGTCCCCGGAGATCTTGGTTGTTCCATCCACCACCATCAGAGCTTAGAACTCTCAACGTGGGAGGCACCGTAAGCCTAGCGGCGAGGTGGTTCATCCTCTAGAAAACCAGTTCATGAACACTGGTCTTGGCTGATTCATCGGCCCAGGTTCTTGACGAAGACCTCTATTAACAGAGAAGTATGTTGCCCAAGCCACAGAGAGAAAGGTCATAGAGCAAAAGTCTTGAGTCCAAGAAAATTTCCTTCTCACGGTAAGCAACAACCCCTCCTCACGGGAAGAAAAACGTCTCCTCAAATAGGAGAAGGAAAAATCCCGACCATGGAAATGGGAACCAGAAAACCTGAAATGAAAAGACCCCTGCTCACGGCAAGTAAAACCCCTTCCCGAATAGGAGAGGGAAAATTTTCCAACAACTCTTCCGCCCAAGAACTGTGTCCGTGATATGACTCTCACGGGAAGGGCTGATTTGGGTGTGACCTCAAATCCGAAGTCGGAGTCTGTTGTAGAGGAACCAAGAGGCCTATTCGTCGTTTAACCTCAAGGTTCTTCGGACAAGACCTATTCTAAATTTTGGCCACGATGTCCTGATGTTCACCATCGGAAAAGGGTGAGGCTCCGTCGAAAAAATAAATAAATCTGATGGGCTTTAGCTTCAGAACGACACTTCTCCCTCTCAATCTCACCCTCGGCAGCCTAGTAGAAAAAACTACAATGCATTTTGGGGTAAGTTTCTGAAACTCCCTATTTTTATGTCAAAATGATTCTTCCATAGGGTTGATGGGGGCTCAAATGGCCTGAGCAGTAGCAATGCTGCTCTAATTTTTGGGCTGGGGGTTTTCTGTTCCGTGAAGCAGAGAAACAGAGCCAATTTTACGGAATTCCCATTTTTGGGTCTGAAATGCAAGATGGGAATTTTTTGGGGATTCCGGGAATGGTAAAAAAAAATCCTATGGGTGATGTTTTATTTTTATGTTGATGGGAACAACACCAATGCGTCTATTTTGTCAATTTGAAATCGTTGTGCTTAATTTTGTTGGTCCCATGTATGCTGCTTAGCCACTATTTGTAAAAATTCTTCAACCAGGTATGAATTTCGGATATGAGATGATAGCCAACGTGACAAATAATGGTGAGACTGTTAGATTGAACAGTCTGACAAACTTTCAATTTGCTGCAGCTGTGGCAATGTAGAACGGGGCACCATTGCAACAATATGCTGGGGGAAGGGACTAGCAGTGTCTGTTCCAGTATTATGGAAGTTGATCCTACTTTAGTAGCAAATGAGGAAATGACCAATGGAAACACATTAGCAATGAATTGTGTGTTTCAAACTCTTTATGGTGGAACAAGTCCTGCTAGAAAAACTAGGAGTTTTGTGTCTAAAGAAGCACAATACACTGGAAGAAATGTAGAAAACTGGATTTCTATGCTTAGCGGTTTGGTTTTTCAGGAAATGGTGGAGAATATGCTATGGGGAATGATTTTTATGACTGTCCAGTGGAAAAAATTAAATTCTGGGTGGAGTCTGGACAGAGTGTAAGTGCTGCAGTTTTGCGTGGGCATATTAATTTTGCGTCTGATCCATGGCCATCAATTTCTAGTGGTGCAAAAGACCTACAAAACAAAAATATGCTGAGAGCAGCTCCTAGAGAGCGACTTGCTGCAATTGCAATTCTATTTCATACATGAGTCCATAGCTCAGTGGTAGAGCATAGATTGACTAAATGTGTTCACAACCATCTGAAGGATGGTGCTGAGGCATGTTTGGACTTATCAAGATGGATAGATGGGTTCTTCAACAAATTTTTTCGTGCTGCAGCTGTGGCACTACAGAAACCAGTACTGACAATAGTGGCATTTCTGAAAACAGTGCTGACAGTTCTGAGAGTAGAAGCAGCAGTGACTTATGAAGCACAATTATATGTTGTTGTGGGCACAATAGATACTCCTCTACAGGATGTAGCTAATTTTGGCCGCAAAGGGATAACAACAAATGTAATTACTGTTCTATTGAATTTAGGATCCCTTTTCCATGATCACGAACAAGAGAAAGAAGAAAGAAAAGTGAGAAAAGGGGAGGAAAGCTCTCGGTAGAGAAGAAAAAATAAAAAAAAGGGTGAGTTGCGTCAAGTAAGGAGAGGGAGAGCGAGAACCAACTCGGGATTGAATGTGTGGCTTGATTAATTCCGAATTACAATTCCTTTATTTATAGTAGAGGAGGAGGTAGAGTCCTTATACAACTCATCAATCAATCCTAATTACATTCCAACTCTAACTCTTTAATATAAGTAAGTCTATTCAAACTATAACTCCTAGAAGACTAATCTGAGTAGAACTAGGAGTTCTTTGTTACCCATGAGATTATAAGGGATAAGCCACCTAGTGGCCTCATCCTTGTGGGCCCCTCATTATCCTCCAACGCACCTTGATAAGAGTGCCAACTCGTGAGATCTTTGTGGGTCCCACTTGATCTTCAAGTCTTCTAAATCAATTCAGCTTGTGCTTCTTGATTCCTTAACTTGTGCTTGCTTTGGGAGAGGACCCTTCTTGGTGTCCCAAGTCCTCTAGTCTTCTTGATGACCTATGTCCTCATGGTGGGTCCCACCAGCTCGAGCACCATGGTGGGTCCCACATTGTAACACTCCCCCTCAAACTGGGGGTGAGAAGACGTCATACACACCCATCTTGTTACATATGATAGACATAATCTTGTGAGTAACTGGTTTGGTGAGGATGTCTGCAACTTGATTTTGTGATGAGATGTGCTTCAGGGATAAGAGACCAGCTTGGAATTTTTCTCGGATAAAGTGGCAATCGACCTCAATGTGCTTTGTCCTCTCATGGAAGACTGGATTCGATGCAATATGTATTGCTGCTTGGTTATCATAGTATAGGTTCATTGTAGCTTCTTTATAAAATCCCAATTCAGTGAGAAGGAACCTTATCCATAAAAATTCACTTATAGTGTGTGCCATGGCTCTGTATTCTGCTTCTGCACTTGACCGTGCTACTACATTTTGTTTTTTGCTTTTCCATGTCACGAAATTTCTTCCAACCATCGTGCAAAAACCAGAAGTAGATTTTCTATCATCTGGGGATCCAGCCCAGTCTGCATCCGCGAATCCTTCAATGTTGAAGTGACCATGTTTTTTTATAGAGGAGCCCCCTTCCAGGAGCCCCTTTCAAATAACGTACTATCCTCTCAAGTGCTTGCCAATGACTAAGTTGTGGCTTGTGCATGTACTGACTTACCACACTTATTGCATATGAAATGTCAGGCCTCATTACACATAGGTAAATAAGTCGTCCCACTAACCTTTGATATTTTCCTCCACATAATTTTTTATTTGCATCCATAGGAGTGTCTACCAGTTTGCATCCCGTCATACTTGTTTCTTCTAGTAGATCAAGTGCGTATTTTATTTGGGAAAGAATAATCCCATGTCTGGATTGTAAGACCTCAATCCCCAAAAAGTATTTTTGTAATCCAAGATCCTTCGTCTTTAATTTAGTACTTTTATTTTTTGAATGCCCTCAGAATCACTCCCAGTTAAAATAATATCATCAACATAAACAGCTAGAATCACCTTACCTCTTGTTGTGTTCTCAATAAAGACTGAGTGGTCTGCAGAGCATCTGTAAAAACCTGCCCGTATGATGGCTTGACTAAATTTCTCAAACCATGCCCGTGGGGATTGCTTTAGCCCATATAGAGATTTTTTAAGGCGACATACGGACTCCCCATCAACCATATATCCAGGTGGTTGTTGCATATAAATCACTTCTTTGATATCACCATTGAGAAATGCGTTTTTAACATCCAGTTGATATATGGGCCAAGAAGAATTAGCTGCCAAGGATAATAATATATGTACTGAGGTCATTTTTTCCATTGGAGAGAATGTCTCATCATAATCAATGCCATAGCATTGAGTGTAACCTTTTGCAATCAGTCGAGCCTTTAGTCGTGCAATGGTCCCATCCGGATTATGTTTTACTGTATTAACCCACTTGCAACCAACGGGTTTGTTATCCATAGGTAGTGGAATCAGAGACCATGTGTGATTATCATTAAGGGTCTTCATCTCTTCATCCATTGCTTCCTTCCACCCTGGATGTTGTAGAGCCTCCTGATATGACTATGGAACAGATATGGAGGAAATAGAAGAAAGAAAATGACAACATAAAGGTGAGAGGCGATGATGAGACACAAAATTGGATATAGGATGAAAAGTAGAAGGTTGAGTGTATGAACGAGGTTATTTTCTTATAGCAATAGGACGAGTATCAAATTCAGGATAAAAAATGACTGGTGATGAAGGACTTACCTCTGGTGGATCCGAAAACTCAGCAGGTGTGGTATCGGCCACTGTCTTTGGGGGCTTAGCAATCTTTGTATCACGAGGCACAACCGGTCAAGGAGAACTTGGTACTGAAGACATACCAGGTGGAGCGCTATCAGAATAATATGATGAGTCTTCAAAGAATGTTACATCCTTGGACACAAATAAACGTTGCAAAGAGGGACTATTACAAACATAATCCTTTTGCGTTAGAGAGTATCCCAAAAAAAAACACTTTATAGATTTAGGGTCAAGTTTGTTGTGTCTAAGCAAAGTATTATGAACAAAACATTGACAACCAAAGACTTTCAATTGTAATGCAAACGGATCATCATATGGTAAAAGTTTAGAGTAAGGGGATTTATTCCCAAGAACAGTAGACGGTAGATGATTTATAAGAAAGCACGCTGTAAGGACAGCATGGGGCCAATAAAAATATGGAATTTTCATGGCATATAATAGACCTCGAGCTACCTCAAGAATATGATGATTTTTCCGTTCGGCTACACCGTTTTGTTGAGGAGTGTAGGCACAAGATGTCTGATGGATAATGTCATTCTCTTGACAAAAGGAGTCAAGGTCTTTTGAAATATACTCTTTGGCATTATTAGACCAGAGGATTTTTATCTTCTGACCAAATTGTGTGATTACCATCGCATAGAAAATATTTAAAAATAGATGGTATCTCAGAACGGTCCTTAAAAATAAACAACCAAGTTGTACGAGTGAAATCATCAATAAAAGTGACAAAATATTTGGCTTCAGAAATATTAGAGACACGCAAAGGCCCCCAAACATCAGTATGAATCAATGAAAAATGAATCTTACTTTTGACTTCTGGACGAGGAGAGTATGCACTCCTTTGATGTTTACTTAACTGACATACCTCACAACTGAATTCTGACCTTATCTTAAGAGATGGAAACATATGATGAAGAGATTGTATGGAAGGATGTCTCAACCGATTGTGCCATAATCATGTCTCATTCTCAGTAGTAGACACCATATTGACCTTTGGCACGTCCAAGCAGTAGAACCCCCCTTGCTCATGGCCTCCACCAATCATCTAGTTCGCTATAAGATCCTGAAAAACACATGAAGTAGGTGTGAAGGTAACTGAGCAATTAAAATATTTTGTAAGCTGATTCACAGAGAGCAAATTTAAAGGAAAGGAAGGAACCAAAAGAATATCATTGAGCGGAAGTGATGGGGTGACAGAAGTGGAACCTTTTCCTTGAACTTTGGTTTGAGAACTGTCAGCTATGGTAACAAACTTGTGTGAAAGATTCGGAGATAAAGAATGTAATAAAGTTGTGTTACTTGTAAGATGCTCGGAGGCTCTTGAATCAATTATCTAGGATGAAGAGGAGGCATATAGCATACCTGAAGTAGTAGTGCAGCAATAGTGGCAGAGGGGCTAGGAGAAGACCCTAGCATGGTCTTTATTTTTTGAAATAATTCATACTCTTCATCAGTAATAATTTTCTATGTAGCTGGTGTTGGGGGATGGTCTGCTTGCGCATCACTAATGAGGGCTTGATTAGCCCTTGTTGTTTCTGACTTGTCATTAGCCTTATAGTATATTTCTTTATAGTATTCATATCTACCACAGTAAGTGCATGCCCTATAATGGCACTCGTCTATAGTGTAGCCCTGAAATTTACAATGAGTGCATTTAATATCATCTGTTCTGCCAGCACTATAGGGTCTATGCAGTGTATTAGGGCTTAGATATAGTTTAGTACATGTCTCCCAAATATTTTTAGCAGTGTCAAGATGAATAACATTATTAGAGACATGTGCTTCCATGCTATTTATCAGCCAACCAATTACCAAAGTATTTCTTCAGCCATTTCATATAAAAAACATTATCTTCATCAATAGGTGGTCCTCGGGTAGTGAGGTCACCAAGGTCTTTGGTTATGAGAAACCTCCTAACCGAGGTAGACCAACTCATAAAATTTGATACCCCACATAATGTTATGGTGATGATTTTCGATATATCACCTTTGATATTCATATTCTCATCAGCCATGATAGGTTTTTCTTCTTCAAAAAACTTCAAATAATATCACCAAGTAGCACCTCTTCAATCAACTCGGTATATGTAAATATTGCATCAATGCTAAATAATTTTTTTTGTAGAAAAACACTCATAAGAGGCTCAATAGCAATCTTCTATTATCAGGGAAATCTTACCCCACAAGAAAAAAAAATTCAATAATCTGAGTATGGACTGGTCTTGGCAAACATAATTTCCAAACCGATAAAACTGTTTTGATAGATCCTTCTAGGGAGCAAGCATATTCATAACATAATAAGATGAAAGCATTCACATATCCATCCTTGAATCATCATCTAAAAATGAGAACCAGTAGCATAAAAATTTTTTGGAATACTTATCTCTTGGCTAGTGTTCTTCCTTCATACAAGAGCCTTCTTTGAGTGGTGTTGATCATCACTTCTCTAGAGCATTCCTTTGACCAGGGATCCTAA
Organism: Aristolochia californica; assembly: GCF_029961685.1. Lineage (NCBI taxonomy): Eukaryota > Viridiplantae > Streptophyta > Magnoliopsida > Piperales > Aristolochiaceae > Aristolochia > Aristolochia californica. Next base: position 28,685,005 of record NW_027181992.1, on the reverse strand, counting down.
ATATGTTGCTCTGATACTATGTTGAATTTAGGATCCCTTTTCCATGATCACGAACAAGAGAAAGAAGAAAGAAAAACGAGAAAAGAGGAGGAAAGCTCTCGGTAGAGAAGAGAAAAAAGAAAAAAGAAAAGGGTGTGCTGCGTCAAGTAAGGAGAGGGAGAGAGAGAACCAACTCAGGATTGAATGTGTGACTTGTTTAATTCCGAATTACAACTCCTCTATTTATAGTAGAGAAGGAGGTAGAGTCCTTATACAACTTGTCATTCATTCCTAATTACATTCTAACTCTAACTCTTCAATATAAGTAAGTCTATTCAAACTAGAACTCCTAGAAGACTAATTGGAGTAGAACTAGGAGTCCTTTATTACCCACGAGATTATAAGGAATAAGTCAGCTCGTGGCCTTATCCTTGTGGGCCCTTCATGATCCTCCAGCGTACCTTGATAAGAGTACCAGCTCGTGAGATCTTTGTGGGTCCCACTTGATCTTCAAGTCTTCTAAATCAATTCAGCTTGTGCTTCTTGATTCCTTAACTCGTGTTTGCTTTGGGAGAGGACTCTTCTTGGTGTCCGAAGTCCTCTAGGATTCTTCTTGATGACCTATGTCCTCATGGTGGGTCCCACCAGCTCGAGCACCATGGTGGGCTCCACATTGTAACATGTTCTTACTACATGTGTCATTCGTGGAGCTCTTGAGACTGAGATGATGCTGAAATTTAAAATTGCTGCTACTATTGCAGTGAAGAAAGGTGGAAAACATCAGAAAATGCAAACTGAAAGTCAAGATTTGGATGCAGCAGGTGTCCTTCTTTATTTTGGAACAACTGACTTCATATCATCAGTGGCAAACTTGGGTCCTCCAGTTGAACAAGGGACTGTTGGTGTTACTGCTTTTCCTTCATCTATGAATGTGGAGGAGGAGAATGTGTGCAATAATGGGAACAAGGATAAAATGCATGAACATGTAAGTGGTTATGACACAGTCGGGGTCCATGGAGCAAATGTCCTTTTGACTGCTGTCTACAAAACATTTCTGCTAGACGGCCATGGACACAGTGCTGCTGTGGCAGTGCACAAAAATTTGCTGCTAGACAGCCAAGGACACAGTGGAAAACATTGCTGCTAGACAGCCAGAAACCAGTGCTGAAAACAGTGACAGTACAGAATGAAACAGATGCTGTTAATTCTGGAAATCTAGATAGCGCTTTGGCCGTAATTGAGCAGATGCTCCAGAAATTTTTTTGGTCTTTGACAGCCTTAGTTCTGGGTTTGGATAGTCATGGATCCTTCGATGTAGCTGCTGTTTTTGCAGCACATGGGTTATGCAGATATTCACCTATTGTTGGGGGTAATGTAGCCTGCAAGATCTTTGTTGGCATGCTTAGAGGGATTCATCCTAGTGTTGGGTGCAGGTTTGCAATAGTGTCACTTGATATGGGAGGTGCCGTAGAAATTTTGTATGCTGTCCACATAAATATTCTGGGTACTGCCACGGGAACAATAGAGGCTACAGTAAATTTATTTTTCAACACTGCATACTGTTCCAGCAGTATTGACGTGGCCAGTGAGTGGGCTCTGAGTGGTTCCAATCTCTCTCCTGTAGCGAAGCAGCATTATGAGCTACTGTCTCCGATAGATGCTAGTGATAAAGAACAGCTACAGGTAACTTACCTGGGTCTGTTCAGCATGCTGCTAAGTGCTTGCGCTCAGGGTATTTTAGTAAAGAAGGTTGGGCAATTTACTGAACAAGGACTGCTTCCAACTACTGCCAACGATGCCTGCTGGGTGGCTGTTCTCAGTCGAGCAGGTCAGTCCCAGCATATGCCAACTGAAGAGGCTTTTGGGTTCTTAAAAAATATGAGGTCTGCAGGTGTTAATGTAGAGGCTGTTGCTGCTCTTTCAGTCTTCTCCACTTCTGCCCAGTTGAAGGACTTCTATAGTGGTCTGTGGATTCTTGACTTGGTTCATACAAATCATATTCCTATGAGTAGCCATTTAATAGTGACAGTGGTTGCTAGTGACAAGAAGAACAACCTGATCTCTGCCTTGTGTTGGAATTTTTGTGGAGCCAAAGGAGCAATGTATACACAAACATTTGGGCAGCCAGCCATAATTAGGAATCAGCTCAGTCCGGTTACTGAGGTTACCGGGGACATGCTGCATTTTGCCAATGTGGCAACTGTTGGGGCAGATCACCCCAGGGTTGTTAATGTCGAAGCATCAGTTGCTAGTTTGGTATAGGTGATAGTTCAACTTGTTGTTTGGTTGTTTATCTGTATTGGGGTGTGTTGCCGCAAGTAATGTTAGCAGTGTCAGCAAAAAAAAAAAAAAATTGCTTCTCGAGTAGAATGCTCCAGTTTAGTCGTTTAGAGGGCTAACACAGATACCACAGATGCTACTTGGTAATAGGTGGAGACGTTGGCAAGCAGACCCTACCTTCGAGCTTGAGGACAAGTTATTTCTCCCAAGGGGGTGTAATGTTATGCATGTGATAACATTATTAAGTTATTTAGAGTCTAATTAATTGTTTTTCTTTAATTAACTTTATTTTATTTCAGTTAAAGATTTAATAGGCCATAGGGGCATTTTTATAATATTTTATCTTGAACCTTGTAAGGGTGAATCCTATTTAAGGGGTTAGAGCAATGAGAAAAAGCAAACATTGATTTAGGTTAAACAAGGGCTTTGAGTTCTCCTTTACGAACTTAGGGGTGTGTGTTCTCCTCAAAGAACCTAGGGTTTTCAAGCTTCCCTTCAGCTTGATTTTCGTCTTTCACTTCTTCTTCCCTACGAATCACTGTGTTAGATCCGGGACCATAACACGCTGGAACCAATTGATAATACATCTAGAAATGGATAGCAAATATATAATTATGCTATACACCTACGGACTAATAGGACAAATCATTATACAAGCATCGAATTTATCTGTCTTTGAAAGATTACCTGAAGAAATAACCGAGGCATGCAAGATTTTTTACTCTGCTACCAAGGCTAAAGCTATCAGGTTGAGATTTGTCTCTTCCATAGTAGAAATCATTGAAAATAATAAGGTGATACCGAGCCTTTTGGTTATAACCTTAGAAGTTCTTGACAAAGATGGAAAGCTATTGGATTTCGATCCCATGCTTAAACCAAAATCAAGACCTTGTCCTGAGGAAATCTAGAAGAACAGAAGGACCATGAGGCATAGAAACATCATCCAATACCTTCAACTACTGGTTCAAAAGAAGAAAATCAATGTATACAAGACATCGGTCCCACTGACTATTGTATCAAAGACCTTTAAAGAATCTCTAGCTAATGTACAAAAATCGTTGGAGGAAACACTAGGAAAGTTACTTAATGGGAAAATCCCTGAAAGTAAAAATACTAAAGAAAGTTTTTGCGGCATGGCCCAACTCACTTTCAATAAACTGGATAAATGTCAACTATGCACAAAGAAGCCATCAGACGACAACATATCAGAATGACAACTCTCAAGAAATCCAAGTCAATAAAATGACAGAGATAAAAATATTCTTTTGTGTCAGCAAGCTGACATCAGAAGAAGAAAAGTCTTTGCTACCCCTACTTTCAGCATCGAAAGGTAATAATGCAAGGACAAATAAGAAAAATAAAAAAGACAAAAGATACCCTTTGCCTTTAAACACAAACCCTTCTTCTAAGGGTAGAAGAGGAAGAAAAGAAGAACCCCTTAGCTATAAATTCGAAGCTCTGACAGAGTTCAAGGCATCGAAAAATTCACTCTGATTTTGCAAAGAAGAAGGTGATTTCCAGCAAGGCAAGAATTCTCTGGCGAAGTCTCTAAAGCACGTTATGTGCAAAACAGCCGTAATGGCTGAGTAGTAAAGAGGGAGCCAACCGGTAGCACAGTCAATAACTTTGGGAGTTATGTAATTAGTATTTAAATTTCTGCTATTTGGACTAAGGATCAGTACATCATAACCACTTTTTTATTGGTTAAAAATATGACTCAACAAGTCATATTAGGCACTCTATTTTTGGAAAAAAAATAATGCCAATCAAAGGCATTGACAACCAAGGAATTCTTGGTGAAATTAATCGAAAACCAATTTATTTCTCTTTCAAATCTCAACCAAAAGTAAGCTTTATTAATGAGATTGCTGAATTGAAAAATGAAAAAGAAAATCAAATAAAAATCCTTCACATGGAAATCATGTTCTTATATTTAGAACATCAATTAGAGTCCCAAGAAATTAAAGAGAAAATCAGTTCTCTTCACACAATTTTCTCTAGAGAAATTTGTAGTGATATATATTGTTGCATTACCATACATTGATGGGTTCAATGAAAAGACCATTCTGATTAAGGCATTACCTAGTCAAATGAAACATGCATATTTAGATATATGCAAAAAATAAATCCAAAATTTATTGGATAAAAAATTATTTAGAAATCCTACTCCCCATGGAGTTGTACTGTTTTTATGTCATAAAAATGCAGAAAAGGAATGAGGTGTTCCTCGCATGGTGGTTAAAGCAATCAATGATTGTTTAAAATGGATACGATATCCAATTCCAAATAAAAAAGATTTGTTAGACAGATTATTTTCTACAAATCTATTCAATTTTTTATCTCAAATCAGTATATTGGCAAATCAAATTGCAGAGCAGGATAAGAATAAAACTGCTTTTACTATTCCTTTTGGACTTTTTGAATGAAATGTCATGCCGTTTGGTCTGAAGAATGCCTCTTCAGAATTTCAAAATTTCAGAATATTAGGAATGAGATCTTTTCTAATTTATTTTGAATTTAAAATTGTTTATATTGATGATATATTAGTCTATTCAGAATCTATTGATGCTCATTTTAAGTATTTAAATGTTTTCAAACATGTCATTCGAAAACATGGGTTAGTAATTTTTGCCTCCAAAATGAAACTATTTCATACCTCAATAAGATTTTTAGGTCATAATATTCGTAAGGGAATTTTTTTTTTCGATTGACAGAAGTATTGAATTTGCTTCCAAATTTCCAAATGAAATCCAGGAGAAAACCCAACTCCAATGATTTCTTGGAAGCCTCAATTATATTGCTGATTATCATCCTAACATTTCTTAAGATTCAACAATATTATATAATATACTCAGAAAGACACCTGAGCCATGGAGAGATAAACACTCCAAAGCAGTCCAATTAATCAAATCCAAAGTTAGACAACTTCCTTATCTTAACTTAGCCAATCCTTCGTATCAAAAGATTGTCAAAATTGATGCCTCCCATAAAGGTTGTGGTGGCATTGTAAAATAAAATAATCCAGTTAGAAAAAAGAAAAACTTGTTTGATTTACTTCTAGCACATTGAAAAATGTACAAATCAATTATTCTACTGTTAAACAAGAAATTCTTGTAATTATTAAGTGCATCTCTAAATTCCAAGATAATTTATTGAATAAAAAATTCTCAAAAAGATGTGAAAAACCTTGCATCCAAGCAAATCTTTGCAAGATGGCAAGTGGAATTAAGCGCATTTGACTTTGATATTGAACATATCACGGGAATTAAGCTCCTTTGATTTTTTAACCCATGAATATTTACAGTGTAATTAGAGGAGGTGGTACGCATCATGGCCGAGACCTCAATAATCAAGGAAGAGAAAATTCCTCAAAAAAAAACAAAGCGTAAAACCTGTTGCATAAAAAGAGACTCTCGAATCAGATCCATAGTATATTACTCTTCCCTACAAGGAAACAATTTTGATCCTCAATAGAGGAATTGGATGGCACCTAGGGGTGGCTTCAAACCAAGCCGGCTCGCGAGCGGCTTGAGTTTGGCTCGGTGCTGGCTTGGTTTGATTCAGTATCTTTCGAGCTCTAGCCGAGTTCGAGATCCGAAATTGGCTCGTTTAAATTAATGAGTCGAGCTTGACCAAAGCCCAATTTGGTTCAATGGCTCATGAGCCGGCTCGTTAATTTAACAAATGGTGGATTCGGGGGGATTTTGGAAATTTTTGGTAGTCTGCCATTTCCCATGCTGCTCTCTCTCTCGAAATTTTTGTTCGGTCTCTCTTTTGCACTCTCGCTCTCTTGGTCTCCTCCTTCCCTTCTCTCTTCTTCCTCCAAAATTTTTTCTCCCTCTCTCGGCATCCATCTCCCTTCTCCCTCTCGCCGCCGGTGCCCCTTCAGCCGTCGCCGCACCTAATCCTTCCCCCCGCGCATTGCCTTCTCTGCCTCTCGTCACCATCACCGTCGACTCCCGTAGCGTCGCCCTCGCCTCGTCGTACCCCAGCTAGAACAGCTGCTCTAAACCCTCACCCGTCGTCATCACCCCCTATTACCGTCTGCTGCAGCCGTCAGATCAGCAGACCACTGCTCTCGCCAAAACGGCACAACCCCCACCCCCGATACCTAAGTTGAGGGGGAAAAATAATTTCCCCACCGCTCAGCGTGCAAACTCGCACGTACAGTTCACACATGCGAGTTTTGCACATGCGATCTTTTTTTAAAAAAAAAACTTACAAATCCTATTCTCAGCCTGTTTTTCCTCTAGACGATGAAATTTTGTCAGCACTAACCGCCTCTAGTACTGCTTTTCCTTCGGATGATGCAACAATACGTAAAAATATAGTGTGTTAAAGTTAGCATTTGATCAAATTTTCTTGTTTATTTATTTATTTTTTATAATTAATTATGTGCACAGTTAATTGGCTCACGTAATTATTGTATTAATGTACAATAAACTGTTACCATTAAATAATATAATATCTAATTTAATTAATTAATATATTAATTTATTTTAATTATACAATAAATTACTTATTCGTGTTGTAATCATGTTTGTTTTACCTAATTTGGGGTTTAAGTATTATGTTTTAATTAAGTATACAATTATAAGTTACTCATTTTTTTGTTTTTTATATTTTTCTCATTTTGGGACATTAACACAGGAAACTTTTTTCTAGTGTACATGAACTCGTCCACACTAATACCAAGTTTGAAATTGAATTTCATGTAGATGAATGAAATGAATTTGAAGCAGGAGATGAAGATGAACTTCAAATTTTAAGTTTGTTGAATAACCCCCATTTAATTCTCATATCCGCAATAGCTTCAAAGTCTACATTTAGTAATAGACTCATATCGTTCTTCCTTGGCACCAAATACAGTTCAAGCTTTGATTTGTGGTAGTGATTGGGTTCGGGCTCTTCATGATATAAAGAAAAATCAAAAGGTAAATTTCTTAGATTAATTATTTATTATGATATTTTTTAGTATTTTTAGTTTTATTTATTAAAATTTTGTTTTATGATTACAACCTGAGAAGAAGAGTGTAGAGATAATGCTATCAGCTACATGATTTTTCATGTTTTTCTCATCATGGTAATTTTAATATTTTTAACGACATTAAGTAACCAGTAGTGGAAGATTATTTTTTTATCTGACAATAACTAATTTTATTTTTTTGTTTTTGTCATAGGTGGAGATTTTGGTCATGCAGGGACGTATATTATTTTCTAGCATCAAGAGAAACAACTATAGTTTGTAAATTTATAATGGATTTATAGTTTTTACTTGGGTGATTGTAAATTGATAGTGATATTTCATTTAATTTTGTTGTGTTTGATTATTGTATAGAGTTTATTCATAATGTTATGCAGTGTATGGAGTGTTTAGACTATTTTCTGGAGTGTATAAACAGTTTCATGGAGTGTTTATGGAATGTATAGACAATTTTATGGAGTGTTTATGGAGTGTTTATGCAGGTATTATGTATATAGATTATGCCCAATTTTAAGTAGAGGTCATGCCGAATTTTATACAGGTATTATATACATAGATTATGCTTAATTTTAAGTAGAGGTCATGCCTAATCTTATACATCTATTATATATATAGGTTATGCCCAATTTTATGTTGAAGTGAAGCCCAATTTTATATAAAATGAATGCATAATTTTATATACAATTTATTTGATATATATTTTTTGAAAAGTTTTAAATGTATGTTGAAGCTCGAGCTCGGCTCGAACTCGGTTAAAATTTTTGGGCTCGAGCTCGATAAAAATTTTAGGCTCGAGACGAGGCTCGGGTCGAAATATTTAAATCATGCTCGGCTCGCACATAGACAGGTTTGGGCTCGACTCGGCTCGATGCCACCCCTAATGGCACCCTTGATCCATAGGAAATGATGTAGAAATGGCTTGTAGAAACATTTTGCCACATTTGATCAGGAAAAAGATGGTTAACATATGAGGAAATTTTAGCCCATGTTAATTCAATTTCACTACATCATACACTGAGCAATGCCAATAAATGGGATAGCTCCAAAGCATATAGTAAATGCACTTTACAAAAATTTATGCATCCTGCATCTTGGGGACTCTTCCACATGAGAACTGTTGAATTTATGGAAAATAGAAATACTTCATTGTCTTCATTAACTTAATATAATCAGAGTACATGAACCTTTATTTATAATAGAGAAAGGTAGTAGAGTCCAACTACAATAAAACTACCTTTGTCCCAATTACACCCAAACTCTAACGCTTACAGATAAGTCCTAGCATAATTAAATAACTCAATATAGATAAAAGACAAACATAACTCAAACTAGAACTCTTCTAGGACGTGATCATAAGATAAAGATGCCTTTGTGAGTCCTTCTTGATCTTCCAACTTATGTGATAAGGATGCCAACTTGTGGTAATCATGGTGGGTCCTACTTCTTATGGGCTTGGGCCCATCTTGTGGGTCTTTTTTGGTGGTGTGATCAATTTTATAATACTCTTAGATTTGTGGGTCTTCTTGGTCGTGTGGGCTGGAGTCCATCTTCTAACACTCCCCCTCAAGCTAGGGGTGAGAGAACATCATGAACTCCTAGTTTGCTGCAAATGATGTATAAAATCTGTTTGTATAAAATATCACATATTCCAATATGCCTTCATCTTCCAACACTCCCCCTCATGCTGTTGCGCATTTCCATGAGGGTCTGCTGGCATAATATAAGTGAGAATAAAAATCACTCCTAGCCAGTAAGACATTGCTCCATACTCCAGTCCTAATGCTTGATGTAGGACATACTCCATCTTCTGTTGGTAGTGTGCCTATCGGCATTGCTCTGAAGTGTCCACCACCATGTCCCTCCACAGGACAACAACTCTAAAGTGATATGAATAATAAAATCCATTACAGGGGAGGGGGGATTTTGGGTTTATTTGTAATGGTGTCCCAATTTGGACACCGACTCTCTTGGTATACCAACCATGATATTTTTGAGAGTGAAATAAATTATGGTATGAGAAATGGTACTGAGGCCACCTCTTCTTGAATAATAATGCCCGCAAAGAGACATAATAACTATAGCTGAATATAACACGACCATCTTCCAACTCATATAACACGGACCAAAATAATAAACCTTGTAGAAGGACCCATGAAATAATCATAATCCGATACAAATATTTTTTCTTAGATGCAGAAGCTTCATCTTTTTTGCACCTCCTTTGTTGAATATTTTGGTCACATAAAATTATCCACAACAAATGGAATAAAATACCTCTTTGTTGTACTTCTTCTACTTCTCCCCCTCAAGCTGGGATGTAATGGCAATGATCCCAGCTTGAACCAAATATCATAAACCCAAATAAAAGAGATGTCGTAATAAGCCCTTAAACCAGGGAGAAGTGAGATATTTTCCTGATATAGCAACTCAAATAGTGACGCAAAACAATCAGCTTAAATTAGGATTTTTCAATACAACAGAATACCAACATGATCTTTGATTCTTCCAATGCAAATATATCTTTAAATATAGATCAGATTGATATGAATTTTTCTCCTTATGAAACTATACTTAAATACCTTTTCATCCAATAATAACTTCTCTTCATAAAATATAATTATGAGAAGATAAATAATCTGATAGATTTCGGTCTCTGTCATCTGGCCGAACTAAATACTATTTCTCCTTTTTTCCAGCATGACCATTGACTCTTACAATATCAATATCTACCTATAAAAAACTCATACCGAGAATTGGCTGAATAGTAATAAAATAGACTTAAATATATTTCTTTTGATATAGAATTTTCCATATAAAATCTCTTTCTTGATAACATAAAATACCTCGGAAGTTGAAGTTTTTTGTTGCTGCTCTAACCTCTTTTGCAATCTGACCTTTGCTACTTCAAATATCAATTTCTCTTTGTAGATAACTCAAATAAAAAATTGATTAAATATTTAAAATAATAGCCTTAAAGATATTTCTTTTGATTTATATTTTCTCCATATAAAGTCTAGTTCTTGAAAGCATAAAATACCTCAGAACTTGAAGCTTTCTGTTGTTTCTTGAACCACTTTCACAATCTGACATTTTCTCATTCAAATATCGATATCTCTCTATAGATAACTCCGATTGGAAAAAATCATTTTTCCAAGGAAAATAGACTCAAATATATTTTAGTCAATATATAGTTTTCAATATGAAAATCTCAGTATGGAGGTGAAAAACTCAAATCAAACTACGGGTGTAGGGACTAAAAACGAATAACTACGAACCTAGACTTAGGGTTTAGGGTTTAGAGAAAAGGATCTCATTATCTCTGTGGGTTGACCAAGTCAACTCACAGAACCTTCTCTCATACCATGCTGAATTTATGAAAAATAAAAATACTTCATTGACTTCATTAACTTGTTATAATCAGAGTACATGAACCTCTATTTATAATAGAGGAAGGTAGTACAGTCCAATTACAATAAAACTACTTTTGTCTCAATTACACCCTAACTCTAACACTTAAAGATAATTCCTAGCATAATTAAATAACTCAATATAGATAAAAGACAAACATAAATTAAACTAGAACTCTTCTAGGACGTGAACATAAGATAAAGATGTCTTTGAGAGTCTTTCTTGATCTTCCAACTTATGTGATAAGGATGTCAGCTTGTGGTAATCATGATGGGTCCTACTTCTTATGGGCTTGGGCCAATCTTATTGGCCTTTCTTGGTCGTGTGACCCATCTTATAATACTCTTAGATATGTGGGGTCTTCTTGGTTGTGTGGGCTGGTGCCCATCTTCCAACACTCCCCCTCAAGCAGGAGTGAGAGAACATCATGAACTTCCAGCTTACTGCAAATGATGTATAGAATCTTTTTGTATAAAATGGCACATCTTCCAATATGCCTTCATCTTCCAACACTCCCCCTCATGTTTTTGCGTCCTTCCAAGAGTCCTTGCTATCATAATATAAGTGAGAGTAAAAATCACTCCTAGCCGGTAAGACATTGCTCCATACTCCAATTCTAATGTTGGATGTTGGGTACACTCCGTCTTCTGTAGGTAGTGTGTCTATCGGCATTGCTATGAAGTGTCCACCACCGTGTCCCTCCACAGGACAATGACTCTCAAGAAGTAGGAGTAATAAAAGCCATTACATGGGGGTGGTTGTTGGTTTATTTATAATGGTGTCCCAATCTGGACACTGACTCTCATGGCATCTTAACCATGATATTTTTTAGAGTGAAATAAATTATAGTATGAGAAAAGGTACTAAGGCCACCTCTTCTTCAATAATAATCTCCGCAAAGACACATAATAACTACAGTTGAATATAACACGACTATCTTCCAACTTATATAACACGAACCAAAATAATAAACCTTATAGAAGGACCCATGAAATAATCATAATCCGATATAAATATTTTTTCTTAAATGCAGAAGCTTCATCTTTATTTTTACCCACTTTCTTGAATTTTTGGGTCACATAAACTTATCCACATCATATGGAATAAAATATCTCTTTATTGTACTTCTTCTACTTCTCCCCCTCAAGCTGGGATGTAATGGCAGTGATCCAATCTTGAACCAAATATCATAAATGTAGCAATAAGCCAAAATAAAAGAGATGTAGTAATAAGCCCTTAAACCAGGGAGAAGTGAGATATTTTCCCGATATAGCAACTCAAACAGTGATGCAAAACTATCTGCTTAAATTCGGATATTTTAATACAACAGAATACCAACATGACCTTTGATTTTTCCAATGCAAATATATCTTTAAATATAAATCAGATTGATATAAAATTTTCTCCTTCTTAAACTAGAATTAAATAAATTTCATCCAATTATAACTTCTCTTCATAAAATATAATTATTAGAAGATAAATAATATGATAGATTTTGGTCTCTGTCATCTGGCCGAACAAAGTATTGTTTCTCCTTTTTTTCATGTTGGACCATTGACTCTTCTAGGATCAATATCTCCTTATAAAAAACTCATACTGAGAATTGGTTGAGTAGGTAAGAAAATAGACTTACATATATTTCTTTTGATATGTAATTCTCCATATAAAGTCCCTTTCTTAATAGCATAAAATACCTCGGAAGTTGAACCTTTTTACTGCTGCTCGAAACTCTTTTGCAATCTGACCTTTGCTGCTTCAAATATCAATTTCTCTTTGTAGATAACTCAAATAAAAAGTTGGTTGAATATTTAAAAGAATAGACTAATAGATATTTATTTTGATTTATATTTCTCCATATAAAATCTAGTTCTTGAGAGCATAAAATACTTCGGAACCTGAAGCTTTCTGTTGCTGCTCAAACCTCTTTTGCAATCTAACCTTCACTCTGTTATGGTCCTGGGGTTAAGTACGTATGCCTTCCCCTCCTAACAGGCCGGTCTTTTGGGTAGTATTGGCTAGGTGGTCAACATTTGGTATCAGAGCGGGCTCCTACGTCACGAGTTCGAATCCCCGAGGGGAGTTCCGACGCGGGTGTCGCGAGCCCCATACGTGGTCACCGTAAGGGATTATGGGATCTTGACCCGACACCCGTCGTTGAGTGTTAAGCTGCCGTGGACATTGGATCACGAAGGTGGGGTGTACTGTTATGGTCCTGGGGTTAAGTACCTATGCCTTCTGCTCCTAACAGGCCGGCCTTTTGCATAGTATTGGCTAGGTGCTTAACACACTCATTCAAATATTGATATCTCTCTGTAGATAACTCCGATTGGAAAAAATAATTTGTTCTTGTAAAATAGACTCAAATATCTTTCTTTCAATATATAATTTGAAATATGAAAATCTCATTATAGAGGTGAAAAACTCAAATCAAACTACGGGTGATGGAACTGAAAAAAAATAACTACTAACCTTGATTTAGGGTCTAGGGTTTAGAAAAAAGGATCTCATTATCTCTGTGGGATGACCAAGTCAACTCTCAGAACCTGCTTTGATACCATGTTGAATTTATGGAAAAGAGAAATACTTCATTGACTTCATTAACTTACTATAATCAGAGTACATGAACCTCTATTTATAATAGAGGAAGGTAGTAGAATCCAATTGCAATAAAACTACCTTTGTCCCAATTACACCCAAACTCTAACATTTAAAGATAAGTCTTGTCATAATTAAATAACTCAATATAGATAAAAGACAAACATAACTCAAACTAGAATTCTTCTAGGATGTGACCATAAGATAAAGATGCCTTTGTGAGTCCTTCATGATCTTCCAACTTATGTGATAAGGATGCCAGCTTGTGGTAATCATGGTGGGTCCTACTTCTTATGGGCTTGGGCCAATCTTGTGGGCCTTTCTTGGTCATGTGACCCATCTTATAATACTCTTAGACATGTGGGCCTTCCTTGGTCATGTGTGATGGAGCCAATCTTCCAACAAGAAGGAATTCAATTATTGGGACTACATTGATGCATGGTCCAATACGTTCTATTATCAAAACCCTAATCATAGTCATTCCTAGTTTTTCCAATGGGCCAAGATGTTCAAAAGAGGTCATTACCTTTACCCCACTGGGTATTTAATTGGTGGACAAAATTTGGGCCACCCATTGAGTGCTCCCAGAGCCCATTCAGGCTTAATTTAAATTTCAGACTAAATCCAATCCCGAGCTTAAAGATCCGGGGAAAATCCCAACAAGTGCAGATTTGTTCATATTATTTATGACTTTCACCATCCCTTGGATTTGGTGATGGGACTATACCACATCCTTAAATCATGAAGGACTGTCAATTTTACAGAGAATCTTCCATGTAAGGTAGTGGAAATTTTTTCTACATATTGATACAAAGCTTGCAAAAATTAAGTCTACTATTCTCCATAATGAGAATTTATTGGGACAAAAAATCTCAGAGGTTTATTATGAACCCAAGAATATGTTCAAAAATTACAAACTCAATTAAGATTTAAATATCAGAATATTTCACAGGCAGAGTTTATGAGTTAGCTTTTGGAATTAATGAAGGATTCCCTCTACGATCTTTGCAATGAAGGCAAACCATCATCTTCCAATCTCATCAATGACACCATGTTAATGTCAGCCCAATCTGGTGCAGATGAAGATGAAGAAGATGAAGAAGAAAAAGAAGAAAAAGAAGAAGAAACTAATAATCATCAGGCTGAATTACTTCTAGACAGCCAACCTAATGACGATGATCCCACAATGGTGGATTACATGAAGACATTGATACAACTGATGGATTCAAAATCTAAAAAGAATCATTAATATTTTCTTTTCAAGTTTTTCTATGAAGACGACTTAATCCGAGCAAATTGAAGATTATCCGACTGCTGAAAAGTGCCAATCTCTCATCTCAGCAAAAGAAAATCTTATCCTTCCGGGAACAGCTAACCAATCTATCACATCAGCCACACTACTGTTTGCAAACTTGGTCAACCACACTCAATCAATAATTTTCAATGGGATTTGGAAACTAGCAGCCATAACAATAAAATGTTGAAGGTTGTTAATCAAATCGATAAGTTAAAGGCCAAACTTGTATCAACACCCAAAAGAATCCAACTGCCCTCAATAATGGAGGATCTGTTCAGCCGCCTCAATTACAGAGGCATCTTTCGTAGTTTCTATTGGTGGATTTTAAATGTTATCAAATTCACCTTGTACTTTTTAGTCTTGCTATTTCTATATAAGTAGTTATGTATTGCTTTGTGAGGCATTACTTGGAGTTTGCGCTAGTTTCCAAGGTTGCTCATTGTTTGGATATTACTCAGTGTGCTTTTTTATATGTACGTATAATATTTCAATTTGAATATATTTCCTATTTTCTCTATTTGCGATTCTCATCTGTTGTAAATGGACCTTTAGTGCCTCATGTTTCCTGGAAAAAAATTTCTAGCTGAAAATTCTTATCAGGAAACTATTGTGGTAAAGCTATTTTTGCTGAAACAAATTACTTTCAACAAATATAAGGCCTTGTTAGTGCATTTTTTTAGGAATGTTGGAAAAGTATTTCTAATAAAAATATGACCCTTGGGACCATTACTGCCTCATGTTTCCTAGAAACATTTTGTTAAGTTGAAAATTCTTACCAGGGAAATTTCGTGGTAAGGATATTTTTTATGAAACAAATTTATTTCTACAACTATAAGAATTGTTAGTGCATTTTTTGGAAACACTGGAAATGTATTTCTAGTAAAAATATGTCTCTAGGGACCATTTATGCCTCTTGTTTCCTGGAATAATTTTCAAGCAGAAAATTCTTTCAAGAATTTTTTTGCTGACACAAATTACTTTCTACAACTATATGACCTTGATAGTGAATTTTTTTAGGAAACATTAGGTAAGTATTTCTAGTAAAAATACGTCTCCATATACCATTAGTGCCTCATGTTTCTTGGAAAACATTTTGAAGGCAGAAAATTCTTACTTGGAAAACTTTGCTGAAAAATTACATTTCACTACTGTAACACCTTGTTAATGCTTTTTTTTAGGAAACATTGGAAAAGTATTTCTTGTAAAAATAAATATCTAGGGATCATTAGTGCCTCATATTTCCAAGAATCTCTTTTCTTGATGAAAATTCTTAACAGTGAAATTTTGTGGTAAGGACGTTTTTTTGTGAATCAAATTACTTTCTACGACTATAAGGCTTTGTTAGTGCATTTTCTGGACATGTTGGAAATGTATTTTGAGTAAAAATACATCTCCAAGGAACATTAGTGCCTCAAGTTTCTTGGAAATACTTTTCAAGCAAAAAAAATTTTACTACAAAAATTTTGCTCAAACAAATTAATTTCTACAACTATATGACCTTGTTAGTGCATTTTTTCCAGGAAACGCTGGGAAAATATTTTTAGTACAAGTATTCCATGGACCATTAGTGCTTCATGTGTCCTGGAAAAAAACATTTTATGCAAAAAATTCTTTGGAGGAAAACTTTGGAAAAACAAATTACTTTCTATAACTATAAGGTTTTGTTAGTGAAGTTTTTAGGAAATGTTGAAAACGTATTTCTAGTAAAAATACATCTCCGAGGACTATTAGTGCCTGTTGTTTTGTGGACAAATATTTCTACCTGAAAATTCTTTTCAGGAATCATTTTTGGTAAATCATTTTTTGCTAAAAAAAATTAATTTTTGCAACAATAAGGCCTTGTTAGTGTATTTTTTTTAAAAAATCACTGGAAATGTATATCTACTAAAAATAAATCTCCATGGACTGTGAGTGCGTCATATTTACATGAAACACTTTTCAAGCTGAAAATTCTTATCAAGAAAATTTTGTGATAAGGCAATTTTTGCTGAAAAAATTACATTTTACTAGTATAAGGCCTTGTTAATGGCTTTTTTTAGGAAACGTTGGAAAAGTATGTCTAGTAAAAATACATGTCCAAGAACCATTAGTTCCTCATGTTTCCATGAATCACTTTCTTATTGATAATTCTTACTAGGAAAATTTTGGAGTAAGGCAATTATTTTCTGAAACAAATAACTTTATACATCATTAAGGCCTTGTTACTACCTTTTTTTGGGAAACTTTGGAAATGTATTTCTAGTAAAAGTACATCTCCAAGGTGCATTAGTGCCTCATGTTTCCCGAAAATACTATTTAAGTTGAAAATTCTTACCAGAAATTTCTTTTTGTAAGGCAATTTTTGGTGAAACCAATTACTTTCTACAACTCTATGGTCTTGTTAATGCCTTTATTCGGGAGACATAGGAAAATTATTTGTAGTAAAAATACGTCTCCAGGGACCATTAGTGCCTCATGTTTCTAGGAAATAATTTTTAAGCTGAAAATTCTTACAAGGAAAATTTTGAGGTAATTCAATTTTTTCTAAAACAATTACTTACTCCAACCACTAGGCCTTGTTTTGCATTTGTTTCGGAAGTGTTTGAAAAGTATTTTGATTAAAAATATGTCGCGAGGGACCATTAGTGCCTGATGGTTCCTAGAAAAACATTTCTAGGTAAAAATTCTTACCAGGAAACTATTGTGTTAAAGTAATTTTTGCACAAATAAATTATTTTCTATTACTATAAGGCCTTGTTAGAGAATTTTTTAAGGAAATGTGGGCAAAGTATTTCTTGTAAAAATATGACCCTTGTGACCATTACTGCCCCATGTTTCATACAAACATTTTTCATGTCGAAAATTCTTACCATGGAAATTAAGTGGTAAGGACAAAATTACGAAACAAATTACTTTTTACAACTATAGGGTCATGTTAATTCATTTTTTAGAAATTCTGGAAATATTTTTCTAGTAAAAATACGTCTCCAGGGAATATTAGTGCCTCATGTTTCCAGGAAACACTTTTCAAGCAAAAAATTCTTAACACAATTTTTGGTGAAACAAATTACTTTCTACAACTAAATGACCTGGTTAGTGCATTTTTTTGGAAACGTTGGGAAATTATTTCTAGTAAAAATATGGTTTCATGGACCATTAGTGCCTCATGTTTCCGAGAAAACACTTATCAGGCAGAAAATTCTAACTTCGAAACTTTGTTGAAACAAATTATTTTGTATCACTATAAGGTTTTGTTAGTGTTTTTTTTTAGGAAACTTTGGAAAACTATTACTAGTAACAATACGTCTCCAAGGACCATTACTGCCTCATGTTTTCTGGAAACACTTTTCTACTTGAAAATTATTACCTAGAGTATTTTTTGGTTAAACAATTTTTGAAGAAGCAAATTGCTTTCGGCAACTATAGGGCCTTGTTAGTGTATTTTTAAAGGAAACATTGGAAACTTATTTCTAATAGAAATATGTCTCGATGGACCGTCAGTGCCTCATATTTCCATGAAACACTTTTCAAGCAGAAAATTTTTAACAGGAAAATTTTGAAAGAAGGTAATTTTTGCTATTACATTTTACTACTATAAAACCTTGTAACTACCTTTTTCAAGGAAACATTGGAAAAGTATTTCTAGTAAAATTATGTATCGAGGGACCATTAGTGCCTCATGTTTCCAAGAATCACTTTTCTTGTTGAAAATTCTTGCATCATTAAGACCATGTTACTGCCTTTTTTAGGAAACTTTGGAAATATATTTCTAGTAAAAATACGTCTCCAGGGTCCATTAGTGCCTCATGTTTTCCGGAAACAAAATTCAAACTAAAAATTCTTACCTAGAAAATTTTGTTGTTAGGCAATTTTTCCTGAAACAAATTACTTTTTTACAACTCTAAGGTCTACTTAGTGCCTTTATTTAGGAGACATTGGAAAATTATTTCTAGTAAAAATACATCTACATGGACCATTAGTGCCTTATGTTTCCAAGAAACACTTTTTAAGATGAACATTGTAACTAGGATAATTTTGAGGTAAGATAATTTTTCCTAAAACAAATTACTTTCTACAACCACAAGGCCTTGTTAGTGCATTTTTTAAGGAAATGTTCAAAAAACATTTTTAGTAAAAATACGTCGTAAGGGACCATTAGTGCCTCATGTTTTTTGGATAAAACTTTTCTAGCTAAAAATTATTACCACAAAACTATTGTGGTAAAACAATTTTTTCTGAAACAATTTACTTTCTACAATTATATGTCCTTGTTAGTGCATTTTTTAGAAAATATTGGAAAAATATTTCTTGTAAAAATACGACCCTTGGGATCATTAATGTCACATGTTTCTTAGAAACATTTTTCATGTTGAAAATTCTTACCAGGGAAATTTTTTGGTAAGGATATTTTCAATGAAACAAATTACTTTCTACAATCATAAAGACTTTTTAGTGCATTTTTTTGGACACATTGGAAATGTATTTCTTGTAAAAATACGTTTCCAGGGACCAATAGTGCCTCATGTTTCCTAGAAACACTTCTCAAGTTTAGAAATCTAACATGAATTTTTTTGTTGAAAGAAATTACTTTCTACAACTATAAGACCTTGTTAGTGCATTAGTGCCTCATGTTTCCTGGAAAAACTTTTCGAGCTGAAAATTCTTCCCAGGAAACTATTATGGTAAATAAATTTTTTACTAAAATAAGTTACTTTTTACAACAATAAGGCCTTGTTAGTGCAATTTTTAGGATCGTTGGAAAAGTATTTCTAGTGAAAATATGACCCTTGGGACTATTACTGTGTCATATTTCCTAGAAACATTTTTCATGGTAAAAATTCTTACTAGGGAAATTATGGTAAGGATATTTTTTTATGAAACAAATTACTTTCAACAACTATAAGGCCTTGTTAGTGCATTTTTTTTGTGAAATTCTGGAAATTTATTTCTTGTAAAAATAACCAAGGACCATTAGTGCCTCATGTTTCCCGGAAACACTATCCAAGCTGAAAATTCTTCCAAGAATTTTTTTGCTGAAAAAAATTACTTTCTACAACTATATAACCTTGTTATTGCATTTTTTTAGGAAATGATGGGAGTTTATTTTTAGTAAAAATACATCTCCAAGGACCATAGTGCCTCATGTTTCCTGAAAAACACTTTTAAGGCAGAAAATTTGTACTTGGAAAACTTCGTTGAAACAAACTATTTTCTATAACTATAATGTTTCGTTAGTGATTTGTTTTTCTGACAACGTTGGAAAAGTATTTCTTGTAAAAATATGTCTCCAAGGACTATTAGTGCCTAGTGTTTTTAGGAAAAAAATTTGCCTGAAAATTCCTACCAAGAATCTTTTTTGGTAAAGCAATTTTTGGTGAAAAAATTGCTTTCTGCAATTATAAAGCCTTGTTAGTGTATTTTTTTAGCAAATGTTGGAAAATTATTTCTACTAAAAATATGTCTCTGTGGGCCATCAGTGCCTCATATTTCCATGAAACAATTTTTGAGTCGAAGATTCTTACCAAGAAAAATTTGTAATAAGGTAATTTTTGTAGAAAAAAATTATTTTTTACTACTATTAGACCTTCTTAATACTTTTTTTAAGAAACATTTGAAAAAATATATGTCCAGGGACCATTAGTGCATCATGTTTCTAGGAATCACTTTTCTTTTTGAAAATTCCTACCTAAAAAATTTTGGTGTAAGGAAATTTTTTCTGAAACAAATAACTTTTTACATCATTAATCCCTTATTACTTGTTTTTTTAGGAAACTTTGGAAATGTATTTCCAGCAAAAATACATCTCCAGGGTCCATTAGTGCCTCAGGTTTCCTGAAAATACTATTCAAGCAGAAAATTATTACCAGGAAAATTTTGATGTAAGGCAATTTTTGTTGACACAAATTACTTTTAACAACTACATGGCCTTGCTAATACATTTTTTTCAAGGAAACATTGGAAAAATATTTCTTGTATGATTACATCTCTAGGGACCATTAGTGCCTCATATTACCTAGAAACACTTTTCTAGCTGAAAATTCTTACCTCTAAAATTTTGAGGTAAGGCAATTTTTGCGAGAACAAATTAATTTCTACAACCACAAGGCCTAGTTAGTGCTTTTTTTTTCCTAAAAATGTTCAAAAAGTATTTTTAGTAAAAATACGTCTCAAGGGACCATTAATGCCTCATGTTTCTTGGAAAAACTTTTTATAGCTGAAAATTCTTACCAAGAAATTATTGTAGTAAAGCAATTTTTGCTTAAACAAATTACTTTCTACAGCTATAAGGCCTTGTTACTGCATTTTTTTAGGAACGTTGGAAAAGTATTTCTTGTAAAAATATGACCCTTGGGTCCATTACTGCCTCATGTTTCCTAGAAACATTATTCAAGTTGAAAATTCTTACAAGGGAATTTTTTTGGTAAGGATATTATTTATGAAATAAATTACTTTCTGCAACTATAAGGCCATGTTAGTGCATTTTTTTGGAAACACTGGAAATGTATATGTAGTAAAAATATGTCTCTAGTGAACATTAGTGCCTTGTGTTTCTTGGAAATACTTTTCAAGCAGAAAATGTTTCTGAGAAAAAGAATTGTTGAAACAAATTACTGTCTACAACTATATGACTTTGTTAATGCATTTTTTCATGAAACATTGGGAAATTAACTCTAGTAAAAATACATCTCGATGGACCATTAGTGCCTCATCTTTCTTGGAAAACACTTTTCAGGCAGAAAATTCTTACTTGGAAAATTTTGCTTAAACATAATATTTTCTATAACTATAAGGCTTTGTTTGTGATTTTTTTCTCTGGAAACAATGGAAAAGTATTTCTAGCAAAAATACGTCTCCAAGGACCATTAGTGCCATATGTTTTCTGGAAACACTTTTCTGCCTTAAAATTCTTACCAAAATACTTTTTTGGTAAAGCAATTTTTGCCGAAGAAATTTCTTTCAGTAACTATAAGGCCTTGTTAGTGTATTTTTTTAGAAAACGTTGGAAAATTATTTCAACTAAAACTACGTCTCCATGGACCGTCAGTGCATCATATTACCATGAAACACTTTTCTAGTTGAAAATTCTTACCAGGAAAATTTTATAATCAGACATTTTTGGTAAAAAAATTTACATTTTACTAATATAAAGCCTTGTTAACCTAAGGAAAATTTTGAGGTAAGGCAATTTTTGCTAAAAAAAATTACTTTCTACAACAACAAGACCTTGCTAGCGCATTTTTTTCAGGGAATGTTCAGAAATTATTTTTAATAAAAAAACATCATGAGGGACCATTAATGCCTCATGTTTCCTGGAAAAACTTTTCTAGCTGAAAATTCTTACCAAGAAACTATTGTGATAAAATACTTTTTGCTAAAACAATTTACTTTCAACAATTATAAGGCCTTGTTAGTTCATTTTTTTAGGAAACGTTGGAAAAGTATCTCTACTAAAAAGAAGACCCTTGGGACCTTTACTGCCTCATCTTTCCTAGAAGCATTTTTCATGTTGAAAATTCTTACCAAGGAAATTTTGTGGTAAGTATATTTTTTATGAAACAAATTACTTTCTACAATTATAAGGCCTTGTTAGTGCATTTTTTTGGACACACAAGAAATTTATTTTTAGTAAAAATATGTCTCCAAGGACCATCATTGCCTCATGTTTTATGGAAACACTTTTCAAGTTAAAAATTCTTACTAGAAATTTTTTTTCTAAAACAATTTAGTTTCTACAACTATATATCCTTGTTAGTTCATTTTTTTAGGAAACACTTGGAAAATATTTCTAGTCAAAATATGTCTCCATGGACCATAACTGCCTCATGTTTCCTGGAAAACACCTTTTAGGTAGAAATTGTTTTCTTTGAAAACTTTGATAAAACAAATAACTTTATATAACTACAATGTTGTTCTATTGACTTTTTTTAGGAAACATTGGAAAGAAAAGTATTTCTAGTAAAAGTACGTCTCCAAGGACCATTAGTGCTTGATGTTTTTGGAAACACATTTCTACCAGAAAATTATTTCCCAGAATCATTTTTGGCCCAACAGTTTTTTCTTAAACAAATCAATTTTTTCATAAACAAATAAATTTTTAGGTCATTAAGGCCTTGTTACTACCATTTTTAGGGAACTTTTGAAACATATTTCTAGTAAAACTACATCTCCAGGGTCCATTAGTGCCTCATGTTTCCTGGAAACACTATTCATACTAAAAATTCTTACCAAGAAATTTTTTTTGTTAGGCAATTTTTTCTGAAATAAATTAATTTCTACAACTCTAAGGTCTTATTAGTGCCTATTTTTAGGAGACATTGGAGAAGTATTTCTTGTAAAAATATGTCTCCATGGACCATTAGTGCCTTATGTTTCTTGGAAACAATTTTTAAACTTAAAATTGTTACCAGGAAAATTTTGAGATAAGGCAATTTTTGCGAAAACAAATTACTTTCTACAACCACGAGGCCTTGTTAGTGCATTTTTTTTCAGAAAATGTTCGAAAAGAATATTTTGTAAAAATACGTCTCGAGGGACCATTAATGGTTCATGTTTCCCGAAAACTATTGTGGTAGAGAAATTTTTGCTGAAACAATTTACTTTCTCCAATTATAAAGCCTTGTTAGCTCATTTTTTAGGAAACATTGGAAAAATATTTCTAGTAAAAATACGACCCATGGGACCATTATAGCCTCATGTTTCCTAGAAATATTTTGCATGTAGAAAATTCTTACCAAGGAAATTTTGTGGTAAGGATAGTTTTTATGAAACAAATTACATTCTACAACTATAAGGCCTTGTTAGCGCATATTTTTGGATATGTTGGAAATGTATTTCTAGTAAAAATACGTCTCAAGGGAACATTAGTACCTCATGTTTCTTGGAAACACTTTTGGATAAAATTATAACTAGAAATTTTTTGCTGAAACAAATTACTTTTTACAACTATATGACTTTGTTAGTGTATTTTTAAAGGAAACATTGGGAAAGTATTTCTATTAAAAATACATCTGCATGGCCCATTAGTGCCTCATGTTTCTTGGAAAACACTTTTAAGGCAGAAAATTCTTACTTGGAAAACTTTCCTGAAACAAATTATTTTGTATAACTATAAGGTTACGTAAGTGATTTTTTTTCAGGTTATGCTGCAAAAGTACTTATAGAAAAAATACATCTCCATGGACCATTAGTGCCTCAAGTTTCCTAGAAACACTTTTCAAGCTGAAAATTAATACTAGATATTTTTTCTTGAAACAAATTACTTTTTACAACTAGATGACTTTGTTACTTCATTTTTTAAGGAAACATTGGGAAAATATTTCTACTAAATATACGTCTACATGGACCATTAGTGCCTCATATTTCCAGGAAAACACTTTTCAGGCAGAAAATTCTTAGTTGGAAAACTTTACTGAAACAAATTATATTCTATAACATTAAGTTTTTGTTAGTGATTTTTTTCAAGTAACATTGGAACAATATTTTGAGTGAAATTACATCTCATAGGACCGTTAGTACCTCATGTTTTTAGGGAACACTTTCTGCATTTTTTTTAGGAAATGTTGGAAAAGTATTTCTACTAAAAATATGCATCCATGGACCATTAATGCCTCATATTTCCATGAAACACTTTTCAAGATGAAAATTCTTACCTAGAAAAATTTGTAATAAGGCAACTTTTGCCAAAAAAAAATTATTTTTTACTACTATAATGCCTTGTTAATGCCTTAACCAAGAAGAAATTGGTGTAAGGAATTTTTTTTAAACAAATAACTTTTTACATCATTAAGGCCTTGTTACTGCCTTTTTTAGGAACCTTTGGAAATATATTTCTACTAAAAATACGTCTTGAGGATCCATTAGTGCCTCGTGTTTCCTGCAAACACTATTCAAGCTATAAATTCTTACCAAAACATTTTGATGTAAAACAATTTTTGGTAAAAAAAATTACTTTGCACAACTACAAGGCCTTGTAAGTACCTTTCTTTCACAAAACTTTGGAAAACTATTTCTAGTAAAATTACATCTTTAGGGACCATTAGTGCCTCATATTTCCTAGCAAAACTTTTCTAGCTGAAAATTCTTACCCGAAAAGTTTTTAGGTAAGGCAATTTTTGCGAAAACAAATTAATTTCTAAAACTACAAGGCATTGTTAGTGCATTATTTCAGAAAATATTTGAAAAATATTTTTTGCTAAAATACGTCACGAGGGACCATTAGTGCATCATATTTTCTGGAAAAACTTTTCTAACTAAAAATTCTTAACTAGGAACATATTGTGGTAAAAAAAAAATTTGTTGAAACATATTACTTTCAACAAATATAAGGCCTTATTTGTGCATTTTTTAGGAATGTTGGAAAAATATTTCTAGTAAAAATATGACCCTTGGGACCATTATTGCCTCATGTTTCGTAGAAAGTTTTTTCAACTTGAAAATTATTACAGGGGAAATTTTGTGGTAAGGATTTTTTAAGAAATAAATTACTTACTACAACTATAAGGCCTTGTTAGTGCATTTTTTTTGGAAACACCGGCAATGTATTTCTTGTAAAAATACATCCACAGAGACCATTAGTGCGTCATGCTTCCTGGAAACACTTTTCAAGCTAACAATTCTTACTAGAAAATTTTTGTTGAAACAAATTACATTCTACAACCATATGACCTTGTTATTGCAGTTTTTAAGGTAACATTGGGAAAGTATTTCTTGTAAAAATATGTCTTCATGGAACATCAGTGTCTCATGTTTCCTGGAAAACACTTTTCAGGCAGAAAATTATTACTTGGAAAACTTTGCTGAAACAAATAATTTTGTGTAGCAAAAAGGTTTTGTTTGTGATTTTTTTTTTGAAAATGTTGGAAAAGTATTTCTAGTAAAAATACATCTCCAAGGACAATTAGTGTCTCATGTTTTCAGGATGCATTTTTCTACATCAAAATCATTACCAAGAAGCGTTTTTGGTAAAGCAAGTTTTGCTGAAAAATTGCTTTCAGCAACTTTAAGGCCTTGTTATTGTATTTATTTCTTCTAAAAATTCGTCTCCATGGACTGTCAGTGCCTCATATTTCCATGAAACACTTTTCAAGTTGAAAATTCATACCTGGAAAATTTTGTAACAAGGCAATTTTTGTTGGAAAAAATTACATTTTACTACCTATTAAGCTATGTTAATGCCTTTTTTCAAGAAAGTTTAGTAAAGTATTTTTAGTAAAAATACAAGTCCAAGGACCATTGGTGTCTCATGTTTCCAGGAATCACTTTTTATGTTGAAAATTCTTTCCAGGAAAATTTTGGTGTGTGGAAATTTTTCTGAAACAAATAACTTCTTACATCATTAAGGCCTTGTTACTACATTTTTTAGGAAACTTTGGAAATGTATTTCGAGCTAAAATCTGTCTTCGGGGTCCATTAGTGCCTCATGTTTCCTGTAAACACTTTTCTAGCTGAAAATTCTTACCTGGAAAATTTTGAGGTAAGGCAATTTTTGCAAAAACAAATTACTTTCTACAACCACAAGGCCCTACTAGAGAAAAAAATTTCAGAAAATGTTCAAAAAGAATTTTTAGTAAAAATACGTCTCGAGGAACCATTAGTGCCTCATGTTTCTTGGAAAAAAATTTCTTATAGAAAATTCTTTGCAGGAAACTATTTTGGTAAACAATTTTTTGCTGAAACAAATTACTTTATACAACTATGAGGCCTTGTTAGTGCATTTTTTTAGGAACGTTGGAAAAGAGTTTATATTAAAAATATGACCCCTAGGACCATTACTGCCTCATGTTTCCTAGAAACATTTTTCAAGTTGACAATTCTTACAAGGGAAATTTTGTGGTAAGGACATTTTTATGGAGCAAATTACTTTCTACAACTATAAGGCCTTGTTAGTTAATTTTTTGGAAATAATGAAAATTTAATTCGTTACATTTTCAGGGACCATTAGTGCCTCATGTTTCCTAGAAACACTTTTCAAGTTGAAAATTCTTAGAAGAATTTTTTTGCTGAAATAAATTTCTTTCTTTAACTATATGACCTTGTTAGTGTATTATTCATGTAACGTTGGAAAATTATTTCAAGTAAAAATACATGTCCATGAGCATCTCATCTTTCCAGGAAAACACTTTTCAGGCAAAAAATTCTTAGTTGGAAAACTTTCCTTAAAGAAATTATTTTCAATAACTATTAGGTTTTGTTAGTGATATTTTTTTTTAGAAAAAGTTGGAAAAATATTTCTATTAAAACTACATCTCCAAGGACCATTAGTGACTCATGTTATCTGGCAAAACTTTTTTACTTGAAAATTCTTGCCAAGAATCATTTTTGGTAAAACAATTTTTGCCGAAAAAATTGGTTTCTGCAACTACAAGGCCTTGTTAGTGTATTTTTTTTATTAAAATTTGGAAAAGTATTTATACTAAAAATATGTCTCCATGGACAGTTAGTGCCTCATATTTCCATGAAACACTTTTCAAGTTGAAAATTCTTACCAGGAAAATATTTTAATAAGGTATTTTTTACTGAAAAAAATTATATGTTACTTCTATTAAGCTTCGTTAATGCCTTTTTTTTAGGAAATATTGGAAAAATATTTCTCGTAAAAATACGTCTCTAGGGACCATTAGTGCCTTATTTTTCTGAAACAAATAACTCTTTACATCATTAACGCCTCGTTACTGTCTTCTTTTTGAAACTTTGGAAATGTATTTTTAGTAATAATATGTCTCCAAGGTCAATTAGTACCTCATGTTTCTTGGAAACGCTATTCAAGCTACTAGGAAAATTTTGATGTAAGGCAATTTAAAAATTATTTTCTACAGCTCTGAAGTCTTGTTTGTGCATTTATTGAGGAGACATTAGAAAAGTATTTCTGGTAAAAATCGTCAACATGGACCATCAGTGCCTTATGTTTGTGGGAAACACTTTTTAAGCTGAAAATTGTTACTAAGAAATTTTTGTTGCTAAAACATATTTCTTTCTACAACCACAAGGCCTTGTTGGTGCATTTTTTTTCAGAAAATGTTCAAAAAGTATATTTAGTAAAAATATGTCTCGAGGGACCATTAGTGCCTCTTGTTTTTTGGAAAAACTTTTCTAGCTGAAAATTCTTACAAGGAAACTATTGTAATAAAACATTTTTTGCGGAAACAAATTACTTTTTACAACAATAAGGCATTTTTAGTGTTTTTTTAGGATCATTGGAAAAGTATTTCTTTCAAAAATACGACCTTTGGTACCATTATTGCCTCATGTTTCCTAGAAACATTTTTCACGTTGAAAATTCTTACCATGGAAATTTTGTGGTAAGGAGATTTTTTAATGAAACAAATTATTTTCTACAACTATAAGGCCTTGTTTGTGTATTTTTTTGGAAACACTGGAAATGTATTTCAAGTAAAAATATGTCTCTAGGGACCATTAGTGGCTCATGTTTCTTAGAAACATTTTTCTAGCTAAAAATTCTTACTAGAAAGTTTTGCTAAAACAAATTTCTTTCTACAACTATATGACCTTGTTAGAAATTTTTTTAAGCAAAATTGGGAAATTATTTCTAGTAAAAATACGTCTCCATGGACCACTAGTGCCTTATGTTTCCTGGTAAACACTTTTCAACCATAAAAATTTTCGCAGAAAAAATAATATTTTCTATAACTTTAAGGTTTTGTTGGTGATTTTATTAGGAAACATTGGAAAATTATTTCTTGTAAAATTACGTTTCCAAGGACCATTACTGCTTCATGTCTTCTAGAAACACTTTTCTACCTGAAAATTCTTACCAATAATCTTTTTATGTAAAGCACTTTTTTCCTAAAAAATTGCTTTCAGCAACTATTAGGCCTTGTTACTGTAGTGTTTTTAGGAAACATTGGAAAAGTAATTCTGCTAAAAATATGCCTCCATGGACTGCCATTGCCTCATATTTGCATCAAACACTTTTTAAGTTGAAAATTCTTAGCATAAATAATTTGTAAGAAGGCATTTTTTGTTGAAAAAAAATTCATTTTACTACAATAAAGCCTTGTTAATGCCTTTTTTCAAGAAACATTAGAAAAGTATTTCTAGTAAAAATACATGTCCAGGGATCATTAGTACCTCATGTTTCCCAGAATAACTTTTCTTGTTGAAAATTATTACCAAGAAAATTTTGGTGTAAGGAAAGTTTTTTTGAAACAATTTGTTTTTACATCATTAAGGCCTTGTTTGCCTTTTTAAGGAAACTTTGGAAATGTATTTCTAGTAAAAATACATCTCCAATGTCCATTAGTGCCTCATGTTTCTTGGAAACACTATTCAAGTTGAAAATTTTTACGTGGAAAATTTTTTTGTAAGGCAATTTTTGCTTTAAAAACATTACATTGGACAACTACAAGGCCATGTAAGTACATTTTTTTAGGAAACATTGGAACAGTATTTCGTGTGAAATTACATGTCTAGAGACCATTAGTGTCTCTTATTTCCTAGAAACACTTTTCTCTATGAAAATTTTTACC
The DNA here is from genome assembly GCF_029961685.1 of Aristolochia californica. NCBI lineage: Eukaryota > Viridiplantae > Streptophyta > Magnoliopsida > Piperales > Aristolochiaceae > Aristolochia > Aristolochia californica. The sequence goes on along the minus strand of NW_027181992.1, from coordinate 28,655,997 downwards.
TAGAAAATTTTAGGTCAGACAATATTTGCAAAAACAAATTACTTTCTACAACTACAAAGCCTTGTTAGTTCCTTTTTTTAAGAAAATGGTCAAAATACGTCTCAAGGTACCATTAGTGCCTTATGTTTCCTAGAAAAACTTTTCTCGCTGAAAATTCTTAACATGAAACTATTGTGGTAAGGCAATTTTTCCAAAAACAAATTACTGCCACATTTTTCCTAGAAACAATAACGACTTGTTAGTGCCTTTTTTTAGGAAACATTATTGCCTCATTTTTCCTAGAAACATTTTTAAGTTGAAAATTCTTACGTGTCTCATGTTTCCTGGAAAACACTTTTTAGGAAGAAAATTCTTTCTCGGAAAACTTTACTACAACAAATTACTTTTTATAACTACAAGGTTTTGTTAGTGATTTTTTTTTTAGGAAACGTTGGAAATGTGTTTCTTGTAAAAATACATCTCTAAAGACCATTAGTGTCTGATGTTTTCTGGAACCACTTTTCTACCTGAAAAGTTTTTCCAGGAGTTATTTTTGGAAAAAAAATATTTTGCTGAAACAAATTAATTTCTACAACTATAAGGCCTTGTTAGTACATATTTTAAGGACACGTTGGAAATTAATTTCTATTAAAAATTCATCTCCATGGACCGTGAGTGCCTCAAATTTCCATGAAACACTTTTCAAGATCAAAATTCTTACCAAAATTTTTTTGTGATAAGGCAATTTTTTGCTGAAAAAAGTTACAATTTACTATGATAAGGCCTTTTGTTAATGAATTTTTTTCAAGAAACGATGGAAACATATTTCTAGTAAAAATACGTGTCTAGGGATTGTTAGTGCCTCAAGTTTCCAGGAATCACTTTTCTTCTTGAAAATTCTTACCTAGAAAATTTTGTTGTGAGGTAATTTTTTTTCTGAAACAAGACCTTGTTTCTGCCTTTTTAGGAAAATTTGTCCAAGGTCCATTAGTACCACATGTTTCCTGGAAACACTATTCAAGTAGAAATTTCAAACTAGGAAAATTTTTATGTAAGGAAAGTTTTGCTTAAAAAAATTTCTTGTAAAAACTACAAGGTCTTGATAGTGTATTTTTAGTGTCTCAAGTTTTTTGGAAACAATTTTATACCTGAAAATTCGTACCAAGAATCTTTTTTGGTAAAACATCTTTTGTCAAAAAGATTGCTTTTTGCAACTATAAGGCCTTGTTAGCATATTTTTATAAGAAACGTTGGAAAAAAATTTCTACTAAAAATTCATTTCCATGGACCGTCAGTGCCTCATATTTCCATGAAACACTTTTAGAGCTTAAAATTCTTACCCGAAAAATTTTGTAATAAGGCAATTTTTGCTGAAAAAATTACATTTTACTACTATAAACCCTTGTTAATGCCTTTTTTTTTTAGGAAACATTGAAAAATTAATTCTTGTAAAAGTACTTTCCGAAGACCATTAGTGCCTCATGTTGCCAGCAATCACTTTTCTTGTTGAAAATTTTTACCTGGAAAATTTTGGTGTAAGGATTTTTTTTAAACAAATAACTTTTTAGACCATTTAGCCCTTGTTACTGTCTTTTTTGGAAAATTTTGAAATGTATTTCTAGTAAAAATACATCTCCAAGATCCATTAGTGCCTCTTGTTTGCTAGAAATACTATTCATGCTGAAAAATCTTACCAAGAAAATTTTGTTGTAAGGCAATTTTTTCTGAAACAAATAACTTTTTACATCAATAAGGCCTTGTTACTGCCTTTTTTAGGATACTTTGGAAATGTATTTCTAGTAAAAATACATCTCCTAGGTTCATTAGTGCCTTATGTTTTCTAGAAACACTATTCATGATGAAAATTCTTACCAAAAAATTATTTTTGTAAGGCAATTTTTGCTGAAACAAATTACTAACTACAACTCTAAGGTCTTATTAGTGGCTTTTTTCAAGAGACATTCGAAAAGTATTTCTAGTAAAGATATGTCTCCACGGACCATTAATGCTTCATGTTTCCAGGAAACACTTTTTTAAGCTGAAAATTATTACCAAAAAAAATTCGAGGCAAGACTCTTTTTACGAAAACAAGTTACTTCTAAACCACAAGGCCTTCTTAGTGCATTTTTTCAGAAAATGTTAGAAAAATATTTTTAGTAAAAATACGTCAAAAGGGACCATAACTCCTCATCTTTCTAGGAAAAACTTTTCTAGCTTAAAATTCTAACTAGGAAACTATTGTAGTAAAGCAATTTTTGTTGAAAAAAATTAGTTTTAAAACCTACAAGGCCTAATTAGTAAATTTTTTTAGGAAACATTGGAAAAGTATTTCTAGTAAAATTACATAACTAGGGACCATTAGTGCTTCATATATCCAATAAACACTTTTCTAGCACAAAATTCTTACCTGAAAATTTTTGAGGTAAGGCAATTTTTGCCAAAGCAAATTACTTTCTTCAACCACTAGGCCTTGTTAGTGCTTTTTTTCTGATAATATTTTAAAAGTATTTTTAGTAAAAATGGGGACCATTAGTGCCTCATGTTTCCTAGAAAAAACTTTTTCTAGCTGAAAATTCTTACTAGGAAACTATTGTGGTAAAACAATTACTTTCTACAATTATAAGGCCTTGTTAGTGTATTTTGTAAGAATTATGGAAAAATATTTCTAGTAAAAATATGACCCATGGGACATTTATCGAGTCATGTTCCCTAGAAACAATTTTTAAGTTTAATATTCTTACCAAGAAATTTTATGGTAAGGATATGTTTTATGAAGAAAATTACTTTCTTCAACTATAAGGCCTTGTTAGTGCATTTTTTTTTGGAAATGTTGGAAATGTATTTCTAGTAAAAATACATTTCCAGGGACCATTAGTGCCTCATGCTTCCTGGAAACACATTTCAAGCTGAATAAATCTTACAAGAAATTTTTTGCTGAAATAAATTACTTTCTACAACTATATGACCTTGTTAGTTGATTTTGTAAGGAAACGTTGGGAAAGTATTTCTAGTAAAAATACAACTCTATGGACCATTAGTGCCTCATGTTTCCTGGAAAATATTTCTCAAGCACAAAATTCTTACTTGGAAAACTTTGCTGAAACAAATTATTTTATATAACTTTAAAGTTTTGTTAGTGATTTTTTTTTCAGGAAACGTCGGAAAAGTATAACTAGTAAAAATACGTCTCCACAGACCATTAGTGCCTCATGTTTTCTGGAAATATTTTTCTACTTGAAAATTCTTACGAAGAATCTTTTTCGTAAATATACTTTTGCTTAAACAAATTGCTTTCTGCAACTATAAGGCCTTGTTAGTGTATTTTTTTAGGAAATGTTGGAAAAGCATTTCTACGAAAAATACGTCTCAATGGACCGTCAGTACCTCATATTTCAATTAAACACTTTTCAACCTAAAAATTCTTACCAGGAAAATTTTGTAATGATGCAATTTTTCCTGAAAAAAAAATTACTTTTTACTACTATAAGCCTTGTTAATGCCTATTTTCAGGAAATATTGGAAAAATATTTCTAGTGAAAATACGTGTTGAGGGTCCTATAGCACCTCATGTTTTCAGGAATCACTTTTCTTGTTGAAAACTCTTACCAGGAAATTTTTGGTGTAAAGAAACTTTTTCTGTAAAAAAATAACTTTTTACATCATTAAGGCCTTGTTATTGCCTTTTTTAGGAAACTTTGGAAAAATATTTCTCGTAAAAATAAGTCTCTAGGGTCCATATTGCCTCTTGTTTCCAGGAAATACTATTCAGTGAAAATTCTTACCAGGATAATTTTGTTTATAGGAATTTTTCTGAAACAAATTACTTTCTACAACTCTTATGGACTTGTTAGAGCCGTTATTTAGGAAACATTTCAAAAATATTTCTAGTAAATATTTCTTTTGGGACCATGAATACCCTATGTTGCCAAGAAACACTTTTTAAGCTAAAAATTGTTTAAGGGAAAATTTTGAGGTAAGGAATTTTTTGCTAAAACAAATTACTTTCTAAAACCATAAGTCCTTGTTAGTGCATTATTTCAGGAAATGTTCGAAAAATAATTTTAGTAAAATTAGATTGTGAGGGACCATTAGTGCCTCATGTTTCCTGGAAAAACTTATCTAGATAAAAATTCTCACCATGAAACTATAGTGGGAAAACATTTTTTGTTGAAACAATTTACTTTCTACAATTATAATGCCTCGTTCGTACATTTTTTAAAGAAATGTTGGAAAAGTATTTCTAGTAAAAATACAACCCATGGGACCATTACCACCTCATGTTTTCTTGGAAACACTTTTATAGATGAAAAAACTTACTAGAAAATTTTTGCTGAAACAAATTAATTTCTACAACTGTATGACCATGTTAATGCATTTTTTTAGGAAATACTGGGAAAATATTTCCTATAAAATTACGTCTCCATGGACCATTAGGGCCTCATGTTTCCTGGTAAATACTTTTTAGGCAGAAGATTCTGTTGATACAACCTCTAGTAAAAAGAGGTTTGAGTAGTAGCCGAAAACTTCAGCTTCTGAGGTATTTTATGCTCTCAAGAACGAGACTTTATATGGAGATTTATATATCAAAAGAAATATCTGTATGTCTATTATCTTATATATTCTATCAATTTTCAATTGGATTTATCTACAAAGATAAATCAATATTTGAAGTACCGAAGGTCAGATTGGAAAAAAAAAAGATTTGAATAGCAGCAGAAAGCTTCAACTTTCGAGGTATTTTATGCTATCAAGAATGAGACTTTATATTGAGATATATATAAAGAAATATATGTAAGTCTATTCACTTAAATAATAAACCAATTTTCAATCGGATTTATCTACAAAGAGAAATAGATATTTCAAGCAGCAAAGGTCAGATTGAAAAAAATGTTCGACTAGCAGCAAAAAGCTTCAATTTTCAAGGTGTTTTATGCTATCAAGAACAAGACATTATATGGAGAATTATAAATCAAAAGAAATATATGTAAGTCTAAATCCTTACCTATTCAAAAAATTCTATATCTGAGTTCTTTATAAGGAGATGTTGATTTTGGAAGAGTCAATGGTCATGCTGAAAAAAAGGAGAAACAGTGCTTCGTTCGGCCAGATGACTGAGACAGAAATCTATCAAATTGTTTATCTTCTGATAATTATATTTTATGAAGTGAAGTTATACTTTGATGAAATTTATTTAACTCTAGTTTCATAATGAGAAAATTTCATGTAAATCTGATCTATATTTAAATATATATTCACATTGGAAGAATCAAAGGTCATTTTGGAATTCAGTTGTATTGAAAAATCCGAATTTATAACCTTTGTTTTGTGTCACTGTTTGAGTTGGTACATCAGGAAAATATCTCACTTCTCCCTGGTTTAAGGGTTTATTACTACATCTATGTTATTTGGGCTTATTTATGCATCTATGATATTTGGTTCAAGATGTGATCACTTCCATTACCCCCCAGCTTAAGGGGGAGAAGTACAAGAAGTACAAGAAAGAAGTATTTTATTCCATGTGTTATGGATAAGTTTATGTGACTAAAATATTCAAGAAATGGGGAGCACAAAAGATGCAGCTTATGCATCTAAGAAAAAATATTTATATCGGATTATGATTATTTCATGGGTCCTTCTACAAGGTTTATTATTTTGGTTCGTGTAATATGTGTAGGAAGATGGTAGTGTTACATTACAGCTGCTGCTATTATGTCTCTTTGGATGAGACATTATTATTGAAGAAGAGGTGGCCTCAGTTTCTTTTCTCATACCATAATTTATTTGACTCTAAAAAATATCATGGTTGGGACACCATGAGAGTCGGTGCCCGGATTGGGACACCACGATAAATTTAACTCTAAAAAATATCATGGTTGTGATACCATAGAGTCAGTGTCCGGATTGGGACACCATTATAAAAACACCCACTACCCCACCCCCTCCCCTGTAATGGCTTTATTAGTCCTGCCACTTGAGAGTCGTTGTCCTGTGGAGGTACGCGGTGGTGGACACTTCAGAGCAATGCCGATAGACATACTACGTACACTTCAGAGTAATGCCAATAGACACACTGCGTATAGAAGATGGAGTGTGCCCTACATCCAGCATTAGAACTGGAGTATGGAGCAATGTCTTATCCGCTAGGAGTGATTTTTATTCTCACTTATATTATGCCAGCAAGGCCTCATGGAAGGACGTAACAACGTGAATGGGAGTGTTGGAAGATGAAGGCATATTTGAAGATGTGCCATCTTATACAAAAAGATTATATACATCGTTTGTAGCAAGTTAGGAGTTCATGTTGTTCTCTCACCCCCAACTTGAGGGGGAGTGTTGGAAGATAGGCCCAAGCCCACATGACCATGGAAGGCCCACATATGTAAGAGTATTATAAGATGAGCCACAAGACCAAGGAAGGCCTACAAGATGGGCCCAAGCACATAAGAAGTAGGACCCACCACGATTACCACAAGCTGGCATCCTTATCACATAAGTTGGAAGATCAAGGAATCACAAAGGCATCTTTATCTTATGGTCACGTCCTACAAGAGTTCTAGTTTGAGTTATGTTTGTCTTTTATCAATATTGAGTTATTTAATTACGCTAGGACTTATCTTTAAGTGTTAGAGTTTGGGTGTAATTAGGACAAAGGTAGTTTTATTATAATTGGACTCTACTACCTTCCTCTATTTTAAATAGAGGTTCATGTACTCTGATTATAATAAGTTAATGAAGTCAATGAAGTATTTCTCTTTTCAATAATTCAACAGCTGCCATTGTTGTTGTTTGCTATCCATACTGAGTGGCGGTTCCCATCGTCTACATCTTGTCATGATAGTAGGATCCTATCACCATCCTATCACCAACTCTATTTATGTGGAAAAAAATCTTGGTTATTTTTATTCAGAAATTAATCTTCTAGAGTCGATTTGCTTCAGAAAGATTATTTCCAATCTTGATTAGATCTTGCTCTATTCGAAGGATCTCCAGCGTCACTGCCATTTTAGAAACTCTCTGCTGGATTGATTTTTAATATGGAAAGTTCTCAAAAACTCTCTACTGGTCAACCATCATTCTCATCAATCCGTTGTCTTCAGAACTGCTGAGCTGGTTGGAAGTGTTCTATTCAGAATTTTATCCAACTGATCTGGCTTACTGCTATCATCTTAAGATTGTCGATAATATATTTGCTCTATTCGGGAAGATTTAATGCTGATTTTATGGGAATATTGTTAGAAGATAGGCCCAAGCCCACATGATCATGGAAGATCCACATATCTAAGAGTATTATATTAAAAGATGGGCCACACGACCAAGGAAGGCCCACAAGATGGGTCCACGCACATAAGAAATAGGACCCACCATGATCACCATGAGCTGGCATCCTGTTCACATAAGTTGGAAGATCAAGGACTCACAAAGGCATCTTTATCTTCTAGTCACATCCTAGATGAGTTCTAGTTTGAGTTATGTCTGTCTTTTATCTATATTGAGTTATTTAATTATGCTAGGGCTTATCTTTAAGTGTTAGAGTTTGGGTGTAATTGGGACAAAGGTAGTTTTATTGTAATTGGACTCTACTACCTTCCTCTATTATAAATAGAGGTTCATGTACTCTGATTATAATAAGTTAATGAAGTCAAAAAATTATTTCTATTTTTCATAAATTCAACATGGTATCAGAGCAGGTTATGTGATTTGACTTGATCAACCCACAGAGTTAATGAGATCAACCCTAAGTCTAGGTTTGTGATTATTTTTTTCAGTCCCTACACCTGTAGTTTTCTTTATGTGTTTCACCTTTATACTGAGATTTTAATGTTTCAAATTATATATCAACAGAAATATATTTGAGTCTACTTTCCAAGGAAAAATTATTTTTTCCAATCGGAGTTATCTACGGAGAGATATTGATATTTGAATGAGCAAAGGTCAGAGTGCAAAAGGGGTTCAAGCAGCAGCAGAAAGCTCCAGATTTCGAGGTATTTTATGCTCTCAAGAACGAGACTTTATGTGGAGATATATATATATATATATATATCAAAAGAAATATCAGTAAGTCTATTCACTTATATATTCAACCAATTTTCAATCTGATTTATCTACAAAGATAAATCGATATTTGAAGTAGCGAAGGTCAGATTGGAAAAAAAGGTTTGTGCATCAACAGAAAGTTTCAACTTCCGAGGTATTTTATGCTATCAAGAACGAGACTTTATATGTAGAAATATATATCAAAATAAATATATGTTAGTCTATGCTGTAAATATTCAACCAATTTTAAATCGGATTTATCTACAAAAAAAATTGATATTTGAAGCAGCAAAGGTCAGACTGAAAAAAAAGGTTCGACCAGCAGTAGTAAGCTTCAACTTCCAAGGTGTGTTATGCTTTCAAGAAAGAAACTTTATATGGAGAACTATATATAAAAATAAAGCTATATAAGTTTACAAAAACATACCTATTCAAGAAATTCTAGATCTGAGTTTTTTATATGGAGATATTGATCTTGGAAGAGTCAATGGTCATGTTGGAAAAAAAGGAGAAACGGTGCTTAGTTCAGCAATATGATAGAGACCGAAATCTATCAGATTATTTTTTTATGATAATTATATTTTATGAAGTGAAGTTATAATTGGATGAAATATATTTAAGTCTATTTTCAGAATTAGAAAATTTCATTTCAATCTGATCTATATTTAAATATATATTCGCATTGGAAGAATCAAAGGTCATGCAGGTATTTAGTTATATTGAAAAATCTGAATTTATGCCCTTCGTTTTGCGTCACTATTTGAGTTACTATATCAAGAAAATATCTCACTTCTCCATGGTGTAAGGGCTTATTACTATATCTATATTATTTGGGTTTATTGCTACATCTATGATACTTGGTTCAAGCTGGGATCACTACCATTACCTCCCAGCTTGAGGGGGAGAAGCAGAAGAAGTACAAGAAAGAGGTATTTTATTCCATGTGTTGTGGATAAGTTTATGTGACCAAAATATTCAAGAAATGGGGAGCACAAAAGATGAAGCTTATGCATCTAAGAAAAAATATTTATATCAGATTATGATTATTGCATGGGTCCTTCTAAAAGGTTTATTATTTTGGTTCGTGTTATATGTATTGGAAGATGGTCATGTTACATTACAACTGCTATTACTATGTCTTTGGATGAGGCATTATTATTGAAGAAGAGGTGGCTTCAGTACCTTTTCTCATACCATAATTTATTTGACTCTCAAAAATATCACGGTTGGGACACCATAAGAGTCGGTACCTCGATTGGGACACCATGATAAATTTAACTCTAAAAAATATCACGGTTGGGATACCATGAGAGTCAGTGTCCGGATTGGGACACCATTATAAATAAACCCACTACCCCCTGTAATGGCTTTATTACTTCTGCCACTTGAGAGTCTTTGTCATGTGGAGGGACACGGTGGTGGATGCTTCAGAGCAATGCCGATAGACACACTACGTATAGAAGACAGAGTGTGCCCTACATCCAGCATTAGGACTGGAGTATGGAGCAATGTCTTACCAGCTTGGAGTGATTTTTACTTTCACTTATATTATGCCAGCATGGCCTCATAGAAGGACACAACAACGTGAGGTTGAGCGTTGGAAGATGAAGGCATAATTGAAGATGTGCCATCTTATAAAAAAAGATTCTAAACATCATTTTCAGCAAGTTGGGAGTTCATGTTGTTCTCTCATCCCCAACTTGAGGGGGAGGGTTGGAAGATAGGCCCAAACCCACATGACCATGGAAGGCCTACATATCTAAGAGTATTATAAGATGGGCCACACGACCAAGGAAAGCCCCCAAGATGGGCCCGAGCACTTAAGAAGTAGGACCTACTATGATTACCATGAGCTGGCATCCTTAACATAAGTTGGAAGATCAAGTAGGACTCACAAAGGCATCTTTATCTTATGGTCACATCCTAGAAGAGTTCTAGTTTGAGTTATGTTTGTCTTTTATCTATATTGAGTTATTTAATTATGATAGGACTTATCTTTAAGTGTTAGAGTTTGGGTGTAATTGGGACAAAGGTAGTTTTATTTTACTTGTACTCTACTACCTTCCTCTATTATAAATTGAGGTTCATGTACTCTGATTATAATAAGTTAATGAAGTCAATAAAGTATTTCTCTTTTCTATAAATTCAACGGATATCTCCTCTATTGACTTTCTAAAAACTCCTCTAATTGCCAACTCTGGTTTATTGCTGCCATCAAGCTCTGAAGCGGTGTTTGTTAGTATGTGTATCATCGTTCCAGCAGATGGATCCTCAGTTCCAAAAAACACAGCTAGAAACCTGCTGGCGGGATTAATTCCAGTCCAAAGACTGGCATTGCACTGCTGCAGAAAACTTCCATCCCTAGCCCAAAATTACATCCTCTGCTGGCATCACTGATTCTCTTCCGATCATATGAGTAATTATCTAATGCTGGTGTTGCTGTTCCATGCTATTTGGGAGCCAGAGTGGTATTTCCAACGAGTTCAGAATCCGAAAAAAAAAAAATTTTGAAACAGCTTTTGTTTTATTTTCCGGAAACTATTATGGCTCATCTTCGTCTCCAGCTTGGTTATTGTTTCTAGACAAAGACGGTATCCCCCTCTGTTTGGTGTCGGGGAGGAAGATGTTGATTTTTCAGAATTAAATTGACAGATTAGGTGCTGCCTTGCCATTACGTCGAGGTTCCGATCTACCGAGGAAACTCAGCCAAAAATATCTTTTTGATAGATATTCTCCCGAGCCATCGGTTCTCTGCTTGAACTTGGAAGCTTCTATTTTCATTGTTGTGTATGTTGTTCCTGCGTAATTCTGCTATATTCGAAAACTCCAGTAATCTTCTGTCAATCCGGAATTGATGTTGGTTGCTATTTTGGGAGGATGAAGGTGCTGGATGATTGATACCACCATGTTGTCGTTTTTGGACAGCGAACCCGTGTCTCTGCTGCATGGGGGAAGATGACACTGTATCTGAATATCAAGTTTCCTAAGCTAGAAAAATTTATTTAATGGAGCATTGGGTCGAGAGCCTGCCGAGCAGCCCATGCCAGGCCGAGTTAACATAGCAACCCGAGGCTACTTACTGGTTTTGTTCATGACCGAGTCAACTCATACCGAGTCAATTCAGCCAGGTCAACCTGACTCAGCCCACCTATTTTCTGCCTCGATTATACGTGTTCAGGTCCCGATTTCTATACATATTTCTTCCACGACCCGATTATATTAATCTACTATTTGACACTGTTCGACTCGGTTCTATATCTCCGACTGAATTATTATCATAGATTATTACTTGATTCCAACATACTATTTGGTGAAACTTCCTTATTTAGTGATGAACTCGCTATGGACTATTTCATGTGTCCTTATTACTGTTAAAGACTTTCATTATTTACCGATTATACGCTGCTATACAAAATACACAGGTGGTACATGTTATTTGGGCATTGGCCCATTTCCGCTACTGCTATTGTGTCTCTTTGATTGAGACTTTATTTATGAAGAAGAACTACTTGGTCACTTGCCTTGGGCTCATTATTTGCTGACTGTTGTCAGCATTGATTTGTTTGATGCAGAATTTGAATTTCTTAGAAAAAGAAAGCACATGGTGGCCTCAACATCTTGTCTTCCTCTTTACCAATTACCCATTGGTTATTTGGCAGCCTTTCTCCTACCATCTTTTTATTTGACTCTAACATACCCTTTTGGGCCAACCTCTTGTTTGTTGCTTCGGTTGGTTTACCTTTACACACACACACACACACACACACACACACATATATATATATATATATATATATATATATATGGGTGTTTTAAGTCCATTGAGACTTTTTATATATATACATGCATCTGTTATTACCGTCTTGTGAATGATAGACATTTCCCACTTATCACCCATTTCTACCTTTGAGACTCAATGCCCAGGTTGGGACACCGTGATGGAGGAGCTTATTACTACATCTATGTTATTTGGTTCAATCTGGGATCACTGCCATTACCTCTCAGCTTTTGGGGGAGTGTTGGTTGATATGATGTAATCAGGGTGGCACTGATGTAATTAGTTTACTTTTTCTGTGTCTTATTCACTCTTATTAGGGTGAAGGTTTACATGTAATATTGATACTTTTGATACCTATAAATATGACTTATGGGGGAGGGTTTGGCCTAAGTCCATAACCTCTTCTTCCTCTTGTTTTCTCCCAATGAGTGTCTCCCTCTTTATCTCCATGAACTAAATCCATGGAGTCCTGAAAATCAACATGGTATCAGAGCATTGATTTTCGAGACTTGGGTATGTTTTTCAGAATTTCAAAAACCAATTTTTTTCTTTTGCTCATATTTTTGTTTTATTTCTCATCATTTCTGGAACTTCATTTTATTTTTTTTATTGTTACTCTGGTTCTCTAGCCTCAAAATAATCTCAATATTTTGCCAGTGATGGAGATGACGAACTAGCAAGTGCTCTAACTCAGAAAATTTACTTCACTGCTGCAGCAAGACCTAGTGAACACGAGATTTTTTTGCTTCTTTGAGGATTATTTATAATCTTTGGAACATTATTTTTCGCCAATTACGAAAGTTGTTATGTCATTGTTTTTCGCTGAGTTAATCTTCCAAAGTCCCTGCCATTGTTGTTGTCTGCTTTCCATTCTGAGTGGAGGTTCCCATCATCTACATCTTGTCATGATAGTAGGATCCTATCACCAACTCTGTTTCTACGGGAATAAATATTGGTTATTTTTATTCAAAAACTAATCTTCTAGAGTCGATTTGTTTCGGGAAGATTATTTCCAATCTTGATAAGTCGTGCTCTATTTAGAAGGATCTCCAGTGTCACTGCCATTTCAGAAACTCTCTGTTGGATGATTTTTCTTTCGAAAAGTTCTCGAAAACACTCTACTAGTCAACCATCATTCTCATCAATCCATTTATCTTCGGAATAATTGAGTTGGTTGGAAGTGTTCTTTTCAGAAGTTTATCCCACTGATCTGGCTTACTGCTGCCATCTTAAGATTGTTGATAATATATTTGCTATGTTCTAGAAGATTTACTTCTGATTCTCTGGGAGATATCTCCACTACTGATTTTTTGGAAACTCGTCTGATTGCCAACTCTGGTTTATTGCTGCCATCAAGCTTTGGAACGGCATTTGTTAGTCTGTGTATCATTGTTCCAATAGATGGATCCTCAGTTCCAGAAAACTCAGTTAGAAACCTGCTAGCAGGATTAATTCCAGTTTGAAGACTGGCATTGCACTGCTGTAGAAAACTTCCATTCCAAGCCCAAAATTACATCCTTTGCTAGCATCATTGATTCTCTTCCGATCTTATGTGAAATTATCTAATGCATGTGTTGCTATTGCATGCTATTTGGGAGCCCACATGGTATTTCCGGCAAGTCCATAATCCAATTATTTTTTTGAGCCAGCTATTGTTTTCTTTTCCGAAAACTCCTCTGGCTCATCTTCATCTCCAGCTTGGTTACTATTTTTGAATGAATACGTTGTCCTCCTTTGTTCGGCGTTGGGGAGGAAGATGATGATTTTTCAGAATTAAATTGCCAAATTAGGTGCTGCCTTGCAGTTGTGTCGAGGTTTCGATCTACCGAGGAAACTAAGCCAGAAATCTCTTTGTGATAGAAATTCTCCCGAGCCGTTGATTCTCTGCTTCAACTAGGAGTTTTCTGTCTTCATTCTTGTGTTTTCTACTGCTGCGTAATACTGCTTTCTTCGAAAACTCCCGTAATCTTCTGTCAATCTGGAATTGATGCTACTTTGGGAAAATGAAGTTGTTGGCTGATTGATCCAGTCGTGTTGCCATTTCTGGACGGAGAACCAGCGTCTCTGCTGCACTGGGAAGATGACACTGTTGCTGAATATTAAGTTTCCTTAGTTAGGAAAATTGATTTAAAGGAGCTCCGGGTCGAGCACCTGCCGAGCTACCAGGACTGGGCCGAGTTAACCCAGCAACCCGAGGCTACTTACTGGTTCTGTTCATGACCAAGTCAACTCGGACAACCTTGGACCGTGTCAATTTAGCTAGGTCAACCTGACTCAGCCCACCTATTTTCTACCTTGGTTATACGTGTTCAGGTCCCAAGTTCTATACATATTTCTTCTATGACTCTGTTATATTGGTCTACTATTTGACTCGGTTTGACTCGGTTCTCTATTTCTTGCTGAATTATTATCTTGGATTATTACTCGATTCCAACATACTATTTGGTGCAACTTCCTTATTTAGTGATGGACTTGTTGTGGACTATTTCATGTGTCCTTATTACTATTAAGGACTTTCATTATTTATCGGTTCTACGCTGCTATACAACTTGCACATCTGGTACATGTTATTTCGGCATTGTCCCAATTATGCTATTGCTATTGTGCTCTTTGATTGAGACTATATTTCTGAAGAAAAACTCCTTGGTCACTTGCCTTAGGTTCATTATTTGCTGACTGTTGTCGGCATTGATTCGTCTGATGCAGAATTTGAATTTCTTAGAAAAATAAAGCACATGGTGGCCTCAACATCTTGTTTTCCTTTTTACCCATTACCCATTGGTTATTTAGCAACCTTTCTCATACCATCTTTTATTTGACTCTTACATACCCCTTTGGGCCAACCTCTTGTGTGTTGCTTCTTTTGGTTTACCTTTACACATACACACACACACACACACACACACACACACACACATATATATATATGGGTGTTTTAAGTCCATTGAGACTTTATATACATGTACATGGGTCTTTTATCAGCGTCTTCTGAATATTTTTGACTTATCACCCATTTCTACATATGAGAGTCGGTGCCCGGGTTGGTACACTATGATGGAGAAACTTATTACTACATCTATGTTATTTGGTTCAAGCTGGGATCACTGCCATTTCCTCCCAACTTGAGGGGGAGTGTTGGAGGTTATGATGTAATTTAGGTGGCACTGATGTAATTAGTTTACTTTTTCTATCTCTTATTCACTCTTATTAGGGTGAAGGTATACAAGTGATATTGATACTTTCGATACCTATAAATATGACTTATGGGGGAGGGTTTGGCCCAAGTCCATAACCTCTTCTTCCTCATGTTTTCTCCCGATGAGTGTCTCCTTCGTTTTCTCCATGAGCTAAATCCATGGAGTCCTGAAAATCAACAAAAGTAAGGTAGCTTCATGGAGTAGAGGATGCCTCAAGAAACCTCAAGGAGATGACGGTTATTTCTTTTAGCAACACCATTCTTTTGAGGGGGGTAGGCACAAGATGTTTGATGGATAAGGCCATGAACTTCATAGAATGATTGGAACTCAGTAAAGAAATATTCTTTAGCATTTTCAGACCGAAGTATGTGAAATTTCTTGTCAAACTGAGTTAACACCATAGCATGAAAGGTCTTAAAGATAGTAATTATTTTAGATCTTTCTTTAAAAGGATATAACCAAGTTACCTGGGTAAAATCATCAACAAAAGTAACAAAGTATTTAACATGAGAAATATTAGAGACACACAAGGGTCCCCTTATATCATAATGTACTAAAGAAAAAGGAGCAACACTAGTAAGTTTAGGCCGAGGAGAATATGTACTTCTTTGGTGTTTGCTTAATTGACCAACCTCACAATTGAAAGTAGATAAAGACTTTAATGAAAGAAGTAAATGGTGAAGGGAAAGTGTAGACAAATGACCAAGCCGGTTGTGCCAAAGTTGTGCCTCGGATGTAGAGGATGAAAGTGTAGCTAAAGAAGGCAGGTCAAAGTAACACAAACCCCCTTTTTCATGGCCACCACCAATCACCCGCTTCATAGTTAGATCCTGAAATAAACAAGAAGAGGGTGAGAATGTAACAAAGCAATTTAGATGTTTTGTGAGTTGGCTTATTGAGAGTAAGTTTAAAGGAATTGGGGAACATATAGGACATCTTTAAGTGGGATAGAGGGGGTAATACAAGAGGATCCCTTGCCAAGTAATTTGGTTTGGGTACCATTAGCAATAGTAACAAATTTATTGGGAATACACGAAGAGAAAGAATTGAGCATGTGCTTGTTACCTGAGGGATGTTCGGAGGCCCCAGAGTCTATTGTCCAAGATGAAGATGAGGAAGAGGAAGAAAACATACCTGAATCAATAGTGGTAGCAACTGTAGGTAAAGGTGGAAGGGAAGATTCCATAATTGACTTCATTTTCTAAAATGTGTCATAGTCTTCAGCAGTGAGAGTCATCTTCCCAGATTGGGAGTCAGCCTTATCTTCATGTTTATCAATTTTAACGAAGGTTGGGGTATCCGTGGCCCAATCTGGTTTACCATGTAGCTTCCAATAACTCTCCACAAGGTGGTTCTGACCACCACAATAGGTGCATATGCAGGACTCTTTGCATGAGTGGGTAGGATCAGTTCTACCACCTCTTGTTCAGCCTCCTCTAAAATTTCTGTCATGTCATCGGTTGGTGGATGATGTGCCTCTATTACTGGAGTATATAGCCAATGGAGCATGATTATGTGAGGTAAGAGATGGATCAAGGATTCTCAGTAATGTGGCAATAATTTCATCAATGGATGGAAGTGTGGATGAGCTAAGAAGTTACGTCTTAGCAACTTCATGGTATGGCTTGATATTCGTCAAGCATATTGCGGCCGCTAAAGCTTGTCGTTGCCTCTCTTGAACCAAAATATTGGTAGAGTACGGTTGAGCAATCTTCCACTCTTGAAGGAGACCCCAAAATTAAGCCAAAAACTCATGAATATTATCCCCTTGCTTAGTATTTATCATGTTTTGCAAGACATCAAACAATTTTTGCAAAGAGATCGTGCCTGAATATCACTTAGCACATGTGTCCCAAATGTCTTTGGCTGTTTCCAAGTGGACAACATTGTTGGCTACATGTTCTTCCATACTATTAATAAGCCAACTAATGACCAAATTATCATTCTTAACCCACTTGAGGTAGGATAGATCTTCTTCATCAATCGGTGGAGAAGGTTTATTTAAGTGACCGAGAAGGTCACGAGTAATAACAACCCTCTGTACCGATTGCAATCAACTAAGATAATTTGAGAGGCCCCTTGAGGGAATAAAAGTAATTTTGAGTATGTCACTCTTATTACAACATCCATCTTGAAGTAAAACAAATGTTTAAACCACACTCAAGATTAATTATCGAAACTCCAAGTATAAGAGTGAGTTAAATCAAAGTGGGAAGGCACTTTAAATCAAGTATAGGCTGCCAAATAAGTCAATCCAAATGTCCCAAATAGACAAAATAAGCGAAAAACTTCTAAAAAAAGTCCACTAATTCAACTTGAAGGATCCCTGTACCAAATCAGTCACTTGCAAATTTGAGATCTAGAGTCTTATCCACAAGATCAGGCACTAAATCATCAAAACATTTGTGCCTATGTCAAGTGGAGTCACCATCCATAAATGAATCAAATTCTTTTATATCCTTAAAAAATCTAAAGAGGATAGAGTGAAAACTTATGCCTTAAACCCAAAATTCCAAAATCGTGGCCAAACACTTTAAGAACCACAATTTTCTCTCTTTCAGATCCTTTGTAGAAAATAAGGTCCCCTATAAATCTCAACTCATAGGGACAATCCAACTTCCAAATAACCAAGTGTTGGAGTTCTAGAGAGTAGAGAGAGCAACAGAATAGTAGAGGCACATAGATGAAACTTTATCCTGCTGGGATTTAAACATAAGTTGATTCACCAGCTAAATGAATAGACCCAAATGTGAGAGGCCTCACAGCAACATGTGTTGGAATTCCAACTCATATAAAATTGATACAAGTCACATGTAAGTAACTGAATCTCAAATCATCAATCTTGATAAAACAACTTGTAACAACCAACAACCTTCTAATTTAGCTACAAGAAGACCAAGATAATAACATCTTCTTAATCACAAGGGGTTAATCTTCATGACTTCTCATATGAAGATCATCTTGTCTTGATGCAATCATAAGATCAAAGCCTCAACATATAGCAAGGAAAAAGTGTAAATAATAACCAGAAATAACTTATCTCTTCATTGTTGGACTCCTTCATGAGTAATTTCATGGCCAGATCTTCATAAATATTATTTTGTATACTTTATCAAAGGGGATCCTAATCTCTATGCTCAAATACCATGTAGAATTTAAGATCCCATGATGAAAACTTAAACCAAACTAGGAAGAAGAAGGATAAGAGACAGAGAAGAGATCAATCATCAAGGGAGAGAGCTTGGATAGAGGAGAAGAGGGAGAGCGCCGACAAAGGGAAGAGAGCATGGATGAATTTGGGGAAAAGGAGGAGAGAGTTTGAATGCTCTCCCTCGTAGCCAAAGCCTCTATTTATAGCTTTCACAATGCTCTTTTAGGGCTACTACATTATAAAAGAAGAGACATAAAAATGGCAAGTTTTTACAACTGTGTGCCATCTTTATGAGAAATCTTCTTATATACCCATATGCCACCTCTTAGATGTGTGGGTTTTCTTTTCTTGGATGTGTGGGCTTGAGCCCATTCTTTTAAAACTTTTCTTGGATGCATGGTCTTGAGCCCACTATTCCAACACTTTCTAAAACCACATGGCCTTGTTAGTGCTTTTCTTCACAAAATGTTCGAAAAGTATTTTTAGTAAAATACGTTGTGAGGGACGCTCAATGCCTCATGGTTCCTAGAAAAAATTTTCAAGCTAAAAATTCTTACCAGGAAACTATTGTGTTAAAACAATTTTTTTTGAAACAAATTACTTTCTACAACTATAAAGTCTTGTTAGTGCATTTTTTTGGGAAACGTTGGAAAATTATTTCTAGTAAAAATAGACCATTGGGACCATTATTGCCTCATGTTTCCTAGAAATATTTTTCATGTTGAAAATTCTTACCAGAGAAATTTTGTGGTAAGGATATTTTTTTATGAAACAAACAAATGACTTTCTACAATTATAAGGCCTTGTTAGTGCATTTTTTTAGACATGTTGGAAATTTATTTCTAGTAAAAATGCCTCTCTAGGGACCATTAGAGCCTTATGTTTCCTTGAAACACATTTCAAGTTGAAAATTCTTACTAGAAAAAAATTTCTTAAACAAATTACTTTTTACAATTATATGACCTTGGTAGCACATTTTTTTAGGAAACGCTGAGAAAGTATTTCTAGTAAAAATATGACTCCACATACCATTAGTGCCACATGTTTTCTGGAAAACACATTTTCGGCAGAAAATTCTTACTAGGAAAACTTTACTAAAACGAATTACTTTCTATAACTATAAGGTTTTGTCAGTGATTTTTTTTTTTTTTTAGGAAACGTTGGAAAATTATTTCTTTTAAAAATATGTATCCAAGGACCATTAGTGCCTGATGTTTTCTGGAAACACTTTTCTACCTGAAAATTCTTTCTAGTAATCATTTTTTGGTCTAGAATTTTTTGCTGAAACAAATTAATTTTTGCAAATATAAGGCCATGTTAGTTATTTTTTTAGGAGACGTTGAAAATGTATTTCTACTAAAAATACATCTCCATAGACCATCATTGCCTCATATTTCTATGAAACACTCTTCAAGATGAAAATTCATACCAAGGAAATTTTGTGATAATGCATTTTTGCTGAAATAAATTACATTTTACAACTATAAGGCCTTCATGCCTTTTTTAAGCAAACATTGAAAAAGTATTTCTAGTAAAAATATGTGTCAAGGAACCATCAGTGTCTCACGTTTCCAAGATCACTTTTCTTATAGAAAATTATATCTTGGAAAATTTTGGTGTTAGGCAATTTTTTTTTTGAAACAAATCACTTTTTACATCATTAAGGCCTTGTTACTGCCCTTTTAGGAAACTTTGGAAATGTATTTTTAGTAAAAATAGATCTCCAGGGTCCATTAGTGTCTCATGTTTCCTTGAAACACTATTCAAGTAGAAAATTCTTACTAGGAAAATTTTTTTGTAAGACATTTTTTTATGAAACAAATTACTTTCTATAACTCTAAGGTCTTGTTACAACATTTATTCAGGAGACATTGGAAAAGTATTTCAAGTACAAATACTTCTCCATGGACCATTAGTGTCTCATGTTTCCAGGAAACACTTTTTAAGCTAAAAATTCTTATCAAGAAAATTTTGATGTAAGGCAATTTTTGCTAAAACAAATTACTTTCTACAACCACATGGCCCAGTTAGTACATTTTTTAAGGAAATGTTCAAAAAGTATTTTTAGTAAAAATACATTGTGATGGACCATTAGGGCCTCTTGTTTCCTGAAAAAACCTTTTCTAATTGAAAATTCCTATCAGGCAACTATTGTGGTAAAACAATTTTTGCCGAAACAAATTACTTTCTACAA
This sequence comes from Aristolochia californica, assembly GCF_029961685.1. NCBI lineage: Eukaryota > Viridiplantae > Streptophyta > Magnoliopsida > Piperales > Aristolochiaceae > Aristolochia > Aristolochia californica. The sequence continues at coordinate 28,635,664 of NW_027181992.1, read as the reverse complement.
CTATAGGGCCTTGATTGTGCATTTTTTTAGGAATTGTTGGAAAATTATTTCTAGTAAAAATACGACCCTTGGGACCATTACTGTCTCATGTTTCCTAGAAACATTTTTCATGTTGAAAATTCTTACTAGGGAAATTTTGTGGAAATGATATTTTTTATGAAACAAATTACTTTCTTCAACTATAGGGCCTTGTTAGTACATTTTTTGGACATGCTGGAAATGTTTTCCTAGTAAAAATACATCTTCATGAACCATTACTTCATCATGTTTCCTGGAAATGCTTTTCAAGCAGAAATTTTTTACTAGAAAATTTTTGCTGATACAAATTACTTTCTACAACTATCTGACTTTGTTAGTGCATTTTTCCAGGAAAGTCTGGAAAAATATTTCTAGTAAAAATACATCACCTTGGACTATTAGTGCCTCATGTTTCCTAGAAAACACTTTTCAGGCAGAACATTCTTACTTGGAAAACTTTACTAAAACAAATTACTTTCTATAACTATAAGGTTTTGTTAGTGATATTTTTTTAGGAAACGTTGGAAAAGTATTTTTAGTAAAAATATGTCTCCAAGGACTATTAATGCCTGATGTTTTCTGGAAACACTTTTCTACCTGAAAATTCTTTCCAGGAATCATTTTTGGCGAAACATTTTTTGCTGAAACAAATTAATTTTTGCAACTATAAGGCCTTGTTAGATCATTTTTTAGGTAGTGTTGGAAATGTATTTCTACTAAAAAAAATGTCTCCATGGACCATTTGTGCCTCATATTTCCATTAAAAACTTTTCAAGCTGAAAATTCTTGCCTAAACATTTTTGTGATAAGGCAATTTTTGTTGAAAAAAATTACATTTTAATACTATAAGGCCTTGTTAATCCCTTTTTTTAGGAAACATTGGAAATATATTTCTCGTAGAAATACGTGTCCAGGGACCATTAATGCCTCATGTTTCCAGGAATCACTTTTCTTGTTAAAAATTCTTACCTAGAAAATTTTGGTAGAAGGCATTTTTTCTTAAACAAATAACTTTTTACATCATTAAGGCCTTGTTACTGCCTTTTTAGGAAACTTTGGAAATGTATTTCTTTTAAAAATACATCTCCATGGTCCATTAGTGCCTCATATTTCATAGAAACACTATTCGAGACAAAAATTCTTACCTGGAATTTGTCAGTCAATTTTTGCTGAAACAAATTACTTTATACAACTCTAAGGTCTTGTTAGTACTTTTATTCATGAGACATTGGAAAACTATTTCTAGTAAAAATACATCTGCAGGGACAATTAGTGCCCCATGTTTCCAATAAACACTTTTTAAGCTGAAAATTCTTACTAGGAAAATTTTGTTGAAGCAAATTACTTTCTCCAACTACAAGGCCTTGTTACTGCATCTTTTAGGAAACAATGGAAATATATTTATAGAAAAAATACGTCATGCGGGATAATTAATGCCTCTTGTTTCCTCGAAACACTTATCTCGTAGAAAATTCATACAAAATAAATTTTTTGGTAAGGTAATTTTTGCGAAAACAAATTACTATCTACAACTCTAAGGCCTTGTTAGTGCCTTTTTTAGGAAATGTTGGTAATGTATTTCTAATAAAAATATGTGTCCACATACCATTAGTGCCTCTTATTTCCTATAAACAATTTTCAATCTAAAAATTCTTACCTGGAAAATTTCGCTAAAACAAATTATTTTCGACAACCATAAAGACTTGTTAGTGCATTTTTTTTTCAGGAAATGTTGGAAATGTATTTCTAGTAAAAATACGTCTCTAAAGACCATTAGTGCTTCATGTTTCTAGGTAACACTTTTCTAGTTAAAAAATCTTACTAGGAAAATTTTGTGGTAAGACAATTTTTGTTAAAACAAATTACATTTTAAAACTATAAGGCCTTTTTAGTGCCTTTTTTCAAGAAACATTGGAAAAGTGTTTTGAGTAAAAATACATCTCTAGGCACCATTAGTGCTGCATGTTTCCAGGCAACACTTTTCTAACTGAAATTTATACTCGGAAACTTTTCTGGTAAGTCAATTTTTGAATAAACTAATAACTTTCTACATCTACACGCCCATGGTGGTGCCTTTTTTCAGGAAACATAGAAAAAATATTTCTAGAAAAAATACATCTCTAAGGACCTTTAACACCTCTTATTTCCTGGAAACACTTTTCTAGCTGAAAATTCTTAGTAGGAGAATGTTCTTGTAAGGCAACTTTTTGTTAAAACAAATATCTTTCTACAATTGTAAGCTCTTGTTAGTGCCTTTTTTAGGAAACTTTTAAAAATACTTCTTGTAAAAATACATCTCCACAGACCATTAGTCGCTCATGTTTGTTGGAAACCCTTTTCTAGTTGAAAATTCTTACTAGAAGAATTTTCTGGTAAGGCAATTTTTATTGGATCAAATTACCTTTTTAAACTATAAGGCCTTGTTAGTGCTTTTTTTTTTCAGAAAATATTGGAAATGTATTTCTAGTAAAAATACATCTCCATGAACGACTAGTGCCTCACGTTTCTTGGAAACACCTTTCAAGCCAATAATTCTTACAAGGAACTTTTTGCTGAAACAAATTACTTTCATCAACTATAAGGTTTTGTTAGTGCATTTTTTAAGGAAATGTTAGAAAAGTATTTGAGGATAAATATGTCACCCGGGCCCACTAGTGTCTCATGTTTCATGGAAACACTTTTTTAGCTGAAAATTCATACTAAGAAAGTTTATTTGTAAAACACATTTTGCTGAAACAAATTACTTTTTTGCAAACTATAAGGCCTTGTTAATGATTTTTTTAGGAAACGTTGCTAATGTATTTCTCATAAGAATACGTCTCTAGGGAGCATTTGTGCCTTATTTTTCCAAGAAACACTTTTCTAGCAGAAAATTCTTACTTGGAAATTTTTGTGAGCTATCAGTCCTAGTTAGTGCCTTTTTTCAGGAAACGTTTGGAAAATATTTCTTGTAAACATACGTCACCAGGAGCCAATAGTGCCTCACGTTTCAGGGAAGAACTTTTCCAGCTGAATATTGTTACCCTAAAAATTTGAGGAAATGTATTTCTAGGAAAAATACGACTCCTGGGACAATTAGTGCCTCATGTTTCCTGGAAACACTTTTCTAGATTAAAATAGTTACCAAGATATTTTTAACGGCAATTTTAGCTGAAAAAAATTAGTTTCTACAACTATAAGGTCTTTTTAGTGCCTTTTTTCAGAAAACGTTGGAAAATTATTTCCAGTAAAAATATGTCACCTAGGATCATTAGTGCTCCATGTTTCCTGAAAATACTTTTCAAGCTGAAAATTCTTACAAGGAAAATGGTGTTGAAACAAATTACTTTCCACAACTATAAGGCCTTATTATTGATTTTTTTACAGGAAACATTGGAAATGTAATTATAGTAAAAATGCATCTTGAGGGACCATTAGTGCCTCATGTTTCCCAAAAACACATTTCTAGTTGAAAATTCTTCCCAAGAAAATTTAGTAGTAATACTACTTTTGGCTGAAAAAATTAAATTTTACAACTATAAGGCTTTGTTAGTGTCGTATTTCAAGAAAAATTGGAAAATATTCCTAGTAAAAATACATATTTAGGGACCATTAGTGCCTCATATTTCCTAAAACACGTTTTATAGCTGAAACCTCTTACCAAGAAAATTTTGTGGTACGATAAATTTTGCAGAAACAAATTACTTTCTATAACTGGTAGGCCTTGTTACTTCTTTTTGTTTAGGAAATATTGGAAAAGTATTACTAGTAAAAATACATCTCCAGAGACAACTAGTACCTCATGTTTCCTGGAAACTCTTTTTTAGCCGAAAATTCTGACCAGGAACATTTTCAGGTAAGGCAAATTTTGCAAAGACAAATTACTTTCTACAACTATAAGGCCTTGTTTGTGCCTTTTTTCAGGAAACATTGGAAAAATATTTCTAGTAATAATACATCTCTAGAGACCATAAGTGCCTCATGTATCTTGGAAACACTTTTCTAGGTGAAAATTCTTATTAGGAAAGTTTTATGGTAAGGCAACTATTGCTAAAACAAATTACTTTGCATGACTATAAGGCCTTGTTAGTGCCTTTCTTTTAGGGAACTTTGAACAAATCATTCTAGTAAAAATACGTCTCCCTGGACCATTAGTGCCACATGTTTCTTGGAAACACTTTTCTAGCTGAAAATTCTTACTAAGAAAAATTTGTGGTAAGGCAATTTTTGCTAGACAAATTACATTCTGCAACTATAATGCTTTGTTCGCGTATTTTACCATGAAATATGGGAAAGGTTTTTGAAGTAAAAATAAAACTATAAGGACAATTAGTGCCTCATATTTCCCAGAATTTTTTTTTTCAATCTGAAAATTCTTTCCAAGAAATTTCTTTCTAAAATAAATTACTTTCTACAACTTTTAGGTCTTGTTAGCACATTGGAAAATAATTTCTAGTAAAAATAAATCTACAGGGACCATTAGTGCCTCATGTTTGCTAGAAACACTTTTCTAGCTGAAAATTCTAACAATAAAAATTTTCTTGTAAGATAATTTTTATTGAAACAAATTACTTTTTTCAAACTTAAGGCCTTATAAGCGCATTTTTTTTCAAAAAAATGTTTGAAATATATTTCTTGTAAAAATATCTCTTGGAGCCATTACTTCCTTATGTTTCATGGAAACACTTTTCAAGGTGAAAATTCTTACCAGTAAAATTTTGTTGAAACCAATTACATTCTATAATTATTAGGTCTTGTTAGTGAATTTTTTAAGGAAATATTGGAAAATTATTTCTAGTAAAAATACATCTCCAGGGACCATTAGTGACTCATGTTTCATGGAAACACTTTTCTAGCTTAAAATTCTTACCAAGAATTTTTTTGGAAAAGAAATTTTCACACAAACAAATTACTTTGTGCAACTATAAGGCCTTGTTAGTGCACCTTTTAAGGAAAATTGAAAAATTATTTCTAGTAAAAATACATCTACATGGGCCCATTAGTTCTTCATTTTTTTTGGAAACACTTTTCTAAAAGAAAATTCTTACAAGGAAAATTTTATATCAATGCAATTTTTGGTGAAATAAATAGCCTTCTTATGGAATCAATGTAAAATTAATTTTAGTAAAAATACGTCTCCAAGGACTATTAGTGCCTCATGTTTCTCTAAACACTTTTATAGCTAAAAAGTTTTTCCAAGAAAAGTTTATGGTAAGCAAATTTTTGGTGAATGAAATTAGTTTCTACAACTAAAAGGCCTTCTTAGTGTTTTTTTTAGGAAATGTTGGAAACATATTTCTTGTAAAAATACTTCTCTAGGGACCAAAAACTTTTCTTGCTAAAACATTTTACAGGAAATTTTTGTGATAAGGCAACTTTTGCTAAAACAAATTATATTTTACAACTACAAGGCCTTGTTAGTGCCTTTTTTCAAGAAACGTTGGAAAAATATTTCTAGTAAAAATATGTCTCCGAGGACCATTAATGCCTCAAGTTTCCTAGAAACACTTCTCTACCAAAAATGTTTTATAAGGAAAATTTTATGGTTAGGAAATTTTTGGTGAAATAAATAACTTTCCACAATTGTAAGCTCTTGTTAATGCCTTTTTAAGGAAACTTTGAAAATCTATTTCTTTTAAAAATACGTCACCAGGGACCATTTGTGCGTCATGTTTCTTCGAAACACTTTTCTTATAGAAAATTCTTACATTTAAAATTTTGTTGTAAGGCATTTTTTGCGGAAACAAATTACTTACTACAACTTTAAAGCATTGTTAGTGAATTTTTTCAGGAAACATTGGAAAAGTATTTCATGTAAAGATACATCTCTAAAGACCATTAGGGCTTCATGTTTCCTATAAATCACTTTTCTAGCATAAAATTCTTTCCACAAAAATTTTGTGGTAAGGCAATTTTTGTTGAAACAAATTACTCTCTATAACTGTAAGCCCTTGTTAATGCCTTTTTTGAAGAAACATTGGAAAAGTATTTCTAGTAAAAATATGTCTCCAAAGACCAATAGTGCCTCACATTTCCTAGAAACACTTTTCTAGCTAAAAATTTTGAGGTCTGGTAATTTTTGTGGAAACAAATTACTTTCTTCAACAATAAGGCTTGCAAGTGCCTTCTTTCAAGAAACTTTGGAAAAGACTTTCTGTGAAAATTCTTCTCCATGCACACTAAGGGTCTCATCTTTCCCAAAAAAAAAAAAAATTTATGGTTGAAAATTCTTTCTAGAAATTTTTTATGGTATGACATTTTTTGTTGAAACAAATCACTTTCAACAACTATAAGGCCTTGTTATTGCCATTTTTAAAAAAAAATTTGGAAATGTATTTCTTGAAAATAATACACCTCCAACGACCATGTTACTTGGAAACACTTCTCTATCTAAAAACTCTTACCATTAAAATTTTCAGGTAAGGCAATTTTTCCTAAAACAAATTACAACTATAAGGTCTTGTTATTGTATTTTTTTTCTGGATATATTTGATAATTACTTCAAGAAAAAAGACATCTCCATGGACCATTCACCTCATGTTTATTGGAAACACTTCTTGAGCTCAAAATACATACTGGGAACTTTTTCTGAAACTAATTACTTTCTACAATTATAAGGCCTTGTTAGTGCATTTTTTAGGAAACATTGGAAAAGTATTTCTAGTAAAAATATGTCTCCAGGGTCCCATTAGTTCCTCATGTTTCCTGGAAACACTTTTCAAGCTAAAAATTCTTACTAGGAAAATTTTGCTGAAACAAATTACTTTATACAAATATAAGGCCTTGTTAGTGCATTTTTTAAGGAGACATTCGAAAAATATGTCTACTAAAAATACGTCTCAAGGGGCCATTAATGCCTCATCTTTCCGGGAAACACTTTTCTAGCAGAAAATTTTTTCCAAAAAAATTTTCTGGTAAGGCAATTTTTATTGAAACAAATAACTTTCTCCAACCATTAGGTTGTGTTAGTGCATTTTTTCAAGAAAGGTTAAAAATGTATTTCTAGTTTAAATGCATCTCCATAGTCCATTAGTGCCTCATGTTTCCTGGAAACACTTTTCTAGCTGAAATTTTTTACGAGGAAAATTTTGATGTAAGGCAATTTTTGCTGAAACATGTTACTTTTTACAACTAAAACGCCTTGTTTGTGCATCTTTTCAAGAAATATTGGAAAAATATTTCTACTTAAAATATGTCTCCAATGACCATTAGTGCCTCATTTTTCCTAGAAACACTTTTCAAGCTGAATTTGTTTACCTGGAAACTTTTTTTGAAACAAATTACTTTCTACAACTATCAGGCCTTGTAAGTGCATTTTTTTTAGGTCGATCCATTTGCGGACTCTGCTATGGCGCTAATTAGGCTCCACAACTTAAAAATTAGTGTTTTTTATCAGGAAACGATTTCAAAGTATTTCAAGTAAAAATACGTCTCTAGGGACCATTAGTGCATCATGTTTCGAGGAAACCTATTTCTAGCTGAAAATTTTTACCTGGAAAATTTTATGGTAAAGCAATTTTTTTCTGAAACAAGTTACTTTCTACAACTACAAGGCCTTCTTAGTGATTGTTTTTCAGGAAACATTGGAAAATTATTTCTTGTAAAAATACATCTCTAGTCACCATCTGTGCCTCATGTTTCCTAGAAATATATTTTAAGCAGAAAATTCTTATGAGGAAATTTTTTAGGTAAGGCAATTTTTGCTAAAACAAATTACTTTCTAAAACAATTTGCCCTTGTTAGTGCATTTTTCAAGAAATGTATGCAAAGTTTTTTTTTTTTTTGTAAAAATACGTCTCTAGGGACCATTAGTGCCTTAGGTTTCATGGAAACACTTTTCTAGGTGAAAATTTTCACCAAAATGATTTTTTAGTAAGGGATTTTTTGCTAAAAAAAATTACTTTCCAGAACAGTAAAGCCTTGTTTGAGCCATTTTTCAGGAAATGTACGCAAAATATTGGTGGTAAAAATACCTCTCTAGGGACCATTACTACCTCATGTTTCATGGAAACACTCTTTTAGGTGAAAATTCTTACCAGAAGTATTTTGTGGTATGACATTTTTTGTTGAAACAAATTACATTCTAGAACTGTAAGTCCATTTTATTGCTTTTTTAAAGGAAATGTTGACAAAGTATTTCTAGTAAAGTTATGTCTCTAGGGACTATTAGTGCCTCATATTTTTTGGAAACGCTTTTTTAGTTGAAAATTGTTACTAAGAAAATTTTGAGGTAAGGCAATTTTTGGTGTAACAAATTACTTTCCACAACAAAAAGGCCTTGTTAGTACCTTTTTTTAGGAAACATTGGAAAAGTATTTCAAGTTATAAGAGATCTCCAAGGACCATTAGTGCCTCATGTTTCTTGGAAACACTTTTCTAGCAGAAAATTCTTTCAAGGAAAATTTTGTGGCAACAGAATTTTTGCTGAAACAAATGATTTTGTACAATTATAAGGCCTTGTTAGTGCTTTTTTTTTTTTGAAAATGCAGGGAAAGTATTTGTAGTAAAAACATATCTCCGGGCCCTTAGTTTTCTAGGAAACACTTTTTTGGCTCAAAATTCTTACCAAGATGATTTTTTGGTAAAGCAATTTTGTCTGAAACAAATTGCTTTCTACAACTATAAGGCATTGTTAGTGCCTTTTCAGTAAACTTTGGCAAATTTTTTCTAGTAAAAATACGTCTCTAGAGACCATTAATGCCTCATGTTTCCTGGAAACCCTTTTCTAGCTGAAAATTATTACCTAGAAAATTTTGTGGTAAGACGGTTTTTGCTGAAACAAATTACTTCCTACAACTATTAGGCCTTGTTAGTGCATTTTTTTAAGAAACGTTGGAAAAGTATTTCTAGTAAAAATATGTCTCCATGGACCATGAGTGCCTTATGTTTCTTTTAAACACTTTTCCAAGTAGAAAATTCTTACCAAGAAAATTTTGTGGTACGACAATCTATGCTGAAAGAAATTATTTTAAATGCCTATAAGGGTTTTTTTTTGTATTTTTCAAGAAACATTGGAAAAACATTTCTAGTAAAAATATGTCTTGAGGGACTATTAGTGCCACAAGTTTCCTAGAACACTCTTCAAGCTAAAAAGTTTTACCAGGGACTTTTTCCTGCCACAAATTATTTTCTTCAACTATTAGGGCTAGTTAGTGCATTTTTAAAGAAATGTTGGAAAAGTATTCCTAGTAAAATACATCTACAGGGTTCGTTAGTGCCTCATGTTGATCCTACTCGAAATTTTTTTTGATACGATAGTTTATGTTGAAACCTATTACAATTTACAACTAAAAGGCCTTATTAGAGACAAGTTCCTCACGTTTCCTAGAAAAGTTTTTCTAGTGGATGATTCTTACAACAAAAAATTTTTGGTGAGGCAATTTTTGTTCAAACAAAATACATTATGCAACTATAAGGACTTGTTAGTGCCTTTCTTTAGGAAATGTTAGCCACATATCTCTAGAAAAAAATTCATCTCCTTGGACCATCAACGCCTCATGTTTTGTGGAAACAATTTTCTAGCTGAAACTTCTTGCCAAGAAAATTTTGTGGTAAGGCAATTTTAACTGGAATAAATTACTTCTTACAACTATTAGGCCTTGTTAGTGTTTTTATTTTCAAGAACATTGGAAAAATATTTCTAGTAAAAATGTCTCCAGGGACCATTAGTACCAAGTGTTTCCTAGAAACACTTTTTTAGCTAAAAGTTATGAGGTGAGGTTATTTTTTACAAAAATAAGGCATTGTTAGTGCCCCTTTTCATGAAACTTTAGAAAAGGTTTTCTAGTGAAAATATGTCTCCAGGGACAATAATGTTATGAACTCGATAGCGGATCGAGTAATTTAGAGGCACCGTGGCTGTGCCACTAAGTATTAAGTTTCTTTTAGTTTTATTTTACTGCACTTTTATCTCAGTTAAGAGTAAATATGCCATAGGACATTATTGTAATTTTTTGCCTGAACTCATGTTTGCGTTAGGCTTATGTTGGAAGGAAAGTGGAATATGAAAGATCAAGTATCATTTTAACCTAAACAGGGTGTAGAGTTCTCCTTCATGAGCTCTGGGTAGGGAGTTCTCCTCACGAGCTCTAGGGTTTGGGAGTTCTCCTCAATGAGCTCCTTCTTCTTCTGTTTTTCTTCCATTCTCTTCAATCTTCTCCCATTTCTCTTTTCCGTTTTACTGAGTCCAAGCCGAGCACAACACTGCTGGACGTGTGCACTATTTCAGGGTTTATTTGAGTTCCAGCACAACCAACCAAATCAGTGTTGAAACTCGTCCTCAGCTCTGGATTCATCCCTCCTACATCGTGTTACACGATCCATGACTAGGGACCGTAACAAATAAATGCCTCATGTTTCCTGGAAATACTTTTCTGGTTGAAAATTCTTTCCAGGAAAATTTTGTGGTAAGACAATTTTTGCTGAAACAAATTACTTTCAACAACTATAAGACCTTGTTACGTACTTTTTTCCAGAAACTTTGGAAAATTCTTTCTAGAAAAAAATACATCTCCAAGTACCATTACTGCCTCACGTTTCCTGGAAACACTAATCTAGCAAATAACTCTTACCATAAAATTTTGTGGTAACGCAATTTTTGTTAAAATTAATTACTTTCTACAACTATAAGGTCATGTTAGTCTTACTTTCTTGAAATATTGGGAAAGTATTTCATGAAAAAATATGTCTCCAGTGACCATTAGTGCCTCATGTTTCTTAGAAACACTTTTTGAGCTCAAAATACTGACCCGAAAACTTTTTCTGAAACAAATTACTTCCTACAACTATAAGGACCTATTATTGTATTTTTTTAGGAAACATTGGAAACATATTTATAGTAAAAATATATCTCCAGGGACCAATAGTGCCTCATGTTTCCAGAAAACACTTTTCAAGTTGAAAATTCTTACCTGGAAAATTTTATTGAAACAAATCACTTTCTACAACTATAAGGTGTTGCTAGTGTATATTTCCAGAAAATGTTGTAAAAGTATTTCTAGTAAAAATCTGTCTCCAACTACTATTAGTGCCTCATCTTTCCTAGAAACACTTTTCTAGAAGAAAATTGTTTCCAAAAACTTTTTGTGGTATGGCAATTTTTTTTGAAATATGTTGGAAGATAAGCTGAATCCCAAACGACCAAGGAAGGCCCACATATGTAAGATTATTATAAGATGGGCTACATGCCCAAGGAAGGCCCACAATATGGGCCCAAACCCAGAAGAAGTAGGACCCATAATGATTACCATGAGCTAGCATCCTTATCACATCAATTGGAAGATCAAGAAGGACTCACAAAAGTATCTTATCTTATGGTCACATCAAAGAAGAGTTTTAGTTTGAGTTATGTTTGTCTTTTTATCAACATTCAATTATTTAATTATGTTAGGACTTATCTTTAAGAGTTAGAATTTGGGTGTAATTGGGACAAGGGTAGTTTTATTGTAATTGGACTATACTGCCTTCCTCTATTATTAATAGATGTTCAGGTACTTTGATTACAACAAGTTATTGATGTCAATGAAGTATTTCACTTTTCCATAAATTCAACATGGTATCAGAGCAGGTCCTATGAGTTGACTTGGTCAACTCACGGAGGTAATTTGATCCTTTTCTACTAAAAATACATCTCCAGTGACCATTAGTGCCTCATGTTTCTTGGGAAGACTTTTCAAGCTGTAATTTTTTACCAGGAAAATTTTGCTCAAACAAATTACTTTTTACAACTATCAGGCCTTGTTAGAGCATTTTTTTCAGGTCCATCCGCATTCCAACTTTGAGTGAGGTGTTAATTAGGCTCAACAATTTAAAAATTTGTATCTTTTTTCAGAAAATGGTGCAAAGTATTTCTAGTAAAAATACGTCTCTAAGGACCAATAGTGAGTCATGTTTCCAGGAAAATCATTTCTAGCAGAAAATTCTTACCATGAGATTTTTGCGGTAAGAATTTTTTAGCTGAAAAAAGTTCCATTCTACAACTATAAGGCCTTGTTAGTGAATTTTTTTAGGAAACATTGGTAAAATATTTCACAAAAAAATAAATCTCTAGGGACAACGGAAGCCTCATGTTTCCTGGAAATACTTTTCAAGGTGGAAATTCTTAGCAAGAAAATTTTGAGGTAAGGCAATTTTTACTAAAACAAATTACTTTCTAAAAGTATTTGGCCTTGTGAGTGCATTTTTTCAGGAGATGTATGCAAAATATTGGAAGTAAAAATACGTCTTTAGGGACCATTAGTGCCTTAGGTTTCATGGAAACACTTTTCTATGTGAAAATTCTTACCTGGAGGATTTTGTGATCAAGCAATTTTTATTGAAACAAATTACTTTCTAGAAACTAAAGTCCTTTTTAGTGCCTTTTTTAAGGAAACGATGGCAAAATATTTGTAGTAAAAATACATCTCCAGGGACTATTAGTGCCACATGTTTCCATGAAATACTTTTTTAACTGAAAATTTATACCACGAAAATTTTCAGGTAAGACAATTTTAGGTGTAACAAATTACTTTCCACAACTAAAATTCCTTGTTAGTGCCTTTTTTCAGGAAACTTTGGGAAATTATATGCCGTAAAAATACATTTCTAGGGACCATCAAGCCCTCAATTTCTTGGAAACTCTTTCCTGACTCAAAATTCTTACCCAGAAGATTTTGTGGTAAGGCAATTTTGTCTAAAACAAATTACATTCTACAACTTTTTAGTGTCTTTTTCAGTAAACGTTGGCAAAGTATTTCTATTTAAAGTTCATATCCAGAGACCATTAATGCCACATATTTCCTAAAAACTCTTTTCTAGCTGAAAATTCTTACTAGGAAATTTTTGTGGTTAGGCGGTTTTTCATTAAACAGATTACTTCCTACAACTATTAGGTCTTGTTAGTGCATTTTTTCAGGAAATGTTGAAAAATTATTTCTAGTAAAAATACGTCTCCATGGACCATTAGTACCTTATATTTCTCAAAAACAATTTTCAAGCAGAAAATTCTTACCAAGAAAATTTTGTGGTACAAATATATTTGCTGAAACAAATTACTTTCTACAACTATAAGGCTTTGTTTATGCAATTTTCAAGAAACATTAAAAAAATATTTCTAGTAAAAATAGGTCTCGAGGGACCATAAGTGTTTTTTTTAGAAAATTTTGGAAAAATATGTCTCCATAGATCATAAGTTCCTCATGTTTCCTGGTAATACTTTTCTTGAAAAAAAATCATATCTGGAAAATTTTGTGATTAGGCAATTTTTGCTAAAATAAATTACATTTTACAATAATAAGGCCTTGTTAGAGCCATTTTTTTTAGAAACGTTGGAAAAGTAGTTTTGTAAAAATATGTCTCTTGGGACCTTTAGTGCTGTCAGAGGTGGTCTTGGGTTAAGTACTCTGCTTTCCGCACTAAACAGATTGGTCTTTTGGGTTGTATTGGCTAGGCGTTTAACATGGTATCAGAGCTGGGCACTACGTTCCATGTTCAAATCCCTAGTGAAGCGGTATGGAATGGGAACGGTGGGTATCCCACCTGGGTGGTTCCGTCCACCACTAATGGGTTAAGTACTTGGCTTTCTGCACTTAATAGAACGGTCTTTTGGGTTGTATTGACTAGGCGTTTGACATGGTATCAGAGCCAGGCACCACGTTCCGTGTTCGAATCCCGGAAGGGGAACCCCTGAGGGGGGACCTAGTTTCTTGACTAATGTGGGCCGTCGTGGATGTCAACTGGGGGGAATGGTGGGTGTCAAAGGTGGTCCTGGGTTAAGTACTCTGCCTTCCGTACCTAATAGACCGATCTTTTTGGTTGTATTAGCTAGGCGTTTGACATGGTATCAGAACTGGGCACCACGTTCCGCGTTCAAATCCCGAAAGGGGCGACCAAGAGGGGGTGACCTAGTTTCTAGACTAGTGTGGGCCACTAACGTGGGCCATCATGGATGTCGACCTAGGGGAAAGGTGGGTGTCAGAGGTGGTCCTGTTAAGTACTTTGCTTTTCACTCCTAACAGACCTGTCTTTTGGGTTGTATTGGCTAGGCGTTAGACATGGCATCAGAGTTGGGCACCACGTTCCACATTTGAATCTTGGGTGAAGCGGTAGGCAACAGGAATAGTGTGTTAGAGATGGGTGGTTTCGTCCACCTGGGTGGTTCCATCCACCACTGATGGGTTAGGTACTTGGCTTTCCGCACTTAACAGACCGGTATTTTGGGTTTTTTTTGGCTAGGCATTTCACATTTCCTATAAATAGTTTTCTAGCTGAAAATTCTTACCAGGAAAGTTTTGTGGTAAGGCAATTTTTTGTTGAAACAAAATAAATTTTACAACTATAAGGCCTTGTTGGTGCTTTTCTTCAGAAAATGTTGATAGCATATTTCTAGTAAAAATTCATCTCCTTGGACCATTAGCGCCTCATGTTTCCTAGAAACATATTTCTAGCCGAAATTTGTCGTGAGGTAATTTTTTCTAAAACAAATTACTTTCTAGATCTGTAAGGCCTTATTAGTGCATTTTTTAAGGAAACATTGGAAAAATATTCCTATAAAAAATACTTCTCCAGGGACAATTAGTACCACATGATTCCTGGAAACACTTTTATAGCTAAAAATTCTTACGAGGAAAACATTTTGGTAATACATTTTTTGCTGAAACAAATTACTTTCTAGAACAATAAGGCCTTTTTAGTGTACTTTTTAAACAAACACCACAAAAATATTTGTAGTATAAGTACATCTCTAGGGGCCATTTGTGCCACTTGTTTCCTAGAAACACTTTTCTAGCTGAAAATTTGGGCTAAATAAATTTTTGGTAAGGTAATTTTTTCTTAAACAAATTACATTTTACAACTATAACAGCTTGTTAGTGGCCTTTTTCAGGAAACTTTGGAAGCTTTTTTCTCGTAAAAATTCATCTCCTGGGACCATTAGTGCCTCATGTTTCCTCGAAACACCAGTTGTAAAATCTTTCTAGGAAAATTTTGTTGTAAGGCAATTTTGAATTAAACAAATTAATTTCTAGAATTGTAAGGCCTTGTTAATGCCTTTTTTTAGGAAACATTGGAAATGTATTTATAATAACAATAGGTCTTCACAGACCATTAGTTCCTCTTGTTCCCTTGGAACACTTTTCTAGCTAAAACTTCTTCCCAAGAAATTTTGTAGGTAACACAATTTTTTGTGAAACAAATTACTCTCTACTACTTTAAGGCTTTCTTAGTGCCTTTTGTCAAGAAATGTTGGAAAATTAAATCTAGTAATAATACGACTCGAAGAACCATTAGTGCCTCATGTTTCCCGTAAACACTATTCTAGTTGAAAATTCTTACGAAAAAAATTTTGAGGTAAGACAATTTTTGCTAAAACAAATTATTTTCTAAAACTATAAGGTCTTGTTTGTTCATTTTTTCAAGAAACCAATGGATAACAATTTATAGTAAAGATACGTCTCTAGCAACCTTTAGTGGCTCATTTTTCTTCGAAATACTTTCTTGCTCAAAATTCTTTCCAAGAAAAATTTGAAGGCAATTTTTGCTAAAAAAAATTACATTCTACAACTATTAGGCTTGTTAGTGCCTTTTTAAGGAAATTTTGGAAAAGTATTTCTAGAAAAAATTCATCTACATGGACCATTAGTTCCATATGTTTCCTAGAATCATTTTCTAGCAGAAAATTCTAACTAGGAAAATTTAGAAGTAAGGCAAATTTTTTTTAATAGATTACTTTCAATAGCTATGAGATATTCTTAGTGCCATCTTCCAGGAAATATTTTAAAAATTATTTTTAGTATAAATACATCTTCAAGGACAATTAGTGCCTCATGTTTCATGGAACACTTTTCTACCTGAAAATTCTTGCCAGGAAAATTTTGAGGTACGACAATTTTAGCTAAAACAAATTACTTTCTAGAAACGTAAGGCCTTGTTAGTGCCTCATGTTTCCTGGAACCATTTTTTTGGAAGAAAATTCTTACCAGGAAACTTTTGAGGTAAGGCAATTTTTGGTGAGACTAATTACTTTCCCTAACTATAAGGCCTTGTTAGTGCCTTTTTCTTTCAGGAAATGTAGGAAAAGTATTTCAAGTAATAATACGTCTATGCGGACCATTAGTTTCTCACATTTCCTGTAAACACTTTTCATGATTAAAATTCTTATTAGGACAATTTTGTGGTTGGGCAATTTTTAATGAAACGAATTATTTTCTACAACTATAAGGCCTTGTTAGTGCCTTTTTTTCAGGAAACGTTGGCAAAGTATTTTTAGTAAAAATACTACTCTAGGGACCATTAGTGCCTCAGATTTCCATGAAACACGTTCATAGTTGAAAATTCTTACCAAGAAGATTTTGTGGTAAGTCAATTTTGTTAGAAACAAATTACATTCTACAACAATAAGGCCTTGTAGGTGTCATTTTTTAGGAAACGTTGGAAAAGTATTTCTAGTAAAATATGTCTCCAAGTATCTTTTGTGCCACATGTTTCCTGGAAATACATTTCTATTTGAAAATTCATACCAGGAAATATTTTTTGTAAGGCAGTTTTTGCTTAAACAAATTACTTTCTACAACTATAAGGCCTTTTTAGAGCATTTTTTTCAAGAAACATTGGAAAAGTATTTCTAGTACAAACACTTGTA
Source organism: Aristolochia californica (assembly GCF_029961685.1). NCBI lineage: Eukaryota > Viridiplantae > Streptophyta > Magnoliopsida > Piperales > Aristolochiaceae > Aristolochia > Aristolochia californica. Next base: position 28,619,052 of record NW_027181992.1, on the reverse strand, counting down.
CAGGGACCATTAGTGCCTCATGTTTCCTAGAAGCACCTTTCTAACTAAAAACTCTTACCCGAAAAACTTTTAGGTTAGGCAATTTTTGCTGAAACAAATTAGTTTTTACAACTATAAGGCCTTGTTAATGCATTGTTTTAGTCAATATTAGAAAAATATTTCTAGTAAAAATATGTCTTTATCAACCATTAGTGCCTCATGTTTCCTAGAAACACTTTTCTAGCAAAAAAATATTACCAAGAAATCTTTGTGATATGGCAATTTATGTTGTGTTGATTTTCAAGACTCCATAGATGATAAGTTTAGGAAAAAGAGAGAAAAAAGAAGGAAGAAGAGAGAAGAGAAAGAGATGATAGAAATATGGTACACATCCAAAGAGAGGATAGGAAATTAGGGTTTTGGACTTAGGCCAAACCCTCCCCCATAAGTCATATTTATAGGTATCAAAAGTATCAATAGTACATGTAGACCCTTCACCCTAATAAGAGTGAATAAGAGACATAAAATGTAAACTAATTACATCAGTGCCATCCTAATCACATCATATATTCCAACACTCTCCCTCTATTGAATTTAGGATCCCTTTTCCATAATTCCTAGCAAGAGAAAGAAGAAAGAAAAATAAGAAAACGGAAAAGAGCTCTCTGGTAGAGAGAAGAAAAAAATAAAAGAGCAAAGAGAGGTTCCGCCAAGCAAAGAGAGAGAGAGAAAATTACTCAAGAATGAGATGTGTAACTTGATGAATTCTGAATTACAATTCCTCTATTTATAGTAGAGGAGGAGGTAGAGTCCTTATACAATTAGCCTTTCAATCCTAATTATATTCCAACTCTAACTCTCTAAGATAAGTCTATCCAAACCAATCTACTTGAAGAATAATAAGAGTTGAACTAGGACTCTATCTTCATTCATTTGAATATAAGGGAGTTTTGAATTTAGGATCACTTTCCCATGATCATGAACAAGAGAAAAAATAAAGGAAAAAAAGAGAAAAGGGAGAAAAGCTCTCGGGTAGAGCAGAAAAAATAAAAAGGAAAAGAGTGAGTTGGGCCAAGAGGAAGAGAGAGAACCAACTCGGGATTGAATGTGTGACTTGATATATTTAGACTTACAAGACCTCTATTTATAGTAGAGGAGGAGGTAGAGTGCTTATACAACTTATCATTCAATCCTGATTACATTCCAACTCTAACTCTTCAATATAAGTAAGTCTATTTAAACTAAACAACTAGAAGACTAACTTGAGTAGAACTAGGAGTCCTTTATTATTCACATGCACATAATGGATAAGCTAGCTCGTGGCCTTATCCTTGTGGGCTCCTCATGACCCTCCAGCGCACCTTAATAAGAGTGTCAGCTCGTGAGATCTTTGTGGATCCCACTTAATCTTCAAGTCTTCTAGATCAATGTAGCTTGTGCTTCTTGATTTCTTAACTCGTGCTTGCTTTGGGAGAGGACTCTTCTTGGTGTCCCAAGTCTTCTAGGATTCTTCTTGGTGTCCCAAGTCTTCTAGGATTCTTCTTGATGGCCTACGTCCACATGGTGGGTCCCACCAGCTCGAGCACCATAGTGGGCCCTACATTATAACACTCCCCCTCAAGCTGGGGGTGAGAAGATGTCATACACGCCCAACTTGCTGCATATGGTAGACATAATCTTGTGAGTGACTGGTTTGGTAAGAATGTCTGCAACTTGATTTTGTGATGATATGTTCAATCTACCTCAATATGCTTTGTCCTCTCATGGAAGATTGGATTCGATGTAATATGTATTGCTGCTTGATTATCATAGTATAGATCCATTGGAGCTTCTTTATAGAATCCCAATTAAGTAAGAAGAGATCTTATCCATAAGAGTTCACTTATAGTGTGTGCCATGGCTCTGTACTCTGCTTCTGCACTTGAATGAGCTACTACGTTTTGTTTTTTGCTTTTCCATGTAACCAGGTTTCCTCCAACCATCGTGCAAAATCTAAAAGTAGATTTTCTATCATCTGGAGATCTGGCCCCGTCTGCATCTGAGAATCCCTCAATGTTGAAGTGGCCATGTTTTTTATAGAGGAGCCTCTTCTAGGAGCTCATTTTAGATAACGTAGTATCCTCTCAAGTGTTTGCCAATGACTAAGTTGTGGCTTGTGTATGTACTGACTTACCACACTTACTACGTATGAAATGTTTGGCCTCGTTACACACAGGTAAATGAGTTGTCCCACTAACCTTTGATATTTGCCAATATCTACATATTCTCCAGTGCCTCCACATAATTTTTTATTTGCATCCATAGGAGTGTCTACTGCTTTGCCTCCCATCATATTTGTTTCTTCTAGTAGATCAAGGGCATATTTTCTTTGGGATAGAATAAACCCGTGTCTGGATTGTAGGACCTCAATACCCAAAAAGTATTTCAGCAATCCAAGATCCTTCGTCTTGAATTCAGCACATATTCTTTATTTTATTTTTTGAATGCCCTCAGAATCACTCCCTGTTAAAATAATATCATGAACATAAACAATTAGAATCACCTTACCTCTTGTTGTGTTCTCAATAACTGAGTGGTCTGCAGAGCATCTGTAAAAACTCGACTTTATGATGGCTTGACTAAATTTCTCAAACCATGCCTGTGGGGATTGCTTTAGTCCATATAGAGATATTTTAAGGCGACATACGGAATCCCCCTCAACCACATATTCAGGTGGTTGTTGCATATAAATCTCTTCTTCGATATCACCATTGAGAAATGCATTTTTAACATCCAGTTGATATATGGGCCAAGATGAATTAGCTTCCATGGATAATAATATACGTGCAGAGGTCATTTTTGCCACTGGAGAGAATGTCTCATCATAATCAATGCCATAGCATTGAGTGTAACCTTGTACAACCAGTCTAGCCTTCAGTCATGTGGTCCCATCCAGATTATGTTTGACTGTATAAACCCACTAGGAACCAATCAGTTTTTTATCTGTAGGTAGTGGAACCAGAGACCATGTGTGATTATCATTGAGGGCCTTCATTTATTCATCCATTGCTGCCTTCCACCCTAGATGTTGTAGAGCCTCCTGATATGACTGTGGAACAGATATGGAGGAAATAGAAGAAAGAAACTAACAACATAAAGGTGAGAGGCAATGATGAGACACAAAATTGGAAATAGAATGGGAAGTAGAAGGTTGAGTGTATGATCGAGGTTCTTTTCTTATAGCAATAGGACGAGTATCAAACTGAGGAACAAAAATGACTGGTGGTGGAGGACTTACCTCTGGTGGATCAGATAACTCGGCAGGTGTGGTGTCGGCCACTGGCCCTGGGGGCTTAGCAATCTCTGTATCACGAGGCACAACCAGTTGAGGAGAACTTGGTATGGATTACCAGGTGGAGCACTATCCAAATAATATGAGGAGTCTTCAAAAAAGGTTACATCCTTGGACACAAATAAATGTTGCAAAGGAGGACTATAGCAAACATAACCCTTTTGTGTGCGAGAGTATCCCAAAAAAATACATTTGATAGATTTAGGGTCAAGTTTGCTATGTCAAGGCAATATATTATGAACAAAACTTTAACAACCGAAGACTTTCAATGGTAATGCAAACGGATCATCATGTGGAAATAATTTAGAGTAGGGGGATTTATTCTAGAGAATGGTAGACGGTAGACAATTTATAAGAAAACACACTATAAGGACAGCATGGGGCCAATAAAAATATGGAACATTCATAGCATATAATAGACCTTGAGCTACCTCAAGAATATGACAATTGGTTTTTTCAGCTACACCATTTTGTTGAGGAGTCTACGCACACGATGTCTGATGGATAATGTCATTCTCTTGACAAAATGAGTCAAGGTATTTTTAAATATTCTCTTTGGCATTATCAGACCAGAGGAATTTTATTTTCTGACCAAATTGTGTGAGTACCATCGCATAAAAAGATTTAAAAATAGATGGTATCTCAGAATGCTCCTTAAAAATAAACAACGAAGTTGTGTGAGTGAAATCATCAATAAAAGTGATAAAATATTTGGCTTGAGAAATATTAGAGACACTCAAAGGCCCCCAAACATCGGTATGAATTAATGAAAAAGGAATATTACTTTGGATTTCTGGATGAGGAGAGTATGTACTCCTTTGATGTTTACTTAACTGACACACCTCACAACTGAATTCTGACCTCATCTTAAGAGATGGAAACATATGATGAAGAGATTGTATGGAAGGATGTCCCAACCGATTGTGCCATAATCGTGTCTCATTCTCAGTAGTAGACACCATATTGATCTTTGGCATGTCCAAGTAGTAGAGCCCCCCTTGTTCATGGCCTCCACCAATCACCTGCTTTGTTATAAGATCCTGAAAAACACATGAGGTAGGTGAGAAGGTAACCGAGCAATTAAAATATTTTGTAAGTTGACTCACAAAGAGTAAGTTTAAAGGAAAAGAAGGAACAAAAAGAATATCATTGAGTGGAAGTGATGGGGTGACAGAAGTGGAACCTTTTCCTTGGACTTTGGTTTGAGAACCATCAGTTATGGTAAAAACTTGTGTGGAAAGACTCAAAGATAAAGAATGTAATAAAGTTTTTTACATGTAAGATGCTTGGAGGCTCCTGAATCAATTATCCAAGATGAAGAGGAGGCATATAGCATACCTGAAGTAGTAGTGGCAGCAGTACTGGCAGAGGGACTAGGAGAAGACCATAGCATGGTCTTCATTTTCTGAAATAGTTCATACTCTTCATCAGTAATAACTTTCTGTGCAACTGGTGTTGTGGGATGGTCTTCTTGTGCATCACTTATGAGGGCTTGATTAGCCCTTGTCGAATTTGACCTGTCATTAGCTTTATAGCATATTTCTATATAGTGGTCATATTTACCACAGTAGGTCCATACCCTGTAACGGCACTGGTCTACTGTGTGGCCTGAAATTTTACAATGAGTACATTTAATATCATCTATTCTGCCAGCATTGTAACCTCTTCCACCTCTTCCTCTGCCCCCTCTATAACCTCTTCCTCGGCCTCGACCGCGGTCAGAGGATGATCCTCTATGATCAGAATACATAGCGGATGACACATCATTAGTGGAGGAAATGGTTTCTGGAATACGAAGTAATGTTGCACACACATCATCAAATTTTGGAACAATAGAAGCACTCAATCGTTGACTCTTGGCAATCTCCAGATGAGGTTTAACATTTGTAAGACAAATAGCAGTAATTAATGCCTCCTTTTGTTTATCTTGGATAGAAATATCAGTGGTGGAGGGCTGAGCTAATTTCCACTCTTGAAGAAGCCTCTAAACTGGGCCAAGTACTCATGAATATTTTCTCCTTGTTTAGTATTCAACATTCTCTGGAGAATATCATAGGGTCTATGCAGTGTATTAGGGCATGAATTTAGTACATGTCTCCCAAATATGTTCAGCAGTGTCAAGATGAATAACATTACTAAAGACATGTTCTTCCATGTTATTTATCAGCCAACCAATTACCAAAGTATCATTCTTCAGCCATTTCATATAAAAAATATCATCTTCATCAACAGGTGGTCCTCGGGTAGTGAGGTGACCAAGTAGGTCTTTGGTTATGAGAAACCTCCTAACTGAGGTGGACCAACTCATAAAATTATACCCCACGTAAGGGTATTGTGGTGATTTTTAGTATATCACCTTTGATTATCATAATATCATCAGCCATGATAGGCTCTTCAAAAACTTCAAATAATAACACCAAGTAGCACTTCTTCAATCAACTCAGTATATGTAATATAGCATCAATGCTAAATTATAATTTTTTTTCAGAAAACCACTCATAAGAGGATCAATGGCAATCTTGTATATTAGGGAACTTTTATCCCATCAGAGAAAAAAAATTCAATAATCTGAATATGGGCTGGTCTTGGCAAACAGAATTTCCAAACCGATAAAATGTTTTTGATATCTCCTTCTAGATAGAGGGGCATGCATATCCATAACATAATAATATGAAAGCATTCACATATTCATCCTTAAATCATCATCTAAATTCGAGAACCAGTAGCATAATTTTTTTTTTTTTTGAACACTTATCTCTCTGCTAGTGTTCTTCCTTCACACAAGAGCCTTTTTTGAGTGGTGTTGATCATCACTTCTCTAGAGCATTCCTTTGTCGAGGGATCCTAAATATGTTTCTCTAATACCATGTTGAATTTAGGATTCCTTTCCCATGATCATGAACTAGAGAAAGAAGAAAGGAAAAAAAAGAAAAGGGGAGAAAAGCTCTCAGGTAGAGCAAAAAAAATAAAAAGGAAAAGAGTGAGCTGCGCCAAGCAAGGAGAGGGACAGAGAGAACCAACTCGGGATTGAATGTGTGACTTGATATATTTCGACTTACAAGACCTCTCTTTATAGTATAAGAGGATGTAGAGTACTTATACAACTTATCATTCAATCCTAATTACATTCCTACTCTAACTCTTCAATAGAAGTAAGTTTATTTAAACTAAACAACTAGAACTAACTTGAGTAGAACTAGGAGTCCTTTATTATTCACGTGCACATAATGGATAAGCCTGCTCATGGCCTTATCCTTGTGGGCCCCTCATGATCATCCAGCGCACCTTAATAAGAGTGCCAGTTCGTGAGATCTTTGTGGGTCCCACTTGATCTTCAAATCTTCTAGATCAATTCAACTTGTGCTTCTTGATTCCTTAACTCGTGCTTGCTTTGGTAGAGGACTCTTCTTGGTGTCCCAAGTCCTCCAGGATTCTTCTTGATAGCCTACGTCCACATGGTGGGTCCGACCAGATCGAGCACCATGGTGGGCCCCACATTGTAACAAGGAGAAGGCCAGCTCGTGGCCTTATCCTTGTGGGTGCCTCATGATCTTTTAGCTTATCTTGATAAGGTTGAAAGCTCGTGAGATATTTGTGGGTTCCACTTGATGTTCAAGTCTTCTAACTCAATTCAGCTTGTGCTTCTTAATTACTTAACTCATGCTTGCTTGGGTGAGGACTCTTCTTGGTTTCCCATGTCCTCATGGTGGGTCTCACCAGCTAGGGCACCATGGTGGGTCCCACATTGTATCACTCCCCCTCAAGCTGGGGGTGTGAAGACATCATAAATGCCGAACTTGCTGCATATGGTAGATATAATCTTGTGAGTGATTGGCTTGGTGAGAATATCTGCAACTTGACTTTGTGATGTATATGCTTGAAACTTTTCTCTTATAAAATGGCAATCCATTTCAATATGCTTTGTCCTTTCATGGAAGACTATTCCAACTCTAACTCTCTAATATAAGTCTATCCAAACCAATCTACTAGAAGACTAATATGAGTTGAACTAGGACTCTTTCTTCATTCACGTGAATATAAGGGAGAAGGCCAGCTCATAGCCTTATTCTTGTGGGTCCCTCAAGATCTTCCAGATTATCTTGATAAGGTTGACAACTCGTGAGATATTTGTGGGTCCCACTTGATCTTCAAGTCTTCTAACTCAATTCAGCTTGTGCTTCTTAATTCCTTAACTCGTGCTTGCTTGGGTGAGGAATCTTCTTGGTTTCCCACATCCTCATGGTGGGTCCCACATTGTAACACCCTCAAGTTGGGAGGTAATGGCAATGATCCCAGCTTGAACCAAAAAATATAGATATAGTAATAAGCTCCTCCATCACGGTGTCGCAAGGATAAGTATGACACCAAGTACAAACTCTCAAAGGGTAGAAATGGGTGATAAAATATAATTTGAAACCAACCTCAAAGGATTTCGAACAAATATAGTAAAAATAATCACTAAAGTGGGTAGTGTCTGTCATTCACAAGACGGTGACAAAAAAAAGCCACAGGTACCAATAAAAAGTCTCAATGAACTTAAAACACCCATATGAATAAAAGGGACTAACAAAAGCAATGCTTTAAAAGGGTTGGCCAATAACAGCAAGTGATAGTCAAATAAAGGATGGTAAGAGAAAGACTTTCAAAGGGTAATGGGTAGGAGGAAGATAAAATGTCGAGGCCATCATGTGCTTTATTTTTCTAAGAAATTCAAATTCTGCATCAAATGAACCAATGCCGACAACAGTAAACAAATAATGAACCCAAGGTAACCAAAAGAGGAGTTCTTCTTCAAAAATAATGTCTCAATTAAAGAGACACAATAGCAACAATGGTTATGGGCCAATGCCCAAATAACACGTACCCAATAATGAAAATCCTTAATAAGGACACATAAAATAATCTGCAAAGAGTCCATCATTGAGTAAGGAAGATGTGCACCAAATAATAAGTTGGCAATAATCCAAGATAATAACCCAGCCGAAGTGAAGAATGTAGCATATAGCAACTTCTACACTCAATAAGTGAGTCAAGCCGAGTCACAACTACTGAGTCACGTCGAGTAGAGTAGAAAACTCAGATTGAGTCAAGTGACCGAGTTGATATGACTGAGTCAAGCGGATTTGTGAGTGCGAGTGGACCTTTCCCGAGTCACACCTCACTGATCCGAGTTAAATCAGCAACTTGGAAATCTTGCTATACTCAGCAACTCAGTAGATATAAGCAACAACCTGGTGGTTATGATACCAATACTTTCTGAGTATAATCAGCAACTCGGGATATGAACAACATAATAGAATGAACTCAGTTGGATCAGAATAAACTGAGGATAGAGTTGCACAATCCGAAGATCTATGCTGGCATTACCAATCTTTATTTCCAGATTAATCTCTCGGGATCAAACAGAGATCACATGAATCAAGGATTATGGAAAGATTATCTCCAAATAATAATTTTTTGTTTGTACCCTTTCCATATAAGAGATTTTGGTTGTTGTTGTTGCTGAATGCCAACCAAGAGTGCTGCTTTTGTTGCTTCTCCCAACACTCGTGAACTGCCTAAAACTCCCTCTTCCTTTGAGGGATTGATACCAACAGATGTATAAGTGTCGTAGAGGTCAGCAAGATACAGTCTACCATGGAGTTTGACACATTGGTTAGAATATTAAGGTAGATACCATAGTTCAACTGCTGCAAATTTTCTCAAAATAGAGAGGAGAGCAAGATACGGAACCGAGAGTCTTGTTTCTTATCTTAGCATCAAACTGCAACATCCACTATCTCAATCAGCAAGATTTTCCATAATAATATCCAGAATAATAGCAGCATTTTTTTTCCAGATTTACAGCAACGTGAAATGTTGCTAGTTCTGCTTGATCTTCTGTAACTAAAATGGAAACTTTCGAAACAGAAAATAAATCACCAGTCAATACAGCAATAGCTCGACGATAACTCTTCTCAATCAATGGAAGTCTTTATCCCAAGATCTTACCTATTTTACTGTGCACAACTTCATCAAACCATGAATTTCGAACAGAGATGTAAGATAAAAATGGTATGCTGGTATGCAGCAATCTTTCCTAATAGAAGGGCTCAACAAGAGACGATATCGAAACGGGTGGAGGTCATCAGGAAATAAGAAAGAGGATTGAGAATCAAGGTTGGCCCAGTAATACTGAAGCAGCAGCCATGGAAACCACATGCAAGCCCATTCTCTTCATAAAAAAAATCCCAAACAGAGTTAAAACTGCTTTTGTCGTGACATAGAACATTGCCATACCCAGCAAACTAATGGAAGTTGTGAACCTCTGCCATTCAAGAACAATGGCTATCATGTAGCAGTAGTGTTTAACAGAAAACCATCGTTTTTCAGCAATAACCACCTCTCGTACTGCTTCTTTTACAGCAGCAATAATCCTCTTCCATTCTGAATTCCATAATAGGGGAACAAAAATTCTGGAATGAAGATAAGAAAAAAAAATTTACCAGCAAAATAGAGTGATGATGGCTGAGTTCAGTGATATTCTTCCATCCATGGAGAGTTCTTTTGATTTTGTGGAACAATAAAAAACTTTACTAGCTGAGTAATGAAGCACAAAGCAGAAAGCCTTATACTTATATGGGTTCTCGTCTTGAAACAAAGAAAAGAGCATCAGCCAATCAATCTTTTACCAAGAAGCATCTGAAATTCTTTCAGAGAGAAAAACTCATTCACCAGGAAGCATATAAGAAAATATGGGTAGAGAAAACCCAACTGGAATCCTGAAAAATCAATCACCGGTCTGATACCATGTTGATTTTCAGGATTCCATAGATGATAACTTTAGGGAAAAGAGAGAAGGAAGAAAGGAGAAGAGAGGAGAAAGAGAGGTTTGAAATATGGTACACTTCCAAAGAGAGAATAGGAAATTAGGGATTTGGACTTAGGCCAAACCCTCCCCAATATGTCATATTTATAAGTATCAAAAGTATTAATATTACATGTATAGCCTTCAACCTAATAATAGTGAATAAGAGACAAAAATGTAAACTAATTACATCAGTGTCATCCTAATTACATCATATGTTCCAACATGCTGAAACAAATTACATTTGACAACTACAAGGCCTTGTTAGTGCCATTTTCTACGAAACATTGAAAAATTATTTCAAGTAAAAATACATCTCCATGGACCATTAGAGCCTTATATTTTTTAGAAACACTTTTCCAGATGAAAATTCTTACCAAGTAGATTTTGTGGTATGACAATTTTTGCTTAAACAAATTTCTTTCTACAACTATAAGGCCTTTTTATTTTGATTTTTTTCAAGAAACATTGGAAAATTATTTCTAGTAAAATTGCGACTCCAAGGACCTTTAGGGACTCAAGTTTCCAGGAACACTTTTCAAGTTGAAAACTCTTAGCAACAAAACTTTTCATAAACGAATTTTTTTCTACAACAATTAGGGCTAGTTGGTTCATTTTTTTTTCAAGAAACATTGGAAAAGTATGTCTAGTAAAAATACTTCTCTAGGGACTATTAATGCCTTATGTTTCTTAGAAATACTTTTCTAGCTGAAAATTCAAACTTTTTGGTAAGGAAATTTTTGCTGAAACAAATTATTTTCAACAATTATAAGGCCTTGTTAATGAATTTTTTTTAGGAAACATTGGTAAAATATTTCTAGTAAAAATACATCTCCAAGGACCATAAGTAGCTCATGTTTCCTGGAACCACTTTTCTTGCTGAAAAATCTTACCTGGAAAATTTTTTGAGAAGGCAAATTTTGCTAAAACAAATTAGATTTTACAACTATAAGGCCTTGTTAGATCTATTTTCAGGAAACGTTGGAAAAGTAGTTCTAGTAAAAATACATCTCCAGGGAGCATTAGTAACTCACATTTTTGGGAAATAGTTTTCTAGCTGAAAATTCTCACCATGAAAATGTTTTGGTAAGGAAATTCTTAGGAATTTTTTGTTGAAACAAAATAAATTTTACAACTATAAGGCATTGTTCGTGCCTTTCTTCAAGAAACGTTGGGAACATAATTGTAGTAAAAATTCGTCTCCTGGGACCAGATTTTTTGGAAACACTTTTCTAGCTGAAGTTTTTTCCAAAAATAAATTGTTGTAAGGCAATTTTTGTTGAAACAAAGTACTTACGAGAACTGTAAGGCCTTGTTAGTGCATTTTTGTTGGAAACATTGGAAAATATTTATATTAAAAATAAGTCTCTAGGGACCATGAGTGCCTCATGATTCTTGGAAGCATTTTTCTAGATGACAATTCTTACCTAGAAAACTTTTTGGTAACACAATTTTTTCTTAAAGAAATTACTTTCTTGAACTACACGACCTAGTTAATGCTTTTTTAAGCAAACGTTGGAAAATATTTCTAGAAAAAATACATTTTCAGGGGCCATTTGTGCCACATGTTTCCTAGAAACACTTTTCTAGCAGAAATTTCATGCGAGGAAAAAATTTGTGGTAAGGCAATTTTTGTTGAAACAAACTACATTTTAAAACTATAAGGCTTTGTTAGTGGTTTTCTTGAGGAAACGTTGGAAACTTAGTTCTACTAAAAATACGTCTCCTGGGACCATTAGTGTCTCTTTTTTCCTTGAAATGCTTTTCTAGCTGAAAATTCTTACTAGATAAATTTTGTGGTAAGGCAATTTTTGTTTAAAAAAATTACTTTCCAGAATTATATGGCCTTGTTAGTGCCTTATTTCAACAAACATTGGAAATTTATTTCTAACAAAAATAGGAACCAGGAACCATTAGTGTCGCTTGTTCCTTCAAACACTTTTTTAGTTGAAAATTCCTACCTTCAAAATTTTGAGGTAAGGTAATTTTTACTGAAACAAATTACTTTCTACTACTACAACGCCTTGTTTGTACATTTTTTAGGAAATATTGGAAATGAATTTCAAGTAAAAATATGTTTCCAATGACCTTTAGTGCCTCATGTTTCTTGCAAACACATTTCTACCTAAACATTTTTAGCAAGAAAAATTTGAGGTAAGGGAATTTTTGTAGAAACAAATTACAATTTACAACTATAAGACCTTGTTAGTGCTTTTTTTGAAAATGTTGGAAAAATATTTCTAGGAAACATACGTCTACAGGGGCCTTTAAGTCCTCATTTTTCCTGGGATCATTTTTCTACCGGAAATATGCGACTGGGAAAATTTTGTAGTAAGGCATTTTTTGTTGAAACATATTACTTTCTATAAATGTAACAACTTGTTAGCACCTTTTTTAGGAAACATTGGAAAAGTATTTCTAGTATAAATACGTCTCTAGGGACAATTAGAGCCTAATGTTTTCTGCAAACACTTATCTAGCTGAAAATTCTTTCCAGGAAAATTTTGAGGTATGGCAATTTTAGACTTTCCTGGAGCAGATAGTCCGCTTACATGGCATTCCAGAATCCATTGTAAGTGACCGAGATGCAATTTTCACGAGCACCTTTTGGCGGGAACTCTTTCGCTTGAGTGGGATTAAATTGAAGTTCTCCACCGCCTGTCATCCGCAGACAGACGGGCAGACAGAGGTGGTGAACCGCACCATCGAGATATATCTATGGTGCTTGGTGGGTGATCGTCCACGGCAATGGGTTCAATGGCTTCCGTGGGCCAACTACTGTTACAACACTTCGTTCCACTCTGCCTTGCAATCCACTCCTTTCTGGGTTCTATATGGTCGGGATCCACCTCGTCTTCTCTCATACACCCCAGGGTCCACCCGCGTGGATGTGATTGATCAGGCACTCATGGACCGTGATATGCTGCTCTAGAATATCACAGAATGGCTACGACGCGCCCAAGTTCGAATGAAGGATGTCTACGACAAAAGCCACCGTGAGGTCTCTTTTGAGATTGGGCATTATGTGTGGTTACGGCTCCAGTCCTACAGCCAACAGTCTCTTGCGGTACCTCCATGACATAAGCTCTCTCCCAGATTTTTTGGGTCGTTCCCCATTCTTCAGCGCGTGGGACTAGTTGCCCATCAGCTCAAATTACCAGACACGGCCAAACTTCATGATGTGTTTCATATCTCTCTTTTGAAGACACATTCCCCCCCTACATCCACTCCATTCCTTCCACTGGTTGATAATGGCGAGGTTATTTTACCCCTACTGTGGTGTTATGTGCTCAGCTGACCAATGACCATTGGGAGATTCTCGTTCAGTGGACGGACATTGACCCCGACGCTGCAACATGGGAATGTGTTGATATCTTCAAACAAGTCTACCCAGCTTTTTGAGCTTGAGGACAAGCTCTTTCTCCAGGGGGATGCAAATGTTGTGGACTCAATAGCACACCGAGTCACACAACGAAGGAGGCAACAACAACTCACTCAATAGGATTTATTTCTTACATTACTTTGAGTAGGATTTATTTCTTATATTGTTTTAAGTAGGACTTATTTCTAATCACTTTTATATGTAGGGGTATTATGGGAAATATTGTAACCCTAATCCTAAAACTCCATGACGTGATCTATTAAAGGGAAAGAATGAATGAAAGAGGAAAACTTTGAGATTTTAGAATAACCTAGTGTAAACAGGCTGAGATCACCACTTGATCTTGAGTTTAGGGTTTACTCCAAAAATTCAACCTAAACTTCACCATCCATCTTCATCCATATTCGTCCATTTTCATCCTTCATCATCCATAGTTGGAAAAGGAGCTTCTTGCCCCTTTTCTGAGCCCAAAGAGAGGATCTTCCCTCCTCATCAACGTCAACAAAAATCAAGGGATTCTAACCCTCTTGACGAGCAGAAAAGTAGAGAGCTTTCTGCTTCTTCACATGAAGAAGTGGTGCTGCTGCTCCTAGCTTGGCGCCAGCAAGGAAAGAGAGAAGAATTAATTCATTCACGTGGGCCAAGGCTTACTACAAGCCAGGCTGAGCATTCCAGCATGAGCAACAATCAAAATCAGGGTTGAAACCTTGATTTCCGTGAGCAACCAAAAGGTATCTCTTTCAGTCTTTCTCCACGTGAATTATTTCCATTCTATCTATAACTTTAGCACTAGAGTGGATTCATAAAAAAGGGAGACTGATCAGGTGTGGAAGATCAGTCAAAGAAGGAATCTTTAACCCTCCTTACCGAGTCCAACGACTCAGTATCAGTGCTGGATTCACAAATCGCACGCCGTGTTACTCGATCCATGACCCGGGACCGTAACACAGTACCATCGCCAAATCCAGGGGATGGTGAAAGTCATAAATAATATGAACAAATCTGCATCTATTGGGATTTTCCCCAAATCTTTATGCTCAGGACTGGATTTGGTCCAAAATTTAAATTGAGCCTGAATGGGCTTTGGGAGAACCTCAATGGGTGGCCCAAATTTTGTCCACCAATTAAATACCTTCTCAGAAAATCCTTGGCCCATTGGAAAAACTTGGAATGCCTATGATTAGGGTTTTGATAATAGAACATATTGAACCATGAATCAATGTAGTCCCAATTATGGATTAGTTCGTATAAGATTAGACCCCTTGATACGAATCAACCAAACTTTACCTTCCATAGTAGCTATTGTAGATAACTTCATGAGGAATAATTTTGAAAAGGCCCTACTAGAAGGAGTTAGAGCCAACTTAGGATTAGGCCCAGTCTCCTTTACAACTTGGCCCAATCTACAAATAGTATGACAAGCATATCCAAGATACCTTGTCCCTAAAAATCTACACAGATAACTAGTAGAAAATGGCATTCAACCAGGAAGAAGACTAATTCATATGCGTAGTTGCAAGAGGAATCAATACTGGAAAGGTTCCAGTCAAGGATTAAAAGAAAATCACGGAACTACCCAAAAATATTGGATATTCAAAAAAAAAAAAATATGACCATAAAAGAACTCGACCCTAGAGAGTTAAAATGGCCAACAGAATGGGTAGTCCAACCTATCGCTCCTAGACACCTTCCCCTCTCCTAGAAAACCATAAGGGAGATAGAAGGAAAGCTAGTGATTACCAACACTAGGCCCAACTTTTCCCTCGAACCGGATAGGCCCTCTACCTCTTCCAGTAGAGCCTCCACCAGTTCCCAATTCAAAGGAATAGGCAACCCAAGGCCCAACCAAACGTTAGAGTCTTATGGAAAGACCATTACCAGGTTAGAAAATGCTATTGACAATCTACAACAAAAAGTTAATTTCCTTTATGATGAACATAGACATAGAGAAATAATATAATGTCAAACTATCCTAGAAAATATTCTAGAAAAAAATGACAATGGAAATAGTCCTATTTTCTTTAAAGAATTAACAAAACTATAAAAAGTTTAGATAATCTAAACAAAGATAAAATGCAAGAACTCCTAAGCGAAGTCTTAGCATTAAAAGAACATTTAGGTTCTTCTTCTAGTCCATCAAGGTATACAACCCCTTTTACACCTTGGACACCAGAATGATCTATAGGTGGAAGCTATTAGATGGCCTAGAATTTTTTAGAGAAAGCCTACAACAAAGAGATACTCTTCAACCTGAAGATGACACAATCCCATCCCAAGTGATGTATCATTATTGGTGGATGAGATATAATGATCGCGTCTACAAATTAAGACTCAAGATCAAAATAATTAAACAAAAGCTTTATAAAAATGATCTATAGAGAAAGACTATTAGATCGTTTAAAAAAAGCATGAGCAGAAAGAATTCACGCTCTGCAAAACAGAGATAATTTTCTACCAACAGAAGATACAATGATTGCTCACATCGAGTTTCATTCTGAATGGATAAGATTCAACAATAGAGCACGCACACTACAATGCATAATCTGGAGAATACAAAGAGAGCTTCAAGACATTTCTCTTTAAAAATGAATGATTTTTTCTATGTAACTGATATTGAAACTCCATTACCTTTAGGCCTTCCTGACATTACCGATGGCTTAAAAACGTAGTGTACATTGCACCTTGCATAGCACCTAGAAGAAAAGATCTAGAACCTTCTGCCTTTAAGATTTCTTCAAAAGCTTCATCCTCTACTGATGATGAAGTTTACGCAGATATAATATTTTCGGTCGCCAACCGATTTATTATGTTCAAGAGGAAACTCTAGTAAACAAAAAGAGCAATAAGATAGTGAACCAGAGGCATGGGACTCTGAAAAAGTTGCAATAGAAAATACCAAGAAAAAAGACTACTCTGCTAAAGACAAAAAGGCAAATTATCTTTGTAAAAGATTCAGGATGCTTTGAGGAGGCAACACCAGCCAACATGAAGCAGAAACGCCAAGGGTACAAGATACCTATATGACATAAAATTTCCACCACAGAACAACGGATTATTCTTGAGAAAGAGAAAGTTTTTCCCACTCTAAAATCTTGTTGGGAGGACAAAGGTAGTCGATAAAATACACAAATGTCGATCCTTCCCATGCTACTAAAGGACATCAATCCATAGATAGCATAAACTCATTTGGATTTTATCTCAACTTGGATTGTTCCAATGATGGAGAAAAAGTCCTCAAAGAATGGGAAAGAAGTATGAGCAATGCTGCTAATATGCATGAATCATGGGACAAAGATTTTGTATTTAACTTCTTTACCCATGCCTTACAGGGTAATGTAGCTCATTGGTGGGACAATCTTCTCGAAGACCAAAAAATAGCTACATCAACATCTATAGCCTCAATATTAAAAGGATTAGTGGCTAAGATATCAAAATAATTTTTAGGAATACATCCAACCCTAGAAGCTCGCAATGCGTATACTAAACAAAGAAAACGTTTAGAAACTCTTAAAAAACTAAACGAGTTACAAATTTGTAACATCTATTTTTATGAGAAGCATTACTATGAATTTGCAAGTTACTTCTATAAACTACAAAAAGATGATAAAAAAACCCTATCTGCCCATCTTTTATTCAAAATTGCTAGAACCTTTTGCAACTATTTTCGAAAAAGACTACATTGCAAAATATTGGCAAAACAACCCAGAGTTTCCTGCTTTAACCATGGACACTTTCTAGGTTTTTATACTTTTGGAAGAAGACACAGGTTTGTACAAGACATGTTGGCAAACCTCTGTGAAACTCAAAAACTACAAAAGAAAAGTAGTAAAGATTATAAGAAAACATTATGTTGTTCCAACCAGAACAAAAATGTAGGAGCTTATGGTTTTAAAACCAATAACCAAAAGCAAAGAAAGTATCCTAAAAAAAATCATAAGAAAAAATTTAGGATACAAAGAAGTTCAAAATCTAGGTATACTCCAAAAAAGAGATACTTTAGGAAAAGAACAAACTCTAGCCTAACCACATCCAGTAAAGGGTCAAATGCATATTGTCAGAAGGGGAAACCCCCGAGCAAGTGTAAATGCTGGATATACCATAAAGAAGGACACCAAACAAGGAGACAATATACATGAATATTTGGCCCGCTTTCGAGGCTTTCTTCAAGAATGGAAGTTGGCCCAACCAACCTCTAAAAATATCTTTGCCCAAGATAAACAGAAAGAGGCATTAATAATTTCCATATGCATTGCTAACATTAAAATAAATCTTGAAGTTCTTAAGACTCACCTTCTTAGCTCTTCCGTGGTTCCCACTTTTGATGATGTATGTGCTACACTTCTCCGTATTCCAGACGCTTCTCCCTCTACTACTAAAATACCATCCACTATGTACTCTGGACATAGGGGAACACCATTTGACCAAGGCCGAGGCCGAGGTAGATTTTATAGAGGAGGAAGAGGAAGAGGTGGAATGACTGGTTTTGACCGAATAGATGGAAAGGAATGCACCCATTGTAAGGAATATGGCCACACTAGAGACACATGCTTTCACCTGAAGGAATGCTCTATTGGTAGATTGGGCCACCCTCGAGAAATATGTTATAAGGCTAATTAGAATAAGGTTAACCAAGCCTTAGTAATGTTGAATTTATTTAAAAGTGAAATACTTCATTGACATCAATAACTTGTTGTAATTAGAGTACATGAACCTCTATTTATAATAGAGGAAGGTAGTAGAGTCCAATTACAATAAAACTACCCTTGTCCCAATTACACCCAAACTCTATCACTTAAAGATAAGTCCTAACATAATTAAATAACTCAATATATATAAAAGACAAACATAACTCAAACTAAAACTCTTCTTTGTCGTGACCATAAGATAAGATACTTTTGTGAGTCCTTCTTGATCTTCCAACTGATGTGATAAGGATGCTAGCTCAAGGTAATCGTTGTGGGTCCTACTTATGAGCTTGGACCCATCTTGTGGGCCTTCCTTGGTCGTGTGGGCTTCAGCTTATCTTCCAACACTCCCCCTCAAGATGGGGGTGAGAGAACAACATGAACTCCAAACTTGCTGCAATTGATTTATGGAATATTTTGGTATAAAATGGCACATCTTCCAATATGCCTTCATCTTCCAACATTCCCCCTCACGCTGTTGCGTCCTTCCATGACGCCCTACTGGCATAATATAAGTGAGAGTACAAATCACTCCTAGACAGTAAACCATTGCTTCATACTCTAGTCCTAATGCTGGATATAAGGCACACTCCGTCTTCTATCAGTAGTGTGTCTATCGGCATTGCTTTGAAGTGTCTACCTCCGTGTCCCTCCACAGGACAACGACTCTCAAGTGGTAGGAGTAATAAAATCCATTACAGGGGGAGGGGGGGGGGGGGGGGGGGGGGGGATGATAACGTAGATGTAATAATAAGTTCCTCCGTCATGGACTCCCTACCACAAATAATTTTGATATTTTTGACGGGGATGAAGTTCCTCCGTCATGGACTCCCAACCACAAATAATTTTGATATTTTTGACGGGGATGAAGTTCCTCTATCATGGACTCCCAACCACAAATAATTTTGATATTTTTGATGGGGTAAAATAAATGATGATATGAGGCCACCTCTTCTTCAATAATAATGTCCCCAAAGAGACATAATAGTTGCAGGTGAACATAACAAGACCATCTTCCAACACATATAACATGAACCAAAATAATAAACCTTATAGAAGGACCCATGAAATAAACATAATCCGATATAAATATTTTTTCTTAGGTGCAGAAGCTTCAAATTTTTTGCTCCCCTTTTCTTGAATATTTTGGTCACATAAACTCATCCACAATATATGGAATAAAATACCTCTTTCTTGTACTTCTTGTACTTCTCCCCCTCAAGCTGGGAGGTAATGGCAGTGATCCCAGCTTGAACCAAATATCGTAGATGTAGCAATAGGCCCAAATAACAAAGATGTATAAATAAGCCCTCAAACCGGGGAGAATTGAGATATTTTCTGATATATCAACTCAAAAAGTGGCACAAAACAATCGGCTTAAATTCAGATTTTTCAATGTAACAGAATACCAACATGACCTTTGATTCTTCCAATGGGAATATTTATTTAAATATAGATCACATTAACATGAAATTTTATCAGTATAAAATTAGACTTAAATACCTTTCATCCAAGTGTAACTTCACTTCATAAAATATAATTATCAGAAAATAAATAATCTAATAGATTTCAGTCTTTGTCATCTGGCTGAACAAAGTAATGTTTCTCCTTTTTTTCCAGAATGACCATCGACTCTTCCAAGTACAATATCTCCTTATAAAAAATTCATACCAAGAATTGGTTGAATAGTTAAGAAAATAGACTTTCATATCTTTTTGTTTATATATAATTTTCCATATAAAGTCTCTTTCTTGATAGCATAAAATATCTCAGAAATTGAGGCTTTCTGCTGCCTATCTAAACACTTTTTTAATCTGACCTTTGCTGCTTCAAATCTCGATTTCTCTTTGTAGATAACTCAGATAAAAAATTGGTTAAATAGGTAAAAGAATAGAATTACAGATATTTCTTTTGACATATATTTCTCCATATAAATTCTAGTTCTTGATAGCAAAAAATACCTCGGAATCTGAAGATTGCTGCTGCTGCTCGAACCTTTTTTGAATCTGACCTTCGCTCATTCAAATGTTGACATCTCTCTGTAGATAACTCCGATTAGAACAACTAATTTTTCTTTGGAAATTAGAATAAATTATATTTCCATAAATATATATTTTTTAGTATTAAAAACTCTGTATCAAGGTAAAAAACGTAAATAAATCTACAGGAATAGGTACTTAAAAAAATAACTATGAACCTAGACTTAGGGTTTAGGGTTTAAAGAAAAGGATCACATTAACTCAATGAGTAGACCAAGTCAACTCACAGAACCTGCTCTGATACCATGTTAAATTTATGGAAAAGTGAAATACTTCATTGACATCAATAACTTGTTGTAATTAGAGTACATGAACCTCTATTTATAATAGACGAAGGTAGTAGAGTCCAATTATAATAAAACTACCCTTGTCCCAATTACACCCAAACTCTAACACTTAAAGGTAAGTCCTAACATAATTAAATAACTCAATATAGATAAAAGACAAAAATAACTCAAACTAAAACTCTTCTTTGATGTGACCATAAGATAAAATACTTTTGTGAGTCCTTCTTGATCTTCCAACTGATGTGATAAGGATGCCAACTCATGGTAATCATTTGGGTCCTACTTCTTAAGGGCTTGGGCCAATATTGTGAGCCTTCCTTGTTCGTGTGACCCATCTTATAATATAATCTTAGATATGTGGGCCTTCCTTGGTCATGTGGGCTTGAGCTTATCTTCCAACAAGTAAGTGATACAAAAGTGGAATAGTCTACCACAACAACTGTAAAGAATACACTTACTGATGAAAACTATGAATTGTTCCAAAAAATGAAGACCATGATGGGGTCCTCCCTAAGTACTTCTTCATCGGCCACTGCCACCACTGCTTCAGGTATGCTTTCTGCCTCCTCTTCATCCTGGATAATTGACTCAGAAGCCTCCAAGCATCTTACATGTAACAGACATCTACTACACTCAGTTTCTCCATGTCTTTAACATAAATTTGTTGCCATTGCTAACGGTTCATAGATTAAAGTTAAAGGGAAAGGATCCACTTCTATTACACCATCATTTCTACTCAGTGATATCCTTTTTGTTCCCACTTTCCCTTTGAATATTTTATCAGTTAGTCAGCTTACCAAACATATTAATTGCTCTATCACTTTCTCACCCACTTCATGTGTGTTTCAGGATCTTACAACGAAGTGGGTGATTGGTGGAGTTCGTGAACAAGAGGGGCTCTACTACCTAGATCTACCACAAATAAATACTGCATCCACCTGTGACACCAAAACCAAGTTATGGCACAACCGATTGGGACATTTGTCAACCCAATATCTTCATCATAGTTTTCATAAAGCAAGGTCGGACCTTCATTGTGAAGCATGTAAAATGAGTAAAAATTAGAGGTCTACATACTCACCTCATCCGGAAATTAAAAGTGTCTCTCTTTTTTATTAATTCATACTATATGGGGACCCTTGAGTGTCTCCAACATTTCACAAGTGAACTATTTTATTACATTTATTGATGACCTCACTCGTACCACATGGTTATTTTTGTTTAAAGGGCGCTCTAAAATACCATTGATATTTAAATCTTTTCATCCAATGGTACTCACTCAATTTGGGCAGAAAATTAAAGTCCTTCGATCGGATAATGCCAAAGAATACACATCCAAAGATCTTCACTTGTTTTGTTAAGAAAATGGCATTATTCATTAGACATCATGTGCCTTCACCCCTAAAAAAAATGGTGTAGCCGAAAAGAAGAATCATCATATTCTTGAGGTAGCTCATGGAATAATATATGCCATGAAAGTTCCATACTTTTATTGGTTGCATGCAGTCCTTACCACATGTTTTCTTACAAATCGGTTACCCTCTTCCGTTCTTGGAAAAAAAATCCCTACTCTCACTTATTACCTAAAGATGATCATTTTTCACTGCCCTTGAGAGTCTTCGGCTATCAATGTTTTATCCATATTTCCTTCCCAAGACACAGTATACTTGATCCAAAATCTATGAAATGTATCTTCTTAGGACACTCTCATACACAAAAGGGTTATGTTTGCTATAATCTCACTCTTCAGCATTTACTTGTGTCTAGGGATGTCACATTCTTTGAAGACTCTCCATATTATTCTAGTAATGCTCCTCCAGGTTTATCTTTTGTACCAGGTTCTCCTCTTTTATGGTCTCTGACCATGGATTGAGTGATTCGATGATGGGAGAGGTCTTCTTGTAAATCGAGGGTAGAACTAGGACGACGAGCCCTTTCTGGTCTACCTATGGTGATGGGTTTGTGAGGAACACGAAATGGAATGGCTAACGTGAGAGAAGAGGAGAGATGGATTGGCGAGAATGAGGATAACCAGGCTCGTCAAAAGGAGTTTGTACCTTGGATTCCAAGGGAACACTGACCCTGGTTCGTTGAAGGAGAACGCAGATCCCTTGTAACTTTTGTCTTCCCTTTCCTTTCTTCTCGATGACCTCTTAAGGCAAATGCTCGAGCATGGTGTTTAAGATTATTACAATACTGCCCTCATGGGCTCCCTACTTGACATTCATGAATTTAAAAGAACATAAAATGGCTAAGGTACTTCACTACTCCACTGAGTCACTGACTCATCTGCGTCATCTCGGGATTACTCGTTCTGCTATCGAGTCCACAACATCCTCAACCGGTTGTGCTCCAGGCTACGGAAACTACTCAGCCTCCAGAACACTGGCTGACTCCACACCTGCTGAGTTTTTGGATCCTACTGAGGTTAGTCCATCTTCTCCAGTTATTTTTGTCCCACAATATGATACTCGTCCTATTGAAATTTGGAAAGAGCCCAGATCGTGCACCATGCCCTCTACTTCTCATCCCATAACTGTTGGAAGATAGGCCCAATCCCACATGACCAAGGAAGACTCACATATCTAAAAGTATTATAAGATGGGTCACACAACCAAGGAAGGCCCACAAGATAGGCTCAAGCACATAAGAAGTAGGACCCACCATGATTACGACGAGCTGGCATCCTTATCACATAAGTTGAAAGATCAAAAAGGACTCACAAAGACATCTTTATAGAAGAGTTCTAGTTTGATTTATATTTGTCTTTTTTCTATAATGAGTTATTTAATTATGCTAGGACTTATCTTTAAGTGTTAGTGTTTGGGTATAATTGGGACAATGGAAGTTTTATTGTAATTGGACTCTACTACCTTCCTCTATTATAAATAGAGGTTCATGTACTCTGATTATAATGTAGTTGCATGATCTAGTGCAGAAGTAGAGTACAGAGCCATGGCACACACAGTCAATGAACTCCTATGGATCAAATTTCTCCTTACTGAACTGGGATTTTACAAAGAAGCTCCTATGACCCTATATTGCGATAATCAAGCTACAATACACATAACATCTAATCCAGTCTTCCATGAGAGAATAAATCATATAGAAATAGACAGCCACTTCATACGAGAAAAATTCACTGCAGGCATCTTATCTCTTAAGCATGTATCTTCACAGAATTTGGTTGCAAACATTCTCACCAAACCAGTCACTCATAAAACTTTGTCCACCATGTACAACAAGTTAGGCATCTACAATGTTTTGTCACCCCAGCTTGAGGGGGGTGTTACAATGTGGGACCCACCATGGCTACACTAGCTGGTGGGATCCACCATGAGATCAGGAGATGTCAACAAGGGCCCTCATACAAGTTGGTTGTTATGGTCCTGGGGTTAAGTACCTATGCCTTCCACTCCTAACAGGCCGCTCTTTTGGGTAGTATTGGCTAGGTGCTTAATATTTGGTATTAGAGCAGGTGCTATGTCCCGCGTTCGAGTCCCTGCGTGCCCAGGCCGACCGCAATCCTCTGGTGTTGGGCAGTAAGGGATTATGGGATCCTGACCCGGCTCTCATTGTTGTGTTATTGCCGTCGTGATCGTCGGCTCGGGCGGGCGGGGTGTACTATTATTGTCCTAGGGTTAAGTACCTATGTCTTCCGCTCCTAACATGCCAGTCTTTTGGGTAGTTTTGGCTAGGTGCTTAACATTAGCTCGAGCTAAGAGATAAGGAACATGAGCTGGAATTAAATAGAAGATTTGAGGATCAAGTGGGACCCACAAAGATACCACGAGCTAGTATCTCTACCAACATGAGCTGGAAGATCATGTGGGACCCACAAAGATAAGACCACGAGCTGGCTATCTATCGTGTTTCACATGCTTAAGAAATAGTTAGAAGTTGAGTTAAATTAGTCTCTTAAATAAATAATGTAATTTTATCATGACAGGCTTAACTTAGAGAGTTCTTGTTGGAATGTAATTAGGAGTCCTAAGATTACTTGTTCATGAACTTTATCACCTCCTCAACTATAAAAAGAGGTGATTGTAACTCAGAAATCAAGCAAGCAAGTCTCTTGGTTCTCTTCTCTCGTGTGAAGCTCTCTCTCTCCAAACCTCTTTTATTTTTTCCTTCTTCTCTCTCAACCCAAGAATCTTTCTTATTTTTCTCTTTTATCTTTCTCTCTCCCCTTGCTCAAGGTATTATTCATGGGGTCCTAAATTAAACAAATATTTCCTGAAAAAATTCACTAACATGGCCTTTTGGTTTTAGAAAGTAATTTGTTTTAGCATCAATTGCCTTACCTCAAAATTTTCCTGGTTACAATTTTTCAACTTAAAAAGTGTTTCCTGGAAACATAAGGCAATAATGGTACCTGGAGATGTATTTTTACTAGAAATACTTTTCTGATGTCTCATACATAAAGGAACTAACAAGACCTTAGATTTGTAGAAAGTAATTTGTTTCGCAAAAATTGTCTTACAACAAAATTTTCTAGGTAAGAATTTTTAGCTTGAATAGTGTTTCCAAGAAACATGAGACATTAATGGACCCTGGACACATATTTTTACTAGAAATACATTCCCAAAGTTTCCTAAAAAAGGCAGTAACAAGGCGTTAATGATGTTAAAAGTTATTTGTTTCAGAAAAAAATTTCCTTACACCAAAATTTTCCTGATAAGATTTGCAACAATAAAAGTGATTTCTAGAAAAATGAGGCACTAATAGTCCATGGACATGCATTTTTACTATAAATACCTTTCCAAAGTTTCTTGAAAAAAAAAGGCATTAACAAGGCTTTATAGTAGTAAAATGTCATTTTTTTCTAGAAAAAAAGCCTTATCACAAAATTTTCCTAGTAAGAATTTTCAGCATGAAAAGTGTTTCATGGAAGTTTCATGGAAATATGAGGCACTGATGGTCATTGGAGACTTATTTTTATTAGAAATACTTTTCCAACGTTTCCTAAAAAATACACTAACAAGGTCTTATAGTTGCATAAAGCCATTTTTTTTTTGGCAAAAATTGCTTTACTAAAAAAGATTCTTGGTAAGAATTTTCAGGTAGAAAAGTGTTTCCAGAAAACATGAGGCACTAATGGTCCTTGGAGATGTACTTTTAGTAGAAATAATTTTCCAACATTTCTTGAAAAAAAAAATCACTAACAAAACCTTATAGTTGTAGAAAATAATTTGTTTCAGGAAAGTTATCCAAGTAAGAATTTTTTGCCTCAAAAGTGTTTTCTAGGAAACATGACACACTATTGGCTCATGGAGATGTATTTTTACAAGAAATACTTTCCCAATGTTTCATGAAAAAGTGCACTAACGAGGTCATATAGTTGTAGAAAGTATTTTGTTTCAGCAAAATTTTTCTTCCAAAAAAATCCACTGACAAGACCTTATAGTTGAAGTAATTTGTTTCATAAAAAAAATATCTTTACCACAAAATTTCCCAGGTAAGAATTTTCAACTTGAAAAATATTTCTAGGAAACATGAGGTAATAATGGTCCCAAGGGTCATATTTTTACTAGAAATATTTTTCCAATCTTTCTAAGAAAATACACTAACAAGGCCTTATAGTTGTAAAAAGTAATTTGTTTTAGCAAAAAATTGCTTTCCCACAATAGTTTCCTGGTAAGAATTTTTAGCTAAAATTTTATTGCCAGGAAACATGAGGCACTAATGGTCCCTCAAGACGTATTTTTACTAAAAATACTTTCCGACTATTTTCTAAAAAATTGCATTAACTAGCATTGTTGTTGTAGAAAGTAATTTGTTTTCGCCAAAATTGCCTCACCTCAATATTTTCCTGGTATGAATTTTCAGCTAGAAAAGTGTTTCTAGGAAATATGAGGCACTAATGATCCATAGAGATGAAATTTTACAAGAAATACTTTTCCATCATTTCCGGAAAAAAACATGTACTAACAAGACCTTGTAGTTGTTGAAAGTAATTTGTTTAACCAAAAAAATCCTTAAAAAAAATTTTATGGTAAGAATTTTCAGCTTTAATAGAGCTTCCAGGAAACATGGGGCACTTTTTACTAGAAATACATTTCCAAAGTTTCCTAAAAAAAGGCAGTAATAAGTCTTAAATGATAAAAAAAAAAAGTTATTTGTTTCAGATAAATTTTACTTATCCCAAAAATTTTCGGGTAAATATTTTCGACAAGAAAAGTTATTCATGGAAACATGAGGCTTTAATGGTCCTTGGACATGCTTTTTTTTCTAGAAATACTTTTCCAACGTTTTCTAAAAAAGACATTCAGAAGGCTTTATAGCAGTAAAAATTAATTTTTTTTCAACAAAATTAGCCTTTTACAACATTTTCGTAGTATGAATTTTCAGCTGGAAATGTGATGGAAATATGAGGCACTATCGGTCCATGGAGATGATTTTTAGTAGAAATACTTCTTCCAGCGTTTGCTAAAAAAATACACTAACAAGGCCTTATAATTGCAAAAAGCAATTTTTTCAGCAAAAAAACTTTACCAAAAAAAGAATTTTGGTAAGAATTTTCAGGTTGAAAAGTGTTTCCAAAAAAACATGAGGCACTAGTGGTCCTTGCAGATGTATTTTTACTAGAAATACTTTCCAACGTTTCCTAAAAAAAATCACTAACAAAGCCGTATAGATATAGAAAATAATTTGTTTTAGCAAAGTTTTCCAAATGAGAATTTTCTGCCTGAAATGTGTTTTCCAGCAAACAAGAGGCACTAATGGTCCATGCATACGTATTTTTACTAAAAATATTTTCCCAAGGTTTCCTAAGAAAATGCACTAACATGGTCGTATAGTTGTTGAAAGAAATTAGTTTCAGCCAAAATTTTCTTGTTTGAATTTTTAGCTTGAAAAGTGCTTCCAGGAAACATGAGTCACTAATGGTCCCTGGGGATGTATTTTCACTATAAATACATTTCTTAGGTTTCCAAAAAATACACAAATAAGGCCTTATATTTTAAGAAAGTAATTTGTTTCATAAAAAAAATCCTTACCATCCAGTAACAAGGCCTTATAGTTGTAGAAAGTAATTTGTTTCTACAAAAACTGCTTTACCATAACAGTTTCCCGGTATTAATTTTCAGCTAAAAAAGTTTTTCAAGGAAACATGAGGCACTAATGATCCTTTGAGACTTATTTTTACTAAAAATAATTTTCAAACATTTTCTAAAAAAATGATCTAACAAGGCATTGTGGTTGTAGAAAGTAATTTGTTTTCGAAAAAATCCTTTCAAAATTTCCCACGTAAGAATTTTAAGCTAGAAAAGTGTTTTTAGGAATGTGGCACTAATGGTCCCTAGAAATTTAATTTTACTAGAAATAATTTTTCAACGTTTCCTGAAAAAATGAACTAACAAGGCCTTATAGTTGTTAAAAGTAATTTATTTCTACAAAAATTGCCTTACAACAAAATTTTAATAGTAAAAATTTTCAATTTGAATAGAGTGCCTAGGCAACATGAGGCACTAATGGATCCTGGAGAAGTATTTTCACTAGAAATACATTTCCAAAGTTTCCTCAAAAAGGCATTAACAAGGCCTAAATGATGTAAAAAGTAATTTCTTTTAGAAAAACTTTTGATACACCAAAATTTTCCAGGTAAGAATTATACACAAGAAAAGTGATTCTTGGAAACATGAGGCACTAATGGTCCCAGGACACATATTTTAATTAAAAATATTTTTCCAATGTTTCTAGAAAAAAGGCATTAACAAGGCTTTATAGTAGTAAAATATAATTTTTCCAGCAAAAATTTGCCTTATTACAAAATTTTCCTCATGAAATTTTTCAATTTGAAAAGTTTTTCATGGAAATATGAGGCACTGACAGTCCATGGAGATGTATTTTCAGTAGAAATACTTTTCCAAAGTTTCCTAAAAAATACATCACAAGGCCTCATAGTTGTAGAAAGAAATTTGTTTCCGCAAAAATTGTATTACCAAAAAAGATTCTTGGTAAGAATTTTCAAGTAGAAAAGTGTTTTAAAAAAAATGAGGCATTAATGGTCCTTGGAGATATATTTTTATTGGAAATAATTTTCCAATGTTTCCTAAAAAAAATCACTCACAAAACCTTCTAGTTATAGAAAAATAATGTGTTTCAACAATGTTTTCCAAGTAAGAATTTTCTACACGAAAAGTTTTTTCCATGAAAGATGAGGCACTAATGGACCATGGAGACGTACTTTTACACGAAATATTTTCCCAACGTTTCCTAAAATAAATGCACTAACAAGGTCATATAGTTGTAGAAAGTAATTTCTTTAAGCAAAAAATTTCTAGTAAGAATTTTCATCTTGAAAAGTGTTTCTAGAAAATATGAGGCACTAATGGTCCCTATAGACATATTTTTCCTAGAAATACATTTCCAGCATTTCCAAAAAAAATGCACTAACAAGGCCTTACTGTTGTAGAAGGTAATTTGTTTCATAAAAAAATTGTTTTACCAAAATTTCCCTAATATGAATTTGCAACTTGAAAAATGTTTCTAGGAAACATGAGGCAGTAATGGTCTCAAGGGTCATATTTTTACTAGAAATATTTTTCCAACATTCCTAAAAAAATGCACTAACAAGGCCTTATAGTTGTAGAAAGTAATTTGTTTCAGAAAAAAATTGTTTTACCAAAATAGTTTCCTGGTAAGAATTATCAAGTAGAAAAGTTTTTCCAGAAAACATGGGGCACTAATGGTCCCTCTAGACATATTTTTACTAAAAATAATTTTTGAACATTTTCTTAAAAAATGCAAAAAAGAGGCCTTGTTGTTGTAGAAACTATTTTTTTCGCAAACATTGCCTTACCTCGAATTTTCCTAGCAAGAATTTTCAGCTAGGAAAGTTTTTCTAGGGAATATGAGGCACTAATGGTCCCTAGGGTCGTAATTTTACTAGAAATACTAACACAGCCTTATAGTTGTTAAAAGTAATTTGTTTTAGCAAAAATTGCATGTTGGAAGATAGGGCTCAAGACCACATGACCAAGGAAGGCCCACATATCTAAGAGTATTATAAGATGGTCCAAACGACCAAAGAAAGCCCACAAGAGGGGCCCAAGCCCATTAGAAGTAGGACCCACAATGATTACCATGAGCTGGCATCCTTATCACATCAGTTGGAAGATCAAGGACTCAAAAAAGTATCCTTATCTAATGGTCACGTCCTACAATAGTTTTAGTTTTAGTTAGGTTTGTCTTTTATCTATATTGAATTATTTAATTATGCTAGGACTTATCTTTAAGTGTTAGAGTTTGGGTGTAATTGGGACAAATGTAGTATTATTGTAATTGGACTCTACTACCTTCCTCTATTACAAATAGAGGTTCATGTACTCTGATTATAATAAGTCAATGAAGTTTTTTTTTTCCATAAATTCAACATGGTATCAGAGCAGGTACTATGAGTTGACTTGGTCAACCCACTGAGATAATGAGATCCTTTTCTCTAAACTCTAAACCCTAAACCCTATGTCTAGGTTCATAGTAATTTTTTTTAGTGCCTACACCCATAGTTTGCTTTACATTTTTTAAATCTATACGGAATTTTGAATATTGGAAATTATATATTTAATGAAATTTGAGTCTACTTTCTAAAGAAAAATGATTTGTTCCGATCGAAGTTATCTACAGACAGATATCGATATTTGAATGAGCGAAGGTCAGATTGCAAAAAGTTTTGAGGAGTAGCAACGATCTTTAGATTCCGAGGTATTTTTTGCTATCAAGAACTAGACTTTATATGGAAAAATATATATCAAAAGAAATATCTGTAAGTCTATTCATTTACCTATTCAACCAATTTTTTTATCTGAGCTAAAAAGAGAAATTGATATTTGAAGAAGCAAAGGTCAGATTGAAAAAGAGGTTCGAGCGGCAATAGAAAGGCTCAACTTTCGAGGTATTTTATGCTATCAAGAAAAAGACTTTATATAGAGAATTATATATGAAAAGGAATATACATAATTATATTTTCTTACCTATTCAACCAATTCTCGGTATGAGTTTTGCATAAGGAGATATTGATCTTGGAAGAGTCAATGGTCATTCAAGAAAAGCAGGAGAAACAAAACTTAGTTCGGCCAGTTGACATAGACCGAAATATATCAGATTATTTATTGTTTGATAATTATATTTTATGAATTTAAGTTGTAATTGGATGGAAGGTATTTAAGTCTACATTTAGAAGGAGAAAATCTCATGTCAATCTGATTTATATTTAAAGAAATATTCACATTGGAAGAATCAAAGGTCATGCTGGTATTCTGTTCTAATGAAAAATCAGAATTTATGCCAAGTGTTTTGCGACACTTTTTGAGTTGATATATCAGAAAAATATCTCACTTCTGCCTGGTTTGAGGGCTTATATATATACATCTCTGTTATTTGGGCTTATTTCTACATCTATGATATTTGGTTCAAGCTGGAATCACTGCCATTACCTCCCAGCTTGAGGGGGAGAAGTAGAAGAAGTACAAGAAAGAGGTATTTTATTCCATATATTGTGGATGAGTTTATGTGACCAATATATTCAAGAAAAGGGGAGCACAAAAGATGAAGCATCTGCATCTGAGAAAAAATATTTATATCTGATTATGATTATTTCATGGGTCCTTCTACAAGGTTTATTATTTTGGTTCATGTTATATGTGTTGGAAGATGGTCGTGTTATATTCACCTGCAACTATTATGTCTCTTTGGGGACATTATTATTGAAGAAGAGGTGGCCTCATATCATCATTTATTTTACCCCATCAAAAATATCAAAATTATTTGTGGTTGGGAGTCCATGACGGAGGAACTTCATCTCCGTCAAAAATATCAAAATTATTTGTGGTTGAAAGTCCAAGACGTAGGAACTTCATCCCCGTCAAAAATATCAAAATTATTTTTGGTTGGAAGTCCATGACGGAGGAACTTATTATTGCATCTATCTTATATGCCCCCCCCCCCCCCCCCCCCCCCCCCCCCCCCCCCCTGAATTGGCTAGCTGAGTCTCAAGGAAGAGAGCACCAGCGTGAGCGGGAGTGTTGGAAGATTGGAGGACTGCCATTGTATACAAAAAGATCGTATCCATCATTTGCAGCAAACTGGGAGTTCTTAATGTTCTCTCACCCTCAGCTTGAGGGGGAGTGTTAGAAGATAGGGCTCAAGACCACACGACCAAGAAAGGCCCACATATCTAAGAGTATTATAAGATGGGCCAAACGACCAAAGAAGGCCAACAAGATGGTCCCAAGCCAATAAGAAGTAGGACCCACAATGATTACAATGAGCTGGCATCCTTTTAACATTAGTTGGAAGATTAGGAAGGACTCAGGAAAGTATCTTTATCTAATTGTCACGTCCTACAAGAGTTTTAGTTTGAGTTAGGTTTGTCTTTTATCTATATTGAGTTATTTAATTGTGCTAGGACTTATCTTTAAGTGTTAGAGTTTGGGTATAATTGGGACAAAGGTAGTTTTATTTTAATTGGACTCTACTACCTTCCTCTATTATAAATAGAGGTTCATGTACTCTTATTATAATAAGTTAATGAAGTTTTTCTCTTTTCCATAAATTCAATATTGCCTTACAACAAAATTTTCCTGGTAAGAATTTTCAACTTGACAAGTGTTTCCAGGAAATATGAGGCAATAATGGCCCTTGGAGATGCATTTTTACTAGAAATACATTTTCAAATTTTCCTAAAAAGGCAATAACAAGGCCTTAATGATGTAAAAAGTTATTTTTTTCTGAAAAAATTGCCTTACACCAAAATTTTCCAGGTAAGAATTTTAAAAGTGATTTCGGGAAACATGAGACACTAATGGTCCCTGGACATGTATTTTTACTAGAAATAATTTTCCAATGTTTATTGAAAAATGGCATTTACATGGCCTTATAGTAGTAAAATGTAATTTTTTTCAACAAAAAATGCCTTATCACAAAATTTTCCTGGTAAGAATTTTTCAGCTTGAAAAGTGTTTCATGGAAATATGAGGCACTCACGGTCCATGGAGATGTATTTTTAGTAGAAATACATTTCGAACGTTTATTTTAAAAATGCACTAACAATTCCTTATAGTTGCATAAATTAATTTGTTTCAACAAAAAAAAGCTTAACCAAATATGATCTCTGGAGATAATTTTCAGGTTGAAAAGTGTTTCCAAAAAATATCAGGCACTAATGGTCCTTGCAGATGTATTTCTACGACAAATACTTTTCCAACGTTTCCTAAGAAAAAAATAACTAACAAAACCATATAGTTATAGAAAGTAATTTGTTTTAACAAAGTTTTCCTAGAAATAATTTTCTACCAGAAAAGTATTTTTTGGGAAACATGAGGAACTAATGGTCCATGGAGACGTATTTTCACTAAAAATAGTTTGCCAGGGTTTCCTGAAAAAAATGCACTAATAGGTCATTTAGTTTTAGAAAATAATTTGTTTCAACAAAGTTTTTCTTGTAAGAATTTTGGCTTGAAAAATGTTTCCAGGAAACATGAGGCACTAATGGTCTCTGGAGACGTATTTTTACTAAAAATACATTTCCAGCATGTCCAAAAAAATTTCCTAATAAAGCCTTATAGTTGTAGAAAGTAATTTTTTTTATAAAAAAATATCCTTACCACGAAATTTCCCTGGTAAGAATTTTCAACATGAAATTTTTTTCTAGGAAACATGAGGTGGTAATGGTCCCAATGATCATATTTTTACTTGACATACCTTTCCAGCATTTCCTAAAAAAATGCACTAACATGGCCTTATAATTGTAGAAAGTAAATTGTTTTAGAAAAAAAATGCTTTACCACAATAGTTTCCTGGTACGAATTTTAAGCAAGAAAAGTTTTTTTTCCAGGAAACATGAGGCACTAATGGTCCCTCACAACATATTTATACTAAAAATACTTTTCAAATATTTCTTCAAAAAAACGCACTAATAAGGCCATATTCGTTGTAGAAAGTAATTTGTTTTAGAAAAAAATTGACTTTCCTCAAAATTTTCCTGGTAACAATTTTCCATTTCAAAAGTGTTTCCTGGAAACATAAGGCACTAATTGTGCTTGGAGATGTATTTTTACTAGAAATAATTTTCTAATGTCTCCTCAATAAAGGCACAAACAAGACCTTAGAGTTGTAGAAAGTTATTTGTTTCGGCAAAAATTGCCTTACAACATAATTTTCCAGGTAAGAATTTTAGTCTTGAATAGATTTTCCTGGAAAGATGACGCACTAATGGACCATGGAGCCATATTTTTACTAGAAATACATTTCCAAATTTTCCTAGAAAAAGGCAATAACAAGGCCTTAATGATGTAAAAAGTTATTTGTTTTTGAAAACATTTCCTTACACCAAAATTTTGGTTGTAATAATTTTCTACAAGAAAAGTGATTCTTGGAATCATGAGGTACTAATGGTCCCTGGACATGTATTTTTACTAGAAATATTTTTCCAATTTTTACTAAAAAAAGGCATTAACAAGGCTTTATAGTAGTAAAATGTAATTTTTTCTGCAAAAATTGCCTTTGTACAAAATTTTCCTAGTAAGAATTTTCAACTTGAAAAGTGTTTCACAGAAATATGAGGCACTGAAGGTTCATGGAGACATATTTTTTTGTTGAAATACTTTTCTAACGGCTCCTAAAAAATACACTAACGAGGCCTTATTTTGCGGGAAGCAATTTTTTTGACAAAACTTGATTTACCAAAAAGGATTCTTGGAAAAAAATTTCAGGTAGAAAAGTTTTTCCAGAAAACATGAGGCACTAATGAACCTTGAAGACATATTTTTTCTAGAAATACTTTTCCAACATTTCTTTAAAAAAAAAACTAACAAATCCTTATAGTTATAGAAAATGATTTGTTTGAGCAAAGTTTTCCACGTAGGAATTTTTCTGCCTGAAAAATGTTTTCCAGAAAACATGAGGCACTAATGGTAGATGGAGACGTAGTCTTAAAAGAAATACTTTCCCAAAGTTTCCTGAAAAAATGCACTAAAAAGGTCATATAATTGTAGAAAGTAATTTATTTCAACAAAAATTTTCAGCTTGAAAAATGTTTCTAGGAAACATGAGGCATGAATGGCCCCTGGAGATGTATTTTTACTAGAAGAACATTTCCACAAGCTTTTCCAAAAAAAAATGCACTACCATGGCCTTATAGTTGTAGAAAGTAATTTGTTTCATAAAAAATATCCTCACCAAAAAATTTCCCAGGTATGAATTTTCAACTTGAAAAACGTTTCTAGGAAACATAATGCAGTAATGGTCCCAAAGGTCATATTTTTACTTGATATACTTTTCCAACGTTCCTAAATAAATGCACTAACAAGGCCATATAGTTGTAGAAAGCAATTTTTTTCAAAAAACAAATTTTTCCACAAGAGTTTTCTGGTAAGAATTTTCAAAAAACAAATTTTTACCACAATAGTTTTCTGGTAAGAATTTTCAGCTAGAAAAGTTTTTCAAGGAAACATGAGGTCCCTCGAGACATATTTTTACTAAAAATAATTTTCGAACAATTTCTGAAATAATGCACTAACAAGGCCTTGTTGTTGAGGGGGATATAGGATGACATTTATATGCATCAACCACCTGGGTAAGTGGTTGAGGGGGAGTCCGTATGTCGACTACAAAAATCTCTTTATGGTCTCAAACCATGCACGAGGTGACTGTTTGAGACCATAAAGATATTTTTGTAGTCGACATACAGACTCCCTGTCAACCACATACCCAGGTGGTTGCTTCATATATATGTCCTCTATATCCCAATCAGAAAACCATTTTTTGCATCAAGTTGATAGACTTGCCAGGAAGAGTTAGCCGCGAGAGATAATAACAAACATACCTAGTTTAATTTAGCCACTGGAGAGAAGGTTTCTTCATAATCAATGCCATTACATCATGTATAGCCTTTACCAACAAGGCAAGCTTTTAACCGAGCCATAGACCTATCCAGATTGAGTTTCACAGTAAATACCCATTTGCAACCGACGAGTTTCTTATTTGAAGGAAGGGAGACTAAAGCCCATGTCTGAATTTGATAAAGGGCCTGCATTTCTTCATCCATAGCCACCTTCCACCGTGGATGTTAGAGAGCCTCCTGATAGGATTGTGGTACAGGTACGGAGGAAATAGCCAATAGAAATTGACAACAAATAGGGGATAGACGATGATGTGACACAAAGTTTGTTATAGGATGAGAAGTAGAAGGCATGGTGCAACTCTTTCCTAACTGTAATAGGACAAGTATCACATTCTGGGCCAAAAATAATCGAAGAAAATGGACTTACCTCGGTAGGATCCAACAACTCAACAGGTGTGGTGTCAGCCAGTGTTTCTAGGGGCTGAGTAGTTTCTGTAACACAGGGCACAACCAGTCGAGGAGAACCTGTTATTGAAGATAAACCTAGAGAAGCATTATCAGAATAATATAGAGATTCTTAAAAAAAATGACATCCCTAGACACAAGTAAACGCTGAAGAGAGGGATTATAGCAAACATAACCCTTTTGTGTGCGAGAGTATCCTAAGAAGATATACTTCACAGATTTGGGATCAATTTTACTATGTTTTGGGGAGAAAATATGGACATAACATTGACAGCCAAAGACTCTCAAGGGCGGTGAAAAAGGATCATCATCAGGTAATAATAGAGAGTAGGGAGATTTTTTACCAAGAATGGAAGAGGGTAACCGGTTTATAAGAAAACATGCAGTAAGAACTGCATGCGGCCAATAAAAGTATGGAACTTGCATGGCATGTAGTAAACCGCGAGCTACCTCAAGAATATGACGGTTCTTCTGTTCGGCTACACCATTTTTTTGAGGGGTGTAGGCATATGATGTCTGATGAATAATGCCATTTTCTTGATAAAACGAGTCAAGATCTTTGGATGTGTATTCTTTGGCATTATCTGACCGAAGGATTTTAATTTTCTACCCAAACTAAGTGAGTACCATTGCATCAAAAGATTAAAATATCAATGGTATTTCAGAATGTTCTTTAAACAAAAATAACCAAGTGGTACGAGTGAAGTCATCAATGAATGTAATAAAATATTTCACTTGAGAAATGTTGGAGACACTCAAGGGTCCCCATACATCAGTATGAAATAACGAAAAAGAAGAGACACTTTTAATTTTTGGACGAGGTGAGTATGTAGACCTCTGATGTTTACTCATTTGACATGCTTCACAATGAAGGTCCGACCACGCTTTAGGAAAAATATGATGAAGAGATTGGGCGGACGGATGTCCCAACCAGTTTTGCCATAACCTGGTCTCAGTGTCATGGGTGGATGCAATATTTATTTGTGGCACATCTAGGTAGTAGATCCCCACTTGTTCACGGCCTCCACCAATCACCCACTTCATTGTAAGATCCTAAAACACACATGAAGTGGATGAGAAAGTGATGGAGCAATTACAATGTTTCGTGAGCTGACTAACTTATAAAAAATTCAAAGGGAAAGTAGGAACGAAAAGGATATCAGTGAGAGAAAGTGATGGTGTAACAGAAGTGGATCCTTTCCTTTGAACTTTATTTTGTGAACCATCAGCAATGGCAACAAATTTGTGTGAAAGACATGGAGAAACTAAGTGGATCCTTTCCTTTGAACTTTATTTCTGCTACCCGTAAGATGCTCGAAGGCTCCTGAGTCAATTATTCAGGATGAAGAGGAGGCAAAAAACATACCTGAAGTGGTGGTGGCAGTGGTTGGTGAAGAAGTGCTTGGGGAGGACCCCATCATAGTCTTAATGTTCTAGAACAGTTCATAGTCTTCATAAGTAAGTGTATTCGTTGCAGTTGTTGTGG
This sequence comes from Aristolochia californica, assembly GCF_029961685.1. Lineage (NCBI taxonomy): Eukaryota > Viridiplantae > Streptophyta > Magnoliopsida > Piperales > Aristolochiaceae > Aristolochia > Aristolochia californica. Next base: position 28,581,709 of record NW_027181992.1, on the reverse strand, counting down.
TAGACCGCTCTACTTTTGTATCACTCACTAATGCTTAGTTAGCCTTATTATCATTAGCTTTATAACATCTTTCGTGAGAGTGGCCCAATCTACCACATATAGAGCATTCCTTCAGGTGAAAGCATGTTTCTCTAGTGTGGCCATATCCCTGACAATGGGTGCATTCCTTCCCATCTATTCGGTCAAAACTCGTCCTTCTACCGCTACCTCTTCCACCTCTATAAAATTTATCTCTGCCTTGGCCTTGGTCAAATGGTGTTCCCCTATGTCCAGAGTACATAGCGGATGGTATTTCAGTAGTAGAGGGAGAAGCATCTGGAATATGGAAAAGTGTAGTACATACATCATCAAAAGTGGGAAATGCGGAAGAGCTAAGGTGAGTCTTAACAACTTCAAGATGCAATTTAATGTTAGCAACTTCAAGATGCAATTTAATGTTAGCAAGGCATATGGCAGTTATCAAGGCCTCTTCTATTTATTTTGGTTAGAAATTGGCTGGGCAAATTTCCATTCTTGAAGAAATCCTCTAAATCGAGCCAAATATTCATGAATAGTGTCCCCTTGTTTGGTGGTAAGCATATGTTGTAAAATATCATATGGCCTTTGTAAGTTCTTCCATACTGTTGATAAGCCAACTAATAACCAATGTATCCTCATTTAACCATTTGGTATAGAATATATCATCTTTGTTAGAAGATAGGGCTCAAGCCCACACGACCAAGGAAGCCCCACATACCTAAGAATATTATAATATGGGCCAAATGACCAAAGAAGGCCCACAAGATGGTCCCAAGCCCATAAGAAGTAGGACCCTCAATGATTACCATGAGCTGGCATCCTTACAACATCAGTTGGAAGAACAAGAAGGACTCAAGAAAGTATCTTTATCTAATGGTCACGTTCTAGAAGAGTTTTAGTTTGAGTTAGGTTTGTATTTTATCTATATTGAGTTATTTAATTATGCTAGGACTTATCTTTAAGTTTTAGAGTTTGGGTGTAATTGGGACAAAGGTAGTTTTATTGTAATTGGACTCTACTACCTGCCTCTATTATAAATAGAGGTTCATGTACTCTGATTACAACAAGTTAATGAAGTCAATTAAGTATTTCTCTTTTCCATAAGTTCAACATGGTATCAGAGCAGGTTCTATGAGTTGACGTGGTCAATCCACAGACGTAATGTGATCATTTTCTCTAAACCCTAAACCCTAAGTCTAGGTTTGTAGTTATACTTCTTTCAGTCCGTATACCCAAATTTTTCTTTGTGTTTTCCACCTCTTTACCGAGATTTAAACATGCAAAATATATATTGGCAGAAAGATATTTGAGTCTACTTTCCAAATAAAAACTATTCTTTCCAATCGGAGTTATCTACAGAGAGATATCAATATTTGAATGAGCGAAGGTCAGATTGAAAAAAGGTTTGAGCAACAACAGCAAGCTTCTGCTTCCGAGGTATTTTATGCTATCAAGAAATAGATTTGGATAAATATATATCAAAATAAATATATTATATTATTTTACCTATTCAACCAATTTTTTATCTGAGTTATCTACAAAGATAAATTGATATTTGAAGCAGCAAATGTCTGATTGGAAAAGAGGTTCGAGCAGCAGCAGGAAGCTTCAACTTCCAAGGTACTTTTTGATATCAAGAAAGAGACTTTATTGGAGAATTATATATCAAAAGAAAGATACGTAAGTCTATTTTCTTAACTATTCAACCAATTCTTGTCATGAGTTTTTTTATAAGGAGATATTGATCTTGGAATAGTCAATGCTTATTCTGTAAAAAAAGGAGAAATAGTACTTAGTTCGACCAGATGACAGAGACCGAAATCTATCAGATTATTTATCTGCTAGTAATTATATTTTAAGAAGAGAAGTTATACTTGGATTAAAGGTATTTAAGTCTAGTTTCATAAGGAGAAAATTTCATGTCAATCTGATCAATATTTAAAGAAATATTCGGATTGGAAGAATCAAAAGCCATGTTGGTATTCTGTTGTATTGAAAAATCCAAATTTATGCCCATTGTTTTGCGTCACTTTTTTAAGTTGATATATCAGGAAAATATCTCACTTCTCCCTGGTTTGAGGGCTTATTTATACATCTCTATTATTTTGGCTTATTGCTACATCTATGATATTTGGTTCAAGTTGGGATCACTGCCATTACCTCCCAACTTGAGGGGGAGAAGTAAAAGAAGTACAAGAAAGAGGTATTTTATCCCTTATGTTGTGGATGAGTTTATGAGACCAAAATATTTAAGAAAAGGGGAGCAAAAAAGATGAAACTTCTGCATCTAAGAAAAAATATTTATATTGGATTATGATTATTTCATGGGTCCTTCTACAAGGTTTATTATTTTGGTTCATGTTATATGTGTCGGAAGATGGTCGTGTTATATTCAGTTGCCGCTATTATGTCTCTTTGGGGACATTATTATTGAAGAAGAGGTGACCTCATATCATCATTTATTTCATCCCCATCAAAAAGATCAAAATTATTTGTGGTTAGGATTCCATGACGAAGGAACTTCATCCCCATAAAAAATATCAAAATTATTTGTGGTTGGGAGTCTATTATGGAGGAACTTCATCCCAGTAAAAAAATCAAAATTATTTGTGGTTGGAAGTCCATGATGAAGGAACTTCATCCCCGTCACAAATATCAAAATTATTTGTGGTAGGAAGTCCATGATGGAGGAACTTATTATTGCATCTATGTTATACCCCCTTGAATTGGCCAGCTGGGCCTCAAGGAAGAGAGCACCAGCATGAGGGGGAGTGTTGGAAGATTGGAGGACTGTCATTTTATACAAAAAGATCTTATACATCATTTACTGCAAGTTGGGAGTTCTTGATGTTCTCTCACCCCCATCTTGAGGGAGAGTGTTGGAAGATAGGGCTCAAACCCATAGGACCAAGGAAGACCCACATATCTAAGAGTATTATAAGATGGGTCAAACGACCAAAGAAGGCTCACAAGATGGGCCCAATCCCATAATAAGTAGGACCCACATTGATTACCATGAGCTGGCATACTTATCACATCAGTTGGAAGATCAAGAAGGACTCAAGAAATTATCTTTATCTAATGGTCACGTCCTAGAAGAGTTTTAGTTTTAGTTAGGTTTGTCTTTAATTATGCTAGGACTTATCTTTAAGTGTTAGAGTTTGGGTGTAATTGGGACAAGGGTAGTTTTATTTTAATTGGAATCTACTACCATCCTCTATTATAAATAGAAGTTCATGTACTCCGATTACAAAAAGTTAATGAAGTCAATGAAGTATTTCTCTTTGCAATAAATTCAATAATCTTCATCAATATGTGGTCCACTGTTGGTGAGATGACCAACTAGGTCCTTTTGGTGATAAGAAACAGATGAACAGATGTGGACCAGTTCATAAAATTTGATACCCCCCATAAGGGTACAGTGGTGATTATGAGTATGTCATTCTTGTGACTCATATTATCTTCAGCCAAAGTAGGAAAATCAAGTACAATAGTTTTCCAATTAAGTAATCAAAATATGACCAAGTGGAAGGCTGTAACCAACTCCGTTAATGGAGATGCTTAGAAAAAAGCTAAGTAATTAATTTGAATGGATAATTACTCATAAAAGGCTCAGAATAATCCTTCTTATCCAGGAATCTTTTTCCCATAGGTTTATTAAAAAAATCCTATATGAACTGGTCTCGGTCAAAGTATTATGCAAACCGACAAAAACTGCCTTGATAATCTTTTCTAGTCGAAGATAATCAGAGATGCATATTTTCCCATAAATTCATAAGATGAAATCATGCATAAGGGGATCTCTAAATCACCTCTTAATACGAAAAAATATTATCATAAAATTAATAATATAAAAAATAAATACTTATCTCATGAGCTTCAATCTTGCTTCATAAGGAGCCTTCTATGAGCAGCTTTTAATCATATCTTCATAGAGCATAATGGGGATCCTAAATTGGTAGCTCTGATACCATGTTGAATATAGGACCCCATGAATAATACCTCAAGCAAGGGGAGAGAGAAAGAAAAATGGAAAAAGAGAAAAGGTCTCGGGTAAAGAGAGAAGAGAAGGAAAATAAGGGAGATTAGAGAGAGAGAGAGTACTTTACACGAGAGAGGAGAAAAAAAACTTTCTTGATATTTTCGAGTTACAATCACCCCTATTTATAGCTGAGGAGGTGATAGAGTCCATGTACAACTAACCTTAGGACTCCTAATTACATTCCAACTAGAACTTTCTTAGATAAGCCTATTATTATAAGATTACATTATCTATTTAAGTGACTAACACCTTATTTAAGCACGTGAATCAAGTTAGAGAGCCAGCTCAGTGTCTTATCTTGTGGGTCCCATATGACCTTCCAGCTCATGTAGATAGAGGTACCAGCTCGTGGTATCTTCGTGGGTCCCACTTCTAATCTAATATTCTATTTCAACACATGTTCCTTGTCTCTTAGCTCAAGCCAATTTGTATGATGACTCTTGATGACACCTCTCAAGCTCGTGGTGGGTCCCACCAACTTGTGTGCCCATGGTGGGTCACACATTATAACAATTTGTTTTCGCAAAAATTGCCTTGCCTCAAAATTTTCCTAAAAAGAATTTTCAGTAAGAAATGTGTTTCTAGGAAATATGAAGCACTAATAGTCACTAGAGATGTAATTTTATTAGAAATAATTTTCCTATATTTCTTGAAAAAAAATGTACTAATAAGGCCTTGTAGTTGTTAAAAGTAATTTGTTTCATAAAAAATTGCTTTACATAAAAAATTTCCTAGTAAGAATTTTCAACTTGAATAGTGTTTCAAGGAAACATGAGGCACTAATGGACCCTGGAGACGTATTTTTACTAGAAATACATTTTCAAAGTTTCCAAAAAAAGGTATTAACAAGGCCTTAATAATGTAAAAAGTTATTTGTTTAAGAAAAGATTTCCTTACACCCAAATTTTCTATGTAGAAATGTTCAATAATAAAAGTGATTCCTAGAAACATGAGGTACTAATGGTCCCCTGACACGTATTTTTACTAGAAATATTTTTTTATGTTTCCTAAAAAAAGGCATTAACAAGGCTTTATAGCAGTAAAATATGATTTTTTTTCAGCAAAAAATGCCTTGTAACAAAATTTTCCTCGTAAGAATTTTCAGCTTGAAAAGTGTTTCATGGAAATATGAGGCATTGATGGTCATTGAATTTGTATTTTTAGTAGAAATATTTTTCCAACATTTCTTTTAAAAAATACACTAACAAGGCCTTATATTTGTAGAAAGCAGTTTTTTCGGCAAAAATTGCTATTCCGAAAAAGATTATTGGTAAGAATTTTTAGGTAGGAGGCACTAATGGTCCTTGGAGACATATTTCTACTATAAATACTTTTCCAACGTTTCCTGAAAAAAAATTCATGAAAAAAAAACCTTATGGTTATAGAAAGTAATTTGTTTCAGCAAAGTTTTCCAAGTAAGAATTTTTTGCCTGAAAAGTGTTTTCCAAGAAACATTAGGCACTAATGGTCCATGGAAATGTATTTTTAATATAAATACTTTCAAAACGTTTCCTGAAAAAATGTTAGGTTCCCTCGCCATGGATGGAGTCACCCGACGATCACTCCTAGCTTCCAGATTGACTTGCGACGTTGAAGGAGATTTGGAGTTCTTCGATCGACCTATTGCTGGATAGAATGAGCTTATGAAGGGAGCTCAACCCTGGACCTCATTAGGGAGAGAGAATCTGATCTCACTAAAACTATTTTTGATTCATGCTTAACCTTCTTTCTGAATTCCGTCATCCATATAACAAAGGGTTAGGGATGACACATACAAAATAAAGCCATGAATTGGCCCACAACTTAAACGCAAATTACATTCAACCCAGCCACTAACTTAACCTGAAAGTGACACAATTTAACTCCTACGGCTAGCAGTGACTCTAGATGCTATGGAGTCCATAACAGTAATCTGAGTACATAAGCCCCTATTTTATAATAGAGAAAAGTAGTAGCATTCAATTACAGTTAAACTACCTTTGTCCCGATGAGACCCAAAGTCTAACACTTAAAGATAAGTTTTAGCATAATTAAACAACTCAACATAAATAGAATACTAACATAACTAGAACATCATTTAACTAAAACTCTTTGATGAGTCCTCCATCCTTAATAATTTTGACTCTGAAATATTTCTTATTGTGAAAGTCATCTAAGACTCTTCCATATCTGCTCTTCAATACTCCCCTTCAAGTTGGAGTTTATAACTTCAACTTGCAATGAAAAGGATTCTCGGTATTCAATGTTTTTTTCTGAAAAAAACTCTTCACAGATGCAAAAACTTGATTTTGTGCTTCCATTTCTTGAATATTTTGGTCACATAAAAATTACCACAACATGTGCTTGTACTTCTTCTTCTGCTTCTCCCCCTCAAGTTGGAAGGTATCGGAGTAATCCTAGCTTGAAAAAAAAATAATGATATTTATCATCTTCTCCATCAAGGTGTTCCAAGGATAAGAATTCAATCAAACACTGGGTGATGTTTGTATAGAAAAAGTTTGAAACCAACCTCATAGGATAGTGATAACAATCACTAAAAAGGATAACGCCTATCACTCAAAGGACGGTGATAAAAACCCACTTAAGGGTACTCATAAAAATTCTCAATGGACTTAAAACATCCATATGTAAATAAAACGATAAACTAACCGAAGCAATGCACAAAAGGTTGGTTCAAAGGGGTATGCAAGAATTAAAAAAGGATGGTAGGAGAAAGGTACCTGATAAAAAAGGGTACGTGGAGAACTAACGAAGGAAATAACCACCTCGATAATAAGGAGACTATAATGATAGAAAAATAACATAAATTTTTTTATGAAGTATAACCTCAAGATAATTTTATGAGGGTGAGCAAAAAATTTCAGAGTTGACGATGCAGAAGAAATACAACCAAGTAAAAAAAACACAAAACTTGAAAACAACACTAGCTATGGAAACTCTGATAATTGTAAAAATAAACATACAAGCTTTTGTTTCCAAATTGATCAGTCCATATGAGGAAATTTGATAATCAAGTACTCAATGAATTCATATCTGGAATACTTTCCAAATTCAGCATAATCAAAATAGAAACTTTCCAATGATAAACTTTCTCGAATTAGCAACACTTTCCTAAATTACACTTTCAAAAGATAAAGATTTATGGTAACAAAGAGGATTCAAAAAAGAAGATAGTGTTGAAGTTAGACCAAGCCTCTTTGATTAGAAGACAAATTTGGCTAAAATCTCAGATTTTATCAGAAAAGGAAACTCAATTCATATAAAAAGAGAGATTTTTAGTAGAACTGACCTTTGGTACTTCTGATATCAATATCTCCAAAAATGTATGTCATGATCACAAAAAGTTTATTGCTCAAGAAACTAGACTCGAAGTGATTTTATTTGTTACCTAATTTTACACAAAAATATTAGTTCTTGAATCTTTTATGACTTCTTGATTCTCTTCATTTTGTAGCTTGCCCTTGTTGGCATCAAATGGCTCAAAAGTTGAAGCTTTCTGTTGCAACTCGAACCTCTCTTGTAGTCTGACCTTTGAGGGTTTAAATATCGATTCTCTATGTATAAAACTCTTATTGGAAAATTATTTTTTAGTTGGAAAGTAGAATCCAATATATTTCCATCAATATAAAATTTTAAATATTAAAAACTCAAAATAGAGGTTTGAACGCCAAGAAAAAAAATGAGTATTGAGACTAGAAAGAGAAAAAAAAATATATAATATAAACCTAAAATACTAGAGACGATAGATCAGAAAAGGATCACATTATCTCTATGGGTTGACCAAGTCAACTCATAGAACCTGCTCAGATACCGTGTTGAATTTCTAGAAAAGAGAAAAACTTCACTAACTTGATGTAATCTTAGTACATGAGCCCCTATTTATAATAGAGTAAAGTAGTAAAGTCCAATTAAAATTAAACTACCTTTGTCCCGATTACACCCAAAGTCTAACACTTAAAGATAAGTCCTAGTATAATTAAACAACTGAATATATAAAGAAGACTAACATAACTAAACACCTGTTTAACTGAAACTTTTTTGTGACACCTCCTTCCATAATAATTTTGGCTATGTAAGACTCTTCCGTATTTGCTCTTTAACACAATTGAATAACTGAACATAAATAGAAGACTAACATAACTAAAACACCTTTAAGTGAGACTCTTCTATGAGACCTCCTCTTGTGAGACTCCTGTAAGACTCCACAATAATAATTCTAGCTTAGTAAGTGTTGGAGATGGGCCCAAGCCCCCAAGACCAAGGAAGGCCCACATATCCAAGTGTGTTGAAAAATGGGCTCAAACCCATAAAACCAAGGAAGGCCCACACATCAAAGAGATGTGGAAGATGGGCTCAAGGCCCATAGACCAAGGAGAAGACCCACATGCCCATACAATGATGGTAGGATGGTAAATAAAGAGTCATCTCATAGAGATGGCATTGATGTAATAAGGTTAAAGTTTCAGGGGCATTATTATAATATTTTAGGATCATTAATCTATAAATTGAGCTTGAGGGGAAGGGTTAGGACAATAAGTCCATAACCTCTTCTTCCTCCTATTTTCTCCCAATTAGTGTCTCCCTCTTTTTCTACATGAGCCAAATCCATGTAGTCCTAAAAATCAACAGTAATACTTCTTATTGTGAGAGTCATGTGAGACTCTTCCATATTTGCTCTTCAACAAGCACAATACATGAAATTCTTCATTGTCAGTTACTTCTTTCTTATACTTCTTCTTCTACTTCTTCCCCTCACATTGGACATTTGATTGTTCTTTAACAAGAGACCCAACTCGCACAAAATAATGGTGAGAGAAGAAAAATCATTTCTAGCCATACAATAAAGCTCCAAGCACCAATCAAAACAGTCATAGTTTGAAACACACTCTATTCAATTTCAAAGGAAGAAAAGCGGCCCAACTTTAGGTTACAACAAAGAGACTACTCACTTTTAAGAGGTAGTTCAAACAAAAAACACTTATTGGGTGAAAAAGAAAAAAAATTGACTTAAGCTGGATGTTGGGCTTAGTCCTATAATTTTAGGTAGTGGGTCTACATGCATTGCTCTAAAGTGATTTTAAAAAATGTTGAAAGTTCAAACAAAAAACACTTATTGGGTGAAAAAGAATACGAAATGACTTAAGTTGGATGTTGGGCTCAATCCTATACTTTTAGGTAGTGGGTCTACATGCATTGCTCTAAAGTGGTTTTAACAAATGTTGAACAGCATATATGGAAGAGTCTTACATGATTCTCACAATAAGAAGTATGACAAAGCCAAAATTAATATGGTCGAGTCTAGGAAGAGTCTCATGGAAGGAGGTCTCATAGAAGAGTCTCAATTAAAGGTGTTTCACTTAATTGTAATTGGATTCTACTTGTCTCCTCTATTATAAATATACTCTCATGTGCTCAAATTAAAACAACTTAGTGAATTATTTCTCTTTTCTAGAAATTCAACATTGTAACAGAGTGGGTTCTATGAATTGACTCGGTCAACCCACTACCCAAAAGTTTTGTGAATGTGATCTGTTTTTTTATCTATCATCTCTAGTAGTTAAGGTTCATATTCTGTCTTTTTTCTTTCTTTCCTGTTTCAATACCCATTGTTTTCTTAGCATTCGCACTTCCATACTTTTTTAATATTATAAATTATATATTGAAAAGAATATCTTCGAGTCTAATTTCCAACTCAAAAATAATTTTGGCAATATGATTTTTCTACAAAGAGAAATCAATATTTGAATCATAAAAGGTTAGATTGCAAAAGAGGTTCGAGCAACAACAAAAAGCTTCAACTTTCAACCCATTGTATACCATCAAGAATGAGACTTTATATAATGATTTATATATAAAAATAAAGATCTGTAAGTATATTTTTTACTTATCCAACCAATTTTCAATCTTATTTTTGTAAAGGGAGGTATCGATCTCAAAAAATTTAATGGTCATGTCAGCCAATGAAGAAAAAGTACTCAATTAGGCCACATTAAATAATCCAAAATTATCAGATTCTCTCTTTAAAGAATTCATGATTTAGGTCATGGAGAAAAATAAATTGAGAGAAAACAAGAGTAATAAGGTTATGGACTAGATCCAAACCCTCCCCCATAAGGTATATTTATAGGTATCAAACCTACCAATATTACAAGTATACCCTTCACCCTAATAAGAGTGAAGAAGAGATTGGAAACTTAAACTAATTACATCAGTGCCACCCTAATTACATCATATATTCCAATACCCCTCAAGCTGGGAGGTAATGGCAGTGATCCCAAGTTGAACTAAATAACATAAATGTAATAATAATCTCCTCCATCACAGTGTCCCAAGGATAAATACGAAACTGGACACAAACTCTCATAAGGAAAAAATAGGTGATAAAACATAGTTCGAAACCAAACTCAAGGATTTCAAATGAATATAGTGAAAATAATCACTAAAGTGGGTAATCCATCTCATTCACAAGACGGCGATAAAAGACCCACGGGTACGAATAAAAAATTTCAATGGACATAAAACACCCATATAAATAAAAAGGACCAACCAAAGCAATGCTCCAACATGATTGTCCAATAGGGGTAAGTGAGAGTCAAAGAAAATGATGGTAGGAGGAAGGTTGTCAAATAACCAATGGGTAATGGGTAATGGGTAATGGGTAATGAGGAAGATACGACGCTAAGCCCACCATGTGATTTATTTTTCTAAGAAATTCAGATTTTTCAAAAAACAAACCACTGATAACAATAGTTAGCAAATAATGAACCCAAGGCAAGAAATCGAGGAGTTCTTCTTCAGAAATAATGTCTCAATCAAAGATACACAATAGCAGTAGTTAAAATGGGCCTTAAAATGAGCTTGGGCTCAATAACACATACCAAGTAATCTATTAAAATGACCCATAAAACAATCTGATGCAAGTCTATGCACCAAACAATATGTTGACCAAGGGATAAGTTGCCAATACCTCAATATAATATTTCAGCCGAAGAAAAAAAACCTATTCACGCCAAGATAAATATCAGACTAATATAGCCGAGTCGCGGAAGAAAGATGTATGAAACTCAGGACCTGGACCCGTATAACTGAATCAATAAAAAAAGTGGGTCAGAGTTGGGTTGACCTCGACCGAGTTGACCCAGATAGAGTTGGCTCGAGTTAACCCAGCAAAATCTAGTGCGGCTCGATAAACTGGTGTTGCTCGACGGCATCTAGATGGACAGCTCTGTTTGCTGGGACCAAGACTCGGTAGCTGACTGAACCGGTGATTTAAATCAGGTTTCAAAACATAGGAAATCTGATTTTTCATGATCTTCCTCCAACAGAGCGGAATGACAGCAAACCAGAGGGAAAGATCGTCGCGATGCCGACTAAGGAAATATTTATAGAAAGAAAAATCAATAGCGCCTGAAATAAATCATCGACAGATAGATATCTTCGTCTTCCACCCCGTGGTGTTGGGGATTGCAAAGAATCAGCATCGCGGCAAGATGACTCGTTGGAGTCTGGGGTCATCTTCTCCAACAACGGCAACGGGACTGAGATTCTCACAAATCCACGAGATTATTTTGCGCAAACAAAAATAGAGCCCCTGCTCAACCTCCTAGCCGAATGAGGGAGCAAAATCGGCAGAGGTAGAGCCCCTGCTCTGATAAGGGGGTTCAGTGCTATGGCACTAGCTGGCTTGGGACGGTTGGCATTGTGGCCATCAAGGGGAACGACAGCGACGGCAAAGAGAACATCGACTGTGGCTGCGGTTTTTTACAGTGACGGGCAGCAGCGTCGGGAGAGACGATGATACCGTCCGGGTTGACCCGAATTAAATCGGTAGAATGGTCCGGTCCGAGACTTGGGCAGACCCAGCGAGCCGATGAAATGTTTCCTAACTTAGGGAAACATTTAATTTTTCTACAGTTCTTCTTCTTCCCCGTGGCACCGAACAAAGCGGTGATGAAACGCAGATGTGAGATAAGATGAGAAATTAGTAGTTCGAGATTATCTCCCTGTGATAATAGATGATCAGATTTTTAGATTAGAAAAGACGTGCCAACAATATAATCTTCCTAATAGCAGAAAATCCAGTTAATTCAGCAAGTCTTTGTATTCCAAAGTGGAGCACTTGCAGGTTCATCGCCGATGCTCCCAGGAGGGAAACAGCGATGAACCAGCAACTCGGAAATAAAATTGCTAAAAAAACGATTCCGCTAATGCAAGTCAATATCGGCAAGATCCTATAACAGTTTTAGCATATATGATTAATTGTAAAAGAAACAACAACTGACGTGGGTAGCAAGCTGGATCAACAATGACAAATATACCATGAGCAGCATTAGAAGCAACGTGTTGAAGCCTGAATTCTAGGAATTAATCAAGGTACACGATACTCATAATCAGCAACAGAATCACCGGATTGGTTTCCAAAAGAAGATGCCAACAAGCAAGATACAACAGCAACAAAAAATAATAACAATGACAGCAATGGTCTAGGAATATGCGATCACGATAGTAGAGATCCGATGAACCAGGGATCATGGACCAGAATTTTTCTGGATGCTAGTTTATGAACAGAGGCGTTCCAATCCACCACCAGAGAAGAGATGAGCATGAGAAGATAATAACCAGCAGCAAATTTCCATCTCGTCAATGCAAATTTTCCCTCAAATAACTCCCAAAATTAACAAGAATAGAAACAAGAGAACCATCCAAATTAAACAGGAAAAGACACAAAGATAAAAGGGTAGATCATAAAGCAAAAAATGATAGCACTGACAGTAAACCACGAGCAACAAAATAAAATAAAAAACTAATATCAAGCAACTAACAAAAAAGAAGGAGAATGAAACCTAAAAAACCATATTCGGAATCCTGAAAATCAAAGTTCTGATACCATGTTGATTTTCAGGACTCCATGATTTAGGTCATGGATAAAAACAAGAGGAATAAATGGTTATGGACTTGATCTAAACCCTCCCTCATAAGGTATATTTATAGGTATCAAAACTAACAATATTACAAGTATACCATTCACCCTAATAAGAGTGAAGAAAAGACAGGAAATGTAAACTAATTACATCAATGCCACCCTAATTACATCATATATTCCAACAATTTTATGAATAAAAGTTATTAATTTATGAAATATATTGAAGTCTAATTTCAGGAGGAGAAATTTTTATGTCAATCTGATCTATATTTAAGGAAATATTCACATTGTAATTGGCAAGGGTCAAGGTACAGAATGAAGCAAATCAAGAGATCATAAATGATTTAATAACGAATATTTTATATGTGAAATTAGCTATTTATTCAAAAAAAATTGAGTCTACTTTCTTTAAAAATAAACCATTTCTAATTATGAGCTATATTTTTTGAGATATCTATATTTGGAGTACCAAAGGTTAGTTCTACCAAAATTCTCTCTTTTTTCCTATTTTCTCTCATATTATCTCGTTGTGCATTGGCATGAATTGAGTTTCCTCTTCACCTATAATCTTAATTTTTAGCCAAATTTCTCTTCTAATAAGAGAGTTTTGGTCAAAATTAATCACTCCATGATGTGCTCGTTCAAGGCATGCAAATATTTTTTGCCTCGATGTTGTTTTCAAGTATTGCATTTTTGTTACTTGGTTGTGTATCTAACACATTGTCGACTCCAAAAGTTGTGGTCACCCAAAAAAGTTATGCTTAATCAAATTTATTAAGTTCTATTGATTTTTAAGATTCCATAGGAAATGAGATTAAGCAATGGAGAGAAGGAAGAAGGGATAAGAAGAAGAGAGGATAGAGAAAAGAGAGAAAAAGAGGTAGAAATTAGGGTCTTGGACTTAATCCAAACCCTCCCCCATAAGGCATATTTATAGGTATCAAAAGTACCAATATTACAAGTATACCTGTTATGCACGCAATAAAATTATTATTTTAATTATTTTTATTTAGTTTACTTTATTTTATTTCTGATAAAGTATTAATAGGCCATAGGGGCATTTTTGGAATATTTTATTATAGGGGTATTTTTGTAATATTTTATCTTAAACCTTGTAAGGGTGAACCCTATTTAAGGAGTAAGAATAATGAGAAAGACAAACATTAATTTAGGTTAAACAGGGTTTTGAGTTCTCCTCAACGAGCTCAGGGGTGTGCATTCTCCTTAACGAACCTAGGATTTTCAAGATTCCCTTTGGCTTGATTTTCATCTTTCTCTTCTTCCTCCCTACGAATCCATGTGTCAGATCTGGGACCATAACAACTGGTATCAACGTGGGAACACAATGGGCTATTCTATATCCCAAGAAAAATGGATTGCTATGTGTTATATGGACTCCATAGCATCGAGAGTCACGGCTAGGAATAGGAATTAATTGTTGTTAAATTAAGGTTAAGTCATGGGGTACTTTTGTAATTTTTGCGTCAAGTTAATTGGCCAAATCTTGGCCCACTTGTATGCGTCCCTTCCTTGGTTTATAAGGAGGACGAAAATTTGAAATCAATCAAGAAAAATTCAGTAGATTAATTCTAGTAGGCTAATTAGAATTCACGTCCTCCCTTGGGGCTCCACTCTCCTCACGCCCTCACTCACTTCTCTCTCGGAAATCACCAGCAACCAGTTGACGTTCAGAAACTACAACACCTCCTTCTTCATCTTCAACACTGGAACCAAGAGGGGAATACCGGGTGACACGATCCATGGCAAGGGAACCTAACAACGTGGTATCAGACAGGACCACCATTGGCGATTTTTCTTCCCCTACTGAAATCCAAAATTTGGTGGAGGAAAATCGTGTGGGAATGCAGGCCCAGCTTGACTCCATGCAACAGAAAATTCTTTCCCTCAACGACACTATCCAGCTCCTAGTGGTTAAGATGGACGAAGCCTCCCCTCGCCCTACTGCCTAACACGGACATGCCTCCTCTCCCATTGCCCAACCACTATCCCAGACCACCCACCCCGTCATCCCCATCCTTCAGCAATGGGCGCCCAAGGACCAGGCCATTCGTCGGTGCCTAGATTTGCCAAATTGGACTTCCCCAAGTATGATGGGTCTTCGAACCCTCTCATTTGGTTGCATAGGTGCGACTAGTTATTTTGGCACCAACGCACCATGAGGAAGGGCTTCCACTTGCTGCCTTCCACATGTTCGATGAAGCGCTTCTGTGGTATCATCAGTTCAAAAACAATAATCCTATGTCTGATTGGGAGTATTTCAAAGCTTCATGTATGTTGCGGTTTGGACCCCCAGCCCGCCACAACTGTCTTGGAGAATTAGCCAACCTCAAGCAAACTGGCTTGATAGAACAGTACCAGAAATCCTTCCAAGAAACCACTCCCCTGTGTCCACCCCCCACTTCCATTCCTCCTACACAGTCTCCACCTCCCCAATTCATAAAGCACCTCTCTAAAGCTAAATAGGAACAACGGCGAGCTCAAGGCCTCTGTTTCAATTGCGATGAGAAGTATCGCGTCGGCCATCAGTGCAAAAGGCTATTTTATCTTGACGGAGGCGATCCTGAAGAGGGTGACATTTTAGAACCTGAAGAGGAGCCAGCAGTGGAGGAACTTGCCCTTTCCCTCCACGCCATGACCGGCTTGCACAGCACCAACACCATGCAGGTCCATGCCCCATCCAAAATCTCATGGCAGTTGCCTTGGTTGATTCAGGCAGCACCCATAACTTTCTCAGCCAGACCGCAGCACAACAATTGGGCTTACCAGTGCAACACAACTCTGGCCTCTCAGTTTCAGTGGCAAATGCGGAGAAGCTTACCAGTATTGGAGTATGTTCAGCAGTCCGGTTTGATATTGAATGCCATCC
This sequence comes from Aristolochia californica, assembly GCF_029961685.1. Taxonomy (NCBI): domain Eukaryota; kingdom Viridiplantae; phylum Streptophyta; class Magnoliopsida; order Piperales; family Aristolochiaceae; genus Aristolochia; species Aristolochia californica. The sequence continues at coordinate 28,565,839 of NW_027181992.1, read as the reverse complement.
CTTTGTCGCCGACTTCTTGGTCATTCCTCTCGCCGGGTTTGACTTTGTTTTGGGTATCAAGTGGCTTCAACAACTGGGTTCGATTTTATGGGATTTCACATCCTTAACAATGAGCTTCATTTCTGGACAGTGAGACATCACTCTTCATGGCACTCATGCCCCCTCCCACTGCACACTCCAGCACTTACAGGTAGCCACTTCGGACAGCAGTGCCTTACAGTCCCTCATTACCGAGTTTGGGGACTTATTTATGGAGCCTCAGTCACTTCATCCCATCCGGACCTGTGACCATCGTATACGTCTCAAATTGGGTACGGAGCCTGTCGTTGTCCGGCCATACTGTTATCCGCACTTACAGAAGGACGAAATTGAGAGTCAATGCCAGCAAATGCTCAAACAAGGCCTTATTCAATCCAGCAGGTCCTCTTTTGCTTCTCCGGTGCTGTTAGTGCACAAGAAAGATCAGACTTGGTGCTTTTGTGTCCACTACAGAGAGTTGAATGCACACACTATCAAGGACAAATTTCCGATCCCCGTGGTGGATGAGCTCTTGGACGAGCTCCATGGTGCCAACTTATTTACCAAACTGGATTTGCGTTCCGGGTACCATAAGATCCGAGTCTACCTGACCGACGTGGAGAAGATGGCATTCCATACTCACCATGGCCACTTTGAGTTTCTGGTCATGCCATTTGGGCTCTCCAACGCCCCTCCACCTTCCAAGCCCTCATGAACGTGGCAATTCAGCCCCTTTTACGGAAATATGTCCTTGTTTTCTTTGACGATATTTTGATCTACAGCGCCACTTGGGAGAGCCACGTGCAGCACTTGCGCATGGTGTTTCTACTCTTACGTGCACACCATCTCTTTCTCAAGCCCTTCAAATGCTCGTTTGGTGCTCCGGAGGTAGCTTATTTGGGCCATGTTATTTTTTTCGCCGGAGTCAAGGTGGATAGTTCGAAGATCCAAGCCATTGTGGACTGGCCTACTCCACATTCAGCAACGGCGTTAAAAGGGTTCTTAGGTTTATTTGGGTACTACCGCAAGTTCATCCACGACTACAGTTAGCTAGCAGTACCCCTGACGTGCTTATTGAAATGCAATGAGTTTGCATGGTCCGAGGCAGCAGCATCCTCATTTGATCAACTCAAGCTTGCGTTAGCATCAGCTCCCGTGCTTCAACTTCAGAATTTTGAGGATCTTTTTGTTATTGAATGTGACACATTTGGGGGCGGCATCGGGGTAGTTTTACAGCAGCAAGGACATCCCATTGCTTATTTCAGCAGACACTTGGCCCTTCATCATCACAAATTAGCTGCCTATGAGCCTGAACTTATCGGTTTAGCCAAGGTCATTCAGCATTGGAGGACATATCTCTGGGGTCACCACTTCCTTATCCATACCGACCACTGCAGCCTTAAGTACCTTCTGGAGTAGCGCCTAACCACATCCCCTCAACAACATTGGCTCAGTAAATTGATGGGCTTCGACTTTCGGGTAGATTTTAAACCGGGTCACCTCAACAAAGGAGCCGATGCTTTGTCCCACAGAGAGGCGCCAGAACCCCACCTCTTGGCCATCAGTCAGCCCCGCTTCTTACTGCTCGACCCTATGCGGGATGAGATTCAGCAGACCCCGGACCTCCTCGCCCTCTGCCAACGCATTGAACAGCAGTAGTTGGACAGCAGCTGGGCCATCTAGGACAGGCCTCCTCCTATACAAGCAGCACATTTATCTGGCTGCCACATCGCCCTTTCTGCCCACCATTATGTCCACCTATCACGATGGTACTCATGAAGGCTAGCAGCGCACTTACTTCCGCTTGAGTCATGACTTCTATTGGAAAGGTATGAAGAGCATGGTGGATGACTTCGTATCCGCGTGCCAGGTATGTCAGCGCAACAAAACCGACACTCTCCAACCAGCAGGTTTGTTGTAGCCCCTTCAATTACCTACCAAAGTTTGGGCAGAGATCTCTATGGACTTCATTGAGGGTCTTCCAAAGTCATCCGGTAAGTCTACCATCCTGGTCATGGTGGACCATTTCTCAAAGTATGGCCACTTCATTGCTTTATCACATCCATATATAGCAGTGCATTTAGCTCAGATTTTCATGGACAACATTGTGTGCTTTCATGGCTTACTGAAAACCATCACCAGTGACAGAGATGCTCTTTTTACTAGCACCTTTTGGAAGGAGCTTTTCGGATACAGGGCACCAAACTGGCTTTCTCTTCTACTTACCACCCCCAGACTGATGGGCAATAGAGGTTTTCAACCGCACACTAGAGGTGTATTTGCGTTGCTTTGTGGGCGATAATCCGAAGACTTGGGTCCACTGGCTTGCGTGGGCTGAATTCTGCTACAATGCTTCCTACCACTCCGCACTCAAGATGGCCCCCTTTCAGGTGGTTTATGGTAGACCTCCCCCTCGCCTGATCTCCTACCTTGTTGGCTCTTCACGTGTGGCTGCCATCGACCAGGCTTTGATGGAACGGGACAGCATGCTGGCACATATCCGCGACAACTTATTGAGGGCTCAGTCGCGCATGAAGAACTCTTATGACAAAGCCCACTGTGACCACTCTTATGCCCAAGGAAATTATGTGTGGCTCCATCTTCACAAGTACCACCAATTGCCCCTCCATGCATCCAAGCATCACAAGCTCTCCCCCAAGTAATTTGGGCCCTTTCAGATATTGGAGCGTATTGGTAGCTGCCATCGACCAGGCTTTGATGGAACGGGACAGCATGCTGGCACATATCCGCGACAACTTATTGAGGGCTCAGTCGCGCATGAAGAACTCTTATGACAAAGCCCACTGTGACCACTCTTATGCCCAAGGAAATTATGTGTGGCTCCATCTTCACAAGTACCACCAATTGCCCCTCCATGCATCCAAGCATCACAAGCTCTCCCCCAAGTAATTTGGGCCCTTTCAGATATTGGAGCGTATTGGTAGCGTCACCTACCATCTCCAGTTACCGGCCTATGCCCATATTCATGATGTATTCCATGTGTCTCTGCTGAAACCGTTCAAGGGAAATTCACCACTATTGCACACCCCTCTCCCTCCACTTCACGATGGCTGCATCCTACCCACTCCAGCTCACGTCTACCAGGCTCGCAAAGTTAATGATCGTTTGGAACTGCTCATCCATTGGGCAGAGACAGACCCGGTGGAGGCCTCTTGGCAGCCATTGGCTGAATTCAGGGAACTCTTTCCAGACTTTGAGCTTGGGGACAAGCTCTTTCTCCAAGAGGGGAATGATGTTATGAACTCCATAGCATTGAGAGTCATGTCTAGGCATATAGCTTAATTGTTGTTAAATTAAAGTTAAGTCATGGGATTTTTGCGTCAAGTTAATTGGCCAAATCTTGGCCCACTTGTATGCATCCCTTCCTTGGTTTATAAGAAGGACGGAAACTTGAAATCAATCAAGCAAAGTTCAGTAGATTAATTCCAGCAGGCTAATTAGAATTCACGTCCTCCCTTGGAGCTCCACTCTCCTCATGCCCTCACTCACCATCTCTCTCGGAAATCACCAGCAACTAGTTGACGTTTAGAAACTACAGCACCTCCTTCTTCATCTTCAACACTGGAACCAAGAGGGGAACACCGGGTGACACGATCCATGGCAATGAAACCTAACACTATGCATGAGGAATTGGAAGAAATACGCACATGTTGTAGAGCATCTGACGAAAGCAGGTACACATCTTCCATTAAACTTTCTTCAAGGGAGAAACTCACTACTGCCGCAGAAAAGGTCATACAACCTCAAATCTCCGAGCAAGACATATGCACAGAAGTCACAAAGGGCTGCTATTCATCACTGGAAAAAGAGGAGGCACCAACAGAAACAAATCCTATGGGCTTTGGCTTTCGGATTCTCACTCTCAGTCTCAATCTCGCTCTCATCAGTCCAGTGAGGAACCAACTTCAACGCATTTTGGGGTAAGCTTCTGAAACACTATCGATTTTTAGGTCAAATCGGTTGTTCCCAGGGGTTGATGGGGCTCCAAGGACCAGAGCAGCAGCAACGCTGCTCGAAAATTGGGGATGGAGCTTCTCTATTCCATGAAATAGAGAACTAGTGCCCAATTGCTGGAATTCCGGCTTGTGTGTATGAATTCCGTGATGGAATTTTTTTGGGGATGCCGGGATTGATAGAAAAAAATTTATGGGGACTGTTGAGAATTTTTTTTGGGGGGCTTTGTTTGTTTGTTGATGAGCACAGTACCTGTGCTTATGTTCATTGTCCAATTGAAACTGTGGGGTTTTTTTAAGCTGTCATATTAGATTCTCAAATGGCAAGATTCACAGGATTTGCTCTTTCTACTGCAATGCCAATTTTAGAAACGATTATTTTTCTAAAGTCTGGTAAAGTCCAGACAATAGATTTTGATGCAATTATCTGTAGTAGTGGAGTGCATTTATCGAGGTATAAATCAGCCTGAAGTTGATGGTGCAAAGAGTTCCTCAAACCCTAATTATGCTTCCCATATTGATTACCATTGGGGCTGTGATGGGGGGAAGAAAACTATTTACCAGTTACTGAGTACATAGGATAGAAAACTGGATAAATTCGAGGACACTTCACATGCCATTGAGGAAGATGCAAATTCAAATACTAGTCATTTTATTTCATACTTCATAAAAAACTCTCCTAAGGCAATGAAAGTGGATGACTTGATGTATGATTTTTTTGCGGCTGGGTTGAACATGTTGAAACCGTTGGGCTAAAAGGCTCGAACCTATTAGGAAAGCAACCCCATGGATCTTATACAAGGACTGGCCCAGTCGATATAAACACAAATTCCAACACTCCCCCGCACGGGAAAACCTCTGGACAAATTCACTGGAAAAACCCGGGACAAACTCCTGGAAAAACCCAGGACAAATTCATCAGAAATACCTGGGACAAAATTCGGTGGGAGCGGGACTCAAACTCGGGACCAACCTGCTCTGATACCATGTAGAATTTAGGATCTCATGAAAGGAACTTTAGATCAACAAGAAAGAAGAAGAAGAAGAAGAAGAGAGAAGGAGAAGAGAAGAAGAAGAACGTGGAAGAAGAGAGTTTGGATTAAGGGAGAAGAGGGTTGCATCAAAAAGAAAGATGAGGGCTGGACGAATTTGTGGAAATAGAGGACAGTGCTTCAATGCCCTACCTCTTAGCCAATGCCTTTATTTATAGTTTTACAATACCCTTAGGGCTACAACTTGATAAAACAAAAGACATAAAAGGAACACATATTTACACTTCTATGTCATCTTTATGGAAAGTATCATATTTTACACATATGCCACTCCTTTGACGTGTGGGCTTCTTGTCTTGAGCTCGTGGGCTTGAGCCCATCTTCCAACACTCCCCCTCAAGCTGGAGGAGAAAATACATCATAAATACCCAGCTTGCCACATATAAATGATAGGATTTTAGATGTAACGGGTTTAGTGAGAATATCAGCTACTTGCTCTTGAGATGACACATGTTTGAGAGAAATTATTCCTGCTTGAAACTTCTCCCATATAAAATGACAATCCACCTCAATATGTTTAGTTCTTTTATGAAAAACTGGATTTGAAGTGATATGAATAGCTGCTTGATTATCACAATGCAGATTCATGGACCCCTTTTATAAAAACCTAGTTCGGTAAGAAGGGTCCTAATCCATAAAAGTTCACTAACAGTATGGGCCATAGCTCTGTATTCTGCTTCGGTGCTAGATCTTGCAACCACATTTTGCTTCTTACTTTTCCATATAACCAAGTTTACCCCGACCAGAGTACAATATCCTGATGTAGATTTTCTATCATCAGGAGATCCAACCCAATCTGCATCTGAGAAGCCTTCTATATTGAAGTGCCCATGTTTTTTATACAACAATCCTCTTCCTGGAGCTCCTTTTAGATAACGTAATATTCTCTCTAAAGCCTGCCAGTGGGTAATTTGTGGTTTGTGCATGAATTGACTCACCACACTTACAGCATATGATATGTCTGGCCTAGTTACCGTGAGATAAATTAGTTTTCCCACGAGTCTTTGATATTTGCCAGTATCAATATCTTCTTCATTTGTGGCACATAATTTGACATTTGTATCCATAGGTGTGTCAACTGGTCTACAACCCTTGATTCCTGTTTCTTCAAGGAGATCCAAGACATATTTCCTTTGAGACAATATTATCCCATGTTTGGATTGAAGAACTTCTATACCCAAAAAATATTTAAGCATACCAAGGTCTTTAGTCTTGAATTCCTGACATATCATCTGTTTCACCTCTTGTATGCTCAAAGCATCATCACCGATTAAGATAATATCATCCACGTATACGGCCAATAATATTTTCCCTTTGACCGTATCTTTATAATATACGGAATGATCAACTGAGCACCGATGAAAACCAAACCGTAGGAGTGTTTGACTAAATTTATCAAACCAAGCCCGAGGGGACTGCTTAAGCCCATATAAAGACTTGTTTAATCGACATACTGACTCCCCCTCAACCACATAACCAGGTGGTTGAACCATATAAATTTCCTCACTGATATCACCATTTAAAAAAGCATTTTTAACATCCAACTGATAGACGGGCCATGAGGAGTTAGCAGCAATAGATAAGATGATGCGTACCGAATTCAATTTTGCAACAGGAGAGAAGGTCTCCTCATAATCTATCCCATAGCACTGCATATAGCCCTTAGCAACCAGTCGAGCTTTAAGACGAGCAACTGATCCATCCGGATTATGTTTCACTGAAAAAACCCATCGACAACCAACCGGTCTTTTACCTTTCGGGAGTGATGTTAAGTACCAGGTTTGGTTTTCATATAAGGCGTGCATTTCTTCATCCATAGCCGCCTTCCATCTTGGATGTCTCAGGACCTCCTGATATGACTGTCGAACGGAAGAAGAAGAAAGGGACACAAGAAACTAAAAACACTCGGAAGACAAGCGATGGTGAGACATAAAATTTGAGATAGGATGCGAAGTGGTACAGGAGCTACGTTATTTTCTTAAAGCAATAGGCCGAGTATCAAATTCAGGCCCATACAAAGGAGGAGAAGGACTTACCTCAGGTGGATCTGACAACTCCACAGGTGAAGGTACGGCTAGTGCATCAGGGGATGGATCCACTTCAAGATTGAACGGCACAAGCGGACAAGGAGTAGTAGAAGGACAAGTCCATCTTGGAGGAGCATCATGGGAGGAGTAGAAGGGAGTGTCCTCAAAGAAAGTCACATCCCTAGAGATAAACATCCTCCAAAGGGTAGGATTATAATAGACATAACCTTTCTGGGTGCGAGAGTATCCCAAAAAAAAACACTTCATAGACCGAGGATCAAGTTTATTTTTATGTGGAGATGTAACATGAACAAAACACGTACATCCAAACACTTTCAAAGGAAAAGAAAAAGGATCTTCACCATTAAATAACATAGAGTAAGGAGTTTTATGATGAAGGACTGATGAAGGTAACCTATTAATGAGAAAGCATGCTGTAAGCATGAGGCCAATAGAAATAGGGTACCTTCATGGAGTAGAGGAGGCCCCGAGCAACTTCAAGAAGATGACGATTCTTCCTTTCAGCAACACCATTTTGTTGAGGAGTATAGGCACATGATGTTTGATGAATAAGCCCATTACTCTCACAAAATGATTTGAAGTCATGAGACATGTATTCCTTAGCATTATCAGATCTAAGGGCTTGGATTTTCTTCCCAAATTGTGTCAAGACCATAGCATGAAAAATTTTAAACAAAGGAAGAATTTCGGAACGCTCTTTAAATGTAGCATAGTCCTCAGCCGTAAGAGTCACATTTCTGGATGATGATTCAGCCTTATCTTCATTTTTCTCAACGTTAACTGAGACTTGGTTAGCTGTGGCCCAATCAGGCTTGCCATGAAGTTTCCAGCATGATGCCACAAGGTGGTTCTGACGGCCACAATAAGTGCAAAGTTGAGGCTCAGTACGAAAAGAATTCTAACCCATTCTACCACCTCTATTTTCAGCCCCTCTCATAGTTCGACCCCCTCTCATATTTCTGCCCCGTCCTTGGGATGAGAAAGATGTTCCCCGATTGCAAGAGAACATCATCGATGGAGCATCAATAGGAGAAGGAGGGGATGGATCTGGTATCCTAAGTAATGTAGCACTAATATCATCAAAGGATGGAAGAGCAGAAGAACTTAGAAGTTGAGTTTTGGCCACCTCAAGGTATGGTTTAATATTTGATAAGCAAATGGCTGCTGCCAAAGCTTCTCTTTGTCGTTCTTGAACGGCAATATCAGTGGAATATGGCTGAGCTAGTTTCCATTCTTGAAGAAGACCGCGAAACCGTGCCAAAAATTCGTGAATATTATCTCCATGTTTCGTATGCAGCATGTTTTGTAAGACATCATATATTTTTTGTAATGAAGCAGTGCTTGAGTAAAGCTTGGCACAAGTGTCCCATATGTTCTTGGTGGTTTCCAAGTGGACCACATTGTTGGCCACCTGCTCTTCCATGCTATTAATGAGCCAACTTATCACCATGTTATCATCCTTAACCCACTTGTGGTAGCATGCATCTTCATCATCAATCGGAGGAGGAAAGTTAACAACGTGGCTCAAGAGGTCACGAGTAATAAGAACCCTCCGAATTGATTGTGACCAGCTCATGTAATTGGAGAGACCTCTAAGTGGAATTGTAGTAATACGGAGTATATCACTCTTATTACTATTGTATCCAATCTCCATGATGAGGCAAGTAAAATATGGAGGTCAAGGGAAAAGGCCTTCTTCAAAGAAAAATTACTCTATGTAATTTGAAGAACCCGTAGACCAAATCAATCACCAACAAAAGAGAACAAGAACCAATTTCTTTCACAAGGGCAAGCACCAAATTATCAACAAATTTGTGCCTTTAGAAAGTGATAATAACATCCAGCCATCACTCAACTTCTCTTGTATTCATAAGAACAAAGAGAAGAAAGTAGATGCAACCGATTAGGCCTTAATCCAAACTCCAACACAAACGAGCAATAGAAAAAAATTTAGAGAAGATTTAATGACAAACCAAGACACTTGGAAGAGATTTATCTTCAGCTCATGGGAGACTTCAACATAAGAAAAAAATTCAATTGTTGAAGTTAAAAAAAAAGGGAACTACAAAGGGTAAATGGCTGTTGGCATTTCATCAAACATGTAATGGGCTTCCAACAACACAACACAAACCCATGAGCAACCTAAAATAGGAGAAGAAACAGCAACATGTGCTGGAATTCTACCTCAAATGAGATGGATCCAAATTACATAAAGGTAATTGAATTTCACCCATCAATCTTAATAAGATGCAAACAACAAATGATCTTGATCACTCTTGTAATTGATTTACAAGGAGTCAAGATTATAACATCAATTTAGTCATAGAAATAAATCTTTACAACATATAAAAATTTATCTTGACTTGATGTGACTCAAAATTCAAGAAGTAAAGAAAAACAGGAAAAAGGAGTATATAAATAAGAAAAGGAAACAAAAAAAAACGTAAATAAGAAGATAATGAACTTATCTTTTTATGACTGAACTCCTTTTACAACTTCTTGAACAGATTTCATAATAACTCCATGAAGAGATCCTAAACTCCTTGCTCTGATACCATGTTGCCCATTATCTTAAACTTTCTACTTAATGGGCAACCCCTAATCAGCTCTGATACCATGTTGCTCTGATACCATGTTGCCCATTGCTGCTAGGCAGCCAAGCCAAGGTGCTTCTTGAAGATGCAGATGGCTACTTTCATTCAATCAAGGCACTAAACCAGAGTGCTGGAAAAAGGAAGTATGGTTCCAGTGGTGCTGAATCTAGTGCTTATGCATCGGGTTGGCACTTAAACCACTTGCAGGAACTCTTACATTAGCAGGTGCTGAAGTTGATCAATTTGTGATTGGCATAGTGTATTTTTTCTGCTCATGGTCTGGATTTGAAATGTCAAAGGTTAGTCCCCTACTTAGTACTATTACTGAGATGGAAGATATATTGCAACAGGACAGAAATGAATATGAAAGGGCCTTCAATCTCGGTTGTACTCCTTTATTGGTCTCATTGACCTCTTGCATGGTAAGTAATGGTGCTCGATTACTTCTGCCACTAACTGGCTCTAATAATGTTGTAATTGCTGTTTTTGACATTGAAGTGGGTGAAAGTGACTTTAGAAAACTGGCTCAATCCCTTACTCAAGGAGCATCTGCATGTTCTCCCCCATTGCCCTTAATAGCACTGAGCATATCACAACAGCAGCTGGTTGCCCACAGCACCTTCTGCCTATACCCCAGGTGGAAAGAGGTTTGACCAATGAGGTCCTACAAGGCCCCGTTGCAGCAGGAATTCATGATTACATCAGTTGTTTATGCTTTTCTATATCGCCTACAACATTTTTTCAAGTTAACGCTCTGGCTGTAGAGAAGTTGTACTCTCTAGCTGGTGATTGGGCTGATCTTGGTCCGAATAGTGCTGCTGTACTGGAACCATTGGCCTTAGCTCTGCACATCATGTTGGTATGGTAGTTGGCATTGAAATGAATGCATCCATAGTGTTAGATGCTCAAAGGAGTACAGAGATCAATGGCATAAAATACTGCAATGTGGTGACATTCGGCACGCCTCCCTACATTCGACCTTGAAAAAAATGAAAAAAAAATTGCGACTAGGGTGGTATGCTCTAGTTTTTGGGCATCCAGAGGGCGGATACAGCTACCACGGATGCTACTTGGGAACAAGTGGCGACGTCGACATACAAACCCTACCTTCGAGCTTGAGGACAAGCTCTTTCTCCCAAGGGGTGTAATGTTATGCACGCAATAACATTATTATTTTAATTGGTTTTCTTTAATTTACTTTATTTTATTTCTATTAAAGTATTAATAGGCCACATGGGCATTTTTGGAATATTTCATTTATAGGGGTATTTTTGTAATATTTTATCTTAAACCCTGTAAGGGTTAACCCTATTTAAGGGATAAGAATAATGAGAAAGACAAGCATTGATTTAGGTTAAAGAGGGTTTTGAGTTCTCCTCAATGAGCTCAGGGGTGTGCATTCTCCTTAACGAACCTAGGGTTTTCAAGCTTCCCTTTGGCTTGATTTTCATCTTTCTCTTCTTCCTCCCTATGAATCCATGTGTCAGATCCGGGACAATAACAATACCCTTCACACCAATAAGAGTGAAAAGAAGAGACAAAAAATTTAAACTAATTATATTAGTGCCACCCTAATTACTTCATATCTTCCAACACTCCCCCTCAAGCTGGAAGGTAATGGCAGTAATCCCAGCTTGAACCAAATAACATAGATGTAGTAATAAGCTCCTCCATCACGGTGTCCTAACTCAGTCACCGACTTTCAAAGGTAGGAATGGGTGATAAGTGGGTAATGCCTATCATTCAAGACGGCAATAAAAGACCCACAGATACATATAAAAAGTCTCAATGGACACAAAGCAACACACAAGAGGTTGGCCCAAAGGGGTATGTGAGACTCGAATAAAGAATGGTAGGAGAAAGGCTACCAAATAACCAATGGGTAATCGGTAAAAAGGAAGATAGGATGCTAAGGCCACCATGTGGTTTATTTTTCTAAGAAATTCAAATTCCGCATCAGACGGACCAATGCCGACAACAGTCAGCAAATAATGAACCCAAGGCAAGCAATTAAGTTCTACTTCATAAATAACGTCTTAATCAAAGAGACATGATAGCAATAGCGGAAATGGGCCAATGCCCAAATAACATTTACCACATGAGCAGTTGTATAGCACCAGATAACCCGTAAATAATAGAAGTCCTTAAAAGTAATAAGGACATATGAAATAGTTCAATGTGAGTACTTGCACAAAAAAAATTATTTGACCAAGGAATATGATACCAATACTTCAAAATAAAAATCTAGTCAGAGAAAAAAACTAGGTCAAGTCGAGTCAAATATCACCAATATAGCCAAGTCATGGAAGGAATCGACAAAGAACTCAGACCCGTAAATCGAGGCAAAAAATAAGTGGTCCAAGTCTAGTTGACCTAGTCCAAATTTGTCTAAGTTGACTCGGTCATGAACAGAACCAGTGAGTAGCCTCGGGTTGCTAGGTTAACTCGCCCAGTCCAGGTTGAGCCAAATCATCGCCTAATTAAACTGAGTTTCCCAACTTAGGAAAATTTAATTCAACAACAATGTCATCGTCTTTGGTGGCAATCATGACATCTTCGTCCTCCCGTGGCAACCAAGTAGATAAATTGGAATATATATCTAGGGAGCAAGAGAACATTTTGAAAAAAGAAACATCACCATAAATCAAGCAGAACACGATAACCCAACAACGTGGAAGGTAAGATTTTGATGACATCGACAAATTTAGTGCTGGTTGGAATTATGGAATAAAGTGCAAGTTTCAACTAGTCAGAGACTTCCCAAAATAAACCAATCGATGGTCTGAAACAAGGATATTAATGGGCAACTTTCTAATCCAGAAAAAAGAATTCTTCGAAATCTATTGTTAACCAGTAGAGAAGCAGTGACGACAAGATTACTCGGTGGAGTCTGGGGTTGTCATCCTCAGCAACAGCAACAGAGTTGTCGATGAACATAAACAGTGTCATTACCTTCTAGTGTTAATCTGGCTTCCGAACAGATTCGTGATCTTTCCAAACAGAGGAAGATCACATATTTTTGGAAACTAATATCAACCCAATATATTGGAAATGTTTAAAGATTGCATGGACCTCTAGATAAATCTCTAAAGATAATCTTGCTGGCAAATTAATCAATCAAGTCTCTGAATTATGGGAAATCAGCAGCCTCTAAATAAAAAATCCCAGATAAGCAGCAGCAAAAGAGTTTTAAAAAAAAAAATTATAAATGGCAATGGAACACCTGTTTCTATAGCAGAAAATATAATTCAGCGACGAACAATTATTCCTCCTATTTTGAAATAAATCAATATTTTGTAATAAGAGGACAAGAGCAAGTGACAGAATTTCCAAAATTGGATTATTTCTACGGCTGGAAGATTTCTTAGCTCATTGGAGATAATAAGCAGTAGCGAAAAAAATTTCTGGATGCTGGTTGATTGCTAGAGTGGAGCTTTTCAAAAAATGGGAACGAAAAGTTTTTGGAAACCTACTTGGATACGTTTTCCATCAATATTCTTCAAGTAGATTATCTTCGTATTATCGCCATTGTTCTCTTCTCTATAGAAGACACTAGAGAAATGGTGAAGTGCTGGTTCAAGAGAAAGAAATAGTATAACAACTTGAACAAGGAATGGCAAGTTTGCAGCAGTAAGGATTTTACTTCCATAGATAATATCCAAAACTCTTCTTGTGGTTTTTTTTCTTTGAATGACTTCATCAAGCCGACGAGCACTTTTCCTTGTTCAGTGCACCAGCCCTTGAGCTGGACTAGATTCCAATGGTAGATTTGAGTTGTCGATGATGAATCGTCGGTTCAGGTGAGGAAAGAGATGAAATTGCACCGATGAGGAGTCTCGGGGCTAGAGAAATACAATTTCAAGTCAGAACATTGTGATTCATCACAGGGCCATTCAAAGGGCTTCGAGTTGCATGGTTTGGTTGCTGCAACAATCAGCGATAAAGATGAGGCGCCATCAGAAAAATCGTCTTCCTCAAATCATCAGAATGACCCACTGGTTACTGTTGTCCACATGGCCAGGCAGCAGAAGAAAACAAGCAATAATATAAAAAAATAAACTTCCAATAACTATGAAAAAAGAACCATCAATATGAAAAAGAAAAAAATTGGGTTTTTGGAATCCTAAAAAACATAGCTACGAGTCCTGAAAATAAATGTTTTGATACTAAGTTGATTTTTTAGGTTTCCATAGGTAATGAGATTAAGCAATGGAGAGAAGGAAGAAAGAGAAGAAGAAGAGAGAATAGAGTATGATACATGTCTAACAGAGAAAAGAGAGAAGAATATGTGAGGGAAAAAGAAGGCAAAAATTAGGGTCTTGGACTTAATCCAAACCCTCCCCCATAAGGTATATTTATAGGTATCAAAACTACCAATATTACAAGTATATCCTTCACCCTAATAAGAGTGAAGAAGAGACAAGAAATTTAAACTAATGACATTAGTACCACCCTAATTAAATCATATCTTCCAACAAGTTCTATGATAGATGCTATATTCTGACATGAGAACTAAGTTAATTATAATAGAATAACCTTTATAATTGTGTTATAGGTGGTTATTTATCGGTTTTCAAATGAAATGAGCATTTATTGAATTTGGCATTAATCACTGTCGATATTGCATATTTTTCTCTCCTTAATTATATTTCATTGTTTTTAAGGTTTATTTCTTCCAGAAATGCTTTTTATAGATTTAATTATGGAATTTCAGGAGAATTATGGTTTTCTCTCCTGAATTATATTTCATTGTTTTTAAGGTTTATTTCTTCCTGAAATGCTTTTTATAGATTTAATTATGGAATTTCAGGAGAATTATGGTGAAGGAGATATTTACCAAAATGCCCTTAGTGAAATGGAGATGATTTTTAGGTCAAATTGTTTTAAAATAAACAAGATGGTATTTAAAGGAAAGGGGGGGCGTCGAGCGAGAGGAGGTCGAAAGGGGACCCGAGAGGGAAAACTCGAGAGGGAAGCGTGAAAGGAGAAACAGAGTATCGAAAAACAGAGGAGCACCGTCGACCGAAACAGGGGAGGATCCGAGAGGAGTTCCCCACCGCCGTTCGCCGGGCCACCGTCGTCCACCGCCGTCCACCGCCGTCCAGAAACCGAGAACAACCCCGAGGAGAGCTCGAGAGAGTCTCCGTCGAGGTGATTTCGACAGTGCTATTTTTTGCTCGCCAGGCCGGGAGGGGATCTGAGAGGGCTTCTCCGGTGCCACTTCTTCTTTCCGACCATCCTCCGACGTCGGTTACGTATTTCCGACCAGTCTCGGAGCTATTCCGACTCCAACCGAGACTCGAGAGAGCCGGTTGGAGAACGTCAGCTCTGTTTCGTTCTTCGCCGGACGTTACCTCCGTCCGTCGGCTTCTAACCGGCGTCGCCGGCGTCGTCTCTACCTCCGGCCACTCACTATTGCTACCCGACGCCACCAATTTCCGGAAATTGCAGCACCCGTGAGAACGAGTTGCTGCCCGAGCGAGAGGAGGAAGAAGGGGAGTAATTCGTCATTATTGAATTTATTTTTTCATATAGTTTGAACTTAGGTTTTGAATGTTAATTGAATCTGATTTGATAATTAAGATTTATTTAAGATTTGTTTTCTTGATATTTGATTAAATTAGCTAATTAGGGTAAGATTATAATTGAGGTTGGATTTTGGTATTTTAATCCGATTTCTATCTTTAACTCTAGGCGCCCGAGAGGGGCTAGACGCAAGGATTGAGAATCCGGATTCGTGGTTACGTGGCGCTCGAGAGAGGCACGAATCACGATAAAATCCAAAGTTGATAATTTTAGCATCATCACAATAGAAAATTGATTCTCTGCATTCTATTGTAATCCGAGCTTTGTCATTAACTCTAAGCGCCCGAGAGGGGCTAGATGCAAGGATTGAGAATCCGGATTCGTGGTTACGTGGCACTCGAGAGAGGCACGAATCACGGTAAAATCCAGAGTTGACGTTTCCTGTTGTGCAAGTAGTTAATTAAATTATTGCTTGATAATTTAGGAAGTAGTTAATTAAATTATTGCTTGATAATTTAGGAAGTAGTTAATTAATTTAGGATATAATTAGTGTTTAGTTCAGATTAATTCATCATATTTGGTTAGGCTAGTTGACTGAAGAATACACAAAATTCAATCCTCCCTGTGGATATGACCCTTGCTTACCGCTCAATTACATGAACGATTCGTACGCTTGCAAGGTATTAAAGCCGATGTAACTAAAATTATACATCAAGTTTTTGGCGCCGTTGCCGGGGAGGCACGTATTAAGTGTATTTCTTTGTTCTCCATAGTCTTAGGTTAGATTTATTTTTATTTTATTTTTATTTTATTTATTTATTTATTTATATTTTTTTTTTTAGCTTGGTGATTTTTTATGGAATTATTTTTATTTCTTCTAGTTAGTTCATATTTTTAGTAGTGAGTTTGTTAGCTTAATTTGATAGTTCATTTTGTTTCTTTTTGTGTTTTTATGCACGGGCGCCGTTCCCTAGGGGGACCATTAGCTCCCTTTGTTGAAGAGGTAGAACAGATTTGTAGGAAAACACCCGAAGTCAAAGTAGGAGCTACCATGGCCAATCAGGGTGAACCATTACAGTTACCTGCAATAGGGAAGCTAAGATCCAGGTGGTCCGATCCATTTGAGGTCACACAGGTGTTTCCTCATGGCGCTATTGAGATCCGCAATCACGGAGATGGGTCGGTCTTCAAAGTTAACGGTCAGAGGCTCAAACCGTATCTTGAGAATATCCCCACACCGGAGGAGGTGATGGTGATTTTCTTGGAGGAACCTGTCATTTCATCTTGAATGCGTCAGAGTCTTGCTTACGACTATAAACTTAGCACATTGTGGGCAATCCCCACGTTTCTATCCCTTTGTATATTACAATTTTATTTTTTTATTTTATTTTATTTTATTTTATTTTTTTATTTTTTATTTTTATTTTTATTTTTTTGGTTTATTCATTCTTATTTGCCGACTGAGAGCATAAATGGTTCCGATATTCGATGACCAGACTTTTGGTCCCTAGTTTGAGAGGTCTGTACTCAAACAACCGTTCTGGGATTGACCAGTTCGATCTTGAAGTATTGAATGAAAACCTTATGGTGAGTAACTTAAGGACTTGTGTTCAGCGCGTGATTCCTGCTGCCTTCAGTGGCCAGTCACACGGAGATTTCTTCAAAGTGTGATGTGGGATAGCGGTTTCATCTACAGATGATTACCTACGGGTACGGCTGATACGAGTAAACCTTCTTCGAGGGAGACTATGTATCATTCCTGGGGGTCTTTATTGACTCTTCGGTATTATTGTTGATGCCCAAACACATATAGTCCCACCTATGGATTTAGGAGCCCTGAGGGAGCTTAACCCTCACCCTGTTGGAGTATAACTAGCTAAGCTGTTATTTTTTTATTTTTTTATTTTTTATTTTTTATTTTTTTATTTTTTTTATTTTTTGTAGTCGTTATAGTGTTTTAACTTTTCCCCATTGAGGACAATGTCAGCTTTAGGTTTGGGGGGGAAACGACTCTTTTATGCCTTAGCATTAATTTTCTTTTGATTTCTATTCGTGGTTTTCAAACTACTCCTCTTAGTATGTGGTTAACATTAGTAGAGTTAAAATAAGTTGCTTAAATGTGTTTCAAAAATTTTCGTAAAACTGTGTAGAATATGCCTATTAGAAATCTGATATCATTTGTTGTGATTCATGAGAATTCAATGGGATAAATTACTATTGCATTAGACTTGGAACTTAGTTGCAAAAGAGAACATGTAAATCTAGTGTTGATCTATGTTAGTCTGAATAGTCTTGTATGCCTGTTTGAACTCATTCCTTTGTATACCTCAGTGAAATTCCTTGTTGTAATGTATGAATGCGAATGGAAATGCTCTTGCTTGCAAAAGACAGATAACTTCAGAAACAGCCTGGGCAAACCTAGGGACATGCACCGGAATAGTCGGTCACTTAAAAATAAGTGCATGTGTAGTGAAGACGAATACAAAATGGTGGTAATACCAAAAGTTCAGTGAAGAAAAAAAAATTACGCTGGTAATAGCAAAAAGTGCGCTGGTAATAGCGTAAAATGGTTTTAAATCTGGAAGCAATGAGTTTCCTTAACTTTGATGACGAATTGTAATTTGAAAGAAGTTGCAGGTCAAGATTGAAATTAGTATATTTCTTTTGTGAGATTGTCAGACAATAGGCGTACTCTACTATTTTCTCTTAATTGTGATGTGACCAGGATTTTATTGTTATTTGTTGCCTCTTCGTTCTGTTGAAGTAATAGCTTATGGGTCACATTGGTTCAGGTGGAGTTACAATGAGTGTATTTGGATTAATAATAGACTATATTTTACACAGGTTTTCAAATTTTGCAAGATCTCATATGATTTTCAGATATTTTACGATACTAAGTGTTAATCATATGCTAATGAGGAGTAAATTTTCTTCAGTTTTTTTTTTATATTATTGATTTAGATGAATTTTGTGGGTAAATTCCATGCAAACCCTCACGAGACATAACTCGTCCACTACTGCAGAGTAGGGGTTTAACGGCTTGTTGCATGCGCTAAATGCAATCGTGCTACCTACGAAAGTGGCATTTTGTTTTCCTAGGCTTAATTTTGGTTCGATTGTTGTTTTGCTAGGGACTAGCAAAGATTTAGGTTTGGGGGTGTGATAGATATTATATTCTGACATGAGAACTAAGTTAATTATAATAGAATAACCTTTAGGTTTGGGGGTGTGATAGATGTTATATTCTGACATGAGAACTAAGTTAATTATAATAGAATAACCTTTATAATTGTGTTATAGGTGGTTATTTATCGGTTTTCAAATGAAATAAGCATTTATTGAATTTGGCATTAATCACTGTCGATATTGCATATTTTTCTCTCCTGAATTATATTTCATTGTTTTTAAGGTTTATTTCTTCCTGAAATGCTTTTTATAGATTTAATTATGGAATTTCAGGAGAATTATGGTGGAGAAGGAGATATTTACCAAAATACCCTTAGTGAAATGGAGATCATTTTTAGGTCAAATTGTTTTAAAATAAACAAGATGGTATTTAAAGGAAAGGGGGGGCGTCGAGCGAGAGGAGGTCGAAAGGGGACCCGAGAGGGAAAACCCGAGAGGGGAGCGTGAAAGGAGAAACAGAGTATCGAAAAACAGAGGAGCATCGTCGACCGAAACAGGGGAGGATCCGAGAGGAGTTCCCCACCGCCGTTCGCCGGGCCACCGTCGTCCACCGCCGTCCACCGCCGTTCGCCGGGCCACTGTCGTCCACCGCCGTCCAGAAACCGAGAACAACCCCGAGGAGAGCTCGAGAGAGTCTCCGTCGAGGTGATTTCGACAGTGCTATTTTTTGGTCGCCAGGCTGGGAGGGGATCCGAGAAGGCTTCTCCGGTGCCACTTCTTCTTTTCGACCATCCTCTGGCGTCAGTTACGTATTTTCGACCAGTCCCGGAGCTATTCCGACTCCAACCGAGACTCGAGAGAGCTGGTTGGAGAACGTCAGCTCTGTTTCGTTCTTCGCCGGACGTTACCTCCGTCCGTCGGCTTCTAACCGGCGTCGCCGGCGTCGTCTCTACCTCCGGCCACTCACTATTGCTACCCGACGCCACCAATTTCCAGAAATTGCAGCACCCGTGAGAACGAGTTGCTGCCCGAGCGAGAGGAGGAAGAAGGGGAGTAATTCGTCATTATTGAATTTATTTTTTCATATAGTTTGAACTTAGGTTTTGAATTTTAATTGAATCTGATTTGATAATTAAGGTTTATTTAAGATTTTTTTTCTTGATATTTGATTAAATTAGCTAATTAGGGTAAGATTATAATTGAGGTTGGATTTTGGTATTTTAATCCGATTTCTGTCTTTAACTCTAGGCGCCCGAGAGGGGCTAGACGCAAGGATTGAGAATCCGGATTCGTGGTTACGTGGCGCTCGAGAGAGGCACGAATCACGATAAAATCCAAAGTTGATAATTTTAGCATCATTACAATAGGAAATTTATTCTCTGCATTCTATTGTAATCTGAGCTTTGTCATTAACTCCAAGCGCCCGAGAGGGGCTAGACGCAAGGATTGAGAATCCGGATTCGTGGTCACGTGGCGCTCGAGAGAGGCATGAATCACGGTAAAATCCAGAGTTGACGTTTCCTGTTGTGCAAGTAGTTAATTAAATTATTGCTTGATAATTTAGGAAGTAGTTAATTAATTTAGGACATAATTAGTGTTTAGTTCAGATTAATTCATCATATTTGGTTAGGCTAGTTGACTGAAGAATACACAAAATTCAATCCTTCCTGTGGATATGACCCTCGCTTACCGCTAAATTACATGAACGATTCGTACGCTTGCGAGGTATTAAAGCCGATGTAACTAAAATTATACATCATTCTACCATTATAGTCTCCCCTATTTTATTTTTTTTAAAAGGTCAGATTCTACATTCGTTTGGATGTATGAGTGTCGCATAGTCACCTCCTTCTGGTTAAAGTTGTTTTCCTCTAGTATTTCTTCAATTTATCTTCATGTGTTTTCATCACTTATAGAACAATGCCTAGATCTACCTAAAAATTATAAGAGTGTTCCCAACATCCAGCTTGAGTCTAAGTATTTTTTTCTTCACCCAAGAGGTTTGAGCTACCCTTAAAAAGTGAATAGTCTCTTTATTAAGCCCTAAAATTGGATTGTTTTTCTGCCTTTAAAATTGAGTGGAGTGTGTTTCATACTATGACCATTTTGATTAGACTATGGAGCTTTTTCATACTACTATGAGTGATTTTCTTCTCCCATATTGTGTTTTATCTAAGTCGGGTCTCTATGTCTTTTTATCCCCAACTTGAGGGGGAGAAGTAGAAGAAGAACAAGAAAGAGGTATTTTGTTCCACATGTTGTGCTAACTTCTATGTGACCAAAATATTCGAGAAAGGGGTAGAACAAATTATGAAGATTTAACATCTATGAAAAAAATTTAGCCAATGAAATTGAAATCCAAGATTGAAGACCAAGAATCCTTTTCATTGCAAGCTAAAGCTATAAACTTCAGCTTGAGGGGGAGTATTGACGAGCAAATATGGAAGAGTCTTACATGACTCTCATAGTACGAAGTCTAATGGAGTTAGAATTAATATGTGGAGTCAAAGAAGATTCTCATGGAAGGAGGTCTCACAAAAGAGTATTAATTAAAGGTGTTTTTGTTATATTAGTCCTCTATTTATGTTCAATTGTTCTAGGACTCATCTTTTAGTTTTAAACTTTGGATGTAACTATGACAAGGTTAGTCTAATTGTAATTGGATTTCAGATGTTTTCTCTATGATAAATAGAGGCTCATATACTCAAATTACAAGAAGTTAGGGAAGTTTTTATCTTTTCCATAAATTCAACAACAAACACAAATTGAAGAAAGTAGTTTGAGGAATTAAGGGTGTGAATAAAAAGATTGCAGCTCCCATACTTGAAACAAAAGAGGCACACACTATAGTTCTTCATACTTCCAAGTAATAAGGAGGTGCATTAAGATCAATAGATGGATAAAAAGCGACAAGGTTTAACTCAAGGAGCTAAAAATAAATGTTGTAAGATGGACCCAAACCCACATGACCAAGGAAGGCCCGCATATCCAAGTGTAGTGGAAGATAGGCCCAAGCCCATAAGATATGAACCCGCTATGTGTTGAGGACTCCATAGCTAACCGAGTCATCCAAAGGAGGCGCACTGAGTCACTGAGTTAATTGCTTTCTTTCCATATTGTTTTAAATTCGTTTTTATGCATTATTTAAGTTAAATTGCCGCGGGGGCAGAATTGTAAAATTAAACCCTAAACTATGTTGGCGTCAACCCTACTTAGAGGGGAAGGAGAATTAGAAAAGGCAAGTCTTGAATTTGGTTAAACAGGGTTCAGAGTTCTCCTTGACGAGCTCTAGGGTTTGGAGGTCTCCTTGACGAGCTCTAGGTCCAAGTTCCCTCTTGAATCTGAATTTATTTCTTCTCTCTTTGATTTTCTATTTTACATTGCTCTTCACCGAGAACAACGAGGGAATTCTTCCTCTTTTCCGAGCTGAACAAAAGGCCTTTAGCCTCTGATCAGTGCACAGCAGTAAAAGATAATTTCTCGTCTCCCTTCCGAGCAAAGATAGAGGCTTTCCAGCCCCTATACCGAGAGTATCAAGGCCAGAGGTTCTTCAACATCTAAACCAGAGAGAAGCAAGGTTGGGGACTCCTGACCTATAATCCGTGGACTGCCCAAGTTAGAGGCTTTTCAGAACCTAACCCGGACAGCAGCTAGAAGGGTCCTAACCCCTCTCAGTCGTGAGCAGAAAGGGGCCATCCCCCTCCTTTCCGTGAGCAGCAAGTGGCTTCCCAGCCCCTTACTGAGAACAGCAGCATAGATGCAAAAAGGAGGATCTTTTACCTCTAATCCAGCAGCCACAAGGCCTCTCTAGGTCTCTACCGAGAGCAACAGCAAAAAGGAGGGTACCGAGGGCAGCCGCTCTCTTACAACTCTAGATTCACCAATCCCACGCTGAGTTACTCGATCCATGGCAAGGGACAATAACAACTTGGTATCAGAGCAAGGTAACATGGGGGATACATCCATCAATGAAGAGCTGATAAGCAGAATCAGAGGTGTAGGATGCATAAGCTGAACAACGGGAGAGACTTTCCAGTTATGGTCCACAACTAGAACAAATTCCTAGCATTAACTTGCAACTCAACTGACTCTCTAGCATGATTTCTGAGATCAGGGCAAAAAGACACACTACCCCACACCTAAGGGGGGAGAATAATTCGCACAGGCGAATGGAGGAGCAGTTGTCGGGTGGACTGCTGTTCATGCAACACAGGGTGGAGGCACAATAACCAGGTATACAAAATTGGATTTTCCTTGATTTACTGGGTCAATCGACCCCTTAATTTGGTTGCATAAATGTGAATTTTTTTTTACAAATCAAGGGACTGCTGAGTTTGACAAGGTGGGGCTAGCCACCTTCCACACGCTAGATGAAGCACAACTATGGTTTCATCAAGTGGAATTAGAAAGATTAGTGCTGGATTGGTGAGAATTTAAAGAGTTATGCACAATTAGATTTGGCCCTCCCACCCACAGCAACCCCTTGGAAGATTTGGTGTTGTTGAGGCAAACCGCATATGTGGAACTGTATCAAAAATAGTTCCAAGAAAAATTGGCTAGATCTGGCCGGATGGTGTGAGTCGACCAGCAGGTCAACTTATTTGTAGTAGGCTTCAATGAATCTCTAAGGTTAGAGGTGGAACTTCACTCACCTTCAAATTTGGCTTGGGCAATGAATTTAGCTCGAGCGATGGAATAAAGGCAATGGCTTCAACATTGAAGGCCAGTTTGGCAAGGGGAATGGAACACTTTCATGAATCGGCAAGGGAGGTGAAATACTTCCCCTCAGGTGGCATATCCAGCATTACCACCACCAAGAAATAATCACTACTCTGGCAGCCGATACACGCATTAGTAATCCATCAGCTCAGTATATCTGAAAATTAACAAGTTTGGAGCTGGCGAACCGGAGGTCCTAGAACCTGTGCTAAAACTGTGATGAATGTCAACAGTTGTTCTGGCTAGAAGTGGATGAAGATGAGGAACTAGAAAATAGTGATGGTCCTACTGAGGAGGACCCACCAGAAATCTCTCTGAATGCCATTACAAGACATAAATCTGCCAAAACTATGCAAGTCAGTGCTCGAGTCATGGATCAAGAACTCGTGGGACTCGTGGATTCGGGAAGAACACACAATTTTCTCAGCTTGACAGTTGCTCAGCATCTTCGGGTGCGGATGGCACAATTTTCTCAGCTTGACAGTTGCTCAGCATCTTCGGGTGCAGATCCATCCGCACCCAAAAATCCCAGTTTCAATGGCCAATGGGGAGAAAGTCCCTAACTATGGGATCAGTAAAGCAGTAAAATTTTCAATTGGTATGACTCCATTTCATTCAGCACTATGGAAAAACTCCTCGACGAGTTCTCAAACCTCTTCCATGAGTCTTCTGGATTGCCTCCCTTGAGGCACTATCACCATAGGATCTATTTAAAACCAGGTTCAAATGTGGTGGTGGTTAGGCCGTACAAGTATCCACACCTCTAGAAGGATGAAATCGAATGGTTGTGGCAGGCCATGCTACAACAGGGACTTATTTGCAGCAGATGCTCCCCCTTCTCTTCACCAATCTTACTCGTGAAGAAACATGATGGCACATGGAGATTTTGTGTCGATTATAGGGACTTAAAGGCCCAAACCATGAAGGATAAGTTCCCTATACCGGTAGTGGAGGACCTCCTGGATGAATTACATGGGCAGTTAAAAGAAGACATGGCAAGCAGAGAGGGAGAGAGGAAGATTATTTAGAGAGGACAAGAAGACGCGACAACAAAAAAAATACTAGGGAGTTTTGACGACACTGCAACAAAGAGGAAAGATGGACGGAAGAAGAAGAGAAAAAATATTCTAAACAGAGAGGGCAGCTGCTACGGAAGGAGAAAATTATTTATGGTAGAGAGAAGAACTTACAGTGAGAAGAAGCTTGCATTTCTGGTTGGTGGAGTAGTCTGATTGTGAGACCAAGCTCAATCACTTTGTCCATTGAATCGTCTGCCATCTCTAATCATCAATCCGTCATTAACCTACTGAAGATAAAAAATATTCTGAGTTTTGAAGACGCTCACAACAGAAGAGAAAATGATTCTAGGCAGAACCAAAAGACGCTCATGGCAGATGAAAGAGGATTTTGGGCAGAACCAGAAGACGCTCACAGCATAGGAAGGAGGAGGGACAGCAACAATATTTTCAACATTCATTTTTATTCTATTCCCCTAAGAAAAACAAAGATGGTGAATTCTTTTATGTTAAATTTATTTTTTAGCATGAACTAAATTTTCTTTATTCTAGGAAAATGATGTAAACAAATTATGCTTGCTTTTCTATGCTAAGTTGAAGTAATTATCTTTTATTTTTGTTTGATTTATTATAGGCTTATTGCTTCTAATTGAATGGCCATTAATTAGATGATTTTGATCTTGTGATTTGCTATCGAAAGAGGGAATTATAGGATAGATCTTGGATATTTTGGCATAAGTAAATATAGACGTCGAAAGACTTGTATGAACTTATGTAGTATTAAAATTGTTAGTCTTAATGCTTTTTTGCTTTATTAATTTGCATACTCTTGTGTAAAAGTATGAACAAGAATATTTCCAATTGACTATCAAAGGAGGCTTTTGGATGAGTTGGAATTAGCTAACATAGTGAGAGATTAGGTGAAATTGATTTCCTAGAAGTTTTCTTTCTCATTAATTTGATCTTCAAACAACAACATTATTTTCCTTTGAGTATTTTCTTTGAATTGATTTTATTTTAAATTGCATTTAAAAAAATCTTAGTGACTTCTCTAGATAAATTCGAGATTAATATAATTTTGGTATTTGTCAAAAGTAAGTTACCAATCCCTAACTCGCAGTTTTGCAACATGCTCTTGCTGTATCCATCTTATATTTTTGAGAAGCATCAATAGAGGGAGTACAGAATGATCTTTCCCGCAAATTCATGTCTTTTTACAAAAAAAATTATTCAATCTATAAAAGGTTGATGCCACCAATGTTTGAATTGGAAGATTTCTAGTACCTTTTAAAACACTATTAAAGCTCTCAGGCATATTGGTGGTCATCACACCAAAGAGAACATTGCCATCATGAGCCAATGACCAAAATTCATGACTCAATTCTCTTTCTGTCAATAATTCTTTCGGTCACTCACTTTTTTGCCCAATCAACTCCATTGTATGATCAAATTCTATAGTATTTGTCTTCTTTGCTGTAGACCATATGAGAGTAGTCAAAGTTTCATTTTTGAACATCTTCTTGAAATTGCCAACTATATGAAGCACACAAAATTGATGAAAACATCCTAGAGGTGGAAATTGTCTTGGGACCACCCTTATCAAACACTTTTGACGATCTGAAATTAGAGTAAATGGTCTTCTTCCTTTCTAGACAAATTAAAAACCATTACTAACTTTTTTGATTTTCTGATTCAACAATAGCAAAAGCTAGAGGAAAAAGACCATCGTTCTCCATCAAGAGTAATAGCAATCAATAGACATGCAGGATACTTCCCATATAAATGTGTTCCGTCAATACTAATAAGGGGTCTACAGTATTGGAATCTTGCAATGGATGGTCCAAATACCCAAAATACACATTTAAACATCCTTTCATGGCCAAATTCAGCACAACACAATATATATTCATTAGCTGGATTTGACTCTTTTATTGCATCTAAAAATCGTGGAAAAAAATTATATGATTCAGCCTAATCACCATAAATTGATTTCATTGCCTCGCCTTTTGCTCCCTATGCTTTCTCATACGTGACATAGATATGATATTTATCTTTCATGATCTTCTGAATATCATTAGGAATCAAAGTAAATTTTGTCCTCATTGTTGGCATAATGACTTTACAAATGAAAGATGATGTACACTGATGATTATCAAGACGAATAGAAGTATTAACACATGTGTGAACTCCACCATATTTTCTTATCTTAAATTGATGAACCTTTCGATCACATGATGCAAAAACACTCCAAGGGCATCCATTTTCACCTAATTTAATTTCATAATCATAACTGCTAGACATCAATGTCTTATACATAGACATATCTTTCAATCGAGTATTTTTCTAAAAAAAATTGCATTTGGGACTTATCCTCAAATATTTTACCCACGCTTATATCATTTGATGTTGAGTCTGAAATATTAATTATTCTAGAATCATCTTTGATATATCTAGTATTAACCTCCCAGACATCTTCATATATATCTCCGGGTGCCCAATTCCATCTATTTTTTAAACTCTATTACTGTGAACCCCGGCTTCGAATATCTCATCCCCCTCCCATTCAATATCATTGTCACTAAAACTATCACTATCATCATCATTAACAACCCTGTATAAACATAAAAATCTGAATAGGGATAGCATAAATATCACACATTTAATAATGAAAGGGTAAAGAAATTACATGGGAGAAGATGTTCCACACTTAGATAGTGATGCAATAGGCAAGGGGTTCAAAAATCCCACTTCATGCCCTTGTGTATTAAACCTATATAGATAATAGTTTGTACTTAAAAAAAAGTCATCTAATCTTAACAATTCATATCATAAATATGCGAACATAAATTTTTACTCCTCTATATCATCAAATGTACGTGGTAATTCTTGGGGATAGGATGTTTCACCAATAAATTTTTGATTCATCGTACCTTCCTTTCCAGGGGTTCTTTGTCTTAAGACCTTTTTTTCTAAGTAAATCTCAACCATAGATCGATTACTTGAAGCCATCTCAAATAATTCAGTCAAAGCATGATCATCTTCCACATTTAAGCCCTTCAAAAAATGAAACTTTGACCTGATAATCATTGGATGAGTATCACCATCCCACTTTGTGACTCCATACATCATTACTAAGAACTCACTAAGCTTAGTCAAAACTGCAATCCTTTTGATTCACGATTGACCTCCATCATAACTATATAAATATCCTAACTTCTCCATCAATTTTCCATTGCATCAACAAAAGAACCCAAAAACTGACACCATATTATCTACAAAATCTAACTACATTAGTAAGAGTCTATTTATGAAAAAAATTATTTGTCCTAATTTTTATGACTAGCCCTAACAATGAAAAAACACACCTTAGTCCAAATCCACCGAACACCACTAGTACAGCCCCATATGACTTTGCAATTACTAGGAACCATACCTCGTCAGTGATGGGGGTTGGGTTTTGTTGGCTAATGGACGCCCGTCAGGTGACTCAGCCTAGTTTGAATTAGACTCAATCCACCCTCCATTACCCAACCTACTCATAATTAGACTCTCTACCCATCCCTGGGGACACATGGAAACACAATAAAACATAGACAAAAAAATACAATGAGGTGGTTATTGATAACACCCGAATCTCCTCACCACATGGCAAAATCATTCCATAGCACTTCTAAATTATTCAACAACATTCTAAAATATTTAAAAATTAATCAAACTAATTCTTTCTGACAATGCCAAAACACATCTAAATCTAAATTCACTGAACACCCCATATGACTTCTTAGTCACTACGAACCATACCTTGTCAGTGATGGGGGTCTGGTTTTGTTGGCTAATGGATGCCCGTGCAAGGGACTCAGCCTAGTTTGAAGTGGACTCAAGCCACTCTCCATTAACCAACCTACCCTTAATTTGATTCTCTACCCATCCCTGGGGACACATGGAACCACAATAAAACATAGACAAAAAAATACAATGTGGTGGTTATTTATAACCCCTGAATCTCCTCACCACATGGAAAAATCATTCCATAGCACTTAAAAATTATTCAACAACATTCTAAAATATTTAAAAATAAATCGAACTAATTCCATAGAAGATGACTAGTCCTGAAAATACAACAACACATCTATATCTAAATTCACCGGACACCCGATATGACTTCTTAGTCACTACGAACCGTACCTTGTCAGTGATGGGGGTTGGGTTTTGTTGGCTAATGGATGCCCGTGCAATCGAATCAGCCTAGTTTGAAGTGGACTCAACCCACCCTTCATTAACCAACCTACTGTTAATCAGACTCTTTACCCATCCTCAGGGACACATGGAAACACAATAAAACATAGACAAAAAAAAAATACCATGTGGTGGTTATTTATAACACCCGAATCTCCTCAGTACATGGAAAAATTATTCCATAGCACTTCAAAATTATTCAACAACATTCTAAAATATTTAAAAATTAATCAAACCAATTCCATAGAAGATGACTAGTCCTAACAATGCAAAAACACACGTAAGTCCAAATTAATCGAACATCCCTGGTAGAGCCCCATATGACTCCGCAATCACTACGAACCATACCTCATCAATGATGGGGGTCAGGTTTCATTGTCTAATGAACGCCTGTGCAGGCGACTTAGCCTAGATTGAAATGGACTCAACCCACCCTCCATTACCCAACCTACTCGTAATCAGACTCTCTAACCATCCCTAGGGACACATGGAAACTCAATAAAAAATAGACAAAAAAATACCATGTGGTGGTTATCTATAATATCTGAATCTCCTCACCACATGGAAAAATCATTCCATAGCACTTCAAAATTATTCAACAACATTCTACAATATTTAAAAATTAATAAAACTAATTCCATAGTAGATGACTAGTCCTAACAATGCAAAAACACACCTAACTCATAATTCACCGAACACCCCTGGTGACTTTGCAGTCACTACGAACCATACCTCATCGGTGATGGGGGTTGGGTTTCATTGGCTAATGGATGCTCATGCAGGCGGCGACTCAACCTTGTTTGAATTGGACTCAACCCACCCTCCATTACCCATCCTACTTTTAATCAGACTTTGTACCTGAAAAAATTATGACCCCATGAGAATGACTCTAGTTTAACGTGGAAGAAGAAGGAGAGAAGAGAGAGAAGAGAGAGAAAGGAGAAGGATGTTAGAGAGGAGAGTTTGGATTAAGGGAAGGAGAGAATGCATCAAGGGAGAAGAGAGGGTGGCTGGACATTTTCTCAAAGAGAGGAGAAGGCTTGAATGCCTTACCTCTTAGCCAATTCTCTTATTTATAGTGTTACAAAGCCCTTAGGGTTACAACTCAATAGATTAAAAGACATACTAAGATAATATATTTACATCTTCATGCCATCCTTATGGAACATACCAAAAAATAACCACTATGCAACTTCTTTGACGTGTGGGCTTCCAGCCTTGAGCTTGAGCCCATCTTCCAACACCTCCTTCCCCCCCATATTATCTACAAAATATACATACATTAGTAAGAGTCTATTTATGAAAAAAATTATTTGTCCTAATTTTTATGACTAGCCCTAACAATGAAAAGACACACCTTAGTCCAAATCCACCAAACACCACTAGTACAGCCCCATATGACTCTGCAATTACTACGAACCGTACCTCGTCAGTGATGGGGGTCGGGTTTTGTTGGCTAATGGACGCCCGTCAGGTGATTCAGCCTAGTTTGAATTAGACTCAACCCACCTTCCATTACCCAACCTACTCATAATTAGACTCTCTACCCATCCCTAGGGACACATGGAAACAAAATAAAACATAGACAAAAAAGTACAATGAGATGGTTATTTGTAACACCCAAATCTCCTCACCACATGGCAAAATCATTCCATAGCACTTCAAAATTATTCAACAATATTCTACAATATTTAAAAATTAATCAAACTAATTGTTTCTAACAATGCCAAAACACATCTAAATCTAAATTCACTGAACACCCCATATGACTTCTTAGTCACTATGAACCGTACCTTGTTAGTGATGGGGGTCCAGTTTTGTTGGCTAATGGATGCCCGTGCAAGGGACTCAGCCTAGTTTGAAGTGGACTCAAGCCACTCTCCATTAACCAACCTACCCTTAATTTGATTCTCTACCCATCTCAGGGGACACATGGAAACACAATAAAACATAAACAAAAAAATACAATGTTGTGGTTATTTATAACCCCTGAATCTCCTCACCACATGGAAAAATCATTCCATAGCACTTAAAAATTATTCAACAACATTCTAAAATATTTAAAAATAAATCAAACTAATTCCATAGAAGATGACTAGTCCTGAAAATACAACAACACATCTATATCTAAATTCACCGAACACCCCATATGACTTCTTAGTCACTACGAACCGTACCTTGTCACTGATGGGGGTTGCAATCGAATCAGCCTAGTTTGAAGTGGACTCAACCCACCCTTCATTAACCAACCTACTATTAATCAAACTCTCTACCCATCCTCAGGGACACATGGAAACAATAAAACATAGAAAAAAACAAATACCATGTGGTGGTTATTTATAACACCCGAATCTCCTCATTACATGGCAAAATCATTCCATAGCACATCAAAATTATTCAACGACATTCTAAAATATTTAAAAATTAATCAAACCAATTCCATAGGAGATGACTAGTCCTAACAATGCAAAAACACATTTAAGTCCAAATTCATCGAACATCCCTGGTAGAGAGCCCCGTATGACTCCGCAGTCACTACGAATCGTACCTCATCAATTTTGGGGGTCAAGTTTCGTTGTCTAATGAACACCCGTGCAGGCGACCTAGCCTAGATTGAATTGGACTCAACCCACCCTCCATTACCCAACCTACTCTTAATCAGACTCTCTAACCATCCCTAGGGACACATGGAAACTCAATAAAAAATACCATGTGGTGGTTATTTATAATATTTGAATCTCCTCACCACATGGAAAAATCATTCCATTGCACTTCAAAATTATTCAACAATATTCTACAATATTTAAAAATTAATCAAACTAATTCCATAGTAGATGATTAGTCCTAACAATGCAAAAACACACCTAACTCATAATTCACCGAACACCCCTGGTGACTTTGCAGTCACTACAAACCATACCTCGTCGGTGATGGGGGTTGGGTTTCGTTGGCTAATGGATGCTCATGCAGGCGGCGACTCAACCTTCTTTGAATTGGACTCAACCCACCCTCCATTACCCATCCTACTTTTAATCAGACTTTGTACCTGTAGAAGTTATGACCCCATGAGAATGACTCTAGGTTAACGTGGAAGAAGAAGGAGAGAAGAGAGAGAAGAGCGAGAATGGAGAAGGATGTTAGAGAGGAGAGTTTGGATTAAGGGCAAGAGAGAATGCATCAAGGGAGAAGAGAGGGTGGCTGGACATTTTCTAAAAGAGAGGAGAAGGCTTGAATGCCTTACCTCTTAGCCAATTCTCTTATTTATAGTGTTACAAAGCCCTTAGGGTTATAACTCAATAGATTAAAAGACATACTAAGACAATATATTTACATCTTCATGCCATCCTTATGGAACATACCAAAATTAACCACTTTTCCACTTCTTTGACGTGTGGGCTTCCAGCCTTGAGCTTGAGCCCATCTTCTAACACCTCCTCCTCCTCCTTCCCCCTCCTCCCTTCCCCCTCCCCCCCCCCCCCCCCCACCCATATTATCTACAAAATATACATACATTAGTAAGAGTCTATTTATGAAAAAAATTATTTGTCCTAATTTTTATGACTAGCTCTAACAATGAAAAAACACACCTTAGTCCAAATCGACCGAACACCACTAGTAGAGCCCCATATGACTTTGCAATTACTACGAACCGTACCTTGTCAGTGATGGGGGCTGGGTTTTGTTGGCTAATGGACACCCGTCAGGTGACTCAGCCTAGTTTGAATTAGACTCAACCCACCCTCCATTACCCAACCTACTCATAATTAGACTCTCATCCCATCCCTGGGGACACATGGAAACACAATAAAACATAGACAAAAAAATACAATGAGGTGGTTATTTATAAAACCCAAATCTCCTACCCACATGGCAAAATCATTCCATAGAACTTCTAAATTATTCAACAACATTCTACAATATTTAAAAATTAATCAAACTAATTCTTCCTGACAATGCCAAAACATTTCTAAATCTAAATTCACTGAATGCCCCATATGACTTCTTAGTAACTACGAACCGTACCTTTTCAGTGATGGGGGTCCGATTTTGTTGGCTAATGGATGCCCGTGCAAGGGACTCAGCCTAGTTTGAAGTGGACTCAAGCCACTCTCCATTGACCAACCTACCCTTAATTTGATTCTCTACCCATCCCTGGGGACACATGGAAACACAATAAAACATAGACAAAAAAATTACAATGTGGTGGTTATTTATAACCCCTGAATCTCCTCACCACATGGAAAAATTATTCCATAGCACTTCAAAATTATTCAACAACATTCTAAAATATTTAAAAATAAATCAAACTAATTCATAGCAGATGACTAGTCCTAAAAATACAACAACACATCTATATCTAAATTCATCAAACACCCCATATGACTTCTTAGTCACTACGAACCGTACCTTGTCAGTGATGGAGGTTGGGTTTTGTTGGCTAATGGATGCCCACGCAATCGAATCAGCCTAGTTTGAAGTGGACTCAACCCACCCTCCATTAACCAATCTACTGTTAATCAGACTCTCTACCCGTCCTCAGGGACACATGGAAACACAATAAAACATAGACAAAAAAAATACCATGCGGTGGTTATTTATAACACCAGAATCTCCTCACTACATGGAAAAATCATTCCATAGCACTTCAAAATTATTCAACAACATTCTAAAATAGTTAAAAATTAATCAAACCAATTCCATAGGAGATGACTAGTCCTAACAATGCAAAAACACACGTAAGTCCAAATTCATTGAACATCCCTGGTAGAGCCCCATATGACTCCGCAATCACTACGAACCATACCTCATCAATGATGCGGGTCAAGTTTCGTTGTCTAATCAACGCCCGTGCATGCGACTTAGCCTAGATTGAAATGGACTCAACCCACCCTCCATTACCCAACCTACTCCTAATCAGACTCTCTAACCATCCCTAGGGACACATGGAAACTCAATAAAAAATAGACAAAAAAATACCATGTGGTGGTTATATATAATATTTGAATCTCCTCACCACATGGCAAAATCATTCCATAACACTTCAAAATTATTCAACAAAATTCTACAATATTTAAAAATTAATCAAACTAATTCCATAGTAGATGACTAGTCCTAACAATGCAAAAACACACCTAACTCATAATTCACCGAACACTCTTGGTGAATTTGCAGTCACTACGAACCATACCTCGTCGGTGATGGGGGTTGGGTTTCGTTGGCTAATGGATGCTCATGCAGGCGGTGACTCAACCTTGTTTGAATTGGACTCAACCCACCCTCCATTACCCATCCTACTTTTAATCAGACTTTGTACCTGTAGAAGTTATGACCCAATGAGAATGACTCTAGGTTAACGTGGAAGAAGAAGGAGAGAAGAGAGAGAAGAGTGAGAAAGGAGAAGGATGTGAGAGAGGAGAGTGTGGATTAAGGGAAGGAGAGAATGCATCAAGGGAGAAGAGAGGGTGGCTGGACATTTTCTCAAAGAGAGGAGAAGGCTTGAATGCCTTACCTCTTAGCCAATTCTCTTATTTATAGTGTTACAAAGCCCTTAGGGTTACAACTCAATAGATTAAAAGACATACTAAGACAATATATTTACATCTTCTTGCCATCCTTATGGAACATACCAAAAATAACCACTTTGCCACTTCTTTGAGTGTGGGCTTCCAGCCTTGAACTTGAGCCCATCTTTCAAAACCTCCTCCCTCACCCCCCCTCCTCCTCACTTCGCTCAAGCTAGAGGAGAAAATACATCATAGACACCTATATAAGATTAAAAAATTTATGTAACTGGTGAGGTTATCAGCTAATTGCTCTTGAGATGAAACATACTTAAGAGAAATTATTCTTGCTTGAAACTTTTTCCATATAAAATGACAATCCACTTCATTGTGTTTAGTTCTTTCATGGAAGACTGGATTAGACGTAATGAGAATAGCTACTTGATTATCACAATGTAGGCCCATAGAGCCTCCTTTATAAAATCCCAATTTGGTAAGAAGAGTCTTTATCCATAAAATTTCACTTATAGTGTGGACCATAACTCGGTATTCAGCTTCATCACTAGATCATGCAACCACGTTTTACTTTTTGCTTTTCCATGTGACCAAGTTCCCGCCAACAAGGGTACAATACCAAGACGTAGATTTTCTATCATTGGGTGATCCAGCCTAATCTGCACTTGAGAAGCCTTCTATATTGAAGTGACCATGTTGTTTATACAACAATCCTCTTCCTAAAGCACATTTTAAGTATCGTAGTATTCTCTCCAACGCTTACCAGTGAGTAATTTGTGGTTTATACATGAATTGACTTACTACACTCACAACATATGATATATTTGGCCTGGTTACTGTGAGATGGATCAATTTTTCCACCAGTCTTTTGATATTTGCCAGTGTCAACATCTTCTCTAGTTGTAGCACACAATTTTTAATTCGCTTCCATAGGTGTATCAACTGGTCTACAACCCTTCATTCTTGTTTCTTCAAGAAGATCCAAGATGTATTTTCTTTGAGGCAATACTATTCCATGGTTTGACTGAAGGACTTCTATACCCAGAAAATATTTGAGCTTACCCAAATCTTTAGTCTTGAACTCATGACATATCATATTCTTCACTTCTTGTATACTATGAGCATCATTCCCAATCAAGATAATATCATCAACATACACGACCAATAATATCTTCCCTTTGATAATATCTTTAACATATAATGAGTGATCAACCGAGCACCTATGAAAGCCAAATCGTAGAAGCCATTGACTGAATTTATCAAACTAGGCTCGAGGGAACTGTTTAAGCCCATATAAAGATTACTTTAATCGGCATACGGACTCCCCCTCTACCACATATCCTAGTGGTTGGACCATATAAATTTCTTCGCGTATATCACAATTTAAAAATGCATTTTTGAAATTGAGTTGATATACTGGCCAGGATGAGTTAGCAGCAATAGAGAGGATGATACATACAGAGTTTAGTTTTGCAACCGGAGAGAAAGTCTCTTCATAATCTATCCCATAGTACTGAATATAACCTTTTGCAACCAGGCATGCTTGAAGGTGAGCAATCGACCCATTTGGGTTGTGTTTCACCGAAAAAACTCATGTGCAACCAACCGGTCTTTTCCCTTTTGGGAGTGATGCCAATGTCCATGTTTGATTTTCATATAATGCATGCATTTCTTCTTCCATAGCCGCCTTCCATCCTAGATGCTTCAAGGCCTCCTGATAGGATTGTGGTATGGAAACAGACGAAAGAGAAGCAAGAAACTGAACACACTCAAAAGATAAGCGATGAGAAGACATAAAATTGGAAATTGAATGAGATGTAGTACAAGAAAGTGTTTCCTTTAGTAACGTAATAGGCCGAGTATCAAATTCAGGCCCAAACATAGGAGGAGAAAGACTTACCTCTGGTGGATC
Organism: Aristolochia californica; assembly: GCF_029961685.1. Taxonomy (NCBI): domain Eukaryota; kingdom Viridiplantae; phylum Streptophyta; class Magnoliopsida; order Piperales; family Aristolochiaceae; genus Aristolochia; species Aristolochia californica. The sequence continues at coordinate 28,530,102 of NW_027181992.1, read as the reverse complement.
CGAAAACTCCACAGGTGAGGGGACGGTCGATGCTTCAAGGGGTTGAGTAATATCTTCATTAAATGGCACAAGCGAGCATGGAGTGGTAGGAGGAAATGTAAACCCTGGAGGAGCCACATGTGAGGAGTAGAAGGAAGTGTCTTTGAAGAAAGTCACATCCCGAGATACCATCAACCTTCGAAGAGTAGGAGTATAACAAATATATCATTTCTGAGTTCGAGAATACCCCAAAAAAATACACCTCAGAGACCGAGGATCAATTTTACTTTTATGTGGTGAAATATCATGAACCAAACATGTAAAACCAAATACTTTAAGAGGAAGAGAAAATGGATCTTCACCATGAAACAAAACAGAATATGGAGTTTGATTTGTAAGTACTGATGAGAAAGCATGTTGTAAGAATAGCATGAGGCCAATAAAAGTAGGGTACCTTCATGGAATAGAGGAGGCCCCATTCAACTTCAAGGAGGTGATGATTCTTTCTTTCAGCAATACCATTTTGGTGAGGGGTATAGGCACAAGATTTTTTATGAAGAAGCCCATTTCTCACAAAACGATTTAAACTCATTAGACAAATATTCCTTAGCATTATCGGATCTATATATTTGAATTTTTTTTCAATTTGCGTTTGAACCATTGCATGGAAGTTTTTAAAAATAGAAAGAATTTATGATTGGTTTTTCAACAAAAACAACCAAGTCACTCAAGTAAAATCGTCCACAAAAGTAACAAAATATTGAACCTGAGAAATGTTAGAGATCTTTAAAGGGCCCCATACATCAGAATGTATTAATGCAAATGGAGCAGTACTAGTAGTTGTAAGACGAGGAGAATATTTACTCCAAACAAGCTTACTTAATTGACATACCTCACGATTGAAATTAGACAAAGATTTAAGAGATGGAACTAAAGAATGAAGTGACGAGGTAGATGGATGACCAAGCCGGTTGTGCCACAGTTGAGCCTTAGATGTAGTGGATTAAATAGCAGCTACTGGTGGAAGATTAAAATAGTATAAACCCCCTTTTTCATGGCCGCCACCAATCACCTGTTTCGTAGTTAGATCCTGAAATATACACGAAGATGGTGAGAAGGTGACAGATGTTATGAACACAATAATATTATTATTTTATTATTTTTATTTAATTTAATTTATTTTATTTCAGTTTAGGCCATAGGAGTATTTTTGGAATATTTTATTTATATGGGTATTTTTTGAATATTTTATTTATAGGGTTATTTTTTTAATATTTTATTTATAGGGTTATTTTTTTAATATTTTATATTAAACCCTAACAGGGTGAACCCTATATAAGGGGTAAGAGTAATGAGAAGGAATTGAATTATTAAGAATTAGGTTAAATCTAGCGTAAAGAGGCTTGAGATCACCTTCTTGATCTCGAGGTTAGGGTTTTCCTCAAAAACCCACGTATTCTCTCATCCATTGATCTTCGTCTTCCCCATGTCTTCCTACTATCCCTATAGTAATGGCTGGAAGACCCGTAACCCGTGGTAGATCTCAAATCCTCCCAAAGAATCCTTTTGTTAGATCCGGGACCGTAACAATTGGTATCAGAACGGGAACACCATTGGTTATGTATCCCAAAAATTGCACAAGGTACAAGATCGCATGGAAAAGGTACACGTTTCAATGCAAAAGATACATATTTTGGTGGAAAAATTATGCAAAGAATTAGGAGAAGCACGAGCATTGTATGAATTTTTCATGGAATGTTGGACAAGGGAGCCACGCGCTGCCACAACACGTTTCAATGGAAAAGATACATGTTTCGGTGGAAAAATTATGCAAAGAATTAGGAGAAGCACGAGCATTGTATGAATTTTTCATGGAATGTTGGACAAGGGAGCCACGCGCTGCCACAAAAAAGGTCACAAGACCTGAAATTTCCGAGCAAGAGGTATGCAATGAAGGAAAAGCAATAGAAATTTTGAAAAATTCGTACCATTTACCAGCCGAAGTCCCTGCGGGGGAACCTCAACTTCGGACGGGCAGAAAGGCCAGGTTTAAGAAAAATTCAAGATTTCCACACAAGGAAATCCAAAGCCGAACAGCAACGATGAAGAGTTGGGGAAATCCGAAGGGTTTTCTACCAAAATCTCCTTGGTACAAGCTGATTCACGGCTAGCAACAAATTTTTCGGCACAGTAGACGGAAGCATTCCGATCTAACTCGGTCATGGCGAATCATTTAGGCCATTCCTCCTCTGTCTCCGACAATCTACAAGCACGGGCAGAAACAAGAGTCCACCGGAAAAAGAGGAAGCGTCATCGGAAACAAATCCGATGAGCTTTGGCTTCCGGATTCTCATTCTCAGCCTCAACCTCGCCCTCGGAAGCCCAACGGGGAACCATCTCCAACAAAATTGGGGGTAAGCTTCTGAATCATCATCTATTTTTAGGTCAAATCAGTGGTTCCATGCGGTTGAAGGGCCTCCAAGAGGCTGAGCAGTAGCAACGCTGCTCGAAAATTGTGGACAAAGGTTTTTCGTCCTTTGTTGTAGAGCAACAGTGCTTAATTGGTGGAATTAGGGTTTGTGTGTATGAATTTCGCCATGTAATTTTTCTGGGGATGCCGGAATTCAGAGAAAATATTTTAGGGGGACATCAATGCTTGCACCTCTTTAGTTTTATTTTATCGAAGAAGCTGCTGAAAATTTTATGGAGACTGCTGAATATTTTGGGCGGGACTGCTGAAAATTTTGCCGTTGAATATTTTGGTTTCTACTCGGTATACTTGGTTGCTGATTATGTTGAAGTTATCAGCAAACACAACAATGACAAACAGTATTTAGGGGAGTCTACCGCTGATGGAGCCTTTGAAATCTCAGAGGACACATGGAATGAACCATTAGGTAGTGGTCACAAGATCAGATTACATCTTAGGGATGAAGCTAGTGAATCTTTGGAACAACACAAATTGAAGGAATTGGTTCAAAGATACTCTAAAGTCATCAACTTCCCCATCTATCTCTGGGCAAGCAAGGAGGTTGAGTCAGCTGAAGGTGAATTTTATGAGCTTCTTCCAACATATTTAAGCTTTTTGATGGGTTTTGTTGACTCTGACACCTTGCCACTCAATGTGTCTCGGGTAAGGCTTCCACAACTCAGCAGTACAGTACAGGGAACAGTTGTTCTTATATTTCAACCTGCGGAGGAACAAGGAATAGAAGCTTGGAAAATGATGAAAGAAGAGGTGTTGGAAAATGTAGAGGCTATTTTTGGAATTCACTTGGGGTTTAACTATCCCATAGGGGTAGTGGCTTTAAAAACTGGCGAATTCTTGGCTGGCTGTAGACACTTCCAAGCAAAGATTAGCGGAAATGGAGGCCATGTAGCTATTCCACAATCTTCAATTGACCCTATTTTGGCAGCATCATCTTCAGTAATAAGCTTACAACCACTTGTCTCAAGGGAGGCAGATCCTCTAGATTCACAGGTGGTTTCAGTGTTCCACATCAATGGAGGCAGTGCTTACACTATCATTCCTGATTCAGTACCAATTGGCAGCACTTTCAGGGGATTTCGTAAAAAGAGCTTCTATGCATTAACACAAAGAATTCAAGAGGTACTCACTGGGCAGGCAGTTGTGCACCGATGCACGAAAGGTTGTCATTATGCACTGCAAGTGAGACCACAGAAATTGGACTCATCTTTTACCTCTCCTTTTCAATTGTTGTCCATGACTCAGTTGCCTGCTGGAAATGTAATTTCTGGAGTATATTGGAGGGAACTGAATGCCATTGCTAATGGGATCAATGAAGTTGTTCCTTTTCTGTTTGAGAAAGGGCTTAAATATTACAGAGGGTGTGTGTTAATAGACATTCTATTGGGTTTTCTGGAATTGGTCACTCAACTAAGCCTTCCAGCGTCGCAACTACTACTCAGTTTCTCCTTCTCAGTGAGGATGGGATCTCTTGTTCTGAAGTTTGCAGTCTACTGCTTTGACCATGTCATACTCTTCAGGCAAGAGAGTTATTTTGCTTACCTATGCAGAGTAAGGGAACTTGACTTTTATGGGGCAATAAACATTGCTTCTGGAAAATCCATCCTCTTTTCTCCCAGGTTGTCTGATGATTATGCTGTTTGGCTAGGAGAAATAAATCCCTTATCATACTTCAAGCAAAGATACATGGTTTGCTACACTGATCAGATGGTGAAGGTGCTTTATGATCACTACCAAGGATTGGGAAAACCATTCTTGTTTCTCTTGTATGGGCTTAATACTGATAGCAACATATTTTCCAAACCTGTAGAGCTTGAGGAAATGGAGAAGTTTGAAACAAAACGTAGTACATTGCATCCTATCTTGACTGAATGCCATATTTAAGTCGGGAATGGAGCTTGAACTCATACAGTATGGTAATGATATTAGTTTGGAGGCTCATATTGAGGTTATACACAAAACAAAAGTGGGCATGAAAGAGTATCAGTTGGAGAGCATGTTTCTCCATCCTGTGTACATGTATGGAGGTTGTAGATATTGTTCATACACATGCATATGTGCTACTGGTGAAAGTATCTCTGTTCTTCATTATGGGCATGCTGCTGCTCCAAATGATAGGATCTTCCTCGATGGTGACATGGCACTTCTAGATATGGGAGCTGAATACCATTGTTATGGTTCTGACATAACTTGTTCTTTTCCTGTGAATGGTAAATTTACGAGTGATCAACATCTTATCTATAATGCACTCATTAAAGCCCATAATGACGTTGTCTCTACAATGAGACCTGGAGTAAGCTGGATGGACATGCACAAGCTAGCAGAGAAAGTTATTCTCGGGTCACTGGTGGCTGGTGGCTGGTGGCTTAATTAATGGTGATGTTGATGATATGATGGCTGAGAGATTGGGTGCTATTTTCATGCTTCATGGTCTTGGGCACTTCCTTGGGATTGCTACTCATGATCCGAGGGGCTATCCTAAGGATTTGGAGAGGCCAAAAGAACCGGGGTTGAGTGCTTTGCGGACTGCTAGAAAACTTGAAGAGGGCATGGTCTCCAGCGCTGATATGAAGGAAGGGTGTGCTGAGCTTGCACGGCCTAGTGGTTGGAATGATCTAGACATGCTTGAGGTAGGAAATAGAGGTATGACCAATGATGAATACATCTCACACTTCAGTTTATGGGCTATCTCTAAGGTCGGATGTGATGTGCAGAATGCCACCAAGGAAACCTTGAAAATTATTGGCAATAAGGAGCTGGTAGCAGTGAACCAAGATCATCTTGGTGTTCAAGCTGAGAAGGTTCGCATGGAGGGAGATCTTGCGATATGGGCTGGACCACTCTCCAACTATAGGACAATTGTGCTCATAGTTAATCGTCGCCCTAGGCATTTTGAAATTACTACCACCTATGAGGAAGTAGAGAAACATAAAACTGCAAGTGACAGATTAAAAAAAAAAAAACATGCTTCTCTAGGTGGATGTTTTAGTTTTGTAGTCCAGAGGGCTGCCACAGATACTGCGGTTGACGCTTGAGAAAGGATGGAGACATCGGCATGGGCACGTAGACCTAACTTCGAGCTTGAGGACAAGCTCGTTCTTCCAGGGGGGTGTAATGTTATGAACACAATAAAATTATTATTTTATTTTTTTCTTTAATTTACTTTATTTTATTTCAGTTTAGGCCATAGGGGTATTTTTATAATATTTTATACTATCCCTACAGTAATGCCTGGAAGACCCGTAACCCGTGGCAGATCCCAGATCCTCCCAAAGAATCCTTATGTCAGATCCGAGACCGTAACAATAGAACAATTCAATTGTTTGGTTAATTGACTAACGGAGAGCAAATTTAACGGAAATTGAGGAACAAATAACACATCTTGGAGAGGAATAGAGGTGGTAAAAGAGGAGGAACCCTTGCCAAGCACCTTGGTTTGGGAACCATTAGAATCAATAATCCAATAGGAAGGGGCATACCTATGACAATGGTAGTGGCAATAGTAGGGTCTAGTGGAGTAGAGGATTGACCCAATAAGGATCTCAGCTTCTAAAAAATAGTGACATTCCCGCAATGAGAATCAGTCCTATCCACCTTTTTCTCAACATTAACTAAGGCTGGATTGGTTGTCGCCCAATCAGGCTTCCCATGGAGTTTCCGGTATGCATTCACAAGGTGGTTCTAACCACCACAGTAAGTGCATAATCGAGGCTCAGTGCGGGAATGGGTCGGACCTGTTCGACCACCTCTATTGCGGCCTCCTCTTGTATTTCTGCCGCATCCTCGAAATGGGGATGATGTACCCCAATTACCAAAGAACATAGCTCATGGAGCATCAATCAGAGAAGGAGGAGATGGATCAGGAATCCTTAAGAACATAGCACTGATGTCATCAAAAGAGGGAAGGTCAAAGGAAATAAGAACCTGAGTCTTAGCCAACTCTAGATACAACTTAATATTGGTAAGGCAAATAGCCGCTGCCAGGGCCTCGGGCTATTTTTCTTGAACAAAAATATCGGTAGAGTATGGTAAAACAATTTTCCATTCTTGTAGAAGGCCACGAAATCAGGCTAGAAACTCATGAATATTATCTCCTTTTTTGGTAGCCAGCATACATTGGAAAACATCATATACTCTTTGCAAGGAGGCGGTACTAGAATAGAGCTTAGCCCATGTGTCCTAAATATCCTTGGAAGTTTCCAAGTGGACCACTTTGTTAGTGACATGCTCTTCCATGCTATTAGTAAGCCAACTGATAACCATGTTATTATTTTTTACCCATTTACGGTAGACATCATCTTCTTCATCAATCAGAGGAGGGATTTTGATAACATGACTAAGAAGGTCACGAATAATGAGAACCCTCCATACCGATTGTGACCAATTGAGGTAACTGGAAAGACCTCTTAATGGAATTGTAGTAATTCAGAGTATGTCACTCTTATTACGCATATGTCCACTCGCCATGTTGACGCAAATCAACTAGTGAGTACAATTTTCAAAGGGGTTCAAATAACAATTACACAACGTAATTTGAAGCATCTATAGACCAAATTAGCCACCAAAAATAAGTAGAGATTATTTTCACAAGAATATGCACCAAATCATGGAAAATTGGTGCTTTGGTCAAGTGATAACAAGAATAGATGCAACTCTTACCTTAATCCAAACTCAACCACAAAACCGAGAGAAACTTTAGACAAGGCCTTTCTTGGTAAACCAAGAGCAATTTCTTGGCAAAGTAAATTCCAACTCATGGGAATACTTCAACACAAAAAAAGATTCAATTGTTGAAGTTCAAATGCAAAAATAATTGGGATAAGTGACTACAGTAATTTCATCAAAGATATAATGGTCATCCAACAACATAACACACTCTGTTAAGCTCCCTTGCCATGGATCGAGTCACCTGACGATCTCCTCTTAGTTCCATATTGGAATTCGTCTCTGAGGGAGGCTTGGAATTTTTTGAACGCCCTATGGCTGAGAAGTATCAAGCTTTCGAAGGAAGCTTGCACCTTGGACCTCTTTGCGAGAGAGAATCTGATCTCTGAATTAAACTAATGATCAATGCTTGATTTCATTGAAGCTGACATCCCACTTATAAGAGAAGGCTAGGGTTTGAGTACAAAGCAAAGGCCAATAACAAGGGCCCTGAAAAGAAAGGAAATTACATCTAAACCAACCAAGTGTTTAAACCAGAAAATTAAATGATTTACCCACGACATCTACTAATTACTCGACTGGCTATGGAGTCCATAACATCACCCCTTTCCTGGAGAAAGACCTTGTCCTCAAGCTCAAATGTGGGATAGACAGCACAGAAGGCTTCCAACGGTTCTCAAGAGGCTTCAGTAGGGTCGGTGACTAAAATCTTCCACGAACCACGTACACGTCACGCTTGCAAAACCAAAGCTGGAGTTGGCAGCACACAACCATCCTCTAACGGTGGCAAGTGGGTATGCAACATAGGCGAGTCTCCCTTGAAGGGCTTCAAAATGGAGACATGGAAAACATCATGAATTTTTGCATCTGGGGGAAGTTGTAGCCTATAAGCTACGCTGCCAACACGACCCACAATCTGAAGTGGTCCAAAGAATTTTGGGGAGAGTTTATGACACTTGGAAGCTGTAAGAGAAAGCTGGCGATGGGGTTGAAGACGAAGCCAGACATAGTCCCGAGGTGCATAAGAGAGGTCCCGATGGCCCTTGTCATATTGTTGCTTCATCCGATACTATGCTTGCTGCAAATTAGCTTTAGCCAGGTCAAGCATACGATCACGTTCGCACAAAGCTTGATCGAGAGCTGCCACACAAGAAGACCCAGCCACATAAAATAAGAGGCGGGGAGGGTCACGACCATAGACCACTTTAAAAGGTGTATCCCGAAGGGCTGTGTGGAAAGAGGTATTGAAAAAACAATTCTGTCCATGCTAGCCAATGGACCTAACTCTTCGGATGATCCCCCACGAAGCAACGTAAATATATCTCAATAGTACGATTGACCACTTCCATTGGTCCATCAGTTCGAGGGTGGTAGACTGAAGAGAAGGCCAATTTGGTGCCATGTAAATGAAAAAACTCCTTCCAAAATGTACTAGTGAAAACCACATCGCGGTCACTTGTAATTGATTTAGGTAATCCATGGAGGCGAACAATCTAGTCCATAAAAATCTGAGCCACATGGGTCGTCGTGTAAGGATGCGACAAAGGAAGGAAGTGACCATATTTTGAAAATCGATCTACCACAACCAAGATAATAGATTTGTCGGACGACTTAGGTAGGCCATGAATAAAATCCATGGAAATATCCGCCCATACCTGAGAAGGAAGCTGGAGAGGCTGAAGCAACCCTGCTGGGCTTAGGCTCTCGGTTTTTTTCCTTTGGCAGGCTTGGCAAGCTGACACATAATGAAACACCATGTGTTTCATACCTAACAAGTAGAAGTCATGGGTAATCCTGAAGTAGGTCTTTTGCTGGCCTTCATGAGTGCTATCGTAGGTGGATACGATGGTGTTAAGCAATGCTGAGGTCGACCGTAAATAAATATGATTCATGTAGAGAATGAGGCGGTCCTAGATGGTCCAGTTACTGTCCATAGGCTACTGTTCAATTTTTTCATATAATCAGTGAGCTCCAGAGTTTGCTGAAATTCGTCTCGAAGGGAATCCAGCAAAAGGAACTTTGGTTGACTGATGGCATGGAGGTGTGGAACGGACATCTCCCGGCGAGAGAAGGCATTGGCCTCCTGGTTGAGGTGACCTGACTTGTATTCAACCGTAAAATCAAAGCCCATCAATTTACTAAGCCAATGCTGCTGGGGTGAAGTTGTGATGCGTTGCTCCAATAAATACTTCAAACTGAAGTGGTCTATACAAATAATGAAGTGTCTACCCCAAAGATAGGGCCGTCAATGCTGAATTGCTTTAGCTAGGCCGATAAGCTCTCGTTCATAAGCGGCCAACTTGTGGTGGCGTGTGGGCAATTGCCTGCTGAAATACGCCATAGGATGACCTACAGTTGTAAGACCGTGCCAATGCCTCCTTCGGAAGCATCACATTCTACAACGAACTGCTCTTTAAAATTTGGAAGTTGGAGCACTGGGGTTGTGCTTAAGGCGTGCTTCAACTGGGCAAAGGAAAAGGTTGCGTCTTCAGACCAAGTGAAGGAGTTTCGCGTCAGCAAACTCGTGAGAGGATCAGCCAACTAGCCATAGTCTCGAATGAATTTCTTGTAGTAACCAGAGAGGCCCGTAAGGCGGTGAGTGAATGAGGAGGAGGCCAGTCGACTGCCTGGATCTTGTTGTTGTATGCCTTCACCCTGGAGGCAGATATGACATGCCCGAGATAAGCCACCTCGGTGTTGCCAAATGAGCACTTGGATTGCTTGAGAGATAGGTGATGGGACCCCAACAATTGAAAGACATAGCGCAAATGAAGAATGTGGTCATCCCACTTCTTACTGTAGATCAAAATGTCATCAAAGAAAACCAGAATGTACCTATGTAAGAGAAGGCGAAATACCTCATTCATAAGGGCTTGAAATGATGATGGGGGTTTAGATAGCCCAAATGGCATCACGAGAAACGCGAAGTGGCCATGATGTGTGTTGAAGGCAGTTTTCTCCACATTTGAAGGGTGTACCCAAATCTGGTGGTAATCGGATCTCAAATCCAGTTCAGCAAAGAAGTGTGATTCATGTAATTCATCCAACAGTTCATCCACCACTGGAATAGGAAATTGATCCGCGATGGTTTTGGCATTCAGCTCTTTGTAGTCCACACAAAAACACTAGGTGTTGTCTTGTTTTTTCGCCAATAACACTGGAGAAGAGAAAGGGGACCGGCGGGGCTGAATAATTCCTTGTTCCAACATCTGTTGACACTGTCGCTCAATTTCATCCTTTTTTAAATGGGGGTAGCGGTATAGAGGCACCACTACTAGCTCAGTGCCCAATTTTAAACGAATCTGGTGGTCACAAGCTCGGATAGGTGGGAGATTTGTTGGAGCCTGAAATAAATCTGTAAATTCTGTTATGACTGACTGCAACTGACTGTCGGTGGAATCCAGAACTTTTAAATGTTGTAGAGTGCAAGTGGATGGTGCATTAGTCCCATGAAGGGTAATAGGTTGTTGGTTAGACGTAAATCTCATAGTGAGGGACTTGAAATCCCATAAAATTGGACCCAACTGCTGTAGCCATTTAATACCCAACACCAAGTCAAATCCAGCTAGTGGAATAGCCAGGAAATCTGCCATGAATGTGTGTCCTTCAATAACAAAGGGTACTGTTGTACAAACTCCAGTACTGAAAATCTTTTCACCATTGGCTACCGAAACTAAAGTCCTAGAGTTCTGTTGAATATGCAAGCCCAGTTGTTGTGCCGCTGGATGGCTGATGAAGTTGTGGGTTCTGCCCGAATCAACTAAGGCCAGCAACGTGAGGTGTTGTAGGACAACACGGACCTGTATCGTGTTGGTACTGTGCAACCCCATCATAGCATATAGGTAAATGGCTGGATCTTCCTCCTCTGGCTCTTCCGCTGCCTCAAGTGGTGGGGTATCCTCTAAATCATCCACCTCTCACCAAAACAAATGTTTGCATTGGTGCCCAGACAGGTATTGATCATCACAATTGTAACACCACCCCTTGGCCCTCCGCTGCTCCATCTCTGTTCGTGAGAGGCGGCGAATGAATTTGGCGGGTGGTGTTAATTTGTGTGCCTCCAATGTTTGAGAGTTGTTTGGGCACACGACCTTGCCATGGGGGCCTACGCCCCAGAGACTCTTTCAAGACCCTCTGCTTGGCGTCAAGGGTACGGGCAAGATTCATAGCATGAGCTAAGTCCAGTGGGTCATGTAATTCAACTTCCAAGCGAAGTGCTTCTACTAGTACAGTAGTAAATAAATTAACATACTGAGTAGGACACACATACCTGCTGGCTCGTGCCAGCCGTTCCTGAAATTGTTTTTGATAAGCTTCAATGGAACCAGTTTGTTTTACGTTCACCAAATCCCCCAGAGGGTTACATTGGGCTGGGGGCCCAAACCTCAACATGCAATAGTCCTTAAAAATGTCCCAATCATGGATGTGGTGTTTTGAGTCAAATTGATGGTACCATAGCTGCGCTTCGTCGAGCATGTGGAAGGTGGCTAAAGGGACGCGGTCATCCACTTGGGTTCTTTGATTACAAAAAAATTGTTCACATCGATGTAACCATATTAAAGGGTCGGAGGACCCATCATAAGTGGGGAAATCAAGCTTGGTGTACCTGGGAACAGTGGAGTGGCTTGGGCCATGGACACCCCCTAGGTTATGATGTGCTGGACACATAGAAGGGCAGAGTAGATGGATGGGGTGGGGGCTATTGGTCAGCTGGCCTATTGGAACTACCCGGAAGAGCAGAATCCCGAGCAAGCAACTCGCCAACTCGAAGATTGATTTGAAGAACAGTCTCCCAAAGCTCCATAACTTCAGTTCAGATTGCGGCGGTTTGGGTCCAAACTTCCTCCAGTAGATTGCGCCAATCATTTGGAGAAGAAGAATCACCGACATTGGTCCTGCCTGATACCACGTTAAGCACCTAGCCAATACTACCCAAAAGACCGGCCTGGTAGGTAGCGGAAAGCCAAATACTTAGCCCAGGACCACAACAATACACCCACCTTCAAGAGCCAACGTCCACGGCAGCCCACTCACGTGACGGCCTACTCTAGCTCATTGCTAGGTCGCCCCCTCTGCGCAGGACTCTCGTCTCTCAAGACTCACGCTGGGATTCGAACTCATGACGTGGGCGCACACTCTCATACCAAATGTTAAACTCCTTTGCCATGGATCGAGTCACCCGACGATCTCTTCTTGGTTCCAAGTTGGAATTCATCTCTGAGGGAGGCTTGGAATTTTTTGAACACCCTATGGCTGATAAGAATCAAGCTTTCGGAGGAAGCTTGCACCTTGGACCTCTTTGAGAGAGAGAATCCGATCTCTGAATTAAACTAATGATCAATGCTTGATTTCATTGAAGTTGACGTCCCCCTTATAGGAGAAGGCTATGGTTCGAGTACAAAGCAAAGGCCAATAACAAGGACCCTGAAAAGAAAGGAAATTACATCTAAACCAACCAAGTGTTTAAACCAAAAAATTAAATGATTTACCCATGGCGTCTACTAATTACTCGACTGGCTATGGAGTACATAACACACTCCCATGAGTAATGTTAGATTATAGAAGTAATAGCAACATATGATAGAATCCCATATCAACAATGTTTGATTCCCGTTACATAAAGGTAACTGAATCCAAATAACCAACAGAAAAAAAAATTGATCAATCATGTAATTTTGTTGCAAGATGATCAAGACTACAATATCCTTTTAGTCATACACGATAGATCTTCACAATGTTTATGAAGATTATCTTGCCTTAATGTGAATCAAGAATTCAAGAAGAGGGAAAAATTGAAACCGTAAAGAGAGAATATGAAAACAAATTAGATTTTACCTATCTCCACATGGCAGAACTCCTATACACAACTTTTTGAATGGATGACATAGCTACTTGAATAGGGATCCTAACCTCCAAGCTATGATACCATGTAGAAGTTAGAACCCCATGAGAATGACTTTAGGTTAATGTGGAGAGAAGAGAGAGAAGAGGGAGAAATGAGAAGGACGTTAGAGAGGAGACTTTGGATTAAGGCAAGGAGAGAATGCATCAAGGAAAAATAGAGGGTGGTTGGACGTTTTCTCAAAAGAGAGGAAAGGCTTGAATGTCATATCTCTTGGCCAATGCTCTTATTTATAGTATTACAAAGCCCTTAGGGTTACAACTCAATAGAATAAAAGACATACTAAGACAATGTATTTACATCTTTATGCCATCCTTATAGAACATACCATAAATAACCACTTTGCCACTCCTTTGATGTGTTGGTTTCTAGCCTTGAGCTTGTGGGCTTGAGCCCATCTTCCAACAGTACCCATCCTAGTAACTAGGGTAAACACAAGAAAACATAAATAAAACAAAAATACTCATGTGGTAGATATTTATAACACCCAAATCTCCTCACCACATGGCATGTTCATTCCATGACACTTCAAATTTATTTAACAACAACTTGCAACTGAAAATCATGCAAATCTTATCTCAATAGAGTAAACTACAACTTCATACATCAGAAAATTAAACTAAATTAAACTAAAATTAAACTAGCAACTTCAAAAAATACAACATGCAATGGCATAGGATTTCGTGAACTAAAATATAGAAAATGAATAAATATAGAGATCAATTCAATCAAGTTTCAATTAAAGTTTACAATAATTTTAATTTATTTGCAATTGACAAAAATTTCATTAACAGAAAATGAGAAACTAAACAGTAAATCACGCAAAAAATAAATATAGTAATTAAATACCTACATTTAAATTGACATGATAATTAAACACAATAATTAGATTCAATTAACAAAAGCCCTAAAAATCACCTGCTACATCAGCTTTTGAAATTCAAATTCAGGTTCGGAGGGTGTTAGGGCTTCGGTTTTGAGAGAGGGGGCGGCGAGAGGGTGAAATGATAGGGTATTAAGAGAGGGGGTGCTGAGAGGAAATTATGGGGTTCAGTTTTCAAAGAAGGGGTGGCGAGGAGATGAAATGATAAGCATTGATTTTGAGAAAGGAGCGGCGAGAGAATGAACAGAGGGGAACAGAGAAGAGTGAGAGATGTGGCTGAGACGAAGTCTAAGTTGAGAGGAAGAGAGGGCAGTTGAGAGGGGGGCATCGAGGTCGAGGGTGAGGCCAAGCGGGGCAGCAGGTGAGCAGTGGGGAGTGGCGGTAGCAGGGAGCAGCGGTAGTAGGGGAGTGTCGACAACTGGCATGGTGAGAGGGCGAGAGGAGAGGAGAGGAGAGGAGAGGAGAAGGATCGAGCGGGAGAGAGAGAGAGAACGAAAAAATAAGAAGGCGATGAGGGTTTACGTGGCGTGATATGACATGGCTTGATGAGGTATTAATATATTTAATGACATGGCATCTTGCATGGGTGATGACGTGTTGGAATGGTGATGTGGTAGTTGATTGATGCAAAACTGCAAGTGCACAATATTGTAGTTTTATAGTAAAGTGATGAGAAGGTTATGGTCCTCAAGGATTGGTAACTTACTTTTGACAAATACCAAAATTATATTAATCTCGATTTTATCTAGAGAAGTCACTAAGATTTTTGTAATTGCAAATTAAAATAAAATCAATTCAAAGAATATACTAAAATTAAAAGAATGTTGTTGTTCAAAGATCAATTTATTGAGAAAGAAAACTTCTAGGAAATCGATATCACCTAATCTCTCACTATGTTTTACTCATCTAACTAATTGAATTTAATTCTCTGTTTGTTAGCTAATCTCCAATTCATCCAAAAGCCTCTTTTGATAGTCAATTGGAAACATTCTTGTTCATCATTTTATAGAAGAGTATGCAAATTAATAAACCAAGAAAGCATTAAGACCAATGATTTTAATACTACATAGGTTTATACAAGTCTTTTGATCTCTATATTTACCTATGCCGAAATATCCAAGATCTATCTTATAATTCCCTCTTTCGATAGCAAATCACAAGATTAAAATCATCTAATTAATGGCCAGTCAATTAAAAACAATAAGCCCAGAATAAATTAGACAAACATAGAAGAGAATTAATTCAAATTAGCATAGAAAAGCAATCATAATTCAAAACTAGATTACATCGTTTTCTTAGAATAAAAAAAATTTAGTTCATGCTAAAAATTAAATTCAACATAAACGAATTCACCATGTTGTTTTTTCTAAGGGGAATAGATGAAAATGAATAATGAAAATAATCTGCCGTAGGACTTCTTTTCTCTGTCGTGGCTTCTTTTCCTTTCTCTGCCGTCAATTCCCTTCTTCTCTGCCGTGAATCTCCCTTCTTCCTCTCTGCCGTGAATCTCCCTTTTCTCTCTGGTCCAGCCACTCTTCAAAACTCAGATTAATCTTCCTTGCCGTCTCTGCAACCACTCTTCAAAACTCAGATTAATCTTCCTTTCTGTTGCAGCGTTTGTCAACTCTGTTATAGAATAATATTTCGATCCCTTTCCGTCTTTCCAAAACTCAGAATAATCTTCTCCAAACTGCTGTCGCAGCCTTCTTCCTCTAAAACTGTTGTCGCCGCTTCCTTTCTAACGTCACTGTCCCAGCGTTTTTCTTTTTTGTTCTCTCCGACGCAGCTTCTCTTCCAACTCGTGCTGAACTCTTCTTCCTCTCTCCTTTCCGTCTTTTCAAAACTCCTCAGCATAATCTCCTTCTCTCCCTCTCTGCTTTCAC
The DNA here is from genome assembly GCF_029961685.1 of Aristolochia californica. Taxonomy (NCBI): domain Eukaryota; kingdom Viridiplantae; phylum Streptophyta; class Magnoliopsida; order Piperales; family Aristolochiaceae; genus Aristolochia; species Aristolochia californica. The sequence goes on along the minus strand of NW_027181992.1, from coordinate 28,514,302 downwards.
ATCTTCTTTGACTGCCCTGGGTCCTCTTTTTTCTCCCTCTCTTGCTCGAATAATCCTCCTTTTTCTCTTCTCGTGATTGCAAATGCCAAGTACAAAACCAATGCCACATAGCGTGAAACTCTCCTCCATCCAAACCTCCAACGTCATTCTCTCAAATAGTACTCCTCGTGATTTTCCTTTTGCCAAGTCAAACCTCATCCATGTCTTGTGTCAGATCTAATTTGCATAAGGGATAAGGAAATGGTGATGGATCCCACTCCAGACCCAGTAACATACAGCTTCAGGTACACTGCCCTTAACACCACGACCTTGACGCAGACAGAGCTCCAAGTTTTACATGGCACTTACATGGCCAACATCAGCATCTCGATAGCACAGTAGTTGATGTGTCAATGGACTCACCAAGTGCTGGTGATGTACTTTGATGATGTAGCGATACATAATCGGTCAAAACTTATGTATAACCGTCACCTTTAATTATACGGTCAAAATTAGATATTTTTTAAATAAATTCAAATAATCATCATTTATCTAATTAATTTTTTTAAATTAGATAAAAACCTAAAAGTCTCAATTTAAAATGAAAAACATCTTGTAAATTGAGTGAGCTCAAAATCTGTTAAAATTGGAGAAAATAAAATGGTAATGTTTATGATTCTGTTAGAGTGACTAGTGCCCATACACGTATGAGTTCCTTATATTTCTGCTACAGTAATCGGTGCCCGTTCAAGTATCTTTGGTGCCACATCGGAGATGCATAGAAATTAATCATATTCGATACTCGCCATAAATAATCGGTCTAAACTTATGTGTAACCGTCACCTTTAATTATACGGTCAAAATTAGATATTTTTTTAAATAAATTCAAATAATCATCATTTATCTAATTAATTTTTTAAAATTAGATAAAAACCTAAAAGTCTCAATTTAAAATGAAAAACATCTTGTAAATTGAGTGAGCTCAAAATCTGTTAAAATTGGAGAAAATAAAACGGTAATGTTTATGATTCTGTTAGAGTGACTAGTGCCCATACACGTATGAGTTCCTTATATTTCTGCTACAGTAATCGGTGCCCGTTCAAGTATCTTTGGTGCCACATCGGAGATGCATAGAAATTAATCATATTCGATACTCGCCATACATAATCGGTCAAAACTTATGTGTAACCGTCACCTTTAATTATACGGTCAAAATTAGATATTTTTTTAAATAAATTCAAATAATCATCATTTATCTAATTAATTTTTAAAAATTAGATAAAAACCTAAAAGTCTCAATTTAAAATGAAAAACATCTTGTAAATTGAGTGAGCTCAAAATCTGTTAAAATTGGAGAAAATAAAACGGTAATGTTTATGATTCTGTTAGAGTGACTAGTGCCCATACACGTATGAGTTCCTTATATTTCTGTTACAATAACCAGTGCCCGTTCAAGTATCTTTGGTGCCACATCGGAGATGCATAGAAATTAATCATATTCGATACTCGCCATACATAATCGGTCAAAACTTATGTGTAACCGTCACCTTTAATTATATGGTCAAAATTAGATATTTTTTTAAATAAATTCAAATAATCATCATTTATCTAATTAATTTTTTAAAATTAGATAAAAACCTAAAAGTCTCAATTTAAAATGAAAAACATCTTGTAAATTGAGTGAGCTCAAAATCTGTTAAAATTGGAGAAAATAAAACGGTAATGTTTATGATTCTGTTAGAGTGACTAGTGCCCATACACGTATGAGTTCCTTATATTTCTGCTACAGTAACCGGTGCCCGTTAAGTATCTTTGGTGCCACATCGGAGATGCATAGAAATTAATCATATTCGATACTCGCCATACTGATAGTACTCATAAAATTAATACATAACTGCTGTCATAGACAGAAATTGTTTCAGATGAAGTTATTGATGTGATTATATGTATATATGTCATTCTTGATACACGGGAGGGAGAGATTGATAGTCGCCGGATCACGGCCAGGGTGATGATATAAACAACACAGAGAGAGTAGATTGAGACAACTGCACTGCACACCACAACAAATCTAGCTCACAAGATTTTACAGGAACCTAGTTACAAGAGCCAACAGCTTCAGAGGAGCTTGAAGTTCATCAACCCCAGGAATCCCGCCCATGCAAGGCATGGCTTCACTAGGTCCCCCGCAATGGGGTTCACTCGCTTGAAAGTCTTCGAGCAGCCGTACAGGGCCATGAAGAGCGAGATGCAAACGGCGAGGCCGACGCCCGTTGCGCCGGACCGGAACACGATGGGCGCCCACATCTGGCTGAGCAGGAACTGCGCCAGGAAGAGAGGCAAGGCCAACGACTGCTGGTGGAAGCCGCCATCCACCCAGACGAGCCAGGCGGAGAGGCTCATGAGGCAGGAGGTAGAGAGGGAAGAGAGGTGGAAAAGCCAGAGGGGTGGATACCAGAACGGCTTGGCGATGCCCTCATACTTGTGGCCGGAACCGAAGAGGTAGATGGTGATCACGGTGAGACCGAGTGGGACAGCGATGGCAATGCCTAGAGATCTGAGGCCCCGCCGGGCCATTGCATACTTCTTCGTCCTCTTGCCCACGTTGCTTCTGGTGTGGATAGTGTCAGCATTCTCGGTTCCGGGAGTACGTCGTTGCATTGTCTGGAAATAAGCGTAGTTACAACAAGCTGTACGCGGTTCAGAAGATTAAAATCGGGAAAAGAGAGACCCGAAAGTTTTTACGAAGGTGCAGGAAGAGGAGAGAGAGATGATGCCGACCATAAGAAATTAAGGGTTGATTTAAGGAGCGGATTCTCTAATTAGAGAAGAAGGCGGCTAAGAAGACACTTGGGAGAAGGCTGTATCGCGGGGTGGAGGGCGGTTGGAATTGGTCTTCTGCAGGGAGCACACGTGGTGAGGACTCGCCAGCAATGCTATTTGGATTTGGTCGAACAGACCATGAGAATTTTCTGGCTTTCTTTCTCCTTTTCATGGGGCGATTCTAATTTTAATAAAACAATTAAGTAAATTCGGAATGGCTGCTGGAGGTGGAGACTTGTTTCTAAAGAGTTTCGAAAGGAATTAAGTAAATTCGGAATGGCTGCTGGAGGTGGAGACTTGTTTCTAAAGAGTTTCGAAAGGGTGTTAGTGCCCTCTGTTTTTGTAAAAAATTACATAAAAATTAAAATTATTTTTTGGGAATTTCCCTAAAATACCTATTTAAAATAAATTATTTTCAAAAACACTGACGTCATCAAAATATTTCTAAAATTACCCAACTTTGACCTGTCAAATGCTTATGTGTGCAGTCAAAAGTGACATTTAAGCTTTGACTGCTTATGTGTCGCCACGTTATCAGTGCAGTAAACATAAATTGACAAGTCGTCTGCCACGTCATTATTTTACCACGTCATCTGCCACATAAGCTGACACGTCATTAAATAAAAAATTAAATAATCCTCACCATATTCCACCATAGGCATTGTTTTTCAAAATAAGTTGTTTTAAATACCTTATGTGTCCCCTCTCATCTTTCTCCTCTCCTCTCCTCTCGCCCTCTCGTCGTTGCTCGGCCTCGGCCTCTCTCCTCTCGCTGCCGTCGCTCAGCCTCGGCCTCCTCTGGCCTCGCCCTCTCTCCTCTCCCCTCTCGCAGTGCCTGCTACCACCGCTCCCTAGCGCTCGGCCTCGACGCCCCCTCTCAATTAAAAAATTAAAAAATATTTTAAATCGATAATAAAATATGTTAAATTAGTAAGAGTAAGATTTTTTAATTAATTATATATTTATTTTATTTTTAATTATTTTAAATATAAGGGAATAATAAATTTGAAAAAAAAACATATTGATAATTTTGATTTTTAAACTCAAAACTAAAATTTTCAAAATTTTCTATTAAAATAATTTTTAAATCGATAATAAAAAGGTGTTAAAATGGGAAGAGTAAGACTTTTTATAACTTATTATTTTAAATATAAGGTAATAAAAAGTGTACCAGTACATTTATTTTTTAAACACAAGTAAAATTTTCATATTTTTTTAGTTAATAAATATTTTTAATTGATAATAAAAGGTGTTGAAAGATTTTTAATTAACTAATATATATTATTAATAATTTATTATTTTGTAAATAATGTGATAAAAATTATACAAATAAATTGTAGTTTTAAACTCTAAAATAATTTTTAGGCTTCGAGACATAAAATTTATTACTGTTCCCAAAGATAAACGTCCAATATTGTAGATATTATGTAATAAAAATGTATATGCTTTTTTATTTTTTAAAAAAATTATTCAATTTTTTTATTTAATGACGTGGCAACTTATGTGGCAGATGACGTGGTAAAATAATGACGTGGCAGACGACGTGTCGATCTATGTTTACTGTACTGATGACATAGTGACACATAAGCATTCAAAGCTTACGTGTCACTTTTGACTGCACACATAGGCATTTGACCTGTTAAAGTTGGGTAGTTTTAGAAATATTTTGATGACGTCAATGTTTTTGAAAATAATTGATTTTAAATGGGTATTTTAGGGAAATTCCCTTATTTTTTTCATACTGAGATATTGAGATGTTGGAAAACATTTTTTTCCTAAACAATCATTAATGGAAACTTTCTTTCTCCTTCTGTTTAAGGGAGATGCCTCTGCCTTCGGCATCTTTTTTCACCGTACTCCCTTTTTTCTTAGGAAAGGGGCGAGTCCTTCTTCACTCCTCTCCTCATTTTTTTTCTTTTTTTTTCTAAGTATAAAATATATATATTTTATTAAAAATATTATAAAAATTATTTATACAAAAAATTTAAATTATATTTTTTATATATTATAATAATTTAATAAAAATATTTATTTATAAACTTATTATTTTATTTTTGTATTATTATATATTTTATTTTATTTTAGTATATAATTATATCATATTGTTGGTAGGGTAAGGCTCGTGTTGGAAATTCAACCTTTATTGGTCATAGGGATGAGCTTTTAGGATAAATTGGTGAGATGAATTGTGATTTTTTAGAGGCTAAAACAAAACCCCTCCCAATTTGTTGCCGTCTTATATAAGGACTCAAAATCTATGACAACTTGTGTAAATAAGACTAGCCTACTCCAAGGTGAATGGAATGTTCTATTGACTGATTATATCAATAAAATGCGCTTCATTTATCATGAACAGAAATAATTTAGATTGACTGAATTCTTGGTAATTTTTTTATTTATCTATTGACTATTGTTGTACCTATTTATTTATTCATAATATTATTTGTTTATATTAGGTTGTTGGGATACGTATATTTTTACGTGATTACTTACCTCTATCCTTATTTAAATTACATCATCTACCATAAATGATATTTTTTTAAAATATTTAGTGGACAACATATTTTAAATTATTTAATTAATAGTAATTCATTATTTATTAATTAATACATGTAACATATTTTTAGTTAATTTTTATATTTTTTAATATTTAATTTACCATATATTTTAGCCATTTATTTGTGGGTAAATTAATTGGTGGAGAAACATCATTTGTGTTTAAGGAGAATTTTTAGAATAAGTTGGTGTGGATATCCAAGGTTAAGTCCAACTTGGACTACCAACCCTCTCAAATTTGAGCTTATCTATGTCCTTAAACCATGGGGAGTACTTGAAGAGGGAGACATGGAAGAGATAGAGGTGGAACCCTTTCCTTCTATTTTTAATGTAGCAATGAATTATTTTAAAATTTTGGATAGATCTATTAGTTTTTGTCATACAAATCGAGAGCTTTGTCCAAGGGTGGGTGACAAAAATTAACTATAGATCTATGTTATATATGTGATATTTATTTATTTATTATTATTTAAATTGAAATAAATTATATAAAAAATATGACAATAGTTTTTTGAGTTAAGGTAAAAATTTAAAGAGTTTATCTAAAGATGGAAAATCTAATATCTGAATAGAAAAATATATTGTGATTGATTTTATAAAGTATATTTAGATATAATAAGACTATGATAAAGATACTTAAAGACAAAGGGTATTCTACTGGCCACACCCCCACGAAGGGTCGTAAAACGTAACCGTAAGACTGAATTCCGTCCTCTTGGCCCTACGATCGTGCCCATTGTCGAAAGAATGGCGGCCCAAACACTGTTAAAACCGGTCAAACAGAGTAACACAATGATTTTCCAATATGTTCTTCTCTCAAACGGAGGCTATTTAACATACACTTACAACCTAAAATCAAGAGAACGAATCAGGGAAACAAATCGTTTCCTACAATTACGCTAATTATGTAACTCATAATTTTACATTACAGCTTTGAACACACTCCCCTCAAGTTGGTACATAGATGTTGATCATGCCCAACTTGTCAATTATACCATGAAATGCCTTCCCTGATACTGCCTTCGTGAGCATATCCACCAGCTGACTCTCAGATTGAATAAAAGGAAATTGTATAATCTTTGCATCGAGGTTCTCCTTGATGAAATGACGATCAACTTCAACATGTTTAGTGCGATCATGTTGAACATGATTTTGTGTAATTGCGATGGCTGCCTTAATACCACAATGGAGATTCATAGGTTTAGCGTATTCAATCCCTAAGTCCCTCAATATATTCCTTATCTATAACAACTCACATACACCATGAGCCATGCCTCAAAATTCAGCTTTAGCACTTGATCTTGATAATACCTTCTGTTTTTTGCTTTTCCAAGTGACAATATTTATATATCCTTCAATGTAGATCTTCTGGTTGTCTGATCACCTGCCCAACCAAAATTTGTATATCCTTCAATGTTTAAGATATTTTTTTTTAGAATAACAAACCTTTTCCTCGAGCACTCTTTAAGTATCTCAAGATCCGATAGACCACTTCCATATGTTCTTGACTTGGTGCATGCATGAACTGACTCACAACGCTCACTACATATGCGACATCTGGCCTTGTGTGTGATAGGTAGATTAATCTTCCAACTAGTTGCTGATAACGCCCTTTGTCTGCTAGGGTATGATCTGGGAGAATTCCGAGCTTATGATTCATTTCCATGGACGTCTCTACTGGTTTACAATCAAGCATTCCGGTTTTGGCTAGAAGATCCAACACATATTTTCAGAGTGAAAGTAAGACTCCGTGTTTCGATCTTGCAACTTCAATTCCCAAAAAATATTTGAGTTGTCTGGGATCCTTCATTTCAAATTTAGTGGCTAAATACTCTTGTAAAGGTTGCATTTCACATGGGTCATCTTTTGTCAAGACCATATCATCAACATACACAATTAAAGCTGTTACTTTTCTTTCTTTGTGTTTTATAAACCAAGTATGATTTGAGTTACTTTGCTTATAGCCAAATTCCTTCATTGTAGTCGAGAATCTTCCAAACCATGCTCTAGGTAACTGTTTCAGCCCGTACAACGCCTTATTCAATTTACAGACTTCATCTTGACGCAAAGAACTACTTTTAACTCCGGGTGGTAGTTCCGTGTAGACTTCTTCTTCTAAGTCTCCATTGAGAAAAACATTTTTAACATCAAATTGTTGTAAAGGCCAGTCTCAATCTGCTGCAATAGATATAAGAATGCGAATTGTATTGATCTGAGCCACTGGTGCAAAAGTATCCTGATAGACTATCCCATACCTTTGCGTATATCCCTTTGCAACTAGCTGAGCTTTATACCTTTCAATACTTCCATCCGGTTTGAGTTTCACTGTGAATATCCATTGACATCCAATTGTCTTCATTCCTTTAGGTTGTGGAACAAGTTCCTAAGTGGCATTCTTTTGTAGAGCCTCCATCTCTTCGTTCATTGCCTTTTTTCCATTTTGGATCAACTAATGCATCCTACACATTACTAAGAGGAAATGCATACGATTTAGTCAACCTATGGGAGGACACATAGTTGTTGATTGAGTATTTGGTCATGGCTTCAAGATCAGGTTCATACTGTTTCTTTGGAACTCCCCTATTCAATTTTTTTAGATATCTAGGAGTTATAATTTCTGTGGGAACACATGTTTCATTAGACTCATCAAACATAGGATTCGTATTTACCTGATGAGGAACAATCTGGGTTGATTCTTCAGTTGATGGAGCAGACAGAGGTAACTCTGAGGGTTCTTTAGGAGAAATTAATGATTCACTCTCGGCTTCATGGCTATGATCATAGTCTTGTTGAACATCATGACGATCTGGTTACTTAAAAAATTCATTCACCGCTTCTAACTCAATAAACTCAGCACCTCCGCTATTCTCTTGTTGATTAAAAAATTCATTCACCGCTTCTAACTCAATAAACTCTGCCCCTCCGCTATTCTCTTGTTCAACATTCTCTTCACTTGAGCTCTCCCCTTGAAGAAAATTCTGAGAGACTCCTTCTGAGTAATAAGGTGTTAATTCATGGAAAGAGGCATCTAGAATCACATGGAGCTTTCAGGTGTGTGGATCATAGCACCGATATCCTTTTTGAAAATCAGAATAGCCAACAAAACACATCATTTGGCACATGGATCAAGTTTATTTTGCAAGACTTTTTGGGATATGTACGTATACGGTACACCCAAAAACCTGGGGTTCAAGATTCTGAAGATGGGGAATGGAAATTATGGAGTGCAGTTTTTGTTGAGGAGTTTGAAAGTTTATAACACGAGAAGGTGTTCAATTGATAAGGTAGACAACAAATTTGACAACTTCGCCCCAATAAAACTGAGGCATGTTCATGCCAAAAAGGGAGGCACACACTACTTCCAAAAGTTGTTTATTCTTCCACTCTGCCAATCCATTTTGTTGGGGAGTATAGGTGCATGAAGTCTGATGACCAATTCCATGATTGTTCATAAAATTACTGAGAGAAGCATCAACAAACTCAATGCCATTATCTGATTGCAAAACACGAATCTGCTTCTGGTATTGACTGTGTACCATTTGGTAAATTTTTTGAAAAACAAGACACACATCACCCTTTTGTCTAAGCAGGGATACCCAAGTCATTCTGATGCATTCATCAATAAATGTCACAAGGTAACGAGCTCTAGAAACAGAGGGAACCTTTGAAGGACTCCAAACATCAGAATGAATAACCTCAAAAGGTTTGGAACTCTTATTCAAATTATTCAAACTCAGTAAATAAGAGATACGGTGGCTCTTAGCCAGTTCACATGTGTCACAATAAAAATCCAAATTATTCAAACTTGAAAAAAGTTGTGGTCGCAATTTCTTAAGATAACTAAAGGAAAAATGGTCAAGTCTTTGATGCCATAACCATATAGTTGCTTGAGCACTGTCTTCACTTCTAGTTGGATTTGCTTGACTAATTTTTGATCCCCCATTCTCTGTCAACTCCAAATAGTAGAGTTTGCCTCGTCTAACACTATAACCAAGAATCTTTTGGGTTAGAATGTCCTAAAAGACACAAAATGAGGGCCAGAAAGTTACAGTACAAGCAAAAGTTAAAGTAATTTGGCTAACAGACAAAAGATTGTATTCAAAAGATGGAACAACAAGGACAATATCTAATGTAAGATTATTCAACAAGATAACTGATCCTTCCCCAATAATAGGAGAGGTACTACTATTGGCGGTGGAAATAACAGATTGAGGAGAAGGTAGGACAAATTTTAACTGACTGGAATCCCTTGTCATGTGGATGCACCTGTATTAATAATCCAAGTTTTATTCTTAGAATATGCAAAGAATACTGATGCTTTACCGATAATACCTGGATGGGCAACATTTACCATAGGCAGCCGACTTTCTTCTATGGATGTCATCATGACTTTCCCAACAATCTTTTTTTGAGAACTCCCACCACTCCAGATAGCCAATAATATCGTAACATCGTTGTTGCGAATGATCTTTTCCCCCTCAGTGAGTGCATACCCGGTTGTTAGCTTTTCCATAGGATTGAGTGTTTCAATTATGTGATGATCCTTGTCGAGTTTGATCCATTTCCATTTTTATTGGTTGTCGGTCTGGTTCAGTCTGGTCTGGTATGCCGCTGGTCTGACCCGATTTGGGTCTCCAATTCTAGTCCGGTCTGCTGTCTATTTGCTGGGTTGACCCGATTTGGGTCTTGATTCCAGTCCGGTCCAAGCCCAAGTCACTCAGCAGAATAATAAAAAAATTCGGACCTAAGTTAACGGAAGCGAAAAAATTTATTTTCGTACCTTCATCTTCTTCCTCGAGATGATGCTGCTCCTTCTTCGCTAGTCAGTGGTGCGGTCTGCTTGAAGGCTGAACGGTGGCTCCACTGTTCATGGCAACGTTTAGAATGCCTCTAGACTTCTTTGACGGTGGCTCTGGTCACAACGATAATAGAGAAGAATATGGTGTTCACGGCGAAACAGAGAGTCTTCAGTGACGACAGAGCATCTTCGGCGATGACAGAGCGTCTTCGGTGACATTCGGGCTAGTGGTCTGGTTGTCAGCGACGTTCGGAAGCTGGTTTAAACCAGCTCTTCGTTCATGACAACTACAGAGTAGACCTGCTTTGTATTTTTTTTTTTTTGGTGACAGAGTTACTGCTCTGCACTTTGACTATGGGACAAAGCTTCTGCTCTGTTCTTCAACTATTGGATAGCTTCTTCGTTCATGGCGAAGATAGAAGATTTCTCCCACTCTGATACCATGTCAAACAGAGTAACACAATGATTTTCTGAATGTTCTTCTCTCAAACGGAAGCTATTTAACATACACTTACAACCTAAAATCAAGGAAAAAAATCAGGGAAACAAATCGTTTCCTACAATTACGCTAATTGTACAACTCATAATTTTACATTACAGCTTTGCACACAAAACCCGCCCTCTGTAACAGAAATTCAAAAAGGGTAACTGTCACTGCCTCCTTGCTTGTAGCAGATGAAATTCTCACCTTCCTCATCATCTCCTTTGCACTATCTAAGAACAATATGAATTAGACTTTCTCTATTTACTTCAACAAATACCATCTCGACAATTGTGTTTGTTTTCTTATTTCTCAGACACCAAGATAGATTGGGAGGCATATATGTCGCAGGTGATGTATTTTTCCATTACTTTGCATGTTTTTTTGTTGACAAAAGGTGTCTTTCCATGAGGTCTCAATGTGGTTCATGAAGGACAGGTCAGTGGGTTTCTTGGCTGAGGAAGGGATTTGAGAAATTGAAAGGAGATACTAGTCATCTGGAATATATAGTTGGATTTCTTTATGTGTACTCAGCTATTCAGTTTATTATTGGAGGCCAAATGTGTCCAGATCAGGTAATCGCACAAATTATTTGCGATTATGTTTTATTTATTAATACGATTAGCCTGTTTTGTTGTTGAAGATGCTGCTTGGTTGTGCTAGGAATTAGACGCCCTAATTCAAAACTAACGAGAACAATTATAATAATCACAGAAGAAGGGAAAAGCAAGCACGAAAAAGTAGAACAATATTTATACAGGTTCATCTCAAGGTGAGACTACGTCCTATCTTTCGCCGTTGTAGTAATCCACTATGAAGATGAAATGGTTTACAAGAGAAATTGCATACTTACAAGTGTTTATCTCTAACTTCTTGGGCTGCCACTCGAGATGCTCCTCAGATTAAGATCATTGAAACCCTAATAGTGGCACCCCCAATTCAAAGAGAAAGCTAGGGCAACGGCATTACAAGTGTAAAATTCCCTAACTACCCTTAATGAAACAATAGTCAATATATTGTCGACCAACTCAGTGTAAGGTGTTAATTAGGCTCCACAACTTAACAATCTCCCACATGGAGACTAATCCATCATCAGTATCTCCTCTGCAGTGACAACAACTTCTCAATACTTAGAGAAGTCCAAATGAAGTTGCACAAAACTTCAGTTTCTCAATCATAATAGTCTTCGTCAATATATTAGTTGGTTTTTGAATCCCTTGAATCTTCTCAATTGTCCCATCCTCCAGAGTCGATCTGATGAAGTGATAACACACTTGTATGTGCTTTTTTCTGGCATAATAAACAAGATTCTTTGCTAAATGAATAGTACTTTGACTGCCACAATAGAACACATTCTTCCTTGCTTGAGACCTAATTATTCCCAGAAAGACTATAGCCATACCATCTCTTTGCTGGATTCGGTCAACTATCTACTGTAACTTAGAGACCCAACTAACTGTTGCACCACCCAATGTGTATACATATCTAGTGGTACTCTTCCTGCCATCAATGTCCCCAGCCAGAAACGTTTGGCCCGCGCTAATGAGTTTGTGAGTCACACCCAGTATATTCACATCTTTACTGCTGGTTTGACAGAAGCTCTGCGACTGGAAGTTGAATTACATGGTCCTACAGATTTGGACCACACTATGAATTTAGCCAGGTCAATTGATCATAAGCAGCGTGTTCTGAAGGATTCACTGATCAGAAAACCAGCTTGCCCAGGAAGGCACAATACAACTGTGCCAACACCATATTAAGGGCCTCCACATTCTGGAGCCAATGCAGCACCGTGCCCAGACAGTTCTAACTCTACTCCACCAGCTCCTTACTTCAAAAAACTGAACAGACAAGAAATGGATCAGGGAAAGGCTAAGGGCCTTTGTTTTAACTATGATGAACAGTATGTCCAGGGTCACCTATGCAAAAGATTATTCAGTATATCTCTGTGGGAGGATTGTAAGGACATACTACCAGAGGAGGAGATTCTGGAGATAGACCAAGAGGGTCCAAAGATTTCACTTCATGCCATGACTGGTCTGCGCAGTTCTAATACCATGCAAGTTAAAGCCCAGTTACATCATCTACACTTACTTGCTTTAGTTGACTCTAGCAGTACACATAATTTCCTCGGTTAGCCAGCGGCTGAACAACTTGGGTTAGTCGTCCAGCAACAGACATGCCTTTCTGTCTCAGTAGCCAATGGGGCTAAAATTACCAGTGTGGGCATCTCTCTAGCCACACACTTTGATATTGAGGGACACACATTTATTGTAGTTTTCCAAGTGATCCCACTATTCGGATTTGATTTGGTACTGGGAATTAAATGGCTACAACTATTGGGGCCTATTTTACGGGATTTTCAGGCTCTGACCATGACCTTCACAGAGGACCACCGTCAGATTACATTGCATGGCACCCAGGCAATAGTGCCCTGCGCCCTTCAGGCTGTTCAGGTCCATAGCACCGACAACTGTAAGTTATCTTAATTACTTACAAACTTTGAGGATATCTTTCAGGAACCTTCTGCTCTGCCGCCTATTAGGCAATGTGATCACTGCATCCATTTGAAAACGGGCACTGAACTTGTAGTGGTGTGTCCTTATCGTTACCCCCACTTACAGAAGGATGAGATTGAAAGGCAATGCCAAAAGATGCTCGCCTAGGGTATTATTCAGCCAAGCAGGTCTCCTTTTTCCTCCCCGGTATTACTGGTCCGCAAGCATGATAAGTCGTGGAGGTTTTGTGTGGATTATAGGCAACTCAATGCGCACACCATTAAAGAAAAATTTCTCATACCAGTGGTGGACGAGTTGCTAGATGAGTTACAAGGTGCTACTATATTTATAAGCTAGATTTGAAGTCTAGCTATCATCAAATCCGCGTTCATCCATCAAATGTGGAGAAAATTGCGTTCTGCACGCACCACGGGCATTTCGAGTTCCTCGTGATGCCATTTGGTCTCTCAAATGCACCTTCCACATTCCAGGCCCTCATGAATGAGGTATTTTCCTTTCTCTTGAGGAAATACGTTTTGGTATTTTTTTTATGATATTTTGCTATATAGCAACAGTTGGGTAGAGCATCTTAAACGCCTTTACCAGGTATTTACTCTTATCCACTCACATCATTTGGTTTTAAATCAATCCAAATGTTCTATGGGTACCTCAGAAGTGGCATACTTGGGCCACGTTATTTCAACAGTTGGGGTGAAGGTAGACCAGAGTAAGATACAAGTCGTCACAGATTGACATCCTCCCACCTCCATTACAGCATTAAGGGGATTTTTTGGCCTAGCTGGGTATTACAGGAAATTTATTCGCAGTTATGACCAGATTGCAGCACCGCTCAACAACCTACTAAAAAAATGCCTTTACCTGGTCTAAGACATCGGCTCATTCCTTTCAGAAATTGAAAGAGGCCTTATCATCCGCACCGGTTTTTCAGCTACCAGACTTTGATGAGTCATTTGTGGTGGAATGTGATGCTTCGGGGGGCAGTATTGGTGCAGTGTTACACCAACAGGGACACCCGATCATTTATTTTAGCCGCCAACTTGGCCAACACCACCACAAGTTAGCAACTTATGAGAGGGAACTGATTGATTTAGCTAAAGCAATACAACATTGGCGGCCTTATCTCTGGGGGCACCCATTTCTGATTCATACCGATCATTGCAGCCTCAAGTATCTACTTGAGCAGCGCCTCACTACTTCACCGCAGTAGCATTGGTTAAGTAAACTCATGGGGTTTGACTTTATAGTGGAATATAAACCTAGAAGTTTGAATGTGGGGGCTGATGCTTTATCTCGTTGGGACATTCCAGAGCCGCAATTACATGCCATCAGGGCTCTCTTGTTGGATTCTATTCGGGAAGAGACACAACAGTACCTGGAAATTATTGCTTTATATCATGAGATCCAGTAGGGGAGATTGGAAAAACATTGGACGGTTCAGGATAGTCTGGTCTTCTTCAAAAGCTGGATCTTTCTACACCACACATCACCACTTATTCACAACATTTTAGCCTCCTTCCATGACAGTACACATGAGGGCCGACAAAAAACATATTTTTGGATAAGTCGGGAATTTTATTGGAGGGGTATGAAGCGTAGTATAGCCAATTATGTGGTGACTTGTTAGATTTGTCAATGGAATAAAGCTGAATCATTAAGTCCAACTGGGTTGCTCCAACCACTTCAGCTACCGTCTCAAGTTTGGTAAGATATTTCCATGGACTTCATAGATGGACTTCCCTCATCGTCCGGCAAATCCGTTATCTTTGTAGTGGTTGATCATTTATCAAAGTATGGCCATTTCATACCTCTGGCGCATTCTTACACTGCAGCTCACGTAGCTCAGCTCTTTATGGATAATATTGTCCACTTACATGGGATGCCTACTGCTATTACCAGTGATAGAGATGCCATCTTTACCAGTACATTATGGAAAGAACTACTCAAGCTACAGGGCACAATGTTAGCATTCTCTTCCGCCTACCATCTGTAGACTGATGGTCAGATAAAGGTCGTCAACTGGACAATTGAGATGTATCTTCGTTGTTTCGTGGGGGACTCACCTAAACGGTGGGTTAAGTGGCTCACCGGGGCTGAATTCTATTACGACACCTCCTACCACAGCGCACTCGGAACTACCCCATTCAAGGTAGTATATGGTAGAGACCCGCCCAAACTTTTATCATATGAACCAGGTACCCCCAAGGTCGCCACTTTGGACCATGCATTAGCAGAAAGAGACACCTTGCTCAATGAGGTGTGCACTCATCTCCAGGAGGCCCAGAATATTATGAAGTTTTATTATGACAAGATGCACCGGGAAGTCTTCTTTTCTCCAGGAGATTATGTATGGCTGCGTCTCCAACACTACAGGCAGCTGTAATTGATAGCCTCCAAACGCCATAAGCTCTTTCCGAAGTATTATGGTCCCTTTTAGGTAATGGACCGCATTGGTACAGTTGCCTACCGCTTGCAGCTTCCGCCAGAGGCCAGGATCCACAATGTGTTTCATGTCTCCCAAGTGAAGGCCTTCCAAGGTGACTCTCCCTTGCTGCACACACCTCTGCTCCCACTACATGAGGGACGTGTCATTTCTACTCTAGCACAGGTGTTATAGGCTCGCCGCATTCAGGGTGATTGGGAGATCCTAGTGCAATGGGCTGATGTTGATCCCAGTGACATGACATGGGAGCCATTAGCCGCGTTCCAAACCCTCTACCCCATCTTCGAGCTATAGGACAAGCTCTTTCTCCAGGAAGGGGGTGATGTTATGGACTCCATAGCATCACGAGTTATCCACAGGCATAGGAATTAAATTATGTCAATTTAGTTTTAATGTAATTCCATTTGGTTTGGTTTGGTTTAGATGTAATATGGCATGAACCAATTGACCCATGGGTCTAATTTGTATTTCCGTCCTCAACCCTATTTATGGGGACGTTAAGGTGAAGGAAAGTAAGTATTGAAAAAATTAGAATTAAACAGCTCAGATTCTCCCACGGAGGTCTAGGTCCGATTCTCCCTCTGAGGTCCAGGTCGAGCTTCCTTCAAAGCTCAATCATTCCATTCCTATTTCCATCATTCCACGTTCAAGAAACAAGAATCCTCTTCCAGCGTCAAGATTCAATATGGAGGGAAGAGAGGAAAGAAGGGTGACTCGATCTATGGCTGGGGAAGAACCTAACAGCTGCCAACACGATCCATAATCTGAAATGGACCATAGAATTTCGGGGAGAGTTTATGACGCTTGGAAGCTTTAAGAGAGAGCTGGTAGAAGGGTTGAAGACGAAGCCAGACATAGTCCCTAGGTGCATAAGAGAGGTCTCGATGTCCCTTGTCATATTGTTGCTTCATCTGAGACTGTGCTTGCTGCAAGTTACCTTTGACCAGGTCAAGCATACAATCACGTTTGCACAAAGCTTGATCGAGAGCTGCCACACGAGAAGACCCAGCCACATAAGATAAGAGTCGGGGAGGGTCACGACCATAGACCACTTTGAAAGGTGTATCCTGAAGGGCTGTGTGGAAAGAGGTATTATAACAAAATTCTGCCTATGCTAGCCAACGGACCCAACTCTTTGGATGATCCGCCACGAAGCAACGCCAATACATCTCAATGGTACGATTGACCACTTCCATTTGTCCATCCGTTTGAGGGTGGTAGGCTGAAGAGAAGGCCAATTTGGTGCCATGTAAATCGAAATGCTCCTTCCAAAATGTACTAGTTAAAACTGCATCACTGTTACTTGTAATGGATTTCGGTAAGCCATGGAAGCAAAAGATCTGGTCCATAAAAATCTAAGCCACGTTGGTTGCCGTGTAAGGATGCGACAGAGGAAGGAAGTGACCATATTTTGAAAATCGGTTCATGATAGATGCCAGATTCTGACATGAGAACTAGGCTAATTATAATAGAGTAGCCCTTATAATTGTGTTATAGGTGGTTATTTATCGGTTTTCAAAATGAAACATGCATTTATTGAATTTGGCATTAATCACTGTCTATATTGCATATTTTTCTCTCCTGAATTATATTTCATTGCTTTTAGTGTTTATTTCTTCTTGAAATGATTTTTATGGATTCAATTATGGAATTTTAGGAGAATTTTGGTGGAGAAGGAGATATTTACCAAAATGCCATTAGTGAAAGGGAGATAGATTTTTAGGGTAAAAATCGTATTGAAAGTGGAGGAGCTGCCGGCAAAAGGAGAGGAGAGCTCGAGAGAGTCTCCCTCCAGCCACCGACCGTTCGGAGGGAAGACCCAAGAGGGCTCCCTTCGAAGGCCGTTCATCACCGTCGTCCACCACCACCCGACAACCAAGAACAGACCCGAGGAGAGCTCCAGAGAGTCTCCGTTGCGGCGAGTTCGACGCTGCCATTTTCTGCTAGCCAGGCCGAGAGGTGACCCGAGAGGGCTCCTCTGGCACTGATTCCGCATTTTCGACCATTTTCGGAGTATTCTGACTCCGACCGAGACTCGAGAGGGCATGTCAGAGGACTTCGACTCCATTCCGTTTTCCGCCTCACCACCTCCATCCGTGGGTTTCTATCCTTCTTCGCCGGCGTCGTCTCTACCTCCGGCCACTCGCTCTTGCAACCCGAACCCATCAATTTCTGGAAATTGCAGCACCCTTGAGAACGAGTCTACTACCCGAGCGGGAGGAAGGAGAAGGGGAGTAATCCGTCATTTTGTAATTTAATTTTCCTATAGTTTGAACTTAGGTTTTGAATGTTTATTAAATTTGATTTGAGAATTAATGTTTATCGAATATTTGTTTTCTGAATATTTGATTAAATTAGCTAGTTAGGGTAGGATTGTAATTTAGGTTGGATTATGGTATTTTAATCCGATTTCTATCTTTAACTCTATGCGCCCGAGAGGGGCTAGACGAAAGGATTGAGAAACTGGATTTGTGATTACATGGCGCTCGAGAGAGGCACAAATCACGATAAAATCCAGAGTTTGATAATAATAGCATCATCACAATAGGAAATTGATTCTCTGCATTCTATTGTAATCCGATCTTTGTCATTAACTCTAGGCGCCCGAGAGGGGCTAGACGCAAGGATTGAGAATCCGGATTCGTGGTTACGTGGCGCTTGAGAGAGACACAAATCATAATAAAATCCAGAGTTGACGTTTCCTGTTCTGCAAGTAGTTAATTAGATTATTGCTTAATAATTTAGGATATAATTAGTGTTTAGTTCAGATTAATTTATCATATTTGGTTAGGCTAGTTGACTGAAGAATACACAAAATTCAGTCCTCCCTGTGGATATGACCCTTGCTTACTGCTAGATTACATGAACGATTTGTACGTTTGCGAGGTATAAAAGCCGATGTAATAAAAATTTCACATCAAGTTTTTGGCGCCGTTGCCAGGGAGGCACGTATTAAGTGTATTTCTTTGTTCTCCATGGTCTTAGATTAGATTTATTTTTCTGCTTTCATAATTTCATGTTTTTGTTTTATCTTGATGATTTTGTGTGGAGTTATTTGTATTTCTTCTATTTAGTTCGTATTTTTAGTAGTTAGTTTGTTAGCATGATTTGATAGTTACTTTTGTTTCTTTTTGTGTTTTTATGCACTGGTGACGCTCCCTAGGTGAAATATTAGCTCCCTTTGTTGAAGAGGTAGAACATATTTGTAGGAGAACACCAAAGGCTAAAGTCTTGCAATGTGGTTTCTATTGGCCTTGATTATTTAGCGACGCCCATGAGTTTTGTCGTGTGTGTGATAGATGCCAACGGACTGGTTGTTTGTCTAGGAAGAACATGATGCCTCTTAACCCCATTCTTATTGTTGAATTGTTTGATGTGTGGGGTATTAA
Source organism: Aristolochia californica (assembly GCF_029961685.1). NCBI lineage: Eukaryota > Viridiplantae > Streptophyta > Magnoliopsida > Piperales > Aristolochiaceae > Aristolochia > Aristolochia californica. The sequence continues at coordinate 28,495,317 of NW_027181992.1, read as the reverse complement.
CTTCATGGGTCCTTTTCCTGTCTCGTTCAGCTATCAATACATCCTTGTTTCTGTTGAATATGTCTCTAGATGGATTGAAGCTATTACATGTAAGACAAATGATCACAAAGTGGTGGTAAAGTTTTTAAAAGAAAACATCTTTAATCGGTTTGGTACCCCGAGAGCGATCATCAGTGATGGGGGATCTCATTTTTGTAACAGAGCATTTGAGACCTTGTTGAAGAAATACTCCATCACTCATCGGATGTCCACTCCGTACCACCCCCAAACTTGTGGTCAAGTGGAAATCTTTAATAGGGAGATCAGACAGATTTTGGAGAAGTCGGTTGGCTTTGATAGGAAAGATTGGTCCACTCGATTGGACGATGCTTTATGGGCCTATCGAACTGCTTATAAGACTACTATTGGGATATCTCCATTTCACCTAGTGTTTGGTAAAGCATGTCATCTACCTGTTGAGCTTGAGCATAGAGCTTATTGGACCATTAAGGCTTTGAATTTTGATTCTGCTCAAGCGGGTGAGGAGAGGAAATTGAAATTGAATGAGTTGGAGGAAATACGTCATGATGCTTATGAGAATGCCAAACTGTACAAGAAGCGAACAAAGCTTTTACATGATAAATCTACTTTTTGCAAGTCTTTTACTGTTGGGCAGAATGTTTTACTTTATAACTCATGATTGCATTTGTTTCTAGGGAAGCTGAGATCCAGGCGGTCCAGTCCATTTGAGGTTACACAACACGTGGCATTGTTGAGATCCGCAATCACGGAGACGGGTCGGTCTTCAAAGTTAACGGTCAGAGGCTCAAATCGTATCGTGAGAATGTCCCCACACCGGAGGAGGTGATGGTGATTTTCTTGGAGGAACCTATCCTTTCATCTTGACTGCGTCAGAGTCTTGCTTACGACTACAAACTTAGCACATTGTGGGCAATCCCCACATTTCTATCCCTTTGTACATTATAGTTTTTATTTTTGGCTTATTCATTCTTATTGGGATAGCCTTTGGTGTACTTTGGTCTTGATTGATTGGAGGTCCCCTAGTGATGCCGACCCCATCATGGACTCGGGGTACTCTCTTGCCGGCTGAGAGTGTAAATGGTTTTGGTAGTCGATGACCAGACTTTTGGTCCCTAGTTTGAGAGGTCTGTACTCAAACAACCGTTCTGGGATTGACCAGTTCGAACTTGAAGTATTGAATGAAAACCTTATGGTGAGTAACTCAAGGACTTGTGTTCAGCGAGTGATTCCTACTGCCTTCAGTGGCCAGTCACACGGAGATTTCTTCAAAGTGTGATGTAGGATAGCGGTTTCATCTACGGATGATTACCTATGGGTACGACTGATACGAGTAAACCTTCTTCGAGGGAGACTATGTATCATTCCTAGGGGTCTTTATTGACTCTTTGGTATTATTGTTGATGACCAAACACATATGGTCCCACCTATGGATTTAGGAGCCCTGAGGGAGCTTAACCCTTACTCTGCTGAAGTATAACTAGCTAAGTTGTGAGTCAACTGGAGTAGTAGCTACTAGACGAGAAGACTGGCACCAGAACCGACATTAAGGCCAGCAATAAATCATCTAGTAAATCAGATATTTTAGTGATTGTTAGTTGGTTTGTTTGATGATGTGTCATGCTCTAGGTTTGGGGGTGTTTGCTGATATCTCTTTTCCTGGCATTGTTTTGGCTTTACTTTACTTATTGTGTGCCAATGGAGCATGTGGTTTCCATGAGTTTTATTATTCTTTAGCTGCTATTCCTTTTTGTAGTCGATCTGGTGTTTTAACTTTTCCCCATTGAGGACATGTGCAGTGAAAACAAATACAAAATGGTGGTAATACCAAAAGTATTCAGTGAAACAAAAATTACGCTAGTAATAGCGAAAATGCGCTGGTAGAGGCGAAAAATGGGTTTAAATCTGGAAGCAATGAGTTTCCTTAACTTTGAGGATGAATTGTAATTTGAAAGAAGTTGCAAGTCAAGATTGAAATTTGTATACATCTTTTGTGAGATTGTCAAATAGCAGGCTTACTCTACAATTTTCTCTTAATTGTGATGTGACCAGGATTTTATTTTTATTTGTTGCCTCTTTGTTATGTTGAAATAATTGCTTATGGGTCACATTGGTTCAAGTGGAGTAACAATGAGTGTATTTGGATTGATAATGTGCTATATTTTACACAGATTTTCAAATTGAGCAGGGTTTCAAATGATTTTCAGATATTTTACGATACTAAGTGTTAGTCATATGCTAATGAGGAGTAAATTTTCTTCAGTTTTCTTTTTATATTGTTGATTTAGATGATTTTTGTGGGTAAATTCCATGCAAACCCTCATGAGACACAACTCGTCCACTACCATCAAGTAGGGGTTTAATGGCTTCTTGCATACGCTAAATGCAATTGTGTTCCCTACGAAAGTGGCATTTTATTTTCCTAGGCTTAATTTTGGTTCTATTGTTGTTTTGCTAGGGACTAGCAAAGGTTTAGGTTTGGGGGTGTGATAGATGCCAGATTCTGAATTGAGAACTAGGTTAATTATAATAGAATAGCCCTTATAATTGTGTTATAGGTGGTTATTTATCGGTTTTCAAATGAAACGTGCATTTATTGAATTTGGCATTAATTACTGTCTATATTGCATATTTTTCTCTCCTGAATTATATTTCATTGCTTTAAGGATTTATTTCTTCCTAAAATGATTTTTATGGATTCAATTATGGAATTTTAGGAGAATTTTGGTGGAGAAGGAGATATTTACCTAAATGCAATTAGTGAAAGGGAGATAGATTTTTAGGGTAAAAATCATATTGAAAGTGGAGGAGCCGCCGGAGAAAGGAGAGGAGAGCTCGAGAGAGTCTCCCTCCAGCCGCTGACCGTTCGGAGGGAAGACCTGAGAGGGCTCCCTCTGAACGCCGTTCGTCACCGTTGTCCACCACCATCCGACAACCAAGAACAGACCCGAGGAGAGCTCGAGAGAGGCTCCGTTGCGATGAGTTCGACGCTGCCATTTTCTGCTCGCCAGGCCGAGAGGTGACTCGAGAGGGCTCCTCTGGCACCGATTCCTCATTTCCGACCATTTTCGGAGCTATTCCGACTCCCACTGAGACTCGAGAGAGCCTGTAGGAGGACTTCGGTTCCATTCCATCGTTCGCCGCACCACCTCCATCCGTGGTTTCCATCCTTCTTCGCCGGCATCGTCTCTACCTCCGGCCACTCGCTCTTGCAACCCGAACCCATCAATTTCTGGAAATTTTGTAATTTAATTTTCCTATAGTTTGAACTTAGGTTTTGAATGTTTATTAAATTTGATTTGAGAATTAATGTTTATCGAATATTTGTTTTCCGAATATTTGATTAAATTAGCTAGTTAGGGTAGGATTGTAATTTTGGTTAGATTATGGTATTTTAATCCGATTTATGTCTTTAACTCTATGCGCCCGAGACGGGCTAGACGTAAGGATTGAGAAACTGGATTCATTATTACGTGGCACTTGAGTAAGGCACGAATCACGGTAAAATCCAGAGTTGATAATTTTAGCATCATCACAATAGGAAATTGATTCTCTGCATTCTATTGTAATCTGATCTCTGTCATTAACTCTAGGCGCCCAAGAGGGGCTAGACGCAAGGATTGAGAATTCGGATTCGTGGTTACGTGGCGCTCGAGAGAGGCATGAATCACGGTAAAATCCAGAGTTGACGTTTCCTATTGTGCAAGTAGTTAATTAGATTATTGCTTGATAATTTAGGATATAATTAGTGTTTAGTTCAAATTAATTCATCATATTTGGTTAGGCTAGTTGACTGAAGAATACACAAAATTCAGTCCTCCCTGTGGATATGACTCTCGGTTACTGCTAGATTACATGAACGATTCGTACGCTTGAAAGGTATAAAAGCCTATGTAATATAAATTTCACATTAGTCCACCACCACCAAGATAATAGATTTGTCGGATGACTTAGGTAGGCCATCAATAAAATCCATGGAAATATCCGTCCATACCTGAGAAGGGAGATGGAGAGGCTGAAGCAACCCTGTTGGGCGCTCTCTGTTTTGTTCATTTGGCAGACCTGGAAAGCCCACACATAATCAAACACCATGCGTTTCATACCTAACCTGTAGAAGTCATGGGTAAGCCTGACATAGGTCTTTTGATGGCCTTCATGAGTGTTGTCGTGATAGGTGGATACTATGGTGTTAAGAAATGCTAAGGTAGGCCATAAATAAATATGATTTTTGTAGAGAATGAGTCGGTCCTGGATTGTCCAGTTGTTGTCCATAATCTGCAGTTCAATTTTTTCATACAGGTTAGTGAGCTCCAGAGTTTGCTGAATTTCGTCGCAAAGGGAATCCAACACAAGGAACTTTGGTTGACTAATGACATGGAGGTGTGGCTCGGACATCTACCAGCGAGATAAGGCATCGACCGCCTGCTTGAGGTGCCCCGACTTGTATTCAACTGTAAAATCGAAGCCCATCCATTTACTAAGCCAATGCTACTGGGGTGAAGTTGTGATGCATTGCTCCAATAAATACTTCAAATTGAAGTGGTTTTTGCGAATAATGAAGTGTCAACCCCAAAGATAGGGCCAACAATGCTGAATGGATTTAGCTAGGACGATAAGCTCTCGTTCATAAGCGGCTAACTTGTGGTGGTGTGTGGGCAAGTGCCTGCTGAAATACGCAATACGATGACCCTGCTATTGTCAGACCATGCCAATGCCTCCTCCAGAAGCATCACATTCCACAATGAACTTGTTGTGGACTCAATAGCACACCAAGTTACACAACGAAGGAGGCAACAACAACTCACTCAATAAGATTTATTTCTTATATTTCTTTGAGTAGGATTTATTTCTTATATTGTTTTAAGTAGGAGTTATTTCTAATTACTTTATATGTAGGGGCATTATGGGGAATTATTGTAACCCTAACCCTAAAACTCTATGAAGTGATCTATATAAGGGAAATGAATGAATGAAATAGGTAAGCTTTGAGATTTTAGAATAACCTAGTGTAAACAGGCTGAGATCACCTCTTGATCCCGAGTTTAGGGTTTACTCCAAAAATCCAACCTATCCTTCACCCTCCATTGCCATCCATCTTCATCCAACTTCATCCACCATCATCCCTAGTTAGAAGAGGAGCTTCCTGCCCCTTTTTCGAGCCCAAAGAGAGGGTCTTCCTTCCTCCTCAGCGTCAACAAAAAGTAGGGGTTCAATCCCTCTTGATGAGCAGCAAAAAGGAAGAGTTTTTGGTTCTTCCACGTGAAGGACTAGAGAAAATCCTCTTGTTGGGGAATCAACATGGAAACAGAGTAAGAACAGCCATCAACGTGAGCCAAGGCTGCCCCCTAAGCTAGGCCTTCAATCCTAGCACGAGCTGCACCAAATCATGGTTGAAACCTTGATTTGCGTGAGCAAGAACAAGTATTTCTTCTATTCTCTCTCCACCTGAATTAATTCCATTCTAGCTATAACTTTACCACTAGAGTGATTTCATAAAAAGGGAGACTGATCATTGGTGGAAGATTAGCCAAAGAAGGGATCTTTAACCCTCCTTATCGAGTCCAGCAACTCAGTACCAGTGCTGGATTCACAAATCCCACGCCGTGTTACTCGATCCATGACCCGGGATAGTAACAACTTGGTATCAGAGCAGGGTAACATGGGGGATACTCTCAGCAATGAAGAAATCCAAAATTTTTTTTGAACCAAGGGACTACTGAATGGGATAAGGTGCAACTAGCCTCTTTCCATAAGACAAATGAAGCCATGTTATGGGTTACTCAAGTAGAGAAAGAGAGACCAGGGATGACTTGGGGAGAATTTAAATATATATGCACAGTTAGATTTGGACCTCCCGCCGACATCAACCCCCTAGGAGAGTTAGTCCTATTGCGACAAACTGGTTTGGTGGAACAATATAAAAAACTATTCCAGGAAAAGTTGGTTCGTGCTGTGCAAGAACGGATTTAGCTCATGCAATGAATATGGCCCAAGCAATGGAACAACAATAACAGTTGCAACAACGTAAGCCGGGTTGGTCAAGTGAGAGGAACACTTCCTCCACGTGGCAAGGGTATACTTCATCTCAGGGAGCATCTCCAACAGCCCCATCTAGACACACTCCGAATACGACTCGGGTAGCCGATCCCCGCCCTGCTAATCCCCTACAGAACTTTATAAAAAAATTAACTAGTGTTGAGATGGCAGAAAGGCGGTCCAAAAATTTATGTTATACCTGCGATGAGCAGTATCGGGTAGGGCACCAATGTAAACGATTGTTTTGGCTCGAGGTGGAGGATTCAGAGGATCCAGAGGATATTATCGAGGAGGAACCACAAGAGATATCCTTGCATGCTATTACTGGGCAGAAATTTCCTAAGGGGGGGTTAGTGCACATGATTCAGGACATGATCTTCATGCGCATTACGCAGTTCATGTCCTGATGTCGTTAGGGAGTGCCCAAATTCATGTCATGTATATGAATATACATGAATCAAGAGTTCATGTCTCAAGAGTAACGGGCGAAAAGTGCTTTCCGCCCGATTTTGAGAATCATCTACATGACTCTCGAGTGGGGCTGTCTCTCGGGGCTCTCTCTGCCGCACACCCTCTCTGCCATTGCATTCCCGCAGCCCTCTCTCTTTCTCTGCTCCCTCTCTCGTCTCCTTTCCTGCAGCCCTCTCTCGTCTCCGTTCCCGCAACTCTCTCTCATTCCTGCAGCCCTCTCTCGTCTCCGTTCCCGTAGCCCTCTCTCATCTCCGCAACCCTCTCTCGTCTCCATTCCCGCAGCCCTCTCTCATTCTCTGCTCCCTCTCTCATTTCTGCAGCCCTCTCTCATTCCCGCAGAGCACGGGAGGTCGAGCATTTGCAGAGCTTCTCGGCCTCCCTCTCTTCTCCCTCTCGGTCGGGATTGCCCGCCGCCGTCGCCGGCCGTTGCCTTTGCCTAGCCCATCCCCGTCGCCATCGCCTCGCTGGCTCGCTGCTGAGGAAGACGAAGATGTTTAATTTTTCCTAAGTTAGGAAAAATTAAACTATCTTCATAAAAATTATTAATTTATAATTTTTATTTATAAAATAATTATTTTTATTTTAAAATTACTATATTAAAATAGTGATTTAATAGTTATAATTAAAATATTTTTAAAATAAATATTTGATAAATTATTTTGGCATAATTATCCGTTTGTTATAGTTAATTAAACCAATGGTTTTAAATTTTTTGATAATATATTATTAATTAATAATACATAAAATATATTATGTACAAATATATAGTGTGTTAAAGTTATGATTAGATCAATTTTTTCTCTTAAATTATTCATTTTTAGGTTAAAATATATCATATGTTATTAATAAATTAATAACTTAATGTATTACTTTCGTTTTTTTATTTATAATGTTATTTATTTATTATTTGTAATTAATCATATACGTATTTCATTGGCTCATGTAATTACCATATTAATGTACAATAAAATATCTAATTCAATTAATAAATATATTAGTATATTTAATTATACATTCAATAACTTATTCGTGTAGTAATAATGGTTGTTTTACCTAATTTGGAGTTTAAGGATTATGTTGTAATTAAGTGCACTGTAAAGGTTTAGAAATTCTCTTGTTTTTTATGTTTTTCTCATGTTGGGGCACTAACACTGGAAACTGTTTTCCAGTGCACATGAAATCGTCAACACTAACACAAATTCTTACCTGATCTTCATGTACATGACATGACATGATCTTCATGTTGGACATGACTTGATCTTCATGTTGGACATGAAATCCACTTTGGGGCACTAACCCCCCCTTATACAATGCAAGTCCAAGCTCATGTCATTGACCGAGAACTGGTGGGACTAGTCGACTCGGGGAGTACACATAATTTTTTAAGTTTGACAGCCGCACAACATCTCCAACTCTAGATACACACTCATTCGACAGCCACCGTCTCAGTGGCCAATGGCGAGAAGGTCCCTAGCTATGGGATTAGTAAGGTAGTAACTTTTTCCATTGGCTCTTCTTCGTTTAATGCTGAATTTTTTGTTATTCCCCTGGCAGGATTTGATATGGTATTAGGCATTAAATGGTTACAAACATTGGGGCCCATTCTGCGGGACGTTTTGGCTTTAACCATGAGCTTTGATTTGGGCGGGAGTCTGGTGCTCTTACAGGGCTGTCAGGTGGACAGGGTCCACCGCATGCACACTTTACAAACACAGGAACAACCTGACAGTACTAGTGATGGTCTGGTTGAGGAGTTCTCTGACCTCTTCCAGGAGCCGTCGGGTTTGCCTCCCCTGAGGCACTATGACCATAGGATCTGTCTAAAACCAGGATCTGTCTAAAACCAGGATCTGAGGTAGTCGTCGTGCGACCATACCGTTACCCACACCTTCAAAAGGACGAGATAGAGCATTAGTGCCAGGAGATGTTGAACCAGGGTCTTATTCATCCTAGTCACTCCCCGTTCTCTTCACCCGTCTTACTTGTGAAGAAACATGATGGGACATGGAGGTTCAGTGTAGATTATCGGGAGTTGAGCATCCAGACAGTAAAAGACAAGTTTCCGATTCCGGTAGTGGATGAGCTCCTGGATGAGTTACATGGGTCGTGGTTATTCACTAAACTCGACCTTCGTTCGGGATGCACCCCTCTGATATCGAGAAGATGGTGTTTCGCACGCACCATGGCCACTTTGAGTTCGTCGTCATTCCGTTCGGGTTATCCAATGCACCTTCCACTTTTCAAGCATTGATGAACGAGGTATTTAGCTCCTATCTTCGAAAATGTGTTATTGTGTTTTTTGATGATATTCTTATATATAGCAAGTCGGTTGAGGAGCACTTGGCACACTTGAGGATTGTTTTCGACTTGTTACGAGCACATAAACTCTATTTGAAACATTCCAAGTGTTCTTTTGCAGCTTCACATGTGGGGTATCTGGGACACATTATCTCACATGAGGGGGTTACGGTGGATCCCGAGAAGATCCGAGTTATTCATGAGTGGCCACAGCCACAGTCTTGTTCTGCATTACGGGGTTTTTTGGGTCTTGCGGTCAACTACCACAAATTTATTCAGAACTATGGGCCAGTGGCAGCACCATTGACAAGTCTACTCAAGAAAATATCCTTTATTTGGAATGAGGAGGCCACCAAGTCGTTTGCGGCACTCAAAGCTGCCCTTGCATCCGTGCTAGTATTACAACTTCCCAACTTTGATGAATTGTTTGTGGTAGAGTGCGACGCTTCGGGCGTGGGCATTGGGGCCGTTTACAGCAGCTGGGCCATCCTATTGTGTATTTTAGCAGACGGTTGGTAGTCCATCATCACGAGTTGGCAGCCTATGAGAGCGAATTGATTGGGTTGGCCAAAGTGGTCCAACATTGGAGGCCTTATCTCTGGGATCGGGCTTTTCTCATACGCACGGATCACTACAGCCTTAAATTCCTACTAGAACAACGTTTGACGTCGCCACAGCAGCACTGGATCCGTAAGTTGTTGGGGTTTGACTTCTCAGTGGAATATCGTGTGGGAAGATTAAATAAGGTGGCAGACGCCTTGTCATGGTGTTTTGAGATTCAGCAGTCAGTCTATTCGATCAGCCAGCCGAGATTTCTCATCCTGGACTTGGTGAGAGACGCACATGCCACTGACCCTGCACTGCAGGAACTGCATCAGAAGATTTTGGAAGGGACAATGAATTTGAAGCGGTCCATCCAGGATTCACTTATTATTACAAGCAGCAACTTTTCCTTCCACCTAAGTCTGAGTTGATTCCATCTATTCTCTCGGCCTACCATGACAGTACACACGAGGGGATACAAAAGACCTTGCATAGAATTCAAGCTGATTTTTACTAGCAAGCCATGAAACCCTCTGTTGTGACTAATGTGGGCGACTTTCAGGTCTACCAGTGCAACAAAGCCGTGCACTTGAGTCCCGCCGGTCTTCTCCAACCTCTAGCCTTTCCTACGCAGGTTTGGGCCAACATTTCGATGGATTTTGTGGAAGGTCTACCCCTGTCCTTCGGAAAATCCGTACTTTTCGTGGTGGTTGATAGATTCTCCAAGTATGGACATTTTATACCTCTGACTCATCCGTATACAGCAACATGGGTTGCTCAAACTTTCCTGGATCAGATAGTCCGCTTACATGGCATTCCAGAATCCATTGTGAGTGACAGAGATGTAGTTTTCACGAGCACCTTTTGGCGGGAACTGTTTTGCTTGAGTGGGACTAAATTGAAGTTTTCCTCCGCTTATCATCCACAGACAGACGAGACGACAGAGGTGGTGAACCGTACTATCGAGATGTATCTACAGTGCTAGGTGGGGGATCGTCCGTGGCAATGGGTTCAATGGCTTCCGTGGGCCGAATACTATTACAACACTTTGTTCCACTCTGCCTTGCAATCCACTCCTTTTCGGGTTATATATGGCCGAGATCCACCTCACCTTCTCTCGTACAGCCTAGGGTCCACCCTCGTGGACGCGATTGATCAAGCACTCATGGACCGGGATCTCCTGCTCCAGAATATCACAGAACGGCTACGACGCGCCCAAGCTCAGATGAAGGATGTCTATGTCAAAGGCCACCGTGAGGTATCTTTTGAGGTTGGGGAGTATGTGTGGCTATGGCTCCAGCCCTACCGTCAGCAGTCTATTGCGGGACCTCCACATCATAAGCTCTCTCCAAGTTTTTTGCATCATTTCCCATTCTTCGACGAGTGGGACCAGTCGCCTATCAGCTCAAATTACTGGACACGGACAAAATTCATGATGTGTTTCATGTCTCTCTTTTGAAACCACATTCCGGGGCGCAGCCTACATCCACTCCATTCCTACTACCAGTTGATACTGGCGAGGTTATTCTTAATCCAGCTACGGTGTTATGCGCGCGGCTGACCAATGACCATTGGGAGATTCTCGTTTAGTGGATGGACACTGACCCCGGCGCTGCAACATGGGAATGTGTGGAGATCTTCAAACAAGTCTACCCAAATTTTGAGCTTGAGGACAAGCTCTTTCTCCATGGGGAGGTAGATGTTGTGGACTCAATAGCACACAGAGTCACACAACGAAGGAGGCAACAAAAACTCACTCAATAGGATTTATTTCTTATATTACTTTGAGTAGGATTTATTTCTTATATTGTTTTAAGTAGGAGTTATTTCTAATTAGTTTATATGTAGGGGAATTATGGGGAATTATTGTAACCCTAACCCTAAAACTTCATGACGTGATCTATTTAAGGGAAAGGAATGAATGAAATAGGTAAGCTTTGGGATTTTAGAATAACCTAGTGTAAACAGGCTGAGATCACCTCTTGATCCCGAGTATACTGTTTACTCAAAAAATAAAACCTATCCTTCACCCTCCATTGCCATCCATCTTCATCCAACTTCATCCAACTTCATCCACCATCATCCCTAGTTGGAAGAGGAGCTTCCTGCCCCTTTTCCGAGCCCAAAGAGAGGGTCTTCCCTCCTCCTCAACATCAACAACAACGGGGTTGAATCCCTCACGACAAGCAGAAAAAAGGAAGAGTTTCTGGTTCTTCCACGTGAAGGACTAGAACAACTCCTCTTTTTGGGGAATCATCATGGAAACAGAGCAAGAACAGCCATCAATGTGAGCCAAGGCTGCCCTCTAAGCTAGGCCTTCAATCCTAGAACGAGCTGCACCAAATCAGGGTTGAAACCCTAATTTATGTGAGCAAGAACAGGTATTTCTTCCATTATCTCTCCACCTGAACTAATTCCATTCTAGCTATAACTTTAGCATTCGAGTGAGTTCATAAAAAGGGAGACTGATCACTGGTGGAAGATTAGCCAAAGAAGGGATCTTTAACCCTCCTTACCGAGTCCAACAACTCAGTACCAGTGCTGGATTCACAAATCCCACGCCGTGTTACTCGATCCATGACCCGGGACCATAATAGAACTGCTCTTCAAAATTTGGAAGTTGGAGCACATGGATTGTGGCTAAGGTGTGCTTCAACTGGGCAAAGGAAGAGGTAGCACCTTCAGACCAATTGAAGGAGTTACGCTTCAGCAAACTCGTGAGAGGAGCAGCCAGTTGGCCATAGTCTAGAATGAACTTCCTATAGTAGCCAGAGAGGCCTAAGAAACTCTGCAAGGCGGTGATTGAATGTGGAGGAGGCAAGACGACGACTGCATCTTGCTAGTGTTTACCTTCAACCCAGAGGCAGAGAGGACATGCCCGAGATAAGCCACCTTGGTGGTACCAAAGGAGCACTTGGATTGCTTGAGAGATAGGTGATGTGAAGGCACAACAAATGGAAGACATGACACAAATGTAGAATGTGGTCATCCCACTTCTTACTGTAGATCAAAATGTCATCAAAGAAAACCAGAACGTACTTGCATAAGAGAGGGAAAAATACCTCATTCATAAGGGCTTGAAAAGTAGATGGGGCATTGGAAAGACCAAATGGCATCACGAGATATTCGAAGTGGCCATGATGTGTGCGGAAGGCAGTTTTCTCCACATCTGAAGGGTGTACCCAAATCTGGCGGTAACCAGATCTCAAATCCAGTTTAGTCAAGAAGTGTGCACCATGTAATTCATCCAACAATTCATCCACCACTAGAATAGGAAATTTATCCGCGATGGTTTTGGCATTCAGCTCTCTGTAGTCCACACAAAAACACTAGGTGTTGTCTTGTTTTTACACCAATAAGACTGAAGAAGAGAAAGGGAACCGACTAGGCTGAATAATGCCTTGTTCAAACATTTGTTGAGACTGCCTCTTGATTTCATCATTCTATAAATGGGGTTAGCAGTATGGACGCACCACTATTGGCTCAGTGCCCAATTTTAAGCAAATCTGGTGGTCACAAGCTTGGATAGGTGGGAGATTTGTTGGAGCCTGAAATAAATCTGTAAATTCTGTTATGACTGACTGCAACTGACTGTTAGTGGAGTCCAGAACTTTTAAATGCTGTAGAGTGCAATTGGATGGTGCATGAATCCCATGAAGGGTAATAGGTTGTTGGTCAGACGTAAAGCTCATAGCGAGGGACTTGAAATCCCATAAAATTGGGCCCAACTGCTGCAGCCATTAAATACCCTACACCAAGTCAAATCCGGCTAGCGAAATGGCGAGGAAATCTGCCACGAATGTGTGTCCTTCAATAAGAAAGGGTATTGCCGTACAAACTCCAGCACTAGAAATATTTTCACCTTTGGCTACCAAAACTGAAGTCCCAGAGTTCTACTGAATATGCAACCCAAGTTGTTGTGCCACTGGATGGCTGATGAAGTTGTGGGTGCTGCCCGAATCAACTAAGGCCAACAACTTGAGGTGTTGTAGGACAGCACGGACCTGCATCGTGTTGGTACTGTGTAACCCCCTCATAGCTGTAGGTAAATGGCTGGTTCTTCTACCTCGGGCTCTTCGGCTTCCTCAAGTGGTGGGGTATCCTTTGAATCATCCACCTCTAACCAAAACAAACGTTTGCATAAGTGCCTAGGAAGGTATTGCTCATCACAATTGTAACAGTCCTTTTGCCCTCCTCTGCTCCATTTTATGCTTTTGTCAGGCAGCAGATGAAGGGAGTGGGTGGTGTTAATTTGTTTGCCTTGGATGTTTGAGAACTGTTTTGGCCTTGCCGCATAGTAGAGGTAGGGGGGTTTGGCGCACCAGTAGCCACACGGCCTTGCCATTGGGCCCGATGCACCATAGACTCTTTCAAGACCCTCTGTTTGGCGTCAAGGACACGGGCCAGATTCATAGCATGAGCTAAGTCCGGTGGGTCATGTAATTCAACATCCAAGCGAAGTGCTTCCACTAGTCTAGTAGTAAATAAATTAACATACTGATCAGGATGAACATACCTGCTGGCTCTGGCCAGCCGTTCTTGAAATTGTTTCTAATAAGCTTCAATGGAACCAGTTTGTTTTAGGTTCACCAAATCACCAAGAGGGTTACCTCTGGCTGGAGGGCCAAACCTCAACATGCAATATTCCTTAAAAGTGTCCCAATTGTTGATGTGGTGTTCATAGTCAAGCTGGTGGTACCATAGCTGTGCTTCATCGAGCATGTAGAAGGCGGCTAATAGAACTCGATCACCCGCTTGGGTTCTTTGATTCCAAAAAAATTGTTCACACCGATGTAACCATATTAAAGGGTTAGAGGAGCCATCATAAGTGGGGAAATCGAGCTTGGTGTACCTGGGAATGGTGGAGTGGTTTGTGCCATGGACAACCCCTATTGTTTGATAAGCTGGACGCATAGGAGGTTGGGGAGGTGGTGGATGAAGGGGCTACTGATCGGATGGCCGGGTGGAACTACCCGAAAAAACAGGATCCCTAGCGAGCCAGTCTCCAAATCAAAGATTGAGTTGAAGAACAGCATCCCGGATCTCCAAAAGATCAGTTCGGAGGGCTGCTGTCTCTGCCCGTAGTGTTGCTGTTTGGGTTTCGTCTTCAATCCGAATTTCTTCAACAACATTTCGTAAATCACTCAGAGAAGAAGAATTGCCGACGATGGTCCTGTTTGATACCATGTTTTTAAGCTCCCTTGCCGCGGATCGAGTCACCCAATGATCTCCTCTTGGTTCTAGATTGGAATTCATCCTTGAGGGAGGCTTAGAATTTTTCGAACACCCTATGGCTGAGAAAAATCAAGCTTTCAAAGGAAGCTTGAACCCTCGACCTCTTTGAGAGTGAGAATCTGATCTCTGAATTAAATTAATGATCAATGCCTAATTTCAATCAAGCTGACGTCCCCCTTATAGGATAAGGCTAGGGGTTGAGTACAAAACAAAGGCCAATAACAAGGGCCCTGAAAAGAAAGGAAATTACATCTAAACCGACCAAGTCCTTAAACCATAAAATTACATGATTTACCCATGGTGTCTACTAATCACTCGACTGGCTATGGAGTCCATAAGATGTAGGCCTTCCTTGGTCGTGTGGGCTGGAGCCTATCTTCCAACACTCCCCCTCAAGCTAGGGGTGAGATGACAACATGAGCTCCCAGCTTGCTGCAAATGCTGTATAGAATCTATGACACATATTCCAATACTCCTCCTCAAGCTATTGCGTCCTTCCATGAGGCCTTGCTGGCATAATATAAGTGAGAGTAAAAATCACTCCTAGCCGGCAAGACATTGCTCCATACTCTAGTCTTAATGCTAAATGTAGAGCACACTCCGTCTTTTGTACGTAATGTGTCTATCAACATTGCTCTTAAGTGTCCACCACCGTGTCCCTCCATAGGACAACGACTCTCAAGTGGGAAGAGTAATAAATTCCATTACAGGGTGGGGGGTAGTGGGTTTATTTATAATGGTGTCCCAATCCGACATCGACTCTCATGGTATCCCAACCGGGATATTTTTGAGAGTTAAATTTATAATGGTGTCCCAATCCGGGCACCGACTCTCATGGTGTCCCAACCATGATATTTTTGAGAGTCAAATAAATTATGATATGAGAAAAGGTACAAGATGGGCCCAAGCACATAAGAAGTAGGACCCACCATGATTACCACAAGCTGACATCCTTATCACATAAGTTGGAAGATCAAGAAGAATTCACAAAGGCATCTTTATCTTATGGTCACGTCTAGTTTGAGTTATGTTCATCTTTTATCTATATTGAGTTATTTAATTATGCTAGGACTTATCTTTAAGTGTTAGAGTTTGGGTGTAATTGGGACAAATGTAGTTTTATTGTAATTGGACTCTACTACCTTCCTCTATTCTAAATAGAGGTTCATGTACTCTGATTATAATATGTCAATGAAGTATTTCTCTTTTCCATAAATTCAACAGAAGCATAAGGCACATTGGCCATGTCGGCTCGCTCCTTCTCTATAGAAGGTGACTGCTCCTTTGATAGCCTAAAGTGACTAGCCAAAGGAGTAATCATTGGTTTTGCATCGTTCATGTTGAATATGCTCAACACCTTCTTCACATATTCTTCTTATGACAGTTTCAAGACATCAATGTCCTTAGTAATCCTCATCCATAGGATTTATTTTACATCACCCAAATCCTTCTGATGACTTGCATAATTTAATATATTTTATCACTTCTTAACTTTAAACTTTAGTCTAATTTTATTTATTTTTATCGGTTTTAGGCTTCAGTGTTGTCATTTTATTTTATTTTAGATTTGAAGAAAAGAATGATCCAAATTTCACCGGTGCTATTTAAGAGATAAAGATCAAGTTGAATTTTTGAAAGATTACGCGGGAGGGAGAGATTTACTTTGGCGGTTTGGATTTATGAGAGTTTCACGCCATGTGGTTTTGTTTTTTACTTGGATTTGGCAAGCACGGGGTGGAGAAAGAAAGTTTATTCTGGGTAGTTTTTAAAGATGCTGCTGTGACAGAGAGGAGGAGACGTATGACAAGATTATTTTTTAGTGTTATTTTTCTTCTATTCCCCTAAAAAAAGATGGTGAATTTGTTTATGTTGCATTTTATTTTTAGCATGAACTAAATTTTCTTTATTCTAGGAAAAAAAATTAATCTTGTGATTTGCTATCAAAAGAGGGAATTATAGGATAGATCTTGGATATTTCGACGTAGGTAAATATAGAGATCGGAAGACTTGTATGAAACTACGTAGTATTAAAATCGTTGATTTTATGCTTTCTTGTTTTATTAATTTGCATGCTCTTGTGTAAAATGATGAACAAGAATTTTCCAATTGACTATCGAAAGAGGCTTTTGGATGAGTTGAAGATTAGATGAGTGAAGCAAAGTGAGAGATTAGGTGAAATAAATTTCCTAGAAGTTTTCTTTCTCATTAATTTGATCTTCGAACAATAGCTTTCTTTTCCTTTGAGTATTTTATTTTATTTTATTTTATTTTAAATTGCAATTATAAAGATGTTAGTGACTTCTCTAAATAAAGTCGAGATTAATATAATTTCGATATTTGTCAAAAGTAAGTTACCAATCCCTGAGGATAATACTTTTCTCATCACTTTACTATAAAACTACGATACTGTGCACTTGCAATTTTTCACCGATCAAGTTTTTTTGCACCATTGCCGTGCTAGAACCGGTGGCATTACTCCTTTTGATCCGAAGATTGACTTTCCTAAATTAGCAAGATTTTCCTAAATTAGACTTTCCAAAGATAAGAGATTTCTGGGATCAATGAGACTTTAAAAAAGAAGATAGTGTTGAATTTAGACAAAAAATCTCCGATTAGAAGACAAATTTGACTAAAAACTCGGATTTTAAGAGTAAAAGAAACTTAATTCATGTCAATCCCTAGAGAGATAATAGGAGAAAAAATTGGAAAAAAAAAGGTTTTCGGCAGAACTAACCTTTGGTACTTCTGATATCAATCTCTCCCAAAATATAGCTCAGAATTACAAATGGGTTCTTGCTCAAAAAGCTAGACTCGAAGACCTTTAATGTACCTAATTTATCACACAAAATTCATTCTTGAATCTTTTACGACTTCTTGAGTCTCTTTGTCCTATAGCTTGACCCTTGCTGACTCCAATGCGGATATCTTCTTAAATATAGATCAAATTGACATAAAATTTTCTCCTTAAGAAAATAGAATTAAACAAACTTATCCAAGCATAACTATGTAATCTGGCCATACTGAGTACTCTTTCTGTTTTGGCCAGCATGACCATTGACTCTTCCGAGATTGATATCTTCCTCTAAAAAACTCAAATTGAGAATTGATTGAATAGATAAGAAAATAAAATTACAGATATTTCTTTTGATATATAATTATCCATATAAAGTCTCATTCATGATGGGATAAAATGGCTCGACATGCAAAGATCTCTATTGCTGCTCGAACCTCTCTTGTAGTCTAACCTTTGCTGCTTCAAATATCAATTTCTCTTTTTAGAAAACTCCAATTGCTAAAATCCTTTTGCGTTGGAAAATAGACTCAAATATCTTTCCATAAATATATAATTTTTAATATAAAAATTCAATAAGGAGATGCGAACGCGAAGAGAACATTGGGTATAAGGACTGGAAAGAGCAAAAAAAAAAGAATACGAACCTAAACAACTAGAGATGATTGATCAGAAAAGGATCACATTATATTTGTGGATTGACCAAGTCAACTCACGGAACCAGCTTTGATACTATGTTGAATTTCTGGAAAAGAGAAAAACTTTACTAACTTGTAATCTGAGTACATCAGCCCCTATTTATAATAGAGGAAAATAGTAGAGTCCAATTACAATTATCTTTGTCCCAATTACACCCAAAGTCTAACATTTAAGGATAAGTCCTAGAATAATTAAACAACTAAACATAAATTGAAGATTAATATAAATAAAATACCTTTTAACTGAAACTCTTCTGTGAGACCTCCTTCGATAATAATTTTTGTTTCGTAAGACTTCTTATTGTGAGAGTCATGTAAGACTTCCATATATGCTCTTCAACACTCCATCCTAAAGCTCCATTTATCTCCATTTCATGGCACCATTGTTTTTTTAGCTTATCAAAATCTTTTATATCCAACCAGCTATTTTAAAATTTGAAAGGTTGGGCGCCTTATTGACCAAACTTTGTGTCTAGTAGGATAGACAAATGGTCTAAAGCAGTTAGTTTTTTTTTTTTTTTTTTGAAAAATAGTTAGGTTTATTACTTGACCAATTGCATCTTCATATATGCATTTTCACTCTGGTGAGGTTAGAAAGGGTCCAACTTTAATAGAATGGGGTTTCTTTGTCCATTGCTCTGAGTGAAATGCTTCCCAAAGGTATGTATTTCCTCTATTTTGCACCCGCCTATGAAGTAAAAAAAAAAAACTCCCATAGAGGAGGTGATTCTGTTAGCAGGAGGAGATTTCTCATTGGAAAATCTGATGGTGTTGAAGTCTCTAGAAAATAACCATAGTCAACTCCACCTTTGTATGAGTTCTGAAAGTTCTTCCCATCATTCAGCTCTTAGACAGTATAGAGGGGATCTGTATACTCTAGCAAAACACCAGTTTGCTCCCATTTCCTTATCTATCAGGTTAAGTCCAATGGAGTGGTTTCTCATTTTTATGGCTAGCACATCTATTTGGTTGCATCCCACATGATCAAGAGACCCCCAATGTGCCCAATTGCAACAATTATCCTCCACTCTATATTTCTTGCATTCCATACGTCTTTAATGATGGCTTTTGATAAATTTTGGAGCTTTGTCTCCTGAAGAACGACCAATCGTGCTTTTTGGATCATGAGGGAATTCCTTATTATTGTTATCTTCCTTTCACTTCCAATTCCTCAAACATTCCATGAAATTATAATCATTGTGTTGAGTAATGTGGAGTCTGGTCCACGGGGGGCATGGAGGACATTTCCCATTCCCATATTCAATGCGTGTACTGCACACAAGGGAAACATAACCTCTATGATTTTTTTCATTTAATCATCGGGACAAACAGTGAGCAGTAGCGAAAAACAAAAAACAGAGTGCGTGACAGAGCATAGAAGGGTTTTGCCGAAAGAGAGAAGCTCTCGACAGAGAGAGCGAGGCTTGAGAAGAACGACGCCATTGCCGGTACCGCTGGATGACGCCTTTGTCGGTGTTTCTGGTCGATGCTGCAAAGAAGGGTCTCTGCTGGTCGACGCTGCAGAGAAGGGTCTCTACTAGTCGACGCTGCAGAGAAGGGTCTCTGCTGGTCGATGGTTCCGACGGGCACTGCTAGTCAACGCTACAGAGAAGGGTCTCTGCTGGTCGACGGTTCCGACAGGCTCTGCTGGTCGACGTTGCAGAGAAGGGTCTCTACTAGTCGACACTGTGTAAAAGGTGCAAAGAAAGATACTGGTCCCATTTGTATTGTGATTCCTCTGATTGAAGAAATAAAAATCCTCTGTAGCTCCCGTGGACGTAGGCAATTTTCTGAACCACGTAAAATTTTGTGTCGTGTGATTACTAGTCTCTTTATTGTCATCGATTTTTTCATAACAACTGGTATCAGAGCAGAAGTTCGACTGAGGGAAAATGATGGCCGGAGACGAAGTGAAGGTATCGGGGATCTAGAAGTTCGATGGCAAGGACTATGGATTCTGGAGGATGCAGATAGAGGACTACCTCCATGGGAGGAAACTCCATCTTCCATTGTTGGGGAAGAAATCAGAACAAATGGAGGAAGATGATTGGAATCAGTTGGATCGACAGGTTCTGGGGATTATTTGGCTAACCCTGCCAAGATCTGTTGCACACAACGTTAGTAAGGTGAAGACGACTATGGGTCTCTTAGAGGTCTTGTCAGGTATGTACAAAAAGCCTTCAACGAATAACAAAGTTTATTTGAAGAAAAATTTATTTAATTTGAAGATGGTAGAAGGTACATCTATTGCACAACATCTGAATGTGTTTAATACTATAAAAAATCAATTGTCATCTATTGAAATTGAATTTGATGATGAGATATGTGCACTGATACTATTGGCTTCATTGCCAAATAGTTGGGAAGCCATGAGAATCGTTGTGAGTAATTTTGCCAGTAAATCAAAGTTGAAATATGATGATATTCGTGATTTGATTTTGGCTAAGGAAGTATGCAGGAGTGATTCAGGTGAGACTTCGGGTTCGAGTTCCGCATTGAATGTTGATTCTCGGGGGAGATCACATGACAAGAACTCAAACAAAAACAGATCAAAGTCAAAGTATAGGGGCAAGAGTAATTCAAGGCCTGGTTAGCAGGCAACTTACTGGAACTATGGCAAAGTTGGCCACTTAAAGAGAAACTATAAAAGCCCTAAGAAAATCAAGATTGATAGTGCAAATGCAGTAACTAAAGAAGTACAGGATGCACTATTGCTTGCAGTTCATAGTCCAGTTGATGACTGGATACTGGATTCAAGGGCTTCATTCCATACATCCTACCATCGGGAGATAATGCAAAACTATGTTGCATGTGACTTTGGGAAGGTATATTTGGCTGATGGAGAGGCCTTGAACGTAGTGGGGATGGGAGACATTGACATTGCACTCTCTAAAAAGAACAAATGGACCTTGCAAAAGGTCAGGCACATTCCTGAATTGAAGAAGAACCTCATTTCTGTTGGGCAGCTTGATGACTGTGGCCATTCAGTGATGTTCTCAGATAACACTTGTAAGGTCACCAAAGGAGCATTGGCACTGGCTCGGGGTAAAAAAATTGGTACACTCTACTAGTTTGATTAATACTATTGCTACTATCGTTGCAAAAAACACAACAAATTTATGGCAGTATAGGCTTGGCCATATGAGTCAGAGGGGCATGACAGAACTGCTATCCAGAGGCAAGCTACCAGAACTGAAATCAGTTGATCTCAGTATGTGTGAGAGTTGCATTAAGGGGAAACAGAAGAAGGTCAATTTTTTGAAGGATGGCAGAACACTGAAGAAAGAAAAATTGGACCGTGTGCACACATATGCAATCCCTTGGAGGTTCTCGTTACTATGTCACGTTCATTGATGATCATAGTAGGAAGGTATGGGTTTATTTTTTGAAGCATAAATATGAGGTATTCAATGTGTTCAAAATTTGGAAGGCCATGGTTGAAACAGAGACAAGCTTGAAACTGAAATGTTTGAGGTCTGATAATGGCGTTGAGTATATTGATGGCGGGTTCAAAGAATATTGTGTAGCTCAAGGTATCAGAATGGAGAAGACCATTCCTGGGACACCACAACAAAATGGAGTTGCTGAATGTATGAACAGACCCATCAATGAGCGTGCTAGAAGCATGAGGTTGCACGCTGGATTTCCACCTACTTTTTGGGCAGATGCAGTCAGTACTGTAGTTTACTTGATCAACAGAGGACCATCAGTTCCGTTGGATTGTGGATTGCCAGAGGAGGTCTGGAGCAGGAAAGAGGTCAAATTTTCTCATCTTAAACTTTTTTGTTGTCTTTCTTATGTTCTTGTTGATTCTGATGCTCATAGTAAACTTGAGGCCAAGTCAAAGAAATATTATTTTATTGGCTATGGAAATGAGGCATTTGGCTATCGTTTTTGGGATGATCAGGATCGAAAGATTATAAGAAGCAGGAATGTGATTTTCAATGAGAAGATTGTATACAAGGACAAGTCCAGTACAGTTGCTGAAGCAGCTCCTCAGGAGTCCGAGTTCGTGAGATTGGATGACCTACCAGAGGCCACAGTGCAGTGCAGAGATGCGAGTGACGGGGAGAGTGGGTCCAGTGCACCCACTCGTATTATTCCTCAGTCAGATCCAGAGCCATCCACTCATGTAGCTGCAGTTCGCAGGTTAGTCAGAACTATTCGGCCTCCACAACGTTTCTCACCTATCTTGAATTATATTCTGCTAACAGATGGTGGAGAACTGCAGAGTTATGAAGAAACCTTGCAAGACGAAAATTCTAGCAAGTGGGAGTTAGCAATGAAGGAAGAGATGGATTCTTTGTTAGAAAATCAGACATGGGAGTTGACTGAACTTCCACCAGGGAAGAAGTATTTGCACAACAAGTGGGTGTACCGGGTCAAAACTGAGCATGATGGCAGTAAGAGGTACAAGGCTAGACTTGTTGTAAAGGGTTTTCAGCAGAAGCAGGGTATTGATTACTCTGAGATTTTCTCTTCTGTGGTGAAGATCACAACCATGAAGTTAGTATTGTCCATGGTTGCTACTAAAGATTTATTTCTTGAGCAGTTAGATGTGAAAATAGCTTTTCTTCATGGAGACCTTGAAGAAAACATCTACATGCACCAACCTGAGTGGTTTGTAGTACAGGGAAAGGAAGGTTCAGTCTGCAGATTAAAGAAGAGATTGTATGGCCTGAAGCAAGCTCCTAGACAGTGGTACAAGAAATTTGATAGCTTTATGTCCAGTGTAGGTTGCATTAGATGTCAGGCAGATCACTGTTGCTATGTCAGGTATTTTGACAATTCTTACATCATTCTGTTACTGTATGTGGATGACATGCTTATTGCAGGGCTAGTATTGATGAGATCAATAATCTGAAGAAGCTGATGTCAGAGCACTTTGCAATGAAGGATTTTGGAATTGCAAAGCAAATCCTTGGTACGAGAATTGTCCGAGACGGAGTCAGAGGCACGTTGAGATTCTCGTAGACTGAGTATGTGAAAAAGGTACTCAACAGGTTCAATATGGATAAGGCCAAACCAGTTGGCACACCCTTGGGCAGTCACTTCAGACTCAGCAAGGATCAATCACCTAAGTCAGAGGAGGAACTAGATTACATGAGTAAGGTTCCTTATGCCTCAGCCATTGGTTCACTTATGTATGTTATGGTTTGCACTAGACCGGATATTGCCCATGCAGTGGGAGTTGTGAGTAGATACATGAGTAACCCAGGAAAACAACATTGGGAAGCTGTGAAGTGGATTCTAGGGTACTTAAAAGGCTCCTCAGATACGTGCTTGTGTTTCTCAGGAAAGAGCTTAGAGGTGAGGGGCTATGTTGATGCTGATCTAGCTGGAGATATTGATGGAAGAAAAAGTACAATAGGGTTTGTTTACACTCTGGGTGGTACTGCAGTTTCATGGGGTTCAAATCTACAAAAAATAGTTTCTTTGTCTACTACGGAAGCTGAGTACATTGCAGTATCAGAGGCTGCAAAGTGGCTACAGGGCTTCTTGGAGGAATTGGGCAAGAAAAATCAGAAGGGCACTCTCTACAACAATAGTCAGAGTGCCATATTCCTTGCCAAGAACCCAACACTTCATTCCAGGACAAAACACATTCAGATCAGGTATCATTTTATATGATCATTGTTAGATGATGGACAGTTGGTACTTGAGAAAATTTGTGGAAGTAAGAACCCTGCTGATATGTTGACAAAGGGTGTTACACTTGAGAAACTAAAGTTGTGCGTAACTTCAAATGGTCTTCTAGCATGAAGACAGGGGCAGTGAGTTGCATAGTTGGAGGATATCATGTTTGAGGAAGAAGGCGATGCAGTGGATCTACCAGTCTCCAAGTGGGAGAATTGTTGAGTAATGTGGAGTCTAGTCCACAGGGGGCATGGAGGACATTTCCCATTCCCATATTCAATGCATGTACTGCACACAAGGGAAACATAAATTTTCCTTCTATGCTCTTTTTGGTTTAATCATCGGGACAAACAGTGAACAGTAGCGAAAAATGAAAAACAGAGTGCGTGATAGAGCATAGAAGGGTTTTGCCAAAAGAGAGAAGCTCTCGGCAGAGAGAGCGAGGCTTGAGAAGAACGACGCCGTTACCGGTACTACTGGACGACGCCGTTGCCGGTGTTTCTGGTCGACGCTGGAAAGAAGGGTCTCTGCTAGTTGACGGTTCCGACGGGCTCTGCTGGTCTACGCTGCAGAGAAGGGTCTCTGCTGGTCGATGGTTCTGATGGGCTCTGCTGGTCAACGTTGCAGAGAAGGGTCTCTACTGGTCGACACTGTGTAAAAGGTGCAAAAAAAGATATTGGTCCCATTTGTATTGTGATTCCTCTGATTGAAGAAATAAAACTCCTCTGCAACTCTCGTGGACGTAGGCAATTTGCCGAACCACGTAAAATTTTGTGTCGTGTGATTACCTGTCTCTTTATTGTCATCGGTTTTTTCATAACACATTGATCAGTAAAAATTTTTTTCTACTCTCTCTTCTGTTGGTATCTTTGGCAGCTACCCTTTGTAGGTGGCTCCCATGATGTGGACCGGTTTCTTCATCTTGTTCCAAGTCTTCTCATCGTATTTATGTTTTTCTGTCAGTAGGATGTCCACCAGATTTTCAGATCTCATTTTGTCTTGCTCTATTACTTTTTCCTTTCCTCTATTGTCTATTGCTGCACTCTGCTTCATACCATTGCCTTTCTGCACTGCTGCAATATCCCAAGTTTGGTATGAGTCTAATTCATCGAGTAAAAAAGGTGTCTTTTTTGGACTTTTTGGGCTGTTTTCTCGTGCATTTGAAGAGGTTTTAGAGGGAAAAATTTCCAAGGTTTAGGGTCGAGGAGAAGCCATGGTTTCTGAATTTGAGAGGTTTTGGTTAGTGTTTGTTGAGTGTATTTTACTATTTATCTATCACCAAAATAGATCTTTGCCGTCTGTTGCATATGTAACATCAAACATAACAGAAGATCAATGGGGGTACTCAATTAGTGACTCATCCAGTTTCTCATGCCTGTCTTGTTTTGCATTCTCTCCTCTTCCTTTTCTTTCTTCCTTTTCTCTTTAATTCCCATATCTATGTCTTTTAATAGAGAAAGGCAAGAGATCTACAAGTAATTTTTTAGACATCAGAATGGTAAAATGAGTATGTTTGAAATTTCAGTTTATATAGGTAACTATGATATATTTGAGAGGCATGTAAGCAACTATTCCTTTTTATTAGCAAAGGAGCTTGAAAAATCGAAGAAAATAAAAATAGAAACCTGAACTGAAGCTGCAGTTAATAAAGCACCCCACCAATACGCATTCCCTACAAATGTGATGAAGAAGAAAATTTAAATATCAGTTAAATCAATCTGATACAGTTGAAGAAATTTAAAACTGCAATTGTGGTAATATTTCTAATATCATGTAACAATGTACAGTGATCTCATGACACTAGATAGTCCATGTTTACTAAAACTGGTGGTTTGATTGCCAACTTTTGTCTCACCAGGATTATTGAGTTGGTTAAAGGCCATATCCAGGCATTGTTTACTGTATTGCCTTCTAGTGCCATATTCAGCACCCAAAAATCAAAAATTGATCAATACAAAGCTCTCCATCATACCATGTTGATCTCTTCAACATAAAAATGTACTACACAACATGGGATGTAACATTGATTCACCTTGGCAGTAAACCGTGACTCTTGGGTGTGAACAACTTTCACATGTTTACATATTGTTAAAGTCTCCTCCAACACCTTATGGTCTTAAAAGAATCGAATGTACCTTCAACATGAGTAGTAACAGTTATGGAGCATAAAGCAGAACATTCATCTTCATAGATACAACTTCACTATATGCAAGAAATATAAACAGAAATACTATCAAGACAGAAGCAAATAAATAAATAATCAATTTCATTTAAAACTGTTATGGAATAGTCCCACATGGATTAATGAGTACAAAGATCTTGAGTTTATTAGTTGAGTAAAAGACTTCATAAGTTGGCTAGTCATTTTAGGATGGGCTTTGGGCCCAACTTTACATGGTATCAGAGCCGGTACTCATATGTGGGCCTCCACCCAAATTATCCACTTGTAGAGCCACAAAAGAGGAATGTTAAGGAATAGTCCCACATGGATTAGTGAATACCAAGATCTTGAGTTTATTAGTTCGAAAAGAGATTTCCTAAGTTGGCTAATCATTTGTGATAAGTCTTGGACACAACTTCACAAAAACCAACTCTATTGGAGTGAGAGATTTTGTCACACCTGAAAATAATCAAGGCCAAATGCCAGTTTTAACTCAGAAGACGTGCTAATGAGGCATGGAGAAGGGTCATCACAAAACAGTCATTGAAGAGGCAAAGCACAAAAATGGAGTGAACCCTTTTTGACAAACATAGCAAGCAAAAGGCCACCATGGAAGCTGCAAAATCTTGCCAGATTAACGCAAGAAAATCTGAAAGGGAAGATGAGAACCAACAAGTCTAAAATTGACGATAGCCTGAAGAAGGACATAGAAATCAAAATGTTGTCTGATATCAAATGAAAGCTTTCAGAGATAGAGAATCAACGAGTCTAGAAAAAGACAGCAACCTGAAGAAGGGCATAGAAATCAAAATGCTACTTGATATCATGTAACAATTCAAAGAGAAATGTTACACTTAAAAAGCTTAAATAGTAACACAAATATCCTTAAGAATTAGATATCCACCACTATTCATTATTTTACAAACATGAAGGTTTCGACCAAAATAAAAGAAACTTTCTATCAATGAACTTGTGATAGGTTCTCATACCACGTTTGTCTTAACATAAACAAAGAAGACGATCCCCAGATTACATAATGTCGCATTTACACAAGTCATGACATGCTTCCATTATGGGAATAAAATTTTATCTAAAAAATGAAAATTTATTATTCGTGTTAAAGTTCAATTCGATGGGTTTCTCTACCATAGTTGGGCAGTATACCCATAATAAAATTACAGATTAAATTGAAAGGAAGCAATACAAAGGTGGAAACCGATCGCATGGAGGCTGTTGAATTTAATGACTCTATATCGAACTATTTTCAAGTAATGAATTTTCCTAAAGGATGAACCAAGATTTTGTTTATATTTCAGCTTCTCTTTGCACTGTTTCTACAGAGACAATGGTCAAAAAAGATAGCTCCACAAGTAAGCCAATTCAGGCGGGTTGTATATACTAACCTTTGTAATTAAATCAAATGTATTAGCTCAAAATGACGAGAAAATCTAATTCTTTATGAAAATTGAAGCAAAATGAACCCTTTTGCCTAATACCCAAGTTCATAATTCTGAGACACAATAGGAAAATACATCAATTAATATGCACTATATAAGTTTAACATTTTAAGTTGTGTAGCCTAATTAATGCCTTATGCTGAGTTGGTCCACGATATATTGATTGTTGTTTCATTAAGGGCAATTTGAAAATTTCACTTTTGTAATGCGGTTGCCCTAGCTTTCTCTTTGAATTGGGGGGGCATCACTATTAGGGTTTTAATGATCTCAATCCGAGGAGCATCTCAAGTTGCAGCCTGAGAGGTTAGAGAGAAACACTTGTAAGTGTGAGATTTCTCTTGTAAACTATTTCATTTTCATAGTGGATTACTACAGCTGCGGAAGACAAGACATAGTCTCACCTTGAGGCAAACCTGTATAAATCTTGATGTGCTTTTCAGTGCTTGTTTTTCCCTTATTTTTCTTATTAGTATTGCTCTCGTTAGTTTGGAATTTGGGCGTCTAATTCCTAACAAATGGTACCAGAGATTTGGTTTATGATTGAGAGCAATGGCTAGCGGAGAAGGATTGGCACTTGGAAACAATAAGTTTGATGGTATGGATTTTGTGTTATGGAGGATGCAAATTGAAGATTATCTGTATAGTAAAAAACTACACGCACCACTTCTGGATATGAAACCAGAAGGTATGAAAGATGATGAGTGGAATCTCCTTGATAGATAGGTGTTGGGAGTAATCCAGTTAACATTATCGAAGAATGTTGCTCACAACGTGGCGTCGGAGAAAGCGGGGATGATTAAGATTATGTCTGACATGTATGAGAAGCCTTCTACAAATAATAAGGTACATACCATAAAAAAACTCTTCAATTTAAAGATGATACAAAATACATCAGTGGCATCTCATTTGAATGAGTTTAGCACGATTGTCAATCAATTGACCTCGGTTCAGATTAAATTTGATGATGAGGTTTATGCTTTAACTCTTTTGGCCTCTCTGCCAAATTGTTGAGGGACTATAAGGACTTGGGTCAACAACTCTGTAGGCAATGGGAAGTTGATTTTTAATGATGTTTGGGATACCATTCTTGTGGAGGAAGTTCGTAGAAAGGACTTTGGAGAATCGTCGACATCTAAATCTGCCCTAAGTGTTGATACTAGAGGTAGGAACTTCAAGAGGAATTCCAACAAGGGCAATGGTAGAGGAAAGTTAAGGAATGGAAGAAGCAAGTCCAAATTTAGAAGGGATGTGGAGAACTAGAATTGTGGCAAATTTGGTCACATAAAGAAGAACTGCAGAGCACCGAAGAAGCATGAAAAAAAATGATGCTACAAATGAGGTGGCTGAAGAGGTACAAGATGTTTAACTCTTGTCAATTGATAACCCTATTGACTATTGGCTGTTAAATTCAAGAGCTTCTTTTCTCACCAACGCACATCGTGAGATCATGGAGAATTATGTTGTTAGAGATCATGGGAAAATGTATCTTGCTGATGGAGAACCTTTGGATATTGTCCGTATTGGTAATGTCAGTTCGAGGATGTCAAATGGGCCAGTGTGGAGAATTCACAAGGTGAGACATGTACTAAAAGAGTAATCTGATCCCAGTAGGGCAGCTTGATGATGAAGGTCATAATGTGACTTTTAATGGTGCTACCTGTAAAGTCACTAAGGGAGCCATTGTTGTTGCATGAGGAGTTAAAACTAGAACTCTTTACATCACTTCTAGTTGCAGAGACAGTTGCAGCTTTTTATGTTGTTATTGATTCTGATTTGTGGCATTATAGGCTTTGTCACTTGAGTGAGAAGGGAATGAAAGTGTTTCAGTCCAAAGGGAAGCTACTAGGGTTGAAAACTGTAAATAACAGTTTGTGTGAAGGTTGTATTTTTGGCAAGCAGAAAAAGGTTAGCATTTCTAAGGCTGGAAAAGAATAAAACACAACAAAATTGAAGCTTGTTCGCATGGATGTGTAGGGGCCTTCAACTATTACCTCCCTTGGTGGTTCTGACTACTATGTGACATTTATTGATGATGCAAGCATAAAGGTATGGGTTTAATTCCTGAAAAGGAAATCTGATGTCTTTTATACCTTCAAGAGATGGAGAGCAATGGTTGAGAATGAGACTGATTTGAAGGTGAAGTGTTTGCGAGATAATGGGGGAGAATACCTAGATAATAATTTCAACTGATACTGTGCTGATAATGAAATCAAGATGAAGAAGACCATACATGGAAAACATCAACAAAATGGTGTGGTTGTGAGGATGAGCAAAAAATTGAACGAGCGTGCTAGGAGCATGAGATTACTTGGGGGATTGCCAAAGATGTTCCCGTATGAGGCTATTAACACCGTTTCCTATTTGATCAACAAAGGTTTCTCAACACCATTGGATTGCAAAATACCAGAAGAGGTCTGGAGCGTCAAAGAGGTAAACCTTTCTTTCTTGAAAGTTTTTGGTTGTGTTTCTTATATTCTCATTGACTCTATTGTTAGAAGTAAACTTGCTGCTGAATCTAAAATATATTTCTTTATTGGCTATGGTGATACCGACTTTGGTTATTGCTTCTGGGATGACCAAAGTTGAAAGGTTATCAGGAGCAAGGATGTGATCTTCAATGAAGGTATCATGTATAAAAATATCTTGTATAAAGACAGGTTGAAAATAGATTATGAGGGCACAAGCAATGAAGCTAAGAAGTCTAAGTGATTCAGTTGAGAGATCTTTTAGTTATTGAAATAGAGAAAAATTTCTAGAAAGATCAGGAAAACATACCCCAAAAGTAAATCAAAACATTTTATGTAACTGAAGTCAGGAGATCTGCCAGAATTACCAGACCACCACAGAGGTACTCCCCTGCACTAAATTATATTTTTTTTACTGATAAAGTGAACTAGAGAGTTATAAGGAAGTCATGCAAGTTGATGAATTAACCAAGTGGGAATTGGCCATGAAGGATGAGATGGATTCACTGTTATCCACTCAGACATGGATGTTGACAGAGTTACCAAAAGAGAAGAAAGCCTTGCAGAATAAATGGGTGTACCAAATAAAAGACGAACATGATGGCAACAAGCCGTACAAGGCAAGATTGGTGGTAAAGGGTTTTCCACAAAAAGAAGGCATTGACTACACTGAGATTTTCTCTCCATTAGTGAAATTGACTACTATTACAATATTGCTTGGACTAGTGGCAAACAAAGACATGCACTTAGAGCAATTGGTTTAAACAAAAAACCTTTCTTCATGGTGATTTAGAGGAAGAAATCTACATGATGTAGCCACAGGGTTTTAAAGCACAAGGAAAGGGTAAAATGGTGTGTGAACTTCAAAAGAGCTTATATAGTCTTAAACAAGCTCCTAGACAATGGTATAAGAAGTTTGACACCTTTATGAGTATTAATGGTTTCTTGAGGTGCCAGGCGGATCATTATTGTTATGTGAAGAAGATTGAAGACTCCTACATCATTCTACTATTATATGTTGATGACATGTTGATAGCAGGTGCTTGCAAACAGAAAATAAAAAAGTTGAAAAGGGAGTTGTCCAAGAGGTTTGCAATAAAGGTGATCGGTACAAAATTGCAAGTGCATAATATCGCAGTTTTATAGTAAAGTGATGAGAAAAATATCGTCCTTAGGGATTGGTTACTTACTTTTGACAAATACCGAAATTATATTAATCTCGACTTTATTTAGAGAAGTCACTAAGATCATTATAATTTCAATTTAAAATAAAATTGATTCAAAGAATAAACTCAAAGGAAAAGAAAGTTGTTGTTCGAAGATCAAATTAATGAGAAAGAAAACTTCTAGGAAATCAATTTCACCTAATCTCTTACTATGCTTTACTCATCTAACTAATTGAATTTAATTCTCTTTGTTTGTTAATTAATCTCTTTCAATAGTCAATTGGATATATTTTTGTTCATCATTTTACACAAGAGTATGCAAATTAATAAAACAAGAAAGCATTAAAATCAATGATTTTAATACTACATAGGTTCATACAAGTCTTTTGATCTCTATATTTACCTATGCCGAAATATCCAAGATCTATCCTATAATTCCCTCTTTCGATAGCAAATCACAAGATCAAAATCATCTAATTAATGGCCAATCAAATAGAAGAAATAAGCCCAGAATAAATTAGACAAACATAGAAGAGAATTACTTCAAATTAGCATTGAAAAACAATCATAATTCGAAACTAGATTACATCGATTTCCTAGAATAAAGAAAATTTAGTTCATGCTAAAAATTAAATTCAACATAAACGAATTCACCATCTTTTTTTCTGAGGGTAATACTAAAAAGTAATCTTTTCGTCTATCTCCTCCCCTCTGTCGCAGCGTCTTTAAAAACTGCCAAGAATAAACTTTCTTTCTACACCCCGTGCTTGCCAAATCCAAGTCAAAAACAAAACTGCACAACGTGAAACTCTCATAAATCCAAACCGCCAACATAAATATCTCCCCTCATGTAATCTTTATGTTGAATCTATGGAAAAGAGAAATACTTCATTGACTTATTATAATCAGAGTACATGAACCTCTATTTATAATAGAGGAAAGTAGTAGAGACTAATTACAATTAAACTACATTTGTCCCAATTACACCCAAACTCTATAACTTAAAGATAAGTCCTAGCATAATTAAATAACTCAATATAAATAGAAGACAAACATAACTAAAACTAAAACTCTTCTATGAAGCACGTGATCATGTGATAAGGATGCCAGCTCGTGGTTGTCATGGTGGGTCCCACTTCTTATAGGCTTGGGCCCATCTTCCAACACTCTTGGATATGTTAGCCTTCCTTGGTCTTGTGGGTTTGGGCCCATCTTTCAAAAACTCAACATGATCTTTATCTCTTAAATAGCACAGTGAAATTTGGATCTTTCTTTTCTTCAAATATGATATAAAATTAAATGACAACAGTGAAGCCTAAAACCGATAAAAGTAAATAAAATTAGACTAAAGTTTAAAGTTAAGAAGTGATAAAATATATTAAATTATGCAAGTCATCAAACACCCCCCAAACTTAAAAAATTTGTTTGCCCACAAACATAAAAATAATAAAATAAAATACCATAATAGACAATATCAACTAGACCCCACAGAGATGTATCATCACTCGCCAATCTATGATCTGAATTTAGATTGCATCACCAGTATCTTACTCTTTTAACATCAAAGATAGTAGGAAAATAAATAAAAACAATTTAGCAATTTTTCAAGCAAGAGTAAACATTTACTTCAACGTAAACCTAAAATCTTGAGTGTGTGTAAGTGTGATATATCAATTTAACTCCAAACCACCTAAAAATTCAGATAAAAGTAGATAAACTATAACCAGAGGTATTCTCTCAAAACTTAACCCCATAAGTCCAATTTTCTAAAATCCTCTCCACTAATGTAGTCAAACACAAAAATCAAAGATCAAAAGGTCTTTAATCACGTTGTAATGACAGGCCACAGGGTGAAGGCTAAGAAAGAAATGGATATGGAAAATCAAAGAGAATTGGGAAAATATTTAGTGGAAAGAACAATAAAATGAAATTCCACAGGACTCAAACCATAATTCTTTCTCGACATTTTGCTCATACTGATGACAATATTGTTGTTGTAATCAATGAAGTAGTACCAAGTACACCTTTAACAAAATCTGAAGTGCTCCACACTCCACTTATTGAGTTTTCTCTATAATATATATATATATATATATATATATATATATATATATATATATATATATATATATATTTTTTTTTTTTTTTTTTTTTTCCGTTCAGTTTCTTTTCTTTTCTTTTCACAGTTTGATCAAATAGAGCAAACATAATGTGGAAAATTTTCTTTGAACTAACTTTCTCTTTAAATGTAAATTTCCACCAAAGTATTTTCTCAAAGTGTAAAAGGTAATTTGATGGTTTTTCATACTTAGAACGGGAATGGTTTATGTAGTTAAAAGAACAAATAAAGGCTCATGTAACATAAGGCTCAAGGGGTTGAATATGGAAATACATTGTGCACTGATGGCATGATAATCAGGACGGCTGAGGATTTTTTTTTATGACCATAAAATGCCTAGATCATTTCTCTAATATTTGATATCAACTAGGATTTCGCCTCAAGGATCCACCAATAGATTCTAGAGCAAAGCAAGATTGAACTTCCTTGACCCAGTTAATACAACTCGTTCTCTTCATAAGCAAAATGGAATAAAGAAAAAAATGACTATGTGCACAATTATGCTCAAGGACAAAGATTTAAATCGAAGTACCCAAAAAAAACTCATCATGACATAAAAGAAATTTTTGAAAACTTCTCTCAATCATGTCCTCAATCACAAATTTTAGAATCATGGAG
Source organism: Aristolochia californica (assembly GCF_029961685.1). Classification (NCBI taxonomy): domain Eukaryota; kingdom Viridiplantae; phylum Streptophyta; class Magnoliopsida; order Piperales; family Aristolochiaceae; genus Aristolochia; species Aristolochia californica. The sequence goes on along the minus strand of NW_027181992.1, from coordinate 28,461,604 downwards.
AATTCAATCATACTCAAATACATGCTTGAAAATTTCTCTCAATCATGTCCTCAATCACAAATTTTAGAATCATGGAGAATTCAATCATACTCAAATACATGCTTGGTAAGAGAATCAAGAATACAAAATAACTATAGGAGTTTACACGCCCAAACTTAAACTAAACAAAGTCCTCATTGTAATTCAAAAGTGAGAAAGATTGAAGAAATAAAAGGACTTCCCTAGTTTAATGGTGATTCAGTCGTAGTTTGTAATTTTTAGCTCTTTATTCATGCTAAATAAACCTGCAAAAAATCTAAATTACTCAAAAAAAAAAGAGGAATAAATGAAAGTTCTATGGGCTGTCTCTCATAAGCACTTGTTTTAAAGTCTACAACTAGACTTTTCAATCTTCATCAATTAGGGTCTCCAAGAGGAACAAGTGCACAATTCCTCTCCACATGTTCTTCATAATAGTGCTTCAATCTCTGACTGTTAACTCTGAATATATTCAATGTTTTGTCCTTCAAATCTATTGCTCCAATAGAGAACTTTATCAATTGTATAAGGACCTATCCATCTTGATTTTAACTTGCCTGGGAAGAGTTTGAGTCGTGAATTGAAAAGTAAAACCTATTATCCTGGAGCAAACTCATGGCAAAAAATCTGTTTGTCATGCCACTTCTTCGTCCGTTCTTTGTAAATCTTTGCATTTCATAAACATTGTTCCAGAATTCATCCATCTCATTCAGTTGAAGAAGTCATTTTTCCCCTGCTATCTTCAAATCAAAATTAAACTTCTTTAAAGCCCAATATGCTTTATGCTCCAACTCAACAAGGAAATGACACACTTTTCCAAATACTAATCGATAAGGATACATCCCGATAGGTGTTTTAAAAGTTGTACGGTATGCCCACAAAGCATCATCAAGCTTCTTTGCCCAATCCTTTCTATTGGTGTTGACCGTCTTCTCAAGGATGTTTTTGATTTCTCAATTTGAAATTTCAGCTTGGCCATTAGTTGAGGATGGTAGCCAAGTGCAATCTTGTGCTTAACACCATATTTAGAAAGAAGGTTTTCAAACAACTTGTTGCAAAAATGGATCCCTTCGTCACTAATAATAGCTTGTGAAGTGCCAAATCTTGTGAATATATTCTTATGCAGAAATTTGAGCACTACCTTTGCATCGTTTGTTGTTGTAGCAATTGCTTCCACCCATTTTGACACATTATCAACTGCTAACAAGATATAAAGAAAGCCCAAAGAAGGACAAAAAGGACCCATAAAATCTATTCCCCAGACATCAAATAACTCAACCTCTAAGATATTTTTCAATGGTCGCTCCTGACGCCATGAATACGTTGCTACCGGTCACAAGTTTTCACCAAAGTATAACTATTATGAAAAATAGAAGGCCAAAAGTGTCAGAGTGGTTTCGTCCACTCTTGTTAGAGTTTGAATTCTGAGTTAGTTACTTGGCTTTCCGCACCTTAAATGGTAGTCTTTTCAGGTTGTATTGGCTAAGTATCTGACTTAGAACTCCGAAGTTAAGCGAACTTAGGCAAGAGTAATTCTAGGATGGGTGACCTCTTGGGAAGTACTCTTGCCTAGGACTTTAACATGGTATCAGAGCTAGGCACGCCACGGCCCGCATTTGTATCCCGTGAGAAGCGGCTCCAGAATGGGCGGGGTGGGTGTCAGAGTGGTTTTGTCCACTCTTGTTAGAGTTTGAAGTCTAAGTTAGTTACTTGGCTTTCCGCAACTTAAATGGTTAGTCTTTTTGGTTATATTAGCTAGGTATCTGACTCAGAACTCTGAAGTTAAACGAGCCTAGGCCAGAATAATTCTAGGATGGGTGACCTCCTGGGAAGTACTCTTGTCTAGGACTTTGACAAAAAGAACCCACTTTGAAGTACCTTAGTTGTTGTTTTTGTTGGTCCAAAGTGTCCTCCATATGATGATGAATGGAAATGATGGAGAATGGCTTGCATCTCTTCTTCTGATACACATCTTCAGATGATTTGATCAGGACACCTTTTGAACAGCAAAGACTCATCCCAAAGATAATATTTCACAACACGTAGAAACTTCTTGTGTTGGTGGTAAGTGAGATCTTGTGGTAGTAGTACTTTTCAAGCTAGGTAGTTTACAATATAAGCATACCAAGGAAGCTTGATCTCACATGCAAACAATTGTTCATCAAGGAATGCTTTTTGGATCACTGAATTTGGTCTTACCTCCTCTTGGTCCAGCCGAGAGAGATGATAAGCAACAAAATTCTCTCTTCCTTTCTTATCTCGAACCTCCAAATCAAATTCTTAAAGAAGCAGGATCCAACGAATCAACCTAGGCTTAGCATCCTTCTCGCCAAACAAATAACGAAGTGCTGCATGATCAGTGAACACTATCACCTCTGTACCAATGAGGTAAGACAAAAATTTGTCACAGGCAAACACCACAACAATCATCTCCTTCTCAATTTTTGTGTAATTTAATTGAGCTTCATTCAATGTCCGGCTAGCATAATATATGGTCCTACAGAGTATGTCTCTCGCCTTTGTCTTAAAGCTGCTCCAATTGCAAAGTCACTTGCATCACACATGACTTCAAAAGGATAACTCCAATCAGGTACAGTCATAACTGGTGCTGAAATTAGTTTCTCCTTGATTGCATTAAAGACCTGCAAACAAACATCATCAAAGTAAAATGCAGAATTTTTTTAAAGAAGATTACATAAAGGTTTAGAGAGTTCAGAAAAATCCTTTATAAATCTTCTATAAAATCCGGCATGACCTAAAAAGCTTTTGATTTCCTTTACATTCTTTGGAGGTGGTAAGTTTTCTATGGTTGCAATTTTAGCTTGATCAACCTCAATTAGATGACACTCTATGGCCAAGCACGATCCCTTCTTGAATCATGAAATGACACTTCTCCCAATTTAGGACTAGATTTTTATCTTCACATCTCTGCAAAACAAGAGCTAAATTATGCAAAAAATGGTGAAAAGATGTACCAAAAACTGAAAAATCATCCATGAAAATTTCCATTATATCTTCCATCATATCAGAAAAGATAGCCATCATGCAATGTTGAAATGTCATTGAGGCATTGCACAATCCGAATGGCATCCTCCTAAAAGCAAATGTTCCATAGGGGCATGTGAATGTAGTTTTCTCCTGATCTTTTTGGGCTATGGCAATCTGGTTATACCCCGAATAACTATCTAAGAAGCAATAATAGAATACCCGACCAATTGATCTAACATTTGATTAATGAAGGGAAGTCAAAAATGATCCTTCCTTGTTACTTTGTTCAACTTGTGGTAATCCATACATAGACGCCAACCCATGATTGTTCTTGTAGGAATAAACTCATTGTTGTCATTTTTCACAACCGTCATTCCACCCTTTTTGGGTACAACCTGCACTAGACTTACCCATGAGCTATTGGAAATAGCATAAATAATTCCAGCATTGAGGAACTTCAAAGTTTCAGCTCTCACGACTTCCTTCATTGCTGGATTTAATCTTCTTTGGTGCTCGATCGACGGTTTGTAAATCTCCTCCATTAAAATCTTGTGCATGCAAATGGAGGGTCTTATACCTTTTATGTCAGAAATAGTCCATAAGTCTGTTCTATGCTCCCTTAACACATGCAACAACTTTTCCTCTTCTTCAGGTTTGATTGATGCCGCAACAATCACTGGAAAAGTGTAACTATCAGTGAAGATGCTCAGGTAATTGCTTCAACTCTAGAGTTCTAGTTTGTTGCATCTTTTCTTTAGAAATTGCTGAATATGTCTTTGCTACCATCGGCTCTAGCCTCTCTACTTCATTGCTAGGTGATGTAACCTGGTGCAAGGCTCCCAAGGCAATATATAGTGGAGCAATTCTTCACTAAAAAAAGGTAAATCAGATTCACAAGCAACAAAGTTATTAAAATTATAAGCTTGAGATGAAGTAGTGAAACATCATTCCAGGTGGTAAGCTGGTACATCTACTTGAAATGCTTCTTCTATATTTTGTTTAATGACATCTACCCAAAAGCAAGTGCTTGGATTGTCTATAAATCTCATGGCTTGGTAGATGATGAACATAACCTCTTCCTTGTTTACTCTCAATGTTAATTCACCCTTTTGAACATCAATTAAAGCCCTTCACGTAGCCAAGAATGGTCAGCCAAGAATTAGTGGGACTTCTTGGTCTGCCTCATATCTAACACCACAAAATCAGTAGGAAAAATAAATTTATCCACCTTTACTAATATGTCTTCTATGATTCCATGTGGATACTTGATGGATTGGTCTGCTAGTTGCAAAAAAATGGTTGTTTGTTTCATCTCTCCAAGTCGCAATTTCCTGCAAATAGGAAGTGGCATAAGATTAATGCTAACACCAAGATCACATAAAACTTTATCAAAAAATGAATTTCCAATAGTGCTAGGCAAAGTGAAACTCCTCGGATCTTTTAATTAATTGAGGCAATTTTTGTTGAAGAATGGCACTGCATTCTTCAGAAAGCTTCACTGTTTCGAACTCCTCCAACCTTCTTTTCTTGGAAATGATGTCCTTCAGGAATTTGACATAGTTTGGCATTTGTTCCAAGGCATCTACAAAAGGAATATTTATGTGAATTTTCTTTAAAATATCCAAAAACTTAGAAAATTTCTTAACTAATTTTTGTTTTTGAAAACGTTGAGGATAAGGAAGTTGGGTAGAGAGAATAGGATGATTGTCAGGAAATGAAATTGTTGGAAGCATGTCAAACTCTCTTAGTGTATCATCCACAATCTCCTCTTCTACTACTTTATTCTTGCTTTGGCCATTTTTTTATCTATAAGGGTGGACTTGGTTTCCTTTGATGGTGACCGCTCAATTTCTCTTCCACTCCTAAGTGTGATGGCCTTGCATTGTTCCTTTGGATTCACTTCTGTATTGCTAGGAAAAGTTCCTCTTTGTTGAGCATTGATGGTCGAGGCCAGTTGCCCAATTTGCACTTCAATATTCTTCATAGTGGCTCCCATATTGCTACAATGAGTCTCAATGTTATTCGACCGTGAATCAGTCTTTTTAAACCTGGCTTTTGTCTCCTCAACAATGGAAACCATGGCATCCTCAAGTGACATCTTCTTCTCGCTTGATTGACTATCAAATCCTGGAGGAGGTTGCAACACTCTTTGTGTTTCTATAAGACTAATTCTCATGATTTTGAAGCCCTGGATGGTAATAATTTGGCATAGGATTACTGTGATAGTTGTAGTTCCGATTGTTGATGTATTGAACTTGTTCTTGAGTCACTTCATTGCTCGAAACTATCATACTTGTAGCTACCACATAAGAATCTGTAAGTATTCTAGAGAAGAATTCATTGATTATTTGATTAGGAACTTTCCTCATATGGATAGATCAATTTAAAAATAGAATTTTGTAAGTTAAATTATGCAATTATCAGAGTTTCCATAGTTAATATTGTTTTCAAGTTTTGTGTTTTTGTTACTTGGTTGTATATATTTTGCATCATCAACTCCAAAAAAATTTCTCACCCTCATGAAATTATCTTGAAGTCATACTTTTATGAGTACCCTTAAGTGGATCTTTATCATTGTCATTTGAGTGACAGGCGTTATCATTTTTAGTGATTATTATCATTACTTTTGTTTGAAATACTATGAGATTGGTTTTGACCTTTTGTGGTGGTAATAATTGAGGTAGAGACCATTCTTTCTCTACTCATGGTCATGGCTGGAATGATATGGGGATAAAAATTGTGTTCATTGTGGTAGGACTAACCATATTTTTGCAAAATGCTGGAAAAATTTTTCATAAACAGTAGTTAGTACCTACTACTCCTCACACAGAGGATCGTATGAGGAAATTCAATAGTTAGTACCTACTACTTCTCAGACTACTAAGATTCCTCCTTCAAAGAGTGCCACCATATCTAGTACAAGTATGATTGCATTGAATGTGTCCTATTCTTCTTCTTGGATCATTAATTCAAGAGCCTCTACACACATGTCAAGTATTCCCTCCTTATTTTAGTCTATTAATCCATCTCATTCATATCGTCCAGTTACTTAATTGATAGACCTGCCTCTCTAATTCAGGGGGAGGTACAATTCATACTAACTAAAAAATGTCCTTAGATCCCGTTTTATGACTTCTGAAGTTCCAGTTAATCTCTTATGTGTGAAATAATCAAACATGAGAATGGCGACCCGACGTCTTGGTGGACAGAGTGCACTATCCCCACAACGGGACCGACACATCTCATCCCTTGACGTCGTTGCCTCCTCTGCCCACCTCTTTCCGTGGGACATGCTTCAAACATTGATGATTATCAAACACACTGATCGAAGCTTAAGACCAAGCAAGCCGGGAAGAAATTGACCCGGGTTGGCAAACTATAGTCAGTTGTACCTCGCGATGAAGAATCAAGTTAGATGAGTATTCCGTATTGAACTTCAGAAACAGAAAAGCATCTATCTCCCTTTGACGATCTCGAGAGAGGAATGGGGAAGCCATCCGCATTCTCTCCAGCTCCAGGACGAAGAAATCCTTCATGTCCTTTACAGTCCGTGCTCCTGAAGCTTTCATTGCCATCCTCGATAAGGTTATGCCCAACAAGACTGGTCTGAACTCGAGAGATCGCTCCTCACTAGCAATTTGGAGTTCCACATACACTCCCAGTTCCACAATGGCATTCTAGAGTGTTTCATCACACAACAATGGGGAATGATGATAATGGGTATGATTTTTCTAACTAAAAGGAAAACCTTACAACAACTACCGCCACAACCTCCTCTGCCACCTCCGTCCAGAAAAAAAAGTTGCATCCCCCTAGATGCCCATACTACCATCTCCCACTAATGTCAATAGCTACACATCAATACTAGGTATCATGCAACGTTGAAATGTCGTTGAGGCATTGCACAATCCGAAGGGCATCCTACTAAAAGTAAATGTTCCATAGGGGCATGTGAATGTAGTTTTCTCCTGATCTTTTGGGGCTATGACAATTTGGTTATACCCCGAATAACTATCTAAGAAGCAATAATAGAATACCCGGCCAATTGATCTAACAATTGATCAATGAAGGGAAGTCGAAAATGATCCTTGTTGCTTTGTTCAACTTGCGGTAATCCCTACATTGATGCCAACCCATGATTTTTCTTGTAGGAATAAACTCATTGTTGTCATTTTTCACAACCATCATTCCACCCTTTTTGGGTACAACCTGCACTAGACTTACGCATGAGCTATCGGAAATAGCATAAATAATTCCAGCATTGAGGAACTTCAAAGTTTCAGCTCTCACGACTTCCTTCATTGCTGGATTTAATCTTCTTTGGCGCTCGATCGACAGTTTGTAAAGCTCCTCCATTAAAATCTTGTGCATGCAAATGGAGGGTCTTATACCTTTTATGTCAGAAATAGTCCATAAGTCTGTTCTATGCTCCCTTAACACATGCAACAACTTTTCCTTTTCTTCAGGTTTTATTGATGCCGCAACAATCACTAGAAAAGTGTAACTATCAGCGACGATGCTCAAGTAATTGCTTCAACTCTAGAGTTCTAGTTTGGTGCATCTTTTCTTTAGAAATTGCTGAATATGTCTTTGCTACCATCGCCCCTAGCCTCTCTACTTCATTGCTAAGTGATGTAACCTGCTGCAAGGCTCCCAAGGCAATATATAGTGGATAAATTCTTCACTAACAAAAGGTAAATCAAATTCACAACTAACAAAGTTATTAAAATTATAAGCTTGAGATGAAGTAGTGAAACATCATTCCAGGTGATAAGCTGGTACATCTACTTGAAATGCTTCTTCTATATTTTGTTTAATGACATCTACCCGAAAGCAAGTGCTTGGATCGTCTAGAAATCTCATGGCTTGGTAGATGTTGAACATAACCTCTTCCTTGTTTACTCTCAATGTTAATTCACCCTTTTGAACATCAATTAAAGCCCTTCCCGTAGCCAAGAATGGTCGGCCAAGAATTAGTGGGACTTCTTGGTCTGCCTCATATCTAACACCACAAAATTAGTAGGAAAAATAAATTTATCCACCTTTACTAATATGTCTTCTATGATTCCATGTGGATACTTGATGGATCGGTCTGCTAGTTGCAAAGAAATGGTTGTTTGTTTCATCTCTCCAAGTCGCAATTTCCTGCAAATAGGAAGTGGCATAAGATTAATGCTAACACCAAGATCACATAAAACTTTATCAAAAAATTAATTTCCAATAGTGCTAGTCAAAGTGAAACTCCTAGGATCTTTTAATTAATTGAGGCAATTTTTGTTGAAGAATGGCACTGCATTCTTTAGAAAGCTTCACTGTTTCGGACTCCTCCAACCTTCTTTTCTTGGAAATGATGTCCTTCAGGAATTTGACATAGTTTGGCATTTGTTCCAAGGCATCTACAAAAGGAATATTTATGTGAATTTTCTTAAAAATATACAAAAACTTAGAAAATTTCTTATCTAATTTTTGTTTTTGAAAATGTTGAGGATAAGGAAGTCGGGTAGAGAGAATAGGATGATTGTCAGGAAATGAAATTGTTGGAGGCATGTCAAACTCTCTTAGTGATCTCCTCTTCTACTACTTTATTCTTGCTTTGGCCATTGCTTTCCTCTATAAGGGTGGACATAGTTTCCATTGATGGTGACAGCTCAATTTCTCTTTGATAGATGTCATATTCTAACATGAGAATTAGGTTAATTATAATAGAATAACCTTATAATTGTGTTATAGGTGGTTATTTATCGGTTTTCAAATGAAATGTGCATTTATTGAATTTGGCATTAATCCTTATCGATATTGCATATTTTTCTCTCCTGAATTATATTTCATTGTTTTTAAGGTTTATTTCTTCCTGAAATGCTTTTTATAGATTCAATTATGGAATTTTAGGAGAATTTTGGTGGAGAAGGAGATATTTACCAAAATGCTCTTAGTGAAATGGAGGTGATTTTTAGGGCAATCGTTTTAAAACAAGAAAAATTGGTATTAAAGGAAAGAGGGAACGTCGAACGAAAGGGAGAGCATGAAGAGAAAAGAGGGTCGTCGACCAAAATAGAGGACCGAAAACAGGGGAGGACCCGAGAGGAGTCTCCCATCATCGTTCACCGGGCCACTGCCTTTCGCCGCACCACCGTCCACCGCCGTCTAGCAACCGAGAACAAACCCAAGGAGAGCTCGAGAGAGTCTCCATCGGGGTGATTTCGACAGTGCTATTTTCTGCTTGCCAGGCCGGGAGGGGATCCAAGAGGGCTTCTCCGGTGCCAATTCCGCTTTTCGACCATCCTCCGGCGTCTATTACATATTTCTGACCATTCCCAGAGCTATTTCGACTTCGACCGAGACTCGAGAGAGCCGGTTAGAGAACGTCAGCTATGTTTCGTTCTTCGTCGGATGTTACCTCCGTCCGTCGGCTTCCAACCTTCGTCGCCGGCGTCGTCTCTACCTCCGGCCACTCACTCTTGCCACCCCGAAGCCATTGATTTCGGGAAATTGCAGCACCCGTGAGAACGAGTTGCTGCCCGAGCGAGAGGAAGGAGAAGGGGAGTAATTCGTCATTTTTGAATTTAATTTTTTTTATAGTTTGAACTTAGGTTTTGAATGTTTATTGAATCTGATTTGATAATTAATGTTTATGGAATATTTTTTTTCCGAATATTTGATTAAATTAGCTAATTAGGGTAGAATTATAATTGAGGTTGGATTTTGGTATTTTAATCTGATTTCTGTCTTTCACTCTATGCGCCCGAGAGGGGCTAGACGCATGGATTGAGAAATCAGATCCGTGGTTATGTGGCGCTTAAGAGAGGCACGAATCACCGTAAAATCCAGAGTTGACGTTTCCTGTTGTGCATGTAGTTAACCAGATGATTGCTTGATAATTTAGGATATAATTAGTGTTTAGTTAATATTAATTCATCATATTTGGTCAGGCTAGTTGACTGAAGAATACACAAAATTCAGTCCTCCTTGTGGATATGACCCTCACTTCCCGCTAAATTACATGAACGATTCATACGCTTGCGTGGTATTAAAGGAGATGTACATCAAGTTTTTGGCGCCGTTGCCGGGGAGGCACGTATTAAATGTATTTCTTTGTTCTCCATAGTCTTAGGTTAGATTTATTTTTATTTTATTTTATTTATTTTATTTTTATTTTTTTATTTTTATTTTTTATTTTTTATTTTTTATTTTTTGCTTTCATAATTTTAGCTTGGTGATTTTTTATGGAATTATTTTTATTTCTTCTAGTTAGTTCATATTTTTAGTAGTGAGTTTGTTAACTTAATTTGATAGTTCGTTTTGTTTCTTTTTGTGTTTTTATGCACGGGCGCCGCTCCCTAGGTGGACCATTAGCTCCCTTTGTTGAAGAAGTAGAACATATTTGTAGGAAAACACCTGAAGTCAAGTTAGGAGCTACCATGGCCAATCAGGGCGAACCATTACAGTTACCTGCAGCAGGTGACCGTAGAGCCCTGAGGGATTATTCTACCCCATCCCACTTCACATCACCTTCTTGCATTATATTGCCACCCACTACTGTCGCTAGTTATGAGTTGAAACCGGGTGTGATCCAACTCCTCCCTACATTCTATGGGTTGGAGAAGGAGGACCCAAATTACCACATCAAGGAATTCTTAGATATTTGTGCAACTTTTAAATTCCAGAATTTCTCAGATGACTCTATCTGGTTAATACTTTTTCCATTTTCACTTAAGGATAAGGCCAAGTCTTGGCTTAATTCCTTGGAGGTGGGCAGCATTACTTCATGGGACACATTAGTCACAAAATTCTTATCCAAGTACTTTCCCATTCAGAGAACTACAGCCCTCAGGAGAGAAATCTCCAACTTTATGCAGTAGGAGGGTGAACACTTTTATGAGGCTTGGGAGAAATGGAAGGATTTGATCCGTAGGTGTCCGCATCATGGGTTTGAGAAATGGCATTTTGTGCAATACTTTTATCAAGGACTTACACCCCAGGTTAGATCCATGGTAGATGTAATGAGTGGTGGGAGTTTGATGGGTAAGAGTGCTAGTGAGGCGTGGGAATTTTTTGAAACGTTGAGTGATCAATCTCAGCAATGGGGTTCGTCATTTAATGTTGATAGGAGATCCCACGAAGCCAAAAGAGGGGGTCTCTACGAGGTTAGTGAAACACCCATGCTCATGGCCAAGATTGACGGGTTGACTAGAAAAATTGATGCCCTTATGGTGTCCAAGAGTTCACCTGCTCCTAACCCATCTACTGTCTGTGCCATATGCTTTGGTTCATCTCATCCCACACAAATGTGTCCATCTAGTTTATCCTACCCAGAGCTCATTGAGGACTTGAATGCAGTCCAAAATTTTCATAGACCAAACCGGAACGATCCTTTTTCAGAAACATATAATCCGGGTTGGGCTAGGCACCCAAATTTCTCATGGTCCAAGGGCCCACAGGTTGGGGGTCCTCCAAGGTTTACTCAACCCCAAGCTCCGCGCCCACACTTCACTCAACAGCCATTGATTCCACAAAAACCTTCACTTGAGGATACACTTCAATTATTCATGCAGAATACACAGTCCTCAATTGCTAAACTTGAAATGCAAGTGAGTCAGTTGGCCAGCCACATGAGTGAACAAGCACAAAACAGACTCCCGAGTCAAACCATTCCTAACCCCAAAAGCACACATGAGAGTGGGTTGAATTCCAAACCCCACCATGAGCAAGCCCAAGCCATAACCACCCTTAGGAGTGGTCGTGAGTTGAACAATGGGGTAGGGACCACTAAGTCTAAGGAGTCAAAGGATGACAATGGGGACACATCATTGAGTGAAGAATCTCCAAGTTCTCCACCAACAGCCAAGCAGATTCCTAACCACGTCCCACTAGCTCCTTATCCGCAGAGGTTATTGGGCCCACCTAGGAAAGGAGATAGCATGCATGAAACGTTGGAACTATTTAGGAAGGTTCACATTAACATTCCACTTCTTGATGCTATTAGGCAAGTCCCTGCCTATGCCCGATTTTTGAAAGACCTGTGTACATAGAAGAGAAAACAACATGTTAACAAAAAGGTTTTTCTTACTGAGAATGTAAGCTCAATTTAAGTCACAACACTCCTCCTAAAGTTAAAGATCCTGGATGTCCCACAATTTCATGTGTCATTGGTGAACATACCATCCAGAGAGCTCTTCTTGACTTAGGAGTAAGTGTGAATTTGCTTCCTTTCTTTGTGTACCAACAATTAGGTTTGGGGGAATTGAAGCCTACTCCCATCACACTTCAGCTAGTTGACCGTTCTGTCAAGATACCACGAGGAATAGTTGAAAATGTTTTGATAAAAGTGGACAAATTTCTGTTCCCGGTTGATTTCATTGTTCTTGATACAGAACCAGTAGTCAATGTGACCAACCAAATTCCTGTCATCCTAGGACGTCCCTTCTTAGCCACATCTAATGCTATCATTCATTGTAAAAGTGGTGAGTTGGAGTTGTCTTTTGGAAATTTTAAGGTCTCATTGAATGTATTTAATGTCGGGCACCACCCACTTGAGTTTGATGATATGAGTCCTGCATTCAAGATAGAAACTATTATGCTTGATGACGAATCCACTCTTGAATCTTTTGAGTCTTGCATAACATCTTTAGACACGGACTATTTTGATGAGGAAACATATTTCCGAGAGGTTAATTCTTTACTCAATTATGTACCTCTGTTGGAGGAAGCTTATGAGGTTATCACAACTGATCATCCACAGGATCTTCCTCTTGACTTGGACAAACCTCTTGAAACTTCCAAGCTAGATCTTAAGCCACTTCCTCCCACATTGAAGTATGCGTTCTTGGGGCCCATGAACTCATTACCAGTCATTATTTCCTCTGATTTGAGTACTAAGCAGGAGGAACAATTGACTGAAGTTTTACAAGCACACAGAGAGGCATTGGGGTGGACTCTTGATGCCTTAAAAGGGATTAGCCCCTCCATATGCATGCATCGTATTCATTTGGAGGAGGGGATTAAAGCCTCACGTGAGATGCAACGTAGGTTAAATCCCCGTATGCTGGAGGTTGTGAGAGAAGAAGTCATCTGGTTGCTTGTGATAGGAATCATTTACCCTATTTCCGATAGCACCTGGGTGAGTCCAATTCAAGTTGTCCCTAAGAAAGGGGGGATAACGATAATGAAAAATGAGAGTGGTGAATTGATTCCCACAAGAACTACCACCAAGTGGCGTGTCTGCATTGACTATAGAAAACTTAATTCCGCCACTAGGAAGGATCACTTCCCACTACCTTTCATTGATCAGGTACTAGAGTGATTGGCCGGCCACAATTTTTATTGCTTCTTAGATGGATACTCCGGCTATAATCAAATTCCCATTGCTCCAGAAGACCAGGAAAAGACCACATTCACGTGTCCGTTTGGCACCTATGCTTACAGACGCATGCCTTTTGGTTTATGCAATGCACCCGCCACTTTCCAACGGTGCATGATGAGTATCTTTTCTGACATGATTGGTGAATTTTTAGAGGTCTTTATGGATGACTTTTCTGTGTTTGGCTCTAGTTTTGATACATGTCTGCACAATCTTTCACTCGTATTGTCCCGTTGCATTAAGTCCAATTTAGTCTTGAATTGGGAGAAATGCCACTTCATGGTGAAAGAAGGAATTGTTTTAGGACATGTAGTGTCTGAGCGGGGTGTAGAAGTGGACAAAGCCAAGGTTGACTTAATTGCCAATCTGCCACCACCTACTTCTGTGAAGGGGGTGCGTTCTTTCCTTGGCCATGCTGGGTTCTATAGGCGTTTCATTAAAGACTTTAGCAAAATTTCTCGTCCTTTAACGAATTTACTTGCTCAAGATGTTGCTTTTGCCTTTGATGATGCCTGTATTCATGCTTTTGAGACACTGAAGAAATGTTTGTCCACTGCACCCATTGTCCAACCCCCTATTTGGTCTTTGCCTTTTGAGTTGATGTGTGATGCCTCTGACTATGCATTGGGGGCTGTTTTGGGGCAAAAGACGGATAAAATGCCCTGTGTCATTCAGTATGCTAACCGCACTCTTCATGATGCTCAATTGAATTACACTACCACTCAGTTTTATTTTTATTTTCTTTTTTTGGTTTATTTATTCTTATTTGTCGGCTGAGAGCATAAATGGTTCCGGTAGTCGATGACCAGACTTTTGGTCCCTAGTTTGAGAGGTCTGTACTCAAACAACCGTTCTGGGATTGACCAGTTCGATCTTGAAGTATTGAATGAAAACCTTATGGTGAGTAACTTAAGGACTTGTGTTCAGTGCGTGATTCCTGCTGCCTTCAGTGGCCAGTCACACGAAGATTTCTTCAAAGTGTGATGTGGGATAGCGGTTTCATCTACGGATGATTACCTACGGGTATGGCTGATACGAGTAAACCTTCTTCGAGGGAGACTATGTATCATTCCTGGGGGTTTTTATTGACTTTTCAGTATTATTGTTGATGACCAAACACATATGGTCCCACCTATGGATTTAGGAGCCCTGAGGGAGCTTAACCCTCACCCTGCTGGAGTATAACTAGCTAAGATGTTATTCCTTTTTGTAGTCGTTATAGTGTTTTACCTTATCCCCATTGAGGACAATGTCAGGTTTAGGTTTGGGGGGGGGGGGGGGGGGGGGGGGGGGGGGGGGGATTGACCAGTTCGATCTTGAAGTATTGAATGAAAACCTTATGGTGAGTAACTTAAGGACTTGTGTTCAGCGCGTGATTCCTGCTGCCTTCAGTGGCCATTCACATGGAGATTTCTTCAAAGTGTGATGTGGGATAGCGGTTTCATCTACGGATGATTACCTACGGGTACGACTGATACGAGTAAACCTTCTTCGAGGGAGACTATGTATCATTCTTGGGGGTCTTTATTGACTTTTCGGTATTATTGTTGATGACCAAACACATATGGTCCCACCTGTGGATTTAGGAGCCCTGAGGGAGCTTAACCCTCACCCTGTTGGAGTATAACTAGCTAAGATGTTATTCCTTTTTGTAGTCGTTATAGTGTTTTACCTTATCCCCATTGAGAACAATGTCAGGTTTAGGTTCCGAGGGGGGAGGGGGGGGAACGACTCTTTTTATGTCTTAGCAATAATTTTCTTTTGCTTTCTGTGCGTGTTTTTCAATTACTCCTCTTAGTATGTGGTTAACATTAGTAGAGTTAAAATAAGTTGCTCAAATGTGTTTCAAAATTTTTCGTAAATTTGTGTAGAATATGCCTATTAGAAATCTGATATCATTTGTTGTGATTCGTGAGAATTCAGTGGGATAGCTTACTATTGCATTAGACTTGGAACTTAGTTGCAAAAGAGAACATGTAAATCTAGTGTTGATCTATGTTATTCTAAATAGTCTTGTATGCTTGTTTGAACTCAATTTTTTTTATACCTCAGTGAAATTACTTGTTGTAATGTATGAATGCAAATGGAAATGCTCTTGCTTGCAAAAGACAGATAACTTCAGAAACAGCCTGGACAAACCCAGGGACATGCACCGGAACAGTCAGTTACTTAAAAATAAGTGCATGTGCAGTGAAGACGAATACAAAATGGTGGTAATACCAAAAGTATTCAGTGAAGAAAAAAAATTACGCTGGTAATAGCAAAAGTGCGCTGGTAATAGTGTAAAATGGTTTTAAATTTGGAAGCAATGAGTTTCCTTAACTTTGATGATGAATTGTAATTTGAAAGAAGTTGCAGGTCAAGATTGAAATTGGTATATTTCTTTTGTGAGATTGTCAGACAACAGGCTTATTCTACTATTTTCTCTTAATTGTGATGTGACCAGGATTTTATTGTTATTTGTTGCCTCTTTGTTCTGTTGAAGTAATAGCTTATGGGTCACATTGGTTCAGGTGGAGTAACAATGAGTGTATTTGGATTGATAATAGGCTATATTTTACACAAGTTTTCAAATTTCGCAAGATCTCATATGATTTTCAGATATTTTATGATACTAAGTGTTAGTCATATGCTAATGAGGAGTAAATTTTCTTCAGTTTTTCTTTTTATATTATTAATTTAGATGAATTTTGTGGGTAAATTTCATGCAAACCCTCACGAGACATAACTCGTCCACTACTGCAGAGTAGGGGTTTAACGGCTTGTTGCATGCGCTAAATGCAATCGTGCTCCCTACGAAAGTGGCATTTTGTTTTCCTAGGCTTAATTTTGGTTTGATTGTTGTTTTGCTAGGGACTAGCAAAGATTTAGGTTTGGGGGTGTGATAGATGCCATATTCTGACATGAGAACTAGGTTAATTATAATAGAATAACCTTTATAATTGTGTTATAGGTGGTTATTTATCGGTTTTCAAATGAAATTAGCATTTATTGAATTTGGCATTAATTACTGTCGATATTACATATTTCTCTCCTGAATTATATTTCATTGTTTTTAAGGTTTATTTCTTCCTGAAATGCTTTTATAGATTCAATTATGGAATTTCAGGAGAATTTTGGTGGAGAAGGAGATATTTACCAAAATGCCCTTAGTGAAATGGAGTTGATTTTTAGGGCAAATCGTTTTAAAACAAGAAAAATTGGTATAAAAGGAAAGAGGGAACATCGAACGAAAGGGAGAGCGTGAAGAGAAAAGAGGGTCGTCGACCAAAACAAAGGACTGGAAACAGGGGAGGACCGAGAGGAGTCTCCCACCATCGTTCGCCGGGCCACTGCCTTTCGCCGCGCCACCGTCGTCCACCGCCGTCCAGCAACCGAGAACAAACCCAAGGAGAGCTCGAGAGAGTCTCCATCGAGGTGATTTCGATAGTGCTATTTTCTGCTTGCCAGGCCGGGAGGGGATCCGAGAGGGCTTCTCCGATGCCAATTCCGCTTTCTGACCATCCTCCGGCGTCTATTACATATTTTCGACCATTCCCAAAGCTATTCCAACTCCAACCGAGACTCGAGAGAGCCGGTTAGAGAATGTCAGCTCTGTTTCGTTCTTAGCCGGACGTTACCTCCATCGGTTTCCAACCTTCGTCGCCGGCGTCGTCTCTACCTCCGGCCACTCACTCTTGCCAATCCGAAGCCATTGATTTCGGGAAATTTCAGCACCCGTGAGAACGAGTTGCTGCCCGAGCGAGAGGAAGGAGAAGGGGAGTAATTCGTCATTTTTGAATTTAATTTTTTATATAGTTTGAACTTAGGTTTTGAATGTTTATTGAATCTGATTTGATAATTAATGTTTATGGAATATTTGTTTTCCAGATATTTGATTAAATTAGCTAATTAGGGTAGAATTATAATTGAGGTTGGATTTTGGTATTTTAATCCGATTTCTGTCTTTCACTCTATGCGCCCGAGAGGGGCTAGACGCAAGGATTGAGAAATCGGATCCGTGGTTACGTGGCGCTTAAGAGAGGCACGAATCACCGTAAAATCCAGAGTTGACGTTTCCTGTTGTGCATGTAGTTAACCAGATGATTGCTTGATAATATAGGATATAATTAGTGTTTAGTTAATATTAATTCATCATATTTGGTTAGGGTAGTTGACTGAAGAATACACAAAATTCAGTCCTCCTTGTGGATATGACCCTCGCTTCCCGCTAAATTACATGAACGATTCGTACGCTTGCGAGGTATTAAAGCCGATGTAACTAAATTTTACATCACTCTTCCACTCCTAAGTCTGATGGCCTTGCATTGTTCCTTTGGATTCACTTCTGTTTTGCTAGGAAAAGTTCCTCTTTGTTGGGCATTGATGGTCGTGGCTAGTTGCCCAATTTGCACTTCAATATTCTTCATAGTGGCTCCCATATTGCTACAATGAGTCTCAATGTTATCCGACCGTGAATCAGTCTTTTTAAACCTGGCTTTTGTCTCCTCAACAATGGAAACCATGGCATCCTCAAGTGACATCTTCTTCTCGCTTGATTGACTGTCAAATCCTGGAGGAGGTTGCAACACTCTTTGTGTTTCCATAAGACTAATTCTCATGATTTTGAAGCCCTGGATGGTAATAATTTGGCATAGGATTACTATGATAGTTGTAGTCCGATTGTTGATGTATTGAACTTGTTCTTGACTCACTTCGTTGCTCGAAACTATCATACTTGTAGCTACCACATAAGAATCTGTAAGTATTCTAGATAAGAATTCATTGATTATTTGATTAGGAACATTCCTCATATGGATAGATCAATTTAAAAATAGAAATTTGTAAGTTAAGTTATGCAGTTATCAGAGTTTCCATAGTTAATGTTGTTTTCAAGTTTTGTGTTTTTGTTACTTGGTTGTATATATTTTGCATCATCAACTCCAAAAAATTTGCTCACCCTCATGAAATTATCTTGAAGTCATACTTTTATGAGTACCCTTATGTGGGTCTTTATCATTGTCACTTGATTGACAGGCGTTATCCTTTTTAGTGAGTATTATCACTACTTTTGTTTGAAATACTATGAGGTTGGTTTTGACCTTTTGTGGTGGTAATAATTGAGGAAGAGACCATTCTTTCTCTACTCATGGTCATGGCTGGAATGATCGGGGGATAAAAATTGGGTTCATTGTGGTAGGACTACCCATATTTCTGCGAAATGCTGGGAAAATTTTTCATAAACAGCAGTTAGTACCTACTATTCCTCACACACTGGACCGTATGAGGAAATTCAATAGTTAGTACCTACTACTTCTCAGACTACTAAGACTCATCCTTCTTCAACGAGTACCACGATATCTAGTACAAGTATGATTGCATTGAATGTGTCCTATTATTCTTCTTGGATCATTAATTCAAGAGCCTCCACACACATGTCAAGTATTCCCTCCTTATTTTAGTCCTTTAATCCATCTCATTCCTATCGTCCAGTTACTTAATTGATGGACCTGCCTCTCTGATTCATGGGGAGGTACAATTCATACTAACTAACAAATGTCCTTAGATCCCGTTTTATGGCTTCTGAAGTTCCAGTTAATCTCTTATGTGTGAAATAATCAAACATGAGAATAACGACCCGATGTCTCGGTGGACAGAGTGCACTACCCCCACAACGGGACCGACGCCTCTCATCCCTTGACGTCGTTGCCTCCTCTGCCCACCTCTTTCCGTGGGACATTCTTCAAACATTGATGATTATCAAACACATTGATCGAAGCTTAAGACCAAGCAAGTCGGGAAGAAACTGACCCGGGTTGGCAAACTATAGTCAATTGTACCTCGCGATGAAGAATCAGGTTAGAGGAGTCTTCTGTATTCAACTTCAGCAAGAGAAAAGCATCTATCTCCCTTTGACGATCTCAAGAGAGGAATGGGGAAGCCATCCGCATTCTCTCCAGCTCCAGAATGAAGAAATCCTTCGTCTCCCTTCCAATCCGTGCTCCTGAAGCTTTCATTGCCATCCTCGATAAGGTTCTGGCCAACAAGACAGGTCTGAACTCAAGAGATCGCTCCTCACTAGCAATTTGGAGTTCCACCACCACACCCAGTTCCACAATGGCATTCTGGAGTGTTTCATGACACAACAATGGGGAACGACGATAATGGGTATGATTTTTCTAACTAAAAAGAAAACCTTCCACCAACTACCACCACAACCTCCTCTGCCACCTCCGTCTAGAAAAAAAGTTACATCCCCCTTAATGCCCATACTACCATCTCCCACTAATGTCAATAGCTACACATCAATACCCCCCCTCCCCTTCTAATTCTTCATCATAGGAACCACATCTCACTTATTCACCCGGTCCAAGTCCTAACTAAGGGAGTCAATCGACTTTCCACAGTTGTAGTTATCTCTGCTCACCCCACCTACAACTTAGGCCAAAAGCTAAGAACTAGATAAGAGGTATAGCCCCAGTGCTCCAAATCCAGGCTATCACCCATGTCTGGGACAACTAATGGCTCCTTGCCTTCAAATCAGCAAAAGATCGTCAACAACTCCAGAACATAAAAATTGAAAGGGGATCCCCAATTTTGCATATAGAGAACTTGGCACCTGCCCTGTTAGGATCTGCCCTTGCCATGGATCTAGTCGCCCTTCTTTCTCCTCTTTCCTCCAGATTTGCTATTGACAAGGAGATGGTTTTTCTGTTCTTCAAACGTGCAATAGTTTGGGATGGATTGAGCTTTGAAGGAAGCTCGACTTGAACCTCAGAGAGGGAGAATCCGACCACTACTTTCTAATTGATTTCAATGCTTAATCTCATTATAGCTCCTTCTCCTATATAAATAGGATTAGGGACACAAATGACAAGCCCAGCTCGAGGGCCCCAAGTTCACGATAATTACAAATAAACCAACATAAGACCAAAAGGAAATTCCATAAATTAATTCCTACGTCTATTTATTACCCAAGATGCTATGGAGTCCATAACATCCCCCCCCCCCCCCCCCCCCTCTCCTTGAGAAAGAGATTGTCCTCAAGCTCTAAAGTGGGGTAGAGAGCCTTAAAAGACGCCAAGGGCTCCCATGTCATGTCGAGGGGGTCAGTGTCTGCCCACTGCACCAAAATCTCCCTATCGCCCTGAACTCGGCGAGCCTGCAACACCTGAGCTATAGTGGATAGCACCCGTCCTTCTTGAAGTGGTAGCAAAGGGGTGTGGAGAAATGGATGGTCACCATCAAAGGCCTTCAACTGAGAGACGTGAAAAACACCATGGAGCCTTGCATCTGGTGGAAGCTGCAAATGGTAGGCGACTGTGCCAATGCAGTCCAGGACTTGAAATGGGCCATAAAATTTAGGGGACAATTTGTGACATTTGGAGGTCGTAAAGGAGAGCTGCCTGTAATGTTGAAAACGGAGCCACACATAATCCCTCGGAGAAAAGATCAATTCGCGGTGCTTTTTATCATAATTGATTTTCATTGCCTGTTGTACGTCTTGGAGATGAGTGCGCTCTTGGCTGAGCACTGCATCGCGTTCGGCCAAAGCCTGGTCAAGGGCTGCCACCTTGGAAGAGCCTGGTTCATATGATAAGAGCCGAGGAGGAACTCTACCGTACATGACCCTGAAAGGAGTGGTGCCAAGTGCGCTATGGTAGGAGGTATTATAACAGAACTCTGCCCATGCCAGCCACCTAACCCACCGTTGAGGCGTGCCTCCCACAAAACAATGGAGGTACATCTCAAAGGTATGGTTCACTACCTCGGTTTGGCCATCAATGTGCGGGTGGTAAGATGAGGACAAGGCCAACTTTGGCCCTTGCAGTTTGAAGAGGTTCTTCCAAAAAGTACTTGGGAAGAGGGCATCTCTGTCACTAGTAATGGACGCAGGCACCCCATGTAATCTGACAATATGATCCATGAAGAGCTGGGCGACGTGAGCAGCTGTGTATGGATGCGCCAGAGGCAAAAAATGTGCATATTTGGAGAAGCGGTCAACCACCACAAAAATAACTGATTTTCCCGAAGATGGGGGTAGTCCACCAATGAGGTCCATGGAGATATTTACCCATACTTGCGAAGGTAACTGCAGAGGTTGGAGTAACCCTACTGGACTTAAGGATTCTGCTTTGTTTCACTGACAAGTCTGGCAAGCTGTCACATAGTTCGGCACACTCCTTTTCATGCCCCGCCAATAAAAATCCCGACTGAGACGAAAATATGTTTTTTGCCGGCCCTCATGAGTACTGTCATGAAAGGTTGACAATATGCTATGAATGAGTGGCGAGGTGTGATGGAGATAAATCCAATTCCAGTACGAGATGAGACGATCCTGAATGGCCCAATTGTCATCCACTGTGTGCTGCTGAATAATATTATATATCTCAAGGAGTTCCGGGTGTTGCTGTGTTTCCTCCCAAATAGAGTCCAGTAGAAGAAATCATGGCTAACTGATGGCGTGTAGCTGAGGCTTAGGCAGGTCCCTGTAGAACAAGGCACCTGCCCCCACGTTGAGTTTTCCAGGTTTATATTCAACCTTGAAATCAAATCCCATCAATTTGCTCAGCGAATGTTGTTGCGGTGACGTGGTGAGACGCTGCTCAAGTAGGTACTTCAGACTGCAATGATATGTCCTTATAAGAAAGGGACGCTCCCAGAGATAGGGCCTCCAATGTTGTATGGCTTTGGCTAAACCTATCAATTCCCTTTCATAGGCAGCTAATTTGTGGTGATGTTGGTCGAGCCGCCTACTGAAATAAGCTATGGGGTCGCCTTGCTGTTGTAATATAGTGCCAATATGCCCCCCCAGATGCACCACAAACAATTCAGCAAAGTTGGGTAGCTGAAGTTCCAGTGCTGACGACAATGCTGCCTTCAAATTCTCAAAAGAAAAAGCGATTGTCTCTAACCAAATAATGGCATTGCGCTTAAGGAGATTGTTGAGCGGAGCTTCAATCTATCCGTAGCTACGAATGAATTTTCTATAGTAACCGGCGAGGCCCAAAAATCCCCTTAACGCTGAGACTAAAGTGGGAGTAGGCCAGTCGACTACTGCCTGGATTTTGCTATGATATGTCTTCACGCCAACTGCTGATATACGTGGCCCAAATATGCTACCTCTGACTTGCCCATGGAACATTTGGATTTGTTTAGAACCAAATGATGGGAGTGTAATATAGTGAATACCTGGCAGAGATGTTGAAGGTGCTCATCCCAGTGCTTACTATAAACTAGTATATCATAAAAAAAGACAAGAATAAACTTCCTTAAGAGAGAGCAAAATAGCTCATTCATGAGGGCCTGGAAAGTGGAAGGTGCGTTGGAGAGACCAACGGGCATGACTAGAAATTCGAAATGCCCATGGTGCGTGCAGAACGATGTCTCCTCCACATCCGAAGAGTGAACCCGAATCTGGTGATACCCTGATTTCAAATTTAGCTTTGTAAATAAGGTGGCGCCATGCAATTCATCTAACAATTCATCAACCACTGGAATGGGGAATTTATCTTTAAAGGTCTGAGCATTGAGTTCTCTATATTCAACACAAAACCTCCATGATTTATCATGCTTCTTGACAAATAACATTGGTGAGGAAAATGGAGACCTGTTGGGCTGAATAATCCCTTGGGCGAGCATTGTCTGGCACTGGCGCTCAAATTCATCTTTTTGTAAGTGTGGGTAGCGGTAAGAGAGAACCACTACTAGCTCAGTACCCAATTTCAATTGGATACGATGATCACAATGGTGGATAGGCAGAAGTGCAGTAGGGGCCTGAAATAAGTCACCAAATTATGTGGGTAAAGCATTTAACTGACAGTTATCTACGTCCGGGTCTTGAATTTCTTGCAGAATACAGAGCGTGGGAGCATTTGTGCTATGAAGTGTAATATGATGCTGGTCGGATGTAAATGTCATGGTGAGATCCTTGAAATCCCACAAGATGGGCCCCAACGTCTGGAGCAATTTAATGCCCAGTACCAAGTCAAACCCAACCATGGGAATGACCAGAAAATCTGCTACGAATGAATGGCCTTCAATACAAAATTTTGTCGATGGAGAAGTGCTTGCACTTGAAATTTTTTCCCCATTGGCCACTGAGACTGAGATGCCCGTGTTAGTTTTAATTCGCAACCCAAGCTGTTGTACGACTGGCCGACTAATGAAATTGTGAGTGCTGCCTGAATCCACTAGTGATAGTAACTGTAGATGTTGCAAACCCACACGGACTTGCATATTATTGGAGCTACGCAAGCCAGTCATAGCATGGAGGGAAATGCCTGGTTCATCCTATGCGGTCTGATCATTGTCTTCCAACTGTGGATCTTCCTCTGTGTCATCCAATACCTCCAACCAGAATAAACGTTTTCATTGGTGACCCTGGAGATATTGTTCATCACAGTTACAACAAAGTCCCTTGGCTCGTCGCTGTTCCATCTCAGGTCTAGACAGACGATGAATATATTGGGCTAGGGGCGTGGAGGGAGAATTTTCAGGATGAGGCGCTGAATTTTGCCCAGGACGTAGAGTCCCTGAATAGGATGATGGGACACCGGTGGGCACCCTGCTTGGCCAAGAGGATTTTCTGACCAGAGACTCCTCGAGGACACACTATTTGGTATCTATTGTCCTGGCAAGGTTCATAGCATGGGCCAAGTCTTGAGGGTCATGCAATTCTACTTCCAAATGCAAGGCCTTGGTCAACCCAACAGTAAATAGATTAACATGCTGTGATGGAGGCATAAAGCGACTGGCACGGGCCAGGCATTCCTGAAAGTGTTTCTGATACAATTCAATTGTTGCAGTCTATTTCAAATTCACCAAATCCCCCAAAGGGTTGCTACAGGCAAGAGGACCAAACCTCAACATGCAATATTCTTTAAATAAATCCCAATCATGAACATGATGCTTCGAATGAAATTGGTGGTACCATAGGAGCGCTTCATCGAGCATATGGAAGGCAGTTAAATGGACCCGGTCATCAACATGTGTTCTTTGATTGTAAAAGAACTGGTCATAGTGGTGTAACCAGAACAAGGGATCCTTAGACCCGACATAGGTAGGAAAGTCAAGCTTGGCATACCTGGGCATAGTATTTTGTCCTGGTGTGGGGGGTCCCATGGCTGTGGGAGGGTGTTGGCGTAGGTGTGGTGCAAGTGGGGGCAGTTGGGGAGGGAGGTGGTCGGCCAGAAGTGTAGAACTTCCCGATGGCGTAGGACCCCGAGCAAAGCCTTCCTCCACTTGGCAGAGTAGGTGTTGTAGAGTGTCATTAATGGCTGAAATTGCAGAGTCTATGAGAATTCTATTGTCCTCCAAGGTATGCTGCAATTCCTCCATGGTTTGACGCACATCAATCTGGGAAGAGGAATCCCCAAGGGTGGTCCTGTCTGATACCACGATGTTAGGATTTATCCTTGCCATGGATCTCGTCACCCTTCTTTCTCCTCTTTCCTCCAGATTTGCTATTGACGAGGAGATGATTTTTCTATTCTTCGAACGTGCAATAGTTTGGGATGGATTGAGCTTTGAAGGAAGCTCGACCTGGACCTCAGAGAGGGAGAATCAGACCACTACTTTCTAATTGATTTCAATGATTAATCTCATTATAGCTCTTTCTCCTATATAAATAGGATTAGGGACGCAAATGACAAGCCCAACCTGAGGGCACCAAGTTCACGATAATTAAAAATAAACCAACATAAGACCAAAAGGAAATTCCATAAATTAATTCTTATGTCTATTTATTACCCGAGATGCTATGGAGTCCATAACACGCCCTCAAAAATTCCCTAACAGGACACAAGGTTGTTGCTCAGGGCATCCCCATGGAACTCCGGTGCTGACATACCCTTGAATGCTTTGATGGCATCTTTAGAGAGCTCATTTGGGTAGAGAATCAGCTGGCGCTCCTCCACAGGGAGAGGTTCATCTCCGATCGAAATCTCTGGTAAGTGGTACTCACCATGTAAAACTTATTTTCAATAATTTTTCCTCCTGGGTTATTTTAAAAATTGGAAACATGGTTGTTCTCCCCTCTATGGCCCTTGACTCACAAGGTCCCCAGCCAAGTCCTACTCAGCCTGATTTGGCTCGGTTCCTAATTCAAATTTCAAAAAAAAACTAAGATATCCCATCCTATCCGTCCTCTCACTGACAATCAGTTCGATCACTCAAACCGTCCCCTCACCTAGCCTGACACTCCTCTCACCTGCCACTTCAGTCCTCTCTCTTGCTATGGAAGTCACCTCGATTGCTACCCGCTCCCTCGATCAGACCAACCTCCCTCATATTGCCACCTATCCACTGGGCAAATATCGCCTAGATCCCAAGGGATTCTTCCCCTCTTTCAAATAGCGTACCCCTCCACCTTTGAGTTATGTTGAATTTAAGACCCCTTTACTAAAATCTCGAGCAAAGTGAAAGAGGGAGAATGAAAAAGAAGAGAGAGAGTGCTTTTGGGTAGAGAGAAGAGGAGAGAAAAAAGGGAGAGGAGTTTAGGCTAGAGAGGAAAGCTTCACGAGATGAGAAGTGGAGAACTACTTCTTTCTTATCATAATTTGAGTACAAGCACCTCTATTTATAGTAGAGGAAAGTAGTAGATTCCAAGTACAATTAAACTACTATTCTCCTAATTACATCCAAAGATAAGTCTATCATAATAAAATAACTCAACATAATTAGAAAACTAACATAACTCAAACTAAAACTCTTCTATGAAGACGTGATCATATGACAAAGATGCCAGCTCATGGTTATCTTTGTGGGTCCCACTCGATCTTCCAACTCATGTGATAAGGATACTAGTTCATGGTTATCTTTGTGGATCCCACTTGATCTTCAAATCTTCCAACTCATGCCAGCTCATGTGATGACCCATCATGTCATCTCAAGTTCTCATGGTGGGTCCCACCAGCTCGTGCAACCATGGTGGGTTCCACATTGTAACACTCCCCCTCAAGTTGGGGGTGAGGAAGCATCATAAATGCCCAACTTGTTGCAGATGGTAGACAAGATCTTATGAGTGACTGGTTTGGTTAGAATGTTTGCAGCTTGGCTTTGTGAAGATATATGTTTGAGAGATAATATACCGGTTTGGAATTTTTCTTGTATGAAATGGCAGTCTACTTCAATGTGCTTTGTTCTTTCATGGACGACCAGATTTAATGTGATATGTATTGCTGCCTGATTATCGCAATATAGATCCATATGATCTTTTGTATTGAATCCCAGTTCAGTGAGAAGGGATATGCCATAGAAGCTCACTAACTGTGTGTGCCATGGCTCTATATTCTGCTTCTACACTGGACCTTGCAACTACATTCTGCTTCTTGCCTGTCCATGTAACCAAGTTCCCTCCGACCACTGTACAATATCCCAAGGTAGATTTTTCCGGCCCAGTCTGCATCTAAGAATCCTTTTATGTTAAAGTTGTCATGGTTCTTATAGAGAAGCCCTCCTCCTGGAACTCTTTTCAAATATCGTAATATTCTTTCTAGTGTTTGCCAGTGACTGAGTTGTGGCTTATGCATGTATTGAATCACCACACTTATTGCATATGATATATCCGGCCTTGTTACACAAAGATAAATCCCACAAGTCTTTGATATTTTCCAATATCCACATCTTCTCCAGTATCTGCAGATAATTTTGTATTTGAGTCTATGAGGGTTTATGCTGATCTACACCCCATCATTCATGTCTCCTCTAGTAGATCAATGACATACTTCCTTTGAGATAGTACAATCCCAAGTCTGAACTGTAATACTTCAATACCCAAAAAATATTTAAGTAGTTTCAGATCTTTTGTCTTGAATTTTGCACATATTTTTTCCTTGGTTTCCAAAATATGCTCGGGATCACTACATGTTAAGACAATATCATCAGCATATACTACCAAAATCACTTTGTCTTTAGGTTTTTGTTTAATAAATACGGAGTGATCTATAGAACATCTGTGAAATCTGGCCCGTATGAGTATTTGGCTAAATTTATCAAACCACGCACAAGGAGACTGTTTCAGACCATAAAGGGATTTCTTAAATCGACATACCGACTCCCCCTCAACCACAAATCCAGGTGGTTGTTGCATATAAATTTCTTCCTTGATATCTCCATTAAGAAAAATATTTTTTACATCAAGTTGGTAGACCTACCAGGAAGAGTTAGCAGCCAGAGATAATAAAATACGTACCAAGTTCATTTTGGCCACCAAAGAGAATGTTTCCTCATAATCAATTCCATAACATTGTGTATAATCTTTAGCAATGAGGCAAGGCATAAGGCGAGCAATGAACCCATATAGATTTTGTTTCACAGTAAAAACCCACATACAACTGATAGGTTTCTTATCTGATGGAAGAGGAACTAGAGCCCATGTCTGATTTGCATATAGTGCCTGTATTTCTTCATCCATTGCCACCTTCCACCCTGGATGTTTGAGAGCCTCCTCATAGGACCGTGGGACTGATATGGAGGACATAGGTGAAATAAATTGAAAACATAAAGGGGATAAATGATGGTGAGACACAAAATTGGATACGGGGTGAGAAGTAGAGGGCCTAGTGCAAGTTATGGGTTCTTTTCTTAAGGCAATGGGACAAGTATCATATTTGTGGGCCAAAAACAATAGGAGAAGATAGACTTACCTCGGTGGGATCCGTAAACTCAGCAGGTGTGGTGTCAGCCTGTGTGTCTGAGGGTGGAACAATTTACATAGCACGGGGCACAACCGGTCGAGGAGTAGTTGATACTGAAGATAGACTTGGAGGAGCATTGTCAGAGTAGTATGAAGAGTCTTCAAAAAAAGTTACATCCCTACACACAAGTAACCTTTGGAGAGTGGAATTATAGAAAATATAACTCTTATGTGTGCAAGAGTATCCTAAGAAGATACACTTGATAGATTTGGGATCAAGTTTCCTGTGTTGTGAAGGGGTATTATGAACAAAACATTGACACCCGAAGACTTTCAAGGGAAGTGAAAAAGGATCATCATCTGGAAAAAATAAGGAGTATGGGGATTTATGATCGAGAATAGAAAATGGTAGCCTATTTATAAGAAAGCATGCAGTAAGTATGGTATGCGACCAATAAAAGTATGGGAATTTCATGGTATATAGTAAACTGCAAGCTACCTCAAGAAGATGACGGTTCTTCTATTCTGCTACACCATTTTGTTGAGGGGTTTAGGTACACGATGTTTGATGAATAATGTCATTATCTTGACAAAATGAGTCAAGGTCCCCAGAAGTATATACTTTGGCATTATCAGACCAAAGCACTTTTATTTTCTGACCAAATTGAGTGACCACCATAGCATGAAAGGATTTAAATATGGATGGTATTTTAGAGCATTCTTTAAAGAGAAATAACCATGTGGTACTAGTAAAATCATTAATAAATGTAATAAATTACTTGATGCGGGAAATATTTGAGACGCTCAAGGGTCCCCATACATCTATGTGAATTAATGAAAAAGGAGCAACATTTTAAGTTCTGGATGAGGTGAGTATGTAGT
The DNA here is from genome assembly GCF_029961685.1 of Aristolochia californica. Classification (NCBI taxonomy): domain Eukaryota; kingdom Viridiplantae; phylum Streptophyta; class Magnoliopsida; order Piperales; family Aristolochiaceae; genus Aristolochia; species Aristolochia californica. Next base: position 28,432,742 of record NW_027181992.1, on the reverse strand, counting down.
CCTCTGGTGTTTGCTTAGTTGACAGACTTCACAATTTAACTCTGACCTTTCTTTAAGAGTAGGAAAAGGACGATGAAGAGATTGTGTAGATTGATGACCTAATCGATTGTGCCATAGACTTGTCACAATTTCGGTGGTTGAAACGGTATTTATTTTAGGCACGAAAAGGTAGTAGAGCCCCCCTTGTTCATGGCCTCCACCAATCACCTGCTTCGTTATAAGATCCTAAAACACATAAGAAGTGGGTGAGAAGGTGATGAGGAAATTAAAATATTTTTTAAGCTGACTAACAAATAAAATATTCAAGGGAAAATTAGGAATAAAAAGAATATTTTTGAACGGAAGTGATGGTGTAACAGAGGTGGATCCTTTCTTGAGAACTTTAGTTTGAGAGCCGTCAACTATGGTAACAAATTTATGTGAGAGAGAAGGAGAAACTAAGTATAGTAGATTTTTGTTACTTGTGAGATGCTCGGAGGCCCCTGAGTCAATTATCCAAGATGAAGATGAGGCGGATAGCATACTTGAAATGGTGGTGGCAACAAAAGTTGAGGAGGAACTTGGAGAAGAACCATCCGTGCTTTCATTTTCTAGAATAAGTCATACTCATCATCGATAAGGGTTTTCTTTTCTGTTGATGTAGTAGACTGGTCCTCCTTTGTATCACTTACTAAGGTTTGGTTAGCCTTCATCCAATCCATTTTGCTATGGATTCTATAACATGTCTCTATAGTGTGGCCATATTTTTCACAATGGATGCATTCCCCATAATAGCACGTATCTATGGTGTGGCCATATCTCCCACATTGAGCACATTCCTTGCCATCTGTTCTGATAGAACCATTCTTTCCACCTCTTTCTCGTCCTCCTCTATAATTTCTTCCATGGCCTCGGCCACTGTGAGTTGATGTTCCCTATGCCCGGAGTACATAGCGGATGATACTTCAGTAACAGAATAATAAGTGTCTTGAATACAAAGTAATGTGACACATACATCATCAAAAGTGGGAATAGCAGAGGCACTAAGAAGTTGACTTTTAGTAACTTTGAGATATGGCTTAATATTTGCAAGGCAAATAGCAATCACTAAGGCTTCTTTCTACTTGTCTTAGATAGAGACATCCGTGGAGGTAGGCTGAGCTATTTTTCATTCTTGAAGAAGGCCTCTAAAATGAGCCAAATATTCATGAATATTTTCTCCTTGTTTAGTGTTGAACATTCTTTGGAGAATATCATATGGCATGTGTTAGTTGTTAGAGCTAGAGTACAACTTAGCACATGTCTCCAAAATTTGTTTAGCGGTATCAAGATGAATAACATTGTTGGAGACATGTTCTTCCATGTTGTTAATGAGACAACTAATAACCAAAATATCATTTTTTAACCACTTAGTATAAGAAATATCTTCTTCATCAATAGGAGGCATGATTTTGGTGAGGTGAACAAGTAGCTCCTTTGTTATAAGAAACCGGCGAACCAATGTGGACCAGCTCATGAAATTTGGTATCCCTCGCAAGGGTATAGTAGTAATCTTGAGTATATCACTCTGGTTACCCATGTTTTCTTCAGCCATATTAGGCAATTCAATGTAACAAAATTCTACAAAAAATAATAATAATAAAACCAAGTAGATTTCTTCAACCAACTCGGTTAATGGAGAGGCTTAGCATAGAATCTAAGTAATCATATTTTTGAAATTAAATGAATAAATAACTACTCATGATAGACTCAATATCAATCTTCTTTATCAAGCAATCTTGTTCCCAAAAAACTATAACCTTTTATGCATAAAATCTCAACATAAGATAGTTTTTCAGTCAAAAATTTCCCAACCGACAAAGCTGCCTTGGTAACTTCTTCTAATCCGAGATGCATAAATATCAATAATCTCATAAGATAAAGATAACCATAAAATCATCTCTAAACTATCTTCTAAATCCGAAAACCAAGAGCATGAATTAATAATATCAAGAATAAAAAAAAAACTTTATTATTGGAAGATATGGAGGACTGCCATTTTTACGAGAAGATTATATACATCATTTGCAGCAAGTTGGGAGTTCATAATGTTCTCTCACCCCCAATTTTAGGGGGAGTGCTAGAAGATGGGTCTAATCTCACACGACCAAGGAAGGCCCACATATTTAAGATTGTCGAAAGATGGGCCCACACCCAAAAGATATGGACCCACCATGATCACTAGCTGGTGGGACCCACCATGATCACGAGTTGGTGGGTGTTACGGTTTCGGATCTGACACAAGGATTCTTTGGGAGGATCTGGGATCTGCCAAGGGTTACGGGTCTTCCATGCATTACTGTAGGGATAGGAGGAAGACATGGGGAAGACGAAGATCAATGGAAGATGAGAGAATACGTGGGTTTTTGAGAAAAACCCTAACCTCGAGATCAAGAAGGTGATCTCTAGCCTGTTTATGCTAGTTTTAACCTAATTCTCAATACTTCAATGTTTGTCTTTCTCATACTCTTACCCCTTAAATAGGGTTCACCCTTTTAGGGTTTAATATAAAATATTTCAAAAATACCCCTTTAAATAAAATATTCTAAAAATACCCTATAAATAAAATATTCCAAAAATACCCCTGTGGCCTAAAATTGAAATAAATAAATTAAATTAAATAAAAATAACTAAAATAATAATATTATTGCATGCACAACATTACACGCACTGGAAGAACGAGTTTGTCCTCAAGCTCGAAAGTAGGGTCTGTATGCCGACGTCTCCACCTGATAATTCGGTGGCTAAGAGAGATATATCCCCGTAAGCATAGCTTGGTTTGCGTTGAAGAAGGTGAGTTCTTAGGCTACTGTCCTCTACCTGCATTGCTGCTGTTGAAGCTAATAGGTCTCCACAGTCGTCAAGCATGATTATTTGCAATGTTGCTACGGTAGCAAGGTTCAACTCCAGATAATTCATCTCCTCTACTCTTGACAGTAAATGTTACATTGAGGGACCCATGGCATGCATAACATCAACAACTGAACTAATTGAAACCTTCGCCATCAGTACATCCGGCCTCGCCCCATCAGTGATAGGAAGGTGGAGAGTGCAAGCTTCCCATGCGTCAGTAGCCCTAGCCATAGACATTGAATGCTCTCTATCCATTACAGCCCACTCACCAAGGTAGGTAATATGTTCGATAAGTAGTGAATCCAACTTCATATCCTGCTTGAGTTGCTGGAGGGTGATCCTATGGACAAAGAAGATAAGCCATGGCTGGTGACGTCTGTCTCCTGATGCAAAGCATTTGTCAATAAAATTATACTGCTTGGTCCCTTCCCTCCAATTATGTTCAGTATCAGCTACACAAAAGCGGAACAGTCCATAATCTGTTGAGTACCAGTAGTTGGCCCTATTTTCAGCAGGAGCATAATACATCGTCTCTGCTACAACACGACATTCTCCACCAGAATCTGTAGTGCCATAGAAGGAACCAGATCCTGGCCAGGTGCGTTCATGTTTACCACACGTTGTCATATATGGAACAACAACAGAAGCAATAGGTTCCCCTGGTGCCATAAACCGGTCCCATTGTGAGATATATCCATTTGCAGCCGCTATGCTAGCCTTGAAGCCATTTTCATCAAACCCATAGCCTTGGTATGCTCTGCAATACCATATTCCTCTTGTTCCCTGAATGCCATCAAGCTCAAGCAAGGCTTTAGAGGCTGCAACTGACATAACAGGATGGCTTGTTGACCACTTAATCACAATATTTTGAGGCTCATGAAGTGGGTTTAGAGACACAAGGAAAAGGAGTCCAGTGTCATCAATATTCTGAATCACATTGAGCCAATATGTGAGGCATGCGTTGTTACTCATGTTTCCAAGAGAATTCCAGGCACTCCATGCTGAAGGGTTCTTAGGCATCAAATTTGTACCACGGTGAAGGAAAATATCACAGTAGACATATTGAAATGCACCAAGGATTCTGGTTTGTTCATTAGTAGCTTCTTCTCCTAAAGCTCTCAAGGCATCTGCCAGAATTGCTGGTATGGGCAGCACTGTTTTGGAAACAGCAGTCAAAAGGACAATATCACCCAACTTCAAAATTTGCAAGTGGTCCGGAAATCCCGAAATTGTATCACAATAATGGATAGAATCCCAAAGGAACATGAATGGTTTCAGATCTAATGTCTTCCCTAAGGGATAGAGGCACAAGCAGTGCCAACAGTGACAGTATGAAAGGACACTTCTGCGGAATTGCCTCCAAATTTTCCAAATTCAAAGACTAGGGATGTGAAGAAAATTACCTCGTAGGCCTTCTTGGTGAGCCTCTCCAGGAATGGAGATTTTCCCAACTGTTCCATGCTAGTCTCGGTAATGTAAAAGATGTCCTTCTGCCCTGGTTGCATTCTAGAAATGTACGGATCCCGGGATGCAAACTTCCCTTTATTGGTACTTTCAAATTGAAGAAGCTTTGCTAGACGGCTCCTGTTAGATGCATCCTCGATGATGCCTAGTTTTATGGACTTGCCAAACTCTTTCCAGAACTTAGCATATGATCCTCTCTTCAACAACACTTCTCCAGTGTAAAACTCATTAGGAGCCTCATCAGCAATACGAACTGATCATGTCCAGTGCCTTCCTGGTGAGTTGCTTCTTTATCATCATCAAACTGCTATGTTGTTGAAGCCTTACTCGAGACACATTGAGTGGCAAGGTGTCAGAGTCAACAAGACCCGTCAAAAAGCTTAAATATGTTGGAAGAAGCTCATCAAATTCACCTTCAGCAGTGAAGTGACTCCAAGCCATTGGCTTTTCATTACCAAAGTCTTTTGCAAGAGAATGGTAAAATTTGTAGTACTCTTCATCAGTAACCTCTTCATTTGATTCACCATCCTCTTCTGAAACTGCTGACTCAACCTCCTTGCTTGCCCAGAGATAGATGGGGACGTTGATGACTTCAGAGTATCTTTCAACCAATTCCTTCAATTTGTGTTGTTCCAAAGATTCACTAGCTTCATCCCTAAGATGTAATCTAATCTCGGTAGCATGACCTAATGGTTCATTCCATGTGTCCTCTGAGATTGCAGAGGCTCCATCAGCGGTAGACTCCCCTAAATACTGTTCGTCATTGTTGTGTTTGCTGATAACTTCAACATAATCAGCAACCAAATATACCGAGTAGAAACCAAAATATTCAACGACAACATTGTCAGCAGTCCCGCCCAAAATATTCAGCAGTCTCCATAAAATTTTCAACAACTTCTTCACTAAAATAAAACTAAAGAGGTGCAAGCGTTGATGTCCCCCTAAAAAAATTTCTATGAATTCCGGCATCCCCAGAAAAATTACATGGCGAAATTTATACACACAAATCCTAATTCCACCAATTAAGCATTGTTGCTCTGCAACAGAGGACAAAAAACCTTTGTCCACAATTTTCGAGCAGCGTTGCTGCTGCTCAGCCTCTTGGAGGCCCTTCAACCGCATGGAACCACCGATTTGACCTAAAAATAGATGATAATTCAGAAGCTTACCCCCAATTTCGTTGGAGATGGTTCCCCACTGGGCTTCCGAGGGCGAGGTTGAGGCTGAGAATGAGAATCCGGAAGCCAAAGCCCACCGGATTTGTTTCCGATGACGCTTCCTCTTTTTTTGGTGGACGCTTTTTTCTGCCGGTGCTTTTAGCTTGTCGGAGACAGAGGAGGGATGGCCTAAAGGATTCGCCATGACCAAGTTAGATCGGAATGCTTCCGTCTGTTGTGCGAAAAAATTTGCTGCTGGCCGTGAGAAGGGGATTTGTAAGGTTGAACCCAAATCAGCCTGTACCACGGAGATTTTGGCAGAAAACCCTTCCAATTTCCCCAAGTCTTCATCATTGTTGTTCTGCTTTGGATTTCCTTGCGCGGAAATCTTGAATTTTTCTGAAGCCTTGCCTTTCAGCCCGTCCGAAGTTGAGGTTGCCCCCATAGGGACTTTGGCCGGTAAACGGGACGAAATTTTCAATTTTCTGGCTTGTCGCCTGTTTTCAATTTTTCTGTTGCTTTTCCTTCGTTGCGTTCCTCTTGCTAAAAAATTTTAGGTCTTGTGACGTTTTTTGCGGCAGGGCGTGGCTCCCTTGTCCAACATTCCATGAAGATTTCATACAATGTCCGTGTTTCTCCTAATTCTTTGCATAATTTTTCCATCGAAACATTATCTTTTCCATTGAAACGTATACCTTTTCCATGCGATCTTTTACCTCATGCAATTTTTGGGATACATAACCCATTGTGTTTCCGCACTAATACCAATTGTTACGGTCCCGGATCTTACACAAGGATTCTTTGGGAGGATCTGGGATCTGCCACGGGTTACGGGTCTTCCATGCATTACTGTAGGGATAATAAGAAGACGTGGGGAAGATGAAGATCAATGGAGGATGAGAGAATACGTGGATTTTTTAGGAAAACCCTAACCTCGAGATCAAGAAGGTAATCTCAAGCCTGTTTACGCTAGATTTAACCTAATTCTCAATACTTCAATGATTGTCTTTCTCATTACTCTTACCCCTTAAATAGGGTTCACCCTGTTAGGGTTTAATATAAAATATTTCAAAAATACCCCTATAAATAAAATATTCTAAAAATAACCCTATAAATAAAATATTCCAAAAATACCCCTTGTGGCCTCAAACTGAAATAAATGAAGTAAATAAAATAATAACAACTAAAATAATAATGTTATTGGGTGCATAACAGTGGGACCCAACATGATTACGGGAGGTGGCATGAGAAGTCTTACACTAAGAAATCTTACAGATCCAGAATTATTATGGAAGCAGACATCACAGAAGAGTATCAGTTTAAAGGTGTTTTTGTCATGTTAGTCTTCTATTTATATTGGGTTATTTAATTATGATAGGACTTATCTTTAAGTGTTAGAGTTTGGGTGTAATTGGGACAAAGTTAGTTTAATATTAGTTGGACTCTACTACTTTCCACTATTATAAATAGAGGTTCAAGTACTCTAATTACGAAGAAGTCAATGAAGTATTTCTCTTTTCCGTAAATTCAACATGGTATCAGAGCAATTTTTGTGATTCGACTCAGTCATCCCACATAGATAATGTGATCCTTTTCTAATCTATTATCTCAAACAATTTGTTTCATATTTATCTTTTTGTTTCTCTTTTCAGTACCTATACCCATTGTTTGGTTTGCGTTTTCACCTCTATACTAAGCTTTTCATATTGAAAATTATTTATTGATGGAAATATTTTTGAGTCTATTTTCTAAGGAAAAGGGTTTTTTTGCAATCGGAGTTATTTACAAAGAGAAATTGATATTTGAAGCAGCAAAGGTCAGATTGGATAAGAGGTTCAAGAAGCAGCAAAAAGTTTCAACTTCCAAGCTATTTAATGCTATCAAGAACGAGAATTTATATGGAGAATTATATATCAAAAGAAATATCTATAAGTCTATTTTTTTACCTATTCAACCAATTCTCGATCTAAGTTTTTTATATGGAGATATTGATTTTGGAAGACTCAATGGTTATGCTAGCAGAAGGAGAAAGGCTACTTAGTTTGGCCAGATTACAGTGACAAAAATCTATCAGATTATATATCTCAATAGAAGTATATTTTATGAAGATAAGTTCTAGTTTTATGAAAGGTATTTAAGTCTGTTTTAAGAAGGAGAAAGTTTCATATCAATCTGATCTATATTTAAAGAAATATCTGCATTGGAAGAATCAAAGGTCATGTTGGTATCCTATTTCATTGAAAAATCCGAATTTAAGCCGATTGTTTTTGCATGTTGGTTTAAGTAGAAGAAGCATAAGAAAGATGTATTTTATTCCATATGTTGTCGTAAGTTTTATGTGGAAAAATATTCAAGAAAGGGAGAGCAATAAGATGAAGCTTTTGCACCTAAGAAGAAATGTTTTTAGCCAAGAAAATTGAAGACCAAGAATCTTGACTCTCAATAATAATTGTGGTAATTATTGGTGATACTTGACTCAGCTCGACTCGATTATATTTATCCGGTTGGATTATTATTTTGAGGTATTCACAATATATTCCTTGGTCAGTATATTATTTTGTATAGACTCACATCAAATTATTTCTTGGGTCAATTTACAAGGTTTATTATTTTGGTTCGTGTTATATGGGCCCAGGCCCATTTTAGTTGCATGTGTCTCTTTGGATGAGACATTATTATCAAAGAACTGGTGGCCTCAGTATCCTATCTTCCACTTTACCCTTTACCCATAGGTTATTTGGCAGCCTTTCTCCCACCATCCTTTATTTGATTCTCTCAAACATCTTTGGGCCAACCTCTTGCGTGTTGGTTTGGTTGGGAGTTTAAATCCATCATGGTTGGGTGTTTTAAGTCCATTACGACTTCTATATGTATATATAGATATACCTGTGGGTCTTTTATCATAATCTCGTGAATGACAGGCATTACCCACTTATCACATCTTTTATTGCCGTCTTGTGAATGATAGACATTTATCACGTATCACATCTTTTATCCCTGTCTTGTGAATGACAGGTATTTATCACCCATTTATACCTCTGAGAGTCGGTGCTCGGGTTGGGATATCGTGATGGAAGAGCTTATTACTACATATATGTTACCCCCCTTAATTGGCATTTATCACTCCTACCACTTGAGAGTCTTTGTCCTATGGAGGGACACGGTGATGGAGGAGTTTTATTACACTTCTAAGCATTGCATACAGACAATGTCATATGGCTTGGAGTGATTTTACTCTCACTTATCTTATGCCAGTTAGGCCTCATGGAAGAGACCACTAGCGTGAGGGGAAGTGTTGGAAGATATGGAAGTGTTGATTTTTAGGACTCCATGGATTTAGCTCATGGAGAAAAAGATAAAGGCACCCATTGGGAGAAAATGTTATGGACTCCATAGTAGGTAGAGTAATTAGTAGACGCCGGGGTTAAATTATGTAATTTCCAAGTTTATGCACTTTGCATGTTTAGATGTATTTTTTCTTAATTTCATGGGCCTTTGCTATGTACGTCAACCCTAATCCTCTCATATATGGAGGATGGGTGCTTGAATAGGGATTAAGCATTGATCAATAGTATTAGTTCAGAGATCGGATTCTCTCTCCCAACGAGGTCCAAGGTGCAACCTTCCTTCGAAAGCTTGGTTATCTTTAGCAATAGGGCATTCCAAAAATCCCAACCCTTCCTCAAGGACGTATTCCAATCTGGAACCAAGAGGAGATCATTGGGTGACTCGATCCATGGCAAGGGAGCTTAACAATGTGGTATCAGATAGGACCACCATCGGCGATTCTTTTTCTCCCACCGATTGGCGCAATGAACTAGATGAAGTTCGGATTGAAGCATAAACTCAAAACGCTGCACTTTGAACTGATTTTATGGAGCTCCAAGAAACTGTTCATCAACTCAGTCTTCACATCTGTGAGTTGATTGCTCAGGATTCTGCACTTCCGGGCAGTTCCAACCAGCCTTCCGAGCAACACCCCCCACCCCATCCATCTACACTGCCTCCTTTGTGTCCAGCACATCATATCCTAGGGGGGGGGGGGGGGGGGGGGGGGTCCACAGCCCAAGCAACTCCACCATTCCCAGGTATACCAAACTAGATTTTCCAACTTATGATGGGTCCTTCGACCCTATGATATGGTTACATCAATGTGGAAAAAAAATTGGAATCAAAGAACACAAGCAGATGACAGGGTTCCCTTAGCCACCTTCCACATGCTCGACAAAGCGCAGCTATGGTACCATCAATTTGACTCTTAACACTATATCCACGATTGGGATATTTTTAAGGATTATTACATGTTGAGGTTCGGTCCCCCAGCCCGAAGTAACCCTCTGGGAGATTTGGTCAACCTACAACAAACCGGTTCCATAGAGGCTTATCAGAAACAATTTCAGGAACTGCTGGCACGAGCAAGTAGGTATGTACATCCTACTCAATATGTTCATTTATTTACTACTGGACTAGTGGAAGCACTTTGCCTAGAAGTGGAATTACATGACCCACCGGACATAGCACATGCTATGAATCTGGCCCGTACCTTGGATGCCAACCAGAGGGTCTTGAAAGAGTCTCTGGGGCATAGGCCACCATGGCAAGGCCGTGTGAACACTGGTGCACCACACACCACTACCTCTCCTCTGCGCAATGGCCAAAACACCTCTCAACCATCGGAGGCACACAAGTTAACACCACTGGCATAATTCATTCCCCGCCTTTCCCGCCCAGAGATGGAACAAAGGAGGGCCAAAGGGCTCTGTTACAATTGTGATGAGCAATACCTGCTTGGGTACATATGCAAACTTCTGTTTTGGTTAGAGGTGGATGATTCCGAGGATACCACACCAATTGAGGAAGTGGAAGAGCCCGAGATGGAAGAACCAGCAATTTCCCTCCATGCTATGATGGGGTTGCATAGTACTAACACAATGCAGGTCCGTGCTAGCCTACAACACCTCATGTTGCTCGCATCAGTTGATTCAGGCAGCACCCATAGCTTCATCAGCCAACCAGCAGCACAACAACTTGGCCTGCCGATTCAGCAGAACTCTCGCATTTCGGTCTCGGTAGCCAAAGGGGACAAGATTTCTAGTGTTGGAATTTGTTCAGAAGTACCTTTTGTTATTGAAGTCAACATTTTTGTGGCGGATTTCTTGGTCATTCCACTGGCAAGGTTTGACTCGGTTTTGGGTATTAAATGGCTGCAACAATTGGGTCCAATTTTATGAGATTTCAAATCCCTCACTATGAGTTTTACGTCTGACCAGCAACCCATTATCCTTTATGGGGCTCGTGCACCATCACCTTGCACTCTCCTTCACCTCCAAGTTATGGACTTGGACCGATGTAAGTTAAACTCCCTCATTATAGAATTTGCTGATTTATTTTAGGAGACAGTAACTCTTCCACCTATCCAAGCCTATGACCATCGGATTCGTTTAAAAATGGACACTGATCAAGTAGTAGTGCGCCCATACCTCTACCCCCATTTTCAAAAAGATGAAATCGAGCGGCAATGTCAAACTATATTAGCACAAGGCATTATTCAAACCAGTCGGTCTCCATTTTCTTCACCAGTGTTATTAGTGAAAAAACATGACAACACTTGGCATTTTTGTGTTGACTACAGAGAGCTGAATGCCCATACAATCAAGGATAAATTTCCCATACCAGTGGTGGACGAACTCTTGGATGAATTACATGGGGCAAAATTCTTTACTAAACTGGATTTGAGATCCGGGTACCACCAGATTCGGGTACACCCTACCGATGTGGAGAAGACAGCCTTCCGCACACATCATGGCCACTTCGAATTCCTAGTCATGCCATTTGGGCTATCCAATGCCCCATCCACAGTTCAGGCCCTTATGAATGAGGTATTTCGCCCTCTCTTACGGAAGTATGTTCTGGTTTTCTTTGATGATATTTTGATATATAGCAAGCATTGGGATGACCATATTCAGCATTTGTGCCATGTCTTCAACCTCCTACATTCACATCATTTATTTCTCAATCAATCCAAGTGCTCCTTGGGTACCACCGAGGTGGCTTATCTGGGACATGTCATCTCAGCCTCTGGAGTTAAGGCAGACAGTAGCAAAATTTAGGCAGTCGTTGACTGGCCCCCTCCACATTCAGTCACTGCGTTACGGGGATTCATAGGCCTGGCCGGGTACTATCGGAAGTTCATTTGCCATTATGGCCAGCTCGCGGCTCCTCTCACGAGTTTACTGAAGCGTAACGCCTTCACTTGGTCTGACGCCGCTGCCTCCTCCTTTGATCAGTTGAAGCATGCCTTAGCCACAACTCCGGTGCTCCAACTTCCCAATTTTGAAGAACCGTTTATTATAGAATGTGATGCTTCTGAAGGCAGCATTGGCACGGTCTTACAACAACAAGGACATCCCATTGCATATTTTAGCAAGCACCTAGCCCCACACCACAAAAAATTAGCCGCGTATGAATGCGAACTAATTAGCTTAGCCAAAGCCATTCAGCATTGGCAGCCTTGGGATCTACACTTCATTATTCGCACAGACCACTGCAGCTTGAAGTATCTATTGGAGCAACGCATAACCACTTCCTCCCCCCCCCCCCCAACAACATTGGCTTAGTAATTTGATGGGCTTCGATTTTAAGGTGGAATATAAACCAGGAAATTTAAACAAGGGGGCCGATGCCTTATCCAGTCAGGAGGTGTCGAAGCCAGAGCTACATGCAATTAGTCAACCACGGTTCCTTTTGTTGGATTCACTTCAGGATGAAATTCAGCAAACTCCTGAGCTCATTGACCTATTTCACAGCATTGAGCAGCAAACCATGGACAACAACTAGACCATCCAAGACAAACTCATACTGTACAAGAATCGGATTTATCTACCTCCTACTTTAGCCCTACTCAATACAATCATATCTACATATCACGAAAGCACTCATGAAGGCCAGCAAAAGTCATATTTTTAGCTTAGTCATGACTTCTATTGGCAAGGAATGAAATGCATGGTGACTGAATATGTGTCGGCATGTCAGGTCTGCCAAATCAACAAAACCGAATCATTAAGCCCAGTAGGCCTAGTTCAGCCTCTCCAGCTCCATTCTCAGGTATGGGCGGATGTTTCAATGGATTTTATTGATGGACTCCCAAAGTCCTCTGGTAAATCTATTATCTCGGTAGTGGTGGATCAATTCTCCAAATATGGTCACTTCCTTCCTCTGTCGGATCCTTACACGGCGACCCACGTGGCTCAGATTTTTATGGACCAGATTGTCCCCCTTCATGGCTTACCGAAGTCCATTACCAGTGACCGAGATGCAGTGTTCACTAGTACCTTTTGGAAGTAGCTTTTCAATTTACATGGCACCAAATTGGCTTTCTCTTCAGCATACCACCCTCAGACAGATGGACAAACAGAGGTGGTCAACCGGACCATTGAGATGTATTTGTGTTGCTTCGTGGTGGATAATCCCAAAAGTTGGGTCCATTGGCTTGCCTGGGAAGAGTTTTGTTACAATACCTCCTACCACACAGCCCTCCGGACTACACCTTTCAGCATGGTTTATGGTCGTGACCCCCCTCGTTTCTTATCGTATGTCGCTGGCTCTTCTCGCGTGGCTGCTCTAGACCAGGCTTTGGGGGAATGTGATTGTATGCTCAACCAGGTCAAAGCTCACTTGCAGCAAGCCCAGGCTACGATGAAGAGCACATATGACAAAGGTCATCGTGACCTCTCTTATATTCCTGAGGACTATGTCTGGCTTCAGCTTGAACCTTACCAGCAGCTTTCACTTATAGCCTCAAAACGTCACAAACTTTCACCAAAATCCTATGGGACATTCCAGATTTTGGATCGTGTTGGCAGCGTTGCTTATCGACTGAAACTTCCCCCGGACGCCAAGATTCATGATGTTTTCCATGTCTCACTATTGAAGTCGTTCAAGGGTGACTCACCTATGTTGCACACACCCTTGCCATCGTTAGAGGATGGTCATGTTCTGCCCACTCCAACTCATATTTTGCAAGCTCGTCGTGTCCATGGTTCATGGGAGATTTTAGTCCATTAGGCAGAGACAGAACCTGTTGACGCCTCTTGGGAACCATTAGAAGCATTCCGGGCCCTCTACCCCTACTTTGAGGTTGAGGACAAGCTCTTTCTCCAGGAGGGGGTGATGTTATGGACACCATAGCAGGTAGAGTAATTAGTAGACGTCGAGGTTAAATTATGTAATTTCAAGGTTTATGCACTTTGTAGGTTTAGATGTAATTTTTTTTATTTTGTTGGCATTTGCTTGGCCTTTGCTATGTGGGTCAACCCTAATCCTCTCATATATGGAGGATGGGTGCTTGAATGGGGATTAAGAATTGATCAATAGTTTTAGTTCAGAAATTGGATTCTCTCTCCCAATGAGGTCCAAGGTGCAAGCTTCCTTAGAAAGCTTGGTTATCCTCAGCAATAGAGCGTTCCAAAAATCCTAAGCCTTCCTCAAGGACATATACCAATCTGGAACCAAGAGAAGAATGTCGGGTGACACAATCCATGGCAAGGGAGCTTAACAGAAAACAAGAGGAAGAAGAGGGTATGGACTTGATGTCCGAACCCTTCCCCTGAAGCTCAATTTATAGATTAATCAAACTACATTATTACAATAATACCCCTAAAACTTAAACTAATTACATTTGATAATCTCTATCAAATTAATCTTTATTTAGCATCATACCATCATTGTATGGGCTTGTGGTCCTTCTCCTTGATATATAGGCCTTGAGCCCATCTTCCACATCTCTTGGATGTGTGGGTCTTCATTGGTTTTATGGGCTTGGGCCCATCATCCAACACACTTGGATATGTGGGCTTGGCCCCATCTTCCAACACTCCCCCTCAAGCTGGGGATGAGAGAACATCATGAACTCCCAGCTTGCTAAAAATGGTGTATAAATTTTTTTTGTATAAAATGGCAGTCCTCCACATCTTCCAACACTCCCCCTCATGATGGTGCTCTCTTCCATGGGACCCAGCAGGCATAAGATAAGTGAGAGTAAATTCACTCCAAGCCATACGACATTGCTCCTTACTCCAGTCATAACCCATGCTGGATATTGGGCACACTCCTATCATTCTCAGGTAGTGCCACTCCTATCTTCTGTGGGGGGGGGTGGGGGGCGGTTGTATACTCAATACTTAGAAGTGTAATAAAAAACTCCTACATCACCGTGTCCCTCCACAGGCCAACGACTCTCAAGTGGTAGGAGTAATAAATGCCAATTCAGGGGGGGTAGTGGTCCATAGATACTTAGGCCACCTCTTCTTTAATAATAATGTCTCATCCAAAGAGACATAATAGCAGCAACTGAAATGGGCCTGGGCCCATATAACACGAACCAAAATAATAAAAATCCTTGTAATATGACCCATGAAACTTGGACACGTATACAGAGGCAAAAAATAAGTGGGCCATGTCTGAGTTGACTCGTTGAGTTGACCCAAACCGGGTTGACTCAGTTCGAATTGGTCCGACCCGCCGGATGAGCAGAAAGAATGAGTTTGGCTGGTTGCTGGTTTGCTGGGAACTTGGCCAGTCTGGGTTGCTTGGTAGACACACGACCTGGATTTAATAATTTTCCTAACTTAGGAAACATATAATTCTTCAATAGTGCCGAAGGACTCGACAGAAATAGTCCAGAAAAAGCAACTCAGTGCTAGTGATTCCCAAGCACAGCAGAGAACCGTGTGAAGTCCATTGTCTCTGCAAATGGCAGAGGCTAATCCAGCGAGCAGAACAAAGATAAATATTTTCAAAGAGAGTCGTGATCTTTCTGAACAGAGGAAAACCAGAGATTCCCGATGGATAGCAGCAGCGAAGATATTATCTAGAAACAGAAACAGAAAAATTAATCTAGTGGGCATCTTCGTCCTCCCAAAACAGAAACCAAGCAGCGATGAGACAAAACCAGAAAATCAGCAGTGTGTTTTCCGTGAGGATAGATGGAAGGACCTCAGGTTGCTAGTGAAGAACTTCAAGAAATAATAGAATTACTACGCTGTAATTAGGCTGATTTATATTGCCAAGTTGGGATCAAACAGAGATCCCATGAAGCTTGATACCAACAACATCAGCAGTGTGTTTTCCGTGAGGATAGATGGAAGGTACCTCAGGTTGCTAGTGAAGAACTTCAAGAAATAATAGAATTACTACGCTGTAATT
This sequence comes from Aristolochia californica, assembly GCF_029961685.1. Classification (NCBI taxonomy): domain Eukaryota; kingdom Viridiplantae; phylum Streptophyta; class Magnoliopsida; order Piperales; family Aristolochiaceae; genus Aristolochia; species Aristolochia californica. The sequence continues at coordinate 28,417,047 of NW_027181992.1, read as the reverse complement.
AGGCTGATTTATATTGCCAAGTTGGGATCAAACAGAGATCCCATGAAGCTTGATACCAACAACATCAGTAGTGTGTTTTCCGTGAGGATAGATGGAAGGTACCTCAGGTTGCTAGTGAAGAACTTCAAGAAATAATAGAATTACTACGCTATAATTAGGCTGATTTATATTGCCAAGTTGGGATCAAACAGAGATCCCATGAAGCTTGATACCAACAACTTCAGAAGATACTATAAGACACAATCCAACTTTGAGCAAAAACTTTCCAGAAATAAAAAATGAGCAGGCTGGATCATGGAGATTACTTAGGAAGACAATGTCCTCTTATCCGTAAACCGTATCTCTTCTCAGGAAACCAAGGCCTACAGCAAAGAAGATATGATTGTATCTTTGGAAGGTAGTAGAGATACGAAATAATTCCCACAAGATTGGTACTGTATAACCGAGATCACCGGTCTAAGATTGTTGAGGACCACAATATCACCGGTTTGAGATTACCCTCCAACTAGGTTTTTGCAGTAATAATAATCTTGATAGATATACTTCCAGAAATAATTTCCACCTGCGGAAATCAGCAGTAGATGTTGTAATACCTACGACCTTCCGATACAGAGGCAACTATTACAATGGGAGACCCACCATGATGCATGAGCTGGTGGGACCCACCATGCGGACGTGGGATGCCAAGAAGAGTCCTCACCCAAGCTAGCACGAGTTAAGAGATAAGAAGCACAAGCTGAAATGAGTTAGAAGACTTGAAGATCAAGTGGGACCCACAAAAATACCATGAGCTGGTAATCTTATCAATATGAGCTGGAAGATCATGTGGGACCTACAAAGATAAGGCCACAATCTAGCCTCCTCTCTTATGTCAACGTTATTGAAGAAGAGTTATAGTTCAACTTATATTAGACCTCTAGTAGATTGTGTTATCTTTTCATGATAAACTTATCTTAAAGATTTAGAGTAGGAATGTAATTAGGATATTTAAAGGTTAATTGTATAAGGACTCTATCACTTCCTCAACTAAAAATATAGGTGATTTAATTCAGAATTAATCTATTTCTACAATTCTTTCTTGAGTAAATTTCTCTCTCTTTGCTTGGTGCACACCTTTCTTCTCTTCTTCTCTTCTCTCTACGTGAGAGTTTTCTTCCCATTTTCTTCTTTTTATTTCTTTCTTTTCTTGATTGGAATATTGTAAAATGGATCTTAAATTCAACATGGTATCAGAGCACTAAATTTAGGATCACCACGTCAAAAAGAATGCTCTAAGAAGATATGATCAACACCACTCATAGAAGGCTCCTTGTGATGAAAGATCACAAACCGTGAGATAAGTGTTTAATTTTTTTATTACTTCATGTTACTGGTTTCTGAATTTAGAAGATTATTTAAAGATGAGTATGTGAATGTTTTTCATCTTATGAGATTGTGGATATGAATGTCTCTTGATCTAGAAGAAGCTATCAAAACAGTTTTGTCGGTTTGGAATTTCTGTTAACCGAGACCAGTCCATGATCGGATTGTTGAAAAAAAATCATGGGAACAAGACTCCCCTGATATAGAAGATTGATATTGAGTCTCTTATGATTGGTATTTATTAAGGAAAAAATCAGAATAATGATTTAGTGTCAATGCTAGGGTTCTCCATGCATCGAGTTGTTTGAAGAATACTACTTGGTGTTATTATTAAAAAAAATTTTGGAGATTTATTTTAGTTGAATGGCCTATCATGGCCGAAGAGAATATGAATATCAAAGGTGATATACTAAGAATTACCACTATACCCTGATGAGGGGTATCAAATTTTATGAGTTGGTTCACATCGGTTCGGAGGTTTCTTATAACAAAGGACCTACTTGGTCACATCACCGACCGTAAACCACCTATTGATGAAGAAGACATTTTTTTATTACAAATGGTTGAAAAATGATACTTTTGTGGTTAGTTGGCTAATCAATAGCATGGAAGAACATGTCTCCAACAATGTCATTCATCTTGACACTGCTAAACAAATTTGAAAGACATGTGCTAAGTTGTACTCTAGCCCAGATAATCTATATAAACCATATGATATTATCCAAAGGATGTTGAATATTAAACAAGGAGAAAATATCCATGAGTACTTTGCCCACTTTAGAGGCTTTCTTCAAGAGTGGAAGTTAGCTCAGCCTTCAACCACAAATATTTTTTACCAAGACAAGCAGAAGGAAGCCTTAATTACTGATATTTTCCTTGTAAATATTAAACCACATCTTGAGATTACCAAGAGTCAACTTCTGAGTGTTTCTGTTGTCCCCATGTTTGATGATGTATATACAACACTACTCCCTAGTCCAGACACTTCTTCCTCCACTACTAAAGTATCATCCGCTATGTATTCAGATCATATGGGAACATCACCTGACTGCAACTGAGGCAGAGGTTATAGAGGAGGCTGAGGAAGAGGTGGAAGGAATGGCTTCGGTTGTACTCATTATAACAAATTTGGCCACACTATAGATCAATGCTATTTCAAGGAATGTAGTTATTGTGAACAATATGGTCATTATAGATAAATATGCTATAAAGCCAATGGAAAATCAGAATTGACAAATGCTGATCAACCCTTTGTAAGTGATACAAAAGAGGAATAGCCCACAAAATAAGCAGCACAGAAAATTTTTACTGATGAAGAGTATGAGCTATTTTATAAAATGAAGACAATGCTAGGTTCTTCTTCCAATTCCTCAGCAACTACTACTGCCACCACTGCTTCAGGTATGCTATCTGCCTCATCTTCATCCTGGATAATTGACTCAGGAGCCTCCGAGCATCTTATAGGTAACAAAAAATTATTACATTCTTTATCTCAATGTCTTTCACACAAGCTTGTTACCATAGCTGACGGTTCTCAAACCAAAGTCCAAGTGAAAGGATCCACTTCTGTCACACCATCACTTCCGCTCACTAATATTCTATTCATTCCTATGTCTCAAAGAAAATACATCTTGGATCTTCTTGAAGAAACAAGAATGAAGGGTTGTAGACCATTTGATACACCTATGGATGCGAATGAAAAATTGTGTGCCACAATTGGAGAAGATGTTGACAATGGAAAGTATCAAAGTCTTGTGGGAAAATTGATCTATCTCAAGGTAACCAGGCTAGATATATCATATGCTATGAGCGTGGTAAGTCAATTCATGAACAAACCACAGATTACTCATAGGCAAGTGTTGGAGAGATTACTACGATACTTAAAAGGTACTCCAGGAAGAGGATTGCTATATACAAAACATGGTAACTTCAATATAGAAGGCTTCTTAGATGCAGATTGGGTTGGATCACCTGATGATAGAAAATCTATGTCTGGGTATTGTACCCTTGTTGGGGGGAACTTGGTCACATGGAAAAGCAAAAAGCAAAACGTGGTTGCAAGATCTAGTGTTGAAGCAGAATCTAGAGCTATGGCCCACACTGTAAGTGAACTTTTATGGATAAAGACTCTTCTTACCGGATTGGGATTTTATAAAGGAGGCTCTATGGGCCTACATTGTGATAATCAAGCAGCTATTCAAATTATGTCAAATCCAGTCTTCCATGAAAGATCTAAACATATTGAAGTGGATTGTCATTTTATACAGGAAAGGTTTCAAGCAAGAATAATTTCTCTTAAGTATGTTTCATCTCAAGAGCAATTAGCTGATATCCTCACCAAACTGGTTACATCCAAAATTCTATCTTATATAGGTGGCAAACTGGGTATTTATGATGTATTTTCTCCTCCAACTTGAGGGGGAGTATTGGAAGATAGGTTCAAGCCCACAAACTCAAGGCTAGAAGCCCACACGACAAAGGAGTGGCAACGTGGTTATTTATGGTATGTTCCATAAGGATTGCATGAAGATGTAAATACATTATCTTAGTATGTCTTTTAATCTATTGAATTGTAACCCTAAGGGTTTTGTAACACTATAAATATTAGGGTTTTGTAACACTATAAATAAGAACATTGGCTAAGAGGTAAGGCATTCAAGCCTTCTCCTCTCTTTGAGAAAATATCCAGCCATCCTCTCTTCCCCCTTGACGCATTCTCTCCTTCCCTTAATCCAAACTCTCCTCTCTAATGTCCTTTTCCTTTCTCCCTCTTCTCTCTTCTTTCCTTCTTCTTCCACGATAACTTAGAGTCATTCTCATGGGGTCCTAACTTCTACAGCCCTGAAGTCCAAAATTCTCTCCCGGTCCACCAACCATCACGCTGCTTTTGCCCTTAAAAAATATTTAGTTCATCATCGTATTTCAGAGCTTGTTCTCCTTGAAGAACAAAGTTCTTTTTCTTCTCCTGAATTACATCTTCGAAATCATTTAAATCATGACCTTACAAATCTTCTTAAAAATAAAACTACTCACTGGAAACAATGGGTAAGATTTCACTAGTTGATCGACGAGGATGGAAATACAAAAAAATTCCATGTCATTGCCTCAAAAAGATGGAGACCTAACCATATCACCTCTCTCTATCATGAAGATCAAGTGATCGTAGATAGCCTCTCTATATCTCATCTTCTTGTGAAGTTTTCTAGAAATCTATACTCTAAGGAGTCATTCAACCGACCAATCCTTCATCAACTCTACTTCAAGTGTATCAAAAATTTGGAAGCTGAAAAATCTAGAGCATCCATACTCTTCTAAAGAAATTGATTTGGCTGCCCTTATCTTGCCTAAGGATTGGGGCCCAGGGCCGGATGGCTTTAATGGATAGTTCTACCACAAATTTTGGGGAACTGTCAGAAATAATGTGCATGCCTTTGTAAACAATTTCCATCATGTTGGTATCACCCATAAATCCATCAGAGCCTCTTTCATTGCTCTAATCCCTAAACAATCCAACTCAACAAGACTTCAGACTTATCAACCTCATCACTAGCTCATAAAAAATCATAGCTCGCATTTTCCTACATGTTGTACATGGACTGTATTTTTTCACACTTCCTCTCAAGTTGATGAATGGATATTATCCATTCCAAGCTTGCTTGTTAATCTCTAAAAAAATAGTACCATACAATCCTTTGGTAAATACATAGACAAATTGATCACTAGTAGGAAGGGAAGGTGTACATATTAGGCCACTATCCAGCTTCTCCTTAATAAAGTGTCTATAAACTTCAATGTGTTTGGTACAGTCATGTTCACTGGTTTGTGTGCAATATTGATGGCTGATTTGTTGTCACAATATAGCATCATTATACCTTCCCACCTGACTTTCTGATCCTCCAAGATTATATTTAGCCATAGCAAATCACAAATCCCAAGAGCCATTGCTCTAAACTCAGCTTCTATGTTGGACCTTGCAACTACATTTTGGTCTTTGCTTCTCCAAGTCACCAAATTACCTCCTAAGAAAGCGCAATACCCTGAGGTCTATCTTCTATCAACTACGGATCCTTCACAATTTGCATCTGTATAGGCTTCAAAAGTCATCCCTTCTCCTTTATTAAACAAGATTCCTTTGTTTAGTGTACTCTTCTAGTACAGGATTCTATGCACTACTTTGAGATGTGACTCTCTTGGATTGTGCATAAATTGACTAACCACACTTATAGTGTAAGCTATATCAAGCCTGGTATGTGACAAATAAATTAGCAACCTCAAAAGTCTTTGATAAGAACCTTTATCCACCATCATGTCCTCTAGAGCATCATAAAGTATGTGGTTTGACTCTATGGGTGTCTCTACTGGCTTACATCTCAGCTTGCCTATATCAGCCAATAAGTCTAACATATATTTCTGTTGGGATATAAAAATCCCCTGCTGAGAGTGGCCTAATTCAATACCAAGAAAGTACATACAATTTTCCAAGCTCTTTAATCTCAAACTCCATCCTCAACTATTTCTTCAAGTTCTCCATTTTGTCCAAGTCATCTCCTATGACTATAATATTGTTTACATAGACCAGCAGTACCGTTACTCCTCGTATTGTCGAGTGCTTCACAAACAGGGTATGATTGCCTTGACTCTGTTTATAGCCCATACCCACCATCACTTTGGTAAATCTCCCAAACCAAGTTCATGGGGATTGTTTTAGTCCGTACAAAGTTTTTTTAGCTTACATACTACTCATTTTTCTTCATTCCATGAAAATCCAGGTGGAATCTCCATATAGATCTCCTCTTCAAGATCACCATGTAAGAGTGCATTCTAAACATTAAATTGTTGTAATCTCCACCCAAAATTTACAGCCACTAATAGTAAGATTCTCACTGTATTCATCTTAGCCACCGAAGCAAAAGTCTCCAGATAATCTATGCCATAAAATTGAGTATACTTTTTGGCAACTAACTTTGCCTTATACTTTTCCAAAGATCCATCTGAATTGTATTTAATTGTGAACACCCATCTGCACCCAACTCATTTCTTCCCTCTTGGCAACCTCACCAAGTCCCTAGTCTTGTTTTTCTCAAGTACTTCTATCTCAATCTTCATACCATTTTTCCAATTCTCATTTCCTAATGCCTTGGATAATGTTTTAGGAATAACAACTTCATTTAGACTCGTAAGAAAGGCCTTGTGTTTAGGAGAAAGATTCTTATAGGATATGAACAAATACAGAGGGTGTTTGGTACAAGCTATAAATCATTTTCAAAGAGCAATAGGAACATCACAATCTTGTTGTTCCATTGTTTGAGGGATGTTATCACTGGGTGGAGTACTTACCTCGACATGACCACCAACGAAATTGTATGATTATGCCAGCACAGGTTGAGAGATTGGTACTCTTTTTCTTGAGTAAATCTGCAATGGACCATTAGAGTCTTGAGTTTGTGTCCCATGTAACATTCCTTGTGACTTGGATGTATGAGACTCAGCTTCTAACTGCAAGTTTGACTCGGATGTGGTATTTGGAAGAATGTTTTACTCAGAAACAATGGCTGGAAACTCAAGGAGAAACTAATCCCTATTATTATCTTCTATGAAAGATTTCCCCTCTTGGAGATAAGAGCTAGTAGAGTAATGATTTTATTCAACAAAAGTAATATACCTATTAAGAGCTCGAGGGTCAAGTTTTCCTCTGTTTTGAGAATGCACATGAACAAATGCAATGCAGGCAAATATTTTTGGGACAAGATTAGTGGATGCATTAAAATCTGGAAAGAAATGTTGGGGAGCACTCATTGGACTTTTGAAATCCAGAACTATTGTAAGGAGCCTATTGATGAGATGAGCAACAGTTAAAACTGTTTTCCCCTAATACTATTTTGGGACATTTTTTTGAAACAAGAAAGCCCTTGTAAAGGCAGCAAGGTGACCATTCTTACGTTCGGCCATTCCATTTTGTTGGGGTGTGTCAACACTAGAAGACTCATGTATGAGACCCTTTTCTTGGAATTAAAGAGAGAGAAATTGGTTTAAAAAGTCTTTAGCATTGTCAGATCGAAAACTCTTTATCCTATCACCAAACTGAGTTTTAGTCATATTATAAAAAGTTGGAAAGACCACACTCTCATTAGATTTATTTTTAATAAAAAAAATCCAAGACACGCGAATGCAATAGTTTATAAATGAGACAAACCCTCATGCCCCGAAAATTATAGCAATAATAGAAGGTCCCCAAATATCACTATGAATCAAGAATATTACAAAGTGGGACCCACCATGTTTACATAAGCTGGTGGGACACACCATGATCACGTGAGGTGGCATGATGAGTCACCACACGAGCTGGCATGAGTTGGAAGATTTGGCAATCAAAGTGGGACCCACCATGATAACCACGAACTGGCATCCTTATCACATGATTTGGAAGATCAAGTGGGACCCACCATGATAGTCTCGAGTTGGCATCCTTATCATATGATCACGTGCTTCATATATGAGTTTAAGTTGTAGTTATGTTAGTCTTCTCATTATGATGAGTTATTTAATTATGTTATGACTTATCTTTAAGTGTTAGAGTTTGGGTATAACTGGCACAAGGTAGTTTAATTGTATTTGGACTCTACCACTTTCCTATACTATAAATAGAGGTTCATGTACTCAAATTATAATCAAGCAAAGTATTTCTCCACTTCTCAACTCGTGAAGTATTCCTCTCTAGCCTAAACTCTTTTTTTCTTTTTTTCTCTTCTCTCCTCTCTACCCAAGAGATCTCTCCCTCCTTCTCTTTTTCTCCCTCTCTCACCTTGCTCAAGATTTCAGTCATGGGTCCTAAATTCAACAAACAAAAAATGAACTGATTTTCTTTTATTGCTGATAGAAAAAGAAGCATGTTTTGTGTTTTGCAAGTTCACACACATTACAGTGAACGCTATCAATGGTTAAACATTTGAATAGTGAAGGAAAAATTATTTTGAGAACCTTAAAATATGGGTGACCAAGATGAAGGTGTTGAAGCTAGATCTTGTCTTTATTAGATTTAAATAACTCAGAAAGGAATGATAATGACTATAAAATCTTAACTCTATGTTGTCCATTCGATTCTTCAAGATAGTAAAAACCGTCTCACTCCCTAGCATGTCCAATCATCCTCTTCATGCTTTGTTCCTGAAAAACACAATGAGAGGGATACAAAGACACGCTGCAATTAGAATCATTTGTGAGCTTTTGGATTGACACAAGATTGGTGCATAATTTTGGGATGTGAAGGACACTCTTGAGTGTAAGACAAGCACCCAAAAGATATCCCCCTAGCCAGCCATAGATGTCACTGATCCATCAGCCATGGTTATTTTTCTATTGCTGGGACAAGTGAATGGGTCCTGTGATTTTTAACATCTAGGTCATTAACTTAGGAGTTGGAGGAGACCTTATCCGAGGTATTAAAAACATGCATAGAGGAAACTTGAGAAGAGGGAGGAGAAATACATGTGAACACCAAAGAACAAGTACCTGTTATCGACAGTTTCTCTAATGTCCCCAACAAATTCCTCAATTTTTCAATCTCTTCTCTATTGAATTCGGTAGTTGGGAAGTTTTCTTCATTCCTTGGTTGTTTGTTTGCCATATGCGCTTGTCCCTATCCTCTTGTTTGTTCACTCTTCTCAGACCATTTTTTGTCCGTTGTTCGAGGCTTGACATAGAGTTTCCAACACTTCTCCTTGGTATGGCATGATTTTTTGCAATATGTACACCACAAAGTGTCCTTGTTGGATGGGCTTGACAGATCTATTTGCCCACTGTCTTTATCCAGATGTTGCTTAGAGCCATAACTCTTCATAGAAGAATTTTTGGACACCAACACTGAACTCTCTACTGTGAGAGTTTCAATCATAACACCCCTTCTACCTTCTTCAACAAGAACAATTGCTATTGCCTTATTGAAAGATGACAAATCCTCTTGTCCAAGTATTTGGACTCTTACAACATCAAACTCAATGTTTAATCTGGCAAGAAATTCATAAATTTTATATTTTTCTACAAATCTCTTAAGGATAGTTGCATCTTCAATGTGTTTCATTTGGATGCATTGATAATGATCCATCTCTTGCCATAAGTTTTTCAAAAAAAAATTAAATTAATAGACTAATCGATTTCCCTGTTTAGCGACTGAAATTTCTGTATTTATCTCATAGATTTGTGCAGCATCATGAACTTTAGAATAGGTCTGGTTGATTGCTTCCCATATCTCCTTGGTTGTGCTTCAAAAACGTACATGTATCACTAGTTTCTCCATAACCAAGACATCACCAAAGAATGTTCATCTCAAGCAACAAATTTAGGATCACCTTGTTTCGGACTGGTGCCAAGCAGGTGATTCAGTTTCCCTCTTTCCTTCAAGAATGAGTGGACCAATTAAGACCACTTCAGATAATTTTTCCCATTTAACCTATATGTTGCCTGAATATTCTGCAATTCTCCCATTGTGGCAGACTTGTTGTTGTCAGTCAAAGAAACTTCTAAAGTATCATTGGTTTTAGTGAATGAAGACATGGTTTAGAGAGAAGAAAAAAGGATATTGGAATTCACAATTTCATGGTGAGTTCACTACAAAATGAACTCGAAGCTCTGATACTATGACAAAATATGTTGAACTAGGTAATTTTGTATTGAAAACTAAATTAGAAATGAATTACAATGATTTATATGTACAAAAAAATTTCACTATATTTGGTAACTTTCTAATCCTGGAGATACAAACCAGAATCAAATAAAAATTCTAATCCCTACAAATTAGTAATTGCAATCACTAGAGAAAGTCAAATATTCATATTTGTACATGAACTGTATTTTCCCTTATGTTGCACGTGCTAAGCTTTACACGGGCTGTATTTTCCCGCATGTTGTATTCACAGCTACACATGGACTGTGTTTTCCCACATTAACCTATGGAAAGAATATGTGAAAAAAATTTGTCTTTGTTAAATTTTAGAGATTTTTCTTTATTTTTTATCTTTTTCTAAAAAAAATTGAAAAAAAAATAATAAGTTAAACATTTTGGCTCCGATGTTTTATAATTGTATGGTCATTGTTAGTTTTTTTTTAAAACTGTTCAGACACTCCTTTCCTCCTTTCAACGAGATTAACCAGAGAAATAGTGGAGGAAAGACCATGTTTGTACCAGTTTTTTTCATGCTATTGTATTGAGCTGAGTTGTAGTTACGAGTCAAGATAGGAGAAAGGACCTCATCTAACAAGCTTTTGCTAGAAATAATTTTTGTTATTGGTCTCATAAAACTATACTTGTGAGTTCAGGAGTATTAGACTTTTAACTCATAAACTAACATGAAATAAGAAATTTAGAGATATTCTTTCTTCTATCTACTTGCCAGCTGAATATAAACAAATTTTCTATAAATACACTGAGTTTTAAGTTGAACTATAACTCTTTGTGACTGCAATTCTTTTATCTCTAGCTATTAGAAAATGACAAATCTAAGGCCCATTTTGAAAACTGTTATTTTCTCACGTTTTAGGGGTCAAAATTAACACTTTGAAAAGTTGTTACACTTCCAAGAGTATGTACATATTTTTCAAATGGCAGAGTATATTGGTACGTTTTGAATTTAGGATCCCTTTTCCAATATTCTGAGCAAGAGAAGAGAGAAAGAAAAAGAACAAAAGGAGCAGAAAGCTCTTGGGTAGAGAGAAGAGAAGAAGAGAAGAAAGGTTTGCGCCAAACAAAGAGAGAGAGAGATTAACTCAAGAAAGAATTGTATAAATTTTCTATAAATACACCTCTATTTATAGTAGCGGAAGTGATAGAGTCCTTATACAATTAACCTTTAAATCTGCTAATTACATTCCAATTCGAACTCTCTAAGATAAGTATATCATGAAAGCATAACACAATCTACTAGAGGTCTAATATAAGTTGAATTATAATTCTTCTTCAATAATGTGGACATAATGGAGGAGGGCTAGCTCATGGCCTAATCCTTGTGAGTCCCACATGATCCTCCAGCTCATATTGATAAGATTACCAACTTGTGGTATCTTTGTGGGTCCCACTCCATCTTTGAGTCTTCTAACTCATTTTAGCTTGTGCTTCTTATTTTCTTAACTCATGCTAGCTTGGGTGAGGACTCTTTTTGGCATCCCACGCCCTCATGGTGGGCCCCGCATTATAACCCTCCCCCTCAAATTGGTGGTAAGAAAACATCGTAGATGCCCAGCTTGTTGTAGATGGTAGACATACTCTTATGAGTGACCGGCTTGGTGAGAATATCTGCAACTTGACCTTGTGATGATATATGTCATAGAGATAAAAGGCCTACTTGGAATTTTTCTTATAAAATGGTAGTCCACTTCAATATGCTTTGTTCTTTCATGGAAGATTGGATTTGATGTAATTTGTATTGCTGCTTGATTATCATAATATAGATCCATCAGAGCTTCTCTGTAGAATCCCAATTTAGTGAGAAGAGATCTTATCCATAGGAGTTCACAAACAGTGTGTGCCATGGTTTGATATTTTGCTTCTACACTAGACCGTGCTACTACATTTTGCTTCTTGCTTTTCCATGTTACCGAATTCCCTCCAACCATCGTACAAAATTCAGAAGTAGATTTCCTGTCATACGGGGATCTGGCCCAGTCTGCATCTAAGAATCCTTCGATGTTGAAGTGACCATGATTTTTATAGAGAAGCCCTGAAGTTCCTTTCAGATATCGTAATACCCTTTCAAGTGCTTCCCAATGACTAAGTTGTAGTTTGTGCATGTATTAACTCACCACACTTACTGCATATGATATATCCAGCCTTGTTACACACAGGTAAATAAGTCTTCCTACTAGTCTTTGATATTTCCCGATATCTACATCTTCTTCAGTGCCTCCACATAATTTTGTATTTGAGTCCATAGGAGTTTCTGTTGGTTTGCGTCCCATCATTCCTGTCTCCTCTAGTAGATCAAGGGCATGCTTCCTTTAGGATAGCACAATCCCATGTCTGGATTGTAATACTTCAATACTGGGAAAATATTTGAGTAGTCTAAGATCATTTGTCTTGGATTCAGCACATTTTTTCTTGCTTTTTGGATGCCCTTAGAATCACTACCAATTAAAATGATATCATTAACATATACTGCAAGAATTACCTTGCCTCTCGGTATGTTTTCAATAAATATTGAGTGATCCCCAGAGCATCTGTAAAATCCGGCCCGTATGAGGGTTTCACTAAATTTCTCAAACCATGCACGAGGGGACTGTTTGAGACCATACAAAAATTTTTTTAGTCGACATACTGACTCCCCTTCAACCACATACCCAAGTGGTTGTTGCATATAAATTTCTTCTTTAATATCCCTGTTGAATTTATGGAAAAGATAAAAACTTCATTGACTTGTTATAATCAGAGTACATAAACCTGTATTTATAATAGAGGAAGGTAGTAGAGTCCAATTATAATAAAACTACATTTGTCCCAATTACACCCAAACTCTAACACTTAAAGATAAGTCCTAGCATAATTAAATAACTCAATATAGATAAAAGACAAACCTACCTCAAACTAAAACCCTTCTAGGACGTGACCATTAGATAAAGATACTTTCTTGAGTCCTTCTTGATCTTTCAACTGATGTGATCAGGGTGCTAGCTCATGGTAATCATTGTGGGTCCTACTTCTTATGGGCCTTCTTTGATCGTTTGGCCCATCTTATAATACTCTTAGATATGTGGGCCTTCCTTGGTCGTGTGGGCTTGCAACCTATCTTCCAACAATCCCCATTCAAAGAAGAATTTTTCACATCAAGTTGATATATCTGGCATGAAGAATTGGCCGCCAGAGATAATAATATAGTACCGAGTTCATTTTTTCCATCGGACATAAGGTTTCTTCATAATCAATTTCATAACAGTGAGTACAACCTTTAGCAACTTGTTGAGCCTTCAACCGTGCTATTGACCCATCCGGATTATGTTTGACAGTATAAACCCACTTGCAACTGATTGGTATCTTATCTATTGGAAGAGGAACCAGTGACCATGTGTGATTGTCATTAAGTGCCTTCATTTATTCATCCAATGTTGTCTTCCACCCTGGATGTTGTAGAGCCTCCTAATAGGATTATGGAACAGATATGGAATAGATATGGAACAACTAGAAGAAAGAAACCGACAACATAGAGGAGAGAGGCGATGATGAGACACAAAATTTGAAATGGGATGAGAAGTAGAAGGTCTAGTGCATGATCTAAGTTCTTTCCTCACAACAATAGGACGAGTATCATAGTGAGGGCCAAAAACAACTGGAGAGGAAGGACTTACCTCGGTGGGATGTGTCAACTCGGCAAGTGTGATGTCGACCACTTGCTTTGGGGGTTGAATAGTTTTTGTATCATGGGGCACAACCGGTCGAGGGGAACCTGGTACTGAGTACAAATCAGGAGGAGCATTGTCCGAATAAATGAGGAGTCTTAAAAAAATGTTACATCCCTTGACACAAGTAAACGTTGAAGAGTAGGACTATAATAAACATAACTCTTTTGTGTGCGAGAGTATCCCAAGAAGATACACTTGATAGATTTAGGATCAAGTTTGCTATGTCTGGGAAATGAATTATGAACAAAGCATTGACATCCAAAGACTCTCAAAGGTAGTGAAAACGGATCATCATTTGGTAATAATCTAGAATAAGGAGATTTATTACCAATAACGGAAGATGGTAGACGATTTATAAGAAAGCAAGCCGTAAGGATTGCATGAGGCCAAAAAAGTATGGAACTTTCATGGCATATAATAAACCTCAAGCTGCCTCAAGAATATGACAATTTTTTCTCTCGGCTACACCATTTTGTTGAGGAGTATAGGCACATGATGTTTGATGGATAATGTCATTTTCTTGACAAAAAGAGTCAAGGTCTTTGGAAGTGTATTCTTTGGCATTATCAAACAGGAGATTTTTATTTCATGACCAAACTATGTGACTACCATAGCATGAAATGACTTAAAAATCAATAGTATTTCATAACGCTCCTTAAATACAAAAAACCAAGTTGTGCGAGTGAAATCATCAATAAATATAATAAAATATCTTTCTTGAGAAATGTTTGAGACACTCAAGAGCCCCCAGACATTGGAATGAATTAAAGAAAATGGAGTAACACTTTTGACTTCTGGATGAGGAGAGTATGTACTCCTTTGTTGTTTACTCATTTGACAAACCTCACAATTTAATTCCGACCTTACTTTAAGAGTAGGAAACAAATAATGAAGAGACTGTGCAGATGGATGTCAAAACTGGTTGTACCATAGCCTTGTCTCATTTTCACTGGTGGAAACCATATTTATTTTTTGCACATCCAGGTAGTAAAGCTCCCCTTGTTCATGGCCTCCACCAATCACTTGCTTCATTATAAGATCCTGAAATACACATGAAGTGGGTGAAAAGGTAATAGAGCAATGAAAATATTTTTTCAATTGAGTAACAGATAATAGATTCAAAGGGAAAGTAGGAACGAATAGAATATCAATGAGCGGAAGTGATGGTGTGACAGAAGTGGATCCTTTCCCTTGGACTTTGGTTTGAGAACCGTCAGCTATGGTAAAAAAACTTGTGTGAAAGACACGGAGATAAAGAATTTAATAAATTTGTGTTACTTGTAAGATGCTCAGAGGCTCATGAGTCAATTATCCAGGATGAAGATGAGGCAGATAGCAGACCTGAATCAGTGGTGACAGTAGTAGTTGTTGAGGAACTAAAAGAAGAACCCAACATTGTCTTCATTTTTTGAAATAGTTCATACTCTTCATCAGTAAAAAAATTTGTGCTGCTGATTTTGTTGGTTGTTCCTCTTTTGTATCACTTACAAAGGTTTGATCAGCCTTTGTCAATTATGAATTGTCATTGACTTTATAGCATATTTCTCTATAATGACCATATTGTCCACAACAACTGCATTCCTTGAAATAACAATGATCTACATTGTGGCCAAATTTCTTACAATGAGTACATTCTTTCCCATCTGCTCTGCCGAAGCCATTCCTTCCACGTCTTCCTTGGCCTCCTCTATAACCTCTGCCTCAGCCTCGGCCATGGTAAGATGATGTTTCCCTATGATCTGAATACATAGCGGATAATACTTCAGTAGTGGAGGAAGAAGTGTCTGGAATATGGAGTAGTGTTGCACTTATATCATCAAACATGGGTGTTGATTTTCAGGACTCCATGAATTTAGCTCATGGAGAAAAAGGGAGAGAAACCCATTGGGAGAAAACTAGAGGAAGAAGGGTTATGGACTTGATGATCCTAACCCTCCCCTTGAAGCTCTATTTATAGATTTATGAAACTACTGTATTAATATAATACCCTGAACTTAGGGTTTAGGGTTTAGGGTGTTAACTATGGAACTTTAACTTAATTACATCAATGTCATCTCTATGATATGATCCTTTATTTATGATCCTGCCATCATTATATGTGGGCATGTGGGCCTTCTCTTGGATCTGTGGGCCTTGAGTCCGTCTTCTATATCTCTTGTATGCATGGGTCTTCCTTGGTCTTATGGGTTTGGGCCCATCTTCTAATACACTTGGATATGTGGGCCTTTCTTGGTCGTGTGGGCTTGGGTCCTATCTTCCAACACTCCCCTCAAGTTGGGGATGAGAGAACAGCATGAACTCCCAGCTTGCTGCAAATGATGTATACAATCTTTTTTTGTATAAAATGACACATCTTCCGATACTCCCCCTCACGCTAGTGCTCTCGTTCATGAGGCCCAACTGGTATGATATCAATGAGAGTAAATACTCCTAGCCACTAAGACATTGCTCCATAGTCCAATCTTAACTCATGTTGGATGTAGGGCACACTACATCTTCTGTAAATAGTATGTCTATCGGCATTGCTTTGAAGTGTCAACCTCCACCACCGTGTCCCTCCAAGGGACAACGACTCTCAAGTGGTAGAGTAATATATGACATTAATGGGGGGAAGTAACATAAATATAATAATAAGTTCATCCGTCATGGACTCCCAACCGCACATATTTTTGACTTTTTTGTTGGGGTATTAAGTTCTTCCGTAATGGACTCTCAACCACAAATATTTTTGATATTTTTTATGGGGTATTAAGTTCCTCCATCATGGACTCCCAACCACAAATATTTTTTATATTTTTGATGGGGTATTAAGTTCCTCCGTCATGGACTCCCAACCATAAATATTTTTTATATTTTTTACATGGTATTAAGTTCCTCCGTCATGGACTCCCTACCACAAATATTTTTGATATTTTTTACGGGGACAACAAAATAATGGTATGAGGCTACCTCTTCTTCAATAATAATGTTTCATCAAAAGAGACACAATAGCAGCAACTGAAATGGGTTTGGGTCCATTTACCATGCCCCAAAATAATCCTTGTAAAATGAACCATAAAATAATCCAATGCAAGTATATGTACCAAATAATATGTTGACCAAGGAATAATCTATCAATTCTTCAAAAATAATAATCCAGCCAGAGAAAAATTTTATCGAGTCTCACCGTGTCAAATTGTAGACCAATATATCCGAGTCGCTGCAGAAATATGTACAAACTTTGGTCTAGACACGTATACCAAGGTAGAAAATAAGTGGCCCGAGTCAGGTTGACCCGAACCGAGTTGACTCGGTCTGGTTGGTGCAGAAGCAGTACCCTCGGGTCATCTGGGAACTCGGTCCGGTCTGAGTTGGGTTGGAACAGGCACGGGCTGCACTGAACCGGCACTGATTATTTCATGTTTCCTAACTTTTAGGAAACATGAAATATTTGAACAGTGTGTCTTCTTCCCAACTTCCGAACAGAACAGAAACAGAGAATTCTTCGGGAGGAAATTTTCTGAATAACAGCAATCCAGCAGAGAGATCTTGAAGACGAAATGGAAACGGAAACTTTCCGAAATAAGAGACATCACCAGGAATCAAGCAGAACGTCGAAGGTAAGATTTTGACGATGGCAACTTCCAAAAAACAACAACACATAGCTGGCGCTCAGGAAGCTCGGCAACGCCACCAGAGTGAATAATTCTCAGAGAGGCAATGAAGGAGTCTCCATCTTCGACTCAGCATCCCTTTGCGCTGCCTGATGCTTCTTCTCACATTCATGGTGTCGGCGGAGATTTCATCCTGCATAAGATCTGACGACCCTCGCTCTGGGGACTCCGCCGATAAAGGTCCTCGCTCTTGCCGACACCGGCAGCTATCTCATATGGACCTAGTGCAAGTGGTGGAGTCCACAGTCCCAACAATGCCATCAAGAACCACTGGAACTCCCCACTCCGGAGGCGAATGGCAGAGTCGAAGCTACAGTCGGACTCCGACTCCGCTCGGAAATTTCAAAGGGTAAGTCCTTCGACGGAGAACAGCTAGGAGTTGGCATCCTTTGTTATGAGTGATGATAAATTGGTAATACAAGGGATCGGGTTTCCATGAACTGTTGATCAACAGTAATGAGTTAAAAGTTGGAGGCAACCTTGCTATGAAGTGATTTGCCATCAAGAGTAAATCAGCGTCAGGCTGGAGTTTCTGATGAAAGAAAAAAAATAGGATGGAGGAGGCTCCAATGATGACAATCAGAGCAACAAGAGTTGTTGGGATCACAAGTTATCACAGCAAAAAGAATCATCCATATAACAAAGAATAATCAACCATACTGAAAATAATATGAGCAAAGAAAAGAAAAAAATAGAGGGTTTCTTTGAATTTGAAAACCATATATGTAAGTCCTGAAAATCAAAGCTCTGATAACCATGTTGATTTTCAAGACTCCATGAATTTGTCTCATGGAGAAAAAGGGAGAGAAACCCATTGGGAGAAAACTAGAGGAAGAAGGGTTATGGACTTGATGATCCTAACCCTCCCCCTGAAGCTCTATTTATAGATTTATGAAACTATTGTATTAAAATAATAACCCTGAACTTAGGGTTTAGGGTTTAGGGTGTTAACCCGGGAACTTTAACTTAATTATATCAATGTCATCTCTATGAGATGACCCTATATTTACCATCCTGCCATCATTATATGTGGGCTTATGGGCCTTCTCTTTGATCAATGGGCCTTGAGCCCGTCTTCTATATCTCTTGGATGCATGAGTCTTCCTTGGTCTTATGGGCTTGGGCCCATCTTCTAATATACTTAGATATGTGGGTCTTCCTTGGTCATGTGGGTTTGGGTCCTATCTTCCAATACTCCCCCTCAAGCTAGGAGTGAAAGAACAGCATGAACTCCCAGTTTGTTGCAAATGATGTATAAAATATTTTTTATATAAAATGGCACAACTTCCAATATCTCTTCATCTTCCAACAATGGGGACAGTAGAAGCACTCAGAAGTTGACTCTTGGCAATCTCAAGATGTGGTTTAATATTTTCAAGGCAAATAGCCTTAATTAATGTTTCCTTTTGTTTGTCTTGGACAAAAATATATGTGGTTGAAGATTGAGCTAACTTTCTCTCTTGAAGAAAGCCTCTAAAGCGGGCCAAGTACTCATGGATATTTTCTCCTTGTTTAGTATTCAACATTCTTTGAAAAATATCATATGGACTGTGTAGAGTATCCGGGTTAGAGTACAACTTAGCACATATCTCCCAAATTTGTTTAGTGATGTCAAGATGAATTACATTGTTGAAGACTTGCTCTTCCATGTTGTTGATTAGTTTCAACCATTTGTTATATACAAAATGACTTCTTCATCAATAGGTGGTCCTCAGCTGGTGAGGTGACCAAGTAGGTCCTTTGTTATAAGAAACCTCCAAACCGATGTGGACCAACTCATAAAATTTCATACCCCTCGTAATGGTATAGTGGTAATTATTAGTATGCACCTTTGATATTCATATTCTCTTTGGCCATGATAGGCCTTTCAATGAAAATAAGTCTCCAAAAAATTCTAATAATAACACCAAGTGGTATTCTTCAAAACAACTTGATGTATGGAGAACCTTAGCATTGACACTTAAATCATTATTCTGATTTTTTCTCTCAATAAATACCACTCACAAGAGACTCAATATCAATCTTCTATATCAGGGGACTCTTGTTCCCATGAAAAAAATATTTCAACAATCTAATCAAGGACTGGTCTCGATTAACAGAAATTCCAAACTGACAAAACTGTTGTGATAGCTTCTTCTAGATGAAGAGGTATGCATATCCACAATCTCATAAGATGTAAAGCATTCACATAATCATCTTTAAATCATCTTCTGAATTTGGAAACCAGTAACATGAAGTAATAAAAAAAATTAAGAACTTATCTCACGGTTTGTGATCTTTCTTCACAAGGAGCCTTCTATGAGTGGAGTTGATCTTATCATCTTAAAGCATTCCTTTTGACGTGGCGATCTTAAATTTAATGCTTTGATACCATGTTGAATTTATGATCCTTTTTCCAATATTCCGAGCAAGATAAGAGAGAAATAAAAAAGAAGAAAAGGGGAAGAAAACTCTCGGGTAGAGAGAAGAGAAGAAAGGTGTGCACCAAGCAAAGAGAGAGATTAACTCAAGAAAGAATTGTAGAACTTGATTAATTCTGAATTCAACACCTCTATTTATAGTAGATGAAGTGATAGTCTCCTTATACATTAAACCTTTAAAAATCCTAATTACATTCCAACTCTAACTCTCTAAGATAAATCTATCATGAAAAGATAACACAATCTACTAGAGATCTAATATAAGTTGAACTATAACTCTATTTCAATAACGTGGACATAATGGAGGAGGCTAGCCCGTGTCCTTATCCTTATGGGTCCCACATGATCTTCCAGCTCATATTGATAAGATTACCAGCTCGTGGTATCTTTGTGGGTCCCATTTGATCTTAAAGTCTTCTAACTCATTTCAGCTTGTGTATCTTATCTTCTTAACTTGTGCTAGTTTGGGTGAGGACTCTTCTTGGCATCCCACTTCCTCATGGTGGGTCCCTGTAGCTTGTGCACCATGGCAGATCCCACATTATAACAATATAATGTGATATTCCTATAGACAGATGATTAAGTCTTGAACTAAAAATTCTGATAATTAGGTTAAAAAGAAGATAAATTAGAGAAAAAGAGTTTGAATAGGCCTAAAAAGGACTCCCCCTTTCTTTGAATCAGGCTTTTAAGTTATTTTTTCATAAAAGACAAAAAAAAACCCTCAAAACAAAAACTTACATATCTCCAAAAATATACCTCTAAAATGAATGAAAATTGAACCATAAGGAAGACATTGCCTACCTCGCAAACATCATATAAGATAAAAACATTGTTGAATTTATGGAAAAGAGAAATACTTCATTGACTTTAATGTACTCAGAGTACATGAACCTCTATTTACAATAGAGGAAGGTAGTAGAGTTCAATTACAATTATACTCCATTTGTCCCAATTACTCCCAAACTCTAACACTTAAAGATAAGTTTTATCATAATTAAATAACCCAATATAAAGAGAAGACTAACATGATTAAAAAACCTCTAAACTGAAACTCCTCTGTGAGACTTGCTTCCATAATAATTTTGGCTCTTGAAGACTTCTTATTGTGTAGGACTCATCATGCCACCTCACGTGATCATGGTGGGTCCCACCAGCTCGTGTAATCACGGTGCGTCCATATCTTATGGGCTTGGGCCTATCTTCCAACACACTTGGATATGTGGGCCTTCCATGGTCATGTGGTCTTGGGCCCATCTTCCAACTCTCCCCTTCAAGTTGGTGGTGAGAGAACATCATGAACTCCCAGCTTGCTGCAAAAGGTGTATATGATCTTGGTGTGTTGTCGCAAGCAATCAAAAATAAAACATGTACTCCTAAAAATATATGTAGTAGTGCGAGTAAGGATCGATCCCATGAAGAGTGACTAGTCTACTTTTATGCTCGGTAATCAAGGGTGGGGGGTTTGAGTATAACGAAAACACTTTTATGAAAAACAACTTAGAAACAATTCAAATTATAAGAATCAAAATCAATCAAAGGAACAAATCTCGGTCTAAGTCAACATCCACCATTGGAATTTCACAACTGATCATCGATGCAAGCATATACCAATTCACACTCTAGTATTCACCATTGGAACTATCTTCCTATCTCTCCTTTCATAGTTAATTAGAAAACAAGCGATCCAATTAACCCTAACTACTAAACAACCCAAGACAAGCACTAAAGGTTTAATCTAGCAACAGCCTTAAGAAATAGAGAGATCGATGAAGCTAAACAACACAAGCACAAGCGGCTGCATTTAATTTAGTCCAGCATTCTTCTCAAGATCTAATAATTCCTGACGCAACAAATCATCAAATCTCGATTGCTTCACAGGTTAGAGGGATCAAACAATTGTAGATTTGATATCTAACCTAGTAGTAGTGCAATGAGTAATATACTAGTAGGCCTCCTAGTTATTAAAGGAGACAATCATGAAAAAAAATTTAACAAAAGAACATCAAATACTCAAAACATAAATTGAATGATGAAAACAAATCAGATCTCATAGTTGTATTGATTCTGATGACTTCAATTTCCTTTGACCAAGTCTGAAAGTTTAGCCACGCAGGGCTATGAAGAAAGCTGAGGGAAAAACTTGAGAAAAGAGGATAAAAATCTGGAGAAGTGACCAAGAGGGGGCGTCCTCTTGAACTCTCCTTGTGTCTCCTTTTTATTCCCCTTCTTTCTCCCGGTTTAGGGTTTTTCTTTTCGTACATCCAGTCTGGGTCACTGTGCACGTGTTGCGACTTCAAGACCGGTTTTGACTAGGATGCAGCCAGTGTTTCTCAAAATTCAAAAAAAATTGTGGAAAATTTTCTTGGCGTTCCATAGAATCTTGAATCATCTCCACCAGAGCTTGGATGGGAGAGTTATGCCCAGATTACGAAGCAATGTCGAAACTGTCCAGAATTGTCCAATTAACATCGTTTTGCACTTAATGCCTCCATTTGCATCCTAAATCAAAATATAAAAATAATGAGTATATTAAGGCCCCAAATAACTATAAAAGTCTAAGCATTAAGGGATAAAAATATGACATTTTACATTCTCATCAAATTCTCCTACACTTAGCTTTTGCTCGTCCTCAGGCAAAACTCAAATTCACTTTCCCAAAAACACCAAGGTTTTAATGCCATAGAAAAAGAACAACCAAGCTCTTCAAAACTCATAACATATCATGAACAAACATTCTTAGACAACTAACAATTACTTAGTAAGCATTTTCAATCAAAGATGGAGTAAACTAAATAAGTAGACCCTCACAGAAATAAGCACTCGACTCTCATGTGTTTAAAGGCTATGTGTTTCTCTCAAATTCATTCCAATGAAAATGATCTACCATAGGCTTGCATATCTTCTCATTCTCCACCACTCAGATCACATGCATTAACACAAATCATAAGGACTTTTCAAGGGTTGTAACGGGGTTTAGGATCAAGGCGGGAATTATTTGGGAATGTAGCTAAAAAGTCATCAAAACTAGTGGAGCAAAAATGAATCAACTCAAGCTCGAATATATAAGACATGTAAAACCAATCACTCCACTCAGTAACTTCTTTGATTTGTATCTATCTCGTATAAATAGACCCCTTTCTTGGAATTTTAGGAGGAATTATGAACATGGACAGTTTGTAACTTTAAAAGTCATTCCCTCCATCACTTCCTTTCTTCTTTTATTTTTCTCTTCACCTTTTTTTTTTTAAATTACACTAACAATGAACTCATGAATTGAGGGTGAAAACATGTTCCATTTCACCAGTCATAGCCATCCCACAAATCCAGACACCCCCACACTTATTTCTTACACACCCATATGAACCATAATGATGAACAATGCTCCGCTAGCTCTACGGCTTGGGTAAAGGTTTTTTTTTAGGTTTGAAGATTGTAACGTGGGTTCACAAAAAAAACAATAAAGCTCAAAGGGGTTCAACAAAAAGGGAAAAAACTAATTACAAGGTAGGTTTTTTGGCTTATGTAGCTTCTAACAAAGAGGACCTTAATCATGTTCATGCATGCATGTGTCAATGTGACCTCAAAGAGAATCAAAGCAAGTTCTAGAGAAACAAATCCATGGAAGAATATCGCTCATGAAAGAAAATAGTGAGATTGATATGGATGTATCAGTCTTAAGGCTCAAAATCTCACTGGCTTTCGTCTACCAAATTTAGTCACTACCATCCTCAAAGAAAATAACTAGACTAATTACTTTTCAATTGAAGATTACTTAGGGGTTTAGTCCACAATGAAGTGGAATGAATTCCCCCTGCATTACCTAGTTCATCCCATTTATGGTGTTAGTCCAGAATGACTTGACTTCAAGTGAGATAACACCATTTCATCTCCTCAGGCAAAAATGACGGAATTCTGTTTCCGCCCTTTTTTTCAAGTCATCCAATTACCACGAGCGACGACGTCGCTTCCTTCCCCCCTCCCCCCTCCCCCCCCCCCAAAAACTAAAAACATCACGCTCATTTCCTTTCTCCTCTCCTCTCGCTCAGCCTTCGTCTCTGGACGAAAATTTTCGCCCGACTTCGTCTCTGCTCGCTCTGCTCCTCTCGCTCGGCTCTCGTCTGTTCATTCTGCTCCTCTCGCTCGGCGCTCGTCTTCATTCTCTGCTCCCTCTCTCGTCTCTTTCTCTCTCGGCCTTTCTCTTCCCTCTCCCTCTCTCGTCTCCCTCTCTCTTTTCCCTCTAGGCCTCTATCTCTTTTCACTCTCTGCCTCCCTCTTCCTTCTCGTTCTCGCTCTTCTCTTTCCTCCTCCCCCGATTTCCTTTGATTTAACCTATTCCGGTTTTGATATCCTTCGATTTCCTTCAATCTTCTTCGATTTTCGACGGTTAGGCGTCGATTTCTTCCATTGGGCTTACATTTCCCCATTCGGCAGTGATTTCCCCCAAATTTCAGAAGGTAATCCGAAACCCTAATTTTTTTTTCAACTAATTTAGTTTTGTGTTTGAGTTAATTTTAATTTTTGTGCGTAATTTATCTTGATTGTGGCCAAATTAATTCCAATAATATCACATTCATTGAAGCTGTTTTTATCTTTCATAAACTTGTGATGAATTTTATTTCTTATACTGTTTATCAGCAAAATCTCTACACCCGTCACAGAAGTGACTTGTTCCGACTCTAAACATAACTCCCCTTTTATTAGTTGGTTTGTTACAGATTTGATTGTGCCCCAATAAATAATTTGGAAGAGTATTGACTAAGAGAACTGTAACATTTCCCCGTTTGGTTTTAAAAAATTTATAAAATACTAAAAAATGGTTGCTGCAACCCCTATCTTAAAACCAGAGTTGGTAAAAAGAAAATTGGCTGGACTCTAAAATCTGAGATTTATATACGAATGGGCATATATCTTGGAGATAACATGGGATGTAAGAAAGAGTATGTCGATAGGTACATACTCAGGAGAGTAAATCTGATGATGATATATATGTAGCAGGTTCAGCTACTACCCTTGGTATGAACCTTTAAAATCTGAGAGTATTGAAAAGGGGGAATTAAAGATCTGGAAAGTAAAATGCCCTGTAGAGAGATGTGCTATGAAGATAATACTCAAAAAAATTTCTTTTCTTCTTTTCTAAGATTTGAGAGTTGCACATAATAGTGGCCAGCACTTGATGGATCAAGAGCAGAAATCTGTTTTGCTGCATATTGTCCTAACTTTATATTCTTAAGGAATTTGCAGGCACTTAATAGTGCCCACCACATTGTTACTTCTGGTTTTATTAGCATACTTTCAACAAACTGATAAGCATCTGTCAAGTACCCAGCTCAGCCTAGAAGAACTACCACACAATCATAATGTTGTTGACGAGGTTCTATGCCATGGTCTCTCTTCATGAAATGAAAATATTTCCATCCTTCTTCCCCATGATCTTAAACACAGAATGAGCATGCTCTAAGCTTCCACACTTTGCATACATGTCAATAAGAGCCGTATTAACAAACATATCAGCTGTAAAGTCACTGCCTTTAACAAATTTGTTCTAGTCATCTACAATGAAATTAGTTAGATTAATTTTGAAATGTGTTAGAATGTTGTTGAATATGTTTGAAGTGCTATGGAATGTTTATGTCATGTGGTGAGGAGATTTTGGAGTTATAAATATCCACCACATGGTCCAATTCAAACAAGGTTGAGTAGCTTACACGGGCGTCCATTAGCCAACGAAACCCGACCCCCATCAATGACGATGTACGGTTCGTAGTGACTGTAAAGTCATATGGGGCTCTACCAGGGGTGTTCGGTGAATTTGGACTTCATGAGTTTGTTTTTGCATTGTTCTAGTCATCTGCAATGAAATTAGTTAGATTAATTTTGAAATGTGTTAGAATGTTGTTGAATATGTTTGAAGTGCTATGGAATGTTTATGTCATGTGGTGAGGAGATTTTGGAGTTATAAATATCCACCGCATGGTATTTTGTTATTTGTTGGTTGTGTTTCTGTGTGTCCCTAGTTACTACAATGAGTAATGGTTGTCTGATAAAAAAAATTTCTATGACGACCATCTCGGATTTAGATTATAAATGGCTGGAAGAAGACAACAAACTCCTCGATCATATGACATTTGGACCTTCGATGATGACAACAAAATGGTCGATCTGTTGGTTGAGCAAGTCAATATGGGGAATAGGATGCCTAATGGGGTTTGGAAGCATGAAGTATATTTGGACTGTGTCAATAGGTTCAATGAAGACACAGCTAATAAAAAAACTGTTGAGCAGCTCAAGAATCGAAAAAAACATGGAAGAAAACTTACCAAACAGTAACAAGTTGTCTCAACACTAGTGGGTTCGGTTGGGATGCAACCACACATCGAGTTACTGCATGTCATTCTGTATGGCAAGACTATATCAAGGTCAGTAAATTATGATTGACTGTAAAACATTTTGTATGTTTTCTGCATTACTAGAACTCTATGCCAAGTCGTCTAAATGATGTTTTATCCTTGTAGGAGCATAAAGAAGCTGAAAAGTACAGACAACAAGGCTGCCCTCTTTATGACAAATTGGCTTTGGTAGTGGGAAACTCAATAGCCATGGGGAGAACAAGTCAAACTGACGAAGACATGTGTAATGATGTCCAACATCAGGAAGAAAATGAGCACATGGATATGCTCGAGGATGTCGATTTAGGTAGAGAATCTCCTTCGCCATTCTTTACAGAAAATGAGTCGGCACCTGATCAATCTCCAAGTACTAACCCGTCAAGTTCAAGTCGTTGTAGAAAGAGACCACAAATGGCCACTGATGATAGTATTATGTTCGCTGATACAATGACAAGAATTGCCATCCTACTGCAATCTCTACAAGCTAAAAATGATAAAGCCACCGGAGAAAATTGGTATGAAGCACTCACAGAAATCCCGGACCTATCAGTAGAGATGAAGTTTCGCACTCCTATATTGTTAGATACACCAATGAAGAAGGACATGTTTACGAAGTTGCCAGTGGAAGAGCAAATTAATTGGCTTAAATATTGTGCTGGTGAAATGTAGTCAATACTTTGAAGTACACTATGTATTTTGGGACGATTGTTTTGAAGTTTAATTATGTTTTTTTAATTATGACTTTATAAGACGTATCATTGATAGATTATGAATTTTATTATGGTTAAGATTTGGGTTTTCATGATTGTCGTGTTCTTATTGTGTGGATGAATGTTGTGGGTGTGTGATTGGAGATAATTTTATATAGGTGTGATTAAAAATAGGTTATGATTGAAGAACATGGTATGTTTTTGTGTTGATGATATTATGAAGAAACAAGAATTATTGTTGAAGTCGTTATTATGGTTGTGGTGATTGTATTTGCAGGTTTCCATGGAAGACAAAAATAGGAATACAATGATGATTTTATTGACATGTCTTATGTACATGATGGGAATATACTATATGAACCATCGGTCTAGACGTACATTACGTCCTCGTGGGATTGGTGGTTCGATTTATTTACAAAAGGCATTAGCGAAATCACCTGTTAAATTTTGAAAAGTTTACAGGATGAATCAAATTGTGTTTAAAAAAATGGCAGAGATACTTTATAGCAAAGGATTTTTATCACCTACAAAGACCATCTCAGTGGAAGAACAACTTGCATATTTTCTCATAACTGTTGGTCAAGGACAAGCGTATAGTGTCACAGCAGAGATGTTTGATAGATCAAAATGGACTATAAGTAGGTATTTCAATAAGGTGTTGAATGCTATTATCAAACTTCGGCCTGATTACATCAAACGGCCTTCAGAACGGACTCACTCGA
Source organism: Aristolochia californica (assembly GCF_029961685.1). Classification (NCBI taxonomy): domain Eukaryota; kingdom Viridiplantae; phylum Streptophyta; class Magnoliopsida; order Piperales; family Aristolochiaceae; genus Aristolochia; species Aristolochia californica. The sequence goes on along the minus strand of NW_027181992.1, from coordinate 28,389,410 downwards.
AGATTTTAAACAATCCAATGTTTAATCCGTATTTTAAGGTAACATCACTTGACATATAATGAACAATTTTAGATTAATATTTAGAGTTACTTGTATTAATTGAAATGATATAATTAGGATTGTATTGGGGCTATTGATGGAACTCATATCAAAGCAAACATCCAACTTGAAAAACAACAAAGGTTCTAGAACAGAAAAGGCTATCTCTCACAAAATGTGATGGCAGCATGTACATTTGATATGCAATTCATTTATGTACTTGTTGGATGGGAGGGATCAGCAGCTGATTCCCGTGTATTGAAGGACGCATTGACTCGCCGAAATAGAATTTGTGTACCTGAAGGTAAATAATATATTTTTATGTAGTATTTGTTTTATTTTATCTTCAATTATCTTATGTGAAAAATATTTTGTATTGTAGGTAAATATTATCTAGTCAATGCTGGTTATGCAAATATGTCAGGATTTTTGGCTCCATATCGAGGAACTCGTTATCATCTACAAGAATTTGGAGACAACCTTCCTAGAAATGATAAAGAGTTATTCAACCGAAGGCATTCATCTTTGAGAAATACTATTGAACGAACTTTTGGTGCTTTAAAAGCTCGATTCCAAATGTTGAAAGTCGCTCCTCCCTTTTCTTATAAGATCCAGATGAAAATTGTAATAGCTTGTTGCATATTACACAATTATATACGTAAAGAGGATTACAATGATATGTTTGAATTGGAAGATGATGACTCCGATGATGAGGTAGGTGGAGGAGGTGATGAGGTCCGATTAGCTGGTGAAAATTTGGATGGAGATAGCGATGATAGCGATGATAGCGATGATCTTGGGGATGAAGGCAACCTATCAACAACAATGCGGAGGCGTCGTGCATTAGAATCCACTAGAGCTGCACAATTTCGAGATGCCATAGCAACTAGCATGTGGAGTGATTATTAGTGGTTGTACTTTATTGCATTTGAACATGTATGTTGTCGTTCGTATCTACTAAACTAATAAGTTGATGATGTTAAACGCACAAACTCTAATTATATTGGTTGTTGTCATTTTATACCTTTTTTTTTAATTTTATTTATTAAGTATTTTTATACTATATAGTATGTTATTACAAAATAATTTATTTATTAATTATATTCATTTATGTTATTTTTAAATATTTTATGTAATTTAAATAATTTATTCTACTCCACGTAATTAGTTTAATAATTAATAATAAAATGTAATCATTAATTGGTTTAATTATGCAATTTCTATAATTAATTAAACAATTAGGTTTATTTATTATATTCCCTTATGTTATTTTTAAAATTTTATTAATTTTAAATAATTTATTCTAATCCCACGTAATTAGTATAATAATTTATAATAAAATGTAATCATTAATTGGTTTAACTATGCAATTTCTATAATTAATTAAACAATTAGGTTTATTTATTATATTCCCTTATGTTATTTTTAAAATTTTATTAATTTTAAATAATTTATTTTAATCCCACGTAATTAGTATAATAATTTATAATAAAATGTAATCATTAATTGGTTTAATTATGCAATTTCTATAATTAATTAAACAATTAGGTTTATTTATTATATTCCCTTATTTTATTTTTAAATTTTTATTAATTTTAAATAATTTATTCTAATCCCACGTAATTAGTATAATAATTTATAATAAAATGTAATCATTAATTGGTTTAATTATGCAATTTCTATAATTAATTAAACAATTAGGTTTATTTATTATATTCCCTTATGTTATTTTTAAATTTTTATTAATTTTAAATAATTTATTCTAATCCCACGTAATTAGTATAATAATTTATAATAAATTTTAATCATTAATTGGTTTAATTATGCAATTTCTATAATTAATTAAACACTTAGGTTTATTTATTATATTCCCCTATGTTATTTTTAAATTTTTATTAATTTTAAATAATTTATTCTAATCCCATGTAATTAGTATGTTAATTTATATTGAATTTTAATCATTAATTGGTCAATTATCCAATTGCTAAAATTAATTAAACCATTATTTTTATTTATTATGTTCCCTTATGCTATTTTGTAATTTTTAATAATTTTATATAATATATTCTAGTCACTAATTAGTATATTAATTTATAATGAATTATAATCATTAATTGGTTAATTATCCAATTGCTATAATTAATTAAACCATTAGGTTTATTTATTATATTCCCTTATGTTATTTTTTATTTTTTTAAAATTTTATATAATTTATTCATGTCACACGTAATTATTGTTTTAATTTATAATAATCTATAATCATTAATTGGTTTAACTATCCAATTGTTATCATTAATTAAACCATTATGTTTATTTATTATATTTTTTTATGTTATTTTTAATTTTTTTATTAATTTTATATAATTTATTGTAGTCACACGTAATTATTGTTTTAATTTATAATATACTATAATCATTTATTTAGAAAAGGACACTGAAATCTATTTTCCAAGCACTAACACTGGAATCTGTTTTCCAGCCACTTCAACTGGCCTGGACTAACACCCAAACATGACTTGAAGTGGAAACAATTCATCTCACTTCAATTCAATTTTCCACTTCATTTCCACTTCATTGTAGACTAACCCCCCCTTATTCAATAATGTTATGAATCTTTCAAGAGCCTAATTTAATCTTTCTCATGACATACACAACCTAAATCATTAAAAACCACAAAAACAAAGAATTTTTTTTCGGATTTTTTTAAAAAGAATTGAAACACAAAATAAATCCCCTCCCCCACACTTAGAACTTACATTGTCCCCAATGTAAGGTGAAATTTAAAGAGAAGGAACAAATAACCAAAATATAAATGTAAAAATAAAAAGAAAAAGGAACGAACTCCCCTTGGGTTGCCTCCCAAGCAGCACCGTTGTTTATTGTCATTGGCTCGACTCAATGCTTCCATAATTATGGGTCATCCCACACGTAGTATTTGGCATCACTCTTGACCTTATCTCTTTGAGCCCTAGACAAACCAGGAGGTAACATATTAGTAACCAAATAATTTACAATATTCGCATACCATGGTAATGTCATACTCGCAGCGAGCAATTGCTCATCAGGGAACATTTCCTGCAAAGCACATGCTTTTCTTCTTGTGGTGCACTAAGTTTACTGCCTGAAGATGATCACTAGTAATGTTCCTCCATCTTCAAGGCACACGTACTTGAGGTGACTATGGAAAGGCTTCAAATCTGGAATGGGAGCCTACAAAACAGAGGGTAAAGGTCTCTCGTTAGAAACTGGTAACTCAATATAAAGAACATTACCTAACTACTATAATTTTGGAATATCATTCAACGCTGCAACAGTTTCCTACAAATCAAAAATCAAGGCTAACTCATTCTCTTTCTTAAGATGCTTACTAATGGCAACTTCCAATTCATTTTTCTATCAAGTTCAAAAAAAATTGGTGAGAAAGGATCAATCACATCAATAGAATAAACAGGATTATCATCACAAGGATATTTCATGGCATCATAAATGTTAAACTTACCAATTTAACCATCAAATTCCATGGTACGTGTGCCACTATGAACATCTATCTTAGTCTTGGATGCCTGTAAGAATGGTTTTCCTAACAAAATAGGAGCAGTTTGGTCACCATTTTCCTTATCAACCACATAGAAATCAGTAGGGAAAATCAAATCATTAACTTGCACAAGAACATCCTCAACTATGCCCTTAGGATAGGCATTAGATCTATCAACCAATTGAATCACAACACCATTTTTATTCAAAGGTCCAAGTTTCAAAGAAGCATATATAGAATATGGCATGACATTAATCGAAGCTCCTAAATCTATCATGGCCTTCTCAAATCTGATGTTACCTAACGTACAAGGGATAGTAAACATACCTGGATCTTTACACTTCGCATGGAGTTTTCTTTGAGTAATTGCAAAAACATTCTCCCCTACTCTCACCTTCTCACATCCTTTAAGTTTATGTTTCCTCTTAATTGTGCACAGTTCTTTCAAGAATTTAGAATAACACGGCACTTGTTTAATAGCATCTAAAAGTGAAATATTTACCTCACATCTACGGAAAGTCTCATATAAATATTTAATTTGATCATCTTTTCTAGAATCTGCCAAAGCCTAAAGAAAAGGAGAAACTAGTTTATAATCAGAAAGAGGAGGAAAGTTACGCTTAGGTACATCATCATCATTGGGAACGTTCCTATCTGCAATGATGTTTTTCTATTTTTCTTGCTCCGACGATGCAGAGGCTGCCTTTACAGGAATCTCAACCTCATTACCACTTCTCAAAACGATTGCACTTGCATTTTCTCTTGGATTTACTACCATTTGAGATGGTCATTTTCTCAAACATTGTGCCTCTAGCCGACTAATTGTGATTGCCATTTAGCCTATCTGATTATCCAAACTTTGAATACAGGCCCTAGCCTCTTGTTGAAATTATTTCATCTCCTATTGAAATTGCAAAGTATTTGATGGAAGATAAGCTCAAGATCACACGACCAAGGCAGGCCCACATATCTAAGATTATTATAAGATGGGCCTCATGACCAAGGCCCACAAGATGGGTCCAAGCCCATAAGAAGTAGGACCCACAATGATTACCATGAGCTGGAATCCTTATCACATCGGTTGGAAGATCAAGAAGGACTCACAAAAGTATCTTATTCTTATGGTCACGTCAAAGAAGAGTTTTAGTTTGAGTTATGTTTGTCTTTTATCTATATTGAGTTATTTAATTATGTTAGGACTTATCTTTAAGTGTTAGAGTTTGGATGTAATTGGGGCAAGGGTTGTTTTATTGTAATTGGACTCTACTGCCTTCCTCTATTATAAATAGAGGTTCATGTACTCTTATTACAACAAGTTATTGATGTCAATGAAGTGTTTAACTTTTCCATAAATTCAACATGGTATCACAGCAGGTTCTGTGAGTTGACATGGTCAACCCACAGAGGTAATGTGATCCTTTTCTCTAAACCCTAAACCCTAGGTCAAGATTCGTAGTTTTTTTTCAGTACCTATAACCGTAGATTTTTTTGCTTCTTTTACTTCTATACGGAGTTTTTCATATTTCAAATTATATATTGACGAAAATATATTTGAGTCTACTTTCCAAATAAAAA